>NC_140587.1:340632862-345632862 GCF_964204655.1 Triturus cristatus | reverse complement strand
TCTACGTACTCAGACATACGTTCAGTTGGACCCCCAATGCCCGATATAATGGGTCTTCCTGGGGGGAATTCTGCATTCTTGTGAATTTTGGGTAATGTATATAAGCATGGGAATCTTGGCCTGTCTATCTTTAAAAATGTCAATTCATTCTCATCAAGTAGGCCCTGTCCATGCCAACGTTTTAAATGTGTGTTGATGTATTCCGTAAGGTTCCAAATGGGGTTGGTCTGTAGGGGCTCGCAGCATTCTACGTCAGCAAGTTGTGTGTAAATCTCGTTGTTATAGTCTATACTCCGCATAATTACCATGTTCCCACCCTTGTCGGCTTCACGTATAATGATGTCGTTATTCTCACTCAGTTCTTTAAGAGCAGCTCGTTCATTGACAGTTAAATTGTCTGCTTTGGAATTAGATATTGTGTTTCTATCTTCATGTTTATCCAAGTCTGCCAGAACCAATCTGTGAAAAATATCTACATTATTACCAGTAGTCAGCGTTGGTGTCCATTTGGACTTCTCCTTTAGATTACTGGAAATACTGTAATCAGTGGTAATCTCCAAATCCCTCATGACAGAGTCTGTAGTGATCACTTCATCCTCACTTTCAGTAATGGATAGCAACATTCTCGTGTCAAGAATATCTTGTATTGAATTTTCATTCAATGTGGACATGCCCAAATTTTTGTTCATGCTTTTATTCACAACATCGGTAGAACCAAAATGTTTCCTCAATTTCATGCGTCTGACAAACTTGAACAGGTCGATTTTAACATCACATATATTACCAACATTTTTAGGGCAGAAATTCATTCCTTTAGTGAGTACAGATATGGCATCCTCTGTAAGTTGTAGATCAGTCATGTTAATTATGTTTATACTGTCTATTTCCTCTGGTTCCAGGACCTGGTCCTGACACCTGGTGTATCTTCTACCCTTACTTCCTCTCTGACCCCTCCTTGTTTTTCTCCTTGTTGGGGTCGCTTGTACTCTTTGTTGCCTCTCTTGATCCTGGTCACTTCCAATAAAAAACTATTGCCAGTATTGGGGTTAATGCTCTCATCTTCTACCTCACTGCCACTTGTGTGTGTCGTGTTGAGGGAAGTAGAACTAGAGCCTAATGAGGCACCGCCAGTTTGGGTCTGTGGTTTAGTCTGTGGTATTAGATGGTCATACTTCTTTGCGAACGTAAATACCCGACCTTCGCAGTAGTCACGTTCATCCCTTCTCAGTTTGCGGGCCTTTCGTATCTTTATGTCTGAGACGTGATGTTCTATTATCTCATTTAGGATGGCATAATTTTTAAAAGTGCCTTCCGGTATGTTCAGATATTTAATCTCTGATTCTAAGGTGTCTATGTCTCAGCCCCCACTTGACAAATCACCCCCAAACTTTTCAGGATAAGAGCTGACCTGGATAGACACTTTTGGGGAGAATTTCGCGAAGACACCAAAGTTATTAGCAAATCAAAAAATTATTTTCCTATTGAAACTGGCCTGTAACTATAACTACCTACTGGCGACCGCTAGTAGGTAATACATATATAGATAGGATCTGTAGTGTATAGAGAAGGTGGTTATCAGTTTCAATGGTTGAAAACAGACGTGACATATGTTTGAAAGATTACATGGTTTTAGGAATAAGTTCTCGCTCTGCGAGTTTTCGGGCCCGCAGTTGTACCTCTGCAAGCCAACACTAGAAATATACCGCAGCTCTCTCTCTGCTCTCTTCACGCTCCTTCTCCCTACATAACCGTCCCGCAGCTAGCCCTTTGCAAGTCGACGGCCCACAGCTATCCCTATACTACTCCGCCCACAGCTGTTCCTCTGTGAGCTGGGCCGCAGCTTTCCCTCTACGAGCCAGCCAGTCGGCTGGCAGGTCTTCCTCTGCGAGCCAGCCCGCTGGCCCGCAACTGTTCCTCTGTGAGGCGGCTCATAGCTCTCTCTCTACGAGCCAGCCAGTCGGCTTGCAGGTCAGTCTTGCAGATCTCCCTCTGTAAACCAATGGTGGGCTCGCAGCTCTTTGTCTGCGAGGCAGCTCGTACTTGTATCTCTGCAAACCAACACTGGAAATATACCGCAGTTGTCTCTGTATGAGATAACCCCTTCACGCTCCCTCTCTTCTCATCATTGTCCCGCACCTATGAGTTGCAAGCTGACGGCCCCCACCTTTCCCTATTGCAGTTGGCCCGCTTCTGCTCCTGTGCGAGCCGGCCCGCAGCTCTATTCTACGAGCCCACAGGCCGCAGCTGTTCCTCTACGAGCCGGCCTGCCGGCCCGCACCTCTTTCTCTGCAAACTATTGTTCGGCTTGCAGCTCTTCCTCTGCTTGCTAGCTCGCAGTTGTACCTCTGCAAGCCACACTGGAAATATACCGCAGTTCTCTCTCTGCGAGATACCCCCTTCACGCTCCCTCTCCCCACATCACCGTCCCGCACCTATGCCTTTGCAAGCCGATAGTTCGCACCTATCCCTATTGCAGTCGGCCCAGAGCTGTTACTGTGCGAACTAGCCCGCAGTTCTCCCTCTTTGAGCCGACGGGCCACAGCTGTTCCTCTACGAGCCAGCCAGTCAGCTTGCAGCTCTTCCTCTACGAGCCAGCCCGCCAGCCCGCCGGCTCGCAACTCTCCCTCTGTGAACCACCAGTCGGCTCGCAGCTCTTCATCTGTGAGTCGTCGGGCCCGCAGTTGTAGCTCTGCAAGCCAACACTGGAAATACATCGCAGGTCTCTGTCTACGAGATACCCCCTTCACGCTTCCTCTCCCCACATCACCGTCCCTCACCTATGATTTGCAAGCCGACGGCCTGCAACTTTCCCTATAGCTGTTGGCCCGCAGCTCTTCCTGTGTGAGCCGGCCCGCAGCTCTCCTTCTGCAAGCCCATGGGCTGCAGCTCTACCTCTACGAGCCAGTCAGTCAGCTTGCAGGACTTCCTCTACGAGCCAGCCCGCCAGCTCACAGCTCTCTCTCTGCAAACCATCATTCGGCTCACAGCTCTTCGTCTGTGAGCCGTCGGGCCCGCAGTTGTACCTCTGCAAGCCAACACTGGAATTATACCGCAGTTCTCTCTGCGAGATATCCCCTTCATGCTCCCACTTCCGACATTACCGGTCATAGCTATCTCTTTGCAGGGTGATGACTCGTACTTTTTACTATAGTATTTGGACTGCACCTGTTCCTCTGCTAGCCGACCCGCAGCAATCCTGCTGTCAGTGTCATGCACTTCTCCAATCATCCATCCAGCACTATATACTTACCCTATTACTCTGCCAATACCTAAGCACTTATAAATTCACCATGCATTCTGTTGGCAGCACAGTAATCATTCAATTTACTAGTTATGTACTTATGGAATGGCCTAGCCACTAACACAAGTAGAACTACAATATTCTGTGCACTATCCATGCAGACCTTCCTTTAACCAGCTACATAGTATTGGTACACTTCTCTAAATATCCAGTACCTATGCAGTGTAGGAATCCTCCTGTCAGTCCTATGCACTTCTCCAATCACCCATCCGGCACCATCTACTTATCCTATCACTCCGCCAATACCTAAGCACTTATAGATGCATTTAGGCACTCTCCATATAGTATTGTAATCTTTTAGTCACTAGCCATGTATTCATGGAATGAAACAGGTTGTAACCATGCAGTTCTACAATTAGATGTGTACTACTAATGCTGTGCTCTAGTATCTTTCACACTACTCATACACTACTACAATTAGGCAGGTAGCACTGTTCCATTGCTGAAATTATTGATATAGTTTCTTTGCATGTATGTTTATAGATATACATGTGAATATTTATATATAATTATTTTAATTATATTAAATTGTTTTCAAAACTTTTCTTATTTTACAAATATTTTCCATAATTATTAGGAAAGAGTAAAAATGACAAGAAAAGAGCAAAGAAAAAGAGAACAAAGAAAAGAGGTTTATTTTTAAAAAAAGGAAAAGAGGAATAAATCAACTACAACATGGATCTTTAAAGAAAAAGTGTTTGTTCTGGTAAGAGAAGTAAAGATTTTTTTTTAAAACTTGCAAAAACTGTTTCCAATGTTAAAAATAAAGAACAGACAGATACAACAAGGACAGTGAAACAAAAGGAAAAGAACAATGTACAAAAACGTGGGGAAAAAGAATTATGTTGGAAGCAGGAAGAAACAATTTTCAGAAATTCGAAAAAGAATCTATAAAAGTAGAGTACTCAAAAATTTACAAAAAAAATGTAAAATATATAAAAGGAGATTAGCATTTTACAGACGAAAAAAGGAGATTCTAAGTGTAATTGAAAAAGCGTTTGAATTGAAAAGAAAATTGTTTATCTTAATTTTAAAAAGATTGAAGACTTTAAATACAATAATGCAGCATAGGAAGCACAAATGTAAAAGAAAAAGAATTGTAAATAGAACTAATTTTTATAAAATATTTTCTGGGGAATGGAAGCATACTTATTGTACAGAACCTTTTTTTAATGAAGAAAGTTATTTTCAACAAAATAGATTACTGCATTCAGTTGATACCTGTGGTCGTTGTTATGAAGTGAAAAATGGTTGTCCAATTAAAAAAGAAAAGAAAGTTCATAGAAACGTTGAACATGAAATAGCTGAGGAAGTTCAAGGGAGACGTACCCAGGCTCTAGTGTTTACATGGGATTGTAGTAGTATTTGTAGTATACGTCAACAATCTATTGATATTTTACTAAATTTCTTAAGAGAGGATGGAAGAAAAACTGTGAAACAGAAGATTAAGATATTACAAGGACTGGATCCTTGCAAAGTGAGAAAAAATACAGGGTTGCAAGGTCATTCTCTGGCTTGTCTTTCTAGGAAAGTGTGTCAAAGTCGTTTTCATCATTTAAGAATGTTAGCAGTACCTCATTATGAAATGCGAAAGTTAGTTAGAAGATTATACTACGTAAAAAGTCCTGCATTATGTCTAAATGAAATTAATACAGCTCTTTTGTATGGTTTAGTGTTGGATGTAAAAAAAATGGGATGAAATAGAGTTACGTTTCTTTGCTGGTCAAGAGGAGTGTAGAGAAAGTGAGAGTTTGATAAGTGTAGGTGTTGAAAAAGAGATCCCAACTATGGGGCCTATTAGCGGTGCTGGGACCGGCCGCCAGTGGAGCGGCAGTCCTGCACCGGCAATTAGGAGGCCATCGCTACCGAGGCGGTGGCATCCCCTATTCCTGGCATTGTGGCAGGCGGTGCTCACAGCATTGCCCGCCACAAAGCTAGGAATGCACGTCGTGCATTGGCATGCACAAGGTGACTTTGCCCATGCCAATTCAGGGGTTACCATAGGTACCCCTCATGTGCACCCCCCAACTTCCTGGGGGCCCGCTATGGGCCCCCAAAGGCAAAGACCGCATGCCTTTCTGTGGCGGCGTTGGTTGCTTCCCGCTGCCATCATAATATGGATGGCAGTGTCTAGCAGACACCGCGACCATATCAAGCCCCTTTTCCGCCCGTTCACTTGTGGAAATGGCATGTGGGCGGTGGCGATCCACCCTATATTCTCATAGACCCCTATGTTTGTATGTGTTGTCGACGTACTCATTATAAAATTCAAACTAGGAATGTAGATGTGTTTTTAAAAAGTAAAAACGAAAACAATGATAAATTGAAAGAATTTGCTGCTTATCTGTTTGTGGAAGGTCGTTTTGAGTTAGGTACTGTACAATGTATTTGTAAATATTGTTACAATAAATGAGAAGAAAACAAAATGCCAGCTAGAGCTGTCCATAATGTCTTAGAATTAGTAGCTATACCTCCTGAACTTAAAGATTTAAATCCTTATACAATCTGTGCACCCTTTTCAGGCTATCATTCGTATGGAGCCTAAAACAGGTAAGCTGCCTCCAACAGATCTACAAAGAGGTATAAAAGGAAGAGTTGTGTATTTACCTTTAGATTTTAAGAAAAATGTTGAAACTGTTGGTGTAGAAAGAGAGGATACTGAACCTGTAGTCATTCTTGTTAATGGTGTACCCACAAAGAGTCGGAAAATATAGCAAGAGTTAGTAGATGTCACCAAAGTCCAAAAGGCTACATTATATCTGGAGCAAAACAATATTTACTATAAGAGTGTAAATGTAGAAGAAAAAGAAATGACTTTAGAAGATGAAACACATATTTCAAGTGGACAAATAGAAAAAGGGGAGAATTCCAGAAAAGAAGAAATGTATGAACATTATACTATACACCCTCTACATTCAAAAGAACTGATAGGAGATACTATTGAATTGTTCCAGATGAAAAAAGCAAAAGGAACTCCCATGAGTGTGTGGGAAAAACTTTGGAAGCTCATTCTTTTCCACAGCTGTTCCCTACTGGAAAAGGTGGATGATATGATGAACGCCCAGTTCAGATTCCAGCTTCAGAATATCGTACTTTATGACTCTACTCAGAAGAACCAAGATTTTGTCAGTGTATTCCATATTTGTTTCATCTTTTATTTGAGAGTGATCTGTCTGCTCTTTCATATGCAGTCAACCATATTTTAAAAACTGTAATGCATCTTTCAAATGTTTCTGCAAAGGAATTTATGGACAAAGTTGAAGCAAGAGATGAACATTTTGAATCACAGTTAATTAATTTGATGGCATATCAACGTGGCATTAATGAATATTGGTATCGACGTCATGGGGAACTAAAATGTATGTTAAGAAACCTAGGAACCCCTACATGGTTTGTTACACTTAGTTGTGCTGAGTACGTATGGGATGATTTACTGGATTTTCTACGAGAAGCAAATTCAAATTTAGAAAATATTGAATTGAAGACACCTGGAGAACTGTATTCCCTAGATCCTGTAAATGTCTGAAGATATTTTAATCATAGATTTGAAGCTATGATGTCTTTCATCTATAATAAAAAAAATCCACCTATTGGCAAAGTTATTGATTTGTTTTGGAGAAAAGAATACCGAGTTAGAGGTGCTCTTCGTATACATATGCTTTTATGGATCAAAAATGCACCCAAATTTGGAACTGATTCGGATGAGATCTTTTGTTGAGGAGTATGTTACCTGTGCAATTCCAAAAACAGGAGGAGAAAATATCTTAAGACAGCAAGTTTTACGGTTTGAGAGTCATCAATGTGGAAAATATTGCAGACGGAAATATAAGTCAAAGGATAAATTTTACACAAAATGTCGATTTGGCTTTCCACGTCCAGTAATTTCTAAAGGAAGAGTGAACAGTTTTATGTCAGCAGTGAGGCATACTATCACTCGAAAATCACCCAAAAATACTTATAAAAGAACAGAAAAATCGAAGTACATTAATGATTACAATCCGGTGAATTTGAAGATGTGGAATGCAAATATGGACATACAATATGTTGCAGATAACTCAATTGTTGTTGCTTGCTATGTCACATCATATATTACCAAGTCTGAGAAGACAGAATTGAAAGAAATGTGGGAGGAAATTTCACAGGAGAAGACACTTAGGAAAAAATTGCACAGCTTCAGCTTGAAGATGCTTTCACATCGAGAAATTGGATCCTATGAATGTTTGGATCATTTGACATCTGCATGTTTATATTCAAAGTCCAGAGGAATCATCTGGATAAGTCTAGGCCTTGCTGCAGCACAAAATCGAGTTTTGAAATCTGTACAAGAAATTGAAACTTGCCACTGAATGAATCAGAAAGTACAGATATTCTGAAATCAAATATGTTGAATACATACTATCCAAATAGAAGTCCAAACCTGGAAAACATACGTCTATGTGAAATACTACAACATTATAGTTTTAAAAAAAATGTTACAGAAACAATCAATGAAGGAAAATACACTGTAATTGAATCTGAAGGGTGTTTGGTAAAGCATGACAAAGGAAATTTGGTTAATCACAGGAAATTGAGGAAATTAAGTTGTGATACTCCAGATAAATTACTTGGAGATTTTGACTGCTATGAAGATTCTTTCAATGCATGTAAAGATAGCATTGAATGTACAATTTTCCAAATTATCTACAAATGTTGAACGATGAGATTAATCAAGAAAGAACTATTGCAGCTGAAATTGCTAGAGAAAGTTCTCAAGATAGTCATAGTTCTGCTGCACAAAGTCAAGATCCACTAGGAGAAGCCATACTTGAAAATGAAGCGGCATTAGCAATGAGTGAATTGGAAACAGTGATGCAATAGGCACAACAGGAGAATATTGATTTGGAACATTTGGAGGAACATTTGAATACTGAACAGAAATAAATATATCACCAAGTTACAGAACAGATACAACATGGATTACTGCATGAAAAGAATGATTGCCAGTGTACATCATTTAGACCTATTCTTATGTACATCAGTGGACAAGCTGGAATGGGGAAAAGTTTCTTGATTAAATATTTGTCAAGTTATCTACAGAAAACAACAGATTCACATTTATCTTGTGTTGTAACTGCTCCAACTGGGTTAGCAGCACACAACATTAAAGGGATTACATTACATCGTATACTTATGTTACCAGTAGAACATGAAAATAAGTTGGAATACCACAAGCTATCTGGAGAAGCTTGGTTTGAAGTTTCAAGAGTACTGAAGAAAATGAAACTTCTGGTAATTGATGAAGTAAGCATGGTCTCAAACCTAATGCTTGCTGTTGGACTTGGCCCTTTTGGCAGGTTCACCCCTAAATGTTTTGCATTTATCCTAGCCTTTTTCCCTATGTAGAGTTAGTGGTTTTAGGCCTCTAGGCACTTTAGCACTGTGTCCCATTGTAAAGTGCGTGCGCTCTGTGTTACCTTTAGTGAGACTGGCCTGCCCTCCCATAGGAATGCATGGGGGATATGTGTGTCCATGGTAATTCCTGGTGTGAAAGGAGTGCAGGGTCAAGTTTAGTATGTGCGAACTCGTGAGGATAAATGCAGCGCAATGGTGTGCGCAGATGTATTGTGACTGGTGGAGAAGTGCCACTTTTAGAAGTTGGCATTTCTGTGTGCTGTGTGTCTGCCTGCCTGATGTGGAGTGCATGTCTGGCTTGTGATTGACAGGTGCTGGATGGTGTGGGGAATTCCAGGAGCCAGGGTGAGTCAGCCCGGTGGTGAATGGCGAGATCTGCATATAGATGGGAGGGAGGAGTTGCACCTGGGACCTGAATAGGGCGGTGCCTTCCCTACACAATGCTGGCTCCACCTCCTGTGGTGCGTCTGATGTCCCTAGCCTGTCCTGTGAATAGGGAGAGGGGCTGAGCAAAACAAAGTGCTCCCGAACTAGTTGTAACTGGTTCTCCCCTTGTCCCACAGTTTGTGACAAAGGAAATGTGTGTATAAGAAGGGGCTGTGACCCCATGTATGTTGTTCTCTGTTGCTCCTGACTTGAGGGGGGCCTGCTGCTGCCGGGCTCCAGGAGGAACCACCACTAGAGACTGCCTCTCTGCTGGGGGGCCCTGTGAGCTGGCCTACCTGGGCCCAGCTCTTTGCCCCCCTTTTTCATCTTAGAAGGGCTTCATTTGGACTACAGTGCTGGGGAGCGCTTTTCTTTGCATTCCTGAAGAGCGCTTGACTTTTTGTCCTTAGGAGCGCTGTGTTCTGCCCCAAGAGGACGGCTGTTGGCCGGCAACCCAGGTTGAGGTGTGAGGTCTACTACAACTCACACCTGTGAAGGGCCAACCAGTTTTTAAAGCCCTTCTTCATGAAGACACTAAAAGATCTTTTGGAAGTATTGAAAATGTGAACATTTTGAGTTATTTTGAATATAAGGAACTTATCAAGAACATGAGACAAGGAAACGATGAAGACTATGGAAATATTCTTCAAAATATTAGAACTGGTGTCTTAACAAAGGATGGAAAAAATGCTTTAGAAAGTTGGCTACTAAGACAATTGCAGAAAGGAAATCTATAATTTGCCTTACGCCAACACTGAAAGAATGCTCTACATTCAATGAAGAACTGTTGAAACTGGAGAATGAACCGATAATGAAAATGGTAGTTATTGATAAAATAGAACATGAAGGAGTAACTATTCTTTTGTCAGAGAAATTGCAGTTAAAATTAGACTCTTTGGAAAAATCAATATCTAAGACTGCTGGTTTGGAAAAGATCTTATATGTATCTCTAAACTGCCGGGTAATATTACAGCGTAATTTAGATGTTGAGAAAGGATTAGTAAATGGAGCAATGGGGTAAGTTGTTGACTTTGTTAGTTATGCAAATAGAGATGGAATTGAATTTTTGAAGATTACATTTGATCAGATTGAAGAGGTGAAACAGATTGGACGCTGTTCTGTTCGTTTCTTGCTTGTAAAAGATTTGTATGTTCATAGAAAACAGTTTCCTGTTTGTTTAGCATATTCAGTGACTATTCATAAATCTCAAGGTTTAAGTGTAGACAGTGCTTTGGTAAATATTGGAAGTTCTGTGTTTAAGGAGAGTATGGCATATGTTGCATTATCTCGAGTAAGAACGTTATCTGGATTGAATTTGATTGATTTTGATGAAGAAAAGATTAGTGCAGATGTAAATTGTGTAAAAGAGTACAATAGGTTAAGAAGACTCTATGCTCCTAGCTTAGGTGAATATCCTATTTAAGAAAACCGTTTAATACATCCAAAACAAAAATACGATAAAGATTTTACTGAGGTTGCAAAGAAAAAAAGAATTGAAAAGAATGATGAGTCTGGAAAGAAAATAGAAGGGAACACGGTTGCTAATATTGTAGGATATCAGTTTGAAAATAGTTCAGGTATCAACTGCTATGCTAATGTAATCGTCAACGTTGTGTTTTTTTTTTGGAAAATCTACAGCATGCAATTATGAAAAATCGAGAAAAAAGTTTTTTTTATTTGTTACATCATATTTTTGAGAAGTTGAAAACTAATAAAACAAAAATCCATACTGCTTCTGATGTGCGGAATCTTCTGGATATATGTTCTGGATCTTCACAATTTACACAGAATGTACAGCAAGATGCTCAGGAATTTCTTATGTTTATGCTTGCAGTATTAGAAGATGAAGGTATACAAATTGAAAATCTGTTTTGACTACGTTATAATGGAATCATACATGTGACAGCTGTTCATTTTCATCTACTACTAAAATAGACACTCAACGATTCATATATTTGACAATGCCAGATTTGAAAACAGTGTCGTTCAACGATTTGGTAAAATCAGATAATAAACATATGGAATGTACTCAGTGCAAATCAGAAATGTTGTCAACATTATTTATACAAAAATGTGGACAATATATTATTTTAATGCTGCACCGTTGTAGAGCAGATGGAACAAAATTGGAAACCAAAATTAAAAATGTTGTGGCAGGTCAAGTTTCAATTTCAGGAAGAAATTTTAAAACAGTGGCTATTGTTTTCCATGATGGAACTACTTGAACATCTGGACACTATACTGTATATTTAAAATGCAATAAAGGATTGACACTATGTAATGATGCACATTTAGAGTATACATTTCGGTTGCCTAATGAATTACCGAATTCATATTTAATATTGTTTATGCCAAAAGTCTGAGAAGATATCAAC
Source organism: Triturus cristatus (assembly GCF_964204655.1). Lineage (NCBI taxonomy): Eukaryota > Metazoa > Chordata > Amphibia > Caudata > Salamandridae > Triturus > Triturus cristatus. The sequence goes on along the minus strand of NC_140587.1, from coordinate 345,621,369 downwards.
ATGAATTACTGACTATATTTAGGATATTTCCACTACAAATGGTTTTAGATACATAATTCACCCTATTGGAAGCATGTGAATATGATTTTAGAAGTCTATCTTGGATATCCTCATTGCAAATGTTTTCAGAAATATCATTCAGCCTATTGAGAAGGTGTGTTTATGAATTCAAAAATGTATTTTTGATATACTTAATGGAAATATTTTCAGAAACATCGTTCGGCCAGTTGGGAAGATGTTGGTAATTACGGATTCAATTATTGATTCTGTTCTTTCATATTGCATTTGAAAAATTGTGTTAGAAAGAAGGTGGTCATATATTTGATCTTTGTATTATACACTATGTTATTAAGGATGTTCATTTGTGAAAATGTAAATACCAAGCTGCGTTTGTTGTAGATATTTTGAAGAGAAATATGTTTTTTTTTAACAATCTTATTGATTGTATTTTTTTGCCTGCTGTCATCTGATGATTAACATTGAAATCACTTTTTATGGTGAAATTCAATACAATCTGAAGACAGCAAAAAAAAGGCAAATTGAATATGTGATGTAATTGTATACTTATTAGGGGTGGGCGGAATTTGCGAAATTCACTTTCGCAAATTATCGCGAAAATGTTAAAAATCTCCGCAAATACACGGAAATATCGCAAAGATGCGGAAGTTTTTTTCCTGCCCGTTCGCTGTATTTTCTGCTTGGTCGCGGCTCGCCAACTTACCCATGCGGTTGCTCGCGGGCGCGGCCATCTTGTTTTCACTTGTCTCGCGGTGCATGATCGTGAGAAGAAAGACGTGATCGCGCGACGCATGACGTTTCTGCGGGTGCGAACAGTTGCGAGACAGCGCAAATGGCTACCAACAATCCCACATCTCGTGGAGAACGCGAACGGATCGGGAAAACTTGTCGGCGAACGCGGGGATTCAGGTAAGGCGATCGCGCGCACGCGAGAATGTATTATTTTACAGCACGAGCAAGAAACAAATTATCGCTAAGCTGCGGAATGCGGAAATTTTTACATTTTCGCGCTTTCCGCGGAAAGCAAAAATGCCAAATTATCGCAATTTCCGTGAACGGAACGGAATTTTGGCTCAGGCCTAATACTTATGTTGTGTTGCTAAAACTATAAAATTATATGTAGTAACAGAATGGTTTTCTTCTCTTTTACAGACCTTATTAACCTCTTGAATGCCCATGACGAGCTGGACTCGTCATGGCACACAGTTCTTGCCTGCCCATTACGAGTCCATCTCGTCATGAGGCATCCCCTGGGAAATCCCTCTGGTGCGGGCACCAGAGGGATTCCCTTTAAACCAAAATAGCCTCGGGAGCTGGGGAAGAGCTTCCCCAGCTCCCGAGGCCCCCCCCTGGTTTCCCTGAAATGACGATCGGCAGGCACGTCGCGCTGACGTCATTTCAGTGAAACCGAAACCGAAATGAACCAAGAGGCTCATTTCAGTTCCCCTGTCTACGTGCTCAGGGGGCTATCTCAGCCCCCTGAGCACGTAGAAAGACAGGAGAGTTATCGTTGGAAAGGGGAGAATCTCTTCTTTCCAATGGTACCCCTCCCCAGTGGATCCCTGCTTGGGGATCACCACAGGAGGGCGATCCCCAAGCAGGGATCCACCCACCAGACACCAGGGAGGAGTGAGCGGCCCCTTGGGCAAGGGCATTTGCTCCCCTTAGTTTATTTTGGCAACATTTAGTCTTTTTGCACCCCTTGGGGGGGCAGATGGGGGCAGTAGCCCCAAATCTGCCCCCCGGGGGGGGCAAAAAGCCCACTAGACACCAGGGAATTTTTTTTAAAGTAAAAATAGGGGTGGGGGCTGCCCAAAACAGGCAGGCCCATGCCTCTACCCCACTCCCCAATTATTATAGTCTTTCTGCCCCCCCAGGGGGCAGATGAGGCACTGGCCCCTAATCTGGCCCTTCGGGGGGCAGAAAGACGACTAAACACCAGGGATTTGATTTTAGTTTTTTTTAGGGTGGGGGCACCCCCGCCACCATTACAGCCTTTCTGCCCCCCCTGGTGGGTAGATGGGGCATTGGCCCCTAATCTGCCCCTTCGGGGGGGCAGAAAGCCCACTAAACACCAGGGATTTGTTTTTAGAAGGTTTTTTATAGGGCGGAGGCTGCCCGAAACGGGCACGCCAATGCCCCCACCCACCCGCCACCATTACAGCCTTTCTGCTCGCCCCCGGGGGGCACATGGGGCATTGGCCCCTAATCTGCCCCTTCGAGGGGGCGGAAAGCCCACTTGACGCCAGGGATTTTTTTTCTGCAATTTTATTTAGGGTGGTGAATTTTATTTAGGGTGGTGGCTGCCCGAAATGGGCTCACCAATGCCCCCACCCGCCACCATTACAGACTTTTTGCCCCCCGAGGGGCAGATGGGGCAGGAGCCCCCAATCTGCCCCCGGGGGGGGCAGAAAACCCACTAAATGCAAGGGATTTTATTTTGCACAATTTGTTTTAGGGTGGGGGCTGCCCAAAATGGGCATGCCAATGCCGCCAACCCCCGCCACCATTACAGCCTTTCGCCCCCCCGGGGGGCAGATGGGGACAGTAGCCCCCAATCTGCTCCCTGGGGAGGGCAGAAAGCCCACTTGACCTGAGGGATTTTTGTTGCGCATTTTTTTTAGGGTGGGGCTGCCCAAAATGGGCACCCAAATGCCCCCATCCCCCTGCCACCATTACAGTCTTTCTGCCCCCCCAGAGGGACAGAAAGCCCACTATCCACCAGGGATTTTTTTTTGCACAATTGTTTTTAGGGTGTGGGCTGCCCGAAACGGGCACACCAATGCCCCCACCCTCCACCCCACAAAAATGACAGTCTTTCTGCCCCCAGGAGGCAGATGGGAGCTGTAGCCCCCAATCTGCCCCCCCCTGGGGGGCGCAGAAAGCCCACTAGAAACCAGGGATTTTTTTGTTTTATTAGTGTAGGGGTAGGGGCTCCCCAAACTGGGCATGACAATATCCCCACCCCACCCCCAGAGAAATTCCAGTGTTTCTGTCCCTCGGCAGGGCAGATGGTGGCAGTGGCCCCTGACCTGCCCCCTGGGGGGGCAGAAAGCCCACTAGGCGCCAGCGAGTACGTAGGCTGTTTTTTATGCGTGGCAGAGGAGGGCTGCCAAAAATGGTCATACCAATGCCCCCACCCCCACAAAAAATAGCCACAGTCTTTCTGCACCTTTAGGGGCATATTGGGATGAAACCCCCTTCCCCGATTCCCACCCAGGGTGGCAGAAAGCCCACTGGGCTCCGACTTTTTTTTAGCAATGTGCCTATCTGTGGATTTTGGGCCCTAGCGCAGTTGGCACATAGGTAAACCTAGCAAACCTGTACATTTTTTAAAACTAGACACCGAGGGGAATCCAGGATGGGGTGACTTGACTGTCTCTCACCAGGTTCTGTTACTCAGAATCCATTGCAAACCTAAAAATGTGTCCAAAAAAACACATTTTCCTCACATTTCTGTGGTGGAACGTTCTGGAATCTGCGTAGGTCCACAAAATTCCACTCACCCCGCATTCTCCAAAGTCTTCAGAGAAAAATGGTACCTCACTTGCGTGGGTAGGCCTCGTGCCCGCATCAGGCAAGGGCCGAAAACCTATTCAGGAGACATCAAAATTACCTATTACAAAACAACCTGGTTTTGCAAAGGGGGACCCATGAGTTTTTGGCCCCAGGCTTGGCGGTCATCTAGGGAAACCTACCAAACCTACACATTTCTGAAAACTAGACCAGAGAGGTATGACTTGCCTGGATCCCCCATTGTTTCCTTACCCAGAATGCCTGGCAAACCTCAAATTTAGCTGAACAAATCACTTCTTTCACACATTTTTGTGTGCGAAAGTTGTGGCATCACCGGGCTGACACAAATTTCCTATCACCCAGCATTACCCCAGGTCTCCCGATAAAAAGGGTGCCTCACTTGTGTGGGAGGCCCAAGTACCCGCGACTGGCAAGGCCCCAAAACGTGTTGAGGCGACATCAAAATTGTCGATCTCAAAACGACCTGGTTTTGCAAGGGGGGTCCCCTGGGTTTTTGGCCCGGTGCTCGGCGGCCACCTGCGGAAACCTACCAAACCCACACATTTCTGAAAACTAGACACCCGGGGGATTCCAGGGAGGTATGGCTTGCATGAATTCCCCAATGTTTCCTTACCCAGAAAGCCCTGCAAACCTCAAATTTAGCTGAAAAAATCACTTTTTTCACATATTTTTGTGTGGGAAAGTTGTGGCATCACCGGGCTGACACAAATTTCCTACCACTCAGCGTTCCCCCGGGTCTCCCGATAAAAACGGTGCCTCACTCGTGTGGGAGGCCCAAGTACCCGCAACAGGCAAGGGCCCAAAACGTATTGAGGCGACATCAAAATTGGATATCTCAAAATAACCTGGTTTTGCAAGGGTGGTCACCTGGGTTTTTGGTCCGGTGCTCAGCAGCCACCAAGGGAAACTTACCAAACCCACACATTTCTGAAAACTAGACACCTGGGGGGTTCCAGGGAGGTATGACTTGCGTGGATCCCCCAACGTTTCCTTACCCAGAATGCCCTGCAAACCTCAAATTTAGCTGAAAAAATCACTTCTTTCACACATTTTTGTGTGGGAAAGTTGTGGCATCACCGGGCTGACACAAATGTCCTACCACCCAGCGTTCCCCCGGGTCTTCCGATAAAAACAGTGCCTCACTTGTGTGGGAGGCCCAAGTACCCACGACAGGCAAGGGCCCAAAACGTATTTAGGCGGCATCAAAATTGCCTATCTCAAAACGACCTGGTTTTGCAAAGGGGGTCCCCTGGGTTTTTGGCCCGGTGCTCGGCGGCCACCTAGGGAAATCTACCAAACCCACACATTTTTGAAAACTAGACGCCCAGGGGATTCCAGGGAGGTATGGCTTGCCTGGATCCCCCAACGTTTCTTTACCCAGAATGCCCTACAAACCTCAAATTTAGCTGAAAAAATCACTTCTTTCACACATTTTTGTGTGGGAAAGTTGTGGCATCACCGGGCTGAAACTAATTTCCTACCACCCAGCCATCCCCCGGGTCTCCCGATAAAAACGGTGCCTCACTTGTGTGGGAGGCCCAAATACCCGCGACAGGCACAACTTTACAACACAAAAATGTGTGAAAAAGGTGACTTTTTCAGCTAACTTTGAGATGTGCAGGGCATTCTGGGTAAGGAAACGTTGGGTGATCCATGCAAGCCATACCTCCCTGGAATCCCCCGGGTGTCTAGTTTTCAGAAATGTGTGGGTTTGGTAGGTTTCCCTAGGTGTCGGCAGAGCTAGGGTTCAAAAACTACAGCTAGGCACTTTGCCAAAAAAGGTTAATTTTTCACTGCGAAATTGAGGTGTATCCACGATGCGTTTTGTGCCGTTTCCTGTCGCGGGCACTAGGCCGACCCACACAATTGAGGTACCATTGTTCTCAGAAGACTTCGGGGAAGATAGGGTGGGTGGAAATTTGTGGATCCATGCAGATTTCAGAACTTTCCACCACAGAAATGTGGGGAAAATGTGTTTTTTTTGGCAATTTTTTAGGTTTGCAAGGGATTCTGGTAACAGAACCTGGTGGGAGGCAGTCAAATCACCCCATCCTGGATTCCCTAGGTGCCAGCAGAGCTATGATTCAAAAACTACAGCTAGGCACTTTGCCAAAAAAGGGTCCTTTCTCACTGCGAAATTGAGGTGTCTCCACGTTATGTTTTGCGCTGTTCCCTGTCGTGGGCACTAGGCCGACCCACACAAGTGAGGTACCATTTTTCTCAGAAGACTTTGGTGAACGCGAGGTGGGTGGAAATTTGTGGATCCACACAGATTCCAGAACTTTCGACCAAAGAAATGTGGGAAAAAAAATGTTTGGGGCAATTTTTTAGGTTTGCAGGGGATTCTGGGTAACAGAACCTGGTGGGAGGCAGTCAAGTCACCCCATCCTGGATTCCCCTGGGTGTCTAGTTTTCAAAAATGTATAGGTTTGCTAGATTTCCCTAGGTTCCGGCAGAGCCATGGTTCACAAACCACAGCTAGGCACTTTGCCAAAAAAGGGTCATTTTTCACTTCGAAATTGAGGTGTGTCCACGTTATGTTTTGCGCCGTTTCCTGTCGCGGGCACTAGGCCGACCCACACAAGTGAGGTACCATTTTTCTCGGAAGACTTTGGGGAATGTGGGGTGGGTGGAATTTTGTGGATCCACACAGATTCCAGAAATTTCCACCAAAGAAATGTGGGGAAAATTGGGTTTTTTTGGCAATTTTTTAGGTTAACAAGGGATTCTGGGTAACCGAACCTGGTGGGAGGCAGTCAAGTCACCCCATCCTGGATTCCCCTGGGTGTCTAGTTTTCAAAAATGTATAGGTTTGCTAGGTTTCCTGTTGGAAGGCGGACCCGAGGAGTCGGTGTGACCACCAAGGGGGGCCCTCACACTGTACGAAGTAGCCGAGCGCTGCCGAGAAGTCTCCTGAGAGATCCTTCTCCTATCACGTACTAGCACAGTAACACCACCACACAGGACTCAAGGAGGTTGTCTTTACGACAAGCAATTCTTTATCAGCAATAAAAAGGTTACGAGGTCAATATTTACACGAAGGGATCGAGGGATCCACCAAAAGTCTCAATGTCTCTTTGGAAGGGTAGGGGTAGCGGGACAGTCTTTGGCAGGAATGCGGTATGAGGGTACCTGGGGCCCAGTTCTTATCCTCAAGCTGGAGGACCTCCGGATCTCGGAGGGGTCGAGCCGCGACGGCGTCAGCAGGGCTCTGGCGTACAGTTCGTGGAGAGCCGCGATTCAATCAGCAGGGCTCTCAAGATGGTTTCTGCTCAGCTCGAGCCGCGACGTCGTCAGCAGGGCTCCGAGGAAGGTTTCAGCGAGGTTGGGCCGCGACAGCGTCAGCAGGGCTCCGATGTTCCAGGTGGTTCAGATTGTTCACAAGAAGGAGCCGCGACGCAGTCAGCAGGGCTCGTGATGGTTCCGACAAGAGTTCTTCTCCGTAGGGTCAGCCGCGATTCAATCAGCAGGGCTCTCGACTCCGGGATACAACTGCCGATCTGTGGTGGGGTCGCCCCAGATATAGGTCTGGAGCCCTTTGATGTCCGGACCTATGCGCCCGGGGGGGCGGAGTGGCCGGGTGGAGGTGGCCAGACGCCCAGCAGGAGAGGCGCCAGGCCCAAGGGAGTTGCAGGGCGATCACACCTCGAGAAGGGAGGACAGTTGGGGGTCCCATCGATACTGTCCTCCGCCGGGGGCGATGAATGGTTCCTGCGGCACCCCCTGGCCAGTTCGTGGTGCCTCGATGTCGGGGCTTCGCTGGGGTCGAGGCCGGGTTGAGCGGGGTCGCGCTGGCTGGTGCACAGTGTGACGTGGATGCCAACAAGATGGCGGAGCCACGAGGAGTATGCGACCGCGTGCAGCTTCGGGTGAAGGGCCTTGGTGCAGTTCAGACGGGTGGCCCGTGAAGGCCCGGGCGGGGAACGGGCACAATCCATGGGGTTAAGGACCACGCCACGAGGCCGGGTCCAACAGGCGTCCCCCCCAGCCGAAGGCATGGAGAGTCACCCATCTCCTTGGGGATTCTCCTCGTCAAGGCGGAAGAAGCGGGACAGGCCATCGGCGTTGGCGTGGTCATTGCCGGGCCGGTGTTCGACGTCAAAGTCCATCCCTTGTAGCGAGATGGACCACCGCAGCAGCTTGGGGTTCTCGCCCCGCATTTGCATTAACCACCGCAAGGGCCGGTGGTCGGTCTGGACCCGGAAGTGGGTGCCAAAGAGGTAGGGCCGGAGCTTCTTGAGGGCCCACACTACAGCGAAGGCCTCACGCTCAATGGTGCTCCATCGTTGCTCTCGGGGCAATAGTCGTCGGCTGATGAAGGCCACTGGTCGGTCGAGCCCCTTTTCGTCGGCTTGGGATAGGACGGCCCCGATCCCATACTCAGAGGCGTCCGTCTGTACCACGAACTCCTTCTGGTAGTCCGGGGCTTGCAGCACCGGAGCAGTACATATGGCTGTCTTTAAGGTGTCAAAGGCTGTTTGGCAGCGGGGTGTCCAGTGCACCTTCTTGGGCTGCTTTTTGGACGTTAACTCTGTGAGGGGGCCAACAATGCTCCCATAGTCCCGGATAAACCGCCGGTAGTATCCGGTGAGGCCCAGGAAGGCCCGGACAGCGGTCTGGGTAGTGGGGGGTTCCCAGGTCTGGATGGCATCTATCTTTGCTTGGAGGGGGCCACCTGCCCGCTCCCCACTTGATGGCCCAGGTAGGTCACGGATCCGTGGCCGACTTGGCATTTGCTGGCCTTGATTGTGGGCCCGGCCCGCTGGAGGGCGGCCAGGTCGGCTTTCAGGTGAAGGAGGTGCTCTGCCCAGTGGTTGCTGTACACGGCAATGTCATCTAGGTAGGCCGCGCTGAAGGCCTCAAGCCCGGCCAAAACCTTGTTCACCAGTCTTTGGAAGGTGGCCGGGGCGTTCTTCATTCCGAAGGGCATCACCCGGAAGTGGTAATGCCCATCCGGGGTCGAAAAGGCGGATCTTTCTTGGGCGCCGGGGGTGAGCTGGATTTGCCAGTACCCGGCGGTGAGGTCCAGCGTGCTCAAGTAGCGAGCGGCCCCTAGGCGGTCGATGAGTTCGTCGGCCCGGGGTATCGGGTGGGCGTCTGTCTTGGTTACTGCATTCAGGGCTCGGTGGTCCACGCAGAATCGCAACTCTGGGGGGTGGCCGGGAGCTGCGGCCTTGGGCACCAGGATGACAGGGCTGGCCCACGGGCTGTCGGAGGGTTCGATGACCCCCAGGGCCAGCATCTTCGTGACTTCGGCCTGGATGCAGGCCCGCACTCGGTCAGGCACCCGGTAGGCTCTGTGTCGCACGGGGGGGCTCTACCCGGTGTCGACGTCGTGGACGCACCAGTGGGTCATCCCCGGGGTGAGGGAGAAGAGGGCTGCGTAGTCCCGCAGCAGTCGCTGGCAGTCGTTGCGCTGTTCCGGAGTCAGGGAAGAGGCGAGTTGGACCCCTTCGATCGATCCATCATGAATGTTGGACTGCAAGAGGTCGGGCAGGGGTTCGGAGTCGTCCTCGCCCCCCTCGTCGGTCGCCATCAGCAGGCTCAGTTCGGTCCGGGCAAAGTGGGGTTTTAGCCTGTTCGCATGTAAGACCCGAACGGGGTTCCGGGGGGACTCCAGGTCGACCAGGTAGGTGACGGGACTTTTCTTCTCCACTACCTTGAAGGGCCCGGTCCACTTGTCCTGGAGGGCGCCGGGTTCAACCGGGGCCATGACCCATACTTTCTGTCCGGGCTCGAATTCTATGGTAGAGGAGTTCCGATCGTACCACCGCTTCATGTCCTCCTGGCTGGCCTCGAGGTTGGCTTCGGCCATGGCTCGGAACTTGCGGGTCTGGTTCCGGAGAGTCAGGAGGTATCGGTAGACGTCAGGAGGGGCGCCTTGGGGCTTCATCTCCCAACCCTCCTTGACCAGGCTGAGCGGTCCGCGGACCAGGTGTCCATACAATAGCTCGAACGGGCTGAACCCCAGGGATTTCTGCGGGACCTCCCGATAGGCAAACAGGAGGCACGGCAGCAGAACATCCCATCTCCGCCTGAGGGGCTCTTCCAGGCCCTGGATCATCCCTTTTAATGTTCGGTTGAACCGCTCAACCAGTCCGTTCCCCTGAGGGTGATAGGGGGTCGTGAACTTGTATGTGACCCCGCACTGCTGCCACAGGGACCGCATGTACCTGGAGATAAATTTCGTGCCGCGGTCGCTCACCACTTCGCGGGGAAATCCCACTCGGGAGAAGATCCCCATCAAGGCCCGGCCTACCACAGAGGCCGTTATAGTTCTTAGCGGGACCGCCTCCGGGTACCTGGTGGCGTGGTCCACGAGGACCAGGATGAAGCGGTGGCCCAGGGCGGTTTGGGGGTCCAGGGGCCCCACAATATCGATTCTGACCCGTTCGAACGGGGTGCTGACGGCTGGAAAGGGCTGGAGGGGGGCCTTGACCCGACCCCCCGTCTTCCCGCTGGCTTGGCAGGTCTGGCAGGACCGGCAGTGGTTGCCCACGTCTCTCCGCATCCGGGGCCAGTAGAAGTGGGTCACCAGACGACTGTACGTTTTGTCTTGCCCCAAGTGTCCGGCGAGGGGCACATCATGAGCCAGGTTGAGAAGGAACTCCCGGAAGCGGAGGGGGACCACCAACACGCGGCTGGCCCCGAGTTCTGCCACTTTCTGTTCACTGTACAACAGGCCCTCGGCCCAGTAGACCCAGTGGGTGCCGGTCTGGTCACCGTTGGCTTGCGCGGTCGCCTGTTGTCGGACCCCTTCGAGAGAGGGACAGGACTGCTGTTCTTGCTGGAACTGCTCTCGGATGGGGCCCCCTTCATGTCGCCATTGTGTCAGTTCTGGTAGGGCGCTCGGGGACGCCATCTCTTCGGGGGATGATTCGCTGGGTCCAGGGTCGGTGTCCGCCTCCTCCTCGCTGCTGGTGGGAGGGGGTGTGAGCCCCTCGGCTTGGGCGGCCCCGGAGGTCGAGGATGAGCGGGGGGCCCAGGCGGTCATGGACCGGGTGATGGCGAAGGCCCAGTCAGTCAGTCCCAACATTCAGAGGTGCTCTCGTCGCTCCACTTGGGCCCAGGGGGAACTCTCCAAGTCGTTCCCCAGGAGACAGTCGACAGGGGCGTCGTCGCGCACCGTCACCTTCAGCAGGCCCGTCACCCCTCCCCACTCGAAGGGGACCAGGGCCATCTGGCACAGGCTTTCACTGTTGTCGGCCGTCCGTACGGGGCACAGGACATTCGGTAGAATCTGTTCAGGGGTAGGGGTGGGCGGAATTTGCGGAATTAACCTTCGCAAATTATCGCGAGAATGTTTGAAATTATCGCAAACAAGCAGAAATATCGCGAAGATGCGGAAGTTTTTTCCGGCATGTTCGCGAGATTTTCTGCATGGTTGCGGGTCGCCAACTTACCCATGTGGTTGCTTGCGGGCGCGGCCATCTTGTTTTGAGTTGTTCTCGCGGTGCATGATCGCGAGAAGAAAGACGTGATCGCGCGACGCATGACGTCACAGCGGGCGCGAACTGTCGCGAGACAGCGCAAATGGCTAAAAACAATACAACATCTCATGGAGAACGCGACCGGATCAAGAAAACTTGTCGGCGAACGCAGGGATTCAGGTAAGGCGATCGCGCGCGCGCGAGAATGTATCATTTTACAGCGCGAGCAAGAAACAAATTATCGCCAAGCTGCGGAAACCGGAATTTTTGACATTTTCGCGCTCTCCGCGGAACGCAAAAATGTCAAATTATCGCAATTTCCGCGAACGGAACGAAATTTTTGCCCAGGCCTATTCAGGGGTCACCAGGTGGCAGCGGACAGCGGTGATACTGGCGCCTGTGTCACGAAGGGCTTCGGCCCGTTGTCCATTGACCGTGACCTGCTGCCGGTACTTCTGGGTGTTGCTTGGGATGGGGGTGCAGGGTACCATTTCTCGGCTACCCAGGCAGACCAGGGACATGGCTGCCGGCTCCCACTCAGTGTTTCCTCGGTCGAGGGCCTCCTCTTCCTCTTCTCCTTCTCCCAGGGCGGCGGCCGCCAGCTGTCTGGGTGGGGGCCCGCCGGCCCCGTTTCTTCAGTTCAGGGGGCAGACCGGATCGCTGGCATAGTGTCCGGTTTGTTGGCAGCCGTAGCAGGTCACGGGTGGCCGTGGTCCGGGTCTGGCCGGGGGCGCCCCCCTTCGGGCTAGGCTCGTGGAGAGTTGTTGCTGCGGTGGCCCTCGAGGGGGGCTCCTGGGGGCCCCGGCGGGAGGGTCTCGGTTCCTGTTCGGCCCCCCCCCTCCACCGCGCTGGCGGGGGGGCCCGGTGAGGTTCCTCTGGTACTCCCCCATTGAGTTCCGGGGGACCCGGGAGTTGACCCATCGATCGGCCTCGACGGCGAGTTTTCGTGGGTCGGTCATTTTGCTGTTGAGGAGGTGCTGTCTCAGTTCCACAAAGCAATTGTTGGAGAGGTGCTCCCACACGATGAGGTCGACCAGCTGCCCGTAGGTGGTTACTTTGCTCCCCTTGATCCACCCTTCTAGGGCCGGGCTGAAAAAGTCCACATATTCCACCCATGTGGTACCCGGGATTTTCTTGCAGTCTCTGAACCGCTGGCGGTACATTTCCGCGGTTAGCCCGTAGCGGGTGAGCAAGGCCTCCTTCATGTGATCGTAGGAGGTCATCACCTCCTCCGGCAGCTGGAGCAGCGTGTCTCGACCCTCACTCAGGAACCGCCCCCACAGGCCCGCGCCCCAGTCTTTTCGGGGCACCCGATGAGAGGTCATGGCCACCTCGTAGGCCTTGAACCATTGTTGGATGTCGTCATTCTTGCAATACTCCTTGACGACCTCTTTCGGGATATGTACCTTGGTCTCGGAAGGCGGTAGAGTGTCTCTAGTACTGGGGGTGTTGGTCCCTCCGTTCTTGGCCTTGATCTCGAGCTCCTTGAGACTGCGCTCGTGCTCAAGAGTCAGTTTCTTCTCCTCCAACTCCCGGTGTCGTCTCTTCTCCTCGATCTCCTCTTGAAGCCGTAGCTGCTCTAGGGCCAGTTTCTTTTCTGCCAGCTGGAGTTCGCCGTCCAGCCGCAGTCGTGCGAGCTCTAGCTCGTGGCTCCGGACCTTCTCCCGCTCTCGTATTTCGTCTTCGGAGAGGCCGGTTTCTAGGCTCTTTCTTCCTCCGGTTGCCGGAGTCAGTGCGGTTGATGTGGTCTCAGTCAGAGGCAGGGGACCTTCTTCCTGGGAGGGGCCTGCCCCGGCCTCCCACCATGCCCTTAGAGCTTTCTGCATCTCCTCTTTGGTACCTAGGCCGGTGGTTGCAATGCCTTTGTCCTTGCAGAACTGTTTTAACTCTTTGTGCGTATACTCCTCCAGCCGTTCGGGCTGGAACTCCATTGTCGCGTTGTTTTCCTGGCTGCTCATGATGCTGTTCGTTTGGATGGGTAGCTAGTGGGTACTGGCTGGTACGTATGGCGTTCGGCTCGGATCCCGTCGCTGGCCACCAAATGTTGGAAGGCGGACCCCGAGGAGTCGGCGTGACCACCAAGGGGGGCCCTCACACTGTACGAAGTAGCCGAGCGCTGCCGAGAAGTCTCCTGAGAGATCCTTCTCCTATCATGTACTAGCACAGTAACACCACCACACAGGACTCAAGGAGGTTGTCTTTACGACAAGCAATTCTTTATCAGCAATAAAAAGGTTACGAGGTCAATATTTACACGAAGGGATCGAGGGATCCACCAAAAGTCTCAATGTCTCTTTGGAAGGGTAGGGGTAGCGGGACAGTCTTTGGCAGGAATGCGGTACGAGGGTACCTGGGGCCCAGTTCTTATCCTCAAGCTGGAGGACCTCCGGATCTCGGAGGGGTCGAGGCGCGACGGCGTCAGCAGGGCTCTGGCGTACAGTTCGTGGAGAGCCGCGATTCAATCAGCAGGGCTCTCAAGATGGTTTCTGCTTAGCTCGAGCCGCGACGTCGTCAGCAGGGCTCCGAGGAAGGTTTCAGCGAGGTTGGGCCGCGACAGCGTCAGCAGGGCTCCGATGTTCCAGGTGGTTCAGATTGTTCACAAGAAGGGGCCGCGACGCAGTCAGCAGGGCTCGTGATGGTTCCGACAAGAGTTCTTCTCCGTAGGGTCAGCCGCGATTCAATCAGCAGGGCTCTCGACTCCGGGATACAACTGCCGATCTGTGGTGGGGTCGCCCCAGATATAGGTCTGGAGCCCTTTGATGTCCGGACCTATGCGCCCGGGGGGGCGGAGTGGCCGGGTGGAGGTGGCCAGACGCCCAGCAGGAGAGGCGCCAGGCCCAAGGGAGTTGCAGGGCGATCACACCTCGAGAGGGGAGGACAGTTGGGGGTCCCATCGATACTGTCCTCCGCCGGGGGCAATGAATGGTTCCTGCGGCACCCCCTGGCCAGTTCGTGGTGCCTCGATGTCGGGGCTTCGCTGGGGTCGAGGCCGGGTTGAGCGGGGTCGCGCTGGCTGGTGCACAGTGTGACGTGGATGCCAACAAGATGGCAGAGCCACGAGGAGTATGCGACCGCGTGCAGCTCCGGGTGAAGGGCCTTGGTGCAGTTCAGACGGGTGGCCCGTGAAGGCCGGGGCGGGGAACGGGCACAATCCATGGGGTTAAGGACCACGCCACGAGGCCGGGTCCAACATTTCCCTAGATGCCGGCAGAGCTGTGGTTCAAAAACTACAGCTAGGCACTTTGCCAAAAAAGGGTCATTTGTCACTTTGAAATTGAGGTGTGGCCATGTTACGTTTTATGCCGTTTCCTGTCGCGGGCAATAGGCCGACCCACACAAGTGAGGTACCATTTTTCTTGGAAGACTTTGGGGAATGCGGGTGGGTGGGAACTTGTGGATCCACGCAGATTCCAGAACTTTCCACCACAGAAATGTGGGGAAAAGATGTTTTTTTTGGCAATTTTTTAGGTTTGCAAGGGATTCTGGGTAACAGAACCTGGTGAGAGGCAGTCAAGTCACCCCATCCTGGATTCCCCTGGGTGTCTAGTTTTCAAAAATGTATAGGTTTGCTAGGTTTACCTAGGTGCCGGCAGAGCTAGGGTTAAAAAACTACAGCTAGGCACTTTGCTAAAAAAGGGTAATTTTGCATTGTGAAAATGTGGTGTGTTCACGTTGGGTTTTGAGCCATTTCCTGTCGTGGCACTATGCCTACCCATACAAGTGAGGTATTATTTTTTTTGGGATACTTAGGGTAATTCAGATTTGTAAAGTAACTGTTATTACCTATTGACTTTTGATGCATTTCTGCCTTCCAAATGAAAGACATTGTGTAAAAAAGAAGTCATTTTAAAAAATGACTGATAATTCTCATGCTAGTATGAGTATTCCTAATTTCAGAAATGTGCAAATATCTACTGTTCCTAAACTCTATATTTTGTTCCCATTTCGGAAATACATAGGTGTCTTTCATACCGATTTTTCCATGTACACATTTTTACAGAATATTTACTATATACCCGGTACATAATAAAAAACCATTGCAAGTTGCTGCTCAGTTTTTGGCTCTGGGTTCGTGGGGTTTGTGGTGAACCTACAAGTCCTATATATCCCCACAACCAGAAATGTCCAGCGGATGTAACGTTATATTGCTTTCAAAGAACTGTCATAATTAGAAGAAGTTACAGGTGAAAACGTTGACACAAAAGGCTGTTTTTGTTTACTAATTTTCAATTTAGCCTATATTTAACTGTTAGTTTCTATAAAGAAACCTTGATGGATCTACACAAATAACCCCTTGCTGAATTCAAAATGTTGTCTACTTCTCTAAAATGTATAGCTTTCCTGGATCCATGATTGCTTTTGTACCCATTTCTACCATTAACTGGAATGAGGTCGAAAGCACAAAAAATAGCAAATGTCCCAGAAAAATGACAAAACTGTGAAAAACATTTTGGGTTTCTGACAAAAGTCTGGTATCCCCTAAAAGCTGGGAAAATGGTGATTGCAACCCCACAAACCCTTTTTTGATAACATTTGCATGGAAAAACACAGATGCTTTCATTTGCAGTCCGTTTTTCCCATTTTTCCCAAAAAACCCAAAATGTTGCTGTATTGTGGCTCATTTCTGTGACCCCTCCAGGGGAATCCACAAACCCTGAGTACCTTTAGAATCCCCATGATGTTGAAAGAAAAGGATGCAAATTTGGCGTGGATACCTTATGTGGTCAAAAAGGTACAGGGGCCTCAGTGCACACTACCCCAAATAGCCAAAAAAAGGCGTGGCACAGGAGGGGGAAAAGGCCTGGCAGCAAAGGGGTTAATAAAGTTTAAAATATTTTAAATTTGCATTAAAAAAAAGAAGTGAATATAATTTACTATTAATTTGATATCTACTTGAAGACAGGTAAGATTAATTCACCCAGGTACTACCCTTGCAGTCTATCAAAAACACTGTCATTCCCCATACCCATCTCCAGTCACCCAGCAAGTACTATATACTAATGCAATCCGTCCACTAATACCCAAGCACATATAAATACACTATGCACTCTCTTTACAGCACTATAATCATCTAGTTACTAGTAATTAGGGAATGGCCTAATTACTAATACAAGTACAGCTACAATATTCTGTACACTATCCATGCAGATCTCTAACCACCTTTGTACTATTAATACACTCCTCTAAAAAAGGAGTTATTACCCATGCAATGTAGGAATCCTCCAGTGAGTCCAATGCACTTCTCCAATCACCCATCCAGGCAATACTTAAGCACTTATAAATTCACCATGCACTCTGTTTGCGGAACTGTAATTATTCCAGTTACTAGTCATGTACTGATGGAATGAACTAGTTACTTACACAAGTATCTGCTATTATTATTATTAATAGTAGCTTTCAGTGAGGATATAGTTAGAAATTAGCATTTAATACACCTTTGAAATTCACTGAAAAAACCATAGGTTTCAGGGACATTATAGTTACAAATTAGCATTTAAAAAACCTTTGAAATTCACTGAAAAAAACATAGGTTTCAGGGACGTTATAGTAAGTTGGACATTTCACTCATTCAAAACCATAGAAATTCTGCCGTTATAGTTAGTTGAGCATATTACATCATTCACGACATGGTAAGTGACATCACTGATGACACCACTGATGACATCATCCACATGAATATCTAATGCACCTCCTCACACCCTATTATAACCTTTAATACACCCCCTGTAAAATACAGACTACAATTTCTAAAACCATCGACACACCAATACCAGTTACTAAAAATGCACTCACTGATTCCTAGGTCTACACACACATTCACTCATTCACCCACACAACCATTCATACATGTAGTCACTGATCAATACAAAACTATCATATGCATTCAAGCACCTATACAGACACTCACACACCACCACTCATCCTAGTCAGTCATGCACTCATCCTAGTCAGTCATGCAAAGAATCAGTCACAGTTCCATTTACTCACCTACACAGTTATACACACACCACCTCATTTATTCATACAGATACTAATGCATACTTACTCTCTTATATAATCACGAATACAAGTATACACTCATCCATACAGCCACTCTCACAATCACTGACTCTCACATATAGTCATTTATATACTCCAACTCCTTTTACTTTTGTACTTACTTGGACATCTACCACTGAGACATCCATTCACTCACCAACACATCTATATACACACTCACTCACCCATACAACTGTTTCCACATGCACTCTTAAAGTCATACACCCAGTCAATCAACCACTCACACATCTATGCACAGAGTCACGCACCCCCATCCAACCACACACACACTCAGTCTCCAATACAATTACTCAGGCAACTAATCAATAACCCATATAGACACCTGTGGAGCTACTGACTAACTAATGCAGCAGGTTATACAGCAACAGACAGACTGATACAGACATTCACACAGTTTAGTCACTAACCCATGTATTCAGTAAGACACATTTAATGACTCACTTAAACACTGAGTCACACGCCTACTAAATACTCCATACAGATACTTATACATCCACTCAATCTTCAATACAGCTTGGTATATATATAATACATATTTAAATTTTACACATTCACTGGATGATGTCATCAGTGATGTAATTTGAGATGTCAGCAGTGATGTCACTGACCATGTCATGAATTATGTAATATGTGATGTCATCAGCAGTGCATTGCAGGGGCATGAGTTTTTAGTTAGCTCAACTAACTATAACGGCGAATTTCTATGGTTTTGTATCAGTGAAATGTCCAACTAACTATAACGTCCCTGAAACCTATGTTTTTTTCAGTGAATTTATATACATATGTATCTATTTTATTGGCTTTACAACAGGTTACCCCTACGATGGATGACATATATATATATATACATATATATATATATATATATATATATATATATATATATATATATATATATATATATATATATATATATATATATATATATATATATCCTGGGGCGTTATTGTTTGGCTGACATTTCACTAGTAAAAAAAGAGAGAAATTCAGCAATTAGAGTTATGTGGAAATGTGGATTTTCCTGATCGGTTATGTCCCCTATCTTGGACCCCAACGATTCTATATGCATGTTACAAGTACATGTATGTTCCCTCCAGTTCCAGTTTCCAAGACGCAAACATATGTGCGTCCACCATCAACATGTTCTCTGTCAGATCCGCCATCAATGGGCTGGATATTCGAGTATGAAGTATGAAAGGCCACCGACTTTATATGGCTAAGTTACTCTATTTTTACAGTTCAGGCAGAATAGGCCCGATTCTGTCCTCAAAGCCTTTCCCTGCTCTCTGTCTCTGACAGCTTCAGCTTGAGCTCGCATCTGTATCCATGAACTTTGTCCTACTCCCTGTGCAGCTAACGGTGCCTGCCTCGGCCAGTTTCGCCTGCCTGCCAAGAAGCTGTATTTCACCTTCGAATTATCTACTTTGCTTTTCAGCCGATGCATTCCTGTCTAGTGATTTAGGCAAACATTTCCTTTAGCTCCAAGCAAAGGACTCGGCCTTTCCATCCTCATGCAAGTAATTCATAGCCCTGTCACCATGGAATATTCCCATCCTCTCGCATTCAGTGTAGACATTTAGACGCTTGTACACACACGCACAGTCAGTATAGAATAGATTCTGTCCGAGAGTCCTTCCTTGTGGATAACATAGTTCTCTAAACATAGGATGTTAGATATGATTTGGGATTAGGTTGACTTGACCCCCCAGACTTTTCGTCTCCACATGTAGAGCTAAATGTCAAGTCCCCTTCACCCCCTAGTTGCACGTCAATTACACGTCATGCTGCTGCGCGCGCATCTATGTTAAGTATTATCTTATAGATCCACCTATGTGTGATAATCAGAGCCAATCATGTTTCTTCTTGCTCATTATTACGCCTAGTTTCGATTACGTATTTACTATGTCATTTCTCTTATCAATTGTTACACCCTCTACATTCGTTTCATTGTAATGTATGACCTATAAAAGTTACTTCTTGTCAATAAAGTATTGTACTTCACTTCCTGAACCCTCGTGGTGACGGAACCTGAAGGCCGCCACTCGAGTCGGCCATTTTGGAATAAAGGTCATTCAGAAAACCTCTTATACCACGGATTCTGCCTCTTATTATTCTGAGCTATTTTACTTTATTTTAGATTCCGTATGAAATTCAGTCTAGGTAAAAGAATATTTACCACATAATGGCGCCCGAATAGGGACACTTTCTCATCTCACGCGCCGGCGGTGCGTTGCAGGCCCGGTCTCCTGCCACAGCTGGACGGACCATAACGCGTACCAACAGGATTTCCTGTAGCTCCCTCCGGTCAAGCGGGGGCGACTGAGGCTGCGATCAACCCAGACGAGGCGGTGAGAAGTGCGAAGTATCCCGACCAGAGCCTAGCTGAGAGAGCAAGATCCGAGGTATACAGAGGCCCACCAGGTTTTCGAAGTCCCGATGTCCAGAGGGTCCGCTGTCCGCAGTCATCGAGTCCCGTCCATTCTCTGAGGCCTTCCGTTTCAAGGAGCTACTCGGTGAGTACCATCACCGGGGAGGCGTGTTGACGCGCACATAGGTTGTGCCGGTCAAGACGGATTTGGGTACACAAATCCGGTCTGCACTGTTTAGCAGTGTATATGTACTGTTTAAGCAGTATATCAAGTATTCCGAAGTATCTAGTTATTGTCAAGAATTCTGCTTGGTGATTAGTTATGCAGACTGTCATCATTGTTGGTCATTTTTAAAGGTTAAAATGTTTAATGTTTAATGTTTAAAGTGTTTAAATGTCTTGCATATTGTGGTATGAATGATTGTTCATTGTTCACTGTTCATTATTGTGTTTTTTCGTATTAAGTGGGTTCAAGAGTAAGTATCAGATCAGTTGTCAATATGCCGCTCTTCTCGAAGTTAAGACAGATTACTACTAGAAAAGGGGTGCTTGAAGAAGCAGTTCCTATTCCTCCTAGGGACACTCCAGGGCATTTTATGTATCACAAGCATGGCTTAGATGCCATATTATTTCTTGATTTATGGGTAGATTATACCAAGGGATTGCCAGAAAGTCAAAGGTGGCCCGCAGCGGGAACCTGGGATGCAGAGTGCATCATGAAAGTGGAGGAAGAGTTATGGAAAAGAAAGGTCAGACAGTCACAGAAAGACGCTGTTGAGTTATGGCGTAAAGAATCTCATAGACGTACAGAAAAAGCACGTAGACAAGAAGAGAGGAGTAAAGAAAGTTCAAAGGAAGTTCAAGAAAATCTATTAATTGAGGAGGGTATCCGAATGAAATCAGAACAAGTAGATAGACAAAGAAATGCTCTTATGAATGGTATGTATCCCCTTCTAGCCGAAGGACTACCTAAGGCTGTTCCAGAAATGCCAAAAGACTTGCCACCCCCATTATTTCCAATTAAGGTACATCCTAAAGGGCATCCCAGAACCGCAGAAGATGTTTTTCTTTCCTCATATCTAGACGACGCAGCTCCCGAGTATGCCAACCCCGCACCACATAGACCGTCTGGCGGAGGGGTTCAACGTCAGGATCAGGTATCTGTTCCTGTGCAAGTCCCGACACAAGCTCCGGCAAGCACATCTGTTTCCGCATCTGTTTCCGCAATCGATTCTACAGTGGTATCGACACCTATAGTTGCTGTGTCACGTTCGACGAATCCATTCACACCCGACGCCCCAGATGGGGCCACGGGAGGTGCTAGCAATACTTTTACGCCACCTAGAATAAATAAACTTGTTTTTCAAGAGTCAGCGCATTCACGTACACCCAAATTCGTAAGTGAACGTACGCTTAAGGAACTCCTTATAGATTGTAGATATGACCCGGTGGTCGGTAAAGAGGACGAAATGGTCCTGGCATCATTACGTATCAGACGAGCCGCAGAGTATTTAGCGAGGTTACCAGGAATGACTGCGCATCTAGATAAAATATATCATTTTGTTCAAACAGGGCGAGATCCAGAATGTATTAACAGAGCTATGGAATTCCAGAAAGTAGAGATACAGGGGGAACTGTTACGTTTCCTCATAAACTGTATGATCAGAAATCAAGACCGACCAGGGGTAGACCCGAATGTAATGCTTATTCTTACAAGATGGAGCCAGAATATATCAGAAGGGAGACACGATAAGCAAAACTGTATAATAGCCATGTGCCGAAAAATCCGTAAAGAAATAGAACGTATTCACGAAGAAAGATTGGAAACAGACGAGTTGGAGCAAGATGAAGTGTCCGAATCAGGGAATTCCGCAAGACAGTCAGAGACCATAGCCTTCGTAGGCAGAGGAAGATCCTGTAATAATACTAGATGCTTTTCTGATCCCATACACTCTGTATGTCCAAATAATAGCAGAACGTATCCGACGCCTGTAATAAATCTGAAGTCTCCTGAACATTTGTTTCAAGCCGCAGATAAAATACTACGAGAACGAAGGGGTTACCACCTCCTCGATTCCATGGATGAGAAAGAATTAGCCAGATCAGCCGTTCACTGGATTGACAGTCCTGAAAAATACGGTGATGAGACCGTAGCACACACGTTTTTTAACCTCAGTGCAGATGAACAACGTTTAGCTGGAATCTATATGATTCAGCAACTCCTTATATTATATAAGAGCCAACATGCTGACCCTGGTCCTTTACCTAATATATTAACGGAACTACTCGCGAACAGATGGAGAGGTTCTAGTAACAAGTTAATTAAAGAAATACTAGTGTCACGTAAACAGTATGTCCTTTTTGTAAGTCCGGATTCATTCTCGCTGTCCCGCAAAGAAGGAATGCCGTATTATATGGATAGACAAAATCCCTTACGAGAAGTGCACCCAATAAAAGGCGAAGACAATCAGTTTCACCGTGTATTTGTATACACACCCATAACAAAAATTGAATTGTTAGAAATGAAGAAAGTAGTACCCAGTCATGACAAAGACCCAGCGGGTTTCCACCGAGAAATTAAGGACATGTTACTGATGGGAGAGTATACCTATCCTGATATTATGACGATATTAAAGGTGCTCTTGCCTGCTGGCATTTATGAAAAACTGAAAGAAAAAGAGTGGGAAGTGGGCGACCAAAAGATAGATTGGACAGCATTAGAAACGGAAGAAAAGGCCCGAACTGCAGGTTCAGGGCTCGGGGATAAAGTTAAAGCATTACCAGGTTTACTAGTACAAGTACTGCCACGTTTATTAACTATGAAAAAGGAAGATTGGGGTGCAATCTCAGCCTGTAAACAAAAGCATGATGAAGACACAAGTGATTATTATGCCCGATTTGAAAAATGTTTTGGAATAAATAGTGGTATAAAAACAAGTAGCGAGTCGTATCCACATTTATTTGTGACAAAATTAGTAGAAAATACATTCCCTCCAGTAAAGAATAGAATATTGAAATTCGAGAGTACCTGGCAAAGTAACACTCCGTCACAAATGCTACAAATGTTACAGTATCATCACAATAGAATTAGAGATGAACAAGAGCACGAACAAAGACGTATGAAAGATACAAAAATGAAAATGCTAGTGTCTCAGACAGTACCAGCGGAAGGACATAAAAAGGGTATGATACATTCCGATTCAGCAGGACCGGTAAAAGGGACATGCAATTATTGCAAAAAGCCAGGTCATTACGTACACGATTGTCCAGTTTTAAAACATAATATCGCCATAGGTAAAACACAAGAAAGACAACGGCCACTCAGACAGGATCAGAATGAACAAGGAGCTATGCAGCACGCCCAGGCCATGCCAGCCGCACAACAGCCAATACAGTTTGTGCCAGCTGCACCACCGTTGCCTGCTACTGCCACACAAACCACAACACGACAAATGTATCAGACCGCACAGTATGAATACCCTGAGTATCAGCGTTACGCATGAGCCAGCCTAGAGAGGGAAGTTGACTTACCCCTTATCGAGATTCCTGTAGATCAAGAAGGACCTTATGTACATAGTGAATTGTTAGGTCAAGATAGAAAATTCTTACTCGATACAGGGGCAAGTCGAACAACTATAAAACGTAGTGAAGTTCCAGGGGCACCCCTCTCAGGCTCTCAGAATATCTCCCTTGGTTTTTCAGGAAAACCTATTGTTAATGAAGTATCACAGCCTCTTCCACTTACGATAGGACCTTTGACACGAACTACAGATTTATTGCTTACTAAATCATGCCCAGAAAATCTGTTAGGAATTAAAACTCTGAAAGCCCTAGGAGCCATAATATGTTGTTCTCCGGAAGGAGTAAGGTTGTTTTTACGCGATTTTAAAGGTCACTATGTGTCTAGAGACATGGATCCCCGACTACAGACTTTACCTACACATCTATGGGCACAAGGCCCTACTGATGTTGGTTGCATGAATATTACACCATATCGAGTCACACTCAAGGCAGGAGTGGTACTACCACGAATGCGACAATACAAGTTACCGCAAGATGCTGTAGTGGCTTTGCTGAAAATCATTGATGAGCTAATTGCCCAAGGAGTAGTTGTAGAAACAGACTCCAATGTATGTAATTCACCGATAATTCCGATTCTTAAACGAACTGATCCTACTGCTCCGCCAGTATACCGATTGGTTATTGATTTGCGTGAACTAAACAAGTGCATTGTGCCACAATTTCCTGTGGTCCCCGATATATCATCATTATTGACAGCAATTGATTCCGAAGCAACATTCTTTACTGTAATTGATCTCAAGAATGCCTTTTTCAGCGTCCCCATAGATCCGGAAAGCCAATATTTGTTCGGATTCAGTTTAAATGGGCGCAGTTTTAAATTCTCACGCGCTCCCCAAGGATTCACAGAAAGTCCCAGCATCTACAGCCAAGCACTGAAACGAGAACTTGACAGTATCCACATGCCAGTCAATACTGCACTACTTCAATATGTCGATGATCTACTGATCACCGCGAGAAGCGAATCCGAATGTGAAAAGGCTTCTCTGACAGTTTTACATTTTCTAGCCGACAAGGGGCACAAGGTGTCTCCTTCTAAGCTGCAATTCTGTGTCCAGCGAGTTATTTATCTTGGTCACTCGCTGTCCAAGGAGGGAAGGCAGCTTACACCAGATCGCATCCAGTTAATTGCTAACATGTCAATACCCCAGACACAAAAGGAGGTGCGGGCTTTCATAGGCCTCACTTCATATTGTAGGCAGTGGATCCCTCAATATGCATTCCTAGCAAAACCACTCATTCAGTTAACCACACAGGAGGCAGCCACATCGACTGTTCTCCCTTGGACTCAGGAACATACACAAGCTTTTGAAAGCTTAAAGAAAGCTTTATGTCAAGCACCTGTTTTAGCAACACCATGTTATAGCAAACATTTTACACTCTTTGTTACAGAACGCGAAGGTACTGCCTTGTCAGTACTCACTCAGGAACAAGCAGGATCACGCAAGCCATGCGCTTATTTTTCCAGTACATTAGATCCCGTAGCTCAGGCTTTGCCTGCGTGCCTGAAATCAGTGGCAGCAACAGCTTTAGCAATCAGACAGAGCGATGCCATAGTGTTAGGACATCCATTGACAGTACAAGTACCACATGCAGTAGAGGTTCTTGTGAACCGAACGCAAACACAACACTTGACCATAGCAAGACTTACCGGTTATGAACTGACATTGTTTCAGCCACACATAGAGATCCGACGTTGTAATACATTGAATCCTGCTACACTGTTACCTGTAATTGGAACAGACCCACTAGCTCATGATTGTGTTGAGATTATTGAAATAAAGACGAAACCTAGACAAGACTTGACAGACGTTCAATTGTTAGATCCAGACCTGACGTTGTATGTAGACGGATCGTGCATGAGAACAAGTACAGGAGATTTAGTGGCCGCGTATGCAGTCACAACAGACACTGAAGTTATTGAGACAAACTGTATAGATACTTTGTCAGCCCAAGCAGCAGAACTTATTGCTCTAACACAAGCCTGTATTCAAGCCACAAATAAGAAAGTTAATGTATACACTGACTCACGTTATGCATTCGGAGTTGTACACGACTTCGGCGTACTGTGGCGAGAGAGGGGTTATTTAACTTCCCATGGTGCCCACATTCAGCACGGTCCCCTCATTCATGCCTTGTTAGACGCAATACATCTACCCACTGCTATATCGATTATGAAATGTAAAGCACACACGAAGGTTACTGATATCATTTCTCAAGGCAATGATTTAGCTGACAGAACAGCTAAACAGACTGCTCAGACTCGCACATTCGACATGACAAAGCCAATAGTTCAGACACCAACACAGTGTATGACAATTAAGGATCCCGCACTTGACGTAATTGACATACAGACACATGCTACTGCAGAAGAATTAAAGAAATGGACTGAACTAGGAGGGATCCAGACAGATCAAGGATGGATGACGAAGGAGAAATCTGTATGGTTTCTTCCTGACTCTATGGTCCAAGCCATTATAGCTACAATTCACAGTCCGGCGCATTTAGGGGAGAAAGCTATGCTAGATAGCATTCAACACATTTGGTTCAATAAACATTTACGAGCAGCAGCTAAACAAAAAGCCCGTACCTGTATGATATGTTGTCAGTTCAACCCAGGAAAAAGTGTTCCCGTAGAACAGGGTGGATTTCAGACTCCTGATCATCCTTTTGAAGTACTCCAAATGGATTATATCCAGATGGAACGATGTCGAGGATTTAAATATGTTCTTGTAGTTGTCTGCGCTCTCTCCCGATGGACTGAGGCGTACCCAGTATCAGATTACACGGCCCCGACTACTGCCAAACAGTTAGTTCGAGAATTCTTCCCACGGTACGGTTTACCACGTGTTATATATTCAGATAACGGCCAGCCTTTCTCATCCGAATTAATGAAACATGTCTCACTTTTGTTGGGATATCAGTGGAAATTCCACTGTGTCCGACACCCCGAGGCAGCAGGTCTCGTGGAACGACATAATCAAATTTTGAAAATCAGATTGTCTAAAATATGTAAGGAGAAAGGTGTTGACTGGATAGTAGCCTTACCAGTTGCACTGTTTTACATAAGAATGGTAGCACACTCTCGAACAGGGCTATCCCCGTATGAGGTGATCTTCGGAAGACCACCAAATATGTGGGGGACGCCTATACCACGTAAAATAACTGATGTTAATTGTGATATGCTAACAGATTACTTGGCTTCCTTGATGTCTGCACTACAATCTTGTCGTTCACAGGTGGCTGCAGCCTTTCCTGACAACACTGAGGTGAAACCCCATGACGTTGTTCCGGGTGATCTGGTGTTTGTGAGGAATTTCGACCGCAAGACCCAGTTGGAGCCCAGGTGGAAGGCACCCAAGCTAGTCCTGTTGACCACAAGAACAGCCGTGAAAGTTGAGGGCCGCAAGGGCTGGATACATTCCAGCCACATCAAGAAATTTCATGGACTATCCTCGGATATAGACACTGTGCCCTGCACTCCCTCACAGACTGATTCAAAACTTCCCTTTGTTGAACAGAATGACTCTCAGAACTATAAATTAAAGCTTAGGCCCAAACAGTCGAGCAATTTGATTGTTTAAGTCCTCTCCAAGGTGAAGCGGTTGAATTGTCTCTGACATGTATCCCTTGGACCTGAGTAGAGAAAATACCCGAGAAATGCTGAAACGACAGGCGTATTGTAAATCACTGCGTAGCTACTGTATGAGGACATTATTAATTCTGTTTTTATTGAGTCTTTTAATAATTATTACGAGTGTGATTTTGCACATATATCATCCTATTTCTAGACATGTTTATAATGTTGCTGCTGAACATTCTTTTAGTGACCTACCACCACATGAATTATCTTATAGACTTGCGCTGCGCAATAACACTTTCATTAGTATGTTGCATCATTCCCATCAGACTAGTAATGCCACCAATTGTTGGGTGTGTGGCCGACTCCCTCCCTATCAGAATAACAAAGGAGTTCTGCCTTTCTTTCCACATCCGTTCACACATAATGGCTCCTGTGGAGCATGGTTTAGCTTACTAAATTCCATAGACCCAGACACAGCAGTTTATCAACAACATTGGATATGGGGAAATCTGAATCTAGTTTTATTCAACGTCTGTCACCCTAATAAGGAGGGTCACCCCAGTAGAACAGGAACTGATCTAGAAAATGAAGTGTATAAATTAGGTAATTTTACACCTAATCTTATGATTCTGAATGTCAAATCCGAAGTTGAAATAATTCTGCCCACTATGTCAGTATTTCCAGTTAAGGGTGAATTATGTGTAAGAAAAGTTGGTTCCATATATATGGGCCATAGCCAATGCGTTACTACAGTAGAATATAGTGATCGAGGTAAATCTTCATTTAGAGCTTCTCGCCATTCTTACTTTATATGTGGTCAGACGGCATATATGCGTCTGCCTCTAGATTGGGATGGTACCTGTTACATAGCATTCCTTTTGCCACCTGTTTTCCTAGCTCCTCCTGATTATTATCGAAATGTTCATTTAGTACACAATAGAAAGCGAAGAGATCTCCCAGTTGTCGATTATACTGAGACGGCATGGGACAAGTATGTAGATTTCAATAAAGGTATCTTTCCCTATATAGGTACAATATCAAATAGTAAGCTGATACGTAGACTAACCAAGACTCTTGAAGCTGTAGTAAACGAGACTATAGCCGCCCTAGGCAATCTGACAGAGGAACAATCAGCGATGAGAATTGTTGTTCTTCAGAATCGTCTTGTTCTTGACGTCATCCTGGCCGATAGGGGCGGAGCTTGCAGGGTCATCGGATCCAGCTGCTGCATATTCATACCAGAAAATTCGCCATCTGTATATAAAGCTATAACACGCCTTCATAAGATTGTGAGCCAGATACACGAGAATCCAGGCACTTGGACGTGGTCCGGGTGGTTTTGGAGTGTGATATCAGCCTGGGGATGGAGAGTTCTATCCTTCCTAGGAATTGGCCTTCTTATGCTCTTCAGTTGCTGTTTATGCCTGCAATGTGGACCAGCGATTTGTGGTCTGTGTGCCACATCGTGCATTCCATATCAAGGTTCTCGTTCAAAATGCCGGAAGAAGAAGGAAGAAGAAATGATGCTCCATGAGCAAATCGATGGAATAATGAAGATTGATATCTCTTGAAGGGCAAGTAGGGGACAAGGAGGGAATGTGGAAATGTGGATTTTCCTGATCGGTTATGTCCCCTATCTTGGACCCCAACGATTCTATATGCATGTTACAAGTACATGTATGTTCCCTCCAGTTCCAGTTTCCAAGACGCAAACATATGTGCGTCCACCATCAACATGTTCTCTGTCAGATCCGCCATCAATGGGCTGGATATTCGAGTATGAAGTATGAAAGGCCACCGACTTTATATGGCTAAGTTACTCTATTTTTACAGTTCAGGCAGAATAGGCCCGATTCTGTCCTCAAAGCCTTTCCCTGCTCTCTGTCTCTGACAGCTTCAGCTTGAGCTCGCATCTGTATCCATGAACTTTGTCCTACTCCCTGTGCAGCTAACGGTGCCTGCCTCGGCCAGTTTCGCCTGCCTGCCAAGAAGCTGTATTTCACCTTCGAATTATCTACTTTGCTTTTCAGCCGATGCATTCCTGTCTAGTGATTTAGGCAAACATTTCCTTTAGCTCCAAGCAAAGGACTCGGCCTTTCCATCCTCATGCAAGTAATTCATAGCCCTGTCACCATGGAATATTCCCATCCTCTCGCATTCAGTGTAGACATTTAGACGCTTGTACACACACGCACAGTCAGTATAGAATAGATTCTGTCCGAGAGTCCTTCC
Source organism: Triturus cristatus (assembly GCF_964204655.1). NCBI lineage: Eukaryota > Metazoa > Chordata > Amphibia > Caudata > Salamandridae > Triturus > Triturus cristatus. The sequence goes on along the minus strand of NC_140587.1, from coordinate 345,592,562 downwards.
TTGTGGATAACATAGTTCTCTAAACATAGGATGTTAGATATGATTTGGGATTAGGTTGACTTGACCCCCCAGACTTTTCGTCTCCACATGTAGAGCTAAATGTCAAGTCCCCTTCACCCCCTAGTTGCACGTCAATTACACGTCATGCTGCTGCGCGCGCATCTATGTTAAGTATTATCTTATAGATCCACCTATGTGTGATAATCAGAGCCAATCATGTTTCTTCTTGCTCATTATTACGCCTAGTTTCGATTACGTATTTACTATGTCATTTCTCTTATCAATTGTTACACCCTCTACATTCGTTTCATTGTAATGTATGACCTATAAAAGTTACTTCTTGTCAATAAAGTATTGTACTTCACTTCCTGAACCCTCGTGGTGACGGAACCTGAAGGCCGCCACTCGAGTCGGCCATTTTGGAATAAAGGTCATTCAGAAAACCTCTTATACCACGGATTCTGCCTCTTATTATTCTGAGCTATTTTACTTTATTTTAGATTCCGTATGAAATTCAGTCTAGGTAAAAGAATATTTACCACAGTTAGATGAGCTTACTTTAACTTGCCCCCCACAGTGCACTGCTTATGACCTCAAATATTACATCACACATGACATGGTCAGTGCCATCACTCATGACATCTCAAATGGTATCACTGATGACATAATTCACAGAATCTCTGATGCACCCACCCACACCACAATATAACCATTTATACACCCACTCTGACTTCCACACTACCATTTTCAAAGCCATTAACACACTCTTACCAGTACTTACACACACACTTACTGATTCATAGCTCTACACACAAATCCACTCACCCTTACAGTCACTCATAACCAACTCACTCACTACTAGACCCACTGACATATCCGCTCATATTCCCATACAGCTACTCACACACTGTCAGTCACCCATTTACAGTTACTCACCCATCTAGTCACTAATTTATAGACACAATTACAGAGCCACTTACCTATACAGTTATATACCCATACCTACTCACTTATTTATACAGATACTATTGCATACTCACTCACCTATACAGTTAGTGATACAAGCACACACTTACCCATACAGCCACTCTCACAATCACTCACTCACACATACAGTCCCTTATATACTCCAGCACTTACTTAAACAACCTTTCACATATGCAGTTACTCACCCATATACCATTGGCACATCCATTCCCTCACCGACACAGCCAAACACACACTCAGTCGCCCATACAACCTCTTACAGATGTACTCACTAACCCATACAGCCACTGACTCACCCACTAACTCATTCATGCAGGCAGTCACACACTCCCTCACCCACAAAGACATTCATACACCCATACAGGTACTCACTTACCCACTCACCAACCCATGCAGCCACTTATACACCAATTGACAGACTGATACAGACATTCACACAACCTAGTCACTCACCCATACATTCACTGTGACACCTAATCACTCACTTATACAGTCACTGATTCAACAACATACCTTGGTATATATATATATATTATAAACACTCATATATTGTTTAGAAACACTCACAGTCACTGGATGATGTCATCAGTGATGTCATTTGAGATTTCATCAGTGATGTCATCAGTGATGTCACTGACCATGCCATGAGTGATGTAATGTGGGAGGTATTAAGCAATGCATTGCAGGGGTGCACATTATAAATAGCTCAGATGATTATAAATGCTGAATTTCTCTGGTTTTGTTAAAGTGAAATGTCAGCCTAACTATAACATCTTGTTACCTTTGATTTTTTCTGTGAATTTCTAAGGTTATTTTATTCGATTTCCTAACTACAACACCCCTGTAACCTTTGTTTTTTAGTGAATTTCAATGGTTTTTAAAGTAGTAGTCATGTTTGCAGAGTAGTGGAGAAAGGGGGCAGGGCCTCTGGCTAACTCTCAGGAATTCAAATGTGTGTAGAACTTACAGGAGGTGCATGGAGGACTTCTTGGCCCCTAAGGTCCCTCGGGAGCCAGGGGGACATCATCCCTCAACTAGTTGTGTACCAGGAAGCACGTTTGCAGATTGGTGAAGAATGGGGGTCTGCCTCTGACAACTTCTGAGCAATCTTGCTGTGTGGTACTTACTGGAGGTTACAGGAGGAGTAGCTGGCCCAAAAGACGTTCGTGGGCGACAACTACCCCTCTTATTACCTCCAGTAAGCCCCTTACAACAGGATAGCTGAGATCTGATAGCAGGCCATGCCCCCTTTCTCCACCACACTGCAAATATGCCTCCTAGCACACTACTAGTAAGGGGTTGAAGTCCTGTTGGTTATTGAGGGTCCTTGGGGGCAAACTACCCCTCCTGTTACCTTCATTAAGGCCCACATAGATGAATTGCTAAGAGGTGGCTCAGAGGCCACACCCCTTCTCCACCTCTCTGCTTACGCCCTCCAGAAGCACTGCTGCTTGGGGGAAGAAGTCCACTTTAGTCCTTAGGCCCTCAGGAGGTATGGGGACATCATCCCCCACCGGCAGTTTGCCCAAAGGCTCATTTGCAGAGTGGTGGAGAAAGGGGCATGGCCGCTGACCACCTCTCAGCAAATCCACTCTGTGGGGCTTATTGGAGGTAATAGGAGGTCTTCTTGGCCCTTAAGCGCCCTCAGCAGTTAGGGGGACTTCATCTCCCAACCAGGAGTGCACCTGGAGGTGATTTGCATGGTAGTGGAGAAAGGGGGCGGGGTCTCACGAAAGTTGTAGCTTTTTTTTCTTTTTGTTTTTTAGGCAATTTTGGGCTCCGGGGACCCCATCCCTCGGGACATAATCATTTTAAAATAAAAAAATTAAAACGGGAGGGGGCTGCACGGCCCTCCTTCTGGGACAATTTTGGCCCCGGGGATCCCATCTACCGGGGCCCAGCCTCTATTTTTATTCATTTTTTGATATGGAAGGGAGGCCCACTCATCTTTCCTCTTTCCAATTTCAGCCCCGGGGACTCCATCCCCTGGGGCAGGCCTTCAACATTTTATTGTTTTTAATGGGGAGGGGTCAGCACAGCCCCACTCCCTGGGCAGATATTGCCCCATCGCCCAAGGCATGGCCTTCTCAAGGCACCCGCGGTCCCTGCCTGCTCCCTGCCTCCTGTGGGAGCCGGTATTGCTTTTGGACAAAGGGAGCTGCAAACATGCAACTCCCTCTGTCCAAAAGTAATTGTGCTTACATGAAGCGGACAAGAGTTTGCTATGGCTTGGCAGGAGCGGTGCTTGGGCCAAACGATACCAAACAGCAATGTCCCAGTGATGGGCACCCAGGGACATTGCTGAATCTGGCCCTGGGGGGAGGCGGTTCCCAAGGCCATGCAAGCTCCAAGAGAGGGGGTGTGCCCCCCTCCAATCTTGTATAAAGCCCTGGGGACGTGGTGGTCCCCGGAGCCAGGGGTCTGCAACAGATTACCTTCATTAGTGTGTGTGTGCACCAGGGAGGCAGCAGGTCCCAGGGAAGGGGGGTCCTCAAGGCCCCCATATAATGTAATTTAGCCCCGGGAGGTGGTGGTCACCAGGGCTGCAGGTGGGTCGGCATTAATAATGTAAAGTGCCCCAGGGAGGTGGTGGGCCCTGAGGCTATGTTAATCCCTGGGAGGGGGACCCCGTGCGCCCCCTCCTATAATAATCATGTGCCTCTGGGACCTGGCCTACCCAGGGTTTATTTTAAAGCAAACATGGGTGCTAAACTTAGGATGGTATCAGACTGATTCCATGCACCCCACAGGATATGTTTTCTCCTGGACCAGCTAGCTCACTGTGCCCCCATTAGCCCCACTAAACTTAGACAGGGATTGAACAGTTCAAGCACCTGCTCAACATGAGAACCCTCTTCCCTCAGGAACTGTGGTGAGAAACCTAGAACTTTTCGTTCAATCACTCGTGCTCTCTTTCGCTCAGAGAAATATACAAAGAATACACGAAGGGATGTTTTTCAACATTTATTGAACCATAGTGATTCTTGTATAGAAAATATGTGCTGCAATGATTAATAGACAGAAGCAGACAAAAGTTATGAGTGTCAAAACAGTGAATAAAATGAAGAATTCCACACTCTTGTTGAGACACTTATATATGTATACAAATACATTATTATAACAATCTAGGGTACTCCTATAATACAAAGCCTAACCTATGTGTGTAGGCTGTGATTGTGTGGTCTGCCAAGAAACCCCCTTCGGGATGATCTAGCTGTTAGGTGAAAGGTTCAGCATGCAGGGACCACTTGAAGTCCTCAGAAGTGTTTCTTCTGATTGTATTTGGAAACAAAAGGATATATGTAGAAAAGGGCATCCTTGCCTTGCCCCCAGATTGTGATCAGCCTTCCATTGTTTGTGTTCCACAGATAGCTGTGTTGTCATATGGATGTAATAACAAACACATATGTATCACACACGTGAGGGCATTGAACATATTGCCAAGGCAGTGTGATAGTGTTCTCACGAAGTTCTCCGTGTCAGCAAGGTCGGTGTTTCTTAGAAACGAACCCAAATGTCACAAATGCAAATGTGTGCCAAAAGTCGATATGCTAAAGTGAATGCATCTTTATGAAAATACAGTGTACATATAAAATGGCACTATTTCCTACTAGGCCTAACTCTGGCGCATGACACTCCCAGGGCTGGCTCCTAGTATGTCTTGGGGTGCCCACCCCGGGGACATAGCTGTTTGTTTCTGCCTTGGAGGGAGCTTGTACAGCTCTGTCATATTGCAGCAAACACAAACTCCGCTGTCAGCAAGCGGGAGTGGTTAAATCACTCCTGTTTAATGAGAGCGGAGTTTTCGTATGTTACCCTGCCCACTGTCAAGTGGGAAGGGAAACAGATGAAAGGATTGCTCACACAAACAGGCAGCTGCATGTACAGCGGTTCCATGTGTGTGAGAGCAACGCCAGCTCCGCAGGAGTTAGGGAGCCAGCTGGGACTGCAAGGGCCTTGAGGCTCCGCCCACGGTTCTCGGAGGACAAAAAAAGAGCAAAAAGAGGCAGAATAAAGGTCAGAAACGTGCAGCAGGGGGCAAAATAAAGGTCAGCAATCAGCAGAAAGAGCAATATAGATATCAGAAACGAGTAGAGAGAGGAATAATAAAGCTCAGAAACAAGCAGAAAGAGGCAACATAGAGATCAGAAACATGCAGAAAGAGGCAAAATAAAGGTCAAATATGTAGAAAGAGGCAAAATGAAGGTTAGAAATGAGCAGAAAAAGGCAAAATAGAGATAAGAAACTAGCAGAAAGATGCAAAATAGAGACCATAAACGAGCAGAAAAAGCTCAGAAACTAGCAGGGAGAAGCAAAATGAAGGTCAGAATCGAGCTCACCAAGTGAGTGTTTACTTTCGTTTGCTGGGAGCTTTAAAATTGCTCCTACCAAGCAAGAGCAAACACAGGAAACCAATAGGTCCCTGGGGTGGGTTTTCCGGACATAACTAGAGCCAGGTTGTGGTCCCCATGATCATTAAAGGCTCCATTCCCATTTGCTGGCATGGTTTGGAGTCCCTGGGGCCAAAAATGGCAGGGGAAAGGGAGCTCCTTGCCCCCCTCCCATTTAATTTCGAAGGCCAGGCCCCGGGGGTTGGGAGTCCAGGCTTATTTTTTTGTTGTTTTTCCATGTATTCGCTGGTCCTCTGCAAATTCGCAGTGAAATGAGAAATAAAATATGTTTTTGAGCCCTAGGCAGGGTTGCTTTTTTATGTTCAAGGCATATGCTTACAACGAAAATTATAAAAAGAAATAAATAACAAATCAAACCAACTTGCCACGACCCGGACTGTCGTCTTTGCCAATGCTTGTTGATATTTATTTATTATTAATGTAGGTAGTGTTAGTTATGCAGTGCAAACGTAGCTGGAGAACAACAAAGCTCTGAGTAGCACACTAAAACCCAATGATCCAAGAGCATTTACAAAGAAGCAGGTAATGTGCAGGCTCCCACGGCCTACTATGTCGCTATTCTTTAAAGTGATGTGTCTCAATTTCCTCTTGAATTTCAAGAATGTACAAAGGGTGTTACAAGAAGTATTTTATTAGAACCAAGGACCTTGCGTGAAAAAATATTTTTTTCTGTTTTCATTCTTTTGAAAACATCAGAGTTAAGGAATGCGAATGTGAAGATTTAAATTGCAAGGCTTCAAAGAACAATTTAACACTGAATGACCACTTTAAATGCAATCATCTACAGTGCCTTTAATCTACAGCTCCAAAGGCTGTTTATCACTACCTTCTTTTAATTATATTCCAGGTTTAAAGAAGGTGTCCATTAATTGAATTCAAAAGGGAAGCGATAAAAAGTGAAACTGCTTCCGGCTTAGAAGAAAGCGCCCAGGTCTACTCTTCTCTTCCGAGTAGCTGATAACGGTGTATTTGTTAACGGTCACATTTTGTTCTGAACGCACACAGACATCAAACAATATTTATTTATTTTGATGTTACATAAAGCCGCAGGCTAGATTTCTGTGAATTTAGCATAACCTGGTTTCCCACACACATAGTAGCATAACCCATAAACCAATCTAGGCTCAAAAGGGAAAGGAACAGCAGCTCTGGTCTGTGGCTAACCAGCATCACCAGGAATTCTGGCTACATGCAAAGGCTACTCACATCAACAGGTCCTGCCTCTAGACTACAACGCAACAGCCATTAAATGCACAATGTAATTCAACCATCACCTGCCACACAACCCACAGGGGCAATCCAAGGGCCATGACTGCCATAGACAAAGAGATCGGCATCCCCGGCTCCAGCTTGAGAGGATGGCAGGAGGCTGCATCCGTGAAGGGGGCGGGCGTGGCCGCGGTGCCATCTGGATGGATATCACACCTCATCAGAGACCGGGAAGCTGTTGCGTTCATGCGTGAGTAATGAAGTCTCTTGTGAAGCTACTCTAGCATTTTTGGCAAAAATAACGCTGCCAAAATCCCTGTGGGATGAACTCCATAGGAGGGTCTATGTCCAAGATGTGCAGGAATTTTCGCTGACTGAGGTACGTAGGCAGGCTTTATCCAACTGGTGGGATTGACTATTGTTTAAAGCAGGTGTTTCTAACAAATGTTCAGAATGGCTTGCTCTGTGTCAGATTTTAAGGATATCAATATGATTTATGGTACTGGAACTCATTCATAAAACCGGAGGATGTCCTATAAAATTGGCATGGCCCCATGGACTATTAAGGACACAATAGTAAGACATGTTATATCTTTGCCATGTTTGGCCGATACAGCTGCTATTTCGACTTCTCCCTTTGTGCACGTGCTTAGAGCATTTTTACTTTTTAAACTCTCATATATGGCATTCTGATAAGACACATGCCCCTACAACGTGTATACTCACTTCTGCGGAGTATAAATATGGAGAGTGAAAGGAAAGGTTATATTTGGCCCACTTTCTCCTAACACATAGCCTGCGATTCAAAATACACTTTTTCTCCAGTATTGGCTACATTCCTCTTTTCCATTGTATAAAATGTAATGAAACCTTAAATCATTAACTTTTGATAGGAAAGTGGCATCAATAAATCGCTTAGCCATTTTGTTTATTGTTGTTTTGAAATATAAAGTATGTTTTGCCAGAAATCAGCTGAAGGGCATCTCAAAAGACATACAGATTTCCATATTACATCACCCCTTTCACACTCACCGAGCTGCAAGTTGGTACTTTAAAGAAGTAGTCGACAGTGCAAGGGATCGGACAGGCAGTGCACCAGGGATCAGCCAATGAGCACAGGTGTGCTTCAGTAGACCTCTGATCGCCCTTTCATCTCTATAGATGACGTCCAACTGGATTTATTTGAAGCCGCCCATACCAAAGGACAAGGGATGGCCAAGGGGAAAAATATCCAATGTCTGTCTCGAGAAGGAGTATGTGTTTGGCACAAATCCATGTCTCCCAATTTATAGGGATTTGTGATTTACATAAAACCCCTTAGGTAGTTGAATGGGAACACCTTGTACCACCCAACAAATGGATTACCTTGACGCAAAGCAGTGCAAAGCTAATTTTCTTAATTTGGCCTCTTTCCAAAGTGATTCCTGATTGATATTGCTAAGTAAATACCACCATAACAATTTGCATTCGGGTTGCATTAAAAAAGCAGCAAAAAATGTTAGCAAAGCTGGGCCTCAGTCGCTAGCACATTTATCCAAATATGGCACTACCAATTTCATCTCTTGTGGTCCATGGGGACCTTTAAACCTATGTACTCAGAGGAGATAATTTGCTTGTGGAACTTGCTCAAAGAAGGCTGGATTTTGTCGAGCTGAAAATAGAAGGAGTTCAGACAGATGTTTAAAGGAGGAGCTGGTTCAGAGTAATTAGCCTTAAAGAAAACTGCATCTTGAGCAGATAACTGTTAAACATAAATTCTGAAATTTAAATTTTGAAACAGAGTAAACTGTGTGTTGAGCCAGTATTTCACCTATGTTCAGGCCAAGCCAGCATCAAGTCACAGCTGAGATAGCTACCTTCACCATATTACTCGGACATCCAATATTTGAGTACAAGGGTTCACTCATCTTGGTTCAAGCTGATGTTCGAAAACGTTTTTCTAGTCTTACCACATTCACAGCACCTCCAGCTAGTGAAGTGTAGGAGAGTAGGATCTGCTTCACATGGGTACCCCCACTTTTTGCTGGTGTTTCACTGTTTTTCGACCTTAGTCTGGCTGTGGCCCTGCTAATCAGGACCCCAGCCTAGCTGCTTCCTCTCTAAAATGGTTTCCAGGTACATTAGGTACATATCTAATTGGATTCTGGAGTGCCTTATAAGCCCCTAGTATACGGTATACTATGTACCCAGGGCATAGGTACCTCAGAGGCCTACCAGGGGCTGAAGCATGTATTATGTCACCTCTAGGAAGCACTCCAAAATGGCACCACAGAGCTGCTACTGCAGCCTGGGTAAGGGTGTGTTTGCACCCCTTACAGTGGTATAGGCTACCTATATCACTACTATTGCACACACATATAAACCTATAAGTCACTCCTATGGCAGGCCTTAACAATCCTGAAGGCAGAGTGCTTGGTTTTTATGTGAGAGGGTGCCCCTGCATGAGCAGAGCCCCTCTGCAGCGTTCAGAGTACCTCCTCTGATGCTGTTTGTGGTGCAGCCTGACCATATACTTTTAAGTGCATTATAACCTTGCGGCAAATGCTAACTTTGGGATGGCTGCACGGAAACATGTGAAGTTTGGTGTCAAACTCTTTGGAATACTACCCACCCGCCAGTTCTGGTTGCGGGGGTAGCATTCCACCCTTCTAGAGGGAGAGACAGGTTCACACTGGTCTAACCCGGTAGGACTTTCTACAGCCCTGGCATCACAAAATGGATGCCTCTGCCACAGACATGGTCTGGTCTCCTGATGCTGACCGAAACTCCAGCAGGGGAGGCCTGGACAATAGGTTTCCTGTCGTAGGAAGGTGTAACCACCTCCCCAGACAGGCAGATGTGTATTGGGGCTGGGCGGGAGCACTCTCTGGTGCTTTGAAGTCCTGCACTGGGGGCACACTTGGTGTCCCTGTGCATAGTCCAGTTCAAACTGGTTGCAGGGGCTACCTGCCCCTGCTCTGGTGCGAAACTGGACAAAGGAAATGGGTGTAACCACCCCTCTTTCCAAACCCTCCAATAGGTGGGTTCCTAGAGTATGTCCAACCCCCAAACTTAGTATAAGTATGGGAACCCAGTTCTTGAGACTTTAGATTACCCTGGACGAAACTCTGCAACATATATCCTGGACCTTCGACTTTCTATTTCGACTAGAAGACGGAAGAAATCTCCCTTGGGGTCAAGGAGTGACTCCCCTGCTTGGCAGGCACCAAAGAAGCAACTATCCTGTCTGCAATTCCGAAGCTCCCGCTGGACGCTGAAGTCATCACCAGAGGTGGATTTCCTGACTTCCCCGAGGCTACCCTGAGTCCACAGCAAAACTGAGGCCCGTGGCTATCGTGGGTGATGAGGAACCGTGACTCCTGAGCACTGCATACTATTGCTGGTACATCGACTTCCTGTTTATCCTTGAAGTTCTGCGTTGGGCTCCGAGTAGCCCCAGCCTTGAGCACTGACTGCACTGAAGATCTCTGGCCTCCACTCTACGAGTGACCCGTGGGCCGGGTTCCAGTGCGAACGCTCAAGGCTCCTTCACGATCGCTAGCCCGTTGGCTAGTGGGTCCCCACGAAGGCAACTCCACTTCTGCTTGGGCCTCCCTGGTTGCTCCAGATGTGTCCTGACTTACTCTTGCTGGGTGAGTCCCTCAGACCTTGCTGGTCTGCACCAACGCCCTTCTTCTCTTTTCACAAGACTTGCCGTTGCCAAGGCTTGTTGGGACCAATCTGGACGCCGACACCGCAGCACTCAACAAGCTTTGTGGGACAGCTCGAATCCGGCTCGTGGACTTTGTCTATGCCTCCTGGACCTCGTGGATGAAGAGTCAAGACACCCATCAACTCACCTGAAGCACCCGACATCTGTGGGCATTGGTCCATCCTGCCCTCGGTCACTGGCAAGTGACTCAGACTCTGTCCCCTCTGCTTTCAGGTTCCTTCCATCCTAGATCCAGGCTTGGATCTCTTCGGACACTTCTCCTCTTCATGGCAGCAGCAGTTCTTCGCCAGCTTCCATTGTAATCGACGATGCGACCCGACATCAAAAGGCACCTATGCACCCGGCTTCCCTGGGTGAGGTAACACGAGTACTCTGGTGCTAGCCCTAGAACTTCTTAAGTCCAAAAGGGTTTGGTCCTGACTTGATTCTAAATGTCCAGAATCTTTAATTTTCCAACCGCGACATTGCCCATAGAAGCTAACGGGAACCCGCGGTTGTGTTTACACCCTGCCCACAGTCCCCGTGGGTCCCCTGTGTCACTACCTTGGGTCCCAGCGATTCTACATGCTCTAGGCCTTGTGTCTAGTTCTGTCGTGGTTCTTATATAGGGGTGGGCGGAATTTGCGGAATTAACCTCCGCAAATTATCGCGAGATTGCAGAAAACCTCCGCAAACACGCCGGAAATATCGCGAAGATGCGGAAGTTTTTTGCCGCCTGTTCGCGGTATTTTTTGCGTGTTCGCGGGTCGCCAACTTACCCATGCGGTCGCTCACGGGCGCGGCCATCTTGTTTTCACTTGTCCCGCCCTCTGGCGTTGTTTACTTCCTGTTCCGGGTCGCGCAATGCATGTTCGCGGTCGATATTTCCTGTTCGCGATCGCTTTTACTTGATCGTGTTGCTTTTTGCTTGCTCAGGGAGAAAATATCGCGCGAACTTGCGCACGTGGTCGCAACGGGCGCGGCCATCTTGTTTTCCACTCTATTGCATGGTTCTGGGGCCTGATTTTCAATCCTCCCTAAATCTTTTCAATCCTTTGTTTATAGCCACTTTTTTCGGATCTTTATTACTTATTATTTCTCTAACTATTTTCCTGCCTCTATATTTTTGGTTTTTGTGTACCTTTTTTTTTGTTTTTTAGCTACTTTTTCTCTTTGTATTGCCTGCTATTTATTTCCTTTACTCCTTTATTTATTTTACCTTTTCTTTCCCGCCCCGTCCCCAGAACCATGTCCAAGGGCAGGGCTGTTCGCCGGCGCAGCCAGAGCCGCGACCGCCTTCCTTGCGGAAGGCGGCGCCCACAAGGGGTGCATGCACGGGCCTTATTTGGGGAGGCGGAGTTGGCTGCACTAATTTTCTTTGTGCAGCGCCACCTCCCCTCAACCCTGGCAGCAGGTGGCAGGCCTGGGTCCGGGTACGGCCTCCGGGAGCGTCGGCAGCGGTGGGGGAAGGTGCGCCGGGCAGTGTTTCGCATCTCTGGGGTCCGGCGCACCCAGGCACAGCTGACGCACCGGTGGTCCGACATCCTGGACCGTGAGCAGGACCTGCTGGACCTGCTAGGAGTGGAGGTCCCGGGGCTTGGTGAGTACCTATTTAATTATTACAACTTTGTGTCTGTTCTTCTGCTCTATGTTATATATTGCGAATATCTTTTTTTCCTTCCAACCAGATAGAATGTTGCTGCTTGCAATACATTCCAGGTTAATAATGTTTAAAAGTCTTCTGTGATTATGACACAGGTGCTCTTCTGCGCTACTACTAATCTTACTTGTTTGCAGCTTTGCGTTTGCGCTTGCTTAGCGTGATTCTTTACGAGTTTATTTTAGAGAAATTAAGTTACGTAATGCTACAGTGACTCATGTCCACTCCTTACTTTGTCCTGTCACTAATAGATAGGGGCGGATTGATACATAGGTTTAGGTACTTTGTATGAGCTTCTAATTGGTTAGTGGTATGCGTGATGCCCCCTCACTCAGTTACGTGACGTGCTGCTAGTACGCCAGTCTTTAGAACCTTTCTAGTTTGTTCAATGAGTGGAGGTAGGCTTTGCAGTTACTTAGCAGTAGCAGATGAGCATCAATCAAACCAAAATTGTGTATATACAAAAAATGTAGTCATGTTAATGTGTCCTCCATGATTGGATCATACACATTGTTGAGGAATACAGTCGAAATGCATACTTAATGTACAATTGGCATGCCTGGAATAGGTGGGCTAGGTTGGGTGGTAGGTTGTACTAATACTTAGGCTTACTTGTAACTTAGTTTTCTGGAATCAGAATGGAAGAATGGATTACTGTTGATAAATAGTAACTTAAGTAGTCGAACTGCGAATCCCCCGATATTACATGTTGACCAGATGAGATCGGTCAATGTAGTTATTGCAATTGTTTACATAAGTGTTTTTTGACCGTTGTTGAAAAAAATTGTATTTGCTTAAGTTGACACCATCCATCAATGTTTGTCTTTCTTATATCTTTCCTGTTCATCAGCACCCAGGGGCAGACGGGCAGGGACTGGGCAGTCGGCGGGACAGGAACACCACGAGGAGGACACCGCTGAGGGCTCCTCTGCTGGCCCCAGTAAGTCTTCTTGTTTTTAATAATATTTCTTATTCCATAACTTTTACTGCCCCATTTCTCCCGAACTATAGTGTGTTTCCAAATGCTATTTTTTACCACCAATTATCCTTCGATCTGTACGGTTTCAAAAAGCTTATCCCTGCCTCCGCTATGATGACTGAGTACTACTACATACTATCAGTCTGTCTGTCTGTACTGTAGTAGCTAGTCTTGCCCAGTGCCACTCTTTGTGAAAGGTTGTAATATAAAACTCATATTCACCAGTAGCTCGTACAATCCGTTGGGTCGTTGTCTTGTACTACTTTTTACTCTTGTTGATGTTTAGGCTTTGAAAATTCACAGCAACAGCCCTACCAGATTTCTTAATATTTTGATATGATACCCTATAGGACATACAACTGTTGTAGGGATCTTGCACATACATTTGCACCAGAAAATAGGATGTTGGTGATGGTAGGTTGGACCTTCCTTGCACACCTCAATCAGAAATTCCGCACCCACCACAATTCCACTGCTTGACTATAGTACTGTCTTGTCATACCTATTAGGTCTCGGAACCCTCCCCCCAAGACAACCAACAAGTAGACAACCCAGAACATTAACACACCCAACCTCTGTCGTGGAAGCAATTCACATGCACACCCTTACTTTAATTTGCTCAATCGTGTAAGTTAGTCCACTCCACACCAAATACCACAAAGTCTATGTAAGTTTAAAATTTTTATTTCAATTTGAGAAGGTCTGTACACTGTTATCTTAGCAGCACCAACCGGCAAATCAATAACATTAAAACAAAATACATTGTTACACTAATACAGTTGGGAATTAAATCATGATAACTGAAGTGGTGGAAGGCAGCACCACCATCCCATAGCAATTTAGTTTATATACATTTATAAATGAAGATGTGAGTGAAGGGACCCCTCACCTCAGAAGAACCTAGTACTGGTAGTTGGTGCATCGTTCAGAAGCTCTGGTTCGTAGAAGCGAATCTTGCGTCTGTAATGCGAAAAAAGGAAATGGTGTGCGTTAGTATATTGCAACTTGCAAGCATTTCTCAGCCGTGCCAAAAAGTGTAGCATCTATGGATAAGCAATATGGACTAACAGTAACAGTAGTACACCAGTTCTTCCTAAAAAAGTGGCTTGTTAATGTTTGTTGACCGCCTGTACGCAGCGCGTAGACTAGACAGTAGCAGTGTGAGGCAGGTCATGTGGGCTCAAAGGTGTCTTAAGAAGCTGCAAGGTAAAGGTAACGTCACATGTGCATGGCTAGGGCTAATCAAGCAAATGCTACAATGATCATATAACTTAGTGTCTACTCTACTACTACCTGATTTGTACTAGTGATTTATGTTAGTATTAACTCATTTTTCAACCTTGCTACTGATCAATAGGGGGGAGGTGTATATGTTGCCTAATAAATGTGTAATGTTTTCTAGGCGCACTACCGACCACCATTGCTGGGGCCAGCGAAGGCGACGCAGAGGGCGAGGATGCGGCAGTTGCAGATAGCAACGGAGGGGGAGTGGCAGCACCAGTGGCAGGCGGTGGTAAGTTAGATTCATAATCTTTAACTATTGTTGAACTTGACAGCACACTCACTGCAAAGGTGTACTGTATGTATATGTATACTGTAAAGTTGTGAATTAGGGCCCCATTAGGATGGTGGGCGTATTGCCCCCGCCGGGCTGGCTGGAATTCACTGCCGTCACAGCAGGGGCAAACCTCCCGCCATCCCTGTAGAAAATATTCAGACATGTCTAGGCGGAAAAGGGTTCAATATGGCGGTGGTGTCTCTCTCACCACACCGGCAGCCATATAATCTGCATTTTGGAATGCCTTTGCGTGGCGGCATTCCCGTCCGCCACGGAAAGGCATGCACACATTGCAGAGTATGCTTGGGGGCCCCCATGGAGGGTACCTACCGATGCTATGGTACCCCCCGACTTTCAAAGCAAAACGTGACAGGCTCCGTGCGAGGCCCGTCATGTTGTGCTTGGAAAAGCAGCACAACATTTTAGCATTGCTTTCAGCAAAGCCAACCAGAATTTAAATTTAAAATAACAGGGTGCGCCCGCCACTGTGCCGGGCGCATCATCCTAATTAATTGTCCCCACGGGACCCCCACCCTTTTTAGCAGTCGGATGGCGGGCGGACAAAGTCCGCCCGCTATCCGATGTCGTAAGTAAGTATGAGTTCTTGGGGACGTTTGAAGAGTGAACTAGAAGACTAGAATTCCCTTTAATTGGTATAGGACTAGGAGCCAGAGTATTGAGTAACCAATGGCCTCATCTATCTGATTTCAACTCCGCTTTGAAAGTTTTATGGAGAAGAGCACCTGGTGCACTGTTCAACTAAAAAGTGTAAGACAGGTGGAAGGAAGAAGGACGGGCGACATTTAAAATGTTATGTACTACTGTGCTTTATTTTATAGTGCTACTCTACCATGCCACTATGTGTATAAATAATTACCTTGTCCTACTGTTTTATTAAGACTATATTTTACAATTGTCTTGTTTTTTTCTTTTTGATACACAGCTACTCCGAAAATCAACCGGAAGGAGTTGGCCGCCAAGGCACGGCGCCGGAAGCTGGAGGCAATCCAGCAGGAATACCGGCGGCTGGTGGTCCTAGCCGAGGAGGAGGAGGAGAGTGCAGCAGCAATTGAAGCCTCCTCCAGTGCCCCGGGCCCCAGCCACCGCCCTCCAGCGGTACGGCGCCACCGTCTGGCGGCTGCCCGCCGCCACCGTGCCATCTCCGGTGCCCCCCCCCACTGTGGTTGCAACTGCCGCGGCCTTAGACGCCGCGTCGCCCATTTAGAGGACCAGATTCGTGTCCTCCTCCAGTCCCGCCCCACCAGTTAGTCCCTGTCACTGCCCCTTTTTTAATTCCTGTTTGTTTCCTCACTCGTTTGGGCGTTCTCTATTTCTATGGACAGTCGTTGGGGTTAGGGAGGGGGGTGGGTCAGCTTTTGTGGGTTTAGTTTATTTGTTAGGGTCAATTAAATATATTTTTCTATGTTACATGCAATGTTGTTAATGTTTTGTAGGTGGGGTAACTGTTTTACATCACACTGTTTCTTTGCTGGTGCATGGCCGCCCATAGCGTGTGTTTGATTTCAATAATTTGCTGACTGTATAAGACACAAACAGATAGATGCGACACACCTCACTCATTGACTGGTCCTACTATGCATTCTTTGGAGTGGTGTTTGAAACTGACATCATTGACAACATGTCCATTATTGATTCTGCCTCCCCCAAACTTCTCTCTTACCGGTGCTTGATGTTTATGTCCAACTGTGGCACAGCACTGGCTGCATGGTGAAGATGGTTTCCTTTTTCATACATGCCATGATTGGGGTGGTGGTGGTAGTATAGTAGTAGTATACACTGGCAGGGTAGCAGCATTTCCAAAAAAAGAAAAGGAGATAGTCAATCGCCTTTGAGAGACTGTTAGAGGAGTAGTTGAATGAAGTACATCACAGAATTTACCGAGCAACAATTATATGCTCAAATATTTGACAAAAAAAATGAATGCTGGATATTATGAGGATAGCCTACTAGACAGAGTTACAAACTATAGTTTTGTCGACTTGGCTATGCCTACAGTCTAACAGTTAGTGCTGTATATGAGGAATGACAACAAACAAATCAAATCAATGCCGGCAATTCATGCTGAGGTATATGTTCCTTTGTTAAATAAAATAACCTGTGAAATATCCTACTCATGGGTGGGCAAGCAGAAGAAGATCATCGCTCTGCATTGAAATTGAAGTAGTGTTGCTTTCACCACATCCGCCCCAGCAAGTGTGTGATTAAGTATTGGTGTACATTTAATTTAGTTACACCTCGACAATAAGTCACACAGCCCGGGGGAAGAGGGTTAGGGTCCGTTGATTGGATGGGAAGGGGGATTTTGGGAAAGGTTTGACATAGAAAAACAGTATGCATACATAGACAAACAAACGACAATCATTGAAGACTACCATACCATATCCATTCCATATGTTAAGGTATAAAAAAGGAAATGCATGCATGATGAGACCCGGATTACATACACTTCTATTTCTTGTTCTGTTCCGGCCTTAAAACTTTAACAGATAGCAAATAGAAATTTTAAATATTGGTAGTGAAGAATCGTAAACACAGAGCAAACGTAATGATGATTGATAATAACAACTCCAAGAACACACTGTTGTAAAGAATGTATACAAGATATTAATCAAATTATTTAAAAGAAGTGAAAAGTGGATACTGTTACTGTCTTATCCTGGTCAAAAATGTGGACTGGTTTTTTGCATCTCGGCATTCCTCTTGCTCCTCTCGTCCATCAATCTTGGGTGTGTCGCCTCACCACTCGCCACTGCCCGGCTGGAATAAAAAGGTGATTGATTGGTAAGGTAATTAATATGCATTGTAATGTTTTACAAAGTTTTGGACAAGGCCCGGCCTGTAATTTTAGATTGAAAACCAAAGGGGATATTCAGAAAGAAAGTGAAAACAAATGCACAAGTGATGGTGTAGTGCAACAAGAACACTTTCCGAGGTGGCATGTATGCATATGCATCATCTCTACTGTAGTCTGTTTCCAGCATAGACCTTCAACAGTAACAGGAGAGATCAGGCCCACAGTGCTTACCATTAGCACATCCTACGTTAACACTTTAGAGTCCTTTTTTTTTTTCTCTCAAAGAGTTGGACAAACGCAAAGCACATTATCCATTCCAGACATAGCATTTTACAGTTAAAGTTAGTAAAATCAATGCACTGCAGTCATCCCACCGCTACACTCTATTCAACTTCTACACAGACATTTGGGTGTGCTGTGGTTGTGGTTCACGTGTTTACCTTTAGGCTTTTCCGTTTTATGCCACTCATGAAACATCCTCCTGACTTCATCATCAGCTCTGATACTTCTACTGACTGAAGATCGGCCTGCAGTACAAGTGTAATTTTTAGAACACAACAAGAGTAGAAATATAAATATTACTGACTTGAGTCATTCTTTATTGTGTACAGAAAGATAGATTAACACTAGTACACTTTGACATCATTCACTTTGTGCACAACAAACAACGCAAACACAAAGATCAATAGCTCAGAGTCAGGTGTCCAATGCATGCCATTAATTATCATCATTTATTACCTGTTACTTCTCATCTTAAGTTAACGGGCCGTCTCTTTCGCCATCATCATGACGGACGGTGCTGTTTAAGTCACAGTCATTTGCATTGCGCAGCAGATTGAGTGAGTCCCCTTCCTGTATTGAATTAAAAGCAATGTATCACCAAGATTCAGGAGAAGTACACATTTCTTGTTTGCCAGAAGAGGAAAATTAGTAATTACTAGTGTGTTCTGTAGAAAGTTGATTAGTGGCAGTGCACAATTACATCAATTCATGCGAAACACACCACAAAATCTACATCATTCAGTCTGCTATTCTGCGGCCAATGCATGGCATCAATCATTACCTGTTGCATCTCATCTCGTTAACGCTGCAGGCCGTCTCTTTCGCCATCATCATGATGGACGGTGCTGTTAAGTCACAGTCATTTGCATTGCGCAGATTGAGTGAGTGCCCTTCCTGTATTGAATTAAAAGCAATGTATCACCAAGATGCAGGAGAGAAGTACACATTTCTTGTTTGCCAGAAGAGGAAAATTAGTAATTACTAGTGTGTTCTGTAGAAAGTTGATTAGTGGCAGTGCACAATTACATCAATTCATTCATGCGCAACACACACAACAAAATCTACATCACTCAGTCTGCTTTTCTGCGGACAATGCATGGCATCAATCATTACCTGTTGCACCTTATTTTCAGTTAATGGCCAGTCTCTCTCGGCTCTGAAGGAGGATAGCTATAGAAGTCATCAGATTCATGGTCCACTTGTTTTGGAAGGACGAGGAAAGTTTGAATTTGTTGTTACCATCATCCAATCATCATTCATGAGGGAAATGGAATTGACCAGGAGATGCAGTATGATCGAGCGGAGGAGCTGGATTCTGAGGACTGTAGTGTCAAATGGCAGACACCTGAAACTTGTATCTTAAATTAGAAGATTAGAAGACGGTGATAATGCATTGGTTGCGATTCACAAGTTTATAACCGGAACAACAGACACAAACAAAGGGGGAAAAAAGGGAGGAAGACAGTAAGTGCGAGCCTAATTGTCAGGGAAGTATAGCTCGTCCTCAAACTCTGGGGGATCGTCCAGTAGTAGGTAATCATCTGACACAATACTTCCGTCACCTGAGCCGCTGTCCTCATCTTCCTCTGTTGATTCATGCATTGTGTAATTCGGTGGTATGAAGTGCTGATTCATTTTGATCATTGTTAACCTCTCCACGTTTTTGGGAGATAGACTGGTCCTTCTCAAGGTTACAATGGAACCAGCAGCACTGAAAACACGTTCGGAAGAGACACTTGCGACAGGGCAAGCCAGATAGCTTATTGCCAGCCTGCTGAGCTGTGGCCATTCAGACCTTTTCCTATACCAATACTGCACTGGGTTTTGATCAACGTACACCTCTGTTGGGTCGTCCAGATAGGCCTGGACCATCCGCTCAATGTTCAGGGTTGCTGCTGGTAAGCTTTTGTGCTGTTTTTTCTGTGCATCAGCACTGTGCTTACGGCCCATCTTTACATACCAATCTGATAATGATTGTACTCTGCTGAATGATCCAGTTATTGTTTTTGTAGTCGATGGTGATGGTGAGTGTTGCGATTGTGAGCCAACCGCACTGCCCTCAGCCGACGAAGTTGCACTTGATTCTGCATGGCCTGCTTCAGTATCAGTACTTGTTGTGGGTTGATGTGGCGGGCTTTTAATTAGCAGCCCTTCGTTTTCAAACTTGATGGCTGCTTCAGCTATACAACTTTTGTAGCGGGCAACATCAGTGTCGGAAAAAGAAAGGAATAGTCCTAATTTTGCACGTGGATCCAGAATTGTGGCACAAATGTAATGGTCTTGTGACAAAATTTTATTTTGTATCCTTACATTTTCTGATAAGCGCCTGGATAAGCTCTCCACCAAGTCATGGGCTTGCCTTCTGTCCTCTACACCTTTGTAGGATTCAGACACATTATTCAGCTCATGCTCTAGCATTTGCAACAATGGGATCGCTTGGCCCATTGTACAGTCCTCCTTGCTGACTTCACGTGTGAAGACCTCAAAAGGAGACAGCATCTCAGTCAGGCATTGAATTAGGGTCCATTGCTCCCTCTGAAGGGTCATGCCTTTAACACTAGCATCACTGCTTCTGTACCAGACATAATCATTGAGTGACCTGTGCTGTTCGTACAGACGATCAAGCATGTAATACGTTGAGTTCCAACGTGTTGCCACCTCCTGGATGAGTGCCTTGACTGGCACCCTACGCTCACGTTGGAGGATCCTCAGCTGCTTCCGAGCTTTAAAAGAATGGCTGAAATGAGTGCATATTCTTCGGCAGATGGACAGTAAATTGCTTACTATGGGTTCTTTTTTCAGAAAGTCTTGCACTATAATGTTTATGCAGTGTGCCAAACACGGAACCCTGAAATAGGAACCAAGTTCCATGGCCTTAAGTACATTACTGCCATTGTCTGTGGCAACAAAACCAATACCAAGCCCTCTGGGCTGCAGCCATTCCAAAACCTTGGTGCGAAACTCTTCTAAAATGTTTTCAGCCGTATGAGATTTCTCCATGGCGAACATGGCTACAGTTGCATGTTTCCGAGTACCTTCAAAAATCGCAGCTGTGTCAACAACACCTCGTGCAGATAGTTGATCTTTAACCCCCACAAAAGAGATCCAGTGTGCAGTGATACACATGTAATCTGTGGCTTGGCAACTGGTCCACATGTCTGTTGTCAGGTGGATATTGTGCACAGCACTCTTCTGCAAAGCTTGTCCAACCAATTCCAGCACATCATGATGTAGTGCCGGAACAGCAATTCTTGCGAAATAGGACCGTCTTGGAACTTTCCATTTCGGGCAGATGGCAGACACAAATTCAAGGAAACCCACCCCTTCCACAAATGAAAAAGGAAGAAGGTCCAGCGCTAACATTTTAGCCAGCTTCGCATTGTACAATCGTGCCGTTGGGTGGTTGCGTTGGAACTGCCCCTCCAACCTAAACATGCTGTCAATGGTAGGCTGGCTTACTTTCCTTAGTGGTGCCATTAACCCACTAAGGCTCAACGACACAGATTGTCTCATTGAGGTACTCGCCGCCGGTCGCCTTGGTGTCTCACCCACACTCTGAGTATGGCTCTTACTGCGGTGCCACTCTGATGTTACTGAGGAGGATGTGGGCGTTACCACTGCAGTGACTGCACTACTGGAGACAGGGCTAGAAATGCCTCCCTGTTCTTCACCTGCCACCACAATAATATCGCTCCCTGATTCCTGACCAACTTCAAAGGGTTTAGTTTTCCTACTTTCTTTTAACTTAAGTAGGTGATCCTCCCACACAATAGTGTGGTGTATTCTGAGATGACTTGCTTGTCCTCCGGTACCATAGTTTGTACCAAGCTTACCACGCCGAACACCTTGCCGACAAATTGCGCATATAGCAATGTTCTCCTCCTTGGCGCTAACAGAAAAGAAGTCCCAAACTGGGGAGGAGAACTTTCTGGCACTGCTGGATGTGCCACTTTCAACACCAGATGAACTTGAGGGGGTCCTTGAAAATATGTGACCCTGTCCACCTACACTGTGACTTTTACTACCACTTCCTACTGAGGTGGTTGAGCTGGATGTAGGTCCCTGCCGGGCCTTGGAAAATATGGCAGCTGGAGGTAGTGGTGGTGTAACCTGTGTTGGTGAGATCCGTGCTGCATCCCACTCAGTAGCAGCCTTTCTGGATAGGGTTAGAATGTCGGTCTCCAATCCCTTTGGGGCGGGAGTAATGTGCGTGATGACTGGCTCGTCTTCATCAACATCATCACCCCCCTCTTCTACATCTACCTCCATAACTCTAAGTTTTTCTGGGACCTTCCTTTTCAGAAGCAATGTCTTGTGGCGTACTTCACTCTCAGACCGAGCTGGTGGGACCCAAGTGTCATCACGATCATCAGAAGCGGGGCTTGAAGAAGAAGATGATGGACTAAGCCTCCTTTTCCTTGCTGGTGGTCTGGAAGACAATAGATGTTCTGAAACAGTGGTTTGACTTCGCTCCGCTTTGTCTGCAGGAAGCTCGATTTCCTGAAATGCCCCTACGTCAGGAGCAACAACTACTATGGTGGGCTGTTGTGGCGGCTGCTGCTGTTCTGGTTGCGGCGGCTGCTGCTGCTGTTCTGGTTGCGGCGGCTGCTGCTGCTGGTCTGGTTGCGGCGGCTGCTGCTGTTCTGGTTGCGGCGGCTGCTGCTGCTGTTCTGGTTGCGCCGGCTGCTGCTGCTGTTCTGGTTGCGCCGGCTGCTGCTGCTGTTCTGGTTGCGCCGGCTGCTGCTGCTGTTCTGGTTGCGCCGGCTGCTGCTGTTCTGGTTGCGCCGGCTGCTGCTGCTGTTCTGGTTGCGCCGGCTGCTGCTGCTGTTCTGGTTGCGCCGGCTACTGCTGCTGTTCTTGTTGCGGCAGCTGCACACTGATCTGCTGAGTTTGCACCTGCGTTGAACTTGATTGTGTACTACTTTGCGGTAATGACATTTCTTCAACATCGCTGCCCGTTAGTAGACTGGCTACCTCTGCGACAGTAAAGCCCTTGGGCCTAGGTTGGTGGGGTTGCTGGACCGCTGTGCTGCTCCCAGCTTGGTTCCCGGACAACGCTTTGGTGCCAAAAAAAACCTTGGCCGGCACACCACCAGTCGTGGTTAATGGCACTTCCTTTTTCTGTTCCTTCTTCTCACCAGCAACTTTCTTGGTACTGGACCTGGTACCTTTCTTTGGGGCCATCTTATTCCGACGTCAGGCAGGAGGCAGATGCACAACAAGTTCTGGTCACACGTGGGCGTGATGCGCAGCAGGACTTCTGTCTGGCTGGCAGTACAACGGGTAGCCAGGTGATGCCGATGACACCTCCTACTCTGTCTTTTGTGCACCTAAAAGCAAAGAAGACAGGAGAAGAACATCAGTGAAATGTTGCATTTGTTTTTGTGGTTCAGTTACTTAGTACTGTACTAGTGCAAACAAAAGATAGTCTAGCCATTTATGAATTTTTTTTAACTAGAGCTATGTTATACTACTAGTACTGTGTACAGCCACACTACACTCTCAGGAAGGTGATGTCTAAAAATTCAACAGATCACATAGAAAACACTTGATCAATAAAGCTGTGGCTACCTGCTCTGGTAGCAGTGGATGAAAGCAGGCCTGCTGGCAGACAAGGCCAGGCAAGCTTGCAGGCCTAGGCCTCAAAATGGCCACCAGCCACATGGCGAGCCCCAACAACATCAGCAAGGCCACCCCAAAATACACACTTCCCCAACTCAATCCAATGCCATCCATGCCCAAAATGATGTCTAAAATCAACAGAACACACAGAAAACAGTAGATTACTAAAGCTGTGGCTACCTGCTCTGGTAGCAGTGGATGAAAGCAGGCCTGCTGGCAGACAAGGCCAGGCAAGCTTGCAGGCCTAGGCCTCAAAATGGCCACCAGCCACATGGCGAGCCCCAACAACATCAGCAAGGCCACCCCAAAATACACACTTCCCCAACTCAATCCAATGCCATCCATGCCCAAAATGATGTCTAAAATCAACAGAACACACAGAAAACAGTAGATTACTAAAGCTGTGGCTACCTGCTCTGGTAGCAGTGGATGAAAGCAGACCTGCTGGCAGACAAGGCCAGGCAAGCTTGCAGGCCTAGGCCTCAAAATGGCCACCAGCCACATGGCGAGCCCCAACAACATCAGCAAGGCCACCCCAAAATACACACTTCCCCAACTCAATCCAATGGCATCCATGCCCAAAATGATGTCTAAAATCAACAGAACACACAGAAAACAGTAGATTACTAAAGCTGTGGCTACCTGCTCTGGTAGCAGTGGATGAAAGCAGGCCTGCTGGCAGACAAGGCCAGGCAAGCTTGCAGGCCTAGGCCTCAAAATGGCCACCAGCCACATGGAGAGCCCCAACAACATCAGCAAGGCCACCCCAAAATACACACTTCCCCAACTCAATCCAATGGCATCCATGCCCAAAATGATGTCTAAAATCAACAGAACACACAGAAAACAGTAGATTACTAAAGCTGTGGCTACCTGCTCTGGTAGCAGTGGATGAAAGCAGGCCTGCTGGCAGACAAGGCCAGGCAAGCTTGCAGGCCTAGGCCTCAAAATGGCCACCAGCCACATGGCGAGCCCCAACAACATCAGCAAGGCCACCCCAAAATACACACTTCCCCAACTCAATCCAATGCCATCCATGCCCAAAATGATGTCTAAAATCAACAGAACACACAGAAAACAGTAGATTACTAAAGCTGTGGCTACCTGCTCTGGTAGCAGTGGATGAAAGCAGGCCTGCTGGCAGACAAGGCCAGGCAAGCTTGCAGGCCTAGGCCTCAAAATGGCCACCAGCCACATGGCGAGCCCCAACAACATCAGCAAGGCCACCCCAAAATACACACTTCCCCAACTCAATCCAATGCCATCCATGCCCAAAATGATGTCTAAAATCAACAGAACACACAGAAAACAGTAGATTACTAAAGCTGTGGCTACCTGCTCTGGTAGCAGTGGATGAAAGCAGGCCTGCTGGCAGACAAGGCCAGGCAAGCTTGCAGGCCTAGGCCTCAAAATGGCCACCAGCCACATGGAGAGCCCCAACAACATCAGCAAGGCCACCCCAAAATACACACTTCCCCAACTCAATCCAATGGCATCCATGCCCAAAATGATGTCTAAAATCAACAGAACACACAGAAAACAGTAGATTACTAAAGCTGTGGCTACCTGCTCTGGTAGCAGTGGATGAAAGCAGGCCTGCTGGCAGACAAGGCCAGGCAAGCTTGCAGGCCTAGGCCTCAAAATGGCCACCAGCCACATGGCGAGCCCCAACAACATCAGCAAGGCCACCCCAAAATACACACTTCCCCAACTCAATCCAATGCCATCCATGCCCAAAATGATGTCTAAAATCAACAGAACACACAGAAAACAGTAGATTACTAAAGCTGTGGCTACCTGCTCTGGTAGCAGTGGATGAAAGCAGGCCTGCTGGCAGACAAGGCCAGGCAAGCTTGCAGGCCTAGGCCTCAAAATGGCCACCAGCCACATGTCCAGGCCCAACAACATCAGCAAGGCCACCCCAAAAAACACACTTCCCCAACTCAATCCAATGCCATCCATGCCCTAAATGTGATTGAAAATGAAATATATTCAAAAAACAAAAGGAACAGTTGCTTCATCATGCACACACACACCCATGAGGCCATGCCCATGGCTAGCTCGGGCCTACTACTACAACCCACAAAATTAAAATAAATTTAAAAAAAAAAAAAGGAATGATGATAATTAATTATCAAAAATAAATTGTAGTTACACAACAACTGCAATGCCCACAATCAAACACAACAACCACTTACTTGTAAAATATCCTATTCCAAAAATCCTGAAATCCAATTGCAATGATGCAGCAGACAAAAAGAGAGATCTTTCCAGCTCCAAATCCAAAGGCAGAATGAGCAGGAGATGGACAAAGCACTGGGAGGAGCCTGCTGGACAGGAACAGGAAGTTGGAGAATCTGTGTCACTTCCTCCCTCTCTCCACTTTGTAAAAAAAAAATGACTCCTGGAGTCCTTGCACAAAAAAGGAAAGCCAAATGTGAATGTAAGGAGTTCTTTTCATCCAAAATCAGTATTTGCAGATGGTTTCATGCTGCTAGAGCCGATATTCCTCTCCAAATTGTAAATTTTACATTGTTGAGTTCTCCAGCTTCACATTACTTCCGCCGGCGTGTCGAAAACGATATGATCGCGTTCTCTTCTTTGTCCCTGTCGCGTTGGATATGACGTGTTCGCGGTCTCTTTCTCCTGTTCGCGTTCGATTTCATGTGCCCGCGTCCTCATTCTCTGGCTCGCGATGTAGAATGACATGTTCGAGATCTCAATCTTCTCATACTCGCGCGGTGCATGATCGCGAGAAGAAAGACCTGATCGCGCGACAAATGACGTGATCGCGTGAAAAATGACTTGAATGCGGCCGCGAACTCTCGCGAGACAGCGCAAAATGGCTACCAAAATCCAACATCTCGTGGAGAACGCGACCGGGTCAAGAAAACTTGTCGGAGAACGCAGGGATTCAGGTAAGGCGATCGCGCGCACGCGAGAATGTATTGTTTTACAGCGCGAGCAAGAAAAAAATTATCGCTAAGCTGCGGAATGCGGAAATTTTGACATTTTCGCGCTTTCCGCGGAACGCGAGAATGCCAAAATATCGCAACTTCCGCGAACGGAACGGAATTTTGGCCCAGGCCTATTCTTATACCACTTTATTGGTATATGGTTTGGTACGCCCCTAGGGCCCAAACGAGTATTTGTACTATTACTGTTGATTGCTAACTTGTAAATTAAGTACTTCGAACTCCAGTCTCATCAAGAGACTAGAGGGTTGTGTTTTATCTTAAATACATATATTTTAAATATATACCTTGTGTGGCTGTCCTTTCATTTGATCATTCAAGAGATTATAGACTGGTAAAACAAGCTGCTTTACATTCCTTCAAGCGTTACAACAAACAAATGATGGACGGAATGCTGACAATGCATACATTCAATCAAGCATCCTAGGGCCGGTTTCTGGCTATCAGCCGTCATCAGCCAGGATAGCTTGACTCCAGTGGCGTAGTGAGCACGGGTCCCACGTCTGGGAATACCCATCCCACTTAGGGCGAAAAGCGTTACAACAAACAAATGATGGACGGAATGCTGACAATGCATACATTCTCCCCCAGTCAAGAGATCTGGGTTAAATCCATTGTTCCTTTGCCCACTACACCACCCCAGTTTAGACATGGCCATATGCAAATCAGTCTTGACCCTGTGCCTCATGGGAACAGTCCAGCCCGAACTGCCAAGCTTTTCTCCCTAAGTGGGATGGGTATTCCCAGACGTGGGACCCGTGCTCACTACGCCACTGGAGTCAAGCTATCCTGGCTGATGACGGCTGATAGCCAGAAACCGGTCCTAGGATGCTTGATTCCGGTCCAGGGAAGACATGGTTTAGCAGTTCGGGTTGGACTGTTCCCATGAGGCACAGGGTCAAGACTGATTTGCATATGGCCATGTCTAAACTGGGGTGGATTTAACCCAGATCTCTTGACTGGGGGAGAATGTCTGCATTGTCAGCATTCCGTCCATCATTTGTTTGTTGTAACGCTTTACATTCCTTCAAGACTTAGCCCGAAGGCTGCTCTCCATAGCTACCACTAGGATAGCTTTCAATAAAGGTTGTCTTTAACCAATTCACCATAAGGGGTTGTTTGGACTGATAGAAGGTGCCCACTAGAACTAGTGGACAGCATATATCAGGCCAATTTCTCACATGAATCAGGAACTGTAACACTTTCTGGATATTTATGCCAGGACTCTTGACCCTTTTGATGCTCTTGTTTTACTCTCTCTTGACAAAGCTCCAGCACCATTTCCTGAACGTTCAGGCATTCAATGGGTAAGACAGCGTGGTTCAAACCAATTAATAACAATAAAAATAAAATAGACATTTTGATGACATTAATTTAAACTATCTGGCCCATTTTTTGGTGATTATTTGTACTAGTTTCAGAATAATGTTTTATGTAATTTGAACATGGCCTTCATAGATTAATTGTATTACTGTTGATCAGCTTTTGCACACATACAACAAGCAGTTTCATTTTTTTACTTAATC
Source organism: Triturus cristatus (assembly GCF_964204655.1). Taxonomy (NCBI): domain Eukaryota; kingdom Metazoa; phylum Chordata; class Amphibia; order Caudata; family Salamandridae; genus Triturus; species Triturus cristatus. The sequence continues at coordinate 345,564,846 of NC_140587.1, read as the reverse complement.
TGTGTAGTTGAATCAATAGATCGTTACACAAAGCCTAATATCTCTGTTGATCAGATTGGGCTTCATGTGAGTTCAGTTGTAGTTCACCTCAAGACGGTGGTATTACAATAATTAGTTAAGATAGTTGTGTTTTCATTAGTTTAGATGTAGTATATTTTACATCATTGATGACATCGCTGGTTACATCTCCCAGTGAATGATACAGTTTGCTATATGTTTCTGGCACTGAACGATATTTAGAGAGCTACATCTAGAGCAAACTTGCTATAGCTATTGCACTGCTTATTGACATATGCATTTACAGCATGCTTGGCCTCCAAATAGAACTTGCGTGTGTGGCGAATGTAGGCTCTCAGTGAAGAGTTGTCCATGGAACCAAGGCTTACATGGAAGGGAATTCACCACTTAAACGTGTTTGAAAGTATGTAGGTAGTTGGTTTGCCATAAAAATTTGAGTTCAGGTCAGCAGTTTTGTCTTATAGAGGCTTGCAAATGAATAGGGTGTGGGTGTCTGAAGGGAGTGGACACTCTGTGGAGAGCCGTGCACATGGTGAAAACTCTGCATAGTGGGAGTGTGCACACATAATGGGGCTTGGCAGTCTAGATGGAGTGGGCTATCCCTATAGAGCTGTGCACAGGTCGAACAAATGCCTAGTAGAAGCATTGGTGACAATGGAGCTAGAGTCTCTGGAAGTAGGACTCTGTGAAGCTTGTACATATGGTGAAGGATGTGCATGGTAGGGATTTGCCCATCGAACGGGGACCTGTGTGTCCAGGAAGTGTTAGATACATTGTAAATATTTTATATTAGCACATATGTTTATGTAATGTATGTGTTACATGAGTCTGTATCATTTAGTACTTTTTACATATTGCAAAGGCTGTACTGGTTTGCCTAGTCAAAACAACAGAAGGTTAGTGGATGATGTCTTCAATAATGCCACCAATGATGTCATTTAACATGTCACGAGTGATGCCAATCAGAGAGCTTGCTCTTAAAAAGCTCCCACAGCCATTCAGAAGCCATTTAATTTTTGAATTGCAGCTCACCTGTCAAGACAGTCAGACATTTTAAACCTTAATTTGCTGTACTTAGGTGTCATTCACAGTACAAATTACTGTAAACTGTGCAATTTGCTATAAACATTTACCACCAGCACACAAGAACAACAGAACGAAAGTGTCTATTATTCACGGTGCTTTGGTTGAATGTTATCCTAATGCCAAAAATTGACGTGCGAATCCATTTCTTACGAAAATATAGCACAAAATGACAGATATGCATTTCATATAATTACACACAATTTTAATTTAATTTCACGTACTACAAGAAAGCCAATTTCATAATCTTTTCTTGCAACATCAAATATTTTGGCAACCATTTAATTCACATATTTTCGATTGTTCTTCGTGATATATCCTTAAGTTTCTGATTCTTCGAAAATAATCAAGAAGACTTTTCAAATAGTGTTTACAATAACCCTCTAATGTAATTTGTAATTTTCGTTATTCTTTTCACTTGTAGTCATCAAGCTGTCAAACAAATTAAGTTTATCTGACAAAATAAACTGCGATGCTTTTTCACATAAAAGCAGTCATTGGACATGAACATCTAGTCACATCAACATGTTGTTTATCGTTCTAAAAAATGGCTACTTGATGCACATTTTCACGCAGTGCCAATAATTACTTTCTTTTTTCTTTTAAAGTGTCGTTGTGAATCTTAGTTTCATTCACGTGTATCAGTGAATGCTTTTTAAAAATTTAAAAGTAACTGATGAATATATGTCCAGATCTATAGGATTGACTCTAGAGCCTCTATCTGGTGTTCACAAAATCCCCCAGCGTTCAAAGATGGCTTCTTGGAAATTCAGGTCCAGAGACAATGTTCAATCACCATCAGTCTTATTCATTTTCTTTCAGGTATATACTATGGTTCTCTTCATGCTCCAAAACAGCGATGTTTTTTCCTGTCGTCAACTGGGCCCTCTTCTCTTTGTCGCCCAATAATTGGCTAGCTTCCTTAGCCAACAAAGCAACCTTTCCAGTCTGTGACATTAAAATAAATTCGGTAAACACTCTAATAAGCATATAGATATTCGTGCTGCAGGTAGTTTTCTATATTCTGTTCCAGACACTTCTCTGAATATAAAGGCCCTTCACTATCCGTGCCTTTTTAACATTTAATATTGTACAGTTATTCCTATAGGTATTCAAGAGTTATGTGTTATAGAAATCCAAAATGTTAAATCTAAAGTGCCCAAGCTTGCACTCCCTCTGTGTTTAATTTTCTCCAGAAGATAGCCTACTTTGGTTGCCAGCAGATGAAAGAAAAATGCCACTTCTCTTCCACAAATGTGTTTCACCCTGTGTAGCAAATTGATCCTTTGTGCTTATGAGATACCCTTCCACCAAAGAAGAATGGCGTCAGTTGTCCATATCGACAAGTAGATGTTACAGCAAGACCATTATCTTCAGTGCCCCCTGAAGAGTGACAGATGATCAACTCGCTTCAAAGAGAATGGGGCGCCACTGACCACAGTTACCTGTGACTCCTAGGGTTCTTTGATGCAGAAAAGGTATTTTGATAATAGTACAGCCTGGTCAGCGAATAGAAGCCACCACCTAAGCAGCATATATTATAAAAACAAATGTACGTATAATTTATTTCACTTTATTACCTGCATTCAATGAGTATTATATTTCTATCTAATTGCAACCAGGAGTAATCTATGAACGTGTTTCACAAAAGCTGTATGCATTTGAAAGCTGGATGCACCCACTTACTTATAACATAGCAACTAAACTCATGTTACATTTTTCACTTACGTGTTGGCACAGTTTATAATTGCAAATTAAGGAGCACGGTCCAACATATCAAATCACAATTACAGTTGACATATGCAGTGTTTTAAAATATGACATTTGAATGCAAACGTGGGTGTTTTTCAATTTTGGCATGCAGGGCTAACATCTGTTGCCACATATGTGTTTCTAAGATCAGTGTAAGAAATTGGATTATTATTTGTGGAGGGAGACGGGTCAAGAAACATTTCCTATATTTGGCCCAGGCCAAAGGAGAAGCTAGAGAGTTACGCAAGCCCACGGTTTGTGCATCTGTCTTACTAAAGTCTCGCCCTAAAATTGGGCCCTATTTAGAGGTGGTGACTATCCCTCAACATTGGTTCCTCCTCACAAGATTTATGCTGAACCTTTTTCATTGGCTATTAGCCACGCCACAAAGTACCAAATTTGGGCCCTTGCAGCTGTCACAACTTTTGATCCCAATACACTATGCAGTATGGTCTGATTACGACATTGAAGGTGTGGGAGCGGTGCGCTAAGCCACTGCCCCGCTTCCACACTGCCAAAGCTGCCTACCCAATTACGAGTTTTCTCATGGTCTGGTGGGTGGGCAGCTAGGTGGTCCCACGGTGGTGCCTATAAGAAACTCACCGCAATGGGAGCATCAAAGGCCATTCCTGCACGGCATGGACTGTGCAGTCCATGCTGCGCAGGACAGGGGCTGTATGCACACATGGGGCACAGCAGGTGCCCCCTGCATGCATCCCCATGCATAGGGTCAATAGGGGGGCCTGTTGGGCCCCCTTTGTTTCCCTACAGCCAGGATTTTCATAGCGGGCTCATCACCATGAAAAGGTAGGCAGCACCAGCAAGCATGTTGCTTCCCTCGACTGCTGTGCAACTGCCAGGTATCCCAGATCCCTGGTGGTTGCAGTGGTTCTCTGGAGGTCCAACTGTCGTACTCGTAATACGGCGGTCACACTGCTGGTGCAGCAGTCCTTGACTGTCACCATACCTCCACTGAAAATTTGGCGGTTCTATGGACCACCAAACTCATAAATAGGCCCTTTGTCATGTTCTGTGATCATTACTGCATTTTAAGACAGCGATATATTCTCCCTTTGTTAAAAGAACTGGACTTTGTACTCATAAGACCTGCTCTATTTATTTACAGATGATGTCGAATTTAAAAGTATGTTTTAATGTGACAATTTTTTTAATGGGGGCTCTGAGATTAAAAGAGAGACAACCAACCCCAACAGTGGGATTATAGACACTTTGATATTTTTAATATGGAACAGACGTTGTAATTTATATTGATTGCATGAGTTAGTCTTTAATTATGACTTTTATGTAATATTTTTAATATTTATGAAGTTTGTATATACCTTTGAATATTGCATTGTGGCCATGAATACTTTGTCTTTACATTATTTCAATTAATCCAATTGAAAAAATTTGCCTGACTGACTGCCCACGTTAAGGGATAATCAAAACTCTTATGAGTGTGAACCCTTAAAGTAACTAAATTAACTGGAGCTCAACCCCTTGGCAGCTATGGCACAGAGCAGACATGATTTAAGTAGGTCAAAGTATTAAGTATTTATGCAGTACCAAAACAGTAATAAAGTCAAACACAACATAATAAAAAGCACACTCCAATTTATTTACATAAAAGTAGAATTAAATCAATAAAATGGCACTCAAATATCAAAATTTGATAAGGGAATTCAGCTATTAGAATTTTTAAAGTTTAAAGTAGAAATAGCAGCAAATGTGCTAAACTGTTATGTAGTCATGATTTCAGTATAAACATGTTGGAGCATGGGTCGAATACACTAACCAAGCAACTCTAGGTCAAAAAGTTTACTTTTTGATTCAGTCTTTTAAGTCCCTACGTTTCAGAGTTTCCAGCTCCTCTGGGTCACGTCCAAGGTTCACAGGATCTCAAAGATAGAGTTTAGCAGCCAGGACTCACTCCAGCAGAGGTCACCAGCAGGTTTCAGTCCAGATCCTGTGGGTCCTGTTCAACTAAGCACTCTATAGCCACACAAGAGTTCAACCAACTGACCCTTGGAGTCCATATCTTTGGCCTCGATGGGAGCAGGACCAGGTTTTCAGGACTCCTCCTCCGATCACAGACAGCAGGTCTAGACCTCTTTTGTTCTTCTGCAGGTCCACTATGTGCTCCTATGGGCTGCTTTGGGATACCAAATTTCTGCCTGGAACTATCTAGTGGGTGGGGATGACTCCTTGGTGCTCCTTAACAAATGGGGTAAAAGTTCCCACCGGCAATGCTACCCACTATTTCAATAGCTCCTGTTTGCCTTTAAGCAAATAGTCCCAAAAGGTCATGTGTCAGGCCATTATCAAGATGGCGAATGTCTTCGTTCACACTAAGTTTGGGAACAGAAGTTTATGGGTTTGTCGGCAAGTGTACTATGGTAATTACTGGTGTCATCCCAAATCTAACACTGAAATCTAGATTAAAGCAGGCCCTGTACCCAAAACAAACTAGAAGACACTAAAAGCCAGATGTCTGGTAGAACAAATGCAAGGTCCTACATCACCTAGCAAGGGATTATCAAGAATTGTCCTGTCATCCTGCAATCTTTCTTTCAAGTGCACCAAAGTGTTACATATGGCTCAAACCAACCAGTGAGGTAGGATTAGACAATGTGATGTCTTAAAGGCTGCTCACTGTCCCCACTCTGAATATTTTGCAGAGCTCAGAGAAGTCATCGCTGCTCATGTAGATCAAACCACTGTGTGGCTCTTGGGAGGAATTTCACGCCTTGTTCACATGTCATTCAACGCTGGGCACAGACTGTAACATGGCAGAGGCTTAAACTAATTCGCATTTTGAATGCTGGAGCAGGTAAAGGGCAACTCTCTGAACAATACTTTTTCTCAGTATTTTTATTAAAAATCACACTTCAATACTAAATTGGATTTACAGTAAGTATTACAAATAAGGATTTAAATATTTTCTGGCTGGTCTCTTTCCAGAGAACACCTTTATGCCTTTCTCCACCTCTTAAAGAAATGTCAGTTGGACCCGGACTGTCCTCGCAGCTCCATCTAAATAGATAATAGAGAATTTGCCAGGAAACCTGGAGGAGAGAGTTCCCTCGGCCTACTGTGAACCAGGTCTGGCTGAAGGAGACCTAAAAGGGGGACGGCTCAGGCCCCTGCAAGACAAAGAGGTGTCATTTACGTGCATTAGGGACTCAGGATGCTGCTGTTTGGTGAACTCAAACAGGGCTAAGTGGAGCTGAAGGAGTAGGAGGACAGTGACTGGAGTGTGTCATTCATAACAAAACAGTGAAAACACCAACACTTTTTGTCCAACAAGGCATGAGATACTTGCACCTGTTGGCCTCACTCATTCAGGGCTTGCCAGGCTGGTCCCAAGAAAAATGTGCTGAGGAAAATCTTTACTGACTGCAAGTATTTCATTACTATCCCCTGAGAAGTGCAAGTGCCAAGGGTAATCATTTTGTACTGGTCGCTGTTTCTTGTTACTCAAGAAGGTTACCTACAGGGAGGGCCAGTGACACAGGGGAACGAAAGTTGGCAGACCCAGGACTGGCCTGGTGAACGTTTTGGGCTTTGCATGCAGCTCACGAGGAGGGAGTGGTTCCCCAAACACTTAGCACACAGACAAATCTCTTGTCCTGGCTAACTTCCACCATCTTCAGTACAGTTCAGGAACCAAGGAAATCAGGAGGGAGGAGTGGGAGAAGATCTTGACTCCCTGCCAGCTGAGGGAGCAGTGTGTTAGTAGGGTGAGAAGCTGGCTGGTCTTACAGACTTGGGTCCTATGTACGACCCAACGATAAACTGTCCTCTGCATGCCCCACATGGGAAGAAACACTCACTGCAAAAGTCTTCAGCCTACACATCAAAGAGCTGATTAAGGATCCCTGAGGCAAATAGAGTGCTCTTTAATCCTTAGAGGCAAACATTTAATTTTTATATCTGAAAGTGATGCCCCAGGAGGAGCAGGGGCACCACCAACACAACATATTTGCTTTAGGGGCTAGCAGAGTATAAGAAGCCTTACTTTGCACATTAAGTTCAGTCATCCTATGTCTCCCAGATCAGAAATAAAGAGTCTGAAGTCAAAATTGAACAATCTTCAAGGGGCTTTGGGTGCTGGACTTGTTAAGAGATCCTATTGTTATGTAGCAACTCTGCTAAATATATAAGAAAATCTCAGCCACTGAACCAATAGCATGGTTTATTGACAAGTGCATTTTTATAGTAAAACTCCCTGCATAATCTTATTGCCAATCAACTAAAGTACCAGTTTAACGTTTATTGCTGATTGGTATTATGGTGGAAGTTCCTGCTTTATATTTAACTATTATGATGATATTCTGACAAAGGCAGGAGACCTACTTTGTAGTTAATGTGCTCATTGCATTCTTAGCCATATGAGGAATATTGTGTTTTAAGTTTGCTGGTGTGCAAATCATTATAAGTGCCTCGAGGTCAGGTGATTCAGTGTACATTTACGTGGGACTAGATCTGTGTGATCCATTCTTTGTTGTATGTCCCTTGCAGATTGTAAAGCCCTTCAGAGGGTGTCACTATAGTTATGTCTGACATAACCCCCTCTAATATGCCCCCAACAGTGTTGCCAGCAGTGTTCCCAAACCCATCATTCTTGGTGTCCCCAATGCTCCTTCAAGTATTGCCCAATGGTACTTCTAACACCCTGGTAAAGCCCAAGTCTTTGATCACACACCTAGCCAAGAAGAAGGTGTCCCACAGCCTGTCCATGCTGTACCATCTTCCGAGTAATAAAATAGGATGTCTGTTGATGCTCAGTGTGGCAGTCAACTTGGGTATACCTTGCCCAAGCCAATTGCCAATTTGTTTGGCTTTGTTGCTTACCATGTTGGAACCAAGTCTCTGAGATCTGTGCATACTTTTCAGTGTTGAGCTGACATCCAGGATCCTCATAGGCATCTCCCATTTTCTCCCAGCAGGCTGACAGGAAATGATGCATCCCTCATAATAGGAAATGTGCAAAAGGAAAAGAAAAGTTTAGTGCACTAGACTTTAATGTGACCTTGCATAACAATTTCATTTGACATGGAAGTGCTGTCAAACAGACCAATTGAAACACATTGGTGTGTTCACAAACTAAAGGAGAAATTATTCTCAAAAAAATAACCGATATTGAAAGAAAAAATGTCTTTATTATGAACACCAGATGTTAATGTAGACGTTTTCGTTGGAGGAGTCCAGAATATACAACAGGGTGAGGAAACTAGGGGTTTTGATTACAAACGACTAATTATTTTGGGCTGAGTGAAGCAAGTTAAGCCAGAACTAGGCAAAACAAATGCAAAACTTGGTAAGGCATGATTGTGAATGTGTTTCTTTTCTATAAAAGACATATTTTTCATTAGAATAATTTGATAGAAGGTGCTTTATTGCCTTTTAAGGAACCAAGGGCCACACGCTTCAAGATTAATAATTGCAATTTCCAAATGTGAACTTTACCAAATTGCAATTTCTACTGTATTATGGTTTTAAATGTAATTAGCGAATACTAGTGGGTCACAAATCCACCCATCTCATGAATATTAATGAGGGAGGTCACAATTTGCAACCCACTTGGAATCAACACCATCACAAGGATGATGTTCTGCTTCTATCAGCAGACCACCATGTCTGTGATTACTTTGAATATAGCAATTTGTTTTGTTAAATGCAGCCCATTTCTCTTGAAGTAAACTTGACTGCATTTTAAAAGAAAAGCTTCTTTATTTGGTATTGTTTTTAGAAGACATAGTGATTATGTGGACCACTGCCTCCTCTTAAACAAATGTTTTTTTTTTATATTCACAAATGGGAAGGAGTCCCCAGAGGACACCTTCCCTTTTACCAATGGGTTACCGCCACATGTTTTTTGTTAGTAAAGTATTAACGTTTTGCCACTGGAATTCGGTCATAAAACATTAATACATACCATTCTGATTCAGTATTTGGAAGGGACACCCTTCCCAGATATCAAATTGGTATTTGATTGCAAACTCAAACTGCGATTCGGTAATGTGTAACTGAATTGCACTTTGAATTTAATACATGTGGCCCTAAGAGAAATACTCAAAGACTGAGGGCAGAACACAAGGAATTTTTGTTTATTTTAGAAGATGATTCTTAATACTTCGATTTTCATTTCCCAACTCTTACCCCATTGGATGGCTGCCATTTGACAGACATTAGGGATGGACAATGAGAGCAGGGGAAGGAGAGACTGAGGATATTCTCGATGCTCCTGCAACTGACTGCTACTTTAAAAGTATAGAGGTGAGTGGCACCTCACAACTTCCTTCTCCCATTTTAAAAACATATTCATTGGTGTACATTATTTAGTAGTTTGTGTAATAAAGTACTTGGCCTTTTTGGAAAAAAATGGAAGATGGAGAGCAATTTATTAAATTCTGTTTGTTGCGTTGCTTACCTCTGAATCTCCAGCCCACAGCACCTCCCTGTAAGTAAGACTTGGATTGCTCTGCCTGATTATCCTGAGAGACAAGTGTGAAAAAGTGGTACTTGGTTCCCACTTTAGGGTAACAAAGTAAGTAGACCGAGGGCAAAAGACTCCAGTTGTCACAGATGTTGCCTAGTACACCTTGTCCACTGTGGAAGCCTATGAACCAGATTTTTCACAATTGTTAGTGATCGTAGACTTTAAAAAATATTTACGGCCACTCATTAACAAGTAAGTGGCACCTCACAACTTCCTTCTCCCATTTTAAAACATATTCATTGGTGTACATTATTTAGTAGTTTGTGTAATAAAGTACTTGGCCTTTTTGGAAAAAAATGGAAGATGGACAGCAATTTATTAAATTCTGTTTGTTGCGTTGCTTACCTCTGAATCTCCAGCCCACAGCACCTCCCTGTAAGTAAGACTTGGATTGCTCTGCCTGATTATCCTGAGAGACAAGTGTGAAAAAGTGGTACTTGGTTCCCACTTTAGGGTAACAAAGTAAGTAGACCGAGGGCAAAAGACTCCAGTTGTCACAGATGTTGCCTAGTACACCTTGTCCACTGTGGAAGCCTATGAACCAGATTTTTCACAATTGTTAGTGATCGTAGACTTTAAAAAATATTTACGGCCACTCATTAACAAGTAAGTGGCACCTCACAACTTCCTTCTCCCATTTTAAAAACATATTCATTGGTGTACATTATTTAGTAGTTTGTGTAATAAAGTACTTGGCCTTTTTGGAAAAAAATGGAAGATGGAGAGCAATTTATTAAATTCTGTTTGTTGCGTTGCTCACCTCTGAATCTCCAGCCCACAGCACCTCCCTGTAAGTAAGACTTGGATTGCTCTGCCTGATTATCCTGAGAGACAAGTGTGAAAAAGTGGTACTTGGTTCCCACTTTAGGGTTACAAAGTAAGTAGACCGAGGGCAGAAGACTCCAGTTGTCACAGATGTTGCCTAGTACACCTTGTCCACTGTGGAAGCCTATGAACCAGATTTTTCACAATTGTTAGTGATCGTAGACTTTAAAAAATATTTACGGCCACTCATTAACAAGCAATACGGTTTCTAAGTTCATAGCATCATACAGTTACAAATACTAACAGAACAATACAGTAACAGACATTAGCAGTCCAAAACAGTAATAAGCCCCAACACAATAAGGAGCTTTAATGAGTCAACAAATATTCAGTTTTAATGACTCCAAACATTTACAAGAATTATCGTACAGGTACATTAATGGGAATTAATGAACCCAAACTTGATGGTCACCCAGTAACCAGCATTAATAGCTCTACAAAAGTATATGTCTGCCTATTTTGTACCTCAGGATTATGTTGGGCAGTGACTTGGTTACTGTCTCTTTACTGCTTGATATGGTTACAGTACACTGTACAATGTGTGTGTGTGTATGGGAGCACACTCCTTCTATCTAGATTTTCATCAGGTCCTCAATCCTTGTTGGAATATTTCTCAACTTTTTGCTCGCTTAAGGAGCTTAGAGGTAAACCCCTTAAAGTCTAAATTCATGTTGTAGAATCCTCACTGGTCCTTTAGAGGTAGGATGATGATAGAGGGGGTGCCCCTTGAGCAAGTTAAAACTTTGACTCTCTGGGTGCAAGATTGGCTAATAACTTGTCCTGGTCTCCCCGGCTAGGAAAAAATCAGGACCATCCTTCACCAAAGAGCATTGGCCATAGGTAGGCAACATAAGATGACCTCCAGTGGTGCAGTATCACTTGCTTTAGAAGTCTATAGGGCCACCACTATGGCAGGGGCTATATATGGAGCAGAGCTTTGGATTTGTGCTGACGTGTCCTTGCTTACACAAACTGAAAACAAATTTATTAGGACACTGTTCAACCTGCATTCAAGCACTCTTCTTATACCTTTATGCATTGATCTTGTAGTAATGTGGTACTTTTAATAGACTGACATACTGGGTGTGCTTGTGGTTCACACCAGGTTGATAATTCCAGTATGCAAGCTTATGGGCACAGAACATTACTGGGAAGATTGCTGGAATCTTAGGTGTGACATTAAGCAGCATATTGTGTTTACTGTCTCCAGGTTTTTACTTTGGGCATGAAGAATCCGATCAAGCAAATTACCAGAGAGGGCTAGGAGCACTTCCTAAAAGTTGTATGGGTTTATGATGCGAGCTGTCACCCCCAAGTTGCACCTGCACTTTATTCCCAGGGCTAGCAAAAAGTCATTCTAAAATACTTATAATTAAATTGTTTTTAACAAGGCTTTTTGGAACTATACTTTGCAATTTTGATGTGGTTAAATGTTTTAATTATTTATGCATGTGTTACTTTTATGCTTTTTAAAAGCCAAAATGAAGTATTATTATATGTAGTACTCTCTACAAAAGGGCATTTTACAGGTAAACAAATCTATTGCATAATTAATCAATTATTTTCCTACAATAGTACTACAGCAGTGCTACACCATTCTATTCACAAAGTAAATGTGGGATGGATTATAAGAGAAGCTAAATAAAGCGTAAAGAGCGTGGCACGATGGGAGTCTTTGAATCTTAGACTACTTGATCCTGCGACGTCTTTCCTTTCTGCAGCCACTGTACCAACTGGTGGAATGGGAAAAGCATCAATAAAATATTCTTAGAAATAAACCACTGCTGAGGAGGAAAAAAGCTGTGGTAAAATCCTTTGATTAATCAGAAGGTATGGATAACAAACATGGGAACAATATTGAGGAAATCTAGAAGGTCATAAAACCATCCCCAGAGAAGCAGGTAAAGCTGTGCAATGCACAGTTCCTATCTGGGAATAGAGGACAGCGACAGAAACTGGAAAACCATCATCTAAGCCTGGGTTGACCTTGAAGTTGCCATGCAGGGTGCCATCTTGAGTTGGGTTGAATATAGGAATCCAAGCAAGCGCTTACACAAGTTGAACTCTGACCTTGCTGCTTCCCTCAGGAAAGGAAATTAACTTTCTGAGTTGGTCACCCTGACCCCAACTCACCAGAAGCCCACAACAGAAAGTACAGGGCTTGGCCACAAGCTCTGCATAATCCACACATACACATGCTGGGACTCTGCGGCCAAAGTATCACATGACATAAAGGGGCATACTTTCTACTAAATGGGAATGGTTTAGGGAGGCATATGGAGGGTTTTAGGTAGCAGTAGAGAGGGGTTAGGGTGGGTCATGCACCCACTCACAAAAGAATAAGCCCATTGCGATTCTCAAACTGCACTTCTAAAATCACCACATCCAAAAAGTGATTGAAACCAGTAGTAAATTACTTAACTAAGAGCAAGAGTAAGTCCAGCACCACATGGCCAACCACTTATATTGCAACACCTTCCCATAGAAAATAGGAAGAATAGATTTAAGATTAAACCGAATCGGAAGTAGTGCTAAATTAAATGTAAATTTTTTAAATAGTTAAAAGCATAAATAAATATAATTTAATGTTTAAAAATCTAAAAATGAAGCATTTGTTATTTCATTACAAAATATGTGTCAAAATTGTTTGAATTCCTAAACTAATAGCATTAGTTTTGATTAAAATACCTTTCATTAATTCCCTTAAATAATTATTAATGCATTATATTTGTTTTACTTTAAGTAGGAATTTATTATTTATTTAAACTTCAGAAAAATATTTAATTGAATGCACAATTAAGTTAATAGTGCTGTTGCAATTTTAATATGTTCTATATTAAAACAAATGTTTAACTTTATGAGTAGTTAATTCCAACTGCGACCAAAATTTAGGTTGAACTGAGACAAAAGTCAAACTTTACTACTTGTAAATGCCCTTCGTGATTACCGAAAATCTCAAAGTGAGACGTTTGCCTCAGTTTACCACTGTGAATCTGCCCGGTTGGGTTTAGGTGAATATTAATCTGGCTGCAGGGAGACCATAAGCATACAAGATGTGGCCCCTTAGGGCTGTCTTACTTGAACATATTGCCTTGAGATGTATTAGGTTCCCTGGCACATAAGATAAAAGCAGCATTAGTTTGATTTATTTTCAGATAGGAAGTGTGATGAATGATAACCTTGTATGATGTTATTCTACAAAACCTGAAAGCTTTTTCAGCATTTCATACACTATAGTCCACTCCAACATGGCTGAGGAACTAGCAATAACCAATTGGTCCTTTGTTGATGTCTATATTGTGATGTTGAATGTGATTGGTGTAAACAAATAAATGACATGTTGTCCACTATCGTGAGCAAGGTGTTTGCTGAAATACGTTGATAGCCTCCATTGAAACATTGTTAGCTATTTAACTGTTGCTGGTTTGCTGTTAATAATTTTTCAAGAGGTGAGCTGGATATTGAAGTGCGTAGACAGGGGTATTTTACAAGCACCACCAGCATCCAGGAGCATGCTGGCAAATGCAAACACTGGAGATAGGAGAATGTCTATCATAACGAGGAAGATCAAAGATTTAATTCAGATGTTAGTAGTCAGAACACCTTCAGCATTACAGAAATTTCTCTTTGGTGCTGAAGTACAGCAGGTGGCAGGAGTTTGATCGGGGACTGGGAGGCAAATGTATTTAAACCTATAGAGACATACATAGTCCTGACTGTGGCAGTTTGCATCAACAATGAATTTTGACTGAGTATGAATGCTTTTGAAACAAATTGGCTGCAATAGTGGCCTCTGGCAAGATCTCACTTTAAGGTACATTGCTGCAATGTAATCGTTTGAGGGAAAATAGAGAGGAGGCTGGGGCATGATTGGAATGTGACATTTATTGTTAAATAAACCATACATTTTAATGTCAGCCACTATGGAAAATCTGTCAACTATTTGTGGGGTTTGAATTTGGCTGATACCTGAACAGACAGTCAGACCAATCAAGTGACATCAAAGGACTGGATACTAATTCCAATACTTTTTAGTACAGTAGTGGATGGAGATTATAGAAGATGATTTTTGGTCTATAGCTAACAGGATAAAAGTAGAACTACAAGTGGGTTAAAATGAATATTAATCCGGCTGCAGGGAGACCATAAGCATACAAGATGTGTTGACTTAGTGTTGTGTTACTTGAACATATTATTTTGTGATAAATTAGGTTCCCTCGCAGCACTCGTCTGATTTATTTGTAAATTGGAAATGTGACGAATGATAACCTTGCATGATGTATTATTCTACAAAACCTAAAAAGTGTTTTCTATATTTAATACATTATAGTCCACTGCAACATATTGGAAGATCCAGCATAAACTAGTTAGTCCTTCGTTGATGTCTATGTCATGATGTTGAATGTGATTGCTGTAAAGTTATTTTAAACAAATAAATAAAATGTAGTCCACTAAAGTAAAAAAGGTGTTTGCGAAAATGCATTGAGAAACTGGTGTGCTATTATGTTAATTATCTTCTAAGAGATGAGCTGGATATTGAAACTTGCAGACGAACCTGTTTAACTAGTACCGTAGGCGTTCAGGAGCCCACGGGCAATCGCAAACACTGGGGTGAGATATATATATATATATTTTTTGTTTTTTCACAGAAAAAACCATAGGTTTCAGGGACGTCATAGTTAGTTGGACATTTGACTCATATAAAACCAGAGAAATTCGGCCGTTATAGTTAGTTGAGCTAACTATAACTCGCGCACCTGCAATGTACTGGTGATGATGTCACATATTACATCACTCATGACCTGCTCAGTGACATCACTGATGACATCACTGATGACATCTCAAATGACATCACTGATGACCTCACTGATGACATCATACAGTGAATATGTGTTTCTGTAAAGTTTAAATATTTTTCATATATATCTATGTCAAGGTGTATTGAAGAAAGAGTGGATTTACAAGTGCCTGAATGGATTATTTAGTAGGTGCATGACTGACTGTATAAGTGAGTGATTGAACATGTGTTACTGAATGTATGGGTTAGTGACTTGTTAGAAATGGCGATTTCTGGTTGGCTAGGGCTTGCGCCAAAGTCAGGCAGAAACCACCACTCTAGTCAGGGCTGGGGAGTTACACGCCAAAGATAACCCCTGCTCACCCCCTTGGTAGCTTGGCACGAGCAGTCATGCTTATCCCGGAGGCAATGTGTAAAGCGTTTGCGCGCGCACCCAGCAACAACACCCAAGGCCCACCACAAAAGAAACTCCACACAAGGTATTATATAAAAATAGCCTTTGTATTACCAAAACACATTAGATAAAAACATACACTTTACAATGTGCCAACAGGCACGGGCAGAATTTACAAGGGATTATATGTACAGGGGACAGGGCCACATGGACCACTGTCAGGAATTAGCACTTTGTAGAAATAGCACATAGAACATAGGAATAATGCTTTAGAACAGAGCACAAAACAACAAATGTAGCACACAACCAGTAACTACTGGTAACAGGTAAGTACCACCTACGCAACCCTAACCACCTTAGGAAAATATCGCGCAGGGAACTAGGACCTCACTAGCACCACCTGTACTAGGAGAAAACAACCACCTAAGTATCACAATACTTGTAGGGGTAAACGCACATTACACATGATGCATCACATTCAGAGGTGTAGGGAAGGAAAACACATGATGCATAAAATACATTCAGCGGTGTAAAACAAGGCACATGACGCATAAAAACACATTCAGAGGTGCAGGAAAACACAATTGCGCCCAACTCACATGAGTCACCACCTGTGACTGTCCCTAGGCCAACTGGCCTTGTTGGGGCTAGGACGCCCTGTCCAGCAGAGTCAGGGCAAGACTGCGCACGCAGTCTGGCAAAACCCCAAGCGCCCAGGAGCAACTGAGCACAGCCTACACGTTGCAGCTGCCCACTAAGTGCTGGACACCTGGGATAATGCTGGGACACCACTGTGCCTTTACCACAAGTATCTCTGCCGTGGGAGCCTTCTAGGCTCTGAACAACCACGGCCCCCTTTGGAGTCCCTCTGGACTATAAGCAATGTGGCCCACAAAACGTTGGAGCGCACCAACGCTCTAAACAAACAATGCGCCGGTACAAGTAGGTGGGGGCCTCCTCTCTGGGGCCTGGGCAACTAAAATCACCCCCCGACGTTGGAGTCCTGCTAAGGGACTCAGCGCAGTGAAATGCTGCCGTTACCGTTGGAGCGGCCCACTGCCTTCCGGGGCCGCTCTGCTTGCCACCACTATGCCCCTTGCAATGTTGGAGCCTTCACGGGGCTCAAGGAAATAGACCGGCACCCTCAACACATGCGCAGAGTCCCCCAGCCCTTCACACTTACCGGGCTGCTCTCCGGGGACTCCCGCGTCGTCTCTGCTCTCCGCCGTCTGCTCTACGGGACCGGCAGCACTCAGGCCGGGCAGCGCTGCTTGCAGGCTCGCCCTCTCTTCTCTCCTCAGGGAAGCGCGGGGTAGGCTCCCGTCCACTTCCGTCAAACAGAGCGCGGCTTCAATGCCCCGCCCACCGCCAGGCGTAACATCTCTTTGCTTCCGGGTCACCGCAGGCAGCGCGGCGGCCCAGAGTTCCCGGTGACGGTGGCGATACGGGGTGGGCACCCGCAGAATACTATCGCAAAGGTGCAGGAAAGCGGGGTGAGCAGCCGTACTTTGAAATACCGGAATAAGCGGGGTGGGCACCCGCGAAGGCTGGCAATACGGGGTGGGCTCCCGTTACAAATCATGGCAGCAGCGGGGGAATCCCTACGTCGGGGTTCCCTCGTGAGAGATCGCAGCTCAGGGCTGCTGGCCACAATTGTCCAGTCAAGGCGCTTCTCCCCCAAGGGAAGAAGGGCAAGTAAAGCGCTTCTTCTAGGCGCTAAGTTCAGGGAAGGTCTTCAGAAACAAAGTCTTCAGACGCAGGGGGCAAGGGCTGGGCCCAGGGGCCAGCTCACAGGGTCCTCCAGCAGGGAGGCAGTCCCCAGTGGCGGTCTCTCCTGGCGCCCAGCAGCAGCAGGCCCCCCTCAAAGTAGGATCAGCAAGAGAACCAATTGTAAGGGGACACAGCCCCTTCTTATACTGTAAAATCCTTTGTTCTTGGTTCAGGGTGAGGGGGAAAACCAGTCGCAGCAGGTTGGGGAGCACTCTTGACGTGCTCAGCCCCTCACTCTATTCACTGGCAGGGCTAGGGTCATCAGTCGCACCACAGGGGGCGGAGCCAGCATTGTGTGGGGAAAGCCCTGCCCTATTCAGGTCCAAGGTGCACTCCTCCCCAGCCATCAGCATGCTAATCTCACACTCACCACTGGGGCAGACCCAACCAGACTCCTGGAGCCAGGCTCACCAGCCAGCTCCAGCCAATCACACACCAGACACACTTTACACTAATATGCCAACTCCTAGAAGTGGCACTTCCGCACATGACATAATCACGCATTATACATCATTGCGAAGCATTCGATCACACGAGTCCGCACATACCAAACTCGAGCCTGCACACCCCACGCATCAGGAACTACCAGGGACACATACTTTCCCCATGCATTCCTATGGGAGGGCAGGCCTATCTGACCACATGCACGCACTTTCCTCTGGGCCACAGGGAAAGTGCGCAGAATCCAAAAATCACCACCACCAGGTCACCAGTAAAAGCAAAAAGTTCAGGGGTGAACCTGCCAGAAGGGCCAAGTCCAACATGACTAAACTGTGTAAAAGTCTGTATTAGCGTCTCAGTTGGTATATAAGCGGCTGCATGGGTTGGTGAGTAGCTACGTGAGTGTCTATATGGGTTATTGATTTGTTGTATGGGTGTCTGAGTGTCTGTATGGGTGGGTGGGGGGGTGACTCTGTGCATACATGTCTGAGTGGGTGATTCACTGGCTGTATGGATTAAAAGTGCATCTGGGAAGGGCTGTATGGGTGAGTTAGTGTGTGTATGGGTGTGTTGATGAGTGAATGAATATCTCACTGGTACATGTGTGAGTAACTACATATGTTTTAAGGCAGTATATGTGAGTGTTGGAGTATATAAATGACTATACGTGAGAGTAAGTTATTTGAAGAGTGGGTGTATAAAAGAGTGTCTGCTTGTATCAGTGCTTGTATAAGACAGTAAGTATGTGTTAGTATCTGCATAAATAAGTGATGTGGTGTGTGTATAAATAACGCAGTTGGTGTGTATCACTGTATAAATGAGTAAATGGCTATGTGATTGATTCTTTGCATGACTGACTAGGTGTGTGAGTAACTCTATGGATGAGTGGCAGACAGTGACTGTATGTATAGGTGTATGAGTGCATATTATAGTACTGTATTGATGAGTAACTGCATGTATAAGTGAGTGGATGTGAGTGTAGACCTAGAAAATAGTGGGTGGTATGTAGTATCTGGCATTGTTGTTTGTATGGTTTAAAAAAAATAATAGTCTGTATTTTAGAGTGCGTGCATCAAAGTTTATATTAGACCATCAGTATGTGCATCAGATTATCATGTGGATGATGTCATCAGTGATGTCATTTGAGATGTCATCAGTGATCATGAGTGATGTAATATGTGACGTTATCACCTCACCAGTGCATTGCGGGCGCGCGAGTTATAGTTAGCTCAACTAACTATAACAGGTGAATTTATCTGGTTTTATATGAGTCAAATGTCCAACTAACTATAACGTCCCTGAAACCTATGGTTTTTTCAGTGAATTTCTAAGGTTTTTAAAATGCTAATTCATAACTATAACGCCTGTAAAACCTATGGTTTTTTCAGTCAATTTCAAAGGTTTTTAAATGTTAATACGTCATACGTCATACGTCATCTACGTATAGGGTCGCGCCAGCTGCACGTTCTGTAAGCGACGAGTGCATTCTGCCAGGCCCTGTGTTACGTCATAGACGTATGGTATCGCGCTGGGTACGCCATTCCCTCATTTATTTTTTTATGTCTCAAAACTATATCTAAATAAGTTTAAAGTGTATATGAGAGCAAGCGATAATCTAAAATATTTTCCACATTTATATATTTATAACTGTAATAAACTTATATTATTGTAAATATTTTTTCTCAAAATCACGTTGGGTGCGGCCTCCTTGCGCACTCGGTGCGTGATTGTCATGTGACCTTAAAAAAAAGCTTTTGATTGGTTTAGAACATCTCCCATTGTCACTGTTGGAGGACCCCACCCATTTTAGTCATTCTCTCCACACCGTTTGATGAGAGACACCGCTTCTGCTTACAGAGCTTTTTTGAAAACTTTTTTGCTGTGTGCACATATCTTATAGTACACACAACATGCAACGATAATCTTGATCAATAATCATGCTCTGTACAGTAGCCTTCCACGTGTGATAGCCAATCCATCAATCAATCAATCAATCAAACCATTTGTAGAGTGCACTACTTACCCGAGAGGGTCTCAGGGCGCTAGAAGTGGGGAATGCTGCTACTGTTCGTAAAGCCAGGTTTTGAGGAGTCTTCTGAAGGTCAGTAGGTCTTGGGTCTGTCATAGGAGGATGGGGAGGGTGATCCATGTCTTGGAGGTGAGGTGGGAGAATGATCTGCCGCCGGTGGTCACTCTTCGGATGCAGGGGATAGTGGTGAGGGCGTAGTCGGCGGAGCTGAGCTGGCGGGTGGGGTGTAGAAGCTGAGTTGGCTGTTGAGGTAAGCTGGTCCGGTGTTGTGAAGTGCTTTGTGTGCATGGGTGAGGAGCTTGAAGGTTATCCTCTTGTTGATGGGGAGACAGTGCAGGTCTCTCAAGTGGGGTGTGATGTGGCTGCGGTGAGGGATGTCGAGGACCAGGCGTGCGGAGGCGTTCTGGATGTGTTGGAGCCGTTTCAGGAGTTTGGCCGAGGCTCCTGCGTAGAGGGCGTTTCCATAGTCCAGTCTGCTGCTGACGAGGGCCTGGGTGACCATCCTTCTTGTTTCAGTGGGGAGCCACTTGTAGATCCTGCGGAGCATGTGGAGGGTGTTGAAGCAGTAGGAAGAGACGGCGTTGACCTGCTTCATAATGGAGAGGGTGGAGTCGAGGATGACCCCTAGGTTGCGTGCGTGGTTGGTGGGCATTGGAGCTGTTCCTTGTTAGAAGGCGACCTCAGAGGAGCCCGGAGGGGGCCCTGACTATCCTGAGACCAACCCTCGAGGTATCGTAGCCGGGCACTGGCGGGGGATTCCTCAGGGGAGGAATCTCGTATCTAGGATCGTACACTCGGCACCCCACGACAAAGAGACGCCACACCGTGAGTTCTTAAGAACCAATCTTTATCAAATCGGATTCGTAGGATCTTTATGATCAGCAAGGCAAATATATACAAGTAGAGCATGGGCTCACAGAGTCTCGGGGGGGTAGGAGGTAGCGGGACAGTCTATGGGGATATGGATCAAATGCAGGGGCGTACCCGGCGCACAGCTCACAATCCTTGAGCTGGGGGATACGCTTGTCGTCGTCGGGGTCCGGCGGGACCAGGAGAGTCTGTGGGAGCCGTGAGTCACTCAGCAGGGCTCAAGTACAAGTGCGGAGGTCTTACGATCTTCAGGGAGCCGCGAGTCACTCAGCAGGGCTCAAGCACAAGTTCGGAGGTCTTACGATCTTCAGGGAGCCGCGAGTCACTCAGCAGGGCTCAAGCACAAGTTCGGAGGTCTTACGATCTTCAGGGAGCCGCGAGTCACTCAGCAGGGCTCAGGTGTTTCCAAAGGCGAATCTGCCGGATAGTCCCAGAGCACCCCTTGTTATAGGTCGACTCCACTTTGAAGTCCGGAGTCTGTGCAGGCAGGGGTCTTGTCACCTGGGGGTCGCTTGTCGGCGTTTCCTGCCATTGTCTTTTGATCCTTTCAGGGCTGGGTCGGGAGGAGTCCCAGACACCCAGCAGGCATGGAGCCAGCCCTCGGGGAGGCCGGAGGGCCGATCGAAACCCACCTTCCCAGGAGAGCTCAGAGGTGCGATGGAAACTGCTCCTCCCTCTCTCATCCCAAATGGGAGCGCGATGTCCTCCAGCCGGAGTGGCGCCTCTAGGCCAGGGTCGCTGCTGGGGCCGGGCAGCCATCAGGGTGCATGAAGTGGGCACGCGGGCCCGGTGTGGCCGAAAGGAGGAAGGCCACGGACGGGGAAGTCAGGGTCGGGTGTGTGTGTGTGTTCTGGTGGGAAGGATCGGCTAGGTCGTGTGCTCGGGGGCTGCATGGGTCAGGATATGTGGTGTGGGGACAGGGATGGCCATGCCACGAGGCCGGGTCTAACACGCGTTTCCCCCAGCTGAAAGCCAGAGAGAACTACCCATCTTCTTGGGGGTTCTCTTCGCTGAGGCGGAAGAACCGGGAGAGGCCATCGGCGTTGGCATGGTCAGTACCAGGGTGATGTTCCACAGTGAAATCCATACCCTGGAGGGAGATTGACCACCGCAGTAGTTTGGGGTTTTCTCCTCGCATCTGCATGAGCCATCGCAAGGGGCGATGGTCGGTTTGGACTTTGAAATGGGTGCCGAACAGATAGGGGCGTGACTTCTTGAGGGCCCAGACTACGGCGAACGCCTCGCGCTCGATGGTGCTCCATTTCTGTTCTCTGGGCAACAGCCTTCGGCTGAGGAAGGCTACGGGCTGGTCTAGGCCTTGGTCATTCACCTGGGACAGGACGGCCCCAATGCCATGCTCGGAGGCGTCCGTTTGTACCACAAACTCCTTGGAGCAGTGGGGGGCCTGGAGGACGGGGGCAGTGCACATGGCCGCTTTCAGGGCATCGAACGCCTCTTGGCAGGCAGATGTCCACTGCACTTTCTTGGGTTGTTTCTTGGACGTGAGTTCCGTGTGGGGACCGACCAGGCTGCCGTACCCCCGGATGAATCTCCGGTAGTAGCCCGTGAGGCCCAGAAAGGCTTGGACCTCCGTTTGGGTAGTGGGTAGGATGGCGTCGATCTTGGGCTGTAGAGGGGCGACCTGGCCGCTTCCGACCTGGTGCCCCAGGTAGACTACCGAACCTTGCCCAATCTGGCACTTGCTAGCTTTCACGGTGAGGCCTGCCTGGCGCAGGGCGGTTAGCACCCTCCGGAGGTGCTGGAGGTGCTCACTCCATTCGGAACTGAAAACTGCGATATCGTCTAGATAGGCAGCGCTGAACTTTTCCAGCCCGGCCAGGACTCTATTTACCAGTCGCTGGAAGGTGGCCGGGGCATTTTTCATCCCGAAGGGCATCACGCGAAAGCGATAGTGCCCGTCCGGGGTGGAGAAGGTGGACCGCTCCTTGGCTCCTTCTGTGAGTGCAATTTGCCAATAGCCGCAGGTGAGATCGAATGTGCTGAGGAACCGAGCAGCCCCGAGTCGGTCAATGAGCTCGTCGGCTCGGGGAATGGGGTGGGCATCGGCTCGGGTGACTTCATTGAGTCCCCGGTAGTCCACGCAGAAGCGGAGTTTGGGGCGACACTGGGGGCAGCTGCCTTCGGGACCAGGACCACGGGGCTGGCCCAGGGACTGTCTGAGGGTTCGATCACTCCCAAGGTCAACATCTTCGAGACCTCGGCTTGAATGCAGGACCGGACCCGATCAGGGACTCGGTAGGCTCGGTGTTTCACCGGTGGGCTGTCTCCGCTGTCCACGTCATGGGTACACCAGTCGGTGACTTGGGGGACCAGAGAGAATAGGTCAGAAAACTGCCCTAGGAGCTGGCGGCAGTCCTCACATTGCTGGGAAGTGAGGGATGGGGAGAGGTTCACTCCCTCTACGGAGCCATCCTTCTCTTTGGTACACAGGAGATCAGGGAGGGGATCTGACTCCTCTTCGGCCCCGTCATCAGTGGCCAGCAGGAGGCTCAGTTCCGTCCGCACAAAGTGAGGCTTGAGGCGGTTCACGTGAAGGACCCGGAGGGGGTCCCGTGTTGACTGGACGTCCACCAAGTACGTGACCTGGCTCTTCCGCTCAATCACTTTGAAGGGCCCGGTCCATTTATCCTGGAGGGCGCAAGGTTTCACGGGGGCCATGACCCATACCTGCTGGCCCGGCTGGAACTCGACCAGAGTGGCATTCTGGTCGTACCAGCGCTTCATCTCATCCTGGCTCACCTCCAGGTTGGCCTCGGCCAGCTCTCAGAACTTCCTAGTCTGGTTCCGGAGGGTCAGGACGTATCGGAACACATTTCGTGTGGTGTTTTGGGGCGCCGCCTCCCACCCTTCCTTGACCAGGCTGAGGGGCCCCCGGACGGGGTGCCCATAGAGTAATTCAAACGGGCTGAACCCCAAGGATTTCTGGGGGACTTCCCGGTAGGCGAACAGGAGGCAGGGGAGCAGGACGTCCTACTTACGCTGGAGGGGTTCTTCCAGGCCCGCGATCATCCCCTTCAGAGTCCGGTTAAACCGCTCTACCAGGCCATTTCCTTGGGGGTGGTACGGGGTGGTGAACTTATAGGACACTCCACATTGTTGCCACAGGGACGTCATGTATTTGGAGATGAAGTTCGTAACGCGATCGCTCACGACCTCGCGGGGAAAACCCATACGGGAAAAGATTCCCATCAACGCCCGGCCCACCACGGGGGCTGTGATGGTGCGCAGGGGTATGGCCTCAGGGTATCGGGTGGCATGATCCACCAGGGCCAGGATAAAGCGGTGACCTTGGGAGGTTGGGGGGTCCAGGGGGCCCACAATGTCGATCCCGACCCGTTCAAAAGGGGTACTGACGACAGGGAAGGGTTGGAGGGGAGCCTAACGCTTTCCTCCGCTCTTCCCACTAGTCTGGCACGTGGAACAGGACTTGCAGTGGGCTTCTACATCCGCTTTCATCCTGGGCCAGTAGAAGTGAGTCACGAGGCGACTGTAGGTTTTGTCCTGGCCCAAGTGGCCTGCGAGGGGGACGTCGTGGGCCAAGCCCAGGAGGAGGTCTCGGAAGCGTAGGGGTACCACCAGCACCCGGGCGGATCCTAGCTCCACCGACTTCTGCTCGCTGTACAAAAGGTCATTTTCCCAATAAACTCGGTGCGTTCCAGTTTGGTCGCCCGTGGCCTGGGCCCCTGCTTGTTGCCTGGGCCCAACCAGGGAAGGACAGGTAGCTTGCTCCCGACAGAACTCCTCTCGGGAGGGGCCCCCTCGTGGCACCACTGGGCCAACTCGGGCAGATCGCCTAACTCGGTGACCTGTGCGGAGTCGGAAGGTGGGGGTTCGTCGCTGGCGACCGACCCTCCTTGTGGGGGGATGTGGGGACCCTCGGCGGGGACCTTCCTGTCTTCTGTGACTGGGGCGTCTTCGCCTTCCCCCAGGGGGGTCCGTCGGGCTGCCATAGATCGGGTGGTGGCGCACACCCACTCAGGGAGACCCATCATCCCTAGGTGGGTCTTGCGCTCGACTTGTTTCCAGAGGGAACTTTCCAGGTCGTTCCCCCGGAGACAGTCGACTGGCTGGGAGGTTCTCACTGCGACTTTCAGTTTACTGACCACCCCTCCCCATTCAAAAGGCACCAGGGCTACCTTACACAGACTTTCCGTATTATCAGCGGAAATTACCGGGCAAAAGACGTTGGGGAGGACCTGGTCTTCGTTGACTAAATGACTGAGGACACCGGTGATGCTGGCCGCAGCGCAGTGAAATGCTGCCGTTACCGTTGGAGCGGCCCACTGCCTTCCGGGGCCGCTCTGCTTGCCACCACTATGCCCCTTGCAATGTTGGAGCCTTCACGGGGCTCAAGGAAATAGACCGGCACCCTCAACACATGCGCAGAGTCCCCCAGCCCTTCGCACTTACCGGGCTGCTCTCCGGGGACTCCCGCGTCGTCTCTGCTCTCCGCCGTCTGCTCTACGGGACCGGCAGCACTCAGGCCGGGCAGCGCTGCTTGCAGGCTCGCCCTCTCTTCTCTCCTCAGGGAAGCGCGGGGTAGGCTCCCGTCCACTTCCGTCAAACAGAGCGCGGCTTCAATGCCCCGCCCACCGCCAGGCGTAACATCTCTTTGCTTCCGGGTCACCACAGGCAGTGCGGCGGCCCAGAGTTCCCGGTGACGGTGGCGATACGGGGTGGGCACCCGCAGAATACTATCGCAAAGGTGCAGGAAAGCGGGGTGAGCAGCCGTACTTTGAAATACCGGAATAAGCGGGGTGGGCACCCGCGAAGGCTGGCAATACGGGGTGGGCTCCCGTTACGAATCATGGCAGCAGCGGGGGAATCCCTACGTCGGGGTTCCCTCGTGAGAGATCGCAGCTCAGCGCTGCTGGCCACAATTGTCCAGTCAAGGCGCTTCTCCCCCAAGGGAAGAAGGGCAAGTAAAGCGCTTCTTCTAGGCGCTAAGTTCAGGGAAGGTCTTCAGAAACAAAGTCTTCAGACGCAGGGGGCAAGGGCTGGGCCCAGGGGCCAGCTCACAGGGCCCTCCAGCAGGGAGGCAGTCCCCAGTGGCGGTCTCTCCTGGCGCCCAGCAGCAGCAGGCCCCCCTCAAAGTAGGATCAGCAAGAGAACCAATTGTAAGGGGACACAGCCCCTTCTTATACTGTAAAATCCTTTGTTCTTGGTTCAGGGTGAGGGGGAAAACCAGTCGCAGCAGGTTGGGGAGCACTCTTGACGTGCTCAGCCCCTCACTCTATTCACTGGCAGGGCTAGGGTCATCAGTCGCACCACAGGGGGCGGAGCCAGCATTGTGTGGGGAAAGCCCTGCCCTATTCAGGTCCAAGGTGCACTCCTCCCCAGCCATCAGCATGCTAATCTCACACTCACCACTGGGGCAGACCCAACCAGACTCCTGGAGCCAGGCTCACCAGCCAGCTCCAGCCAATCACACACCAGACACACTTTACACTAATATGCCAACTCCTAGAAGTGGCACTTCCGCACATGACATAATCACGCATTATACATCATTGCGAAGCATTCGATCACACGAGTCCGCACATACCAAACTCGAGCCTGCACACCCCACGCATCAGGAACTACCAGGGACACATACTTTCCCCATGCATTCCTATGGGAGGGCAGGCCTATCTGACCACATGCACGCACTTTCCTCTGGGCCACAGGGAAAGTGCACAGAATCCAAAAATCACCACCACCAGGTCACCAGTAAAAGCAAAAAGTTCAGGGGTGAACCTGCCAGAAGGGCCAAGTCCAACATGACTAAACTGTGTAAAAGTCTGTATTAGCGTCTCAGTTGGTATATAAGCGGCTGCATGGGTTGGTGAGTAGCTACGTGAGTGTCTATATGGGTTATTGATTTGTTGTATGGGTGTCTGAGTGTCTGTATGGGTGGGTGGGGGGGTGACTCTGTGCATACATGTCTGAGTGGGTGATTCACTGGCTGTATGGATTAAAAGTGCATCTGGGAAGGGCTGTATGGGTGAGTTAGTGTGTGTATGGGTGTGTTGATGAGTGAATGAATATCTCACTGGTACATGTGTGAGTAACTACATATGTTTTAAGGCAGTATATGTGAGTGTTGGAGTATATAAATGACTATACGTGAGAGTAAGTTATTTGAAGAGTGGGTGTATAAAAGAGTGTCTGCTTGTATCAGTGATTGTATAAGACAGTAAGTATGTGTTAGTATCTGCATAAATAAGTGATGTGGTGTGTGTATAAATAACGCAGTTGGTGTGTATCACTGTATAAATGAGTAAATGGCTATGTGATTGATTCTTTGCATGACTGACTAGGTGTGTGAGTAACTCTATGGATGAGTGGCAGACAGTGACTGTATGTATAGGTGTATGAGTGCATATTATAGTACTGTATTGATGAGTAACTGCATGTATAAGTGAGTGGATGTGAGTGTAGACCTAGAAAATAGTGGGTGGTATGTAGTATCTGGCATTGTTGTTTGTATGGTTTAAAAAAAATAATAGTCTGTATTTTAGAGTGCGTGCATCAAAGTTTATATTAGACCATCAGTATGTGCATCAGATTATCATGTGGATGATGTCATCAGTGATGTCATTTGAGATGTCATCAGTGATCATGAGTGATGTAATATGTGACGTTATCACCTCACCAGTGCATTGCGGGCGCGCGAGTTATAGTTAGCTCAACTAACTATAACAGGTGAATTTATCTGGTTTTATATGAGTCAAATGTCCTACTAACTATAACGTCCCTGAAACCTATGGTTTTTTCAGTGAATTTCTAAGGTTTTTAAAATGCTAATTCATAACTATAACGCCTGTAAAACCTATGGTTTTTTCAGTCAATTTCAAAGGATTTTAAATGTTAATACGTCATACGTCATACGTCATCTACGTATAGGGTCGCGCCAGCTGCACGTTCTGTAAGCGACGAGTGCATTCTGCCAGGCCCTGTGTTACGTCATAGACGTATGGTATCGCGCTGGGTACGCCATTCCCTCATTTATTTTTTTATGTCTCAAAACTATATCTAAATAAGTTTAAAGTGTATATGAGAGCAAGCGATAATCTAAAATATTTTCCACATTTATATATTTATAACTGTAATAAACTTATATTATTGTAAATATTTTTTCTCAAAATCACGTTGGGTGCGGCCTCCTTGCGCACTTGGTGCGTGATTGTCATGTGACCTTAAAAAAAAGCTTTTGATTGGTTTAGAACATCTCCCATTGTCACTGTTGGAGGACCCCACCCATTTTAGTCATTCTCTCCACACCGTTTGATGAGAGACACCGCTTCTGCTTACAGAGCTTTTTTGAAAACTTTTTTGCTGTGTGCACATATCTTATAGTACACACAACATGCAACGATAATCTTGATCAATAATCATGCTCTGTACAGTAGCCTTCCACGTGTGATAGCCAATCCATCAATCAATCAATCAATCAATCAAACCATTTGTAGAGTGCACTACTTACCCGAGAGGGTCTCAGGGCGCTAGAAGTGGGGAATGCTGCTACTGTTCGTAAAGCCAGGTTTTGAGGAGTCTTCTGAAGGTCAGTAGGTCTTGGGTCTGTCATAGGAGGATGGGGAGGGTGATCCATGTCTTGGAGGTGAGGTGGGAGAATGATCTGCCGCCGGTGGTCACTCTTCGGATGCAGGGGATAGTGGCGAGGGCGTAGTCGGCGGAGCGGAGCTGGCGGGTGGGGTGTAGAAGCTGAGTTGGCTGTTGAGGTAAGCTGGTCCGGTGTTGTGAAGTGCTTTGTGTGCATGGGTGAGGAGCTTGAAGGTTATCCTCTTGTTGATGGGGAGACAGTGCAGGTCTCTCAAGTGGGGTGTGATGTGGCTGCGGTGAGGGATGTCGAGGACCAGGCGTGCGGAGGCGTTCTGGATGTGTTGGAGCCGTTTCAGGAGTTTGGCCGAGGCTCCTGCGTAGAGGGCGTTTCCATAGTCCAGTCTGCTGCTGACGAGGGCCTGGGTGACCATCCTTCTTGTTTCAGTGGGGAGCCACTTGTAGATCCTGCGGAGCATGTGGAGGGTGTTGAAGCAGTAGGAAGAGACGGCGTTGACCTGCTTCATAATGGAGAGGGTGGAGTCGAGGATGACTCCTAGGTTGCGTGCGTGGTTGGTGGGCATTGGAGCTGTTCCTTGTTAGAAGGCGACCTCAGAGGAGCCCGGAGGGGGCCCTGACTATCCTGAGACCAACCCTCGAGGTATCGTAGCCGGGCACTGGCGGGGGATTCCTCAGGGGAGGAATCTCGTATCTAGGATCGTACACTCGGCACCCCACGACAAAGAGACGCCACACCGTGAGTTCTTAAGAACCAATCTTTATCAAATCGGAGTCGTAGGATCTTTATGATCAGCAAGGCAAATATATACAAGTAGAGCATGGGCTCACAGAGTCTCGGGGGGGGTAGGAGGTAGCGGGACAGTCTATGGGGATATGGATCAAATGCAGGGGCGTACCCGGCGCACAGCTCACAATCCTTGAGCTGGGGGATACGCTTGTCGTCGTCGGGGTCCGGCGGGACCAGGAGAGTCTGTGGGAGCCGTGAGTCACTCAGCAGGGCTCAAGTACAAGTGCGGAGGTCTTACGATCTTCAGGGAGCCGCGAGTCACTCAGCAGGGCTCAAGCACAAGTTCGGAGGTCTTACGATCTTCAGGGAGCCGCGAGTCACTCAGCAGGGCTCAAGCACAAGTTCGGAGGTCTTACGATCTTCAGGGAGCCGCGAGTCACTCAGCAGGGCTCAGGTGTTTCCAAAGGCGAATCTGCCGGATAGTCCCAGAGCACCCCTTGTTATAGGTCGACTCCACTTTGAAGTCCGGAGTCTGTGCAGGCAGGGGTCTTGTCACCTGGGGGTCGCTTGTCGGCGTTTCCTGCCATTGTCTTTTGATCCTTTCAGGGCTGGGTCGGGAGGAGTCCCAGACACCCAGCAGGCATGGAGCCAGCCCTCGGGGAGGCCGGAGGGCCGATCGAAACCCACCTTCCCAGGAGAGCTCAGAGGTGCGATGGAAACTGCTCCTCCCTCTCTCATCCCAAATGGGAGCGCGATGTCCTCCAGCCGGAGTGGCGCCTCTAGGCCAGGGTCGCTGCTGGGGCCGGGCAGCCATCAGGGTGCATGAAGTGGGCACGCGGGCCCGGTGTGGCCGAAAGGAGGAAGGCCACGGACGGGGAAGTCAGGGTCGGGTGTGTGTGTGTGTTCTGGTGGGAAGGATCGGCTAGGTCGTGTGCTCGGGGGCTGCATGGGTCAGGATATGTGGTGCGGGGACAGGGATGGCCATGCCACGAGGCCGGGTCTAACACGCGTTTCCCCCAGCTGAAAGCCAGAGAGAACTACCCATCTTCTTGGGGGTTCTCTTCGCTGAGGCGGAAGAACCGGGAGAGGCCATCGGCGTTGGCGTGGTCAGTACCAGGGCGATGTTCCACAGTGAAATCCATCCCTTGGAGGGAGATTGACCACCGCAGTAGTTTGGGGTTTTCTCCTCGCATCTGCATGAGCCATCGCAAGGGGCGATGGTCGGTTTGGACTTTGAAATGGGTGCCGAACAGATAGGGGCGTAACTTCTTGAGGGCCCAGACTACGGCGAACGCCTCACGCTCGATGGTGCTCCATTTCTGTTCTCTGGGCAACAGCCTTCGGCTGAGGAAGGCTACGGGCTGGTCTAGGCCTTGGTCATTCACCTGGGGCAGGACGGCCCCAATGCCATGCTCGGAGGCGTCCGTTTGTACCACAAACTCCTTGGAGCAGTGGGGGGCCTGGAGGACGGGGGCAGTGCACATGGCCGCTTTCAGGGCATCGAACGCCTCTTGGCAGGCAGATGTCCACTGCACTTTCTTGGGTTGTTTCTTGGACGTGAGTTCCGTGTGGGGACCGACCAGGCTACCGTACCCCCGGATGAATCTCCGGTAGTAGCCCGTGAGGCCCAGAAAGGCTTGGACCTCCGTTTGGGTAGTGGGTAGGATGGCGTCGATCTTGGGCTGTAGAGGGGCGACCTGGCCGCTTCCGACCTGGTGCCCCAGGTAGACTACCGAACCTTGCCCAATCTGGCACTTGCTAGCTTTCACGGTGAGGCCTGCCTGGCGCAGGGCGGTTAGCACCCTCCGGAGGTGCTGGAGGTGCTCACTCCATTCGGAACTGAAAACTGCGATATCGTCTAGATAGGCAGCGCTGAACTTTTCCAGCCCGGCCAGGACTCTATTTACCAGTCGCTGGAAGGTGGCCGGGGCATTTTTCATCCCGAAGGGCATCACGCGAAAGCGATAGTGCCCGTCCGGGGTGGAGAAGGTGGACCGCTCCTTGGCTCCTTCTGTGAGTGCAATTTGCCAATAGCCGCAGGTGAGATCGAATGTGCTGAGGAACCGAGCAGCCCCGAGTCGGTCAATGAGCTCGTCGGCTCGGGGAATGGGGTGGGCATCGGCTCGGGTGACTTCATTGAGTCCCCGGTAGTCCACGCAGAAGCGGAGTTTGGGGCGACACTGGGGGCAGCTGCCTTCAGGACCAGGACCACGGGGCTGGCCCAGGGACTGTCTGAGGGTTCGATCACTCCCAAGGTCAACATCTTCGAGACCTCGGCTTGAATGCAGGACCGGACCCGATCAGGGACTCGGTAGGCTCGGTGTTTCACCGGTGGGCTGTCTCCGCTGTCCACGTCATGGGTACACCAGTCGGTGACTTGGGGGACCAGAGAGAATAGGTCAGAAAACTGCCCTAGGAGCTGGCGGCAGTCCTCACATTGCTGGGAAGTGAGGGATGGGGAGAGGTTCACTCCCTCTACGGAGCCATCCTTCTCTTTGGTACACAGGAGATCAGGGAGGGGATCTGACTCCTCTTCGGCCCCGTCATCAGTGGCCAGCAGGAGGCTCAGTTCCGTCCGCACAAAGTGAGGCTTGAGGCGGTTCACGTGAAGGACCCGGAGGGGGTCCCGTGTTGACTGGACGTCCACCAAGTACGTGACCTGGCTCTTCCGCTCAATCACTTTGAAGGACCCGGTCCATTTATCCTGGAGGGCGCAAGGTTTCACGGGGGCCATGACCCATACCTGCTGGCCCGGCTGGAACTCGACCAGAGTGGCATTCTGGTCGTACCAGCGCTTCATCTCATCCTGGCTCACCTCCAGGTTGGCCTCGGCCAGCTCTCAGAACTTCCTAGTCTGGTT
Organism: Triturus cristatus; assembly: GCF_964204655.1. Lineage (NCBI taxonomy): Eukaryota > Metazoa > Chordata > Amphibia > Caudata > Salamandridae > Triturus > Triturus cristatus. The sequence continues at coordinate 345,533,196 of NC_140587.1, read as the reverse complement.
CCGGAGGGTCAGGACGTATCGGAACACATTTCGTGTGGTGTTTTGGGGCGCCGCCTCCCACCCTTCCTTGACCAGGCTGAGGGGCCCCCGGACGGGGTGCCCATAGAGTAATTCAAACGGGCTGAACCCCAAGGATTTCTGGGGGACTTCCCGGTAGGCGAACAGGAGGCAGGGGAGCAGGACGTCCTACTTACGCCGGAGGGGTTCTTCCAGGCCCGCGATCATCCCCTTCAGAGTCCGGTTAAACCGCTCTACCAGGCCATTTCCTTGGGGGTGGTACGGGGTGGTGAACTTATAGGACACTCCACATTGTTGCCACAGGGACGTCATGTATTTGGAGATGAAGTTCGTAACGCGATCGCTCACGACCTCGCGGGGAAAACCCATACGGGAAAAGATTCCCATCAACGCCCGGCCCACCACGGGGGCTGTGATGGTGCGCAGGGGTATGGCCTCAGGGTATCGGGTGGCATGATCCACCAGGGCCAGGATAAAGCGGTGACCTTGGGAGGTTGGGGGGTCCAGGGGGCCCACAATGTCGATCCCGACCCGTTCAAAAGGGGTACTGACGACAGGGAAGGGTTGGAGGGGAGCCTTGCGCTTTCCTCCGCTCTTCCCACTAGTCTGGCACGTGGAACAGGACTTGCAGTGGGCTTCTACATCCGCTTTCATCCTGGGCCAGTAGAAGTGAGTCACGAGGCGACTGTAGGTTTTGTCCTGGCCCAAGTGGCCTGCGAGGGGGACGTCGTGGGCCAAGCCCAGGAGGAGGTCTCGGAAGCGTAGGGGTACCACCAGCACCCGGGCGGATCCTAGCTCCACCGACTTCTGCTCGCTGTACAAAAGGTCATTTTCCCAATACACTCGGTGCGTTCCAGTTTGGTCGCCCGTGGCCTGGGCCCCTGCTTGTTGCCTGGGCCCAACCAGGGAAGGACAGGTAGCTTGCTCCCGACAGAACTCCTCTCGGGAGGGGCCCCCTCGTGGCACCACTGGGCCAACTCGGGCAGATCGCCTAACTCGGTGACCTGTGCGGAGTCGGAAGGTGGGGGTTCGTCGCTGGCGACCGTCCCTCCTTGTGGGGGGATGTGGGGACCCTCGGCGGGGACCTTCCTGTCTTCTGTGACTGGGGCGTCTTCGACTTCCCCCAGGGGGGTCCGTCGGGCTGCCATAGATCGGGTGGTGGCGCACACCCACTCAGGGAGACCCATCATCCCTAGGTGGGTCTTGCGCTCGACTTGTTTCCAGGGGGAACTTTCCAGGTCGTTCCCCCGGAGACAGTCGACTGGCTGGGAGGTTCTCACTGCGACTTTCAGTTTACTGACCACCCCTCCCCATTCAAAAGGCACCAGGGCTACCTTACACAGACTTTCCGTATTATCAGCGGAAATTACCGGGCAAAAGACGTTGGGGAGGACCTGGTCTTCGTTGACTAAATGACTGAGGACACCGGTGATGCTGGCCCCGGTGTCACGAAGGGCCTCTACTTGGGGGCCATTGATCGTTACGAGCTGCCCATATTTCTTCGTGTTGGAGGGCAGGAGGCTTCCAGGGACCATTTCTCTATCTCCTAATGATACTAGGGCCATGGCGGCGGGTTCCCACTCTACGGTCTCCTCAACCTCCTCCCCCAGTGCCACATTGGCTATTTGTCTAGTGGGGGGTGCTGTCGGGGTGATGTGTGGGGCCATGGGGCATTCAGGGTCGTTGGCGTAATGCCCGGGCTTCTGACAACGGAAACAAGTGATGGTCATCCGGTGCCCCCATCTCACGGGTGGGCCGGATACAGCTGGTGGGGGCGCCGGGAAAGGCGGAGGTTGGGTTTTCGGGGGACTGGACTGAGACTCTCTCTGCCCTGCCTGGTTCCCCCCCCTCTCTGGCGGGGTGGTCCCTGACTGGCTCGGGGGTACTCTCCTACGGGGCCCCGGGAGACCTGGGTGTTGGCCCAGCGATCCGCCTCGACAGCCAGCTTTCTCGGATCCGTGAGCTTGCTGTCGAGCAGATGCTGGCGTAGTTCCACAAAGCAGTTCGCAGCCAGGTGTTCCCACAACATGAGGTCGGTTAGTTCTTCTAGGGTGGTTACCTTGCTGTCCTTGATACACCCATCGAATGCACGGCTGAAGAAGTTTACATACTCCACCCAGGTGGTGCCCGGGATCTTCCTGCAGTCCCGGAACCGCTGACGGTACATCTCCGGGGTGAGGCCGTACCTTGTGAGGAGGGCCTCTTTCATGTGGTTGTAGGGGTCTGCATGGAGGTTAGTAGGTCAAGCAGGGTGTCTCTCCCTTCGCTCAGAAATCGTCCCCACAACCCGGCCCCCCAATCCTTCTGCGGGACCCGATGGGAGGTCATGGCGACCTCGTATGCCCTGAACCACTGTGTGATGTCATCGTTTTTGTAATATTCCTTGACCACATCCTTGGGAATGTGGACCTTCTGCTCCGCCAGGGAGGCCGCCTCTCGGTTTACCGGGGGCCGCGCTTCTTTGCTTTTTGCTTTTAGCTCGATTTCCTTCAAGCTGCGTTCGCGCTCCAGTTGAAGTCTCCTTCCTTCGTGTTCCCGTTGGAGTTTCTTCTCTTCTAGTTCTCCTTGTACTCGCATCTGTTCCACTGCTAGCTTTTTCTCGGCTAATATCAACTCGCCCTCGATTTTAAGTTTGGCCAACTCGAGTTCGTGATGGCGACTTCTCTCTCTGTCTGCGAGTTCCTCCGGGGATAGGCCCCCGTCTGGTATGAAGCTTCGCACCTGGTTGCTGCTGCGTTCTCCTTGGGAGGGTCCAGCTTCGTCGTGGAGCTCCACCGCTCCTTCTGGGCGGGGGGCTCCAGAATCCATCCAAGCTTTCAGCACCTTCTGCATATCTTCTTTGGTGTAAAGACCAGTGATAGCGATTTTTAGTTCTTTGCAGAATTGCTTCAGTTCTCTGTGCATGTACTCTTCCAGTTGTTCCGCCTGGAACACGGTACTGGTGTCGTTTTCTGTGAGACTCATGGCGTTTCCTTCTGCCATCTTTGTCGGTAGTGCGTCAGCCGTTCACGGTACGATCTCTAGATTATGGGCCCGAATCCCGTCGCTTGCCACCAATGTTAGAAGGCGACCTCAGAGGAGCCCGGAGGGGGCCCTGACTATCCTGAGACCAACCCTCGAGGTATCGTAGCCGGGCACTGGCGGGGGATTCCTCAGGGGAGGAATCTCGTATCTAGGATCGTACACTTGGCACCCCACGACAAAGAGACGCCACACCGTGAGTTCTTAAGAACCAATCTTTATCAAATCGGAGTCGTAGGATCTTTATGATCAGCAAGGCAAATATATACAAGTAGAGCACGGGCTCACAGAGTCTCGGGGGGGGTTAGGAGGTAGCGGGACAGTCTATGGGGATATGGATCAAATGCAGGGGCGTACCTGGCGCACAGCTCACAATCCTCGAGCTGGGGGATACGCTTGTCGTCGTCGGGGTCCGGCGGGACCAGGAGAGTCTGTGGGAGCCGCGAGTCACTCAGCAGGGCTCAGGTACAAGTGCGGAGGTCTTACGATCTTCAGGTAGCCGCGAGTCACGCAGCAGGGCTCAAGCACAAGTTCGGAGGTCTTACGATCTTCAGGGAGCCGCGAGTCACTCAGCAGGGCTCAAGCACAAGTTTGGAGGTCTTACGATCTTCAGGGAGCCGCGAGTCACTCAGCAGGGCTCAGGTGTTTCCAAAGGCGAATCTGCCGGATAGTCCCAGAGCACCCCTTGTTATAGGTCGACTCCTCTTTGATGTCCGGAGTCTGTGCAGGCAGGGGTCTTGTCACCTGGGGGTCGCTTGTCGGCGTTTCCTGCCATTGTCTTTTGATCCTTTCAGGGCCGGGTCGGGAGGAGTCCCAGACACCCAGCAGGCATGGAGCCAGCCCTCGGGGAGGCCGGAGGGCCGATCGAAACCCACCTTCCCAGGGGAGCTCAGAGGTGCGATGGAAACTGCTCCTCCCTCTCTCATCCCAAATGGGAGCGCGATGTCCTCCAGCCGGAGTGGCGCCTCTAGGCCAGGGTCGCGCTGGGGCCGGGCGGCCATCAGGGTGCATGAAGTGGACACGCGGGCCCGGTGTGGCCGAAAGGAGGAAGGCCACGGACGGGGAAGTCAGGGTCGGGTGTGTGTGTGTTCTGGTGGGAAGGATCGGCTAGGCCGTGTGCTCGGGGGCTGCATGGGTCAGGATATGTGGTGCGGGGACAGGGATGGCCATGCCACGAGGTCGGGTCTAACATTCCTAGTGCGGTTGGCCACTAGGAGTCATCCCATGCCGAGGGGGTGTATCCGAGGATGAGGACCTCTGTCTTGTCCGAGTTCAGCTTCAGTTGGCTGTATTTCATCCAGTCGGCGATGGCCTTCATTCCTTTGTGGAGGTTGGTTTTGGCAGTGTGGGGGTCCTTTGTGAGGGAGAGGATCAGTTCGGTGTCATCGGCGTAGCAGATGATGTTGAGGTCATGCAGTCGGGCGACGTGGGCGAGCGGTGCCACGTAGATGTTGAACAGCGTTGGGTTGAGGAATGAGCCCTGGGGTACGCCGCAGATGATCTCGGTGGCTTCGAATTGAAAGGGGGAGAGGCCGACGCTCTTCCGGAGAGGAAGGAGGTGGTCCAGTCCAGGGCCTTCTCTTGGAACCCGGCGTCGTGGAGGCGTGTTCGTAGTGTGCGGTGGTAGACCGCGTCAAAGGCAGCTGACAGGTCCAGGAGGATCCTGATGTCGTCAGTGGTGGCGATGAGGGTAGTTTCGGTGCTGTGGTTACTGCGGAACCCGGACTGGGACGGGTCCAGGATGCTGTTCTCCTCGAGGAAGCTGGTCAGTAGTTTGTTGACGGCCTTCTCAACGCATAGCCATGCATCTGAAACTTTACATCAAAAAACAAATATGTGTTACACGATGCCCCTGGTGTGTGTGTGCGCGCATTATTGTGCTGCCTTTCAGCCTGGGTATTGGTGGCTCAAAGGGGTATCATCAGCCACGGGAAGAGTGCACATCCTAGATCACATGTGACAAACAGTAAAGAGTAATTTGTAGATTTGTGTTGCAGTATGCTCTATTGTCAGGCTTTACCAGTATAGTAGTGTGTCACATGTGAGACTTTCAGATTCACGTTTGGCATGCATTGATTGACTGTAATGAGCGTTATCACTGTGTATGACGTAGCCTCACTGCTGATCCTCCCTCCATCTGAGCACATTCACATGCGTGTGCTTCGCGATAGCAACACTTTCAATAATACCGCGCATCATTGACATGCGTGTCTGCGCATATCCACAAGCTTGACAGCAACATGTGATGTTGTCCATGCAATGTTTTTGGACAGCATCTCATTAGCGATAGTTGCCGCCCTCCCGGTACATGCTAAATTAATGTTAATTGCGGATTGTGCGACGTCAAAAATGCAACAGGGACACACACATAAGTACACTTCCTGGCCAGGCAGGAACTGCACAACACCCAGGTTCCCGGAATAATTATTCACACCCCTATGCTGGCCTGCCGCATGCAATCCCAGCCCACTTTGCATACGTATAAATAGGATAACGACGACGCCACATGTCCCAGTTCTTCCACACTGCTTCAGGTGATATGGCCGCATCCACCTCACATATCACAATGCGCAATAAAAAAAAGGGATACATGAGGTGTACATCATCCTGGCAATCAAAACTACATCTGCATTGTGAACCCTTCTAGCCGCGTGTTTGGACACACACCAATGACAGCAGGTGAGCAGTGGGGCCTGGGTGCACAGGGGCTGCAATGGAGCGCGGTGCGGCAGAAGCGGTGAGGTGTATCAGCCTGGGTGCGCAGGTGCAAACAAGCGATGTTGCTGTGCGCAGTCACATATCTGTCTGATTTTAAGGACCTGCTGGACCGTACTGTAGGCCTGAGCCAGAGGGCAGCGCTGCCCTACAGACATATGGCGTTGGCTTTTGGGGCACTGTAGTGAGCTGACTACTAAGTGTACGTGCACACAGGCTTACGCCACTGCATTGCACGAGCACATTATGCTTCTAACATGCTCTCTGTTCCTTTGTATGTGAACGTTGGCATAACATATTATTATTTACCCTTGTCTATTCTTGTGCACTCCATCTCCTCTTTGAGCCACAATTACCACTAACAGTTGGTAGATCGTACTTCAAGAAGGAAGGATGTACTCAACTGGTGTTCTCTGTTAAGCTTGAAATAAACCTTCATTTACCTTAAGACCTTCCCACCATTATATTATTTCTCCCTTTTTAGACATTGAGTTAGTTGCTCAAAAAAGCACGCAGCAGGTGCTCAACCGATGCTGATGCTCTGGCCTTTCTGACGCCTTACATCGTGGTATCAAGACACCGTCCCAGACCGGAGACCTGCTGTGCCACCGTGAGAGGCCCCCCGGAGTCGGAGCTCGCACCGGCACGTCGCTGGACACACCGGTTGTGGCAGGTGCGCAGTGAAGCCTCAGTGCGCAGGAGCTGCATTTGAGCACAGTGCGGGGGAAGAGCCTGGGGTCCAGCAGCCTGAGTGCACAGGTGCAGGCAACCGATATTGACGTAGATAATAATATAATCTCTGGCCTCATTAATATCTCTGTTTCATTTTAAAGACTTGCTGGACCGCATTGTTTCTCACGGACCCCAGCATCACAGACACACGTGTGACGGGAGGTGATCAGTGAAGGCTGGGTGCAGTAGGCCGACGCTCTGTCTCCTCCTCCCTCTGTTCTTTTGACTCTCCCTTCCATCCACTCGCTCTCTGTCCCATTTTCACTTTTTTCCTTTCATTCTGACTACCTTTCTTTTTCTCTTGGACATGCCACACATACCTATGTTTCTTTTTTCTCTTGCAGGTTTTGTACGCTGCTTCCGGAGGAGTCCCACCCACTTCTTTCATGTTTTACTGTTGTTTGTTCGATTAAAGTTGCATTTCCATTTATGTGTGTTTTTTTAATAAAAGTTATTTTTTTAACAAAAAATAAGTGAGTGTATGGATCTTCTTTTTCTGACAACACTTGTCTGTAGTTTATTGTGAAAATCGGCGGTTGACAGGAGGTTATGGAGGAAAACCTTTGTAATTTTGCGGTGCACCTACCAAATATAAACCAACAGACTATTGGCTGTGCAACTACCAAATATAAACCAACAGACTATTGGCCTGGGTAATTCTACAAAGGCAAGGGATCTATGAGAATCAATAAGGCACTGCCTAGGGCCAGCGAGGCTTCAAGGACTGGCGAGGCCCACCCTGCATATTTAAGTAAAGCCCTGGAGGTTACCGATCCCCGGTCATGAGTTGGCCTCGAAGTCCCCCGAATAATTTGTAAACAATATCCGGGGAAGTGTCGACCCCCTAGTCTGCGAAACGTCTCTGTGCCCTCCCGCGCCTAATTTACATGTGGGATTAAGGTCCCCAGTGCTGCAGATACCCCACAAAATAATAATAGGATTGACCCCGGAACATTACCCACCAGTGGGCTCATTTAAATGAACAGGTGAGACCCCGCTTCATTCTTTTTCTCCATTTTTACCATCCGGATCCGCTTTATTGAAGCAATACGAGGTTTTCCTCCTCTCGCTTCAACGAGGCAAACAAGAATTTACTATCATAGGGTGGAAGCAATGCTCCTGCTCTGTAATAGCAAACATTAATGTCCTGCGGATGCACACCCTGGGAAATTGTATGACCTGCGCCTGGGAGGTGGCGCTCCATAGGGCCATGATGCATTGGTTAATGCATAACTACAGAATTAGTATAAACACATACTAACACTACTTGCACACATGTAGTACAGCAACCACAGTGACGAGGCAGAGGAAGCACAAAATCAAAAAATATCAATCTTACCAGAGGTAGGATCACATAGTTCGATGAGCCGACGACCCTGGGATGAGTAGAAACAGCTTCACCAAGAAAACGGGTCTTCAGCAGAACGCAAGCATGCTCAAAATCTTGGGGTCATATTATCAAGACAGGCGATAAAATTATCGCCGCTTTAGCGGCAGAAAACTGCCGCTAAAATGGCGGGTTTATGATTGAAATAAAACCCCATTGGAATTGAACTAAGCCTGGTTTTCTGTGTCAGGAGACTCTGAGCGCGCGAGTGGAACTCCGTTTTATGAATATATTGAATACCGGTTTCTCTCCGCCGGTCTTGCACCACCCCTCAATGATTGAGGACGCTACAGGAGAAACTTGGACTGATATATATATATATATATATATATATATATATATACATATATATATATATTCGCTTTTCTTTTCCTCGGTACAGCCGCTGCTCACCAGATCAACGGGTGCGTCGTCGAAAAGGACCACCCAGGAAGGGTCCGTAATATTTTCTCTTTCCTTCTCACAACGACAAAGATTGACGACGCTGTGTTCTGGCCAAATATTTTATTGGGACAGCTTGGAAGGACGCGTTTCGCCTGCCCAGGTGAACAAGCCTGCTGGCACAGCGTCGTCAATCTTTGTCGTTGTGAGAAGGAAAGAGAAAATATATATATATATATATTACCTACTGGCGGTCGCCAGTAGGTAGTTATAGTTAGGACCACGTTTCCATAGGAAATCCGCAACATTCTATTTTGAATAACTTTTGCGCCGGTCGACGAATCCTTGCGAATTTTTCAAAATAGGTGGGGCGCTACGCTCCGCTCCTACCCTGAAAGTCTCGGGGGGATTCGTCAAGCGGGGGCTGAGATAAAAGGGGGGTCCCAAAATGCGTTTTTCCCATGCATTTTTCCATAGGACATTTAGACACAGCTACAGCCCGAACGGCTGAACAGAATTACTTGAAATTTGGCAGAGAGGTAGTCCTCAGGTCAAGGAAGTGCCTTTTGTAGGTTTGGTGTAAATCTGTTCAGTAGATTCTGAGAAAATAGCCTTTAAATCAATATATATATCTGAGCCAGCTTACGGTGTGCTTACGGTGCGCTTACCGTACGCGTACGGTGGCGTGCGCGAGCGCGATTCTGATTGGCCCTTAGATCTTAGTAAACATTCGAATCGGTCGAAACCAGGAAGCGGCGGCCGCCATTTTCTCTCTCGCACTCTGAGGGGGGAGCTGATAAACAAATGCCCAAAACATATAAAGGGGCTGTTTAGACAGCGCCCATGCACATAACCATGTTAGTTGAGTCTTCAAAGATCCCCCAAGGCAAAAAACGGTAATTTTTTATTTTTCGAAAATTTCGCCGATTACGCTTACCGTACGCTTACCGTACGCGTACGGTAAAAAATTATTAAAAAAAAAAAACCCCACTCTCTCCACCCCATGTGCAAATGGTGGCCGAAGGCCACCATTTGTGCATGGCATATAAGAGCACAGCATTTCCCAAAAAAATGTCAACAGATTACCTATCACAAGGAAGCGCATAATATGTCCTCCATGTGCGCACAGTGCGCGAAGCGCATCGTGCGTACATGGCCCATCTAGCGTAACGTGGGCACGCGGTGCGCGTAGCGCACCGCGTGCCCACCGTGCGTGCATGGCACTAACTGCGTAAAGTGGGCGCGCGGTGCGCGAAGCGCACCGCGTGCTCACTGTGTGCGCACGGAATGAACTGCGTTAAGTGGGCGCGCACGCCACGAAAGGCGTAAAGTAACTTAGCATTTAAAAAACCGTACAAATTCACTGAAAAAACCATAGGTTTCACACACGTTATAGTTAGGAATTAGCATTTAAAAAACCTTGCAAATTCACTGAAAAAACCATAGGTTTCACACATGTTATAGTTAGCGGAAATTTTACTGATAAAAAACCAATGAAATTCCCCCGTTATAGTTAGTGCAGGAAACTATAACTCACGCGACCGCAATCTTCTGCTGATGACATATGTGTCTTTATGAAAAAAAAATATTTGTAATATATGTATAGCTAAAAATTTATGGAAGAAGACATGGGCAAATAAGTGTCTAAATACAGTATTAGCATCAGCAGAGGATTGCGGTCGCGTGAGTTATAGTTTCCTGCACTAACTATAACGGGGGAATTTCATTGGTTTTTTATCAGTAAAATTTCCGCTAACTATAACATGTGTGAAACCTATGGTTTTTTCAGTGAATATATATATATATATATATATATATATATACATATATATATTTTTTTTTTTATTTTCATTGGTTCACTGCTAAAGCAATCCCCATGCCTGCGACGCTGGTGCCGTCAGTGGTAGCAGAAACCACTCTAGAATCGTTACGGTTCTTTCCTCCAAGCGTAAATTCAAAGAGAGAAGAGACAGCACACCAGGAAACGGCACAAACAAACTTTATTTGTGCGCTAGCTTAATCCAGGACAACGCGTTTCGGCGTTAGCCTTTGTCAAGTAACTTCCTGTATTCCAACAACCATAGAAATACATGCACAAGGTTGATAGACATAAAAGAAATACTGCTATTATTTCGCATAGCATACATAACTTGCGTGAATTTGGACAAAAACAATCATCCTAAATTCAGTTAGTAAGTCAATAGTAATAGACATCGTGTCGAAAATCATAAAAAATGGTGCGATAATAAATAAACAATAACAATCCATGGTCGTGACTTTATGCGTTAACATAGAAAAATAGACGAAATGTTACATTCCTTATAATCAGGGATCATATGTAATTTCATTGGTAGTCCATATAAGTCCACAGAATAAAATAATTGCAACGAGGTTGCTTTCGAGTAATCTGCCCACTGAATCAAATAATTGCATTAGGAATGAACAATAAAGTTACAAAAATTCAAAGCATACTCAGGTTGTTTCCTTTGCCGTTTTTTGTGTGTGTGCGGTAACCTGAACAAGTTATTGTGAATGCTGTTCTCATGTGTCCGGAGAAAGCCAATTGGAATCCCCATTAAACCACAACGTAATATAGCACAATTGCGCTATTGCAATGATATTGTCATTTCCTTTCCTTTCAATTTCCTGTGGGCAAATTTTCAGTGGTAGTATGGTCCGTGTGGGATACAGGAAGTGGCCTTAAATAAGTGCTAGGTGTAGGGAGTGTGGGAGATGAAGTGCATTGTTACAAGTGACAAATCGGGGTATTAGGACATATGCGGGACACAAAACATTTACCGCAATTGCTACAGGAGAAACTTGGACTGATATATATATATATATATATATATATATATATATATATATATATATATATATATATATATATATATATATATATATATATATATATATATTACCTACTGGCGGTCGCCAGTAGGTAGTTATAGTTAGGACCCCTTTTCCATAGGAAATCCGCAACATTCTATTTTGATTAACTTTGGCGCCGGTTGACGAATCCTCGCGAATTTCTCAAAATAGGTGGGGCGCTACGCTCCGCTCCTACCCTGAAAGTCTCGGGGGGATTCGTCAAGCGGGGGCTGAGATAAAAGGGGGGTCCCAAAACGCGTTTTCCCCATGCATTTTTCCATAGGACCTTTAGAACGAGCTACAGCCCGAACGGCTGAACAGAATTACTAGAAATTTGGCAGAGAGGTAGTCCTCAGGTCAAGGAAGTGCCTTTTGTAGGTTTGGTGTAAATCTGTTCAGTAGATTCTGAGAAAATAGCCTTTAAATCAATATATATATCTGAGCCCGCTTACGGTACGCTTACCGTAAGCTTACCGTACGCGTATGGTGGCGTGCGCGAGCGCGATTCTGATTGGCTCTTAGATCTTAGTAAACATTCGAATCGGCCGAAACCAGGAAGCGGCGGCCGCCATTTTGTGTATTTCACTCTGAAAAAAAAGAGAGAAAACAAGAAAAGGGGGCAATGAGGAGAGTTATAGACCCCCTAACATTTGTAAGGGGGTCAAAGAAGGACAGAAAAGTACAAAAAAAACATTTATTGATTTTTTTAAAAATCACGGGGTACGCGTACGGTAAGCTTACGGTAAGCGTACGGAAGAAAAAATAAATAAAAAAAAAATGAAATGCAGATTTAAGAGTTTAGATATTAGGGAGCTCTAAAAAGAGCTGTTGTGTTTATGAAGTCATTTTGTTAGTGGTACCTACAAGTAAGTACCGATGCAGAGTCTAAGGTTCAAAAGGAAGACTCTGTTCCCTTCATCATTGAAGTGCACACCATCTCCTCTATAAATGTCTTGCATGTCATAACGCAAGTTGTTGTGGTAAATGGCACCCATACCATAGTCACGGAGGAAAGCAGAAACAGATTTGTTGACGTGCTTTCTTGCTTTGTCAATCTGCGGACAGAAATGATTGGACCAGTTCCATTTTTGCCTTTGGCATATGTTGGAAAACACAAAGGCAGTTTTAGGGAAAAGTGAAAACAGTTGTGCAAAGGTGTCCTTCATAAGCATTTCCAGACCTACCCCAGTCAAAGTGCCTAGGTCATTGCCACCACAGTGCACTATTATGAGGTCAGGGTGTTGGATTTGCATGAAGGATTTCACCAATGGCATCAACTGGTGCCACTTTAACCCTCTCTGACCAATCCATTTAATGTCTACATTTGGCAAAGCAAGGTCTCTCACCATATCTGTTTTCTCTGCAAACTTTTCACTCCAGAAGACATAGCTGTGCCCTACAATCCACACTGTGAACATCTTCAAAGGAGAACTGGATGCACTCAGGAGGTGTCTTTCAGTAGAATGGCAATATGAAAAGAAAGACAGTTTGGAAATGGAGGCATACATATTTTTTTCAAAACAAAAAGAACTGATTGGCTGTTTCATACCATTCTAGAATAAAAACTAGGCTGTATGTGTAAATTAATAGAAGCATGTTTTGTATTGGTACAGAAAAATGTGTTACCAAAGAACAGTACTATGGATTTGCTGTTAGGTTTGAAAAGTCAAGCACTCTTGCTCTGTGGAATTGAAACATTGTGTGGCGAACTTCTGACCTAACTCCACACAGCAGTGTTCCATGAGCTGTTGCTATGGTAGCAGGCAGAAGTCAAGTTGGGGGAAGGGTACTAGGCAGAAGTCAAGTTGGGGGCAGGGTACTTTTGGAAAAGGGTTGGTTTTCAACCAATAGAAATGTGTGATTACATTTGAAAAAAAGGGGGAAGCACTGAGATTTGAAACTTACATGTATATGTGTGGAAAAATAGAGGGAAAGTTTGCCATTATCTGGTTCTGCTGAGAGGAGAGAGGTGAACACAACAGAGATCCTGGCTCTGATAATCTGCTGTTTGAGTGCCACATTTCTTTCACAACTAACTAATTTTAAAGGTGAGGATAGAGTTTGAGAGGAGATGTATATGGTAAATTAAGAAATGAATAATAGAAATGAAAATTCTTTTTGTTGAAGTTGCGTTTATCATTTTCTGTTTTGGGAGAAATTTAAATGTGAGGAACATGTAAAATAATATGGACTATGTTTTCACAATAAATTAAGGTGTACTGGAAAAAAAAAGAATAGTTTAAGGGTTTGAGGTTGGACTCAGTAATGCAAATACATTCAGCATCACTAAGGCTGGTTGCCCTTGCTGGAATGTAGGCAGCCACCCAGGTTACACATGGTGGTGGTCTGAAAAAGCAGTTTGGACATGTGCATTTAAGAAAATCAAAAAAGTGGTTTCATAATGTGTCAGTCTGTAAAAGTGATTTTCACTTGCCCAAAAAAAAAGAGCAGTAAGTGTGCTTTCAAATTGGCAAAGAAATTTCGTTTTGGGACTAATGTGAAAACATGACTCTGTGTGCAAAGAGGAATTATAGGCAGAGATTTATTGCGTTTTTTTCTGGTGATTTCACAGTTGCATTAGTAGGAAAAAGGGGGAGCGATTTTTTGGGGGAAGAAGCAGACTCTTAGCACACACCCATGTGCTTGCCATGTATAATCATGCACAGTATTTACAAGCGAGTGGGGTTTTCAGGTTTCAGTCTGTAATGCAAATACATTCAGCATCACTAAGGCTGGTTGCCCTTGCTGGAGTGTAGGCAGCCACCCAGGTTACACATGGTGGTAGTCTGAAAAAGAAGTTTGGACATGTGCATTTAATAAAATCAAAAAAGTGGTTTCATAATGTGTCAGTCTGTAAAAGTGATTTTCACTTGCCAAAAAAAAAAGAGCAGTAAGTGTGCATTCAAATTGGCAAAGAAATTTCGTTTTGGGACTAATGTGAAAACATGACTCTGTGTGCAAAGAGGAATTATAGGCAGAGATTTATTGCGTTTTGCTCTGGTGATTTCACAGTTGCATTAGAGGGAAAGGGGGAGCGATTTTTTGGGGGAAGAAGTAGACTCTTAGCACACACCCATGTGCTTGCCATGTATAATCATGCACAGTATTTACAAGCGAGTGGGGTTTTCAGGTTTCAGTCTGTAATGCAAATACATTCAGCATCACTAAGGCTGGTTGCCCTTGCTGGAGTGTAGGCAGCCACCCAGGTTACACATGGTGGTAGTCTGAAAAAGAAGTTTGGACATGTGCATTTAAGAAAATCAAAAAAGTGGTTTCATAATGTGTCAGTCTGTAAAAGTGATTTTCACTTGCCAAAAAAAAAGAGCAGTAAGTGTGCTATCAAATTGGCAAAGAAATTTTGTTTTGGGACTAATGTGAAAACATGACTCTGTGTGCAAAGAGGAATTATAGGCAGAGATTTATTGCGTTTTTATTTGGTGATTTCACAGTTGCATTAGATGGAAAGGGGGAGCGATTTTTGGGCGGAAGAAGCAGACTCTTAGCACACACCCATGTGCTTGCCATGTATAATCATTAGGGGTGGGCGGAATTTGCGGAATTAACCTTCGCAAATTATCGCGAGAATGTTTAAAATTATCGCAAACAAGCAGAAATATCGCGAAGATGCGGAAGTTTTTTTCCGGCATGTTCGCGAGATTTTCTGCATGGTTGCGGGTCGCCAACTTACCCATGTGGTTGCTTGCGGGCGCGGCCATCTTGTTTTGAGTTGTTCTCGCGGTGCATGATCGCGAGAAGAAAGACGTGATCGCGCGACGCATGACGTCACTGCGGGCGCGAACTGTCGCGAGACAGCGCAAATGGCTAAAAACAATACAACATCTCATGGAGAACGCGACCAGATCAAGAAAACTTGTCGGCGAACGCAGGGATTCAGGTAAGGCGATCGCGCGCGCGCGAGAATGTATCATTTTACAGCGCGAGCAAGAAACAAATTATCGCCAAGCTGCGGAAACCGGAATTTTTGACATTTTCGCGCTCTCCGCGGAACGCAAAAATGTCAAATTATCGCAATTTCCGCGAACGGAACGAAATTTTTGCCCAGGCCTAATAATCATGCACAGTATTTACAAGCGAGTGGGGTTTTCAGGTTTCAGTCTGTAATGCAAATACATTCAGCATCACTAAGGCTGGTTGCCCTTGCTGGAGTGTAGGCAGCCACCCAGGTTACACATGGTGGTAGTCTGAAAAAGAAGTTTGGACATGTGCATTTAAGAAAATCAAAAAAGTGGTTTCATAATGTGTCAGTCTGTAAAAGTGATTTTCACTTGCCCAAAAAAAAAGAGCAGTAAGTGTGCTTTCAAATTGGCAAAGAAATTTCGTTTTGGGACTAATGTGAAAACATGACTCTGTGTGCAAAGAGGAATTATAGGCAGAGATTTATTGCGTTTTTTTCTGGTGATTTCACAGTTGCATTAGTAGGAAAAAGGGGGAGCGTTTTTTTGGGGGAAGAAGCAGACTCTTAGCACACACCCATGTGCTTGCCATGTATAATCATGCACAGTATTTACAAGCGAGTGGGGTTTTCAGGTTTCAGTCTGTAATGCAAATACATTCAGCATCACTAAGGCTGGTTGCCCTTGCTGGAGTGTAGGCAGCCACCCAGGTTACACATGGTGGTGGTCTGAAAAAGAAGTTTGGGCATGTGCATTTAAGAAAATCAAAAAAGTGGTTTCATAATGTGTCAGTCTGTAAAAGTGATTTTCACTTGCCCAAAAAAAAAGAGCAGTAAGTGTGCATTCAAATTGGCAAAGAAATTTCGTTTTGGGACTAATGTGAAAACATGACTCTGTGTGCAAAGAGGAATTATAGGCAGAGATTTATTGCGTTTTTTTCTGGTGATTTCACAGTTGCATTAGATGGAAAGGGGGAGCGATTTTTTGGGGGAAGAAGTAGACTCTTAGCACACACCCATGTGCTTGCCATGTATAATCATGCACAGTATTTACAAGCGAGTGGGGTTTTCAGGTTTCAGTCTGTAATGCAAATACATTCAGCATCACTAAGGCTGGTTGCCCGTGCTGGAGTGTAGGCAGCCACCCAGGTTACACATGGTGGTGGTCTGAAAAAGAAGTTTGGACATGTGCATTTAAGAAAATCAAAAAAGTGGTTTCATAATGTGTCAGTCTGTAAAAGTGATTTTCACTTGCCCAAAAAAAAAAGAGCAGTAAGTGTGCTTTCAAATTGGCAAAGAAATTTCGTTTTGGGACTAATGTGAAAACATGACTCTGTGTGCAAAGAGGAATTATAGGCAGAGATTTATTGCGTTTTTTTCTGGTGATTTCACAGTTGCATTAGTAGGAAAAAGGGGGAGCGATTTTTTGGGGGAAGAAGCAGACTCTTAGCACACACCCATGTGCTTGCCATGTATAATCATGCACAGTATTTACAAGCGAGTGGGGTTTTCAGGTTTCAGTCTGTAATGCAAATACATTCAGCATCACTAAGGCTGGTTGCCCTTGCTGGAGTGTAGGCAGCCACCCAGGTTACAAATGGTGGTAGTCTGAAAAAGAAGTTTGGACATGTGCATTTAAGAAAATCAAAAAAGTGGTTTCATAATGTGTCAGTCTGTAAAAGTGATTTTCACTTGCCCAAAAAAAAAAGAGCAGTAAGTGTGCTTTCAAATTGGCAAAGAAATTTCGTTTTGGGACTAATGTGAAAACATGACTCTGTGTGCAAAGAGGAATTATAGGCAGAGATTTATTGCGTTTTTTTTCTGGTGATTTCACAGTTGCATTAGTAGGAAAAAGGGGGAGCGATTTTTTGGGGGAAGAAGCAGACTCTTAGCACACACCCATGTGCTTGCCATGTATAATCATGCACAGTATTTACAAGCGAGTGGGGTTTTCAGGTTTCAGTCTGTAATGCAAATACATTCAGCATCACTAAGGCTGGTTGCCCTTGCTGGAGTGTAGGCAGCCACCCAGGTTACACATGGTGGTAGTCTGAAAAAGAAGTTTGGACATGTGCATTTAATAAAATCAAAAAAGTGGTTTCATAATGTGTCAGTCTGTAAAATTGATTTTCACTTGCCCAAAAAAAAAGAGCAGTAAGTGTGCTTTCAAATTGGCAAAGAAATTTCGTTTTGGGACTAATGTGAAAACATGACTCTGTGTGCAAAGAGGAATTATAGGCAGAGATTTATTGCGTTTTTTTCTGGTGATTTCACAGTTGCATTAGTAGGAAAAAGGGTGAGCGATTTTTTGGGGGAAGAAGCAGACTCTTAGCACACACCCATGTGCTTGCCATGTATAATCATGCACAGTATTTACAAGCGAGTGGGGTTTTCAGGTTTCAGTCTGTAATGCAAATACATTCAGCATCACTAAGGCTGGTTGCCCTTGCTGGAGTGTAGGCAGCCACCCAGGTTACACATGGTGGTGGTCTGAAAAAGAAGTTTGGGCATGTGCCTTTAAGAAAATCAAAAAAGTGGTTTCATAATGTGTCAGTCTGTAAAAGTGATTTTCACTTGCCCAAAAAAAAAGAGCAGTAAGTGTGCATTCAAATTGGCAAAGAAATTTCGTTTTGGGACTAATGTGAAAACATGACTCTGTGTGCAAAGAGGAATTATAGGCAGAGATTTATTGCGTTTTTTTCTGGTGATTTCACAGTTGCATTAGATGGAAAGGGGGAGCGATTTTTTGGGGGAAGAAGTAGACTCTTAGCACACACCCATGTGCTTGCCATGTATAATCATGCACAGTATTTACAAGCGAGTTGGGTTTTCAGGTTTCAGTCTGTAATGCAAATACATTCAGCATCACTAAGGCTGGTTGCCCTTGCTGGAGTGTAGGCAGCCACCCAGGTTACACATGGTGGTGGTCTGAAAAAGAAGTTTGGACATGTGCATTTAAGAAAATCAAAAAAGTGGTTTCATAATGTGTCAGTCTGTAAAAGTGATTTTCACTTGCCCAAAAAAAAAAGAGCAGTAAGTGTGCTTTCAAATTGGCAAAGAAATTTCGTTTTGGGACTAATGTGAAAACATGACTCTGTGTGCAAAGAGGAATTATAGGCAGAGATTTATTGCGTTTTTTTCTGGTGATTTCACAGTTGCATTAGTAGGAAAAAGGGGGAGCGATTTTTTGGGGGAAGAAGCAGACTCTTAGCACACACCCATGTGCTTGCCATGTATAATCATGCACAGTATTTACAAGCGAGTGGGGTTTTCAGGTTTCAGTCTGTAATGCAAATACATTCAGCATCACTAAGGCTGGTTGCCCTTGCTGGAGTGTAGCAGTCTGGACATGGGCTTTTTAAAAAATCTGAAAAGTGGTTTCATAATGTGTCAGTTTGTAAAAGTGATTTTCACTTGCCCAAAAAAAAGAGCAGTAAGTGTGCATTCAAATTGGCAAAGAAATTTCGTTTTGTGAGTATTGTGAAAAGAAATGTAGTAATATATTTAAATAAAATAAAGGAATTTTTTTTTTAGTTTTTTTCAGGTATTGCTGAAGAGCAGTGAACAAAATTTAAGATGCCTACAAAATCCAGAGTTCAAAAAACGCTAAAAAAAACCTATATTTGAAGACAACTAGAGGATCAAAGTTAGTAGAAGATGCTGATGTTGGGAGGAAGAAAAAATCTTCTGGTAAGCAAAAAAAAGATTTTCTAAGGAATATATTCAAAAAAAGGAAAAATGTACAAAATGTCTGTACAGGAAAGAATGATTTCAAACAAAAAGGACAAGAAAAAATTGAGAATTTAGTTAATGCAAATATACCTTCTGCAACTAAAAAGTTAAACTTAAACAGAAAAACAGCGTTTAAAGAGATACGTAGAAAAATGTTTCAGAGAAGAGTTATGTCCAATTTGATAAAGGATGTGAAGAAATATAAGCAAAAGGCAAAGTTTTATAAGAGAAAAAAAGAAATTGAAGCCATTGCAGCAAAGGCATTAGAATTAAAAAGGAAACTATTCATATTAATTTTGAATAGGATGCGTACATTAGACAAAATGGTTAATGTACTGAAATCACATAGCAAAAGGAAAAGAGTAGTGAACAGAACAAACTTTTGTAAAGTGTTTTTAGGAAAGTGGATGCATACTTCAAGTAGTGAACCTTTTTTTAATGAAGAGAGCTATTTTCAAAGTAATAGTTTGCTGCATGCAGTTGACACCAGAGGTCGTTCATACGAAGTAAAAAATGGTTGCATAATGGAGAAGGAGATAATGGTTCCAAGAGATGAGGTACAAGTGATGGCAGATGAGGCAATGGGGAGACGTCCTAAAGCCCCAGTGTACACTTGGAATTGTAGTAGTATTTGCACTGTGCGTCAGGAATCTATTGACAAATTTCGAGAGTTTCTAAGAGAATATAGTAAAAAAAGTATAAAACAGAAGATTAAGGTGCTTCAAAGTCTGGATCCATGCAGAGTGAGAGAGAATACTGGTTTGCAGGGTCATTCTCTGGCTTGTCTATCTAGAAAAGTGTGCAATAGTGTTTTCCATCATTTTAGGATGCTGGCTGTTCATCATACTGAAATGAGAAAGTTTGTGAGACGGTTGTATTTTGCCAAAAGTCCAGCAATAAAGTTAAATGAATTGAATAGGGCTCTGTTCCGAGGAACGGTATCAGATGTAGAGAAGGTTGTTGATGAAATTCAGTTTTGTTACTTTGGTCCTGAACAAAACAGTGCAGAGAAGGACACAGTAAATGAGGAAGAAGTGGAAGAGAATGTAGAACCCTCTGTAAGTAACACATTTAATGATCACATAACAAAATTTGCAATAGTCTCTAATGAAAGACCAAATTTTACTTGTATTTGTTGCCGCAGAACTCATTATAGAAAACAAACTAGGAATGTTGATCTCTACAGAAAGAGTGAAAATGAAGATAATTATAAGTGGAAGGATTTTGCCACATATATATTTCTAGAAAATTGTTTTGAATTGGGTGAAGATCAGCGTATTTGTAAATACTGTTACAACAAGTTAGAGGAAAATAGAATGCCGACCAGAGCTGTACATAATAATTTAGAATTGGATGCTATTCCTGCTGAACTTTCTGAATTAAATACATATGAGTCTATACTCATTCAATGTGTTCATCCGTTCCAGACCATAGTACGTATGGAGCCCAAAACTGGTAAATTACCTCCTTCAGATTTACTGAGAGGTTTAACCCCTTCAGTGCCCGCCCCTTTCCCCGCCCAGTGCCGGCCGTTGCATTAGCGGGCGGGGTCTATGACGAGCTGGACTCGTCATGGGCACAGCGCCACCGCGGCCCATGACGAGTCCAGCTCGTCATGGGCACTGAAGGGGTTAAAGGGTAGAGTGGTGTATTTGCCCTTGGATTTGAAAAAAAATATGGAAACTATTGATGCGGATACTTTGGAAACTGAACCATTAATTATTCTGGTTAATGGTGTACCTACAAAGAATAAGAAGATTTGGCAGGAGCTGGTAGATGTACGGAAAGTACAAAAAGCAAATTTGTATTTGAAAAGGAATAACAAATGGTATGAATCAATTTATATAGAAGAAGAAGAAGAAGAAGAAGAAGAAGAAGATTTACAAGAAGACACAGAAACACCAACTGGACAAATTGAAAAAGTGGACAAGTCAAAGGAAGAAGAAATTTATGAACATTTTAGCATACATCCTCTTCATTCAAAAGAAGTTATGGGAGACAATATTGATCTCTTTCAGATGAAGAAAGCAAAAGGAACTCCCGTGAGTGTATGGGAGGAGAGCTTGGAAGCTCGATGTTTTCCCCAGCTGTTTCCTAAAGGAAAAGGAGGACGATACGATGAACGTCCGGAACAGATTCCAGCTTCTGAGTATCGGACTACAAGACTATATGCTGAAGATCCCAGATTTCGACAAAGTATTCCTTATTTGTTCCATCTTTTATTTGAAAGCGACTTGTCTGCACTGTCTTATGCAGTAAATCACATTTTAAAAAGTGGAGTACATTTACAAAATGTGTCTGCTAAGGATTTTATGGAGAAAGTGCAGCACCGAGATGATCATTTGGAAACACAACTGATCAATCTGATGGCTTGTCAGCGTGGGACAAATGAATATTGGTACCGACGCCATGGTGAACTAAAATGCATGTTACGGAATTTACGAACACCAACATGGTTCCTTACCCTAAGCTGTGCCGAGTACGCTTGGGATGATTTACTGGATTTTCTACGAGAGGCCAATTCAAACATTAAAAACATCGAATACAAGACAGCAGGAGAACTGTGCTCATTGGATCCGGTTAATGTTTGCAGATATTTCAATCATAGATTTGAGGCTATGATGTCCTTCATCTGCAATAAAAAAAATCCACCTCTTGGAGAAGTAGTGGATTTCTTTTGGAGAAAAGAGTACCAGGCAAGAGGTGCTCCTCATATTCATATGCTGTTGTGGATCAAGGATGCCCCAAAGTTTGGAACAGATACTGATGAAGCAGTGTTATCTTACATTGAAGAATATGCAACATGTGCTATACCAAAAAGCACAGAAGAGAAAAAGTTAAAGGAGCAAGTTTTACGTTTCCAAAGTCATCGGTGTGGAAAATACTGTCGACGGAAATACAAGAGCAAAGAAAAATACTACACTAAATGTCGATTTGGATTTCCTAGACCTGTTCTTTCAAATGGAAGAGTAAACAGTTTTATGTCAGCTGTGAGACATACTATCACAAGAAAATCACCAAAGAATACCTACAACCTTAAAAGAAAAGAAGAATCAAAAAATATAAATGACAACAACCCAGTCATTTTATCCATGTGGAACGCTAACATGGATATACAGTATGTTGCTGACAATTCCATTGCTGTTGCTCGATATGTAACGTCTTACATTACGAAATCAGAAAAAACAGAATTGAAGGAAATGTGGGAAGAGATTTCTCACGAGAAGACTGTCAGTAAGAAGCTGTACAGTTTCAGTTTGAAGATGTTATCGCATCGAGAAATTGGATCCTACGAATGTTCAGATAGGTTATCTTCTGCAAGTCTCTACTCGAAGTCAAGAAGAATAATTTGGGCAAGTTTAGGCCTTGCAGCAATGAGAAATCGGGTACTGAAATCTGTAGGAGAAATTGAATATTTGGCCGAGAATGACCCAGAAAGTACAGATATTTTGAAATCAAACATGTTGGACACTTATTATCCCAAGAGAAGTCATCATCTGGAGAACATGTGTCTCTATGAAGTGTTGCAGAACTACATTTATTCACGGAAAGCTGCAGAAGACATCAACAATGGAAAATATAAAGTCGTTGGTGAAGAAGGATGTTTGGTGAAGCAAACAAAAGGAAGTTTGATAAATCACCGGAAGCTGAGTTGTGACACTACTGACAAGAAGGAATTTTACTACTTGGCTCTTTTACAGTTGTTTAAACCATGGCGTACAGAGGATGAACTACTGGGAGAATTTCAAAGCTATGAAGATTCTTTTAATGCTTGCAAAGACAGCATAGAATGCAGTACATTCTCAACTTATCTGCAAATGTTAAATGAAGAAATTGAACAGGAAACTACAATTGCAGCAGAAATAGCTAGAGACAGTTCTCAGGACAGCCAAAGTTCAGGAACACTCAGTCAAGATCCCCTAGGACAACCAATCGTTGAAAATGAAGCATCAATAGCCATGAATGAAGTGGAAACGGCTATGAATCAAGCTCAAGAAGAATTTATAGACTTAGAAAATTTGGAAAGACAACTGAATCAAGAGCAGCAACAAATTTATGAAGAGATCAAAAACAAAATTGATCACGGATTTCTACATGAAAAAAAAGAGTGCTCATGCACATCATTTCATCCAATCAGGATGTATGTAAGCGGACAAGCTGGAACTGGAAAAAGTTTCCTAATAAAAGTCATCAGAAGCTACCTAAAGCAAAAAACGGATTCTACTTTGTCTTGTGTGGTTACTGCTCCAACTGGGTTAGCAGCATATAACATAAAAGGAATCACTTTACATTGTTTGCTAATGTTACCAGTGGAGCATGAGAACAAAATACAATTCAACAAGCTAACTGGAGAAGCATCCTTGGAAGTTTCAAGAGTATTGAAGAAGATGCAAGTTCTCATTATCGATGAGGTGAGCATGGTATCAAACTTAATGCTTGCCTTTGTGCATTTAAGAATGCAGCAAATTTTGAAGATAGACTATGACATGTTATTTGGTGGAAAACACGTCATAGTTTTTGGAGATCTTTTGCAACTTACTCCAGTTAAAGGACAACCAGTGTTTAGTACTGTCACACATGAAGACACAAAGAAGTCATTGGGAAGCATCGGAAATACAAATATTTGGTCCTTCTTTGAGTACAAGGAACTTACTACTAATATGAGGCAAGCAAGCGATGAAGAATATGGAAGTATTCTGAAGGATATCAGAATTGGACTACTCACAGAAGTTGGCAAAAAAGCATTACAGAGTCGGCTGCTACATAATTTATTTCCAAAGGAAGAAATAGTTGCAGAGAAGATATACAAGAACATTGCAGAAAACAAAAGTGTCATCTGCTTAATGCCAACTCTACATGAATGCTCAATATTCAATGAGGAGCTTTTGAAATTGGAAAAGGAAGAGATCAGGAAATTGGAAGCAGTGGACAAAATTGAGGATGGAAGAATTACTGTCACAGTAACAGGCAAAATGAAAAATAAATTGGACTCACTAGAGAAGAACATCTCCAAAACAGCTGGATTAGAAAAAAATCTATATGTTTGCATGAACTGTAGAGTATTTTTAAGAAGAAATTTAGATGTTGAAAAAGGTTTAGTTAATGGAGCTATGGGAAGAGTTGTGGGTTTTATTAATTATCAGAAAAAAGAAGGAATTGAATGTTTAAAAATAAAATTTGATCAGATAGAAGAAGTTAAAGATATTTGTCGTTGTACAGTTCGTTTCATGCTTGTGAAAGACTTATATGTACGTAGGAAGCAGTTTCCGTTTTCTCTAGCATATGCTGTAACTATTCACAAGTCTCAAGGATTGACTGTAGATTGTGCATTTGTGAACATTGGTTCAACTGTGTTCAAAGAAGGTATGGCATATGTTGCTTTGTCACGAGTGAAAACATTATCAGGTTTATTCATGATAGACTTTGATGACTCAAAAGTTAGTGCTGATACAAACTGTGTAAAGGAGTATAATAGATTAAGAAGAAGTTATGCTCCTCATTTAGGTCAGTATCCTGTGTTAGAGAAACGTGTAGTTTCTCGTAAAAGAAAAAATGACAATATCTGGAATGAAGATGTAGAGAAGAGGAAAAAAAAGAGGAGTGATGTAATTGCAAGCAAAAAGAAAAAGGAAAATGAAGAACAGGTTGTAGGATGTCATTTTGAAAATAGCTCTGGTGTCAACTGCTACGCAAATGTAGTGCTGAATGTTGCATTTTATCTGGAAAGTTTGCAAGAGCAGATAATAGTAAATCAGGGAAAAAGATTCTGTTCAGAGCTGAGTCTCCTTTTTCAAAAGCTGAGTAAAGATAAAACTCAAATAGAAAGTGCCACTGAAGTTAGAAAACTTTTAGATGTATGTTCAGGACGAACACAGTTTTCTCAAAATGTACAGCAAGACGTACAGGAATTTTTGATGTATTTTCTTCAGGTAGTGGAAGAAGAAGGAGTTCCCATTGACATTTTTTTTGGTCTCTCTTATAAATGGGAACATAGTTGTGATAATTGTTATAATATATGTGGTTCTAATGTTGATAATGAAAGGTTTATTTATTTGACATTGCCAGAAAGTAAAACAGTTACTTTTGCAAAATTAGTTAAAGATGCTAATCATAGCATGAAATGTGGTGAGTGTAAATCTGACATGTTTTCAACATTAATTTTAAAGGAATACGGACAGTATGTAATTTTAATGATGCAACGATGTAGAGCTGATGGTTCAAAATTGGATACTTTAATAAAGAAGTTTACAGGACAGCAATTATCAATTTCAGGAAAAACTTTTGTAACTGTTGCAATAATTTTCCATGATGGACCTACTGTTACTTCTGGACATTACACAGTTTATCTTAAATGTGAAAAAGGTTGGACACTGTGTAATGATTCCCAATTGATTTTCAAACAACGTTTGCCTTTTGATTTAGCAAATTCCTATCTAATCTTCCTGAAACCTAAATTTTAGACAGATTTGGCAAGATCTGGACAAAATAATTTTACCATTTTACTGCATTACCATTACAATTTTGTAGAAAAATGATTTTTTAAATTATCATTTGGCCTAATGGAAAGATAACCAATTGTAATGTGGACTTTTTTAATTTTTAATGAAACTTTGAAAAACCAATAATTTAGAGATAATCGGTAACATCTGCACAATTTAAATTTTGGAATGTTATTGGACTGCCATTGGAATTTTTTTCAAAAATGATTTAAAAAATTACTATTTGGCCATGCGGAAAAGTAACCAATTCTATTGTGGACTTAATAAATTATTCCAAACATTTTCGTGAACCAAAATGTAACAGAGAATCAGTGAGATCTGGACAAATTAAACTTTAGAATTTTATTTGATTACTGTTGGAAATTTATTCCAAACAAAATTTTAAAATTACTATTTGCCCTAAAGGAAATGGAATCAGATGTATTGTGGAGTTATTTGAGATATAATATTGTGATTATACTTCTGAAACAAACATATCAGACGGTATTTTAAAGAAATAACTATTGGTATTATATGATATTTTTTTAGAATATTATGCATTTCTATAAAGTTAAGTTTAAGTAAAAAGAAATTCTGGGCTTTTTTATTACAATCTTTGTGATTGTTATTTTTTTTTGCCCGCTGTAAAATGATGAATGCAATTGCTTTCACAATTTATAGTGAAATGCAATATATTCTGAAAACAGCAAAAATAAGGCAAAAATATTTTTGGGAAAAAAATGTAAATATGTGTACTGTATTATAAAATGTTTTAAAAATATTAATACTTTTTTCTTTTTTTTCAGATTCATATAGACATTTTTTGAAAACTAGAACCATTTTTAAAGCTATTTTTTAAAAAAACAAATGAATAAATATTTTTTTGAGTGAGTATGGTAAGTCAATAATAATAATTGTAGTCTCTCAAGGACCTTGTAATGTGATAATTGATTTTTAGTGGTTTTTAAAAAAAAAAAATTACGCGTACCGTACGCGTACGGTTAAAAAAAAAAAAAAGTTTTTAAAAACATATATAAAAAATAGATGAAAGGTAAGGTTGGCTCTTAAAAGAGCCGTTGTGTTCATGCAGGGACAGAGGAAAGAAAGATTGGGAATATTAGACGGTACGACAAGTGTGCTGATCTATTTTACTGTTCACTAGGGAAACACTGGTCTCCCTATAAGTAATTAGATCGTGACAAGTGGCGCACCGTACTTCAACCCTCGCAAACCGAGGGTTAATTTCCAGAGGGCCAGCAAAAGGAGATGCTCCCCCCACAGATGAAGGGCTCACCTGACCTGCAGAAGAAGGAGTCAGCTCTGCAGATGATGGTCCAGGCTGAGCTGCTGTGGATGTACTTGCTTGTCTTTCTGAAGAGTTACCTCCAAAAAGATGACCATGTGTCCTTCTGTGTACATCCTGGAGGTGTCTCTTCATGGTATGATTCCCAAAGGAATACTTCCTGTCAGGATTACCTCTAGAAAGTACACGCTTACACAGCTTGCAAGTTACTAAGGGTGCATTCACCTTTTGCTGGCCTTCAGGAAAAGTAAAATAATCCCATACATAAGAGGGCTTTTGTTTCCTCGATCTCTGCCTAAAGACAGTGCTGCTAGTGCTAGCCTCACTCTCAGAAGAGCTCTGCTGTTCTGCCATCGTATCCCAAAGACAAACCAGCTCCTTCTCCTAAGGGATCACAAGCAGAAATGAGGGGAATGGGTGTGGTGTAGGAGAGTTCTAGAACTGAAAGTAGTTTCAACCATTCAAAAGTTGTGTTTCATGATCACATGACCTACCGTACGCTTACGGTACGCTTACGGTACGCTTACGGCAAAAGTGCGCATGCGCGTAAAAAAGACAGGCGCTTGCGCGCATGCGCATAACAGACACTACCCGACACTTCCGCGTAACGTGCGCGTGTAGCGCACACGCGTACGCGTCCCACGCGGAGTACGCGTGGCTACGCAAATTGCGTAACTATACGCAAGCAGCGTGGATAAATTACGGACGTAGCGTAAACCGTACGCTTACCGTAAGCTTACGGTACGCGTACTAAAAAAATAATAAAAAAAATAGAAAAAAAGTACTGCAAATAAATTTTACATGTTTATTTTAAAAAAAATATAAAAAAAAAACATATTAAAGAATTTTAAAAATGTAACCATAGTCTTTATAAAAGGTAAGAAAAATAAAATAAAAATATGTTAAAAAAAATAGAAGAAAAAAAAAACAATTAGCATTTAAAAAACCTTGCAAATTCACTGAAAAAACCATAGGACTTAGCATTTAAAAAACCATAGAAATTCAGTGAAAAAACCATAGGTTTCACACACGTTATAGTTAGGAATTAGCATTTAAAAAACCTTAGAAATTCAGTGAAAAAACCATAGGTTTCACACATGTTATAGTTAGCTGGACATTTTACTCGTAAAAAACCAATGAAATTCCCCCGTTATAGTTAGTTCAGCTAACTATAACTCGCGCGCCCGCAATGCACTGCTGATGACGTCACATATTACATCACTCATGACATGGTCAGTGACATCACTCATGACATCACTGATGACATCTCAAATGACATCACTGATGACCTCACTGATGACATCATCCTTGTGATAGAGTGGCAGACCTCCTCTTCCCCTAATAAAACCTTTGATACACACAATCAAAAATAGAGACTACAATTTACAAAACAATGGACATACCAATAACAGTTACAACAACCTTTTCAGTAATTCTAAGATCCACATACACATCCACTCATTCACCAACAGTCCAATACAGTCACTCATACATGTACTCACTTATCATATGTACTCATACACCTATACATCCTATTACACAACGCCACTCATCCATAGAGCTACTCACACACATAGTCACTCATGCCAATAAAGAATCAAACATCCATTTACTTGAATATACAGTTATACACACACCACCACACTTACTTCTACGGAAACTTACACATACTTAGTCTTTTTAACAATCACTTATAGAAACACATACTTATTCATACAGGAACTCTTTCAATCTCTCACTCTCACATATACTCACATATATAAACCAATAGTCACATATACTAGTTTTAAACATATGTAGTTACTCATAAAGACACTATTGAGACAGTCATTCACTCACTAACACACCCATACACACACTCATCCACCCATGCAGTCCTGCACACATGCTCTGTTCAACACATACAAACAGTGAGTCACTCATTCATGCACCTATGCACTACGTCATACCCCCCACCGAACCATGCAGACACTCATACTGATACTCAAAAAACCCAACTAATAACCTATATAGACACCCATGTAGCTATTCTCCAACCCATGCAGCCACTTATACACAAAGTGAGAGACTGATACAGATATTTATATATGATACACTTAATCAGTCAGTTACACAATCAATTTTTCAAAAAGAAATCATCCATTTAGACAGTAATATACCCATTTATTCTTCCATCGACCTTGAGATATACATATATAAAACATATTTAATTTTCAGAAAAACACACATTCACTGGATGGTGTCATCAGTGATGTCATTTGAGATGTCATCAGTGATGTCATGAGTGATGTCACTGACCATGTCATGAGTGATGTAATATGTGACGTCATCAGCAGTGCATTGCGGGCGCGCGAGTTATAGTTAGCTGAACTAACTATAACGGGGGAATTTCATTGGTTTTTTACGAGTAAAATGTCCAGCTAACTATAACATGTGTGAAACCTATGGTTTTTTCACTGAATATATATATATATATATATTACCTACTGGCGGTCGCCAGTAGGTAGTTATAGTTAGGACCACGTTTCCATAGGAAATCCGCAACATTCTATTTTGAATAACTTTGGCGCCGGTCGACGAATCCTCGCGAATTTTTCAAAATAGGTGGGGCGCTACGCTCCGCTCCTTCCCTGAAAGTCTCGGGGGGATTTGTCAAGCGGGGGCTGAGATAAAAGGGGGGTCCCAAAACGCATTTTTCCCATGCATTTTTCCATAGGACCTTTAGACAGGGCTACAGCCCGAACGGCTGAACAGAATTACTAGAAACTTAGGAACCTAGGGAACACAACGTTCTAATTAGGTTGTTGAGTATAATTTTTGCCCACTTGGGCGCAATTCCAATCAACATACAATATATCATGTATTCTGTTGTATACACAATGAGGACCTATACGATGATATTTCATTTGAAAAAAATATATATATATATTTTTTTGTCACAATCTAATTAGTTTCATGATGATGACAGTGTTATTTTGTTGTTCATATTTATGGCCCACTTGGGCTTAATCTGCTTTTGTTCTCTTTAACATGAAGAATAATCACTGCCATGATTAGATACATTTCTATTGAAATTTTACTGTTCTAAGATGGCCACCACTGAACTGTAAAGACATGAGCTTTAAACTTTTTGTCCTTTTTCATTGTTTATTACACTTAATAAAATAGATGCTGTCTCTGCGTTAGCCACAGCGTGAGCAAGGCGAAAGCTGAAACGCGTTGCTGGTGCAGTCGGTATCATTCACTGCATTTCCTAAGTGTCCTGGCGTTCTTTATAAGCTTGAAGAATTGTGGATCTTCTTTTGTATATTCTATTCGACTAGGTTAATATTTGGATTAATTATCTATGCTTCATTCTCATATATAAACAGGTTTAAGTTTAAGCCTTCATATTAAATATAGATTGTAGCTTTTATTACACGTCGAGTGAACAAGATGGTTCTTTTTTTTCTTTTTTTTCTTTTTTTTTTTTTTTTTTTTTTTTTTTTTTCTTTTTCTTTATCCCCTTTTTTAACTTTAGGCTATATGGTGATACTATTAAGGTATATAATGCATGACTATGGCTGCTAATCTCCCAATTAGTTAACTTAAGGCTAGCATAAGTTATTATGCTACAGCACAAAAGCACTTTTAGGCACTGTTGTAATTGTAGGCACATTTTGCACTTTAAACAGTACTGTTTTGCTTTTATTGATGTACATTTTTTTCCCCCATTATATCATATTATAAGTACATAGGTACAGGTTGCTATTATTTGAAATACCCGATTTAGATTATTTACATAGTAAGTTGAATATATTCGTACTCAGAAGGTTTTGAACTTCAGAAATGAAGGGGTATTTGTACCTGAAAGTCACCAATTGCACTAGAATATGACGGTTTTTTATTAATGCTTTTTGTTACCTTATGTATACTAGCTGGTATTTGAACCCGTTTTTACTTCATCCTATGCTGGTTTTTGCACTTCATTTGCCAGTTTGCACATATGCGCTCCTTTGCACAAATAGTAGGAATTGTTATTGCATCACATTTGTAAAGCTTCATGTCCTGCATAACATTGATGCATTGTAAAAAACAAAAAAATGTGGACGCATTAGTATTTGTGCTCTTTGGCTGAGAAACACTGTGAAACGAGCGTGTATCGGCACTTTTAATAATATGAATTGATACAGTTTAATGATACATAATCGTGATGGATAAATGCACCTCCGCGTTTCTGACGAAGAAATGTAGAAAGAATATAATGCTTTGTCAGTACTGTTTCTATGTTTGTGACTATGACGATGCACGTCACGCATTTGTGCCCACACTGTGCCTTTAAATTCAGTTTAAGCCTCCCCGTTTTTTAAGTGAACAAGGACACAGCCCAGTGTCCGAAACGCGTCTGAGGCAGCACCTTTTTGTATATATGAAATAAAGAAAATCCTGGCAACAGCAGAGCAAAGTGTTCGTGTTCCTATCTTCGGTGCGATGATGCACTAGGGAAAAGCGGAATCGATATATATATATATATATATATTACCTACTGGCGGTCGCCAGTAGGTAGTTATAGTTAGGACCACGTTTCCATAGGAAATCCGCAACATTCTATTTTGAATAACTTTGGCGCCGGTCGACGAATCCTCGCGAATTTTTCAAAATAGGTGGGGCGCTACGCTACGCTCCTTCCCTGAAAGTCTCGGGGGGATTCGTCAAGCGGGGGATGAGATAAAAGGGGGGTCCCAAAACGCATTTTTCCCATGCATTTTTCCATAGGACCTTTAGACAGGGCTACAGCCCGAACGGCTGAACAGAATTACTAGAAATTTGGCAGAGAGGTAGTCCTCAGGTCAAGGAAGTGCCTTCTGTAGGTTTGGTGTAAATCTGTTCAGTAGATTCTGAGAAAATAGCCTTTAAATCAATATATATATCTGAGCCAGCTTACGGTGCGCTTACGGTACGCTTACCGTACGCGTACGGTGGCGTGCGCGAGCGCGATTCTGATTGGCTCTTAGATCTTAGTAAACATTCGAATCGGTCGAAACCAGGAAGCGGCGGCCGCCATTTCGTGTGTTTCACTCAGAAAAAAAAGAGTGATAACAAGAAAAGGGGGCAAGGAGGAGAGTTACAGACCCCCTAACATTTGTAAGGGGGTCAAAGAAGGACAGAAAAGTACAAAGAAAACATTTATTGATTTTAAAAAAAATCACGGGGTACGCGTACGG
Source organism: Triturus cristatus (assembly GCF_964204655.1). NCBI lineage: Eukaryota > Metazoa > Chordata > Amphibia > Caudata > Salamandridae > Triturus > Triturus cristatus. The sequence goes on along the minus strand of NC_140587.1, from coordinate 345,501,440 downwards.
TAAGCGTACGGTAAAAAAAAAAAAAAAAAAAAGAAATGAAATGCAGATTTAAGTGTTTAGATATTAGGGGGCTCTAAAAAGAGCCGTTGTGTTTATGAAGTGATTTTTTAGTGGTACCTACAAGTAAGTACCGATGCAGAGTCTAAGGTTCAAGAGGAAGACTCTGTTCCCTTCATCATTGAAGTGCACACCATCTCCTCTATAAATGTCCTGCATGTCGTAACGCAAGTTGTTGTGGTAAATGGAACCCATACCATAGTCACGGAGGAAAGCAGAAACAGATTTGTTGACGTGCTTTCTTGCTTTGTCAATCTGCGGACAGAAATGATTGGACCAGTTCTATTTTTGCCTTTGGCATATGTTAGAAAACACAAAGGCAGTTTTAGGGAAAAGTGAAAACAGTTGTGCAAAGGTGTCCTTCATAAGCATTTCCAGACCTACCCCAGTCAAAGTGCCTAGGTCATTGCCACAACAGTGCACTATTATGAGGTCAGGGTGTTGGTTTTGCATGAAGGATTTCACCAATGGCATCAATTGGTGCCACTTTAACCCTCTCTGACCAATCCATTTAATGTCTACATTTGGCAAAGCAAGGTCTCTCACCATACCTGTTTTCTCTGCAAACTTTTCACTCCAGAAGACATAGCTGTGTCCTACAATCCACACTGTGAACATCTTCCAAGGAGATCTGGATGCACTCAGGAGGTGTATTTCAGTAGAATGGTAAAAAGAAATGAAAGACAGTTTGGAAATGGAGGCATACATATTTTTTTTTTTTAAAAAGAACTGATTGGCTGTTTCATACCATTCTACACTAAAAACTAGGCTGTATGTGTAAATTTATAGAAGCATGTTTTGTATTGGTACAGAAAAATGTGTTACCAAAGAACAGTACTATGGATTTGCTGTTAGGTTTGAAAAGTCATGCACTCTTGCTCTGTGGAATTGAAACATTGTTTGGTGAACTTCTGACCTAACTCCACACAGCAGTGTTCCATGAGCTGTTGCTATGGTAGCAGGCAGAAGTCAAGTTGGGGGAAGGGTACTAGGCAGAAGTCAAGTTGGGGGAAGGGTACTTTTGGAAAAGGGTTGGTTTTCAACCAATAGAAATGTGTGATTACATTTGAAAAAAAGGGGGAAGCACTGAGATTTGAAATTAACATGTATATGTGTGGAAAAAGAGAGGGAAAGTTTGCCATTATCTGGTTCTGCTGAGAGGAGAGAGGTGTAAAGAACAGAGATCCTGGCTCTGATAATCTGCTGTTTGAGTGCCACATTTCTTTCACAACTAACTAATTTTAAAGGTGAGTTTAGAGTTTGAGAGGGGATGTATATGGTAAATTAAGAAATGAATAATAGAAATGCAATTCTTTTTGTTGAAGTTGTGTTTATTATTTTCTGTTTTGGGAGAAATTTAAATGTGAGGAACATGTAAAATAATATGGACTATGTTTTCACGATAAATTAAGGTGTACTGGTATAAAAAAAGAATAGTTTAAGGGTTTGAGGTTGGACTCAGTAATGCAAATACATACAGCATCACTAAGGCTGGTTGCCCTTGCTGGAGTGTAGGCAGTCACCCAGGTTACAAATGGTGCTGGTCTGAAAAAGCAGTTTGGACATGTGCTTTTTTAAGAATCTGAAAAGTGGATTCATAATGTGTCAGTCTGTAAAAGTGATTATCACTTGCCAAAAAAAAGAGTAGTAAGTGTGCTTTCAAATTGGCAAAGAAATTTCGTTTTGTGACTAATGTGAAAACATGACTCTGTGTGCAAAGAGGAATTATAGACAGAGATTTATTGCGTATTGCTCTGGTGATTTCACAGTTACATTAGATGGAAAGGGGGAGTCATTTTTTGGTGCAGAAGCAGACTCTTAGCACACACCCAGCTGCTTACCATGTGGAATCATGCACAGTATTCACAAGCGAGTGGGGTTTGAGGTTTCAGTCAGTAATGCAAATACATTCAGCATCACTAAGGCTGGTTGCCCTTGCTGGAGTGTAGGCAGTCACCCAGGTTACAAATGGTGCTGGTCTGAAAAAGCAGTTTGGACATGTGCTTTTTTAAGAATCTGAAAAGTGGATTCATAATGTGTCAGTCTGTAAAAGTGATTATCACTTGCCAAAAAAAAGAGTAGTAAGTGTGCTTTCAAAATGTCAAAGAAATTTCGTTTTGTGACTAATGTGAAAACATGACTCTGTGTGCAAAGAGGAATTATAGACAGAGATTTATTGCGTATTGCTCTGGTGATTTCACAGTTACATTAGATGGAAAGGGGGAGTCATTTTTTGGTGCAGAAGCAGACTCTTAGCACACACCCAGCTGCTTACCATGTGGAATCATGCACAGTATTCACAAGCGAGTGGGGTTTGAGGTTTCAGTCAGTAATGCAAATACATTCAGCATCACTAAGGCTGGTTGCCCTTGCTGGAGTGTAGGCAGTCACCCAGGTTACAAATGGTGCTGGTCTGAAAAAGCAGTTTGGACATGTGCTTTTTTAAGAATCTGAAAAGTGGATTCATAATGTGTCAGTCTGTAAAGGTGATTATCACTTGCCAAAAAAAAGAGTAGTAAGTGTGCTTTCAAATTGTCAAAGAAATTTCGTTTTGTGACTAATGTGAAAACATGACTCTGTGTGCAAAGAGGAATTATAGACAGAGATTTATTGCGTATTGCTCTGGTGATTTCACAGTTGCATTAGATGGAAAGGGGGAGCCATTTTTTGGTGCAGAAGCAGACTCTTAGCACACACCCAGCTGCTTACCATGTGGAATCATGCACAGTATTCACAAGCGAGTGGGGTTTGAGGTTTCAGTCAGTAATGCAAATACATTCAGCATCACTAAGGCTGGTTGCCCTTGCTGGAGTGTAGGCAGTCACCCAGGTTACAAATGGTGCTGGTCTGAAAAAGCAGTTTGGACATGTGCTTTTTTAAGAATCTGAAAAGTGGATTCATAATGTTTCAGTCTGTAAAAGTGTTTATCACTTGCCAAAAAAAAGAGTAGTAAGTGTGCTTTCAAATTGGCAAAGAAATTTCGTTTTGTGACTAATGTGAAAACATGACTCTGTGTGCAAATAGGAATTACAGGCAGAGATTTATTGCGTATTGCTCTGGTGATTTCACAGTTGCATTAGATGGAAAGGGGGAGCCATTTTTTGGCGCAGAAGCAGACTCTTAGCACACACCCAGCTGCTTACCATGTGGAATCATGCACAGTATTCACAAGCGAGTGGGGTTTGAGGTTTCAGTCAGTAATGCAAATACATTCAGCATCACTAAGGCTGGTTGCCCTTGCTGGAGTGTAGGCAGTCACCCAGGTTACAAATGGTGCTGGTCTGAAAAAGCAGTTTGGACATGTGCTTTTTAAAAAATCTGAAAAGTGGATTCATAATGTGTCAGTCTGTAAAAGTGTTTATCACTTGCCAAAAAAAAGAGTAGTAAGTGTGCTTTCAAATTGGCAAAGAAATTTCGTTTTGTGACTAATGTGAAAACATGACTCTGTGTGCAAATAGGAATTACAGGCAGAGATTTATTGCGTATTGCTCTGGTGATTTCACAGTTGCATTAGATGGAAAGGGGGAGCCATTTTTTGGTGCAGAAGCAGACTCTTAGCACACACCCAGCTGCTTACCATGTGGAATCATGCACAGTATTCACAAGCGAGTGGGGTTTGAGGTTTCAGTCAGTAATGCAAATACATTCAGCATCACTAAGGCTGGTTGCCCTTGCTGGAGTGTAGGCAGTCACCCAGGTTACAAATGGTGCTGGTCTGAAAAAGCAGTTTGGACATGTGCTTTTTTAAGAATCTGAAAAGTGGATTCATAATGTGTCAGTCTGTAAAAGTGTTTATCACTTGCCAAAAAAAAGAGTAGTAAGTGTGCTTTCAAATTGGCAAAGAAATTTCGTTTTGTGACTAATGTGAAAACATGACTCTGTGTGCAAAGAGGAATTATAGACAGAGATTTATTGCGTATTGCTCTGGTGAAAAAAGGGCAAATTTTTTTTTTGAAAAATATATAAATATGTGTACTGTATTATAAAATGTTTTATTAAATATTAATACTTTTTTCTTTTTTTTCAGATTGAGATAGATAATTTTCGAAAACTAGAACCATTTTTAAAGCAATTAAAAAATGTTTTAAATGAATAAATATTTTTTTGAGTGGGTATGGTAAGTCAAAAATATCATGGTCCCTTTTTTCCACTTCTCCACAATCACATTTTCAGTTTTTCTTTGTAGTCTCTCAAGGACCTTGTAATGTGATAATTGATTTTTAGTGTTTTTTAAAAAAAAAAAAATAATTACGCGTACCGTACGCGTACGGTAAAAAAAAAATCCAAAAAAAGTTTTAAAAACATATATAAAAAATAGATGAAAGGTAAGGTTGGCTCTTAAAAGAGCCGTTGTGTTCATGCAGGGACAGAGGAAAGAAAGAATGGGAATATTAGACGGTACGACAAGTGTGCTGATCTATTTTATTGTTCACTAGGGAAATACTGGTCTCCCTATAACAAATTAGATCATGACAAGTGGCGCACCGTATTTCAACCCTCAGAAACCGAGGGTTAGTTTCCAGAGGACCAGAAAAAGGAGATGCTCCCCCCACAGATGAAGGGCTCACCTGACCTGCAGAAGAAGGACTCGGCACTGCAGATGATGGTCCAGGCTGAGCTGCTGTGGATGTGCTTGGTTGATTTACTGAAGGGTTACCTTCAGTAAGTCGAGCATGTGTCCTTCTGTGTACATCCTTAAGGTGTCTCATCATGGTGTGATTCCCAAAGGAATACTTCCTGTCGGGATTCCCTCTTGAAAGTACACAGCCACACAGCTTACAAGTCACTAAGGGTGCATTTACCTTTTGCTGGCCTTCTGGAAAAGAAAAATACTCCCATATGTAAGAGGTCTTTTGTTTCCTCGCTCTCTGCCTCAAGGTAGTGCTGCTAGCCTCACTCTCAGAAGGGCTCTGCTGTTCTGCCATCGTATCACAAAGACAACCCAGCTCCTTCTCCTAAGGGATCACAAGCAGAAATGAGGGGAATGGGTGTGGTGTAGGAGAGTTCTAGAACTGAAAGTAGTTTCAACCAATCAAAAGTTGTGTTTCATGATCACATGACCTACCGTACGCTTACGGTACGCTTACGGTACGCTTACGGTGCGCTTACGGCAAAAGTACGCATGCGCGTAAAAAAGACAACCGCACGCGCGCATGCGCAAAACAGGCACGCCCCTTCACTTCCGCGTAACGTGCGCGTGCAGCATACACGTTACGCGCTATGCGCGCGTGACGTGCGTCTACGCAAATTGCGTAAATGAACGCAAACAGCGTAGAAATCTAACGTAATTACAGCAAGACGTGCGCTTACCGTACGCGCACGGTAAAAAAAATAAAAAAAAATAATAAAAAAAAATGTATTGCTAATACATTTTACCTGTTTATTTTAAAAAAATTGTAAAATAAAAACATATTGTAGAATTTTTAAAATTTAACCATAGTCTTTAAAAAAGGATAGACAATTAAAATAAAAATATGTAAAAAAAAAAAGAAGAAAAAAAAAAATAATTAGCATTTAAAAAACCTTGCAAATTCACTGAAAAAACCATGGGTTTCACTCACGTTATAGTAAGGAATTAGCATTTAAAAAACCTTGCAAATTCACTGAAAAAACCATGGGTTTCACACACGTTATAGTTAGGAATTAGCATTTAAAAAACCTTAGAAATTCAATGAAAAAACCAAAGGTTTCACACATGTTATAGTTAGCTGGACATTTCGCTCGTAAAAAACCAATGAAATTCCCCCGTTATAGTTAGTTCAGCTAACTATAACTCGCGCGCCCGCAATGCACTACTGATGACGTCACATATTACATCACTCATGACATGGTCAGTGACATCACTCATGACATCACTGATGACATCTCAAATGACATCACTGATGACATTATCCTTGTGACAGAGTGGTAAACCTCCTCTCACCCTAATATAACCTTTGATACAAACATTCAAAAATAGAGACTGAAATTTTCAAAAAAATGGACATACCAATAACAGTTACAACAACCTATTCAGTAATTCTAAGATCCACATACACATCCACTCATCTACCAACAATCCTATACAGTCACTCATACATGTACTCACACATCATATGTACTCATACAGCTAAACATCCTGTAACACAATGCCACTCATCCATAGAGTTACTCACACATAGTCACTCATGCTAATAAAGAATCAAACATCCATTTACTTGCATATACAGTTATACACACACCACCACACTTACTTTTACAGAAACTTACACATACTTAGTCTTTTAAACAATCACTTATAGAAACACATACTTATTCATACAGGAAGTCTACCAATCTCTCACTCTCACATATACTCTCTTATAAACACCAATAGTCACATATACTAGTTTAAAACATATGTAGTTACTTATGAAGACACTATTGAGACAGTCATTCACTCACTAACACACCCATGCACACACTCATCCACCCATACAGTCCTGCACACATGCTGTCTTCAACACATACAAACAGTGAGTCACTCATTCATGCATCTATGCACTACGTAATACCCCCCACCGCACCATGAAGACACTCAGACACTCATACTGATACTCAAAAAACCAACTAATAACCTATATAGACACTCATGTAGCTACTCACCAACCCATGCAGCCACTTATATACAAAGTGAGAGACTGATACAGGTATTTACACATTTAAACATTACTCACTTAGCCATGTATTCAAAAAGATACACTTAATCAGTCAGTAATACAATCAATTTTTCAAAAACAAATCATCAATTTAGACACTTATATACTCATGTATTCTTCCATCGACCTTGAGATATACATATATTAAACATATTTAATTTTCAGAAAAACACACATTCACTGGATGATGTCATCAGTGATGTCATTTGAGATGTCATCAGTGATGTCATCAGTGATGTCACTGACCATGTCATGAGTGATGTAATATGTGACGTCATCAGTAGTGCATTGCGGGCGCGCGAGTTATAGTTAGCTGAACTAACTATAACGGGGGAATTTCATTGGTTTTTTACGAGTGAAATGTCCAGCTAACTATAACATGTGTGAAACCTTTGGTTTTTTCATTGAATTTCTAAGGTTTTTTAAATGCTAATTCCTAACTATAACGTGTGTGAAACCCATGGATTTTTCAGTGAATATATATATATATACATATATATATATATTCGCTTTTCTTTTCCTCGGTACAGCCGCCGCTCACCAGATCAACGGGTGCGTCGTCGAAAAGGACCACCCAGGAAGGGTCCGTAATATTTTCTCTTTCCTTCTCACAACGACAAAGATTGACGACGCTGTGTTCTGGCCAAATATTTTATTGGGACAGCTTGGAAGGACGCGTTTCGCCTGCCCAGGTGAACAAGCCTGCTGGCACAGCGTCGTCAATCTTTGTCGTTGTGAGAAGGAAAGAGAAAATATATATATATATATATATATATATATATATATATATATATATATATATATATATATATATCGCAAAAATGACTCCTTCCACCTCTACCTCGGCAGCGAAGAAAGAGATACGAACCACTTGTTTTCTCAGGCAAGATGTTTATTTCATACCCAGCAGCAGTCGACAGATGACGCGTTTCGGGCTCAAGCGCCCTTGTTCACATAAAGGCTGCATTTGATTTCGCCATTTTTAAATAATATGCCCTTCCCACAATAGTCACATGATACGAAAGTTAATGAAGGACATAGAAAATAGACTCCATAAATATAACGAATGTAATAAATACATATCGGTAATATGAAAAAATTCCTGGATAAATCCAACTTTACATTTATAAATAATGTAAACAATTCATTCATTGTAATTGCATAAATGCATACAATCATTAACAAACTTGTGACTTTGGAAGGCAATGTGTAAAATAATTCTTGTTCGTGTATTTAAAGTGCATAGCAGAGCTGGTTGAAGAATTAATGTTCCAAATAATTCATGTGCAAATTAATGTGATATTAAGTGTGGAGAATATTGGTTACAAATAATGGCCACACGGATAGAAGAAAATATAATATATACATATAAATATGATCTATATACATTTATCAGCAATCTACACTCGGCTGAGACATAATTCCAAATATACTATGTATTGTTATAAGATGGCGCCAACTTCTATTTGAAATTTTTTTTACCTTTTTAAACCTAGATCATCTCTAAGTTTTAACCATTTCTTATGAAACAAAAAGAAGAAAAATGGATGCCATTCCTTTGATACTAAATCTCTGCCACAGTGTAAATATATCGCTGCTAAAAAATTTTTGTGAGTACAAAAGTACCAACCATTCCTTATATACTTTCTATCCTTCTCTCGTGGTCACCAGTTTCACCAATATTCACAAAATTAAAACAATAAATTGTGTAAAATCAAATCAAAAAAAGCAAACTCAAAAAATCTGTACCACATATGAATACAATAATCCGGGTAACATGCAGAATAACTGTTCACAAACATGTGTACATATCTTCGGTGTTATTCAGACCATTTGGGCATTTGCTGTCGAAGTTAAGAATGAATTTAGTTTCTAATCTTCTTAGCAAAGCCTCTCTGTTTTCCTCCTCTGCGTGGTTTAGGAATAGCAGCTACCACATAGTACTTTAAACAAGATAAATTATTACCATGCACTTGTTTGAAGTGGCGCGCCACTGGGTAATTGGGATCACTATGTAAAATTGCACGTAGATGTTGAAGAATTCTCTCATGTACCTGTAGTTTGGTGCTTCCGATGTAATGAAGCCCACAGGTACACGTGAGAACATAAACTGCAAAATCAGTCTTACAGTTATAGTTTCCCATTATCTTGTGTGGTATAGGGCTGAATGGAGTGTAGTATTCTGTTGTGTTGACCCCGAACTTGCACGCCCGGCAAGATGAGCATTTATAAAAACCATCCTTTGGTTTTAACCAATTGGATTTGGTTCTTATTTCCGGGCTAGTGAGATCTAGTATTGCCCCCATATTTTTAGCTCTACTGAATGTTATGGTGGGGCTGGGTGGCAGACTCATTTTTAAAACAGGATCAGTAAGTACTATTCCCCAATTTTTGTTAACAATAGATCTAATTTTGCGTTCGTTCTCACTATATGCTGTGATTATATATATGTATCATACATACACAATAGCACCATAAAAAGATCAACTATTGAATGAGAAAAATATATTGATGAATGTAGACAATAAATAATATATTAAAAGTTGAAAAATCCCAATTTACACATTAAAAAGAATTTAAAAATAAATAAGATAAAATAATTAATGCTATAAAGTCAATTTAACCATTGGGGTTTCGTCGCACAGCAAGGTCTCCTTCAAACACACAATCTCACTGCTATCAATAGCTCCTTTAAAACTTTGCAGTTTCATTATTTTACTATATCCATTGATGCTTGTGACAGAATAACTAGGCTGTGCGACAACCCTATCTCCTAATTGATTTTGTTTAGCCAACCCATTTCTTCATTTACCGGGGAAGGAAGAACTCTATATCTATTCGCTCTGAGTAAGCCCTCCCTATATCTTTCTGTTTCGTTACCGCTTATGGTGATTGTAAGATCTGCTCTGTCGTCACAACCCTGATCAATCAGCCTTACCTGTCTTGAACCCAGCCCTGCATGGTTCTCAAGGAGTGGTTTATCATAGTTGTTACGATCTAACATTTCTGTCCATTGTACTAATCTAATACCTTCCTTATGTAACTCCTGCTCTGCATTTACTAGTATTGACTTCACCAGCCAGCAATATTGAAGAACCTCGGTTACTTCCTCCGCTCCTGTTTATGGTGAACCCCACTTGTTTGAGATCTTGGGAGCCTATATTCTGCAAACTTGCACACTGAGATAGGGAAAATAGCAATTGTGACTGTTTTAATGGTTTTAATTTCTTCACTTTTTTACCAGCCTGGCACTGCGGCTCAAAGAATAACCACAAATCATGTCTGGTTCTATTCTCAGTTTCTAGTGGGCCACCCTTCAGATCCACCCCCCTTCTATTTAGTTGTTCTATTTCCTTCCCGCACCCCATTTGGTCTTTGCTAGTTTGTAATTCTCAGTACCCACCTGTGTCCAAACTCATATCCTCATCACCATCTTCCCTACTGCTAAAATATTTCTTAGAGCTTCTTTTTCTATCCTTAAATTCCCCCAAGACTGATTGATTGAGAAGGGAGGTAAGCCTAGACAGAACTTTGGGAATAAGGGGGCCCGAGTGCAGCAAAAGATGTTTTATTGAATTCAATTCTAAAAGTTTAGTCAGTGAAAACAGATTGGACTAAAATTTCAAACTGTAAACAGAATTAAAAAATAGTCAACAATAGTTTATTTACCCAGGCTTAAAATGCGATTAAAATGGATGTGGGCTTGGCAAGTCTATTGGAGGTGACTCTAGAAGCTGTAGGTGCAAGGATTGTCAGCAAATGTATGAAAGCAATTAATAACTATCTGCATTGGCAGCTAAAGTAAACGTTTTGCTGAACTACTAATTAGCAAATAATTTTTTGGCATTTTGAGTATGGAAGGAATAATCTGTGAATTTTAATTGATGTATTTAATATTGCATAATAAGCAATAGAATGTAAAAGGAGTGGATCAGGGATTTTACCAAGAGATGAACAAGGAGGGGAAAGTCGGGGTGGGTCAGGAGAGGCTGGGGCGAAAGTTGATTTTGGGCAACTCAGACATTAATAAGGGGTTGTTTACCCAAATCATACACAATTCAATTATTGAATACTAGGATAGCCATTTGTAACGTAAACACTTAGAATTTCATAGATCAAAAAGGTACTGTGAGAAATTGAATTGTTGGTTGACCAGGGTATGAGCCCTGGTCAAGCAACAGCCACAATCCCTTGCAGGGTAGACCACAATAAATGCAATACATTGAATTGTGCTTACCCTTGGTAGCTTGGCACAAAAAGCAGTCAGATTTAACTTGGAGGCAATGTGTAAAGTATGTTTGCAGTGCACAAACAATAAAGTGAATACACAACACAAGGAAAATTCCACACCAACTAAGAAAAATAAAGTATATTTTTATCAATATTTTGACATTAAAACAACAAAATTCAAATAAGTAGAACCGGAGTTATGAATATTTAACAAAGGATTGCGGTTCAGATACACAAAGTTGATTTGGGCCTGGTCAGCGCTTACCTTTAGAATAAGAAAAAAATGTGAGAAAAATGTTCTTAGAAGGTAAAGTTCAGTTGGTCAAGGCTGCAGGAGGTGTCCTATGAGGAAATGTCATCATATGGTCAAAGTGAAAACCTCTACGTTCAGATTTAGGGCCAGATTTAGATCTTGGTGGATGGGAGTATCCCATTCGCCAAAATCTAAATCAGGCCCTTAGTCTCTGAAATGGAATAAAAAATCTCCAGCAGTGCAAGGCAGGGGGATGTGGCCGAAGACAGTTCTGCAAGGCGGGATACCCTCTTTGGTGAAGGACCGCTGGACAGGATTTACTGCTGTAGAGAAGAACGTAGCGGGAGTAGTCACAAAGTCAATCCGACCAGCAAAGCACCTAAGGCAGATAGGGGAGTAGGTTGGTCCTGGTCTCCTCCTGGTCACTTTTAGAACTACTTTGAAGGACCCAGGGATGGTAGTCCACCACTTGGAGGGTAAGGACTCATTCAGGCTGGCTTCAGGTGTGGGTTCATGGTGAAGGGAGCCTTTTGTGTCCCTAAGGCTCTGATCAGGAGGGTAGCAAACTAGCCCTTTGGACTCACTCTGTTGGTCCTGAGTTAAAGTTGCAAATCCAGTCCTTCTTCCCCAAGCAAGAGAGCAGCAGGGCAGAAAGACACCAATTCAGAAAGTCAGCAGTATAGCGGAGTGGAGGTACTTTCAGCAGCACAGCAGTACTCCCTTGCAGAATATCCACAAGTCCAGAAGTACACTGAAGAGTTGGTTTCTGAGGCCTTATTTGTATACCATGATGGCCTCTTTCAAGGTGGGAGAAGTATCTAGAGAGTGACTTTAATGTGCATGGGATTTCCTACCCTGGCCCAACAATAGCTGCATTGACAATGTGGAGATGATAGGTCCTTTGTGAGAAGGCAGAGCACTTCCTACTCAGTTACAAGTGAAACTGTGCTCAGCTCCATCCCCCATCATGCCAGCAGATAACCCATTAAAGGTCACCTAATGCCTCTATTGTCTGACTGTCTGGGAGGAATTCACAAAGTCTAACTGTCAGTTACACCCAGTCATGTGATCCATGAAAGGCTGCAGGCACAAAAGGGCTAAGGTCAGAAACACGCCAATTTTCTAGAAGTGGCATTTTCAAAATTAAAATAAAAAAAACTGTCTTTACCATTAAATTCAGTTTTTCATTACAATTACAAAGACATCAAACATAACATAGCTACCTGCGCCCAATTGGAAATTACACCTTCTACATGTAGTACGGAATCTCCAATGTTTTCTTATGAGAAAAGTAGGCCTCACAGTAGTGCACAATGAATTTAGGAGTTTTTCACTAACATGACATGTAAACTTAAAAGTACATGTACAGCCATTCCTTTACACTGTGCCCTGTCCTATGAACTACCTAGGGCCTACATTAGGGATGATTTATATGTATTAAAAGGGGAGTTTAGGGTTTTATTGCCGAGTGGACATTGCAGTTTAAAACTGCATTCAGGATGCAGTTGTGGGTCTTGGATATGTTTTAAGGTTTTACTTAAGTGAGTGGCACAAAAAAGTGCTACAGGCCCACAGTTAGCATTTCATTTTCAGGCCTTATGTATATGGAATACCACTCTACAAGGGACTTATAGGTTAATTAAATATGTCAGTTGGATATAATCCAATTTAACCATGTTTTAGGGGAGTAAGCACAAGCACTTTAGCACTGGTTAGCAGTTGAAAAGTACACACAGTTCTAAGTCCAACAAAAGCAAATCCAGCAAAAGGTTTGCGGGAAAGTGGTACAAAGTGTTGGGGTGAATGAGGTCTAACAAGCTCCTTCATTGATTGTATAATACATGGAAAACCCACTGCCTGTTTTATTGATACTGGCATAAGCCAATTTGCACTGAAAAATCAGAACTTCCTTAACTAATTCTCTCTGTGTTTTCTCAGATGCAGTTGGTATTTCATATTAACAAGTTCCACATTACATTTCCAATCCTTTTTCTATAACTGTTAGTTTTATCAGAGAGAACAATGCACTTCTTTTAAGCCCTACTTCTCCTGAAAATCTGTTTAGTCATGATATGTTATGTAAGCTAAAGTGCACTGTTTTCTGTACCCTAGAGGATGCCTACCTCAACGTACTGCAGAGTAAGGAAGATGAGGTACTTGTCCTACTGAGCAAAAATAATTGTCAACCCCTGGCTGATAATTTAAAGACATCTAAAACTCTGTCTGAATTACTTGCACATGTGCCATCCACTTTGTGGTCCACAAGTGATGATGATGTGGGACAAAATATTTCTATGAACTCATTTAAGATACATTATAGGTTAAAATTACCCTATTTTCCAAAGCAGCATCTAAAGGCTGAGGTAGAAGTAGGAATTTGACCAATCATCAAATACTTTATCAAGTAAGGTGTTCTGGTATTGATTGTTATCAGATGTAATACTTCTGTTCTACAGATCCAAAAGATGGAAAAGAACTAAGTGTACAGGTTTTCTCAATATTTAAGGGTTAATAATGAGTAGATATCCCCAGTCTTCCTGTGGTTCCCATTCCCTCCACCATCCTTCCCTGTATCCCCACTAATTCCCAATGATTCATCAAGGTGGATTGGTCCGGCCTTCTTTTCCATACCCATTCATTGAGAGAGACAGTTTCTGTTCACTTTCTCATTTGGCAGATCACAACTGGCATAAATGAGTCTTTTCCTGGCTTTACAAAATGTCTTTCAATATTTTCCCAAGCTATAAAGAGTAAGACACATTGGTATTTCCTGGAGCTCCACATTGGTCCAAAATTTTGACAATCTTCTTCTTATGTCTGTTAGTTTAGGCCAATACAAAAGCGACTCCATAAACCTTCTCATAAAATTGGCGCAGAAAGGGCACAAGGTTTTGTAAGTGAGTTGCAATTTTGAGATATTTAGGTCATGAGCTCTAACCAGGAAAAATACATCTATTGAGAGAACAAATTGAATCCATCCGTAAGTAACCATCTCTGGCAACTGTGTCCCAGGTACAAACTTTCTTAGGTATGGCAGAATATTATATACAGTGGATACTTCATACACCATAATGGCAAAATCTTTGACAGAATTTTATTAAAAGAGATACCCTGGAAACATTGCAATGATTTTAAAAAAAGAACATACATTTATTCAAGTAAAAAAAAAACCTTGTCTGAGCACCTGCATTTGAGGCTACCCGATTATACAAAAGTCTTTACTCTGTATTGTCAAAAGCAAGATGGATTTGCCCTTAGAATACTGGGATAAGATCATGAAGATCAGACAAAAAAACAATAGCATACTATTCCTCTGCTTATTTCCAGTGGGACCCCTCACTTCTCTCTGCATTGTAGCCACTGTTGTCCGCCTCCTCAAAGCCTCTGTGTCTATTCTACCCTGATAGTGGTCATTCCTTATTCACTTGTCACACTCCTGCTCACCGCCAAAACCAAACACACTTCCACTGCCAGGTTATCCCAATACAAAATATCACTGTTGTCTGCTGTCTGCATCATGCTGATTTGCTCTCACACCATGCATCTCTATTGCCCACAAACAGGAGGGAGACCTCCATGACTGATTTTTTGTAACCGACCAAGTGAATAAGCCCCACATTGAAAATTCAAATGACTTAAAAAATTGATTAATGGGTGATACAAAATTGTGATTTAATCTATTTTGTGTGTGAATCATGTCTTAGAAACATAAAGGTGAGCCTGTTGCCAGATGCACTGTTTGTGTTCTATGTGAAGTTGTAGAAGGCCCCTAAGAAACCATTGTGAGAGCTTTTCAGGTTGCAGAGCTCATTGCCCTACCAGAACTTATATCCTTGCTGGGAAAAAGATTGCAACTATGATTACACACTCAAAGTACATATTGAAAGTCGCACATGACCTTGGGTCTCTCTGGATGCAGAGGGATTTTCTAACTTCTGCCAGTACCCCAATCAGTAACAGCCTTACTTCATGTGCTGCTCATCATAATGATCATTATCAAGAAACCCAAAAATAGTGTGAAGAGACACCTCAGGACATATGCCATACTGATATCTCTGCTTCTAAACCTCCGGTATTTGAATCATGGAGCTGCACATGTTGAACGGTATGGTAGGATTTGTGCTACAGCATCCCACTGGTATGCCACCTTTTTCCTTTGATGCCTCAGAATGACAATCACTCCAGGGCATCTGCCATTCTCACAACATTGGTAAGGGAAACAAGACCACCCTAGTTGCCCGTCCATTCAACTGAGACCTGTTCACACATCAACAGTTACAGGTGTCATACAACTGCCATAATGCGCTTCCTATTCATATGGGCTTGTGATTGACAATATTTTCTGGGTGTGGATTGAAACATTGCCATATGTAAGAGCAGATGCTGTAACCATGGCTAAGTGAATATTCAGGTAATTTATTTCATGATTCAGTATTCTACAAAGTCTTTCTAGTGACCAATGACGACAATTAATTTCAGGCTGTTACTAGAAACCGTATGAGATTAAGCAACAGTTCCACTGCACCTAGCGCCCCGGGCCAGCAGGAAACTATGAGCAGAATAATTGCACACTTAAACAAAAGATAGCAAAAATCTGTTCAGAGACCCAACCAAAATAGCCTAGCACCGTACTCTTAGCTTTTTGGTTGATCACAACCATTCAAATGCAAAGAATTAATCTGAACCCCTAGGAAATAGTTTTGGGATACCCTGATGATAGTGTTCTCCTGTTCCGGTTGCTAAAAATAGACTTGCAATTTAATTATGTGTTTTGCAGTACAACTGAAAACATATTTGGTCTATGATTTCCCTTCTCAGGTTCAAGCTGGTTAAATTACTGCCCCAAACGAGGCAGCGATACCCTCTAGCATGGCGATTAAATCTTCATTAAGGTGCACCAGAGGAATTCTGCATTGCAGCCCAGGTGGACGGACATTACCAATTTTTACTCCTCTCCAAGCTAGACAAGATCCAAGACCATATGACCCCACTGGTCCAGAAGGAAGTTGACCCATCCGTCTTGCTCCACTATAGCTGTGCAGCAATGCGCCCACCTTTTCTAGTCATTATCATTTCCTTCCGAGGTGAACTACTGGGTTTGCAACACTGGATCCCAATGTGAGTCTGGCACTTTCTCTTTGAAGTTGCTCATGTTCTTTGACTCCTTGTGGGCTATCTCACAGAAATCGAATGACACACGAGTAAAGCCAACTGCTCTCCTCCTGTCTTACAGATTCTGGAAAAATATTGCTAAACTGTTAATCTTTCTACCTGATAGATTTCCACAAACTTCTCCAACAATACATGATGGGTGTTGCCATTATCGGAGTGCTTCTCTGCAAATACCAAACATACCTTGATCAGTGGGAACCATCTGCCCGAGTATTCAGGCTCCTCCCTGGAATCTACACATTATTTGGAAGATTTCTTTGCGGTCAAAAATTACCTCTTGTTAGACACTATTCATCTAGCTTACTCAGGATGTAGGCAGTTTGGTGAACATCAAGATGTAAGCAGGTTTGTGAGCCAAAGTGATTGTGGCACAGTTCTGGAGACTATGCCTGATTATGTTACACTATGTTACCCTCCTAAAAACAACATTGCCACTGGCAAGCTGTTTAATAAGCATACTTTCTGAAAGGACTATGCCCATTTAATCTGCTGCATATATACCTATGCCTGGTTACATGGAGACTGGACTGGGGTTGTTACTCTGGATATCTAGTCCCTTCCATTAGGCACTCTCCTGAAAACCTCCTTCAAAGACAACAAAGATGGATTGAAGAGTCTGAAGCAATCAGATTTTTCATGCTTTTGGTTCCTAATTATGGTTGAGACAGGATATTCACACAATTGGATAATACTATAAAATACTAGAAGAAATTGACAATGTTAAAGGTATTTTTTAGACGTGCTAACTGATTAGTCAGATATACAGAGGACCTTGATCTTACAAAATACATCAACACTTGGTTCCATCCTCTTTTCCAAGGGGGACGTTTGCACTGTAGTCGAGTGAAAATGTTGTACACACATACTCAAAGACTCACTCAGCATCTGGGAAAACCTAGATCACTTAAGAATAGAGGTTAGGGAAATACATGAAATTAAATTGGGCTTGAAATGCATGAGAGTACCATCTGTTCTTGGCCATCAAGGTTATTTGGGGAGGCGGGGTTGAATATTGTTTAAATAATGCTAGCAGTAATGCTTATTTTGATGATCCTATACTTTTTGATCAAACTATGCATGTTTACCATTGAGCTCACTGGCCGAAATAAAGGCATTGCCCCAGCTTATCCACTTGATATTCTAATGCTAACTGTTATGTAGAAACATGAAAAGTGTAATACTGTTGAGTTTCATGCTGAAATGGGCAGTTTAAATGCTATTGTGTTGGTGTAAGTTTTCACTTCATGGTAAAAAACGAAACAGATTTTATACTGGCTTCTTGATTTATTAGCAAAGCCTTTGCATTATAGGCAATCACTTATTGTACAATAACAAACATTTTACAATTACTGCGTCTTGTATTTTGGTATCGTTTTTTTCTTGACAGATACCTGTAGGCATTATCTCATCTGAAAGTTGGCCTAGACAAGTGAGAAACGACATACTTAGTGTAGTCGCCTGTCAACTGTACTCTATTTTATCAAAACTCTAAGGCCTTCTTGCATGCTTCCCACAAGAAGGGCTAGGCACCTGCTCATTAGTAGCTATCTTGAGTTTCACAGTTTACCCCATGTTCTATCTTTGACTTGCTGCACTATAGAAAAAGTAGCAAAGAAAGTAGTAAATAAAGTGAATACAAAATTAAAGGCTCCAAAGCCTCAGAAGGAAAAACATATTTTCTGCTTGCTTGGTTTGCCATTAATCATGTTTATGACTTCAATGGCCTCTCAGAATATTGGTTTCCTTCCACAAATAATTCCTGTTCTTCAAATCCCACCAAATGATCAGCATTTTGTCACAGGGTGAGATCACCTCAGAACTTAATTTCTATAATTCCTACATTTCCATTGCCTTGAGCCCTTTCACTCCACATAGCCGAAAGCTTTCTGGGACTAGCCTCTTCCATTGATTTATTGCTTCACTATTTCAATATCGTCATAATATTCCTTAAAAGGTGATTCCATATGCGGCATCTGGCCTTCTCTTGTTATTCTCTGTTTGGGGCCCATGGTTAATCCATTGAAACCTGGGGGCATATCATCAAGGCCATGCGATAATTATCGTTCAGTGCTCTTAGCGCGAGGATAATTATCGCCGGCCAACTCTGAATTTTATTGCGGAGATAGCGTCTCCAAGCTGCCAATTGTGTGATTATTGCTGGAAATGCAGCGATAATCGCACAAGGTTTGGCGAAAGCTTGCTGATAGGGCAAGGCATGCTTAGCCATGATATCCACCTTACATAGGATATCATGGCTAAGTCAGTCTTGAAGCAGGCGTAAGGAAAGTAGCGATAACAGAGGTTATCGCTACTTTGCTTGTCACTCTGCAGGTTAGAGTGCCCATTGATAATTGGAGAAATGTCGCTTAGCTACATTTCTCCAGTTATGTCAGGGCAGAAACGCCCAATTTGCATCTCATTAGAGATGCAAAGATGGGCGTTGGGGGAAAGGGCGATAATGCAAGGATTCACGCCATAGCGTGACCTTGCTGATTAGGCGGTAAAATTATCGTTGCTTTCCGTCCGGAAACGGACGCTAAAGCGGCGATAATTTTATCTCCGGGGCTTGATGATATGCCCCCTAGTTTGTCGAATAACGATCATATCGCAATTGGTTTCCGGTACGAAAGCTGCCTTGTAGAGTCGGTATTTCCACCTGAGTACAACATGGTTTTGATGTCTTCAATCAGAAAGAGCCCTCAACAGGTCTGCATTCTGTATGGTAGGAAAGCAAACAAAGAAAGCCCAAGTACCATTTCAGTAGGACCATATCCAAGATTAGCACTATGTCTTTGAGGAAACTCCAAATCTTACGTGAATATTATAAGAGTTGGAATTCTTGCAGGACATAAATAGGTCAGTCATTAGAGAGTACCATAGTGGCGATGCCACTGTGGAGGCCCCTCAACGAATGCTGCCATGGAACAATGAGGGCCAATGGCCAGGGACACGCCATGAAACCATCCATCCACGGCTATAACTGATGTTTCCTGAAACACCTGGCTTTGTGGTTCACAGGAGGATGCCTGACAAGGGGACACATTTGAGGCAAGGCATCAGCAAGATCCTGCAGGAAGAAGCTGATGAGATTAGAGTCCGAAAAGGGGAGAGCATGTGGCACAAATAATGACACTATATGTAGTAATGCCAAAATACAGTAACACATTGGCCCACTCTAATTGTCGTAAACAGTAAACATCGTTAATTGTTGCTGGATCAGTGGGCAAATTTTGCACACTAAGTTTAAGGCAATCATCCTGTCCAGAATATTTCTGGGATTTTTTTACTTATAACCGTGAAGCTATAATGTGATAAACAAGACTACAAGAAAAAATCTTAACGTGGTGACATAGTCAGTCAGTCAGTCTTTGTCTTTATTTGATCTTCCAAAAGCAGATCATAAAAGAAACACAAAAAAGATTATACAATAAAAACAGAAATGTTAAAAACATCAACAATAAAAAAAACCTTTGATAACTTGCATTTAGTAGAATAACAGTGCTTAAATCTTAGTTCGAAGGTTTGGGTTTAGTATAGCAGCATCATAGATAAAATAAAGTACCTAGATCAATATTTATACCATGATAAAAAGCCAGCAACGAATAACGGCATGTTCCTACTTTGGGCTAAAATGCTCTTCGGAAAACTAGCAACTGATTAACACATGTCACGATCATTAAGTTGCAATAAAAAAGTAGGGCAGCTTTGCAGTTAGAACATTTGTATCTACGTAACAAAGGTAATAAAAATCTCCTAGTCGATGGCAGATAATATTTACAGATAAATACTAAATGTAATAGGATTTGGCTAGATTGTTCATCACATGGACAAGTACCCATGGTTGCTGAGGAGTACTGGCCTAATGGGAAGCATATTAGCCAGCGAAGGAGCCTAACTTAAATCTTGCTAATATAGTTCTCTCATACACATTTGTCACATATTTTAAATAAGGAGCAATCATTGGCACTATCTGAATAATACAATAATCTCTAACTAGAGGTTTGGCCACTTCCGTTAGTTCCCTGGTAGCCTGTCTATGCTTACAGAAACCATCCTGGACCCAGTATTTGTCCTTTTTTTAAATAGACTTGGGGTGCTCAAACAAATGTGCACAACCAAGAGCTAAAAAGAAGTCTTTAGTATATGTTAACCATGGGATAGCCAGACCACTGGTGCAAGATAAACAATTGCTAATAACTGCCCAATTAAGTTCAGCTTTTTTATTAGCCCAAATTAAGCGCCATAGAACCAGAGGGGCGACATTAATTGTATCCTGCACATACTCCATGCCTAAGTCCTGGTGCAGGGAGAAATGCCGGGTCGAGGGAGGAAAGCCAAATCTATTCTACTCTATCTGCAAAGGTTCAACATCCCTACATCCCTAAACACACATTTCATAGGTTAGAATTGTCAGGCATTTCCAGTTATATATCTCCAGGATCGGTGCAATAGGTTTTTTACCAATGGACATGGTGTGCGAGCGAGTAATACCTACTCCTGTTTTTTATACAAATTGACCAAGTGCATCTGTCGTCAAACTCCAAACCCAGGTATGAGATCGAACTTACCCTGTCTAGTTTTTTATCATTAAAAGTACGTTTTTTTGTAATTCTGGAGCCTCATACCATAGTAAAGGTTTTCTTAAGGTTTGTCCCCAGGTCCAAATCTCTCATAAATCAAACATAGCTAAAAAATAAGGCTCTTGAGGCCATTGGCCATCCTTGCCTAGCGAACCTGTCATCAGCGTAAAGAATCGCAGGCACATCCTTTTGCTGCACACACAGAACGTCCGCCCGACGGATAACAGTGTTCTCTCCAGATTGTTTGTATAGAGAAGAAAAAGAATCGGAGCAACGGCACATCACTGGTGCACCCCATTCTGTGCATTCGCCAGCGTTACCAAATGTCACAGTTGTTTGAGATTGCGGAGTGAAAGTCTTAACAATTAAACCAACCCTCCTTCTCTAAAATAGACCCCAGCTTCGATCTGGATACGTAGTCTAAGGTGCTTGACAAATCCATAAACGCCAGGTGAGTAGAGACACCCTTGGCATATCTATATTGTGTTACAATAAGGGATTGAGGTATTGTTCAATAGTCCCAAGCCACTATCTGAACCCACACTGACTTAGTGCAAGTATGTTATTATTATTTATCCAGACAAAGAGACAGTCCAAGACTACTCTTCCAAAGATTTTGTCTGTGGAGTCTAAGAGGGATATCCGACGTTAACACTTTACGGCATGCACATTTCCTTTTTTTTAAATGGGAAAAATTCTTGAGGTGTGCCACGACATGGCCACGCCCGAACAACAGACAGAGTTAAATACACAGGTGAGAACCGGGGGTTTAAAACCCTGGGTCCTCCCTGAATAAATCAAGGGGGACACTATCTGGTCCTGGGGTCTTCTTACATCAGCTATCTACAATCGCTGTGAACAACTCTTCCTCTCTAAAATCAAAACTTGGACAAAAGAACTGGCTATCTGCGCTTCTTCAATGGCCCTCTTGTCAGTGGCCACATCCCAGAGAAGTGCGCCAGCCAGGCCTCTGCCATAATATGAACCGTTACTTTGTCTTGGGATGTCGGAAGAGATAGAACAGCCCGCACTGCCTCACAGAAGGCTTGAGGATTGTTAAGTTTGCAAGCTCTAACTATGGACTTCCATTTCTCCTCCTTCATGGCCAATTTTCGTTTTTTTAATGCCTGCTGACAAATCTTTCTACTGGCAAAGATAGCACACTAATCTCTGGGGGATTGCTTTAAAGCCAAGCGCAAGGATTCAGTTGCAGCTCTGCATTCTTTGTCAAACCAGGATTCAACATGAAGATGTGGCTGGGTAGTAGGTCTAGAGAACATCTCTTTAATGCACGTTAAGAGGTCAGTGAAGTGATTTAATATAAGAGCCAGATGACATATTTCCGAATTGCAACAGTTCACCAATACCGTACTATTGCAGACAACCTGGGACATGATATGCTTCAAATTTATAGTTTGCCAAGCCACTCTATGCCCTGCATCATTCATAGTTAAAACTTGGGGTGGGGCATAGGCTTAGGCTTATGTCGCATATGTGGGGTCATTAATTGCACTGTAATGGGATTATGGTCACTGTAGATCTGTATGAGTACCTCACTACTATTGATGGTTGATGACATACTCCGGGAGGTAAAGACATAGGGGCAGATTTACAAACCCCTTGCGCCACTTTTGCGTCACTTTTCCCATTTTAAAAGTGACGCAAAAGTGGCGCAAGGGGCTTGTAAATCTGCCCCATAATCTATAGTGCTCCCAGCACTGTTCCCTATAAAAGTTGGAATTGCTAAACAAGCAGAATTAGGGACCATGTTAGTCACACACCGCTCGGCCACTGAAGAAAACAGGACACTCCCCCTAGTGTCCATAATGTTGTAATCTGCTTCTCCGGCAAATGGGTCAAAAATAGTTGGTGATAAGGGTGGCAGGTGCTCTAATTTGGCATTAAAGTCACCTGCCACCAGCAGTTTGAGAGGGCATTCTGCCTGACCCTCTTTTTCTACAAGCAAATTAATTACAGAGAACAAACCCCAGAAGTTACAATCACCCCTACTAGAGAAATATTTATTGTAAAATTTCACCATATAGACCCTATAGTTATCATTCCAGCAAAGGCAAAACGTCTGTGCCTCCCGCTGGTTGAGAAGAAGAGGGGAAATAGAACAGCCAATATTCACTTTAAACCAAGCTGACAGCCCTCATTTAGCTAGTCTCGCTTGTAACGGTACTGCTGGCAAGCTAAACACATATATCCATCAAATGCTATCTCTTTAGTTTCCCAAGTTTCCTGCATAAATACTATAGCATATTCTGAAATAAGGGATTGCCAACTTTCAATTAAAACAGCATCGTTCCAGCTTAAAAAATGAATTCAGGAGTGATATTCACCACCTTCTACCACAGACACTCTCAATTCAGGCCCTTTTGTTAGGTTTGGAAGATAGTCCTGTGCTTGTCCCACCTGTGACCTGTTTCTTTATAGGCTTGGGTGTGGGTTGCAGGACCTACCTGACCACGTATCTCTGACTCAAGGTTGATTGGGGAGGTTCCCTAGTGTAAATCTGACAGCAATGATGCAAGTTTATTGGAACTTCTGAAAATAATACGGCAGTCACTTATATAACTTTTATCGACATCCTCAACATTGTGTGTACAGTTGTCATGGCGTACATCGATAGTCTGTTTACTGATACCATTAGGGGTTGCACCTTCCTCATTTCTTGCCCTGATCCGACATAGATGATAGCCCATTTATTGCATCACTTCAAGGGACACCTTCTTGAGAATTAGAAGACGAGAGCTTAATTGGACTGCTCAGACACTCTAATCTCTTTTTCTTGCGGCGTTTACAAGCGGGTTTCAAATGCTCCGTGGTATTCTTCTTTGCCTCATACCGCGGGCTATGGTGCGAGTGATGGAGCGGGTAAAATAAAATAAAATACCCAATCCATTTATATAAGTTTATATTAAAATGAATAACGAATTAATCCTAATGAATAATTGCGTGATGTGTTGAATTAACCAACCTTATTATTCAAGAGAACATACGTGGGAATGCATTTGCATGGCTAAACTAATAAGTGAACTAAGATTGTACGCATATTACAAATTATATGTTTAGTTTAAGCAATGTTTATGTGATTTGCGCCTAAATAAACCCGCATTAACGGCTTTAAATGTCGCATATGGCTAGATAATTGCATACACATAAGGGTTTTAGTAAGGGAATAACACTGTTTTAGTTATTTCTATGTATTAATTACGATTTTGTGTTTCCTCATTTTAAGTTGACTATTTTGGCCTACTAAAAGATGGCTGCCGATTGAATCCTCACTAAAGTACATGACTTCATGCACTGAACCATGGAGGAAGGCGCCTGCACTGACTTCATCGTAGCTTTACCATGAACTTTTGAACCATATCCATGAAGACTACTCTGGGCGAGATGCCAATGTCCCTGAACGCGGAGCAATTGTTGCCAAAATGGATACATGAACTACCTTTTTCAATAGACTGATACTTTCCTGATCTGAGAACATCCTTTCCCACACGCCTAGTATTGATCATCATTCGGATGGGAACTATGAAAAATGTATCATAATGTATTGGAACGAGGCTGAATTCAGCCAATGAAATGACTAGAAATTATTAAATGTTTCCTTTATATGTAAAATTTCAGTATAAATAGTAGTAGTCCAGTGAGGGAAATTAGGTTACCACCCCGAGAGCTTGAGACGCACCCTGATCGATGCTACTCTATGCGGCACTCTACGCTGACAGCAGAGGACGGGACGGTAGAATACTGATGATTTTTCTGAGGACCGGTTCTGACTTAGAGCACGACAATTAGCCAGAATAGGTAAATATGACAAAAGATTCTATTGCATTATTAGGATTTAACATGCATTTTTATTATTTGAAGAACTGTGTTGGGTGGTTATTTCTTGAAAATGTTTATTGATTAATATGAGAAGTTGAAGTGTTGTCCATCAAATACCCACTCAACTAAATGATCCGATTGACCTCCGGATGGAGGGACTGTTAGAGTAGATTTAAATAGATGTGGTTTTTCCTCCATCCAAATAGAACTGTAGTTCGGGATATTAGAAGAAAATTCCCTCTGTAAGGCACGGATAGATTGATGAGAATGAATGTTGGTGTTATGGGCCCCACCAGCGTGTGATGTGTGTATGTGCGTGTGACTGTGGAATCGGTCCGTCCGTGGAAGCAGAGGGAGATTTGTGTTCTAAACTGCACCGCGAGTGATGCAATTAATAGTCTATCATCATTTTTTAGGAGAGCGACAAAACAACTACATTGAAAAGTCATGTCACCAGTGAAGTGCTTGATCGGCTGATCTAGCTTGCAATTGAGCTAGGTGGTCCTGAGGAGAACCCCGGGAGTTGAGGGGGGTCGAAACGCGTAGACCCGAGTTTGGGCCAAAAGGATTTTTGGATTTGGAGTTAATTTCGTTGGAGTATATGTACACATTGTTTGAGCTGTGTCCCTTTGGCCTGTGTTGAAAAATATTTAGCCTGAGATTACCTACGTATTGTTTTTTGGTGTACAATTGCATTGGTTGTTTTGCTGCTGGACTTCCTCATCACCTCATCACCACTCTACTTGTGCACTCATAAAGGTGCTATGCTGTTCCATCTATGTCTCAATTGTGTTCCTGTCAGGGGGAGGGGGTAGTTGGCTCCTCTTCATGCTTGACTTCCCAGGTGAGAGCTTGCTCTCTCGCCATCCTTAACTTCAGTCTCTCCTCTACCTCTCACCTGGGTTGCCTCCTTCTCTCAGTATTATGTGCTGGTCTCCTAGGCAATGTCTTGGTCTCTACCTCACTTCCTGATGCTTCCCCCTGCCGTAGTCCTGCCTGAGTGGAGTGTAGCTGGTGCCCCCTCGTCAGAGTCAGCCTTTGCAGTACTGGAGCTCCTTTATTCCCTTCCACTTGTTGAATCATCTCCCAGTAGGGCCACAAACCTCCCTCGAACCTTATGGCCAGTGGGGCATGCAGGAGTATGAGCTCCTTGTTCAGCTCAGCCATGCAGGGTCACAACTGACAGGTGAGGGGTCGAACCCCGAGAAGGCCGGTCACCAGACTGTGTCGGGGCTGTCTGTGCTCGGACCAGTGGGACCTGTGATCCACATCCCCACTTGATGGCTTGCTGTCCCTGTAGAGGTCCAGCAGCCTCCTTGGCCAGTGGATTGGTATAACCCAGCACGGCAGCGACTGGGATGGCTGGCCTCAACAAGAGCACATCTTTGCCGGTGTATGGTGGAGAATGTGCAGATGCCTTGCCTACAGATTCGGGGATGGTCTTATAGACTGGGGTCAACTTGAAGATGGCCCACAGCTCTAGTAGGGCCTCTTGCTTTGCCTTTTTATGTCCTGTAAACCTGGTCTGAATGTGAGTCTTTGTGTGCTCTATGGTGTTGGTGTCGAATGTTTCCCCCCTCTAGCCAGGGAAATGCATGGGCATTCGTGGCAGTGTTTCTCTAATTTCCTAGCTTGGGTGGAGAACCTCACTTACATGTGACTTAAAGGGGTCTCCATGATGGATTAGGCAGCTTGTTTTTATGATTCTACAAATCCTTCTTTAATTTAGTGCACACGGCTGATACCAAAAAAACAATCTACTGGTTATGAGCTGCAAGAACAATCAATGCTTTGAGATGAACATTTAACATAAAACGATAGACAAATACAAATTAAATAGTAAAACCTGTAACAAAATGAATGTGTTTGTTTAGAGCAGTATGACTTGATCTATGGCAGTAAATTAGCAAACAATAAATTCTGGTCCGGAAAATTGGTTACTACTTCATAAAGCAGAGACTTACTTAACACAACATAACATTTAGACATTCATCATATTACAAAATATAACAGCATCACAAAATCAATAAATGCAAAAACGAGAAAATCTAAAAGAGACTAAGCAAGAAAGGTTGACAGAAAAAATGATTATTTTTGTCCAAAATGTATCCTTCTTCTAAAGCCTACAACCTAACGAGAGAGGATGCTCTGCATAACATGCAGAGCTAAGTGAGCTTGATAGTCTGTCGCTATTGGCTCAGAGGGCAAAAAGTAACAGTGGAGAAAAAGGAACAACCTGACAAGTATTGGCCCTCTGTGGCCAGACAAAAGCTATACCTTATTTACCAAGGTCCGAATGTTCCCTAAAGTCCGAATCACCATATATCACACCCAGGGGTAGTGTGTGCTGACTGTCTAAAAAATAAAAAACACCTTTACTTCTTTTAGACACTGTCAGTTCTGAAACTAGCAGTCGCTAAGAAAACAATTTTTGACTCAAAAATAAGATCATAGTGGTAGCCCTATATAACACTCAGGGCCCATGCATGCCTTTGTACCATGCCCAAAGGTCCAAACGATCCCATTCTCATGCCCAGGGACAAAGCGTACCTCAGATCCAAGCCTGAAAGTCCAAGCGATCCCCTTCTCAAACCCAGATATGAGGTGTACCTCTGATATACATGCAAAGGTCCAAGCGATCCCTTACTACTACCCAGGGATGAGGTGTAACTTGTGTTCCTTACAGTGGTCCCAAACAAAGTAGTCATCTTTACCTTCTCTAGCATGCTGGCTAGGTAAAAAACAAAAATTGATCTATGGTTGACTAAGTTTGCCATATACCACTCAGTGGGACTAAGGATCAGATATAGTCTCTTACCCTCTGATGGCTGCCTCTGGATGGACCTCTTCCCAATGGATTTAGCAGAACTTCTAATCAATTAGGGAGTCTGCTCACAGGTCTTTATTTGCACAGTTTAATCCATTTGGTCAGGGGTCTTTGTCTTTTGGAAGCAGTTGGGCTCGATGAACCAATCTCTACTGGATGGCTCATCAAAATATTGCTCAGAAATGCATTTACCTTAAATAAATGAAAAGACAAGAGATGTTTGGCAAAACAGGAACAAGTTGTTTTAATTAAATGCCGGGACCGGGAGAGTCTCAACAGAATGCATATGAGGAAAGTTTTCCTGTGTGAAAAGTTTTGGCTGGTTCCATACATTTCTTGCAAGTACCATTACACTTATTGTTGCATTCTTGAAAGAAATTAAGTCCAAAAAAAACAAGGCTGGGCATCTTAATAAGGACATAGATGGCTTTTGATCTCAAGGCTTGCTTGTTTGGGCCAGTGTGTATGTGGCCAGATGTCTGGCATGTGGGACTTGTGATCATTATGTGTGGTGTGCAGATTGTGTTCAGTGTTTCTATCTACATGTGGCATCTAGCTTAGTGGTATTTTTTGGGAACGCGAACCTTTGGCCAAACGTGTTTTTCTGGGACTATTTGTTGTGGACCTGTTTATGTATTCAAAAACTCAAAAAACCTAGAAACAAGACAATCATCCTCAGGGTGATGGTGTCATAATTCTTAACCACCATTGCATCCTGCTAGTCAAGCTCCACACAACTATGTTTCTCTTTCTATGGGGAAAGCTAAATTCTTTGCTGCTCTTATTTTGTTGTTAATTGTGTCACTGGTAGATGCTGGAGGTTTACTGCAAGATCCTCTATAATAGTAGTTTTTATAGATGAAGATGTAACTGTGTGAGACATCGGAGAAGGACGTTTTCTTCACAAAGTGTTCCATTAATGTTATTAAGAGAGCCTTATTGTCTGTTAAAAAAAAGGAATTCATTTCTGTAAAAGAGCGCACAGGGCATGTCTTGCTCCTCCTGATGTCTAAGTAGTACATATTGCAAAACTGTTTGTGTCTCAGCTGTTTTAAGTGTATGACCAGTTTCATTGGGAGTTCAATTTACCCAGTTCAATAGTACCCCTGTGTTCAAGCATTCACCTTCACTGTTTTTCCTCATACATGTCTCAATAAAAAATTTGCAGGATCATGGGCATTACGGTACTTTGACAGAAATACTTGCAGACATATTTATTTAAGGGTTGCATCGCTTTTGCACTCGCAACGGGGTGCATGCAAAACACAACCCATAAATGTGGTTTATCCAAAGCCACGCAAGGCTGCATTGCATGGCCTTGAGTAGCTTGATGGCAATTACTGTGTTGTCTTTGTCTGCCCCAGGGAGGTGTTCCATTGGTGGTGAATGTGTGTTCCTATAGTCACCCTAAGTGGGAAAGGTATTCCCAGATATGGGTCCCATGCGCGTCATGCCACTGGATTCAAGCTAGCCTGGCTTATGTGGGGTGATACCCCAAACTGGTCCCAGGATGATTGTTTCTGGCTCAGGAGGACCTGTCCTGGCAGTTTAGGCTGAGCTTCTGTTCTCATGGGGAGCAGGGTCAAGACTTTTTTGCATGTGGCTGAGTCCAAACTGGAATGGCATGGTGAGCAAAATAAATGATGGATTTAGGCCCAGATCTCTCTACTGGGTGTGAATGTTTGTCAATCTTCAGCATTCCATCTATCATCTTTTTTTAGTGTTGCTTTGTTCCCATGCAACACCCATGGATTTTGGCACATTTCCAGATTTACCATAAGTGGTAGACCTGGGAAAGAGGCAAAACTGCTACTCCTAACCAGGTGAGGCTTAATGTGGAGAAATATGTTTATTTCTACTCATATTTTTCTCGTTCTATGTGTGCTGCATTTTGTAGCGCACAAAGAAAGAGGAACATGCCTTAGGGGATTATTTTTGCACAAAACAATTCTGCTTCCAACTTAGGCACCCTTGCACCAAGGTGCAGGAGTGCCTTCATTGGCACTAGGCGGGAGATTGTTCCGCACTGCTGGAAAAAGGAAGTAATGTGCAGTATTATGTTAAATACGGTGCATCCTGCCCTTTCCCTCTCAGGGAGTGCAGCAAGGTGACTTGCTTCACTGAGCTTTTTGACATATTGGTAAATATAGCCCATGCTTTCTAGTGCAGCAGTTACACATATGCATATTCAATATATTTTCAATCATGATTGCAAGTTTATGATAAATTCCAATCCCAGCTCAAACTCTGTTTGCACCAGTATCAGGATGTCAAGATTTGACCTCAGTCCCATAGTTTTCTGCTGAAAGTCTGGTAAAACGTGTCAATTTGTATCAAGGCAATATGCCTGCTAAAAGGTCAAACCATGCAGATTAGTGATCCGCATAAAAATGTGTTCTCTGGGATGGAAGGCAGCTATTGAGCTGGAGTGCACTATTGTGTGGGAGTTACAGAGAGTGTAAGCACATCTCAGTTCACCTCGCACATCCCTCACACATGTGAACAAATGATTCATCATTCAAACTCTACCTTGCACATGCTGAACAAAACCATGCTGATCATCAGATGGCAGCCTCCGAGCTGTAGTACACAATTGTGTGAGAGTGAGAGAGATTGACAGCACGTCACAATTCTTCTTTACACATGCAGAATTGATGCATATTTTTCAAGTGATATCAAGTTCGCCTCACACCTTCTGAAAACTAAACAATAAGTCTCTCCTTTACCATGCACAGTGTTGTCATAAATTATATAATTTCAGATGTCAATCAATTGATGTTATCAATGTTATTATTTAACATGCTGTTAGACTTGGGGGTCTCTGGTTGGCGCAAGGTTGCCCTTGTGTCAAGCAGAAACCCTCTCCTCTACGTCAGGGCGCAGGATAACCCCTTTTGAATGACCCTTGCTCACCCTCTAGGTGCGTGGCGTGAGCAGCCAAGGCGATTCCTCAGGCGTTGTTGGTTAAGCACTTACAATCACACACACAGTAAATACATCAATCCCCCCAGAAACGGACACCAGACTTGGATATGTAGAAAATTACGCTTCTTTATGTAAAAATAGGTATAGATAACTCAGCAGACTTATCACAAGACCAATAACGTTTTTGCTATGCCACCAGGTTGTAAAAGCAGGCAAATGTTCTTTGTTCGTAGCTTCAAATGGATACTTTGCAGTCTCTTGCAAATGTTACTTGTGGTTCCAGTACTTACAGAGATCGACTCCTGCGAACGGGGAAATAAGGCGTTGCGGGCCCCGAGCCCGATACTGGAACTTCTTCAGTGATGTGGAGAGTCGGCACAGGTCGGTGCGACTCTCAGCTTGGGAAGGGGTCTTGGGTCCTCGATCAGTGGGTGTGGGCAGGTAGGCAGGCGCGGCCAGCGACCCTCAGCACGGCGGTGCAGGGGGGGTCTCCACAGCGGGGGCGGCGCGGCCTGAGATGTCCGGGGATAGCGAAGCGGGGTCACAGGGCACGGTCGGTGCAGCTGGATGACCCGGCGGAGATCACAGTCGTCGGACGGTTTCCGGCGGGAGGGGTGATAGCGCGTTCAGCGCGCTCCAGTGGCAGGCGGTGACAGGGGTGCAGGCAACCTAGCCCGGGGACAGAGAGCGGCTCTGGACGGAGCAGGGCTCTCACGGGGTTGAGGCAGGCAAGCTCCTGAGTGTCACGGCCCTAGGAGGGGCGATGAGGGGCGCAGTCTCTTTCCAGCGGGATGCACACACGGCTCGAATCGGAGGACGAGCAAAAGCACAGAGAACCCACTGGTCCTGGGGTTCAGTTCAGGGGGCAGCTCAGATCAAGCCCTTGGAGAATGTTTAAAGCACAAAGCAGCAAAGTCTTCTCAGTAGTCTCTTCCTCTCCTTTCTCAGCAAGGCAAGCAGCAGGCCAGCTCCTCCAGCGTCTTCTTCTCCTTCTAGTCGGGCAGAGGTTCTTTGCGGTAAAACAGGATTCTGATTTCTTAGGAGCCAGGCTCCTACTTTTATACCATGATTCTTTTGTTCTTTAGCGCCAGGGGGCCTGGGCCTGGCTCAGTCCAGTTCTGGAGCACTTTGTTATGGTGACTCTGCTCTTTCCTTTCAGCAGCAGGGCAGAGACATCAGCCGCTCCGCAGGGGGCGGCGCCGGCTTTGTGGTGGCAGAGCACAGGTCTATTCAAGAGTCAAGGTGTACTCCTCCCACCCATCCTGGTGTCATCTCTCTACCCACCACCTGGCAGCCAACCTGTCTCTGGGGATTCCCCAACCCTGCTCCTTACTGTTGCTAGGCAGAACACACACACACACACACACACACACAGCAGAGGCGGACTGAAATGGCCAGGTCAGTAAATACTAACTTTCTAAAAGTAGTATTTACAAACCCAGGAAATTAAAATAAACTTGACTACAAGAAGTATTTTATTATTCTGAGTTCAGGCATACTAAACTTGACATTCTACCATGCTCTCTGAGTCCACTGGGGTCACAGCGTGTAGTGACTCCAGCAGCCCATTCTGGCCTATGGAGAGCAGGTAGCCTTCAATAGTGAAAAACGAAAATGGCTGTAATTCACTACTAAGACATGCCACACACATCAGGGCATGTCCTACCTTAGGCCTACAATGCACCCTGCCCTTGGGCCTACCAGAGGGGTGGCTAATAGGTAGGTAAGGGAAGGTTTAGGGACTGGCAAGTGGGGGCACTTGCGCAGTCAGCGCGACGGTCCCAGACCGCGCACAGGGTCTGCGGTGGCAGACCCTAGACACATTTTACAAGGCCGCTTTCCGTGGGTGGCGCAACCAGCGCTGCAAGCCCACCAGCAGCATTGGCATTCACAATCCCTGGCACCCCTGGTGCACTTTACTGGGGACTGACAGTGAATCCAATAAACCAATCATGAACATCAATTACAGGTACACTTTACCTAGGGAGCACTTGCACTGCGGCACGGATTAGCCGTGGCGCAGTGCCCTGAGCGGACAACACCAGCAAAACAATCGAGGCACACCATCAAAAAGTGGAAGGGAAACTCACGCCAAGGTGCCAGGTCTAACACATGCAGAAATGATGTAATATGGAAGGAAATAAAGAGGGTATGAGGACCGCGTGATTGATAGGTCTTTTACTGATGCTAGTTGACGAAATTGTGTACAGAAGTGGGTGAGTTATAATTAATTTTGTGGGGGGTGCAACATATAACTTAAATTAGGTTTTCCTAACTATACCCTATCTTGAACCTTTATTTTTTTCGTTGCATTTAAATTTGTTTGTAAAAATATGTGTTTCAAATTGTTAAGTGACGCTTAGGGCAGTGTTATCGAGTGGAGTGTCATCGAGTAGAGTGTTGTTTGGGTACCATTGAGAGAAGTAGAGTGTTATATAATGGAGGAGCAAAGAGGGTCATAGAGTTGAGTACAGTGTCGTACAGTGAAGTGTCATCAACAGCATTGTCATGGAGTGGAGGAGAGTGGTATGTCAGAGTGAAATACAGTGAAATACAGTAAAGTGGCATATAGTGGAGTATAATGTTGTAGTGTGGTGTGTCACAGAGTGAAATAGAGTTCATAGAGTGTGGTAGAGTGGAATGGCATACTGTGTTGTAGAATGTACTGGCAGAGTGGCGTAGTGTGGAGCAGATTAGAGTACTGTGTCACAGAGTATAGTGGAGTAAAGTGCCGTGGAGTGGGATAGTGAGTATCGCGTAGAGTGAAGTACAGTGTCTTAGGATGTCATAGAATGGAGTAGAGTGTTGTGGAGTGCCATGAATCTGAGTAGATTGTTGTATAGTGAAGTGCCACAGAGTGGAGTAGAGTGTTGTAGAGTGCAGTAGAGTGGAGTGGCATAGAGTGGAGTGGAGCAGAGTGCTGTGTTATAGAGTGTCATCTTTTAGAGTGTTGTGGCATACAGTAGAGTGGTATAGAGTGCAGTAGCAGAGTGGGTAGAGTGGAGTGGGATAGAGAGGAGTGGCATGGCATAGAGTACACTGGAGTGGCATAGAGTTCAGTGGCATGTCAAAGGGTACAGTGGAGTCTTGTGTCATAGAGTAGTGTGTTGTACAGTGTGTTACTGGGAAGGGGCGTACAGTGGAATGGTGTGTCGTACAGTGGAGTGGTGTGTCGTACAGTGGAATAGTGTGTGGCAGACAAGAGCAGCATGTCATACAGTGGAGTTGTGTGGAGTATCGTAGAATGCAGTGGAATATCATACAGTAGACTGATGTGTCCCAAACTGGAGTGGCATATCATAGAGTAGAGTGTTGTATCATAGAGTGGTGTGTTGTACAGCGTCTTACAGTTGAAGGGTGTGGAGTGCAGTGCCATAGAATGGAGTGGCATGTCGTAGAGTGGAGTGTTGAGATATAGTGGAGTTGCATGTCATAGAGTGGAGTCGAGTATAATACAGTAGAGTGGAGTGGCATATCGATGTGTGTCAAAGAATTGAGTAGAGTGGCATGGATTGGAGGGGCACAGAGTGGAGTAGAATGTTGTACAGTGGAGAGGCGTTAGTTAGAGTGGCATGTCATACAGGAGAGAGGAGTGATATCTAATAGAGTGACATGTTGTATACTATTAGAGTGGAGGGGTTTGGTGCAGAGTGAAGTGGCATGTTGTATAGTGGATGGACATGTCATAAAGTGGAGTGCTGGGTTGTAGAGTGGAGTGTTATGGCGTGACATAGAGTGGCATGTCCTACAATAGCATGTTGTAGAATGTCTTAGAGTGGAAAGGTGTAGTGTATGGTGTCATGGAGTGGAGTGACATGCTGTAGAGTAGAGTGGAATGTCATTCAGTGGAGTGGTGTATCCTACAGTGGAGTGGGATGCAGTAGGTAAAGTGGAGTGGAGTGTCATAGAGAGAACAGGAATACCATACAGGGGAATGGAATGTCATAGAGTGAAGAGAAGTGGTCTCTCATAGAGTATCACACAGTGGACCTGAGGGCATAGACTTGAGGGGATAGAGTGGAGTATATTGTTTTAGAGTGGAGTGGCATAGAGTGCAATGGCATAGAGTGGAGTGTCATACAGTGTAGTGTTGTGGAGTGTTTTGGTGTAGAGTATTGTGGCATACAGTAGAGTGCAGTGGCATAGAGTGAAGTGGCGTAGAGAGGAATGGCATAGAGTGGAGTGGTATACAGTAGAGTGACATGTCATAAAGTAGAGTGGAGTGGTGTAGAGTGGCATGTCCCAGAGTAGAGTGGGGTGTCATGTCATAGAGTGGCATGTAGTATAGTGTCTCCCAGTGGAGGGGTCTAAAGTGGAGCTGTGTAGAGCAGAGTGGCATGTCGTCCAGTGGTGAGGCATGTTATAAAGTGGAGTATCATGGAGTGAGTAGAGTGGAGTGACGGGTTGTAAAGTCAAGTAGCATATCATTCAGTGGAGTGGCATGTCATAAAGTGGCCTGGAGTGCCATTGAGGGAAGTGGTATCTCTTAGAGTATCGTATAGTGGACCAGAGGGGCATAGAATTGAGAGGCACAGAGTGGAGTAGAGTGTTGTAGACTGGAGTGGCACAGAGTGGAGTAGCATAGAGTGAAGTGGCATACAGTTTAGTGTTGTAGAGTGTTGTGGCATATAGTGTCCTAGTGTAGAGTGTTGTGGCATGGAGTTGTTACTATGGGTGAATATGATGTCAATGTATACCATGATATGTGCAAGCTCAACAACGACAATACCAATAAATGTGATGTCAATGTATGCCATAATCTATGCCTGCATAATGGTGGCAATACTAGTCGAAACAATGTCAAAATATGTCATTATCTATGCATGCATAACAATGCCGATACCAGTAAAAGCAATGTCAATGTACACCATGATTTAGGCAAGCATAACAATGTCAATATCAGTAAAAACAGTATTGAGGTATGCTATTATAACTGTGCACACAATAGTGAGGATGTTGGTAAAAACAATATCAATAAACGCTACATTATTTGTAGAAGTTCTATGAACTCAAATCATTGATGTCTGATTCACCCAAGATGACTCCCCCATTAATCACGAGTCAGAGATACGTGGTCAGACAAGCCCCTGACCCCCAACCCATGCCTATCGAGTGACAGGTCACAAGTGGTGTCTCACTTAGCCGAAAAGACAAATGCACACCAAGGAAAAATCCTGCTCAGTATGCATATTTTAAATTGCCCATGGATGGCATGGTACATGTTATTTTTGAATGGGTTTACCAAAGATTTACCATGTAGAACATTTTAATGATCCTGTACGGGAAACAAAACATAAAACTAGACGAGGTGTTAGTACAGCAGAAGTAGTAGGAGATATTTTTGGTGCCATAATCCTGTCTGTAGGGATAAATCTAAATGATCTGAAAATTATATCTACAATAGTGGATAAACTAGTGCTGCAAATTCTTTATTGTTTGTAAATACTGAGATGGTTGCGATAAGGTCCATGGATCTTCTATTTGCAAAGGAAGGTGGAGTCTGTAGGTTGTTAACAGTTCAGGCAACGCTCTACTTACATCCCAGATGAAAAATATATTCTGAATATATCTGTATTGACAAAGGATTTGAAAGCGTTTGAAGCGGCAGGTGTTTGGGAAAACATTGGTCATGGAATTTCTGCTGTAGGCAAATGGTTTGAAAGTTTGGTCAGTGGACTCCAGGGCGCCACTGTAAAACCTCTTTCGATAATTACGGTTTGTGCAATATCCCTAGTTATGATCTTCAAGGGTTATAAGTATACACAAGTTAGACGAGGAGCGAAGAGGAGC
This sequence comes from Triturus cristatus, assembly GCF_964204655.1. NCBI lineage: Eukaryota > Metazoa > Chordata > Amphibia > Caudata > Salamandridae > Triturus > Triturus cristatus. The sequence continues at coordinate 345,465,092 of NC_140587.1, read as the reverse complement.
GAAGAAGAAGAGAGCAGATGTGGCGTTAGATAAAGGTAGAGTAGGTATTATGATGACATGAAACGTCTGGCGGATTCTAAGAAAAGTATGCTGAAGACCACAAGATCTTAGATGGTCCATCTGGTAATATCGGATTGAAATCTGGGATGGTTTAATTTGCCATTAGTGGGGGGATTGGAGCAGTGCAATTTTTACTCCACCCTTTCATCAATGACATGGCCACATATAGGTTTATAAACGGCCTTCTGTACTCATGTGATGTAACATTATTAACGTAATGTGGTGCACTTGAACATATACAGAGAGTGCACCTATTGTGTAATCTCAACAGTTATATGAGTGTGCATATTAACGTTTTCCCTTACAGCAACAACAAATTGCAGTTCTCATATATATCTGCACTTATGTCGTTTGAATAATACTATCCATTCCTAACTATCTGTGCATTCTTATAAATAATACTCTCCTTTTATTTATAAGTGAAAATGTATCCACTGACTAGTGCCTTACATCTATATTGTAAGAATATATGACATTACACAGCGGGCAAATACCAAACATTAGGTTACAACGCGAACGTTATATCGTCCGCGTTGTTAACACACATGGCATTACATCGCAAGTCGTTTCTACGACTTGCACTAGATGACGCGCTGGACTTAGGAATAGTATAAATTACTATTCCTACTCCAGTTAGCGCAACAACAGAGAATGTGTTGGACTTAAAATCAAACACATTCCCTGGCGTTGCACGCCATCTAGCGCAATTTGTTGAAACGACTTGCGATGTAATGCCATGCGTGGTAACAACGCGGATGATGTAACATCCGCGTTGTTATGAACATGCGTGGTACTGACAGTATTGTAAACACTGTCTCCCATATTGTAACCGTTTTAGTATCTTTAATAATGCATTTAAAAGTGTACTGAAATGCTTGCTGCACTAAGTTGACCAAAGGCCTTACGCATTTGGATTTCTTAATGTGCAATTTTAACGTGAATGTTTGCTTTGTATGCAATGTTTTTCTCTCCTCTGCATGTGCAGTTGCGTGAGCTCATGGTTAAAGAAACACACATTGTGTGAAAGAGATAGTCAAGCTTGAATGGAGCATCTTTTGGCAAGGACAATATGTTTTAATGAACAAAGGGTGCAGTCCAAGGATGTGCTAATGCGTGGACCAAAGGAAAGAAATCTCGAGTGCAGTTGACAAGTTTTGTTGTTTGAAGATAGAAATGAATGAGACATGTGGCATGGGATTCTCGAAGCTTCTGTTGTAGGTATAATTGAAGGTCATACTTACCCTTGATTCAGATTCCCTATAAGCTCTAAGAGGTACAGACCTATTTGTGCCATCTCTGTTGTTTGGCTTTATGCTAGACAATATTCTTTCTCTTTAGAGAACTTACACAGAGATTTTTGGCATGCTTCCCTGACTTAATAGGGTTTTCCTGATTTTTAGTTTAGAATAAGGTTTAATAGACCTTAATAGACAACCCCATGTATAGGCAGGAGATTGAAACTTTCAATCTACTCATCAGACTTTGTTTCTTATTCTATGTATAGCAGCTACAGAATTCCTCATCTGTTTTCTGTTATTGGGGATACATTTTGTACGTCATTATCCTTTAGCAATTCTATATTTTTATACTAACTGCCTGACTTTAAGTTTGGCATCTTCCTACGGGTCGTCAAGCCAGAGTCTTGCAGGAAGACCACCAAACTCATAGTCAGACTGCCAGGGCCGGATTGAGAGCCAAAAGCAGCCCTGGCAACTTTTTTCAGGCCAGCCCCCTCCCTTCATAGTCCGTCTCAGGCAGCTCCGTTCATCTGCACCCCTGGCCTACAGTGAGAGCGGCCCAGAAAAGTGAAAATTGGCTCCATTAAGTAAAATCATCCCCCTGGCCTCCAGCCTACTGGGGTGACCTGATGCCTGGTACAGCCAGTCGGGCCCTGCAGACCATCCACCGAGTTGAATCCTGGTGGGCAGTGTCTGCAGCGGCGGTCCCACTGCAGAGCTTTTCTAAGGCTCAAAGGAGAGCTTTGGAAAGACATCACCAGTGGAACATCGCAGCACGTTCCTGCACAGAAAGAAATGCACCATGTTGTGCATTTCTTCCCGTACATGAATAGGGGGTGCAGAAATACAGGCAGAACACCAGGTACCCCTCTGAATGCACCCCGTGCACAAACGTGACACGGAGCCCTGCTCAGACCCACTTAGTTTCTTCACTGCCACCTGGTTTCTTCACTGCCACCTGGTGGCATAGCGAAAACGTTATTGGTCTTGTGATAAGTCTGCTGAGTTATCTATACCTATTTTTACATAAAGAAGCGTATTTTTCTACATATCCAAGTCTGGTGTCCGTTTCTGGGGGGATTGATGTATTTACTGTGTGTGTGATTGTAAGTGCTTAACCAAGAACGCCTGAGGAATCGCCTTGGCTGCTCACCCCACGCACCTAGAGGGTGAGCAAGGGTCATTCAAAAGGGGTTATCCTGCGCCCTGACGTAGAGGAGAGGGTTCCTGCTTGACACAAGGGCAACCTTGCGTCAACCAGAGACCCCCAAGTCTAACATTGTTGGCAGCGGCTGGGATTTCGGATTTGCATTTGTAATTTGCATACAGTGAATTATTAATCACCAGATAGAGAGAGCAGACCAAGTAACGCAGCCACAGGTTTTCATTTTTTAACTTTGTTGAGACATCTGCCATTATTGCAACCATGCCTGGCTCACTCTCTGCTGGAAGAGCGCTCTCTGTGATTTCTGGAATGGATGAGGTGGATTGGGAGGGACTGGAAGGCTACACGGTAGAGCAATTGAAAGGCTACAGTGTAAAATTCAGAGTTCCCCATGCTGGATTCAAGAGGAGGAACCAGTACCTCAAGGCGTTGAGAGCCTGGAAGGAGTCAAGAGCCCCACAGAATGCGGGGGACATCGTTCCACCCGACAACCTGGAGGCGCCCAGCAGAGTCCGGTCGCCAGAGGAGCTGGCAGACAGGGCAGCAGACAGGGCGCATGCAATGGAGATGGCAAAGTTGGCAAATGGAAATGGAAAAGCAGAAGTTGGCCCTGGAGGCACAACAACGCCAAATGGATCATGATATAAGATTGAAGGAGTTGGAGCTGAAGGCGAAAAGTTTGGACACTGCTCCTTCTGGTGGCAGCACTCCACCGGTGCAGGTAGAGTCCAAGGTGTACATCCCCAAAGATGTAGTAAAGGAGTATTTTAGAAAGGATGACATAGGGCAGTGGTTTAGAGCCTATGAGGTGGCCATGTCTTCCCACCGGGTCCCTGAGAAAGACTGGGGAGCGGGGTTGTGGGGAAGGTTCCTTGCTGAAGGGCGTGACACACTGTTAGATTTACCCTTAGATCTCCAAGCCTCATACCCCCATATGAAGGAAGTTTTAATGACCAGGTATGGGTTAACTCCTGAGCTATATAGACAGAGGTTCAGGGAGACTAAGAAGATCCCTGAGAGTACGTATGTGGAGTATGTAACTTTTTTCTGCAGAGCACTGGATGGTTGGGTGAAGGGTAGCAAAGTGAATGATTATCAAGGGCTGCTTGATTTAATTGCATGGGAGCACTTGTCCAGTCAATGTTTTCCTGAGCTACGCCAGCACCTGATTGATAGCAAGCTGTCCAACCCGAGGAAGCTTGCTGAGGAGGCGGACCGCTGGCTCAGCACCAGGGTCCACAAGGGTCAAGTGGGAGACTCCGCCAAAGGTGGGCAGGGTCCCCAGCAGAAGAGTGGGGGGACAAGGGTAAACAGAAGGGGTTCCAAAAAGGCCCCCAAAGTAATCCCCAAGGGAACCAGCAGAAGGGTTCTCAGCCTCCCCCACCCCCGCAGCAGAACGGGGCCCCGACAGGTAGGCCTGTTCCAAAGGGGACCTTCAATTGTTATAGGTGTGGTGACCCGGGTCACATTGCCTCTGATCCTAAGTGTCGCCTGTTTGGTAAGACCGCACCCACTGGTGCTCCACCCCGGCAAGTAGCTAATATTAACTTTGGGGAGGAGGTAGCAGTCCAGGGGGGTGGGGGTCCCGGGCAGATGACCCTAGTCTCGCTAGGAGACAGTGAGATGGTCCCTAAAACCTACTTACCCTCTAACACTAAGAAATATGGGCAAGTAGTGACCATCAATGGAAAGAAGGTTGAGGCTCTTAGAGATACAGGAGCCAGCATGACCTCGGTGAGGCAACACCTGGTGTCTCAAGAGCAGATTGTACCCAATGCCTACTGTAGGGTTGTCAATGCTGACAACATAGAGAGTCGTTGTCCAATGGCTCAAGTTCCCTTTGAGTGGGGGGAGGTCTCTGGTACTCTACAAGTCGCTGTGAGAACTGACATGCCTGTAGACTGTCTGCTAGGGAACGACCTGGAGAGCTCCCCTTGGGAAAAGGTGGAGAAGACCACGCATCTGAGGATGGTGGGTCTACCCGACTGGGCGTGCGTGACCACCCGGTCCATGGCAGCCAGTAGGGGTGTTGAGAGGGTCCTGGAGCCTGAGGGAGAGGTCCAGGAACCGGCCTTAGGGAGAAGGCGCAGGAGGCGCGGGAAACCGGCCCCCGAAGTTCCCACTGCCCAGGAGGAAGCAGACCCTGAGGGGGATGCTCTGGAGCCTACCGGGGAACAGATTGCCGAACTGGGAGACCTGCCTGAGCTGACCCATTGGCAGCAAGAAGGAGGTCCCTCCAGGGAGGAATTCTGCAGGGAGCAGAAAGAATGCCCTTCTCTCGTGGGTATGCGGCAACAGGCTGCAGACCAGGCCAATGGTGTTCAGGCCAAAACACACTACGTGTACTGGGAGAGTGACCTCCTGTATTCCGAGCCTAAGGCTGCTGAACCTGGGTCAGCCCGTGTGCTGGTGGTACCCCAGAAGTTCAGAACCTTCCTACTGGGGCTGGCTCATGATGTGCCTTTAGCAGGACATTTGGGGATGGACAAGACCTATGACAGGCTTGTCACCCACTTTTACTGGCCCCAAATGCACAAGAATTCAGATTCCTACTGCAGAACCTGTCAGACTTGCCAGGCAAGTGGTAAGAGCGGAGGGAAGCACAAGGCTCCTCTGCAGCCCTTCCCCGTGGTCGGTACGCCATTCCAGCGAGTGGGTATTGATATTGTGGGGCCTCTGGACCCCAAGACAGCCCTGGGCAACAGGTTCATCCTGGTCTTGGTGGACCATGCAACCCGGTACCCTGAAGCCATCCCTCTGAGGACAGTGACGGCCCCCGTGGTGGGACGAGCACTGATGGGAATTTTCTCCCGAGTGGGATTCCCTCTAGAGGTGGTGAGCGACAGGGGGACCAATTTCATATCCACAGATATGAAATCCCTGTGGAAGGAGTGTGGGGTAACTTACAAGTTCACCACTCCTTACCACCCCCAAGGAAATGGGTTGGTTGAGAGATTCAACCGAACCCTCAAAGGCATGATCATGGGCCTAGACGGTCCAATGAGGCGTAAGTGGGACGTCCTCTTGCCATGCCTGCTCTTCGCTTACCGAGAGGTGCCACAGAAGTCTCTAGGGTTCAGCCCCTTTGAGCTTCTGTATGGTCACCCGGTAAGAGGACCTCTGAGTTTGGTAAAGGAAGGCTGGGAGCAATCTCCCAGGAAACCTCTCCAGAATGTATACAGTTACATGCTGGCCTTCCGAAACCAGACTAGGCGTTTCAGGCAACTTGCTGAGGCAAATCTGGAAGCCAGCCAGGAGGAGATGAAGCGGTGGTACGACCAGAATGCCACTCTGGTAGAGCTTCAACCTGGACAAAAGGTGTGGGTCTTGGCCCCAGTGGAGCCTTGTGCACTTCGGGATAAGTGGACAGGTCCATTTGAGGTTGTGGAGCGCAAAAGTCCTATCACCTACTTGGTGGACATGCAGTCTCCCAGGAACCCTTTGAGGGTCCTACATGTTAACCGCCTTAAGCCCCACTTAGAGAGGACCGAAGTGGGCATGCTGCTGGCCACTGATGATGGAATGGAAGAGGAGACCGAGCCTCTTCCTGACCTCTTAGTAGCCTCTGAGAAAGATGGGTCAGTGGATGGAGTTAACCTCTCACCCACCCTGACGCCCAAACAACAGGAAGATTGCCGCCACTTGCTGGGGCAGTTTCCCAATAGGTTCTCCCTGGTTCCTGGTGTCACAGATTGGTGCGTCCATGATGTGGACACAGGAGACAGCTTACCTGTGAAGCACAAGGCTTATAGAGTAACTGACAGGGTCAGAGCTTGCATCAAGGAGGAGGTCTCCAAGATGCTTGCGCTAGGGGTGGTTGAGTCCTCCAGCAGTCCTTGGTCCAGCCCCGTGGTCTTGGTCCCCAAAGCTGCTGCGCCGGGAGCCACACCCGAACTCCTCTGGGAAGTGTTGATGGCTCTGCGCCGAGCAGGCCTCACGATCAAGGCAAGCAAGTGCCAGATCGGGCAGGGTTCCGTGGTGTACTTGGGACACCAAGTGGGGAGTGGCAAGGTGGCACCCTTGCAACCCAAAATTGAGACCATCCTGGCTTGGGAACCCCCCAAGACGCAGATCGCAGTGAGGGCCTTCCTGGGGCTCACTGGGTACTACAGGAGGTTTGTCAAGGGCTATGGAACGATCGTTGCCCCCTTGACAGAGCTGACTTCCAAGAAGCAGCCCAGGAATGTGATCTGGACTGACACCTGTCAGAAAGCTTTCGACACCCTGAAGACTGCCATGTGCACGGCGCCCGTGCTCTTGGCCCCTGACTTCTCCAAGGAATTCCTAGTGCAGACAGACGCTTCAGAGCATGGTGTAGGGGCTGTTCTCTCACAGATGACTGAGGAGGGCTGGGACCAACCCGTAGCCTTCATCAGTAGGAGGTTACTTCCACGGGAAAGTAGGTGGATTGCAATTGAGCGAGAAGCATTTGCTGTGGTCTGGGCGCTGAAGAAGCTAAGACCCTACTTGTTTGGGTCTCACTTCCGGGTTCAGACGGACCACAGGCCCCTCAGATGGTTGATGCAAATGAGGGGTGAAAACCCAAAGCTGTTGAGGTGGTCCATCTCCCTACAGGGTATGGACTTTACGGTGGAACACCGTCCTGGTACAGATCACGCCAACGCTGACGGTCTGTCCAGGTATTTCCACCTTAGTGACGAGGAACCCCCTGGGCAAGGGTAGTTCTCCCCACATTTCAGCTGGAGGGGACACGTGTTAGACCTGGCACCTTGGCGTGAGTTTCCCTTTCACTTTTTGATGGTGTGCCTTGATTGTTTTGCTGGTGTTGTCCGCTCATGGCACTGCGCCACGGCTAATCCGTGCCGCAGTGCAAGTGCTCCCTAGGTAAAGTGTACCTGTAATTGATGTTCATGATTGGTTTATTGGATTCACTGTCAGTCCCCAGTAAAGTGCACCAGGGGTGCCAGGGCTTGTGAATGCCAATGCTGCTGGTGGGCTTGCAGCGCTGGTTGCGCCACCCACGGAAAGCGGCCTTGTAAAATGTGTCTAGGGTCTGCCACCGCAGACCCTATGCGCGGTCTGGGACCGTCGCGCTGACTGCGCAAGTGCCCCCACTTGCCAGTCCCTAAACCTTCCCTTACCTACCTATTAGCCACCCCTCTGGTAGGCCCAAGGGCAGGGTGCATTGTAGGCCTAAGGCAGGACATGCCCTGATGTGTGTGGCATGTCTTAGTAGTGAATTACAGCCATTTTCGTTTTTCACTATTGAAGGCTACCTGCTCTCCATAGGCCAGAATGGGCTGCTGGAGTCACTACACGCTGTGACCCCAGTGGACTCAGAGAGCATGGTAGAATGTCAAGTTTAGTATGCCTGAACTCAGAATAATAAAATACTTCTTGTAGTCAAGTTTATTTTAATATCCTGGGTTTGTAAATACTACTTTTAGAAAGTTAGTATTTACTGACCTGGCCATTTCAGTCCGCCTCTGCTGTGTGTGTGTGTTCTGCCTAGCAACAGTAAGGAGCAGGGTTGGGGAATCCCCAGAGACAGGTTGGCTGCCAGGTGGTGGGTAGAGAGATGACACCAGGATGGGTGGGAGGAGTACACCTTGACTCTTGAATAGACCTGTGCTCTGCCACCACAAAGCCGGCGCCGCCCCCTGCGGAGCAGCTGATGTCTCTGCCCTGCTGCTGAAAGGAAAGAGCAGAGTCACCATAACAAAGTGCTCCAGAACTGGACTGAGCCAGGCCCAGGCCCCCTGGCGCTAAAGAACAAAAGAATCATGGTATAAAAGTAGGAGCCTGGCTCCTAAGAAATCAGAATCCTGTTTTACCGCAAAGAACCTCTGCCCGACTAGAAGGAGAAGAAGACGCTGGAGGAGCTGGCCTGCTGCTTGCCTTGCTGAGAAAGGAGAGGAAGAGACTACTGAGAAGACTTTGCTGCTTTGTGCTTTAAACATTCTCCAAGGGCTTGATCTGAGCTTGCCCCCTGAACTGAATCCCAGGACCAGTGGGTTCTCTGTGCTTTTGCTCGTCCTCCGATTCGAGCCGTGTGTGCATCCCGCTGGAAAGAGACTGCGCCCCTCATCGCCCCTCCTAGGGCCGTGACACTCAGGAGCTTGCCTGCCTCAACCCCGTGAGAGCCCCGCTCCGTCCGGAGCCGCTCTCTGTCCCCGGGCTAGGTTGCCTGCACCCCTGTACGGTAAGCTCACCGTACGCGTACGGTAAAAAAAAAAAAAAAATAATGAAATGAAATGCAGATTTAAGTGTTTAGATATTAGGGGGCTCTAAAAAGAGCCGTTGTGTTTATTAAGTGATTTTTTAGTGGTACCTACAAGTAAGTACCGATGCAGAGTCTAAGGTTCAAGAGGAAGACTCTGTTCCCTTCATCAGTGAAGTGTACACCATCTCCTCTATAAATGTCTTGCATGTCGTAATGCAAGTTGTTGTGGTAAATGGAACCCATACCATAGTCACGGAGGAAAGCAGAAACAGATTTGTTGACGTGATTTCTTGCTTTGTCAATCTGTGGACAAAAATGATTGGACCAGTTCCATTTTTGCCTTTGGCATATGATAGAAAACACAAAGGCAGTTTTAGGGAAAAGTGAAAACAGTTGTGCAAAGGTCTCCTTCATAAGCATTTCCAGACCTACCCCAGTCAAAGTGCCTAGGTCATTGCCACCACAGTGCACTATTATGAGGTCAGGGTGTTGGATTTGCATGAAGGATTTCACCAATGGCATTAATTGGTGCCACTTTAACCCTCTCTGACCAATCCATTTAATGTCTACATTTGGCAAAGCAAGGTCTCTCACCATACCTGTTTTCTCTGCAAACTTTTCACTCCAGAAGACATAGCTGTGCCCTACAATCCACACTGTGAACATCTTCCAAGGAGATCTGGATGCACTCAGGAGGTGTATTTCAGTAGAATGGGAAAATGAAATGAAAGACAGTTTGGAAATGGAGGCATACATATTTTTTTAAAATAAAATGAACTCATTGGCTGTTTCATACCATTCTACACTAAAAACTAGGCTGTGTGTGTCAATTTATAGAAGCATGATTTGTATTGGTACAGAAAAATGTGTTACCAAAGAACATTAGTATGGATTTGCTGTTAGGTTTGAAAAGTCAAGCACTCTTGCTCATTGAAAATGAAACATTGTGTGGTGAACTTCTAACCTGACTGTAGACAGCAGTGTTCCATGAGCTGTTGCTATGGTAGCAGGCAGAAGTCAAGTTGGGGGAAGGGTACTAGGCTGAAGTCAAGTTGGGGGAAGGGTACTTTTTGAAAAGGGTTGGTTTTCAACCAATAGAAATGTGTGATTACATTTGAAAAAAAGGGGGAAGCACTGAGATTTGAACCTAACATGTATATGTGTGGAAAAAGAGAGGGAAACTTTGCCATTATCTGGTTCTGCTGAGAGGAGAGAGGTGTACAGAACAGAGATCCTGGCTCTGATAATCCGCTGTTTGAGTGCCACATTTCTTTCACAACTAACTAATTTTAAAGGTGAGTTAAGAGTTTGAGAGGGGATGTATATGGTAAATTAAGAAATGAATAATAGCATTGGAATTCCTTTTGTTGAAGTTGTGTTTATCATTTTGTGTTTTGGGAGAAATTTAAATGTGAGGAACATGTAAAATAATATGGACTATGTTTTCACCATAAATTAAGGTGTACTGGTATAAATAAGGAATACTTTTAGGGTTTGAGGTTCCAGTCAGTAATGCAAATACATTCAGCATCACTAAGGCTGGTTGCCCTTGCTGGAGTGTAGTCAGTCACCCAGGTTACACATGTTGCTGGTCTCAGAAAGCTGTTTGGTATTTCTCTGGTGATTTTACATTTGCATTAGATGGAAAGGGGGAGCTATTTTTTTATGCAGAAGCAGACTCTTAGCACACAGCCAGCTGCTTATCCTGTGGAATCATGCACAGTATTCACAACCGAGTGGGGTTTGAGGTTGCAGTCAGTAATGCAAATACATTCAGCATCACTAAGGCTGGTTGCCCTTGCTAGAGTGTAGTCAGTCACCCAGGTTACACATGTTTCTGGTCTGAAAAAGCTGTTTGGACATGTGCTTTTTTAAGAATATGAAAAGTGGATTGAAAAAGTGTCAGACTGTAAAAGTACTTATCACTTGCCAAAAAAAAAGAGTAGTAAGTGTGCTTTCAAATTGGCAAAGAAATTTCGTTTTCTGACTAATATGAAAACATGACTCTGTGTGCAAAGAGGAATTACAGGCAGAGATTTATTGCGTATTGCTCTGGTAATTTTACAGTTGCATTAGTAGGAAAGGGGGAGCTATTTTTTTGTGCAGAAGCAGACTCTTAGCACACAGCCAGCTGCTTATCCTGTGGAATCATGCACAGTATTCACAACCGAGTGGGGTTTGAGGTTGCAGTCAGTAATACAAATACATTCTGGTTCACTAAGGCTGGTTGCCCTTGCTGGAGTGTAGTCAGTCACCCAGGTTACACATGTTGGTGGTCTCAAAAAGCTGTTTGGACATGTGCTTTTTTAAGAATCTGAAAAGTGGATTCAAAATGTGTCAGACTTTAAAAGTACTTATCAATTGGCAAAAAAAAAAGAGTAGTAAGTGTGCTTTCAAATTGGCAAAGAAATTTCGTTTTCTGACTAATATGAAAACATGACTCTGTGTGCAAAGAGGAATTACAGGCAGAGATTTATTGCGTATTGCTCTGGTAATTTTACAGTTGCATAAGTAGGAAAGGGGGAACTATTTTTTTTATGCAGAAGCAGACTCTTAGCACACAGCCAGCTGCTTATCCTGTGGAATCATGCACAGTATTCACAACCAAGTGGGGTTTGAGGTTGCAGTCAGTAATGCAAATACATTCAGCATCACTAAGGCTGGTTGCCCTTGCTGGAGTGTAGTCAGTCACCCAGGTTACACATGTTGCTGGTCTCAAAAAGCTGTTTGGACATGTGTTTTTTTGAGAATCTGAAAAGTGGATTAGAAATGTGTCAGACTGTAAAAGTACTTATCACTTGCCAAAAAAAAGAGTAGTAAGTGTGCTTTCAAATTGGCAAAGAAATTTCGTTTTCTGACTAATATGAAAACATGACTCTGTGTGCAAAGAGGAATTACAGGCAGAGATTTATTGCGTATTGCTCTGGTAATTTTACAGTTGCATTAGTAGGAAAGGGGGAACTATTTTTTGTGTGCAGAAGCAGACTCTTAGCACACAGCCAGCTGCTTATCCTGTGGAATCATGCACAGTATTCACAACCGAGTGGGGTTTGAGGTTGCAGTCAGTAATGCAAATACATTCAGCATTACTAAGGCTGGTTGCCCTTGCTGGAGTGTAGTCAGTCACCCAGGTTACACATGTTGCTGGTCTCAAAAAGCTGTTTGGACATGTGCTTTTTTGAGAATCTGAAAAGTGGATTAGAAATGTGTCAGATTGTAAAAGTACTTATCACTTGCCAAAAAAAAGAGTAGTAAGTGTGCTTTCAAATTGGCAAAGAAATTTCGTTTTCTGACTAATATGAAAACATGACTCTGCGTGCAAAGAGGAATTACAGGCAGAGATTTATTGCGTATTGCTCTGGTAATTTTACAGTTGCATTAGTAGGAAAGGGGGAACTATTTTTTTGTGCAGAAGCAGACTCTTAGCACACACCCAGCTGCTTACCCTGTGGAATCATGCACAGTATTCACAACCGAGTGGGGTTTGAGGTTGCAGTCAGTAATGCAAATACATTCAGCATCACTAAGGCTGGTTGCCCTTGCTGGAGTGTAGTCAGTCACCCAGGTTACACATGTTGCTGGTCTCAAAAAGCTGTTTGGACATGTGCTTTTTTGAGAATCTGAAAAGTGGATTAGAAATGTGTCAGAATGTAAAAGTACTTATCACTTGCCAAAAAAACAGTAGTAAGTGTGCTTTCAAATTGGCAAAGAAATTTCGTTTTCTGACTAATATGAAAACATGACTCTGTGTGCAAAGAGAAATTACAGACAGAGATTTATTGCGTATTGCTCTGGTAATTTTACAGTTGCATTAGTAGGAAAGGGGGAACTATTTTTTTTATGCAGAAGCAGACTCTTAGCACACAGCCAGCTGCTTATCCTGTGGAATCATGCACAGTATTCACAACCGAGTGGGGTTTGAGGTTGCAGTTAGTAATGCAAATACATTCAGCATTACTAAGGCTGGTTGCCCTTGCTGGAGTGTAGTCAGTCACCCAGGTTATAGATGTTTCTGGTCTGAAAAAGCTGTTTGGACATGTGCTTTTTTGAGAATCTGAAAAGTGGATTAGAAATGTGTCAGATTGTAAAAGTACTTATCACTTGCCAAAAAAGCAGTAGGAAGTGTGCTTTCCAATTGGCAAAGAAATTTCGTTTTTTGCCTAATTTCAAACCATGACTCTGTGTGCACACAGAAATTGTTTTTAGATATTTAATTTGTGAAGGTGTTATTGTGATTTTCACTTGTAGGAAAGGGGTACTTAGTATTTTCAGATTTGAAAAGATCATAAAAAATGTAGTAATATATTTAAATAAAATAAAGAAATTTTTTTTTAGTTTTTTTCAGGTATTGCTGAAGAGCAGTGAACAAAATTTAAGATGCCTACAAAATCCAGACTAAGGAGAAACCACAAAAAAACTATATTTGAAGACAACTGGAGGACCTAAGTTAGCTGGAGATGCTCATGTTGGGAAAAAGAGAAAGTCTTCTGGTAAGCAGACAAAAGATTTTTTAAAGAACATCTTCAAAAAAAGGAAAAATGTACAAAATGTCTGTACTGGAAAGAATGTTTTAAATAGAAAAGAACAGGACAAAATTGAGCATTTAGTTAATGCAAATATACCTTCAGAAACAATAAAGATTAATTTAAACAGAAAAACAGCGTTTAAAGAGATACGTAGAAAAATGTTTCAGAGAAGAGTTATGTCCAATTTGATAAAGGATGTGAAGAAATATAAGCAAAAGGCTAAATTTTATAAGAGAAAAAAAGAAATTGAAGCCATTGCAGCTAAGGCATTAGAATTAAAAAGGAAACTATTCATTTTAATTTTGAATAGGATGCGTACATTAGATAAAATGGTTAATGTACTGAAATCACAAACCAAAAGGAAAAGAGAAGTGAAAAGAACAAACTTTTGTAAAGTGTTTTTAGGAGAATGGATGCATAGTTCAAGTAGTGAACCTTTTTTTAATGAAGAGAGTTATTTTCAAAGTAATAGTTTGCTGCATGCAGTTGACACCAGAGGTCGTGCTTACGAAGTGAAAAATGGTTGTATAATGGAGAAGGAGAAAATGGTTCCAAGAGATGAGGTACAAGTGATGGCGGATGAGGCTATGGGGAGACGTCCTCAAGCCCCAGTGTACACTTGGAATTGTAGTAGTATTTGCACTGTGCGTCAGGAATCTATTGATAAATTTCGTGAGTTTCTAAGAGAATATAGTAAAAAAAGTGTAAAACAGAAGATTAAGGTGCTTCAAAGTCTAGATCCATGCAGAGTGAGAGAGAATACTGGTTTGCAGGGTCATTCTCTGGCTTGTCTATCTAGAAAAGTGTGTAAAAGTGTTTTTCATCATTTTAGGATGCTGGCTGTTCATCATACTGAAATGAGAAAGTTTGTGAGACGGTTGTATTTTGCTAAAAGTCCAGCAATAAAGTTAGATGAATTGAATAGGGCTCTGTTCCGTGGATCGGTATCAGATGTAGAGAAGGTTATTGATGAAATTCAGTTTTGTTACTTTGGTCCTGAACAAGACAGTGCAGAAAGCGACTTGTCTGCATTATCATATGCAGTAAATCACATTTTAAAAAGTGGAGTACATTTACAAAATGTCTCTGCTAAGGATTTTATGGAGAAAGTGCAGCACCGAGATGATCATTTGGAAACACAACTGATCAATCTGATGGCTTGTCAGCGTGGGACAAATGAATATTGGTACCGACGCCATGGTGAATTAAAATGCATGTTACGAAATTTAGGAACACCAACATGGTTCCTTACTCTAAGCTGTGCTGAGTACGCTTGGGATGATTTACTGGATTTTCTACGAGAGGCAAATTCAAACATTAAAAACATTGAATACAAGACAGCTGGAGAACTGTGCTCATTGGATCCGGTTAATGTTTGCAGATATTTCAATCATAGATTTGAGGCTATGATGTCCTTCATCTGCAATAAAAAAAATCCACCTCTTGGAGAAGTAGAAGATTTCTTTTGGAGAAAAGAGTACCAGGCAAGAGGTGCTCCTCATATTCATATGCTGTTGTGGATCAAGGATGCCCCAAAGTTTGGAACAGATACTGATGAAGCAGTGTTATCTTTCATTGAAGAATATGCAACATGTGCTATACCAAAAAGCACAGAAGAGAAAAAGTTAAAGGAGCAAGTTTTACGTTTCCAAAGTCATCGGTGTGGAAAATACTGTCGACGGAAATACAAGAGCAAAGATAAATACTACACTAAATGTCGATTTGGATTTCCTAGACCTGTTCTTTCAAATGGAAGAGTAAACAGTTTTATGTCATCTGTGAGACATACTATTACAAGAAAATCACCTAAGAATACCTACAACCTTAAAAGAAAAGAAGAATCAAAAAATATAAATGACTACAACCCAGTCATTTTATCCATGTGGAATGCTAACATGGATATACAGTATGTAGCTGACAATTCCATTGCCTGTTGCTCGATATGTAACGTCTTACATTACTAAATCAGAAAAAAGTGAATTGAAGGAAATGTGGGAAGAGATTTCTCACGAGAAGACTGTCAGTAAGAAGCTGTACAGTTTAAGTTTAAAGATGTTATCGCATCGAGAAATTGGATCCTACGAATGTTCAGATAGGTTATCTTCTGCAAGTCTCTACTCGAAATCAAGAAGAATAATTTGGGCAAGTTTAGGCCTTGCAGCAATGAGAAATCGGGTACTGAAATCTGTTGGAGAAATTGAATATTTGGCCGAGAATGACCCAGAAAGTACAGATATTTTGAAATCAAACATGTTGGACACATATTATCCCAAGAGAAGTCATCATCTGGAGAACACGTGTCTCTATGAAGTGCTGCAGAACTACATTTATTCACGGAAAGCCGCAGAAGACATCAACAATGGAAAATATAAAGTCATTGGTGAGGAAGGGTGTTTGGTGAAGCAAACAAAAGGAAGTTTGATAAATCACAGGAAGCTGAGTTGCGACACTACTGACAAAAAGGAATTTTACTACTTGGCTCTTTTACAGCTGTTTAAACCATGGCGTACAGAGGACGAACTACTGGGAGAATTTCAAAGCTATGAAGATTCATTTAATGCTTGCAAAGACAGCATATTATGCAGTACATTCACAACTTATGTGGAAATGTTAAATGAAGAAATTGAACAGGAAACTACAATTGCAGCTGAAGTAGCTAGAGACAGTTCTCAAGACAGCCAAAGTTCAGGAACACTCAGTCAAGATCCCCTAGGACAACCAATCGTTGAAAATAAAGCTGCAATAGCCATGAATGAAGTGGAAACGGCTATGAATCAAGCTCAAGAAGAATTTATAGACTTACCAAATTTGGAAAGACAACTGAATGAAGAGCAGCAACAAATTTATGAAGAAATCAGAAACAAAATTGATCACGGATTACTACATGAAAAAAAAGAGTGCTCATGCACATCATTTCATCCAATCAGGATGTATGTAAGCGGACAAGCTGGAACTGGAAAAAGTTTCCTAATAAAAGTCATCAGAAGCTACCTACAGCAAAAAACGGATTCTACTTTGTCTTGTGTGGTTACTGCTCCAACTGGGTTAGCAGCATATAACATAAAAGGAATCACCTTACATCGTTTGCTAATGTTACCAGTGGAGCATGAGAACAAAATACAATACCACAAGCTAACTGGAGAAGCATGCTTGGAAGTTTCAAGAGTATTGAAGAAGATGCAAGTTCTCATTATTGATGAGGTGAGCATGGTATCAAACTTAATGCTTGCCTTTGTGCATTTAAGAATGCAGCAAACTCTAAGGACAGACTATGACGTGTTATTTGGTGGAAAACATGTCATAGTTTTTGGGGATCTTCTACAGCTTACTCCAGTTAAAGGACAACCAGTGTTTAATACTGTGACACATGAAGACACAAAGAAGTCATTGGGAAGCATCGGTAATGCAAATATTTGGTCCTTCTTTGAGTACAAGGAACTTACTACTTATATGAGACAAGCAAACGATGAAGAATATGGAAGAATTCTGAAAGATATCAGAATTGGACTACTCACTGAAGCTGGCACAAAAGCATTACAGAGTCGGTTGCTACATAATTTATTTCCAAAGGAAGAAATAGTTGCAGAGAAGATATACAAGAACATTGCAGAAAAGAAAAGTGTCATCTGCTTAATGCCAACTCTACGTGAATGCTCAATATTCAATGAGGAGCTTTTGAAATTGGAAAAGGAAGATATCAGGAAATTGGAAGCAGTGGACAAAATTCAGGATGGAAGAATTACTATCACATTAACAGGCAAACTGAAAAATAAATTGGATTCACTAGAGAAGAACATTTCCAAAACTGCTGGATTAGAAAAAAATCTATATGTTTGCATGAACTGTAGAGTATTTTTAAGGAGAAATTTGGATGTTGAAAAAGGTTTAGTTAATGGAGCTATGGGAAGAGTTGTGGGTTTTATTAATTATCAGAAAAAAGATGGAATTGAATGTTTAAAAATAAAATTTGATCAGATAGAAGAAGTTATAGACATTTGTCGTTGTTCAGTTCGTTTCATGCTTGTAAAAGACTTATATGTACAAAGGAAACAGTTTCCATTTTCTGTAGCATATGCTGTAACTATTCACAAGTCTCAAGGATTGACTGTAGATTGTGCATTTGTAAACATTGGTTCAACTGTGTTCAAAGAAGGTATGGCTTATGTAGCTTTGTCACGAGTGAAAACATTATCTGGTTTATTCATGATAGACTTTGATGATTCAAAAGTTAGTGCTGATGCAAATTGTGTAAAGGAGTACAATAGATTAAGAAGAACCTATGCTCCTCATTTAGGTCAGTATCCTGTGTTAGAGAAACGTGTAGTTTCTCGTAAAAGGAGAAATGAGAATATCTGTAATGAGGATGTAGAGAGGAGGAAAAAAAAGAGGAGTGATGTAATTGCAAGCAAAAAGAAAAAGGAAAATGAAGAAGAGGTTGTAGGATGTCATTTTGAAAATAGCTCTGGTGTCAACTGCTACGCTAATGTAGTGCTGAATGTTGCATTTTATCTGGAAAGTTTGCAAGAGCAGATAATAGTAAATCAGAGAAAAAGATTCTGTTCTGAGTTGAGTCTCCTTTTTCAAAACCTGAGTAATGATAAAACTCAAATAGAAAGTGCTACTGAAATTAGAAAACTTTTAGATGTATGTTCAGGATGTACACAGTTTTCTCAAAATGTACAGCAAGACGCACAGGAATTCTTGTTGTATTTTCTTCAGGTACTGGAAGAAGAAGGTATACACATTGAAAATTTGTTTGGTCTCTCTTATAAATGGGAACATAGTTGTGAAAACTGTTTCAATACATGTGGCTCTAATGTTGATTCTGAAAGGTTTATTTATTTAACATTGCCAGAGAGTAAAACAGTCACTTTTGCTAAATTAGTTAAAGATGCTAATCATAGCATGGAATGCGGTGAGTGTAAATCTGACATGTTTTCAACGTTAATTTTAAAGGAATACGGACAGTATGTAATTTTAATGGTGCAACGATGTAGAGCTGATGGTTCAAAATTGGATACTTTAATAAAGAAGTTTACAGGACAGCAATTATCAATTTCAGGAAAAACTTTTGTAACAGTTGCAATAATTTTCCATGATGGACCTACTGTAACTTCTGGTCATTACACAGTTTATCTAAAATGTAAAAAAGGCTGGACAATGTGTAATGATTGTCAATTGGTTTTTAAGCAACGTTTGCCGTTTGATTTATCAAATTCCTATCTAATCTTCCTGAAACCTAAATTTTAGAGAGAATTGGCAACATCTGTACAAAACAATTTTACCATTTTATTGGATTACCATTGGAATTTTCAAATTTAAAGATTTTTAAAATTATCATTTGGCCTAAAGGAAAGGTAACCAATTGTATTGTGGACTTATATAATTCTTAATTAATGTTTCGGAAAACAACATTTTAGAGAGAATCGGTAACATCTGTACAATTTAAATTTTTGTATTTTATTGGATTACCGTTGGAAATTTAATCTAAAAAGATTTTTAAAATTACCATTTGGCCTAAAGGAAAGGTATCCAATTGTATTGTGGACTTAATTAAATCCTAATTAATCTTTCGGAAACCAAAATTTTAGAGAGAATCGGTAACATCTGTACAATTTAAATTTTGGAATTTTATTGGATTATCGTTGGAAATTTAATCAAAAAGTAAATTCAAAAATTAACATTTGGCCTAAAAGAAAGGAAACTAGACGTATTGTGGATTTATTTGAGATATATTATTTTTGAAATTATGCCTTCTGTAAGAAAATTGTCAGACGGTATTTTTTAGAAATAGTTTTTGTTATTAGATGATATTTTTAATGAATAATATTTTGCATTTCGATAATGTTATGTTTAACTGAGAAGAGATTCTGGGCTTTTTTTAAACAATCTTTGAGATTGTTATTTTTTTTTTGCCCGCTGTTAAGTGATGAATGCAATTGCTTTCACGATTTATAGTGAAATGTAATATATTCTGAAAACAGCAAAAAAAAGGCAAAAAATTGTTTTTGGAAAATATGTAAATATGTGTACTGTATTATAAAATGTTTTATTAAATATTAATACTTTTTTCTTTTTTTTCAGATTGAGAAAGAAAATTTTCGAAAACTTGAACAATTTTTATAGCAATTAAAATTATATTTTAATTAATAAATAATTTTTTGAGTGGGTATGGTAAGTCAGAAATTTCATGGTCCCTTTTTTCCACTTCTCCACAATCACATTTTCAGTTTTTCATTGTAGTCTCTCAAGGACCTTGTAATGTGATAATTGATTTTTAGTGTTTTTAAAAAAAAAAAAAAAAAAAATTACGCGTACCGTACGCGTACGGTAAAAAAAAAAATCAAAAAATAGTTTAAAAAAATATTTTTAAAAAAGTTGAAAGGTAAGGTTGGCTCTTAAAAGAGCCGTTTTGTTCGTACAGGGACAGAGGAAAGAAAGAATGGGAATATTAGTCGGTAGGACAAATGTGCTGGTCTATTTTATTGTTAACTAGGGCAACACTGGTCTCCCTATGACAAATTAGACCATAACAAGTGGCGCACTGCATTGTAACCCTCGCAAACCGATGGTTAGTTTCCAGAGGACCAGAAAAAGGAGATGCTCCCCCCACAGATGAAGGGCTCAGCTGACCTGCCGAAGATGGACTCGGCCCTGCAGATGATGGACCAGGCTGAGCTGCTGTGGATGTGCTTGGTTGACTTACTGAAGGGTTTCCTCCAGTATGTCGAGCATATGTCCTACCGTGTACATCATGAAGGTGTCTCAACATAGTGTGATTCCCGAAGGAATACTTCTTGTTAGGATTCCCTCTTGAAAGTACACGGTCACAAAGCTTACAAGTCACTAAAGGTGCATTTACCTTTTTCTGGCCCTCTGGAAAAGAAAAATACTCCCATATGAAAGAGCTCTTTTGTTTCCTCCTTCTCTGCCTCATGGTAGTGCTGCTAGCCTCACTCTCAGAAGAGGTCTGCTGTTCTGCCATCGTATCACAAAGACAACTCAGCTCCTTCTCCTAAGGGATCACAAGCAGAAATGAGGGGAATGGGTGTGGTGTAGGAGAGTTCTAGAACTGAAAGTAGTAAAAACCAATCAAAAGTGTTGTTTCTTGATCACATGACCCAACGTGCGCGTACGTTACGCTTACGGTGCGCTTACGGAGCGCTTACGGTAAAAGTACGCATGCGCGTAAAAAAGACACGCGCACGCGCACATGCGCAAAACAGGCACGCCCCTTCACTTCCGCGTAACATGCGCGTGCAGCGTACGCGTTACGCGCCGCGTGCGCGTGACGCACGTCTACGCAAATTGCGTAACAGAACGCAAACAGCGTAGAAATCTAACGTACTAAAAGCATGACGTGCACTTACTGTACGCGCACGTTAAAAAAATACTAAAAAAAAAAAAAAGAAAAGGGAAAAAAAGATTCACTATGTTATACTACTAAATCTTACCTGTTTAGTTTAAAAAAAGGTAAAAATAAAAAATATATTGTAGAATTTTTAAAATTTAACCAGTCTTTAAAAAAGGATATAAAATTAAAATACAAATATTTAAAAACCATTGCAAAAAAAAAAAAAAAAAAAAGGTAAATATAAGAATTAGCATTTAAAAAACCTTGCAAATTCACTGAAAGAAAAAACCATGGGTTTCACACACGTTATTGTTAGGAATTAGCATTTAGAAAACCTTAGAAATTCAATGAAAAAACCAAAGGTTTCACACATGTTATAGTTAGCTGGACATTTCACTCGTAAAAAACCAATGAAATTCCCCCGTTATAGTTAGTTCAGCTAACTATAACTCGCGCGCCCGCAATGCACTGCTGATGACGTCACATATTACATCACTCATGACATGGTCAGTGACATCACTCATGACATCACTGATGACATCTCAAATGACATCACTGATGACATCACTGATGACATCATCCTTGTGATAGAGTGGCAGACCTCCTCTCACCCTAATATAACCTTTGATACACACATTCAAAAATAGAGACTACAATTTTCAAAACAATGGACATACCAATACCAGTTACAACAACCTCTTCAGTAATTCTAAGATCCACATACACATCCACTCATTCACCAACAGTCCTATACAGTCACTCATACATGTACTCACTCATCATATATACTCATACACCTATACATCCTGTTACACAATGCCACTCATCCATAGAGATACTCACACACATAGTCACTCATGCTAATAAAGAATCAAACATACATTTACTTGCATATACAGTTATACACACACCACCACACTTACTTCTACGGAAACGTACACATACTTAGTCTTTTAAACAATCACTTATAGAAACACATATTTATTCATATAGGAACTCTTTCAATCTTTCACTCTCACATATACTCACTTATATACACCAATAGTCACATATACTAGTTTAAAACATATGTAGTTACTCATAAAGACACTATTGAGACAGTCATTCACTCACTAACACACCCATACACACACTCATCCACCCATACAGTCCTGCACACATGCTGTCTTCAACACATACAAACAGTGAGTCACTCATTCATGCAACTATGCACTACGTAATACCCCCCACCGAACCATGCAGACACTCAGACTGATACTCAAAAAACCAACTAATAACCTTTATGGACACCCATGTAGCTACTCACCAACCCATGCAGCCACTTAAACACAAAGTGAGAGACTGATACAGATATTTACATATTTAACATTACTTACTAAGCCATGTATTCACTATGATACACTTAATCAGTCAGTTACACAATCAATTTTTCAAAAACAAATCATCCATTTAGATACTTATATACCCATTTATTCTTCCATCGACCTTTAGATATACATATATAAAACATATTTAATTTTCAGAAAAACACACATTCACTGGATGATGTCATCAGTGATGTCATCAGTGATGTCATTTGAGATTTCATCAGTGATGTCATGAGTGATGTCACTGACCATGTCATGAGTGATGTAATATGTGACGTCATCAGCAGTGCATTGCGGGCGCGCGAGTTATAGTTAGCTGAACTAACTATAACGGGGGAATTTCATTGGTTTTTTACGAGTGAAATGTCCAGCTAACTATAACATGTGTGAAACCTTTGGTTTTTTCATTGAATATATATATATATTATCTACTGGCGGTCGCCAGTAGATAGTTATAGTTACAACCTAGTTTCCATAGGAAATCTCAAAATTCTATTTTGAATAACTTTGGCGCCGGTTGACGAATCCTCGCAAAATTTTCAAAACTAATGGGGCGCTCCGCTCAGCTCCTACCCTGAAAGTCTCGGGGGTGATTCGTCAAGCGGGGGCCGAGAAAAAGGGGGGGTCTCAAAATGCGTTTTCCCCATGCATTTTTCCATAGGACCTTTAGTCACAGCTACAGCCCGAACGGCTGAACAAAATTACGTGAAATTTGGCAGAGAGGTAGCCATAAGGTCAAGGAAGTGCCTTTTGCAGGTCTGGTGTAAATCTGTTCAGCATTTCCTGAGAAAATAGCATTTAAAAGCATATCAATATCTATACGCGCGCACTGTGCGCAAGCGCAGTTCTGATTGGTTGTTTGATGTCGGTAAACATTCGAATCGGTCGAAACCAGGAAGTGTCGGCCGCCATTTTGTCTCTCGCAGTCTGAGGGGGTGAAAAAAAAAGGTGGAGAACGTGATAAGGGGGCAGAGTGGACAGGTCCTGACCCCCTAGCCTTGGTCAGGGGGTCACAGAAGGACCCCAAAGAGAGAAAAAAATGTTTTTATTTTTTTTTAAATCGCGAGGTGTGCGCACCGCACGCGCACGGCACGCACTGCGAACCGTGGGTGCTCGGTGCGCGACATCACTGATGACATATGTGTCTTTATGAAAAATAAATATTTGTAATATATGTATAGCTAAAGATTAATGGAAGAAGACATGGGTAAATAAGTGTCTAAATACAGTGAGGTAATATCTGACGTCATCAGCAGAGGATTGCGGTCGCGTGAGTTATAGTTGCCTGCACTAACTATAACGGGGGAATTTCATTGGTTTTTTACGAGTGAAATGTCCAGCTAACTATAATATGTGTGAAACCTATGGTTTTTTAAGTGAATATAGATATATATAGATATATATATATAGATATATATGACGTTTTTTGCGGAGAATTTCGGTAAGATTTGTCAAACGACGCCAAAGTTATTAGCAAATCAAAAAATGCTTTTCCTATGGAAACTAGGTTCTAACTAGGCGCCGGTCGACGAATCTTCGCAAAATTTTCAAAATTGGTGGGGCGCTCCGGTCCGCTCCTATCTTGAAAGTTTTGGGGTGATTCAGCAAGTGGGGGCCGAGAAAAAAGGGGGTCCTAAAATGTGTTTTCCCCATGCAATTTTCCATAGGAAACTTTAGACACGGCTACAGCCCGAACTGCTGAACAGAATTACATCAAATTGGGCAAAAAGGTAGCCCTTGGTTCAGAAAGATCCCTGTTTTTAAATGGTGTAAATTCGTTCAGTATTTGCTGAGAAAATCAAAATCAAAAAAGTTTCGATATCTATTGCCGCAGAGGATCCGCGCACCCTGCAGATTAGGATCCGCACACCCTGCCGATCACGAGCTGCATTCTAATTGGTTGTGAACACTCTAAAACAGGAACTATTGGCAGCCATCTTGTGCCTCGGTAGAAGCGAGGCACAAGATGGCAGTAAAATGAAGGCGGAAAACAAGAAGAGGGGGCAGTGTAGAAACACCCTGACCCCATAGGTCTGCTTAGGGGGTCGTACAAGGAATTTCCAGAGCTAAAACACAGGGTGCGCGGATCCAGCCGCAAAAATGAAAAAAACGAAGCGCGGGCTCCCGCGCTTTGTTTAAATAA
The DNA here is from genome assembly GCF_964204655.1 of Triturus cristatus. Taxonomy (NCBI): domain Eukaryota; kingdom Metazoa; phylum Chordata; class Amphibia; order Caudata; family Salamandridae; genus Triturus; species Triturus cristatus. The sequence goes on along the minus strand of NC_140587.1, from coordinate 345,441,055 downwards.
AGCCCCAGGGTGGGCCAGGTCCCGGAGGCAGAAAAGCAAAAACTGTGGGGGGGCCCAATCCCCCCCACACTGCCCCGGGGACCGCCACCCCCCCGGGGCATTGATTTTTAAGTTGGGGGGCATCCAAGCCCCCCTCAAGCCCTGGGGACCGCCACCCCCCAGGGCTTTTATTTTAAATATTTTTGGGGGGGCCACATGGCTCCCCCGCTGCTCCGGGGACCGTCAACCCCGGGGCATTTATTTTTAAGCTATGCCCCCCTCAAGCCCCGAGGACCGCCACCCCCCAGGGCTTTGTAATTGTTGGGAGGGGGGCCACATGGCCCCCCTCCTGGAGCCCTCGATGGCCCTGGGGACCACCACCCCCCAGGGCAGGCTCCTGCAGTATCCCGGGGTGCCTACCCCCGGGACACTGCTGTTTGCTATGGGAGGGTGGGAGCCTCGCGGCTCCCGCTCCCCCATAGCAAACTCTGCTTTGGTATTTGGAAGAGAGAGCAGGAAACCTTCTCTCTCTTCCAAATACCAAAGCTGAATTGCTTTTCCACACGGGGAGCTGCATGTCAGCAGCTCCCCATGTGGAAAAGCAATGCCGGCTCCCGAAGGACGCGGGGAGCCGGAGGGACCGTGGGGGCTTTGGGGCTCCCCCCACGGTCCCCATCATAGTGTATAGGCCCTGGGGGATAGGGTCCCCAGAGAGAATAGAAATTAGTGGTAGGAGGCAATTTTTTTACGAAAACATTTGGAGTCGCGACTCCAGCGCGGTGCTCAGCGCGGCCCCCTGGTGTGAACGCACTGGGTGCACGACTCCCAGCGCGGCCCCCTGGTGTGAACACGCTGGGTGCGCGACTCCCAGCGCGGCCCCCCTGGTGTAAACGCGCTGGGTGCGCGACTCCAAAACACGCTGGGTGCGCGACACCTAGCAAAAAAAATGTAATTTTTTTAAATATAAATCTATGGTATATATTTGGATCGTGGGTGTTTATTGTGAGATTTTGTTACCTACAAGTAATTACCTATGCAGAGTCTAAAGTTGTTGAGAAAGACTCTGTTACCCTCTTCTGTGAAATGTACACCATATCTCCTATAGATGCCATCCATATTAAAACGCAGATTGTTGTTGTAAATGGACCCCATCCTATAATCTCTGAGATAAGCAGAAACAGCTTTATTGACATGATTCCTAGCTTTCTCAATCTGTGGACAAAAATGATTGGACCAGTTCCATTTCGGTCTTTGGCATATGTTAGAATAGACAAAGGCAGTTTGGGGGAAAGTAACATCAATTCTGCAAAGGTGTCCTTCATTAGCATTTCCAGACCTACCCCAGTCAATGTGCCTAGGTTATTGTCATCACAGTGCACAATTATGAGGTCAGGGTGTTGGAGATGTCAGTCAGTCAGTCAAAGGAATGTTTATTTAGACCATGGTCTCTAAACAATTCTACACAGTTCAAGAAACAATATTAAATAAAAACAATTAAAAACAATGTCTGTACTTTCACAGCTCAGCAATAATTAAAGCCACATACATTGTGCAAACTCATATCAAGGGTAACGGTTTATCAGAGGTGAGATACACATAATTACTTTCTACAGTCGGGGACACGACTCTATAAATATTATATACATTTTAAAACTCTCTTAAAAGTACAATTCAAATATATATATATTTTTTTTTAAGTTAAAAAAAAAAAATTAAATTCACCTACTTCTCGCTGGGGAAAACTTTAATTGCCCTCAAATATTTCCCCAATGCAATTGCTATCTCAAGGTTTGGCCTTTCAACGAATAGCTCTATCCCCTGTGCCCGTCGCCTTATATCATATTTTAACAACATTGGGCGAAGGTATCCTTTACGCTGCTCCACTACTATTGCACAATCTAATAGAATGTGCAATATGTCATCTTTTGTTCCCAATGAGCACTTACATCTACCATCTTCAAGCAGCATTTTTATTTTTTGTTCTTCATTTACCAACCATGGATTTATACCAATTCTCATTTTTAAGATCTCCTGTCTATACCAATGGTTTGGTAAAATATCCAAGTAGGGGAACCAATTTTCATTTGACCATGCGACCCTCATAAATTGCACAGACTTTTTCTTGGTCAGATATTCCCTGTCTGCTCGTCTAGATACTTCCAGACTATGCTTTTTGAGTTCACTTTTTGTAAAATCTACATGCAAGGAATCTCGGTCAATTTCCACTTTTATATTCTCACAGGCCAATAATATTTTCTTCCTTGACTTCTTAGCCCATTTCAGACTACTTAATTGGATCTCTTTCCCACACCATTGGGATACTTTTTGGTTTGTCTCTGTATCTAAAAGTTTCCAAAATCTGAGTAGAGACGCTTGTGTCTGCACGCTCCAGGCAATTGTACCTATCTCGATTCGTATAGCCTGGACCATCGATGAGAGGGGCAAAGACAAAAGTGTTTTCAGACACTTCCCTTCCTCTCGATCCCAGTCCTCTTTGCCATTTAAACAGAGGACCTCTGCCGCATAGAGCATTTGTGGAGGTACCATCGCTTCAAGGCTTTGAGCACGGGTCTATGGGACATATCCCCATATTCCCTATTACATTTTTTCAATCCACAGATCGATGAGAAAGCCTTCGCTTTCTGAGCTTCTAAGTGTACATGCCATTTTAAGGACCTATCGAGCCACATCCCGAGATAGCGATATTCGTTTACCATTTCCAATTTCAAATCACCTAAAAACCATTTAAATTTAATATCTTTTTTCCCAAAGCATAACATTTTTGTCTTATCCATATTTACAGTTAAAAATTTCCCTCCGCAGTATTCTTCAAAAACATTAACTTTTCTTTGCAGGCCTATTTCGGTTTGGTCCAAGATCACCAGGTCATCTGCATATAATAGGCAGGGCACTGTATTGCTATCCATTCTCGGGCTTGCACTATTTACAATTTCTAGGGTGGTTGGTAGATCTGCTAAAAATAAAGCAAACAGCATCGGGGCCAACACGCATCCCTGTCTCAACCCATTCTTTATTGCTATTTTGGGTGTCAATGATCCTTCTGTATCTTTAATTATTTGTGCCCAATTACCACAATGCAGCTCTTTTATTACTGCCAATAGACCTGCGGGGATGTTTTTATTTTCTAAGGACTGCCACAGGGAATTCCGATCAACTGAGTCGAATGCTTCTCTAAAGTCGACGAAACAACAACATAATTTACCATTTTGTTCTATTGACTTACAGGCTATTTCCCACAGGGCAAAGCAATAGTCAACCGTGGAATGGCCTTCCTTAAAGCCCCCTTGTTCAACTGGCACAATCGATAATTCTTCCGCCCAGTCCTTTAGTCTATTTAAAATAATTTTCGAGAAAACTTTTTCCCCGATATCTAACAAATTGATCAGCCTATAGTTCTGAGGTTCATTTAAATTACCTTTATTATGGACTGGTCTTATTACGGCTCCCTTCCAATTTTTAGGAGTTTTCCCTGCCTCTAGAATGACCAAAAACATACAATGATAAAATCTCACCCAGCACTCCAGCTGGGATTTTATTATAACTGCAGGGAGGTTATCTGCTCCTGCTGCTCGTGTTAGTTTCAGCTTGACTATTGTGTTTTTTCTACGTTCTCTTCTGTGAAGTCTGGTATTAATTCTTCCATTAGCTCATGCCAAGGTTGGAGCTCTACTGCATCTAAATCCCTCCTGGGGTCATACAGATCTTTCAAATAATTCTCCCACACTGCCTCCTCTACCACGCAGTTCATCTCCCCCTCTTGTTGGAGATGTAAAAAGGATTTAACCAATGGCATTAATTGGTGCCATTTTAACCCTCTCTGTCCAATCCATTTAATGTCTAAATTTGGCAAACCTAGGTCTTTGACAATACCTCTGTTTTCAGCATACCTTTTGGACCAGAAAATATAGCTGTGTCCCACAATCCACACTCTGACAGAATCATGTGGTTACTTAATCGCTTAGCTGACACATAACTGCTTAAAAACCTATCCTGTTGTCAACCATTAATAGTATTAGAACCCAGTCACTGCTTATGCATTTGCAGAATGATTCAGGCATTCACAAAAGGAGTGCTGTACTCAAATGTGTAGAATGTATGCGGACACCTAACCCCTTCCAGACTAGTGAGTCTTTTCTGCTGAAGTCCAGAGAATGGTCTTGTTTGTCTAGAATCACACTGTGGGTCTGTGTCCACTTGTGCATCCATTGTGACAGAAGCATGTGGTTACTTAATCTCTTTGCTGACACATAACTGCTTAAAAACCTATCCTGTTGTAAACTATTAGTAGTATTACAACCCAGTCACTGCTTATACATTTGCAGAATGATTCAGGCAATCACAGAAGGAGTGCTGTAGTCAAATGTGTTGAATGTATGCGGTCTCCTAACCCCTTCCAGACTAGTGGGTTTCTTCTGCCAAAGTCCAGGGAATAGTCTTACTTGTCTCGAAACACACGGTGAGTCGGTGTCCACTTGTGCAACCATTCTGACAGAAGCATGTGGTTACTTAATCTATTTTCTGACACATAACTGCTTAAAAACCTATCCTGTTGTCAACTATTAGTAGCAATACAACCCAGACACTGCCTATGCATTTTCAGAATGATTGAGGCATTCAGACAAGCAGTTGAGTAGCGAAATGTAAAGATTGTATGCGGTCCCCTAACCCCTTCCAGACTACTGAGTGTCTTCTGCTAAAGTCCAGGGAATAGACTTGCTTGTCTAGAATCACACTGTGAGTCTGTGTCCACTTGTGCAACCATTCTGACAGAAGAATGTGGTTACTTAATCTCTTTGCTGACCCATAACTACTTAAAAACCTATCCTGTTGTCAACCTTTTATAGTATTAGAACCCAGTCACTGCTTATGCATTTGCAGAATGATTCAGGCATTCACAAAAGGAGTGCTGTAGTCAAATGTGTAGAATGTATGCGGACACCTAACCCCTTCCGGACTAGAGAGTCTCTTCTGCTAATGTCAAGGGAATAGTCTTGTTTGTCTAGAATCAAACTGTGGGTCTGTGTCCACTTGTGCAACCATTCTGACTGAAGCATGTGGTTACTTAATCTCTTTGCTGACACATAACTGCTTAAAAACCTATCCTGTGGTCTATTATTAGTAGTATCAGATCCCAGTCACTGGTTATTCATTTGCAGAATGAGTCAGGCATTCACACAAGCAGTGCTGTAGTCAAATGTGTAGAATGTATGCGGTCACCTAACCCCTTCCAGACTAGTGGGTATCTTCTGCTAAAGTCCAGGGAATAGTCCTGCTTGTCTAGAATCACACTGTGAGTCCGTGTCCACTTGTGCAACCATTCTGACTGAAGCATGTGGTTACTTAATCTCTTTGCTGACACATAACTGCTTAAAAACCTATCCTGTTTTCAACTATTAGTTTTATTAGAACCCAGTCACTGCTTATGCATTTGCAGAATGATTCAGACATTCACACAAGGAGTACTGTAGTCAAATGTGTAGAATGTATGCGGTCACCTAACCCTTCCAGTCTAGTGAGTCTCTTCTGCTAAAGTCCAGGGAATAGTCTTGCTTGTCTAGAATCACACTGTGAGTCTGTGTCCACTTGTGCATCCATTGTGACAGAAGCATGTGGTTACTTAATCTCTTTGCTGACACATAACTGCTTAAAAACCTATCCTGTTCTCAACTATTAGTAGTATTACAACCCAGTCACTACTTATACAATTGCAGAATGATTAAGGCATTCACAGAAGGAGTGCTGTAGTCAAATGTGTAGAATGTATGCGGTCACCTAACCCCTTCTGCACTAGTGAGTCTCTTCTGCTAAAGTCCAGGGAATGGTCTTGCTTGTCTAGAATCACACTGTGAGTCAGTGTCCACTTGTGCATCCATTGTGACAGAAGCATGGGGTTACTTAATCTCTTTAGTGACACTTAACTGCTTAAAAACCTATCCTGTTGTCAACTATTAGTAGTATTACAAGTTACAACCCAGTCACTGCTTATGCATTTGCAGAATGATTCAGGCATTCATACAAGCAGTTAAGTAGTGAAATGTGAAGATTGTATGGGGTCACCTAGCCCCTTCCAGACTACTGAGTCTCTTCTGCTAAAGTCCAGGGAATAGTCTTGCTTGTCTAGATTCACACTGTGAGTCTATGTCCAGTTGTGCATCCATTGTGACAGAAGCATGTGGTTACTTAATCTCTTTGCTGACACATAACTGCTGAAAACCTATCCTGTTGTCAACTATTAGTAGTATTAGAACCCATTCAGTGCCTATGCATTTGCAGAATGATTCAGGCATTCTCAAAAGGAGTGCTGTAGTCAAATGTGTAGAATGTATGCGGACACCTAACCCCTTCCAGACTAATGAGTCTCTTCTGCTAAAGTCCAGGGAATAGTCTTGTTTGTCTAGAATCACACTGTGAGACTGTGTCCACTTGTGCAACCATTGTGACAGAAGCATGTGGTTACTGAATCTCTTTGCTGACACATAACTGCTTAAAAACCTATCCTGTTGTCAAGTATTAGTAGTATTAGAACCCAGTCACTGCTTATGCATTTGGAGAATGATTCAGGCATTCACAGAAGGAGTGCTGTAGTGAAATGTGTAGAATTTATGCGGACACCTAAACCCTTCCAGACTAGTGAGTCTCTTCTGCTAAATTCCAGGGAATAATCTTGTTTTTCTAGATTCACACTGTGAGTCTGTGTCCACTTGTGCATCCATTGTGATAGAAGCATACGGTTTCTTAATCTTTTTGCTGACAGATAACTGCTTAACAACTTATCCAGTTGTCAACTATTAGTAGTATTACAACCCAGGCACTGCTTATTCATTTGCATAATGATTCAGGCATTCAGACAAGCAGTTAAGTAGTGAAATGTGAAGATTTTATGCAGTTACCTAACCCATTCCAGACTAATGAGTCTCTTCTGCTAAAGTCCAGGGAATAGTCTTGTTTGTCTAGAATCACACTGTGAGACTGTCCACTTGTGCAACCATTCTGACAAAAGCATGTGGTTACTTAATCTCTTTGCTGACACATAACTGCTTAAAAACCTATCCTGTTGTCAACTATTAGTAGTATTAGAACCTAGTCACTGCTTATGCATTTGCAGAATGATTCAGGCATTCACACAATCATTGCTGTAGTCAAATGTGTAGAATGTATGCAGTCACCTAACCCCTTCCAGAGTAGTGGGTCTCTTCTGCTAAAGTCCAGGGAATAGTCTTGCTTGTCTAGAATCACACTGTGAGTCTGTGTCCACTTGTTCAACCATTCTGACAGAAGCATGTGGTTACTTAATCTCTTTGCTGACACATAACTGCTTAAAAACCTATCCTGTTGTCAACTATTAGTAGCATTACAACCCAGACACTGCTTATGTATTTGCAGAATGATTCAGGCATTCAGATAAGCAGTTAAGTAGTGAAATGTAAATATTGTATGCGGTCACCTAACCCCTTCCAGACTACTGAGTCTCTTCTGCTAAAGTCCAGGGAATAGTCTTGCTTGTCTAGAATCACACTGTGAGTTTGTGTCCACTTGTGCAACCATTCTGATAGAAGCATGTTGTTACTTAATTTCTTTGCTGACACATAACTGCTTAAAAACCTATCCTGTTTTCTATTATTAGTAGTATCAGATCCCAGTCACTGGTTATGCATTTGCAGAATGATTCAGGCATTCACACAAGCAGTGCTGTAGTCAAATGTGTAGAATGTATACGGTCACCTAACCCCTTCCAGACTAGTGGGTCTCTTCTGCTAAAGTCCAGGAAATAGTCTTGCTTGTCCAGAATCAAACTGTGAGTCTGTGTCAACTTGTTCAACCATTCTGACAGAAGCATGTGGTTACTTAATCTCTTTGCTGACACATAGCTGCTTAAAAACCTATCCTGTTGTCAAATATTAGTATTAATAGAGCCCAGTCACTGCTTATGCATTTGCAGAATGATTCAGGCATTTACACAAGGAGTGCTGGAGTCAAATGTGTAGAATGTATGCGGTCACCTAACCCCTTCCAGACTACTGAATCTCTCTTACTAAAGTCCAGGGAATAGTCTTACCAGTCTGTAATCACACTGTGAGTCTGTGTGTAGTCTCACTGCAGACATATAAGTGCTTATAAACTTATTGTTATGATAACTATTAGCACTATGAGAACTCAGTCACTGTGTACGCACTTGGAGAATGAGTCAGGCTTTCAAAGACATAGTGGAACAGTCAATGTATGCGGTCCCCTAACCCCTTCCAGACTACTGAGTCTGTCCTGCTAAAGTCCAGGGAATAGTTTTGCCTGTGTGCAATCACACTGTGAGTCTGTGTGTAGTGTTAGAATCATCCTGACAGAAGGATGCCCTTATTTATTTTTTCTGCTGATACATAAGCGCATATCAACTTATTTTGCTATCAACTAATAGCAGTCTGAGAACCCAGTCACTGTGTATGTATTAGGAGAATGAGTTAGGCTTTCAGACAAGCAGTGGTACAGTCAAATGTGCATAATGTATACAGTCACCTAATTCCTTGTAGACTATTGAGTCAGTCTTGGAGAAGTCCAGGAAATAGTCATGTTTTGTTTTAAAGACACTGTGAGTCTGTGTGTACTTCTACTATCTAATTTCTCTACTGAAACTTAAGCATTGATAAATGATTAGGCTCTCAACTAGTAGCAGCCTGTGAACCCAGTCACTGTCAATGCTCCTGGAGAATGAGTCAGCATTCACACAAGCAATTGTATACTTTGCTATGAACAAGTACTACTCTAGGTACTCGTTTACTGTGTATGTATTTGTAAAAAACGTATTCTTTGTAATAATTATTCAATTAGTACCTGTGTGCTTCAGTAAATTAATTATAATTACAAAAGGAAATGTTTAAATGGTTTTAATATACAATGTGTTTGTTTAGTAATACAAAAGTATATTTTATAGATTTATTGAAATAATTTTATATATATTTATTTTTTCCAGATATTGTTTATCATCATTAAAATAAACTCATCATGACTAAACAAACAGAAAAGAGAAAAAGAACAGAAAAAGGACTATTATTTGAAGAAAATTCAACAACAATTATTGGATGACCAACAACATGTGGGGAAAAAGAATAAGTCTTCCGGTAAGAGAACAAAATAATTTATTAAAAAACTTTCAAAGCCTACAAACAGTGTGCACATTGAGGAAAGTACAAATAATGCCTCAACAACAAAAAAGAATAATAAGAAAAGAAACGTACATAAAAGGAATTCACATTCAAAAGACACAATGTATAGTAAAAGGAGCAAAAGTCAGTAAGCAGAAATTAGAAAGAAGATGTCTTACAATAGAGTTGTGTTTAATTTGTTGAAAGATTTGAAGAAATACAAAAAAGAGCACTATTTTATAAAAAGAAGAAGCAAATAGAAATTATTGTTGAGAAAGCTTTTGAATTAAAAAGGAAATTATTCATTTTAGTATTAAACAGAATTTGACCTCTAGATAAACCAATTCATTATATGAAGGCCAAAAGTAAGAAGAAAAGAGTAATTAACAGAACTAATTTTTGTGATTTTTTTTTTGGGATGAATGGAAACACAGTTCAAGTTCAGAGCCTTTCTTTAATGAAGAGAGTTATTTTCAGACCAATAATTTATTGCATGCAGTTGATACTAGGGGTGGGCGGAATTTGCGAAATTAACTTTCACAAATTATCGCGAAAATGCAGAAAATCTCCGCAAACACGCCGGAAATATCGCGAAGACGCGGAAGTTTTTTTGCCGCCTGTTCGCGGTATTTGTTGCGTGATCGCGGGTCGCCAACTTACCCATGCGGTTGCTCACGGGCGCGGCCATCTTGCTTTCACTTGTCCCGCCCTCTCGCGATGCTTACTTCCTGTTCCGGGTCGCGCAATGCATGTTCGCGCCTGTTCGCGGTCGATATTTCCTGTTCACGACCGCTTTTACTTGATCGCGTTGCTTTTTGCTTGCTCGGGGAGAAAATATCGCGCGAACTTGCGCACGTGGTCGCAATGGGCGCGGCCATCTTGTTTTTCACTCTATTGCATGGTTCTGGGGCCTGATTTTCAATCCTCCCTAAATCTTTTCAATCCTTTGTTTATAGCCACTTTTTTTGGATCTTTAATACTTATTATTTCTCTAACTATTTTCCTGCTTCTATATTTTTGGTTTTTGTCTACTTTTTTTTTGTTTTTTAGCTACTTTTTCACTCTTTCTATTGCCTATTTATTTCCTTTACTTAATTTTAAAATTTTATTACCTTTTTTTTCCCACCCCGTCTCTCATCCTCAGAACCATGTCAAATGGTAGGGCTCGCCGCAGTCAGAGCCGCGACCGCCTTCCATGTGGAAGGCGGCGCCCACAAGGGGTGCAGGCACGGGCCTTATTTGGGGAGGTGGAGTTGGCTGCACTCATTTTCTTTGTGCAGCGCCACCTCCCCTCAACCCTGGCAGCAGGTGGCAGGCCTGGGTCCGGGTACGGCCTCCGGGGGCATCGGCAGCGGTGGGGGAATGTGCGCCGGGCAGTGTCGCGCATCTCTGGGGTCCGGCGCACCCAGACACAGCTGACGCACCGGTGGTCCGACATCCTGGACCGTGAGCAGGACCTGCTGGACCTGCTAGGAGTGGAGGTCCCGGGGCTTGGTGAGTACCTATTTAATTATTACAACTTTGTGTCTGTTCTTCTGCTCTATGTTATGTATTGCGAATATCTTTTTTTCCTTCCAACCAGCTAGAATGTTGCTGCTTACAATACATTCCAGGTTAATGACGTTTAAAAGTCTTCTGTGATTATGACACAGGTGCTCTTCTGTGCTACTACTAATCTTACTTGTTTGCAGCTTTGCGTTTGCGCTTGCTTAGCGTGATTCTTTACGAGTTTATTTTAGAGAAATTAAGTTACGTAATGCTACAGTGACTCACGTCCACTCCTTACTTTGTCCTGTCACTAATAGATAGGGGCGGATTGATACTTAGGTTTAGGTACTTTGTAAGGACCTTCTAATTGGTTAGTGGTATGCGTGATACCCCCCCTCACTCAGTTACGTGACGTGCTGCTAGTACGGCAGTCTTTAGAACCTTTTCTAGTTTGTTCAATGAGTGGAGGTAGGCTTAGCAGTTACTTAGCAGTAGCAGATCAGCATCAATCAAACCAAAATTTGGTGTATACAAAAAATTTAGTCATGTTCATGTGTCCTCCATGATTGGACCATATACATTGTTGAGGAATACAGTGGAAATGCATACTTAATGTACAATTGGCATGCCTGGAATAGGTGGGCTAGGTTGGGTGGTACGTTGTACTACTACTTAGGCTTAGTTGTAACTTAGTTTTCTGGAATCAGAATGGAAGACTGGATTACTGTTGATAAATAGTAACTTAAGTAGTCGAACTACGAATCCCCCGATATTACATGTTGACCAGATGAGATTGGTCAATGTAGTTATTGCAATTGTTGTTTACATAAGTGTTTTTTGACCGTTATTGAAAAATATTGTATTTGTTTGACACCATCCATCAATGTTTGTCTCTTTCTTATATCTTTCCTGTCCATCAGCACCCAGGGGCAGACCGACAGGGACTGGGCAGTCGGCGGGACAGGAACACCACCAGGAGGACACCGCTGAGGGCTCCTCTGCTGGCCCCAGTAAGTCTTCTTGTTTTTAATAATATTTCTTATTCCATAACTTTTACTGCCCCATTTCTCCCGAACTATAGTGTGTTTCCAAATGCTATTTTTTTACCACCAATTATCCTTCGATCTGTACGGTTTCAAAAATCTTATCCCTGCCTCCGCTATGATGACTGAGTACTACTACATACTATCAGTCTGTCTGTACTGTAGTAGCTAGTCTTGCCCAGTTGGCCAGTGCCACTCTTTGTGAAAGGTTGTAATATAAAACTCATATTCACCAGTAGCTCGTACAATCCGTTGGGTCGTTGTCTTGTACTACTTTTACTCTTATTGATGTTGAGGCTTTGAAAATTCACAGCAACAGCCCTACCAGATTTCTTAATATTTTGATATGATACCCTATAGGACATACCACTGTTGTAGGGATCTTGCACATACATTTGCACCAGAAAATAGGATGTTGGTGATGGTAGGTTGGACCTTCCTTGCACACCTCAATCAGAAATTCCGCACCCACCACAATTCTACTGCTTGACTATAGTACTGTCTTGTCATACCTATTAGGTCTCGGAACCCTCCCCCCAAGATACCCAACAAGTAGACAACCCAGAACATAACACACCCAACCTCTGTCGTGGAAGCAATTCACATGCACACCCTTACTTTAATTTGCTCACTCGTGTAACTTAGTCCACTCCACACCAAATACCACGAAGTCTATGTAAGTTTAAAATGTTTATTTCAATTTGAGAAGGTCTGTACACTGTTTTCTTAGCAGCACCAACCGGCAAATCAATAACATTAAAACAATATACATTGTTACACTTATACAGTTGGGAATTAAATCATGATAACTGAACAGTGGTGGAAGGCAGCACCACCATCCCATAGCAATTTAGTTTATATACATTTATAAATGAAGATGTGAGTGAAGGGACCCCTCACCTCAGAAGACCCTAGTACTGGTAGTTGGTGCATCGTTCAGAAGCTCTGGTTCGTAGAAGGGAATCTTGCGTCTGTAATGCGAAAAAAGAAATGGTGTGCGTTAGTATATTGCAACTTGCAAGCATTTCTCAGCCGTGCCAAAAAGTGTAGCATCTATGGATAAGCAATATGGACTAACAGTAACAGTAGTACACCAGTTCTTCCTAAAAAAGTGGCTTGTTAATGTTTGTTGACCGCTTGTACGCAGCGCGTAGACTAGACAGTAGCAGTGTGAGGCAGGTCATGTGGGCTCAAAGGTGTCTTAAGAAGCTGCAAGGTAAAGGTAACGTCACATGTGCATGGCTAGGGCTAATCAAGCAAAGGCTACAATGATCATATAACTATTAGTGACTACTCTACTACTACCTGATTTGTACTAGTGATGTATGTTAGAATTAACTCATTTTTCAACCTTGCTACTGATCAATAGGGGGGAGGTGTATATGACGCCTACTAAATGTGTAAGGTTTTCTAGGCGCACTACCGACCACCATTGCTGGGGCCAGCGAAGGCGACGCCGAGGGCGAGGATGCGGCAGTAGCAGATAGCAAAGGAGCAGTGGAGTTCCGGGAAGAACTTCACACCCTACAGCTAGAGCTAAAAGGTCAGCTGCCAACACACAACCGTGGGCACCTGCTCGACCCAATATTCGCCAATTGGGAGGGTGTTTTAGCCGCTCCCCCAGTGCCCTTGCCCTGGACAGATCATTTTCTCGTTCCGTTTACTATTTACTTGTCTAAGCATATAGCTAGCGCTCCCACCCCTCTTAACTACCCTCGACGTAGGTGGGCAAGATTCTCCCTGCGAGAGTTTAATAAGGCTCTTACCGTGGAAGGGCCCCCATGAGGAAATGACGTGACAGCGGCAAATAAATTGCTGAATGACCGTATCACGGCTGCTCTGGACCACACAGCCCCATTGGGATGGTCTAATAAAGCTGTCCACAGACAAAGAACTGCTCCCTGGTTCAGCGAGGCGCTGCGCTGTGCCAAAAGGGACTGCAAACGAGCAGAAAGACAATGAAGAATGGCTTATGATGATCGGATGAAAGAGGCTTACCTCACAAAACGACGATCCTATCATAATAAAATCCGTATAGAAAAAGCCACCTACTATGCAGATAAAATTCACGAGGCTGAAAACTCGGCTAGGGAATTGTTTAGCATATATAAATCCCTTTCCACCCCAATAACCGTTACTCGAGATGAAGATAACTCAGTAACAGCATGCAATCGCATTGCTAACTACTTCGGAGACAAAGTGCGCAAGATTTACTCTGCTTTTCCCGACACGCCACCCTTAGCGGAAGAACCTGCAGATTTAGCAGGAGCTGAAGCTGACTCAGATCTGCTACTTCATTTTACCACTCCTCTATCGGAGGATCTCGTTAAAATCTGCAGATCCGTCAGATCTGGCTCCCCACGCGATCCTGCTTCCCCAAAAAGGCTGAGTGACAGCATAGAGACACTGGAACCTTACATCAGGCATTTGCTAGATGTCTCCTTTCGATCCAGTTCTCTACCTGTGGACTGGAAACAGGCTGTGGTGCTTCCCCTCCGCAAGAAGCCTAACATTGGCCTCGATAAGCTGGATAACTTACGCCCCATCTCTCTCCTGCCATATTTTTCGAAGGTAGCAGAGAAGGTGGTAAATAAGCAGCTAATGAAATATGTGGAGGACAGTAACCTTCTTCATCCGACTCAATTCGGGTTCCGGCCACGCCACTCCACCGAGTCTGCCCTTCTTAGGGCCTCCGAAACTCTCAGGCAGGGTGCTGACGAGGGTCAAACCATGGCTCTCATCCTTTTAGACCTTAGCGCGGCGTTCGACACTGTGGCACATTCCATCTTGCTACAGTGTCTGAGCAAAGGTGGGGTGAGAGGGGCAGCGTTGAAATGGATTTATTCATTTCTCGCAGGCCGAGGCTTCCAAGTGAGGCAGGGTGACTATTACTCTGAGCGAATTGCTCTGGACCAGGGGGTGCCGCAGGGCTCGTCCCTGAGCCCAACACTTTTTAATCTCTACGTAGCCCCGATTGCCTCCTTGGTAGAGAGCTACGGCCTCCGAATGGTTTCCTATGCCGACGACACGCAGTTGGTGATCTCCCTGTCGCGCGCACCCGATCTTTCGGCGGACATCTTCAGAGCCTGTATGCAAGACCTAGCTGCCTGGATGTCCGCAAACTGCCTTAAGCTTAACGGAAATAAGACCGAGGTGCTTGTCGTAGGGGGAGACCGATCGGCGTGGACGTCGGCATGGTGGCCTCCATGCCTTGGCTCAACACCTATCCCATGCCTGAAAGCAAAGAACTTGGGCATTTGGTTCGACTCCGACCTGACCTTCGGCCCTCAGATCAACCGGGTGGTCGGATCATGCTTTGGGACCCTCAAAAGTCTCAGGAAGGCATTGAAGTTTTTACCTGTAAAGGCCCGTCAAACCCTTGTGCATGCACTAGTCACCTCAAAGATGGACTATGGCAACCTCCTCTATCTAGGGACTCCGAAGAAGAATCTGAGCCGTTTACAGGTCCTACAGAATGCCGCTGCTAGGCTAGTACTTAGACTACCCAGAAGAGCCGCATCCTCGGTGGCCCTTCGGTCCTTGCACTGGCTCCCGATCAGAAGTAGGGTTGATTTCAAAGCACTCTGCATGTGCCATCGGATCATCAACGGGAGGTCTCCTCTCCCTTTGAAAGGACTGCTGACACCTTATGAACCGTCCCGCTCCCTCAGATCTTCTGGCTCGGGACGCCTTGTTGTCCCCAAGGTGTCCAGAGCACGGATGGGCGGAAGATCCTTTAGGTACCTTGCAGCCGTCAGATGGAACACATTACCCTTAATATTGCGTCTCGAACCATCTGAACTAATCTTTAGAGCCAAGCTCAAAACTACACTATTCGAACAGTAAAGTATTCCACTTCTGTAGGTTCCAGTTAGCAGCCGCTCCTTAGCGCGGGGACACGCCGCTGTGCGTCACCAAGCGCTTTACAAAACTCCCTAAATAGAAATAGAAATAGAAATAGCAACGGAGCGGTAGGGGGAGTGGCAGCACCAGTGGCAGGCGGTGGTAAGTTAGATTCATAATCTTTAACTATTGTTGAACTTGACAGCACACCCACTGCAAGGGTGTACTGTATCTATATGTATACTGTACAGTTGTGACTTAGGGCCCCATTAGGATGGTGGGCGTATTGCCCCCTCCGGGCCGGCTGGAATTCACTGCCGTCACCGCAGGGGCAAACCTCCCGCCATCCCTGTAGAAAATATTCAGACATGTCCAGGCGGAAAAGGGTTCAATATGGCGGTGGTGTCTCTCTCACCACACCGCCAGCCATATAATCTGCATTTTGGAATGCCTTTGCGTGGCGGCATTGCCGTCCGCCACGGAAAGGCATGCACACATTGCAGAGTATGCTTGGGGGCCCCCATGGAGGGTACCTACCGATGCTATGGTACCCCCCGACTTTCAAAGCAAAACGTGACAGGCTCCGTGCGGGGCCCGTCATGTTGTGCTTGGAAAAGCAGCACAACATTTTAGCATTGCTTTCAGCAAAGCCAACCAGAATTTAAATTTAAAAAAACAGGGTGCGCCCGCCACTGTGCCGGGCGCATCATCCTAATTAATTGTCCCCACGGGACCCCCACCCTTTTTAGCAGTCGGATGTCGTAAGTAAGTATGAGTTCTTGGGGACGTTTGAAGAGTGAACTAGAAGACTAGAATTCCCTTTAATTGGTATAGGACTAGGAGCCGGAGTATTGAGTAACCAATGGCCTCATCTATCTGATTTGAACTCCGCTTTGAAAGTTTTATGGAGAAGAGCACCTGGTGCACTGTTCAACTAAAAAGTGTAAGACAGGTGGAAGGAAGAAGGACGGGCGCCATTTAAAATGTTATGTACTACTGTGCTTTATTTTATAGTGCTACTCTACCATGCCACTATGTGTATAAATAATTACCTTGTCCTACTGTTTTATTAAGACTATATTTTACAATTGTCTTGTTTTTTTCTTTTTGATACACAGCAACTCCGAAACTCAACCGGAAGGAGTTGGCCGCCAAGGCACGGCACCGGAAGCTGGAGGCAATCCAGCATGAATACCAGCGGCTGGTGGTCCTAGCCAAGGAGGAGGAGGAGACTGCAGCAGCTATTGAAGCCTCCTCCAGTGCCCTGGGCCCCAGCCACCGCCCTCCAGCGGTACGGCGCCACCGCCTGCCGGCTGCCCGCCGCCACCATGTCATCTCCGGTGCCCCCCCCCCACTGTGACTGCAACTGCCGCGGCCTTAGATGCCGCGTCGCCCATTTAGAGGACGAGATGCGCCAGATGCGTGTCCTCCTCCAGTCCCGCCCCACCAGTTAGTCCCTGTCACTGCCCCTTTTTTAATTCCTGTTCTTTACTCGTTTGGCGTTTGACTTTTTTCTACTGTGGACAGTGGTTGGGGTTAGGGAGGTGGGTGGGTCAGCTTTTGTGGGTTTAGTTTATTTGTTAGGGTAAATTAAATATATTTTTCTATGTTACATGCAATGTTGTTAATGTTTTGTAGGTGGGGTAACTGTTTTACATCACACTGTTTCCTTGCTGGTGCATGGCCGCCCATAGCCTGTGTTTGATTTCAATAATTTGCTGACTGTATAAGACACAAACAGATAGATGCGACACACCTCACTCATTGACTGGTCCTTCTAGTACTTTCAGTCTGTCCTCTAGTCTATGCATTCTTTGGAGTGGTGTTTGAAAATGAAATCATTGACAACATGTCCATTATTAATTCTGCCTCCCCCAAACTTCTCTCTTACCGGTGCTTGATGTTTATGTCCAACTGTGGCACAGCACTAGCTGCATGGTGAAGATGGTTTCCTTTTTCATACATGCCATGATTGGGGTGGTGGTAGTGGTAGTATAGTAGTAGTAGTATACACTGGCAGGGTGGCAGCATTTCCAAAAAAAGAAAAGGAGATAGTCAATCGCCTTTGAGAGACTGTTAGAGGAGTAGTTGAATGAAGTACATCACAGAATTTACCGAGCAACAATTATATGCTCAAATATTTGACAAAAAAACTGAATGGTGGTTATTATGAGGATAGCCTACTAGACAGAGTTACAAACTATAGTTTTGTCGACTCGAGTCACTTGACTATGCCTACAGTCTAACAGTTAGTGCTATATATGAGGAATGACAACAAACAAATCCAATCAATGCCGGCAATTCATGCTGAGGTATATGTTCCTTTGTTAAATAAAATAACCTCTGAAATATCCTACTCATGGGTGGGCAAGCAGAAGAAGATCATCGCTCTGCATTGAAATTGAAGTAGTGTTGCTTTCACCACATCCGCCCCAGTAAGTGTGTGATTAAGTATTGGTATACATTTAATTTAGTTACACCTCGACAATAAGTCACACAGCCCGGGGGAAGAGGGTTAGGGTTTGTTGAATGGATGGGAAGGGGGATTTTGGGAAAGGTTTGACATAGAAAAACAGTATGCATACATGGACAAACAAACGACAATCATTGAAGACTACCATACCATATCCATTCCATATGTTAAGGGAGAAAAAGGCAATGCATGCATGATGATGAGACCCGGATTACATACACTTCTATTTCTTGTTCTGTTCCGGCCTTAATACTTTAACAGATAGCAAATAGAAATTTTAAATATTGGTAGTGAAAAATCGTAAACACATAGCAAACGTAATGATGATTGATAATAACAACTCCAAGAACACACAGTTGTAAAGATTGTATACAAGAAATTAATCAAATTATTTAAAAGAAGTTAAAAGTGGATACTGTTACTGTCTTATCCTGGTCAAAAATGTGGACTGGTTTTTTGCATCTCGGCATTCCTCTTGCTCCTCTCGTCCATCAATCTTGGGTGTGTCGCCTCGCCACTCGCCACTGCCCGGCTGGAAAAAAAAGGTGATTGATTGGTAAGGTAATTAATATGCATTGTAATGTTTTACAAAGTTTTGGCCAAGGCCCGGCCTGTAATTTTAGATTGAAAACCAAAGGGGATATTGAGAAAGAAAGTGAAAACAAATGCACAAGTGATGGTGTAGTGAAACAAGAACACTTTCCGAGGTGGCATGTATGCATATGCATCATCTCTACTCTAGTCTGTTTCCAGCATTGACCTTCAACAGTAACAGGAGAGATCAGGCCCACAGTGCTTACCATTAGCACATCCTACGTTAACACTTTAGAGTCCTTTTTTTTCTCTCAAAGAGTTGGACAAACGCAAAGCACATTATTCATTCCAAACATAGCATTTTACAGTTAAAGTTAGTAAAATCAATGCACTGCAGTCATCCCACCGCTACACTCTATTCAACTTCTACACAGACATTTGGGTCTGCTGTGGTTGTTGTTGACGTGTTTACCTTTAGGCTTTTCCGTTTTATGCCACTCCTGAAACATCCTCCTCCTGACTTCATCATCATCTCTGATACTTTTACTGACTGAAGATCGGCCTGCAGTATAAGTATAATTTTTATGACACAACCAGAGTAGAAATATAAATATTTCTGACTTGTTGAGTCATTCTTTATTGTGTACAGAAAGATAGATTACTACTAGTACACTTTGACATCACTTTGTGCACAACAAACAAACAACGCAAACACAAAGACCAATAGCTCAGAGTCAGGTGTCCAATGCATGCCATTAATTGTCATCATTCATTACCTGTTCCTTCTCATCTTAAGTTAACGGGCCGTCTCTTTCGCCATCATCATGATGGACGGTGCTGTTAAGTCACAGTCATTTGCATTGCGCAGATTGAGTGAGTCCCCTTCCTGTATTGAATTAAAAGCAATGTATCACCAAGATGCAGGAGAAGTACACATTTCTTGTTTGCAAGAAGGGGAAAATTAGTGTGTTCTGTAGAATGTTGATTAGTGGCAGTGCACAATTACATCAATTCATGCGCAACACACACAACAAAATCTACATCATTCAGTCTGCGATTCTGTGGCCAATGCATGGCATCAATCATTACCTGTTGCATCTCATCTCGTTAACGCTGCAGGCCGTCTCTTTTGCCATCATCATGATGGACGGTGCTGTTAAGTCACAGTCATTTGCATTGCGCAGATTGAGTGAGTCCCCTTCCTGTATTGAATTAAAAGCAATGTATCACCAAGATGCAGGAGAAGTACACATTTCTTGTTTGCAAGAAGGGGAAAATTAGTGTGTTCTGTAGAAAGTTGATTAGTGGCAGTGCACAATTACATCAATTCATGCGCAACACACAACAAAATCTACATCATTCAGTCTGCCATTCTGCGGCCAATGCATGGCATCAATCATTACCTGTTGCATCTTATTTTCAGTTAATGGCCAGTCTCTCTCGGCTCTGAAGGAGGATAGCTATAGAAGTCATCAGATTCATGGTCCACTTGTTTTGGAAGGACGAGGAAAGTTTGAATTTGTTGTTACCATCATCCAATCATCATTCATGAGGGAAATGGAATTGACCAGGAGATGCAGTATGATCGAGCGGAGGAGCTGGATTCTGAGGACTGTAGTGTCAAATGGCAGACACCTGAAACTTGTATCTTAAATTAGAAGAGTAGAAGACGGTGATAATGCATTTGTTGCGATTCACAAGTTTATAACCGGAACGACAGACACAAACAAAGGGGGAAAAAAGGGAGGAAGACAGTAAGTGCGAGCCTAATTGTCAGGGAAGTATAGCTCATCCTCAAACTATGGGGGATCTTCCAGTAGTAGGTAATCATCTGACACAATACTTCCGTCACCTGAGCCGCTGTCCTCATCTTCCTCTGTTGATTCATGCATTGTGTAATTCGGTGGTATGAAGTGCTGATTCATTTTGATCATTGTTAACCTCTCCACGTTTTTTGGAGATAGACTGGTCCTTCTCAAGGTTACAATGGAACCAGCAGCACTGAAAACACGTTCGGAAGAGACACTTGCGACAGGGCAAGCCAGATAGCTTATCACCAGCCTGCTGGGCTGTGGCCATTCAGACCTTTTCCTATACCAATACTGCACTGGGTTTTGATCAACGTACACCTCTGTTGGGTCGTCCAGATAGGCCTGGACCATCCGCTCAATGTTCAGGGTTGCTGCTGGTAAGCTTTTGTGCTGTTTTTTCTGTGCATCAGCACTGTGCTTCTTAAGGCCCATCTTTACATACCAATCTGATAATGATTGTACTCGGCCGAATGATCCAGTTATTGTTTTTGTAGTCGATGGTGATGGCGAGTGTTGCGATTGTGAGCCAACCGCACTGCCCTCAGCCGACGAAGTTGCACTTGATTCTGCACGGCCTGCTTCAGTATCAGTACTTGTTGTGGGTTGATGTGGCGGGCTTTTAATTAGCAGCCCTTCGTTTTCAAACTTGATGGCTGCTTCAGCTATACAACTTTTGTAGCGGGCAACATCATTGTCGGAAAAAGAAAGGAATAGTCCTAATTTTGCACGTGGATCCAGAATTGTGGCACAAATGTAATGTTTTTGTGACAAAATTTTATTTTGTATGCTTACATTTTCTGATAAGCGCCTGGAAAAGCTCTCCACCAAGTCATGGGCTTGCCTTCTGTCCTCTACACCTTTGTAGGATTCAGACACATTATTCAGCTCATGCTCTACCATTTGCAACAATGGGATAGCTTGGCCCATTGTACAGTCCTCCTTGCTGACTTCACGTGTGAAGACCTCAAAAGGAGACAGCATCTCAGTCAGGCATTTAATTAGGGTCCTTTGCTCCCTCTGAAGGGTCATGCCTTTAACACTAGCATCACTGCTTCTGTACCAGACATATTCATTGAGTGACCTGTGCTGTTCGTACAGACGATCAAGCATGTAATACGTTGAGTTCCAACGTGTTGCCACCTCCTGGATGAGGGCCTTGACTGGCATCCTAAGTTCACGTTGGATGATCCTCAGCTGCTTCCGAGCTTTAAAAGAATGGCTGAAATGAGTGCATATTCTTCGGCAGATGGCCAGTAAATTGCTTACTATGGGTTCTTTTTTCAGAAAGTCTTGCACTATAATGTTTATGCAGTGTGCCAAACACGGAACCCTGAAATAGGAACCAAGTTCCATGGCCTTCAGTACATTACTGCCATTGTCTGTGGCAACAAAGCCAATACCAAGCCCTCTGGGCCGCAGCCATTCCAAAACCTTGGTGCGAAACTCTTCTAAAATGTTTTCAGCCGTATGAGATTTCTCCATGGCGAACATGGCTACAGTTGCATGTTTCCGAGTACCTTCAAAAATCGCAGCTGTGTCAACAACACCTCGTGCAGATAGTTGATCTCTAACCCCCACAAAAGAGATCCAGTGTGCAGTGATGCACATGTAATCTGTGGCTTGGCAACTGCTCCACATGTCTGTTGTCAGGTGGATATTGTGCACAGCACTCTGCCGCAAACCTTGACCAACCAATTCCAGCACCTCATGATGTAGTGCCGGAACAGCAATTCTTGCGAAATAGGACCGGCTGGGAACTTTCCATTTCGGGCAGATGGCAGACACAAATTCAAGAAAACCCACCCCTTCCACAAATGAAAAAGGAAGAAGGTCCAGCGCTAACATTTTAGCCAGCTTCGCATTGTATAATCGTGCCATTGGGTGGTTGCGTTGGAACTGCCCCTCCAACCTAAACATGCTGTCAATGGTAGGCTGGCTTACTTTCCTTAGTGGTGCTGTTTTCATTAACCCACTAAGGCTCAACGACACAGATTGTCTCATTTAGGTACTCGCCGGTCGCCTTGGTGTCTCACCCACACTCTGAGTATGGCTCTTACTGCGGTGCCACTCTGATGTTACTGAGGAGGATGTGGGCGTTACCACTGCAGTGACTGCACTACTGGAGACAGGGCTAGAAATGCCTCCCCGTTCTTCACCTGCCACCACAATAATATCGCTCCCTGATTCCTGACCAACTTCAAAGGGTTTAGTTTTTCTACTTTCTTTTAACTTAAGTAGGTGATCCTCCCACACGATATTGTGGTGTATTCTGAGATGACTTGCTTGTCCTCCGGTACCATAGTTTGTACCAAGCTTACCACGCCGAACACCTTGCCGACAAATTGAGCATATAGCAACGTTCTCCTCCTTGGCGCTAACAGAAAAGAAGTCCCAAACTGGGGAGGAGAACTTTCTGGCACTGCTGGATGTGCCACTTTCAACACCAGATTAACTTGAGGGGGTGCTTGAAAATATGTGACCCTGTCCACCTACACTGTGACTTTTACTACCACTTCCTACTGAGATGGTTGAGCTGGATGTAGGTCCCTGCCGGGCCTTGGAAAATATGGCAGCTGGAGGTAGTGGTGGTGTAACCTGTGTTGGTGAGATCCGTGCTACATCCCGCTCAGTAGCAGCCTTTCTGGATAGGGTGAGAATGTCGGTCTCCAATCCCTTTGGGGCGGGAGTAATGTGCGTGATGACTGGCTCGTCTTCATCAACATCATCACCCCCCCTCCTCTACATCTACCTCCATAACTCTAAGTTTTTCTGGGACCTTCCTTTTCAGAAGCAATGTCTTGTGGCGTACTTCACTCTCAGACCGAGCTGGTTGGACCCAAGTGTCATCACGATCATCAGAAGCGGGGCTTGAAGAAGAGGATGATGGACTAAGCCTCCTTTTCCTTGCTGGTGGTCTGGAAGACAATTGATCTTCTGAAACAGTGGTTTGACTTCGCTCCACTTTGTCTGCAGGAAGCTCGATTTCCTGAAATGCCCCTACATCAGGAGCAACAACTACTATGGTGGGCTGTTGCGGCGGCTGCTGCTGTTCTGGTTGCGGCGGCTGCTGCTGTTCTGGTTGCGGCGGCTGCTGCTGTTCTGGTTGCGGCGGCTGCTGCTGTTCTGGTTGCGGCGGCTGCTGCTGTTCTGGTTGCGGCGGCTTGACACTGATCTGCTGAGTTTGCGCCTGCGTTGAACTTGATTGTGTACTACTTTGCGGTAATGACATTTCTTCAACATCGCTGCTCGTTAGTAGACTGGCTACCTCTGCGACACTAAAGCCCTTGGGCCTAGGTTGGTGGGGTTGGACCGCTGTGCTGCTCCCAGCTTGGTTCCCGGACAACGCTTTGGTGCCAAAAAAAACATTGGCCGGCACACCACCAGTCGTGGTTAATGGCACTTCCTTTTTCTGTTCCTTCTTCTCACCGGCAACTTTCTTGGTACTGGACCTGGTACCTTTCTTTGGGGCCATCTTCTTCAGATGTCAGGCAGGAGGCAGATGCACAACAAGTTCTGGTCACACGTGGGCGTGATGCGCAGCAGGACTTCTGTCTGGCTGGCAGTACAACGGGTAGCCAGGTGATGCCGATTACACCTCCTACTCTGTCTTTTGTGCACCTAAAAGCAAAGAAGACAGGAGAAGAACATCAGTGAAATGTTGCATTTGTTTTTGTGGTTCAGTTACTTAGTACTGTACTAGTGCAAACAAAAGATAGTCTAGCCATTTATGACTATTTTTTTTAACTAGAGCTATGTTATACTACTAGTACTGTGTACAGCCACACACTACACTCTCAGGAAGGATAGGAAAGTTAATAATAAACAACAAAATAAAAAACTAATGGAAGTGGGGTGGACCATTGCATTATTTGAGCATCTCAGCATCCATGGAGCTGCTGCTGGCAAAGGGGGTGGATGGAGCAGTAAGCCAATAGGAAAACCATGCAGGCCTATATGGCAAAAGCAGGACACTAATAACTCCCAACACAAAAAAAGGCCACCAGCCACATGGACACTCACAAATCACAAACAAGCAGGGGGCCTGGGAAACACCAGGAGCTGACAAAAGGCCTATAAAAGTCAGGTAAAGGATGCATGCTGAAGCACACTGCTCTGCCTTTTTAATGCAACAAAATGCAAATACGAACATTCACAGGCCCCAAAAAGGTCTGCAGGGAGCATGCATCGCACACCAACACTCACCAGACCCACACAACAAAAGCATGTCTTTAAGACAACCAACATCAGAAAGCCCACCCCAAAAAAACACATGTCCCCAACTCAATCCAATGCCATCCATGCCCTAAATGATGTCTAAATTCAACAGAGCACACAGAAAACAGTAGATTACTAAAGCTGTGGCTACCTGCTCTGGTCCTAGTGGATGAAAGCAGGCCTGTTGGCAGACAAGGCCAGGCAAGCTTGCAGGCCTAGGCCTCAAAATGGCCACCAGCCACATGGCCAGGCCCAACAACATCAGAAAGGCCACCCCAAAAAACACACTTCCCCAACTCAATCCAATGCCATCCATGCCCTAAATGATGTCTAAATTCAACAGAGCACACAGAAAACAGTAGATTACTAAAGCTGTGGCTACCTGCGCTGGTCCTAGTGGATGAAAGCAGGCCTGTTGGCAGACAAGGCCAGGCAAGCTTGCAGGCCCAGGCCTCAAAATGGCCACCAGCCACATGGCCAGGCCCAACAATATCAGCAAGGCCACCCCAAAAAACACACTTCCCCAACTCGATCCAATGCCATCCATGCCCTAAATGATGTCTAAATTCAACAGAGCACACAGAAAACAGTAGATTACTAAAGCTGTGGCTACCTGCTCTGGTCCTAGTGGATGAAAGCAGGCCTGTTGGCAGACAATGCCAGGCAAGCTTGCAGGCCTAGGCCTCAAAATGGCCACCAGCCACATGGCCAGGCCCAACAACATCAGCAAGGCCACCCCAAAAAACACACTTCCCCAACTCAATCCAATGCCATTCATGCCCTAAATGATGTCTAAATTCAACAGAGCACACAGAAAACAGTAGATTACTAAAGCTGTGGCTACCTGCTCTGGTCTAGTGGATGAAAGCATGCCTGTTGGCAGACAAGGCCAGGCAAGCTTGCAGGCCTAGGCCTCAAAATGGCCACCAGCCACATGGCCAGGCCCAACAACATCAGCAAGGCCGCCCCAAAAAACACACTTCCCCAACTCAATCCAATGCCATCCATGCCCTAAATGATGTCTAAATTCAACCGAGCACACAGAAAACAGTAGATTACTAAAGATGTGGCTACCTGCTCTGGTCCTAGTGGATGAAAGCAGGCCTGTTGGCAGACAAGGCCAGGCAAGCTTGCAGGCCTAGGCCTCAAAATGGCCACCAGCCACATGGCCAGGCCCAACAACATCAGAAAGGCCACCCCAAAAAACACACTTCCCCAACTCAATCCAATGCCATCCATGCCCTAAATGATGTCTAAATTCAACAGAGCACACAGAAAACAGTAGATTACTAAAGCTGTGGCTACCTGCGCTGGTCCTAGTGGATGAAAGCAGGCCTGTTGGCAGACAAGGCCAGGCAAGCTTGCAGGCCCAGGCCTCAAAATGGCCACCAGCCACATGGCCAGGCCCAACAATATCAGCAAGGCCACCCCAAAAAACACACTTCCCCAACTCGATCCAATGCCATCCATGCCCTAAATGATGTCTAAATTCAACAGAGCACACAGAAAACAGTAGATTACTAAAGCTGTGGCTACCTGCTCTGGTCCTAGTGGATGAAAGCAGGCCTGTTGGCAGACAAGGCCAGGCAAGCTTGCAGGCCTAGGCCTCAAAATGGCCACCAGCTACATGGCCAGGCCCAACAACATCAGCAAGGCCACCCCAAAAAACACACTTCCCCAACTCAATCCAATGCCATTCATGCCCTAAATGATGTCTAAATTCAACAGAGCACACAGAAAACAGTAGATTACTAAAGCTGTGGCTACCTGCTCTGGTCTAGTGGATGAAAGCATGCCTGTTGGCAGACAAGGCCAGGCAAGCTTGCAGGCCTAGGCCTCAAAATGGCCACCAGCCACATGGCCAGGCCCAACAACATCAGCAAGGCCGCCCCAAAAAACACACTTCCCCAACTCAATCCAATGCCATCCATGCCCTAAATGATGTCTAAATTCAACCGAGCACACAGAAAACAATAGATTACTAAAGATGTGGCTACCTGCTCTGGTCCTAGTGGATGAAAGCAGGCCTGTTGGCAGACAAGGCCAGGCAAGCTTGCAGGCCTAGGCCTCAAAATGGCCACCAGCCACATGGCCAGGCCCAACAACATCAGCAGGGCCACCCCAAAAAACACACTTCCCCAACTCAATCCAATGGCATCCATACCCTAAATGATGTCTAAATTCAACAGAGCACACAGAAAACAGTAGATTACTAAAGCTGTGGCTACCTGCTCTGGTCCTAGTGGATGAAAGCAGGCCTGTTGGCAGACAAGGCCAGGCAAGCTTGCAGGCCCAGGCCTCAAAATGGCCACCAGCCACATGGCCAGACCCAACAACATCAGCAAGGCCACCCCAAAAAACACACTTCCCCAACTCAATCCAATGCCATCCATGCCCTAAATGATGTCTAAATTCAACAGAGCACACAGAAAACAGTAGATTACTAAAGCTGTGGCTACCTGCTCTGGTCCTAGTGGATGAAAGCAGGCCTGTTGGCAGACAAGGCCAGGCAAGCTTGCAGGCCTAGGCCTCAAAATGGCCACCAGCCACATGGCCAGGCCCAACAACATCAGCAAGGCCACCCCAAAAACACACTTCCCCAACTCAATCCAATGCCATCCATGCCCTAAATGATGTCTAAATTCAACAGAGCACACGGAAAACAGTAGATTACTAAAGCTGTGGCTACCTGCTCTGGTCCTAGTGGATGAAAGCAGGCCTGTTGGCAGACAAGGTCAGGCAAGCTTGCAGGCCTAGGCCTCAAAATGGCCACCAGCCACATGGCCAGGCCCAACAACATCAGCAAGGCCACCCCAAAAAACACACTTCCCCAACTCAATCCAATGCCATCCATGCCCTAAATGATGTCTAAATTCAACAGAGCACACAGAAAACAGTAGATTAATAAAGCTGTGGCTACCTGCTCTGGTCCTAGTGGATGAAAGCAGGCCTGTTGGCAGACAAGGCCAGGCAAGCTTGCAGGCCTAGGCCTCAAAATGGCCACCAGCCACATGGACAGGCCCAACAACATCAGCAAGGCCACCCCAAAAAACACACTTCCCCAACTCAATCCAATGCCATCCATGCCCTAACTGATGTCTAAATTCAACAGAGCACACAGAAAACAGTAGATTACTAAAGCTGTGGCTACCTGCTTTGGTCCTAGTGGATGAAAGCAGGCCTGTTGGCAGACAAGGCCAGGCAAGCTTGCAGGCCTAGGCCTCAAAATGGCCACCAGCCACATGGCCAGGCCCAACAACATCAGCAAGGCCACCCCAAAAAACACACTTCCCCAACTCAATCCAATGCCATCCATGCCCTAAATGATGTCTAAATTCAACAGAGCACACAGAAAACAGTAGATTACTAAAGCTGTGGCTACCTGCTCTGGTCCTAGTGGATGAAAGCAGGCCTGTTGGCAGACAAGGCCAGGCAAGCTTGCAGGCCTAGGCCTCAAAATGGCCACCAGCCACATGGCCAGGCCCAACAACATCAGAAAGGCCACCCCAAAAAACACACTTCCCCAACTCAATCCAATGCCATCCATGCCCTAAATGATGTCTAAATTCAACAGAGCACACAGAAAACAGTAGATTAATAAAGCTGTGGCTACCTGCTCTGGTCCTAGTGGATGAAAGCAGGCCTGTTGGCAGACAAGGCCAGGCAAGCTTGCAGGCCTAGGCCTCAAAATGGCCACCAGCCACATGGCCAGGCCCAACAACATCAGCAAGGCCACCCCAAAAAACACACTTCCCCAACTCAATCCAATGCCATCCATGCCCTAACTGATGTCTAAATTCAACAGAGCACACAGAAAACAGTAGATTTTCTAAAGCTGTGGCTACCTGCTCTGGTCCTAGTGGATGAAAGCAGGCCTGTTGGCAGACAAGGCCAGGCAAGCTTGCAGGCCTAGGCCTCAAAATGGCCACCAGCCACATGGCCAGGCCCAACAACATCAGCAAGGCCACCCCAAAAAACACACTTCCCCAACTCAATCCAATGCCATCCATGCCCTAAATGATGTCTAAATTCAACAGAGCACACAGAAAACAGTAGATTACTAAAGCTGTGGCTACCTGCTCTGGTCCTAGTGGATGAAAGCAGGCCTGTTGGCAGACAAGGCCAGGCAAGCTTGCAGGCCTAGGCCTCAAAATGGCCACCAGCCACATGGCCAGGCCCAACAACATCAGCAAGGCCACCCCAAAAAACACACTTCCCCAACTCAATCCAATGCCATCCATGCCCTAAATGATGTCTAAATTCAACAGAGCACACAGAAAACAGTAGATTACTAAAGCTGTGGCTACCTGCTCTGGTCCTAGTGGATGAAAGCAGGCCTGTTGGCAGACAAGGCCAGGCAAGCTTGCAGGCCTAGGCCTCAAAATGGCCACCAGCCACATGGCCAGGCCCAACAACATCAGCAAGGCCACCCCAAAAAACACACTTCCCCAACTCAATCCAATGCCATCCATGCCCTAAATGATGTCTAAATTCAACAGAGCACACAGAAAACAGTAGATTACTAAAGCTGTGGCTACCTGCTCTGGTCCTAGTGGATGAAAGCAGGCCTGTTGGCAGACAAGGCCAGGCAAGCTTGCAGGCCTAGGCCTCAAAATGGCCACCAGCCACATGGCCAGGCCCAACAACATCAGCAAGGCCACCCCAAAAAACACACTTCCCCAACTCAATCCAATGCCATCCATGCCCTAAATGATGTCTAAATTCAACAGAGCACACAGAAAACAGTAGATTACTAAAGCTGTGGCTACCTGCTCTGGTCCTAGTGGATGAAAGCAGGCCTGTTGGCAGACAAGGCCAGGCAAGCTTGCAGGCCTAAGCCTCAAAATGGCCACCAGCCACATGGCCAGGCCCAACAACATCAGCAAGGCCACCCCAAAAAACACACTTCACCAACTCAATCCAATGCCATCCATGCCCTAAATGATGTCTAAATTCAACAGAGCACACAGAAAACAGTAGATTACTAAAGCTGTGGCTACCTGCTCTGGTCCTAGTGGATGAAAGCAGGCCTGTTGGCAGACAAGGCCAGGCAAGCTTGCAGGCCTAGGCCTCAAAATGGCCACCAGCCACATGGCCAGGCCCAACAACATCAGCAAGGCCACCCCAAAAAACACACTTCCCCAACTCAATCCAATGCCATCCATGCCCTAAATGATGTCTAAATTCAACAGAGCACACAGAAAACAGTAGATTACTAAAGCTGTGGCTACCTGCTCTGGTCCTAGTGGATGAAAGCAGGCCTGTTGGCAGACAAGGCCAGGCAAGCTTGCAGGCCTAGGCCTCAAAATGGCCACCAGCCACATGGCCAGGCCCAACAACCTCAGCAAGGCCACCCCAAAAACACACTTCCCCAACTCAATCCAATGCCATCCATGCCCTAAATGATGTCTAAATTCAACAGAGCACACGGAAAACAGTAGATTACTAAAGTTGTGGCTACCTGCTCTGGTCCTAGTGGATGAAAGCAGGCCTGTTGGCAGACAAGGCCAGGCAAGCTTGCAGGCCTAGGCCTCAAAATGGCCACCAGCCACATGGCCAGGTGCCACATGGCCAGGCCCAACAACATCAGCAAGGCCTAAATGTGCTTGAAAATGAAATATATTCAAAAAACAAAAGGAACAGTTGCTTCATCATGCACACACACACCCATGAGGCCATGCCCATGGCTAGCTCGGGCCTACTACTACAACCCACAAAATAAAAAAAATAAAAAAAAAGGAATGATGATAATTAATTAATTATCAAAAATAAATTGTAGTTACACAACAACTGCAATGCCCACAATCAAACACAACAACCACTTACTTGTAAAATATCCTATTCCAAAAATCCTGAAATCCAATTGCAATGATGCAGCAGACAAAAAGAGTGATCTTTCCAGCTCCAAATCCAAAGGCAGAATGAGCAGGAGATGGACAAAGCACTGGGAGGAGCCTGCGGGACAGGAACAGGAAGTTGGAGATTCTGTGTCACTTCCTCCCTCTCTCCACCTTGTAAAAAAATGACTCCTTGCACAAAAAAGGAAAGCCAAATGCCAATGTAAGGAGTTCTTTTCATCCAAAATCAGTATTTGCAGATGGTTTCATGCTGCTAGAGCCGATATTCCTCTCCAAATTGTAAATTTTATGTTGTTGAGTTCTCGAGCTTCACATTACTTCCGCCGGCGTGTCGAAAACGTAATGATCGCGTTCTCTTCTTTGTCCCTGTCGCGTTGGATATGACGTGTTCGCGGTCTCTTTCTCCTGTTCGCGTTCGATTTCACATGCCCGCGTCCTCATCCTCTGGCTCCCGATGTAGAATGACATGTTCGAGATCTCAATCTTCTCATACTCGCGCGGTGCATGATCGCGAGAAGAAAGACGTGATCGCGCGACAAATGACGTGATCGCGTGAAAAATGACGTTAATGCGGCCGCTAACTCTCGCGAGACAGCGCAAAATGGCTATCAAAATCCAACATCTCGTGGAGAACGCGACCGGGTCAAGAAAACTTGTCGGAGAATGCAGGGATTCAGGTAAGGCGATCGCGCGCGCGCGAGAATGTATTATTTTACAGCGCGAGCAAGAAAGAAATTATCGCTAAGCTGCGGAATGCGGAAATTTTGACATTTTCGTGCTTTCGCGGAACGCGAAAATGCCAAAATATCGCAATTTCCGCGAACGGAACGGAATTTTGGCCCAGGCCTAGTTGATACCCGTGGTCGAGCTTATGAGGTTAGAAATGGTTGTCCAATTGAGAAAGAGAAGATGGTTCCCAGAAATGCAGAAGAAGTAATAGTTGATGAAGTTCTAGGGAGTCATCCTAAAGCCCCAGTGTATACTTGGGATTGCAGTAGTATTTGCAGTATACAATAGGAATCTATTGATATTTTACGCAATTTCTTACGAGAATATAGTAAAAAAAGTGTTAAACAAAAGATTAAGATGTTGCAAGGACTAGATCCTTGTAGAGGGAGAAAAAATACTGGTTTGCAAGGTCATTCTCTGGCTTGTCTTTCTAGGAAAGTGTTTTTTATCATTTCAGAATGTTAGCAGTACATCACTCTCAAATGAGGAAGTTAGTCAGAAGATTGTATTATGCAAAAAGTCCAGCACTAATGTTAAGTGAGTTGAACAGTGCTCTTTTGCATGGGTCAGTATCAGATGTGAAGAAGGTTTGTGATGAAATTGAGTTTCGTTACTTTGGTCCTGAACAAGAGAGTGCAGAAACTGACAGATTAATAGAAGAAAATGTTGAAGAGAATGTGCAACATACTAGTACAAAACATTTTGAAGAACAAATTACAAAGTTTAAGGTGATTTCAGGTGAAAGGAGAAATTATTCTTGAATTTGTTGCCAGCAAACTCACTATAAAAATCAGGCTAGGACTCTTGATCTGTATTTAAAAAGTGAAAGAGAAAATAATGATAAGTGGAAGGAGTTTGCAACTTAATTGTTGGTAGAGAATTGTTTTGATTTGGGTTCTTATCTGTGTATTTGTAAATATTGTTTTAACAAATTAGACAAGAATAAACTGCCCGCTAAAGCTGTCCATAATAATTTAGAGTTGGTAACTATTCCTCCAGAACTGATAGATTTAAATACTTACGAGTCTATTCTGATTCAATGTGTGCACCCATTTCAGGCTATTGTTCATATGGAGCCAAAAACAGGTAAATTGCCTCCTACAGATTTACTGAGAGGATTAAAAGGAAGAGGTGTATATTTAACTCTAGATTTAAAGAAACATATTGAAACTATTGGTGTAGAGAATGTAGAAAGTGATCCACTAGTTATTCTAGTTAATGGAGTTCCTACTAAGAGTAAGAAAATCTGGCAAGAATTAGTGGATGTTAGGAAAGTACAAAAGGCAACATTATATCTGATAAAAAACAATGATTACTACAAAAATGGTTATGTGGAAGAAGAAGAAATACTTTTAGGAGATGATACTGAAACGTCAACTGGTCAAATTTTAAAAAGTGGATATGTCCAAAAGTGAAGAAATCTATGAACTTTATAGTGTACATCCACTTCATTCGAAAGAAGTGATGGGGAATACTATTGAATTATTCCAAATGAAAAAAGCAAAGGGTACTTCCATGAGTGTATGTGAAAAAGTTTGGAAGCTCGTTGTTTTCCGTAGCTGTTCCCAACTGGAAAAGGTGGACGATATGATGAACGATCAGTGCAGATTCCTGCATCAGAATATCGGACAACAAGATTGTATGCAGAAGATTCAAGATTTCGACAATGTATCCCATATATATTTCATCTTTTGTTTGAGAGTGACTTGTTTGGACTTTCATATACAGTTAACCACATATTAAAAACAGGAGTACATCATCAAAATGTTTCAGCCAAGGAATTTATGGATAAAGTACATCAGAGAGACGATCATTTAGAATCTCAGCTGATTAATTTGATTGCATGTCAGCGTGGTACCAATGAGTATTGATACCGTCGTCATGGAGAACTTAAATGTATGCTAAGGAACTTAGGAACTCCTACGTGGTTTATTACCCTAAGCTGTGCTGAATACGCTTGGGATGATTTACTTGAATTTCTTCGAGAGGCAAATTCAAATCTAAAAAATATTGAATACAAGACAGCTGGAGAATTGTGCTCTTTGGATCTTGTCAATGTATGCAGATATTTCAATCATAGGTTTGAAGCTATGATGTCTTTTATCTGCAATAAATAGAATCCTCCTCTTGGAGAAGTTGTGGATTCTTTTGGGAGAAAGGAGTATCAAGCAAGAGGTGCTCCTCATATACATATGCTGTTATGGATCAAGGATGCACCCAAATTCGGAACTGATTCGGATGACACTGTTTTGTCTTTTATTGAAGAATATGCGACATGTGCTATACCAAAAAGAACAGATGAAAACCCTTTAAGGCAACAAGTCTTACAATTCCAAAGTCATCGATGTGGAAAATACTGTTGACGAAAGTAAAAGTCTAAGGAGAAGTTTTATACCGAATGTCGTTTTGGATATCCACGTCCTGTAATATCCAAAGGAAGAGTAAACAGTTTTATGTCAGCTGTGAGACATACCATCACTAGAAAATCTCCCAAAAATACATACAATTTGAGAAGAAGTGAAGAATCAAAATATATCAATGATCATAATCCAGTTATTCTCTCAATGTGGAATGCTGATGTGGATATTCAGTATGTTGCGGATAATTCCATTGCTGTTGCCCGGTATGTGACATCTTATATAACAAAATCAGAAAAGACAGAGTTAAAAGAAATGTGGGATGAAATTTCTCACAAGAAGAGTCTTAGTAAGAAATTATACAGTTTCAGATTGAAGATGTTATCCCATCGTGAAATTGGAGCGTATGAATGCTCAGATCGGTTATCATCTGCAAGTTTATACTCAAAATCTCAAAGAATCATTTGGGTGAGTCTAGGTCTTGCTGTAATGCGAAATCGAGTACTTAAATCTGTACAAGAAATCGAATATTTAGCAGAAAAAGTACAGATATTGTCAAAACAAACATGTTGGACACATATTATCCAAATAGAAGTCATCATCTTGATAACATTTGTCTCTATGAAGTACTGCAATACTACACTTTTAAAAGGCATACTACAGAAAACATATAAGAAGGAAAATATGCAGTGATTGGTTCTGAAGGATGTTTGGTGAAACAATGGAAAGGAAATTTGATTAATCCCAGGAAACTCAGTTGTGATACTTCTGATAAAAGGGAATTTCACTATTTAACACTTTTGCAACTCTTCAAACCGTGGCGTACAGAACTGGGAATTACTTGCAGAATTTCAGATCTATGAAGATTCATTCAATGTTTGTAAAGATACCATAGAATGTACAGTTTTTCCAAATTATCTCAAAATGTTGAACGATGAATTTGATCACGAAGCTATTATTGCAGCTGAGATTGCTAGAGACAGTTCTCAGGACAGTCAAAGTTCTGCTCCACTGAGGCAAGATCCACTAGGACATCCAATTCTTGAAAATGAAGCGGCAATCACGATGAATGAAGTGGAAACAACAATGCATCAAGCTCAAGAAGATATTATGGACTTAGGAAACTTGGAAGAACAACTAAAGGGCCGATTCCGATCCGGGTTGGAAGGGCACCGAACGCGATCCAGCCGGAAAAAACTACGAGCCGCACGCTTGTTTTCCGCCCGACTCGTACAGCTGTACGAGCGAGCAAGTGTGATGCGAGCTACGTGAAATTCACCGACTGAGTCGTTTCTGGGTCCAAACCACTCCATACATCTCAGCCGTAAGCTAACCCGGGGCGTGCAATGGATACGACCGAGCCAGTACGATGCACGTGTCGGGCAGCCGGTGCAAGCCGGACTTTTGGGCTCGCAAAACGTCCAGGAAGTTGCCATTGGGGGTCCGCGTCGGTCCCCCTGTCACCCGCAGCCCTATGACTCGGACACAGGGGAGACCCAAGGGTCCCCCCAACACAGGCATGTACGGTGCGGATGGCACCGACGCGTACCCACTGTAGGGGGCGCCCTTGTGCGAGACGTACCCATTCAGTCAATGGGAGCCCATGTACGCGTCGTACGACCGGCTCCTATTGATTTCTATGGGAGTCCGACCGAACCGAGTCCGGCAGCATACAGCCGCATTGTACTCGCTCGGTCGGACTGCAGGACTCCGGCTCGGTCAGAAAACACTCCGGATCCGGCCTGGTCGGAGAGCTTCCCGACCCGGATCAGAATCGGCCCCTTAATGTTGAACAGAAAGAAATATATCTGCAAGTGAGACAAGAGATTGACCATGGATTTCTTCATGAAAAGAAAGAATGCATATGCACATCATTTCAACCTATCCGAATGTATGTCAGTGGTCAAACTGGAACAGGAAAAAGTTTCTTAATTAAAGTATTGACCAGATATCTACAGAAAATAACTGACTCACATTTGTCTTGTGTTGTAACTGCTCCAACTGGGTTGTCAGCACACAACATTACAGGAATTACATTACATCATTTACTTATGCTACCTGTAGAGCATGAAAATAAATTGGAATATAATAAACTATCTGGAGAAGCTTGCTATGAAGTTTCAAGAGTGCTAAAGAAAATGAAATTTCTCATTATTGATGAGTTAAGTATGGTCTCAAACTTAATGCTTGCTTTTGTGCATTTAAGAATGCAGCAAAATCTTAAAACAGAGTACGATGCCTTATTTTGAGGAAAACATGTAATAGTTTTTGGAGATCTACTGCAACTTACTCCCGTAAAAGGACAACTAGTATTTAAAACACTTGTGCATGAAGACACCAGAAAGTCTTTGGGAATTGTTGGAAACGTTAACATTTGGTCATATTATGAATACAAAGAACTCATTAAAAATATGCGACAGGCAAATGATGCTGATTATGGAACTATTCTTCAAGTTATAAGAATTGGAGTACTGACAGAACATGACAAACAAGCTTTGCAAAGTCGACTACTTACAAACTTGTTTCCAAATGAAAATATAGTTCCCGAAAAAATATATAAATAATTGCAGAAAATAAATCTATAATCTGCTTAATGCAATAGTGCACGAGTGTTCTATTTTCAATGAAGAACTTTTGAAGCTAGAAAATGAACAAATAATAAAAATGGAAGCCATTGATAAAATAGAGCATGAAGGAATCACTATTATTTTGACGGAAAAATTGAAAACAAAATTGGATTCTTTAGAAAAATCTCTATCTAAAACTGCAGGTTTAGAAAATAATTTTTATGTATGTGTAAACTTTCAGGTTATTTCACGGTGTAATTTGGATGTGGAAAAATGTTTAGTAAATGGAGCGATGGGAAAAGTTGTTGATTTTGTTCATTATCAAAAAAAAGATGGAATAGAATGTTTGAAAATCAAATTTGATCAGATTGAAGAAGTAAAACAAATTGCTTGCTGTTCTGCTCTTTCTTTGGCATATGCAGTGACTATTCATAAATCTCAAGGTTTAAGTGTAGACAGTGCTTTGGTGAACATTGGAAGTACCGTATTTAAAGAGGGTATGGCATATGTTGCTTTGTCCCGAGTGAGAACTTTATCTGGATTGTATTTGATTGATTTTGATGAGGGAAAGATTACTGCAGATGCATACTGTGTAAAAGAGTATAATCAGTTAAGAAGAGTGCATGCTCCCAATTTAGGTGAATATCCTGTATTTGAAAAGCGTGTAGTAGGTCGAAAAAAAAGATATGAGAATATCTGTAGTGAAGTTATAGAGAAGGAAAAAAATAAAGATAATGTTTACATTGCAAGGAAAAAGAAAAAGGACACTATTGAAGAGATTGTTGGGTATCAGTTAGAAAATAGTTCAGGTATCAACTGCTATGCTAATGTAGCGGTCAATGTTGTTTTTGTTCTAGAAAGTTTGCAACAGCAAATTATGGAGAATCATAAAAAAAGATTTTGTTCCTTGTTGCATTCTATTTATGAAAAATTGAGAACTGATATCCGTAATCTTTTGGATATATGTTCTGGTTCTACACAGTTTACGCAGAATGTCCAACAAGATGCTCAGGAATTTATAATGCAGTATTGGAAAATGAAGGAATAGAAATTGAAAATCTTTTTGACCTTTGTTATAAATGGGAACATCAATGTGAAAATTGTATGTTTACATGTAGCACTAACATATACACTGAAAGATTTATATATTTGACATTACCAGACTGTAAAAACAGTGTCTTTCAACAAACTAGTTAAAGCAGCAAACCAAAACATGGAGTGTAGCCAATGCAAATCAGAAATGTTATCAACATTATTTATACAAAGATTTGGAAAATATATAATTTTAATGATACAAAGTTGTACAGCTGATCGAAGAAAAATTGAAACTTTAATTAAACATTTTGTAGCAAGTCAACTATCAATATCAGGCAGAACTTTTGTAGCAGTAGCAATTATTTTCCATGATGGTCCTTCTACAACATCTGGACATTACACTGTCTATTTAAAATGCAATAAAGGATGGACAGATTGTAATGATGCTCAATTGGTTTTTAAACAACGTTTGCCTAACGAATTACTAAATTCCTACCTAATATTTTTAAAGCCAAAGTTTTAAGAACATAAGTCAGCCTATTAGGAATATCTTAAAATGTATAAATAAAATTACTATTGTACAATTTCAGTATAAAGGATTTCCGGAATACCATTTGGCCTAGAGGACAGGTGTACATTTGAAATAAGGACTTTTTCTTGGACATTCTCACATCATATATTTTTAAAGAACATCATTTAAAGAATATGGAAATTAAAAAGAATTCTTCATTGAATTATTATTTCAGTTCTTTCATATTGTAGTAAGAAAATTCTCTTAGAAAGAAGCATTTTTATATATGTGTTATTTGTATTATATTGTATGTTATTTAGGATGTTGTTTTTATTGAATTTTGATAAATAGCTCAGTATATTGATAATATTTTTCATACAGATTTGTTTTTTTAAAAACATTCTTATTGGTTGGTTTTTTTTTTACCCTCTGTTATGTGATGAGTAACATTGAAATCACTGTTTGTATTGAAATTCAATATATTCTGAGAACAGCAAAATAATTCATATAATGTTAAAATCATGTTGTGTTATAAAGAGTATAATATTATATATTCTAACTGTATTTGTTCTTCTCTTTCACAGATTCTTATTGTAAAGTACAACATTTTCAGAAATTTAAATTATAAAAAACAATTAAAAAATTGTTAAGCATTTTTTTTAAATATACTACTATCAAGGTAAGATTAAGTAATGCAAACACTATCAATGCACTACTACATCCAGCTATGTGTATAAACCTCTAACTAACTACTATGTCAAGTAGTGCCTATGCAATCTAGGAATCCTTGTGTCTATCCCATGCATTTCTTCAATTACCCAACCAGCACAATCTATGTATGCTATCAGTCTGCCAAAACCTAAGCACTCATAAATTCAGCATGTATTTTCTTTACAACAGTGAAATTAAACAGAAGGATTAAAACTAACTATTAAAACACACAATGGGCTGCATTTGCACACAGGTGAAGAAAGGGGGGACTGAGGTGACATGTGTGCAAACACACTCTGTGGGCGTTTTAAGTTAGGGGATGAAGTCCCCTTCAATCTTGAGGGTCCCTGGGGGCCAACTAACCCACCGGGTATGTCCAGTAAGTGCCATAGAGTTGCATTGCAGAGAGCTGTAAAATGGGCCATGGCATCGGACCACCTCTCTGCAACGTAGCTCTGTGGTGTTTACTAGAGGTACATGATGGACAAGTAGAACTCAGGGACTTTCAGAATTAAAGGAGACTAAATTCCTAAACTTAAAACACGTGACAGGGTTTTTGCACATGTCACATCAGGCCCTATCCCCTCCCTTCACAACTGTGTAAACACGCCCTATAGCCCTTTTATGTTGGGAGATTAAGTCACCTTGAATCCTGAGGGTCCCTAGAGTCCAACTAGCCCACTAAGTATGTCCAGTTAGCGCCACAGAGCTGTGTTGCAGAGAGATTTAAAAAGGGGCACGGCTTAGTCCAACTCTCTGCAACGTAGCACAGTCGTGCTTACTGGAAGCATGTATTCTCTTTAGAACAGTGAAATTATGTTATTAACTAGTCAAGTAGCAAAACAATTCCTTAAACAAAAAAACTAGTACAGCTACAATATTCTGTGCAGTATGTATGCAGACTTCTAATCACTTACATAGAATTGATACACTCATTTAAATAATCAGTTAGTAACTAAGCAGTCTAGTAAACCTTCTGTCTGTCCTGAGCACTTGTACATTTACTCATTCAGCACTATGTATGTATCCTATCACTTTGCCAAAACCTAACCATTTAGAAATGTATCTTGCACTCTCTTTGCAGTGCTGAAATTATTCTAGTTATTTCTTATATACTTAAGGTTTGGCCTAGCCACTAACCCTAGTACAAGTGAATTTCTTTATATACTATGCATGCAGACCTGCAACAAGCTACAAAGTAAAAATACACTCTTCAAAATACACAGTTAATACCTATGTAGTGTTGGAATCCCTCTGTCATAGGAACCCATGTGACCTGAAAAAAAAACATTTGATTGGTTCATAACATTTCCCATTGTACCTAATTGAAGGAGTGCAACCATTTCAATCATTGTTGTTGGAACATCTTTGGAGAGATATCTCTGTGCTTACCTCTTGTCACTCTCATGAAATTCTTCAATCAACCAACCAGCAATATGTTCTTATTTTATCAGTCTGCCAATACCTAAGCACTTATGGTGCATATTTAGAAGCACCCTGTACCAACAATAAGTCACTTTTTGTAACACACTGATGGCGCTAGACACTCCTTCATATTTACAAGTAGAGCAAAAGGCACCCTGCGTAGCTTTTCTTCTCCTTGTAAATATGACCTCTTCATACACAGCAATTTGCATTGAAAAGGCGTTGCTATGGATGTTTCCACGCAACACTCATATAACAAGACACATCTCCAGAATTATCATAAATCATAAATCTGGAGATGTGTGTGAATGCTGCACCATCCTCCAGTTGGTGTAGCAAGGCACAACAAGGAGAATTGTTTTCATTTCTCATTTTGTCTCTTTCAATGTATGCTGCATTGCACAGCATACATTGAAAGAGGAAAATGCCTTTACTGATTGTTTCAAACAAAACAACATTCACTGAATGATGTCATCAGTGATGTCATCAATGATGTACTTTGAGATGTCATCAGTGATGTCATCAGTGATGTCACTGACCATGTCATGAATGATGTAATATGTGACATCATCAGCAGTGCATTGCGGACGCGCGAGTTATAGTTAGAAGAACTAATTATATCGGAGGAATTTCTATGGTACTGCACGAGTGAATTGTCCTGAAACCTATGTTTTTTTTCAGTGAATACTTATATATATATATATATATATATATATATATATATATATATATATATATGCTTTCGAAACGGCCCACTTTTCGGCTCCTGGGCGCTCTGAGGTGGTGCGTCAGAGGTGCGGCAGAGCCAAGCCGCTAAACTATTCGTACTTTTTCCCACACAGGGCTTCCTCGCGCACTCACGAATTATGAAGCAGTCTTGCAGCGATGAATGCAATTCATTTTTATTTCACTTCAGCTTTGCCAGTTATACAACCCTTGTTCACAAGACTGTCTTCGTAGAGACCGAAACGCGTAGGGTTGTATAACTGGCAAAGCTGATGTGAAATAAAAATGAATTGCATTCATCGCTGCAAGACTGCTTCATAATTCGTGATTGCGTGAGGAAGCCCTGTGTGGAAAAAAGTACGAATATATATATATATATATATATATATATATATATATATATATATATATATATAAATTCACTGAAAAAACCATAGGTTTCACACATGTTATAGTTAGCTGGGCATTTTATTGATAAAAAACCAATGAAATTCCCCCGTTATAGTTAGTGCAGGCAACTATAACTCACGCGACCACAATCCTCTGCTAATGCTAATACTGTATTTAGACACTTATTTGCCCATGTCTTCTTCCATTAAATTTTTGCTATACATATATTACAAATATTTTTTTTTCATAAAGACACATATGTCATCAGCAGAAGATTGCGGTCGCGTGAGTTATAGTTGCCTGCACTAACTGTAACGGGGGAATTTCATTGGTTTCTTATCAATAAAATGTCCAGCTAACTATAACATGTGTGAAACCTATGGTTTTTTCAGTGAATTTGCAAGGTTTTTTAAATGCTAATTCCTAACTATAACGTGTGTGAAACCTATGGTTTTTTCAGTGAATTTGTACGATTTTTTAAATGCTAAGTTACTTTACGCCATTCGTGGCGTGCGCGCCCAGTTAACGCAGTTTGTTCCGTGCGCGCACGGTGCGCTTTGCGCACCGTGCGCGCACAGTGAGCACGCGGTGCGCTTCGCGCACCGCGCGCCCACTTTACGCAGTTAGTGCCGTGCACGCACGGTGGTCACGTGGTGCGCTGCGCACACTGCGTGCCCACGTTATGCGGGATGGGCCATGTACGCGCGATGCGCTTCGCGCACCGTGCGCACATGGGGGGCATATTATGCGCATCTTTGTGAAATTTATTCTTTGTTTATTTCTTACCTGTAATAAGCCTTGCACAAATCGTGCCCTTCGGGCACCATTTGCACACGGGGTGGGGAGGGTGTGGATAATTTTTTTTTTTTTAAATTTTTACCGTACGCGTACGGTAAGCGTAATCGGCGATTTTCCGAAAAAAAAAAAAATTTTTTTTTGGGCTTGGGGGTTGTTTGGGGACCCCTATATCAATGCTGGGTGGTTAGGATCTCAAGAAACTGCCTCTTTAGACATTTTTTGGCATCGTTTTTGCTGC
Source organism: Triturus cristatus (assembly GCF_964204655.1). Lineage (NCBI taxonomy): Eukaryota > Metazoa > Chordata > Amphibia > Caudata > Salamandridae > Triturus > Triturus cristatus. Next base: position 345,399,169 of record NC_140587.1, on the reverse strand, counting down.
CCAACTCAGAGAGCGAGAGAGAAAATGGCGGCCGCCGCTTCCTGGTTTCGACCGATTCGAATGTTTACTAAGATCTAACAGCCAATCAAAATCGCGCTCGCGCACGCCACCGTACGCGTACGGTAAGCGCACCGTAAGCGCACCGTAAGCTGGCTCAGATATATATATTGATTTAAAGGCTATTTTCTCTGAATCTACTGAACAGATTTACACCAAACCTACAAAAGGCACTTCCTTGACCTGAGGACTACCTCTCTGCCAAATTTCAAGTAATTCTGTTCAGCCGTTCGGGCTGTAGCTGTGTCTAAAAGTCCTATGGAAAAATGCATGGGAAAAACGCGTTTTGGGACCCCCCTTTTATCTCAGCCCCCGCTTGACGAATCCCCCCGAGACTTTCAGGGTAGGAGCGGAGCGTAGCGCCCCACCTATTTTAAAAACTTCGCGAGGATTCGTCGACCGGCGCCAAAGTTATTCAAAATAGAATGTTGCGGATTTCCTATGGAAACGTGGTCCTAACTATAACTACCTACTGGCGACCGCCAGTAGGTAATATATATATATTATATATATATATATATATATATATATATATATATATATATATATATATATATATATATATATTATCTACTGGCGGTCGCCAGTAGATAGTTATAGTTAGGACCTACTTTCCATAGGAAATCCGCAACATTCTATTTGGAATAACGTTGCCGCCGATTGACGAATCTTCGCAAATTTTTCCAAACTTTTGCTCTGCTCTGCTCCGCTCCTACTCTGAAAGTTTCGTGGTGATTCGTCAAACGGGGGCCGAGAAAAAAGGGGGTCCCAAAACACGTTTTTCCCATGCAATTTCCCATAGGATCTGTTGTCGCAGCTACAGCCCGAACAGCTGAACGGAATTACACCAAATTTGGCAAAGAGGTAGTCCTCAGTTCAGACTCATACCTTATGCTTAAATGGTGTTAATCCGTTCAGTAGTTCCTGAGAAAATTAGAGTTAAAAGTTAGTGATATCTATAGCCGGGGAGGATCCGCGGATCCTCCCCGCACCCTCCCCGAACCCTCCCGAGCACGAGCTGAATGCTAATTGGCTGCCAACACTCAGGAAGTGTTGGCAGCCATCTTGTGCCTCTGTAGAACCGAGGCACAAGACACAACAAAAACAAAGACGCAAAATGCGACAAGGGGACAGGGTAGAAACACCCTGACCCCCTAGGCCTGCTCAGGGGGTCCCACAAGGACCCCTAAGGCCCCCCCAAAAAATTTGTTTTTGAAAAAAAATCACGGGATGTCCCGGGGGCAATGTGTTTATCATAATGGGGGGCCCAGAGGGGCCCCCAGCCCCGGGGACCGCCACCCCCGGGGCTTAACTGAATGTATGCGGGGGGCTCATGGCCCCCCCACAGCCCCGGGGACCGCCACCCCCGGGGCTTGTTTTAAAAAGAATACCAGTGTGGGGGGCTCGAGCCCCCCCCACACGCCCCGGGGACCGCCACCTTCCCGGGGCACTAAATATTTAAATAGGGGGTCCGTTACGGACCCACCAAGCCCCGGGGACCACCACCCCCCGGGGCTTAAAATTAAGTGGGAGAGGGGCCGCGCGGCCCCCCTCCTCGTGCCTTGTCGTGGCCCTGGGGACCGCCGCCCCCCAGGGCCGGCTCCTGCAGTGTCCCGGGGTACCCACCCCCGGGACACTGCTGTTTGCTATGGCAGGGTGGGAGCCTCGCGGCTCCCATCCTGCCATAGCAAACTGCTTTGGTATTTGGAAGAGAGAGCAGGAAACCTGCTCTGTCTTCCAAATACCAAAGACGATTGTTTTTCCACACGGGGAGCAGCATGTTAGCTGCTCCCCGTGTGGAAAAGCAATGCCGGCTCCCGCAGGATGCGGGGAGCCGGTGGGGCCGTGGGTGGATTGGGGACCCCCCACTGCCCCCAATGGAGGACAGGCCCCGGGGGATGGGGTCCCCGGGGCCAGTAGTGGCCCGGGAGGGGTCCACGCGGCCCCCCTCCCCAAACTAAATAAAAAATAACATTTAAAAAAACGGCCCCGGAGGATCGGGTCCCCGGGGCCAAAATGGGCAACAGGAGGGGGCTACGCAGCCCCCCTCCATAAAAAAAATAAAAATAAAAAGAGCCATGCCCCGGGGGATGGGGTCCCCGGGGCAAATTATGGCCTTGGGAGGGGAGCCACGCGGATTATTATTATTTTTTTAAAATAAAAAAAACAAATTGGGGGCAGGCCCTGGAGGATGGGGTCCCCAGGGCCAAAAAATAAGAAAAAGAAGGGGAGAAAAATAAAAAAACGGGATCGGGAGGAGGCCACGCCCCCTCCTTTCATCACTCTGCAAATGCGCCCCATGGCGCGTTTGCAATGGGGGAACGAATTCCCCTTCAATACTGGGGGCCAACTAGCCCACCAGGAACCTCAAGTATGCGCCAGGGGGCTGCGCTGCAGAGAGGTGTAAGGAGGGCACGCCCCTTTTTACACCTCTCTGCAACGCAGCTCCCTGGCGCTTACTGGAGGTACCTGGTGGGCTAGTTGGCCGCCAGGGGACATCAGGATTTAAGGGGACTTAATCTCCCAACTTAAAACTCACCACGGGGCGCGTTTGCACAGTGGTGAAGGTAGGGGGCGGGGCCTGAGGTGATACTGTGCAAATACGCCCTGTGGTGCGTTTTAAGTTGGGCTATTCATTCCTCTTCAATCCAGAGGTCCCCTAGGGGACAATTAGCCCATCAGGTACCTCCACTAAGCGCTACGGAGCTGCGTTGCAGAGTGTTGTAAAAAGAGGTGTGGCCTCTGAACACCTCTCTGCAACACATCTCCCTGGCACATACTGGAGGAACCTGGTGGGCTAGTTGGCTGCCAGGAGACCTCAGGATTCAAGGGGACTTAATCCCCCAACTTAAAACACCCCACGGGGTGCGTTTGTACAGTGGTGAAGGTAGGGGGCGGGGCCTGAGGTGAGATCTGTGCAAACACGCACTGTGGCGCGTTTTAAGTTGGGGAATTAATTCCTCTTCAATCCTGAGGGTCCCTGGGGACCAACTAGCCCACCAGGTACCTCCAGTAAGCGACACGGACCTGTGTTGCAGTGTTGTAAAAAGGGGCTTGGCCTCTGAATACCTCTCTGCAATACAGCTCCCTGGCGCATACTGGAGGTACCTGGTGGGCTAGTTGTCCCCCATGGGACCACAGGATTGAAGAGGAATTAATTCCCCAACTTAAAACGCGCCACAGGGCGTGTTTGCACAGATCTCCTCAGGCCCCTCCCCCTTCCTTCACCATTGTACAAATATTCCTCTAAAATCAGCCGAACTACAAATTCCGATTTACTCACCTGTTATCAGGAGAGAACCCAGGGCTGTATCTTTTAGCCCAGCACTGACCCTGAAAAGTAATTCTAAGCGTACTTACCAGTAACTTGTATTTCCTTCCATAGGAATCCATTGTGTGGTTTTCACCAGAAAATTTTCAAAGTGTCAATTTTTGAAACGTACAAATATTCCTCTAAAATCAGCCTAACTACGAATTCTGATTTACTCACCTGTTACCAGGAGAGAACCCAGGGCTGCATCATTTAGCTCAGCACTGACCCTGAAAAGTAATTCTAAGCGTACTTACCAGTAACTTGTATTTCCTTCCATAGGAATCCATTGTGTGGTTTTCACCAAAAAAGTTTCTAAGTGTATATTTTCACAAACTAAAAATATTCCTAAAAAATCGTCTGTATGACTTAAACACATTCTTTCAACTGTTTACAGGAGGTTGGCCAGTGCTGGATCCAGGATCCACCAATGAGTAAGAAAAAGTAACGATAACACTACTTACCTGCTAAGTGAATTTTCTGCCGTAGGATAACATTGGTGATTCTATGGGAAAAAGTTTCTAAGTGTCAACTTTTAAAATACAATAATATTCCTTAAAAATCACTACTGTAACCAAAGCGCTTTTACTCAACTGTTTACAGGAGATGTCCAAGGACTGAATCTAGGATCCAGTCTTGTGGTTAGAAAAGTAATCCATAAAGTAACTAATTGCATTTAACTAGAAATTCACATTGAACTCAATGTTGCTTTGTGTTTGAAATTTTGTTGCCCATTGCAACAACTGTAACTACTGTACTTAAAAGTCTGTTGCCTATTTGCCAAGTATTTAAACTAAAGTAATTCATTCTGAGAAAGTATATTTTGTATTGTAATGTATAATGTAATTATAATGTAATTAAAAAAAATATATCTAAAAATAAATAGTTTAAAAAACGTAGTAAATCAGTATAAAAAAAATAAGTATAACAATTAATACATTCAAAATTGTCATTTAGAAAACCTTTGAAATTCACTGAAAAAAACCATAGGTTTCAGGCCTGATGTAGTTAGGAATTAGCATTTAAAAAACCTTTGAAATTCACTGAAAAAAACATAGGTTTCAGGGGCGTTATAGTTAGGAATTGGCGTTTAAAAATCCTTAGAAATTCACTGAAAAAACCATAGGTTTCAGGGGTGTTATAGTTAGCTGGACATTTCCCTCGTACAAAACCCTAGAAATTCCCCTGTTATAGTTAGTTCAGCTAACTATAACTCGCGCCCCCGCAATGCACTGCTGATGATGTCACATATTACATCACTCATGACATGGTCAGTGACATCACTGATGACATCACTGATGACATCTGAAATGACATCACTGATGCCATCACTGATGACGTCATCCATGTGATAAATTAGTGCATCTTCTCACACCCTTTGATATACTCAATCAAAATTTTAGACGTCCATTCTCAAAACCATAGATACTCCAATACCAATAACTACATACCCACTCAATGACTCTTAGATCTACACACACATCCACTCACTCACCTGTACAGTCACTCATACTTACAGTCACTCAGTACAGGACTATCATATGCATTTATACACCTACATAGACACTCACACACCACCAATCATCCATAGAGGTACTCTCACACCTAGTCAGTCATGCAAATAATTAATCACACTCCCATTTACTCACCTGTGCAGTTATACACACACAAGTTCACTTACTCATAAAAATAGTACCACATTCTTACGCTCTTATACAATCACTGATACAAGCACACACTCATCCATACAGCCACTCTCACAATCACACACTCTCACATATACCCACTTATATACTCTTACACACATATATACTGCCTTTCACATATGTAGTTACTCACACATGTACCACTGAGATATACATTCAATCACTAACACACCCATACATACACTCACTCAACCATGCAGTCCATCACAGATGCACTCTTAAAACCACGCACCCATAAAATCACCCACTCACACATGTATGCACAGAGTCACACACACCCCACCCACACAAACACTCAGGCACCCAAACAGATACTCAGAAAACCAATCAATAACCCATAGAGACATTCATATAGCTATTCACAAAGCCATGCAGCCGCTTATACACCAACAGACAGATAGATACAGACATTCACACAGTTTAGTCACTAGTCTGCAGTAAGATACGTTTAATGACTCACTTATACAGTCAGTCACGCACCTACTAAATCATCCATTCACACACTTATACACCCACTCATTCTTCTATAGGTTCTTCCCTATATATGTATTAAACATATTTAAAATCTATGGAAACACACACTCACTGGATGATGTCATCAGTGATATCATCAGTGATGTAATTTCAGATGCCATCAGTGATGTCATCAGTGATGTCACTGACCATGTCATGAGTGATGTAATATGTGACGTCATGAGCAGTGCATTGCGGGGGCGCGAGTTATAGTTAGCTGAACTAACTATAACAGGGGAATTTCTAGGGTTTTGTACGAGGGAAATGTCCAGCTAACTATAACGCCCCTGAAACCTATGGTTTTTTTAGTGAATTTCTAAGGTTTTTTAAATGCCAATTCCTATCTATAACGCCCCTGAAACCTATGTTTTTTTCAGTGAATATATATATATATAAAATGTGTTTCTGCATGTTGTTCTCAATGAAGAATTTCGAGCACTTTGTTTTTCCATCCTAGTTGGTGTTTTTGGACGCATTTCTTTTTGTTTTGCTGTCATTTTTGTGCAGAAACTGTGCAACACCAATTTTAAAAGGTTATGCTATGATTAGATGGAGGGACGCAGATTTCTTCCTGGTAAACTTGCCAGAGCAAAAGGTCATCTTTGCAAAGCCCCTGTATATTAGAAAGGGTTTGTTGGAAAGAAAACAGGACGTATTATTACGTGAGTGAATCACTGTCTGTTCTGAGGACACGTAGGAAATGTTTGTTTATGTTATTCAGTTTTTTCACTTTTGAATGGCGGCGGATAACAAATTCCCATCCACGAAAACAGGGTAAAATAAGGAGAAAGCTACCTTTACAGCATTCAATTGCATTCAATGTAGTTTACAAGAAGCTATTATAACAGTTGAAGACTAAATACATTTGCATGCGTTAGACACTACTTCGGGCCAGGTTACAAACGCATGAAACCATACTACAAGCTTAGAATGCATAAGCGATTAAAGCCTCATTGCAAATCACAGGTTTTGCTTTTGTTTTGCAATCATTGAAGTTCGCAATTTACAATTACACACAGAAACCTAAAAACACCTCACCTAGCATGGTAAACCATTTTTAAAAATTACATAAAAACAAACACCAGTCTCCCGAAGGCTTCAAGTCTACCAACCATTTAAAAAACTGACAAAACCACATTTAATGAACATCCACTCGCCACTCTGAACATTTTAGATCTCGTCTTCAGACATCTGTACCTGTCTGTTGGAAAGCTCATGTTACCAGTACACTTATACATAAACGCAATAAAACACAGACTTACGGCCCAGAGACTGGGCATTTAGTTGACCCCCTTCAGTTAATTTACATGCTTTGCCAGGTACTATTAGGAGTCCTTTGGTATCCTCTCTTCTGCTTCCCCTGCCCCTTGACGGTGTATGTGTGCCTCCTCACAGCTTAATCATCACCTTCTGTTGCTTCCAACCATACTCATTTAGCCTGTCTTTGCCAATGTTTGTTGAATTACATCCAAAGTATTGGCAAAGCTTCCTCAGGCCATCTAGTACGGTTAATACCTTTTAAAATTGCTACCGAGTGGGTACGTAAAGGAACAGTTGCCATCTTGTAATGGTTTATCATAAACCACATAAAAGTCATTAGAGGATGGTCATTACAAAATGGCTCCCAAGTATACATGCACATTCACAGCTGCTGTCTTGTTTAGGGACAGAGGAAGCATCCTTGCCTAAATATAATTACTCCAAGTGTCCATGCTAGCGGAGTCTTTGGGGCTTCTGACCACTGGGAGGTCTGCCCACCTGGAAGATCAGGGAATTGGAACAGTCTGATGACTGCTGCATTTTTCGCCCTGGTATAGGCTATAATATAGCTCATGGTTAGAGAACCTGATATTGCTGTGAAAAGCCACCATTTTATCTAGGTGACAGAGTGGCTGGTATTAGGACCTGGTGGCATTTGTTATGTTTGTTTTAAGTGTTAGATTGCGAATGCTTCAGTTACAGGCATTTAAATAGTGGTCATTATCATAATGTCGGCTGTGGACAAAGTCATGCAAGCGCTACGACTGGTTGAGGAAGTGGGGCGTCTTGACCTCCTGCCTTCAAGTGTGCCAAGTTGAGACTGACCAATACGTCAGGCATCGGACAGGGTCACAGCCATGGTGATCGTGTGCTCACCACGGCCCGGACCACTGCTTTTAATGTGAGCAAGGTGAGAGAATGTGGCCCCTCTAGGGGGAGCAGAGCAGCACTAAAAATGCAGCAGTCAGACAGTAGCGTGGCAGATGAGCCCAGTCGGCTGATAGACTTATTGTGCAAATGCACAAGTATGAGTCCCAGAGGGAAGTAGAGGGGGCCGGGTCTCCTTACTGGGTGAGTGATTAGTCTATAAGGCCAATTGAGTCCTTGAGTGCAGGGGCGGTGGGAGGGGCTGTGCTGAATGCACACACATTGGCCGGTAAGGGGAGGGGGAATGAAGGAGCATCCAGAAAAGGCTGCAATCCAAACATACCCCTGAAGATAGTGGTGAGTGCAGATAGCTGGGGTGGAGGTTCTGCACTTGACAGCAGATGCAAGCTAGGAGGCAAGGAGAGGGCTGGAGATAAATCAAAAATGGGTTAAAGGTGAGGAATCATTGGGCCCTTTGGAGCACCTGGGATAGGCCAATGCGAAGTTGTGAAGAAGCAGAGGCTGGGGAAGGGTGGGAGTGGGGGGCTGCTAGACACCAGTATCATTGGAGAGCAAGTATCAGTTAGAGAAGGTGACAGCAGGGGCAAGGGAACAGTTGGAGCTTGACATCTCTGGGTACAGAAGAAATGCAACCTTAGGGTATATGGGAGGTGGTGCAAAGTGAGGAGCAGGAGTGAAGGTGGCACTTGCCACTATACAGAGGGCCCCTAAGGGCCAGGCCTCAGGGATAGTAGCAGCATTGTTGGAATGGAGTGACGGGGATGAAGAGAGGCAGAAGAACAAATGAAATGCGACAGTACTAGATCATCGGGTGAGGATGGTGGGAAGCCACTGAGAGTAAATACTAACCCTGGGCGTAGTGGGCTACGTGGGGCTACGTGGAGCATCGCGTAGTGTGGCCAAATCTACGCACACTCATGCACTCCGCGTAGCCCCGCTACGCGCCGCCCGCCCTCATTTTAAAATAATTTAAAGTATTTTAAAGTAAGAAAATGCCTTACCTGAGGTGCGGCGTCCCGGGGCTCCCTCTTCATGGTTCAACCGCCACTTCTTCCTCACAAATGCGCATGCGCGGATGCCAGCGCATGCGCATTTCTCACGAGAAATGCGCATGCGCGGGCGTCCCGTGCATTTGTGAGGAAGACGTTGCCGCTGAACCAGGAAGAGGGAGCCCCGGGACGCCGCACCTCAGGTAAGGCATTTTCTTACTTTAAAATACTTTAAATTATTTTAAAATGAGGGCGGGTGGGAGGCGGGTGGCGGGCAGCTCTGCACCGCCGCACCGTGTGCGTAGTGCTGCCTGCTACGCCTACTTCGTGGACCACGAAGCAGGCAGCACTACGTACACTCCGTGGGCGGAGCGGAGCACTACGCCCACCCTTAGTAAATACTAGGGCGGGTTGGAGAGCTGGCAGAGTGTCTCCAGGGGATCAGCGGTATTGCTTATTGGGGGTACAGGGAGGGCAGATGGGGGCTCAAGCAGGGCAAGTCACAGGACAAGGAAGTTGGTATTGGTTGCTGAAGTAAGGGCAACCCAGGCTTCATGTGAATTAGTTACCAGCACACCTGGCCTATTCCCTTTTTCACAGAGGGAACAGTTCATCAACTAGGTGATCATGGGGGAGCACAGTGTGGCCCCACTACCCGATGAAACGAGAAGTCGGGCGTGGTGTGTCCAGCCAGACAGCGGCGTTGGATGGCACAATCACTGCCCCAGAAGGCCCAGAGCAGCTTCTGCCGCTCAACTAGTGGGAGGGTGCAATACAACCCCCGATGGCATGAGGCACAGAATGCAGCGTCTCCCATCGTCAGAGAGGTTGAGAGGGTATTTTACGCCCCCTCAGCACAACTTGAACTGGAGTGCATTTGTAAAGCAAGACTACTGTCACAGTGTTGGGCAACAAAAGATGTCATAGCATATAGCTACACCCCGGCACTCCAAAGTTTTTGTGATGGTAAAAAGTATATATCACAGATTTGTCATAGAAAATTCAACAATTCTTTAGTGAAAATGGGTGCTATTCTGTTGTCAGAAATTAAGACCACAATATGTAAGGCCGAAATTGGGGCCGTATATTTAAACGCGGAGGTGCGTTCATACGTACTTCTTTCTGACACAGTTTGGCTTGTTTGTGGACAGATTATCAACCACCCAACGGTGGGATGAATTTTATATACGAGGAACAGACTGTGTTATAGCATTAGCTAAATGGAATGTTTTTCCAATATATGTCTGCTCATTTTAAACATGTCTTTGTCTAAGTAAAATAGAACACTAGATTACGCTAAACTTTTTATTTTCCATAGATGTTTTTATCAAGCAACTCCAATTGAAATTCAGTCTATGTACTAACATAAAAGGGATCATAAATAAGGTCAGTAGTTATCAACTATTAAGATAATGATTTATGATGGAACTTATAATGCTCTGTCACAATGATCGTCATGGTCATACGTTCTAAATGTGCACTTTTTGAAACAATTTCAGGACTGATCCAGCACTAAACGGATCAAACTCAGTCGTTTCTAAGACCAACCGGTGTCTATGGTGTTTGTTAACATCAGCACACAGGATAGGACCAACCAAGGTCAGAATTGGATATGACTAGAGGTACCTTGTACCAATAAGGAAACTTCAAGTACTCATAGTGAACACAAATATGTTCATAATAATTTTTTTTTTTTACTTTCATTCTTTTTCCTTAGGATTGGTTCAATAGTAACGGACCTTTCACTGATTCCTCGGGCAACACTGTGCCCTCGGTGCACTTCAACACTAACGCAAAAGACATCTAAGGTATTTTTTCTTCTTCTCTCACACTTATTTGGCGCACGTGGAAATCTCTTTCGCATACTGTCACTCGCTCTACTCAATCACGGTGTCTCTCCGGGCTGCTGAACTTGTGGTCTGTGCACTTCTTAAGTAGCATCTGATTCTTAGAACACTTCAAGGATCTCTTTGGGCTTTCTGTTCTCTCTTTTCAGTTTATCTTTTAACTTTATTAAACCAATTCACGAAAACCACTTAGTATTTGTGTTTTGGGTAAGAACATCATGCATCCATCTTCTGTACTTGCAGAAAGATAATAATGAACTAATTCTACACTGAATGAGGAATTTTTTCGCTGATATGAAAGCAAATTGTGATATCAAACAAATCTTTTGTTCTTTTGACCTTCTATCTTCTCCAAATTCTGCTTACAGCCTTGATAAAGTTACTTGTAGTAACGAAACACGTGTCGGCTGTCTTTGGGAGAAAGAAACCAACTTCATCATTTGGACTTTCACATCGGAGTATGATCTTTCTGAAATAAGAACAAAGAATATAGAACATTCATCCAATTCTGAAATGTTTTGTATGGACTTGACTTGTTTATTCATACCTTGTAACGTTAAGTACACCACATGAAATTCTCATGTCACATATGAGATTAAATTTTGTAAAAAAAAAAGAATCTCCGTATGATGTTCTTCCTTTTGAAATAAGGACATTACATATTGTGGTCTTAATTTCTGACAACAGAATAGCACCCATTTTCACTAAAGAATTGTTGAATTTTCTATGACAAATCTGTGATATATACTTTTTACCATCACAAAAACTTTGGAGTGCCGGGGTATAGCTATATGCTAAAACATGTTTAGAACAGACTCTCTCCTAGGAGAATTTCTGCTTATTTCACATCTCTGGTAGTGGGATGTTAGTCTACCCTGAGAGGCACCATAAATTGACTCAATAGTGCATACTGTTTACTATAGGATTTGGATGTGCGGCTGTTCAAACCATCACTACCAATCAAGAGTTTTTTTTAACAAAAGATGTCACTAGGGCAAAGGGAATGTAAATATTAGAGGCAACAATGATGAGGAGAGTTTTTAAGAGGGTGAATTGTTGGAGGATGACATGCCACAAGTCGTGGAAACAAGATGTTGGCAAAAAGGAGCAGGTAGAGAACAGGGCGGAGCATGTTAACCAGTCTATACATAGTGTCTTACAGAGTTCAGGCGATGATCATCAGCAATTAGGAGGACATGGAGTGCCAGAAATAGGAGACATCTAGTGTGGTGGCAGGCTCCAGAGCAGGCACCGACATTGGTGCCAGATAAGGGTGTGTGAGGCAAACAAAATGCTGCCAGAAAGGTATCAATTGGTGTGGATGTGAGGGAGTCCCAGGAAAGTGGGGCGACTCAATTGAGGAAGGGATTATATATGACAGATACGGGAGTAGGCACAGAAGATCAAGACACAGCTGAGAAAGTAGACACAGTGGCAGGTCAAGGGGACAAAAAGACAGGTATCTCTATGCCTGCAGATGGATTGAAAGGGAAAGATTTGGGGCAACAGGGGTCGCACAACAAAGAGGCGGATAAGAGTGCAGGGGGATCCCAGGAGGAGAAAGCAGAAGGAAAGTCAAATGGCCCAGAGAGAAAGGAGCTGAAGATTAAAAACCTGCCTTACATGGGAATGTCCAAGCTTTTGGGTGCACATCTCATGCTAGCGGCCAAGGGGAAAATATAGAAAGGGGTGCATGAGGAAATGCAAAAATTACATCATAGAAAGTTGATAGCTAAGTAGGGTTCCAAGGAGGAAGAATATGAACTATCCAAGTTGCCAAAGGTGCCATTGACCACAGAAAACTGAATGGTGGCACTTCTAATTTATGCCAGAGTGTATTGTGAAAAATATCTAGAGAGGAATGTAGTGCTTTTCAAATATAAGGATGTTATACGAAAGGTGCAGATAATTATGCAGGGTGTACTTGGGTCCAATATGATGACTAGTTTCATGCTCGCATTCACCTGAATCCTGATGCACAATGGGGGGGGGGTTGATTCGGGACTATGGCAACATACGATGGGGCCATCCAAATTTTGGAAGACTATCTTTACGGCAAGTGGGCTACCTATAGTAGACCGGCCCTTGTAAGGGCACCCCTCCCGGCGAGGGGTGGCGGCAGCAACAGAGTAGTGAGTCATGAGTACGCTGGGATTTTAACAAGGGCCTGTGCACCAGGGAGTATTGCAGGTTCCGGCACAAATGTTCAAAATGTGCCAGCAGACATGTCCTTACCCATAGCTATGGGGCAGATGGACACACACATTTCTACTCTGAGCAGTGGCTACAGCAACAAGGGCCCACAGGTGCACAATATCATGGTCAGATGCCAGGTTTCAGGGCAGGACAGGGCATTCAAGGACCGGGGGTGAGGGTTCATACACCAATGAACATAAAGCGGCTCGCTTTCTCTGTATCACATCACAATCACAAGGAGTATGCCAGGCTGTTGCAGGAGGGTTTTTAACTGCAAGTGCTGAAGGATAAATTGTTAAAAGAGATACAGGAAGGCAGAATGGCAGGCCCGTTTCATTATTGGCCCATGGAGAACTTTATTTTGTCCCCTACCAGAGTGGTTCCAAAAAAAGAAAAGGGGCAATTCAGGTTGATACAGCACCTAAAGGCACCTCTGTTTTCATCAGGTATCAGTGAAGTATTCTTTAGTGGACGTGGCTCTCTCATTTGTTGAGAGTTTAGGACAAGGGGCACAAATGGGTAACAGAGACATCAAGTTGGCTTTCAGTTTGCTGCAAGCATGCCCAGAAGATTTTCAGCTGTTGGACACTCAGTTTGAAGGCCAATGGTAGGGTAACAAACACACCGCACACTATCTCAATTACTTCTTTTTTTAGGGTAAACCCAGTTCTGCAGACTACCAGCAGCTAGTAGTAAGTTTTCAGGAGCTCATGGGGGGGGCCTGGCGTTGCCCCTGGAACTGGAGAAGACAGTGGGACCCAGTACGGTATGGTCCTTCATGGGATTTGAAATTGATTCACAGACAATCGAAGCCTCCCTTCCAGGGAATAAAATCTCATGGTACAATTGCTTCTGGATGCCATGGGGGTGTCCAAGCTTTTGGGTGCACATCTCATGCTAGCGACCAAGTGGAAAATGTGCAAAGGGGTGCATGAGGAAATGCAAAAATTACAACATAGAAAGTTGATAGCTAAGTAGGGTTCCAAGGAGGAAGAATATGAACTATCCAAGTGGCCAAAGGTGCCATTTACCACAGAAAACTGAATGGCGGCACTTCTAATTTATGCCAGAGTGTATTGTGAAAAATATCTAGAGAGGAGTGTAGTGCTTTTCAAATATATGAATGTTATACAAAAGGCACAGATTAATTATGCGGGGTGTACTTGGGTCCAAAATAATGGCTAGTTTCATGCCCGCATTCACCTGAATCCTGATTCACAATGGGGGGAGATTGACCAGGACCTATGGCAACATACGATGGGGTCATCCAAATTTTGGAAGACTATCTTTACGGCAAGTGGGCTACTTATAGTAGACCAGCCCTTTCAAGGGAATGGAAATGCATGTGCTTCTGGGACATTGGAACTCAGCTTGTAGGGTTGTGAGAACAGGGAGGTCATTCTGTAGGCAGCTGGGGATGTCCCTGTCTGGCTTCCCATTGCCACATCACCACATGCGATTTGTGGCAGGGTTTAGGGAGGACTTATGTATGTGGCGCTTCTTCCTGGGATCTTTCAAAGGAGTGCCACTGGTGGTTTTAAGACAGGTGGAATGGGATGCAGAGATCTACTCCAATGCTGCGGGAGGGATTGATCAGTATCGACAAGGCAGATGGTGTGTGGTGGAATGGCTACCCGATTGGTAGTTATTCTCCTGGTGGTAGCGGTGACATTGTGCGAGGAACAGTTGGCACACAAGAAGGTCATGTTTTGGATTGATAATATAGCACTGGTGCAGATGGTAAACTATCAGTCGTCCAGAGACGTTCAGGTGTGGAAACTGCTGCAGGTTTTTGTGCTGAGTTGTTTGAAGTATGTCATTTTGATTAGAGTGCAACATGTTCCTGGAGTGGACAATGACGTTGCGGATGGTTTGTCTCATTTACAGAGGGAGAGATTCCTGGGGCTGGCCACTGAGGCGGGCAAAGTTAGGACGAGGATGCCATAGAAGCTTTGGGCAGTAGGCGACAGAGAATGCTTCAGTTGGTGCTAGAGTCACTTGCCATGTCTACGAGAAGGGTCTATAGTCAATCCTAGTTGGATTTCCTAGATAGTGGAGCACAAAGGAGACAGGAGGGTTGTGCCAGAACAAAAGATGTAGTGCAATTGTGGAGCAAGACCATTGACATGGTCAGTATGACTATTCTCCCCATGCAGCCCACCACTGAGGTGCATCCCTTGAAGCCCTGAGCCCCGTGCCAGGTAGGTGTTCAAGCCCACCTCTACCCACAGACTCCTGCCTACTCCTCATCCCTGATGGTACAGTTGGAGAGCACTCTGCTCTTCTGCATGTCCGCTCGGTTCTGTGCCCTCTTTGCCTTTTGTTCTCTTTTTTCTCTCTCTCTTTTTGCTCTCCTTTTTTCTCTTTTTGCTCTCTCTCTTTTTCCACTCCCTTTTCTCTTTTTGCCCCCTCTTTCTATTTTGATCCTTTTTTCTCTGTTTGCTCTTTTTCTCTTGCGCTCCCCACCGCTGCTGCCCCCGTGGCCCTTCCAGCGTGTTCTTCCCGCTCCCGCCTGCCAGCTGACCACCGTTCTTCCAACGTCCACTTAATAGCAGCTGCTGCACGGCAAGAAGAGCATGACCCCTGTCCTGGTCAGTGTGACTGCTCTCACCCCGCGCAGCTCCACCATTGAGGTATTGTTGTCTGAACCTGGAACCTCCATGCTAGGTAGGTGTTCGAAGCCCTCGTCCACCGCCGGCGCCTCATCACTGGTGGTCTAGTGGGAGAGCACTCTGCTCTTCTGCTGGTCCGCTCGTTTCTGTGCCCTCTGTTTCCTTTTTTTCCTTTTGCTCTCTCTCTTTTTGCTCTCCGTTTTCTCTTTTTGCTCTCCCTTTTTTCTTTTTTTGCCCTTTTTTCTATTTTGAATCTTTTTTCTCTTTTTGCTCTCAGTCCCACACCCTACCACTGCTTCCAACCATGTCCCGTCCCTCTTCCAGCAAGTCCTTCCCGCTTCCCAGCTGACTGCCCTTCCACAACCCCACTTATTAGCAGCCGCTGTGTGGCCACGCTGCTGGTGCGCCTTCGGCACACCAAAGGCAAGTCCGTCTATGCCCATCCATGACTTGACCACAACCAGCACCAGAGACCCTGGTCTCCCGACTCACCTCTGCTACGACTCCAGCACCCTCCGCGCTCTCAACCATGGACTCACCAACAACTGCCAGCTCTAGATGCCGAGCAACACCCAATGGCTGATCTCCTGCCGATATAGCCGCTGCACCTGCCCCCACCGACCCCAGCAACTGCCCCCAGCCTTCTGGACGCCACCACAAACAAACCACTGAACTGCATCCTCCTCAACATGCGTTTGCTACAAAGGCATACCATAGAAATTTGGGATCTCCTAAACAACTTTGCCTTCCTCACAGAGCCTTGGACAAATGCCAACTCCGCGCCCGACACTGCAACCACCATTCCCGACAGATACAAGATCATAGGAAAAGACTGCCCCACCCACCCAGAAGGAGACATCACCATAGTTCAAAAAAGCTCCCTCCGCATGACAACCACCGTCGTGGGCGTCTCCATGACCCCCATGGAACATCTCCACGTCCAACCCCAAAACGACTCTCTGTGGAACCCTCATCTACACGCCCCGTGCTCCTTTTCACCAACACCATTGCCGACCTGATCACACCCCACTGCCTCACCTCCACAGACTGCATCCTACTCGGAGGCCTAATATTCCACCTGGACAACCACGATGACCCCAACACCACTGCTCTCCTAGATTACCTTGCCAACATAGAACTGAAGCAAATTGTCACTGCTCTAATGCACAAAGCAGGACACACACTCGACCCCTTCTTCGCAAGAGGAAACATCATCTCCTACAGCCACACCACAGAACTTCTCTGGACGGACCACCACTGCATCCATTTCTCCTGTAGAAAATCCACTGTACACAAGCATGCGCTCCGCCTCCCACGCAGAAACTGGAACAAAGTCAGAAAAGAACAGCACATCTCCGCTCTCACCAACAATTCACCTCCAGCTATGCCAGATGCCAACACCATGGCAAGCAGCCTCCACCCCTGAACTCCAAGAATCCAAGCGCTATTGCAAACGACTTGTAAAGACATGGAGAAACAGCAAAACCTCTGAAACATGTACCGCCTACAGTACAGCCACCATAGCACACCACCAACTCTTCAAATCAGCAAAGAACTACCTCCAAGACAGAATCCTCCAACACCCACAACTTCAAGGAACTCTTCTCCATCATACAGGAATTTTCCAAACCCAGCAGTGAAACTACAGACATTCCACCCTCCCAAGACCTCTGCAACAGACTAAGGTCCTTCGTTCACCTCAAGATTAAGAGGCTCTATGAAAAATTTGACAACTAAGACCTCTGCACTGCCCCAGCTCACACCCCCAGTGACACCACCCAACAGACCCTACTCACCTGGACCCCGCTCATGACAAAAGACACCTTAAAAACCAAGAAGACCATCCACTCTGGAGCACCCTCAGACCTCTGTCCCCCACATCTTCCACAGGGCCACCCCAGCCATTGCACCCAAACTACGCCGGATGATCAACTGCTCCCTTGAGACCGCCACATTCCCTGATGACTGGAAGAATGCCCAAAGTCAATCCCCTCCTGGAGAAACCCTATGTAGATCCGACTGACCTCAAGAACTTCAGGCCCATATCACTGCTTCCATTTGCAGCCAAGGTAATTGAAAAGGCCATAAACACCAAGCTAGCAAACTTCATTGAAGCTAACAACGTCCTGGACATGAGTTTGAGTTTGAGTTTGAGTTTTAAAATACTTGTAAAGCGCTCGTACACCTGCGGTTTCTTGGCGCTACTGTTAACCAGATCCAGGGCTAAAAAACGGGGGAGACTGCTTGGGATTTAATCAAAGGATTTTGTGAACAAATGGGCCTTGAGAAGTTTGCGAAATAGCAGGTACAGGGTGATGGATCGCAGATCCAGGGGAAGGGAGTTCCAGAGGATCGGGGCAAGGGTAGCAAATTTCGAACCTCCCCACTTCTTTGTCCGGTAGCGTGGGATAGTGAGGAGGGACTGGGAGGACGAGCGGAGTTCCCTAGTGGGTACATAGGGGGTGATCTCTGAGGAGATAAATGCTGGAGCCAGGTCCAGTCGGGCCAAGAAGGTGATGGAGGCGAGCTTGAATTGGATTCGGGCTCGCACAGGGAGCCAGTGCAGGGATTTCAAGAGGGGGGAGGAACGGTGAAATTTGGGAAGATTGAAGACCAGGCGGGCCGCCTGGTTTTGTATCTGCTGCAAACGTCGTAAACTATATGCAGGGATACCTGCATATAGGGCGTTGCCGTAGTCCAGGCGGGACACCACCATGGCTAAGGTGATGAGTTTGAGAGCTGAGAAGGTGGAGAAACGGGACACCCTGCGTATAGTGCGCAGTGAAAGGAAAGAGGAAGAAACCACAGAGCTAACCTGGGAGTGAAGGGTGAGTTGAGAGTTGAGTTTTATGCCGAAGGTTGAGTTTTATGCCGAGGGTTTTAACATCTTCCAATCTGGATTCCGCAGCAACCACAGCAGCAAGACTGCCATTCTCTCTGCCACCGATGACATCAGCGGCTTCCTTGAACAGGACCAAATGGCAGCCCTCATCCTCTTGGACCTCTCATCGACATCGACATGTGCCATCGACTCCGTATCTCACCGCACACTAGCAACCAGACTCCACAATGCCGGGATCCAAGGAAAAACCCTAGACTGAACACACTCATTTCTCACAAGCAGAATGCAGCAAGCCAGGCTCCTGCCCTACCTGTCAGAACCGACAAAGACCAGATGTGGAGTACCCTGGGGATCCTCCCTCAGCCTCACCCTCTTCAAATCTTAATGGCCACCCTCGCAACCATCATCAGAAACCACGGACTCACCATCGTGCCCTATGCTGATGACACCCAGGTCATCCTGTTCCTCACCAAGAAGCCCAACATCACTAGGCACAACTTCCAAGAAGGGATGAAATCCATTGCAACCTGGATGAAGATGAGATGCCTGAAATTCAACTCAGAGAAAACAGAAATCCTCATCCTACGCTCCACCCCCTCAGTGTGGGATGACACCTGGTGACCCCGCACCCACAGAAACCCCCCAACCCGACAGCCCATGCACAAAACTTCAGCATCACACTGGACTCATCGCTCACTATGGGCCACCATAGCAATGCCGTATCCTTGTCCGGCTTCAACAACCTCCGCAAACTCTGAAAAACATTCAAATGGATCCCCTCCAAATCCAGAAAAACGGTCATGCACGCCCTCATCATCACTAGCAGGCTGGACTATGTCAACGCCCTCTATGCCGGAATCAACAAAAAACTCCTCTGCAAGCTCCAGAGCATCCAGAACATTGCAGCCAGACTAATCCTAGACATCCCCGTCACATCCCCATCACCCAGCACCTTTGTGATCTCCACTGACTCCCCATTGAAAGAAGAATAACCTTCAAGCTCCTCAGGGATGCATACAAGACCCTACACAACATTGGACGGGCATACCCAAACAACCGCTTCGCCTTCCACGCCCACAAGAGAAACCTCCGATCAATGGATCTCTCCCTGGCTACCATCCCATACATCTACAAAACCAGAACGGTTGAAAAGTCCTTCTCCTACTTCAGAGCCAACGCCTGGAATGACCTCCCCTTCCACCTCCAGCAATGCCCTACACTGCTCGAGTTCAGGAAGGACCTCAAGACCTGGCTCTTCAGATAATCCAAGCACCCAATGGAGCCACCTCCCCACCCCTGGTGTCTTGAGACCCTCATGGGTGAGAAGCAGTGCTTCACAAATCCTGATTGATTGATTGATTGATTGATTGATTCATTCATTCATTCATGTATTCATTCATTCATTCATGTTGCCGTTAAGTGAGAAAGACAGTCAAGAGTCACGATCTGAGGAAAGCTGACAGGCATAGCTTTTATGTTAAAACTACTTTGGGTGTACGTTGGGGAAAAGGGGAGCAGGATGATAGAAGGTTGGGCTAGAGAGGCTGGTCACAAGGGGCTGAAGAGGAGGCCACTGACTTGAAGTTTGTTTTGTGAGGTGATTAGAAGTTTGCCCGGGATCTGCTGGGGGGGAGGATGAGTTGGTATTGTTCACTACCTTGATGACATGGATGTTCTTTGGCGCATTTCGGTTGTTGGAGCTCTTAGGGTATAGCTGGAATCAGGGGTACTCTGGGAAGCAGTACGCCAGTGTGAGGTGGGTCTCCAAGTTTAGTTATACAGGTCAAAGTCTAATCAGAGGGGGCAAGGTAAGACCATCTTGCTTCAGGACTATCTAGTGGACAGGTTTTGTCCAGTTACATGGGGTACCTCCCTTCAGGCAGAGACTCACTTTGCGGTGGGAAGAGTTTTCCAGCATGGAGGCGGCAGGCGGGTAATGGCCTTCCAGCTGTTGGCAGTATTGCACCAAGCTGTGGCACATGCAGTAGTTAATGCAGAGGGTATGGAACTCATTAATTCCTTATAGGGATGGCGACGGAAGCAGGTAGGAGAGGCTAAAGTCTGGAAAACCTCAAGGGTTTGGTTAGATGGTCTTCCGAATGTTTCCACTTGTATTATCAGGGAGGGAGAGGGGTAATGTCAAACCATTGCCTGTTTTCAATTGTTGTTATTTTTCAGTCTCGGCTCCTGGGCCTGGCCTGAAGGCCTCAGGATTGTCCTTATGCATTGTTGGTCATTAAGGTGGCAGAAAGGCAGATCAGCCATGGCACAAATCTGGGTCTCGACCCCAACATGTTCGACATGCACTGGCATGGCAAGGGGGACATGCGTTGGAAGGAGCCTCTGCCCTGTTTGAATAAGCTGTTGGCAGGCGGGAGGTGCCCTGATTATTACTATTGCATTTAGGTGGGAACAACCTGGTCGTAGAGAAAGGTTTGCCATTGATGAGAGTCATGAAGGAGAATTTAAAGGAGGAACAGTGTTAGTTAGTAAAGTGCCACATTATGTGGACGCAGTTCATTCTCAAGAGGATATGGCTTGGGGCCATCAAACCGGCAGCAATAGATAAGGCTAGAAGGAAAATCAACAAGGAGATGCAGGCTTTTTGTGGGATCTTTGGAATTAGCAGAATTGAGCATACCAATTTAGGGTACAATATTGTTTAGTTTTTCCATGGGGACAGGGTCCACTTGTCGAACTATGGCATGGAGTTGCATTTATTGCAGTTGAGAGAAGTTTTGGCTAAGGCATTGAATATTCGGCCATGAGAGGTGGGTGGGGGTTTAGAAAAAGTCAAGCTAGGCCATTTTTCTGGGTGGTGATTGGCTGAAGAGTTGGCATGGGTTAGCGAAGTGTACAGCTGCTGACCGCAGCAATCCAGGCTGAAAGGGAATGAGTAGGCAAGTTCAAGACTGGATGA
This sequence comes from Triturus cristatus, assembly GCF_964204655.1. Classification (NCBI taxonomy): domain Eukaryota; kingdom Metazoa; phylum Chordata; class Amphibia; order Caudata; family Salamandridae; genus Triturus; species Triturus cristatus. The sequence goes on along the minus strand of NC_140587.1, from coordinate 345,378,029 downwards.
GGCAGGAAGTTAACGGTGCATTAGGAAGTTAAGATAGTTAGAGATTAATAGATGCAGGAAAGCTGGAGGGGAGTTTAAAGGACTCAATTGCGGTAGATCCACACAGGAGGAAGTAGAGACTTACAGAATTAAGTTTTGTGGGGGGAGAGACATTTAGGGGTGGGGTTACTTTATGCAGGTGACCGTCTTTGTATATTGAGGTTTTAGTTTTGTATTGCGAAAGACTCAGGGTTTTTATGTGATGTGTACCTGTTTTAATATAGGAGCCTTTTTTCACACAAATACGGTGTCGGTGGTTTGTGTTGCTCCCCCTCTTCACCAGTCAAGCTTTGCGAAAATAAGGTGGTGCTTGGAAGAATAACAGGATTGAAGATTTTGCCTGTATGTCTATCAAAAAAGCCATCAGTTTTTGGAAAGACGGTTGAGTTTTTAGTATTGGGAGATAAAAATAAAGGAAAAAAATATTGTGATACAAAAATATTGTGATGCAGAAATACTGATGTGAAGAATATCATATTTTTAGGCAAATATTGTTGTTAAAAATATAGTTTTCAATAATATAGTTGTAAAAAAATATTTTGATTATTTGAATGTGTTTTAGAGCATATATTAATTTTATATGTTATGATACTTTGTATAATTAATTTTGTGTGATTTAGATTTGTTAACGTAATTGGTAATAGTAATTTATAGTGTCATAGCAGCTGTTTCAGTTTGCAGGGGGAGAGGGTGGGAAGTTAATTAATGAATAATTTTTAAGTAAGAATGCGATTGATATTAATGTTGTACATTATGGCATATTGACTTATTTTAGTTTTATTTTAGGGGCAGGTTGCTAGGTTTGTAGGGGTATAAGGACGAAAGTTAGTTTTATAATTAAATGAAGTTAGTTAATAATGTTATTAATATTTTAATTGAATATTAATTATGTATACTGTGTAATAATTATGTATTTTAGTAATATTCTAGGTGTGGGCTGCTAAGTTTGTAGGGGAACAGGGTGGGACATTGATTAAATATAAATAATTAGCAATAAATATTAATTGTTAATTAATTAATTAATTGATTATACATGATGTACATTGTGTTATACTTATTTGTTTCAATTATAGTTTAGGTGTGAGCTGCTAGGTTTGTTGGGGTATAGGGTGGGAAGTTAATTAAGTAATTTTTTTATGATAACTGATTATTCAATTGCTTATTAATCATGTAATTTATTTAATTGATTTTTATTTTTGTAATATATATTTTTATGCAAAACAATATTGTTTATATCAAAAGTTATATATATTTTGTATATACATTTTTGAGGTTATTTAAATATGAACTGTGTTTGAAGTGTAGTACAACCTACTGCGGGAATAGTAAATGTTACCCCTCCAATGTCCAACACTTTCCCTACTGTAGCTCAGACTGGAGTGGGAATGGCAAATCTTACCCCTCCAAAGTCCAACGCTTTCCCTGCTGTTGTACAGACTGGAGTGAGAATAGTATATGTAACCCCTCTGAAGTACAACGATTTCCCTACTGTTGCACAGACTGGAGCATGAATAGTAAATGTTCCCTCCTCCAAATTCCAACAATTTCTGTACTATTGCACAGACTGGAGAAGTAAACGTAAATTTTACCCCTCCGAACTCCAACTCTTTTCCTACTGTTGTACAGACTGGAGGGTGTATAGTAAATCTTCCCCCTCTGAAATCCAATGCTTTCCTTATTGTTGCACAGACTGGAGTGCGAAAGCAAAATGTAACCCCTCCAAAGTCCAACACTTTCCCTTCTGTAGCACACTCTGGAGTGAAAATAGTAAATCTTACCCCTCAGTTGTCCTACACTTTCCCTGCTGTTGTACAGACTGAAGTGAGAATAGTATATTTAACCCCTCTGAAGTCCAATGCTTTCCATACTGTTGCACAGACTGGAGTGAGAATAGTAAATCTTCTCTTCTCTAAAATCCAACGATTTCCCTACTGTTACACAGACTGGAGTGGGCATCGTAAATTTTACCCCTCCGAAGTTGGATGCTTTTCCCTAATGCTATACATACTGGAGTGAGAATAGTAAATGTTATCACTCCAGAGTCCCACCCTTTTCCTCCTGTTGCACAGACTGGAGTGGGAATAGTACATTTTACCCCTCTGGAGTCCAATGCTTTTCCTATTTTGCACAGATTGGAGTGGGAATGGTAAATGTAACCCCTCCAAAGTCCAACACTTTCCCTACTGTAGCACAGAGTGGAGTGGGAATAGCAAATCTTACCCCTCCTTAAGTCCAACACGTTCCCTGCTGTTGTACAACCTGGAGTGAGAATAGTATATTTAACCCCTCTGAAGTCGAATGCTTTTCTTACTATTGCACAGACTGGAGTGGGATTAGCAAATGTAATCCTTCCAAAGTTAAACGTGTTCCCTACTTTTTCTAGTACTTTTAGTAAATGTGGATTTTTGGGGTTTAAATTTGTAATACATTTTTTGGTCTAAATTGATGTATTGTGCTATGTTTTATTTCTAAATCATATTTATGTATCACTTTACTGTGCCATGTATTTCTTCTCTGTTCATGTTTGCTAATGATGTACTTATGTTCCATTCTGGAACATATCTCTAGGTGTCTAGAAAGGTCAGAACACTCTGGACTTTCTCCTGAGAAATTGGCGATAGCTGTGGGTCCTTCACTTTGTAATCTGCTTCAAGAATAAATATTGTTTGAATCTTTAATCCTTAGCTACCGCTTTGTTTGTTTGCCATCCCAATACTACATCTGGTACCAAGAGTTGGGTTACAGGTAAATATCCACTTGGTTTGCGTCGCATTTTAGACCCACTAGCTGATCTACTCTTTCCTCACTGAATCCCTGTCCACTCTCACTGTTCCTGATTCCAGGAGATGATTCCCTTTTTAATAAGGGGCCTTGCAGCTGCTTTGTTCCAAATCTAAGGTGAATGACTTTATTTTGTTGTTTACACAATAATGCCTTCATATCGTTAGCTGCACGCGCTCAACGGAGCTCTGGAATCCTGCTCATCCTTCTGTAGTGTGCCAGTGTGCTCCTCAAGACCGTGCGTACCCTGTCTCCATGCGCATGCATCCCTGTGTCTACTTCCACATGCCAATACGCTCCTCAAGACTATTTCCTTTGTCCCTGCGAGCACTCCTCTCAGAGACTTGAATCATCACCGTGAAAGCCCGAAACCGATCGTAGAATGCTTGTTTCCAGTCCAGGGAGGACCTGGCTTGGCAGTTCGGCCTGGACTGTTCCCATTGGGTGCAGGGTCAATACTGATTTGCATATGGCTGGGTCCAAACTGGAATGGCATGGTGAGCAAAAAAACGATGGATTAAAGTCCAGATCTCTGTACTGGGGTGAATGTATGACATTGTTCTGCATTTTGTCCCTCCACTGTTCCTTTTGCCTGGATCACAGTAGCACACCTGATGGCATAAAACCAAGGTTATGCAACATTGAAGCCATTGTGAAATCTCCTGTACCTGTTGACAAGGATGCATTAAGATAATTTCTTGGTCTTTGTGAATAATATACACATTTTGTTCCATATTATGCATGTGATGTGCAACCTTTGAGATATCTCCTCAAAAAAAGGTGTCAAGATTCTGTGGACTGATGAAACAAATTCATATTTTGATAATCTCAAACAATTGGTAGTGACTGCTCCTCAGTCCTTTTGATGCAGGCCAAAAATGTATAATCTCTGTGGATGCCAGCATGAAGGGCATTTGTGCTGTTTTTGAACAAAGAGTCAATGCTAAGGAAATCACTGTAACCTTTTCATCTAAATCTCTCTCAGAGGCTGCATCACACTAGAGCACCATAGAAAGAGAATCTTTAGCTCATATCTGGACTGTCCAAAAATGAAAATGTATGTGTGGGGCAATTCATTTGACATTTTAACTGATCACAAACCACTTGTGTTTCTGCTACAAGGCAATGGACTAGGTAATGTGTCATCTCGCCTAGAACATTTCCTATCAAAACTAAAGGAATTCAATTTTGTAATAACCTACATTCACGGTGGGAGGAATGTTCATGCTGACTGCCTTTCACACCTACCCCTACCTGTTGATGATGACATCAATGAGGTTTACAAATGTGTGATTGCTGCCCTGGATGCTGTGTCCCCTTGCTGCGATGTTATCTCTGGAAATGCTTGGTTGGAAGCTGTATCCCAGGATGATGTCCTTAAGGGAGTCATTGAGTGAATTAGGAATGGCTGGCCTCCTTTGCAATAACCTTTCTGATTAATTGAGACCTTTGCTCAAGTTTTTTTCTGAGTTATCTACTGAAAATCAGGTATGCACCAGAAGTGGAAAGTTTATTTATCCCTTTCTCGCAGGTCATGTTTACTTAAAATAGCACTTGAAGGACACTTAGTAATCACTGCCACTTGCAAGAAATTAAGGGAGCATTTTTGGTGGCCTGCTATGAATGCACAAGTTACCTCTTTTGTTATTTTGTGTTCTCAGTGTATTATTTCTTACAAGCACTGGAAAATCGTACATAAGCCGTTGCATCCTGTATGCTTACCTGATGGACCTTGGATGAAAGTAGCCTTGGAGTTTGCTGGTCCATTCACTCTTCTTCCTTCTTGCAATAGATTACTTTTAGTCCTTATTGACTATTTTTCTAAATGGATGTATTTCTCTTTTGTTGAATTAGCTTCCACCCAGTCTGTGTTACACTTCCTCAAACATTTCTTTTCCCTTGAAGGCACTCCATGAGAAATTGTGACTGACAATGGTACACATTTTTGTTCTACACTCATGAAAAATGTCGACAATAAATCTGACATTAAACATCTCCAAGTTTCCCTATATAGTCCCTCAACTAATGTATTAGTGGAAGGAGGTAACCGTTTTATGAAAGGTGGTATTCATTCGGCTCTTGCCTCAAGTTTTGATGTGTGCAGTTTCCTAAGGAATAAAATCAATGCTTATCATACTATTCCTCATGCAACCACAGGTTTCACCCCTTTTGATTTGTTAAGCGGAAGGAAAAAGAGAACCAATATTTTACCTACATGGCTTGACCTTTAAACTGGTTCAAAAACACATGAAACTCCATCAGCACCCTCTGTTAAAAATGTTTTGTTGAAACAAGTACAGCAGAAGCTCTATTTTTATTCTGCAAAATATGATTCTGACAGAGAATTTCTTGCAGGATCTTGGGTTCTCTTCAAACAATCTACAAAGTTCAGGAAAGGAGAGTCTGTTTACTTTTCGCTTTATAAAATTGATCAGGTTGGCAAACGTTCTGTTCATTTACAAGGGAGGGGTTGGTGGAATAAGAACAATCTTATCTCTGTTTCTGATACACAGAAAGACATTTATTTTAAATGTCATAGTCCTTTAGATGACGATCCTATAATTTATGGAACCAGTAGCGAGTCAGGTGAAGTATGCTCTCACATTGTGTGTCCTAATGTGGATTTTACTAGTAAGTCTGTTAATCACTCTTTTGAAGCCATGTTAGTTCCCTCTGATAATTTGCAGTGTGACTCACAGAGTTTACTGGTTAAAAAAACAACTCATTTGGACTCTATGGTCACAACTCCTGTTTCTCAAACTTGTTCTTCACAGAGGTCATAGTGTCATTTAAGATGTCATCAGTGATGTCACTGACCATGTCATGAATGATGTAATATGTGACATCATCAGAAGTGGATTGCGGCTGCGCGAGTTATAGTTATTAGAATTAACTATAACGGAGGAATTTCAATGGTTTTGTACGAGTGAAATGTCCAGCTAACTATAATACCCCTGAAACCTATGGTTTTTTCAGTGAATTTCTAAGGTTTTTTAAATGCTAATTCCTAACTATAACATGTCTGAAACCTATGGTTTTTTCAGTGAATTTCAAAGGTTTTTAAATGCTAATTGCTAACTATAACATGTCTGTAACCTATGGTTTTTTCAGTGAATTTCCAAGATTTCTTATATGACAATTTTTAAATGTAATAATAGTTATATTTATTTTTTTGATACAGATTTTCTACGTTTCTTTAACTATTTTTACATATATTATTTTTTAAATTACATGATATATTTTTGATATAAATGGATTTTGTTTTTTTTTAAATTGAAAAACAAATTTTTTTTTGTTTTATATTTTTTTATATATTTATATTATTTTCTTTATTGTTTTTTTTTCACATTTATTTTGGGAGTCGCGCACCCAAAGCGTACCTTTCTTGATCACTGCATGGAACCTAGCCGCCATTTTAATATTGTTGTGTAGGATGAGCGAGGGATGCGTATTTCAGTGCGCGATCACTATGCGACCGGTACGTGACTCCAGGCGCATACGGGACACATACGTATTACTTTACGCGTGAAAAAACCTGGGGGGTGGCGGTCCCTGGGGCTGTGGGGGGCCACGAGCCCCCCGCATATATTCTAAAGAAGCCCCGGGTGGTGGAGGGTGGAGTGAGAATCCACAAGAAACTTTGGTTGAGGAACAAACGATTATGGACAGTATAAGTGATAGTAGTTTTAAACCAAAATCCATATTTGTACCTCAATACACAATGATGCCATTGAGATATTTGAGAAGGGGGTAAAAAATGATTTGAAAGAGCTTGAGAAAAGTAAATCTTGTAAACTAGGCAAGCTCACTCTTAAACAACAGGAAGCGATTAAGGAATTACAAGACAATAAGTCTATAGTGATTAAGAAATCCGATAAGGGTGGGAATATTGTTGTTTGGCTGTTACAAATGTATTTGGAAGAGGGGACGAGACAATTGGACAATGTGCATAATTATGTGACAAGAAATAGATTGTGTTATGAAAAAAGTAACAAACAATATAGAATGAATTTGGTTAAGTGGAGAAATTAGCAACTTTTAACCAATGAAGAATTTAAGTACCTATACTGTGAGCATCCCAAACTGTCGGTAATGTATATGTTACCAAAACTCCATAAGGATAACCTCAAACCACCAGGAAGACCAATTGTATCTTCCATGGGGGGCCTATATGAAAATACTTCGAAGTATATATATATATTTTCTGAGAACTTATGTACAATCCCTTCCATTGTATGTACGTGACACTGGAGATTTTCTTAGACTGGTAGAAAATTTTATTTGGGAAAAAGACGTGTTGTTTATGACATTGGATGTCAACAGTCTATACACTTGCATACCACTTAAGTTAGGTATAGAGGCTAGCCATAATTTTTTGAAAACACGTGATTTGTCATATTTTATGCATACTGAAATGCTTTTGACCATGATGGATGCATGTTTAACCAACAACTTCTTTATATTCAACCATTTGATCTATCACCAGACCCAGGGACCTGCGATGGGGACCTGCTTCGCCCCCAACTATGCAGGTCTCTACCTGGGCTGGTGGGAGGAGCAGGTGGCTGGTAAGATCAAAGTCTTTTCCCAACACCTCTTCCTCTGGGCCAGATATATGGATGATGTATTCTGTATCTGGAGGGGATCAAAAACTGAAGCAACACGATATGTGGAAACCAGCAGTGACAATAACTTCAATCTGAAGTTTGCTTGTACTATTCACATGGATAAAATTGAGTTTTTAGATGTTCAGTTGAAGGTGAATAATAATAGACTGGAGAGTAGATTGTTTCGGAAAAATACTGCTGGCAACAGTCTGCTGCATGCAGGCAGCTGCCACCCGAGAAATCTCATCAACAGCATACCATATGGTGAGTTACTAAGAGCCAGAAGAAATTGTAGCTCAGATACAGACTTTAATCCAGAAATGGGAGTAGGTTTTAGTGAAAGAGGATACCCTAGCAAAATAATAAATTAGGCATGCGAGAAAGTCAAAATAGTCAATAGAGTAGACTTGTTGAAAGTTAAAAATAGAAATGACAATAAAAAATAACCCATAAAATTTAAAACAACTTACAGTAACCAAGCATGGGAAGTCAGAAGGTGCCTTAAGAAATTTGGAAATGTTCTATGCACAGATGAAACCCTTAAAAAACATGTGGTAGATAATCATAAGATCACCTTTAGAAAATGCACAACTTTAAGTCTCATGCTATGCAGTAGCTCTGTGCAAACAGCTACGGAGAGTCATCAGATACAAGGCTTTTTTAAGTGCAGATCATGCAAAGCGTGCAAGCATAGTGTTAATCGTAAGCAAATTGAGTTATCTAAAAATCAGAAACCATTTGTAATAATAAGCACTTGACATGTAAGTCTGACTATTTTGTATATGTGCTGAGCTGTCCATGCCTGTTAATTTACATCGGAAGTACTATTCACCGGGAAAAAAACGTATCCTGGAACATATGAGAGCCATTGTCAATGAGGACACGCAGTATCCAACATCAAGGCATTTTAAGGAGGCTCATGATAAAAATGTCAATCTTTTAAGATACTGTGTTTTGGACAGAATTCCAATCTCTGAAAAGGGGAGGGGATAGATTTAGAGAACTCAGACGTTTAGAATTGAAAATGATCAAATATGAATCTTTGCACCCTCTAGGCTTAAATAAGGATGAGGAACTATCTGTCCATTTGGGTTGAGGGTAGAATTGTGATAGAATGAGGTTTATTTTACTGTTTAAAAGAATTGTATGCTTCTTGGTGAAGTTTGTACTTTTAATTGGTGATAGGTGGATTATTGATCATGCACTTGTTTTTAGTTTGTAGGAGACGGTGATCTCATCATCATATGATGTGGAGGAACGCAAAAGAGCTCAAAGTATTTGTGATATTTATGTAAAAGTCCTACTGGGGCAGGATTGCCAATTATACATCACTTGCACAGAGTACGTCCATTGTAATAATTGCCACAATTATGCTTTATTCAACACTAATTTTATGAATTTCTGCTCATGCCGCGCACATATTTCCATTCGAAATGTACTTCGATTAAGCCCTCTGGGGCTGTATGGGAAATTCAGTATGACAAGATATGAGTTTGCTGATTAAATCATCTGGTCCAGTATTAATGTATTATTGACCCCGAAATAACATATGCACTTGAGCTTATTGAAATGTTTTGGTTTCACTGTAGGCAAGCAATTAGATTGTGCAATATATAATATGTCACAACTCTAAAATGGATGCTGTTTTTACATAGCCTCAGATGTGATGTAGTATTCCTACATTTATTTTTGTTTTTTGATCAGAACACTCCATGTACTGTGTAATTGCAAACGTTACTTGACCTGTGAGAAAGGAGCGGCTACTCCAAAACACGTCGGGCATTTTTTGCCATATGAAATAAAATTTAGAAACGCTTTACGGATTTGGGCTCGGATAATGGGGCGCTCCGGTCAGCTCCAGTCTTGAAATTTCGGGGTGATTCGTCAAGTGGGGGCCGAGAAAAAAGGGGGGTCCCAAAATGCATTTTCCCCATCTTATATTTCGATAACCGAGTCACAAGAAAAGAGTAAATAAAAAGGTGAAATGTGAAAGGTAAAAAGGTGAAAACCAAGAAAAGGGGGCAGGATAAAAACACCCTGACCACCTACACCTGCTCAGGGGGTTCCACAAGGACCCCCAGGGCCAAAAAAAGCATTAAAAAAAACCAATTGGCCAAATTCGCGCTGGGGTCGCAAATCCAGAAAAACCAAAGGGGATGATGGACGAGTGTTGAACATTGCAAGCACTCACCCCCAGTCAACTGATCTGGGTTTAATCCATCATCATTCTTTAGCTCACTCCACCACCCCAGTTCATACTAACCCTGGGCGTAGTGGGTGCAGTGGGGCTACGTGGAGCATCGCGTAGTGTGGCCAAATCTACGCACACTTGCGAACTCCGCATAGCCCCACTACGCGTCGCCCGCCCTCATTTTAAAATAACTTAAAGTATTTAAAAGTAAGGAGGCAGTGAAGAGGTGGGGGATGCAGGCGAGACACTTGCAACTGCAGTGGAGATGACTGAAGTGGTGGGTGCTGTCACAACTGTGGGGCACAAGTCAGATGGGGTGGATGCCGGCACAACTCCAGTGGGCAGGTCAGATGGAGTGGATTGGCTCACCACTGCAGTGCCCAAGTCAGACGGGGTGGGCGTGGACTCCAAAGCATTGCCTACATCCATGGGAGCACAATGGGGGATAGGTGAGGTCTGCAGGGCAGGGGGTGGTGACACAGTCCCCACATCAGTGGCAGCAACTGTCTGACCAGGTGTGGAGGAGCAAGTGCTAGGGGGGGATGGCCTTAGCATTTTAGGGATGGTGTATCTGTGTGTGGGAGAACCCGGGACAGGGAGTGGTGGGGGAACCTCTGGAGTGGTAGCCTGGGGGATGGAGGACGGAGACTTTGCCTTGGAGCTGCATGCTGGCGGGGGGGTCTTGCTCTTCTTGCGATCGGGGGACTTGCGGGTGGGCATCTCGGTCTGAGTGCGCCTGAGTGCACCTGGGGGAGGGTGTCTGGGTGTGAGGGGCACTCCCTTCTGTGTGTGGGGACTTCCTCTTACCCTTGTAATCAGGATCTGCTGGGTTGGTGGGGAAGAGGCCAAGGTCAAAGAGGAAGAGCTTCTGGGGGATGGGGTTACAGGTAAGGCAAGGGAAGGGGGCTGGGAGGAAGAGGTCTCGGACGACTGTGGCGTGGTTGTGGATGACTGTGTGTGTGTCAGTAAACCAGCCCCTGTGAGTGTGGAATCAGTCCCCTGTGCTTGCTTGTGTGCACATCTAGACCTTGGTTTGGGGGGTTTCGGGGCTTTGGACAGATAGTGTGCTAGGAATTGTGGGTGCTGCAGGGGTAGGAGGGGTGTGGGACTGTTGGAGGAGGGACATTGCTGCCATCAGGGAGGAGGCCACGGACTGGTTGGTCCTCTGTAGGGCAGACAGGACAGAGGAAATGACACCAGTTGTGTCAACAGACCTGTGAGTGCATGGAGGACCTTCAGCATCGACATCTGCCCTACATGGATCTTTCTAAGTAAGTCCACAGACTCCCCACTCAGGGCAGCAGGGAACACAGGGGCAGGGGGTGCGGTGCCTGGCACAAAGGAGACATGCTCACGAACACGGGAGCCCACAGGGACCTCTGGAATGGGAGCCGATGGGAGGGGGGTGGTGGTGGTGGTGTGGTGGTGGTGGTGGTGGCGGAGACTGCCTCACTAGCTGAGGTTTGGTGGCTGCTGACACCCGCCTCCACAGGGGAGTCATCCTCAGAGCTGCTGTGGCTTTCAGCTGGGGGGATGGTGCTGACGACTCCTCTGTGTGGCTGAAATCGCCCTCCGTGCCACTGGGTCCACCTGACTCCTCTCCTTCTGTCCCTGTAAGGCTCTGTGGCTCCTCCTGTTCCGTGGAGCTGTCCCCTCCTGAGGCCGTGGATGTATCTGGATAGGAATAGGAAGTAACAGAACAACATCAGTCACCTGCACTGACTGCACACACCACAGTGAGTACATCACATCACAGGGCAAGCCCTGGCATCATCAGCTGAACACAGCTCAAGTGCCAACACTGTTTAGAATAAGACAATTGTCATTTCCAATATCAACCATGGCACACATATCCCTCCTTGATTTGCACACATATGTCTGTTGCATGTTGGATGCTAATACCCCAATGTGCCAACATGCACCACCCACACATTAGTTGTAAATGCAAGTGAACATGTAGGAGTATTTCACTATACACACAGCACATCTCTTGCGACTGACTCAGCACAGGTGTCCGGATAAAAGGATGTGCAGAGACTCATTTCACATGCTTGGGATGCATGCCAGCAACACACACTATGATGTACTCATGTCCTGATGGGCAAGGCCACAATGGGGTGCATGGTGCACACTTGAACACAATGCAGGCTCACTCATAGCAAGTTCAATGCCATGGAAAGGGATGGCCTGTAAGTCAGTCAACACTGTCTCCTGTCACAGGGGCAGGGCATCCAGACAACAACAATATGCACTGACTCACAATCCTAGCTCAGGGGCAAATCTGACTCTGCAGATGACCGACACACTTGCCCATCCCATGCAAACAACATATCCAGGACCTAGAAGACCCCACATCATGAAAATCAGACATATGAGTCTAAGCAAACACGACTCCATGTACATTAACACATCACAGTCTGCCACGCATATAACCCAGCTGCATGAGGGACAGAGTTGCATACACCATTGTGCGCTGTCAGATGCTCACACACCTATATGTCACACAGGTCTTGTCTCCCACAGTCACATCGCAGATGTCATGCTGACCCTCGGAATCATGGACACCCCAGTTGTACGTAGCAACAAGCCACACCCTAATGACACAGAGGCACACACCTGAGGGCACATGTCACGAAGCACAACCTGCAATTTCACACACAGGAGTGGGATTACAGAGTGTTTCTGAATGTCCTTGAGGGGGCAGGACTGGGTGGACTAAGTGAAACAGTGTTTTGCCCCGGACAGTAGTCAGGAGGCTAAGCAATTGTGGCATACTTGCCATACCTACTCCTGATGCCCAAAAATTGGAGTACCCTGCTGCATGGTTTTGTATTGAATACACCAGAAACATGTTGCGAGTCAGACCAGCAATTGGAAAACATCTCAAGGGCACACACAGTTCACATGTCAGATCTCAGGCATTGTGTAAACAATTGATCCACCCATGACACACACAACAGAGTAACGGGAACTGATGCTGACTGGTACCTGATACATAGCTGACTGCAGGGACACAGTGCCCTAGTGACACAATCCAAAGACTGTAGGGGCCACACCTGTGGAACAGATGAGGAGGGTGTATCACACAGATGAGAGACCTGATTTGGGGACTACAAGACCTACGTAATGTGGAAGTGTGACCCGGACAAAAGACTGCTATGTGCATGTCAGACATAGTACACAGATCAGGCATGGACTTACCCCCTTCCTGCTGCTGTCTGGCCTTCAGCTGCCTATCCAGGTCCGGGAAGACCACCGCCAGTATCCGGAGCATGTGGGGAGTCAGGGTCCGGTGTCCGCCCCTCCTGCGTGGAGGTGACAGCTTCAGCTGGACTCTAGCTATCCTCCGGGTCCAGCCACGAAGGTCCTGCCACCTCTTCTGGCAGTTGTGGATGCGGCGCTTGTAGACCCCCACAGAACGAACAGCCCGGGCGATGGTCAGCCATATCTCCTGCTTCAGGTGGGCATCAACCTGTGAGGAGGACAAAGTGAAATGTACATTAACACACATGCCCAAGATTTGTGCAGCTCACAATGAGATATACATGTCATCATCAGAAAATAATTACACAGATAGTGCAACCATGGGGAATGAAAACTCACATGCATGTCGGACATGTTAACAATGCATGGATAGTCTAAGCTGGCAAAAATGCACTTTAGCAGCAGGAAAAATATTCAGTTTATGTCCCTACACACTTTGGGGGATGAAAGTAGTCAGTGATAATGCTTGCCACTGCTGTACACACTGCTAGTCAGACAACATGCTGAATTAGGAAGGCAGTGGACAGCACACTCACCTGCACCCCTGGTGTCCCATAGAGCTTTCTGTACTCTGGAAGGAGCCCGTCCGGCAGGGCCTGGTTCTCCTCAGTGAAGGCTGGGGCCCTCTCCAGTGTACGTGCCATAGCAGGAGCCAGAGGATGCAGAGACAGCAGCAGTGGTAGCAGGGATGTGGTCCATAGCATTTAGTGCCGGCAAGTGAGCTCCCTGGGGTCCAGCCAGTCTTATATCTGTGCTGCAGAGGCAGACTCTGTGCCATGTGTCCAAAGTGATAGGTCCAACACGGTTGCATTCTATGAATCTGGCCAATCCATTTAAAAGTACGACTCGTACACGCCTTCCGCATCGTTCAAATCTTCACCTTCATGGAACACTTGAAATTGCAACATTGTTGTAGGCATCCAACTGAATTTCCAGTGCACAACTCGTACAAGTTTTGAATCCGCATCCGTCTCCATGACAGTCCTGAGCCAATGGGTGCGCCCGGCTTGTTCAACTGAATGTACAACGCGTATTTTGAATGTACCCGTCTCCATACAATTCAATGGCCAAGGCGTACGCACGGCTCGGACATGACCCGTGCAATGCGTATGCATTGTCACCCGCGTCGGACCTCATTGCATTCAATGACAATGCTTACACACTAGGCCTGGGCTAAATTTCCCATTTGACATTTTCGCGTTCAGCGGAGAGCACGAAAATGTCAAAATTTCCGCATTCCGCAGCTTGGCGATAATTTGGTTCTTGCTCGCGCTGTAAAATAATACATTCTGGCGCGCGCGCGATTGCCTTACCTGAATCCCCGCGTTCGCCGACAAGTTTTCCCGATCCGGTCGCGTTCTCCACGAGATGTTGGATTGTTGGTAGCCATTTGCGCAGTAACGTCATGCGTCGCGCGATCACGTCTTTCTTCTCGCGATCATGCGCCGCGAGAAGAGTGAAAACAAGATGGCCGCGCCCGCAAGCAACCGCATGGGTAAGTTGGCGAGCCGCGAACACGCAGAAAATACCGCGAACGGGCAGGAAAAAAACTTCTGCATCTTCGCGATTTTTCCGCGTGTTTGCGGAGATTTTAAACATTTTCGCGATAATTTGCGAAAGTCGCTTTCACAAATTCCGCCCACCCCTAGTACACACGGCTCGAACATGACCCGTGCAATGCGTACGCATTGTCACCCGCGTCGGACCTCATTGCATTCAATGACAAGGCCTACGCATGGCTCGGACATGACCCGTGCAATGCGTACGCATTGTCACCCGCATTGGACCGCATTGCATTCAATGACAATGCGTACGCACGGATCGAACATGACCCGTTCAATGCGTACGCATTGTCACCCGCGTCGGACCACATTAGTGTGACTATTAGACGGATGCAACACACATATACTGGTCATTGACACCTGCACACACCTGCCACACTATAGCATTACACTTTACACGGGTGGCGGTCCCCGGGGCTTGGTGGGGCCTTTGAGCCCCGCACCCATGAATATTGAAGCCCCTGGGGGTGGCGGTCCCCGGGGATGGAAGGGGCTGTGAGCCCCATACATAATTTTATAAATCCCCTGGGGCTGGCAGGTCCCCGGGGCTGGGGGCCCCTCTGGGCCCCCCATTCACATAATAATATATCCACCGGGACTTGGCCCCCCGGGGGCTAATTACCAATGAAACGCGTTTTTTTTTTTTTTTTAATCGGCAGAATCCGCGCACCCTGCGCGCATTTCCCGTTTAAAAAAAAGAAATTGGTGGGGCCAAGGGCCTAGGGGGTCAGGGTGTTTCTACCCCGCCCCTTTTTGCGTTTTGCGCACTTTTTTCAAGGACTTCTTTGCCTCGGTTCTACCAAGGCACAAAATGGCTGCCAACACTTCCTGGTTTGGAGTGTTGACAGCAAGTTGAGAGCCAATTAACATGCAGCTCGTGATCGGGAGGGTGCATGCAGGGCGCGCTCAGGGTGCGCAAATCCACCGCGCCCATAGATATGTATGTGATTTTACACAGAGAAACAAAGGTAGAAAATAAGAGAAGGGGGCAGGGTAGAAATACCCTTTTCCCTTAGGCCTGCTCAGGGGGTCCCAGAAGGACCCCAAGGGCACAAAAAACATTTTTTAAAAAAGAAATTAGCGCAATTCGCGCTGGGGTCGCTGTTTCCTGCGTTTTATTTTAATGAGACCCCGGGGTGGGCAAGGTCTCGGGGGAATTTTTTTGAAAAAATAGCGGTGGTTTGCTTGGGCTGCGGGGGCCCGCTGGGGTCTGTGCAGTCCCGGGTCTCGCTGGCGTCCCTAAGTCCCGGGGCTTTACTCATGTTGGAAGGGGTGTTGCGTGGCTCTTCTCCTGGAGCCCTTCATGTGCTTATAACTTTTCGCATGTTCCTGCGTTTTATTTTCATGAGATCCCGGGGTGGGCTAGGTCTCGGGGGAATTTTTAAAGAAACAATTGCGGGTGCTCGCTGGGGCTGCTGGGGCCCGCTGGAGTCCCCTCAGACTCGGGGCTTTACTCATTGTGGGAGGGGTGTTGCGCAGGCCCTCTCCTGGAGCCCTCCATGTGCTTATAACTTTGGCGTCGTTTGACGAATGTTTACGAAATTTTCCAAAAAGTTTCTCTGTTTTGATCAGCTCCTATCTTGAAAGTTTAGGGGTGATTGGTCAAGGGGGAGTTGAGAAAAAAGGGGGCTCCCAAAACATGTTTTCTCAATGCATTTTCCCTTTGAAAGTTTAGAAAAGGCTACAGGTGAAACTGCTGAACAGATTTACGCCAAATTTGGCAGGGGGAAAGGTCTTGGTCCCAAAAGCGTGCTTTTGTATAAATCCGTTCAGTAGTGTTTTGAGATATTAAAGGAAAAAATATATGTATCTGGTCAGTGCCTAACTGCTGAGCATGAGCTTGCGTCTGATTGGCAGGAAGTATTAGCAGCCATCTTGTGCCTCACATCGAGTGAAAATATAAAAGAAAGGTTCCGGAGCCATTTAATATAGTGGAGCTATGTGTAATGATGATTTGGACGCAGTTAAGGTTTAAGATTTATTAACAATAAAGGAGAAACAGGTGAGCGCCAGGCAGTACGACTTCCACTCCAAGACAGCAGTAGGAAGATAACCATTTTACGCTTCTTGTGCCCAACATCACCACTTTGCATTTATGCTGTTAGAAGCCAGTCCGTCGGCTCGCAGCTCTAGAACTTTGCGAGCTAGTACACTGCTGTGCCTGTACCTCTGCAAGCTACTATGCTGCTGTTCCTTTGGGAGAGGACGGCTCATAGTTCTGCATCTGTGAGTTGAGCGGACGGGCCGCAGTTGCCCCTCTGCGAGCCTGGGTGCGAACTGTTCATAAGTCACACTACATAAGCATTGAAAAGCCATTTTGTGATTCAGTCCATCAGCTGGCATCTGTCCGAGGCATTTCTGCAAACATACTGGAGTTCTTTCAATGAGAGATGCCCCTTTCACGCTGCCTCTCGCCACATCAGCAGGTAACGCACCCTCTTCCCACTTTACCAACATACCCCCAACAACCTTCTTGGGCCCGGAAGTGTCCCTATGTGGTTGGACAAACAAGAATCTTAGTCATGTATAGATTTACATATAACACATTTTATTTAACCAAAACAACTACAAATACAACTATGTACAGCTGTGGCGTGTCATGGCTGGTCCATTTGTGATTCACAGCCTGCAAGACAAAAAGAAAGATAAGATGGTGCGTCATGCGTCCAGCAAAGGAGATAGAGAGAGAGAGAGAGAGAGAGAGAGAGGGAGAGGGAGAGGAAGAGAAACAGTGTGAGAGAGAGTAACACAGAGAGAGAAAGAGTGAAAGAGAAGAAGAGAGAAGGAGTGAGCTACAAGGAAGAGAGAAACAGTGCGAGTGAGAGAAAGAGAGAAAGAATGAGATACGAGGAAGAGAGAAAGAGAGAATCAGTGTAAGAGAGAGGAAGAAAGAGAGAAAGAGTGAGAGAGAGGAAGAGAGAGAAAGTGTGAGAGAGGAAGAGAGAAAGAGTGAGAGAGAAGAAACCAGCCAAAGAGAGAAAAAGTGAGACAGAGAGGAAGACAATGAGAGAATCAGTCTGAGAGAAAGGAAGAGAGAGAGATAAAGAGTTAAACAGTGTGAGGGAGAGGAAGAGAGAGAGATAATGAATGAGAGAGAGGAGGAGAGAAAGAAAGAATGAGACAGAGAAAAAGAGAAAGTGTGTGTGAGAGAAAGGAACAGATGGAGAGGTAGTGTTGAGACTGGCAAAATCTTTGCAGCTCACCTTTGTGCCACCGGTTTGTCTCCAACCATGTGCTGGGAGATAGTGCAGACCTCAAGTTTAGTGATCTGATAGATAAAGAGAGAAAGAGTGAGAGAGAGCAAGAGTAAGATAGAAGGAAGAGAGAAAGAGAAACAGTGTGAGAGAGAGGAAGACAGAGAGAGGAAGAGTGAGAGAGAGGAAGAGAGAAAGAGAGAGCTACAAGGAAGAGAGAAACAGTGTGAGAGTGTGGAAGACAGGGAAAGAAAGAGTGAGATACGAGGAAGAGAGAAAGAGAGAATCAGGGTGAGAGAGGAATAGAGTGAAAGAGTGAGAGCGAGGAAGAGAGAGGGAAAGAGTGAGAGAGAGGAAGAGAGAGAGAGAGAGGAAGAGTGAGAGAGGAAGAGCAAAAGAGTGACAGAGAGGAAGAGAGAGAAAAAGAGTGTGAGAGAGGGAGAGAGAGAAAGAGTGAGAGAGGAAGAGAGAAAGTGTGAGAGAGAGGAAGCCAGCCAAAGAGAGAAAGAGTGAGACAGAGAGGAAGACAAGAGAAACAGTGTGAGAGACAGGAAGAGAGAGATAAAGAGAGAAACAGTGTGAGAGAGAGGAAGAGAGAGATAAAGAGTGAGAGAGAGGAAGAGAGAAAGAAAGAATGAGACAGAGAAAAGAGAAAAGAGAAAGTGTGAGAGAAAGAAAGGAAGAGATGGAGAGGGAGTGTTGAGAATGGAGAAAATCTTTGCAGCTCGCCTTTGTGCCACCAGTATGTCTCCAACCACGTGCTGGGAGATAGTGTAGCCCTCACGTTTAGTGATCTGAAAGATAGTATTGAATTAGTAATTGCAGCGTACACACAACTGCACATGCGTAATTCTATTTTTCGGTAATGCGCAATAAGGGTGGTGCACCCCATCCACTACCACTGCTTGGAGGTGTGTGTGTGCTCTTGTGTGCGCAGACTGCTGCACACTATCCACTCCCACTGCCCAGAGGTGACTGCCCGCTGCTGCGGAAAGAAGTCTGAATTGTGAGCCCTGCTGATCGCAGTGTACGCCAGAGGTAGCCGTGAGCAAGGGCCCACAGCCACGTGCATAGGTTGGTGGCCCCACCGACCAGCGTAGTTCAGGTTCAGTGGCACCATGTGTCACCGCCCTTCGATATGCAAATAGGCCTCACTAATCGAAGTTCGGGTCACTGCCTTTCAGGACCCAGGACACTGTTCCACATGTGGGAACGGCTTGTGTTGAACAGGGTTAGTGGCACCACGTGTCGCGCCTTGTATTGTACAGGATTAGTGGCACCATGTGTCGCCGGCCTTGCATATGGAAATATGCCTCACTGATCGAAGGGAGTCTGGTGCTGTGGTCGCTGCCACGGACTTGGGGTCACTGCCATTCGAATTTGCGAGCTCTGCTGCCCGCAGAATAGACTGCTACTGAGTGTTCACTTGCATTTGAGAATGAAATTGTTTATTGTACTAAAGCTATAACTGATATAAAAAAAAGTTCTTGAAGCAAGGATACTAAAAGGATATTATGTAGGTTTTACGCCTGTGATAGTTACTTGCCTAGTGGACTCTGTAATTAATGAATCAAGACTTAATTTTAATTGGGAGCCCTACTGACCGCAGTGTAGGCGTATCATGAAAAGATGAAATATGTATAGAATACACTGTTGAAGTGTTGTATTTTCTGAGTACAATCTTATTGTTAGAAATTAGCACTTAAAATTAAAATTGCAAGCTCTGCTGCCCGCAGTGTAGACTGGTATTGAGTGTTCGTTTGCACTTGAAGATGAATTTGGTCAGTGTACTAAAGCTATAACTGATATAAAAAAAAATCTTGAAGCAAGGATACTAAAAGGATATTATGTAGGGTTTAGGACTGTGATAGTTACTTCACTACTGGACTCTGTAATTAATGAATCAAGACTTAATTTTAATTGTGAGCCCTGATGACCGCAGTGTAGGCCAGAGGTAGCGGTCAGCAAGGGTCCATTGCCACGTGGCGTTGAGTTGAGGTGCACAGTTAGTGGCACCAGAAGCATTGAGAGTGTATGAGCCTATGATGATGCTTGGTGCGGACAGGGGGGGCACTGGAGCAATGTCTCTTGTCTACTGGACTGTGTCATCTGCAATCACAACTCTATCTGAATTGTGAGCCTTGCTGACCACAGTGTAGGCCACAGGTAGCGGTGAGCAAGGGCCCACAGCCACGTGCATAGGTTGGTGGCCCCACCGGCCTGCGTAGTTCAGGTTCAGTGGCACCACGTGTCGCCGGCCTTCCATATGCAAATACGCCTCACTAATCGAAGGGAGTCTGGTGCTGTGGTCGCTGCCACAAATTTGGGGTCATTGCCATTCAGGACTCAGGACACAGTTCCCCATATGGGATCAGCTTGTCTTGAACAGGGTTAGTGGCACCACGTGTTGCCGGCCTTGCTTATGGAAATATGCCTTGCTGATCAAAGAGAGTCTGGTGATGTGGTCGCTGCCACAGACTTGGGGTCACTGCCATTCAGAACTCAGGACACAGTTCCACATGTGGGATTGGCTTGTGTTGAATAAGGTTAGTGGCACCACGTGTCACCGGCTTCTGTTGAACAGGGTTAGTGGCACCACGTGTTGCGGCTAGTGTTGAACAGGGTTAGTGGCACCACGTGTCACCGGCTTGTGTTGAACAGGGTTAGTGGCACCATGTCTTGCGGCTTGCGTTGTACAGGGTTAATAGCACCACGTGTCGCCGGCTTGTGTTGCACAGGATTAGTGGCACCACGTGTCGCCAGTCTTCCATATGGAAATACGCCTCACTGATCGAAGGGAGTCTGGTGCTGTGGTTGCTGCTACGGACTTGGGGTCACTGCCATTCAGGACTCAGGACACAGTTCCACATGTGGGATCGGCTTGTGTTGAACAGGGTTAGTGGCACCACGTGTTGCCAGCCTTCCATATGGAAATACGCCTCACTCATCGAAGGGAGTCTGGTGCTGTGGCGCTGCCACAGATTTGAGGTTACTGCCATTCAGGACTCAAGACACAGTTCCGCATGTGGGATCTACTGTGCCGATGATGCGTCATCCAGGCAGGCCATACTGGTAATAATGTCTGTTGCCTACTGTACTGCGTCATCTGCAATCAGGAGTCACTCTGAATTGTGAGCCCTACTCACCACAGTGGAGGCAGGAGGAAGCGGTGAGGAAGGGCCCACAGGCACGTGGCGTTGACTTGAGCAATGTCGGTTGTCTACTGGACTGCGTCATCTGCATTTGGGACTCGATCTGAATTGTGAGCCCTGATGACCGCAGTGTAGGCCAGAGGTAGCGGTCAGCAAGGGCCCATTGCCACGTGGCGTTGAGTTGAGGTGCACAGTTAGTGGCACCAGAAGCATTGAGAGTGTATGAGCCTATGATGATGCTTGGTGCGGACAGGGGGGGCACTGGAGCAATGTCTCTTGTCTACTGGACTGTGTCATCTGCAATCACAACTCTATCTGAATTGTGAGCCTTGCTGACCACAGTGTAGGCCACAGGTAGCGGTGAGCAAGGGCCCACAGCCACGTGCATAGGTTGGTGGCCCCACCGGCCTGCGTAGTTCAGGTTCAGTGGCACCACGTGTCGCCGGCCTTCCATATGCAAATACGCCTCACTAATCGAAGGGAGTCTGGTGCTGTGGTCGCTGCCACAAATTTGGGGTCATTGCCATTCAGAACTCAGGACACAGTTCCCCATATGGGATCAGCTTGTCTTGAACAGGGTTAGTGGCACCACGTGTTGCCGGCCTTGCTTATGGAAATATGCCTTGCTGATCAAAGAGAGTCTGGTGATGTGGTCGCTGCCACAGACTTGGGGTCACTGCCATTCAGGACTCAGGACACAGTTCCACATGTGGGATCGGCTTGTGTTGAATAGGGTTAGTGGCACCACGTGTCACCAGCTTCTGTTGAACAGGGTTAGTGGCACCACGTGTTGCGGCTAGTGTTGAACAGGGTTAGTGGCACCACGTGTCACCGGCTTGTGTTGAACAGGGTTAGTGGCACCATGTCTTGCGGCTTGCGTTGTACAGGGTTAATAGCACCACGTGTCGCCGGCTTGTGTTGAACAGGATTAGTGGCACCACATGTCGCCAGTCTTCCATATGGAAATACGCCTCACTGATCGAAGGGAGTCTGGTGCTGTGGTTGCTGCTACAGACTTGGGGTCACTGCCATTCAGGACTCAGGACACAGTTCCACATGTGGGATCGGCTTGTGTTGAACAGGGTTAGTGGCACCACGTGTTGCCAGCCTTCCATATGGAAATACGCCTCACTGATCGAAGGGAGTCTGGTGCTGTGGCGCTGCCACGGATTTGAGGTTACTGCCATTCAGGACTCAAGACACAGTTCCGCATGTGGGATCTACTGTGCCGATGATGCGTCATCCAGGCAGGCCATACTGGTAATAATGTCTGTTGCCTACTGTACTGCGTCATCTGCAATCAGGAGTCACTCTGAATTGTGAGCCCTACTCACCACAGTGGAGGCAGGAGGAAGCGGTGAGGAAGGGTACACAGGCACGTGGCGTTGACTTGAGCAATGTCGGTTGTCTACTGGACTGCGTCATCTGCATTTGGGACTCGATCTGAATTGTGAGCCCTACTCACCGCAGTGTAGGCCAGAGGCAGCGGTCAGGAAGGGCCCACAGGCATGTGGCGTTGACTTGATCAATGTCTGTTGCCTACTGGACTGCATCATCTTGAATTGCGACTCAATCTGAATTGTGAGCCCTACTCACCGCAGTGTAGGCCGGAGACAGCGTTCAGGAAGGGCACACAGCCACATGGTGTTGACTTAAGCAATGTCTGTTGCCTACTGGACTGCGTCATCTTGAATCACGACTCAATCTGAATTGTGGGCCCTACTCACTGCAGTGTAGGCCAGAGGCAGCGGTCAGGAAGGGCCCAGAGCCACGTATTGTTGACTTGAGCAATGTCTGTTGCCTACTGGACTGCGTCATCTGCAATCGAAACTCGATCTGAATTGTGAACCTTGCTGTCTTCAGTGTATATCGAAGGCAGTAGTTTGTACAGACATAAGTCTGCGGTGCTGTACCGCTGGGGGCCTGTGTGGCAGAAGCCAGCGATCGACTGAAGAGGCTGGTGGTCACAACGACGGCCTTGTGGCAGGCTTAGGGGCTCCACCCTGGCAGACACTTTGGCCTTCCCACTAGTGAACCACGCCCAGAGCTCCGGTCTATTTATTCACACTCCTACGCTGAACTGGCGTACGTCAGACCAGCCCACTCCGGTGACGCTTATGCTTACAGGTGGGAACGACACAGCTACATAATTGAGATCTTCCCTAGTGTTTGACGTAACATGGTTGGGTCCACTGTCCACAACACTACAAGCACCAGTAATATTTGTGCACATGGAGAGGTGTGTGTTCTGCATACTGAGATGTGTCCAGCACATCACTGCTACACTTTGCATTGTGTGCATTGTTATTCATGGGTGAATTGCTTCCTTCACATATAGTTTGTTCACACCTGTCCCAATATTCAGCTATTGTGTGGATGAGGGGCCATGCCGTTTTCGGAAAGTTTGCTGTCTTGTTCTGCGCTGCCTCAGTTGTAGGGGGGGTCCTGGGGGTGGTGGTGGGTGTTGTGGTCGTTCTTGGGTGTCGGAGCTGCTTGATCAGTAGGTCTATGACATGTGTTGGTCTTCACATGTGGCTCTGGGCTGGGCTCCCTTTCATGCTGTATGTAGTTGTTTATTAATTAAAAAACAAGAAGACATTATATAGTTTTTATAGGATATTAAAGTTACAAAATATCACTTTTTTTTCAAACTTATTGAGAAAAACATTATAATTAGAAATTAGTATTTAAATAACCTTTGAAATTCACAAAAAAACATAGGTTTCATGAACATTAAAGTTAGAAATTAGCTTTTAAACAAAACATTCAAATTTACTGAAAAAACGATTGCCACATTTCCCAGCATTGAGCTATTATATGGCTGAGGGACCATGCCGTTTTTGGAGGGTTCGCTGTCCTGTTCTGCACTGCCTTGGTGGTAGTAGAGAGAGGGGTGGTACAGGGGGAGGTCCTGAGGGTTGTGGCAGTGGGTGTTGTGTCCTTCTTTGGTGTAAAAAAAAACTATAGGTTAAATGAATATTATAATTAGAAGTTGGCATTAAAAACCATTGAAATTCACTGAAAAACCATAGGTTTCAGGCACGTTATACATAGAAATTAGCATTTAAAAAACCTTAGAAGTTCAAAACAGAAGAACTAGAGAATGATGAATTGGTAAAGGCTCTTGTGCCCCAGAGAGAAGTGGCCATACAGGCGGGTTTCTGTTCAGTCAATTAAAAAATACTACATCAAGCCTATTACGCCTCAACTGCACAGGTCAAGATGGGTAAGGCATTATATAGTTTTTATAGGATATTAAGGTTACAAAATATCACTTTTTTTTCAAAATTATTGAGAAAAACATTATAATTAGAAATTAGTATTTAAATAACCTTTGAAATTCACAAAAAAACATAGGTTTCAGGAACATTAAAGTTAGAAATTAGCATTTAAACAAAACATTCAAATTTACTGAAAAAACGATTGCCACATTTCCCAGCATTGAGTTATTATATGGCTGAGGGACCATGCCGTTTTTGGAGGGTTCGCAGTCCTGTTCTGCACTGCCTTGGTGGTAGTAGGGAGAGGGGTGGTACAGGGGAGGTCCTGAGGGTTGTGGAAGTGGGTGTTGTGTCCTTCTTGGGTGTCAAAAAAACTATAGGTTAAATGAATATTATAATTAATAGTTGACATTAAAAAAACATTGAAATTCACTGAAAAACAATAGGTTTCAGGCACGTTATAGATAGAAATTAGCATTTAAAAAACCTTAGAAATTCAAAACAGAGGAACTAGAGAATGATGAATTGGTAAAGGCTCTTGTGCCCCAGAGAGAAGTGGCAATACAGGCGAGTTTCTGTTTAGTCAATTAAAAAATACTACATCAAGCCTATTACGCCTCAACTGCACAGGTCAAGATGGGTAAGGTGATGATGGAGTGTTGTCAGCGTGGGTGTGGACAGGTTGGTACATTCTGCCACATTGTGTGGGAATGCCGGCAATTCAAAATTTCTGTGTAGGGTGTATGTGTGAAGAGACTGGCAGCCCTATGACCGCCTCTGTGAAATAGAGTCTCCTAAATATCTGAAGCACAACGGACTTGAATCGAATGGAACAAATATGGTTTACCTTAAGATTGTAATTTGTCAAACGTAACATTGTGAAATTGGGGGGCAGAGCAGGCATTGGAGCTGGGGAACTGGAAACGAAACATGGACTGGTGTGTGTTGGCTGAGAGGATGAAATATGGAGGCCAGGGATGTGAGATGCTATCAAGTCCATTTGTGTAGTCATCGTAGTGCACAGGATGTTGGATACTGAGATGCTCATGCAACTGAATGAAATGTCATTCCACAATTAAGTTTTGTATGTTTTTGTATTAAGCTGTATATAAACAGATTTAGAAAAAAACACAAGAATAGATATCTGCTTATGCAATCCTACCTATCATCTAAAACACAAATACAATATAATCAGTACAATTTATTAAAGAATACCTACAATTCAACATACATAATATTTAATGGGAGTTCTCTTGAGAAAATTGGAGTGTAGCATTGAATAGAAAATATCAGATAATGTTAGGGAAACTATATAACATAGACTAACTAAATGTTAGTTACTGTAAGAAAGTGATTTATTAATTGACATTGATGATAGTAATGTCACTAACTTGTTTGTTCCAACACAAAGATTTACTAATTCAAACTTGAGCTCAGCCTTTGGCAGTTATGGCATGGAGCAAATAGACTTAACTTGGAGGATTATGTAAAGCATTTAGAACTAAAATTGTTAAAAAGCCAAATACACACCAAAATAAAAAATCCCATTTCAATTTATGAAAATGTAGAAAAATCTAAAAACAAAATGCCACCAAATTAACAAAAATGAATCAGAGGAATCAGAGATATTAATGTTTAAATATTCAAGTAATAAAGTTACTAAAAAATGTCAAGTGACAAAAACAATTATTGTTTGTGTGTGCCCGAGACCTAGTAGTGGTTTTAAGCTGATTGCAATGAAGCGTGGGTCAGATACGCCGTGCAAGTTCATCCCAGTCAAAGTTTCTACTTGTTACGTAGTCTCTGCATTAAACTCCTCCAGCAGGGCAAGGCAGCTGGCTATATCTGGCAAAGTCCCTTCAATGTCAAATAGATGTTGAGTGAGTTCATGCTGGAAAAGCTATGAGCAGAAAAAGTCCCATGTCACACCCAGGGTAGTCCTCTCATTAGCCAGATACTTTAGAGACTTTTACCTGGTCTAGGATTCTAACATTAGACATAGTATTATTTTTTGGAACTCTGTTTCCTCTAGCGGGGCAAGACAGCAGGCTGTATACGGAAAGGTTGCACTGAAGTTGGAAATGCTTGAACTGAATTTCCAACTAAAAATAAACTCCAAATGGGGCCAGCACAATTTTCTTGCCTAGCTCCGTCACATCTTGGACAGATTCACATGGGTGGCTGGTCCTGGTCCTCTGCAGATATGCAAGTCCCCAATTTGTCTTTGTCCAGATTTGTCAGAGGTTTCATAATAAGTCCATCTGGATGCCACTAGGTTGCCAGGACCTCAGAGACAGAACTTAGGTGTCAGGATTAATTCCAGCAAGGACAACCAACAGGGTCTAGTCCTCTTCCTGTTGCAACTAGTCACTCCAAAACAAACAGCCTCTCACAGCTTTTATTATCCCTATATCCACACAGGAGGTCAGCCAACAGAGCCTTGGAGTCTACGTCTTTGTCCTAATTACAAGTGGGAGCAGACCCAGCCATTCATGCCTCCTACAGGTTTCAGGTAGCAGCTTGACTTCTCTTCTCTTCTTCAGCAGGTCCAAAAAGTGTTTTTCTGAGCTGTGGGTGAGGTGGCACTTTTATCAGATTTACTAGCCATTATGTGGGGGTGACTCCTGGATACTCCCTAGCCAATGGGGAAAATGTTCCCAGGAAAACCTTCCCACTTTTGCAACACATTCTGTTTGCTTTTCCGCTAACTATTTTACATTTCACCATTGAATGGAAAATCCAAGATGGTGCAGGACTTCTGACCATGAAAGGAGCCTGAGTGCGGGAAGTTAGCAATTACCTCCTCCACAGCTACATCAAACTTGTCCTTGAACCAGCGTCCTCTCCCTCTGGGCTAGTGCCCAAGTGGTTACAGAGGCATAAAGAACACAGGCCTTCCTCTCTCCTTTAAACTTAATCATAAATAGACTGGCCTCACCCTTTTCACATTGAATTAAATAAACGTCCTCTACTCTCTGAGTTGCTCTTCCTGGGCGGATAAGTGTCACATATCTCCCTCCTGACCGATACTGCCCAACAAGCCTAAGCTATTGTCTCTGGTCAAGGAACAATTTTCATAGCATATTAAGGTCAAGCACTGGCAGGGGAAGCAAGTTACTTTCCCTAAATAATTTTCAAACATCTAACTTCATAATTGAGCTGTATTTTGTTAAATACTAAAACTAGTGGTTGAGACATTTTTCTAACTTGCCCCAAACTCGAGATCACTGAACTAATAGATTAATCTGCACTTTAGTTTTCCTCATAGGACAGCTAAAACCTTTCACACTAGAAATAGGGGCTTGTCTCTGTATGTACAAGCCAAAATTAATTTTCGACATGTTCCACATTTGAATATGAGGCACCCGACCTACCTTGTGAGATACAAGTACTACTTAGGATTGACTTACTATTATTTAAAAGAAAGGTTTTTCCCTTCTCAAAAGGATTATTTTGACAGGCTTGACTGCAGGTGTAAAGTGCAATAGTCAGGCTACATTGTTAGGCCTGATGCCATGTTTTCCTTGTCACAATACTGGTAGGCAAAATAAATGCAACAGTCTACTGGTAACACTTAACTGTCCATGCCATTGTTGTAGTTTCTACTCTATATACTATAGCCTTCCAGGAAAGTTAAATATGCCAATCAGAGATTAGGAAATTTGTATGTTTTATGTGTCAGAACACATACACCAGGCACTGGGTGGCAGTGCCCCAGTTTGCAGTCTAAAACTCTGCACTACAATTCAGCAAAAATGGGGATGATTATTCCAAAATTGGCATTTTCTCACAATTAATTGTACCTGTAAAATGGAGTAGATGAATTTGACAATTTATTGGCTGATTTTATCGGTCCTTTTATTGCCTCTTCTTAACACTATAGCTGCTATTGTTGCTAACTGTGCTCATCTCCTTATTATGCACAAGTGAATGCACTCTCCCCTGTCTTGCTGCTCATTGGATAATTGCTGGTGGTACTTATCCTGCCCTGTTGTATGCTGCTGTGCATGCCTGCCCATCAGAGTGAAGTAAGTGCATGGCTGGTAAAGGGAGGAGCTTAAGGAGTATGTTGACACTGTGCATGTTGAGGATTCTCTGGCAAGAAAATTGCATGAGGAGGCAATGGTTGGCACAGCATAGCTGGTGTTGCTCATTGCTGGAGCAGCACTCATAGCATCGGTGTATAAAGAGGAATGTGAGTTGAATAAGCAGACAACAGGTACTAGGACTACTACTGAGCATCGTTAGCAACTAGTTGGACTCTATATAACTGTAAGTATAGTTGTTTATCTGGCTCCAAACATCACCAGCATTATCAGAGGATAATAACTCATTATCTATGTCAACTACTTTGTAAGATTTTTATTTACTCTGTATTACCTTCCGCAATTCTCAACCTACTCCACCTTAGTCATTTACTGTAACTTGCATTTAGAGGGTGGAAAGTCCTGGAACATAAGTACCGTAGCTGCAGGATGTCAGGGCTATAAAAACTCATTCAATCCGAAGATGACCTGGATAAAATTGATCTGTTTAATCAAATACATTCATCCACTGAGACATTCTCCTTAAAAAAATGAAATTCATTAACAAATTTTGTGAAGCTAGACCATTATTGAAGCAATCGATTTAAAAAAAAATCTTTCTCATATGTGAGATACCTGAAACTGAGGTTGACATTTGCCTCCAAGTTGGAGCTCTTAATAGATTTACACAAAGTGAATTTTTCCTGAGTTGAGGAACTGATGTTACCCCTATATTGAATCATGCAAAAAAGCACCAGGATAATTATACTAGAATAACCAAAAAGAAGTCATACCATGTAAAGAGTCTAGTTATGCATTTCTTCTTTCACTAATCAGAGAGGCCTTTTTCTGTAGCAATTGGGATAGCTAGTTCTTAAATATTTCTAATGAACTCCAGGAATTGACTAGTGGGAGTCCTTTATTGTATCAAACTATGTGAGACTAAACTGTTTATTTTAAAATACCCTGCCAATCAGCTTGTTCTGGAATTTGGCAGGGCTGCTGTCAGATGCCTGTATGTAAGATATTTTAATGAACCCAACATCAACTGTAATTTGTATTCAGGAAACATTAGCAATTTCTATTTAAACAAATACTAGTAGCTCTGCCACATCCTCCAATTAAGGTCATGTATGTTGGGAGGTTGCCACCTTATTTTCTGTGGATTATCTCTTGTACTATGAATTATTTTAGCACCATATCTTTATAATTTTTGGCATAAGGTTTGATTTTCACAATTGTTCTCAAGTCAGGAATGCTCCTGCCTCCAATTAAGGGGCCAATTACGATGCCGTCCGGAAAGGCTCCAAACGGGATTCGGATTTAGTGAATCCGATAAGGAACCTATGCTTCTGACCTAATCGGACACCTTTCCGGATGACCGATTACGATGCAAGGAAACTGTTCAGGCTGCCCAAATCAGTTCCGAAAGGCACTCAGACAGCCTGAGTTGTTTGGAGCCGTTTCGTACAGCTCTATGGACACGGTTTCCAAATGAGCGATTACGATGGCCTATTTGGACAGCCATTGCGATTCGGTCTTCCTGACATGAAACAGCTCTCAGAATCTGACTCTGGGGGCCCGATGCAGGCCTCCGTTCATCCGTAGGCCTCAGGTTGGGACCAGTGGGGGTACCCAAGGGGTCCCTCTTACCAACCATGCACAGTGTGGAAGACCCCATGGGGTGCTCTTCACAGGGTGCATGGTTTTTCCCCAACTACCCCGTTTTTCAATGGGAGCCTGTGTTCTCGTTCAGAACACAAGCTCCCTTTGAAGTCAATGCAAGTCCGACCTAATGATGTACGGAAGCATTGTAATCGGTCGGTAGGACTCGTAGAACCCGAGTCGGTCAGAAACGATCAGAAGAGTTTGCGAACGACATCGTAATGTCCTCCTGGTTGTAAAAATACTGTAAATGTTGATAACTAACAGAGTTTTAATGCTAAAATGTCTAGCTATCTACTAGACTTGCACTGAGATTCTGATATGGAGAAAGCCTTGTCTATTCCAGAAGTAATCTTAGCATACTAATGTAAAACAGATAAACATGGCACTATCCTCTTGTCAAAACTGAAGGCAATGAGGGCATAGTAATTATTGGCTATTTTGTCATGTTTGAGCTACTATATGAGGGTCATATATTGGTAAGTATGTTAAGTGGTCACTCAGTTTACATGTAGAAATGATTAAAACAAAGGGGCTTGCCAATTGTAAATTGCAATGAGGTAGTAATAAGATGTCATGTAGATGCATCTACTAGAAATCTGAGAATATCACTTCTTTGGGCCACATTATGATGTCAGGTAGAAGGCCATCTGGCAGGTCATCGGTGGTGTCCCGCCTGAGATCTGAGCATTGGTCCGACAGTCCTATTATGATACAGGCAGTCTCACCGATGCCTGTGGGGGAATCCACTCCACCTCTGACAGGCTCAAGGAGACAGTCAGGGTGGAGCATGGATCGTGATCGCCAGAATGGAGGCAGTGCCTGCTCATCTGCTGCCGTGGTGATTATGGTGCATGTTTCCCAGACAAAGAAAGGCTGTTGGAAGTGGACTGTGAGTGCTTCTAACATGGCTCCTGTACACCCGTAGCCTCTACTATGAGGCCTTGGGTAATAACATCCATGCATCATGTGACAGGCACCGCAAGGTGCCTGCCACAGAGTTCATGGATGTTTAAAATATGTATTTTTCCTATTGCGGCTTGTACTGCAGCTGACAGTAAAAGCTGCAATAGAATAGATATACAGTCCAACTGCCGTTAAGGCGGTCACATTATAATAGGGTAAGCAGGACCACCAACTCCTGGTCAGGTGGTCCCATTTCCAACATGATGCCGGTCGAATTTACGTCTGATCGGCATCGCAATGGGGCCCAGTATATGAACTGTTACCATCTTGTCTAGAGTGGCTACATAAAGTAGAAGGGCTATGATTTTTACATTTGAATACCGTAAAAACATACAGGTATCTAAGATCCTGTATCAATGTTTTACATCAAAAACTAAAAAACAATCCATGAAGATAAAATAAATTGCCTATTTTCAACTCAATTAAATGCTCTGGTTCACAGACAGTATCTGATTTCTTATGAGAGTATGGCTAGGTTGACACGCACTTTAAAATAGAAACAAACAAACACAGGGCCATAATGAAGAGAGGACAGGCAGATTACTTACGGCATGATTTACAAATATCATTCTTGGACCCTAAGGGAAGATATTTACAAAGAAGATTTTAGATCATCTTCAGTCATGGTTATTGGAGAAAGGTATTATTCCCTGTGAATAATTGGGATTTAAACATACTTGTTGAATGCTCTTAGCTATAGTACAGGCTATACTTCAGAGGTACAATAGAGGTAATGGGCAAAATCGTCTTTATGGCCCTTATGGAGTTTTGAAACCAATAATTGCACTCCACTCGTCTAAGTTGTGAAAAGTATTAAAGTGAGCAAATAGGTGGTTGCCTATATGGTTAGAAACCCGAAATAGTCCAAAGCAGGGGTACCTATTTGCTTCACAACCCTTCTCAATATACTTTAACCACTTACCAGGGGTTTTCATTCAATTTATTTATTTTCTTCCCTCGATTGGATCACAAAGCATCAATGTTTTAAGGTGCGCAGATGATCTGATTCTGTTTGACCTGTAGCTAATTAACTTTCAATAACATTTGATTAGAATGTATAGCCATGCAATGAAGCTTTAAGATCAATGTGCAAAAGTAAGGTAATGATCTCCAATGACAGGAAGAAAAGCAGTTCCTATAAAGGGATATTACAAGTGAAAGTATGAAAAGTTTTGAAACATTCCCATATTTAGCAACAGTGTAGAAACAGACTTACCACCCAGTCTTTACCACAAATTGTCTTTCTAACACGGTCTTTACCATGCATGCCTCTATCATGCAAGCCTTCACTACACATGACCTTACCACTTATAAACCTGGGTAGTGCTAAGTACAGGTAAGTTTATACCATTGTATTATTGTGTAAAAATTAGGAGCACATTCATTTCTATTTAAGTTAGTTTAATAGTTTTGAAAATATAAATTTTTTAATTACAATGCATATTTGTATGAAATATAAAAAATATTTTTCTAGGGGTGGGATATAAGGAATCTAGGGGTAATGAATGGGTAAGTGTATCAATACTTTAAATTATTGTGTAATATATTTTTTAATTTATTTAAAATTATTTAGATTACAATGCATATAAATTTAGAATGTGAAAAATATTTTTTAAGGAATGGGATTTAATTGATCTAGAGGTATTGGGTGGAGAAGAGTATTACCTCAGGTATTGCATAAAATATTTCTGTCTTAATTAGTTTATGTAATTATAAATTTGGTGAATTACAATTAGGGCTCCCGGTTTTATGGTATTTATTTTTTTAACATATCCATCTGTATATATCTATAATTATATTTTAGCCATTTTATCTGTGTTTATCCATATTTATTTTGGAGTTTTGCATATAAATGAAGTTGTAAAACATATTTATTTAACTGATTGACGCAGCTCATTCTTTGATGTCTGTCATGTTTGAGCTATTTAAGCTGCCAAATATTACATAACAATACATCCACTGATAAATACTAGCATTATACCACAAATGTATATTGACACATGTTGTTATTTAAAGACATTTCATCTTGTTTTTTCAATTTCAATTTCAATTTCATCTTTATTCGATCACCCAAGGTGTATCATAAATGAATACATAAAAAGACAGCAGTTCATTAAAAACAGATATGGTACAATAAAACAAACACAGTAAAATACAGGTTACACTTTAGTATGCCACAGGTAGAGACTTTCTTCTCCTTTGAGTTGCCATAAGAAACCTTGCAAGTACCACACATGTATAAAGATTTGGAAGGAGCTGCAAATGTAAAAATGCTGGCTTACATTGTTTAAAATTAAAAGCTCTTATCTGGTCTATATAACATTTACAAAAGAACACTATTTGTATAGTTGTTCACATTTGGGAAACTTATCAGGCGGTGGAATATATATCTAGCCCGAAACGCGTTAAAACAAATCTATGCTGGGCTTTAAGAGCATTAAAACGGTATGTTTGCATTGTAGAGGTGGTTAAACCCATTTGGTTATGTTGAACAGTAGGTGTGGCCAGTTCCACACACAATCTGAGATCCTCCAATAGATTTAAACATTCTGTCTTTAATACTTTTCTCGAAATGTTTGTCAAAGATTCAGGTTGATCATAAAATTCAGGACGTCCAATATCTGTCATGAAATTCTTTATATACCTTAGCCAGGGGGTTTTTAAAGCAAACTCTGAGTCACAACAGTCCTTTTTTATGGCACGGTTCAAGTCCATATAATCCGAGGTCCATATTTTGTGCCAAAACAGGACTGGCTGAATCTTAATCAAATCTAATAAATAGTTAGCTCCTAGTTCAGAGTGACATACAAAGTTTGAACAACTAGAAGATGGTTCTAAGAGGTTTTTAAAAAAATTCATTTTTCACCACCTGAAGTGATTCAGCATTGGCGTGGCCCCATTTTCCAGAACCATACATTGCAATAGTTCAGCATTTTGCATATTATATAGTTAACATATCTTTCAGCTGACTACTCCCCAATTTCCTTGCAAAAGTGCGAAGAGCAATGATAGATCCAACAAATTGCAACCTTTTTGAACTAATGGCACTTTTCCAATTCC
This sequence comes from Triturus cristatus, assembly GCF_964204655.1. Taxonomy (NCBI): domain Eukaryota; kingdom Metazoa; phylum Chordata; class Amphibia; order Caudata; family Salamandridae; genus Triturus; species Triturus cristatus. The sequence goes on along the minus strand of NC_140587.1, from coordinate 345,344,302 downwards.
CTTCACAGTCAAATAGAATTCCCAAATAGGAGAAGTTCGGGGTAAATGGTAAAGTATCTTTTCCTATACAAACATTTCAACAGTTTGTTGCCTTATGGCCCATTTTCATAACAAATGTCTTACTTATGTTAATTCGTAATCCCAGATTTTCCATAAAAAAGACAAAACTGTCAAGGAGCTGCTGCAATGCCAGATTAGTGTGTGCCATAAATACAGCGTAATCCACATATAGCAGAACAGGTTTTGGCCGGTGCTCAACTTATGGCTGGTCCGTGCACATACTTGCGAGTGTTACCCAAATTATTAATATACAAGTTGAATAAAAAAGGGGCAAGTACGCACCCTTGGCGGAGCCCTTTCTCAATATTAGAAGGGGCGTGTACACTCACCTTTTATACCAAAACGTACCCTTGCGTAACTGTTTGAGTATAAGTGTCAAAGTAAAAGTTAATAATAGTGCAATCAATAACTATCAAACTCATTATAAACCAAAGCTTGTCATGGGATACACAATCGAAAGCTGATGATAAATCAACGAAAACCATATACAGGTTGCCACTTTAAATATACGCATATTTGCCCAGTAACTAATTCAAGTTGACAGCTTGCTCCTTGGTCCCATTACCCTGACGGACTACATATTGTCAGAGATCTTATTGTTACAATCCACCCAGCTTTGTAGTCTAGCTAAGAGAATACAGCCAACCACCTTAACCAGCGAGTCTAGTAGGGAGATTGGTCTATAGTGCGCTGGGCATTTGCGATCACCTTTCTTAAATATAGGTACAATCTGAGTCTCTGCCCATGATGTAGGGAACACCATACTATGGTAGGATCTAAAACATGTGTGAGAAGGGGGCCCCAAAGATCAACATTAGCTTTAAATAGGTCAATCTTACTAATTGCATGGGAAAACTCTTCCAGGGTAAAGTTTAGAGCAGACTAGTCAGGGGCGGGAGGGAATGTTGCAGGATCTTCCGTAAGACCTGAAATAGGATGATCAATAACACAATCTGTAGTAGCCGAATATAAGCTGGAAAAATGTGGTATCCAGTCCTCTTCAGTCACTGCAACCTCTATTTTTGGCTTATCACCCTCACTAAAAAAAGGGGAGTTAATAATACACCAAAATGCGGTGGTACTAAGGCTGGCCTTATGCAGTTTCTCCGAATTCGTCTCTTTTAGAGCTTTTTTACGTTTTTGTAAGGTAAGCCTATATGCCAGTCTCCAATGCTGAACCTCCTCATTGTTCCTAGGATTATTTTTCAGAGCTCTTTACGTTTTTTGTGGGCCTCACTGCTGCATGGTCAAACCAACCTTTCCTCTTTACCGTTCCTGTCTTTTGCTTAGATGTTATCCACTTGAATTGCTCTGGTAATTTGGCTAAAAGACTCCATGATAGCAAAGGCTTCCTCCGAAGTATTCAGGCAAACATCAAAACCACTTTTTTGCTGCTGGATTAGTTGCTCTAAGAAGCTAGTCGGGTCAATCATAGACCAGCGCAAAGTGTAGCCATTCGTTCGAGAGAGCTCTAAGTTCTCCATGGCTAGAGTGTGATGACAGGCTCTTAGGTCTTTTACTAACCCCAGGTTTAGCACTAGACTCTGAGGATAATGGTCACTCATTGCACAGTCGTGTAATGTAAAGTTAGTCACTAGCGCCGAATAACGATTGGGAAAAAGCAGTACATTTATAACGTTTTTACCCATAGTGCCATCAAAGGTGCAAGATACCTCAGTTGGGCTGTCCCCACATTCATTACTGAAGCCTAAATCATATTTAAAAATAAGCTCATGGAGTTTCTTCCCTTGGTCTGTGTGTAGGAAATGAGTAACGTCTTCATTTGATGGTGAAGTCATGCCACAAATACTGGTAGAGGGCAGTTTACAAAATAGATGTTGAAGTCCCCCACCGAGATTAGAAATTTATCCCCATTCTCCTTAGAAAAAAAAAGATTCCAAATCGCTATAAAGTAAGACTAATATGCCCAGTATATCTGAGTCACAGGCATTATTGTAAAAATTAACGAAGAGGGTACAGAAAAATCAATAATAGCAATTTGGTAAAAAGTGCTAGATGATTTAAAATTAAAGAAAGAGGAGGGTGATTTATTTGACATATAGATGCAAAGATCACCCTTGGGTCTGCCATGACTTGATGAAGTAACAGGTGAATTAATCATTTTATACCAATTAAGGTGACATGGTTCAACAACCTAAGTTTCTTGTACACAAACAATAGTAAAATTAGCTGTAAATCTAAGCCAATCTGGAGAATTAATCTTACTACGCAGCCCCGCTACGTTGCTGCATAAAACTGTGATCTCATTTAAATCTGGGGACATAGAATCCACAATTATCTCCTTCCTTAACAGGGATTGTTCCGCGATCATTTGGACTTTAGAACCCATCTCTAACTGCATATTAATGACAGGAGTCTGAAGTGTAGGAAAGGGATTTTGCAGTTTGGTTCCCACCAATGGTTCATCCCTTAGTCAATCTACCCCAGTAAGGCTGGTGAGGCTGTCAAACCTATAAGAGGTTGTGATGGAATACAGGAGGGGATTTACATAGTTTGAGTTTATGGGTGGTTGTTGCAGTGTATATTGAGTTTGGGGGACTCGTTGTGTCAAAGCATTTGGCTGACTAAACAGTTGACTAGGGGTCTTATAGAAGAAACCAAGCGGAAGAACTATAATTTGGTTTGGGGTTGGAGGAATTACCTTTGCCTGACCCAGTATATCATTTACCAGCCCTGGGGATTTGAAAAAGAGCATCACACAGTCACCCTGGAACACTTTAGTACCCCTTCCGACCCATCCAACCTGTCTGGCCATCTTAAAATCTGCAAAAAGAGCTCCCCCATCGCCACTTTAGAATGTAGCCAGTTGAGAGATTTATTTCTCAGTGAGTCCCATGATTCATGGTGCGGAGACTCTATCTGCGGCACATTTGCCAGGATGACCACATACGGGGTAACATCAGGAGGAGGGTCTAGTCGATCCATAACAGACCTGGGATGTGTAAAGGCTTTTCTCCCAGCATGAGAATTATACTTGGAGACTGGTGATCATATCCCCCCATTGTGAGCCATTGCTGCATCTGCAACAGAAGCGCGTTGTGTCTGGGGCACTGTGGATAACACTTGGTGAAGGAGTTGGACTGGTTGAAGGGGCACCTCACAATTCCCTATTAACGTTTGTTGTGCGGGGGTATATAAATGTTCTAGGGACAACACTAACAGTACTACCATTGTCAGTTGGACCTGCCCTTCGATTCCAAGAACACAGATTTGCTGAACCCAGCAAAATTTAACACAGCTTTGAGTCGATCTGTAAGACTACACACAGAGGATTTAATAAGGTCTATCAGTGCTTGCACTGAAGTCGCTAATGAAGAAGAGTCCAGGGACTCCGGGGAATCCAGAAGTACAGAGGGCTTCAATATGCTCAGGTCTCAATGGGGCTTACAGCTTAGGCCTGTTTTTAGCGCAGATGCCCTCTTTGTAATCTTCATTTTCCCTTCACCTGATGTTGTATGGGCCTTAGCGGGGTGTGTTTTGGAGATTTTTGGTCGTTTAGATGGGGGGATGGGATTTGAAGTGCATGGTGAAATGAGGATAAAGTGTCGGTCAGACTCTCTTTTTTTTGCATTATCTGAACTTGGTGGCTGCAAATCCGGCAGCTGGTCCAAATTTGAGGAAGATGTACCTGTGTTAGGAGGTTCAATGCCACTCTCAGTATAAGTAGTTAGGGTTTCTTCCACACTTAAGATTTGCTTCTCGATAGACCACATTGCCCCTGTTATAAAGTTTGTGATGGAGTGCTGTGATTTTGAAAGCTATTTTGCTAGGGCAGAACTTGTTTGTTTTGTTTTCCCCATTACCAACTAAAATACCGCCACAAAATAAATCCAGAACTACATGTGCAAACGATAAAGTAACAACAAATGAAGTGAGCAAAGATTACAGTACCATAGCCGGAGGAGTCGTCGCAAGATGGAAGAATTAAAATTGTTGCCAGAATATGCATCAAAGAGGGGGGCCCAGCCCTGCCTCCTCCTGCCAATGACGGGCGCAGACACGCCAGCCCTTGGCCTGGGCACGCCGGCGTGTGTCCCGCACAGCAGGAGCTCTGTGGTGCTATATGCTCCTCCGGGCATGTGAATGACTCTTTGGTGCCTCCTGGTGCGTTGGTTTCTGGGGGCTGAAGTCCCCCGGGACCAGTGGCAGGCTGTGGCAGGCTGTCGGTACAGTGGACGCTCCGCGGTGCTATATGCGCCTCCAGGGATGTGAAAGACTCGTTGGGGCCTCCTGGCGCGTTGGTTTCTTGGGGCCTAAGTCCCACGGGACCTGTGGCAGGCTCTAGCAGGCTGTTGGTGCAGGCAGTGCAGGCTCTTGTCTTTTTAATTTCCCATGTTGTCCATCTGCTCAGTTGTTGGGCTATAATTCATGAAAGACAGCATGGGGAGTCACATCAAAAGCAGCACAATTTTCTGAATTTATCCACTTTTAAAAATAAATGCAGACAGAAAACACATTGTTTTCTGGCTGTATTTATCTGTAAAAATCCATTAAAAACAGAAAATGGGTAATGCATTTGGATGAGTATTACTACTGATATATTAATTAAAACAAGTGTGTATTAATTATTTAATTTAACATGTAACTATTTAAATTACAATGTATATTTGTTTAAAATATGCAAAAATATTTTTTCAGGGTTGGATGTGTGTGATCTAGGAGTTAAGGGTGAGGAAGAGTATTCATTCTTCAGTATTAATTGCAATACTTGTGTATTCATTATTTAAAAATGTTACAATTATATAAATTACAATGCAAATTTGTGTAGAATGTGCAAAATCAATTTTACAAGAAGGATGTAAGTGATCTAGGGATTATTGTTTGGGGAATGCATTAATACTTGCATAGTATTTAAATAGTAAATTAAATAGTTGTGCATTTTTTTACGTAGAATATTTTAAAATTCTTTAAATTACAATGCATTTTTGTTTAAAATAGTCAAAATATTTTTTAACTGTGGGATGTAAGGGTGCTAGTGGTAATGAGTGGAGAAGTGTATTAAACTCAGGCATTAATGTAAATCCTTTTATATTTTAAAAGTATTAATTAAGCAAAACCTAAGCATATTCCTTAAGTGTCTCCATGGCCAGGTGGATTATGGGTCCTTCATGGAGCCATCATTTGAACCTTGTAACTCAGCTAGGACCTCGCTCATAAAAGCTGTCTATTTTTCTGTCAAACAGACTCCGATGTGGTAAAAGGCTGCATGTTCTTCTGCTAAGAGGAACTTAAGGAAGGCCCTTGCCAGGAAACAAGGATGGAAAACTTAGATAAATATTAAAAAATATATAAAATGCAATATATAATATTTAAAAATAGATAATCGAATGTTATATTGTAAACATTTTTTAAATGTAATGTATACTATTAAATGCACGCAACACTATTTATTTGTACTTATTATAATGAGATATTTTAACATTAATAAACATTTATTTGATAATATATTAACATCTAAAAACATTATTTAAATAATTTACAATGATTTTCCGTTTATTGACGTTCTTCCTTGTGTGTCTGTTTCGATAGTTGGTGAAGACTTGAAGTCAAGATCGAAAGCACTGAGGAGATGCTGTCAGGAAAGAGCAAACTAATTTATTACTCATTTGCCTAAAATAATATATAGATTAGGGTTTTTTTTGTACGGAGAGAGATGGGGTGGTAGTTGAATTGTGTTAACAAATAATATTTCATGTATTCATTTTACATCCCCATACAGGTTGTGTTTTTATGCACACATCAGGTTGGTGTTCTATTTCTGAAAAACTAATTAAAAAAGGGTTTGAAAAAAGATTTAATTTTGGTTTTTTAAAGAAAAAGAAAAAATACATTGATGCTGTTATTATCAGGTTAAAATGTTTACAAAGAAAAGACAAACACTACGACAGAAGAAGGGAAAGTTTCTAGACTGTTTTACTCATTTTTCAATTAGTTTTAATGGTTTGTGGTTAACTTTATTTGAATGTTAGATTACTGCTGACTCTTGGTTTGCGGATGGGTATGTAATCACAAACACTTGAATACTGAAGACAACATCAGGTAGAACAAAATACATTTAATTAATGTGAAACGATTTAAAAACAAATCCTATTAAAATTCTGTAAGTTTTCAAAACAGGAGAGTAATGCATTTTATTCATGGATGTTGTTAATAATATAATCTGTATGCCATCATATTCAGGTAGTCTGGAGCTCCCAACATTAAAAACTATTGGATTTTGGCAACTGGTCTTTCAGACATTTCCTTGCTTCTTTTATAAATCAGAGGATTAAGACTATCTGTCAATGACTGTGTGTCAGGAAGACACTAGCCAGACTGAGGAAAACTCAGCAGAGGATGAAAAAGACTATTCCCCAACTTACATTCCCCCCTCCTTTATTTGCAGCCCGTAGCACCCATATGGAGAGGAAGGAGTGATGTTCCTTTAAGCGACACGGGGAATTTAAACGAGGAGTGCGGGCCCTTTAAGAACAGCGCTGAGACTGCTCGAGGAAGAGGTCACATGGTGGAAGGGGAGGTTCTAATGCCGGAAGAAGTTCGACGAGCGGAAGAACAGAGATTGACAGAATTGCGGGAAGACGAGGAGGAGGTGACTACTCGGGAAGACGAACTCTCGACGACAGGAAGAAAAGAAGACAGCGGGAGAAGACCGCATAGTTCGACGAGTGTAGCAGGCCAAAGCCCGGCAGCTCAGAGCCGAGTGAACAAGTCCCGCCACGGCCCTGGAGGGTCGTGGTTCTCATAGGTGTGTGGGCACCTACGGGGGTATTGGCAAAGCGGGGGAAAGGCTGGGAGGGACGGGGAGAACAAGAGGGGGACACGCAGCATTGAAATAAAGGGGAATAGAGAATACGCTACCTTTCATCCCTATTGCCTGTGTGTGAAATCTTCTTTCTCTTTTTAATTCCTGACACTGTTCCCACCCTCCTCACCTCTTATGTGGTTTTCTTTTGTTGACCACGCATAATTCTTTTTTTTTTAAGACATCTGATTTTGGTATTGGTGATCCCCCCACACCCTTCCCCACTATATAATAGATAGAGAAGACAAACTCACCTAAGTCCTTTCTTCTTTCTGAGGGAGGTTGTTGGTCAAGAAGCCGTCACCAAAGAGGCCACCCCAGAAGAATCCTAAAAGGAAGAAGAGGCAAAAGAGACTTAAGAAAGATAAAGATCATAAAGACACTATTTTTTTCCTTGCTCCTTCACATATAGATAACGCAAATAAAGGAGACGTATATTCACTTCGAAGCAGTTCAGTAATTTTTTTTGTGGAAGCCACCCCCACAGAACACAAAGTCTCCCACTGTGCCTGTCTCATTTGCTGAACTCTATGTTCTTCAAGTAAATGATACAGGTTAAGGTGAGTTCTGCTGATAGAACTGTTAAAATAATTATGCCGACCCTCAATGACATTGTATGTATTGACATGTAGCAGTTCCATCGTTCAACTGGAAATTGTAGTTTTATCCTGTGACCTAACTTGTTTAGATGGCCAATCCATGTGTCTTCAAAGTAATTTAAGTGTGGTGCCAATTTTTCTTTTTTGTAAAATCATCTGAATGTACAATTGATGAATAGAAGAAAGCTACACATTCAGAAGGCAAAAACCACAAAGTTATTCGTTTCCATAGCTCAAACTGTAGTTTTCTCTAGACATGTAATCCTCAGCTAAGAATGTTTCTTTAATTGTTTTTCAATATGCCAGGGAAGAATCATTAAATTTGTGTCTTTGGATAAATCTTAACATTATCATTTCTCATTTGTATTTGAAAGACAATTATTATTTTCCTTCGACTTTTGTTTGCAGGTTTAGATTTTACTACTGATAATAATTCAGCAAATGTTCAATAAACCATAAATAAGAGGTATGTTAGTGTTACCTATGTAAGTATATATAGTGTAATTTGGGGCAAAGAGATGGGGTGGACGTAAAGGAACCAACTATCATCCATAATTCAATATTTGGACTAGTGGCAGAGGTCTACGAAAAAGAAAAAGCTGTTTTTACTTTTGTATAGTGAAATAATGAAATGATTCCTTTTGAAATGTGTTGGTCAAAGGAAAAGGAAAAACATGTTAAAATAGTAAATATGCTTCCTTCAGTGTCTACCATCTGCTCTGACAAAGCTGTTACTGGAGTTAAAGGAATAGCATATCTGCCTGCTTTACTGTCCAGTACCTTCCCCGGTGTGACTTTGACTGGAGTTGGTACTGGTAAAATTGTCCCTTTTAATGCTCAGAAGTTTTTACTTGGTCACACAAAAATCTACATTTCATATGGCTGACTAGCTCTGGAGTTTTTCTTTGACTTCAAATTAAATGAATGGCAGCTGTGAAAAATATACTTCCTCACAAATGATATTTGAGTATGTTAAAAAATTACAGGCTTCATTATGACTTTGGAGGTCCTCCAGCAGATGGTGCAACACGCCGTCTGCTGTAGGACTGCCAAAGACGTGGTGAGACTGCCCGCCAGATTAAGAGTTAAAAACTGGTCTGGAGGGTGATCCTGCAGTGGTCTGACAGTGACAGTCTGTAAGGCTCATAGAAGAGCCTAACATGCAGACCGCCACTCTCAGAGTACCAACTGCACCTTACTGCTTGCTGTGGCAGACATGCCACAGTGTGCAGGAACTGGGGGCACAAAACCAGGGAGCACTATATGTGCTTCCCTCTGCATGTACCCCCAGGACTAGGAGTGGCAGCACCGCCAGCTTATTAGTGTTCTTGACAGCTGCGCAACCACTACCGTATCCTTGATCCCTGGCAGTCACAGCTGTCATGTGGTGGTCCGACAGTGGTGCTGTGGTCAGACCACCACCACAGACCGCCGAACTCATAATAAGGACCTAAATATTTATTATATTTAATTAAATATAAATATGATGTATTTTAATTAAAATATTCTTCACAACAGTAATAATTCAGAACTGTTGGTGGCACTATTTTCTACATTCACTATGTTTCTGTCTCCTCCTGACAGTAGTGTGCATGGTCACCTTGAACACAAACTGGTGGACACCAATTTGAAAAAAAAAAATTCATCGGAAAACTATTGTGTTCTAAAATCGTGCATGGTAAAGGCATGCATTGTAATGCCCAACAATCTTTTCACACCATCTGAGTCCTAAATATCACATGAACTGACAGAATGACAAGACCAACACCCGTGGGGACTTAATAAGTGCTTTATAAAGTTAGCTCTTGGGAAAAGACATTTTAAGTATTTTATCTATTCATATAAAGTCTAAGGCTTGGTCCGCCTTTCAGAAAATGGACTGGAACATTTTACATACACTCTGTACTGTGAGGATGTCAATCTTAGTTCAGAGCTTCAGGCTTGAATTTTAGCTGTCAGGTATTATTCCTTAACCTTGGCCGCACTGATCAGTTAAAGGGATTGATTATTGTATTTGAGGATGTTGTTGAAGTAGTTTCTAAAAAAGGAACTGGAATCAAATTTTGGGTCTCGTTGCACCGTTTCCACTAATTTTAATCATGCTTTACAGACTTTTGTAATAAAATGTAACAGCTCACCTAAAAATTGGCCCTGAAAAGAACCGTACCGCAAGTTAGCTACAGGCTAGTCACTGACGACTGTAGAGCATTAAAGCATTATTGGAAAATCCCCTTTGATGAATAGGATACAGACATATTTTGAATATGTGCTTGAATATGGAATTAGAAGAACTACATTAATTTTGAAAGCAAGAAACATAGCAACATAAAAAGATGATGGACATAATGCTGAACATTGTCAAACCATCACCCCCAGTACAGAGATCTGGCCCTAAATCCATTGTTTTTTTCTAACCATGCAATTCCATTTAAGACCCAGCCATATGCAAATCAGTCTCGACTCTGCCCCCCGTGGGAACAGTCAAGCCCGAACTTCCAGGTCAGGTCCTCGCCAGACCGGAAACAACTATCCTGGGACCAGTTTCAGGGTATCACCTCTCATCAGCCAGCCTAGCTTGAATCCAATGTCATAGTGAAGAAGCTTACCATTACAAGTTATGATGAGGGACTGCACGAGTCAACCTAACACTCAGAGGTAAATTTCAGTTGGAGATGAAGATCTGCATTGTGTATTATTTATCAGTTTAGATTTAAAAGTACAATGACATAATGTTTTATATCTTCTATTAAAGAAGCATTAGGTAAAGTCCTAGATTGATGTTAAAACTCCATTTGTGTCTCCTCGCACTGAACATGTTTGTTATTACATTTTAAAATGTTAGATTTTTGCATATCAAACTTTTGAAAGCCATTAGGTTAGGTAATTGATTACCAAATCTGATTAGGTATATTATTGAACATTCTAATATTGAACTTCATTGACCTTGGTTGAGGTGTTTATCAATGAAAAGTGATTTGATGTAACTGTATCTCCTTTCATTGCCAAGTTCTTTAATTTTTGTCTTTAAGGGGATTTTAATATCTGGGGTGGTATGGTTTCTCACCGTGTCTCCTAGATTCATGTGCAGTACTAGCTCCATCAGGTGGTAAGACATGCAAACATAATAGCACACATAGATGAACATTGTTTACATCTTTTTTTGCTTTTACCATCCAGTTCCATTGTGCCCCCTTCCTTTGCCTTTTGTCTGACCCTGTTAGATTCCTGTTGTTTAGCTCGATTTAACAGTTTTTTCTCTCACACCTTTTTCTACTCATGCTTGGTTGAAGATAGACTAATCATGGATTGCTGCCATGATGAAGGACTCTGATTTTGCCTTGAAATTTTACAGCCCAGCTGGTAACGTCTTATTAAGCCTGAATTATTCCTGTCTTAAATGTGGAAGCTCCTCGGACCTCAAGTGCAAACAAACATGGCTTTCTTATAGGCATAATTGTAGTCAAACTGGCTTCCATCTCTATCAAAAAGCATTAAACATCTATAATGGCCTATGCCTCATTTTTCAGAATTCTCAAGGCATTCAATGCAGCTGAATCTGTCTTCGGAATTATTAAATCTCTTCTTGACCCCAGTTGTTGTCAATCAGAGAATCTATCAGAATCATTTTCATATTCGTTTTTATTTCAAGTTTAGTCTTACTTGTCCTTGCTTCCCTAAAACTACCCTTTCTGCTACTTCTTGCTGCACTCAGTTGGGTCAAATGGAGAGGGCAGGAAGTAGCCATATTTACTTACATGTGGCCATTACTGCTCTCTCTGTGCTGGAGCAGTTGTGGCTGTCAAGCACCAATAGAGGCAACCAAGGCAGGGTTGTTTTGGGGCTGGAAGTAGCACCTTAATGTACGAAGACAATCGTCTGAGGCATTTTCCTCCTTATATGTGTGCTGAAGAATAAACATATTTCTCCTTGTTACACCTCACTTGTGAAGGTGTAGTATTTTTTACAAGAGTTACTATATCTGGTAATGGGCCAAAAAATTGTTGGGTGCATGGGAACACCCACACTCCACCCATGGTACGCCTTCCCAGTGCAGAGCAATGCAAGGCAGTATCTTGTACTGCCTTGTTTTACTCCCGAACTACTAAGCTATGTAGAAGCCCAAATGGCAGCACAAGCCCTTAGTAAACTTCTACCTTAATGTTTGCTTGGCCCCTCTCCTGCTGAAATGTAACATTCAATTATATCTACTTTATGACTTCCTGACTGTTTATACAATACCTCTGACTTCTTGTTCAATTCCCATATTCTGGAATTATGCCCCAGAGATCCTACTTTAAAAATACCCACCCACAACAGATCTGCCAGGTCTTAGTAGTTATCGTTCAATTTCCTTGTTACCATTTTGATTAAAAATACTAGAGATAGAAACTAATAGACAATAGGGGCCTTATTATGAGTTCAGCATTCCGTGGATCGTCATCCCGGCGGTAGCCGCCTGAAGGTGGTGAGCTGTTATTTTCTGAGTTGGGCAAATTGGCTTTGCGAAGACCGCGGATGTACGCTGGGATCGTGGTTGGTGGTAGGCAGCCTCCACCGTCTGTATTACAAGTTGACCTCCAGACGAGCTCAATGCAGCGGTTGGACGGCCGCTTGAAGGTCAGCAGGAACAAAGGATTTGGAGTGCATACTCACCCCTTTCCAGTTCTTTCCAGCAGATTTCAATGTGGATCCTTTTCTCCAGGTCCCCCCTACACAGGAGCAACTTCACCCTGAGGTGTACAACCCTGTCTTCGGTGAAATACATGAAAGTGCTTTGGTACAATGTACCCATTACTGGGACTGCCCACATATGGGTCAGACTCCTGAAATTGGTAGGTGTTACTTTTCCACATATATCATGCACATGTCTGCATTTGACACGTGCAGTCGGAATGTACACACAGGCATCGATATATATGGAAATACATTTCCCACTGCCACAAGAGCACCGCAGCCACACCGACAGCCCCTCAGGAAACAAGCAAAATGGCGGTCGGAAGGCCACAGGCACAGCGTTCTTCTAGCGATCACGCACGTGGTGCTTCAGCAGTCAGAACGCCCAACTCATAATTAAGCCATTAGACTATAACATCATCTAGATTCAGGGCAATTTGGATTCCATGCTTTCCACAAACTTAATTTTGTAGTAAGTTTTGTAGAACTACCAGCGTACTGCAAATTGCAATTTACCAGCCTACATGTGAAGGTTTATGCTTCTGCCTCTCGCATCTTTTATCTACAAAGATCTCCTCCCAAATTCAGATAGCTCCACACACGTATGTATACTTTTTAGTAGTATATTTGAGAGGGACAGGGGAGTGGCGGGAAAATAGGAAATACTTATGACTGAAGAGGAGGGGTTTTTTCCTGTCTTAAATCTGAAAGCTCCTCGGACCTCAAGTGCAAACAAACATGGCTTTCTTAGAGGCTTAATTGTAGTCAAACTGCCTTCCATCTCTATCAAAAAGCATTAAACATCTATAATGGCCTATGCCTCATTTTTCAGAATTCTCAAGGCATTCAATGCAGCTGAATCTGTCTTCGGAATTATTAAATCTCTTCTTGACCCCAGTTGTTGTCAATCAGAGAATCTATCAGAATCATTTTCATATTCGTTTTTATTTCAAGTTTAGTCTTACTTGTCCTTCCTTCCCTAAAACTACCCTTTCTGCTACTTCTTGCTGCACTCAGTTGGGTCAAATGGAGAGGGCAGGAAGTAGCCATATTTACTTACATGTGGCCATTACTGCTCTCTCTGTGCTGGAGCAGTTGTGGCTGTCAAGCACCAATAGAGGCAACCCAGGCAGGGTTGTTTTGGGGCAGGAAGTAGCACCTTAATGTACGAAGACAATCCTCTGAGGCATTTTCCTCCTTATATGTGTGTTGAAGAATAAACATATTTCTCCTTGTTACACCTCACTTGTGAAGGTGTAGTATTTTTTACTAGAGTTACTATATCTGGTAATGGGCCAAAAAATAGTTGGGTGCATGGGAACACCCACACTCCACCCATGGTACGCCTTCCCAGTGCAGAGCAATGCAAGGCAGTATCTTGTACTGCCTTGTTTTACTCCCAAACTACTAAGCTATGTAGAAGCCCAAATGGCAGCACAAGCCCTTAGTAAACTTCTACCTTAATGTTTGCTTGGCCCCTCTCCTGCTGAAATGTAACATTCAATTATATCTACTTTAAGACTTCCTGACTGTTTATACAATACCTCTGACTTCTTGTTCAATTCCCATATTCTGGAATTATGCCCCAGAGATCCTACTTTAAAAATACCCACCCACAATAGATCTGCCAGGTCTTAGTAGTTATCGTTCAATTTCCTTGTTACCATTTTGATTAAAAATACTAGAGATAGAAACTAATAGACAATAGGGGCCTTATTATGAGTTCAGCATTCCGTGGATCGTCATCCCGGCGGTAGCCGCCTGAAGGTGGTGAGCTGTTATTTTCTGAGTTGGGCAAATTGGCTTTGCGAAGACCGCGGATGTACGCTGGGATCGTGGTTGGTGTAGGCAGCCTCCACCGTCTGTATTACGAGTTGACCTCCAGACGAGCTCAATGCGGCGGTTGGACGGCCGCCTGAAGGTCAGCAGGAACAAAGGATTTGGAGTGCATACTCACCCCTTTCTAGTTCTTCCCAGCAGATTTCAATGTGGATCCTTTTCTCCAGGTCCCCCCTACACAGGAGCAACTTCACCCTGAGGTGTACAAGCCTGTCTTCGGTGAAATACATGAAAGTGCTTTGGTACAATGTACCCATTACTGGGACTGCCCACATATGGGTCAGACTCCTGAAATTGGTAGGTGTTACTTTTCCACATATATCATGCACATGTCTGCATTTACACGTGCAGTCGGAATGTACACACAGGCATCGATATATATGGAAATACATTTCCCACTGCCACAAGAGCACCGCAGCCACACCGACAGCCCCTCAGGAAACAAGCAAAATGGCGGTCGGAAGGCCACAGGCACAGCGTTCTTCTAGCGATCACGCACGTGGTGCTTCAGCAGTCGGACCGCCCAACTCATAATTAAGCCATTAGAATATAACATCATCTAGATTCAGGGCAATTTGGATTCCATGCTTTCCACAAACTTAATTTTGTAGTAAGTTTTGTAGAACTACCAGCGTACTGCAAATTGCAATTTACCAGCCTACATGTGAAGGTTTATGCTTCTGCCTCTCGCATCTTTTATCTACAAAGATCTCCTCCCAAATTCAGATAGCTCCACACACGTATGTATACTTTTTAGTAGTATATTTGAGAGGGACAGGGGAGTTGTGGGAAAATAGGAAATACTTATGACTAAAGAGGAGGGGTTTTGGAAAGGTTACGGAGTGTTTTAGTGAGGACATCCACACACCCATAAAAGGGTAAACCGATCACTATTAACAAACTGAACTTCTATAATCACTACAGCCAAAAACTGCCCAAAGCAGTCATTAATGTTCACCGGCTCAGAGCAGCAGTAAGTCCACCACCACCATGGTCAATCACAGGTGCTGGTGAAGGGCCTTAATATAAAACTCTATAGGAAATGTTTTTTTCAAAAAATAGCTACATTAAGGCGCCGATCACGATCCTGTAAAAACCGGGTACGAACCATCGGACGGAGCATATTCTCCATTCGACGCGTACCCGGTCGTCAAAATTTACAAACATGGAATTACGATTCGCACGGGAACACCATTTCCGTACGAATCGCAAAAAACCCGACCGAACAAAATAAAAATACAAATGCGATCTGGGAAAGCGCCGACCTGACGTCGGGACGCTCGCAGCCTGCCATTCACAAACCAGGAATTACGATTCGCACCGACGTCATCCCGCACGGTGAATATTTTCCGGCTGCCAAAAACTGCCGGGAAATCAGGACGACGCGAACAAGGACCACCAGTACGCGACGGACAGACAGGACGACGCGAACAAGGAGGACCAGTACGCGACAGGACGACGCGAACAAGGAGTACCAGTACGCGACGGACAGACAGGACGACGCGATCAAGGAGGACCAGTATGCGACGGACAGACAGGACGACGCGAACAAGGAGGACCCGTACGCGACGGACAGACATGGACCTGAACCTACGTGTCACCCCGGCCCTCATAGCAGTCGACCTCCTCTACAGGTTCGGACGCAGACGCCGCAGAAGGTCAGAACAACTAAGGGAGGGGGGAAAGTGGGGTGGGGTGGGGGTGGCAGGACCAGGGCAGGCCACAAACCCCCCACCAAAGTCACACAGCACACATGCCCAGGACATACCTGACTCCCATGCCCTGGTCACTACGAGGGGGTGGGGGCGTGTCCAGGTAAGCCAGCGACCGCCACAACGGAAGTCCGTCACGACGCGAACCGGCAACACAACCAGACCGGTACGTCCCGTACCCACGCCTGAAGAGCGTGGGTACGAGTCGTACCACGCCCACACCCACGTCACCCCAACAATGGCGGGACAGCTCGTACCCACGTGGCAAAGGCCTGGGTACGGCCCGCACAAGCATCACATAGCGTGGGGACGGATATGTACGGACCCTACCCCCACCCCGTATGCATGGAGCGTACCCCCACCCCAACAGTGTAAGTACGACCCGTACCCACACCCGTGTACGTATGGAGCGTACCCCCACCCCAACAGTGTAAGTACGACTCGTACCCCCACCCGCGTACGTATGGAGCGTAGCCCCACCCCAACAGTGTAAGTACGACCCGTACCCACACCCACGTACGTATGGAGCGTACCCCCACCCCAACAGTGTAAGTACGACTCGTACCCCCACCCGCGTACGTATGGAGCGTACCCCCACCCCAACAGTGTAAGTACGACCCGTACCCCCACCCGCATACGTATAGAGTGTACCCCCACCCCAACAGTGTAAGTACGACCCGTACCCACACCCGCGTACGTATGGAGCGTACCCCCACCCCAACAGTGTAAGTACGACCCATACCCCCACCCGCGTACGTATGGAGCGTACCCCCACCCCAACAGTGTAAGTACGACCCGTACCCCCACCCGCGTACGTATGCAGCGTACCCCCACCCCAACAGTGTAAGTACGACCCGTACCCACACCCGCGTACGTATGGGGCGTACCCCCACCCCAACAGTGTAAGTATGACTCGTACCCCCACCCGCGTACGTATGGAGCGTACCCCCACCCCAACAGTGTAAGTATGACCCGTACCCATACCCGCGTATGTATGGAGCGTACCCCCACCCCAACAGTGTAAGTAAGACACGTACCCTCACCTCGAATGCATGGAGCGTAGCCCCACCCCAACAGTGTAAGTACGACACGTACCCCCACCTCGAATGCATGGAGCGTACCCACAACCGTGTATGTCATGAGCGTACATATTGTGAAATTGGAGAGGTGGGTGCAGAGTCCTCCCAGCAGTGCCCTGAGACAGGAGGGGTGGGTGCAGAGTCCTCCCAGCAGTGCCCAGACACAGGAGGGGTGGGGGCCTATCACTCCCAGCAGTGCCCTGAGACAGGAGGGGTGGGTGCAGAGTCCTCCCAGCAGTGCCCAGACACAGGAGGGGTGGGGGCCTATCACTCCCAGCAGTGCCCTGAGACATGAGCGGTGGGGGCCTATCACTCCCAGCAGTGCCCTGAGACAGGAGGGGAGGGTGCCTATCACTCCCAGCAGTGCCCTGAGACATGAGGGGTGGGGGCCTACCACTCCCAGCAGTGCCCTGAGACAGGAGGAGTGGGTGCCTATCATTCCTAGCAGTGCCCTGAGACATGAGGGGTGGGTACCTATCACTCCCAGCAGTGCCCTGAGACAGGAGGGGTGGGTGTAGAGTCCTCCCAGCAGTGCCCAGATGCAGGAGGGGTGTGTGCAGAGTCCTCCCAGCAGTGCCCTGAGACAGGAGGGCTGGGTGCAGAGTCCTCCCAGCAGTGCCCTGAGACAGGAGGGGTGGGTGCAGAGTCCTCGCAGCAGTGCCCAGACGCAGGAGGGGTGTGTGCAGAGTCCTCCCAGCAGTGCCCTGAGACAGGAGGGGTGGGTGCAGAGTCCTCCCAGCAGTGCCCTGAGACAGGAGGGGTGTGTGCAGAGTCCTCCCAGCAGTGCCCTGAGACAGGAGGGGTGGGTGCAGAGTCCTCCCAGCAGTGCCCTGAGACAGGAGGGGTGGGTGCAGAGTCCTCCCAGCAGTGCCCTGAGACAGGAGGGGTGGGTGCAGAGTCCTCCCAGCAGTGCCCAGACGCAGGAGGGGTGTGTGCAGAGTCCTCCCAGCAGTGCCCCGAGACAGGAGGAGTGGGTGCAGAGTCCTCCCAGCAGTGCCCAGACGCAGGAGGGGTGGGTGCAGAGTCCTCCCAGCAGTGCCCTGAGACAGGAGGGGTGGGTGCAGAGTCCTCCCAGCAGTGCCCAGACGCAGGAGGGGTGTGTGCAGAGTCCTCCCAGCAGTGCCCTGAGACAGGAGGGGTGGGTGCAGAGTCCTCCCAGCAGTGCCCTGAGACAGGAGGGGTGGGTGCAGAGTCCTCCCAGCAGTTCCCTGAGACAGGAGGGGTGGGTGCAGAGTCCTCCCAGCAGTGCACAGACGCAGGAGGGGTGTGTGCAGAGTCCTCCCAGCAGTGCCCTGAGACAGGAGGGGTGGGTGCAGAGTCCTCCCAGCAGTGCCCAGACGCAGGAGGGGTGTGTGCAGAGTCCTCCCAGCAGTGCCCTGAGACAGGAGGGGTGGGTGCAGAGTCCTCCCAGCAGTGCCCTGAGACAGGAGGCGTGGGGGCCCATCACTCCCAGCAGTGCCCATGGAACGCAAAGGGTGGAGTAGTCACAGATACCATGCCCACAAATGTCAGTCAGGTGCACAAAGACCCTGCAGTACATGTACCACATGTGTGCGAGGCTGGGAGTATTCGCATGCATAGCGCAGAAAAGAAAACATGTACACATGAAGTCATGTCAATAAGCCACATACACAAGTACAATGACTACCAAGGATGCCACGAATGATGCAGGTGGAGACATCGCTCAGCATGCATGTGCAAAGGTGAAGGACTACGTCACACACCCAGCTAATGGACACACAGCTCTGTGCCAAAGTCAGGGGACACCCTGCAGGGAAGAAGTCAGGGTACACAGAGGAAGGAATACACCTTGGGACAATTGCAACATGCAGCAACTGCTTACATGAATGGAGAAAGGTAGCTAACACCGTGTGATGGCACACAGATCCCAGGGTCCCCCCTATGAGCAGCACACTACTACATTTCCCACACACCCAACACATGACCAACACCCACAACCATGTAGCAGCCCCACCAACAGCAATGCCAGCAATGCAGGAGTGTTCCAAGGGCAAAAAATAAATAGCTTTATTCAGCATGAGGAAAAAACTAGTATGACGTAAGTCCAATATTAACAAAGGCCATAGGGCAGTCCAGGAGTCCCAGCTGGATGGGGGACACAGTGGGATGCGTGTCCCCTAGCTTGCCTGCACAGTTACAATCCGTTGTCTTCCACAGGGGTGAGGGCATCATGTGGGGGGGAAGAAACAGGCACCGCAGGGACAGGAGGGTGAAGGGTAGGCGTCGTGGGTGCAGGGATGGAGGACTCCACCACAGGGGTAGGGCAGGGCCAAAGGCGGAGGCCAGGATCTCGCTGCACACCTTAGCAAGTCCTCCAGGGACTCCCCTGCACCCGAAGAAACCACAGGCCCCAAGGAGGGGGGGGGTCAGAGGGATGGGTCGCAGCGCCACTGGGGGAGGGTGTGGACAGGGGGGGACTCAAGCACCCTGACCGGGGACCTCCTTGACCGCTTGCGGGGTGGTGTCACTGTGGGGCTCAGGGACAGAGCGGCCATGAAGGAGTCTTTGGGGGAGATGTGGCCAGGAGAGCTGAGGGGAGGGGATTTGGAGGGAGTGGATTGGGTGGAATGCGGACTCCCACTCTGGCTGCGTGTCACACGTTTGCCCCCCGACCCAGTGGGTGTGCCTACTGCACCCTGTGTGTGCGTGTCAGGAGGTGTGCGGCGGACCTTCCCTGCTGGTGTGGTGCCTGTGTCTGTTGTGGTGGGTGCATGCTTACGTCTGGGTGTATGTGGGACAGGCATGGGAGTGGGAATTGTGGAAGGAGCAGGGGTAGGGGGTGGGACGTAGCGCTGCAGGAGACCCACTGCTGCAGTCAGTGTGGAGTCTATGGACCTCAGTAAGTTGCGTTGGTCAGCCTGCGATGAATGAATGCCCTCCAAGTATGCCTCCATGTTGTTGAGGACCTGGCTGTGGCCATGGAGGACATTAAGGATCGCAGTCTGACCAATCTGAAACTGCCGCTGGATGTCCACAGACTCAGCATTGGCGGCAGCAGTGGAGACAGGGGCAGGGGGTGCGGTGCCTGGCAGGAAGGAGACATGTGGTGACCGGGCACGTTGGGAAGGGACACGAGCACGTGGGAGGCGGCTGATGCCAATGGAGGGGGCGGTGCCAGATGTAGGGCTGCTGTCAGATGGTGGTGCAGCCACCGCCCACTCAGAGAGATCATCCTCGGACCCGTCAGCTTCATACTCTGTTGTGCCAGTCGACAGGTCCCCGGGTTCACTCTCCTCCGCCTCAGTCCCACTCGAAGTGCCAGCCCCGATGTCACCGCTGGCACTGGTGTTCGGTCCCTCCGCGCCGTCTGTGTCCATGTCTCCCTCCGTGTCCCCCGACGATGCTGTGGGCAGGGTGAAGAGACAGAAAGTAATCATACACCTGTATACATATGTCACATGAGTACAATCTACGTAGGTTACAGTGCATAGCCTGAAACAAAGGATGAGTTACAACTACAAAACAAGGTACATACGTAGGCCCTGCAAGACACAGTTGTGTGACCCACCATGCCATGGAAAAACTATGGAGAGCATGACACAATAGCAAATGAGATGACATGGTATTCTGACTGAGGAGCAAGGCCCTGGGGACAATACAGCACTGCATCTGCACCACACAGCGTGGCAGGAAATTGGGATGAGCAGGGACCAAATCCAGGAACTAGAGGCACATGCAGCATAGGTAATACTGAGAACATGCCCACCCTGACTGGCACGCTGCACCTTGAGTGTATGTCCAGACAAACATCACACACTGGCCAGTCCGGGCAGGGAGATGACAGGTCTTGACATGTAGGCCATGGCCGCCCCACCCACCCCCTACATGAGACAAATCTGTGGAGACACAGGAAGCACTTACATCTCTTAGTCTGGGTGAAATACACATGGGATGCAATAATTCAAGATTGCACACCAAATACCCAAGGTGCGCCTGTCCAAAGAATCATGTACAAATGGGCATCATCAGATGATTGCTACAAGACACACAGGCAATGGCCACCGTGAGTATGTACTTGGAAAATCAGGTCAGGCTGGACAGTGGACACTTGTAATACATCTCACGTCAATAAACATGGTGCCAGGGGACAATGGCACAGAGCACAACCTATGCTGTAGACACAGAGATTATCGACATTCTCGGATTACACACATGATACCTAGGAAAAGATGCCCCTGGGGACAGTAGTGGCCACACAACTCCATGCTCCTGAATGGAAATGACTGCAACACACGCTAACATCCCTGCACTATGCGTAACGCACACCTATGCACATCATGTCACAGGCCACCACATGGGACATGCCTGCTGGAAGGCCTCGCACTCAAGAGATTAACTCCCATGTCTGAAATCAGCATTAGTGCCAACTGACATGGAACCCACAAGTCCAGAACTGGACAGGGCACAGGCAAGGTCACTAAACCTGTTACACACCACCCCCACACATGATGCTGCAGGCATTGTACACTTGGAGAAGGTGTCAGGCTATATAACTTTGTGATGGAGTGACTACACAGAGACCAGGGAACACATTGCAAGGTGGGGAAGGGAGGCAGGAGAGGCCTGCAACACTGTGGGTAACAGGATCTGCACAGCACCATAAACCCTGGAAGTGTATCCATGGAACAGTGCACTTACAAATGCTGGTGAAACACAACAAACACACACATGTACCTACCCCCTTCCGGCTGCTGCATGTCCTGTAGACGCCTGTCCAAGTCAGGAAAGACCACCGCCAGCACACGTTTCTGGATGTGGCAGAGACGGCGGCGCCTGCGGTTCTTGTGGCTCTCAGGTGAGTCCCCCAGCAGGACCCGTGCGATCCTCCGCGTCCAGCACCGGATATCCTGCCAGCGTTTCCTCACCTGGGACAGGTGCCGCCTCAGACCATCCGCACTCCTCACGGCGCTGACGGCGTCCAGCCATATCTGCTCCTTGGCAGAGGCGTCTACCTGTGAGGATGAACAAGTGACACTACAATACACCTTGCACATGTCACGGGGACACAGATTAGGCCACATTTGCTGTTTACAACAAGGCATAGTATGCATCCAACGCATTGCACCTTTGTCATAGGGACATGATCCTGTGGGGGAAGGCCAAAAGCAGTATGTGCCATTGAAAGGACACAGGTGGAATGAGGGCAACTACACAATCAATGATCCAGGCTCACACTGTGCATCACACCCACCCCTCCTGTCTCAGGGCACTGCTGGGAGTGATAGGCCCCCACCCCTCCTGTCTCAGGGCACTGCTGGGAGTGATAGGCCCCCACCCCTCCTGTCTCAGGGCACTGCTGGGAGGACTCTGCACACACCCCTCCTGTCTCAGGGCACTGCTGGGAGTGATAGGCCCCCACCCCTCCTCTGCTGGGAGGACTCTGCACACACCCCTCCTGTCTCAGGGCACTGCTGGGAGGACTCTGCACACACCCCTCCTGTCTCAGGGCACTGCTGGGAGTGATAGGCACCCACCCCTCCTGTCTCAGGGCACTGCTGGGAGTGATAGGCACCCACCCCTCCTGTCTCAGGGCACTGCTGGGAGTGATAGGCACCCACCCCTCCTGTCTCAGGGCACTGCTGGGAGTGATAGGCCCCCACCCCTCCTGTCTCAGGGCACTGCTGGGAGGACTCTGCACACTCCCCTCCTGTCTCAGGGCACTGCTGGGAGTGATAGGCCCCCACCCCTCCTGTCTCAGGGCACTGCTGGGAGTGATAGGCACCCACCCCTCCTGTCTCAGGGCACTGCTGGGAGGACTCTGCACACTCCCCTCCTGTCTCAGGGCACTGCTGGGAGTGATAGGCCCCCACCCCTCCTTTCTCAGGGCACTGCTGGGAGACATCAGGCATTCCCCCCCCTGTGACTCCCCCTACAGTACATAGCATGTGTGTCACAACTGGACACAATGGCAGAAGTCACAGTCACTAAAAAGGGACACAGTCTGTGCCAGTGGACACTGAACTCACCTGATAACCTGGTCGCCCATACAGCGTGGGGTACCGTGGGAGGATCACATCCACCAAAGCCATGTTCTCCTCCAGGGTGAATGGCTGTGACCTCTCCACAGCCCTTGACATGGTTCCAGGGAATCAGTAGCAGCAGCTGGGTCGTGGAATACAAAGATGTGCAGGCAAGTGCTCCCTCATGGGACCTGGCTGCCTTATATCTGCCTTGCTGGCCCATCTCATGCACAGGAGTACAGAGTGATTGGTCACTCACATTAGCATCATATGTTTCCTCCAATCCCTTCAAACCTAGCAGTCTGTGTGTTCTCTATCGGTTTCATTCTCCTGCATGATGTCAGCCCCACAAACACATTGCAACAAAGTAGATTAATTCCAACTGACTTCTGCTGTGCACCTTCCAGAACAAATTCAAAATTTGAACTTGGTCTCCATGACAACCAGCATGCATGTAGGCCTTAATACTTGTCCCTCATGTGTCCCCTATGTAATTTGGAGCTTCACACACAGGTACGGTGCGTTCCGGGGCCCTAGGGCACCCCAAATGCATTGCAACGGCCCGTACACACGTGCCTACATTCACTATCACTATGGGTGTCCTCGCGTATGCGTACTCGTAGTGGTACGGGCCGTACACACGCCTGTACGCTAACTATCACTATGGGTGTCCTCGCGTATGCGTACTCGTAGTGGTACGGGCCGTACACACGCCTGTACGCTCACTATCACTATGGGTGTCCTCGCGTATGCGTACTCGTAGTGGTACGGGCCGTACACACGCCTGTACGCTCACTATCAATATGGGTGGCCTCGCGTATGCGTACACGTTGTGATAGTGAGCGTACAGGCGTGTGTACGGCCCGTACCACTACGAGTACGCATACGCGAGGCCACCCATAGTGATAGGGAGCGTACAGGCGTGTGTACGGCCCGTACCACTAAGAGTACGCATACGCGAGGACACCCATAGTGATAGGGAGCGTAAAGGCGTGTGTACGGCCCGTACCACTACGAGTACGCATACGCGAGGACACCCATAGTGATAGGGAGCGTACAGGCGTGCGTATGGCCCTACCACTATGGGTGTTCTTGCGTATGCGTACTCGTAGTGGTACGGGCCGTACACATGCCTTTACGCTCGCCATCACGATGGGTACACATACGGCAGCACTCCCATAGTGATATGGGAACGTACACAGGCCCTCTTCGCAGCAGTACAGCGGTTTTCACACATCACAGTGGTGACAGGCGGCACACAGGTAGGGATAGGGTGGACATACTTGTCCATGGATGGACATACTTGTCCATGGATGGACATACTTGTCCATGGATGGACATACTTGTCCATGAATGGACATACTTGTCCATTAATTGACATCAAGGCATCGTCTGTGCATTACTACATGTGTGGGGCACAGGTGTGACGGCCTGTGATGTGGAACATTACTCCTGAGTCGAGAAGGCACCAGATGTATGATGAGATGTCTACAGATGTACTGTGTGATGGTGCAATGTGTGCCAGGCATGCCCTTGACTCCTTTGACATGTGTGCATGTCGTACTGCACACTTGGGGTGAGCGTCACTGGCATGGCACGGACACCAACACACGGAAGTGTCCCCTGATGCCCGGTACAGGGGTTACCACACCTGACTTGTCACTACCCACGGTGCACAATGTGACTATGTCATGTATGTGTGGGGGCTTCCCATCAGGTTGATGTTGGAGCACCCTCAAAAGCTGCAGCCGTTGCAGCAACCAACATGTGTCTGTGTGTAGATTGACATTGCACACTGTTCCGCACACCATGCCACATGTGGTATCGGATGTGAGGTGCACATGTATGCATGGGACACGGAGTAGAGTGACAAGGACATGTCTGCATCCTCACAATGAATGTGTGGTGAGTCATAACATGTGCACCTTCATGGCAAGGTGTGTGGGCTGTCCTAGTGTAATGTCATGTGACCTGTGGCTCTAGTGTTCCGCTACCAGTCTCTGCAATCGGGATCCTACTTCTGCTGATGTGTGGGCGTATGTCACTCCTGTCTTGCGTCTGGCTGTTCACTTGCACTGGGACACAGCTATTCCCATGGCATGGCATGGGGAGGTTCTCAATCTCCGTGTGTAGCTGGGTCTTGGTAGGAGTGTCACCTTGCATCCATACGTGTCCTGGGCATGTAGCACATACCTGAATCCCTATGTAGCATATGTGTATTGACAGATTAACATGTGCTCAGTACATATGAATTGTTGTCGTAGTGCACTCACTCTTCCTTGTCACTTCCAAATTACTGCAGAGCGCCGCCTCTTGCCCGGCCAATTCCGGACTTGGCTGCCATGCGGGAGAATGACAGCATCCGGCTCTACCGCTTCCCTCAACCGTTGATTCTGGAGTTGACGGCGAGACTGGCACCACACCTGCAACCGCAGCACAGGTATCCTACGGCACTGACACCCCAGCTGAAGGTAATGGCTGCCCTACATTTTCTTGCCACGGGTACCTTTCAAAATACCATAGCTCATGTTGGTGGCATGTCCCAGAGCATGTTCTGCCGTGTGCTGCATGATTTCTTAGAGGCCATGTTGATTCACCTGGATGACTTCATCAAGTTCCCAACCCCTGAACAGTTGACTGCGGTCAAGCGTGGATTCTATGCCCTCGGAGGGAGGCCCCATGTCATTGGGTCCATAGATGGGACACATGTAGCTTTGGTACCACCACACGCACGGGAGGTGGCGTACCGCAATCGGAAGCACTACCACTCCATCAATGCCCTTGTGGTCTGTCAGTCCAACATGGTGATTTCACATGTCTGTGCTCGTTTTCCAGGATCAGCACACGATGCCTACATCATGAGGCGTAGCAGGATGCCTGAAATGATGATGCAGCTGCGCAACGAAAGAGCATGTGTTGTTGGTGGGTACAGTCTGTCTGTCCTGTATTTTGCATAGCCTACCAGCACGACCGCTTCACCACTTCTAACGATGTCCATGTACTTCCCATGTAGGGGACGCTGGCTATCCCAACATGCCATGGCTGCTCACACCTCTCCGCAACCCCATCACGCCGGCCCAGCTCCGCTACAACACCGCCAATGGCCGGACAAGGCGAGTGATAGAGAGGACGTTTGGCCTGCTGAAGAGCCGATTTCGGTGCCTCCACAAGACCGGCGGCGCGCTCCCATATGCCCCTGCGAAGGTCTGCAAAATCTTCATGGTCTGCTGCATGCTGCACAACATGGCAGTTGAGAGAGCTGTGCCACTCATCCTGGATCAACATGACGAGGACCATCCACCCGTGGAGGACGAAGGGCTTGGCAATGGGGCTAGTGATGTGGAGGATGTGGAGCCGCAAGAGGACATCCGGACTCGGCTCATACGCGACTTCTTTGCTTAGTGGTGAGTACCAGTGTCTGAGTGTGCACGCATTGGTCCCCGTGTGGCATGTGTTGTGATGTGTGTCTCCACCTGCATGTATGGCACGTGAGTCAGAGGTGTGCGTGGGTGTGTCACTGGAGTGATGGTGGAAGTGATGGTTGTATTTCCCCAGTCATAATTGTGACCTAGCATGTTGTCATCCATACATGTGTCGAGTAAATGCACATGCAAGTGGCTGTGCTTTTTGTGGCTGACTTCTTGTGTGTCTCTCTTCCCCAGGTACTTGCGCATGCCGTCTGCTGCTTGCATTGTTGTGGCACTGCTATTCCTCATGGACACGTCATCGTGGGCTGACTCAGCGTTACAGGCACGGACACGTTTGGAAGTCTCCATAGGGTAAGGGATGCATCAGGGGTGTATTGGGTGTGGCAGTTGTTCACGATGTATGCACACTGCCCCTGTCGATGTTTGGTTCCTCTGCAGCCATGTAGCATCACCATGGGACACGACATGCAGCTGTGTACACCTGACTAGATGGTCTGCCTGGTTGACAGTCATAAGTGATGGGATAGTGGATTGTGACACCCCTGCACCACATGGCCACCAGCTGCTGCGTGTGCCTCCCCGCCTTCTGCCTCGCTGCCCCGGCTCCGCCACGTGACCACGCCCCCTGCCATCGAGCGGCGTGGTCTGTGCTCGCTTTCTGCCCTGTGTCACTGTCTCTTCTGTAATTGTGTATTAGATTGGTAACTTTGCTGTTATTTGATTTTTCCCCCGTTTTTGCCTGTTTTGCCTTTCCTTTTCAGCCGCCCCCGTCTCATCCCTCCCCGCTTCCCGCCACCACCGCTGACCCCGCCCCTTTTTTTCTTTCTGTACCCTCCCCGCTCCCGCCTCCCAGCTGCTCCGCCCCCCCGCGCACTTGGCCATATATGGCGACCGTGCGACGCAGGTGAGTGTGACCTAGTTCTAGGACACCCCCGCGCCGCACGGCCACTAACTGCTGCGTGTGCCTCCCCGCCTTCTGCCTCGCTGCCCCGGCTCCGCCGCGTGACCACACCCCCTGCCATCGAGCGGCGTGGTCTGTGCTCGCTTCCTGCCCTGTGTCACTGTCTCTTCTGTAATTGTGTATTAGATTGGTAACTTTGCTGTTATTTGATTTTTCCCCCGTTTTGCCTGTTTTGCCTTTCCTTTTCAGCCGCCCCATCTCATCCCTCCCCGCTCCCCGCTTCCCGCCACCACCGCTGACCCCGCCCCTTTTTTCTTTCTGTACCCTCCCCGCTCCCGCCTCCCAGCTGCTCCGCCCCCCGCGCACTTCGCCATATATGGCGACCGTGCGAACGCGCAGCGATCACGTGCAGCGGGCGCGCCGATTGAGCGCCGAAGGTGCGCCAAAGGTAAGCCCGTCTACGCCCGTCCGTGCCTGGACCGCGCCCAGTGCCCGGACCCCTGGCCTACGAGGACCCCGGCCAACCCGCCTGACGTACACCGCCGCCACCCTCATCGCACTCAACACCGGCCGAATCCAAGGATGCCACCAAGCCACCCCGAGACGCACCCACGGACCCTTCAGCTGTCACGCCTGCAAGTTCACCTGCATCCGGACCTGCCCCACACCAGCGCCCGCCAAGCCGAACACCAGCAGCAACCACCTCAAGTGCATCCTCCTCAACACCCGCTCCGTCCACAGACACGCCATCGAACTCTGGAACCTCCTAGACACCACAGCCCCGGACGTTGCCTTCCTCACGGAGACCTGGATGAACGCCTCTTCAGCGCCCGACATCGCCATCGCCATCCCATAGGGCTACAAGATCACCCGGAGGGACCGCACCGCCAACCAGGTGGGAGGAGGCATCGCCATCATCCACAGGAACACCATCCGTATCACGACCAGCACCGACAACACCCTAACCACCGCCGAACACCTGCATTTCCAGATCCACACCGACCCGAAGACCACCCTCAGAGGCACCCTGATCTACCGACCCCCGGGACCATGCACTCAATTCTGCGAGGACATCGCCGAGTTCATCAGCCCGCACGCCCTCCCCTCCGCTGACTACATCCTCCTGGGGGACCTCAACTTCCACCTGGAGAATAACAACGACCGCAACACCAGCACCCTGCTCGACAACCTCGCCAACCTTGGACTCCAGCAACTGGTGAGCACCCCCACCCACCTCGCCGGACACACACTCGACGCCGTCTTCTCATCCAGCAAAGACATCGCCTTCAGCCACGCCACAGAACTCCACTGGACGGACCACAGCTGTGTCCACTTCACCTTCGAAAGAACGACGATCCACCACCACCAGCAACAGGTTGCCCGTAGAAGCTGGAACAAGATCACCGCCGACCAGCTCGCCGCCTCCCTGAGCCAGCACCCTCCTGCCAGCTCAGCGAACCCCAGCCAGGCCGCCGACAACCTCACGAAGTGGATCAGCAACTGTGCAGACGAACTCGCCCCTATGAGGACCCCGCCCAGCAGACCCGGCAGCAAGAAAGCCCCATGGTTTACCGACGAACTCAAGAGCTCCAAGAAGAACTGCCGAGCCCTCGAGAAAGTCTGGAGAAAGGAACCCACACCGGACAACAGGACCACCCTCAAGCTCGCCACCCGGAAGCACCACCAACTGATCCGCGCAGCCAAGAAAACGGCCTTCAAGAACCGACTGGACAACAACGCACACAACTGCAAGGAACTCTTCAACATCGTGAAAGAGCTCTCCAACCCCAACGCCGGAAACAACGACATCACCCCATCGCAAGACCTCTGCAACTCCCTCGCCTCCTACTTCCACAACAAGATCGCGGACATGCACAACAGCTTCAGCATCCAACCGACGCACGCCACGACCACAACAACACCGCCCACCACCACCCTCCGAGCCTGGACTCCGATCAGCACCGAAGACACCGTCCGCATGATGAACTCCGTCCACTCCGGATCTCCGACCGACCCCTGCCCTCACCACGTCTTCAACAAAGCCGACGCTGTCATCGCACCCCACCTGCGGGACATTATCAACACCTCCTTTGACACCGCCACCTTCCCCGAGAGCTGGAAGCACGCCGAACTCAGCGCTCTACTCAAGAAACCTACAGCAGACCCCACCGAACTCAAGAATTACCGCCCCATCTCGCTACTCCCGTTTCCAGCCAAAGTCATCGAGAAGACCGTCAACAAACAGCTGGCCGCCTTCCTCGAGACGAACGGATCCCTCGACCCCTCACAGTCCGGCTTCCGAGCCAACCACAGCACCGAGACCGCCCTCATCGCCGCCACCGACGACATCCGAGCCCTGATGGACAACGGAGAAACAGCGGCCCTCATCCTCCTAGACCTCTCCGTGGCTTTCGACACGGTCTGCCACCACACCCTAGTGCAGCGCCTCAGCAACGTCAGAATCCAGGAGAAGGCATTGGAATGGATCGTCTCCTTCCTCGATGGAAGAACGCAGAGAGTCCGCCTACCTCCGTACAAGTCAGAGGCCACCGAAGTCATCTGCGGCGTCCCTCAAGGATCCTCGCTGAGCCCTACCCTCTTCAACGTCAACATGAGTCCCCTCGCGGCCATCGCACGCCAACACAACCTCAACATAATCTCCTACGCCGACGACACCCAGCTGATCCTCTCCCTGACCAACGACCCCGCCGCCGCCAGAGCCAACCTGCACGAAGGGATGAAAGAGGTAGCCGAGTGGATGACGACCAGCCGCCTGAAACTGAACTCAGACAAGACGGAGGTCCTCATCCTGGGCTCCTCGCCCTCCGCCTGGGACGACTCCTGGTGGCCCCCCGCCCTGGGCACCGCACCCAAACCGACGAGCCACGCACGCAACCTGGGCTTCATCCTGGACTCCTCCCTCTCCATGACCAGGCAAGTCAACGCCGTCTCCTCGTCTTGCTTCAACATCCTGCGCATGCTTCGGAAGATCTTCTGGTGGATCCCCACGGAGACCAGGAAGACCGTCACCCAGGCCCTCGTCACCAGCCGACTGGACTACGGCAACGCCCTCTACGCCGGAAGCACCGCCAAGCTCCAGAAGAGACTCCAGCGGATCCAGAACACCTCAGCCAGACTCATCCTCGACATCCCACAAAACAGCCACATCTCCGGTCACCTGAGAGACCTGCACTGGCTCCCCGTCAACAAAAGAATCACCTTCCGGCTCCTCACCCACGCACACAAAGCCCTACACGATCAAGGCCCGAGCTACCTCAACAACCGAATCAACTTCTACGCTCCCAAACGCCACCTCCGATCAGCCAGCCACGCCCTCGCCGCCGTCCCACGCATCCGTAGAGCGACAACAGGAGGAAGGTCCTTCTCCTACCTGGCCGCCAAGACCTGGAACTCCCTCCCGGCCGACCTGCGCCTGACGCAAGACCACCTCTCCTTCAGGAAGAAGCTCAAGACCTGGCTGTTCGAGCAGTAACGGCACCCCCCCCCCTAAGCGCCTTGAGACCCTACGGGTAAGTAGTGCGCTCTATAAATGTCTTTGATTGATTGATTGATGATGGCATCAATGTGTGTGACACTGCCCTCGGACACATACGGTTAGCATTGGCTTGACATGGTGTGGGACTTCCACATCAGCGGATCAATGGTGTATGGCAGTCTCTCCGTGAGCAGCTGTGGGTGTTTAGCTGTTAGCCGACAATTGTGTGCCAGTTCCATGGCTAACACGCATTTGTGCTGCAGAAGGGGGGTGCCAGTGTTGGACCCACATGTTACTCCACAAGATGTGTTCATGTGTACTTCAAGTTGCCTCTGCAATCCCGAAAACATGACTAATAAAGGTGTCCCTATGCCTCCAAGGTGCCTCTTCTCCGTCAATGCTGGTGTGTTGCCACGGTGCATCCAGCATGTCTGGCATGGTTTTCCCTGATAGTGGCTATGTGTCGATGTGTCGAGTAGCAAGATGCAAGCTGTGTGTGTGGGCTGAGACTGTGTATTGGGCATGATGTCCATGACTGTGTGGGTATTGTGACATGTGCCATCCCCATGTATCCAACGTTGGCCAGGCCCCCATTCTCTGCATCCACCAGACTCAAGCTTGCAGGACATGGTTCTGCCACCTGTCTACACATACCTGGGTGCCCCCCAGGACCCTGGACATGATCCCTGACCTCTGCGCATGACTGTTGCTGTACTCAATGTGTCTGTCAGCACGGTTGTGCGGCCACCCCCTCAGCTGGTTGGGCCCATCACGGGTGTGTATGGTGCTCCATGTCTGTCTTGACTAATACACTGTGACCCGTGTGTCCTGTGCCAGACTCAGGCCCCAGGGTGTGGATGGTTGGAGTCAAAAGAGAGCTCAGGCATGTTTAGACTTTACAATACACATGTAAGGTAATAATGCAACCAGCAGGCATCTTCTCTTCATGGTGTGAATTTTTATTTGGGGGGGGGGGGATAAAGTGAGGGGCTTTCCGGGAGTTTGGAATCCAAAGTTCAGTAGGGGAGTTGGTGTCCTTGCCATTTGAAATCCTCAGAGTCCATGCCACAGTCTTTGTCAACATTGGTCAGACAGTGACCAGCAGGGCCATGTGGCAGAGAATGTCTCTTGATGCTGTGATGCTGTTGCTCCAGTGGGCCAGGTGCCAGGCCAGGTGTCCTGGGAGATGGTGATGTTGCGCCGACCCTCACGGTCTTTTCCGTGGACGACCCGCCCTCCTGCGGGGACCCTCAGAAGCAGGCCGTGACGACGTCTGGGATGCTCCATCGGATGTTTCCTCCTCCTCCTCCTGCTCCCTCCCTGTGGGTGGTGATGATCTCCGCCTTCTGGCACAGGGAGGGTCGGCCATGTTGTCGGCCATCCGACGGAGTGTATCGTGAATTCCCGTGTACGCCGTCACGAGCTCAGCCTGTCCGTCCTCCATCCTCCGTTGGTGTTGCAGTAGACAGGCATGTAGCTCCGCATGTTGCTGGGCCTGCTGGGTCTTGATCGCCTCGAGGACAGACACAACCTGGGCCAGGCCCGTGGTGTCCTGCCGGTATGTGTCCAGGATGTTACGGACATGGGAAAATACCGGTTCCCCAGCCAACTGGTCAGGCTCGCGCCTCCGCCGTCCTCCACTCCCACCACCCCTGCCCACTTGCACCTGGCCTGCCCTTGTGGGTACATCGGGTCTCCGGGACCCCTGAGGGGTGGCATTGGCGTTGTCGCCTGCCTCCTCGTGGGTGCCCGGGACACCGTGTCCCTCCTAGCCAGCCTGGCTGCATTGTGGTGGTGGGGCAGGGATCCTGGGGGTCTCCTGGGATGTGGCAGGAGTGGGGGTGGTGGTTGGCACAGTTGTACCTGACGCAGGTGCTGCAGGTGGTTGGACACCAGAGGTGCCAGGTCGGTCGGGGTCGTCCACAGAGTGGTGAGAGTCGTCGCTGCCGGTGGGATCGGGCTCCCGCAGATCCGGGTCCTGTGAGTCTTCCCCCCCAGTGTTGGGGGGTGAACCACGACGTTGACCTGTGTGTGAGAGAGACAATGTTAATTTTGGTCCATGCAACATCCATGTTTCATCCGTTTCAAAGTTGGCACTTTTCCTCTTGGAATTAGGATCTGTCTTGCATTCCACTCACAGTGCACTTGTGCATGGGTGTGTCCCTTGGACACCACTTTGGCCCCTTTAAATATGTGTGGCACAGTCTTACTTGCTGCGTCAAGTGTGACTGCAGTCAGCAGTGGAGTGGGCAGGTGTGGCGAGCCATTCATTGGCGCCTTCCGTGTAGCACTGTACATGTGCACATGGAGTGGATCCACACACTTATATAATGCAGGTAGCTGTCGTTGTGCTCGTGAACAGGTTGTGACATGGGCCTGTGTTTTGCCATGGGGAAGAGGGGGGGTTCTGGCACTGGCCACCCTTGGCTACATGCACGCAGTCTACCTGCTGACGAGCAGACATTCCCACACACCAGACGGCTGATTTGCTCTCCCTGTGTCTCCCTCCCTCTCTGTCCCCCTCTCCCTCCCTCTGTGTGTCAGCCTCCTCCCTCTGTCCGTGTTCCTGTGTCTCCCTCCCTCTCTGTCCCCCTCTCCCTCCCTCTCTGTCCCCCTCTCCCTCCCTCCGTGTGTCTGCCTCCTCCCTCTGTCCGTGTCCCTGTGTCTCCCTACCTCTCTGTCCCCCTCTCCCTCCCTCCGTGTGTCAGCCTCCTCCCTCTGTCCGTGTCCCTGTGTCTCCCTCCCTCTCTGTCCCCCTCTCCCTCCCTCTCTGTCCCCCTCTCCCTCCCTCCGTGTGTCTGCCTCCTCCCTCTGTCCGTGTCCCTGTGTCTCCCTCCCTCTCTGTCCCCCTCTCCCTCCCTCCGTGTGTCAGCCTCCTCCCTCTGTCCGTGTCCCTGTGTCTCCCTCCCTCTCTGTCCCCCTCTCCCTCCCTCTCTGTCCCCCTCTCCCTCCCTCTCTGTCCCCCTCTCCCTCCCTCTCTGTCCCCCTCTCCCTCCCTCTGTGTGTCACCCTCTGTCACCTCAGCCCAGCTTCCTAGACACTCACTTTTTCCAGTCCTTTGAATGGCCCTTGGCTTGTTGCTGTGAGTTTGTTTCTGATCTCCAGGCACCCATTGGGTGTAGTGTCTGTGTGTGCGCTGCTGCTGTGGTTGTGTGTGCTGCCACTCTTTCACAGTGTTGGCTGTTCATTAGCTGCTGTCATGTGCAAAACAGTGCCTTCACCCCCATGTGTTGATGCAAGGCGTCCGCCATTTGCTGGCGAGTCTTTCCTGTGTGGGGACACACTGTTTGTCTGGCTGTGACCTGGGCCATATGGGCAGTGGGCATTGTTGTCTGCTTCTGAGTTGCACTATGTGATTTTTGGGGCCCACCCTCCCGCCATCCGGGTTATCGTGTCATGTGTTGGTGTCTGCTGTGGCCTGTGACTTGACATTGTCCAGCTGGGTGCATGGGTCTTGGTGGCGGCAGTGGCATGTGCCTGTTCATGGAGTGTGGGTGAGTCATGCGATAGCTTGGGGTGGTTGCGTGCCTGTTTGTGAGTTTGGTTGTGGATGACGTTCCCCCCATGTGAGGTGCGTTGTTTGTGTACTCACCCGGGTCTCGGAGTCCTCCTAATCCTTCGACTGCCTCCACCGGCAGTATGGCCATCACCCTCTCCTCCCAGGGATGGTAGTGTACGGGTCTGCGGGAGGGCCCTCCTCCAGTGACGTTAGCCTGGTTGTGTTCATCCGTCATCTTTGCTCGGACCCTCCTCCGCAGATCGTACCACCTGGCTTGGCATTCCTGCTTGTTCCTTCTGGTGTCCGCAACAGCATTCACAGCATCGACGATGGTCTGCCACATGGCTATTTTGGCTGCAAGGCTGGTCTGTCTGACCAATGTTCCAAAGAGCTGTGGCTCGACTCTGAGGATTTCATCGACAAGGACCTCCAACTCTCGGTTACTGAACTTTGGATTCTTGTTAGTGGGCATGGTGAGGGGTGTGGGTGTGGATGGTGGGGGGGGGTGTGTGGATGGTTGTGGGTGTGTGGGTGTGGTTGTGCAGGTGTGTGTGTGTGTGAATGTGATGAGGGGGTGTTTGTGAAGGTGGTTGTGTGAAGGTGTGCAAGTGTAAGGTGTGGTGAAGCTTGTAGTATGGTTCTGTGGTGTCTGGCAGCAGTGAGTCTGTTGCAAAGGCTCATGGTTTGTGTGTGTGGGCCCTTTTTATTGGTCCATTGGTGGGTGTGGCTGTGTTTGAAGTTTGGGTGGGTGTGTTATAAGGAGTGGTGGTGTTTTGGGCCTCTGTTTGTTTTTGGCAGTTGCAGGTCAGTGAAGGTGTTTTTGTAGTGTTTGTTGGCCATGTTTAGTGGCTTTGTGCCATTCGTATAGTCTATTCTTGTGTTGTTTTGTTTTGTCCTGGTTGTGTACGTGCGTTTTGAGCGTGTGTACGGTGTGTACATGGGCCATTTGGTTGAACGGTGCTGTCCTTGTGTGTGGCTTGGTACGACTCGTACATGCGGTTGTGATGTTGGGGCCTGGGGTGCGCTCCGTACTTAGGAGGTTGTGTTGGGGGTGCGACGGGAACGTACTGGGGTGTACATTGACGGTGGTACGACACGTACAGGGGTGGGGGTTTGACTTGAACGTACTGGGGTGTACATAGACGGTGGTACGACACGTACAGGGGTGGGGGTACGACTCGAACGTACTGGGGTGTACATACATGGGGGTCGGACACGTACAGGGGTGGGGGTACGACTCGAACATACTGGGGTGTATATTGACGGTGGTACGACACGTACAGGGGTGGGGGTTCGACTCGAACGTAGTGGGGTGTACATACATGGGGGTCGGACACGTACAGGGGTGGGGGTACGACTCGAACATACTGGGGTGTACATAGACGGTGGTACGACACGTACAGGGGTAGGGGTACGACTCGAACGTACTGGGGTGTACATTGACGGTGGTACGACACGTACAGGGGTGGGGTACGACTCGAACGTACTGGGGTGTACATTGACGGTGGTACGACACGTACAGGGGTGGGGGTACGACTCAAATGTACTGGGGTGTACATACATGGGGGTCGGACACGTACAGGGGTGGGGGTACGACTCGAACATACTGGGGTGTACATTGACGGTGGTACGACACGTACAGGGGTGGGGGTTCGACTCAAACGTACTGGGGTGTACATACATGGGGGTCGGACACGTACAGGGGTGGGGGTACGACTCGAACGTACTTGGGTGTACATAGACGGTGGTACGACACGTACAGGGGTGGGGGTACGACTCGAACGTACTGGGGTGTACATTGACGGTGGTACGACACGTACAGGGGTGGGGGTACGACTCGAACGTACTGGGGTGTACATTGACGGTGGTACGACACGTACAGGGGTGGGGGTACGACTCGAACGTACTGGGGTGTACATACATGGGGGTCGGACACGTACAGGGGTGGGGGTACGACTCGAACGTACTTGGGTGTACATAGACGGTGGTACGACACGTACAGGGGTGGGGGTACGACTCGAACGTACTGGGGTGTACATTGACGGTGGTACGACACGTACAGGGGTGGGGGTACGACTCGAACGTACTGGGGTGTACATTGACGGTGGTACGACACGTACAGGGGTGGGGGTACGACTCGAACGTACTGGGGTGTACATTGACGGTGGTACGACACGTACAGGGGTGGGGGTACGACTCAAACGTACTGGGGTGTACATTGACGGTGGTACGACACGTACAGGGGTGGGGGTACGACTCGAACGTACTGGGGTGTACATTGACGGTGGTACGACACGTACAGGGGTGGGGGTTCGACTCGAACGTACTGGGGTGTACATTGACGGTGGTACGACACGTACAGGGGTGGGGTACGACTCGAACGTACTGGGGTGTACATTGACGGTGGTACGACACGTACAGGGGTGGGGGTACGACTCAAACGTACTGGGGTGTACATACATGGGGGTCGGACACGTACAGGGGTGGGGGTACGACTCGAACATACTGGGGTGTACATTGACGGTGGTACGACACGTACAGGGGTGGGGGTTCTACTCAAACGTACTGGGGTGTACATACATGGGGGTCGGACACGTACAGGGGTGGGGGTACGACTCGAACGTACTTGGGTGTACATAGACGGTGGTACGACACGTACAGGGGTGGGGGTACGACTCGAACGTACTGGGGTGTACATTGACGGTGGTACGACACGTACAGGGGTGGGGGTACGACTCGAACGTACTGGGGTGTACATTGACGGTGGTACGACACGTACAGGGGTGGGGGTACGACTCGAACGTACTGGGGTGTACATACATGGGGGTCGGACACGTACAGGGGTGGGGGTACGACTCGAACGTACTTGGGTGTACATAGACAGTGGTACGACACGTACAGGGGTGGGGGTACGACTCGAACGTACTGGGGTGTACATTGACGGTGGTACGACACGTACAGGGGTGGGGGTACGACTCGAACGTACTGGGGTGTACATTGACGGTGGTACGACACGTACAGGGGTGGGGGTACGACTCGAACGTACTGGGGTGTACATTGACGGTGGTACGACACGTACAGGGGTGGGGGTACGACTCAAACGTACTGGAGTGTACATTGACGGTGGTACGACACGTACAGGGGTGGGGGTACGACTCGAACGTACTGGGGTGTACATTGACGGTGGTACGACACGTACAGGGGTGGGGGTTCGACTCGAACGTACTGGGGTGTACATTGACGGTGGTACGACACGTACAGGGGTGGGGGTACGACTCGAACGTACTGGGGTGTACATACATGGGGGTCGGACACGTACAGGGGTGGGGGTACGACTCGAACGTACTGGGGTGTACATTGACGGCGGTACGACACGTACAGGGGTGGGGGTTCGACTCGAACGTACTGGGGTGTACATACATGGGGGTCGGACACGTACAGGGGTGGGGGTACGACTCGAACGTACTTGGGTGTACATAGACGGTGGTACGACATGTACAGGGGTGGGGGTACGACTCGAACGTACTGGGGTGTACATTGACGGTGGTACGACACGTACAGGGGTGGGGGTACGACTCGAACGTACTGGGGTGTACATTGATGGTGGTACGACACGTACAGGGGTGGGGGTACGACTCGAACGTACTGGGGTGTACATTGACGGTGGTACGACACGTACAGGGGTGGGGGTACGACTCAAACGTACTGGGGTGTCCATTGACGGTGGTACGACACGTACAGGGGTGGGGGTTCAACTCGAACGTACTGGGGTGTACATTGACGGTGGTACGACACGTACAGGGGTGGGGGTTCGACTCGAACGTACTGGGGTGTACATACATGGGGGTCGGACACGTACAGGGGTGGGGGTAGGACTCGAACGTACTTGGGTGTACATAGACGGTGGTACGACATGTACAGGGGTGGGGGTACGATTCGAACGTACTGGGGTGTACATTGACGGTGGTACGACACGTACAGGGGTGGGGGTATGACTCCAACGTACTGGGGTGTACATTGATGGTGGTACGACACGTACAGGGGTGGGGGTACGACTCGAACGTACTGGGGTGTACATTGACGGTGGTACGACACGTACAGGGGTGGGGGTACGACTCGAACGTACTGGGGTGTACATTGACGGTGGTACGACACGTACAGGGGTGGGGGTACGACTCGAACGTACTGGGGTGTACATTGACAGTGGTACGACACGTACAGGGGTGGGGGTACGACTCGAACGTACTGGGGTGTACATTGACGGTGGTACAACACGTACAGGGGTGGGGGTTCAACTCGAACGTACTGGGGTGTACATTGACGGTGGTACGACATGTACAGGGGTGGGGGTACGACTCGAACGTACTGGGGTGTACATACATGGGGGTCGGACACGTACAGGGGTGGGGGTACGACTCGAACGTACTTGGGTGTACATAGACGGTGGTACGACACGTACAGGGGTGGGGGTACGACTCGAACGTACTGGGGTGTACATTGACGGTGGTACGACACGTACAGGGGTGGGGGTACGACTCGAACGTACTGGGGTGTACATTGACGGTGGTACGACACGTACAGGGGTGGGGGTACGACTCGAACGTACTGGGGTGTACATTGACGGTGGTACGACACGTACAGGGGTGGGGGTACGACTCGAACGTACTGGGGTGTACATTGACGGTGGTACGACACGTACAGGGGTGGGGGTTCGACTCGAACGTACTGGGGTGTACATACATGGGGGTCGGACATGTACAGGGGTGGGGGTTCGACTCGAACGTACTGGGGTGTACATAGACGGTGGTACGACACGTACAGGGGTGGGGGTACGACTCGAACGTACTGGGGTGTACATTGACGGTGGTACGACACGTACAGGGGTGGGGGTACGACTCGAACGTACTGGGGTGTACATACACGGGTGGGGGTGTACATACACGGGGGGTACGTCTCGGACATACGGGGGCGGGGGGGAGTGTTGGGCGCGTATGCGGGCACATGTCTCCATGGTTGCTATGGGAGTTCGGTGCGGACGGTGTTTTTTCCATACGGTTGTAACATCGGACGCACGGGATGGATCGTGATTCCTCGGTCGGACTTCACCTTTCACATTTGTACGGTAAATCGTCCGAGGACGTGTCGGACACATTTTCCGACCCGAGGACGTGTGGGAAATCATTCCCGATGCGGTTCGTATGGACTTTTTACCATGCGAATCGTGATTGCCAGTTCGTACGGCACTTGTACGATTCGTACGGTAAAAAGACCGGATACGAGTCGCACGGGGAATTTTTTTACCGGATCGTAATTGGCACCTAAGTATTAAAATATGTAACATTATTTCAATGTTGAAAAAATGAAATATAAATGATAAATAAATGTTGATATTTAAAAATAATGTATCACCCTTTCCCTTTTCAAATTAAAAATAAATGTAAGTAACTTATTTATTAAATGTATTAAATGAAATTAGTTTTATACATTGCTTAAATATTTGTCTTTACTTGGCTTAACATTTTTGAAAGACTTCAAAAAAGGAATTTTAAT
Source organism: Triturus cristatus (assembly GCF_964204655.1). Lineage (NCBI taxonomy): Eukaryota > Metazoa > Chordata > Amphibia > Caudata > Salamandridae > Triturus > Triturus cristatus. Next base: position 345,304,661 of record NC_140587.1, on the reverse strand, counting down.
TTATATTACTATTTTTAAATTTATGAAACTACTTATTAACAAAATGATTTAAAAGCTGCGGACCACTAGTAGCATGAATCTCCCAGACCCTGGGTACATGTAGTATCATTTAGTTGGGCCTTATAAGTAAATTAAATGTACCTATTAGGTGTAGGACAATTTTGCCACGTTTAATGGAGAGAGTACAAACACTTTACCACTGATTAACAGGGTTAAAGTGCACAGAATCATAATGCCAACAAAAACAGTTCAGAATAATAGGGGAGTGAAGGCAAAGGGCTTTAATATGACTTTGGTGGTGGGGGAGCGGGGCCGCCATACTGCCACCCTACTCCCACAACGCCAAAGCCAAAAGAAACCACCCACCAGATTATGACTTTTTAAGTCACTGCTGGCAGTTCTTTAAAATAGACACCACAATGGGAACGTCAAAGCATGTTTTTGAATGGATGGAAAGGCACAATGTTGTGCATTTCATTCCATGCAGGAACATGGGGATGCATGCAGACAAGGGGGCAAAACAAGTTGCATCACTGCATAAACCCCATGGCGCAGAGGCACAAGGGGGGCATTGTCTCCTCACACCACACTTTTCATGACGGAAAAGCGTGGAATTGAGAAAACTCATAATGAGCTTGGTGGGGCCATGTTGGCTTCAAGACCGCAACACCACTGCCAGGGATCGTTGATCCCTGGTAGTTGCGGTGGTCCCATGGCAACCCTACCGCCAAGTTCGTAATAGGGTGGTCAGGTGACCACCACCGCCATGCACCTGTGAGTCTGGCAGTCCATGGACCGCCAGACCCGTGATAAGCCCCAAAATGTCAGGGGGAATACCATGCCAAGGATGTCAGGTCTAACAAATTGTTCACATTGTAAAGGTAAATTATATAGAAATTATTGTGCATTGCCATGGTGTGTGGTAAGAGCTGTGTGAGACAACATTATGATGTAATTGGTAAATACTGGGTGTTAGATCACCATAATGTGACTAAACCTATATTAACATATTATTAACCAATGACTACCAAGTAAAACTCTTTTGGGACTAAGCGAGACTTGTCCTGGTACGTCGTCCACACCCATATAGAATGCCTACTGGATTTCATTGCCAACTTGAATTTACCTTTATATATTGGTTTAAGCAGACCGATGAGCTGAAGATAATCAGTATGGCATGGTTCCATTGCTTTCATAAAGGATTCGGTTTCTTGTGCTTCAAAATTAATGAGAGGCTTCCTGTGTGTTGGAAATGACTATTGTTTGTGTGATATTCCCCTAAACTTTGCCTGAACCGTTTGGCTGGCTATAGATCTCTGTACACTTTATCCCTGTTATCCAGTGGTAAAGTGTTTATGCTCTCCCTTTAAACATGATGAAATTGGTGTACACTTGTTTGGCATATTTAACTTACCTATAAGTCTCTAGCATATGGTACCAATTGTACCCAGGACCTGTAAGTGAAATGTCACCAGTGAGCGGCAGTAAACATTGTGCCCCCCATTATGAGTAGATGGGCTGGACCACCATTGCTGTGCGTATGCCGTCAGGTAACCACCCTTCATGGTGGTTGCGCTGTGGTGTAAAGGGAGCAATATGCTTGGCGGGACTGCTGCTGTCCCACCAAGCATATTACGAATGTTCTCTCTGTCGCAGTTTTTATGGCGGTTCCTCCTCCATGAAAACCCTGGCAGAGAGTTGCACCTGTATCAGAGAAGGGAGCATTCTCCTACTGTAGTTCTCCGCTCACTAAATCCTCACATGGCCTTTCCAGATACTGCTACGGAACCATGCCTTGCTGTAGCAGGATGAACATGGCGATGCCTCTGCCTTCCTGGGTGTTTTCAGGTCTGTGGCTGGGTCACCATGGCGCAGGATAATTCGGGCCATGCTAACTATGACCGCTAGAGAGACCCCCCGTGTGCCCCCCCTTCCCGACTGGGTATACTTGAATGTTTGGCAGATGTGGGTCTGGAGATGACAACTGGGCCCTCCACTCAGTTGGGGACATTCTCCTAACGTCTTTTGTGTCTGAAAAGGGCCCTTCACAGGAGCCACATTGGAGCTGCATGTATTTTCCTGCATTGTCCTGGACAACGTGCCTCCTCTGAGGCTGATCGGGCTGAGGGTTGCTTGCTCCCCTTGACGCCTTGCTCCTGATTTCCAATTATGGGCCATTGTGGGGGTCCCTCCATGGAGAGTGACAAAGCAATTGACTTTTGGTGGAGGGGTCCTAGAAATACTTTTTACATGGAAACATATCTTGTGGCAGAGCCGCAGTGAGTGAAACAGGACGACTCACCTCATTTTAACTACTGGCTGCTGTTGCAAGCAGTCCTACCAGTGGCAGACTGTGTTACTGACTAAAGGGATCAGTGGTCTCTAAACACTGGCTCCCCAGAGTGCTGTGAGTGCATACAATTATGTAAAAACTTTTATCCTGCCTTGTACTAGGGGTGACTTTGCACCACACCACAGGGTGAGTTCACTCTCTGACATGGTAAAGCCCAGGGGTAAACAAATGGCACTCCAGGAGGGGCAGTTTAGCTCTCACTCCACAACCAACCTTGACACATTCGACCTTGCCAACAACGTGGAGAAGATGCAAAAAGAGCATACTGGGCAATTTGATGAGCTCCTACAAGTTGTCTGTGATATTAATTCCACTCTTGAACGTAAAATTGATGCCTTAGTAATTGAAATTGGCCTTCTCTGCATGGACCACAAAAAGCTGAAAGACAGAGTGAATGACAACATGTCCTCACTGGTTTTGATGTGGTCACTTCAAGAAGAAATTTGCTTTTTGAGAATGAAGGTGGATGACATGGAAGGGCGCTCTCATCGTAATAATATCAGGATAGTTGGACTTCTAAACCAAGGCCCAAGCATAGAACTTATTTCGGAATGGCTGGTGGCTGTGGTACTGTGGTACACCAGTGCTTCTCCCCAGCTAATTATGGAAAGACCAACTATCAGAACAGGACCTCACACTCCAAGTAGCAAGGTCCAAGGACCCCTGGGTGATGGAGAACAGCAAGGTCAAGATTTTCTTGGACTACACCTCGTAAGTGCAGGAAAGAAGAGAGTCATTTCTTCAGGGGAAGAGTCATCTTCAACAGCTGGATATCCCATTTGCCTTGATGTTTCTGGCCAAGCTTAAAATTATGTAGGATGGCAAAACGTTGTTCTTCCCCACCCTAGAGGATGTCTAGTCATGGTTGGAATCAAGGGAAAAGCAGATGCAAGCAGGCTATCGAAGAGGTATGGTCAATGTTCCAGAATAGACATTGCTCCACCAGAAAGGTTCGGGGTGGTCCCACCAGATATCAAGCAGCAAGTGAGAGAGCTTTGGTGGTGGTTGCAGTGAAGCAACAACATGGATCGGGCTTGGGCTCCCCACGACCGGACAAAAATGTCGGTAACTTTCCTGAGGACTACGTGGGTGAGGAACAGGAGGTAGATGATGAGCCAGAATTAACTCCAATGACTGCAGATTTGATCTTCTCATGCTAAATTCTGATATCATTTTTCTTTTTGGAGCACTCCTTGCTTATGTGTGTCTGGTGGGCTCAGTGTTGAGGTTTACTGTGCTCAGGTAGGGACCATATGCAGTGGGCCCAAGGGCTAAGGTAAGACATTGAAATTCATCACACCTCACTCCTCCACCACCCTCTGGGGAATGATTGGGTATTTGTATACATGTTGTTCTGTACTTGGTGAACCGTCTGTTAGCGTGTTGGCCTGGAAGTGGGAGATGGAGAGTGATGATCGTTTCAGCCTTACTATGGTACTGGCAGGTATGGTGCATGATCCATTAATGGCATCAAATGAGCAGGGAATTAGAGACCATATAGGTTAACATAGTGAGGATACTCATGAGGTAATGCAATGGGAGAAAACAATTGCAATATCCAACAGTATAATATCATGATGTGGATTGACCACCCATGTTAAGAGATAGAAGATAGACATAGTCATGTTGCCTGCCACTGGGAGACTCACCTCACCTCAACCAAGTTGAAACTCCATAAGCACAGGATAGGGATGATGGTAGGCACTAGGTATGTGGGGTAAACTAGAGCATGGATCTCCAACCTTTTCTGCAATAAGAGCTACTTATGCTCAATGAAAATCACTGAGAGCTACTAATATTATTAGTTTGTAATAGAGACCACATAAGACAAATTACATTAGTGGCCGTCCTTTCCAAGAGTACCCGCAGTGATCGCTTTAGCTCATCAGACACAGTTGCCAGCAATAGTGCATAAAAGCTTTGTCAATGTGGCAAAGGGGCATAGTTACATTGTCCCTGGCACCAAGATTATGATTGTAGTAAATTCCTCTCACTCTGCATTATATATCGCTCAAATATGAGTTTCAAATAGGGGTGGGCGACAATTTCCGTTCCGCTCCCGGAAATTGCGACAATTCGACATTTCCGCGTTCTGACCGGAACGCGGAAATGCCGAATTGTCGCAATTTCCGGGAGGGAACGGAATTGTTGCCTGGCCAAGCACTTACAGATATAAATAAAGCAGGTGCCCGAGTTGAAGCTCAAATTCAGTAACGCATTCATCGGCACAATACATTCGGGAGCTAGGTCGAGGCTGGGCAGGTGTGCTGTTCTCCCCATATCTACCGTCAAAAACTAGCTGTGGTCCTTACCTGTCGCGCAATCCCCGTGTAGTTCCTGACACCAGCTGCTCTGATCGGTCTCTGGCCCGCGGCATCTCTTGCCCATGGCATGTGAACTGCATGGAAGCCCCGCCCCACACACCAGCGGTGGGCAACGTCTTCCGCCCTTTCCCCCACTACGATGGACAGCTGACTCGAGGGACCCCAGGGACGTCGGCGCCGTGGCTGGCAACGTACACAAACTGTAGCGGGCGGCAGCGGCAGGCCGGAAGCACCAATTTCCACGATCACGGAAATATCGCGTGATCGCGGAAATTGCTTGCATTCTCGCGAGAATTGGCGGAAGTGCCTTCCGCCAATTCCGCCCACCCCTAGTTTCAAATATATTTTAGAAACACTGCCATTTTTTCCCAAATCTAAGCTTGTAGGTTTCGAAAATAAATACATTTTAATTTTTGGTATACATATATTCAACTAAGCAAAATGTTCTAAGGTAGTAGGCTGACCTGCCCACAGAGACTTACCTAATGTTAGCCCACTGTCAGGAATCAACACACTAGTACTGGCTTATTGTCTTGTTCCCTTTGCCTGCTGACGTCAGGGAAAAGTTTCAATCATGTAAATCCCTTTGGTGGCATGTAATTCTCGTCAGTTTTTCACAAGCCAGTGTACATTTCTCCTTCAAAAGAATTGTCTAGATGTTTGGCTTTATTATTTTGTAAAATAGAAGTTTGTGTTTCACTTAGCATTTTGTCTTTTTAAACATGAGCCACGAGTAACGGAACTATTTTCAAAAACACGTGTTCTTGCTCATGCCCAAAGATCTTGATTGCGCGTTGCAGTCACGATTGGTAAAATGTGACCAGCAACGCCCAGCGCTAAACTATAAATAGCAGTCAGCCCAGATTACTGCGCTTGACTTTGTTGGCAACCGGACTGAGGAGAGCGGCGCTAAGAGTTGATGCGTCGCGGGAAAACGGCAGTTCGAGCACAGGGAATTCCAAAGGCAGCACGGAGAAAAGCGAAGCCGATTGCACCGCGGGACAGCATGAACATTGTCAGCTAAGTCTCTCTATTTTGGAAGGCTTTCAGTTTTCTACAAGATACTTTGTTTCTGAGCTTTCAAAGAGAACATGGGTTTCTATTGTTTGTTTAAAGGCGCGCGGTGATGCTTTCATTCAAGAAAGCAATTGTGACTTTGGACTCTTGTTTAAAATGTTATGTTGAATACTTTTGTGGCATTTGTTTTGTATTTACAAATAAAGACCTGATGTGCATTTAGTAAGATTTAGCACTAATTAAGAAGATAGTTTTCTGAACACTTCCTCCAGACAGATATTGGACATTGGCAGTACAGATTACATGGCCGAAGGTAAAAGCTCTAAGTTTTAATAGAAAAATATCATTTGGATTAGCGTTGTTAACTGAAACATTCATCTGAATTGTTTACTCTTGTTTCTAGCGGAGAAAGTACAGAATTCCACTTGTAGAAAACAAATAGAATTAGAAAATAACAGCCCATGTGAACATCACAGAGAACAGAAAAAGTTAAATAGGAATAAAGACAAGGTTGTTGATGATTTAATTAAAAAACAAGTAATATGAAGATACTGATGTAGCTTTGTTTCTTCTCTAGTGAAACAGAAATAGGAGATTCAGCACACACCATCCTGGCCGGTCCAGATAGCAGAATCCAGATAGAAGAATCAAACAGGACGTTTTCTCTCTGTTTCTCTCTCTCGTCCCAAAAACCCTTTCCCCCCTTGAATATTTGCTGGGGCCACTATCTTCATAACTAGTGTTTCTGAGAGATATTCAGAGGGGGTTGGGGAATAATCATCGCTCCTGTCGATTTCCTGGATTTCAGGTGAGTGGTGAGACCAGACCAACAGAAAGTCAAGCCACAAAAAATAATATCGACCTGAGCGATGGATACTTCCACTGGTAGTACTTTAGATCAGGGCTCTATCACTATGCAAGAACTAACCCGAATACTCACAGATTTACAACAAGAAGTTGCTTCTTTAAAACATGAAAATTCTCAATTAAAAAACAATCTCCAGCGATACAAACAGCGGGATAATCCTTGGGATGATGGTGCAGTAAAGCCTAAGGTTGCAGTTCAACCTCCTAGATTTACTTTCGGCTCACCATCTCCAGATAGCTCCACAGTTCAACCTGTTAATGTCTCCATTACCACACCCACCTCGGCTCCATTGGCACCCCCAGAGCGCTTCTTAGGAGAAAATAGTAAATATGATATTTTCATGAACCAATGCCAACTACATTTCTTGTGTCGCCCGGCGGCCTTCCCTTCTGATTCAACTAAGGTGGCCTTTATTTTATCCTACTTGGGTGGGGTAGCCGCTACCTGGTATATCCCATTTGTGGAAAGAAAAGATCCTTTGCTACATAACTTCCCTCGATTTAAAGAGGAAATGCGAAAGTTGTTTACTAAACATCATTTTATTCAGTCTAGCGATAATGAGTTATTAAATTTGCGACAAGGTAGAAAGGACTTGCTAACATACATTACGACCTTTAATCGACTCATAGCAGAGACAGAATGTTCTGCTGAAAAACGTACTTCCTTATTTTATAGAGGCCTATGTGATGAGTTAAAAGATACTCTTGCCCAAATCGTGGACCTACCTAGTGACTGCTCTGAATTCATTGACCTAGTCATTCGCTTAGATCATTATCTAGGAGAACGGAAAGGCGAAAGATCTCGTGGGGATTCCTCTAGGTTGTTTTTTCTCAAACAAGAGATAAAAGAGATCTCCCATCCTAATACTGATACATCTGAGCCCATGCAAATCGGGCGTATCTGTGGGCCACTTTCCAAGGATGAAAAAGACCACAGAAGACAGTTAAAACTCTGTCTATGTTGTGGTAAACCAGGGCACTTTGCCCATGAATGTTCAAATAGACCAAATACACCACGTAAAGTGATTGGGAATACTGACACATTAGTAGAGAATACTGAAAAGTCGGAAAACTTGACAGCCCGGTAATGAAAGAGAACACCTTATCGAGCGGTTCTAATACAAGGATCTCTTCTCATTGTTTGGCAAATACCATCTTACCTACTCCTCGACATTTAACGCTTATTGTTACTTTAATTTTAGTCGCCCAAACCAGGAAAGTAATTCCAATTTTACTTGACTCAGGGGCTACAGGCAATTTCTTGGATATAGGTTTATCTAAAACTTTGAATATCTCTACTGTACAAAAGGCTGTTCCCGAACTGGTTCGAGCAGTTGATGGATCCGTGTTAACCTCTGGTCTGATATAACTCCAAACTAGTCCCTTGATCATGGTTTGTTCCGATGGCCATTCTGAACAAATTCAGTTCGACCTAATTGACACTCCGGAATTTGGAGCCATTCTGGGAATTCCGTGGTTACAAGTGCACAATCCTAAAATTGATTGGGTTAAAAGGACAGTTATGTTAGATTCATTGTTCTCAGAATTGTTATCAACAGCGCCAACAACACATAACACCTTTGCATTGTGCATCTGTCCTGGATCACACTGAGTCCAAGACACCCAGTTTACCACAAGAGTATGAAGATTACCATGATGTTTTTTTCAGAAGTGCAGGCTTCTCAACTACCTCCACATCGGTCTTATGACTGTTGGATTGACCTGATCCCAGGAGCTCCTCTTCCTTGCTGTAGAGTTTATGCCCTGTCCGAACCTGAGACCCGCTACTTACGAGAATACCTTGACGATTTTTTGTTAAAGGGTTTTATTTGTCATTCTACATCTCGAGTGAGTTCTCCTCTTTTCTTCATTCCAAAGAAAAACAACAAGCTCAGGGCATGCATCGATTATAGAGCAATTAACAAAGTCTCAGTAAAAAATCGGTATCCACTTCCTCTCATTCCCGTTCTCCTAGATCAGGTGCGCAGCTCTACTATTTTCACAAAATTGGACCTGAGAGGTGCTTATCACATTATCAGGGTAAAGGAAGGGGATGAGTGGAAAACAGCATTTAGAACCAAGTTTGGGCTACTTGAGTATACCGTTATGCCGTTTGGGCTTTGCAATGCCCCTGCGGCATTTCAATTTTTTATCAACAAAGTTTTGCAGGATTTCATGGACATTTGCGTCATTTGCTACATTGACGATATATTGATTTACTCTTCCTCCACAGATGACCATGTAGAACATGTTAGAGCAGTTCTACAACACCTACGGGAAAATCATCTTTATGTTAAATTAGACAAATGTATTTTTCATGCCACTACTGTTGATTTTTTGGGCTATGTTATCTCACCTCATGGGATAGCCATAGACCAATCTAAGGTACAAGCTGTCCTAAGATGGGACACTCCTGGATCTGTTAAGACCATCCAAAGATTTTTGGGTTTCGCTAATTTCTACTGGCGCTTCATCCCAAACTTCTCTGGCGCAGTTTCTCCTATCACACAGTTGTTAAAAAAGGGAGTGCGTTTTCACTGGTCGGACGCAGCTGAGAATGCTTTTCAGCTTCTTAAAAAGGCTTTCACAGAAGCTCCCATCTTACATCACCCAGATCCAACACAACCCTTATATGTCGAAGCGGACGCTTCTCTGGTGGCGGTGGGAGCTATCTTATCACAAAGAGATACAAGCACAGGTCAGCTCAATCCGGTAGATTATTTTTCAAAAAGTCTGTTACCTGCGGAACAAAATTACACGGTGGCAGAAAGAGAGTTACTGGCAAGTAAATTAGCTTTCCAAGAATAGTGACACCACTTATTGGGGGCCCGTCATACTGTAACGATCTATTCCGATCATCGGAATTTACAGTTCTACCAAAGTGTAAAAGCTCTAACACCACACCAACTACGATGGCTCCTGTTCTTTAATGAGTTTGATTTTATCATAACATACAGACCTGGCAAGGAACAACAAAAGGCTGACACTTTGTCCCGCTTAAATTATCACCATAATGAATCAAGTACGGATAAAGCAAAGTCTATTATCCCTGAGGAAAAAGTAGTTGCCCTTTGTGTTCCACAAGAATTCTTACCTCAAATACAGAGAGCACAAAAAGAGTCCCCAAGGTTACCAGACTTGATTAAAAAAGGAGAACTATTGTATTACAAGGATCTGTTATATGGTCCAACTCAAGAATAACAACAAACAGTTTTATCTTGGACTCATGATTCAGTTTTCGCTGGTCATCCAGGTGTTAAGAAAAATATTGATTGGTGCCTAAGCTCATTGATGACGTCAAAAATTACGTTCAAAATTGTCCCGTCTGTTCACAATCCAAAACCCCTCATCAGGCTCCAGTTGGTTATATACAATCTATGCCTATACCATCTGCTCCATGGCAGATTTTAAGCATGGATTTTGTCACCGATTTTCCTGTGTTTAATGGTTATACTGTTATTTGGGTTGTCATTGATTACTTAACCAAAATGGCCCATTTCGTCCCCTTGAAAATGCCTTCTGCAAAAAACATGGCAGAACTATTTATACAACATGTAGTTAAGTTACATGATCTCCCAACGGCTATTGTTTCCGATAGAGAACCCCAATTTGTGTCACGATTTTGTCGTAGTTTTTGCTCATCAATGAACATAGATGTGCATCTGTCCTCAGCCTATCATCCACAAACAGATGGACAGACAGAACGCCTAAACCAGACTATGGAGCAACTTTTACGTTGTTATTCCTCATCTTTTACTACTAAATGGGACAAGACCTTACTATTGGTTGAATTTGTTGAATTTGTATTTAATAATTCCATCCATTCAGCAACAGGCGTATCGACTTTTTTCTGCTTGTTAGGATATCACCCGAGAATGTTACCCTCACCCCAGAACTCAAACTTAGATCCCATTCCATCAATCTCTACGCATCATGCCTAACTTCATAGGATACAAGAAGAAGCTCACTCTCATTTAATTACATACCAACAACAGGTTAAAAAACAAGCTGACGAAGGTGTACTCCTGCTTATGCTGTTGGAGACAAGGTATGGCTGTCATCTAAGAATTTGCGGTTAGCAGGTTCTCGTAAATTACAGCCCAGATTCCTAGGACCGTTCATTAAAAAACTCATCAACCCAGTTATGGTAGAACTCACCTTGCCCAAAGACTATCACATTCATCCAGTATTTCATGTTTCACTTTTGCAACCCTATGCTAAAGATATCCGAATTGGGCCTCCTCCTCCTCCTATAATAATTGAAGGTCATTGGGAATATGAGGTTGCCAAGGTTTTAGATTCCAGAAGAGAAGTTGGAATCCTGTATTATTTTTTGAGTTGGAAAGGTTATGGTGCAGAGGATAATTCCTGGGAACCAGCTGCTTGAGTCCATGCTCCTCGCTTAATTAGGCAATTCCATCATCAATACCCCTCCAAGCCTCGCCCAGTATCTGGGGTTTTGCGGGGGAGGACTGTCAGGAATCACCACACTAGTACTGGCTTATTGTCTTGTTCTCTTTGCCTGCTGACGTCAGGGAAAAGTTTCAATCATGTAAATCCTTTTGGTGGCATGTAATTCTTGTCAGTTTGTCACAAGCCAGTGTACATTTCTCCTTCAAAAGAATTGTCTAGATGTTTGGCTCTCTTATTTTGTAAAATAGAAGATTGTGTTTCACTTAGCATTTTTTCTTTTTAAACATGAGCCACGAGTAATGGAACTATTTTCAAAAACACGTGTTCTTGCTCATGCCCAAAGATCTTGATTGCGCGTTGTAGTCACGATTGGTAAAACGTGACCGGTAACGCCCAGCGCTAAACTATAAATAGCAGTCAGCCCAGATTACTGCGCTTGACTTTGTTGGCAACCGGACTGAGGAGAGCGGCGCTAAGAGTTGATGCGTCGCGGGAAAATGGCAGTTCGAGCACAGGGAATTCCAAAGGCAGCACGGAGAAAAGCGAAGCCGATTGCACCGCGGGACAGCATGAACATTGTCAGCTAAGTCTCTCTATTTTGGAAGGCTTTCAGTTTTCTACAAGATACTTTGTTTCTGAGCTTTCAAAGAGAACATGGGTTTCTATTGTTTGTTTAAAGGCGCGCGGTGACGCTTTCATTCAAGAAAGCAATTGTGACTTTGGACTCTTGTTTAAATTTGGATGTTGAATACTTTTGTGGCATTTGTTTTGTTTTTACAAAAAAAGACCTGATGTGCATTTAGTAAGATTTAGCGCTAATTAAGAAGATAGGGGCATATTAGCAGGACCGGGGCTAAAATTATCGCCGTTTTAGCGGCAGGAAACTGCCGCTAAAACGGCGATATTGGGCTGGACATCTAACCTGGACTTCTATTGGAATTCTATAATGCATATTAGCAAGCCTATTATCGCAGTTTTAGAGGCAGTTTCTCGGTCTTGCTAATATGCCTGTTAGTTTTCTGAACACTTTCTCCAAACAGATATTGGGCATTGGCAGTACAGATTACATGGCCTAAGGTAATAAAAAAATATCATTTGGATTAGCGTTGTTAACTGAAACTTTAATCTGAATTGTTTACTCTTGTTTCTAGCGGAGAAAGTACAGAATTCCACTTGTAGAAAAGAAATAGAATTAGAAAATAACAGCCCATGTGAACATCACAGAGAATAGAAAAAGGTGAATAGGAAAATAGACAAGGTTGTTGATGATTTAATTAAAAAACAAGTAATAGGAAGATACTGATGTAGGTTTGTTTATTCTCTAGTGAAACAGAAATCGGCGATTCAGCACACACCATCCTGGCCAGTCCAGATAGCAGAATCCAGATAGAAGAATCAAACATGACGTTTTCGCTCTGTTTCTCTCTCTCGTCCCAAAAACCCTTTCCCCCCTGGAATATTTGCTAGGACCACTGTCGTCATAACTAGTGTTTCTGAGAGATATTCAGAGGGGTTTGGGGAATAATCATCGCTCCTGTCGATTTCCTGGATTTCAGGTCAGTGGTGAGACCAGACCAACACTCACAAGCCACTCACTGGAGAAGCCAGTGCTAGAGGACTGTTAATATGGATTTTACCAAAGGTCTACTTAGATACAATTATCCTTAAAGTTTAGACATAGCCATGTGGCCCGCCACCAGGAGACACGCCTCACCTCAACTGAGTTATTGAAAGTCCATAAGCACAGGAGAGGGATGGCAGTAGGCACTAGATATGTGGGATATACTAGAGTAGTGTTAATACGGAGGGCACCCAAGGTCCCCTTCACTATGCAGCACTTCATAATAGACCTGAAGGGCAGAGATGTGGTTCTTGAATGGACACTTGATGGCAAGCCACTTTCGGGAGTTGCTGTATATGCTCCCAACATAATTCAATCAGCATTCCTTGACACACTCACGTTATCTCTTACGGAGAACACACTAGTGCCATATATCAAATATTTGGGCAGGACTTAATCGCAACCAATATATATATATATATATATATATCGGAAAGTTCAAATTCCTGCTACTTCCACTCGACGGCGGCGAAGAAGGAAACTCGGACCCCGCTGGACTTCAGGTAGGATGTTTATTTATTGCAGTTCACAACCCACGCATGACGCGTTTCGGGCCTCAAGAGCCCTTGATCCCAATATATATGTATATATATATATATATATATAATCACTGAAAAAAAACATAGGTTTCAGGGATGTTATAGTTAGTTGGACATTTGACTCATATAAAACCAGAGAAATTCGCCTGTTATAGTTAGTTGAGCTAACTATAACTCGCGTGCCTGCAATGCACTGCTGATGACGTCACATATTACATCACTCATGAAATGGTCAGTGACATCACTCATGACATCACTGATGACATCTCAAATGACATCACTGATGACATTACTGATGACATCATCCAGTGAATGTATGTTTCTGTAAAGTTGACATATTTTTCATTATTTAGTAGATGCATGACTGACTCTATAAGTCACTGATTGAATGTATGTTACTGAATGCATAGATTAGTGACTAGACTGTGTGGATGTCTCTCTTAGTCTCTCACTTGGTGTGTAAGCAGGTGCATGGCTTGGTGAGTAGCTACATCAGTGTGTATATGTGTTTTTCATTTATTCTACGAGTATCTGTATGGGGGTCTGACTGTCTATGTGGGTGTGCGGGTGGTGTCTGACTCTGTGCAACCTGGGTTTTTATATGGACAATCAATTGTCCATGAGGGCCCAGGTTAATCATGTTGTCAGCTCCTGTTTCGGAACTATGCGTACACTGTGGAGTTTTTAAATGGATCCCCCTGGAAGCGAGAAAACCATTGCTTCAGGGTTTGATCACTAATCGAATGGACTATGGTAATGCACTCCTGCAGTCCATAAACGAATCCTTTCTGAATAAACTTCAGACGTTACAAAACATCACGGCCAAAATGATTTTGAATCTCCCCCAACGAACCTCTTCTGCCTCATGTCTTAGAGCTCTGCAGTGAGAAAGCGCATTCTCTTTAAGGTTTTATGCCTTACCCATAAATAGCTGTATGGGAACAAACCACAATACTGGTCAAGAAAACTCTGCTGGTATAAGCCTCAGAGGGCACTGCGGTCGAGTACTAAGTCCCTTCTCACCCCCTTCAGAATATACACCACCAGGCAGGGTGGTAGATCCTTTTCTTACTTAGCTCCGTCTTCCTGGAACAAGTTGCCTGCTGACATGCGATCCATCCCCATTCTAGGGTGTTTTCGAAATAAGCTAAAGACCTGGTTATTTGATCAGTAATCTTGTCCAATTCTTTCTCCGCTTCGGTCGCTGCAAGCGCCATGAGACTCTTCGGAGTGATATGTTTGCGCTATAGAAGTGTTGATGACTTGACTTGACTTGACTTGACTTGACATACATGTCTGAATAGCCGATTCACTGGTTCTATAGATTCAAAAGTGAATCTCAGAAGGGCTGTATAGATAGCTGACTGTGTGAACAGGTGTGTTGATTAGTGAATTGATGTCTCAGTTGTATATATGTGAGTAACTATATATGTTTTTACACACTATATGTGAGTGTTGGGGTGTATAATTGACTACGTGAAAGACAGTGATTGCAAGAGTGTCTTTATACATGAATGTGTACATGTATTAGTGTTTGTATAAGAGATTAAGTATGTGATAGTATCTATATAAATAAAGAAAGTGATGTGTGTATAAATAAGGCAGGTGTTGTGTTTATATCTGCATAGGTGAGTACATGGGTGTATGATTGATTTTTGGCATGACTGCATTGATGTGTGAGTAGCTCTGTGTAAATGTATATATACGTGTATGAGTGGATATTATACTGATGTAATGATGAGTGACACCATCTATGAGTGACTGTATCAGTGTATATCTGGCTCACAATATATAGATAGGAATCAGTGGATGGATATCTAGTATCTTGTATTGGTGTTTCTATGCTTTTCAAAATGGTAGTCTGTATTTTAGAGTGCGTCTATCAAAGGTTATATTACAGTGTGAAGCGGTGTATCAGACTATCACGTGGATGATGTCATCAGTGATGTCATCAATGATATCATTTGAGATGTCATCAGTGATGTCATGAGTGATGTCACTGACCATTTCATGAGTGATGTAATATGTGGCGTCATCAGCAGTGAGTTGCAGGCGTGCGAGTTATAGTTAGATCAACTAACTATAACAGGCGAATTTCTCTGGTTATATATGAGTCAAATGTCCAACTAACTATAACATCCCTGAAACCTATGGTTTTTTTCAGTGAATTTCTAAGGTTTTTTAAATGCTAATTCCTAACTACAACATCTGTAAAACCTATGGTTTTTTCAGTGAATTACGAAGGTATTTTTTTTAGAAAACTACAGTCCCGTACCGGTAGTCTACCAGGCCCGATCAACACGCGAATCCTATCCACCACATTTAAATGATGCACATTTCGTATCTGATGGGTTTGTGGCACCGTGTACCACGTAACAACATGTACATATGAGGTCGTGCCAGCTGCTACTTTGGTATGCGACGGGTACGCACTACCAAGCCGCGCGTTATGTCATGTACGTAAAGGGTCTCGCCCGCTGGGTGATGCGTATGCAACGAGTGCATGCTGCCATGCCCTGTATTACGTCATAGGCGTACGATGTCGCGCCGCATACGCCATTCCCTCATTTATTTTTGTCTCAAAACTATATCTAAAAAACTTTAAAGTATATATGAGAGCAAGCGATAATTAACAATATTTTAAACAGTTATATATTTCTAACTCTAATAAACTTATATTATAATAAATATATTTTCTCAAAATCACATCGAGTGCGGTCTCATTGCGCACTGGCTTAGTTCATAACATTTCCCATTGTAACAGTTCGAAAATGCCATCCATTTTAATCAATATCTGTACTGCATTTCATAAGACACACCTCTTCTGCTTATAGAGCTTTGTTCAAAACTTTTTGCAATATACACATATCGTACACTACACACAACATGCAACCATCATTTTCATCAATATTCATGCTCTGTAAAGTAGCCTTCCACCTATGATATCCATACACCTAAATGTTACATTACCAACATTTTCTCCAATACCACAGGTAACATGGTTCAATACGCTGTCCACAACACAACGTACTATAGTACGGCCCAGAGACAGTATCATGCATAGATAATGAACGCACGGACACAGATAGATAGTGGAAGTGGATACGGGCACGTACGCTCCACTCCTTTTTATTACCATGGTGACATATCCAGTGACGTCTGTGCTGGATGTGTGTGCTGTAAGTCTAAACCAGCCTTCAGACAATGGTTGCTGCTAGCATCAACTACAACAGTAATCATTGGATCACACACAGAGATTCAATATTAAAAGAATCAATAATTTATGCTGCAGTAAGGTAGGGACAGTAGATGTGAAATAATACAGAAAAAATTCCATCGTAAAAGAACAACAACTTGTGGTATACTGACACACAATCTATAGATCTGAAATAATACACAAAAAGATTACATCATAAACGCTCCATCAGTTCTAGTGCACTCACATAACCACATCAAAAGCATTCAGCATGTGCACAGCCACTGACGATGCGTGCTGTAGACAGCCCGTACTAGGAGCAATATCTGTTGCCATCAACACTGCATCATCTGCAATACTGACTCAATCTGAATTATGAACACTGCTGTCTGCAGTGTAGGCCATAGAGAGAGGTCACAAAGGACCCACAGATACGTAAAGTGACTTCACCTACACAGTTTGTCATCACCGAAGCAACAAAAAAGAGTGTGCAAAGCCTGCAATGATACATATGCATGGTGCAGACAGTACACACTGGAGCAATGTCTTTTCCTACAGGACTACCTCATCTACAATAGCGACTCAATCTCAATTGTGAACACAGCTGTCTGCAGTGTAGGCCAGAGTGAGCGGTCACAAGGGCCCACAGCCACATGGCATTAACTTGAACTCTACTGTTTGCAATACACAAACTAAAAAAAACTGTATGCAGAGCCTGCAATGATGCATATGAGTGGTGCAGACAGAGCGCACTGGAGCAATATCTTTTCCTACAGGACTGCATCATCTACAATACTGACTCAATGTCAAATGTGGACACAGAAGTCTGCAGTATAGGCCAGAGAGAGCGTTCAGCAAGGGCCCACAGCCACGTGGCATTGACTTGACCTCTACAGTTTGCAATACACAAAGCAAAACAAATGTGTACAGAGCCTACAATGATGCGTATGAGTGCTGCAGACAGAGCACACTGGAACAATGTCTTTACCTACAGAACTACCTAATCTACAATAGTGACTCCATCTGAATTCTAAACACTGCTGTCTGCAGTGTAGGCCAGAGAGAGCAGTCAGCAAGAGCCCATAGCCACCTGGCATTCACTTGAGCTCTACAGTTTGCAATACACGAAGAATTAATACGTGTGCAGATCCTGCAATGATACATATCAGTGGTGCAGACAGAGTGCACTGGAGCAATGTCTTTTCCTACAGGACTGCATCATCTATAATACCGACTCAATGTCAAATGTGCACACTGAAGTCTGCAGTATAGGCCAGAGAGAGCATTCAGCAAGGGCCCAGAGCCACGTGGCATTGACTTGACCTCTACAGTTTGCAATACAAGAAGCAAAAAAAACGTGTGCGGAGCCTACAATGATGCATTTCAGTGGTGCAGACAGAGCGCACTGGAACAATCTCTTTTCCTACAGGACTGCATCTTCTATAATACCAACTCAGTGTCAAATGTGGACACTGAAGTCTGCAGTATAGGCCAGAGAGAGCGGTCAGCAAGGGCCCACAGCCACGTGGCATTGGCTTGAGCTCTACGGTTTGCAATACATGAAGCAAAAAAAATGTGTGCAGAGCCCACAATGATGCTTATGAGTAGTGCAGACAGAGCACACTGGAACAATGTCTTTTCCTACAGGACTGCATCATCTACAATACCGACTCAATGTCAAATGTGAACACTGAAGTCTGCAGTATAGGCCAGAGAGAGCGTTCAGCAAGAGCCCACAGTCACGTAGCATTGACTTGAGCTCTACAGTTTGCAATACACGAAGCAAAGAAAATGTGTGCGGAGCCTGCAATGATGCGCATGAGTGGTGCAGACAGAGCACACTACAGCAATCTCTTCTCTTACAGGACTGCATCATGTACAATAGCAACTTGATCTGAATTGGGAACACTACTGTCTGCATTGTTAATTAAAAGCAGTACTCACACAAACAACCATCAATACTTTTTCTCACTCCCTCTTTACAAAATAAAACAAAATAAATTACAGAGAACTCTACAATGAATAAATCAAAACAATTCGAATTGGGATTTCATCTCTCCACAGTCTACACTATTCACTGTTCCTTTGGACTTCCAAGATAAATTTGGTCATTTCACTAAACCTATAACTGATATAAGAAAACTTCTTGAAGAAAGTATACTAAAACAATATTATGTATGTTTCAATTGACGTTCTAATTACTTAACTACTGGATTCTGTATTAAACAATCACCACGCAATCTAAATTGTGAACCCTGCGAACTGCAGTCTACACCAAATCCAGTGGTCATTTCCATCTCACAGCCACATACCATTGGATTCGGAAGCACGGAGTTGGTTGCACCTGATCAGAGGGGGTACACAAAATTCATCACAGACTTTAACTTATGACATCCTCAATCATAGAATCAAGACCCCATTTCACTGTTTGGACCTGCTCTACCGCGGTGTATTCCAGCAATACCAGTCAACTAAGCCCAATAACCATGTGCAGCACTTAAGTACAGAAGCACAGAATCTAATGTACCTCAACAGACGGAGTTGTGTGAAAAACCAGCAACAGTTAATATCAGACATCGTCCATTGTGTGATCAAGACACCATTCCACTGTTGGTACCTAGAGTTGGTTGCGCCTCATCAGAAGCTATACACAAAAATCATCACACACTTTAACTTCTGACATCCTCAATCATAGAATTAAGACCTCGTTTCACTGTTCAAACATGCTGTACCACTGTGTACTCCAGCAACTGCAATAAACTATGCCTAATAATCATGTGCAGCAGTTAACTACTGAAGCACAGAGTCTAATCCACCTCAACGGAAGGAGTTCTGTAAAAATTAAGCAGAATGTAATATCGGACATCTTCCATTGTGGAATCAAGACATCATTCCACTGTTGCAACCTAGAGTTGGTTCCACCTGGTCAAAGGGAGTACCTTCATCTCCACTCTCAGATGCAGTTCTAAAATAATCCATTATGGTATCAAGACACCGTTCTACTGTTGGGACCCAGAGTTGGGTGTAGCTGGTCCAAGGCAGTACCTCCATCTCCACTCGCAGATGCTGTTCTAACATTGTCTATTGTGGGATCAAGACACCGTTCCACTGTTCGGACCTAGAGTTGATTGCACCTGATCAGAGGGGGTACCTTCATCTCCACTCTCAGATGCAGTTCTAATATCGTCCATTGTGATATCTGTTAACTGTTCGGACCTGCTGTACCACGGTGTACTCCACCGACTGCAGTCAGCTAACCCCTATAATCATGTGCAGCAGTTAGCTACGGAAGCACATAGTCCGATGCACCTCAATGGAGGGAGTTCCCTGAAAACTCAGTAGCAGGTAATATCGGACATTGTCCATTCTGGGATCAAGACACCGTTCCTCTGTTGGAACCCAAAGTTGATTGCACCTGATCGGAGGGGGTACACCGAAATCATCACAGACTAACTTCTGACATCCTCAATCATAGAACCAAGACCCCGTTTCATTGTTCGGACCTGCTGTACTGCGGTGTACTCCACCGACTGCAGTCAACAAAGCCCAATAATCCTGTACAGCAGTTAGCTACAGAAGCACAGAGTGTGATGCACCTCAACGGAGGGAGTTCTCTGAAAATTCAGCAGAAGGTAATATCGGACATCGTCCACTATGGGATCAAGACGACGTTCCACTGTTGGGACCTACAGTTGGTTGCAGCTGGTCGAAGGGAGTACCTTCATCTCCACTCTCAGATACAGTTCTAACATCGTCCACTATGGTATCAAAACACCGTTCCACTGTCGGTAACTGTCCGAATACTTTGTTACTATTATACAGAGCACTCCACGCTCCTGGGCCTCAGGCTGGGCTCTGTGTGTCTGTGTCGCGGTAGCCAGTATTAATCTCAGGTGCCTTCCGAGCTCGCAGACCTCGGCCCAAGACCTTCTGCCATCACGTGGTCGGCCCTCTTTCACATACAACGGTGTCAAAAGGTGAACTGTGGGGCATATATGCGTCACAGTGGCCATGACGGTTTCTGAGTACCAGCAGGCTGACAGCATCATTCAAGCACCACCTTCGCTCACAGCGTCAGCCTCGTGGCGGTGTAAGCTGCGCAGGCCAGGCAGACATGTTCGCCAATCTGGAAGAGAACCACACCCAAAGAAAGTGCTTTTTATTCATACCCCTATGCTAGCCTTGCGTACCGCGAGCCAGCCCACTTCCGTAAACATTTGGGGGGGAGGCACGTACGCGCTACCATTCCGTAATCTTCCCTACTGATTGTACTATCATGGTTGCGTCCACTGTCCACTTCACTCAATAGTCCATCAGTGTATGTTGACATGTACATGTCTGTGCTCTGCATACTCAAGTCTGTCTGGCACATCCCCTCAAGAGTTTGCATGATATACTTTTAGAATCGAGAATTACTTGCCACCTTCGCACATACTTTGCTCCCATCTCTCCCCGCATTCTCCATTGTGTGGCAGAGGTGCCATGCCATGTTTGCTTTGTGTACATGGCTAGCCACGGTTCCCACAGTACGTAGTGTCGTTGTGTCTGCTAGGTGTACATGTTGTTTTTCATGTTGTATGTGACTATATGAAGTAGCGCGTTTATTCACGAGCAGTGGTTTCTGCCATTTACATATCGCTGTTTTAAAGAGCATACACACATTTTTCTCGCAGGTGAAAAGTGCGACCACAATAGCAGTCATTCATTAATATCCAAGAATGTCCAACTACACGCGCTTTTAAGCTTACAGCCCCCAATCTTGCGTCCTTTCTTAAAAGGACGCCAACTACCACAATCAGACCAACATTCACACAGCTTTCTAACTGCAGTTATCTGCTTCTCAATAACATGCACTCCTACAGAATGTGAGCTGGCACACCGTATGTCCTTACTGTTTCAAACCGAGTAACTTCCTGTGGCAACGTTTATTCCCACCCACACAAACAAACTCCCAAACTTCAACTTGGCCTTCAATCCCTACTTTGAAAACAGATTTCATTAAACAAACCAAACTGAAAGCGCTTTTGTTCACAACAGAAGTGTCCCTCACTTCTGCAAAAGAAATTTATCAACTGCAGATACCACGAACTTCAAGTAAAATACGCTCCCTTTTAAATACGAACCTCCCATTACACTTTGTGAATTGTTACAACATTTTCAACACATGTCACACTCGAGGTCTGGCACACTTTTTTAACACGGTCTAGTACATCGTTTTAACACACTTTCAAACTGTTCTTCTTTTAATACCAGACTACATTCAGACATTATTTCGATCATCTCTGGAATAACAGGAACAGAGCCCATAATTCTCACCCTCTTTGCGGCCATCCTACTACTAATTCTACTTCTAGAAATGGCTACGCTCTCCATGGTAACAACTATGTCCGACACAATACGCCTCTATTACAAGCTACATCAATACTGTAAAAAAACGGAAACACTTTTCGGCTGCCTGCCTCTATCTATTATCAGAGCTAGCTACAACATAACATTTATCTACACTTATGCAAAATGCGTACAGCCATCGTTTGATTGCAAAACTTGCCCATTTGACTGGCGAATGGATGTATGACTTGCCAACATCTCAACAATCGCTCCTGATATCCAGCAGGTAATGGAGTATCTTGAAAACCATGAACGTGATTGTTCTGGCAGCGGAGAAATGGCGAATGCAATGTAAAAAGGAATCGCAGCACAATGGGATTTCTGCGCAGCCGCGAAAGATCTCCTGCAACGCGCAACCTTTTACAACATTCCAGATTGCCTGCCCATTCAAATTACCGCTCCAACATTCGAGGAACATTACTGTCCCTTCGAGGATATGAATTGGATCGCTTCGCTTTTCTCACACGATGGCAACAATAGCCTCTTGGAACATTAGGCATCACAAGCAGCTGAAGAACTTCTTGACTGGAATCTCCAAGACTTGTAAGAAACTCACATTATTCTTGAAGGGATTTTTTCCCACCTTTTTTACTTTTTCCTTTACATTTTTTATAATACACTTCAATCCTACTACTTTGATATAATAACTTTCTAAGTATACTCAGACATTTGAACTCTATTCTCATTATTTCCCCTTACGTCTCCAGTCTAACCAAGAATCGGTGATGTATGGCCTATGCAAATACGCTTTTTACTTCCAAAATTAACCTAAACCCGACACCCATTTAGAAACCACGTGTATTCTTTTTGCACACACCTCTCTGCCTGCCTGTTATTCACAAAGCCCTTTCACACAATTTTACTCAAAGTCAGCCTCTGCTCAGAACCTCACGATAAAAATGTAAAGAGAGGACTTTGTTTAGGAACTGGTTGGCACAGTGTGGTAACAGTAAACTACCTTAATTTTCATTATACAATGTATTTATTCATGTCTAATAGCTATTCTGTAGGTCACATAGGACTGTGACATATAATTTGCAATTCACTGATGTAGGAGCTTTGATGTGACCACAGCAGAAGCAATTGGAGTGTGTCTAAGCTCGATGCCTTAGCTCTCTACACAAGAATGATTTTTTGAAACAGCTGAAGACAATAATGTACGGTTTGACTACAAAGGTACCGAATGTGCTTCTCAGATGCGAAATGTTTGTATTCATCCTCAACGTTCCAATGTGAGTAGAACTAGTACCAATTCTGACATGCACCACATTAAATCTTCTGTACAACAGATTGCTAACTATTCTACTGTTGTTAATTTTCTGTTACAAAAAAGCACTGCCAAGGTACATAAAAAGTTTGATGACTACATTTTGCAATTTCTTTTTTATTTATTTATTTTCTTAAACGATACATGTACTAATCGTATCCTACCTTTATTTTCTTTATAGAATGTAGAGTCATTCAAGTGTAATAGCTATTGTTCATTTCACATGCAACTGTAACATGTAATATACAATTCACCGATGCCGGAGCTTACGTTTGAATACAGCAGAAGTGGTTCAACTTTGCATCAGCTGGATACCCTAGCTCTTGCACCATTGGGTTCAATTATGGCACTGAAATAAAGACACTTTCTATATAGTTTTCAAACTCCATCCCTTTATTACACACAACTACTTTCTTAGACACACCTCATTTTACCATTTTCCTTCTCTGGCATTGCAACATTCTGCATTATATTCTTCACGATTATTCCTTTATTCCTGCTTCCTAAAACACTACATTCCACTCTTCAGACCAATAGGGATGAGTAGTTTGTTTCACACTCCCTGTATAGAATAAACGCACACTAACACTACTTACACAGGTATGCTACAGCGGCCAGTATCCTACAGTGCCCACAGCACATCACTTCACAGCAATAAACTCACGACTTACACTCACAGTTTCATCCCCCGAGTCTTCATACCAATACCACTAAGTACTTTGCTTCCTACTCCCGCTATACTCTAAACGTATACTAACACCACCTGCACAGATATACTACAGCGCCCAGAGCACATCACTTTACAGCACTCAGCTCACAGTTTAGACACACGGTTTCATCCCAGACTGTACCGGCACCTCACCGCAGCACCATCTCACAGTGGGCAAAACAGCACTTTCACACAAGTAGGGATAAATAATTCGCTTCACACTCCCTCTATAGCACACCCTACCCACCCTACAAACCTCACAGCGCTCCTACCCTCCTCTTTCCCACTTTTTTCTCCCTTTTTTCCCCTTACGCGCTTCAATGGAATCACAAAATGGCAGCCAACACTTCCTAGTTGCAACCACTCGCACCGCTCGCAGCCAATCACCAGCAAGCTTGTGCTCATAACGCCTCAGCCAATCAGATGGCAGAATTCGCAAATATCGATATCTGTAAATTTCGATATTTCTCAAAAACTACTGAACGGATTTACACCAAATAAACAAAAGCGTGCTTTGTGGACCAACGCCCTTTTCCCTTCCAAATTTGGGGTAATTCCGTTCACCCGTTCGACCTGTAGCCTTGTCTATAGTTTCCTATGGACCCCCTTTTTTCTCGGCCCCTTCACGAATCACCCCCAAACTTTCGACATAGGAGCTGATCTCAACAAAAAATTAGTTTGGAAAACTGCGTGAGGATTCGTCAATCGGCGCCAAAGTTATTGCGAATAGAATGTTGCCATTTTTCTATAGTAACTAGGTCCTAACTATAACTACCTACTGGCGACCGCCAGTAGATATTTTATATATATATATATATATATATATATATATATATATATATATATATATATATTCACTGAAAAAACCATAGGTTTCAGGGGTGTTATAGTTAGCTCAACATTTCCCTCGTACAAAACCCTAGAAATTCCCCTGTTATAGTTAGTTCTGCTAACTATAACTCGCGCGCCCCGCAATGCACTGCTGATGACGTCACATATTACATCACTCATGACATGGTCAGTGACATCACTGATGACATCACTGATGACATCTCAAATGACATCACTGATGACATCATCCAGTGAGTCTGTGTTTCTGTAAAGTTTTAATATGTTTAATATATATAGGGAAAGGCCTATGGAAGAATGAGTGGGTGTATAAGGGTGTGAATGGATGATTTTGTAGGTGCGTGACTGACTCTATAAGTGAGTCATTAAATTTATCATACTGCAGCCTAGTGACTAAACTGTATGAATGTCAGTATCTGTCTGTCTGTTGGTGTATAAGTGGCTGCATGGTTTTGTGAATAGCAATATGAGTGTCTATATGGGTTATTGATTGGTTGTCTGAGTATCTGTATGGGTGCCTGAGTGTTTGTGTGGGTAGGGTGTGTGTGACTCTGTGCATAGATGTGTGAGTGGGTGATTCTATGGGTGCATGGTTTTAAGAGTGCATCTGTGATGTACTGTATGGTTGGGTGAGTTTATGTATGGGTGTGTTAGTGATTGAATGTATATCTCAGTGGTATATGTATGAGTAACTATATATGTGAAAGGCAGGGTATATGTGTGTTAGAGTATATAACTGGGTATATGTGAGAGTGTGTAATTGTGAGAGTGGCTGTATGGATGAGTGTGTGCTTGCATCAGTAATTGTATAAGAGCGTAAGAATGTGCTAGTATTTGTAAGTGAACTTGTGTGTGTATAACTGTATAGGTGAGTAAATTGGAGTGTGATTAATTGTTTGCATGATTGACTAGGGGTGTGAGTATGTCTATGGATGATTGGCGGTGTCTGAGTGTCTATATAGGTGTATAAATGCATATGATAGTCCTGTACAGAGTGACTGTAAGTATGAGTGACTCTACAGGTGAGTGAGTGGATGTGTGTGTAGACGTAAGAGTCAAAGAGTGGGTATGTAGTTATTGGTATTGGAGTATCTATGGTTTTGAGAATGGCCGTCTGAAATTTTGAATCGGTATTTCAAAGGTTATATTAGGGTGTGAGAAGATGCACTAATTTATTACAAGGATGACGTCATCAGTGATGCCATCAGTGATGTCATTTGAGATATCATCAGTGATGTGATCAGTGATGTCACTGACCATGTCATGAGTGATGTAATATGTGACGTCATCAGCAGTGCATTGCGGGGGCGCGCGAGTTATAGTTAGCTGAATTAACTATAATGGGGGAATTTCAAGGGTTTTGTACGAGTGAAATGTCCAGCTAACTATAACACCCCTAAAACCTATGGTTTTTTCAGTGAATTTCTAAGGTTTTTTAAATGGTAATTCCTAACTATAACGTGCATAAAACCTATGGTTTTTTGAGTGAATTTCAATTTTTAAAAAAATACTAATTCCTAACTATAACGTGCATGAAACCTATGGTTTTTTCAGTGAATTTCAAAGGTTTTTTAAATGCTAATTCCTATCTATAATTTATCTCTAAAGCTATGAAGTTTAATGATTTTCATTGAATTTTTAAATTTTTAAATTTCAGTGTGTCCATTCCTTTAATTATGTTTTTTTAAATTCATTTTTATCACCTTTTTTTAAACTTATTTTTTCAATTAATTCTTTTAAAAATTAAAAAATATTATTTGTTTTTATTGTGTTTAAAAAAAAATTGTTAATGTTTTAAAATATATTTTTATATTTTTTTAAAACATTTTTTAAACCATATTTTCAAAACTTTATTTTTACATTTTTTTCTCCATTTTTTTGGGATCCGTGCACCCTATGCGCACCGTTCTCGATCCCTACGTGAAAGTATCTGCGTACGGTAAGCTTTGGGTACGTTTTTGGTGCGCAATTGCATTGCGACCGGTACGCGACTCCAAGCCTATACGCAACATGTACGATACAAGTTACGCGAAGCTTGCGCGCTTCCGAGATGCGTCATGTGCGTGCAAGACGCGGTGGGTGCGCGAATCCCGCAAAATATTTAACATTTAAAAAAACATATATATATGTATTTCATGTGAATATTAATTGAAGACAAACTGTAAACTACTCATAAAAGCAATATATCTTTACATTTAATCCTATATTCTTTTTAAATTCAATTTCGCAGATGCGCGCTGGGTGCGTGCTGCGTAAGCGCACGGTGCGCGGATCCCATGTGACCTGAAAAACAGAGATTTGATTGGTTCATTACACTTCCTGTTCTAACTATTGAAAGACCCCACTCATTTCAATCATTCTTCTTTGACCTTCTTTGGAGAAGCATCTCTTTGGAGAGAAGAAGCTTTTTTGACTAGGTTTTAACTTAGCTCAAACTTTTTTCTTAACAAACAATGGCTTCAGGGCAGCAGGCATCTCCTGGATCTCCTCATTCATCTGAGGATGATTTTTTGGGAGCCACCACGCCCACCATGTTTTTCATCTGTGGTGTGGAAATTTTTCACATATCCAGAGGGGCAAACAAAGACCAATGCCACCTTGGTGACCTGCAAGATCTGCCAGGGAGTGTGGTCTCATGCGGATCAAAAAATATTCATGCGGAACTGCGAGCATGATGAAATATCTAAGGACCCTTCATCCAGTAAACCTTGCTCGGGGGGAATGCCGAAGGATGAGAGTCGTTCCTGCTCCTGCGGATTCATCACAGCCAAGCACTTCAAGAGTGCATCCTTCTGCACAAAATTTGGACATCCGTCTGCAGTTCCAATATTTGAAAGTGCTCTGCATAAAATGCAATGCTACTTTATGCTACGGGGGCAGTCTACTGATCTGGTCTGCCGCAAGCAAGAAAGTCACCATTGCTAGGTTTTTTTTGTTTATTTTTTCCCCTGAAGTTCATTGTTTTGTTCCTCCAGTACTGTTTTTTCCTTTTTTATTTCAAGAAAATCCCCCCAAAAATTACAATTGTTCAAAAAAACTAAAAAAATATAAAAGAAAAAAGAAGAAAAAAAAAAGTTCTTCTAAAAACTAACTTTCCTGGTTTAAAAAAACAGCTATATATTTGTTTGTTGGTGTGTAAAAGTTTAGATGAATGTATGTCTAGAACGTAATTGACTGAATGAATGCATTAATAGCGTATGGTGAATGTATATGTGCAGAACTATGAGGAAGTGCTGCAGCATCACACAGTAATCTCTTTAACTGCAGTGTGCTGTAGTACTTCCGAAGCACAGGGATGCAACATATGTACATAAATATGTGCTTCTCTCTGCACGGCTGCTTAAATTGCAGCCATGTGGTGACACAGGCACCCTTGCACCATAGTGGAAGGATATCTGTGTCATGTGCTGTTTGCTTTTGTGTAGAAATACACACCTTCCTGCACAAAACAATCAGTAAACGCATTTTTCTCCTTCAATGTATGCTAAACATTTTAGTATGCATTGAAGATTTAAAAATGAGGAGAAAAGAAGACAATTCTCCTTGCTTACGTACACCAATTAGAGAATGATGCAGCATTCACACACATATCGAAATGTATGATTTCTGATAAATCAGGAGATGTGTCATGTTCTATGAGTATTCAGTGCAATCATGCACAACAACACTTATAGAACAACATTTCAACGCAAAGTGGTGTGTATGATGAGGTTGTATTTACATGGAGTAGAAAAAGTACACAGAGCCCCTTTTCCTCTCTTTGTAAATATGAAAGAGTGTCTTGTGCAATAACTATGTTACAAAAAGTGACATATTTCTGTTTTAAAATTGCTTCCAAATGATAGAACGTAAGCACAGAGTTTTGCAAAGATGCTCAAACAAGAATGATTGAAATGATTGCGGTCCTTCAATAGGTAAAATGGGAAATATTATGAACCACTCAAATCTGTTTTTTTGGACGTCATATAATATCCGGTAACAGAGAGATTTCAAAACTGCATCGGTATAAACAGAGTGTTTTTTAAAACGTGTTCAATCTTTGTAGGTTCTTGCAGATCTGCCCATTCTGCATATTAATACTTAGTTAAACTTACCTTCACAGTAATAGAAATTAAAAATGGTATACATTTTTTTCAGATTTTTTTTTGCAATGCAAATTGATGTAAACTGCTTATTTTAGAATTAGGATCTGTAAAGAAAAGAAAAAATAGTTAATATACATGTAATAATACATTTGTTACAACACAGCATAATTTCAACAAAGTAATTTGTTTGCCTTTTTTGCTGTTCTCAGAATATATTGAATTTCACTAGAAATAGTGATTTCAATCGTACTCATCACTTAACAGCAGGCAAAAAAAAACAATCAAAAAGATTGTTTTTAAAAAAAACAACATGCTATTCTCAGTAAAATACCACAAGATACAAATCACACATATATGAAATGCTTATGGATAACAACATTTTATAAGTTTAACTTATAAAAACTGTAAATGTTGTCGCTTAAAAACATTCACCGAGTCAATGAGCACAAAATAGTCCATTATTCAAACATATACCTTTCCTTGAGGCCAAATGGTATTTTTGCACTCCTTTTTATGTAAATTGTCCAATGGTAGTCCTATGAAATTATAATAATAAATTCCTCAGAGAATGAATTATCTTCCTAATATTAGGTAGGAATTAGGTAATTCCCTAGGCAAACGTTGTTTGAAAACCAACTGGGAATCATTACAAAGTGTCCAGCCTTTCTCACATTTTAGATAGGCAGTGTAATGTCCAGATGTGGTGAAAGGACCATCATGGAAAATTATTGCAATTGCTACAAAAGTCCTTCCTGAAATTGATAGTTGTGTGGCTACAAACTGCTTTATTAAAGTATCCAATTTTCTTCCATCAGCTGTACAACGTTGCATCATTAAAATTATGTATTGTCCACATTTTGCTAAAAATAATGTGGATAACATTTCTGATTTACATTGGCTACACTCCATGTTTTGATTTGCACCTTTAACTAATTTATTGAAAGACACTGATTTACAGTCTGGTAATGTTAAATACAGAAATATTTCAGTGTCTACATTAGTGGTACATGTATATATGCAATTTTCACAATGATGTTCTCATTTGTAAGAAAGGCCACAAATATTTTCAATTTCTACACCTTCATTTTCAAAAATGGTAAGCATATACATTAAAAATTCCTGAGCATCTTGTTGGATATTTTGTGTAAATTGTGTAGAACTAGAACACACATCCAGAAGATTACGAACATCTGAAACAGATTGTATTTTACTTGTATCTCTTGTCAATTTTTCATAAACAGAATGCAACAGAGAACAAAATCTTTTTTGCGGATTCTGCATAATTTTTTCTTGCAAACCTTCAAGATAAAAAACAACATTGACCACTACATTAGCATAGCAGTTGACACCTGAACTATTTTCAAACTGATAACCAACAACCTCTTCAACAGTGTCCAATTTCTTGTTACTTGCAATCACAACATTATCTTGTTCTTTTCCCTTCTCGACACCTTCAGAACAGATATTCTCAAACCTTCTTTTTCGACCAATCACACGCTTTTCAAATACAGGATATTGACCTAAATTTGGAGCATACACCCTTCTTAACCTATTATGCTCTTTTACACAGTTTGCATCTGCAGTAACCTTTGTCTCATCAAAATCAATCAAAAACAAACCAGATAATGTTCTGACTCGCGACATAGCAACATATGCCATACCCTCTTTAAATACAGAAGATCCAATGTTCATCAATGCACTGTCTATATTTAATCCTTGAGATTTATGAATAGTCACTGCATATGCCAGAGAAAATGGAAATTGTTTCCTACGGACATATAAATCTTTAACAAGCAAAAAATGAACTGAACAACGACCAATTTCTTTAACATCTTCAATCTGATCAAATTTAATTTTTAAAAATTCAATTCCTTCTTTTTTCTGATAATTAACAAAATCCACCACTTTACCCATTGCGCCATTAACTAACCCTTTTTCTACATCCAAATTACGCCGTAAAATTACCCGACAGTTTACACACGCATATAGTGTCTTTTCTAAACCAGCTGTTTTAGATATTTTTTTTTCTAAAGGATCCAGTTTTGTTTTCAACTTTCCCGTCAAAATAATAGTGACTCCTTCATGCTCTATTTTATCGATGGCTTCCATTTTTATAATTTCTTCATTTTCCAGTTTCAATAGTTCTTCGTTGAATATGGAACACTTGCGCAGTGTTGGCATCAACCAGATTACTGATTTATTTTCAGCAAGTTTCATGTACACTTTTGCAGGAACTACATTTTCATTTGGTAAGACATTGCAAAGTAGTCGACTTTCCAAAGCTTGTTTGCCATGTATTGTAAGAATTCCAATTCTTATATCTTGAAGAATACTTCCATATTCAGTATCATTTGCCTGTCGCATATTTGTTGTCAGTTCTTTGTATTCAAAATTAGTCCAAATGTTCACATTACCAACACTGCCAAGAGACTTTCTGGTATCTTCATGTGCAAGTGTTTTAAATACCGGTTGTCCTTTTACCGGAGTCAGTTGCAATTGATCTCCAAAAACTATGACGTGTTTTCCTCCAAATAACACGTCATACTCTGTTTTAAGAATTTGCTGCATTCTTAAATGCACAAAGGCAAGCATAAAGTTTGACACCATGCTCACCTCATCAATAATGAGAAGTTTCATTTTCTTCAAGACTCTTGAAACCTCACAACACGCTTCTCCAGAGAGCTTGTGGTATTCCAATTTGTTCTCATGCTCTACTGGTAGCATTAGTAAATGATAGAAAGTAATTCCTTTAATGATATGTGCTGCTAACCCAGTTGGAGCAGTGACAACACAAGACAAATGTGACTCAGTTGTTTTTTGCAGATAACTTGTAATTACTTTAATTAAGAAACTTTTTCCTGTTCCAGCTTGACCACTCACATACATTCGGATAGGTTGAAATGATGTACATGAGCAACCTTTCTTTTCATGAAGTAATCCATGGTCAATCTGCTCTTTCACTTGTTGATATATTTGTTTCTGTTCAACATTTAGTTGTTCTTCCAAGTTTCCTAACTGTATTACATCTTCTTGAGCTTGATACATTGCTGTTTCCACCTCATTCATGGCAGTTGCTGCTTCATTTTCAACAGTTGGTTGTCCAAGTGGATCTTGACTCAGTGCAGCAGAACTTTGACTGTCTTGAGAACTGTCTCTAGCAATCTCAGCTGCAATTGTAGGTTCTTGATCAATTTCATCATTCAACATTTTCACATAATTTGCAAAAGCACTGCATTGCATGCTATCTTTACAAGCATTAAATGAATCTTCATAGCTCTGAAAATCTCCAAGTAATTCCAGTTCTGAACGCCGTGGTTTGAACATTTGCAAAAGGGCTAAATAGTAAAATTCCCTTTTATCAGCAGTGTCGCAACTCAGTTTCCTGTGATTAATTAATTTTCCTTTCCTTTGTTTCAGCAGACATCCTTCGGAACCAATCACTGCATATTTTCCATCATTGATGTTCTCTGTAGTATTCCGTTTAAAAGTGTAGTTTTGCAGCACTTCATAGAGACACATGTTCTCAAGATGATGACTTCTGTTTGGGAAATATGTGTCCAACATATTCGTTTTCAAAATATCTGTACTTTCTGGTTCTTTTTCTGCTAAATATTCAATTTCTTGAACAGATTTCAGTACCCGATTTTGCATTCCTGCAAGACCTAGACTCACCCAAATGATTCTTCTACTTTTGGAATATAGACTTGCAGATGATAACCGATCTGAAATTCATATGCTCCAATTTCACGATGCGATAACATCTTCAAACTGAAACTGTATAATTTCTCACTTAGAGTCTTCTTGTGAGAAATCTCTTCCCACATTTCTTTCAATTCCGTCTTCTCTGATTTAGTAATGTAGGACGTTACATATCGCGCAACAGCAATGGAATTGTCCGCAACATCATGAATATCCATGTTAGCATTCCACATGGATAAAATAACTGGATTGTAGTCATTTATGTATTTTGATTCTTCACTTCTTCTTAAGTTGTGGGTATTTCTCGGAGACTTTCTTGTGATGGTATGTCGCATAGCTGACATAAAACTGTTCACTCTTCCTTTGGATAATACAGGACGTGGAAATCCAAAACAACATTTGGTATAGAACTTATCCTTTGACTTGTACTTTCGTCGACAGTATTTTCCACATCGATGGCTTTGGAATCGTAAGACTTGTTGTTTTAAGTTTTTATGTTCTGTGCAATTGGGTACAGCACATGTGGCATAATCTTCAATGAAAGACAAAACAGTTTCATCTGAATGTGTTCCAAATTTGGGGGCGTCCTTGATCCATGACAACATATGTATATGAGGAGCACCTCTTGCTTGATACTCCTTTGTCCAAAAGAAATCCACAACTTCTCCAAGAGGAGGATTCTTTTTATTGCAGATGAAAGACATCATAGCTTCAAATCTATGATTGAAATATCTTCATACATTAACAGGATCCAATGAGCACAATTCTCCAGGTGTCTTGTATTCAATATTTTTTATATTGGAATTTGCCTCTCGAAGAAATTCAAGTAAATCACCCCAAGCATACTCAGCACAGCTTAGTGTAACAAACCATGTAGGAGTTCCCAGGTTCCGTGGAATACATTTCAGTTCTCCATGACTACGGTACCAATATTCATTAGTCCCACGCTGACATGCCATCAGATTAATCAACTGAGATTCTAAATGATCATCTCTATAATGCACTTTATCCATAAAATCCTTTACAGTAACATTTTGCAGATGCATTCCAGTTTTTAAAATGTGATTTACTGCATATGAAAGTCCAGACAAGTCACTTTCAAACAGAAGATGAAACATATAAGGGATACATTGTTGAAATCTTGGATCTTCTGCATATAATCTTGTTGTCCGATATTCAGATTCTTATTCTTAGTAGGAACACCATTAACTAGAATGACTAGTGGCTTATTTTCTGCATGGTCTACACCAATAGTTTCAATATTTTTCCTTAAATCTAACGGTAAATACACAACTCTTCCTTTCAATCCTTTTTGCAACTCTGATGGAGGTAATTTACCTGTTTTAGGCTCCATATGAACAATAGCCTGAAACGGATGAACACATTGAATGAGAATAGACTCATACGTATTTAAATCTATCAGCTCTGGAGGAATAGCAACCAACTCTAGATTATTATGAACAGCTCTAGCAGGCATTTTATTCTCATCTAATTTGTTATAACAATATTTGCAAATACGCTGCTCAGATCCCAAATCAAAACAATCCTCTACCAACAAATAAGTTGCAAATTCCATCCACTTATCATTATCTTCTATTTCACTTTTTAAATACAGATTGACACCCCTAGTCTGATTTTTATAGTGAGTTCGCCGACAACACATACAAGAAACATTTGGTCTTTCACCTGAAATTACCTTAAACTTTGTGATTTCATCCTCAAATTTTTTTGTAATTACGGTTTCTACATTGCCTTCAACATTTTGTTCTACTAATGTGTCAGTTTCTGCACTCTCTTGCTGAGGACCAAAGTAACAAAACTCAATATCATCACAAACCTTCTTCACATCTGATATTGAGCCACGCAAAAGAGCACTGTTCAACTCATTTAACTTTAGTGCTGGACTTTTCGGATAATACAATCTTCTCACTAACTTCCGCATTTGAGTATGATGTACTGCCAGCATCCTGAAATGGTGAAAAGCACTTTGACAAACTTTCCTAGAAAGACAAGCCAGAGAATGACCTTGCAAACCAGTATTTTTTCTCACTCTGCAAGGGTCTAGTCCTTGCAACACCTTAATCTTTTGTTTAACACTTTTTTTACTATATGCTCGTAAAAAACTACATAATTTATCAATAGATTCCTGTCGTACACTACAAATACTACTGCAATCCCAAGTATACACAGGGTGTTTAGGGCGTCTCCCTAGAACTTCATCAGCTATCACTTCTTCTGCATTTCTTTCAACCATTTTCTCTTTCTCAATTAGACAACCATCTCTAACTTCATAAACTCTACCACTGGTGTCAACTGCAAACATTAATTGTTTGCTCTATAAATAACTCTCTTCATTAAAGAAAGGCTCTGAACTGGAATTGTGTTTCCATTCTCCCAAAAAAACATCCCACATTTTTTTTCTATTAATTACTCTTTTCCTCCTACTTTTGGCATTCATTAAATGGATTGGTTTATCTAGTGATCTCTTTTTATATTTCTTCACATCTTTCAGCAAATTATGTACTACTCTCTTGCAAAATATTTTTTGCGAAATTCGCTTTTACTGATTTTGCCTTCTTTTAGTATACTTTGTCTCCTTTGACTGAACATTTGTTTTTTTGCTTTTCCTCCTATTTTGAATGTTTTTTCTAGTTGAAACATTCTCTGTGGTTTCAGCATTCTGTACATTCTGTTTGGTCCTACAAACATTTTTAATAAATTGTTTTGTGATCTTACAGAAGATTTTTTCTTTTTAGCCACATTATCTTGTACATTCAATACTTGTGGTTGATGTTTCTTCAAGTAATTCTCCTGTCTCTGTTCTTTTCTTTTTCTTTTTTTTTCTGGCATGACTTCTCTATTTCAACGTTGAAAAACAGTATCTGTAAAAAAGAATCACAAATAAAAGTATATTAATAACTTTCAAATTTATACTACTCTATTACTGTAGAAACACATTTTATATAAAAACTGACTAAGAAACTATAGCCCTGAAGCACAAATGTGACTATGGTTAAAACACTACATGCATAGTGCATACTACTTTGAAGTAGTTCATGCCCTTATGCCTACCTCACTAAAAGACTACATGCTAACTGACTAAATGATTACAATACTATAAGGAGACACACTGGGTGAGTGACAGGGTGTTTCCTAGAAGTGTATGAATACTGACATGGATATTGATGGTGCGAAAGACAAGTGTGTAGGTGATTAGAGACCTACATGCATACTGGACACATGTTTGAATCCATCCATATGTTAAGGCCTGTCTCAGTCCAATAGTACTTGGATACTGACTGAATGATTAGACTACTGCAAGGAGAGTGCCTGGGTGAATTTATAAGTGTTCGGGTTTTGGCACAGTGAACGGATTAGTCCATGGTGCTGAATGGGTCACTAGTGGACTGCAAGGGGAGTGACAGGGTGTTTGCTAGAAGTGTATGAATACTGACTAGGGAATTGAAGGTGTGAAAGACAAGTGTGTAGGTGGTTAGAGGACTGCATGCATAGTGGATAGGCATTTGAAGCAACTCATGTGCTAAGGCCTGGCTCACTGCATGAGTACTTGGGTACTGACTGAATGATTAGAGTACTGCAAGCAGAGAGCCTGGGTGAATTTATAAATGGTTGACTTTCTGCGCAGTGAATGGATTAGTAAATGGTGCTGAATGGGTCACTTGCGGAGTGCAAGGGGAGTGATAGGGTGTTTGCTGCAGTGTATGTATACTGACTGGGGAATTGAAGATGTGAAAGACAAGTGTGTAGGTGGTTAGAGGACTGCATGCATACTGGATAGGCGTTTGAAGCAATTCATGTGCTAAGGCCTGGCTCACTGCATGAGTACTTGGGTACTGACTGAATGATTAGAGTACTACAAGGAGAGTGCCTGGGTGAATGTATAGGTGGTTGGCTTTCGGCACAG
This sequence comes from Triturus cristatus, assembly GCF_964204655.1. NCBI lineage: Eukaryota > Metazoa > Chordata > Amphibia > Caudata > Salamandridae > Triturus > Triturus cristatus. Next base: position 345,268,409 of record NC_140587.1, on the reverse strand, counting down.
TGAATGGATTAGTACATGGTGCTGAATGGGTCACTGGAGAAGTATAAGGAGAGTGACAGAGTGTTTGCGGGAACTGTATGAATACTGTCTGGGATATTGAAGGTGTGAAAGACAAGTATTTCGGTGGCTAGAGACCTACATCCATAGTGGATAGACGTTTGAAACAGTACATAGAGTAACACTTGGATCACTGCAAAACTACCTGAGTACTGACTGAATCATTAGAGTACTACAAAAAAGTGACTCGGTGAATCTTTTTAAGATTTTGCATTCTAGTGCAGTGAATAGGTTAGTACTTACTGCCAAATGAGTCAGTGGAGGTGTGCAATTAAAGTGACAGAGTGTTTATTGGAGTTTATAGATACTGACAGAGAAATTGAAGGTCTGAAAGGCAATTGTGTTGGTAGTTAGAGGCCTCCATGCATACTACAAACACGTTTGAATCAATCCATATGCTAAGGCCTGCCTCACTCCATTAGTACTTAGGTACTGACTGAATGATTAGACTATTGCAAGAAGCGTACCTGGGTGAATTTACAAGTGTTTCAGTTTTGGCGCAGTGAATGCATTACTACATGGTGCTGAATAAGTCACTGGAACACTGCAAGGGGAGTGACAGGATGTTTGCTGAAAGTACATGGATACTGACTGGGGAATTGAAGCTGTTAAAGACAAGTGTATAGTATGTTAGAAGACTGCATGCATACTGCATAGACATGTGTAGCCCTCTATGTGGTAATGCATGGTTCACTACATGAGTACCTGGAAACTGACTGAATCATTAGACTACTGCTAGGAGAGTGCCTGGGTAAAACGTTTAAGTTTTTCAGTGTTGGCGCAGTAAAAATATTAGTACATGGTACTGGATCAGTCACTGGATGAGTGCAAGATGAGTGACAGGATGTTTATTGAAGTATATAGATACTGACTAGTTAATTAAAGAAGTGAAAGACAAGTGTGTAGGTGACTAGAGGCCTGTATGCATACTGGATAGTCGTTTGAAGCAGTCCATGTTGTAAGGCCTGGCTCGCTGCATGAGTACTTGGATACTGACTGAATGATAAGAGTCCTGCAAAGAGAGTGCCTGAGTGAATTTATAAGTGTTTGGGTTTTGGCGAAGTGAATGGTTTAGTATATGCTGCTGATGGGTCACTAGAGGAGTACATGGGGAGTGACAGGGTGTTTGCTTGAAGTGTATGGATACTGACTGTTGAATTAAAGGTGTGAAAGAGAACTGTGTAGATGGTTAGAGAACTGCATGCATAGTGGATAAGAATTTGAATCAATGCATGTGCTAAGGCGTGCCTCACTCCATTACTACTTGAACATTAACTGAATGTTTACAGTATTGCAAGGACAGTTCCTGGGTGAATCCATAAGCAATGACTGCCTTCTAATTCTACCAAAACTAGAGAACAGGAAAGTTTTTAAGCAGTTATGCGTATTCAAAGATATGAAGTACCCAAATGCTTCTCTCACAGTGGTTCCCAAATGCACACAGACTCACAGTGTGATTCTAGACAAGCAACACTATCCCTAGGAGTTTACCAAAACTCATTCACTACTGTGCAAGGGGTAAGGGGACTGCACACAATCTACATGTTTCAGTACTGCACTTTACTGTCAAAGCCTGACTCAGGCTATCAATGCATAAGCAAAGACTGGCTTCTAATGCCACTAAAACTTGACAATATGACAGGTTTTAAAACAGTTATCTGTCAGAAAATACACAATGTTACCAAATGCTTCTCTCACAATCCTTTCCCAAAAGGAACACAGAATCACAGTGTGATTTTAGACAAGCAACACTATCCTAGGAGTTTACCAAAACTCATTCACTAGTCTGGAAGGGGTAACGGTACTGCACACAATCCACATATTAAAGTACTGCACTTTAGTGTGAAACCTGACTCATTTTATCAATGCATAACCAAAGACTGGCTTCTAATGCTACTAAACCTTAACAAAATGAGAGATTTTAAAAAAGTTATCTGTCAGCTAATACATGATGTTACCAAATGCTTCTCTCGCAGTGGTTCCCAAATGCACACAGACTCACAGTGTGATTCTAGACAAACAACACTATCACTAGGAGTTTACCAAAACTCATTCACTACTATGGAAGGGGTAAGGGGACTGCACACAATCTACATATTTAAGTACTGCACTTTAGTGTCAAAGCCTAACTCATTTTGTCAAAGCATAAGCAAAGACTGGCTTCTAATGCTACTAAAACTTGACAACAAGACAGGTTTTAAAACAGTCATCTGTCAGCAAATGCACAATGTTACCAAATGCTTCTCTCACAATCCTTTCACAAATACACACATACTCACAGTGTGATTTTAGACAAGCAACACTATCCTAGAAGTTTACCAAAACTCATTCACTACTATGGAAGGGGTAAGGGTACTGCACACAATCTACATATTTAAGTACTGCACTTTAGTGTCAAACCCTGACTCATTTTATTAATGCATAAGCAAAGACTGGCTTTTAATGCTACTAAAACTTGACAACATGAGAGATTTTAAAACAGTTATCTGTCAGCTAATACATGATGTTACCAAATGCTTCTCTCACAGTGGTTCCCAAATGCACACAGACTCACAGTGTGATTCTAGACAAACAACACTATCACTAGGAGTTTACCAAAACTCATTCACTACTATGGAAGGGGTAAGGGGACTGCACACAATCTACATATTTAAGTACTGCACTTTAGTGTCAAAGCCTAACTCATTTTGTCAATGCATAAGCAAAGACTGGCTTCAAATGCTACTAAAACTTGACAACAAGACAGGTTTTAAAACAGTTATCTGTCAGCAAATGCACGATGTTACCAAATGCTTCTCTCGCAATCCTTTCCCAAAAGGAACACAGAATCACAGTGTGATTTTAGACAAGCAACACTATCCTAGGAGTTTACCAAAACTCATTCACTAGTCTGGAAGGGGTAACGGTACTGCACACAATCTACATATTAAAGTACTGCACTTTAGTGTGAAACCTGACTCATTTTATCAATCCATAAGCAAAGACTTGCTTCTAATGCTACTAAAACTTGACAAAATTAGAGCTTTTAAAACAGTTATCTGTCAGTAAATACATGATGTTACCAAATGCTTCTCTCACACTGGTTCCCAAATGCACACAGACTCACAGTGTGATTCTAGACAAGCAACACTATCACTAGGAGTTTACCAAAACTCATTCACGACTATGGAAGGGGTAAGGGACATGCACACTATCTACATATTTAAGTACTGCACTTAAGTGTCAAAGCCTGACTCGTTTTATCAATGCACAAGCAAAGACTGGCTTCTAATGCTACTAAAACTTGACAACATGACAGGTTTTAAAACAATTGTCTGTCAGCAAATACATAATTTTACCAAATGCTTCTCTCACAATGCTTACCCAAATACACACAGACTCACAGTGTGATTGTAGACAGGCAACTATCCCTTGTACAAAACACATTTACTAGTCTACAAGATCTAAGGTGATTGGACACATTGCAGAAAATCTACTACTACATATTAGTACCAAAATGTTTCTCTCAAAATGATTCCTAAATGCACACAGACCCACTGTGTGATCCTAGACAAACAAAACTATCCCTTGCACTATACCAAAACACATTTCTTAATCTACAAATACTACATTTTAGTGTAGAAACATGACTAATTTTGCAAATGTATAAACAATGACTGATTTCTAATTGTACCAAAATATAAAAACAGCACAGTTATCTTTCTGCAAACACATGAAAAACACAAATGCTTATCACAGAATGATTTCTACATGCACACACACTGTCAATAAGATTGTAGACAAAAAAAAGTACTCCCTGCACTTTACCAGGAGAAATACATTAGTCTGATTAAAATCAAAATACAGGACATACATTCCCTCACAATTAAATAACTCACCTTTCAAGTTGTTTAGTAGATTAAGAAGTATATCAGTCACTCACCAGATTTTCTTATTCAGAATCTCTGCACTGTGCACATGTCAGCAAAACCAAAGAATGGCAAAGTTTCCCTCTCATTTTCCACACATATACATGTAAACATCAAATCACATTCCTTCCCACATAAATTCAAAAGCAAGCACACATTTCTATTGGTTAAACATTTCAACCCTTTCCAAATGACATAAATTTGAACCCTACCCCCAATCTGCCTTCTGCCTGTTACCATAGGAACAGGTCATGGAACACTGAACTGAGCACACAGGTCACAAGTTCAGCACACAATGTTGCTAATCAAACAGCAAGTGTGCTTGACTTTTCAACATATCAGCTTATCATATATAATGTTCCTTCCGCTCTCTTTTTGTTAACCAATTAGAATCATGTGTTTAAAAAACAAAAAAACATGCACCCTACCTTTTAGTGTAGAAGGTTGTCAAACAACCAATAATTTCTTGTCTTTTTTCAAAACTGCATCTTAGCCACCATTTTAGAAAAATCTTACTTTTCAAACTGCCATTTCACTTACAGAGACCATCTGAGTGCATCCAGACCTCCCTTCAAGATGCTTAGAGTGTGGATTGTGGGACAAAGCTATATTTTCTGGAGCCAAAGGTATGCAGAAAACAAAGGCATTCACAAAGACCTAGGTTTGCGTAATGTAGACATTAAATGGATTGGACAGAGAGGGTTAAAGTGGCACCAATTGATGCCATTGGTAAAATCCTTTATGCATATCCAACACCCTGACCTCATAATAGTGCACTGTGGTGGCAATGACCTAGGCACTTTGACTGGGGTAGGTCTGGAAATGCTTATGAAGGATACCTTTGCAGAATTGATTGAACTTTTTCCCAAAACTGCCTTTGTGTATTCTAACATATGCCAAAGGCAGACATTGAACTGGTCCAATCATTGTTGTCCACAGATTGAGAAAGCTAGGAAACATGTGAATAAATCTGTTTCTGCTTTTCTCCGAGACTATATAATGGGGTCCATTTACAATAACAATCTGCGCTTTCACATGCAAGAGATGTATAGGAGAGATGGAGTACACTTTACTGATGAAGAAAACAGAGTCTTCCTCAACAACTTTAGACTCTGTATAGGTACTTACTTATAAGTACCAAAAACTCTCAATGAACACAACGGCTCTTTTTAGAGCCACTCAAGAACAAAACAATTAAACGAAGAGACTCCTGCCCTCTCATAGCAAATAACAGTGTCCTGGGGGTGGGCACCCCAGGACACTGTAGGAGCCGGCCCTGGGGGGTGGCGGTCCCCAGGGCCCTCGAGGGCTCCAGGAGGGGGACCCCCTCCCCCTATTAATTTTCCAACATTTTGCCCACGGGATTTGGCCCACCCGGGGGCTAATTAACAACGAAGTTCGAAGCCCGCGCTTTGGGGGTTTTTTTCCCGGCCGGATCCGCGCACCCTGCGCGCATTACGCCGATTTTTTTTTTTAAAAAAGGGGCCCCAGGGGGTCCTTCTGGGACCCCCTAAGCAACACTAGAGGGTCAGAGTATTTTTACCCTGCCCCCTTTATATGTTTTAAACACTTATTCCCCTTACTTCTTCAGCCTCGCTTCTACCGAGGCACAAAATGGCTGCCAACAGTTCCTGGTTTCGAATGTAGACAGACACTTCACAGCCAATTAGCATTCAGCACGTGATCGGGAGGGTGCGCGCTCGGTTCGGGGAGGGTGCGCTTAGTGTGTGCACAGGATGCGCGGATCCTCCAAGGCTATAGATATATCTATGTTTTTTAGTCTAATTTTCTCAGGAACTACTGAACAGATTTACACCATTTATGCAAAAGGCACAAGTCTGAACTAAGGACTACCTCTTTGCCAAATTTGGTGTAATTCGGGCTGTAGCTGCGTCAACAGGTCCTCTGGGAAATTGCATGGGGAAAACGCATTTTGGGACCCCGCTTTTTTCTCGTCCCCCGCTTGACGAATCACCACAAAACTTTCAGGATAGGAGTGGACCAGAGCTGGCCAAAAGTTTGGAAAATTTCGCGAAGATTTGTCAACCGGCGCCAGACTTATTGGGAATAGAATGTTGCGGATTTCCTATGGAAAATAGTTCCTAACTATAACTACCTACTGGCGACCGCCAGTAGGTAATATAATATATTTATATATATATATATATATATATATATATGTATATATATATATATATATCCAATACTCGTCCACTAAGGCTAATAAGGATTGTTATTGCAAACTATGTACCTGACCTTCCCAAAGGAAATAGTTCCTCTCGTATGGTAGGACTCAATGTCCCAGAAGACAATGGATAAACACGCCCAATGGGGGCGGTCATACCGATGAAGTAATTAAAAGGAAACAACATTACCACGAGAGCTTCAGTTGCTTTTTTGCTGCCCATGAAGAAGGGATTTGATATCCTGAAACGCGTCGGCATTGAATACAATTTTAAGGGAAACAAGACGGCATGCTGCATTCTACAGCGAACCAATGTCGAGTGACCTCCTATGCGCAAAGGCACATTGGTTAAAAGATTTTACACGGCGGCCAGCCGTGGGGAGGAGCACCATCACAGGCTGGGGGAGACGTGCAAACCAGCTTGTGAGACTGCAGTTCTGAACTTTCAGGGCTTTGACAGTACAGCGCTTCATATGCAAATTGAGCCTGCAATCATGGTTCCACCTACTAAGGATAATAAGGATTGTTATTGCAAACTATGTACCTGACCTTACCAAAGTAAATAGTTCCTCTCGTATGGTAGGACTCAATGTCCCAGAAGGCAATGGATAAACACGCCCACTGGGGGCGGTCATACCGATGAAGTAATTAAAAGGAAACAACATTACCACGAGAGCTTCAGTTGCTTTTTTGCTGCCCATGAAGAAGGGATTTGATATCCTGAAACGCGTCTGCATTGAATACAATTTTAAGGGAAACAAGACGGCATGCTGCATTCTACAGCGAAGCAATGTCGAGTGACCTCCTATGCGCAAAGGCACATTGGTTAAAAGATTTTACACGGCGGCCAGCCGTGGGGAGGAGCACCATCACAGGCTGGGGGAGACGTGCAAACCAGCTTGTGAGACTGCAGTTCTGAACTTTCAGGGCTTTGACAGTACAGCGCTTCATATGCAAATTAAGCCTGCAATCATGGTTCCACCTACTAAGGCTAATAAGGATTGTTATTGCAAACTATGTACCTGACCTTACCAAAGGAAATAGTTCCTCTCGTATGGTAGGACTCAATGTCCCAGAAGGCAATGGATAAACACGCCCACTGGGGGCGGTCATACCGATGAAGTAGTTAAAAGGAAACAACATTACCACAAGAGCTTCAGTTGCTTTTTTGCTGCCCATCAAGAAGGGATTTGATATCCTGAAACGCGTCGGCATTGAATACAATTTTAAGGGAAACAAGACGGCATGCTGCATTCAACAGCGAAGCAATGTCGTGTGACCTCCTATGCGCAAAGGCACATTGGTTAAAAGATTTTACACGACGGCCAGCCGTGGGGAGGAGCACCATCACAGGCTGGGGGAGACGTGCAAACCAGCTTGTGAGACTGCAGTTCTGAACTTTCAGGGCTTTGACAGTACAGCGCTTCATATGCAAATTAAGCCTGCAATCATGGTTCCACCTACTAAGGCTAATAAGGATTGTTATTGCAAACTATGTACCTGACCTTACCAAAGGAAATAGTTCCTCTCGTATGGTAGGACTCAATGTCCCAGAAGGCAATGGATAAACACGCCCACTGGGGGCGGTCATACCGATGAAGTAATTAAAAGGAAACAACATTACCACGAGAGCTTCAGTTGCTTTTTTGCTGCCCATGAAGAAGGGATTTGATATCCTGAAACGCGTCGGCATTGAATACAATTTTAAGGGAAACAAGACGGCATGCTGCATTCTACAGTGAAGCAATGTCGAGTGACCTCCTATGCGCAAAGGCACATTGGTTAAAAGATTTTACACGGCAGCCAGCCGTGGGGAGGAGCACCATCACAGGCTGGGGGAGACGTGCAAACCAGCTTGTGAGACTGCAGTTCTGAACTTTCAGGGCTTTGACAGTACAGCGCTTCATATGCAAATTAAGCCTGCAATCATGGTTCCACCTACTAAGGCTAATAAGGATTGTTATTGCAAACTATGTACCTGACCTTACCAAAGGAAATAGTTCCTCTCGTATCGTAGGACTCAATGTCCCAGAAGGCAATGGATAAACACGCCCACTGGGGGCGGTCATACCGATGAAGTAATTAAAAGGAAACAACATTACCACGAGAGCTTCAGTTGCTTTTTTGCTGCCCATGAAGAAGGGATTTGATATCCTGAAACGCGTCGGCATTGAATACAATTTTAAGGGAAACAAGACGGCATGCTGCATTCTACAGCGAAGCAATGTCGAGTGACCTCCTATGCGCAAAGGCACATTGGTTAAAAGATTTTACACAGCGGCCAGCCGTGGGGAGGAGCACCATCACAGGCTGGGGGAGACGTGCAAACCAGCTTGTGAGACTGCAGTTCTGAACTTTCAGGGCTTTGACAGTACAGCGCTTCATATGCAAATTAAGCCTGCAATCATGGTTCCACCTACTAAGGCTAATAAGGATTGTTATTGCAAACTATGTACCTGACCTTACCAAAGGAAATAGTTCCTCTCGTATGGTAGGACTCAATGTCCCAGAAGGCAATGGATAAACACGCCCACTGGGGGCGGTCATACCGATGAAGTAATTAAAAGGAAACAACATTACCACGAGAGCTTCAGTTGCTTTTTTGCTGCCCATGAAGAAGGGATTTGATATCCTGAAACGCGTCGGCATGGAATACAATTTTAAGGGAAACAAGATGGCATGCTGCATTCTACAGCGAAGTAATGTCGAGTGACCTCCTATGTGCAAAGGCACATTGGTTAAAAGATTTTACACGGCGGCCAGCCGTGGGGAGGAGCACCATCACAGGCTGGGGGAGACGTGCAAACCAGCTTGTGAGACTGCAGTTCTGAACTTTCAGGGCTTTGACAGTACAGCGCTTCATATGCAAATTAAGCCTGCAATCATGGTTCCACCTACTAAGGCTAATAAGGATTGTTATTGGAAACTATGTACCTGACCTTACCAAAGGAAATAGTTCCTCTCGTATGGTAGGACTCAATGTCCCAGAAGGCAATGGATAAACACGCCCACTGGGGGCGGTCATACCGATGAAGTAATTAAAAGGAAACAACATTACCACGAGAGCTTCAGTTGCTTTTTTGCTGCCCATGAAGAAGGGATTTGATATCCTGAAACGCGTCGGCATTGAATACAATTTTAAGGGAAACAAGACGGCATGCTGCATTCTACAGCGAAGCAATGTCGAGTGACCTCCTATGCGCAAAGGCACATTGGTTAAAATATATATATATATATATATATTACCTACTGGCGGTCGCCAGTAGGTAGTTATAGTTAGGACCACGTTTCCATAGGAAATCCGCAACATTCTATTTTGAATAACTTTGGCGCCGGTCGACGAATCCTCGCGAATTTTTCAAAATAGGTGGGGCGCTACGCTCCGCTCCTACCCTGAAAGTCTCGGGGGGATTCGTCAAGCGGGGGCTGAGATAAAAGGGGGGTCCCAAAACGCGTTTTTCCCATGCATTTTTCCATAGGACCTTTAGACAGGGCTACACATCGAACGGCTGAACAGAATTACTAGAAATTTGGCAGAGAGGTAGTCCTCAGGTCAAGGAAGTGCCTTTTGTAGGTTTGGTGTAAATCTGTTCAGTAGATTCTGAGAAAATAGCCTTTAAATCAATATATATATCTGAGCCAGCTTACGGTGCGCTTACGGTACGCTTACCGTACGCGTACGGTGGCGTGCGCGAGCGCGATTATGATTGGCTCTTAGATCTTAGTAAACATTCGAATCGGCCGAAACCAGGAAGCGGCGGCCGCCATTTTCTCTCTCGCACTGAGAGAGATGATTAACAAACAAAGCACAAAAACATTTAAAGGGGCTGTTTTGACAGCTCCCACACACATAGCCATGTACAGGGAGTCCCCAAAGATCCCCCAAGGCCAAAAACGGAATTTTTATTTTTTCGCTAATTTCGCCGATTACGCTTACCGTACGCGTACGGTAAAAAAATATAAAAAAAAATAAAATATCCACACTAACCCCACCCCGTGTGCAATTGGTGACCGAAGGTCACCAATTGTGCATGGCTTATCACATAAGTAAAAAACGAAAAGATTAAAAAAAAAAATATTAAAAAAAAAAATTATCCACACTCTCTCCACCCCGTGTGCAAATGGTGCCCGAAGGGCTTATAACTACTGCGAAAAATTAAAATATTACCTTTAAAAACGAAGTGCATCATATGTCCTCCATGTGCGCACGGTGCGCGAAGCGCATCGTGCGTACATGGCCCATCTAGCGTAACGTGCGCGCACGGAACAAACTGCGTTAAGTGGGCCCGCACGCCACGAATGGCGTAAAGTAACTTAGCATTTAAAAAACCGTACAAATTCACTGAAAAAACCATAGGTTTCACACACGTTATAGTTAGGAATTAGCATTTAAAAAACCTTGCAAATTCACTGAAAAAACCATAGGTTTCACACATGTTATAGTTAGCGGAAATTTTACTGATAAAAAACCAATGAAATTTCCCCGTTATAGTTAGTGCAGGCAACTATAACTCACGCGACCGCAATCTTCTGCTGATGACATATGTGTCTTTATGAAAAGAAAATATTTGTAATATATGTATAGCTAAAAATGTATGGAAGAAGACATGGGTAAATAAGTGTCTAAATACAGTATTAGCATCAGCAGAGGATTGCGGTCGCGTGAGTTATAGTTGCCTGCACTAACTATAACGGGGGAATTTCATTGGTTTTTTATCAGTAAAATTTCCGCTAACTATAACATGTGTGAAACCTATGGTTTTTTCAGTGAATATATATATATATATATATATATATATATATATATATATATATATATATTACCTACTGGCGGTCGCCAGTAGGTAGTTATAGTTAGGACCCCTTTTCCATAGGAAATCCGCAACATTCTATTTTGAATAACTTTGGCGCCGGTCGATGAATCCTCGCAAATTTCTCAAAATAGGTGGGGCGCTACGCTCCGCTCCTACCCTGAAAGTCTCGGGGGGATACGTCAAGCGGGGGCTGAGATAAAAGGGGGGTCCCAAAACGCGTTTTTCCCATGCATTTTTCCATAGGACCTTTAGAACGAGCTACAGCCCGAATGGCTGAACAGAATTACTAGAAATTTGGCAGAGAGGTAGTCCCTATGTCAAGGAAGTGCCTTTTGTAGGTTTGGTGTAAATCTGTTCAGTAGATTCTGAGAAAATAGCCTTTAAATCAATATATATATCTGAGCCCGCTTACGGTACGCTTACCGTACGCTTACGGTAAGCTTACGGTACGCGTACGGTGGCGTGCGCGAGCGCGATTCTGATTGGCTGTTAGATCTTAGTAAACATTCGAATCGGCCGAAACCAGGAAGCGGCGGCCGCCATTTTGTGTGTTTCACTCAGAAAAAAAAGAGTGAAAACAAGAAAAGGGGGCAATGAGGAGAGTTACAGACCCCCTTACATTTGTGAGGGGGTCAAAGAAGGACAGAAAAGTACAAAGAAAACATTTATGGATTTAAAAAAAAATCACGGGGTACGCGTACGGTAAGCTTACGGTAAGCGTACGGTAGAAAAAAAAAATAAAAAAAGAAATGAAAATCAGATTTAAGTGTTTAGATATTAGGGGGCTCTAAAAAGAGCCGTTGTGTTTATTAAGTGATTTTTTTAGTGGTACCTACAAGTAAGTACCGATGCAGAGTCTAAGGTTCAAGAGGAAGACTCTGTTCCCTTCATCATTGAAGTGTACACCATCTCCTCTATAAATGTCTTGCATGTCATAACGCAAGTTGTTGTGGTAAATGGCACCCATACCATAGTCACGGAGGAAAGCAGAAACAGATTTGTTGACGTGCTTTCTTGCTTTGTCAATCTGCGGACAGAAATGATTGGACCAGTTCCATTTTTGCCTTTGGCATATGTTGGAAAACACAAAGGCAGTTTTAGGGAAAAGTGAAAACAGTTGTGCAAAGGTGTCCTTCATAAGCATTTCCAGACCTACCCCAGTCAAAGTGCCTAGGTCATTGCCACCACAGTGCACTATTATGAGGTCAGGGTGTTGGATTTGCATGAAGGATTTCACCAATGGCATCAATTGGTGCCATTTTAACCCTCTCTGACCAATCCATTTAATGTCTACATTTGGCAAAGCAAGGTCTCTCACCATATCTGTTTTCTCTGCAAACTTTTCACTCCAGAAGACATAGCTGTGCCCTACAATCCACACTGTGAACATCTTCAAAGGAGAACTGGATGCACTCAGGAGGTGTCTTTCAGTAGAATGGCAATATGAAAAGAAAGACAGTTTGGAAATGGAGGCATACATATTTTTTACAAAACAAAAAGAACTGATTGGCTGTTTCATACCATTCTAGAATAAAAACTAGGCTGTATGTGTAAATTAATAGAAGCATGTTTTGTATTGGTACAAAAAAATGTGTTACCAAAGAACAGTACTATGGATTTGCTGTTAGGTTTGAAAAGTCAAGCACTCTTGCTCTGTGGAATTGAAACATTGTGTGGCGAACTTCTGACCTAACTCCACACAGCAGTGTTCCATGAGCTGTTGCTATGGTAGCAGGCAGAAGTCAAGTTGGGGGAAGGGTACTAGGCAGAAGTCAAGTTGGGGGCAGGGTACTTTTGGAAAAGGGTTGGTTTTCAACCAATAGAAATGTGTGATTACATTTGAAAAAAAGGGGGAAGCACTGAGATTTGAAACTTACATGTTTATGTGTGGAAAAATAGAGGGAAAGTTTGCCATTATCTGGTTCTGCTGAGAGGAGAGAGGTGAACAGAACAGAGATCCTGGCTCTGATAATCTGCTGTTTGAGTGCCACATTTCTTTCACAACTAACTAATTTTAAAGGTGAGGATAGAGTTTGAGAGGAGATGTATATGGTAAATTAAGAAATGAATAATAGAAATGGAAATTCTTTTTGTTGAAGTTGCGTTTATCATTTTCTGTTTTGGGAGAAATTTAAATGTGAGGAACATGTAAAATAATATGGACTATGTTTTCACGATAAATTAAGGTGTACTGGAAAAAAAAAAGAATAGTTTAAGGGTTTGAGGTTGGACTCAGTAATGCAAATACATTCAGCATCACTAAGGCTGGTTGCCCTTGCTGGAATGTAGGCAGCCACCCAGGTTACACATGGTGGTGGTCTGAAAAAGCAGTTTGGACATGTGCATTTAAAAAAATCAAAAAAGTGGTTTCATAATGTGTCAGTCTGTAAAAGTGATTTTCACTTGTCAAAAAAAAAGAGCAGTAAGTGTGCATTCAAATTGGCAAAGAAATTTCGTTTTGGGACTAATGTGAAAACATGACTCTGTGTGGAAATAGGAATTACAGGCAGAGATTTATTGCGTTTTTTTCTGGTGATTTCACAGTTGCATTAGTAGGAAAAGGGGGGAGCGATTTTTTTGGGGAAGAAGCAGACTCTTAGCACACACCCATCTGCTTGCCATGTGGAATCATGCACAGTATTTACAAGCGAGTGGGGTTTTCAGGTTTCAGTCTGTAATGCAAATACATTCAGCATCACTAAGGCTGGTTGCCCTTGCTGGAATGTAGGCAGCCACCCAGGTTACACATGGTGGTGGTCTGAAAAAGCAGTTTGGACATGTGCATTTAAAAAAATCAAAAAAGTGGTTTCATAATGTGTCAGTCTTTAAAAGTGATTTTCACTTGCCAAAAAAAAAGAGCAGTAAGTGTGCATTCAAATTGGCAAAGAAATTTCGTTTTGGGACTAATGTGAAAACATGACTCTGTGTGGAAATAGGAATTACAGGCAGAGATTTATTGCGTTTTTTTCTGGTGATTTCACAGTTGCATTAGTAGGAAAAAGGGGGAGCGATTTTTTGGGGGAAGAAGCAGACTCTTAGCACACACCCATCTGCTTGCCATGTATAATCATGCACAGTATTTACAAGCGAGTGGGGTTTTCAGGTTTCAGTCTGTAATGCAAATACATTCAGCATCACTAAGGCTGGTTGCCCTTGCTGGAATGTAGGCAGCCACCCAGGTTACACATGGTGGTGGTCTGAAAAAGCAGTTTGGACATGGGCTTTTTAAAAAAACTGAAAAGTGGTTTCATAATGTGTCAGTCTGTAAAAGTGATTTTCACTTGCCAAAAAAAAAGAGCAGTAAGTGTGCATTTAAATTGGCAAAGAAATTTCGTTTTGGGACTAATGTGAAAACATGACTCTGTGTGGAAATAGGAATTACAGGCAGATATTTATTGCGTTTTTTTCTGGTGATTTCACAGTTGCATTAGTAGGAAAAAGGGGGAGCGATTTTTTGGTGCAGAAGCTGACTCTTAGCACACACCCATCTGCTTACCCTGTGGAATCATGCACAGTATTTACAAGCGAGTGGGGTTTTCAGGTTTCAGTCTGTAATGCAAATACATTCAGCATCACTAAGGCTGGTTGCCCTTGCTGGAATGTAGGCAGCCACCCAGGTTACACATGGTGGTGGTCTGAAAAAGTAGTTTGGACATGGGCTTTTTAAAAAAACTGAAAAGTGGTTTCATAATGTGTCAGTCTGTAAAAGTGATTTTCACTTGCCAAAAAAAAAGAGCAGTAAGTGTGCATTCAAATTGGCAAAGAAATTTCGTTTTGGGACTAATGTGAAAACATGACTCTGTGTGGAAATAGGAATTACAGGCAGAGATTTAATGCGTTTTGCTCTGGTGATTTCACAGTTGCATTAGTAGGAAAAAGGGGGAGCGATTTTTTGGGGGAAGAAGCAGACTCTTAGCACACACCCAGCTCCTTTCCATGTATAATCATGCACAGTATTTACAAGCGAGTGGGGTTTTCAGGTTTCAGTCTGTAATGCAAATACATTCAGCATCACTAAGGCTGGTTGCCCTTGCTGGAATGTAGGCAGCCACCCAGGTTACACATGGTGGTGGTCTGAAAAAGCAGTTTGGACATGGGCTTTTTAAAAAAACTGAAAAGTGGTTTCATAATGTGTCAGTCTGTAAAAGTGATTTTCACTTGCCAAAAAAAAAGAGCAGTAAGTGTGCTTTCAAATTGGCAAAGAAATTTCGTTTTGGGACTAATGTGAAAACATGACTCTGTGTGGAAATAGGAATTACAGGCAGAGATTTATTGCGTTTTTTTCTGGTGATTTCACAGTTGCATTAGTAGGAAAAAGGGGGAGCGATTTTTTGGGGGAAGAAGCAGACTCTTAGCACACACCCATCTGCTTACCCTGTGGAATCATGCACAGTATTTACAAGCGAGTGGGGTTTTCAGGTTTCAGTCTGTAATGCAAATACATTCAGCATCACTAAGGCTGGTTGCCCTTGCTGGAATGTAGGCAGCCACCCAGGTTACACATGGTGGTGGTCTGAAAAAGCAGTTTGGACATGTGCATTTAAAAAAATCAAAAAAGTGGTTTCATAATGTGTCAGTCTGTAAAACTGATTTTCACTTGCCAAAAAAAAAGAGCAGTAAGTGTGCATTCAAATTGGCAAAGAAATTTCGTTTTGGGACTAATGTGAAAACATGACTCTGTGTGGAAATAGGAATTACAGGCAGAGATTTAATGCGTTTTGCTCTGGTGATTTCACAGTTGCATTAGTAGGAAAAAGGGGGAGCGATTTTTTGGGGGAAGAAGCAGACTCTTAGCACACACCCAGCTCCTTTCCATGTATAATCATGCACAGTATTTACAAGCGAGTGGGGTTTTCAGGTTTCAGTCTGTAATGCAAATACATTCAGCATCACTAAGGCTGGTTGCCCTTGCTGGAATGTAGGCAGCCACCCAGGTTACACATGGTGGTGGTCTGAAAAAGCAGTTTGTACATGTGCATTTAAAAAAATCAAAAAAGTGGTTTCATAATGTGTCAGTCTGTAAAAGTGATATTCACTTGCCAAAAAAAAGAGCAGTAAGTGTGCATTTAAATTGGCAAAGAAATTTCGTTTTGGGACTAATGTAAAAACATGACTCTGTGTGGAAATAGGAATTACAGGCAGAGATTTATTGCGTTTTTTTCTGGTGATTTCACAGTTGCATTAGTAGGAAAAAGGGGGAGCGATTTTTTGGTGCAGAAGCTGACTCTTAGCACACACCCATCTGCTTACCCTGTGGATTCATGCACAGTATTTACAAGCGAGTGGGGTTTTCAGGTTTCAGTCTGTAATGCAAATACATTCAGCATCACTAAGGCTGGTTGCCCTTGCTGGAATGTAGGCAGCCACCCAGGTTACACATGGTGGTGGTCTGAAAAAGCAGTTTGGACATGTGCATTTAAAAAAATCAAAAAAGTGGTTTCATAATGTGTCAGTCTGTAAAAGTGATTTTCACTTGCCAAAAAAAAAGAGCAGTAAGTGTGCATTTAAATTGGCAAAGAAATTTCGTTTTGGGACTAATGTGAAAACATGACTCTGTGTGGAAATAGGAATTACAGGCAGAGATTTATTGCGTTTTTTTCTGGTGATTTCACAGTTGCATTAGTAGGAAAAAGGGGGAGCGATTTTTTGGTGCAGAAGCTGACTCTTAGCACACACCCATCTGCTTTCCCTGTGGAATCATGCACAGTATTTACAAGCGAGTGGGGTTTTCAGGTTTCAGTCTGTAATGCAAATACATTCAGCATCACTAAGGCTGGTTGCCCTTGCTGGAATGTAGGCAGCCACCCAGGTTACACATGGTGGTGGTCTGAAAAAGCAGTTTGGACATGTGCATTTAAAAAAATCAAAAAAGTGGTTTCATAATGTGTCAGTCTGTAAAAGTGATTTTCACTTGCCAAAAAAAAAGAGCAGTAAGTGTGCATTCAAATTGGCAAAGAAATTTCGTTTTGTGACTATTGTGAAAAGAAATGTAGTAATATATTTAAATAAAATAAAGGAATTTTTTTTTTAGTTTTTTTCAGGTATTGCTGAAGAGCAGTGAACAAAATTTAAGATGCCTACAAAATCCAGAGTTCAAAAAACGCTAAAAAAAAACCTATATTTGAAGACAACTAGAGGACCAAAGTTAGTAGAAGATGCTGATGTTGGGAAAAAGAAAAAATCTTCTGGTAAACAAAAAAAACAATTTCTTAAAAATATATTCAAAAGAATGAAAAATGTACAAAATGTCTGTACTCGAAAGGATGTTTTTAAAAAAAAAGAAGAGGAAACAATTGACAATTTAGTTAATGCAAATATACCTTCAGCAACTGAAAAGATTTATATAAATAGAAAAACAGCGTTTAAAGAGATACGTAGAAAAATGTTTCAGAGAAGAGTTATGTCTAATTTGATGAAGGATGTGAAGAAATATAAGAAAAAGACAAAGTTTTATAAAAGAAAAAAAGAAATAGAAGCCATTGCAGCAAAGGCATTAGAATTAAAAAGGAAACTATTCATATTAATTTTGAATAGGATGCGTACATTAGACAAAATGGTTAATGTACTGAAATCACATAGCAAAAGGAAAAGAGTAGTGAACAGAACAAACTTTTGTAAAGTGTTTTTAGGCAAGTGGATGCATAGTTCAAGTAGTGAACCTTTTTTTAATGAAGAAAGCTATTTTCAAAGTAATAGTTTGCTGCATGCAGTTGACACCAGAGGTCGTTCTTACGAAGTAAAAAATGGTTGCATAATGGAGAAGGAGATAATGGTTCCAAGAGATGAGGTACAAGTGATGGCAGATGAGGCAATGGGGAGACGTCCTAAAGCCCCAGTGTACACTTGGAATTGTAGTAGTATTTGCACTGTGCGTCAGGAATCTATTGACAAATTTCGAGAGTTTCTAAGAGAATATAGTAAAAAAAGTATAAAACAGAAGAT
The DNA here is from genome assembly GCF_964204655.1 of Triturus cristatus. NCBI lineage: Eukaryota > Metazoa > Chordata > Amphibia > Caudata > Salamandridae > Triturus > Triturus cristatus. Next base: position 345,250,503 of record NC_140587.1, on the reverse strand, counting down.
TAAGGTGCTTCAAAGTCTGGATCCATGCAGAGTGAGAGAGAATACTGGTTTGCAGGGTCATTCTCTGGCTTGTCTATCTAGAACAGTGTGCAATAGTGTTTTTCATCATTTTAGGATGCTGGCTGTTCATCATACTGAAATGAGAAAGTTTGTGAGACGGTTGTATTTTACTAAAAGTCCAGCAATAAAGTTAGATGAATTGAATAGGGCTCTGTTCCGAGGAACGGTATCAGATGTAGAGAAGGTTGTTGATGAAATTCAGTTTTGTTACTTTGGTCCTGAACAAAACAGTGCAGAGAAGGACACACTAAATGAGGAAGAAGTGGAAGAGAATGTAGAACCATTTGTAAGTAAGACATTTAATGATCACATAACAAAATTTGAAAAAATCTCTAATGAAAGACCAAATATTACTTGTATTTGTTGCCGCAGAACTCATTATAGAAAACAAACCAGGTATGTTGATCTGTACAGAAAGAGTGAAAATGAAGATAATTATAAGTGGAAGGATTTTGCCACATATATATTTCTTGAAAATTGTTTTGAATTGGGTGAAGTTCAGCGTATTTGTAAATACTGTTACAACAAGTTAGAGGAAAATAGAATGCCGACCAGAGCTGTACATAATAATTTAGAAATGGATGCTATTCCTGCTGAACTTTCTGAATTAAATACTTATGAGTCTATACTCATTCAATGTGTTCATCCGTTCCAGACCATAGTACGTATGGAGCCCAAAACTGGTAAATTGCCTCCTTTTGATTTACTGAGAGGTTTAAAAGGTAGAGTGGTGTATTTGCCCTTGGATTTGAAAAAAAATATGGAAACTATTGATGCGGATACTTTGGAAACTGAACCATTAGTTATTCTGGTTAATGGTGTACCTACAAAGAATAAGAAGATTTGGCAGGAGCTGGTAGATGTACGGAAAGTACAAAGAGCAAATTTGTATTTGAAAAGGAATAACAAATGGTATGAATCAATTTATATAGAAGAAGAAGAAGAAGAAGATTTACAAGAAGACACAGAAACACCAACTGGACAAATTGAAAAAGTGGACAAGTCAAAGGAAGAAGAAATTTATGAACATTTTAGCATACATCCTCTTCATTCAAAAGAAGTTATGGGAGACAATATTGATCTCTTTCAGATGAAGAAAGCAAAAGGAACTCCCGTGAGTGTATGGGAGGAGAGTTTGGAAGCTCGATGTTTTCCCCAGCTGTTTCCTAAAGGAAAAGGAGGACGATACGATGAACGTCCAGAACAGATTCCAGCTTCTGAATATCGGACTACAAGACTATATGCTGAAGATCCCAGATTTCGACAAAGTATTCCTTATTTGTTCCATCTTTTATTTGAAAGCGACTTGTCTGCACTGTCTTATGCAGTAAATCACATTTTAAAAAGTGGAGTACATTTGCAAAATGTGTCTGCTAAGGATTTTATGGAGAAAGTGCAGCACCGAGATGATCATTTGGAAACACAACTGATCAATCTGATGGCTTGTCAGCGTGGGACAAATGAATATTGGTACCGACGTCATGGTGAATTAAAATGCATGTTACGGAATTTAGGAACTCCAACATGGTTCCTTACCCTAAGCTGTGCCGAGTACGCTTGGGATGATTTACTGGATTTTCTACGAGAGGCAAATTCAAACATTAAAAACATCGAATACAAGACAGCAGGAGAACTGTGCTCATTGGATCCGGTTAATGTTTGCAGATATTTCAATCATAGATTTGAGGCTATGATGTCCTTCATCTGCAATAAAAAAAATCCACCTCTTGGAGAAGTAGTGGATTTCTTTTGGAGAAAAGAGTACCAGGCAAGAGGTGCTCCTCATATTCATATGCTGTTGTGGATCAAGGATGCCCCAAAGTTTGGAACAGATACTGATGAAGCAGTGTTATCTTACATTGAAGAATATGCAACATGTGCTATACCAAAAAGCACAGAAGAGAAAAAGTTAAAGGAGCAAGTTTTACGTTTCCAAAGTCATCGGTGTGGAAAATACTGTCGACGGAAATACAAGAGCAAAGAAAAATACTACACTAAATGTCGATTTGGATTTCCTAGACCTGTTCTTTCAAATGGAAGAGTTAACAGTTTTATGTCAGCTGTGAGACATACTATCACAAGAAAATCACCTAAGAATACCTACAACCTTAAAAGAAAAGAAGAATCAAAAAATATAAATGACTACAACCCAGTCATTTTATCCATGTGGAACGCTAACATGGATATACAGTATGTAGCTGACAATTCCATTGCTGTTGCTCGATATGTAACGTCTTACATTACGAAATCAGAAAAAACAGAATTGAAGGAAATGTGGGAAGAGATTTCTCACGAGAAGACTGTCAGTAAGAAGCTGTACAGTTTCAGTTTGAAGATGTTATCGCATCGAGAAATTGGATCCTACGAATGTTCAGATAGGTTATCTTCTGCAAGTCTCTACTCGAAGTCAAGAAGAATAATTTGGGCAAGTTTAGGCCTTGCAGCAATGAGAAATCGGGTACTGAAATCTGTAGGAGAAATTGAATATTTGGCCGAGAATGACCCAGAAAGTACAGATATTTTGAAAACAAACATGTTGGACACTTATTATCCCAAGAGAAGTCATCATCTGGAGAACATGTGCCTCTATGAAGTGCTGCAGAACTACATTTATTCACGGAAAGCCGCAGAAGACATCAACAATGGAAAATATAAAGTCGTTGGTGAAGTAGGATGTTTGGTGAAGCAAACAAAAGGAAGTTTGATAAATCACCGGAAGCTGAGTTGTGACACTACTGACAAGAAGGAATTTTACTACTTGGCTCTTTTACAGTTGTTTAAACCATGGCGTACAGAGGATGAACTACTGGGAGAATTTCAAAGCTATGAAGATTCTTTTAATGCTTGCAAAGACAGCATACAATGCAGTACATTCTCAACTTATCTGCAAATGTTAAATGAAGAAATTGAACAGGAAACTACAATTGCAGCAGAAATAGCTAGAGACAGTTCTCAGGACAGCCAAAGTTCAGGAACACTCAGTCAAGATCCCCTAGGACAACCAATCGTTGAAAATGAAGCATCAATAGCCATGAATGAAGTGGAAACGGCTATGAATCAAGCTCAAGAAGAATTTATAGACTTAGAAAATTTGGAAAGACAACTGAATCAAGAGCAGCAACAAATTTATGAAGAGATCAAAAACAAAATTGATCACGGATTTCTACATGAAAAAAAAGAGTGCTCATGCACATCATTTCATCCAATCAGGATGTATGTAAGCGGACAAGCTGGAACTGGAAAAAGTTTCCTAATAAAAGTCATCAGAAGCTACCTACAGCAAAAAACGGATTCTACTTTGTCTTGTGTGGTTACTGCTCCAACTGGGTTAGCAGCATATAACATAAAAGGAATCACTTTACATCGTTTGCTAATGTTACCAGTGGAGCATGAGAACAAAATACAATACAACAAGCTAACTGGAGAAGCATCCTTGGAAGTTTCAAGAGTATTGAAGAAGATGCAAGTTCTCATTATTGATGAGGTGAGCATGGTATCAAACTTAATGCTTGCCTTTGTGCATTTAATAATGCAGCAAATTTTGAAGACAGACTATGACATGTTATTTGGTGGAAAACACGTCATAGTTTTTGGAGATCTTCTGCAGCTTACTCCAGTTAAAGGACAACCAGTATTTAATACTGTCACACATGAAGACACGAAGAAGTCATTGGGAAGCATCGGAAATACAAATATTTGGTCCTTCTTTGAGTACAAGGAACTTACTACTAATATGAGGCAAGCAAGCGATGAAGAATATGGAAGTATTCTGAAAGATATCAGAATTGGACTACTCACAGAAGTTGGCAAAAAAGCATTACAGAGTCGGCTGCTACATAATTTATTTCCAAAGGAAGAAATAGTTGCAGAGAAAATATACAAGAATATTGCAGAAAACAAAAGTGTCATCTGCTTAATGCCAACTCTACGTGAATGCTCAATATTTAATGAGGAGCTTTTGAAATTGGAAAAGGAAGAGATCAGGAAATTGGAAGCAGTGGACAAAATTGAGGATGGAAGAATTACTGTCACAGTAACAGGCAAACTGAAAAATAAATTGGACTCACTAGAGAAGAACATCTCCAAAACAGCTGGATTAGAAAAAAATCTATATGTTTGCATGAACTGTAGAGTATTTTTAAGAAGAAATTTGGATGTTGAAAAAGGTTTAGTTAATGGAGCTATGGGAAGAGTTGTGGGTTTTATTAATTATCAGAAAAAAGAAGGAATTGAATGTTTAAAAATAAAATTTGATCAGATAGAAGAAGTTAAAGATATTTGTCGTTGTACAGTTCGTTTCATGCTTGTGAAAGACTTATATGTACGTAGGAAGCAGTTTCCGTTTTCTCTAGCATATGCTGTAACTATTCACAAGTCTCAAGGATTGACTGTAGATTGTGCTTTTGTGAACATTGGTTCAATTGTGTTCAAAGAAGGTATGGCATATGTTGCTTTGTCACGAGTGAAAACATTATCAGGTTTATTCATGATAGACTTTGATGATTCAAAAGTTAGTGCTGATACAAACTGTGTAAAGGAGTATAATAGATTAAGAAGAAGCTATGCTCCTCATTTAGGTCAGTATCCTGTGTTGGAGAAACGTGTAGTTTCTCGTAAAAGAAAAAATGAGAATATCTGTAATGAAGATGTAGAGAAGAGGAAAAAAAAGAGGAGTGATGTAATTGCAAGCAAAAAGAAAAAGGAAAATGAAGAACAGGTTGTAGGATGTCATTTTGAAAATAGCTCTGGTGTCAACTGCTACGCAAATGTAGTGCTGAATGTTGCATTTTATCTGGAAAGTTTGCAAGAGCAGATAATAGTAAATCAGGGAAAAAGATTCTGTTCAGAGCTGAGTCTCCTTTTTCAAAAGCTGAGTAAAGATAAAACTCAAATAGAAAGTGCTACTGAAATTAGAAAACTTTTAGATATATGTTCAGGACGAACACAGTTTTCTCAAAATGAACAGCAAGATGCACACGAATTTTTGATGTATTTTCTTCAGGTAGTGGAAGAAGAAGGAGTTCCCATTGAAATTTTTTTTGGTCTCTCTTATAAATGGGAACATAGTTGTGAAAATTGTTATAATATATGTGGCTGTAATGTTGATAATGAAAGGTTTATTTATTTGACATTGCCAGAGAGTAAAACAGTCACTTTTGCAAAATTAGTTAAAGATGCTAATCATAGCATAAAATGTGGTGAGTGTAAATCTGACATGTTTTCAACGTTAATTTTAAAGGAATACGGACAGTATGTAATTTTAATGATGCAACGATGTAGAGCTGATGGTTCAAAATTGGATACTTTAATAAAGAAGTTTACAGGACAGCAATTATCAATTTCAGGAAAAACTTTTGTAACTGTTGCAATAATTTTCCATGATGGACCTACTGTTACTTCTGGACATTACACAGTTTATCTAAAGTGTGAAAAAGGCTGGACACTGTGTAATGATTCCCAATTGATTTTCAAGCAACGTTTGCCTTTTGATTTAGCAAATTCCTATCTAATCTTCCTGAAACCTAAATTTTAGAGAGATTTGGCAAGATCTGGACAAAATAATTTTACCATTTTACTGGATTACCATTGCAATTTTGTAAAAAAAAGATTTTTTAAATTATCATTTGGCCTAATGGAAAGATAACCAATTGTAATGTGGACTTTTTTAATTTTTAATGAAACTTTCAAAAACCAATAATTTAGAGATAATCGGTAACATCTGCACAATTTAAATTTTGGAATGTTATTGGACTGCCATTGGAAATTTTTTCAAAAATGATTTAAAAAATTACTATTTGGCCATGTGGAAAAGTAACCAATTCTATTGTGGACTTAATAAATTATTCAAAAAATTTTCGTGAACCAAAATGTTACAGAGAATCAGTGAGATCTGAACAAATTAAACTTTAGAATTTTATTGGATTACCGTTGGAAATTTATTCCCCAAAAAAATTTAAAATTACTATTTGGCCTAAAGGAAATGGAATCAGATGTATTGTGGAGTTATTTGAGATATAATATTGTGATTATACTTCTGAAACAAAAATATCAGACGGTATTTTAAAGAAATAAGTATTGGTATTAGATGATATTTTTTTAGATAATTATGCATTTCTATAATGTTAAGTTTAAGTAAAAAGAGATTCTGGTTTTTTTTTAATACAATCTTTGTGATTGTTATTTTTTTTTGCCCGCTGTAAAATGATGAATGCAATTGCTTTCACAATTTATAGTGAAATGCAATATATTCTGAAAACAGCAAAAATAAGGCAAAAATATTTTTTGAAAAATATGTAAATATGTGTACTGTATTATAAAATGTTTTAAAAATATTAATACTTTTTTCTTTTTTTCAGATTGATATAGAAAAATTTTGAAAACTAGAACCATTTTTAAAGCTATTTTTTTAAAAAACAAATGAATAAATATTTTTTGGAGTGGGTATGGTAAGTCAATAATAATAATTGTAGTCTCTCAAGGACCTTGTAATGTGAATATTGATTTTTAGTGTTTTTAAAAAAAAAATAAAAAAAAAGTACGCGCACCGTACGCGTACGGTAAAAAAAAAAAAAAAAAAGTTTTTAAAAACATATGTAAAAAAAAGATGAAAGATAAGGTTGGCTCTTAAAAGAACCGTTGTGTTCATGCAGGGACAGAGGAAAGAAAGAATGGGAAAATTATTCAAAGCGACAAGTGTGCTGATCTATTTTGTTGTTCACTAGGGAAACACTGGTCTCCCTATGGCAAATTAGATCTTGACAAAAGGCGCATCGAATATCAACCCTCCGAAATCGAGGGTTCATTTCCAGAGGGCCAGCAAAAGGAGATGCTCCCCCCACAGATGAAGGGCTCACCTGACCTGCAGAAGAAGGAGTCAGCTCTGCAGATGATGGTCCAGGCTGAGCTGCTGTGGATGTACTTGCTTGTCTTTCTGAAGAGTTACCTCCAAAAAGATGACCATGTGTCCTTTTGTGTACATCCTTGAGGTGTCTCTTCATGGTATGATTCCCAAAGGAATACTTCCTGTCAGGATTACCTCTTGAAAGTACACGCTGACACAGCTTGCAAGTTACTAAGGGTGCATTCACCTTTTGCTGGCCTTCAGGAAAAGTAAAATAATCCCATACATAAGAGGGCTTTTGTTTCCTCGCTCTCTGCCTCAAAACAGTGCTGCTAGTGCTAGCCTCACTCTCAGAAGAGCTCTGCTGTTCTGCCATCGTATCACAAAGACAACCCAGCTCCTTCTCCTAAGGGATCACAAGCAGAAATGAGGGGAATGGGTGTGGTGTAGGAGAGTTCTAGAACTGAAAGTAGTTTCAACCAATCAAAAGTTGTGTTTCATGATCACATGACCTACCGTACGCTTACGGTGTGCTTACGGTACGCTTACGTCAAAAGTGCGCATGCGCGTAAAAAAGACACGCGCTTGCGCGCATGCGCATAACAGACACTACCCGACACTTCCGCGTAACGTGCGCGTGTAGCGTACGCGCGCACGCGTCCCACGCGGAGTACGCGCGGCTACGCAAGCAGCGTAGAAAAATTACGAGCGTTGCGAAAACCGTACGCTTACCGTAAGCTTACGGTACGCGTACTGAAAAAAAAATTAAAAAAAAAAAAAAAGTACTGCAAATAAATTTTACATGTTTATTTTAAAAAATATATTAAAAAAAAACATATTAAAGAATTTTAAAAATTTAGCCATAGTCTTTATAAAAGGTAAGAAAAATTAAAAAAAAATAAGTTAAAAAAAATAGAATTAAAAAAAAACAATTAGCATTTAAAAAACCTTGCAAATTCACTGAAAAAACTATGGGTTTCACACACGTTATAGTTAGGAATTAGCATTTAAAAAACCTTAGAAATTCAGTGAAAAAACCATAGGTTTCACACACGTTATAGTTAGGAATTAGCATTTAAAAAACCTTAGAAATTCAGTGAAAAAACCATAGGTTTCACACATGTTATAGTTAGCTGGACATTTTACTCGTAAAAAACCAATGAAATTCCCCCGTTATAGTTAGTTCAGCTAACTATAACTCGCGCGCCCGCAATGCACTGCTGATGACGTCACATATTACATCACTCATGACATGGTCAGTGACATCACTCATGACATCACTGATGACATCTCAAATGACATCACTGATGACATCACTGATGACATCATCCAGTGAATGTGTGTTTTTCTGAAAATTAAATATGTTTTATATATGTATATCTCAAGGTTGATAGAAGAATAAATGGGTATATTACTGTCTAAATGGATGATTTCTTTTTGAAAAATTGATTGTGTAACTGACTGATTAAGTGTATCATAGTGAATACATGGCTTAGTGAGTAATATTTAAATATGTAAATATCTGTTTCATTTTTTCACTTTGTGTATAAGTGGCTGCATGGGTTGGTGAGTAGCTACATGGGTGTCTATATAGGTTATTAGTTGGTTTTTTGAGTATTAGTCTGAGTGTCTGCATGGTTCGGTGGGGGGTATGACGTAGTGCATAGGTGCATGAATGAGTGACTCACTGTTTGTATGTGTTGAACAGAGCATGTGTGCAGGACTGCATGGGTGGATGCGTGTGTGTATGGGTGTGTTAGTGAGTGAATGACTGTCTCAATAGTGTCTTTATGAGTAACTACATATGTTTAAAACTAGTATATGTGACTATTGGTTTGTATATGTGAGTATATGTGAGAGTGAGAGATTGAAAGAGTTCCTGTATGAATAAGTATGTATTTCTATAAGTGATTGTTTAAAAGACTAAGTATGTGTAAGTTTCCGTAGAAGTAAGTGTGGTGGTGTGTGTATAACTGTATATGCAAGTAAATGTATGTTTGATTCTTTATTAGCATGAGTGACTATGTTTGTGAGTAGCTCTATGGATGAGTGGCATTGTGTAACAGGATGTATAGGTGTATGAGTACATATGATAAGTGAGTACATGTATGAGTGACTGTATAGGACTGTTGGTGAAGGAGTGGATGTGTATGTGGATCTTAGAATTACTGAAGAGGTTGTTGTAACTGTTATTGGTATGTCCTTTGTTTTGAAAATTGTAGTCTCTATTTTTGAATGCGTGTATCAAAGGTTTTATTAGGGTGAGAGGAGGTCTGCCACTCTATCACAAGGATGATGTCATCAGTGATGTCATTTGAGATGTCATCAGTGATGTCATGAGTGATGTCACTGACCATGTCATGAGTGATGTAATATGTGACGTCATCAGCAGTGCATTGCGGGCGCGCGAGTTATAGTTAGCTGAACTAACTATAACGGGGGAATTTCATTGGTTTTTTACGAGTAAAATGTCCAGCTAACTATAACATGTGTGAAACCTATGGTTTTTTCACTGAATATATATATATATATATATATTTTCCCCATGCATTTTCCCATAGGACCTTTAGTCGAAGGTACAGCCCGAACGGCTGAACAGAATTACTTGAAATTTGGCAAAGAGGTAGTCCTCAGGTCAGGCATGTGCCTTTTGCTTAAATGGTGTAAATCCGTTCAGTAGTTCCTGAGAAAATCAAAAGTAAAATCACATATATATCTGGGCGGAGCCTAACCACACATCTCATCGTGAGATCTGATTGGCTGTCAGCACTTCATCCAAGAAGTGTTGGCAGCCATCTTGGGACCAATATACATGATAGCACCTCATTAAAAAGCATTGCAGTTAATAGAAGGTTTTAATACTTTAGTTACATTATAAATCATTTGTTGATGGTACCATACTCATTTTAGGAATTGTGGTGTGTTCTAAGGTGATTTTACCATGTGAAAAAGCCTTCTGCTGTGATATCATGAATCATGTTTGAGAGAAAACAATTTTCTCATGCTTTTCCCACAGAGGTTTGGAAGGTGATCTATAAGCTAACTGAGAGCGTATTTTCTGTAAATTCACATTATCTTTCTCAGTCATGTGAGAATGAAGTCTGACATTCTCAGTAAAACATGTACATCCAACAAGGGCAGAGACTGTCAGTTGATTCCTTTGTGTTCTACTGCAGCTTCCCAGAGTGTTCTAAAGAACAACTAGAGCGCTAACAGTCCTACTTATGACAAACATATGGCACACCTGAAGCCACCTTGGTTGGAATAAAGTGGTAATTCTTAAAACATTTAATTTAAAAAGGAACAAAATGAGGGGGTTCATTTTGCCATAGAAAGTATGATTAGTGCTGCAGAAAGAAAAATTAGGGCACATTTTGAGTGACTTCTCAAATCCTCTTCTATTTCATTAAACAATTCTGACATGCAGACTGAAACATGCACTTTCAATGCCAACAGAAGACTTCCCTGGTGAGCAGTAGCTTTACTCCAGTGATCTAATAAGCAAATAGAGTGCTAACATTCTGAATTTATGGCAAATTTGTGACACATCTGAATGCCTTCTTGATGGAATCAAAGTAAAAAACTTAAAGTATTTCCTACTGAGGAGACTGTAGTAAATGAGGAAATTAGGAAACATCATAACAAATAAGTCTCCCAAAATGGCCACCAGAGACAAAAGAGCGCAAATGTAGCACAAATATCACCCAGATGTAGCCCAAGTATAGCCCAATGACAGAATGTCCCAGAGTGCTCTAATGAACAACTAGAGCGCTAACAGTCTTACTTATGACAAAAGTATGGCACACCTGAAGCCATCTTGAATGGAATAAAGTGGTAACACTTAAAACATTTAATTTACAAAGGAACACAATGAGGGGATTCATTTTGCCATAGAAATTATGATTAGTGCTGCAGAAAGAAATATTAAGGGCACATTTTGACTTCTCAAATCCTCTTCTATGTCATAAAAAAATTCTGACATGCAGACTGAAACATGCACTTTGAATACCAGCAGCAGATTTCCCTGGTGAGCAGTAGCTTTACTACAGTGATCTAATGAGCAACTAGAGTGCTAACATTCAGAATTTATGGCAAATGTGTGACACATCTGAATGCCTTCTTGATGGAACCAAGTAAAAAACCTGAAAGTATTTCCTACTGAGGAGACTGCAGTAAATGAGGAAATTAGGAAACTTCATAACAAATAAATCTCCCAAGATGGCCACCAGAGACAAAAGAGCCCAAATGTAGCCCAAGTATCACCCAGATGTAGCCCAAGTATAGCCTAATGACAGAATGTCCCAGAGTGTTCTTAAGAACAACTAGAGCGCTTACTGTCTTACTTATGACAAAAGTATGGCACACGTGAAGCCATCTTGATTGGAATAAACTGGTAACACTTAAAACATTTAATTTAAAAAGGAACACAATGAGGGGGTTCATTTTGCCATAGAAATTATGATTAGTGCTGAAGAAAGAAAAATTAGGGCACATTTTGAGTGACTTCTCAAATCCTCTTCTATTTCATTAAAAAATTCTGATATGCAGACTGAAACATGCACTTTTAATACCAGCAGCAGACTTCCGTGGTGAGCAGTAGCTTTACTACAGTGATCTAATGAGCAACTAGAGTGCTAACATTCAGAATTTATGGCAAATGTGTGACATATCTGAATACCTTCTTGATGGAATCAAAGTAAAAAACTGAAAGCATTTCCTACTGAGGAGACTGCAGTACATGAGGAAATTAGGAAACTTCATAACAAATAAATCTCCCAAGATGGCCACCAGACACAAAAGAGCCTAAATGCAGCACAAATATCACCCACATGTAGCCCACATGTAGCCCAATGACAGAAGTGTGCAAAACACTTATTTTTTGTGTATTTGCAGTTTTATATAGTGCAGACTTGTCAGGTATTGGAATGCTTTACAAGAGCATTGGTTACATCACACAAGATCAAATTCATTTTGGTTGTAGACATGGGGAGATTAAGTGATTTGACCACAATCACAGAATGTTGAGCTGAAGCAGAAACTCCAACCTGGTTCCCCAGTTGCAAAGTCTGCAGCTCTGGAAGTAACACCACATCCTCTCGCCAAGGTGCAACATTTAATCAAGTGGTCAACTGGATAAAAAAACATAAAGATTACAAATAATTTAAAAGTTCTTTGTCGCTATTTGAAAACTCAGAAAATATGTCCTCATTTTAGTTTTTTAGAGCACTAACCATAATTTTGATGCAAATAAGACCCTCTCATATATGTAATTTCTTGAGGAAATACTCTAGGTATTACAGTTTTGATTACATCAAGATGATGTCAGGCGTTCCACACTTTTGTAATAAATATAGAATGTTAGCAATCTAGTTGTTCATTGGGATACTGTTGAGAGGCAGAGGCCAGGGGCACGGACTCTGAAAATTGAAGGCAGGTAGGAGAGTGCAGAGGCAACAATTTGACCACACTGGGCAGGCAGGAAGGGCAGTGGCAGCACAAAAGACTATGGAGGGCAGTGGAAAGGGGGGCAGGGGCAACAAACCAACAATACAGGACTGGCAAGAGAGGCTGTGGCAATATAATAGACCATTGTGGGCAGAAGGAAGAGGAAGTGGTAGTACAACCATATATGCCAACAGACCCGTTTCAGCCAGGAAACATCCAATGTTTTTAAGCTCAAATGGGCTTTATTTGATCTGTCTCCTGTCTACAATCTCCTCTTTTTCAATGTAACTCAAAGGGGAAAATCAATACCCCAGTTTTTTTTCAAAATCTCCCTCTTACCAAGTTCAAAATGTTCGCAAGTATGCTACATTGAATCATGGTAGGCAGGAGGAATTGGGGTAGGGACATGGACTCGGATAACAGAGGACAGGAGGGACATGGAGAGGTGCACCAAACTGACCCTACAGGGCAGGCATCAGGGTTTGCAGCAGCACAATACACCACACAGCACATGCGGGACGGGAGTACAGCACAACAATCCATAGAAAGCAATATGGAGGGGACAGGACCATGCACATGGACAACAGAGAACAGATGGGAAAGAGGCAATGGTAGCTAGCTGACCATAATGGACAGACAGGAGAGAAAGCTGCAGCATAACAGACCATAAAGGGCAGGAGGGAAGGATCAGGGGCATTACAATGGAACAGACAAGCCAGGAGGGAGGGAATAGGGGGTCTGCACATGGAAACAGAGGGCTGGGGCAAGGTGGCAGGGCAGGAGCCGCAAGATGACCATGGAGGTCTGGCAGGATGGGCACTAGAAACAAGACACACCATGGAGAGCAACAATGAGACTTTGGTGGCATACACACAGACCATGGAGGGAAGGTGGGAGGGGGTCAGGGGCCGCTAGCTGACCACACAGGGAGGGGCCATGGCAGCACAGAAGACCATGCATGGCAAGCGGGAGGGTTAGTGGCAGCACAATGGCTATGATGGGCAAGAAGGAGGGTGCAGGGGCATGCACAAAGGACCATGGAGGATAGAAGGGAGGGTTAGGACCTGGGCACAGACAAGAGAGTTCAGCGGAAGGGGCCTCACAACAGACCGCACGGGGCAGGCAGGAGGAGCAGTTGCAGCACAACAGATCAGGGAGGGCAGAAGGGTGTGGCAGTAAAATGGACCATGGAGGACAGGAGGAAGGGGATAGGGGCATGGCATGTGGACAGGCAGGGTGGAGGTGGCAGGGACAGGTTACAGTCATCTGACAATGCTAGGCAGGTGGGAGAGGAGTGGCAGCTCAACAGAACACTCAGAGTAGATAGGAGTGGCAGGTCCATGGAACATAGTGGCAAAAAGGATGGAGCAGGGGCATGCACAAAGACATCGGAGGGCAGGGGGAAGGAGAATAGGGGCAGCAAGCTGAGCACAGAGGCTAAGCAGGAGGTCAATGATGGGCCATAGAATTGGGCAATGGAGGGCAGGAGGAGTGGACTGGTACATCATGCTAAATGGAGGGCAGTGGCAGCACATCACACCATGCATGGCAGGAGGGAAGAGGCTAGTCCATGGATTCAGACAACAGAGGATAGGGAGGAGGTGGATGGGGCAGCAAGCTAACTGTTCAGAGAAGGTGGGTATTAGGAATTTTATTGTTTTTAAAATGTGTGTCTGTCGAATTACTTAAAATATGAACAAGTATGCAGCATAATCTCTCTTTTATTCAGCAAGAAGAGGACGTTTGTGACTGTGACTCCGGGCTCACTTGGCAGAAACACCCCCTGACCCTCCACCCCATCTCAAAATGTAATGCCCGTGAAAAGGGTAGGTGGACGCAGTGTTATATAGAACATAGTCCTGAGAGCACGATTGAAAATGAAAACTAGATGTAGTATATGGTATAAACTATGCACCAAAAAGTGTGATATAAGATGAACCCTGGGCGTGAAATATAATATGCAATACATTGTGCGCAATGACAGATTCATTGGAGAGCGCGAGATAGCACAGGCACTAGCGCGTGCTATGCGATATGCGCCTTGGAATGTAATATGCACAGGGCAGTGTTGTGTAACATAACTAGTCTCTAAAGTTGTAATATAAAATATGTGCTGGGGAGTGTAACGTTGCATATGCACTGTGACAAAGATATGGATCCCACCTTGTAATATGTATGGCAGAGCACTGTGCGTTATAACATACACATCGAGGAAGGCACGTTAGATGGGGCAATATAACCCGTGCGAAGGCAAGTGTGGCATGACATATTCACGGGGTGGTGTTACAGTGCACATGGGCTAGAGAGTGTCATAGCATACGCACTAGCTGGTGGAATACAACACAGAGGTGTGAGGCAATCGGCGGGCACTGGTGGGTGTAACACAGCATTGGGCTCAGCCAGGAGCACGCTGTGACTCTCAAGTGAGGTTCGTCTCCTTTCCAGAGAGTAAAATAAAAAGTATTACACATCCGGCGGTGGATGTGTTTTTTATTAACCGTGAGGGGGGTTTCTTGCATAGTTTGGTCGAATTTTTGTCGAATCCCCTTTCAATGGCTTGGTGTGCGTGTATATTAAATGTGCCCGTCAATAGCTACCTATGTTTGTATAAATAAACGACAAGGGTGTCTACTTGGAAAGCACCCACCGGCGGGGGCGCCGGGATTAGGCACGGTAGGGCGTCAGACACGTCAGAGCTTCACTAGCGGTGTAAATACATTCCATGTGGATTCATTCTATGCATAGTCGCCTTTTAATGAATATCACGCAAATCGTCATGGTGATAGGTACATACGGTTTGTCGAGCATGTCCTAGGTGTTTCTATAAATATATATATATTTTTTAAATAATAAAAAACAAAGGCCGGCCCCGGGGGATGGGGTCCCCGGAGCCATAAGTGGCCTGAGGAGGGGGGCAACGCAGCCCCCTCCTAAAGAATATAAATTAAATAAAGGCCATGACCCGGGGGTTGGGGTCCACGGGGCCGATTAAGGCCTTGGGAGGGCCAAATTTATTTTTTTCAACCAAAAAAATTAGGGTGCAGGCCCTTGGGGATGGGGTCCCCAGGGCCAGTAAATTAGAAAAAGAAGGGGGGCCACACAGCCCTCCTTCTTAAAAAAATTAAATAAATAAAAGACCGGCATCGCGCTGGAGGCCACGCCCTCTCCTTGCAGCACTCTGTAAATGCACCCCCTGGCCAGTTGTAAGTTGGGGAATTAAGTCCCCTTCAATACTAAGGGTCCCTGAGGGCCAACTAGCCCAACAGGTATCTCCAGTGTGCGCCAGGGAGCTGCGTTGCAGACAGGTGTTCTGAGGCCACGCCCCTTTTTACACCTCTATGCAACGCAGCTCTGTGGCGCTTACTGGAGGTACCTAGTGGGCTAGTTTGACCCTAGGGCCCCTTAGGATTCAAGGGGACTTAATCTCTCAACGTAGAACGGCCACAGGGCGCGTTTACACAGTGGTGAAGGGAGGGGACGGGGCCTGAGGTGACGTGTGCAAACACACCCTGTGGCGCGTTTTAAGTTGGGGAAATAATTCCCTTTCAATCCTGAGGGACCCTGGGGGCCAACTAGCCCACCAGGTGCTTCCAGTAAGTGCCACTGCTCTGCGTTGCAGAGAGGTGGTGCAGGCCGTGCCCTTTTTACACCTCTCTGCAATGGTGCTTACTGGACGTACCTAGTGGGCTATTTTGCCCCTAGGGATCCTCAGGATTCAAGGGGACTTAATCTCTCAACTCAGAACGGCCACAGGGCGCGTTTACACAGTGGTGAAGGGAGGGGACGGTGCCTGAGGTGACGTGTGCAAACACGCCGTATGGCGCGTTTTAAGTTGGGGAAATAATTCCCCTTCAATCCTGAGGGACCCTGGGGGCTAACTAGCCCACCAGGTGCTTCCAGTAAGCGCCACTGAGCTGCGTTGCAGAGAGGTGGTCCTGGCCGTGCCACTTTTTACACCTCTCTGCAACGCAGCTCTGTGGCGCATACTGGAGGTACTTTGTGGGCTAGATGGACCCTAGGGACCCTCAGGATTCAAATGAACTTTTTCTCCCAACTAAAAATGGCCACAGGGCTTGTTTACACAGTGGTGAAGGGAGGCGACGGGGCCTGAGTTAACGTGTGCAAACAAGCCCTGTGGCGCGTTTTAAGTTGGGAAAATAATTCCCCTTCAATCCTGAGGGACCCTGGGGGCCAACTAGTCCACCAGGTGCTTCCAGTGAGCACCACTCCGCTGCGTTGCAGAGAGGTGGTCTAGGCCGTGCCCCTTTTTACATCTCTCTGCAACGCAGCCCTGTGGCACTTACTGGAGGTACCTAGTGGTCTAGTTGGACCCTAGGGACCCTCAGGATTCAAGGAGACTTAATCTCCCAACTTAAAACGGCCACAGGGCGTGTTTACACAGTGGGGAAGTGAGGGGACGGGGCCTGAGGTGACGTGTGCAAACACGCCCTGTGGCGCGTTTTAAGAGGTAGTTTTAATCCCCTGCCCTATTATATACTAGGGGCATACAGAGGAGGTCATGCTGATCACAGGGGGACCCCAACGCATAGTGTTCCCTAGTGTATGTAGGTGTTTTCACTGTATTCCGAGTGTCTTTTAACATAGCACTGGCTCTAGGACTGGATAGTCAGACTCACCACCAGTATCCATCTGAAAAAGTTGAGGGTACAGGATTATTTTGCAACAAGGCTTCTTTCTGCTCGTCTGTTTGTTCTTTCTGCACGTTATCCTTCATCCTGCACTTTTCTTCGTCTTTGAGGACTTCTGTTGCTTCTTTCTGCATTTCTTTTTTTTCTTTCTGTGCGTTTTTTCTTCTTTCTTCACATGTCCTATCTATGTAGGCATAGTTAGAAATTAGCATTTAAAAAACCTTTGATATTCACTGAAAAAACCATAGGTTTCAGGCACATTATAGTTAGGAACTAGCATTTAAAAAACCTTAGAAATTCACTGAAAAAACCATAGGGGCGTTATAGTTAGCTGGTCTTTTCACTCGTACAAAACCATTGAAATTCCCCCGTTATAGTTAGTTCAGCTAACTATAACTCGCGCGCCCGCAATGCACTGCTGATGACGTCACATATTACATCACTCATGACATGGTCAGTGACATCACTCATGACATCACTGATGACACCTCAAATGACATCACTAATGACATCACTGATGACATCATCCTTGTGATAGAGTGGCAGAACTCCTCTTCCCCTAATATAACCTTTGATACACACATTCAAAAATAGAAACTACAATGTTCAAAACAATGGACATACCAATACCAGTTACAACAACCTATTCAGTAATTCTAAGATCCACATACACATCCACTCATTCACCAGCAGTCCTATACAGTCACTCATACATGTACTCACTCATCATATGTACTCACACACCTATACATCCTGTTACACAACGCCACTCATTCATAGAGTTACTCACACACATAGTCACTCATGCTAATAAAGAATCAAACATCCATTTACTTGCATATACAGTTATACACACACCACCACATTTACTTCTACAGAAACTTACAGATACTTAGTCTTTTAAACAATCACTTATAGAAACACATACTTATTCATACAGGAACTCTTTCAATCTCTCACTCTCACATATACTCACTTATATACACCAATAGTCACACATACTAGTTTAAAACATATGTAGTTACTCATAAAGACACTATTGAGATAGTCTATCACTCACTAACACACCCATGCACACACTCATCCACCCATACAGCCCTGCACACATGCTGTCTTCAACACATACAAACAGTGAGTCACTCATTCATGCACCTATGCACTACGTAATACCCCCCACCGAACCATACAGACACTCAGACACTCATACTGATACTCAAAAAACCAACTAATAACCTATATAGACACTCATGTAGCTACTCACCAACCCATTCAGCCACTTGTACACAAAGTGAGAGACTGATACAGATATTTACACATTTAAACATTACTCACTAAGCCATGTATTCACTAAGATACACTTAATCAGTCAGTTATACAATCAATTTTTCAAAAACAAATCATCCATTTAGACACTTATATACCCATTTATTCTTCCATCGACCGTGAGATATACATATATAAAACATATGTAATTTTCAGAAAAACACACATTTACTGGATGATGTCATCAGTGATGTCATTTGAGATGTCATCAGTGATGTCATGAGTGATGTCACTGACCATGTGATGTAATATGTGATGTCATCAGCAGTGCATTGCGGGCGCGCGAGTTATAGTTAGCTGAACTAACTATAACGGGGGAATTTCAATGGTTTTGTACGAGTGAAAAGTCCAGCTAACTATAACGCCCCTGAAACCTATGGTTTTTTCAGTGAATTTCTAAGGTTTTTTCAATGCTAATTCCTAACTATAACGTGCCTGAAACCTATGGTTTTTTCAGTGAATATATATATATATATATATATATATATATATATATATATATGGAATAGAACTATACTGTCAGTACCTGACACCTGGCACCTAAACAATCATATTGGCTAAACACCTTGCTCAATGCATGATTATTAACAGCCAGGTATCCAGTGTATCGCATCTGCTGTACCTGGGAGCTAGAGAATACTCTTTTTATTACAAACTACACTAGTGGCCCACCAGAATGGATCTTTTCTATCGTAGTTCAGAGGTAGGTTTGAGGGTGGAGGATGCTGAACATTTGGGTTGTCCGACTAAAAACCCCTCAAATTTGTTCTTAAATTAGGTGGAACGCTACTGAAGATACCATCATGGCATGAAGTGCTCCATGGCCCAGCATTTCAGGCCACAATAAAAGATAAGGTCGTCAGTATTTCAAGGAAACACAGGGTCAGCGTTCAATGCTACAATTGAATGGGATACCTTCAAAAAAAATGAGGTGGTTCTGCATTAAATCAGAATATAGGGCCAAATAAGAGGAATCACTGACAATGGAGGACTGGATAGGTAGGTCAGAAATCAATGTGGTCATAGATGTTGCCAGTGTTCCACAGCTAATGAAGTCAAATCTAGAATACAGGGCGACACTCAATAGACTGACTGCGTTTGACTACAGGGAATATTTAGCTCGCCATCACACAGAGGGCATTAACACCAGTAGGTTTCTTGTCTGGCTCCTGGAACACCAATTGGTGCTGTTCACAACCAGCAATGAGTACTAATGAACACACAGGAAGGTATTAATTAAACGTTCCTGTATTATTACACAACCTGTTCCACTGTGTCAGTAAGTACCACTCAGCCAACTATCTCAAGCTACTTTGACTGGATCCAGATGCCAGCAATTAAAACATTCTTTTGTGCAGAGCTCGAACCACCATAGGCGCAGGAAGAGATACCACTGACCATCAAACAAATGTTGCAGTGGAGATTTGACACCATGAGATATCTGGGAGTGAATGTATATCCTTCAAAAACTAGTTTGTTGAAGAATTCCATATTTGGTTAGGGGTACGTATGCTGAACCTACAAGCAACCCAGGCCCCCTCTTTTTATGACAACAAGTGAATATTTCAGACCTTGAGAAAAACCCGGTGAATGGTAACTTGGGACTAGCACTGACTTCAGTGAGGCAATCTATGTCGTTCTGGTGTGCACTCCCTCCACCCCTTTGGGCAGTATCGCTATATTAAAAATGTTTGTTCTCCCCTGCCTTTTGTATTTTGTTGCAGCAATTCCAATGATAATCAGAAAGGTTTTGTTTCAGGAACTTCAGTCACAATTGATAGCTCTGGTAAGGGGTACTGAAAGACATAGAGTCGGCCTCTCAAAGCTGCATGCTTCCATGGTGAATGGTGGGTTGAGGGCCCTAAACTATGAACTCTACTATGTGGATGCTCAGTTGCAGTGGCTAATGAGGTGAAGACACAGTGATTATAGTTAGGAGTTGTAAGACTCCCCTACAGGTATACTGGGCTACAATAAGCAGGAATGGATAAGAGAGACAGTTACACAGCAGGCATCAATAGGAAACATGCTTATGAGGGTAGCCAAGCGGTGCTGGACAACAGAGAGCCACCTGAGAAGCATGGGGACCCCTTACACACTAGATCATTTCTAATGGGCATGCATTACCGGACTGTGAAACACAATAAGAGCGGCACACAATGTAGCCTCAATGGTAGCAGAAGGGCTCGTTCCATAGGGTTACCTATTAGAGAATGAGACGCTACACCCTCATGATAATTTGATGGAGGCATTTAAACTGGGTCCTGGGGTTATCTTCTGCACTGGTGCATTAACACTCCCTTATATTGGCTACCACATGTGCTACCTCTAACCCCCTCAAGGTTTCACCTTTATTCCAGGTCCTTTTATCACACTTAGATAACAGGGGGGCGTTTAGGTGTTTATACTTCATGGTGGGAGGGAGCAAATCTGCACTCACAGAAAGGGTAATGGAAGGCCCATTCTCAATGTTTACTTTTGGATACAGATTGGGAGAATTTTCTATGGAATATCAAAGGTATTTCTAGAAATCCAAGACACAGATTCAATCAATTTAATTATCTGTACCACACTTACATGAAGCCCAAATGATTGGACATATGTACCCTTATACATTGTACCTCTGCCCGATGTGCACAGAATAAGAAGCAGACTTTTGCCACATGATATGGCAGTGCCAAGGGATTGTTAGATATTTGGATGAGGTGTTGGCAAATGTCACCGATATCAGGGAACCAAATAGGAAAATGACAAAGCATGTTTGTCAGTTTATCAATGAAGCTCTGGTACTAACCATAAGGTGTATCGTTCTGTCCTAGAAATCTACTTCAGCACAGGCAGTGGGAGTGTGACTGAAAGATCTGAAAAAGTGGGTCAATGCTGAATTAGATGCGTTGTCCAATGCTTGTATCACATATTCAAGCTACACAATACCTGCAATAGGATTGCTATCTAGAAAAAATGGAAGTAAAGACTGTTGAGCTTCCGCCCTGAAGGGTGGAAGGTATTATTGTAAGAGATTACTTTTCCATGGTTTGCAATGTTTATGCTAATTAGAGGGGGTACATGTTCTTTCAACTATTCCAGATCCAACAAAGAGAAGTCATTGTCTTTCAAGGTGATGGGTATCTACAGCAACATATTTTCATGCCAACATGTATGCTTTGGATGGTCATTTGCCCAAGGGGTTAATCAATAGTCTCTTTTTCTTATTTTGTAATGCCAATTGTTTTTCATTTCTTATAATAAGATGTTATGTATCTTTCTGCATCTAAGTCCACCAGTGCTACTGCAACAATTTGTGCATGCTGTTGAATTCAAACTTGATTGGCGCACTTGATACCTGCAAGTGCTCCTAATCTTGCAAAATCTTAATAAAGACTTACATGACACAAAAAAGCATGTTCACCCTTGGGCCACCAGGTCCTAAAATGAAGTTTATTTTTACTCAACTCAATGGTACCAACTTTATCGACCTCAGAAGGATAACTGTCTGAGTGGACTGCTGGGATACCACCCACCCTGAGGCTGCCCTATGCTTTGTGAGTGTTCACTTGCACGACCACAGAAAATTATTGCAAAAAAGATGTGGTGACCCGCAGTGGCTTGGCCTGCCCCGGGGCAAATTCCTCAAAGTATGGCGCACACAAGTTTCTTTTTTTTTTTAAAGGGACATTGCCCAATGGGCATAGCTCTAGCCCGTAAAGATGATTTTCTTTATCTTAGTTTTATTTTGCTCCTGGTTGCGCTGCCTAACAACCAGGAGCATTTTCATTACACTTGTGATGTTCCTCTCCTGCTGGTGGGGAAATCTTGTTCAACCCTTCTGTAACCAGCCACCAGGACATCCTCCGTGTTACACTTGCCAGGCCCAAGAGTATCAAGGCCACTTGATGGGCATACAGAGGAAGCAGTGGATTACAGGCTCTTTCCTCCTACAGGTCCTGAGGGGCATAATTGGGCTAGCACTATTGACTTTAGAGAGACCCATCCTACTCCTGAAGATCAGCTAGAGTCAAAGTCCTTAGTCCATCCTTACGGAGCATCAGGTGGCATCCCCGTCCAGTAGGTCATCCTTCCTCTGTCATCGCCTCCCAGGTCCAGTGTCTTCTCAACTGTATCACACTTTGGCAGGATTTTTTTAAGTGGAGGTGGAATGTTTTATAGGGCATGAGATTCTGGCCCATCCTGCAATGCAACATCATCCCTCTACTCCTGACCTAACCATCCTGCACAGCATTCTGGGATAATCCAAACTGGTGTGTTGTCTCTGGGAAGAACACCTCTGAGGGCCTCTGCTCCACCTTTAGCTGACATAGCTGTCTCATCCTGTCACGGGTCACACAGGCAATTGTGCCATCTGTCAACATCGCCTGGGATGCTTGTTAAATCATATAGATATTGTGGCCCCTCCCACCTTGGGTTGATTAATTATGCATCTGACAAATCTGCACCAGTCTAGGTATTCTACATTCAGTGCTCAGCATGTGGAAGTGCTGCATTGTATCATAAGCATTGTGTTTGCCATGAACGTTATGTGATGCAGGGCATTGTTGCCATGAACAAACCCTATGGCCCTGAACAATGTATCCTGTGAAAACATTGTTGCCTTGAACATTGTACAGTACTCGAGGGAATGTTATTCCATCCGCTTGTTCACCTGCTCAAACTCTAGTTTGTTGCAGGCTGGGACCGCCCTGCCAGGATTCATCTGTTGGCAGTGTACATCAGGAAATCAGCATATGGAGACACTCTACGCTATACCATGTGATCAAACAGTGGCCATCTTGCCTTCTGAGTGGTATAAAACCACACTCTAGCCGCAGCCCTTTTGCTCAGCTTCTGCTGTTCCCACCCACTCCAAACTCTCTGTGCTTAGAGTGCCTACACTCACTTGTTCCTGTTCGACTTTCTTTTTGGGACCCACATCTTTTGGAAAAGAAACTCCTTGACTCAGGCAGCCTTCAAGAATTCCTGCAAGAAAAAGTCACAAAAGGAGAAAACAAGATAAGTACTTGCATAATTTACTGTGCGGCCGACCCAGCAAGTTAGAAAGAAAAAATACTAACAGTTATCTAAGCATCCTTTGGAAACACGGATGCCACAGCCCACAACATGACTTTAGATTCATTTCACTTTTGTTTGGACTTATCGTTTATGTGTAGATTCATAGTGTTAGCGATTTGGCTCCAGCGCTGTGTGCCACTCCTCATTGCACCTTCCCAGGACTAATGTACAAAAGTGTTGAAGTTCATTTTAACCCTCTCATCAATCTCCCGAAAGGAAGAGAGCTGATAAATGCCGAGAGTTACTATGAAGGCCTTCAGGTGATTGGTGGATGTTTATTGCAAATTCCCACTATTGTACATGATGTATGCTCTGCATTATTGGCATTTGTGTTGCTCATCATTCATATCTTTCTTGTTATCATTATACCAACACAATCTCAGAGGGATACTATTGGCCGCGGCTGCTGCAGATGTGGAATATATCTCATTAATTAAAAGAAATGTCAGAGACTTTCTCCAAGAAAACGAAGGTTATGCATCTCCCCCTTAAAGTTTGGGATACAATAAAGGATTATATATGGGGCATTACCCAACAATACATTTTTAGACAGAAAAGGAGCAAATACGTTGCTCTTAGAGCAGCCTGTCATACGATCTTCCAGGTTGAAATTATTTATGCTGAAGAGGCTCGGCAGAGGGGCCACATGCAAATGCAGACAGACCTCTCGTAAAGAAACGCTCCATTTTGGGAAGGGTGCTAAAAGAAAAGAATGCGGCTAGATAAAATAAACATCTCTCGCTGCAATATGAATAGGGGGAATGGGTCGGGAAAGTTCTAGTGCATCAATTTACCGATAAAAAATGCAAAAGTCTGATAAAGGCTATTAGAGGTTAGAACAGAGTTTTATATACACAACCTCAGCAAATAGGTGAACACTTTGCCTAGTTCTATCAAAAGGTATATAGTCAATCTAATACTTTTGATGCTGAAAAGTACACTGAGTACATAGAGGGGTGTCAACTTCCAAGGCTCAATGAGGAGCAGATAAACTCTCTTCATCAGAGATTACACATGGTGAGATTCAAGAGGCACTAATCGCTTTGCCTTCTGGCAAAGCAGCAGGTGAGGATGCTAAACCATCCAAATTTGATAAAACTGTTAAAGATTGTATTGTCTCTCCAATGAGTAAGCTTATACAATATATAGATGCCAGCAGGGAATTGCCTGACTCATGAGATATAACAAATATTGTCTTCTTTCGGAAAAAGAACAAACTCCCAGAAGAGTGTGGTTCTTACCACCCTATATCTCTCATAAACGCAGACCCCAACATTTTCTCAAAAATCTTGGCAACTCGATTAGCACCTTTGATGTCTGACGTTGTATCAAGTCAGTAGCATGGGTTCATATTAGGCAGGGATACTACAGCTCATGTAAATTCTTCAACAGTGGCCTTCGATGTAGCGAAAAAGCTAGGGTTAGAAATGGGAATGGTACTGCTCGACATCAAATTGGCGTTCAATCAAGTTGCCTGGAAATGCCTATGGGCCATTCTCACAAAGTTTGGCTTGCATGGTCACTTTTGTAAATGGGTACATGCCCTATATACTCAACCAAGGGCAAAACTGACTTACTTACAATCGCAGTCTGCTACTTTTCTGATTTATTGGGGCACCCGTCAGGTTTGATCCCTTTCCCCTCTTCTTTTCACATGATAAATTGAACCATTCATAAGATCATTACTTTTAAATATACATATACTGGTTCAATCAAGGTTCAGTGAATTAAAAGTAACGGCTTATGCCGATGACATAGCGTTTTTTTCTGTGGATCCAGCATCTGCAATAGGCATTATCCAAAACGAGGCTTATAACTTCGCCACCGTTTATGGCTATAGGCAGAACATAAGTAAGACACAGGTCCTTCTTAATCATCAACCTAATATGGCAATTTTGGGAACCTGTTCAGTAGCTACTTATCTAGGGGTACAGATCTCTTCAAATAGGGAACATGTCGTAAGACTCAACTATGATCCTTTGCTACAAGAAGCCATTAAAAATCCAAAGAACTGGAACAAATTGCCTATTAGTATCATGGGGAGATGTAACATCATCAAAGTTAACCCTGGGCGTCGTGCTCCGCTTCGCCCACGGAGTGCACGTAGCGCTGCCTGCTTCGCCGTTTACGAAGTAGGTGTAGCAGGCAGCGCTACGCACACACCATAGCGAAGCAGAGCTGCCCGCTACCTGCCTCCCGCCCGCCCTAATTTTAAAATATTTAAAGAAGGTTAAAGGTAAATAAACCACCTTACCTTCAGCGCGGCGTCACGGGGCTCCCTCTTCTTGCTGACGGTGACTTCTTCACGCAAATGCGCATGCGTGGGCATCCGCGCATGCGCATTTCTCGCGAGAAATGCGCATGCGCGGGCTTCCGCGCATGCGCATTTGTGTGAAGAAGTTACTGTCAGCAAGAAGAGGGAGCCCCGGGACGCCACGCTGAAGGTAAGGAGGTGTATTTACTTTTTTTAGCCTTCTTTAAATTATTTCAAAATTAGGGCGGGCGGCGCGTAGTGGGGCTATGCGGAGCGCGCAAGTGTGCGTAGATTTTGCCACACTACGCGCTGCTCCACGTAGCCCCACTACGCCCACTACGCCCAGGCCTGATCAAAATGATTGTTCTACCTAAACTCCTTTATCTAGTTCGACCAATATCATCACAGGTCCCAAATTCTTTTTTTTTTTTAATTGGAAGGAGCAATCAGAATTTTTATCTGGGGGTATAGACAACTGCTCTGGGCAATAAAACATATTAAATTCCCCTATAAACAAGGGGGGCTTCAGCTCCCTGATTGTAAGCTATATTAAAGGGACTCCTTTGCGGGACGCCTACGTGGTCTGCTCTCTATGGCCAGCCACGATTATTGCTACACTTTTGCGTTAGGACCGGATAGAAGACTTTTTTTGTGTAGAACGAATGGCCCTAATTATTTCAAAAGAGTACCTTTTAAGACAGTACAGGAAATTGTCTAAATATGGCAGGAAATATCATATAAGTGTTCCTTCCTCTTATCCATACTAGTCTCCCTTTCTGGGAAAACCCCTCACTTCCGGATATTTTTTCATGACTGGGCAGGTAGAATATGGGAAGACAATGGGATTAGCGAGCTTGGGCACTTATATGACTCAAATGGGTTTCAAGCATTTAAAGACCTACAGAGTGTATTGAGAAAACTATCTGAAAGAGAGATGGCCTTAGCTAGGACCAGAGGAATTCGCTATATGAGAAAAGTGTTTGTATATGGAGGGGGGGGGGGATCATGGAAAAAGGAGGTCAATAGGACCTAACGCTGAATTTCTGGTCCTTTAGTCATTTTCATCTCACGCTCAGGCGTGTTTTTTTTTCTTTTTAAATTTTTTGTGTATTGCTGTAGTAATTCTAATAATGCATCTGTATATATATATATATATATATATATATATATTCGACTCTTCCTTTCCTCGGTACAGCCGCCGCTCGCCAAACCAACGGGTGCGTCGTCTCAGGGGACCACCAAGGTAAGGTCCGTAGTATTGCCTTTTTTCTCCTTCTCGAACCGACAAAGATTGACGACGCGATGTTCTGACCAAAAAGTTTATTTGAACAACTTAGGAGGACGCGTTTCGCCTGCCAAGCAGGCTTGTTCACCAATAGTTCAACCATTTTGGAATCAGACAATTTAAATCACAATGCATGAGTCACTAGTCACATGATTAAACCACAGATTGAGTGTATTGGAAGACAGACTGGTAGTTCATTAACAATTACCGTTTTTTGCCGCTAAATTCATATTTCGGCACGCAAAAACCTGTCATTCTATTATTAAAATAACGCTGATTTTGCAAATAAGTTGATTTGAGCCTTGAGCAGATATACGATTGCATCAAACATTTTCATCAACGATTTCAATAAAACTTTATCCAAATTGTTGTTTGGCATTTTGTTCATAAAGTTAATGTGGGATTGTCTTAAAATAAGTACGCCCCAGACATGGAAATACTTGATCTTATGAGTTAAATGTCTTTGTATGAAGTTTAATGGTAATAAACTTAATGCGGCTAAATTTAGCCTGACGGGTTGTGTTCCCGTTAGTAAATATAATTACATGTATGAATATGCGCTGTATTCGCTTGATTACGGTGCAACCCAAGTGGGTGAAAAATTACTCATTAGGTCAAGTATAATGCTGAGTTTGGTTTGTGCCCAAGTGGGCAAACATTCATTTTCGACAATCCTTAGAATAATGCTCCTAATACAAGTGACAGAGTTGTTACATTGCATGGACAGTCACATTAAACTGCTTAATTGTATAAGCACCCCTAGTGTGTGAATTTTTCAAGATTGTCTCCCACTCTATAGCCATTCATATGCTAAAAGAATACTCCCTAAAGATAAAGACAAAGAAATAAAAAGAAACAAAAGAAAAATGGTTAAAACTTGAAATTGAGAGAGGTGTAACAGGCATGACTTGCATCTTTGTTTTCATCTTAAAGTAATACTAAGCTTTACAGATGTGTTAGTAAATCCTCTTCCATATTGAGACCCATAGGTGTTTTAGTATTTAACTCGATAATGTAGCGCGATTCTAGTCTTCTAAGCTTTTTCTCTCGATTGCCGCCTCTAATACTGGGAGGCACGCAGTCGATGACGAAATAGCTTAGTTCCTGCGTATTCATGGAACTCATGTATGAACTAGAAACTATGGATAATGAATCCGTGACAACCAGAGTAACACCGGAGGACACAATGAATATGGACTTTGAACATGCTGGCCTGCTATCTAACAGTCAAGCAATACAATTGGCAAAAGACCAAGATCTTAACATTGAGGGAACTGTATCCACCTGTTTCCGGCCAAGCTCAAAATTTATCCCCACCTCTGCAAAAGATGCAATTGACGTATTTAACGAGTTAGTCATTAATGACTTAAAAAATCTTGAAAAATGTACTAGTGTGAAGTATAAAAAATTCACCAAGCATGAAAAAGATTACTCTGCATTAATTTCAAAGTTAAAGCGTAAAGATAATTGCATTGTGAGAAATGCAGATAAAGGCGGGAACGTTGTCCTCTGGGATAAAACTAAATACATGAATGAAGCATATATTCACCTTAACAACTGTACCAATTATGTGAAAATAACTCAGGCAGAAATGCAAAATAGCTTTGACATGTTTAATTCACAACTTGATGAATGGTACACCAAATGTCTAATATCTAGAGAAGAGAAACAATTCTTGAAGGTTTCTAACCCAACTACACCGGTATTTTATCTGATACCAAAAGTCCACAAGAATGCAGACAATCCCCCAGGGCGACCAATTATATCCGCAATTGGGGGAGCATTAGAAAACACCTCGAAATACGTAGATTCTTTTCTCTGTCCGTTAACAAAGTCTTTGCCTTCTTATATCCAAGATACAGGCGACTTCTTAAAAAGAATTTATGATATACCCTGGGAAGACGACATGTTATTGGTCACTATTGATGTGACCACGCTGTACACCAGCATTAGACATGAAGATGGACTGAGGGCCATCAAACATTTTTTGAGTGCACGCCCAATAAATCTTTGGGCCCACACTCAAATGCTAATCAAAATGACTTGGTTCTGTTTGAAAAATAATTTCTTTCTTTTCAAGAATGATTTATATCATCAGATCTGCGGCACGGCGATGGGCACCTGCTTCGCCCCCAGCTATGCCAATTTGCATATGGGCTGGTGGGAGGAGCAGGTGGTCAGAGTCCAGTTCAGTCAAGAATGGGAGAATAATATTCTACACTGGAGTCGATTTATCGACGATCTATTTATTATCTGGAAAGGGACGGAGAAATCCATAAAGAGTTTTATTGAAAAAATCCAGGACAACTCTTTAAACTTAAAATTCACCAGCAGTATTAGTAACAGCTCAGTCAATTTTCTTGACTTAACTGTCTATATACAAAATTCCAAAGTCCACACAAAATTGTACCGCAAACCCACAGCAGGGAACACGCTACTGCACGCAACGTGCTTTCACCCGCAGAATTTAATCAGAAGCATCCCCTATGGGGAGAGTCTTAGAACCATCCGAAACTGTAGCGAACAACAGGTTTTGGATTCTGAATTAGCACAAATGGAACAACGATTCAAATCTCGGGGTTATAAACAAGAACATATTCAGGCATCGATTAAACGAGCCAAAAAAAGAACACGAGAAGACATTTTATTTCTTGAAAGTAAGAGCAAAACTAAACGATTGAGTACAGAGAATAACCAAGTAAGGATGATCACATCCTTCAATCGACAGCATGGCCAGGTGAGGAGTATTCTAAACAAACACTGGCACCTTATTAAAAACGATGCAATCCTGGGGAAGCTAGTACAAAAAAGGCCTGCAATTACATTCAGGAAAGCCAGATCTTTTAAACAAATGCTAGTCAGCAACATGATCTCTAACCAGCAAGCAACTAAGTCATCTACATGGCTAAAAAGGAAAGAGGGGTTTTTAAAGTGCACAAAATGTAAAGCCTGCAATCATGGGAAGAATACTTTATCCTATAAATCAGGACTTTCCAAAAGAGAAAAAAAGATTAAAGGTTTTCTATCATGTAAAACAGAATTTGCAGTCTACGTTTTGCAGTGCCCTTGTGGCCTGCGATACGTGGGCAGCACTATTCATCCAGTGCATGTAAGAATCCTTCAACATCTGAGAGCCATAAAGAATGGGGACAAAGCGTACCCCGTTGCACGACACTTTGACACATATCACGATAAGAATACGCAGGAACTAAGCTATTTCGTCATCGACTGCGTGCCTCCCAGTATTAGAGGCGGCAATCGAGAGAAAAAGCTTAGAAGACTAGAATCGCACTACATTATCGAGTTAAATACTAAAACACCTATGGGTCTCAATATGGAAGAGGATTTACTAACACATCTGTAAAGCTTAGTATTACTTTAAGATGAAAACAAAGATGCAAGTCATGCCTGTTACACCTCTCTCAATTTCAAGTTTTAACCATTTTTCTTTTGTTTCTTTTTATTTCTTTGTCTTTATCTTTAGGGAGTATTCTTTTAGCATATGAATGGCTATAGAGTGGGAGACAATCTTGAAAAATTCACACACTAGGGGTGCTTATACAATTAAGCAGTTTAATGTGACTGTCCATGCAATGTAACAACTCTGTCACTTGTATTAGGAGCATTATTCTAAGGATTGTCGAAAATGAATGTTTGCCCACTTGGGCACAAACCAAACTCAGCATTATACTTGACCTAATGAGTAATTTTTCACCCACTTGGGTTGCACCGTAATCAAGCGAATACAGCGCATATTCATACATGTAATTATATTTACTAACGGGAACACAACCCGTCAGGCTAAATTTAGCCGCATTAAGTTTATTACCATTAAACTTCATACAAAGACATTTAACTCATAAGATCAAGTATTTCCATGTCTGGGGCGTACTTATTTTAAGACAATCCCACATTAACTTTATGAACAAAATGCCAAACAACAATTTGGATAAAGTTTTATTGAAATCGTTGATGAAAATGTTTGATGCAATCGTATATCTGCTCAAGGCTCAAATCAACTTATTTGCAAAATCAGCGTTATTTTAATAATAGAATGACAGGTTTTTGCGTGCCGAAATATGAATTTAGCGGCAAAAAACGGTAATTGTTAATGAACTACCAGTCTGTCTTCCAATACACTCAATCTGTAGTTTAATCATGTGACTAGTGACTCATGCATTGTGATTTAAATTGTCTGATTCCAAAATGGTTGAACTATTGGTGAACAAGCCTGCTTGGCAGGCGAAACGCGTCCTCCTAAGTTGTTCAAATAAACTTTTTGGTCAGAACATCGCGTCGTCAATCTTTGTCGGTTCGAGAAGGAGAAAAAAGGCAATATATATATATATATATATGTATATATCCATCAACAAACAAAGTACCTAGCTTGGAGAGCCAACACCCGTCGTCACCTAGCTCGGTCCTCACGGCAATCCTGCATCGTGGTCCCCAGACGTGCAGCATTTGAAGCACCAACAAATCCCTACGCGTTTCAAGCGTCTCTGCGCCCTTGCTCACGGGTGCTGGCGAAGGTGATTAAAGCATATCATGACACCTGGCTCGCTAATTTATCCTCCCTTGTGGGCGTGTCAAAACATAATGCATGCTGGTCAGGTGAGTTTTTTGAAAGTTCTCTTTATTTACATTGATCGCCACAATCACTTTAAAATAATTACCCCAGTGGGTTGCTGTCATGTTAGGGGTTCACTTGCTGGACTGGAATGTCCCTGAAGACGTGACAACGCTCCGATAAAGCGCCAACTGAATAGCTGCGCCCGGATCCGCTCATCCGCAGGAGGGCTCCCCGCGACCCAGGCAAGGCCGCAAAATTGTCCATCAACAAACAAAGTACCTAGCTTGGAGAGCCACCACCCGTCGTCACCTAGCTCGGTCCTCACGGCAATCCTGCATCGTGGTCCCCAGACGTGCAGCATTTGAAGCACCAACAAATCCCTACGCGTTTCAAGCGTCTCTGCGCCCTTGCTCACGGGTGCTGGCGAAGGTGATTAAAGCATATCATGACACCTGGCTCGCTAATTTATCCTCCCTTGTGGGCGTGTCAAAACATAATGCATGCTGGTCAGGTGAGTTTTTTGAAAGTTCTCTTTATTTACATTGATCGCCACAATCACTTTAAAATAATTACCCCAGTGGGTTGCTGTCATGTTAGGGGTTCACTTGCTGGACTGGAATGTCCCTGAAGACGTGACAACGCTCCGATAAAGCGCCAACTGAATAGCTGCGCCCGGATCCGCTCATCCGCAGGAGGGCTCCCCGCGACCCAGGCAAGGCCGCAAAATTGTCCATCAACAAACAAAGTACCTAGCTTGGAGAGCCACCACCCGTCGTCACCTAGCTCGGTCCTCACGGCAATCCTGCATCGTGGTCCCCAGACGTGCAGCATTTGAAGCACCAACAAATCCCTACGCGTTTCAAGCGTCTCTGCGCCCTTGCTCACGGGTGCTGGCGAAGGTGATTAAAGCATATCATGACACCTGGCTCGCTAATTTATCCTCCCTTGTGGGCTTGTCAAAACATAATGCATGCTGGTCAGGTGAGTTTTTTGAAAGTTCTCTTTATTTACATTGATCGCCACAATCACTTTAAAATAATTACCCCAGTGGGTTGCTGTCATGTTAGGGGTTCACTTGCTGGACTGGAATGTCCCTGAAGACGTGACAACAAGACCTACAGAGTGTATTGAGAGAACTATCTGAAAGAGAGATGGCCTTAGCTAGGACCAGAGGAATTCGCTATATGAGAAAAGTGTTTGTATATGGAGGGGGGGGGGATCATGGAAAAAGGAGGTCAATAGGACCTAACGCTGAATTTCTGGTCCTTTAGTCATTTTCATCTCACGCTCAGGCGTGTTTTTTTTTCTTTTTAAATTTTTTGTGTATTGCTGTAGTAATTCTAATAATGCATCTGTATATATATATATATATATATATATATTCACTGAAAAAACCATAGGTTTCACACACGTTATAGTTAGGAATTAGCATTTAAAAAACCTTAGAAATTCAGTGAAAAAACCATAGGTTTCACACATGTTATAGTTAGCTGGACATTTTACTCGTAAAAAACCAATGAAATTGCCCCGTTATAGTTAGTTCAGCTAACTATAACTCACGCGCCCGCAATGCACTGCTGATGACGTCACATATTACATCACTCATGACATGGTCAGTGACATCACTCATGACATCACTGATGACATCTCAAATGACATCACTGATGACATCATCCAGTGAATGTGTGTTTTTCTGAAAATTAAATATGTTTTATATATGTATATCTCAAGGTCGATGGAAGAATAAATGGGTATATAAGTGTCTAAATGGATGATTTGTTTTTAAAAAATTGATTGTGTAACTGACTGATTAAGTGTATCTCTCACTTTGTGTATAAGTGGCTGCATGGGTTGGTGAGTAGCTACATGGGTGTCTATATAGGTTAGTAGTTGTTTTTTTGAGTATCAGTCTGAGTGTCTGTATGGTTCGGTGGGGGGTATTACGTAGTGCATAGGTGCATGAATGAGTGACTCACTGTTTGTATGTGTTGAAGACAGCATGTGTGCAGGACTGTATGGGTGGATGAGTGTGTGTATGGGTGTGTTAGTGAGTGAATGACTGTCCCAATAGTGTCTTCAGGAGTAACTACATATGTTTTAAACTAGTATATGTGACTATTGGTGTATATATGTGAGTATATGTGAGAGGGACAGATTGAAAGAGTTCCAGTATGAATAAGTATGTGTTTCTATAAGTGATTGTTTAAAAGACTAAGTATGTGTAAGTTTCCGTAGAAGTAAGTGTGGTGGTGTGTGTATAACTGTATATGCAGGTGAATGTATGTTTGATTCTTTATTAGCATGAGTGACTATGTGTGTGAGTAACTCTATGGATGAGTGGCATTATGTAACAGGATGTATAGGTGTATGAGTACATATGATGAGTGAGTACATGTATGAGTGACTGTATAGGACTGTTGGTGAATGAGTGGATGTGTATGTGGATCTTAGAATTACTGAAGAGGTTGTTGTAACTGGTATTGGTATGTCCATTGTTTTGAAAATTTTAGTCTCTATTTTTGAATGTGTGTATCAAAGCTTATATTAAGGTGAGAGGAGGTCTGCCACTCTATCACAAGGATGATGTCATCAGTGAGGTCATCAGTGATGTCATTTGAGATGTCATCAGTGATGTCATGAGTGATGTCACTGACCATGTCATGAGTGATGTAATATGTGACGTCATCAGCAGTGCATTGCGGGCGCGTGAGTTATAGTTAGCTGAACTAACTATAACGGGGCAATTTCATTGGTTTTTTACGAGTAAAATGTCCAGCTAACTATAACATGTGTGAAACCTATGGTTTTTTCACTGAATTTCTAAGGTTTTTTAAATGCTAATTCCTAACTATAACGTGTGTGAAACCTATGGTTTTTTCAGTGAATTTCTAAGGTTTTTTAAATGCTAATTCCTAACTATAACGTGTGTGAAACCCATGGTTTTTTCAGTGAATTTGCAAGGTTTTTTAAATGCTAATTCCTAACTATAACGTGTGTGTAACCCATGGTTTTTTCAGTGAATTTGCAAGGTTTTTTAAATGCTAATTTTTTTTTTTATTCTTCATTTTTTTCAAACATATATTTAATTTAATTTTCTTTCATTTTATAAAGACTATGCTTACATTTTTAAAATCCTTAAATATTTTTTTTTAATATATTTTTTAAAATAAACGTAAAATTTATTACCAGATTTTTTTTTTTTTTTTTTTTTAGTACGCGTACCGTAAGCTCACGGTAAGCGTACGGTTTACGCAACGTCCGTAATCTATCTACGCTGCTTATTTAAATGCACATGTCCAAACTGTTTTTTCAGACCACCACCATGTGTATTCTCGGTGACTGCCTACACTCCAGCAAGGGCAACCAGCCTTAGTGATGCTGAATGTATTTGCATTACAGACTTAAACCTGAAAACCCCACTGGCTTCTAAATACTGTGCATGACTATACACGGCAAGCACATGGGTGTGTGCTAAGCCTCTGCTTCTTCCCCAAAAAATTCGCTCCCCCTTTCCATCTAATGCAACTGTGAAATCACCAGAGCAAGACGCAATAAATCTCTGCCTATAATTCCTCTATGCACACAGAGTCATGTTTTCACATTAGTCCTAAAACGAAATTTCTTTGCCAATTTGAAAGCACACTTACTGCTCTTTTTTTTTAGGGCCAAGTGAAAATCTCTTTTTACAATTTGAAATCACTTTTACAGACTGACACATTATGAAACCACTATTTTTGATTTATTTAATTGCACGTGTCCAAGCTGTTTTTTTTTCAGACCAACACCATGTGTATTCTCTGTGTCTGCCTACACTCCAGCAGGGGCAACCAGTCTTAGTGATGCTGAATGTATTTGCATTACAGACTTAAACCTGAAAACCCCACTGGCTTCTAAATACTGTGCATGACTATACATG
The DNA here is from genome assembly GCF_964204655.1 of Triturus cristatus. Classification (NCBI taxonomy): domain Eukaryota; kingdom Metazoa; phylum Chordata; class Amphibia; order Caudata; family Salamandridae; genus Triturus; species Triturus cristatus. The sequence continues at coordinate 345,215,090 of NC_140587.1, read as the reverse complement.
GCAAGCACATGGGTGTGTGCTAAGCCTCTGCTTCTTCCCCAAAAAATTCGCTCCCCCTTTCCATCTAATGCAACTGTGAAATCACCAGAGCAAGACGCAATAAATCTCTGCCTATAATTCCTCTATGCACACAGAGTCATGTTTTCACATTAGTCCTAAAACGAAATTTCTTTGCCAATTTGAAAGCACACTTACAGCTCTTTTTTTTTAGGGCCAAGTGAAAATCTCTTTTTACAATTTGAAATCACTTTTACAGACTGACACATTATGAAACCACTATTTTTGATTTATTTAATTGCACGTGTACAAACTGTTTTTTTTTCAGACCACCACCATGTGCATTCTCTGTGACTGCCTACACTCCACCAAGGGCAACCAGCCTTAGTGATGCTGAATGTATTTGCATTACAGACTTAAACCTGAAAACCCCAGTGGCTTCTAAATACTGTGCATGACTATACATGGCAAGCACATGGGTGTGTGCTAAGCCTCTGCTTCTTCCCCCAAAAATTCGTTCCCCCTTTTTCCATCTAATGCAACTGTGAAATCACCAGAGCAAGACGCAATAAATCTCTGCCTATAATTCCTCTATGCACACAGAGTCATGTTTTCACATTAGACCTAAAACGAAATTTCTTTGCCAATTTGAAAGCACACTTACTGCTCTTTTTTTTTAGGGCCAAGTGAAAATCTCTTTTTACAATTTGAAATCACTTTTACAGACTGACACATTATGAAACCACTATTTTTGATTTATTTAATTGCACGTGTACAAACTGTTTTTTTTTCAGACCACCACCATGTGCATTCTCTGTGACTGCCTACACTCCACCAAGGGCAACCAGCCTTAGTGATGCTGAATTTATTTGCATTACAGACTTAAACCTGAAAACCCCAGTGGCTTCTAAATACTGTGCATGACTATACACGGCAAGCACATGGGTGTGTGCTAAGCCTCTGCTTCTTCCCCCAAAAATTCGCTCCCCCTTTCCATCTAATGCAACTGTGAAATCACCAGAGCAAGACGCAATAAATCTCTGCCTATAATTCCTCTATGCACACAGAGTCATGTTTTCACATTAGTCCTAAAACGAAATTTCTTTGCCAATTTGAAAGCACACTTACTGCTCTTTTTTTTTCGGGCCAAGTGAAAATCTCTTTTTACAATTTGAAATCACTTTTACAGACTGACACATTATGAAACCACTATTTTTGATTTATTTAATTGCACGTGTCCAAGCTGTTTTTTTTTCAGACCACCACCATGTGCATTCTCTGTGTCTGCCTACACTCCAGCAAGGGCAACCAGCCTTAGTGATGCTGAATGTATTTGCATTACAGACTTAAACCTGAAAACCCCACTGGCTTCTAAATACTGTGCATGACTATACATGGCAAGCACATGGGTGTGTGCTAAGCCTCTGCTTCTTCCCCAAAAAATTCGCTCCCCCTTTCCATCTAATGCAACTGTGAAATCACCAGAGCAAGACGCAATAAATCTCTGCCTATAATTCCTCTATGCACACAGAGTCATGTTTTCACATTAGTCCTAAAACGAAATTTCTTTGCCAATTTGAAAGCACACTTACTGCTCTTTTTTTTTAGGGCCAAGTGAAAATCTCTTTTTACAATTTGAAATCACTTTTACAGACTGACACATTATGAAACCACTATTTTTGATTTATTTAATTGCACGTGTACAAACTGTTTTTTTTTCAGACCACCACCATGTGCATTCTCTGTGACTGCCTACACTCCACCAAGGGCAACCAGCCTTAGTGATGCTGAATGTATTTGCATTACAGACTTAAACCTGAAAACCCCAGTGGCTTCTAAATACTGTGCATGACTATACATGGCAAGCACATGGGTGTGTGCTAAGCCTCTGCTTCTTCCCCCAAAAATTCGCTCCCCCTTTCCATCTAATGCAACTGTGAAATCACCAGAGCAAGACGCAATAAATCTCTGCCTATAATTCCTCTATGCACACAGAGTCATGTTTTCACATTAGACCCAAAACGAAATTTCTTTGCCAATTTGAAAGCACACTTACTGCTCTTTTTTTTTCGGGCCAAGTGAAAATCTCTTTTTACAATTTGAAATCACTTTTACAGACTGACACATTATGAAACCACTATTTTTGATTTATTTAATTGCACGTGTCCAAGCTGTTTTTTTTTCAGACCACCACCATGTGCATTCTCTGTGACTGCCTACACTCCACCAAGGGCAACCAGCCTTAGTGATGCTGAATGTATTTGCATTACAGACTTAAACCTGAAAACCCCACTGGCTTCTAAATACTGTGCATGACTATACACGGCAAGCACATGGGTGTGTGCTAAGCCTCTGCTTCTTCCCCAAAAAATTCGCTCCCCCTTTCCATCTAATGCAACTGTGAAATCACCAGAGCAAGACGCAATAAATCTCTGCCTATAATTCTTCTATGCACACAGAGTCATGTTTTCACATTAGTCCCAAAACGAAATTTCTTTGCCAATTTGAAAGCACACTTACTGCTCTTTTTTTTTCGGGCCAAGTGAAAATCTCTTTTTACAATTTGAAATCACTTTTACAGACTGACACATTATGAAACCACTATTTTTGATTTATTTAATTGCACGTGTACAAACTGTTTTTTTTTCAGACCACCACCATGTGCATTCTCTGTGACTGCCTACACTCCACCAAGGGCAACCAGCCTTAGTGATGCTGAATGTATTTGCATTACAGACTTAAACCTGAAAACCCCAGTGGCTTCTAAATACTGTGCATGACTATACATGGCAAGCACATGGGTGTGTGCTAAGCCTCTGCTTCTTTCCCCAAAAATTCGCTCCCCCTTTCCATCTAATGCAACTGTGAAATCACCAGAGCAAGACGCAATAAATCTCTGCCTATAATTCCTCTATGCACACAGAGTCATGTTTTCACATTAGACCCAAAACGAAATTTCTTTGCCAATTTGAAAGCACACTTACTGCTCTTTTTTTTTCGGGCCAAGTGAAAATCTCTTTTTACAATTTGAAATCACTTTTACAGACTGACACATTATGAAACCACTATTTTTGATTTATTTAATTGCACGTGTCCAAGCTGTTTTTTTTTCAGACCACCACCATGTGCATTCTCTGTGACTGCCTACACTCCACCAAGGGCAACCAGCCTTAGTGATGCTGAATGTATTTGCATTACAGACTTAAACCTGAAAACCCCACTGGCTTCTAAATACTGTGCATGACTATACACGGCAAGCACATGGGTGTGTGCTAAGCCTCTGCTTCTTCCCCAAAAAATTCGCTCCCCCTTTCCATCTAATGCAACTGTGAAATCACCAGAGCAAGACGCAATAAATCTCTGCCTATAATTCTTCTATGCACACAGAGTCATGTTTTCACATTAGTCCCAAAACGAAATTTCTTTGCCAATTTGAAAGCACACTTACTGCTCTTTTTTTTTCGGGCCAAGTGAAAATCTCTTTTTACAATTTGAAATCACTTTTACAGACTGACACATTATGAAACCACTATTTTTGATTTATTTAATTGCACGTGTCCAAGCTGTTTTTTTTTCAGACCACCACCATGTGCATTCTCTGTGACTGCCTACACTCCACCAAGGGCAACCAGCCTTAGTGATGCTGAATGTATTTGCATTACAGACTTAAACCTGAAAACCCCACTGGCTTCTAAATACTGTGCATGACTATACATGGCAAGCACATGGGTGTGTGCTAAGCCTCTGCTTCTTCCCCAAAAAATTCGCTCCCCCTTTCCATCTAATGCAACTGTGAAATCACCAGAGCAAGACGCAATAAATCTCTGCCTATAATTCTTCTATGCACACAGAGTCATGTTTTCACATTAGTCCCAAAACGAAATTTCTTTGCCAATTTGAAAGCACACTTACTGCTCTTTTTTTTTTCGGGGCAAGTGTAAATCACTTTTACACACTGTCACATTATGAAACCACCATGTGTAACTACAACAAAAACAATTCCCATTTCTATTATTCATTTCTTAAGTTACCACATACATCCCCTCTCAAACTCTAAACTCACCTTTAAAATTAGTTAGTTGTGAAAGAAATGTGACACTCAAACAGCAGATTATCAGAGCCAGGATCTCTGTTGTGTTCACCTCTCTCCTCTCAGCAGAACCAGATAATGGCAAACTTTCCCTCTATTTTTCCACACATATACATGTAAGTTTCAAATCTCAGTGCTTCCCCCTTTTTTTCAAATGTAATCACACATTTCTATTGGTTGAAAACCAACCCTTTTCCAAAAGTACCCTGCCCCCAACTTGACTTCTGCCTAGTACCCTTCCCCCAACTTGACTTCTGCCTGCTACCATAGCAACAGCTCATGGAACACTGCTGTGTGCAGTTAGGTCAGAAGTTCGACACACAATGTTTCAATTCCACAGAGCAAGAGTGCTTGACTTTTCAAACCTTACAGCAAATCCATAGTACTGTTCTTTGGTTACACATTTTTTTGTACCAATACAAAACATGCTTCTATTAATTTTCACATACAGCCTAGTTTTTATTCTAGAATGGTATGAAACAGCCAATCAGTTCTTTTTGTTTTAAAAAAATATGTATGCCTCCATTTCCAAACTGTCTTTCTTTTCATATTGCCATTCTACTGAAAGACACCTCCTGAGTGCATCCAGTTCTCCTTTGAAGATGTTCACAGTGTGGATTGTAGGGCACAGCTATGTCTTCTGGAGTGAAAAGTTTGCAGAGAAAACAGATATGGTGAGAGACCTTGCTTTGCCAAATGTAGACATTAAATGGATTGGTCAGAGAGGGTTAAAGTGGCACCAATTGATGCCATTGGTGAAATCCTTCATTCAAATCCAACACCCTGACCTCATAATAGTGCACTGTGGTGGCAATGACCTAGGCACTTTGACTGGGGTAGGTCTGGAAATGCTTATGAAGGACACCTTTGCACAACTGTTTACACTTTTCCCTAAAACTGCCTTTGTGTTTTCCAACATATGCCAAAGGCAAAAATGGAACTGGTCCAATCATTTCTGTCCACAGATTGACAAAGCAAGAAAGCACGTCAACAAATCTGTTTCTGCTTTCCTCCGTGACTATGGTATGGGTGCCATTTACCACAACAACTTGCGTTATGACATGCAAGACATTTATAGAGGAGATGGTGTGCACTTCAATGATGAAGGGAACAGAGTCTTCCTCTTGAACCTTAGACTCTGCATCGGTACTTACTTGTAGGTACCACTAAAAAAATGACTTCATAAACACAACAGCTCTTTTTAGAGCTCCCTAATTTCTAAACTCTTAAATCTGCTTTTCATTTATCTATTTTTATTTTTTTACCGTACGCTTACCGTAAGCTTACCGTACGCGTACCCCGTGATTTTTTTTAAAATCAATAAATGTTTTTTTTGTACTTTTCTGTCCTTCTTTGACCCCCTTACAAATGTTAGGGGGTCTGTAACTCTCCTCATTGCCCCCTTTCCTTGTTTTCACTCTTTTTTTTCAGAGTGAAATACACAAAATGGCGGCCGCCGCTTCCTGGTTTCGGCCGATTCGAATGTTTACTAAGATCTAACAGCCAATCAGAATCGCGCTCGCGCACGCCGCCGTACGCTTACCGTAAGCGTACGGTAAGCGCACCGTAAGCGGGCTCAGATATATATATTGATTTAAAGGCTATTTTCTCAGAATCTACTGAACAGATTTACACCAAACCTACAAAAGGCACTTCCTTGACCTAGGGACTACCTCTCTGCCAAATTTTGAGTAATTCTGTTCAGCCGTTCGGGCTGTAGCTCGTTCTAAAGGTCCTATGGAAAAATGCATGGGAAAAACGCGTTTTGGGACCCCCCTTTTATCTCAGCCCCCGCTTGACGGATCCCCCCGAGACTTTCAGGGTAGGAGCGGAGCGTAGCGCCCCACCTATTTTGAGAAATTCACGAGGATTCGTCGACCGGCGCCAAAGTTATTCAAAATAGAATGTTGAGGTTTTCCTATGGAAACGTGGTCCTAACTATAACTACCTACTGGCGACCGCCAGTAGGTAATATATATATATATATATATATATACTCTGTTATGTATTGTTAAGCAAATTTAGTGATTACATTGCCATATACCTGTATTTGTACTTGCTGTTTATTCCCTAAGATGATAAGACATTTAAACAATTCAAAAAACAAGGGGGTTCCAGTTTACTGATTTTAAGCTGTATTACTGGGCCTCCTTTGAAGATGCCTACGTGGTCTGCTCTCTATCCGCAGTCAAGATTATTAATACACTTTTGCGTTAGGACCGGATAGCAGATTTTTTTTGTATATAACAAATGACCCTAATTATTTCAAAAGAGTACGTTTTAAGACAGTCAGGGATATTGTTTACATATTGCTGAAATATCATCTAAGTGTTCCCTTCCTCTTATCCATACTTGTCTCCCTTTATGGGGGAACCTTTCACTTCCGGACATTTTTCATGACCGGGCAGGTAGAATATGGAAAGACAATGGGATTAGCCAGCTTGGTCACTTATATGACTCACATGGGTTTCGAGCATTTAAAGACCTACAGACTTTATTTGGCCTCCCTCAGAGGATGTTTTTTTACATACTCACAGATTAGAGATTTCTTTTAGGGGTGGAAGGATATAAGAGCACTCAAGAATTCTGACTGGATGAAATGCCTACAACCTTTCTCCCAGAAGCCATCACTTAACAGTATCTATCAGATACTTTGTCTATACAGAATCCACATCATCTCAAATTTAGCAAAGGATATTATTCCCGCAGACATCACTGACGCACTAGGAACTTTGGATGAGGCAGTACACTCCATTAGTTTATGATTGCAACAATTCCGAATCATATGCATGCTATACTATACCCCTAACCAAATAAGTAATTGGATCTGGAACAAGGGAAAAAATGAAGGGGACAAGGGCACATGTCCTAAATACTGGTTAGCTGCTGTGGATAGTTTACATATTTTCGCCACCTGCCCAGGATTAAATATGTTTTGGAAAGAGGTGAGTCAGATAGCTACAACCTGCTTTTGTTTGGATTTACAATTAACACAAGGGGAAATCATGCTCGGCTATCAGCTAACATCAGATCTGGGTCTAAGATCTTTTTTTTCCATTATTATAGTTACTGCCCCACTCTGTATCGCTCGGTTATGGATATCCGCAACACCTCCAAGGGCATCAGAGTGGTAGGTAACTCTGAGTGAACTATATGAAAGAGAGATGACCTTAGCTAAGACCAGAGAAATTTGCTCTATGAAAAACTGTGTACTTATATGGGTGGTCAAGGAAAAAGGAGGTCAATAGGACCTAACGCTGACTTTCTGGTCCTTTAGTCATTTTCATTTTTTTCTGGCTTTTGCTCAGGCGTGTGTTTTTTGTGTGTGTTTTTTGTCTTTTTACTTTTTTGGGTGTATTGCTGTAGTATTTCTAATAATGTATCTGTCTATATATTTATATATACTCTGTTGCGTATTGTTAAGCAAATTTAGTGATTTCATTGCCATATACCTGTATTTGTACTTGCTGATTATTCCCTAAGATGATTAGAAATAAAAAAAAGTAAAACAGTTAACAATTTTTAACATTTTACATAATGCTTTCCAGAATATGCCCTTTTAAGCACCTTACCTAAATTACAACACAGTTGTGACTTGGCATGAAAAGGTTTGTGGATCACTGCCCTAGATGCAATTCAGTCAAGTTAATCCCAGCATAACACCACCAAATATTCACAGCTACCACCGCTGCTTACAAAAACCTCTAGATACTAACACAAACTATCACACAATCATGTAATCCCACGTTTAATAACAGCATGACACCCCCCAAATCTAGCACCATGACACCCTTAGAATCTAACATTCACCCACCACACACATTACCATAGCTTTCACCTCATCCACATTTGAGGGTGTCACATGTTAGGAATTATTTTCATATTCCTCGTATGTCAAATACTTCTGGCTTACATAGTGTAGATCACCTTGCACAGGTTTATTAGCAAAAAATAGTTTACCAGCATTGATTTCAATGGAATCACCAGTAACAAATACTTTCACCCTTCACACAGGGCAATTATTTCAGAAGATACAGCTGACCTGTCAGATCTGAGAACGTGACAACAACCTTGCATGGAGGCGGGGAGAACATGGCGGCAGCTAGTTGAGCTGCTGCTGCACCCGGAGGTCCCGCTTTCCTTCATGCATTTGCGCTGAATATGAAGGGAGTTTTCTTCACTTGATCGGCGTGCTGGGTTGCCCCGCTCGTTCCTGGGTGGTGTTGGAGATGTTTTTTCCCTTTGCATGTTGCCTGTTTTGATTTTCTTTTTCGGCTCCATAGCTGGCTTCTACGCTCCATTAGGGATGTGTTTTGGTCCTGGTTTCGGTTCCAGCCCGGTCCCGGCTTCCCCCCGCTCGATGCGTTGGGAGGCGGCAGCACTGGAGCTGAGGAGGAGCCGCAGAGGAGCGGCCCGCAGTTTACTCCGGGTCACCTGGGGAAGTGCAGTACTAGCTGTACACTGTCCAAGCTGGAGAGTGTTGAGGAAATCGACAGGAGCAACAAAGAGGAAGACTCCGGAGCGCTGCTGCAAGGGAGCCCGGAGTTGTTTGAAACCCAGGCGCAGGTGTTGGAGCAGGAGCAGCTCCAGGCTAGAGGTGGCTTTTCGGTTTGTGGGGGGCCGCAGACTCAGGTAGGATGCACTGCTGCTGCTAACACCCCAGCCTCTGTCCAAGCTTACAGTAAAACCACCAAGAAGGGGAGAAAACGTGGCGGGGGAGGCCTTGCCAAGGTGAAATCTGTCAGAAAGGATATTAAACTAGACTACGAGTATAGTCTGGATGTAAGCACGGACAGCATTGATAACAGTACTAATAACAGCACTAAGAAGCGTCACGGTAGTAGAAGCACTACATCCACAGTAAAGAGTACTCCCACCTTTCTTTGTGGGGAAGTGAAAAAAATCCTTCAGAAGCTAGGCTTAAGACTAATCCTTCCTTAAGGTCTTACTTTAAAGTTCTTCCAGAGGTCCTGAGTCTAGTGAGACAGGGAGAGACCGGAAGGTCAGGCATAGGGGGAATAACTGAACCCATAGAGGGTTCTGTTAATACAAAAGTATTAGAAGAGATAAAGTCAAGGGTCCCCCCACTCTTTGGAGAGTCTGGCACATCTGACATTGAAAGTCTTACTTTGGAGCAGAGGGAGAACGCAATGGAGGTGGAAGGTCAGGCTTTCCAAGTTGAATCCCAGGAGATATCTAAGGGTCCGGTTCAGGAGGCAGGAGATTCAGACGGAGGCAGGATTGCTAAAAATCCAGAAGAACCTTCGATTTCTTCCCTGGAGCTCCTTCTGGCCTCACTATCGGCAGATATTAAAAAGGGGTTTGAGGTCTCCGCTGCAAATCAAGGAGAAATCAGGAGTTTTTGCGAGTCACTGGATAAGAAAGTGGACCTTTTAAACACCAGGACGGAGACATTAGAATCTAATGTGGGGGCATTAACAGATCACCTCGATGTCCTGAAAGCAGATCTAGTCACTCTCAAAAGAGACGAAGGGGCCCTGCGAGATAGGCTCAAAATATTGGAAAATAATTCTCACAGGAGCAACCTGCGGATACTGAATGTCCCTGAGGGGAGCGAAGGTGAAGATCTTAAGTCCTTCGTGATTACACTCTTAAAAGAGTCACTTGAATTAGAAATTTCACAAGACGAACTGGGAGGGACATCCAGAGAATTCACAGAGACCACTTCAGAAGAAATCTGAATAGACCCAAACCGAGAAAGATCCTTATAAATGTTCATACTTACTCATTGAAAGAGAAGATTCTCAACCTATTTCTTAAGTATAAGTCATTGAAGGCTAAGGATTTTTAATTTCAGATCAGATCAGACCCCTGGCTAAAACAACGTTAGATAGACAATGGGAGCTGGGTAGGAAGCTGGAGGATTTCAAGAGGCTAGGAGCAGTGGCTCAACTTAAATTTCCTGCCTCTTTAAGGATCATGTTTATGAACAAAATGCATAACGTGATATCAGTACAGGAGGCAGAGGAACTGCTCGCCAGCATGGAGACGAGCAAGGCTTAGTAAACTGGTCGGAGATCCCCTATGTTAAACCTCTTTTAGCTTCTTCCAGTTTCCCCCTTCATAGCTTTCTTCCAAACTATAAATATTATGTTATGCAGTAAAAAAAAAAAAGAAAAAATATATAATCAAAATAAATAAATAAGAAAATGTGTGCATAGGATAAGGTTTTTCTTCTTCATCTTTATTTCCCTTACCTACTCTGCTGTAGTTAGGATGGGTCAGGATAAGTAAGGATTTTTTCTATTATCCCTTAGTATTTTCTGTTTTCTTTATAACAATGAGGGGGAGGAGGGGGTGGGCACCTCCGGGTGCAACTATCTGGACTCCATTTGTCCAGATGATTGGGGGAAGGGTTCTCCAAGGGAGGGGGGTGGAGTTGTGGGGGCACAAGGGATGGGGGAGAGTGCAGCAGGGGATACAAATAAAAATGATCCTCATTCCCATTGTTTTTGACTTGTCCAACTCTAAAGCTAAAGATAAGGGCGTTGGAAGGGGGTTGATCTGCTCGCTGGTGCTGATGTCGGTGCTTCAAACTTTTGCTCCGGTGGAATAGCGAAATTCTGTGCCACCATGAGCTCTTTTCAGATTCTCTCCTGGAACGTCAATGGCCTGCGCACTAGACCGAGAAGAGATAAGATCGTACAATATCTACGGGACTCCCCAGCGCAGGTCATTGTCCTCCAGGAAACTCATCTACTAGAAGAAGAGACGATTTCTCTGTTAAAGTGTCTAAGCTGGATAGGCTTTTTCGTATGCACAAGTCAGTCAGCAAACATTAGAGGGGTCTTAATCATATTTAATAAAACAGCCAGGGCTCATATTCTATCTCAGCTAAGAGACCCAAATGGCAGATGGGTCATCGTTATAGTTGTAATAATAGAGACCTTGCTAACTTTAATCGGATATTATGGTCCCAACCACGATGACCCCTCTAGTCTTAAGTCTATTTTTTCTTTTTTACTTGACTTCCCGGAACCGATGGTCCTGGCAGGAGGCTTAAACATCGTTTTGAACCCCTTACTGTAAAAATCTCCAAACAACAGAGCTGCAGTTTCTTCTAAATCTCGGGAGTATCTGCTTGGGGCAATGAGGCAGTTCACCTTATCGGATATATGGAGAGACAGATCAGGGCAGCAGTTAGGGGTATCATATCGAAACTATAAATATCGGCACCAGTCAAGAATTGACTTTGTTCTGGTCAGCTATTCATTAAGAAGCCAGGTTAAGAATATCTCATACCTGGCACCCCATCTCTCTGATCATTCTGAGGTTCTCCTGGGGCTGAAATGTCCAGTCTCTAGCTCAATTAGGAGATGGTCTTTTAACCGTGTTCTACTTTTGGAGGAGGAGGAAGTCTCCTTTCTCTCACAAGAAGTGAAATGGTTCTTGGAGGTGAATTCCGGCACAGCTCCAATAACCTAAGTTTGGGATTCTCTAAAAGCCTTTTTGCGAGGCCAAATCACCAGCAGGTCTTGGTATAGAAACAAAATGTACAAAAAAGGGATAACAGATATTGAAAATAGGCTGAAGGACACAGTAGTAGATCTATCAAGTCCAGTATCCACATAGTCCAGCAAGACAGACAAAATAAGGTTAACAGATTAAAAGCCCAGCTTGAAAATACCTTGAACACCAGGCTTACTTGAAGATGGGAAGCCAGTAAGATCTCCCACTTTGAGTATGGAGAAGGAGCGGGCAAACTCCTCGCATGGAAGAGTAAATCGGACCGAGCAAGGAGCTATATTAAGGAAATTAGGAATGATAATGGTACTCTTGCTACCGACGAGTAAATCTGTGATGCCTTCCAGACCTTTTTTCAAGCTATTTATCGGGAGGATGGCAGCGTAGACAGCCATAGTGCACAGAGGTGGCTTGGAGGCATTTCTCTCCCCTCCCTCAACTTAGAACAGCAGCAACATCTAGACAGGGCCATCTCCCACGCTGAGGTAAAGGATGCTATCTCTGGCTGCAAGAACGGAAAGGCTGAGGGTCCGGACGGGCTCCCAGCCGAGATCTACAGGGTGATAAGTGATAAGATCGTTCCCATCATGACTAACCTCTTCAATCAGATATTGCAAGGAGGACTAAATCCACCAGATTCATGGAATGATGCCACTATAGTTTTGATCTTGAAACCAGGGAAAGCGGCATCTAATTGTGGGTCTTATAGACCCATATCTCTCCTGAATGCTGACTATAAAATTTTCACCTCAATATTGCCAACAAGATTGGGACTGGTGGCAGGAGACATCTTGCATTCAGACCAGAAGGGCTTTGTTAAGGGCCGACAGCTTTCGCACCTTACATATGACTTAATTGGAGCGATAGACCTGGCTTCTACATACTCTATCCCCTTGGCAGCCATGACCCTGGATGCTACTAAGGCCTTCGACAGGGTGAACTGGATCTACCTGTCAGAGGTCCTGAAAAAAATTAATTTTGGAGATACATTTTGCTGCACAATACATTCTATCTACCAGAGACCAACGGCCAACCTTCTTGTAAATGGCAATATCAATATTAACATATCTAGGGGATCTAGACAGGGCTGCCTACTCCTCCTCTCCTCTTTGATTTATATATTGAGCCATTTGCTCAACGGCTCAGAGAGGACCCTAACATCCTGTCTTTCAAATATGGGGAGTGGGAGAGGAAGGTAGCCCTTTACGCTGATGATATTTTAATTCTTACAGCCAACCTAGATATGGCATTTTCAGCCATTATCAGCCTAGCTCAGGAATTTGGACTAGTTTCAGGCTACGAAATTAATGCTTCAAAGACAGAGGTCATGGTCTGGAATCAGGAGACTAACCAGTATCAGCACCAGATAAGCTCTAGAATGAGATATTTGGGGGTAAATATCCTGCAAGACATAACTAAGATAGCTGAAACCAATTTGACTATGGTGGCAAAGGAGTGTCTGAAGTTAATGAAATCTTGGGCTTCGCACCCTCTTTCTGTTATTGGCAAAGTTAACTTGGTCAAAATGTCAATACTCCCGAAAATTACCTTTGTTTTTAATAGTATTCCCCTCCACTTCGAGATATCGCTAATTGATAAAATTCAGAGGAATATCAACTCGTTTGTTTAGGGATACAAATTTTCCAGGATAGCTTGGAAAAAATTGAGACACCCGAGAGAGAAGGGAGGTCTTGCCTTGCCAGATGACCAGTTTTATGCTTGGGCCTTCCAACTCTCTCACGCATGTATTCTTCTGAAAATGCTGGTTAATACTGGTGCAGGAGGAATGTTTTTAGCTATGCTTTTTGGTGCACATTTACCGGTGGAGGGTTTTTTGTTTAAATTTGTCAATCCAAAGTTTCAAAAAAAAATTAAACTTAAGGTTTTACAGGGCCTAGGTAAAACATGGGCAAAGTTGAGGAGATCAGTCTCTCTTGGATACTACTCTAGCATGGCTCCTCTAAGGGACTCCCCCGGGGGCCCAGAATGTTTGAGGGACAGATTGGCAACCCCTCTGAGGGAAGCCGGCCTGGCAGTTTAGGGGGATCTGATCCCAGATGGCACTACTGTTTCATGGTAACAACTTAGGGAAAGGGTCGGTGCGGCTCTCTCCAAATTTAAATATCTCCAGCTGGTAAGCCGGGTCCAGTCACACTCACAAACAACTCATGGAAGCTTACTAAGTGGAGGCAACTCCATGGAACATCAGCTTGTGACTAGACCCCAAGGGAAGAAGGAAGTTTCCTTCTGGTATCAGGCTATATTGGAGGAAGGGGATGGCGACTTTAAACTTGCCGAGGAATTGTGGGGAAGTTCTCTACCAGCACAAGACTGTGATACATTGTGGCAGTGTTCGTTCAAGATCTTATATGAAAAAGGAATCACTTGTTCACCATTTACAGGGCCTATTTTACCCCAATGAAACTTTCAAAAATCAATAAAAAATTACCTGTATGTTGCAAGAAATGTGGGCTGGCTTCAGCCTCCGACATCAATATGTTTAAAAAGTGTCCAGCCCTGGCCCCTTTTTGGGACAGTATCGAATTTTTTTTGACTAATATACTGGGAAGCCCTGTTACTATTGATTTATCTTTGATTATCTTTTGCTTGAAGGATAATGTCAGAGGTCCTGCAAGGTCGCTACTCTTTTATGCTATCCTCCTAGCTAGGAGACAAATTTGCATAAAATGGACAGACCCTACCCCTTCCTCCTTTTTAGATTGGCAGTCCTCAGTCTTGGCAGTTTCTAGGTTAGATCTAATGAGATCTGGCAGCAAAAAGAAGAGAACATTTTGGAATATTTTGCAATCAAGATGGGGCCCGGAGTTGACTGTTTGAGGGGCCCCTTTTTTCTCTTTCTTTTTTTTTTTAGTGGGTCCTATCATTATGCTGCCTCAATACTCTAAGGGCCATGTCGGATACCTTCAGTCCGGGACTGGAAGATTTAAGACGAAGGTCATCTAGCTCTTGGAGCTTGGAAATAGAGTTATCTCAGTTGGTGTTTTCATTAGCACTCAAGCAAGTTCATGTACCGGTAGGCGGGTCTTTCCACTCCTAGACGCTTACGCCTCTCAGCTCGCTGAGTGTGGATACAGACAACTTGAGTGTGCATTGAAGTGAGATTTGTGGCGAATGAGGATAAAAAATTTAAAAAAAACAGCCTTGCATGGATACAGATCTAGATTCAGACACTGTTAGATGAGAGGCAACCAACTGATATACAGCACATACATACTGACTTCTGAAGGTGGAATTGCTGCTTCCAGTCCTAGGAACTGACTGGGCATTAGGGGATTATCACAGCAAAATGGTGGTGGGTAATGACTTCAATACTATATCTGACTCAAACTCAGTGCTTTCTTCAAAATGGAGAGCGGGAGTTGCCACTTGAATGGAAGTGTTAGGAGCCCTCCTGTGACTCTCTCTCTAGTAATGTGCTGCTGTAGATGGGAAGTCAGACATTACCTCATGCTGTAATATCTCCCTCTCCAAGCATGAAACATGAACCCAATCTGTAAATGGCCTGCATACATGACATTTGAGTGCTATAAAGATGCTTATGAAACATGTCCAGCCCCCGAGATATGCATCTGGGATTGTACATATTTGTTTCTAGAATACACATCCTCTGGTAGGTTGGTTGCATGGTATGCTGCTAGTGCAAAATGGGTGACTCTGGCAAAATGTGAAAGTTGTTACAAGGAATTGTTCTGTGCAGACGATGAGTAGTTTACGGAGGGTCACCACAAGTGTGAGCTGCTGAACGGTGGGTGTGTTGCATAGAGTGAGGCCTGTCTCATGTTTGTAGTACTTGGTGAGAGTGATGGCAGTGGTGGAGAGAGTGTCTACCTTTCACAGGAAATGCATCAATGTAACACTATGTAGTATGGAGAAAATACAATCCTCTTCTCAAAATGTTTCTGAGACAGTACTTGGGTTAACATATATGCTGATGGTAGAGTGCCCTTGTGATGTACTCATCCACAATAACTGCAAACAAGGCCCTGACTCAGACTAGAGATCACAGAAGCTTTTGTTTCCCATTGAGCAAATAAAAGTGGGCAGCACAGGACATATTTTATTTGCAGGAGTCTGAAACTTTTTCACGGTTCCTGAGGAAGCCTCCACACATCCACAGTTTCACACACTCATAATATCAATAATAATACGCATCTATTGGAATGTGGATTATTAGTACCGTAAATATGCACCTACCACTAGCAATAAGGCCCCTAATGTAATAAAAGGCCCAGAGAAGGTCTAAATAAATGATTCCCTTGCTCAATCCTTGGAAGCTGTCACCGAGCACGCAGTCTTAACTTAAGAGACAGGTGTGTAAAACATTTTAAAACAACAATACATTAAATAAGTAAGACACAACATGCAATAAAAACCCACAACCAATTTATAACAATAGGAAATATTTTGTATAATTGAAATGACATGAAAATGACAATTATCCAACATAGGGAACTGGCAATATGATTGTTTTAAGAATAAACACCTCCTAGTGCTTAAAAACATGCAGAACCAACTTGGCCCATCTGGCCACAGACTGGGACAAAGTCAAAGTTTGGGGCTGACCGAGATGGAGCCCGGATACACTAAAGGGGAAGCCCCGGTTAAATTTTTACCTTCACATTTAGAAACCTTTCTGGAGGATTTTCTCTAGTCGTCGAGTGAGGCTCCCTTTCAGGCCAGGATTCAAATTGACAATGGCCGCTTGGCTCAGAGTGAGGCCTCAGTAAAATCCTTGGAATCTTCAGCTCAGAATCTTTCAGCGGACAAACCTGAAATCAAGGTCAGGTCAGGGTTTGAAATCAGCGGCCTGAGTCTCGACGGCGGGTCAGTCACCTTATGGAACGTTTTCCAAAAGTTGCTCCAATCTTCTCCAAACTTCTTGAACTTCTTCCTGAATTTCATCTGGAGGGTTCAAAGTGCCCATAAAAAAAATACAAGGTTCCAGAATCTCTGAGTTGCTCCTCTAAAGTTGGTGCTACAGTTCCCACAATGCACCTGGACAAATTCTTAAAGGTCTACTGGACACACTCCGGGCTAGGGACTTCTTGTGGAAGTTTGTGCAGGTGAGTTCTGTTAACCTGTTGCTTTCAGGTAGTCCACTCCTTAATCCTTTTTGAAGCAAGGCAAAGTCCTCTGGGCTGTAGATCCAAGTGTGCAGCAGGAGCAATCCTTCAGAGTGCAATCCTTTGAGGTGGAGAGCAGGGTTCCATCAGGGTTGCAGCAGGGCAGTCCTTCTTCTCCTTGTAGTTTCAGGCAGCAGAACTGAGTTGCTATGCTTATCTCACATATTTGTACAATGTTCTGGGCCAACAAGTAGGGGGCACGCCTGACCCCTGGGGTTTACAGGGTGCCACCCAAAAGCATGACACCTTCCTCCAAAGTGTGGAATTTTCTTGTCCCACAAAGCACTGCACTTTACAATTCAAGATGGAGAATTCTATCCCTGAGAGTAAGAGCTGGCTAAGCCATCCCACTGGTGTGGCTAATTTCCCTTAACACTCCATTTTCCAGACCTAATGCAAATTCCACACTTCGGGTTGCCATCTGGCTGGGGAGCACAGGAAACGGGTGTAGGCCTGGCTGGCATTCCTTACTGTCCTGCTCTCTTTGCAGTCCAGTTTGATATACCCAGCCACCATTCTGGCTTGTTCTGTGCAGCTGCAGAATTCACCCACCAGATAACCTATGTCTCAATGCAGGCCGCGTTCACCTCATCAAAGCAGTTTGGCTAAGCCTATTAAATGCTGACCTATCAGGAGAGGCTGGTAGAAGGCTGGATTTTGGCTCACAGAAAAGAAAGTTGTATAACTTTTCTTCTGTATTAGTTATGATAAATTCAACAGTGGCAAGTTGTTGGATCTATCATTACCAAGTCTTTGAAATATTATTTTAGCTCACTTCTGTCAATAGATACACTGTATTACAATATTCCCATGTTGGCCTATGGAGCTAAAAGGGCTACAATTGGGGGAAAACAAAATTGATAGTTTGTCCTCCACCAGCGCATTAAGACATTTTTTTAAAATGTCGCTGATTATTTCTACATGGCACCCTACCCTGGGGGCACCTAGGGTAGATTTTAAAGGTGACCTATATGTAAAATAAGGTAGTTTAATACTTTGGAAGAACCTTTAAATCCAAAATTTAATCTGCATGTCATTTCAATTTAAAAGCAGCTTGCAAAGCATGGCTGACCTTTAGAATCCAGCAGGCAACACACTGTCTCAAATTTGTTGGGCCTCTAAACCTAAATGCCCTACCATATACTAGGGACTTGTAGGTAGGTTGTAAGGGCCAATTGTAATTACACCCAATTACCATATACATTTTTAATGAGAGCACTGACCCGGGCCTGGTTAGCAGAACCCCGGGCACAGTACGAGTCAGTTACCAGAAATATCAGTCATAAAAATTGGGGTGATCAGGGCACAAAGGATAACTTTCTCACAGCATCTATCCACCCATGCTCAGATACCCACTACTTTTTGGGTCAGCATTGGGGTATGGTAGGTCTGGGTTCTAGTCCAGAGTGTGACAGTAAAAGTGCTTGGTTCAGGTGTGGGCTAGCTGTTGGAGAACCTGAAATTGCCTTGTTGCATGCCAGTGGTATAGTATGGTGCACATTTTGAGAAAAAAGTAAAAAAGGGGGGAAAGTGATGGAATTTGGTTCTTAAAGTGGACAAAGAGGTGGAATAGGTATGTTCTTGCTAGTAAATGTCTCTGTTATCTAATTGCAATTCTCTGCCTGTCTCACACAGTTGCTGATCTATGAAGCCATTCCCTGGAATTTCTCATTGTATCCAGTGACTCAAACTTTGTGCCCGGGGAGAGGTCACATGCTGTCTCAAAACACTGCATGCACTTTACAACAGCAATACAAATAATTTATTTACAAAACAACCCATGGTGTCTCCCAAGCTCCGAAGTGAGTGACAACAATTTTGAAAACTATTTGTTTAAGATGCAAAATACATTTCAACTACGTGTACCATTTTTATCACCAATTCTGGATCACACTGTCTGTGTATCTGGAAATATTCACAGTTTTTACAGCTCTCCACAGAGCTGCTGATCACAGCAATCCCTGAGCTTCAGCTGGAGGGTCATGATCTGAGAAGTTCTGGCTGAAAGTGTCACATGCTGCAGGGCTGCACTGTCGCTGGGGCCCGAAAGCAAGCTAGATCACGATCACTGTTGTAACAATGTTTTTCACATGTGTAGTGTTAATTTGAACTACTCACTCAGATATAAATGTGTCAATTGAGCTTAGTAAAATGAGGCAAAAGGGACAAGAGTTGGACAAGCCAACCTAGTGCTATTAAATGCATGAAGTTTACTACTGAATTCCATTAATTTAATTTGCAATTCTGTTGTGAGATACGTTCATTTAATTGCTACGTGACTTTTTTGCATGCTCTATTGACTCTTTTGAGTGCTGCCCTAGTAAAGTTTATGGACTGGGTTTGCACAAGCCAACCTAGTGCTATTAAACTCAAAAGTTTACTAATGAATTCCAAGAATGTAATTCGCAATTCAGTTGTAAGATACATTCAATTAATTGCTACGTGACTTTTTTTGCATGCTCTATTGTCTCTTTTGAGTGCTGCCCTGGTAAACGTTATGGACAGGTTTTGGACATACCAACCTAGTGCTATTAATTGCATAAAGTTTACTAATGAATTGCATGAATTTATTTGCAATTTAGTTGTAAAATACATTTATTGAATTGCTGCCTGGCTTTTATTGCAGGCTCTATTGAATATCATCCAGTGCAGCAGACTGGAAGCAGCAATGAGCTGGCACACTTTAGTGGTTTGCCTCAGGCAATGAGCAGTTCATGACCAGCTTCACAGTGTGATAATTATGTGAGGTACTGCATGGTATAGTGTTAATTTGCCAACAAAGGCCCTAGTAAAGTATGAAGATGCTGTCCATAAGCCACCCCATCATTTATATAATGAGAGCTCCATCCCCACCAGGACCAGCTCCAGGATTTTTATTTGGGTGGGTCAAGGGTGCATTTGGGTGGGCCACTATGAGCCTAATTTGTCCTTTCTCGAGGTAGCCTATAAGCTTTAGATTGCAATATATCCATGTGCAAACAGTCACCTTGATACAATGGTTAGATTATTTGTGTATATAGAGCATCTGTAGAGTTATTTGAATGTAAGATCAATGTCTGTTTCTAAGTGCAAGCCATCACATTTCAGCAGGCCAGGCTTCAAAACAAGTACTTGAATACCAAGCATATTGTAAATTTGTAATACATCAAGATTAAGGAGGTTCCTATTACTCCACGAATTGCTTGACACCATTGTACTAGAAAGGGTGGCTATTTACACTTTGCAATTTGTCCAACACATATTTCTCTGCACAATAGGAACGTTATCATTTTTATTTTCTTGTCATTCTTTTGCGATACACTTTCATAGATAAAAATCTTTGAAAAATAGTAACACATTTGAAAAAAGTGAAAGGAGAATTTTTGAAAACTGCTAGCAGATTTCATGCCTGACAATTGCAAAACTAGTAATACAGTCATAGAGGTTATTTTCTGTTGTTCTTTAAACCCCCCTTACAAAATCATCCATACAAAGGTTTGCTGTAAGCTCCTTCTCATGTGGTAAAACAGAATCTTTCTGTTTCCCATAATGATGAATCATTGTGCAATGGAAATGTATGAGGACACAAGATACTGTTGAAAAGGAGCTGTCATAAGCTGCAGTTGAAACCCCATAACCAGTGCAGATACATATATTTCATGAAGTGCTGGGAAAGGTTCAACATATTCATGTCCCAGTTCACAAATGGTTTCAACTTCTGCACCATCTGTGCCTTTTTTGTAACAATGGTTTTACAACAATTAGTTCTGCTGCAAGAGTCGCTTTGCTTACATTATTTAAACCTAGAATGGGTGCACATTTGTTCACAGAGGCAATGAAGAAATGGTTTCAATAAGTTCAATGTTCGTTTTGGAGAATCTGGGCTTCATGTCAGCATTGCTTTGCCCAGAATGTTCAAGAGGGGCTGCCTGAGCACTTGCTGCAGAGAATAGGAAGAGTCATCTGTGTATTGTCCAACTGTTAAAAGAACCACTGAGTCTGCAAATCAGCAGTTGAGAGTCCTTTTTCTTTTTGGTCCATGATTAACACGTGGTTTCATCGAACACATCAACAGAAGACAGAAAAAATTGGTTCTGCACTCATTGCTTTCAGGGCACTGAGTGTGGGCTGAACAACTTCCACTGCAAAGGACAAATTTGTTTGCTGTGTCTGTAACACATCATTAGCAGGTTTTAAAACTAAAAGTAGGTATTGTAAAACTTTCCCAATAACATGAACATTTTTCAGTTGAATATGAGATTATAAACCCCAAGCTTCTGCCTTCAACTCAGATGTAGCATTGTCATCATGATATATGTCTGATTTAAGTTTCAGAAATGGTGTCAATGTTTTCAACCATACATTTTGTAACCTCATAATGGCTAGTCTATCTAATTTCAAGAAGATGTTTTAGAGTTGGTCCATTCTCACATAATGACCATGAAATAAATTATACAGCATATTACAAAGATCAAAGAATCGCTTTGCCCTTGGTTCACTCTAGAAGGCATTTATGGCCAACAAGATGAAGCTGATGATTGGAACAGTGTATGTAAAGAATATATGTATTTAGTCTTTTCTGTATCACAGCCTGAACACCCCATTGCATCCACTCACCACTGATGCTCCATCATAGCACTGACTTCAAATGTCTTCTGGTTTGAAATCACAGGCAACCAAGTGGCTTAAAATCTGATCAGCTATATATTCAGCATCTAATTGTTCTATCTCTAATAGACCAAATAAACGTTCCTCAGGTTTGTCTTTGCTAAAAAACGCACCAAGAGCAACAGATTTTCGATATTACATTCATCATGAGTGCAATCACTTACTACAAAACTTTTTCGAATCACAACTTTTCTACTGCTTTTTGACTTGTGAGAGAACCATACCAGTTAAAGTATCTATTACTTTGTTTTGGATACATTTAGATGTATATTTTTCATTTAAGGGAAATAGAGTGTATCAGTTTGGCTAGCTTTTTATCTTTTTTCAAAGTGTATTGAAAAAGCATTAAAAATAATTAACTTGTTGAATCAAAAACATTTTTACTGTCACCATCCAGGGGTAGTTCATTTATAATAAGAAATTGAATGATGTCTCCAATGCTTTTTAAATTATATCAATTATTTTCTAATACTTTCATATCTAATAAAAAGGCAATTGTGTCTTCTCTTTCCCTTCTCTTAGATGCCTCTACTAGAGGTAGTACAGCATATGTGTGTGCTTGACTGGCTATATGTTTAGCAAAACCTATACCAGAGGATAGCTCACTGTTCCAGTTATGGAAACCAGTTACAGTAAAAACCATATCCTTATATTTTTTACCATTAGTAATCACGCAAAATGGGAAACAAAAGCATGTATCTAGACTAACAGAGTACTCCAGCCATGGTTGAGTTGTGTACCAGTCTGAGCTGAATGCCCTCTCGCAGTCACCAAATCTACTTTGTGGATAAGATTTAAGAAATGGTTGGCATGGTTTATCCCTATTCAGATCAGGAGCATTGCTGCTGAGATGACCTTGATGTTTTTCATTATTTTTCAACTTCCATGTGGGGTGCTGGAACAAGACTTAGATTATAACTCAAGGGATTATGGCTGGTGTCTGACGAACCTCTCCGAATGATGTATATGTCCATTATGCCCGAGCTAGGCTTAGAGGAAACTGTAAAAAAATTATTTATAATAAAAAAAAACATTGATTGGTTAAAAATGTTCCTGAAATATCATGTCAAAAATCCACAGGTCAAATACCTTAAAGCTTTTTTTTACTGAAAATTGATAAAAGTGCCCGTAAAATGATTTTTTTAAAATCATTAAGTCTGGGATTGGTATTAAACACCAGAAAACTTCTCAATAAACAGTGGTAAATTGCAGCCATGGATAGCTTTGGTATAATGAAATTATCTGGATATACAGAACAGAATCTCGAGAATGGCAGTCATGGTGTAGTTCTATATAAACCCTTCCTCCCCCCAGATTTCCAGATAAACACACAACAGGCCTGAACTGTATACAGCTAGCCATGGAAAATAATAGTCCAACCAGCAGTGATGTCAAGTGATTCAGAGGAGTCCAACTGTTACAAGCAGCCTGAATAGATGTGCTTAGCTAAAGTATTGCATGGACAATGGCATCTAGGCAGGTAGCTAGATGTATTTGGGTCCTTTAAGCCATAACAGATGAGCATGCCAATGCATGAGAAGGTTCAAAGGTGTTATAGGCAGCCAGGATATATATGCACTATGCATCCACCCAAGTACGACAGAGTGATATCTGAATCCTTGCACCAGATGCAGGTTGCCAATGTAAATTTAAGGCACTTGTACAAAGCACAATGTCATTCAATAATACAATGCCTCTAGGCATTGGCATTATGATTTCCTCCCCTACTGCATACACAGCTTAAGTAGGGAGTTGTTGACACATAATTATGAGTTCTGTCTGTAGCCCTTCAGAAAAATTATCCTAAAATACAAAGTAAGGGAAAACTGTACCAGAGATCAGTGATGTTAAGTCAATCACACTAAAGGAGCCCCAAAAGGTGAAATGAGAGAGTGGGGGAAATAGTGTGCAGGGAAGTAGCTTTCATTGGTGCAGCAGGTACAGTGGCACCATGGGCTGAGTGGCTCTCTGAACCTTTTTATTGTATGATTCAAGCAGCAGTCAGGGCGGCTCATGTTCTTCCTGCACTAGGGCCTACAGTACACTGGTTATGCTACTGGCCATGTGAGTGAGAGGGAGAGAGCAGGCTGGAATGAAGAGTGAAATGAATGACTTGTGAAAAGAAGAAACTGTACTCATGTATGTGGTAGTAGGGGCTGATTGGCAATTTACCTCTTTAGGCATTTCCACACAAAGGGGTTATGGAAACTTGGAAGGCCTATGGGACAATAGGGGCCTGATTCTGAAGGCACAGAGCCACCTTCTAGTAGAGCTAGATAGAGGTGGGCAAGTAACTGAAGGCTTGAGCCAGATGCCTGGCTCAGCTCAAGGTCCTCTTAGACCCTTATGCCCAAAACAATCCTAGCTTTCATTTGGCTTCTGCTTGCTGCCCAGGCTGTAACTTGCCCAGTGTAAGGTCGTATGCCAAGAATGAAAGATAAAGCATTAATCTATAATACAAAACAGGAGAATTAGATACCCATCTAGTGGCTGAATTGAACAATGGGAAACTAGAAAACCTGGAAACAATCCTGGCTTTCCTGATTGAACGAATTGTGTGATCCTAGCTGTGTCTTTATTTCCCTGAGTCTCCTTTTTTCATTATCACTTAAGAGGGCACCTCAAAATACATGTGTTTAAGATGTGCACTGTTCAAAAACATTTTCTGTTTGATTTAGTATACTATACAATATGCAATACGAGTAGAGCGCACTTGTCAACAGACTTGTCTTTTAGTTCACTAAAACCTTCTAGCGGGGGGGCATGAATGTTTCTGTTGATTTAAAAAAACGATCAATTTGAATAAATGCCTTTCAATTCAGGGATTTAATCTGATGTACTATGGTGAATCACTCCTGCATTTTAAAGAAAAGCACTGCTTTTTAATGTTGAAGAGATCTTACATGAGGTATGTTTCACAATTTACAATGCATTTTTCCGGGCTCGGCTTGTTTCTAGGTTCTTTGAACCAAGCCAAACATTTGGCTAAACTGTCTCAGTTCTTCCTGTTAATTTGTTGTCCCTCCCACCTTTAGAGCTGGGCCCATATGTCTAGCCAGGCCTGCATCAGGGCCCTCCTTTATCTCGACCTGGCATTACAAGGCCTAGTAAAATGAACTCTTTTCCAAGTCTCTAAATGTTAATTCTCTCTAAAAGTGATTTTTACATGTAATGTTCTTTGGTGGTAAAAGGAGGTTTCTGAGGTGGGATTATCAGGCAAGTGACATTGCTCAGGCTTCCAAACGAAATAAGAGACAGCTTTGACTGAATTATTATATATTGTTTACAAACTGTCCTTGTTAATTTTTCCAATAACCTTTTACACCTCCATTATTTTTTGTTTATTTATTTTTGTGAGGTTATGGTTTTCTTCACTGGGGTTCACTTTGCACTGCGAATGTAAGAAAGAGAGGAGTTGTGTATATACAATATGTTTTTATATGTGATTTAATGAAAAATTTGTGTTAAATAAAAGACCTCGGCTGAGGCTTGGTAAATTATGAAAGGTCGTGTGTAGGCTTACTGTGTTTAATACTGACTTCATGTTTGTTCTGTGAGAGATTAATTCAAACACAACTATTGATGTTGTATGCGATAGATGATCATTTTCAAATCAGTTCCTTGTGAACATTGTTTTGTAGTACTAGTGGGTGGGGACACAGGCCACTTTTTGAAAAGGACATGCGTGTTTCAAAATTTCTGTGAGGTAGAGTCCTGACCCAATCACCCAAATCCTAGAACAGGAAGAAAAAGAAAGTTTGGAGAAATGTTTTTAATCACAGTGGGTATTTTCTATTGGCCCTAATGTCATCACGGGGAGGGCCAAGGCTCATGATTGGGTGGGCCAGGATCATGTGTGGGTGGGCCTGGCCCATTTGGTTTACCCGCTTGAACCGGGCCTGATCCCCACTCTAAATCTAATCACCATCACAGCATATTACCTGACCAGTTCCCTTCCCCAAGGCAGCTCCCTGGTTCCCTCATGTAGATATTAGACATCGGAAGGTAACCTGGCCTTTGGCACCATCAATCAGAGCTATAGGTAGGGCCAAGTTAAAGTAACATTTATAAAAACCAATATGCGCAAGTTTATTTTTGTTTAGTGTAAGAAAAGCTGCACACCCTACCTTAATATTTCTGGAAGATGTTCCTTAAAACTTAATTCCTTTGCAGAGTGAATTTAGACAGACACGTGAGGAAGGGTCAAAGGAACATTTTTATAAACAGCAGCATGACACAAGTGAAGTAGAACTGAAAAACATCCTCCCACTAGAGGGCAGAGTTCAGGGATGATCTAATCAGCAAAAACACTCAAATTCAACAGTGGGAAGATTAGATTGGCCTTGGACACGTCACCACTAAGTAGGCCTTGTAGTTCACAAGGTAGGATGCCCTGTATTTAAACATGGGACATGTAGAAATGTAATGTTAGCATTTTCCTACAGTGACAAGCTGTCAACAGCTATTTTTACTATGGAAGGGTCTAGGTATCGTATGAGAAAAAACTAGAGTTTGTGTTAATATAGTAATTCTGACACACCACAGAAATGGTTCAACCACCATTTTTCATGTTTATTAAAATCCAAATTATTGATCAGATTAGACGTTTCCTGCCTGAAGCTCTTAAAGTCTAATTGCATGAGCCTTCCAGCACTTGCCAGTGCTTGACATCACAAGGTGTGAAAACTGCTCCCAGAACAACGACAATGGCTTTGACTTGGTGAAAGGATGCAATGGGGGTACAGAGTGTGACATCTGTCAGTCCAGGAAGCTGGAGGGTTCAAGATTTTAATGTACCCCAGATGCTTAAAGGAGAGGCCCATGAATTGATAATTTAGTGTAAGGAAAGACTTGGGAGAGGGAAACTATTTGATCCTAGGGCATATGGTAGTCAATCTCGATGTATCCCACTGGAAAAGAGAGCTGGTCCCAGAATTACTTTGGTGTAGCTTAGGTGGAGGCACACACTGCTCATTTCATTAAACACAACCCTGAATGGCATACAAGCTTCCTCTAAGGGCAGAAGGCCTGTCCCAACTTGGATTTCCCTTAGACCAGTGCGCTTGTGGATAGTTTGCAGTAAGGCAAACCGGATGTACAGTAAAAGTGGCTTGGTTCCCCCCCCCCCCCCAGGGACCTTTTTCTCTAATTGGTTCTGGGATGTCCAGGAGTCACTTCTGAACTGTAGTAAAATGTAACTCATGACCAGCGCCTCATATCAATTTCTGAACTTGCAGAAGAACAGAAGAGGACTCACCGAAACCTGTGAAGATATCTGCCTCCACCTCCTGAATGCTGTGTTTATTTGCACGTGGAAAGCTAATAACTTGTATGTGCGAATTCGAAGTGGTGGGAACACTATACAAATGCTGGGTTACAATAGAAAAATATTTGACAACTCTTTGCTCAAGGTTTCACAAGTCAGTCCATTTCTAGACGGAGCAGCACCGATTGCTCTACAAGCAGCAAATGTTCTCCTAAAAAGTTTATGTACGCATCAGATTCGTTTGAGAATGAGAATGCTGCTTTCTTTATCAACACTTTAGGTCTGGTGGATAAAACTGTGAAGTTCAACTCAAAATCCAGGGAAACCATGAAAGAGGAAATGAAGCGTATTCAAATGAAAATGTGAAAGAGAAGAATAGAAAGAAAAATATAGTGGAATATTAAAGTGAGGAGGTGTCACAGAAATGAACCAGATGACATGCAGATAGGCGTGATGGTTAACGTTAGATATGGGGAAAGAGCAATCAGACAGAGGTGCTGACATAAGCAGAATATACACAGATAGTGATGAGCACAAGTGATTCAGAGTTTAGAAAAGCTGAGTGCTCTACTGGGCAATGAAATTCCTTAACCTGCAAACACCACAGAACGGTGAAAGATAAAAAACAGGATACAAAACAGGAGGTCAGTGCTGGTAAAAAGTTGCATGCACCACTGGTGAAAAGGTAGATAATATGTATATTTTGCGGTAAGAGAAGAGTGGAAAGAAGGGGACAAGGACGGTTGGAAAAGGCAATACAATGATGTGCAAGGATTCCCCTATCTGGAGGCAAGTTGGCAGTGTGGGCCCGCACAGCTCTACGTGCAGCGGGCCTGTGAGTCGTACGGAGCTCCAGAGGAAATCTGCTACTGCAGTCCTATGACCGGGTGCTGCAGCACAGCCCGAGGCCTGGAGTGAGTCTTTAAGCTGCAGTGTGGGGGGACCCAATGGCAATGACATCAGCCATGGTTGGCCGTTGGAGCTTCCTCAGAGGGCTCGCCATAGTGCAGTGGGTGCACATACGCCCGTAGAACATTTGAAAGGGGGTGCTGACCCCTAGCCCTTGAGGCGGTCGAGACCGGCGGAGGACTGGGGCCCTTTCGGATGCCTAGCCACACTGCTGGTCCCATCGCGGGGCAAGATGTCTAGTCTACAACCTGGCTTGATTCCCCCGTGCAGTGCTGGATTTACCTGCAGACTCCTGCGCGCCGCCTTTGCCCACTACCACCCTGCCTTCTATCCCTACGGCCAGCACCAGCTCTGGGATCACTCCAGGCCCAAGAACACCGCCTGTGTGTGCAACTGCACCCTGATGGCCTGGCTGAAAGAGCACTGGAAGAACCCCAGCAATGGCGAGAAGATGATGCTCTGTAAATATGTAATATATATTTGTCTAACCCTAATCGCTTCAACTTTCCTTAAAATGTAATCTTGAGTGAATTTGCAACTTGTATATTTATAACTCTAACCACTAGTATGTGTAGTAGAGTTATGTACTTACTACCATTCTTATATGAGTTTAGAGTTTATCTGTTTTCGTATCTTTTATGTAATTCATGGACTCTGAAATCCTTATGTAATGTAACTGTCTCTTTTGTAAAGGGCTCTGACTCCTTCCGGTAAAGTTTGCGCTATGTAAAAATGCATAAATAAATAAATACTACTGTCCTCCACTGCTCACGGTTGTTGCTAAAGTAGCCTCAGTGCTTTAGACCCTATGATAAATAGTAGATCTTGTCAACACTTCAGCCATCTAAAGTAAGGTCTATAAATAGTTCCTTAACTGTTACAAAGCCCAGGGCTGAGAATGACCTGTACATCCCTGAGTTCTGGGTCATCAAGTGTCTCTGTTTCCTGTCTGCTTTTGACTGTTAGACTTCACACGATTTACAGGTTCCCCTTCCTTACTCAAGTCCAGGCCCCAGAGGCAGTACCTCTACTCTTAGTTGAATATGCTTTTAAGAGTGAAGAAGATGGAGAAAAGAGGTAAGTAGAAAGAAAGCTAGGAAGGAGAAGAGAAAGGTGGAGAGAGAACTTCAGTGGGTAGGAAATGAGGGGAGATGGGAGCAAGGAAAACATATTATGGAAAACGAAGAGGGCCGGGACGAGCAAAGAAGTAAGAATGAATGACGAAGGAGAGAGTGATTTTAAGAATGGAGGAGCAGATAAAAAGAAGGCATGGAGAGAAAGTCACAGAGATGTTATGTTAGAGAAACAGGAGGAGAAGGATTAAGATAAATAATATGGGAGTAAAAATGAGAAATGAGTGAAAATGATATGGGGAAAATCAGTACATGATGAAAAATATGTTGCATAAGGTACAATTTGTCCCCTCTTTCTAAAATGTCTTGGGTTGAATATCCCCCAAACACATCTTCTTGTGGCAAGGCTCACTGCTGTGCTTGGTCACTTCTCAGTCTGACCCTGGTATTGCCTCACCTCAACGTGGGGAAGTAGACATGTTTAATTGTGTGAAGGCAGGAGCGCAGCTGTTCTGAGACTTCCATCGTCATTAAACGTGGACACGTAGAGGAACAGAAACATCTATCTATATGTCGCAGTAGATGAACATTATATTTCGCTTTCATATCTATAATTCCACCGAGCAATAAATAGCTTCATCGCTGGTCGCACGATGAAATGTGTGTACCCTTCGTAGAGCAGGACATAACAAATTAAAAGTGCTGCCCTTAAATACCTTTTCAAGAATAATACAATGTAATCGCACTTCGTCCTTTTTATCGGCAGTGAAGATCAGACGCATTGATCAAAGGCTGTGACTAAACCGCCGTGATTACATTTCAGCTCATTTGTTACTTCACAAAACTTTGTAATAACCGAGAAATGCCGCAGCACGAGGCGAATTCCTGCTGCCAAATGGTTCTTCGTTTGGAATGGATCGGATGCGGAGAATCACAAAAAGTAATTTGGCAGGTCTGCAATTCAGTTTACAAAAAGATATATTATAAGTTGGTGCCTTGCAAGGGCAACGGGAAGAACACAGCTCGCAGCGGAGCTACTGTTTAGTTCTGACCAAAATGCAACTGGAACAGGAACAGGCATTGGATAGTCACTGGGGGCCTTATTTATGAGGCTTTGCAACACTTTTACACCTCTGTAAAGCCCTGCGCTACATTATATCTGCGTCAGGGTGGGCGTTCCCCCGCAAAAAGCCTCGTAGAAGTGGCGCAGTGAAATTTATCAGATTTCACTGCACCCCTTCTAGGACGCTACCGCGTCAATATCTTATGCCTGCCTCACAGCAGGGGTAAGACTGACGCAGGCCCTTTCACATGAGGTTGCCCCACGTGAAAGGACAAATTGCTGGAGTTGTGTCTGTTTTCAGACACACTTCAGCAATGCATCACTTTTGCGCCGACAGATACGTCAGTAAAACTGAGGTATCTGTCATTCCTTGCGACATGAAGCACCATAGAGTAAATGTGGCGCATGCATCGGGTCGCAAGGAGGGCACAATGAAAACTGTTACATTGCTGTTTACATGCAGCAATGCAACAGTTTTCTTAATGAGGCCCTGTGTGCAGACGTGTGCTGTGATTAGCAGATGTAGTTTACAGAAATCAGTGTTACCAATAGGCCACACCAATTATTGCTTTACAGCATGAATTACATATACAAGAACTGGGCCTTTTCATTGTTTGTAGTTCACAGGAAGTTTTTTATTCAGCAAAACTAAACAATATTGGGGCATATCAGCAACAACCGGCGATAATTATCGCTAAGCGCACTTAGCGCTAGGATAATTATCGCCGGCTAGCGTGGATTTTTATCGCTGAGATAGCGTGCTATTAGCAACGCTTATCTCAAAAACGATAAAAATCCTAGCGCTAACTGCCTAACGTGAGATTATCGCTGGAAACCCAGCGATAATCTCACGAAATGTGGAATTAGCTTGTTGATAGGGACTCACAAACTTAGCCATGATATCCACCTTCCATAGGATATCATGGCTAAGTCAGTCCTGAAGCAGGCATAAGGAAAGCAGCGATAACAGGGGTTATCGCTACTTTTCCTGCCGCTATGCTTCATAGCGTGGGTCTTGATGATAGGAGAAATGTCGCTTAGCGACATTTCTCCTGTCATGTCAGGTCAGGAACGCCCACTTTGCATCTCATTAGAGATGCAAAGCTGGGCGTTAAGAATAGGTGCACTAATGCAAGGTTTCACGCATTAGCGTGATCTTGCTAATTAGGCGATGAAACTATCACCGCTTTTCGGCCGAAAACGGCTGAAAAAGCGGCGATAATTTTCTATCGCCGCCTTGTAAATATGCCCCATTGTCCTTCAGCACAAGATCTTGAACTATATTGCCTGTCTTCACGTTTTACAGTCTCTTAAAATAACCTGCATGGCACCATCTTGCATCGTGTACCGCGCAATTTCGATACCAACATTTGTCAGCGTTTGAATGGGTACAGGTGCAATTCCGTAGTGACAATTGCACTGTCCAACAAGTGCAAATATTATATATAAACTTATTGACCAACGACAAAATTACATGTATGCTTTAGCTGGTCGAAATGTTGGTGGCCCCGTTGTTGTACATTTTTACCACTAGAATCTTTGTATAACAGCCCGTTCTGTGTCGATTCATTTATTGATATAGGGGGGCACAGGCCCTTTGAAATCAGGCCGAAAAGGTGTTTTTGCAATTTATTGTTTTATTGCATTATCTGCCTTTTTCTTATGACCTTTCTGCATTATCTAAGTGCGGGATCACTATACAGTAGGCAGGGGTTCTCGAAGTGTGGCTCGAGGACAGTTATTCTTGCACCTGGTCATTTGCTCACACCACGCCAGGTAGATGGTAGTGGTTATCACAAGAGTAGAGTCTACAAAAAGTAAAATAAAAGGCAGAAGCATACAATGGCCAAACCGTGGGTTATGATTTCCAGAAAGAGTCATCACTCAGCTCACCTGAACGTGGAGGTAGAAGGTTCTTTGAGTAGTTCTTCTCCACTCTCCTTTGAGGGTAAGGGAATGCTTCTTGGTGCGGCTTCCAAGCAAGCACAGTCAAATCAGAAGCATGGCAGGTTAGAACAGGGTCAGCAGGGCACATGACGATTTGTAGCTCTATTGGAAGTGGTTTCTGTGAGTCAACATAGGCCTCACAAACTGCAGTGGTATAAAATCATGCAACCACAGATGTTATTAGTTGGTAAGCAGCACAATTTCAGTCAGTGACTTTGCATCCACTAAATTTCAAATCGCAGCCTACACAGAGAATCTCTAGCAGTTTTTGCCTGGTTCATAGAATGCATTATGGAGGAAACCTTGTATTTTTTCTTCAGATGAGACCTGGAAACAAAGGAAGAAGAAAGAGTAAGAAGTGTGAAAAGAGCTGCCATTGTTGCTTTTGTATGGGTAGTCACCATCCTCCAGCTAGCTGACTTTCCCTGTTTTATACTCAGGAAGTTTGTCATCATTTAAGGTTAAATCTAATGTCAGGTGCACCGAAGGTGATTGTAATTAGCTTTAATTTAATTTCACAATGTTTTATATCAATACCACGCATACAAAATAAAATAACCATAATGGTCACTGAATGTAATTTCATTGAAAAGGCCAGTATTGCCTCTCAAAAATTATATACTGCAGTGACAAAACTAGACCTAACAGAAGGGGAAGAAGGGCACTAACTTTGTCAGATTCTGTTTGCTCCTGGAGTCAGAGAATAGTGTCGGAGGAGGATCGCATCAGGGGAGGTGGAGTTCAGCACCTCAGTCGAGAAACAGGAGAAACAGCCGCCAGGGAGCAGGAGCTCCGGCAGAGAGCTACGGCCAAGCCTGTCGGACAGAATTGAGTTGGAAGGTCTGACTTATCAGGGGCACTTGGAATCTTGGGGTTTGAGCGAGTCTGACGCCTTATGCTTCAGGTGTGTGGCTGAGCATTACAAGGACATGGAGGTGGCAAGCTTAGAAGCTGGTGAGGCTTGCACCTTCTCAACTCCCCTACCTGCCCCTGCGCCACTTCTGCTCTTCCTTGCCACCATCAGGCTCACCCCTCATCTGACTCTTACTTGGCCCCTGGCTCCGGCCCCTTCGATTTAGAGCAGCATATATTCTCTCTCCCCTCATTATTATTGATTAGGCCACATATGTATATTTTGGCCCTATGTATTAATGAGATATAATGTAACCCACAAGAAGAAAGTGCACTAAAAAGCAACATACGAAGTGCACATGCTATATAATCAGATTTATACATGTGTGTTCAGTAATACTTTGTTTTTAATAATAGTGAATGATAGCTTATATGCAGTTCTAAGAACATGTTTTGCTTTTGTTATGTAATGGAATATGTATATATGAGAAATGCATTTAATAACGTGAATGTTCATGAAAAAGCATTTATTTTATTTATAATGTGTATTGAAGTACCTCATTAGTTAATGTAGGAGGCTGGCACTCTATATAGTGTCCTAAAACGAAGTACACTGTGCAGAAAGTCCAGTGGATCCCTTACTGGTATACAGAGGCAAAAGTAAATTATACTGATGCTCTTTTTGTGGTAGTGTGGGCGAGCAGTTAGGCTTATCAGAGAGTAGTGCCAAGCATTTGTTGTACTCACAGAGGCAATACATGAGAAACACACTCAAGAATAAATTTGAGACCAATTTGTAAAAATCACATCGATTTTTATATAATTTTTCAGCCCAAGAACTTTGTTCTGTGGTAAGTACTTTTTAAGTTATGATTTTCCAAAGTTCGCAAAATAGAAGTCAAAGGGAGAAAATAGGAAAAAATCAAATAAACTCACACACTCATTTCTCAAGGTTCACCTTCTGGATTCAGGTTCAATGTTAAAGAAGCAGAAGATCAGGAGCGTCCCGAATTCAGCTGGGAGCAGGGTGCTGAGGTTTGGTAGCCGGTACTCTATGAAGAAGGGGGCCACCTGAAAAAAGCTACACAGAGGGACTAAAGTCCAGGGTTTCCTACTCAAGGGAGTAGGTCGCAAGGGCCTCAGGACCATGGGAGCACAGCTGGGTTA
This sequence comes from Triturus cristatus, assembly GCF_964204655.1. Taxonomy (NCBI): domain Eukaryota; kingdom Metazoa; phylum Chordata; class Amphibia; order Caudata; family Salamandridae; genus Triturus; species Triturus cristatus. The sequence continues at coordinate 345,181,450 of NC_140587.1, read as the reverse complement.
TTGTTACATAGGCAGGCGGGCTGCGTCCAGAGCAGATAGGGCAGCAAAGCATCGTGTGATGGGATGGTCCTTGCGTTTAGGGACGATTCCGGGACAGCTGGACCACTTACAGAGTGGGTCTCAGGAGTCTCAGAGTCACTCGAGGTGTGTCTGCATCCTGGGTAGGTGGAGTCCAGATAGGGCTTTCTTTTCAGTCTTTGGCGTAGGGGATCCTGTACCTTGGGTATTGACATGGCTCCGGTAGTCCTGGAGTCCTCTCACTTGGTGGGGGCACAGATCATAACTTCTGTAGCTGATGCACCTCTTCTGGCGTGGCTGCTTTGTTGGAGTCACGGGGGAGCAGCAGCAGTTCTCTGTTCCAAGGGAGGTTCTCTGCAATTGGTCAAAGGCTGGCGGTGCTGCAGGGTTCCTGGGGGCCTCACAGTTGCAGGACAAGACAGCACACCACAACTGTAGAGTCCTGGAAACAGCCGCCAGATTTTGCCGCCAATTTCCTGCAGCAGGTCTTTGGTTCTCAGGTCAGCAGCTCTGCTTTCTCTGTTGCTCTTCCTGGGCCCGTTGAATCTAAATTCAGGGTCCGGGGATGGCACCTGAATACTACATTTAGGGGTATTAAAGGGGGTAACAGGAAGTGGGCTACCTACCTTTAGGTTGCCAACACCTTCTAAGTGCCCCAGCCCTGATAGGTTGATTTCCTACCATCACAAGATGGAAGAATTGGAAAAGTGGTGCCCACATTGCCTGCCCCACCTTAGGGGTGGTGCTGGCTGAATGTGAGCACACCTCCTAATCTAACTAATTTTCCTGACTGTCATCCTGACAAAAGGGGAGCAGGAAAGGGGGTTGGCATCCTCCACTATTTGGTGATGCATGTGTTTCACTTTGTTCCTGGCCTCTGAGAGCACTGGCTCTCCCCCATGATGTCAGAAACATGTCTGGTGGTGGCAGGCTGGCTAAGACTAGTCACAGACCAGTTCTTGGTAGGTTTCTAAATAGACAATGCTTGTGCCTTTGAATGCACACTACACTGACATTACTTAGGAGAGGAGAGGTTTATACCTCTGTGACTTATGTTTCTATGCTCTATTCTAGTTGTATGGCTTCATGCTATACCATTTTTTATTTTGGAAGCTTCTTCTGAAGTTTCACGCTGACACCTTTCTCTTTATCATTTGGATCTAATTGAAGCCTAGTTTAGTTTTTCATAGAGTATTTTAATTTAAGATTTGGAAATCTCCATACATCATGAGCAGAAAGATCAGACTTTCCAATCATCTCATTCTGATGTGTTTTGTTTGTTTTGTACCATCGCTACTGTGGTTCTCATTGGTTACTTACTTTTGAGAATTACCTTTGTTTATAGAGCCGGAAGTCCATTGACATCTTTTTATTGTTATGCGATGTTCTTGAGATTGATTTATATTACACTGACTTTAAATTTGTAATAAATACATGTTAAATCTGATTTCCTGACTTGGAGTTTTACTGTGTAGCCAAATGGGTTGCACTGAATTATGAAATTTAACTGAAATCTAACTCCTTTATTTTTAAGCTTCCAAAAAGATCAGTACCGAAGGGGACAAAAAAGGGCCCAAATACTCTTCCCTGGAGCACCTTCCTTTCACTTGTTTTCCCTCCATAATTCTGTGCCATATGTACGAAAACAACAAGCACATTTGCAAAATGTAATTTGTAAACCTTGCACATGGTGTCAAGGTAGCATGATAGTGTTCTTGCGAAGTTGATTTTGTAAGCAAGTACAGTTTCCAAGAAACTAATCCAGACTGTCACAGATGCAAAATTTGTGTCAGAAGTCCTCGCGTTAAAGTGATGGCAACCTTAGGAAAGACCTGTGTATTTGTAAAATGGCAGTGTTTCCCTCCGGGCCTAACTGGAAAATATGGTAAGTATTGCGACTGGAAGTGGTTTCTTCTGAGGGTTGAGAACAGGCCTTGCTAATGCTTCCCAACTAGGTCAGTGTTAATCCCGCCCACTCCTTTCCTTCTCTTTGTTGTCTGCCTGCCAGCCCAGCCACCCGCTCACTTGGCATCATTTTGATGGGCAGTGGTTAGTTGCTGCCACTCAGAAGATACCAGTTCCTGTCACCCACAATGCCATTTTCCAAACCTATTCACAGCTTTAATTAATTTTATCCAGACCATCATCTCCATCATCTTTTCACTGCACCCTTAGTAGGTTGAAGGGGGCAGGGAGCCAGGGAGGAGAACATACAGCTCTAACTTCTGAAAATGTGACCTGGCAAATCACTACTTCTGACCCACAAAAAAGAGAGGACCAAGAAAAACAACCTAAAACGATGTGAAAAGAAAATGGCTCTCTTGAGTGCTACACCCTTAAGAGAGTCATCAAGCGACAATTTACTAACTCTCCTAGAGCTAGAACTACAGGCGAAAGAGATTAAAAGCCCAGATGCCTTGATACAATAAGATAATGGCATTAAAAAAACAACTTGCAGTGGGGGAGCCATCAGACCTCTGCTGCTTTTTTAGACTTCAATCTTGGTGATGGGTTATTGCAAGATTTGCATCTGCCAACTCCACTACATCCTAAATTAATTAAATCTACCATGTTCGACTTTGATTGTAATTTATCTGTTAAGGAAAATGTATTGCCTATAGACAGTGGATATAAGAAATGCTGGGGACCTGATATGGTGATGAGAGCTTGATATTTCTAGACCTACTCACGGCCAACTATACGATATGTGCACTGGATACAACAATAATAGAGGTGGGCAGGTTCATGCCTCCCATGGAGCCAATATTTCAATGCTCTTTGGAGCACCTGCCTTGCACACTAAACCAGTGAATAAGGTTCCATTATCACCTACAGTCAAGGTCATCAAAGCATGTGCCCATGGTGCAGATTGGGGTGTACAAATTCTCCCTACTTCCACGGATAGAGTAAATTCACAGTTACACGCACATACACTCATCATACGCTTGGGCCCATTTCACTAACTTACACTCAGATTACTCCATTAGCACTGAACCTTTGGAAAGAAACCTTCTAAACACCCTGCATCTACACACATGGTCGATAAGACCTAATTGACACTGTCTCGAGTCATGATTTAACCAATAATAATCAACAATAATCAAAAATAGAGTACTCAATAATTGACAAGAAATAATAACCAATACTGTATTTAAAATTATGATTCTTTATCTAAAATTAGTTCAAATGGAAAAGCAATCAAAATAAAACATTATTCTCATAGTTACCTATTCTAGCTAAATGTCAGAATGGGTCAGGACAGGTCTCTCAGTAAAAGTCTCCCGAGTCGCCGTCCTCACAGCATAAATCCTCACCAACGCAGGTTTGGGAAGAAGTGGCAAAGTGGCAAAAACCCTCTCTAGGCTAACAATATTTATAATAATTCTAACAATAGAAGGCAACATAAAATGTTTTCGATATCCGCTGAACCGCTGAGCAAAGCGAGCAGGAAAGGATGTAGCATCGCTACATTTGGAAAATCTCCGCTCAGAAAAATCACAAAAATAAAAAGACGGAACACGGAACTAGATTTGAAAAAGTATCTTTTCATATTCACATTTCCTCGGAACCAGCATTATGATCTCAGAGTTCATTCATTATGGCTCCTTTGTCCTCCAAGGTTGCTCAGATGTATTTGGAAATTCGCCCAGAACTGCTGTCCTCACAGAAAACTTTAACCAGGCGAAGACTGTGGTCAGATGACTCTCGACCATGTTCAGCAAGGCCTTCTCATCACAAATCATTCACTCGAGGCCAGGCTGCAAACGCCAGCCATTTTATACTAGGCCAGAACGTATCATCTTAATTAAAAGAGACAAAAACAACGTTACCACAGCATAGTGATTAAACAGTGTTAACCCCACTAATACCCTTATGTGTATGTAATTATCTAGCCTTTGCAACACAAGAAAAGCATTAGTACATGACATTTAAAAAGCGTTTTCGTGCTTTAAAATAAACAGCACTCAGCAACATTTATTAATAAAACATGCACATTATTAATAAACGACACAAATGCTTCCCCACGTGTAGTTTTCTCTTGTTATTTCTTGTTGGTTAATTAGAACACTTACACAAAACAAATAATTAGTAATTATGAATTAATAATTTTAATTTCTTTCGACAACAGACAAACCAGAGCTTTAAAAAACCCAATAGATTTTCAACAGAAAACTCTGCTCCAGCAATCCCCCCTTTGGTGATATTATCATCAAATAAACAACCAAAAAAAAAAAATTAGTAAAATTTTAGTCCCAATTTTTAGGAGAAACTGGAAATGTCTTTTTCTTTTTGACAACACTAGACACCAGACTCCCTTTCATCATCCCTCTTTGTCTCCAAATAAACACTCTCCCTCAATTCTTCTAATTCTATTTCTTGTGGATCTCTTTTTCTTTTATTTATCCTTTCAATATTTCTTTTAATTAATTTCTTTTTCCCTCCCCTGTTTTTACAACACAAACACACCAATCTTAATATCAATAAAGCAACAATTATACAAGTCAAAGGAAACAATATCTTACCTATAATAGTACTACCTATCTTTGCAATAAAACTCTTAACAGCAATTATTTTATTAGCTATTTTAGTCCAAATACTCAGCTTTCAGTGGTACTAATTCTTCATGCAAATCAGTAATATTTTTGATATAGACCTTCAGGTCTTTGCTTTCGTCTGGAATGTAAGTGCAACAATGTTGAACTTTCAATATTCCACAGACCCCACCCTCTTTAGCTAATAGGATATCAAGGGCAAGTCGATTTTGCATAGACATGGCACGTACGGCAATCAATTCCGTATTCACCAAAACAAACCCTCCAGCGGTATTTGTCGATAAGCGATCCACCACTGTTGACAGTTTCCGAATTCCATATGCATTCAAAGAAATTCCCACTGCTGGAATTAAAGCTCCAAAAATGTCACCCACTATTTCTGACCAAGTTTCTCTCTTAAAACGTGTTAGTAAATTAATATGTTCTACATCTTCTATTCTATCTATATGAAAAATCTTTGGAAAGACCAGGCCCGCATAACACGTGCCATACCAATGGTCAGGCAACTTGTAATAAGCCTTGTTCCCACAAACATAATACACTCCTGGGAAAACTGGATCCTCTCCTCCTCTAAAACCCCATCCTGTCGCAATGAAGTATGTATCATGACACTCACTAGTCCCAACAAAGTATGTATCATATTGGGATTTCTTTCTTGTAATGCACAGCTTACGGTGGTGCATCTAAAGCTAAAGTTGGACTAGCTCCATTTCTCAATTCTTTTCCCATCTCAATGTCCCAAATTGTCTCACTCACTTTATATTTCCCTACCTTTTCATGCATGCTCAATCTCCTTTCCTCCACCATGTTTAGGAAAGCTTTCTCCTCTTCTTTCAAACTGCAGGTTAAATTATTCTTAAAAATGTAATCTAATGTTAATTCTTCTTTCTCAATAAAAATCTCACCAAAAATGTTAGCTTCTTTAGCTGGATTCAGCTTTTCATTCATAGGCAATTGCCCAAAAATACTATCTTTGTTAGACATCTTATAATCTATTTTCCCTAGCAAATAAAAAACACTACTCAACACACTACAAGAAATTCCATACGTAGCTGGTAAATGGTGATAAGTAACACCCACTGAAACGGATGCAGGTAATTGCATACAAACATAGCAATCCCTCACTTCCATTGTCTTCACATATTCGTACAACTTTGAAAAAACATTGCTAGAAAAATCATTAATTGACCTATCTTTATGCATATAAGTATTACTAATTCTAGTTGGAACTACTTTTTGTGAACTCTTCTCTACATTAGTCTCATTCTCAGTATGTATTTCAAATGTACCTATTGTAACTCTAAATGTAACTAATAAAGCTAAAACACCCCATAGTAGCATTAATAATCCAGTACAGCAACAGCACATTCTACACCATCTTTTCAAAAAGGCACATCTACATTCTCTATGTTAACCATTTTACTACTTTGACCGTGTCTTTTGACTTAGCCTCTACTACTCCACTACTGTATTACTTTTTATTTCTGGATTACTTCAAACAGCTGAATTTCAGACTTTCTCCTTTTCACTTTTCTCCAAGTGATTCCTTCAGTTCACTCAATTTGGATATTCATCACTTTTCACTCCTTCTTCTTCAGCAACAAAAAATTGTATCAGATCATCAACAACATCCTGTGCATCCGACTCTTCTCCAATGTCTGTCAGGATAACTTTTAAGATTCCAACAGATTTGTCCTTTTCCTCAACCACTTTTCTCAAGATCCCCTCCGGATTGTCTCGATTCACTGTTTCTTCTTCTTCTCCTCCTTCAGACAGTGCCACATAAGACCATTCCGGTGATCTGTACGTTTGGTTGGGTTTTCTAATTCTCTTTATCTCCTCAGGTTCTCTTGACTCCTTTTGCTCCTTCCTTTTTACTTCGTTTTGACTCGACACCTCATTCACTTGTTCAGCTTTCGATGTATTTGCTCTTATCAGTCTGTATCTCAGCCTCTTTACTCTGTTGTTAGGCCAAAAATCTCCTCTTACAACCTTTTTCGGTCTTGTTTCTGTATTATTTCTTTCTCCAATCCAAGTTCTCTTTCTCAGAACTCGACCTTCTGATTTTTCATTCTCACTTTCATCCGATTCTGTTTCAAATGCCTCTTGTTCTTCAGCAGTTTTCTTTCGCTCCACAGTCTTTTTCACCACTGTTTGAGACTTCCCTACTTCTTTCCCTCCTGGAGTCTCCGACACGCAATCTTCTTGCTGTCTACTTGTCCCTTTACCTAGCTTATCAGGAATGTTCCCTACACCTCCTCGGGGGTCTTCCACAATCTGTCCCTCTCTATCTTCTTCTGACCCTACTTCTTCTTCAGGTATAATCTCAAGTGGTTCTTCAATCTCCTCCTCTTCTGATTCAGGAGTAATTTCTGTGGAACTGCTCTTTTCTTTTCTTTTTCCTCCACTGCTTTTTGGAACTTCAGGCTCTCTTACAGAATCTGATCTCCCTTCTGAGACTATCAATGGTTCTCTTGAAGTCTTTTCTGCTTCTTTTTCTGAACTTTGATTTTTTCTCACTGGTTCTGGGTCTTCATCATCACTGGAATCTGATTCTTCAAAATACTCCTTGCCAGTCCCATCCTTTGGGTTTGGAACTCTCAGAGTATGACTCGCATGTACCCAGTTTTTCACACCAGCACACTTCACTGCAGTTGTCGTAGTCAAAATAACTTGTCTTGGTCTTCCCCACCTTGGAACCAAGCAATTTCTTTTTCTGTGTACTTTAATCCTCACCCAGTCCCCTGGACTCAGATCATGAGCTTGCTTCTTCTCAAGTGTGGTAGCTTCTTCTCCAACCTGGTGAAACACAGAATGAACTGCGTCAGCCAGGCCTTTACAGTAATCCAAAATCATGTCATCAGTTATTGTCATCAACTTATTGACAGGCACATATGCATGTCGCATTGCGCGTCCCATCAAGATTTCGTGCGGACTCAACCCAGTAGTTCTATCTGGAGTAGATCTAATAGTCATTAGCACTAGAGGCAAGACATCAGGCCATTTCATTCCAGTGGCTAAACACATCTTACCAATCCTGTTCTTGATTGTGCCATTTATCTGCTCAACAACACCAGAAGCCTCTGGCCTGTATGCACAATGTAGCTTTTGCTGTATGCCCAATGCTTCACAAGTCAAACTCATGAGCTCATTATAGAAGTGTCCACCTCTATCAGACTCAATCGTTACTGTAAACCCGTACCTAGGAATCAACTCTCTTAACAGTAACTTTGCCACTGTTATTCCATCATTTCTCCTAGTCGGATAGGCCTCCACCCATCTTGAGAACAAACAGACTACCACTAGAACATACCTCAGTCTGTTCACTTGGGGCATTTCAATGAAATCTACCTGCATTCTCGTGAAAGGACCACCTTCTCTGCCTATTGTTCCCAGACTCACCACTGTCTTTTTCCCAGTGTTAAATTGCTGGCAAATCAAACATCTCTGACAGATGCTCTCTGCAATTGTCCTGAACTTTGCATTGTACCAAGTCTGTTTAAAAGACCTGATCATCGCATCCCTTCCCAAATGTCCCTGGCCATGATACATGCTTGCCATTGTCGACAACATGGAATTAGGCATGACTGGTCTGCCATCTCTATAGACCCAAACATGGTCTGTTTCTCTTGGGGCACAACCTGCCTTGATCCAGTCTTTCTTTTCTTCCTTTCCTGCCTCATCCTGCAACTGTTTCACTTCATCCCACGTTTCTAAGACATTAGTAAACATCACAGAACAAAAAGACATTTCTCCTTCTCGTTCCCTATTAATCGAGTGATTGTTCTTAGCACAATATTGTGCAATGTCGTTAGCAAATCTATTGCCAACAGTCACAAAATCATCTCCTTGTCCATGAGCAGCACATTTCACAACTGCTAATTCTTTAGGCAGCTGTATCGCCTCAAGCAATTTCCCAATCACTTCAGCATTCTTTATTGGAGTCCCCTTCGACGTCAAGAAACCTCTCTGTAGCCAAAGTTGGCCAAAATCATGCACAACTCCAAATCCATACTGACTATCAGTCATCACAGTCACTCTCAGATCTTTCCCAATTTCACAAGCTTTCGTCAATGCCACCAATTCTGCAACTTGTGCAGATTTCACTCCTTTCAATGATGATGCTTCCATAACTTCTGAAACCTTGCACACTGCATATGCTGCACTCAGCACACCCTCATCATTCCTCAGGCATGATCCATCTACAAACAGCACATGATCACTCTCAAGTAAGGGAAGATCCCTTATGTCTGGTCTCGGTTTTGTACAGTAATCCAACACATCCAAACAATTGTGATCATCTTCTGTCTTCACACCCACATTTTCAATATCCGGCAACAATGTCGCTGGATTCACATTCACACATCTCTCCAGAGTCACATTTGATGCTCCCAGAATGACTTTCTCATATTTAGTCAGCCGACTATGTGACATATACTGAGTTCTGCTTCTTGTCAAAAGAATTGCCACATTATGAGGTACGAATACCCTTACAGGATATCCCATTATGATTCCCTCACTCTGTTCCAGACTTCTACATGTTGCAGCCACAGATTTCAGACAACCTTGTAAACCCACAGCTACAGGGACAAGTGTCGATGAGAAGTACGCAATATGTCTTCTCAGTAATCAATGTTTCTGAATTAACACTGAAAGTGCACATCCATTTCTTTCACTGCAGTACAATTCAAACTCTTTCTCATAGTCTGGCATACCCAAAGCAGGGGCTTCACACATTCTGCTCTTCAGCTCCTCAAATGCTGCCATTTGTTCTCCATCTAGTTCCAATGGATCTGTCATTTCACTTTTTGTCAGCTTAATCAGTGGCTTTGCTATCAGCGAGAAATTAATTATCCACTGACGACAATAACCCACCATTCCCAGGAACATTCTCACTTCCCTTTGGGTCTTTGGGGCTTTCATTTCTCTGATAATTCTAATCCTGTCATTAGTCACTTTTCTCAGACCTTTTTCAATATTGTGTCCAAGATAATGCACCTCTTTCTTGCAAAATTGCAATTTAGCTGGAGATAACCCTCCATCTGCCAGATGATTCAGTAAAGCTATGGTATCTACTTCACAAGCTTCACGTGTCTTTGATGGCACAAGTAGGTCATCAATATATTGCACTAGCACTGAGTTTTCAGGCATGATCAAACTCTCTAATGACTTTTTCAATAACTGATTGAATATCGAAGGACTCTCCGTATACCCCTGTGGGATACGACACCATGCTAAAATACGCTGGCCAAACCTAAATGCAAAAATCGGCTGGCTGTCATGATGCAATGGAATTGAAAAGAAAGCATGACACAAATCAATCACTGTGTACCACTGTGTACCACTCAGCATCATGTGGAATCTGATACAAAATCACTGACGGATTTGGCACAATAGGACAACATGCCACCACAATTTGATTAACTTTTCTCAAATCCTGTACAATCCTGAACTTCCCATTAGGTTTCTTTAGCCCCATTATCGGTGAGTTACACGGACTACTCAATAGTTCTCTCAAAACTCCTTGCTGAATCATTTTCTCAATTATAGGAGTTATTCCCTCAATTATTTCTGGTGTCATTTTGTACTGAGGAATGTTAGGATAAGTAATTCCTTCTTTCACTGCAATTTTCACAGGATCTACATTATTCATCAATCCCACATCCTCTCCAGTAAAATCCCAAACTGTCCTTTTCACTGTGTCTCTCAGCTCTTGAGGCAAATCCTCCGGATCAAACACAGCATATGCACCAATTAACTCACTCTCTCTATTTTCTAGAGTCACTCGGTACAAAACATCCTCATCTGGTGTTTCAAAAGCTATTCCATCCGGTGTACAAAAAATTGTACAATTCATCTTACAAAGTAGATCCCTACCTAACAAGTTCACTGGACTAGTGTCACAGACAATAAATCTGTGCATGTCTGAAAATTTCCCTATTTGTACTCTTACTGGTTCAGTAAGACGTGTCTTGATTTGTGTATTGGCTACACCAACTACTTGGATTGCTTCATCCGAGAGAGGAAGATTTTTAATATCTGTTGACCTGACAGTTGATCTTGTTGCACCTGTGTCTACTAAAAAAGTAACACCTTCTTCATTTATTTTTCCATCCACAAATGGTCCTGCCTGGTCTATTTCTAGAGTTGCACCAAGTATGCACTCTTCCTCCTCTCTTCGGCACCGTCAATAATCACCTTCAGACTCACTCCCTTCATTCTTTAACAAGTACTGCTGTACCTGGTTAGAACGCCTTGGTTTGTTTACCTGCTCATCATTGTAGAATCCCGAATCCTTATTATACTTTTGTGATCCTCTATTCTGCGGCAAGGGCGGTTTTGGCTCTTGACTCTGCTGTTTCACAACAGAAAGTTGTTGCTGCTGTCGATTATTCCCTTCGTTCTGCACCTGTTGATTTAATGATTTACTTTCATTATTCGCTAATGGTGGATTGGTACATTCAGATCTCCAATGTCCCAGTTGGCCACAGTTGTGACACGGGAACTTTTTTTGGCTTCCTCAAGATTCCCCTTTCCTTTCCCTGCATATCTAGGTCTATTCCCTGGATTATTTCCTGCATTATTCGCCTGTTCCACCAACTGTGCTTCCTGTCTTTCCGCAACTTTCACTTGTGCCCACATTGCTTTCTCTTTCAGCTTTCTCTGTTTTGCTTCAATTTCATCACTGAAGTATTTTGCATGTCTCAAAATCTCATCTATTTTCTTACTCTGCCAGTCCACTGTATGCTCACGAATTCTCTCACTAATCTCAGGTCTCAGGCCATATACAAATCTGTATACAAAATGACTCAAATCCTTGTCACCCAGGTGTTCATCCCCACTGAATTGTTTAAAAGCCAGTATCAGCCTCTCATAAAAAGCATGAACCGATTCTTTTGCTTCCTGATGTGTTCGATCTATTTTAACCCAGTCTGTCTCTTTTGGAGGTACTTTATTTTTCAGGTATACGATCACCTGCTCATACTTTCTCATTACCTCTGGATCTGGTGCTCCTGTTCTCTGATCTCTTGGATATTCCTCAGTAGGCCAACTTACAACTATTTTACATTCAACCCACAAGTCTGCTGGAACAATGATATCAAACAGACTATTCAGGTCAATCCACAGCACTTTTGACAATTTCACAAACCTGTCTACCTGCCTATACCACTCGACGGGCTTTTCTCTCAGTCGAGGGAAATCATTCGTAAATGATAAAATTTCCTGTCTGGTCCATGGAACATGTACATATCCTCCTCCAGGTATTTCTCTCATAGGATAAGCATCCACTGTTTTCTCTTTTTCTCTCACAGGAAATGCTGAATAAGTCTTATTCCCTGATTCTTCTCTTTTCTTGTACCACCTATCCTTCCACTTCTCAACATCACCCCATTTTCGCAATAAAGCGATCATCTCTTTAATCTGTCCTGTTCTACCAGCACCATTCAGATTTTCAATATCTTTGTCTGTGAAATCCATCCTGTAAGACTTCTGCAAAACTTTCACTTTATCAATGTCAACTCCATGATCATTTGCTATTGCTCTTAATCTGTCATGTGTATTTTTAGTTCTCCAGGTGATATTTTTACACATAAATAACAATTCACCATCATGATGATTTTTTAGAATTTCTGTAGGAACTGTCCCTGCAACAAGCTCTTCTAATTCTACACGTAACCTAGCCACATCAATTGCCTGTGAATCTTTATCCCTCTTTTGAAGAACTTTCATCCATTCATTCAAATCCTCAGCTGTTATTTCAGTAGATTTTCTCACTGGAACCACTTTCTTCTGCGGTTCTAAAATCGGCATCCCTGAACAACTAGCTTCACCAGCATCCAATCCTGAATTAGACTGTATCTCTAATCCTTTACTACATGTCTCATGTCTGGATTTTTCTGTCCTTTTTCCTGAATCTCCTGAAGGACCAGCCAAACTTGTCAATCTATTCCCAACATATGGAATCACCAAACCATTCTCACCTGTCCTCTGCTTATCAAAAACAGGCATAATCGGACCTATGGGTACGGGCACCGTAACAGCGTCTAAATTCTTCGTCAGCTCTTTAATTTTTTCAGTCAACTCCGATGTAGTTCTGGCTAATTCTCTCGTATTTTCACCACCGCTTCTATTCTCTCTTTCCCTGAAAGGATTACCACTTCTTAACTCAGGTGTCACATTTTCTGTCTCAATGATACGCAATGTATCTCTTATCGGAGAAACAACTGGTGTGCTCTCTTCTGGTTCTGGTCTATATGGAGGTGGTCTTTTGTAAATCATGTCATTCAAGACTTCATCCTCATACTCATTAACTCCATATCTTCTCACTTCTGCCTCAGGAACCCTTTCTGTACCCTTCTCTTCAATTGTTCTCATAGGGTATAATCCCTCTGACATACTAGCATTTCGCCATCTCTTCATTCGATCATGATGAGTTTCACGATCATGTCTCCTCCCAAACATGTACCTATAATTTCCCCCAGACCTCTGTTTTTCTCGCTCATGTACTTCCTCTTCCCATTCCACTAAAGCCTCAAACTGTGTCGGCCTTGGTCTTGGGTCAAGACATAACATCTTTTCCCGCAAATTTTTCAACACGGCCAGATTAAATGAACCATGTTCTGGAAATGCTAGAACACCATCCTCCTTTGTATACCTAACCCAATTCTCCAACCATATACAGGTATGATACCCATATCTCGCAGCCATGAAGGATGCAGGCATTTTCGATGGAGGTAACAATTCACCTTCTCTCGTTTTAACATCTTTGTCCTTGTCGAACCAATTTTTAATCTTTCTGAACAAAGATTTTTTCTTTTTCTCTTCTTGGTAATACATTTTAGTTTTTACCAAACTTTCTAATCCTTTCCGTAATACAACTGTACAGTACGATATTTAATCCAATAACAGCGCGACTCACACTAACGCACCAATCCTGGAGCGTCTACGTCACAAGAATACAAGATGATTCTTTCCAATCCTTGCACGGCTCACACCAACGCACCAATCTCAGCGCGAGCACTGTTCTGATCTAATATCCAATCAGAGTGCGGTCTGTTTGACGTCAGCAGTCGCTGCAGTCTCTTGCTCCTGTCTCCTGTCAGTCGTCTACCCCTCCTTTACAAAACTTCTCAGTAGACTTTGTGTCAAATTCTACAAATCTATTAGTTACAACATATAAACATCTCCATTGTCTGCTTCGCTAACCAAAGAATAGTAAAGAAAATCTATTTCACAAGAATACCGTTGACACAGTATCATGCATTCATTAACTGTTTCCTCTAGGACTGCTCCAAAGAGTATTACAATTAACTAAATATATGAGCATTCACGCACATTCATACAAGAAAATGTAGTACATACACACAGAATCCTGCTTTTCCCGAGAACAGCGAACAATCTGCCCCACTACAGAATTATAACATACGTTAACCAAGCAGTGTTTACCTCTGCCCAGTCCTTCAAACAAGCTCAGAGAATACCTATTACTCCTCCCGCGATAAGCTTTAACGGTGAACCTTACGGATCCCTGGGACTTAAGACCAGAGTTTCACAGATAACCTTCGCTACCATTCACACTCCTTTTATACCAGAAATATTTCTAATAGTAACACACAACAATGTCACTAATTCCGAACACAGACAATGTGACGCGTAACTTCAATTGTCACACGTTTTTCCTGCATACGTACAGGACCAACAATCCCGTCTTTCCCGAGAGCAGCATATACTTCCCTCTGCCCTACTACGGAACTGCTACCAGCTCCCAAATTCCAGAAGCACTACATAAAACTCAACATGACGACCTCAACATATAGTATTAGTATATATACCAACATCAATCAATAATCAATAAATCAAAGCCAATATACAAGCAATCTAATCAGATCAAGACAATCATCAATAACCATCAAATTCTGCTACCAGGAAATTGGTGCAGATTGGGGTGTACAAATTCTCCCTACTTCCACGGATAGAGTAAATTCACAGTTACACGCACATACACTCATCATACGCTTGGGCCCATTTCACTAACTTACACTCAGATTACTCCATTAGCACTGAACCTGTGGAAAGAAACCTTCTAAACACCCTGCATCTACACACATGGTCGATAAGACCTAATTGACACTGTCTCGAGTCATGATTTAACCAATAATAATCAACAATAATCAAAAATAGAGTACTCAATAATTGACAAGAAATAATAACCAACACTGTATTTAAAATTATTATTCTTTATCTAAAATTAGTTCAAATGGAAAAGCAATCAAAATAAAACATTATTCTCATAGTTACCTATTCTAGCTAAATGTCAGAATGGGTCAGGACAGGTCTCTCAGTAAAAGTCTCCCGAGTCGCCGTCCTCACAGCATAAATCCTCACCAACGCAGGTTTGGGAAGAAGTGGCAAAGTGGCAAAAACCCTCTCTAGGCTAACAATATTTATAATAATTCTAACAATAGAAGGCAACATAAAATGTTTTCGATATCCGCTGAACCGCTGAGCAAAGCGAGCAGGAAAGGATGTAGCATCGCTACATTTGGAAAATCTCCGCTCAGAAAAATCACAAAAATAAAAAGACGGAACACGGAACTAGATTTGAAAAAGTATCTTTTCATATTCACATTTCCTCGGAACCAGCATTATGATCTCAGAGTTCATTCATTATGGCTCCTTTGTCCAGGCTAAGACAGTGCTTCTCCTTGTGAGTACCACTGCAGGCTAGATGCTGACAAAGAAGCATCCGACCATCGACTGGTGGGGATATTCAGCCGCCCTGACAAAAATCCAACCTCAGTATCTAAGGCTCCATTAGAAGTTAGATATTCTTCTCTAGGCCTGCTAGCAAGCAAATGTCCTACAAAAGTGATCACCTGGCGGCGAACGTTTAAAAAAGCGGTCTTCTCAATAGGGAGAGCACCTGAGATGCAAGCAGATAAACTGAACATTCAAATTGCGATCTTGCAAAACCTAGCAGACTTTACCTAAAACATTGACCACAAATTGTACAAATAAAGCACTTTAATCATGCGACTACAGTGATCCACTCTGACGATTATGTCAGCATTAATTGTGAATTTGAAAAATTAGGTCCACAATAAAGGAAACGTCCTTCACGCCTCTACAACTGCTATTCCTCCGCCAAAAGATCATGCAGAAGAAGGTAATGGCCCTGAAAAGCCACAAGATATCTCTCTTGTATCAAAGCAGGTACCTACATTTACCCTTGACCATTAGGGGTTGTCAGCCTCTGACATCGACATTAACATGGATATACATTTAAATAAAGAAAATGATCTGGAAAGTGTAACCTGTTTTAGGAAACAATCCTAAGGCAAACAATGAGCAGCTTCGAAAGTCACCAATCACCTCAAGAAAGAATAAAAAAATGTTTACGAAAAAGTCAAATTTAATGGTCTCTTCATGGCAAAACCTCTTTTCCATCTTTTTCAAAATTGGCTCGCTGCATGCAGACACTAACAATATCATGGAATCACGACCTATGATAGGTAATATTGTGGGCACTTCTAACTCCTCATCCACGATATCTAAGCCATTTTCTAAATCTGGAGAGGTAGTGCTCCCGATAACTCATCTATCGCCACCGGGGCTGAGCCACTTCCATCTGCTAAGCAATCAAATAAGTGGAATTCTCCTATCAGTAAGTGCAAATACTCACAGGCCACACAAACTGAGCAATGTACAAATACTATTACACCAAGCAATGTGGATGACGGTACTCAGTCATGTGCCTTGGTGAGGGCATCTTCAGGCATGGTCATGCCACCTCAACAACTGTATAGTGGATCCGGCACGGTCATTCATGATTCTGCCTTGCTCATTAGTCCTTTAAACGCAGATGGTGTTGATAGAGCTCCGCAAGGTGCAGGGGCGTGGGAAAGACCGTCCTTTCAGCCAGTTTTCTCAGGTACTGAGCAGAATCAGCCGAATAAGGCTGGTTTCCACATTAGTCGTGCTTACGATTCTGGCAGCTCCCAAGACACCAAGTTGAGGATCACTCCAACCGATTCAGAGACTGCTGCACAACAGTGTAATATTATACCCTGAATACATGTCTTATGGCAAAGTAGACATACTTAATAGAGGAAACGTACTAAAATTATTTTCTGCCAACCAAAATCTAGGGAATGACATAGATTTCATAGTATTCATGCCACAGTTAAAGAAGAAATCACTGAAAAAACTGAGATACTTTTTTTGATAGGAAAATTATTCAATGAGTCTACACAGAAAAATGTTTGAGCAATAAGTATAGTTGAACCACCAAGACCAAAAAATCCATAAACCTTTGAAATCTCCAGTCCGTCTATAAGAAATCAACATGGGGTCTGTGACTTTCTTTCATGGAACTCAGTTCCACTACATCAAAACATTTTAGAAATCTGAGTCCCCGTTGGGACGCTTCTTTTGAAAAATCAGGGTTTTTCCATCGATTGTCCACTGCAAGAAAACATTTTAGATCACATATCACTCTTATAAGACGCTGCTGTGCCATTTTGCCAGCAGTCCTTTGGGCAACCTCACTGTTTGTCCCCTGGGTGTTGTGTGATTTTTGTGGGTATCTGAAAAGGTCCAGAAGAAGGTGGTCAATCTACTCTTCCCAAGCCACTGAAACGCGCGTCAACCCAATGTTCAGACCCTTTTGAACATATATATCAAACTTGGTCGTGGAGATTTTGCAATCTGTAGTCTCCCCTTTTCCCAGATGCGTTCTGTGTGAATGTTATATGAGTCTGTATGTGTTTGGAGGAGTTTTGTATTTTTGATATACTTATGTGGTTTTCTCCGGGGGTTTTATTGTTCGACAGTACATTGTATGTATTTTTTACTTCTATGTGGAAATACTGTCGATTTTTATTGTAATATATACCCAAAAAAAGTTCGAAAGATGGAATAGAAAGAAAATGAACTGCTATGAAATATATCAAGAAATTAAATAAACAGTCATGATGAAATCAAGCATGTTAGCGTCATTGAAATTAATTAACAAGTTGTTGAGCCCTCGTCGAATTCGGTAACAAAATAAATATAGGGTGGTTGGCCTTCAAGAGATGTCTCAATATATGTACACAAACAATTGAACCTGACCGCCACTGTCTTAGCACATTTGAGTGGCTCATTGATTATAATAAAACTTTCATCACTGGCTGATCAACAACACTCTTCTTGTTCTATGATGCTATAGAATATTTACAGAAACCCAAACGCGGGCAAAAGAAATTAGGCTTTAGAGTGCCTAATCGAAATTCTAGGTTGATTAGGACCTGACACCTTAAGAAGCATATGGCAATTAAGAGGAGATTATAGCGCCAGCCTGCTATCCATAATGAATGATCAGAACTGGCTCGATGTGGAGGACTAAGATGCATTTAGCTGAGCAACACACTACTGCCCTGAACACTCTAATCTTGCAGTCACTGAATGGCAGAAGTATAACTGATCAGGCCGCAGCTTACACGTCTACATCGCATCAAAGATCGCCCATGCTAGATTACTTATGGGTAAAAATCCAGCACTTCAGTCACACTATAAACTTCAAAATCGACCATACGCTTGTAAGTAATCATGCTATTTTGTCCTGCAAATTTAACCTGCATGTTGAACCTTGACAGAGAGAAATTATGCTGGGAAAATAATAAGAGATGGAATAATTTAGAAGGCTCCTGTGGGATGGTGTTGTAGCAGCCAGGACCTTCCCTGGTAGGTCGCTCCCCCCCGCTGCAGCTCTGCCTGCACCCCCACTGTCTCTACTGCCGCCGGTGAAATCGAGGCCCTCCACCACCCGCAGGCATCCACCTGCACCTCATCCCTGGTGGCCAGTGGTGGTCTTAGGTTTGTTTCCGCTTGTTGTGTGTGCCTGTAACTGTCTGCCCGCTCCTCTTCTGTGCCCCTCTGCCCCCCGCTCACCGCTTTGCATCTGTGCCCCCTTTTGAATTCTGTATCCCTCGCCAACCTCCGTGCCCCCTTTTATTTTGAACCGACTGACTTCTGTGCCTTCTGTGACTTCTGTGCCCCCTTTGATTTTGTACCCCTTGTGCTGACTTCTGTGCCCCCTTCTCGAGTCCATGCCCCGCGCCGGTCTCCTTTCCCCCGACCCCGCCGCTGCTTCCCCTGTGGCCCCACCCCCTCTGCGCCCATTCGCTCTACCCGACCCTCACCTCCCGCCTCCCAGCTGCTCCTCCCTCCCCACCTCCCCATATATAGCGGCCGCTGCGCGGTGAGGAGAGTGACCCTTGACCTTTCCTGGAAGGTCGCGCCCCCCCGCTGCAGCTCCGCCTGCACCCCAGCTGTCTCTACTGCCGCCGGTGAAATCGAGGCCCTCCACCACCCGCAGGCATCCACATGCGCCTCATCCCTGGTGGCCAGTGATGGCCTTAGGTTTGTTTCCGCTTGTTGTGTGTGCCTGTAACTGTCTGCCCGCTCCTCTTCTGTGCCCCCCTGCCCCCCACTCGCTGCTTTGCTTCTGTGCCCCCTTTTGAATTCTGTACCCATCGCCAACCTCTGTGCCCCCTTTTATTTTGTACCGACTGACTTCTGTGCCTTCTGTGACTTCTGTGCCCCCTTTGATTTTGTACCCCTTGTGCTGACCTCTGTGCCCCCTTCTCGAGTCCGTGCCCCGCGTCTGTCTCCTTTCCCCTGTCCCCGCCGCTGCTTCCTCTGCGGCCCAGCTCCCTCTGCACCCATTCGCTCCACCTGACCCTTGCCTCCTGCCTCCCAGTTGCTCCTCCCTCCCCAGATCCCCATATTTGGCGGCCACTGCGCGAGCGCACGCAGTAGGCGCGCCACCGGCGCGCTGCTGGGGCGCGGCTGGCGTGCCGCTGGGGCGCCGAAGGCATGCCTAAGGCAAGCACGTCTGCGCCCGTCCGTGCCTGGACCGCACCCAGCGCCAGAACCCCTGCGCCCCGCAGCAGCCACGAGGACCGCCGCCACTCGAACGCCAACACCCAGGAAGGACCCACACCTGCTGCAAGGCCGCCCCGAAGTGCCCCCACAGCCCTTTCACCTGCCTGAACTGCAGCTTCTCCTGCCTCGTAAGCGCCGAGACGCCCACCACGACAGAACCCAACCAGCTTAGATGCATCCTGATCAACACCCGCTCCGCACACAAACACGCCGTCGAACTCTGGGACCTACTCGACACCGCATCACCGGACGTCGCCTTCCTGACCGAGACCTGGATGAACGAAGCCTCCTCGCCAGACATCGCCATAGCCATCCCAGACGGGTACAAGCTCACCCGCAGAGACCGCACCAACATGGCCGGAGGAGGAATCGCCATCGTCCACAAAAACACCATCAGGGTCTCAACAAACACCAACGACACCCTCAGCACCGCCGAACACATGCACACAGACCCCAAGACCACCCTAAGAGGCACCCTCGCCTACAGACCACCAGGACCCCGGCCTCAATTCTGCGACTCCATCGCCGACCTCATCAGCACGCACGTGCTGACCTCCACCAACTACATCCTCCTCGGAGACCTGAACTATCATCTGGAGAACAACAACGACAACAACTCTTCCACCCTGGTCGACAACCTCGCCAACCTCGGACTGAAACAGCTCGTCACGACTCCGGCCCACATCGCCGGTCACATGCTGGATGCCATCTTCTCCTCAAGCCCCCACGTCACCTTCAGCCATGCCTCTGAACTCACCTGGACAGACCACCACTGCATCCACTTCTCCTTCCGAAAACCCCTCACACACCACCGCACCCTACAGACACCCCGCCGCTACTGGGGCAACCATTCAACCAACCCCACCAACCCCAATGATGGTGCACTCACCCTCGAACGCTGGATGAACGACTGCGCCAACACCGTAGCCCCGCTGAAAAAACCCACCAACAGAGACACCAGCAAAAAAGTCAGCTGGTTCACCCCGGAACGCCTCGACTCAAAGCGCACCTGCCGGAAATTGGAGAACATATGGCACAGCGACAAGACACCGGACAGCCACGCTGCCCACAAAGACGCCATCCGCAACCACCACCTCCTGATCAGGACCGCCAAAAGGACCTCCTTCACAGACCTCCTTGACAACAACGCACACAAGAGCAAGGAGCTCTTCACCATCGTGAAGGAACTCTCCAACCCCAGCTCCAGCGCCAACGACATCCCACCATCACAAGCCCTGTGCGACTCCCTCACCACCTTCTTTCACCGGAAAATCACCGACATCCATGACAGTTTCAAACCCCGGACGACCCCTGCAGACCTCGCCACACCGGACCCACCGCACCCCAATGCCCATGACACCCTGAGAACCTGGGCCAACGTGAGCATCGAGGACACAATCAAGACCATGGGCACAATCCACTCCAGATCCCCGTCCGACCCTCTCCCACACCATATCTTCAACAAAGCCAGCAATTCCATCGCACCCCACTTGCACAAAATCATCAACCTCTCCTTCGAGACCGCCACCTTCCCTGAGAACTGGAAGCACGCAGAGATCAACGCCCTACTGAAGAAACCCAAGGCGAATCCGAGCGACCTCAAGAACTTCCGACCCATCTCCCAGCTTCCGTTCCCAGCAAAGGTCATCAAGAAGGTAGTTAACACCCAGCTCACCCATCACCTCGAAGACAACAACATCCTGGACCCCTCCCAATTAGGATTCCGCAGCAACCACAGCACCGAGACCGCCCTCATCGCCACCACAGATGACATCGGGATCCTTCTAGACAACGGCGAGACGGCGGCCCTCATCCTCCTGGATCTCTCCGCCGCCTCCGACATCATCTGCCACCGCACACTACGTACATGACTCCAAGATGCAGGGATCCGGGAGAAGGCCTTGGAATGGACCACCTCCTTCCTCTCCGGCAGAACTCAGAGAGTCCGCCTCCCCCCGTTCCGGTCTGAGGCCTCCGAGATCATCTGCTGTGTCCCACAAGGATCTTCCCTCAGCCCAACACTGTTCAATGTCTGCATGGCACCACTTGCACGCATCGCCCGACAGCACGACCTCAACATAATCTCCTATGCCGACGACACGCAGCTGATCCTCTCCCTCACCAAGGACCCTCTCACCGCTAAATCCAACTTCCACCAGGAAATGAAGGCAGTCGACGACTGGATGAAGGAAAGCCAACTCAAGCTGAACTCAGACAAGACAGAGATCCTCATCCTTGGGTCCAACCCCTCAGCATGGGATGACTCATGGTGGCCCGCATCACTGGGGGCCCCCACCGACCACGCACGCAACCTGGGAGTCATCCTCGACTCAAAACTCACCATGACCAAACAAGTCAACGCAGTCTCCTCCACCTGCTTCAACACCCTCTGCATGCTCCGCAAGATCTACAGATGGATCCCGACAAACACAAAGAAAACAGTCACCCAGGCCCTAGTCAGCAGCAGACTCGACTAAGGAAACGCCCTCTACGCCAGAGCCTTGTCCAAGCTCATCAACAGACTGCAGAGAATCCAGAACGCCTCTGCACGCCTGATCCTCGACGTCCTGCACCGTGACCACATCACCCCCCACCTGAGGAACCTGCACTGGCTCCCCGTCGACAGGAGAATGTCCTTCATGGTCCTGATCCATGCACACAAGGCACTCCACAAGACCGGACCAGCCTATCTCAACAGTCGACTCTCCTTCTACGTACCCAACAGGAAACTCCGCTCTGCCGACCACGCCCTGGCCACGGTCCCGCGCATTCTCAGAACCACTTCTGGAGGCAGGTCCTTCTCCCACCGCGCCGCCAAGACCTGGAACACCCTCCCCCTCTACCTACAACAAACCGAAGACCTGCTGACATTCAGGAGACAACTAAAGACCTGGCTCTTCGACCAGATAGCAGCAGCACCACCCCCCCCCAGCGCCTTGAAACCCTTACGGGTAAGTAGTGTGCTTTACAAATTAAATGATTGATTGATTGAGTGCGATTGAACAGCTGCAAGCATACTTGTTGGACTCAAAAAATAAAAAATGCATCATTATGCTCATGCGAAGGCTGGTCTGAATTAACTAATGGTTAACTTAAGTCCTTCGCCCGCTCAAAGGCATTCGGGTTTACATCCTTGCATCTCTGGATTATTAAAAAAATCAATAATTACTATCATTTTAAAGACTGTTAAATAGTAAGTACAATGCTGGTGAAAAAGGATACAGCTAACCTTGCTTTGAAGAAGAATTTCAAAATGATATGCAAACACAATTGGTGCCACCTTTATGAAGAAAAACAGTGGCTTCAAGGTGAGAAATGGAAGGCTATTTTTAAGTGTAATGGAGTAACATCCAAGGACTCAAAATAATTTTGGCTTATGGCTCACAACTTCTCATAAGGCCAACAGGTAAGAGGATTGATCAAGATCTCAGTGTCTGGAGTGTCAGTGTACCTTTGCTTGCTGGACTTAGACCCTCTTATCCCGCTGCATGAACCAATGATTATCCCTGGAACACAAACAGGCATTCAAAAGGGCATTGGGACAGAGACAAATTTGTTATGCCTAGAGGCATTGATTGATCTCTCCACAAAAATGGTGCAGGTCCACTGTACAATTCATTAATTAACTTTGCCACAGTGTTCAATTAGGTGGATAGAGGCCTCTTGTGGACCACACCATAAGCCTGGGGCATTTATTTGGTCCTGCTGGTGGCCATCATCAGTCTCTACTCCAACATATGGGTGAAAGTGACAGTGTCAATCAAACTGTCAACCTCAACAAAAATGTATGCAAACAGGGGCCGGAAACAGGGTTGCATCTCAGTCCCTTTACTTTTCAAGCAGACTTAAATGACCATTTAAGCACAGTAAAATCCTTCCCTCCCAAAATAGTTAGCCCTCTACTCAATCAAGAAAACCACTCTCATTTTCGCTTTTCAACACCAGTTTAAAATCCTCTCTGATCCCTGTCTTTCTGAAGTCTTAAAAGTCATTGATAGTAAACTGATGTCTATCCTTACATCTGGCGCCTTTGTTTACAAAAATCTATCATTTTTGCTGGATCTCTTGCATTGCTAGTGCAATAGGCATCAATTCCAGTTACCATCTAGCGCTGTGCAGTCCCAAATTTGGCTAGAATTCAATTTAGCTTGCCAAGACTATGGGCCAGATGCATCAAAGGGTTTTGCCCTTCTGTGTCTATGGGAAAATGGGTTCATGCATATGGCCCTATGTGCTTTATGCCTACTTCCTATCTTCTTGCACAGAGTTAGCATTAGCTGATCTTTGGTCAATGAAGCAGCTGTTGTGGGGTATCATCCAAGGGAATCTGAACAATACAACTTTCACCAGACTGCGATAGACTGGCTCGCAGCCTATGAGCTAATTAAAGATTTTTTACATGAGGAAATTGAGCAAAATACGCTTGAAACACACCAGCTTGCTGTCAGTTCAGGATGACCTGCAAGTTATTCTCACAAAAGCTCAACCACACTTAGTCATGGATTATTATAAACCATTAACATTACCGTCATATCTATTACGTCCATCTAACCTTACTGTCAAAGTGCAAATGCTTCGTCTCCTGCTTGGCCTGATTCGTCTAAAAGCATAAAGTATAAATGACAGATAGATTGATTATTTATTGCTTAATTAATCAAAATAATTGCAATTAAAACATTAAAATACAATGATAAAAAAAAGCATAGTTCTCACTTTCTTTAGACAATATGCGACTGAACAAAGGAATGTTACTATGGTTACATGCCGTCACACAACACTAACACCATACATAAACATCGCTTTTAAACAAACACAATATATTCTTAAAACTGATAATGTATTATCATTACATTCCCAGAAATATGCAGGTAAAACTTTCTTACCAAGGTTATATTACATTTTGCAAATATGCGATAAAGTGCAAATGTACATGAACTGAATCATTACATGACAATGTGCAAGTGAGCAATAAGGTGTCGCTGTATGATTAAAACCTGTTATCTAAAGTTTTAAGCCAACGGTTACATTGTACAAATAAGCACACAAAAAAGTGCATCCGTATGTTTTTTACAAATTTCCTATAAGGTCTAATTTAAGTGGTCATTTGGGCACTAAATTGTTCAAGATGTCGAGGAATGGCCCAACCTACCAGTGTTTTCCATATTAAAGATTGAGGTACTGAATCAAAAGCTGCTTTTAAATCTATAAAAGAGATATATAGATTTTGTGTTTTCAAAACTGCCTGTTCCGCTAATAATGTAAGGGCAAACAGATTTGTGATAATAGATTGGCCTTATAATATTTATAATTATATATTGTTGTGCTGTCCAGTGTTCCAAATCAATCAATAGACAGGGGGCAAAAACCTAAGTATCAACATCATTAAGGAAAAGTATAAATGTTTGACCGGCGAACAGGATGAACTTTGCAGGGGCTGCTTAATCGCAAAGGAGGCTCTTTCGCACATTATTTGCCTGTGCCCTATCTTGTTTTGGGCATTATTGCCGCCTACCTAATTTTAGACAACTGAATATAAGATATTGGAAAGCTGCTGTTGATGAATGTCTGAAGGGAGAATCGTACTAGTTATCTGCTAGATATGTAAAATGAAGCTTGTAACCAGGACATTAAACGGAACAAGCTCCCGGTCAACATCAGACGCTCTCCCACTCTGCACACCTTCAAGAAGAGCCTCAAGACCTGGCTCTTTGGCTGACTCGGAGCTGCACCCCCCCACACCCTCAGCGCCTTGAGACCCTCACCTATCCAACTATGTGACTGGACTAACTGTTTGAAAGGTAACTAGTCTGGGTTTGCAAAAATGACATCTAGGATGAGTCCAATAATGTGAGTGGGTTTGTGGATGATCTGATGTAGGTACAGAGTATCTAGGCCAGTGGTGATTGTTTTTGCATGTGACATACTGGGTTTGTCAGATTAAATGTTTAGGTCACCAAGAATACATAGGTTGGAGTGTAGTGTTTTAAGGTTTGAAACTGTGACTTGAAGTGTGTCTGAGAATGTAGAATTGCTAGGTGGAAGTCTGTAAAGGAGTAGGAAGTTGCTGTAGGAAGATTGTGTAGGGTTACATCTGGTGAAGAGGTTCTCACAACCTTATATGGAGATGTCGTCAGCTTTAGTAATATTTAATGTTTGCTTGAATACAACAGCTAGGCCACCTCCTCTTTTACCTATATGATTTTATGTGATAGTTTGATAGCCTAGAAGAACAGCTTAATGCCACACTGAAGCAATGTCATCTCCCAACCATGATTAAGTTATGAAGAGTAAGTCAGGTTGTGTGTCAGTGAGAAGTTTGTATATGTAATGCTTGTTTTTAGAGAAATTGAGTGTTTATTAGTAGGTAGTTTAAACAATGTGTTTTGGTGATGGTGTGCCTTTGTATTGTAGAAGAGTGAGCCGTGTTTTGTGGATTGGCAGCAAATGTGTCCTTAGTGTTGATATTAGCAATAGTGAAGCTGTTCTGCATCATATTCCATATCCAGCAGTCTAAGTAGGCATTTTGATGGGTCTGCTTGTGAAGGTGATGGAGATGGTGGTTGAGAGTGTGTTGGTGGGTAAAGGGGCGGTGATGTGTTTTGTCAAATAATGTATGTGGTGTGTGAGATGGGATGAATAGGAGTCAAGTGTGTTTGTGTTAGATTTCATGGCTAAAAGAGGTAATGTGTGTGATGCAGTGAAATGTAAGGGTTGGGTGGTTGTGTTTTAAAAAGAAGAGTTAGGATTGGTGGATGAAAAGATGGAAGGTTGACTATAGGTTTGTTAGTGACAGAAAGGGGTTTGTTAGGAGCAATTAGAGCAGGGAGTTTGTGTCTGGATGGGATATAGTTATGTATGGTGTG
The DNA here is from genome assembly GCF_964204655.1 of Triturus cristatus. Lineage (NCBI taxonomy): Eukaryota > Metazoa > Chordata > Amphibia > Caudata > Salamandridae > Triturus > Triturus cristatus. The sequence goes on along the minus strand of NC_140587.1, from coordinate 345,155,088 downwards.
GATTTGGTTTGTGTTGGCGATGAGTGGATTGGTTAGTGTTATAGGATACAGGGGTGTTTTGTGCTTGAGTGAAGGTGCAAATGTGTGGTTGTTGGGGTAGATGGGTGTATAGATGCGGTTTGTGGTGTTTTGAAGTTTGGTTTTGAGACATTGAAATGTGTGTATGTTTCCCTTGTACTAAAGGATTAGAGTACCTTTGCTGTGAGTGTGTTAAGTTGTTTGTGGATGTGTTAGGTTGGGTGCTGCTGAATGAGAAAAAGGCCAGCATTTCTGATTCTAGGCCTGACCAGTCCTGAACAGACTCATTCAAGCAACAGTCCTTGTCCTCTCCATCCTTAGCTGTGATGACTGGGCTGAGATCATATAAAATACAAAAGAACTACCCTGCCCAAACACAATAGCAAAGTGGAATGTCTCACCTCTATCTGGAATAATCATTCCCCATACTTGACCAAGCTAATCATATCAAAACAATACATCAAAACCAAGTTTAAATGCATTTAATACAAAAATATCTAGAAAAGTTTAATTCAAGTTACATATACATATAGTATCAATCTGAAATTAAGTAGATTAATATTCGTATTTTACTTTTTTTCAACACAACATTAAATAACAAAAAAAGACGACTCCAATCTATATCTCACATCCCCATTCATGCACCAATCAAAAAATCCTCATCCATTTCCTTATCCATTTATATCCACAATCACTCAAACCATTCACATAATTCTATTATCCACCACAGCAAAATACATATGAAAGGTTACATATACAGGAACAAAAAATAGCATCTGAGATTTGAACAAACAGTAGTACAATTTCAAAATTCATATGTTATGTGTTTTAAGAGACAATTTCTTCAAATGTATAAAAAGTGAAAAACAACATCAAGTTCATTTAGATAGAAGATGCAATCAATATAGCTTGCTTTCCAGTATTGTGTAACCTGAAATAGTTTTATCCATTTAGGCATAATGTCCTAATGTTCATGCTGTAGCCAGCACCGACCCGCATTTCGGTGACTTCAGGGTGCTAAAGTAAGATGTTTTTAACTTCAATAAGGCTCGAAGTGGAGGGGAGGAACTCAACAGCACACTAGTTGTGTTTTTCTATCTAGAGGGGTTATGCATCGATATAAATACTAAATGGCAAAATGACTGGATGTCTAATCCAAGGGGCACCAATACAATCAGGGTCCCTCAGTCCCCAAAAAGCTGTCAAATGTCACTGGGTGTATATACATTTTCTGGAACCACACTAGTGCCTAAAGTCCCGCATGGTGGAAGTCATTATAGTGAAATTCTACCTGGCATCAAGGGGTAAACACAACAAGTGATGCAACAAGCCAGTCAGCATTCCAAACAGGGCTTCACCTCATTCGCTAGGCAAGCATCTCTTTGAGATGCCCTAGACTTAAATAGACCTGGTGATCCAGTGACCCCTTCGGCCAATGAGAACCCTAGCCCAAACAACTAAGACCAATAGGAGACCAGGCACTTACAATCAATAACAGCACTAGTCCGAGCAGCCAATTAGAAATGAAACCCTAAGCCCTAGGTGGTCCATTTGAATCCGTAGCTCCATGAACCAATCAGGCCCCTTGACATATCAGCCAATCAGAACACTTACCCTAAGCACACTAGAAACACCAGCTACAGCTGCCAGTCAGAGCAAATCAGAGCACAGATGTAACATCCAATAGCAAGCTTATAGAAGGAGTGTGTTAACTCAAGCACCGGCTTCTGGACAGGGGGCAGCGTATGTTCTCCTGAAGTCTGAATCTCCTTGGATACAGACAAGCTCAATACACCCTTGTCAGGTACTGTTTTAGCTAGCAGGGAAGAACCAAATCTTAATCTAAAACCACTGAAAATACAGCATTGCGTGCACTTGAACAAACCAGTTTTTCTAGCCATAAACAAGCGCTACATACCCTTTCCAAACACAGTTTAAACCATAAAGCAGATTAATCAACATCTATTTTGCATAATCCCAGTAACCTTCACAATGGTTAATGTCTGCATAGGGGTTAGGGGCAGTTGAAATCCATAGTCCACAGTTCTCGAGAAACTGTGAAAGATTTTCCATGTTTCACGGTGTCCTGAGAAACATGTGTTTATATCACTCCAATATATGCAAGAAAAACCACCACACATTTGCTATATCACAGCAATATAATAGAGTGACTCTTCTGATATACTATTTTCCAATGTAAATGGTAATATTAATACAATTACATCGACTATACTTAACTGCAATGTAGTGTATGTGATGTCATTTTCCCTCGATGTTGTTCCCTACAATGTGGTGGCGATGCACATAATACATAGATTTTGTGAAAAATGCATATCAGTTTTTTACATTTGCGATATAGCCCATAATAACGTACTGCTTATAACAATATTCCGCATAATTCAAGAGTAAAAAGGTGCTTCTATAACACGTTGTAAGGCATGATGCTTCTATATTGGATAAGGTGTTATTGGTCGAACTGCACCCTGCAGCTCTAAAAACCTTGGGGCTCATTTATGAGCCCCTGCATCAATTTTGCGCCACCGGTGCGTCACTTTTTGCACCAGTGGCATAAAACATGCGCCATGTTGCGCGATATTTACGAAGTGACGCATCTAGGTAGATGCGTCACTTCGTAAACCCCTGTACTACATTATACCTGCGCCAGGTATAATGTATGCAGGGTGGGCGTACCCCCGCAAGAAAGGGTCGCAGGAGTGGCGCAGCGAAATCTATGAGATTTCACTGCGCCACTACTAGGATGCCAATGCGTCAAAACCTTACACCTGCCTCATGGCAGGTGTAAGGGTGACGCAGGCCCTTTCACATGGGGCTTGCCCCATGCGAAAGGAACATTGCTGGAGTTGCGTCAGGCTTCCGACACAACTCCAGCAATGCGTCACTTTTTGCGCCGACAGATACGTCAGTTATACTGACGTATCTGTCCTTCCTTGCGTCATGATGCGTCATGTTATAAATATGAAGAATCATTGGTGTCGCAAGGAGGGTGCACTGAGAGGTGACGCATCGCTGCTTTCACGCAGCGATCTGTCACTTCTCATAAATAAGGCCCATTGTCTGAATAATCTCATACATTCTATGATAAGCACAACATCATGTTCATGCGAGCACCTTAGACGTGGATTATTTGAAACCTTTTCCTAAACACACCGATCTGTCTTTCTGACCCGCTCTTCTTGAGGTTACATCACCTGGCCATGTGTGGACTTTGAATCTAACTACTGGGAGCCTACATACACCGACCAGCATGAATGCTCTCTAAAACAAGAAAAAACCATTAGGACTTTGATATATCAATCCTTTGCAATTTTATTACTCACATTGCATTTTCATTTCTTAGTGAAATGAAGGGTTAGCAAGTCATGAATGACTTCCCAGCAATCAATGCTGTTCTGCAGTGAAAAGAGGCAAAAAATATTCCTTTTACTTTATGACTTATTCAATAGAATGGCTCACTACTTATCATCTTGTAATGACGCAAGTGACTGTTAAAAGCTTCATACATCTTGTTGACGCTTTGTCAGAGAAAAGGAGAGAAAAGTAATAAGAAATTTAGATTTATAGATTGCCATTCTTGCAGCCAAGATCCACATGTGTAATCGTGTATCATCACCTCAGAATTTGCAAGACACAGAACTCGGATTAGATATAGTGCCCATCAATTCTGCCCTCTCATTGACAGCGGAATATGATGAATACATTATTTCACCACATTAAGTAGAGATTATTGTTACTGCTTTAATAGTTTGATGGTGGCTCCCAGACCCAAACACAGGAGAAAGGAATGCTAAAGTTCGGTGAGCATGTCAGTTAAAACATATCGATTTAAATGAACAAAACAACAGAAATTCACCATTTTTGTTATCTCACGAAACTATAACGCTTGCCCCAAAGGAACTATAAATCGCATCCCCACCGTGCACACTGTTGTGATCAATTATGTCATTTAAGATTTTGCAGTGATGTTATCAGTGGTATCATAGAACATGCCTATAAGTGTGTTATATGGGTTGTAATTAGCCCTACATCCAACCCACCAGCAGGCACCCCACTCCCCACAGGGTGCATGCGTGTGGTTGGACATAGGGCTTGGACTACCACTGCGGGCATGTACAGCTGACAATATGATGTAACAATATAAACTGTCTCATTTTAAGTAAGGCAAATCTAATGACTTTGTCAAAGCAGGGACAGAACACCAAAATATAAAATGTTGGCCTAATGGCTTTATCCGTGGTCAGCATATCCACATATTTAAAGCAGACCTAATGTCTTTGTTAAAACTTCACCAATAATTATAATCAAATGTATATTTTATTAAATCACATAGTGCTTAATCCAGACAATTTTCAAAAGTTTTGTTTAATAAAGCTGCAATAAAAGAACCATCAACCTATGAGTCTTTCTTATAACATTTTCCAAGGCACAACGTGCAACCCTAGAACCCACCACACGTGTGCTCTGTTCTCCAAATGAGAGTGCTTTAAAAAATATGCTAAGCTCTCATGGGACCAAGGATTGAATGACCCAGGACTTACAATGTTTTTATTTAATGGTCCTGGGAGGGATGTTGCACTACCTGCAGCCCCCACAACACAAAAAACGGTTGGTAGTGCACCTTCCTCTTCTGAGGGCACTACCAAGAACTAAAATATAATTTAAAAAAGCCCTATGTCATTCCGTCTGGAGTGGCATGTGGCCTACCTCCCCTAGGGACTCCATCCCCCAGGCCCGAGGGACTCCATCCCCCAGGGTGAGATCCATCCAGTGTCTTTGTGATACTATCCACAGAACACAGTTTTTTCCTGGCCAGGAGTATGTAATCATATGCTGCCTTCACTCTCCTGGTCAGAAAACGCAACTTTGTTGTGTTTGCATTATTAATGATGAATAATGATTATTAATGTAAAATCAAAATATATATATACTTTGTACATTAGGTAAATAACATTAATACAAAACCAGAAAACATAAAATCTAAATAAAAATTACAAAACACTTATGTTTATACATTATAGAACATTACAAAAAAATATCAATTATCCATCCAAACTAAGCAATAGTAGGGAAAGTGTTAGCCTTTGCAAGAGTCAGATTTACTATTTTACTCCAACTTCAAAAACACCAAGGGAATGTGTTGTACTTTGGAAGGGGTCACTTTTACTATTCTTATTCCAAAGTATAAACAAGTAGGGAAAGTGTTAAACTTTGGAGGGTTAACATGTAGTATTTCCACTCCAACATTAGCTAAAACAGGGACAGGGTTGAATTTTGGAAGGTTAGATTTAGAATTTCCACTACAACGTAAGCAAAAGTAGAAAAAATTGTTGGACTTTGGAGAGGTAAACATTACTATTGCATATCTGATCTGAGCAGCAGGGAAAATATTGGACTTTGAATGAGTTATATTTACTAATCCCACTCAAGCATAAGCAAAATCGGGGATAATTACTTTAGAGAGGTTAGATTTTTCTATTCCCACTCAAATTCGAACAAAGGTACTATTTCCACTCCTAACCTATTTTTTTTAAAAGCATTTAAGTATACAAGAATCTTTTTTTAAAATATTATTCAAAATAAAAAATGTATTCACTAAAGATAGTTAAAATACATCAAGTACTCTTTGTGATATTTATTGATAGATCCATTCAGATGTGTTGGATTTTTAATAAATGTAAAGAAAAGGGTACTTTTTTAAAGTAAATCTTTCCCTGTCTATAGTCTCTGAAGGCTAATTTGCATTAGCCTCCAGCTTCAGCATCAGAGTACTCAAGCCCTGAAATGAGATTAAAAAAACTGCACCCAGAGCAGAGACAAATGGCAGGATGTGTGGAGGTATTTTCAATTCCTCCGCAATTTATGCCCAGGAACTTAATTTACTACAAAGGGGGCCTCCGCTGTCACAAGCAGATGACACCTGTACAGGACCCTTCTTTTGTTCCCCAGTCAGACAAGCACCAATGCCATAGAGAGGGAGCTACCCCCAGGACTGGTTTAGAGTGACCCCAGAGGAAGGCCTGCTAATTTCCATGGTCGCATCTCTGGGGTGGGCATGCAGACTCTGTGCAAGTGGTGAAGAGTTTCACCATCTTGTACTTAGGCTTAGAGTGATACTGTGGGATTATTTGCAGTAGGGCACCCAGATAATCCCTGGGAGATTGTATCCTATTGGCTAGCAAGAACCCAGTAGTCATCCCCATCCATATGCTTGTGTCAGGTATTAATGCTGAATCCCAAGTACCCTTGTTAGAAAACTACTGAAAACCATTTCACCAAGAGAGTTTCAGCAGAGGATAGAACCTGCTTGTCTGCCACCTGAGAGGACCACTGCTGGAATGGACATGCTCCATCTTGTACACAGGACAAAGAAAGAATAAGACTGAAAAGGTCATAAGCCTACCTAATATTAAAGCTCAATGGTCACATACCGCTTCAAGAAGCCTTTCCTGAAGATTCCCATGTGGGTCTCATGCTCACTACACCACTGAATTCAAGCTAGCCTGGCTGATAAAGGGTGATGCCCTGAAACTGGCCCCAGGATGCTTGTTTCCGGTCCAGTGAGAACCTGGCTTGGCAGTTCAGGCTGGACTTTTCCCACAAGACTGATTTGCATATAGCTCTGTCTGAACTGGGGTGGCAAAGTGAGCTAAAGAATGATGATGGATTCAACCCAGATCTCTGACTGGGTGAGTGTTTGAAAAGTTTCAGCACTTCGTCCATCATCTCCCTGTGTTTGCTTTGTTAGCCCTAAGTTGGCAGGGTATGCCCAGACGTGGGTCCCTTACTAATTTTGCCACTGGATTCAAGCTAACCTCGCTGAAGAGGGCTGTTAGCCCGAAACTGGTCCCAGGATGCTTGTTTCCGTTCCAGGAAAGACATGGCTTGGCAGTTCGGCAGGATTGTTCCCATGAGGCACATGGTCAAGACTGATTTGCATTTAGCTGTGTCAGAGCTGGGGTGGCAAAGTGAGCTAAAGAATGATGATGGATTCAACCCAGATCTGTGACTGGGAGTGAGTGTTTGAAAAGTTTCAGCACTCCGTCCATCATCTCCTTGTGCTTGATTTGAGACAGAATGTCACAAATGTTAAAGACGGCTCACAGAAAGATAACATCCACATTTAAGGAGCATCAGAACAGCTTGAAAAAGGAGCAATGACATCCTGCTTCTAAAGCTTTATTATACAAGTGTTGGACATGCAGCTCATGAAACTGTTGGGCTTCCAAAAGCACATAAAAATCCGACAAGAGCCCCTTGGAAATCAGATAGTCCAAAGCATATGATATATTGTGTACTCCACCAGCAACACACACAGATCATTCTCTCAACCCCTCCACAAAAATGTCTTTTATTTTTTGAGGGCCACCACTTCCAGTTAACTGCAGACTATTCTCAGGATACTACTAACAATAAAAAGAAATCTATATCTCTAATGCTCAGGCTGCAGTAATATAACATCACATTTGGCCTACTGCACCCAGCCATGATGATGCTCATCGAAGGTACACCATCTGAATTCTATGAACTTCATAATCTGCCCAATTTATTGGACAGTATCACTCCCAATCATATAGATGTGGATTCCTTGATCCAAAAATCAAGACACAGAAGATAAAATAAACAAGAAATGAATATTCTCTATCAAACTTAATTCATCATCTTGTAACCATGGACCAAAGAACAGAGGAAATGATTGAGAAGGCATGAATAGAGTGGGTGAATTGTTGAGAGCCGAGACTCCCCTTAAAGATTGCAGCATCTCCTCTGATTGATAATAAAATATAAAAGAATCACCCTGGACATTTCATATCCTTTTATACTGTAGCTATGGTTTTCTACTGCACTTCTAATTGTAATGTTACAATGGATGTAATATTCTGCTTTTGTTGCAAACCCACATTCCCACATGTCAATAGCCTCACTCTCTCTCTGGGTGGCAATACCTTCTCTTTTTCTGGTATCTAGACCCGTCTCTTTGACTGCTCTTCAAGGGCTCAATTACTACATACATTCTGTTGGCATTCTTAGTAGACAGGCCTCATATCCTGCTATTTGATGCATAGTTATAACTAGGGCTCCCGGTTTTATGGTATTTATTTTTTTGTCATTTCCGTCTGTATTTATCCATATTTATTTTTTTGTCAACTTTATCTCTATTTATCCATATTTATTATGGGTTTTGTGAAAAAAGTAAAGATAAAACTGGTATATTTCCACATTTATTTAACCAAAAAATATGCAGTCATGCTTGAATGCCTGCCAGGTTTCAGTGATATAAACACCCGCAGAAGATAACTCAATGCACTTATACGAAAATGTGCACATTTCAGGATCAGCCTTGTGCATAGCTACTGCTGTTTAAGCCTGTTTACAAAAAATTCCGTTCTTTTTTAACCCCCTTACCTATCAATGCACACATTTATTGGCTTGGCAGTCATGGCAAAGTGTATTTAGAGTCACTCAAAAAGAACATAATTTCAATTTTTATCCATGTTTAAAAATAAAAACAGACAAGAAAATAAATGGTTTTCTGTCTGTATCTGTAAAAATCAGTAAAAACGGAAAACAGGGAGCCTTAGTTATAACACATAGGCTCCTTCCCTGTTATTGATGATACCCCACACACACACACACACACAGACACACACACACACATATATATATATTACCTACTGGCAGTCGCCAGTAGGTAGTTATAATTAGGACCAAGTTATCATAGGAAGAGCATTTTTTGTTTTGCTTATAACATTGGCGTCGTTTGATGAATCTTCATGAAATTTTCCAAACTAATTCTTCGTTCATATCATCTCCTATGTTGAAATTTTGGGGGTGATTCGTTACAAGGGAGGCGCCGAGAAAAAAGGGGGTCCCAAAACGTGTTTTCTCCATGTTAATTTCCATAGGAAACTTTAGACAAGGTTACAGGTCGAACGGGTGAACGGAATTACCCCAAATTTGGCAGGGAGAAAGGTCTTGGTCTAGAAAGCATGCGTTTGTTTATTTGGTATACATCCTTTCAGTAGTTTTGGAGAAATATTTAAATTTACAGATATTGATATTTGGGAATTCTGCCATCTGATTGGCTGAGGCGTTACGAGCACGAGCTTGCTGCTTATTGGCTGCTAGCGGTGCGAGTGGTTGCAACTAGGAAGTGGTGGCAGCCATTTTGTGATTCAGTTGAAGTGAGTAAGTGGAAAAAAGGGCAAAAAAAGTAGGAAAGAGGAGGGTAGGAGCACTGTAACCTCTGTGGGGTGTTTAGGGTGTGCTATACAGGGGGTGCGAAGTGAGCTACTCATCCCTACTGGTCTGAAAGTGCTGGGGTACGGAAATTAAGTGAGGTATTCCCTAGAGTCTAATGCTGCTAAGGTGAGCTGATGCGGGACTCGGGGATTAAAGCGTGAGCCCAAACTGTGTGTCTCATGCTGTGAAGTCTTGTGCCCTGGCCGCTGCACCACACCTGTGGAAGTAGTGCTAGCATGTGTTTATACCTACTAGGACAAACTACTGACCCCTGCTGGTCTGAAAGTGCTGGGGTACGGAAAATATGTGAGGTATTGTCTAGAGTCTCATGATGTTAAGCTGAGCTGCTGCCGGACTCTGGATGAAAGCGTGAGTCCAAACTGTGTGTCATATGCTCTGAAGTCATGTGCTCTGGCCGCTGTTCCACATCTGTCCAAGTAGTGTCAGCATGTAGTTATATCTACTCAGAGAAACTTTTGTTTCGAACATTGTAACTTGTGTATGGTGCTTAGGGGGTGTTATACAGGGTAAATTTACACGTATCAAATCAATTCGGTATTTGTAAAGTGCAAACTACTCACTCGTACGGGTCTGATGGTGCTGGGGGCATAAGTTGAGCTGCTGCCGGACTCGGGGATAAAGCCGCTGACCTACTGACCCCTACCTGTCTGAAAGTGCGGGGTACAGAAATTAAGTGAGGTATTACCTAGAGTGTCATGCTGCTAAATTGAGCTGCTGCTGGACTCGGGGATGAAACCGTGAGCCCAGACTGTGTGTCCTATGCTGTGAAGTCATGTGCTGGGCACTGTGCCACACCTGTCCAAGTAGTGTTGGCAATATTTTATACATAGTAGGAGGAAGTTTTGTTTGGAACACGGTAACTTGTATATGGTGCTTAGGTGGTGTTATACAGGGAGTGGGAAGGTAAATCAATATGGTATTTGTCAAGCGCAAACTGCTCACCCCTATGGGTCTGAAGGCCCTGGAGGCCTGCGTGGAAATTATGTGAGCTATTAAGTGAGCTATTGCCCAGAGTCACATGGTGCTGAGCTGAGCTGCTGCCGGAGCAGGGGACTAAACAGTGAGCCCTGTGCTCTGAACTCATGTTTTCTGGCCACTGCGGCACACCTGACCAAGTAGTGTCAGCATGTGTGCATACGTCCTAGGAGGAACTTTTGCTTTAAACAGTGTGACGTCTGTAGGGTGATTGGGGGTGCTACAGAGGGAGTGTGAAGTTCAATTCTGCCGTTTCCAATCAATCCGGTATTTGTAAAGTGCAAACTACTCACTCGTACGGGTCTGCAGGCGCTGGGGGCCGGCGTGGAAATTAGAGCTATTGCCCAGAGTCTCATGGTGCTATCCTGAGCTGTCACTAGAGCCGGTGATCACAGTGAGAGCTCTGTGCTCCAAAGTCAGATGGTCTGGCCGCTGCACCACAGCTATGTGGAGAATACATTTTGGTGAGGGTCCGGGAGTTGCCATTACCTGGCCCTAAAATAGCGGGCCTAAGTTGTCAGTTATAGGGTGTCTCTTAAAAGAGCCCTTGTGTTCACTAGTTGGAGCTACATGTAGGTGAGGATGCACAACTTCACGTTATTCAGAAAAACTCTGTTTCCTTGATCTGTACTCCATCACTTCTGTAGATATGAGGCATATCAAAACGTATGTTGTTGTTGTAGATTAACCCCATTCTGTGGTCTCCAAGGTATGCAGACACAGCTTTGTTGACATTTTTCCTAGATTTTTCAACCTGAGGACAAAATTGGTTTGACCATTTCCACTTCTGTCTTTGGCATATATTGGAATATACAAAGAAAGTTTGAGGCAAAAGTAACATCAATTGTGCAAAGGTGTCCTTCATAAGCATTTCCAAACCTACCCCAGTCAATGTGCCTAGGTCATTTCCAACACAATGCACAATCATGATGTCAGGGTTTGGAAGATGCAAAGAGGTTTTAACCAAAGGTAGCAATTGGTGCCACTTCAATCCTCTCTGTGCAAACCATTTAATGTCCACATTTTGTCAACCTAGGTCTAAGTCAATACGTCTCTGTTCTGCATACCTCTTGCACCAGAAAACATAGCTATGTCCTACGATCCACATTAGCATTTTGAAGGTATGGAGAGATGTCTGTAGCTCATGCAGTTCATTCGTAGAGTAAGAGATATGTTTAAAGATGGGGGAAAACGTTTTTTTTCCACAGAAAACGATAATTGATTGGAAGATAAGAAGCATTGGGTACTAAAAACTAGGGTGCATATTAGTTGCGTGAAAAAGCATGTTTATCATTGGTTAATAAAGAGCAGTCTAAACGTGGAGTACATACGAAAGGATGAAATGTGCTCAACTCAACCAGACATGCTACTTGCATTTGGAAGGTACATTTGGAACATAAAACAATGATGAACTTTTAGCCCGGAGGTGGTGTTAAATGTTTGAGAATATGCTGGAAAAAAAAACCTTACGTTTAAAAAAATTATGAACTTTAACCTGCAGGTGTCGTAGAATGGTCCAGAAAGTGTGGCGATAGAATATGTTGAACTTCTGACCTGTATGTGGCGTGGAATATTAAGAAGCTTTTCATATGAAAAATTCAAAAATAACCAATGGAGATACGTCTTGGAATGTCGATGAAGGAATGAAGTATTCTGATTGGTTCTTTACATGTATTTATATGTGGAGCGACAGAGAAATTGTTCCATTACTGGTTCTATTCTTGATGAAAGCGGTGCATTACATGTACTGTGTGACAAAGAAAGAATTGCATGCGTGTGTGACATTTAAAATCTGCATACTAACTACAAAGGTGAGGTAGAAATGAACAAGGTGTGTTATGTGTTCTGTAGTAGTGATTAAGTATTTGAGGTGATATTTTTAAGTTTGAAAGTATTTTTTATTTCAAAATTTATTACTGTTAGTAAAGTGTGGTGTTTCATATTGGTTATAAAATATGCATAAAGTTTGACCTGTTGTTAAATAAGTACTTTATAAATGTTTAGGAATTCTTCACAAAGAAGAAGTGTAGTTTGTCATCTATAAAGGACTGTATGGTTTTGAAAATGAGGTTTCAAATGAGGCGTTAATTTGGGTTTGCTAATGTATTCAGGCGAGATAAACAAAATGTCCCACGTTTGCAAATTATACTTTTTGTGGAAATAGTGGGGAAGGGGGGTGGGTAGGAGATGTATGTGTTGAGTTAAAAGTGATAAAACCAAACCCAGACATGTTATGTGGACAGGTTGTGGTCTCATTTTTGACACTGAAAGGTAGATTTGCATGTGAGTCGAGGTAGGTTGTTGCACTCTGAGGCCATCTACAGTGTTTGGAGAATACATGGAGAGGAGATGGAGATAGTAAAAGTGATACGTTTCTTTTATATGTACGCATAGTTTGAATCATTTGATCATAGGTTGAGATATAATATAAACATGGTTTCTGGTTTACATTGGGGTATAGTTAATAGTTTTAGTAGTTTCTGATGAGTGAATAATAAAAAGGTAGATATACTAAAATATATGGTAGTAAACGTATTATTGATTGTCTGTTCTTATGAAATAGAAGTGGTTGGGGAGTGTTTCTTTAGAAGAGATGTTTTATAAATGTGTGAGAGATAAAAAAGAAATGAAAATGTTCTGTATATTTTCTGTATGACTTTCTTGACATTAGTAAACTACATGTGATTATAAGTGATACTAATTGTCAGGCTGTGTCCCTGTGCTGAATATACGTAGGTGTTTAAGTGGTCCGGGTTTTACCGGTGCTCAGTTTCACTATCCCTTTTGAGACACTCGTCAATTTTTTAATTCCATTTAATGTCCTTAAGCTACATAAATTAAAGGGACGGTATATCAAAAGTTTGGGAATTAGAACTTTGTTTACTCTCCCCATCCTCTGCTAATCACTCTACAGAGTGTTTAAACGACTTTAGTAACATACAGATGTCTAGCTAGTAAAGGTGGTGTAGTGCCACTGGGCCCATTTATAAACCGTGCTATGGGATGGTTTATGTTTTACCCGCAAATTTGTATGTTTGAATACTTTTTGCAGATAAGCTTTCCGGCAGACACCTGTTAAAATTAACCCCGTGTATGGATATAGTGGCACTACCAGGAATGGTGGGGGTTTCTGTTAAGTATGCAAGTTGGGGCAAGTTTCTTGTTACAGTTAAGCAAGGGCGGGGGTGGGGGAGGTGGGTATGTTGGTGATTAAAACATAGACTTTAGTAAAGTGCAGATGTCTCGCTACTAAAGGTGATGTAGTATCACTGGGACCATTTATAAAGCGCCCTATGGCATGGTATATGTTTTACCCCCAAATTTGCATGTTTTAATACGTTTTGCTGATGAGCGTTTCGGGAGACATCTGTTGAAATTAAGCCTCTGTATGGGTATAGTGGCGCTTCCAGGTTTGCTGGGGCTCTTTGTTTTATTGCATAAAGTTAAGCAAGGGTGGGTGTGGAGGTGGTGTAGTCGTACTGGGACTATTGATAAACCTCCTTATGGTATGGTGTATGTTTTACTTGCAAAATTGCAGGTTTCAATACCTTTTGCTGATGAGCGTTCCGGCAGACACCTGTTGAAAATTAAGTCTATGTATGGCTATAGTGGCGCTAACGGGAGTGCTGGGGCTCGTTGTTTGATTTCATAAGGTTAAGCAAGGGCAGGGGTGGGGGTGGGAGAGGTGGGTATGTTGCTGATTATAACATGGACATTTGTAATGTGCACATGTGTAGCTAGTAAAGGTGATATAGTGCCACTGGGTCCATTTATAAAGCGCTCCATGGCATGGTATATGTTTTATCCGGAAATTTGCATGTTTTAATACCTTTTGTTGCTGAGCATTCCGGCAGACACCGGTTGAAATTAAGTCCCTGTATTGCTATAGTGGCTCTGCCAGGTTTGCTGGGGCTCTTTCTTTGATTTCGTATGGTTAAGCAAGGATGGGGATGAGGGTGGTGTAGTGGCACTGGTACCATTTATGAATCGCTTTATGGTATGGTATATGTTTTACTCGCAAATTTGCATGTTTTAATACCTTTTAGTGATGAATGTTCCAGCAGACACCTACGCAAATCACACAACATTTCTGTGCATAACAAATCTTCGTGCTGATAAACACTCTTGCACTGCGGTAGAAGGCTGCCAGCGTTGATGGCAAAATATGAAACTTGGCGCCATTGTAGATTTAAATGGAAGCTTGGACCATTTCTTTGTTACTATGGTGCAGTCAGGGCTTTAAGTGGGAACAAAATGGGGGTGCTCTAAAAGGTGTGGGGCAAACCTCTTAAAGGGGTGTGGGCTATCCAAGTAGAGGTGTGGTCTAAATTAAGATAACTAGCATCGTGTGCTTAAGAAAATCCCCTCCAATTATCCTACCTTCGGACAACACACTCTTTAAAGGATTTCCCTTCCTCCTACAACGTGGCTCACCTAGCATGATGTCTCCACTTCTCAGTAGTGAGCAAAATGAGCATGCGCACATCGATGTGCATGCTCTCACTGGAGTCCAATTAAAAAAAAAAGAATACTGAGTACCTTAGCGAGGGTCGAAAATAGAGCCCAATAGAGACCCATTTCGAGGCCCCCCGAAAATAACTGCCGGTATTCAGACCCGGCCCACTTAAAGCCCTGCATCCATCCATCCTAAGCACTGCGCTATCTAACCATCTTTCAATTCATCCATACATCCCTACCTACATACATACATACATCTGTCCCTGCACTTATCCTAAGCATCCATCAGCCCACTCGCCTATGGTAAGCACTATGCCGTCCTTCCAGCCATACGCCCATATATCCATACATACATCTGTTCCAGAACAAATTCTAAGCATCTATCAGCCCACCCGTCTATCCTAAGCACTGGTCTATGCATCCATTCATCGTTCCATCCATTCATACATCCATACATCCATCCATCTAGCCATCCATTCATACATCTGGCCATCCATCCACTTGCACTTTATTCAACTATCCGTCCTTATTTCCGTGCACACTCCGCCCTCGATCCTAAATACTGCGTATTATACTCAGCCACCCAGCCTCTTAAGGGGCCGAAAAGTCTGGCGATAAGCATTGACAGGCAGATGTTTCTGATAAAGAACAAGAAAGCTTTGAGTTTCTCTTTGTGGACCATAGTTCACCACCCTTCTCTGGTGGTGTATTAAACAAAGGTTGATCCAGCGAAAGAAATGTAATGCAGCTTTTCAGTGTAAGACGTTAATTTAGAAACATAACATTTTGTCCATTTCTATATAGGAACACTGCTTTAAACTGGCCAACACGGACAGATACTGAATAGCTGTAGTTCATACATTTGAGAGCGTATACCAGACAGCTAATTTGGGGTGGTGAGAACCTGCATTGCTATATTAACATGTGAAGCACAGTATAGGAATATAAAGGTAATTCCAAAGCTACTATCTTCATATTAAAGAGGGGGTGTGAGAACTAAGTGAGCCAGGCAAAGCATGTGTTTTTGCAGCACTAAAACAAGAAAATGTGAAAAGTCAGAGCAGGGTCGTGCTTGAGTTGGCTGCCTGTGGTCGTCTCCAGAGGCGTAACCAGAGCGAAATTTCGGGGGAGGCTAATTCTTTCAGCAATAGGCAGAGTGGGGATGTAGGGGCTCTAAATAGGGGTGAAAAAGAACACAGCCACGTTTACAAGCAAATGGTCTTTTGAAGACCTGTGAAGTACTCAGGTGCGGCTCTGTGTGTGCGCCTGGGAAGCTGTCTCAGGGAGTCGGGGGCAATGGGCGTTGCGCGCCTAATCACGCCACAATGATGTTGCTCCTGCGCTGCAAAAAGAGGAGGTAAATCCTGAGAGAAAATGGCTCTCTTTAAAGGATTTTCCTTCTCCTACAACACGACTCACCTGGCATGATGTCTCC
Source organism: Triturus cristatus (assembly GCF_964204655.1). Taxonomy (NCBI): domain Eukaryota; kingdom Metazoa; phylum Chordata; class Amphibia; order Caudata; family Salamandridae; genus Triturus; species Triturus cristatus. Next base: position 345,138,923 of record NC_140587.1, on the reverse strand, counting down.
ACTTCCCAGTAGTGAGCAATGTGCATGCTCTCACTGTCTCACTGCAGTCCAATAAATAAAAAAATAACAACGGACTACCTTTGCGAGGCCCGAAAATAGAGCCCCATAGACACCTGTTTTGAGGCCCCCAAAAATAAACTGCCGGTGCTCAAACCCCCACAGACCCCCCCCCACTTAAAGCTTTGGGTGCAGTGTTATGTTTGCGAAGTTGTAGATAAAAGTGTTAGGCTAATAATGGTAATTTTTGTGTGTGCCGTTTGGTTGAAAATATCATCCTAAGTACATAGATTACAATTTTTAAAAATACTATCTATAAAGTTGTCTGCGGTGGGTTGCAGAGGGAGTGCTGTGGGGTGGTGGGGTGCAGCGGAGAGGTGAAAAGTACGAGGTAGTGCAGTTACTTATAATTTGTAAAGGTGTATGTAAATAATTAAATAAATACTTGCTGTATGTTCTATGGCACTACCCGCCATCCTACTGCTCCCTTGCCCTGCTCCATCATGTTGGAGCACTGCCTCTGGAAGCCGTCAGTAGAACTTATATAATTGTATGTTATTATTTTAACATATTGAACAGATGTAAAAAATAATTGAATCTATTTTTTCTTTTTCAGAAAATTATTTCGTTTAGATTATAATTTGAAAATGCCTAGAAGAACTGAGAAAAAAGGAAAGAGAAAGAAATATATATTTGAACAAAAGTAAAGGTTTTCAATTAGAAACAAATGAGAGTACTATAGAAACAGTTTCTTGTGGTAAAAACACGAAACTTTACAGAAACACACATTCACTGGATGATGTCATCAGTGATGTAATTTGAGATGTCATCAGTGATGTCATGAGTGATGTCACTGACCATGTCATGAGTGATGTAATATGTGACGTCATCACCAGTGCATTGCGGGCGCGCGAGTTATAGTTAGCTCAACTAACTATAACAGGCATATTTTTCTGGTTTTATATGAGTTAAATGTCCAAGTAACTATAACGTCTCTGGAACCTATGGTTTTTTCAGTGAATTTCTAAGGTTTTTTAAATGCTAATTTCTAACTATAACGTCCCTGAAACCTGTGGTTTTTTCAGTGAATTTCTAAGGTTTTAAAATGCTAATTTCTAAATATAACGTCCCTGAAACCCATGGTTTTTTCAGTGAATTTCTAAGGATTTTTAAATGCAAAATTTCTAACTATAACGTCTGTAAAACCTATGAATTTTTCAGTGAATATATCTAAATATATATGTACATTCACTGAAAAAAAACATAGGTTTCAGGCCTGATATAGTTAGGAATTAGCATTTAAAAAACCTTAGAAATTCACTGAAAAAACAATAGGTTTTAGGGGTGTTATAGTTAGCTGGACATTTCACTTGAACAAAACCATTGAAATTCCTCCGATGTAGTTAGTTGTACTAACTACATCTCGCGCGCTCGCAATCCACTGCTTATGATGTCACATATTACATCATTCATGACATGGTCAGTGACATCACTGATGACATCTCAAATGACATCACTGATGACATCACTGATGACATCATCCAGTGAATGTGGTTTAGTTTGTTATTTAAATATGTATTATATATATATAGCAATTTGCATTGAAGAATGAGTGGATATATAAATATAAATATCTGGATGGAGGATTTAGTAGCAGAGTGATCGACTGTTTACTTGACTAATTTATAGTGTCTCACTAAATATATAGGATAATGACTGAACTGTGTGAATATCTGTATCACTTTGTAAGTTGTTGTGTAAACTGCTGCACCAGTTGGTTACTAGCTACGTGAAAGTCTATATTATTGATTGATTAGTTAACTGAGTATTTGTATGGGAGAGTGAATGTGTGTGTGGTTCAGTGGGGGCTGTGTGACTACCCAAAGATGTGTGAATAGTTGATTCAGTAGGTATATGAAGTTAAAACTACATGGTATAACAGTTGTTTGGGTGAGTGAATATCTTTATGGGTGTGGTGATGAGCCAATACATGTCTCAATGGTACATGTCCAACAAACTAGGAAAATAAAAGCCAGTGTATGTGTCAGTTGTTCTATATAAATAAGTATATATACGACTCAGTGATTGTATGAGTGACTGTATGGATAACTGTATACTTGTAATAGTGTTTTTATAACACACTAAGTATGATTTATTATCTATATGAATAAATGAAGTGGTGTTTTTATAAGTGTATAGGTAAGTAAAAGTAACTATGATCCATTGTTTGCATAAGTGAGTAGGATGACTTCTTAAGTGATTAGGATGTGTGCTGGTGGGTAATGTCGATATGGGTGTATAAGTGACAGTGTTCTATTGATCATTGACAGCATGTATGAGTGAATCTATAGGTAAGTGATTAGGTGTGTGTATAGATCTTGGAATCACTGAGTGGGTGTTTAAAAACTTGCATTGGTGTGTCAATGGTTTTAAATCTGGCACTCTGTATTTTACAGTGAGTGATGAAAGGTTATACTAGTGTATGATGAGGTGTATCTGATTGTCACTTGGAAGATGCCATCAGTGATGTCATCAGTGATGTCATTTGAAATGTCATCAGTGATGTCACTGACCATGTCATGAATGATGTAATATGTGACATCATCAGCAGTGGATTGCAGGCGCGCGAGATGTAGTTAGTACAACTAGCTATATCGGAGGAATTTCAATGGTTTTGTTCGAGTGAAATGTCCAGCTAGCTATAACACCCCTAAAACCTATTGTTTTTTTCAGTGAATTTTTAAGGTTTTTTAAATGCTAATTCCTAACTATATCAGGCCTGAAACCTATGGTTTTTTCAGTGAATTTCAAAGGTTTTTAAAATGCTAATTCCTAACTATATCAGGCCTGAAACCTATGGTTTTTTCAGTGAATTTCAAAGGTTTTTTAAATGCTAATTCCTGACTATGTCAGGCCTGAAACCTATGGTTTTTTCAGTGATTTTCAAAGGTTTTGTAAATGACAATTTTTTATGTATTAATTGTTATACTGATTTTTTTAATACTGATTCACTACATTTTTTAAACTATTTATTTTTAGATATATTTTTTTTAATTACATTATAATTACATTATACATTACAATACAAAATACACTTTCTCAGAATGAATTACTTTAGTTTAAATTCCTGGCAAATAGGCAACAGACTTTCAAGTACAGTAGTTACAGTTGTTGCAATGGGCAAACACAAAGCAACATTGAGCTCAATGTGAATTTCTAGTTAAATGCAATTAGTTACTTTATGGATTACTTTTTGAACCACAGAACTGGATCCTAGATTCAGTCCTTGGACATCTCCTGTAAACAGTTGAGTAAAAGTGTTTTGGTTACAGTAGTAATTTTAAAGGAATATTATTTTATTTTAAAAGATGACACTTAGAAACATTTTCACATAGAATCACCAATGTTATCCTATCGCTGAAAATTCACTTAGCAGGTAAGTAGTGTTATCATTACTTTTTCTTACTCAGTGGTGGATCCTGAATTCAGCGCTGGCCAACCCCCTGTAAACAGTTGAAAGAATGTGTTTAAGTCATACAGACGATTTTTTAGGAATATTTTTAGTTTGGGAAAATAGATACTTAGAAACTTTTCTGCTGAAAACCACACAATGGATTCCTATGGAAGGAAATACAAGTTACTGCTAAGTACGCTTGAATTACTTTTTAGGGTCAGTGCTGGGCTAAAAGATGCAGCACTGGGTTCTCTCCTGATTACAGGTGAGTAGATCGGAATTCGTAGTTCGGCTGATTTTAGAGGAATATTTGTACGTTTCAAAAATGGACACTTTGAAAATTTTCTGGTGAAAACCACATAATGGATTCCTATGGAAGGAAATACAAGTTACTGGTATGTATGCTTAGAATTACTTTTCAGGGTCAGTGCTGGGCTAAAAGATGCAGCCCTGGGTTCTCTCCTGATAACAGGTGAGTAAATCAGACTTCGTGGTTCGGCTGATTTAAGAGGAATATTTGTACATCTCAAAAATGGACACTGAAAATTTTCTGGTGAAAACCACACAATGAATTCATATGGAAGGAAATACAAGTTACTGGTAGAATTACTTTTCAGGGTCAGAGCTGGGCTAAAAGATGCAGCACTGGGCTCTCTCCTGATTACAGGTGAGTAAATCGGAATTTACCCCATAATTCTGATAATCCCCGGGGTGGCAGGCCCCGGGGCTGGGGGGTTATGATAAAGATATTGCTCCCGGGACTTGGCCCCTCTTCCCCCGCTAAATATTTTTTTTTCTTCAGCGGGATGCGCATCCCACGATTTGGGCCTTGGGGGTCCTTGTGGGACCCCCTGAGCAGGCCTAGGGTGTCAGGGTGTTTCTACCCTGCCCCCTTGTCGCGATTGTGCCTTTCTTTTCGGTTTTCTTGTGCCTCGGTTCTACCGAGGCACAAGATGGCTGCCAACACTTCCTGATTCAGAGTGTTGGGAGACAATTAGCATTCAGCTCGTGCTCGGGAGGGTTCGGGGAGGGTGTGCTGATCATCCGAGGCCATAGATATCACTAACTTTTTGACCCTAATTTTCTCAGGAACTACTGAACGGATTTACACCATTTAAGCAAAAGGCACGAGTCTGAACTGAGGACTACCTCTTTGCCAAATTTGGTGTAATTCCGTTCAGCAGTTCGGGCTGTAGCTGCGTCAACAGGTCCTATGGGAAAATGCATGAAGAAAACGCGTTTTGGGACCCCCCTTTTGTCTCGGCCCCCGCTTGACGAATCACCATGAAATTTTCAGGATAGGAGCGGACAGGAGCTGGCCAAAAGTTTGAAAATTTTTGCGGTGAATTCATCAATTGGCACCAACGTTATTCTAAATAGAATGTTTATAGGATGTTCTATGTCCTGCACTCCAGATATTGCCACCTTCACATTCCCTTGATTACCTTCCTCACATTTTTGTAATCCAATCTCATTTTATGTGCTTTTGGGACTCCAGGAACTCCCCCTGACCAGCTGGAATAGGGGATGGGCTCACAGCTCAAAGTTTAAATAGCGCCTGAATTGTACAAGTTAACCATTAAAAATCAAAGTCCAATATATTGATATCATAGGACACATTACCACACAGGTGTCTTTTTACATCTGATTGATCCCATAGCCTTTTTACACCCGAAACCAACACTGTCAAATTTAGTGTAATCATTTTCGCTATCACCACAGCATCCTCAATTTTCCCCTACCCTTCATGCCCTCCTCTTATTCCTAACAGGGCAGATGCATTCAACCCATTAGCCAATTCTTAGCTCATTGATTCCTGTCTTCTAATGAACCATAGACAATCAGCAATAAAACACGAGTATATTTTCCATGAATGAAAATGGTATGTCTACTTTTGTGAAAAGGAAAAAGATCCTACAATGACAAATAATGAAATGTTAAACATAGCTCTAATAGAAGAGACACATCTCCAAGCTAGAGTAGCAAGAATGTAGATAGAGCATTTGGAAGTAGGCTCTAAAGTTTTTAAAAGAACACTACAGTAAAAACCACTCAATCTAGGAAGTGTGGAGGTCCATATTACTTCCCAAACCTCTCCATCACATAGTACTCGCCACTTGGAATTATCCCGAGTGCGACATCATTTTGTAAAACTCAAGTCTATGGACCTGATACTGGTACTCGGTTCAATGTACGGTCCCAACTCCTTTAAATCCAGATTATTAGCAAACATTACTAGATGACGGATTGTTAGAAATTGGGTCTCTAGTTGGCAGAGCCTTGTGTCCTGTCCAAGTAGGGACCACTATCCTAGAGAGGGTAAGTCAGTTATAAAACCAAAATTAACCTGTCCTCACTGTCTGTTAGCCTGCACAGAGCAGACAGGATTAACTTAAGAGGCAATATGTAAAGTGTTTGTGCAACACTTAAATTACAGTAACACAGTGACAGCACCACAAAAAGACTCCACATCAGTTTAGAAAAGTAAAGAATAAATCAAGACCAAAACAACAAAAATAAAGCAAGTAGAACTTGTGATATGTGTTTTTAAAGAATAAACTGCAATATAGTGCTTAAAAGCAAATAGCGGTTGGGGTTATTGGAGGTTGTGCTTCACCAGGTCAAATCCAAAATTCAGCTCAACTGCCCTGGAGGGCAGGCCAGCTACAGGACCCACACAGGCCCACTGAAAAAGTACCTTGGATGGATCAATTTTCAGCATCAAAGACTCAATGCGTAGATTCCGATCTACATAGTCGTGTTGATGAGTCGTCATTGAGCCTCACATTTGGATCCCAAGTCATTGTCGAACCCCTTACAATGCAGTTGCTGCATCATCGTTGGGACTCACAGTCTGGGTCTGTGTCATTGTCGAGCTGCGCAAGCATGTTCTTGAAGTGGCACTGCATCGGCATCGAAGGGAACTGCATTGGTTACGATCAGCGCAAAGTCATCACTGCATCACGGTTTGTAGGAAAACAGCTGCAGAACCCACTTTCAGGCCCAGAACTGAATTGGCACCTCTTGGCAGGGCAGGACTCATAGTTGGCAGAGTCCAGCAATGCGGAACTGAGTTGAAGGAAGTCGTTGATGGCCCTGAGACTTCAAAACAGGAGACAAGCCAGCAAGCCGTTGGAGTCACTTAAGTTTTTAAAGGATGTAGAGATACAGGTCCAGTACTTCTCACTCCAAGGAAAGAGGCAGCAATCCCACACGTGAAAGCAGTTCAGCAGAGTAACAGTTCCTCCTGGCAGCACAGAAGCCCTTCTTACTGGCAGAATGTCCTCAGATCCAGAACTTTCCTGAAGTAATAGTGTCAGACGTTCAGTACTTATACCCATTTGAACCTTTGAAGAGGAGGAGACTTCAAAGAGAGGCTTTTGAAGTACACAAAGTCCCTTTCTTCCCTGCCCTGGCTCCATACTAGCTACAGCACTTTGTGTGGGGGCAGGCACAGCCCTATTAAGGTGCAAGTGTCAGCTGTGAATGGCCCATTAGGAACACCACAACTCCCTTTGTGTGTGACTATCTAAAGGGAAAGCACAAGGCACAATTGTCACCTACCCCAGACAGCCATTTGGAGACAGGCAGAGGCACAGATTTCAGTAAGGAATTGCCAATTATCAAAAAGTGGCATTTTTGGACTTGCAACCTAAAATCCAACTTCTTCATAAGTTGGGATTTTTAATTGAGTCCAGAGACACCAAACTGCAAATGTCTATCTTTTCCCAATTGGAAATGACACTTATAAAATGTAACAAAGTAATCCCAATGTTAAACTATGTGAGAGATAGGACTTGAAGTAGTGAAAAACAAATTAGTAGTTTTTCAGTATTAACTCTTCAAAAACTTGAAAGTACATGTTCAACTATTTAAATACACTGCACCCTGCACTTGAGGTTGTACAGGGCCTACCTTAGGGATAACTTATATGTATTAAACAGGAGGGTTTGGGCATGCCAAGAAGGTTAACTTGCCAGGTCGACATGCAGTTTAAAGCTAGCTGCACACATAGGCTCTGCGGTGGCAGGCCTGAGACATGTTTAAAAGGTTAATGAAGTGGGTGGAAAAATCAGTGCTGCAGACCCACTTTTAGCATTCCATTTACAAGCCCTAGGGCACAGAGAGTGCTCTTTACTAGGGATTTATAAGTCAATTGAAGTTGCAAATTGTGGACAAGCCAATGTTACATTGTTTTAAGTTGAGAGCACATGCACTTTAGCACTGATTAGCAGTCATAAAGTGCCCAGAGTAGTAAAGCCAACAAAAACGAGTTCAGCAAAAAGGGGAGGAGAAAGGCAATTAGTTTCGGGAGGACCCTACAGAAAGGGCCTGGTCCAACACTGATTGGATTTGGTTAAAAGTTGACCGTAAAAGATGGTGATTGGAATTTGGCTATTGGCCGTTATTGGATAAAACATAGACCATAGAAAAATGCAGTATGTCAGACAGTAATTGAAATTTGGCTATCAGAAAGACATTGGATAAAAGAAGGTTAAAAATGTGATACTATATACAGGGAAAGACTGAGAGATAGCCAATTTTATTATAATCTACTTGAAATATGGCATAAATTTGAGTAAGTTATCACATTTGAGTAAATTTACTAATTTTTGGTATTCTCAAACTCAAAGTGTAAGTTACTACTAAAAAACAGTAATAAGTCAAATACTGCACATTGCCTACCCCTGGAATTGCATCAACTCCCAATGAAAATATTGGATGGGTAGGGACTTAAAGCATAACCCCATAGGAAATAATGTTACATTTAATTACATTTTTTATATAAAATGATTAAAAATATAAATCAATATAAATTAATTTTAATTAAATACATAAACATAGTACATATTAATTTGATTATAAAAATGTGTAACCTATTTTCAATTGAAAAATTAGTCTGTCAATACATTTATTAAAAAATAAATATAATAATTTAATTGATTTTATACACCACTATAAATGATTAGAAAGGCATATTTATTTTACTTTAGGTGTGAATTTATTTTTCAATTTAAACTTCAGAAAAAATAATTTTGATTCAATTTATTTTCCATTATTAATATTTTAAATCACAATTAATTTAATGGTGCTGTTACATTATTTTTATTTTGCTCTACTATTAATACATAAACAGAGAATAGATTTACGTGAATATTTAACATATGAAATGCTTTTCATATTTATTTTTTAGTTAAATAACCTTTTTTTAAATTTTCCCCGTACTTTACCATGCAGAAGTCTCTGCCCTGACTCTGGAGTTTCCCTATGATAAAGCAAAGGGAACATTTTAAAGATTAATTTAATTATATATTTGGAATGTTGCAATTGTAATCTGGAAATCACTCTTCAATCATACTGAAATATATCAGGTAGCTTATAAATGCCTCTTTTAGGAACATAGGGCTTCATTATGATACCAAGTTGTCAGACTAAGGGCTGCTATTGCAGCTGTCTGGACACCACCCGATGAGTCTGACTGCCATATTTGGGTATAACCGCTGGTCCGGGGGGGCATGGCTCGGCCACTTAGGAGGGCCACAGCAGATGCCGGTGTGGTGCTGCGCCTTCTGCACGTCCATGCACCATTTGCCATGCACCATGTCATACATGGCACACGGTGCATGGAGGTGAGTGAGGGCACAACATGTGCCCCCAAGTGGCACTTTTCAGTGGCCTACAAAGGACGGGGGCCCTGCTTTGGGCCCGCATATCCCTTTCTTACAACCTTTACATGGCAATATTTTGAAAGAGCAAAAATATTTGGAAAAATACAAGTATTTCTCTTCATTGTGCCACTCTTACGCCTCCCCTGGGTAGGCATAGGATTCTGACATATTCCCAGGTTTAAAACACTTTGTAAATCAAGAAATGTGTCAGGTACCATGGATGTTGCGTGGGAACACCCACAGCAACACCCATGGAACACCCTTTTCATGCAGAGTAATGCGTGAAAGGAGCCCATATTTACAAGTGAATTAGAAGTCACAAAGAGTGACCTTATGTGGCCTTGTAAATATGGGCCAGCACACTGCACCGCCAGTGCATCATAAAAAGTGATTCACCGGTGGTGTGATGGGCTTGTAAATAGGCCCCCTAGTGTAAGGGTCAGATTTCTGTGCAGTTCAAATGATGTGTTACATGTTAATGTGATGTTGTACATGTGACATATTACCACCATGCATTGGCAAGGCTGATGGGGATGATGTGAATATTCAAATTGCATGGTGTTAACAGAAGATTAATCATGTTATGGAGTTGACCCACTGTAGTGAGCACTCAAAAATAAAATTTTCGATTCGAAATATCCAAATGTGTATGAGGCTGTTTCAGCAACCCACAGCACAATGGATACTTGTGATGTTGAGGATAGATGGGGTATACATTATAGTTAAATGGGCAGGGGAGATGATCAATCAGAGTTAGGAGAGGAACGAGAGTAAGAAGTATCATGTTCATTCTAGATCTTTTATGATGGAAGGTCTGAAAGTATTAACTCTCAACATAAATGGGCTTAATAACCAGGTGAAGAAAAGGGCCATTATTTCTTATTTAGAAAAGTCTCAGGCAGATATTTGCCGTCTTCAAAAATCCCTTTACTCCCCAGATATTGTCATAGGTTGAGGACCAGGGCTTTCCCCCTACAGTTTTTCTCTTCTATGCCACGTAAAGCTGTGGGGGTAGCTATACTCTTTGAACGTACATTTACAGGGAAAGTTAAAGTAAATATAGCAGAAATAAAAGGCTATTTTTTGGGATACCAGGTGTAGGTGGGCGCACAGCTGATGGTGGTGTGCTCGATCTATGCTCCAAATGAAGCTCAGGAAAAATTCCTACAGGTAATATAGAAGATATTATGGCTACAAAGAAGAGTGGGTGATCCTCAGGGGAGGTTTTAATTTGGTAATGCACAGCGAGTTGGATTGCTCAGTACAGAGACAGAGCGGCACAGGGACACTATCACTGGAAGGGGTCCAACGGCTACAATAAGTGGGACTGCATGACTTATGGAGGGTTAAGCATCCAGACACGAGAAACTACACCTTTTTCTCTCATGCGCATACAACGTTTGCCAGACTGGACTATCTACTGGGGACCTGGGTGGTACTGGATGTCCTAGAGATGAAAGAGATAGAACCACAGGCCCTGTCTGATCATTCTGCAATTCTCATGGCAATATCTCTCCCTAAGGTAGGAGACTGGTCACATTCATGGAGATTGAGGGAAGCTTTGCTTAGCAGGAAAGAAGTAGTGGAGCAGATTAGAATCGCTATTTAAAACTACATGACATTAATGATACCCCTGAGGGGAAACCAGCTACAGTATGGGAAGCATTGAAGGTAGTTATACGGGGGTAGTTTATTAGCATTTCAGCAGGAGATAATAAGATACAGGTCCAACAGCAAGTAAGGGAGCTGGAGCGGGTCCATCATCATTCAGGAGTGTCTAGAATTTGGAGGCCGTTAAAAGCAGCTAGAAAACATCTTGCAGGACTTGACTTAGATTATGCAGAATATGCCGTTCTATACCTCAGGCACTCCTTCTGCATTGGGGGTAACAAGTGTGGCAAGTTATTACCTAATAAACTCAAGGGCCTGCTACAATCCTATGCGAGTACTGCCCTGAAAGAAGAGGATGGCACTTTATTACCTGGGGATAAGAAGATGGCGGAGAAGTTTAGATCATATTATTTAGCTCTCTATGGCTCCCAGGATTGCCCGGCTTCCAATATTGAACGCTATTTGGTGGGTGCCAAGGTCGCGATCATATCAAAACAGCAAACAGAGGCTCTTGATGCACCCCTAGGGATAGAGGAAGTTATATCTGCGATAACCTGACTAGAATTACGCAAGTCCCCGGGCCATACAGCTTCTCGGCGGCCTTTTATAAAACCTTTTGTAAAGAATTGGCTCCAATTTTAACCACAGTCTTTAATTCAATTGAGGGCCCAGGCACTCTCCCACCATTGATGGCTGATGCATCAGACCCATATCACTCCTGAATGTTGACTGGAAATTGCTAACCGGGATATTAGCAGCTTGTTTAGGTCCGCTAATGCCAGGTTAGTTGAGACAGATCACGCAGGGTTTATTTCGTCCAGGCAGTGTGCATACAACACAAAAAGGATCCTACACCTGATAGATAAGGTTACTCGTAAAAAGGGGGAAGTTATACTACTCTAAATAGATGCAGAGATGGACTTCGACCGGGTCCATTGGACACATCTTATGAAGACTTTAGCTCACTTTGGCTTGGGAAGGAGATAACGAGCATGGGTGCTCAGTGGTTATGACTCAGCAGTGGCCTCGGTCAGGGTAAATGGACACAGTTCACTATGCTTCCCAATCAGGCACTTGCCAGGGATGCCTTTTGTCCCCCCTCCTGTTGGCCCTCTTTATGGAGCCATTTGCATGGAGGGTGAGGGATAATCCAGGGGTGAGGGTGTGAGTTTTGGACTCTTTACGCAATAGGGGAATTGGGAAGGTCACTCCCAAGCTTTTTTGGGGCAGCCCAGCAATTTGGAGAGGTCTTAGGATTTCATATAAATATATCAAAATCCCAGGAACTCGACCTGATGATCACTCCCGATACTCGGAAGAGTATATCTGAGGCATTCCCCATTATATGGGCCTCGCAAGCTATTTCCTATATGGGTTTACAGATTGCCCCCACAATAGAGAAGGTCTCAAGACTAAACTACCAGGACCTACGGCGGAAAGCGAGGGGGGCCTGTCGCGCTGGAAATTGTCTTGGCTTGAGAGGATTGCAGCTGCTAAAATGACAGTATTACCCAAAATAATATATCTGTTTCAGACCCTCCCAATACAGCCCCCAAATGGAATGTTGGGTCAACTGCAGGGAGAATTGCAACAGTTTATCTGTGGGGGTAAGCGACCCAGAATGAGCCGAGATCATAGCTGGGAGCCTACGTCGAGGGGAGGGCTTATTGTCCCGTATTTGCTTCAATATTACAGAGCGGCATAACTTAGGTACTTGGTGGAGTGTTTGAGACCAGAGTCTGAAAAGCGGTGACTTTTTTTGGGATAAGGCCCTAGCCCTAGCGAGCACAGACCTGTGGAAGATCCTATTCTTGACAGGACCCCACCATCCCACCAATCTCTACCTGTCTATAATCACGTCCCCCACACTACAGGCTTGGGACAAAATAGTTATTTTTAAAGAGCTGACTTCCCTTCTTTCCCCCCTCACTCTGGTGGTAGGGAACCGAGATTTTCTCCCAGGATTAGGTGCTAGGGGGTTTAAAGCTTTGCAGCAACCAGATTACCGTTCCATTGGCCAATATTTTGATGAAGATGGCCTTATACCCCTCGATGATCTACAGAGATAGGACTACACGTGAAACAGAAAGATAAGATACACGCAGATTAGGCACTGGCTGGCACAGCCCTTGATAAAGGAAGCAGTGCAACGTCCCTAACCTCATTCGAGAAATGGTTGATTCGCAAAGCCAAAGACAGGGGCCTGATTACAGAACTATATAAGCATTTTAGAGAAGGGGAGTAGAACTCGAAAACACCAACGCAGCTTAGGTGGGTGAAAGAGGTGGGCAATCAGCTCTCCCCGAAGGAATGGCTAGATGTTTTTTATTGAGCACGACATGCAGAATCAAATATGGCTTGTGCCATGATTGCAACAAAATTAGTCTCAGATTGGTACCTAATGCCTGAGAGATTACACCAAATACAACCAGAACGAAGTGACAGGGGCTGGAGTGGATGTGGTACACTGGGAACATTATTTCATATATTGTGGGAGTGTCCCAAGTTATTGCAATTCTGGGATGAGGTACTAAAAGACATTGACACACACTTTGCCACTCAAATCTCTAGGTTTCCTACCTTCATAGTACTTGGTCTCCCTAATCCACTCACATACCCGTTACGCTCTAGAAGAGGTAGACACATAGCATTGGCTCTGGGCACAGCGCATAAATCTAAACTAGCACTATGGGGAACGGGGAAGACACCAACTTGACTAAATTGGGTACGTGGGCTTTGGCATATCTTGGGAATGGAAAGACTCTCCTTGTCCCTGGCACAGCAGGAAGATGCATATCAAGACCTAAAGAAGCCATTTCTTAGTTAATTATCACAGAATTCACTGAACTTACCTGTCCTAAATCATAGTTAAACGCAGGTTGTTATTTGGTGTTCAAAAGAAAACCTGGAGTGAACAGAAGACCTTATGAGTTAATGTCCTAGTTTGATATTCCCTTGTGTTCAGTCTTGCATGTCATTTGCAATCTTTAGCATTTTAGCATGCAAGATAGACACTCAAAATATATATACATTGTGTGATATCCCTGCAGTTGTATGAGGTAAAAAGCCTCATGCAACTGTCCAGTAACTTCCTCAAATGTGTCCTCACGTAATATCATCATTTAATCCAATTATGTATGAGAAAAGCCGAAATACTCACTTCTGGCTCTCCTTAAGGTGAATTGTAGATGCTGCCTGATTATGGTTGTCACTAGTTTGAAGTTCTGCTATTGTCATCCATTTCAAGTTGTTTTCCAAAACGGCTTCATTTGAAAATGTTTCATAAATATGGTGCTCTGTCAAAACATACTACTAACATGGTGTTGTGTGTTTTGCGTGTCGTCATCCTTTGTAACACAGTTTGTAGGGATATGTGCTGAGGTAGACAATGATATTCCTAATGGAATATGTATGAGTTATCTGGTGTCAATGTGTTCTGAGGCCAAGATCAATCTCTTTGCTGTTAGTGGTGAATTGGCATAACCCACAATTCCCTCAGCGATAAAGTTCTCTAACCCTAGTTGTTGAAAGTGGGGGTCTTAGTCTCTCATCGCCGCCCCCAGATTCTGGAGGCAGGAGTCCCTGTCCCATAGCGCTGTTGCCAGGTGCGAAATCTGAACCTCTCGTTTCAATGTTAGGCTAAGTAAGGACACCATCTGAGACAGCCCTGCTCACCCCCTTAATAGCTTAACCAGAGCAGCCAGGCTTATCTCCAAGGCACGAGTGTACAGTATGTGCAACCACACTCACTGAAACCCACTGATGTCACCACAAATAGATTCCACACAAGTTTTTATAAAACAGGTATAATCTTTATACAAGAAGATATACGATATGACCACACGATACAAAACCAGCATATAATAATGGGTATTATTCCTCCTGGTGGATTGGTAGGTTCAAATTCCAACCACCACTTCTAACCAAGAGTCATGTTTACTTCTAACCGCTCCCAAAAGGTTAGGCAGGTCTTATTGCTAGAATCACACACGTTGCAAAAGAAAAGAAATACTGCAATGCGTAACGATATACCCCCGTACTGGGCACTAGAGAAACTATGTCATATGTAATGCCACAATCATGTACTTTGCAACAGAAGGAATAATGCAACGCGTATCACTACCAGCATGCCCTGTACAAGGAAGAAACAAAGCAATGAGTCACTCTACAATCATATACTTGTGCAATGGAAAAAACAATGCAAGGCTCCACGTTACAAACGTACTCTGCAAGGGAAAAATAACGCAGTGTGTAGCACCCCCAGTATGTAGTTTGTCAGGCACAAATTAGATCAGGCATCATATGACAGTTCGATAGTTCGTTAGCAGCAGTAATGCAAAGTGTAATACAACAGTTTAGGTGCTCTGTTAACAGTTATCCCCAATCATGGATTAAAGATGACACAAAAGTACTGCTTCTCACTCCGGCCCCTGTACTGTCCCTCCTTGGACGAGTATGGGCCTAGATCCGAGATGAAGCAACAGGCTCGCGCAGCTGACAGAAGCGGAGACCGAGAGAGTGTCCCTCCGGGCCCGCACCCCACCCCAGGTGGTGATCCAGGTTACCTGGGGGGGCACGACCCCACTGTCCTTTCCTTCTTCAGTGACTTAGGCCTTGATCCAGAACTCCGTCAAATGGGCATGGCAAACTCGGGCCGGGGGCTCTGCTCCTCCAGGGCTGCCGGTCCGGGCCGCTACTGCTGCACTCCGAGGGCCATATGTTCTGGCCCTCCTTCCAGCGGTCTCAGTAGACATCGATACCCGCCCTCAGCACTGAGGAGACCTACTTCGATTTCGGTGCACACACCACCCAGGCACCTCCTCTCCCAGTGCACACGATGACCAGGCGGTCTTCACCAACGCCTCAGCTTGCACCACGACATGAACCATGTGCATGTGCGACTCACTTCTTCTCCCGGTGCACACGATGACCAGGCACGCCTCACCAACGCCCTGGCTGCACCACGACACGCACCATGCGTGTCTGAGTCTCCTCTCTCCTTCCGGTGCACACAATGACCAGGCGCTCCTCACCAATGCCCTGGCTGCACTATGACACGCTCTTTGCACATCCATGACTTAGTTTACTCCTGTGTGCCCACGATCACAAGGCATGACTTCTGAGGGTCTCAAGCTGCAAAAGCACACGCACACCGCATTGCTTGGGATGTCTCCGTAAACTTTTATGTTCCTGTGTTTCCAAACAGGGAGCCAACTCACCGCGGGCCCTTGGGGTTTAAGACACAGCACAAAGCATAGTCCTGTTCAAGAAGGGGGGACACCAGGGGGGACACCAGCCACTGCAATGTCCGTTCAGTCTCTTCCTTAGTAAAAGCTACAAACTGCAGGCCAGCCCCAAGAGTCAGTCCTATCCAGCAGTCTCTTCAGCAACTCCTTCCTTGGCAGAGGTTCTTCTTGATCACGAAACAGGCCAAAGCCTTTGCAGATTCGACCTGTCAATTTCGCCATTCAAAACTACACCAAATTCTAGGGGTTTCAGTTCTCTTAGTTACACCCCTTCATGTCTTTGATATTCTTTGTGCTCATGGGTCCCTGTCCCCTCCCTAAATCAGTTTTGGGTGTCTTCGTCCCAGTGTCACTTTTCTCCCTTTGATACTGGGGGTCTGGATCCTAAACCACTCAGCCGGAGATGGGTCAATTGGTTTAAGCACCAGCCCAGGCCTTTTCATCTCCCGGGCTTCTCTCCCCCTACTCTCCAAATGCAGGGTAGCCTGGTGCCATCTCAACGCCTCCCTGGGTCAAGACCTCTCCCAGCTCTTCTCACCTCACAGATCCAGACAGTTAATCCACATTCAGCAGAGACACACAGAAATGCTTAAAGCACAAAACTCAGCCACTTTCTAAAAGAGTGGTTTATGAGCACAGAGTGACAAATCCACCTTCACAGAAAGATGCGTTATTACACTGCGAGTTCATACATACTAAACTTCACCTCTCCATTATAAACTTTGAGGAAACTAGGCTACCAAAACACATTATCCAGCCTCCCCATTCTATCCTGTGGGCAGAATGGACTTTCACCAGTGAAAAACTAAATGGAGTGTTTTTCACTGTCAGGACATAACACACACCTCAGTAAATATCCTGCCTTTTACCTACACTGCACCCTGCCCAGGGGTTACCTGGCCTACCACAGGGTTGCCCCATGTGTATGCAAAAGGGAAGGTAAGGTCTGACCACTGGTTGTACTTGTCAGGACAACATGCTAACTTAGCTACACTGAAGGCCTGAGTTCCCTTCTCTGCACGCCTTTGCATTACTAGCCCCTGCACACACAGTGCACATCACTAGGGACTTTACACCCTCATGGGGGTTCTCATCACTAAGGCGGAAAAATCTGGACAGACCATAAGCATCGGCGTGTTCTGTTCCCGGATGGTGTTCCTCCGTGAAATCCATCCCCTGTAGGGAGATGGACCACCTCAACAGTTTTGGGTTCTCACCCCTCACCTGCATCAACCATCTGAGGGGTCTGTGGTCGGTCTGAACCAGGAAGTGAGTCCCAAACAAGTAGGGCCTCAACTTCTTCAGCGCCCAGACCACAGCGAAAGCTTCCCTTTCAATTGCACTCCACCTCTGTTCCCGGGCAAGTAGCCTTCTGCTAATGAAAGCTACAGGTTGGGCCAAGCCCTCGTTGTTCAACTGTGAGAGGACTGCTCCCACCCCATGCTCTGAAGCATCTGTCTGCACTATGAACTCTTTGGAGAAATCCGGCGCCCGTAACATGGGTGCAGTGCATATGGCAGTTTTCATGGCATCAAAGGCAGTCTGGCAGGCATCAGTCCAGACCAACTTCTTGGGCTGTTTCTTGGAAGTCAGTTCTGTCAAGGGGGCAAAGAGGGTGCCATACCCCTTCACGAACCGCCTGTAATACCCAGTGAGTCCTAGAAAGGTGCTCACTCCTGTCTGGGTCTTGGGGGGTTCGCAAGCCAGGATGGTATCAATCTTCCCTGTAGGGGCGCAACCTGGCCGCTCCCCACCAGGTGTCCCAAGTACACCATGTAACCCTACCCTATCTGACACTTACTTGCCTTGATAGTTAGGCCTGCCCTCTGCAAGGCCTTCAATACTTCACAGAGATGTTGCAGATGTTTCTCCCAACTGGAGCTGAACACTGCAATGTCATCCAGGTAGTGGCGCTGAATTCCTCCAGCCCACTCAGCACCTAGTTAACCAGTCTCTGGAAGGTGGCAGGGGCGTTCTTCAACCGAAAGGGCATAACCCTGAACTGGTAGTTCCCCTCTGGCATTGAGAACGCTGCCCTCTCCTTGGCCCCCTCGGTCAAGGCAATATGCCAGTACCCCGATGTCAAATCAAATGTACTGAGGTACCGGGCAGTCCCCAGCTGATCCACAATCTAATCAGCCCTGGGGATGGGATGCACGTCAGTTGTAGTGACCGCCTTGAGCCCATGGTAATCCACGCAGAACCGAAGTTCGGAAGTGGCACTCGGCACAGCAGCTTTTGGCACAAGGACCACTGGGCTGGCCCAGGGGCTGCTGGATGGCTTAATCACCCCTAGTGCCAGCATCTCAGAAACCTACTCCTTGATGCTGGCCCTGACCTTATCAGCTACCTTGTAAAGTTTTTGTTTTACAGGAAGACTGTCTCCAGTGTCCACATCATGGACGCACCATTTGGTGACTCCTGGGGTGAGGGAGAACAGGGAGGTTAACTGACCCAATACCTGGTGACAGTCCCTCCATTGTTCCGGGGTCAGGGTAGGCGAGAGGTACACCCCATCCACTGACCCATCCTTCTCTTTGGCTGACAGGAGGTCAGGAAGGGGTTCACTCTCCTCTTCCATCAGGTCATCTGTAGCCAAGAACATGGTCACCTCAGACCTCTCAAAGTACGGTTTGAGGCGGTTCACATGGAGAACCCTCAAAGGATTCCTAGGAGACCGGAAGTCCACCGGGTAGGTCACTTCGCACCTGCGCTCCACCACCTCATAAGGCCCAGTCCACTTGTCCTGAAGCATGCAAGGCTCCACTGGCGCCATCACTCACACTTTCTGCCCAGGTTGAAACTCGACCAGAGTGGCATTCCAGTCGTACCACCATTTCATATCCTCCTGGCTGGCTTTCAGGTTCGCCTGAGGGAGCTGCATGAAATGCTTAGTTTGGTTCCTGAAGGCCAGCATGTAGCTGTATACATCCTGGGGGGGTTTACTAGGAGCCTTCTCCCAGCCCTCCTTCACCAAACTCAAAGGTCCACTGACCGGGTGCCCATTCAGGAGCTCGAAGAGACTGAACCCCAATGACTTCTGTGGCACCTCCCTATAGGCAAACAGCAGGCATGGCAAGAGGACGTCCCACTTATGCCTCATGGGTTCCTCCAGACCCATAATCATGCCCTTCAAGGTCCGGTTAAACCTCTCAACCAAATCATTGCCCTGGGGGTGGTATGGTTTGGTGAACTTATAAGTTACACCGCACTCCTTCCTCAGAGATTTCATATACCGCAATATGAAATTAGTACCCCTGTCGGAAACCACCTCTCTGGGGAACCCCACATGGGAGAAATCCCCATCAGTGCACCGCCCACCACGGGGGCCATCACCGTCCGGAGAGGGATGGCTTCTGGGCACTAGGTGGCATGGTCCACCAAGACCAGGATGAACCTGTTGCCCATGGCCGTCTTGGGATCCAGAGGCCCCACAATGTCAATGCCCACCCTCTCAAAGGGTGACCACAGGGAAGGGTTGGAGGGTAGCCTTTCACTTCCTTGCACTCTTACCACTTGCCTGACAAGTCTGGCAGGTCCTGCAATGAGTATCAGAACTCTTGCGCATCTGGGGCCAGTAGAAGTGGGTGACAAGCCGCTCAAAGGTCTTGTCCTGCCCCAAATATCCTGCCAAAGGTACATCATGAGCCAACCCTAATAGGAAGGCTCTGAAGCTCTGGGGCACCACCAGGACCTGGGCTGACCCAGACTCAGCCACCTTTGGCTTACTATACAGGAGATCATTTTCCCAGTAAATCAAGTGTGGTCCAGACTGATCACCTTCTGCCTGATTTGCTGCATGCTGCCGCAAACCTATAAGAGGAGGGCACTTCTTCTGCTCCTCACAGAATTCCTCCCTGGAGGGCCCCCCTTCCTGCTGCCATTCGGTCAGCCCGGGTAGGTCCCCCAGTTCAGCCACTTGTTTCCCCGTAGGCTCCAGGGCATCCCCCTCAAAGTGCACCACCTCCTGGACCGTGGGAACTGTGGGGGCCGGTTTCCCATGCCCCCGCCTCTTCTCCTACTGGAAAGTACCTGGGCGACTGTTTCAGGCTCCAGGTTCCCTTGAATACCTTTCCTGGCTACCATAGACCGAGTGGTCACACAAGCCCACTCAGGTAGTCCCAACATCTCCAAATGTGCCTGGTGCTCCACCTTCTTCCAGGGGGAACTCTCCAGGTCAGTCCTGAGCAGACAGTCTACAGGCATGGATGGACTTACAACAACCTTCAAGGAACCTGAGACCCCTCCCCATTCAAAGGGAACCAGCACCAACTTGCAGAGGCTCACTGAATTGTCTGCTGACATTACAGGGGGAAGCACATTGGCAATTGCTTGCTCTTCAGGCACCCACTGACACCTGACAGATGTCAAACTGGCTCTGGTGTCCCTCAGAGCCTCCACCCTCCGTCCATTGATGGTCACCCACTGCCTGTACTTGGTAGTGTTCTCAGGCAGAGGAATTTCCTAGACCGTCTCTCAATCTCCTAAGGAGACCAGGGTCATAATCGCTTGCTCCTCCCCATTCCAAGGACTCAATTCCTCCTCCAAAGCTACACTCACTAAACCAGGTGTTGGAACACCAGTGGGTGCAGATGACTTTTTGGGGCATTTAGGGGAAATATGACCCACATCCTTACAGAAGTAACACGTAGGTGGACCTCAGGGCTCTGTTCTACCCCTGAATGCCCAGGCCCTCTTGGTCTTGGGATTCTGGGACCCTTTCTTTGGGGAACTACTCTGGGGCCCTTTAGGGGACTCCTTGTGGTTACCCTTGTCCTCCCCCAGCTTCGGCAGGGGACCCTGCGCACTCTTAGCAGTGGTACTCTCTATCCCCTTGTGGACCCGGGTACAAGTCCAGCGGTCCGCCTCCTCAGCAAGCTTACTGGGGTCAGCTTACTATCCAATAGATGCTGGCACAGCTCTGGAACACACAGACTACTCAAGTGTTCCAAACTGATTAAATTGCATAAGCCCTTAAAATCATTGACCTTGCTGCCCAGCACCCAACCATCCTGTGCCCGGGTGTACTCATTCACACATTCTACCCAAGTACGGGATTCTAGTATCTTGGAGGTCCTGAACTTCTGCCAGTATTGTTCAGGAGTGAGCCCATAACGGAGGCATAAAACCTCCCTCATGTTGGTGTAGGACAAGGTTCCCACCTTCTCTATGGGTGATAGAACGTCCCTCCCTGAAGCCTCAAAGTGTTTCCATAGGCCCACCCCCCAATGCTTTTCAGGCACCTCATTCATCCTTAGTGCGATCTCATATGCCATGAACCATGCATAAATGTCATCACCCCTCCGGTAATCTCACACTAAATCCTTGGGGATGTACACTTTCCCTCCTGGCACTGGTGGTGCGCTGCCACCATTCGAACTGAGCTCTGCTTGTATGCCCTTAATGTCCAGTTCCCTCATGCTTAACTCATGAGCAAAGAGAATCCTCTTCTCCTCTAAGGCGAGAGCGTTCCTGCTCTCCTCTGCTTGAGTTTTAAGTTTTAACACCTCCAACTCATGCAGCCTGAACCTTTGGTTTTCCTCCAGCTCCTCTGGTGAAAAACTCCTCCCTGAATGGCTATTCCTCAACTGGCAGATCCTGTGGACCCAATCCATTCCCTGGGTCATCCTCATCCACCACAGCGTCACCTGTCTCCTGAGCCTCTTTGGCTTCCCACCAGGCCCTAAAGAGCACTTGCAGCTCCTCCTTCTTGGTGCTACTCATCATGGGACATCCCAAAGCTCTGCAGGATTTCCTCACCTGATCAACCTTGTAGGTAAACAGTGACTCAATGTTAAACTACAATTCTGCAGCCTAAGCCTCACAGGCTATCTGGCTCTCCCACTGGGACGTGATGTGTGGATCAAAGGATACTCAACACTAGAACCAACAATTCCAAAAACACAAAATGTGGTTGTGTCGTGGTCTGCGTTCAATTTATGATGCACATCAATTACTGTGAGTGATTTTGCACATATGTGTTTAATTTACATTAGGATCGAATCCCACAGCTCTGCTGCCAAATGTGGGAAGTGGGGGTCCTAGTCCACCAAATGCTGGAGGCGGGAGTCCCTGTCCCACACCGCTGTTGCCTGGTGCGAAATCCGGACCCCTCATTTCAATCTTAGGCTAAGTAAGGACACCGTTTGAGATAGCCCTGCTCACCTTCTTAGTAGCTTGGCCTGAGCAGCCAGGCTTATCTCCTAGGCACAAGTGTACAGTATATGCAACCACACTCACAGCAACCCACTGATGTCACCACAAATAGACTCCACACAAGTTTTTATAAAACAAGTATAATCTTTATACAAGAAGATATACGATTGGACCACACTATACAAAACCAGCATATAATAATGGGTATTATTCCTCCCAGTGGATTGTTAGGATCTAATTCCAACCACCGCTTCTAACCAACAGTCACGTTTACTTCTAACCATTCCCAAAAGGCTAGGCAGGTTGTATTGCTAGAATCACACATGCTGCAAAAGAAAATAAATACTGCAATGAGTAACAATATACCCCTCTACTGGGCACAGGAGAAACAATGACGTATGTAACACCACAATCATGTACTTTGCAACAGACGGAATAATGCAATGCGTATCGCTACCAGCATGCCCTGTGTAAGGAAGAAACAAAGCAATGCATCACGCTACAATCATATACTTGTGCAATGGAAAAAATAATGCAAGGCGCCACGTTACAATCATGTACTCTGAAAGGGAAAAATAATGCAGTGCGTAGCGCACCCAGCATGTAGTTCGTCAGGCACAAATTAGATCAGGTGTCATACAACAGTTTGATAGTTCGTTAGCAGCAGTAATGCAAAGTGTAATACGACAGTTTAGGTGCTCCGTTAACAGTTGTCCCCAATCATGGATCAAAGATGGCACAAAAGTACCGCTTCTCACTCTGGCTCCTGTACTGTCCCTCCTTGGACCAGCACGGGCCTAGATCCAAGCCGAAGCGATAGGTTCGCGCAGCTGACAGAGGCGAGAGGCTGAGAGAGTGTCCCTCCGGGCCGCACCCCACCCCAGGTGGTAATCCACGTTACCTGGAGGGGCGCGACCCCACACTCCTCTCCTTCAACAACTTGGGCCTTGATCCATAACTCGGTCCGGGCTGCTACTGCTGCACTCCGAAGGCCCGATGATCTGGCTCTCCTTCCTGAGGTCTCAGTAGACACCGAGACCCACCCTCAGCACTGTGGAGACCTATTTCGATTTCGGTGCACACACCACCCAGGCACTCCTCACCAGTGCCAGTGGTTGCACCACGACACGCACTCTGTGTGTCCGAGACTCACCTCTCCTCTGGTACACTCAATGATCTGTCGCTCTTCACAACGCCTCAGCTTGCACTACGACACCCACCATGCAGGTTCGAGTTTCACTTCTTCTCCCGGTGCACACGCTGACCAGGCGCTCTTCACCAATGCCTCAGCTTGCACCACGACACGCACCATGCGCGTCTGAGGCTCACTACTTCTCCCGGTGCACACGACGACCGGGCGCTCCACACCAATGCCCTGGCTGCAGCACGACATGCACCATGTGTGTCTGAGACTCACTTCTTCTCCAGGTGCACATGATGCCCAGGTGCTCCTCACCAAAACCCTGGCTGCACCACAACACGCACCATGCACGTCCGAGTATCCTCTCTCCTTCCGGTGCACACAATGACCAGGCGCTCCTCACCAACTCCCTGTCTGCACCACGACCAGCACCCTGCGCATCCAAGTTTCACTTCCTCGCTCTGTGCGTACAACAACCAGGCGCTCCCCACCAATGCCCTGGCTGCACCATGACACGCTCTTTGCACGCCCGTGACTCATTTTACTCCCGTGTGCCCACGATCACAAGGCACGACTTCTGAGGGTCTCAAGCTGCAAAAGCACGCGGACACCGCAATGCTTGGGACGTCTCCGTTAACTTTTTTGTTCCTGTGTTTCCAAACAGGGAGCCAGCTCACCTCCAGCCCTTGGGGTTCAGGACACAGCACGAAGCACAATCCTGTTCAAGAAGGGGGGACACCACCCACTGCAATGTCCCTTCAGTCTCTTCCTTAGTAAAAGCTACAAACTGCAGGCCAGCCCCAGATCATGAAGTCCTATCCAGCAGTCTCTTCAGCCACTCCTTCCTTGGTAGAGGTTCTTCTTGATCACGAAAGAGGCCAAAGCCTTTGTAGACTCGACCTGTCCATTTCACCATTGAAAACTACAACAAATTCTAGGGGGTTCCGTTTTCTTAGTTATACCCCTTCATGTCTTTGAAGCTCTTTGTTCTCAGGGGTACCTGACCCCTCCCTAAATCAGTTCTGGGTTTATCCCTCCCAGTATCACCTTTCTCCCTTTGATACTGGGGTTCTGGATCCTACATCACACAGCTGGAGATGGGTCAATTGGGTTATAGCACCAGCCCAGGCCTTTTCACCTCCCGGGCTTCTCCTCCCCCTACTCTCCAGATGCAGGGCAGCCTGGTGCCATCTCAGCCCCTCCCTGGGTCAAGACCTCTCCCAGCTCCTCTCACCTCACAGATCCAGACAGTCAATCCACATTCAGCAGTGACACACAAAAATGCTTAAAGCACAAAACTCAGCCACCTTCTAAAAGAGTGGTTTATGAACACACAGTGACAAAACAACCTTCACAGAAAGATGCGTTATGACACTGTGAGTTCATACATACTAAACTTCACCTCTCCATTATAAACTTACAGGAAACTAGGCTACCAAAACACAATACCCAGCCTCCCCCATTCTATCCTATGGGCAGAATGGCCTTTCACCAGTGAAAAACAAAATGAAATGTTTTTCACTGTCAGGACATAACACACACCTCAGTAAATGTCCTGCCTTTTACCTACACTGCACCCTGCCCAGGGGTTACCAGGGACCTACCACAGGGGTGCCCCATGTGTATGCAAAAGGGAAGGTAAGGCCTGACAAGTGGTTGTACTTGTCAGGATAACATGCTAACTTAGCTACACTGAAGGCCTGAGTTCCCCTTCTCTGCGCGCCTTTGCATTACTAGACCCTGCACACACAGTGCACATCACTAGGGACTTTACTAGTAAGGCCCACATACTAATCATGGCCAACCAATTACCACTACACCATACATAGGGAACCCTTGTACTTTGACACTGATTAGCAGTGGCAAAGCCCCCAAAGTATCTAAAAACAAAGGCGATTGTGGCAAAAAGTCAGGGTTAATCACGCCAAGCTATACCAGGTCTAACACTAGGTAATTTCAATAGTGTTGTTTATGTTGCTCTTTTATTGTGAGTTTCTCATAATGTTGGCTGCTCACATTCAGAACTCTGCAGTGCTTATTAATGCAATTTTAATTTTCAAATATAGAAATATATGGTGAAATGTGATTCCGATGTGATTGTTTTTAGATTGGTTTAAGTATCCCGTTCTTGTTCATATATCCCCCAATTAGTATTCCTTCAGACACCAGGCCCCACATTATGGCACTGCCCTGGCCTGTGCTGCTGCCCATATATCACTAGGAGTACCAGGTGCAGACAAGGTCTTTGGGCTCTCTCCTAAAGAATGCACTGTTCCAAGAAGAGGCACAAGCTCACAACTGCCCTGCAAACATCATGTTAGTGAAAGACAGGTGAGATTTGTGATACTGACGGTCCGCTTTTCGATGTGCAGGGGACAGCTACCCCGCATTTCAAAGGTAGCCAGAGATTCTCCTTCAGGGAAGTGCAGTGAGTGATTGTGTCCTCCTGCTAGGGACTAGGCAACCTTTTCACCATTTTAAAGGGCCACACTTATGGATGCACTGACAGTCCTACCTGACAGCTTCTTCTTCTCTGCACCTAGGTTTATTGTATTATGTGGGTGCATAGACAAAACTTTTCCTCATTTGCATGGAATAACATGCATGTGTAGCACCAGCACCATTTGTATCACAAAAGGGCTGCCAGGCATTTGATGTCACTTCTGTAATACCACAGCCCCATGGAGGTGCAGAAAGAGAGCATACAAGATTGTCGCACACCTAGGGCACATTGTGTAATATGGCATTAATATTGGTAATCTCAAATGTTATGCTTCCTGTGGTGTCATACTATTATTTCCTATACTGCACTTTATCAACCAGTGCGTTGCAACTATTTGTTTCAATATTCTTTTTAATCTTGTAGAGCCATGAATCCTCTCTTATCTGCTTGCTTCAGCACTATGTCCCTGCTTTTCGCAAGTTAGTTGAAGGCTTGTCATTATTCTCTGGAGAGATTTGTTTAATTTTTTCTGCACTAAAACTAGATTAAAATGGAACCTTTAAAAGTAACACTGTGGATTACCTGTGTGTGTGTGTGTGTGTGTGTGTGTGTGTGTGTGTGTGTGTGTGTGTGTGTGTGTGTGTGTACTTGGGGTGAGAGATTGCTATAGTTCATAACAGAAATAAATAAATATGCCTGACAGTCTTTGGCATTGTTATGTGTATTATGTTGAGGTAGTTTGGTGAGATAGCTGGAGGTCATTGCTTCTTGGTTCCTTCAAACCAAAATTGGTTAGTCGGTCCTATCCAATGCTTTCTGAAGATCAACTAAGGGTCTAGTGAGTTTTATTTACATAATGTTTGTGAAAACGTAAAGGGGGGACACCCTGATATGTTCCAGGCTGCTCTGCTATGGTATATGATTGGATCCCTGGTCATTGCTGACATGAGGTACTGGCTGGGAGAACTGGTAAATAAGAACACTGTAATAAATGGGAAGATAGCATCCTTATTACTATTATTTTTATTAACATAAGTTAGCAACCCAGTGCTAGGATCAGGTTTAAGGAAGATAACTGGATAGCTTAGAAAAGCTATGTCTTAAAAAGATTCCTGTACAATTCCTCAGTGGGGTATTTGAGGAATTCCCTAGTTTGCGGCGAGATAACAATAGAACCTGCTTCCCTGTCTGACCTAGCATACATCAGTTACTACCGCTAAAAAGGAATAAGATGATTCAAGAGTTCTAGAAAGCCTAAGTGGAGTAAGCAAGGAATGAAGATACTTGCGGAAATTTTGGATAGTATAGCACAGTCAAAACACATGGGCCTGAACTAGGTACCTTTTGCAACCAGAAGCCAAAACAGCTGAGCAAGATGGGCCCTACTGGACCCCGTTTTGGGAGTTTTAAAAGGAGGCGAACAGCAGTGTTCTATACGGTCTGAATATGATTTAGAAGAGCTTGTGGAAACCCTAAGTATAACTCATTGCATTAGTCCAAGTTTTCCTGAGCAAGATAGAAAAGAACACCAAACGTTTCCTCAAACTCCCCCGTATTCCAAAAAACAAACATTTGAAAGAGACTTAATCTGGTGAATTAATGATAAGGTGTCATCCATTCACACAAGCAGATTCTTCACCACTGGTTTGGGTGTTGGAAGCTAGCCCATGGAGGCTAGTCACAAAGAGGGGGACCAGATACTGACTAGATTACCTTTTGTCAATACCTCCATTTTGGAATGGTTAAGTTTAAAACAGTTCTGGCTCAAACACCCTGCGACCTCAGACAAATATGTCTTCAGTTTAAGAGCCTGAAAAGTTGGTTATTCCGTAAGAAAGATGAAAAATTGTGGGATATCTGCAGGGAAAGTAGAGTAACCCATGCAATTCAATAAGATCTGCAAGAAACAGATGTACACATTAAAACATTTTATTCTCATGAGGAACCATGAGGGATCCCCTAAGCTAGAGGGAGCGATTCAGAAAAAAAGGATTCATAGCCACCTGAAAGGAGTGGTTGGCTAAGAAAGAAACCAACCAGCTGAGAACCTTGCCTTGGAAGCCACACTCAGCCATTCTTATCAACAAGGTTTTATGCAAGACTGTGTCGAAGGTGGTGCTGAAATTCACAAGGATCACAGCAGCCGACCCTCTGGCATCGTGTGTGTGGAGGATATTCTCGGCAACCAACAGCAAAGCAAATTGCTTCCCAATGCAGATGGAGAAGACATTGTTTTTTAAGAAAGCTGGAAAGTTGCAAATTGATATGCTTCGCTAAAATTGTGGCACAGAACAGTAGTAAAGTGATTGGCCTAAAGTTGTCCGATTTAGAGGCATTGAAGGTAGGTTTTTTTTATCAAGGTAATGATGACAGCATGTTTCCAAGGTACATGAACCCTAGCTGACTCAGAAGAGAGATTCCGAAGGTTGCATACTGTGGGTGGCAGAAAGGGAAGACCTTCTTCAAGGATATATGGAAGAACCAGCTCAAGCCATGATCCAAATTTAATGGCATACCAAAGTTGTCGTAAAGATTCCACATTGATAAGTGCAAAATGAGTATGATGGAATTGACAAGACCTCAATGCAATGTTGGGGCGAGGATATGTAGGATTCCTAGCTTGTACAGGAAAGAAAGAGTTATATCCTCACACCTTTGGAAGAAAAAAGTGGCCAGATCATTGCACTTTTCAACCAAGAGTAAACTAGAGGTTAAAGAAGCCAAAGGATTTCAAAAGAGATTTAACAATATTACACATATTTTTGGTGGCTTTAGAAGACATTCTGACCTTTGCTGCCTAATATTTGGCATGTGCTGCTAGGATGGCTTGATGGTACTTCTTAATAGAGGAATTATATGCAGATTTACACTGGATGTCACAGTCTTTCCCCCAAAGATGTTTTCAAGCCTTTCATATTCATTTGTATTGTATTGCTAGCTCCGCTGAGAAACAAGGGGTTAAAGGTTTAGCCCGAACCAGCTTAACCATATTTATTGAAAATATTTTGTCCAAGGTTGTTGTAATACTTGAGGTGAAAGCCTGATTTGCCCCATTCAATGTCCTAAGATTGTGGGGGGACACTTATTAAGGATATCAGAGAAAGCCTCTGAATTAAGCCTATTCCATCTGTGTGTGGTAAACTCATAGCAAAGAGGAATATCAGGTAAAGTAAAGAGGCATACACAATAAAGGAATAGTAAAATACCCAATCCAGATCAGAGAAACAGGTGAGCCAGTAGATAGCTGTGAGAGATTAGAAAAAAAACAGGATCACAGATATGACCCGCAGCGTGTGTCATAGACTCGATATGTTGAACCAACTTAAAAAATGCCATATCAGCAGGAAAAGATAAAGCAAAAGGATGTAGTATATTGTAAATATGTAAATTTAAATCTCCAAGGAGCTTAAAATTAGCTAATTTGAAAGAAGAGGGAGTGAGAGTTTCTAAGGCTCTGGACATACAACAATGAGCATGGCCCAGAGGCCTATAAAATAAAGCTCCCAAAAACCTGAAATTGTCAGAGAGTTTTAAAGATAAGATAAATGTCTCACTAAATCAAATCACTAAGGCAGAAGTTGTAGAGATGATGTTGGACTGATGAAGGATGAAAGTCCACTCCACCTCGTCTTATCTTTCTCTTGCCTCACGATTGTATATCCAGATGGAAGGGCTACAGCAATATCAGACCAGGATGCTTCATTAGGCCTGCTTGTTGATGTTCAAGGATTAGACTGAAAATGTCTAAGCAGTGGTTGGGCACAAACCTACAATTCATAGTGAAAATGCTACATTCTGTCTTACATTGAGAAATACAAAACCAAGTTAGTCAAGGTGCGAATTGAAGAAGTAGTGACCTATGTGGTCATCTGCACATGGATGGGTGCAGACAGGCTTGCCAGAATAAAATAGACCACCAGTATAGGGGCATGGATATGGGTGTGGCGTTGTTGCTTTGAAAAAATAATCTGTAAATAAACTTAGTCAGATGCTTCACTACATGACATTGTTTGCTTCCTATATCATGTTGAGCAGCTAAACACTGAAGGCAAAATTAGGGAGGAACTGACTAGCCCATTGATAACAGAGGAGATAGAGAGATAATGTGGATTTTTGAAACCTAAACAAAGGTTCTTTCCAGTGCCTTCTGCTTATACCTGAAGATTAATTGACCAAGGGGAGGTTGCTGGAGAACTCTCACAATGCTTGAATCATTGGTTTATTAAAATATAGCAAGCCTTTATGATCAGTGTGGGGTCATACGTAGTGAATGATCGGAGCACAACTTATGGTTGGTTTATTTATTCATAACTTGTGAATTACAGTGGTTTGTAGGGTTTTTGTTGTCACCATAACTACACTTTAAATGTATTTTTTCATAACTCTCTGAAGTTTTAAATTAAAATTAAGGTCTTACAATTAAAGCAATCCAAAATTTCTCTGTAAGCTTTTTTTTTTGTTAAGGTATGTGCTTTATAACATATACCACATCCAACTGTTCCTTTTCATGGCCTACCCAAATACTGCACTGCCTTAGTCTGTGCCCAGATGGGGTTGGCCCTGCACCCAACCTGCTTTGGGCAGCTAACCACAGCAGCACCCAACTTTTTTGCCATGCACAGCAGGGTTGGGATGCAGGGTCTAGCTATCGCTGTGCACAGCTGTTGGCTCCCAGGTTGTCAGTACCCTGAGTCAAGCAATAAAAACACTTTTTAGCAGATGTAAGTGGGAGTGTACTGTATCACCAGTCTCTTCCTAGAGTCTTCTAACTGCTTGAACTAATGGCAATTAGACCCTGAAGGAGGAGCTAGCAATGCCCACATGACATCCGTCCTAAGGAAAATCTCAGTGACTGAATGAGAGAGAGTGAAGAGAAATCTGATAGTACAACTTTTATAAAGGGAGAGAATAAAGAGGAGACATTATTACTAATGGAGACTGGGATGCCCGGAGGGTTTGGCCTCCTAAAAATTCAAACTTTATGAGTGTTTTCTCAAAAAAATTCAAAAGTGGCTTGAGAGCGATGGGGATTAAGAGCATATGGAGAGAGTTCCATATGCAAAATTAGGTTAACACACTATTGATTTTCACAACAACAAATCTACATCAGAGGAGATTAACTTTACAGTACTCACAAAAGGCTAGGGTGGCAGGCTATAAGATCAATTTAGATAAAACTGGAATCCTGAACCTGTCTGTTCCTATGGAAGTTGAGCAAACCATGGCAAGTGAATACTCATTCAGATGAGCTATACCTAGACAGTTAAAGTTATCTTGAACATATTTGGTCTATTCATGGTCAATTCCCCTCATAGTTTAAGTCCGAAGATGGGACTGATGATCTGATCACCTAGACCTCCCTTTATTTTATTTAAGCAGTTTGAGAATACACGTGGTGAAAAATGAATATACTTCATAGACTCCTAAATTTGTTCCAAACATTGACTTTTGTAAACAAATTTGCAAACTGGTGTAGAAGTTCATTTGGAACAATTTCAGACCTAATCTCCATGTATTCTTACGTCAACAGACTAGACAGACATGGGTAGGGGTGAATGGCGATACAATATCTCAACATGGATTAAGTGGCTACACAACACTGGGTGGCAGTGGAATAGCCCAGATGAAATTCAGACAAATATGGAGAATTATGGATCATGCAGCTTTATTTCCTTTAGCTTCTTATGACACAGAAACTTACTAATTAGGCCTGGACTAAATTTAAATTACATTGGCATAATTGCCATAATGGCAGAAATTTTGCATAACAAAATGTAAGCAAAACTATTCCACATGGCATAATTTTGGGAGAAAGTATGAAGTGAGATATATTGTTTGGGTTCTTTTTTAAAGTCGGAGGCATTTCTGGCAGACGTTTTTTAACTGAGCGGACCATTTGGGTTATTTTATAGCACAAAACTACAAACTGATGTGAGCATCAGGGCTCTGAGCTTGAGCAGCAACTTCTTTAATGTGCACAGTCCATAAACATTTCAGGTAGATTTTTTACCCAAGCAGACCTTTTGGGTAATTTTGCAGCGCAAAACTACAAGTCTGAATGTGAGCAGCAGCATTTTGAATGCAAGCGACTGGAAATCAACTTGAAAATATGTTGTTGTATGGAGCAAGATGGAATCAGCTTGAGTTTGCGCCACTCAGCCGCTCACGTCGTGCACAGCGGCTATCTGACATGGGGTCTGTTCTGAGTTGCTGGATTTATGTTATGTTATGTTATGTTACTAAGTTTTGTACCGCGCACAGCTGCCCCAGCAAAGGGGCGTCCTGGCGCCAAAGGTGAACACAACAACACAATATGCATTGGGATTACTTTGATGTATTGAAAAGAAGCGTTTTAATAGCCCCTCTAAACCTGGTTAGATTATCCACAGCACGGATTTCAGCAGGAAGAGCATTCCAGAGCTGGGCAGCTACCACTCGGAAGGAGCGGCCACCCGCCCTGGTTAACCGAAAGCGAGGAACAACCGCCAAGTTCTGGCCCAAAGATCTCAACAAGCGCGAAGGAGTGTACGGAGTAAGGAGATTCATAAGGATAGGAGGGGCCAACCCCTTCAAAATTTTGAAGGCCAGGCACAACACCTTAAACTCAATACGCCGCACAACAGGTAGCCAGTGAAGAGTATATAATGCTCCTGACACTGAGCAGCGTTTGGGCAACCCAAGTATTGCTCTAGCAGCGGCGTTCTGAACTCTTTGTAACCGCGCATGTTCAGCCTTGTTCGTGCCTGCGAGCAATGCACTAGCATAATCTATTCTAGATAGAACCGAGGCCTGGACCACCAGCTGTCTCGTACTGGCGTCAAAAAATTTGAGCACCGGCCTGATGCTCCTGATGATGCCAAAACAAGAGGCAGCAACCTTCTTCGTATGGCAGGTGAAACTAAGTGCCTGATCAAGCCATACCCCAAGGTTCTTTAACTCCACTACCGGAGAGGGGATCCCACCTAGCTCAGAAGGCCACCAACTTTCATTCCAACAGCCGGGGCGCGTACCAAACACCATCACCTCAGTCTTCTTGGTGTTTAATTGGAGACAGTTCTGATTCATCCAATTGGCCACCGAACGCAGCCCCTCACAGAAGTTACGGGCATCAAAAACTGAGTCTCCACTTAGTGTGACCGCCAGCTGCGTGTCATCCGCGTAAGACACCATTGTCAGGCCCCAGCTTTTGACAATAGCAGCCAGCGGCCTCACATACAGATTAAAAAGAGTGGGGCTCAGAGATGAGCCCTGCGGGACCCCCGTCGTGAGCTGATGAGAGGTGGACTTGCCGGGTGGAATCGCTACCCGGAAGGATCTGTTAGAGAGAAAGGAGCGGAACCATCCTAATGCCGGACCCCTAACCCCAGCTTCCTCTAGCCGCCGCAGCAAAATGTCATGGGACACCGTGTCAAAGGCGGCACTCAGATCTAACAAAAGGAGTGCCGCAGTGTGACCGGTGTCCAGCACGGAGCGCAGATGTTCAACCATATACAATAGGGCAGTCTCCGTGCTATGAGCTTTCCGGAAACCATTTTGCGTGGGATCCAAAATATTCGCTTTATCCAGATGGTCCGCCAGGATCCCATTCACATGAGTTTCAATGACTTTGGCAGCCCACGGCAGCAAGGAGATGGGGCGGTAGTTCTCAGGTTTAGTGGGGTCAAGGGAAGGCTTTTTTAGGATGGGAGTGACTACCGCTTCCTTCCACTTGGTAGGAACAGTTGCTGACCCCAGGGACAAATTAATAAGAGAAAGCAAGGGAGCACGACAAGTGTCCAGCAGGTTTTTAAATAGGGCCGGTTTGAGGGGGTCTGCCGGAGAACCAGATTTAATTTTCTGGCTCAGAGCGAGAACGGAATCCTGGTGATTGGTCCTTACCTACAGATCGCCGTACCTGCTTTGGAAGTGACGAACGCTGAAAACAGGTTTGGTGTGTCAGCCTCCGTAAGAGCTGCCAGAGTGCCCCGAGGGCTGTTTATCCGCTGGCTGACAAGATACATTGTTTCTCTGATACTTACATTGGCATTCACATTGGCCTCTGTTTGTCTGCTGATACAATCGAGAGGAATAAGACTGAGGAGCTGGAGCCGGATTATGTAGAACAGGGGAGCCAAAGCCAACAAAGGAAATAAAACGAAAGCTGCACAAGTCAACGTAACTCTCCGAGACGCGGGGCCGACCGAGAACCCATCTAAAGGTAAATGGGAGGTCAGACACCCTAGAAAGACAATAGGGAGACTCGGGGGGTGGTGCCCCGAAGGAGGGTGCAGGACACCAACCATCCATTGCCAAAATCTTTTCAGGTATACAGGAGCCCTCTCCAGCAGTAGAGTCTTCTCTCGATCTTACATTTCCCCCCGAGAGCGAACACGAGTGCTTACTGGCCGACAGGCAAGGAGATCTATCTCTCCTCCAATCAATAATACCCCCGGGAGAAGATCCCAAAGGAGGCCTGCCCACGAAAACCGAGACCCCAAGGCCTTGATCTTTGTCAGTACTCACAAACTCTAACGTCACCTCAGCGCCAAAGGAGAGAAACATCGGAGGGGTTGGAGATCCGGGGAATCCAGTGACCTTCGCCTGTGCCGGCTTACAACCAGACTCAGCCCCAAAGATTGGGGTGCCTGTCAAAGGGCCCATACTCCCTGTAGCCAGATTCGCCAAATACATCCACTGCCTGGAAGCCTGCTCCGGCCCCCAAACCCCCTGGACACTGGCGAAAACTTCTATTCTGTGTTGGATGGCTCTGGATTTTCAACTGAGGAGGCTGGATCAGACGCAAGTGAAGACAAGAGTAACGACTCTTCCAAAGTTACTGGAAGAGTGCAGCACTTAAAGAAGACAAGGAGCAAGGCTAAAAGTTGAAACCAGCTTAAATGGAACTACTCAGACTCACAGATGTCCTATCCCTGTGATGAAGACGCTACCCAGCCCCTACATGGAGAGAATTCAAAAATTACCTCATAAGATACCATGGAAACCTCTTTAGCTTCCATCTTAACCTCATTAATGATTTTCAAGAAGAGGTTCACTCTGACAGCCGTATAGCCAAAGGGGCAGCCAAGAACCTACAAGGAGAGTATGAGAAAACTAAGCAAAATATGTATTGACATTAGTGATCGCGTCACCATGGTCGAAGGCCATACAGAGGGTCTGGAAACAGGAGTTTCCTCTATTAAAGATCAAAGCTCCTCTAATGCTGCATGTCTGACGGACCTGATGACGAAGATGGAGGAGCAGGAAAATCGTCAAAGAAGGAATAATCTTTGCCTGCTTGGCATTCCAGAAGGAGTAGAAGGGGACAATCCAAGGCGCTATATCATTAAACTCCTCCAGGAGGCCTTTCCTGAGCACTTGAACTGGAACTGGGACCACGAAATCCAGCGGGCACATCGGTTCCCTTTTTATTCGAAGCAATGGCATGATGGTAGCAGCTTTTCCGGGGGTAAACCAAGAGTTTTTGGGTCTTCTTTGGAAAAATCTCCTTAGACAGCTGGTCTATGACCAGGCTCGTCCAAACTCACAGAAGGGCTCTAATGGGATAATGTTTTTTGCAAAACCTGATTTTTGTCACTCTACAGTGGAAAGGAGGTGGCGCTTGCGCCAGTTAATAGCCCCTTCCAACAAATGGGAGCCC
Source organism: Triturus cristatus (assembly GCF_964204655.1). Lineage (NCBI taxonomy): Eukaryota > Metazoa > Chordata > Amphibia > Caudata > Salamandridae > Triturus > Triturus cristatus. The sequence goes on along the minus strand of NC_140587.1, from coordinate 345,103,569 downwards.
AAGTGTTTTTAATGAATCCTGCCTGTTTAAAGTCATCCTAAACGGGGCTTCCTGGGTTTTCCAGTCTGAGATTTAAGCTGGGGAATTTCTGGAGGAAATCAAAGCAAAAAAAGGGGCTGAGTTAGAGTGCAGATGATACTTTTGACTTAAGAGTAATGTGTGAACCTACTATCTTTACTCTCTGCCGCTCTAATTCTTCTGATATGTTTAATCTCCTCAGCTAATGTGCGTTACCAATGAGTTTTGCTAACCTGACGTCCTAATAGAAGCCATAGACTTCTTAGTACGTGTATATGGATATAGAGCCATCTCTTACACATCTTTCTCATACCCTTCTTGTTCACACATACTTATCCCTGATCGCTCTTTTTACGACTTTCTCTTTGTTTAATTTTTTGTTTTGTTCTTGTTTTTTTTTCTCTTTCTTTTTTCTGCTACTTTTTTCTCTAACGATATAAGCCAAACTCTTTGTAATGGATCAAATGATGTGGCCAAGCAGTGGGGACCCATTGCTGACAACCATTATTTAGGGTTTTCCTTATTGCTCTAAGCGAATAGGGGGTAAAGGGAAATTACACCATGGTGGAGGGCCTAAGGTTATTTTTCATTGAAGTACTGCTTCTGGGTAAAAGAATAATTCACTTAAAGCTCAACGAAATAATGGATCGGAAGGGTGGGAATGAAGCTGAGGTAAAGGAATTCTCAAAGTTTGTTGTATTCAGGGATAATGGGAATGTAGCTATTTTTTTTCTTCGCTTCGTGGGGTGCGCAGCTGTAATCTTACTGCCATCTTACTTGGGGAAGAATGTATCTTACATAGTGTTTAAGGGTGACTAATTGATAAATTACTTAAATGAATAAGCTAAGTACTCTTAGAATTGTCTCAGTCAATATATGTGGTTTGAACGATGCTATGAATAGACAGAAAGCTGCACTGGGCTTGCGCTCATTAGGGGCAAACATCGTGTGCCTCAAAGAAACACATATCGAGGGCTCACAGAAACACCTGCTGAAGTCTCTGGGATATAGAGTCATTGGGGGACCACACAAGGAGCAAAAACAAGAGGTGTAGGGGTCTTGGCTGAACATAGATACCATCTAAGAGCTATCCGCACAAAATCGGATCCTCTGGGAAGGTGGGTTATCACGGAATGCTGCTTACCCTCAAACTATTCTTTTACACTATGTTCCATCTATGGGAACAACATGGATGATCCTGGGGTCTTTAACTGGATTACAGGTGAACTTGCTCATTGGCCCCTTCCAATCATTATATGTGGCGATCTAAATATTAAATTACATTGTAATTGGAAAGCGGATGACCAATGGACTTATGTAGGTAGGAAGCCCCAAACATTACAAGCTATATTGAATCTAATGCAAACTCATGTTTGAGTGATGTATATGGTAATCTAAGATCTAATCATCCTGGGTACACTTACTTTTCAGCCCCACACCTCTCTCTAGCAAGGTTAGATTATTTTTTAAGTTCATCTTCTCAGCTTCGCAACTGTTCTGTAGACAATGCCCCGCGCTTTATGTCAGACCACAACCCACTTATTTTAAGCATTGTGGGAATGGAAACAGCAGGGATATTCCAATTTGGAGTTTTGAAAAAGCTTTTTTGCAAGATATTGGACACCGAACAAATATGCGGGGGTAGATTCAAGAATTTTTTGGGCTGAACATAGGGTCAGCTTCAATTGGCACGGTATGGGACACATTAAAGGCGGGCATCCTGGGGGAGACCCTTGAGTTTTCTATAAGAAAAAAAAAAAAAAACACAGATCTTGGATATCCAAGACAAGTTACAAAAGGCCGAAGAGAAATTAATTCAAGCAGTCCAAACTGGGGCGGAAACTGAAACTGCGCAACTTGAGGTGACAGTTTATAAAGCCAAAGTGGGGTCGATCTTCACAGAAAAGGTTGCAGCCAAATGGGTCACCGCAAGGGAAAAAAAGTTATGAATGCAGTGAACTCATTGGCCAGCAAACCAGACAGCAGGTTGCTGCCAATGACATACTCTATTCAACTAGTAATGGGCAAGATTACTAATGACCCGAACAAAATTCAAAAGGCATTTCGCGAGTTCTATCAGAAACTTTATTCTGAGGAGAACAATGGCCCGGAAAATCAGAGCGAGGACTCGGTAGACGACTACCTGGATAAAATTACTCTGTCCCAACTTAGCGCGGAAGCTCGAAACCAACTAGAAGAACCCCCTACCTGGGAGGAAATTGCTAAAGCCTTAGCAAGTCTGCCAGATGGGAAGGCAGCTGGGATAGATTGTATCCCGGTTGAGTTCTATAAAATCTTTGCTCCCCAAATAAAGACGATCTTCACTACACTAGTAGTTTCTATTTTTTAAGGGACTCCTTCGCCAACCTCCTGGTCCAATGCTAAAATTGTAATTTTCCCTAAAAAGGACAAGTCACTGCTCGAAATGGGCTCTATATAGGCCAATCACCCTTATTAACTGCGACTCTAAGATCTTTTCCAAAATGTTCGCAGTTAGAATATCTTCAAGAATCGAATACTTGGTGTCTGAATGGCAACACAGGTTTATACCCAACAAAGAACCACCAAACATATCTGTTGGACTATTACATTATTTGACGCGGCCCAGGCAACAGGAGACCCAATGTCACTAATTTAACTTGACGCTGAAAAAGTATTTGACCAGGTCTCCTGGCAGTTTCTCTGAGGCGTCATGAGAAGAATGTGCTTCGGGCCTAAGTCATTTCAAGCTGTCCAAACCTTATATATCAACCCTACTGCTGGCGTATCAATCAAAGGGAAATTGACCGAGCAATTTGAAATTTCACGAGGTACCCGACAAGGTTGTCTTTGCTCCCCACTGCTTTTCGCTTTATACATAGATCCCCTAATCAAAAAAATTGAAAATAATCAAGCAATTCAGGCAGTGAGTAGATTTGGCTGGAAAACACTGAAATCATGGCCCATGCTGATGATCTTGCAGTGGTGACCCTGAAAGTGCCATTTCGGCACCGGAAAAGGAGGCTCAGGAGTTTGGGAAAATCTTGGGGTATGCCCTCAACAAAAACAAGACTCAGATTATTTTAAACAATTAAATCAGTTGGGTGAATAGTCAGGTCATCCAAAAAGCCAAATATTTGGGGGTCACAGTCACCGCAAGTCCTGATACGATCGTTGCAGAAAATTTAATTGCGCTGGCTGCAGATACAAAACAAGCACTAAACCGAATAAATAATTTGCACCTGACGATAGTGGGACGATCCAATGTTATTAAGATGACTCATTTCCCTAAGCAACTCTATTTTTTTAGGGCTATTCCTCTTGAGTTCAGTAAAAACATGTTACAGAGTTTTGAACAGATATTTACGCGTTTTATCTGGTCATACTCTCAGCCAAGATGAGCTTTTAAACAGCTTTATCTCCCCAGGGAAAGGGGTGGATGGGCACTCCCCAATATAAGACTATACTATTGGGCTTCGGTCATACAATATAGCACAGAACTGTTGCACGACCACTCTTATATTTCTAACACTGGGCTCCCCTCTCACTTCCAATTACTGCTTGGGATGGAGGCTTGGGGATGTTTGTGGCGTCAATTGATGTTTGGATACTACAAGCGGGTTAGATTTAAGACTTTGATGAGTGCATTTAAAGTCTTCTCTAATATACGCAGACTCTATGGGCTGGGGAGAATGAATTATTATTCTCCCATTAATGGGAACATCAACCTGCCAGACATCTTTGGGTAATCCTATCTTCTAGAATGGCATAAAGCAGGAATTTTAAAGCTGGGAGATTTAATCACTATTGAAGGAATCAAATCATTCAATGATCTTAAAACACAGCATAACCTAAGAGAACAAGAGATTTTTAAATATATTGCCATAAGGGATTTCTTGCTCTGAAAGGCGGGTGGGCCCGCGGGATTTGCGAGGATAGATCTAATTGACAAATTAAAAGTCCTACCTCGGATCGGATATATTTATTCTGCACTAAACAGTCAAATGCCCGATGATCTGCCAAAAATAGCAAGCATATGGCAGCAGAAGCTAGCGATCTCTCATAACATTTTCTTTGAGGCTCTGAAAGCCGCTCAGAATGATCTGCTGTTGGCCAAACTGCAGGCACAATTTTTTTGGACCGCTTTTTTTCTATAGATAATATCTAGCAGAATTGCTAAATGGGGTACTGGCAGAGGGATGGTCTGTCCTAGGTGCTCGGAGTTTAGCACAGACTCGATACATATGTTTGCTGCTTGCCCGAAACTTCTCCATTCCTTGTCAAAATACAGGGCTTCCTAAGTAAAGTCCTATCTCAGTATATTGAGTTAACTCCTATGACCATTTTGCTGGGGATGCAAGACAAGGTTAGCAGAATGAGGGGTGGCACACTTATTTTTGTGGCAATGACAATATTATGGATCTGTAAAACTTCTCTATGGATAGACCCAGACCCCCCATCATTTTCCCAATGGCTGGCCCGACTAGTGTCAACATGCCAACTGGAAACAGCAATATACGCTAAAAAAGGCATCTGGGGGAAAAGGAAGGGCTTAATCATTTGGGACACTCTAACTTTATGGCTTAATCAGATACACTGTTAGGACCTCTGAAAGCCAATGTTCGTTCTCCATTATGTTCTTGTACAAGACGTTATATACCTTATGATGCTAGAATACAATGAGATGATAGTAAAAATAGGTTTTCTCCACCTAAATGTTATACTTTTGGCTCTTCTACCATAAAGAGGAGAGGTGCAGGAGAAAGGGAGGGGCGGCCTGACACTGCATAAATCTTTGGAATTGTTTGCTTCTTTTTGTATCGTATGTATAACAAAAAAGAAAAATACGCTGTTGTGCTAAATTTTGATCTGAAATACTATTATAGTAATCTTTTGAGTGCGAGATGCATTGTCAGTAACTACGTTTAATTTTGATTAAGGTTTCTGTAATTTCATGTAATTACGCTGCAGCAAATTATGCAAGTTTCACACACCCCTACTAACAATGCCTGTGTAAGCACACCTGTTGGTCCTATTTTTCAAGTTTGGGATAGGGTAGCTCCAAAGAGAGGACTTACCACCTTGTCTCTTTATGCAACCTCTTTAAAACCTCCAGCTGAATGCATTATTCTTTAATTCCAATACCTTATGCCAAGTTCAATATTACTTGGATTTAAATGCTGATTTAGTCTTTGGTAAAGGGCCCACAAGTTTGCCATGCCACCCCCCCTGACAGTGGAACCACCCACCAAATATAGCATTTGCTTTTTACCTGTTGGGAATGTTATTTCTTACTTTCCTCCCACCTGTCCAAAGTACACATTGTAGGAATAACTGAATGCTGAGTGGGCCTTTTTTTGGGGCCCGGTCAGCAACCTTTTAGGGTCATTGTTTGTTTTCTTTTGCTGTGTGTGTCATGCTTCAAATGATTGATTCAGCCCAGCAAGTAGGGCAGGAGTAGGAAAGTGGATAAATATTTAGGATGTGTGGCTGCTAGCCACAAGGAATTATGACATTACCTTTTCAGGGTGGACCCCAAACTCACTAAACTAGCCTGCCCTCAGCTCTCTTGTTGCTATGGTATAGTGCAGACAAGATTAACTTAGGGTAATGTGTAAATATTTATGCATACCAGAACAGTACTAAAGTCAAAACACCAAACAATAGAAATAACAACCCAATGAAAACAATTTAGTAAAGTTTAATCAACAAAATGACATCAAACCAACATAAATAAGCAGAACAGGGGATATCGTTTTTAAACCTGTCAATTAAAAATATCCCTGACAAGCACTAAGAGCCAATAGTAGTTTATGAAAGTAATAGACCATCACCAAGACATGATTTCAGACTGACCATGATGCAGGTGTGGGTTGAATAAACCAAGCTGGTTCATCCCAGTGAAAGATTTGACCTTCTGGCTTAGGGCCTGATTTAGATCTTGGCATATGGTTTACTTTTTTGCAACTGTGACGGATACACCATTTGCAGAAATATAAATCCTGCTATAGCCTATGGGATTTATACATCGGTGAACGAGATATCCGTCACCATTGTGCAGGAGTAACCCATCTACCAAGATCTAAATCAGGCCCTTAGTCTTTCTTATGGCACTCAAACCAAACCCTACAGAAGGCAAAAGATTGAAACTATAATCAAAGAAACTGCTTTGAAATTGGACACCTTTGTCACAAGGTTCCTGTGACAGCCTCAGAGGTCTTTGAACTCAAAAAATGTTCCCAACTTTTCAGGGTTCCTGGAACAACGCCCTTGCATCATTTCTAAGGCTCCTAGGACTCAGGAACAGGACATATGTCAGAGGACTCACTCCAAGGGAGGCCACCAGCAAGGTCCAGTCTGGGACCATTTGGTAATGGCCAATATGTCACTTCAGGAAAAGGCCTCTTGCAACTTTTTGTGTCCCTGTGGCCGCAAAGGAGTTGTCCTAACTAACCCTTGGAGCGACCTTCTTTGTCCTGGGTTCAAGAGAGAGCAGGTACAGTCCTTCAGGGATCCTCTCTGGTTACAGGTAGCAGTTCCACTTCTTTTCTTGTCCTATGCAGGTAAGAAAGTGTTCTTAGGAGGGTTCCTTAGTGTTGCCACATTCATGGTTTGCACTAGGTAGTGAGTAGGGGTAACTCTTCAACAGTCTAGAACCATTGGAGAAAAGGTTCCTGTGGGCAATCCTCCCTATGTTTGCAGCACATCCTGTTTGCCTTGCCGCAAACAATCCCACGATTCACCTCACTCCCAAAATCAAAGATAGGGAAACACTTTCTCCCTTATGCAGAGTCCTTGTGTCCACTCAGAGGTGTGAGCAGGGGCATGAACAGTCTTCTCCCATGTATCCACACCAAACCAGTTCTGGGGTATATTCCCTCTGATTGGGTTCAAAACTAACCTGGCTCGGGTGGGTAATGGGGACCAATGCTTTCCCATTTTCAGCTGTCGCCTTACATGAATCTATGAATGTGCAATCCTCACCCCAGAACCTTTCAAGTTAATGAAGTACCTGTATCCAAACCAACTGTCCTTCCTGATCAAAGGCCCCACACCATATCTATCCTGTGACTAGGCTGCCAAGATTGTCCTTATTTGGGCAGCTGCTGAGAGGCTAATACTAATTAGTCTAAAGGAGCTTCAGGAAGCAAAAAGGTGCTGTCCTAAATATGTATTCAAAATCTAACTTAACCATTGAATTGAACTTTTAATAACTATGAATTGTCTTTGAATGACTATGTTAGCTACTTCAAGTCAAAAGTTACAGTTCAAAGTTTATAATCTAAATGTTAACACTTTTCTAGCACTGGAAGTGAAAATAGCTTTTCAGCTTTAATCACTAGAGGAACATGCCAACTGTAATTTTGCTCATTTTCCACTTCTTAATTTCAGGCACCCTACCTTGTGGAGGACAAAGTGTACTTAGGGATTAATAATTAATATTTAATAGGAGGGTTTTTGCCTGTCAAAAATGGTTATCTTCACAGGGTTGACTGCAGCTCTGTCAGCTGCTAGAGTCAGGCTACACATGGTAGTCTTAAAGCTGTGTTTAAGACATTCTGTCGATGACACCATAGGTTCAGCAATCTACAGGTGGCATCTAACCGCCAAGCTCTTGGTGTATTTCCTACACGATATACTTGAGACTTATAGTCAGGTTAACAATGTCAGTCTGGAGTAAATCAATTTAACCTTGTTAAAGTGGGAGTGGAGGCACTTTAATCCTGCTTAGCAGTAGGAAAGTACATGGAGTTCAAAACTCAGCAAAAATAGATTCCAGAAAAAGGCAGAAAATCTGAGGTGACCATGCAGAAAAGGTGAATTTTCTACACAGAGGAACAACCAACATTGCAAACAACAGGCGGCTGATTCACAGCAATGTCTTTTTTAAATGTATTTATTTATTTTAAGTCAAAAGTAAGACAAACATTATGTAAATAACATTAGAAGTGTAGACAATTTAAAAAATCTCTATCATAACCAAATAGTAGTCAAGTAGAAAAGACAACAACTAGATCAAATAAGGAAAAAAGAACCAATCATGACTGCATTTTTAGAAGTTGACCCAGCTGGGTAATACCCTTACATTGCCAGTCTTTCCCAATGCAGTCCTGGAATATATTAGGCAGCATAGGATTACCCCATAGCAACGTGTATTGATGTAACACCGGAAGAGAGTATTGCTTACATATGTCTAACCATATCCGAGTTATGTCTTTGATTACCTTAAACTTTACCCGTTTAAAGTAGTTAGGATCGGAAGTTTTATACAGCATGAACCCCACTGACGGACCGCAGGCGAGCTGATAACATAGCAATGTTGGGCCTCCATCCAGCCCACAGAGCAAGCTGTGAATCCGACCGACAAAAGAAGCCCAAAAGTAAAGCTGGTAGTCTGGGAGCTTGAAACTCCCTTGTGCATAGGTTAATTTCATAAACTTGAGTGCCCTCTGGGCATGCCTATATGCCCATATGAAGCTACCTATGACACTGTTTAATTTCTTAAAGAAAGACGAAGGGACCCGCAGTGGTATAGAGCTTAGTGTTACAATATCATCGACCTGACTACTGAGACATACCCTGAGATAAGTTGCGGTCCGTGTGACCCCCTAATGCTGGAGAGAAGGCTTCAGATTGAAAGTTGACAATTGTCTGAGTTTTGGCTAAGTTCAACTTTCAGCCTGAAAAGGAACCAAATATCTCAGCCTCTTGCATAGTATGTGTGATGGCTTTGCCAGGATTGACAGAGAAGACTGCAATATTGTCAGCATACCCCGTGACCTTGAGTTACATACAATTAAGGCATACGGGGGAGATCCCTCCATTGAGCAACAGATGCCTTATATATGGCTCGATGTAGAGGGCAAATAGCAGAGGTGACAATGGGCATCCCTGCCGTGTCCCCATTGGACGTCAAGGATAGCAGATGTCAAGCCATTCAATTTGATTGTAGTAACCAACTTCCTGTACTACTGTACTACTTTCGTACATCAGAGATGATGAACCTGGAGCCAAAACGGAATGACATCATGGTAAGCCATAAGGCCTCCCAGGCCACTCTATCGAACGCCTTTTCCGCGTCGAGCATAACCATGCCCATCTGTATATTAAGATTGCACAAGACGTCGAAAGAAGCTATGGCAATACCTATATGGGCCGTTGTATCTCTACCGGGAACGAAGCCATGCTGTTGCACTGATACAAGCTTATGGATGAAAGGGGCTAAGCGGGAAGCCAAAATCTTAGAGAAAATTTTGCCATCCGCATTAATAACGATATCAAAGGATAAGAACTTCTATCGTCAATAGGCTTCCACTTTTTAGGGAAGGCCACAATATTAGTTACACTCCATGAGTCGGAAGCCTGACCCCCATTATTAATATCAGAACTCAACTGCATATAGGCAGGAGCCAATAGACCCTGAAAACCCTGTAAAATTCGAGCGGGATGGCATCTTCGCCAGTCACTTTTCCAGAGGGTAAGGACTTGATAGCTTCTTTGACCTCGGTCAGCCTAATGTCTTTCTGTAGTTTTTCATCGTCCAGAGAGTCCAAGCGGGGCAAATAGCTCGCCTGCAGATATTCATAACAGGTATGTTGGCAGAATGAGGGGCAGATGAATATAGGTTAGCATAATACAGCCTAAATTGCTCCACTATGTCCTGTGGTTGAGCGACAGACAGGCCAACCTCGCCTCTAATGGTTTTAACATTGGTCCTGACCTTTAGGTCAGTAATCTGAAGCACCAACACCCACCCCACTCACTCCCCATATTCATATTGCAGAGTATTGTGCTTATGATAATTAGAAGTGATCTTATCCACTAACCCTTCATTGATTTTTGATCGAATTTTTAACATCTGAAGGTAAATTAGCTGAGCCCCGTTATCCCTGTCAGCAATTGTCCCAGCATGCTGATGCTCTAAATCTAAATGCTCTCGCCGAGCCTGTTCAACCACCTCTGCCGTCCGTCGGTTTTGAACCAGGATGAAACGTAAAGTCTCCCCCCTGACAAACGCTTTTATACAATCCTATACACTTGGAATATTAGCGGTGCCGAGATTGTTATTCAAATACTCCTTCACAGCCCTTCTAATATATACCAAGTATTCAGGGTTGCTAAGTAAGTGTCTAGGGAATGAGAAAGCCCGGGGGGCATTTCTTGCTCCGAGTTGTCTCTGTAAAGTCAGCATGACAGGGTTGTGATCCGATATAATCTTAGCATCAATATACACAAAAATACCTCTGACACCATCAATCAATTATCCATTCTGCCACAATGGGTATCTGAATTAACCCTGGGCAACCATTTATTTATGGATTCATTCCATGTTTTTCAAATGAAAAAAAGAGGTTGCCAACACATTATGATTTATGACATATGACTCCTATTGGGAAACAATACTTTAAACACAGGTACATAACACATAAACGCTATTTACATTACAAACAATAATATGACCTAAAACTTAGACAAAAGAACATACAAACAACCGTGTTCCAAGTTAGAACAATGCTTTTGCACATTTCTTATTAACAACAATGGTCAGTCCTACTTCATTATCGTGTAATTGGGACTTTATTCTGTTCAGTCCTCAATTGTTTCCTTATTCAGGTCCCAGAGCGGCCAGGGACTTATTTACAAACTCTAATACAGAGCATCAACTATTCAACTCGTGTGTGCCTAATATGGAACGGTGTCTTTGAATTAGGTGCTCTGAACCTCTCTTTTTAACGAGCCAACGCGTTTTGACATTCAGTTGATAGGACTAAATGCAAAATTTCAGACGAAGGTCTTCATCAGGGCGGGGCTTTAGTCTGGTAGGACTTTGGGTGCCTGCATAAATGACACATTCATTAAAACCTGATAAGTGGCTAAACCTAATTTTCTATTGTGTACATTATGTTTATTCGAGTTAGGATCATGACATACCATTTTGAGGCTCACATGAAGGAATAACGTGGTACTCCTATGTTCCTTTGTGTGGCATTTCCGTGTTTGCCAAGCTTAACCCCACTTATCGTGCTCGCACCTATCATGATAGTGAAATTAATAATACAAGTTGGCGTCATGTTAGATTGAGTGTGTGTGTAAAAGGAGGATTCTATCTTGAAAATGATGGTCCTTGAACGAAGGTTAGCTTTGAAGACCTCTATTAGATTTAAGACATGGAGAAAGGAAAACCCACAACCGCTCATCCTGATGTTCTTGCTGCAACTGTCAAACTGGCAGAAGCACGAGAACTCCAGAATGAATGGCGTATCAAATAACAATAGCACACGAGGGCAGGGGCACGGAACTGACAAGTTGTCCTTAAAGAAATGAGGACAACTTGTGACTATAACTTCACCCTCTTTTTTTGACAGAAAAGAAAAGGAGCATTATTAGCAAGCACTGAGAAAGACAAATTTAACAAAACGCACAGAGCAGACAAAGGCAATGAAGAGAGAACAGAAATGAGCATTGGAACAGAAGTTGCATATGATGAAAATAATAGTTTATGAAAATGAATGGAGAAAGGCAGGAAAGACAGCAGGAAAGATAAATACAAACACCTCATGCACCTTTCTCACAAAAGATAAGCACCCACTCCCTCACACAATTAAATAAAACAACAACCTAAGTACAAACATAATGAGAGCTGGCCAGGCTAACAAGAGTGAAATACAGGTTTGAGACAAGCAATTGATAAAGTGGAATGATGAAATAAGTACAGGAAGATGTGAAAGAGTGGAGGACAGGTGCAGACATAAAAGTTACATGGAACGGTCTTATCTTATCTTATCTTAGGTGCAATTTGTAAAGCGCACTGACGCCGAAGCTTCCTGGCGCTGATAAACAGAGTGAGTGAGGAGGGAGCTTGAGTAGCGGAATTCTAGCTAAGGGGAGGGAAGAGGTGAGTTTTTAACAATTTTCTGAAATTCAGAAGGGAAGAGGAAGGTTTGATTGAAAGAAGAAGGAGGTTCCAAAGCCCGGGAGCTAGATAGGAAAAACGGCGACCGCCGAATTTCTTGGTTTTGTTTTTGGGAGTGACTAGCAGATGACGGTGGGCTGATCGGAGGTTTCGTATTGGGCAGTGAGGGCGGATAAGAAATTTCAGAAACGCGGGGCCGGAACAGCGGAGGGCTTTGAATGTGAGACATGCCACCTTGAAGGCTGCTCTTTGGTCTATTGGGAGCCAATGAAGGCTGTGGAGTAGAGGCTTGGCCGATTGCCATCTGGGCATTTTATGAATTAAGCGGGCCGCTTGATTCTGGACGACTTGGAGGCGGTGTAACAGGAAATGTGGGAGACCGTAGTAGATGGAATTAGAAAAGTCCAGACGGGAGAGCACAAGTGAGATGACAGCTTGGGTGAGTGCCGTGGGGGGAAGTAAGTAGCGAACTTTATGGATCCTCCGAAGCTGGTACATGCAGGATGAGACTACCGCTCCCACTTGGGCTCTGAGGGAGAGTTTGGCGTCAATGATCACTCCCAGACTCTTTACTGCTTTTGCCGGGACTGGGTAAGAGCCTAGCTCCGGAGACCAGAACTGCGGGCCCCAGTGAGCGTGACTGAGTCCAGGGAGGAGGAGCTCAGATTTCCCGGGGTTTAGCTTCAATTGGTTCTGGTTCATCCAGAGTTGGATGTGAATCATGACTGCGTGGAACGTATTGATAGCATGTGGTGAGTTGAGTGAAAGGATGATCTGTAAGTCGTTGGCGTAGTTGTAGACGATGATGTCCCATTTCTGAAAAGATTGGATCAGTGGCCGGAGGTATAGATTGAAAAGGAGCGGTGAAAGGGAGGAGCCCTGACAGACTCCGCAGGACGTGGGAGTTTTTTTGGCGGTGTAGGGTCCCAGGTGGACCGCCTGTGTTCTTCCAGTGAGGAAGGACTTGACCCACTCAAGAGCAGTACCCTGGATGCCTGCCTGCCCGACACGGTGGAGGAGGATGTTATGGTCCACCGTGTTGAATGCGGCCGACAGATCCAGGAGAACGAGGGCTTGGGGGGACCCAGCGTCCGCGTTGCTCCTGAGTGTGTCCAAAACTGCCAGGATGACGGCCTCGGTAGAGTGGGCAGGTCTGAAGCCGGCCTGATTAGGCTCAAGATGACGGGAAGATTCAATAAAGTTTGACAGGCACCGGGTGACGTGGGCCTCCATTATTTTTTAAAGGTACGGGAGGAGGGAAATGGGCGATCATTCGACGGCTCCGCAGGGTCGGTGCCGGGTTTTTTGAGGAGGGGCACTAGGATGGCCTCCTTGAAAGAAGTGGGAAAGATGCCGCTGCTAAGTGACCCGTTAAGTAGGGGCAGGATGCAATCTGGCAGGTTGAGGCATATGCTCCGCAGGACAGATGGTGGGCAGTGGTCATTCGGGGAGCCAGATTTCACGCGGGTGGCGAGTTCCGCTAGGGAAATGGGGTCTAGAGTGGGGAAAGTGGTGAAAGTCGAGGGGTTGTTAGAGGAAATATCCGGTGGATGTGACTGGGGAGGGGGAGGGATATACTTTGTAATTTTTGTGATTTTTTCCAAGAAGAAAGAGTTGAGGGTGTCGCATGCCTGTTGAGTGGGGGTCTGGGCTGGGAGGGTTCTGTCATCTGTAGTGAGTTCGTTCAAGATTCTGAACACCTCCTTAGATTTGTCGACCGCCGACGAGATCCTGTTGGAGAAGTGATCCATTTTAGCTAGACTGATGGCTGCTTTATATTCTTTACGCGCGGCCAGATAGGACTGTCTGGCTGAATCGGAATAATCGCGTCTCCAGGTGCGTTCTAACTGGCGCGTTTTTAATTTCTGAACCTTAAGGTCGTCAGAGAACCACCTATGGGAGTTACGATGCCTAGTGCGGGGGAATTTGACTAGGGGAGCAAACAGGTCACTGGCTGATTCCAGCCATGAGCCGATGTCGTGTTCTAGTCCGTCGATGTCATTGGAGGGGTGAAGGGCTGGGTGGGTGTCGGCCAGGGCAGTGAGGAAACCCTGAGAGTCATATGTACTCCATTTCCGTGAAAGGCCACCAGCCATCAGGGGGTAGAAATCTGACCGGCGACGGTGATGGTGGTATCAACTAGGTTGTGGTCGGACCAGACACAGGGGAGTATGTCTGGTGAAGACATGGCCAGGATGTGGCCCTTAATGTGGGTGGGTTGGGTGACCTGTTGAGTAAGATTCAGACTATTAAGAGTCTCGAAGAGCTCTGTAGCATGGGGGCCGGCATTGGTGTCGTTAAACCAATAGTTTAGGTCGCCAAAGATGGCAAAGCTAGAGTGCAGCGTTAGCAGATTAGACAGCTGTTCACTCATGATGGTGGAGAAGGATGGCATAGGATAAGGAGGCCGATATAAGAGGAGGAAGGTAAGGGTGCCGATATCAGTTTGCACACTGATGAGTAAGTTCTCCGCCTCAGGGAGGGGGAGAGAATAAGAGGAGATGGAGTTCAAGCGTTTAGATATGATGGCTGCCACCCCGCCCCCGGGCCGATCACCGGGGCGATCGGCGTGAAGGATGTAATAATCAGGGGGGAGGGCAGCCAGGATATCTGGGAGGGACTCTGATGTTAACCAAGTTTCCGTGAGCAGGAGCATGTCAGGATTGGTATTAGATAACAGGATGAAAATGTCCTCGGAGTGTTTCACTAACGAGCGAGTGTTCAGGTATGACACCCTGATGGACGTGGTATTCCTGATCGGCATAGCTAATGGTGTGCGTCGACATAGATGGTGTTGGTCAGGGCGCGTAAGGCCAGCTGTAAGTATGCGGCGGATGGCCGTTGGGGATGGCGGGGTGGCAATATGTTGTAGATCTCTGAGAGATTGAGATGAGTACGAAATAAGATGGTCGGCGTGGCTTGCCCTAGGGCCCGGCCTGGCGCGGACGGGCGCAGATGGGCTTGCCTTTGGCGCACCTTCGGCATGCTGGCGGCGCGCCCGCTGCGCTCGTCCGCTGTGCGTCCGGAAGATGCACATAATTTGTAGACGTGTAAGGGTGGCATCGGGGGGCGTGGCCTCGCAAAGGGGTGTGGCCTCCATCCTCGCCGAGATGGCGGCGGGGAACTTTGTTGCTGGTGAGTGCCACGGCAGCGCTAACTCCACTGCGCGGGATCAGCAGAAGTGCCAAGAGGCAAGTGCACACAGAGTAAAGTGACAGGTATTTGACAAGTGAAAATTTTTAAAAGCAAGGTAAAACGCTCTCGGCTTCCGCCTCAAGAGCACAGGTCATTGTAAGTGACAAATCCACGGAGGGGTGGAACGGTCAAACTACTTTTAAATAGTAGAATACACTGTAAGTGACTAATCTATAGAAAGTGGAATGGTCAAACTACTTGTAAAATGTAGAACCATTCTAAGTGACGAATCCACGTAAGGTGGAACGGTCAAACAACTTGTACCACATGAAACAATATGTAAAATGCACAAGTGTGGTTTTACCACATGAAACAATGTGTAAAATGCGCAGATGTGGTGTAAAGTACCTCTGAAGTGTGAACATGGCACAATGAACAAAGCAAAATATACATGTGAAGTACCTATGAAGTGTGGACATGGCACACTGAAGAAAGCAAAACGGACATTTGAAGTACCTATGAAGTGTGGACATGGCACACTGAACAAAGCAAAATGTACATGTGAAGTACCTATGAAGTGTGGACATGGCACACTGAACAAAGCAAATGTAAAGTACCTATGAAGTGTGGACATGGCACACTGAACAAAGCAAAATGTTCATGTGAAGTACCTATGAAGTGTGGACATGGCACACTGAACAAAGCAAATGTAAAGTACCTATGAAGTGTGGACATGGCACACTGAACAAAGCAAAATGTAAAGTACCTATGAAGTGTGGACATGGCACACTGAACTTATTGTATATGAAAAATTTAAAAACTGCAATATTTACGTGGGTGTGGCATTTGGCATATAATTAAGCAAATCTTGCAATCAAGGATGCAGAAAGTGGGAAAATCAATAGATTTTATAATACTGCCCTTAGGTACTTAGGTTTTAGCAGGGGGATTATAGGGTCGTTACCTGCCCTAGAGACCCCATACGTTTCATTTTAACCCTGCCAGAGGTTGACACGAATAAAGTACCAAAGTCAACCCCTAGACAGTTTTAATTTCTTTCTGCTTCCCTTGGTCCCTTGATTTTGAGAGACTATCTGTTGTCTTTCTTTTTGAATAGCACGAAAGTGTGTTTATTCTACCTTTTCTGTCTTTTATACTTTACCCTCACCACCACTTTCTTCATCATTCACTCTCCAAAAAAATTGCGCTCCACCAAAGGTGTTGGTCTGCACCTTGGTGTATGAAGCGGCCCAATGATGAAGCATGACACTCTCGGTGTGTGAGGGCAGTATTATAAAATCTATTGATTTTCCCACTTTCTGCATCCTTGATTGCAAGATTTGCTTTTTTCTGTTTTCCTCTGTCTCTGTTGAGTGTGATTAAGTCTGATTGAGGGAGTCAGAGACATTTTTGTCCCTCGTCTCTCCTATTTTGTGGGTTAATGATTTTGCATATAATGCCAGACAGTATAATGTAACACCGTAGAACTACACCAATTGCAAGCTGGATGGAAAGGTGTGACAATTAATCACACGGCAGCAGGAACAAACTGAGCATGCAAATCATGAAATTACTTATTTCAAATATAAACGTGAAGATATCAGGACATTTTTTTTTTTTTTTTAAACATAACTGCTAAGAATATCAGTCCCATGGAGAATACTCAAATAAGATTGTGGTAAGAAATAAAGTGATCAGATTCACATGTACAATTAGGCTTTTTCAACTATAGAATTGTACCGAATGCAAAGGAAAGAAGAAAAACGGTCACCCAAGAAAACAATAAGTCAAAATAATTAAAGTGGTCACCGTAGTCTTGCTGGATAATTCACCCCATCTGCTTAATAACAATGTCTCACGTTGCAGCTGAAGAATACGGTTGCTAGGAGATATCGATAAACAGCTGTGTTGAAATGCGAAGATCGGTTGAAGCATTCCAATGTTTTGAAGCAAATCAGGCATTCCGATTACCTTGAAGTAAGTCTATGTTACAGGAGGAAAAGCACTCAAGTTGATGAAAGCGCGACAGAGAGGGCGCATGGGAGGCCTCTTAATGAAAACTTTGTTTAAAGATGATGACATAGTGGTTGGCACTGCGTGATGTCTGGTGGAAACCGGAGAAAACTGGAAGAAATATGCCAAATTCAAAATGGCGGGACGTTTCTGATGTCGTAGAGGAAGCATCACAAAAGAAGAAGAAACATGGAAGGAGCGTGCAGTGTGTCAGCTCGAGCCAAATTTGAATTGAGGGGCGGTTAGACTGCCGAAGAGGCGAGGTAGATAATGTGAATATAAAGAAAATGTAACAGTACTCACATCGGAATCCGTTCCTCCCAAGAAAATAACAGTATGTGTTTGCCAATGGCCTCGTTGTATCAGTGTAATAATTAGTTAAAGCAGGGTCGCTGAGGTGAAACACATTAGTGGCAGGTCACGACGGGGTAGAAGGCAGGCAGCAAGGTGAGGGGATCTTCTGTCCCGATGATCCTCTAATAAAGAAGCAGATTGAAGCAGCACTTGAAAATCATTCATAGTTTGGAGACGCTCAGGGGAATGCCAGGATAGGCACTAACTGGCAGGCAGCCGGAACGAAGGAGGCAGCAGGACGAAATCTTTAGGCAGGCTTGAGTAAAAAGTTCTCCAATGGCTTGTTTGGCGTTGCTTAAAGTATGGTAATTCGATTTCTTTGAGTGTTCGAGTAGGTAGTTCATAAGGTGGCAGGTGGTAAAATGAAAGTGTTGGCGCCGGTCGGTGGGTTTATTCTTTCTTTCTTCTTGTCCAGTCGTCGCTCGTCGCCATATGTAAAAGGAGGATTCTATCTTGAAAATGATGGTCCTTGAACGAAGGTTAGCTTTGAAGACCTTTATTAGATTTAAGACATGGAGAAAGGAAAACCCACAACCGCTCATCCTGATGTTCTCGCTGCAACTGTCAAACTGGCAGAAGCACGAGAACTCCAGAATGAATGGCGTATCAAATAACAATAGCGCATGAGGGCAGGCGCGCGGAACTGACAAGTTGTCCTTAAAGAAATAAGGACAACTTGTGACTATAACAGTGTGCCAGCACGATAAGTGGGGCTAAGCGTGGCAAGCACGGAAATCACCGAGCTAATTCATATGGTGTGCCAGAAGATTAAACTTCAACGTTTTCTCACTGTACAAACACCAATTCGCCTTTCATCTTCCCCCTCCAATGTAGATTTGATGAATATCACCTTGATTGAAATGCCACACAAAGCATTTGGTCCTATCAACTGAAGGTCGATACGCGTTGGCTCATTGAAAAGAGAGGTTCAGAGCTACCTAATTCAAAGACACCGTTCCATATTAGGCACACACAAGTTGAATAGTTGATGCTCTGTATTAGAGATTGTAAATAAGTCCCTGGCCTCTCTAGGACCTGAATAAGGAAACAATTGAGGACTGAACAGAATAAAGTCCCAATTACACGATAATGAAGTAGGACTGACCATTGTTGTTAATAAGAAATGTGCAAAAGCATTGTTCTAACTTGGAACACGGTTGTTTGCATATTCTTTTGTCTAAGTATTTGGTCATATTATTGTTTGTAATGTAAATAGCGTTTATGTGTTAAGTACCTGTGTTTAAAGTATTGTTTGTTTCCAAATAGAAGGGATCATGTGTCATAAAACATAATGTGTTGGCAACCTCTTTTTTTCATTTGAAAACATGGAATGAATCCATAAATAAATGGTTGCCCAGGGTTAATTCAGATAACAATTGTGGTAGAATGGATAATTGATTGATGGTGTCAGAGGTATTTTTGTGTATATTGATGTTAATTTTGATTCCATCCTATGTCTTACCTGAACTGAATTGCTCTTCCGATATAATCTTAGGGCAGACCTCCACCAAAGCATTTTGCAGAAGCGATCTCTTAATGAAGATCATCTCTATACAGGAGAACTGTTTATACGGGTGTGAGTAAAATGTATATCCTGGCAATGTTGGAAACAGTATCCGACAAGCACCGTCAAGCTGGTGAATTTTCAATAGCTCCAGCAGTGCCGCTCTGGTCTTGGCCATTCTTATCTTGCTATTAGTGATGTCATTATTACTGTCCATGATGCAGATGAAGTCGCCCAGGATTATCAAATCCCCATCCCAAACCAGTAGTTCAGCACATAAATAATCAAAGACCTCGGGGCCGTCCACGTTGGGACTGTATATGGCACAGAACGTAGCAATCCGTCCCGCTATCTGCAACTGAATGTTGGCCCATCTCCCCCTGCTATCTGACAATGTACGCATTACAGTGGCTGCTAGGCTCCTTAATTTCAATACAACAACCCCCCCGGATAGAGACTGTCTGCGATGTACATATTAGTGTGTCATAGCCAAGTTGTCCCAACAAAGACCTGTCTTTGTATGCTAAAGGAGTCTCAGTTAGGCCTAATAGGTGTGGTTTCAGGATACAAAGTTCCTCCCTAATTAGGCGCCATTTGTGAGATTGATTCAACCCTGCAACATTCCAAAACATAATTTTTAAATTAGATATTTGATAGTTTTAATTTCTCAAACCTCTAGCGTCTTAGTTTTAACATCTACACAACTAACTGTTAAACAGCTGTGTAACCCTCCACCTCCCCCCTCCCCTCACCCAGTGAAAAGCCAATATCCAACGTGTGAGCCCTCCTTCCTATCCTTAAGGGAGCCCCACCCCTAAGCCCCCCCCCAATGTCTACTGAAAGGAATCATCCCACCCCAAGCTGTCACTGACAGCATAAGGGGAATGTCCACCCAGACCCCCCATGACCCAATGGCCCCGCATCTTCCCATCCATCGTACCTCAAACAGAAGAAAATAGTTTGAGCTGTTTCATTTAAAAAACAGTATTTAACACACATTAATGGCCGTTCCCCCTCCCCCAGCGCCACTCCCCCACTCCGAACAGGGTTTATAGATTCTAAATCTTGAGAAGAGAAAAAAAAAAGGGGGGGCTGAAGAAGCGGAAGGGAGAGGATGAGAGAAAGTAAGAGAGCAGCCAGGCACATCGTGCTCAATGTCTATATCTGGGCGCTTGACACATCTCAACCCGCAGTTCCAGCATGCCATTTCGACAAACTTGTGGACACACCAATTTGAAGGGGTTGATTAGCTGCAGCATCCTTCACAAGTTGTCATGGTGCCTTGTAGAGCGAGGGGGGGGGGGTGAAGAGATCAATGGCCCCTTCCTTGGAGCTTCTGCAAACCCATCCTTCTTCATCCCAGGCCGTGTAAAAATTGAACAACAAATACTGATTCCAAATATTTATATGGGGGGACTTGGCAGAATACTACTGAGGCCAAGCCAGGTGTCTAGCTGTGTGATGGGGGTTATCTCCGCCTCGTGCTGCGATGGTATTGGTGGCTGTCTCCCCTGATCAAAATCAAAAGCTGAGCCAAAATGTCTTCTCCTTTTGGAAAAAATAAAATATGTTCTTTTCCTTAACATGATATTCGCTGAGGTGATCCTTAATTTAGGAATGCATTCAATTTCATTCCAGACTGTCGTTTTAGTAATATAAAAATACACAGATTAGGAACAGTAACAATAAGAAATATGTTAACCCTTAATCGCCATATTTGTTCTACTCTGCTATGAATTTTATTGTGGCCCTTTTCAGGAGAAGGCCATCGATTACTTTTTCAGGAATACGAAATGACTGCCGTGTACTCATCAATTTCATTTGATACTTGCCGTGTTTTAAATTCACATTTTAAGGATATAAGTATTCAGAGACCCTCAGTGGGATTGTGTCCTAAACCACATGCTTGATGACAATGATGTATGTCTAACCAAGAACACAATTTCATACAATTAAAATGTTCTTTTTACGAGGGTTGGTATCGCTGACAAAATGCAGTATCTCAGTTAACAATAGTACCCGTGATTCATGCAAAAATTACAAGTTATCTTTCAGAAGCAATAATACAGCCTTTTTCAGAATGACATTTTAATTATCTGAATAAAATGAACCAATTTGATGTCTTGAACAGTTCAGAGGATGTGCCCAATGTGGATGTTAACATTTAAAAGGCTGAACTGTTTGCACTCATTTGTATGTTGCTTTTACCAACCGAGATAAACAAGGAAAATGTATATGCCTTGCTCCAGTAATTAGGAATAGTTTGATTTTTTTCCTGCACAAGTTTCTCTGGGTAAAAACCTGGGCTGAGTTTGTGCAGAGAGAAATAAAACATTCTAAGATATCCCACCTAAGTTAGTGAAAAATGGCACATTATTAGCACGGTATTCCCCCTTGTGAGCTGTCAAACCCAAAATTGTGTGGCAATACAGGTTTCACTTAGCAACATACATATTAGGAAGAAATCAATACAATGACAGAGAAATACATGTAAAAAAATTACCTGAATCCAATGTACCAGTCCTTTATAAAAAAGATGTCTATGTATTCAATTCCATACAATGTGCATCACCGATCGAAGATAAACGGCAAAGGTGCTCTGTGAAAAGCGATCAATTCATGGAGCAAACCGTAGATCCTATGGATTAAATATAGAACTAGTGACAAAAGATGGAGGGGCAGATTTAGAAGCCCCTTGCGACATTTTTGTGCCGCCGTTGCGTCTCTTTTGTGACGCAGCGGCGGTGTAAAAAATGCGCCCAATTTACAACATGACGCTCCTAGGGAGATACGTCACGTTGTAAAGTCCTGCATCACATTATACCTGCGTCAGGTATAATGTATGCAGGGTGGGCGTTCCCACACAGGAAAGCCTCGTAAAAGTGATGCAGTGAAATCTACAAGATTTCACTGCGTCACTTCTAGGTCGCCACTGCGTCAACACTTTACGTTTGCTTAAAGCAGGCGTATGGAGTGACGCAGTGTAATGGGAATAGGCCTCAAAAATGTTTTGCTGAAGTTGCGTCATGCTTGCGAAATGACTCCAGCAATGCATGACTTTTGCCCCAACAGATGCGACAAAAGTTCTGTCGCATCTGTCAATCCTTGCGCCATGGTGCCCTGTATTGTGAATACGGCGCATCCATGGTGGCGTAAGGGTTTATCAGGATGGTGCAGGGAAAGTGACGCATCTCTAGAGATACGCCACTTTCTTGTAAATCTGCCCCGCAATTAGAAAATGACTCTCCGGGGTTCCCTATTGGTAAGTTGCATGCTTTGCGCACTGCATATCCACTTTTTCGTCACCATTTTATTCCTATTAACCTTTCATTTATCTGTTGCAGGGAACTTTTTCCATCCTTTTTCGTCAAGTGACATAGGCAATTAATGTACTCCTGTATGGAACTGGTTTGAATCTGTCCTTTACTAAATTACTTTTTTTCTCAAGAGTACTATATTTAATCCTTGGGATCTACTTTTTTCTCCACAAATTGATTTTTGTGCTAACATGATGACGTTCAAATCACCTCTGGGTCGAAACGCTGTTGACACTTGTGGGCATAAAGACATTGCACTAAGGAATTGGGCCACCAGGAGCTCGAAAGAGAAAAGAAAGCACTTTATGTCTGTTTTGAAATGTTATCATTTACTGTACTAAGCCCAGTACTTGGATCATTATATTGTCTACTGCCCACTTCAAGTTCACATTTTATCTTTCCTTTATTTTTGCACCCACTTGCACTGTGTGATCACTTTTCTAGGAGCACCATTGTTGTTTATAGTCGATCCGAGATGTACAGTGTGTGCCATTGAATACATTGTCATCTTTTTTTTTTTATAGATGACTGATACAGTGGATTCAGGCCATTTTTTTACATTTGTCAGTGATTGTATTAACTGGCAATTTAATAATTCTTCGCAATATGTATGTTACTAAGTGGAACCTAGAGGGAACTTGTTTTTCTGTTAGCTGGATCTCAAACGTAACTGGCTTAATGGCATCTCCCCAGTGTTCTCTAAACATCAGGGTAACAAGGATCAATGTACTTTCGTCATGTCTACATTGCTGTCAGCTGACATTCTCTATTGATATCACGCACTGCAGCAGAAATTGTATCATAATGGAAGATTTTATTCTGTGTACTAAGTGCACTTAAAACCTCTTTTGTAAGCGAAAACATTTCCAATACTCGTGTTGCAAGATAGATTCATACTCCTGCACAATGAAACACATTACCAGTACCATAAGTTCACCTGAAATACTGCTCTACTAACTTCTAAATGTAACTAAGGGTTCCCCAGCAGCCTAATATGGCTGGGGAGTGTTGTGGCAATAACTGGCTGAAATAATGTTCTCTCTGATTGTGAGAAAGTGGTTTATTGATTGGGATGGAATGGTGACTGCCACAAATAATAAAGTCACAGACTTCAATCATTTAAACCAGAGCTCAAACTCTGGTATCTATGGCACAAAGCGGACAGGTTTAGCTTAATAAAATGTGTAATAAAATGTGTAAAGCATGTAGAAGTACCAACACATTTAAAACGTAAAAAACACAACATAATGAAAAATCCCACTCCAATCTTTTAAACACCAAGAATAATTTAATAAGCAAAATGAGACTAAAAGAATAGATATCCAATAAGAGGATCAGCGATAATAACTTTTTACAGATTTGAGCGAAAATAGCACCAAAAAAGAGCAAAGCACCAATGATAGTCAATGGTCAAAGTAGCCCAAGAAGTAATCATATTTGAGGCTGCCCATGATGAAGAGCATTTTGGATACACTAAATAGATTGGCCTCTCTAAGGGCCTAGAAGTAGAGATGTTTGAAAAAGTTTCCAAGTCTCAGTCGGAAAAAGGATATTGTAATTTTTCTTTGAAAGATTTCTTCTCCATGTGGGACAAATTTGAAATTCAATCCCACAATGTGGAACTGCAGGTATTATACTTTTTGTGGTTGAGCCCCTTGAAGCTTTGGAGCTCTGAAGCAGATGTCTTTAAAAAGTTCCCAAATTTGCCCTTGTGCTCAAACAACCACAGGAGTGCATCTTCAAATGCCTCTATGACCCAGGGTGACTATTTAGGGACTCTCTGGCAGAGAACAACAGCAAAGTATAGTTCAGGTGCAGTTGCCACTGATCAGGTGTTTTTCACAGAATTACCCTCATCAGCTTTTTGTTCCTACAGCTACTCAGGTTATAATCCTTATCATCCTTGGCGATCTCTCTGTTTTTTGATTTTAAGGGGAAGGCAGACAAACCTCCTCAGGTCCTTCCCACAGCACGCAGATGCCAAGTGCAGCAAGTTCAGTCTGCATGGTATCCTTTGGCAAATTCAGCAGTGTTCTGAGGAAGGCTGGGTGAGGGTCCAGATTTGTAGGGCTCCTAGCCTGTAGGTGGAGCAAACCCTGAGATAATTCAAGTTCCGCTCTGACTATCTGTGTAATGGTTCCTAGGTGCTGACTTATCTACTTTTACAGTTGTTGCTGTTTGCCTGTTTCCATTCAGGCACAAAATGCAATGTGCCAGGGCAGTGCCAAGATGACTGAAGTCTTCAGCCATACTAAGCTTGGGCGGAAGCTGGGGGGTGTAGGGGAATGGACTATGGTAATCACTAGTGTCAGCCCTCAACTAATACCAACATCCATCTTGAGTTAGGCTCTGTACCCACAACAAACCTAGAGTCAAAATTCTGGTAGGACAAAAGCAGGGCCCTTCAGCAATCAGACAGGGGGTACTCTAGAATTGTCATGGCATCCTGTTCTCTCCCATTTTCTGTGCCAAAGTTTTGCATGTAGCTCTATATACCTGTCAGGAGGGATTTAACACTGTGGTATCAATGTAAGGGTGACTGCTTACACCCTGCAAATTAAATTGAGTTCAAAGGAATCATATTTGCCCATTTAGGTCAGCCTATTGTGTGCTTCTGGGGGGAATTTTACACCTCATGTACCTCTCTTCCTGGGTTGAGCACAGGCTGGGAGTTGGCAAATGTGTTAGAGTTGTCAGTCTTAGTGTGGTCTTCCTCCAAACTGTTTGCCTTCGTATCTCCAATTTTTGTTGAAATTAATTTTTGTTAGCCTTAGGACTGCGTGTGCACTTACCACTCCTAACCAGTGCTAAAGGGCTTGTGCTCACTCCCCTAAATATGGTTTGTTTGGAAAAAACCTCATTGACATATTTAATTTTACTTGTAAGTCCCTCGTAGAGTGGTATACCAAATACCCAGGGTCTGTACCTTAAATGTTACCAGTGGGCATGTGGCACCTACTGTGCACCTTAAAACATGTCCTAGGCCCGCCATACCAGCGTGAATGCAGTTTTAAACTGCCATGTCATTTGGCAACTAAACCCCATTGCCAAGCATTAAATTCCCCTTTTATTACATATGTCACTCCTAAAGTATGCACTAGGTAGCCCATATAGCAATGAGCTATGGAATAAAGGGTTGAACATGTCCTGCTGGTAAAAAACTGCTAAATTTGTTTTTCCCTACTGTAAGGCCCACCCCTCTCATTTGATAACATTGGGATTCCGTATTACATTCAATAAGATGTAATTCCTAATTGGGAGCTGGTAGATATATCATATTTGATACCTATGAAGTTGCAATGATAAATCCTCTTTAATGGTATAGTCAGATTTTTCATTTTAATTTTGAAAATGGCACTTTTTGAAAGTTGGCATTTTACTGCCCTAGCCTTTTTGTGCCTGCAGCCTGTGTTTTGGGTCACATCACTGGCTGTGGCTGACAGTTATACTTTGTGAATTCCTCCCAGACAGTCACACAATAAAAGGATAAGGCATGCCTCAATAGTCCATCTGCTGGTAGGATGGTGGGCAAGCTGAGCACCGCCCCACTTATACCTGAATAGCCTGTGACCTGCCTTCACACAAAAGGCCGCCTAATGACCCTGCATTGTCACTGCAGCCAGCCTGCAACCAGGGCAGGGGTGTGAAGCAATTCCATGTGTTCCGAAGAACCTTACCAAAGCTTCTCCCACCTACCAGAAGAAGGACACCTGGGAATAAAACTAGGACCTTCAGACCCATAAGGAATCTCAGAGGACTCCCTGTTGCTGTCACCTTCTATGCACTCTGCCTGACTGATGCTGTACATGGAAATACTGCTTTGCTGCCTGGAGCCTGCCTTGAACCCTCAGAGGCCTGCCCTGCTTTTGAGTCCTGCATCTTCAGCTGCTCTCAGGACTGGCAGACGTGACTCCAAGGGCTAGTTTGCTAGCCCCCTGTTCAGAGCCACAGCAACATAAAAGGCTCCCACCATTTTGAACCTGCACCTGAACCCAGCCTGAGTGAGTCTGTGACTCCCAAGAGGTGTCCCACCAGTCCTGGACCTGTGGTTGTGGTGCTCAGATGGTTTATTACCAAAACAAAGGACTTAGACAAGAAGTGCTCTGATAGCCAAGAGGAGACCAGGACCAACCTGCTCGCATATCCGCCTGAGGTGCATCACCAGTCAGATTGACTATTACCTTCTCCCCCTACTTTTTTCTCCACAGCAGCAAATTCTTTGCAACGGTCCTACACCAAAGGGGTATCCAACCTAGTGGAGCTGTCTTTGGCTACAGCCCTCTGCTTCGTCCCACTGGAGTTTTTTCTATTTCTATTTCAGTGACTAAGTCTGAACACAAAACTCGTCACTGTGGTTTTGACCCAAGGCCATCTAACAGCAACACTTCCTCTTCGGACACCTCCTGCAACTTTGCCACACTGAAAAGTACCTTTTCAGGTCATTTTCTTCAAGAATATTTCTAAGTTCGAAGGTAAGCGCTGACTGGGCCCAATCCACTTATCCAAACCGTGTTCCATGATGGTCGGCCTTTAAGTTTTGACCTTGACTCAGTTTCCCATGAATAGATGTCTGTGATTGGCACTTTGATCTGTTAGGTGCTAGGTTTTACAAAACGTTAGAAATCCATAACTCCGGTTCTACTGATTGGATTTTTGTCATTTTGGTCTCAAATCATTTATTAAAATTAACACTATTTAATTGATTTGGTATTTTTCTTGTCTTGTGTTTTACTATTTGTGTGCTGCATAAACACTTTACACATTGCCTCTTATTTAAGCCTGACTGTTTTTTTGTGCCAAGCTACCCAGGGTTAAGAATATATTAATTTTGTGACTTTTTTTGGGTCACCATGTGAGGGATTGTGGCTGTTGCTTGACCAGGGCTCATACCCCAGTCAATCAACAACCTAATTTCTCACCAGAAGTTAAAGCAAATTAGCCTTCTGAAAGTTCAGGTAGGTAAAGAAGAGCATACTATAAGTTACATTTCCTTAATATGTATTAAAAATCCATCTTTCCCATTGAAATACATTTTTAATAATGTGGTTTAATTATTTTTCTGGCTGGTCACTTTCCAGAGACAGAGCAAGATACAGCATTAGTATTTCAAAGTGTGCTCTGATTTCCTACAAAGCCCTGCTAGGCATTTCCAGTTTAGAAAGTAATATTGGTCCTTTAAAACAGTCAAAATCAGAGGAGAATTAATCACATGTCCTGTTTTTGCCAGGGTCTTACAATTTTTTGTTCTGGAGACCCTCATTCACATTTAACTCAGGGTGCGGTATATGTTGTTTCTCCTCTCTGTCAGTTAGGTGAATAGCATCATCATTGGGTCTTTTATCACTTGAGTGTTCAGTTCTCCAAGTGATCTTCGTTCCTCCACCTGGAGGGAGACCATCTGATTTTTAGACAGTTGTGATTAGATAGCAAATAGTGTCAAAGGGAGGTGAGCAAAATTAAAATGATCTCCATTCCTTTGTTCAGTCTCATATTTACCAAGAAAGGGGCAATATTAAAAAGGGGTGGTTGGTGCTGTGGTGGATGTGTTAATGATCCATCGCACCGCGCCTGGTGTTAGGTCAAGGTAGGTCGCACGTTTCAGCCATCGGTTGCCCTGATGGGTCTATGGGTCTTCTTCAGGACCAAAGTGAAGTTGGCTGCATTTTAGTTTGCTTTCAAGGAGTGAGCTTGTCCGCACAACTTCTTATGTTTGTTATAGGTACACCTTTTGTCTATCACTCTGCAAGGAGATGGATGTTGCTCCTTCAGGATCGAAGGGGGGACTCACCTTTGCAATGTCACATCTGCGCTTGTGCTGACGAGTCCCCCTTTCCATCCAGAAGGAGCAACATCCGTCTCCTTGTAATGTCTCACTATCCAACAGCTGCTCATAATTGTCTCTCCTCTTGCTCCCATACCCTGTCCAAATAGGTCTTCGCAAACTAACCAGGCTGTGGTGGTCGCTAGTGGTGGGGTACAGCATGGCACAGGATGCCTTTCAGTGCTCAGGTCACCCTTAGGATCGTGGGTCCCCAGTCCCTCTGTCTCCCGGGCATTTAGGATCTATTTTTTTTAAGTTGAGTCCACAAGAACCCGCCTGTGCTCTCTGGTCATGTGACAATACGTGCACTTATCCTGCCAAGGCAAATGCACTAAGAAAATCGC
The DNA here is from genome assembly GCF_964204655.1 of Triturus cristatus. Lineage (NCBI taxonomy): Eukaryota > Metazoa > Chordata > Amphibia > Caudata > Salamandridae > Triturus > Triturus cristatus. Next base: position 345,075,170 of record NC_140587.1, on the reverse strand, counting down.
TAGGGGCTTTACCTGGCTTGTTGAGGACTAACTGAGCAGCGCACTGCCCACAGTCAGCACAGAGGTTCAGGCACTTAGCACATGAGAGGTTATCTGCAATAAAGGAGCACCATATGATGACCTCAGCTTTGACAGGCCCTCATAGGCTGGCTGAGAAAGACAGTTAGTGGGTGGTTTTTGGCACACCACAGAGTTAAATCAATCATTCTAATGATTACTTGGCAACAGTTTAACTGCATAAATATTTGGGAATTGTTTTATTGGTCTTTCACTTTCAGGTAACTATATATAAGTGGGTGTGTAAGACTTAGATCGACTGAATGCACTGACAATTTCTCTCAGTGTCTTTGGTTGGGGGAAGTGAGGTCATACACATGTACGAACACATAATCTTTCAATCTGTGAGCAATGACCACACATGCACATATCAATTACCATAGCTTAAGAAAGAGGGAAATTGAAGGTACACAGCTGTCAAAATATTGATAGTGCTAAATAAACAAAAAGATTAAGTGGCATATTTACAAGGGTATTGGGCAACCAGAACATCACTTTTAGCAATGTTTTGGTGGTGCAATGCACTGCACCATTTTTACAAAGTGACATTAAGGCACATTTTTTGTGGCTTAATGCCACTTTGTAAATCTGGTACCCTTTCACGTAGGTATTTGTTTGAAAGAGGCATACAATGGGTGTTGTTGTGGGTTTTTCACTGCAACACCCATTGCTTTTTGATGCTGCCCCAGATTTACAAGGATCTGTAAATCTGAGGCATCGCCAAAAAACAAACACCATCCAATTGCTGGTATTATAATGGCAAAATGAGGAGAAACACATTTATTTCTCCTCGTTTTTGCTCTTTCTATGTGTGTTACAATCTTCAAAACATAGAAAGAGCAAAACACAAATAATGAAGTTGTCCCTTCCTGCACATAAACAATCATTAGATGCAACACACGCACCCTTGCACAGTGGTGCAAGGGTGTCTGTGTTGGCACTAAGCAGCAATCTTTAGCACCAGTGCTAGGCAAAACACAGGGGTTTGCCGTATTGTTGTAAATACGGTGCATCCCTGCATTTTGAACATTTTGGCGTGCAGCGCTGTGCGATTTGCATCCCCTTTGCCATTTCCTTGTAAATATGCCCCTAAGTGTGTTGATAGGAGAGGAGATAGACAGTGGATGGGTGAATGGGGAAGAGAACAGCACATGAAAGTACATGCAGAAGGACATAATGAAAAGTGGAAGGAGATGGTGGTTACATATGCAGAAGGAAGATTTCAGAAAGAAGTGGGAAGAAAAAGGGCGTAAGTGTCAAACAATAAAAAAATTTAGAGGAAAGTTATGTAAAGTGGAGAACGTAAGTGATCAAGATATTCCAAAGATACTCCTTCCACAGATCTTAGTAACTCACTTGGAGGTATCCAAATACTGGTAATTGCTTTAATTTTCTAGCAAGAAAGTGTTACCTTAATTGTCACACATTTGGCAGTAGAATGTCACTCATACCCTTACTGAGTTAACAGAAACGTCACACTTCAGCAATCTGAAAAACGTGGCAGCTATGATGGAGTGTACGAAACAGTATTAGAGTCAATGTGTAAAGTATATATGCAGCACTGAAACAGTAAGAAAGTGACAACACAACACAATAAAAATCCCAAAATAGAATACATTTTAATTAATAAAATTACACAAAAATGTCAAAACTCCAACCAATAGAATTATAGTTATGAATTGGTAAAATATTAGGTAAAAATAGTACCAAAAAGCATGATGGGACAACTGTGGGTACATCATCATGGCAGATCGGGACAAAGTCATGAGTTCAGGCTGACTGCGACAGAGCTCTGCCCAGATACAGGACCAGGTTCATCTTGTTGGATGTTTTACCTTCTGACTTTGATGTGAGGACGGTGCAGAGCAGCTCTGCATGACTCTACACCACTCTGTGTCGCTCCACATTGGATCCAGTGAGGCTTTCAGCTGGGAGCTGTGGAGATCGGTGGACCTGTGCATTGCACAGTGCTAGATCTGGTTAAACATTCAATGAGGAGCCGCATGGTGTGGCTCTGTGGGGCTCTGCAACACACTGCATTACATTGCATTGCTCCAATGAGGCTTCCACTTGAGATCTGCGTGAGGCAGCTCTGCAAGGCTCTGTGTTAGTTCAATTGAAGTCTTTGGTTAACAGTTGCATGGCTTCCTGAGGCTTTATGTCACTCTGTGATGGTGAAACCGTCAATTAGACAAGGAGAAGTGCACTCTGACTTCCGCCAAGGGCCCAGGAATTTGAGGACAACATTAAGGGGTCATGACTCTCTCGTATGGAGGCTAACATAGGTGTCCGGTCAGGTCCAGTTTGCTCTGGTAATCTGGGAAGCAGTACAGGCCTCTGGGAACTGTTGTATCCCCGAAGTTGACACAGGAAGCCAGCCAACTGATCATTCAATCAGTTCTGGCCTGGTTCTGGGTTCATGGCAAGCAACTCCAGTTTTCAAACAGCAGACCAATCCTTCTTCTGAGTCTTCACAGGTCTAGGACTGTTCTGATTGTATGTTCTGGAGATGCCACTTTTATGCTGAGTGCCAGACTGTGTGTAGGGGATACCCCAGTTTTCCCTTTCGTATAGGTTTGGCTCCAGCCTGGCTAGTGAAACAAAGGGCAGGCAAACACAAGTGTGAGCTGCATTTGCCAGTGACAGGGTAAGTTTCTTCTGAAGTCAAGAAGGGCTAGGTACCACCCTGAGGCAACCCTTTGAGGTGCAATCAGGGCAGGGGCATGGCTCCCTCCATCCATCCTGGCAGGTGACTCTCACCTCTCCACACTCAGGCCCTTTGTCCACTGTCTGGGAGGAATATACATCACACCGCAGGAGAGCCATTAACAGTCAGATTATTATAGACACTGGCAGAAAAGTGCACTTTAGGCTTAGGCAGGAAAAGACCACTTTTGGAAAATGCCAACTTTCAAGAAGTGCCATTTTCAAAGTAGTAATTTAAAATCTGACTTGACCATTAGGTTGGATGTTAAATTCCTATTCCAATGAGTCCTTGAACCATTGTTCTAGATGTCTTGCTAGGTCTAAACTGAAGTTATGCATTATATGGATTTTTAATGTATCCCTGTTCTGTTTCTATGGGAGAGGCATCCTTGCCGGATTAAAAAAAATGCTTTGGAGATTTTTCACTGCAAGGTCTTGTAAAACAATACAAATATATGTCCTTCTTTTTAAATGCTATGCAGGCTTCCCTATGGGCAGTTAGAGCCTACCTTAGGGGTGGCTGATAAGTATTAAAAAGTCAAATGTAGGCATGGTAAAAGGGTTTATTTTGCCAGGTTGAAGTGGCAGTTTTAAAATTTATTATAGGATGCAATTGTAGGTCTGAAACATTTTTTCAGTGCTATTTTTGTGGGTGGGACAATAAGTGGTGAAGCACACTTGTAACATTTGATAAACAGAACCTTTAGTATGCAAGGGGGCATGTAGGTCAATCAATCATTCATATAGCACAGCAGATGACCAGTGAAGGTCTTAAGGTGCTAGAGGAGCTTGCTGCTGTGCGATGGTTTGTTCATTCGAACATCCAGGTCTTGAGTTCTTTCCTGAATTGCTGGATCGAAGGTGTGGTCCTGAGAAGTAGGGGGAGGTTGTTGGTTACTAGGTGCAAGAAATAAGGTCCACCACCCAGGGGATCTCTGCAAGGAAGAGGGAAGCTGATCGTAGGTGTGTTGTTCGCTGGTAGAAAGCCAGGCATTTGTTGATGTATTCGGGTCCTTCGTTGTGTGTGGTTTTTTAAGTATGGGGCAGCATCTTGAACTGGTTTCTCTTCTGGATTGGGAGCCAGGGTGTGTATCTGAGGTGGGGTGTGATGTGGGTCCTTCTTCGGGTCCTTCTGTAGAGATAAAGGAAGAGTCTTGAGGCTGATTTTACTTTTGTCTGTCGTCTCTTCAGGAGGGGATATGTGTGTTCCCGTAGTTCAGTTCGCTGGTAACAAAGGCCTGGGTGATGATCCTTCTGGTGTTGACTGGGAGCCGTCTGAAGATCTTGCGGAGCATGCAAAGGATGTGGAAGCAAGCGGATGATACTGTGTTGACTTGTTTCTTCATAGACAGCTTGCTTTCTAGGTTGATGCTGAGGATGCAGGCGTGTTTTCTCAGAGTGGGAGGTGGGTTGAGTTCCGTGGGCTACCCTGTGTCATTCCAGGGCAAGGTGTTGTTCCCAAAGATGAGGACTTCAGTTTTGTCCATAGTGAGTTTGAGACAGATGTCCTCAATCCAGTCAGCAGTGCTTCTCAAACATCAGTGGAAGTTGGCTCTGGTTTTGGAGGGGTCTTCTGACAGTGAAAGGATGAGAGGAATGCCATTGGCATACAAGATGATGTTAAGTCTGTGTGATCTGATGATGGTGACATGGGGGGGTCATGTTGATGTTGAAGAGGCTTGGACTGTGGGATGAACCTTGGGGGATGCTGCAGATGATCTTTTTGGGTTCTGATGTGAAAGGTGGCAGTTGGGTTCTTTGTGTTCTTCCGGTGAGGTATGAGGCAATCTAATTGAGGGTGTCTCCCTGGATACCGATGTGGTGGAGTCTTTTGATCAGGATGTGGTGAAAGATGGTGTAAATGTAGCTGATAGATCAGGAGGATGATGGCTGCAGTCTCTCCGCAGTCCAGGCGGGCTCTGATGTCGTTGGTGGCTGGGATTAGGATTGTCTGTGTGCTGTGGATGGCTCGAAAGATGGATTGGGAGGGGATCAAGAGGTTGTTGTGTTCCAGGTTTTCAGTAAAGTGCTGATTGATAGATTTCTTGAGGGCCTTTGCTGGAAGGGGGAGCTGCGAGATGGGTCGGTAGTTCTTCGGTTCAGCTGGGTTGCTGGGTAGTTTCTTCAGGAAAGCTCTCATTTCAGCATGCTTCTATTGCTCTGAGAAGGAGGCCGAGGTGAGGGAGGTGTTCAACACTTTCCTTTGCCAACTGTCTTGCTTCCCGAGGTTGAAAACTTGGTGGGGACTGGGGTCAGTGGGTGCTCCTCAGTGTACTGAGTTCATGATGATGATTGTGTGCTGGCCGATGAAATTGTCCTAGCAGGTGAGCTGGTGTTTGGTGTTTGAGTTTGTGGGTGTAAGCAGGTTAATGCTGTGTGCGGTGTGGAGTTGGGGAGCTACGTTATTGTAGATGACTGAAATCTTGTTGTGGAAGAAGTCCACAAGGGTGTTACATAGTTCTTGTGTGGGTAGAATGTAATTCTCTACAGCTTTAGGTTTGGAGAATTCCTTCATGATGGGAAATAATTATTTAACCCCTTCGGCGCTCATGACGGAACGGTTCCGTCATGAGCGTCGGTTGGGCTGTGCTCATGACGGAACCGTTCCGTCATGAGCCCGCCCGCGCAACGAACCTTCAGCGTGGCGCGGGAATCCGCGCCGCGCTGAAGGGGTTAATGTGTTTTGTGATGGCTTCAACATGGTCAGCTAGGGCGCTCTTCTTTGTTTCCTTCAGTAGGCGGTGGTACTGGTTGAGTGTTGCTTTGAAAGTGGTACAGTCTTCTGTCTTCTTGCTGGTGCACAACTTCCTCTCAAGTTGCTGGCAAATTAACTTGGTAGATTTCAGCTCCTTGGTGTACCAGCTGGCATGTTTAGTGGGTCCTTTGGACTTTGCTTTCTTGGCGGGGCGATTCTGTTGGCGCATTCTGTGTTCCACTGGGAGAAGTTCTTTACTGCCAGCTCTGGGTTGGGAGTTGGGTCTGGGGAAAATTAATTGAGATCTTTGCCCCACTGGTCTTCTGTTCTCTCCTTCCAGTTTCTACATTTGGAGCTGGGGGTGCTGTGCCACAGTTGGTGGATCCTGAGATGGTGAAATTAATGCTGAAGTGGTCAGTCCAGGTGAGTTGTGTTACATGGGTGTACTTGACTCTGTTGCTGGAGCTAAAGATGGAGTCAAGCATGTGTCCTGCGATGAGGTCTGAGTCGGTGACAAGCTGCTCGAGGCCAATGTTGCTCATGCTTTCCAGGAGGTCATGTGATGGTGTCGCTGGGGTAATTGTGGGGGAAGTGAAGGACTCCTAGACAGATGTAATGATTGGAGTTGATGGCAATCGAGGTGGTAAGGTGTAGGACTGTGCTGCAGAAGCTGTGGCATGGTCCTTGAGGTCTGTAGGCAAGGGTGCTTCTGAAGGTGCTTTTCCGGTCTGTGTGTAGTTGGAAGTTGAGTTGTTCCATTAGCGAGGCCCAGCCTTCTGGGGAGGTCCTGCATTGGATGGTGTCCTTGTAGATGATGTGAATTCAGGAAAAACATTGTTTACAACGCATGTGATACATCGCATGCCATTACAACGCGGTCATTACAATGACTGCGTTGTTACATTGCAAACCATTACAACGCAAGTAGTTACAATGATTTGCTGTAGGGGGCAGAAGGTTTTGGATTTAAAATCCAACACCTTCCCTTCTCTTGCAGAGACTGAAGTTGGAATAGTAAATTATACTATTCTAAAATCCAGCGCGCCCCCTACAGAGAGTCGTTGTAACGACTTACGTTGTAATGGTATTCGATGTAACAACCTGTTCATTTTAATGATCATGTTGTAATGGGATGCGATGTATTTGCATGCATTGTAACATGGCCTATTCGCAATTGAGTCTCTGTATTTGTTGGTTTGGTCTTGTTGCGTAATCTTGTAGCCCTCACAGGTGTCTATGGCGATGTCTGATGCATAGGTGGGGTTCAACCAGGTTTCTGTGAGAAAGATGATGTGTTGTGCTAAGGATGGGATAATGTCTCAGATCTCCATTGTGTGCTTTCTGAGCGATCAAGTGTTTAGTAGAATCCACTGGAGTTTTGTTGTGGCAGGCGTGGTTGTGTTGGTGGTGTCTCTATTGTTGTTGGTTGCTTTGGTGCTGCATGTGAATTGGCAGTGTCGGCAGGATAACGGTCCTCCTGTGGTGCGCGGGGATGTGTGTCAGCAGTAGTTGTTGATGTCTCCGAGGTGTAGGGCATGGAGGTTGGTGGCAGTAAATCTCTGTGGGGTGGATGAGGCAGGGTTCCTGGTGCTGGACATGGACAGGTGCAGACGGGCTTGCCTTTCAAGTGTTTACCCCTGATATACGCTTTAGTTAAATCTCAAAGAATTCATGGGAATTCAAGCACACCTTTGTCAATGTTTAGATACTCTAGCAGAGAACAGATTCTCTTTCTGTGCTTGAATTGGTGTCACACTGTCATTTTGAGTGCTCTCTCCGTACAAAAAGTCAAGCTTCCAGTGGATCATTGGGAGCTGTTTCTACCAATAGTGCTGTATCAGACTCTGCAATGTGCTGCAATTGGCTTTCGTCAAAGCTGCTCATTTGTATCACCATTGGTGTGAACATATCTGCCACTTTAAGCAATTATGGAACCACCATATTCATCATTCTCAGATGTGGCAGAATAAGCTGCTCACATGACTCACCTTGCAAATGCTGTATCAAGTCTGACTCTGATGCCACATTTTATGACTTATTCATCTACACCATCTATGACTGCATCACTTTTTAGAAATAATTCATGTATACATATATTTACAAGGATCGCTTCTCTATCTAAGGGTGTACTGTGCCTTGACTTGTTTCTAATGTTGACATCACAGGATTTATTTGTGTTCAAATTATCATTTATGCATATTTTGCAATGCATGCTTGAGTCTATCGTTTTCACAATGTAACAATATATTTTGATGGTTTATGAATGAGTTCATATGCCATGAATTCATATAGTATGATACTTTGAAAGAAACACAGTAGTTCTAGACATATCTTCTGCAGGAGAAATCGTGAAAATCTCATACCTTACATCCCAAATTTCAAGGCTCGTTTTTATGATAATATTGAGAATGGTAAATCAGGTCTGTGTGATAGCCTCTTTAGGAGATTGAAGCTGGAGGCTTTCCAGGCAGAGGATCAGACCCCCTTTATTTGCATCAAAGTTACAAACTGGGCATAGTGGTGCTTGAAGGGATACCTTCCTGTACAAATGCAATCCTTAGAGACATTAGGGCATATAAAATTGGTTATGTACGAGAAGGTATACCTTCCTGCACACAAACAATCAGTAATTGCGTTTTGTAACTTAGAAGTTGCAACTCATCAATTTTTTTAATGATTGCAGTATGTGCAGGAAGGGGCGCTTTCCTGCACATAACAAATCAATGGCATTTTGCTGTTTCTATCTGTGCTGCACAATGCAGCACACAAAGAAACAGGAAAATAAGGAGCAATAACGAATTTCTCCTCATTTCGCCAGGTTAAGACCAGGTTTCCCCCTATTTACACATCTCTTGTAAATAATGGTCAGCATCAAAATCAATGGTTGTTGTGGCGAAACGCCCACCGCAACACCAGTCCCCCCTCCACTTTTACCTAAGTGTAGCGTGAAAGGAGGGCTTATTCACAGGGCACCGTTAAGCCACGTTAATGTCTTGTGAATAAGGTTAAGCCCCTATGGCCACAGGAACGTTTGAAAAAGTTACATTCCTGTGGCGATAGGGGATTGTAAATATGCCCTGTATTCCTCTTTCTACATGTGCTGCATAGTGCAGCACACATAACAAAAGGAAGTAACATAGAGAAATAAAGATATTTCTCCTCGTTATGCCTCTATCGGATAGGTGCACCATTTTAAAACAAACCCTGATTTACAAGTCTTTATACATCTAGGTTTGTGTAAAAAATACATGAGTGGATGCCTGGAAAGGCCCAGGCCGCATCAATGTAATGCCTACCCAATGCATATTAATGTAATGCCGCACTATGTGCTGCATTGTGTTACTTTTGATTACTAACCCATGTAAAGTGGCAAAAATTATTTTGTGTAGGGACTGCACCACAAAAGTGGTGCAAGCCAGATACAAAATTATAGGAAATCTGGACCTCAATTATGAGCAGATAATTGTACTACGGTTTGGTTTAAGAGGTTTCTGTTAGGCAATATTTTGGTGTTAATTTACACATTAGTAAGAGCTAAAAAGAAGATATTCCATGCTATATTCCCTCCAAAGATTGCTTTGCTATCTATTACACAGATATGTTGCCAATGTTTATTGTTTTTATACGTATTGCCTCAAATTTTTTAAAATTAACTTTTATAGATGCAATTACACGTATTGACATACTTTGCACTGTAAGTTATTAATAAAGCCTTTTAATATAACTGAGAAGATTTTATGTGTATATGCATCTTTCAGGGAAAGATGTTCCAGCATGCTACATTGAAATAAATATATTCCAGGCAGTCTCAAGCAGGATTGGTAGTTACCCAATTCCATTATCTACAGGTAAGTGATGGGAGATGTGTGGGTTACAACATGTCTGCCTTTCGCGTTCAAGCTGGTAAATTGGTTCAAATATGCACTTGCCTAAGTCCTAAGAATTGTGTACTGGGCTATACTTGCAGAGCGACCCCAAAATAAATGAGTAGCTGTTTCTCTAAGCCATCATGCTTTTTCCAGACTGTAAAATTGGAATTAGTGGCATTGATCAGTTTTATATTTCCAATGCTACTTGTTTTGTTTTAACATCATAATGTTATTGAATGAAGTATTAAATTACACATTTACTAGTATATAGTTGTGTGATGTTAAGGTAGGGAATATAACCTAAAACAGTGGTAGAACTGAAGCATGAGTGAGTTTTTTTTAATAAATAGCTGCTAGTAAAATTTGTGACCACCAGGCATGAGAAGGAGATAACAGACTCTAAAAGGATCAAATTAATTCTTCAAATTGGAGCTATCTAAATTACATAAGAAGAACATGCATATATTTTAAAGTTTGAGATGACATCAGATTACCTAAAAGTGAACATCCATAATAGTGAACTGTCAACCAGTGACAGCACAATTAATCATGTAGATTTAATTTTTCTTCCCACATATTTTTGAAGAGTCTCTTTCTTAAGATGTGATAATGATCTCAAGTATAGAAGATTTGACATTTCCAGCAACCATGCATTTAAAATCTTGAAGCAACAATACTACTTCCGGAGAAGGATAACTTTAATAATTGTACGAATTGCCTACACATTTTTTGTCCTCTGTGTTTTTTTTAAGAAGGCACAATTAAAAACAATTGCCAGTGTTGTATATACTGATTCATACACTTGATAATAAAAAAAATCATTCTGCTTACGATTTCTCACCAACAGATTTGAATCATTTTGCTATGCACAATCATAAATAAATCGATGCTCCAGAATGTCAGAAAGCTCAGATGAAGATAACTTCAGTTGTAACATTTTCAAGGGTCTATCCCAATAACTTTAATAAGCATATTTTGTTGAGTATGTAGGCGGGGACTTTCTGAGAATGGTCTGTGTGTTCTGTGAACCCTGTGTCACTGGAATAAAAGCTACACCTTGTGGAGAGCTTTAACTATACTAAAACTAGTCCTAGTTTGCTTGTGTTCCGGTTTGCTGAGGAACTGAGCTGGCAGTTCGGCTGGACTGTTTCCATTGGAACAGGGACAAGAATAATTTGCATATGACTGGGTCCAAACTGAGTGGCATGATGTGCATAATAACGATGGAATGGAAACGCCCAAGTAATTACCAGGGGCTGAGATTAATGCAAGCATTCAGTCCATCACTTTTTGCATACTTTAGTCCATTTTCAAGGGCATCTTTAATTTCTCTAGTCCTATATTATAGTTAAATATGGGAAACAATGAAATTACAATACGCTATCCTGCATTCCAGTACCTGCACACTGAAGTTCTGCTTTGCATAACAACTCCTATTCATACCTGAATAAAAAAAAATATAATCATATTCTAAGTATTCACTTCGGTGAATGCACTAAAATCAGACCCCAAGGATATTGCGGCATTGATTGGCAAATTTAGCGGCACAAATATTGAAATTTAGCGGCACAAATATGGAAATTTAGCGGCACTTTTGCGGCACTTTATTTTACTCATAATCATTCATTTTCAGCCTGAAATTAATGGAAACTGTTTTAGCAGAGTATTCCACTTGGGATGTTCTAGTGCTCATGTATGCATTGTGTCGGGGCACCGCTGCCTCTGGATCTGAGAGGCAGTACACCTCTTCCTCAGGCACCCTCTTTTGCTAATTTTTTTAACTAGTGCTATGGGGGCCCTCAACCATGAGATCAGTAATGTTGAGGAAAGCCTAGGTGCCACCAAAACAGGTTTTGCTGGAAGATAAGCAGGCTCTACCAGCATCAGAAGTCGCCAGCCCCAGTACTGAATCAAGTAACCTGAGTTGATTAAATACATCTGGGTCCTCCTGATGGAAGAGAGTTAATCCTTGTATTACACATGAACTTGTAACTATTGATTCAGATCCAGTTAATGCTGTGAAGCCTTCGACTGATTTTGCTCAGCTCCCACCCAGGGAAAATTAAAAAAGGACTCTTTGCGTACTGTGCACCGTAAGGATAAAGTGCTGCCCAATCCAGATGGCAGTCCAGTGTATGTCACTACTGCTGTAGTGAATTTGGAGGTTAGGTCAGTTTCAACAGCACAAACGATGTACATACCCAGCACTCAAGAGACCATTTGACTCATTCATGGGTAGATTAAAAGCAATTGAGTGTGCCATTTTGACTTGCCCACCTCTGATCACCTACCCACGTCAATTCGAAGAATTGAGGGTGCCACTGATGCCCCCCAATTTTGTGGGACCATACAGCGCCTTGATTCAGACAGCTGTATTTCAAAAGAAAATAATACTGTAACATTTGTCCCTCAACCTAATTCTGCTAGTCTTCCTGTACTGTCTTTCTGACTCTGGATGCACAGAGTACACTGTCACCGTGGGCTGTTCCCATCCGAAAAGGCTGCTGCAAATTTGGAACCGTTTTATTAATTAATCTCTGGAGCATGTCAAAGAGCAACATTAATTTCGAATATAACCTACCCCAAGATCCAAAAGTACTTGCTAACACAAGCCTGCGCTGCAATGTAACGCAGCTCCGTGCTTACTGAATGAGTCACGCTTCCTGCTTCGAATGCTCGATGGCTTGATGGCTTCTGAATGAATCACAGCTCCCAACCCCCTCAGCTGAGACTCGTCTGGCCGGCCCTCTTGAAAGTGGTGTAAAGGACTCAACCATATCACGGATTTTTTTTTGCAGACACATGCCATAAATAACAATGGCAAATGCACCCACCAATGATGTGCAAAACCAGAGTACGTGCCCGTGGGCATGCTGCACACCAGGCTTGTAGTAATCGGTTTGCATGCAAGCCTGGTGTACTTGAAACCGGCTATTAAAATATTCCTTCCATTTTGCATTCACCAGGGCAGCAATGGCTTTATTGCGCCAGTCAGCAAGAATACGTGTATTTCGGACCTAACAATCCACTGAACGTGGAGTGTGCGTGCAAATGAAGAATTTTATGCCTGCTTCGGTGCGTTCATACCACTGTGCAGAGGCACAACTAGAGCCAAATTTCGGGGGGGGGCTAATTCCTACAGCAATAGGCAGAGTGGAGGTGCAGGGGGCTCTAAGAATGGGTGAAAACAGAACAAAGCATAGTTAACAAGTAAATGATCTCTTTTAAAGACCTGCGAAGTACTCGGATGCGGCTACCTTAAGACTGTCGCCAGCCCGCGAGGCTGTCTCAGCCCGGGCTTAAACACACTACGGGGGAGGGAGGGGGCTGAAGCCCTTTGAGCTTGCCACTGTGGGTAAAACATACATGCCTGCCCCCGCATCCATGTATCAACGGCTTTTCAGTGTCTCTCGGGATTCACCTTGTGTTTTGGCGCATTTTCTAAATTTTTTTGCAAATCGCGAAATCCTGGAGGGTCTGTAAAATACATTTTCAATCATTTCTTGAGATCTGCTCCTATGATTAAACTAAATTCACCCACCTACTTGTACAATTTGCATATTTGTGCCCTTTCCTCTATGACCAGTCCTTTATGACCTTCAGTGCTGGGGACGTGTGTTTAAGAATGACTATTCCAAATCCCTTCACCTTCTCTCATCTACTGTGAATTGTGTTAGAATGCAGCCTAAGCATACTTTTTCACTTCATTGAGTAAATCAAGCCAGTAACATTAAGTTTATAACCCTTGGACCTGCCATAGATGGGCAATGTGTGGTACTGCTGTATTGATTTCAAAGCCTTTGTAGAAGGCAGCACCGAGAAGCATTTATAACAAATGTGAAAAGAATGAGGTGTCAAAGCAATTGTGGAACTAGTGGTGAGGTGATCAGGTATATGTTGAAATGGGTGTATACAATATCAATGATTACTGTGATGTGTGCAGGACCGACAATGGCAATACCAATAAATGAAATATCAAAGGATGTCATAACATGTGCCGGCATGACCATGCCAGTACCCGTCAGTGCAATGTTAATGCATGTCATAACCTGTAACCGCACAATAGCGTTGACACCAGCAATGACGAGATCAATGTATGTCATAATCCATGCTCAAATGAAGATACTATTACTAGTAATAATAACGCCAGTGTAAGTTATGGCCGGAGCAAACGTACCCGTGTCAATACCAGTAAGAACAATGCCAGTGTAGACTATGACAACTGTATGCACAATGTTAAGAATGAAGATAAAAAGGATACCAGTGACTGTTATGTTATTTTCAGGAGTTCTAATGAACTCACATCCTTGCTTTCGGATTCACCCAAGTTGAACTCCCCAATACACCCTGTGTCAGAAATACGTGGTTAGACAAGTCCTACGACCCACACCGACGCCTATCAAATGTGAGATCACAGATGGGGTCTCTCTTAATCTAAAGAGAAACAAGAGAGAAACAAGCAACTGACCATGTTCAGGAGTGTGGGCTGACTGTGGGGTGGCCCCAACATGCACCATCCATAACCACAGAGCTAGCAATAGCGGAGAGGAAGACTCCAGTTGCTCTGAGTCTGACAGCAAAGGCGAAGGCCAACAATGGGGCGTGCCAATCCAGGGGGCAGGTGGGGAGCACTCACCAAAGATCACCCAGGCACATAAGCACATGCTCAACCCCCTGGCAGACAATGCTCATAAGCAAAATACTGTACCACTTCCTGGTGGACACAGGGCTGGTGAAGTAATGCATATGGGAAGGAGCATCCCCTATATCAAAGACCACTGTCATGATACAGGGTATCTCAGGATCTGTGGCTAAAGTCCCTCTCACTGAACCCCTCGAGCTAGAAATTGAAGGAAGCAAGATCAGGACCTATTGTCAATTTGAAGATGTCCACCCAGTTCACTGAGAATGGAACTATAGCCTGCTCCTGTCCTTGACTCTCCCTCTAGAGTTCAGGTCAACAGCATCTGCCCACAACTTGGGAATGCTAGTCAGAGCGATCCCTGGCCACTAACTAAGCCCTTCTCAAAGGAGCAATTGGGACTTATATGGAAAACCTTTTTGAATTCGAAGGCCTAGCACAACAGTGGACCGGCCACACACACCGTCACTTGGTGGAAACAGCCAAAGCAGTGGCATGTAGGGAACGCAGGGAACCGGGGACCACAGGTCACAGCACGCACAGAACCATCACATCCCCCAAGACTAGGGAGTATATTGGCGCGAGATACCCAGTTTAGCCTCTGCCATTACCCCGGTGCCTCCTCGAAGGATGAGGTGGCACAGGCAAGCAGAACTTGCCCAAGTGGCAAGGTTTCGGCATTGGGAGTCCCCGCCCTATTACCTGATACATGGCCAAGACAAATGACCGCAGCAGGGAAGGAGACATATGTGACCATCAGGACACCACCTCCAGGATTTGTCCCTGCCCATCGCATGGGAAAAATCCCTAGGCCTAGTATGGAGAGGCTTCCTCCTACATCCCCACCAAGGGGTTCCGTTAGAGTGACCAAATAACTGGTGAAAGCACCCTCAATGGGCGGGGTGACCACAAACGTACAGGTGGCACCTAACTGGGAGAGGACACAGCTCTGGGTCCCCAGGGGAATTCAAGTGAGTGCTCGCACCAGAGAGCCAAAAGGTAGGCAGCCTCAAACTCTAACACAGTGTGACTACAGTCTCCGAAGAAACCGCAAGGCCATCTTCTGTCAGCTAACAGTGTACTATGAACCGAATGGGCTGTTATCAGGGAACTCCCACAGAATCCCTACACACAGAACAAACACAGTAAACCCCATATAATGCAAGGAATCCAGAACCTGAGTGCCAGCACCCACTACACACCTGCTTTAGAAAACTCACTGCAAACATAAAAAAGGAGCAAAAAAACTATGGAAATTTGAAGCCTTTATTTTTCATGCAGGAAAACCTCAAGACAGCCGGGACTACGTAGACCAGGAATCAGCCCTGGGCGTAGTGGGCGTAGTGAGGCTATGTGAAGCAATACGGAGTGGGGGCAAAACTATGCCCACCAGCACACTTTCGTGAGAGAAATGTGCATACGCAGGCGCCCGCGCATGCGCATTCGTGAGGAAGAAGCTATCCAGGAAGCAGCAAGATGGAATCCCGGGACGCGGCAGCTCAGGTAAGTAATTTTTCCTTATCTAATGTTTCTAATAATTGTAACATGAGGGCGGGAGGGAGGCGGGTGGCGGGCAACTCTGCTCCGCCGCGGGGTGTGCATAGTCTGCCCCTGCTATGCCTACTTTGCGCAGCGCAAAGTGGGCAGTACTACGCACGCTCCGTGGGCGGAGTGGAGCACTGCGCCCACCCTTATCAGGAATCCATGCTAGAGTTCACTATCAGGATGCCTGCAGGGGACTCAGGCCCACCTCTGCTGATGATCCCCTGGGATAGGGTTGGCTGACCACATACCAAGGGGGAACAGTCTGATAAGGGAGCAGGGCGAGCCCCCATCGGTGCTTAAAAGCAGGCACTCAGGTGCCTTTGCCCGAAGTCACTAGGGCGTGCCCCAAATCAAAACCGCCAGATCAAAAGAACACCATTCTTCAACATTTTTCAAGCCTCCTCCAAATGCAAACCTTCCTATAGTTCCAAAACGAGGCAACTACTCCAGTGGTGGAAGCCAGGCTCCTTGGACTTTTGCCGGAAGGACACTGCCATGTTATTTTCAGGAGTTCAATTAAACTCATATAATTGCTGTCGGATTCACCCACGGTGACCTCCTCAATACACCGCATGTCAAAAATATGTGGTTAGACCAGTCCAACGACCCACACCCACGCCTATCAACTGTAAGATCACAGGTGGGGTCTCTCTCAACCTAAAAATAAACACGGACCCAGGGAAACCCTAATTGATCCTACAGATAAATAGTTGAACCACAAACATGTCCGAGGAAATTGACCCCAAAACAACACATTTAGCCAAGGGCTCACTTTCCCCAAAATATCATAAAGCTAGATACCACATGTAGCTATAAACACTCAACCAATCAGGACATGACATGCACACCACATGTAGCTAGCACTCGCTCCTCATGCCGGACATCTGGAGACATACACACTTGCCCACACTATCTCTCCCCGAGTTCGAGAGCAATCCATGTCCTTATTAGATGCCCACATTTCTTGATTTATGACTGAGATGCTCTTTTGGACTGTATGTAACTAATGAACTGTAACTAATGAAATGTATGTAAAAGTGGCCAAAACTTTGTACACTGAAAGACTTTGACCAGACACACTCATTGAGGCTCTCCTGGCCATAGTGTTAAGTTAAATGATCTTGTTCCTGTTTTGCCAAATGCCTCTTGTCTTTTCATTTATTTAAGGTAAACTGATATCTAAGCAACATATTTTCAAACATATGTTCCATGCATTTCAGCAAAAATAGAAAAATTAGCCTGTTATTGCCACATAATCAATTTGGACAAGAAGCAAACTTTGTTTATATACTTTAAGATTCTGCATCACTAGTAAGAGTCCCCCTAAGTTAAGAATCCATGGAGAGGCCTTTTGTCAAACTACTGGGGCTGTAATGAGAAAGGATGCAACTTATTGTATGTGCTATGGCATTGCTTCTATCTATGAATGTGTTTGACAGACACAAGCAACATATTATCCTATATGAGTAACTTTAAAAAAACGTTAATCTACTTAGCTCTTGATTCACAAACTTGGGGGGGTGGCTCCGCAGTCGTAGTGGGATAGAAACATTTGTGGTGGGATCTCTGCACTGCAGTTTCCCATTGCAGAGATCCTGTCATGACAGGAAAGCCTTCACCCCGAATGCAGAGGCTTTTTGTAAATCAGGCCTTAGTTTTCTGAATAACGTGAGAGGCTTCACTGACCTATCAACCAATATTGGAAGGTGAATTTTAAAGTACATAGAAGAGCCAAGATCAGTGTCAAAGGCTATTGGATGCAAGTTTAGATAAGTGATTTGTTTCCACTCTAGATAAGTGGCTGACTAAATAGACAAGAATAACCAATTGTGAACCCATCATACTAATCATCATTATAGTTAGACACATTTGCTGGTATTATAGCATTTCAAATAAAATGAACGTCTAGTTCTTTGTGTCTAACTGACCCATATCAGCTGATTACACACATTGTCTTGACACTGCTGCTGCCACAATGCTCACTTCATATTATTACAATCACAATTTTGATAGCTGACTTAGAATCAATATACTCAGAGGCCCTTATGGATTTATTTGTAGATCCATGTATATATTTGCTCGGGGGGATTTCTGGGCAAAATCTACACAGTTATTTAGCCACCTTATTCCACCAGAATTCAGGCTGTGAATCAATAGTGACTACTTTGTGATCACAAACCTTAGTCCCTTATTCCACAGCTCTGTGCTTATAACCTGAGAAAGAATAGAGGATTATCTGTTAACCAAAGTATCAATTTTTAATAGACATTGACGTATGGATTGAAAGACATATTATTCTTCTATAACCCTTAACAATGGTAAGAGAGCCATGTCTACCAAATTAACTGTATATTGATGAAATACCCAGCATGTATAACTCCCTTGTTTCACACTCACCCTTCCCTCTTCCTGCAAATTTACCATTCCATTTCATTAATCCTCAATGATTAACTTCTTATTTCGCTACTGGTTGGTCTTATCATTTAACTTTTACCTAGAAATTATAGATACAAAATATGATTTGGCCATATAGGTTATTTTCTGAGATATTGCTATTTTGTGGTTTGTATACCTAGAGAAATTGATCTCCAATGACCCGCTAAATGTTTTCTACTTTTCTTTGATAAGGAAGTGCTGCAAAAAGGAAAAATAAATATTTGCAACCCCATAAAGAACATACAGCACCTTCTTCCTACCCCTGTTGATAGAACCTTTTTTTTTTCTTCCCAATTTTTTTTAATTGTCATCAGCCATAAAAGCCCTGGTATAACTAGGATTTCCAGTGATACAAGGTACATAGTAGCAATAATGATGTCAACATTTACAATATCTGGGCAATATATTTCAAAATCTAACAATGGCAAAGTCATTACTCTAACAATGAACAGCAGTGCCATATACCTGACATAAAATTCTAAAATATGTAGTTCTCAGCCACCTGAATCTAATGACAGTATAGTTACATCTCAAATTATTGTTCATCATCCTGTCTTCACACAAATTCTCCATATGTTGATACAGCCGGAACAGGTTTTAAATATAATCCCTAATAGTTCACCCACTTCTTCCAAATCTTGGGGTGTTTATGGGGGCACCCCTTGCTTTAAATATTGGTATCTTTAGCCCCATACAAAAATCAAGTCCCCTATTCCACGCCCCAACTAGTGGCGGGGATGTGTCTTTCCATGCCCTGGTGATATACTATTTCACCAGTGTAAGGCCAAGGAGCAGTAAATGGCGTTTGTATATGTTTCCCCTGATACCATCAGTGGTATGGAGCATGACCAGTCATGGCGAATATGGAATGTCCCATCCCAAAACCTCTGAAAGGCACGTGATCAACCCGTGGCAGAACTTCGTGAGCACTGTACATTGCCATACAGAATGTATGAGTGTGCCCTCTGCGATTTTGCAGCACAATCAAAGAGGGAAGTCAACCAGTCCGGCCCGCCAGAGCTTGTGTCTAGTGAAATAGACCCTATGAAGGTATTTAAATTGTCTGAGTCGTAGGCGTACCACGATAGCCACACCATACGGGGACTCCAGCACCTCGGACCAGTCCTCCTCATCCAGGGAGCAGAGGTTTTTTGCCAGGCTTCGCAAGTTGTATCAAGTGTAGTGGGGCTATGAGTCACGAGTATTTGGTAGATCTTGGTGAGCTTGTGGTCACCCAGTTCCCCCATGAAAACTTTAGCCTCAATGGGATTGAATTCGGGTATATCTGTGAGGTGTGTGATGTATTGGGAAAGGGCATGGAGGAATTGAAGGTATTTATAAAACTGCCGGTGAGGCATGTTATATTCTTTTTGAACCTCCTGGAAGGACTTTAGATTTTGGGCATGAAGAACATCTCTGACTGTATCTATGCTGATGGCTTCCCAGCCCCCAAAGCCATACAGTATTGATACCTGGGGCAGAAGGCTGTTATGCCAGAGGGGAGTCGCCTTCATCAGTCTGCTCCACCACCCAATGCGATGTAGCGATTGCCTCCAAGTCACAAACACCGTCCTAGTCACTGGCGCAACATTTTAAGCATTGGGCTCAAATATAGGACTGTGTGGACGGTCATGGTGACCATCAACCAGTGTTCTGCCGCATATGCGGGATCTCGTCTATCCCCATACCACCAATCATTAAGGATAAAGAGGTGCGAGGGTTCATGGTATGCCTGGATGTCAGGGGTTGCCATGCCTCCAAAGTATGTAGACTGAAAACAAGCTCTCGAAGCCACCCCAGAGGAATTGACCAAGAATTGCATTCATTTGTCGGAACCAGGTGGGCGGTATTAGATAGGGGTGATTTTGGAGCTGATAAAGAAGACGAGGCAAAAAGATCATCTTGAATATGGCAGATCTGCTGAATGGGGAAAAATGTAGGTGTGACCAGGAGCGTACCTGACCCTTGATCTGTTCCCATAGTGGGGCTAAGTTTTTATCCCAGAAGGTGAGCAAAAACACCCCAGGATACTTAAACCCATCTGGGGCCACGGTCACCTCACTCCTCAACCCACTGAGTTGAATTCCCCCTTGCAGTGGCCATAAATAGGACTTACACGCATTCATATAAAGACCAGAGGTCTCGCCAAAATCCTGCATAATCCTAAGTAGTCATGGGCCTGTTCTGTTAGGGTGCGTAAGAAAAAACAGAACATCGTCCAAATATAGCGCTATGCGGTCCGAGACCTCAAGTGACCTGACCACTCAAAGCCATGAACCTGCGCATCTATCCTCACCCAAGCAGAAAGCGGCTCCATTGCCAGAGCAAAGAGGTAGGGAGAGAGGGAACATCCCTGGCGGGTACCACGGCGGATAGCGTCTATCTGCGAAGTCGAATCTGCTACGCGAACAGACGCAGTAATGGTGGTATATTGAATGCGGATATAAGCGGGAAAACTGAGACCAAAGTTCAGTCTACTCAAGAGTGCAAAGAGGTATGTCCAGCTAAGCAAATCGAAGGCCTTGTCCATGTCTGATGGAAGGAGTGCGGCCGGTCCCTCTAGACGATCTACTGACGCGATGGAGTTATGGGCACGAGGTAATTGTGTCTTGTGGTGTGGCCTGGCATAAAGATAGCTTGATCACAGTGTATTAAGTCTGTGATGTGTGATACAATGCGGTTGGGGATAGCCTTGGCCAGGAGTTTAGCCTCTTCATTGAGAAGAGATATTGGGCGATATTGAGTTCAGAGAGCCGGCCCGGCTTTAAAAAGACAACTATTTCAGCGTCATCAATCCTGTGGAAGTCACCATTTATCTTCAGCGGTGTTGAATGCAGCTTAATAGGGAGCTGTCAGTAAAGAATGGTACTATTTGTAGAATTCGCACGAGAAGTTATTCGGGCCTGGTGCTTTGCCCGAATGCATGTCAGATAGGGCGCTCTGAGGCTCCTCAATGGTCAGCGGAACATCTAGTTCCTCTTGCACAGAGTCGACCAGGGCCCACGGAGGCAAATCATCTAAAAACTGGTAGCAGCTGGAAGGGTCTTCCTGGGAGCATAAAAGTCTGTGAAGTAATTTGCGAAGCTCAGTGCAATTTGTGCCGGGTCAGTGAAGATCTCACCTGCGAAGCCACGGACACCTGGACTGGATAAGGGACAAATCCTCTGCTGGCAAAGGCGAAGGAGCAGGGCACTAGACTTGTCACCTCACTGATATATCCTACTTCGAGTACCTAGCCACGCCAACTTAGCCTTGTCTCACAGTTCACTTGCATATAGTTGTTGTGCTTGAAGCAATTGTCGGAGCGCTGCACTCCCCTCTACCCCCTTACTCTGGCACTCTAGGTCTATAAGTTGGGCCTCCATCTGTATCAGCTTCTCGCGGCGCTGTTTGCCATGTGCTTTGCAGCATGCAATGGCTACACCCCTAGAGTTGGTTTCATAGCTTCCCAGAGGGTTTCGGATGATTCTACTGTCCAAGTATTATAAGAGAAGTAGTCTGAGATGGCTGTATGCATATGGAGTCTATATTGCTCATCTTGCAGGTGCCATGGCGAGAGCCGTCATTGGAGTGAGGAGTGCTTATGGTCTAGTCGTAGCCTCAGCAACCCAGGGGAATGATCTGAGAGGCCCCTAGGCAGAATATCTGATGTCTCAAGCCTTTGAAGGTGGGTTGGGGACAGGAAAATGTAGTTACTGCAGGAGAATGACTCATAAACACTGGAGAAATATGTGAATTCTAGATCTGTGGGGTGGAGTCACCTCCAAGTGTCTACCCAATACATCCCCTGCACCAGTGACTGTAGCCTCAACTTTTGTGTTCCACCAGCCAAATTACGCTGCGCCATCTATCATTATGGGGGCATATCACATCATTCCAGTCTCCCCCCATGATCGTCAGACCTGAGGGGATCTCCGTCCACTGTGTTGTCTTGTGCACCACTATGTTCCAAGCTAAGGGCGGGGGGCATATATACTGCTTAAGATAAGTTGTTAACCATGTTGTGTACCTGATATTAGAATCTACCTGCCCTGGGGCTCTGTCCCTGCTTATAATGTACATAGGGGACTCTGCAGTGAATCAGGAATGCTACGCTGCAGGAGCTTCTGGCAAATCTGGAATGAAGATTCTGGGTGTACCCAAAACTCGCCAATCACGGTGTCTTATTACCCAGCAGTTGGGTTTCCTGTAAAAGTAGGACATCCACTTTATATTGTTTAGCCTGGTGCAGTATGGCCCCCGTTTCATCTTATCTAGGAGGCTACGGACATTCCAGCTAGCAATATGAAGCACCCTTCCCGGAGCACCCGTTATGGTGGGTGGCATGTTTGATGGTGGAGTATCTGGATGTGAGATGCTGTACGGATGACAAGGTCTAATGGGTAGCTGTGTGTGTGTAGTAATGAAATATGGCAGTCATAGCCAACAATAACATTCCCTTAACCCTCCTCCCCTCCCAACTGCCCCAATACCTTGTGAACATTGAAGCATCTGTCGCAGCACGGTGAAAGTACCACCCCCAACGGGGGAAAGAATTTACTCCCTGCCAATGGATCCCCAATGAATGTCCCTTTTTCCATAGTAGCATATTTGAAGTCGATGGAGTATCACCTTACTATTGTGGCCGTCTGATGGGTTATAGAAAATATATATCCCTACAGGAATTAATTAGGATGCTGTCAGCTCTGGCTGGCTTCCTGTCGCCCACATGTGGGACTTGCATGTGGTCTTGAAGCGTCTCTTGGAGTGCAACCTACGGCGCTGCTGATCAGCGCCATGGAGAAATTGTGGATGGGACCTCTGGATGAAGAGTCGGAGTCCATCCTTGGTGGAGTTTGGGGTTTGAGTTTTACAATTTTGTCCGTCCAGTTGAAAACCTCCTCTAGTGTCTCAAAGAAGTGCATCCGCGGCTGATAGAATACCCTTAGGAGGGCCGGGAAGAGCAGAGAGTACTGAATTTCAGGTTCCACAGACAGGCTTTGGCTTCCACAAAGGACTCATGGTGCTGCTGGACCAGCCGAGTGTAGTCCGGATTAATCATTATAGGATGAGAGGTGTAGGTAAGGTTCTCCTTGAGCCGTGCTTGTTGCAGGATAACATGTCTGTCTTCGTAGTTTAGAAATCAAGCAGTAATTGGTCTGGGTTGGACTCCAGGTGGTGATTTTTGTAGAAGAGCCCGATTGGCACATTCGATTATGAAGCATGGAGACATTGAATTGGGTGTAAGCCAGTCTGTCAGCCATTTGATAAGGAATTCCTCCATGTTGCTGCCTTCGCATCCCTCAGGAAAACCCATGAAACTGAGGGTATTCCAGCGGGCCCGCCCCTCTGCATCCTCCACTTGTGTAGCCAGACCCTACGTGAGTGTCTCTAGATTGGATACTTTCTTTTGGGGGGAGATCATGGTATTTTCCACTGTCAAAATACAGGTTTCCGATTCAGTGACAAATTACACGGCATTGCAGAGGTCTTGTTTAAGTAACATAATGTCTGAGCCAACTGCGCAGAACTTAGCCTCCAGCATATCCCTGGATGATGTAATAGCTGCTAATATGGCAGCATTATCTGACATGGGCATTGTCTGGACTCCTGGGTCAGGTGCCTGAGCTACACCGCTAGTGTATTTGTCCATAGTGCTTTGCTTTGAGTTGGCACTGGGCAGCTTACCGTTCATCATCTTGTGTATGGATTTGCAGGGGGAGTGCTGGTAGGCACATGTCCAGTTTCAAATCAATACAGCAGGACCTTAGTAGAGCTGGCAAATCTATCTGGATTAGATATGGGAAGTAGCGAAAGGCGGTGTTGTTGGGGGAGCACTACACTCACAAGCTGCAGCGAGGCCTAGCTCGGCTGCCTCCAGTAGGTCTCTCCACTCACCTGCATGTCCGGACTCTGCAAAGGATAGCCCCAGATATGGAGGACCATATGTCTCAAACCCTGATGATCTGGGGGCAACCAGCAATCGACCCCAATTGTTTGAGTGTTGTGGGGCAGAGCACGCAGAACACATCTCCATGGAGCTGTAACCGGTCAATCTCCATGGTGAGCGGACTCCGCTGCCATCTAGTGCCGTTGCTGTCACTATATCAAGTATTGGGAGCCAGCCCTCATGATGGTTAACTCTCTGCTCCTAGGCCGTAGGGGTGGAATCGGGATACCTCATGGAGTGGAGAATCTTAAGGTCCTTAGCTGCTCCATGTTCTTGCCCCCCTGGCCGTCCGGAGCGCTGTGCCGTAATTTTTGAGACTACCACACACCGCCTGATGTAACTGAAGCTCAGTGCCAGCCCAGCGAGAGAGGAGAAGAAGGAGAAGAGGGAGAGAGGAGGACTCTCACTTGTGTCTTCCTCTCCCGGATTCCACCACACCAGTCAGCCCACATAGGTTCCGGCATTCCACGCTTCTGGGCTCTCGCACTGGGTTAGCCCCCAGCAGTAAAGCTGCGGTCAGGAACTCACCACGGCCACCCTCCATGACACAGGGCGCAGAACGGCTGCACTGTGGCCTGACATGGCCACTGAGACCCAGATGTAAGGTGCCAGGCAGAGCAGCCTCCGATCCAGTCCTCTGCACCCACTCCAGGTCACAGATCTCCTCTGCCAGGGACCATGCACCAGATGGGTCTTCGGCAGGAGATTTTCGGGTCGGGGCACAGCCTTGCTCATCTCCAATGGTGCGGGATGAAGAACACTGCACCACGGCCCAATACGGCGGCCAAAGCCTAGATTGAGATAGTCACACTGGGGAACGACTGCCCACTTCCCCAGTCCAATCGGCCGTACGTCACAGCCGTGGGTCACACCTTCCCACGGGAGGCCTCCAGCAGCGCTGCGTCCTCCCCAAGATGCATCAGGGGAGTTGATTTGGGGTATCTCCTTGGACGTTCACAGCAGCTCGGGCCCGAAACTATCGCACCATGGTCCGATATGACCTCCGAGGCTCAGATGCGAGACGTCGAGCAGAAACACAGTAGCCCTCATCACCGGTTCAGTGCACTGCTCCTCGCAGCCACAGGTTGCTCTTCCCCACCGGCAGCACACGGCAGCACACGGGTCTCTGTTGGATTTGTGGCATGCCCCCTATCAGTTGCATGCCACCCACGCTGGTTCATCCTCTTCGCCAAGGACAGGGATCACAAGGCCTCAATACCACCTCAGCCGCAGGCCGCTGCACAAACCCCGGTCAACAACATCTATGGGGTCCCTGGTGGCAGTAGTGCTGTGCTAGGAGCAGTGCGAGGTCCGAATAGCAAATTAGGAAAGCCAATTCAACAGGATGATCACCGGATTTCTATGGGATTATGGGAGCCTTGCTAAGGCGTGTTCGTCATGTTGAACCGCCAGGCCATGCCCCAATGGAACTTTTTGATTTTTTATTCACAGATAAGATATCACTGTGGGTTTCACCACCAACCCCTCTCTACCTTCTCAATTGTGGCCCAGTTTTATAAAAAGTGATGCATCGCTGGGTTGCATCAAGAAACTTTTGTGCATCATGGATGTGCCATGTTTACAAAGCGTTGTATTACGGCACAATACTATGCATTGTAGGAGAACCTGCTGTAACTCAGCTCATCCTTCAGTGCCGCATATTAGTCATCAATGCTGCAAGGCAGTGCTGCACAACACAAGTAGCATTCATGTCACATTTCCCTTAAAAAAAGTCCCAAATCCATGGAACACTTATGCACCTTAATCGTTGCAAGGTAAGAAGAGCCTACCTTCCAGGAGGATATTGTCAAAGAAGGAACCACAGAAAAGGGGATAGCAGAAAAAGGAAGGTGAGTTTCACTGAGGAGGATAATTACATTTTGATTTCTTAGGTGACAAAACCAGAGAAGTATATGTTTGTCATCTCCAGAGTACCATTATACATGAAAGAAGCTTGATGGAAAGCATTAGCTGACAAATTAAATGCAGTTGCATCAACACACAGGACTGTTGTAGAATGCAAGAAAGTTCGGCATGATTATAAGCACAATACTGAGCAAAAATTGACTAGAAATCTGACATCTGAAATACAACCTGAAGGAGGTCCATGAGAACGTAACACCAATGAAGGAACAAGTGGCAGCCTTCACTGGACCAGAGGTGATTAGTGGCATAGAAGGCACAGACACTGCCAATTGTGAGACATTACCTATATCTTAGGGTAAGTGTAAGTGTAATTTTATGTTTCTCATTTTTTGTTCAGATTTTGTAAACAACATATGCTTCTACCTAGTACCTGTCAGCAAAATCATCGTTTGTAAAGTCTTGGTTTGTTGTGTAAAAAATAGGATTGAATAAGTGTAGTTGTTTAGTTCATTTGAGTTTCCATATTTCCCATTAAGTTGACTGTCAAAATACATTCACGTTGTTTGTAATGTTGCTGTTATTTAAAGGCAATTTCCCCCCTATTTTTATTGGGGCAAGAGTATGTTCACTTACTGTCATTGTAGGGTATTTAAAAGTAAAACAATAATGTATCTGTTTTTTAATAATTTGCATGGTTATGTGAATGGCATGTACCAACTACACTTCTGCAACTTCTGTCCAACATTTTTTCATGGTTGCCTCATCATATGATTGATTGCATATAATTACAGGTACATTGGTTTAACCATAGGTTTTCTTTTGTCTAAATTGATTGTTCAAAGTTATTTGCCCATACAAATTCCTGAAATATGACTCTTAATGATCCCCAAGTCTGTAGGATAGAATGAAGAATAACATTATTAACCTCCATTCCTAGTCCCAGAGTTTACATCCTGTTTGCCAAGCTCTTGTCAGGCAAATAAGAATTTAGTGTATCAAGAAACATTTTGTAGAAATATTATATATTGTATACATTAATAAGATCATGCAATCTTCTAGATCCTCCACCCTTTTTGATGTTATCAACTGGATTCCCACTAGACAATTTCCCAATACTTAAAGATATCAGGCCCATTTCTGTGAGTTATATTGAGCTAAATGTAAAATGTGACCATGGCTCTGCATTGTCCAACCATCTCATGATTTGGTATACACTTTCATTTACTGAACACAGAAAACACCAAAAGAGCAGAATCCTGAAATACAGAACTTAGTTTGACCTGCTGTTAAATGGCACCCGTAACCTTAAACTGTTATTTGTTTTTGGGTTCATAAGGTGGCATTTATCCTATTCCTACAGGATATGTTAACATTCTTAATTCAAGTATGATCATTTTATTAATAGTTTAGAATTTTACTTTGATTATAGTTTTGGTTGACTATTATGTACCAAACATGTATTCTCACTAATAAGATTTAGTGCCATTTTCATTATTTTACATATCCAGACCATCAATCTCCTAAGAAAGGTTCCAACATTGGCATTAACGTTTGATGCCTCCTTGCCTTCCTTGGATGATGAAAGCTTCTCAGAGCGCATAAATGTTTTGGAACATTTTCCACCCATCGCAGCAAGGAATGACAGTGTGAAATTTTTTCCACAAGTACCTCAACAGACTTCTTCTTCTTAACAACAACTGCTCAATGGGGTCCTCAGGATGAGGATGATCCCAAGTCACCTCTGAAAGAAGAATCCACAGGACACAGCAATGCAAGGTTAAGGAAGCCAAGAAGGGTATGAAAACAATGTTGAACCCCCTGGAAGAAGGTCTCTTAGCACAAATAAGAACTTGGCACAGTCTGTCGAGGACACCTATTCTGGGCGCCAGGAAATTGAGGATCATCGAGCTGACATTATGGAGGTTATGCAGAAGAAGACACCATAGGTACAACCATCTCACAGTGGGAAGATTGCTAAGGAGCTAGAGAGCATCAATGTATCCATCAATTAATAACACCATGACTTGGAGTACACGAGTCCCATTGCGAGTTCCCTTAATGAGAACATTGTCTCTGTTTGAAAATATCAGCAGCCCCTTGCAAGGGATTTCAGTGACTTGCTTCTTCGATCGGGAGGGAGTGCATGCTGGACCGGAATTCTGTTGGCCTTTTCTTATTGAAGCACACTCTATTACAAATAATCAGGTCTCCTAGCTTAATTTAATGTTTTGGACTTAGCATCCTATGAGTCAGGGTAGGCTTGCCTACCCCCCAGTTTAAATTTTCCCGTTGTGTTAAAAGACTTAAGGACACCAATACAAAGTGCAACGCAATCACTTTTTGTGATGTTTGTGAGCTGAAATTCAATACATTTAGGATTCAGGTACTATCTCTTCTTACAATCAACACAATGAATTCCTTGAAGAAAAGATTGAATCTATGTTATGGTCACCATGTTCTCCTCCCTCCCTTCCTTGTTTTTACTGGTCATTTATCTGTAAACAACCAGTGCAAGCCCTGAAGAAGGTGGGTGGTAGGATGATCATCAGCACCAAAATGCACATCAGCACCAATACTAGAGTTCTGAGACACTAATCAATAATTTAAATGTGTATAGGGTCAACATTATATGTATAAAAATATGAGTTATTCTATATGTAATATGATGCTATTACAAATGAGTGATGACACAATTTGTGGAATTGACTATTCTTATTAATTAGTCTCTATGACCAATTTTGGGTAATTTATTAGGGGATTCTAAGGTATGGATCCACATGTGTTATGCTTCTATAGAATGAATGATTGGGTGTAGTGACTTGGTATGAGTGGCATGTGTGAATTCTGAGTGATTGTGAGATATGTACTCTGAATGATGGGAAGTTTAGGATTTTGTTAAAAATGTATAATTTATGATATGCACGTCTATATACTGACAAGATGTGAGGAGTCATATACCTATGTGGGGCCAGGAAGTCCTCTTCCTGGGAATCCTCAGTGAATCTGGAGGGGAAGAGAGAATTGAAGTAATAGCATGGATGCCACACTAAAAAAAGCATGTCTCTTGAAAGAGGCGGATCAGGCGAAGACGGGCATCCAATCAGAATCCAGGGGATGGAGGAAGGAGGAAGATAAGGAGCAGGAAGGGAGCCTAAAAAGGAGGAGACAGACTCGAACACAGACGAGAGGAGTGAGGAAGCAGGACAGAATCAAGGCAGACCGGGAGGAATGTTGCCGAGAGTGTGGAAGATGGACGCGGGAAAGCCAGAGACCATCGAAGACTAAAACGAGCCAGACGATCACTGCCAGCCCAGACGGGAGGATGTAGACATCAAGACTGGACATGAGGAGTGGTAGTTGGCCCCGGAGTACGCCCATTGACCGCCGCAACTCTGGAGAGTTGCAGCTCAGGGGAATAAGTGGCAGAGACTAAATTGAGTGGGAAGAGGGAGAGAGGATAATAAAGGACACACTGTCATGTGGTGCTTGGTGAAAGAAAATCCTGTGAGCCTGTAATTCACGCTAAGAATGTCAAAGCATGCATTTCTGCCTACAGTGAATTGGTGAATAAGTAGGAGAATTGTAGCAATGGAGCCGCCAGCCAGACATGTAACAAACATCTTTATTGTAACAAAATCAGGGAAGAGCTCAGGAACTCGTTCTACGCAGAGGACCGCTAACTCCAACTGAAAACCTAAACATTCTCCACTAGAATCCCCATGAATATAGTATTCTGTTGTCATGGAACCATGACAACTGAACAACACACACCTCCCCCCTTAAATAAAAGTGACAACAAAATAAAGGCAGAGTGATGAAAGATAACAAGGTATAGTAAAGGGGTGAGAAGTAGATGTACATGGTAGGAAAACAGAACAACCGTAAGGAAAAATTACAGTGAAAAGCACTAAGACTTGATAACAAAATCTTTTAACTTGTTTGGGATGGTTACAATTCTTCCACATCTGGTAACCTTACAATTTCAAACATTGAAAGGTGTGTTCATTAAAGCAAAACTTCCTTGCGGAGGTGGAGTAATCTGACCAGCAGACATTTCCGGTCTGACATGATGAGGAAAAACCTCAATCTGAGAAGGAGAAAGCTGAGAACTTCCAAGTAAACCATCAGCAGGAGTAATAAGTGAAGGTTCAAGTGGCAATGAAACATCATTCCAATCGTCTAACGACCAAGAGTTAGATGGTTCGGAACTGTCATTTTGCCAAGACAAAACACTGTTGCATTTAGCAAGTTTGCTGAGGTGCCAAACCTTTCCCTTACTCAACCTAGCTGAGCACTAAAACACTTCCAAGACATTTAAAGGAGGAGAAAAACGACTGTCCCGCTTGCATACTTTACCAGACAGATTAACACACACCGAATCCCCTCTTTTGAGACCACAATTTTTAACCTTATTCTTTTGGTCATAGTAATTTTTGTATAGTTTGTGAGCCTTCTCCAAATTGTTTTTTGCCACAACCGGTGACCATTTGGTTTGATACTTTTGAGACATCCAGACAACATTTTCTTTAGTATAAGGATCTCTGCCCTTCAAAATTTTAAAAGGACTGAAACCAGTGACTGAAGGAGAAGTTCTATAGGCCCAAATCATCTTGTTTAATTCAATTTCCCAAACTTTTCCAGCATTGATGGCCCCTTGGACACTACCCATAATGACCCTGTTGAAACGCTCAACAGCACCATTGCAAGCTGGGTAGTCTTTCGTTAACACCATTCCTACACAAAAATCACAACACAATTTGGCAGTAAATTGGGAGCCATTGTCACTTAAAAGAGATTTCAGAATCCCTTCTCTAAGAAAAGTCTTCTCTAAAAACTTCACAATATTAGGTGAGCCAGCCTTCTCCACAATTTCTAGTTCTGGCCACTTAGAAAATAGGTCAATTAAAACAACAATAAACTTAGTAGTACCATCCTTGTTTAAAATCGGACCTAAAATGTCAATAGACAAATTACACCATGGACCAGAAGGCAGTTCAACTTCACCTGAGGGTGGCCTAAAGGTTTGTAAAGATTTATCAGAAGAAGCACAATGAATGTAATTTCGTACAAATGTCTCCATCTCTGTTTCAATGCCAGGCCACCAGTAATCAGACTTAACTCTTTATTTAGATTTAATGATACCAAGGGGACCTTCGTGATTTAATTCAAGAATCCTAGTCTGTAATTTACTGGGTGGAACAATTCTATTTCCTCGTAGGAGAAAACCCAAATCTGAGACTGACAACTCGTCTCGCAACTCCCAGAAACTTCTACTTATACCTTCAACATCATATTTACTGGGCCAACCACGCAAAAAAAAAAAATAATCATGTTTTAAGGTTCCATCTTCAGTATAAGCAGATTGCCACTCCTCCAAACCAATGGCTTGTACACCCCAATCCGAATCAATGCTGGCAACATTGCAGTCATGCCAAGGGTCATCACTTACATCACCCTCTAAAACACTGATGGGGGATCTGCTAAAAAAATCGGTAACAACTTTTTTCTTGCCAGGCAAATAAATAATATCATAAGCATAGTCTAACAGACTGTCATCCTAGCTGAGTGAGCATGGCTTTACTTACACCTTCCGTGGTAAGTACCTTGACTAATGGCTTGTGGTACGAACGTATAGTAAATTTAGTGCCCCACAAGTACTGCCTAAATTTTCTTAGTGGCCCAAACACATGCTAGCAACTCCTTCTCGATCACAGAATACTTAGATTCAGTATCTATGAGAGATCTAGAAGCAAAAGAGATAGTGCTTTCCTTACCTCCTGGGGACACATGGGATAAGACAGCGCCCAACCCCTTGCCACTGGCATCAGTAGTCAAAAAGGTGTGGGAATTAACATCAAAACCTTGCAAAGGAATGTCATCACAAATGTCCTTTTTAATGCAGATGAGCTCATTTTACAGATTCGTCTTCCAAAAGAACTCTTGACGTACTTTAAGAAGTTGTCTCATGCCAAAGGTTTTTTCCACGAAGTCCCTGACAAACTTAGAGTAGAACTCAGCTAGCCCTAAAAAGAATCGAAGACCATCCTTAGAAGTAGGAGCATGGGCGTCCTCAATAGCTTTGATAGTGCTGCTTTTGGGAAATACACCATTATCACTCACTTCATGTTCCAGATAAGAAACAGAGTGTCTGCAAAATTTACATTAGTCTAATTCAGCAGTAAGCCCTCTGTCTCTTAACTTGGACAAGACAGAACGCAGTGTGACATCATGTTCCTCCTTACTTTTGCCCGTAATAAGGATATCATCTTGGAAGTAAGTCACTTGAGGGATATCCTTAAAAAGGTGGTGCATCAGTCTTTGAAAAACTGCTGCCACAGAAGCAAGCCCAAACGGCATGTGAATTAATCTAAAACAACCCATGGGTGTAATAAAAGCGGTGAGAATTTTTGCTGTCAGGGTGAAGTTGTATCTGGTGGTACGCTGAGGACAGATCTATTGTAGAAAACCATTTAATACCTTTAGTAAGACTCAGCAACTCATTTATTTTTGGTAGAGGAAATTTGTCCACTACAATTCTATTATTAAGGTCTCTTAAATCAACACAAAGCCTGATTTTACCATTGGCTTTATGAGAGAC
The DNA here is from genome assembly GCF_964204655.1 of Triturus cristatus. Lineage (NCBI taxonomy): Eukaryota > Metazoa > Chordata > Amphibia > Caudata > Salamandridae > Triturus > Triturus cristatus. Next base: position 345,042,827 of record NC_140587.1, on the reverse strand, counting down.
GACTAAAGGGGAAAGCCATTAAGAACATTACACTGGTTCAATGAAACCCTTATTTAATAATCCTTCAAGCTCCTCAGGTACTTCTTGTTTTACACTAAAGGGTATGTTGCAAGTTTACCCACAGTGCCAGAGAATACACTGGGATATATGTTTTTAAGTTCTTCCACTGTTTTGTTTTCATCAGTGTCGAACGAAAGGACTTGGTCAATACCATTGGGGTTCAATATTATACCTAAGGCTTTTTGGTCTACCCACCCCAAAATGGAAGGTCCTATTTCTGCCACATATAACTTACTATTGGTATTTCTACCTTTAAATTCAACATTAAGGTTTCTGAAACCTAACATAGGTATCTTCTCACCAGTAAAGGTAACCAAGTGTATGTCAGAAATGGTTAGATCAGCACCCAGAATTGGTACAAAATCATTTTTCCATAACTTTTGGTTAATGATTGTGTACAGAGAACCGGAATCCACAACAATCAAAATTCTAACACCCCCAATAAGCATATCACAAATGGGTTTGAATTTAGAACAACCATCAAGATTAAGCACAGGAGCATCAACACCTAATACCCTTTTAGAATTCGAGTTTATCCTCATCCGAATGTTCGGATTCAGATTGTTCATTAACTAACTTTACCGTTCGGGTTTTTCTAATTTTGTCTCTACACACCTTGGAAAAATGGCCGATAATACCACAATAAAGACATTTAGCTTTCAATGCGGTACATCCTTTATCAGAAGCAAGATGCTCTTTGCCACAACACCTGTAACAAAACATGTTTTTCCGTTTAGGAAAGTCCATAAATCTTTTTTTTTAAAGGTTCACTATCCTTGTTTATGCCCTCATAAGAAACTTTACAAACAACAGTGTTGTTACTACTACCCCTATCAGAAGATGTTTAAGAATGTACAATTGCTTTGACGCACCTCTCAGACATTTCGCTTTTCTTAGCAAGAGCAACTATATTTTAAGAGGTGCTTCACCGACAACCCAAAGACGTTCTTGAAGATTGGAGTCATTGGTGTGCATAATAATCTGATCTCTTACTAGATCATCATGAAGAGAACCAAATTTGCAAGATATGACTAGCTTTTTAAGAGCTGACATATAATCATAAATAGGTTCTGATTTGCCCTGTTTCCTTTGGAAGAAATTAAATCTGTCTTTAGCAGCACAAACATTAGGTTGATAATGATTCTCTAAGTCTTCTAAGGCATTTAGGAATACATTTTGCTCAGCACCAACTCTGGGTTTCTTTTCCATTTGATTAAAAACACGTAAACCTTCAGGTTCCAAATCATGTGGAGGTATTTTTTTCTTCCTTGCTGGAGAAAACTCATCACTTCCCTCTTCTTCAATGGCACTAAAAGAATTTAGAAAGTACTCGTTACATTCTGGCCATTTCATAGGAGGTTCACCTTGAGACTGTAAAAATGGTAAAGGAGGAGATAACGAAAAAGTTTGTGCGAACATAGTGAACCTAAGGGAGGAATAAAAATTAAAAAGAAAAGTAAAGCATACAATTATATACAAGTCAAGGATGCAATCAAAGCTGAGTTGAATCTGACACACAATTCATAAGATGCGAAAAAAAATAAGTGTGCGTGTCACTGAAGTTCAAGTAGAGAATGCAGTAGGTAAGTGCACCAGAAGATGTACTTATAAATTGAAGAGTGCTTAAGAAGTGTGTATATCACTGTGTATATAAATGACACACAAAAATATAATTAAAAATAGTAGGCGAGTGTGTCACCGTGGAAGATCACTCGGTACGTACCACACAAAGGCTGAAGCACAAAGGTGGTAGCAGGCACGAAGACAATCTTGTTAGAATTGATGCGCTAACCATGGCGTGTGAAGGCAGCCGAAAAGAATGCAGTAGGTTGCTAAGACAACCAGCATCTGTGATGGTACAAGAAAGTAATTGACGCGCTAGGCAAACGTGTGTCGGAGCATCTGAACAATGGACTTAGTCACTATGGTAACTCTCAGCTGTGACTGCACCTAAGTGATGTGCGTAGCGTGATGACGGCAAGTTTACTCGAGAAGAATGCTCGAGCATGAGCAGGATGCCCGCGCTAATGAGGAGCACTCACGCTTCATTGGCGGTTGGCAGCCGCAATGAGGGTAACCCTAGCAGGAAGCTCAGGGTGATGCCGTCCTCTCCCCGTCGACACACCTTACCGCCCAAAGTGAAGGTTGTCCATAAGGTAGGAGCAGATGTCTTCAGATGGAGGAAGTTATGGCAGAAGACGTAATGTGGCAGGTTCGTCCGATCGTCACCAAAATGTAGAAATGGAGCCGGCAGCCAGATAGGTAAGACAAACTTCTTTATTGTAAGAAAATAAGGCAAGAGCACGGGAACCGATCCTACGCAGAGGTCTGCTAACTCCAACTGACAACCTAAACATTCTCCACTAGAATCCCCGATGAATATAGAATTCTGTAGCCATGGAACCATGACAACCAAACACCATAAGAACCTAGCTTAAGCTAAAGGAAGAAACCAAAGGAAAGGTTTTACCCAGGACTTTCCTTCCCATTTTCTTTCCTCTTTCTTTTCCATTAAGTGTTTTTTTTACTTCTTTCCTTTTCTTTGGGCACTAGTTTATATTTTCTTTTGGGCCAAACGAAACACAGGAAACAAAAGTGTTCACCTATCTAAGACAGGAAACCAACTGGGCACAGCAATATCTGAAGGAAAGAGACACACCTGGTGTTATCATTACTGGTGTAGGGAAGAAATAGATCCCATACTTACTGCTTGCCTACCTTTTCTTTTCCGCTTTTTGTTTCTTCTACTTAGACTCCGGAGACATCCACTGATTTTTTTTTTTTTTGTTTAAAATATTTTTATTGCAGGAATCAGTAAATCGTTACATAATCGGCCAACATTATATATCACGCCCGATCAATGAGATGCAACCCTCCGTTCCCCCACCGTAAGTTACTTACACAGCCATTCAGCCCACAACCCTAGGGTCGGGCGGCGAAATTCAATGGGGGCTCAGGAGGATGTCGAAGCTGGCCCGGAGAACCCGCTGTCCGTCATCTGCTTTTCCAAACAAACCCATAAACCCAAAATAACACCCCACTCTTAAAACACCCCAAACCCAGGTAAACCCTCCCCCCCCCCCGCCATCAGCGCGCGGCACCAACCGCCACAGGATCTCCAAAAGGACCCACGGGGAAAGCAATAGATCTGAAAAGTGCAATCGTCTATCGGGACTCAGGGCGAGCCTCTTCCTCAAGCTCAGAGTCGCTGGGGGCGCCATAATCCCTAAGGGCCTGCACCAACATCTCCCATTCCAGCGCTGCCTCCTGTGCCTTCTCATTACGCTGCCTCCAAGCTAGCTGGTATCTGAGCGTACTCTCCCCCGCCGCCCACTTCAAAAATTCGCTGCGCCACCGGCTTCCCGTCGGACCAGCTCGTGCCTTCCAGTTCCTGGTCACCTCCCGTTTAGCAAGAAGCAGCCCCAGATCAATGAACTTGCTAGAAATTTTATTTTTGGGGGTATGAGGGAACCAGTGCAGGAGACCCACCGCCGCGTCAAGCGATAAAGATCTCCCCGTCGTCTCCTCCAGGGTCTTCCCCACTTCCTCCCAATAGGATGACAATCCCGGGCAGGCCCACAGCATATGGAGGAGGTCCGCCTCCTGGGCCGGGCACCTGGGGCATTCCGCCGAAGTCGTACCAAAATATCGCCTGATTTTCACCGGGGTCAAATAGGCTCTATGGAGCACGTAGTAGTGGACCAATTGAAAGCGGGCGTGGCGTGTGCCCTTCCAGGCCCTCCGCACTAGCTGGGCCCAGGTCGTCTCCGGGATCTCCCTGCCAATGTCCTCCTCCCAGCGGTTTCTCAAAGTGGTGAGGGGTCCGGAGACATTCACTGATACCAAATAACCTGAAGAGAAGAACACCAAAAGGATTTTCCCTAATGAATGTATAAATATTTCGATATCTATAATCTCAATAAACTGATATCATTGAGCCATCAAATAAGCCTCCTTGCGTTTACCTCCGACCCAGCTTTCTAAAACACCCACAAGATGCAAATAAGAAAAAAGAAACATTTAAAGTATACATATAACACATGTAATGCTTTGAATTGCTTTGAGTTGCCTATTTATAATGTCGACTCTATTTTAGAGCTGATCGTAGAGGCAGATTTTCTTCTTTGTTTTTAAGGATTTCAGTGTGGCCTTCACAGCACTCATTGATGTCTTTGTTAACCCTAGGTCTACTGCTTCTTCGCCAGGTGCATCATCAATGCACACCCTTACTTTGTTCCTCAAAGACAGTGTCAGGAGCATGAGCATTCATCAGAGGAAGGAGATGTAGGACTACATATAGTTCATCACAAGGTCACTAAATAGACATAAATGAGCTTTTCTTGTGCAATTGTTATGTTAGGCCTGAAAGTATCTTCATGGTTTTTTTACATTCTATCATCAATTCTGTCTTGGTGTAACTGTTTTCATTTTCTCATTGTATTGTTTACATAACATTTCATTCCTGAGTATGGTAATTTGAAAATGTATGGCAGTATTTTTTTTCTTTGTCACTTCATTTATTATCTCCATTGCATTCATTGTTTATATGGTTTGATTTTGTCAGTATATATTCCTTGTATTTTAGGGGGAAAAAAGGTGCATTGTGTGAATAAAAATAAAAGTGGCATTCCCTCGGAGAAGATGGTATGATTTCTAACTTGATGTAAATATATGTTTATAATCAGGTTTTATATTGATATTTTTATTTAGTTTTGTTCAATATACTCTATAGCAATATCCTATTTTTTTCTCTACACAATCATTGCCAAACAAATGTAATATAAATTGGAATGTTAGCCCTTGCAGCATTCATGCAGTTTTAAACGGCCAATATGACTTGGCAATATACCCTCCTTTCCAAGCCTTAAACTCCCCTTTGTGGCATATCAGTCACCACTATGTTAGTCCCTAGGTAGCCCATAGGGCAATGTGCATTGTAATTAAAAGTTACTTTTCTGTTCCCTATGTCCTTGTAGATAAGATCTCCTAAAATACATTTTAACTACTGTGAAGCTTACCTCTCCCATGGAATAGCACTGGGATGCCTTTTTATATTAAGTGCTAAATTTCTATCAAGAATAAGTAAAGATTTCACTTTTTTGATCTGAGAAGTTGTAACTGAAAGGCCAAAGGGGTATCCAGCCTCATGGAACTCTTGTCGGCTACAGTCTCCAACTTCATCCTCTTGGAGATTTTTGACTTCCAAAAAAGAGAATTCCAAACTTAGAAATCCTCACCACGACTTTGTTCAGTGGATCCCTGACAACTATGTCTTCTCCTCGGACACTACCTGCAGCCTTGCCCAGCTGAGCTTTAGCTTCTCAGACAACATTTAATTGAAATATCTTCAAAATGTGAAGGTAAGGGCTGACCGGGCCCAATCCACTTTTTGTAAATAGACTTGCGCTACATTGCAGTCAGCAATATTTTTTGACTTTACCTTGAATAAAAAAATAAAAACATTATCGTTGTACTGACTGTATTTGTGGCTTTTTGGTGTCACATTGTCTCTAAGTTAAACCTGACTGCTTTTTTTACATGCTACCAGTGCGTTAAGCTTAGGATAATTTAGTGACTTTTATGATTCACGCTGATAGAGATTTTGGTTGTTGTTTTAACAGGGTTAATACCCCACTGGACCAACAATCCAATTTCTCACACTGGTGGCAGTGGTGGAATCCAGTGCTTGTGTCTTTTCAATGCAATACAGTGATTTGTGTAACACCAAAATTCTATGTAAATAATTTAACACAAGAGTTAACCTCTTTTTAAATTCAAAAAGAACATGAATGAATGAAAAATATATGAATGAAAAATGTATTGTTCAGTTAATAAAAACTTACAGTAAAAAACATCTTAATTCAAATGTTTTAACATTTCATACAATAAAGCCTCTTTATGCAGTTTTCTTACCTTTCATACATAACCAATCCCGAGCCCTTATTTAAAAACCATACAATTAAAAGTACAGTTCCTCAATTCATAAATACTAAAAAAATATCTTCATTGATCACTATTAGTCAATTTCCTCTCTGCTATTTCTATTAACTTCAAAAGTCTGCCAGTGAATTGTAAACCTTCTCCCTGGAGGCTGGCAATGACTGCTTGTCGGTATGATCATATCAATTGACTATTAAAATGCTGCCTCAGCAGCCTTCTACATTCCACTAATAGCCCCGGGCAACTACAGATGGTATGACAAATATCTTCACTATTATAGTTACAGAGGCAACACGTCCTATTACCACTCGGCTTTTTCCACGTTGGGGTGTCCCCACAGAATATGCTATTGCCGACCCGGAGACTCATAAATTTTAAATTGGCCCTTTGGCTATTTAGAATTCCTAGATAGCTCTGAGCTTTAAGCATACCATATGAAGCAATCACTGTCCATGCATGGGCTCTTTTAGCCAATACCGCTTTATCCAGCAGCAAGGACATTTTTTTTGCTGCACCCATTTATCACTTTGTTAAATGCCACCTGTGAAAGGGGTAAAGCCCATAATTGTTCAGCCTTGAATGTATCTATAGCCAAGTTGAAGTGATCGTTGGCCTGCGTATGTTTATTGTCACTTATCGCCTCCCAAATCACTGTCATCAGTTTTGCGTTATTATCCCGTTTCAGTTTGTGGAAACATTTTAAATATGCCCCTAAACTGTTTAGGTTCTGTTGTCTAACGTCAAATTCAAGTCGAATTTGCACTGGTGATGTCTACTGAGGGAGATGAAACAAGCGAGAATAGGTACCTGCCACCAGCTTGTCTATAAAATTATGAGCACATCCTCTAAAAGTCTCTACACCATATGTCCGAGATGGAACGAGTTTTACTGATATTACTTCTAGTAATGGTTTGAGGGAAAGGCCTTTTAAGTTATTCTTTAGGGTTGCGCATGCTGCAGTTAATTAGTTATTTCTTCTCTATGGTGCAGCCCACTGATTCTTACCCAACCCCCTAGCGTCTAGTATGACACCCAGACACTCTGAAACTGATTCTAATACAGACCCTTCTATGCTCAATAGAGGTTGCGCTGTTAACCCCCTTGACACCAGCATTGTTTTTGACTTCTTTAAGTTGACCTTTAACCGGTGAGATGAAGCGTATAGAGCAGTTTTGTTTATTAGTCTCTGCAGCCCCACCTTTGTGTAACTTATTAATACAATGTCGTCGGCATACAGTAAATGGGAAACATAAATACCGGCCACCGAAGGGGAATGAGAATTAGTATTGTTCAACCTAGGAGAAATATCAGCCAAATACAGGTTGAACAAGGTAGGAGCCAACACACATCCTTGCCTAAGCCCATTCCTTGCTATCATTTTTTTTTACACTACTGTACTGGAACAAAGCGATACCAAAGGGGATGATGGATGGAGCGTATGAGCAAATCAAACACTCACCCCCAGTAAACTGATCTAGGTTTAATCCATCATCATTCTTTAGCTCACTCCACCACCCCAGTTCAGACATGGCCATATGCAAATCAGTCTGACCCTGTGCCTCATGGGAACAGTCCAGCCCGAACTGCCAAGCCATGTCTTCCCTGGACCGGAAACAAGCATCCTGGGAGCAGATTTAATATATGTTAAAAAGGATGAGGTTCTATATAAAAACCATTTTAAAAAAATCATCAGTTGCCAATTGGCCCCTCTTCAAACACTAAAATGTAATATATTGACTTCCTTCCACATCTTGTTTGTCATTTGAAGGCCTTCGTATCTGTCCCACTTTTTTTACCACTTTTGGGGGGGATTCAGGGCCCTTCTATGCTAAAAGCATTCTTCACCATTCCCCTGGCCTTTTCAAAACCCCATCATCACCTAAAGCAGCCACCACCTCTCTGCTACTAAGGATCTGGCCAAGATCCAAATGAAGTAAAACTTTGAGTATTCTAAATGTTCCAGAGAGGAGAAAGTCATCCTGTATATGCTGTCTTACTTCCCCTACGTTTTGCCATCTATCTCCCCTAAGGAAGTCAGATATTTTCCAATATCCTGCTTTACACCACTTTTGAACAAATTTGGGTGAAAGTTTCCTCCCTGTGCCCATATCAACAACAGCCAAGGATGTCACTGCATTGATCTGGGGAATGAAGTATCTCCTATAGAGATCCCCACGTTTCCGAAAAAGCCACTTCCTAACTCATGTATAGGGTCCTTGAGGAAGATTGGAGGCCAAACTCTGGAGGTACATTACCAATGAAGCGAGGAATGCCCCGTGAGCCCCCGGAAAGGGGGCAGGGTGAAGTATGCTCTTATGAAGGAGGCCCTGACCAGAAAGTATAGGCTCACCCTAGAAAGATATAGTCAGAAGTTAAGGAGCAGCCAGAAGTGGACCCAGCAGACCTGGGTGAATTGTGTGGATCATTTTTTCAAGGCACTGAAACAATGGATGAAGGACAGTGAACTGAGTGATTACTAGGTACTGCAAAATTTGAATGCTAGTGAGCAAATGGTCAGACTTTGTTTTATACAGCTGCATCAACACCTTGTGGATAGTAGGTTCTCTGACCCCAGAGAGCCGGCTAGAGTGGTGGACCCCTCGATCACCACCAGGTTCCACAAAAACGTATCTGGGGGGCTTCCAAAAGGGTGGTAGTGCTCGTACCTGAAGAAGGAGGGAGGAGATAAAGCAAAGAAGGAGTTCTCTCAAGGCCCCCAAAAGGTTCTCAATGGAAAGGGACCCAGTCCAATCTGGCCAAAAAAAAGGTATTTGTAGGCAAGAACACTGGAAAGTGTGTCCTCCACCAAGGTTGAAGCCAAGCTCCCCAAGAGGGCACAGCCCCCAGTGGTGGACATACCCCTGGATTGGCCAGTGTAGTGCTTGGCGAGGTGGTGGCTCCAGTTAATGTCGAGAAGACCGCTGAGGTTACCCTAAATAACACAAAGATGGCACTCAAAACCCACATGCCTTCATATAATTCCAAGTACAGGCAGTGGGTCACCACCGATGGACAGAGAGAGGAAGCTCTGAAAGAAAACAGGAGCCAGTATCACCACTGTTAGGTATCATTTGATGTCCTCAGAGCAGATGAAAACCAATACGTTTTGCCAAGTTGTGGTAGCAGACAACCGGAAAGAAGTAGCGATTAGGCCACACCTAGAAATGCTGTGGTTACTTGAGTGGGTCTATATGACCACAAGGTCCAAGAGGTTGCAAAAGAATGAAAGTGCAAGAGGCATGGGAAACCAGCTCCTGAAACTCCCACAGTACAGGTGGATGGAGAGACCAACCTGGAGTATACTATGGAGGACATTGCCTCCCTTCAAGACCTACCTACAAGGCCTTTGTACTGGGGCTGGATTATGAAATACCCCTAGGAATTCATCTGAGGCAGGATAAGACTGTTTCCAGGCATTTCTCCAACTTTTATTGGCCCAGATGAGGATATCCTCAGATACATTCTGCAGGTCATGTCTCTGACCTTCGGGAAAAAAACATCTATATGGAAACACAGATGGTGTCTAGCAGACGTTGGACTCACACCTTAGCCAACAGACCATGCATGCAACCTAGACATCATCCACGACAGCGTACTGACCATGAAATGACAAGTCAACGCAGTCACTTACTCCTGCTTCCACATCCTCCGCATGCTCAGCAGAATCTTCAAATGGATCCCAGTCAACACCAGAAATACAGGCACTCAGCTGCTCATTACCAGCTGCTTCAACTACAGCAACTCACTCTACACCAACCTCTCCAACCAGCTCCTCAGAAGACTCCAGACCATATAGAGCACTGCAGCCGGATTCATCCTGGACCTCCTAAAATGGACCCACATCACCCCCACCTTGGAAACCTCCACTGGCTCCCTGTCCAAAAGAGATGCCAGTTCAAGATCCTCATGCACACATATAGGGCTCTTCATGATAAAGGTTTGGTCTACATCAACCACCGACTTAACTTGAATCTGCCCACAAGACGCCTGTGCTCCTCCTCTCTAGCTCTTGCTCACATGTCCTGCATCCACCACAGCGGGAGGGACTCCTTCCCCTACATTGCTGCCAAGACCTGAAAAAACATGCCCCTCCACCTTCAAACAGCACCCTCCTTTGTGAACTTCAGAAAGAAACTCAAGAACTGGCTTTTCGACTGAAATGCTGATTTATTGATTGATCTGTCAGGCCAATGGGAAAAGAGGGAAAAAGCTGAAGTTTCCCCTAAATCCCTTTCCTGCTGTTGGCACCCCCTTTAAAAGGGTGGTCATTGACATTGATGAGCCTTTGCACCACAAACTGCCTCAGGCAAAATGTTCATCCTGTTTTTGGTGTACCAGCCACTAGATACCCAGAGGCAATCCCTCTGAGTTATGTGACTACACCTGCAGTAGCTAGAGCCCTGATGGTGATTATCTTCCACATAGGGTTCCCCAAGGAAGTGGTGTCTGACAAGGGCAGCAACCTCATGTCTATCTAATTGAAGTCCATGTGGAAGGAGTGTGGAGTAACCTACAACTTCTCCACCCCCTATTATTCCTAAACCAATGGGTTGTTGAAAGGTTCAATAATACCTTAAAAGGCATGATTATGGGATGTCCTCTGGCCCTGCCTACTTTTGCCAAAAAGGGAAATGTTGCAGATGGGAGTTGGGTTCAGCCTATTTGAACTTCTGTATGGACACTCTCTTAAGGAACCTCTAAGTCTGGGGAACAGGGCCGGACTGGCCGTAGCGGGCACCGGGCAATCCCCTGGTGCGCTGCATGAGTGGGGGCCGGTTTTGGGCCCCTGGGGGCCGATTTTGTTACAGGGCTGTTTTTGCAGCTATCGGCCCTGTAACAAAATCGGCCGAAAACCGGCCCTGGCAAAGAGCTCGGTGGCACCTCCAATCCCCCCCCCACCCTCCCTGGAAGGGGGGGTGGGGGCTGCCGAGCTCTTTGCCAGGGCTGGTTTTGGTTCCCAGTCCGGCCCTGCTGGGGAAGGAGGAATGGGAACAAGCTCCCAAGAATACTCCCCAGGATATGGTTAGCTGCATGCCAGCCCTCAGAAACCAGATGGCCAAGTTCTGGAGGAAAGCTTCTGAGAACTTGGAGATGAGCATGAAAGTCATGTAACTCTGGTGACCAGAAGACAACTCTGGCTGAGTTCCAACCTGGCAGGAAAGTGTAGGTGATGGCAAAATTGGAGCCAGGGCACTCCAAGACGTCTGGACAGGGCCCTAGGAGGTGATTGAGTGGAAGGAGAGGCTACCTACTTGGTGGACCTCACGGCCACTGGAAACTCCTTGCGATACTCCACATCAATCGTCGGAAACCCCACTACAAGAGGTATGAGGTCACCATGTTGTTGAATGATGGAGAGGAATATGAGAGTAAACCTCTCCCTAACCTACTGTCATCCAAAGAAAAAGAGGGGTCAGTGGAAAATGTCACCCTCTTGCCTACTTAGACTCCAAACCAACAGAGGGACTATTGCCAGTTGCTGGCACAAGTTGCCTCATTGTTTTCTCTCACTCCTGGGCTTTTACTTTTGTGTACCGATGATATTGATACTGTAGACAGCCAGCCTGTCAAAACAAACTATAGAACCTGCCAGTCAAGGTGAGGGCCAGCATCTAAGAGGAAGTTTCCAAGATGCTGGAATTGAGAGTGATTGAGTACTCCAATAGTCGCTGGTCCAGCCCAGTGGTGTTGAAGCCCAAAGCAGTCCCACCGGATGCCACCCTAGAAATCAGAATATGTGTGGACTACAGGTAGCTCAGCTCCGTCATAGTCAAAATATGTTTATTTCAATTCATTAAAACCATAGACATTTACAGATCTGTGCTATCATAAAATTTCAGAGCAATTAAATAGAGAAAATAACGGAATTTTAGCATGGAAGCCAGTATGGATTCAAAAGACATGGGGCAATCTTCTGCTGCTTAGTGAACCTTTTTAACCATGCACCAGTGCCTAATGTTATCACTCCCAGGGGTATATGTACAAGAACTGTTGCTAACTATTGTTAGCGTTAGTTAGCAGCTGTTTTCTTAGCGCGGCCAACCATCAAACAATATCACCCTATTAGCGATGTATTTACAATTTGGCGCTACATGATGATAGTACCAGCTAGCCGTGGTGAAAACTGCCACCAACCCTACCATCAAGGCAATAAAAATGTTGGGGTTAGTGGGAGAAAGGTGACGAAAGGCCCAATAGCGACAAAAAAACGAATGTTAGTCAGCCCAATGTGACTTTCGTTGCCTCTAGAGGCAAAAATAGCCTATACGTCTACCTTCAATGAAAAATAGGAAATAAAAGCAATGGAGTGCAGAGTGGAGCAGCCAGTGCCAACTGCAGGAGAGATCAACAATCCCCCCAAACCTTCCAACAGGCAGGATGACCAGCCAGAGTCCCTGGGGTAGATGAAATGCTGATTCAGGGCTACAAATATGAAATGAGGCGCGTCGCTGGGAAAAACCAGTGATGCATCACTTTTCATAGTGCCCTCCTTGCAACACCATGGTAGCAAAAACCTTGAATGCGGGGACAGTTCCCGGGGCCCAGGGTCCGGAGTTGTTGGGCTGTGGTGGTAGACATTGAGGCATCAGGCATCGCCCTTACCTGGAGGTGAAGTCTGGCAGGTCGCACGAAGACACGTTGCTGACCTGTTTGAGAAGACCACCTGGTGCACCTTGGAGCTGTGAGCAGTAGAGGCGCTCCTGTGCATTGACATAGGGAGGTCTGCATCGCATACAAGGCGTTACCACTACACCGGGCTGCACAAAGGAGATTACCAATGGTGGGCAGTGCCTCTCTGCCTAACAGGCTGGAGGATGTTGTGCTGGACGGATGCTGTGGAGGGTGAGGCCCCTGAGCTGTGGCTAACTTGTGTGGTGGGAGTGCTGCAACTTCATGCCTAAGGGGGCCCTGTAGCATCGCCTGCATCGGAAGGTTCCACAGCGGACTTGCCGGTGACTGCTGTACCCAGGCTTGTGTAATCCCACCTTGCTGAGGCTCCTGCTGGCTGAGTCACAGATTTAGAGTGAGTGCAGTGCATTGAGCCCCGGCGTGAATGTCCAGGTAAGGAGAATGCGGGACGCGTAGCAAAGAAGGCCCAGGGGCGAGTCGGGGCTAGGCCCTTGGTTGCGCAGCTTGATCCGCCGTTACTCGCTTGAGAACTGGTTCCCACTGTTAGATTGGAAGAGGCAATCAGGTCATGCTGCCTCTCCTTGTTTACCTTTTAATTTGCTTTTGGGTGTACAGGAGACTAACTCTTAGTGGACTTCCTCTTTCCAAAGCGTTGCATCATCTGGTTGCTGCTGCTGCTGTCCCCATCCGCAGCTTCTGGTTCCTCTGACCCGGAGGTCAGGTGTTCGAGTCCCTCCTCCATCCTCAGGCACCTGCCTGCGCCTCATCCCTGGTGGTACAGTGGTATAGCGTCCCCCTTTTCTGCTGTTCCTGTTCATCTTTCTGCTCTTTTCCTTTGCTTTTCTACCTTTGTCTTTTTTTATCTTTGCTTTGTTTGGCTTTGTTTTTCCGATGCTTTTTTGCAGTTTCTTTTTCCCTATCCTCTCCCTCGTTGCCACTGTGATCCACTGCATGCCTGCCCACTCCATTGTCCTTTCCCGTGTTTCCCACCTCCCAGCTGTCCAGACCCCCTGCAGCAGTACCAAATGACGGATGCTGTGCGGCCATGCGAAGCCGGTGTGCCACTGGAGTGCAGAAGGCAAGCCTGACTGCATCCGTCCTCTGCTGTACTGCACCCAGTACCAGGGACCCTGCCTCTCGGACACTCCACAGCTATGACACCAGCACCCTCCTTGCCCTCAACCCAGGATGCCATGCACCCTGCTATCTAGCATCACCAAAGAATACCCTTGAACCCTGCGCCTGCTGAAACTGCAAACACACTTCCAGCCGCATCAGCACACCAGCGCCTCTTGCTGCCCAGCCGACCAAGAGTGCACCAGACTGACTCAACTGCATCACCCTCTACAAATACACCACAGAAATCTAGGACCTCCTCAACGCCACCTGTTCAGACATTGCCTTCCTCACTAAAACCTGGACCAAAGTCTTCTCTGGACAAGACATTGCCATCGCCATCCCCAGCGGCTACAAATTCATCGGCAAGGACCACCCCGACCATCCAGGAGGAGACATTGTCATTGTCTAAAAAAGCACACTTCAACTGACCACACACTCTAATGACCCAACGGTGACTATGGAACACCTCAACTTCTAGATCAGGACCAACCCCAACATCACCCTCCTTGGCATCCTCGTCTGCAGGCCTCCAGGGCCATAAACACCATTCACCAATGCCAATGTAGACCTCATCGCACCCCAGGATTTACCATCCACCGAATACATCCTACTCAGAGACCTCAAGTTCCACCTGGAGAACCCCAGTGACCAGAACACCACTCCCCTCCTGTTGAACCTCGCCAACATCGGACTCAAGCAGCTAGTCACCGCACCAACCCACATAGTCAGACATAAGCCCAAGCCCATCTTCTCCGCCAGTGGGAACTTCAACTACAGAAACACTACAGAACTCTCTTGTGCCGAACATCATTGTGTACATTACGCCTTCACCACGCCCACCGTACACCACCGCCATCATCGCCCCCCCTCTTCAGCTGAATTAAGGCCATGAAAATCTTCTTGTCAACTCCCTCAGCATCACCACTCCGCCAATGCTTACAGACACCAAAACTGCAGGGCTCAACCTCCAACGATTGATCTCTAACTGCGCCGACACCCTGGCACCCCTCAAGAAAAGACCAGGCAAACAACACTTTACAGGTACAAAAGTAAAGTTTGAAAAGCTGGTTGATTGGTAAGTAAATGTAATGGATAAAGCAACTGCATAGAGTAGTAGCTATACAGATGTAGGAATGCAGGAAGTAACTGGCAATCTCATCATTTTGCAGATGATCCTTTAATAAGAACTCCTTCCGGGCTCGGGGGAGTTAATAGATTCAATCTTGTGAATTCCCAACCACCAAGGGTCGGTACCCCAAGAGTATGGTGGCTCACATATTGTACATTTTATATTCCACACCATACTAATGGGAATTTTGTTTTCCTTTGAATAGACTCTGACACTTCCTTCTTTTGTCCATAAGAGAACCCTACTTGATGTATCTACATATACATCTACATATATACAGGGTCAAAACGTTAAAGTACAACCATCTCATGTCCTGGATCACTATAGCAATTATTTCAAAAATATCGGACTAGCTAAAGTGAAAGAACTGATATGGATGGAGAATGTATGTTATTGTCTTGTTTATTGTTTGAATTTGAAAGGTCACCCATTTGCACTATATGTCAACACAGTCACCCATTGAATTGTCTGTGTATTTGTTATTGTGTTTTCTTTGTCAGACAGCCCCCATTGGTATTATCTTTGTGTATAAAATTGTTTACACAATTAGCGAGAAAAATAGAGAAACAAAACACATTATTTAATAAATATATATCTATACTTTTGATAAAAACTTACAGCGATGTGGTACATTTATAAAAGTCTAGTACAAAATCACTATTGATTGTGAAAGAAATAATCAGGTTCTGAACCAGTACCCCGTGGTACTTACCCAACGGAACCACTTGTAGCTTTATAACTATTAACCCAGGTTCCAAGGGATACAGGCTGGCCCCATTGATCTTAATGGTGCCAGAGGGATAGGTTGGCCCCATGCATTGCTGGAGTTGCGTCATGCTTGCAACACAACTGTAGCAATGCATGGCTTTATCGCTGCCAGATACGTCAGTATTCCAGACGTATCTGTCATTGATTGCGACATGGAGCGCCGTACATTGAATACTTCTGCTTCATTCGGAACGCCAATCAGTGATGGCTACAAGAGCTACGAAAATCTTCAACCTATACGTAATTCAGCATTTACAACAAAACTGGAAGGTAATTGAGTTACCCTATGCAAATTCAATCGAGCTGTTTCACTCTGAGCCAGTTCATTATGAGCTCATTGAATGTTCATACCCTGTGGGTCTTCAGTCTACATATATATTTTTGGTCCTGAAGATAGTCTTGATACTTTACAAGATAAGACCAAAACATCGACAACTATAACCAACTTTCAGCATCATCTGATTAAGCAGGTGATCCTTATATGTTGAAATACAATTTGTTCACATACATAAAATGGGTTGTTACAAAAATGATTATGAGATCAAATCTTTGTAAAGGCTAATTTTCTCAGTCATTTTTGTTTATGTGTACTATCTTTTTTGTCCTTGTCTTATGCTATTTATTTAATATTTATATAAATTTGTATAGAAAAAGAATACCCCCATTTGTCCTAGTTTGCTTTCACCTTGAATAATTTTGATTTTGTTCAATTCTGTTTGTTGGTGCCTGTTTTGTTCTGCTTCAGTTTTGTTTTTATTTAGTCTCTGCTTTGGGTTCCCTTGAAATTGATCTATTAGAAATAACATAGAACTGTGTATACAAGAAAATTCCTTGTAGGCTGCTACACCTGACAATAAGTTTTATCCAAGCCTTCAAGGGTTTATTGGGTTACCCAATTTTCGATTAGTACATTGAATACGGCACATCCATGGTGTAGCAAGGAGGGCACAGTTAAAAGTGTTTTTTCACAGCATTGCAGCACTTTTGATGAATGAGTCCCAGGAATGTGCCCTATCTTATTGATAGTGTGCATTCCTGCCCTTTGGTTTTGTCGCAGGGCAGCACAGCAACATTCCTTGCAGTGCTGTCCAGCACCAAAACCTCTGAAATGAGGCCCGAAGTGTTTGCACCAATTTTAAGACCAGCTATTTTCTGGTCTTCAAAAACTGCCTCCAACTGGACTTAGCAGCACTTTTGGGAGGTTATCGCCGTATGTGAATTTCATTGTAAATATCATGAAGTGGGGTTAGCTGCAGTTTTTGCACAGCAACGCCTACCTTGCATCTCATTTTCGTTAAGTCTAACTAACAGAAGTGGTGATCATATAAATTCAGGTTTACACCAGAAAAGTGGCACTAACAGTTAGCGCCAACTTATACATACGGCGATAAATAAAAGCTGCCGTAACGTCAAAAAATGGACGATATGGCAGCGTAAAGTTTTTGTACATATGCCCCCCAGTATTTTGTGTAAAAGTGCAAAGATGTCAGCACAAACCACTCTGTGAAAGGCTGAGGCAAACAGTCATGGAGGTCTGACGCTGCTTTATATTCTCCCTGCTTAATAATCCTGTTAGGCGTGCAACTCCAGCATATTTTGTTGTCGCTTTCAAGCTTCAGGGCAAGAGTATACATTTGTTGGTGCAAGCTGCACTGTATAGGGTAAACAGAAAGTTATAATACACTAGCGCTAGTGGCACCACACAACCATACATTCTCTCTCACTTTGTTCCAGGCTAATATAGGTGTTATTCTGAATACTAAGTTACCGTCAGCCCTTCAGCTCTGAGCTAACATTAATTTTATTAAGGACGCAATCACTTGGGAGGCGTCACCCTTCAGGCAGAAGAGTAATGCATGATGGCACGATCTAATGCCATGTTGGGTACAAATATTCTGCAGCACAGACCTGCGTTCAGTTAGTAGCACATGACATATCAATAGGATATGAGTCAAACTCTCTACCTGTTTATAGTAAAGCTTGCACTTAGTTATGGAAGTTTTTGAAAACCATTTAGGCAGACAGTCAAATGTTGAAAACAGCCCGAAGCATAGATGGAGCAGCTTGATTTTATATAGGCTTTTAAGTAGGACTGTTAGCTAAGTCTGTGGATGGGTCTGCTTATAGGAGTTGATAGACATCAATGCATGGTTTCTTTTACTGACATTTTGTTTGCCTCTTTTCCATGATATCATATTTATTTGTTCGCTTAAGACTATTTCAAAAGAATTCTGAGGAAGGGGCTGTTCTCATAAATGTGTTGCTTTTAGGTCCTTCAGGGCCAAGTCAAAGACCTGTGCCCAGACGTTTGTTTTTGTCAGAAAGCTTATTTGTGTTTCTTTTCATATCAGAGGACGCAACGTTGCTTGGCCTGAGTTCCTTAATAATGACATATACTTAAGTGTAGAGCCTTTGTGTACTGTTTTTTTGACTGATTATGCCAAATTCCTACTGGATCTGAGACTGAGATGCGTTTTGAGGGATATTAAATAAAAGACAGGACACCTTGCCTTATGCAGAGTTCAGAAAGGACCCAAAATTGCCCTGAAAAGCTTCAGTGCTAAACTGATTGTTTGAATGAACTTGGACTTTATGATTGTAAGAAAAGGAGACAGAGTTGGGCTGTGCAAATATGAAGCAGAGACTGAAACGCTGCACTCAAAGAAACGATTCTTGGCTTTCTTGTATTCGAATGCAGACGGTGGGACCGACGGAGTTGCAACTAAACCCAAAGGTATTTATAATTTGTACTTCTAGAGACAGGATTTTTAAACATTCTTCAAAAATACCATAACCTGAGTTTTTGCAAGAGTAACAGCCATTTAATTATCAATGCATTAGGTGTGTAATTTTAAGGGGTGGGCAGAACTTGTGGAGTTTTACATTAAAACTCTGTGAGATTCCCTGGACTTTACCCACCCCTATTGTGTATGCTTTATCGGCGGTTGCTACATCTTGGCTAATTTAACGGGTTGGTGAGAACAGATTAGAAGGATCCTGATGTTTTGTCCAATGGATGGATGCTGCCTTGGACTTTGTACCAAGAAGGAATGTGAATGAATGAATGAATGGGGGATTTATAGAGCGCATAGCTACCCGAAAGCATCCCAGTGCTAAACCAGAACAGAGAGACCGGAGAAGAAGTTGGGCATGATTACGGAAAGAAGTGGGTTTTCAAGAGTTTCCGAAACCGCAGATGGCAGGCTTCAGCCCGTAGTTTCAGGGGAAGGGAGTTCCACAGTTTGGCTGTGTTTACCGAGAAACGCCGTCCTCCTGTGCGTACCTTTCTTACTCTAGGTACCGTGACCAAACGTTCATAATCTGAACGGAGTGTTCTGTTGGCTTTGTAGGGTACGATTAAGTTCTTCAGAATGGGGGGCCCCTTACCCTGCAACAGGTTGTGTGCAATACATAGGGATTTGAATTTTACTCTTTCGCGTATCGGAAGCCAGTGTAGTAGTTTAAGTGCCGGTTTAGCTGACATTCTGACTGAGGTGCCTGTGAGAAGCCATGCTGCAGCATTCTGGATCTGTTGGAGTTTGTTAAGTGTGGATTCAGGTGCACCCAGGAAGATAGTGTTACTATAGTCCAATCTGGACAGGATCAGTCCTTGGATCAGCAGCTTCCTAGAGGGCTGTGGAAGAAGAGGCAAAACTTTCCGAGCCGATCGGAGGAGGCCAAAACGGGCTCCTGCCATTTTTTTTGCTTGAGTCTTGAATGAGAGATCCTGTTCCATCCAGACCCCCAGACTTTTGATCTCATTTTTTGGGGAGGGGGGTTCCCCCAGACAGGTGGGCCAGATGTTCGGAGGCAGTGTGGATACTTTATGGCCTAGTAACATGATTTCGGTCTTAGACCCATTCAGTTTTAGGGAGGATTCACACATCCAGGTATAGATTTTTGATAGACAGGAGTGGAGGGTGTCCGGGCACTGAGCAGGTTGGGATAGGGAGACGACCAATTGGGTGTCGTCAGCGTAACTCACGATTTTGATTCCAAATGGGGCAACCACCTCCTCCAGTGGGGCCATGTACACATTAAATAGTGTCGGGCTTAAGGATGAGCCTTGTGGAACCCCACACTGGAGGGGAATTGCCATCGACCGTAAGTTACTTTCCCAGACCTGGAAGGTGCAGTTGCTAAGGAATGAAGTAAGCCAGGACAAGGCTGCCCCTGCTACGCCTATGTCTGTTAGTCGCTGAATTAGGACCTGATGGTTAACTGTGTCGAAGGCTGCACTTAGGTCCAGGAGGATCACTGCCACTGATCCTCCTGAGTCCATAATGCATCTGGCCTCCTCGACGACTGCCAGAAGGGCGGTATCCGTACCCTGTCCAGGGCGAAAGCCCGTTTGTGAGTTCTGAAGAAGGCCATTGGACTCCAGAAAGTGGGAGTTTCTGGTTAACTAATCTCTGCGATTTTGCTGAGTCCGGGGAGTAGTGAGATTGGCCTATAATTGGCCAATTCTGCCGGGTCCAGGAGAGGCTTTTTAAGGAGAGCTTTCACGATAGCTCTCTTCCAGGCAGGTGGAACCACTCCCTGTGAAAACGAGGCATTAATAAGGTCAGTGACTGGAATAGAGATGGTAGTTGCAATCTGCTTCAGGATCCGCATCGGTACCGGATCGCTAGGAGAACCGCTTTTGATGTCGGCCAGAGTTTTGAGTACCTCGTCCACTGACACAGGACCAAAGGCATCAAGCTGAGTGTCGAGTGTTGTAGGCCGATTGTTTATATACATTCCATGATCGGCTTGGGGCAAGGTGGCTAAGATGTTCTGAATTTTGGCGTCAAAGTAGTTCACCAATTTGTTGCATTTGGCCCCTGAGATGTCTTGAGCCAGCGGGGGTTCAGGCACCTTGAGCAGATCCTTGATGATTAAAAAGGTTTCTCTACAGGAATTAGAGGAATTTTTGATTCTTTCGTCGAAGAAATGTCTCTTAGTGTTGTGCAGAGCAGCCTTATATGCTCTCATAGCGGTGCGATACTCATCTTTGCTGGATCCTGCCCAATCTTTCCTCCAGCATCGCTCCAGCTTCTTGCATCCTTTTCTTAGGAGTTTCAGCTCCGGTGTGTACCAGGGGGCCGAAGGAGCTCTCTTCTCCTTTTTTTGAATCATTTTCTTGGGGAGGATGGAGTCAAGTGAGTTGGTAAGCCAGTTTTCAAGGTTTGTATCTGCAGCTACTGGATCAAGAGCCGAGGGGGGGTAGGAAAGTTCTAGGTTGGAAATCCAATTCTCAACAGAGAGTTTGGACCAGAACCTATCCATGACACGAGTATTGAGGGGTTGAGGTAGGGTGGCCACGATTTGCCAGGAAAAAGGAATCAGGAAGTGGTCTGTCCAAGGAAGGGGATAGGGTGGTCTAGCTATCATTGCGTGAGCATTGGTGAAAATTGGGTGGAGCAGTGTTTGGGAGTGTGGGCTTTTGTGAATCACAGTAGGCATCTGAGAGAATATGTTTTACTGTCACATTGGCTTCTTGAACACTGCTTTGCCTTACTCACTGGCCTATCTGGCTACTCCCTGGGAGTAGGGACATTCCCGGATTTCTCTGTAGAGTAGGAGATGCATGTTCCTCGGGCTACGCCAGTGGCAGTGACGCAGGCAGATAACTTCCTTGAAGAATCCATACCAGCCGCTCTAGGCCTGGAGGGAGGCTGGGTTGCTTGGAGGAGTGCATTAAAAGACCTACAGACATATCACAAAAGTTAGCAGACATAGTTGAAAATACATGCATTAATACGGGTACAATTATATTCTTGCCAATTCTAGAAGCTGTAAATCTAACATCAACATCAAGGAAATGCTAATCCATCAGAAATACTGTGGAGACTGATGAATCTAGGAACACTAAATTGTTTATTAAGTGTAAGCTCCTTCTGATCTGACTTGCTGGGGATACCTGGAAGTGAATGAGCTGGAGCAGGGTCAGGTGACTGGCCACGGAGTACCCTCTGTGTTACCCCTTGGGGTGCAGGCTGTGTCCTTCGAACAAGACAAATGGTGGGCATGGTACTTGGTACTCTTGCATATCACACCAGTGATAAAGCAAGGGCATCAGTGAAAGAGAGCTAGATGGGTGTCAAATAGGACCTGGGTCTGTTGTGCACTGACACTGGCTCTGGAGCTGTGGTTATGAGCTGACAGCTCAACAGTGCAGCTGTGCGCTGCATGAAATTGAGCACTGTTGAACTAAATGTCAAATCATGTGTCCCCTACTAATACACTGCCTGCATGAGAATGTCCCAGTCACAGCTGCTCTGCATGGCATGGAAACTGCTCCTATGTGCATGTGCGCTGTGGAAGATGCAATGTGGATGCTCTTAAGCAGTGGGATGATGCAGTTCCCACCACTAATGCTACTGTCATCTTAGAAATTCAGAAGCGCAGTGCACCTGGTAGGTTGTCCCCTGTGCTTTTCGTACACCTGCGAAGCTGCACATTTTGATGCAACTATATTAGGGATAACATGCATGGCCATGGCTGTGTGTAGCTGCGATAGTATGCTGGTTCTTCATCTAGCATGGTTTGTGAATTATGCTGCTTGTACATCAGGAACACTGTACTGTTTGTGCATCTGGGATGCAGAATAGTGTGTTCATTGAGCATATACAATATAGTGCTCAAGAATGCATTGCATGTTACATGAATTTCCCAACATAGCCTTTGTACCCCTACCCCTCTCCGCACTGTGCTGTCATCAAATCAGTGTTGCCCTGAGGACCCTTCCCTTTTGCGAGTGATTTACCTCCTACTTGAAGTAGGTGGTGAGCTGCGAGTGTTTTGCGGCCATAAATATGGTTGCAAAAAAATAGTCAATGGCATTGAGTCATGCTATTATGAAGGTGCGCCCCTTCCTAATAGCAAGAGTTGCAAATGCTATTTTGCGAGTCAGTGACTGGCAAAATAGCGTTTGAACATGCCATGACCCTTTTTTGCTGTAACAAACAGGCCGATCTTCCGTTTGCCAGCGCAAGAAAGGGTCGTACATCTGGCCCTTGGTTGTCAATGGCAGGTACTCTACAGTGGTCTCGACAAAGTAAATTCGACAGGCGCCACCGGGAACTCGGGCACTTCGCCAATATGGCGGTTGTGCCGGTCCCCAGGACTCTTCTCCTGTGGGTCAGCGCGGCCGATGTCATGACCGGCAGGGCTGTGATTGGCTGCTGTAAGAATGCCCCAGAAGCTCTCCATGTACTTCCGGGGCAACGTAGGAGGAACAGGTCCCGGATCCTGCCGGGACCTGTCAAAACTGGTATTTGGTTTGTGGGCTCCTTTAAAAGGAGCACGGAGCGGCGGCACGGTCTCTTTGTCGCCGCTCCGCCTCGGATAACTGCACGCCTCTGTCCCCGCAACAGAGTTCCTCATTTAACCCCATATTTTCTTTGTTTCCTTTCTGCAGGCAATTTTCTCTTTGGAATTGAGCACGAGGAAAGCAGGCAGCAACCAGCACCAGCAGCTTTTGGCACTCTCCGTTCCTCCTCGGTGGACCTGACACTGCACCACAACTGGGAGCCACACGGGTTAGAGTGAATACTCACCTGCCCCACTTGATTGGACTTGTGGGAGTAGCTCTGGCTGTGAACCTAGTGATTATCTTGAAAGGGAGGTAACCGGACCCAGGGTAGTTGAGGACCCCAGGGGTGCATTTAGGTTGGGTTTTTGCAGCATATCAGGGCAGGGAGTGGTATTTTTTGGCCTGCCGCATAGATTTTGGAGCTTTGGTCGATGGTGCAAGGGGCATATTGAATTTTAAGTCATTCCATAGGTGATTCATTGACTGTTTCATAGGCTCTGAGTCTTGCCTATTGGGGCTGCTAGGGTTACTTGTGTGGTAAGCCACGGTCGTAGACAATTGGGCTAGCAGCCATATATGTTAGCTAGCCCTTCCTTTTGTGTGTTTAATTTGGTAATGGCACCAAAGGCAAAGAGGGGTCAGGTTCCAATTTGGATGGAGGAGTGGATTGAGGCAATGATGCGCACGATGACTGATATGGGGCAGTCCTTGTCATGGTTACGTTGGAGAGTAGATGGGCAAGAGGAAGCTGAAGAAAGGCGTTCGGGATGGCCCCCAGGGCAGCACGGATATCTAAACCCAAACAGGGGAGTGGGGGGGCTGCCCCACCTGGGTTACAGAGTCCAGGGATCACAGGGCCTTCAGCCCCAGTAGAGGGATCCCGGCCAGAGGAGGGGAATGGGGCAGCCCAATTGGGGGTAATCCCACCAGGAGGCACAGGGGCCCCAGCCAATCAGAAGCATCAGGGAGTCCCATTTTAGAGGGGGCACAACCCAGCTGGTAGTACCCCCAGTGGGTCCCCCATGGGTAGTGTGCCTGGACAACCAGATTTAGTGGCCAGTCTAGCGGCAGTGCTCCCATGGTTAGCCAAAGAAGGGACGGTGATCCCTTCTGCAGGCAGTGGTGTCCTGCTGGCCGAGGGGGATGCAGTTAAAAGGGCCAGGAAGTTAGTAGCACAAGTGCAAGGGGCTAAGCAGGGGGTACCACAATCAGTTGAGATGGGCCCACCGGCGACAGCTGTTGGGGTTACTAGTGGGGCAGGGCTAAACAGCGCAGTGAGTGGCAAGAGTGGCCCTGAACCTTCCAAAGCTGGGACATCTGCAGGAACTGAGCACACCAAGACGTAAGATGGCATGACTGCAGGCACAGTGCAAGTGTTACCGAGTTCAGGTTTGGGAGATCTGCGCTCATCCAGAGAGCATCTGGGGAGACACATCTCACAGGAGGGGAAGGAACAAATCTGGAAAGGGGAATATGTGAATATGTTTTTATTGTTAGTTGATAAGGATGAGAAGGAGGAGGCTAAAAAGATGAGGGAATGGGCTCATGCAAAGGATTGGGGCAATTGGCCCACCAGGAAAAAGATTGATGAAACTTTGGTTAATTGGATAAAGGCATTCTCCAACTATCATGTGATGATGGTGGAACGGTTCCCCAGGCTGGACGTGCAATTGGCATGCTATCAGAATAGGATCACCGGTGCACACAATCTGTAAGCGGGAGTGGGTTGGAAGGTGTATGACAAGGATTTCCAGAGGACGAAGGCATCTGACCCAGGCTTAACCTGGGATCAAATGGATGTCATCTTGGGATTGAGGCACATGAAAACCCAGATCCAAGCCACACCAAAAGGGCAGCCCTTTTGGTCAGGTACACGGCATAGCGGGGGAGGGGGTAGCAAGAAAGGGGCTTGTTGGGATGTTAACAGGTGGACCTGTACTAGGCCCACTGGTTTATTCAAATTCAATTGTGTTTAGGGAGACTGACTGGCCTTTTGAATCGATACTGCTTTAAGATTTTGTCTACTCACCGCTGGGGGTGGTGCCCAAAAAAGACCCGGGAGAGTTCTGCTTGATCCATAACCTATCCGGTCCCAGGGGTCAATCATTGAATGATGCTACTGATGGGGCAATGTGCACTGTGAGTACGCGTCATTAGATCAGCTGAGTGCAATGCTGCAGTCGCTGGGCCCAGGCATGTTGCTGGCAAAATCTGAAAAAGAATCTGCCTTCAGTTTACTTCAAGTTCATCCACAGGATTTCGACGTTTTGGGGTTCCAACTAGAGGTGAAGTACTACATGGACAAGTGCATGTGCATGGGTTCTCTGTCTCTTGCTCGTATTTTGAGAAATTCAGCTCTTTTTTCTGAGTGGGTTTTCAGGTAGGTGACTGGGCACCCCTGGGTATTGCACTATTTGGATGACTTCCTGTTGTTAGGGGCACCAGGGTCCCAGCAGTGCAGCAGAGCGTTAAACGCATTTTGCACACTCATGCATGAGTTTGGGGTCCCCCTGGCGCCAAGAAAAACAGTACGGCAGGCCACGCAAATTGAGTTTCTGGGCATAGAACTGGATTCAGTGGATGGTGTATCTCGCCTACCACTGAGAAAGGTAAGAAGTTTCATGCTAGCACTGGAAGATTGCCTGGGCAAGGAGAAGGCCACTTTACATCAACTGCAGAAGGCAGTGGGAATGCTTAGTTTGCGCTTAAAATCATTCCAATGATCCGCACCTTTTCGTGTTGCATTGCACAAGCAATGTCAGGTTTGAAAGAGAAGCATCACCACACTCGGTTGTCCAGCGAGGTTAAGCAGGATATGCGGATTTGGCTGGCAGTCCTGCCTGACTTCAATGGTGCTGTAGTGTGGCCCAGCCCTGCGAGGTCCAGCCCGGACCTTGGTCTCATGACAGACGCAGCTGGGAAATAGGGTTTTGGTGCCCTTCTAGGCCCACAATGGGCCGCGCAATGTTGGCCAACTTGGTGGGTTGACGCCGGTATAACAGGTAACATTGGATATCTGGAACTATATCTTGGTGGCCCTAACCATTTGCCGGCACCAGTTTCGCAATCAATCGGTGGTTTTCTGGTCTGTTAATATGGCAGTAGTGGAATGCATTAATCAGCAGTCTGCTAATTGTAGGATGATGCTTCGCATGTTAAAGGAGATAGTACTTCAATGCATGAGATTAAATTCAACCACGCTGCTGATGCATTGTTTCGTTTCAAGATGCAGGGGCCCCACCATCAAGAAGCAGCAGACAGTCCAATGCCTTTTACAGAGCATCTTTGGCAACTTGGTGCCCCAACCTATCAGACCTCATGGCAGCCAGCCTAGCACCCAGGACCAGGCGGGCCTATGAGGGGGCTTTTACCACCTAATGCAAATTTCTGGGGGATGGCTGGGAGGGAGCATGGCACGAACCAACGTCTGTCATATCATTCGTGAAGGAATTGAGGGATGGGGGCGCTCTGTGGCATGCGCCAAACGCCACATGGCGGCAATAGCCTTTTTTGAGAAGATGCAGGGACATAGGGATCCCGCGGGCTCTTTTTTAGTACAAAGGGCTCTGAAAGGATGGCAGCGCCTGCAAGGTTCCCAGCCCGACGTCCGGCATCCGATTAGCGTGGAAGTATTGTCAGCCCTCATGAAGGCAGTGGGGAAAGTATGTAGATCAACTGGGGAGGTCCAGCTGTTCAGGTCTGCCACTTCCCTCGCCTTCTATGGTGCTTTCAGGGTGGGAGAACTTGTGGTGCGTAACAAGCATGATTGGCATAGTGGGAAGCAATTTGCATATGTTCAACTGCAGGGAGGATCTGTATCCCTATTTATTCCCAGGTATAAGACGAACCAGAACGGGAGGGGTGACCATGATATTCTGCACAAGGCTCAAGGGAGCGCATGCTGTCCGGTGGGTAACCTAGAAGATTTTCTGGCTTACAGGCCACAAGGCACGGAAGGACCACTATTCATTCACCCGGAACGGACACCCTCACAAAATTTCAGTTCGGTAGGATATTGACATTGGTGCTGGGTGCAGCCGGCCTGGACACATCCAACTTTGGTACCTATTCTTTCAGGATTGGAGCAGCAACTGAAGCCACGGCTCGGGGGCTGCAGGGACATGAAGTTCAGAGAATAGGGCATTGGTATTCTGACTGTTACAAGCGTTATGTACATCTATACCTGCTTTAAGTATTATTGGCTAATGGTTGGTTTTAATTAATGTCTTGCAGTTTCCACATCCTGTGCCGCAGGAGGGGAGCTAGCTGTCATCCGCCGGTTAACGGAGCCTTCCCATTCCAGGTCCCCGCCTGGGCGTGAGACCCAAAAGAAGGCTGGAATGTAAGTCATTTTTATGTGAGCAGGTTAAAACAATGCTTTTTCACAGGAAATTTCGTGGACAGGGCCACCAGGCGGGTTTCAAGGTGTCACTGCACGGACAATGGAGATTGCAATTATGCCAGTTTTGTAATGTTTTTGGTACTCTGTTAGCTAGGACTCCTGTGGCACCCGCCATAGTAATAGTGCATTTGGGAGGTAATGACTTGGTACACCTGGGTAGGAAAGGTATGGTGGACCCCTATTCCAAGATCTGTGTAGGGTGTTGATTTATTTTCTGTGCCTCGGGGGCAAAAGGGCGGACAGGAAATGCCCACTATCTCTGGAGGAGAGGTTGGGTCAACTTGATGGTGGGGGACCCGACAATACCTGGCCATATGTTCTGCCTGCCCGGCTGTTCAGCCTAGCTCTGCCAGCTACGGCAAGTGAAAGAAGCACAAACCGCAAAAGAAAGGGGACCAAAGCAAGCCAGACCCACACAATGAAAAGTTAGTATAAATAGGCATTAAGGGTTTTTCATGTCATACAGAATTTGCACGTATAAGTTGTGCATGCTGCCGCTTGCTCACTTGACATCCACTCTGGGGCCTCCCATCAGAGGCACCTTGCCGAAGAGGTTGCAGAGGTCTGGCTGGGCACTGGCTGACGGTGGGGCTGCCCAAGGAGAAACCATGTAAACAGAATCTGATAGGGTTCCCAGGGGCCTGCTTCTGCCACCAAAGATTCCTTTAACTGCCTACTGAAGACTAATGCTGGTTAATTCTGGAGTGGAGCAGCAACATTTATTAGTAATACAAGAGTAACACTGAATAACTAAATTCCTCCAATTCCGCCCGCAGAATTTAAAATTCTGCCCACCTGTAGTGATTTGCTTAGTAACCTCTGCAGTCCTATTCCAGTCGGGTTCATAAGAACTATATAATCCGCATACTGCAATGCAGACACCGGGCATTGAGCCAGGCTCAGTGGGTGAGATTTGGATGCATACAGGTTTGTTCTTAAACCTGAAATAAAAAGGTTAAAAAGCATTGGGTCAAGGGCAAAACCTTGCAGCTTTGTGGGGATATTCCAGCTGGCCAACTTTCCCCAGAAGTGAGTTCTGTTTACATGGTGAAAAGCCTTTGTAAAATCCATGAAACAGATGTGTAACCGTTGTTTTTTAAGAGAGAATTTCTCAATAATCCAGGAGAGTGCAACCAAGTTATCCCTGGTGCTAGACATGGCTCTAAATCCTGTTTGATTAAATAGGATTAAATTCCTGTTTTTCTAAGGGCCTGATTACGAGTATGTTGGTGTGGTAGCGGGCCCCCATTCCAGCGCCCTACTTCCACATCTCCAAAACTCAGCCGTTGGGTGCCCGCCAGATTGCGAGTTTCCTCATGATCTGCAGGACAGTCTTTTGGCGGTCCCAGGGCGGTGCCTATTAGAAAGGCACTGCAATGAGAGCACCAAAGACTTTCATATCATGAAGGAAAGGGGCTGAATGCACATGGGGGGCACACCATGTGCCCCCTTGCATGTATCCCCAGGCTGAGCGGCAACAGGGGACCTGTAGGGCCCCCTTAGTTTCCTCACCCCCAGTAGCATGAGCACCCCCATGAGTGAGCTGGCAGAGAGGAATCGCGTAATATGCTTGGAAGTGCCGCACCGGCCCTGCCAAGCATATTGCGGCCTCATACCGCCAGCCACCGCCAGGTATCATTGCGGCGATCCCTTGGCAGTCTGACCACCAGAGTCATAATACTGTGGTTGGACCCCTGGTGCAGCAGTAGCCCCACCATGGGTTTGGCGGTCCATGGACCACCAAACTCATAATCAGGACCTTTATCTTGTCTTTGATTTCTCTCCAAAAGAAAGCCATGGGAATTGTGGGTTGTCCTTTGTGTCCAAGAGAGGAATTTTTATCCTGGCTGTGATAGAAAGAGCTCATGTGATCAAGCCATGCTTTTGAGTGGCATTATTATCTATCACTTGCATGGAGTCTCTATTTAACCAATTAATTAATGACCAGAGAGATTTGTTGTTGTTGTTGTTGTTACAGACTTGGGCAATGTCTACACAATCCTGAGAGTTTTGGGCCCTTTTTGCCTCTCACATTGATTTATTGTAATCCTTTTGTAGTTTTTGAAACTTTTCATTTTGTGATACTGGATCTGAAAGGAGATTGATTGCCTCCAGTTCGTTTTTCAGTGCCCGGCGATAGAACTTAAGTCAGTGTGAATACTATTTTTTGTTCCAGGGCCAAAGCATCAGAGACATCTGATTTTTGGACTTTGGGAAGTTTGATTTTAGTTCTTCCTGAATCCTTCACCATGCTGAAATTGGATTTTTCTGATCCAGATTGGCTGTTACACTAGTCTGCTTCCACTCCTCATATTGGGCCAGCGAGTGAGTGTTCCATCTGACCCTTTGTCACTGGCTTCCTGTGGCTTGTGTGCCAATGGTTCTCAGAAGTTGCACCTAATCATTGGAGTTTTTGCTGCTGATTATCTGTGGTGAATGGTCACTCACCTAACATGTGACTATAATGAAACCCTCAATTTTATGGAAAAGAGGAAGGGATACAGATGTATAATCCAAGACAAATTCTACCTTGCTAGATTTACTTGAAGAAGACATTAGAACATCTCCCTGGGCACGCAGAAACTAGTGGTATGATTTATTGATGGAACTGAATTTGGAAATTAAATCTGTATCCCCAGCTTTTGCCTGCTCTTCTTAAACTCCAATATCTATTCAGATGATTGGGCAAATTGAGATTAAAATCTCTGGTGAGTATTCTTAGAATTCCCCTATGGGAGTCCTCTAATTCCATTAGGAGAGTTTCTATCATTCTTATATTGCATTGTTTTTGCATAGAATTTGGATTCAAGTAAGCATTTAGGATGATGATTGACCTATAGTGTTTCTAGTTATGTATTATTCTACAGAGCATATGTGGCGAGTGGCAATCCAAGCAGCTTATGTTGAGGGTCTTGGCCAGCATCATGTAGTTGGATAGACTACCCTTTGTGTGGTCATTTGTTTTGGCTTTTTCGACTGGAGAGAAGAATTCCACATATCCCCCACTGGCAATTCCTCTTCTTTCAATGTCTCTTGAATATCGACCAAGTCAAAGCACCTCAAGTAGTTTTCTAATTCAAGGCCTGAGTTGAATTTTTAATTCCTGTAATGTACCACAATATGATGGATATTGACGGGGCTTTCTTAAGTGGGGGTTTGCCGCCAAGAGTATTTATGACTTGAGGGGCCCATTTTAGAGAAAACTGTTGGGCTGTGTTCTTTTATTATAGTGGCTGTAGTGAGATATTCAATTGGACAACATCAGCCTCTTTTGCTTTGATTAAGCGTGGAAGATAACCAGTTCCAATCAGTTGCTTAGGGGATTGGGGATCTGGAGAGCCAGCAGCTGGTACCCTGAGACTTGTTCAGTAGTATTGTTACAGAACCTGTTAGAAGAATGTGATTAATTCCGCAGGGCATTTCTGTCACCAAGATCGATGCTTACCCCATCCCCAGAGCTGATGAGTACATTGACTAATTAGGGCCTGCCAAGTTCCTAAATACGTTTGAACTTACTTTAGGATACTAGCACATTGCCCTATTGGAGGGGGACAAGGAGAAGTTGGCATTCTCTATCCTAGAGGGCCACTTTCAGTTTAGAGTAATGCTCTTTCAATTGAAGAAAGCCATTTCCACCTTCCATAGGTTGATGAACCAGGTCTTAGTTGGGTTGGCTTCCTTCAGTGTTGCTTATCTGGATGATATAGCTGTCTATAGTAGCAGCTGGGTGGACCACCTGTTTCACCTGGAAGGAATGCTTCAGACCCTTCTGTGGTGTACTTAGGAACCTTGTGAGCAGGGGAAGATGCAGCCCCTCCAGGCCAAAGTAGAGATTATCCTGACCTGGAAGAACCCAAAACCCAGGCAAAGTGAGGGCCTTCCTGGTTCTGATTGGTTACTACAAAAGGTTTGTTAAGGGATATGGCACCATTGTTGCT
The DNA here is from genome assembly GCF_964204655.1 of Triturus cristatus. Taxonomy (NCBI): domain Eukaryota; kingdom Metazoa; phylum Chordata; class Amphibia; order Caudata; family Salamandridae; genus Triturus; species Triturus cristatus. The sequence continues at coordinate 345,011,544 of NC_140587.1, read as the reverse complement.
CCCTAAAATGAGTTGACTTAAAAAAAGAAGCCCAAATAGATGAACTGAAGAGACCTGTGAGAAAGTCTTCGACACCGTCAAATAGGCCATGTGTTTAGCCTATGTGCTTACTGTCCCTGACTTTTCCCAGGAATTCCTTGTAAAGTCAGATGCCTCAGAGCATTGCTTAGGCAGTCTTATGACAGCAAAACGAGTAGGCCCTAGATCAACCTGTAGCATTCATCTCTCTGATGCTACTTCACAAGGAACAGAGGCGGAGTGTATTAAAAGGAAAGCTTTTGCTGTGGTCTGGGCACTAAAGAAGCAGAAACTATGCCTGTTTGGGACTCACTTTCGGGTTCAGACAGACCATAGGCCCCTCAGATGGCTCATGCAGGTGAGGGGTGAGAATAAAAAACTGGCTGGTTAGGTAGTCCATCTCCCTATAGGGAAAGGACTTCATGGTGGACCACTCCCCTGAATCAAACCACTCCAATGCTGATGGTCAATCCAGGTTCTTCTGCCTTAGTGATGAGAACTCTCAGGAGATTGGATAGTTCTCCCCACTTTCAGCTGGGGAGTACTGTTAGACCTGTCAGCCTTAGGGTGATCTTCCCACCCTCCTGTTTTTGTGTGAATTCATTTTTTTTTGGCTTTAGGCCTCTGTACATTTTACTACTGCTAACCAGAGCTAAAGTGCTTTTGTTCACTCCCTAAAACATGGCCAAATTGGTTCACCTTTGATTAGTATATTTAATTTGATTATACGTCCCTAAGGTATTCTATATACCCAGGGCCTATAAATAAATGCTACTACTGCAGCAATGATTGTGGTACCCACTTAAGTAGCCTCATAAAACATGCCACAGGCCAGTCATTGCAGCATGCATGTAATTCTCTCTCCAAGAGATCTTTTGCAAACAAGTTTTGGGGAGGCTCCAAGATTGGATGCCAGAGTTCCATGTTTTAAGTGATTTTCAAGCAGGCTTTCATTATAAAGTTAGCACCTTAGACCAGGTTTTTTGTTTTATTTGTATCCCTTGGAAGGAAGTGGATGTCAAAGGGGGAAAACTATATGTGGTGTTTGTTGACTTGCGCACAGGTTTTGATTCAGTGCCCCGGGCCAAGCTGTGGACAGAACTGAAAGAATTGGGCCTGCCTCCAAATATTTTAGACATTTTAATTAGACTGCACGCCTCCAATACAGCCCAGGTTAGGTGGGGCCCCAACAATGAAGTTACAGACACCTTCCCCATAAATTGTGGAGTGAGGCAGGGTTGTGTTTTGGCGCCCACTCTTTTTATTAATGGGGTTATTGATTTTCTGGATAGGGATGGTTGCGATGCCCCGAAAAATAAACAATAGAAGACTTCCCGCCCTGTTATTTGCGGATGATACCCTTTTAATTTCTAAATCTCCCCAGGGCCTCCAACAACTTTTAAATGATTTTATTCAGTTTTGTAATGACAGGGGGCTGTTTTTAAATGAGGGAAAAACTAAGTATATGATTTTTAACAAGAGAGGGACAAAACACTCTAGCAGATCCATCACGGCAGGTAGCACCTTACTTAAACAAGTAGATGTTTTTGATTACTTAGGAATTTGTGTAACCCCATCAGTAAACTAGGATACTCATAAGGAAAAGGCCAATCTTTCAAGGCAACCATATTTAAAGATACACAAAAAAACAGTGTCACGACAGATAGCTCCTGCACTTGAAATTTATAACTCAAAGGTACTGGGGAGCATATTCTATGGTGCAGAGTTGTGGGGCATAGGAAATATATCGCCCCTAACAGTTGTGGAAAATAGTTTTTTAAGATCTTTAGTTGACCTCCCCCCTAGCACCCCCTCAAACCTTTGTACATTGATCTGGCACACAGACAACTGAAACACAAGGTAACTTACAGATTGATAATGTTTTGGTTTAGGTTGTGGACTGTAGAAGAGCTTGTCTTACCGTGAGACCTTATTAGACCTCCTAAGATTCCCTAAGGCATCTACAATTAACTGATTTACCCCCTACGGAAAGTTCTGGCAAAACTGGGTTTGGATGCCTTTTGGTAAAACCCGGAAAGTATGAGGCAAATGCCAAGAGTGAGAATGAAAGAACAGCTTTGGGAATCTATTTTAATAGAAGATCTTCCAGTCGCAGATTCCACTCTAACCAAAGACTTTCTCAAATTTAAATGTTCTCCGCTTTTTGAGCCAACCATCGATGAAATTGTTCCGCCGATGGCACGGAAACTTTTTCTGCAGTTTCGTTATAAATCCCTTTCCACTAAACTGTTTTGCGCAAAATGGTCTAGCTGTAATGATTTCGTTGATCTGTGCCCTGCATGTCAAGGAAGTTGAGAATCCATAGTCCATTTACTCTTTTTTTGCCCAAGCTAACAGTCCCTGAGAGAAAAATGGATTGTCCCACTATGTTTTCTAGTGGGACGGGGGCATTACTTAGATGTCCTTAGATTCTTGTGCACTAACATTCGCCAATCCACTGTATTTGGTCTTGCTAGATTTTGGCATGCCCTTTGTACTAGACGTCGGAAAATATGTATGGTAGATAACTTGTCTTAAAAAGTGCTGCTCGACTTGAATTTTATGAAACTCTTTACTACTGGCTGTGTAAGCATGAGCACTAAGCACTTTAACTTCTATTATACATTTGGCTGCTTTTGCACGTTGCACTTTTCAATTGTTCTTGGGGCCCTCCTATTTTGAATTTGTATAAATGTTCTATTGATTTTTTCTTAACTTTTATCTTTTTAATGGCATTGCTGGTGTATGTTCTTTAAAGGAAAACCTACCTGTGCTGTATACTTTTTAGGATCTGTGTGATCGTAATAAAGTTTGTTGATGATGATGGTAATTCTAAACTGTCAATTTTATTTGGCAATTTAACCCTCTTGATAAGCTGTAAACTCCCTTTTTATTGCATGTAAGTCACCCCTAAGGTAGGCCTTCGGTAGGCTATAGGGCAATGTGCATTATAATTAAAAGGTTGGTTATGTTTTAAATGTACTGGTAGTGGAACACTGCAAAATTGATTTTCACTACTGGGAGGTCTACCTCTCCCATAGAATAATATTGGGTTGCCGTATAACATTTATTCAGTGCTATCTTTTCATTGGGTACAAGTAAACATTTCATTTTGGTGTCTGAGAAATTGTAATTAAAAATTGTCTTTCATGTTAAAGTCTGATTTTAATAGCAATTTAGAAAATGCCTCTTTCAGAACTTTGACATTTTCCTGTCCTCACTTTTGGTGCGTGCAGTCTGTTAATGGGTCGCATGACAGGGTGCAGTTTGACTTTTTTATTCCTCCCAGACAGTCATACAATAGAGGAAGTATGTGTGCCTGGATGGGTCATTACTGACAGAATAGGGGGCAAAGATGGGCACAGCCCCACTTGCAACTGAATAGGCTGTGTCTTCAAACACTTCCAAGATAATTTTCTAGAAAGTTCTCCTGCTTCAATGAAGGTACTAGGTATACATACAGGACCCTTAGATCCACTCTTTAGTTCACTTTCTGGAACTGAGAGGGACTCTCACGGGACTGCCTGATATTGTGGCCTGCTGTGTACTTCAGAAGACTGCCTCCTGATCAGAGCCTCAGGGTCAGAAACGTCTCAAACCATCTTGAACCTGGACCCAGTCTGAGTGAATTCTAACCTCCCAAGTGGTGCCCCTCCAGTTCTGGTCCTTAGGTGGTAGTGTTAAAGATGCCCATATAGCCAAAATCCAAAAACCTTCGTAAATGTTTTGGCTAAAAACTGCTCTGAGAACTGAGTGGAGATGGGGACCAAGCTGCTCACCTATCTGCCCAATGTGCATAACTGGTCAGCCCTACTTTGTAGACGCTCCCACTACATTTGTCTTCAAATTTGCAAATCGTGTTCAGTGGCCCTTCACCAAAGGGGTATCCAGCTTCGAGGAACTCTTGTCAACTACGGCCTCAGTCTTGTCCCACGTGAGATTTTTCACTTCCAAAAAAGAGACTAAGCCTGAATGTAGAAATCACTGACAATGGCGCTCCCTCCTCTAACACTGCATACATCCTTGCCTTGCTTAACTTTACATTCTCAGACAATTCAGACAACTTTGTAGTATCCTGCATTTGTTATGTAATGTATTTTACCATCCCTGCTCAGCCCAGTGCCTGTGTTCTGAAAACAATGGAATGTTGGAGTCTGATGACCCTCGGAATGTTGGGACACAGAGAGGTGAGGTGACAGTTAGACATGGGTTGAGCAGCAGTCAGGCTGCTCCTGGTAAATCTCTGATTTACAACTTAGCTACATGATGTTCTGAACTCTACTACTTGTTATCTACTTGAATAAAGCTTACTGAATAACTACTTCCTGCGTGGACCCCCTCACTACAAACGTTTTTACTGAATTTCTTTTTAATTCCGAAGGTAAGGGTTGACTGGGCCCAATCCACTTCTTTTATCTGACTTGCACTCCATCCTAGTTAGACATATATTTTACAACTTTGATCGGGTCTCGCATGACTAGATCTCTGCAGACTTTTAGGCACTCGATTTTAAATACTTTACACATTGCCTCTAAGTTAAGCCTGACTTCGTTTGTGCCAAGATACCACAGGGCTAAGCACAGGATAATTTAGTGACTTTTGTGGTACACACTGACAGGGATTGTGGCCATTGTTTGAGCATGGCTAACACCCCACTCTATCAACAACCCATTTTCTTACAGTATCTATTCATCCTGTGCTCTTCTTCCAGCTAAAAAGTTCTTAATCTACAGTTACACATGTTCAATTTGTCAATAAAATTGTAATGTTTTCAAATTGTTATAAGGTTATGACATGAGTCACTGCAATACTATTGGGGAGCTAGTTCCATCATATTTGGTAGAAATTTGACCACAAGTTCAAGTTCAAGTTTATTGTTTCAGTTAATTAAAACCATAACAATACAATTACTAAAAGAAAAAGCTGCAACAAAATTTTTTGTTCCCTAAAAGTCATAAAAGTCTTTCGTTCAACTGGAGTTACATGTGTAGAAATATTGTTGTTAAAAAAGTACAGACATTTTCAATGTGCATAGTTTACAAATAGTGATTCTGGAGCGTTGGTTGACCCCTAGACTGCTATGTAAAATTGGAAAATATTCCACCCAGTGCTCTAGTCTTATTCTGCCTTGTCGTCAGGAGTCTGCTCTGCCACTGAGCAGACCTTCTTATTCGGTGTTAGCGAGTGGGACACAGGATTCCTTTTTAATACTTGTGCATGAACAGAGAGGAACTTTATTAATTGGCAGTTCAATGAAGTGTCTGTTGGATCTAAGGCCGCAATAATTGCTGATCTGCATGTCCTAATACCTCTAACGTTCATGGCGTGTTTTAATAAAATGGTTTGTGCTTGAGATAAGTTGGGGCAAATGCAGACAAGGTGGACAAGGTCCTCTTCACTGCTCCCACATAGTCTACAATATTTCGGCCTGTCGTGGACCCAAGTTGGCTGGTCCATAATGGACGGCAGTTTACCTAGACGCAAGGCCATTAATTGTAGTTTTCTGTAGGCCGAGATCTTGATGTTTAGATATGGTGCTGGGGTGAGTGTCTTGTAATTGGACATTACCATCCAGGCGTGTTTTCTCGTGCTGAAGGTGTTTTTGTCGACTAGCAGAGAGTGAAGCTTTGCTGATTTATTTATAGTTTGCTAAAAGGCAGAGTAGGGCAAGTTTGTCTCCCAAAGTTCTCCTGTGCCAGTTTCTAGTAATGCCTTTTTTAGATATTGTTTGTATGGGGAGTTTGCATCTTTCTCTAATTCCTCCCACAGGGCCTTGTTTAGCTCAGAGGCTCCTATGTTTTGTTTCAGGCTTTCCCATTGCTTGATGGTCGCTTACATTCTCCCCAATGTTTCGTTGGTTACCCCAAATTCTAGTCTGGTCTGTGCTGGTGAAGCTCCCTGATGAATTTGAAAAACTCTTTTGAAAATTGTGACTTGTGCTTTGTTTAGCAGATCAGCGTCTTTCCCGAGTAGAGCTGTACTGCCATATGATAGCGTTGGTAACATTTTGGCTTTTATAACTGCTTGTAGGAGTTTAAATGATGGCCCCTTGAGGTTTTTTGATAAAGACCTGAAGGTGAATGATAAGGCGTTTGCTCTCTGAGTAATATAAGCTTTTTGCTCCCTATGGTTGTGCCGGTTGTCAAAGTAGAACCCCAGATACTTGTAGTTTGATACTTCTTCTAGATTTTTTGCCCTCTAGTTGGAATTGTTGTTTGGCTATCTGGCGTCTGCTAATAAGCATTGTTTTGCTTTTTATGATGTTTATCTCTAGCTTGTTGTTGGTTATACATTCCAGCATTCCTACAAGCAATCTTTGTAGACCAATCTTGGTTAGGCTCATCAAGACAACATCATCCGCGTAGGATAAATGGGTTAGTGATAAGGTGCCTTATTTAGGTGGGTGGGATGTGATCTTGTTGAGTTTTGGCGCAAGGTCTGCCATAAAAAGATTGAAGAGATGGGGGCCAGAACACAACCTTGTTTGAGTCCTTTGGTGGTTTTAACTTTTCTTGATAGCCTTGTGCCATCTCCCAGTTTTACTCTCATCCATGTGTTGGAGTATAAGAGCAATATTCCTCTAAGTATTTTGTCCGGAATGTTCAATGTGTGCAATTTTCGCCATAAAATGTGATGATCCACACTGTCAAAAGCTGCCTTTAGGTCGATAAAACCGAGGTGCAGCTGTTGTTTCCTTCGGGTGTATTTGTCAGCTATCAGTGAGAGTGATAAAATATTTGTTGTTGTTCCGCACCCTTTTCTGAAACCTGTTTGGTTGAGTGGGATCCGTTTTGAGCTGTCAAACCAAGTAGTCAGGTCTTCCAGTAGTAGTGAGGCGTAGTGCTTTAAATTTACGTCCAGAAGTGCTATCAGCCTGTAGCTCGCTGGGGACATTCTATCTCCTCCTTTAAAAAATGGAGTAATTACTGAACCTTGCCAGCTTGACGGAATTTGGCATTCTCTCTCCTCTTCTTCAAACAGTTTTTTCAGTCTTCTGCTCCAGAAATCTGGAGCTGATTTAAAGATTATTGGGGGAAGCCCTTCAATCTTCGTCACTGAAGCCTGGGTTTCCAGAAGCACCTACTGGCTTACTGTCTTCTCTCACCTGTGCCTCTTCTGTGTTGTGCAATATAGACCGTCGGCGAGTTCCAAGTGCAGGTTCTACCCTACAGTCTTCTCTCAATTGTACCTCTTCTGTGTTGTGCAATGTAGGCCATCGGAAACATGGGGAACCGTTTATTATTTGTAGGACCTTCCTGTAGTGGCTTAATTGTTCTTCGCGCTCTTTGTGCGACACTTGTGTCCTCTCCCTCCATTCTATGTGATTCAATGGTTCAGTGTCTGTGAATCTCTTTGTTAGTAGTGAGGCCCAGTCAGCTTCTTGTACACTTGAAGTAATTGAATTCACGGGGTGCTTTAGCCATTTATTATTGTCCAAAATGCACTTGAGTTGATGTTTTTCACCATGAATAATAATTTTGCCTAGAAGTTGTCCTCCCTTCTTCTTTTGTGTTCCCACAGTATCTTGTTATACTTTTTCTTAAGATTCCGTCTTAGGTCCCAGTCTAGGCGTGACGTCACTGTTTTTTTCAGTATCCTTGCGTTTTTCCTTATTTCTAGCTTAAGTTTAACCAGTTCGGTTGAAAGTGACTTGTTCTTTTTGACACCCCAGCATTTTTGTGTATAGTGGACATAATTGTTGTTAACTTGTCGGTGAAACTTTCCCAGTCTTTTATCTGGTTGTTTGAACTTGTTTTACTTTCCATTTTAATTCTCTGAACTTTTACTTGGAGGTCTCCAATGTTGTCTGTTGACCATTTAAGTCGTTTCTGGTTGGTTGAGAGCGACCTGTCTGGAATTGTCATACTGTTTTGGTGTTTAGAAAGCTTTAATTAGAAATAGATATGCTGGTATGAGTGGTCACTTTTGGTCGTAAATTCAATTGAGAACTGTTTGAGAAAAGGCAGTAATGGAAGTGATACTGCTGTGTAGTCAAGCCTGGATAGCGAGGTCCCTCCAAGATAAGGTACACTTTGGAGGGTCATCACTGGAGTTCTACTGTTAAGGAACCTCAGATCCAGGTATTCCAGGGTTGTTACCAGATGCTGCCCTACTGGGTCAGTGCGTGCTGATTTGAGAGGTATTGAGGTTGTACATTCCAGAACTCGTTGTCTGCTGCTAACTTTTGCATTCTCTTAATGAGTCTGGATTAAATGTGAGGTAAAATCACCTGTTAGGATGATTTCCCAAAAGGGGTTGCTATTTCGTGTGGCATTAATTATGGTTATTGGCTAGTTTATCTGAGCTTTCTTCTCTTTCGCAGATGTATGTATGTATGTAAATATTTACTAGTAGTATGGGGGCCTCCCTACCAGGAAAAGTACATTTTGTTAGTTGTATGTTTGGTCCATAAGGGGCTATTTGCTCAGATCCTGATGTTGATGTCAGTCGCGACATAGACTGATAAGGCCCCTTTTAGGCGGTCATACCTGCTGCCTTTTGCTACTGGTGTACTGAAGTGTGTGTACCCGACGAGCGGCAGCTCCTCTTGTGCCCAAGTCTCTTATAAGGCGATTATATTGCAAGATGCCCAGTTTTGGAGGGGCCAGCCGTCTTCTATCCATTTCCTGGCTCCAGCTATGTTCATGAAATGAGGTGAAAGGTGTCTTGGCCATTGTTTGTTGTCTGTTTGTGTGAGGGTCAATTGTCTTTCCCTTTGTTCAGCATACCTGCTAGACAACTCCAGTGGTCCAGGACGCCTTCAGTATTTTCTCGTTCCCCGGAGTTATGCGTCTTGCTGTTAGTGGGCTGTGCCTCCTTGCATTCTTGAGGACTGAATGAACCTGACCCTTGGTCTCCGGGGTGTGCCACGTTTTTCCCTTCTCCACCAATGTGTCCCTGGGTACTGTGGTTTTTCCGGTCTAGAGACTTATGCCCCAAGTGTCGAATTGTTGTTTGAAGGTCATTATTAGCTGAGTGATCTCCTCCATTTGCCATGTCGTGAGAGTTTGCTCCAGGGTCTTATTATATCCATGTCCTTCCTTGCAGAATTCCACTGAGAGTAAGTGGGCTGAATTGAGATGTTTTAGCCCTGGGATAGTTGCAAACAATTTGAGTATGTTGCCCCTGTTTAATGTGTCATGCAACCCCTGGGATTCGTACTCTGGTGTTAATAGCAGTTGTTGTTGATGTTGTTCGTCCTTCCATGTCCCTCTGCAAGAGCTGACTTCTTGGATTGTTCCTGTCAGGGTTGATATTTGTATACTGCGTTTTTCGCCATTAGGCTTAGTACTCGTTTCGGCATTTTGTAGTATGATTGTTAGTGGTGGCCTTCTTGCCTGGTTGTTCTCTTTCTCGGTTGTGCCGAGGGAGTTACTTCGGGGTGTTAGTTCTTTTCCAAGGGTTTTTACCCTTGTGTGGGTCGCCTGTACACGATCCCCGCGGGCGGCTTCTCACTTGTTGTTTATGCTTGCTCTCGGGCCTTCGTGTGGTAGGACAATCTTTATGGCTGAGATAGAGGGCGTCTTGGTGTCCTTACCTTGCGGGTCATTTCCCGCAAGGTCGTTCATACTTGGTGTGATATTTGAGATTTTCTCTGCTTTGTTCCCTATACGTTCAGCCTGGCACTGGTCATTGTTCCCTGGTGCATCGCGTTGTATGTTTCGTACCTCTTTTCGAGGTAATGTAGATTTTGTCCCTTCCTTCCACTTCTCCTTTTTGGGGCAGGGTTTGAGCCCATGCAGCGTGAGTTTTTTTATTTTGCCCCTCTTTTTTTCCTTGTTGCCTTTTCCTAATAGGGTGTGGGCAGTCGTGGTAATCACTGTTTTGGTGGTTTCCTATGTTTCCTTTAAGTAATCTTAATTCCTCTTCGTTCCCTGTGGGAATACTGCTCTGTAGGCTTGATGTTAATTCTTTCCGCACTACAGGATCTGCGTTCTTCCTGGTCCTTGCTTCTTTTTCCTTTCCGTCTTGCACAAGCTTTACTATGCTATTCGCATTAGAGTCTCTTTGTTTTTTGGGGATTTGTTCGTCCCTTCCTGATATAGATGGGGACTGTTTTGGGGCCTCAGTTGATGTTTCCATTGGACCCTCTGATGATCTTGTAGTGTTTAGTGTGTAATCTTTGTTTCTAGTTGTAGCAAATATTGGAAATACCTTGGGTCGGTGCTCCATATTCCCTGCTGATAGTTTGTTCCTTGCTTTCCTTTCACGTTTGTTTTGTCTTCTTGTTAGTTTGGTAGGATTAAGTAAGACAGGCAAGTTTAGCATGGGGCCTGACTTTTCCATGTTTATCATTTTTTCTTTTTCTAGGTCCACCTGTTTGAGGGTGGCTGGTTGTGTTTTACCTTCTGCTTCTTTGGGCTTAGAACGCAGCAGGCTTGATTGTTTGAGCACTATGATTTGTTCTAAAAGATTATGGGCCATATGTAGGTGGCCTAACATTTACCACTTCATAAATACCGAATTTTACCGATTCGGTATTTATGAAGTGGTAAATGCTATGTAGGTAATCCATCGGTAATATTTACTGATTCGGAATGGGTCGGTATTTTAGAATCGGTATTTACCGATTCGGTAATGGTAACTGGCTTCCCATTGATTCCTATGGGCCAGGAGGCCCATAGGAATCAATGGGAAGCCAGTTACCATTACCGAATCGGTAAATACCGATTCGGTAATGGGGGGAGCACAATCAAGGGTGGCAGGGCGTCACAGTGACACCCTGTTGCACCCCTGATTGCTGCATGTGTGCACATGTGGCACACATACATGCCCTAAGGGCATGTATGTCTGCCACATTGCACACTTCTAAGTGCCAAAAAATGCTTTTTCAAAGCCATTCGTCATTTACCACCAACTTTTAGTTGGTAGTAAATAACGAATCCACACAACACTCACACACTCCCCCTACATCTCATTTCAGGATTCGGTATTTACCGAATCGGTAAAATTACCGAATCTGTAATTTTACCGATTCGGTAAATTACCGAATCCTGAAATGTCCCCCCTACATACCAAAAGCCTGAATACCGGTCGGTAACGGGATTTTTACCGAAAATCGGCCGTTACCGACCGGTATTAGGCTACCTACATATGGCCCTATATGTCTATAATTGGGCCTCATGTACAGGGACTATGTTCTAGTGTGTATTTTGACTGTGCTGTTGTTATTAGTTTATTCAGTTTGTCCAGTTTAGTGTCTATCCCTGCTATATGAAGGGCTATAATGTTCATTAGGTCCATTTGAACATCCAGTATATCCGATTGCCAATTAAGTGCCTTGGCAGATGACTGGAGTGTTTCTATTACAGACACAAGAAGTTCCGGGTGGATTGTAACGGCACTATATGCGTTCTCTTGTTGTGATGTATAACCGGTGCCCAAGTTCTGTTCTTGAAATGATAGGCTATTACTGGCGTTCAGTGTTGATGTCATTACTGTTCCGATTTTATCCTGTTTTTTATCCTGATTTTCCCCCAGGATGGTCAGCTCCCCTTCGTTGAACTTGGGGATTTTATTTGCCACTGCTGTTTTGGTTTTGGTTAAATCTTGTGAAGTCTCCTTATTTGATGTTGGGCTCGATGTGGGGCTTAGGAACTTCAACCATGAGTTTTCGCAGTCTTTTGAGTCGATCGCTTCTGCTGCGCTTGTCCTATGTATCTGGGCTTCTGTTCTCAGGGGCAGTTTAGGAGCTGGTTTAGGAGCAGGCGGATTCATAAGTGTGCAGGGGGATGTGGGCTTTAAGATGGTACTTAAAGCAGTTTTTGGAGTCGCGTCTGATTCATGTGTGGTGGACCTTAGTCTTTGTTTCTCTCCTTCCTTGCTCCAGTTGCTGTCTATGATGAGAGGAGGCGTCGCTGTTGCCTTCAGTTTACCACGGCCCTCATCTGGTGTATCCAGCTCATTTTCTGGTGCTATTATTTTTCCTGTGCCGGCCCCAGCTAGGGTAGTCTCCTTCATCTGGTCGTTCTCTTCAGATTCCTTGTCTGGCTGTTTTTTTACTTTACTAGATTCCTGGTTTGGGTCTTGGCCGCTTGGGTCCATTTGGTCCAAGTAGGGAACTGTTAGTCCCAAAGATGTCTGAGCAGTTGGAATGATGTCTGGTCCTTTGTTTTGGTTTGCCCTTTGAGGAGTGAGCAGGCAGACCTGGCAGGCCTCGTGGGGTCGAGAAAAGTGTGGCCCCAGGATTTTTCCGGAAAAAGAAGGCCTTGTTTATTTCCGTTAACCCTCATCCCTCCTGATTCCTGATTGGAGAGATTAATGCACTCTGTAGGATTGCTGATATTCCTTTTTTTGTCTGGGTTGTGTTTTGGTTGTGGTTTTGTTTTTTGTCCCCTTGATTGGCGCTAGAAGTTTTCCTCGCCTTTTGGGTTTTTCGAGGCTGCTTTGGCGTCCGCCTGACCTTGCCCGATCTCATCCTCTGTGGGTGACTGACTGGGTTTAAGTTTTGATTTCTTCCAAACTCTGAGTTGAGGCTTAGCTGTGTTTAATGTTGTACAGTGTTGCTTCTACACCCAGCGACCAGCCGCCAGCTATTGTAATCCTGGTTGAACTTGGCTACGTCCCAGCTTTTGTCAATGCCCGTACCACAAGAGCAGACCAACAGCTGGGTGCACGTGGCAAGGTGTGGCAGAATGTGCAGAATGTGCAATTAGTTGTATGGCTTACGTTACGTTGGTCTCTCTCCTATGCCCCTAATCGTGCTTCTAATGTGGAAATATGGATTTTTCTGGTCAGTTATGTCCCCTATCTTGGACCCCAACGGTTTCATGTATAAATCACAAGTACATGTATGTTCCCTCCAGTTCCAGTTATGAAGACGCAAATACATGTGCGTCCACCGCCAACATGTCCTCTTTCAGATCCGCCATGAATGGGCTGGATATTCCATTCCTAAGTATGAAAGGCCACCGGCTTTATATGGTTCACTTATGACATTTTACAGTCCAGGCAAGTAGGCCCTGATTCTGCCATCAAGCTTTTCCTGCCTTCTGCCTCTGAAAGCTCCAGTCTGAGCTCGCATCTGTATCCATGAACTTTGTCCTATTCCCTGCGCGGCTAACGGTGCCTGACATCAGCCTGTTGCCTGCCAAAAAACTGTATTTCACCTTCGAAATTATCTGCTCCGCTCCCTACCCAATGCATTCCTGTCTAGTAGTTTAAGTAAACATTCTTCCAGCTACCGAGCAAAAGGCCCGGCTTCTCTGTCATTTTGCAAGTGATTCATAGCCCTGTTACTATGGAAGATTTCTGCCCTCGCATCTAGTGTAGACACTTAGACGCTTGTACACGCACTAACAGTCAGTATAGTCAGTATAGAATAAGATTCTACTCTAAGAGACCTCTCTTTTGGATAACATAGTTCTCTAAACATAGGATGTTAGATATGATTTGGGATTAGGTTGACTTGACCCTCCAGACTTCTGTCGCCACATGTAGAGCTAAATGTCAAGTCCCCTTCACCCCCTAGTTGCACGTCAATCACACGTCCTGCTGCTGCGCGCGCATTTCTGCCAAGTATTTCTGCTGACATTGCGAAATTCTTTCATGGAACCACCCTATTATGACATCATACCTGATGACGTTCTTTAGTTACACCCAGTTACACCCATTTTTGCTACGCATGTATGTTTTATCTTTACTATCAATTGTTACGCCTCCTGCATTTGCTTCACTGTAATGCCTATTGTATAAAAATGATTACTTGTCAATAAAGTAATGTTCTTCACTTCCTGAACCTTCGTGGTGATGGAATATGGAGCTCCTCAATTTAAATTGATTCTGGAATAAAGCCCGTTCCGAACCTCTAATACCACGGATTCTGCCTCTTATTTTACTGAGCTATTGTTATAGATTTTCCGCATCAAATTAAGTCCCGGTAATTAAATTATTTACCACACTAACCATAGCCTCGGCGCTACCACTACGGAAGCTGTCATCTCCTCGGTATCCCTCGGTATCCCTCGGTGTCCCTCGGTTCACAGTGCCACAGTGCAGACCACAGTGCAGTCCTCCACTGCACTCCACTGCACTTCTGTGGCACTCCTTTGACTTTGTCTTATCTTGGCTTAGTCCCAGCTCTCCCACTCCCCCTATGCCTACACTGCACCAGCCTTCGCCGCAGGACTCACCGCCACACGTCGCCAGGTGGTTCAAAGCAATTCAAGCTGCTCAGCTGCGGTGCGGTGCGACTCAGCAGGGGCTCCCACGGGGCTCCCACGGACTCTGGCTCTTGCTCCCTGCTCTCCTGTCCCGCCCCCGCCGGCAGAGCCACCTCCACTTGCAGCCTGCACTTGTCCCCCATAGATAGCAACTCTTCCAGGGCTGGTGCGATCACGTCAGAGTAATGTCGTGACCCCATGGGGCATCCCCGCTGTGTGAAAGTCAACCGGGGGTCAACCGGGTATCTCGGCAGTCTCAGCGGCGGCGGTCTCAGCAATCTCATCGTCCTCCTCCTCATGGTCGGTCAGTTGGTGCAAGCTGCGGACTGGAATGGGGAATATTCACTTGACCACCATTTTTGACCATGTGTCAGTAAATGGTATGTGTGGTACCCTAGCACAGTACCGGTGGCTCTAAGTGATCATAATTTGATCTTATTATCATTTTCATTTTGGGGCAAGAGGTAGGATTTATTCCCTACAGTGAAAAATATTACCCCAAGCAGGACTAATGGTGGACGAATTAAGTGAGAGGGTGTTGAGACTAATAATATTCTGTGGAAAATAGTAGTGACAAATCACAAGGAAATCGATTACTGCCTCAGGAGGCTATTGTACCCAACTTGTTGGTTAAAAATTGTAGTCATGTTGTTGGCTCTATAAAATGACTCTTGACTTATTATCCTAATACATTAAGGAATAATAAAAGGAGATGGTTAGACAACGCCTGCACCAAAGCCCTCCTTTCCCTTAAACATGCCATGAGTAGTTTCCCATGGGATACTTTGGCTATTAAGACCTTGCGCACTCTAAACAAAGAGGCCAAGGTCACAAGTATAAAAACGCTTCAGAATAAAGCATGGGAAAATGTTGCCCTTGCAGTGGAGACTAAGAACACTAAGTTGCTCTGGCATACTGTGAATGCACCCTTTTCAAAAAATGATGATATCCCTGACCTCATCTACTTTTCTTTCCCTGTGACAGCTGGCTGTCACACTTTTCAATTGCTTTTAGACAGAACAACGAGGTTGCCTAAGGGCTTACGTGGGGGTTTGTATGTGACTGGGGAACCATAACACTGGAAATTACAAATGAAGAAATGATGCTGGCCATACAGGCCAAACCTGGGAGACGGGCCCCTAGACCAGATGGAGTACCAGTAGGTGAATTTAAATCTGCCCCAGACCTCTGGGGGCCTATTTTGACCAGGATATTTAATGCAACATTGATCACTAGCATCCTACCCTCCTGGGGAACATCTATTATTGTACCTATATATAAAAATAGGGCAAGAGCTGGGCGACTGTTGATAATGTGTCAATCTCAAGCTTTTAATTGGCAAAAATTATAGGGCTAAGGCATGATCCTTATAATTACGTTTGCTGACATGAGCCGTGCTTTCGATGTAGTCGACCACAATCTACTTATCATTGATCTCTTTAGGTGTACCTAGACCAATTGTTGAGTTTCTTTCACACCTCTATGAGAGCCTATCCAGACAAGTTTGTTTTGGTCCTCAAGGGGGATGTACTCCAAGGTTCAAAGTGGGGCGTGGAATTCGTCATGTCAGTGTACTGGCCCCATTGCTTTTTTCACTTTTCATTAATGGGGAGGACAGCCATCTACAGTCCCTGCAGGTCGATACTCTAAGGCTGCAGGACGCCCAACACCAGTGCTGCCGATGAAAATGGTCATTAATAAAACTAAAACATTTACCATGGTTTGTCACCCATCGCGGAAGCCATGTAGAAACTTTTCTATTGATAACACCCCAACAGTCTCAGTAAACTATTTCTGCTATCTGGGGATCCTATATGCAGGTAATGGCTCATGGACACAGCATGTATGGAATACCAGAGCTAAAATGAGTAGGGACCCCCAGGGGATTTTTAAGTTTTCCTCTAAACTGGGCAGCTGATCCATTAAGGAAATGGTTGCTATATATAAAAGTAAGGGAGTGACCACTGCCACTTATGGGGCAGGCCTCTTGAGCCATGTCAATGGCTCTACTTTGCAAATAGAGGAAAACACATTTTTAAAACGGCATTCATGTTTGCCACACTCTGCCCTGAATATTATTGTTCATAAAGAGGTTGGCCTACAATTCCTAGAAGACCACCTTTTGGTGAGACCTTTGCTATTATGGTATCACAATGGGCAAAGGAAGAAACTAGCTTTACCTAAACTATTATCCTGGACTGCTTAGCCTTGGATAAGGTTCTAAGTATTCCTTGGCTATCCTATATTAACTCCCTTCTTGGCAAGCTGTTTAATATCTCAATCTGGTCAGACCCTACAAGGATTACATAACTAACCAAGAATAGGATTAAAGATACTTCTTTTTCAATACAGATTGAATAAACATGAGCACAGGATACGTTTTGTGCTGGTAAGACTGTGATGCGGCATTGTGCATCATCTAGTTGCTTTCCCTAACATGAAGTCTTGCCCTCCCGATTTGACACCCTGCCCCTGTGATGGCCAAAGTAAACAAAGCACACTGCACTTTTTATTGCTCTGCAAATTGTATCAGAATTTTAGGAATTTTGTATCTGAAACCTATGTTTGTTGCCCAGAACATTAGATTGCATAAAGTTGCTATGAAATACTTGGTGACACTGAGTGACCCCTCTGCATGTCAAAATGGTGCCCTTTTCGTATTGAATGTCATTAAAATAAGGAAAGCATATTGCAGCAGTTAAGGAAATAGAGTACTACGTACTTCTCATTCTTTTTTAGATATATCGTTTTTTTTGCGGCTTTACCTAAACTAATGACTGTAGTATAGAATATTAGATTAAATAATAGAAAGGGGTGGGAGCACACTGCTTCACCTCCCAGCACAGTTCGCCCCTTAGCATTCTGGTCAATGCAGTTCATGGTACATGCTTACTACAAATTTCGCTGGAGTATTCCACCAAAGTTGGTGCAGGTTAGTGCTGTAAATCTGTAGATACATGTTTCTGGATATCATCCGTCATCATACAGATAAAAACAAATTTATTTGGGGTTGCTGAGCAGGCTGCCACAATCTTTTCAGGTCTCAGTACCTCTCACAGGCGCACAAGCTCCTCAGCTCAATGGCTCAAGGGAGCCTTTTCAAACAGGAAGGGGTGGGAGCACACTGCTTCACCTCCCAGCACTGTTTGCCCCTTAGCATTCTGGTCAATGCAGTTCATGGTACATGCTTACTACAAATTTCGCTGGAGTATTCCACCAAAGTTGGTGCAGGTTAGTGCTGGAAATCTTTAAACACGTGTTTCTGGATATCATCCATCATCAGTACAGATAAAAACGAATTTAATTTGGGGTTGCTGAGCAGGCTGCCACAATCTATTCAGGTCGCTGTACCTCTCACAGGCACACAGGTGCATCTCCACAAGCTCGTCAGCTCAGTGGCTCAAGGGAGCCTTTTCAAACAGGAAGGGTGGGAGCACACTGCTTCACCTCCCAGCAGATTTCGCCCCTTAGCATTCTGGTCAATGCAGTTCATGGTACATGCTTACTTCAACTTTCGCTGGAGTATTCCACCAAAATTGGGGCAGGTTAGTGCTGTAAATCTGTAGACACGTGTTTCTGGATATCATCCGTCATCAGTAGAGATAAAAACAAATTTAATTTGGAGTTGCTGAGCAGGCTGCCACAACATGTGTCTAGAGATGACAGCACTAATCTGCACCAACTTTGGTGGAACACTCCAGCAAAATACCATGTAAGCGTGCACTACAAACTGCATTTACCATAATGCTAAGGGGCAAACTGTGCTGGGAGGTCAGCAGTGTGCTCCCACCCATTCCTGTTTAAAACGGCTCCCTTGAGCCATTGAGCTGACGAGCTAGTGGAGATGCACCTGTGCGCCTGTGAGAGGTAGTGAGACCTGTAAGAATTGTGGCAGCCTGCTCAGCAACCCCAGAAGAAAAACGTTTATTGATCCCTACTGATGACAGATAAAATCCAGAAACACATGTGTCTAGAGATGACAGCACTAATCTACACCAATTTTTGTGGAACACTCCAGCAAAATACCAAGTAAGCGTGCACTACTAACTGAATTTACCATAATGCTAAGGGGCGAACTGTGCTGGGAGGTCCGCAGTGTGCTCCCACCCCTTCCTGTTTAGATTAAATAATGTATGTATGAATTTCTAGTTGACCTTGATCGTACCTTTTAATTGGTATAATGTTGCAAAACAGCAGGGATTGCATATACTACTATATTCTGTATAAATTGGAGTTTTTCAATGATGTGATTGGGGGATATTTTATTGTTTTTATCCCAGGTATATGTATGCATTTTTATTGATGCGCTTTTATGGCTGTATTTCTCTCAAGCCGAATACAGATTATGAACTGAACTGAGTCAATTTATTATATATAGTGCTTACATAATACACAAAGCTACACACTTCTAAGTGTACTTAGTATTGTAAAGAGTAAGGCTAAACTTTGTAAATTTATAGTTTTTTGCCATTTTAATTTTTGGAAGATTACGGCTGCCTGGTTCCTTAATTATTAACAATAACAACCTCTTTGATTCTGTTGTTTTTTTACATTCTGATCAGTGGAACACTGCTTTCCATGGCAACAGTGTAGGTTCTGTGAACCCCAAATACTTGTGCCTTCTCTCATTTGCAATTGTCATAGTAAATGTTGATTTAAATCCACAGAATATGGTCTCTAAAAAAGACATCTGGCATGGGACGTAATAAGTCACTTATGGTGGGCATGGCTATTTTGTCATCCACTAGATTGATAAGACATGCATTGCTCCAGCCCTGCCCCTGTAGCCTGGCTGGTGATGTTTGTCATCTACACCCACACCTGTCAAAGTGTCTTTTATTTACATGTCAAACATATGCTTTAAAGTACACAAGCCAGGGTGCATGATACCTCAAAGTAGGTCACATAGACATTTTGCATTAACTTGCCCTTCTAATGAGTGGCAGCCATAATCTAATTTTACTGCAGGAAGACTCCCTGGTGCATTGACAAACACTGCAAAAATGTGTATAATAAAAGTAATATACATCGGAATCAACAACATAAAACATTCAATGAATTATTAAAATCTTTGTTTAATAGCCACGTAATTACACATTTCATATTTTGAGTTATTGAATGCTAAAATGAGCCTTCCCTGTCACAAGCACATCAGATGATAGTTAAACAGTCATACAGCCAACAATTCTAGTGTCAGAATATATGCTCCTAGAACTCGTTTTCCTACTGACCAGAGGAAATTACATTTATTTTCCAGTCCTCACGTGTGGATAGCCATACAAGCTTAGCACAATTGCAAAATGCTTTTGCCATGTTATATTTCAAGAGCGAGGGTTGCTGTGAGATTTGTGCTCTAGGACACACAAGATTTTCAGTATGGTTGTTTAGGGGATACCCTGTAAAATCTGACTCTGTAGTTTAGATTTAGCCCAGAAGAAATAGATACTCATTCGATAGACATATATATTGGATTGTCAGCAACTTCATTGGTGCACTTGCTGGATCTGAGCAAGTACTGTCCATGGTAGGACATGCTCTCTTTGACCAGAGAGATCACATGAATGAATTAATTTCCCCAGTTATTGAGACAGAAGAATGAAGCGGACTGGAAGTTGTGCGGCATCCTGTGTGAATAAAAGCACAGTGGAGCCTGCAAGAGAACTTTTCCCTTGAGTGGCCAGAATGTTTACTCTGTTGAAACCTCTGTTAGAGTAAGTCCTGAGCCTCACATGCTACTCGTAGAGTCCTGTTATGTTTGGCTGTGTCTGCCTCTACTTCTCCTATCAACCATGTCAAACCAAACTTGGTATTTGACTTCCAGACCCCTGGATGACTGTGGAAAATCTGCAAAGGCAATCCACTCAAGGGGCAGCCTGGCAGGTGCCAAAAATCAACTTTATCAACCTGTACTTCTGAGTATGTGGACTCCTATGGAGAATGTTTCTACACTTGTGGATCCATCGTAAGCTACAACTGGCTGACTTGCCCCACAGAAGTAATTAGATTTAAATTTTTTTAAAGAAAACTCACAAGGTTTAACCTCCAACTGGATCCAACATATATGTTGCGTCATCCTGCTATTCCATTGCATAGGGCCTGAAAATGGCTCTAGGTCCCAGTCCACACCTTACACTTAACATTGTAGCTTACTGTATTTATGGGCAACTTATGTTTATAGCCTGTGAGATAGTCATCTGTAGCTAAGAATGTCAGTGCTGTATTTATTTTTATAAAAGCTATATTTCTTAACATTTATTATTATTGGGAAACTGATGGAATATTTAATGTTGAGGGTACTCCACCACAATACAAAGTTTACCTGAAATATGATGTTAGTTCCAGTGTAATACGGTTTTGGTAAAACCCTGAACTGATTGGCTGTTAGAAATGAAACAGATCAGAAAACCTTACCTTTGTGTAAAAAAATGTAAATTATGTGAATCCACAATTACAGTTGGGAAGTCAAAAACAAAACACCCTAAATATGTTATTTCTGCTTTGTGATGCAACAATTCTTATAATTGTATTTATGAAAAAACTCTACAAAGAAGAAGAACCAGAGATATGCTGCTTTTTTACATCTACTTAACTATGAAAGTAAAATTGTCAGAATATATTGCCCTTTTTAGTGTCCAGTGGAATTAGCACCTAATTTATGTATTCAATTATGCATGCTGACAAATGTCCTGGGATATGTGCTGACTGACTGGTTTAGCATTTTTAAAAATCCTTTTAAAGATGTTGTTCATACACACAAGCATAGTATATTGTCTATTTTTTTGGCTTACAAACTTATTTCTAAGGGTGATTGTGCACTTGAATTTTTTTTGACCATGAAGAAGAGCACAAGTGGCACAAGCTAAAGTCTTTTTTGAGAAGCAGTCCTGGAGTACATGTATACTTATGGCATAGTCTTCAACACAGGGGCTGTGTAGCATTAGAAATGGTACTTGCACCCATAACTCGCACGGACTGTGACAGGTGAAAGTAGACCATATTTTGCAGTATTGGTTTTGAATAATATATAACTATTGTGAGAGATTTGGTTGTTGGTTGACTGGTTTATGAGCCCTGGTCAAGCAACATCCCACAGTTCCTTGCATGGTGAAGCACAAAAAGTCATTAAATTAACCTGTGCTCAAACCTGGGCAGCTTGGCACAAAAAGAAGTCGGGTTTAACTTACTGGCAACGTCTAAAGAACATTTTAATAAATTATTTGACACCAAAATCAATCAGTAGAACAGGAGTTATGGATTTTTAATGCTCTTAGTAAAATCTAGTGCCTAAAAGATCAAAGCACCAACCATGGCCATCTATTTTTATGAGACGGGGCAAAGTAGAAAAATATGACCCACAGCGATGAAGTGCAGGTCAGCATTTACCTTCAGACTTAGAAACATTTCTAAGGAAAATGTTCTGAGAAGGTGAAATTCATTGGGGAAAGGCTGCAGGGGGTATCTAAGGAGCAGCAGGGGGCCCCCTTAATTGCCTCTCAACCATCCTTTTCATGGTGGGCTGACTACCATGAAAGGGGCGGTGGAAAGCAAACTCAGATATGCTCACTGGTGCTGTAGCACCAGTATATTGTTGCACCTGACTGCTGTGCAACCGCCTGGATACCCAGCAAACACGTCAGTCCTGTGGCGGCCCGAACACCACACTCAGAATACTGCAAACAGGCCCACAGTGTTGCGGTGGTCACATTCCCACCAAGAGTACGGCGGTCCTATGGATCGCCGTACTCATAATAAGGCCCTAAGTCTATGAAATGTACGTTGAACATCTCCAGCAGGACAAGGCAGAGGGCTGTAGCAAAAAACTGTTCCACAAGGCTGTATACCTCTTTAGCAGCAGAAATGGATTTGCTGCTGTGGATCAGAATTTAACAGGAGAAGCTGAAAAGTCAATCTGACCGGCGGTGCACCTCGGGCGGATGGGTGAGCAGGTTAGTTTCTGTCTCTTGCTTAGTTCTCAGAGCAGGTTTTAGCAAAAAATGTTATGTCTCTACTTTCGGATCTGGTTACCTTCAACACAACTTCCAAGAGTCCAAGACTAGAGGGGCACCACTTGGAGGTTCAGGAGTCACTCAACTGGGTTCAGGTGTGAGTCAAAGGCGAGGGAAGCCATTTGTGTCCCTATGTCTCAGATCAGGATGCCAGCAAACCAGCCCATTGGAGTCACCCTGTTGGTCCTGGGTTCAGGTTGCAGGTCCAGTCGAAGCAAGAGGGCAGCAGGGCAAAATAGCAGCAATTCAGCAAGGCAGCAGCAGGTCAGCAGTCCAGATGAGCGGCAGTCCTTTTAGCAGCACAACAGCAGTCCATCTTCCTGTCAAAGTATCCATAGGTCCAAAAGTGTACTCAAGAGTTGGTGTCTAAGGTCCCCTTTTTATAGCATGGCGCCTCCCTGGAAGATGGGAGAAGCATCTGGACAGTGGTTTTGAAGTGCATTACATTTTCTGTCTCCCTGCCCTGGCTCCAAGCTGGCTTCAGTGACAATGTGTAGGTGTTAGGCCCTTTGTGTCAAGGCAGAGCACTCCATATTCAGTTGCAAGTGTGGCTGTGTTCAGCTCTGTCACTTCATCCTGCCAGCAGCTGGCCTATTAAGGCACACACTTCTTCCTCTATTGTTCAACTGTCTTTGAGAGATTCACATATCCTCTATTGTGTGACTGTGAAATTCACAAAGCCTAACTGTCAGTTACACACAGTCATCTTCATCATCATCATCATCTTTATTCTGTCAATATTGACCATGAAAGCACAATAAAATCACATACAGAGTTTTCAAACTTCAATAAAATCGTAATAAAATATCACAGTTAAGTTAAAATATTTACCCTCCTCAAAATAATAAATTAAATTACTACAAATGGCCCTTCAGAGTTGATCATACCCAAATTTAACACTGCCTATAGGGATCCCCTAAGGCCAACCAAATAGATACTAAGATCTCAAGAGGAACCTGAATCAGGGTCAAAAACATGTATCACAATGCATATTTCTTTCTTAATCTCAGTGTTTGTGTGATAAAATTCAGAACCGAGGGGGAGACTCAAGATGCTGTAAATAGTGCAAACACTGTCGTGTGACTTAAGACAGGCTTCAGGAATAAAAGGGTAAAGGCTAGAAAAATGCCAACTTTCTAAAAGTGGTATTTTTCAAAATTGTAATCAAAATCCCAACTTTACCATTAAATGAGGTTCTTCATTACAATTCCAAAGACACCAACCATAACTTAGCTACCAACTCCCATTTGAAAATTACAGTTTATTAAATGTAATAAAGAATATTCACTGTTATCCTGTGGGCAGGGTTGGCCTCACTGTAGTGAAAAACAAATGTAGGTGTTTTTCACTCCAAGGACATGTAAAACATAAAAGTACATGTCCAACCTTTTAATTACAAAAAAGCCTGCCCCATGGGCTTGCAGGGTCTACCGTATGGGTGATTTAAAGTGCTACTCAAGTGTGTGGCATAATAAATGCTGCTGGCCCACTGGTAGCATTTAATTTACAGGACCTGGGTATATGTTATACCACTCTACAAGGGTATTACAAGTAATTAAATATACCGAAAGGGTATTACCAATGTAACCATTTGTTAGGGGAGTAAGCCCTTTAGCCCTGGTTAGCAGTGGTAAAGTGCCTGGAGAGCTAAGACCAACAAAAACGAATTCAGCAAAAAGTGGGCGGCAAAAGACAAAATATTAGGGAGTGACCCTGCAGAGAGGGCTAGGTCCAACAACTATAGAAGACATTTTGCCTGTTCATTTTTATATAGGAAAATTGAACAATGATAAAGCAAAAACTGCTGAATGAAATTACAGCGATTTTGGAAGAAAACTATACCCTGGTCCAGGAAGTGTGCTTGTTGTGATTTTGTTGCAAATTAATTTTGTAGTTTTTAAGAAATTAAGGCTCAAAACCTTTACATTTCTTGCTGCGAAGGATCTGCAGGGCAACAGAATTCAAGATAAGTGGAGTAGCTACTAAATTTAAACCACATTCTATCTGCTCTGAGCAGTTATCCTACCTTGCCCATCCTCTTCCATAGTTTTTTCTGGATACTGTGAGACACTACACTCATCAAAGGCAACCATGTATGTCCTCTCCTGTATGATCATAAGAGTGCCAAGTAACATGAATTAGACCAAGTTTTCTTAACTTTGAGTAGGAAAAAGCAGGATCCTCTAAAGTAGCTTGCCAAGTGGGTTTAGATGCACTGTTTGCTTCATCTATTTCTCCTGGTTTTCAGTGGGTTTTGGCGCATGTGCTTGTATAATTGATATTGCTGTACTGTATGGAAATGTTCTTGTTCATCGTAGAGAGAAGCTTGAATGAAGACCACAGGAAGCAAGGCACAATATAGAATGGGCCGAGTAGTGCAACCTATACCTCACTATTGTGAGGAAACCTGCATGTTTCTGCAAGCACAATTATGCTGGATGTGCTCCTCTGTATTGTCCATTTCCCGTCCTTGTTTTATGGCCGATTACTACCATGATGAGGCATTACTAGGGCTTGATTCACGAAGATAAACTTACATGTTGTTTGTGTAAGTTTACTCTTTTTCAGTAGTCACAAAACTGCAATTTAAATGTAACTTTAGGACTGCGGAGATACTGCAGTCAGGCAGAGAATTCAGCTACTCCAAGGTAGTCTTTACTTAGGCCCCGAGTACAATGAGCTCGGAAAAGTGTGTGACATTTACCGTACCTGACAGTCTGACACACCACAAATGAATTAAGTAGCACCCACTTATGAATATTGCCCGGCAACTGTGGCATAGCACAAAAATGTGTCGTAATATCCAGCTTGCACATGTCGCAATAGTAGTGAATCAAGATGACCATAATTGAAAAATTAGTCTTTTAATTTGACTTAATTTCTGCAAATTTTCTGATTGAAAGTAGTCTTTGAGTGGTTTGTAAAGAAACATTCAAAGTAAATGCTTTTCATACACAGAAGAAAATCTGCCCGTTCTTATTTTTTAACTCCCAGGCGACTGCCTTTTGCATCATTAAATAAATATTCTTTTTTTGAAAAAAGTTCACTTTTCCAAGGTTCAACTAGCGCATAATATGAATAGTCCTGTCAGATGTTGTGACATACTCTACTTCAGATGCTACTTTCTGCAGCTTATGTGCCCCCAGGGTCTCGTTCTAGGAAGCAGGGAGTGGACTTGGATGCATTGCTTTCGATCACAATCCTTTTAAGGAACAGTTGATTGAGGAGTGCATTACCTACAAGCCCTTGTGTGATCTATTGGGCAAAAACTCAGTTGCCTCCTTCTGTTCTTCTACCAGGCATTTTCTTTATTGCCACCCACTTGTCTTGTCTACTTCTTTATTAAGTTGTCGAGCTTAATTACGTACATAAAAATTGCAAACAGACAAAAATGGCTTCTAACAAGCCTGTTTGTTGGCTGAGACTTCTATGCAGTAAAGAGTGTAGTATATGTTATCACTTTCCTCGAGTCTGTGTATTGTTTTTTTCGTAAACACATGTAACTGTAAACCGGTTAATGATCTGCACTAATTTTTCTAAATAGTGTACCAATTATTATATGTATTTTATTTTCGCTTTTTGCAAAATCATTTAGGCACCATGAGAATTTCTTTCTTTGCACCTTTTACACACACTAATCATATATAGGTCGGACCTCTATTAATCTTTGTAAACATATAAATCAAAATTACATGGAGTACGATTACGACTCTTGTCTCAGTCAACCCATCTCAACTTTTCACTAAATTGTCTGTGTACCCATCTTTACTCTGTTGTTATTACTTGCATTCACTTGTTATTTATAGCGTTTCCGGTTTGAAATACACCTGTTCATTTTATATGAATAATAATATAATGAAATATATAATCCCTTTTCATATTTTTTGCATTCTTTTCATATGAAACAAAACTTTTTTATAAACGTTTTTGTTGATTGTGCATTGTTATGTTTAAAAAGGTATAAGCGTTAGTGTCATGTGATCATGCGCAGTAGGACCCTTGTGGTCCTTAGACTCCTTACCAGTTATATGTGTGGGTGTGGATGTTTATGATGCAATGTGTTCAGTTAACGGTTACATGCGGAAGAGTAGAGACGTATGCCACTGAGCTCTGTGTGGCGTGGCCATTTATGTGCTCCAGAGCTGGGATGGTTGTGACAATTGGAGATGAGTAGGGGATATGTGACCCAAAACATTAGACAGCTCTCTCTGAGGGTTTGCCGTGGTCCAGCATACTGTTCTTACTAGCCATATGCCCCCAAAGAAGCAATCCTCAGTTGGCGTATATGGAGTCAATGCTTTGCTCTAGCTCTTACAAGGCCCTTGAAGAAGGAGAAGGACCCACAGAGAAGCACAGTCAGACAACACACCAGAAGCCTAATGATAAGGCCACAAGAAGAGATGCTGTGCCGTAGTGTAACACAGAGCCATCATCCAAACAAAGCAGAATCGCTAAACGTAGCGACAGCCAGGTAAGATGAAGCACTGAAGGCAATGATAGCCAGGTGCAAGAGTGCACTAAAGGCAGAGACAAATAAGCACAAAGAAGAGTGTGAGCCATCGACAATCGACAATTAGGTATAAGCAACAAAAGTCTGCTTACCAGCGGAAAGCATATAAAGGGATATATTCCCAAGAACGTGTGATAACCATCACAAAAGTTACATAACGTAACCCTCAACATCGCAGTTTATCGCGGGAAACTTACGCCGTGTCAACCAAGTATTCACAACACAGCGGTACCATGCGATAGTCACTAGAGAACACGTCAAATAGCCGCATTAAAATCAACGCCACGCCGCAAAAATGCAAAACGCGAACGCAAAAAAGCTGCAATGAGACAAAGAGCTGCGAAAAGCAGCGGCAGGCCTGCAAATCCCATGCGTACAGCGGGAAAATGCACTATAAAAGCAGAACAAGAAAAACACCATACACAATCCAAAATGCGCAGCAACATGGATGCATGGAACAACTTGAACTGTGGACACCATTGCAATGGAAACAAAAAAACACCTGCATAACAGAGTCAACTGCTGAGCAACATGGAGGGAGCCGGAGCAAGTACAGAGGTCACCCAACAGATAAACAGAAGTGTCCTTGAGTTGCTGTGCACCGAGGTTGGAGCACTAGAGATGAGCATGCTCATGTGAAGAAAATGGCTAGTATTGTGTTCCTTCGGGTCATTCCTGATGCAGATGCAGTGGGGTGTGTTAGACCTGCATCAACCTCCTCAACGTCACAGGTCTCCCACACTGCCTGAGGTGACATTGCTGCGCACACTCTCCACGTCATAGGAATCAAAAAGTAACGGTCCATGGGTTGTGGTGCACTGAGTCAGTGGCACCTGCAGTGCTGAGCAGGATATCAGGCAGATGATGGTAGGTCTGAGCAACTCCGTTGGTCTGCCAGTACCACTGTTTCGTCTCTGGCAGATGGTTGTTGGAGTTTGCGCTGGCGATGGTGGCATGTGCCTCCTGCGATAATGCGACATCCGGGTCGGTCAGCACTCGATTTGATGTGTGAGCCCTGGTGGTCTGCATTTTTGTCCAGAGGCAGTGGACAGCACAGGGCCACATGCACATGGCGTCGATGACCCCAAGACCACAGTGACAGAGGTCATCCAATATTCATTCAGACAGGGTCCCTGACTTGAGCTGCACAGAGTTAGTGGCCCCAGATGCATAGCGGCCAGCACAGGCACCCTGCCATAGGACAGTGACTTGCGGTGCAGTCAAATGGGTCACGTGTGCTGAGCGGGTCCTTATCAATGTCCAGGTGTATGTGGCGGAGGGTTGCGGGAGACATTGGAAGGGGTCCTCCAGGGCATGATGCAGAGGTTTGATGTTATCTGGAAGCAGCAAATGGTGGGGTGGAAAGCGACAGCCTCGTTGCCAACACCAATTAGGTATCAGCCACATGAGGATGAAAACTGCCCCCTAGTCCATAGACTCAGACGCCACCAATGTGCGACCAGAGAGTATCCATGAATGTAGGGGAACAGACTTAGTGGCACCGGGACTGAAAGGGGATGCAGTCTGAGTTGAGGCCTGTACAATGACATCAAGTCAGCCATACATAAATCAAGACTGAATTCGAATAGTGTGTGACCTACTTGACCGCAGTGGAGGCCGGTGGCAGCGGTCAGCAGGGGCCCACAACCACGTGTCGTCGGCTTGCGATGCACAGAGTCAATGACACCAGGGCAGTTGTCAGTGGTGTTCGAAAAGTGGACCCCTTAGTTTAAGGAACCATCCTCAATTATTAGACATGTATGTAATGTAGATGACTTAGAAATAATCATTGTATGTAATAAAAAAAACATCTTATACATGTTATTGTGCTTCACTGCTAATTCATGACACATGCTTTCTAAATGTGTGCTATATTGTCTATGTAACCTTTAGTGACCTAAATATTAGTTCTTAACTATCCTCCCAGGTGTAGAATGTGGTAGCAATAAAAACAATAAAACTCATGCTAACTATGCATTAATGTTAAATGTAGGTACTTTCAAACATAGTTCTCAGTCCTACTATCAGTGAGTAGTTAGATTATTTACTGTATGCTTATGAAATATGAACTAGAAGTACCAAATATATTATATGTGTTAATCTTTAAAAGGGCACACCCAGATTAAATGTGCACCATTGAAGTGAATGGTTAACTTGTTTCTGATGCAGATTCTCACTTCCACATGTAGGTAAAAGACCTGCCATTGGACAGACATGCATGTGCTCTAGGGAATGAAAGCCGTTTAATATTTGGTCTGGAAACCGAAAGGGAAACTAAGTGGGTCACGACCAGAAGAGAGAATGGGCACTGGAAAGTTCCACAAGCATTTTAACCACGCCCGTAGGGACAAACAGCAAAATCAATTGTGGCAAGTGGAGACTAAACGAAGTCGGTCACCATCAAATTCATCTTCCACAGTCTCTTCAATGTTATCATAGAGCGACATTTTAGAAGATGGATATACAATGGTGATGGCTACTGTAGAACGATGCCCACATGCAGGACTGGCTGCTTGCAACAGAGAACAAAAGTTAAAGTGTGATCACCACGTGAAGTGACCAAATTCATTTAGACAATGCCCAAAGATCAGGCTAAAAGTTAATGGCTGCCCCATAACTTTTATTATAGATTGTGGTGCATCGATCAATATCATGCCGGCACAAAAATAAATCTGTTTACAGTACCACATCTAACGTCATCAAAAACAAAGGTATACACCCGGGATGCTTCTATGCCATTGAAAAGTCAAGGGTCATTCGTAACAACCATGAAGAATAATAAAAATACAGTACAATCATCAATCCATGTCGGCGAGTGCATGTCTATTCAGTTTCAGCACTGTTGCTGACATGGGACTGGAATCTTACAACTACAACCTCAATGAACATTCTGAAATAGTAGGTACATTTCTGTCGCTGTTTCACGGACTGTGAAAACTCA
Source organism: Triturus cristatus (assembly GCF_964204655.1). Lineage (NCBI taxonomy): Eukaryota > Metazoa > Chordata > Amphibia > Caudata > Salamandridae > Triturus > Triturus cristatus. Next base: position 344,981,907 of record NC_140587.1, on the reverse strand, counting down.
ACACTATGAAGGTGCAACTTGACATTAATGAGTGCATTCATCCTGTTGCTCAGCAACACCGCCAACTTGCTTTTCATTCAAGAGAGGCCATTGAGTAAGAACTAGAGACCTTATTAAAGAATGAAAACATAGAGCGCTCCGCTGGTCCAATGCCATGGGGTTTGCCCATTGTGGTAGTGCCAAAAAAGGACAGTGAGGGTGTGGTGCTCATTTCAACAAAGCAACTGAGGGAGAAAGACATACAAGTCCGCACATAGCAGATATGATTACACAGCTGACTGGCATCAAAGACTTCTTCCCTTCTTGATTTGAACAAAGAATACATCAACCCAGGCTGGAAGAGTACTGTAGGTACATTACTACTTTTTAGAGTCATGTTGGTTTCTTCAGATGCAAAAGACTTACTTTTGGTGTGGAATATTTCAACCTATCCCAAATGCTTTTAACTACAGTGATGGTATGGAAATGTTTGGGGCCACAAAAAGGAGCATGAAAAAGCTCTTACACAAGTATGCCATCTGCTCACTAATGAAGGTCTCTATAAATGCTGAAAAGGGTGAATTTCACAAAACCAAACTCAAGTTATTTGGGAATATCTTTTCTGTAATGGGGAAGACTCCCAACACTGAAAAAGTACAAGCATTGTCATCCACTTGTCCCCCATAGGATGGGATCATGCTGCGATCCTTTCAAGGCATGGTCAGCTATTCTTCCAGATACATTTGTGACTTTTCTACAGTGACTGCCACATTAAAAGTGTTGACAAAGACACATTTTCCTTTCCAATGGTTCTCTGAATGTGATCAAAGTTATAAGCAAATCAAACATGCCATTCAAAATTCAGCTGAAATGGCCTATTTTGAAAAGTTTGAAAATTACACACTGAGATTGTAGGAGATGCAAGCCCGGTGGAGTTTGGTGCAATTCTCGCTGAACAAAATGGACATCCAAATGCTCACAGACGCATTATGGCCTCTGCCAGCAGCTGTCTTTCTCAGACTGAAAGCACCTATTCTCAGCCAGAAAAAAGAGCATTTTCCTGTGTTTCTGTTCAGAAACCACTTTGTCCTTGTCACTGACCACCATGATCACTATTTTCAGAATTCCAAAAGCCAGGAAGCCCCCTTGCATTGACAGGTGGACAGTGCCATTTCAATGTTACAGGGCAAGGTCCAAAGCTGCTGAAGAGTATTTCAATTTCAAAGTAAAGTCTAGTATCCCTGCATCTCTACCCATTGAGCAAATCATTGTTGCTACTGATAGAGCAGAGACTTTCAATTAACAAATATGTGACAGAAAAATAAGACATTTTGACAAAACATTACATAAATGATGACAAACGTGTTAAGCTTCAAGTTTTGGGAAAATGACAAATGCACCTTTGATTCAGATACTGCATTGTAAAAACATGCATTTGCTAGAATAGCTCATGTTATATTTTACGTTTACTTTAACAGATGTGAACAATTAACAGTTATTAATGATTTGATCTTATGAGTTGATGATGTAATATTAAAGAATACAAGAAATTGTATGAGAAATAACGTATTTGACCAGTGAGAATTTATGAATGTATTATTTTGTGCTGTAACATGTGCACTGTAAATGACAAAAGAAAAGTAGGTGTTGCAAGGGGTTTTGGTTAAAATGTTTTAATGAAACTTTCCCCCAACACACTTTTTAAATGTGTGTGCCTCACAGCATTCATGCAAAGGAAACCTAATATGCATTTTTCCTATAGAAGTGTAATGTTGACATATGGGACACTTTTATGAATACCTTATACTTACACAAATTAATTATGATTTGATTTAGGTGTGTATTAATGCATTCATTTATTAAATTAACATCAGGTGTACTTAATGCCAGATTCATAATTCAGCAAAACTCATCATCTATGAGCTGTTTTTCATGTAGTCTTCCAATTCTGCTTTCTTTTCCAAATGTGATCTCCTGAACTGAATAGTCTGAAGTCTGTTGGAACATTTTGCAAAGTTGCCACTTGTATTCTAACTCTCAATTGGTTTCTTTGACATCCCAGTATGGCTAAACTGCAGTGGCAACACAATCTGTTACATGCTAGACTAGATGCTTGAGAAAGGACTTTCCACAATTCCTAAGCAGTTATTCACTTTCTCTCCAAAGTATCTCATTGTTCATACAACTAAGCTTACAATATTTAAAGAAACTACATACTTGAATTACTTAATTCTTCTGGATTGTATTCTTTTTACCTAATATATTATCCTCATCCCATCCAAAACTACCAATAGAACGTAGTGATGCCAAGGGGGGTCACTCCAGAATCTTTTGGAGTATAGTTGCTCAGATTTTGGAACTGAAGGGTTGGCAGCTTTGCAGCAGTGAGCATCGATGGCTGAAGGGTTCATGTCACGCTGCTGTGACTTTGGTATTGCAGCAACAGATTACTGTCTTTAACAAACTGGGACTGGTCCTTTTGGAACTTACTGAACTTTCCTAAATGTGTGTATGAGGCTCTATTGATTTCCTATTGACCCAAATGCTATAGACATCAAAATCTCCCCTCAACTGAGGAAGATTTTTCCGGTCCTCTTTGGATCGCCTAGAATTTATATGACTTGACTAAACACAGATCTAATTCAATTTTAGGGCTGCATGCTGTTTATTTTAATGTTCTTAACTTCTGAATGAATAACTAATCATTGAAAATTAAACTAACTTCTGTTGATTCTGACACATTATTTACTTGTGAATAATCCATTTGATTTAACTGGTCCATTGAGATTCCTTAGTGTTTGAAATAACATTTGCATAAACCAATTATCTTATTCCTGGTCCTCATTAGATAATTGTTCATCCTCTGAATATCCAGTCCCTTTCAGCACAGAACAAGATTCACCGCTCGAGGACCGTTTCCCTGTTGCTGGACACTGGGGCTTGTCAGCACAACGGACGCCGCAACCTGGAGCCATAACGCTGCCTGAACTCACCTGCTGCAGGGGAGAGCCTGCTATCAGAGAACCACGCATTCGGGACTGCGAGGACCAGGGAGCTGTGCGCGCTCCACACCGGCTGCACCTGGCCCTCTTCCCGACTCCTCCCCCGCAAAGTACATTACGACTCGCGGCCCCCGCTTCGCGGGTGCCGCTCGAGGACCGTTTCCCTGTTGCTGGACACTGGGGCTTGTCAGCACAACGGACGCCGCAACCTGGAGCCATAACGCTGCCTGAACTCACCTGCTGCAGGGGAGAGCCTGCTATTAGAGAACCACGCATTCGGGACTGCGAGGACCAGGGAGCTGTGCGCGCTCCACACCGGCTGCACCTGGCCCTCTTCCCGACTCCTCCCCTATCTCCGCCCCCCTCTTCTATAATATCACAATACAGTTCTCGCGCGCTAGCGGGACGCGTGCGGGACGAGAGCCGGGGCGAAGACCGGGCAAAGAGCGGGCCCTCTGAGGCCCTCTGAGACACGAGGAGACCGGACTGGGGTAACTCCCTATTTCCAACATCTACTAACCGTGAGTCTACAGTTTGACACTGTTAGTATTAATATGGCTGATATTGTAGCTATTAACTCTCCTGCTAAACATGGCGTTCCAACCAAAGGTACATTGGTAGACTATTTTAAAAAGATGGCAGTACCCACGGACAAGGAGACTACCCTCGCTGAACGAAGGCCCGAGCGACGCCGCTCCATAGAGTGCATGAAAAATAGGACATTACTGGACAGTACATCTCCTCTTACTTCGTCCCTTATTGTGCTAAGCCCTTCTACCTTGACGCAGGCGGCGCTAGCCATGGATAACGTCCCAGAGCTGTTAAGAACAATTGATCCTACACCCAGTAATTTTAACTTGTTACCAGTTTTAACTAATGTGTCTCCCGCTAATACTTCTACTATTTCTGGAAAGGAAATCGATATTGTTATTACTCCAACTGAACCGAGGGCTAAGACCACTATTAAAAAGGCAGGGAGGGTACAGGTGTCCAAAGTTATAAGGCCCCCCCCGCTCAAGAGAAGAAAGAGGTTAGGTAACTTGCCAATTCGCAATATTAATCACACTGATTTTGGCAAGGGCCCCATACAAATTGAGAGCATTGCATCACTGACAAAGGCTCCATTACCACCCTCAATTACATGCGACTTGGCTGTAATGCCCTCCTCCTCCCTGGTTCTTCCCCCTCCTGACTTGTCTCGCTCTCCATTGCTCCTACCTGAACTATGTACAGTGTCATCATACCTTGAGAGCATCGAGAAGTTGATTAGATCGTTCACTCTACCTATCATAGAAAGATTAAAAAATATAGAGTCACGGCTGGGGAATCTAGAATCTCTATTTACAAAACATCCAGGGATATCGAAAGATTCCACTCACTACCCGTCTCCCCCTATGGACTTAGATCCACCTCTCACGCACACTAGGATTAACGAGATAGGTAGCTCCAATTCTCAGCGCAGGGATAAGCCCACCCTTACCGCAATTAATCTAAGTCATGGCCAACATGTAGATGGTGAACCAAGGAAGGAAATAGTAAATCCTAACAGAGTAACATCCCCAAACGAGAAGGGGGAGAATCACCTCTCAGCTAGAGTAAGTGATTCACGTAGCCATCAAGTTAATTTGCCCCCAGAGGCGGTACCATATGTGGTGGTGTTAACTGAAGTTCCACCGCTGGACAAGGGCAGAAATGAGGGTTATTATAACCTAAAAAACAAAATCGTGCACTGGCTTAGGACAAATAGACCCCTTCCCCCAAACATTAATGGAGAGATACTGCATGTTCGGAGACTTCCTTGGTTGGGCCGTAGAATTAAAGATCTAGAAGGGGATGTAATCATTATTAATTTTAGAGACCCCAATGCAGTCAAATACATCTTAGACTACCCCTTGGGCTCCACACGGGGATCTATAAATCCCCGTGTATTATCTTATTTTTACCCAAGATCAATAGTCTCTTATAATGCACATCCCAGGGCTCCAAGAAAAACAGTGGCCCTTTTTCATCCATTTGTAGCACCATCTGCTTCCCTTGTTCCACATTGTAACATGCATGTACCTAGTCATGTGGCATATGAAAACGCAGCAGAATGGACCACGGTTCCACCTAGGAATCACAGAATGGGACTTCGGAGGGTGAATTACACGCTACCATTTACTCCCCTCGAAGTTGTTAATAGATTTGGGGCCTTATCAGGAGTTGATGACTGTGATTGACTCAGTATTTCTTTTGGCTATGGACATAGCACACAGGGGGGCCAGGATGAGGGTATGGACTTGATTTTTAAACGGTCGACCTGCTGTCTACACCATTCTATCTCTGACAGGCAATTTATGTCCTCACTGGCGGGTCGCTCAGGGCCCCTGGAACATGCTCCGGTGGTCATAGATGAAATAGCTACTGAATCTTACCGTTCCGTAAACATGGAGAACGGGGTGGAGGAGGTGGGTGGCTGCTTCCCACGAAAGCCCAAAGTCCTACAGGGGTCCTCATGCAACCCACAAAGCGCACGGGAGGTCTGTGCTCTCTTAAGGATAGAAGAAATTACCCCGCACGAGGCTTCTATGCCTGTAACTAGAACTATGAGGGCTTTAGAGATTATGTCATGGAACGTGGCTGGGCTTTCCAATAAGTTAGGCAATACTGATTGGGAAACCTTTATTAAAGAACATGATATATGCATGTTCCAAGAGACGTGGTCCAGAGAAAATCTTAGCCACCCCGGTTTTGCTATTTTTGATATTCCAGCTAGATGGGGCGGGAAGGGACGCCCGTCTGGTGGCCTATCAACATGGATTGCTTGTCATTTAGGTTGTACTGCCGAGGTGGTAGAAACTAACTCTCTGGATATCCTATGTGTCGTTTTGCGTTGGCCCAATGGGGCGGGTCTGAGACTGGTAAATATATACTCTAGACCGGTTGGAGTTGCAGCCACTTCAAGGACACTGGAGGATCTAGGGCTTTTTCTTGACTCCCTCACTGGCCCAGACATACTCTTGGTCGGAGGGGATTTCAATATTCAGTTTGAACCACTCCCGACGTATTTAGATGGGATCAGCAGTGAGGAGGATGATTTCTGGGGAATCCAAAGAATTACAGGTCCGCCAGTCAGGGTAGCATCACCTCTCTTATTGCAAGTTCTAACATTAATATTGGCAAATTCACTTAGAGCATGCAATGGTAGGTTCAAGGGGGATAATCCGCCCCAGCCAACTTTTAACAGACCAAGGCAGGAGTCCCGGATCGATTACATACTGATCAGACTCCAAGATTGGAAATTGGCATTAGACTTTAAAATTGCCCAAAGGGCTGATAGTGATCACAACCCCCTAATCCTCTCATTAGCTGCGGATGGTTTCCTTAGGCCAGAAGCCCGGGGAAATGGTTTACCTGCCCTTAGCCTGACTCTGTCTAGCAACAGACGAAGACTAAGGTGGGATAGACTATTAGAGAAACCGAACCGTATAAGGGCTATATATGAGCAAGTGGCTGTAACTTTGGAAAGAATGGAGAGCCTTCTCCCTCAATTGCCCTCGTTGGAAGGCTGTTCTGTCCTTGAGGATATCCATCAGACTCTTTGTGCCAATCTAGCTGAGGTATTGAATCCTGTGGTCCGGGGCAGGAAACCGAGGAGTGAAAGAGCCTCTTGGTTCAATGCCAGCTGCAGGGTAACAAAGAAAGATCTCCTCCAAGCACTTAAAAATAAGGAAACATCTTCTGTGATCAGGGAAAAGAGGGTGGCCTATAAGTCCAGTCTTGAAGCCGCAAAAATAGACTGGGACTGGGAGAACTGGTCAGAAATAACATCTGCTCTCAAAGTTAGAGATTCCAAAAAATTTTGGCACATAGTCAGATATGGTTCTGCTGAGCCTGTTAAGGCAATAGAAGGTAATGTTACAGCTGAAGTCTGGGAAAAACACTTCTCGTCCCTCTATAGTAGTGTTGGGCTAGACCAAATGGGAACTCCGCCTGAGAGCTTAGTGAACCCCATTGATAGTTGCACGGTGTTGGAAGACTTTAAGCTGGAGGAAGTGGAAAGGGCAATAACTTGCCTCTCTTTAGGAAAAGCGCCAGGCTTAGATAAGATTCCAGGCGACCTCCTAAGGCACGAAATCAGAATTTGGGCATTGTACTTTCTGATACTGTTTAACGCAATTATTCATGGGATGGCACTTCCCCCAACTTGGCTGGGGGCGGAGATTGTGCCCATTTTTAAAAGGGGCTCACCTTTGCTCCCTGCCAATTATAGACCGATCAGTCTGATAGACGTTCCTCAGAAACTCTTTGCGAGGCTTCTGTTGGATCGACTTTTGGACTGGATCGAGGAGAGGGATGTCCTGAGCCCTCTCCAGGCTGGGTTTCGCCAGAAGATCTCTACCGTGGACCAGGTCTTTAGGCTGTCCCTTATACATTGGAAAACAATACAGCTGGAGGGTGGCAGCCTCTATACTGTTTTTGTAGATCTAAGGGCTGCGTTCGACCTTGTTCCGCGTGGTAAGCTTTGGGAAGTCCTGGCGAAAGTTGGGGTGCCAGCTGATCTCCTGAATATGATCATCCGCCTCCATACAAACACCTATGCCCGTGTGAGGTGCGGTGCGCAGGGCGTACTCTCAAACAAGTTTCCCGTGGAGAGAGGGGTAAGACAGGGGTGCGTACTTGCACCGACCCTGTTCTGCCTCTTTGTTAACGGGGTCATTGACCACCTTAATGGGGTCCCCAATTCGGATGTCCCGAAGTTGGCGGGAAGGAGGGTCCCAGCAATTATGTTTGCTGATGATACCCTCCTTCTCTCCAAGTCATCTATGGGAATCCAGCGTGTTCTGGATGGTTTTGGGGACTTCTGTAGAGAGCATGGATTGGAAATTAACACCACAAAGACCAAATTTATGGCCTTCAATCCGCCACCCAGGTTTCACCGTATTCCTCGCATTGGGGAAAATGTACTAGACCGAGTGAGCACGTTTGAATACCTTGGTGTCACACTCAACGAGGAATTGGGGTGGGGTCAACATCAGGAGAAAACAAGGCTGAAGCTGGCGCAACATATTGGTGGAATACTAGCAATGGTGGGGAAGAATAGGTCAACCCTTAAACCCATAGGCCCTCCTCTTCATATTTATAGAGTCCAAGCAAGAGGAGCAGTTACCTATGGGAGTGAACTATGGGGTCACAAAATCCTGGACAGCCTGACAAAGGAGGAGAACAGATTCCTTAGGTGTCTAGCAGCTCTTCCTCCGAGTACACCGCTAGTGCCTTTACGACTTGACTTAGGCATTAGACCACTGGAGGAAGAGTTGGCACTTCGTCCTGTGATCTACTGGCGCAGATTATGGACAGTGCCTGAATTGATTCACTATAGACAGGGTCTCCAGGAAGTTCTCAGCTTCCCAAATTCGGGGAATATTCCTTGGCTTAAATTCATAAGGAATAGTTTGATGAGCCTAGGACTAGATGCACTATGGAATGATCCTGGTAATGTTTGTCCCAAATTTTCTAAAAAGGCTCTAACCAAGGTGTATTATGATTCTAAGGCTCCTTTACTCCGACCCTCTAAATCCCTAGGGTCCCTAACAAACCAATTCCTTCTTATGAAGAGTACATACATCTTTGAATCGGCCTTGGATAATGTCTACCCCGTAATAATTAGGAAGCTTTACCTGCAATGGAGGCACGGATCCTTGCCAATTCGTGCTTTCACTAGCTCCTGGTCCCTGTCGACATCCAGTATTTGCCCGGCATGCAGCGCAAGTGAGGAAACTGAGCTGCATTTTATATTTTTTTGCACAGGCTATACTGAGCTCCGCAGAAAGTGGATCATTCCGATCTGTAGGAACATGGGCTTCGTAAGGTGCCATCAAGCCTTTAGAATTCTCAAGAGCGAAACGGCCGCGCACATTGTGTTCGCAGTGGCAAAATTCTTGGGGGCTTTCTGGCACAAACGGAAAAAATACCTAAAAATGTCGATCTGATTTATGTATGTAATTAGTATGTATTAGCTGTTTGGATGCATTATTTTTAAAGATTTTATCTATTGTTGCCAAATGTTTTATACTGATTTTATGTGCTTTTATGGATTTATTCCGAAATAAAGTTTTCTTGAACTTGATTCACCGGAGGACTAAGTGAGTATGATAGGTAGCCAGAGGTTAGAGAAACTCTAACTACCCCACTATTAAGTTTAGGGCCCAGTATAAATGCTACAACAGTTTTTCTGGTAGCGTGTTGGATGGTTAGCTGTCTGACAAAACTAAGATATCATGCATATAGAGGTCGAGACAAGTGGTGTGAGTATTAATAGGGTTGCACTAATGTGCAACTTGCAAAAAATTGGTAGAGCAATATTTTTTGTGTTCATATTTGAATACATTTTGTTTGGTGTTGTTGTTGCATTGGAGTTGTTATCAGGTCTGAAGTGGCCTAAGATCCCGGGATATACACCTAAGGGTGGTCTCAGAATGCCATACATGAGTAAGTTTGTCTGCTGTGTTTTAAAGAAGCTTTGAGTAGGACGTTGTCGACAGTAACACCAGACAAGGGAGATTTGGTGCAGTGTGAAGTTTAATCATTAGTATGTTTCTGAAAGTGCACAGAGAATAATAGTAAGGATTTTTAGGTGGAGTTGTGCTGGTCGAGATTTAGCTTGGAGTGTATAGTTAATCATTTCTTCTGAGTGAGTGAAGAACTATAATTTCTGTTTGGTGAAGCAGACAAGAGTTTGCTTTGAAAATCTTTTCTGATTATACTGCTTTTAATATGGTGTGTTGGGATCAATTCTGAAAGCAAGTTGGATTGCAAAGGAGGGGTAGCTGCTGCAAGGAGTCAGTTGTCTGACATCATAATCTGTCACGCTGCGATTGGATAGTTAGTGTGAAACCGCGTTGGGATTGGTTGATAGTGTCATAGGCAGCGCAGAGATTAGTAGCTTAAACAATAACAAGTAAGGGTTCACTAGAGATATCAGATGAGGTAATTTGTAAAGGCTATGTGAAAGATTTATTGAGAGCAATGAGCATTTTAGAGAGTATAAAAACATGAATACCGGGGGATGTGCCCATACCTACTAGTGAAGGGGTACCCACACCACCTGAAGGTACATCTGCCTTGTGCATGACCCAAGAGAGAAGCTATCATACAAGTACATGGTTAGATAATTGGATGAGGTATATAGAGAAAGATGGACCTTTAGCTTTTCCACTATATGGAACATTTAATATACAAATTCTTGACAATTTGAGGGGACAGTGGAATTATATCAAACCTCCACCGAGACCTATGCAATTTGAAGCCCTCGGAGAATAGGAACAAGTTGCCCATCAGAAAGAAAAACAGAAACATCGGGGAAGATATAATAACACATTAAATATATATGTCAAGGCTATATGGGATTCACAACAGAGGATTTGGAGAGAAGACGTTGCAGAGGAAGCAAAAATGTATCCTGAATTAGTTGCAGAAAAGGGTGAAGGAGAATATTTAAAGAAAAGAAAACATCTTGGGACCTCTCAAACATTGGCATTAACTGACGAGAGTGATAATGAAATAGATGATGAATTCTTAAATAAATTGTTGTTGAATCGACCTCCACTATATAACGAAGATCAATCCCAAACAGAGTCAAATCCTTTTGCAAGAACTTTACCAGATGCACCTTCGCTGCCCGAGAGATCAAATCCTCGTAATCCATTTTTGATTGACAATCAAACACCAAGAGGAGCAGGATTTCATAACCATTTGATACTGAATGCTCCTGATGCTCTTTCAGTTCCAGTAACGATTAGACCTGTCATTCCTTTGTATCATTCAGGCAGTGGAGGACAGCAAGTACATTTATTGACTGTTTCCACCGGATTGGGAGGAACAAGTATTATTCCACTAGGCTCGAGTAGATAATGAATAAATCCTGATTTGATAAATGTGAATTGTGATAATTATCGTCAAGGAAATGATATTGGAACTAGTATAGAAACAGGTCAAACTAATGTATAACACAATCAAATTAGACTGACCCCATTATCAGGTACAATAGATTGAAATATAGATACTGCCAAGAGGAACGCAAGCCATGGAAGGAAAGATTTTACAAATAGCTACACAAGGTTCTGAAATACATGTTAAGAAAGGATTGAGCTAGTGGGGGGGGGGGTCGCAAGTTGATGCATCAAATGGACCAATAGGTCCTACCCTCCAAGAACTTGATTATTGGATTGAGGATATAGCTCCCTCTGCATTTGACATGGGTACAGAAGCTCAGGCAACATCTGTGGCTAAAAATCTAAATGTAAAATCACTTGATGTAGCTAAGCGTTATTGGAAAAAATGATTTTGGGTACTATCAGTCCTGGCGGAATCATTCATTATCAGGATGATGAATTGTTATTTGTATGTAAGGACATTTCCAGAAGAGCCAGAAGTAAGCCTGGGCAAAGCACTACGCTACGCTCGCGTAGTTTGTGAAGTTTGCGCTACTTCGCACTACGTGAATTGCACGCAGCACAGTGCAAACACGCGTAGCATAGCGCAGCGGTCATTTTTTGCTTGCTCGCGGTCCTCAACATCAAGTTGGCGACCGCGAGCAAGCAAAATGACATCCCGGCGAGACTTTTTCCTCATTCGCGATCAGCAACATCAAGTTGCCGGTCGCGAGCGTGGAAAATAAACCTCCCAACGAGATTTTCAACGTGGGGAGGTCAGGGTTCTCATTGCGAGTGGTCGCGTATGCTCACGACCGCTCGCGATGAGAAACTACCAGTCCGCGTTGAGAAAGCTGACGCTCGAGTAAAAATCTACTCGAGCGGCAGAAAACTACAGCTCGCACTGTGCAAGATGCCGTTTGCAATGATTGCACAGTGCCGGATACTTGTCCGCACTGTGCAATCATTGAAAACGGCATCTTGCACAGTGCAAACAGGGTACTACGCAGTTTGCGAAGTGCTACGTGTAGTTCGCGTAGTGCGAAGTGCACTTTGCGGAGCTACGCGGAGCACTACTTCGCGAACTACGCCCAGGGTTAGCCAGAAGCACTCATGAAAAATTAGCTGAAGTTTCACAAAAATATGGGGTGGACATAGAAAAATCTAAAACATTACAAAAGACTTCTCAATTAGACTTCAGTGACAAAGATCTTGAAAATCTTAAACACTCAGGCAAAAGATTACAGATTAAGGAATTATTGACAACATTTAGAAAATGGGGTGAGTTGGAGAGAGGGGGAGGCAGCTGGGCTAAAAAGAAGGAAACCAAGAAAACAGCCATGCCCCTGGATCCAATGATTGAAGGGCAAACAGACAAAACAGAAATAATCCAATGAGGGAGGTTTCTGAAGGAGGTTATGTTCCTGTTCCATGTACTACACCAGATATACTGTCCTTTACAAATGACTTCCCAAAACTAAGCGGGAAGCCTGTTGAATGGTATAGACAAGTTGAAAGGTTTGTGAAAGTTTCAAAGATTTTCTTTAAAGATTTGGATACCTTTTTTGATACTGTGTTCCCTAGTGATTTATGGACTGAATGTAAAATTGCTATTGATTGGACTGAAACAGAACCTGCTACAAATCTGAAAACTGTTGCACCATCAGCTGAGGTAATAAAAAAATATAATGAAACCTTTACCTATTTGAACATAAAGATTTCACCAAAAGAAATTGATTGGGTAAAAATTGACATGACAACACAGCAAGTAAAGGAAACAATACATGTGTTTTATGAATTACTTTTATAGGCATTTAAACAGTATAGTGCAATAGACAAAGTGTCAGGAAAAGATATGGGACATTTTGTTTATCGATTTGAGTATGGACTAAGACCTAAGTGCCTTGATACTACAGCATTTGATTTTTTGGAAGAGAAAACCAATAGATGAGATTCTTCGGTATGCTAAATATTGTGGAGAAGAAGTGGATTCTAAGCATAAGAGATTAAAGGAGAAGTTGATGTTGGCACAAATGAGGCCAGCATAGAAAGGTTACATGGGAGTTGGTGCAGATTGTGCAATTGTCTTACAGGGAAATGGTCAAGCGAATAAAGGCATGCAAGAAGTAGGAGGTGGACAACAACAGAATGCGCAGACTCGAGGTAGAGGGACTTCAATAGAAGCGTTGAAAAAGACCAATCTGCGTCATATTTGCGGCAAGTTCAGGGTGGGTGCCTGAGATGGGAGGAGGAATGTGTGCTTACAGCATCCTTAGAGGTAGACCAGTGTGGTCTCTATGTGGATGGCAAGGTAAACAGAACACCTTATGTATTCCTTATTGACACTGGTGCTACCCGGTCCACTGTAAGAAACCTACCCTCTGGGGAGAAGGAATCCAAGTTGTAGGAGTTTGAAATCGATTAATGTCAAATCCTGCAACTGAACCTGTCAAGATACAAATTGCGTCTTTTGAAGACCTGCACAAGTTTGTGATCTGTGATGCTAGTCCAGTAAACCTATTGGAACAAGACCTGTTGTGTAAACTAAATTGTTTCATTTATTGTACCCCAAAGGGAATTGAATTTCATACCAATAATGAAGATATTTTATTCAAAATGGCCAAACCAAAATCTGGATCTGAAGGTTTATTCCCCTTATTAACCAGTTATGATTTACCTTTGGAATTTAGGGACACTGTGCTACCGGTAGTTTGGGATTTCACAGAAAAGGATAATGGATTGATCAAAGGAGTGGCTCCAATACAAATTACTTTAAGACCAAATTCAGAATTTCCTTGAATCCCACCGTATAACCTGAGCCCAGAGACGATTGCAGGTATAACGCCTTTAATTGAGTCATTGATTTAACAAGGAATTCTGAGAGAGATTATGGGAAAACCACGTATTTCAGCTATTATGGGATTCTGAAACTGAATGGAAAATATCAAATTGCTAAGGATTTGCACGAGGTCAACCAGATTGTGATTCCAGTTGTCTGATTGTGCCAAATCCAGCTGTGATACTATATCAGATTCCATGTAAAGCCGAATGGTTCCTGTCATTGAATTATGCAGAGCTTTCTTTTCCATTCCCTTGCACTCAATTCTTATTCGATTTCCAGTTCAGAAACCGTGTCTTGGCATGATGCTGAGATCCACAAGGGTATAAGGAAAGCCCTTCCATCTTCAATCAGATATTGAAGAAGAACCTAGAGTCATCGGTAATGCCAAATCACTCTTTGTTGGTTAAGTATATTGATGACTTGTTAGTAGCGTCAGGTACTCAGTTAGCTTGTCCAGGCAACACCATCACATTATTAAAACATTTGGCAATGAGTAGATACCAACTATCACCAGTGAATTTATAATTCTGCAGGAGTAAATCCTTTATTTAGGACACCACATTAAAAAAGGGAGCCAGAGAGGTGTCATACGATCAGATTACTGGGATTTGGCAGATGAATCCTCCTAAAACACTAAACAAGTTTGCATTTTACTAGGAATGGTTGGCTGTTGTCAACAATGGATTACAAATTTTCCATTGACAGCCAAACCACTCCAAAGACTTACACACAAAGATTTGTCAGATCCAGTTCCATGGAATGATGAATGCATGGGATCACTGACAGAATATCGACAGTCAGAAAATCGACACAAGAATATCGATGTCCAGAATATTGAAGTCATATCTACATTATTTTAAGTACAAAAATATTGGGGAAAAAATATCAATGTCAAAAATATAAATGTAAATAATACATAAAATTAAAAGAAACATAGTTAAAAATATTTCAAAATATTTAAAGATTATAACTAATTTATATAACGTAAAAATAAATTAAACATATACATATAAAATATAATATATACGTACTTAATAATTTTCATAAATAATTATTTTAATACCTTATAAATTGTTAAAAAACAATTGATAAGTTATAAATACATATATACACATGCAACAATAATATAAATAAAAATATAAAAAATATATATAACAAATTAAAAAATTACAATATTTTTAATCTTTTTTTAAAAAAAGTATACACTACATTAACAAAAACTTTAGAGAAAATATTGGATAGTGGAGGGAATAAAATTACTATCCTCACTCCAGAGAGTGTAACAATAGGGAAAGTCTTGGATAGCGTAGGGGTAAAAATGACTATTCCCACTCCAGTGAGTGCAACAGTAGGGAAAGTGTCAGACAGCGTAGGGGTAAAAATTACTATTCCCACTCCAGAGAGTGCAACAGTAGGGAAAATGTTGGATAGAGAAGGGGTAAAAATTACTATACCCACTCCAGTGAGTGCAACAGTAAGGAAAGTGTTGGATAGCGTAGGGGTTAAAATTATTATTCCCACTCCAGAGAGTGTAACAGTAGGGAAAGTGTTGTATAGTGTGTGGGTAAAAATTACCAGTCCCACTCCCGAAAGGGCAAAAGTAGGGAAAGTGTCGGATAGCAAAAGGGTAAAATTACTATTCCCACTCCAGAGAGTGCAACAGTAGGGGACGTGTTAGATAGCGAAGGGGTAAAAATTACTATTCTCACTCCAGTGAGTGCAACAGAAGGGAAAGTGTTGGATAGTGTAGGGGTTAAAATTACTATTCCCACTCCAGAGAGTGCAACAGTAGGGAAAATGTTGGATAGCGTAGGGGTAAAAATTACTATTCTCACTCTACTGAGTGCAACAGTAGGGAACTTGTTGGATAGCAAAGAGGTAAAAATTACTATTCCCACTCCAGTAAGTGCAACAGTAGAGAAAGTGTTGGATAGCAAAGGGGTAAAAATTAATATTCCCACTCCAGTGAGTGCAACAGTAGGGAAAGTGTTGGATAGCGTAGGGGTAAAAATACTATTCCCACTCCAGAGAGTGCAACAGTAGGGAAAATGTTGGATAGCGTAGGGTTAAAAACATACTATTCCCACTCCTCTGAGTGCAACAGTAGGGAAAGTGTTGGATAGCGAAGAGGTAAAAATTACTATTCCCACTACAGTGAGTACAATAGTGGGAAAAGTGTTGGATAGCGTAGGGGTTAAAATTAATATTCCCACTCCAGAGAGTGCAACAGTGGGGAAAGTGTTGGATAGCGAAGGGGTAACGATTACTATTCCCACTCCAGTGAGTGCAACAGTAGGGAAAGTGTTGGATAAAAATGAATAATTACCTTATTATAATTAATTTACTTCCCACCCTATTCCAGTATAAACCCACAACCCACTCCCAAAAAAACACAATTAATATAATAATCAATTAATCAATGAATAAAAATAATTAATTAACAATACATTAATTATCAATGCCAATAAATGAAAATAAAACATTACTTAATTATAATAAATTACTTCCCACCCTATTCCCCTATAAACCCACAACCCGCTCCTAAACTAAATTAACACAATTTATATAATTATCAATTAATACAAATTAATTAATAATGAATTAACAATAAATTAATTATCAATACTAACAAATTAAAAATAATAATTACTTTATTATAATTAAATTACTTCCCACCCTATTCCCCTATAAACCCACAACCCGCTAAGGAGCTAAAATGCTAAATTTAATTAAAAATAATGAATAATTTCCCAAAATTATTATTTAATTTACTATAATTAAATTACTTCCCACCCTATTCCCCTATAAACCCACAACCCGCTACGGTACTAAAACGCAAAATTTACTTTAAAAATAATAACTGACTTCTTAAAATGTAATACATATATTTAAAAAAAATACTAAACATAAAAAAACATGCGAAACACATACATATAAAATACATACTAAAATACATAACACTAACATAAACATCGATATTATTAACAACAATATTTTTGCAAACGATATTACTGACTTTGATATTAACAAAAACGATATTTCTTACCTTCAGGTCGATATTCTGGTCACCGATATTCTTGATGTCGATATTCTGTCCCTTCGATATTCACAATTCGATATTTCTGTACTTCGAAATTAAAAAGTCGATATTCTGTCTGTATAACTAATGCATGCGCTTTTTTAATGAACTGCGAGAGAGTCTGTGTGGAGCTCCAGCATTGGAATATCTGACTTTAATAAGAGTTTTTCTCTGTTGTGCAGTGAGAGCAAAGGCTGCACATTGTCAGTTTTAATGCAGATGCATGGAACTGCATGCAGACCTGATGCATATTTTTCGGCTGTGTTAGACTCTGTAGCTGCAGCTTTGCCTAGATGTCTAAAAGCCATTGCTGTCACATGTTTGAGTTTTGAGCAGTGTGCGAGCATTGTGATGGGCGATCCATTGAAAGTACATCTGCCACATCCAGTTGAGATCTTGCTTACGCAACATCTCACTAGTAGCCGATTAACAAAATGAGCAAGTGAATTTGGATGCTGAGAATATGTAATTCATGCAATGTATGAGTTTGAATATGGCTACTTTGATGCCCCTGCCAGGAAATGAAGTTGTAAAGATGAAGCAAATCCTGATTGCATTGATGTGACTGAATTGTGCACAAAACCCCAACCTAGACATTCCGGATGATTCATTACCAAGTCAGACCATGTGTTGTTCATGGATGGATCAAGTTTGCCAGATGCCGAAGGAAACCTGAGAGCTATGAAAGTATGTCATCTGTACTATTGTGAGAGTAGTGGAAGCATTATGGTTGCAAGTAGAGTATTCCGCCCAGTTTGCTGAGATGGCTGCTCTTACGCGGGCTTGCAACATCAGTGAACATTTGAGAGTTACCCCTTTTATTGATAGCCAATATGACTTTGGGTAGTACATGATTTCAGTTGTGGTCTCAGCGTAGATTCATGACCTCTTCGGGTTCACCTATCCAAAACAGACAGAGCATGAAAAATCTACTTCTGTCATTAGAACTGCCCACCCAAATTGCAGTGGTCAAGTTCCTAGCCCATCGACACGGGAATGATTATGTGACAGTCGGTAACTGCTATGCAGGTGAGTGTAGGCTGATGTTGTCGACTGTGGAAACATGGGAAGAAATAAAAGTCTTCCAAGATGAAGTGCCAGAAATTGAAAGACAAGGGTGGATTAAAGCAGGAATCACACAGAGACAGGAAGATTAGTTGTGGGTGTACACAAATGGAAGACCAGTCCTACCTGATAGTTTGTTGTCAATCATGGCAAGAAATTATCATGGTCCTTCACATGTTAAAGAATATATGCTATGATACGACTTTTTTCTCAAACATGGTCTAATGACCAATTTAGAGCAATTGCAGAAGTGCTGTGTCAAAGATGTGTGCTTTGCCAACAGCAAAATGTGGGAAAGAATACACTGGTCACAATGATTCATGTGGGAAGAGCTTGAGGACCATTTAAAAGGATGCAATTTGACTTCATTCAAATGCCCCCTTTCAATGGTTTGAAATATGTTTTGGTGATTGTGTGTTTGCTATTTCTTTGGGTGGAAGCATGCCCAACTAGGCGTAATGACAGTCTTACTGCAGCAAAACTACTTCTTAGAGAACACATGCCGTGTTTTGGATTCCTGACTTCTTTCTAATCGGATTGAGGGACTCATTGTAACATTGAGGTTTTACGGATGCTTTGCGCAGCATTACAAATTGAGCAAAAGGTACACTGTGCATATCGATCAAAAGCATCTGGAGTGGTTGAGCAAGTTAATGGAATGATGAAATCCAGATTGGCGAAAGTGTGCACGTCTATATCGCTAAAATGGTCTGATGCTTTGCCCTTGGTGTTGATGAGGTTGAGAAGTTACCCAAACAGAAGAACTGGACTGTCCCAACATGAGACAGCCCGCAGTCCCAGCTAATCAATTAGTGAACATAACTGATGGTTTGGTACTCGATTACTGTAAAGGATTGGCTGATGTGGTACGTTCTGTGTCTCAGCAGGTTGGGGAAGCTGCCACTTCACCTCATCAGGAGCAGTGCCACAACCTTAGTCCCAGTGACTGGGTCCTGGTGAAGAAACACGTATGCAAGTTGTGTTTGGAGCCTCGTAGGTGTGGTCAATACCAGGTGATCCTTGTTACCACAACTGTTGTCAAATGTGGTGGTCTGCCTAATTGGGTACATGCTGCCCACACTCGCTAAGTCCCATGTGCCTTTGAAGGTGCAGCACCTGAGGTAGATGTATCAGTGGTCACAGTGAGACATCCAACTCAGGTGAGTCAAAAAGTAGAAGGGGCGGCAGCTACTGGGTGTCGAAGCACTAGTTCAAGTAAGGGTCTGAGAGAATCAGTCCCTGTAGGCACCGAGGGTCATGGGGAAATGGACCTGACTTTGTGAGATACTGACCAAGTTGATCCGAACAGTGCAACTGAAACATTAGCGATAAGCGGAGACCATTGTCACAAAAAGCAGACTGACTGACACAAATCCTGACAGAAGGCAGAGTTCCCCCAACTATTATTGAAGTCTCAAATCAATCAGAATAGAGTGACACTGATGATGACCAGCAGTAAGAAGGTCAAAGAGAGCCAAGGTACCAAATCGAAAATACGCTGTACCTGAGTGGACTTATTCGGGCACAGGCAGCGACTGGGAGGAAGCATATCACACTTTTTGCTTCAAAGATTCAAGCTCACAAAAACCACTGTAATGGTGTGTAAAAATAGAGGGCCAATATCAATGCAGAAAAAAATGGAACGGTCTAACAAAAATCTGAAGAGACAAAAATACACTAGTAAACCAGAAAAGCTGAAACCTGTGAACTACGACGGTGAGAGGAAATAAATAGAAACTCACCTAAGAGTTCAATAATAAAAATTTCCTGCAAATATAACGCTATGCCAAGCATCCTCTGCAAACATTTTAAAAGGAGTTATGAAATCTGGTTCTGCAGAAGTCGGCATTTCAAACCCGGTATAAGTAAAATGCAAACGTATATGTGCATGCCTGCTAACTGCTTTTTCTATAGTTATTGTTATGTTCCAAGGGGGCATATGTATGAAACGATTTTGTATTCGCAAACGCTGCGAATTGCAGAAAAACAGCGTTTGGGAATACAAAATCGCAAAATGAGATGTATGAGGCATTTCAGCCTCGCATTCTTAAGGAATCGCTAATTTTGCGATTTCTTAAGTGTGCGTAAGCATTTAAGAAATCGCAAATTGCGATTTCTTAAATGCTATGTAACACGCACCCAAGTTGTGTGATTTCTCCTTAAGAAATCGCAAATTACCACCAACTTCAAGTTGGTGGTAATTTGCGATTTCTTTGAAAAATGCACTTTTTTGCATTTTTCAAAGTGCAATGTGGCGCACATACATGCCCTTAGGGTATGTATGTGCGCCATATGCGCACACATGCTGATTTCAGGGGTGCATCAGGGTGTCATCATGACACCCTTGCACCTTTGAAAATATTCTCAATTTGCGATTAGCAAATAGCGATTCACAAATTGAGAAGGACTTCCCATTCATTGCTATGCGCCTCCTGGCCCATAGGAATGAATGGGAAGGTATTCCTTAATTGCGATTTTGCTATTTGCTAATTGCAATTAAGGAATTTTAAGAATTCGCAAAATTTGTGCGAATTTTTAGATACATCCCGTTTTGCAATTGTCAAATAGCGATTCTCAAAAAATCGCTATTTGAGAATCGCAAATGGAGATGTTGATACATATGCCCCTTAGCGTCTTAAATCTTTCTCATCACGTCAATACAAAAAATTTTACTAAACGCACTTCTGTTACTAAGCCATTAGAAGAGAAAAATGATAAAGTCGAATCTAACATATCAATTTATAAAACTCTACATCTAAATCAGTCTATTAGCAATTTGTAACTAAACGCCTTTACAAAATTATTATATGAGTATTTGGACATCATGGATGCTCTTGGTTGCTATGTATGTATGCAACTACCTACTTCTGTCTCAGAGGGGGTGACCAAACATCACCTTCCTGTTACATATGGAATTTCATGTAGTGTGATAACAAGTTTGTTTTATTATCAAGAGCAATTTCAATATTACTATTCTAATTATGATCTTACTTATTTTGAGAAAAACTTGAATAGTGTGCCAGATACAAAAGTTGCTGGAATAATGGGTGAATTTTTCAAACCTATACACACAATAGATACTGTTTATTCACATCAACATAACTTAACATGCCATTTACATAATGTAGTAAACGATTTTATAACTTCAGTTGAAGATAGAGCCGGGGAAATATTGAAAAAATCTGAAGGACAATCAAAGGTTCTTCCTTGGGCAAACAGGGAAACTAAACTTAAAAAGAGTGATGCAATGGCTCTAGATTGGCAACAAAAAGAAAAACTATTCATATTATGACGCTAAACTGAATTTGTTAATAAATATGGTGGTTCTAGTGAATGTGACCACACCTTCCAATTGTGGGGGGATGAGGTTTCTATCTTGGGGATGTAGATCCTGTATTTCCTGGAATATATTATATCTGTGGGAAAAATGCCTATTACAGGCTACCAAAACACTGGTTATGGATGCTGCTATATGGGAATAGTATTTCCAAATATTTACCATGTGGGACAGAGATGGAAACAACAAGTTTAATCATTCATGCTTGAGAAGCTGATTAAGCACTGCTGAAGTAATTGGGAACATATTTGTTGCAATAATTCCATCAGTTGGGGTGATTCTAAAACTTTTAACTGTAGTTGATTATTTATCAATTGATACAGCTGGAGGATTCCTTGCTATGGATAATGAAATGGTTGCTATCAAACAAAATCGTCTTGCATTAGATATCCTTACTGCAAAAGAAGTTGGAGTCTGCTGGATGCTGAAAGTTGGACAATGTTGTACTTATAACCTTGACAAAAGCAAAGCTTTGCAGGGATATATAAGCAACATTACCCATTTAGAAAAATATTTGGGTAAATGTAAGGCTAATGGTGCCTGTGAATCAATTGAGAAAGTATTGACTTCTGTGGGAAGGGGGTTTGGTACCTTAGGAGGTAGTTTAGTGAGAAGAATATTAACACCCAAACTAACTATTGCTAGCTGCGTACGAATAGTAATAATGTTTATTACATTTGTAAAGGCATGAAGGCAAAGAAGGATATCAGAGGTTTGAAAAGAAATAAATCAGAAATTGAACAAAAAGAGAGACAATATGGTTACTATTACAAACTAAAATCCTTAAAGCAATCTAGGCTAAAACATTTGAAAACATCAGCACTATTTTTTTTTTTTTAAACGCACTTTATTGAGTTTTTATGCAAACATCCACGAAGTCCCATACAATATGCAGCAGCAGAATCCCTGAGAAGCAATCAACAACCCCCCTCCAATGACACAGTGCATAATACAAGGATATACAAATCGTTCCAGAGCTGTGCGTCAAATAAACCAAAAATCTCCCCAACTAAGACCTATTGCGAACCACCATGAAAAAGGAAAAGTCCCTCCCCCTCCCGCAGTCCCCACCAGCAACGCAGATATCCGTTTCCGACCTCATGCATCCCATACGTCGAGGATTAACTATGTGTCAAGCTGTGTGATGATCCCTTCTTGTTCCGGGGCTATCTCCCCATCCAGGGCCTGCTCTTCGCTATCGTCCTGCGGCTCATAATCTCGTAGTGCCTGCACTAGTGCCTCCCATGCAGCCGCCGCCTCTAGTGCCTTCTCATCGCTACGTCTGCGCGCCATCTGATAGCGCAGTGCACCCTCACTGGTGGCCCATTTGAGGAACTCACCCTTCCATCTTTTACTGGTGGGACCCACGGACGCTTTCCACCGTTTCGTAATTTCTCGCTTTGCTAATATAAGTCTCATATCTATGAACTTACTCGTAATCTTATTCTTGGGCGTATGTGGGAACCAGTGCAGTACACTAACAGCCATATCAAACGCCAATCGCCTCTCCGTCACCTCATTCAGGGTATCCCCCACCTCCTTCCAGTAAAGACCCATCGCTGGGCAAGACCACAACATATGCTCCAGTTCCACCCCCACTCTCGTGCATCTGGGACATGCCGCCTCTTAGACCTTAAAATATTTCTGTATTTTGCTAGGCGTCAAATACGCTCTGTGGAGGACATAGAAGTGTACGAGCTGAAACCTTGCATTCCTCGTACTCTTCCAGGCCCGACGCATGAGCCCAGGTCACCTCAGGGATATCTTTACCTAGATCGGTTTCCCATTTCCCCTTCAAGTCCGCCAGAGGCGGCAGGTTCTCAAGGAGCATTCTAGAGTAGAGGCATGTGACCGCTTTGAAGGTCCCTGCCGCCATCATGGTGTACTGGCAGGCCATCGACACTTTTGGCTCCATCAGCCCCTCTCTCCAATGCGCCTGTATCGCTCGGGTCAGCGCCGCGTGCAACAAGAAGCTCCCCCTCGGCAAATCAAATTTCTCCTGGAGAGCGTGGAATGGCAGCAGAACCCCATCTTCATACAGATCGCCCACCACCTGCAGTCCCGCTTCTTCCCAAAGCTGTAATGGCGACCAATCTCCGCCGTGCGGCAAAGCCGTCAGCATCCCTATTGGTATCTCCGGTGCATACGGATGTACCACTCCCGCCCTACGCTGAGACCGATTCCAGCAGGGTTTGAAAGTCATCTCCTCTGTGAGGAGGTCCCTAGGCTCCAGTTTCTGCTGTAAGGCGATGTAGGAAAGGACATGGCGCGGCGTTCCCCCCTCCCTCCCAGCTTCCGGACCTCGGAATACCCGCGCTACGTTTTAGGTGTAGATCTGCAACTGAGCCGCTATGTAGTATAATTCAAAGTCCGGGACCGCCAGTCCGCCTTCCACCTTGGGTCGCATAAGCGTCCTCAGCGCCACTCTACGCCTACCCGTGCCCCATAGGAAAGATACCACCATCGATTTCAATAATCGAAATGTGGAGCCGGGGATCCACACCGGCAGCGTCCTAAAGTCCTAAAGTAGTAGAGGAAGCGAGGCAGAACTATCATTTTCAAAAGGATATGCGGCCTGTTACTGTCAACGGAAGGGTGGCCCAAAAGGCCATACTCCCTCGAAGCGCTCTCACACTGCGTCCTACATTCCCTTCCAGCGTGTCCGCCATCGTGTGATAGATGTGGACGCCTAGGTAGCTCAGGCAGGTAGGTTCCCATCGCACCTCCCGAGTCGTGGCCGGTCTAGGTTCTGCTCGCCTCACTGGGAACAAACAGGTCTTAGCCCAATTAACTCTCAGGCCCGAAACATCTCCAAACACGGAGAGTAGGCTCTCCGCACCCGCCAGCGCCCCATCGGCGTCTTCGAGAAACAATAATAAGTCATCTGCGTAAAGCGAGATATGGTGGCGGCCGTCCCTGCCATCCAGCCCTACGTAGTGCTGGCCTGTCCGAACCTTAACCGCGAGGGGCTCTACCGCCAAGGCGAACAATAGTGGGGAGAGCGGGCAGCCCTGTCTTGTCCCCCTCTCCACTGGGTACATCGGTGAGATCAAGGAGCCCGCTCTCATTTTAGCCACAGCCGAGGTGTATAACACTGATGTCCATTGTAGGAAGCCCTCTCCCAAGCGAAACTGTCGCAAAACCTTATATAAATACCCCCACTCCAAGCTATCAAAAGCTTCTTCAATGTCCACTGAGAGTACCATTGGCTGAAGCGCTTCAGGGTGATCAACATCTAGTAAGCGCACTAGCCTCCTGATGTTCGCAGTCGTGTTGCGCGTCAGTATGAACCCAGCCTGGTCTTCATGAACCAGCGTGGTCATGTAGCGCAGTAACCGGGCCGCCAATATGCTACTCAGTATTTTGTAGTCGGTAGTCAACATCGATAGGGGCCTATAGGAGGCCATGTTCTCACTCTCCTTCCCCGGCTTCAACAACGGGATCACCAGCGCTTCGCGCATTGATTGGGGTAGCCGTCCCAGCTCTCTCGCTTCTCTATAGACTTCCTGAAGCCGCGGCACCAGCAAGTCAGCATATTTCCCATAAAATTCTATGGGCAAGCCATCTAGGCCCGGCGTTTTGTTGCGAGCCATGCGCTTGATGGCAAATCTAATTTCCCCCGGCTCTATGTCTTTCCCCAAGTCCTGCGCCTGCTCCTGCTCCATTCTTGGTAACGGCACCTCATCCAAGAAAGCGTCAACTGCCGGATCCCCGTCGTCCAACCTACTTTGATAGAGTGTCTCGTAATAGTGCTTAAAGCACTGCATAATTTCGGTTTGGGTGTAAACCTGTCCCCCTTCCGCTGTCCGTAAAGCCAGGATAGGGGAGCTCCGCTTTGCGGGGTTGGCTAGCCATGCCAACAATGTCCCCGCCTTATCTCCCTCAGCATGGGCTCTCATTGTATAGTTTCTATGGTCAAAGCTGCGCAAGCGCTCCACTTCCACTGCCACCGCTTCCTTAGCCGCAGTAACCACTTCCTGGAGCTCAGGGCGGCCAGGCCTCGCTATCTCCACCTCCCGAAGGCTGGAATCGGCCTTGTTCAGATCATCAAGGAGCGTTTTCCTTACACCCGCATGCTTCCCTATGCAGAGCCCCCTGATAACAACCTTAAACGCGTCCCACTCTATCGCCCTCGTCGCAGCCGTGCCCACATTGTCCGCAAAATACTGTGTGATGCCCTCTTTGAGCGCTGCATGAAACAGTGGGTCATCTAACGCTTCGGGCCGCAGTTTCCAGGTAGGAACGCACGAGACTCCAGCCATCCAATCCATTCTGATTAACAGGGGGTTATGATCAGAGATCGTTCTGGTTAAATACTCAGTGTGCACGATAGCAGGCATTACTGTCGGGGAACATAGTATCAAATCTAAACGAACATGCAGTTCATGCATGCCAGAGAAATAGGAGTAGTCCCGGTCTCCCGGGTGCTGCGCGCGCCAAGCGTCTATCAGTCCCCAACGCGTCTGCCAATCGAGTCTGCCCTTGGTCAAGCGGTACACCGGGGAGTCCGCCAGCGGCGGGTGGGATCTATCTAGAGAAACATCTGCAACGGAGTTAAAATCCCCACCCAGCACCAGCGGGCCCGCCAAGTAGTGGGCCAATGCTCCGGATAACTGCGCCAGAAAGCCCAACTGGTCAACATTGGGCGCGTACAAGCTGCAAAAGGCGATGTCTCTCCCCCTTAGCTTCCCCTCAACAGCCACGTACCGACCCTCAGGATCAGCCACTTGTCTAACTACCTGGAACGGGACTCCCGCCCTGACCCAGATCAGCGCCCCCCGGGCAAATGCGGAGTAAGTGGTGTTGAATATCTGGCCCCTCCATCTACGCTGCAGCGCTATCCCTTCTGCCCGTGTTAGGTGTGTTACTTGGAGCAGTGCAATGTGTATACCCCTACGGAGTAAGTAAGCATGGACCTTATGTCGCCGCGTCATAGTATGAAGCCCCCTCACATTCCAGGTCATACATCTCAAATTTGTTAAATCAGCCATTCTCCCACAATCTCTCGCTGAATCGAGAACCGATCTCCGCTATTGTGCCGGCAAGGATCCCTCCCGAACGTTTCCCCAACAATCCCCAACCCCCCCCCCCCCAAGAACAGGACCTAGAAACACCCAACTAGCTCCCATCCAAACCATGACTGCTATATAGCAACTAGTAAGCCCAACAGCAGACACTGTGGGTACGCCTTATGGGCAACAAGGGGGGACCAGTAACCAACGGGCAGCCACCTCAGTTCCTCCAGGTCGCACGGTCCCTCCGAGCCCAACGGCATCTGTCACCCCTGGTACCCCCCCTCCCCCCTCCCCACCGCTCAGACGCCATCAGCCCCAACAGGCTATCCACCAGGGACCATGCTCGGGTCACTTATCCACTTCGCTCAGGTCCAACTCCACCGCTCCCAAAACACAAGTCTGCGTGGTGTGGGGCCAGAGCCTGCCGGAGATCTTTCAGCTCCGAGGACCAGTCGGTAGCGGGGCCAGTCCGCCCCTGCGGGGCCACTCCTCACGCCACCTCGCCAAGGGGGAAAATGACGAAGCGTGGGCGCCGGCCACCCCCAGTGCAGCGTCGCACCACCGGGCGAGGCGCAGGCCCCGGTCAACAGTTCCACGCTGGTGGCAGGCCTTCTCAGAGTCGCCGCCCCGAACACCAAGCCACTGCCCGCAGTCGATGAGGCCACCGCTCCCCCTCTCGCAGGGCGTCAGGGGTCTCACCTCCGCTCCAGGCCGAGGAGCTCTTGCCTCAGGGGCCAACCTGCTCCAGTCATGCACCGTCGCAACAACGCCTCTTCACCGCTCCCAGCGCAGGCCCGTTCTCAGGGAGGCCCTCACAGGCCGTCGGCAGATCCCGACGCAGGCACCGGCAGACAGGGAGGCAGGGCCCAGGAAACCGTCTCTCTTCTCCAATGCACGGGGAGCCGCAGCGCCCCCCCCGCCACCATCCGCAACAGGGCCCCCGTCTGTCGCCGGGTCGTGGGTCTCTCAGGGGCCGCCGATGCCGCTCGGGCACCCAGGAAGCACAGCTCCGCCCGGTCTCAGGCCCACGCAGGAGGGATTCACCCAAGGTGTGGGTCCAGCAGCGGGTCACCCACCATGCCTCTGCCACCAGGAAACGCCGATCATCGGCCTCTCGGCTGGTGCCTGTACCCGCCGCACCAGCAATCACGGGCCTCCCAGGGCCCCCGCCTCCGCAGCACACAGCGGCCGCAAGGCTAGGGGGGCAGCGCACACCGCCCCCCGCAGAGCGAACTGTCTGTAGTCCGCCACCTAGGGGTCTCCGGTCCGCTGCCTTTCGAGGGGTAGAGTCGGGTGTCAGCGCTTCGTGAATCCGGGCAACACCAGTCAGCCATTCCCCTGCGAAGTCGCCATCTTGAGGGCTGCGGCTCCGTGCACTCCGACCAGGCTCGTCGACGAGCTATCATGGTCCGCCAGCAACCAAACTGCTCCCGTACAGGTCCGATCATCCGCAGCCCCGCCGACCACCAGCTGAGGGGGTCGGGGGGTCCCGGGCTCCGTTGCTTGCAGGAGAAATGCGGGCTCAGTTACGGAGCTCGCGATCTAGGCGGCCGCCATCCGCGGCTCCAAGCCATGCCCCCAAAACATCAGCACTATAAATGTAACATAAGATAAGATAAGAGGTAAGAGTGTGATGGCTTATTGTGCCATTAAAGAGGGAACTGATAGAGCAGAAAATTTCACTTAACAAATTTGTGACAAAAAAAAGTTTTTGACAACACATTACATAAATGATGACAAACGTGTTAAGCTTCACGTTTTTTGAAAATGACAACTGCAACTTTGATTCAGATACTTTATCATAAAAGCATGCAGATGCTTGAATTGCTCATGTTATATTTTATGTTTACTTTAATAGATGTGAATTATTAACAATTATTAATGAGTTGATCTTATGGTTTGATAATGTGATAATGATTACTAGAACTTTAATGAGAAATAACATGTGAGAATTTACATCTTTATCATTTAATGCTGTAACATGTGCACCGAAAATGACAATGGAGAAGTAGGTGTTACACAGAGTTTGGGTTAAAATGTTTTCATGACACTTTCCCTTAACGTACATTTTAAATGTGTGCCTAATAGCACATACGCAAAGAAAGCCTTATAAGTAGTTTTCCTATAAGTTGTAACGATTCACTCTCCGTGCTCTCGTTCCCACCACCAGGGAGGCGAATTGTGGGGCTTTCCAGTATTCTAAGATGCTTCCAGACACTCCCCTGTGTGCATATCATGACTTCCAGACATGTGGACAGTATTTAGGCATTGACATCCATTCCCAATCCATGCCGGGTTTTGTGGAAGCCAGTCTGCTCATGCTGGAAACTCCATTACCTAGAATACCCTGTTCAATGCTTTGTCTCCACCCCTGCAGGCCAAGGATGGGTGGAGGAATTCAGCTCACCTGCGGCTGGCTGCTGCTAGCCCGCTCTCACCTGATGCGCATGAGTACTGTGAGCTCTTTTAAGCCCCAGCTCCCTTCAGCCCAGTGTTGGTCATTGTAGCTGTATACCGATGAGACCAATCCTTGTTCCCAGTGTTTCCTGAGGTTTTGATACCCTTGTTTATAGTGTTTCCTGAGCTTTTGATATCTTTGTTTCCAGTATTTCCTGAGCTTTAGTTATTTCTTGTTCCTGAGCTGCTGCTGTTTTCATTGTTGCTGAATTAGCAGTGTTTGCAGTGCCTCCTTGACTCCTGAGCCTCAGCATTCCTTGTTCCTGAGCTGCAGCAGTTTCCCTGTTCCTAAACTAGCACTGCCTACAGTGCTACCTTGTTTCCTGAGTTTCTGAGCAATAGTTATTCTTTGTTCCTGAGCTTCAGCTATTTCTTGTTCCTGATTTGCACTGCTTGCAGTGCTCTCTTGACTCATTGTTTCCTGAGCAGTAGCTATTCCCTGTTCCAGCACTGCCTGCAGTGCTACCTTGACTCCTGAAGCTTTAGTAATTCCCTGTTCCTGAACCAGCACTGCCTGCAGTGCTACTTTGACTCCTGAGCCTTAGCTCGATTCTTGTTCCTGCCACAGCACTGCCTTCAATGCTACTTTGTTTTCTTGATTCCTTAACCTGTACTATTGTAGCCTCCCCTTCTGTATATCCTTTTCCAGTCCCTGCCTTTCTTCCCATTTCCTTGGTTCCAGTTCTTGTTTGCTATTTTTCTATTTTGCTGTCTTGCGTCTGTTACCTTGTATGTTTGTTACCTGCTTTCTGCCAAGTGTGCCCTGTGATTTCCTTCCTTTCCTGTAAAAAGTACTCCTCCTTGCTAGCTCCTTGTCAATTGTGCTTGTGTTTAGTTCTTCCCCTTGGCTGTTACTCCCTTGTCTGTTCCTGTTTGATCGCCAGGATCCGTGGGCACAGCTGACTACCTAGATGGTGTTTCTTGTTCAATGGGAGTATTGTCTTTGAGTTACAGTTATAACCTCACCATAGGTATAAGCTCCACAGACCCTGCTTTTGCATACATATCCTATGTGTGGGTATTTTCAGTCAGTATCTGTAACAACATTTGTGGGTAAGGAACTTACGGAGCTGCAGTCTTACCGTGTGGAGCTCCTGAGTGCTTTACCCCACATTCCCTTTATTTCTAAGGTTGTATTATATATATGCAAAAACAACAGTTGATGGACAGAATGCAGAACAATGTCATACATTCACCCCAGTACAGAGATCTGGGCCTAAATCCATCGTTTTTTTGCTCACCATGCCATTCCAGTTTGAACCCAGCCATATGCAAATCAGTCTTGATCCTGTGCCTTATGGAAACAGTCCATCCCGAATTGCCAAGCCAGGTCCTCCCTGGACTGGAGACAAGCATCCTAGGACCGGTTTCGGGGTTTCACCCCTCTTCAGCCAGGATAGCTTGATTCCAGTGGCATGGAGAGCATGGGACCCACATCTGGGTACACCCGTCCCACTCGGGGTGACAAATGCAAAAACAACAGTTGATGAACAGAATGCAGAGCAATGTCATACATTCACCCCAGTACAGAGATCTGGGCCTAAATCCATCTTTTTTTGCTCACCATGCCATTCCAGTTTGAACCCAGCCATATGCAAATCAGTCTTGATCCTGTGCCTTATGGGAACAGTCCATCCCGAACTGCCAAGCCAGGTCCTCCCTGGACTGGAGACAAGCATCCTAGGACCGGTTTCGGGGTTTCACCCCTCTTCAGCCAGGATAGCTTGATTCCAGTGGCATGGAGAGCATGGGACCCACATCTGGGTACACCCGTCCCACTCGGGGTGACAAATGCAAAAACAACAGTTGATGAACAGAATGCAGAGCAATGTCATACATTCACCCCAGTACAGAGATCTGGGCCTAAATCCATCTTTTTTTGCTCACCGTGCCATTCCAGTTTGAACCCAGCCATATGCAAATCAGTCTTGACCCTGTGCCTCATGGGAACAGTCCAGACCGAACTGCCAAGCCAGGTCCTCCCTGGACTGGAAACAAGCATCCTAGGACCGGTTTTGGGGATTCACCCCTCTTCAGCCAGGATAACTTGATTCCAATGGCATATATATGTCTTGCACGTCCGTCCTGGGTGTAGTTAGTCTGAAAGCTAAATTGCCTTGTGAGTCTTAGCCATCTTGTACAGGCTTCCCCTTTGGATCCCTTTTTCTCCTCGGACTCCTTGATTGATCCTGGGCAGCGTTTTACTATTCTTTCTGTGCATGGTATGTTTTCTACCCAGTCTCCAGTCCTTGCTCAAGTCCGTGACTGTGCTCCCGACATAGTCAATCAATCAATCAATCAATCATAACATTTATAAAGCACACTACATACCCGTGAGGGTCTCAAGGCGCTGGGGGGGGACGCTACTACTATTCCAAGAGCCAGGTTTTGAGGAGTCTACTGAAGGTTAGGAGTTCTTCGGTCTGCCGCAGGTGGATGGGGAGGGTGCTCCATGTCTTGGCAGCGAGGTGGGAGAATGATCTGCCGCCGGCGGTCACTCTTTGGATGCGGGGGACGGTGGCGAGCGTGCGGTCTGCGGAACGGAGCTGGCAGGTGGGGGTGTAGAGGCTGAGTCGGCTGTTGAGAAACGCTGGTCTGGTGTCGTGGAGTGCCTTGTGTGCATGGGTGAGGAGCTTGAAGGTTATCCTCTCGTTGATGGGGAGCCAGTGCAGGTCTCTCAGGTGGGGTGTGATGTGACTGCGGCGAGGGATGTCGAGGATCAGGCGTGCAGACGCGTTCTGGATGCGTTGGAGCGGTCTCAGGAGTTCCTGCGTAGAGTACGTTGCCGTAGTCCAGTCTACTGGTGACGAGGGCCTGGGTGACAATTCTTCTGGTTTCGGTGGGGATCCATTTGAAGATCCTGCGAAGCATGCGGAGGGTGTTGAAGCAAGAGGAGGAGACGGCATTGACCTGCTTCTTCATCGAGAGGGTGGAGTCGAGGATGATCCCTTGGTTGCGTGTGTAGTCGGTGGGTGTAGGGAGTGCTCCTAGTGCAGTCGGCCACCAGGAGTCGTCCCAGGCTGAGGGGGTGGGTCCGATGATGAGGATCTCCGTCTTGTCTGAGTTCAGCTTCAGTCGGCTGTTTCTCATCCAGTCGGCGATGGCCTTCATTCCTTCATGGAGGTTGGTTTTGGCGATGTGGGGGTCTTTGGTGAGGGAGAGGATCAGCTGGGTGTCGTTGGCGTATGAGGTGATGTTGAGGCCGTGCCGTCGTGCGACGTGGGAGAGCGGTGCCATGTAGACGTTGAACAACGTTGGGCTGAGGGATGAGCCTTGGGGTATGCCGCAGATGATCTCAGTGGCTTCGGAGCGGAAGGGGGGAAGGCAGATGCTCTGGGTACTTCCGGAGAGGAAGGAGGTGGTCCAGTCCAAGGCCTTCTCTTGGATTCCGGTGTTGTGGAGGCGTGTTCTTAGTGTGCGGTGGCAGACCGTGTCAAAGGCGGCTGACCGGTCCAGGAGGATGAGAGCCGTGGTTTCTACGTTGTCAAGCAGAGTCCTGATGTTGTCGGTGGTGGCGATGAGGGCAGTTTTGGTGCTGTGATTGCTGCGGAACCTGGACTGGGACGGGTCCAGGATGTTGTTCTCTTTGAGGAAGCTGGTCAGTTGTTTGTTGACGGCCTTTTCGATGACCTTCGCCGGGAACGGGAGTAGGGAGATGGGTCGGAAGTTCTTGAGGTTCTTGGGGTCCGCCTTGGGTTTCTTGAGTAAGGCGCTGATCTCTGCGTGCTTCCAGCTCTCCGGGAAGGTCGCTGTCTCGAAGTAGATGTTGATGGTTTTCCAGAGATGGGGTGCGATGGTACTGCTGGCTTTGTTGAAAATGTGGTGTGGGCAGGGGTCTTCCGGGGATCCGGAGTGGATGGTGTTCATGATGGTGTTCATGATCTTGATGGTGTTGTCATTGTTGATGTTGGTCCAGGTGAGCAGGTGGTTGGTGCGGGTGGTGGTCATCGTGTGAGCAGGAGTCTTGGTGGTTGCCGGGGGGGTGACGGCGTCAAAGCTGTCGTGGATGTCTGCGATCTTGCGATGGAAGAAGGTGGCCAGCGAGTCACACAGGTCTTGTGACGGTGGGATGTTGTTGGTGTTGGAGCTGGGGTTGGAGAGTTCCTTCACGATGCTGAAGAGCTCTTTGCTGTTGTGTGCATTGTTCGTTCATGGATCTAGTTTTTTCCGAGTTTTTGGCAGGTTCACTTGGAGGCCTGTAAATGTAAATGGATACTTGTATAGCGCAGTACTCACCCGCAAGGGTCTCAAGGCGCTTGTACGAATACCGCTGTGGAACCCATCCTGGCTTTCCCTGTGAGGCGTCCACTCCTGGGCACCCCCAAGGTGGAGGCCAGGCATCCTTAGCGTTGTGGGGGCCGTTGTGGAGATTAAGCAAGCTATTGCCCAGAGTTGCAGAGTGGGACTCCATGATTGGAATGGCACCGAGGCGAGAATTATCAAGTCCGTGGAATTTTTGAGCCCAAGACCAGCCGAGGTGGGGAATTGAACCCTGGTCCCAGGCTAGACCTCTGCATCAGGGTCTACCGCTCTAATCATTGAGCCACACTTCTCCACTGGAGGCCTGGAGGTCTTCAGTGAACCAGCTGGCTCTCTTGCTGGTGTGGGTGTTGGGGGGTTTCTTGAGCAGGGCGAGGGTATTGGTGCAGTTGTCGATCCATTGTCTGAGGTTGCGGGCTGCAGTGTCGGGGTCGGTCGGGTCTGCGGGAGGGCTCTGGGCAAGAGCGGTGGTTAGCTGGTCCTCCGTGACCTTGCTCCAGCTGCAGCGAGGCATCTGCTGGGTGTGGTGGTGTTTGGTGGGTTTCCGGAATGTGAAGTTGATGCAGTGGTGGTCGGTCCAGTGGAGTTCGGTGGATCGGTTAAAAAAGACGTGGTAGCTTGCTGAGAAGATAGGGTCAAGCGTGTGGCCATCAGAGTGGGTGGGTGTTGTGATGAGTTGTTGGAGTCCGAGGTTGGTGAAGTTGTCGATCAGGGTGGAGGAGTTGGAGTCGTTGTTGTTCTCGAGGTGGAAGTTCAGGTCCCAGAGGAGGATGTAGTCCGTGGAGGTGAGGGCGTGTGTGCTGATGAAGTCGGCGATGGAGTCGCTGAACAGCGGTCGGGGTCCGGGGGGTCTGTAGATGAGGGTTCCTCTGAGGGTGGTGTTGGGGTTGGTGTGGATCTGGAAGTGCAGGTGTTCAGCGGTGCTGAGGGTGTCGCCAGTGTCTGTCGAGATTTTTAGAGTGTTTCTGTGGACGATGGCAATTCCTCCGCCTACTCCGTTGGTGCGGTCCTTGTGGGTGATCTTGTAGCCTTCCGGGATGGCTATGGCGATGTCGGGTGCCGAGGAGGGGTTCAGCCAGGTCTCCATAAGGAATGCGACGTCTGGGGCGTTGGTGTCGAGTAGGTCCCAGAGTTCGACGGCATGTTTGTGGGCGGAGCGGATGTTGAGCAGGATGCATCTGAGGAAGATTGGTTCTTTGGTGCGTGGGTTGGCGGGCCAGATGCTGGAGAAGCTGTAGTTCCTGCAGGAGAAGGGTCCTTGGGTGCACTTCGGGGCGGCCAGGCAGCAGGTGCGTGATCGTCCGGCATTGAGTGCGTGGAGGGTGCTGGAGTCTTAGCAGAGGCAGGCGTCGTGGGGTTCGTGGGGGCCAGGGTTCCTGGCGCTAGGCGCAGTCCAGGCACGGACGGGTGCAGACGGGCTTCACTTAGGCATGCCTTTGGCACGCCAGCGGCTGCGCGGCCTCCATGTGAGGGGATGTGGGAGGGAGGAGCAGCTGGGAGGTGGGAGCGGGGCAGCGAATGGGAAATCAGGGGGCGGGGGACACAGGGGACGCAGCGGCGGGAAAAATACGAGGTTGGGGGCGAGCGGGGGATACAGAAGGCAAAGTGGGGCACAGAGGGGCACAAAAATACTAAAAATACAACAATGCTAACACGCAGGGATGAGAAGAACACAATGTAGCAGTGCAGTGATTACGAAGACAGCACAGAGGGAGTAATCCGGCAGTGATAGAAAAAAGGGGCACAAACCAGTTCGAGCAGCAGCAGCGGGCTCAGGGCACACAGGAGGGCTGTGTGGTGGCGAGGGGAGCGACCTTTCTGGTGACAGGGTCAAGGGTCACTCACTTCACCACTGCGCTGCCTCCATATGAGGGGATGTGGGAGGGAAGATCCTGCGAAGCATGCGGAGGGTGTTGAAGCAAGAGGAGGAGACGGCATTGACCTGCTTCTTCATGGAGAGGGTGGAGTCGAGGATGATCCCTTGGTTGCGTGTGTAGTCGGTGGGTGTAGGGAGTGCTCCTAGTGCAGTCGGCCGCCAGGAGTCGTCCCAGGCTGATGGGGTGGGTCCGATGATGAGGATCTCCGTCTTGTCCGAGTTCAGCTTCAGTCGGCTGTTTCTCATCCAGTCGGCGATGGCCTTCATTCCTTCATGGAGATTGGTTTTGGCGATGTGGGGGTCTTTGGTGAGGGAGAGGATCAGCTGGGTGTCGTTGGCGTATGAGGTGATGTTGAGGCCGTGCCGTCGTGCGACGTGGGAGAGCGGTGCCATGTAGACGTTGAACAATGTTGGGCTGAGGGATGAGCCTTGGGGTATGCCGCAGATGATCTCAGTGGCTTCGGAGCGGAAGGGGGGAAGGCAGATGCTCTGGGTACTTCCGGAGAGGAAGGAGGTGGTCCAGTCCAAGGCCTTCTCTTGGATTCCGGTGTTGTGGAGGCGTGTTCTTAGTGTGCGGTGGCAGACCGTGTCAAAGGTGGCTGACCGGTCCAGGAGGATGAGAGCCGTGGTTTCTACGTTGTCAAGCAGAGTCCTGATGTTGTCGGTGGTGGCGATGAGGGCAGTTTCGGTGCTGTGATTGTTGCGGAACCTGGACTGGGACGGGTCCAGGATGTTGTTCTCTTTGAGGAAGCTGGTCAGTTGTTTGTTGACGGCCTTTTCGATGACCTTCGCCGGTAACAGGAGCAGGGAGATGGGTCGGAAGTTCTTGAGGTTCTTGGGGTCCGCCTTGGGTTTCTTGAGTAAGGCGCTGATCTCTGCGTGCTTCCAGCTCTCCGGGAAGGTCGCTGTCTCGAAGGAGATGTTGATGGTTTTCCAGAGTTGGGGTGCGATGGTACTGCTGGCTTTGTTGAAAATGTGGTGTGGGCAGGGGTCTACCGGGGATCCGGAGTGGATGGTGTTCATGATCTTGATGGTGTTGTCGTTGTTGATGTTGGTCCAGGTGAGCAGGCGGTTGGTGCGGGTGGTGGTCGTCGTGTGAGCAGGAGTCTCGGTGGTTGCCGGGGGAGTGACGGAGTCAAAGCTGTCGTGGATGTCTGCGATCTTGCGATGGAAGAAGGTGGCCAGCGAGTCACACAGGTCTTGTGACGGTGGGATGTTGTTGGTGTTGGAGCTGGGGTTGGAGAGTTCCTTCACGATGCTGAAGAGCTCTTTGCTGTTGTGTGCATTGTTCGTTCACGGATCTAGTTTTTTCCGAGTTTTCGGCAGGTTCGCTTGGAGGCCTGTAAATGTAAATGGATACTTGTATAGCGCACTACTCACCCGCAAGGGTCTCAAGGCGCTTGTACGAATACCGCTGTGGAACCCATCCTGGCTTTCCCTGTGAGGCGTCCACTCCTGGGCACCCCCAAGGTGGAGGCCAGGCATCCTTAGCGTTGTTGGGGCCGTTGTGGAGATTAAGCAAGCTATTGCCCAGAGTTGCAGAGTGGGACTCCATGATTGGAATGGCACCGAGGCGAGAATTATCAGGTCCGTGGAATTTTTGAGCCCAAGACCAGCCGAGGTGGGGAATTGAACCCTGGTCCCAGGCTAGACCTCTGCATCAGGGTCTGCCGCTCTAATCATTGAGCCACACTTCTCCACTGGAGGCCTGGAGGTCTTCAGTGAACCAGCTGGCTCTCTTGCTGGTGTGGGTGTTGGGGGGTTTCTTGAGCAGGGCGAGGGTATTGGTGCAGTTGTCGATCCATTGTCTGAGGTTGCGGGCTGCAGTGTCGGGGTCGGTCGGGTCTGCGGGAGGGCTCTGGGCAAGAGCGGTGGTTAGCTGGTCCTCCGTGACCTTGCTCCAGCTGCAGCGAGGCATCTGCTGGGTGTGGTGGTGTTTGGTGGTGTTGAGCAGGCGGCGAATGGGAGCTCAGGGGGGCGGGCCGCAGGGGATGCAGCGGCGGGAAAAAAACAAGGTTGGGGGCGAGTGGGGGATACAGAAGGCAAAGTGGGGCACAGAGGGGCACAAAAATACAACAATGCTAACACGCAGGGATGAGAAGAACACAATGTAGCAGTGCAATGATTACGAAGACAGCACAGAGGGAGTAATACGGCAGTGATAGAAAAAACTGACACAAACCAGTTTGAGCGGCAGCAGCGGGCTCAGGGCACACAGGATGGCTGTGTGGTGGCGAGTGGAGCAACCTGCCTGGTGACAGGGTCATGGGTCGCTCTCTTCACTACCACGCGGCCTCCATATGAGGGGATGTGCGAGGGAGGAGCAGATGGGAGGTGGGAGCGGGGTGGCGAATGGGAGCTCAGGGGGCGGGGCCGCAGGGGACACAGCAGTGGGAAAAAAACGACGTTGGGGGCGAGCGGGGGATACAGACGGCAAAGTGGGGCACAGAGGGGCACAAAAATACTAAAAATACAACAATGCTAACACGCAGGGATGAGAAGAACACAATGTAGCAGTGAGTGATTACGAAGACAGCACAGAGGGAGTAATCCGGCAGTGATAGAAAAAAGGGGCACAAACCAGTTCGAGCAGCAGCAGCGGGCTCAGGGCACACAGGAGGGCTGTGTGGTGGCGAGGGGAGCGACCTTCCTGGTGACAGGGTCAAGGGTCACTCTCTTCACCACTGCGCTGCCTCCATATGAGGGGATGTGGGAGGGAGGAGCAGCTGGGAGGTGGGAGCAGGGCGGCGAATGGGAGGTCAGGGGGGCGGGCCGCAAGGGACGCAGCACGGGAAAAAAACGAGGTTGGGGTGAGTGGGGGATACAGAAGGCAAAGTGGGGCACAGAGGGGCACAAAAATACAAAAAATAAAACAATTATAATACACAGGGATGAGAAGAACACAATGTAGCAGTGCAGTGATTATGAAGACAGCACAGAGGGAGTAATCCGGCAGTGATAGAAAAAACAGGCACAAACCAGTTCGAGCTGCAGCAGCGGACTCAGGGCACACAGGAGGGCTGTGTGGTGGCGAGGGGAGCGACCTGCCTGGTGACAGGGTCAAGGGTTGCAGTTCCCTACAGTCCCTGACAGTCCCTTTCATGGGTGTGTAATGTTGACGTATGCAAAACCTTTATGAGTACCTTATGCTTACATGAAGTATTTATGATTTGATTGAGGGGTTGATTAACACATTCATTTATGAAATTTATATCAGTTGTTATTAATCTGAGATTCATAATTCAGCATAGTTCATTGTGTATGAGCTGTATTTCATGTAGGCCTCGAATTCTGATTTATTTTCCAAATGTGAACTTATGAACTCAATAGTCTGAAGTCTGTGGGAACATTTAGCAAAGTTTCCACTTCTATTTTAACTCTCAATTGTTTCCTTCTGAATAAATTCCTGCAAATTATTTTAAAGAATTGGCACCTCATACAGAACTTGGAATATCCATCACAACCACCATTATTTGCAATGAAGATCCAGTATCAACCAACAAATTGTGCGGGCGAAGATTGCCTATTCAACAAGAAAAAAGGATCTAAGATCACAATGGAACTTAAAACCGATCGAGGGCCACCATAAGTGTGAATCAACAATTGAGGGAACAGAGTTTATACATAGTAACCTGAAATGGACTCATAAAGATTTTTCAAATTGTAAAACAAAAAGCATTGTTTATGCCATCATATGCCCATGCCAAACATTATTTATTGGGAAGAGAAATCAAGCGGCAAAACAACGTATTGTACAACATTGGTAAAGAATCAGAACAAAGGTAGTCACTGCCCCAATGATCAGCCATTTAGTGGAAAAGAACCATAATGAGAAAGAGCTTAAATGCCTTTTTATGTGCAATTAAACAGAATCCAAGAGGAAGATACACTGAGGCTGTACTGCTGCAAAAAGAAGCTTATTTAATATTGAAATTCAACAGTACTGTTAGTGGCCTTAATGAAATGTCCAAAGTAGGCAGAACTTAACGGCATAGAAACCGGAATTGATTTTTAAATTTGGATGACAAGTAGCTCGTTAAAGAGCCAGAAAAAGGTGAAGAGTATCAAAGGGTTACAGTTTAAGCTTGAATCTCAAACATCATATCATAATTGGAGTCAATAAAGGAGTAGTGTAAATCCGTATTGTGAATGATGCGCTACAAATTCCAAAATGTATTATTAGCAACACCAAGACTTGCTGACTATAAATAAACAGGAAACCGGAAGTCAAAGATTAAGCTGTTTTGAGGAAATGCACGAAGAACACTGAAGGCAAAACAATTGAAAGTAAGTGTCTGGAAGGTTTGTCGTTTGCGTGACCATAGACCGTGATATGTAAATTGCAACACACAAATTCGAATTGGCAATGGATTACAGAATATCCTCGTTGTGTGTCCTTTTTTAATGGAAACAGCAATGTGAATCATTTTGATTGGACTCAAAACGTAAGCTCGCATCTACTGAACAAGACAAGTAACCCCAGTAAAACATACTGTTTTCGAACGACTACAAAATAAGTTGCGTTAACGAGTACTTGGATATAAAGTGCCTGTCGACCCAGATAAACAAGTTTGATACAAACTATCATTGTTTAATTCTCATATTTCAGACAGAATGTTTGAAGTAACCAATGCGTTCATTCAAGATAAAAGACAAAAAAATCATCAAGTACTTTTAATGAGTCAATAAATACAAGAATTTTAGGGAAATGCCAAAGAGAGTATAGAAGGGGTCAGAAATTAAGTGTAAAATAGTTCCAATTGTTAATTATGGATTGTACTCAGTCACCGACCTGAGGAGGACCTCAAGAATCACATTGAGACTCGAAATACGTCCGCATTATTCACCACCTGGGAACATATGGGCAGCAGCATTGAAAGGGAATGACAAGTTGAAAAACAAATCATGATAATTGTTGCTGCTTTTTTGGAAACTGAAGACTGGTTCAAGAATGTAATTCATGTTTACAACAAATTATTGTGTTTATGTATTGTTTGTAACATGTTTTGCATTGGATTATGATTTAAATGTATGTTTATTGTGAAAACATACAGGGTGTTTCCCTTGCTCTGACACAAAAGATAAAAAGTAAATGGTCTTTAAAAAATATAGAATGATGAGCAAATAAATACTATAGACCAATGAAATCAGTGAATGGTCTGAGTCTGTTCAAGTAAAAAACAGCATTTAACGTGACAGCTAAATAATATGTTTTTCTAATTTGACAGGTTGTATCAAGTTGTCTGTATTAAGGCCAATCCCTTTACAAAGTAAACTTTTAGAAAGTTAGCATTTTCTTACTTTGACCATTCGATGACTCTGCCTGTAACAAGAACACATGTCTGGGCTGGCTGACAAATGGATCTAAATGTAGTTTGTGAATGACCACAAAGGTTCATGTTTGTGGATGTCTCCAAACTTTTACAATGTCTTAGACCAGCCACTCCCTGTCTCCGTGAGTGGATTTATTCACGCAACAATGGCCATGTGAGTAAACGTTTTTAAGATGAAAAAACAGCATTCATGGAAGTTTACTTGGTTTCTACAACTGTAAATAATTATGTACATGAATAAACTAAACTTAAACAGGAAAATAGCTCTCTCAATTCCACCCTTTACCTCATTGATGTCAGGTACTAGGTACTAAGTAAGTGACGGAGCGTGGGTGCTTTCTCAATAAAGTAGCCCTGTATACCCCTGAGCAAAATACTCCAACACAGTGACAGTTGGTAGTACCATCAGGGGTGGGCAATGTTGTATAGATTTTTCTTTCTAGCATGCATCATTCTCCTCAGCAATATGTGTTTTGTGAGCGTTAAATGATAATGACTGTTCTTTTTAAAACTTAGGGCTCACTCAGTGCTTATCATGAGAGCCCCACGTTCACTGTGTGATCGTGAGTATAGGGGATCGTGGGCACCTTCTCTTCACAAATGTAAATTGTCCAGTTTCTGGAACTATAGCAGAGAAGAAGGAACACATCTGGTTTCACAGGTTCCATAAGGCTTTTATGTTCCAACCACCCTTCCCAGGAGAAAAAACTGTGCGGTTCTGATGGACATAAGTAAGGAAAGCATGATATTAAGCAAGTTGTGGTAGTGCAATCATTAGGATCAAGGCCCGATTATTCTTGCAAAAGGAAAATACATATGGGCACGGCTACCATCATTTTCTCACAGCGATAACTGCCTTAATTGGCTAAATTAGCAATTAGTTTAATGCCTGTCTATGTGAGTCATATTTACATGGAAGATTGTATGCTCCAGAATGCGTGATATAGGCCTAAGCACTGCAGACAAGTACGAATGGGTAACAGAATAAAAACAGTTACAACCAGGCACATGAGGGGCCTTATATACAAGATGTTGCTGTAGGGCAGCACCGCAAGCCTTCCTATTGCACTGCCCTGCGGCAATCGAAAAAGGCAGGAATGTGCTGCATCTATCAGATATGGTGCATTCCTGTCCTTTTCTCCTGTGCTGGCACACAATGGGTTGCCATGCGCCAGGGCAGGCACCTTTGCATCATGGTGCAATGGTGCCTGCGTTTCAGGGATGATTGTTTTTGTGCCGCAAGGGAAACCTTCCTGCAGAAAAACCATCACAAGTTGCTTTTTCCTATTCTATGTGTGCTGCAGACAGGAAAAATTAGATGAAATAAAGGTATTTCTCCTCATTGCACCTCCCTTACGCCTCCACTCAGAAAGGCGTACATTTTTGGCTGTCTCAGAGTTACACTTCCTCGTAAATCTGGAGCAGTGTCAAAAAGTCATGGGTGTTGCTGGTAGCACCCACAGCAACATTCATTGCATGCCCCTTTCACGCAGAAGACAACGTTAAAGGAAATGATATATACAAGGCTGCATTTATCCACAAAGAGTGGCTTAGTGCTCCTCTGAAAAATGGAGCAGACCTGTGCGCCACCAAAGCATCACAAAAAGTGACACTCCAGTGGTGCAGCCTCACTGTAAATGAGGCCCCTAAAATTTTGGGGTTTGAGAATTTATTCTACAACGTATGTTTTATACTTACATCGTTGGCATACATTTATTTTGCTTAACCTTATGTCGCCTTATAAAAGCAAGCAAAATTAAAATGGGAATATTGCCGCACATCCCTGTGCTTTTTGCAGCATTTTCTCGTTATGTAAATTTAGAAATGACGAGACACGTTAGACATGCGAAAATAAAGTTTTCCAATATAGCCAATATTGACAACAGAATCGTGTTGACCAATGTAGTCTGCATCTCAACCCAGCAGAAAAGCATCTCAGATTGTCCAGGTAGCACAGCAATGGT
This sequence comes from Triturus cristatus, assembly GCF_964204655.1. NCBI lineage: Eukaryota > Metazoa > Chordata > Amphibia > Caudata > Salamandridae > Triturus > Triturus cristatus. The sequence continues at coordinate 344,939,785 of NC_140587.1, read as the reverse complement.
ATAAATTAGTAACGGTTTATAGTTGTTGGGTAACGTATTATATCATGATTTTGTACACAAAACACAAGGGGGCATATTATCAAGGTAATGTGATAAACATCGCAAATCGCGCTTATCGCATTTACTATTATCGCCGTCTATTGCTGATTCACATCGCCGTGTTAGCGGCGTATTAGCAACGCTTTGCTGAATGGTGATGTGAAAACCAGCGATAGACAGCGATAATTGGCAATAGCGCGTGAAATCAAACGAAGATTTCACAGCACTAAGGGAATGCTTGATAATATGGGAGTGTGGACTTAAGCTGTAAATCCACCTCCCATATTACAGATAGCTTCGTCAGGATTTTACCAGGCGTTAGATTCCGGCAAAAATTGCGGTTAGCGCAGCTTTTTTCATCACTTCGTGGATCTGCTCTATGCTTGTAAATATTGCGAAGCCTTTTTAGCGATTATTTACATGGAGTAATGGTCAGGAACGCCTTCTTTGCATCTTATTAGTGATGTATATCGCTAATATGTGTGGCGTTACAAAAACGGCAGCTAACATGCGCTAATGCATGTTAGCGCCGCGTTTTTGATAGGGAGATAATATTATTGACACTTTTTTGGCTTTTAAAGCCAAAAAGGCGGTGAGATGGCCCTTGATAATACGCTCCAAGATTTTTAAAGTAGCCTATTTGTATTTCAATGTAATATTGTTTTAATCGCTTCATAAACGTTTTATGTTATATCTACTGCAGGTTTCTAGTGTTACGCGTTCCTAGTATAATCAATCTTTAATGAAGCATCGTATTTGAGTCTTGAAGAGTGACTTAAATTCAAAGGAGTCCAAGAGATGTTTCGTTTCATGTGCAAACATGCACTCTTATTTGAATAACCTAATGCGTGTGCACAGAAGCAAAAGGTACAAAAGCAGATTTCAAGCTCCCGAAAGATGTACGCACAATTGTCTGATAAACTAAAGTGCCCCAAAGTGCTTTCTTATTTTAACTTAGCCTCTCGATTAAATGCAGGCAAACGTTGCACACATGCCAGTGAAACACTACTTATGTCGAGTCTGATGTGAAGAAGAAATGCCCCTCATTGTCCTTGAAATAATTATTTATTCCTAGTAAATATTAAATAGCTTTATAGTGAGTGTATGCTGCTATTTTTGTGTAACAATATTTTTCTCTATTCGCATGATGCAAGCACGTCATGCCCCAGATTCGGAGCTGACAGTGCACTCACTAGCTACTCGCATTAATGCATTCATGTTAGCTTTTGGCATGAAAGCGTCAGACCTGCACCAGGAGTTTTTTGCATGTAACCAATTCAAAAGTACTGAATTGTGTTCACTTCCATCATTACATATGACGATACAGATTAAGTATTTGCAGAGACAATAATCTCTGTAAATATTGGTCGTAAAATGGGCCCACTTTCAGTTATCATTTTGCTTCTGGGAAGGTGGATGGGTGAGTGAATGAATATGCTAACTCGTCTTTGCTGTCCGCATTCTCTTTCCAGAAAGTGCATAAGGTTTGTTAATAAAAACTGCCCATTCATCTTTACTGGAGGAAATTGGGTTATTGGTACAGGGTTGTGGAAACCATTTACGAACAATAAACACAATCCTTGCCAGGGTGAAACCACAAAAGTCACTAAATTAACCTGTGCTTAAACCTCAGGTATCTAGGCACAAAAGCAACCAGGCTTAACTTAGAGGCAATGTGTTAAGTATTTATGCAGCACACAAACAGAAATAAAGTGAAAACACAACACAATAAATCTCTCACCAATTTAGAGAAATAGATTTTTAAAAATAAATAATTTGACCCCACAAATAATTAAACCTGATCAGTAGAACTAAATTTATGTTTTAAAAAAAAAGCTTTCAGTGAATACAGCACCTAAAACATCAAAGTGCCAATTGTGGGCAACTATTCACACAAGACTCAAAGGTTATGGCTGACCGCAATGGATCGAGATCCAGATACACACGGTGGATCAGGCCTGATCTCAGCTTACCTATGGAATGGGAAGACATTTTAAAGAAAGAGGTGCCAATTACGATCCTGTAAAAACCGGGTACGAACCGTCGGACGGAGCATATTCTCCGTCCGACGCGTACCCGGTCGTCAAAATTTACAAACATGGAATTACGATTCGCACAGGAACACCATTTCCGTACGAATCGCAAAAAACCCCGACCGAACAAAATAAACATACAAATGCGATCCGGGAAAGCGCCGACCTGACGTCGGGACGCTCGCAGCCTGCCATTCACGAACCAGGAATTACGATTCGCACCGACGTCATCCCGCACGGTGAATATTTTCCGGCTGCCAAAAACTGCCGGGAAATCAGGACGACGCGAACAAGGACCACCAGTACGCGACGGACAGACAGGACGACGCGAACAAGGAGGACCAGTACGCGACAGGACGACGCGAACAAGGAGTACCAGTACGCGACGGACAGACAGGACGACGCGATCAAGGAGGACCAGTACGCGACGGACAGACAGGACGACGCGAACAAGGAGGACCCATATGCGACGGACAGACATGGACCCGAACCTACGTGTCATCCCGGCCCTCATAGCAGTCGACCTCCTCTACAGGTTCGGACTCAGACGCCGCAGAAGGTCAGAACAACTAAGGGAGGGGGGAAAGTGGGGTGGGGTGGGGGTGGCAGGACCAGGGCAGGCCACAAACCCCCCACCAAAGTCACACAGCACACATGCCCAGGACATACCTGACTCCCATGCCCTGGTCACTACGAGGGGGTGGGGGCGTGTCCAGCTAAGCCAGCGACCGCCACAACGGAAGTCCGTCACAACGCGAACCGGCAACACAACCAGACAGGTACGTCCCGTACCCACGCCTGAAGAGCGTGGGTACGAGTCGTACCACGCCCACACCCACGTCACCCCAACAATGGCGGGACGGCTCGTACCCACGTGGCAAAGGCCTGGGTACGGCCCGCACAAGCATCACATAGCGTGGGGACGGATATGTACGGACCCTACCCCCACCCCGTATGCATGGAGCGTACCCCCACCCCAACAGTGTAAGTACGACACGTACCCCCACCCACGTACGTATGGAGCGTACCCCCACCCCAACAGTGTAAGTACGACCCGTACCCACACCCGCGTACGTATGGAGCGTACCCCCACCCCAACAGTGTAAGTACGACACGTACCCACACCCGCGTACGTATGGAGCATACCCCCACCCCAACAGTGTAAGTACGACACGTACCCCCACCCGCGTACGTATGGAGCGTACCCCCACCCCAACAGTGTAAGTACGACACGTACCCCCACCCGCGTACGTATGGAGCGTACCCCCACCCCAACAGTGTAAGTACGACCCGTACCCCCACCCGCGTACGTATGCAGCGTACCCCCACCCCAACAGTGTAAGTACGACTCGTACCCCCACCCGCATACGTATGGAGCGTATCCCCACCCCAACAGTGTAAGTACGACCCGTACCCATACCCGCGTACGTATGGAGCGTACCCCCACCCCAACAGTGTAAGTAAGACACATACCCTCACCTCGAATGCATGGAGCGTAGCCCCACCCCAACAGTGTAAGTACGACACGTACCCATACCTGCGTACGCATGGAGCGTACCCCCACCCCAACAGTGTAAGTAAGACACGTACCCTCACCTCGAATGCATGGAGCGTAGCCCCACCCCAACAGTGTAAGTACAACACGTACCCCCACCCGCGTACGTATGGAGCGAACCCCCACCCCAACAGTGTAAGTACGACCCGTACCCACACCCGCGTACGTATGGAGCGTACCCCCACCCCAACAGTGTAAGTACGACACGTACCCCCACCCGCGTACGTATGGAGCGGACCCCCACCCCAACAGTGTAAGTACGACCCGTACCCACACCCGCGTACGTATGGAGCGTACCCCCACCCCAACAGTGTAAGTACGACCCATACCCACACCCGCGTACGTATGGAGCGTACCCCCACCCCAACAGTGTAAGTACGACCCGTACCCCCACCCGCGTACGTATGCAGCGTACCCCCACCCCAACATTGTAAGTACGACACGTACCCCCACCTCGAATGGAGAAAGGTAGCTAACACCGTGTGATGGCACACAGATCCCAAGGTCCCCCCTATGAGCAGCACACTACTACCTTTCCCACACACCCAACACATGACCAACACCCACAACCATGTAGCAGCCCCACCAACAGCAATGCCAGCAATGCAGGAGTGTTCCAAGGGCAAAAAATAAATAGCTTTATTCAGCATGAGCAAAAAACTAGTATGACATAAGTCCAATATTAACAAAGGCCATAGGGCAGTCCAGGAGTCCCAGCTGGATGGGGGACACAGTGGGATGCGTGTCTCCTAGCTTGCCTGCACAGTTACAATCCGTTGTCTTCCACAGGGGTGAGGGCATCATGTGGGGGGGAAGAAACAGGCACCGCAGGAACAGGAGGGTGAAGGGTAGGCGTCGTCGGTGCAGGGATGGAGGACTCCACCACAGGGGGTGGAGCAGGGCCAAAGGCAGAGGCCAGGATCTCGCTGCACACCTTAGCAAGGTCCTCCAGGGACTCCCCTGCACCCGAAGGAACCACAGGCCCCAAGGAGGGGGGGTTCAGAGGGATGGGTCGCAGCGCCACTGGGGGAGGGTGTGGACAGGGGGGGGGGACTCAAGCACCCTGACCGGGGACCTCCTTGACCGCTTGCGGGGTGGTGTCACTGTGGGGCTCAGGGACAGAGCGGCCATGAAGGAGTCTTTGGGGGAGATGTGGCCAGGAGAGCTGAGGGGAGGGGATTTGGAGGGAGTGGATTGGGTGGAATGCGGACTCCCACTCTGGCTGCGTGTCACACGTTTGCCCCCCGACCCAGTGGGTGTGCCTACTGCACCCTGTGTGTGCGTGTCAGGAGGTGTGCGGCGGACCTTCCCTGCTGGTGTGGTGCCTGTGTCTGTTGTGGTGGGTGCATGCTTACGTCTGGGTGTATGTGGGACAGGCATGGGAGTGGGAAGTGTGGAAGGAGCAGGGGTTGGGGGTGGGACGTAGCGCTGCAGGAGACCCACTGCTGCAGTCAGTGTGGAGTCTATGGACCTCAGCAAGTTGCGTTGATCAGCCTGCGATGAATGAATGCCCACCAAGTATGCCTCCATGTTGTTGAGGACCTGGCTGTGGCCATGGAGGACATTAAGGATCGCAGTCTGACCAATCTGCAACTGCCGCTGGATGTCCACAGACTCAGCATTGGCGGCAGCAGTGGAGACAGGGGCAGGGGGTGCGGTGCCTGGCAGGAAGGAGACATGTGGTGACCGGGCACGTTGGGAAGGGACACGAGCACGTGGGAGGCAGCTGATTCCAATGGAGGGGGCGGTGCCAGATGTAGTGCTGCTGTCAGATGGTGGTGCAGCCACCGCCCACTCGGAGAGATCATCCTCGGACCCGTCAGCTTCATACTCTGTTGTGCCAGTCGACAGGTCCCCGGGTTCACTCTCCTCCGCCTCAGTCCCACTCGAAGTGCCAGCCCCGATGTCACCGCTGGCACTGGTGCTCGGTCCCTCCGCGCCGTCTGTGTCCATGTCTCCCTCCGTGTCCCCCGACGATGCTGTGGGCAGGGTGAAGAGACAGAAAGTAATCATACATATGTCACATGAGTACAATCTACGTAGGTTACAGTGCATAGCCTGAAACAAAGGATGAGTTACAACTACAAAACAAGGTACATACGTAGGCCCTGCAAGACACAGTTGTGTGACCCACCATGCCATGGAAAAACTATGGAGAGCATGACACAATAGCAAATGAGATGACATGGTATTCTGACTGAGGAGCAAGGCCCTGGGGACAATACAGCACTGCATCTGCACCACACAGCGTGGCAGGAAATTGGGATGAGCAGGGACCAAATCCAGGAACTAGAGGCACATGCAGCATAGGTAATACTGAGAACATGCCCACCCTGACTGGCACGCTGCACCTTGAGTGTATGTCCAGACAAACATCACACACTGGCCAGTCCGAGCAAGGAGATGACAGGTCTTGACATGTAGGCCATGGCCGCCCCACCCACCCCCTACATGAGACAAATCTGTGGAGACACGGGAAGCACTTACATCTCTTAGTCTGGGTGAAATACACATGGGATGCAATAATTCAATATTGCACACCAAATACCCAAGGTGCGCCTGTCCAAAGAATCATGTACAAATGGGCATCATCAGATGATTGCTACAAGACACACAGGCAATGGCCACCGTGAGTATGTACTTTGAAAATCAGGTCAGGCTGGACAGTGGACACTTGTAATACATCTCACGTCAATAAACATGGTGCCAGTGGACAAGGGCACAGACCACAACCTATGCTGTAGACACAGAGATTGTCGACATTCTCGGATTACACACATGATACCTAGGAAAAGATGCCCCTGGGGACAGTAGTGGCCACACAACTCCATGCTCCTGAATGGAAATGACTGCAACACACGCTAACATCCCTGCACTATGCGTAACGCACACTCATGCACATCATGTCACAGGCCACCACATGGGACATGCCTGCTGGAATGCCTCGCACTCAAGAGATTAACTCCCATGTCTGAAATCAGCATTAGTGCCAACTGACATGGAACCCACAAGTCCAGAACTGGACACGGCACAGGCAAGGTCACTAAACCTGTTACACACCACCCCCACACATGATGCTGCAGTCATTGTACACTTGGAGAAGGTGTCAGGCTACATAACTTTGTGATGGAGTGACTACACAGAGACCAGGGAACACATTGCAAGGTGGGGAAGGGAGGCAGGAGAGGCCTGCAACACTGTGGGTAACAGGATCTGCACAGCACCATAAACCCTGGAAGTGTATCCATGGAACAGTGCACTTACAAATGCTGGTGAAACACAACAAACACACACATGTACCTACCCCCTTCCGGCTGCTGCATGTCCTGTAGACGCCTGTCCAAGTCAGGAAAGACCACCGCCAGCACACGTTTCTGGATGTGGGAGAGACGGCGGCGCCCGCGGTTCTTGTGGCTCTCAGGTGAGTCCCCCAGCAAGACCCGTGCGATTCTCCGCGTCCAGCACCGGATATCCTGCCAGCGTTTCCTCACCTGGGACAGGTGCCGCCTCCGACCATCCGCACTCGTCACGGCGCTGACGGCGTCCAGCCATATCTGCTCCTTGGCAGAGGCGTCTACCTGTGAGGATGAACAAGTGACACTACATCAATGCACCTTGCACATGTCACGGGGACACAGATTAGAACACATTTGCTGTTTACAACAAGGCATAGTATGCATCCAACGCATTGCACCTTTGTCATAGGGACATGATCCTGTGGGGGAAGGCCAAAAGCAGTACGTGCCATTGAAAGGACACAGGTGGAATGAGGGCAACTACACAATCAATGATCCAGGCTCACACTGTGCATCACACCCACCCCTCCTGTCTCAGGGCACTGCTGGGAGTGATAGGCCCCCACCCCTCCTGTCTCAGGGCACTGCTGGGAGTGATAGGCACCCACCCCTCCTGTCTCAGGGCACTGCTGGGAGTGATAGGCCCCCACCCCTCCTGTCTCAGGGCACTGCTGGGAGTGATAGGCCCCCACCCCTCCTGTCTCAGGGCACTGCTGGGAGGACTCTGCACACTCCCCTCCTGTCTCAGGGCACTGCTGGGAGTGATAGGCACCCACCCCTCCTGTCTCAGGGCACTGCTGGGAGTGAGAGGCCCCCACCCCTCCTGTCTCTGGGCACTGCTGGGAGGACTCTGCATCCACCCCTCCTGTCTCAGGGCACTGCTGGGAGTGATAGGCACCCACCCCTCCTGTCTCAGGGCACTGCTGGGAGTGATAGGCCCCCACCCCTCCTGTCTCAGGGCACTGCTGGGAGTGATAGGCCCCCACCCCTCCTGTCTCAGGGCACTGCTGGGAGTGATAGGCCCCCACCCCTCCTGTCTCAGGGCACTGCTGGGAGTGATAGGCACCCACCCCTCCTGTCTCAGGGCACTGCTGGGAGGACTCTGCACACTCCCCTCCTGTCTCAGGGCACTGCTGGGAGTGATAGGCACCCACCCCTCCTGTCTCAGGGCACTGCTGGGAGTGATAGGCACCCACCCCTCCTGTCTCAGGGCACTGCTGGGAGGTCTCTGCACACACCCCTCCTGTCTATGGGCACTGCTGGGAGGACTCTGCACCCACCCCTCCTGCCTCTGGGCACTGCTGGGAGGACTCCGCACCCACCCCTCCTGTCTCAGGGCACTGCTGGGAGTGATAGGCACCCACCCCTCCTGTCTCAGGGCACTGCTGGGAGACATCAGGCATTCCCCCCCCTGGGACCCCCCCTACAGTACATAGCATGTGTGTCACACCTGGACACAATGGCAGAAGTCACAGTCACTAAAAAGGGACACAGTCTGTGCCAGTGGACACTGAACTCACCTGATAACCTGGTCGCCCATACAGCATGGGGTACCGTGGGAGGATCACATCCACCAAAGCCATGTTCTCCTCCAGGGTGAATGGCTGTGACCTCTCCACAGCCCTTGACATGGTTCCAGGGAATCAGTAGCAGCAGCTGGGTCGTGGAATACAAAGATGTGCAGGCAAGTGCTCCCTCATGGGACCTGGCTGCCTTATATCTGCCTTGCTGGCCCATCTCATGCACAGGAGTACAGAGTGATTGGTCACTCACATTTGCATCCTATGTTTCCTCCAATCCCTTCAAACCTAGCAGTCTGTGTGTTCTCTATCGGTTTCATTCTCCTGCATGATGTCAGCCCCACAAACACATTGCAACAAAGTAGATTAATTCCAACTGACTTCTGCTGTGCACCTTCCAGAACACATTCAAAATTTGAACTTGGTCTCCATGACAACCAGCATGCATGTAGGCCTTAATACTTGTCCCTCATGTGTCCCTATGTAATTTGGAGGCCACCCATAGTGATAGTGAGCGTACAGGCATGTGTACGGCCCGTACCACTACGAGTACGCATACGCAAGAACACCCATAGTGGTAGGGCCGTACGCACGCCTGTACGCTCCCTATCACTATGGGTGTCCTCGCGTATGCGTACTCGTAGTGGTACGGGCCGTACACACGCCTGTACGCTCACTATCACTATGGGTGGCCTCGCGTATGCGTACACGTTGTGATAGTGAGCGTACAGGCGTGTGTACAGCCCGTACCACTACGAGTACGCATACGCGAGGCCACCCATAGTGATAGGGAGCGTACAGGCATGTGTACGGCCCGTACCACTACGAGTACGCATACGCAAGAACACCCATAGTGGTAGGGCCGTACGCACGCCTGTACGCTCCCTATCACTATGGGTGGCCTCGCGCATGCGTACTCGTAGTGGTACGGGCCGTACACACGCCTGTACGCTCCCTATCACTATGGGTGGCCTCGCGTATGCGTACTCGTAGTGGTACGGGCCGTACACACGCCTGTACGCTCACTATCACAACGTGTACGCATACGCGAGGCCACCCATAGTGATAGGGAGCGTACAGGCGTGTGTACGGCCCGTACCACTACGAGTACGCATACGCGAGGCCACCCATAGTGATAGGGAGCGTACAGGCGTGTGTACGGCCCGTACCACTACGAGTACGCATACGCAAGGACACCCATAGTGATAGGGAGCGTACAGGCGTGCGTACGGCCCTACCACTATGGGTGTTCTTGCGTATGCGTACTCGTAGTGGTACGGGCCGTACACATGCCTGTACGCTCGCCATCACGATGGGTACACAAACGGCAGCACTCCCATAGTGATATGGGAACGTACACAGGCCCTCTTCGCAGCAGTACAGCGGTTTTCACACATCACAGTGGTGACAGGCGGCACACAGGTAGGGATAGGGCGGACATACTTGTCCATGGATGGACATACTTGTCCATGGATGGACATACTTGTCCATGGATGGACATACTTGTCCATGAATGGACATACTTGTCCATTAATTGACATCAAGGCATCGTCTGTGCATTACTACATGTGTGGGGCACAGGTGTGACGGCCTGTGATGTGGAACATTACTCCTGAGTCGAGAAGGCACCAGATGTATGATGAGATGTCTACAGATGTACTGTGTGATGGTGCAATGTGTGCCAGGCATGCCCTTGACTCCTTTGACATGTGTGCATGTCGTACTGCACACTTGGGGTGAGCGTCACTGGCATGGCACGGACACCAACACACGGAAGTGTCCCCTGATGCCCGGTACAGGGGTCACCACACCTGACTTGTCACTACCCACGGTGCACAATGTGACTATGTCATGTATGTGTGGGGGCTTCCCATCAGGTTGATGTTGGAGCACCCTCAAAAGCTGCAGCCGTTGCAGCAACCAACATGTGTCTGTCTGTAGATTGACATTGCACATTGTTCCGCACACCATGCCACATGTGGTATCGGATGTGAGGTGCACATGTATGCATGGGACACGGAGTAGCGTGACAAGGACATGTCTGCATCCTCACAATGAATGTGTGGTGAGTCATGACATGTGCACCTTCATGGCAAGGTGTGTGGGCTGTCCTAGTGTAATGTCATGTGACCTGTGGCTCTAGTGTTCCGCTACCAGTCTCTGCAATCGGCATCCTACTTCTGCTGATGTGTGGGCGTATGTCACTCCTGTCTTGCGTCTGGCTATTCACTTGCACTGGGACACAGCTATTCCCATGGCATGGCATGGGGAGGTTCTCAATCTCCGTGTGTAGCTGGGTCTTGGTAGGAGTGTCACCTTGCATCCATACGTGTCCTGGGCATGTAGCACATACCTGACTCCCTATGTAGCATATGTGTATTGACAGATTAACATGTGCTCAGTACATATGAATTGTTGTCGTAGTGCACTCACTCTTCCTTGTCACTTCCAAATTACTGCAGAGCGCCGCCTCTTGCCCGACCAATTCCGGACTTGGCTGCCATGCGGGAGAATGACAGCATCCGGCTCTACCGCTTCCCCCAACCGTTGATTCTGGAGTTGACGGCGAGACTGGCACCACACCTGCAACCGCAGCACAGGTATCCTATGGCACTGACACCCCAGCTGAAGGTAATGGCTGCCCAACATTTTCTTGCCACGGGTACCTTTCAAAATACCATAGCTCATGTTGGTGGCATGTCCCAGAGCATGTTCTGCCGTGTGCTGCATGATTTCTTAGAGGCCATGTTGATTCACCTGGATGACTTCATCAAGTTCCCAACCCCTGAACAGTTGACTGCGGTCAAGCGTGGATTCTATGCCCTGGGAGGGATGCCCCATGTCATTGGGTCCATAGATGGGACACATGTAGCTTTGGTACCACCACACGCACGGGAGGTGGCGTACCGCAATCGAAAGCACTACCACTCCATCAATGCCCTTGTGGTGTGTCAGTCCAACATGGTGATTTCACATGTCTGTGCTCGTTTTCCAGGATCAGCACACGATGCCTACATCATGAGGCGTAGCAGGATGCCTGAAATGATGATGCAGCTGCGCAACGAAAGAGCATGTGTTGTTGGTGGGTACAGTCTGTCTGTCCTGTATTTTGCATAGCCTACCAGCACGACCGCTTCACCACTTCTAACGATGTCCATGTGCTTCCCATGTAGGGGACGCTGGCTATCCCAACATGCCATGGCTGCTCACACCTCTCCGCAACCCCATCACGCCGGCCCAGCTCCGCTACAACACCGCCTATGGACGGACAAGGCGAGTGATAGAGAGGACGTTTGGCCTGCTGAAGAGCCGATTTAGGTGCCTCCGCAAGACCGGCGGCGCGCTCCCATATGCCCCTGCGAAGGTCTGCAAAATCTTCATGGTCTGCTGCATGCTGCACAACATGGCAGTTGAGAGAGCTGTGCCACTCATCCTGGATCAACATGACGAGGACCATCCACCCGTGGAGGACGAAGGGCTTGGCAATGGGGCTAGTGATGTGGAGGATGTGGAGCCGCAAGAGGACATCCGGACTCGGCTCATACGCAATTTCTTTGCTTAGTGGTGAGTACCAGTGTCTGAGTGTGCACGCATTGGTCCCCGTGTGGCATGTGTTGTGATGTGTGTCTCCACCTTCATGTATGGCACGTGAGTCAGAGGTGTGTGTGGGTGTGTCACTGGAGTGATGGTGGCAGTGATGGTTGTATTTCCCCAGTCATAATTGTGACCTAGCATGTTGTCATCCATACATGTGTCGAGTAAATGCACATGCAAGTGGCTGTGCTTTTTGTGGCTGACTTCTTGTGTGTCTCTCTTCCCCAGGTACTTGCGCATGCCGTCTGCTGCTTGCATTGTTGTGGCACTGCTATTCCTCATGGACACGTCATCGTGGGCTGACGCAGCGTTACAGGCACGGACACGTTTGGAAGTCTCCATAGGGTAAGGGATGCATCAGGGGTGTATTGGGTGTGGCAGTTGTTCACGATGTATGCACACTGCCCCTGTTGATGTTTGGTTCCTCTGCAGCCATGTAGCATCACCATGGGACACGACATGCAGCTGTGTACACCTGAATAGATGGTCTGCCTGGTTGACAGTCATCAGTGATGGGATAGTGGATTGTGATGATGGCATCAATGTGTGTGACACTGCCCTCGGACACATACGGTTAGCATTGGCTTGACATGGTGTGGGACTTCCACATCAGCGGATCAATGGTGTATGGCAGTCTCTCCGTGAGCAGCTGTGGGTGTTTAGCTGTTAGCCGACAATTGTGTGCCAGTTCCATGGCTAACACGCATTTGTGCTGCAGAAGGGGGGTTCCAGTGTTGGACCCACATGTTACTCCACAATATGTGTTCATGTGTACTTCAAGTTGCCTCTGCAATCCCGAAAACATGACTAATAAAGGTGTCCCTATGCCTCCAAGGTGCCTCTTCTCCGTCAATGCTGGTGTGTTGCCACGGTGCATCCAGCATGTCTGGCATGGTTTTCCCTGATAGTGGCTATGTGTCGATGTGTCGAGTAGCAAGATGCAAGCTGTGTGTGTGGGCTGAGACTGTGTATTGGGCATGATGTCCATGACTGTGTGGGTATTGTGACATGTGCCATCCCCATGCATCCAACGTTGGCCAGGCCCCCATTCTCTGAATCCACCGGACTCAAGCTTGCAGGACATGGTTCTGCCACCTGTCTACACATACCTGGGTGCCCCCCAGGACCCTGGACATGATCCCTGACCTCTGCGCATGACTGTTGCTGTACTCAATGTGTCTGTCAGCACGGTTGTGCGGCCACCCCCTCAGCTGGTTGGGCCCATCACAGGTGTGTATGGTGCTCCATGTCTGTCTTGCCTAATACACTGTGACCCGTGTGTCCTGTGCCAGACTCAGGCCCCAGGGTGTCGATGGTTGGAGTCAAAAGAGAGCTCAGGCATGTTTAGACTTTACAACACACATGTAAGGTAATAATGCAACCAGCAGGCATCTTCTCTTCATGGTGTGAATTTTTATTTTTTGGGGGGGGGGGGGGATAAAGTGAGGGGCTTTCCGGGAGTTTGGAATCCAAAGTTCAGTAGGGGAGTTGGTGTCCTTGCCATTGGAAATCCTCATAGTCCATGCCACAGTCTTTGTCAACATTGGTCAGACAGTGACCAGCAGGGCCATGTGGCAGAGAATGTCTCTTGATGCTGTGATGCTGTTGCTCCAGTGGGCCAGGTGCCAGGCCAGGTGTCCTGGGAGATGGTGATGTAGCGCCGACCCTCACGGTCCTTTCCGTGGACGACCCGGCCTCCTGCGGGGACCCTCAGCAGCAGGCCGTGATGATGTTTGGGATGCTCCGTCGGATGTCTCCTCCTCCTCCTGATCCCTCCCTGTGGGTGGTGATGTTCTACGCCGTCTGGCACAGGGAGGGTTGCCCATGTTGTCGGCCATCCGACGGAGTGTATCGTGAATCCCCTGGAACACCGTCACTTGCTCAGCCTGTCTGTCCTCCATCCTCCATTGGTGTTGCAGTAGACTGGCATGTTGCTGGGCCGGCTGGGTCTTTATCTCATCGAGGGTCCCCTTGATCTCATTGAGGGTGGACACAACCTGGGCCATGCTCGTGGTGTCCTGCCGGTATGTGTCCATGATGTTACGGACATGGGCAAATACCGGTTCCCCAGCCCACTGGTCAGGCTCGCGCCTCCGCCGTCCTCCACTCCCACCACCCCTGCCCACTTGCACCTGGCCTGCCCTTGTGGGTACATCGGGTCTCCGGGACCCCTGAGGGGTGGCATTGGCGTTGTCGCCTGCCTCCTCCTGGGTGCCCGGGACACCGTGTCCCTCCTGGCCAGCCTGGCTGCATTGTGGTGGTGGGGCAGGGATCCTGGGTGTCTCCTGGGATGTGGCAGGAGTGGGGGTGGTGGTTGGCACAGTTGTACCTGACGCAGGTGCTGCAGGTGGTTGGACACCAGAGGTGCCAGGTCGGTCGGGGTCGTCCACAGAGTGGTGAGAGTCGTCGCTGCCGGTGGGATCGGGCTCCCGCAGATCCGGGTCCTGTGAGTCTTCCCCCCCAGTGTTGGGGGGTGAACCACGACGTTGACCTGTGTGTGAGAGAGACAATGTTAATTGTGGTCCATGCAACATCCATGTTTCATCAGTTTCAAAGTTGGCACTTTTCCTCTTGGAATTAGGATCTGTCTTGCATTCCACTCACAGTGCACTTGTGCATGGGTGTGTCCCTTGGGCACCACTTTGGCCCCTTTAACTATGTGTCGCACAGTCTTACTTGCTGCGTCAAGTGTGACTGCAGTCAGCAGTGGAGTGGGCAGGTGTGGCGAGCCATGCATTGGCGCCTTCCGTGTAGCACTGTACATGTGCACATGGAGTGGATCCACACACTTATATAATGCAGGTAGCTGTCGTTGTGCTCCTGAACAGGTTGTGACATGGCCCTGTGTTTTGCCATGGTGAAGAGGGGGGGTTCTGGCACTGGCCACCCTTGGCTACATGCACGCAGTCTACCTGCTGACGAGCAGACATTCCCACACACCACACGGCTGATTTGCTCTCCCTGTGTCTCCCTCCCTCTCTGTCCCCCTCTCCCTCCCTCTGTGTGTCAGCCTCCTCCCTCTGTCCGTCTTCCTGTGTCTCCCTCCCTCTCTGTCCCCCTCTCCCTCCCTCTCTGTCCCCCTCTCCCTCCCTCTCTGTCCCCCTCTCCCTCCCTCTGTCACCTCAGCCCAGCTTCCTAGACACACACTTTTTCCAGTCCTTTGAATGGCCCTTGGTTTGTTGCTGTGAGTTTGTTTCTGATCTCCAGGCACCCATTGGGTGTAGTGTCTGTGTGTGCGCTGCTGCTGTGGTTGTGTGTGCTGCCACTCTTTCACAGTGTTGGCTGTTCATTAGCTGCTGTCATGTGCAAAACAGTGCCTTCACCCCCATGTGTTGATGCAAGGCGTCCGCCATTTGCTGGCGAGTCTTTCCTGTGTGGGGACACACTGTTTGTCTGGCTGTGACCTGGGCCATATGGGCAGAGGGCATTGTTGTCTGCTTCTGAGTTGCACTATGTGATTTTTGGGGCCCACCCTCCCGCCATCCGGGTTACGGTGTCATGTGTTGGTGCCTTCTGTGGCCTGTGACTTGACATTGTCCAGCTGGGTGCATGGGGCATGGTGGCGGCAGTGGCATGTGCTTGTTCATGGAGTGTGTTTGAGTCATGCGATAGGTTGGGGTGGTTGCGTGCCTGTTAGTGATTTTGGTTGTGGATGAGGTCCCCCCCATGTGAGGTGCGTTGTTCGTGTACTCACCCGGGTCTCGGAGTCCTCCTAATCCTTCGACTGCCTCCACCGGCTGTATGGCCATCACCCTCTCCTCCCATGGCTGGTAGTGTACGGGTCTGCGGGAGGGCCCTCCTCCAGTGGCGTTGGCCTGGTTGTGTTCCTCCAGCATCTTGGCTCGGACCCTCCTCCACAGATCGTACCACCTGGCTTGGCATTCCTGCCTGGTCCTTCTGGTGTCCGCAACAGCATTCACAGCATCGACGATGGTCTGCCACATGGCTGTTTTTGCTGCAATGCTGGTCTGTCTGACCAATGTTCCAAAGAGCTGTGGCTCGACTCTGAGGATTTCATCAACAAGGACCTCCAACTCTCGGTTACTGAACTTTGGATTCTTGTTAGTGGGCATGGTGAGGGGGGTGGGTGTGGATGGTGGGGGGTGTGTGTGGATGGTTGTGGGTGTGTGGGTGTGGTTGTGCAGGTGTGTGTGTGTGAATGTGATGAGGGGGTGTTTGTGGAGGTGGTTGTGTGAAGGTGTGCAAGTGTAAGGTGTGGTGAGGCTTGTAGTATGGTTCTGTGGTGTCTGGCAGCAGTGAGTCTGTTGCAAAGGCTCATGGTTTGTGTGTGTGGGCCCTTTTTATTGGTCCATGGGTGGGTATGGCTGTGTTTGAAGTTTGGGTGGGTGTGTTATAAGGAGTGGTGGTGTTTTGGGCCTCTGTTTGTTTTTGGCAGTTGCAGGTCAGTGGATGTGTTTTTTTAGTGTTTGTTGGCCATGTTTAGTGGCTTTGTGCCATTCGAATAGTGTATTCTTGTGTTGTTTTGTTTTGTCCTGGTTGTGTACGTGCGTTTTGAGCGTGTGTACGGTGTGTACATGGACGTTGGTACGACACGTACAGGGGTGGGGGTACGACTCGAACGTACTGGGGTGTACATACATGGGGTCGGACACGTACAGGGGTGGGGGTTCGACTTGAACGTACTGGGTGTACATAGACGGTGGTACGACACGTACAGGGGTGGGGGTTCGACTCGAACGTACTGGGGTGTACATGGACGTTGGTACGACACGTACAGGGGTGGGGGTTCGACTCGAACGTACTGGGGTGTACATAGACGTTGGTACGACACGTACAGGGGTGGGGGTTCGACTCGAACGTACTGGGGTGTACATAGATGTTGGTACGACACGTACAGGGGTGGGGGTTCGACTCGAATGTACTGGGGTGTACATAGACGTTGGTACGAAACGTACAGGGGTGGGGGTTCGACTCGAACGTACTGGGGTGTACATGGACGTTGGTACGACACGTACAGGGGTGGGGGTACGACTCGAACATACTGGGGTGTACATACATGGGGGTCGGACACGTACAGGGGTGGGGGTTCGACTCGAACGTACTGGGGTGTACATAGACGGTGGTACGACACGTACAGGGGTGGGGGTTCGACTCGAACGTACTGGGGTGTACATGGACGTTGGTACAACACGTACAGGGGTGGGGGTTCGACTCGAACGTACTGGGGTGTACATGGACGTTGGTACGACACGTACAGGGGTGGGGGTATGACTCGAACGTACTGGGGTGTACATACATGGGGGTCGGACACGTACAGGGGTGGGGGTTCGACTCGAACGTACTGGGGTGTACATAGACGGTGGTACGACACGTACAGGGGTGGGGGTTCGACTCGAACGTACTGGGGTGTACATGGAGGTTGGTACGACACGTACAGGGGTGGGGGTACGACTCGAACGTACTGGGGTGTACATACATGGGGGTCGGACACGTACAGGGGTGGGGGTTCGACTCGAACGTACTGGGGTGTACATAGACGGTGGTACGACACGTACAGGGGTGGGGGTTCGACTCGAACGTACTGGGGTGTACATGGACGTTGGTACGACACGTACAGGGGTGGGGGTTCGACTCGAACGTACTGGGGTGTACATGGACGTTGGTACGACATGTACAGGGGTGGGGGTACGACTCGAACGTACTGGGGTGTACATACATGGGGGTCGGACACGTACAGGGGTGAGGGTTCGACTCGAACGTACTGGGGTGTACATAGACGTTGGTACGACACGTACAGGGGTGGGGGTTCGACTCGAACGTACTGGGGTGTACATACATGGGGGTCGGACACGTACAGGGGTGGGGGTTCGACTCAAACGTACTGGGGTGTACATAGACGGTGGTACGACACGTACAGGGGTGGGGGTTCGACTCGAACGTACTGGGGTGTACATAGACGTTGGTACGACACGTACAGGGGTGGGGGTTCGACTCGAACGTACTGGGGTGTACATACACGGGTGGGGGTGTACATACACGGGGGTACGTCTCGGACGTACGGGGGCGGGGGGGAGTGTTGGGCGCGTATGCGGGCACATGTCTCCATGGTTGTTATGGGAGTTCGGTGCGGACGGTGTTTTTTCCATACGGTTGTAACATCGGACGCACGGGATGGATCGTGATTCCTCGGTCGGACTTCACCTTTCACATTTGTACGGTAAATCGTCCGAGGACGTGTCGGACACATTTTCCGACCCGAGGACGTGTGGGAAATCATTCCCGATGCGGTTCGTATGGACTTTTTACCATGCGAATCGTGATTGCCAGTTCGTACGGCACTTGTACGATTCGTACGGTAAAAAGACCGGATACGAGTCGCACGGGGAATTTTTTTACCGGATCGTAATCGGCACCAGAATGTCTGAGAAGGTAAAGTTCAGCGAGGCAAGGTAACTGGCCGTGTCTGAGGAGGAGGCATTGTTAGTGAGCTACTGCATGTACCCGTGATGAAGATTTCCACGTTCAGACTTTGTAACTTTTTGGGAACTTGAAAATCTCCTCCGGGACAAAGCTGATGGTTCTAGTCGATGAGGGCTCTACTAGGCTCGATAACATTCCAAAGGTTAGCTGCTGATGAGGATTTGCTGCTGCAGAGAAGAGTGTAGCAGGAGCTGCCATGAAGTCAGGCCAAATGCTGATACACCTAGAGTGGATCGGCAAGCCGGTAGGTACCAGTCTCCTGTTGGTTCTCATGATACTTTTGCGGTTGAAAAGTTTGTAAGTCCCAAGTTTGTTTTTTGACTGTCTGGGCAAATTTAATACATATCATTTCCAAGGGTCTAGGACTGGGTGGACAGCACTTGGAGTGCAGGACTCACTTCAGGGAGGGTTCTGGCGCGGGTTCAATGTTGTTGGAGGTTTTCATGTCCCTATAGCTCAGAACAGGAGGCCAGCCAAGTAGCCTTTGGAGTCACACTGGTCCTAGGATCAAGCAACAAGGCAGGCCTCAAACAGGAGGATAGTTCTCTGGTAGCAGCAGGGCAGTCCTCTGAGGTACAAAGTAGGCCTCAAACAGCAAGGCAGTCTTCAGGAGTACAAGGCAGTCCTTCTGGGGATCCTCCACAGGTCCAGTAGCAAACTGAAAAGTTGGTCTGGGGGTCAAATATTTATATCTGGTGCCGTCCTTTGAAGTGAAAGAAACTTCTACACTTTCCAACAAATCTGGTTCTGGACATTTCTTTTCTCCTCTACCAATGGTCCAAGAAGTCTATAGTGACAAAGGACTGGTGTCAAGTTATTTGTAAGTGTGGTGGAGGCAACAATTAAAAATCTAGTTAGGACAGGTAACTCCTCTTCCCATCCAACCTGGCAGGAGGGCTCATCCTGCCAAAACCTAGTACCAATTTGTCCCAATGTCTGGAAGGAATACACAGAGGCCAACTGGTAACTATACACAGGCATGTGATCCAGGACGTAAGCTGCAGGTACCTAATGGTTAGGACAAGAAAAATTCCAACTTTGTTCAAGTGTCATTTTCAGAATTGTGATTTAAAATCCGACTTTCCCATTAAAGGAATTGTGACTTAAAAGCTGACTTTATCACTAAAGAGGATTTTAAATTACGATTCTTTTGAGACCAAACAAAATATTTCTATCTGGTCTTTAATGCTACAGGCAAGTATTTATATATTGTGAGATCATGTATTGACCAATGACTTTGTTTTATTTTAGTTACATTTGGGAGCATTTGTTTCATCTTGTGTCTGTCTGATCCTGCCTTTTAGTTGCAAACACAGGCAGGCCCGAGTTACTTGTGCACACACAGAAATATTTATGTTTTTCACTTCACTGAACAGGAGAGATAAGCTGCTAGAACAGACAGTGTGGGTTGCGTAGCCAAGAATGGGAAAGTGAAGAATTCTGCCTCAGCTTTTATCAGAGCCTGGCCAGCTCTGCTGAGTGATCTTGAGGAAGAGAGTCCAACCAGCACCTACAGAGCAGATAAATGGAGGGGGAACTTCTAGAAGCCTCTCTCTGTGTTAGTAAGAGATTTAAGACAGAGACCTTTTGACATTTTGACAGGAACTCTTCTAGGGGTGGACACGCCGCCTTGAGACCTTTCTCGGTTTAAGAGCTTCTGCTGAGACTGTCAACGGTGTCCCCGGTAGTGCTGGCAGGATGATGCAAGACAGACAACCTATGAAGTATTTTAAGTTCTAATGACCTATTCTTATGTACATGCAGTTATCTTTCTATGCATTTATTCTTGTGTATATACATTTGCTACATGCATTTATTTTAAATGTGCATTATTGTCATTTGATACATGGGAACTTGCTGCAATAAATATTCCTTTTTACTTGGACAAATTGCTGTTGAGCTTTGCCTACGTTGTATTTTGTTATTCTAAAGTGTGCAGAGTCTTATTTTGAAGAGTGTTCACGTGTTCTGGTGTTTTGAAATCTTGCTTAGGTGCTCTGAAGGAAAAGCAAGACACTGGTCTCAATCAAAAGTTAACACTTATCAAATGTAATAAGGAAACTCAATGTTATCCTATGGGAAGTAGGCCTCAGCTTAATGGGATTACATAATTAAAGACAGTGCACCTGCATGAGAGAATTAACCTAAATATGAAATATTAACATATATTGTTTTCTGCTGCTATGGTGGGATGTTCAGAATAAGAAAAAATAACAGGAAGTGGGCCACTACATTTACAATACAAGAGATGGAAGATCTTGTGAATGTTAGAGTACTGTGTGTGCCATACATATTTGGTGAAAATTGCGACCTCAATCAGTTATCAAACTTACTGCGAAATTGTACTCTAAAATTATCAATAATGTGACATCCTCAGGCTCAGTGGAGACAGTCCCAAAAAGTTATCATAAAAGCTGGTACTACATATACTTCTGAAGTAATGAACACATATGTGAAGTGAGAAGTCAGTTTGTTAAATCTGGGTGAGCAGGACCAACAGAATGTGGAGGAACAACACTATGTGGGTGGCTGTTGATAGCAGTGCGCTAAATGCGCTCTTGAGCCAAATATTGACACAAAAACACGTTTCAGTAAAATATAAGGAAAAATTACTGATTTGCAATTTGCGTAATCAAGCAAAGCAAATTATGTACATTTCACACAATCCAGTTCCATCCTTTGAGAAGCTGGTGTGGTATATTATGTACACTTATGTAAGTGGACACCTTGCACCAGTCTAGACAACCCTTACGGTGAATTAAGAGGTCTTAGACAGCCTTAGAAAGCTCTCTAAGTGGTAGCTGTGGAGAGCAGCCTTCAGGCTTAGCCCAGAAGGAGTGTAAAGCAGCTTGTTTTACTAGAATGCAATCTTATAGTATAGATTAGGTGAAAAAGAACCACACAAAGTATTTATAAAAATATGTATTTATTATATAATACTCTCTAACACATAGAAATATATCCTTCCCGGAGATATGCACTACGCACACAATACTTTAGCAAAGAAACACAGTAAATAGCACGAAATACACAGTGGCCCCAGGGGGGACCAAACCATATACTAAGAAAGCGGTATAAGAACCACGACTCGGGTCAAGACAAGGTCAAGAGGATGTAGAAGTGCTGGGGCCACAAGGAACCCCCGAAAGTGAGTATATAGGAGAGTGTGTGCAGTGTGGTAACACAACTGCATGCTCTGTACAACTCAATGTGTAAGTCGCGGTTTGATTTTAAAAGATTAAGGACCCTTACCAGTGACCTTGAAGAAACCCCGTGGAAGACATAAGGCTGGAGAGACACCCCACCTGTGGATACCCTGGTACCTACGTTACCTACATCAGGGAAGCTGGGGGCATACGTGTGACGTGGTGTCGGAAACCACCATCGAACCAATGGAGGACTTCAGGAAAGTGCTGCTGTTACAGAAGGAGAAAGTGTCTCGTGGAATTGAAAGGTGGATTCTAGATGAGAGGTACCTTCAAGCAGAGGGTACAGAGTCTATGTCACTCAGGAATGACCAGGAGACTTGGAAAATGAATGCCCTCCGATGTTGGGTGTTGCAGGATGGATGACGATGACCTTGACTCTGTAGCTGTGAGGACCAGGCGATGCTGAGGTGGGCCAGGAGCTATGCACAATCTTTTCCATAAAGGATGTCGAGTGCTGAGGGGTCGGTGTCCAGCGGGAGCACCAACAAGCCTTGAAAAATGTAACCAATGCAGAAATCGAAGAAGGATCAACATCGGGACCAGCAAGGTCCATGGGTCTCACCAAGAGCAGGGGAGTAAGTGCAGGCCCCAAGCAATCAGGGGAGCTCAAAAGAAACAACAGTGACACTCAAGTGGATCCACAGGCCGGAGGCACTAGAGTCGCGAGAGGGCCTCAAGCAGCTCACAAACAAGATGCAGGCCACGATGCACACGATGCGGTGTGGCTGAAGATTCTGGTCACCGGAAGTGCTCGCGGTTGGGGCTACTTGGAGCCCAAAGATCTTCTTGGAAAGAAGTAAACAAGCCTTCGCAACTACAAGTTGATGTGGTGCACAGGAGTTCGGTTATTGCAACCCCCACAAGCTATACTGGCCTCAAACTTGGTGAGAGGGCAGATCAGGCCTCGGCAGCTGTGGAAAATGACCACCTGTGTTGCAGAGCCTTTGGAGTCCGGAGGAGCTCAGGATAAGCAGACCAGTCTACTTAGTTGTGGTGCCTGCGAATGCAGGGAAGTGACTGCTTCACTCCAAGGGAGATTTCTCCAAGAGTCTTTGATGCTTCACAGGCTGTGGAAGGTTCCTGTATGATGCACAGGCACAGACGATGCAGCAGACTGGAAGGAAGACGAAGTCAGGCCCAAACGAAGTCCAGCGAAGTCCAGAGTGCCCAGACGGTAGAAAAACAGTGGTGTCTGATTGGAATCTTATCCCACGACAAATCTAGGGACCTACATCCAGGTACACCCTTAAGTACCCTTGGGGAAGTGTTGGAAAGATTCAGGGGACCGTCCCAGGGAAGGTCTGGACAGGGGGAGGTTACTCCCATGTCCTTTGTCCTGTTGTGCACCACAGCATGAACCAACAGCTCCCAGGACTTGTTTGAACTGGACTATGCACAGTCATGTCACTGCCAAGAGCACCCACCCCACCCCAATACACCAAATTCTGTCTAAGATTTGGTCACACTTTCCTGTGACAGGATACCTATTGTTCTGTCTTCCCTTGCTCGAGCTTGGCTCAGCAGCAGGAGGCCAGAATCATGTCTCAGGTCTGCAGCAACCATTTTGTGCTGTCTGGGTCAAGAAGGCTGGTATCTGGAACACTAAGAGACTAATGGAGGGCTCATCCAGTGCTTGTAATCATACCTCCCAAACTGTTTACGGTGTGGGGGTATGATTCTAACATGTTTGATACTAAACAAGATTGGATTAGTTGCAGCCGTTTTAGAGATGGTCATCACATAATTACACTGTGCCCCTCTATATTGTATATGGCTGCTTCACTGACAACCTGGGAGAATGGATTCCGTAGGCTGCAGGGTTGTTCTGCTCATGCAGGGGCACCCTCTCACTTATAGCAAAGCACCCTGTGTTTAGGATTGCAAAGGCCCACTAGAGGGATGATTTATGGGTTTTAAGTGCAGTGACACTAGATATAGGAAACCTTTATTTAGCACCAACTTACACAGGCTGCAATGGCAGGCCAGTAGTTCCATTTTGAATGGTCTCTCATGGGTGGCGTCATACATTCTTCAACCCATGGGAGACCTCTGGGGTACCTATGCCCAGGGTACATAGGTACCATATACAAGGGACTTATAAGGGTACCCTAGTATCCAATCTGGGGTGTACCTAAGTTCTGAACAACACAAATTAGGGAGAAAGTGGATAGACTGGGTGTAGGAACATAATCTGCTTCTTATGGTTACCCCCACTTTTTGCTGATGTCACACTGTTGTTGAACTAGTCTAACTGGGATCCTGCTATTCAGGACCCCAGACTATCTGCTTTCTCCTTTAAATTGCTAAGTATGTAGGTTAGATACACTCCAGATTAGATACTGGGGTACCCTTATTAGTCCCTAGCCACCATGTACCCAGGGCATAGGTCCCCCAGAGGCCTTCCATGGGCTGAAGCATGTATTATGCCACCCATGAGTTGTGGTAAATAATTTTCATTACCTGGACTTAATTTGATACGGAAACATAATAAAACAGCTCAGTAAAATGAGAGGCAGAATCCGTGGTATTTAGAGGTTCGGAATGGGCTTTATTCCAATGAACGATTATAATCGGTTGCTCCAAGTTCCATCACCACGGAGGTTCAGGAAGTGAAGTACATACATTATTGACAAGAAATGACTTTTATAGTACATACATTACAATGAAGCGAATACAGTAGGCGTAACAATTGATAAGGAAAATGACGAATTATATGCGTAACCGAAAATGGGTGTAATAAGGAGTAAAAAGGAACATAATTGGTTATGATGTCATATATAGGTGGATCTATAAGATAATACTTGGCATAGATGCGCGCGCAGCAGTATGACGTGTGATTGACGTGCAACTAGGGGGTGAAGGGGACTTGACATTTAGCTCTACATGTGGCGACAGAAGTCTGGAGGGTCAAGTCAACCTAATCCCGAATCATATCTAACATCCTATGTTTAAAGAACTATGTTATCCACAAAAGAAGGACTCTCGGACAGAATCTATTCTATACTGACTGTGCGTGCGTGTACAAGCGTCTAAGTGTCTATACTAGATGCGAGGGCGGAATCTTCCTTAGCAACAGGGCTATGAGTTACTTGCATAAAGACAGAGAAGTCGGGCCTTTGCTTGGTAGCTGGCAGAATGTTTACTTAAACTACTAGACAGGAATGCGTTGGGCAGGGATGAGGCAGATAACTCGAAGGTGAAATACAGTTCTTGGCAGGCAGCAAGCTGATGTCAGGCTTCGTGAGCCGCGCAGAGAATGAGACAAAGTTCATGGTCACAGATGCAGGCTCAGACTGGAGTTTTCAGAGACAGAAGGCAAGAAGAGTTCGATGACAGAATCAGGGCCTACTTGCCTGGACTGTAAAATGGCATAAGTGAGCCATATAAAGGCGGTGGCCTTTCGTACTTAGGAAGGGAATATCCGGCCTATTCATGGTGGATCTGACAGAGGACATGTTGACGGTGGACGCACATGTATTTGCGTCTTCATAACTGGAACTGGAGGGAACATACATGTACTTGTGATTTATACATGAAACCGTTGGGGTCCAAGATAGGGGACATAACTGACCAGAAAAATCCATATTTCCACATTCCCTCCTTGTCCCCTACTTGCCCGTCAAGAGATATCAATCTTCATTAATCCATTGATCTGTTCATATAGCATCATTTGTTCTTCTTTCTTCTTCCGGGATCTTGAATGAAAATCTTGGTGTGGAATGCACGATGTGGTACACAGACCACAAATCGCTTGTCCACATTGCAGGCATAAGCAGCAACTGAATAGTATGAGAAGGCCAATACCTAGGAAGGATAGGACTCTCCATCCCCAGGCTGATACCACGCTCCAAAACCAACCGGACCAGGTCCAGGTGCCTGGATTCTGGTGTATCTGGCTTACAATCTTATGAAGGCGAGTTATGGCCTTATATACAGATGGCGAATTTTCTGGTATGAATATGCAACAGCTTGATCCGATGACCCTACAAGCTCCGCCCCTATCAGCCAGGATGACGTCAAGGACAAGACGATTTTGAAGCACAACAATCCGCATAGCAGACTGCTCTTCTGTTAAATTGCCTAAGGCGGAAATAGTTTCGTTCACTACTGCTTCAAGGGTTCTAGTTAATCTACGTATCAGCTTACTATTAGTAACAGTACCTATATAGGGAAAGATGCCTTTATTGAAATCTGTGTATTTTTCCCATGCTGTTTCAGTGTAATCGACAATCGGGAGATCTCTCCGCTCTCTGTTGTGTACTAAATGAATATTTCTGTGATAATCAGGAGGAGCTAGAAAAACAGGTGGCAAAAGGAATGCAATGTAGCAGGTACCATCCCAATCTAGAGGTAGACGCATATATGCAGTCTGACCACATATAAAGTAGGAGTGGCGATAAGCTCTAAATGAAGATTTACCTTGATCACGGAATTCTACTGTAGTAGTGCATTTACTATGGCCCATATGTATGGAACCAACTTTTCTTACACACAATTCACCTTTCGCTGGGAATACTGACATGGTTGGTAAAACTAGTTCAATTTCGGATTCGACATTTAGTACCATGAGATTAGGAGTAAAATTACCTAATCCATACACTTCATTTTCTAGATCAGTTCCTGTTCCTTTGGGGCGACCCTCCTTGTCAGGGTAACAGACTTTGAATAAAACTAGGTTCAGATTTCCCCATACCCACTGGTCTTGGTAAACGGCTGTATCTGAGTCTATGGAATTGATTAAACTAAACCATGCTCCACAGGAGCCATTATGTGAGAACGGATGTGGAAAGAAAGGCAAGACTCCTTCATAATTCTGATAGGGAGGGAGCCGGCCACACACCCAACAATTAGTTGCATTACTAGTCTGATGGGAATGATGTAACATACTAATGAAAGTGTTATTGCGCAGCGCAAGTCTATAAGACAATTCATGCGGGGGTAAGTCACTAAAAGAATGTTCAGCAGTAACATTGTAAACGTTTCTGGCAATAGGGTAATATATGTGCAACAATATACTTGCAGTAATTATTAAAAGACTTAAAAAAAACAAGATTAATAATGTCACTATGCAATGGCTACGCAGTGATTTACAATACGCCTGTCGTTTCATTATTTTTCGCGACTGTCCATGATTCAGGTCTAGGCGATACATGTCGGAGACAGATTCAACCGCTTCACCTAGGAGAGGACTTAAACAATCAAATCGTCCGACGGCCTAGGCCTTAATTTTAGTTTGTAGAGTTCTTTACTGTCGGTCTCAGCCAAACGTAGTTTTGAGTCAATTGGTGAGGACACACGAGATGGGCTGTTTACATCTGAAGGAAGTCCATGAAATTTCTTGATATGACTTGAATGAATCCATCCTTTCCTGCCTTCAATCTTCACGGCTGTCCTTGTGGTCAGCAAGACCAACTTGGGTGTCTTCCACCTGGGCTCCAGCTGAGTCTTTCGGTCGAAATTCCTCACAAGGACGAGGTCCCCCGGGATTACGTCATGGGGTTTCACCACAGTGTTGTCGGGAAAGGCTGCAGCTACCTGTGAACGACAAGATTGTAGTGCAGACATCAAGGAAGCCAAGTAATCTGTCAGCATATTACAATCAATATCAGTTATTTTGCGTGGTATAGGCGTCCCCCACATATTTGGTGG
This sequence comes from Triturus cristatus, assembly GCF_964204655.1. Lineage (NCBI taxonomy): Eukaryota > Metazoa > Chordata > Amphibia > Caudata > Salamandridae > Triturus > Triturus cristatus. The sequence continues at coordinate 344,912,449 of NC_140587.1, read as the reverse complement.
TCTGCCGAAGATCACCTCATACGGGGATAGCCCTGTTCGAGAGTGTGCTACCATTCTTGTGTAAAAGAGTGCAACTGGTAATGCTACTACCCAGTCGACACCTTTCTCTCTGCATATTTTGGATAATCTTATTTTCAGAGTCTGATTATGTCTTTCTACGAGACCTGCTGCTTCGGGGTGTCAGACACAGTGGAATTTCCACTGATAACCTAACAAGAGTGAAACGTGTTTCATTAATTCGGATGAGAACGGCTGGCCGTTATCTGAGTGAACAACACGTGGTAAACCGTATCGTGGGAAGAATTCTCGAACCAACTGTTTGGCAGTAGTCGGGGCAGTGTAATCTGAAACCGGGTATGCCTCCGTCCAGCGGGACAGAGCGCAGACAACTACGAGAACATATTTGAATCCTCGACATCGTTCCATCTGGATATAATCCATCTGGAGGAATTCAAAAGGGTGATTAGGAGGATGAAATCCACCCTGTTCTACGGGAACACTTTTTCCTGGGTTGAACTGGCAACAGATCATACAGGTACGGACCTTTTGTTTGGCTGCTGCTCGTAAATGTTTATTGAACCAAATGTGTTGAATGCTGTCTAGCATAGCTTTTTCTCCTAGGTGTGCTGGACTATGTATAGTGTTAATTATAACTTGGACCATTGAATCAGGAAGGAACCACACGGACTTTTCTTTCATCATCCATCCTTGATCCGTTTGGATCCCTCCTAATTCAGTCCATTTCTTTATTTCTTCTGATGTAGCATGTGTCTGGATGTCAATTACGTCAAAAGTAGGATCTTTAACTGTCATACAATGTGTCGGGACTATTGTCTTTGTCATGTCGGATGTTTGTGTTTGGGCAGTCTGTTTAGCTGTTCTGTCAGCTAAATCATTGCCTTGAGAAATGACATCAGTAACTTTCGTATGTGCTTTGCATTTCATAATCGATATTGCAATCGGTAGATGTATCGCATCTAATAAGGTATGAATGAGGGGTCCATGCTGAATGTGGGCACCGTGGGAAGTTAAATAACCTCTCTCTCGCCACAGCACGCCGAAGTCATGTACAACTCCGAATGCATAACGTGAATCAGTGTATATGTTGACTTTTTTATTTGTAGCTTGAATACAGGCTTGTGTCAGAGCGACGAGCTCTGCTGCTTGAGCGGACAAGGTATTTATACGATTAGTTTCAATGACTTCAGTCTCTGTTGTGACTGCGTAAGCAGCCACCAACTCTCCTGTACTTGTTCTCATACATGAACCATCTACATACAACGTCAGGTCTGGATCTGACAATGGAACATCTGTCAAGTCTTGTCTGGGTTTCGTCGTGATAGTGATAACTTCAATACAATCATGGGCTAATGGGTCTGTTCCATTTACAGGTAAAAGTGTGGCAGGATTCAATGTGTTACAGCGTCTGATTTCTATGTGTGGCTGAAACAATGTAAGTTCGTACCCTGTAAGTCGCGCTATAGTCAAGTGTTGTGTTTGCGTTCTATTTACAAGAACCTCTACTGCATGTGGTACTTGAACTGTCAATGGATGTCCTAACACTATGGCATCGCTTTGTCTGATTGCTAATGCTGTCGCTGCCACTGATTTTAGGCATGCAGGCAAAGCCTGAGCTACGGGATCTAATGTACTAGAAAAATAAGCACATGGTTTGTGTGCTCCTGCTTGTTCCTGTGTGAGTACTGACAAGGCAGTACCTTCGCGTTCTGTAACAAAGAGTGTAAACTGTTTTCTGTAACATGGTGTTGCTAAAACAGGTGCTTGACATAAAGCTTTCTTTAGGCTTTCAAAAGCTTGTGTATGTTCCTGAGTCCAAGGGAGAACAGTCGATGTGGCTGCCTCCTGGGTTGTCAACTGAATGAGTGATTTTGCTAGAAATGCATACTGAGGGATCCACTGTCTACAATATGAAGTGAGGCCTATGAAAGCCCGCACCTCCTTTTGTGTCTTGGGTATTGGCATGTTAGCTATTAACTGAATGCGGTCTGGTGTAAGCTGCCTTCCCTCCTTGGACAGCGAGTGTCCAAGATAAATAACTCGCTGGACACAGAATTGCAGCTTAGAAGGGGACACCTTGTGCCCCTTTTCTGCTAGAAATTGTAAAACTGTCAGTGATGCTTTTTCACATTCAGGTTCGCTTCGGGCGGTGATCAGTAGATCATCGACATATTGAAGCAAGGCAGTGTTAACTGGCATGTGGATACTGTCAAGTTCTCGTTTCAGTGCTTGGCTATAGATGCTGGGGCTTTCTGTAAATCCTTGAGGTGCGCGTGAGAATTTAAAGCTACGCCCATTTAAACTAAATCCGAATAAATATTGACTTTCCGGATCTATTGGGACGCTGAAAAAGGCATTTTTGAGATCAATTACAGTAAAGAATGTTGCTTCGGAATCAATAGCTGTCAGTAATGATGAAATATCGGGGACCACAGGGAATTGTGGCACAATACATTTGTTTAATTCGCGCAGATCAATAACCAATCGATATATTGGCGGGGCCTTTGGATCTGTTCGTTTGAGAATCGGAATTATCGGTGAATTACATACATTGGAGTCCGTTTCTACAACCACTCCTTGGGCAATGAGCTCGTCAATGATTTGTAGTAAAGCCACTACAGCATCTGGTGGTAACTTGTATTGTCGCATTCGTGGTAGTACCACTCCTGCCTTTAATGTGACTCGATATGGTGTAATATTCATGCGACCAACATCAGTAGGGCCTTGTGCCCATAGATGTGTAGGTAAAGTCTGCAATCGGGGATCCATGTCTCTAGACACATAATGACCTTTAAAATCACGTAAAAACAATCTTACTCCTTCCGGAGAACAACATATTATAGCTCCTAGAGCTTTCAATGTTTTTATTCCTAACAGGTTTTCTGGACATGATTTAGTAAGCAATAAATCGGTAGTTCGGGTCAAAGGTCCTATCGTAAGTGGAAGAGGTTGTGACACTTCATTAACAATAGGTTTTCCTGAAAAACCAAGGGAAATATTCTGAGAGCCTGAGAGGGGTGCCCCTGGAACTTCACTACGTTTTATGGTCGTTCGACTTGCCCCTGTATCGAGTAAAAATTTTCTGTCTTGGCCTAACAATTCACTATGTACATAAGGTCCTTCTTGATCTACAGGGATCTCGATAAGGGGTAAGTCAACTTCCCTCTCTAGGCTGGTTCATGCGTATCGTTGATAATCAGGATAGTCGTACTGTGCGGTCTGGTACAGTTGTCGTGTCGTGGTTTGTGTGGCAGCAGCTGGCAGCGCTGGTGCAGCTGGCACAAACTGTATAGACTGTTGTGAAGCTGGCATGGACTGTGCATGCTGCGGAGCTCCTTGTTCATTCTGGTCCTGTCTAAGTGGTCGTGGTCTTTCTTGTGTTTTACCTATGGCGATATTATGTTTCAAAACTGGACAATCGTGTACGTAATGACCTGGCTTTTTACAATAATTGCATGTCCCTTTTACAGGTCCTGCTGAATCACCGGAATGTGTCATACCCTTTTTATGTCCCTCAGCTGGAACTGTCTGAGAAACTAGCATTTTCATTTTCGTGTCTTTCATGCGTCTTTGTTCATGATCTTGTTCCTCTCTAATTCTATTGTGATGGTACTGTAACATTTGTAACATTTGTGATGGAGTGTTACCTTGCCAGGTACTCTCGAATTTTAATACTCTATTCTTTACTTGGGGCAGGGCATTTTCCACTAATTTTGTTACAAACAGATGTGGGTATGATTCGCTACTTGCTTTTATGCCACTGTTTATACCAAAACATTTTTCAAATCGGGCATAGTAATCACTAGTGTCTTCATCTTGCTTCTGTTTACAGGCTGAAATTGTACCCCAATCTTCCTTTTTCGTAGTTAATAAACGTGGCAGTACCTGTACTAATAAACCTGGCAGTGCTTTAGTTTTATCCCCGAGTCCTGCTCCTGCAGTTCGGGCCTTTTCTTCTGCTTCTAATACTGACCATTCTATCTTTTGGTCTCCTACCTCCCACTCCTTTTCCCTGAGTTTTTCGTAAATGCCAGCAGGCATCAATACCTTTAATATTGTCATAATGTCGGGATAGGTATACTCTCCCATGAGTAACATGTCTTTAATTTCTCGGTGGAAACCCGCTGGGTCTTTGTCATGACTGGGTACCACTTTCTTCATTTCTAACAATTCTATTTTTGATATGGGCGTATATACAAATACGCGCTTAAACTCGTTGTCCTCGCCCTTTATTGGGTGCACTTCTCGTAAGGGATTCTGTCTATCCATGTAATACGTGGTTCTTTCCTTGATGGGTAGTGAAACATGTTCTGAACATACAAAAAGAATGTATTGCTTTCTTGATTCTAGTATTTCTTTAATTAATTTAGTACCTGAACCTCTCCATCTATTCATGAGTAATTCAGTCAATATATCAGGTAGGGGACCAGGGTCCGAATGCTGACTCTGATACAGTATGAGGAGTTGTTGAATCATATAAATCCCAGCTAAACGCTGTTCATCTGGGGTGAGATTCAAAAATGTGCGTGCTACTGTATCATCACTGTATTTTCCGGGACTGTCAACCCAATGGGCAGCTGACCTGGCTAATTCTTGTTCATCCATAGAATCGAGGAAATGATAACCCCTTCGTTCTCGGAGTAATTTGTCAGCTGCTTGGAACGAATGCTCGTTAGACCTTATATGGACTATGGGTGTTGGGAAACTCCTGTTATTGTCTGGACATATCGGACGTATCGGGTCAATAAGACATCTTTTACTATTACAAGATCTTCCTCTACCTACATAGGCTATAGTGTCTGACTGTCCTGTAGGCAGTCCTGATCCTTCTTCCTCGCTTTGATCGAACTGGTCTACCGCTAATCTTTCTTCGTGTAGGCGTTCTATTTCTTTACGGATCTTTCTGCACATGGCTATTATACAGTTTTGCTTATCATGTCTTCCTTCTGATATATTCTGACTCCATCTGGTAAGAATTTGCATTGCTTCCGGGTCTACCCCTGGTCGGTCTTGATTTCTGATCACACAATTTATGAGGAAACGTAACAGTTCCCCCTGTATTTCCACTTTCTGGTATTCCATAGCTCTGTTAATACATTCAGAATCTCGCCCTGTTTGGACAAAATGATATATATTATCTAGATGCGCAGTCATTCCTGGTAATTTCCCTAAATACACTGCGGCTCGTCTGATACGTAATGATGCTAGGGTCATTTCGTCCTCTTTGCCAGGCACAGGGTCATATCTACAATCTATAAGAAGTTCCTTAAGCGTACGGGCATTTATGAGTTTGGGGGTACGTGAATGTGCTGACTCTTGAAAGGTAAGTTTATTTATTCTGGGTGGCGTAGAGAAAATGTTACTAGCACCTCCCGTAGCCCCATCTGGGGTGTCGGGTGTGAAAGGATTCGTTGAACGCGATACAGCAACTATAGGTGTGGATACGGCTATAGAAGTAGTTGTAGGAACAGATGCAGAAACAGATGTGCTTGCCGGAACTTGTGTCAGAACTTGTTGCTGTAACGATACGGGTACTGGATCTTGGCGTTGAACCTCCCTGCTAGGCGGTCTATGTGGGTCGGAATTAGCATATTCGGGAGCTGCGTCATCTAAATATGAGGAAAGAAAAACATCTTCTGCGGTTCTAGGATGCCCCTTAGGATGTACCTTTATTGGAAATAATGGGGTTGGCAAGTCTTTTGGTATCTCTGGAGTAGCTTTAGGTAATCCTTCGGCCAGAAGGGGATACATACCATTCATAAGGGCATTTCTTTGTCTGTCTACTTGTTCTGATTTTACTCGTGCACCTTCTTCGATTAATAGATTTTCTCGGACTTCATTTGATTTTTCTTTACTCTTCTCTTCCTGTCTACGTGCTTTTTCTGTTCGTCTATGTGATTCTTTACGCCATAATTCAATGGCGTCTTTCTGTGATTGTCTAGCTTTCTTTTTCCATAATTCTTCCTCTACTTTCACGATGCACTCTGCATCCCAGGTCCCCGTTGCGGGCCACCTCTGACTTTCTGGTAATTCCTTGGTGTAGTCTACCCATAAATCGAGAAATATTATGGCGTCTAGGCCATGTTTGTGATACATGAAGTACCCTGGAGTGTCCCTAGGAGGAATGGGAACAGCTTCTTCGAGTACCCCTTTTCTAGTTGTGATCTGTCTTAGTTTCGAAAAGAGTGGCATATTGAGAACTGATCTGATACTTAATCTTGAACACACTTAGTACAAAAACACAATAATGAACAGTCATTCATACCACAATATGCAGGACGTTTAACACATTAAACATTAAACATTAAACATTTTTTTTTAACCTTTGAAATAACCAACAATGATGATCGTCTGCATAACTAATCACCAAGCATAATTCTTTGACAATAACTAGATACTTCGGAATACTTGATATACTGCTAAACAGTACAGATACACTGCTGAAACAGTGCAGACCGGATTTGTGTACCCAAACCCGTCTTGACCGGCACAAACTATGTGCACGTCAGAAATGCCTCCCCAGCAATGGTACTCACCGGGTAGCTTCGGAAACGGAAGGCCTCAGAAACTCGACTGAACTTGAACCGGACTGGACTCGACTCGAACGCTTCGGACACTGGACTCGACTTGGGACTTCGGAAACTGGTGGGCCTCCGTATACCTCGGATCTTGCTCTCTCAGCTAGGCTCTGGTCGGGATACTTCGCACTTCTCACCGCCTCGTCTGGGTGTTGATCGCAGCCTCAGTCGCCTCCGCTTGACCGGAGGGAGATACAGGAAATCCTGCTGGTACGCGTTGTTGTCCGTCCAGCTGTGGCAGGAGACCGGGCCTGCAACTCACCGCCGGCGCGTGAGATGAGAAAGTGTCCCTGTTCGGGCGCCATTCATGTGGTAAATAATTTTCATTACCTGGACTTAATTTGATACGGAAACATAATAAAACAGCTCAGTAAAATGAGAGGCAGAATCCGTGGTATTTAGAGGTTCGGAATGGGCTTTATTCCAATGAACGATTATAATCGGTTGCTCCAAGTTCCATCACCACGGAGGTTCAGGAAGTGAAGTACATACATTATTGACAAGAAATGACTTTTATAGTACATACATTACAATGAAGCGAATACAGTAGGCGTAACAATTGATAAGGAAAATGATGAATTATATGCGTAACCGAAAATGGGTGTAATAAGGAGTAAAAAGGAACATAATTGGTTATGATGTCATATATAGGTGGATCTATAAGATAATACTTGGCATAGATGCGCGCGCAGCAGTATGACGTGTGATTGACGTGCAACTAGGGGGTGAAGGGGACTTGACATTTAGCTCTACATGTGGCGACAGAAGTCTGGAGGGTCAAGTCAACCTAATCCCGAATCATATCTAACATCCTATGTTTAAAGAACTATGTTATCCACAAAAGAAGGACTCTCGGACAGAATCTATTCTATACTGACTGTGCGTGCGTGTACAAGCGTCTAAGTGTCTATACTAGATGCGAGGGCGGAATCTTCCTTAGCAACAGGGCTATGAGTTACTTGCATAAAGACAGAGAAGTCGGGCCTTTGCTTGGTAGCTGGCAGAATGTTTACTTAAGCTACTAGACAGGAATGCGTTGGGCAGGGATGAGGCAGATAACTCGAAGGTGAAATACAGTTCTTGGCAGGCAGCAAGCTGATGTCAGGCTTCGTGAGCCGCGCAGAGAATGAGACAAAGTTCATGGTCACAGATGCAGGCTCAGACTGGAGTTTTCAGAGACAGAAGGCAAGAAGAGTTCGATGACAGAATCAGGGCCTACTTGCCTGGACTGTAAAATGGCATAAGTGAGCCATATAAAGGCGGTGGCCTTTCGTACTTAGGAAGGGAATATCCGGCCTATTCATGGTGGATCTGACAGAGGACATGTTGACGGTGGACGCACATGTATTTGCGTCTTCATAACTGGAACTGGAGGGAACATACATGTACTTGTGATTTATACATGAAACCGTTGGGGTCCAAGATAGGGGACATAACTGACCAGAAAAATCCATATTTCCACAGAGTGGCCATTCAAATTGACACGACCAGCCTGCTACAGCAGACTGTGAAAGCTGGTGCTTCCACCACTTACTTAAGATATAGGTTCACTATATCTATCTAAATCACTACACTTAAAAACCTATCCGTCACCCCTATGGCAGGCCTTATCAATTCTGAAGGCAGGGTGCTGGGTTTTACGTGAGAGGGTGCCCCTCCATGAGCAGAGCCCCTCTACAGCCTTCGGGGACCATTCCCTGGGGTTGTCTGTGATGCAGCCAGACATAGATGTTTAAGTGCATCATAACCTCGCAGTAAATGCTAACTTTAAAACGGTTGCTTAGAAACATGTTGTCTTTGGTGTCAAACACCTTGGAATCATACCTCCACACCAGTAGCTGGTCGTGTTTCCTCACTGCACCCGTCCTCCGTTGGCTCCCCGTGTCACTCCTCTGGGTGGTTCCTTGGGGTCCCAGAGATTCTAAGTGCCCTAGTCACTGTGTCTAGTCAAGTCGTTATTGTTATATCATTTTTTTAATATATGGTTTGGTCTCCACCTGGAGCTCGCTGTGTAATTTGCTATTATGAATGTTCAATTGATTCAGTATTGTGTACTTTCTGTCCTAGTCTCGTATATAGATTAGTAGAGAGTGTTATATTAATAAATATTTTTTTTTTATATAACTACTGTGTGGTTCTCCTTTCATTTAGTCACTTAGGAGGTGATATTCTGGTAAAACAAGCTGCTTTACATTCCTTCAAGATTAAGCCTGAAGGCTGCTCTCCACCGATACCACTAGGATAGCTGATCTAAAGGTTATCTTTGACCTCAGACATCATAAGGGTCGTGTGGACTGGTACAGGTTGCCCACTTTAACCCCTTGCATGCTGCGGACGGCCCCCGGCCATCTGATGTCACGGTGGGCATGTGAGGAGGACGGCCGGGGGTCGTCCGAATCCCACCCACTAATTAAACGCCAGCACAGTGCGAAAATGTGCGCAGCATGCAACGGGTTAATTAGTGGACAGCATATACCAGGCCACCTTCTCACACTGGGGTCCTGATTATTAGGATCCCAGTCAGACTAGTCAAATACAGCTTAGCACCAGGAAAATGTGGGGGTAACCATAGAAGCAGATCCTACTTTCCTACACATCCTCACCAACTAGCAACCATCCAGCAAAGTTATCTTTGTAGCTGGACATCATGGCTACTCAGACATTTTGTAAACCCAAATTTACTGAGAGTGGACTACAAGTATTTGCTTAGGATGTCATTAAGGATGAAACCAGGAGTATGGAGCCTCTTCAAACAAAAGCACGGTGAGGAGAAGCAATTAGTTTCAACAGAGTGTGACGCAGAAGGTAAATGCTGTATCGGCCCACCATTGCACAATTGAGGATGTTAAATAAAGAGTTCAAGAACCCTATGAGATTTGTGTGTAATAACATTTCCAAACACAGGCATAATAGCCGGGCTCCTGGAGAAAGAACAGTTCTTGAGTTTACACCATGGGAGGATGAAATGTGAACCATTATAAACATCACCAATTTTGAGAAGATAGAAGGCAGAAACAGATGAATGTCTTTTCCATAGACATTTTACAAAGCCATTTTATGCATATGGCTTTGTTGCCAGTTCACACTATATCAGTGCAAGAATACCCGGGTCCTACATTAACGATTTTGGTTCGGATTCTTCACCAACAAACTGTGTGGTAAATATTTAAATTACCTGTACTATTTTTTATGCGGTAAAGTCTAGTAAGAATAACTCAGTCAAAATAAGAGGCAGAATCCGTGGTATTAGAGGTTCTAAAAAGGACTTTATTCCTTACAAAGGAATTATGGTTCGAACCAGGCAATCATATTCCATCACCACGAAGGTTCAGGAAGGGATAGGCAATACATTATTGACAAGTAACAATATATATATGAAAAGCATTTCATTAAGACAGATGCAGGAGGCGTAACAGCTGATAATACAGATAAGAATACACATACGTAATGAAAATAGGCGTAAATACAGGCGTATACTAGAAACGTCATTTAAAATGATGTCACAAGTGGGTGGATCCATAAGAGAATCCTGCAGTGTCAGCAGAAATATTTGGCAGAGATGCGCGCGCAGCCGCATGACGTGTGATTGACGTGCAACTAGAGGGTGAAGGGGAATTGACATTTAGCTCTACATGTGGAGACAGAAGTCTGGGGGGTCAGGTCAACCTAATCCCAAATTGTATCTAATATCTTTGTTTAAGGAACTGGTTTATCCAAAAGGAAAGGTCTCTCGGACGGAATCTATTCTATACTGACTGTTAGTGCATGTACAAGCGTCTATGTGTCTACATGAGATGCGAGGGGGCAGGAATCTTCCATAGTAACAGAGGCTATGAATTACTTGCATAAAGACAGCGAGGCCGGGCCCTTTGCTCGGTAGCTGGAAGGATGTTTACCTAAACTACTAGACAGGAATGCATTGGATGTGGAGCGGAGCAGATAACTTGAAGGCTGAATACAGTTTTTGGCAGGCAACAGGCCGCGTCAGGCACCGCTAGCCGCACAGGGAGTAAGACAAAGTTCATGGACACGGATGCAGGTCCAGGCTGGAGCATTTCAGAGGCAGTAGCAGGAAAAGACTTGATGACAGAATTCAGGGCCTACTCGCCTGAACTGTAAAACGTGAAAAGTGAACCATATAAAGTCGGTGGCCAATCATACTTAGGAATGGAATATTCGACCCATTCATGGCGGATCTGAAAGAGGGCATGTTGACGTTGGACGCACATGTATTTGCGTCTTCATAGCTGGAACTGGAGGGAACATACATGTACTTATAGCATGTACATGAAGCCGTTGGGGTCTAAGATAGGGGACACAATTGACCATGAAAATTCATATTTCCTCATTCCCTCCTTGTCCCCTACGGACCCTCATGAAATATCCATCTTCATCAATCCATCAATCTGTTCATATAGCATCATTTGTTCTTCTTTCTTCTTCCGGGATCTTGAATGAATATTTGAAGGCGGGATACACGATGTGGCACACAGACCACAAATCGCTGGCCCACATTGTAGACACAAGCAGCGGCCAGAATGACGTCAAGGACAAGACGATTTTGGAGAACAACAATCCGCATCGCAGACTGCTCCTCTGTTAAGTTGCCCAAGGCGGAAGTAGTTTCATTCACTACTGCTTCAAGGGTTCTAGTTAATCTACGTATCAGCTTACTATTAGTGACTGTACCTATGTAGGGAAAGAAACCTTTATTGAAATCTGTGTATTTCTCCCATGCTGTTTCAGTGTAGTCGACAATCGGGAGATCTCTCTGCTGTCTATTGTGTACTAAATGGGTGTTCCTATGATAATCAGGCGGGGCTAGGAAAACAGGTGGCAGAAGGAATGCAATGTAACAGGTACCATCCCAATCTAGGGGTAGGCGTATGTATGCGGTGTGACCACAGATGAAGTAGGAGTGACGAGAAGCTCTAAATGTAGACTTGCCTTTATCACTGAATTCTATTACAGTGATACATTTACTATGGCCCATGTGTATTGAACCATTCTTTCTTACACATAATTTGCCTCTAACTGGAAATACTGACATAGCGGGCAAGATTGGTGTGGCTTCGGATTCAACATTCAGGATCATGAGATTAAGTGTAAAGTTACCTAATCCATATACTTCATTTTCTAGATCAGTTCCTGTTCTTTTGGGAAGTCCCTCCTTGTTAGGGTAGCAGACTTTAAGTAAAACTAGGTTCAGGTTTCCCCATACCCAGTTGTCTTGATAAACTACTGTATTTGAATCTAGGGAATTAATCAAACTAAACCATGCTCCACAGGAGCCATTGTGTGTGAATGGATACGGAAAGAGGGGCAAAACTCCCTTGTATTTCTGATAGGGAGGGAGTCGGCCACATATCCAACAATTTGTAGCATTGCTGGTCTGATGAGAATGATGTAACATACTAATGAATGTGTTGTTGCGCAGCGCAAATCTATAGGACAACTCATGCGGGGGTAATTCGCTAAAAGAATGTTCGGCAGTAGCATGGAAAGCACGCTTGGAAATAGGGTAATACATGTGTAATAATATACTGGAAATAATAATCAGAAGACTTAGAAAAAACATAATTAACAATGTCACTATGCAGTGACTACGAAGTGATTTACAGTACGCATGTTTCTTGAGCTGTTTCTGTCTAATTCTCTCTCTATTTCGGTCTAGAGGATACATGTCAGAGACAAATTCAACCGATTCACCTTGGAGAGGACTTAAACAATCAAATTGTCTGACTTGCTAGACCTTAGTTTCAGTTTATAGTTTTCCTTTTCTGTCTTGTCGACCAGGGGGAGTTTTGAGTCAGTCTGTGAGGGAATGCAGGGCTGATAATTCAAGTTGGATGATAGTCCATGAAATTTTTTGATATGGCTCGAGTGCAACCACCCTTTACGTCCCTCAATCTTCACAGCTGTCCTTGTGGTCAATAAGACGAGTTTAGGCGACTGCCAGCGAGGCTCCAGCGGGTTCCTTCTGTCGAAGTTCCTTACAAGTACGATATCTCCCGGAACCACGTCATGGGGCTTCACCTCAGTGTTATCGGGAAAAAGCTGCAGCTACCTGTGAACGACAAGATTGTAGTGCAGACATCAAGGAAGCCAGGTAATCTGTCAGCATATTACAATCAACATCAATTATTTTACGAGGTATAGGCGTCCCCCACATATTTGGTGGTCTACCGAAGATCACCTCATACGGGGATAGCCCTGTTCGAGAGTGTGCTACCATTCTCATGTAAAAGAGCGCAACCGGTAAAGCTACTATCAAGTCGACACCTTTTTCTCTACATACTTTGGACAGTCTAATTTTCAGAGTTTGATTATGTCGCTCCACCTGCTGCCTCGGGATGTCGGACACAGTGGAATTTCCATTGATAGCCTAACAGAAGTGAAACATGTTTCATTAGCTCGGATGAGAACGGCTGGCCATTATCTGAGTACACGATACGGGGCAAACCATACCGTGGGAAGAATTCTCGAACTAACTGTTTGGCAGTAGTCGGGGCAGTGTAATCTGAGACGGGATACGCCTCTGTCCACCGGGAAAGAGCGCATACAACTACGAGGACATATTTGAATCCTCGACATCGTTCCATCTGGATATAATCCATCTGGAGGACTTCAAAAGGGTGATCGGGGGGTTGAAATCCACCCTGGTCTACAGGTACGCCTTTTCCTGGATTGAACTGACAACAAATCATACAGGTACGTACTTTCTGTTTAGCTGCTGCTCGCAAGTGTTTATTGAACCAAATGTGTTGAATGCTGTCTAGCATAGCTTTCTCTCCTAGGTGCGCTGGACTATGTATTGTGTTAATGATGACCTGAACCATTGAGTCGGGGAGAAACCATATAGATTTTCCCTTCGTCATCCATCCTTGATCCGTTTGGATCCCTCCTAATTCAGTCCATCTCTTTATTTCTTCTGGTGTAGCATGTGTCTGTATGTCAATTACATCAAGGGCGGGATCCTTAACTGTCATGCAGTGTGTTGGTGTCGGAACTATTGTCTTTGTCGTGTCAGTTGGATGAGTCTGATTCTTAGCAGTCTGTTTAGCTGTTCTGTCAGCTAGGTCGTTACCCTGAGAAATAATGTCAGTCACTTTTGTATGGGCTTTACACTTCATAATCGATATTGCAGTCGGCAGATGTATTGCATCTAACAGAGCTTGAATAAGGGGACCGTGCTGGATGTGGGCACCGTGAGAAGTTAAATAACCTCTCTCTCGCCAAAGTACGCCGAAGTCATGGACGACTCCGAATGCATAACGTGAATCTGTGTATATGTTGACTTTCTTATTTTTGGCTTGAATACAGGCTTGTGTCAGAGCGATGAGCTCTGCTGCTTGAGCTGACAAGGTATCGATACAATTCGTTTCAATAATTTCAGTATCTGTTGTGACTGCATAAGCGGCCACTAACTCTCCTGTATTTGTTCTCATGCATGAACCATCTACATATAATGTCAGGTCTGGATCTGATAATGGAATATCTGTCAAGTCTTGTCTGGGTTTCGTCGTAATAGTAATAACTTCAATACAATCATGTGCCAATGGGTCTGTTCCACTTAATGGCAAAAGTGTGGCAGGATTTAATGTTCTACAACGTCTGATTTCTATGTGTGGCTGGAACAATGTCAATTCATAACCCGTCAGTCTTGCTATAGTCAAGTGTTGTGTTTGGGTCCGGTTCAAGAGAACCTCTACTGCGTGTGGTACTTGTACTGTCAATTGATGTCCTAACACTATGGCATCGCTTTGTCTGATTGCTAAAGCTGTTGCTGCGACTGATTTCAGGCACGCAGGAAGAGCCTGAGCTACGGGGTCTAATGTACTAGAAAAATAAGCACATGGCTTGTGTGATCCTGCTTGTTCCTGCGTGAGTACTGACAAAGCAGTACCTTCACGTTCTGTAACAAAAAGTGTAAAACGTTTGCTGTAACATGGCGTTGCTAAAACAGGTGCTTGGCATAAAGCTTTCTTTAAGCTTTCAAAAGCTTGTGTATGTTCCTGAGTCCAAGGGAGGACAGTCGATGTCGCTGCCTCCTGTGTTGTCAACTGAATGAGTGGTTTCGCTAGAAATGCATATTGAGGGATCCACTGCCTACAGTACGAAGTGAGGCCTATGAATGCCCGTACCTCCTTTTGTGTCTTAGGTGGCGGCATGTTAACAATTAACTGGATACGGTCGGGTGTAAGCTGTCTTCCCCCCTTGGACAGCAAGTGCCCAAGGTACACAACTTGCTGGACACAGAATTGCAGTTTCGAAGGGGACACTTTGTGCCCCTTGTCGGCTAAGAAATGTAAAACCGTCAGTGATGCTTTTTCACATTCAGGTTCGCTTCGTGCGGTGATCAGCAGATCATCGACGTATTGAAGCAGGGCAGTGTTAGCTGGCATGTGGATACTGTCAAGTTCTCTTTTCAGTGCTTGGCTATAGATGCTGGGGCTTTCTGTGAATCCTTGAGGTGCGCGTGCGAATTTAAAACTTCGTCCATTTAAACTGAATCCGAACAAATATTGGCTTTCCGGATCGATTGGGACGCTAAAGAAGGCGTTCTTGAGATCAATTACAGTAAAGAACGTTGCTTCTGAATCTATGGCTGTTAGCAATGAAGAGATATCTGGGACCACGGGGTATTGTGGTACAATACATTTATTTAATTCTCGCAGATCAATAACTAATCGATATACGGGTGGTGCTTTTGGATCAGTTCGTTTAAGAATCGGAATTATCGGGGAATTACATACATTGGAGTCCGTTTCTACAACCACTCCTTGTGCAATGAGCTCGTCAATGATTTGCAGCAAAGCCACAACAGCATCTGGGGGTAACTTGTATTGTCGTATTCGTGGTAGTACCACTCCTGTTTTGAGTGTGACTCGATATGGTGTAATGTGCATACAACCTACATCAGTGGGGCCTTGTGCCCATAAATGTGCAGGTAGATTCTGTAACCGGTGATCCATGTCTCTAGACACGTAGTGACCCTTAAAGTCACGCAAAAAGAGTCGCACTCCTTCCGGAGAACAACATATTACAGCTCCTAGAGCCTTCAATGTTTTTATACCTAACAAGTGATAGCAGCATTCTGTCATTTTTACCGGGCACTGGATCATATCTACAATCTACAAGATGTTCTTTAAACATGTCGGACGTTGCTATTTGGGGTGTACGTTGGTTTGCTAAATCTCTAAGAGACGATTTACTTCGTGATGGTGGCGTGGCGAAAATTGCTGTCGCACCTTCTGAGGTGCTAGGCACGGAAGGATTCGTGGGATGTAAGGTAGAGACTGTGGATGCAGGAAGAGCAGTGGAAACAGATGGACCTGTGGGATTGTGCGGAGGAGTTTGTGGTTGCGGAGTTGGGGGCGGATGTTCTCGGCGTTGAGCACCATCGACAGGTGGCGTGTGTGGTGGAACATTAACATATTCCGGAGCTACATCGTCTAAATAGGAGGAAAGGAAAATATCTTTTGCGGTCTTGGGATGTGCTTTAATCGGGAGTAATGGGGTGGCAAATCCTTCGGTATTTCCGGGGTGGCCTTAGGTAGACCTTCGGCTAAAAGAGGATACATACCATTCATAAGAGCATTTCGTTGTCTGTCTACTTGTTCTGTTTTTACTCGGATACCTTCCTCAACTAATACATTTTCTCGGGCTTTATTTGAGTTCTCCCTACTTTTCTCTTCCAGTCTGAGCGCTTTCTCTGTGCGCCTATGCGATTCTTTACGCCATAACTCAATAGCATCTTTCTGTGACTGTCTGGCTTTCTTTTTCCATAATTCTTCTTCTACTCTCATGATGCAATCTGCATCCCATGTCCCAGCTGCGGGCCACCTCTGACTTTCTACTAGATCCTTGGTGTAGTCCACCCATAAGTCAAGATATAATACGGCATCTAGGCCATGTTTATGATACATGAAATACCCTGGGGTGTCCCTAGGTGGAATGGGAACAGCTTCTTCGAGTACTCCTTTTCTAGTTTTGATCTGTCTTAATTTTGAAAAGAACGGCATCTTTAAACCTTGCTACTTGATTCTTACTTGAACCGAACTTGAACACAATTAATACAATAAACACAATAATGAACACTCATTCATACCACAATTTTTGAACACAGTAAAACATTTAACATTTAACATTTAACTTTTAACGAACAATGATAATTAGAAGAAAACTAGTTACTGACATAATACTAATACTAGATAATACTGAATTATATACATGAACATACTGGATATACTGCTAAACAGTACAGATACACTGCTAAAACAGTGCAGACCGGATCTGTGTACCCAAACCCGTCAGGACCGGCACAAATTAATGTGCAAGTCTAACTGCCTCCCCAGCAACGGTACTCACCGGGTAGCACGGAACGGAAGGCCTCGGAACTGAACTGAACTGGACCGGACTGGACTCGACTGGACTCGACTCGACTCGGAACTTCGGAACCTGGTGGGCCTCTGTATACCTCGGATCTTGCTCTCTCAGCTAGGCTCTGGTCGGGATACTTCGCACTTCTCACCGCCTCGTCTGGGTGTTGATCGCAGCCTCAGTCACCCCCGCTTGGCCGGAGGGAGATACAGGAAATCCTGCGGGTACGCGTTTTTGTCCGTCCAGCTGTGGCAGGAGACCGGGCCTGCAACGCACCTCCGGCGCGTGAGATGAGAAAGTGTCCCTGTTCGGGCGCCAATTTATGTGGTAAATATTTAAATTACCTGTACTATTTTTTATGCGGTAAAGTCTAGTAAGAATAACTCAGTCAAAATAAGAGGCAGAATCCGTGGTATTAGAGGTTCTAAAAAGGACTTTATTCCTTACAAAGGAATTATGGTTCGAACCAGGCAATCATATTCCATCACCACGAAGGTTCAGGAAGGGATAGGCAATACATTATTGACAAGTAACAATATATATATGAAAAGCATTGCATTAAGACAGATGCAGGAGGCGTAACAGCTGATAATACAGATAAGAATACACATACGTAATGAAAATAGGCGTAAATACAGGCGTATACTAGAAACGTCATTTAAAATGATGTCACAAGTGGGTGGATCCATAAGAGAATCCTGCAGTGTCAGCAGAAATATTTGGCAGAGATGCGCGCGCAGCCGCATGACGTGTGATTGACGTGCAACTAGAGGGTGAAGGGGAATTGACATTTAGCTCTACATGTGGAGACAGAAGTCTGGGGGGTCAGGTCAACCTAATCCCAAATTGTATCTAATATCTTTGTTTAAGGAACTGGTTTATCCAAAAGGAAAGGTCTCTCGGACGGAATCTATTCTATACTGACTGTTAGTGCATGTACAAGCGTCTATGTGTCTACATGAGATGCGAGGGGGCAGGAATCTTCCATAGTAACAGAGGCTATGAATTACTTGCATAAAGACAGCGAGGCCGGGCCCTTTGCTCGGTAGCTGGAAGGATGTTTACCTAAACTACTAGACAGGAATGCATTGGATGTGGAGCGGAGCAGATAACTTGAAGGCTGAATACAGTTTTTGGCAGGCAACAGGCCGCGTCAGGCACCACTAGCCGCGCAGGGAGTAAGACAAAGTTCATGGACACGGATGCAGGTCCAGGCTGGAGCATTTCAGAGGCAGAAGCAGGAAAAGGCTTGATGACAGAATTCAGGGCCTACTCGCCTGAACTGTAAAACGTGAAAAGTGAACCATATAAAGTCGGTGGCCAATCATACTTAGGAATGGAATATTCGACCCATTCATGGCGGATCTGAAAGAGGGCATGTTGACGTTGGACGCACATGTATTTGCGTCTTCATAGCTGGAACTGGAGGGAACATACATGTACTTATAGCATGTACATGGAGCCGTTGGGGTCTAAGATAGGGGACACAATTGACCATGAAAATTCATATTTCCTCAACTGGGATAATAAGTTAATACATTTTCCTGGAATGGAGAATTGCCCACAGACTTAGAAATTGCAAATTTATTTCCCTGTATTTCCTCAATCTGATGGTAATAATGGGCACATATTCATATCCAATTACCACCTGCTTCGAGTAGGTTTATTAGGGGATTTTCTTATCAGGAAGTCATGGAGTAAAACTGTGGAAGCAGTTGCTGCTTCACCCAAGATGCAGGAGTATGGCACATGGATGCTGAGTTCACCAGCTCCCACCATGCACAATTATAATCACACTAGAGCAAGAGGCAAATGGGCTCAAGGGGATTTTTGCAGATTTGGTAGCAGGGGGTGATGTGGGTTTCTAAGGCAATGAGGAGTTGCTGTGAAGCACAGCAGCATTATCAGCTAGCAAGAGTTTACTGTACATATTACACATTGAACGCACCACATTTTAGGGAAAGAACAGTCAGCTGTTACAGGTGACTGTCCATTTACAAAAAAGATGTTCAGGGCAAGGAGGTGGAGAATCCAACAATTATCTTATATAGGCAGACATCATGTATAGCATGTTGCTATTGTTGTTGTATGACCCCTATTGTCAGTAATTTGTGTTTTTTTGATTTAAGACATGCATCTGTACTTGCAGAGGGCTCTGTATAGGTGGACCCAGACATGCCCTATAGAAGAAAAGTATCCTCATCCATTGGTAGCCCAGTCCCCGAAAAATCATTGCAATGACTGTGGCCATCAGCACCTCATTATCTGACATGCCCATCAGCATTACTGCCACTATCTCTGGTAATATAGACAAAGCACATGCTGCCCCTCTGACAACCTCCCAGTCAATTTACAGCCTGCTTGCAAGTAGGACCATGCCCATAGCTCTAGCAGCCACCATTTTCATGATCAACTCTTTGCAGTTTCAGACCCCCACTTCAGCTGTAGAATTTGCAGGAAATCTACCCTATCTGTATTGTCACCCTAGCAAACATTTTGTGGCCCCTGTTTCTGCTGGCATTAAATAGCAGTAGAGTGCATGTGCACCTCTTCAAAACATGTTGAAATTGGTTTAAACTTGATTGGCCGATGTACCTGTCCCATAGGCCAGAGTAAATGATGCAGAAATATACACATGACTAGGAAAATTAAATACAACTTGTGAACTGCAGCAATCTGTGTAATCTGATGGCAGCATTTAAACTCTGCTATGCAGACCAGCCAAAGTCACCCTTTTGTCAGGTAGGAAAACCTTGTTTTGAATACTAAATGTCACCTCTATATATACCTTGCTGCCCAGAAAGTAGGGTGCATAAAATTCAAGAGTGGAAGATGTGTGCCATTAAAAATGGCATGCTTCCCAATTACTAGGCCTAAAACGTTCTAACTGGTACATAGAAAGAGTCCAGTTACAGATTATTCACTTTAATTAATACCTGTACCAGCTATTGGTACCATTTAAAGACAACATTCGAAGACTAATTTTCTATTTAATAAAAATCAAGTCTAATAGTAAAGTAGATTTTTTATTAAATATATGGGAAATGCAACTTGTAGTAAGTTTCCCTTTACCTGTCCGAGCTTTCAGAAGGCTAATCAGCATTAGCCTCTACCAACTCTCAGCCTGTACTTGGCATGAATGAGGTGTGAAATTCCTCCTAGGAGCTACACAATAGGTCAACTTGATTGACAGGTCAACCTGAATGTGCATGTATGATTCCTCTTAGCTTAGCAGAATATTCATGGTGCAAACTGCAGGCATCCTGTTGGCACAAATATGTAAAGTACTGCCTGGCAGGTCTGTCTGAAGCACATGTAAAAGTTTGACACACTTCGAAATATGCAAATAGAATGCAAGGACAATTCTTGTCTATCCCCTATCTGGGTGCGGCAGGGCTCTGATTTTGTCCTACCAGACTTCTGTCTCCTGGTTTTAAGTGGGTACAGGGTTTGCTTCAAACTGGATTTTAGAGTTAGCTGTAGGAAGTAAGTAGTGATTTCCCCGTGGCACTCCCACACAAATCCCCAGCCTGCAGAGTTCAAGTTTAGTGTGGCCAAAGACCTTCACGGTGTTGAAAGTGCCCTGGCAACTACCATTGTGGGCATGTTTGCAATAAGCAAAAAGGAACTGTTAAAAATGTTGGTAGGGTCTCCCTACTCCCCCGGGAACGTTTACCCCATTGGTTGGGGAGTGTCCAAGAGGCACACCAATCCACTAGCTGGTGCCAGAAACCATCCTCAGAACACTTTCTGGACATGCGGAGGAAAAGAAGAGGAATGGACCTGCTCCTTGTGACCAGAGAGGAGCCCTGAAGGACTGGACTTGCTCCAGATTAGCCTAGGACAAAGAGATGGACTCCAAGGGTCAGTTTGCTGAACTCCTGAGTGTCACAAAAGTCATTTTTCCTAAAATGCCCAGCTGACCAGTTGAACTGGACTTGAGATGGACATTGATATTAAAATCTGCCTGATACCCTGACAGCTCCTAAGTGCCCTTCCTTTAGAAGACATTCCAATGCTTTTCTTCAGTTGAGACTTACAAATGTTTCGAACAGCTTGACTTCCAGAATATCACTAGGGCCATTACAGTTGGTATTTTTCCCTCCATGAGTCCATCACAGCCAGGCCTCAAATCACACCTAGGTTCCTGTATATCACGTCACTAGAACTACCATTGGCATTTTTTACTTAAAAAACTCATGCTCCCTTCATTGCATTTATGCTATTTCAGTATCATTTCAATTAGTATATTTTACTCAATTTTTCTAATTAGGTATGGGATTCTTATTGTTGGTGTTTTGGCTTTATTACTGTTCTGTTATTGCATAAATGACTTACACATTGTTCTAAGTAAAGGCTGTCTGTTCTGTGCCATAGCGACCAGGGAGTTTAGCTCATGGTCGCTTAATGACTTTTAGTGTTCATCTTGACAAGAGTTGAGATTATTCCTTGAGGTCAGCAGTTGCCTACCCCAAATAATAATAACATGTCATAAAGAATCACAACCTGCTGCTACATGGCTTCTATTAGAGTCACTCTTAGCATCACCACTACTTCTGCTTTCTAGTCCTTCCACTATGTCTCAATCTACAGCAGCTTCCAGCATGCTGCAAGGTGCAAAGAAGACACCACTGCCAACACCACCACCTCTGTGGAAGTACTAGGCGTGGATATTTAGGCATGGTTAGCAGATAAAAATAGATTAACTTCAAGGACTCAGGAAAAGCATAATGATGTTGAAACCAATATCTCTACAAATATAGGCCATGGCAGGAACACTGAAACTACAGGGCACCCACAATTGTTGTTGTAGCTGTTGGCAATCACCTGAGCACAATCATTGACAACATATCAAATCTCATCCCTTTCCCGCTATAGGAATTCAGGACTACTATGAGGACACTGCATACAGAGGCACAGAGACCCAAGGTTGGCACAGTGCCAATGTGTTACAGATTTGGCTGAGGCACAAGCTAATCAGAGGATCGTATGCCAATTGCACATGCCGCTGTATTGGCAGCACTGGATGGGCATGGTGGGCTTTACAACAGGGACGTTTAAGGCAACAGCATTGCTCACATATGCCTGCATCAGCTTGCAGGGATGTCACTCCTCTTACTCTCATTTGCAGCTCAACTCATCCTGCCAGCAAGCCTCTCCATCAGACCTCAGTGGAGGTCACTTCATCCTGCCCACCTCACTGGAGTAGGCAAACCCCTGCAAAGAAAAATGCTCCATAGGAAAATTGTGATGTACATGTGTGTCAAATTGCATATGGTGGTGGGATAGTAGTCTGGGTATTAGTAGATTGGGGGTAAGCATAGTTTAAGGGTTAGTAAAGAAGTATTTGGGAGGTAGAATATAGGTTTCCGGGATGATGGTTAGTTTGGGCATAGGTGAGAAGCAGATTAGCAGCGGCAGACTTTTGCACAGTTTCTTTATGTTTCCTTTGGATGTATGTTTATTATTTCAACATATACGTGCGATGTTACATTTTAATTTTTTTTGTTTATTTTGTTATCATAAGGAATGCACAATTTTTGAAATATTCATCCCTTCATATTGATACATCCCCAGATGCAAGTAGTGTTTAACATCCCAGGCTAGTGTTCCTCGTGTGATTAGGGCCCTACATGATGTAGATGTCACTTTATCGTGCTAGTCAAAGACGACCTGTATTTAGAGGGCTTCTCTTCCACAAGACAACCTGATTTGAATGAAGACGGAGGCCTGACTTTAGTGGTGGAGAGGTGGTAAGATGTAATGAGTGTTAAATGTGAAAGGCCAAATGCATGTATTAAGGATTCCTGTCCATTTGAAGCAAGAATGAACAATGAAGTTGCATCTGTGTTGTTAAATTGGTCGGGAGAGCCATCTGGAGCACCTGAAATTTTGGGGGATGAATGTGGTTGTATCCTGCATTGCTGGGTGCAACAATTGTTGGCCTTGATACTTTATCTAGGGCCTTGCAATCAGGAAGTTTACCCGATGCAGGAGAATTGTGGCCTGCAGTGACCTTGCTGTAGGTGGGTAAACCTGTTTAGTCTATTGTGTGGTTCTGTGAGAGTGGTCACTATATGTATGGGGTCCCTCTCATTTCAGCTGCCTTTTGTAGGTGAAGCTTCACCCTCTGACTCCTGTTCTCCAGGTGCTGTGAATAAGAGATACATTTATTGAACGATGAAGTTGTGGTGGGAGTGGAATGGAGAAGCGAATTAAGTAATACTGACTTATATGGCATGACATGGTTAGTGCAAATGAGACATTGACCCTGACAATTCCCAACTTAAATCACAGTTATTGGCCACAACGTACCCAGCAGTGTCACAACTGCTGTGTGACCTCAGCTGCTCTCTGAAGGAAATTATGTCTAAAAATATTGAAACGCACAGGAGTGAGAAAACCCACAGCACCTTTTAACTTCTGGCAAATCTAATGTCGCTGTGGGGACATGATTTCATTTCTGACACCTGGATGCAGTTGTCTCCATAATCATGACAAACACCTAAATCTGCATACATGTCTTTGTAATTGTCAGTTGAAATACTTGTGAGTGAGGTCACATAGCTTTATTGAGAGCCCTAGAAAAAGACTACAAACCTGATGACAGATACCAACTATCCCTCGCAGCATGATGGATGGGTAGAAGTTGTCACCTGTATCTTTGCAAACCTATCTTTTACAAGCCACCTCTTACTCTGATTACTTTTCTTTATGCGGCCCACAGTGCATACACCTACAACGAAGGCATCCTCCTTTCAGCGGGGTCCTACTGCACGCTGTCTCTTCCACAACACTGAGGATGAATAGAGGGAGAGCATTTAATTAATTCTTCTCAGTGAATCTTGTTCCCCTTGAATAGGGTAGTTTAAGAAATATGGGTCAGGAGGTTCTCTGACAATCTGAAGTTACTCAATCATGTCAAATGATGTCTTTTAATTCTGATTGCCTTAGGCACTCGCACTGTGCACCCTCAGAAATGAGGGGCAAAGTGCTGCTTTTTAGCTCTGCATTCTCAGTAATGTGAGACAGAGCCGCCCAAGTCTAAATGAGGTAATCCAGGCAATGCCTTTTCAATTATTTTTATTTTTACAATGTGCACATACTTTGACAAACACACAACTAACTACTGTGCACAAAATTAAAAATATTTCCAAAATGGCAATTGCAAAATCCTTGCAATCTATGTGGGGTGCAAAATGCATACCCGAGTAAAAGGTCTCAGTGGGCAACTAATCCATGAAACCCAGTTTAGACTCTATAATTCTGAGGCAGTTTTAATTGATGGTTGCTGTAGCAAGTTCTACAAATGAACATTGCAGCACAAACATATTTACCAAACCATCACAACCAGCACCCCCACTTTTCATTCAGCCCAGCTCACTATCTCTGGTGGGTTTTGGTACACCCGCAAACAGGGCACCACCGGACTGCAAACAAAGAATTGTGACAAGAGATAAACAAGGCAACAGTCCTTTTCCATCTATGCATCCAACTTCTGGAACAACATTCCAGTATCCATCAAGACCACCCACACACTGATCCAGTTTAGGAAAGAGTTTCAGATGTATCTCTTTAAAGAACACTACATCACAATGGATTAATAGTTCATAAACCACCTCCTTCTCCTTTCATTAGTTGTCATTATGCTTGTCTCTGACCATTTACATCACTCCACCGCCCTTCAGTAAGGTTCATGCTATAGAACCACCACATACATTTATACCACAATTATTATGACATTTAGACTTTCCCATCTCAAACCACTGGTTCAACGTGCCTGCTCCAGCACCTACTGCACCATCTCAATCCATAAAAACCATAGCCCATATTTACTAACATTTTGCATTGAGCGTTTTTTTTGGTGCAGTCCTGGTGCTAAATGCCAGTCAAGATTTACAAAGCCAAGCAAGGTCCAATTTGCGTCACCTTGCGTGTTATTGTAAAAAACAGTAATGCAGCCGTTAGCTCTAGGTTGTATTACACTGCATCCGGTAGGCATTTGATGGGTGGAGCATGGCCATTCGCATGCATCCTCCCATGCATTTTGACCCAAACCCAGATTTACTAAAGGCAGTAAACATTGGATTGCACCAAAATGGTGCACCTATCATAGAGAGGCATGACGAGGAGAAATATCTTCATTTCTCCTGGTTACATTTCCATGTGTGCTGCATTTTGCAGAAAGCATACACAGAGTAATGTGCCTCTGAGGTTTTTTTTGGTGCGACAAGATATGTCTTCCTGCACAAAACCAATCCTTGTCACAAGACAGGCACCCTTGCAATATGATGAAACGTTTTCTGCTTTAATACTAGGCAGTCACAAGTGCACCAGCACCGAGAGAGCTGAACAACTCTATATCTTCATACAACCATCACTGTTCAGCCCTCTTATGTTCACACAATGCAGCGAAGCAACTTGTTTTGCATTACCTTTAGTAATTCTGCCTTAAAGAGTGGCCTTTGATTAGAGAAATATGAATGGAACAGGGAAAGAAGCATTAGGTTGACTGTGTGGAAAAGGCAACCTGCACACATACGACAGTCAGAACCTATATGGGTGATTAGACGCCGACGCCCTTGAGAAAACCCCCTCCCTAAAGCCCCCACCCACCTACACACCCCCTCATAAGAGACCATGAATACAGATCAAATTCTTGGGGCTAAAGGTCATAAACCCATGGCCATATTTCTTAAATCATATAAACATGATAACACACTCATTTTTATGCACAGTAACCCATAATTTTACATTTTCTTACGCAATTACATCCTAGCCTTAACAGGGCCACTAATACATGGGAGCTACCTAACCATAACTAAGATTGCTTCTGTGCATCCATCACAAACATCTTCCTAGTGAGACCATGACTGGTTCCTGGAATCTTCCTCTTAGAGCCCCTTGTCCAAAACCACGTTGGACATGAATGGGTGTCCCTCCTTTTGGATAGACCCCACCCACTGATCTCCCATACCAGGGGTGCCTGTGCAGGGGGCCTGTCTGCCCACTAGGATACCTCCCTTGGGCACTCCAATACATTGATCTTACTTCCCCCATGGGCCTGTGCTATCTAGTGCCCACTGCGTATGCGCTGGTGGGTGGGTCTGAGTCCCGCCCCAGTCCCCTGCACTACTGCAACCTTCTTTCGACTTGCTGCCTGCACTCTTTGTAGGGTACAGGGATGCAGCTGTTATTTTTGTCTAAAAGGTGGCCTTACATGGACCCGAACTGTCCCACCAATCATGAACTCACCCGCTAAACAACATAAATATGACCTACAAAAGAAAATCTCAAAAATGAATGCAACATACTACGATGACCTGTAAGAGACATGACACAGGCCATTACCACAACTTTCAATAAAGCCAAGATGACTCACCAAGCAAGGTTGCAAACCTTGCATTTGCCTCTCCTGTCAAGCCAAAGAACCTAGAACCCCCCACACTGCCCTTGGCTCTGGGGATGGTGGGAGTGGTAAAACAAGCTCTCTAACCTGTGCGGCTATAAGGACACCACTCACGGAAAATATGAGGGCTGTGACTGCAGAGTTGCGGCAGCAGAGTTTGCCGTTCTTGGAGGCATGTGGGTGGGGAGTCACGAGGCCCAGCTGTGTCCGAAGCTGCGAGCAGAAAAGAGACCGGCTTGCCTCAGGCACCTTTTAAAAGACGAGGCGACCACGTTCTGCAAACACCCCTTGGAAGCATTCTAATGCTTCTGGGGGCAGCGCCCCAGTAAACCAACCCCACACCTGACCATGCTTGAAGATCACGGGTTCTTGCGCCGCCACCCCAGGTTTGGGAACCAGCATCACTGCCTTAGGCATGGATGCCCCTAGGTGGGTGAGCCTCCACAATGTGCTCTGGGTGGTTTGGCTGGACTGGACTCATTAATATTTAATTTCACCACATTAAGCAGGTCAAGAGATTTACTCGACAACATGAAACTGTTACAGAAACCCTAGTATACAATTATATCACAACGAGAAATCAAGATACCTTTGAAACAATATCCAAAGGAATATAACAACTTTCCAAGTAATCATAAATAACAACCTGAAATCCTTAAAGAAAACATCACCATAGAAATATTACCCTCACTAAAAATGTGGATACCTAAATAATAATACCAGGTGTGGCTGGCACAGGTAAGAGCGGTGGGTTGGGGTGGGTGCGGTGTACTTAGGGGGGAAATGGACAGACGAGATAGATAAAATTAAATTAAAAAAATAAAACCACTTACCTTTCGCTCTTTAGTTTTACCTATCCCATCATCTGTGGAATTCCCCCACCCCACTACCCCACAGCTCTTACTTGTGCCGGCTGCACCTGAATAATAGATTTTCAAATTGTTAGAAATGGGGGTCTCTAGTTGTCAATGGTTTGCACCTTTTATTCAAGTAGGGACACTTCTTCCTAGTCAGGGTAAAGGAGATACACTTCTAAAATAACCCTTGCTCATTCCCTTGGTAGCTTGGCATGAGCAGACAGGCTTATTTCAGAGGCAGTGAGTAAAGCATATGTGCACACATACAGTAATACTGGGAAAACACTACAAATGGACACCACACAAGAAAAATAAGTATTCTTTATCTAAAGCAAACAGGACCAAAGCAACAAAAATCCACAATACAATAATCAAAAAATGACTTTTAAAAGGTAAAAACGGCTTTGTCCTTTGAAAATGGTGGATGCAACACTTTCAACACAAAGTACCTTGGATGCGTCGAAACCACAAACAAAAAGGGTCACAGGGGAGGTAATTCATCGGTTCGGTTCCTTGCTCCAGGGAAGATAATGCATCGGTTCCTTACCAGAGAGGAGGTAATGCGTCAGTTTCTTACTGCATGGGGAGGTGATGCATCAGTTTCTTACTGTGTCCCCCAGCGATGCCGCAGACCTGGTGACTCGATGCATGATGATCCGGGATGATGCAATGGGTGAAGATCCGGGCTGCACTGCAACGGCTCTAGCTGCACCCCCTAGATGCGCCGGTTCTCACAAAGCAGGGAGTCAGTGCTGTGATCTTGGACGTCAGAGATTGGTGCAAAGGACTCGTCGCCTGGAAGGCACTTCAACTGTGGGCAGGCATTGCGTCGATTCTCAGGCTGCCATGATGCGTCATAAATTCTTTTCACTCAGCTGCGATGCGTCTGAACCAGGCGATGCATCGAATTTCACTGTTCTTTAATCGTCTGCAGTTCCCAGACCCAGAAACATCCTCCAGAGGCCCAGAACACACGCAGGCACCTCTTGTCAGGACAGAACTTCCAGTAAAGGAGTTCAGGGAGGACTGGTGGTGTAGTCTTTGGGTCCCCGAGACTTTAGAACAAGAGGCAAGCTCTACTTCATACCCTTAAAGGGCTTCCTCAAGCAGGGAGTACTGCACACAGTAAAGTCCTTGTCCTTTCCTAGCAGAAACAGCCACTGCAAGCCAACTCCAGATAGCACACAGCAAAGGGGCTGTACTTCTCCTCAGTTTCTCCAGCTCTTCATTCTCCTTGGCAAAGGTTCCTCTTAAATCCCAGAAGTATTCTGAAATTCTGGGGTCTGGACCCCACTTTTTATAGTACAAAATCCTTTGTTCTCTGGAGGCAGAGAGTGTGTTTGCCCAGCTAGAACCAGTTCTGTCCTCTCTGGTGCAGCTTTCTGGCAGAAGGTGGACACAGCATTGTTTAAGGCAGACCAGGCCCATTCAGGTGTGAAAGAGATCTCCTCCCCCTACTCTGAATGCAGCCCAGTTCTATTCAGCCCAGCCCTGACTCACCCTTGAAAGGCAGGAGACACATCGCCTCTCCACCAGGCTGTCTGAACAGAATGCCCATCCCCAGCCCTTGTCGCTCCATAGCCAAGCAGTCAATACACAAAACTAGCAGTGGCACACTGGATGGCTAAGCCAGAAAATAGCCACTTTCATAAAGTGGTATTTTCAAACCCAGAATGTAAAAATCATCCTTCCTAAAAGATGCACCTTTAGCTTCTGAGTTCAGGCATACTAAACTCTGTTTTCCTATCTTGTTCCCAAGGCAAGTTAGACGTATAAGATGTTATAAGTAACTTGCCAATCTATCCTATGCCTTTCAAGCAGTGAAAAACTAATTTAGCAGTATCTCACTATCAGGACATGTTGCACACATCAGGACATGTCCTACCTTTCACATACACTCAACCCTGCCCACAGGGGTACCTTGGGCCTACCTTAGGGGTGACTCAAATGTAGGAAAAGGGAAGGGTAGGGCCTGGCAAGTGGATGCACTTGCAAGGTCGACATGGCAGTACCAAAGTGCGCACAGACACTGTTGGGGCAGGTCTGAGTTACATTTACAGGCTGCTCATGTGGGTGGCACAATCAGTGCTGCAAGCCCACTAGCAGCATTTGTTTTACAGGCCCTGGGCACACACATTGCACTGTACTAGGGACTTATTAGTAAACCAAATAAGCCAACAATGAAAACACTAATCCATGACAACAGTTTACAGAGAGAGCACTTGCACTAAGGCACTGAGTAGCAGTGACAAAGTACCCAACGCATCTAGAGCAGAAAAATAAGCCCAGCACACAGTAATACATAGAAGGCAAAGGCAAGATTACAGGGGATACCCACACCAAGGATGCCAGGTCTAACATGTGTCCCCTCCAGCTGAAATGTGGGGAGAACTACCCACCCTCTTGGGAGTTCTCTTCACTAAGGCGGAAAAATCTGAACAGACCATCAGCAATGGTGTGTTCTGTACCAGGGTGGTGTTCCACCGTTAAGTCCATCCCCTGCAGGGAAATGGACAACCTCAACAACTTTGATTTCTCACCCCTCATCTGCATCAACCATCTGAGGGGCCTGTGGTCGGTTTGAACCTGGAAGTGAGTCCCAAACAAGTAGGGTCTCAGCTTCTTCAGCGCCCAGACCACAGCAAAAGCTTCACGCTCAATCGAACTCCACCTCTGTTCCTATGGAAGTAACCTCCTAATAATTACGGCTATGCATTGATATAGGACCTCCTCATTCAGTTGCGAGAGCACCACCCCCACACCATGCTCTTAAGCATCTGTCTGCACCACGAATTCCTGTGAGAAGTGGGGTGCCTTGAGCACGAGCGCCATGCACGTGGCAGAATTCAGGGCATCAAAAGCTTTCTGACAGGCGTCAGTACAGTTCACATTCTTTGTCTTCTTCCTAGAATTCAGCTTTGTCAAGGGGCAACAATGGCACCATATCCCTTGACAAATACCCGGTGAGGCCTAAGAAGGCCCTCATCTCTGTCTGGCCCTTGGGGATTCCCCAGCCTGATAGGTATCAATCTTTGGCTGTAGGGACACCACTTGGCTGCTCTCTATCTGGTGTCCCAAGTACACCACTAATCCCTGCCTTCAACACTTCCCAGAGGTGATGCAGATGTTCCTGCCAAGTGGCACTGCGATGTTATCCAGGTAAGCTGCTGGATGCTGTTCAGGAGTCAGGGCGGGGGAGAGGTTTACACCGTCCACTGACCTATTGTGCTAATTAGCAGACAGGAGGTCAGGGAGAGGCTCAGTCTCCTCTTCCATTCCATCTTCTCTCGCTAGGAGCATGCCCACGTCGGACCTCTCCAAGTGGGGCTTAAGGCATGTCACATGTAGGACCCACAAAGGTTTTCTTGGAGACAGCTAGTCCACTAAATAGGTGACTTTACTCTTGCACTCCACCACCTCAAATGGCCCAGTCCACTTGTCCTTCAGCACAAAAGTCTCCACTGGGGCCATGACCCACACTGTCTGGCCAGGCAGAAACTCGATCAGAGTAGCATTCTGATCATACCACTGTTTCATCTGTACCTGGCTGGCTTCCATATTCGCCTGAGTGAGTTGTCTGAAGCACTTAGTCTGGTTCTGTTGCAGGGATTCAGCACATACACAGAACTATGAGCAGGAAAACAGGACCTCGGTGTATAGGTGCTAAGCCTTGCTACCCCCTCAGTACTCAAAATCCCAGGACCGATTAGCTATAGTGTCTCACTCGTTCTCCTACACAATCACAAAGATGCAAATGATTAGACACCCCAGAACACAACACCCGTGGCTCTCTCAGGAATGGCGGTAGCAAGAAGAACCTTTTCACTCACTCACTCTTACTTGTCCACAAAAAGAATTGACAGTCACTGTTATAGTTCAAAATGTTTAGTTTTAACTATAGTACTCTATAACGCACTATATGAGCCACTACCATCAGTAAAACGCATAAACCTAAACCAGTTAGCATTGTATCAAGTCCATATATTATAAATGGGGATGTCATCATATATAGACAGTGGATTGAGGACTATAAGACCTAACCACCCTCTCCTTGGTAAGAAGAAGTTTTATTATATAAAGGAAGATCTCTGGGCTGTGTCAGCAGACTCCTATATCATAGTGCTTAGATGGTATTTCTACTAAGGGTGGGCGTCAAATTCCATTCCGCTCGCGGAATTGCGATATTTTGACATTTTCGCGTTCCGTGCAGAGTGCAAAAATGCCAAAAGTTTCACTATTTGCCGCGTTGCGAAGATTTTTTTCATCTTCGCGCTTTGAAAATGCGTTCTCGCGCACACGTTCGCCGACGAGTTTTCCAATCCATTTGCGTGCTCCACGAGATGTTGATAGCCGGTCGTGCTATCCCGTGAGAGTTCGCGATCACGTCATTCTCCTCGCCATCAGACACCGCTCTGCCATCACAAACATGTCATTTTCCACTGCGAGAGAGAGCGTGAGGTCGCAAACACGTCAATCTCCTCAGCGACAAAGAGCATGAGATCGCGAACACGTCATTTTGGACGCGCCATCGACATCCAGCGGAAGTGTGGTGAAGGTCGCGATGGCGAACACGCCAAATTTTCGATTTGGAGAACAACATTAACTCTAGCTGCATAAAACTTTCTCTAAATGATGATTTGGATGGAAAAAACTCCTCTGATTGACATTTGGCTGTCCTTTTTTGTGCAAAGAGTCCTTTTTAAAAAAAAACTTTTGAGGGGGAGAGGGAGGAAGTGCCACAGAGTCTCCAACTTCCTGTTCCTGTCCATCAGACTCCTCCCAGTGCTTTGTCCATCTCCTGTTCATTCTGCCTTTGGATTTCAGCTGGAAGGATCATTCTTTGTGTCTGCTGCATCATTATCATTGGATTTGAGGAGTTTTGAATTTGATATTTTACAAGTAAGTTGGTGTTGTGTATGTTTGATTGGGGCATTGCAGTTGCTGCAACTACAGTTTTGGTACTTATCATTATTTATTTTAAATTGTTAGGGGTAGCCAGTAGGCCCAGAGCTATTCATGGGTGGGTGCATGATGAAGCAACTGTTCCTTTGGTGTGTGTTGAATGTTTTTCAAACATTATTTAGGGCATGGATGGCATTGGATTGAGTTGGAAAATGTGTTTTTGGGGGGTATTTCTGTTTTTGGGGTGTGTTAAAGAAATGCCTTTGTTTGTGTGCCTAGGGTGTTGGTGTGCACCCTGCAAACCTTGTTTTGCCCTGTGGATTTTCGTTTTTGAATTGTATTGCATTAAAAAGGCACAGCAGTGTGGTTTAGCATGCATCTTTTGCCTGGCTTCTTTATAGGCCTTTTGGCAGTTCATTGTTTAACAGGCCTCCAGCTTGTTGCTTGTGATTTGCGAGTGTCCATCTGGCTGTGGGCCTTTTCTGGTGGGAGGTATTAGTGTGCTGTTCTTGCCATATATAGGCCTGCATGGTATTCCTTTGTGGCCTAGGCTTATTGTTGTGGGCCTGGCCATGAGTCTGGCGGCCATTTTGAAGGCAGGCAGTGTGTTTTTGCAACAGGCCTGCATTGTCTGTCTTCTGTTTCTTGTAGTTGGGTGGGCCTGGCCATGTGGCTGGTGGCCATTTTTAAGCCTAGGCCTGCAAGCTTGTGTGGCCTTGTCTGCCCACAGGCCTGCCTTCATCCAGTAGGCTCAGAGCAGGTAGCCACAAGTGCATTAAACAAGTGTTTATCTGTGTGTTCTTTTGAATTTAAACATCATTTAGGGCATGGATGGCATTGGATTGAGTTGAAAAATTCGTTTTTTGGGGGGTATTTCTGTTTTTCGGGGGTGTTAAAGAAATGCCTTTGTTGTGTGTGCCTGGTGTATTGGTGTACACCCTGCAGACCTTGTTTTGCCCTGTGGATTTTCGTTTTTGCATTTTATTGCATTAAAAAGGCACAGCAGTGTGGTTTAGCATGCATCTTTTGCCTGGCTTCGTTTATAGGCCTTTTGGCAGTTCATTGTTTCCCAGGCCTCCTGCTTGTTGCTTGTGAGTGTCCATGTGGCTGATGGCCTTTTCTGGTGGGAGTTAATATGGGCCTGCATGGTTTTCCTATTGGCTTACTGCTTCCATCCATCCCCTTTGCCAGCAGCAGCTCCCTTCCAATACATTTGTGTTTTTGTGGTTGTTCTTATTCTTTCCTATCCTTCCTGAGAGTGTAGTGTGTGTATACTGTACATAGTAAGTAGTATACCATAGACCTTGTTGCCAAAGTCTCACAAATGGCTACACTATATCTTCTATTTTTTTGTTTGTACTAGAGTACTAATTTAACCACAACAACAAATGCAACATTTCACTAATGTACTTCTCCTGGCTTATTTGCTTTTAGGTGCACAAAAAGACAGAGGAGGAGGAGGTAACTATCAACATCATCCGTTGTACTGCCAGACAGAAGTCCTGCTGCGCACCACATCACGTCCAACTGTGACCACAGACATCTCTGCAACTTGTGCACCTGCATCCTGTCTGACCTCTGAAGAAAATGGGCCCAAAGAAAGGTACCAGGTCCTCCAGTACAAAGAAAGTTGCTGGTGAGAAGAAGGAACAGAAAAAGCAAGAGGCACTAACCACGACTAGTGTGCTGGCAAATGTGTTTTTTGGGATCAAAAAACACACGCCAGCAGCAGCGTTGTCCGGCGGGAACCAAGCTGGGAGCAGCACATCCACACCAGCGGGCCAACCCCACCAACCTAGTCCCAAGCCCATGAGTGTCGCAGAGGTAGCCAGTCTACTAATGAGCAGCGATGTTGAAATGTCAGTATCGCAAAGTAGTACACAATCAACGCAGGTGGTAAATCAGTAGATAAGTCTGCTGCAGCAGGCGCAGCCGCAAGAACAGCAGCAGCAGGCGCAGCCGCAAGAACAGCCGCAGCCTCAAAAACAGCCACAACAACAGCCCACAATAGTAGTTGTTCCTCCTGAAGCAGGGGCATTTCAGGAAATCGAGCTTCCTGCAGACAAAGAGGGCAAGCCACTGTTTCAGAAGATCCATTGTCTTACAGACTCCCAGCAAGGAAAAGGAGAGTTATTCCATCATCTTCTTCTTCAAGCCCCGCTTCTGATGATCTTGATGCCACTTGGAAGCCACCAGCTCAGTCTCAGAGTGATGCACGCCACAAGACAAGGCTAGTGAAAAGGAAGGTTCCAGAAAGCCTTAGAGTTATGGAGGTAGATGTGCAAGAGGGGGATGATTATGATGACGAGCCAATCATCACGGACATCACTCCCGGCCCAAAAGATATGGAGACCAACATTATTACCCTATCCAAAATGGCTGCAAGGGATGTAGCACGGATACCACCAACACAGGTAACACCACCACGACCTCCAGCTTCCATATTTTCATTTGCAAAGGAAAGGCAGGGACCTACATCCAGCTCAACCACCACCTCAGTAGGTAGTGGTAGAAGTCGCAGTGTAGCTGCTCAGAGTCACATTCCAAGCACACCCTCCAGTTCATCTGGTATTGAAAGGGGCACAGCCAGCAGCACCAGAAAGTTCTCCTCCCCAGTTTGGGACTTCTTTTCGGTTAGCAGAAAGGAAGAGAACATTGCTATATGACAATTTGTCAACATGCTGTTAGGCGGGGTAAGGTTGGTACAAACTATGGTACCGGAGGCCAAACAAGTCATCTCAAAATAGACCACACTATCGTGTGGGAGGCTCACCTACTTCGCTTAGAACAAAGTAAAACTCAACCCATTGTTGTTGTGCATGAAGAATCAGGGGACAATATTATTGCGGTGGAAGGTGAACAAGAGGGAGAAATTTCTAGCCCTGTCCCCAGTAGTGTAGTAGTACCGCCCACATCCTCCTCAGCAACATCTCAGTGGCACCGCAGTAAGAGTCTGAGTCAGGCTGAGAAACCAAGGTGACTGAGTAGTACTGCAATGATTATGAAACAAAGTGCGTTGTTGAGCCTAACTGGGTTAAAGAAAACTGCACCACAAAGGAAAATAATCCAGACTACCATTGACAGCATGCTTAGGTTGGAGGGACAGTACCAACGCAACCACCCAACGGCACGGTTGTACAATGCGAAGCTGGCTAAAATGTTAGCGCTGGACCTTCTCCGTTTTTCATTTGTGGAAGGGGTGGGTTTCCTTGAATTTGTGTCAACCATCTGCCCTAAATGGAAGGTTCCCAGCCGGTACTATTTCGCAAGAGTTGCTGTTCCAGCACTACATCATGATGTGCTGGAATTGGTAGGACAAGCTTTGCAGCAGAGTGCTGTTCACAATATCCACATAACAACAGACATGTGGACCAGTTGCCAAGCCACTGATTACATGTGCATCACTGCACACTGGGTCTCATTTGTGGGAGTTAGAGATAAGCTAACTGAAGTAGGTGCTGTTGACACAGCTGAGATTTTTAAAGCTACTCAGAAACATGCAACTGTATCCATGTTCGCCATGGAGAAATCTCATACTGTTGTAAACATATTGGAAGAGTTTCACAGCAAGGTTTTTGAATGGCTTCGCCCAAGAGGGCTTAAGATTGGTTTTGTTTCCACAGATAATGGCAGTAATTTACTTAAGGCCATGGAGCTTGGTTCCTATTTTAGGGTTCCGTGTTTGGAGCACTGTATTAACATTATTGTTCAAGACTTTCTGAAAAAGAAGCCATAGTCAGCAACTTACTGACCACCTGCAGAAGAATATGCACTCATTTCAGCCAGGAGGTGGCAACACTTTGGAACTCAACTTATTACATGCTTGACCATCTGTTTGAGCAGTACAGGCTAATCAGTGAATATGTCATGCGAAGAGGGGATGCTACTGTCAGCACTTTATACCACCGAATTACACAATACATGAATCACGGGAAGAAGATGAGGACAGCGGCTCAGGTGATGGAACTGGTCTGTTAGATGATGATTACCTACTTCTGGTTGAACCCCCAGAGTTTGAGGACGAGCTATACTTAACTAACAGTTAGGCTTGAACTTCCAGTTCTTACTGTCTTCCTCCCTTATTTTCTTTTATTGGTGTATCTGTCTTTCTGGTTAGAAACTTTGAATCACAACAAATCCATCACCACCGTCTTCTAATTGTTTTATTGCCATATACAAGTTTCGGCTGGCTCCATATCACAGTACACTCCTCCGAATCCTGCTCCTCCATCCTCTTGAATCTACCTAAATCCATTGCCCTCAAGAAGTCAGATGATGATTGGATGATGCAAAATAGAAGAAAAAAGAAGAAATATTTCCTAGTCCCTCCAAAATAGGTGGAACATGATTGATGATGACTACTATAGCTACCCTCCTTTGTGATCCGAGAGAGACTGCCCATTAACTGAAGATGAGAAGGAACAGGTACTGAATGATGCCATGCATTGGACGCTGACTGAGTGATTTTGTTGTTGTTTGTTGTACATGAAGTAACTTCATTGTGTACATTATGTAATAATCTACACACTAAAAGTAACTCAAGTCACTTTTCCCTTCTTGTATTTTTAATAACAAATTTGTACTTCTACTGCAGGCCGATATATTGCATTTTGAATATAGGAAGGGAACTCACTCGGTAAACCTATACTGAGTTGAACAACACCATCATGATGACCACAGTGACATAGTATCTTCAAAGTCACTCAGTACACGGATCAGAGATGATTGATGGAATAAGTCAGGCCGTTTCATGAGTGGCATATAAGGTAAACAAGTAAACAACAACCACAGCAGACCTTAATGTCTGTGTAGCGGTGGAGTCAAGTGTAGCGGTGGTATGACTGCGGTAAATTGTAAAATGCTATGTTGCTGGATATGTGCTTTGTCCAACTCTGTACGCTAAATGGAGGATGTGCAAAGGGTGCCGTCACCGTTATGTTATGTTATGTTATGTTAAACTTTTATTTCTATAGCGCACGGCTACTCCGTGGAGTGTCCCGGCGCTTTATCGAGGCAGCTCAATAAAACCAAAACATAAAAACAGACTAAAGAGAAAAGGACAAAAAAGACAAAGACACCCTAAAGGTTAAAAAGCCACGTCTTGAGGCTCTTCCTAAACAGAAGGAGAGAAGAAGAGGACCGTAGGTCCAAAGGCAAAGAGTTCCACAACTGAGGGGCCCTCAGACTAAAAGAGCGACCCCCAGTGCGGGCCTTCCTCACCCGAGGAACCACCGCGAGAAACAAAGATTCCGACCGCAGAGATCTAACTGGGCGATAGAAAGACAATCTCTGCTGTAGATACCTTGCTCCGGTGCCAAATAGCGCTTTATGCGCCAGGGTCAGTGCTTTAAACATAATCCGCTTCCGAATAGGTAACCAATGAAGCGATCACACCAGACCCGAAGCTCTCGCTCGCCTATAAAGGCCAAAGATGGCCCGGGCCGCGGAGTTCTGCACAACCTGCAGCCGCTGAACCAGATATTCCGGAAGACCTACATAAAGGATGTTCGCATAGTCCAATCTCGAGCCTATCAAGGCTTGCACAGTGATCTTTCTGTGCTCTTCTGAGAGTAAAGGCAGGAACTTCCGGACCATCTTAAGCATACCAAAGCAGGTACCCACCAGGCCAGAAATATGTGAGCTCAGTGACAAATTATTGTCAACCTTCACTCTCAGATTCTTAGCCACAAGCGATGCCTGGACAGGGCAGTCCATACCTAATGGCCACCAGGCCTGCCAATCAGGGTCCAGAGAGCAGCCGAAGAACAACACCTCCGATTTACTGGAGTTTGCCTTAAGGCCGTTTCGCAGGAACCAGCCAAAGACCAACTCCAAGCAACCCCGGATGTTCTCTCCATCAAAAGCCTGGCCTTTCCCACACGTGAAAAGCAGTTGGGTGTCATCAGCGTAGGATACGATCCGGGCCCCAGAGGACTCCACCAGTGCCGCCAAAGGTGTCATAAAGATGTTAAACAGAGTCGGGCTCAACACAGAACCCTGTGGAACACCGACTCCCAATGGCGACATCTACTGCAGTTGGCCTGCTCTGTCCTGTTGGTGTTGTAGGTTAATGCTGGAAACAGACTAGAGTAGAGACAATGCATTCATGCTGCCTCGGAAAGTGAACTTGTTGCACTACTCCATTAACTTGTCCATTTTTTTCAACTTGGTTTCAATCTCAATATCCCTTTTGTTTTTGCATCTACAATTACAGGCCGGGCCTTACCCTGTGCTATACTTGGGAAAAAAATGCACACTTACCTTACCAATGAATCTACATCTGCCAGGCAGGCAGTGGCATCACCCAAGATTGATGGACGGAGCATCCATGGAAGGGAGGACCAAGAGGAATGCCGTGATTCAACTCACCATTTGACCAGGAAAACACAGTAACAGTATCAACTTTATTCATCTTTTAAAAAAATCGATTCATTTTTTTGTCTACAATCATTACAACAGTGTGTTCTTGTTGTTATTACTATTATTATCATTAGGTTTGCTCTCTGTATATAATTCATCCCTACAGATATTTTAAAATTTTCTTTGCTATCTGTAAAAGTAAGCCCGGTAACACTCAACACAAACTGCATTTCCTTTTCCCCCTTAACATATTGATATGGATATGGTAGTTTACGTAGATTCTGTCGTTTGATTTTTGTCCATGCGTACTGTTTTTCAAACCTTTCCCCAAACCCCCCTTCCCAACCATTCAACAAACCCTAACCCTCTTCCCCCGGGCTGTGTGACTTATTGAGGTATGACTACATTAAATGTACACCAATAATTTATCACACGCTTGCTGGGGCGGATGTGGCAAAAGCAACAGTACTTCAATTTCAAGGCAGGGCGGGGATCTTCTCCTGCTTGCCACCCATGAGCAGTATATTTGGGAGGTACTTTTTTTACCAAAGGAACCGGCTAATAAATCAGCATTAATTCCCGGAAGTGATTGGATTAATGGATTTCATTTGTTGTCATCCTCCTACACAGCACTAACAGTTACGCTTGTGTCCAGTGTACTGTAGGCCTAGTCAAGTGACTCGACACAACTAGAGTTTATCACTCTGTGTACTACTAGGCTATCCCCACCACCATTATGTTTTGTTGTATTTGGGCATATTATTGTTTGGCAGTAATTTCTGTACTGTACTTCATTCTACTACTCCTCGAAGAGTCTCTCTCAGGCTACTGACTGTCTCATTTTCTTTTTTTGCAAATGCTGCTGCCAGTGTCTACTACTACTACTACCACCACCACAACCATGGCATGTTAGGAAAGAAAACCATCATCACCATGCAGCCATCGCTGTGCCTAAGTTAAACATCAAGCAAAGGTAAGAGAAGTTTGGGGAGGCATAATTAATAATGGACATGTTTTCATTAATTCAATTTCAAACACGCCTTTGAGTCCAGTTGCAGAGTGCCTAGAGTAGAAGAGAGTGACAGTACTAGTAGGACAAGTCACTCAGTGAGGGGTGCTGCATCTATCTGTTTCTGTCTTGCAAAGTCATCAAATTATTAAAATCAAACACTGGCTGTGGGCGGCCCTGCACCAGCAAGGAAAGAAGGCTACAGTGTGATGAAAAACAGTAACCCCACCAAGAAAACATTAACAACATTGTATGTAAACTTAAGTAGAAATATATTATTTAATACCCTAACAAAAATAAACTATGTAAAAAAAATCCCACACCTGACCCACCCCTCTCCCTAGCCGCAACCAATGTCCGTAAAGAAAATGTCCAATTCTCTAAAAGAGAAAACCCAATGCCCGATTCCCACTCACCCCAAGAATAATTAAAAAAGGGGCAATAATAACAGGGTCTAAGTTTGGTGGGCTTTTTTCAGGAGGACACGAACTTGCTCCTCCAGGCGGGCAACACGGCGCTTCAATGCGCAGCAGTTGCATCCACAGGGGGGGACAGCACTGATGGAGGGGCGGCGGTGGGCGACTGCCAGACGGTGGTGCCGTACCACTGGAGGGCGGTGGCTGGGGCACGGGGCATTGGAGGAGGCTGCAGCTGTTGCCGCCTCCTCCTCCTCCACTTCCAGGACCACCAGCCGACGATATTCGGTCTGTATGGCCTCCAGTTTCCGGCGCCGGGCCTTGGCTGCCAACTCCTTCCGGTCAGGTTTCCCCTTGGAAGGAGTAGCTATATATGAAGAATAAAAAACAAGACTATTGTAAAATATACTCTTAGCAAAGCAGTAAGACAAATATTTCTACACATAGTGTCACGGTAGCTCTAGAAAGCACAGTACATAACATTTGTGGTATGTACTATCTATCCTCCCACTTTCTTGTACTTTAACATTTGTGGGCGTTTCAGGCATTCAACCAACCATGCATCTGATTCCTATCAGCCACCTATGCATGCTGCATGCATCCCACGAATCCTTCTCTGCCAGTCATAAATCTTAAATATTGCCCTTCCTTCTTCCTTCCACTCTTCTTTCCCTTTTCGTTCAACCCATCCATCAAGGTCATCTGATCTGACTTTTAGTCTTCTCCATAAAACTTTCACAGCTGAGTTGAAATCAGATAGAAGCGGCCATTGGTTACTCAACACTCCCGCCACTAATGCTTTTACTATTGCTAAGTAAAGGGTGCCTTCAACCGTTCACAAAAACTTCTTTCTTAGTAAGTCAACTGTACAGTATTATACAGTGCACCCTTGCAGTGAGTGTAATGTCAATAAGTAAGGATTAGGAATCTAACTTACCACCGCCCGCCACTGATGCTGGCTCACCCCCTGCAGCTCCTCCTGCAACTGCCACCTCCTCCTCTCCTACGTCAGCAGCCGCGTTGCCTTCGCCGCTGGCCCCGGCACTGGTGGTTGGTAGTGCGCCTTGAAAAAACATTACACATTTTTTAGGTGTCATATCCACCTCCTCCTATTTTTCACTAGCAAGATTGAAAAATGAGTTAATAGTAATACATACATATACAACATACATCACTAGTACAAATCAGGTAGTAGTAGAGTAGACACTAGTAGTTATATGGTCCTTAGGGTCATTCTAGTCTTTGCTTGGTTAGCCCGAGCCATGCTACCATTTTACCTTTGTGTCTTTATTTTAGCACACGTGTCGTTACCTCGCAGCTTGTTGTATAAATAGTGACGCCTTTGAGCCCACATGAGCTCATACTGCTACTGTCTAAGCGCTGCGTACAAGGTCAAACAAAACAAGCCACTTTGTTATGGAGTTCTGGTGTTAGTCCATATTGCTTATCCAAAATGCTACACTTTTAGCCACGGCTGAGAAATGCTTGCAATATACTAACGCACACCATTTTTCTCCTAACAGATGGAAGATTCCCTTTTACAAACCAGAGCTTTGCAGAGCTTATGATGTAACCAGTACTAGCTCCTTCTAAGGTGAGGGGTCCACAGAATTCGCTCAGAGATCTTCATTTATAATTTTATATAAACTATATTCCTATTCCTACAAAGGGGATGGTGGTGCTTCCACCACTGTTCACTTATTATCAATCGCTTTTTTTTTCCTTTGATCTATGGACTTGTAGTTGCTGTAAGTGTAACTAAGTGTAACAATGTTTATAGTTTTAATCTTATGCATTTTGCTGTTGGTGTTGCATTATAGAACAACGTACAGAGCTTGTCAGTTGCAAATAAAAATTTTGAACTTACATAGACTCGGTGGTATTTGGTGTGGATGGACTAACACGAGTGAGCGAGCGAAAGGAAGGGTGTGCAAATTGCATGTGCAATACTTTCATGACTGAGAGGTCGGGAGTGTTATGTTCTGGGTTGTCTACTCATTTGGTATCTTGTGGGGGGTTCGGAGAGCTAATAGTAATGAAGCACTATTATAACTAGTCGGGCAGGCGATTGTGGTGGGTTCTGTTCTGATTGAGGTGTGTGTGTGAGGAAGATCCAACCTCCCATCACCAACATCCTATTTTCTTGTGCAATGTTCTGTATGTGGAAAATCCCTACAACAGTAGTAGTATGTCCTATCCTATCAAAATAGTCAAATCTGGTTGGGCATTTTGTTGGTGGGAATTGTCGAAAAACATCAAGATTAATTAATCCTCAAAGATTAAGAAGAATAGAAGGAGTACAAGAGGACAACCCAAAGGACTGGACTCATCAATGGCTAGAGCTACTGGTGAATCTGAGTTTTATTTAAAACCTTTTAAATAAAGAGTGGCCAACTGGGCATGCTTAGCTACAGACAGACTAATAGTAGACTAATAGTAGTAGGAGTCATAGCAGAGGCAGTTAGAGGCAGGGATAACAAGAACCTAGAAACAGATAGTCTAGATCGAAGGGTAATTGTTGGTAAAAAATAGCATTAGGAAACGGAAAGAATAGTTCGGAAAAAAAATACGGTGCAGTAAAAGTTAGTGAATAAGAATTAATATTAAAAACTGGAAGACTCACTTGGGCCAGCAGAAGAGCCCTCGTTCTGGTCCTCCTGTCCGACTGGAAATGCTCCCGCTGACTCTGCCCCTGTCTTCTTGCCCCTGGGTGCTGATCATGAAAGATATAAGAAAGAAAGAGACAAACATTGATGGTTGGTGTGAAACAAATAATAATTTTATAAGACTGTCAAAAAAACATTTGTGTAAACAATGATTGCAATAAAATTGACCTATCTAATATGGTCGACAAGTAGTATCTGGGGATTCGCTGACTGACTAGTTATTATTTATCTACACTAATCCAGTGTTCTATTTTGATTTCAGAATACTAACTAAGCCTAAGTAGTACGTACCACCTGACCTAGCCCACCTATTCCAGGCGTGCCAATTGTACATTAAGTAAGCATTTCCACTTCTTTTAGTCCTAAAAAATGCATAAATGGAGGACATATGCCTGTATTTTTGGATACACAAAATTGTTGGTTGGTTGATGCAGATATTCTGTTAGTGCCAATCCTATTAGCACTCACTGAACAAACTACAAAAGGTTCTACTGAGGACTGGGGTAAGCACTAGCAGCACTCAGCAGCACGTGACATAATAGAGGGGGCATCGCAGACCACAAAAAAATTACAAACTTATAATAAGTAACTAAACCTAAGTGTCAATCCACCCCTATCACTTAGTGGCAGGCCAAGGTAAGGACTAGAGTCACTCTAGCATTACCTAACTTAAGTTTTCTAAAATAAACTCGTACATAATCACGCAAAACGAGCGCAAACGCAAAGTTGCAAATAACAAGATTAGTAGCGCAGAGCACCTGTGTCATAACAATGACAGAAGACTTTTAAACGTAAATTACCTGTAATGTTTGCAAGCTGCAGCATTCTAGCTCGTCAGCAAAAAAATATATTCGCAATATATAACACAGAGCAGAAGAACAGACAAAAAGTAGTAATAATTAAATAGCTACTCACCAAGACCAGGGACCTCCACTCCTAGCAGGTCCAGCAGGTCCTGCTTCCGGTCCAGGATATCGGATCACCGGTGCGTCAGCTGGTTCTGGCTGGGCCGGACACCCGAGCAGTGAAACACTGCCCGGCGCACCTTTCCCCACCACTGCCGACCCTCCCGGAGCCCGTACCCAGACCCAGGCCTGCCGCCTGCTGCCAGGGTTAAGGAGAGGCGGCACTGCACAAATAAAACCAGTGCGGCCAACTTCACCTCCCCAAATAAGGCCTGTGCCTGCACCCCATGTGGGCGCCGCCTTCCGCAAGGAAGGTGTTCACAACTCAGGCTGCGATGCCTCCTGTGGCCCTTTGCCATGGTTCTGGAGTAGGCGGGGGCGGAAAAGAAAAGGTAAAAATTAAAAAATTAAGTAAAAGAAATGAAAAAAGCAGGTAATAGAAAAAGAGTGAAAAAGTAGTTAAAAAAACACAAAAAGTAGACAAAAACAAAAAATAGAGAGTCAGGAAAATAGAGAGAGAGATAATAAATAAAAAAGATCCAAAAAAAGTTTTCAGAAACAAAGGATTGAAAAGATAGAGGGAGGATTGAAAAGCAGGCCCCAGAACCATAGCATAGAGTGAAAAACAAGATGGCCGCGACCATTGCGACCGCATGGGCAAGTTCGCAAGATATTTTCCCCCCGAGCACGCAAAAAGCGTCGCGAACACGCAATACGCGTTCCCGAACAGGAAATACCTATCGCGAACAAGCGCGAGCATGCATTGCATGACCCGGAACAGGAAATAGCATCGCGAGCGGGCAGGACAAGTGAAAACAAGATGGCTGCGCCCATTAGCGACCGCATGGGTAAGTTGGCAACACATTTCCAACGCGATCACACAAAAAACATCGTGAACAGGCGGGACAAAAACTTCTGCGTCTTCGCTTTATTTCCGCGTGTTCGTGGAGATTTTTAGCGTTTTCGCGAAGATTTGCGTAACGTGATTATGCAATTTCCGTCCACCCTTAATTTCTACTGCTTAGGAACTGCATTTCTCTTCTCCCTGGAAGGGTTCCTCTCCAAGTGTGTGTCAAACAAACATGCATTCCCATAATATCAAAGCATGAGTCTTCAGCAGCCGCAGCTGTGTTAGAGTGTTTTGTCTAGGTGCTAGG
Source organism: Triturus cristatus (assembly GCF_964204655.1). Taxonomy (NCBI): domain Eukaryota; kingdom Metazoa; phylum Chordata; class Amphibia; order Caudata; family Salamandridae; genus Triturus; species Triturus cristatus. The sequence goes on along the minus strand of NC_140587.1, from coordinate 344,867,789 downwards.
GACTGACCAGAACAGAATAACAAGGGGCATTGTTTATCGACCTTGCACACCGTGTTCAGACTAAACTCCAGGAACAGGCAGAGTACGCAGAAAGCAGACGGTTCTCATGTAAAATCACAAACAGAGTCTACCAAAATAAAGTCATGTAGCAACGTGCGCAAAAGCAGCATCATGGCAGCAAAGCCCATGCTAACTTAACAATGTCAACAATGACCCTAACAGCCATTTGACAGTTCCTGAAGGCCAGCATGTAGCTATATACATCCTGGGGAGGTTTACTGGGAGCTTTCTCCCAGCCTTCTTCGACCAGACTCAGATGTCCTCTTACAGGATGCCCATACTTGAGTTCAAAGGGACTGAATCCTAAGGGCTTCTGCGGTACCTCCCTGTAAGTGAACAACAGGCATGGCAAGACAACGTCCTACTTATGCCTCATGGGTTTACCAAGACCCATAATCATGCACTTCAGGGTCCGGTTGAATCTCTCAACCAGCCTGTTACCTTGGGGGTGGTAAGGAGTGGTGAATATGTAGGTAACACTGCACTCCTGCCCCAGGGACTTCTTCCACCTGGCCATGAAGTTGATACCCCGGTCAGACACCACCTCTCTGGAGAATCCCACACGGGAGAAGATCCCCTTTAACAACTGACCCAACATTGGGGCAATCACAGTCCCGAGAGGTATGGCTTTGGGGTACTTGGTGGCATGGTTCACCAAGACCAGAATGAACCTGTTGCCCATGGCTGTCTTGGAGTCCAGAGGCCCCATAATGTCAATAACCACCAGTTCAAAAGGGGTGCTGACAACAGTAAAAGGTTGGAGAGGAGCTTTGCACTTCCTCCCACTCTTGCCAAGATTACTAGGAAAAATGGATTTATTCCCTATTTGTATGCGAACGACACACAATTGCTCTTATCCTTTGATAAGGATACAGAGCTAGTTGAACATCACTTCGCTGAGGGCATGCAAGCTGTATCTGGCAGGATGACAGAAAATTTCTTCCAGCTGAATATGGCTAAGACTGAGATCCTGTTGTTGGGCTCTGCTCAAACAACTTGGGCCCAAAACTGGTGGCCTGCTATGTTAGGCCCCACTCCTACTCTGTCACTCACTGCAAAAAATGCATGAGTTTGTTTGGTTAATTCTTTATCTACAAGTGACCTAGTCATGGCCACCTCAGGGGCCTGTTACCAAACTCTGAGTCTTTTGTGCAGGGCGTTCCAGTGGCTGCCCCTATCAGTCTGAAGAACTCTGAATTAAGCCCTGGTCAGTGGCCGACTTGATTACGTAATGCTCTTTTAACATTACCAAAAAAAAAACTTTTGAGTAGACTAAAGATAGTCCAGAATTTTGCCGCACGTCTGGCTCTCAAAATGCCTCATCGTACCTCCTCCTGGCCTTTGCTGAGACAGCTTCACTGGCTTTCAAATCGCCAGAGAATCAAGTTTAAACTCGGCTGCCTTGCCCATAAGGCTCTTTATGGTGTGAGTCCTAGCTATCTGGCAGATAAATTTAAATGTTACCCTTCGAGCAGACTTCTTAGATTCAACGGTAAAGGGTTGCTTGTGGTCCCTTACTACAGGAAATTACAAACAGGAGGCAAAATGTTTGCCTACCTTGCTCCAAAGTATTGGAACACTCTGCCCGAGGACCTAAGCAAAAGCCCCAGTCTTCTTCGATTCAGGAAACTCCTGAAGACTGAATGATTCTGGGACTGATTGTGCCTAAACTGTCTTTTGGCTTTTCTGCAGTGCAGAAATACCCCTTGGGGGGATTCCAGCGCTTTATAAATCCCACACAATACAATACCATTTGCCTAGCAAGTCTGGCAAGTCCTGCAGTGAGTGTCAGTATCGTTGCGCATTCGGGGCCAGTGAAAGTGGGTGACAAGCCTTTCATTGGTCTTATCCTGCCCCGAATGCCCTGCCAAAGTCACATCATGAGCCAGACCCAGTAGAAGGCTCTGAAGCACTGGGGTGCCACCAAAACAAGGGCTGACCCAGGCTCAGCAACCTTAGGCTCATTATACAGGAGACCATTCTCCCAGTAAACGCAATGTGACCCAGACTTATCACCTGCTGCCTGGCTTTCAGCCTACTGCCGCAAACCAACAAGAGAGGGGAATTCCTGCTGCTCCTGGCAGAATCACACCCTGGAGGGGCCTCCTTCCTGCTGCTAATGGGTCAGATCAGGTAGGACCCTCATTTCAGACACTTGCTCCCCTGTGGACTCCAGGGCATCCCCCTCAAGGTCTGCATCCTCCTGGGCCATGGGAACTTTGGGAGCCGTTTTCCCATGCCCCCTGCCTCCTTTCATTTTGGCACGCACCTGGGCCAATCTTCCAGGCTCCAGGTCCTCTTGATTGCCCTTACCGGCTGCTATAGATCGAGTGGTTACACACGCCCACTCAGGCAGACCCAACATCTCGAAATGAGACTTACGCTCCAGCTTCTCCCAAGGGGAACTCTCCAGATCATTGCCAATCAGACAGTCAACAGGCATGGCTGGCCTCAAAACTACTTTCAAGGTACCTGAGACACCCCCACTCAAAGGGAACCTCTGCCACTCTGCAGAGGCACTCTGAGTAGTCAGCTGCAACTACTGGGTAAAGAACGTTGGGGACCACCTGCTCTTTAGACACTAGCCGACAACTGACAGTTGTCACACCTGCACCCTATGGCCATTTCCGGTCACCCACTGCCCACATTTCTTAGTGTTAGCGAGCAGGTGGGTCCTTAGGACCATCTCACTGCCTCCTAGTGAGATCAGGGTCAATCTGTGGTGTCCCACCCCTCCTGGGAACCCAACTCCTTCCGCAAGGCGGCACTATCAGACTCTGTGGGTGCAGTGGCAGTCTTTTTAGGACACTTAGGATCCCCTATGAAGTGACCCACCTGACCACAAAAATAACATGGGCGGACCCTTCTGGGCAGGCTTACCTGTAGGGACCCCGGGCTTTTTCTCACCGGGGGGCTTGGCATCTTTCCCTTGGGAAGTACTTTGGGGCCCTTTTTAGAACTCCTTTTGTTTACCCTTGCCCCCCCACCTTTCTGCTGGGGACCCTGCCCACCTTTGACGGAGTCTCCCACATGACCTTTGGGGACCCTGGTACGGACCCAGCGGTCCGCCTCCACAGCAAGCTTCCTGGGTCAGTCAGCCTTCTATCGATCAAATGCTGGTGTAGCTCTGGAAAACAACTACCAGACAAGTGCTCGCTTACAACCAAATCTTAGAACCCTGAAAATCATTTACCTGGCTACCCTTCACTCAACCATTCAGTGCCCTGTAAAAATAGGAAACATACTCAACTCAAGTGCTTGACTCAAGCTTCTTAGAGGCCCTCAACTTCTGCCTGTATAGCTCCGGGATCGAACTAAACCTTCTGGGCAAGGCTTCCTTCATAGGGCGTAGGACATCTGATCTTCGCTGGGTAAGGCTAGCAAAGTTTCTCTCCCTTCTGTTATGAAGCAACACCACAACCCGTCTCCTCCAGTCTCTTTCGGGGATTCTGTGGGACCTCATTGCTACCTCATATGCCTTAAACAACTGCCCAATGTCCTCACTCTTCACAAAATCCTTAATCATTTTGCTTGGGAATTTATACCCTCCCTTTTCCAGGCACTGGCAACAAGCTGCCACCATTGGAATTGGACTCTGCACTCTTGGCCTTTATGTCCAGCTCCTTTAAACCTCTTTCATGCCACCCTGAGTTTAACAAGCTTCCGCTCATGCACCCTATGTCTCTCTCTGTTCTCCACCTCCTCTGGAGACAGACCTCTTGAAGACACACTGCTGCCATCTCTGGAAGGTATCCCCCCTGGCAGATTCAACACTCCTAGCTGCTGCCCATCCAATCCCACTTCCATTTCTGGCTTCCAACCAGGCACTCAGCACCTCTGGTATTCATCCTTTCTGGTGAGACCTCTCAAAGAGTTTTAAAATTTCATGCAGATGGCTTTTAGTTGAGGCACAGTGTAGGTTTCCACCCTATCCTCTTCAAATTCAATGTCAATAGATGCTATAGATGCTGGCTTGGTCATGATGATGAACAAATTGGCAGTTCTCAAGTTCAGAAAAATAAGTAATCTTTATCTAAACCAAACAAGACCAAAACAACAAAAATCCACAATACTGTAATTAAAATTTGACTTTTAAAAGGTAAAAACAGTTCATGGTGGATGCAACACTTTCAACACAAAGTACCTTGGATGCGTGAAAACCACAAACAAAAAGGGTTGCAGGGAAGGTGATGCATCAGTTCCTTACAGACAGGGAAGGTGATAAGTTGGTTCCTTGCTCCAGGGGAGGTGATGCATTGGTTCTTCACTGCTGCGCAGGGGAGGTGATGTGTCAGTTCCTTACCGGAGAGGAGGTGATGTGTCAGTTTCTTAGTGTGTGGGGAGGTGATACACCGGTTTCTTACTGAGTCCCCTAGCAAAGCGACAGACCTGGCTCCTCGATACGATGTGTGATGATCCGGAGCAATGCTATGCGTGAAGATCTGGGATATGCTACAATGGTTCCAGTCGCGTTCCCTCAATGCATCGGTTCTTACATAGCAGAGCCTGCATTACAGTTGGTGTGGTGATATTGGACTTCAGAGATCAGTGCATAGGATTCGTTGCACAGTAGACAATTCAACCGTGGGCAGGCGCTGCATCGATTCTTCGCCTGTGGCAATGTGTTGGAACCAGGCGATGTATCGATTTTTAATGTCCTTTAATCTTCTGCAGGTCCCAGCCCAAGAAACAAATTCCAGAGGCCCAGTATACTGGCAGGCACCTCTTCGCAGGTCAGAACTCCCAGTAAAGGAGGACTGAGGGCGAAGTCTTTGTGTCCCTGAGACTTCAGAACGGGAAGCAAGCTCTACTTCAAGCAATTGGAGATCTTCCACCAGCAGGGGACACATCACACAGCAAAGTCCTTGTACTTTCCTTGGTATAAACAGCCACTGCAGGGCAACCCCAGACAGCACACAGAAAAGGGGCAGTACTTCTCCTCAGTTTCTCCATCTCTTATCCTTGGCAAAGGTTCCTCTTAAATCCTAGAAGTAATCTAAAAGTCAGGGCCCCACTTTTTATAGTACAAAATCTTTTGTTCTCTGGATGCAGCAAGTGTCTTTGCCCAGCCAGAACCTGCTCTGTCCTCTCTGGTGGAGCTTCCTGGCAGGAGGTGGAGACAGCATTGTCTAAGGCAGACCAGGCCCATTCAGGTGTGAAAGAGAGCTCCTCCCCCTACTCTGAATGCAGCCCAGGTCCATTCAGCGCATCCCTGACTCACCCTGGAAAGGTAGGACACACCTCACCCCCTCCCACTCTTATATTCCATATGGGTACCCCAGTATAGGCTTGGGTAACATTCTAACCCTTCACCTATATTCTTCCCTACATTACATACATAACGGTACTTAGAGACTGATGTTTTTTTTTTGGGGGGGGGGGTTTGTTGCATATTTATATAGCGCGAACTCGACCCGAAGGTATTGGAGCGCTTTACATAGCACCGTATTTACATTACACATTCATTACATTACACATTACCTAGATACAACACGGCACACCGAATGCAGGATTTTCCCTGGGAAAAGCCTCATACATTATGCATGAGTATTCTTGGAAACTCAGCAGGACTACCATCTGCTGCATAATAATTATGTATAAAGTTCATTCCTGACGTCATCCTAAGTCCGACAAGTAGCACAGCAAGATAGAATCCCCGGGGAGACCTTTGGGTATTTAAACATCACATCTTGCTGAGACAGAGAGAGGAGAGAAGGATTTCCCTGCCGTCAAACACTGACGCGAGATGCTGAGGTTCCTGCATGCAGATACGCCAGCTCACAGTGGTCTAACATCCCTTGCGTGGTGTCCAGCTCGAGACCAAGACGGGGTCCCACAGTCTCTCACTTCAGGTAATGGGGTTAACTTTATCCTAGAGGGATTCTTTGCTTAACACCTACATACATGCTAGGTACACTAAGGTACATCTAGTTAGAGTAGCATCGTAGGAATACGTATTTTATTGTCATGTATTTTGTATACTTGCCCGTGTTCATGATTATAGCAAGATGGTAGAAATCTACCATCCTTTTACTTTCCTAGTGCTTCTAATCAGTTATATTTTTTACTGTCTAATGATTGTTTCAGCACACCTCTTTTACACTAGAATAACGACTGTTCAATAAATACTTATTGAAAAACATCCATAGCATTTATTCTGTGTATCTCCCTTAGACTAAGTGAGGATGAGTGACTGAGTGAAAAGTAGTACACTGTTTCCACGGTCCTGAGGGGTCAGGGTTGTCACGTTCGATAGCTGCCGAGAACTATTCTCTCCTTGGTTAGTGGAGTTTCTAGTGGCACTGTGAGCTAGCTGATATACAGGCCAACATATCTGGTGGGGGTGTCTGGAATCAGTCTTGACACCAAGCCCGCTGCGTATGTTGTCCAAATGCGCAGATCCTGAATAGGTTTTATAGGAAAACAACAAAAAAACACAGTGGTAGGGACAAACTGCGCAGGGGAGTGACAATAAAAGAAGAAGTAGATATCCCACTAAAGCCACTGCTCCAAGGTTAACAATACGACGACCACCTCACGTCGTAATTAGTGAGCAATGCCCACCTAGTACAATTACAAAATGGTAACCGAGCAAAACGGCTCAGAAGTAAAGCATAAATTAAAGTCCAAGTATCAGTTCAGTGTTGTAGTCTTCTTTTAATTCAAGCTGTTCATATCTTTGTCTCTTGTTCCAATACAAGATCTTCCAAAGTATGCCTTCAAGCCAAGCCAACACGTGTTTCGTCCTGACAGCTGTAAGTCTGACACACGCCACTGTTGTCATGTGAGGTTCAGATTGAGGGCCCTGTCATGCTGTTCGAAGGATGTGAGGATAATAATTTGACCTGAGATTTCAAAGATAGAAGCTGAGATTTTTTCATTTTTGATTGTACCTATGGAAGGAAAGTGCACTATAAGTTTAGGATCATAGAGGTTGTGCTTGATCCTCTTTTGAACTGTACTCTTACCTCTTCCAATTTTGATTGTTACAATATTGCCCTGATGAAGTCCATGACTTACAGCTGTCAGGACGAAACACGTGTTGGCTTGGCTTGAAGGCATACTTTGGAAGGTTTTATAGGAACTACATGACACCACATGGTTGTCTGAGCAGAATGCACATCCCCAGCCCCTGTCACTCCACAGCCAGACAATCAATACACAAACCTTGCAGAGGCACACTGAATGGCTAAGCAAGAAAATAGTACCCACTTTCTAAAAGTGGTATCTTCAAACCCGGAAAGTAAATATCAACCTTACTAAAAGATGCATCTTTATATTCTGAGCTCAGGCATACTAAACTCCATTTCCTATCTTGTTCCCAGAGCCAGTTAGACGTATAAGATGATATAAGTGACTTTCCCATAAATATCATCCTTACTAAAAGATGCATCTTTATATTCTGAGCTCAGGCATACTAAACTCCATTTCCTATCTTGTTCCCAGAGCCAGTTAGACTTATAAGATGATATAAGTAACTTTCCCATTCTTTCCTAGAGGACAGATAGCCTTTCAAAAGTGAAAAATACATTTGGCAGTATCTCACTATCAGGACATGTCACACACATCAGGACATGTCCTACCTTTCACATACACTGCACCCTGCCACAGGGGTAACTTGGCCCTACCTTAGGGGTGACTCACAAGTAAGAAAAGGGAAGGTTAGGGCCTGGCAAGTGGATGCACTTTCCAGGTCGACATGGCTGTACCAAACCGCGCACAGACACCAGAGTGGCAGGTCTTAGTTACATTTACAGGCTGCTTATGTGGGTGGCACAATCAGTGTTGCAAGCCCACTAGAAGCATTTGGTTTACAGGCCCTGGGCACACACGGTGCACTGTACTGGGGACTTAATAGTAAACCAAATAAGCCAATTATAGAAACACTAATCCATGACAACAATTCACAGAGGGAGCACTTGCACTTTGACACTGAACAGCAGTGGCAAAGTGCCCAACGCATCTAGACCAGCAAAAACGAAGGTCAACACACAGCAAAACACAGGAGGCAAAGGTAAACATACAGGGAAAACCCACGCCAAGGATGCCAGGTTTACCAGAAATTATAAAGGGTAAAGCAAAAAAAGACAAAACTCCTTAAACCACAATGTAAATGATAACAAAATCAAAAATTCACCTAAGTGACTGACCACCCCACACCCTGGAGCACCTAAAAAAAAACGCTTCTAGTTAGCAGAAACAGAAGCATATTCATACAATTACAAGAGGAAATAACGAGCTCAAATTCAACTAAAACAGCTAACATCCTCTATCACCTACTACATCAGGACGACAAGATCTGGGCATTTTAGTTTAGGTAAGTCAAAACCTTTTCACATTTGTTTACATCTAAAGGCAGGAAGCAAAAACAATAGGGGATATTTCTTTAGCCTGCATAAAAACCTAAGCATTTTTACAAAACAGATAACTCTTCCTCGCCCTGAAGCTCAGCCCATTACAGATCAAGCCTGGCATGGCAGATTAGTTCAGCTCATTAGGCACGCCAAGCGCGCATGTAAAGATGTTTCCACTACAAGGTATCAAAAGAATATTGAAGAGAAATTTCGTGGGCCAAAAGAAAACTAGAACACCAGGTTGCAAAAGTGTTCGTCATCCAAATCAGCAAACGAGCAAGAATTTTCTCTGTAATATGTCGTGTTTTTGGAGATACATTATTGTCAACTTGTTCATTACTAGTAGCGGGACGCGTTAGAAATGCTTGTGTGCGGGATAAAACTTCAACCCGGAAATACATTCGTGAGATCTACTATCAATAGTGGTAAAATAGATTTGAAAACAATTTAAGCAGCAGACCATGGAGCCAAGGCGGGCTGTGTAGGAATGATGCTATTCACTGGTGATGGATTGCAGTGCACTGCGATTGTGTTCCTGACACGGTAAATTGCTTTAGCAAGTTACAAAGAGCCGAAGGTACTATGCCAGAGGCTGTGTATGCTGCACAGTTACACCAGCTCTTGATTTCAGAGAGCAGAGGGAGCTAATCCGCTGTACTGAGTGGAAATACTGCATTCAATACAGAATGGAACTCTCTCCACACACACTGACTAATCTCTATTACTATGATAATTAAGGAAAGTCTGGAGATGTTTGAAGGAAATGGATTATACCCATTCGATTGTGTGGATGAACACTGACTCGCTATTCTCAAACTGAAAAGTTAACTTCAATTAATTATAAAGTCAGAAATGTTTTTCTTTAAACGCTGTTAGAAAAATAACTGGTGAGCAGTACAGGGAACAGCTGTGTAGTGAAGCCTATAAAACCTCCTGCATCACCGACGTCATCAGTAGAAAATAAATCGAACAAAGTTCTTTCTACCTTGGATATGAATAACTGTTTCGATCTCTTTTTTCCTGCATTTCAAGTAAATGATATATTCTCCTTAGACAACTTCTGCACTGAAGAATATTTGGAGCAAACAAAGCATGTTTGCCATATATGCTGTTTATCCAATACTGTGACTCTCAAAAGCATGGACTTTTATTGTGTTCACTGGAATGATTTGAACATAACTCATTTGTTATTTGAACAATCCACATCAAAAAGATGTGTGCTGGGGAAGAAAGCGTGCACTGGATATACATCTGAGGTGCTGTGCGTTGGTGTTTTTATGGCATTTTCCTAACCCATTGTGGATTGTCAGTCAGTAGCTACTTATTATCTATCGTTTGTCTCTGTACACCTGCTGAGGTCAGACCACTCTCATTTGTTTTTCAGACCCTGGCTGCCCTTCAGGTGCGTGATTGAAAGGTTCATGATTGTACGTTGGCCTACATGTCATCTTTTGGGGTGAGATGTCTGAGGTTTGAGGGTGACAAAAAGCAGCCATGCATGCATGAAATTAACATTTTTCCATGTGACTGTCATAAATGGAGATAGCCCCTTGGTAGGCACTGCTGCAATCCACAAAATGGATACTCTATCAGTTGCATCCAGTGACAAAAAACAAAAAGCCACTTCTACTACCAAGACCTGGAGGCCTGTCCCACTGCGGCTCTGGAAAGCCATCAAGGTGGCACTTTAATGTGTCTTATGAGAAGGGCAGAGCCCAGACCCTCAGGATGCATCTAATATGCCAGAAAGTGTGGCCAACTCAGCACTGGTCATAGGATCAGCACATGCAAAATAAAAACCGGACATATTATACACATACACATCGTTAACCCAATGTAAAATACATTAGCATATTCAAAGCATGACAGCATTAGAGCTGTAGAGGTCTATACTTCATGTGGTAGACCAAGTGAAAAAAAAATGTTCTGATAATATTGAAAACACTTTTTGTCAAATCGTTGACTGGATTTCAGATTACCTCGGAGTCCATACATATATCCACATTTTTTACTTTTGAGGGTATCATCCACTTGTCTACTGCCTGCACACATTTAAAGATTCTAGATGTCTCAGGGTCTAATAGGTTTCCAGATTTAGAATATTCTGTTTATTGCTGGCATGGTTCTACCAGATAAGCCTAAGCATTTTTACAATTTCAGGCAATGCAGAAAAGTACATATTGAAGCAAAGATGGACAATTATTGAGCCTTGGCGAGAAACCTTTTTGTGAGAATGGTGATTAAAGAACTCAGTAGTAATGGGTGTCCTGTATCTGACATTTAGTGATCTGCCCTGTACTCCTATGTTGTTTAGTTGTTGTAGTTGTAGTTGATAGCCCACAGTGTCAAAAGCCACTGATAGGTCAAACTGGAGTCTGCAGTGTGCTTGAGGGTGTCCCAGGCTTCAATTAACACAGATTTGGTGCTATGGAAAACCTGTTTGCCTAACTGAGAGGCAGTTGTATTGATCAGGGATAAACGAGATCTCAGTGATTACTGAGGTCAAAGCAGAAATTATCTTTTTTATTCAGGAATATAATTTATCAGTGCCACAGGGTTGTGACCTTAGGCCATATGCATCAACACATTTCCCCATAGACACAGAATGGGAAAAAGCCTTTGATGCATCTGGCCCCTTGCTTCTTGTGAACGGTTTTATATAAGTAACATGTTTTTTATGTATTTTGAAATTCTCCATTTGAAGGTGGTTCATTAATGACTGTTCTGGTTATTATGGCTATAGAAAAAGCTGGGGGAATATACTTAGCGGTGTCCAGCGATGCTTTCAGTTTTAGAATATTTAATTGGTGTCTTTTATAAAATGCAGATTCAGTGAGGGGAGATTTTGTTGTGTTACCAGAATTAACAAAATTAGAACTGATTGACAGTGCAATGTTAGAAAGGGGGTCCCAAAAATCATAGGGCCTTATTTATGAGGCCTTGCGACAATTTTGCGCTTCCGTTGCGTCACTTTTTGTGTAAAACATGCCTCCTCTTGTGCCCTATTTACAAAGTGACGCATCTAAGCAGATGGGTCACTTTGTAAGCCCCTGCGCTACATTATACCTGCGTCAGGTATAATGTATGCAGGGTGGGCGTTCTCACGTAAGTAAGCATCCTAGAAGTGACGCAGTGAAATCTACCAGATTTCACTGCGCCACTTCTAGGTTGCAAATGTATCAATATCTTATGCCTGCCTCACAGAAGGCATAAGACTGATGCAAAAGGACACATTGCTGGAGTTGCATCACTTTTGTGACACACGCCAGCAATGCGTCACTTTTGCGCCTACAGATACATCAGAAATACTGACGTATCTGTAACTCCTTGTGACATGATGCGTCATACAGTAAATATGACGCATCCATCATGTCGCAAGGAGGGCACTCTGAGAGGTGACGCATCGCTGCTTTCACGCAGCGATGCGTCACTTCTCATAAATGAGGCCCATAGTTTTGGGGCTAGGTGTTCTATATTAGATTTGCAGATTTTCTGAGAACATTTAATGCAAACATAAGAAAAGTTGAAAGCTATTTGGTGGGATAAGTAGCATTCACAAGCTGTTGGAAGTAGGGAACATTTTAGGTCTATTTGATGCTTGCTTTGTTGATTCAGTACTTTCATTAAACTGCGTTGTTCTCTTTCTCGTTAGTCACACCATATTTGTTTTAAAGCTTCTGAGTTCCCTTTCCTGTAGTTTTATGTTAAATTTAGCTTGATGGTGTTGTTGCTGGGGCAGCACACTTTATAAAAAAAATTCCTTTGTAAATAGTCAAAGTGATGCAATTTATTGATCAGCATCAATAGATTCCGTGACCACTTCACTGAGAGTTCCAATTGGAAGGTATCAAAGTGAAGATCTTCCTTGGCCTCTTAAAATGTTGTTAGTATGAAGTGGTTAGTGCAATAAGGTTTGGCTTGCTCTGCACTCAGAATTGTATCAAATGCTTGATTTAGTTCTGGATGTATCTGCAGAACCTGCACAATGTGGAGCTTACATAGGTAAACAGTTTTTTCGTAGTGTCTGTGGGAAGGGATGTTCACATTTAGTTTTATATATGCAATCTCCAAAATAACTATTACATCTCTTTTACATTCTATTTTCTGTCTTCATTATATAGTGTTCTTGTCATCACTATGACTTGACTACATTAGTTGTCAATTCGCAAATGTATGTCTGTAGCAATTGAGAAATCATGATGCCCTATGGGAGAAACAAAAAGTCTCTAAAGAGAAGAAGTGCAGAATAATCAATCACAGGAAAATTTATGCAGCATCTACTACAACTTCTGCAACAGATATGCATTGTAAGATTACCAATTACAAATTTCCAATTCATTGTACATAAACCTACTTCATTCAGTAATTTACCACCTGTTGAACCCCTTCGACATGGGCCTTTTATAGAAAAGGATGTATCGGGGTGGAAAAAATATGCAACAATACATAATTCTGCTCAACATCCAACCCCTAATTAGCACAATATCTTCTTCTAGCTCTTGTAGACTTTCACAAATCAGGTCTAAAAATCATAATTTGTTTTGCTGTGATTGTCAATAACCATGAATATTTGAATGTGTCCTTTATTATTTAATTTTAAAGGAATATCCATACCATGAGAAGAATGTAACTGACATTTTAAAGATGAATTGTTTACTATGAAGTTGACAAATATAGCCAATACACCAACCTTCTAAACCCTGTCCACCACACACTTTCAAGACAATTCTTTTAACAACCTCTGCTGCCACTCCAGTAAGAAGAATCATTAACAATTTCTTAACTACCGGAATATTTCCAGAAAAACTCAAAAAGTCACACATAAGCCCTTTACTGAAGAAAACAAACTTGGACCCCCTGAACCCTGACAACTACATACCCATTACAAATGGACCTTTCCTGGGCAAACTGATAGAAAGAGCAGCGTTCGCCCAGATGTCACAAATTATTGAAGAGATTGACATACTTTCAGACTTCCAAACAGGATTCTGTCCGGGAAGAGGCACTGAATCTGCCCTCCTTGCCATCTGGGATGACCTGAAGAATACAGTAGACCGCAGCGGGGTTGCTGCACTACTCCTCTTGGACCTCTCGGCTGCCTTTTACTCGGTTGACCATGACACTCTGAAACAGAGACTCTATGAAGCCGGCATAGAGGGAACTGCTCTAGACTGGATCGCGTCCTACCTTCGAAACAGAACCGATGTCATCCATACTCCACCTTTCTTGTCCAAACCATACTCCACAAAAGCTGGGGTCCCTCAAGGCTCTATCATCCTGCCCATGCTTTTTAACATCTACATTAAGTCATTACCGGAACTGATCAATCAATTTCACCTCACGTGCTATAACTATGCAGATGATATGCAAATACTCCTTCAACTGGAATGTCCCAAAGACACTGGAAAATCCCCAATTTTCAGTTGTCTTAGAGCCGTGGATCAGTGGATGACTTGGAGCCATCTCAAATTGAATGCTTCCAAAACGGAAATACTCACGTGTGGAAATTGGAAATATTATGACACGCTTGCCGCCTGGCCTGAGGAACTGGGATCACCGCCTAAAGTATTGAAAGAAGTAAGAAACCTCGGAATGACCATGGACTCCAAGCTGTCGATGAATGACCGAGTGGAAAACTAGCAAGATCAAGCTGTAAATACTCTAATCCAGAAGGAGCGTTAATGTTTTCAATAAATTGTCACAATTAAATATGAAAGTCCAAAAGAAGATCTTCCAGATGTATGATGTCAAGTTCTTATTCTTTATTCAGCCAAATATCAATATAAGCCAACTTGAAAAACAGTTAATACTTTTGACAGCCAACGCGTTTCGTCCCCATCCGGGACATCATCAGGGCTGTAAAGTAAAGAGTACCAAAATCAAAATCAAAATGTACGGATGGTATCGACTGGAGCGTGTAACTCCTACTCTGCCTATATACCAATCTTGGCACATTTCATTACTCTTGATAACATCACAAAGCTACATTTATACAATAGAAAAAGAACATGGCAACAAAAAAAACTTTAATGCGGAGAGTAGGTTTCATTGATAAAATATTTGTCTTTGCCTGTCACTAGCTATCAATTCCCCTATATTATGTACTTCTGAGAACTTCCCTTGAATCCTAATACCTTATGACTATAGTAGGTGTATGCAAAGAGGGCATTATCCTGGGTGGAAGTATGCCAAAACGCACCACTCAGAGATTAATGTAACTGAAAGACAAAGGCAGGAAATCACACCTTCAACCAATATAAATCCAACTTGGTCATTTATCTGATCTTGCACCATATCTTGTATTCTACTGCAACTGTTTTCTAAAAATAATTTATCTGACAGAAAAAATCAATAAGTTCTCAATTAGCTTACAAGACTCAAAATCTATACACCTCTATTACTTAGCACAACTGCACTTCTATATTTACCGAAATACCCTTCAGCTCACCTTTTGATCCATGATTATTCACCTTCAGAAACTGAACCGTTTCCCCGAAGTACAAATTCCTTACGAGCACAAAATACTCCTCACAATCTTCGGCGTATATCTAAATCCAACTGTATATCAGAAGAGTGATTATCAATTTGATGAGAACCTATGTTTCTCCATTAGCTTACCAGAATAAAAATCTATACAATTTTATTACTTCACCCACCTACAAATCTGTGTACCCAAATTTCCTTCCGCTCACGTTTTAGTCCATCATTCTTCTCATTCCCAATTGTCCTTCAGGCCCGAATTTCACCCGGCGTACCTCTTCCGGCTCGTTAAATCCGGAATGAGTACCTGAGCCCGCTAAGCTGAGTGTTAAATCTCCATATGTCCAATCAGATAGCACGTATGCTAAGTATTCAATCACAACCCTCTAATCACCTGAAATCGTCTATTAGGCCCGAGATGTTTACTCTCAGGTCCGCCCATGACGTATTCTATTCCCCAACCTTTCTTAGTCCAATGGGTATGCTCGCTGTCCTACAACTTCCATTCACCAGTCAGGCTCAACTTCGTATCGGACGATCCCTCTCCGGTCCGCCTATGTAAATTTCCTTTAATCTACCCGCAATCGTCCAAAGTCCCGTAATACTCCAAGATCTGCTCCTTTCTTGTTCATTATAAAATGAAGTTACTCGACTCTTCATTATTAGAATCAAAACTCCATTCACATTTAAAAAATCATATCGCTACCATTCCTTTCATGCATCCCGCAACTTACCAGAAAACCAGAAATACTTTGTAATGTATTTTTTTACCCAACCAGCTTACATCTACCAACTCCGATAGCCAATCACAATTGATATTCCTGTCCAATTACAAAGTGTCATTCCTCGGCCCATAGTGCTAGTGCACATGAAAAATGCCCCAAAGTGTAGGAATAAGGGTTGTCAAAACACGCACTACTACTAATCTTGTGTGCCTAAATCTGAAGGAGATCAAGCTTTGTCACTATAAAAATGCTACGACAAATTTTCCCTCATTTGGGATTTCCACACAAAGTCCAAGCTACCATCTCCCTTGTTCTGTCCAAACTCGGTTACGCCAATAGCCTCGGATCACCTTTAACGACCATGAAAAGACTACAACGGATTCAGAACTCGGCTGCCAGACTACTCTTGCATATCAAACCGTGGGACCACATCTCACCTGCCTTGAAAGCCCTGCATTGGTTACCGGTTGCCAGAAGATCCACGTTCAAGCTACTTTTTATCACCCACAAAGCAATACATGGAATGGGACCGCTCTTCATCAGGAATAAAATCACCAAACACATTCAACAAAGGAACATCTGCTCTAAAGGGGTATATCCCCTCAAAATCCCAAGATACAAGAAAAAAGCATGGGTGGTACATCCTTCTCTGTTCAAGCAGCCAAACTATGGAACTCTTTACCCCCAACATAAGATCCACCAACAACCACCTTATCTTCAGAAAACTACTCAAGAATTGGCTCTTCCTCACATAAGCAACATACGCAAACAGACATTTACAGCATATCCCTCTGTATATAAACATTTATTTTCACTATAGATATGTACCAATATTTGTGTATTGCTTTGTATAAACATGTAGAATAAATATGTTGTTAAAAGAAAAATCATCTTTGGTCTACATGTACTTGCTTCCATTGTGCATCTATCTTCCTCAATGTACTTGGATCTGTTACTTTTCTCCTGAAAAAGCATATCGAATGCACTACCCTATTTCTCATCCTGTACCTCTATCAATATCCTTAATCTACATATACTTACCTCCTTTATGCATCTATATACTTTCAATGTAATTATGGATCTAAATATTGATCACTTTCTTCTAATTTGGCATTTCCAATGCACTACCCTATTTCTCAGCCTATACTTCTCTCAATATATCTTCGAGCCCATCTTTCTGAATCCCCGCAAACTTCTTTCTACTACTCTTTCCAATGCTCTACCCTACTTCTATCAATATATCCCCTATATCCACTCTCTCATTTATCCCAAACCCCATACCACTACTATGATCCCCAAAAGAACACTTTGTAGACTCTCTCCCACTCTACCCCGCCTTGTATCATCTGACACCTCCTTTACTATACCGATCCTCCAAAAAAAACTTTCTAAATGCTTCCCTCTGACTCTTCCCCTCCAAAAACCTTTTTTACTCATCCAAAAGCCTCCTCCTACTGGTATGACCTAAAAAAAGAAATAGAAATAAAAACATCCTTCACTCTTCTATCCCTCCACTATCCTTTTCAATCAAAATAACAGACTGACATGTTCACTTCTCAAATTCCATATTCCACTATACTAATTCACCACTAATCCTTTATGGGTTCCAGAGTAGCGTGCTATCCGCCAATAAAGCATTTCAACACTCCATCAGGGTTACAAGGGCTATATAAATGCAAACCTTTTTCCCTTTTCTACCCCTCCCCAACCCTTCTCAATCCAAATAACTGGCTAACATATCCACCACTCTAATTAATTTCATGTTTCACCATACTAATTCAACACTAAACCTTTTGGGTTCCAGAGTAGCGTGCTAATCGCCAAAAAAGCACTTTAAATGGGTTCCTTTTTTCACATGGTCTTGGACTGTACAATCAGCCAAACGTACTGGTCACACATTTGGACTACTTTTCCCCATCTCATACACAGGTCAGTTCAATTAGACCCGAAACAAGTTCATTTGGGCCTGCAGGATGCTTGGGGGGAGTCGGTTTGTTGGATGGTGTTTGACTATTGCAAAGAGCGCCGTTAACTGACACTGGCATTCTAAACAAACAAGGCGGATGGATTTTCCTTCTCCAGAAGAAAAATATGTCTTTAAATACAGGGGATGTCTGGAAAAATACAACAAAATGCGGGACGACTTGTTGGCATATTCAGAATCTCGGTCTTCTACAAAGTGAGTTCTCTAGTATATACTTCCACCTCTTTGCTATCTGGATGCTGCGAGATTGAGCTTAATACAGCAGTGTTACTTTCGTCTGTTGTATTTCCTTTGTTATGCTATCTGAATATCACTCCAGTTTCCAACTGTGTTTTATATTATTTATGTTATCTGTAAAACATGCGTTCTTTTGTACATGTTTATCTTTTCATCAATTGACTTAATGACTATGTCTCTATACCGCTCAAGGTATATCCACTATCATATTTTTCTTAAAGGATGAGAAATGGTACTCTCAATAAAATATGGAGATATTCTAGTCGAAATACTTTTTTTTTGTTTAAGAATTTTTTATTAAGTTTTCAAGAAAAACAAACAAATAGGTAAAAGCATTTACAAATTATAAACCATATTACAAATTATAAAGAAGCAAGTAATATATAACTGCAATATATGGAAAACAGTTGAGGGAAAAAGAAAAGAAAAAGGAGAAGAAAAAGAAAAAGAAAATAAAGGTAAAGGAGGAAAGAAAAAAGAAAAGAAGACATAGAGTGTACTAAAACATTATATGATAATAGAAAGGAAAGGAGAGTTAGTGCATAGGAGCATGTGAAGAAAGATAAGTTGTAAATGGTAACTGAGGAGATCAGATTTAATTTTTTGAGAGAGAATGAAAGAAGAGACATTGGCAATTCTGTGTTCATCACAAATAAAGTTCCACCAAGTCAATGAAAAGATCGAACAATAAAGAGATAGAAGAGGAGTCATCAACATCAGGTAAGGATGAACCTAGTAAAACATTTTGTAATGATAATGTAATATTACAATAAAAAATGTTCATGCAAGTAGACCAAACAGATTTCCAAAATGTCAATACATTTGACCAATCATAAAGTTGATGTCTCAAAGTGCCGATATTATTAGAACAAGACCAGCATAATGGAGAAGAGGAGGGGGAAAACTTGGAAATACAAACAGGAGTAATAACAGCTCTATTGTAAATAAAATACAAAGATTGGGTTATACGAGCAGCGGCAGAAACTTTAAATAACTTAGACCATAATTTGTCCTAATCCGAAACAGAGAATGAAATGGACAAGTCTGTTTCCCACGCAAGTTCAATAGGAGATTTAGGTCTTTCAGTAACATGTAACGACAATAGTTTATAGACAAGAGCAGCTTTAGTTCTGTGCGTCTGAAACAAACTGTATAATGGAGTAGGTGGAGTAAGAGAGGGTGTAGCATCAGGAAGGTCAAAAGTGGCTAGCTGTGGTTGTAAAGCAGTTGAAATTAAGGTATATTCATTAAGGAAAGTGCTAGGTAGATGAAAACGTGATTGTAATTCGAGAAAGGGAATAACAGAGTTTTGGTGAATTATTTGATGTACAAAGATAATTCCCTTCTCCTTGCAGTGTTTGTAATAGAATGATTTGCCCTTATATTTGAGAAATTTATTGTACCAGATAGTATAGGATAAAAAGCATTGGAATGGAGTTAGACCATTGGTGAATGTATTATATAATACGTTTTGGGAATATTTTAAAATAGGGTTATTCGATGTGAAAGTACAATTGGACATATATATTACATTCTGAAAGAAAAATCCTTTAATAATGAGCGTTCAAAAACAATCCATCTGGGTATAGGGATATCAGCAAAATCATAAGATAAAGCAAAGGATTGTTTAATCAAAATGGCCGAATGATAAGCTTTAAAATCCAGAAAACGTACGCCACCCTCAGATTTGGGGCGTGTAAGTTTTGTAAGGGCGATTTGTGAGAGGAGATTCATGGTGGGACGTCGGCCCAAATAAAACCTGTCACCTCAGATTGTAGTGTGGGGAAGGAGGGGGGAAGGAGTAAGGGTAGTTATGTAAGATAAAAGGGAATCTTGATAGCAAGATAATTTTAGATAGCACTACCCTGCCAGCAACGTTAAGAGGTAGAGTGACCCAGTATGTCCCACCTGGCACTGACACTGTTTGTAAAAGCTGATCTGTATCTCCAAATATCGGAAGTGACCTGTAGACCACTGGAATGGGTTTATAACCCCTATGTCGTCTTGAGAGCTCCAGAGGGGAATATAAGTAATTTTGCACCAGTTCACCATTAGCCGGCAGCATTGGTGAAGATTTGCAGCATGTGTAGGAGGCAGTGGATTGAGGTCTCAGATCCACCCACATTGAGAGCGAGGCCCGGTCGTCACCTCCATCAGGCCAACAGAAGCCACAGAGCTGTGCATCCTATCTGATCCATTCTGCCAGTGGTTCCATGGTGAGTGCAAATAAATGGGGCAAGATAGGGCAACCCTGTCTGATGCCCCACTCAATGGAAATTTTCCCTCCCGGGGGTCTGAGTAGAGTTTTCGGACCAGCAAGAAAAGACAGGACCAAAGTTCATCCGCTCCAGAAAGTGGAACAAGAACTGCCAGCAAACCGAACCAAACGCCTTCTTGAAGTCTATCAAGACAAGGGCATGGCGCTTTTCTTGTACTCAGAAAGGGAAATTGCATTGTGCACCCAACTGAGGTAATGGCGAGTGATGCATCCCGGGAGTATGAAGGAGGTGATGACTTTCACTAATCGGCTTGTCACCACTTTGGCAAGAATCTTAGATTACATGTTCAGGATGGAAATGGGCCTATAAAACCCGCATTCCCCAGGGAGTGTCCATGATTTGAGGATAACAGAAATTGTGGTGCCACGGAGTTCGCAAGACAGTTCGCCCACTCTCACTGCTTCTTCGTTCCTTAAAAGCAAGGGGGTAACACAAAGCAGGCATATTCCATATACATTTCTAGTTGGAAGCCATTGGGATCCGGTGATTTTCCTCTGGGTGGTGTCCCTATAGCTGCCGTGATTTTGGCTGCACTGATGGTTTCCTACAGGGCCTGTCTGTCGGTGTTAGCTAGGCAAGGGACAAGTAGGGCCTTCACAACAGGGTGGAGTAATTCAGCCTCAGTTGCCAGGTGATTGGCGTAGAAGTGGGAGAAGTATTGAGCAAATTCCTGCGCAATCAAGTGTGGGTCCGACACTTCCTGGACCATCTCCGTCTCAATGGGAGGGTTCAGGTGGAGTGCTAGGTCCCTGCTCACCCGCCGGTGCAGAAGCTTCCCTGCCTTATTCCCCTCTTAATAGACCCCACCCTATGAGGCAAAGTGTGCAAAGGTTGCAGTCTCCAGCTGCTTGTGGCAGAGTGCAAGCCTCTTTAAATCCATTGCGGGTTTCAGCTAGGCAGTGGGGTTAGCCACACAGGCCTCGCCTTCCAATCACAGTTCATTGGCCATTGGCTAGGGATAATACCTCCTTGAATCAATGGAAGTGAACAGATGTCTGGTGAAAGAATATCTGTCCACAAAGGGTCACCTTTAGAGTCTCACATACTATGGTAAGGAATTAACAGAGCATATGTTGGTATTAAAATAGTCAGAGATGTGCGACTAAACGAGGTGTTTACCAATGTTGCTCAGCAGTTATGGGTTGTTACAGTTACCCTTCCCAAAAGCTACGCTTGGCTTGCTTTATCAATTCTGTCAAATAATTCTGTCCTGAAATCATAGCCAACTACATTAATTCTCCTGATGTTGCTAGTGTTGCTTTTGTTTCATTTGCAGAAAGGTTTGAGGCAGAGTATGGTTCTGTATGATTTGCTAGACTAATTTACACACCCCTTGAAAAAAAGCTTCAGATCTCTTAGTTTTTAAAGTATTGATGTGAAGGCAGTGGTCATGGGTTGCGTAATCTATGTGAAGATACGTCTGCAGTTAGAGATGTTTGTGTCTCAAGGTCTCATATAGAACCTAATATGGTCAAGAAAATGTATATTCAAAATATTCCAACTAGAATATCTCCATGTTTTACTGGTAGTTCCATTTCTCATCCTTTAAGGAAAATATGATTGTGGATATACCTTGAGCATTATAGAGACATAGGGCCTCATGTACGTAGCCGAATACCGGTCGGTAACGGCCGATTTTCGGTAATTTTACCGTTACCGACCGGTATTTAAGCTTGTGACATGTAGGGGGCTCATTTCTGTATTCGGTAATTTACCGATTCGGTAAAATTACCGAATCGGTAATTTTACCGATTCGGTAAATTCCGAATACAGAAATGAGATGTAGGGGGAGTGTGTGGGTGTTGTTTGGAGTCGGTATTTACCACCAACTAATAGTTGGTGGTAAATAATGTATGGATGTGGAAATGCATTTCAGAGCGCCTAGACGTGTGCAATGTGGCAGACATACATGCCCTTAGGGCATGTATGTGTGCCACATGTGCACACATGGCCGTTTCAGGGGTGCAACAGGGTGTCAATGTGACACCCTGCCACCCTTGCATGTGTTCCCCCCATTACCGAATCGGTATTTACCGATTCGGTAATGAGGCATACCTTCCCATCAATGGGAAGGTATGCCTCATTACCGAATCGGTAAATACCGATTCGGTAATTACCGACTCACTCCGATTCGGTAACATTTACCGAATTTTTACCTACATACACTTTACCGATTCTAAAATACCGATTCGGTATGATTCGGTATTTTAGAATCGGTAAAGTGTATGCCACCTACATGAGGCCCATAGTGATTAAGTCAATTGATGAAAAGATAAACATTCTAGACAAGTACAAAAGAACGCATGTTTAACAGATAACATAAATAATATAAAACACTGTTGGAAACTTGAGTGATAACTCGGGAGAGAAAGGCATCAGTCTTTTTTTTATAAATATGTTTATTGATTTTGAGATAGCATAACAAAGGAAATACAACAGACGAAAGTAACACTGCTGTATTAAGCTCAATCTCGCAGCATCTAGATAGCAAAGAGGTGGAAGTATATACTAGAGAACTCACTTTGCGAAATCTGAGTCGGTAAGCCACCATGAGCTAAGGCACAAATGGCTTAGTTGCTGGTGTTTGGAAGATCTGAGGGCCAGGATTATAGGGGCATGATCTGTCAGTGCTCCTGGGAGGATGCGAGTATCGATCAGCCTTGAAGTGTCCATGGAGGGTATGAAAACATAATCAAGCCTCGTGGAGAGGGCCAACAAGGATGCCCAAGCAGCCAAGTTGTATTTACAATGGGCAGAGGGGTTCCTAGAGTCCAACTGGAGATCCATCACTGAGTTTAAGTCAACCCCCAGAAGGGTGGGGCCAGGGAGGGATTGTAGGAGTAGGGTTGCTTGTGTATAAGAATGGCAGTGCCCCGGGAGCTGACCTTTTATCTGGCATGGTAGACTCAGCTGTATCACCCTCACTGTAGGGCGGGAAAAAGATTGCCGGGCAGGTGGGGTTCTTGCAGGTGGACCACTAGGGGGTAGTAGTGTTTAAGATAGTGTAAGATTTTATGATTGAGGTCGTTAACAGTCCAGCAGAGGCTGGTAAACAGTGTTTCGGTGTTTGTCCAAGGGGATGTGTGTTAAACGGGTATGCATTTCAGGGAAAGCTGTTCGGTAGCCCAAGTGAGAGTTTCTTCAGGGGACTTGAAGAGTCAACATTTAGAGTCATAAAGCACCTTGAGGTGTGCGGGTAAAAGGAGCATATATTGGAGCCCTGAAATGTAGCTGTTGCTTGATACTGTTGTTTGTCTTTGTGGTACTGTAAATTTTGGAACCATGTTGGTCGCATGGTCCCACCATGCCGATTTTGGTATCAGCGAACCGCAAATGACTAGCGCGGTATGTATGAGTGTTTTCTTCATGTTTTACCGATGAATTCACCGTGTATACGGTACTATATATATCGTACCCTCGGGTTCCATTTTAGAGCGGTAGCCATTTTGTGGTTGCCCTCACATAGGCTGTGCACTAAGGCCATGCCTAGGCCTAAAGGACACGTACACCTTCTGATGACTTCTTTGTGACCTGTGCGAACTGACTCCAATGCCCGAGGTCATTCATGTCCGGCCGGTTCCTTTTACTGCGGCCAAATGGGATTAGCATCAGGGCTTGACACATCATAAAGTCGTTCTTTCCACACGAACCCTGACTAATCTCTTTCACACCTGACTCTGTTTCCTACTTTATGGCTTACTTTACGAGGAGGAGGTGCCCATTTATTGGGGTCCGCTGAAATCTGATGAAGGTTCTGAGCCTCGCTGGGTAAATAATTGTGGGCTGACCGAGCTGAAATGTGGGATTGTCATCATGACTTTGCTGTTTCTTTGAAGCGAAAATATGTGAATGACCATTTGTAAAATGAGGGCGGTGTTGCCCAGAGCGTAATATTTTGTATATAAGAAAAGACTGGATTTTGGTTTGGGGCAGTCTCCTGAGAACATACACCGTGTTGTACTTCTCGGATACCTGTGATTGGTCTGCAGCCAATAAATACGATCTTTGACTTCACCTAGAAGACTCTGTGTTTCTGTAGTCTGAAGCAGGAAGAACTCGAAGACTTCGGGTGTGTCCCCTGGCACCGCTGGGTTGGTTCTGAAAAACCCAGTACTTCATCTTGCACAGCAGTTGCACTGCATGAGTGTAGTCCTGGAAGATCATCACATGACTGCGAGGTGACAGAGGTCACTCAGCTTGTGGGCCTCCTAAAGAGTGGTGTGCTGGTCTCGATTGTCCAGAAACATGGCTATCCTGGGTCTTTGAGGGGCCATTGTACAATGGAGCGGTGTGCCCTCACACAGCAGGTGGACAGGGAGGGGGTGGGAAATTAGGAGTTTAGCCAGGTTTCCAGGAATAATTTTGTGGACTGCCGCTCAGCTCTTTCAGTGAATTTCACAAAGCGTAATTACAGTGACAGGCCTGGCCTTTGCAGTCCTCAGCCCAAGCCTCCGGCACCACAGACATCATCAAAAGGAAATGGACCATCGACTTGAGTTCCTGGACAGTGTCACCAGTTCTGACACCTGCTCCTCTGCCTCCATAACTGTCTGCCACTCCACTGAGGTCCTGGCACAGGAAGGAGACCTCTACTCTCACCTCCTTGATTTGGTTTCTAAGGTGGATTGGGAGGCTTGGATGGCCTGAAGGATGGCATGAGTATTGTCAGGGTTTGTATGCAGGACAGGTGCAATAGTCGAGGATCCCTGGGAAGTCATAGTGAGGGACTTGTAATGATCAATTTTGGCATGCAATTGGGGGGTGGAAGGTTTGTTGTGGCCCATGGTGGCCCAGAAAGAACTCACCACTGACTGGGCAAGTGTTGTGTCAAAGGAAAGGAGGGCAATGGCAAGGTGAGTGCATGCAGGACATCCAAATCAGCTTTACCTCCAGTATGGCCTACTAATCTCCCGCTAGGATTAACTGGAGGGGGGACAGTGCTAGCAGCCAGGACCCAGCTAAAGGATTGACGAAGAAAGCTGAGTAGTCCAGGAGAGGGAGAAAGTGGTATATAGTGTCACCCCCAGTGGGGTCGAAGTCAAGGTCCCTAAGTGGAGGGGGCAGCAGGAAGAACATGCACCCCCTTGAGACGAAGTAAATGAGGAACCCAGGCGCACAATCAGCTCAGGCCATCAAAAGGAAGAAGGTTTGTGGGATGTGTTCTGTTATGTTGCGCTGCCATCAACCCCTTTCAGACAGGCGTAGGGCGGCATACCCCGTCTCTGGGTCCCACCATCCGCAACTGCTGTCATACAGGTCCACCGGGCTACAGCACGACCACGTCTGTTCCCTATCCCCGGTGTGGGGAGAAACCCTGGTGTCTGCTGCCATCTAGCATGCTGCATTGCCTTGAAAAAGCACTCCTGGGGCTGCCGCATGAGTGTCCCTCTGCAGGACGAAAGCAGGCCATGGACTGTAAGCTGAATATACCCCGGGGCCCAGCGCAGACTGGCATGCCCAATGTTGAAAGAGCCAGGAACGTGGCTGAATCTCACCTGATATTCCCCAGGGCCCTTTGTGGCAGTGTCCCACAGTGTAGTGTGGGCGGGTGGAGGCATTCGGGCTCGCCCTCTGGATAGTCGGCTGGTGGCCTCGCATCCCTGATGTAGTAAGACACCTTCAAGCATTGCGGTGGGCAAAAAAAAATTCAAATTCGAGGCAAAAGTCCTCTCTACAGTATGGAAGAGAGCTGGAAGGGTGGATGAGTCTCACAGTCCCCGCCAGCTCAAGAATTTCAATCGCACATGTGAAATGGTGGGGAGCTCTGAATGGAGCATCCACCATCTTAGCCTGGTTGGCCATGCACTTCAAAAGAGATAGGTCTTGATGTGAGAAGTGGCAGAGTTCCTGCCAAGTTAAATAATGTAGCACCCTAAATTTAAAGCAGATTTCTATGATGAATCCTGGGCTTACCCATGGAAGTTTAGCATAAGTGGACATTCTTCCATCAGAGTAGGTGCAGGTGATATAAAAAAAGCAATACTAAGAATAAGTTAAGAAATAAACACAATAAGACCCCCAAACAAATGTTGTAAAAAAGAAAACACTGAATTAATAAAATAGCACTGGAAGTAAATAAACATGTTGTAAGTATCATAGGATATTAATACAATGAATTTACAATTTTTGTGTTATAGAAATGCAAGCAGAACCCATGCACTTGGCTGACCTTTTTCAAAACCTCCCCTTAGGTAGCAGCAGTGCATTTCTTTTTAGTACTAAAGAAGAAACTCCCCAACCCCTAGAATGAATTGTCTAAGCTTTTCTTCTCTTGCCATATCGAAAGGCTATTAAAAGAACATGACAACTTATAGCAACATTTCAACACAAGCAGAGATTCAATGGAAAGTGTAGTACGATTATTCTACAGGCTTCTTCCAATGGAATCAAGTATTCTTCCATGCCAGTTTCTTCTGTTTTTCTCTACTAGAGCAGCAATCTGGATTTTTAGGAGGTAGGATCTTTACTTTACAGGGGAAGCTCACTACTGATCGGAAATTTGACCTAAGACTATTAAAGAAAAATGCTCATGCTGTCTCCATATAACTTTTGCAGTACTTCCTTCATTTTATGGCAAAAAGTATGGCATAAAACGACAGGCCCCTGACATGGTTTTGTTGCAGGAAATGTACATCCAGGGTACCTCCTACTGTGCCCTCAATAGATGGGAATATAAATTGGTTGCATATGCAGAATTTACTAAGGGGTCCAGGGAAGTAGGCATCTTGATGCGAAAGTCACTCCCCTTTCAAACACAATCAGTTAACCATGACTCATTGGGCAGATTTGTGACGGTTTCTGGGCAGTGGGAGGGGAGACCCCTTAACATAACTTCTCTTTATGTGCCGCCCTGGCTATATTCCACTATACTGGCCGATCTAGGGCCACATTTATTAAATTTGCCAGACGGTGCTGTTTTGTTGGGAGGCGATTGTAATACTGCGCTTAATTGGGAGATGGATTGTCTGCCGCCCAGGGTTAGAGAGTCGGTGGGGAAGTTATTGGGTGATTTTCTAGAGGCACTGGGCCTTATAGATGTATGGGAAACCTGTAACCCTACCTCTTTGCCGTGCACCTTTCACTCCGGGGTACATGGGAGCCTGTCCCGTATTGATTACATCTTCTGTGGCGCCCCCCACATTCCTATGTTTGAGGGTATATCTTTCCTCCCTAGAGGTGTCTCTGATCACTCCCCGATAGTGACATATTATGGCAGCGTCCTCCCTCCTACACGGCATGAAATGGTACATAATCCATGGTACCTCAAGATACCAACCATTAGAGAACAATTGTTAAAACTTCTTGAAATTACTTTACCGAAAATGATGGGTCAGTGGCGTCTGATGTCACACTCTGGGAGTCTTATAAAGTAGTTGCCTGGGGGGGGTGGGGGGGGGGCAGCAGTTGCTGGTCACAGGCGCAAACAGTTGGAGGAATTAGAAGCAGGGGTATCCGCGCTTGAAGCCAACTTGGTGGCCTCCCATACTCCAGAGACAGCACATAAATTATCCATTAAGCAAAAAGAATTCAGGGATGTTGCTGAAGAGGTTGCAAAGACTCAGTAATGTGCAACCCATCATCGTATTTATGATGTGGGGGATAAAGCCAGTAAATTGTAGGCGTGGCTGGATAAAAGGGAGTTGGCGAACAGATGGTGGGACAGGAGGGAGAGGTAATAAGTGACAGGACCCAACTAGCCAAGGCCTTTGCTAGATACTTTGAGCAGGTGTACACATCCAGGCAGTCATCCACTCAGGCTGATTCAGCTGAGTTACTGGCCACCCTGCCTCTACCTACTCTGGACGCTCAAGAGGTGGAGAACCTGGAGGCTGATTTTACAGTCGAAGAGGTTACAAAGGCCATTGGCTCTAAACAGTTGGGCAAAACTATGGGCCCGAGTGGTCTTCCAATCGAAATGCTACTACTATTGCCCTCTTCTTAATAAAAATGTATGAAGAGAGCCGAGTTCACAGTGTTTTGCCTGCTACGCAATGATTAGCCTCTATTGTAGTGATCTATAAAAAGGGTAAACCCCCGGAGAAATGTAGCTCCTATCGCCCCATTTCTTTATTGGACCCGGAAGTCAAGATCCTCACCAAGCTCTTGGAACGACACCTGTCTCCAAGCCTTCTTAAACTAATACACCCCGACCAATCGGGCTTTATGCCCACTAGAAATACAGCATTGAATCGCCGAAGGTTGTATGGAGTGTTGGGTAGGGCCACCACTATCCAAGAAGATACCATTATTATGTCCCTTGACGCCAAAATGACCTTTGAAATGATAGAGTGGCCGTTTCTTTTCACTCCACTTGAGCGGTATGGTTTCGGGGGCCGATTCCTGTCTTGGGTGCGTCTTCTTTATACTGGCCCCTTGGCATGGATTTCTGTTAATGGTGCCCCCTCCGCGTCCTTTGTCCTAGGGAGGGGAACGAGACAGGGTTGCACGCTGTCACCCCTGCTCTTTGCCCTGGCCCTGGCGCCCCTGGCAATTTGGAAAAGGGGAGACCTGCTTATTAGGGGACTGAACTGGGTGCCTGATTAGTCCGGTAGGATTTCCCTCTCCGCCGATGAAATTTTGTTGTATCTGGCCAGACTTTCTTTCTCACCCCGAAATGTCCTTCATATATTCACTCTATTTAAAAAATATTCTGGGTATACAATCAACTGGGGCAAGACTGTGGTGTATATGTTGAGTGGGGTCCCTCTGCTTTTACAGATGGGTTGTGAGGCCAGCATAGTGACGGACATTTTTCAATATTTAGGAATCTACTTTACGCCAGACTCCTCTGTCTTTTACGAACGTAACTTGTTGGTTGCCCCCCTGCTTTGTCTCAAAACTGATATCCCTCACTGGAAAACATTGCCCCTTACATTGATAGGTAGAGTGGCCCTGTATAAGATGATAGCCCTCCCCCGGTTTTTGTATGCTTTGCAGAACACGCCATACTCAGTTCTTATGCGGTAAATTCAACTAATTGAGTCTGAAGCTAAGGGACCTGCTCTGGGATCGGGGTGCCCCCCATATCACTCCTACTAAATTGACAAAAGAGCTGGTATAATGGTGGTATTGCCCTGCCTGACATCAGGTCGTATTACTCGGCTTCCCAATTAGCTGGTTTAAATCACTGGGTTCATCGACCTGCTTCGGACCCCGCTTATAGAATGGACCGACATATTATGCTTAATGGAGGTACTCGTTATTTACCCAGATTTACTTCCACTTCCTCTACTATGGATATATAGGCAGAATTGTACGCAACAGCTTCAAAAATAGAAAGCAGGTCGATATTGACTGGTCCAGTCCAAATTGAAAACAAGTTCCCTATACAAGGTAGATGGTCTGTGGCAGATTCTTGCTGAAAGGGCCAAAGATAAACAGGGATGCTTGTGAAGTGTTACAGTCAGAGACAATTACATTCTTAGTTTCGCTGGTGTTAAGTTTGAAAGTGTTATAGCTCATACATTTAACCACTGTGAGCAAGCAGAATTGAAAATGGGAGTTAGCATCAACAGGATTGTTATCCAGTGAGAATATAATCTGTGTCATCAGTGTAGCACATAAGCCTAAGTCAAAAGGAACAGAAGAGATGGGCTAGGGATGGGCTTAACGATTAAAGAATGGGTGGTTTAGAGAAAAGCACAGGGAGCCTTTATGTGATAGACATTTATATTCTGAGTGGAAGGGGGCCAGATGTACTGCTTGAGCCTAATGGGAAGGATACAGCGGGATCCAAGCAAGAGCATTGCATTGGATCTCTACCTCCGAGTGCTGGTCTAATAGAAGATGGTATGAGACTACATCAAATGCTGCAGGCACATCTAGGAAGACCCAAGAACATAATTTACACTTTTACCCACCATTTGTAAGTCACTGAGAACAGGGACCAAGGGAGTCTCACTACTAAGAAAGCGTAAATCTGTCCATAAATGGTCTTCTCAAGAAATTTGACAGAAAAGGGTACCAAAGGTATAGGGCAGAAATCATTTTGGATCACAAGATCTGCAGAAGGCTTTTTCAGCAATGGAATAACCATAGATTGATTCCAAGAGACAGGAACAGAAAAATAGATTTGGTTCAGACTGACAGTAAGCAGGGGTAAAAAGTGGGAGACACAACACATACTCAGGGGCAGGGCTCTGAAAGAGAACTAGAAGAAAAAGAATACAGTAATTCAAGAAGATCAGAGAGAGAATGAAGGGAAAACTCACTGAGTAGAGAAAAATGTGCAGTTTCAGAGTAAGGAAGGTCGTGAGTTTGATAAATTTATCTTGGGACATCTAAAGGAGAAAGAGAGTCAATCTAAGAGAGAGGAGGAGAGAGGTTATTATCTAGCTAAAATGGTTTTCAAAGAAGACATTTGCGGAAAAGAATTGCAAATGGTTTTGATATCATGCGAAAAACAGTTGGATACTTTCTCGCATAATGGCTGTGAAAACTCTAAGCTAGAGGCAGTGCGCTCAGATAATGACAAGGAATGAAAAAAGTTAAAGATCTCGCTTATCATGTTTTGATTAAGCCTGGGCATTGAACTACGCTCCGTTCGCGGAGCTTGGGAATTTTAGGCAACTTCGCGATTCGCGCAGAGCGCGAAGTTGCAGATCACTACGCAATCTAGCGCGTAGCGTAGTAGTTTTGCTTCCTCGCGCGCTCAATATTTATTCTCGCGCGCGCGGTAACATCTTACCATGATTCTGCGATCGCCAACTTGCTTTTCTGTCCGTTCACGAGCGCCACGAGATTTGTAATATGGCTGCCCAAACCCGCGAGAGTGTGCGAACGCGAACACGTCATTCGGGCACGCGAGCTGACTTCCGGCGGCTGTCTTGGTAAAATCGCGATCCCGAACATGCAAAAACTACAATCTGGCAAAGAATATCT
Organism: Triturus cristatus; assembly: GCF_964204655.1. Classification (NCBI taxonomy): domain Eukaryota; kingdom Metazoa; phylum Chordata; class Amphibia; order Caudata; family Salamandridae; genus Triturus; species Triturus cristatus. The sequence continues at coordinate 344,836,789 of NC_140587.1, read as the reverse complement.
CGCGATCTTCATAAAATCATCTCTAAAATGATCATTTTGCTCAGAAAAACTCCTCAGATTGTGATTTTGCTGTAGTCTTTTGTGTAAGGAGGAGTCCTTTAATTTTTTTACCTCTTTTTTTCAAGAGGAAGGAAGTGCCCCTGAGTCTACAACTTCCTATTCCTGTCCAGCAGGCTCCTCCCAGTGCTTTGTGCATGTGCTGTTCACTTTCATTTGGATTTGGAGCTGGAAGGGTCACTTTTTGTGTCTGTCTTCTGCATCATACCATTGGATTGGATTTATTTGAGGACTTTTTGATTTGAGATTTAATTCACTACAAGTAAGTTGGAGAATTGGTGTGTTTGTTTCATTGGGGCTTGTATTACTTACATTTTTCTGGGTTTTTCATTGTTTTTTAAAATTATTGTTGTGGCGGGTGGCCTGTGCTTTCAATAGGGGCCTAGTTGTTTTTCTCTGCAATTTCAGCCAGTAGGGTACCCATGGGTCCATGGTTCGTGGTGTCTGTAGAATTTTCAACATCATGTAGGGCATGGATGGCATAGGATTATTTGAAACGCTAAATGTGGCTGTGGTGTATTTCACTGTTGGTGTGTGTGTGTGTGAAATACCTTTGTTGGATGTGTGTGCTTGATGTGTAACTTCTTTCCAATCCTTTCGTAGCCCTGTTGTTTTTCATTTTTGTATTAAAGCTGTGTTGTTTAGCAGGCCTCCTTTGTCCAGTCATATATTATAGGCCTGCTTCAGTTCATTGCTTTCGATGGCCTGTTGTGACAGTGAGGGCCCATGTGGCTTGTGGCAATTTTGTGGTGGTAGTTTAGTAGTGTGTGCTTCTTTTTCCATAAAGGCCTGCATTTCTTTTCTTTGTTCCCCTTGGCTTATGCTTGTTGTTGTTGTGTCCTCCTGGCCATGTGTGTGGCGGCCATTTTGTGAAGGCAGGCATTGTGCTTTTGCCATAGGCTTACATTGACTGTTCCATGCTTGTGGCCTAGTCTGCCAGTAGGCCCAGAGGTAGTCAGCCTCAAATCTTTGGTGCGTTATTTAAATTTACAGTTTGTGTTGTCTGTTCATTTTTTTTTTTTTACACCATGGATGGCTTTGGATTTTATTGCAAAAGGTGTTTTTTTGGGATGGAATAGCATTTTTTTGGTGTGTGTTAAACAAATAGGGCTTTTTAGCCAGTAGGTAACCCTAGGGATTCAGCTCGCGTACTTTTGGTAACTCTGCACAGCGCGACAACGCAGACTTACAGTTTTCATTATTTTCGCGCTCTCAATATGCGTGTTCGCGCACGCGATAAAGCCTTTTTGTACAGTTCGCGATCCCGAACACGCAGCATTTGAAATCTGGCAAACAATATCTCGCGAGCAACATAAATCCTTCTCGTAAACGCTTTTTTTGTGCATTTTGCTATAAAAACTCCTCAGGTTGTCATTCAGCTGTAGGTTTGGAGCACGGAGAAGCTTTTATTTTTTTGAAAATATTTTTATGAGAGGAAGTAAGTTCCACAGACACTACAACTTCCTGTTCCTGTCCTTTGTAATCACTTTTTGGTTATTTGTGGTGGGTGGCCTGAGCATGTGTGTGGCGGCCATTTTAGGAAGGCAGGCATTGTGCTTTTGCCATAGGCGTACATTGACTGTCTTCCATTTCTTGTTGTTGTGGGTGTGTGGTGGCCATTTTGTGGAGCCATTCAAGCAGTGTGCCTGCTTTTGCCATTCTGTTCCAAGCTTGTGGCCTAGTCTGCCAGTAGGCCCAGAGGTAGTCAGCCTCAAATCTTTGGTGCGTTATTTAAATTTACAGTTTGTGTTGTCTGTTGATTTTTTTTTTTTTACGCCATGGATGGCTTTGGATTTTATTGCAAAAGGTGTTTTTTTGGGGTGGAATAGCATTTTTTGGGTGTGTGGTAAATAAATAGGGCTTTTTAGCCAGTAGGTAACCCTAGGGATTCAGCTCGCGTACTTTTGGTAACTCTGCACAGCGCGACATCGCGGACTTACAGTTTTCGTCATTTTTGCCCTCTCAATATGCGTGTTCGCGCACGTGATAAAGCCTTTTAGCACAGTTCGCGATCCCGAACACGCAGCATTTGCAATCTGGCAAACAATATCTCGCGAGCAACATAAATCCTTCTCGAAAAGGCTTTTTTTGTGCATTTTGCTATAAAAACTCCTCAGGTTGTAATTCAGCTGTAGGTTTGGAGCACGGAGAAGCTTCTATTTTTTTGAAAATATTTTTATGAGAGGACTTAAGTTCCACAGACACTACAACTTCCTGTTCCTGTCCTTTGTAATCACTTTTTGAATATTTGTGGTGGGTGGCCTGAGCATGTGTATGGCGGCCATTTTAGGAAGGCAGGCATTGTGCTTTTGCCATAGGCGTACATTGACTGTCTTCCATTCCTTGTTGTTGTGGGTGTGTGGCGGCCATTTTGTGGAGCCATCCAAGCAGTGTGCTTGCTTTTGCCATTCTGTTCCAAGCTTGTGGCCTAGTCTGCCAGTAGGCCCAGAGGTAGTCAGCCTCAAATCTTTGGTGCGTTATTTAAATTTACAGTTTGTGTTGTCTGTTGATTTTTTTTTTTTACACTATGGATGGCTTTGGATTTTATTGCAAAAGGTGTTTTTTGGGGTGCAATAGCATTTTTTGGGTGTGTGTTAAATAAATAGGGCTTTTTAGCCAGTAGGTAACCCTAGGGATTCAGCTCGCGTACTTTAGGTAACTCTGCACAGCGCGACAACGCGGACTTACAGTTTTCGTCATTTTTGCGCTCTCAATATGTGTGTTCGCGCACGCGATAAAGCCTTTTTGTACAGTTCACGATGCCGAACACTCTGCATTTGCAATCTCGCAAACAATATCTCGCGAGCAACATATAGCCTTCTCGAAAACGCTGATTTTGTGCATTTTGCTAAAAAAACTCCTCAGGTTGTCATTCAGCTGTAGTTTTGGAGCACGGAGAAGCTTTTATTTTTCCCACAGAGACTACAACTACCTGTTCCTGTCCTTTGTAATCACTTTGGTTATTTGTGGTGGTTGGCCTGAGCATGTGTGGCGGCCATTTTGTGGAGGCAGGCATTGTGCTTTTTGCATAGGCCTCCAAGCTTGTGGCCTACACGTACAGTAGGCCCAGTGGTACTACTCATCAATCATCACGGGTGCATGGAATTTAAACAACTGTTTTTGTGTTGTGCGTTAAATTTCAACATCATGTATGGCTTTGGATTCAATTGTAAAATATAGCCTTTACTTTTTTACGGGGGTAGATTTCACTTTTTGGGTGTTGTAAATAAATGCTTTTAGTTTTTGTGTATATGTTCGTTGTTGTTGCTCCCTGATGCTGCATCCATCCCATAAGATGCACAAATTTTTATTTAGGGCAAACAGGCTAGACTACATTTATGTTTTTGTTCTTTGGTATTTTTCTTCCTGAGTGTACACAGTACAAATACAACAGGATCCCTGGCCTTGTCAGTCTCTTAATAGCTGGCTATACTGTTGTTGTTCACTGACTTCATAAAATTTAATAATTGTTACCACCCACCAGACACTAATAAGTTATATATTATATTATGGATCTTTTGACTGATGTTCTTCTGGCTTTTTTGCTTTTAGGTGCACAAAAGACAGAGGAGGTGTGTCATCATCATCCACCCTTGTGGTGCCAGACCGACGTCCTGCTGCTGTACACAATGTGACGTGTGAGTGACCTGACCAGGCATCTCTGCAACTTGTGCAACTAAGTGCTGTTTTGACATCTGTTGAAGATGCCCCCAAAGAAAGCAGGTAGCAGGTCCTCCGGTACCAAGAAAGTTGCCATGGAGAAGAAGGAACAGAAGAAGAAGGAAGTGTTACTTAAATCTGGTGTGCCTCCCAAAACCTTTTTTGGTACAACAAAAATGACGCCTGCAGCAGCGGTGTCGGGGGGCCAAGCTGGGGGCAGCACCTCCACATCAGTGGGCCCAACCCACCAACCCAGGCCCAAGCAGATGAGTGTGGAAGAGGTAGCCAGCCTTATGGTAGAAAGCAGTGATGCTGAGCCTGAACTAAACTTATCGCTATCTCAAAGTAGTACACAATCAACGCAGGAGGGAACACAGCAGATAAGTGGTCAACAGCCGCAGCCACCACCCGCAATAGTAGCTGTTGTTCTTCCCGAAGTAGGGGCAGTTCAGGAAATTGAGCCTCATGCAGAGGAAGAAGAGGAAGCCACTCCTTTAGAAGTTCCATTGGCTTCCAAATCCCCAGCAAGGAAAAGGAGGGTTAGTACATCAAGTTCTTCACCAAGCCCCCTTCTGATGATCTAGATGCCACTTGGAAGCCACAAACTGAGTCTGAGAGGGAAACAAATCACAAGAGCAGGCGTGGGAAAAGGAAGGTTCCAGAAAGCCTTACGCTTATGGATGTTGATGTAGAAGAGCAGGATGATGATGATGAGCCAGTCATCACAAACATCACTCCTGGGCCTGAGGAGATGGAGACCAACATTTTTACACTATCCAAAATGGCTGCGAGGGATGTAGCACGCATACCTCCAACACAGGTAACACCAACACGACCTCCAGCTTCCATATTTACATTAGCAAAGGGCCGGCAGCGTCCTACATCTAGCACAAGCACCACCTCAGCAGAAGTAGGTAGTGGTACTGCACGGAGTCAAATTCAAAACACACCCTCCAGTTCATCCGGCATTGGAAGTGGGAGTGGCACCTCCAGCAGGAGACAAAAGTTAAGCTCCCCAGTGTGGGACTTCTTTACGGTTAGCGGAAAGGAGGAGAACATTGCTATATGCTCCGTTTGTCATACCTCTGTTAGTCGTGGTAAGCATGGTACAAACTATGGTACCGGAGGCCAAATGACCCATCTGAAAAAACACCACGCAATCCAGTGGGAGGAGCACCTTAGTCTTATCAAAACTGGAACCATTGCTGTTGGGCATAAAAGAGTAGAAAGTCTGCTCACGGTGGAACAGGAAGAAGAGGGAGACATTCTCTGTGGTAGTGGTACACAAAGTAGCCCTGTCCCCAGCACTGCAGTGGTAATGCCCACATCCTCAGCCACATCTCATTGGCACAAGAGTAAGAGTCAGCCTGAGACACCAAGGAGTGCTGCTGGCCAAAAAAGTGCGACGTTGACCACAGGAAGGAATACCATACAGCATACCATTCTTAGCATGTTTAGTAGGCCGGAGAGGCAGTACGAACGCAACGACCCAATAGCACGTTTGTACAATGCAAAGCTGGCTAAAATGTTAGCATTGGACCTTCTCCCTTTTTCTTTTGTTTAAGGGGTGGGTTTTCTTGAATTTGTGACCATCATCTGCCCAAAATGGAAAGTTCCCAGCCACTACTATTTCGCAAGAGTTGCTGTTCCAGCACTACATCACGACGTGCTGGAATTGCTTGGAAAAGCCTTAAAACAGAGTGCTGTTCAGAGTATACACCTGACAACAGACATGTGGACCAGTTGCCAAGCCACTGATTACATGTGCATCACTGCACACTGGGTCTCTTTTTCAACTCTAGCCATGTTTGCTATGGAGAAATCTCATACTGCTGCAAACATTTTGGATGAGTTTAACAGCAAGGTGTTTGAGTGGCTGCGACCAAGAGGGCTTACCATTGGTTTTGTTGCCACGGACATTGGCAGTAATGTAGTTAGGGCCATGAAAGATGGTAGCTATTTCAGGGTGCCATGTTTGGCACGCTGCATTAACATTGTTGTTCAGGACTTTCTGAAAAATGAAAGCAAAGTCAGCAGCTTACTGAACACCTGCAGAAGAATATGCACACATTTCAACCATTCTTTTAAAGCCCGGAAGCAGCTGAGAGTCATTCAACGTGAGTATAAAATGCCAGTCAAAGCACTCATCCAGGAGGTGCCAACACGTTGGAACTCAACGTATTACATGCTTGAGCGTCTGTTTGAGCAGTACATACCACTTAATGCTTATGTCATGAAAAGGTCAGGGGATCCTACTGTGAAAGGCATGACAGTTGAGATGGCCCAATGGGACCTCGCCAAATGCCTGACAGAGATGCTACTTCCTTTTGAGGTCTTCACACATGAAGTGAGCAGGGAGGACTATACTATGGGCCAAGCTATCCCATTGTTGTACATGCTAGAGCAAGAGCTGAAGGAGGTGTTAGAAATGTACGCAGGTGTGGATGACAAAGTAGACGCATATTATTTGGCAGACACCTTAGTCGCTCGCTTATCTGACAATACAAGGATTCAAAATAACATTGTGTCACATCCACATTACATTACTGCCTCAATTTTGGATCCACGTTACAAATTATTGCTGCGCAGTAATGAAGTAATTCCTTTTTCAGAAGTGGATGTTGCCCAGTACAAAACTTTGATAGCTGAGGAAGCCAATGACTTTGAAAACGAAAGGATCTTAATTAGAGGCCCGCCCCCCCAGGGCAGAGAAAGTACTGCAGGGCGCCCAGAGTCAAGTTCTACTTCAGAGTCCAAGAGCAGTGTGTTTGCCTCCCAGCAGTCAACAACACTGCCAGCAATAACATCAACAGCACCAACAGGATCATCAGGCACATTTAAAAAAACGGCAGGTGATTGGTTTCTACAGAAAGGGTATTGTACGTCCATGACTGATGCAAAGGCAAAAGAGGCCCAGGAAATCGGAGCACCCCTGAACATTGAGCAGATGGTTCAGGCCTATCTAGATGACACAACAGAGGTCTTCATGGAGCAAAGCCCATTGGTGTATTGGTATGGGAAAAGAAGCCAATGGCCAGTACTCAGCAGGCTGGCGATAAAGTATGTGGCTTGCCCTGTTGCAAGTGTCTCTTCAGAGCGTGTTTTCAGTGCTGCTGGTGCCATTGTTACTGTCAAAAGGACCAGTCTCTCGCCCAAAAGCGTTGAGAGGTTAATCAAGATCAAAATGAATCAACTCTTTATACCACCGGAGTAGAAAATACGTGAATCACAGCAGGAAGAGGAGAGCGACTTCGATGACATAAGTAGTGGGTTGTTAGACGTACTTCTGTCCGAACCACCAGAGATTGAGGACAAGCTCCTCTTCCCTGACAACTAGGCTTTCAAATTGTTCTCCCTTCCTTTATTTGTGTGTGACTGTGTATCTGTTTTTCTGGTTCAAAATCTAATCACAACAAATCCATCAACAGTCTCCTCTTTTTATTTCCCTATTGGAGTTGCACGTCTGTGCATAACTGTCCACTCCACTCCTCAGGGTCCTGCTCCATCTTCCTTACTCTCCCTAAGTACATTTCAAGCAAGCCAGACATTGGATGGAGATGGAGAATAGTACAATACATGTTGCCTCTAACAGTCCCTCCATAAGAAGTGAAACGTGACTCCAGCTATATTCCATTTTGTTTCCAAGCCGAAAGAAACACATCACTGACTGCCAGAAGGCTAGGCAGGCATCAGATCAGACAGCCAAAGAGAACACCAAGACAGGTAATGAGTGATTATTGTGAATGATGGTGGCATGCATTGCATTGGATGCTGGCTGACTACGAATAATTGTGCATGAAGTAGAACTATAAAAGTTTATCGACAAAGTAAAAGTGACTCAGGTGTGGTGACAGTTAATGTTTCCTTGTTGTTTAATAATAACCACATTGTACTCCTACCACTGCAGGTGCCGGCCAATATCCATTGCAATTTTGTAATATGGAATATGTTATAAACTTAATCAGTCACTACAGACTGAGTTGGTGTTGGAGAATACGTACCACACGGTCATCATCATGATGCTGCTGAGCATACTATCTTTGCACACAGTCAGTTGGATCAGAGAAAATTGATGGAATAACTGCGTTTCATGGCCTGACTTAAAAGGTAAACAGTTTGAACAAGAACCACAGCAGACCTAGGCTAGATGTCCGTGTAGCGGTGTGGACTGGAGTAGAGTGTAGTGGTATGAGGGACAGTGGCGCATTGATTTAGTCACTTCATTTGGAAAATGCTAGGTTGCTGCAGTGCATATGACATTTCTCTGGCTAGGTCAAAATGTAAGTAAGGGGTAGGGTGCCTGTCCTGTGCCGCGGTTCTCCTGTTCTGTGGCTGTGCTGGCTCCTCCTGAGTCCTGTCCCGTTGTTGTTGTACCTTAATGCTGTAGAGTAGACACTATATAACCTATCGAAGCTGCCACAGTCTGAAAGTGTTCTCTCCAGAGTGTTGTCTTCTCATCTTGCACTCCACTGTAATTGAGTTTATTGTTTTAAATGCAGTAATTTTTCAATACCCCGTTTGTTTTTCCATCGACACTTACAGGCCGGCCTTTAACCTGTGCTATAGTGGGAGAAACGACTCACACTTACCTTACCAATCCGCATCAGGCAGGCAGTGGTACCCAAGATTGATGTGCAGAGTGTCCATGGAAGGGAGGACCAAGAGGAATGACGAGAATGATGCAACTCCACATTTGGACCAGGATAATACAGTAACTTTAGTATCATTCATCAGTCGTCTTTAAATTTATTTGATTGCTTTTTTCTCTTCAATCATTACGACTGTGTGTTGTGGTTTGTTTGGTAATTGATCCCTACAACTATTTTTTCATTTCCTTTGCTAGCTTGAAAAATAAAAGTAAGCCCGGTGCTGTTATGCTCCTCCCCCCGAACATCACACAAACCATGTAGCCCCTTGAACTCACCGAGTTGTGGTGGGGGCATCCGACATGAAGATAAAGCAAAGGCCCTTTGGGGGTGGTTGACCGAGTGGTGGGGGCGACTCGATAACACAACAAGACAGTAAGCAAGGACGCGGACAGGCGCCACATAGCTGAAACCACATTTCCCAGGCTTCCCTGCACCTCCGCTACTGACTCCGATCATGTGGGTGTAACCCGGAAGTAGCAACAGTTCAAAACGCCGCTTGGCGTTTCACTCGCTGCTGGTTATTCTTCGAAGCAGCCGAGGAGTTCTAAGCAGCCGTTGATTCCGAGCCACAGTTCGCCCGTGTAGGGTAAGGGTGCACCTGCACCATTGGGAACCTTGAGAGCAGCTCAGCTCTCGTGATTGTAGACGCGGATTACCGCGCTTGCTCGTGACATTTCCTATGCATCAAGCGTTGTCCGTATTCATGTACTTGAGAAACCTGAACCTTGTATACCTGTTTGAATTACCGATGCAAACCTTGAGTGTTGTTAGGTGATTAGGATAGCCTGTATCTTGCAGCGGCATCGTGGCATCCAAAAACTATTGACAATTGCTACGTTTCACGGAGTTAAAAGACGCATTTTAACTCCCCTTCCTTTGTGTATTAACAGGGGGTTTAAGAGGCAGCAGTCTGCTCTTCCCCTGTGACGTGAAGCACGACAATAATTCTGGTGTGTATGGTTACATGGTGAGGCTGAGAGTTTTGTTGCATGGTTGCCGTGTGAAGGGAGTAGGTTTTCATAATTGCTTCCTTTTATCCTTAGAAGCCATAGTGGCACTCAGAACAGAGTATTGCTTGTGTGATGTCCGGGATGATTACACCTGGAGAACACAAGTTTTAAGTGATTTACAGGTGCGTCTGGTACGACACCCCCACAGGCTTGAGTTAACCCTGCAGTGTTCAAATGAAGCTAATGTGTTGAGTGTCTTTTCCTTTCAGATCTCCCTCCCTGCTGTTCCCATCCTTTCCTTCCCCCGCTTGACCATCCCACTCTCCTGTGCTTTAACAGCATTCAGGGTTGGGGCTGTCGAGAGGTGGACCCCCTTTGGCATCGATCCGCTCCCGAGGAATCTTCGAGGCAACAGGTACAGCATGTAATTGGGTTCGGTCTGAGCTCTGAGGGCGGCAGACGGGCAAGGCAAATTTCAATTTCTTCCCTGACTGTACTGTCTCATTGGGTAATAGTAGTTATAGTAAGTACAACTCATTATCATTAACCATCAAGTTCTCTTCCTCAGCATGCATGCATTTGCTTTTTCTCACTTTATACTTTGATTTAATTGATAATGGATCATGGTCGTCTTACAAGATTGTGTTTTACTTTTGTTGTGTCCATGCATGCTGTCTGTTTTTCTTTCTCAAACCTTTCCCAAAACCCCACTTCCCATCCATTCATCAATCCCTAACCTTCTTCCCCCGGGCTGTGTGATTTATATTGAGGTGTGATGTGATGACTACATTAAATGTACACCAATTGATCACACGCTTGCTGGGGCAGATGTGGTGAAAGTAACACTAATTGAATTTCAACTAAGGCAGGGCAAGGATCTTCTTCTGCTTGCCCACCCATGCTGTAGTTTAGTTTGTGTTCTGTTCTACTACTCCTCCCACAGTCTCTCAGTCAAGTGACTTTCTATTTTTTTTTTCAAATGCTATTGCCAGTGTCTACTACTACCACCACAATAATGGCATCTTGTCCGTTAATTTGGGAAACCAACCATGCAGCCATCAGTGTGCCGAACTTCATCATCAATCACAGGTAAGATAAGTTTGGTGGGAGGTATGGACTAGGAGGAGAGACTGACAGTACTATTATGACAATTAAAAATAACTCAGTGAGGGGTACTGCATCTAGCAGCAGATCTTTTAAATCAAACACTGGTTGTGGGCATGCAGCAGCACGGAAACAAAGTGACAAACCATGTAACTTAGATTGAATTCGGAAAATTGTAACCCACCACAAAACATTAACTTTGTATAAGTAAATGGTAAATAGTATATAATTTAATATCCCCTAACAAAAATAAACTATCCCACTCTGACCTAACCCACCCCCTCCCTAACCCCAACCAATGTCCAAAACGAAACGAAAGTTGAAGAGTCCCAAATGTCCGAAAGAATCCCCAACGCCCAAAAACCCATCTACCAACAAAAGGAATTAAAAAGGGGCAAATGATGATGTCCTCTATTGTCGGCGGGCCTTAAGGTGTTTGTCCACCAGGATCTTTACCCGCTCCTCCAGGTTCTCCTCAAAGCGGGCCATCTGACGGAGCAGCTGGCGGCGAAATGCCCTGCAGTTACATGCAGGGTGGGGGGCAGCAGTGCTTGAAACCGAGGCGCGGCGGCGGGCGGATGCCGGACCACGGCACCGTGAAAGTGGAGGCAGGGCCTGACTGGGGCCCGGGGCATTGGAGGAGGCTGCAGCTGCAGCCGCCTCCTCCTCCTCCTCCGCCTGAGCTACCAGCCAGCGATAATATTCGCAGATGGCCTCCAGTTTCTGGTGCCGGGCCCTAGCGGCCAACTCCTTCCTTGATGGTTTAGTGGATGTGGAAGGAGTATCTATATCAAGAAAGAAAAAGAACATGTTGTAGCAAATACTCTTAGCAAAACAGAAACACTAAAATCATTCAACACATAGTGTCACAGTATCACTAGCAAGCACAGTTCATAACATTTGTGATTTGGTGGTAAGTATCTCTACTCCTACTTCCTTGGACTCTAACATTTGTGGGAGTTTCCGACATTATAAATATAATTGTACTATGTACTCCGGTACACCAGTCGTGTTGTTCTTATCTGTAGTTTAGCCCAATTACATAACCTTGTTGTAGCCGGCATGCCAGCTCAGTCAGCTAAGCTTGCACCCAAGAGAAACAGATATGAGCCACATGATGCAGACTCACGTTAGTTTTATTTACTACTACTGTCTGCAGGTGGGGAAGCTCATATTTTTGTATGCCGCCTTACGGCCGTTGGCACTGGCCATACTCTGTTAGATGAGGGCAAATGGCATGCACAATTTCACTCACACCCTGCCATGGGTACTACAAAAAGGCTGATTATTTATCTGATCCAATGATCATTGCTTATATTCATATTATAGATGCTAATACGATACGACATCAGGTCAGTAGCGGTCGGTGGTGGGAGTGCTGCCGGGCGGTGAGTCGGTGACGTGGGAAGGTACAGGGTGGGGATAGTAAACTATGGATTAAGGACAATCACAGGTAATTAAACAATACATTAAAAAAAAAAAATTGTTGCAAGCACTGCATCGCATTCGGCGGTGCAGTGCGCATATTGAAAATCATTTTATTTATTTTTATGTTGATTACCTGTATTTGGCCGTAATACACAATTTACTCGCCAGTGCCACCCACCAGTCTCCTCCCCATGTCACCTCCCGCCAACACTCCCACCACCAACCGCTACTGCAGAGGGTACTTTGCTTTCATTGATTGTGTAACCAATAACCATAAACAACAGATAGCCCACCCTTTGCAGGCTGGCTGCCCCAATCGAAAATACATTAATAATAATAGGTAGGGAGTGGTCCCCAGAGTGGGAGGCAGGGGCTTCCGCTTGATAATATATATATATATATATATAAATATATATGACATGCTTGCAAACTACTGCAAGTGTACTGTATTCTGATAAATACTACCTATATTCCCCTAGGCTTTGCTACTGTCGCGCAGTTTCTTTTACATTTTCTTCAAAGTAAGAATCTCCAGTGACACTTTCCACCTATACTGTCTATTGATGATAGTACATCCAGGCATACATCCATTAAAGTAAAAGTTTATCCTTCTTTTTTATATCTCTCATACTTAGTTGGTTTCACCAACAACCACCCATGCTTCCGCTCCTTCCTTGCTTGCCTTGGCTTTGAATTTGAACCAAACAACGCTGATTTTTGCTATCTAGCACTATCCACCCATACTGTGTCGCCCACCCAGGCAGGCATTCTTTCACCTTCCACCCATCCTTCAACAACCCATGCATCTGATCTGATTACTATCAGCCACCTATGCATGCTTCCAACAACATATCCTTCTCTGCCAGTCAGTCATATTATTTATCTCACCCGTCCTTCCACCCTTAGTTCTTTCCCTCTTTGTTCAACACATCCATCAAGGTCATCTGATCTGAGTTTGTCTTCTCCATAAAACCGTCATAGCTGATTTTGGAGTCAAATAGAAGAGGCCATTGGTTGCTCTACCCACGCTGCTAATGCTAAGTAAAGGGTGTCTTCTTCAACTGTTGTTTAATAATAAGTCGCACAGTACAGTGAAATAGTGAACACACTTCCATCTAGTAGTAATGTCAAGAAGTAATGAATATAACTTACTGCCGCCGGCCACTGCTGCTGGATCCCCCCCTGTCTCTCCTGCAGGTGCCGCCAGTTCGCCTGCCCCCTCCGGAATGGCCACATCGCTGGCCCCGAAGGCACTGGTGGATGGTAGTGTGCCTAGTAAAAAACATCACAAATTTTTAGATGCCTGGAAACCTCCCCCTATTTTAAGTGTTCACTTGGAACATTAAAGAAAAAGTTAATACAACATACATCAGCACTAGACAGTAAGTACAGTCAGTAGACAGACACTAGTAGTAGTGATATGGGTCCACTTCCTAGGGTCATCTAGTCCTACTCTACTCTTTTGAAAGTTAGCCTGAGCCATGTGTAAATCTTTTAGATTCATCATGTTGACTACTACTCTTTTGGCGCATATTTAATTATACCTGCCAGCTTATTGACATGTGCAGTAGATGCCTTTGAGGCCACTTGACTGTTGCGTACAAGTGAAGAGGTATTTTTGCCATGACTGCAAAATGCTTGCATTCACCAGTATACTATCTAACGGCTAACTCGCAGCATTTTTTTCATATAATAGGCGGAAGATTCCCTTCTACAAACCAGAGATTTACAGAACATATTATGATGCAAGATGATGTAACCAGTATTTATACATTGTACGGTGAGGGGTCTTCCAGAATTCTAAAGATCTTGGCTCTTGTTCTTGTTTTCATGCACTTGTAAATGTTTACTGTTTTAATCTTAGCCTTTTTGCTGGCTTATTGACTATGGCTGTAGTAAATTAAATTTCATATTAACGATGTTCAGATTTTGATACTTGTTTCAAATAAACCTTTTGAACTTACACATAGACTCTGTGGTATTTGGTGTGGTGGGGTGGACTTACACAAGTAAATGAGCAAAATGGTGTTATTATGTTCTGGGTTGTCTGTCTCAGTCATCATCAACATTGTGTATGTTCTTCGTGGGGGGGGGGTCGGGAGTGGGACCCTAATGTGAGACACTCACACTATAGCTAGTCGGTCAGGGGATCCTGGGTTCTTGGGACTGAGGTGTGATCAGTAAGGTCCAACCTCCCATCAGCAACATCCTATTTTGTTGTGCATAGTTCTGTATGTGGCTCTGCAGAATCACTAGACAAGAGTAGTATCATGTACTATCCGATAAAAAATACTAGTCAAATATCTGGTTGGCCATTTTGTTTGTGGTAATTGTCAAAGCCTCAACATTGAGAAGACTTGAAGAGGACAACCCAAAGGACAGGACACAGTGGCTAGAGCTATTGGTCAATCAGAGTTTTATTATTCCAAAGAAAACCTTCTATAAAGAGTGGGCAACTGTGCAAGCTTCGCTACAGACAGAGCAATATAATAGTAGTAGTAGTAGTAGTAGTACAGAGAGTCATAGCAGAGGCAGTTAGAAGCAACTTAGAGGCAGGGATAAACAGAATTTGGAAACAGATAGTCAAGGTCAAAGAAGAAAGCTTTTGTAAAAAATAGAATTAGAAAGTGGAACCATAATTTATAGTTCGGAAAAAAAAGATGCAGTAAAAGTTAGAGAAATATAAATGTCAATATAACCACTCGAGGACTTACTGGGGCCAGCAGCAGGAGCCTTGGTAGAGGAGCGGTCCTCTGGTTCCCCCGCCGACTCCGACCCTGTCTTCTTGCCCCTGGGTGGTGCTGATGATCATGTAAAATATAATAAAGAAAGAGACAAACATTAAGGAGTGCTGTAAAAGAAATAATAATAAATCATTTGGAAAAATAAGTCAAACAACATTTTAGGAAACAACAATTGCAATAAAATTGACCTATCTAATCAGATGAATCGACTACTGGCTTCTTCCTGCATTCACGGATCGTCTACTTATTTAGGAACACTCCAGTGTTCCATAATCATTCTGATTACAAATACTAACGAAGCCTAGTAAGTACCACCTGGCCTACACCACCTATTCCAGACGGGCCAATTGTTCACTAAGTCTGCCTTTCTATTTTTTTTCAGCCATCAAATGCATAGATGAGATGGAGGACACATGCATACATTAGTGCATACATACATACAACAAATTGTGGGTTGGTTGCATGATTCTGATCTAGTTCTTCTACTGACTGACCACGCTAAGCCTACCACTCACTAAACAAAGTACAAAAGGTTCGACGGAGGACTGGGGTAAGCAGCACTCAGTGACAGAGGAGGCGTCATGCAGACCGCATAAAACAATTATTAACTAATACTAACAAACTAAACCTAGTATCCAATATCCATTCACCACTATTTCACAGTAGGACAATGGAAGGCAAATTGCATTACCTAACTTCAGTTCTGTAAAATAAACTCTTATATAATCAGCATCAGCACAAGCTAGCGCAAACTAAGTTGCAAACAAGTAAGAGTACCACCGAGCACCTGGGTCCTAGTTAAATCAAAGAACATTTTGCTTTTTGGAACTTAATTTACCAGCAACGCTTGGCACGCAGCAGTAATCTTGTTCATCAAATTTAATATACACAATAAGTTACTCACCAAGCCTGACGACCTCGACACCTAGCAGGTCCAACAGGTCCTGCTCCCGGTCCAGGATGTTGGACCACCGGTGGGCTAGTTGATTGTGGGTGCGCCGGACCCCAGAGTACCGGAACACGGCCCGGCGCACTTTCGCCCACCGACGGTGGCGCTCCTGGGTAGCGTACCCGGAGCCGGGCCTGCCGCCTGCTGCCAAGGTCAAGGGGAGGTGGCGCTGGATGAAAAAACAAGGGCGGCCACCTCCTCCTCCCCAAACAGTTGCCGGGCCTGCACCCCTGCAGGACGCATTCTGCCGCAAGGCAGGCGGTCCTTCTCTGCTCCTGCAGGTCCCTTGCCCTTGGCACTCGGTCTGCCCTTGGCCATGGTTCTGGGGTGGGTGGGAGGTGGAAAAGAAAAGTTAGAAGGGGAAAAAAAAGTTAGGGGAAGAAGATAGAAAGAACTTTATAAAAGTAACAAAAACACAGTAAAAGTAGAAATAAAATGCAAAATATAAACTTAGGCAAAGAGAGAGATAGATAATAACAAAAAAAAAGTCAGAAAAAATGTTTTAAAGACAAAGGATTGAACAGATAAAGGGAGGATACAAAAGTAGGCCCAGAACCATAGAATAGAGTGAAAAACAAGATGGCCGCGCCCATTCGCGACCACGTGGGTAAGTTCGCGCGATATTTCTCGCGAACATGTACTATTCATCGCGAACAAGTAAAATGCGCTCCTGAACACGTCAATGCACATCGCGAACACGCTATCCGCGACCCGGAACAGGAAATACGGCATCGCGAGCGGGCGGGCGGGACAATAGAAAAACAAGATGGCCACGCCCGTTGGCGTTCGCATGGGAAAGATCGCGAGATATATCCCCCGAGCATGCAAACAGCTCCCTGAACATGCTCACCGCGCTCGCGAATAAGAAAAAGCCATCGCGAACGGACGCCCCAAGCAACTATGCAAGCTCGCGAAGCTACATGAAGGTCGCGTAGCGCAAGTACATCTTCGCGAAGCTTTGCGAAGCTTCGCGAAGCGCGGCTACGTGAACTACGCCCAGGGTTAGTTTTGATGCAACTTAGTCTAATGTTTTGCTATGAATTGTGGGATAAGCAGGGTCATATCTTCGGGGGGGGGGTGTATGGCAAAGAACACCTCCAGAATAAACTTTCAGAGTCAGGTCATGACAGCTCTAGTCGGCTGAATAATAGCCAGGTTCATTCACCACCATCAGACTGGGAGCATTGAGATAATGAGATAAGCATCCAGGGCACACAGAAGCTGGGCGTGATTCTGAATTAAAATTATTCACACAGGACCCTAGCTTTGAGTTCATTCTTCAGTGACTTGATGCGCAGCAGCAGGGCAGTGTGCCTTGTGGTGGTGCTTGGGTCAGAAATAAGAACAGTTTTCTCATCCCCCAGCCAGTTTATTTTGAGTTATTTCAATCCACTGCAGCAGAATGTTCTACCACATGCAGAACTGTGTGCCAGGTTGTTTTTGGCACCACCTCAGGCCGGGACACTATTCTTTACCTTCCTTCAGGATATACAAGTTGAGCCTTTCTAGTTAGACTCAGGGAACCCAAGTCCCACATGGGCCGACTTTCCTCAGGCTCTGTCATGGCATGTCACCCACCTGTCCCTGTGCGGTGCAATAGAGGGTCACAGAGCCTGCCAAAAACAGTGATTAGCACTGCGCAAAAAGATGCCTTTTAAGTCAGAAATCACCTTGCTGTCAGCGGTTAGTGTTTTCCTGTTTCCAGTGCTTCACACTGTGTCTCATTTTGATGCGCTGTAAACATGGGTGCTTAATGCACCTGGTGGTGTCAGAGTTATATTTGTAATTTATGGCCACACGTTTGAATCCTCAAAAAATCAACCTCCAAGCTAATATGCCTTTCAATAGTATTGGATATGACTTATGTCTTTGATTTGTATTATAAGTAAACTACCTCAGTGGATTAATGCTTTTGTTGCAGTGATCCACATGCAACCTGTGTGTCACAAGGTACGATCCTGGTAAAGTAACTCATGGAGTTCTACAGCCACCTCATACTTCTGCATGTGATGCATACAGCATAAGGCTGGATACCTGCAGCTCTTTTCTTACTCTTTCATTCTTCAAATGTGCATACAAGTGATATTAATAAATAAAAGTTGTTAGCATTGGTATTTAAAAATGGTTATTATTGATATACCAACACACACAGCTGTTTCAACAGGTTCCTCGCTTACCTGCCTCCCTCATTTGTGCTGGTTCCCTCTCCTGGCCTGTTCCATACAGACATTGGATGGGAGCTCCTCATCACAATGCCATAGCGGTGAGAGTGGCAACAGTCCTTCTTTTGTTCTGGGGTCAGGGTGGAGAGAGAGGACAACTCATTCCACTGACCTTCCTTGCTCCTTGGAAGAAACATGGTCAGGGAGACCCAGTCCACAAGTTACTTTAAGGCCTTGGCCTCCACATACTCCATGACCCACACCTTTTGGCCAGGTTGGTAGTCAACCAGAATGGCTTACTGTTTGGAGAAGTGCTTCATTACTTCCCGGCTGGCTTCCAAGTTCCCAGTGGCTATTTTCCAGAAGGGCTTCACCTGCGACCTGAACATCAAAATGTAGGTTACTGCATCCTGAGGGGGATTCTAGGGAGCTTGCACCCATCCCTCCTTGTCCAAACTGTGAGTTCTATAAACAGGGTAGCCAAAGCAGAAGTTCAAAGGGACCGAACCCCACCCCCTTCTCAGGCACCACCCCAAAAGTAGGCATGGCAAGGGGAGGTCCAACTCATGCCACATAGGCCTATAATCATGCCCTTCAGTCTCTTGTTGAACCTTTCAACAAACTCATTGGTCTCAAATTTGTATGGTGTGGAGAACTTGTAGGTTAACCAACACTTAACCCATATGAACTTCATATAGGCGGACATGAAGTTGGTACCCCAGCATGATATAACCTCCTGGGCAAGCCCATTTGGATAAATTTCCCCACCACTGCCCTGGCCTTTACGAGTGAAGTCAAGGTACTCAGAGGGTTAGCCTCCAGGTACACTGCGGCATGGTCCATCAAGATCAGGATGAACCTGTTCCCAAGCGCAGTCTTGGGTTCCAGGAGTCAAACATCATCTATACCCACCCTCTCTAAAGGGTGATCCCACTTTCGGGAATTAAAGCAGGGGGCGTTCTGCTTTGCACTGGGCTTCCCCTGGCCTGGCAAGTGGGACAGGATCTGGAGAATGCATCTAAGGTCATTCTCATCTGGGGCCAATAATGTGGAAAATGTTTTGGCCTGCCCCAGATCACTTGCAAGGGTATGTTATGAGGCTGTGGGGTTTTAGTTTTAAACTATAATATCTGATAAATCCCCACTGAAAGAGAAATAGCCCTCACCAATGAAAACATATAAACACTAAAAAAACACCTGCACAACCCCAAACTAAATGCCATTCAAAGAAATGAAAAAGAGAGTGAAAGAGTCATTTTTTTCTTCCAGAATGGACCAATACAATGTAACTTTGTTATACAAGCTAGCAGTAAATAAGACTGGGCTAACATTATTCTGCTTGAGTTTTGTTGTTTAGGGATGCCACTAAAATATTGTTTCTTTGTCCTTTTGCTTTTTTCAGTTTTGTGGTCTTTGGTCTAAAGATGCAGGGTTTAGAAACATGTTTAGGTCTTGTTTATTTATTTTATAAACTGTAGAGAATCAAGAAATATCAAAATCATATTTGATATTTTGGCTGCGTTTGATTCTTTCACTGATAAAATGGCTGGTTTCATAAGAATCTTTCCTAATATGTGTCATCACATTTACTCACAGAAAATGGGTGAAAACCCTTAATACATCAGCCCACAGCCCACAGTTTCTAGTGGGTCAGTATTGATAGTAGGTGTATTGCCAACACCTCAGGCTTTAAATATTCAATGCAATGTATAGAGACAAGTATATGTGTAAAGAGCGCTATCACCAAGCATCTGGGATAGTGGTGAAAACATGACACCAGACTTTTGGAAAACATAGGGGCAGATTTATGAGCCCCTTGCGCCACTTTTGCGTCACTTTTCCCATGTTAAAAGTGACGCAAAAGTGGCGCAAGGGGCTCATAAATCTGCCCCATAGAACGCAGTGTCACTTGGAATGCTCTGCTAAAAAAGGTTCTTTCCGAGTTCAACGAAGATTGGAGTGATAATGTTTATATTTGCAGTGATTCAGCTACGTATATGAAAAAGTTGTGTGATGACCTGTCAAAATTGATACCCGAGCTAAAGTGATTCCCTGTAGGAGATCCTTGCCACTTGTTAGATGGTATGCTGAAAGTATCTTTACAATCTTCAGAGTTAATGAGGGATGCTATTGACTTTTTAATCTATTTTGATGCACTGTTTTCTTATGTGCAGGAACTAAAACGCAAATATTTATAATTTCGTGCTTTGTGTAGCATCAAAGAAAGAGTCATCCCAACTGTGTCCTTTAGCTGATGGTTCTCAGTCAAGGGGCTAGGAATGTTATAATATTGATGTGGCAACCGTTTGCAGAATTTATGGTGAGTGATGATGCCAAAGGCAAGAAATGTGAGGATCTTTGGTGGCATATTGATAGTGATGTGAAAAAAGTACACTCTATTGCATCATTAGATTTTTACAGGAAAACATAACTGCTGTAGTGGACATAATAAAAAAACTAGAGTCTGAAAAAACCCTTGTCTGCCAAGTGTTCGACACCTTTAGTGACTTTGGCACTACAACATGTTCCATGTTAGAGTGCTTGCCACTTGGTAAGCAAAGCAATGTTGAGCAATTCCGGAACGTCTATTTTACAATGTATGAGAAATGGCATGCAATGATGCATAGAAATGTCCCTTCACCACCAATGGCATTTAGTCAATGAAACCTGTACAAGTTCTAGATCCCTTCAGTAAAGGGGAATTTCCTCCGTAGTTTCAAAAGTGCTGCTTCATTTTTGATCGCTTCAATAACTCTGAGTGCTTAAGCGCCCAGCTCAATGCATATGTTGCAGAACCTGCCCTGAGAATCGCAATCTTCAAGTTCACCAGTATTGGCATGGAAAGCAATGTCAGTCGGCAGAGTTAACAAATTGTGTACTGGCTGTTTTGGCATTGCCCTTCTCAAGTGCCAATGTTGAGAGGGCCTTTTCACAGAAGTTTACATGGGAAGGAAAGAGCGAGCGCACATGACCAAAGACTCACTGAAGAAGTATTGTATGGTGTACTACAATAAGTTTAATTTGCAAAAATCTATTTGGACTTCATATACACTATACGTATGTTTATATACCATGTTCTATCAGTGCAGAAGGCAAGCAATATTAAAAGCAAAACGTTCCATAAACACTGGAAAAACACTTTTTCTGTTATTTTTAGTGGCACGAAAATGTGTAATCACTGATAACAACTGTTTTTTTAAGTTATTGAAATCACTTGAAAATATTGAAAAAACCCCACCAGAATTTACCAAAAATAGAAACTGAAAACAGGAAAGCCTAGTTATGAGTTAACCCCAGTAGGAAGGCCCTTTAACACTGGGGGACCACCACCACATGGGGTACTCCAGACTCAGGAACCCAAGGCTCACTGTACAGGAGACCTTTTTCCCAATAGATAAGGTAATCACCAGAGGAGTTGACAGCTGTCTGAGTCTTGGCCTGTCTCTGCAGGCTCCCTCTGTGCTTTGCAGAACTCTGCCTGGGATGAGCCTCCTTCAGTTTGCCATTAGGCCAATTGGGGTGAGTCCCCCAGGGCAGCAATGTTTTCCCCTGTAGGTTCCAGGACATCCCCATCAGGTTCAGCCTCCTCCTGTACCATGAGAATCTAAGGGGTGGATATCTCACACCAATGCACTTTTTCTTTTTTGCAGATACCTTGGCCAATATTCCAGGCACTAGGCCCTTTTGACTTCACTCTTGGAGTGCAATGGCCCCTGTGGTCAGGCACACCCACTCTGACAACCGTAAGAAGTGGGGCCTGAGCTCCACCTCTTTCCAGATGATGTGCTCTATGTCATTTCCAAGCAAATAATTCACAGGTATTGCCAGACTAACAGCTAACCTTATGAATCCTGAGGCACCTCAAACCCCTCATTCAAAGGAAACCAGAGTATCTGGATGGTGACTCTTGTGATAGTCAACTGTAACAACCTTGTGGACAACATTATGGATTACATGCTCCAAGGCACCATATGATATTTAACAAAAGTCATGCTGCCTCCTCTGTCTCTCAGAGCTTCCACCCTCTGCCCATTGATGGTGACCCACAGCTTATAATGCTTAGTATTGGTAGACATGTGAGTATTTTGCACCATCTCTCTGCACCCCATGGAGACATGGGTAACCTCTGCACTCCTACACCACTAACTGGGGCAACCTCCTGCATGAGCACACACTTGCAACTTGACAGGGTCATTGATGTTCATTACGATACAGATGCGGAATCGGGCATCTTAGAGAGTTACACTGTTGCTCGCACCATTAGAATATTCTTGGACATGACTAACACTGGGAGGACATGATCCATTTAAGCTACTCAGCAGATAATCTTTTCCATTTAACTTCATATCGAGGCACCCACCTCTTTTAATGACATTGATTCTTGTTTCCTGTAACATCATAACTGAAATTGAGAGGGAGAAGAAGGAAGAAATACAATTATTGGCACATCAATCTTTCGCCCTGAAGAAGTCCCGAGGTGGACGAAACGCGTCGGCTGCTTTTACTGTTTTCGATGTGTTATGTGTACATGACAAATGAAAAATAAAGAAGAATGCTTTGAAAAGAAAAAACAACAAGGATTTGGACTGATTTAAATTATACTGTACATTCTGAGTGGTGCATCTTGTGCTGTTTTCTTCACTTAATCCACAAAATCCACCCACTGGTTAGACAGTTTGTGACTGTCCTTGACCCTTAGCCTATACTTCTTTGGGGTGGGACTGAACTTGTTGATAAGGTCTGCTTTCATGGAGGCATAGGTCAATGTGTCAGCTATCTCTAGGGTCAATATGGTATCCCTTCCAACCGTGGGCATGTGTTTCCACAGACTCAACTCCCAAAACTCCTGTGGGATGCTATGCTTTCTCCGAGCTACCTCAGAGGCTGTGAACCACGTATAAATGTAATTCCCTACCACATAATTAGGCACCAGGTCTTTAGGGAGATTGATCTTTCTGACCCCATTGAGAACTGCAGTGTTGCTGTCACCATTGCTGCTGGACTATGACAGCTGATTGGTTTTGAGGGCCAGGTCCTTTTGGCTCACTTCATGAGCCAGCAGAACTATCTTTTCCTCAACATCTAGCTTCCTTTCCTTTAGGGACAGCCTTTTCAACTCTGCAGCTGTTTTCTTTTCTGTTGCAGCCAATTCCATCTAGGCCATTTAAATCTTGAGGTTTCTCTGAGCTCTCCTGTTCTCCAAATCCTTAGGGGACAGATTATGGGAGTTTACACTGCTGCCTGTCATGGGAGGGGATCTCACTCCTGTGTGCAATTTGTCCTCTCCTCCTCATGCTGCAGCAGTGGGAGTGTGGGCAGGCCATTTCCTTTATCATCCTCATCCTTATCCTCCACATACACCTCCTCATACTAAGCGTCATAACACTTCTGCTCCTCTCTTGCAGCTTGCATTCTGTGGACCTCCTCAAAGGATCTAAGGGCTATCTAAAGTCCTCTTTTGTGGCCCTCTTTCCCATGGTCAGACCTCACTTCTTGCAGAGCTTCTTAAACTCTGTCTACTTGAGGTTATCAATGCTGCTGATCTTCAATTCTGTCTCTGCAAGCAAAAGTCACACGTACACAAACACGAGAAAAGACTTACATTTTGGTAAAAAAATATATCCAGTCAAAGTGAATTTAAATATAAATCACTTGTGATGTCAGATTATTAATAACAATTTTTAGTTTGAGACAAATCACTGAGTGGTACTGCACAAACACAAGTACTGGATCCCACCACTGAGCACACATGTAAGAAATAGGGTATTAGTTGAAAAGGGTCATCGCCCCACTTACATAATAAACACAACCCTTGTCAGGGTGAACTACAAAAGTCACTAAATTAACCCTGCCTAACCCTCTATTACCTTGACACACAGTCAAAAGTCAAAGTAAAGTTTATTTGCATAGTTAGTTAAAACCTTTGCATGTCAATAAAGACAATTTGTAATACATTTGTTTATAATACAAAAACAACAACTCGAAAAACATTTTAATCCAACCTCTGCAGAGGATTTCTACTATATACAGGGAACCTCAGTTTTATGCAATTTATCCTGTAATTACAATACAGTTGTGAATAAGTCTAAGTGAGTGTAGGTGCGAATCTACTGTTAGCCTGTTATTGCACCTGTAAACCAGTGGCCTTAAGTAAAAACCAGTGGACTAACCAATCGTCTGAACTTGCTAATTCTTTTTTACCCCCTAGCGGCAGATATTCTGTGCTTGTCCTTGCTCTCTTCGTGAGTTAAAGTGCAGGTGCCTTGTGCAAACCTAGAGTCTAGCAATCTGATATTTAGTAAGTGAGCTGCTCAAACCTCAAATAAAGTGTGAGTGTCTTCTAGAGTTCGAAGGTCTTAAACATTAACCTACCTTGCTGCCTTATGTGGCCCTAGTGGTAGATTGTTCACTCACTAGGTCCATTTCTTTGAAGATAGACTTTAGAAATGTTACCCCTTTGCGGGCTAGGGGAATTAAAGTGTCACTTAACCAAGTGGTTACTGCTTGCCTGCAAGAGTGAATTTTCGAGTTTATGAATATTGCTTTCAGGTGTTTTTTTAATTTGAGCAAGGGGAACCGGGCACACACAAAAGATTGGTACTAGCGATTCTCGTTTGCATCTGCAGAGATGACATTTTCGATTTTGTGACTGATCTTTCCAAGCAGAGATGAGATCTTTGGTCTCCATGAAACCAAAATTAAATACCATGAAGTGATTCTTAAGGGCATGAGAAAAGTTCTCTGAGAGATACTCCTGAGGTTGCAAGGTGTTGTATGAGTTGATCACTGCCCAGGCATGTCACTTTCGTGCAAGAGCATTTATATCTGTTAAATGAGACAAGATCCGAGTTGCAGCATTTATTGCTTCTTGCATACCTAATTCCATAATCGCCTGGTTTGGGTGGTATTCCCAGGAGCCTTTTAAGTTGCTGTGTTGTTGCTCCTCAATTTACAGCCACCATAAGTGACATGCAGTCTCCAGCATAGTTTGATGTAATCAATCTTGCATTGAAATACTTGGTTTTTCAAGCCAAACTCCAGACATACGTGGGCTGGAGAGGCTGATCTTAGGATGTGAAACACTGTTTTGTATACTTTAATTTGGATTTTATTGAAACTGACTGCTTCAGGAGTCTGCATGATTTCCGTACTATAGGTCACCGTTGGCATTAACTGAGTGAGCATTAATGTGAGCAAATGGCCGAATGACAGACAACTCAGTGTCTTCTTTAATAATTTAAACCCATTTGTTAACAAGTATGCTTTGGCCTGAATCGCAGCTAGATGATGTTTGAAAGTCATCTGATGTTCCCCATTAAATCCTAGGTATTTATATGTGGCCGCTACCTCAACCTTTTTCCCTCCCAAAAACATATGAATTAAATTTGGAATCAACCAGCAGAACCACTTTAGTTTTATTCAAGTTACGCTCTAGCCCTTGCTCAAGCATGTAACTTTTTAGGGCATGCATACTGCGCTGCAGGGTTTTTGGAGTTTGACTCAATAGGACAATCTCGTCTGCATATTGGAGGCATCCTAGTTTCTTTTGAGCCATGATTGGCGGATGACTGTTGTCCTGCGGGAGGGTGCCTACAAGATCTGCAAGGTATAGATTAAACAGACTTGGGGCAAAGACGCATCCCTATTTAAGGACATTCTTTGTATAAATTTTGTTTGTAACTTGGCTGCTATCTCCAGTCTTGCACCCAGAATCCTGTCTGTAGTTCTATAATTGTCCTCAGTAGGCTGCTTGGAATGGCCTGTTCTTCCAATTTTTACTATAAGCATCTTCAAGGAACTCAATCAAACGCAGACTTGAGGTCTAGGAAAGATGCAAATAGCTGGGATTTTCTATGCTTGGCCTTCTCTACTAAGAGAGTTAATGCTGCTAAATTTGTTAGCCTCCCTATGCTTGCTCTGAACCCTGATTGTATTTGTGGTGTAGACTTTTTCCCGTCTGCTCATGATTTTAAAAGGTGGAGGAAACAAGATGCATAACACTTCGCTTCAACATCGATAAAGACCATAGGCCTGTGACTCATTGGTAAGGTTGGCTTTCCACTCTTGTGGATGAATTGGAAGATGTTGCCTTTCCAAGAATCTGGAATTAGGTTGGTACAATACAACAGTGAAATATAATTGGACCCAGTAAGTTATGTCGCCTTTAAATATTGCGTAAGGGATTCCGTTTAGGCCTGCTGCACCTTCTGGTTTTAATCTCTTTAAAATTTACATCAGTTGTTCTGTATCCACTACTGAAGTCTCATTTTCGTGATGGTAATTTGTGTAATCCTTATGCTTGTCGTCATTGACTTGGTCGACGTAATGTTCAATAACTGGGCCTTTCTGTTTTTTTGGTTTTCTTGAGCAGACTCCTCCCCACGACATCTATCTTTGATGCTGAATACATGGCACACACATGGGCATCCCATGAGACTGCATCAATCCGTGCATTGTGTTGTCTGGTATTTGCAGTTGACAACCCATTCATCAGCTGCCAGATGCTTTTACTGTTTGGCTGTTTACAGGACAGGAGGTGTTCTTTCCACAGATCCTCATGGTGGCTTTGTGTTTCTCTCCAACTGGTTTTCTCATATTGCATTCTCAAATTTCATAGTGTGGTTTTGTCTGACCTCTTCCCTTGGTTTAACTGCTTTGTCACTTTTATCATCTCTCTTATAATTTGAGATTTTTGATTATGTAGCTCCTTGCTACACCACACTTGCATTCCTCGACCTCCATTTTTGTTGACTCCGTTGATGCTTTTAATCAACTATTTTTTGTAATTGTTTTCAATAATGTATCACTTAAAAATGCCCATGCCTTTCTAGTTCACCTACTTCCATTTTTACTTTTTCCTGATTTTTAGATTCTCTCTTTATGACCTCAATAATTCTGACACAGTGATAAACCTCTGCCATTAGCTTCTCAATCCCCAGGCCACGCCATTTTAAACATTTTAAATTATAAGTTACTGAGGTGGAGATTATATTTTTTTTTGGACACAGCTGTTCAATCTTACACACTTTCCAGATAGAATGGAGAAAATGGTCATTACCTCCTCGTCCAGTCTTCCTCGCCACAGTATTCACAAATGAGCCTCAGGCTCCACACAGAACTCCAAGTAAAATTAAAAATAGCAGCGCTCTAGTCTCCCCTCCCTCCTCCAATATGGCCCCCAGTGTCTTCAGCCAATCCCATAAAGGGATACAGAATCAACATCACGACCTGTTCTTTTTTTCTGCACTTCTCCGAGTGCTGTGTTACCTGTTGGTCAGGTGAGTGGGGCTGGGTTCCTGCTTGAGCAGACCCGTTATGCCCCGGGGTATCTAGTATGGGGGTAGTAGTGAGTTGTTTTTTTCAATGAATTGTATGTATTGTTTTTACCTCCTGCTTCTACCTTTGCGCCTCTGGTCCTGCTTTAGCGGACTTTCAGTGGCGTTCGTTTTGTTTTTCAATCATGTGTCGTAGGATGTATTTCTACGCATGTTGGACTGGCGAGGTACTATAACGCTCTAACTCGTGGTTTGTTTAGTTTCCCGGCCGCGCGTCCTGCTAAGCGGGCATAGCGCGGTCGGATGCGTTAGATATGGGGGCCCGAGGCTCCCGCTCTCATTTTTACCTCCTGATGTTGCCGCGTGTGCGTGCTGTGGGGGGCGGGTGTATCCCGTCCACGTTTCGTTGCTTGCTGGGTCATTGCACGTTCCGTGAGGTTCCTCTCTGTCTCGGTCCTCAATTGAATGTATTTGAGCAGGCGCGCGGCTGTGTTTCTTCCGGCATTTAAGCTGGATTGTCTGACTTACAGGTTCTGGCTGGTTTGGTTGCCTAGCAACCCCGGGGCCTTTTAGGCCAGGCGTGTTGTCCTCTCCTATGCCTGTGTTCTCTTCATGCGTTCACTGGTGTGTTGTTATTATGGAGAGTGGTTCTGTTCCTGGTTCTGCTCCTGGGGCTTCTGGTATCCAGGTCCCATCTATGGAAGTGTTACAGCAGATGATCAATTCTGCTGTAGCTGCTGCTATGCTAAATCAGACGCCTGTTCCTCCTGCGAAGCGGGCTAAGGTGGATGAAGCTGCGGCTGCTGATTCTGACATTGAGGAGGATGTTGATGTCAGAGGTCGTTTTGTGCAGGGTGCCGACCTGAAGGAGGTGCTGGGTCTCATTAGAGCGAACTTGGTGTTTCCTGCTTCTGTTGTTCCTCTGGAAGACGATCTCTTTGCCCAATACCAGCGTCCTGAAACTGATTCTTTGCCTTTACACTCTTCGGTCTTGAAGGTCCTGGAGAATGAATGGAAAGATGTGGACAAAGGTTCCTTTCCACGCTTTTTGAGTAAAAGGTACCCGCTACAGGACTTTGAGGTGAAATTCCCTTCTTCGGTGAAGGTTGATTCTTTGTTGGCCAGCATGGTGTCTCATGGAACTGTAGTATCTGAGGATTCTTCTCCTGCTGACCCGGTTGACCGTAAAGTGGATGGTGCGGTGAAACGCACTTTTGCGGCTGCAAATTTCTCTATCAGGGCGGCTGCCTATGCGTCTTACGCTATACAATCCTTGCTTAAGGATTTTCAGTCTCTGTCTGAATTGTTGGACCAGGGGGAGGATGTTTCTTCTACCCTGGCGATGATGGAGCAACAAGTTTGGTTGCTTTCGGATGTCTCCTTTGACTCTTTAGGTGCTGCGGCTTCCGCAGCTGGGTCTTCGGTGGCTGCGAGGCGACAGTTGTGGCTTCGTTCATGGAAGGCTGATGCTGCGCAGAAAAATCTCCTGATGAAGATTCCTTTTTCTGGGGTTAAACTTTTTGGGTCACTGATGGATGACATGGTTAAGAAGACGGCGGAGGACCGTAAGCTCCTGGCTCCTGAGAGAGCGGGTCATTTCCGTTCATTTGGTTCTCAGAGAGCTTTTGGCCCTTCTCGGAGGGGTCGAGCTGGTCAGCCCTTTCGTGGGAGGGGGCGTGGCCGGGGTGCTCCTTCCTTTGGAAAAACCCGGTTCTCCGGTTCCTCTTCCTCCTCCACTCCTGCACCTAAGTCGTGACTGGATCGCTCCTGGTATGGGTCCGGTTGGGGGTCGCCTCAGTTTCTTCCTGGAGTCTTGGAGACTGTCTGTTTCGGACGAATGGGTGCTGCAGGTGGTTTCAGAGGGTTTGCGGATTGGATTTATCCTAACTCCCCCAGACTATTTCAGGGCTACTCCTTGTCCCAGAGATCCTGTGAGGAGATTGGCGCTTTTGGACGGCATCGACTCCCTGGTGGTAAAGGGTGCGGTGGTTCCTGTTCCCATCGATCAGTTGGGGTTGGGTGTGTATTCCATCCTATTCCTGGTGTCGAAGCGCACTGGAGATCTTCGCCCTGTGATGGACCTGAAGTGGGTGAATACTTACATCCCTCACAAAAAGTTCAAGATGGTTTCCCTTCAGTTGATCCTTCCTCTGATTTCTCAGGGCGACTTCCTTGCATCGATAGACTTGAGGGGTGCTTATCTACATGTCCCGGTTCATCCGGATTCTCAGAAGTTTCTCCGGTTTTGCGTGATGGGTCAGCATTACCAATTCCAGGTACTGCCATTTGGACTCGTTGATGCGAACTGGCTGTTCATTGGCTGTAGCTGGGGTCATTCAGCAATCCAGGAGACCTTCTACTCTTAAATCCTATGCTAAACACTGGGATAATTTTGTTTCTTGGTGTCTGTGTCGCGATCTGTCGGTGGCTTCTTTGGATCCGGCTCGCATGTTGGATTTTTTGAATGATGGTTTTGTGCTGCGCTTGGCCATTTCGACTCTTCGGGCTCAGTGGGCTGCGATTCAGGCGTTCCATGTCCTCCCTTTGGTTTCTGTTTCACCATTGGTTGCTAGACTTTTTAAGTCTCTCTCTTTCCAACGCCCCCGTCCTATTATGTGTCCTCCACCTTGGGACCTGCCTTTGGTTTTGCGCTCCTTGCAGTTGGCTCCTTTCGAGCCTTTGGAGTCGGTGGAGTTGAAGTTTTTGACACTCAAGGTGGTGTTTCTTGTGGCGATTGCTTCTGCCAGACGTATGGGGGAGCTGGGTGCATTCCTTCGTTCTGCTCCCTTTTTGTTGGTTTTGCCGGACAGGGTGGTGTTGCGCCCTCATCCTACGTTCGTTCCGAAAGTGGGTTCTTATTTTCATAGGTCTTCTGAGGTGGTGCTTCCATGTCTTTGTCCTGATCCTTCCTCGGATGAGGAATCCCTGTTGCACCTCTAGGATGTTCGGCGCGCTTTATTGATATATTTGTCGCGCACGTCTTCATTTTGCAAAGTGGACAACTTGTTTGTCAATTATGGTTTGTCACGTCAGGGACTGAAACCCTCCCTCTCGACGATCAGTCGCTGGATTAAGGAGGCCATTTTGTTGGTGTATGCTTCGGTTTCTGATGTTCCCTCCCTTCCTGTTCAGGGGTGTTCCACCCGCTCTGTTGCTGTGTCTTGGGCCTCCTTCAAAGGGGTGTCCATGGAGGATGTTTGCCGGGCTGCTACTTGGTCTTCACCTCATACATTCATGTCCCATTACCGCCTCCAGGTTGGGGGTGGGGGTTCTGTTTCATTTGCATCTTCTGTGTTGACTGCGGGGATGCCTTGAGAGGTTGTCTTTGATTGCTGTACCTCTGTATATTAAATATAGTTTCACTGCAATTTGATGTGGTCTTTTCCTTACATGAAGCTGATTGCTTTGGTATCGACTCATTTGTGAATACTGTGGCGAGGAAGACTGGACGAGGAGGTAATGCCCCGATTACTTACCGGTAATCTTCATTACTCCGAGTCCTAGTCTTCCTCGCCACAGTATAGTTTCCCTTCCCTCCCGGCCCTGGTGGTGGCTTCATGTCTGCGGCTTTGTGTATCAGGTCGTGATGTTGATTCTGTATCCCTTTATGGGATTGGCTGAAGACACTGGGGGCCATATTGGAGGAGGGAGGGGAGACTAGAGCGCTGCTATTTTTAATTTTACTTGGAGTTCTGTGTGGAGCCTGAGGCTCATTTGTGAATACTGTGGCGAGGAAGACTAGGACTCGGAGTAATGAAGATTACCGGTAAGTAATCGGGGCATTCTCTGAGCAAGTTAGGATTTGAAATTGACACACCTGTGGCAATGCGGATTAGCATATCAATGTATGATCTATTGTTGAACTTTTTACTGCTTAACCCCTTCGATGCTCATGACGGAATGGTTCCGTCATGAGCATCGGTGCCCCTGTGCTCATGACAGGACCATTCGTCATGAGGCCAGGGGCACGAAATCCCTCTGCTGCAGACAGCAGAGGGATTTCTATTTCACCCCTGTGACCTTGGGAGCTGGGAAAGTGATTTTTTTCAGCTAAAATTGAGGTTTGCAGGGGATTCTGAGTAAGGAAACGTTGGGGGATCCAGGCAAACAATACCTCCCTGGAATCCACCAGGTGTCTAGTTTTCAGAAATGTGTGGGTTTGATAGGTGTCCCTAGATGGCCACCGAGCACGGGGCCAAAAACCCAGGTGACCCCCCCTTTCAAAACCAGTTTGGTTGGTGATAGGCAATTTTGATGTCGCCTCAATACGTTTTGGGCCCCTGCCTGTCGCGGGTACTTGGGCCTCCCACACGACTGAGGCACCATTTTTATCGGGAGACCCGGGGGAACGCTGGGTGGTAGGAAATTTGTGTCAGCCTGGTGATGCCACAACTTTCCCACACTAAAATGTGTGAAAAAAGTGATTTTTTCAAATAAAATTAAGGTTTGCAGGGGATTCTGGGTAAGAAAACGTTGGGGGATCCACGCAAGCTATTCCTTCCTGGAAGGTTCTTGACGTGCTTCCAGTATCTGCTAGGAAAACCTTAGTCCACGCACTTGTCACCTCTCGTCTGGACTATGGGAATGCCCTCTATTTGGGCGCCAGCAGTAAAAGCATGCAGAGGCTACAATATAGTCAGAACGCGGCTGCACAACTTGTCCTGATGCTTCCTAGGAGAGCCTCGTCTAAAGATGCGCGATCTACCTTACACTGGCTCCCAGTTAAAGAAAGAGTCTCATTTAAGGCCCTCTGCACTAGTCACCGGATCCTGCTAGGGAAGGGCCCGATCTATCTCCACAACCTTCTGTCCCCCTATACGCCCTCTAGGGCCCTGCGATCCTGGGGCGCAGGTCTTGTTCAAGTCCCTGCTATAAAAAGAACAAGAATGGGGGGACGTTCCTTCCGCTACCTAGCAGCTAAACAATGGAACGCTCTCCCCTTGGAACTGCGGCTGGAACAATCCGAAACCAAGTTCCGGAAAAAACTAAAGACCTGGCTTTTCAACCCATAGAATCCTTCCCAGCCCATTTCTCCCGGCCTCCTACCACGTACCAGGCTGCTCCAATTGGCCGCAGCGCGGGGACACACTAGTCAGTGTAACCATGCGCTTTATAAACGTCTTTATTATTATTATTATTATTATTATTATTATGCCCCCAGGTGTCTACTTTTCAGAAATGTGTGGGTTTGGTAGGTTTCCATAAAGATAGCCGCCGAGTACGGGGCCAAAAACCCAGGTGACCCCCTTGCAAAACCAGGTTGTTTTGTGATAGGCAATTTTGATGTCGCTTCACTACGTTTTGGGCTCTTGCCTGTCGCGGGTACTTGGGCCTTCCACACGAGTAAGGCCCCATTTTTATTGGGAGACCCGGGGGAACACTGGGTGGTAGGAAATTTGTGTCAGCCCGGTGATGTCACAACTTTCCCACACAAAAATGTGCGAAAAAAGTGATTTTATTCAGCTAAATTGGAGGTTTGCAGGGTATTCTGGGTAAGGAAACGTTGGGGTATCCACGCAAGCCATACCTCCCTGGAATCCCCCGGGTATCTAGTTTTCAGAAATGTGTGGGTTTGGTAGGTTTCCCTAGGTGCCGGCAGAGGTAGGGTTCAAAAACTACAGCGAGGCACTTTGTTAAAAAAGGGTCATTTTTCACTGTGAAATTGTTGTGTGTCCAGGTTGCGTTTTGAGCTGTTTCCTGTCGCGGGCACTAGGCCTAACCACACAAGTGAGGTCCCATTTTTCTCAGAAGACTTTGGGGAATGCGGGGTGGGTCAAAATTTGTGGATCCATGCAAATTCCGGAACTTTCCACCACAGAAATATGGTGAAAATCTGTTGTTTTGGGCAATTTTTTAAGTTTGCATGGGATTCTGGGTAACAGAACCTGGTGAGAGGCAGTCAAGTAACCCCATCCTGGATTCCCCTGTGTGTCTAGTTTTCAAAAATGGATAGGTTTGCTAGGTTTCCCTAGGCGCCAGCACAGCTAGGGTTAAAAAACTACAGCTAGGCACTTTGCCAAAAAAGGGTCATTTTTCACTGTGAAATTGTGTTGTGTCCACGTTGCGTTTTGCGCCATTTCCTGTCGCGGGAAATAGGCCGACGCACACAAGTGAGGTACCATTTTCCTCGGAGGACTTTTGTGAACACGGGGTAGGTGGAAGTTTGTGGATCCACGCAAATTTCAGAACTTTCCACCACAGGAATGTGAGGAAAATGTGATTTTTTGGCAATTATTTTGGTTTGCAAGGGTTTCTGGGTAACAGAACCTGGTGAGAGGCAGTCAAATCACCCCATCCTGTATTCCCCTGGGTGTCTAGTTTTCAAAAATGTATAGGTTTGCTAGTTTTCCCTAGGTGCCGGCAGAGGTAGGGTTCAAAAACTACAGCGAGGCACTTTGTTAAAAAAGGGTCATTTTTCACTGTGAAATTGTTGTGTGTCCAGGTTGCGTTTTGAGCTGTTTCCTGTCGCGGGCACTAGGCCTAACCACACAAGTGAGGTCCCATTTTTCTCAGAAGACTTTGGGGAATGCGGGGTGGGTCAAAATTTGTGGATCCATGCAAATTCCAGAACTTTCCACCACAGAAATATGCTGAAAATCTGTTGTTTTGGGCAATTTTTTAAGTTTGCATGGGATTCTGGGTAACAGAACCTGGTGAGAGGCAGTCAAGTAACCCCATCCTGGATTCCCCTGTGTGTCTAGTTTTCAAAAATGAATAGGTTTGCTAGGTTTCCCTAGGCGCCGGCACAGCTAGGGTTAAAAAACTACAGCTAGGCACTTTGCCAAAAAAGGGTCATT
The DNA here is from genome assembly GCF_964204655.1 of Triturus cristatus. Classification (NCBI taxonomy): domain Eukaryota; kingdom Metazoa; phylum Chordata; class Amphibia; order Caudata; family Salamandridae; genus Triturus; species Triturus cristatus. The sequence continues at coordinate 344,803,014 of NC_140587.1, read as the reverse complement.
TTTCACTGTGAAATTGTGTTGTGTCCACGTTGCGTTTTGCGCCATTTCCTGTCGCGGGAAATAGGCCGACGCACACAAGTGAGGTACCATTTTCCTCGGAGGACTTTTGTGAACACGGGGTAGGTGGAAGTTTGTGGATCCACGCAAATTTCAGAACTTTCCACCACAGGAATGTGAGGAAAATGTGATTTTTTGGCAATTATTTTGGTTTGCAAGGGTTTCTGGGTAACAGAACCTGGTGAGAGGCAGTCAAATCACCCCATCCTGTATTCCCCTGGGTGTCTAGTTTTAAAAAATGTATAGGTTTGCTAGGTTTCCCTGGGTGCCGGCAGAACTAGGGTTCAAAACCTACAGCTAGGCACTTTGCCAAAAAAGGGTAATATTTCACTGTCAAATTGTGTTGTGTCCACGTTGCGTTTTGTGCCGATTCCTGTTGTGGGCACTAGGCCTACCCAATCAATCAAACAATCAATCACTGCATTTGTAAAGTGCGCTACATACCCGAGAGGGTCTCAAGGCGCTGGAGAGGGGGGGGTGCTACTGGTTGAAGAGCCAGGTCTTGAGGAGTCTTCTGAAGGCCAGCAGGTCCTGGGTCTGTCGCAGGATGGTGGGGAGAGTGTTCCAGGTCTTGGTGGCGAGGTAGGAGAAGGATCTGCCACCGGCGGTTGTTTTTCGGATGCGAGGGACTGTGGCGAGGTCGAGGTTGGCTGAGTGGAGGCTTCGGGTGGGGGTGTGAAAGCTGAGTCGGTTGTTGAGGTAGGTGGGTCCGTTGTTGTGCAGTGGTTTGTGTGCGTGGATCAGGAGCTTGAAGGTGATCCTTTTGTTGACGGGGAGCCAGTGCAGGCCTCTCAGGTGGAGTGTGATGTGGCTGCAGCGGGGGACGTCAAGGATGAGTCGGGCCGAGGCGTTCTGGATGTGTTGGAGTCGTCTCAGGAGCTTGTTTGTAGTTCCAGAGTAGAGGGCGTTCCCGTAGTCGAGTCTGTTGGTGATGAGGTCCTGGGAAACGGTTTTTCTCGTGTCGAGGGGGATCCATTTGAAGATCCTGCGGAGCATACCGAGGGTATTGAAGCAGGACGCGGAGACGGCGTTGACTTGCCTGGTCATGGAGAGAGTGGAGTCGAGGATGACCCCCAGGTTGCGTGCGTGGTCCGTGGGTTCCGGGGCTGTGCCTAATGACGTGGGCCACCAAGAGTCGTCCCAGGCTGATGGGGTGGGTCCGAGAATGCACACAAGTGAGGTACCATTTTTCTCGGAAGACTTTGGGGAACGGGAGGTGGGTGGAAAATTGTGGATCCACGCAAATTCCTGAACTTTCCACCACTGAAATGTAAGGAAAATGTGTTTAATTTGGCAATTTTTAGGTTTGCAAGGGATTCTGGGTAACAGAACCTGGTGAGAGGCAGTCGAGTCACCCCATCCTGGATTTCCCTGGGTGTCTAGTTTTAAAAAATGTATAGGTTTGCTTGGTTTCCCTAGGTGCCGGCAGAGCTAGGGTTCAAACCTACAGCTAGGCACTTTGCCAAAAAAGCAAAAAAGGGTAATTTTTCACTGTGAAATTGTATTGTGTCCACGTTGCGTTTTGTGCCATTTCCAGTCACAGGCATTAGGCCTACACATGCAAGTGAGATACCATTGTTCTCGGAAGACTTTGGGGAACGCGGGATGGGTGGAGATTTGTGGATCCACGCAGATTCTAGAACTTTCCACCACAAAAATGTGAGGAAAATGTGTGTTTTTTGACAATTCATTTGGTTTGCAAGGGATTCTGGGTAACAGAACCTGGAGAGAGGCAGTCGAGTCACCCCATCCTGTATTCCACTGGATGTCTAGTTTTCAAAAATGTATAGGTTTGCTAGGTTTCCCCAGGTGCCGGCAGAACTAGGGTTCAAAAACTACAGCTAGGCACTTTGCCAAGAAAGGGTCATTTTTCACTGTCAAATTGTAGTGTGTCCATATTGCGTTTTGCGCTGTTTCCTGTCACGGGCATTAGGCCTACCCACACAAGTGAGGTACTATTTTTCTGGGAAGACTTTGGGGAATGTGGGGTGGGTGGTAATTTGTGGATCCACGCAGAGACCAGAACTTTAACTATCAGAAATGTGAGGAAAAAGTGTTTTTTGGACATTTTTTTAGGTTTGCAAGGGATTTTGGGTAACAGAACTTGGTGAGAGCCTGTCAAGTCATCCCATCCTGTATTCCCCTGGGTGTCTAGTTTTAAAAAAAGTATAGGTTTGCTAGGTTTCCCTAGGTGCAGGCCAAGCTAGGGTTCAAAAACTACAGGTAGGCACTTTGCAAAAAAAGGGTAATTTTTCATTGTGAAAATGTGGTGTGTTCATGTTGCGTTTTGAGCCGTTTCCTGTCGTGGGCACTATGCCTACCCACACAAGTGAGGTACCATTTTTATCGGAAGACTTATGGTAATTCAGATTTGTAAAGCAACTGTTATTACCCATTGACTTTCAATGCATTTCTGCCTTCCAAATGAAAGACAATGTGTAAAAAAGAAGTCATTTTGAAAAATGAACGATAATTCTCATGCTAGTATGAGTGTTCCCAATTTCGGAAATGTGCAAATATCTACTGTTTCTAAACTCTATATTTTGTTCCCATTTCAGGAAATACATAGGTGTCTTTCATACCAATTTTTCTATGTATACATTTTCCCAGAGTAATTGCTATATACCCGCTACATAATAAAAAACCATTGCAAGTTGCTGCTCAGTTTTTGGCTCTGGGTTCGTCGGGTACTTAGTGAACCTACAAGTAGTATATATACCCACAACCAGTACGGTCCTGCGGATATAACTGTATATTGCTTTCAAAGAGCTGTCATAATTAGAAGTTGTTACAGGTGAAAACGTTGACACAAAAACTTTATTTTTCAACTAATTTTCAATTTTTCCTACAGTTAACTGTTAGTTTCTATAAAGAAACCTTGTAGGATCTACACAAGTGACTCCTTGCTGAATTCAGAATTTTGTCTACTTTACAAAAATGTATAGCTGTCCAGGATCCATTATTGCTTTCATACCCATTTCTACCATTAACTGGAAGGAAGTTGAAAGCACAAAAAATAGCAAAAATAAGCTATGCCCCAGAAAAATGCCAAAACTGTGTAAAAATGTTTGGTTTTCTGGCAAAAGTCTGTCATTCCCTTAAAGCTGGGAAAATGATGATGTAAGCCCCACAAACCCTTTTTGATACCATTTGCAGGGAAAAACCAAGACGCTTTCATTTGCAGCACTTTTTTCCCATTTTTCCCAAAAAAATAAAAATATTTGCTGTATTTTGGCTAATTTCTGGGACCCCTCCATGGGAATCCACAAACCCTGGATACCTTTAGAATCCCCATGATGTTGGAAGAAAAGGACTCAAATTTAGCGTGGATACCTTATGTGGTCAAAAAGTTACAGGGGCCTAAGCGCGAACTACCCCAAATAGCCAAAAAAAGGCTTAGCACAGGTGGGGAAAAGGCCTAGCAGCGAAGGGGTTAAGAAGGTGATTGATGCTGATGTGTCCCCTTTTGTATTTCTGTTCAGGAGCCTTAGACCACGTTTTTCCTGCTGCATTCTCAATTTGCTTCCACCTTGATGAGTCACATTTTTGTACTTAGATTACTTTGATCTGTATTAAAATTCCCAGAGATAATGAAAACTGTTTGCTTGCATTGCTTCTGTAATGTTTTTATTATTTTGAGCAAAGTTTGCATGTTTTTCTTTTTTTTTCACTTTGCTGAGGTGAATGTACACATTTATAAACAGCAGTGCCATAGGCATGCAACATGCCTTCTTGGTTTCTTACTTAATTACTAGAAGCCAGTTTACCCCGAGATCCATTTTTTCTATGGCCCAGTGGAATTTTGTAGTGCAGAACGGAGAGAGCCCACCCCTTGTATTGTCTGAATTTCAAAAACGTTGTGGTCGATACATGATATTCTACGGATCTTACAACTTGTGTTGATTCTAAACACCACATTTCCTGAGTCAGGATAATGTCGAAGTTCTGGAGAAATGACCTTGGCCCTTATTTATGAGGCCTTGCGTCTGTTTTGCGCTTCCGTTGCGTCATGTTTTTTGACGCATCGGCGGCGTAAAACATGCCTCCTGGTGTGCCCTATTTACAAAGTGATGCATCTAGGCAGATGCGTCACTTTGCAAACCCCTGCGATACATTATACCTGTGTCAGGTATAATGTATGCAGGGTGGACGTTCCCACGTATGTAAGCCTCGTAGAAGTGACGCAGTGAAATCTACGAGATGTCACTGGAACCACTTCTCTGGTGCAAATGCATCAATATCTTACGCCTGCCTCACAGCAGGAGTAAGACTGACACAGGCCCTTTCACATGGGCCTTGCCCCATGTGAAAGGACACATTGCTGGAGTTGCATCACTTTTGTGACACACTCCAGCAATGCGTCACTTTTGCGCCTACAGATACGTCAGAAATACTGACGTATCTGTAACTCCATGCCACATGATGCATCATACAGTAAATATGACGCATCTATTATGTCACAAGGAGGGCGCACTGAGAAGTGACGCATTGCTGCTTTCACGCAGTGATGCGTCACTTCTCATAAATGAGGCACTCCTTGTCTCCTCTTCTTGTAGCAGATTCTCAAGCCCATGTGTTTTCCATGAACAGATGTTTTTGCTATCTGACTCTGTTTCAGAGCTTCTACTCTTCTTGTCAGAACCGGTTGATGATCTGACTGTTGGGAAGCCTGGTTTGTAAGGGCTGTGGTAACATAATACACCTGCTGGACCTGGCCCTGGTGGTTAATGCTTGAAAACGTCCCAATTGTTAGGTTTTCAAAAGTTCATGGATTCATTCCTGCCCCTGCCACTTCCCTTCGGACAGAACTCCCTCTTGATTTTATAGGTAGCAGTCGTCCTGGGTAGGGGGACATCGATCTTTTGTAGCTCTATTCCCCAGTAATTGAAGATGACTTGATTTGCCAATATTTGGTCAACTATATCCGGAGAGACCCAAGTTATTACTGTTGCCTCTATTGGGATGGGATTTGAATTCCAATTATGTCAAGTCAGAAGACGTAATGAATGCAAGGTCTCATATTTCACTTGTTAACTTTATGATGGTTTCTCTTTTTAGGGTGTCGAACGCCACTGTTGACGTGTTATTAGAAATGAATGAAAGTTTGTTAGCCTGGAGACTGCCTATTGCTTGCTGCAACTCAGGAGTTTAATCATGCTGGTCCTCATCTGGCTCACCTGTCTGTGGTCTCACAATGATATTTCATCTTGTTCTACCTGGATGTTTCTCCATGTCGTTCCTGTTGAAGGGCTTTCCTCACAGACTTGTGTGATTGTGTTGATCCTTGAATTCAAGTGGTCTAAAAGGGGCTGGCTATCACAATTTTGCTGCATTTTATCTGTATGCTTGTCCTCTTTTTTTCTGCCGAGTGGGTATAACCACCTGCCTGCCTGTTGCCCTTTAAGCTGTGTCGTGAACGTTTGGTGACTGGTCTAAGTTTTTTGCCGACACACTAGGTTGTATACTTGGGTGGCTTAGGGCAGTTTATGTTCCTTGTATATTATCGTGCTGTATTTCTGTTGATTCAGTTTCCACCTGTTTTACTTTCTCTGCATTCAAAACCTCCAAATTTCTGTGCTGTGACAATAGCTGCCGTATGTTGTTTTGTTGCACGACTTTACCTTTCTTGCGTGCTTTTCTTTGCCGTTTCTTTTCCTATTTTGTAGTTTTCTGCTCAAACTCTACCTTTTCAAGTCCTCAGGTGCTTGAATTTTTCTTCTGGCATCAGCTGTTACTTGTTGTGAGGGACTTATATCACTGATGTTCGCCACCTGTCCATTTGCCTGGGAGACGGTCTGAGTAGCCATCAATCACCATGAGGGCCTCACTTTCTTTTTTTTTTTCCTTTTTTTTTTAAATTAATCCATGATAGTTACATTACATTGCATTTAATTAATTAGTGGTTTGAAACAAGACACAAAAAAACAGTCCTAAAAGCAGATTAGGACAGTATTTGACAAAAATTCTAATAGTCTTAAGAAAAGCAACACTAGGGTGCCGATTCCGATCCGTTAAAAAATATTTCCGTACGTCTCGAATCCGTATTTTTTTCCGTACGAATTGTACAAGTCACGTCCGACCCGTGAAGTACGATTCGTATGGGAAAAAGTACGTATAGATCGGCACGCTCCGTATGAATCGTAGCGGGAAAAGTTGTACGAGACGTACCCGGACACTTTTCCGTACGATTCGTAAAAAGACAGTCCGAGCGTGCAAGTACAATCCAGACCGGCTATCCGATTTACAAATCGTACGGAAAACGGCCCGTACACGGGGAATGACTCCACCCGCTACGAAGTGAAGTTTGTACGACTCGTAGCCCGGGAAAAGTTGTTACGGGGTTTGAGTCATACAGGACCCCCCACCCCCTGTATGTATGCACCGTACCCCCCTATGTACGCACCGTACCCCCACCCCCGTATGCGCTGGGGGTACGGTGCGTATATACGGGGGGGGTATAGTGCATACATACGGGGGGTGGGGGTACGGTGAGTACATACGGGGGTGGGGGTACGGTGTGTAGATACGGGGGTGGGGGTACGGTGCGTACATACGGGGGGTGGTGGGGGAACGGTGCGTACATATGCGGGGTGGGGGTACGGTGCATGCATTCGGGGGTGGGGGTACGGTGCGTACATACGGGAGGGGTGGGGGGGCCTGTACGACTCGTACCCCTGGGGAATCAGCTTTTACGGCTGTTTTTGGCTCCCGTAAAAAAAGAGCCGTACGGAGTGCCGTAGGGATGGATCGTACTTGCTGGGCTGTAAAACGCTGCTTACATCCGTACGGACGGCGCGTACAGGCTGTTCCAGATCTGATTCGTAGTTTTTTTTTACCCGTACCGTCTTTTGTACGATTCGTACGGAAATAGGCTTTCTGTACGCTCCGTACGACGATTCGTAGGGCCTTTTGACCGCATCGGAATCGGCACCTAAAGGTTAGAAAATGGTTAGCAAGCTCATCGGTTACAATACGCACAACTTCATTGTAAATCTAAAGTGCATGACAATTTCTTAAAGTGCAAATGCATAGGCCTTCAGGATATAACCCCGAAAATAACACATCATTCATCCATATAGGACACCACCGGCCCCCATATCTCCTTGCCCAATTTCCTTTTTCGGGCACCTTTTACTGTATATGACCGATGCTCTAGATTGAAGATGGTTAAGAATCTGTCCCACCATAATTCAAAAGTCGGGGCATCTTTCTGAAGCCACATTGAGGCAATATATAACCTGGCAATGGCTGTAGCCAGAGAGATCAGATATCAGAATCTATAAGCCAGCTGGTCACATCCATCCCTCTCCGCTACCCCCAACAACACGTGAGCAGCTGACAGTCTTACTGGGCCCCCCGTAATTTCTGCTAAAAATGTCTCCCTAAGTGCCCGAAGAAGTTACTTAAGTGCCTACATGTGAAAAAAATGTGCACAATGTCAGCATTCTCCGTTCCACAATGAAAGCATCTTCCATCATTTGTCCCACCCCATTTTAACAACCTAGCTGGGATATAATAGAGGCTAAACATGGATTTATAGTGTTGTGCACAGAGATTGCCAAACATTAATAGCCTCCCCGCAAGCTCGATAGAGTCTTCCACCCGAGTCCCGAGGCACCCTAACCCAATTTCCCATATAGTGCTGTGAATATCTAAATCCTCACCCTTGGTGTCTAATAATGAATTGTATAAAATAACGATGCGTGCGCTTTTCCTCACAGCTTCAACTAAAGGATTTAATTCTACTTTCCATTGATTTTTGCATAGATAATCGTGAACGTGTAAATATTTAAAAAATTTGGATATGGGAAGGTGGTATTTCTCAGCTAACATCTCAAAGGACATCAAAACCCCGTTGGCATATAAATCACCAATATATTGAATACCTTTAGTCCGCCATCTATCAATGGTCCTATCCCAAAATATAGGTGGCAGGAGTGCCGTAGCTGTAAATGGAGTATACTGGGAGACCCTCTCTAGTCTATAGTATTTTTGCACGGCTTTCCACACCTTAAAGGCGGCATTTAAAACATTAAACTTATTTCTTTTATAGTAGCTTGGCTTCAGACTAATAAATAGCCGTTTTTTTGCATCACTACCCAATAGCATTTGATATATGGATGGAGCCCCAGCAATACTAATTGGCTCTGCCCCCGTTAATAAAATATTCACATGTTGCCAACTACACACAAAGTGATATAAAGTAAAGTCCGGCACTGCCCAACCGCCTTTCTCACGGGGGAGAATCATATAGTGCATAGCTCTGCGAGGCTTCCCATGAGCCCATAGAAACCTCGCTCAAATTGACTGCAGTGCTGCCAGTTGGGTACAGGAAATTTCTAGTGGAACAGATCTAAAAAAATATAAAACTTTGGGTAATATTAACATTGTAAGTACATTACATCGTCTCACGAGTGAGAGGTGTAGACATTCACACTGATCTGATTGATTCCGTACAGCATTTTAAATATTGCTCTAATTGACCTCCACCAGTGATTTTAAACATGTCCTTATTATGACCCCTAGGTATAATACCTCACTCAAAATCCAATGGTCCACAAAGCCGGCTAGAGTTAAACACAAAATTTGTGCCTTTAAAACATGAAGTTTGTAAGCTGAAGCGGCTCCAAACTCGAGCGCTAGCTGCTCTTAGGCATAGCCATCATAGGATTTGGAGTGACCACTGCCACATCGTCTGCATATGCAAACACACGATAGTGCTCTTGTCTCCAAATTACCAACTCTATCCCTGCAGTTTGTTATAACATCATTAAAAAGGGTTGATGTATAAGGAGAACAACAAGGGGGGACAGGGGCATCACTTTCTGGTGGGCTCTTGAGTACGGATGTTTCTTTTGTGTCAAATTGTAGGACTCACAGCTTTTCACGTGGTCTTGCTGCTTGCGACCTTACTTCCATCAATATGTCATTAAGGATTGATGATAAAACTTGGGGACTATCCCCTAAAATTGTGCACTGACATGTAATTTGATGTGTATAATTGGGATTTTGAGCACTCTTTAATCATATCGTTGAGAGCTTGCAGCTTCTTGTCAGTGCCCACTATATGTGTTCCAAGATGTTGAGGAGATCCACCTGAAGTTCCTGTTTATCGCTTGGTGGTGAATTTCTGAAGACCTTGCATCCGTGGTCGAGAGGAGCTCCCCCCATTTGCTGACAGGGACACACATGTCTGCTGGTTCTAAAGTTTCTTTATCTATTATTTTTGGGCTTAAAGGCCATCATGTTCTACCTGTTTTCTCTGGATTGACAGGGGAGGCCACCTTTTTCTCTGCCCACCTATTTGGACTTGAAAGGGCCTTATTTTCAAAGGTGAATTGGTCCTGGGCCAGTGAGCTGCTGCCGCATGCCACAAATGCATTTAAACTGACTGGGGTGATATCCATTTGTCTCCCAGCCCCTTGCAAATGGTCTAGAAGCGCTACCAGCTGGTTTTTGATCTGTTGTTCGCTGGATTCATGCATAAATGATACTATTTCTGTAAGTTCAATGAATGGTTGATCCTATAACTCAGGGTGCTCCAGTTGTCTCTGATGATTGTCTAGTGAGGACCTGGGCTGACACAATCCCAGTTATTGAGGTTTAAGGATGAAAGAGACTCTGTTGGACTAGTTTTGTGACCATCCACCTGCATTATGTCTGATGTGGCTGGTGCGAAACATTTTGCGTTTGCGCCAGCAGTAGGCGCCTCTTGACGTTGTCCTTACCCAAAGGGATCACTATCACTCTCTACTGTTGTTAGGTTGCTTACTGGCTCTAGGAGTGAGCTGATTGTTGTGGGATTTGACTTTTCTGAAGATTTTGATGTTAAAAAGTCTGTAATTTAGTACCCCTCTTTCTTTATTGCGGCTGTAGTTTATTTGTTTTGGAAACTGCTGTTGGGGAGGGTGATTTCAAATCTGTGTCTTCCTCCAGACAGATCACTGTATGCTGCTCAGAGCACCCTTGCCTTGTTCTCTTTGATAACTTTTATTCCCCTGTCCAGGAAACCCTCTAATCTTTCTGGAGCGCATTATTGTTCCCTTTGACTCACTGATTTCACATTTTCTGATGCCTGAGTTTCCTCCCAGTGGGGTACTCTCCCTGTAGTGCTGATGGTTGATATGTTTTTTGATGAATTGTAATGTATTCTATGCGCCCTTCTTTACCGTTGCCTTGCCATTGCAGGACTATGCAGCTCTAAGGGGGCTGTTGCAACTGTCCTTAAGCTGAGGCCTCCTTCTTCCCGAAGGCCACGTTTAGCATCTTTTACACCTTTGGCAGTGTACAAATTCGCCCAGTTCAGGGAAACTCGAGCACCCCAGCAATGCCCTCTACCCTTGCGTGCAGCGTTTGGCAATCCTTTCCTCATGTTTCTGCTGCACTTGTCAGTGATGCAAATAATCTTTAGTGTGATTTCTGTTCCTCGCTCTGCTGTTCTTACATCGTAAAGCAGCGTGAGGCAAACATTGGGGGTAGCAGCGGGGAAGGGTCAGTTAGAAATGAACTGTGATGGGCAGGCGGCAGGACAGGCAAGTTTGCAGGCAGGGAAGGCAAGCAGGCAGGGCTGGCTGCCCAGTAAAGCAGGTAGGGTAAAAGGATTTTGATGCTTGGTTCAGCTGGTCCTGGCTGTAAGCTCCCGTACTTCTGCAGCCACGTCGGCACTATCTTCACCCAACTCTCTTGCTCCTCACCACCACGCCTTGCCCTCTCTGCTCCTTATCACGGGTATGTGCTCCTGGAGTGCGCAGCCAGAGCAAGCAGTGGAAGCATAGAATCCCTGTGATGTCAGCAGGTGTGAATGGCCAGGAACGATGTCCTCACCCCCTCCCCACAGCTGCAACACAGCGTTTTCACTCCACAGCCTCCTGATCCTTGTCTTTCCTTGCTCCTTGCTCATGACTGCTTGTTCACGTCGGACTCCAAAAGCAGTCCGGCTTAACTCAGAGGCAATGTGTAAAGTATTTATACAGCACACAAAGATTAATAAAGTGAAAACATGACCGAAGAAAACTCCCACACCAATTTAGAAAAAATAGAGTAACATTTCATAAATGAAATTACGCCAAAGCAATCAAAATCGAATCAATACAAATGGCAAATTTTCTAGGTTAAAATAGCACCAAGAAGTGCAAAGTGCCACTTGTTACCTTCTCAAGTCTAATGCGAAGGGTGCCATTCGCATTGGCGGTGGTAAAGAAGATGAATCTGCTGGTGCAAGGAGCAGGTCTAGTGTTGCAGATGGTTATTGTCGTATCACAAAGAGACGGTCATTGCTGGAGCTTTTTATAGGTTGATTGTTGCCACCAGTGGCTGTCGGCTGGAAGTGCAACTCCTGTGTTGCCTGACCCACTGGAATTTTACACTGGTGATTGTTGCGGGTCGATTATAAGGCCAAAGAGGTCACTTAGCAGTCACAAAGAGCCCCAAACTTCTGTACCCTCACCTTTTCTTCAAAAGTGGTTCACACTGATGCCAGTTAAGGGTCCAGGGTCGGTCACCTCTTTGGGATCATGAAACACTGCAACAGAGGGCAACAGCAATGCTCAGGCAGGTCCAGGAAGGTTCAATTAGTGCTGGTCAGCTTGGTAATTTCAGAAAGGCACCTGGGAGCTTGTTGTGTGCCTGTTGCACACAAAGGAGGTCAGCCAACTAACCCTTGGGGTCACTCTAGGTAGACTGGGTTCAAGGAAAGCAGGTACAACTGTTCTTCTGTCAGCAGGGCAGTCCCTCTTCATCAGACAGGAGTGCAGTTCTTCTTCTGACCTTTCCACAGGTCCAGGAGTGCTTTGAGGATAGGTTCTGGAGATCCCACATTTATACCTGGGGCCAGTCTTTGTGTGGGGGAATTACCTGATCACTCCAGGAACCTGGCTCTGGTCAGTTCTGCCACTTCCCCTGGTCCTGGTTCTGAACAGTCAAGGGTGGCAAAGGCAAGGACAGGCTTGGTGTTAATTTCCTTTGTGTGTGCTGAAGGCAGGGCCATTTGAAAGGTAATCACGACAGGGCGCACAGGGGCGTAGCTTAGTCAATAATATTAGAGGGTGTGAGTCTGAGATTTTCCAAGTAACAAAATGGTGTACCCAACTAGGTACACCAGGTTGGGGGAATTGGACTTGGTAATGTATAGGAAGAGGGGAAGTCATTTATAGGTATTAGGAAAAGGAAGCACATTCTTCATAGGATTATTCTATACAAAGAGGTATTTGCAAAGTGGAGTATATTATATCCTCCACTGACTTTTTCATCTCAAAGGCATCTACCACTTTGTTGCCCCTAACATCTCAGCTGCATGGTTCCCTGTTATGTTATTGATTGTATCGACAAATGTAAAAGGAGTTGGACCAATCTGTCACAAAGCCACATGGCATGTGCAACACCCTAAGCTGATGCTGACACTTTAGTCAGGAGTACTTAATACTGGTATTTTTATTTTCATAAATGTAATGGAATAAATGAGATTACACACTGCAAGATCGTTAGTGCTGCTGGTTTAAAGGCCCCTTCATGTTCATAGTGGCGCATGTGTCGTGGGGCAATTTGGTCCTGAGTGAAACAATGCCACTTGACTTCTCATGAAACACTCAAGTATCACCTATATGTTGTTCTACTTTTAGTACAATATAATAACACATCGTGATTGTACCTGCCGAAGAGAGCTGGTTTGATTGTGAAGAACAATTGTCTGCATGTGGAAGGTTTTATGCTATGCACTGCAGTCTGCCATTTCCCGCTGCGAGGGAAAATTGAATACTTTACGGGACATACACCCTTAGCCCTAAATCCGCCCCTTCCCTAGCTCTGAAACCTATGGCCCACACAAGGTGCACCATCAATCTGGAGGTCATATTATGTTGTCAAAGTAAAGCCTTATTCAGCTAGTTAGATTTCTTTTTAAAACAAAAAAGAGAAACCATCAATTTTTGGTCACATGATGTTGGGTATACATAAACTCACATCATCTATTTTACCTTAAACATAGACCCCCTCACAAACATACCTAAACTATGCACATTTGATTTAATGTCCCTCAACGCCTTATAAAATACCTCAATTCGCCACTCGCTAGAACATGACTTGAAGGGATATAACTATTGGCAAGGTACACAGGAGAGACAATGCTAAGGTGAGAAGATGGGAAACAGGGGGGCTCATTTATGAGCCCCTGCGTCACTTTTGCGCCGCCGGTGCGTCACTTTTTGTGACGCACCAGTGGCAGAAAACATGCGCCATGTTGCGCCATATTTACAAAGTGACGCATCTAGGTAGATGCGTCACTTTGTAAACCCCTGCGCCACATTATACCTGCGCCAGGTATAATGTATGCAAGGGGGGCGTTTTGACGCAACAAAGGGTCGTAGAAGTGACACAGTGAAATCTACGAGATTTCACTGCGCCACTTCTAGTGTGCAAATGCGTCAATTTCTTGCGCCTGCCTCACAGCAGGCGTAAGACTGACGCAGGCCCTTTCACATGGGGCTTGCCCCATGTGAAAGGACACATTGCTGGAGTTGCGTCACTTTTGTGACACACTCCAGTGATGCGTCACTTTTGCGCCTACAGATACGTCAGAAATACTGACGTATCTGTGACTCCTTGCAACATGATGCGTCATACTGTAAATATGACGCATCACTGGAGACGCAGGGAGGGCGCAGTGAAAAGTGGCGCATCACTGTTTTCACACAGTGATGCGTCACTTTTCATAAATGAGGCCCAGGGAGTCCAAGCCAAGAAACCTCTCATCGCCCAACACCCCAGGCAGAGTAGATGAAGAGAGGCAGCTAAAAAGACTTGAGAGGAGGACCTGATGGGGTGTTGAAGCCCACTACTCCCAAACCCATTAAGGATTAGTGGTGAAATAGTATAGTGAAATATGAAAGTAAATTGAGTGGTGCCCTGGAGGAAAATCCACACCACTTTTTGCATGCGGTTTCTGCTTGATAGAGTTAGTGGGATACAGGTTTTTAGATAATCTATGGAACTGCTATAGAAAAAAACTTTTGAACCGAGTTACATCTTGTAGCTGGTTTCTAGTGAATAGTGCTGTCCATTGTTTTTTTGGTTGATAATTTTATGTAACTAACTGGAATTTTATTGGCCATGCATATCATTATTACAGAAATGTGTCTCACTCCAGGGAATTGCATTCCAGTCATGGGGAAGTGAAAACAGGACAGGTTTTCTTACATCTAGAAAACGTCTGCCCAGCACTCAATCGGACACCCAAGCAGAAATGCCTCACAGTGGTAGATGGGGGCTTTGTCATGCTCCGGCAGAGGTACAAACGTTTTTGTTTGAGACACGGGCGCATCCTGGTTCTTTGTCACATCCCAGTGTGCCTCTGTGAGACCCATTAGTCCTCAGATGCACATCGTCCACAAATTAACCAGTTAAATGCTAATCGACATTTGGGTAGTGTTCGAGATGTGCTTGCCAGGTACTCAAAGAGATCCTGTACGTGTGCCTTATGTGCATTTGGGGCAAGACTGAATGTAGACAGAGTACAACCTTCAGATTAATCAGCTCCCATTCATTTAAAAGCCAGATCGGATTCGACCAACAAAAAGGAGATGAGAGGGGTAATTAAGTCTATGACAGCATTCTCTTGGGAGCAATGTTTGTAAGTAAGAACACGCTGTTTCTTAATCCAGAAACACAACAGAAAGGAATTCTGCATGCATACCAGAGAACAGGAATGAATCTCAGCAAGGTTCAGAAAGATCAAAAATGAGCACAAAACCAGGTCTGTGGGTGTATGCTTGAGTAGGGCTACTCTGGGCTGACGGGCTGTCAAGTTAATCCCTGGAAGAGATGTCAATGGACTTTAAGCATTCAAAACCGGCGCATAATTTACACAGAGCCATCTAGCTGCGTTCACAGTAGAATGCTAATGGTAAATCTTAACTGGCTTGCCTCGAACATTAACATTTATGGAAAAACGTCAACCTCTTTGTGAGCGTAGGTGCACGATTCCACATTGAGGCAACTAATTCAATGTGCACATCTACTAAAAGCAAATGCAAATCATAGATGCGAGTCACAAAGAGAAGCTCTTTCTCCATGAAAACCGAACTGACTAGAAGATGACACTGTGTGGCTGAATGCATTTGTTCTTTACTTGCAATCTGCAGTGGTTGCAATGCTTTGTCCTGATGCTACTAGGAAGGAGAATCAGGCAAGAAACTGAATACAGTCATCAGCATGTAGAGATAGGCAAACAAACTCCATAAAACACCAAAGAGCAAAAAGCAGGCAAATCACAAAAGGTCAAAAAGCTGTACGGTTCTGTACAACGTGTAAACAGAATACCAAAACTTGCACGTATTGCTGAAAACGGTGGTGCTCCTGATACAATCAGCCAATCAAATGATGGCCAGGATGCATTCATCTCTCAGAAACGTTCTAAATCATTCTCACGACTCAGCCCATTTGGTATTACTCCACTCTAAGGGCCTCATGTAGGTAGCCAAATACCGGTCGGTAACGGCCGATTTTCGGTAATTATACCGTTACCGACCGGTATTTTGGCTATTGGTATGTAGGGGGACAATTATTGGTTTCGGAATTTACCGAATCGGTAAAATTACCGATTCGGTAATAATACCGAATCGGTAATGTTACCGAATCGGTAACTTTTCCGAATCGGTAATTTTACCGATTCGGTAAATTCCGAAACCAAAATCGAGATGTAGGGGGAGTGTGTGGGTGTGTTTAAGAGTCGGTATTTACCACCAACTTATAGTTGGTGGTAAATAATCAATGTATGTGTTTATGCATTTTTACGCGCGTAGCAGTGTGCAATGTGGCATACATACATGCCCTTAGGGCATGTATGTGTGCCACATGTGTACACATGGCCGAATCAGGGGTGCAACAGGGTGTCAATGTGACACCCTGCCACCCTTGCATGTGTTCACCACATTACCGAATCGGTATTTACCGATTCGGTAATGAGGCATACCTTCCCATCAATGGGAAGGTATGCCTCATTACCGAATCGGTAAATACCGATTCGGTAATTACCGAATTGTAACGAATCGGTAAAAAATACCGACTCATTACCTACATACGAGTTACCACTTCTAAAATACCGATTCGGTATCGTTCGGTATTTTAGAAGTGGTAACTGGTATGCTACCTACATGAGGCCCTAAATGTGATATCAACATAACCATTCCGCTCTTCAATCTTGCCTCTCTGATCCTCTCCACCCCCACCCCATCACTACGGAGTCTAATGCCCCTCATTGTACCCTTTCATCTTCACTCACAACTCTCTTCTACCTCCTCACTCCCACTTATATTCTTGCAAGTTCAGTTGGTATGCAACTGCACTATTTCCATGACGACTCCTTGTGCTGAAGCGTTTGGTCACATGTGGGCAAAGCAAAGTTTGGATAGCTCCTGCACAAGAGCGGCTAACTAAATGCACCTTGTGCGCCATCCGTTCCCGCCACCCCTTTACTGTACTTGTTATGCAGGACGGTGTGCTCAATGCTTCACAAACAAACTGTTCAGCGGATTGACAATAGCTTTACTACCTGAATGCCACCCCTCCTTTAGCCTTCTCTTCCATCCCTCTGACTCTCTGGTCTTGTATGGCAGCATGAACATATTTGCATTTGATGTACATACACACACACACGCACGAGGCCACATGAACGCTGCACATTACATACACACACAAGGCCAACACAAATATTGTCCTCTGTCCAGTAGGATGGCAAGTCAGTTAACAACCAGACCACCAACCACATCCTGCTGTCTGAAAATGTAAGCAAGGGCTGGATAAAGCACGGGGTAGACCTCCTCTTGCCGCTATGGCATTGTGATCAAATGTCTGTATGTCTGTACAGGCCTGAGAGAGGTAACTAGCACAAATAGGGGAAGGCAGGTAAGCAAGGAACCTGTTGAAACACCTCTGTGTGTTGTTATGCCAATTATAACCATTTATAAATACAAATGCTAACTAATTTGTGTTTATTACTAGACAAGTGAATCAATTGCATGCACGTTGGAAGCATTAAAAAGGAAGAAAAAAGCAGCAGGGAGCCGTATGCCTTATGCATCACGTGCAGAAGTTTGAGGTGGTGCATAACTCCAAGAGTTACTTTACCACGACCGTACCTTGCGGCCCACAGTTTAAATGTGGATCACTGCAACAAAAGCATTAACCCACTGAGTTATGTTACTTATCATACCAATCAAAGACCTAAATCACATGCAAAGCTTTTGAAAGCACATTAGCTTGGAGGGTGATTTTATGAGGATTCGTACGTGTGGTCATAAATTACATATATAATTCTGACACCACCAGGTGCATTAAGCACCAATTTTTAACAGTGCTCCAAAATGACACGCAGTGTGAAGCCTACTATGAAGAAAAAACTAATCGCTTAGAGTGAGGTGACTTCTTACTTATAATGCACCTGTCTGCTCCGTGATTATCACTGTTCTTGGCGGATTCTATTACATAGTGCAGGGACAGGTGGGTGACAGGCCATAGTAGAGCCTGAGAAAATCCAGGCCATGTGGGACTGGGGTTTTCCGAGTCTAGCGAAAAAGACTCAACTTGTATTTCCTGAGTGGAGGTGAAGAATAGTGTCCCAACCTGAGGTGGCACCCAAAAAATCTGGCACACAGTTCTGATGTTGTATATTATAGCTGCGTGTTATTGTTCTGCTGCAGTGCATTAAAATAACCCAACATTGACTGGCTGGGAGACGGGAAGACTGTCCTGATTTCTGACCCAAGCACCACCACAAGGCACACTGCCCTGCTGCTGTGCATCAAGTGACTGAAGAATGGACTCAAAGTTAGTGTCCTGGGTGCACAATTTTAAATCAGAACTGCGCCCAGCTTATGTGTGCCCTGGTTGCTCGTCTCACTATCGCAAGTCTCCCAGCTTGAAGGTGGTGAATGAACCTGACCATCATACAGCCGACTAGAGCTGTCATGACCCGACAACGTTTTTTCTGGGGGTGTTCCACCCCATACACCTCTCCTGAAGAAACGCCACTGAGGTCACAATTCCTCCCCAGCCATCCTGTCAGAAAGGCCCTCGCCACTGGTACCTAGGCTTTGTTTGTTTCACTGTCTGGACCCATAAAAGCAGAGCCATTCACAGTCATGTGACCCAGGGCACTAGCAGACAAGAACATTTAGTCTGGGCAGAAAAATGGCAACTTTCTAAAAGTGGGATTTTTTAAAATTGCAACTTAAATTTTGACTTCTCCATTAAAGAGGATTTAAAATTTTAAATTACAATTCATTTGAGTGCAAACATTGCTTCTCTATCTGCTTTATCTCTAAAGTTGGCACTTAAGGGTAACAAGGTAACCCAGTGTTATTCTATGGAAGACATAGGTCTTACAACAGTGAAACATGACTTTAGGACTTTTTCACTGTCAGGGCATGAAACACCTAAACACACATGTCCTACTTTTTAAATACCATGCCCCCTTCCGATGAGCCTTTTAGGTCTATCTTAGCTGTGACATATAAGTATTGAAAATGAATGTTTAGGCCTGGCAAATTGTTTATTTTGTTTGGTGAAAATGATAATTGTATATATACTACAGGCTGCAGTTGCAAGCCTGAGGCATGTTTCAGAAGGCTACTTTAGTTGGTGGCATAATGAATGCTCCTTCCCACTTACTAGTATTTAATTCACAGATCCTGAGTACCTGTACTATCATTTACTAGGGATAGGGATGTATGAGTAAATGAAAAGATGCTGATTAGGCATGGGCCAATTTTACCATGGTTTAAGGAGAGAACACAAGCACTTAAGCACCGGTTAACTGGCTGGAGTAAAGTGCACAGAGTCATATTGCTTATAAACCTTAGTTCAGCAAATTATGTGACAGAAGGCAAAAGGTTTGCATTCATTCATTGTATTGAATTGAAATAATTTTCTTGTCCCCATCATACCTACCCTCTTCATCTCTTATTTCCCTTGTGTCTTTGTGCTACCCTGGATGTATTTTAATTAGGTAGCAGCACTTTTGTTTCAAGTTCAAATTGTGGATAATGGGGATGCATTCTGTTTCGTTTCATCTTTTACCTCTGGTCTCTTTAAAAGAATATTATGTAGGGATCTTAGGTGGTAGTTGTGTCTGTCAGAGTTTCTTTGATGTGGACTTGTCTTTAATAAATACCAAAGCATTCTGTGGTGTTACTCTTCAAAACAATTAATGACATAAACATTTCCTGTGAGGACACTCTGTCCTCTTCACTGTTGCCATGTTGGGTCTGTTCAGTTCCACTCCTCAGCTAGCACAGGAGCCAATCTTTTTTCATTTCCAGGATCGAAAGCACTCAAAGAAGATTTTATGAATGTTTTCAAACTTGCATATTTTGCAGGCACGCAAAAACCTTCTGTAATGGTATAGTTGGATTTTAAGTAACAGTTCTGAAACTATCACTTTTAGAAAGTTTGCATTTTCTTATTCTTACCATTTGGTTCCTGCAGCCCGCTCCTGGGTCACATGACTATGTGTAGTTGGCAGTTGGCCCTCGTGTATTCCCGCCAGATGGCATAACACTAGAGGGTATGGGTGTTGGCAGGATGGGTCATCTCTGCAGGATGGGGGTGAGCTGGCACCTACCACACTTGCACCTTGAAGGCACTGGGACAGCTCACACACATAGGACAAAGGACACTCTATTGTGCCCCCCAGACAGACTGAGACCAGAGCAGGGAGGCAGAAAATTCCAGACACCTTTGTGGGGGAAACTTCTGAAGCTTCTCGCACTTCAAAGTGGGCACCAGGTAAAAATAGGGTTCTCTCAGGCCCACTCTTCAGTTCACTCCTAGAACGGTGGATACTTCAGAAGAAGGGCGCCCTGCTGCCCTGCTGATTGAGTCTTGCCTTACTTCCTAAGAAGGAATACTGGACCTTCTCCCTTTATCTCCGGCTGAGTGATATCAAGGATCAGCTGACTGACCTCCTGAGTGAGCTAAAGGGATATAACAAGCTACCAAGCCCTCTCTTTAATTGCCCACCTGACCTGCTGCACTGGACCTGCCTTGACCTGCAATTATACCTGATTGAGCCCATGTGGCCTCTGCTGGAGAGAGTTCTCTATCCCCAATTGGTACTTCCCCTGGTCCTGGGTCCTGCCTGGTATCAAAGAGAGCTCCTCCTGGCCTAACTGGCTCAAAGTGAAGCAAAGCCTTGCCAAGACTCGGTACACAGCTGCAAGCTTCATCAGAACTGAAGCCAACAATCAGAAGGCCCACAAAGTCTTGCTGCACAGTTTCTTTGGAACCAATGCAGCGAAAAGCACCTTGATGTAAGAACTTGCATGACAGCCCTCAAAGTTAATTGGAACTGAGACCCAACAACGCAAAACTTTGCAAAGCAACGCCACACAAACTGTGCACCAAGGACATAGGGTAAAATCCTCAGCTGGCTAAACTTGGTGCCATGCCTGGCCTGCTCTCCATCGCAGTCGGCCTGAATTTATGACTTTGTCCCAGCCCAGCTCAACCAGATAGCCTCAGTTGGCTCTTTGTACGGTTTGGGGCTACTTTTATTTCAATGTTTAAAATTGTATATCTCAGGTTCTACTGACTGATTTTTTTTTGTGTTGGTGTGAAATAATTTATTACATTTTCCCTATTTTTCTAAATTGGTGTGGGATTATTCTTGAAATTTCACTTTATTACTTTAGGCATTGCCTCTAAGTTAAGTCTGGCTGCTTTTGTGCCAAACTACAAGGGGGTCAAGCACAAATTCAATGCAGTGATTTTCTGTGGTTCACCCTGACAAGGACTGTAGCTGTTGCATGAGTAGAGCAACCCAATTTCTCACGGACCCTATAATGGGATTTGCACCAGTATAATTTTGCACAGTCATGGGGTGCAATTCTCAAGTGTGAAAGGTATCATTTTATAAATACTTTAGAAATCGTGAATGTAGATATTATCAGCCTTAACTATATCTTACAATTACAAATAGCTCTGCAAATTAGGTCCTCTTTTGCTTTCAAGTGGATAAGTGTTGAGAAACTTCACTAAAAGACAGACTTTCCAGGTGTTAGATAGAATATATGGCATACGATTTTAATTATGTAATGGATGCCCTGCATAACTTTAGGTGGACAGCATTATTCTACTGAACATTAATTCATTTTTTCTCGTTGTGCTAGGAACCATCTAGAATTAAGCTTCAACTGAACCACAAATAGGAGGTGGTGCAATTCCACAGCTTTTGATATTAGCTTCCAATCAGAAGCTCGTCTGAACAATGAATTTAAATACTCTTGTTCACTCTGTCACCAGAATTTTTAATGATTGGATTTCCACAATTTTTTTTAAAAACATTTTTTTACTAGAAGTTATTTCTACAGAGCTGAGTTTGACATTTTTTAATTATTAAAGGTTGTCCTCAGCTATGTACCAGTTGTAGTTCTGGGATTGCACCTACCAGCACGTTTTACTCTCATAAGAGCTCATCAAAGGAGAATTACAAATTCTCACTGCTCGCTTGCATACATAATAAGACACTAGTGTCAAATAAACTAACACTCCCTGGATTGAGAATTAAAGGCCAGACTTATGGCCCAAATCTTCAAAGTCAACCAATGCTCAGCTACTGCAACACAACATCTCCCCAAGTGTCGTGGTAAGAATGCAGGTAGCTCAAGATACTGGATGTGAGACAGAGACTGCTGCACGAATACATATCTTGTTGTTATGTGAGTTGCCTAATAGCACTGTTTTTGAAAAGTATTTCCATATAGACAGCCCCCAGGCGTTCAAGTCATTCCAAATCATAGACTATTTGAAACTCACACCAGCTAATATTTGTATGAGTGCAGCCATATCATTTGAATCGTAGTCAAACTGCAGGTTGCCTACCACTTGATTGCAAGATAATATTACTCTGATGAATTCTAAACAGTATTCTGAAAAAAAGAATGGGGAATGTTGTGTAATTAATTTAAAACAAATTGTAATGAAATAAATTGTATGTACTATAACTACCACTATGCCTGAGTGAAAACAGAAAATACTAAAATATCGATCAAAGTAATATCGAAAAGAATATCTATTTGATGTCCCCATCTAAAGCTGATATTTGTGTGACGGCCATCTTAAACCTCCTATATCCCCCCTTAGTTTTCGGACGTCATCGGAGATGGCCCAAAGCAACAGATGAGCACAGGAGATCAGCATACAAACTGCACGCTTTTAATAATCTGAACGTAAAGAGGGACTTGAAAAGGTAAGAGGTCCAATAATAATATTTTTCTGGATGCCCCTGCTTTTTTCTGTTGCAGTTTTATATTGCGCAAACTCGACCCGAAGGTATCAGAGCACTTAAGATGAGCACCAATTGCATTATAGACTGACACATTTTTTGTAGGCTTTGGGAGATTAAGTGATTTGCCCAGAATAAAAGGATGTTTGAGCCTCCAGCCAGACTGAAACCTGGTTCTCAAGCTTCAAAGTCAGCCTCTCTAGCCGTCAAGCCAAAGAACATTATCATGGGCTCTGTTAGTAGTTACAAAATCAGGAATGGAACATACAAATGTGAACTAATTATGACGCTCTATTTAGAAATTTAGATTCCTTACCAAGAACGGCCTGCTAGATAAGCTGTTTGCAAAGCAGGCATAGGGTGCACTTGTCTTGTTTCACATCATTAAGAGGAAATTGGACCCTCAGGTGGGGGAGGGATTATCAACAATCCTATGTCGATATCACCAGGTTTTCCCTTTTTCATCCACCAGTATGTTGGATGCTGATAGTACTGAGTGCAAGTGAGCAATGTCAAAAAGGAAACTAGACATCCCTAGCACTTCGTGGAGTTTAACAATTAGGTTGACATGGATGCTCTGGGCAGCGATGGGTTTGGATACCCACCAATAAACGTGTATAAATCAATCTCTGATTAGAGTATTTGTTTGAGAGTCATATCAGGAAGGAACGATACAGCAATTCAGGTCTTCCTGGCTTCTGTTTAAATTCAACGGGCCTTAGTCAGTGATTAGTCGTGATTTTTTAAGGAAATGCTTGGAAATTACAGGGCAAGGATTACTTCATGATAATGTTGAGTTATTTGGGTTTTCCAAAACAGATAAACATCAAGGGTGCGATTACGATGTCGTTCAGAAACAGTTCCGAACGAATCGGTCTCTGACTTGTTTCTGAACTAATCGGGTCCTGCGAGTTCAGACGACTGATTACGATGCTTCCCAACATCGTTTTGCCAGACTCGCATTGACTTCAATGGGAGTTTGTGGCTCTCATTGGAAAAAGGGATGGTTGGGGAAAGCCTTACACCCTGTGGCGGGCACCCCATGGTGCCTGCCACATTGTGTGTGGTTAGGAAGAGGGGTCCCTTGGGTACCCCCACAGGCCCCATTCAGACGCTTTTGGGTGAAGGGGGACCTGCAATGGGCCCCCAAAGACAGGTTCTGACAGCTGTTTTGTGTTGAGCAGGCTGAATCGGAACAGCTATCAGAATCGGTCAACGCAAACGCTCGTCCGGAATCCATTTCCATAGAGCTGTACGATTCGGCTCTGAAAGACTTGGGCTGTTGGAATGCCTTTCGGAACGAATTTGGACTGCCCGAACGGTTTCCGGGCATCGTAATTGGTCACTGGGAAATGTGTATGATTCGTTCGGAAACAGGGGTTCCAAATGACATTCTGCAATACCCAATCCCATTTGGAGCCCTTCCCAAAGACATCGTAATCGGCCCCTAAGTGCTGTAACAGCTTTGCTATATAAATGCCTTACAACATTAAATTTAGTAAAAAGACAAGAAGCGGAGATGGCCCAGCCAACATTCAGATAAAGTGTAAAACACCACTGGAACTACATATTTTCCAATTCATTTTTGCTATTTCTCTGATAACATTATCCAATGCCATATTTTTGTTGTGCTTCAGTATGATGTAAATTATGGATTTTGGTCAACTCACCCTTTTAGATCTTGAGAAAGGGACTTGAAAAGGATATGCGGGCTCATTTTGAGTGTCTGTTTCTATTTTGAGAAATTGTGCTTACTGAATGTCATTGCATATAGTTTTCAGGGGTTCGATGCGCCAGAACAGTTCTTGCAGCTTGAAAAAGAGGAAAACATGAACAAAGTTTGCATTCATTAAATAACTAGAAGTTGATTCTCATTTTTCTATGTATCTTTAATGGTAAACTCCACAAGGGCTATTTCCACTCGATATTTCCAAAGACTCGCACAATTTTTTTTAAACTTTAGGGTTGTTTATGATTATAGGAATATTTTTAAGCGTTTTTCAGAAATGTGATGCATCAACGTTTGTGGGAATCTTCGTTCTTTTTGTAATACCTTCAAGGTAAATGTCATTCTAAATGAACGAGTTTAGGATTTAAATAAGGACGGTTTTAAATGACGGTATGTTTATGTCACATTATAAATCAGGAAAATACTATTTTAAAGTAAATGCATCACTCAAGCTTCAGATTTTGACTCTTTTTTTTCAAATGCTGACTTGGCGATACCAGGGTTTTGCGTCTGAATCATCATTGTAAGTTGTACTCATATTTAGAACTGAGCAGCATCGTCTTTCCTTTGCAAATTTCAGCATGCAGTACCTGGCAGGTACTACATGCTGTGCAATCAGTGCCACCGCACCGGGCATTGACTTGGGGTGGGGGCATCATTTTTGAAAATGTATCCTATCATTTCCAAAGCACCTGCTGCCGAGTTCCTGGCCTTACGGAAATTTTCAGACATCAATTAAAATATCATGTTAATCCGGTGATTAATGGTCTTCCTGGAAAGAGACAGGAGGTTGGTCTAGTGGAAGGTTTGACTCATCCTAAGGTAGTCCAGAGGGTTAAGATGCCTGCTGCTAAGAAAGTGTACCATGTAGATAATGAAATGCATATAATGTAAAAAGGTCAGGGGGTTACTGCTTCTGTAAGAGAGATCCTTTTATTACTTGTCATTTCTAATTCAAAACCCTAATATAGAACATGGAGCTATTAACTGTCATCCTAGCGCTGCATGCAAACTGCAAGGTTTATGTTAGAGCTATATGTTTTTTTAGCCCAGTCTTTCGTCATCCTAATCTTGTGAAAAGGGTTCATTTGGGTAGAAAACAATTCTTATTTTGAAAGAGAACCTCTAACAATGATGTTACCTTTTAAATTCTGAATTTGTGCTTGTCCAGAAAAAGGACTCAATCTATATTGCCTGGCAGTATCGATGACAAGTCACTCCGACACTACATCTTGTAGTCCTATCTGATGTAACATTTCCTATACACTGATTTACACAAATATGATTGTCTCTGTGCAATGTGTGTGTGGTGTAAAGTGCCCCCAACACCTTACACTGGTATGAGTGGTGTTATAAATCTAAATGGCACTGTTAAAGGGTGCCAGTGAGGGAATCCGTGGCAGAGGTGGTCATGGGGTGGCATCAACAGACATTGTCGCACAGGGCACCACCAGCGCTAAAGCCGGCTCTGGTACCTGGCAAAATGTGTGTTTGAACCTGCAAATTCTGAGTTTTGCGGCTTCAAACTTGAAAACGTGTGGCATCTCCCCTTTCGACAAGCAGGCCTCGCAGTGTGAATATCACACCCAAGGGGAGATCACTTTCATGGTAATCGCTGCCCAGATTTCTGTAAAAGTCAGCACAGTGCAACAAGTAACGTAAGAGAGAACAACATCATCGTATCTACTTAGATATGGCGCTGCTCTGCTCTCGCCCCAGTTGCTATGCGGCAGGGCAGATACCCTTGCCCATTAATGAAAGAGTGTGTGAGTTGTCTAAAGAATAGGTTTTGTGCTGGAATGGATCCTTTTCATGTACAAAAGACATGCTTGAAGGTGATTCCCTCTTTGTTCTGTGCAATGCAGCACACATACAAAATGCGAAAAACGTGCACCTGCACAGAAACAGTACTAAGACGCATGTTCCTCTTTCTATGTTTGCTGCATAGAAAAAGAAAAAACTAGGAGAAATAAAGTTATTTCTCCTCGTTACGCCTCACCTTGGGAGACATGAAGGTTTTGGCACTTCGGTAGGTTTGCATGCTCTTGTATATCTGGGGAAGTGTGCAAATCCATGGGTGTTGCATGGGAAAACCCACTGCAACCTATCTGGAATGCCTTCCTTATATTGAACGGCTTCTGAGCACAGAGTAAGGCAATGCAGTGATTTCTGCTGCTTTGCCTGACTCCATTTCTAAGAGGCCATTCAAAGCCACGCATAGGGGCTTTGCGTGGCCTCATAGATATGATTTTGTGCTTCTCTCTGCCGGAACATCACAAAACGTGATGCTCCGACGGTGGAAGGGGCTTGTAAATAAGCCCCTACGTTTGCATCAGATGGCACTCCTGCACCAGCCTTGCATGCCTCGTAGGAATGTGTTTTCTCTCAGGTTTTGCAGGGGCACATGTGAATTTACATCAATGTACGTTTGAAAACATATCAACAACTTTTCGTTGTAACTCTTTGGAATGATTTTGAGACTCCATAATTGATATGCCTTACTGGCATGTTATTGATAGACCGTGCTGCTCTGTGGGTTAATTGTTTGAATGTTTATGCAACAATTCCCAGGTTGTGAGACACCTGTCACGCGCCTGTTCTGATGATGCACACGCCAAATAAGACCTGGGCTTGGAACCATACTCTTATTGCAATAAATTGGAAGAGCGAAGCTTTGCGCGAAGGCTCCTTGCTTGTTTTTCTTGCTTCTGAGTTGCACTCCAGTGGGTTGCCATAGTAACACTGCAATGTTTACTTTGCGTTATCTTCATAGAGCGAGATAATAATATCGAAAATGACGCTGTCAATGATGTCACCTGCCAATAAGAGGAACGTGATTCTAATTCAGGCCTTCTCGTTCCCTCTCGAGTGTTATTCTTGTTCTTATTAGAGAATTAGTGTCGGAAAACACAACCCCAAGAGATCTGCTGGAGAGAGCAAAATCGCTGAAAATGCCATGATGGCAAGTAAATAGTTACTCGGAGGAATACGCTGCAGCACCGGGCTCTGAATAACGGGTTGATTATGCGAAAATAAGTACAAGGATCTGTGCTATGAAAAACTAAAGAAGTATAGATACCCTATAAATTCAGCCTGAATAGCCCGCACCAGAAAAATAACGACCAGTGAACCCAACACGGGCGAGGTGTCGGCGGAATGGTGCCCCTAGAAGGATGGGGGACCCCTCGGCATCTGATTCTGAAAGGCCTGCCCTGTGTTTAAACCTACTCGGTAAAACTATTGGGCTTCAGTCCGAGCAGAAGGAGTAGAGACTGCCTGGCTTCCACCCCAACTCCCGGCGCGCGCCGTATCATGAGGGGCATATGTATCAAACGATTTTGTATTCGCAAACGCTGCAAATCGCAAAAAAACAGCGTTTGCGAATACAAAATCGCAAAATGAGATGTATGAGGCATTTCAGCAGCGCATTCTTAAGGAATCGCTAACTATGCGATTTCTTAAGTTTGCGTAAGCATTTAAGAAATCGCAAATTGCGATTCCTTAAATGCTATGTAACACGCACCCAAGTTGTGCGATTTCTCCTTAAGAAATCACATATTACCACCAACTTCAAGTTGGTGGTAATTTGCGATTTCTTTGAAAAATGCACTTTTTGGCATTTTTCAAAGTGCCATGTGGCGCACATACATGCCCTTAGGGCATGTATGTGCGCCATATGCGCACACATGCTGATTTCAGGGGTGCATCAGGGTGTCATCATGACACCCTTGCACCTTTGGAAATATTCTCAATTTGCGATTAGCAAATAGCGATTCACAAATTGAGAAAGACTTCCCATTCATTGCTATGGGCCTCCTGGCCCATAGGAATGAATGGGAAGGTATTCCCTAATTGCGATTTCGCAATTTGCTAATCGCAATTAAGGAATTTTAAGAAATCGCAAAATTTGTGCGAATTTTTGGATACATCCCGTTTTGCAATTCTCAAATAGCGATTCTCAAAAAATCGCTATTTGAGAATCGCAAATGGAGATGTTGATACATATGCCCCTCAGTCCTGTCCCCGGCATGACACAACTTTAAGCCCCTGGCTTGCAGGAAGTGATGTTCCTCGCTTGCAGGAAGTGATGTTCCTCCCTTCCATTCAATTAAATTATTTTCCACAACTTCAGT
This sequence comes from Triturus cristatus, assembly GCF_964204655.1. Lineage (NCBI taxonomy): Eukaryota > Metazoa > Chordata > Amphibia > Caudata > Salamandridae > Triturus > Triturus cristatus. Next base: position 344,774,822 of record NC_140587.1, on the reverse strand, counting down.
TCTTTGTCAAGGATTGCATCAAACTTTCCTTGTGATCGTATGGGACCTTGCTGATCTTGACGTGGAGGCCTCAGGCAGCCAGAATCAGTGTGCAGCTCTGGAGTCCCACAGGCCAAACAGGACCCCACAGGCAATCGCTAAGGTGCTAGATGACAGCACAGCCCTTCAGGGGACCTGTGATTCTCTACTGATGGGGGGGTGCGCCCGCATTGCCTCCAGTGAGTCCCTTGGGGTGGCAGTGGAACTTCAGGCGAGGCAACAACAGCAGACTGTCACTCTGGCCCTGAACCTAGCAGATCATGACCTGTCCTATAAGGATGACTCAAAGTCAAATAGTGTTAACACAAGGTCAAGGGGGCAGTGTTTGGATTGTTTTGGAACAATCCAACAAGATATATGCAAGTTAAAAGAGCCCAATGATCAAAATAAATCATATAGAACTTTAACAACACATAAAACAGCAATAAATGAAACACAAAGTAACAGAAATACACTCAGGAGATTGTACAAATGTCACCAGTCACACTAGAACTCTCCTGTAATAAGCATTTGTTACATATCTAACTCTGCACCAGTCGGCGGAGTGGGGATACAGAGCCCCTTCACAAAATAATAGTAAAACATTAAATCAATGTACACAAACACTCGAGGCAGCACATCAACACTGAAACTGGCACAAGCCAAAAGTTAGTGTTTCCAGCTATTACTGCAGCACGCAAAACGAAAAGCATGAATTGTAGCATAAACTAATACATGTTCATGGCCTACAGCTGTTCATCATTGGCCTAAAACAGGCAGAGAAGTCGTGGAGGCATTAAACAATGAAAAATGTAAATAATCCTTCAACCTAATACTGCCAATTGGGCAGGTAAGACAGAATAGCAAAAAGGCGAGCTGAATCAATGCCTTGGGATGCACAGCAAGAAGACAATGCAAGACCTGGGCCCTTACGGGGTGCATACAATGACCCGCTCAATGGCGCCTGCTCTCTTACAAGTCCATTCAGGCTGCACACCGCACCGGGCGCTACAGGATGGAGGATGGCATTAGCTGTTTGTTGAAGAGGTGAGTGGCGTGGAGGTTCGCTGGGTGAAGCTGCAGCTGATCACGGGTCATCTTTCCGTGTGGAGGAGGAGGATTCACGGAATAACGTCATTCGTGGATTATAAAATCGGTGCACGTTAGAATGCATAGCCGCCACAGGACAATGCATGTTCCGAAAACAAAACGGTGGCACTTAATTTACAGGCTCATTAGGAATATGCCCAGCAATATTGACTCCTCCAAAAATCTGTGCAGTACTTTGAACAGTGAACAACTCTGAAGAGCCCCTGACACATCTCCTGAGCTGAACTGAAAAGTGGACTTTGAGAGGACTGAATAATGCAAAGTGGAAATCACTTGCTCCTGTGCTGGCCCAGTCGCTTGCAGTTTTTGTATGGCGGGTCCTTGGTTTAGAGGTACCTTGAAAATTATAGCAACAATAACCGGTTTCCATAGACAGCTTCATATTGCTTTTTTGTATATAGTACGTTTCTCTGGAGTACTGAAGGTACTGTTGTTTGAAGTAGGAACAGCTAAGGGATGCAATTGACACAGAATTAGGTAATTAGGCACCAAGCATCGCTCTGATTAATTTATGGTGTTCTCTTTCTTGGCCAGCGCGCGGGTAACCGTCATACTTAAACAAAAATTAGTTATAGTTAAAGGGAGTTTCAGCGAGCTCCATCATCCATTGAGCTGGTATTGTGTTATTCACATTTTTGTCCCTGCCCACTTCATCACTCAGAATGGGACTGTGGGTCAGTCCACGTCCACCATTGGCTAACTTCCCATTGAGTAATATCATTCTGTCCTTTCATCAGGACCACCTCCACATTCAAGGTAGTTTCCAGGTACCAGGGACTACAAGGGCAATGTGTGCTTTTGAGACCAAAATGTATCTATGCTTTATCTTTAAGCCAATGCTTATATATTGTTAGCTTGATGAAGGGCCGGCATCTTCCCCAACAATCAAGTGTTGCACAAGCCAAGACAAAACAAAATGAACATTGACAAAGCCAAAAGGCTTATGGCCAACTCGAAGCATTTCCGCTTTGGCAATGCTTGTTTGTAACATTCTGTGGGAGACATTAGTCCCCTACAGGCAGCACTCTTTTAAAATGTTCTGAGCGTCCAGTCTGCCAGGCACCCCCTCCAGAAACCTCACTCACTACGGTATGGCATTCAGTGTGAGGGCTTAACATCCTGTCTGTCAAATGTCGTGCATATTAGTGAAACAGCTCCAAAGTAATTGAAAAATGAACACTTTTCCACCCCCTTTAAATTTGACCTGCATTAAACGTTACATACCAAGAGATTGCTAAGTATGTTGTGTACAGATTTGTCACATTGTGCTAAAGATATGAATACATTAAAACAATGCCATTTCACATTCACGTTTTCAAACTATAGCATTCAGTGTCTGAAAATTATTGTATTTTCATGACACTTAAACATTTTCTACCCCCCTGGAACCTGCACTCTCTCTATGTGTACCCCATTCATGCCCACCAGGCTCCAATCCAACAACAATTTAATCTCTTTAAAAAGTTCAGGTTATGCATCCAAACCCTTCAATATTTTTGTGATAATTTCAATGTTTTTTTAATGTTAATTCTCTTCTGACTAACTTTTTATTAGAGCATATGTTAAGTATTTTTGTAGGTGGGGAGATACATAGTCCTGCACCCGTTGTATGTGCCGCCAACGTCTACTGAGCACTATCTTCAGCCATGAGCAGTAGGCACTGGTCATACACAGACCTGTATCCATGCCATGAACCTACTACCATTTGCTATGGAGCTCTATGGTGTGTTTCAGCTGTAGAGTATCGCTGGTGTCCACAGACATGTCTTGTACCCATTCCATTTACACACACAACCTACTGCACTTAACCGTCAGCTCTGCACAGCAAGCACAGTGTGTGGCCTAAGGCCACGCTTGTTATCCACTCTAAGAGCCCACTGCTCATAACATTCTGCTGCGCACGACAGTCTTGGACAATAGATTGCTTTAGCGAATACTGCATGGAAAAAGGGCTACAAATAAACACAAATAAAACCAAATATATGGCCCTAAATCCACACAAAACCTTCAAGAAAAATATTATTGTAGGAAAGAAAAAAATGGAATATGTGCCGAGCTTCAACTATTTGGGTATCACCCTTGACACCGAATTGACATGGAAACCTCATATACTTAAATGTAAGTCTATTTGAACCCAAAATTCCATGGCAATAGCGAAAAAAAATCAAAAAAGCACATCTAAAGCAGTGTCACCAGCCCTAGAAGTTTATAAATGTAGGACACAAACAGCAACTCTTTACGGTGCAGAACTGTGGGTTGTCATCATTCAGGATACGCTGCCTGTGGAAGAGAATAGATTTATGAGGATGTTGCTGCAGCTCCGGGTACACATTCCTATGATCCCCATAATACAAGATTGAAATCTTAGGGGAATCGACCATCAAGCCAAATTAAGACCCTTTTTATTTTGGGTCCGTTTGTGGCCCACGCAAGAGCTCAAACACTATATAGATGGGATAAGGGAGATATTGGAACTTGACCCAAATGCAACCCTTCCATGGCTACGACATGTGTGTAGTTGGTTTTACAAACTAGGCCTAAGAAGCTTCAGGGATGCTCCTCAATCTTTAACTTACCACTCAAAAAGACTGCCAGGATAGCAGACATTTTAGTCCAAAAGCAGGAAGGTTGAACACACAGTTTTTAATCATAAAACCGTTCCCCTTGTTTGAGGTCTTTATGGATGAAATACATCCCCCACTAGCAAAGTGGCTATATATGAAGTTTCGCTTCAATGTCTTGCAGACCAACCTAAATACATCAAAGTGGCTGCATAACAACACAGATGACTGACAAGGACGCTATCTTCACCCTATGCAAACAAAACGCTGTAGAAAATGATCCTCATGTATTATTTGTCTGTCCAGCTTACATTATTCCCCGGAAAAAGTGGATCAAAGCGATATGTATTAATATTGGACTCAGGTCGCATTTAGAAGCATTTCGTATTTTAAAAACAGACACATACCAGAAAATAGTGTTTAGTCTAAGTAGATATCTATTTGCTGTCAACCTAATACGTAAGCAAAATGGATTGAAATAAAAAAAAATAATGATAATAATCATCAATGTCGACTTTTAGTACTGTATATTTAGACTGAAACCCACAAAACTACACTTTAAGTATATGCAAGTGATTGATGCATTTGCACTTTATCTTCGTTTATGAATTTTATGCACTTTATTGGTCCTATATTAAGCGGGCATTTGGTATATTGTGCTTAGTTGAAATGCCCCTAGGTAGGAAAGAAGATGTTAAAGGCATTTGCACTTTATTAGTCTCAGGTTAGTTTTAATTTTTAATATTCTTTTAACTAAGTGTGCCTATGGTGTCATTTAAATGTTATTGCCTATATCTAAAACTGATTTTATTAAACTTTATATAGATGTCATGCCATAACAATGTACCCAATATGTATGGGCTTGGATAATTATACTGCATCATGCAAATTGTTTCAGATTTCTGACCGATACACATGTATTGTATAAGGCTGTATCTTTTATGTTCTTTTTAAAATCGAATAAAGATTATGAATGACTGAAACGGTTGTTGAAATATTTAGGTGTTCTCAAATGTATGATCAAGAATCATACATTATTCTGCCAAAAATTGATGTATTCCACACTCCTGAGATATGACTTAAACTCGCTGTTGTTTGAATGTATTCCTCTTACCTCTATTTGCCAAGAATGTTGTCCAAGAAACAGATTGTAGAACAGTCTGAGAATTGCTTGCATAATGCATCTTGTAACGAGGACTAGAGTCGCACTTCCAATCTCTGACAGTCCATTAGACAATGGCAGTTCCGAAGTCATACTCAGACATTCGAGGACAGAACAAGACACAAACACCAGCTGTTTCATCCAATCAGATTTGTGTTTGAAATTTAGAATTTGTTCTTGGACTGGCATTCTTAAATCCTTCTGGAGCCCAAAAGTCAAGATATCCCCACCATTCTCTCTTCATTATCATTATTGATAATGACTGTCTTATTTGTGGTGAGAGAAGAATATTTTTTCTCAACACCAATTTGTCCAAGCATGGCAGATGTCTAATTTCCCCCAAACTTTCAATATTTCCCATTGGTGGAGCTATATTTTCTTAAACACTTTACCCAAGCATGGAGTGGTAAGTGTACTTCTCTGTCTTGCCTAATTGTGAGATGTATTTGTTGATCACCTATCTTGGCCATGACACCTTTGACAGCCTGGAGATACTACAGCTTTGGTTCTCCTTCACAAATATAAGGGAACACTGTAAGATCTCACACCTGGCACTTTTCCGTGGTCGCAAGTGTAAAAAAAGCGTAGGAAGTCTGCTGTCACAGCCATCCTTAATCTTTTATTTGTGATGATGAAGGAGGAATACCATTTTCACTAAGGACAGGTTTCGTAATCTATATTGACATTTATGAACATTGGGAGTGATTTCAAAACATTGTAATGGGGATAGGCTTCTTGATATTCTCCCACATCCCACAAAGGTTGGGGGCATTTTTTCACCAACCACAGCTTTCCCAAGGGAAGGTTTGCTGTCTGTTTTGTTACCTTGCCCAAGAGTGGGTAGACAGGTCGTTGTTCTTGGTTTAAACCCTCCCTCCCTGGCCAATGGTGGGGTGGAGGATCATTTCTCATTTACAACCAACCCCACTTTGCCCATAGGCAATGGAAAGTGTTATTTCTGCAACCCTGCTTTGCTCATGGGTGGGAGTGTTATATGTTCCTCCGAGGGCCTCTACGCCCATCCTTGACAAGGTTGAGAGCTCCAGGAGGCCAATCCTGCAGCCCTGCACGCCATTGCAAACAGGGCGTGACCACTTCTCTGAGCTGTCAAACGCCGTCCTTCAATATCAAAAGGGCAAAAGAGATCTGTGACATCTTACAACTTTCCAATGAACTGATCCAGTCACAATACTGAAAGTGTAGTGGGAAAGCTTTGAACTGTCAGGGCCAAACTTTAATCTCGATTTTGTTACAATGATGGTCAGAAAAGGAGATTCTTGACAGATCGCAGCTGTGTACAGACCTTCAGGCACCTGCCATGGGGCCCTTTCTTAAGACCCTGCAAACCTGGAAAAAAGGGACAGCAATAATATAACCAACTCTTGGGGATGAGAGGATCTATCCTGCTGCCCTTGTATTGTAGGGTCGAACAATACACCACAACTGCCTGGGGGTAATTCAGGGGTACACATAAAAATGTGCCTCACAATTGGGAAATGTGGGGGAATATGTGGATCATGCCCTGCAAATAGATACAGAGGGTTTAAAAATGGAACTGGAACAACAGAGAGTTGCCCTTTGCTTTTATTTTCATAACCGTATGCACTTGGACAAGGCAGGGGATTTGCAGCTAACACATGCCAATCCTCCAGTGAACACACTGTGAGGGAACAAACCTGTTTTTTAAATATTTTTGGTCCTCACCCTTGGGCAAGTTAGTGGGACTCTGTCATACTTCTCTGCTCTTAAGCAAGGCAGGTGAGAGTAGAGAAGAAGCTCCTGCCCCTGGGAAAGGCATGTGTGTGTTGCAGCCCCTGAGTGGCATTTTCTTACTCCCCGGTTTCATACGTCACAGAAAGGATGCGTTCTTATGTCACAGATGGTATTTGTAACTAGGCATGGGTGAAATGTTAATGAATTCAACTCCAAACTTCTCTTTACATGAAATTAGTAAGATTTCTCTAAACCTTGTGTTGCAGACTCTCGAGAAACTTGCAGTGGGAAGATGTTTTTTGTTTTTTTTTGCTAGTTTTAGTAGGGTGAAGGATCATGAGCATCCAGTGTGCGACTGCAGATTGTTTAGTTTTATATTTTCCAGCGATTCAAGCATCTTGCACATATATCCATAACAGGAGCAGGCATACTGTTGCCTATAATTTCCTAATGGCAGGAGAAAAATTCAGCAGGCATACACATTCACAGACTGCATGTAAATACCCTCATGCAATTAGAATTTGATGGAAAATTCTTCAGCGGTTTCAGAGTAAGTTGAAATCTAATATTATTTGTGAGATCGCAAGATTTATGACTCCTTATAACTGGATTTGATTTGAGCAATCTGCTCCAAATCTGGCACAATCAACAAATCCCTACTGAAGGCTTTTTCCTCCAGCAGAGAAATTGCTGGGGGGACAGTTATGTCTCCAAAAGTGAGATTTCCATTGAAGGGAGACGCCAACCAGAATTAAAAAAGGTGCTGCTATGCGTCTGTATTCTTTGTGTATACAAATATAGGCCAATGCATACAATAAACGGCAATATTTATAGAACATCACAACCCCCTTAGTATTCCACTGTGTAATTCATTGGTGCTCTTCTCCATGAGCCAACAGCCAATGGATTCAATAGGCAGTCCTCAACATGGGCGCTTTAATGACCTACTCCAGAATGGGCGAGGCACTGAATTGCTGTTGTAACATTCAAATGTTGTGCAGTGCCTTCCAGATGTACAATGCCATTCACCACATGAGGGAAGGCTATTGGTTTTGGGAAAAATGAAGTCTGAGGACACAGCTTTATAAACTCTATTGACTGATGCAGCTTGTGTTTAATGGATGGTTGATTAACCACAAACATAGTCAGTTTAATGCAACTCATACTCGATATATGGTTGCTTTAATTCAGCGAGATTCATTGATGATAACATTGCATGCAAACTCTATTAGTCTTGAAGAAGTTCTGGAGCAGGAAAAAAACACGTTGACCGATACAGTGTATGTGATGCTTAAATTCCAAGAAGATGCTCAAATAAAGTCTGGGTTATGAAATATCTGTTTGGATTCAACACACAGTGGCTGGAAATCCATTTAAAGACCTTTTTAATCAAACATTTGTTTGGTACAGCAGCAATTGCATGCCTCTTTTATTCTGGAATATACACGTGCGTAGGCCCACAGGCAAAAACACACATCTCTCAGATAGGTTTGACATATCATAGAATGTAGGTTTATGTCAAACTAATTTAGCTGGGGTACTCTTTTCATTGAATGATGGGGGCAGGACTTCAGGCCCCTTATTTTCTGCTGGGAAAGAGGTCGACTGCATCAGCAGAGTAATAAAGGCACATTTAAGGAGGTTGCATACTCTGCAGCACGGGCAATTTTCATTAAGCCTGGACAAAGCACTACGCTACGCCCGCGTAGTTTGCAATGTTTGCGCTACTTCGCACTACGTGAATTGCACGTAGCACAGTGCAAACATGCGTAGAGTAGTGCGGCGGTCATTTTTTGCTTGCTTGCGGTCCTCAATGTCAAGTTGGTGACCGCGAGCAAGCAAAATGACATCCCGGCGAGACTTTTTCCTCATTCGCGATCAGCAACATCAAGTTGCCGATCGCGAGCGTGGAAAATAAACCTCCCGGCAAGCTTCTCAACGCGGGGAGGTTAGGTTTCTCATTGCAAGTGGTCACGTATGCTTGCGACCGCTCGCGATGAGAAGCTATCAGTCCGCGTTGAGACAGCTGCCGCTCGAGTAGAAATGTACTCGAGCGGCAGAAAACGACCCCTTGCACTGTGCAAGATGCAGTTTGCACTGATTGCACAGTGCGGACAAGCATCCGGCACTGTGCAATCAGTGCGAACAGCATCTTGCACAGTGCACTCCGCAGTTTGCAAAGCTATGCGTAGCTCGCGTAGTGCGAAGTGCACTTCGCGTAGTTACGCGTAGCGCTACTTCGCAAACTACGCCCAGGGTTACTTTTCATCACTTAATGAGGCCCAGGATGTGAGGCCTGATAATTCTCACTAGAAGAGAGGCAGGCTGCATCAGGAGAGTGCCGCATGGGGCCATTTAAGGGACTGAGACTGAGCGGGACACACTTGCGCGCGTGTTTGGGCGAAGAGCGGGCAAAGAGTGGATCTGTCTACGCATGCAAGCCTGGAGGAGGCTGGGCCCCTTCTCTTGGTTCTCTGTTTGGCCAGTGATGATTCACTTTTGAATTAGGCAGGTACCTTTATTTTACATCATAGAGAAAAGAAAGGCAAACGCTACAAAAGGAAATAAGGAGGTTCCCATAAAACAATATCCTCTAGTACTATTTAATGTCACAAAATCGGGCAATTATCTCTGAGATTGAAAATGTTGAGGAAAGGATTGACGTTCTGACGAGGCAGACATTGTAAGAGAAGGAGACCAGGAAAAAGCATTGGTAAATGTAGGAAAATATGCTACACCCAATAGAAATGGGGAAAGATAAGTGGCACGCACAGGAACCAATGAAAAGCCAGAAAAGACATGAGGTAGGATGTAATTCCGTTTTAAGTTCATATCAAAAGCATAGATTCCTTAAGCACAACGCCATCCCTGAACAGGTAAGCCTAAGAAGAGAAGTGAGGGAGCAAAGCCCGTGTGCAAGAAATCGCTGGTTCCTCTCCAGCCGGCTATCACTCCGTGCAGGAGGCGCAGTACTCATGTTGATCAATCTTGCAACACAGGAGATAATAGCAGGGGTGATGAGGTAATATCCTTGCATATTAAATTGATGGGGCATTGTAATCTGTTTAGAACCCTTATTGCAGACTTTCCACACTAACATGGAAAATAAATTGTTCCTACTGCTTAGTCTCATCCATGCTATTCATTTGGTTTGCTGAACTGTCCTCAGCCAAAAATCTGGCCTTTAATGCCCCTGTGAGAGGAACCGTTTGGCTGACGCTGTTAGTGGTAGAGAACCAGAAGGACGACACCACGGGGCAGTCCCAGAGAAGGTGGACAATGTCTCAGTTGAGAGTACCACATCTCTAGCAAGTGGTGGAAGGGAGAAGGGAGGACATGCAGAGCTGAAGTGGAGACCAGTGCCAGCTACAAATTACTTTAAAGTTGTTGAACTTGAGGTGGGTCTCTCCGAGATAGCGATCATGATCCGAGAGGGCCAACCAAACAGTCATCGCGCACTTAGGAGTGGGCAAACCACTCCTCCACTGTCCTGCTCAGAGCAGAGCAGCCCCACCCTCAAAGCAGCACAAACATAAAATGATAATAACTGGAAGTTATTATCATTTTATGATTTTGCTTCTCGCACTGCTTGAAAGCAGTGGGGTGACGCTCCGCCGACATAGTGGAGGAGCCGCCACTGTACGCCAGAGCTGTTTTTGAACCCTTCTACCAATGATGTAAGTTCCAAATAACTTGCTAAATCACTTTGTTATAAATGGTGCTTCAATGAGCAAAAGAAGAAGGTGCAATGTATGAAATCAGTGTTAAACTATACAGCTGTTTCTTCTACTCGTTGGATAGAACCCTATTTGGACCTCATATCCAGGTCCACTTTTAGATGCTATCCTACTTGTCTTCGCCTGGATACTTTGCACTTTGAGGTGACCTTTTCCTGTGCAGAGATCTTGGTGAAATGCACTTCCAATATGGTCTCGAATCAAAGCAAGTGCACTTTTTTTTGCTTTGCACTGCATATAGTTCCTATTCTTCGAGCAGCAATCATTAGGCAATATCAGACTGGAATGATTTTCTTTCAACACTTAAGTAAGCCAAGTATTTGTTAACTTTGATTAATTTTTTTAGTGCTACTCTAAGGATTAGGATACAGTACGATGATTCATAAAATGTTACTTTCACAATATGTAATTTATATATTTTCAGAAAAATCATGTTATTAAGGTAATTATTTTTGTTCTTTTGAACGTTTAGCCTTTCTATTTCTTATTAGGCGATTGTAAGTAAAATATACTGATTTTGTACTGGGATACATCGGTTTGTTCTATTTTATGAATTGTATGTGCTTTGCCCTTTTATGACATGTTGCCGAATAAAGACCAGTTGACTGACTGGTCGAGGTACCCCAACTTCCTAGAAAAGCCATTCAAATGGTTTGTAAAATGTGATGAAAAAATAATCATTTTGGTCTTTTCTGCAGTGACTTCCAAAGGCGCCTTGTAAAGGACTGTCTTACTTGCTGCGCCTACTTGTTGACTCAGTGAGCGTTTGCAATGTATGTACTCTGAGCGAACCCCACCAGGGGATGGTGGAGGCTCAGGCAGTTTGCATGTGTCGCCCCTTTGGGCAGCATCTCAGACTAACGCCCATTGCTGCCCCTCATCTCTCCCAGTGCGACCTGATGGTCCTTTGTTGTCAAGTAACCCGATGTGCATGGTGCGGCATCTTCTGTTCACGAGTCGCCTTTGGACTGGAAGGTCACAATTGCGAGCATCTCATTTCTTCTCAGCCACTATCTTGCTTCGGTACTTTTTCTCGAGTGGAGTGTTTCAGTTTTTTTCCACCCTCTTCCATTTTCATACTGGTATATAGGGGTGTAATCCCTTTCCAGGAAATGCATCTCATGTCTGGTAAAGCTTGTTTGTTACAACGCTTCTGGGGTGACTGAAGGGTGCTCGGTGCCAGTTGCTGGCACCAGTAGAAATGTTGCTGCTCTTGTGCCACCCTTTTTTGGTTAATGTGCTCTCAGAATTCTTTCAGTTAAAAAGCTGAGACAAGCAATTACTGGATGAATAAATTATAGGCAGAGGCTTTAGACTCATTGCAGTCTTTTTCGTATTAAAGAACGAGTACAGGAGATGAGTTGTATGGCATACCATCAAAGGTTTCCAGTTTTCTTTTGCAGGATGGTTCACCCAGTTTTCATTAGGCCGGACATGTTTGCTCTGCGTGAGCATTATGCACTGACTATATTGTGTTGCTAAACGCCTGCCATTTCAATTGAACGTGCCGGGAAATTACGACTCTTGCACTTTGCATTGGTTTACGTGTTCAAAGATTTAGGTCAATGAGGATCTTATATAAATGCACATACATTCCAAGAAGAATAAATATTTAAGTGGATGGCGATATAAATAAAGAATTAAGGTAGGGACCTTTTTCAGAGAAGTGATGCCCTGCATTTAAATGTGGGTTTGCGAACTGCAGAAGTGACAAGACTGAACAATATACAATCACCACACACATCTATTAAATATGAAAAGGTCATACACAGTGCAAGATAAAGTGAATATTAAATTTGCACAGTGAGTTTCAGGTGTGAATGATTTGATGCTAATGATGCCATTCTTCTTCTTGTGCACCAGGGTGGGAGTGTGCTAACCTTCCATTTAAAAAGACACACACCTGATTGCTCTCCAGTGAAAGGTTTCTGGGCTTGGTGATAGTTGCCGGTATGAATGACTTTTCCGAAGTAGTTCATTTGTGATTCATTTAATGTTTTTAGCCTCCTGGATATTCAGTCTGTTACATCTGTGCCTAGAAACTTGATCCTGTGTTCACAAATAAATATTGCTTTTACTGAAAATAATCATATATGAATGATTACTATATATCAGTTTCAAATTGGATTGCATATAAGCAACTATAGATGTTTAGTCAATACGGGGTTGTTTTCCATGACGTAATCTATGTAGCATCAAATGGAAAATTAGAGCAAAGTCTGGCTTTTCTATGACGCCCTTAGATCAAAAACTCCATGATATGCACTGTTACACATTTATAATTTTATGTTTTGCCCCAGTCCTCGTTCCTTACTCAGCAGATCTTGGAGAAAAGGTGCACAGGAAAGGGGGAGTCACAGTTAAGCCAGGCACAACACTGCCTCACCCCCTTCCACAGCACTGCCAAATAATACTGTACAAATGAATGTAACTTGGTATCCTGACAACCCTCCATAACACTTGTTATTAATGTTCTACTACCTAATAGCATTAGCTGACTGAACCTTTACATGCCGCAGATTTAAACGCGTTTGCGATTAGCGCTATTTTTAAAAAATCGAATCCTCTTGTATGCTATTTGATTTGTTATTCTTTGTTATCCCCTGATTTTAGTCACATTTCAACCCGCTTACTTGCACTATAAAACTTTGCTCCAACACCGCTCTTTGGCGGATCACGCTACTGGGAAGTGGGGTGTTCTTTTGGCAGCCATCTTGGTTTGGGAAGGAACTGCCAGGTGTTTGCCGGGTGCCATTTTGGGGGAGTAGGCGGGCAGTGCAGGCTCCGACGGCGCATTTAAGCCGGGCGACTGTATGTGTCACATGATTAGCTGACTGAACCTTTACATGCCGCAGATTTAAACGCGTTTGCGATTAGCGCTATTTTTAAAAAATCGAATCCTCTTGTATGCTATTTGATTTGTTATTCTTTGTTATCCCCTGATTTTAGTCACATTTCAACCCGCTTACTTGCACTATAAAACTTTGCTCCAACACCGCTCTTTGGCGGATCACGCTACTGGGAAGTGGGGTGTTCTTTTGGCAGCCATCTTGGTTTGGGAAGGAACTGCCAGGTGTTTGCTGGGTGCCATTTTGGGGGAGTAGGCGGGCAGTGCAGGCTCCGACGGCGCATTTAAACTAGCCATCTGCACGCGCAGCGGTGACGCGCAGTGGTGTGCGCCTCCCTGCGCCGGAGTCGTGCCAGAGTCCTGCCCGTCTGCGCTCGTCCGCGTCTCGGGAGTGTCCGGGGCAGGACGGAGAGGTGTCTATTGCTGTCTATGCTGGTAATTCCGGTGTGTAATCTTACCGGTATGGTATGTTACAGTGCGGCCTAGTGGCCAATGTCATCTTTCATTTCCTGGCAGCCGGCATTTTCGAAAAAGCTGTTCTACTTGTGGATGGCGGCCTCCAATTTCCATCGGGACTGCGCCAAAAACCACTCCGCTCCCTTACCAATGCCTTCTTCTCAACACTAGATCCGTGATCGGTCACTCTTTGGATATTTGGAACTTATTGTATAATTCCGATATATCATGTTTATTCCTTACGGAGACATGGCTGAGCGACTGTTCAACACCTGACCTAGCCAACGCCATCCCTCCGGATTATAACATCTTTAGGAGGGACAGAACTTCTGGTAGAGGGGGAGGAGTAGCTCTTGTGGTCAATAAAAACATTCCCTGCTCAACCTTTCCGGTAGAGAACATTCAGGGATGCGAAGCCTTGGGCTTCACCCTTCAGCTCTCCCCCCTCCAGGCCTGCACCGGGATTCTCTTATATAGAGCCCCGGGGTCGATAGGGTCGTTCTTTGATGTACTACAAGTCGCTCTCTTTGTTCCCTGTCTCAGATCAGAGCACTGTATGCTTCTTGGGGACCTCAATATCCACATGGATATCACAGCCGACCCTGACGCAATGAAACTGAGTGACATCACAAATACCTTAGGTCTGTCTCCGTTTCTTCTAAAGCCGACACATAATAAAGGCCATACTCTCGACCAGATCTTTTCTACAAAAGCTATTGTGATAGAGTCTTTACAACCGGTACTTTGGTCTGATCATTTTTTGGTCTCTTTCTCGGTACCTGTCACCGTTCTCACCCGGGTGAGAGAATCTATAGGGACCTCGCGATCTTCGCGCCCTTTCCATCTACTTTCGGCGGAAATGCTATCTGAGGCCCTTAAGATCTTTCCATGTCCTCTTTCGGGTACGTTGGAAGAGAATCTCAGTCTCTTTCAGAATTGGCTGACAGCCAGACTTCAGACCTTAACTCCCGAAAAGAAGCATAAATATGGCGAGCGCAGAGTGTCTGCCCCATGGTTCACTCCCCAGTTAAGGGAGCAGCGGCAGGGCTGTAAAAGGGCAGAGAGAGTTTGGCGACGGGCCTATGACCTGACTGAGAAAGCAAAATTTCGAATAATAACTAAAGCCTACCATCAGTCAATTTGGAAGGAAAAAAAAGCATACTTTGAGCGACGAATTGATGAGGCTGAAAATGGTTGTAAGGAAATTTTTAAAGTTGTTTTGGATTTTATGTCCCCTGCCTTTTGCACTCCATCTCATACTCATTCTGAAGAATGGTTAAAACAGCTTGCAACTTTCTTTACGTCCAAAATTACAACTATTCAAGCCTCTCTTCTCTACCCTGGCTCACACTTGGCCGCAGGTTTTTCATCCCTCCCTGTATTTAAGGAGAGTACAGGCCCTTCTCTTTCACTTTTTCCTCATCTTTGTCTCGACACCTCCCTGGAGCTTCTGTCTGGTTTGAAATCAGGTTCTCCACTTGATCCGTGCCCAGCTAAACATCTGGGGAAGGTGGCACCTGCTTTAAATGCTTTACTGAATCCACTCTTGAATTCTTCACTGCTAACAGGAGTGGTCCCACAAGCATGGAAACATGCCTTGATCCTGCCATTGATCAAGAAGCCTACCTTGGACCCCCTCATCCATGCCAACTATAGACCTATCTCCCTTCTCCCCGCCCTAGCGAAAGTGGCCGAGAAATTTGTACATCGGACGATTTCTAATTTCATTGAGGAGCACGATCTGCTGCACGACACACAATCTGGGTTCCGTGCAAATTTCAGCACAGAGTCGGCCCTCTTAGAGGTCACTGATGACATCAGGGAAGTACTCGACTCTGGAGGAAGGGCTATGTTGGTAATGTTAGATCTATCGGCGGCGTTCAACACCGTCCCTCATGATCGCCTCCTGGAAAGACTCTGGGAGTGCGGCATTCAGGGAACGGTGTGGAGTTGGCTTAAATCTTTTCTAGCCGGCCGCCGACAAACGATCTGGGCGCCTCCTTTCTCCGTGGATATGTCTCCATTAGAGGTAGGGGTACCGCAGGGTTTCATCCTTAGCCCCACGCTATTTAATATCTTTATGGCCCCTCTGGCGGCAGTCGCAGAGTCTTTTGGCGCCCAGGTCATATCTTACGCCGATGATACCCAGCTCCTGTTCACTTGTGACAGGGGCGGGACTTTCAATGGCGTACAGATTAAGGACTGTTTGGGGGCGGTTTTCGAGTGGTTTAGGTGTAATGGGTTAAAGTGTAATCCCGACAAGTCGGAATTGCTCTTTTTTGGTTGCACCTCTGAACCAGACTGGAAAGCCTGGTGGCCTCAAGATCTGTTTCCACCTGACAGTGTGTCACTCAAGGCAAAAAACCTGGGAGTAATTGTGGACAGTGAACTGTCTTTTGGGCCACATATTTCGTGCCTCTCAGGTAAATGCTTCGGCATTTTACGGATGCTGAGAAAGTTCCTTCCTCTTTTGTCTGTTCAGCATAGGAAGACTATTGTTCAGGCTTTGATTGGATCGCGACTGGACTACGCAAACGCCCTTTTTTTGGGCCTACCAAAATATCTTCTGACCCGTCTGCAAGTGGTCCAGAATTCGGCAGCCCGTGCTATTTACGGGCTCCCAAGAAGAGCCGGTGCCACGGCCCTTTTGAGAGATTTACACTGGCTGCCGATCACTAAAAGAATTCTTTTTAAGTGCCTGACTTTTGCCTTTAAGGCTCTACAAGGCTCCGGCCCCAAGTACATAAGGAAACGTCTTTCCCGATATGTACCGGGCAGGGCCCTGAGATCATCTTTGCTATCTAAAATGACAGTCCCGGTCATTAAGCGTGCAAGGATGGGTGGTCGATCCTTCCGCTACCTAGTCCCGAAGGAGTGGAATGAATTACCACTCTCTCTTAAACAGGCCCCGAGTCTCCTTGCCTTTAGAAAGGAGCTTAAAACGTGGCTTTTCACTAATTAAGTTCTTCTAGATAACTTGAGTCCCTCTTCTGTCTCTTTTATGTAGTTCTCTATGATCTGTTTTGTCTGCCAATGTTCTTCAGCAAAGCGCCGGGACGCTCCTGGGAGTAGCCGTGCGCTATAGAAGAAATAAATTAACATAACATAACATAACATAATATACCAAAAAAATACCTGGACACATATCTAGCAACATTTGGTGCAACGCAATGCAGCAACACAACTTGCTGCGTTCTGTCAAATGTACGCAGCAAGAATGTGCCATACTTACTCAGAGTGCTGCCGAGCCTTAACTCAGGCACCCATGACCACGGTGCAATGATGCCTGTGTTACAGACTGTGCACCACCCTGCACAAAAACAAGCCTCAGAGGCGATTTCCTCTTTTTATGTGAGCTGCAGAATATGTGACATGTAGCAAGAGGAAATACACAATGCAATACCATTCCTAAACCAATTTAGAATAGGTGAGCAAACATTAGTGAGGCAAAGGACACCAAGATCAGCAAAATAGGTTAAGGGGAATAAGAGATATGATTTTTTAAAACATGTTCAGACAAAAAGCCACAAGAGAAAGTAAAGCACCAATCAAGTCACTGCTTGAAGTTGACTGATTCAAGTCAATTGTGATGGAGCAAATGAATTATCCCGGTCAACGTTTTTACCTTCTGAATTAAGCTTTTATTTTGGAAGTCAACATCCTCCAGAAGGGTAAGGTACAAGGTTTTGGTGATTGAGGTCCTACCAAAATCAGACACACTGAAGCTGTTGGTTTTGGCTCCAAAAGCTCCAAATGGGAGACAACTGAATTTTGAAGCTGGGAAGGTCACTTAATGGGTGAGACACATTTGCCTCCTCCCCAGGTCCAAAGTTTTACATTTGAACTCAGTTACTTTTTTGAAAGCCAAAATCCTACAGCAGGTTTAGGCTGGAACGACTCCATGAGGCGGGTTTCTTTCTCTAAGAGGTCTCAGTGAGCCAGTACTCAGTGAGGCAAAAGGTTCAGAGTGTCCCAAACCTGATTTCCTTGCACACCTTAGATGTGACCTCCCTTGGCACACTTCAGCTCCGGAAAACAAAACAATGCAAAGTGCCAACTATTTCAAACTTCTGGGAAAGTTCCTCCTGATAAGTACTGCAGCCCCAGCTCCTTTGGATGGGATTCTAGGCACAAGGTCTCTCTCAAGCCAGGTCTTCTGAAGGGTTCGGCTCTCAGTGGTTAGCTGACTTCTCTTGTGATCAGGAGCTCTTTTCTTTTTGTTTCTGTAAAACAGGGGGCTAACAACTTGACCCTTGGAGATCAGTTCTTATCCCTTTGTGCCTGCAGGAATTAGGAGTCCTTGAATCCCTTTTTTCCAAGAAGAGCCAGGAGTCTTCTTCCAGCAGAGCCTTCTTCTTCTGATGGAATCTTCCTGGGTCCAGGAATTTTGTGAGAAGACAGTGGTAGAGATGCAAGATTTTAGCTGTGATTGAAGAAATTATGCCAGCCAGTCCTAACTATTTTCCCACGGTCCTCCACCACATTTTACAGCACTTCTTCTCTTGGCTGTAAAATTACCCGTTAGCCACTGTTGCAAGATTGTAAAACCCAGCTGTCACCAGACAGGCCTGTCATCATTTTTTTAACCACTTTTCTATACAGATTAAATCTCCTCTCACTTGAGAAGGACAAATGCATTTTTTCCTCTTATTTTGACTGGAACCTACATGCCTTCTGGGTTCCTTAAAATGAATAGGAGAAGTCCTAAATAGCCTCTCAAAGTCAAAAGAAGCAGTGTAAAGCATATTTTGCTCTGCTCACTATTCTTGCCACTCCTAGATAATGAATCCCAGCTAAGTGGTGATCAGTTAACGCCCTTTGGCCCTCCTTGGCTTCAGAGACAGGGCATTTTATTTTGAATCAGAGTTGCTAACTCTTCCAACCAAGGATGTGAATTTCAGCTCTGGAGATGAGATGAGTGAATGAACTGGTTTGAAGCCTTTTTTTTTTTCAAAGTTATGTTTATTACATTTTTACATCTTACAATCTGAAATAGCACCATTACATGTTCCCACGCAGGGGATCAAAAAGACTCAGCAATACCATAACAGTTAAACAAAATTCATTGATCAAGTAAACCAGCTCCTATTGCCATTAAGTAGGCCGAATGGTGGATACAGTCTCTAAACATACTGGAGCTTAAAATAGTCTTTGCAGAGTCTTTGCGACGTAGCTGCCCCAAGGTGCTCAGTTGAAGTGCTGAACATTAAATGGCCAAAAACATGTGCAAACGGATCCCAACGTGGGAAAATGTAAATAACAGGCAAAAAAAGAGACAAAAAAAAGGTTAAAAAAACCCACAACCCACCCCCCACCCTACCCGTGGTGGCGGCGAAACTCATACAATCAAGAAAGTGATCGACACTGGGACTCTAATCAACATTGAAAGAGATGGAGGGCTCTTATGGAGGAGGGACACACAGCCGATGGGAGACCTCTGGAGAGGAAGGAGACAAGGAGACCCCATTTAAATTCAAAATTCTTATAGTTATCCCTGAAAATGTCAGCCATACGCTCTAAGCTAAGCAGTCTCCATAGACGACATTGCCAGAGGGAAATAGCTGGGGCCTCCCTCCTCTTCCAAGCGGCTGCCAGAGTAACCTTAGCTGCTTCAATGCAAAGCCACATAATCATTTTATCAGCTCGAGTCTGGTGTTCTAAGGAGGAGTCATGAAGCCCCAAAAGGACTCCCCCCATGGTAGTGGGGATGGGATAACCCAACATATATTTTATATGAGCCAGGATTTCTTCCCAGAATGGGCGGATAACCGGGCAGTCCCACCATATGTGCTGGAAATCCCCAAGAAGTCGAAGCTTGGATGGATGCAGATACCAATCCATCATGGTCTTCAAGTGTGCCTCCCTGAGTTCAGTGGAATGATTGAAGCGTACAATGTTGGACCATAGGTGCGTCCATTCCTCATCGGAAATAGGACGGTGAATCAGGTCTTCCCACATTGACATATACCTGGGGCATGGGGATAGAGCCGTTTTAAGTAGTAAGCTATATATAAACGAGATCACCCCTTTCAGTAGCCTTGGTGAGGAAGGCCTCAAATTTAGTGATAGGGCGAGTGGCAGCATCCCGCACCTGAGGGGTAAGGGCCCAATGCATCAATTGCGCATAATGGTAACTTTCTGTGTTCTATAGGTCATAGTCCCGCTTACAGTGAGAGGGTCAACATTATGGAACAATGTGTTAGAGCTAAGCAGAGCTAAGCAGCCTCCCTTTCTCCAAGCATCAAAAGCTCCCTCATGCTGGGCCAGAGGGAATGCTGGATTAAAGTGGATCGGGGTAAAGGGGGACGGGAATGAGGTCCATCTATCGTCACCCGAGATCGAATCCCATACTTTAAGAGTGGTGTGTGTGGGGGTGCTAATGTATGCGTTCTGGGGCCTGTCCCTTCGTGAGCGCCACACTAGATCCCATATGGTTCGTCCCGTCACACTACGATCCTTGTGTAACCAATGTTTTTCGGACTCCCGTTGGGATCATTCAACCAGGACCCTCAGCTGCACCGCTTTGTAGTATAAGAGGATATCTGGGAGGCCTACTCTCCCATCAGTACGGGGCTGGCGCAGCAGAGTGTAAGAGAAGCGTGCTCGTCCCCCCTGCCACATAAAGCGCAGGATCATGGCCTTCACTTTCCGAAATAAATCATTCTCCAGTTCAATGGGTAAGGCCTGAAAAAGATAGAGAAGCTTGGGCAAGAGGGTCATTTTCATGGCGTGTATGTGGCCCAACCATGACAGGAAAAGAGGTTTCCATTTCGTAAGGTCCGTCTGGATGCGCACAAGGACGGGAGGGAAGTTGGCAGTAGAGAGCCCTTCAGTTCTCGGCGTCAACTGAACCCCCAGATACTGGATGGATGAGGTAGTCCATGACAGCGGGGTAAAAGGTTGGAGCCTGAGGACCTCTGAGGGTGAGAGAGTAAGATTAAGTATGTACGATTTGCCCAGATTTATTTTAAACCCTGATACTAGTTCGAAACGCTCGAGTTCCGACTGCAAGTACGAGAGAGACGACGCAGGCTCAGACAGAGACAAAAGAACATCATCTGTGAACAGAGATATTTTATGGGATTCTCCTGTAAATGGTATTCCCTGGATGCCAGGGTTAATTCTGATCGCTAATGCTAAGGGTTCAATGCTGAGCGCAAAAAGTAGAGGTGAAAGAGGACACCCCTGACGCGTGCCTCGTGAGTGGAGAAAGGGAGATGATTGTATCCTGTTAATCACCACTCTAGAGCGGGGGAGACAGTAATTAGCTCTTATCATATTGAGAAATTTGGGGGCAAAGCCGAATGCCGTAAGTGTGCGAAAGAGGAAAATCCGATCTACCCTCTCAAAGGCCTTCTAGGCGTCCAAGTCCACTAAGACCGCAGGGATTTGGGGTCTATTTGCCTTTTCGATTAGGTGTATGATTCTACGGGTATTATCGTGCGTTTGACGGCCTTTTATAAACCCCGATTGGTCCGGGTGAATGAGGATAGGCATGAGATCATTTAGGCGATTGGCAATAATGGAAGAATACAGTTTAGCATCCAGATTCAATTGGGCGACCAGCCTATAGGAGGCGCAGCGCTGGGGGTCTTTCCCCGATTTGGGAATCACTGAAATCACCGCCTCAGACATGGAGCCTGAAGTTGCACCGTCTTCCGCTATTTTGTTAAAGAGACATACAAGATAGGGGGAAATATCGGGGGCAAATGTTTTATAAAAAAGAGCCGTATAGCCGTCTGGCCCTGGCGCTTTGTGAGGTTTCAGGTTTGTAATGGCCATGGTGACTTCATCTATGGTTATAGGAGCAGAGAGAAGAGCATTCCATGTATCAGACACCTGGGACAGAAGCAACGACTGGAGGTATTCCTGTTGAGCGTCAGCATCTAAGGATTTCCCAGCATATAGGTTCCCATAGAAATTCCCAAAGATCTCAGCTTTGTCTCTGTCCCTATGTGTAATTTCCCCCGCAAAATGCCGCCTATGTATTCTTTCTCCAGCTTATCTTTCAATTGTCTAGCAAGATGTTTACCAATTTTATTGCCCTGGGTGTATGATAAGTGTCGTAGCTTGAGAAGTGTGAACTCTGCCCTGTTGTTATAAATGGCCCTGAGTTTAAATCGGAGGGCAGTGAGACTACGTATCGTTTGTCGCATGGGATTAGTTTTATGGGTACGTTCAAGAGACATCAGTTCAGTCTCCAAGAGCTCTCTCTCGCGAGTGCACTGTTTTTTTAGTGCCGCGTTGAGGGCAATACACTCCCCTCGAATAACCGCCTTCAAGGTATCCCAGGTGACAAACTCCGAGGTATCTTCTGGCCTGTTAGTATTAAAAAATTCAGTTATGGCGTTTCTTAGCTTGGAGCAGGATTCCTTGTCGCGTGTAAGCGATGGCGAGAAGTACCATCTAGAACTGGTCGGGCGCTCCCTTGCCAGTTAAGACAAACAGAGAACAGGCCGTGATCAGATACTGAGGGGGAAGATCTTGGCGTCCTGTAATGCACCCTGCAAAGACTTATTGATGAAGATGTAATCCAACCAGGAATAAGTACGATGGACATGTGAGTAGAACGTGTAGTCTCGTGATTGTGGGAAAAGAGTGCGCCATGTGTCTAGGAGGCCCATATCGCGTATGTGTTGTGTTGTCTCCCCGGAAAAGAGCCCATGTCTGACCGCTGTGAAGATGTACTGTCCAAGTCTTTTTGCCATATCAAATTAAAATCGCCCATGAGAACTAGCGGGCCTTCTGCAAAATCTGTCAATTTCCTCAAGAATGCATGCAGGAAATTCGCCTGACCAGAGTTGGGGGAATATATCGCCGCAAAAGTGCAAACTTTTCCTCTATTGAAGTCCTTTTTAAGTTACTTTTCTGCTTAAGTTGTCAATTACACCATTAGATTTGTTTCTAAAAAACAACCTCAAAACAATTTCAAAGCTTTTTTCTAATCTTTTCCTAAGTTTGCCTAGAGAAAAGTCCATTAAGGCCTACATAGTGATATATCTTTTGGGGTTTCCTACACGAAGACACACATAGTTTACCTTTTCTTAGTATTGGCACCATGCCATGTGACTTAAAGGCACCTTCTAGGTGGTGAGATGAATGTATAAAATATGTTTCTGATACATTAATAAGTCACCCATACAACCCTCAAAACACCATCCAACAATCCCATTCCAATATACATTTTAAAAGGTTATATGGCATTCAATCACACTTTCCACACATTCCCTAACTTCATCACAAATTATAAAAATATCTGATGTTCTGACACCATCCCAACACCACTGAAAAAGACACCCACAACACATTCCAACATTAAAAATAAAACTGTCCCTAAGTTCTGCAAACCATCCCTCCAACCTTGAATTAAGCCGCTATGTACAATGTGGAATGCCTTGTATTTTGCTTCCCACCCCATCCCATTCTCATCATCACTGATATGGCTCACTGTGAGACCTAAAAGTGTGGTAGTGGACTGTCTGTCAGCATGAGACTGTATGTTGGCAGAGGCAAAGAAGCTCCAGCCTTCTCTGGCCTTCCTACAGAATTTAGATCATGGAAAGGGGCAGTAGAAATTGAAAATGACCGACACTCAAATTTCCTCTGTTTTGCTTGTCCCTCAGACCTATTTGAGATAGAGGAGCAAAAGTAAAGCAAAACCTTCCCTGGTGATGTCACAGCAGTAGAAACAATTTATTTTTTCCACAGCTGTGGGGTAATAGCAGTGAAAAACTGGGTTTATATATAGTATTCTTTCTACTGGCTCTCAGGAGAGCGATCAACCACAAGGTGTGCTGTTCCTAGCAGAGGGAGCGAGATCAGTTCGGAAGGGGGGGGATAGCTCCTATAAGGAGCAATGGCCCTCACACACCCCGGGAGGTGTCATGCTTCATCAGCGGAGAGGTGTGGCTCACTGGTTAGAGGAAGCAGACCCAGAAGCAGAGGACGGCCCGGGACCAGGGTTCAATCCCCGACGCGGCAGGGTCGTGGACCAGGGCCAGCGGACTCGATAATTCTCGCTTCGGTGCCTACTCTAACCAGGGATCACACTCGGCGACTCTGGGCATTAGCTTGCCTCATCTCCACAACGGCCCCCCATATTCGCTGGGGATGCCTGGTTTCACCTTGGAGATACCCGGGAGGGACCATCTCACAGGGATAGCCAGGACGGGTTCCCCAGCGGTCTACAGCGCCAGGACGCCTCAGGGCAGCAGTGCGCTTTACAAGACACATACATTTACATTTACATGGGGCAGCTCCTCATTGGGCTGATGTTGCAATGACCAACATGCCCCACAGGGGGGCTCTTTGCCGGAGATCCTTTCCCTGTGGTTTCTGCTGTAGATGAAGTGGGAGTATGTGGGATCTATGGTGTATGTATAGGAGTGAGCAGAGTGTGGGGTGAATGAAGTTAAAAATAACTATAGGATCTAGCTGTTTTCACTTTATTTAGTGACATTTTGAAAAGAATATATACATGCACTTAATGTATGATTCTATACCCTTCAATCCAAGATAGTAAATGGGGGAAATTCAATTTAAATAGTTGCATTTTCTACTTTAAATCACATGGGAATATATTCTTTACACTAAAACTATTTTGGTTTTATTTAAATTTTTTTAAACCTCAAACATTTAGGCAATTATATATATATATATATATATATATATATATATATATATATATATATATATATATATATATATATATATACATTATCTAACGGCGGTCGCCAGTAGATAGTTATAGTTAGGACCTATTTTCCATAGGAAATCTGCAACATTCTATTCCCAATAAGTCTAGCGCCGGTTGACGAATCTTTCCCGAACTTTTGGCCAGCTCCGCTCCGCTCCTACCCTGAAAGTTTCGTGGTGATTCGTCAAGCGGGGGCCGAGAAAAAAAGGGGGTCCCAAAACACGTTTTCCCCATGCAATTTCCCATAGGATCTGTTGTTGCAGCTACAGCCCGAACCGCTGAACGGAATGACACCAAATTTGGCAAAGAGGTAGTCCTCAGTTCAGACTCGTGCCTTTTGCATAAATGGTGTGAATCCGTTCAGTAGTTCCTGAGAAAATTAGAGATAAAAGTACATAAATATCTATGGCCGCGGAGGATCCACGGACCCTATACGCACCGTAAGCGCACCCTCCCCGAAGCGAGCGCGCACCCTCCCGATCGCGCGCTGAAGGCTAATTGGCTATTGAGTGTCTGTCTACATTCGAAACCAGGAACTGTTGGCAGCCATTTTCTGCCTCGGTAGAAGCGAGGCTGAAGAAGCAAGGGGAAAAAGTGTGTAAAACATATAAAGGGGGCAGAGTGGAAATACTCTGACCCTCTAGAGGTGCTTAGGGGGTCCCAGAAGGACCCCCTGGGGCCCCCCTTTAAAAAAAAAAAAAGTCGAAATGCGCACACGGTGCGTACATTCTATCACGTTGGATGCACGGATTCTCTCGCAGTGGGTTCGCGGATCCAAGGAAAATAAAAATGAAATTGTTGGGAGATAAAGATTAAGCTTAAGTGTTTTGTTCTTGAGTGGCTCTAAAAAGAGCTGTTGTGTTCATTGAGAGTTTTTGGTACTTATAAGTAAGTACCTATACAGAGTCTAAAGTTACATGTTAATGTAGTACTCCTTGTAGATGAAGAAATGTGTTTTGGTATAGTGCAAGGGATAGTGTTGTTTGTCTAGAATCACACAGAGAGCCTGTGTGCATTTGGGAACCACTGTGAGAGAAGCATTTAGTAATATGTTGTATTTGCTGACAGATAACTCTTTTAAAACCTGTCATGTTGTCAAGTTTTAGTAGCATGAGAAGCCAGTGTTTGCTTATGCGTTGATTAAATGAGTCAGGCAATGATACAAAAGTGCACTTTTGAAATATGCACATTGTGTGCAATTCTCTTACCACTTCCATAGTAGTAAATAAGGTTTGGTAAACTCGTAGGCATAGTGGTTGTTGTCTAGAATCACACTGTGCATGCATGTGTGCATTTAGGAACCAATGTGAGAGAAGCATATGGTAACATTGTTTATTTGCTGACAGATAACTATTTTAAATCCTGTCATGTTGTCAAGTTTTAGTAGTATTAGAAGCCAGTCATGCGTTGAATAAATGAGTCAGGCATTGACACTAAAGTGCAGTCGTGAAATATGTAGATTGTGTGCAGTTCCCTTACCACTTGCACTGTAGTGAATGAGTTTTGGTAAACTCCTAGGGATAGTGGTGCTTGTCTAGAATCACACTGTGCGTCTGTGTACATTTGGGAACCACTGTGAGAGAAGTGTTTGGTAACATCGTGAATTTGCTGATAGATAACTGTTTTAAAACATGTCATGTTGTCAAGTTTTAGTAGCATTAGAAGCCAGTCATTGCTTATGCTTTCATTAAATGAGTTAGGTATTGACACTAAAGTGAAGTTGTAAAATATGTAGATTGCATGCAGTTCCCTTACCACTTGCACTGTAGTAAATGAGTTTTGGTAAACTCCTAGGGATAGTGGTGCTTGTCTAGAATCACAGTGTGAGTTAGTGTGTATTTGGGATCACTGTGAGAGAAGCATTTGGTGACATCGTGTATTTGCTGATAGATAACTGTTTTAAAACATGTCATGTTGTGAAGTTTTAGTAGCATTAGAAGCCAGTCATTGCTTATGCTTTCATTAAATGAGTTAGGTATTGACATTAAAGTGCAGTCGTGAAATATGTAGATTGTGTGCAGTTTTAGTAGCATTAGAAGCCAGTCTTTATGCGTTGAATAAATTAGTCAGGCATTGACATTAAAGTGCAGTTGTGAAATATGTAGATTGTGTGTAGGTCGTTTACCACTTCCACTGTAGTGAATGAGTTTTGGTAAAGTCCTAGGGTTAGTGGTGCTTGTCTAGAATCACAGTGTGAGTCTGTTTGCATTTGGGAACCACTGTAAGAGAAGCGTTTGGTAACATCGTGTATTTGCTGACAGATAACTGTTTTAAAACCTGTCATGTTGTCAAGTTTTAGTAGCATTAGAAGCCAGTCTTTGCTTATGTGTTGATTAAATGAGTCAGGCATTGACACTAAAGTGCAGTCGTGAAATATGTAGATTGTGTGCAGTTCCCTTACCTCTTCCACAGTAGTGAATGAGTTTTGGTAAACTCCTAGGGATAGTGGTGCCTGTCTAGAATCACACTGTGAGTCTGTG
This sequence comes from Triturus cristatus, assembly GCF_964204655.1. Taxonomy (NCBI): domain Eukaryota; kingdom Metazoa; phylum Chordata; class Amphibia; order Caudata; family Salamandridae; genus Triturus; species Triturus cristatus. The sequence continues at coordinate 344,748,041 of NC_140587.1, read as the reverse complement.
TACATTTGGGAACCACTGTGAGAGAAGCATTTGGTAACATTGTGTATTTGCTGACAGATAACTGTTTTAAAACATGTCATGTTGTCAAGTTTTAGTAGCATTAGAAGACAGTTATGGCTTATGCTTCCATTAAATGAGTTAGGTATTGACAGTAAAGTTTAGTCGTGAAATATGTAGATGGTGTGCAGTTCCCTTACCACTTCCAGTGTAGTGAATGAGTTTTGGTAAACTCCTAGGGATAGTGGTGCTTGTCTAGAATCACACTGTGAGTCTGTGTGCATTTGGGAACCACTGTGAGAGAAGCGTTTGGTTAGATCGTGTATTTGCTGACAGATAACCTGTCATGTTGTCAACTTTTAGTAGCATTAGAAGCCAGTCTTTGCTCATGTGTTGATAAAATGAGTCATGATTTGACACTAAAGTGCAGTACCATGTAGTATTGTCTTCACTGCACCAGAGCTGAAAATTTAAAATGTTTACCCTGGCACTGTCCTAGAAGTAGTCTGATGATTTAGTCAGTTTCTAAGTACTTATGTTGTGAACCATTCATTACCAAATAGACTGCTTCAAATGTCTATGCAGTATGCATGTAGTTCTCTAACCACCTACACAGTTGTTTTCACACCTTCAATTCCATAGTCAGTATCCATACACTTCTAGGAAACACCCTGTCAGTCCCTTTGCAGTCTTCTAGTGACCCATTCAGCACCATGTAGTAATCCATTCACTGTGCCAAAACGCAAACATTTATAAATTCACTAAGACACTCTGTTTACAGTACTGTAATGATTCAGTAACTGTCTAAGTATTCATGCACTGAGCCAGGCCTTAGCACATGGACTGCTTCAAACCCCTATGCACTATGCATGTAGTTTTCTAACCACCTACAGACTTGTCTTTTACACTTTCAATTCCCTAGTCAGTATCCATATTGTCCAGCAAACATCCTGTCACTCCCTTTGCACTCATCTAGTGACCCATTCAGTACCAAGTACTAATCCATTCCCTGTGCGAAAACCCAACCACTTATAAATTAATCCAGGCAGTCTCCTTGCTGTAGTCTAATCATTCAGTCAGTACCAAAGTACTCATGCAGTGAGCCGGGCCTTAGCGCATGGACTGCTTTAAATGCGTATCCAGTATGCATTCAGTTCTCTAATCAGCTACACAGTTGTCTTTTGCACCTTCAATTCCCCAGTTAGTATTCATATACTTCTAGCAAACACCCTGGTACTCACCCAGTGTGTCTCCTTTCAGTAGTGTAATCATTCAGTCACTTAGCATGTAGTCTTTTAGTGAGGTAGGCTTTAGGGCATGAACTGCTTCAAAGTAGTATGCACTATGTATGTAGTGTTTTAATCATCGTCACACTTGTGGTTCAGGGCTATAGTTTCTTAGTCTGTTTTTATAATAAAATGTGTTTGTACAGTAATGGAATACTGTAAATTTGAAAGTTATTAATATACATTTATTTGTGATTATTTTTGCCAGAAAAAAAAAGAAAAGAACAGAGACAGGAAGATTATTTGAAGAAACATCAACCACAAGTATTGAATGAACAAGATAATGTGGCTAAAAGGAAAAGAAATTCTGGTAAGATCATGAAGCAATTTATTAAAAATGTTTGTAGGAGCAAACAGAATGGAGAGAATGCTGCAACTTCAGAAAATGTTTTAAGTAAGAAAAAAAATAAAAATAAGAGGAAAAGTAGAAAAGCAAATGTTCAGTCAAAGGAGATAAAGTATGGTAAAAGAAGACAAAATCAGTATAAGGAATTACGCAAAAAATATTTTACAAGAGAGTAGTGCATAATTTGCTGAAAGATGTGAAGAAATATAAAAAGAGAGCTTTATTTTATAAAAAGAAGAAGCATATTGAAAGCATTGTGGAAAAGGCTTTTGAAGTAAAAAGGAAACTGGTAATTTTACTGTTAAACAGAATTCGATCACTAGATAAACCAATATTTGTAATGAAGGCCAAAAGTAGGAAGAAAAGAGATATTAATAAAAAATAAATTGTGATTTTTTTTGGGAGAATGGAAACACAGTTCTAGTTCAGAGCCCTGTTTTAATGAAGAGAGTTATTCACTAAGGGCCTCATGTAGGTAGCATACAAGTTACCACTTCTTAAATACCGAACGTTACCGAATCGGTATTTAAGAAGTGGTAACTTGTATGTAGGTAATCCTTCGGAAAATATTACCGAATCGGTAAAATTCGGTAATTACCGAATCGGTATTTACCGATTCGGTAATGAGGCATACCTTCCCATTGATGGGAAGGTATGCCTCATTACCGAATCGGTAAATACCGATTCGGTAATGGGGGGAACACTTGCAAGGGTGGCAGGGTGTCACATTGACACCCTGTTGCACCCCTGATTCGGCCATGTGTGCACATGTGGCACACATACATGCCCTAAGGGCATGTATGTCTGCCACATTGCACACTTCTAAGCGCTATCACATGCGTTTACACAACCATACATTATTTACCACCAACTATTAGTTGGTGGTAAATACCGACTCAAAACATCACCCACACACTCCCCCTACATCTCATTTTTGTATTCGGAATTTACCGAATCGGTAAAATTACCGATTCGGTAATTTTACCGATTCGGTAAATTACCGAATTCAAAAATGATCCCCCTACATACCAAAAGCCAAAATACCGGTCGGTAACGGTATAATTACCGAAAATCGGCCGTTACCGACCGGTATTTGGCGACCTACATGAGGCCCTAAGTGAAAAATTATTGTATGCAGTTGACACCAGTGGTAGAGGTTATGAGGTTAGTGATGGTTGTCCAATGGAGAAAGAGAAAATGGTTGAAAGATATGCAGAAGAAGTGATAGCTGATGAAGTTTTAGGGAGACGTGCTAAAAACCCTGTGTACACTTGGGATTGCAGTAGTGTTTGTAGTGTACGACAGGAATCTATTGAAAAATTATGTAGTTTTTTATGAGTCTATACTAAAAAGATTAAGCTGTTGCAAGGACTAGACCCTTGCAGAGTGAGAAAACATACTGGTTTGCAAGGTCATTCTCTGGCTTGTCTTTCTAGGAAGGTTTGTGAAAGAGTCTTTCACCATTTCAGAATGCTGGCAGTACATCATACTCAAATGCGGAAGTTAGTGAGAAGGTTGTATTATGCAAAAAGTCCAGCACTAAAGTTAAGTGAGTTTCAGATGTGAAGCAGGTTTGTGAGGATATTGAGTTTTGTTACTTTGGGCCTCAGCAAGAGAGTGAAGAAACTGACACATTAGTAGAACAAAATGTTGAAGACAATGTAGAACCTGTAATTACAGAAAAATTTGAGGATGAAATCACAAAGTTTAAGGTAATTTCAGGTGAAAGACCAAATGTTTCTCGTATTTGTTGTCGGCGAAATCACTATAAAAATCAGACTAGGGGTGTCAATCTGTATTTAAAAAGTGAAATAGAAGATAATGATAAGTGGATGGAATTTGCAACTTATTTGTTGGTAGAGGATTGTCTTGATTTGGGATGTGAGCAGCGTATTTGCAAATATTGTTATAATAAATTAGATGAGAATAAAATGCCTGCTAGAGCTGTTCACAATAATCTAGAGTTGGTTGCTATTCCTCCAGAGCTGATTGATTTAAATACATATGAGTCTATTCTGATACAATGTGTTCACCCGTTTCAGGCTATTGTTCGTATGGAGCCCAAAACAAGTAAATTACCTCCATCAGAGTTGCAAAGAGAATTGAAAGGAAGAGTTGTGTATTTACCATTAGATTTAAGGAAAAATGTTGAAACTATTGGTGTAAATCATGCAGAAAATGAGCCACTAGTCATACTAGTTAATGGTGTTCCTACTAAGAATAAGAAAATCTGGCAATAGTTAGTGGATGTTAGAAAAAGTGCAAAAGGCATCATTGTATCTGATAAAAAATAATGAGTACTATAGAAATGTGTTTGTTGGAGAAGAAGAAATAGATTTAGCAGAAGATAGTGAAACATTAAGTGGACATATCCAGATGTGAAGAGATCTATGAACATTACAGTGTACATCCACTTCATTCCAAAGAGGTGATGGGTAATACAATCGAGTTGTTTCAAATGAAAAAAGCAACAGGAAGTCCCATGAGTGTATGGGAAGAGAGATTGGAAGCTCGTTTTCCCGCAGTTGTTTCCAACAGGAAAAGGTGGACGGTATGATGAACGTCCTGTGCAGATTCCTGCATTTGAATATCGGACAACAAGATTATATGCAGAAGATCCAAGATTTTGACAATGTATCCCTTACATGTTTCATCTTCTGTTTGAAAGTGACTTGTCTGGACTTTCATATGCAGTAAATCACATTTTAAAAACTGGAATGCTTCTGCAAAATGTAACTGCAAAGGATTTTATGGATAAAGTGCATCAGAGAGATGATCATTTAGAATCTCAGTTGATTAATCTGATGGCATGTCAGTGTGGGACTAATGAATATTGGTACCGTCGACATGGAGAACTGAAATGTATGCTACGGAACTTGGGAACTCCTACGTGGTTTCTTACCCTAAGCTGTGCTGAGTACGCTTGGGATGATTTACTTGAATTTCTTCGAGAGGCAAATTCCAATATAAAAAATATTGGATACAAGACACCTGGAGAATTGTGCTCCTTGGATCCTGTCAATGTATACAGATATTTCAATCATAGATTTGAAGCTATGATGTCTTTCATCTGCAATAAAAAGAATCCTCCTCTTGGAGAAGTTGTGGATTTCTTTTGGAGAAAGGAGTATCAAGCAAGAGGTGCTCCTCACATACATATGTTGTTATGGGTCAAGGACGCCCCCAAATTTGGAACAGATTCAGATGAAACTGTTTTGTCTTTCATTGAAGATTATGCTACATGTGCTCTTCCAAATAGCAGAGAAGAGACAAACTTAAAACAACAAGTCTTACGATTTCAAAGCCACAGGTGTGTAAAATACTGTCGACGAAAGTACAAGTCAAAGGATAAGTTCTATACCAAATGTCGTTTTGGATTTCCACGTCCTGTATTAGCCAAAGGAAGAGTGAACAGTTTTATGTCAGCTGTACGACATACCATCACAAGAAAGTCTCCGAAAAACACCTACAACTTAAGAATAAGCGAAGAATCGAAATACATGAATGACTACAATCCAGTTATTTTATCCATGTGGAACGCTAACATGGATATTCAGTATGTTGCGGACAATTGCATTGCTGTTGCTCGATATGTAACGTCTTACATTACTAAATCAGAAAAGACTGAATTGAAAGAAATGTGGGAAGAGATTTCTCAGTTTCAGTTTGAAGATGTTATTGCATCGTGAAATTGGAGCATATGAATGTTCAGATCGGTTATCATCTGCAAGTCTATATTCCAAAAGTAGAAGAATCATTTGGGTGAGTCTAGGTCTTGCAGGAATGCGAATTCGGGTACTGAAATCTGTTCAAGAAATTGAATTTTTAGCAGAAAATGACCCTGAAAGTACAGATATTTTGAAAACCAATATGTTGGACACATACTATCCAAAGAGAAGTCATCATCTTGAGAACATGTGTCTCTATGAAGTGCTGCATAACTACACTTATAAATGGAATATTACAGAGAACATCAACAATGGAAAATATGGAGTGATTGGTTCTGAAGGATGTCTGGTGAAACAAAGGAAAGGAAATGTAATTAATCACAGAAAACTGAGTTGCGACACTGCTGACAAAAGGGGATTTTACTATTTAGCCCTTTTGCAAATTTTCAAACCATGGCGTTCTGAACTGGAATTACATGGAGATTTTCCCAGCTATGAAGATTCATTTAATGCTTGTAAAGATAACATACAATGCAGTGCTTTCGCAAATTATGTGAAAATGTTGAATGATGAAATTGATCAAGAAGCTACAATTGCAGCTGAGATTGCTAGAGACAGTTCTCAAGACAGTCAAAGTTCTGCTGCACTGAGTCAAGATCCACTACGACAACCAATTGTTGAAAATGAAGCAGCGATTGCAATGAATGAGGTGGAAACAGCAATGTATCAAGCACAAGAAGATGCAATACTGCTAGGAAACTTGGAAGAGCAACTAAATGTTGAACAGAAACAAATATATCAGCAAGTGAAAGAGCAGATTGACCATGGATTACTTCATGAAAAGAGAGTGTGCTCATGTACATCATTTCAACCTATCCAAATGTATGTGAGTGGTCAAGCTGGAACAGGAAAGAGTTTCTTAATTAAAGTAATTACAAGTTATCTGCAAAAAACAACTGAGTCGCATTTGTCTTGTGTTGTCACTGCTCCAACTGGGTTGGCAGCACATAACATTAAAGGAATTACTTTACATCGTTTACTAATGCTGCCAGTAGAGCATGAGAACAAATTGGAATACCACAAGCTATCTGGAGAAGCTTGTTGTGAAGTTTCAAGAGTGCTGAAGAAAATTAAACTTCTCATTATTGATGAGGTGAGCATGGTTTCAAACTTGATGATTGCCTTTGTGCATTTAAGAATGCAGCAAATTCTTAAAACAGAGTATGACGTGTTATTTGGAGGAAAACACGTCATAGTTTTTGGAGATCTACTGCAACTGACACCGGTAAAAGGACAACCGGTATTTAAAACACTTGCCCATGAAGATACCAGAAAGTCTCTTAGCAGTGTTGGTAATGTGAACATTTGGAGTAATTTTGAATACAAAGAACTGACAACAAATATGCGACAGGCAAATGATGCTGAATATGGAAGTATTCTTCAAGATATCAGAATTGGAATTCTTTAAAAAAAATGGAAAGAAGCTTTGGAGAGTCGATTACTTTGCAATGTCTTTCCAAATGAAAATGCAGTTGCTGCAAAAGTGTACGTGGAAATTGCTAAAAATAAGTCAGTGATTTGCTTAATGCCGACACTGCGTGAGTGTTCAATATTTAACGAAGAATTATTACAATTGGAAAATGAAGAAACTGTTAAAATGGAAGCCATCGATAAAATACTACATGAAGGAATCATTATTATTTTGATGGGTAAGTTGAGATCAAAACTCAAGATTGTTTAGAAAAAAAATATCTAAAACTGCTGGTTTGGAAAAGACACTGTATGTGTGTGTAAACTGTCGGGTAATTTTAAGGCGTAATTTGGATGTAGAGAAAGGTTTAGTTAATGGTGCAATGGGTAAAGTGGTGGATTTTGTGAATTATCAGAAAAAAGAAGGAATTGAATTTTTAAAAATTAAATTTGATCAGATTGATAAAGTTTAAGAAATTGGTCGTTGTTCAGTTCGTTTTTTGCTTGTTAAAGATTTATATGTCCGTAGGAAACAATTTCCATTTTCTCTGGCATATGCAGTTACTATTCATAAATCTCAAGGATTAAGTGTAGACAGTGCATTGGTGAACATTGGATCTACTGTATTTAGAACATTATCTGGTTTGTTTTTGATTGATTTTGATGAGACAAAGGTTACTGCAGATGCAAACTTTGTAAAAGAGTATAATAGGTTAAGAAGGGTGTATGCTCCAAATGTAGGTCAATATCCTGTATTTGAAAAGCGTGTGGTTTGTCGAAAAAGAAGGTTCGAGAATATCTGTACTGAAGATGTCAAGAAGGGAAAAGAACAAGATAATGTTGCGATTGCAGGTAAAAAGAAATTGGACACTGTTGAAGAGATTGTTGGTTATCAGTTTGAAAATAGTTCTGGTGTCAACTGCTATGCTAATGTAGTGGTCAATGTTGTTTTATATCTGGAAGGTTTGCAAGCACAAATTATGCAGAATCGGGAAAAAAGATTTTGTTCTCTGTTGCATTCTGTTTATGAAAAATTGACAACAGATTTAAGTAAAATACAATCTGTTTCAGATGTTCGTAATCTTTTGGATGTGTGTTCTGGTTCTACACAATTTACACAAAATATCCAACAAGATGCTCAGGAATTTTTAATGTATATGCTTACAATTTTGGAAAATGAAGGTGTAGAAATAGAAAATATTTTTGGCCTTTCTTACAAATGGGAACATTATTGTGAACATTGCATGTATACATGTAGCACCAATGTAGACACTGAGAGATTTCTGTATTTAACATTACCAGACTGTAAATCAGTGTCTTTCAATAAATTAGTGAAAGGTGCAATTCAAAACATGGAGTGTAGCCAATGTAAATCAGAAATGTTATCCACATTATTCTTAACAAAATATGGAAAATACATAATTTTAATGATGCAACGTTGTACAGCTGATGGAAGAAAATTGGATACTTTAATAAAGCAGTTTGTAGCAACACAAGTGTCAATATCAGGAAGGACTTTTGTAGCAATTGCTATAATTTTCCATGATGGTCCTTCCACCACATCTGGACATTATACTGCCTATCTAAAATGTGACAAAGGCTGGACACTTTGTAATGATGCCCAGTTGGTTTTCAAACAACGTTTGCCTGGGGAATTACAAAATTCCTACCTAATATTGTTAAAGCCAAAGTTTTAGGAAGATAATTCACTCTCTGAGGAATTTATTATTATAATTTAATAGGACTACCATTGGACAATTAACATAAAGAAGAAGTGCAAAAATACCATTTGGCCTCAAGGAAAGGTATATTTTTGAATTATGGACTTTTTGGTGGTCATTTATTCGGTGATTATTTTAATGCGGCAACATTTACAGTTTTTATAAGTTAAAGTTATAAAATTTTGCAATCTGTAAGCATTTCATATATGTATGATTTGTATTTTCTGGTATTTTACTGAGAATAGTATGTTGTTGTTTTTTAACAATCTTTCTGATTGTTTTTTTTTTTGCCCGCTGTTAAGTGATGAGTACCATTGAAATCACTATTTCTAGTGAAATTCAATATATTCTGAGAACAGCAAAAAAGGCAAACAAATTACTTTGTGGAAATTATGTTGTGTTGTAAAAAATGTATTATTATATGTTATCATTTTTCTTTTCTTTCACAGATCCAAATTTTAAAATAAGCAATTTTTAACAATTTATATTTGAATGAAAAACAGCAAAAAATAAATACCATTTTTTATTCCTATTACTGTGAAGGTAAGTTTAACTAAGTCTCAATATGCAGAATGAAGAGGCCTGCAAGAAGCAACAAAGTTGAAACACGTTTCTAAAAACACTCTGTTTATGTAGTTTTGAAATCTGACCATAATCAGATATCATGTGACCTGCAAAAAAAGAGATTTGAGGGGTTCATAATATTTCACGTTTTTAGCTGTTGGAGGACTGCAATAATTTCAATCATTCTTCTTTGAACATCTTTGCAGACAAAACTCTTTGCTTACTTTTATCATTTGCAAGGAAATTTAAAAACGGAAATATGTCACTTTTTGGAACATAGTTATTGTGCAAGACACTCTTTTATATTTACAAAGAGAGGAAAAGGCACTCTGTGCACTTTTTTTACTCCATGTAAATACAACCTCATAATTTAGACCACTTTGTGTTGAAAGGGTGTTCTATAAGTGTTGTTGTGCATGATTGCACTTAATACTCATAGAACAAGACATATGTCTAGATTTATCAGAAATCATAAATCTCGATATGTGTGTGAATGGTGCATGATTCTACAATTGGTGTAGGAAAGCACAACAAAGAGAACTGTTTTAATTTCTCCACATTTTTATATCTTCAATGCATGCTGAAATGTTCAGCATACATTGAAGGAGAAAAATGCACTTTCTCATTGTTTTTGTACAGGAAGGTGTGTCTTCCTGTAGAAAAACAAGCAGCACATGACACAGATATCCTTGCACTATTGTGCAAGGGTGCCTGTGTCACCACATGGCTGTAGTTTAAGCAGCCGTGCAGACAGAAGCATAGATGTGCAACATATTTATGTACATATGTTGCATCCCTGTGCTTCGGAAGTACTACAGCACACTGCAGCTAAAGAGGTTACTGTGTGATGCTGCAGCACTTCCTTATAGTTCTGCACTTATACATTCACCATACGCTACTAATGCATTCATTCAGTCAATTACGTACTACACATACATTCATGTAAACTTTCACACACTAACAAAGAAATTTAGCTCTTTTTTTCAACCAGGAAAGTTAGTTTTTTTCTTCTTTCTTCTTTTATATTTTTTGGGGGGTTTTCGGAACAATTTTGTGATTTTTTTGGTTATTCAGAAAAAAAAACAGGAGAAACCAAACAATGAACTTCAGGGAACAATAAAAAAAACAAAATAAGCCTAGCAAATATGACTTTCTTGGCGGCGGCAGATCAGATCGATCGACTGCTCGCCATAGCACAAAGTCTTATTGCACTTAGTGCAGAGCACTTTTAAAAATTGAAATTGAGGACGGATGTCCAAGGTTTGGTCTGATGGATGCACTCCTGATGTGCTCGGCTGCGATGAGGTGGATGGCGCAGGAGCAGGAGAGTTTCTCATCCGTCGGCACTCTTCTCGTGCAAGATTGTTTGGATGAAGGGTCCTCATGTGCTTCATCATACTTGCCGTGCCGCAAGAGTATTTCTTGTTAGGATCCCCTCTCAATAGGACTCTTTTGCAAATCTTGCATGTGACCAAGGTGGCATTGGTCTTATTATGCCCCTCGGGAAAAGTAAAAAATTTCCACACCACTGAAGAGAAACGTTCTTTGCGTGGTAACTCCGGCAAAAATTCATCCTCAGAGGTTTGAGGTGATGCAAGTGATGCCTGCTGCCCTGAAGCCATTTATGGTTGAAAAAAATTAGAGCTAAGTGTAAACTTAGTCTAAAAAATGTTCTTCTCTCCACATTTGAGATGTCATCAGTGATGTCATCAGTGATGTCACTGACCATGTCATGAGTGATGTAATATGTGATGTCATCAGCAGTGCATTGCGGGGGCGCGAGTTATAGTTAGCTGAACTAACTATAACAGGGGAATTTCAATGGTTTTGTACGAGTGAATAGTCCAGCTAACTATAACGCCCCTGAAACCTATGTTTTTTTCAGTGAATATATATATATATTGCACGTCAACCTCGGTATCCCCAAGGAAGGACAACGCCATGTGGTGATTCAATCTGCTTTATTTGTCACTTACTCTACGCGTTTCGCCTGCACCAGCAGGCTTGTTCACGAATAAAGATTTCAACACAATCCACCATTTTTAAATCTTGTGCATGTGATACTGATCACGTGAGAACTACAAAATGCATGAGAATGAAAAACAGACTTGTAGTTTTAAGTCATCAATCTAACAAATATCCAACTGCCGCCTGAAGAGGAGAATATCCTAAATTTGCGGTTATCCTATTGTCCAACAGCAGACTTCAACTATGTCCAAACAAGAATTGACATTTTTAAATATGTAAGATTACTCAAGTTAAAAAAACATTTTACGATCAAACAACAACATGACTCTGTAACGGGGTCTGTGCATATTAGAATGGATGGAAATCACTTGGACGATCTACAGGTCAATGATATGGAATTGATGGTAGGAATGCGACAAATTGCTACAGAGACAGAAATCAGTGAGAGTCAAGGAGGAGCCACAATGAATGATCAAGCTATTCAAATAGCAGCAGAAAAAGGAATTGAGATTGGTGAGAGTGAACTGACACCTTTCAGACCCTGCTCACAATTTATTCCACCATCAGCCAGAGACTCCATTGATGTATTCAATGAGTTAGTGATCAATGATTTGTAGAAAATAAAAAGTTATCTAAGCTGGAGAAACAACAATCTGTTTTGATTTCTAAACTGAGAAAAGATGATAACTGTTTGATACGTAATGCTGACAAAGGTGGAAACGTGGTGTTGTGGGAAAGAAAGAAATATTTAACAGAGACCTATAAACAGTTCAATAACAAATCTTGTAGCTTCTATGCTTTATTTTGAGTACGTTCGGCACCCTGAGTAGCTACAGAATTGTGAGGCTGCAGTACAAAAGTGTACACCATGTCATAGACCTGACTTTTGTGCTGCAGTTTCAGTATTCTCCTACAACTTAGAATGTTTTTGTCCTCCAATCACTCAGGCACTACTGTAGTACTACTCCAATCACTCAGTCAGTACACATGCACTTATAAAATTACTCAGGCACTTCCTATGTACTCCTGTAATCTCCCAGATATTATCCCTGCAATCATGGAATCACTAGACATTACATATGTACTAATTTAATCCCCCAGACATAACTCATGCAATCATGCAATCACCAATGTGTTAGTTATACACTGGTTTAATTATGCAGGCACTGGCCTTGCACTCTTCCAATCACCCTGTCAGGATCTATGCACACCTCCAATCACTTAGCCAGTGCCGATGCACTTATAAAATCACCTAGGCATTACCTTTACACTCTTTCATTCACTGAGGCACTACCACAGTATTACTGCAATCACCGAGGCATTACTGATGCACTTATATAATTACCCAGGCTCTTTCTATGTACTCCTGTAGTCCCCCAGATATTACTTATGAGGAAATGCAATAACCAATGCATTAGCTATACACTGGTTCAAACACCCAGGCAATACCCTTGCAGTCTTTCAATCACACAGGCACTACTCTTCTACTTATGTAATCATTCAGCCAGTACTCATGTACTTATACAATCACCCAGGCACTACCTTTGCACTCCTGTATTCACGCAGGCAGTCCCTTAGTACTTCTGTAATCACCCAGGCAGCACTCATGGATTTATAAAATCACCCACTGACTTCCTATGTACTCCCCAGATATTACCCCTGCAGTCATGCAATCACCCAAGCACTAGTTATGTACTACCCCTGCAGTCATGCAATCATGCAGGCTGTACCTATGAACTCATGTAATAACCCAGGTACTACTCAATGAATCATCTATACATTTAGGTGCTTTTTATACAGTTATCCATGCACTCAATTTTTATGTGTGCACTCATGCAATTAGCCAGTCACTATCTATGTTCTCCTGCAATTACCCAGCGACTACCTTTGGAATCGTACTATCACCCAAGCACTATGCATGGAGTTATGCATTCACTCAAACAGATCTATTACATGTCCCAGTTACTAGATTTCACTATATTCCAGAAAAATTGTATGTATATATATATATATATATATATATATATATATATATATATATATATATATATATATATATATATATATTTTTTTTTTTAGATATGATGATGATTTGAAAAGGTAGAGACAATTGTATGCATGCTTTTAACAATATGGAGAGACTTATGGTTGAGTCATGTAATAGGCTGCTGCTTTATATTTGGCTAGGCCCAACACTCATGCAGTTATAAAAATACCCAAGTACTACCCATGCAGTCTTTCAATGATCCAGTCACTATATTTGCAGTGCTGTAATCACTCAGGTATTACTCCTGCACTCATGCAAACATCCAGGCTCTACCTATTCAGTCATGTAATCACCAAGTTATTACCCATGCACTCTTTGAATCATGTAGACAGTACTGATTCACTTATATAATCACTTAGGCACTAAAGTTGCAATCCTTCAATCACAGAGGCACTACCCTTGTGCTTATGTAATCACTCAGCCAGTAGTCATGCGGTTATGCAATCACTCAGGGACTATCTTTGCACTCATTTATTAATTCAGGCGTTACTTCAGAAGGCCTTCGATCACCCAAGAAGTACCCATGCTCTTATAAAATCCTCCAGTTACTTTCCTTGTAGTCATGTAAATCCCCAGATATTACTCCTGTAGTCATGCAGTCACCCAGGTGTCACATATTTACTCTTTTATTCCTCTAGACGTTACCCCTGTACTCAAGCAATCACCAATGCATTAGCTAGACAGTGCTTCAATCACCAAGACACTATCCTTGCACTATTTCAATCACACAGGCACTACTCTTGTACTTATGTAATCACTCAGCCAGTACTCATGCACTTATAAAACCACCCAGGGACTACCTTTGCACTCCTATAATTAATCAGGCAGTACTTTAGTACTTCTGTTATAACCCAGGCAGTACTTATGGACTTATAAAATCACCCACTCACTCCCTATATACTCGAATAATCCCCTAAATAATACCCCTCCAGTCATGCAAAAACACATTCACTAGTTATGTACTACTCCTACAGTCATGTAATCATGTATGCTGTACCTATGTACTCATCTAATAACCCAGGCTCTTCCCTTGCAGTCATAGAATAACCCAGATCATTACTGTTGCACTCATCTTTTCACCTACACACTACTCAATGAGTCATCTTTATCTTTAGGTGCTATTCATACACTTATCCATACACACAACATTTATGTTGGCACGATGATGAAGCATGACACCTCTCGGGGTGTGTGAGGGCAACAAGAGAAAAGCTCTGCTTTCCCTCTCGACTCTTGGGTCTCATATAGCCTAGGACCCTCTTTACATACGTTTTTCTGTTTCCTTTCTCCTCTACTCCTTTGGAACAGTGTCTCCTCATTTGATTGACACATTTAAGAATGCAGCAGATCTTAAAAACAGATTATGATGTTTTATTTGGAGGAAAACTTGTAATTGTATTCGGCGATCTACCACAACTTACTCCTGTGAAAGGACAACCAGTTTTTAAAACACTTGTCCCTGAAGACACTAAGAAATCTTTGGGAAGTATAAGAAATGTGAAAATTTGGTCTCTTTTTGAATATAAAGAACTTATTAAGAATATGCGAGAAGCAAGTGATGAACATTATGGAAACATTCTTCAAGATATTTGAATTGGTGTTTTGACAAAACATGGTAAAGAAGCTTTACAAAGTTGGCTACTAACAAAATTGTTTCCAAATGAAAATATTGCACCTGAAACAATGTACAAAAAGATTGGAGAAAAAAAGTCTATAGTTTGCCTAATGCCAACACTGCAAGAGTGTTCAATCAAGAACTCTTGAAATTGGGGAAACAACCAATAGTGAAAAAGGAAGCCATTCATAAAATGAAACATGAAGGAGTTACTATTCTTCTCACAGAGAAATTGCAGTCAAAAGTGTATTCTTTGGAGAAGTCTGTATCTAAGACTGCTGGTTTAGAAAATACTTTATATGTATGCGTTAACTGTCGGGTAATATTACAGCGTAATTTAGATGTAGAAAAAGGTTTAGTAAATGGAGCAATGGGAAAAGTTGTTGATTTTGTAAATTTGCAGAACAGAGATGGAATTACATTCTTGAAGATTAAATTTGATCAGATTGAAGAGGTAAAACAGATTGGACGTCGTGCTGTTCGTTTTTGCTGGTAAAAGACATGGATGTTCATAGAAAACGGTTTCCTCTTTCTTTAGCATATGCAGTGACCATTCATAAATCTCAAGGTTTATGTGTAGACAGTGGTTTGGTAAATATTGGAAGTATAGTGTTTGAAGAGGGTATGGCATATATTGCATTGTCTAGAGTAAGAACATTATCTGGTTTGTATTTGATTGATTTTGATGAAAAAAGGTTAGTGCTGATGCAAATTGTGTAAGAGAGTATAATCGGTTAAGAAGACTGTATGCTCCTAACTTAGGTGAATATCCCGTATATAGAAACATGTAGTGTGCCCAAAATGGAAATATGACAATCATTCTAGTAAGGTTAAAAAAAAGAAAACAATTCAAGAGAATAATGACGCTGAAAATAAAATAAAAATGGACACTGTTGATGATATTGTAGGACACCAGTTAGAAAATAGTTCAGGTATCAACTGCTATGGTAATATAGTTGTAAATGTTGTCTTTTAAATAGAGGATCTTCATCATCAAATTATGGAAAATCGAGAAAAAAAATTCTGTACTTTACTGCATTATATTTTTCAAAAGTTGGAAACTGAAAGAACTAAAATCCATACTGCTTCTGGCATTCGGCATCTTTTAGATATATGTACTGGTTCTTCACAATTTTCACTTAATATACAACAAGATGGAAAAGAATTTCTTATGTTTATGCTTGCAGTACTGGAAGATGAAGGAATAGAAATTGAAAATGTGTTTGGACTAAGTTACAGATGGGATCATAAATGTGAAGAGTGTTCATTTTGTTCTACCACTCAAATAGACACTGAACGATTCATATATTTGACAATACTAGATTGCAAATCAGTGTCTTTTAACAAATTAGTTAAAACAGCTAATATGAAATGTTCTCATTCGAAATCCGAAATGTTGTCAACATTATATTTTGAAAGATTTGGAAAATATGTAATTTTAATGCTACAAAGTTGTAGAGCAAATGGAAGAAAATTAGAAACTAAAATTTAAAAGTTTGTGGCGAGTCAAGTGTCAATTTCTGGATAAAGCAGTGTTTATTATATTCCGTGATGAACATACTACAACATCTGGACACTATACTTTGTATTTAAAGAGCAATAAAGGATGGAACATTGCAATGATGCCCATGTAGGTTGCCTTACGAATTACCAAATTCATATCTGATATTTTTGATGCTACAATTTTGAAAACATCATTTGTCCTATTGGGAAGATGTGAATAAAAAAGAATGAATTTATTTTGGATACTATCAATGCAAATGGATTTGGAAACATCATTCGGCCTATTGGGAAGATGTGAAAAATTACTGTTTGGATTATTATTTGTGTTGTTTTTAATTGCATTTGTAAAATTCTGTTTAAAGAAACTAGTTTATATATTTGATCTTTATATTATAAGCAGTGTAAATGAGAGTGTATATTTTAGAAAATGTACTTCAGAGAAATAAATAATTTAATGTAGTTGAAGAATGTAATTTAGGAACTGTAGATAGGTAAACAGATAGTTGAATTTGTTGTAAATATTTTCGACACAGATTTTTATTTTCATAATCACATTGATTGTTTTTTTTCCCACGCTGCTATATGATGATCTACGTTGAAATCACTGTGTATGGTGAAATTCACTAGAATCTGAAAACAGCAAAAAAGAGAAACTGAATATGTTATGTAATTGTAAAATTAAGATGTGTTCTAAAAACCATAATATTATATGTGATAACAGTTTTCCTTCTTTTTTATTACAGAAAGTAATAGTGAACGTTGAAAAGATTTTAAATTCAGTTTACAACAAAACAACTATAAAATAGTTTCACTGAGTTTGGTGTGTATTTGAACAAAGAATGTAAGATGAAATAATGTAATAAGCATAATAATATGAAGTAATGTTTACAGTCATTTTTATTGCAATGATCCGTTTTTTTACAAATAGTACCCATGCACTGATCTATATAATAAGGCACTAATCTCACACTCCTACCATCACCCATGCATATCCAAGCATTTCTCCATTCACCTAGCCTGAATCTATATACTTATAATATCACCCAGAGATTCTTATGTACTCTTCCAAAGACCGAAGCAATACCCATGCAGTCTTCCAATCATCCACGCACTACTCCTGCACTCATGTCATCACCTGCTAATAGTCATGCACTCCTCCAATCACCCAGGAACTACCTATGCACTTATACAATTACCAAGGTACTACCTATACACTTGCATAGTCACTAAAGCACGGCCCATGCACTCCTCCATTCACCTAGACATTATCCGTGCATTCATACAATCACCCAGGCATTACCCATGCACTACTTCAATCACTCAGGCACTGCTCATGCAGTGATACATGTGCTCAGGCACTTCTGCAGCCCTCATGTAATCAACCAAGCACTACCCATGTAGTCTTGCAATCATCCAGGCACTACTCCTGCACTCATGCAATCACCCTGGAACTACTCATGCACTCGTCCAATCACTTAAGAACTTCACATGCAGGCCTACGTGCACCCAGGCACTAACCATGCACTCTTCCATGCACCCAGGCATTACTCATGCACTCCTCCAATCACCCAGACATTACCCCTGCACTTATACAATCACACAGACATTAGCCATGCACTCCTTCAATCACTCAGGCACTACCCCTGCAGTCATGCAATCACCCAGGCACTAGTTATGTACTACTCCTGCAGTCAAGCAGTCATGGAGGCACTACTTATGCACTCATGCAAGAACCCCGGCACTACCCTTGCACTCCTCCAGCCATCCAGGCACTATCCATGCACTCCTCCAATCACCCAGCTACTACCCATGTACTTATAAAATCACTATCTATACATGCATCTAATCATGCAGGCACTGCCCATGCACTCCTTTATTCACCCAGATATAATCCCTACAATCACCCAAGCATTACCCATGCACTACTTCAATCACTCAGGCGCTGCTCATGCAGTCATACATGTGCTCAGGCACTTCTGCAGCACTCCTGCAATCAACCAAGCACTACCCATGCAGACTTCCAATCATCCACGCACTACTCCTGCACTCATGCAATCACCCTGCTGCTACTCATGTACTCCTCCAATTACCCAGGAACTACCCAGGCAGTCCTACATGCAGTCAGCCACTACCCATGCACTCTTCTGTGCACCTAGGCATTACCCATGCACTCTTTCAATCACCCAGACACTACCCCTGCAGTCGTGCAATCACCCACACGCTATTTATGCACTCATGGAATAATCCAGGCAGTAACCTTGCACTCGTCCAGTCATCCAGGAACTATTCATGCACTCCTCCAATCACCCAGCCACATGCTGTTATAAAATCACCAATGCACTACCTATACAGTTGTCTAATCACTCAGGCACTGCCCATGAACGCGTCGATTCACCTAGACATTACCTCTGCAGTCATGCAATCATCCAGGCATTATATATGCACTCATCCAATCACCCAGCTACTACTCATGCACTTATAAAATTAGCAAGGCACTACCTATACACTCATCTAATCACTCAGGCACTGCCCACACACTCCTTCAATCACTCAGGCACTACCCCTACAGTCACACAATCATCCAGACACTACTTATGCACTCCTGCAATAACCCAGGCACTACCCTTGCACTCCTCCAGCCACCCAAGCACTATCCATGCACTCCTTCAATCCCCCAGGCACTACCTATGCACTTATAAAATCACTAAGGCACTACCTATACACTCATCTAATCACTCAGGCACTGCCCATGCACTCCTTTATTCACCCAGACATTACTGCTGCATTCATGCAATCACCCAGGTATTACCCATGCACTACTTCAATTACTCAGGCACTGCCCATGCAGTTATACATGTGCTCAGGCACTTCTGCAGCACCCATGGAATCAACCAAGTACTACCCATGCAGTCTTCCAATCATCCATGCACTACTGCTGCACTCATGCAATCACCCTGCTACTACTCATGCACTCCTCCAATCACCCAGGAACAACCCAGGCAGTCCTACATGCAGTCAGGCACTACCCATGCACTATTCCATGTACCCAGGCATTACCCATGCACTCCTTCAATAACCCAGACATTACTCATGCACTCATACAATTACACAGACATTAGCCATGCACTCATTCAATCACTCAGGCCCTCCCCCTGCAGTCATGCAATCATACCGGCACTAGTTAAGTACTACTCCTGCAGTCATGCAATCATGTAGGCACTACTTATGCACTCCTGCAATAACCCAGGCACTACCCTTGCCCTCCTCCAGTCATCCAGGCACTATCCATGCACTCCTCCAATCACCCAGGCACTACCTATGCACTTATAAATTCACCAAGGCACTACCTATACACTCATCTAATCACTCAGGCACTGTCCATGCACTCCTTTATTCACCCAGACATTATCTCTGCATTCATACAATCACCCAGGCATTACCCATGCCCTTATTCAATCACTAAGACACTGTTCATGCAGCCATACATGTGCTCAGGTACTTCTGCAGCACTCATGCAAAAAACCAAGCGCTACCCAATCAGTCTTCCAATCATCCACACATTACTCCTGCACTCATGCAATCACCCTGCTACTACTCATGCACTCCCCCTTTCACCCAGGAACTACCCATGCAGTCCTACATGCAGCCAGGCACTACCCATGCACTCTTCCATTCACCTAGACATTACCCCTGCACTCATACAATTACACACACAAATTAGCCATGCACTCCTTCAATAACTCATGTAGTTATACAATCACCAAGGCACTACCTATGCACTCATGCAATAACCCAGGTACTACCCTTGCACTCTTCCAGTCAGCCTGGCACTATCCATGCACTCCTCCAATCACCCAGCCACTACCCATGCACTTATAAAATCACCAAGGCACTACCTATGAAATTGTGTAATCACTCAGATATTATCCATGCAAAACTCTATCCACCTAGATATTACCCCTGCATTCATGAAATCGCCCAGGCATTGTCCATGTACTCCTTCAGTCACTCAGGCACTACCCCTGCAGTCATGCAATCACCCAGGCACTACTTATGCACTCATTGAATAACTTAGGCACTACCCTTCCACTCCTCCAGTCATCCAGGCACTATACATTCACCCGTGCAATAAGTCATGCACTACCTATACACACATGCAATCAGTCATGGACTACTACAGCACTCATTAATTTCCTAAAACACTATCAATCCACTCATTCAATGACTCAGGCAATACTGCTGCACTCATTCATTCACTGACACAGTACTTATTCACTCATACAATGACTCAGACATTACCATAACAGTCATACACAGAACACATACAAGTTTGTCTATTTTTAACCAATTAGGCGGTTGAGAAAAGAACCACTTTTTTCTTCTTTTTTTGCTTTATTTTTTTGGGTATTTTTTAGCCCTTTTCTGAATTTTTTTGGTGTTTTAAACAAAAAAATAAAAAATAAACAGAACGAACAGTGAACATGTTGAACAAACTATGGAATTATAAACTCATTGCATACAAAAAAAATCAAAAAAATCACAGTAGTGGTTTCCTATAGCAAGCAGGACAGCATCCAGTGATTGCTCACCTAAACAGAGATTTTTTTTGCATTTTATGCAACGCTGTTCCACTCGAGCAAAGTCAGGGAAGTTGTTGGCTGTGGTAGAAGATGTTGAAGCACTTGACATGCTAGGTCCAGCAGCGCTGTTGTCACTTCTTTGCCTCTCTTGTTCCTGTCTAAGCTGTTCCTTAGCTAGAAGTCGAAGATGAATTGTTTGTAGATTTTTCAACATTGACGATGTCCCACAGGAATATTTTTTTTCAGAACCTCGTGAGAGGACCTTTTGACAAATAGTGCACATAACTTTATGGGCATTTACCTTTTTTTTCCTGGTGGAATAGAGAAAAGTGCCCATGTGACACTTTCATACCTTTTCTTTACATGTTCCGCCAGGTATTCTTCCTCTTCAGGGTTAAGCTGTACAGGTTCACCATCAGATGCCATTTTCAGTTCTGTTTAAAAAAAACACCAAAAAAAGGTAAAAGCAAGACCAGAAGACAATAGGTGTGTTTCCTCAGATGCACTTCAAGGAATGAGAAAAAATGGGTGGGGTCCTTCAAGTTCTAGAATCAAAATGTTCTTATCCATTGAAATACTTTCTTTTGAAGTCACATGGGATTCACGCACCCAGTGAGCACCTAGCGAGCACCCGACGCGATTACCGAAAAATATATTTAACAAATAATATATCTTTATTCCAGTTACAAATATATCATATTTACAATTATCTTAAATAATGACTGGGTATAATATATATAATAAAGTTATATACATATACTTTTAAAATGTAACTATTTGCAATGGAGTCATGCACCCGGCACAACCCCTGGAACTAAGTACGTGACGTTATGCAAGGCCAAGATCCCCGCACCCATTGCATACCAAACACGCATCCTACATGAGTTAACCAATATGGCGGCAAAATTCTTGGATTCGCACACCCACCAAGACAGGCACATGATGGGTACGTGAATCAACTTTTGAAATATTTCTTTTTTTAACATAAATTTATATTTATATCTTAGAAAAGAGAAAACACTATATTATTTATATAACAATTAAAAACCAAATAAAATATTTTGGGGATATTATACGTAGAAATTAGCATTTAAATAACCTTTTAAATTCACTGAAAAATCCACAGGTTTCAGGGATGTTATAGTTAGACATTTCACTCGTACGAAACTCGAGAAATTTGGCTGTTATAGTTAGCTGAGCTAACTATAACTCGCTCCCCAGCAATGCACTGCTGATGACGTCATATATTACATCACTCATGACATGGTCAGTGACATCACTGATGACATCACTGATAACATCTCAAATGACATCACTGATGACATCACTGATGACATCATCCACTTAATATCTGATGCACCTCCTCAGACCTTAATATATCCTTTCATACACCTACTCTAAAATACAAACTACCATTCCCGAAACCATACACCGACCAATTCCAGTTAGTACATACCCACTCACTGATTCATAGGTCTACACACACATCCACTCACCCATACAGTCACTCAAACACGCAGTCACTCATCAATACAGCCTCTGATATATGCGCTCATATACCTTTACAGATACTCATACACCACCACCCACCCATTGAGCTACTCATACACCTAGTCAGTCACCCAAAGACTCAATCACAGTGCCATTTACTCACCAATACAGTTATACACACACCACCTCACATTTTCATACAGAGACTAACACATACTTAATCTCTTATACAATTACTGACACAAGCATACACTCATCCATACAGCCACTCTCACAATCATTCACTCTCACATAAAGTCACTTACATACTCAAACACTCACATATACTGCCTTACACATATGTAGTTACTCAAACATATATCACTGAGACATCCATTCACTCTCCAACACAGCCATATGCACACTTACTCACCCATAGAGCCCCTCGCAGATGCACTCATGGACCCATACATCCACTGAATCACCCACTCACAGCTAGAGCGGTCGTCCTCGAATCTGGGGAACTGCGTTCAAGTCTCGGCAATGACGCTGAACATCCTGTGATTCTGGGCAAATCAGTTAATCTCCCCATGCCTAAACAAAACAACAAAAGTGAATGTGTCCTCATGTAATGCAACTGGTGCTATGTAAAGCGCTCTGATACCCAATTCGGGTCAAGTTCACGCTATATAAAACTCTGTAAAATAAAAATAAGAATAAAAAGTCCATGCAGGGAGTTTCACCCCCCCACCCATCCATACAGACACTCAGCCAACCAATCATTAACCCATTTAGACACTCATGTAGCTACTCACCAACCCATGCAGCCACTTACATACCAAATGACAAATTCAGTCACGTACCCACTAAATCATCCATTCAGACACTCATACACCCACTCATTCTACAATACACCTTGGCGTACATATATATATCACAGTCTTAAACTTTTGAGAAACACTCACAGTCACTGGATGATGCCATCAGTGATGTCATGAGTGATGTCATTTGAGATGTTATCAGTTTTGTCATCAGTGATGTCACTGACCATGTCATGAGTGAGCTATATATAACTGAAGAATTTCTCTGGTTTTGTATGAGTGAAATGTCCAACTAACTATAACGTCCCTGAAACCTGTGTTTTTTCCAGTGAAAATATATATATATATATATATGTAAACACATATACATATATATGGGGGTGTGTGTGTCTATACACATGTATATTCATAGAAAAAAACAAAGGATACAGGGATATTATAGTCAGAAATTAGAATTTAAAAAAACCTTAGAAATTCACTGAAAAGCCAAAGGTTACAGGGACTTTATAGTTAAGCTCAAATTTCACTCCCATAAAACCATAGAAATTCAGCAGTTACCTGAGCTAACAATATTTTGAACACCTGCAATGCACTGCTTATTACCTCACATATTACATCACTCATGATATGGTTATCGACATCACTGATGACATCACTCATGACATCTCAAACAACATCACTCATTACATCATCCAGTAACTATGAGTGTTAAATATATATAGCAAGCTACAAACCAACTTAAATTAGTATACGTTGTGTACTTGTAATGGGCGCTACTATTTCTAACATATTTTAAGTAAGTGGTTGTGTGACTGTATGTATCCATGTGTGAGTGTATGTCTGAGTGGTTGTATGAGTGTGTGAGTGTTTGTGTGAGTGCCTCTATGGGTATATCAGTGGCTAGGTGACTAGCTGTATGGGTCAGTGAGTGGCTGTGTGAGTGGATGTATTGGTGAGTGAGTGGGTTTATGAGAGGCTGTATGGGTGAGTGACTGGGCATGCCAGTGGATATATGGGTGGGTGATTGGGTGTGTGAGTGGCTATAGGGGTGACTGAGTAGCTGTGTGAGTGCCAGTATGGGTGAGTGACTGGGTATATAAGTGTTTGCCTGGGTGAGTGGATGCTTGAGCAGGTGTTTGGTTAACTGAGTGGGAGTGTTAGTAGCTGAATTGGAGAGTGATTACCTGTGTGAGTGGCTGCATGGGTCTGTGAGTGGTTATAGGAGGGGATATGGATGTGCAAGTGGGTATGCAAGGTATTGTGGGTATGTGAGTAGCTGTATGGGTTGGTAAGTGGGTGTGTGATTGACAGTATGGGTGTATGAGTGGATGTGTGAGTAGAATTGAGAGTCAGTCAGAGGGTGTGTGGCTGTGTGACTGGATTTGTGAGTCACTCTGTAAGTGGGATTGTGAATGACGGTATGGGTCTCTGAGTGGGTGTGTGAATGGCTGTATGGATCTGAATAGGTAGGTGAGTGGCTATATGTGTCTAAGTAAGTGTTTGAGTAGTTTTGTAGATGTGTGAGTTGTTGTATGGGTTTGTGAGTAAGTATGTGAGTCACTGTATGGATGTGTGAGGGTTTATATGGATCTGTAAATGAGTGTGTGAGTGGCTGTATGAGTG
Organism: Triturus cristatus; assembly: GCF_964204655.1. Lineage (NCBI taxonomy): Eukaryota > Metazoa > Chordata > Amphibia > Caudata > Salamandridae > Triturus > Triturus cristatus. Next base: position 344,723,362 of record NC_140587.1, on the reverse strand, counting down.
TGTCAGTGAGTGTGTGAGTGGATATGACAGTGACTGTAAGGGTCTGTAAATGGGTGTGTGATTGACTGTATGGGTATGTGAGTGAGTGTGTGAGTCGCTGTATGGATGTGTGGGTGGGTGTAAGAGTAGCTGCGTGGTTCTGTGAGTAGATGTGAGAGTGCCAGAATGGATATGTGAGTAGGTATCTTGTGTCTGAGTGGGTGTGTCAATAACTGTGTGAGTAACTGGGCCAAAACAGAACCTCACCTGTCCCTCATGCAGCAAGAGTCCACAGTTTTGCACAAAATACCTACCCAACTGGAATACCTTCTACTGGTTAATTAGTAAGTGCTACTTCATTGGGAAAATATCTAGTGCATATTCTATAGTACCACTGCAAAATGAACCACCGGGGAATGTCTCCAGTGACCTTGTTTGCGTTTCGGAAATGTGATTGTTCCTCATGCGTCTTCATCCAGAAATCTGTGACAACATGAATCGTTCTATAGAGAAGACAACAAGACGACAAAGAGGTAAATCTCACACAAACAAGGGTCCTTTCTCTTAACTATATGAAGTAAGTGCTTCTTTGTTTGGTGGACATGTCCTCAAATTACTCATCCTCAAGAATGTGTCAGTTGGCAGGAAATGTGTCGGGGGCCCTTTGTAAACTGTCCTTCATTCTGGCAAAAGGTGGAAAGACATTTTCATACTACTAAGGTGTACAGGGCCAAACTGGCAGAGCTTCAATGTGACTTATACATTTGCATACCCATAGTAATTTAAAGGGAGAATCATGGACAGGACAAAAAAGAATGCATTTCCCATTCATGGGAAAGTGGGGCCATGAACACCCCTTCCTTGGCCAATTTTGACCCCAGGGTCCGGCCTCTTGATGCTCAGTGCTCTGCAACCCACTCAGGGCACTCAGTGTGCAGAGTTGTGGACCACATGTAGAGCCCCAATGACCCTGCAGTCTCTGCAAGTGGTCATTTTGATTTTCCCACCAGTAGATACTACCAACCCTGAACATATAGAACGATGGGAAGGCAACCTAAAGCAGGCCTCTAATAATACGATAAGAGATTGCTGAAGAAGAATATAATAAAGCTAAATTGAAAGTGGACAACCTAAATAAACATACTGAGGAGACAATATGACAATATTGACCTGACAAAAAAGAATTATGACATTTCATACAATATTATAGCTGTATTTGAGGAGGACCTTATCAATAGAAAGAATTGGAAATTTCGTAGAGACCAACTCGACTATCAATTAGTATGAGTTTATACCTTTGAAAAAAATTCAATTTGACACCCAAATCAGTGACGAGAGCTGGACACCTTACGCTTCCACAAGACCAACTTCTAGTTCTGAGATTGACTCACCTGAAACTGTTCAAGACGCGAGCACGTCATAATGCAAAGTATATTTTTACAAGGAGGTTCTACGCTACAGGCTTAGTATAAGAACACCAAACTTATCAAATACCTCAACTACCTCAGAGTCCCGATGAAACAAACCAACACAATCCTCATCACCAGGAGTGACACCTCAAACAGGGAGGAAGGAACTGGAGAAAGCACCCACAGCATTATCAACCTAGTGAATAACTTGTCAAACATCGAGCTGTCAACCACAGAAACCAATACTCTCAATAAAAGTATTTGCTTTTGTCCCACAGCTTCCTGGAATGTAAATAAGACCCAAATTGATCTACACAAATTTACTCACAAATCGAAATTGAGAGTACTCTTTGAAGATAAACCCTTAAGACCTAGGACACAGATAAGAACTACAATGTCTGACCTTTCAAGACCTTGAGGATATTAACTTACTTGAGAGCTTGGCTGAACCTCACACCAACCCTAGCTTCCTAATGATAACTGCTGCTGGGCTAGGTATCCATACTGATTCTCTAGAGACCACACACTTGATGAAGAAATCTACATTCTGCTCACAGCTCACACCAGGCAATAGCACAAACGCTTTTTATATTGCTGTCATATGATTTGGAACACAAACATCAAAAATATATGAGGCAAAGTAGACTCTTACCTCAAAACATTACTATGGACGAATAAGGCGCCATCAGAAAACTTCAACAATGCTAAGACCTGATCATTAAGGAGGCAGATAAAGGTGGTAATATGGTAGTACTTTATGTGGATGACTATCTTTCTGAAGCCCCACGAAAACTGAATCAGATGACAAATGCTATCAGCTACTTGACCAGGACCCCACTCTAGCTACACAGACCAGCATTAAGACACATCTAGGCAATTGGTATGCACAAGATCTACTTAGCTATGAAGAGAAGACCTATCTGTTCATCTCATATCCAACAATGCCAACATTATATTTACTACCTAAAATACATAAATTAGGTTTGCCTCCACCAGGATGACTCATAATAGCTGGCATTCACTCTCTGTGCTTAAGATTAGGAGAGTATATAGATAAGAACATATTTATTAAAGACCTGCAATCATTTATTCAAGATACTAAAGATGTTTTAATTAAACAACAAAATATCCGATGTTAAACAGATTTTATTCTTGGCAACATGAATATTGTTAGTTTATATACCTCAATTGAACATCATGATGGCATAGCGGCAATCAAACGTACCCGCTTGACCAGACCAGTTAATTATCTAAAATCCAACCCGATAATTCTTGACATGCTTGAAGTTTGCCTGACTCAAAAAGTCTTCAGCTTCAATCAGAAATTCTAACAACTACTACGGGAAACAGTGAAGGGCGCAAAATTTGCACCACCCTATGCCTGTATCTTCATGGGCCACGTTGAGAAATTCTTTCTGGCTATGGAATGAAAGCGTCTCTGACACTACTCACATTATTTTTGGGGGTTGCTATATTGATGACATATTCTGTATATGGCAGGGTGCTGCAGCTCAACTTAAGTCATTTTTTAACAGATTAGACAACAACCCGTGGCAAATGTAAACCATTAATTACTTCTCAACATTTGAGATCTAGTTTCTTGACCTCACACTCTTCATATAAAACAACCAACTTCATACCAAATTTTCCGGGAAAGAAACATCTGTTCATTCCATTCTTCATGCTGACAGTAAGTAATTCTTTATTGTTTGATTAATTAAAATCTTACAATATTTCCAATACAAAGACATATTTAATAAATATAATACATTTAAAAATAAAAAAAAACAATTATAACCTAAAAAATTACTTTAAAAATTATTCATAAAAACATTTTTTCTATTTTATACTCCCAGTTTTAGAGATGCAATCTTTAGGAACTTTACAAAGGCAAGGTTCATGACTATATCGTTCGAATGAAGACAGACTTTGAATGCCTGTCTACATGTCCTTGTTCCACGCATGTTAAAATGAGGTTTCAGTAACGTGCATCTTTCATTTCGGAGTCCTGGACAAATACATAGAAGGTGGACAATATTCTCTTCTCCACTTTTACAAAGTCTGCACAATGTGCTGCTACTAGTTTTTAAGACATTGTTTACTTTTTTCAGACCAAGGTGTCTCCAAGTATTCTTGTACTTTCTTCTTTTCTTATCCATTTATTACTTACTTACTTACTTACTTACTCATGCTGACAGCTGTCACCCAAACATAACACTCATAATATACCAAAAGGTGAACTTTTGAGAATCAAAACACAATTGTAGTGAAGTCACAATATTTCTAGAGAAAGGACACAAACTAATAACGTGCCTTCAAAATATGAGCAATGAACATCAGCTTCTCAGGACAACTATGAGTAAGATTTCTGAAACAGAAAGATCAGCAACCTTTCATTCTAAAATAAAGTCAACCCCACAAAGTACTGATCACATATGTTTCATTACGGACTACCATAACCAACATCATAAAATAAGAACAGTATTAAATTATACTGGCATCTTCACAAAACCATACCATGCATTTCAGAAAAGATTCAAGATTATCCAGAATTGAGCTTTCGCCGTGCCCCCAAATTAAAACAGTTTTTTTGCAAATCAGAGTTTATGGAGACAAGGAACAAATGGGCATGTCAACAACAACCGGCAATAATTATCGCTAAGCATACTTAGCGCTAGGATAATTATCGCCAGCTAGCGTGGATTTTTATCGCTGAGATAGCGTGCTATTAGCAACGCTTATCTCAAAAGCAATAAAAATCCTAGCGCTAACTGCCTAACGTGAGATTATCGCTGGAAAACCAGCAAAAGTCCCACGAAGTTTGGTGATAGCTTGCTGATAAGGCTTCACATACATAGCCATGATATCCACCTTCCATAGGATATCATGGCTAAGACAGTTTCAAAGCAGGCGTAAGGAAAGTGGCAATAACAGAGGTTATTGCTACTTTTCTTGTCGCTATGCTGCTTTGCGTGAGGCTTGATAATAGGAGAAATGTCGCTTAGCGACATTTCTCCTGTTATCCTGGGGAGGAATGCCCACTTTACATCTCATTAGAGATGCAAAGATGGGCATTCGGAATTCAGGCGCTAAGGCAAGGTTTCACGCGATAGCGTGACCTTGCTGATCTGGTGATGAAATTATCGCCGCTTTTCGGCCGAAAGCGGCCGCAAAAGCAGGGATCATTTTTTATCGCCGCCTTGTAGATATGCCCCAAAATAAGTACATTCCTTGACAGGCTGACAGGTTTTCACATGTCACAATTGTAGCATATCCAAACTTGGGCTTAACAAAACATCTATGATCACAATGAACACTGGACAATCCATTAAAATACCATAATGGATTTACTGTAACAGAAGGTTTGTGATTTTTGTTATCTTTTGGCAATGCAATCAACCTTATATAGGCAGCACCATAAGCTGTTTAGGTACTAGAATACAAGAACACTACCGGAGAATTCACAAATTCAGCACAGGCAATCCGTTAACAGATCATTTCTACGAGGCACATTCCACCAGAAAACTTTCACTTTTTCGGGTATTGAGATTGTACATCGGAATTGATGTGGAGGTAACCGAGAACTCAAACTACACAGGAGGGAAAGGGAACTTTAACTGAAATATAATACAGTTAGATCTAGACTTAACAAAGATGCAGAAATGCAATATTGGTTACATGAGGACTAGTGTATCTGTCTTAACATCACTGATATATTGCCTGTGCTATGGTCTGTAATACATATGAGGATTTACCCAGGATATCTTTATGGAAACAGTTAGCTTAATATCTTTTTGTACCCTTTACATACTACCCTTACTTGCCTATGATAGATGTACACTTTTGTATCTCATAGTCAATAGGATCATTATCATTATAGTACATGCAGACTAGTAATATTGCCTAACATCACAGACAAATCGCCTGTTCTATGGTCAATAATACACCTGGGTATCTATCTAGGATATCCATGAGCAAATAGCCTGCTCCAATTTTTTGCAACTTGTATCATCTTTACTTACCTTTGTTAGATGTACAACCTTGCATCTCAGAGTCCATAGGTTTGCCACCATTATATTTACTAGGGTAAAACATTGAATGTACAGATTGCACCAATAATCCAGTCATTACGCCTATGATCTTTTATGCATGCGCCACCTTACTTCTATAATTTACTCATTCATGGTGTACGATATGGAAAAAACGACACAATTTGCAATCTCTGACAAATCATGTTAAAACTGTTCTTCAAAACAGACTGCTGCCATTAATATCACCACTTGGATAACAAGTACTTAGGGGCAGATTTACAACTTCTGGCGCATCTCTGCAAATCAGCAGGGATGCGCCAGAACAGATGCGTCACATATTCCCCCCCTTGCGCCACCACGGATGCGTCGCATTTACAATGCGGCGCACCATGGTGCAAGGAGGGGCAGATGCGTGACGCATCTTGTGGCGTACGGGCGGCGCATTGCTGGATTCGCATTGCAAGCGCGACGCAACTCCTGCAATGCACAGGGGCTGCCCATACTTAACGTAGTGCGTCACTCCTTACGCCTGCTTCAAGCAGGTGTAAGGATTTGACGGAGCAGCATCGTAAAACTGACTTAGTGAAATCTTGAAGATTTCACTGCGTCAGTTTTATGGGGCTTTCCTGTGAGGGAATGTCCACTCTGCAACAGAACGCCCACATGAAACCTGACACAGGTTTCATGTGGCGCAGGGCTTTACAACATGACGCATCTGCCTAGATGCGTCACGTTGTAAATAAGTCGCAACGTGGTGCATGGTTTAAGCCGCCGCTGCATCACAAAAGTGACGCAACGGCGGCGTAAAAGTGTCGCAAGGAGCTTGTAAATCTGCCCCTTAGAGTTTTGTTGTACCCTCTCCTGCAAGATATTATTTTATATTGTTCTAATATGTAAATATAGGACCTATTTTATATATACTAGAGAACTTTAATATTCTTACAAACAGCAGCCTAGGACTAGGATCTACGTCTCAGCAATAATATTTAGTTCCCTCCTTTGCCTTTCACGATACCCTTTAGTATCTACTTATATATTTATTCATGTCTTTAGCAACACCCAACATGGTGCTCAGTCCATGCCATTGGAGTGAACTGGATGAGGATCTAACTCCCAACCTGGAAGTACTCGACTGTCATCCTCCACCATATATAAGTAACAATAGGAGCTTTCCACCTCGCTAATGCCGACTGCAAGTGACCTTGAAATGCAATGACCTTAGTGTTTTGTTTCATAGGGTAGCCCAATAGAGGCTTGAGTAGTCACCTGACACTTCACCTACATTTACCATACCATTGTACTATATAACGGGTTTTGGTAGTGACCTTTTACCTAGTTTAGTGCTGTATAAATGCCATGTGGTTTTCCCTGAAAACTAGCCTCATTAATTATGCATAAGGATTCTCAGAATCACAGTAGGATTACCATCTTCTGCATAGTAACTATGTATGAGGGTCATCCCTTCAATCATCCTCGGCCGACATGACACAGCAAGGTAGAACCCCTGAGGGTACCTTTATATGCACCATATCTTTGCAGGGGCAGGCAGAGGAGAAAGACTTCCATGCTGACACACTGACGCGTGACGCTGAGGTTCCTTCACGCAGACACTCCAGCTCGCAGTGGTTTACCATCCGTTATGGGGTATCTATCTCTAGACCAAGACGGGTCCCACAGTCTCTCACTTTAGGTAATGAGGTTGGCTTTAGCCCAGAGGGATTCTTGGCTCTACGCCTACATGCATGTTAGGTACACTTAGGTACATCTAGTTAGGGTGTGCATTGTAAAAGTACGCATAATTACTGTCATGTATTTATATACCTGCCTGTCTTCATTGCTTCAGCACCTTAGGATGGAATCTACAATCCATTTACTCTCTTGGTGCTTATAATCTTTTATATCTGTTTCTCTCTGATGGTTGTTTCAGCACACCTATTTTACACTAGAATTACGCATGTTCAATAAGTGCTTATTATAAAATGTCCTCACCGTTTATTCTGTGTATCTCCCTGAGACAAAGTGAGCATGAGTGACTGAGTGAAAAGTACTGTACTGCTTCCACGATCCCTGATGGGATATGGTTGTCATGTTTGATAGTTGCCAAGAACTGTTCTCTCCTTGGTAAGAGGAGTTTACAGTGGCACTGTGAGCTAGCTGGTATACAGTCAAACATACCCGGTGGGGGTGTCTGGAATCATTCTGGACACCAATCCCACAGTCTATGTTATCTAAACGTGCAGATCCCATATATTATTTTATAGAAACTACATGACTTAGGTATGGAAGACAACATCCCGACGCCCCTTTTAGAATTGTGCATCAAGTATGTATCTTAAATTTATTTTATTTATTTGTGACCTGTACAGCGCCCGAGTCACCCCCAGAGGGGTATCCCCGCACTCCGGAGGTGCTACTGTTAGTAGGAGAAGAGGTTTTAAAAAAAGCTCAGTTTTAAGGAGCCTACGGAATAGTAGATAGTCTGGGCAATTCCGAAGGAGGCTGGGAAGTTGGTTCCAATAGGAGGGGGCTAGGTAATGGAAGGCTTTCCCACCTATGCAGGATTTCCTAATACGAGGTACCAGAAGTAGCGACTTAGAGCCTGAACTGAGTTTTCTGGAAGGCTGATAACGGGTGAGTCTATCTGCTAGATAGCTAGAGCCATTGCCATTTAGTGCCTTGTACACAGTGCAGCAGATCTTAAATCTGATCTGCTTGGGAATTGGTATCCAGTGTAATCATTGAAGTAGCGGGGAAGAGGCGGTCCTGCATGAGAGTTGGAGGCAAGGCGGGCCACTGTATTTTGAACTACCTGAAGTCTATCATGGGAAGACTCGTTAGCTGAAATCAGAAGAGCATTACAATAATCTAGGCAGCTTATTACTAATGCTTGGAGGAGTGATTTACGTACTGTCAGAGGGAGAAAAGGAAAAACCCTCCATAAAAGGCTTAGCGTATGGAAGAATGAGCTTACAGTGGTAGTGACGTGCTCCTTCATCGTAAATTTCTGGTCCAGATGTATGCCACAGCTTAAAGGGATGGGGTCGGAACCCAGTTCAGTAGGTCACCATTCTGGGGACCAGAGGAGCTTCTCCGAATAACATGATCTCCATTTTCCCTGCATTTATGTGCAGAAAGTTGTTCCTCACACGAGCAGCAATGTCGGTCATGCCTTCTGAGAAGGTCAGCAGGGTGTTGGGAGAGTTTTTATCAAAAGCCATTAAAAGCTGGGTGTCATCAGCGTAAGAGATTGGAATGAAGCCTTGCTCCCTGAGTAAATCTGCTAAAGGAGCCACAGAAATGTTAAACAGTGTGGGACTGAGACAAGATTCCTGTGGGACTCCTTTGGTCAACTCCAAAGGTTGACATCAGAAGGCTCCGAGGTTGATGGTTTGGGTATGGTGAGTTAGAAAGCATGATAACCACTGAAAGGCTAGGCCGTGGATTCCGATATCTCTCAGCCTGTTAAGTAGGATGCAATGGGATATCGTGTCAAATGCCGCTGACAAATCCAGCAGCACCAATAGTGCTACTTTTCCATTGTCCAGGGAGTGTCTTAGGTTGTCAGTAACGGCAATCAGTGCTGACTCCGTACTAAACGTAGGCCGAAACACAAACTGAGAGGAGTCGATGCATCCCGTTGCTTAAATGTACTCAGAGAGGTGTTTATTAATATGTTTTTCCAAGAGTTTACACAAAAATGGAAACAGGGGGATAGGGTGATAATTAGATAGATCTTCCCGCGGGGCGTTGGGTTTCTTCCAGATGGGGATTATTTGGGCGGCCTTCCATTCGGGTGGTAAATGTCCCTTGCTCAAGGAAAGATTGAGAATTGGGCAGATAGCAGGTGACAGCTGTTTATGCAGATATTACGATACTTTAGCATGTAGAATATCCTGAGGGGGAGAGGAGCATTCTATGCTGTCTTCTAAATACATGTCCGACACAACTTTCATTTACTTATGTGTAGCAACTTTTCAGGTAATTAGATCTCAGTGACCATATTACACAGGTTGCACAGTACCCCCTATTTACAACCTAAGACTTCAATATTTTGATTCACTGAATTGTATGCATTTGATATTTGGCCCTAATTACAGGGCACTGAATGATAGTAAGAGCCTTTAGCCAAGTACTTTAATAATACTGGTCCTCTATCACTACAAGATCATCTATGGTAACTTTTCACACTGATTTTATCCGGTCGACTTTTGCATAAGTGCCGCCTTCTGCACGCTGATTTATCCAGCCGACTTTACTGCGCTTTTTTATGCACCCTGCTATTCTGTATCTCAATAAGCTCAATGGGACCGGTCTTTTCTTTTCTCTTTTTTTTCTTATTAACTTTACTTTTACACCCAGATGATGATTTACTATCTTTGGTTCAATCTTCGAACCTCACACCAGTGCACAGGGTCACTAACGTTAGAGAACAGCTCGTTACAATGATATCTCTTTCACTATTGAATTGTTTCTTTCTCTTCAATAAACGACACCTCCTGATATTATTTGTAATATACCCCATTATAGACCTGGTTAGTCACCTAACCTTTCACCTACATTTTCCCTGCCATATCAGTTTTTTGGTATTGACCTTTTATCTTGTTAGGTGCTACATAAATGTCGTGTGGTTTCCCCAGAAAACTAGCTTCATTTATTATGCATGAGGATTCTCAGAATCATAGCAGGATTACCATCTTCTGCATAATAACCATGTATAAGGGTCATCCCTTCAATCATCCTACATGACACAGCAAGATAGAACCCCTGAGGGCACCTTTTGGGTATATACACACCATATCTTTGCTGGGGCAGGCAGAGGAAAAAGGCTTCCATGCTGACACACTGCCGCGAGACTCTGAGGTACCTGAATGCAGACACTCCAGCTCGCAGTTGTCTGACATCTTTCACAGGGTGTCCATCTCAAGACCAAGACGGGGTCTTTCATTCTCTCACACCAGGTAATGGGGTTGGTTACACACATACATGCATGCTAGGTACATTTAGATACATCTAGTTAGGGTCTGCATCGCAGGAGTACACATTATTAGTGTCATGTATTTATATGCCTGCATATATTCATTGTTTTAGCACTATGGTGGAAATCTACTATCCATTTACTCTATTGGTGCTAATAATCACTTATATCTGTTTCTGTGTTATGTGTTATTTTACACTAGAATGATGCTGGTTCAATAAATGCTTATTGAAAAGATCCCCAATGTTTATTCTGTGTATCTCTCTGAGACAAAGTGAACGTGAGTGACTGAGGGAAAAATACTGTACTGTTTCCATGATCCCTGAAGGGACACAGTTGTCATATTCGATAATTACCGGAAACTATTCTTTCCTTGGTAACAGGGGTTCATAGTGGCACTGTGAGCTAGCTGGTACACAGGGGAACATATATGGTGGGGGTGTCTGGATTCAGTCTGGACACCAATCCCACAGTTTATGTTGTCTAAACACGCAGATCCTATATAGTTTTATAGGAACTACACAACACTTCATGCCGACTATGACGAATAAACATACGCATGTACATTTATCATAATTTATATGTCTTTTCTGTTTTTTATTCAGCAATTGCTATAACCATTTCCATCTGACCATGTAACCATTTACATAAAAAAGCTTTACCCTGCCAATTGAAACTTGATGACATATGACATGAATGGTACAGTATTTTATTACAGATTTGCTCATGAACATTATGTTAACATTATGTATCTCATTCTCAATTCTCACTATATCCTTTGGGGTTTGCTTTTGATGTATCTATTGCATTGTGTTGACAATGGTTGACAACCCTTGTGTTTTTCTACACTGTATTGGATGACTACATAATATTTTCAACAGTGTGATTACTAACATTATTTCTCTACTATTGGATATATGTAACAACATGTATGTTCTCAATATATTTACTCTTACAATAAACATTGTAATGTTTTCCTTATTTCTGTTTGCATTTTGTCATATTGGTCTTACTTATTGGTTGATATTTTCTTTCACTTGTACTTTATAATTTTATGTTAGATATACATTATTTTTGTATGTATTATCAGCCTTGAGGAAGCCCCCGGCCTGTACACCATGTTGGCTGTATCTCCGTACCTAGTGTTTCTTACTCTAGAAGAATTACGTTGGAGCTTTGATTTACCATTTAAAAATAAAAACTTTAATTTTGCACTGCCTGTGACCTTCTTAACCATTTATTCAGATTAGAAGGAACATTTTAAAAATAGTCACATGTCATGTTTCCTATACACACTTTTGGAATCCAATGAGTTAGGGGTTTCCCACTCACTAAGGACAAGTGGCAACATAGATACCCTCATTAATTCAGGACCTGCAAATCCAGGAACTATCACCCCTATTACATTGGCCTTCCAGCTCCCTGCCTCCAGCAGGAGCTAGCATTGCTCCTGCAAGGAAGGAACAGTAAAATTGCTGATTCCTATGTGCAGGAGGAGTTCTTTCATCTGTGTTCCTCCCCGCTTGACAGCAGACACGAAAACAGATGAAAAGTCCACTCCCAGTAAGCGGTAGCAGTTTTTGTGCTCCTGCCCACTGGGAGTGGGCTTACTGTTTGCTCTCACTTGACGGGGGATGGCAAAGATCCTTCTTAGCGAGATCAAAGAGCTGTGTGCCTGGGGTGGGTATGCCGAGACATAGGGAGCTGGTGTTGGGGGTGGCGGTCCCCACCTTTGTATTTTTAAGGGCCAGACCCGGGGAAGTGGTGGTCCCCAGGGCCAAAAATGGCCCAGGACTGGTGCTGTGCAGCCCCCTTGCTTATTAAATTGTATTTGTGGCCCGAGGAGGTGGTAGTTCCTGGGGCTCTTAAGGGCAATGAAAGGGTCTGCATGGCCCCTCTCCAATTTATTAATTAAGCCCCAGGGAGGTGGTGGACCCCGGGGCTCATAAGAGCCTTAAGAGATGGACCTCGCAGCCCTCCTCTAATTAACAATCATCCTGCCCCGGGGAGGTGACGGTCCATGGTGCCATGGGGAGGGCCGTCATGTCTGCCCCCTCCCTATATAATATAAAATATTAAGCCTCATGGACCTTGCCCACCCGGGGCTTTGTTATATTCCCGAGTTAGGCCCATTTAGTAAAGCAGTTTATTTCTTATATTGTCCTCACAAATAACATTTCCAGCTGTGACCTTTCACACACATTTACATGCATGACAATGTTGGATTAGTTTCTCCAAAACAAAACTTGTTTTTACATTTAGCTTTGCACAACAATATCACAAAGCCTTGAGGTCTTGTTTCACACTACGTACCAATGTAATCACTATCTTCATCCACGGGGCGACAGGGCTATCTATATATCCATAACATCACTAATATATGTGTTCCATGCAAGGCTGATTTCTTTTATAAAAGATGAGCATCCTGATGGATTAGTAGAGGAGGTACTTCCCCTGACACCGAGGAGCCTTTCATGCTGAGAAATCATAACGCAGCGGTCTGAGATTTCATGAGGTGTGTCCAGTTCATGACCAAGAAGGGGTCCTTCACTATATCCTATCAGGTAATGAGGTTGGATCGTCCCTTGGGGGATTCTTGGCTCTACACCTACACACACTCTAGATATGGTCCACATAGTAGGAGTACGCTAGATTACTTCCTTATTGTTATGCCTTCATTTATACAATTGTTTAGCACCATGGTGGAACTACATCTACTATTTATGCTTTTGGTGCTTGTAACCATGTTTACATGCTTCTGTCTCCTAATCATTGCAGCACACATTTTATGCAAGAATAACATTGGTTCAATAAATATTATTAAAAACATCTCACTGTGTAGTCTCTGTATATGTCTCTGAGAATAAGTAAGCACAAGTGACTGAGCGAAAGGTTCTGAACTGTATCGCGATCCCTGAGGCTTTAGGATTGTAATGTTTTGTGGTTGCCAGAAACTATTCGCTCCCTGGTAGGTTAGGGGGGCTTACAGTGGCATGTGAGCCAGCTGGTCTATAGGCCAACATATCCTGCAGGGGTGTCCGGAATCAGTCTTCACACCAACCTGTAGTTTATGTGGCAGGAACTATATGACAGCTCTAATATACACAGCGCGGGAAACCAAGCTTGTTTGTTTTAATTACATTTTTCTGGGTATTTGTGACTCTTTAGGAGTTTCATTGTGAAAATAAAAATAAATAAATGCTTTTTGGCCCTGGCCAGGTATCTGAAGGACCCCAGCAAAAGGCCCAGGGGGTCAGGGTACTCTTACCCTGCCCTCTTTCCTTTTATTTATCTTTTTGTTTGTGACTTGGCTGAGTCTGTGTCCCAAAATGGCTGCCACCTCTTCTGTTTCAAGTGCTGGCAGCCAATCAGATCTCTGCACAAGGTTGATTGGATTCATGGATGGTGGGTGCCTCTAGTTATACAAATGTGGTTTTCTTTAATATCACAAAAACTACTGAACAGATTGACACCATATCACAAGCAGCTAAACTCATGTGCATACTAGTTTTGAAAATGTCATGACATTTTCAAACAGATCCAAAGTTATTGTCTAAACCAAAAACACTTTTACTATGGAAAGTAGGTCCTAACTATAACTACTTATTGGCGACTGCCAATAAGCAATAAATATAGATATATATTCACTGAAAATAACAAAGTTGACAGGGTGGCTATAGTTAGGTTCGGATTTCACTCATGCAAAACCATTGAAATTTAGCAGAGATAGTTACCTGAGCTAACTATAACTTACGCCTCCACAATGCTTTGCTTGTGACCTCACATATTACATCACTCATGACATGGTCAGTGACATCAGTGATGACATCACTAATGTTATGTCATGGTATGGTATATTATGTTATTGGCCATTTGTATAGCGTGCGCTCACCAACAGGTCGCTTAAGGCTGGGTTATTAAGTCATAAGCTAGTCCAGTGCTTAGCTGTATGCTTGAGAAAAAAGCCAAATTTTCAGCATTCTTCTAAAGCACATGTAATTTGCTGCTTGTCTGATAGCGATAGGTAATGAGTTCCAGATCTGAGGACCTAGAGTAGAGAAATGTGTTTCTCCCATCCTTTTGCGTTTGAATCTCGGGACCACTAATAGGTTCATTTGAGCTGACCTAAGGCTAGGTATTGGGGAGTATTTATGGATCCTTGCGGATAGGTACCTGGGGCCTTTGCTGTGGATAAATTTTAATATAATACATTCTGTTTTAAATATAGTACGCTGTGCCACTGGGAGCCATTGTAGCTCCTTCATCAGTGGCTTAGTGTGGCAGTGCCTCGTTTGTTGAAAGATGATTCTAGCTGCTTGGTTTTGCGCCATCTGAAGTCTGTGATTTAGGTTTTTTTAAGAGGCCCAGGTAGAGGGCATTGGCATAATCAATTATAGACAACATTAATGCAATGATGATTTGGGTGCTAGCCTCCATGGAGATTCTCCTCAACTTCCTAAGTTGAAGGCAGAAAAAAGATCTGACCATGCCTATCTGAGGTTTCATTGACAGATTCACATCGATTTGAACCCTCAATCAATCAATCAGTGCATTTGTAGGGCGCACTATTCAGCCGTGAGGGTCTCAATGCGCTAAAGGGGTGGGGGTAGTTCTGCTACTGCTCAAACAGCCAGTTCTTGAGTAGTCTTGAGTAGTCTTCTGAAGGTCAGCAGGTCCTGGGTCTGTTGCAGGTGGATGAGAAGGGAGTTCCATGTCTTGGCGGAGAGGTGGGAGAATGATCTGCCGCCGGTGGTCGTTCGGTGGATGAGTGGGACTGTGGCGAGGGCGAGGTCGGCGGAGCAAAGCTGGCGGTTCGGGGCATAGAAGGTGAGTTGATTGTTGAGGTATGCTGGTCCGGTGTTGTGGAGTGCTTTGTGAGCGTGGGTGAGGAGCCTGAAGGTGATCCTCCTGTTGACTGTGAGCCAGTGCAGGTCTCTCAGGTGGGTAGTGATGTGGCGGGTTGTGTCGAGGATGAGGCGTGCAGAGGCGTTCTTGTATTGAAGTCTTTTCTGGAGTTTGGTCGTGGTTCCCGCGTAGAGGGTGTTGCCGTAGTCCAGCCTGATGCTGATGAGGGCCTGGGTGATCATCCTTCTGGTTCCTGGTGTGGATCCATCTTTAGATCTTGCAAAGCATGCGGAGGGTGTTGAAGCAGGAAGAGGAGACGGCGTTGATTTGCTGGGTCATTGAGAATAATGAGTCAAGTATGAACCCTAGGTTGCGTGCATGGTTGGTGGGTGTCGGTGCAGCTCCCAGCGTGGTCGGCCACCAGGAGTCGTCCCAGGCGGATGGGGTGGAGCCGACAAT
Organism: Triturus cristatus; assembly: GCF_964204655.1. NCBI lineage: Eukaryota > Metazoa > Chordata > Amphibia > Caudata > Salamandridae > Triturus > Triturus cristatus. The sequence continues at coordinate 344,707,664 of NC_140587.1, read as the reverse complement.
GAGGATCTCCGTCTTGTCTGAGTTCAGTTTCATGCGACTGTTCTTTATCCATTTGGCGACGGCCTTCATTCCTTCGTGGAGGTTGGTGTTGGGTGTAGAGGGGTCCTTGGTGCGGGAGAGGATCAGCTGTGCGTTTTTGGCATATGAGACGATGTTGAGGTCATGTGATCGGACGATGTTGGCAAGCGGTGCCATGTAGACATTAAAGAGGGTTGGGCTGAGGGATGATCCTTGGGGTACGCCGCAGACGATCTTGATGGCTTCGGATTGGAATGGGGGAGGCAGACTCTCTGGGTTCTGCAGGTGAGGAAGGAGGTGATCCAGTCCAGGGCTTTGATGCGTATCCTGGCGTCGTGGAGGCGTGTGTGTAGGGTGTGGTGGCAGACGGTGTCGAAGGCGACTGAAAGGTCCAGGAGGATGAGGGCCACGGTGTCGCCTTTGCCCAGTAGGGTCCTGATGTCATTGGTGGTGGTGATGAGGGTGGTTTCGTTGCTGTGGTTGCTGCGGAATCCGGATTGCAATGGGTCCAGGGTGTTGTTCTCCTCGAGGAAGTGGGTCAGTTGCCTGTTGATGAGCTTCTCGATGACTTTCGCCGGGAACGGGAGTAGGAAGATGGGTCGGAAGTTCTTGAGGTGCTTAGGGTCGGCCTTGGGTTTCTTGAGAAGGGCGTTGATCTCGGCGTGTTTCCAGCTCTCTGGGAAGGTGGCAGATTCAAAGGAGCTGTTGAGGATCTTCCGGAGATGGGGGTGTGATGATGCAGCTTGCTTTGTTGAAGATGTGGTGGGGGCAGGGGTCGGATGGCGAGTCGCAGTGGATGGTGTTCATGATTTTGATGGTGTCATTGTCGTCGACGTGGTTCCAGGAGAGCAGGAGGCCAGTGTGGCTGGGGGACGGTGAGTTTGGGGTTTCGGTGGCTGTCGGGTATTCTGGGTGTTGAAGCTGTCGTGGATGTCTGCCATCTTGCGGTGGAAGAAGGTGGCTAGAGCGTCGCAGAGGTCTTGTGATGGCGGGATGTTGTTGGAGCAGGAGCTGGGGTTGGCGAGTTCCTTCACGATGTGGAAGAGCTCTTTGCTATTGTGTGTGTTTTTGTCGATGCGTTCCTTGAAGGAGGTCCTTTAGGTGGTTCGAATGAGTTGGTGGTGCTTGCGGCTGATGTTCTTGCGGGTAGCATGGTTGTCCGGTGTCTGTTCATGGTGCCACTTCGTCTCAATTCTTCGACAGGTCTGCTTGGATGCCTGGAGGTCAGTGGTGAACCAGCTGGCCCTTCTGTCAGTGCGTCTGTTTGAGGGTTTCTTGATCGGGGCGAGAGTGTTGGTGCAGTCGTCAAGCCACTGTCTGAGGTTGCGGGCGGCTGTTTTGATGTCAGTGGGATCGGCTGGTGGGTCTCAGGTGAGGGTGGTGATTAGCTGGTCTTCAGTGACCTTGTTCCAACTGCGGGGTGGGATTCGCTGAGGGTGGTTGTGCGCAATGTGTTTCTTGAAGGAGAAGTGGATGCAGTGGTGGTCGGTCCAGTGGAGTTCATTGGTGTGGCTGAAGGTGACGTGGTTGCTAGCGGAGAAGATGGGGTCAATCGTGTGTCTGGCGGAGCGGGTGGGAGTCGTGACAAGCTGTTTGAGTCTGAGGTTGTCGAGGTTGTCGAGCAGGGTGGTTGAGTTGCTGTCGTTGGAGTTCTCGAGGTGGAAGTTCAGGTCTCCAAGGAGGATGTAGCCTGTGGAGGCTAAGGCGTGCGGGCTGACGATGTCGGTGATGGAGTCACTAAACTGTGGGGGGTGTGTAGACGAGGGTTCCTCTGAGGGTGGTGTTGAGATCGATGTGGATCTGGAAGTGCAGTTGTTCGGCGGTGCTGAGGGTGTCTTCGGTGCTGGTCGAGATTCTGAGGGTATTCTTGTGGACGATGGCGATTCCTCCTCCCGGTCTGTTGTTGCAGTCCCTGTGGGTAATCTTGTAGCCATCCGGGATGGCTATGACAACGTCAGGTGCCGATGAGGGGTTCATCCAGGTCTCCGTCAGGAATGCGATGTCCAGGGTGGATGAATCGAGCAGGTCCCAGAGTTCGACTGAGTGCTTGTGGACGGAGTGGGTGTTGAGTAGTATGCATCTGAGATGGTTGTGGCCTGCCCTGGTGGGAGGGGCAGGATGTGCAGGTGTTTGCTGGCTAGTGAGGCTGCAGCTTTGGCAGGTGAAGGGTCCATGGGTGAGCTTTGGGGTGGCCTGGAAGCAGGTGGATGAGCGACCGGCATTGAGTGCGTGGAGGGTGTTGGTATCGTAGCGGCGTCGGGCATCACGGCATTTGCTGGGGCCAGGGGGTCTGGCGCCGGACATGGTCCAGGGGCAGACGGGCAAAGATGGGCTTGCCTTAGGCATTCCAGCGGCGCGCCCGCTGCGCGCAGCCAGCATTAAGCAGGGAGGTGGGAGGGAGGAGCAGCTGGGAGGCGGGGGTTGGGATCGAATGGGCGAGTGGGGGGGCGGGACACAGCGGCAGGAAGGGAAAGGCAGAAGTGCTAAACCAATAGAGAAAGGAGCATTAGTAAATAAAGCAAAAAGCAAATAAGGCTCTTCTTCGCTAGAATATGCTCTTCATGGCAGTTTTAGGACTTGATGAGGGGCCCATCTCTATTGGCCAATAGGCCGGGTTCCAGTGATTTATTTTGTTGTTATTTATGACGATCTCTGTCTTGTCAGACTAGAATTTTAACTGGTTGATATTCATCCAATCTCTGACATATAGCATAGTGTTCTGAAAGAACTCCCTTGAGTCAGATGTTGCATCAATTGTGAAGATAATTATATATTTTCACCTTCTTCTGCTGAAGAGTGTTTATCAAAGGGTGAATACAGAGTTTCAAAAGATGGGGGGCAAGGAGGAACCCTGAGGTACTCCGCAGTTCACTCGAACTTTGGCTGAGTAGTAGGAAGGGAGGCGGACTGACATGGGTTAAGAAAGGATTTCATCCAGTGTAAGGCAGTCCCCCTTAAGGCTGCTGCGCATTTTTATCAGTCAGAATCCTATGATCCACAGTATCAAATAGTATCAATAGGACTAATGACATCTCAAATGACATTACTGATACCTTCCCAGCTCCCAGACAGTGGAAGTATGCCATAAATGATAAATGATTACCTGGTACAGTAACGAAGGTGAATCCTTGGCTGGGAATGAGGTTTATATATTAAAAAACATTTTTGGGCTGGTGTAATGTTATATATGTTGAAGATAGTACCACTTGTGCTCACTGTGTGTGGTGGCACATTAGGTGAGGGAACTACACGGGATTTAAGTTAAAGTATTGTCTTATATGATAATGTATACAGAATAAGGAGATCCTGACCATATATGGTTGTTTGAATAACACATTTCATTCATTATTTTTATAGGTATTTCCCAGGAGTTTGTCTACAGTGGGCAAGTATGGCAACATATTAATGTGTACCCCTCCATGTGTCAGTGATGAGGAAGTGGTATTTGAAAGAGATCTGTATCCTGAAGAAGGCCAGTGACCCACAGGGGCACATTTTTATGGCTAAAACATGTAGATACCAGCAGTTCGGGAAACAGGGATCAAATTTCACAGGTCTACCTCATATTGACGAATTTTAATCCTGCCAAGGGGCGTCAGAATAAAATTGAGGGGCACCCTCTTAGACAGTTTTACATATGTATTTTTCTGCCTATTGGATCCCGCTAATACCAATATAAAACTCAGATCCCCACCTTGAGCGTTGGTCTGCACCAGGGTGTGTCAGCAGCCCTATGATGAAGCATGCCACCATCTAGTAGGTGAGGGCAATTTTTTAAAAAACCATACGGTTTCTCAGGGAATAATGGATGTCTTAAGTGTCTGTTAGAAATTGTGTAGTCCTTTTCTTTTTTGTTTAAGTTTAGTTGAAATTGTGGGAGATCTAGGGAAGGCTCAACTTTGCGTCCCATCATTGTTGGATGTGTGTATAGTGGAAGTGTATTACCTGCTTTACAGTGGCTAGAGGGCAAGGATTGCAAATACTGATGTGAGTGAAGGGATGGTTAAATGGCTCCTTTTACAAATTCAATGACTTTTGTTAGCAAATGAAGCTCTGCCCATTTTTGTAGATGCTATGGGTGAGTAAAGGTGTAGCTGCAGGTTGAAGGGGACACTTTAGGTGAGGCCAATGATTTGTCTACCCTAATCCCACTTCAGTGCAGAGCCCTCACTCCTGTTTGTGCTTCTGGTGTGGGTGCTTCAGGCTGGAGACAGGCCTCCTGTGAAGGGCATCACTACCCAGAGGCTGGGTCTGGCGTGCAGCCTGGAAGACATTTGACATGTAAACGTATTTAAATGTATCTGTCCTTCTCAGAAGATAGCTGTGGTGGTCCATGTGTTTTTTGCAGATATGGGGAATTTTAAAGGCAGGATAACAGTGTAAAAACTTCCCTCACAGAGATAAATTTTTTCAAAGTAAGCCAACCAGAGGAAACAGGGCATGTGGCATTAGCTTTGACACAATGTCTCGTCCTATCAATCGCCTTTGTTTGCTACATTTTTACCAGCAGGTATGCTGAAACAGGACTTAAAAATTTACCATTTTACACATTTTTTTCCTTATTTCTTGGAGTGCAGAGTTCACTCCCCACCATCCATACTGAGGATGAGGTTCAAAATGACTGGAGGAAGCGGGTCAAAGGGGTGCAAGGTAGTAAGAGGCAGCATCCGCTAGAAGAAAAGAAGAAGTAGGGAGATTGGAGTAGAAGACAGGGTGTGAAGGGGACATTTGCCTAGAGAATGTACAGGCACATGGAAGAGGTGGCTTTAGAAGAAGGAGTATATAAAGGAGAGGCGAAGATGGAGAAAGCACAAGTGTAAGGAGGAGAGGAGTGAGCAGGAATGAGGGAGAAGTGTACACGGTTTGTGTATGCAAGAGAAAGAGACCTGGGAGGGTGGGACATTGTAAAGGGGTGAGGGAGGTGAGAATAAGCAAGTATGTAAGATGGATAGAAGACTTGGTAGAAAGAGAGCGAGAGAGAGAGAGAGAGAGAAAGGTGCATTGAGTCAAGTCATAGAGATGAAGGAAAGAGGCGTAGGCACATGTCCGACTATCACTTGAGCCCCTACAGTGCACAGGTGGCTGCACTTTGAGATCACCAGTCTTACACTAAGTGTCCACTCCCTCTGCTCATCTTCTCAACAGGAGTGTCTGCTCAGACTCTTCTAGCATCCGTCTGCTTGCACTGCTGCCCACTCATAGGGCTGCTGTTCCCCTAAATAAACACCTTTAGGTCCTGATGGTACTACTGCTGCCGGTTCCACTCAGACCTCACCTGTTTAGTGGTGTTTAAAGCACAGCAACCTTCCAAATTGTGATCTTGTGCAAAGGGAGCCTCCAAATTGTGGCAGAATCCAAATGTAACCCTCATCATCTGTCCTGTTCTGCCACCTACCACATACCCAACACCAGCAGACTTCAGGCCTTCAACTAGGCTGATACATGGTGCTGTCCAGGCATGCACTGTGATCTAAGGCAATACACCTTGCCTCAGCTCTCTGCTGAAGCCTCAGCACCTCTGTGGCACACAATTCTATATAAGGTAGTACTCATTGACTCACATTTCCCCTGCTGGAGTCTCAGCACATCTCTCGCTTCATTAGAAATACCAACTACCCGCCCGCCTCTCTCTGACACCCCCTGCTTCTCGTGGACACTGTGTGAATATAGTCTACAGCACACTCTGCATGATCTTGGACAAGATGATCTTGGCACCCCACCAGCTTCTACTCTACTAGATAATGTCTTTGGCAGGGTGATATGCCTCTGTAGCCTTTCCCTGACACCCTGTATATTCTCTTGGGAGTTGTCAACCACACAGGTTCTGGGTAAAACTAGGTGCGATCTTGGGCACGATTACCTATAAACCATCCTAACTCTGCAGATACACCAGGTGTGCTCCTGGGTAGCATGATGCCGCACCCACTGGTACTCCTTGATATATGGTGCGGTCTAGGCACCCCTTCAGCCACACCTCAGTCAAGAGGACAGCCTGGGCATGAGTGATCACAAGGTGCCAAGTTCGGGTGCAAGACAGAGCTTCTCCTGAATGATCTTTTGACAAAGGATATTATAAGGAGATCTCAGCAGTACAAGCAAAATAACTGTTCAATAGAAAATAGAAATGCTATTGTACTCTTCATTTATGTTATCTTTGAAATTGGGAGCTTGCCCCTGTGGCAAACTGACTTAGCCTTGTAGTTAAGAGTGAGAAAATGTTTTGAGCGACCTTGTGTGTGTTTCAGCAAAGTGATTATAACTCATGCATCTTCATCCAGAAATCTGTGATAACATGAATACTCCTATAGAGAAGACAACACGACTACAAAGAGGTAAATCTCCATCAAACAAGGGTCCTTCCTCTTAACTATTGTTGTAGCGCGGAAACCTGGGTAACGGGAATCAGAACAAAACACCGTACCAAAATCCTCCCTTTGTCACAGACCAAATACCACATTAACACATTCACTCATACATTCATTGGTGGGGCCCATAACACCAACACTCACTTCTCACTGGTCTGCACTTACAGGAGAGATGAATGTTCCAAGCGCTGACATGAAAGGAATACCTTATAACCTATTGAGAGAAAATTATTTACATATCTATACACTAATATCTTTATCTCTACACATCTTACACTTAAACATTAAGATACACCTCCCACGTGAACAATGGATCATTTAGTTGGATTGGAAGGGTGATTTAGTCCTGCTAAAACACACTTAAGATCCTGATCTATCCTCTCTCAATAAACGACCCAAAACACATTTGTTGTTAATCAATAATTTGTTTATCTAATTAATGTAAGAATTTTTAGTTCCATCTAATAAGTTTACTAGTCTTTACACAAATCACAGAACACCATATTTACCTAATCTGGCTATTGATCATCCTCTAAGTCATCAAATTTAGTCGTCAATCGGTCAGAATTCGAAAGTTCTTCATGCAGCACGCTACAGTCCCAAAGATTGGGTCAAGGACCACAGACGTGCAAGCATTGATCCGTGCCCATCAATTTTAGGAAGTCCTCAGTTCATCAAGAAATTGGGCAGCATTCAATCTGTCAAAGGTTCAGGAACGCAGCAGTCTTGTCGCGTCACCGTTGTCTCCGTCAGCAAAAAGGAAACACGCAATCATCATAAGTCCTCTCTATTCTACCATAATTTTATAATGAAAGTAAGGTCTAGAAGATACATTTTACAAAATTTGGGCTTCACCCATTGGTTGGTTAGGATCGTCCGGTGAGGTTTCACACAGTTCAAGAGGTTATGTCATTTCCATGATGGTTCCGGTTTTTTGTAAAAGTCCATTGTCAAGATACTTGGCAGGCCTCCCACCGTGGCCTTGTTTGGGTACAGCGAGTGTGGGGTCATGTCGAGGCCACTGGTACATGTTGTGGCGCAGGCGCACTTCACCCGAAACCTCGTGGAATGGTGGCCATCACGTTGTGTCAAGTCGGCGGCCATCTTGGTTTTAGGCCCAAAGGACAACTTAAGCAAAACAAACACAAAAGAGGTAATTAATACATAAACATAATGAATAAAATGTTAAACCCTCACTAATTCCCTTATGTGCTTGTAATTATCTCGCGCATGGCGACATTTAAAGCTCTCATATTCACCCATTGATTTCATCTGGTGCGACTTTACGATAACGTCACAAAAGCATCATATATCATGCGATATTCTATTTTCATAGTATTAGTAGGCGTACATATGTTAATTACAAATTATATAGCCATGCAATTAGCAAATCCCACGTGTATGTTGTACATTTGTAATGTTGATTAAATGTCAAACAAACACATTTACATTATTACAATTAATAGATTATTCTAATTAGTATAAACATGCAGAATAGGGGGGGTATACAAAATGTTGTACTACCCGCTCCATCTATCCACTATATAAAGGAAGTTCTTCTTTGTTTGGTGGATATGTCCTCATATTCTTTGGCATCAAGAACACTTCACCAAAATATGCGGGGATTGCTCTGGAGATGCCTCTTGGTAAGCTGTCCTTCATCCTGACAAAATGCAGGCAAACCTTTGTATACTACTTAAGTGGAGGGGATGGGGCCAAATGGATAGAGCTTTCAGGTGATTTGCACATGCGCATCCACCTAGTAATTTAAAGGGGGCCGTCCTCCCCAGGCCGATTTCGGCCCCAGAGACCCCATCCCCCGGCCTAAACTTAATGTGGGGGGCAAAACGGTCCCCCTCCCTGGGCTGATTTTGGCCCCAGAATCCCCATCTCCCTGGGCTTGGCAAACTAAGGTTGGGTGCTCTGGTGCTCACCCAGAGCACCCAGTGAACACTGTCTGAACCACAGAGAGAGCCCTAATGCCCTCGCAGTCCCTGCCTGCTCCCCACGTCAAGACAGATCTGGCATTGCTCCTGCACATTGGGAGCAGCCATAAATGCTTCAATCTCCATGCAGGAGCAATGTTTTTAACTGTTTTCCAATCCACTCCCAGTGGGCGGGAGCAATATTCCTGTTCCTACCCAATAGGAGTAAACTTATAGTTTGCTCTCGCTTGGGGGGAGCTGTAAATGCTCCCGCTAAGCAAGAACAAACAGCTAGTTCCCACGGGTTGGCACCCCGGAACATAGGGAGCCGGCACGGGGGTGGTGGCAGTCCCTAAGGCCATTAATGGCTCCAGAAAGAGGGCCATGCTGAGAACAGCCTGGGAGAGGGACCCCTCCTCCTTTCTTCCTGCAAGGTCACCCTAGGGAGGTCATGGTCCCCAGGGCCCTAAATGACCCAGAAGGAGGTCACACAGCCCTCCTCCCCAATTGTTTTAATTCCTGTCCCTGGGTAAGTGGTGGTCCCATGGGCACGTAAAGGCTACTGCGGATGAACCGTGCGCACCCCATTAAATTTTATAAAGCCCCGGGGAAGTTGTGGTTTCCAGGGCTCTAAAAAGCTTGAGGAGGTGTCAAGATCCATCGGACTGCCCACCACCTTCCGCACGCCAGCAGTAGTGGGGGAACTATTCAGGGTGAACCCCAGGGTGCTAGGTCCATTTCACTTGCTTAAATCCTAACTAGGAAGACTGCCCGTCAGGTGGGGGCTCCTAGCAGGTTCTCAACACATGCCTTTTGCCCTCGGCTCGTCCCCTCTTTTACTACCAGTGTTCCCTGAGGAAGAAAAAGCTGACTTTATATTTCTTTAATTCTCTGCTCCGGTATGGGGTGGTGTTTTCCTTATCTTTGTTTCCAGGCCATGCCAGAGCTCGACTCAGCAACCTCCATGACTCAGCAGTCTCCGTGACTCAACAAGCCTCTGTGACTCTATAACCCCCATGACTCAGCAGCCTCCATGACTCAGCAACCTCTATGAATCAGCAGCCTCCCTGACTTAACAAGCCTCCATGACTCAGCAGCCTTCTTGACTCAACAAGCCTCCATGACTCAACAACCTCCATGACTTATCAGCCTGGCAAAAGGTATTTAACTCTCACCCAGGCTCATCTTCAGTGCTTCGCATTGAGTGTCCTGTTGAAGATCTTGCGGCGTAACAACTCTTCTCTGCAGGTGTTGGTCAGATGAGTCCTGTTCCATCCTGGCTGCTGCTACTCACAGATAAGTGTAAATCCTTTTTGGGCTACATTTAACTCTTGTGCTCAGTGGAATTCCATTGGTTTGACTCCCAGCGCATTTCTGGTTATAGAGGATATCTTGGATAACTGTGCACAAAACTCTTCGCAGTCAAAGACTTCCTGACTTTGTTTCCTACATCACAGTTCCCTCTTGTTCCCACTCAGCTTACTTTACGCTACTTGCCTGGATTTTTGTAATTTCCACCTCATATCATTTATGTAATTCGTGCATAGTCCTTGTTGATTGAAGTATTTATTCTTATCCTGTTACGTCTCTGTTTTTTCTTGCTGAAATAAAGTCTTGGTAACGCTCTCAAGCCTTGGAAATACTTCAGCTGAAGGATACAGATTATGTCTTATCTCATTGAAATAACAATGTTTGGTGTGCCTATGTGTAATCTTCATTGACACAATATTGTTTGAGTGTGTATTTATCTTTGGCCCAATATTGTGTGAGTGTGATTTTATCATTGGTGCCATATGGTGTGAGTGCAGTTTTGATTTATTCTAATAATTCTAACAGACCTCTTTTATTGTGACCCAATGCAAAAGTTTATGCATGATATATGTCATTGATTATTTGTGTTCTTATTGATGTATTTTACTACTGCTGCAGGAGCTGGTCTCCATACTCATTCCTAGCTTTAGGACAGATGTCCTAGAGTGTTCTGTGACCTAGAGCTTGCTTCTCCACCAGCACAAATGCGCACCAGTAGTTTTTTTCTGTATTTTAGCTTTTTGTCTCAACTAATTATTTTAGTTTATTGTTTGTTCCCAAACCCCCTTCCCATGAGATTATCAGATGAGAACTGGTGTCTCTGGTTCAGTGTTCGTCGGAGGATTTTTGGGGATTGTTGGGGTCCAGCTGTCTCTGCGTGTCCAGCAGAGAGAAAAACACATTCCAACGTTCATCTTCCCAGATTGACTCCTGATAGGAGGGTGGCTATATCGACCTCCTTCAAGTAAATGAACAACGGTCTGTCCAGGGAAGTGGCAGTCTCCATAGACAAAGTTGGCCACGGGGAGGGAGGCCCAGTGCGTCTCCTACCCATTTTATATGTATAAATAAACCCCCGGGACCTGGCCCCCCCTGGGGTCTAATCATTAAAAAAGCAGAGGAGACCGCACTTGTTTTTTTTATGTAAATGCATGAATACTCACATTTTTGTACCAATTTTTTTCTTTTTTAATATTTTGTCCCCCAGCTGGGTACCTGGGAGACGCCAACACAAGGGCTAAGGCATCAGAGAATTCTTACCCTGACCCCTTTTCTTTATTGTCACTTTTCATTTTGGGACTTTGGCTGAGGCTGCAAACACTTCCTGGTTGAAGTGTCGGCAGCCAATGAGGTGTCTGCATGAGATTGTCAATACTCGTGGAGGCTTTGCAGTTGTCTGTAGTCGTGTCTAAAATCCCATTCGGAAATTGCTCAGATAAAATGTGTTTCGGGACACCGCCTTTTTCTTTACCCCATATATATATATGCAAATGAACAATCCCCACCGCACTGCTTCACGCGAAATGGGAACACGGACTCCTCTTTGTACTGTTCAAGAATCGATTAATTACAGATAAGATGGCAGGATATATATATTACCTACTGGCGGTTGCCAGTAGGTAGATATAGTTAGGACCTAATTTCCATAGGAAAAGCGTTTTTTCGATTTGGCAATATCTTTGGCACCATTTGACGAATCTTTGCGAAATGTTCCAAAAAAAAGATTCACACAGGTCAGCCCCTGTCTTGAAAGTATCAGGATGATTCGTCAAGCGGGGCTGAGAAAAAAGGGAGGTCCCAAAACATGTTTTCCTATATGTATATATATAGATATATATGTATGTATGTATGTATGTATGTATATATATATTCACTGAAAAAAACATAGGTTTCAGGGGGTTTATAGTTAGCTGGACATTTCCCTCGTACAAACCCATTGAAATTCCCCTGTTATAGTTAGTTCAGCTAACTATAACTCGCGCCCTCGCAATGCACTGCTGATGATGTCACATGTTACATCACTCATTACATGGTCAGTGACATCACTGATGACATCACTGATGACATCATCCAGTGACTGTGTGTTTCTGTAAAGTTCAATTTTGTTTTATATATATGCCAAGCTGTATTGGGGAATGAGTGAATGTATAAGTGTCTGTATGGAGGATTTAGTAGGTGCGTGACTGACTGTATAAGTGAGTGATTAAACATATATTACTGAAAGCATGGGCTAGTGACTAAACTGTGTGAATGTCTGTATGCATCTGTTTGTTGGTGTGTAAGCGGCTGCATGGTTTTGTGAATAGCTACATGAGTGTCTATATAAGTTATTGATTGGTTGTCTGAGTATCTGTATGGGTGCCTGAGTGTTTGTGTGGGTGGGATGTGTGTCACTCTGTGCATAGATGTGTGAGTGGGTGATTCACTGGGTGCATGATTTCAAGACTAGGTCTGTGATGGACTGTATGGGTGGGTGAATATGTGTATGGTTGTGTTAGTGAGTGAATATATATTTCATTAGTACATGTGTGATTTAGTACATATGTGAACGGCAGTATATATGTATGTTGGAGTACAGAAATGACTATAAGTGAGAGTGTGTGATCGTGTGAGTGGCTGTATGGATGAGTGTGTGCTTGTATCATTGATTCTATAAGAGCATAAGAATGTGCTAGTATTTGTATGAGTAATTGAGCTAGTGTGTGTATAACTGTATAGGTGAGTAAATGGCAGTGTGATTAATTATTTGCATGACTGAGTACGTGTGTGAGTACCTCTATGGATGAGTAGTGGTGTGTGAGTGTCTATATAGGTGTATGAGTGCATTTGATAGTCCTGTACTGAGTGACCATAAGTGTCAGTGACTGTACGGGTGAGTGAGTGGATGGGTGTGTAAACCTAAGACTCTGTGATGGGGTATGTACTTATTGGTGTTGGAGTGTCTATGGTTTTGAAAGTGGCAGTATGTAATTTAGAGTGGGTGTATCAAAGGTTATATTAGATTGTGAGAAGATTCATCAAATGATCACATGGATGACGTCATCAGTGATGTTATCAGTGATGTCATTTGAGATGTCATCAGTGATGTCATCAGTGATGTCACTGTCCATGTCATGAGTGATATAATATGTGACGTCATCAGCAGTGCATTGCGAGGGTGCAAGTTATAGTTAGCTGAACTAACTATAACAGGGGAATTTCAATGGTTTTGTATGAGGGAAATGTCCAGCTAAATATAACGCCCCTGAAACCTATGGTTTTTTCACTGAATTTCAAAGGTTTTTTAAATGCTAATTCCTAGCTATAACTTATCTCTAACCTATGATTCTTTATGATTTTCATAGGATTTCTAAATCTTTATTTTCAGTGTATCAATTCCTTTATTTATGTTTTTTTATATTGTTGTTCACCATTTTTTAAAGTTTTTTTTACTTATTTCTTTAAAAAAGTAAAAAATATTATTTGTTTTTAATGAATGTAAAAAAAAAAAATTGGAACTTTTTTTAACTCTATTTTTTATATTTTTAAAAAATATTTTTTAAACTATATTTTTAATACTTTATTTTTTTTTCAATTATTTTTTGGATTCGCCCACCCTATGTGCACCTTTCTCGATCCCTGCACGGAACATAGTCACCATTTTATGATTGTAGTGTAGGATCCACGTACGGTGTGTGTTGGGTACGTATTTTCGTGCGCGATTGCAATGCGACCGGTACGCGACTCCAAGCCCATACGCGACTCGTACGAAGTATATTACGCGACGCTCACGCGCTTCCGCGAAACGTCATGTGCTTGGTTAACGCGGTGGGTGCGTGAATCCCACAAAATATTTTAAATGTCAAAAAACATATATATATGTATTTCATGTAAATATTAAGGGAAGACATAATCTAAGTTACTCATAAAATTAATATATTTTTACTTTTAATCATCCTATATTGCTTTTAAATGCAATTTCGTGGATTCGTGCTTGGTGCGTGCAGCCTATGCTCACGGTGCGCGGATCCCATGTGACCTGAAAAAAAGAGATTTGATTGGTTCATTAGACTTCCTATTCTAACTATTGAAAGACCACACCCATTTCAATCATTCTTCTTAGACCTTCTTTGGAGGAGCATCTCTCTGCAGAGAGGAATTTTTTTTGACTAAGTTTACACTTAGATCAAACTTTTTTCCAAACAATGGCTTCAGGGCAGCAGGTATCTCCAACATCTGCTCATTCATCTGAAGATGAATTTATGGTAGAACCACCATGCCCAGAAAGGTACTCTGGTATGGACATGTTTTGCTTTTCCAGAGGGGCAAACCAAAACTAATGCCACCTTAGTGACATGAAAGATATGTCAACGAGTGCTCTCCTGTGGCGATCCAACCAAAAAGTATTCATGTGGTACAGCCAGCATGAAAAAGCACCTCAAGACCATTCATCCAGTCAACCTGGCACGTGAAGAGTGCCGAAGAATGCGAGTTCTTCCTGGTCCTTCAGAGGCATCACAGCCGAGTACTTCACATGTGGATCCATCAGACCAACACTTGGACATCCATCCACAGTTTGCCACATTGAAACTGCTCTGCATAAAATGCAACGCCGTCCTTTGCTACGGAGAGCAGTCCATTGACTTAATTTGCAGGATAATGTTTTTATTTTTTCCCTGAAGTTCATTGTTTTGTTCCTCAAGTTCTGTTCTTTCCTTTTTTTTTCCAGAAAAACCAAAACAAATTTAAAATTGTTCAGAAAACCAAGAAAAAAATATAAAAGAAAAAAAATGTTCTTCTAAGAACTAACTTTCCTGGTTTAAAAAAAGAGCTATATTTGTTTGATAGTGTGTGAAAGTTTAGATGAATGTATGTGTAGTGTGTAATTGACTGAATGAATGCATTAGTAGTGCATGGTGAATGTATAAGTGCAGAACTATGAGGAAGTGCTGCAGCATCACACAGTACCCTCTTTAACTGCAGTGTGCTGTAGTACTTCCAAAGCACAAGGATGCAACATATGTACAAAATATGTTGCAAATCTATGCTTCTCTCTGCACGGCTGCTTAAGCTGCAGCCATATGGTGACACAGGCACCCTTGCACCATGGTGCAAGGATATCTCTGTCATGTGGTGTTTGTTTTTGTGCAGGAAGACACACCTTCCTGCACAAAAACAATCAGTAAAGGCATTTTTCTCCTTCAAAGTATGCTGAGAATTTTAGCATGTAGTGAAGGTTGTGCTTTGCTACACCAATTGGAGAATGGTGCAGCATTCACACACATATCCAGATTTATTATTTTTGATAAATCTGGAGATGTGTCTTGTTCTATGAGTATTCTGTGCAATCACGCACAGCAACACTTATAGAACACCCTTTCAACGCAAAGTGGTGTGTATGATTAGATCGTATTTACATTGAGAAAAAAAGGTACACAGAGTGCCTTTTTCTCTATTTGTAAATATAAAAGAGTGTCTTGCGCTATTACTATGTTACAAAAAGTAACATATTTCTGTTTGGAAAATTGCCTGTGAATGATAGGAGGTAAGCATCGATGTTTGTCTGCAAAGATGATCAAAGAAGAATGATTGAAATGATTGCAATCCTTCAATACGTACAATGGGAAATATTATGAACCACTCAAATCGGTTTTTTTGCAGGTCATATGATGTCCTATGACAGAGAGATTCCAAAACTACATAGGTATAAACAGGGTGCTTTGAAAAACGTATTAAAACTTTTAGCTTCTTGCAGATCTGCCCATTGTACATATTAATACTTAGTGAAACTTAACTTCACAGTATTAGAAATAAAAAATGGTACACATTTTTTTCAGTTGTTTTTTGTAATGTAAATTGTGGTAAATTGCTTATTTTAGAATTAGGATCTGTGAAATAAAAGAAAAAATAGTCATAACATGTAATAATACGTTTTTAACAACACAGCATAATTTAAACAAGGTAATTTGTTTGCCTTTTTTGCTGTTCTCAGAATATATTGAATTTCACTAGAAATAGTGATTTCAATCGTACTCATCACATAACAGCGGGCAAAAAACCAAAAACATTCTATTCTCAGTAAAATACCAGAAAATACAATTCACACATATATAAAATGCTTATTGCTAACAAAATGTTATAACTTCAATTTATAAAAACTGTAAATGTTGTCGCTTTAAAATATTCACAGAGTCAATAAGTAAGAAAAAATTCAAACATATACCTTTCCTTGCGGCCAAATGGTATTTTTGCACTGTTTTTTATGTAAATTGTCCAATGGAAATCTTAATAAATTATAATAATAAATTACTCAGAGAGTGAATTATCTTCCTAAAACTTTGGCTTCAAAAATATTAGGTAGGAATTTGGTAATTCACTAGGCAAACGTTGTTTGAAAACCAACTGGGCATCATTACAAAGTGTCCAGCCTTTGTCACATTTTAGATAGGCAGTGTAATGTCCAGATGTTGTGGATAGACCAGCATGGAAAATTATTGCAATTGCTACAAAAGTCCTTCCTGATATTGATAGTTGTGGTGCTACAAATTGCTTTATTAAAGTATCCAATTTTCTTCCATCAGCTGTACAACGTTGCATCATTAAAATTATATATTGTCCATATTTTTTTAAAATAATGTGGATAACATTTCTGATTTACATTGGCTACACTCCATGTTTTGATTTGCAGCTTTAACTAATTTATTGAAAAACACTGATTTACAGTCCGGTAATGTTAAATATAGAAATCTTTCAGTGTCTACATTAGTGCTAGATGTATACATACAATTTTCACAATGATGTTCCCATTTGTAACAAAGGCCAAAAATATTTTCTATTTCTACACCTTCATTTTCAAAAATGGTAAGCATATACATAAAAAATTCCTGAGCATCTTGTTGGAAATTTTGCGTAAATTGTGTAGAACCAGAACATATATCCAAAAGATTACAAACATCTGAAACAGTTTGTATTTTACTTGTATCTGTTGTCAATTTTTCATAAACAGAATGCAACAAGGAACAAAATCTTTTTTCCCAATTCTGCATAATTTGTTGTTGCAAACCTTCAAGATAAAAAACAACATTGACCACTACATTAGCATAGCAGTTGACACCTGAACTATTTTCAAACTGATAACCAACAATCTCTTCAATAGCGTCCTTTTTCTTTTTACATGCAATCACAACATTATCCTGTTCTTTTCCCTTCTCTACACCTTCAGTACAGATATTCTCATACCTTCTTTTTCGACCAACCACATGCTTTTCAAATACAGGATATTGACCTAAATTGGGAGCATACACCCTTCTTAACATATTATACTCTTTTACACAGTTTGCATCTGCAGTAACCTTTGTGTCATCAAAATCAATCAAAATCAAACCAGATAATGTTCTGACTCGTGACAAAGCAACATATGCCATACCCTCTTTAAACACGGTAGATCCAATGTTCACCAATGCACTGTCTACACTTAATCCTTCAGATTTATGAATAGTCACTGCGTATGCCAGAGAAAATGGAAATTGTTTCCTACGGACATATAAATCTTTAACAAGCAAAAATCGAACTGAACAACGACCAATTTCTTTAACTTCTTCAATCTGATCAAATTTAATTTTTAAAAATTCAATTCCATCTTTTTTCTGATAATTAACAAAATCCACAACTTTACCCATTGCTCCATTAACTTAACTTTTTCCTACATCCAAATTACGCCTAGAAATTACCCGACAGTTTATACATGCATATAGAGTCTTTTCTAAACCAGCCGTTTTAGATATCTTTTTTCTAAAGAATCCAGTTTTGTTTTTAATTTTCCCGTCAAAATAATAGTGATTCCTTCATGCTCTATTTTATCGATGGCTTCCATTTTTATAATTTCTTCATTTTCCAGTTTCAATAGTTGAATATAGAACACTCGCACAGTGTTGGCATTAAGCAGATCACTGATTTATTTTCTGCAATTTTCATGTATATTTTCTCAGGAACTACATTTTCTTTTGGAAACATATTGGAAAGTAATCGACTCTGCAAAGATTGTTTGCCATGTTCTGTCAGAAGTCCAATTCTTATATCTTGAAGAATACTTCCATATTCAGCATCATTTGCCTGTCGCATATTTTTCGTCAGTTCTTTGTATTCAAAATAAGTCCAAATGTTCACGTTTCCAACACTACCCGGAGACTTTCTGGTATCTTCATGCGCAAGTGTTTTAAATACTGGTTGTCCTTTTACGGGAGTCAGTTGCAGTAGATCTCCAAAAACGATGACGTTTTTTCCTCCAAATAACACGTCATACTCTGTTTTAAGAATTTGCTGCATTCTTAAATGCACAAAGGCAAGCATCAAGTTTGAGACCGTGCTTACCTCATCAATAATGAGAAGTATCATTTTCTTCAGGACACTTGAAACTTCACAGCAAGCTTCTCCAGATAGCTTGTGGTATTCCAATTTGTTCTCATGCTCTACTGGTAGCATTAGTAAATGATGTAAAGTAATTCCTTTAATGTTATGTGCTGCCAACCCAGTTGGAGCAGTGACAACACAAGACAAACGCGACTCAGTTGTTTTCTGTAGATAACTTGTAATCACTTTAATTAAGAAACTTTTTCCTGTTCCAGCTTGACCACTCACATACATTCGTATAGGTTGAAATGATGTACATGAGCACTCTTTCTTTTCATGAAGTAATCCATGGTCAATCTGTTCTTTCACTTGCTGATATATTTGTTTCTGTTCAACATTTAGTTGTTCTTCCAAGTTTCCTAATTGCATTACATCTTCTTGAGCTTGATGCATTGCTGTTTCCACCTCATTCATGGCAATTGCTGCTTCATTTTCAACAATTGGTTGTCCTAGTGGATCTTGACTCATTGCAGCAGAACTTTGACTGTCTTGAGAACTGTCTCTAGCAATCTCAGCTGCAATTGTAGCTTCTTTATCAATTTCATCATTCAACATTTTCACATAATTTGCAAAAGCACTGCATTGTATGCTATCTTTACAAGCAATACAAGAATTTTCATAGCTCTGAAAATCTCCAAGTAATTCCAGTTCTGAACACCACGGTTTGAACATTTGCAAAGGGGCTAAATAGTAAAATTCCCTTTTATCAGCAGTGTCGCAACTCAGTTTCCTGTGATTAATTACATTTCCTTTCCTTTGTCTTCACCAAACATCCTTTGGAACCAATCACTGCATATTTTCCATCATTGATGTTCTCTGTAGTATTCCATTTAAAAGTGTAGTTTTGCAGCACTTCATAGAGACACATGTTCTCAAGATGATGACTTCTGTTTGGGTAATATGTGTCCGACATATTCGTTTTCAAAATATCTGTACTTTCTGGTTCTTTTTCTGCTAAATATTCAATTTCTTGAACAGATATCAGTACCCGATTTCTCATTGCTGCAAGACTGAGACTTACCCAAATGATTCTTCTACTTTTGGAGTATAGACTTGCAGATGATAACCGATCTGAGCATTCATATGCTCCAATTTCACGATGCGATAACATCTTCAAACTGAAACTGTATAATTTCTTACTTAGAGTGTTCTCGTGAGAAATCTCTTCCCACATTTCTTTGAATTCCGTCTTTTCTGATTTAGTAATGTAGGACGTTATATATCGAGTAACAGCAATGTAATTGTCCGCAACATACTGAATATCCATGTTCCACATGGATAAAATAACTGGATTGTAGTCATTTATGTATTTTGACTCTTTGCTTCTTCTTAAGTTGTAGATATTTTTCGCAGACTTTCTTGTGATGGTATGTCGCATAACTGACATAAAACTGTTCACTCTTCCTTTGGATAATACAGGACGTTGAAATCCAAAATGACATTTGGTATAGAACTTATCCTTAGACTTGTACTTTCGTCGACAGTATTTTTCACATCTATGGCTTTCCAATCGTAAGACTTGTTGTTTTAAGTTTTTATCTTCTCTGCTTTTGGGTACAGCACATGTGGCATAATCTTCAATGAAAGACAAAACAGTATCATCTGAATCTGTTCCAAATTTGGAGGCATCCTTGATCCATAACAACATATGTATATGAGGAGCACCTCTTGCTTGATACTCCTTTCTCCAAAAGAAATCCACAACTTCTCCAAGAGGAGGATTCTTTTTATTGCAGATGAAAGACATCATAGCTTCAAATCTATGATTGAAATATCAGCATACATTAACAGGATCCAAAGAGCGCAATTCTCCTGGTGTCTTGTATTCAATATTTTTTACATTAGAATTTGCCTCTCGAAGAAATTCAAGTAAATCATCCCAAGCATACACAGCACAGCTTAGTGCAACGAACCATGTAGGAGTTCCTAAGTTCCGTAGCATACATTTCAGTTCTCCATGACAATGGTACCAATATTCATTAGTCCCACGCTGACATGCCATCAGATTAATCAACTGAGATTCTACATGATCATCTCTCTGATGCACTCTATCCATAAAATCCTTTGCAGTTACATTTTGCAGATGCATTCCAGTTTTTTAAATGAGTTACTTCATATGAAAGTCCAGACAAGTCACTTTCAAACAGAAGATGAAACATATAAGGGATACATTTTCGAAATCTTGGATCTTCTGCATATAATCTTGTTGTCCGATATTCAGATGCTGGAATCTACACAGGACGTTCATCATATCGTCCATCTTTTCCTGTTGGAAACAACTGCGGGAAACAACGAGCATCCAAGCTCTCTTCCCATGCACTCATGGGACTTCCTCTTGCTTTTTTCATTTGGAACAACTCAATCGTATTCCCCATCACTTCTTTGGAATGAAGTGGATGTACACTGTAATGTTCATAGATTTCTTCACATCTGGACATGTCCACTTTTTCAATTTGTCCATTTAATGTTTCAATATCTTCTGCTAAATCTATTTCTTCTTCTCCTACAAACACATTTCTATAGTACTCATTATTTTCTATCAGATACAATGTTGCCTTTTGCACTTTTCTAACATCCACTAACTCTTGACAGATTTTCTTATTCTTAGTAGGAACACCATTAACTAGAATGACGAGTGGTTCATTTTATGCATGGTCTTTATCAATAATTTCAATGTTTTTCTTTAAATCCAATGGTAAATACACAACTCTTCCTTTCAATCCTCTTTGTAAGTCTGATGGAGGCAATTTACCTGTTTTAGGCTCCATACGAACAATAGCCTGAACGGGTGCACACATTGAATGAGAATAGACTCATAGGTATTTAAATCTATCAGCTCTGGAGGAATAGCAACCAACTCTAGATTATTATGAACAGCTCTAGCAGGCATTTTATTCTCATCTAATTTGTTATAACAATATATGCAAATACGCTGCTCAGATCCCAAATCCAAACAATCCTCTACCAACAAATAAGTTTCAAATTCCTTCCACTTATCATTATTTTCTGTTTCACTTTTTAAATACAGATTGACACTCCTAGTCTGATTTTTATAGTGAGTTCACCGACAACAAATACAAGAAACATTTGGTCTTTCACCTGAAATTACCTTAAAATTTGTGATTTGATCTTCACATATTTTTGTAATCATGGGTTCTACATTGTCTTCAACATTTTGTTCTACTAATGTGTCAGTTTCTGCACTCTCTTGCTGAGGACCAAAGTAATTAAACTCAATATCATTACAAACCTTCTTCACATCTGATACTGACCCCGCAAAAGAGCACTGTTCAACTCATTTAACTTTAGTGCTGGAATTTTTGCATAATACAATCTTCTCTCTAACTTCCGCATTGAGTATGATATACTGTCAACATACTAAAATGGTGAAAGACAAACTTTCCTAGAAAGACAAGCCAGAGAATGACCTTGCAAACCAGTAATTTTTCTCACTCTGCAAGGGTCTAGTCCTTGCAACACCTTAATCTTTTGTTTAACACTTTTTTTACTATATGCTTGTAAGATACTGCATAATTTATCAATATATTATTGTCAGACACAACAAATACTACTGCAATCCCAAGTGTACATAGGGTGTTTATGACGTCTCCCTAGACCTTCATCAGCTATCACTTCTTCTGCTTTACTTTCAACCATTTTCTGTTTGTCAATTGGACAACCATTGCTAACCTCATAACCTCCACCACTGGTGTCAACTGCATGCAATACATTATTACTCTGTAAATAACTCTCTTCATTAAAGAAAGGCTCTGAACTTGAACTGTGTTTCCATTCTCCCAAAAAATCACAAAAATGTGTTCTGTTAATTACTCTTTTCCTCCTACATGTGGCCTTCATTAAATGGATTGGTTTTTCTAGTGATCGAATACAAAAATGAATAGTTTCCTTTTTAATTCAAAAGCCTTTTCAACAATGGTTTCAATATGCTTCTTCTGTTTATAAAATAGAGCTCTCTTTTTATATTTCAGCAAATTATGTTATGTTATGTTATTTCAATTTGTATAGCGCACAGCTGCCGCAGCAAAGAGGCGTCCTGGCGCTTTGGAGATGGAAAACACAACATCACAGAGATAACTAGAGCGGCAGAGACTAGGCTTTAGAGAATAGGAAGGTTTTCAGAGATTTCCTAAAAAGAAGCAGGTCCGGAATAGCACAGAGAGAAGCAGGCAGTGAGTTCCATAGGGTGGCAGCCAACACCGTAAAGGAACGACAACCTATACGTGCTTTCTTAAAACGCGGAACAATAGCTAAGTTGGACCCTGCAGATCGGAGGGATCTAGAAGGAACATAATGGAGAATAGTCTGGGTGAGAATGGGAGGAGAAGCTAACTTGAGAATTTTAAAAGTTACACAGAGTGCTTTAAACCTAATTCTCTGGCCTACTGGTAACCAATGGAGATCTTGGATGGTATGACGAACAGAAGCAGACCTATGTACTACTCTCTTGTAAAATATGTGCGTATTTCTTTATACTGATTTTGCCTTCTTTCACCATACTTCGTCTCCTTTGACTGTCCATCTGCTTTTTTGCTTTTCCTAATATTTTGAATATTTTTTCTAGTTGAAGCATTCTCAGAGGTTTCAGCATTCTGTACATTCTGTCTGGTCCTACAAACATTTTTAATAAATTGCTTTGAGATCTTACCAGAAGATTTTATCTTTTTAGCCACATTATGTTGTTCATTCAATACTTGTGGTTGATTTTTCTTCAAGTAACGGTCCTTTTTCTGTTTTTTCTTTTTCTTACTTTGTCCGACATGATTTCTCTATTTTAATTGTGATAAATAGTATCTGTAAAAATTAATCACAAATAAGTATATATTCTTATCTTTATAAATTATACTTTTCTATTACTATACAAACACATTTTAGATAAATACTGACTAAGAAATAATAGGCATGAAGCACAAGTGTGACAGTGGTTAGACCACTACATGCATAGTGCATACTACTTTGAGGCAGTTCATGCCCTAAAGCTTGCCTCACTGAAAGACTACATGTTTACTGACTGCATGATTACAGTACTAGAAGGAGAGACACTGGGTGACTTCACAGTTGTTTGAATTTTACTTTATTAAATAGATCACTACATGCTACTGAAAGACTCACTATGGGTTTGCAACAGCAGTCACAGTGTGTTTGCTGGACTGTATGCATAGTGACTGTGGAAATGTAGGCCTGATGCACAAGTGTGAAACTGGTTAGACCGCTACATACATAGTGGATAGTTATTTCAAACAGTCCTTGTGAAAAGGCATGCTTCACTGCATGAGTACCTGGGTACTGACTGAAACATTAGAGTAATGCAAGGAGAGTACCTGAATGAATCCTTTAAGGGTTTGGGTTTTTGTGCAGTGAAGATTAGTACATGGTGCCAGATGAGTCACTAGATGAGTGCAAGGGGATTGACAGGGTGTTTGCTGGAACTGTATGGATACTGACTGGGATATTGATGGTGTGAAAGACAAGTGTGTAGGTGGTTAGAGGCCTGCATGTGTAGTGGATAGGCGTTTGAATCAATCCATCTGCTAAGGCTTGCCTCACTCCATTAGTACTTGGATAGTAACTGAATGTTTAGAGTATTGCAAGGAGAGTGCCTGGATACATTTATAAATGTTTGGGTTTTGGCACAGTAAAAGGATTACTACATGGTGCTGAATGAGTCACTGAAGGAGTGTAAGGGGAGTGACAGGGTGTTTGCAGGAACTGTATGAATACTGTCTGGGGTATTGAAGGTGTGAAAGACAAGTGTTTAGGTGGTTAGAGGCCTGCATGCATAGTGGATAGACGTTTGAAACAGTCCATGGGCTAAGGCCTGGGTCACTGCATGACTACCTGGGTATTGAATGAATCATTAGAGTACTGCAAGGAGAGTGCCTCAGTGAATCTTTTTAAGTTTTTGGGTTTTGGCGCAGTGAATAGATTAGTACATAGTGCCGGATGAGTCAGTGGAGGTGTGCAAGTCGAGGGACAGGGTGTTTATTGAAGTTTATAGATACTGACTGGGAATTTGAAGGTCTGAAAGACAATTGTGTAGGTGGTTAGAGGCCTCGATGCATAGTGGATAGGCATTTGAATCAATCCATGTGCTAAGGCCTGCCTCACTCCATTAGTACTTGGATACTAACTGAATGTTTACAGTATTGCAAGAAGAGTGCCTGGGTGAAATTATAAGTGTTTGGGTTTTGGCGCAGTAAATGGATTACTACATGGTGCTGAATGAGTCACTGGAGGAGTGTAAGAGGAGTGACAGGGTGTTTGAACGAACTATATGAATACCGACTGGTTTATTGAAGGTGTGAAAGACAAATGTGTAGGTGGTTAGAGGACTGCATGCATAGTTGATAGGGGTTTGTAGCAGTCTATGTGCTAAGGCCTGGGTCACTGCATGACTACCTGGGTACTGACTGAATCATAAGAGTACTGCAAGGAGAGTGCCTGGGTGAATCTTTTTAAGTTTTTGGGTTTTGGCGCAGTGAATAGATTAGTACATGGTGCCAGATGAGTCACTAGAGGTGTACAAGGGGAGTGACAGGGTGTTAATTGGAGTTCATAGATACTGACTGGTCAATTGAAGGTGTGAAAGACAATTTTGTAGCTGGTTAGAGGCCTAACATGCATAGTGAATAGATGTTTGAAGTACTCCATGTGCTAAGGCCAGGTTCACTACATAAGTACCTGGGCACTGACTTAATCATTAGAATACTGCAAGGAGAGTGTCTCGCTGAATTTATAAGTAGTTGGGTTTTGGTGCACTTAATGGATTAGTTATTGATGTTGAATGGGTCACTGGAGGAGTGTAAGGGGACTGACAGGGTGTTTGCAGGAACTGTATGAATACTGAATGGGGTATTGAAGGTCTGGAAGACAAGTGTATAGGTGGCTAGAGGCCTGCATACATAGTGTGTAGACGTTTGATGCAGTGCATGTACTAAAGCTGTGTTCACTAGTAAGTAGCTCAATACTGACTCAATCATTAGAGTACTTCAAGGAGAGTGCCTGGGTTAATGTATTACTGGTTGGGTTTTGGCGCTGTGAATGGATTAGTACCGGAGAAGTGTAAGGGGAGTGACAAGGTATTTGCGTGAACTGTATGAATACTAACTGAGGTATTGAAGGTGTGAAAGACAACTGTGTAGGTGGTTAGAGGCCTGCATGCACAGTGGATTGGCGTTTGAATCAATCCATGTGCTAAGGCCTGCCTCACTCCATTAGTACTTGGATAGTAACTGAATGTTGAGAGTATTGCAAGGAGAGTGCAAAGGTGAATTTATAAGTGTTTGGGTTTTGGCACAGTAAATGGATTACTATATGGTGCTGAATGAGTCACTAAAGGAGTGTAAGGGGAGTGACAGGGTGTTTGCAAGAACTGTATGAATACTGTCTGGGGTATTGAAGGTGTGAAAGACAAGTGTGTAGGTGGTTAGAGGCCTGCATACATACTGGATAGGCGTTTGAATCAATCCATGTGCTAAGGCCTGCCTCACTCCATTAGTACTTAGATAGTAACTAGGGGCCATATGTAGATAGCTAAATACCAGTCGGTAACGGCTGAAAATCGGTAATTTTCCCATTACCGACCGGTATTCGGTAATTTACCGATTCGGTATTTTAAGAAATTGGTAAAATACCGATTCGGTAAATTACCGAATCCTTAAATCCTATGTAGGGAGCACTCAAGTGAGTGCATTTTTGGTTTAAGGATTCGTTATTTACCACCAACTACAAGTTGATAGTAAATACCGAATACCTTTTCTAAAAGTGCCATGTGGCAGACATACATGCCCTTAGGGCATGTATGTGCGCCACATGTGCACACATGCACGATTCAGGGGTGCAACAGGGTGTCAATGTGACACCCTGCCACCCTTGAATATGCCCCCCCTATTACTGATTCGGTATTTACCGAATCGGTAATAGTGAATGACTTCCCATTCATTTCCACGGGCCTCCAGGCCCATAGGAATGAATGGGAAGGTATGCCTTATTACCGATTCGGTCAAATCGAATCGGTAATAACGAATATTACCGAATCGGTAAAATTTACCGATTTTTTACCTACATTCTATTTACCGATTCTTAAATACCGAATCGGTAAAATTCGGTATTTAGGAGTTGGTAAATAGAAATTACCTACATATGGCCCTAAATGTTTAGAGTATCGCAAGGAGAGTGCCTGGGTGAATTTATAAGTGTTTGGATTTTGGCGCAGTAAATGGATTACTACATGGTGCTGAATGAGTCACTGTAGGAGTGTATGAGGAGTGACAGGGTGTTTGCAGGAACTGTATGAATACCGTCTGGGGTACTGAAGGTGTGAAAGACAAGAGTGTAGGTGATTAGAGGCCTCCATGCATAGTGGATAGACGTTTGAAAAAGTCCATGAGCTAAGGCCTGGGTCACTGCATGATTACCTGGGTAATGATTGAATCATTAGAGTACTGCAAGGATAGTGCCTGGGTTAATCTTTTTAAGTTTTTGGGTTTTGGCGCAGTGAATAGATTAGTACATAGCGCCGGATGAGTCACTAGAGGCGTGCAAGTGGAGTGAAAGAATGTTTATTGGAGTTTATAGATACTGACTGGGAAATTGAAGGTCTGAAAGACAATTGTGTAGGTGGTTAGAGGCCTCCATGCATAGTAGATAGGCGTTTGAATCAATCCATGTGCTAAGGCCTGCCTCACTCCATTAGTACTTGGATACTAACTGAATGTTTACAGTATTGCAAGAAGAGTGCCTGGGTGAATTTATAAGTGTTTGGGTTTTGGCGCAGTAAATGGATTACTACATGGTGCTGAATGAGTCACTGGAGGAGTGTAAGAGGAGTGACAGGGTGTTTGCTGGAAGTATATGGATACTGACTGGGGAATTCAAGGTGTTTGAGACAAGTGTATAGTAGGTTAGAGGCCTGCATGCATAGTGGAAAGACATAAAGTATCCAACACCTTCTCTCTAAATGTTTTCTAAATGCATACAGACTCTCAGTGTGATTATAGACAACAAACACTATCCCATACATATAACCAAATCACATTTTCTTTTCCGAAATTGGTAAACAGAGTACACACAATCCACATATTGTACTACTGCACATAATTGTAGAACTCTGTCTCTTTTACATACCTAACCAATGACTGGTTTCTAATTCTACCAAAGTATGAGAATAGGATAGGTTTTGAACCAGTTATATAACTGCAAACACATAAAATACCCAAATCCTTCTCTTCAGTTTCTAAATGCACACAGACTCACAGTGTGATTCTAGAAAACAAACAAAATCCCTTGAGTTTTACAAAAACACATTTACCATTCTTGAAGAGGCAATTTGAGTGCACACATTCCACATATTTTACTACTGCTCATTAGTGTATAAACCTGACTCATTTTACAAACACATAAACAATAAATGAATTCTATTTCTACAAAAATATAACAACAGGATAGGTTTTTAAGCACTCATGTGTCTGCACAAACATGAAACCCCCAAATGCTTCTCTCGCATTAGTTCCCAAATGCACACAGACTCACAGTGTGACTCTAGACAAACAACACTATTCCTACTATTTTACCAAAACACATTCACTAATTTGGAAGGGCTGAAGTGACTTCAGAGACTCTACATATTTTCATACTGCACACTACTATGAAAGCCTGACTCATTTTGTGAATGCATAAGCAATTATTGGCTTCTAATGCTACTAAAACTTGACAACATGACAGGTTTTAAAACAGTTATCTGTCGGCAAATACACGATGTTACCAAATGCTTCTCTCACAGTGGTTACCCAAATGCAGACAGACTCACAGTGTGATTCTAGACAAGCAACACTACTATGAAAGCCTGACTCATTTTGTGAATGCATAAGCAATGACTGGTTTCTAATACTACTAAAACTTGACAACATGACAAGTTTTTAAGCTGTTATCTATCAGCAAATACATGATGTAACCAAATGCTTCTCTCACATTAGTTCCCAAATGCACACAGACTCACAGTGTGATTCTAGACAAACAACACTATTCCTTCTATTTTACCAAAACACATTCACTAGTGTGGAAGGGCTGAAGTGACTGCAGAGTTTCTACATATTTCCATACTGCACACAACTATGAAAGCCTGACTCATTTTGTGAATGCATAAGCAATTATTGGCTTCTAATGCTACTAAAACTTGACAACATGACAGGTTTTAAAACAGTTATCTGTCAGCAAATACACAATGTTACCAAATGCTTCTCTCACAGTGGTACCCAAATGCAGACAGACTCACAGTGTGATTCTAGACAGGCAACACTATCCCCTGTACTTTACTAAAACACATTCACTACTCAGGAAGAAGTAAAGTAACTGCACACATTCTACATATTTTAGTACTGCACTTTAGTGTCAAAGCTTGACTCATTTTCCGAATACATAAGCAATGACTGGCTTCTAATTCTACCAAAACTTGAGAACAGGAAAGGTTTTTAAGCAGTTACTTGTATGCAAAGATATGAAGTACCCAAATACTTCTCTCACAGTGGTTCCCAAATGCACACAGACTCACAGTGTGATTCTAGACAAGCAACACTCTTCCTTGTAATTTATCAAGACACAATCACTAGTCTAGAAGGGGTAAGGTGACTGCACACATTCTACATATTTCAATACTGCACACTACTGTGAAAGCCTGACTCATTTTGCAATTGCATAAGCAATGACTGGCCTCTAATGCTACTAAAACTTGACAACAAAACAGGTTTTAAACCAGTTATCTGCCAGCAAATACATGATGATACAAAATGCTTTTCTCACAATATTTGCCCAAATGCATATAGACTGACAGTGTAATTGTAGACAACCAACTATCCCTTGTAAAAAATACATTTACTAGTCTACAAGATGTAAGCTGACTGCACACATTGCAGAAAATTTTCTACTACAAATTAGTATCAAAATGTTTCTCCCAACATGATTCCTAAATGCAAACGGACTCACTGTGTGATTCTAGAAAAACAACACTATCCCTTGCACTGTACCAAAACACATTTCTTAATCTAGAAGGAGTACTACATTTTAGTGTAGAAACGTGACTCATTTTGCAAATACATAAACAATGACTGGTTTCTAATTCTACCAAAACATGAAAACAGCACAGTTATCTGTCTGCAAACACATGAAAAACACAAATGCTTATCACAGAATAGTTTCTACATGCACACACACTGTCAATAAGATTGTAGACAAAAATAAGTACTCCCTGCACTTTATCAGGAGAAATGCATTAGTCTGATTAAAATCAAAATAGACCACATACATCCCCTCACAATTAAATAACTCACCTTTCAAGTTGCTTTGTAGATTAAGAAGTATGTCAGTCACACACCAGATTTTCTTATACGGAATCTCTGCACTGTGCACCTGTCAGCAAAACCAAAGAATGGCAAAGTTTCCCTCTCATTTTGCACACATATACATGTAAACATCAAATCACATTCCTTCCCACATTAATTCAAAAGCTAACACACATTTCTATTGGTTAAACAATTCAACCCTTTCCAAATGACATAAATGTAAACCCTACTCCCAATCTGCCTTCTGCCTGTTACCATAGAAACAGTTCATGGAACACTTAACTGAGCACACATGACACAAGTTCAGCACACAATGTTGCTAATCAAAACAGCAAGTGTGCTTGACTTTTCAACATATCAGCTTATCATATATAATGTTCCTTTCAATCAGTTTTCGTTAACCAGTAAGAATCGTGCGTTTAAAAAACAGAAACATGCACCCTAGTTTTCAGTGTAGAAGGTTGTCAAACAACCAATCATTTCTTTTCTTTTTTCAAAACTGCATCTTATCCACCATTTTAGAAAAATCTTATTTTTCAAACTGCTATTTCATCTACAGAGACCATCTGAGTGCATCCAGACCTCCCTTCAAGATGCTTAGAGTGTGGATTATGGGACACAGCTATATTTTCTGAAGCCAAAGGTATGCAGAAAACAAAGGCATTCACAAAGACCTAGGTTTGCCAAATGTAAACATTAAATGGATTGGACAGAGAGGGTTAAAGTGGCACCAATGATGCCATTGGTAAAATCCTTTATGCATCTCCAACACCCTGACCTCATAATAGTGCACTGTGGTGGCAATGACCTAGGCACTTTGATTGGGGTAGGTCTGGAAATGCTTATCAAGGACACCTTTGCAGAATTGATTTAACTTTTTCCCCTAACTGCCTTTGTCTATTCTAACATATGCCAAAGGCAGAAATGGAACTGGTCCAATCATTTTTGTCCACAGATTGAGAAAGCTAGGAAACATGTGAATAAATCTGTTTCTGCTTTTCTCCGAGACTATAGAATGGGGTCCATTTACAATAACAATCTGTGTTTTCTTATTCAAGAGATGTATAGGAGAGATGTTGTACACTTTACTGATGAAGGAAACATAGTCTTCCTGAAAACCTTTAGACTCTGTATAGGTATTTACTTATAAGTACCAAAAACTCTCAATGAACACAACGGCTCTTTTTAGAGCCACTCAAGAACGAAACACATAAGCTTGATGTTTATCTCCCAAAAATTTCATTTTTTTTTTTGCTTGGAATTGCGCACCCTACGCTAGAGAAATCGTGCACCCAACGCGATAGGATATGCAACTCCTAATTTTACCGTAAAATAAAAGCCCCATCACTAATTTTTATTGTCCCCGGGGACCCCATCCACTGGGGCTTATAAAAAACTTTGGGGACCGTGGGGGGAGCCCCAATGCCCCCATGATCCCAGCCGGCTCCCCGCGTCCTTCAGGAGCTGGCATTGCTTTTCCACATGGGGAGCTGCTGACATGCAGCTCCCCGTGTGGAAAAGCAATATGGTTTGGATTTTGAAAGAGAGGGCAGGTTTCCCTGCTCTCTCTTTCAAAATCCAAATGAGGTTTGCTATGGGAGGGTGGGAGACTCCCACCCTCTCATAGCAAACAACAGTGTCCTGGGGGTGGGCACCCCAGGGCACTGCAGGAGCCAGCCCTGGGGGTGGCGGTCCACTGGGGCCTCGAGGGCTCCAGGAAATGGCCACGCAGCCCCCCTCCCTCAATAAATAAAGCCCCGGGGGTGGTGGTCCCCGGGGTTTGGGGGGCCATTCAGCCCCCCACCCTATTTATTTTCTAGCCCCAGGGGGTAGCGGTCCCCGGGGCTGGGGGGCCCACCCTGGCCCCCAGATAAATGGTACAGTGTTTGCCCCCGGGATTTGGCCCCCCCTGGGGCTAAATATTAAGAAAGCACGGAAGCCCGCTCTTCGTTCTTTTTTTTTACGGCCGGATCCGCGCACCCTGCGCGCATATTGCTGTTTAAGAAAAAGGGGTCCTTGGAGTCCATCTGGGACCTGCTAAGCAAGTCTAGAGGGTCAAAGTATTTCTACCCTGCCCCCTTTATATGTTTTACACACTTATTTCCTTTACTTCTTCAGCCTCGCTTCTACTGAGGCACAAAATGGCTGCCAACAGTTCCTGGTTTCGAATGTTGACAACCACTTGACAACCAATTAGCATTCAGCGCGTGATCGGGAGGGTGCATGCACAGTGCGCATAGGGTGCACTCAGTGTGCGCATAGGGTGCGCGGATCCTTCGAGGCCAGATATATATGTACTTTTAACTGTAATTTTCTCAGAAACTTCTCAACAGATCAACACCATTTAAGCAAAAGGCACGAGTCTGAACTGAGGACTACCTCTTGGTGTAATTCCGTTCAGCAGTTCGGGGCTGTAGCTGCGGCTAAAAGTCCTATGGGAAAATGCATGGGGAAAACGCGTTTTGGGACCCCCATTTTTCTCGGACCCCGCTTGACGAATCACCCCGAGACTTTCAGGATAGGAGCGGACCGGAGCTGGCCAAAAGTTTGGAAAATTTCGCGAAGATTCATCAACCAGCGTCAGACTTATTGGGAATAGAATATTGCAGATTTCCTATGGAAAATAGGTCCTAACTAGGACAACATACTGGCGACTGCTAGTAGGTAATATATATATATATATATTACCTACTGGCGGTCGCCAGTAGGTAGTTATAGTTAGGACCACGTTTCCATAGGAAATCCGCAACATCCTATTTTGAATAACTTTGGCGCCGGTCGACGAATCCTCGCGAATTTTTCAAAATAGGTGGGGCGCTACGCTCCGCTCCTACCCTGAAAGTCTCGGGGGGATTCGTCAAGCGGGGGCTGAGATAAAAGGGGGGTCCCAAAACGCGTTTTTCCCATGCATTTTTCCATAGGACCTTTAGACAGGGCTACAGCCCGAACGGCTGAACAGAATTACTAGAAATTTGGCAGAGAGGTAGTCCTCAGGTCAAGGAAGTGCCTTTTGTAGGTTTGGTGTAAATCTGTTCAGTAGATTCTGAGAAAATAGCCTTTAAATCAATATATATATCTGAGCCAGCTTACGGTGCGCTTACGGTACGCTTACCGTACGCGTACGGTGGCGTGCGCGAGCGCGATTCTGATTGGCTCTTAGATCTTAGTAAACATTCGAATCGGGCGAAACCAGGAAGCGGCGGCCGCCATTTTCTCTCTCGCACTGAGAGTGATTTCTAAAATATAAAGCCCAAAAACATGTAAAGGGGCTGTTTAGACAGCTCCCACACACATAGCCATGTTGAGGGAGTCCCCAAAGATCCCCCAAGGCCAAAAACGGAATTTTTATTTTTTCGGTAATTTCGCCGATTACGCTTACCGTACGCGTACGGTACAAAATTTAAAAACAAAAATAAATTAGCCACACTCTCTCCACCCCGGGTGCAATTGGTGCCCGCAGGGCACCAATTGTGCATGGCTTATTAGATATGAGATAAACTAAAATATTTAAAAAAAAATAATAAAAAAAAAAATTATCCACACTCTCTCCACCCCGTGTGCCAATGGTGCCCGAATGGCACCATTTGTGCATGGCTTATAAAATATACGAAAAATTAAAATATTACCTTTCAAAACGAAGTGCATCATATGTCCTCCATGTGCGCATGGTGCGCGAAGCGCATCGTGCGTACATGGCCCATCTAGCGTAACGTGGGCACGCGGTGCGCGTAGCGCACCGCGTGCCCACCGTGCATGCACGGCACTAACTGCGTAAAGTGGGCGCGCGGTGCGCGAAGCGCACCGCGTGCTCACTGTGCGCGCACGGAACGAACTGCGTTAAGTGGGCGCGCACGCCACGAATGGCGTAAAGTAACTTAGCATTTTAAAAAACGTACAAATTCACTGAAAAAACCATAGGTTTCACACATGTTATAGTTAGGAATTAGCATTTAAAAAACCTTGCAAATTCACTGAAAAAACCATAGGTTTCACACATGTTATAGTTAGCGGAAATTTTACTGATAAAAAACCAATGAAATTCCCCCGTTATAGTTAGTGCAGGCAACTATAACTCACGCGACCGCAATCTTCTGCTGATGACATATGTGTCTTTATGAAAAAAAAATATTTGTAATATATGTATAGCTAAAAATGTATGGAAGAAGACATGGGCAAATAAGTGTCTAAATACAGTATTAGCATCAGCAGAGGATTGCGGTCGCGTGAGTTATAGTTGCCTGCACTAACTATAACGGGGGAATTTCATTGGTTTTTTATCAGTAAAATTTCCGCTAACTATAACATGTGTGAAACCTATGGTTTTTTCAGTGAATATATATATATATATACATATATATACATATATATACATACATACATATATACATATATACATATATACATATATACACATATACACATATATATACATATATACACATACACACACACAACCTTCTGGTGGTCGCCAGTAGGTAGTTATAGTTAGGACCAAGTTTCCATAGGAAGAGCATTTTCTTTTTGCTTGTAACTTTGGTGTCGTTTGATGAATCTTCATGAATTCTTTGTTCATATCAGCTCCTATGTTGAAAGTTTGGGGGTGATTCATCAAGGGGGATGGCGGGGGGGTTGCCAAGAAAAAAGGAGGGTCCCAAAACGTGTTTTCTCCATGTTAATTTCCATAGTAAACTTTAGACCAGGTTACAGGTTGAACGGGTGAACGGGATTACCCCAAATTCGGCAGGGAGAAGGGGCTTGGTCCAGAAAGCACGCTTCTGTTTATTTGGTGTAAATCCGTTCAGTAGTTTGATAAATATCGAAATTTACAGATAACGATATTTGGGAATTCTGCCATCTGATTGGCTGAGGCGTTCCGAGCAGGAGCTTGCCGCTTATTGGCTGAGAGCGGTTGCAACTAGGAAGTGTTGGCAGCTATTTTGTGATTCTGTTGAAGTGAGTAAGGGAAAAAAGGGCGAAAAGAGTAGGAAAGAGGGTAGGAGCGCTGTGAGCTCTGTGCTATACAGGGAGTGTGAAGCGATGTATTCACCCCTACCGGTGTGAAAGTGCTGTTTTGCCCAGAATGAGATGGTGCTGAGGTGAGGTGCCGGTACACTTGGGGATGAAACAGTGAGCTGCTGTAAACTGATGTGCTCTGGGCGTTGTAGCATACTGGCCGCTATAGCACAGCTGTGCAAGTGGCGTTAGTATGGGTTCAGACTATAGCGGGAGTGGAAGAAAACTACTCACCCTAAGCATACTTAGAAAGTTATTATATGAAAATAGTTAAATTGAAGTGTACTAAAAAGGTTTTATAGGAAAAAGTCAAAAAAGTTGGAAAAAGTAAACCCAAGAATAAAGTGAATTTCTTACAAGTATTGGAGATTACAGTCCGGAAGTTCTTCAGCGGCTTGAGATGCGTAATGTTCCAAGACGCAATTGTTGCCATTGTGTGAGAAAAGCGAAGCGATCCAATTCATATCCTCGAAGGGACAGTAAGGTTCCTCGAATGTTGGAGCGGCAATTTGAATTGACAGGCAATCTGCGATGTTGTCAAAGGTCGCACGTTGCAGGAGATCTTTTGCCGCTGCGCAGAAATCCCTTTCCGCCAGGATACCTTTTTGCGTTGCATCCGCCATTGCTCTACTGCCCGAACAATCAAGTTCATTGTTTTCAAGATAAAAAGATGGTTGCACGCAGATTGTATATGTGTAGATAAATGTCATGTTGTAGCTGGCTCCGATAATAGATAGAGGCCGGCAGCCGAAAAGTTGTTCCATTTTTTCACGGTATTGATGTAGCTTTGCGTAGAGGTGTATTCTGTCGGACATGCTGGTTACCACAGGGAGCTCAGCCATTTTTTACAAGCTAAAATAGTAGTAGGATGGCTGCAAATAGAGCGAGAATTATAGGCACTGTTCCTGTTATTCCAGAGATGATCGAATGAATGAAGTCTGGTATTATACCAAAAACTGTTTGAAAGCCTGTGACAAGGCCGGAGGAGACCGTGTTAAAAAACAAGTGTGCCAGAACTTAAAATGTCAGATGGGTTGAAAATTGTGTAACAATTCACAAAGTGTAATGGGAGGTACGCATTTAAAAGGGAGTGTATTTTACTTGAAGTTCGTGCCATCTGCAGTCGATAAATTACTTTTGGAGAAGTGAGGGACACTTCTGTTTGAAACAAAAGCGCTTTCAGTTTGCTCCGTTTAATAAAATCTGTATTCAAAGTAGGTATTGAAGGCCAAGTTGAACTTTGAGAGACACTTTGTGTGGGTGGGAATAGAGATTTCCACAGGAAGTTATCCGATTTGAAACAGTAAGGACATATGGTATGCCAGCTCATATTGCATAGCAGTCCATGTTATTAAGAAGCAGATAACTGCTGTTAGGAAGCTGTGTGAATGTCGGTCTGATTGTGGGAGTTGGCGTGCTTCTAAGAAAGCAAGCAAGATTGGGGGCTGTAAGGTTAGAAGTGTCGTGCAGTTGGACATTCTTGCATAGTAATGAATGACTGCCATTGTGGTCCCACCTTTCACCTGTGAGAAAGTTCTGTGTCCTCTTTAACACAGCGATATGTAAATGGGAGAAACCACTGCTCGTGAATAAACGCGCTACCTTATATAATCACATACAACATGACAAACAACATGTACACCTAGCAGACACAACGACACTACGTACTGTGGGAACCGTGGCTAGCCATGTACACAATCCAAATATAGCACCTCTGCCACACAATGCAGAATGCTGGAAGAGATGGGAGCAAAGTATGTGCGAAGGTGGCAAGTGATTCTCGATTATAAAAGTATAAATGCAAAGTGTTGAGGGGATGTGCCGGACAGACTTGAGTTTGCAGAGCACAGACATGTACATGTCAACATACACTGATGGTCTACTGAGTGAAGTGGACAGTGGATGCAACCATGATAGTACAGTCAGTAGGGAAGATCAGTGATGTCACTGACAATGTCATGAGAGATGTAATATGTGACGTCATCACCAGTGCATTGCGGGAGCGCGAGTTATAGTTAGCTCAACTAACTATAATGGGCGAATTTCTCTGGTAGGTTTCAGGCACGTTATAATTAGGAATTAGCATCTAAAAAAACCTTAGAAATTCACTGAAAAAACCATAGGTTTCAGAGGCGTTATAGTTAGTTGGACATTTCACTCGTACAAAACCATTGAAATTCCCCCGTTATAGTTAGTTCAGCTAACTATAACTCGCGCACCCGCAATGCACTGCTGATGACGTCACATATTACATCACTAATGACATGGTCAGTGACATCACTCATGACATCATCAAGTGAATGTGTTTTTCTGAAAATTAAATATATGTTTTCTATATGTATATCTCAAGGTCGATGGAAGAATAAATGGGTATACAAGTGTCTAAATAGATGATTTTTTTGTAAAATTGATTGTACAACTGACTGATTAAGTGTATCTTAGTGAATACATGGGTTAGTGAGTAATGTATAAATATGTAAATATCTGTATCAGTCTCACTTTGTGTATAAGTGACTGCATGAGTTGGTGAGTAGCTACAGGAGTGTCTATATGGGTTATTAGTTGGTTTTTTGAGTATCAGTATGAGTGTCTGTATGGTTCAGTGGGGGGTATTACTTAGTGCATAGATGCATGAATGAGTGACTCACTATGTGTTGAAAACAGCATGTGTGCAGGACTGTATAGGTGGATGAGTGTGTGCATGGGTGTGTCAGTGAGTGAATGACTGTCTCAAAAGTGTCTTTATGAGTAACTACATAGGTTTTAAACTAGTATATGTGAGTATTGGTGTATATAAGTGAGTATATGTGAGAGTGAGATTAGAAGAGTTCCTGTACAACTAAGTAAGTGTTTCTATAAGAAATTGTTTAAGAGAGTAAGTATGTGTAAGTTTCTGTAGAAGTGTGGCAGTGTGTGTATAACTGTACATGCAAGTAAATGGATGTTTGATACTTTGTTTGCATGTGTGACTGTGTAACTCTGGATGAGTGGCGGTGTGTAACAGGATGTATAGGTATAGGAGTACATATGATGAGTGAGTACATGTATGACTGACAGTATAGGGACTGTTGGTGAATGAGTGGATGTATGTGTAGATCTTGGAATTATTAAATAGGTGTGTTTTAAGTGGTATTGGTATGTCCATTGTTTTGAAAATGTTAGTTTCTATTTTTGAATGTGTATCAAAGGTTATATTAGGGTGCGAGGCGGTCTGCCACTCTATCACAAGGATGATGTCATCAGTGATATCAGTGATGTCATTTGAGATGTCATCAGTGATGTCACTGACCATGTCATGAGTGATGTAATTTGTGACATCATCAGCAGTGCATGGCGGGCGCACGAGTTATAGTTAGCTGAACTAACTATAACGGGGGAATTTCAATGGTTTTGTTCGAGTGAAATGTCCAACTAACTACAACGCCCCTGAAACCTATGGTTGTTTTAGTGAATTTCTAAAGTTTTTTAGATGCTAATTCCTAACTATAACGTGCCCGAAACCTACGGTTTTTTTCAGTTAATTTCTCAGGTGTTTTAAATGCTAGTTTCTAACTATGCTTACAGAGGTAGGACGTGAAGAAAGAAGAAAACACAGAGAAAGAAGAAAAAGAAACACAGAAAGAAGCAACAGAAGTCCTCAAAGACGAAGAAAAGTGCAGGAAGAAGGAAGACATGCAGAAAGAACAAACAGAGGAGCAGAAAGAGGCCTAGTTGCAAAATCATCCTGTACCCTCAACTTTATCAGATGGGTACTGGTGGTAACTGACTGACTAACCAGTCCTAGAGCCAGTGCTAGGCTAAAAGACACGTAGAATACAGTTAAAACAACTACATACACTAGGGAACACTATGCGTTGGGGTGTACCCCTGTTATTAGCATGACCTCCTCTGTAAGCCCCTAGTATACAATAGGGCAGGGGGGTTAAAACTACCTCTTAAAAATCACCACAGGGTGCGTTTGCACACTGGTGAAGGGCGGTGGGTGGGAGCGGGGGGGGGAGGGGATGCTGAGCTGACATGTGCAAACACGCCCTGTGGCCATTTTAATTTGGTGGATAAAGTCCCCGTGAATCCTGAGTGTCCCTTGGGTACAACTAGCCCACCAGGTATCTCCAGTTAGCGCCACGGAACTGCGTTGCAGAAAGGTGTATTCAAGGGGAATTAGTTCCCCATCTGCAAACGCGAAGGGGGGCGCGTTAGAGTGCTGCAAGGAGGGGGCGTGGCCTACGGCGCAATGCCGGCCTTTTTTTTTTAAGGCGGGGTGTGTGGCCCCCCTTTTTCTAAATTATTGACCCTGGGGACCCCATACCACAGGGCCAGCCCCCTTTTTTAATTAAGAAACTTTGGAAGGGGCCCCGGGGACCCCATCCCTGGGGCATGGCCTTTTAAAATTGTTTTAATTCTTTTGGAGGGGTGCTGCGTTGCCCCTCTCCTCAGGCCACTTATGGCCCCAGGGACCCCATCCCGGGCCAGGCCTTTGTATTTTTTATTTATATATTTTTTTTAAATATAATTTTGGGGAGGGGGGCTGCGTGGACGCCCTGCCGTGCCACTTGTAGCCCCAGGGACCCAATCCCCCGGTGCTGGCCCTCTGTTGGGGACTGTGGGGGGGGGGTTATAAAATTTAGAGCCCGGGGGAGGTGGCAGTCCCTGGGGCCTGTGGGGGGCTCGAGCCCCCCCCAAGGTTATCTTTTTTTAATAAAAAAAAAAAACAATGCGGCCAAAGGCGTGGCTTGCTGCCGACGGGAATGGCCGCGCAGTAGCGGAGCTCTGCAGCGCCACTCCCGAATTATCATGCATACCTGTACCCCGAGGTCCCTACCCGTGCGGCGGACTATCCCTGGTGGTTCCGGAGCTCCGGTGGACCGGGTGGCGAAGTTTGGGAACGATTGGGGGTGGAGTAGCGTCTGGGCTCCACTCCCCAGGCGCCGGAAGATTGCAGAGCGGACGTGAGGTGTCGCCTGCTGGGACTCGGAGATTGCGGGAGGCTGCGGCCTGGTGATGTCCGGAGAGTGAGGGGGTGAGGCATGCCACCCCAGCGACTCGGGGGTTGGTCTTGCTGATCCCCCAGACACAGTACAGGACCCGGCGCCTGCGGGGGCAGGACGGCGACGTCACACCGTGAGGAGATAGCGGAGCCTCCGGCCTGGTGGGAGCGGCGGAGGTGCGACCTGCAATTGCCGTGCCCCGGAGGAATCGTTGGCAGAGGGGTTGAGGAGCCGGATACACCGCTCAGTGAGGTGGGCACACGGGACATATGGACTTTGGGCCACGACTGCGGCCAATTCACTGGCCACTGGACGGAGAGACTCCGGCGGCCCCCCTCCCCCCTGGACACGCGGTGGCGGCCTGACCTACCCGGGAGGAGGCATACTGGCGTGCGGAGCTCCCGAAGGCCTCCCCGGCACCTTGGGAGCTCTCTACAGCGACAAGGCGGGAATCGCGGCACACTCGTGAAGACGACTCGGCAGTGGCTCCGGACTGGGTGGCCGTGACCAGAGAGTGGAAGTGGAGGTGAGCGGCCACTGCTTATCCGTAGAGGGAGGGCCCTTACTATTGGGGGACGCGGCCTGGCCCAGACCTGTCGCCCCTTAGTCCGCACCAACGTGCACTCGTGTGAGAGCCCGGTGGCCAGCGTGATTCCAGGTAAAGCCCGGTCCTGGGTGTTCCGAAGACTCGCCCGAGCGAGGGAGGGTCCCCTTGAGGATCTGTGGACTGCAGCGACCCCCGGCCCCGGTTGGAAGGTGACAGGCCGCCGGGGGGTGAAGCGAGGACGTGGAGGGCGGAGGCCGTCCCTACCCGAGTGACGTGCCCTGGCGAGTGGGGAGCGGCCGCGAAAACCAACAGGCCGGGTGGAGGTCTCTACCGCAGGCGGCGGGGACTAGCGGCAGCTCCTCGCAGCTTGGGAGTGCACACTGAAGGGTGATCATGCCGTCCGGGCGGCATGCCAAGACCGCGACGCAGACCAAGCTAGAGAAATTCGCATGGCACCAACAGCCGGGTGGGGATCGGGCGGGGCCGCCGGCCTCGGAGGGTAAGCCGGACCCGACGAACAAAGACCTTCTGGACGCCATTACCGCTGTCAAGACGTGCCTGGAACTGCGCATTGACACTGTAGCCACAGACGTGGGTTTGATCCGGGAAGACGTACGAAGGATCGCCGAACGGGTGGGTGCAGTGGAAAAGACGACCAAGGAATTGTCAAGCGACACCAGCCTCCTCAAACGAGAGGTCAAAGACCTGCGCGCCTCCCACGAGGTGCTTGCCCGGCAGCTGGACGACTATGAAGGCAGGATGCGCCGGAACAATGTTCAAATAATTGATGTTCCGGAGCGGGCGGAGGGACCGGCGGTGGACCTCTTCGTGGAGGACTTGGTCCTCAAACAACTACAGCCTAGGGGACTCTCCAAGTGTTTTTCCATTCAAAGAGCCCATCGGGTGCCGGGGGGCCGCCCCAGGCCGGGGGCCCCTCCTAGACCAATAGTGGCCCGAGTGTTTAATTTCCAGGATCGCGACATCCTTCAAGCAGCGAGGGCGGCTCCGCCCGTCACTCTGGAGAATAGCAACATTACGTTCTTTCCGGACTTTACCCTACGAGTCCAGAAACAAAGGCGCAGCTTTCAAGACGTAAAAAAGGCCCTGCGGGACAACGATGTCAAATATGCAATGATGTTCCCTGCCAAGCTGCGAGTGGAGGCCGAGGGCAAAGTGTGGTTCTTCATGCGCCCGGAGGACGCTTGGGACTGGCTGGAGGGTTGGCGCACTGTGGACAGGCGTAAAAAACAAACGGGAGCTTCAGCTGCGGATGCGGCCGAGGACTGGCGCCAAAGACGGCGCTCACCTTCGCGCTCTGACGCTGAGGCCCCGGGCCCGACAGAGGCCAACTAACGCTGGTAAGCGAGGGTATGACCCACCATGGTCACGCTGGAGGTCCCTGGTGGAGGTGGAGAAGCGTATCACGGTCATCACGATGACACTCTGTGTTTGTTATACTTAGACCTGGTAAGGGTAGTGAGTTGACCCCTTGATGCATGGCCCAAAGTGTCCTCCAGTGTAATTATTAGCGAGGCGCAAACTGAGTCACCAGGGACGTAGATGCCCCCCCCCCCCCCACTGATGCACTTGCGGATGGAGTGGTCTCGGGGTGGTCCTATTCCGGCACAATGACTATGGGACTGACAGTGATTTAAGTAAA
Source organism: Triturus cristatus (assembly GCF_964204655.1). Classification (NCBI taxonomy): domain Eukaryota; kingdom Metazoa; phylum Chordata; class Amphibia; order Caudata; family Salamandridae; genus Triturus; species Triturus cristatus. Next base: position 344,666,095 of record NC_140587.1, on the reverse strand, counting down.
CCAGGGGGGGCGTAAACGGAACTCTAAGACCTGGCGATAGTAGGGTTGGGGGGGGGGCAAGAGGGCGAACTTTTGGTAACGCTATCAGCTGCTATGTTGGGAGTGTTAATGGGAGGGCGACAAGCACTCTGCACGTTGAGGGAGGCGGGCGGTTTTAGTCCCGTTCTGCAGGGGAGCAGGGAGGGTTGGGTAGTTCATGGGATTAAGTTGGTTGGAAAAGTTGTTTAATGTTTTTTTCTTGCAGCAACCCCACGCGGTAACCGTAGTCCCAGCAAGGCGCAATGTATTCACCTACTGACCCCAAATTTCCTATCCGCCGTCTCTTTACGGGACGAGGGGATTCGAGCATTGTCACTAAGGGGGAGGGCTAGGAGTCCCCTGCACATAAGTCACTCCGACCACTTGGACATGGTGTTCCATAGAACTGGTGGCTATGGCACAGAGACTTAGCTTAGTGTCCTGGAACGTTAATGGGCTAGGCGACAAAATTAAACGGAGCATAGTGCAACAATACATACACCAACAGCGTGCAGATGTAGTATTGCTCCAAGAAACGCATCTCATAGGCAACTCCTGTCAGGCCCTCAACCGGAAGGGATATCGTATGCTCGCACACTCGGGCTTTACTTCTGGGTCCAGGGGGGTGGGGATCCTCCTGCGAAAGGGTTGCCCGTATGTGCTCTACGCAACTCACACCGACCTTCAGGGTAGGTATGTGGCCTGCTCGGGTAGCTGGGAAGGGAGGGCCCTTAGCTTGCTCTCGGTCTATGCACCGTCGGGCCTTCAACGCCAGACCCTGGCGGATGTAGGGAAAATCCTGATGGCCCTTCCAGAGGGCGCTGTGGTTCTGGGCGGCGACTTTAACCTAACGATGGATGACACAAGGGACCGTAATCCACCACGAAGGTATGATCCGCGGGGCTCGCAACTGAGCAATTTCGCGGACGCATTCGGCCTGGTGGACGTTTGGAGATGGTCGCACCCCAATGAAACGTTCTATACTTTTCAATCTGGAGTGCACGGTAGTCACTCATGGCTCGATTACCTGTTTACGCAAGCGCAGTACATCCAATATTTCACCGATTCATCGGGCTTAGCACGGGGAATCTCCGATCACTCCCCAGTGAGATCTTTCTTTGGGATAGCTACAGTGCGACAACCTGGTCCCATTCGAATTCAGCCGTGGCTGCTGAAAATCCCGCACATCAGAGAATCCTTGCGAGAAGACACTGACCACTATTTTGACGAAAACGTTGGGTCGGTTGCTTCGGCTGTAACCTTATGGGGCGCGTACGGGGCAGTTATAAAAGGGAGGGCGCTGTCCTTGATGGTGGGACACAGAGCTGAGCAGAGGCGACGGATCACCGAATTGGAGACGGAGATACTCCACCTCGAGCAGGAAACTGCGCGCACCCCAACCCGCGATGCCCAACACTTACTCGAACTTACGAAACGGGACTACAAACAACTACTCTGTGAGGAGGCCAGCCAAGGAATCCTCGTCACCCGCCACAGAATCTACGAGTTGGGGGAACGCACTGGCAAACTGCTGGCATGGCTGGAGCGGAGAGAAATGGCCGCGCGCTGGGTGGGAGCGATCAAAGGGCCAGATGGGGTGTTGATCACGGATCCCCAAAACATCGCCGAAGCGTTCGCTGTATACTACGAGCAAATATATACCCCGCCGCAACTCTCGCAGGCACATCTGGCGGCGGACCTCCTGGCCACTATTCGGGTGCAGTGTCTCTCCCAGCAAGACCAGGAGACGCTGGAGTCGGATATCTCACTGGAAGAAATCCAGAAAGCCATACGAGATACCCGCTCCGGAAAGGCCATGGGCCCCAACGGCATCCCGATAGAATTTATGAAATCGATGGCTCTGAAACTGGCACCCCAGCTGCTTAACTTATACAAGGAAAGCTATGAGACCGGTGCCCTTCCGGCCGAAATCCGTGAGGCCGCCATAGTGGTCATCCGCAAACCAGGGAAACCGGCGGACGAATGTGCATCGTATAGACCCATTTCCCTGATCACAGTGGAGGCTAAAATCCTGGCGAAGCTGCTGGCTAATCGCCTGCTCCCCTATCTTGCGGCCTTGATCCACCCGGACCAGTCGGGTTTCATGCCGGGCCATAATACCACACGCAATCTGCGCCGTGTGCACGGGGCCTTGGGACGGGCGGCAACAATCTAAGAGGAAGCAATACTGCTTGCACTTGATGCTAAGATGGCATTCGATACGGTTGCCTGGGAATACCTCTTCGCGGTCCTGCTCCGTGTGGGAATAGGCCCCCGGTTGTTGGGTTGGATTCGACTACTGTATGCCATGCCCACAGCCTACGTATCAGTCAATAACCATCATTCGACTTCCTTTTCCCTAGGCCGTGGCACGAGACAGGGTTGTCCCCTGTCGCCGCTGAGGAAATATGAATTTTTATGATCAATTGTGTCCCCTATCTTAGACCCCAACGGCTCCATGTATATGCTACAAGTACATGTATGTTCCCTCCACTTCAAGCCATGAAGACGCAAATACATATGCGTCCAACGTCAACATGTCCTCTTTTCAGATCCGCCATGAATGGGTCGAATATTCCGTTCCTAAGTATGCCTTGCCACCGTCTTTATATGGTATACTTTTTACGTTTCTCAGTTCTGGCAAGGTAGGCCCTGAATTCTGCCATCGAGCTTTTCCTGCCTTCTGCCTCTGAATGCTCCAGCCTGGACCTACATCTGTATCCATGACCTTCGTCTTACTTCCTGCGCGGCTAACGGTGCCTGGCCCGGCCTGTTGCCTGCCAAGACTGTATTCAGCCTTCAAGTTATCTGCTCCGCTCCTCGAGAAATGCATTCCTGTCTAGTAGTTTAGGTAAACATCCTTCCAGCTACAGAGCAAAGGGCCCGGCCTTACTGTCTCCGTGCAAGTAATTCATGGCTTTTGTTGCCATGGTAGGCCCATGCCCCGTCGCATCTCATGTAGACACATAGACGCTTATACACGCACTAGAAGTTAGTATAGGATAGCCTCTGCCTGAGAGACCTTCCCTTCCAGATAATACAGTTCCTTAAACACAAGATATCAGATACGATTTGGGATTAGGTTGTTCTGACATCCCAGACTTCTGTCTCCTCATGTAGGGCTAAATGTCAAGTCCCCTTCACCCTCCAGTTACACGTCAAACACACGTCATGCTACTGCGCGCACATCTCTGCCATGTATTTCTGCTGACTTAGCAGGATTCTTTTATGGATCCACCCACCTGTGTCATCATCATAATGACGTTTCTAAGTACACGCCTATTGTAACGCCTTGATTCATTACGTATGTGTATTCTTATCTCTCTTCTCAACTGTCACGCCTTCTGCATATGTCTTTACTGTAATGCATTGACTATATATATGACAACCTGTCAATAAAGTATTGCTCTATCCCTTCCCGAACCTTAGTGGTGACGGAATACGATTGCCTGGTTCGAACCAATTCCTTTGTAAGGAATAAACCCATTTTTAGACCTCAAATGCCACGGATTCTGCCTCTTATTTTTACTGAGTTATTCTTATTTAATTTTACCGCATAAATTAAGTCTAGGTAATTAAATTTACCACATAATTGGCGCCCGAATAGGGACTCCTCTCACACCCCACGTGCCGGAGGTGCGTTGCAGACCCGGTCTCCTGCCACAGCCGGACGGACAACTACGCGTACCCGCAGGATTTCCTGTACCTCCCTCAGGCCAACGGAGGTGACTGAGGCTGCGATCAACACCCAGACGAGGCGGTGAGGAGTGCGGAGGATCCCGACCAGAGCCTAGCTGAGAGAGCAAGATCCGAGGTATACAGAGGCCCACCAGATTCCGAAGTTCCGAAGTAACTAAGTCATGAGTCGAGTCTAGTCCAGGTTGGTCTAGTCCAGACCAGACTTTCCGAGGCCTTCTGTTCCGTTCCGTGCTTCCCGGTGAGTACCGTTGCTGGGGACGCATCTAGACGTGCGCATTGGTTTGTGCCGGTCAAGACGGGTTTGGGTACACAGACCTGGTCTGCACTGTTTCAGCAGTGTATCTGTACTGTTTAGCAGTATATCTAGTATTATGCAGTTAACTAGTTTTTTCTAATTATTATTGTTCGTTCTAAAATGTTTTAATATGTTTTAAATGTCGTGGTATGAGTGATTGTTCGACCTTCATTATTGTGTTTATTGTATTAATTGTGTTCAAGTCCGAGTAAAAACCAAGTAGCAAGGTTCAAGATGCCGTTATTCTCGAAATTAAGACAGATAAAAACTAGGAAAGGGATACTCGAGGAAGCCGTTCCCATTCCACCTAGGGACACTCCAGGGTACTTTATGTACCATAAACATGGCCCAGATGCCGTATTATATCTAGATTTGTGGGTGGACTACACCACGGATTTAGCAGAGAATAAGAGATGGCCCGCTGTTGGGACATGGGATGCAGATTGCATCATGAGAGTAGAAGAAGCATTATGGAAAAAGAAAGCCAGACAGTCACAGAAAGATGCCATTGAATTATGGCGTAAAGAATCGCATAGACGCACAGAGAAAGCGCTCAGAAAAGAAGAGAGAAGTAGGGAGGATTCAGACAAAGCCCGAGAAAACGTATTGATTGGGGAAGGTATCCGAGTAAAAGCCGAACAAGTAGACAGACAACGAAACACTCTTATGAATGGTATGTATCCTCTTCTGGCCGAGGGTTTACCTAAGGCCACCCTGGAAGTACCGAAAGATCTGCCACCTCCATTGCTTCCGACTAAATTGCACCCCAAGACTGCAAAGGACATTTTCCTTTCTTCCTATTTAGACGATGTAGCCCCCGAATATGTTAACCCTCCGCCGCCACGCACACCGCCTGCTAATGGCGCTCGACCCCGAGAAAATCTGTCCCCACTCCCGCAGCAACATACTCCTCCGTCCGTTCAAAACCTTCCGCCCGTTCCTTCACTTCTCCCTGCATCTATTCTTCCTACCTTACACCCAACGAATCCTTTTGGACCTGGCACCTCCGGAGGTGCGACAGGAAGTTTTCATACGCCGCCATCAGTGCGTCGATTGACTTATAGGGATTTAGCACACCAACGTACACCGCAAACAGCGAATTATGACATACTTAAAGAGCCTCTTACAGATTGTAGATATGACCCAGTACCAGGTAAAGACGACAGAATGATGCTATCATCAGTACGTCTACGACGAGTTGCGAACTATTTAATGATACTACCAGGAATGATTGGTCATCTAGACAAAATATATCACTTTGTCCAAACAGGGCAAGGTCCTGAAAGTATTGGCGAGGCCATGGCATACCAGAAAGTGGACACGCAGAAACTGTTGTTACGCTTCTTCATAAACTGCCTGATAAGACACAGAGATAGGCCAGGTGTAGATGCGGAAGAAATGAGAGCCCTTAACAAATGGGGCCAGAATATAGCAGACGGAAAACATGATAAACAGAATAGTATAGAAAGTATGTATCGAAGGATCAGAAAAAAAGTAGAACACATATGTGAAAAAGAACAGCCTGAAAGAGAAACAGATGCAGATAAAACCGAGTCCTCAGGGGATGAGGAACAACTAGAAATAACAACAGGACAATTACAATTACCAGCTAGAGAGACGATAGCTTATGTAGGAAAAGGAAGATCCTTCAATAATCCAATACGTCCGATACGTCCAGAAAGTAAGAGAATTTTTCAAGCAGCTATGTCAAACCCAAAGACCCCCGAACACTTATTTCAGGCTACTGATAAAATACTTCAATAACGAATGGGGTACCATGTACTCGATTCTATGGATGAACAAGAATTAGCCAGGTCAGCAGTACAATGGGCTGACGGTTCTGATAAATATAGTGATGATGCGCTAGTACATACGTTTTTGAATCTTTCACCAGACGAACAGCGATTAGCTGGTATATACATGATACAACATCTCCTCATATTATATAAAGGCCAACACTCCGATCCTGGTCCCCTACCTGATATACTGACAGAACTACTCATGAATAAATGGAGAGGTCTAGGTACAGATCTAATTAAAATAATTCTAGAACATCGACACAGATATAGTGCCTTTCTGTGTCCAGAACACGATCCAGCTCCCTCCATGGAAAGAAAGACGTATTACATAGACAGACAGAATCCCTTACGCGAAGTGCACCCAGTTAGAAACGATGATAATACTTTTAGACGCGTGTTCGTATACACGCCTATAACTAAAATAGAACTATTGGAAATGAAAAAAGTAGTGCCCAGCCATGACAGAGATCCAGCAGGTTTTCACCGTGAAATAAAAGACATGCTACTCATGGGTGATTATACCTATCCTGACATTATGAAAATATTGAAAGTATTATTGCCTGCCGGTATTTACGAGAAACTCAAAGAAAAAGAGTGGGAGGTGGGAGAGCAAAAGATTGATTGGACAGCATTAGAAAACGAAGAAAATACCCGAACTGCAGGCCTAGGGCTTGGAGACAAAACTAAAGCGTTACCAGGATTATTAGTACAAGTGTTGCCACGTTTATTAACTACGAAAAAGGAAGACTGGGGAGCAATCTCAGCTTGCAAACAGAAACCCGATGAAGACACTAGTGATTTTTATTCCCGATTTGAAAAATGTTTTGGTATTAATAGCGGTCTGAAAGCAAGTAGCGATTCATATCCACACCTTTTTGTAACGAAACTAGTCGAAAATTCCTTGCCTCAGGTTAAGAATAGAGTATTGAAAGTAGAGAGCTCTTGGCAAGCTAATACCCCATCACAAATGTTACAGATGTTACAGTACCACCAGAATAGAATTAGAGAAGAACAAGAACACGAACAAAGACGTATGAAAGACACGAAAATGAAAATGCTTGTCGCCCAGTCAGTTCCAGCTGACAGTCATAAAAAGGGTGCGACACAGTTCAGTAATTCAGCAGTTCCTGTTAAAGGGACATGCAACTATTGTAAACAGCCAGGTCATTATATAAACGATTGTGCAGTTCTGAAACATAATATCTCTACGGGTAAAACCAAGGAGAGACCGCGTCCACCTAGACAGGATCAGATCCAACAACAAGTACCTCAGAACGTACAGCCTATGCAAGCTGCACAACAGACCGTAGCGGTACCACAGCCACAGCCTAGTGCCGCAACACAAAACACGACACAACAGATGTACCAGTATGCACAAAATGACTATCCAGATTATCAGCGATACACATGAAACAGCCTAGAGGTGGAAGTTGGCTTACCCCTTATAGAGGTACCTGTAGATCAAGAGGGTCCTTATGTACATAGTCAAGTATTAGGGAAAGACAGAAAGTTTTTAATTGATACAGGGGCAAGCAGAACAACTATAAGTCACGACGAGGTTCCAGGGGCACCCCTCTCAGGCTCACAGAATATTTCCCTTGGATTTTCAGGAAAACCTATTGTTAATGAAGTATCGCAACCTCTGCCTCTTGCAGTTGGTCCATTGACACGGACTACAGATTTATTGCTTACAAAATCATGCCCAGAAAACTTGTTAGGTATAAAGACACTAAAAGCTCTGGGAGCTGTAATATGTTGTTCCCCGGAGGGGGTACGACTATTTTTGCGTGACTTTAAAGGTCACTATGTATTTAGAGACATGGATCACAGGTTACAGAATGTCCCTGCACATTTATGGGCACAAGGCCCCACTGACGTAGGTTGTATGCATATTACACCATATCGGGTCACACTCAAAGCAGGAGTGGTATTACCACGAATCCGACAATACAAGTTACCTCCAGATGCTGTAGTGGCTTTGCTGCAAATCATTGACGAGCTCATTGCACAAGGAGTGGTTGTGGAAACGGACTCCAATGTGTGTAATTCTCCTATTATTCCAATTCTTAAACGAACTGATCCAAAAGCATCTCCAGTGTATCGATTAATTATTGATCTGCGCGAATTGAATAAATGCATTGTACCACAATACCCCGTGGTTCCAGATATCTCTTCATTATTGACAGCTATTGATTCAGAAGCAACGTTCTTTACTGTAATTGACCTCAAGAACGCCTTCTTTAGCGTCCCAATTGATCCGGAAAGCCAATATTTGTTCGGATTTAGTTTAAATGGACGAAGCTTCAAATTTGCACGCGCACCTCAAGGATTCACAGAAAGCCCCAGCATCTATAGCCAAGCACTGAAAAGACAACTTGACAGTATCCACATGCCTGTTAACACTGCCCTGCTTCAGTATGTCGATGATCTGCTGATCACCGCCCGAAGCGAACCCGAATGTGAAAAAGCATCACTGACGGTTTTACATTTTCTGGCCGACAAGGGGCACAAGGTGTCCCCTTCGAAGCTGCAATTTTGTGTTCAGCAAGTTGTGTACCTTGGGCACTTGCTGTCCAAGGGGGGGAGACAGCTCACACCTGATCGCATCCAGTTAATTATAAACATGCCACCACCCAAGACACAAAAGGAGGTGCGGGCCTTCATAGGTCTCACTTCATACTGTAGACAATGGATTCCCCAATATGCATTTCTAGTAAAGCCACTCATTCGGTCGACAACCCAGGAGGCAGCGACTTCGACTGTCCTCCCTTGGACCCAGGCACATACACAAGCTTTTGAAGACTTAAAGAAAGCCTTATGTCAAGCACCTGTTTTAGCGACACCATGTTACAGTAAGCCTTTTACACTCTTTGTTACAGAACGCGAAGGTACTGCCTTGTCAGTACTCACTCAGGAACAAGCAGGTTCACACAAGCCGTGTGCTTACTTTTCTAGCACATTAGATCCAGTAGCTCAGGCTCTGCCTACATGCCTGAAATCAGTCGCAGCGACAGCTTTAGCAATCAGACAAAGCGATTCCATAGTATTAGGACATCAATTGACAGTGCAAGTTCCACATTCCGTGGAAGTTCTTTTAAACAGAACTCAGACTCAGCATTTGACTATAGCACGACTGACAGGTTACGAATTAACATTATTTCAGCCACACATAGAAATCAGACGCTGTAGTACATTAAATCCAGCCACACTTTTGCCATTAAGTGGAACAGACCCATTGGCACATGATTGTATTGAAGTCATTACTATTACGACGAAACCCAGACAAGACCTGACAGAGATTCCATTACCAGATCCAGACCTGACACTTTATGTGGATGGTTCATGCATGAGAACAAGTACAGGAGAATTAGTGGCCGCTTACGCAGTCACGACAGACACCGAAGTTATTGAAACAAATTGTATTGACACATTGTCAGCTCAAGCAGCAGAGCTCATCGCTCTGACACAAGCCTGTATTCAAGCCAAAAATAAAAGAGTCAACATATACACAGATTCACGTTATGCATTCGGAGTTGTACACGACTTCGGAGTCCTTTGGCGAGAGAGAGGTTATTTGACTTCTCACGGTGCCAACATTCAACACGGTCCCCTTATTCAAGCTCTGTTAAATGCAATACATCTGCCTACTTCGATATCTATCATGAAGTGCAAGGCTCATACAAAAGTCACCGATATCATTTCCCAGGGTAACGACCTAGCAGATCGAACGGCTAAGCAAACAGCACAGAATCGGACCCATGCAACTGACTTGACAAAGCCAATAGTTCAGACGTCGACACACTGCATGACAGTTAAGGATCCCGCCCTTGATGTAATCGACATACAGACACATGCTACGCCAGAGGAAATCAAGAAATGGACTGAACTAGGAGGGATCCAAACAGATCAGGGATGGATGACGAAGGGAAAATCTACATGGTTTCTCCCTGACTCAATGGTTCAAGTTATCATTAATACAATACATAGTCCAGCACATCTAGGAGAGAAAGCTATGTTAGACAGTATTCAAAACATTTGGTTTAATAAACACTTACGAGCTGCAGCCAAACAGAAAGTCCGTACTTGCATGATTTGTTGTCAGTTCAACCCAGGTAAAGGCGTACCTGTAGAGCAAGGTGGATTTCAACCTCCTGATCACCCTTTTGAAGTCCTCCAGATGGATTATATCCAGATGGAACGATGTCGAGGATTCAAATATGTCCTCGTAGTTGTATGCGCTCTTTCCCGTTGGACAGAAGCATATCCAGTCTCAGATTACACTGCCCCGACCACTGCCAAGCAGCTGGTTCGTGAATTCTTCCCACGGTATGGTTTGCCCCGTATCGTGTATTCAGATAACGGCCAACCGTTCTCATCCGAGCTAATGAAACACATTTCACTCCTGTTAGGTTATCAATGGAAATTCCACTGTGTCCGGCATCCCGAGGCAGCAGGTCTCGTGGAACGTCATAACCAGACTCTGAAAATTCGACTCTCTAAAATCTGTAGAGAGAAAGGCGTCGACTGGATAGTAGCCTTACCAGTTGCACTATTTTACATGAGAATGATAGCACATTCTCGAACAGGGCTATCCCCGTACGAGGTGGTCTTCGGTAGGCCACCAAATATGTGGGGGACGCCTATACCTCGTAAAATCACTGATGTTGATTGTAATATGCTGACAGATTACCTTGCTTCCTTGATGTCTGCACTACAATCTTGCCGTTCACAGGTAGCTGCAGCCTTTCCTGACAATACCGAGGTGAAGCCCCATGAAGTGGTTCCCGGAGATTTTGTCTTCATAAGAAATTTCGACAGGAGGAGCCCGCTGGAGCCTCGCTGGCAAACGCCGAAATTGGTACTTCTGACCACGAGGACAGCAGTGAAGGTCGAGGGTCGCAAGGGTTGGCTACACTCGAGCCATATCAAGAAATTTCATGGACTACCTTCTGATTTGAACTCTCAGCCCTGCCCCCCTCCACAGACTGATTCAAAACTTCCCCTGGTCGAGAACACTGCTTCCCAAAACTATAAACTGAAACTAAGGTCTAGCAAGTCAGACAATTTGATTGTTTAAGTCCTCTCCTAGGTGAATCGGTTAAATTAGTCTCTGACATGTATCCTCTAGACCGAAATCGAGAGAGAGATAGACAAAAACAGCTCAAAAAACGTGCATATTGTAAATTACTTCATAGTCACTGTATAGTGACATTGTTGATTATGTTTTTTCTAAATCTTCTGATTATTGCTGCAAGTATACTGTTGCACATATACTATCCTATTTTCAAGCGTGCTCATTCTGCTTACAATGTTACTGCCGAACATTCTTTTAGCGAATTACCTTCACATGAGTTGCCTTATAGACTTGCGCTGCGCAACAACACATTCATTAATATGTTACATCACTCCCATCAAGCCAACAACGCTACAAATTGTTGGATATGTGGCCGACTCCCTCCCTATCAGAAATACAAGGGAGTTCTGCCTCTCTTTCCTTATCCATTCACGCACAATGGTTCCTGTGGTGCATGGTTTAGTTTGATTAATTCCTTAGATTCAAATACCGTAGTTTACCAGAGCAACTGGGAATGGGGAAACCTGAACTTAGTTTTGCTTAAAGCCTGCTACCCTAACAAGAAGGGACTTCCCAAAAGGACAGGAACTGATCTAGAAAACGAAGTATATGGATTAGGTAACTTTACACTTAACCTCATGATTCTGAATGTTGAATCCGAAGCCGCATCAGTCTTGCCTGCTATGTCCGTGTTACCAGTCAAAGGTGAATTATGTGTAAGAAAGAATGGTACAGTACACTTGGGTCATAGTATATGTACTACTGTGATCGAATTCAGTGATAAAGGCAAGTCTACATTTAGAGCTTCCCGTCATTCCTACTTCATTTGTGGTCATACCGCATATATACGCTTACCTCTAGATTGGGATGGTACCTGTTACATTGCATTCCTTCTGCCACCTGTTTTCCTAGCCCCTCCTGATTATCATAGAAATACCCATCTAGTACACAATAGACCTCAGAGAGATCTCCCGATTGTCGACTACACTGAAACAGCATGGGAACAATATACAGACTTCAATAAAGGTCTCTTTCCCTACATAGGTGTTGTCTCTAATAGTAAACTGATACGCAGATTATCCAGAACCCTTGAAGCAGTAGTGAATGAAACTACCTCTGCCCTAGGCAACTTAACAGAGGAGCAGTCTGCGATGCGGATTGTTGTTCTCCAAAATCGTCTTGTCGTTGACGTTATCCTGGCCGATAGGGGCAGAGCCTGTAGAGTCATCGGATCAAGTTGCTGTGTTTTCATTCCAGAAAACGCGCCATCCGGATATAAAGCCATAACTCGTCTTCATAAGATTGCAAGCCAGATACATCAGAATCCAGGCACCTGGACGTGGTCCGGTTGGTTCTGGAGCATGTTGTCAGCCTGGGGATGGAAAGTCCTATCCTTCCTAGGTATTGCCCCTCTCATAGTATTCAGTTGCTGCCCGTGTCTACAATGTGGACCAGCGATTTGCGGCCTGTGTGCCACATCATGTATTCCACATTCAAGTTCTCGTTCAAAATCCCGGAAGAAGAAAGAAGAGCAAATGATGTTACATGAACAGATTGATGGATTCCTGAGGATCGATATTTCCTGAAGGGTCCGTAGGGGACAAGGAGGGAATGAGGAAATATGAATTTTTATGATCAATTGTGTCCCCTATCTTAGACCCCAACGGCTCCATGTATATGCTACAAGTACATGTATGTTCCCTCCACTTCAAGCCATGAAGACGCAAATACATATGCGTCCAACGTCAACATGTCCTCTTTTCAGATCCGCCATGAATGGGTCGAATATTCCGTTCCGAAGTATGCCTTGCCACCGTCTTTATATGGTATACTTTTCACGTTTCTCAGTTCTGGCAAGGTAGGCCCTGAATTCTGCCATCGAGCTTTTCCTGCCTTCTGCCTCTGAATGCTCCAGCCTGGACCTACATCTGTATCCATGACCTTCGTCTTACTTCCTGCGCGGCTAACGGTGCCTGGCCCGGCCTGTTGCCTGCCAAGACTGTATTCAGCCTTCAAGTTATCTGCTCCGCTCCTCGAGAAATGCATTCCTGTCTAGTAGTTTAGGTAAACATCCTTCCAGCTACAGAGCAAAGGGCCCGGCCTTACTGTCTCCATGCAAGTAATTCATGGCTTTTGTTGCCATGGTAGGCCCATGCCCCCTCGCATCTCATGTAGACACATAGACGCTTATACACGCACTAGAAGTCAGTATAGGATAGCCTCTGCCTGAGAGACCTTCCCTTCCAGATAATACAGTTCCTTAAACACAAGATATCAGATACGATTTGGGATTAGGTTGTTCTGACATCCCAGACTTCTGTCTCCTCATGTAGGGCTAAATGTCAAGTCCCCTTCACCCTCCAGTTACACGTCAAACACACGTCATGCTACTGCGCGCACATCTCTGCCATGTATTTCTGCTGACTTAGCAGGATTCTTTTATGGATCCACCCACCTGTATCATCATCATAATGACGTTTCTAAGTACACGCCTATTGTAACGCCTTGATTCATTACGTATGTGTATTCTTATCTCTCTTCTCAACTGTCACGCCTTCTGCATATGTCTTTACTGTAATGCATTGACTATATATATGACAACCTGTCAATAAAGTATTGCTCTATCCCTTCCCGAACCTTAGTGGTGACGGAATACGATTGCCTGGTTTGAACCAATTCCTTTGTAAGGAATAAACCCATTTTTAGACCTCAAATGCCACGGATTCTGCCTCTTATTTTTACTGAGTTATTCTTATTTAATTTTACCGCATAAATTAAGTCTAGGTAATTAAATTTACCACACCGCTCCTTTTTGCCCTGGCACTTGAGCCACTCGCGGTCTGGATCCGGAGCGACCCATAAATCCGGGGCCCTAAATGGACAGCGGATCATGAAGACCGCATCTCTCTCTATGCAGACGATGTCCTGTTGTACCTGACCTCCCCGGCGCGTTCGATCCGTCGGGTATTGCACATTTTTCATATCTTCGGGGCCCACTCTGGATACCAGATCAACTGGTCCAAATCCCAGATGTACCCCCTCTGGGGTGACCCGCCGCTGAGCCCTAGGGGATATAATATACCAATAGCGACGCAGGGTTTCCAGTACCTGGGTATCTTTATAACGATAGACTCAGCACTATTTTATGAGCGAAACCTGGAGGGCCCACTACAGCGTTTTAAGTCCGATGTGGTCCATTGGAAAACGCTGCCCCTTACACTCCTGGGCCGGGCAGCCCTTTTCAAGATGCTAGCCCTCCCCAGTTTTCTCTACGCCCTTCAGAACACGCCTATAAAGATCCCAGAAGCCTACTTCCTAAAGATCGACGCAACTCTACGTGGGTTACTATGGGATACCGGGCCACCGCGCATTGCAATGCACAAACTAACTATGGGCTGGTATGACGGGGGATTGGACTACCGGACCTACGCCTTTATTACCAGGAGACACAACTGATCGCGATCAACCAGTGGGTGTTTGGATCCCACGATGACCCGAGCTTCCGAATGGACCGTTGGCTCATGGGGAGGGGAGGTTATAGCAGGGCATTGTACTCAAACCCAAATAAACTGGGCTTGACTGGCCCCACGGCCAGAACGGTGGAAACCTGGCACCGGCTCCAGAAGCGAATGGGATGGTCTGGACAGCTGACTAAGGCTATCCCACTCTGGGAGCCGGACTGTCTGGGGCGGCTGAGTACCTGCGCGGGGTTCGATAAGTGGGATCTTATTGGCATCTCAACTGTGGGTGACGTATGGGTTGAGGGTAGGAGGGTGTCCTTCACAGAGCTTCAACTTAAGTATCAGCTCGCACCCACTGAGCATTATCGTTATCTGCAAATTAGCCATGCTATAGACAGTGCCCTGCCCCCCGGGTCGGCCCTTCCAAACTACTCTCCTTTGGAAGACAGATTACTGCTAGACCCGATGGACCGTAGAGCCATTTCCTTAACCTACAAAAAGTTAATTAATATTCGCGCTGATCCTATGCAGAAACTACGGGCCAGGTGGGAAAATGAGGTGGGAGACATGCCTGACGAGGACTGGATGGAGGCGGTGGCCTCCCCTCGGGAGGTGGCGATACCACTGCGGCTCCGCCTGGTTCAGCTCAAGGTTCTGCATCGGGTGTATTTTGATGCAACCCTGCTGTGTAAACTGGGTAGGCGTCCAGATGAGCTCTGCCTTCGTGACTCATCAAGTAGGTACATTCATATATATCCTGTGGGCCTGCCCCCCCATACAGCAATATTGGACAGAACTCACCAGTCAGATGGCGCGAGCCATCGGTAAGTCGGTTGCTCCCTCCCCCCAGCTATGCCTCCTTAATGTGTGGGACGATACGGACCTTACCCAAGCGGAGCAGGAGTGGGCAGCGATGGGTTGGGTCATAGCCAAAAGGAATATAGCCCAGAAATGGGGGAAGAGCCGCGGTGCCATCTCTGCGCACATGGGCACAAGACATGGATGTAGCGATGGTAGCGGAGAAATCGGTCTACAAGAGTCGTGGCTGCCCCAGGAAATGGGACCACAAATGGGGACGATGGAACAAATATCGGGGGGACATCTGCATTTCTCCCACAATAGAACTCCGATGAGAGAGACAGGCTATATTGGATGACTTGGGGGTGGGAGTCCCGACCGGAGAGCATGGGGAAACCTAGCCTATGATGCAAGGATTGAAGCTTCCCTGGCCACAAACTATGCCAGGAACCACCTATACATTGTCGTAAAACTGATTTGGTTTCTGTGTTAAATGCCCTTGATGTAATGCTTGTGGTCTCTAATGCCCTAATCTGTACTCAAGCCCAATGGGTGTCATGTGAATGTTCATGGTTGATGTACTTGCTGTGGATTTCGCTGTTAATAAAATATTTAAAATAAATAAATAATGAAAGCAACGGGGGTGGCAGTCCCCAGGGTTTGGGGGGACTTTGAGCCTCCCCCCCCATTTATTTATAAAGCCCCGGGGGTGGCGGTCCCCGGGGCTGGGGGGTCCAGAGGAGGCCTCCCATCCCAATACTAACATTGCCATCGGGATTTGGCTCACCCAGGGGCTGAATAGTAACGCTTCGTATTTTTTTTTCGTTTTTTTTTTTTTTTAATTCCCCTCGGCAGTATTTTGCAGATTTAAAAAAAAAAAAGTAAAAAAATGTTTGGCCCTGGGGGTCCTTGTGGGACCCCCCCCCCCCCCCCAAGCAGGCCTAGGGGGTCAGGGTGTTTCTACCCGGCCCCCTTTTTGAGTTTTGCGCACTTGTTTTGCTGATTTCTTGTGCCTCGGTTCTACCGAGGCACAAGATGGCTACCAAAACTTCCTGGTTTGGAGTGTTGACAGCCAATTAGCATAAAGCTCGTGACCGGGAGGGCGCGCAGATTCTGCGCGGCCCATAGATATATATGTGTTCTTACTTTTGATTTTCTAAGCAACTACTGAATGGATTTACACCATTTAACAAAAAGGTGTCTTTCTGAACCAAGAACTACCACTTTGCCAAATTTGGTGTAATTCCGTTCAGCAGTTCGGGCTGTAGCTGTGTTTAAAGTTTCCTATGGTAAATTGCATGGGGAAAACATGTTTTGGGACCCCCTCCTTTTTTCCTCGGCCCTCGCTTGACGAATCACCCCGAAACTTTCAAGATCGGAGCGCCCCACGAGTTTTAAAAATGTCGCGAAGGTTCGTCAACCGACACCAAAGTTAATGGAAATATAATGTTGTGAATTTCTTTTGGAAAATAGGTCCTAACTACAACTACCTACTGGCGACTGCCAGTAGGATATATATATATATATACACACATATACACACACACACACGGTGCTAAGTTTCCAGTGCTCCTCCGCATGCTGTAGTAATTGAACAAGCAGTTTCCTGCCTGGGTCAACAGAAAACCTCAGCACTCCACTGCGGTTGACAATTTGTTATTACTTTAATACAAAGTCAAACGCCAACACGTTTCGGTACTCCTTGCACCTTTGTCACGACGTTGAGACAAAGGTGCAAGGAGTACCGAAACGTGTGTATATTATACACACCCACACCCAGAGTCTGGTGCGATAACATTATAACTTGGCTCGGTTATATCAATGTTTTTGTCGTATGGAGAGGTACTGAAGTTAGTGCAATGAATTGTGGGTCTGAACTGAACGGAAATTATATGAACTTAGAATTTACAGCAAACATTAGCACTACTACCATTGATTTTCTTGATACAACAGTGTATGTTGATAATAACTCACTTCTAACTAAATTACACAGCAGGAAACTCAACATTACATGCGTCGAGTTTCCATCCGTGGCACCTAATTGAGAGTATTCCTATATGGTGAGATGCTACAGCTGCGTATGATATGTAGTATAGAGATTGGGAAAAATGTTACACAAGCTTAAGATTCATGGCACGTGGTTATACAGAACAGACTATTACTAAAGTGATTAGTAAAGCCAACGCCATACCGAGAGAACAGATGTTGAAGGGTACCAATGATTGGCGCAGTGCATAGCAAGTGAAACCCTTGTTACCAGTGAGACCAAAACAGTAGAAGCACGCCTTATCACATACAGTAGAGAGCCAATAGATCAATTTTCAAACAGGCAAAGCAGAATCATTTTTGGCTGATCCAATATTAGGTTCTATAGTCCCCAAATGGCCCACTATCACCCATCTCCGAGCATATTCTATGAGGGATGCTCTGGTGAAAAGTAGTCCGGAGGTTATTTCCAAAACCAACTGGCTGTCCGACAAGAAAGATTTTTTTTAAATGTAGCACTTGTACAACTTGTTTGGTATTAACCCTACCCAAATTCAAAATCAACCGAAAATACACATGTAGACCGGAATTTGCAGTATATGCGTTGCAATGCATCTGTGGCCTTAAATATGAGGGTAGTACCAGGTTACAGGTGGGTGCATGTGCGTATTTTGCAACACCTTAGGGCGATTGTCAAATCTGACCACACATCCAGTAGCACAACACTTCAAAGAGGTTCACAACAACCACCTCAGCCATCTACAGCCCGACCTGTTTTGTCCATCGCAAAATCAGGAGATTTGGGTATACATGTATAAAATCAATTCTATCAAATGGTATAAAAGTATTCTGAAAGATGTAGCTATGATTATAGTATGCACACCGGACAAATAGCAAGCAATGGCAGATCTCAAGTCTGGCCATGGCAAGCTGGTGAAAAGATTGCTTTTATTTCTTAAAACTGTTTAACTGGAAGTTTGCGTCTCAAAAATATAAGTCATCTCTTAAGGGTCGCTTCCATATGCTTGCAATAAATGTAATAAACAAAAAAATAAAACTCACTTTAAGAGAAGGCAGACAATGGAAAAGTGGGATGCTTAGCTACTCACTAACATGTAGCCCATGCACATGCCCAGGTTTGTGTAGTCAATCTCATGTTCCATCCTATACTTCAAGGTGGTTTTCCACATTCAAAACCACTACTCTAGATGCTTTTTTTTGGGTGGGTGGGGTGGGGGGCTAGATTAATTTACCTCACCTACATATAGCAATTACTGTATGGAGGTACCTTGGGGTAACCATGTTCAGAAGCGTATGCAGCATCTTGCTGGGTCATACCACCATTTAGTAACGATCACTAGGTGAGGCTTTTTAGACTCAAAACATTTGGACAATGATATATGCAGGGATCTTATGACTGCAAAAAGGGTTCTGAGCATGGAGTTGATTTTGAGGAAGTGTGTGTGCAGTAAAACATATGGGTAGCTCTGCAGTCGATACTCCCCAAAAAACAAAAAAAAAACAGGCTAGTGACACCACCTTAAAAAACATAGCAGATCTACCCAAAAGTTACAGGAGGGAGCGAGGACCATGTTTTAATGCACAACATCAACTTGTTAATCAAGAGTTGAAAGTTTATATCCCCACACCATAATGATGTGTAGGGCTAACATGCACTCAAGTATATGAATCCTCACATGACTTCTTGTAGGTCAGTTGCCCATCTCAGGTCTCTGAGGGAGGTATTGGCCAGGACACACAGGATTTGGTCACATTTATAGAGGCCTGATGTTTCACCAAAGATACAAAGGATCTAGAGTGCCATGGACTGGAGTTTTCAGGGTCAGTCAGAATAATCAAAATATCTTCTGCTTAGCGGGCCACCGTTTATGAAAATTTCGCTCCCCACTTCAATCCTCTCAATGGCTCTATAGTGATGGCAAAAAGCAGCAGCGACACTGGGCCCCTCTGTTTTGTCCTTGGACATAACAGAAACGGTGCATTGCCCACTTGGATGCAGGCAGTCAGATCCGGGGACAATAATCGTAAGTAATTGGATCTTCAAGGTCTTCCCGGTGTATGGCATTTACAGCATTGGTGCTTCCTCCACATCAGACTGTAGTGCAAGGTCAGAGGGATTATCTGCTGAGTATAGGGAGAAATAATAGTTGCAGAATTTATGTAATGTGCTCTCTACGGAGGTCAACAGCATCCATTAGATGAAAGCATTGGAGAGCTAACTCCTATCTACTTTCTAAAACTGGCCAGCTAAATGTTGTCCCATCCTGTCGCCTAGCCATAAGGTGTCTTTCACATGGAGCACAAATCATTTTGGCGTTTTTAGTGGCAAAGGCATTATGTTTACCTCTAAAGTTTGTTAGAGAGCAAAGGAGAATGCAGGTGAGGTTAACCCTGTACTCCATACTACTTTCTTCAGTCGTCCAACTGATATGTTTAAGTTTCTTCTACCCTGCAACACACATCTACCTTTCAAAGCAGTCCTAAAAGCTTCTTAACCCCCCCCCCCGCAATCAGGTTTCTCTCTTTCGTTATGAAGGGAATATTTCTTAATGTGAGAATGAAGTTTGCCATTCAAGATGGAGTATGGAGGCACCATTCCCAGGTATGTGCCTGGTCCACCATTCCAGATGTGTGGATAGTTATAGTCAAAGTGATCATCACTAGGGCATGTTCTCAGCTCTCTCTAAGATAGACAAAAGTCACTACCACAGACGACAAGGTTGCTGCTCACTAAGAAAGTTAATGCTAGAGTATATACAGCGTGCACTGGAGAAGGTGCAAATCACAACAGCCTTTGTGTTTTTCCTCTTCGGATATCATGGAGGGTCAATACCCCACAGTGGAGCGCTAACCTCTTGAAAGACATCTGAATGAGGAGTAGTGTGGCCAGATCAATATCAGCATCCCAGACAAAATGAATGTGTCGCCTGAGCAATAGATCAGCCTCAGTGAGCAGAGGACATGGGAAATTTCCCCCTTGTTCGGTGCAAATGCTGTGGCTACCATGATTTCCCTTCACTGCAGACAGCCCATGAGCATGAGGTATCTACCCTCTTTGTCAGACTCAAAAAGGGTCTAAAATGTATGCATTTGTGGAATAACATGCAACACCATTAAGTTTATAATTAGAACGTGTTTGGCCACATTTTAGGAGTTTCCTTTAAGGCAATAATATATTTCCCAAAGTGGTAGTACTCAGTAAATGAATCTTCGTAGTAGAGTTTTGACATTTAACATTTATGGAGATAGGCTGAAAAAATTGCATAGGTTATGATTACATATTCCAATAGCATGCTAAAATAGGCAGACTCCGGGCTGAAGAGCTCAGACTAGAAGCATATAAAAAGACTTGTATAGAGATGACAACCAATAGCATTTATTCGTCCCCAATAAAGAAAATCAACAAATCACCCTATCAATTAATAGCAACCAGGGAGAATGTGGTTAAATGTTTAGAATTCATCTATGCCAGAGCAGGAAATGGTGGGCTGGCTTCCAGCATAATAGGCAGCAAGCATCCAAAAGGATCTAATCCTGGTGAATAACTTTTAAGCCTGTGTTAAATATTAGTTGGTCTGGCAGAGGTCACTGCTTGATTAACTTCCTCTCTATGCTTAGAGCCTGATAAAGTGAGAACAAAGATACAGTACAATCATAAGGAACTTCACCTCCTTGCAAACGATTAAGGAATAAGAGCCAGTTATGAACAAATTATCTGGACCAGATTCTCTCCTAAATGGACAGTTAATGTGAACTGGCACTTTTTCAAGTCCGGCAACTGTCACCTAATAGTCAGTATAACACAGCCTTCGGAATTTAAACTTTTTCAGTGTTCCCTTGAGAGGATTTCATAGAGTCTTTAGCTGCACCAAGATCTGGCTGGTCCTTTTTCCAGGGGAAACTGGATTATCCCCCAAGGGTGCATCCCAGCCTGCTGGTTCAGCCTTTACCTCTGGTGTGCTCCACATCTAGCTGGATAACCAGAAGTCGCCAACTCATTTTCGTTTACAAAAGGTTTCATTTTATTAGAAAATGAGAAGGCAGGGCCAACAAAAACTTCCACATTACATCTCATTTTATCATGAATCGGTTTTTCCAATGATCAGTCCAGTGTTGCCACCACTAAAGGATGGCTGCTGCAATGTCCTGGGAGAGCTCACATTCAAAGTTCTGAAAGGAAATCATGTTCTTCACGTAGAATCAATTTTTAACCACAATGCTTTGGAACTTGATGACAATTTCTCATGGTTCACTATCCATCTGACCTATGCAATGCACCCTTTCTGACTGAATCTCTGGCTGCTCATCACGCAGTAGGGAGAGAACAAGCCTACCACAAAAGTCTCTAGACTGGGCGCTTAGAACATTGCAGTGAAGAGAACAAATCTCCAGATCTCTGTATTTAATAGTGGTTCTTTGACCTGGGAACGGAGTGTCCGATAGCTCTTCAGGTGAAGCAGTTTCATGTTCAAGGTGGTCCAGGCTACTCATCGTTCACCACGTGTGTGCCAATAAGATGGATCTCTTGTCATAGCGTGTCTATCACGCCACCGAGGTCTGAAATCAAGACTGGAAGACACTTAGATAAGTTTGACTTTAATTCTTTGCTTAGCTCCACTTTGTGATATGGAGGTTAGCAAGGAAGCCATCATTAGTCTTGGCCGACTACACTGGACAAATGGCTTGGTGTGTTCAGCGTGGACATGAGTGTCCTCAAAACCTTCTGTAGAACGCACTTGAAGGACTGAAATAACGAGGCTTCCTCGGTGCTTTTATGCCTACAAGTAGTACATGCAGAAAACAGCAGTGGCAACACACTATTAAGAGTACCAAAAAGGCAGAACCATCAAGAGGGGTGGGAGCATGGGGGCGTAGTCTGTTTCTCAGCGCAGTTTCAAAACAGGTGCAGAATAGTAAGCCATTGGACGCCAGACTGTGGCAGTGTAATGCTCTCATTTGGTTTTCAGAAAGAAAGGAGGGTGTATTGGGTCAATAACCCAGGAGTCAGCATACCATTGCTTTTTAGCTGCAAGGGAATCCCAACCTGCTCCTGGAAGGGCCATATGGGCCTGCCTCAAGACAATGCTAGCATTCCTCACAGAGCAAAACCAAACGATGCAGGTTCCTCCTGGCGCCACACAAAGGGTGATTTTGGTTCCCTGCCCCTAAGGAAGCTACCAATGTGTGGCATCTTGCAACCGCTGACTCCAACTAGGGGCACTCACCAGCAAGCAGGGGCCAGTTTGACTCTGCGGTGTCTACGTTGGCACCATTTTGAGTTGCAGTGAATGGTAGGGCAGATGCCGGATTGGGATTGAAGGTCCAATAACTTGTCAAGATAGAGATATAAGAGACCAATCGACATCCCAGGGCCATCCCCAAATCCCACTCAACTTCGCAGACTTCGAGGGAGCACCCAGCAGGACTGATAACAGTTAGGTCGCATCGAAGCTCCAAGATCGTGCATCCAGTAACACTGCTGTCTTAGACACCTACAATTTTATTCAACATTAAACCACAACCACTGAGTCTACAGCGTCAGGAATGAGAGTGCACCATTGCCTATCCCACACCTATTTTTCTTTTTTTTATCTATGTATTTATGCAAGGTGAAGCTGATACTATACACTAAAACAAGGATCTGGGACATTTCACCCGATGTCAGTTTTGTGCCAGTCAATAAAATTAAGCAGGCATGCCTACATTTATAGCACGATATATGATGTCGCCTAGTCCTGTGAAGTAGGATGTATGCCATTAACTTTGGCTGAAGAGGTTACCCACTTATGATGGCAGAAGGGGTTATTGGGTACTGGATAGGCCTTCACTCTACAAGTCAGATTCATAATTGAGTGTCCTCATCTCTGAAAGCAGATGTCAAATTGTGCTTTTGCTCCTAACATCACTCTGAATTATGCGAGTAATCTTTTTCCCCTGCACCACATCCCCATCTAAGTTTGAAGGATCATCCTCTTCTGGGCTTTTATGATCAGACCTAGATCCTTGGATTGGGGGACTGCCGTACTAGATAAACATGCCTATTAACTTTACAAATGCATCAGAATGCACTGAACTGGTAGACTTGGTGTGAATGAGCAGTTCTGCCTAAATCTGCAATATTTCTTGGGCGTCATTTTCTCTTCATCCCATCACTACAAAGGGTGACTGAATATTGGGTGTAGCAACACAGCACCTTCTAATCAGTTGACTTAGGAGTCCATTGGTTACTGTGTTCAACATATTCCTTATGTTGAAGGTCGGTTTCATTACTACAAGCAAAAACAATGGCATTGATGGTCCCAAAACAGTCAGATTATTGCTCTCGAGTCCATCCATGTTTTCCTGGTAAAGAAGGGAGGAGGGGCTTAACCATTAGCAAAATGTAATGCAATTACACCCTTCCAATTGCAACTGTCTAAAACTCAACTGTTAAGCCTATGGATCACTGGAGCAATTTATGCTCAACACAAAGGAGATGAACAAATGCACTATGGTAATTTCTTGTACATGAATGCAGGAGGCTGGAAGAGTACAACTGGTAGATTGCATGTCTGGTGAATCAAAAGGGGCTCTCCTTGGAGCTGCCACAGAACAAAATGACAGGTCAAACTGTCGAAATAGGGAAGGGCTCCTCCTTCCTAGTCTCTGTCATTACTTATGAAGTGCCTCAACCACTTCCAATAGAAAGGAACAACAAGCATTTACAATGCAATGGTCTCAGCATTGTTAAATTTAGAGCTATTGGCATTGCTCATGACATTTTTATGTTTGTTTTTAAAACATTTAAAGAAACATTGTTATTTACAATGTCAATAGCTTAATCTCTCTCAAATGCGAGACCTATTGCATTTGCACACACACACAGCCACCCACACAGAGCCACCCACACACACACAGTTACCCACACACAGACAGAGCCACCCACGCATAGAGCCACCTACAAAAAAAAGCCACCCACACAGAGACACACAGAGGCACACACACACACACACACACATATAGAGCCTCCCACACACAATTCATGAGGACACAGTTCCAAATTCAGCAGCTCTGGCCATAGTGACATTATCTCCCCCACTGAGCACCATACTGTCCCACTGAGAAAAAAACACTGCCTTCAACTACAACCCAATTGCTGCCGGCTATAAACACCTGGATGAGGCTCAATTTAAATGACGCAATAGACAAGAGCAATATGCGGCCTACAAAAAAAAAAGTTACATCCTGGAAAAAGCAAACACTCATAGGGGAATGCAAAATTTAGCAAACCATGTGAAATGCAAGCAGGAACAACATTGTTACCTTAACGCTTTTACACTCACTATTCAGAAATCAGTGAATGCTTTTGCCTGGAAGGGGCCTTGAATGGTCCCATTTCAATGTCCATTGCTGATATCCTTACAAAACGTTAGCAGTATGGTAAAAAGACCACATCCCTGAACGCAGAGCCGCAGTACACATTTTATTTTCCAATCCACACTTCGCAGTACCTCCAGGATTGGTGCACTAGTTGCAAGCCCAGGGAAAACAAAGACAAGAAAACAAAAATAGCGCTTCACTGGCAAACTCTGTAAAAGTGGCGCTAATGTGTTTGGGTGTGAATAAAATCAATCTGGCCAGTTTGCTACCACTGTCTTACTTTATTTAGTTATTTTTCATATTTTTAACCTTTTATTTCAGATGCTGCACCTTAGAATTAAAATACGACATTTCCAGCAAAAATGATTTTCTTTTTTGGATCCATTTCACAGGGGAGCAAATAAAAGAAAGTAGAGGAAAGAGAGTGAGAACCCCATCTTGAAGTCAAGGTTTTCAGTAAGAGAAGAACTGCTAGACAGAAAGAGAGGGAAGAATGAAAGAGTGGGGGGGGCAGCTGAAGCATTGTCGCACATGGCGACACCAGCACTAAAGCCGGCCCTGTGTGCGTCGAAGGCGCTGTACAAACCGTCAGATCCCCTTAACAAGTGCGGAATGAAGGAGGGAAGCCCTACCCCATGATCCAGTAGAACATAGCTGAAGTGCACGCGCCTCTTCTCCTACTGCAATGCCCTGTGCACCAGTAAAATAGAGTACAACTATACAAATGCACACGCCCCTTCACCCACTGCAATGCCCCGTGATGAGCCCCTTCGCCCACTGCAATGCTCAGTGTACCAGTAGAATACAAAAAGGGGGAGTGCGCCCCTTCATTCGCTGCAATGCCCCGTGCACCAGTAGATATAACAAAAGTACGGGCGCCACTTCGCCCACTGCAATGATCTCCTGCACCAGTAGAATAAAACACAAGTGCACCACCCCTTGAACCACTGCAGAGCCATGCACCAGTAGATATTACACAAGTGCACGCGCCCCTTTTCCCACTGCAGTGCGCTCATTCCCTGGTCCGCTTCTCAAGGCCCCTTGTTTGGCGGCAGTCAATCTGATGCAGAGTTAGCGCTGGAGAATGTGCAGGACTACAACACGAGGGGGTGGTATTAATACCTGTTGCCAAGTCAGGGCGTGGAGTAGAAGTGGAGAGGGGTGAGGAGGAGGGGAAAGAGTGGGGGGGGGCAGCTGAAGCGGCAGAGCAGAAGCGGACACTATTTTTCTTCTCCAAGTAAGAAGGAAAAGACAGAATCCTGTTACTTCTCTGCTGCCCGTCCTCGATCGCCAGGAAACGCCGAGCTTTAAGATGTGGCGAGTTCAGTCTGGAGCGGGTGACCAACGTGGGGGGGTGGGGGGGGGGTTTGGGGTTTAGTCTGCCTGTCAGCAGAGGAGAAAGGCAGAGATCAGTCTTTGGAGGGAAAGCAGCAGAGCAGGCGTGGTTGGGAGCTGCAGTGAAGAGGTGGGTGCAGGAAGAGTATCGCTGAACGGAACAGCTTAGACAGGGGCACCGGACCTGCAGCAGCGGAGAGCGAGGTTCCATCCTCCAAAGATAAGCCTTGCAGCAAGGAAGAGGCGACCCCACGTCCCGCTCCGTTCCGACCGCGCACAAAATGGCCGACCCTTTCTATCTTAAATAAAAAAAAAAAAAACAATTAAAAACGCCCACCACGTGTAAAAGGGGCGGGGCTTAAAAAAGAGAAAGCCACGAAAAACACGCCCCCGAATCCGAAAAAGACGGGGCTTGTTTCTAGAGACAAAGCTCTTCTCCAATGGCTGACCAGCATTTAAGAGGCCAGCCAATGGAGAAGAGGGGCGGGTTCAAGCCCCACTACTACAAAACATTAAATCTCGTGAGCGAGACTGCGCAAGCCCAGCCTTCGCTAGCCGAGACCTAACAAAAAGTTAACAATGCACCCTCCAGGTGATCCCGGGCAAAAGATAGGCTATTGGTAAAGGCTCAAGACAAAAAGTAAGCGTACCTTAATCTCTGGAGAGCCAGGTTGCTGATATGTCTTTTTTGGAACTCAGAGCGTGCATGTTAGGTTGTGCTCTTTTGTGCACGCGCAGTATGATTTCAATCCCCGTGTATTTTCAGTTTTACAGAGCAGCGCACAAACCAATAAGACTGGCCAGTAGTTAATAAGGGCGGTCTGGCTAATAATAATAATAATATTAATTTTTAAAAAAGTAAAATGCACAAATAATATTAAGAATGTGGACTCCTCTACTGCTTCTTCTGGGCATTCGCCCCCTTACTCTAACAGATTCAAGAGTGAAAATGTGGATCTTGCTCTAAAGATCTGTCCAAAAGATTGCAATGGAAGCCATATAATATCTATAGGCCGCTCTTCCTTCTGCAAATTTAGCCATGCTGCTTCTGGTTCTTTTAGGTCTAGCTATAAAGAGGAATGTTTAATAGAAAATATTCCCTCTGATGGGAGGATAAAGTGCACTGATAAAAGCTGCAGGAAATCCTGGAGAGGATTAGAAACAATATAGATTTCCTTCCCTTACGTTTCTCACTCCTCCGATCGACTCGTTGTTGCCAGAGGCTCCAGTCATCGCATCATGGCATTGATAACTGCTGGTAAGTTACTTGTTCTCCGGGTTAGTGAAGAAATTGCCCCCCCCCCGCTTTCTAAGCTTTGTGCCGCCTCCTGTAGATTTCTTGATCCTGGGATTGAGGGTTGCTCTCCGTGGGACCTTTCCCCAGGAAGGCAACATACTTCTCAGCATTGTGGATTACGCTTATATTTGCCTATGTAAATATTACCTTGGTACGTTTTAATGGTTACTAACGGCTTACTTGTAACTGATCAGACTGATAAAGTGCGTAACTTGGCTTTTCTATTTTGGATTCAGAATTACTACCCGTTTGGCCATGTGTATTAAACCCAGTCATGTTCGCCTTCTGACGCTATGATAGGTACGTGGATATAGAATTTTCTTATGGCACGGTATCAATCGCTCTATGCACGGTGCATGATAGAATACCAACTTCGGTATACCAGGACGTGGTCTAGTCTTCTCCTTGCCCAATTTTGGTGCGGTTAATTGGCTTTTTCACTGACTACAAGGCCATTACACCATTATAGGCATTGCAGATACAACTGATGGTCATTTAATGCCTCATACCTGTTTGTTTTCATCACCCAGTGGGGATGGGTGGCTATATAGAAAAGAAAAAATATATTATATATATATATATATATATATATATTTCAATGTGGATAAATCCAAGCAATCTCAATGAATAATCCAGCGGCACACCCAGGACAAAACACTAAGTTTTATTATTGTTTCAAACGAACAGAACTACGCGTTTCGGCGAAGCCTTTGTCAAGTTGGTGACCCCTGCCCAAATTCCCTTAGAAATACAGGTCAAGGTTAATGAATAGTGAGAACATACTATCGAGATTAAACACTTCAATTGTGTACATTCTCGTAATGTTGATCAAAATAACGCATTATAATATTCATAATCATATAGTTATTCACAAGTCCATCAATTAAAGGAAATTAATCAATTACCATTTTCATATAATGTCTCACTAGTAACTCGAACTCATGTACCCCGAGTACACTAAATGATAGATAGTGAAAAAATATACTTCCGAACTCCACAATTTCACCATTTCAATTGTGTGTGTTTGCAAGATTCACAACAAATCCTGATAATTTCTAAAACATGCTGCTGATTATAAAGCTAGGCATTCAATTATATTTTAAATTTATCCGACAGTGTGAGATTATGATATTGTCGATTGACCATATGATACAATGTCTCGCTGATAGCCCAATTTCATACATACACCTGGTAAACGAAAACCCATATACACCATTAATGTATATCTAATACACTGTATGGACATTCATCATGAATCCTATGCATTTCGATTAAATTCGGACAGGTCACAATATCGATAGTCCCTACTTACTTAGGTGGGCATGGGTCTAATCTCAACCAGGTGTTATGGTGCTTAAATACATAACGGGTAATGTACCCCCACGATATTTTAGAGACAATTTCATTATAATGGCGAATATGTATATCGTCAGATATTACATCACTGATTACATGTGTGTCTTTATGAAAAATAAATATTTGTAATATATGTATAGCTAAAGATTAATGGAAGAAGACATGGGTAAATAGGTGTCTAAATACAGTGATGTAATATCTGACGTCATCAGCAGAGGATTGCGGTCGCGTGAGTTATAGTTGCCTGCACCAACTATAACGGGGGAATTTCATTGGGTTTTTACGAGTGAAATGTCCAGCTAACTATAACATGTGTGAAACCTATGGTTTTTTAAGTGAATATATATATATATAGATAACCTACTGGTTGTCGCCAGTAGGTTGTTATAGTTAGGACCTAGATTCCATAGGAAAAGCGTTTTTTGATTTGCCAATAACTTTGGCACCGTTTGACGAATCTTCGCAAAATTTTATAAACTAGTGGGGCACTCTGGTCAGCTCCTGTCTTGAAAGTTTCGGGGTGATTCATCTAGTTGGGGCCGAGAAAAAAGGGGGGTTCCAAAACACGTTTTGACCATATTATCTTCCACAGGATACTTTAGACAAACCTACAGCCGGAACTGCTGAACGGAATTACACCAAATTTGACAAAAAGGTAGGTCTTGGTTCAGAAAGATCCAATTTTTTTAAGTGGTGTAAATCCATTCAGTAGCTGCTGAGAGCTTCACTCTGATTGGCTGACAACACGCCAAACCAGGAAGTGTTGGCAGCCATCTTGTGCCTCAATAGAACCAAGTCTCAAGAAAAAGTAATAAAAAGGTTATAAAACAAGAAAAGGGGCAGGGTAGAAACACCCTGACCCCCTAGGCCTGCTCAGGGGGTCCCACAAGCACTGCCAGGGCCCAAAAAACATTTTTTTAAAACATTTTAGCAGAAATCGTGTAGGGTCGCGAATCCTGCAGAAAATATAAAACAAAAAACCAAAGCGTGGGCTTCCGTGCTTCGTTTTGAAAAAGTTACTGGGTGGGACAGGTCCCGGGGCACTCGCAAATTAATTAGTGGGGGCCCGTGGGGGCTCCCGCTGCCCTGGGACTGCCACCTCCCCATGACTGTAAACAAACTGCGTGGGGGTCCCAATCCCCCCACACTGCCTCGGGGACCGCCACCTCCCTGGATCATTCAGAATAAACCATGGTTGGCAAGTGGCCCCCCCTGCAGCCCTGGGGAGCGCCACCTACCTGGGGCTGTAAAACAAATGTGTGGGGGGTCTCAATCCCCTCCATGCTGCCCCAGGGACTGCCACCTCCCCGGGCTTTCAGGATAAACCACGGGGGCACGCGTATCAGCCCCCCCGCAGCCCCGGGGACCGTCACCTCTCCAGTGCTTAGTTTCAAATATTTAAAATATGTGTGGGTGTGCTCGAGGCCCCCCACACGCCCCGGGGACAACCACCTCCCCGGGGCGCTCTATATTGAAAAACGTTGTAAGTTGGGGGGTTAAGTCCCCTTGAACCCTGAGTGTCCCTGGGGGCCAACTAGCCCACCCGGTACCTCCAGTAAGCGCCACAGAGCTGCGATGCAGAGAGGTGGTCCGAGGCCACACCCCTTTTTATACCTCTCTGTAACGCACCTCTGTTGTGTACTGGAGGTACCTGGTGGGCTAGTTGGCCCCCAGGGACCCTCAA
Source organism: Triturus cristatus (assembly GCF_964204655.1). Lineage (NCBI taxonomy): Eukaryota > Metazoa > Chordata > Amphibia > Caudata > Salamandridae > Triturus > Triturus cristatus. The sequence goes on along the minus strand of NC_140587.1, from coordinate 344,635,913 downwards.
AATTCAAGGGGGCTTAATCCCCCAACTTAAAATGCACCACAGGGTGCTTTTGCACACTTGTCACATCAGGCCCCGACCCCTCCCTGCACCACTGTGCAAACACACCCCGTGGCACATTTTAAATTGGGGGATTAATTCCCCTTCAATCCTGAGGGTCCCTGAGGGCCAACTAGCCCACCAGGTACCTCCAGTAAGCACCACAGGGCTGCGTTGCAGAGAGGTGGTCTGAGGCCATGCCCCTTTTTACACCTCTCTGCAACACTGGAGATACCTGGTGGGCTAGTTGGACCCAGGGACCCTCAGGATTCAAGGGGACTTAATCCCCCATCTTAAAATGCACCATTGGCACGTTTGCACAGTGGTTAAGGCAGGGGGTGGGGCCTGATGTGACAAGTGTGCAAACGCACTCCATGGCACGTTGTAAGTTGGGGGATTAAGTCCCCTTGACTCCTGAGGACCCCTGGGGCCAACTAGCCTACCAGGTACCTCCAGTACGTACATCAGAGTTGTGTTGCATAGAGGTGTACAAAGGAAGGTGGCCTCGGACCACCTCTCTGCAATGCAGTTCTGTGGCACTTCCGGGAGGTAACAGGTGGGCTAGTTGGTCCCCAGGGACCCTCAGGATTCAAAGGGACTTAATCCCCCAACTTACAACGTGCTAGGGGAGCGTTTTTCACAGTGGTGCAGGGAGGTGGCGGAGACTGATATAAGAAGTTAGCAATCCTGCTGTGTGGGACTTACTAGTGGTAACAAAAGGGGTACTTGGCCCCCAAGGTTGACATTGGGGGCTAACTACTCCTCGTGTTACCTCCAGTAAATCCCACACAGTGGGATTGCTAAGAAGTGTTTGAAGGCCAGGCTCACCTTTCTCCACCACTCTGCAAACGTGACGGCTATGTTATAATTAGAAATTAGCATTTAAAAAAGCTTTGAAATTCACTGAAAAAAACATAGATTTCAGGGACGTTATAGTTAGAAATTAGCATTTAAAAACCATTGAAATTCACTGTAAAAACCATAGGTTGCAGGGACATTATAGTTCGTTGGTTTTTTCAGTGAATATTTATATATATATATATATATATATATATATATATATATATATATATATATATATATATTCCAACTCACCACATCCCTCGTAGAGAAAACATGCTACCCACTCCAGCTCAATCAAAAGAAATTCATTTTATTTGCATTTCCAAGGCAAATATCAACACACACGTTCCAGCACCCTGGCCTTCGTCAGTGTCAATTTCTTTACATCATTATAGACCTTTAAATAACAGGCTATCTCATTTGTTCATAATGTGCTTAAAAGAGCCATAAGAACCGGGATCATTGCATTCGAATTCATGCCAAATGTGGACGACAACTCTTATGGATGTCTAATCAAAGCCTGATTAATCCAAATGAGAAGCTGAATAAAAATGTTGAAAGGAAATAAGAGTGTTCAATAATCAATTCGTGATTTAGTCCAAAACTGCCCTTCAGCCTGGAAAATCTGAAGTGTTTTACCACAATAACTCAGTCTAACTTTCTTCTCTAATCTATATTAGACCTCTAGAACAGAGAGGCCTCCGGAGATCACCCGTGGATGGAAAAATGCTTCAGACTGGCAGGTGAGTTTCCCTTGAATACCCAAACGGGACTGCAAGTGTGGCTGGTTAGGTCAGCACCACATTGCTCCTCGCAGTGAGAGATGATACTTCAGAAGGGCATGATTAATAAGAAAACAGGCTCTCTATAAGATGAATTGTGCAGTCCTACCTAACACCGTCTTTAATATAGCCTTCAGGATTTCATTTTTAACCTGCCTGCAGCTCTGACAAGATAGCCATTTTTCAAACTGCACTTCTATAAACAACGCCGACTGCCCAGACCTGACCACTAAGGTACTCTGGAAATGCGGCTAGCCTACTTAAATTCAATGGACGCAGCTGCAGAAAAGATCATACCTTTTCTTTATGTGCAAACATTGTTTTCAGAGTTTAATATTCTGCATCATTGTCCAAGTGTGCCTGTTTGGAATATTTGTTTTTCTGAATCAGACATGGCATCATAAAAACTATACAATTTGAAAAAGTGAAATTACATGTAGTTTCTTAAAGAGACGATGGTCCGTACTTTTTAATTATCTCATGCATATTTTTCTGTCACAAGGCAGGCATTCCCAGTCTCTCAAACTGATCTATTTCTTGTATATAAAAATACAATTGCTGAAGTTTAGTGTATGCCAAATGTATTTAATTTTTGCTTGCTGCTTTTCTACCCTTACTATAAGCATGTGCAGGTTAGGTGCTCGTGCTGTGCAAAGCTGAACAATTTTGTTTACAAAAACCCGCCTAAAGTTGATAGAACTCTCTGCAACTTCACAAAATATTCATAATTGCAGCCTCAGATCTTACTTACACATAAAGATTGTGAATTTTTTATGAGTTTGAATCTGCTTATGTATTGTCTTTTATCACCTAAATCAAGCAGTGGGAAATATATTTTGCAGACAAAAGACAGACAGGTAACTATGTTTTGTGGGAAATATTTGCCACAAAAATCTATAAATGTGGTATAAAAACATCTGCATGTCATGAAATCTAGCTACTGACATCTTGAGTTGTCAGAATACCTGATTTCATCAATCTTCCAAAAGGTGGCAGATAAAGAAAAGTTATCTGTCAGCATATCAGGCCACATTTACACAACCAATTCCGCAAATCACAAGCCCTGTGATCAGGGCCGGACTGGCTACCGGGCGTTTTGGAATTCTGCCGAGCAGGGGGCTGATTTCACTGCAGTGGGGGCTGAGATTGGAGTCTCTGGGGTCGTGTGGGGCTGGCTCAGGTCTTTTCTAGAGGAAAGGGCCGAACAGATCTGGATCCCCCCGTTTAGTTCCTCCCCTCATTTGGTCACTACGGGAGTCCCGCAGGGCTCTGCACTCAGCCCTCTGCTCTTCAATATTTACGTCACACCGTTGATTCATCTTGCTGAGGATCTGGGGGCTAAGGTACTGGCGTATGCTGACGACACCCAGCTACTTTTTACATGGGATAAGACCTCCAGCTCTGTTCTGGCCGCCCAACAGTGCCTTCGATCCATCTTCTTTTGGCTGGCTAATGCTCAGCTCAAGTGTAATGAGAAGAAATCCGAGATCTTGCTCTTCGGCACGTTTCCTACTGACTTCCGTCAACAGTTGTGGCCTCAAGAGCTCCCTCCTCCCTTTTCGGAAGGACAGCCCACTAAGAACTTGGGCATTTGGTTTGAGGAGAACCCGTCCTTCTCTACACACATTAAGAAAACGGCCGGATGTTGCTTTGGTCTTATTAAAACACTCAGGAGCTTCTTCCCACTGATCCCGCAGGCAGCCAGAGTAACCGTGACCTGCGCTCTGATTCTCTCTCGGCTAGACTATGCCAACTCCTTGTTTACTGGGTCACCTGGTTATTTGGTTAAGAAGTTGCAGGTGGTCCAGAACACGGCGGCTAGGCTAGTCTTAGGTTTTTCATCTAGGTCGAGCGTCACCACGCACTTAAAATCTCTACATTGGCTGCCGATCGCGGCCAGGATCAAATTTAAATCTCTGGTCCTGGCACATCGTGCTCTTCATGGGCAGGGCCCACTCTATCTTCAAAGACGCTTTGCCTTCTATGCCCCTGCAAGGGTCCTGCGCTCGTCGGCCCTCCGCCTGGCTGTCGTCCCGCGCTACAAGCTTCAGAGGATGGGAGGTAGCTCTTTGGTGGTCAGAGCTAGTAGGGCCTGGAATGCCCTTCCTCTTGATCTTCGCCTCACTCAGGAGCTTGCATCTTTTAAGAAAAAGCTGAAAACATTCCTTTTTGTATGATTGTCTCTTTCCCCCCCTCTGGTTCGCGCCGGGACACTCTTGAGTAGCTGAGCGCGTTACAAATGGAATAAATGAAATGAAATGGGGGCTGATTTTGTTCATGGAGACCTGCATGTACTTCAAAATAATTAAAGCAAAACGAATTTCGTAAAGTACACGCAGGTCCCCATCAACGAAGTCAGCCCCCAGCTCAGCAGCATCCCAAAACGCCCGGTAGTCAGTCCGGCCCTGCCTGTGATTCGCAAACTCAAAATGCTTGCAACTTCAAAAGCGCTGTTTGATTTGGATTAAATTCATGTTGAGGGTCAGAAAAGCCTTTCCGACTTCCAAAATGTTTTTAGGTGCCCATACAGAATCACAATTGGTACGGGTATGAAAGAGGCATCCCCTCCTACCTGAGATTCAGTGTGTCATGTCTTAATGTTTAGTGATTGCAGTTGCTGTCACAAACCAGTACAGTTATCAACACCTTAAAGGAGAGGATAACTGATTCCCTCATGGACCTCTTGCCTTTTAAGAATGGTGTCAGCAGACTCAAGAGGAGCTGGCAGTGTTCCAGGGGACCTCTATCTGTTCCCCACAATGTTTTTCCAAATTTATAAACACTGTGCATAACTGTGAGATAACTTTCTAACAGCAAACCTGATGCAAAGTGTTCAGTTTGTATTTACTATCCAACTCAAATCATGATTTATGTTGGATAGTAACCCAAAGTAACACAAAGCTGTGCAATGTGTTGCCTGAGTTAATTTGCATTGAGGGAACATTCCATGAGTGATTCATTGGCTGTACCATGCAACCACCCATGGATTTGACTGAGACCACATCTGCAAAGAATTCTAGCCAGGGGTTTATGCACAAATCTTGTATCAGGATGGCGTTCCACTGTTATTGGGTTCCTACAAATGTAGTAGGACTGTGTATTTAGAACGACAAATCTTCATAATACAGAGACTGAGTCTTCTTATATAATCAGTGAATGTTGGTCTGTTTGGCTAGCTCACAGTACGTCATCTGAACTCTTACATTTACAGTTATCGATGTTGTCAGTAACCTCAAACATGACTATAAAATTCCCAAGAAATTAGTGGAAACAGATCTAACCCTTTTGTTTGTCACTTTTGCAACCCCAAAGTGTCACAAAGAAAATATATGATAAAGCATTTTCAACTTTTTATTGAAAAGTTCTGATCTTTGTAAATAAAACATGAACTGTGGTGATCAGAAGATGAGACGCATTATTGGAATAAGCACTACTAGAATGGTGAAAAATACAAACAATTCAACCATGTTAACCCCTTCGGTGCTCATGACCAGTGATCCTGTGCTCATGACAGAACCATTCCGTAATGTGCCTAGGCGCACAAAATCCCTCTGCTGCAGACACAAGAGGATTTCCTTTTTTTAAATGTTTGCCTCAGGAGGTGGGGAAGAGTTTCCTCAACCTCCCGGGGCCTTTTTTGTTGTGTAATGACGATCGCACACATGGCGTGCTGACGTCATTACATTGGAAATGAAACTGAAACTTTCAGTTTCATTGTTTCGGTGCTTGTGGGGCTATCTCAGCTCCCCAAGCACCGGATTACATGGGAGAGGTATTGCTGGATAGGGGAGAATCTCCCCTTTCCAATGGTACCCTTCCCTAGTGGATACCTGCTTGGGGAGATCCCCCAAGAGGGTGATTCCCAAGCAGGGATCAACTCATTAGGCACAAAGGAGGGGGAGTAGCCCCTTGGGCAAGGGACTTTGCCCCTCTCCATAAAAAATGGCATATTAACTCTTTTTGCCGTGCTGGGTGGGCAGAAATTACCCTAGACACCTGTCTATCTGCCACCCCAGGAAGCAGAAGGGGTCAATAGCACCTATCTGCCCCCACGGGTGGGCAGAAAACTCACTAGGCACCAGTGATTTTTTTTCTCCAATGTTCAGGGGTGGGGGCTGCTTGGAATGAACAAACCAATGCCCCAATATCCCCCCAAAAATGCCATAGTCTTTCTGCCCCCAGGAGGCAGGTGTGAGCAGTAGCTTCTGGTCTAACCCTAAGTGTCCAAGCCCCCAATAGGACCCGGGGATTATTATTCTTTTTTCATACGTAGGGGTGGCAGCTGCCCATAATGGGCATGCCAATGCCCCCACCTCTAAATAAAATTGCAACAGTCTTTATGCCCCCCAGGAGGCAGATGGGGGTAATAGCCCCTTATCACCCCCGGGGCAAAAAAAACTAGGCACCAGGGATTATTTTTTTTCAGAGTTCATTGGTGGGGGCTTCCCTGAATCGGCATGCCAATTCCCCTACCCCCCAAAAAGGCCACTGTCTCTCTGCCCCCCCCAGGAAACAGATGGGGCAGTAGCCCCATATCTGACACCCGGGGGCAGAAAGCCCACTAGGCACCAGGTATTATTATTTTTTTAATACATAGGGGTGCGGGCTCCCCAGAATGGGCCTGCTAATGCCCCCCCAAAAACAAATTGGCACAGCCTTTCTGCCCCTCCCCGTGAGGTAGATGGGGGCAAAAGCCTTTTATCTGCCCCTCTGGGGCAGAAAGCGCAGTAAGCGACAGGGACTATTTTTTTCAAAGTTCAGGAGTGGGGGCTGCCCACAATGGGCATGACAATACCCTGAAAAAAATGCCACTGACAATCTGCCCCCAGGAGCTAGATGGGGAAATAGCCCCTGGTGTGCCCCCCAGGTTGGCAGAATGGTCACTAGGTACCAGGGATTCTTTTTTCAAACTTCAGGGGTGAGGCTTCCCTGAATGTGCAGGCCAATATCCCAACCCTCCAAAAAGTGTCACAGACTTTCTGCCCCTCCAGGAAGCAGATGGGGGAAGTATCTCCTGATTTGATACCCGTGGGGGCAGAAAGCCCACTATGCACCATGGATTATTATTTTTTTAATAGATAGGAGTACGGGCTTCCCAGAATGGGCCTGCCATTACCCCCACCCAAAACAAATTGGCATAGTCCCTTATCTGCCTCCTTGGGGGGCAGAAAGCCAACTCGGGACCAGGGATTATTTTTTTCAAAGTTCAGGGGTGAGGGCTGCCCACAATGGGCATGACAATACACCCTCAAAAAAATGTCACAGACGTTCTGCCCCCCAGGAGGCAGATGGGGCAATAGCCCCTGATCTGCCCTGCTGCGGGGCAGAGAAAAGACTAGGAGCCAGGGAGTACGCTGGCTTTGTTATATTTAGGGGTGGGGGCTGGCCAGAATGGGCATACTAATGCCCCCACCCCATAAAAAATTGCCACAGTCATTCACCCCCCCTTGGAGCATATCAGGCCAATAGCCCCCAATCTCTAACCCCTCAGGGAGGCAGAAAACCTCGTAGGCACAGACTATTTTTTTCGCGATGTGCCTAGCTGTGGATTTTGGAGTCTAGTGCAGCCAGCACCTAGGGAAACCTAGGAAACCTGTATATTTTTAAGAACTAGATACCAAGGGGAATCAAAGATGGGGTGACTTGTGTGCTTCTCACTAGGTTCTGTTACCCACAGTCCCTTGCAAACCTCAAACTTAGTTAAAAAAACAAATTTTCCTCCTATTTCTGTGATGTAAAGTTCTGGAATCTAAGGCGAGCTGAAAACTTACACCAACCCAGCATTCCCCAAAGTCTCTCGATATAAATCGGACCTCACTTGTGTGGGTAGGCCTAGTAACCACGTCAGGAAACGGCCAAAAACGCAACGTGGACCAATTTTCCAGTGCTGACCCTTTTTTCCTAATGTGCCTAGCTGTAGATTTTGGACCCAAGCTCTGCTGGCACCTAAGCAAACCAAACAAACCTATACATTTTTTAAAACTAGATAGAAGGAAAATCCAGGGTGGGGCAACTTGTGTGGCTCTCAGTAGGTTACATTATCCAGAGTCCCTTGCAAACCTCAAACTTTATTAAAAAACTGATTTTTTTGTTATGGAAAGTTCTAGAATATGCACTGATCCACAAACATCCACCAGCCCAGTGTTTCCCAAAGTCTTCCAATAAAAATGGTACCTCACTTGTGTGGGTAGGCTTAGTGCACATGACAGGAAAAGGCCCAAAATGCAACTTGGACAAATAACATTTTTCCCCAGAAAACTGGCCCTTTGTTTGCAATGTGCCTGGATGTGGATTTTCTGCTCTAGCTCAGCTGGTACTGAGGAAAACCTAGCAAAGCTGTAAATTTTTTAAAACTAGACACCCTGCGGAATCCAGTATGGCATGACTTGTGTGGCTATCCCCAGGTTATGTTGCCCAGAACCCCTTGCAAACCTCCAACTTTTGGAAAACAAAACATTCCCTCACATTTCTGTGATGGAAAGTTCAGGAAACTAAGGGGAGCAATAAACATCCACAATCCCGGCATTCCCCTTAGTCTCCCAAAACAAATGGTACCTCACTTGAAAGGGTAGGCCTAGTGCCTATGACAGGAAACGGCCCAAAATATACTGTGGAGACTTCAAAATTATCGATTACAGAAAGACCTTGTATTGCGAGGGAGTCACCTGTGTATTATTACTCGGGCTCGGCAGCCATCTAGGGAAACATACTAATCCCAGAGATTTGCGAAAACTAGACACCAGGGGGAGTTCAGGGAGGTGTGACTTGTGTGGATTCCCCAGTGTTTTCCTGCCCAGAAACCCTGTAAAACTCAAATTTAGCTGGAAAAAAATCACATTTCTCTCACATTTCTGGGTGGGAAAGTAGTGGGATCACTGGACTGACACAAAGTTCCTACCACAACATGTTCCCCAAGGTCTCCTGATAAAAATGGTACCTACCTTGTGTGGGTGGGCCATGTACCTGTGACAGTATTGTGGAGACATTAAAATTATCTATCACAAAAAAACAACCTGGTTTTGCAAGGGGCTCATGTGCGTTTTTAATCCCGGGCTCGATGACCATCTAGGGAAACCTACCAAACCCCGACATTTCTGAAAATTAGACTCCCGGGGGAGTCCAGGGAAGTGTGGCTAGTGTGGATTAGGCCTGGGCCAAAATTCCGTTCCGTTCGCGGAAATTGCGATATTTTGGCATTCTCGCGTTCCGCGGAAAGCGCGAAAATGTCAAAATTTCCGCATTCCGCAGCTTAGCGATAATTTTTTTCTTGCTCGCGCTGTAAAACAATACATTCTCGCGCGCGCGCGATCGCCTTACCTGAATCCCTGCGTTCTCCGACAAGTTTTCTTGACCCGGTCGCGTTCTCCACGAGATGTTGGATTTTGGTAGCCATTTTGCGCTGTCTCGCGAGAGTTCGCGGCCGCATTCAAGTCATTTTTCACGCGATCACGTCATTTGTCGCGCGATCACGTCTTTCTTCTCGCGATCATGCACCGCGCGAGTATGAGAAGATTGAGATCTCGAACATGTCATTCTACATCGCGAGCCAGAGAATGAGGACGCGGGCACATGAAATCGAACGCGAACAGGAGAAAGAGACCGCGAACACGTCATATCCAACGCGACAGGGACAAAGAAGAGAACGCGATCATATCGTTTTCGACACGCCGGCGGAAGTAATGTGAAGCTGGAGAACTCAACAACGTAAAATTTACAATTTGGAGAGGAATATCGGCTCTAGCAGCATGAAACCATCTGCAAATACTGATTTTGGATGAAAAGAACTCCTTACATTCACATTTGGCTTTCCTTTTTTGTGCAAGGAGTCATTTTTTTTTTACAAGGTGGAGAGAGGGAGGAAGTGACACAGATTCTCCAACTTCCTGTTCCTGTCCAGCAGGCTCCTCCCAGTGCTTTGTCCATCTCCTGCTCATTCTGCCTTTGGATTTGGAGCTGGAAAGATCACTCTTTTTGTCTGCTGCATCATTGCAATTGGATTTCAGGATTTTTGGAATAGGATATTTTACAAGTAAGTGGTTGTTGTGTTTGATTGTGGGCATTGCAGTTGTTGTGTAACTACAATTTATTTTTGATAATTAATTATCATCATTCCTTTTTTTTTTTTAAATTTATTTTAATTTTGTGGGTTGTAGTAGTAGGCCCGAGCTAGCCATGGGCATGGCCTCATGGGTGTGTGTGACTGTGTGCATGATGAAGCAACTGTTCCTTTTGTTTTTTGAATATATTTCATTTTCAATCACATTTAGGGCATGGATGGCATTGGATTGAGTTGGGGAAGTGTGTTTTTTGGGGTGGCCTTGCTGATGTTGTTGGGGCTCGCCATGTGGCTGGTGGCCATTTTGAGGCCTAGGCCTGCAAGCTTGCCTGGCCTTGTCTGCCAGCAGGCCTGCTTTCATCCACTGCTACCAGAGCAGGTAGCCACAGCTTTAGTAATCTACTGTTTTCTGTGTGCTCTGTTGAATTTAGACATCATTTAGGGCATGGATGGCATTGGATTGAGTTGGGGAAGTGTGTTTTTTGGGGTGGCCTTGCTGATGTTGTTGGGCCTGGCCAGGTGGCTGGTGGCCATTTTGAGGCCTAGGCCTGCAAGCTTGCCTGGCCTTGTTTGCCAACAGGCCTGCTTTCATCCACTGCTACCAGAGCAGGTAGCCACAGCTTTAGTAATCTACTGTTTTCTGTGTGCTCTGTTGAATTTAGACATCATTTAGGGCATGGATGGCATTGGATTGAGTTGGGGAAGTGTGTTTTTTGGGGTGGCCTTGCTGATGTTGTTGGGCCTGGCCATGTGGCTGGTGGCCATTTTGAGGCCTAGGCCTGCAAGCTTGCCTGGCCTTGTCTGCCAGCAGGCCTGCTTTCATCCACTGCTACCAGAGCAGGTAGCCACAGCTTTAGTAATCTACTGTTTTCTGTGTGCTCTGTTGAATTTAGACATCATTTAGGGCATGGATGGCATTGGATTGAGTTGGGGAAGAGTGTATTTTGGGGTGGCCTTGCTGATGTTGGGGCTCGCCATGTGGCTGGTGGCCATTTTGAGGCCTAGGCCTGCAAGCTTGCCTGGCCTTGTCTGCCAGCAGGCCTGCTTTCATCCACTGCTACCAGAGCAGGTAGCCACAGCTTTAGTAATCTACTGTTTTCTGTGTGCTCTGTTGAATTTAGACATCATTTAGGGCATGGATGGCATTGGATTGAGTTGGGGAAGAGTGTATTTTGGGGTGGCCTTGCTGATGTTGGGGCTCGCCATGTGGCTGGTGGCCATTTTGAGGCCTAGGCCTGCAAGCTTGCCTGGCCTTGTCTGCCAGCAGGCCTGCTTTCATCCACTGCTACCAGAGCAGGTAGCCACAGCTTTAGTAATCTACTGTTTTCTGTGTGCTCTGTTGAATTTAGACATCATTTAGGGCATGGATGGCATTGGATTGAGTTGGGGAAGTGTGTTTTTTGGGGTGGCCTTGCTGATGTTGTTGGGCCTGGCCATGTGGCTGGTGGCCATTTTGAGGCCTAGGCCTGCAAGCTTGCCTGGCCTTGTCTGCCAGCAGGCCTGCTTTCATCCACTGCTACCAGAGCAGGTAGCCACAGCTTTAGTAATCTACTGTTTTCTGTGTGCTCTGTTGAATTTAGACATCATTTAGGGCATGGATGGCATTGGATTGAGTTGGGGAAGAGTGTTTTTGGGGTGGCCTTGCTGATGTTGTTGGGCCTGGCCATGTGGCTGGTGGCCATTTTGAGGCCTAGGCCTGCAAGCTTGCCTGGCCTTGTCTGCCAGCAGGCCTGCTTTCATCCACTGCTACCAGAGCAGGTAGCCACAGCTTTAGTAATCTACTGTTTTCTGTGTGCTCTGTTGAATTTAGACATCATTTAGGGCATGGATGGCATTGGATTGAGTTGGGGAAGTGTGTTTTTTGGGGTGGCCTTGCTGATGTTGTTGGGCCTGGCCATGTGGCTGGTGGCCATTTTGAGGCCTAGGCCTGCAAGCTTGCCTGGCCTTGTGTGCCAGCAGGCCTGCTTTCATCCACTGCTACCATAGCAGGTAGCCACAGCTTTAGTAATCTACTGTTTTCTGTGTGCTCTGTTGAATTTAGACATCATTTAGGGCATGGATGGCATTGGATTGAGTTGGGGAAGAGTGTATTTTGGGGTGGCCTTGCTGATGTTGGGGCTCGCCATGTGGCTGGTGGCCATTTTGAGGCCTAGGCCTGCAAGCTTGCCTGGCCTTGTCTGCCAGCAGGCCTGCTTTCATCCACTGCTACCAGAGCAGGTAGCCACAGCTTTAGTAATCTACTGTTTTCTGTGTGCTCTGTTGAATTTAGACATCATTTAGGGCATGGATGGCATTGGATTGAGTTGGGGAAGTGTGTTTTTTGGGGTGGCCTTGCTGATGTTGTTGGGGCTCGCCATGTGGCTGGTGGCCATTTTGAGGCCTAGGCCTGCAAGCTTGCCTGGCCTTGTCTGCCAACAGGCCTGCTTTCATCCACTGCTACCAGAGCAGGTAGCCACAGCTTTATTGATCAAGTGTTTTCTATGTGATCAGTTGAATTTTTAGACATCACCTTCCTGAGAGTGTAGTGTGGCTGTACACAGTACTAGTAGTATAACATAGCTCTAGTTAAAAAAAATTCATAAATGGCTAGACTATCTTTTGTTTGCACTAGTACAGTACTAAGTAACTGAACCACAAAAACAAATGCAACATTTCACTGATGTTCTTCTCCTGTCTTCTTTGCTTTTAGGTGCACAAAAGACAGAGTAGGAGGTGTCATCGGCATCACCTGGCTACCCGTTGTACTGCCAGCCAGACAGAAGTCCTGCTGCGCATCACGCCCACGTGTGACCAGAACTTGTTGTGCATCTGCCTCCTGCCAGACGTCGGAATAAGATGGCCCCAAAGAAAGGTACCAGGTCCAGTACCAAGAAAGTTGCTGGTGAGAAGAAGGAACAGAAAAAGGAAGTGCCATTAACCACGACTGGTGGTGTGCCGGCCAAGGTTTTTTTTGGCACCAAAGCGTTGTCCGGGAACCAAGCTGGGAGCAGCACAGCGGTCCAGCAACCCCACCAACCTAGGCCCAAGGGCTTTACTGTCGCAGAGGTAGCCAGTCTACTAACGGGCAGCGATGTTGAAGAAATGTCATTACCGCAAAGTAGTACACAATCAAGTTCAACGCAGGCGCAAACTCAGCAGATCAGTGTGCAGCCGCCGCAACAAGAACAGCAGCAGCAGCCGCCGCAACAAGAACAGCAGCAGCAGCCGCCGCAACCAGAACAGCAGCAGCAGCCGCCGCAACCAGAACAGCAGCAGCAGCCGCCGCAACCAGAACAGCAGCAGCAGCCGCCGCAACCAGAACAGCAGCAGCAGCCGCCGCAACCAGAACAGCAGCAGCAGCCGCCGCAACCAGAACAGCAGCAGCAGCCGCCGCAACCAGAACAGCAGCCGCCGCAACCAGAACAGCAGCCGCCGCAACCAGAACAGCAGCCGCCGCAACCAGAACAGCAGCAGCAGCCGCCGCAACCAGAACAGCAGCAGCAGCCGCCGCAACCAGAACAGCAGCAGCCGCCACAACAGCCCACCATAGTAGTTGTTGCTCCTGACGTAGGGGCATTTCAGGAAATCGAGCTTCCTGCAGACAAAGCGGAGCGAAGTCAAACCACTGTTTCAGAACATCTATTGTCTTCCAGACCACCAGCAAGGAAAAGGAGGCTTAGTCCATCATCTTCTTCTTCAAGCCCCGCTTCTGATGATCGTGATGACACTTGGGTCCCACCAGCTCGGTCTGAGAGTGAAGTACGCCACAAGACATTGCTTCTGAAAAGGAAGGTCCCAGAAAAACTTAGAGTTATGGAGGTAGATGTAGAAGAGGGGGGTGATGATGTTGATGAAGACGAGCCAGTCATCAAGCACATTACTCCCGCCCCAAAGGGATTGGAGACCGACATTCTAACCCTATCCAGAAAGGCTGCTACTGAGCGGGATGTAGCACGGATCTCACCAACACAGGTTACACCACCACTACCTCCAGCTGCCATATTTTCCAAGGCCCGGCAGGGACCTACATCCAGCTCAACCACCTCAGTAGGAAGTGGTAGTAAAAGTCACAGTGTAGGTGGACAGGGTCACATATTTTCAAGCACCCCCTCAAGTTCATCTGGTGTTGAAAGTGGCACATCCAGCAGTGCCAGAAAGTTCTCCTCCCCAGTTTGGGACTTCTTTTCTGTTAGCGCCAAGGAGGAGAACGTTGCTATATGCGCAATTTGTCGGCAAGGTGTTCGGCGTGGTAAGCTTGGTACAAACTATGGTACCGGAGGACAAGCAAGTCATCTCAGAATACACCACACTATTGTGTGGGAGGATCACCTACTTAAGTTAAAAGAAAGTAGGAAAACTAAACCCTTTGAAGTTGGTCAGGAATCAGGGAGCGATATTATTGTGGTGGCAGGTGAAGAACAGGGAGGCATTTCTAGCCTTGTCTCCAGTAGTGCAGTCACTGCAGTGGTAACGCCCACATCCTCCTCAGTAACATCAGAGTGGCACCGCAGTAAGAGCCATACTCAGAGTGTGGGTGAGACACCAAGGCGACCGGCGAGTACCTCAATGAGACAATCTGTGTCGTTGAGCCTTAGTGGGTTAATGGCACCACTAAGGAAAGTAAGCCAGCCTACCATTGACAGCATGTTTAGGTTGGAGGGGCAGTTACAACGCAACCACCCAACGGCACGATTGTACAATGCGAAGCTGGCTAAAATGTTAGCGCTGGACCTTCTTCCTTTTTCATTTGTGGAAGGGGTGGGTTTCCTTGAATTTGTGTCTGCCATCTGCCCGAAATGGAAAGTTCCAAGCCGGTCCTATTTCGCAAGAATTGCTGTTCCGGCACTACATCATGATGTGCTGGAATTGGTTGGACAAGCTTTGCAGAAGAGTGCTGTGCACAATATCCACCTGACAACAGACATGTGGACCAGTTGCCAAGCCACAGATTACATGTGTATCACTGCACACTGGATCTCTTTTGTGGGGGTTAAAGATCAACTATCTGCACGAGGTGTTGTTGACACAGCTGCGATTTTTGAAGGTACTCGGAAACATGCAACTGTAGCCATGTTCGCCATGGAGAAATCTCATACGGCTGAAAACATTTTAGAAGAGTTTCGCACCAAGGTTTTGGAATGGCTGCAGCCCAGAGGGCTTGGTATTGGTTTTGTTGCCACAGACAATGGCAGTAATGTACTTAAGGCCATGGAACTTGGTTCCTATTTCAGGGTTCCGTGTTTGGCACACTGCATAAACATTATAGTGCAAGACTTTCTGAAAAAAGAACCCATAGTAAGCAATTTACTGTCCATCTGCCGAAGAATATGCACTCATTTCAGCCATTCTTTTAAAGCTCGGAAGCAGCTGAGGATCATCCAACGTGACCGTAGGATGCCAGTCAAGGCACTCATCCAGGAGGTGGCAACACGTTGGAACTCAACGTATTACATGCTTGATCGTCTGTACGAACAGCACAGGTCACTCAATGATTATGTCTGGTACAGAAGCAGTGATGCTAGTGTTAAAGGCATGACCCTTCAGAGGGAGCAATGGACCCTAACTCAATGCCTCACTGAGATGCTGTCTCCTTTTGAGGTCTTCACACGTGAAGTCAGCAAGGAGGACTGTACAATGGGCCAAGCTATCCCATTGTTGCAAATGCTAGAGCATGAGCTGAATAATGTGTCTGAATCCTACAAAGGTGTAGAGGACAGAAGGCAAGCCCATGACTTGGTGGAGAGCTTATCCAGGCGCTTATCAGAAAATGTAAGGATACAAAATAAAATTTTGTCACAAGAACATTACATTTGTGCCACAATTCTGGATCCACGTGCAAAATTAGGACTATTCCGTTCTTTTTCCGACACTGATGTTGCCCGCTACTAAAGTTGTATAGCTGAAGCAGCCATCAAGTTTGAAAACGAAGGGCTGCTAATTAAAAGCCCGCCACATCAACCCACAACAAGTACTGATACTGAAGCAGGCCATGCAGAATCAAGTGCAACTTCGTCAGCTGAGGGCAGTGCGGTTGGCTCACAATCGCAACACTCACCATCACCATCGACTACAAAAACAATAACTGGATCATTCTGCCGAGTACAATCATTATCAGATTGGTATGTAAAGATGGGCCTTAAGCACAGTGCTGATGCACAGAAAAAACAGCACAAAAGCTTACCAGCAGCAACCCTGAACATTGAGCGGATGGTCCAGGCCTATCTGGACGACCCAACAGAGGTGTACGTTGATCAAAACCCAGTGCAGTATTGGCATAGGAAAAGGTCTGAATGGCCACAGCTCAGCAGGCTGGCGATAAGCTATCTGGCTTGCCCTGTCGCAAGTGTCTCTTCCGAACGTGTTTTCAGTGCTGCAGGTTCCATTGTAACCTTGAGAAGGACCAGTCTATCTCCCAAAAACGTGGAGAGGTTAACAATGATCAAAATGAATCAGCACTTCATACCACCGAGTTACACAATGCATGAATCAACAGAGGAAGATGAGGACAGCGGCTCAGGTGACGGAAGTATTGTGTCAGATGATTACCTACTACTGGAAGATCCCCCAGAGTTTGAGGACGAGCTATACTTCCCTGACAATTAGGCTCGCACTTACTGTCTTCCTCCCTTTTTTCCCCCTTTGTTTGTGTCTGTTGTTCCGGTTATAAACTTGTGAATCGCAACCAATGCATTATCACCGTCTTCTAATCTTCTAATTTAAGATACAAGTTTCAGGTGTCTGCCATTTGACACTACAGTCCTCAGAATCCAGCTCCTCCGCTCGATCATACTGCATCTCCTGGTCAATTCCATTTCCCTCATGAATGATGATTGGATGATGGTAACAACAAATTCAAACTTTCCTCGTCCTTCCAAAACAAGTGGACCATGAATCTGATGACTTCTATAGCTATCCTCCTTCAGAGCCGAGAGAGACTGGCCATTAACTGAAAATAAGATGCAACAGGTAATGATTGATGCCATGCATTGTCCGCAGAAAAGCAGACTGAGTGATGTAGATTTTGTTGTGTGTGTTGCGCATGAATGAATTGATGTAATTGTGCACTGCCACTAATCAACATTCTACAGAACACACTAATTTTCCTCTTCTGGCAAACAAGAAATGTGTACTTCTCCTGCATCTTGGTGATACATTGCTTTTAATTCAATACAGGAAGGGGACTCACTACCTCTGCGCAATGCAAATGACTGTGACTTAACAGCACCGTCCATCATGATGATGGCGAAAGAGACGGCCTGCAGCGTTAACGAGATGAGATGCAACAGGTAATGATTGATGCCATGCATTGGCCGCAGAATAGCAGACTGAATGATGTAGATTTTGTGGTGTGTTGCGCATGAATTGATGTAATTGTGCACTGCCACTAATCAACTTTCTACAGAACACACTAGTAATTACTAATTTTCCCCTTCTGGCAAACAAGAAATGTGTACTTCTCTCCTGCATCTTGGTGATACATTGCTTTTAATTCAATACAGGAAGGGGACTCACTCAATCTGCGCAATGCAAATGACTGTGACTTAACAGCACCGTCCATCATGATGATGGCGAAAGAGACGGCCTGCAGCGTTAACGAGATGAGATGCAACAGGTAATGATTGATGCCATGCATTGGCCGCAGAATAGCAGACTGAATGATGTAGATTTTGTGGTGTGTTGCGCATGAATTGATGTAATTGTGCACTGCCACTAATCAACTTTCTACAGAACACACTAGTAATTACTAATTTTCCCCTTCTGGCAAACAAGAAATGTGTACTTCTCTCCTGCATCTTGGTGATACATTGCTTTTAATTCAATACAGGAAGGGGACTCACTCAATCTGCGCAATGCAAATGACTGTGACTTAACAGCACCGTCCATCATGATGATGGCGAAAGAGACGGCCTGCAGCGTTAACGAGATGAGATGCAACAGGTAATGATTGATGCCATGCATTGGCCGCAGAATAGCAGACTGAATGATGTAGATTTTGTGGTGTTGCGCATGAATTGATGTAATTGTGCACTGCCACTAATCAACTTTCTACGGAACACACTAGTAATTACTAATTTTCCCCTTCTGGCAAACAAGAAATGTGTACTTCTCTCCTGCATCTTGGTGATACATTGCTTTTAATTCAATACAGGAAGGGGACTCACTCAATCTGCGCAATGCAAATGACTGTGACTTAACAGCACCGTCCATCATGATGATGGCGAAAGAGACGGCCTGCAGCGTTAACGAGATGAGATGCAACAGGTAATGATTGATGCCATGCATTGGCCGCAGAATAGCAGACTGAATGATGTAGATTTTGTGGTGTTGCGCATGAATTGATGTAATTGTGCACTGCCACTAATCAACTTTCTACAGAACACACTAGTAATTACTAATTTTCCTCTTCTGGCAAACAAGAAATGTGTACTTCTCCTGCATCTTGGTGATACATTGCTTTTAATTCAATACAGGAAGGGGACTCACTCAATCTGCGCAATGCAAATGACTGTGACTTAACAGCACCGTCCGTCATGATGATGGCGAAAGAGACGGCCCGTTAACTTAAGATGAGAAGTAACAGGTAATAAATGATGATAATTAATGGCATGCATTGGACACCTGACTCTGAGCTATTGGTCTTTGTGTTTGCGTTGTTTGTTGTGCACAAAGTGATGTCAAAGTGTACTAGTGTTAATCTATCTTTCTGTACACAATAAAGAATGACTCAAGTCAGTAATATTTATATTTCTACTCTTGTTGTGTTATAAAAATTACACTTGTACTGCAGGCCGATCTTCAGTCAGTAGAAGTATCAGAGCTGATGATGAAGTCAGGAGGATGTTTCATGAGTGGCATAAAACGGAAAAGCCTAAAGGTAAACACGTGAACCACAACCACAGCACACCCAAATGTCTGTGTAGAAGTTGAATAGAGTGTAGCGGTGGGATGACTGCAGTGCATTGATTTTACTAACTTTAACTGTAAAATGCTATGTCTGGAATGGATAATGTGCTTTGCGTTTGTCCAACTCTTTGAGAGAAAAAAAAAAGGACTCTAAAGTGTTAACGTAGGATGTGCTAATGGTAAGCACTGTGGGCCTGATCTCTCCTGTTACTGTTGAAGGTCTATGCTGGAAACAGACTACAGTAGAGATGATGCATATGCATACATGCCACCTCGGAAAGTGTTCTTGTTGCACTACACCATCACTTGTGCATTTGTTTTCACTTTCTTTCTGAATATCCCCTTTGGTTTTCAATCTAAAATTACAGGCCGGGCCTTGTCCAAAACTTTGTAAAACATTACAATGCATATTAATTACCTTACCAATCAATCACCTTTTTATTCCAGCCGGGCAGTGGCGAGTGGTGAGGCGACACACCCAAGATTGATGGACGAGAGGAGCAAGAGGAATGCCGAGATGCAAAAAACCAGTCCACATTTTTGACCAGGATAAGACAGTAACAGTATCCACTTTTCACTTCTTTTAAATAATTTGATTAATATCTTGTATACATTCTTTACAACAGTGTGTTCTTGGAGTTGTTGTTATCAATCATCATTACGTTTGCTCTGTGTTTACGATTCTTCACTACCAATATTTTAAATTTCTATTTGCTATCTGTTAAAGTATTAAGGCCGGAACAGAACAAGAAATAGAAGTGTATGTAATCCGGGTCTCATCATGCATGCATTTCCTTTTTTATACCTTAACATATGGAATGGATATGGTATGGTAGTCTTCAATGATTGTCGTTTGTTTGTCTATGTATGCATACTGTTTTTCTATGTCAAACCTTTCCCAAAATCCCCCTTCCCATCCAATCAACGGACCCTAACCCTCTTCCCCCGGGCTGTGTGACTTATTGTCGAGGTGTAACTAAATTAAATGTACACCAATACTTAATCACACACTTGCTGGGGCGGATGTGGTGAAAGCAACACTACTTCAATTTCAATGCAGAGCGATGAACTTCTTCTGCTTGCCCACCCATGAGTAGGATATTTCACAGGTTATTTTATTTAACAAAGGAACATATACCTCAGCATGAATTGCCGCCATTGATTGGATTTGTTTGTTGTCATTCCTCATATACAGCACTAACTGTTAGACTGTAGGCATAGCCAAGTCGACAAAACTATAGTTTGTAACTCTGTCTAGTAGGCTATCCTCATAATAACCAGCATTCAGTTTTTTTGTCAAATATTTGAGCATATAATTGTTGCTCGGTAAATTCTGTGATGTACTTCATTCAACTACTCCTCTAACAGTCCCTCAAAGGCGATTGACTATCTCCTTTTCTTTTTTTGGAAATGCTGCCACCCTGCCAGTGTATACTACTACTACTATACTACCACCACCACCCCAATCATGGCATGTATGAAAAAGGAAACCATCTTCACCATGCAGCCAGTGCTGTGCCACAGTTGGACATAAACATCAAGCACCGGTAAGAGAGAAGTTTGGGGGAGGCAGAATCAATAATGGACATGTTGTCAA
This sequence comes from Triturus cristatus, assembly GCF_964204655.1. Taxonomy (NCBI): domain Eukaryota; kingdom Metazoa; phylum Chordata; class Amphibia; order Caudata; family Salamandridae; genus Triturus; species Triturus cristatus. Next base: position 344,615,716 of record NC_140587.1, on the reverse strand, counting down.
TGATGTCAGTTTCAAACACCACTCCAAAGAATGCATAGTAGGACCAGTCAATGAGTGAGGTGTGTCGCATCTATCTGTTTGTGTCTTATACAGTCAGCAAATTATTGAAATCAAACACACGCTATGGGCGGCCATGCACCAGCAAAGAAACAGTGTGATGTATAACAGTTACCCCACCTACAAAACATTAACAACATTGCATGTAACATAGAAAAATATATTTAATTGACCCTAACAAATAAACTAAACCCACAAAAGCTAACCCACCCACCTCCCTAACCCCAACGACTGTCCATAGAAATAGAGAACGCCCAAACGAGTCAAGAACGAACAGGAATTAAAAAAGGGGCAGTGACAGGGACTAACTGGTGGGGCGGGACTGGAGGAGGACACGAATCTGGTCCTCTAAATGGGCGACGCGGCGTCTAAGGCCGCGGCAGTTGCAGCCACAGTGGGGGGGGCACCGGAGATGGCACGGTGGCGGCGGGCAGCCGCCAGACGGTGGCGCCGTACCGCTGGAGGGCGGTGGCTGGGGCCCGGGGCACTGGAGGAGGCTTGAATTGCTGCTGCAGTCTCCTCCTCCTCCTCGGCTAGGACCACCAGCCGCCGGTATTCATGCTGGATTGCCTCCAGCTTCCGGCGCCGTGCCTTGGCGGCCAACTCCTTCCGGTTGATTTTTGGAGTAGCTGTGTATCAAAAAGAAAAAGCAAGACAATTGTAAAATATAGTCTTAATAAAACAGTAGGACAAGGTAATTATTTACACACATAGTGGCATGGTAGAGTAGCACTATAAAATAAAGCACAGTAGTACATAACATTTTAAATGTCGCCCGTCCTTCTTCCTTCCACCTGTCTTACACTTTTTAGTTGAACAGTGCACCAGGTGCTCTTCTCCATAAAACTTTCAAAGCGGAGTTGAAATCAGATAGATGAGGCCATTGGTTACTCAATACTCTGGCTCCTAGTCCTATACTAATTAAAGGGAATTCTAGTCTTCTAGTTCACTCTTCAAACGTCCCCAAGAACTCATACTTACTTACGACATCGGATAGCGGGCGGACTTTGTCCGCCCGCCATCCGACTGCTAAAAAAGGGTGGGGGTCCCGTGGGGACAATTAATTAGGATGATGCGCCCGGCACAGTGGCGGGCGCACCCTGTTATTTTAAATTTAAATTCTGGTTGGCTTTGCTGAAAGCAATGCTAAAATGTTGTGCTGCTTTTCCAAGCACAACATGACGGGCCTCGCACGGAGCCTGTCACGTTTTGCTTTGAAAGTCGGGGGGGTACCATAGCATCGGTAGGTACCCTCCATGGGGGCCCCCAAGCATACTCTGCAATGTGTGCATGCCTTTCCGTGGCGGACGGTAATGCCGCCACGCAAAGGCATTCCAAAATGCAGATTATATGGCTGCCGGTGTGGTGAGAGAGACACCACCGCCATATTGAACCCTTTTCCGCCTAGACATGTCTGAATATTTTCTACAGGGATGGCGGGAGGTTTGCCCCTGCTGTGACGGCAGTGAATTCCAGCCAGCCCGGCGGGGGCAATACGCCCACCATCCTAATGGGGCCCTAATTCACAACTTTACAGTATACATATACATACAGTACACCTTTGCAGTGAGTGTGCTGTCAAGTTAAACAATAGTTAAAGATTATGAATCTAACTTACCACCGCCTGCCACTGGTGCTCCCACTCCCCCTCCGTTGCTATCTGCAACTGCCGCATCCTCGCCCTCTGCGTCGCCTTCGCTGGCCCCAGCAATGGTGGTCGGTAGTGCGCCTAGAAAACATTACACATTTATTAGGCAACATATACACCTCCCCCCTATTGATCAGTAGCAAGGTTGAAAAATGAGTTAATACTAACATAAATCACTAGTACAAATCAGGTAGTAGTAGAGTAGACACTAAGTTATATGATCATTGTAGCATTTGCTTGATTAGCCCTAGCCATGCACATGTGACGTTACCTTTACCTTGCAGCTTCTTAAGACACCTTTGAGCCCACATGACCTGCCTCACACTGCTACTGTCTAGTCTACGCGCTGCGTACAGGCGGTCAACAAACATTAACAAGCCACTTTTTTAGGAAGAACTGGTGTACTACTGTTACTGTTAGTCCATATTGCTTATCCATAGATGCTACACTTTTTGGCACGGCTGAGAAATGCTTGCAAGTTGCAATATACTAACGCACACCATTTCTTTTTTCGCATTACAGACGCAAGATTCGCTTCTACGAACCAGAGCTTCTGAACGATGCACCAACTACCAGTACTAGGTTCTTCTGAGGTGAGGGGTCCCTTCACTCACATCTTCATTTATAAATGTATATAAACTAAATTGCTATGGGATGGTGGTGCTGCCTTCCACCACTTCAGTTATCATGATTTAATTCCCAACTGTATAAGTGTAACAATGTATATTGTTTTAATGTTATTGATTTGCCGGTTGGTGCTGCTAAGAAAACAGTGTACAGACCTTCTCAAATCGAAATAAAAATTTGAAACTTACATAGACTTTGTGGTATTTGGTGTGGAGTGGACTAACTTACACGATTGAGCAAATTAAAGTAAGGGTGTGCATGTGAATAGCTTCCACGACAGAGGTTGCGTGTGTTAATGTTCTGGGTTGTCTACTTGTTGGTTATCTTGGGGGGAGGGTTCCGAGACCTAATAGGTATGACAAGACAGTACTATAGTCAAGCAGTGGAATTGTGGTGGGTGCGGAATTTCTGATTGAGGTGTGCAAGGAAGGTCCAACCTACCATCACCAACATCCTATTTTCTGGTGCAAATGTATGTGCAAGATCCCTACAACAGTTGTATGTCCTATAGGGTATCATATCAAAATATTAAGAAATCTGGTAGGGCTGCTGCTGTGAATTTTCAAAGCCTAAACATCAACAAGAGTAAAAAGTAGTACAAGACAACAACCCAACGGATTGTATGAGCTACTGGTGAATATGAGTTTTATATTACAACCTTTCACAAAGAGTGGCACTGGCCAACTGGGCAAGACTAGCTACTACAGTACAGACAGACAGACTGATAGTATGTAGTGGTACTCAGTCATCATAGCGGAGGCAGAGATAAGCTTTTTGAAACCGTACAGATCGAAGGATAATTGGTGGTAAAAGAATAGCATTTGGAAACACACTATAGTTCGGGAGAAATGGGGCAGTAAAAGTTATGGAATAAGAAATATTATTAAAAACAAGAAGACTTACTGGGGCCAGCAGAGGAGCCCTCAGCGGTGTCCTCCTCGTGGTGTTCCTGTCCCGCCGACTGCCCAGTCCCTGCCCGTCTGCCCCTGGGTGCTGATGAACAGGAAAGATATAAGAAAGAGACAAACATTGATGGATGGTGTCAACTTAAGCAAATACAATATTTTTCAACAACGGTCAAAAAACACTTATGTAAACAATTGCAATAACTACATTGACCGATCTCATCTGGTCAACATGTAATATCGGGGGATTCGCAGTTCGACTACTTAAGTTACTATTTATCAACAGTAATCCATTCTTCCATTCTGATTCCAGAAAACTAAGTTACAAGTAAGCCTAAGAATTAGTACAACGTACCACCCAACCTAGCCCACCTATTCCAGGCATGCCAATTGTACATTAAGTATGCATTTCGACTGTATTCCTCAACAATGTGTATGATCCAATCATGGAGGACACATGAACATGACTACATTTTTTGTATACACCAAATTTTGGTTTGATTGATGCTGATCTGCTACTGCTAAGTAACTGCAAAGCCTACCTCCACTCATTGAACAAACTAGAAAGGTTCTAAAGACTGGCGTACTAGCAGCACGTCACGTAACTGAGTGAGGGGGGCATCACGCATACCACTAACCAATTAGAAGCTCATACAAAGTACCTAAACCTATGTATCAATCCGCCCCTATCTATTAGTGACAGGACAAAGTAAGGAGTGGACGTGAGTCACTGTAGCATTACGTAACTTAATTTCTCTAAAATAAACTCGTAAAGAATCACGCTAAGCAAGCGCAAACGGAAAGCTGCAAACAAGTAAGATTAGTAGTAGCGCAGAAGAGCACCTGTGTCATAATCACAGAAGACTTTTAAACGTTATTAACCTGGAATGTATTGCAAGCAGCAACATTCTAGCTGGTTGGAAGGAAAAAAAGATATTCGCAATATATAACATAGAGCAGAAGAACAGACACAAAGTTGTAATAATTAAATAGGTACTCACCAAGCCCCGGGACCTCCACTCCTAGCAGGTCCTGCTCACGGTCCAGGATGTCAGACCACCGGTGCGTCAGCTGTGCCTGGGTGCGCCGGACCCCAGAGATGCGCGACACTGCCCGGCGCACCTTCCCCCACCGCTGCCGACGCTCCCGGAGGCCGTACCCGGACCCAGGCCTGCCACCTGCTGCCAGGGTTGAGGGGAGGTGGCGCTGCACAAAGAAAATTAGTGCAGCCAACTCCGCCTCCCCAAATAAGGCCCGTGCATGCACCCCTTGTGGGCGCCGCCTTCCGCAAGGAAGGCGGTCGCGGCTCTGGCTGCGCCGGCGAACAGCCCTGCCCTTGGACATGGTTCTGGGGACGGGGCGGGAAAGAAAAGGTAAAATAAATAAAGGAGTAAAGGAAATAAATAGCGGGCAATACAAAGAGAAAAAGTAGCTAAAAAACAAAAAAAAAGTACACAAAAACCAAAAATATAGAGGCAGGAAAATAGTTAGAGAAATAATAAGTAATAAAGATCCAAAAAAAGTGGCTATAAACAAAGGATTGAAAAGATTTAGGGAGGATTGAAAATCAGGCCCCAGAACCATGCAATAGAGTGGAAAACAAGATGGCCACGCCCGTTGCGACCACGTGCGCAAGTTCGCGCGATATTTTCTCCCTGAGCAAGCAAAAAGCAACGCGATCAAGTAAAAGCGATCGCGAACAGGAAATATCGACCGCGAACATGCATTGCGCGACCCGGAACAGGAAGTAAACAACGCCAGAGGGCGGGACAAGTGAAAACAAGATGGCCGCGCCCGTGAGCGACCGCATGGGTAAGTTGGCGACCCGCGAACACGCAAAAAATACCGCGAACAGGCGGCAAAAAAACTTCCGCATCTTCGCGATATTTCCGGCATGTTTGCGGAGATTTTCTGCATTCTCGCGATAATTTGCGGAGGTTAATTCCGCAAATTCCGCCCACCCCTAGTGTGGATCCCCCAATGTTTTCCTACCCCGAATCCCCTGCAAACCTCAAATTCAGCAAAGAAAATTGCATTTTCTTTACAGTTCTGTGTGGGATCACTGTGCTGCCAAATTGTCCAACCAACCCAGCGTTCCCTTTAGTCACCCAATAAAAATGATATCTCACTTATGTGAGTGTCCAATGCAGAATCACCTAAAAATGTATTTTTAAAAAAAATATAGCAATTATAGTTTGCTGTGCTATACCCTCAATCAATATGTTTTTGGCCGTTTCCAGTCGCAGGATCTTGGCCCACCCACAAAAATGATGTATCATTTTACTCGGGAGACTGAGGGGAATGCTGAGTGGTAGGACAATTGTACCAGTGCAGTGATTTCAGCCAGAAATGTGAGGAAAATGTGATTTGTATTGCTAATTTTGAGGTTTGCAGGGGATTTTGGGGAGGAAAATATAGGGGGATCCACGCAAGCCATACCTCACTGAACTCCCCCTGGTATCTAGTTTTCAGAAATGTCTGGGCTTGCAGGTTTTCCCAGATGGGCGTCATGCCCGGGACCAAAAACCCAGGTGGAACCCTCGCAAAACTAAGTAGTTTTTTGATAGATACGTAGATGTCTCTACAATAAGTTTTAGGATCTTCCCTGCTTCAGGTAATTGGCCCACCCAAGGAAGTGATATCCATATTTATTGGTGGACCTGGGTAATGTTGGGTGGTAGGAAATTTGTGTCAGCCATATGATCCCAAAACTTTCCCACACAGAAATGTGAGAAAAATTTAATTTTGTTCGGCTACATTTGAGGTTTGCAGGAGATTCTGGGTAGGAAAACATAGGGGAGTCCACACTAGCCACACCTCCCTGGACTTCACCTGGTGTTTAGTTTTCATAAATTTCTTGGATTGGTAGGTTTCCCTAAATGCAGGTGCCCCCTCGCAAAACCAGGTCGTTTTTGTGATAGATACAGGGCATCTAAGTTATTGGTATCAGGGTCGGCGGCCATCTAGGAAAACCTACCAAACCCACACATTTCTGAAAACTAGACACCCGGGTTAGTCCAGGGAAGTGTGACTTTGATCCCCCAAAGTTTTCCTACCCAGAATCCCTTGCAAACCTCAAATTTAGCTGAAAAACAAATCACATTTTTCTCACATTTCTGTGTGAGAAAGTTGGGGGATCACTGGGTAACACAAATATCCTACTACCCAGCATTCCCATAGGTCTCCAGATACAAATGGTGCCTCCCTTGTCTGCGTGGGCCAAGTACCCACGGCAGGGAAGGTTCCAAAACTTATTGTGGAGACATCAAAATTATCCATCATAAAATGACCTGGTTTTACCAGTAGGCACCTGTTTTTTGGTCCTGGGCTCGGCAGCCATCTAGGGAAACCTACCAAACCCACACATTTTCTGAAAACACCTGGAGAAGTTCAGGGACGTATGGCTTGCATGGATCCCTCAATGCTTTCCTACCCAGAATCCACTACAAACCTCATATTTAGCAAAACAAATCACATTCTCCTCACATTTCTAACAGGAATAACTGCGCTGGCACAAATGTCCTGTCCTTCCAGCTGGCGTTCCCCTCAGTCTCCTGAGTAAAATGATACCTCACTTGTGGGGAATCCATACAAGTCACACTTGCCTGAACTCCTCAGGTCTCTAGTTTTTGGAAATTTCAGAAATTGGTAGGTTTCCCTAGATGGCCACCAAGCCTGATAACTCGCTCACAAAACAAGGTATTTTTGTTATCAATAATTTTGAAGTCTCCAGAGTACGTTTTGGGCCATTCCTTGTCATGGGTACTAGGCCTACCCACGCAAGTGAAGTACCATTTTTAGTAGGAGACTTTAGGTAATTCAGGATGGGTGGAAGTTTGTGGCTCCTCGTACATTCCAGAACTTTCCACCACAGAATTGTGAGGAAAAGAAGGTTTTTTTCACAAAGTTTGAGGTTTGCAAGGGATGCTGGGTAACACAACCTGGTGAGAAGTCAACTCATCCTGGATTACCCTGGATGTTTAGTTTTAAGTTTGCTAGGTTTCCATTGGTGCTGGCTAAGCTAGGGTCCGAAATCCACATCTAGGCACATTGCGAAAACAGCGTCACTTTTCACTGGAAAAATGTGATTTGTCCACATTTTGTTTTAGGAGTTTCCTGTTGTGGGTTCTAGGCCTACCCACACAAGTAATGTACCATTTTTATCGGAAGACTTTGGAGAATGCTAAGTGGCTGTAATGTTCTGGCTCCCCATAGATTCCAGAACGTTCCAACACAGAAATGTGAGGAAAAATATTTTTTTTTCAAAGTTTGAGATGTGCAAGGGATTCTTGGTAACATAACCTGGCGAGTGCCCCACAAGTCACCCCATCCCAGATTTCCCAGCATGTCTAGTTTTAAAAAATTTGTGGGTTTGATATGTTTTCTTTAGGAGCCGGCAGAGCTAGGGTCTGAAATCCACAATTAGGCAAATAGAGGAAAAAAATGTTGTTTTTCAGTGGACAATGTGATGTGCTGCGTTCTGGGACGTTTCTTGTCACAGGTACAAGGCCTACCCAAACAAGTGAGGTGCCATTTTTATCGGGAAACTTTGGGGAATACTGGGTGCCTGGAAGATTGCAGCTCCCCATAGATTCCAAATCTTTCCATCACAGAAATGTGAGGAGAATTTGTTTTTTTTTAACAGAGTTTGAAGTTTGCAAGGGAGTTTGGGTAACAGACCCTAGTGAGAGACACAAAGGTCACCCTATTCTGAATTTCCCTAGTTGCCTAGTTTTAAAAAATGGAAAGGTTTTCTAGGTTTCTCTAGGTGCCAGCTGAGCTAGGATCTAAAATTCACTACTAGGCACATTGCTAAAAAGGGTCTGTTTTCACTGGAAAATGTGATGTGTCGATGTTGCATTTTGGGACGTTTCCTGTCACGGGCGCTTGGCCTACCCGCACAAGTGAGGTACTATTTTTATCAGAACACTTTGGGGAGGGTTGGGTGTGTGGACATTTGTGGATACACGCAGATTCCAGAACTTTCCATTATAGAAATTGGAGGAAAATGTGCTTGTGTTTTGCAAAATTTGAGATTTGTAAGGGATTTTGGGTAACAGAACCCAGCGAAAGCCACACATTTCACCCCATTCTGGCTTACCCTGGATGTCTTGTTCTCAAAAATATATGTGATTGCTAGGTTTCCCTAGGTTCCGGCAGATCTAGTGTCCATAATCCACAACTAGGCACATTGCCAAAAAAGGGTCAATTTTCACTGGAAAAATGTGATATGTCTACGTTGTGTTTTGGGCCGTTTCCTGTTTCGGGTACTAGGCTTGCCCACACAAGTGAGGCACCATTTTTATCAGAAGCCTTTGGGGAAAACCGGGTGGGTAGAACTTTGTGGCTCCTCACAGGGTCCAGAACTTTCCATCACAGAAATATGAGGAAAATGTAGTTTTTTAAAAAAAGTTTTAGGTTTGCAAGGGATTTTGGGTAACAGAACCTAGTGAGAGCCACACAAGTCACCCCATTCTGTATTCCCCTGGTTGTCCAGCTTTCAAAAATGTAAAGGTTTTCTAGGTTTCTCTAGGTGTCGACTGATCTAGGATCCAACCTTCAAAGTTAGACCCATTGAAAACAATTGTCAGTATTCAATGGAAAAATGGGATGTGTCCAAGTTGCATTTTGGGACGTTTCCTGTCACGGGCACTAGGCCTACCCACACAAGTGAGCTACCATTTTTATCAGGAGACTTTGAATGCTGGGTGAGTGGAAGTATGTGGATACACGCAGATTCCAGAACTTTCCATCACAGAAATGTGAGGAGAATGTGTTTTTCATTTTTACAAAATTTGTGGTTTGCAAGGGATTCTGGGTAACTGAACCAGGTGAAAGCTACACATTTCACCCTATTCTGGCTTATCCTGGATGTCTAGTTCTCAAAAATGTATAGGATTGATAGGTTTCCTTAGGTTCCGGCAGAGCTAGTGTCCATAATCCACGACTGGGCGCAATGCAAAAAAGGGTCAGTTTTCACTGAAAAAATGTGATATGTCTATGTTGTGTTTTGGGACGTGTCCTGTTGCAGGTACTAGGCCTGCCCACACAAGTGAGACTCCATTTTTATCAGAAGCCTTTAGGGAATGCTAGGTAGGTAGAATGTTGTGGCTCCTCACAGGTTCCAGAACGTTCCATCACTGAAATATGAGGAAAATGTAGTTTTTTGACAAAGTTTGAGGTTTACAAGGGGTTCTGGGCAACCGAACCTACTGAGAGCCACTCAAGTCACCCCATACTCGATTCCTCTGGATATGTAGTTTGAAAAAATGTATAGGTTTGCTAGGTTTCCCGGCTGAGCTAGGGTCTAAAATCAAGAACTAGGCACATTGTGAAAAAAGGATCAGTTTTCACTGTAAAAATGTGATGTGTCCACATTCTATGTTGGGCCATTTTCTGTCACAGGCACTAGGTCTACCTACACAAGTGATATAGCATTTTTATTGGGAGGCTTAGGGGACCACAAAATAGTATAACAGGTGTTTTTACCGATTGACTTTCTTTGCATGTCTGCCTTCCAAATGTAAGATCATTTATAAAAAATAAGTCATTTTAAAAAATGACCACTGATTCACATGCTTGTATGGTTAGCCACAATTTTGGTGATGTGCAAGTTACCACTGCTTCTAAACTCTATGTTCTGTTACCATTTCAGAAATATATAGGTTTTCATATTTTACCAAATGAATTGCTAAATACCTGGTACACAATGAAAAACCATTGCGAGAAGCAGCTCAGTTATTGGCTCTGGGTTCCTCAGGTTCTTGGTGAACCTACAAGTCCTACATATCCTCACAACTAGAAGGACCCAGCAGATGTAACGGTATATTGCTTTAAAAACTCTGTCATACTTAGAAGTTATAGGTGAAAGCGGTGGCACAAATGGTTGTTTTTTAAATTCAATAAGAATATTTTTGAATTTTTAACTGTTAGTTTCTATTAAAAAAAACCTTGAAGGATCTACAAAAATGACCCCTTGCTGAATTCAGTATTTGGTCTACTTTTAGGAAATGTATAGCTTCCTGGCATCCGTTATTGCCTTCATACTCATTTCTACCACTAACTGGAAGGAGGTTGAACACACACAAAAAATAACAAAAATCGGGTATGTCACAGTAAAATGCCAAAACCATGTAGAAAAAATTGGTTTTCTGACAAAAGTCTGCCTGTCCCTGAAAGCTGAGAACATGGTGATTCAAGCACCACAGACCCTTTGTTGATACCATTTGCAGGGAAAAAAACAGACGCTTTCTTCTGAAGTACTTTTTTACCATTTAAAAAAGAAATGCTGTATTTCAGCTCATTTCTGGGTCTCCTCCAGGGGAATCCACAAAGCCTGGGTATGATTTAGAATCCTCAAGATGTTGATAGAAAAGGACACAAATCTGGTGTGGATACCTTATGTGGACCAAAGGTTACAGCGTCATAAGCGCAAACTACTCCAAAAGGCCAAAAAACGGCTTAGCATAAGGAGGGGGAGGCCTAGCAGTGATAAGGTTATTTGTTTTTTGTATTTACTCCTACCTATTACTATTTTGTCTGTACTAAAGAGAACATGTTGGGAGTACATATGTGCCAGGCCTAATAGAATTACCTAAACCCTTACCTTGGTACTGTATGTCAGGAAGCTGGCTCTTAGTGCATTAACAAATGCAATCTGTCTTGAAAGTGCAAATCTGCATACTTCTTCGTGCCTGACTATCTTCCTCCTCAGGATGAAGGCCGAGGACAGCGGAACTGCATCTCAGTTACTGCTCATGGCAGCATTCCAGGATGACTCCGGTGGGAAGTGAACCTCTTACTGACTTTAGCATAGATTGTTTTGTTACCAAGACGGCAAGCTTATTACACTGTCCAAAAGTTTCAGAAAAACATTTTATTTAGACTGAAGGAGAAGAAGCGTCTCATATGAGCACAGAAAATAACACTGAAACACGGTCTGAGCTGTGTGACACTGGAACTAAATGTGCAGACTATAGGGTGGCAATGTATATGAGGAATAAATGCATGCATGGCACATTCTCGCAGTTGGGAAAACATGTGCAAACCATTGTCAGAAAACAATGCAAAGGTAAAATGAAAAGCTAAAATGGAGACTAAGGGTCTGTTTACGATCTCAGGCGCCGCGGTCTCGGGACAGAGCGACCTCTGGTCGATGGTCCAGACACCGCCATGACAATGCGACTTGTGTGGTTGTATACTCCTATTTCTCTACAGGAGCTTGTACTGAGGCCATAAACCAGCTGTAACACAGCTCCCATGGAATAATGGGAGTTTCTGTTAATCCCTGCACGCAGTGCCTTTTCCCCCAACCAGGGGGCCCTTGGAGGGCCCCCAAAGTCACTTTCCATGTCGAAAAGTCCTACATGGAAAGCCTGTTGGAAACGGACATTGTAATCTTGATGGTGGAAAAGGCATCCTCAGGGATTGCGTTGGGGCCTCTGACTGGCCGAAGGGCTACTTGAGCCTGTCAGAATCCAGCCGGAATGACCAGCCAGTTTCTATTCCGACCACCTAAATTGTTATCAGTTGGTTGGAATTAAAACTGCAAATGTTGGTCGGAAAGCCTCCTACCTGCGGTCAGAGGCTTTCCAACCGACATCACAATCCACCCCTAAATATAAGCTACATAACACCACAGGTGGTGCAACCACAAATAGGTTTTTCTTAAACCTCCTCGAGGCAGGCGTGACAAGAATAAAGGTTTTCATGTCTCCTAATTTTTCCTCTTTGAATATGTGCTGCACTGTACATCACACAGACAAAGTAGGAATAACACTGAATCTTTTGTAATGGAAGAGATGCCTTCTATTACCTATGCTTCAGACAATGCAGACACCCTTGTACTATGGCACAGGGGTGTCTTAGTTGGTGTATGGCAGCCTAAATTGTGTAAAAGCACTGCAAACAGTGCCACATATTCATAGATATGGCTAAGGTCTGCTCTCTGGCTTTCACCCAGCTATCAATAATGTCATTTGAGATGTCATCAGTGATGTCATCAGTGATCTCAATTACCGTGTCTTGAGTGATGTAATATGTGACGTCATCAGCAGTGCACTGCGGGGGCGCGAGTTATAGTTAGCTGAACTAACTATAATGGGGGAATTTCTAGGGTTTTGTATGAGGGAAATGTCCAGCTAGTTAGGTCTACTAACTATAACGGACAAATTTCTCTGGTTTTGTACAAGTGAAGTGTCCAACTAACTATAACGTCCCTGAAACCTGTGGTTTTTTCAGTGAATTTCTAAGGTTTTTTAAATGCTAATTTCTAACTATAACGTCCCTCAAACCTATGTTTTTTTTCAGTGAATTTCATAGGTTTTTTAAATGCTAATTTCTAACTACAACGTCCCGAGACTTATGGTTTTTCAAGTGAATTTCAATGGTTTTTTAAACTGGAATTTCTAAGGTTTTTAAATGCTAATTTCTACCTATAACATCCCTATTAAGTCCCCTTGAATCCTGAAGGTCCCTGGTGACCAAGTAGCCCACCAGGTACCTCCAGTAAATGCCACAGAGCTGCGTTGCAGAGAGGTGTTCCTAGGCCATTCCTCTTTTTACAACACTCTGCAAATGTGGCTTTTGGCACACTGCTGCTCAGAGGATGAAGTCCACATGAGTCCTGAGGTCCTCAGGACACAAGAGGACCTCATCTACCCACCAACAGTGCACCAGAATTCGCATTTGCAGAGTGATGTAAAAAGGGGCGTGGCCTCGGAACACCTCTCTGCAACGCAGCTCAGTGGCTCTTACTGGAGGTACCTGGTGGGCTAGTTGGCCCCCAGGGACCCTCAGGATTCAAGGGAACTTAATCGCCCAATTACAACTCGCCAGGGGGTGTGTTGGCACACTTTTAATATCAGACCCCGCCCCCTCCCTGCACCACTGTGCAAACGCGCCCCCTGGCCATATGCAAATTAGGCGTTAGTTAGAAATTCATAAGAATTTTCTTCCCATGTACGCATGAATTCAATTTCAATGATCCCTGTTTTTAAGCACATTATGCTGTGATAGTAATTTATTAATGGAGTTGTAATATTGCTGTTTACTTATAAACACCTACAATGAATATTGGAGTGATACCTACCAGACAAAGGACCTTATTGAAGGCTTGGAAGGAACAGAAAATCCTCTTCAGGAGGAAATTCTAAACATGAAATACAATTCATAGGTGGAATTTCCTCCAATACATTATGGGCAGGATTGCGACCTATCGGTCCCACTGCTAGCCCTCAGAAGCAGCTACCGGTAGAACGTCAACCAGAGGCGCAACTAGAGTCAAATTTTGGGGGGGGGCTCAGAATTTTTTTTTGTCGGGGAGCTAATTCTTCCAGCAATATGCAGAGTGGAGATGCAGGGGCTCTAAGAAGGGGTGACAACCAACAAAGCCTCATTAACAAGCAAATGGTCTTTTAAAGACCTGAGAAGTACTCAGATGCAGCTGTGTGGGTGCCCGGGAAGCTGTCTCAGCCCAGGCTGCCACACACGATGGGGGGGACTGAAGCCTTTTGAGCCCAATAGGCGTTGTGAGCCTGATATCAACAATCCGACCTCTGCATTATGAAATGACAGACGGAGGTGGGACTGCAGCGTTTCCACGGCTGCAGAACGCCTCGGCTGACAGAGAGGGCCTGAAGCAAATGTCACCGCTGTGCAGCACCACTTGCACAAATTGTGACTTTGCATTGGAGTTAGAGCCCTGTTAAACACAAGTGACCATCAACATTTGTTTCCTAGAGGAGGATGCTGCCTCCTCCTGTTTAATAACTTGCAGGCTGCACTGTTTTGGTTCTTTGTCAAGCCTGCCGCACCTTTAGATCGTTGCAGGTGGAAAACAGGAATATGTTCTCGAGAACATGAAGAACATGGGCACATTGCCAAAGCCCGCCAGACAAGACTTTTGACATTCCATATCCTCGGTCCGAAGTTTAGTTAGGGCAGGCTATATGTTCTGCCTCACCACAGGTGAATAACTGTAAATTAAAGCTTTAAAACTCTCTTGAGTTCTTGGACTCAGGACCCACAAATGTGATTTTTGCAGGCACCTCCGAGCTCCAAGCTCCACACATTGTCCTGTACAATAAATACACAGTGGCATAAATTTAGGAAATACATATATTACAAAGGTGTGGGCAGTTTTACAGTACATGAGTGATAAGCTTTTGCATGAGCACTCCATCTATCTCACCAATAGACAGGAGGCATGAGAGTGATGATAGGTTGAAGCTCTTGATAATACAACAGCATTTACAATGTGCCATGAATTGTTGAAACCTGTACATTTTAATGTGACCTATATGCGCAGCAGAGATGTAAAATTGTAGCAAGGAACCATTGAGCCAAGATGTATAACTAATTAGAATCAATTTGTACTAGGATGCACCAGGCAAAGTAATGTATACACACACATACAAACACACACACATGCACAATGGCACACATGCACAAGTATGCGTAGCACACTGCACACCCACAATGACCATGGAACATGTCCCTGATTGCCTTGGCACACTGCAGCACACATAGATGCAGCACCAAGTAGGCCCCCATCCACAATGTGCACAGAGGGGCCCCCCTATCAGCAATGTCACCACCGACCCATGCACATGTGCCGAATCCAGGAAGGAAGCTGCTCTGTGCCCCACACTGACTATGTAAGTAACACTGCATGTTCGATAGCATGGCAGCAGCCCAAAAAAATGACATGGCCCACAAATCGACATGGAGGTAGCCCAGTGCAGATCACATCCGTAAAGGAGCAGGTCAAACCCTGTCATGTCCCTGTGCACCCACAACCCATGCCTTACAATACAAGCAGCAGACGAACAATGCACCAGGCCACAAAATCTGTCCGAGAGCACATATGACCCAAGTCTAAAGCAAATCAGGCCCTGAAAAGCACACATTTCTAAGGCACACCACCTCAAGGGGAGAAGGCCACACAAAATCAGAGCTGCAGGGGCAACTCCCCCACAATGCAGCACAAACACATAGCAATCACAGGACATCAGCAACGACGGCAATGTGGTACAATCTGTAACACCGGCACCACAGGACAGAGCCCACAAAAGGTTCCGCTTGTGCGTAGTAAGAGTCCACTCACATCTGGCATTGCCTGACACAGTGTGATGATAATGAAAGGGTACCATCACACGTCCATCATGTATTCAGAAAACACACTGACTGCCATCGAATAGCCAGCTCCCCAAAAACATTCATAATGTACATTGGCATGCAGTCTGAATGTAAACATATGCAAATCAACAACATACATGTGAAACCCTGTTAACCTGCATCTCCACTTAACATTGCAGAGGGACAATCAACACTTACTGCAGAGTAGAACACAACCCCAACATTGATGATGTAGAGGACAACATGCACATATGTCAAGATACCCTCCAACGGATACTGGACAGCCTCTGCACCTCATGCCCAGGAGCAGGGCAGGCCAGCTGCCTCGAGGTGACCCCACCACCTGCACAGATCACACAGCAGGAAACACACACCACCACGGCTGTCTCCCAGGACCCCCCGACCAATACATGGAGCACATACAATGTGTGTGGTCTTCCCAGGTGGAGTTGGCTGAACAGCTGCGGGTGGGTTTCGAGCTCATGGCAGCCAAACTCAATGCCATACATGGGTGTCTGAGTCCCATCATGGACCACGTACAGTCCCTATCGGACACCCCCTGTCCACACCATGCTCCACCACAGACCTTGGCTGACCTCGCTGGTGCCATGAATCATACACAAGAATTGTGTGGGCAGACAGGCACCAGCCATGACAGCACAGAGTTGGGACAGATGCGGAGGTCAATGGAGAACATGGAGCGGATGCAGGCTGGAAGGATGTCTGACACGGATGGATACCAGCGAGTAGTAGCTGGGGACTTCAATGCCCTACAGTACTTCATCTTGCCATTGCTGCCGCTGAGCCGTTCCCAGATGACTGCAGCGGGAACATCCACACACACAGCTTCGACCCCTGATGTGTTGGTGGCACACAGTGATGCTGCCCCATCACCTTCGCAGTCTGATGTGTCAGTGGCACACAGTGATGCAGCCATCACCCCACCACACACACCGGACACACCGGACACAGAACCCGTATCAGGAGAGTAAGAAGGGGACGTGAACTACTATGTGTGGGGAAGGAGGCAGTTGCAGCCATCACCGCCGTATGGCCTGTCCCTGCCTGGTTATGACCAATGCATCATGGCCTGGGAAACACCTCACAGTGACCCCCGGAACACTCTGCGACTTTCACCCGAACCTTGACACGGACTGCCATTTCTTCACCGCTGGCCAATTACACAGCTATCCTGCTGCGAACTGCACTCTCCCTCTTCCCAATCATTGTGCAGTCCCCAAAGGACTCTGGTTGGCACACCACTGGGCTTCCATGTGATGTGGGCTTGGATGGCCATGTACAGCCCCAGCTCCCGCAATCACCTGAATGTGAATAAAACATTCTAAATCACACAGATGTTTCATCACTATGTTCACTCACGTATGGAGGTATGGCTGGATGTAGATACAATGATTGCACATGAAGGTACACCCTGGTAACTGACATCTATGCACATGTGTATCCATGAGACACATGGCCACTTGGATGACTGTGAAGGTGAGTACTAGCTGTGTCCTCATTGCACATCAACAACAATCTCACAGCCCCCAACGTAGGCACACGTCCATGTATTGAATAGGGCTGTGTGTAGGACTGACCCACACGAAAGCAGGCCAGGAGTGATGTCCTACAGCACATGTGACACCAGAAGTTCACATTGCATACCTACTCACCCACATCTGTGTGGACACATTCTGTTGTGATATATGACATTGCTCCATATGGTCAGGGGTTGTACACCATACTCACATTGCTGAAGTCACGTAAGTGCAAATGGCGTCCAGCGTAAATGTAAAAATGTAAATTTGATACTTGTATAGCGCACTACTCACCCGCAAGGGTCTCAAGGCCCTGTTATGAATACCGCTGTGGAACCCATCCTGGCTTTCCCTGTGAGGCGTCCACTCCTGGGCACCCCCAAGGTGGAGGCCAGGCATCCTTAGCGTTGTGGGGGCCATTGTGGAGATTAAGCAAGCTATTGCCCAGAGTTGCAGAGTGGGACTCCATGATTGGAATAGGCACCGAGGCGAGAATTATCAGTTCCGTGGAATTATTTTGAGCCCAGGACCCGCCGAGGCGGGGAATTGAACCCTGGTCCCGGGCTAGACCTCTGCATCAGGGTCTGCCGCTCTAATCATTGAGCCACACTTCTCCACTGCTGCGCCTATCCAATAACAATGTCTGCCTCACAGAGGTGGAGCTTGCCAAAGGGACACCCCCTCATTGCACATGCGTCAGTCTGTTCCTCCCTGTGTAGGGATGATGCTCATTGTGGCGCAAGAGTGGACAATCCAAACAACACACCTCACAGTTAGACAACAGTGGAGTTGCATAGACTTTATTGGCATGTGCATGTCAGTACAGACGAGGCAAGGGCCACAACAGGCAGGGACATGCTGAAGACACTTACAAGCAGCATGGGTACATGTCGAAGTTCACAAAATGTGGGGGTAAAATGGACAACATTCATCACGGATGGCAACACTCTCAACCCATCTTGCCTTAATGGATGAGTTGCTTGGTGTCTGCCCATTTCCCGGTGTGAGGGAGCACGACTCACTGCCCATGGGATCTGCATAGTGCTCTGCGTCCGGAGTGCGCCGATTGTCTGCTCTTGTGACAGTGATCAGGTGTGAGGGTCAGACAGGTTCACATGTCGTGCTATATTGCCATATGTGTGCTCTCCCCCAGCAGTGTGTCCGAATTGGCAAAGTTGCCAAACGATGCCGTGTTGCACTGGGCATGAACCTGCATCACCTTGAACTGGTGTGTGTACACACGCGTTGTTCCACGCACATGGGTCCAGAGCCTGGACAAAGGCAGACATATCCTCTGTTGTGGTGGGATGTGTGAGCTATCCCAAAGATGCAACAAGTTGTTGGGACAACTTCTGCGGGTGCCAATCGGATGTGGCTGCAGGAACGTAGTTACTCGTCCATGAATGCCTGTGCAGCTTCATTTGCAATGTGTTCCAACAGTACGTCGTTGTTCTGTTCAAGGAACCCCAGAGTGATCCAATCTATTAAGTGACTGCCGTGCCGAGAGATCGGCATGAGTGGATGATCGCTGGGAGGCCAGGCTGTGCTCGGCGCCGCAGTTCATTCAAGCAGAAATGCGTTGTGGTGACAGCGGGAGTGCCGACCGAGCCGTCGACCGCGCTGAAGTAGAGACGCGAGCGAAGGTCCATAGAAGAGTGCTTGGGTCTTAAGAAGCTGCCACAAAGTTTCAAAATGGCGGATGACAAGAGACTTCAATAACCAGCTCAGAAAGTACAGAATTCAACAACCAGACTGCCCGCCGGAGCGCCAGTCTTATAAGGTTTTCACCCACCCTATTTCCCGACTATTCAAGTTAACCTGGGATACCATGCCCAGTATTGCTTTTTAACCTTGCGGTGTTCGTGCACTAATACCCGCCTGACCTTAAGATGGCGGCTTAATTGTACGGATCGCGCTCTCTTTCCTTTGCGGAGCTACGCTTGCGACCAATAATCAAATCCGATTCAACCAACACGACGAGCCTCCCCAGAGCGCAGACTAGCCCTCAGATGGCAACCATGATGTAGTTATCGGCAATTCCCTCAGCAATATAGCCTACCATTGTTGCTGCGATGCTGAGCTCATCTCAGCCCTTCCCATGACAACAAGCCGGGGTGCAATATGCCTACATGATCTTCGCTGCGAACTGAGAGAGAGGGAGATGGTGGTGAGACATTGTGGTCTTTTAAAGTGTGTAGGCTGTCTGACCCAGGTGGTAGAGAACCCTTGCACGGTTGTCTCCAGTCAAAGTTCCCTGCCCAACAGACCGGCTGCACCATCGCTGACCAACAGAGGCAATTAAATACAGTACTTTTGAATTGTAGCCACGCTAAACTGAAACTCCACAGCTCACCCAATCGTTCTCTGCTTGTCTGCTTTGGACTGTTAGGAGGGCGTTAGCATAACTACTGTGTGTTAGGCAATTAATACACAGGTAATTAAATAGCCAAAAATCTGGTTTACTGCATCATGTACATGTTGTCTCATGGAATTCATCTCATCGTTTATTTAGGGCATTTGTCAGTAAAATATGGATGTCTTTCTGCATGATTCTTCAAATGATTTGAAACATTGGAAGAGTAGCGCATTTTGTCAGGCTCCGAAATATCTCTTCATCCACTTGCCTTTGAAACTAAGATTTAATGAGGTCATAGGATGTGACCTCTTTACTTGTATTTGTATTTGTATTTTGTATTTGTAGGGAAATTTATATAGCGCATGTATACCGACAGGTCTCTTAGCGCTGACAGAAGGAGATTTGCAAAAATGGCCCGGCAAAGACAGTCCTGGTGACAGGGATCTTAAAAAGTGTCTCTAAAAAGCAGCGTTTTCAGTAGCTTTCGAAAAGGGAGTAAGCCTGGTTCTTTCCGTAAGGCAGTTGGTTCCAAAGACGTGGCAAGATAACAGAAAAAGCTCGCCCGCCCTTGGAGGCCAGATTGCTGCGGGGGCAGACCAGCTGGAAAGCATCTGTAGATCGGAGAAGGCGTCCTGGAACATACTTGGCCAGGCGATCCCTAATGTAGCTGGGGGCGTGGCCATAGAGGGATTTATGGGCGATACATAGGCCCTTGAATTTAGCGCGTTGTCTAACGGGCAGCCAGTGTAGCTTAAGAAGCAGAGGTGAGGCATGAGACCTCCTAGGAAGGCTGAAAACCAGCCTAGCGGCGTCATTCTGTACCACCTGGAGCCGGTTTGTGAGTTTCTGACGAAGGCCCAGGTACAACGCATTCCCATAGTCAAGGCGTGATAAAATAGTTGCAGAGCCTATGGTTTTCATGGTGGAAGTTGAAAGAATGGGAACCAGCTTCCTTAGTTGCCTCAGGATACCAGAGCAGGTGCCCACCACTGAGGAGACTTGATGACTTAGCGAGAGTTCTGCATCAATCTTGATTCCCAAGCTTTTCACAACTGGGGATGGACAGGGAGGAGTCCCAAGTTCTTTAGGCCAGAACAGGCCACCCCAGGAGTTATTAATGGTTGGGACGACGAGAACTTCCGTTTTATCGGAGTTGATTTTTAAAGAATTAGCTGTCATCCAGTTAGTTGTGAATCTTAAAATATTTTGAACCGTCTCCTGGGCATGGGCTGAATTGTCAATCCTGAGAATAAGCTGAGTGTCGTCAGCATAGTTAAAGACACGACAGTCCAGATTGGATAAGGCGGTCACTAAGGGTTGCAAATAGATATTAAAAAGCAAAGGGGACAGCGCGGAGCCCTGGGGTACGCTGCATGGGATTACACCTCTCTTAGAGGAACAATCACCAAGCTGCACCCTTTGCGAGCGACCAGAGAGAAAGGATTTTAGCCAGTCAAGGGCCGAGCCCCTGAGTCCCAGATCCATCAGACGGGTCAGCAAGATGGAATGGCTGACCGTATCGAATGCTGCAGAGAGGTCCAAGAGCACAAGTGCGCTCGGCTCTCTCTTGTCAGCATTCAATCTAAGGACGTCAAGGACAGACACCATGACTAGCTCCGTGCTATGATAAGCTCTGAAACCAGCCTGACGTGGATGTAAAAGCTTAAATGTGTCCAGGAAGTCATATAGGCTTTTTAGGACATGTTGCTCCATAACTTTAGCCAAAAAGGGGAGTTGTGAAATAGGCCGATAGTTTTTCAGTTCAGCCTTGTCAGCTCCTGGCTTTTTCAATAAAGGGATAACTCTAGCCTCCTTCAGGTTAGTTGGCACCTGACCAGTGGCCAGGGAGTTATTGAGGAGTGAGAGGATCTGACATTCCAAGATTGGGCGAGCCAGCTGAAAAATCCTGGGAGGACAAGGATCAGCCGGTGAGCCGGATTTAACTTTATTTACCAAGAAGGCCAAAGCTTCTGAGTCCAGCGGAGGAAATTGGGCAAGAGATTGGGCTGGTAAAATTTGAGGTGACGTCAGTCCCTGACTGGCAGCAATCGCAGGAGATCTGTTGATCTCAAGCAAGATATCCATCACTTTCTGTAGGAAAAAAGACTGCAAAGTGTCAACGTCGAAAGGTATTAGAGTTGACGGCACATCGACCTTTCTACTAAGTTCTTTTAGGATCTTGAAGGTTTCCTTTTGTTTGTTAGGGGCATCAATAATCCGAGCCTCATAATATTCTGCTTTCCTGGCAGTGATAGCTTTCTTATAAAGGACCAGAGCAGCTTTATAGAGGATCAGGTCGGAGGCCTTATATGCTCTCCTCCACTGTCTTTCAACTTTACGCAGGCTCTGTCTGTGTATCCGTAAGGCCTCGTTGAACCAGGGGGCCCCTTTAATTTTGGGCTTAATTCTTTCCCTGCGTTCTGGTGCTAGATGGTCAATGGCCGAGAGGAGAGTGTCATTAAGAGATTGACTGGCTAAATCGATATTAGTATAGCCCTCCTCAGGCGTGTGCGGGGGTCGTCTCTGAAGAAAATCGGTGAGATTATCCGACTTGATCTTATGCCAACTTCGCACTCTCCTCCAGTCTGGAGGTAAACAAGTGGAAGGACAGTCCAAAGGGACCCAGCAAGAGATAAGGAAGTGATCCGACCAGACACATGGGAGACAATTTAACAGTCTATCTTGCTGGCTATTTGACCAAACCAGATCAAGGGTATGGCCCTTAAGGTGAGTGGGGCCATTTACCAACTGATGGAATCCTAAGTTAGACATAGTCGTGTCAAGTTGACTGGCCTGAGACTCACGGGGACTGCTATCCCAGTGAAAATTAAAGTCACCCACAACCATATGCTTTTGATAACGTGTACTAAGGTCCGATATAGTTTCGCTGAAGTAATTGCAGAAACCAGGTAAGGCGTCCGGGGGGCGATAGACTGTCAGAAGTACAAAACAAGAGGAGTCAAAAATAAACTTGACTCCTAGGATCTCAGAATTGTCCGAACTTTCTGATAGTATTATGGTGGCCTTGAGACTAGTTTTAAAGAAAGTCGCTCCCCCCCACCTCTTCTATTATCTTGCCTATTGTGCCAGAAGGCATCAAAATTCCCTGGCAGGGAGGAGATGAGGTCGGGGACTGATGCGTCCCCCATCCAAGTTTCTGTCAATGACAGAATGTCAATAACGCCATCCTGAAGGAGGTTAAAGATTTCGAGGCAATGTTTGTGCAAAGATCTTGTGTTCAGGAGGGCCACTGTCAGACCCGGAGGTTTCACTGGTCTGGGTGAAGGATGGCCTGGGGGAGCAACAGAGTGGACTGGGGTTACAGCGGGAGTCCTAAGCAGGTTTTCAGTTTCCAATATTGACAGGGTAGAGGGTTTGAGAGGGTAGGAAAATGTGGCGAAGGACAACAGTTCAATAGATGAGTATTTCAGCGTTTGGCCAGAGTTTATGGCCCCTGGTCCCGGCAGGGCGCGGACGGGCGCAGACGGGCTTGCCTTAGGCATGCCTTCGACGCGCCCACGGCACGCCCGCTGCGCGTCAGCTCCAGCGCGCTGAAATGTCGTCCCCAACCGCCCTCCAACCAATCAGCTCTGCTGTGCAGCAGCTGCTAACTCCCTCCTTCTCAGCACTAGACCGCATTCAAAGCGGAAGTGGTGGTTCAGGGCATTGATTTGAACAGGAAGTGAGTCAAATGTTTAAATTTTTAAAAACACAAGCGTGACTTTGAGCAAATTAAAATGACAATTTACATCAGACTCAAATGTTCGAGCGCTGCTTTACCACGACACACAGGACTGCCAGAGAGCTGTTAGCGCGTCTCTTGCTTCGTCCGCTGCGCGTCGGCTCCAGCGCGCTGAAATGTCGTCCCCAACCGCCCTCCAACCAATCAGCTCTGCTGTGCAGCAGCTGCTAACTCCCTCCTTCTCAGCACTAGACCGCATTCAAAGCGGAAGTGGTGGTTCAGGGCATTGATTTGAACAGGAAGTGAGTCAAATGTTTAAATTTTTAAAAACACAAGCGTGACTTTGAGCAAATTAAAATGACAATTTACATCAGAGACAAATGTTCGAGCTCTGCTTTACCACGACACACAGGACTGCCAGAGAGCTGTTAGTGCGTCTCTCGCTTCCTCCGCTGCGCGTCGGCTCCAGCGCGCTGAAATGTCGTCCCCAACTTGACCCAAGTAGCAAGCAAGTAACTCATTCTTATTAATATTTGCATTCACCGACGCTGCTTTGATAGAATTATGACGTTGCCCCCTGGGCGGAATCCATAACTGTTTGAACTTATCACGGAACTAGAGTTCCGTTTGTTTGATGCCCGGTGGAGCTTTTATATATAGCCATAGAGGAACTTGACTCTAGTTCACCCCCTGGGATGGCACCTATCCAGCTGGACATCAGACAATGTCTTCTTCCTCATCTCCCCGTTATGCTCCCTTCCCTCCCTCTATCGATCTCGATTTTCTATGTTTATTGAATGCACTAGCAACGGACTTAACTGTAATGTAACTGTAACTGATGTAACGCTGTAACATGTCCTAATCCTCATGTAAAGCACTCTGATACCTACGGGTCTAGCCTGGACTTCCTCATCTCCTACGCTGTGTCTCCTACCCCCTCCCCATACTCTTTCCTCCTTCATTCTTTGCTTGCCTCCCCTATTCCTTTCCTCTCTCCCCTGAATTGTTGCCCTGGAGTCTCAGAGACCCTTCTGAGAGAGTCCACAGTGACAAGAGAGTCTCACATAGTGGAGGGCTGGGATTGATTCCCTTACCACTGGGAACCACTCCTACCCTGCCGGAAGTCGGACACTGTGTTCACGCTGGGTTTTTCTACCCCCCTCCCCTTCCCCCTCCTCTTCCCTCTCTCATTTTCCTAAGTGTGCCCGTGACCTAAGCACTCCTCTCCCCTTGTTGGGGAGGGATCCCGCATCTATGCCCTGGAGTCTCAGCATCCCCGCTGAGAGAGTCCACCGCGACAATGGAATCACACTAAATTGAAGACTGGGAATGTTCCCTTTACCGCAGGGAGCTGTCTTCCACCCAGCCGGACATCAGACACAGTTACTTCCTCCTTGCCTTGCTGTGTCTCCTACCCCCACCCCCAGCCGCGGTCGGTAGTAGGAGTAACTGCAGGGTGATGATGTGGGGAGGGTGAGGTGCAGGGTGGGGGGTAGTAAACTATGGATTACAGAGGTTTACAGGTAAGTTAACATAAAAATTAATAAAACGAATTTCGTTGCATGCACTGCATCCCCAAATGCGATGCAGTGCATGCAACAAAATTCGTTTTATTAATTTATATGTTAACTTATCTGTAAACCTCCATAATCCATAGTTTACTACCCCCCACCCAGCCCCACCCCCTTCCCACGTCACCGCCCTGCAGTTACTCCTACTACCGACCGCGGCTGCCCACCCCCAACTCTTCCCTCCTTCATTCTCTGTTTGCCTCCCCTATTCCTTTCCTCTTTCCCTTGAATTGCTCTCCCCCGCCTGCTTTGTTTATCCTTGTGCCTTTTCTCTGCTTAATCTCCCTCCCTGTCGCCCCGTTACATTACCCCCTCACCCTTCCACACACCATGAACCAACGGATGCAACTTGTAATTGATGTACCTTCTGTAACAATGTGTAACTTGTAACCTATGTAACTCTCCTCATGTAAAGCGCTCTGATACCTCCGGGTCTAGCCAGCGCTATATAAAACTCAAGTATATAAATAAATAAATACAAAAGTGGTCCGGGCAGGTGTGCTTAGCCCACGCCGTTTCACCAATTCGCAACAAAGCCCAATAGGGGAGCGCCTCGATGTGGCCACTGCACACAAGGAATTGTGCAACCTCCCATGCACAGCTACCAATACATACGCAGTATGTCAAGGCATCCAATGCACGGCTGGGCTGTCTCGGTTACACGCCTGTTCGTGATCCAACAGGGGGCGCAATTCTTCAACAGTTGTGTTGGATAGGCAGACATCCATGGGACACTCGAATGTGCATGTTCGGCAGTGGGACCAGGGCTGGAAACATGCGACGTAGGCAATGCGGAAGCTGAGCCGGTAACTGATCCGCAGCACTGCCAGTGGCACTGCACCCAGTAAATGCAGCATATGTGCACGGTACTGTTCAACGTGACGGGGGTTGTGCATGTGCCCGGTATGGCCTGCCATTGCGTTGGTGCGTCTCGTGGAACGGGCACTCTTCTGAACTGCGGCAATTGTGTGGAGGATATGCCACAGCTCTGAGCTATGAATACGTTGTGTGTGCAAAGTTGGGGAGAGTGGATTGCTGGTTCCATCGGTGTGAAGGGCATGCCATTCGGGGGTATCACAGGCAGGGGCTTCTGTGTGTGGGATGTGGATGAGTCAGATAGTTCATTTGGGGAATGCGTGGTGTGGGAGTCGTCCCCGTCTGCCATGGCATCTCTCTCAGGGTGTTCCAGGTGCATTCTGGACCAAGGTCAGAGGTGCAGGTGTCCTCCCGCCTTCTGCATTGGAACAATGAAGCTTTCATCCCTGATGTTTGTCTGACTACTACTTGCATTTTGGGAATGTGATGTGGCTTTGGTGCTGAGATTGGGACATGGCCTTGGGCTCATGGTATACAGATGGTGATACACACACACATGTTGGCATGTGGAGGCAGATGCCCGAGGGGCCTTGCGCTGCTTGTACAATCTCACTTCGTCTCTCTCCCTCACTTTCCTTTGTTGGGCGCATGGCACACCTTCTTCTTTTGGATTTGTCTGCCAGACTCTGTGCTACGGATTGTCCAGTGAGGAGCCGCTAGGACTCATCCAACGGGTTGTCTGGGCTTTTGTTTGTATGGTGTTTTGTGCTGGTGATTGCATTGCTGTTTGACTGAGTCTCAATTTCCTGGCCACACGTGTCTGTTGATTTGTTGATTTTCCTGCTTGTGCAACATCAGGCAAAATGTTTGTATTGAGATTCCTGGTGTTGGTGTGCAGTTTCTTGGTCCAGAGTTGGGGGTGGTCCCGGGGGGGGGGGGGGGGGGGGTGGCGCGCCTGGATGTGGTGTCAGAGGGTGTTGTGGCCCTCTTAGGTGTCTGGGGCTCATGATGGGTGGCTCCATGGCTTTTCTTGCCCTCGGGTGTGGTCCTGGGCTGGTCTCCCTTTTGTGGTGCAGGCTGCCATCTGACTTTACACCAGGTCAGAGCAGGTGTAGATTTCCTGGTGCTAATGCGCCTTATCGCTTGTTTTGTGTTTTTATCGCAGTCCGTCTGGTCGTTGAGAATGTTGCGGTGTGATGTTGTCACAGATTTTGGCATGGGGACGCCCAACCTGCATCTCATTAGTGATAGTTGCGCGGGTCTTCTATGGCAATGTTTTTTGTGGCTTCTATTATGGGTAAACTCGTGCTGTGGGCTGTTTATACAGGATCGTGAATGGGGAAGTATTTACATATAAATGTGTTTGTATATAAGTATTTCATGCACTGTCTATTGTGAATTGTCATAAGTATTTTTCATGTTTTGTATGTTAATTTGAAAAATGTGTGTCTCTTCACTTCTCATGCAACTAAAATCTTTTTGGTAAATAGAAACAGTTGCAAAGAAAGGAATGGTTTAATAAAAATTCCATTCAAACAGAAAAGATAGTGATCTGTTTGTTGTTCAAAAATAATAAGAGCATAACGTCAAATGGAGCCAGGTTCTCCTTTTTATATTCAATCTTTCTAAAAATGACATTCCTAAAATTTCAATGATAAATTCAACTTTGCCAGCAAAGAGTATTTATCGTTACCATTCCAACCAAATGAAACACGACAGAGCTACTCCTTCTCAATCATGAATTAGAGCTTATAAGTAAAATAAGGAATTCCCAATTTTAACCAATGAGAGGGGTAGGCCTCACAGTACTGAACAAGCATTTGCAAAGCAATAGGTCTCACATTGGTTACATTTTAAGTATTGGAGTTGCAAATAGCAATGTTTCTTTATATAGGAGTACGAAATTTACCAGTGGCTGGTATCCCGGGAAACAAAAAGGTAAAATAAGCAAATCACATATATGCCTGATAAATTAAACTGTGACATTTGATCGATTCTTAAGAGAGAAGGGGAGTAAGTCTCCCTTTACCTGCCCCCAATGCAGGCAGGTGAGATATCAGATGGACAGGTGAGTCAAACACAGAACATGATGGAGCCCTGTTTTTTTTCCTTCCTTGCCAAATGTAATTCTTAAATACAGTGTCTTGAAGAGTCATGGTAAACATTGTGGAAATGTCTAAATACCCCACTTCAAATATTTGGGAACTTGAACGTTTATTTAAGAACTGTGCACAATTATAACATGGTGAACAACAAGGGGGGGTATATGATACGTAATTTCACAAAGAATGTTGAATGTACAGAAAAAATATGTGTATCGATTTACTGTCTTCCTTACTGTGAATACCAATGCCGTTATGATTTAGTTTGCTTCATCCGGCTAGTATGTGAGATGACACCTCCATCTTATCAAGAGGACAAAGCCAGCACAGAATGTGGAGTGATCCGATTTCTGCACTGAAACACCTCCTTCCTTAAAAGAGCAGCATCGTATTAAACAAAAATCAAAACAGAAAATGGAATTTTGACGTCATTTTAATTTTTGTCTGCCCTAAAGAAAATGCAGCCATCCATGAACACTAGGGGGCTGTCAGAGTAGTCCGCCTGGTGCGTGAGTGCCATGAATTAAACACAGCTGCTGCTGCAAACTTTTCTGCAGGAAAAAGGAAGCATGTAAACCAGAGCGCATCATAGCCAGATAATGCATACACTGGGAACTCCAACATTTAATTATAAACAGTGCGATGACTGATTGCAAACCTGGTGGTTATGTTGGGACAATACGAATTCCCTAATTAGCCCAGTCTACACTCATAAATACAAATTCAGCAGTATAGATTCATAATATACTTTTTTAGGGTGAAACGCTTAATTGCTGTTGCTCCCAAATACGTCAACCACAATTCCGACATATATTTTAATTCACTGGCTGTTCAAATTCGCATCTCTTAGGCTTCTAAAATAAGTGAGTTGTTCTATGCAACAAAAATGCAATAACATGTAGTAAACAACACATCCGTGACAAAGCCACATCACGCACGAATGGCAGACTTTTTTATTTCTATGTTTGCATCAACCATTCAATAGAAAAGAAGCCACATGTACTAGAAATGATGCCATAATGATAGAAAAAGCAACGCCATATGCTCAGGAACAAGCACGTAAAGCGTGGTTTTCAATCAAAATATGTGGCCAGGGTAGTCATAGGCATGTGCGGTGCTGTTTGCTCTGCAAACGCACCATTTTCATGACTGTGCTATAGTTAAATTATGGCAGAATGTTCCTTAACTGTGCTTGGTGCAAGGCACCCCTGGGTCGCTTTGAAGGAGCACCAGGTTGCTACGGCACACAGCAGGGCCGTTTCTACCATTAGGCAAGACTAGGCGGCCGCCTAGGGCGGCAAAAGGGGGAGGGCGGCAAAAACATGAGTTTGGGAATATCTAATGCAGTAATTCTTATAGCTTGGATGACAGGGGGAGAGAGCGATGGTAGTAAAAGGGAGGGGGCGGCATTTTTCAATTCTCGCCTAGGGTGTCAAAACACCTAGAAACGGCCCTGGCACACAGATTGGGAAGCACTGCCTCACGTGAAAACAAGCAAGGCACGCTGAAGTGCATGCCTGCGCGTGGCCCGGGGGGACCGCAGAGTCTGTTCTGATACAGAAGCACTCTAGTCTTGTGCTTGTGCCCCAGGGGGACTGTAAAGTGCATGCAATGCCAAAGACACCATGGTGCTGGAAATGCACATCCCTGCTCGATCCCGGGGGGATACTCCAGGTGGAGGAAACTTTTAAAACAAGCCTAATCCTCGTTAAAAAAAGCCCAAAACCAACTAACATGCTACTAAAAAAAAGCCCATATGACAGTCAACATCGAAAATTGCTAAAAACCTAAAATATAGAACCAACAAAGAAGGAGGCATGGTGAAAAATGGACCCCCAATACAACTGTGTAATTAGGAGGAGATGGGAGGGAGGAAAACTATATTTAAATGTAATGAGCTATGGTGCCGAAACTACACACAGGCAAATAGAAAGTGAGCAGGAAACCAAGAAAAAAGTAGTCCCCCAGAGAACAGACTAGGAACTGTAGTGTGATGAGACAGTACTTAGTCCCTGCTGCATGTGAGGAATGGAAGAGAGAACGGAGGGACAAAGGGGCAGGACTGACCACTGGCAAGCAAGTATTTTTGAAGGACACTGAAACAAACAAATCTAAAGCTGGGAGATGGCTTTAATCCAACATAGAAAATTACAATAGGTCTCAAATGCTCGACCTAAAAATGAATTTGGGTGTTTTTCACTACCAGGACATGCAAAACTTAAAAGTACATGTCTTACCTTTTAATTACACAGCACCCTACCATATGGGCTACCTTCGGCCAGCCTTAGGGGTGACATATGTAATACATGAAAAGTCCATTACTTTATGTCAAAGCTACTGGGATAAGACCAGTTGTTCTCATTAAAACTACTATTCGACCCAACAAGATACCAGATTACTACTTTATGGGAACCCCTTCTCCAAATAATAATTCAGAATTTCACACCAAGCTTAATACTACTAGTCTCTATAAAATATGCAAACCAGAAAAGCCTGCTGATTTACTATAATTGGGAGTCCCCATGGCAGCATATCTTTTATGTCCACTGTATTACTGGAGTCAGTAAGTGAATCTTTAAGAGCCATTGATGCATTCTTAGTAATAAATACTATTCGTGTAGTTGATTTTCTGGTCTAATAAGGGTGCATATACCGAGAGGTATTCAATCTAAGCAGACACTCATGAATTGTGGGTCCTTTTAATGAGAACATGCGAATAGAAACAGCTTAAAATAGAGGCATATTGTTTCACCTAATAAGTCGGCTGGGCTCAATCTTTCGCTCTGTGCCAGTTTTGTCAATGCCAGCTTCATGTGCCGATTTCATAATTCCTGTTTTCCAAAATAAAACATGTGTAAGTGTTTCTCCACTATAAAATATGCGAAGCGTATTTAAAATTTAAATCATGGCTGCTTCAGCTCTCAATTTCTCACTGTGCAGAAGTAGGTATCCCTAAGGTATCACTCGTATGCTTTTGTTCATCGGTAATGGTGGAATACATTTGTCATCGTGCTTCTGATTGTTCTAAATACTATGTTTTATGCAAAAGACTGCATGCTATTTTTCATGAATTATGTAACATATTACTGCCAATATCTGTTTACTCGATCTTTTAAGTTGATGGATACATCTGCTACACTTATGTAGCACACTACACAGGGGGGGTCGCTTCCAAGGTTCTTGAGGTGACATAATTAATGCAATGCTCAATTGTTGTGTATAAGTGTTATTAAATGATGGGAGTAATGTGTGTCAATGTATATATTTTGTAATGCAATATGTGGTTATCCAAAGCCAGTGCAAAAAATAAATATATTATTTAAAGAAATATGTAGAAATTAGTCAATGACACGTTTGTGCATGGGTACGCATCATGTACACTGAAGCATGGAATGTATCCATTGTTATTTCCTGCTCTGCCCTTCATATCGGTTTCAGGATTAATCCTGTTGCAGACGAGCATGTCAAAAAGTGTGCTGGCATGTTTATAAAAGCACTACACATGCGTGTACCGAGGGTGAGCATGCAGGGATAACTACATGCTTTAAGGTTCCTCTCCCAGCTAAGGACACTGTGGTCTGTATGGTGTCCAGATGACATGAACATGTGTGTTCTTTCATGAAATAAACAAGTCAATCAGTGGTACTGGAAAAATGTTCAGCATGGAAAGGCTGCCATCAATGGTGCATCCCTTACCTAAAAGGGAGTGTGAAAAAATGCAAGTGTCACACAAAGAAGTATTGCAGATAAGACACGCCCCTTTGGGAAGAGTGGTTAGGGAGTAGTATGTAGCAGGCCGTGCACTTTGGAGCACACTCACAAATATCTTATTACAGCATAGTGTGGTGGGGCTCCGTCATTTACAGACAGCCCATTCTTCATTGAAATGATCGCTAAATTTGAATAGACACATCTTCCGATCAAACTAAGTAGCTAAAAATGATAATGTGTGGGAATCATCTGTCAGCCGGGAAATTTGTCATTTCGACTCACCAAGAAAAGCCTCTTGATTTGTTTTGATTCAATTAAAACTTTCGTTTCCGTCACACTTCAGAAATACAAAAAAAGCGCTTCATTAATGCTTTCCTCACAGTTGAAACATTTTGAAATATTTGTACAGTTAATGCATATGTAACTTACATTTTTTTGTGTAAGAACAGTGACATCCTGCAGCCTTCCCTTTCACACCGCCTGCTTGCCACATATTTCATTTTACAAACTCCTCTCACTTACAGATAAAGATGTTAAAAGAATAAGCAGAAATACATAGCCTAACATTTGATCTGTGACTTTGAATGCTCAGCAAATGTGACATCATAAAAACAAATTTAAAGACATCCTTATTGCTCATTCACCTTTGGAACTCCCCCTTTTTTGTTGTGCTGCAGCAACCCCCTACTCCTATGTACACTGCCTATGAAGCCAGTCAATTTATGAATTTGGTGGTAATTTGCCTAGCTACCTTCAATTAAAGAGTATAGGGGCATATTATCAAGAAACGGCATTAAAATTATCGCCGCTTTGGCGGCCGGAAACTGCCGCTAAAGCGGCGATAATGGGCTTGATAATATGCTGCAGAGAATTCCCATAGAAGCCCATGTTCTGGTGTCAAAATGGGCTTCTATGGAAATTCTCTGCGACATATTATCAAGGACATTATCGCCGCTTTAGCGACAGTTTTCTGCCGCTAAAGCGGCGATAATTTTAACGCCATGCTTTATAATATGCCCCAAAGTACCTGCCGGAGCAAGACCTTTTTGCTCCCGGCACCTCAGTCAGTGATTGGCTCATTTCACATAAGGCGCAAAGGGTGTCATTATTTCAGTCACAGTTTTAATTAACCGGGTGAATTTATATAGCTAAATCTGTAAATAAAGGTGGAAATGTCCCTGTTGGACCTGGCCCTCTCTGCAGGGTCACCCCAGAGTTTTGCTTTCTTCTGCTTTCCTTTGATGAACTCTTTTTTGTTGGGTTTATGGATTCAGTGCATTTTTCCCTGTAAAAAGTGGTAAGGTGAGTGTGATCTCCCTTTTAAACATGGTAAAACTTGCCTAACTGGTAAATTTACTTTACTTGTAAGCCCATAATAATTGGTACTACTTGGACCCAGGGCCTGTAAATTAAATGCTACTATTGGGTTCCTGCACGTGTGCTATCCACTAAAGTACCCTTTAAACACATCTCAGGCCTGCCACTGCAGCCTCCAGTGTAGTTTTAAACTGTCATTTCGACCTGGCAAAATAAACCTTTTTCAAGGCCTAAAGCTTCCTTTTTAAAATGCATAAGTCACCTTTAAGGTAGGCACTAATCACCCTTTAGGCAGGGTGCATAAGGTATAAAATGTAGGACATATGTGTTTACATTTTTCATGTCCTGGCAGCAAAAACTCCTAAAGTCCTTTTTCCCTATTGCAAGGCCTATATCTCCAATAGGTTAACACTGGGTTACCCTGTTTCAATTAATAAGTGCTAACTTCAGATTGCGAGTAGACAGAGAAATGATGTTTACAATCAAATAAATTGTAATTTAAAATTGTCTTAATTGGCTGCTGCTCTCTTTAAGAGCTTCACTACATTGTGCTGCTAATCCACATCCAGTCACCCGATTCCTTGAGTAGAACCACCTGGGTCGATCGTTTTGGGTGGCTTTCAAACAGCGCATACCTGTCTGCTCTCCATTTTGTGCTACATCCTGCCCTCTTGGGAGCACAGCCGGTGTAAGGTAGGTCTGCTGTGCGGAGAGGCGATGCGGCGCTCCCCCTATGGGGCTGCGGTGGGAGTCCCCTTGTGTCTCGGAGGCTCCAGTGGATAATTGCCATCAGGTGAGGGGCACCCCTTCGAAAGTTCATAAAGCTGACGGTGCTGGGCTCACTGGCTGGCTGCAGACTGCCCCAACGGCCAAGGGTGAGGGGCCAAGACTGGACCTGCTGAAGTACCCAGACTGCTGCTGACTGGTCCCCCTGAGAGCCGTGAATGGTGGTGGCCATGCAGCAGAGAGGACTGGCCAGAGAGGCATGCAATAACAGGATCAGACCCTGGCAAGGAGGTGAGAAGTGGCACAGAAGCGGTGTTGGCAGCTCTCTTCACGGCCTGACTCGGAGGGCTCCTCCCTGTTGCACCCTCGATGCAGCGTCCGGCAGTCTGAGGGGTGATCTGACCTCCATATTTTGGGAGCTGCAGAAGTGAGTCAGTGCCTCTGACCTTGATAGGCCCTTCAAAGCTCCCTCCAACTGGCGCCCACTGTTGACGGTTTCTCCGTGACTGCCCCGGCAGCCTCGGATGGCCCTTCAACCCTGGCACCTCCACGCCTGGCCCCTTGTGCCCCAAACACTGCAGTGATTTTTCTTCTTCGGAGTTCACCTAGAGAGGCAACTGGTGCTGGGACCCTTCACCAACATGGCATTGGTTGCACATCAGCATTGCGGAGGCTGCAGTCAGTGGCATACTCGAGCCGCGTGGGGCTCTCTCGGTCTCTGCTGGTGGGGGCAGTGGCTGATGCAACATATGTGGCATGGGCTTGTCTGGGCATGTGCGGGGGGCCTGCAGTGACAATTTGCTGGCTATTATAACCCTTCTGAATTTAACTCACACCGATAGGGCCACTTGTGATGTGAGCCTGACGTGTGCTTTGGTGGCAGTCCCTGGACAAGCCTACTTCCTCTTTGTCTACTAACCGGGTGGTGCAGTTTGAGGAGATGACCGTGTGGTGCTGTGTGGGTGGCCACTTACAGCAGCATATTCAAGCCATATGTTACATTTGCTCTTGCTGGCAGATACCTCTTGCAGTGTGATCCACGCATCCTGGGCCTGCACAAGTGCAGTGGCAGGGCCTATAGAGATGTTGTGCACACTACCGTAGTCTCTCTGCCTATGCTGCTGGGGCTGTTGGGGCTGCAAGGTTGCCACCTACTTCATTTGGGACTGCTTGCCTTCTCATCCATCTGTAGATTTCGCAGTGCCATGGGCCTTGACTGAGAGATTTACTATCTGTTCCCTATTTCAGTGTTTGTCGCTCATGCATTGGATATGGCCTGAGTCAAGCTGGCTGGCTTTGCCTCCCAACAAAAATAAATATTTATTAGGCAAACAACACTGACAGATGAAGCCGGAGCGACTGGTGGGGGATACACAGCAGGCCGAGGGGCTTCAAGCACCCTCCATTTTGCAGGCAATTCACAATCTCAAGGACACCATGGAAGTTAATATGGAGGAACTTAATGTTGATCTTGCCTTGACTCAACAGGACTTGAGGAATGCAGTATACAGAGTCACCAAGGTGGATGTGAGCCTGCCTCCTGCTTTGGTGGTGTACCCTGGTGAGGCCTATTTCCTCCTTGTCATCTGACCTGTTGGTGCCATGTGTGGAGACAACCATGCGGCGCTGCACAGGGTGACCACTTTCGATGGCATATATACGAGCGGAACAGTACATTTACCCTTGATGGCAGATGCATCTGGCAGTGTGACCTGTTCATCCTGAGCCTGGCCGAGCACAGCAGGAGGGCCTATCGAGACGTTTTTTACACTGCCACAGTCTCTCTACCTACACTGCTGGGGCTGCCAGGGATGCGAGACTGCAGCCTGCTTCATTTGGGAATCCCCACTTACTCATTATCTCTAGATCTGGCTGCACTGTGGGCCATGGCTAAGGGGGCAGCCGTCCTCTGGATTTTCCCATCCATTCCCTTTGTTGGTGTTTGTCCCCCCTTCCTGCATCAGATATGTCAAGGGACAAATGGGCTGGCTCTGCCTCCCAACAGCAAATAGATACATTTACTTAGTAAACGATGCAGGAAGATGATGACCGAACATTTTAGGGAGTTACACAGCTGGCCAAGGGGCTTCAAACTTCTTTTATTTTGCAGGCAATCTGCAATCTCAAAAACACCATAGAGGGTAAAATGGGGTAACTTGAAGTTGATCTTGCTTGAGGAACGAGACTTGAGGAATACTGTACACAGAGTCACCGAGTTGGAGGGCAAGGTTTCCAAGACTGTAGATGCAGGCAAGTCACATGAATCCCGCTTGGTGACTCTGTAATGCTTGGAGGAGAAGAGGTCAGGTTGAGATGCAACAATTTGCACATTGTGGGTTCCTTGCGGGTGCAGAGGGGACTGCCTCTTCCTCATTCATCTATGAATGGTTGAAAAGCTGGGCACCCAAGACAGAAGTCTTTAACAGCTTAATCTTTAAAAAAGCACATCGAGCTCTGACCACTAAGCCCCTCGTGGATGTCCCCACCCTTTTATTGCCTCAGCTAGGCAGACCACAATGCTGTCCTGAGGGCAGCATGCAAGACAGGATCACTAACTTTTCAATCCTTCTCATGATGATCCTCCAGACTTCACTCTGAGGGTCCAGCAGCAAGGGTTCTCCTGCCTGGATGTGATGCAAAAACTTAGGGCCATGGGTATTATATACATGCTGCTCTTTCCAGCTCAACTTAAAGTTATTTTTCAAGACAAGAACTTTCACTTTGATACTCCTGAGGCTGCTTGAGACTGGATGGGGAGTGTCCCATTCTGTGCACTGAAGGAAATTCTGCCTCTAGAGGGTGAAAGGAGAGGGGGAGGCATTGATGGCCTGCCCAGTGAGTAGTGCATGGCCCTGCGACAGCTGCAGAGCTGCCCATACCGGAGAGACTGATCCCTTGGGCCTGAGCGACCCTGCAACTGGGATGATATCTCTGCATGGGCAGCTGGTCCACCTGTGGAGACTGCCTCTGCCACACCCTCACTGAACATACCAGACCTCACATAGGGACTTACTAGATTTTCCTCTGACAGGTATTCCAGCACACCGTAGCCTAGGCGCAATGTGAATGCACACTGTTCATTGCGCTAACACAGCCATCGCTATTATTTTTTCTTTTGTGGGTTGTGTTGCTAGTTATGAGGCTTGTCCTCTTTGGGTGGTTGGATAAGGGGTCTGGTCCTAGGGGAGACACACATCTCAGGTTAGCCCAGTTGGCGACTGTCCCTAGTTGAACCACAACAGGTGCTTCTAGTTTGGAAAGTTTGAGGAGAGTGTTGTGGGTGGGCGAAGGGGGAAGGGGAGTTTTTCTTTTCGTTGGATCTACTGGTAGTTTTACATGTGGTCTTGTCAGACTTGGCATATGCGACACTCATACTGATGTTGTTGATCACAATACACTCTACCAGGCAGACCAGAAAAAGTAGATAAGGCGCAGGGTGGCAGGTCCCTGTGTAGGCTGTCAGTCTCTTGAGGAACTTGAATGGTGATAGAATTAAGTGCGGAGTGGTGCTTAAAGCGGCTCAAAGATTAGGCTCTGATGCCCTTCTGCTCCAGGAAACCCATCTCTTGGGCAATAACTGTCCATTCATGGCCGGCAAGGGTTCTTGAATGTCTTCCACTTGGGGTTCCACCTAGGGTCACTGGATGTGGCCATTCTGGTGCACTGGCGTGTCCCTCTGGCAGTGTCCAAGGTGTGACATGATGGCTTAGGTCCTTATATGGCAGTAACAGGCACTCAGTGGGGTTTCATGATCTCAATACTTTGTGTATATGCTCTCCCCCTCACTGCTGGGTTCCAGGGCAAGCTGGACAGTCTTCTGGGAGAGATGCCTGATGCCCTGTGGTTCCTGGGTGGTGACCTTAATGGAATGTGCGACCCTGGCCTTGATTCATCTGTTGTGCCAACCACTGCTAGCCACAGCTCTACCTTGCTGCCCACCTTTTTAAGTGACTTGTTCCTAGTATATGTCCAGAGGGCACACCACCCGAGCAAAGTTACACCATCTAGTCCGGGTGCATATGTCCTTATCCTGGCTCAACTAATTCTTACTGCCCTGTCCGAAGGGACATTGTGTCCTAGATGTTCGCCTGCTAGTGAGTGGCCTCTAGGACCACTCACAGGTGGCACTAGACTTGGCTTGGGGTCTATCCAGATCAGCGTCAGCCTGGATTCTGAGTTGTTGGTGTCTTCAGATGGAAGAGTTTGAGAAACTTGTAAACAGATGTGTCAGTGGTTACCGAAGGAGAATCAGGTTTCAGTCAAATCCCCTGGCGTCTGTGGGAGGCCCAGAAGACCACTCTACGTGGTGTCATTAGTTTCGGTAAGGCCTTGAGGCATGGGTGCTTGGCCTTGAGAGCCATTACATAGCAACTATTGAGGATGTCCTCCTCCACAACTCTCTCCATGCTCAAACTGTACTTAAACAAGAGCTTCCGCAAGAGGCTCAGGACTGGAGGCATGGTTGGCCACACACAGTTGCCTATATCACTGGGGAGACAAAACAAGCAAAACGTTACATTGGCTGACCGATATCTGTGGGTCTGGCTAGCATAGAAAAACTTAAAGAACATACAGTACTAGCAAGAGTCTGTTATTTATACATGGGGGAGTCCTTTTATAAGGACAGAATCCCATCACCCACTGAAGTGGCATGCTTCATTATCTGGGCTCTCCCCTTGGCTGCAACACCTAGTGCAGCCAAGGGCTACAACCCCCTCACTGTGAGGGAGGAGCTCACAGATGTTTATAGATGCTATTCTGTTGTAGGATCTACTAAAATCCACCTGATGTAAAGCGCTGCAGTTTAGCGTGATGGGTGCAGTGCAAACAAGAGGAAAAGTGATATGTGGCTTAAAATTGTCTACCAAGAGAAAAAGGAACTTTATTAATTAACTCTTGCTGTCAAGGTTAAAAACAGTGCATGTGCAGTTAGGAAATATTAGCTGCATTTGTCCAGATAACAGGTCTACATGTTTCAGCCATTGTGATCTCAATGGGATTGCGGACTTCCTCAGGACCTAGATGTTCAATGCTACTGCGAACAGTGAAAGAAATGTAAAGGTAATGATAATAAGAACACTTGGTAATGTGATTGAAACATATACAACCCACAAAAACCAGTAGTCCCAGTTTCGGTGGTTTAGAATATGCTGATTACGAGTAAACCCCTCACCTCACCTGGCAACAGCTCAGGACGTGAGGCACCGCTCTGTCCATCGTTACCCCAGACTTCTCAAGAGCTGCGAGCAGAGGTCTGGAGAAGTCCGAGGTACCGATGTGAGATGTTTACTCGTAATCTACGGGTGTTATCAACCTTTACATTTTTTCACTGTTTGCAGTGGTATTGAACATCTAGGTACTGAGAGTTAAACATCATGCTACATTGACCAAGATGCAAATAGGTAATGGCGCTGAGACTTGTCAGCAGTGTGCTCCTATCCCATTTCACTATTTAAAAAGACTCCCATGAGCCACCGAGCTGACAAGCTTTGCAGCCTCTGCGTGCCCAAAGGGGAATTGTGCCTGAAAAGTTGAGTGGAAGCATGACCAGCAACCCACTAACATTTTCTCTAATGATAACGGAGTACTCCAGAAACACGTGTCTAGAGATACGCTACAAAAATATGGCATTAGCTGATTAATATTTTGAACTTTGTACTGAGAGCTAAAGATTGTACTACATTGACCAAGATACAAAGAGGTAATGGCGCTGAGACGTGTCAGCAGTGTGCTCCTATCCCCTCTCCCTGCACCAGGAAAAGCCTGTTGGAAACTGACATCGTAATCCCGACGATGGAACCGCTGCCCTTAAGGGATTACGCGGCTGTTTTGAATGACCAGCGGGCTCCTTGAGCCAATTGGATTTCAGCTAGAATGACTGGCTGGTTTGACTTGCAACAGCTTACATTGTAATTAGGCTGTCGGAAGTCAACCCAGGAATGTCGGTAGGAAAGCCTCCGACCTGCAGTCAGAGGCTTTCCGACCAACATTCCAATGAGGCTCAAAGTCAGAAGATAAAATCTTTGAGCAAGACAACCGTTTGCTGTATCTGACAAATGCTTCGCCTTGGCCAGCCATAAATCTCACCTAGGTTCCAGATGCCCCAAAACTGTGACTTCTGATTGTTTTTTTACTTTTTCTTGCCTCTTTTTGGCTTAAAATTTTAAATACATTTATTTCTCCAGTTCTCCTTAATAGATGTGTGTTGTTTTGGTGTCAGTTTGCAAATTAAACATTACGCTATTTTTATAAATTTGTTCCCTGGTAACCCCTCCCAAATTACTAACTGATTCTGGACAGTGGTAACTTCACTTTTAAGTTAAGAGAAGATACAGTGTATCTTCATATATGAACAGCCGAATGCATACATAGTTAGCTCATTCGAGGATACTCAAATTTCTAGTCAAGAACAAAGGCTCAAAATATATTAACAAATACTGGGCATATTCTCAAGAACGTGTGATACCCATCGCAAAAGTTACTTAACTCAACCTCCAACATCGCAGTCTATCACGGGAAACTTACGCCGTGTTAATCAAGTATTCACAACACGGCGGTACCATGCGATAGTCACCAGAGAACGTGTCTAATGGCCACATTAAAATCAACGGCATGCCGCAAAAATGCGAAACGCGAATGCAAAAAAAGCTTCAATTAGGCCAAGCGCGATAAAAAAAGCTGCAAAAAAACCAGCGACAGGCATGAAAATCCCACGCGTCTGGTGGGAAAATGCAATATAAAAGCAGAACAAGAAAAACTAGCGCAGAGGCCAACGAGAGCCCCACAGACCACCAGCAAGGTACAATGGAGTTGGGGAAGGCCAGGGAGAAGAGGGAGAGGAAGACGGGATGCAGTCCGCAGGAAAACAAGACCAGCGTCACGGAGGTGACAGAATACTACCAGCAACTGACCCACAATCAGTCTACCTGGAATGCAGCTGGAGTGTCGAGGAGGCCAATGGAGGAGTCAAAGAGGTGCTGGCATGACGTGAAAACCCAAACCAGGCACCAAGATGCCGCCAACAGGAAGGCAGCAATGGCGACAGGGGGTGGGAGTCCTGTGCCACAGGAGGAGCAGGAGGAAATGGAGGCCAGTCATCAGTGTGGAGACGGTGCAAGGAGGTGGGAGTACGGACACAGCCAAGAGGACCTGACAACAACAACAGGGTGAGTAACGATCAGTTACTGGGGGTACGGGGGAGATGGGCACAATGGCACACATGCACGACGATGTGTAGCACACTGCTCAACCACAATGACCCTGAATCATGTCCCTGAACCCTGTGGCACACTACAGTACACACACATAGCAATTACGGCACATCCCATGACAATGTGGCCCCAAGTGCAACACCGACACTGCAAAACAGGGGAATCAACTGGGTCCGCACTAGGCCTGGGCGGTAAATTCCGTTCCGCTCGCGGAATTTGCGGAATTTAGGCAATTTCGCGTTCCATGGAGAACGCGAAATTGCCCAAAATTCTGCTTTCCGCGGCTTCGCGGAATTTTTGCTAGTTCGCGATCTCAAACTGCGTGTTCGCGAGATATTTTCCCCCGAGCACGCAAACAGAGGTCGCGAACAGGGAAAAAGCATCGCGAACAAGCAATTCCGCGTGTTCGCAGAATTTCTGCGTGTTCGCGGAGATTTTAAACCATTTCGTGGAGATTTGCGTAACGCAACTTCGCAAATTCCGCCCACCCCTAGTCCGCACATGAGCAGAAACAGGGCACTTCCATTGAACAGGTCAGGAAACAGTGAGATGCATATGTACGTGTACAACCTCACATCCATCACATAGTCCAAATATCCACTGTCCCCCCTCAAATTGCCATCCCCGCTCAAACAGTCACAATGTACATTGTCTCCAGTAGCGGTCTGTGGAGGGAGTTCGGTGGGGTAGTGAGGCGGGGCGGGGAAATGTAAACACCGGAATATGGATGAATGGAGGTAAGAACACATTTAAATAAATAAAATGAATTTCGTTGCGCGCGCTGCATCGCATGTGCGATGCATTGCGCGCAAAGGAATTTGTGTCCAAGCTCCGACCCGCTGCCTGCGGTGACATGTCTGCATCTGCTGTAAACAGCACAATGCAATGTCGTAGGGCCCTCATGCATACAAGAAGACCACAGGGACACACGCATATATCATGTAGAACTGGCTAAGGGCACGTGTGCCCGGCCCCTTTAATGGCAGGGTCACATGTACAGTGACGCCTGTGCTAGATGTGTGTGGGGTGAGTATAATCCAGCCCGCACAAAGTGCTTGGTGCTGGCAACAACTTGAACTGTGGACACCAGTGCAATGGAAACAGAAAAAACCTGCATAATAAGAGTCAACTGCTGAGCAACATGGAGGGAGGCGGAGCAAGGACAGAGGTCACCCAACATGCAAACAGAAGTGTCCGTGAGTTGCAGTGCACTGAGGTTGGGGCATCAGAGATGAGCGCGCTCATGTGAAGAAATTGCAAGAATTGTGTCCCTTCGGGTTGTTCCTGGTGCAGCTGCAGGGGGGGGTCACACCTGCATCATCTTCCTCATCATCATCCCTGGTCTCCCACACTGCCAGAGCTGACATTGCTGCGTAAGCTCGCCACAGCACATAACCAAAACAGTAATGGAAGAGGGTTCGTGGTGCACTCAGTTAGTGGCACCTGGAGTGCTGAGTAGGGGAACACGCAGAAGATGTCATCCACAACAGCTGCGAGCAACTCTGCCAGTGTGCCAGTATGACCGTTTCGGCTCTGGCAGTTGGCGTTGGTCCTGGCGGTGGTGGCGTGTGCCTCCTGTAGTGATGTGACGTCCGGGCCGGTCAGAACTCAATTTGACGTGTGGGCCCTGGTGTGATACAGATGAGGCCAGAGGCAGCGGACAGCGCTGGGCCACAGAAACATGGCGTTGATGAACCCAAGGCCATCGCCTCAGAGGCCATCCAATATCTCAGAAGAAGGGGTCCCGGACCTGACCAGCACAGAGTTAGTTGCCCCGGATGCACAGCGGCCGGCACAGGCACCCCGCCAGAGGACGGTGTCTTGCAGTTCCATCATATGGGCCATGAAAGCCTCATCAATGTCCAAGGTGTATGAGGTGGAGGGTTGCGGGGGACAGTGGAAGGTGTCCTCCAGGGCATGATGCAGAGGTTTGATGTTATCCGGAAGCAGCAAATGGGGGAGTGGAAAGCGACAGCCTCGTTGCCAACACCAATGAGGCATCAGCCACATGAGGATGAAAACTAACCCCTAGTCCATTGACTCATACAGCACCAAAGTTCAACCAGAGAGTGTCCATGAGTGTCAGGGAACAGACTAAGTGGCACCGGTGCTGGAGGGGATGCAGTCTGCGATGATGCCGGTACACTGATATGAACCATTGCTAAATCAAGACTCTGTGACCTACTGGACCGCAGTGTAGGCCGGAGGCAGTGGTCAGCAGTGGTCCACAGCCACGTGTCGTTAGCTCACGATG
Source organism: Triturus cristatus (assembly GCF_964204655.1). Classification (NCBI taxonomy): domain Eukaryota; kingdom Metazoa; phylum Chordata; class Amphibia; order Caudata; family Salamandridae; genus Triturus; species Triturus cristatus. The sequence continues at coordinate 344,573,057 of NC_140587.1, read as the reverse complement.
CACAGAGTTAGTGACACCAGGGCAGTTGTCGGTAGTGTTTGATCACCTCCATAACAATGATCCTATTCCCACCAGACTGCAACGCGTCATCCTCTTATGCCTCTCCTTGCGTGCAATGATATTTGTTCTGCCTTTGAATGATCTATGTCCAGTTCCAATTCATGTGCAGCGTAGGCCGAGGGGAGTAGTCCGCGTAGGCCCATAGACACGTGTGGTTGTACTGCTATGCACAGACTTGGTGGCACCACATCAAAGGGAGTATAGTGACATAAACTCTGCCTTAAATAGAGTTCACTGCCATGGTGTAACCAATACTCAGTTCCAAATGTGTGACCTACTTGTCTGTAGTGTAGGCCGAAGGCAGTAGTCAGCAGGGGACAACAGACATGTGTCGTAGGAATGCTATGCAGAGTTGGTGGCACCACATCGAAGGAAGTACATTGACATAAGATCTGCAATGAACATATGTACTCTGCCATCATGTAATCAAGACTCAGTTCCAAATGTGTGACCTAGTTGACCGTAGTGTAGGACGGGTGCAGCAGTAGAGTACGTCAATGAGAAAGGAGTAAAGTGGGCCTGTGTCGGGAAGGCCGTGATGGTCTGAGAGGCTGCCAGGGTCGCGGGCTTTGGGCTTGGAGCTTGCGCTGGCACGTGGTGGTCCCTCCATGCAACACGCCGGTGTCGGCAGGTGATCAGTGTAGCCTGGCTGCGCAGGGGCGGGCCTGATGGGTTTGGGGTCCAGCAGGCCGGGGGACAGTAGGCGCACAGGATCGCAGGCAACTCTGCTCACGAGAACGGTGTTGGCCTCGTGGCAGGGAGAGAGACGCCGCCCTGGCAGAGGCATTGGGCATTCCGTAAGAGGACCACACCCAGGCCTATGTGCTTTTTATTCACACCCCCTACGCTGGCCTGGTGTACGCAGGGCCATCCCACTCTGCTCACGCTTATGGGGGTAGCGTAACAGGTAACATTTCCGCGTACTCCTCCACTGGTTAGGGTGACATGGTTGCGTCCACTGTCCACTACACTCCATACACCAGTGGTGTATGTCGCCATGGATATGGGTGTGTTCTGCATACTGCGATCTGTCCAGCACATCACCGCCACTCTTGGCATTGTGTACTTTCCTAATCATGGTTCTCCTGCCTGACTCACACATGCCTGGTTCCCATCTTCCCCCACATTCCGCTATTGCGTGGCTGGGGTGCCATGCCATTGATGGCTTATTTTCACTGCTTGCCCAGGTTAACATTGTAAGTTGTTCTATCATGTCTGGTGTGTGGGCATGTTGTTTTGCATGTTGTATTGTATGTGATTTTGTGATGTGTATATTGCCAGAGTTGTGAGTTGCATGGTTGTGGAGTTGAGGTGTGTGGGGTATTCATTTGGAACTTGCCATGGGGCTGTGCATTTTCCTTGGTGCCATCCTGGTAGCGCTGGTTAATGATTGACTGTCGGAGGATGAAGGAATCATGCACACTGGCTGGGTAGTTGGTGACAACATTGGTGAAGAGTCCCTTGTGGTCCACTATTACCTGCACATTGATGGAATGTGTGTGCTTTCCTATGCAGTGATTGTGTGCTGTGTCACCAGGGGGCACAAGTAGGACATTTGTGCTGTGGATTGCCCTCAACACGTGCGTGCATCCAGCTATGGCTTATGGTCCTTGCTTGGTCTCCAGCGGATCCTGCGCATTGTGGTGGATGTACAGATGCTGGGGTACCAGGCTGATGATGGCTTCCAGGACAGGTGTGAGGGACTTGGATGCGGCTGGCTGTGAGACTCCTCCGACTCTGGCGGGTGTTGGTTGGGGGGTACCAGAGGCCAACAAGGTGCATCACAGCCAGCAGCTTTGTGTGGGGTGGGATGTTGGTTGTCCGCTGTGTTGGTGCCGTCGGCCTGTTGGGCAATGATGGTCAGGATGCGGAGGATAGTTGCCCTTTTGAGCCTGTAATGGGCAATGGCATCCTCTAGTATTGAGTCTGTGAGGCTGGTGCGTTTCCTGTGGGTCGGCTGTCTTTGGCCGTGGTGCCTCTGTGGTGGTCTGGGGGGATTCCGGGGAGGAGTGGTGGGGTCCTGGGTGTGGTGGCGGTGGGTGTTGTTGCCCTATTGGGGCTCCGGGCTGCATGTTCAGTTGCCCGGGTGCATCTGTTGTTCTTCATGTTTGGCTTTGGGCTGTGCTCCCTTGTCTGGTGCCGGTTGTCGTCCAACTTTACACCAGGTCAGAGCAGGTGTTAGTTTCCTGCTGCTACCGCGCCTTATTGCTTGTTTTGTGATCTTTTCGCCAATGTCGCTGGTTGTTGAGAATGTTGTGGAGTGGTGTTGTTGCAGCTTTTTGCTCAGGAACGCCTACTCTGCATCTCGTTAGCGATAGTTGCCGGGGACATCTCTGGCGATGTTTTTTGAGGATGCTATCACCAGAAAACTAGTGATATGGGCTGTTTGCAGCAGCTTGTGAATGATAAATACCACTAAACAGCCAAATGTATCATACGCACTGCTCAAAATCAAATTACTATATGCAGTGACAAGTAGTAAGAAGAATTAGTAAATGCTTTTAGGACATCAGGAAATCGAAAACCAGACATTGTTAGTCACTGTGTAATAATGTATGTATGTGTATGTAAATGGTATTTCTATGGCACAAAGCTAGTCAAAAGGCAGTGGAAGGCTGTACATGATCAAAGGCATGCATAATCCGAACGAGTAGTAAGAGACAAAGCTGGTTTGTGGAAGGTTGTGATGTAACTCTATGCTTATTACACATGGCTTATTTGTCCAAAGAAAAAACCATTCTCTATGTGGCTACTCTGCGCTTTTAAAAATAGCATATACTAAGCATTTTTGGTGCTGTTAGTGATCAGAAAAAACACAATGGATAATAAAAAAATTATGAAAAGGTATTACAAAAGTGTGTCACTTCATAACATAAATATTTATTGCGGCATGTGAATATTTTCCTCATGCACAACAGGAGATCAATTGATGTAGTAACCACCCCATGAATCAGACATTAGATTCGTGGGATGCCACCTGGTTTGGTGGAGCACTATCATCTGTATCTAAAAAAATGCAAGCCAGACAAAGTTGAAAGAGCTCATTTTTTCCAGAATGTTATCATTTGCATCAATACTATAAAGAACATGATACTTTTTTTCAACACCCTAGGATAAAAACGAAGAGCAAGCCCATTTCTTGGATTTTAGAGGCTACTCATGTAGGGGTAAGCTACCAGTCTATAACTTCCAACATGTGATCACTTTCTTTGCATACTGAAATACAACAAATGTGGTAAGCTCCTTCAAGCCAAACATTCGAATTCAAATGCTGCAAAAAAGCTAACCTGTGTAGTTTATCTATGTGCCAAATACATCGATGTATGTGAACAAAGTAGTATTTCATCTGGCATCCTCTGAGATCAAATCAAGCGCTGGCCGTTGGGCAATCTTATTGCCACATCTTCCTTTGTTAACAACATATTCATAGTGCTTCACTGCTGATGTAGCGGGGTGTTGAGAATGGAATCTTGACATGACAAGATTCCGTGCTCAACAGTAGAAAGTTGGGTTGGTATTCGGTTGCAATGGTCTCTGGTGGCTCGCTGCCCTCTGTTTCTGAAGAATAAACCTATTTTTGAAGAATATTGGCCTCTGTCTTACCTTCAGCTACCACCATGTTTCTGTGAACCCAATTCAAAGACAGACATTTAAGAGCATGTACACACCTATGCTAAGTGTGCAGTAGCAGAATAAAATACACAATCTGATGTATTGATAAAATGTATTCCTATTGCCAAGTGTCCTTTGACTGAGCTATCTCTCCATTATAGAACAGATCTTCCAGCACGCTTTATTTTATTTTGTGTTTGTTTATTTATTTGTGTGTAAAAGTTCGATAGAAATATTGCTAATTAACAACATTTACAATAACAACTAACACGATTGTATTTACAAATCTGAAATTAGTTCAAGATTCACTGAGTTTGGGTAAGACAGTACCTAACAATGCTTCAACGTAAGTCTGTATTAAACAAAAGCCTGATGAGTGGATTGCTTAAATTAATCTCAGCCACTGGTGATTACTTGGTGCTGCATCCCAGTCCATCACTTTTTTAGTCACTATGCCACCTCAGGTTAAACCTAGCTGTATGGAAATCAGTGTTTGTCCTGCTCCAATAGGAAAAAACACATCCCAAATTGACACATGAGGTCTTTTCCTGACCAGAACATAAGCAACCCAAGACTGGCTTCACCCTATCTGGGGCTCTTCAGTACAATGCAGCTTGGTTCCACTGAGCCAATGAGCATGGAACCCTTGTCTGCTCATATCCGTCGCTCTTAGGAGCTGCAGTAAAGTAAACAAAAAAGTGATGGGTGGAAAGTTTGAATTAACCCTTTCGCTGCGGCGGGAATTCCGCCGCAGCGCTGGGGGGGGGTTGGGGGGCAGCACGGTGGCGCTGTGCTCATGACGGAGCCACTCCGTCATGAGCCACGGTTGAGCTGTGCTCATGACGGAGTGGTTCCGTCATGACTCCGCCCAGTTGCATTGTCCCCCCGCACAGGCGGGGAAACAGCGCCGCGTGGGCGGAGCGGCCGCCAACGGTCGCGGCATGACGGAACCACTCCGTCATGAGCACACGGCAACCGTGGCTCATGACGGAATGGCTCCGTCATGAGCAGGGGAGGGGTTAATCTCAGCTTTGTAGTGGCTCAGGCCGCATTCCACAGTGTTGTTTTTTGCCCACCATACCCCCTCAGATAAGACCATTTGTTTTGAAAAAAGAGGAAACAGGCAGCACCTAGCTCTGCATTCTAAAATCACCAACAACTCTTCATTCTTAACACCAACACTTGGAAGGTCCCTGCTTTTCTACGTTAAAAAGGTGCTCAGTAATCTAAAAGAAAGCTCTCGCTTTATATGTCTAGACGCAGACAAAACACAGGCCTAATAAAGAATAATTCCTAAAAAATAAATGTTTACAAATAACTTCCGATAATTTTAACAACAGGTTCACTGTCAGCATTTATGAAGCATTTACTGTGCATACAAGTTCAGATGATCCCAATCAATATTACAAAAATGTATTTTCTTAATATGTATGAATATCCTATACATACAAGATAATAATGAAGGCAGGGACACTGTTCCCTAAGTATCTGGTCTCTGTTCCGTAAGTATATGGTCTTTATTTGATTCAAGCCAGTAGGCTTACCTGGGTGAAGCTACCACCTCAAAACCTTAAATATGCATCGTACAGCAAGAACCTGTTCATATGGTACCGATAGGTAGTTACACCACAACATAATGCTTTGACACACACATTTAGGGGCATATTATCAAGAACGGGGTTAACGTTATCGCCGCTTTAGCGGCAGGAAACTGCCACTAAAGCGGCGATAATGGGCTTGATAATATGCCCTTGAGAATTCCAATAGAAGACCAGGTTTGTGGTCCTTCACACTAGAACCTGGGCTTCTATTGGAATTCTCAAGGGCATATTATCAAGCCCCTTTTACCCGCTTTAGCGGCAGTTTCCTGCCGCCAAAGCGGCGATAATTTTGACGCCGTTCTTGATAATATCCCCTTAGGGGGGTATTATCAAGAAGAAGCGATAATTATCGCTAACCGCCGTTAGCGTGACTATTTTTATCGCTGTCTACCACGGGAAATTATTGCCGTGTTAGCGGCGCATTAATAAGATGCCACTAACAGGCGATAGTTTCCCTTACCGACTGAAATGTCCGGTGATAAAATTAGCGGGACGGCGATAAAAAATCATGCGCTAATGTTAAAAAAGTGGTGATACGCCCATTAGCGCTAAAAAAACCCACACGTTAGGCAGCCCAACATGAGTGATTTGTCCTCTAACTTAAAAAATAGCCCACCTCCCATAGAAAAGGTGCCCCCAAAAAACGTTTAATGCAGATTGGAGCAGCCAAGTGCATCACACATCAACAACCCCCTCAAGCCACCCAACAAACAGGATGACCAGGATGAGAGCCTGCATGCCCCGCTGGACCTGCATCTTGAGTCTGGATGCCTCCCTGGACCTGCGCCTGAAGCCTGGATGCCCCGCTGGACCTGTATCTTGAGCCTGGATGCCCCCCTGGACCTGCGTCTGAAGCCTGGATGCCTCCCTGGACCTGCGCCTGGAGCCTGGATGCCCCGCTGGACCTGTGTCTTGAGCCTGGATGCCTCCCTGGGCCTGTGTCTCGAGCCTGGATGCCCTGCTGGACCTGCCTCTGGAGCCAGAACCCTGCTTGGCCTGTGTCTTGAGCCTGGATTCCTCCCTGGACCTGCGTTTGGAGCCTGGATGCCCCGCTGGACCTGTGACCTGAGCCTGGAGTGAGATGTGGAGGAGCTGTGGAGTCGATGAGCCGTAGCGGGGGACATTTATGCATGACGATCGCCAGTACCTGGTGGTGAAGTCAGGCAGGTTGCATGAAGCCACGTAGCTTACCTGTGTGAGAAGACCACTGTGCGACCGTTGGAGCAGTTAATGGTAGAGGCGCTCCTGTGCACCAACCTAGTGAGGTCCGCATCACATACTACAATCCACCACTACACTGGGGTGCATGGAGGGGATTACCAACGGTGTGTGCTCTTAACCCTGCATCACAGGCTGTATGATGTTGGGCTGGCCGTACGCTGTGGAGGCTGAGGTCCCTGTCCTACAGTGAACTTGTGTGGCGTGAGCGCTGTGCTTTCACAGCTAAGGGGACTCTGGTGCATCAACTGCATCGGGAGGTCCACCAGCGTACTAGGCGGCGACTGCTGTACCCAGCATAGTGAAATCACACCTGGCTGAGGCTCCTGCTGGCTGAGTCACGGATTTGGAGAGAGTGCAGTAGATTGTGCCACGGTGTCAATGTCCAGGTAAGGAGAAGGTGGGATGTGTAGCGCAAGAGGGTCCGGGGGTGAGTCGCTCATGCTTAACACACATAGATGACACCCCCCCAGTAGCGGCTCTTCCGCTATGGCGGAAAAGCTTTGCCACACCACCTCAAGCAGTGCAGAAGAGGAACAATCATCACATGATGATAACTCAATCAATTAATCACCCATGAGGGTATCAAGGCGCTGAGGGGGGAAGGGAGTGCAGAACTGTCAGCGGAAGAGCCAGGTCTTGAGGGTGTTCCTGAAGGTGTTCAGGGAAGGGACGCATCTGATGTCTGCCGGCAGCTCCTTCCAGGTCTTGGATGCAATGTGGTAGAAGGATCTGCCACCTGCTCTGGCTCTGTGGATGCGTGGAGTTTTGGCCAGTGAGAGTTTGGAAGATCGGATGTCTCTTTTGGGTACGTGGAAGTTGATTCTGTCGTTGAGGTATTTGGGTCCATTGTTGTGTAGGTCTTTGTCAGCGTGAGTGAGGATTTTGAAGGTGACTCTTTCTCCACGGGGAGCCACTGGAGTCTACGTAGGCATTGGCTGATGTGTTCGTGTCGTGGATGCCGAGGATGAGTCTGGCAGCGGTGTTCTGGAGTTTGCAGAGTAGGGACTTGTAAATACTGGTGTAGTATGCGTTTCATTAGTCCAGTCTGCTGGTGATGAGTGCATGGGTGACTGTCTTCCTTGACTCTGGGGGGCTCCATTTGAAGGTCTTGCGGAGGATGCAGAGGGTGTTGAAGCAGCTGGAGGTGACGGTGTAGACCTGCCAGTTCATAGTGAGGGATGAGTTGAGTACGATGCCAAGGTTTTTGGCGTGGTCTGAGGGGGTAGGTGGGCTTCCGAGGGTGGCGGACACCAGTTGTTGTCCCATGCTGAAGGGGTGATCCAAGGACAAGGACAACTGTCTTCTCCGCTTTGAGCTACAGGCAGCTGTTGGTCATCCAGACTTCAACGTCCTGCATTCCTTTCTGGAAGTTGAGTCTGGCGGTAGTGGGGTCTTTGGTGAGGGAGAGGATGAGCTGGGTGTCATCATCGTAGGATACGATGTTGAGGCCATGTTGTCGGACGATGGCGGCGAAGGGGGCATGTAGATGTTGAAGAGGGTCGGGCTCAGAGGTGACCCCTATGGGACTCCGCAGGTGATTTACGTGGGATCGGAGAGGAAGGGTGGCAGTCTGATCCTTTGGCTTCTTCCGGTGAGGAGTGATCGGATCCAGTTTAGGGCTGTTCCTTGTATGCCGGCGTCGTGTAGTCTGGCAACTAGTGTGCAGTGGGAGATGGTGTCGAAGGCCGCTGAAAGGTTGAGTAGGATGAGGGCTGCAGAGTGGCCTTGGTCCAGGAGGGAGCGAATGTCGTCTGTGGCAGCGAGTAGAGCGATCTCGGTGCTGGGGTAGATGTGAGGAGGGCAGGGGTCGGTGGGGACCCCGAGTGGATGCCTTTCATGGTTGAGGCGGTGTATTTGGCTGTGACCGGCATCCATGTGGAGATGGTGGGCTGGCTGGTGTGTCAGGGGGGCAGGGGGCTGGCTGTGGCATCTGGTGGATGGTCAGCAAAGTTGTTGTAGAGTTTTTTTATCTTGAGGTGGAAGTAGTTTCCACGCTTATTGGAGAGGTCTTGGGATGGGGTGATGTCTGTGGCTTTGCTGTGTGGGTTGGTGAATTCATGAATGTCCTTGAAGAGTTGCTTGTAGTTGGTGGAGTTGTTGAGGATTTGGTTGTGGTAGTCCGTTATGACGTCCTTGTAGGTGGTGTAGATTTCGGGAGTCTTGGGGTTTCTCCAGTTCTTCTCCAGGCATCTGCAGGTGCATCTTGCTTCTTGGAGATCGGTGGTGAACCAGGCGACTTTCCTGGGGCGCTGTTTGTTGGACTTGTGTAGCGGGGCGAGCTTATATGTGCAGTTGGAGATCCATGTGTGGAGTTCTCTGGCTGCGACGCTAGCGTCGGATGTGTTGGAGGCCAGGGTGGTGGTTAAGGTCTGGCAGCAGTGTAGGCAGGAGAACTGGCCGTGGGTCGTGTTTGGCGAGGCCTGTTGTCAGTCGCCGAGTTTTCTGCGGTTGAGTGCATGGAGGTTGGCTGAGCTGTAGCAGTGGCTGGCTTGAGATCCAGGGTTCCTGGTGCTGGTCGTGGTCAGGTCACAGACGGAAATAGACGGGCTTGGCTTAGGCACGCCTTCTATATGCCAGCGGTGCATGTCCGCTGCTCAACTGCACAGCATCCCCCATTAGGGAGGGTGAGGAACGATCAGCTGGGATACGGCAATGGGCGAGGAGAGGGGTGTGGGTCTACAGGGACAGCAGCGGCAGGAAGTGGGAAGTGCGGGCTCTGAGAAGCCATAAAAACAAGGGATAACCAACTGATGTAATCATGCTATGTATCCTAAGGGGGTGGGAGGGTGGGTAGGACGGCTCCAAACACAGAGCAGGGCATGGGCGGATTGGCATGCCCACTCAAGTGCGCAATGACTATTTGGACGGCCCACTCAGGCCATCCAAAGCAGTCATGCACACCTCCCTGTTTGCAATGCAGGCTGATTTACAGCCTGCATGGAGAACATGGCCACCCCTCCGGCCCCTGTCTGCATGACTTGTCCCGTTGCTAATTATCAATCCCACCGCTGCATCTCAGCGTTGTGATTGACTCAGGGGAGGGAGCCTGGCTGCCTAATTTGTTTTCCTGGAAGCAGACGCAGGAGAGTAGGAGGTACAAAGATAGCTTCGAGGTAAGACTTCCCTCAATACATTTTTAGCAACATACGCTTACACACACATCCCCACGTCTACGCACCATCCACTGTAATTTTCGGTGTTTACCACCTCACAGCTGTCCACCACACCCTGCACTTCTCAATGGTGGCCACAGTGCGCCCATGCACAGCGAGCATACCACTTGTGTGCTAAAGGCACATACATAGTTGCAACACATGCCATCACCCCGCATTCCATTCCAATGCATACTAATACTTGTCACATTGCAACAGTAGAGTGGGTGTTGCATAGAGGAGACATAAAGATCACTGTTCCCACTTCAGTGAGTGCAACCCAAACATAACCTTTGCACCACAAACCCAACCGTGAACCCTGGAATTCCTTTTTGGAGCCCCCAATACACACACAAAAATCACATTGGAGACAAATGCACAACCCATTTTTCCTATTTAACCCCCAAAACACCCAATTTTTGATATTTTACCCCACAAAACACTAGATTTTTCGTATTTTACCCCCAAAAACATCCCAGAAAACACACAATTTTTTTATATTTTACCCCAACAAAGATCCCATTTTTCATATTTTATCCCAACAAACACCCCATTTTTCATACTTTAAGCCAAGACAAACGTACATTTTCAAATTTTACCCCAAAACCGTTACACACCTGAGAAACTTTAAATTACCCCATTACTGACCTCACAATGCATTGTGATCAAATGCAATGCGAAGGCACCCACGTTGTCGGAGTTGCGGAGTTAACGATGTACTGCCTGTATTGTAATTGTCGTCTACCGTGCCAAAGGCAACCCATAGGCTACGCCGTTTGCATCCGTCTGCCCCTGGACCTCACTCAGCACCAAGGAGCATTCCTCTTGGACACTCCACCACTACGACGTCAGCGCCCTCCTCGCCATCAACCCTGGATGCCACCTTGCCTGCCAGAACCAACCTCTGTTCCATGCAGGACATCACCTTCACCATCACTGACTGCTGCAGTATCACCCACAAAGAGCACCCCGACCATCAAGGAGGAGGCATTGCTGTCACCTACAGAGGCACACACTGACTGACAACGCCCTCTAATGTGCCAAGAGTGACCATGGACCACGTCAACTCCCAGATCCGGACCAAGCCCAAGAAGATCCTCTGCAGCACCCTCGTGCGTAGGCCCCCCAGGCCATGGCCCCCCATTCTCAAATACCATTGTAGACCTCATTGCACCCCAAGATCTCCCATCCACCGATGACATCCAACTCGGTAAACTCAAGTTTTACCTGGACAACCCCAGTGACCAGAGCACCACCCCTTCCTGGGGAGGGTCACCGACATCAGACGCAAGCAGCAAGTCACCTCAACAGGCCACATAGCAGAACACACGGTCGAGCATGTCACCTCTGCCAGCGGGTACTTCAACTACAGCCAAAACACTGGACTCTCCTGGACCGTCCATCATTGGTAACATCACGTCTTCACCTTGCCCACCGGACGCCACCGCCATCATCGCACCCCCTCACAGCTGGATCAAGGCCAGTGAAGAACATCATGTCAACTCCTTCCGCACCAACACTCCACCAATGCTTCCAAACAATGACACACGCAATCACCACCGATGGATCTCCGACAGCGCCGACATTCGGGCACCCCTCATGAACAGCACTGCTTCAGTACCCTCCGCCTGCCTGATGGCAGGCATGAGGGTGAGGCAGTGCCACAGGCATAGGCTGGCCCCATGCATTTTTGGAGTTTCGTCATGGTTTTGACACAACTGCAGCAATGCGTGACTTTAGCGCAGGCAGATAAGTCAGGATTCCTGATGTATCTTTCATTACTTGCGTCATGGAGCGCTGTCCACTGATTACAGCGCATCCATGCTGTCGCAAGAAGGGTGTAGTGAGAAGTGTTGCAACTCTGTCGCAGCGCAGCAACACTTTTCATGACTGTGCCACAGGAACGCGCACTATCTTATTGATTTTTGCATTCCTACACTGTAGTTTTGTCGCAGGGCAGCGCTGCAACATTGCTTGCAGTGCTGGCCAGCGCCAAAACCTGCAGAGATATGGGCCCAAGTTTTATCCCAATTTTTAAGACCAGCTATTTTCTGGTCTTAAGTAACTGGCTCTAACTGCAGTTTGAGCCAGTTTTTTGGCTCTTCAGAATTTCAGGGAGCCCCTTGATAATATGGAGTAGTGGTGTTTTCGTGGCTTTTTGCACGGAAACACCTACTTTGCATGTCATTAGTGATAAATATCGCTAACATGCTTTGAGATAAAAAAAACGGGCCGCTATCACCAAAAAGCTCGCGCTAAGGCCCGTTAGCTGCAGCTTGCTAATAGGGCGATAAAATGATCGCCGCTGTAGCGGAAAAAAAGTGCAGCTAAAGCAGCGATAGGCCCTTGATAATATGCCCTCTAGTGTCTGTCATCCCAAGGTACACGAAATGAGTGTCCTTGAAAACAGCAATTTGAGTTTAAGGGATTTCTTAGAATCAAACATAACACATAACGCATAGGCAGTGCAGTTTCAAAACTTGTTATTCTGCTCAAGAAGACTCAAGTGTGCCAAAGGGTACTAGTGTTGTTGGTCACGGTGGCTAGTGGTAAAATAACCAATTGTGGCATTTTTACTGTGCACTTTTTGAGAGGTGTATCCATTAAAAGTTTATTATGGTTGAGACTACTATTTAAGTGTTGACAGATGTTTTGGCAGATTGAACTCCATCAGATCATATTTCGGTTAGTTACATCGGGGCATATCAGCAACAACCGGCGATAATTATCGCTAAGCGCACTTAGCGCCAGGATAATTATCGCCAGCTAGCATGGATTTTTATCGCTGTCAGTCAGTCAGTCAAAAGTAACTTTATTTGGTTTTCACAAACCGTAAAGCATATAAAACACATTTTCAGTTCATAAAATTCTACTTAGTTCCTTTGTGGCACCGAGCCTTCAGACTTTGCCCACTATTGTAAGTAAGCTTTCTACCGCTATCATACATTTCATCCCCCTGCATATTAAAATGTTTGATGCGGCACCCATCCAACTTGTCACCGCCTGTCTGCAGGTGCGGATATTTAAATCATTAAAAACTGTTCTCAGCATCTTCCTTCTTTCTGATTTTACTGTTTCACAGACACACAGTAAATGGCTCAGAGATTCAATATGATAACCGCATAAACGACATGCCTTTGTTTGATCCTTATTTTTCCAGGAGGGCGCCAAGTCTAATGAACAATGATCTCCAAATCTGTATGCCATAAACCTCCTTTTTAAGGACAATCGGAAATGAGCTGCTAGGTAGGGTTGTGGTCTTAGCCGTGTGTAAGAATTTATTATGACCCATGCGTGGCGGCGTCTTAATAATCCCCTCTTGTCCTCCACGAAGGATAATGCTTTTGCTTTGTTATTGCAAGCTTTTTTAAATGAGGCCTTTTCCAACTTGCTGTTCCAAAGCCCATAGAGCTCTAATTCTTCCAGGGCTATCCTCAGTTGGTCCCCCCACGAGTTTGGGATTCTTTGCTCTAGTTGTTGTTTTATTTCCAACCAGCATAAGTTGTTCAAAGTTCCCAATTCTGCTGCTTTGAGTTTCCAGCATAGATTTACCATGGTTGCCTTCCTTTGGAATACTTGGTTCTGTAGTCCGAATTCCAAACAAATTTGTGCTGGCGAGGAGCCTTTAAAGAGGTTGAATACCGTTTTATAAACCTTGGTTTGTAATTTATTTAAGATGTTACTTTCTTGGCCATGCCAGGTTTCCAGACCGTAGGACAGGGTCGGTAGCAATTGGGCTGCCATGATTTTTAAAAGATGCCCGTGTGATGGGCTTTCCAGTATCTTGTATAGTTGTTGGTAGGCAAATATTAAGGATTGAGCTTTTGCTGTGATCTCCTTTTTCTGCTCCACCATTAACAGATTTCTTGCCATTTTAATGCCCAAGTATTTATAAACTCTTATTACCTCTATTTGAGAGTTCTTTGCGTACCATTTGTAGTTTCCTTGTCTTGGGCCCGCTAATCTTACCACCTTGGTTTTGGATTTATTCAATTCTAAACCTTGGGCGTCCATGTATTCTATAAGTTTGTTTATTGTCCTTTGTAACCCTATCGGAGTTTGACTTACCAGGACAATATCATCTGCATACTGTAAGTATTGAACCGGCTCATTTGCCAAATTTGGTGGGTGTCCATTTATTTGTTCTAAGTGGCTGTTCAAATCTGCTCAGTATAAATTAAATAAGCATGAAGAAAGGACACAGCCCTGTTTTAATCCGTTTGTTATGTTTATTTTTGAAGAGACTCTTTGTCCATCCCCTAGTTTTACAGTAGCCCATGTTTCGCTGTATAATGCTTGTATTGCGTTTATCAGTGGCTGTGGCAGTCCCCTTGCTTTCAGTTTCTTCCACAAGCGGTCCCGCTGCACTCTATCAAAAGCCGCTTTTAGGTCTATATAGCAAGCCACTAATACTCCCCTTTTCCTTTCATCTTTTTCCGTAAGAATTGTCAAGGCTGTTAGATTTGTAATGGTGCCCATTCCCCGTCTGAAGCCTGTTTGGGATTTTGGGATAATGTTGTTTTCCTCTGTCCACTCTTGTAGATGTTCCAAGATGCATGAAGCATAGAGTTTGTCCTCTACGTCGATCAGGGCGATCAACCTGTAATTCCCGGGTTCTGTTCTAATGCCGCTCTTGTAAATTGGGTGGAACAGATTACCGCTCCAGGATTGTGGGATCGTGTTGTCACGGAACACATGGTTAAAAAGAGGTGTTAGATATTTTGCCCAAACTTCCGGGTCTCGTTTGAACAGGGCATTTGGTAGCCCGTTTGGGCCTGCTGCTCCTTCCGCTTTCAAATGTTTTATCAGTGTTTTTATGCGTTTAACAGTTGTCAGAGTTTGGTCATCTACTTTCCAGCTAAACTGATTTTTTCCACTTTAAATATTAGTGCTGGTTACCTCGGAGTAAGGTTCTTTTTCCTTTACGTTCGGTGACCTTACTGCATCCACCTTTTCTAATCCTAGTTTGGGGTTATACAATTTATCAATGTGTTCTAGCCAAGTGTTTTCGCTTATTCCGATGGTATTTTGCTTTCCGTGTCCTTTCATTAATTTGTTGATTATACCCCAAAATTCTTTACTATTTGGTAGTTTGCTTGCCCACAGCAGATCTTCCCATAACTTTTCTCTGTATGTTCTTTTTTCCACTCTGCATTCCACCTTGTAGTCTTTTCTCAATTTTTGGATCTTACCGCTGTCTATTTTTTTTCCCATTTTAATTACTTGCGCATTTTGTCTTACCTCTTTGGCGATATTTCTTTTTTTGTTTCTCATCTGTATTGTGTACCATGGCTCTTTAATAAACCTGTGATTCCCTTTGATTACTGTTTTTGCTGGAAATTTGTCCAGGAGTGATTCACATAGTTCCTGCCAGTTATTTAATGATTGTACTGTTGACTCCTCAGCATTCTTTATATGTTCATTCACCATGTCCATTATCTCTTCCATGATGGCTCCTCTCCATTTAAGCTTCCGTAAGTTGTATATTTCGGGCCATGCAACTAATGATGCTACACACTCCTTTTGCTTGATGTTTAAGTCTAGGACTGTCTCCTGAGGGAAATGATCGCTCTCAGGTCGTGTTGAGATGCGGAAATTGTCTACCCGGGGCGTTAGCTCTTTACTGATTATCGTGTAATCAATAATTGATTGTTTTTTTCCACAGGAAAAGGTGATACCTGCCGGTTGATCTCCCTTCGTGTTTCCATTTAGGATGACCATGCCTAGTTTTTCCAGCTCGTTTCGTATATTTTGATTTTTATTCTAATTCTTATTCGTCTTTCCTCCTGTCAGATTATAATTAAAGTCCCCTGATATTATCATCTCGTGATATTGATGTGTGACTTGTAGTGTTTTTATTAGGTTTATTAGAGTTGACAGTTTCTCCACTTTTTTGTTCTTTGCAGGATGAATATAAATATTAAGGATTATTAGCTTATCTCCCACTCCTTCTCCTTGTGCAGGAAGATTTTCTTCCACTTTTATTATTTGGATCCATTTTTCTCCGGAATCCATTTCCTCCGTTTTCCAGTCATTTTCTGTTGCAGTGTATATGGACAAACCCCCTCTTGGATGCCCATACTTGGAGGTTTTTTCCGGCATTATGTGGAATTCTTCGTATCCTGCCAAGTGCTTTGGTGAAGTGTTCCATGTTTCTTGTAGCAGTATTACTTTAAAATTACTTAAATAGGTGAGGGTTTCTTGATCTTGTTGCATTTCTTTAAAACCATGAACGTTCCAGGAGCAGATCATGGTCTTTTTCTCATTTTGATTTACTGCCTTATTGTTTTGTTCCCCCCTTACTGTGATGTTATCATCAGGATCGATGTGAATTCAAGGTGTGGGGTAACCAAGACCAGTCATGGTTTCCCTCTGACTGGGTAGTTGTTTGTCTGTCCGTAATAATTTGCACGCCGGCTCCCCTGCTTGTCTGTTGATTTGGTGACGTACTTCTGGCTCCTTTTACTACCGTAGAAGACTTTCCCTTTATTTTTAGCAGCCCGGAAACCTCGTCGTTTATTAGCGGGTATGGATATTTTATTAACGGTGGATATGATATTGTTATGCCCCAAGTTGCGAAGATCTCCCAGGAGGAGAAGATCCATTCCGTTGTCTCAATCGACGCCCATGTTGTTCTACTTACTTCCAAGTCCATCTCCATGTTAACTTGGACAAATTCTAGTGCCAAGAGATCGGACGATGGAATATCCCTTAATTTCGGAATTTCTCTAAATAGTCTCATTATATTACCCCTATTTAGTGTGTCGTTTTTTCCCTTCGTTTGACATTCCGGCTTGAAGATTAGTTTACAGCCTGTCTCTGCTGGGTTTGGTTGAGGTTCTTGATTTCCATTTTGTTCCCTTTTTTCCCTTGTCCTTTCCCCCGCCTTAGCGTTGATCATGAGCTCGATGGTGGGCCGTCCTTTTGCGCTTGATTTCGGCGTTGTATCTTCCTCTTCGCTTTGACTTCTATTGTCCTCCTTTGTTCTGAACATTTTGGCTGTCCTGATCTTCTCCGTTAGTTTTTTCTCCGCTAATGTTTTGCACGTCCGGCCTTTTTTATCCAGGGTAATTGATAGCTGGGTGTCTGTATTTGAAGCTCTTTCTATGTACAGTCCAGGACTTTTTACCCTTTGTGGCGGGTTTGTTTTATCTTCATTAGTTATCCGTTTGGTTATTACTTCCTGGTGCTTGGTTTTTGAGCCATCATCGTTTTTTACTTCAGGTACCGCTTTTTGAGACGTGTCTTCTATTACCTGTGGTTTTGTTGTTTGTTTGTTTTTATGCCTTCTTATCACGTTTTCCGTCTCCTCCTCTATGTTCATTTTTGTTTTTACTTTTTCAACGGTATTCCACCCTTTTATTACTTTTCTATCAGCAGGTTCTGGTGCACACTGATTGCTTTGCATGGATATATTGCAGTCCCTCAAATTGTCTAATATGTTTGATTCTTCGGTGTTTTGCTGTATTGTTGGGCCAGTGACTGCTTGCTCTTGTGCACTATTGTTAGCGTTTTGTGCAAAAATGGCATAATTTTGTTTTTTTCCCTGCTTAATTTTTGAAATGACGTTCTTCCTGGCTTTCCGTGCTCGTTTACGTTGTCTTTTGGTTTGATTTTCCAACACGCTTGGGGCGGCAGGTGTATTTTTTTCGCTGTGCCTATTGCCCTGCTCTTTTGTTATGTTTGCATCGCCCTCCGTGGAGTTTTCTGCAGGTTCTATACTTTGCCTCATGCTTCTTTGTTTTTCAATCATTGTAATTTTACCTGTATTTACTAAGCACGATGTTTCTTCTGTTTGTTTTCTTACTTGTGCTGCACGTAGGATCTCTGTCAAAATTTCTGGTAGGCTTGACAGTTTATCTATTATTTGGCCGCACCCGCAGCTTTGGTCCAATACTTTGTTTTTATTTTGTCTTGTTTATTCCATTAGTTATTTGGTCTGAAATTTTGTCCAGCTTGTTATTGATTCCTGCAATGTGAGTTGCGATCAGGTTCATTAACCCCTTGCATGCTTCTGACGGAACCACGCCGTCATGAGTCACGGGTGAGCTGTGCTCATGACGGAGTGGTTCCGTCATGCTACGGCCGTTGGTTGCCGCACCTCCCACGCGGCGCTAATTCCCCGCCTGTGCGGGCGATCAGCGCAAGTGGGTGGAGTCATGACGGAACCACGCCGTCATGAGCACAGCTCACCCGTGACTCATGACGGCGTGGTTCTGTCATGAGCACAGCGGCGCCGCACTGCCCCAAACTCCCCCAACGCTGCGGTGGAATTCACGCCGCAGTGAAGGGGTTAAGTCTACCTGCACGTCCAATTTGTCCGATTGAAAATTTAATACAGTGATTGCTTGCTGTAGACTTTTTAGTAACGAATCGCTCCAAGTGGTTATTCCTTTATTTGTTGGTGGTATTGAAATCCCTGATATGGAATCGAACCCGCTTACTGATGAAATGGTGATTGGTGACTGTGTTTTTTTATCTCCATGTGGCGAGCCACTTCGCCCCGTGTTTACTTTTTTCCAAAGAATGGGGCTAGGGGTGTGCTTGATGGGGGTTGATACTGCTCCCCTTTCCACTCCCCTTTCCTTTTTTTCCGGCGGATTTGTGTCTCTATGTTTTCCCTGGTTTATTGCCCCTGATTCCTCCACTTGTTGGGTTTTAAATTCTAGCATCTTTATGAGGTCGTCTTCCTCTGTTATTGAAAAAAATCTTGACCAGTTTGTCTTTTGGATTATTCCTTGTTGGGTAACTTGATCTCCGCCTTCGCTTTGTTCCCTTAACATATACCTTTGTGCAGATTTTTCTTCCTTGCTTTTTTCATGGGTGGCTGTAAGATGGGATGTAGGTTGAAATATGGGTTGGGGTGCCGGGACATGTGTTTGGGCTGTCGTTTTTAGAAGCCATTTTTTTAAAGCTGATTTTTCTTGAACCGGTCTTTCATCCTTTTCTTCTGGCACCCTCCCTTCTTTTTGTTGACACTTTTCTGGTTGTCTTGACATTGCTTCTGGGCTTTTATCTCCGGCTCTTTTTGGTGTTATCGAGTGTATCGGTTTTATGGGAGTTTGTAGGCTTTGTGCCTCTTCTGTGTTTGCATAAATTGCCGCCATCGGGTCTTTTAAAAACTGAAATGTATGCTTTAGGTTTTTCCCACCGAACTTAAATGACTCTATAGCTGTAATAGGGATCAAACACTTTTCTTGTGGGTTAGAATCCTCTTTTAACTTACTCTTGTTTCCAGATTTGTTAACCGCTTTTGTTTGATCCTGTGTTGTCGCTCTTTTCTTATTTTTATGGATGGGGGCTTGACGAACTTTTTCTGACCGCATATCCCCAGTTCTCCACTCCGATTGGTAATAGGACTGATCCCGATGACTATCTTGACCCCTGTGCTGTTTTTCGCTGTTACTGCTGTCCCCCCCACTGCAGGGTGTTCTTATTTCTCCAGTCAGAGGTACTGTGAACACTGCTTCACCTCTACTTCTATTAGGGTCCCTCTGTTGGGGCCTCAGGTCACAAGTTCTCAAGCTAGTAGCCCATAAATAGATTAACAGTTTTTACCAGTTATTACCAGGCAGACCACCGTAATTTTACTGTTGCCTGTGTTAAAGCTGGTGCTTAACTGCTTGAGTGCTGGTGCTTGAATAGTAGCTAGGAGCTTAAATATGCTTAGTTTGATGATTAGGTAGTGCATAGGTAGAACTTTGGTCCCCCCTTGGCGCCTGTAACTCTGCCGGTGTTGGCTTTTCCTGCAGGACTGCTGCTCGCTGCTACTGCCTTCGACTCGCCTTTTGCTTACCAAAATCCATGACCGTGACCGGCCCTCGAGTCCAAAGCACAAGCAGGATATGGCTTCGGGGGCCACTGGGGCTCAGGGGCTCGGGTTTAGGGCTAACAGCCTGCCCCCCCTGCCCGACCCGCACCCGCTCCCAGCACCAGTCACCCGGCTCACCGCTTCTTGCCGCCTCTCCTCTCTCCTTGCTGTGTGGTGCGGTGCGGAGCGTTAGGGGAGGGAAGCTTTTGGATGCAGGGGAGCCTCGAGACCTCCGGCTTCCTGGAACCGTGCCTGGAACCGTGCTACTCCACCTCACTTCGATCCCCCTCCTCTTTGCTCCTCACGCTCCTCACGCTCCTCACGCTGCCTTGACTGCTCTACTGCTCGAACTGCCACTGCTCCACGGTACTCCACGGTGCTTCACGGTGCCTCCCGTACGTGAGGTCCTATGTCCTATGTCCTGTGTCCATTCGCTCCCCATCCAGTACAGCACAGCACGCCGCTCCCCAGATGCAGAACACAGCATGACGAACGCGCCGGCCAGTGATTGCAACGGGGGTCCCAGCAGGTGTCCAAGCAGGGGTCCAAGCGGGTCAGACACGGCTTTTGGCAGTCCGTGGGTCCGTGAGCCAGTAGCCCGTTTCTCTGCAGCCTGCCTGCTCGGAGTTCGGCGTTTCAGCGTTCTGGCGTTCTGGCGACTGTGGCTCTCTGTCTCTGTCTCTCTGTCTCTCTGTCTTTCTGGTTCCCTCTACTGGTGCAAACCCTTTTTTTACCTGTTTGTGTGGAGTGTGTGTTGTTTGTGTGTCACCACTTGAGTTGTGTGCAACTATCTATACACAAATCCTTAGTGTCGGTGCTCACCGCAACCGACGATCTCCTTGTCCCCGCCTCTCGCAATGGCGGTCCGTGGAGAGGAAGCGAACCTCTCAATAATGATACTTCAGCTGAATTCTTCAATGACGAAAAATATAGACAGCAACCACGGACTCTTCTGATCAATTGCGCTAATTTATTTCGCAACAAATGGCCACTCTACGCGTTTCGGGAAAACTCCCTTGTTCACGAGTGTGGTAATGCAAACAAAACATTGTTTAAATAAAGATATGTGGTTACAAAAAAAGATACATAAACATAGAGAACGGACTGCACCTATGGGAGTTGCTTCACTCCTATTGCTATGTAACAAAGCTGATCCGCCATCTTGGAATGGTTCTACTAAACGGTAAACACAAGTTGTTTCAGAGTCTTGCACTATTTACAATGCGACTGTAACTGTGAAAAAACATGACATTGAGTTCACTGTGAACTCACTTAACCCAATTATGATTTCCGAACCTGTGTCCCAATCAAAATAAATGTGACGATTGCGATCTCCCAGGGCATATGCAGAAATCTAAAAAAGCGCTTGTTATCAAACCCGAGTGGGTAACTGACAAAACAATGCAATTCATTGGCTTACGTTTCTCTTTGCATGATAACAGTCACTTATATCATGGTCTTTGACGTTACAAAACATCATGTTCGCCTAATGGGATCGCAATTCTAACTACAGTGCTCGCTGTTCTACCCAAGTGGGTCTAGATGATCTGATCATCCTGAACTTCGTACACAGAACCACCAATGATGATATCTCTTCTAAGGTAGAAACAATCTACCAATACTTTTGCTTTATTGCTTTTCTTCGGTGCTGAATATGATCTCTATGAGAAATATAAAAAGAAAAAGTGTTATCTTACAATTATATTCTAACCATGACAACATGTACAATACCACAAAAATCGACACTTATAGAATACGATTTATACAAAAAATTAAAAACTGTCTTAAAGCATGCAGGCAAAATGAAAAAACATTAACCTTCTCTCTACAATTCCAAACTGTACTAAAAAGATACAACTGATGTACTTTTGAACATGCCAAATGTGATATACTTTCTTATCCGAGATGAACTTCCATTTCCTCATCACAATTGTGCCCATTAGGAACTAAGGTCTTGTACTGTATAATCAGTTTTGACTCAAGGCGACTGAGGGCTTGCACTCTATTTCCACCTCTCTCATTAAGTCTAACTGAATCAAGTACACAAAAACTGAGCAATGAATTGTTTTGGTCATGTTTGCTTTGAAAGTGTCTTGCCATGGGGTATTGCTTGTCACCGTTCTTAATTGCACGTAGGTGCTCTAGTACCCTCTTCTTAGCTTTATGGATCGTGCTTCCAATATATGCTTTTCTACATGGACAGAAAAGAGCATATACTGCAAATTCAGTATTGCAAGATGTATGTTTAGTAATCTTAAAGGGTTTAAAATCTGCCGACAAACTGCATTCTTTCAAATGACGACTGTTTTTACATGCTTTGCAGTTGCGGCAAGGATAAAACCCTTGAATCCCAAGACTTCTTACTTCTACTGGTTCTACTGCTTTACAAAGGGTATCTTTGAGAGATCTGGCCTTTCTGAAAGTGATCTGGGGCAGTGGTCCTATGTTGCTTGTGAGATCTTTGTCAGTGTGTAATACCGGCCAGAATTTGGTGATACTTTTTCTCACCTCATGTGCCTGTCTACTGTAGGTGGTGATAAATCTAATTTTAGAGTCATCGGTGATCTCATATTTTTCTTTTTCAACCAGTAGTGAGGCTCTTGTTCTTTCCTTAACTTTAGCTCTTGCTTTATTTATCACTGTTTTAGAATAGCCTCTCTCAAAAGATCTCTTTATCATTGATGCATTCTTCCTTTTCAAAACTCTCTACCGTGCTACAATTACGTTTAGCACGGAGGAGTTCTCCCAGAGGAATGCTATCAATCAACGATTGTGGGTGACAGCTTTTGGCATGGAGTACACTGTTCCCTGCCAAGATTTTTCTAAACAGAGAACTCTCTAACTTATTGTTGTGCATAGTTAATGTTAAGTCAAGAAACTCCAGCGTCGTGTTGGACCATTGACTGGTGAATTGAAGATTGAAGTCATTGGTGTTAAGAACTTCAACAAACTATTTAGCCTCTCCTTCATTTCCCTTCCATACACAAAAAATATCGTCGATATAATGAACCCAAAGTGCAACTTTATCACTGAAAAATTCTGATTTCCTCACTCTAAGTTCCTCCCAGTACCCCAAATAGAGACCCGCAAAGCAAGGAGCAAAGCAGGTCCCCATTGAAGTACCGAGGGTTTGCCTGTATATTTTGTTGTCAAAAATGAAAAAATTTTGTTTGAGACAGGTGGACATAATCTCAATGATCATTTCAGTGTGACAAAGATATGAGACAGATCTTTCATTCAGAAAATACCTGCATGCTTGGAGCCCCAATTCATGCGGTATGCATGTGTACAAACTCATCACGTCCAAAGACAGTAATGAGAAATCTTCTTGCCAAGTAAAGTTATCCAATCGTCTCAAAAAATCCCCCGTATCTTTAACGTACGAGGGTAAGGTTTTCACAAACGTAATTTACGCGTAAAATAAAACAAATCAATTCTACTCTGTGTATAATTGAAGTCATTGACGGAACAGAAAGTTAGTCCAAGTGATAATATATCTACCTCCGTTAAGCTCAGTGTTCTTTCCGACAGGTTGATAACTGTTTTTTCTTTCATTACTTCTTTTTGATCTGTCCCCTCGTTCTGCTTCCCACAGGGCTTTCGAATTCTGTTAGTGTTGTTGCGTTTGGCTTTCTTCCGCCTCTGCTTCCTCTTCCATGACAGCGAAACCCAAATTGTTTGTTGATCGGATTTCTCCCTTTGGCCATGAGGCTGAACTCCGTTAAAATGCTGTTTTTTACTGAGGTATTGTCTGATACTTTTGAGGATCCACTTCCACTTGTTGAGCTTGCTTCAGTTAGCTCATCATTACTTGATTGATCTTTGAGAACATTTCTTAAACCTTGTTGGCTTGTTTCATTAGGTACTGTTTTTGAACGAAGAAGATCGTATTTCTTCCCAAAGGTTAATACTTGCCCTTTTTGATAATCCACTAAATCGCGTTGGAATTTGTGCTGTTTTTTGATCTTTATATCTTTTTCAATTTTTTCAAGACCTTTGTCAATCTTCTCCATTTCTTTATCAAATTCTTCCTGCTCACATAAGGTTTTCAGCTGTTGTATTATATCCTCAATGATAACATTCTGTTTATCAACATCTTTATTTGCAAATTTAACCAGCATTTTTAACATATTGACTGAGCATTGGTGACTATTTTCAGCCCATTCATTAACCAGGTCGGGATCGGGGTCGTTGAATGTAGGTGTTATAAAAATCCGTAACCCTCTTGGTATTCGACCAACTTCCACATATTTTTGCAATGTGGTTGCCTCCCACCACTTATTCTGTTCAATTTTAGATGATTTCCAAAGTCTGTCCCATAACAACTTTTTATTGTTTGGTGCTACATTTCCATCGTCGTTCTCAACACTCGCTTCAGATGTTATACCCAGGACACAATCCTCAAACATTCTGCTTGCTGCTTCCGAACGTTTACTATTACGTGTCAAAGCCATTATTGTTGCATAGACTTATTAGGTACTATACGTATTGCTGCAATCGATCGTGTGAGCGTGTTCCTGTCTACCCACACTCGCACTCGCCATTTGCTGAAACTATCTATACACATATGTAAATAATCCACGCTGTGCGTTTGACCGGCATGTTTTAACCTATTTAGGTACAACCCCGCTCGCCTTGGAAGCCTGCACGCACCATTATGGAGCAAATCACCCATATGGAGCACTGCAGCATGGAAGAATATAATGTGTACCCCACTCGAGTGAGGGGGGTTTTGCTTTCTAATGCATTCTCTCCATTTTTGCCATTACAGATATACAACGTGACATGGGGAACTTATGTATTAATTACGCATGCTGTATTAGCAGCAGCGTTCACTTTATTTTCTTTATTTTATCCCTATCTCTATTTTTTCCTATTAAGGTTTATTAGGAGTGGCATACACAGGGCTGGTCCCCCCTTACATCATGTCCAGATGTGGAAAAGATATATAGACAATGTTCTA
Organism: Triturus cristatus; assembly: GCF_964204655.1. Lineage (NCBI taxonomy): Eukaryota > Metazoa > Chordata > Amphibia > Caudata > Salamandridae > Triturus > Triturus cristatus. The sequence continues at coordinate 344,548,637 of NC_140587.1, read as the reverse complement.
TTGATCTAGGAGGGCACTGAGGAAGAAGCCAATGAATTCCTAAGGTGGCTCAACTCGCAAGACCCCTACCTAAAATTTACTCAACCATGAGTAGATCGCACCTGGTATTCCTGGACCTAAACATACTGACACAACAGGGCTCTCTAGCTACCACCACACATTTCAAGCCAACTGCAAGGAACTTCCTCCTTATTTATGATAGTTTCCACCCCCGTCATTTAAAAAAAACTTGCTTTTCGGACAATTCCTTCGTCTGAGAAGGAATTGCATCGACAAACATGACTACAACACTCAGGCAAAGGATCTCAGTGAGAAACTCCTGAAACGTAACTACCCAAAATATCTTGTATCCAGGGCGAGAAAAAGGGCCACAGATAATAACAGGGAAGCCTTACTTGAGCCCAAGATAACCAACAACTCCGAATCCAAAAGACCAATTTGTATAACCACCTTTAACGTGGCCTCAGACAGAGTCACCAAGATAGTGAAGAAACACTGGCACACACTAAATAGTGGGGGTCTGAACATACCTACACCCATGTTCAGCCACAGACGTGGCATGAACCTGAAGAACCATTTAGTGCACACACGACCCAGATCGACAAATACGAATGAAGGCAGTGTCCGCAGGCTACATCCATTACCCACAGGGCACTAACCCTGAAGCAACTGCAGCGTCTGCCACCTAACCGCAGCAACCAAAACAGTTACTCTGAACAACACTACTTGGGAACGACGCCAATTTTCAAGCTGTAACACAGCAGGAGTAGTATACCTCATCACGTGTACATGCAACCTCCACTATGTGGGTATGGCTATGAGGAAAGTGAGTACCCGCATAGTGGATTACAGGAGCAACATACGGTGCAAGTGCACCACCACAAGAATGACTGCCCACTTCATCGAGAAACATCACACACCCAACGATCTGAGATGGGTAGTGTTAGAACACATCAGCAACAAGGATAACCTAGAAAAGAGGTTACACGAGAGGGAACAACGCTGGGTGTTCAAACTCCGCACCGACTCCGAGGGTCTCAATGACGATATACCCTGGGGTCTGTTCTGTTGAATTTTTCGCCAGTATCAACATAGTCACCACGGGTTAGGTTTGGTATCAAGACAAGCTGAAGCATGCAATACCTCTCGTTGGGTATATACCCCTGCACCATAGAGGTGTTCCCCATTGATTTCTAAAAACATGAGACACAGCAAGATCCCCATCAAAACACACATGCAATGTGCCTGAAGTAGGGTCACATAATGAGCAAAACTATCCTTTTTTGGCTTAATAGGATGTAGGGTTCATCCGTTTATAACCGATGCCTTTATTTCCTACATCACTAGAGGATCGGTTTTAAGTAACTACATAGAGAAGAAGACACACTGCGCTTATGCTGCGCCAATGCATACCAAACTAGAGGCTTCCACAGTAAAAAAACGAGTCCTTACAATAGAAGTTTCCATGGCCATACATTATCACCTCTAAATAATTTAGTTTATTGAATATTAAATTACGCTGTAAGACCAAAGTTTAACACCGACATGCTACTATTAAAGTGTTGAAGACGAGGATACTGCGGAGCCCACCTGCGTATCCTACAAGCATGGCCACCACCCTTTCCCAACAGCGGCGGCCATTTTAATGCCCCGCGCGGTCTAGTCTCTCAAGACCATTACGCGGCAAACACGAAGCCTTATAATTTGCTCCTCGCCGGAGACACACTAAGATGCGGTCCGGCGGAGAGAGGTCTAGGTGCCCAGACGCGGCATCCCCAACATTGAAGTAAGTGAAATTTGCCTCCACAGGTCTCGCTAGGAAGGTCGTGATTTCGACGTACCTTTAACGCAACGAGAGCCAATGCATTGTACTTCCGTTAACTGCATATGCTAACCTCTCCTACCTTCTCATTCTGGCAGGATTGTTTCAAAGGGAGATACCGCCCCCCGAGTCCAGGGAGCGCAATCTCGCACAAAACAAAGTAAAGATTTGAAAATACCCTTTTTTTAACCTGTTTGTGTGGAGTTGTGTTGTTTGTGTGTCACCACTTGAGTTGTGTGTAACTATCTATACACATATGTAAATAATCCACGCTGCGCGTTTAACCGGCATGTTTTAACCTATTTAGGCACAACCACGCTCGGCTTGGAAGCCTGCACGCACCATTATGGAGCAAATCACCCATATGGAGCACTGCAGCATGGAAGAATATAATGTGTACCCTCACTCAAGTGAGGGGGGTTTTGCTTTCTAATGCATTCTCTCCATTTTTACCATTACAGATATACAATGTGACATATGTATTAATTACGCATGATTTATTAGTAGCAGCGTTCACTTTATTTTCTTTATTTTTTCACTCTCTCTATTTTTTCCTATTAAGGTTTATTAGGAGTGGCATACACAGGTCTGGTCCTTGTGTGGTCGTGATGAAGAGCTAGGGGAAGCTTGAAACATGTTGATCATACACTGAATTCCTACTCATCACAGTCAGGTTTCCCAGTGCAACCCCCCCTTTTAGACATACCAACCTAGGAGCAAGAATTAAAGTTGTTTAGGCCCACTAGCAAGGTATTTTTAATCACTTTCTAACCACTCCACCACACACTGCACCACACATAGTCTTCCACTAAAAGTGCTCCTACCTAATTCCGCAAGTCGTAGCACGCCCCAATTCGTAGAGAACTGGGATGGCCCCAATGATGAAGCATGTAGCATGTCACCGTGGGGAAACCCTGGTGAGTGAGGGGACTCTAGAAAGAAAACCATTTTTTCTTTCTCTCTGGTTTTTCCTGATTCTTGGACTAGGTCTCAAAACCCAATACCTTGGGTTTTCTTTGTATACGTAAGGAGGGCGACCTAGTCTTACACCCTCCACCTCCCCCTACCTTGTGTACTAAGTCAGTTTCAAAGCAGGCGTAAGGAAAGTAGCGATAACAGAGATTATCGCTACTTTTCCTGTCGCTATGCTGCTTTGCGTGAGGCTTGATAGTAGTAGAAATGTCGCTTAGTGACATTTTTGCCATTATCCTGGGAGGAACGCCCACTTTGCATCTCATTAGAGATGCAAAGATGGGCGTTAAGGGAAATGGAGAGAAGGCAAGGTTTCACGCGAAAGCGTGACCTTACAGATAAGGCGATAAAATTATTGCCGCGTTTCGTCCGAAAACGGACGCAAAAGCGGCGATAAGTTCTTTAACGCTTGCTTACTGATATGCCCCCATCGTTTCGAAAACTTTGAGATAGGCGCATGTACATTACGGTGCCTCATCATCTTTCTTTAAAACCTACAAATAAAAGCATGAGATGGAGAAAAAATGAAATACAGCATCATTTACAACGGTAAAATTGGACCAGCCTTGGAAAATGTTTTAAGTAGATGCTATCGAATGTTTAAAACACGCCAGACAGAGAATGTTTTGGGAAATGTAAATTGTCCCTAAATTTGAATTGAAGTGCAAAAAACTTCACGATCGAATCAATATTGTTCTATTTTTCTTGAGAAACCTTGACATCTTTGGAAAGGAGGGATTACAAAGGAAGGGACCACTGATTAATCTTGGTGACCTTTTCACTGATACCTATCCATTTCCATAGGAGAGAAATTAAACATTAAACTATGTGAATCATGTTATAGAAATGCATTTCCAAACTTTCTCGAGTCAAATGTGTTCACATAAATACCTTACTAAGGACGACTCGTGTGAAAAATATAACATGAGTAGTTATACAATAATCAGGACTTCATAACTGTACCGCTACGCGGCTGGGTCCAGTATTTTGAGGATAGGTTTTATCATGGTAATAATATTAATTGGAGAGCTGGTCCTACAACTGAGTTCATTAATAGCACTATATGTATCTGCATTCTTGGAAAGAAATCACAGACATATTAGTTATTTGTGAACAAAAAAGATTGGTATTTTGCAGCCGCAGTCGGTAGTAGGAGTAACTGCAGGTTGGTGACGTGGGGAGGGGGATGGGGAGGGGCAGGGTGGGGGGTAGTAAACTATGGATTACGGAGGGTTACAGGTAAGTTAACATATGAATTAATAAAACGAATTTCGTTGCGTGCACTGCATCCCCAAATGCGATGCAGTGCACGCAACGAAATTCGTTTTATTAATTTATATGTTAACTTATCTGTAAACCTCCATAATCCATAGTTTACTAACCCCCACCCTGCCCCTCCCCCTCCCCACATCACCGCCCTGTAGTTACTCCTACTACCGACCACGGCTGGTATTTTGGTATGCCATGTAAATAATTAATTGAAAATAAGTTCTCCCACTTACCAACGGAAATTTAGCTTAAAGGTGTGCATATTGTTTATCACTCACACATGGTCTAAGGGAGTTCAGAGGAATCGGGCTGCCCGTATGTCGCTGAGATCCCAAATGTTCCTATGTCTGTGCTTTCGTGTAGTTTTCTTTCATGGTTATCAGCTGGTATCGGCTAATCACAAGCAATTTTTCAAGTTGCATACCATGCTTACTGTCTGTTCATAAATAATGTTATACCAACAAATATTTAGTTTCTTGAACGTGAATGCATACTTTTGCATATAATTACTTTTCAACTCACTGGACGACGACACTCGTGAGAGAATGCTTCATTTGATCATTATATTCACATATGGAGATAGGAAAGCAATTACAATTTACAAATGTACGATGTGGAAGGTCCTATGAACCTATGCACTTTACACACATTCTGTAGGTCTTGATAGAAATACATGTTCTTCACAAGAAACAAACATGAGATTTTGCACACTCATGCTCTTTCTCCGTTCTTTTTGATCGGAAAACGAAGGTAGAGTAAGGGTATTGTACCTTAATAATGTCTCTTAAATAACGTCAATCTTTAATTTAATTTACTTGCAGTAGCATTGTGATGCCATTTGTATCATGCGATTTTTATTGCAGGTAAGAAAATGTATGATTTTAAATTAATTCCTAAAATTGTGGGAGTTAACATCATTGCAATATGTAATGTTGTTTATGACATGCCTATTTATTTTTGTAAAAAGTGCAAAAAGAAATGTCTTTTGCTATTTATTTTTGTAAGTATTGATTGTCTAACTATTTTATTATGTTTTCATTATCTATAGTACATTGTAAGTAGTTTTAGGAGCTGGTTACAGGGTCAGTTGAAGAATTGTGTTCTTTAAATTTTGCTATTGTTATTTTTCTTAAAGTTTATTTTAAAAGTATCATTTTTTGATAAATTCCACCTCGACAACATCAGCAACCCCAACTCCTCGACCCTCCTGGACAACCTCGCAAACATCAGCCTGAAACAGCTAATCAACACGCCAACCCACAAGGCAGGACACACCCTCCACTCCATCTTCGCAGGGTGAAACAACAGCCACTTCAGCCACACCACGCAACCCCCCCTGGACGGACCACCACTGCGTACATTTCAACGTCGACAAACCCAACGCCCCGAGACCTGCGCCACGCACCCCAAGAAGGAACAGGAGCAGATCAACTCCGCCCTCAACCACAGCGCCCCCACTACTTCGACCGATGCCAACCTTGTAGCCAGAGAACTCCACAGGTGGATCGCCAACTGCTCAGACGAGCTCGCACCCCTATGGAACCCCGACAAACAGCCCCCCAGGAAAGCCACCTGGGTCACCACCGCCCTCCAGGAATCCAGACGCACCTGCAGACACCTCGAGAAGAAAGGAGAAACAGTAAAACGCCAGAAGACCGCTCCACCCACAAAAATGCCATGACAGAAATCCACCAATGAATCAGATCCACAAGGAATACCTTCATCCGAAACAAGATCTTTGCCAACTCCAGCAACTCCAAGAAATTCTTCAGCGTCATCCAGGATTTCACCAAACACCCCAGCGAAACCAGGGACATCACCCCCTCCTAGGACCTCTAAGACAAGCTTGGATCCTATTTCCATCTGAAAATCAAGGGCCTCTACGACCACTTCACTACAACACACCTGACTCCGAAACGGCCTCCGTCTCCAGTAACAGCAGCCAGCCTACCGTCTCCTCCTGGACCACTGTCACCACTGAAGACACCATCTCGACCATGAAAGGCATCTAATCAGGGGCCCCCACAGACCCCTGCTCGCCACACATCTACCACAGAGCCGCCACCGCCATAGATCCAGAACTACAATGCACTGTCAACACCACCCTCATGACCTGCACCTTTCACGATGACTGGAAACGTGCAGAAGTCAGGCCCTTGCTCAAGAAGCTCTCAGCGGACCCCATGAACCTCAAGAACTACCGATCCATCTCCCTCCTTCCCTTTGCGGCCAAAGTCACAGAAAAGATCGTCAATGCCCAGCTAACAAAATTTGACGAAGAAAACTCTATCCTTGACCCCTAACAATCCAGATTCCACAGCAACCACAGAACCGAGACTGCCCTACTCACAGACACAGATGACATGCGCACCCTCCTCAACCAAGGACACACCGTGGCCCTGATCCTACTTGACCTCTCTGCAGCGTTCGAAACTGTCTCCCACTGCACACTCAGCACCAGACTCCATGACACCGGCATACAGGGAACTGCCCTTGAATGGATCTAATCCTTCCTCACTGGCAGAATCCAAAGGATAAGACTACCACCCTTCCTCTCCGAACCCACGCAAATCAACTGTGGAGTACCCCAAGGATCATCACAGCCCCATGCTCTTCAACATCTACATGGCCCCCCTCGCCGCCATCGTCAGACAGTGTGGGCTCAGCATAGTATCCTACGGCAACGACACCCGGCTCATCCTCTCCCTCACCAAGGACCCCGTCACCACCAGACTCAACTTCCAGGAAGAAATGAAGGATGTCACATCCTAAATGAGCAGCAGCTGCCTAAAGCTCACCTCGGAGAAGATAGAGGTCCTCTTCCTTGGACCCTCCCCCTCTGCATGGGATAACACCTGGTGGCCCACCACCCTCAGCAATCCTCCCGCCCCCTACACCCGGAACCTCGGCATCGTACTCGACTCCTCCCTACCATGACTCGACAGGTCAATGCCGTCGCCTCCAGCTGTTTCAACACACTACGCATCCTGCGAAAGACCTTCAAGTGGATCCCCCCCGAATCAAGGAAGACCGTCAAACACACACTCATAACTAGCAGAATGGACTACCGAAATGACTTCTATGCAGAAATCAACAAGTCTCTGCTCCACAAACTCCAGACTATTCAGAACACCACAGCCAGACTCGTCATCGGCATCCCTCGACACAAACACATCACCCAACACTTGCGCAACCTCCACTGACTCCCCGTCAGGAAGAGAATTACCTTCAAGATACTCCGGTCCCCAATACCGCAATGGAAGAATCTCCTTCCACTCACCCAAGAGAAACCTCCGATTTTTTTACCTCGCCCTCGCCGAAACACAGTGCATCCGTAGAGCCAGATGGAGCGAAAGAGCCTTATCCTACATCATGGCCAAGACTTGGAACGAGCTACTGATCTACCTCAGCCGCGCCCCCTCCCTGAACATCTTCAGAAGGACACTCAAGACTTGCCTCTGAACGGAGCTGCTTACCCCCCCAGTGCCTTGGGACACTCACGGGTGAGTAGCGCGCTTACAATTCCCCCTGATTGATTTATCGATTGATAATTTAATTTAATTGTTAGTGTTCCTTTGAATAAAAATGTTTTCGGTGTTTAGAATAATTAACTGTTTATATTTTTTATGAATGTAAAGTTTCTGTTTTTAGCTTGCAGTTTGATTATTATTTTCTATATTTTTGGGATAAATAATCAAATAATTTTGAAAAAGGGTATAATGTTAAAGCTTATCTATTTTAGTTTGTGGTAAGAGTAGGAGAGGTCCACACGACCCCCACCAAAGTGCAACATTTTCCAGAATGTACTTCAGTTTGGACTGGGACTAGCCAAGTCAAACACTTTCCCCAATGTTGTTGAGTTTGGAATGAAAATAATAAATCTACCCCCCTTATAAAGACTAAAACTTTCCCCAATGTGGTTGAGGGCCTTATTACGAGTTTGGCGGTCCTCAGGACCACCGTCCTAGCAGTGGTGGTCCTACCACTACCACAACTTCAAGTCTGCCCGCAGTATTCTGAGCGTGGTGGTTGTACTACCACATGACCACTGCCTCTGCAGGGATCCAGGATCCCATTGTGGTGGCGGGGTGCACAGGGTTAGTAAAATGCTGGCGGTGCTGATGCTGGCACCGCCAAGCATATTACAACTTGTCTCTCCATTGCCCTTTCCACAGCTGGGAGCCCGCAATGAAAACTGTGGTGGAGGTACGTGTGAGGGGGCCCTGACAGTGCCACTGGCTCTATCTGGAGATGGGGGTGTATGCTGGGGGGGCTTGCACCTTTGTTCCTGCATGGCGCTCTCATGGGCGTGGTCTGCATGTTAGGCTCTCCTATGAGCATAACACACCACCATCGTGAGACTGCTGGTGCACCACCCGCCCACCTTGGATTCAGCTCGGAATCAGGCAGGCGGGTGCACCATGGGCTTGGCGGTCCTCCTGTGGGTGCAGTGGGAGTGGTCCTACAGGAGGAATGCCGAAGATGTATTAAGGCCGTTAGTTTGGAATTAGATAGATACATCTAACCACCCTTAGTAGTAGGAAGGGATACCATTCCTCATCAAACTTAAAGTGACAGGTCCCACGCCCTAGAAACGGCACAGAAATGATGTAGAAATGATGTGTGTGTATATGTGACAGCCCCCCCAGAACTGGGCTGCTGTGGGGGGGTGTCACATGGGCTGTGCCAGAGTGTGAGCATGTGTTGATGCCTGTGTTCAGGTGTTAACAGTGCATTTAGGGTTATGTAAAATATTTGTCCCTAACTGTGTGTGTAAAAGTGTCTTCGTGTAAGAGGAAAATGCATGGGCCTGTTTAAAACTGTGCCTGCAGAGCTGTGACAGATGGGGTCTCAGCAAGAGGAGCTGTGAATAATCAGACATCCCAAGTCCCCAGACCCCATGGCTTTGTGGCTGCTTAACACTGGTGTTTGCTGAGCAGAGGTGTTTAAAAAAAAATAGAAGAAGTGTCTTTCTTTAGAAGCAGTAAGGTCAGTTTGAAATGCCTCCCTGACAAAGGTGGTGGCATCAAACTATCCACAACAGGCCTCAAAAGGGGTTGCAGCAGTTAAAATGTTAGAGTGGGAAACCCTTGTAAGGATCAGAATACGTGAATTGAAAACACATCGGACAAAGGGCAGCTTTCCAGGCATGGCTCTGGCATGTAGGTGTCAAATTGATAAAGTGTCAGGGTCTGTAAGCAGAGCTGGTTTGAGAAGAGGGAAAAAACCAAGCCCGGGCTGGGCCCAAACTTCCCCAAGAGAATTTGAAACAGGATAACACTACAGGTAGGATATTAATCATGCGCCCACAACACACAGGCCGATGCTGCGAAGTCAAAAACTTCAAACAAAGAAGCTGCTTCTAACTTTCCGTGCAGGGCTCTGGCATAATTAGCAGATGTCAAATGATAAAGTGACAAAAGTCGTGAGAAGAGTAAGGCTGAGAAATGAAAAACTAAACTTCAGGCAGGTCCCAAACTTCCCCAGGAGAATCTGAAACCTGATAACATGCGGCAGGAAAACACGAGGCAGAGGCAGGATAACACGAGGTAGGAGATAAAGCTGTAGGCTGCAGTAGCCAGGGCTATTGTAGTGATGAAGCAGACACGCCGGGTTGAAAGGTGAAGTTTTATTAATCACTTCAGCTATGTTGACTCAGCAAGACCTACAAACATTTCCTGGGCCAAGCTCCTTACGACAGTGCTCATGCTTGATTATCAGCTGTCTAATGATAATGGTGCACCTAACAAACAAGGCAACTTTCAGAAAAGGGTCCCTCCAAAGACCCCCAATACCTTGTTCTAAACCCTCCCCTCCATAAAGTGTGTCAGGCTTCTAATTAGCATGACAGGACAAGTATAAAAAGCATACTTTAGGGCTCCAGCACAAACAGACATTTAAAACCCCATTTGGAACAACGTGTTTGGAGTGTTTGCTGAACAGGACTAACACAGGAACTTAAAGAGAAGAATGGCGCAGAAAAAATGGCACAGAATTATCCTGCATGCTATACTGTAATAAATAAGGGTGGTATATTGCTGCAGTCTTAAGGACTTAAGGGCTTATTTAACGTATTGAGGAGTGCATTTAATGTGAACAATGTTGTAGGTTTAAATGGTACTTAGAGCACTGTGAGACTGTATTCATGATATTTAAATATTGTTTAAAGCATTATGGTAGGATATTTAAGGTGAATAATGTTAGAGGCATTGAGGTGATATGTGGGTGTAGTTTTAAGGTTTTAAACTGTGCTCAGCATAAGGGGAACTGTATGTAGGGTTAATAATGTTGCTTCTTCTGAGGGGTGACCCCGGGTACCTGTCTCAACATTTTAAATAATATGTAGAGCGGTGAGGACTAGCACTTAAATGTGAACAATACAGAGGTTTGGGTGACACAAGGTTGTGACCTTAAGATTAGGCAGCTCATAGAAACAGTGTTCCATGGTGTGTATGTGTGTGTGTGTGTGTGTGTGGTACTGTAAGGGTGTCAGACCACACCTAAATAATATACGTTGTTTACAAGTAAATTAAATAAATAAATAATACAGTTTTGTACTCACCCACTGGCTATGTTGATGGTGAACTGTCTCTGGCGCAGGTTGTGTCTTCTGCTGGTAGTTGCCCATGGGTTTATGCTTGAGGCCCAAAGCGGTCACGTGGGTGCTGGGGGGCAGGATGCAGTGCTCTGGGGGCATGTGTGGCTTAGTTCGGCATAGGACCCAAGGCCCAAACCTTATGTTGGCCCCTAGAGCCCCCTGAGGGCTGGGAGGGGCACGGGGGGTTGATCAGGCCCACTCTGGTGTGGGGATAAGTGCCCCTGAGGATTTTAAAATAAGGCCCACGGAGTCCGTGGTGTTCTCTGCTGTGCTCTGGGGGCATGTCTGGCCGAGTCTGGTGTGGGGCCTGAGGCCCAAGCTTACAGGGGCCGCCCCAGAGCCCTCTGAGGTCTGGGAGGGCTCTGGGGTCATGTGTGGCAGGGGCCGTCCATTAAAAAAACTCAAAATAAAAGTCCCCGGAGCCTCCCTGAGGTCTGGGCGATGCTCCGGGGGCTGGCTGGTATTGGCTGTGTGGGCCGACGGCCCAAACATGCTGAGGCAGACCCCAGAGAATGCTGTGGTCCAGGCGGTGCTCTGGGGGAGAGGGTGGTGTTGTCCCTTGTGGGGATCGAGTCCACTAAGCATTTTAAATTATGCCCCCAGAGTCCTCATTGGGCAGGGCCGGACTCTGAGATTGGTGGCTGTGTAGTGTTGTCAGGTGTGGGGATCGAGTCCCCAAGCATTTTAAACTAGGCCCCCAGAGTCCGCGTGGGGCAGGGCTGGACTCTGTGGTTGGTGGCTGTGTGGCATTGTCCAGCATTGGTTTGAGCCCCCAGAGAATTTTGAAATTATGCCCAGAGAGCCCACGGTTTTCCTGGCGTTGCTCTGGGGGCATGTGCTGGTGTGTCTTGTGTGGGACAATGGAGGCCACCCAGAGCCCTTTGAGGTCCAGAAGGGCTCTGGGGGCAGGGTCGAATGGTGGCTCCTTGGACCCCTTGTGGGCCTTGATGTCGGCTTCATGGCTGCAGGGAAGCCTTCAGCAGCATTGGGAAGTACGGTCCCGCCCCTCCGTGATAACCGGGGGTGTCCCCAAACTATAACATCACGGAGGGGCAGGACCAGACTATCCAGTATGTGAAAGGCCTCCAGTGATCCTCGTAGTGATGGCAGTGGATTTCTGCTATGCCGCGGGGAGCTCCCAGCAGGGAATCCTCCACTGTGGCTTGCGACCTACAATCCAAGCCTAAGAACGCTGCTAAAGACGGTCCCAGGGTCTGCAAATATACTTTTAAGGCTTATACGCTATGGGAAAAACAGAAAAAGCAGCACGCTGTAGGGAGGTGTATCTCTGCAATGCTTTTTCTGTTGCCCCACAGGGTATAAGTCCTAAAAGTACATTTACAGCTGCCAGGGACCGTCGTTAGCCGTGTGCCTCCGGCAATGCTAAACATCCAACACATGGGCTGTTAGTTGCATAAGATAAAGAAGCAGCAACCATGGTGTTGGTGTATAGAATATTGAAAATGCTGTAGTTATGACATGATGAGACTGTGAAACAAATATCTATTCGTGAATTGAAGGTACATCAAAGGAAATGAGCGATGGTACTGCTGTAGAATTAAGAATTCGTTTTTGTTTTTTCCCTTTTTTTTTTATTGTTTTTTTTACAAGAAAAAAGTACAAAGGTATTAATGACAATTGGGTCGACTCACCCTCAGCCCCCCCCCCCCCCCGCACCTAGAAACAGAGAGGAAAGGAAGACACAACTAGACAAGCAGAAGGTTAACACATTGTACAGCAATTTAAAAAATGCAGTAGAGCCAGGAAGACACCTAAATTAGAGTGTGGAAGAAGAATTAAAGATACAATGATTAATCAGTGCTGGTCCAACCAAGATGTTAACGTTTCCCAGACCTCTAAGCCCTTCTTCCGTCCTCTACGACCGTTCTTGGCTTTCTCTAAATGATGGGTTGCTACTAGTCTAGCCAGCCACTGAGAAAATGAGGGGGGGTCAGAATCCAGCCAAGCCGAGGCAACGCAAATCTTCCATATTGCCATTGAAATAAAAATTAATCCTTCGCTTTTAATCCTAGGGGTGTTAGATTGCGTTCCCAGCATAATAACTGTGGGATTTAACGTGATAACCTGGGTGGTGACTTCCCCTAAAAACTCCTGTATTTTAAGAAGGTTTGGAACAAGTCTGGGGCAGGTTGCGAATATATGGATGGAATCAGCAGCGAATTCCGAACACCGGGGGCAAAGAGTCCCCTTGCCTGCACACCATTTAGCAATTTTATTAGGGTTAATGTACAGAAAAAAAATAGTTTTAAAGTGTTGAGCTGAGAGTAATATACTCTGAGAGAGTGTTGAGGAATTAAAAAATATGTTGTGTGAGCATTCGAGTTTAGAATGCTATTTAGTGGCTATTGTCTGAAGATCATCAGGGGTTTGCCTGTTCAAGATGTTATAGAGGGAACCTATTCTAGGTGTTGTAATGCTACGCAATAAATTAACAAATTCCACTTCAGCAAACCCCACAGCGCCCCCGACGTTTCTATTTAAAAAGTCAAATATAGAGAAATATTTAAATGCATCTTGGCTTTTCAGGTTGAATTTAGATTGCAAACTTATAAAAGAGTTTACCCCCTCTGTGTTAATAAGATCCCCAAGCTTCACTATGCCGGCTCTAAACCAGTCTAAACAAGCATTGGCATAGCCAATAGGTCTCGCTTTTGGGACCTTATAAGTATTTAGTTATGCAGCACAATATCCTTGATGCAACAACATCAACTGTTGCATGGCTAAGCACTTATAAGGTCCCAAAGGCGAGACCTATTGGCTATGCCAATGCTTGCAATGCAATAGGTCTTGCATTTGCGAGAGTTTAAGCAATTAGCATTGCAAAAAATAATGCCTTTTATTTATCTCTTTTAAAAAACCAACACATAAATAAAAGGAATTGTCATTTACAATGCCAATAGCCCAAACTCTCGCAAATGAGAGACCTATTGCATTGCAAATGCCTTTTAATAAGTATTTTTGTTTACTGGATGTCCTTGCTTCTTGCTGCCTCACTCCAAGAACACAGTCAGGGTGATGGGAGACATTGGCTTGCAAAGGGCTGGGAATAAAGGTACCAGTGGGTGAAGAGCAAACCCTGATCTGGGGCTCACTGCATTTGTAACCCAGTACTACAGGCCTGAATTTGGAACTGGTTTCAAAGTCAGATGCATTATAAATAAACATTTTATAAAGTTTATGGCTGCTTCCTCCTGTTTTTGATATTGCTCTGGAGGTTAGGGGAGGGGGGGTTACAGAAGGAAGATAAACAAAATTGCAGCTCTGCAGCTGTTGGAGATATTATAGTTGCCTTCGCTAGCTTCTTTGTAATATGCAGACTAATCACCCAAAACAGTTCAAAACAAAACACATTCAACATTGTCAAGATCCCTTAATGTGTTGTCAACTTTTACTGCTGAAGGGTAAAGAAACGTGTTTTTTGTCCTTTTATTTAAACTTGTATTTTCCAGATTACCTCACTGACAACATAGTTCTCAGTTGACATTTATTTTGAAGGCATGCGGATTATACTTCAACTACTTTCTTCGTGTCACAATTCAAAATGTTTTATGCAGTTCAGTGCATTTCACAGATACCGCTAGTGGACCAGCATTGAGTGTGAGGTGATCGTCATTGCGAACTGACAGACCCTGGAGCTAAATATTCACTGACCAATTAAAAAAACCATTGTGGCTCAAAGCGATCCTCCAGTTTTGTAACGGGATTTAGATTGTGTACACTGGGGTTAAGACTGCATTTGTGCATTGTGTGTTTTTGATATTGTTGATTCAATGCAAAACATTTAAGGCACATAACATGTTTTTTATCAAAATAAAAAAAACGCTGAGTGCGCGATGCTTTTACTATTTAGTTTGGTATATCAGATGATGCAGGGCATTGCTTATGTTCTTTGATATTAGTGTTAATATTGAGCTTTGCCTTTTGTTCCGATCTTGCCTCCGCACTGTACTCCTACTGCCAGCCCAGCCTGTCACTTATTTTTCAATCAGGAGATCCTTGTGTACCAATGACTACAAAAGCATAGAACATGCCAGCCCTAGCAACATTTCCGACCCCGCCTCCAGCTGTAACACACAGGAAACACTAGGCGACGTCAAAGGTGAAGTTTAGAGTGCGCATATGCAAGGCAAAACAGCCCACCTCCCCCATTAAAGTCAGGCAGCTTGTTAATGACGCCATACATTTTGCAGTTTTATATAGTGCGAATTAGACCTAAAGATATCGGAGCGCTTTAGGTGAGTACCAGCTTTAGTACACAATGGAAACATTCATGTTTTTGTAGGCACGAGTAAATACAATTTTTTTTTTTTTAAATCACATTATGTGGAGCCGACGCCGAGACTCGAACCTAGTACTCCAGGGCCAAAGTCAGTAACTCTGGTTGTTACGACATATTCTTAGTGGTAATAATACACCCACCCATCGCCACAGCATTTAGAAATGAAGACCCTATTGCCTTATGTAACGTAACGTTTGATTTTGTAACATGCTCACTTGTAATTTTTCTCTTTATGTATCATTACTGCTCCTATTGTGAAGCGCTCTGACACCTTCGGGTAAAGTCCACGCTATATAAAAACGCATTAAATAAATAAAATAAATAAGACCCTTTACGGGCGCATAAGTCACATTTGGTTTTGTAAAAACAAGCTTCAGAGTTTGTTCTGGTTTGGTGTGGGAACGTGATTGTGCCGAAAAGATCGTCAATCGTGTGAGAACTGTGCCTGAGGTTTCGGGTGTACATAACTGCTCAAAGTGAAAGAAAGCATGGCTCCCATACTCAAACATTGCACGCATTGTGGCCCGTGAAGCGGGCGACATGGTAATAACAAGCAAGTGCGGGGAGGATGTGGGATGTGGTGTAGAGACAGCAGGGAGTACAGGGGCAGCAGTGAAGGAATGGGTAGGAGGGTTGAAGTAGCAACACGGAAACAATACAAAACAAGTTCAAAAAAGAAACAAGAGATAAAAAGCATTATAGGCAGCAGTACGCAGAGGGTGGGGAGAAAGATGTGGCTTTTACCACCAGGCCCTGGAACGTGGAATATACTGCAACTGGCGGAACGGGCTCTACGGCTTTACCGTTACCTACTTCGAAGAGCAGCTAGAAGGCGCTATGGAACACGGTTGTGAGCAGTGCCTGCCCTGGCCCCTGCAAATCCGGGCAGAGCCGCAGCCTGAGGCGATGTGGTTCCCCACTTGTCGCAAAACGCGGAGAAGGACTCAACCAACCGGTGAGCTGAATTCAGTTCAACAAAAACAAGAAAGTGAAGCAAAGCCATGTCTGTGGCAATTCGGATACAGGTCTTAAATGTTAAGCATGGGCACCTGATGCCTGAGGGCCTGAGGGCTCGTGCAAACAAAACTTGCTCTACCGGCGTGAAAAGGTAAATGCTACAAGGAAGTGAGTTCCGCATTAGGGGAGATTTCGTAAGGTGTGTATTGCTCGGCCCGCGAGGAGCAGGTGTGGAAAGATTGGCCGCACGCGCGCCTCGCGCTTGAAGTTTAAAAAAAAAAGAAAAAAAACAAGCCCGGCGGAGCGTGGCGCGCGCGCGTGCTTGGGGGCGGGGGAGCGGACCCTTTGAAGTGCTCCCAAAAGGCGGATTGCATGGCGGCACGATGCATGTGATTG
This sequence comes from Triturus cristatus, assembly GCF_964204655.1. NCBI lineage: Eukaryota > Metazoa > Chordata > Amphibia > Caudata > Salamandridae > Triturus > Triturus cristatus. The sequence continues at coordinate 344,532,323 of NC_140587.1, read as the reverse complement.
TGCGCGTGCTAGCCATGCAATCCGCTTTTTGGGAGCACTTTTGAAACCCGTATTCTATAGTCTCGCTTTGCAATCGCTTACGCTATAGCAAGACGAGACCTAAAAATAGGACTTTTCGAATATAGCAGGAAGATTAGGGTTATCAACAGTGGGGGAGTAAGAGTTGAATCTTCCCAATCCGAAAAGTCTTCGGATGTTACGGAACACTTTGTATGAATTCATTAGAGTCTTAAATCTCACACGCTTGTAGTATCCGTAGGAAATCTCCCGGAAGAGGCAGCCCCAGTGATGTTCACCTAATAAGAGGTGGAAGGGAGAGGCAAGCCCTGATGTGGAAAGGGGGAGAGACTCCCTTACCAACCCAGAGCTAAACTGCATGACAGAGGCCCAATAGTATAGTGTGATGTTAGGGAGGGACCACCCGCCTCTATCTCTTGGGAGCGAGAGCTGCCTTAGAGCCCGTCTTGGCGGGGAATATGCCCAGATAAATTGGGTAAATATTTGTTGGAATTTTAACAGGCTAGGTTTACTAAATTCCAGGGGTATGGAAGGGAAGAAATAGAGAAGCTTAGGAAAGTATGTCATTTTTATGAGATTACATCTTCCAACCAAGGTCAGATGTAAGTTATCTAATCGTTTGAGAGACTTTTTAGTGTCTACGGCTAGAGGAGTGAGATTGTCTGTTACTATTTTGTATTTGCTGATAAAAAAACCCTAAGTATTTAGCTTTAGGTACTACCCTATCGTCAGTCCAAATAATTTCTTTGTTTGTAATTATTTGTGTTTTATTTCTATTCAGGGCATATCCGGACATTTGACCCAAATCTTAGGGCCTCTGTCTCCAATGCGAGTATGGTGTTCTCTGGGTCTGGGGAAGTAATGGCCAAATCATCGGCGTAGGCCAAAACTTTGGTGTTGATCCCCTGCAATTTAACTGCAGTAAAATTTGGGTTTTTTTCAATTTGTTTGATAAAAGGGTCAAGATAAAGGGCAAACAGAAGAGGTGAACAGGGACAGCTCTGTCTGGTGCCTCGTGAGATGTTAAAAAGTTCAGTGAATTGCCCATTAATGCAAAGGCAGGCCATAGGTTTAAAATACAAGGCCTGCACGGCTGATGTGAATCTTGAGCCAAAACCCAGCTTGTCCATTACCGCCCAAAGGAACTGCCAGGAGACCCGATCGAATGCTTTTTCAGCATCTAGTAGTGTAAGCAACATCGGGTCTCCAGCTGCTTGTGCTGCGTCAAACAGGGTAATAGCCCGCCTGACATGCTACGTGGTGCCTTTTTTAGGGATAAAACCATGCTACCATTCTGACACTAAAGACTCAATGACCGAAGATATTCTATTTGCCAGTATTAAAAAAAAAAAATTGAGTCACAGTTAATAAGAGTAATGGGTCTATATGAACCCATCTCTAACGTGTACTTATCCTTCTTAGGAAGTATAGATATCCGGGCAGTAGACCAGGAGGCAGGAGGGGAGGTCCCGTTGAAGATAGAGGTTACTACGTTTGTGAAAAGTAACTCAATTTGCGGGGCGAAAATCTTATAAAATTCAACAGGGATACCATCCATTCCTGCAGCTTTACCATCAGGCAGACTTAGAAGGGATCTCAGGATTTCACCCAAGGTTGGTGTAACATCCAATAGTTCTCTGTTTTCGGAACTAAGTTGTTTAAGATCACTCTCGTTGAGGTAGCTAGTAATTTTTTGTTCAAGAGTGTCTGTCCAGTTATGGTTCTCTTCAGTATATAACCTGGCATAAAAATCTGTATTGCACTAGGGTCATTGGTCTCTACCCCGTTAATTAACTTGATTGCATGAATTTCACTGCTAGTGACCTGCTGTCTGGTCTTAATTGCTAGATGATGCCCAATACTATCACTGCACTCATAGTTTTTTTTCCGTATGGTTGCCCACTTGGCTGCGGTTTTTTCTGCAAAGACTGCCCCTATCTCTGCTCTCACGACAATTACCTCTCTTGGAGATCGCATATTAAAAGCTTATCCTTTTCATTTTTTCTTATTGAAAACCTTAGGGTTTCACACCTGATCCCTGCTTTTAATGTATCCCAGACCGTCATTAAGGAGGCAGAGCCTATGTTAGTTTCCAAAAACTCTGGAATCCAACCTTTCATATGTGTCTGAAAACCTACATCCTGTAGGAGGGCCTTCTCAAAACTCCATCTAGGTGTTTCCTTACATCCCCCTAATCCCTTCATGTTAAGAATAAACGGATTATGATCTGACAAAAATCGTGAAGCCATGTCAATAGTACAGTTAGCGAGAAATGACGAAGAAATACAAAAATAATCAAGTCTCAGTACTGTATGCTGTGGAGCAGAAAAAAAAGTGTAACCAGGCTGTGTAGGTCTTTGAGTAGCCCAGATATCTCTTAGCCCATGATCCTGAATTAAATTAATTAGGGCCTGATATACTAAAGGTTTCCTACCTTTATATTTCCAATTACTATTCATTTCCCAGTTACTGTGCAAATGGATGTTGAAGTCTCCGCATAAGATAATAGGGGTGGGCCAATGAGCAAGTCCCCCCGAGACCTGGTTAATAGTCCCTGGATCATCAATATTGCTACTATATATCGAGCATAGAGTAAACGGAGCGTTAGAGGGAAGATGGCATTCAGTTAGTATCCACCTGCCAAGTGAGTCTGATTTCACCGGTAAATTGCTGATGATAGATCCTCTATCTACGATGATCCCCACCCCTTTGGTCTTAGCACCCTGTGTGGTAGCACCCACACCTTTATACCCAAGTGTGCCTAATAAGTGTTTTTTTGAGCGCTCTAAGTGGGTTTCCTGAAGACAAATAACATTTCCCCCTAATGACCGCAGACCCTGAGCCACATTTTGTCTTTTAGCAGGATCATTCAGCCCACAGATATTCACAGAGATAACTCTAAGTACATCAGTCTTAGCCATCTAAAAAATAAGGGATGCCCTTAAGTCTTAACCATAAGTATGAAGATAAAATACTGTACGTGTATATAGATATCCATTTAACTTCTGTGCCATTTTTCTTTTCTACCATGGTGCCCACCCCCCTCCCTCCCACCCCACCTCCCTCCCACCCCACCTCCCTCCCACCCCACCTCCCTCCCTCCCTACCCCCCCTTGTGTGAGCAATCAGGTGAACCCTGAATGATGGTGGTCATACATAGGCCCCGGCTGTCAGCCACGCCAGTAAGAAAAGAAAAAGAAAACACTTTGTTCGGTCAACCAGTGGCCCTTGGACCATTTCTAAACCATAGAAAATGGTAAAGAATAAGAGAGTGAAAAGAGTGCTGGATCCAAAGAGCATACAAAAGTTTGTATACGTTATAGGCACAATATGTAATCACAAACAGAGAACAGGTGAAAGAGGAAGAAAAGTATTAGAACTATACTTAGTTGATGTCTATATATCTATATATCCATTTTTTTTTTCTTTTCCCCTCTGTCATTTGGAATTCTTCTTGGCCTTCAAGTCATCAAGGTATTCGCCGGCCTTTACCTCGGACATAAAAGTCTTGGTGTCCCTGTTGAAAATTACTTTAAGCCTGGCTGGATTCATTAAGTACACTTCAGCTCCGAGTTGTTGAAACGGGGAAATTAATTGTCTCAGCCGCCATCTTCGTTCTACGGTCTGGTGACAGAAGTCAGGTTTGGCGAAAAAAGTTATTCCATTAGCCCCTTTCTTGGAGTTAGGGCGAGACTGATCGTAAATGAGCTGCCTGAGGAGGAAGTTTCCAAAGTACACTAAGAAGACCCTTGGTAGCCTCACTCTGTTGTTTAATAGTTACAGATTTGTTTTCTAGATGCTTCGTTCGGGCTTCTACCATGACAACCCGGTCACTTATATCCGTTCAGGTTTTGTTCAGTCTTCTCAGCCCTCCCTGGAGCTTCTTAGCGGCACATTTGGCTGAGCGGTTATCTGATTGCACCTCCTCATGAAACACTTTAATAGAAGTTAGAATGGAAGCTAAGGAGGGCTCGGTGGAGACTATTTGAGGATTTTGTGTACTTCTCCGTTGCGCTGTGCTAAGATCCTCTTCTTCCAGAGAGTAGGACATCTGGGAATCTGAGTAATCTCATCTCAGCTGAGTGCGTCGTTTGGTTTTACTTCTAGGTTTCTTTGGGCGAAGAACAGTTCCGGTATCTATTTTAGAGACATCGCTATCGTCTTCACTTGCATCAGACTCTTCTTCGCCTGAGGAAGTAGGGGTACTATCTGAAACTGAATAAAAGTGCTCTTGGCCAACTTCAGGAGTCCAGTGAGCTTGCACCCCAGAGGGGGCCACTAGGCTCTGAATAACATTTGCTAGGCCAGTCGGCTGCGCTTCAAATGCCGTGGATGGGATGCCATTCCCTTGTTCAGCGGGAGGCAGTAATGAAGACACCGGCTGCATCCCATTAGGATGACTAACATAGGGCAAACATGAAGAGATAGCTAGATTCTGAACTGCATTAGAAGGTTCGATAAAGCGGCCATTTGTGGCGTTAGCATTAGCAGTACTGCGTGTCGCCCCCTGAGGCCCATCTTTTTCCATGTTAAGCTCTGTGTCTACTGGAGTGCAGGCTTCTAATTGAAAGCCTAGTGGAAGTGTAGGTGTAATAAGCATAGGAGGAGCAGCAGTTAAAGAGGTAGGTAAGGTTTCCTTGGGGGTTGTAGGAGCTTTAGTAGTTAGGGTAGTTGATTGAGATTGAGTTTTAGCTCCTAGAAACATTTTTGCTAGGGGGGGCGCAAGGGTCCGAGATCCTTAGGATGCTTAAGCAGTTCACCCCCCCCCCCAGATCTACCATGCGATTTCTTTGTACTGACCTCCTGTCTGGATTTGCTCGTCACCTCCGTTGCTGAGACATCGCGGGGCTCTTTAGACTCATTAGACTCAGGATTAGTAGATGCCACCTTCATCTTGCCTCCCTTCCGGCCCCGCCGGGTGTTCATCGCGATGTTAGTTCTGATGCAGCGTAAATAAAAAAAATGTTGCAGCCACCGAAGCCTCTTCCCGCTGATGCGGTAAATATTTGTAAAGGAGCGGGGTTCGTGCGCGGCCGGATCAAAGCAATAGCCGTGAGGGCACACAGAGCGGGCCAGGCAAGGGGGTCCAAATCAAAAAATGATAAAATTGGGCGAGATGTCTGATTCCCGGTCCTGAGTCGCGTTGTTGAATTTCGCGGACTTCAAACAGCGGCCGCGGCAGCCGCAACGTTTCCTGAGCTCTCAGCAGTATCAGCACTCTTTAAAGCGTCATCGCGTCATAGTGCGCAGGGCAGCCAACCGATCGGTCAGACGTCCGGCGTGGTCAGCCGAGCAGGACGGAGCTTACGCTGATACCATCTTGCTTCTAGCTCTCCCTCTAAAACACTTGCCGAGCCTAAAACACTTGCCGAGCCTTTTAATTATTTTTAAAGCACATGTTAAAAAGTACCTTGCCAACAGCAATTTCCAGACACAGCAAATTAACAAACAAAATAAATAAATAAATAAATAAATGCTAACATAACCACTGAGAATAATGTTCTTTGAGAGGGTGAGATGGACATTTTGTTGAGTGTAGATTTTAAATGATCATAAAAGTGCATACATAATCACTGTGAATAATGTTCTTCCATGGGTAGAGATAGGTATTATGGCTAATGTAAGTTTTGGATGATGATAAAATTACACAAAGGGTTAATATGCCTGCTAGAGAGAATATGTACCATGCAGACTACAAAGTGCATATAATGTAAATAGATCCCTGAGTTAGTGTTTTTCCTAAGAGAGGGCTTTTGTTACGTCTTGTGCCCGGCATACTATAGATATGAGCATAGATTAATGTTGTACATGAGGTGGGGATGACATGTTGCTCCTACAATGTGCAGGTCTATGGCTTATGTAACATTTCCTAGACGTTGATTTACGTATGTCACATGTATGGATGCTTGTCTCCATTTAATATGTATTTACGTTTTCTAAGGTGAACATGACAAGTGGTAATGCTATGTTTATGAGAGTTAGTTTTAAAAACAACCCCTGTTTAATCTACCCCACAGGACCTCCAGGAAATAACTATGAGAGACGAAGACCTTCTTAACTTTCAGCAAGGTATAGGTATTTAGAATTCTATAGTGCTAAGTAGTTTTTGTACAATGGTGTCTCAGAAACTCTGTATTTTCTAATTGTATTCTCATGTGTGTATGATTTTACAGGTCATGACGCTGAAGTACAACTAGCTGTTGACTCTCTACAACAGTTTCTGAAGGGTCAAGACGCATCGATCAGTGTGCAAAACTAGCCGGCTCTTACAGTTAAATAAAAAAGGAACAGGCTCTAATAAGTGTCTAAGACTTACAGTGTGGTAGTCCAAAAATCGCAGGGGTGAACTGTAGGAGGGCTCGTCAGAAGCGACTGCTAAGGCATGGTTTATACTGCAAATGTGACTTTTTTCTTTCTTTACAGGGCCCATGGAGTCATGCAAGGTCGGCGGGGAGATGCAAGAGGCTGCTCAGCGAGCAAAAAAGGGCCCCTAAAAAGGAAGGCTTCAGCATCTAAAGAAGGACCTGTGACAAAGAAAGGTGCAGGGCAAAGACTCCTAACAGGTATGCTTTTTTTTTCAAAAGGGTGTAAAAAAGAACTCCCAGGTTTTATTCTGTCAAACAAAAAAGGTCCTCCAACATGTAGTAGGGGTATATAAAAGGTTGTGTAGAAGTTATAGGACTGTAGAGTGTTTATGGCTAGTGGAAGTAGTTTGTACAGGTTCCTTATTTTTTTTAACTTTCTAATATATATATATATTTTTATGCTACATTCTAGGAGCATCTCAAAAGTGCACTGGAGAAGAGCTATGCAAGGCTAAGAGAATGAAGACCCCGTTAAGTGACATCACAAAGACAGTACAGAACATCAAGCCTACAGCAAAATGTGTGAGTAGGCATGCACGCCAGGGCAAACTATGCTCTTACTATGCACATATCCAGCAGAGACCCATCACAGACATGAAATGTCAAGCCACCCTCCATCATGTTGAACACTCCTACAGGAATGCCTATTCTGCACAGGGTTGGAGACTCCAGAGGAGGAGTGCTTACAGCCACAGACACCTCAATGCCCGGTCTGTGTAAAAGCAGTGCCGTGAATCTAAACCCTCTCCAGACCTCAAAATCGAATCACCTCTAAAAAAAACCCATCTCTTAAGAAGAAGCGGGTGGTCCCAAAGCCCCAATCCATTCTTTTAATCCTTAAGAAGAAGCGGGTATTCACTGAGTCCCAAATAGCTCCTTTAAACCTCCAGAAGAAACAGGTGGTCCCAGAGTCCCAAACAACTCCTTTAAACCTCAAGAAGAAGAAGCAGGTAGTCCCAGAGCTCCAAACTGCACCTTTAGATATCGCATTAAAAAAGGTTGTTACACCGTTGAATGAACCCATTACCCCCCTGATCTCTAAAGGGTCAATGGCTACAACGTCTGTTCGCAGAAGATCTGGTGCAACTCCAAACCAAGCAAGGGGCCCCTGAGTTACAAGTAGAAGCAGTAGAAAGTACCTTAAACAAGGCCATTACACCAAATACCCCTTCCCATACCCTGAAGCACTCTTTAGTTTCAAAAAAGCTGATAGCCCATATAAAGGAGCTCCTCCTGGGGTCACCCCCAAAGCCATCTATATTCATTCCTAACAGGCATAGGGACTGCCCGATTATAAGTGACCAACCCTTAGAAACACCTTACACCGACTTCCTAGGGTCTCTAAAGGCCTTGGCAGGGTTGGTGAACAGTATTAATAGTCCCACTGAAGCTGTGCACGGAGGGACTTCTAATGTGGACAATGGGGCATTGCAGGTGACGGATAGACACACACCTGACCATAACTCCAACGATTCCTACACTTCTGAGGCCCTTGAGAATTTTGACCAGCATTTAAACTCCCCATACCCTATGTCTCCTATCACCCCACTAGAAGTGTATGACCCAAAAAGCCCTGTGTCCAGTGTAAACCCCACATCACCAACCTCAACATACCAGATAGCAGTATAGGCTGCACAAATAAAAGTTTGGATGTCGTATCTAGTGAGGAACTGTCCACGAGATCCCAGGGTGTTCTCATTGGGACCCTATTTCTTTGATCCTAACAGGCCCCAAGTTACAGAATGGCTTTGTGCGAGGACCGCCTGAGAATGGACCCTGGGGTACTTCAGGCTAATGTACAAACCATCCCTAATCCCCCACAATATGATTCTGTAGACCCAAAAGAGGGACAAGGAGCTCAAGTCAAAGATATACAGTTGGCGGTCCAAAAACTAAAATGACAGGTGAATACCTCTACCTTAAAACTGGGGAAGGAAGGAAGCGATGACATGGTCATGACGGAGGCACAGCTGAAGATCCTGTAAAGGGTTGAGCTGTGTAAAAGTATGATCCTACAGACATGTCAATCAGCAACGACAGACATAGGGGTTGTATAGGTGTGACTAGGTCCACGGTGTCCCCTAAAGAGCCCCTATTCCACAGGTATTAATAAAAGTATACATACATAAAAATATAACCCTACGGTCTGCATTATACTGACATATTCCTTGCGCTTCTTACGTTACCTCAAGCGTAAACAGTACATAGAGCCACTCAAACAAGGTCTTGCAGTATCACACCCCATCCCTGAAACCTATAAATTATTACAAAATAGCCGACAATACATAAGTTCAGGAGAGAACATCCTGAGGGTTAGTCGTTTGAAACGCTCAAAGGTTAGAGCTGCAATACTTCAACACCAGCAACACACAGACGGGCAAAGGGAGGGTCTGTAGCAGAGGTCTCTATGAGTACAACGCTTACAAGTACAAACCAGACTGTTCAAATAGGCGGGGGGCTGTTACCTAAGAAAGGTGGTCCAGTAAAATGCAAAAGTGGATTAATAGCGCTAAGCAGCGCCGGCTTCTAATAAGTAACCTAAAGAAAGCCAGAATATGCCCTACACGGCGGCTTAAAAATACACCAGAGTCAGGGTTAAGTCAGAAAACCCAAAACTAATGCAACATCCAGTTCCACAACAAGCCCAATTCTTCAAGCTGAGGATTCAGAGCCAGTGTTTTTTAGAGAGCGATCGAAGTTACATGCATAAGGTAGAGAGATTTAATGCTACAGAGCACTAAGCGGAATTTAGGTTTATTAACCTACACCACATAAGGTCCTCTGATCATGGGGTTTTAGCCATACATCAGGCTGTGCAAACGCTTATAGAAATGTTGGTACATGACATGGGTCCAAATGATTTCTTCCAACCACACATCCAGGGGCAGGGCCTTGACATCCCATTGTTCACCAAAAGAAGGTCCTGCAATGTCTTTGACGCTGTGGAATTTCTAGAAAACCTCTCAAGGCTTTTATAGAGTAAGGCAGAATTAGTCACCTATGGCACTTTCAGAGTCATAGCCCTCATTGTACGGGAACTTGAGGGGGGTGTTTCTAGGCCTTTAAAGAGTGTACGGTACAGCAAAATCATTGGTAAGAAACAACGTTGGCTGCTCAACTTTACCAACGGAGCAGCCAACACTGGTCTGGCGGCCAGCATCATGGGATTGCTGCAGGATCGCAACATCCCCGACGCAGTCATCATGTCTAGAGCGGCTGAAGCTCATTAGGTGCTTGAAATACCTCCAAACCGGATGGTTGACTTTGCGACACAGCTCTTTCTCAGAACTACTTCGCCGTTACGGTGAAAGTTCTTTATCACAAAGGTTCATGGACAACCGGGGAATGTATGAAAAACCATACCGCATATGTCCTATACTACGAAATCACTTTTACGTGATCTTGAACCTTAAAATTATTGTTGGAGCCAAGTATGTGTGCACCCACTGCGATCACATCTACAACACTAAGGAAATCATCAGTGTGAAATGCACTGTTAGATGTGTCAAAGGGATGGCTGCGTCGTAGACACTGCCCGGAAGGTGAGGTGTCGCAGCTGTAAGATGTTTTGCCGCTCGCAATAATGCTTGAGCATTCACAACAATGATGTTAAATGCATCCCTAAAGTAGATTGCCATCAGTGTGGTAAGTATGAGGCAGCAGATCACAAATGCAAAGGCATGAAATGCCCGATGTGTCCGACTCCTTTTAGGGCAGGGACCGTACACAGGTGCTACATGGTTAAAAGGAGGCCCCAGACCAAAACTGAAGACTACATAGTGCTCGATATGGAGTGTACACAGAAGACGGGGGTACACCAACCTAATTATATTTATGCACAACATCTAACTTCGGATGACAGCTGGGAGTTTGAAGGGCGAACGTGTGTTGGTAATTTCCTTAACACTTTCATTCAAACCAAATTCGAAGGGTATACCATGCTGGCCCATAACTCAAAAGCATATGACTTATTCTTTAGTTTACAATAGATGATTTGTGAAAAGATGCAAGTAGAACTCATCACCCAGAAATCCAAACTGATCCGGTTAACGAATGGCCCGTTACAAATAAGGTTAATAGACATCCTGAATTTCCTACCCATGAAATTGAGTAAGCTGCCAAAAGCATTTGGTTTTCCAAGATGTAAAGGTTATTTCTCACACTTTTTTAACACCTCGGTCAACCAGAATTCCGTGGGGCCCATGGCGCCTCCCGACAGCTATGGGGCTAAGTATATGATGCCTGCTGAGAAAGAGAGCTTTCTACAATGGTATGATGTAAACCGCGAAAAGGAGTTTAATTTTCAAACAGAGTTGAAAGCTTATTGTCAGGCTGATGTTATGATCCCGCGAAAAGCCTGCAACCTCTTCATCGATGTTGTGGTGTCTATGACTAATAAAGCCCAAGACCCCTCAAATGACAAAAGCCATCAAATACATAGACCATTTTCAAAACATCACTTTGATGTCCATGTGTATGTCCATCTAAAAACACATGTTTCAAAGACCTAAAAGTATCGCTGTTGTCCCGCCAAACCTCTATAACGGTAAACAGAAATGTAATTCAACCCCCTCTATCCAGCGGCTTCAGTAATTTTCTGAGAAGGAAGACATACCTATTCAACAAACCTTACAGGGTAGTGAATACTGCCTGGGACCTTATTACCTAGATGGGTATGTTGTAATTACGGGCATGCCAACGGCATTTGAATACAACAGCTGCTTTTACCACGGCTGCCCTCAGTGTTACAAACCCCATGTGTTCAATAGACTGATGGGGACCAAATTTGAGCACTTAAACAGACGTACTCTGTTGAAGGCACAGTATGTTGAAAAATGTTGCTTTGCTATGAGGGCTTTTTGAGAGAATGAGTTGTTAGATATGCTTGTAATCAACAGGAGGACAAAGTTCCTATGTCAGGGTGCAAAAAGTCAACCATGCATCAGGGTGCAAAAAGTCACCCGTGTAATAAAACGAGAAGGAAAGAGGAAAAGGGACAAAAAAGGAAAGAAGAGATCCTAGGTATGGTAGACCCAAATGTGAGAGGGAAAATTATTCTACATCCTCTGCTGCCCTCACACACACCAAGGGGTGTAATGCTTCATCATCGGGCGTTTGCTCCTCGTAGGGCCGGCGCTGCAATTCCCTACGGGTCCCCCGAAGGGTCCCTCTCTTCTGACTGTCAGCGACATGTTGGCCTTGTATATTGACAACTTGGCAAATAGGCCTTTTTGGGTCAATAACTTTTTCTAGCAGTTTTGTGGACTTCCAAGGGTATACTAATTAATCATATCGCTGCATGTTTACCCTTGAATACATTTCACCATCCTTTTACACTGCACGTATTTTCATTACCCTCTCCATGACCCACTCCCCACACACCCTCATGCACCATCCGGCTATCCTCCAAAAGATCTCCGACAAAGTGACCCTTCGGGGGACCCGTAGGGAATTGCAGCGCCGGCCCTACGAGGAGCAAACGCTCGATGATGAAGCATGACACCCCTTGGGTTGTGTGAGGGCAGCAGAGAATGTAGAATAATTTTCCCTCTCACATTTGGGTCTTGCATACCTAGGATCTCTTCTTTCCTTTTTTGTCCCTTTTCCTCTTTCCTTCTCATTTTATTACACGGGTGACTTTTTGCACCCTGATGCATGGGTGACTTTTTGCACCCTGACATAGGAACTTTGTCCTCCTGTTGATTACAATAGTAGTATAAGGAGCGCGGACACTGGACCTTAATTAGCTCCTTGGTCCCCCCCTCTTTTTTGGTTAATAGATTTTGTTAGATATGCTAGCATCCAATATGGAACTCTGCTCTTTCCTTAAGAGATGTGATTTACCGGAGCCTCTGGAGCCCAGTGATGCCTTATTTGGGGGCCGTGCAAAAGCTATACAGCTGTATAGGGCCGTTGGTGAGGGTGAGAATATACACTACAATGATTTCACCAGTCTGTACCCTTTTGTGAACAAGACAAAGGTATACCCCTTAGGAAACCCCACCATCATATATAGAGATGATTTTAAACCCATATCCTAATACTTTGGGTTAGTGAAGGCCAAATCTTCCCGCCAAGGCATCTTTAATATCCGGTGCTGCCATACAGAGTCGACGGTAAGCTAATGTTTCCCCTCTGTTGAACATGTGCTGTAGGTAAAGAGGTTAGTATGTGTAGACACACTGAATGATCACAGGGACATGGTCTAGCATAGAGGACCAGGTGGCCTTAGACAAAGGCTACAGGCTCGGCAGAGTACACGAAGTATGGCATTTTAAGAGGACCACAACATTAATTTGTTTCTCACAGACAAACATGAGGCCTCAGGATATCCCAAATGGTGTACTAGCCAGGATGCAAAGCAAAAATACATTGATGACTACTACACTCATGAGGGCATACTCTTAAGACCCAATCTGATAGAGGTCAACCCTGCCAGATGACAGTTAGCCAAGCTCTGTCTGACCTCCTTATGGGGAGAATTCACGCAGAATAAAAACATGTCAAATACGACCATCATAACAGATCCTGCCGAGCTGTTTAAGTACCTTTTTGCCCCTTGTTACAAGGTGTCCAGTTGCGAGTTTATCGATGACGAGTCCACGGCATTGTGCTGGAAATACACAAAAAAGTACCCCACAACGTGTAACAACATAACCATCTTTATAGCATGCTTCATGACCGCTCACGCACGTTTAGAGATTTATGGGGTTATGGATAAACTTCAGTTATTTTTGTGAGTAAACCTGGGGATGAAGACCCCCCTCTTGGTGATTATCTAGGTAATTTGACCAGTGAACTTGATATGTATGAATATATAGTCGAATTCACCTCATCTGGACCTAAGACCTACTCTTACAAAACAAACATCAACAAAGTGTGTATGAAGGTCACAGGTATTACATCAAATGTCAACAACACCCTAAAATTCAATTTTGACAGTCTGAAGGATCTAGTGCACAAATAATCTGCATCGGACGACCGTGAAAACGATAAAACCATAATTGTTAATCAACCCTGCATTGTCAAATCCAAAAAGAAGTGGGAAATTACAACTCAGCCCCTACATAAAACCTTACAGGTTGTTTTTTATAAAAGGGTCCTGACTGAGGACTATAAAACACTGCCGTGCGGTTATTAGACGCATTAGAGCAACTGACTCGTACACTATGGACACAGGATTACAGTATCCGTCCTCCTGCATTTTAGCAGGGCCCTCGAACTGCTGCAAAAGCTACTTTATAAAAAAGCTCTTAGAAAATGTTGCAGGGGCTTTATCCCAAACACCCAACAACATTGCGTCGCTTTATTCTTGCTGGCAAGATCTTTATACCGAACTAGCCAAAAGTTTCCCGTAAATCGGGTTTATAGAAGGTATACCTAATAACTTCTACGATGATGAGCTGCTGCCGCTGAACCTTGTAAACCTTGTAATTGTAGACAATCTTATGCATGATGGTGGGGATCATCCTGAGCTGGAGTAAACTTTTACTCAATATTCACACCATTGCAATCTAAACATATGCTACATCGTGAAGAACCTGTTTTACAAGGATAAGAACAGTCGTTCTATAGCTCTCAATACCATATATCTGATTTTATTTAAAAACCCCTGTGACAAACAACAAATATCCATCATAGCTAAACAGATGTACCCTGAAAACACACAGTTTTTCATGGAGGCCTTTAACGACACTACTGAAAAACCCCACGGTTACTTGCTGGTTGACCTAAAAAATAATACTCTAGAAGACTACAGACTCAGGGCCGATATTTTCCCCCCGATCTCCCCATCGCTTACACACCTAAGACCATTCCTAAAGCCTCTAAAAAGACATGTTGAAGGAGCTTTAGTGACATTTACAATGTAGATCTTATAATATAAGGTGGTGACTATGTCTGTCCACTTGAGGCATATTTAGCTCTCCTAAAACTACAGCCAGCCCCAACACAGAAAGGCCATCCTGTGCACAGCAACAGATGATTTAGTGGCTGCCATTTCAGAAATAGCCCTAAACACCCTAAAAGGTAATGTCCCTATATCAAATCGCCAGTTACAGGTGCTGAAGAAGATGCAACACCTTATCAAGAAGCTCAGTAATAAAAGGGCATCCTTCATTTCCAAGAAGAAATTGGTAAAACAGTCTGGTGGGTTTATAGGTTCGCTGTTGGGCATACCTATCCCCCTAATTACAAGTATCCTCTGGAGGCAGTGATGGAGCATGCCTCAAAGATGTATTTGGTGCCTAGACAGCAGTTAGAACATTTGGGTTCATCTACGGACAATACCTGGGATATAAGGGAAAATGAGACTCTGAGTCTGGGCCAAAATTAAAGAAATTTTGAACCATACTGATCTAAATCGGTACAACAAACCAAATTCTAAAGACCTAACAGCATGGAAGGGTCGGGGCAAATTCCTCTACAGGGGACAGCCGATTGTTGGATCACACATGTACGATCTAGTCAAAGGTCTCATGCATGCCAGACCCCTAACAAATTAAAATGCTCCTAGAGGTTGGGAGCAGTTTCTGCGAGCCTCAGGTGAACTCAATATCCCTTCGACGCTTGTGGGTAATGGTGACCACCGGCGCCTTCTTGAAAGTCTGCAGGGACCCAAGCTGTCGTCACCACCAGCCTCAGGCATTCTGCAGCTATCCCCCTCTTGGACCACACCAGTTATGACATCGGTACCTCGAGAAAAAAAACACTGGCCAAACCCCCCACGTGGATTACAGACTAATGCTTCTCCGGACTTTTTGAACAATTGTACCCTGTACAGGTGTGTGGGTACAGTTATACACCGGCTAACAAATGTGTCTGATTTTTCTTCATATAATTCTTTAGTAAGTTTCTCATTGTAATACTTTTCCCTGCAAAAATGTTTGTAATAAAAACTTTTGACTTTTTATACTGTCTCGGTCATCTTTTAAAGCACTGTAAATATGTTGTCTGTGTCAGAATAAAAATACGCAGTCCGCATTCATGTTTTAAATTTCCTTTATTTT
The DNA here is from genome assembly GCF_964204655.1 of Triturus cristatus. NCBI lineage: Eukaryota > Metazoa > Chordata > Amphibia > Caudata > Salamandridae > Triturus > Triturus cristatus. The sequence continues at coordinate 344,516,932 of NC_140587.1, read as the reverse complement.
AGACAATAATCATTAAACAATCAGCCGCAACATGACCTTACAATTTTGACATACGGCCTATTCTGTTTTAACATTACAGACCATAGCCCCTATGTTTTCTTTTACATATTTCACAACTATACGGTCAAGGTTAACAAGATCATTCAAATATAGATTTAAGAAATTTCTAAACGTCATACCCTCTGACATTTTACTAATAAAATATATACAATGTTCACCTCATGTGATGGCTAAAGAATCCTGGACCCTCATCTTGTTATACTCCAACCTTGCTGCAGCTTTTTTCACATACTTGAATATGTTTTTTTTATAGATGCTGTGTTCAGGGAACTCTGCGGTACTGTCAAATACTGTAATCTTGTCACTATCCATAAACAGGGCTACTTAATGTGTTTCATCCTTGTAATGTGGATCTGTGTTAAAGACAAGGGTGCGGGGTCTTTCTGCCCCCATTTCAGCTGGTAACCCATCGCTAGGTAAAACATCTAAAAAGTATTTCCTAGCTTGTTTATGCCTGCTTAAAAACTCATGTATCTGCACAGTGTCCGTTTCACAATGTTTTAAAGATAGTCAAACAGAATCTGTCTGCTGTGGTTGACCTGAATGACGCCGTCGAATACAGAGAATATGAACATGTTCACGTTAACATTCACAGGCAGGGGAATGCTAAAACGTATTTCAGCTTTTAGGTTTACATTTTTAACCAAGTTATAATGATCGCCGTCTTCCATGTCAGGAGTCAGATCGAATGCGAACAGGGTGTATCCGGCCCCATAGCCTTCTCTTGACACGACTACCCCACAGAATCACAGAGCCCTCATGGACCAGCGCAGTGTAGTTGATGTTGTAGTGCTTAAAACTGAAGGGGGTTGAGGTATAGATGCTGCTAAAAGCTGTATTGTCCACAAACCCAAAGATAATAAGTTTGGATAGCTGCCCCAGAAATACATTTTGCTGCGGGGTTAGTTGGGTACCTGCAGGGATGCCCTCAGAGCTACTCTTTCCACTGTATACCTGGCGTTTGATAGTTGCAAGGCGTCGGCGTGAGCTAGTCTGATGCTCGAGGACACTTTCACTCTCTTTACAAACAGGCTCTCGGAAATTATGTCCAGCTTGTTTTGTTCTGCATCCCCACTGATGAGACAGAATGAGTCCTTGTTGCGGGTAAGCCTGATCTTAAGATCAATTCCATTGGTGTGCAGTTTATCTTGGAAGAAGAGGTCTGAATGTATGTGCCCCAAGAGATCAAAGTGGCGACTACCTCTGGCAAACCCTGCTCTTTTTACAAAACCCTGATTGTCACCGTCCAGAGCCTTGTCTTCAAAGTGTCCATACTTGTCCTTGTAGAAGAGCCCCGCTGAAAGCTGCGTGCCAAGGGCTTCACTACTATAATTTTGAATCCTCTCAAGGTAGGCGTACATGTTATCGCTCTGTGTGATGAGACAATCGCCCTGGGTTATGTCCACCTGATTAAACATGGTGGCTATGGGGGAAGCGATCGTCACCACTTTAGCATCTGCTGCTATGTTGGAACCTTCCGCTTTTATGATTTTACACACAAGATACAGCATCGTGTTGTTGAGATCCAGATACATATCCGTGGACCCCAACACAAAATACTCTATAGGGGCCAATAGCGTCAAAGCATCTAAAGGTGATAACTCCATGAAAAAACTATTTTCGATGCTGGTCTGTGTGGGTTTTAGTGTAAACAAGTCTAACTCAGATTTGGCGCACTCGCCCGATGCACAATGTACTAAGGCCAATGCTTTAGTTTGCGTTGCTCTCTTCCATCCTGGAGTTCTTCTTACGTGAGCACCTTTTGAAGAATTCCTCCTGTTTTTTTATAGGGGGCCGGCCCCCCATGCCTCAAAGTACGATGTTTCTTTTTAATACTTGTGCATGGTCTATATACCAGCCCCACGCCTTCTTGTGGCTGCTTGTTAATGCACTCTGCGACAGCCGATGTGACAGACCCAATCACATCTTGGGCTATGTTCGTAGCTGCAGCTTTAAACATGGGGCTTTGCAATTTCATAACCTTTTCTCAGGATTGGCATAGCTCTTCTAAACAAACTACAGAAGAAACCTCACAAGCCAGCCCCGTTCATTACAGGGGACCATTGAATGTATGTTGGGCCTCCATTGCCAGCATGATTTCTGTAATAGTCCCTGTACATAGATGGATCATGGTATGTTTTCAAGACCACCATGCTGTCTTCTTAATAGTCCCTGTCATGTCTCAGCCTTAAATGAAGCTTAGCAATAACTTTCCCATATTTAAAGGCCTTGGGCGCAAACTGGTCGTCAAAGATCATCATTGAAATAGTGGCAAAATGGTTTTTAGAAACTGCGACATAGTCAGGCTTGTTAAATTGAATATTGACCAACGTATTATTTTCGCCCTGCACATGGGCCCATCTTAACAGCTGTGAATAACTATCCCCATCCTCTGCGCCTCTACAATATCGCTATACATGTAGAGTGTATAGAACCCTCCGTTAATATCACAGCATGTGCAGTCGGGCTCAACCGGACTTCTCAAATGTTGCACTGTGCCTAAACCCTTCTTAATTTACCAGAGCAGTTAAACATTGTATTGAGGCCTGGGGCTTTGAGAAACACCTTATTTCTAACATTATCTAGAATCAGATGAATATTCGCAAAGTTTTCAATGTTGGATATGGATTTGTTGATAGCATCGACAACACTTGTAACTGTTCGGTAGTATCCGTATGGAAAACCTACGGGTATGCCCAAAGGGTTATGTTAAATGTGGCTTTGTTTGGTGCAAATGTATTCCATGTTCTTAGGTATTGGATTTCAATTAGGGCAAATTCCCAATATTCTTTAAGGTCCACAGGTTTAGCCAATTTCACGGTGTAATTAGAAATCCGGTTGTCGGGGAACATGTCCTTAGAAGCGTTGGACGACAGGGTAATATAAAAGGGCACTGTCTTCATCTTATCTTGACCTTTAGACCGTCCGAATCTCACACACCCTTCAGGGAGCTGACCAACACCCAACTGTTATATTTCTTCGGCCACCCCCACCATTTGACAAATGCCTGGCTGTTAGCCCCCGCTGCCTTTTCTTTTCAGAACCTTTTCAACCCTATATACCCTGTGCGGATCGTCAGGTACCATTTGTAACTCTTTCTTGTAAAAGACACCAGACACCTCTTCCCCTTCATAGTCCTTTAACCTGTAAATATACAACCCCACTTTAAGCTCCACACTTTCCACTATAAATATCTCATCGCTAAAAGGCTGCTGGTACCCCTCTGTAAACACACCTTTCAATTTTGTAATCCTAACATTGTCCCCTTTTTTAAAAAGGGGCTTCTTCCCCATTGTAGCGAAATGGCGACCGTACACTGTTCTCTAGGCCTTTAACGAATTAGACGGCTTTACCTCTATGGGCGATATTTTGATGGTTCGGTGATAACTGTCATTATAAACATCTATAAAATCCCGTAGAACATCGACGTATCTGTAGATGTTGTAGGCCGACAAAATATCTCCATATCTTAGACTTAAAATTTTGGTTAAACTGCTTTACAACAGCTGCTTTTACTTCCATGTGTGACACAAGATGTTGAACAGCATGCTGCTTTATTAATTTTTGAAACAACTTGTTTAAGAATTCTTTCCCCTCATCTGTTTGTAGTTTTGAGGGATTCGCCCCTTCTCGAAGATGGCTTTGAAAGCGACTGTGACGCTATCCCCACTTTTAGTGCTTAGCGCTTCTGCAAATGCGTACTTGGACAACACATCTGTCACTGTTAATATATAACGGGATCCGTTATCATGTTTTGCTATATCTTGAAGGCAAGGTTATATCCACCTGCCATTGATAATCTATTTGCGCATTAACAATTGTAGGACGCCTCTTAAAACGCCTTCTGGCTGGTTTGTGTCGTGAATTTGCCTCCTCCCCTGATAACCATATCTTCACCAGGTCTCTGTTTACCAGTTCATTTTCACCTACATCCCTTTTATACAGAGCTTCGGCACTTCCAATGCTACCAACCCCTCTTGTACCATAATAATGTTTTCTTAAACGGGCCCCAAACATGTTATCAGTCTCTACAGCCCTTGAAATGAAAGATGCTTGGTTCGTGTAAGTCCATTTTATTAATAATAAAGAATATTAGCAAAACATTAGCAAAACACATTTCACATTTTCATTGTATACAGCATAATGGCTTTGCACTTTTTACAGACATACACTTGATGGTTCTAGCAGGGCCTTCCATAGCATCCTCCACATCAGTATAAAGGGTATAATGCATAGCCACATGGCACCGTGACATTCTCCGGTTTTGTTCTAAATACACGCATGTATATAACGCTACATATTAACTTATTAATTTTAAAACAGACTTCGGGGGGCTAAAGAACCTGTTCTACTATTTTTTTAATAGATATTACACAAATGCCTTTCTACAAACCTTTCTATCATTTTTCTATCAAAGCTCGTACACAATCCCGGCATGCCCTTTAGTTTTGAGCTTGGTTCACTGGATATCGGATCTCAGTGACTGCCATTGACAAGGTGCTCAGCATATCAGGGTGGACATATTTATTTTCAGCGAACAACCCATACACAACCGTTGGCAGTTTGTACACCTTGTACGGGTCTAACAAACTACCTATATAGCAGATTGTTCTCTCTCTGTATGAATCACTACGGCATTCGTGCGCAGCCTGCTGAGGATCCTTCATTTGATGGCCGTAACAAAGGCTGTAATAGTTACATTTGACACATGATAGTACAACTGCTGCAGCAAAACCTTTAACAGACGACATGGCATCTTGGTGTACCACTGGAGTTTCCTTTTCACAGGCGCAGCTCCTAGATGCATAGATATAATTCCTGTGGCCATCGTTGTTTTGGCATGTGAAACTTTCAGTCTGCTTTGAACACCACAGACGGTAAAAACTTACATCATTAACTTTTGACGGCTTTCCCTCGGCACTTGTTCTTTTTGTGGTTGCTTTCTACAGTTCAAAAGAGGAAAGAGAGACAACCCGTTAGTTAAAAATAAAATACACCATTATGCATGTTATCTGTCTATAACGCTTTTTACTAACCTCAGCATTTTCATAGCCCTCAGCTTTGCCCCTGAAGTCCAGAGAGTCACCGATGTTTATCAATACCCCACAGTCTTTGGAGCTTGTACCCGGCTGTTGCATGACCACTGTCTCGGGAACTGCTTCTTCCATAGAAGCTATATCTTCATAGATGGGTGAGTTAGGTGGTACCATAGCTTCTTCACCCTCTTCCATTTAGAATAAGTTGCTTCCAGTAGGCCTTTCACCATTAGTAGAGCCCTCACTGTCGCTGCAATTGACCTTAATCAGTGACACCAGGTGAGGCCATTCCTTGAGACTAAGGGCTTCCATCATGCGGCACAAATCAGTGTCAAAACCAGTATTGTCGCAGCCCATATCTTTAGGAGCTTCCTGTTGAGCATTCTGGTCCACGCTCTATGGTGATATGCTCCGATTATAATTATTGAGCGTGGTGTATCCACCCTTCAGTGGGATCCATTTGATAATTGGGCTGTATCTTCTTTCTGTATTCAGGTTCCTGGTTGCTGTACATGGCTACTAAGGATGCCTTATATGTATTCTAAACAACCCCTAAAATAGGCGTATACTTCTACATCACAACTTGGGCACATGGCATCATAGGGTTCTAGTTCACCTGGGTCTCCAAAACAGACCTCCCCTGTGGGATGCTGCCCCCTTTGGGACAAGTAGGCACCAACGTCATTTCTAGAGTGTGAGGACCTGTCACTTTTCGTTTATTTCCAGGGTGTGGGACCTGTCACTTTTAGTTCATTTCCAGAAAGTGGGACCTGTCACTTTTAGTTCATTTATGGGGCTTGGCACTTGTCACTTTTAGTTTGATGAGGAATGGTATCCCTTCTTACTACTACCCTCCCAAAGGGCCCGATTCACAGAACTAACTTAAGACAAAATCCTAAACGTACTACTTTTGGTATTCACAGAAGGCATTTAGCAGTAGTAAAGTTAGGATTTTGTCTTAAGTCTGTCTTAAGTCTGTCTGTAGTCTGTCTTAAGTCTGTCCTAAGTTTGTCTTAAGTCTGATTTAAGTCTGTCTTAAGTCTGTCTTAAATCTGTCTTAAGTCTGTCCTAAGTTTGTCTTAAGTTTGTCTTATGTCTGTCTTAAGTCTGTCTTAAGACTGTCTTAAGTCTGTCTTAAGTCAAACTTAAGACAAAATCCTAACTTTACTACTACTAAATGCCTTCTGTGAATAGCAAAAGTAGTAAGTTTAGGATTTTGTCTTAAATTAGTTCTGTGAATCAGGCCCAAAGACCCCATACTTTCCCCTATATGCTTAATGTGAGGATGTGGGTGTATTATAAGATATGGCAGCCAGGCCTTATCATGGAATACACTCACAAAATCTTTCTTGGGTCCAGCAGGGCTCAGTTGTATCACCTTTGCTTAACCCTGAGTAGCTGTGGCTTCGAGCAAGAAGGCTTGACAACGGAAATTAGTTTAAGGCATTTAACAGTACCAAACAGTGAAAGAAGTGAGTCAAACAACATGAAAGAGACACAACTACACTGTATTAAAACAGGCAGTACTTTTCTGAATTTCTAAAGATCTTGATGTTCAAAATCCACCAGAGGCTTACGGAGATACAGATTTTTGAATATATAAATAATTCTAAATGCAACCACAAACAAGCAGTGGCCAACAAAAACTTTGCAAACTTTCGAATTTTGAAAACAATTAGTTTGATAACTGGCATGGCTTGAGTGACCAAATCCGACAGGAAGTAGATCTGGGGTGCTATAGAGGATATATCTGACAGTTACCTGGCTACCAGAGCGTTTTTAAGGTAAATTCCAAATTTACAGGAAGACCGCCATAGACTTTTACAGAGTGGTCCTGATGCTGAGAATGCAGATGAAAAGATGCTTAAGGGTGCTCTGGTTGAGATTCAGTTGACAGGGGTGCCTCTGTGGTGAGTTCTCAGTACACGTGTGGTGTGCGGCGACTTTGGCCACAGAAATCAGTGTCCCTCGAAAGACTCTTGGTTGCAGGAACTAGCCAATCGATTATGGACTACTGGTCTCTTTGCACCGCGGTTGGGGTGGAATCCCTTGGTGGGGGCTTGTGTCCCTCTTGATTGATGAATTTGGACTTTGACAGCACTCCTGGGTTCAGCCTACTCGAGTGCAACTTTTGGCCATTGTGAATTGGTCACTTTGGGCCTCCCCTCTGCAGTTAGTGGTGAAACTTTTGCAGTGGCTTCCAACTTGCCAGTCTTTGCTTCCTCAGCTCTTTTGACACTGAAGCTGGTTCAAGGGATCAGCCAACTGATCATTGATGTAAATGCTTTGATCTGGGGCCGGGAACAAATTCTTACCAGCCCAAAGCACAGCATGTGCAGTCCTTCCAACAGTGCAGCCTCTCTTCGTGCAGCTTCAGGGGCAGCAGGGCAGTCCTCTTTGGTCCTTTCCTCAAATCCAATGTGATCTAAGGTCCAAGGAGCTAGGAGTGCCCATATTATCCCAGGCAAGTGCTCCAAGGGGACAACGCGGTCACTGGCCAATAGGCTAGCAGGTCTCCTTCTCTTTGGTGACAAAGTTCCAGTGATGGGTGACATTTGACAATCAATCCAAATAAGATAAGGGGGACCCGTAGGCCATTTCAGTGCTGGACCGACGAGGAGCACCGCCCAATGATGAAGCACGACATCCCTAGGGATGTGTGAGGGCAACAAGAGACAACCTTGTTGACTGTCTTTTCTCAATTGGCAAATTACCTAGCTACCTACTTCAGTCTTTCCTCTTTTTAGACATGATTAGTGTCATTTTAGGAACAGTAACCCTCCTATTTGGATTGCTACCATATTATGAAGCACAGGTACTGGACTTTGATTAGCTCCTAGTTCCCCCTTCCTTATGTGATTGACATTTGACAATCTCAGAGTGCAATATTCTTGCCACTCTCAAGATGTTGGGAGATTCTCTCGATTGTGAGGAGCTTGGTAGCCCATGCCAGAGGTGGGACAACCTAAGGGCTATACGCCCACAGGAAAACCACCTGTTCTGTCTCTAACTTGTCTACATGAACAAACGGCAGACTACTCTGGAGTGACCCTTCAAAGGTGGCTTCCCCTTTTGAAGCTGGCCTTCTGGGTTAACACCTCGAGTGGCCTTCCTCGGAGTGGAGGTCACAACTCACTCGGCGGTAACTGCCTTTGTTCCTAAGCCTGGGGAACATTCTCATGTCTCAGCAGGAAGGCAGAAAGTTGTCTGTGTGCCAGAGCCTGTGTGAGGCCACTGGACCAGCTGGGACACAGAGTGGCAACTTTCTAAAAGTTGCTTATATTTAAAGGTGGTATTAATTTCAACTTGGCCATGAAGTCAGATTTAACGCCACAATCAATTTGATACCTTACAGTACCCAGTTCTGTAGTTCCTTTCAGAAGTTCGCCAGGGTGAGATGTCAGTTAGTAATCCTGTGCTAGCCAATGGGAATACTAACTTTCCTTAGCAAAACAACAACTTTAAAGGTTTTGCTCCCAAGACATGTATAAACCTGTATGTCTTGCTTAACAATATACAGCTCCCTGCCATAGGTTTCTACAGGCCTTCCTTAGGTGAGACTTAAATACATTATTAAGGGAATGGTGGCTTTAACATTAGTTTAAACTGGCAAAGTTGAACTAGCAGTGCATACATACACTGCTCTTTCAGTCTGCGGTGCCAGGCTGGGAGCCTCTTTGCATTTTTTCACACTCAGTGTAGCACAAACAGTGCTGCAGCCCTGGGTGGACATGCCATGGGTACCATATACTAGGTACTTATAAGTAAGTCTGCACTTGTGAATTGGGTACAAACAACATTGTTTGTAAGGGTAAGAACACTGAAGTTTATTTAACAGGCCTCCAGGCACTACCAGTTGGGTTTAGAGTGGGATAGAAAATGTAACCCCCCATACAATTCAACACCTTCCCTAGTGTGTTTATGTTTGGAGTTGTGTTGAAGATTGAGGGCAAACATTCCCAATGTGGTGCTGGGAGGAGAGGCAGAATATTATTGGGCATATTTTGGGGAGGGGGTGCGGCCCTATGCCTCCACACCTACTTTGCTACCCCCCATTCTGCCACTTGTGGTGAAGAAAGACTGTTGGCACCTTTAAGGATATTGGAGGATGACCTTCCTTTTATTGCCTTTTTGAAAAATGGCCTTACTAGCAGCCAGAGTTCTTTCTGCACCACTTAGGGAGGCAAAAAGACTGCATAAGGTAGGTGCCTGCCAGCTTGATGATCCCAGTCCTGAGGAGATCATCAAGCACACATCTATTTGAGAGAGGGGCCACTAGAGACATTATTCCCTTTCCAGCAGTACCTCTCCCACATTTATCGGTGCTAGGGGGATAGAGTTATGCTTCTCAGGTAACAATCAAAGATAAAGAGATGACACTGACTGACACCGGGCTGCAGGCACTTTGTTTGCTGTGACATAAGAATGTTATGAATGCTCAATGTCAGAGCAAAGCAAAACAGGGACATGAGCTAAGCTGTTCCCTTATATCCCAACTTTGTTTTTAGAAAAGAAAATTCCAACCACCAGAAGGATTTTCTTGAGTAGTGCGGCTAATGAATCATTCACATCAGTCACACTAGAGGGGTAGTGTGAACAGTTCATCAGCTACAAAAAATCTATTAACCTCATGGTTAATAGCTTTTTTGTTTTTGAAAAGTGCTTCATTGTTTGTTAAGTGCACTACACATTGGAGACGAAGTGAATTCACATATGATGAAAGCTGAAAACAATTAGCAGTCTGGGTAGTTAAATGCAGTTCAATGTCACGGTGCTTTGGCTTCTTTCTTGTTTGTTATGGGTCTATGGGATTAAAATACTTTCTATTCCGTTCCAATATGTAGAAACCTTTAGCCAATGGCATCATCTGGCCCAACACTGGGCAGCACCCCATCCTGGACACAAACTTCGACCTTGGCCTGCTCACAGCTTTACCACCTTTGTCGACATCTGCACCGGGACAATGCTCTTCATCAATCAGTTTTCAGCTTGCCCCTCCAATGACTAGTAGACAACCAATTTTTCTCCATAAATGCTTTTAACGCTGAAGGTAACTTTCCCACCAGGATTAAACTGATCCCTGTATCTGACCCGAACTACATTGCGGTTTTCCTTAACTTTTGACCCATCCCAGTCAGGGTTCCGCAGCAACCACAGCACCGAGACTGCCCTCACCGCGCCATCGACAACATCAGGACCCTGCTGGACAATTGTGAGACCGTGGCCTCATCCTCCTGGACCTCTCCACCGCCTTCAACACTGTCTGCCACCGCACACTACGTGCACGCCTCCACGACGCAGGCATGCGAGAGAAAGCCTTGGAATGGACCACCTCCTTCCTCTCCGGCAGAACACAGAGAGTGCGCCTCCCACCATTCCGAACCAAAGCCTCCAAGATCGTCTGTGGCGTACCCAAGGGATCATCCCTCAGCCCGACACTGTTCAACATCTACATGGCCCCACACGCATGCATCGTCCAAGAGCACAACCTCAACATAATTTCCTACGCCGACGACACTCCACTGATCTTCTCCCTCACCAAGGACCCCCTCACCCCAAAATCCAACCTCCACGAAGGAATGAAGGCTGACGCCGACTGGATGAAGAGCAGCCGACTAAAGCTGAACACGGACAAGACGGAGGTCCTCATCCTCGGCTCCAACCCTTCAGCCTGGGATGACTCCTGGTGGCCCACGACACTGGGGGCACCCCCGACACCCACCGACTGGGGCATGCAACCTGGGAGTCATCCTCGAGTCAACGCTCTCCATGACCAAGCAAGTCAACGCAGTCTTCTCATCCCGCTTCAACACCCTCCGCATGCTCTGCAAGATCTACAGATGGATCTCGACAGACACGAGAAGAACAATAACTCAAGTCCTTGTTAGCAGCCGACTCGACTATGGAAACGCCCCCTACGCGGGAGCCCTGACCAAGCTCATCAAACGACTGCAAAGAATTCAAAAATCCTCTGCACGCCTGATCCTTGACGTTCCACGCCACAGCCACATCACCCCCCACCTGAGAAACCTGCACTGGCCCCCCATCGGCAGGAGAATCTCCTTCAATCTCCTCATCCACGCACACAAGGCACTCCACAAGACCGGCCCAGCGTACCTCAACAGACGACTCTCCTTCTACGCTCTCAACTGCCAGCTCCGCTCCGCTGACCTCTCCCTGGCCACCGTTCCATGCATCCGAAGAACTACCACCGGCGGCAGATCCTTCTCCCACCTCGCCGCCAAAAACTGGAACACCCTTCCACTCAGCCTACGACAGACCCAAGACCTGCTGACCTTCAGGAGGCTACTCAAGACCTGGCTGTTCAACCAGTAGCGGCACGCCCCCTTTCCTCTTCCCAGCGCCTTGAGACCTTCGCGGGTAAGTAGTGCGCTTTACAAATTCTGTGATTGATTGATTGAATGATTGATTGACTATGACCCAATCTAGCACAAACACAGAACCATGGTTAGCAATGTATGCTTTTTGCCGCTAATTTTAATTCAAACTTTAGAAATTCTACTTATTAGATGTTTGTTATTTAGCTGTCATTATATTTATTAAAATAATTTCTATTACTCTAAATTACTGCAGAATTTTTCTTGTGTTGTGTTACTATTACTGTTTGAGTGCTGAATAAATACTATTCACATTACTTCTAAGTTAAGCCTACCTGCTTTGTGCTAACCTACCACAGGATTGAACACATGTTTATTTAGTGACTTTAGTGGTTCAACCTGACAAGAATTGTGATTATTATTTAAGGTGGGTCCGGCTCTCATCCCTTAACTGATACTTCAATTTCTTACAGAAGGGAAGGTGAAGAACACACCAAAGACTAAGAATCTTGAAACATAGAACAGCATCCATCTCCATTGTTCTCTGTATGGGAAGGTAGAAGACATACTATGGAATCACTATTTGTCTTGTTGGCAAATAGCCAAATACTAGAGTTGCAAACTAACTGCAAACATCCTGAATAACTGAAGATGTAGGGACATCTACTGGGAGATGGAAAAACGTGATTCAATTTGCTTGCCTTAGAATTGAGCATTCACCGTAATATGGTTGGCTGATGAAAAGAACGTCTTATCTGACTGTGAAAGAATATTAAATGTCAGTAGATTCAGGAGAGCAAAGACTGCCATGAACTCTCTTCCTACCATGTTGTCTGTTTGAGTCATCACCGCCTGGCCTGTAATCAACTTTGCAAAGAATAGAAGAGCCCTCTTTATTGAGATCAATTCCTTCCAATGGAATGAATGATTTTGCTCTTGTGCTATACAAAGATGCTAAATTGAAGTCATTTTTCAGTTCTGTACCCAACCTAAATTGCTGTTATCAGTAGTTACTACTAATGGAACCAGAGGGCAGAGCCAGACCATGGCCTACAGATTGGTTTGTGGAAGTAACAACTGGAGTAGCTCATATATCTTTTCTGGGAGCATAAATGTATTCGATGATGGATCCCAATCAAGCAAGATGTGTGGCACCAAAGGGGCCAGATGAAGATGAACCCATTGTACCAGAAACAAGATTTCAGTTATACTCACCATGTCTTCATGTACACAGAGCCATTTTTTTTAAAAGTATTATTCTGATGTAATAGATGAAATAGTTGGCATCATAGTTTGGTCGCCCATGTAGGAAGTTGAAACACATCTCCCAGTTCTGTCTAACACCATGCTCTTATGTATTCCTAAATCTAACAGTGGTGAAGGTGTATCTTATGAAGGACGGTGTGAAAACTGCCACACAGAAGTATCTGGATTGTATGGATAGTCTTCTAGACTACATTCTGTACATCAATTGTTCTTTTTGCCTTTGTCACCCCAAATGGGTCAAGTATGCCTAGATGTGTGGGTCCTGTGCGCTCCATGCCACTGGAGTCAAGCTATCCTGGCTGATGAGGGGTGAAACCCGAAGCTGGTCCTAGGATGCTTGTTTCCAGTCCAGGAAGGACCTGGCCTAGCAGTTCGGGCTGGACTGTTCCCATTGGGCGCAGGGTCAAGACTGATTTGCATATTGCTGGGTTAAACTGGAATGGCATGGGGAGCAAAAGAATTGATGGATTTAGGCCCAGATCTCTGTACTGGGGTGAATGTATGACATTGTTCTGCATTCTGTCAATCAATTGTTCTTTTTGCATTTGTTTCTAAGATGCAGCATAAATCAAAATATTGTCTCAGTAGGGCACAATTATCTTTCTTTGGGTAAGACCATCACCAATGGGGCCAGGGTCTTTGTAAAAACATAGTGCTTTCAGCTGAAAGGGAGAACAGAGTGAGCAAGTGATTGTGGCCTACAAAAAACCTCAAGAAGTTTTGATCTGATGATTTGTATTGACACTTGTAAGTATGTATTCTGAAGAATGATTGAGAATTGTTTTTAGAAGAAAGATTTGCTGAAATGTGTTTATATTGAAAGGAGATGTTACAATTAAATGGAGTCTTTTCAAGTTTATGACAAGACAGTAACAAACCAATGATTTTCTGAACAGAAAGAGAACCGAGCACAGGTCCATACCCTGCTCCTTTGGCACAAAATGCACCCAAGCTATTTTCAGTGATGTCACTGACAATGTCATGAGTGATGTAATATGTGAGGTCATAAGCAGTGCATTGCGGGAGCACAAGTTATAGTTAGCTCAGATAAATATAACTGCTGAATTTCACTGGTTTTGTACGAGTGAAAACTGAGCCTAATTATAGCGTCCCTGTAACCTTTAATTTTTTTCAGTGAATTTCTAGATTTTTTTATTCCATTTCATAACTATAAGGTCCTGGTAACCTTTATTTTTTTTCTGTGAATTTCTATGTTTTTTAAGTAGGTGGCACATTTGCAGAGTGGCGGAGAAAGGAGTCTGGGCCTCCACCCAGCTTTCAGGAATCCCACTGTATAGGACTTGCCAAGAGGGCTTCTTGGCCCCCAAGATCCCTCAGAAGTAAAGTGGAATTCATCCCCCAGCCAGTAGTGCATCACAACCTGCATTTTGCTGAGTGGTGAAGAAAGTGGGCATGGCCTTTGAACACCTCTTAGCAATCTCGCTGTGTGGGACTTATTGGAGATAACAGGAGGGGTAGTTGGCCCCCAAGTGCGTCCTTGGGGGCCCCTCCTGTTACCTCCAGTAAGTCCCACACAGTGGGATTACTGAGACCTTGTATGAGGCCACGCCCCCTTACTCCACTACTCTTCAAATGCGCCTCCTAGAGCACTACTAGTAGGAGGATGTAGTCCTGCTGGCTATTGAGGGTCCTTGGGGGCCAACTTCCCCTCTGTTACCTCCTGCAAGTCTCACCAGTGGGTTTGCTGAAAGGCTTTTGGTGGCCACGCCCCCTTTCTCCTTCACTCAAGCATCCTGGTGCACTACTAATTGGAGGATGAAGTCCCCTTCGCTCTTGAGAGTCCTTGAGGGTTAACTAGCCTTCCTGTTACCTCCACTAACACACACACAGCTGGTTTGCTGAGAGGTCGTCAGAGGTCCCACCCCCTTTCTCCATCACTGTGCAAATGATGATCCTCCTGGAGCACTGCTGCTTGGGGGAAGAAGTACACTTTAGTTCTGAGGCACTCAGGAGCAAGCGGACCTCATCCCCCCAGCAGAGCACAGAGAGGTGCATTTACAGAGTGGTGGAGAAAGGGTGTGTGGCCTCTAACCACCTCTCAGCACTCCCACAGTGTGGGGCTTACTGGTGGTAACAGGAGGTCTTGTTGGCATCTAAGGACCCTCAGCAGCCAAGGGAACTTCAGCCCCCAACCTGCAGTGAGCCAGGAGGCACATTTGCAGAGTGGTGGAGAAAGCAGGCAAGGCCACGTGCAAGTTGCTGAGCTTTTTTGTGTGTTTGTTTATCAAAGGAAAAGGGGGCTATGTAGCCCCCCTTCCCTCGGGCCAGGCATTTTAAGAATGGGGATGGGGGCTGTGTGGCCCGCCTCTCTAGGGCCCGGCTTTTCTTTTTTTCTATTTGCTCTTTTCCCCCTTCTCTTGGCCAGTTTTGGCCCTGGGGACCACATCCCCTGGGGACTGGCCTTTTCTTTTATTAAAAAAACCAAAAAATGTATTTAAAAGGAGGGGGATGAGTGTGCCCCTCCCCGGTCATTTTCAGCCCCAGGGACTCCGTCCCCCAGGCCCTACCCCTTTTTCTATCTTATTTATTACTATTTTTTAAAAGGGAGGGGGGCTGCGTGACCTCCCTCCCGTTCCAATTTCAGCCCTAGGGACCCCATCCTCTGCGGCCAGGCCTGCAGTGTGGGTGCTTTGGTCCCACCTCGGGCACCCAGTTTTCCAATGCTGGCGACTGCGGTGAGAGCCTCAAGGCCCCTGCGGTCCATGCTGACTCCCTGCCTTTTGCGGGAGCTGGGAAATGCTTTGAGACCCAGGGAGCTGCTAACATGCAGCTCCTTGGATGTCATAGCAAAGTGGGGGTGCCCCATGTAATGAAGTCCAGTAGTCAGCGAGTAGTATCAAACAAGCGTTCTTTATTTGAAATTCACAAATCGGTTCAATGTTATGAAAATCTCAGCTGACTACTGGACTTCAATACCTGGCGCACCCCCACTTCGTTGAAAGGGATCTTTGATCTGGAACACAGAGGCGTCACGCAGCGACTGGTGCTGGGATTGATTGTGCAGGGACAATACACATGGGAACTAGCATGAGATGCCAATTTCGAAGTCCGCCGTTGTTTTTCTTGACATATGGAAATGGATATGCTCCACTTTCAGCAAGCAAAAGCATTTTTTGGTCTTGCTTGCTGAACATGGAACAGGTTTGCTATGACCATTTCCTGGGGTTGAGCACCCCAGGACAATGCTGGAGCTGACCCTGGGGTTTGTTGGTCCCCAGGTCCATCTAGGGCTCCAATGTTAACTTCAGCCCTGGAAGGTGGTGGTCCCTGGGGCCAGTAGTCAGCAAAGGACCCCTTCATTTTTGTGTTTGTGCCCAAGGTATGTGATGGTCCCTGGAGATGCGGGGGGGCAGGCAGGCCCCCAGCATTCCTATTAAGTGCTGCAGGGAGGTAGCAGTCCCCGGGGCAGCGGGGCAGCGTGGTAGAGCCTCCCCCGCATTTGACACAGATTTGCCAATCGACCCACCAGTCTGCAGCAAAAAAATGTTCAACTGTCTTTTAACCTACGGAGTTCCTGAGGGACCCACCCGCCATATTTGGAGGGTCAGGGTATTTCTACCCTTTCCCCTTTTCTTTATTTTTTACTTTGTTTGTGGGTCTCATCTTCAACCCAAGTCCCAAGATGGCTGCCAACACTTCCTGGTTGAAGTGCTGGTAGCCAATCAAATTTTAGTAGGATATGCAAGTCCATTGCAAGGACTCGCGTCCCCAGATATCGATATTTCCTTACGTTAGATATCCTACATTCTACTGAAAGTATTTACACTAAATCACAAAAAGCACGCTTTCTGGACCAACATCTAGCTTTCTGCCAAATGTGGTGCAATTGCGTACAGCAGTTCAGGTTGAAGTCATGTTCAAAAAATTAAAAATCCCATTAGACATAAACCTTGGGAAAATGTGCTTTGGCCTCCCCCTTTTTTGTCGGCCTCCGCTTGATGGATCACCCCAAAACTTTCAACACATCATTTGAACCAAAAAGCGGAAGTTTAGTGAAAAGTTTGCGGAGATTCGTCAAGCGGTGTCAAAATTATTGGAAAAACAAAAAACCCTTTTTCTATGGAAGCTTTAGTTGGTCCTAACTATAAATAGTAAATATATACTGCAGACTGGCAGTAAAAAAAAAAATATATATATATATATATATATATATATATATATATATATATATATATATATATATATATATATATATATATATATATATATATATGCACAAAGCCCCTTCAGTCAGGAAAAGGAGGAGGCCACACGAGGAAAAGATTCAGGAGCGTTTATTTCTCACAGCTTAAAGGCATGATGCATTTCGGCTAATGAAGCCTTCTTCGGATCCCACTGTAATGATCAGGATACTGCCACACCCGCAATACACTGCGACTCCCAGAAACCACCTTACCGGGAAGGATGCTGCGCAGGGATGAAGCGTTTTGGGACATTCTTACACTCAGGATTATTTTATTTCGGACACACTGCGCTAGTCCTGCCCAGCATTTTACTTCATCTGGACAGAATCCATCATGTCCATCCCTGCGCAGCATCCTTCCCGGTAAGGTGGTTTCTGGGAGTCGCAGTGTATTCACACTGCTTCAGATGTGCGATCATGTGACAAGGGCTGGCTGGTACTCTCACCAATGAGAGAGCGCGGGACTATTCTAAAATGCGGGTGTGGCAGTATCCTGATCATTACAGTGGCATCCGAAGAAGGCTTCATTAGCCGAAATGCATCATGCCTTTAAGCTGTGAGAAATAAACGCTCCTGAATCTTTTCCTCGTGTGGCCTCCTCCTTTTCCTGACTGAAGGGGCTTTGTGCATTTCTCACGCCGTCCAGTGGCGTTTTGGGAGGCTCCGTCCTACAAAGAGGCTGAAGTACTGCTGGAGTCTGCTGTTGCAGTTTGTTCACTTTTCCGAGGATTCGGATTACTTCAGCCCACCTTCAAAGTGAGATTCTTTAAGGCTGCTGTGCACTACAGTTCGCGATTTCACGTAGAGCAGGTCACATTGTTTTCCTGCTCACGGCCTGCTGGATTCCCATTTCATAAGGCTTGGACGTTTGGGGAGAGATAAGGAAGCGTTTTGGGACATTCTTACACTCAGGATTATTTTATTTCGGACACCCTGCGCTAGTCCTGCCCAGCATTTTACTTCATCTGGACAGAATCCATCATGTCCATCCCTGCGCAGCATCCTTCCCGGTAAGGTGGTTTCTGGGAGTCGCAGTGTATTCACACTGCTTCAGATGTGCGATCATGTGACAAGGGCTGGCTGGTACTCTCACCAATCAGAGAGCGCGGGACTATTCTAAAATGCGGGTGTGGCAGTATCCTGATCATTACAGTGGCATCCGAAGAAGGCTTCATTAGCCGAAATGCATCATGCCTTTAAGCTGTGAGAAATAAACGCTCCTGAATCTTTTCCTCGTGTGGCCTCCTCCTTTTCCTGACTGTAGGGGCTTTGTGCATTTCTCACGCCGTCCAGTGGCGTTTTGGGAGGCTCCGTCCTACAAAGAGGCTGAAGTACTGCTGGAGTCTGCTGTTGCAGTTTGTTCACTTTTCCGAGGATTCGGATTACTTCAGCCCACCTTCAAAGTGAGATTCTTTAAGGCTGCTGTGCACTACAGTTCGTGATTTCACGTAGAGCAGGTCACATTGTTTTCCTGCTCACGGCCTGCTGGATTCCCATTTCATAAGGCTTGGACGTTTGGGGAGAGATAAGGAAGCGTTTTCGGACATTCTTACACTCAGGATTATTTTATTTCGGACACCCTGCGCTAGTCCTGCCCAGCATTTTACTTCATCTGGACAGAATCCATCATGTCCATCCCTGCGCAGCATCCTTCCCGGTAAGGTGGTTTCTGGGAGTCGCAGTGTATTCACACTGCTTCAGATGTGCGATCATGTGACAAGGGCTGGCTGGTACTCTCACCAATCAGAGAGCGCGGGACTATTCTAAAATGCGGGTGTGGCAGTATCCTGATCATTACAGTGGCATCCGAAGAAGGCTTCATTAGCCGAAATGCATCATGCCTTTAAGCTGTGAGAAATAAACGCTCCTGAATCTTTTCCTCGTGTGGCCTCCTCCTTTTCCTGACTGAAGGGGCTTTGTGCATTTCTCACGCTGTCCAGTGGCATTTTGGGAGGCTCCGTCCTACAAAGAAGCTGAAGTACTGCTGGAGTCTGCTGTTGCAGTTTGTTCACTTTTCCGAGGATTCGGATTACTTCAGCCCACCTTCAAAGTGAGATTCTTTAAGGCTGCTGTGCACTACAGTTCGTGATTTCACGTAGAGCAGGTCACATTGTTTTCCTGCTCACGGCCTGCTGGATTCCCATTTCATAAGGCTTGGACGTTTGGGGAGAGATAAGGAAGCGTTTTCGGACATTCTTACACTCAGGATTATTTTATTTCGGACACCCTGCGCTAGTCCTGCCCAGCATTTTACTTCATCTGGACAGAATCCAACATGTCCATCCCTGCGCAGCATCCTTCCCGGTAAGGTGGTTTCTGGGAGTCGCAGTGTATTCACACTGCTTCAGATGTGCGATCATGTGACAAGGGCTGGCTGGTACTCTCACCAATCAGAGAGCGCGGGACTATTCTAAAATGCGGGTGTGGCAGTGTCCGGATCATTACAGTGGCATCCGAAGAAGGCTTCATTAGCCGAAATGCATCATGCCTTTAAGCTGTGAGAAATAAACGCTCCTGAATCTTTTCCTCGTGTGGCCTCCTCCTTTTCCTGACTGAAGGGGCTTTGTGCATATATATATATATATATATATATATTATCTACTGGCGGTCACCAGTAGATAGTTATAGTTAGGACCGAGTTTCCATAGGAAATCTGAAAATTCTATTTTGAATAACTTTGGCGCCGGTTGACGAATCCTCGCGAAATTTTCAAAACTATTGGGGCGCTCCGCTCAGCTCGTACCCTGAAAGTCTTGGGGCGATTTGTCAAGCGGGGGCTGAGAAAAAATGGGGGTTCCAAAACGCCTTTTCCCCATGCATTTTTCCATAGGACCTTTAGTCGAAGATACAGCCCGAACGGCTGAACATGATTACTTGAAATTTGGCAAAGAGGTAGTCCTCAGGTCAGGCATGTGCCTTTTGCATATATGGTGTCAATCTGTTCAGTAGTTCCTGAAAAAATTTCAGTTAAAAGTACATAAATATCTATAAGCACGCCCCGTGCGCGCACCGTGCGCACACGGTGCGCGCACCATAACGTGCGCAAGCGTAATTCTGATTACTGGTTACATGTCAGTCAACATTCGAATCGGTCGAAATCAGGAAGTGTCGGCCGCCATTTTGTGTGTGACAGTGAAAAAGAAAGGTGGAGAACGTGAAAAGGGGGCAGGGTAGAGAGTTCTTGACCCCCTAGCCTTTGTCAGGGGGTCCCTGAAGGACCCCGAAGGGTGAAAAAAACATTTATTTTTTTTTCAAAAAATCGCGAGGTGCGCGCACCGTGCGCGCACTGTGAAAAAACTTTAAAAAAACATGTTCAACTGTTTCTAAGTTTATAGAAGATATTAACTATGCTGTTCAACTTTATCCAAATACAAAAAAAAAAGAGCTGAGCCATTCCATATTACAGGATACAGCCAATCTATAACTATATACATAGGTAGTTTATTGTAAAATAAATATATGAAAAATATAATAATACATACATAAATTAGCATTTAAAAAACCTTACAAATTCACTTAAAAAACAATAGGTTTCACACACGTTATAGTTAGGAATTAGCATTTAAAAAACCTTGCAAATTCACTTAAAAAACCATAGGTTTCACACATTTTATAGTTAGCTGGACATTTCACTCGTAAAAAACCATTGAAATTCCCCCGTTATAGTTAGTTCAGATAACTATAACTCGCGCGACCGCCACTCTATCACAAGGATGATGTCATCAGTGATGTCATGAGTGATGTAACTGACCATGTCATGAGTGATGTAATATGTGACGTCATCAGCAGTGGATTGCGGTCGCGCGAGTTATAGTTATCTGAACTAACTATAACGGGGAAATTTCAATGGTTTTTTACGAGTGAAATGTCCAGCTAACTATAACATGTGTGAAACCTATGGTTTTTTAAGTGAATATATATATATATATATATATATATATATATATATATATATATATATATATATATATATATATATATACATATATATATTCACTGAAAAGAACATAGATTTCAGGGGTGTTATAGTTAGCTGGACATTTCACTCGTACAAAACCATTGAAATTCCTCCGTTATAGTTAGTTCTACTAACTATAACTCGCGTGCCCGCAATCCACTGCTGATGATGTCACATATTACATCTACTTGATGATGTCATCAGTGATGTCATCAGTGATGTCATTTGAAATGTCATCAGTGATGTCATCAGTGATGTCACTGACCATGTCATGAATGATTTAATATGTGACATCATCAGCGGTGGATTGCGGGCGCGCGAGTTACAGTTAGTAGAACTAACTATAACGGATGATTTTCAATGGTTTCGTATGAGTCAAATGTCCAGCTAACTATAACACCCCTGAAACCTATGGTTTTTTGAGTGAATTTCTATGGTTTTTTAAATGTTAATTCCTAACTATAACATGTCTTAAACCTATGGTTTTTTCAGTGAATTTCTAAGGCTTTTTAAATGCTAATTCCTAACTATAACATGTCTGAAACCTAGTTTTTTTCAGTTAATTTCAAAGGTTTTTTAAATGCTAATTGCTAACTATAGCATGTCTGAAACCTATGGTTTTTTTCAGTGAATTTCAAAGATTTCTTAAATGACAATTTTTAAATGTAATAATAGTTATATTTATTTTTTGATACTGCTTTTCTACATTTTTTTAAACTATTTATTTTTACATATTTTATTTTTTAAATTACATTATATATTTTTAATATAAATGGAAACTTCTTTTTTAAATATTGAAACTCTGGGTGAGCGACCCCTAATTTGCCATAATTTTTTTTACCACCGATCACTAATTTCCATTCTCCCCGGGGACCCCATCTCCTGGGGCCTATATAAAACGTTGGGGACCATTTTGCACACTTCTGTCATTGGGCTACATGTGGGCTACATCTGGGTGATATTAGTGCTGCATTTGGGCTCTTTTGTCTCTGGTGGCCATCTTGGGAGATTTATTTGTTATGAAGTTTCCTAATTTCCTCATTTACTGCAGTCTCCTCAGTAGGAAATGCTTTCAGTTTTTTACTTTGATTCCATCAAGAAGGTAATCAGATATGTCACACATTTGCCATAAATTCTGAATGTTAGCACTCTAGTTGCTCATTAGATCACTGTAGTAAAGCTACTGCTCACCAGTGAAGTCTGCTGCTGGTATTAAAAGTGCATGTTTCATTCTGCTTGTCCAAATTTTTTAATGAAATAGAAGAGGATTTGAGAAGTCAAAATGTGCCCTAATTTTTCTTTCTGCAGCACTAATCATAATTTATATGGCAAAATGAACCCCCTCATTTTGCTCCTTTGCAAATTAAATGTTTTAAGTGTTACCACTTTATTCCAATCAAGATGGCTTCAAGTGTGCCATACTTTTGTCATAAGTAAGACTGTTAGCGCTCTAGTTGTTCTTTAGAACACTCTGGAACATTCTGTCATTGGGCTATACTTAGGCTACAGCTGGGTGATATTTGTGATACATTTGTGCCCTTTTGTCTCTGGTGGCCATCTTGGCAGACTTATTTGTTATGAAGTTTCCTAATTTCCTCATTTACTACAGTCTCCTCAGTAGGAAATACTTTCAGTTTTTTACATTGATTCCATGAAGAAGGCATTCAGATGTGTCACACATTTCCCATGAATTCAGAATGTCCGCACTCTAGTTGCTCATTAGATCACTGTAGTAAAGCTACTGCTCACCAAGGAAGTCTGCTGCTGGTATTGAAAGTGCATGTTTCAGTCTGCATGTCAGAATTTTTACTGAAATAGAAGAGGATTTGAGAAGTCACTCAAAATGTGCCCTAAAATTTCTTTCTGCAGCACTAATCATACTTTCTATGGCAAAATGAACCCCCTCATTTTGTTCCTTTTTAAATTAAATGTTTTAAGAGTTACCGCTTTATTCCAATCAAGATGGCTTCAGGTGTGCAATACGTTTTTCATAAGTAGGACTGTTAGCGCTCTAGTTGTTCTTAAGAACACTCTGGGACATTCTGTCATTGGGCTATTTTTGGGCTACATCTGGGAGATATTTGTGCTACATTTGGGCTCTTTTGTCTCTGGTGGCCATCTTGGGAGACTTATTAGTTATGAAGTTTCCTAATTTCCTCATTTACTAGTCTCCTCAGTAGGAAATACTTTCAGTTATTTATGTTGATTCCATCAAGAAGGTATTCAGATATGTCACACATTTCCCATGAATTCAGAATGTCCGCACTCTAGTTGCTCATTAGATCACCGTAGAAAAGCTACTGCTCACCAGGGAAGTCTGCTGCTGGTATTGAAAGTGCATTTTTCAGTCTGCATGTCAGAATTTTCTAATGAAATAGAAGAGGATTTGAAAAGTCACTCAAAAGGTGCCCTCATTTTTCTTTCTGCAGCACTAATCATACTTTCTATGGCAAAATGAACCCCCTCATTGTGTTCCTTTTTAAATTAAATGTTTTAAGAGTTACCACTTTATTCCAATCAAGATGGCTTCAGGTGTGCAATACATTTGTCATAAGTAGGACTGTTAGCGCTCTAGTTGGTCTCTGCCCTTGTTGGATGTACATGTTTTACTGAGAATGTCAGACTTCATTCTCACATGACTGAGAAAGATAATGTGAATTTACAGAAAATATGCTCTCAGTTTAGCTTATAGATCACCTTCCAAACCTCTGTGGGAAAAGCATGAGAAAATAGTTTTCTCTCAAACATGATTCATGATATCCCAGCAGAAGGATTTTTCACATGGTAAAATCACCTTAGAACACACCACAATTACTTAAATGAATATAGTACCATCAACAAATGATTTATAATGTAACTCTAAAGTCTTAAAACCTTCTAATAACTGCAATGCTTTTTAATGAGGTGCTATCATGTATATTGGTCCTGAGATGGCTGCCAACACTTCTTGGATGAATGCTGACAGCCAATCAGATCTCACGATGAGATGCGTGGTTAGGCTCCACCCAGATATATATGTGATTTTACTTTTGATCTTCACAGTAACTACTGAACGGATTTCCACCATTTAACCAAAAGGCACAAGTGTGAACCAAGGGCTGCCTCTTTGCCAAATTTGGTGTAAATCCGTTCAGCAGTTCGGGCTGTAGCTGCGATTAAAGATTCCTATGAAAAATTGCATGGGGGAAAACATGTTTTGGGACCCCCCTTTTTTCTCGGACCCCCCTTGACGAATCACCCTGAGACTTTCAGGATAGGAGTGGACCGGAGCGCCCCACCAGTTTTGAAACTTTCGCGAAGATTCGTCAATGGGCGCCAAAGTTATTCCAAATAGAATGTTGCGGATTTCCTATGGATAATAGGTCCTAACTATAACTACCTACTGCGACCGCCAGTAGGTAATATTTATATATATATATACACACACTCATATATATACACACACATATATATAAAACACATGAAATTCACGCACCAGCTGCAGCGAGAAAACAAGCCCTCCAGTCGGACATCAGGTAAGTACGTTTATTCTTCAACAGGTAAAGCATTACGCGTTTCAACCCAGGTTGGTCTTAATCATATGCTAATGAGAGGGGCAGTTACGACAGGATTCAAATACACGTTTTCACGCTGGAGATGGTGCGTGAATGTCTCATGTTGTGTTAAGGCGGTGACGTCGCCCACAAGACCCGACCCGCTAGGCTGGGCTCCCTGTCAAGACGATTGCATTTGGATATATATATATCTGAGAGATCGAGCGAGAGAGAGAGAGAGAGATAGGTATATAGATAGGTATCTTTCTATCTATCTATCTACCTGTCTATATCTGTTGTGTTATTTTATAACAACGTGTTGAGAGCGCATCTACCCTGGGGTGTCTTTGCCCTGTCTTCAACTGAGCAAGAAAAGCAGCCTAATTTTGAAAGTTTTGATCTCCTTTCTAAAGGAAATCCACATGGGCATTACTCTGATGTGATGAGGCAGGCCATTCCAAAATGTACTGATACCTGTAATAAAACTTCTGTCTCCCCAGTTCAGTTCACGGAATCTGGGAACAATCATTAGTTTGGCCCCTAAGGAACGCAGCCGTCTGCTGGGGATGTACCACTCAAAAGAATACTTCAAGAACTCCAGGCCAATTTTGTGTAGAGCTTTCTAAGCAGTGCAGAGTGCCCTAAATGTGGTACGGCTTATGTGTTTAAAAAAAGCTGAAATTATATCTTTATTACGCATGGTTGGAGTTGTGACCCCCATCGTGACACTCAGCGCTGCCCCGTGTGTAATGTTGTTGCAGAGTCAGGAAGCCTGCTGAAAAAAATCATTCAGACACTCACTCACACAGAAATACATGTGCTCACAGACCCGCACAGAGTTGCATACCCAGTCACAGACCCACTCTGACACTCATGTACCCACTCACAGACACACTCAGACATTCACACACCCACTCACAGACCCAGTCAGACTCACTCATTCACTCACCCACTCAGTCACCCACTCAGAAGCTCATGCACCCAATCACAGACCCACTCAGAGACTTGCGCACCCACTCACAGACCTATCCAGAGACTTCTGCACCAACTCACATACCCAATCAGACGCTCACACACTCACTCACTTACCTACTCAGTTCATACACCCACTCACAGACCTACTCAAACACTCATGCACCCACTCATAGACCCATGCAGATAGTCAAGCACCCACTCATAGACCCACTCATATTCTCATGCACCCACTCCCAGACCCACTCACACACCCACTCAGAGACTCATGCACCCACTCACAGATTAATTCAGACACTCAATCAATCAATCAATTTTATTATGTTTTGGCACTCCGAAGAGGTCCACATAAAACAAGATACACAAATACAAATACACATTCTCAAAGTAAAAATGACAACTACAACATTTTCCACTGAACAAGATAATCAGCGACACATACCTCCATATTTCATCAATAAATAGCTAAAAAACCTTTAAAAAAGTTAAAAATATTGAAGCAAAACATTTCATTTGGAGGAGTATATAAGGCCTGCAAAAAAGAATTCACATTGAGGATACCCAATTGCAAGCATATTGATCTTAACCACTTAGAACGAAGTGGACGCAATGCAGGACACATAAACAGTACATGAGAACGATCCTGAGCAGACATATTACAAAAGTTACATGTGGGAGAGGACCCATGCCATTTTGCCAAAAGAGTATTTAGGGCAGCAAGTCCTGCCTTAGGAGGAACCAAAATCTCCGAACACCATGTGGTAGATTCCAGGTGACATAGGGTTGGGCAAGCTTCATTGAGTATGTGTTTGCAAGGAGATCACCTCCCCTCTTTACTAGCATGGACTTCTTGTCCAACGTGAAGCAAAGAGCCCAAGAAGCCTGTTTCAAAAGAGATTTTAGCTGGGAAGGGGAAATAGTAAAAAGGGTACTCTCTTCCAATTCAAGAAGTGCCACAGCCTTAACAATTAGGGAGTACTCTCTTAAGCTACCCAACAATTCCCCCTTGAGAAGGGATCTCAAAGTCCCTGTTTCTCCTCTAGCCAGGCTGGCAACCCATCTTACTAGAGCGGACAGGCCCTGCACCCAACTACTACGGAGACCGAATACAAGTCTACAGGCAGCCACAGAACAGGCGGGGTTGAGAGAAGGTATAGACCTTAATAATTTTCCTTCTACCGTCTGTAGAAAACCCCAGTGCTTTAAGTCAACCAGTTCCATTCCGTACAAGAGGGTTGATGGAATTTTTGCCCTATAGACCTCCAGTAAACAAGCAAAGTGTCTTCTTCCTGTGGCGGAATAAAGGGCGCTCAGACCTTTGCCTTGGGACAGGGCTTTACGGGAATTATTATCGATATGAGGCTTCTCGCTCAGGTTGGCAGAAATTATTTTTCCTAAGAAGGTATATGTCTTAACCACCTCCAATTTCTGACCACCAACTGACCAACCAAAATTCTATGATTTAGATTTTTTCTTCCCTGTAATGCACATAATTTTGCTTTTTGTGGCATTTATCCTCATGTAGTGGGTCTCTGCAAAAAGATGTAAAGCTTGCAGACGATTAGCTAATCCCTTAGGTGTTAAATCTAGGATAAGGATGTCGTCTGCATATAGGAGGCAGGAAATAGAAGATCCCCCCACTACCGGGGCTATGCCAACACAAGATGAAAGCGAAGCTGGAAGGTCAGCAATGTACAGGGAGAACAGTAATGGGGCCAGTAGACAACCCTGTTTTAATCCATTAATGGAGGGAATAACCCGCGATAAACCCCTTTCTCCACCTTGTAACACTCAGCACCAAGTGTCCGTGTGTAAAGACCGCACCAGATCTAATAGAAGAGGGGGCATGCCCAAGTCAGATAGCTTTCTCCAGAGCAAGGGACGATCAACTTTGTCGAATGCTGTGGAGAAATCAATGAAAGCCGCATACACTCCTCCTCCCCGAACTCTTATATATTTGTCCGAAATAACCTGAAGGGCTGTGAGGTTATCCAATGTACCATGCCCCTTACGGAAGCCGGTTTGTTCAAGGGGTAATATCTGATTCGCATCAACCCAATCAGTAATTAGCGATAGGAGACATTTGGAAAAGACTTTTCCAATGGCATCGAGAAGGGCTATCTGGCGATAATTCATTGGCTTATCCCTATCGCCCTTCTTGAATAATGGAACCAATATGCTCCCCTTCCAAGAAGAGGGCACAGTTTTACTAATGAAGCAAGATCTAAATAATCGAAAAAGAATCTTGCTCCATAAAACAGGGTCCTGCTTCAATACCGATATGGGAAGTTCATCAGGCCCCATTGCTCCAGAGGAACGCATGTCCTTAATGGCCATTTCAATGGGTTTCTCCGAAGGGGCGTCAATAGAAAACTCATCTTCTTTAGTAGACCCATTACATTCTACCCTTACGCCGTTCCCAGCATACAGGTTGAAAATGAAAGTGACCCATGACAATTCAGCAATGGGAATAGGGAGGGGGCTAACTCTTACTCCACAACCCTCCCCAATGAGTGACCAGAATTGTCTAACTTTGCCATGAACTGCGGCCTCCCGTAGACTTATCCAGAGTGAATCTTCTTTTTCTTTTTTAAGTTTCTTCCTAATTCTGCTTCTCCTTCTTTTTAACAGGTATATTTTAATATTTATTTCAATAGATCTACGCAAAAATTGCTCCTGCACTAATTTATTTATTTCCTTATTTAGGAGGGTAATCGGTCTAGAAACATAAATCTTTTTTACAGAAGAGCTAGACCTTTTGGCAACACGGATGACCTCCTTCATAAAATTCTCAAAGTGAATTATTTCAGAACCCTGCCAATCATTCAGTTCTAGAATTGTTTTACCTAGAATACACTCCAGGCCCTTCTTGGCTTTAAAGTTCCAAAAACATCTTCCAGAGTCCTTATGAAAGTTAACTACATCACTGTTAAGGGACCATGAATCGGAATTAGAAGGTTGTAATGAGAGGCTTATAGTAATCACATTGTGGTCACTAAATGATGTCGGAGAGACCACCAGATCCTTCACTAAGGAGAAAATACAATAGTCGGTGATTACATAGTCCAGAATTGACTCACTCTGGGAGGATCTATGAGTATATTTTGCAGGGACATCAGAGGGAAGCCTACCGTTCACTATTAACCCCTCCGACGCTGAAAGTTCTTCTAGCAACAGCTTCCCTCTCTTATTAGTTTTAATTTTGTTAGGGAAGAGAGATTGAGGAATAAGATAGGCTTCTTCTTTAAATTTGCTTCTAAATAGCTCTAAGCTAGAGTTAGAAACTTTACAATTAAAATCACCTACTAACAACACATAGGGGGGAGGTTCTAACTCTTTAATCTGTTTAATGTACGAAAAGACTTGCTTCAATAGAATATTAAAACATTCATCCGGGGGGATGTATGCGTTTATTATTACCAGAGGATTATTGTTTCCCATACTGGTTAGACTACAAAGGGTCACCGCCTGAAAGAGGCTGCTTGGGTCAGCATAATGGGTGAAGTTCCACTTTAATCTATTGGACAGAAGGCACGCAATTCCCCCTTTTGCATGCCCTTTATTCGAAGGAGAGGCCATTGCCTCAAGGACAAAATAATCTCTCCCTGCACACAATCTACTAGCACACCAAGTCTCTTGGATGCAAATCACACTAGCGTTCAGAGAGAACAAGTACTGTAATTTCTCGGGACTATTATTTATCCCGGCAGCGTTCCAAGAGAGAACTTTTAAATTACTGCTAAATATGTTGAAAAAGTTTGGGGTTGTCTATGAATTTACTAGACAAAGCACCGGGCAGCCAATTCCACAGCTGGTTATCTTCTATTGGGAGGGTGTTCTGAATTAACGGGGCAGGCATTACATGCGTCACCAAACGTGTGCTTTTCGAAACCCAAATCTTTAAATCATCAAATGAGGGAGGGGGACCATCTTGGCCAGTGCCCTGCTGAGAGAGTCTATTATAGGGGAAACTATCTCTTCCAGAAGACAAAACAGGTAATACATCAATTCCCCTACACTGGAAGTTCTCAGCCTGTTGCAATATAAGATTTACTATAAGTTTGGAATAGAACTTTACCCTGACATAGGGCGCGGCAACTGTTCCTAATATGGAGACTAAATCAATATCGTTAGATTGGATTAACTTTAGACTCTCTATGTCTTTGAAATACTTAAGTAACCATGCTCTATTTAAAGGCAGATCAAAATCAAATAACAATAGAAAATCCACAGTCAATGTATCTACAAAAACTTCTGGTACTCTTTTATAGGCAGATGGTGAGGCCATACAACGCCATCACCTGAGGCATGAAAAGTAGGAGCAGAAGGATTATGAGTCAATCCTCCTACATCTAATAGGGGGCCTCCCACAGGAGAGATTGAACAATTGGAAGAAATTTTAATGCCTAATGCAGAGGGATTCAAATTATCGGAAGGATGAGTGGCCGCTTCCTGACTCAAGGGCCCATTCACAGATTCTCCAGTGATAGGTTCATTGATATCAGGGACTTGGGAATCCTCAAACATTATTTGTCTCTGCCTTTTCTTCCTGTATCTGCGGATTGGTTTCCTCTTTTTTCCTTTGTTCTTTCTTTGTTTTCCAGTTTTTTCTTTTTCTCCCCCCCTATCCCCTTCATTTCAGGCACAAAAATTGGGAATAGCTCTTTTTCAGATTTTGGAGCGGTAACATCAACACTTTCTTCCTCAATTTCGAGGTCAGAATTCCTTACACAGTTAGATACGGGAAGTGTGGGTTCTAAAGATTGCTAATTTTTAAGAATAGCCACAGGTTTATTTTGAACTGAATTAACATTTCCAGCTAGATGGTCACTACCCGACTCAGGCCCCTGCAATCCTGCCTTAGGAACTAAGCCAGGAACCTTTTCCGGGAGCTTTAACAGTAAGACATTTAGTATCTGAGTGACTGATTCCAAAATACAATCAGAGCTTCCCACAAATGTACCCAATAACTGTAAAATAGATGCCAGCAAATGTTCCAATGCAATCAGGGATTCAGAAATCGTTTTTTCCGATTTATCAAAACCTGGAGGACCCATGGGACCAATGCCAGATATATTAAACAGTGGGCTCTTTAAGATGTTATACTGTGAGGAAATATCTAACGATTTTAAAGAGGGGGTACTGCTATAAAGCAGAAGACCAGATGGAGTAGCGCCGATTGGGGA
This sequence comes from Triturus cristatus, assembly GCF_964204655.1. Lineage (NCBI taxonomy): Eukaryota > Metazoa > Chordata > Amphibia > Caudata > Salamandridae > Triturus > Triturus cristatus. The sequence continues at coordinate 344,486,379 of NC_140587.1, read as the reverse complement.
CTTAATAGCTTCAGATGATTTCAGAGTACCATTAGCTAGGTATCGACCACAAAGCTCCAGGTCAATACTTGACAACTGTGAGTCCCCCTTACCGTCCACCTTTGGCTGTAAACCTCCCATGGGATCATTGGATAAAAACACTTTATGGTTTGCAGACACATTATTTTGTTGCCCACCCTCAGAATTGGAAGCAGAACACTTAATGTCATCAGTCATTTCAGGGGGCGCTGGGCAAGATTCCTCGATAATCAGGGAGCCCGAATATTCTTCATTCACCAAAGGAAGGACCTTCTTGAGCACCATAAGGGCTGTGCCAGATGGAGAAGGTATGTCAAAGGCTTTATTTGCAACATTTAACAATTCCTTATCCTTGGGTTTTTCCCACAATTGCAGCAGCTGGCATTGACCCTTTAATAACAAATTACCGGCAGCCTTGTTTCTAAGGGGGTTGGATCTTGTCTTCATGCAAGACCTTCCCCCCAATTGTCTCCCCGAACGTAACTTTTTAGCCGTCATCCTTATACGTGGAGAGCAGAAGAGACCGTGACCCCGATGAATACAATTAATAACAGTTAATCAATAAAAGATTGAATATTTGGAGGTAAGTTACGGTAAGTTCCTGGTCAGAGAGACAATGTTTACACCGTCATAATACAACGCAAAATATGTAACACTAAGCAAATGAAGGAGTTCAATACAAATAAAATAAAAATATAAATTAGTAGGCCCAGCCCAGCCTACTTCAGCCTCTGAGGGCCACAGAGGGCCCGCCCTTTGCCCGGGCTTAGCCCCCGCACGCGATCCGGCGTCTCGGGAGAAGTGCCACTCCTTTTCTGCGCCTCCGGGCGCGGGCGCTGGTGTCAGGGGGGGAGGAGCCACAAAGGATTGTGGGGCCTGTAGTCCCCCCGCTCTGCGGTCGCGGTATAGAGTGCGACGGCGGGGGGGACCAGGCAGCAAGAACACACAGGTAATATCCCCCAAGTGCACCGCGAGTCCAAAGTGCGGCAAATTGGCTCCAAAAACCGCGTTTAGGCAATGTAATTACCCCCCAATGCTCCGCAAGAAAAAGCACGACAAACTTGTTCCAGAAGTGGCGTTAAGCAATTCAGTCAACCAGACAGTCCAGACAGATCACGCAGATCATGCGGATCATATAGATATTCATTCAGCTGGTCAATTCCAATTCCAATTCCAGTGGTTTATCCTCCAAACAGCCCCCACAAACCCACCTTGACCAGCCACCATGCAGGGAGAAGGCGATATGACTCCTGCCTCAATCTAGCTGCACCGCTCACCAGATAGAAACGGGAGGGGGGAACACCTCTCCCACTGTGAAACCAGCAACAGCAGCAATGGCAGTGACAATGGCCAAGTCCGAGGAGTCTGAAGACAGAACTGCAGGAAATTGCGTCTTAACAAGTCCCACCAAGTCCCAACAATTAGCGCCACCGCCACCGCTGCACTCACGGGACTCCTGGGTATTCCCGCCCGTCCACTCGTCCGCTCATTCGCTGCACACTGCACACTGCACGCTGCTCAGGGGATGCCGCTCGGGACTTGGTCCACTTCAAAGTCCCCCGGAGATTGGAGACTGGAACACCCGGTCGGCGTTTTTCAGAACAGCTCAAACTGCTCGTGGCCCTCGCACACACAGCTCACACCTCTCTACTGCTGTGGCGGCTCACTGGAGCTCTGCTGCTCTCTGCTGCTCTCTGCTGGTGAGGATGCCTTACAGGTTGTCCAGACACTCATGCAACCACTCACTGATCCACTCAGAAGGTCATTCATCCATTCACAGAACCACTCATACACTCATGAATGCACTCAAAACCCACTCAGGCGTTCTTCCTCTTAGTCACAGACCCACTTAAGGACACACATGTACCCAGTCACAGACCCAATAGGAAGCTAATGCACCAACTCACAAACCCATTCAGATGGGCACTTACACACTGATGCAGTCACTCGCATGTTCACTAAGATTCCCAAGCCCCCATGCACAGAGCCACTCAGACTTTCACCCATAGACCCACTCAGAGACTCATGCATACAGTCACAGATCCACCTGGACTCTCACACACCCACTCAAATACTCATGAATCCACTCACAGACCCGAACAGAGTTGCATACCCAGTCACAGACCCACTCTGACACTCATGTACCCACTCACAGACACACTCAGACATTCACACACCCACTCGCAGACCCAGTCAGACTCACTCATTCACTCACCCACTCAGTCACCCACTCAGAAGCTCATGCACCCAATCACAGACCCACTCAGAGACTTGCGCACCCACTCACAGACCTATCCAGAGACTTCTGCACCAACTCACATACCCAATGAGACGCTCACACACTCACTCACTTACCTACTCAGTTCATACACCCACTCACAGACCTACTCAAACACCCACTCATAGACCCATGCAGATAGTCAAGCACCCACTCATAGACCCACTCATATTCTCATGCACCCACTCCCATACCCACTCACACACCCACTCAGAGAATCATGCACCCACTCACAGATTAATTCAGACACTCATGCAACCACTCACTGACCCACTCAGAAGGTCATTCATCCATTGACAGAACCACTCATACACTCATGCATGCACTCAAAACCCACTCAGGCATTCTTCCTCTTAGTCACAGACCCACTTAAGGACACACATGCACCCAGTCACAGACCCAATAAGAAGCTAATGCACCAACTCACATACCCATTGAGATGGGCACTTCACACTGATGCAGTCACTCGCATGTTCCCTAAGATTCCCAAGCCCCCATGCACAGAGCCACTCAAACTTTCACCCATAGACCCACTCAGAGACTCATGCATACAGTCACAGATCCACTTGGACTCTCACACACCCACTCAAATACTCATGTATCCACTAACAGATCCATTCAAAGACCCGTTCACCCACTCACAGATCCACTAAGACACTCATGTGCCCACTCACTGTCCCACTGAGACAGGCAGGTATCTACTCACAGACCCACTCACTTGCTCACTTACTTACTCACAGACCCACTGAGAGACTCACACATGCAACCCCCTCAGCGACTCAGGCACAAACTCACAGACCCACTAAGAATAAAGCACACATTCATAGATCTACTCACTCATTTGTGCACCCACTCAGAGACCTATTCAGAGACAGCCAGTCACAGATCCGCTCAGATACTCATGCACTGAGTCAGATCCACTCAGATACTCATAGACCCACTCATACACATGTGCACCCACTGAGAGACCCACTCAGATGCTCATGCACTCTCTCAAAGACCCACTCTTACACTCATACAGCCACTCATAGACCTGTTCACAGATTGATGCTTGCAGTCAGACACACATGCACCCAGTCACAGACTCACTGAGAAACTCATGCACCCCCTCACATACCCATTGAGGTGGGCATCCAGTCTCAAAACTAGACCTTTTTTAGTCCAATGTCACCACTATCCCACACAGCTGCAGTAGCACAGAGGGACCACTCCCAGCCCTCCAGCTTCCCAGTCCGGGGTTCGAGCTCCGGTCCCTCCAGACCCTCCAGAGCCGCAGCATGCCTTCTTTCAGCCTATAGTTTATTATTGTATTTATTTGTTTTACTATCCTTGCCTGCCTCTTGGTCCCATTTACCTCCCAATGTTATCTAACACCTTTCTTGCCCTTCCTTTTTTCCATTATTATTCCTTTATTCTCTTTTTGCCGGCTTCATGGTCCTTTTTCACTCTAATTTTATTTGCTTTTGTTGTTCTATTTTTCTATTCCCTTCATTATTCCCTTTCTTTCCCTGTCAGCTTTTGACTCACAGTTCTTTAACTTTTTTAATTCTTTCTCCCCTCTTTGTTGCAGCCCCTTGCTGTTTACATCCTTTCCTCCCCTCTCCTTGCTCCCCTCCCTCTTCTCTTCTCAGGAAACCGGTTCGCTCCAGTTTGCCACCCCTGCAGCTCCTGACCCTCACCCTCCTCCCTCCCGGACTGCCCCTCTCACCTCTCAGAGCTACTTAATGGAGACTGCAGCATGGCCATGTCCCTGGTGTGCCAAAGGCGCACCAAAGGCCTGCCAGTCAGCATCCGTCCATGCCTCGACTGTGCCAAGCACCAGAAACCCTGGTTCCACTTCCTGCCTCTGGTAAACCTCCACCGAGCTCTGAGACCTCGACCCAAAGAGTCTGAACACCAGCTGCAGAATCGCTTGACCTCACACCAAGGAAGAACCCTTCACCTGCCACCACTGCCACTACACCTGCGACATAAGAACCCACACAACCAATACCCAGCCGACACCCAACCGGAGACCCTCACTCCACTGCACACAGCTCAAGGCCTGATCCCGCTGTAAACATACCATGGAAATCTGGGACACCATAACCACCCTCACCCACCATGATACCACCTGGATGCAAGATGATCCACCACAACCACTCCAGAAGACACAGCAAAGGCATCGCCAACATCCACAATGACTCCCTCATATGCATTATGCACTGACTCAATGACAAAACACGGGTCATGGAACACTGAAAACTTACAGATCCAACCAGATGCCAAAATGACCATCAGGGGAACCCACGCCTATAGACCCCCCAGCCCCTGGCCCCGTACCAGCTCTTGCAACTCCATCCCGGACTTCATTGCCCGCTGAAAATCTACTCCAACCACCACATCTTCCTTGGACACCTGAACTTCCACCTAGAAGACCCCAACAATGTCAACCTCACCACCATCCCAGAGAGCATGAGCAAATCAGCCACTCACAGCTGGTCACCACCCCCACACACAATTCAGAACACACATTAGATCCCATCTTCTCCAACAGCAACAGAGTCAACTTCTCCCACTCATACCGAGCTGATGTGGACAGACCACAACATCGTCCACTTCACCCTCGACTGCCCACTTGAGACCCAGACAAGACCTCCCACCCACTCACGCTGACACTGGAACAGAATCCTGGAACCCCTCTGGATCTCTGCCCTCAAAGAAGCAAGACTTGTCCCTTCTGACACTCTCAAACTTGAAATCTTCTACAATTGGATCTCCAAAGCTTCCGAAACCATCGCCCTCACAAGGAACACCACCAGCAACAGACCTGCTAAGCACACCAGTTGATTCACCCCCAAGCTTCTCACCCTCAAACGTCACTGTAAGAAGCTAGAGATATAATGGTGCTGCACCATCTCAGGGAAGCCTAGAATGAAGCCCTTACCAACTGCATTGAAGCAAGTACCAATCATACCAAGGAACTCTTCAGCATCGTCAGAGAATTCTCCTGCCCCACCACCACCGAAAACACAATCCACCCCTCTCAAGCCCTCTGCGACACTGGCAGACTACATTCACCACAAGATCACTGACATCTACAGCAACTTTGACCCCAACTCACCAACCTCAAACACCTACACACCCAAACCTTTACCTCCAACTCCCACCGAATCACCGACTAGAAGCAACTCATGACTAAAGACACCATCATGAACTACATCCATGCTGGAGCCCCCTCGGACCCCTACCCACGCCATATCTACAACCTAGGAAGGGAGTTAATCGGCAGCATCCTCATGATAATCCTCAACACACCTATCACCACAGCCACAGGCCAATGCCTGGAAGCACACAGAAGTCACGCCCCTCTTGAAGAAACCCTCCGCCAACCTCAACAATCTCAAAATTTAGTGCCCCATCTCACTATTCCCCTTCTCGGACAAGGTCTTCGAAAAAGCCATCAATTGGCAGCTCTCAGACTACCTCGAATAAAACAACCTGCTCAACCCCTTCCAATCTGTCTTCCAGCCCAACCACAGCATCAAGACCACCCTGATTGTAGCAAAGGACAAAGTCAGATGCATCCTCATCATAGGTGGAACAGCAGCCCTCATCATCTTCGAATTCTCGGCAGCCTTCAACACCATCTTCTACCACACCCTCGCCACCAAACTCCACCACATTAGCATCCAAGGCAACACATTCAACTGGATATCCTCCTTCCTCTCCGGTCGAACACAGAGGATCCATCTACCTCCCTTCTCCTCTACACCCAAAGACATCATCTGCAGAGTCCTCCAGGGCTCCTCTCTCAGCCCCACCTTCTTCAAAACCTGCATGACACATCTTGCAGACATCACACGCATCCATGGACTCAACATCATCTCGTGAGCCGACAACACTCAGCTCATCCTCTCCCTCATAGAAGACACTAGCACTACCAAGACCAACTTTTGTAACTCCATGACCGACATCGCCACTTGGTTGATGGCCAACTGCCTAAAACTCAACTTAGACAAACAGAGGTCTTAATCTTCAGAAACAAGCCCTCCCGTTGGGATGACACTTGATGGCCCCGTGCATTCAGCCCCTCTCCCATAGACAAGCACTCAACCTCATAATCATCCTGGACTGCCAACTGACCATGAAGCTGCAGATCAACACAATCTCCTCGGCCTGGTTCCACACCCTCTGCATGCTCCATAAAATATTCAGATGGATCCCTGTCTCCACCATGAAGAATATCACCCAGGCCCTCGTCAGCAGACATCTCAAATACAGTAATGCACTCTATGTCAGATCCATCAAACAGATCCTGAGACACCTCCAGATCATTCAGAACTCATCAGCTGAGCTCATCCTCGACCTCCCCAGAAAAAATCAGCACCTCCCCTCACCTCAGAGCCCTTCACTGTCTCCACTGGCTGCGTGTCTGGTAAAGAATCCTCTTCAAACTCCTCACTCATGCCTACAAAGCCCTCCACAATGCCAGACCCACCTACATCCACCTGACATTCCAACAGCTGACCAGGGAGTTCCACTCCTCTACCCTTGACCTGGCCCATATCCCCTGCATCCATCAAAGTCACTGGATAGGACGGTCCTTCTCCTACCTCGCTGCCAAATCATGGATCGACCTTCTCCTCCAACTACGCACCTCTACTTCACTGGAGGACTACAGGAAGAAGCTCAAGACCTGGCTCTTAGACCACCATAGCCACCTGACTGAGGCTCACAGAACCCCAGCACTTGGAGACCCCCTGGGGTGACAAGTCGCATGTTACAAGACATTATGATTGATTGATTGATCGATACCTGGAAGCCTCAGAGATCATCTTTGCTGACCCTATTCTACTGAGGGTAGAAGTATGGAATGAGACACGCTGTGCCTGTCAGTGCTCGCTATGTGGCAGGACTTGGCAACTGTACCAAGACAACTGTGGGCCAAAGGACCATATGATGTAAGGCTCATCAACACCGCAGACCAAGTAAAGATAACATTGAGAGAAGGGATGCTCCTGTCACGCATGTGTCAGTAACTGTTCTCCAAAGAGGCAGGTGAGGGTACAGCACCCTCAATCCATGCACTAGTAGACCAGAGGGTTCATCATGCAGGGGTTTGCCCATGCAAAACCCCGATATTCACGGCTAAAAAGAACTAGGGAAGAACTTGGTACCTGGTTCAGGACCTGTGCTGCCATAATGACATTGTGGTTCCAAAATTCCCTGTGGTACCAGACCCCTCTGTAATGCTGAAAAGCATATGGCAGATTCCCACTACTTTTCCGTGATAGACATAAAGAATGTGTTCCTCAGCTTCCTACAACGACCTGACAGCCAGTATTGTATGGCATTCACCTTCTGGGGGGTCCAGTTGCTATACTGGAGACTACCACAAAGGTACTGCGACGTCTTAGTCTGCAGGATCTATGCCGACAAGAGTTGATAGCCCTCCCAACAGCATTTCCAAAAGGGGATACAGAGTAAAAAAAGGGAAATATGTGCAACCAGAAGTTAGAAATCTAGGTCAGCTCATCTCAGCAATGCCAGAGCAGGTAGATTCCATCCGGGCCCTGCCACACCCAGAACGGAAAAAAGAATGCAAAACGGTTTTAGGCCTGTGCAACTATGTTCCAAAATGGGTCATCTATTTTAGCAGAATCATAGCCCCCTTGCTTGAAACAATGAAGAAGGTCAAAACAAGTAGTGAGGAGCTAGTCCGGACATCTGAGATGCAGGAAACCTTTGACAAGCTAAAAACAGGAATATCACACTTCCCAGTGTTAGGTACGCCCAATTATAGGAAAGAGTTCTTCCTATTCAGCCACAGTGATGGCGAGTCATGACAGCCATTCTAAGCCAAAGTACAATCTGGAGCACAAACCGCTTGCATATTACAGCGGGCTCTTGGATTCAGTCATGCGGGGTCATTTTCCATGTGAACAAGCCTTGGCCACTGGAGCCTTTGCGAATGACAAACACACCTCCATCGTGATATGGGCACCCCTAACATTGTATGCAGAGCATTCAGTGTTTGCTGTCATGCAAAAAAGAAAGAGCATGCTAAGCACACAACGGGTGTCATGTCGGGGTACGAACTTTTGCTCTCTAGATCGTCCCAACTAATAGTCTGGTGTCATTTGGTAAATCCTGCCACATTGCTAGCGAACAAGGTCCAGGAGGGTGAGAAGACCCATGACTGTGGGGCTCACCCACCTGAAGGAATCAGCCAAGCTGAGGAACATCCTATCTCCAAAATTGAAGTACTGTTCATTTACGGTTCCTCCACAATATACCAAGAGACCCGGTGAGGCATAAGGTAGCCGCTGTGATGATGGCCCCCAGACACAGAGCTTCAGACAGCCTACAGGTCACCTTCCTGGAGACTCTCCTTCCCCACCTCTCAGTGCAGGCAGCATACCCAATAGCATTGATTGAAGCACTCACCCAGAGCTCAGGGAAACCAGTGACTATATACTCCATCTGTGCTTCCTTCACCACCACTGTGCACTCAAGCATAGGAAGGTGGAGAAGACGAGGGTTCCTAAAATCAGACGACAACCCGATCGTGCATCAAAACATCCTGGAGCTGATAAAAGATGCTCTGACTTTATTTAAGCACGCAGCCATGTTGAAGTGTGCCACTCATACTGGGGTGAAAGAATATGTGTCCCGGGGAAATGCATTAGCAGACCAGTTGGGGGAGAGAGCAGCTCATCCTCAGCATCCTCGTGACCATACACACCCCAACCCTGATTATCCCTGGCAACGATCTCTCTGAGTTGTCTTAGCATCAGTTACCAAAGAAAACAGCTCTGTTCTTAATATTAATCTTTATTGTATATGGTGAATTAAAACCTTTACGATGTACGATGCTAATAATACCAATCCATTTTATGCAAGTAGCCACATCTTAAGACATATAAAGGTCTGGTTAAAAACAAATAAATAAATGAAATATGGAATTGATTAACAGGTGCCTTCAAGTGCTTGCAGCAATCTGATTACATCTAATGGCTTTAAAAAGAGCGGGTGCTTTAATATAGCACCTAACTGTTTATTGAAAATACGTTATGGCACCTTTATTAGCACCCAATTGCAAAGAGGCAGTGCTTGAGCTGGTTTTGTCCAGCTCCTTCACAGAAGCACACCTCTGAACAATGAGTAAGCAAGCATGTAACAACTACCAGCACCACTTCCCTGTGGGAGAGAATTATGGAGTGTGAATTGAAGGCATTAAGGATGGACCGGGTGACAGCACTTCACCTGAGAGCATAGAGGATGGAATAACAGAGCCACCTGGTGAGCCACCTGAGAGTCTAAACCGTTTTTAAGAAAGATGGATGCAGTTCGTCAATTAGATGTTTAAGGCAGTGTTTTCTGGATTTAGTTTTGCTAAATAACCTTGTCACCAGGATCGAACTCCCAGCCTATTCTACTCAACCCGGAGACTTGTTTTACACTCATCCAAAAAGGCTGGGCAGAGGCAGGGAACATGCTCAAGGGAATAATCAGACTAGCCACAACTCCTGCATTTGGTTTCTTCCGTGACCTAGGATCTTCAAAAAAAGCCACTCACCCAGCCTGAGAGCCATGAATCTTAGCTTCAAGTGATTGGAATATGTGCAGGCAAGGTATAAGTAGCTGGCTGATATAAGTTGATAACTGCCCATGTATACTTGCGTTTAGCTAAGATTGCTCTATCTGCATGCTGGGACCAAAGGCGGACACGTTTTTTAATACTTCATTTAAATGCTGATTGACTCAGGTTTAGATCTCACAGTTCATTCACGGAGAGACGTTGCACACTGCAATGGAAAAACAGGCAATGTGACCCAGGAGGCCAACTGGTACTGATGTTGGTCCATAACAGGGATTCCAGAGAACCAGCTCTGGCCCTTCCCAGCTTGTGGCACAAGTTAAGAAATGCACTGGCACCTACCACTTGGTAGTCCAGGAGGCCAAGTTTCAGTCTGATCTGACTTTGGCAGCTACAGCACACCTTTGCAGATCCTTGTAGTGAGCTTATTCAGTGCATTGCTGTCCTTAATAAGAAGGATTTCAGACCCATAGGATAATGTGGGAGAGATCTTGGCTTGCATGACTTTCATCACTGGAGTGAGGATTGGGCCTAATAATGATCTTGAAAGTTTGGATAAGTTTGCTTGGAGGTCCACTGCCTTTGCTGCAATTAATTTCCGGTGCTTAATAAAGGAATCCTTGGCATCAATGAGTGCCCCCAGGTACTTATATGATTGATCCATCACAATCTTGTGGTTATTGTAAGTCCAGCTGCCCCACTGATACCTTTTTCTGCCAAATGTGAGCACCTTTGTTTTCTTCAGATTGACCTCCAGATTGTTGGTAAATGTGTAGGTGTATAGCTGATTAAGCAACCATTGCAATCCTTCCCTCATAAGGCTGAAGAGGGCAGGGTCTTCAGCATATAGGAGGTTACAAATCTGAGCTCTGCCGATTCTTGGGGGATGATAGTTGACTATGTCAAGAATTTGTGGGAGATTCACTATAAATAAGTTAAACATCAGGGGAGCTAGCACACATCCCTGTTCGACAACCCTTGACATTGAGATTTTTCTGGACAGAGATGAACTATCCCCCAGCTTGACTCAAATCCATGTATAGGTGTGCAACTGATTTATTGGGTCCAAGAGATTGGGGGGATTCACCATTTTTTAATTTTTGCCCAGAGAACCCCTCTTGGCATGCATTTGAGTGCCTCCTTGAAGTCCAAAAAGGAGCAATGTAACAGTGGAGAAGAGGACTTTGCCTTGTCAGTCAAAATTGATAGGGCTAAGAGATTAGTGAGTGTACCAGACTTCTCTATGAAATCCGTTTTGTTACAAAACGATTTAACTCCATCCACATCTCAAATTCTCCAAGAGAAAGCTGACAAACTACTTGGCCTCATTATCATGTAATGCGATGAATTATTACCCCACCCCATGAGTCAGGTATGGTTGAGCTCTGAAGACAGTAATCGAAGAGCTTGGTTAACTGTCTAGCCCATAACAATGGGTTGAATTTAAAAATGGCCTTTGGCAGGCCATTAGGCACTGGAGCCCCATCAGATCTTGTCTTTGATATTATCAGGTCCAACCTATTTGATGCAAGATGTGTGTCTGCAGTGGAAGAGGTCTGATATTCTTGAACTTGAGGCAGATTCTCCTTGAGTATTGCTGATGGATATTCTATGAAGGTGGTCTTTTCCTTCGCTTGCATGGAAATGAATGATGTGAAACATGGCCCACTCTGGCTCTGTGATGTTTGCTCTACCAATGCTGCGGCCAACTGTTTGTTTGTTTACTCATCAATGCCCAGAAGATTTTGAGTTAGGCTGCTTACTCATGCACAGAAAAGTACACCAGAACTGCTGGAATAGTATTTATTTCTCTAAGTAACATGCCTGTCTGAAGTTTTTTTGCGCTGTTTTATTAATCAAGATTGGCTCTGCGACCCCTGGATTATCCAAATGTCTCTCAGGGTATTGTTACTTTTTTTCTTTAAGGCCTGAGTCTGTGTGGAAGAGGTGCTTGGGTTTATGCAAGCATGTTGGTGATCAGGGTGCTGGAACCTGGCGAGCAACTTCGTACAGAGATTCGACCAGTCAGCTATTGGGGGTCTGGAGCTTTGCTTCGCTTTGCTTGTAGAGCTGCACGCATTCTTCCATAATGATGCTGCTGATGGAGGGAACAACTCTGTTGCATTAGGCTTAAAGGAGAAGAACTACTGGATATTTTGGTTGGGCTCCGTACAAGGACATTCCAGAAGAATTTAGAATGTTCACAGAGACTCAAGTAAACACTGGAGGATCAATGCCATTCTTCACCATGAAAACAAAAGCCAATGCACTCTGGCTACAAATAAGCAGGTGGGAACTGATGTATATGATCTACAATACAGAGCTTAGCCTAAATGATATCAAGAAAGAACTGTGGGCCATCTGCCTTATGGCGAATCAACATCGGTATGTATTGGACTTGATGACCACGATGGAAGGGGGTGTGTGTGGCAAGATTGGTGCTTCCTGTTGTACTTATTTTCCTAGAAATGACATGGATAATGGGGCATTAGCTCATGCCATCCATGAACTGCTTTGTCTGCAAGCCTTCATGAAGAAGAAGGGAGGTGCCCCGGAGCAGGACTGGTTGTATTCTATCTTTTCATGAATCCTCGTATGGGTATCCAAAGTATTGATGTCAATAATGCCACTTGTCATTATTAAACTTCTGTTATGTGTTTTTTTAAAGTAGGATTTTCTGCTGTAAAAGTGTAGGCCTTAGATTAGGTAGTATGCACTTAGCTAGGGAAAACGTTTTCAGACACTGCACATACTTTCTAATAACATAACTGTCATGTCATATGAGGAGGATAAAGTAGTTGAAAAGTCATCTAGAGGGGGGATATTGGAATGGGTAAATATAATGTGAATGAGCACGGTGATGGGTGCAGGCCCAACAGTGTTCAATATTTATAAATGCAATGCCAATGTTTGCCATAAACTGTGCCCAAGTGATAATGCTAATCCTCAAAAAGTGTCAATGTATGTCATAATCTATGCCTGCACAGCAGCGATGATACTGGCATCAGCAATGTCAATGTATGGCATAATCCATGTATTAACAACAATGTTGTTACCAGTAAAAACAATGTCAATGTATGCTATGATCTAGAAAAGTTCAACTATGTCAATATCGATGAAAACAATACCAATGTACACTATGAAAACTGTACAAAATCTATTGAGAATGTCGATAAAAATTACACCAGTGACTGTCATATTATTTTTAGGCGTTCCAGTGAACTGGTATCATTACTGTTGGATTTACCCAAGGCTACCCCCCCATTAACCCTGTGTCTAAGCTACATGATAAGACAGGCCCTGCAACCCACACCCATGCCTATCAAAGAACAGGTCACAGGTAGGGTCTCACTTAAACCGAAGATAAACGCACACCCAGGGAATACCTTGATCGATCCCACAGATAGATAGTTGCACCAGAAACAGGTCTGTGGCAATTGGCCACAATAAAACACGTTTGGACAAAGGCTTGTGTTACCCAAAAATACCACAAAACTAGATGTCACAAGTAAATAGAAACACTCAGCAAATCAGGACACAACATGCATCAAAACACATGGTGACCACACGTTCCTCATGCCAGACATCTGGACACATACACACTTGCACACACTAGCTGTCCCTGAGATCAAAAGTCCCCTGTGTCCTTCTGAAATTCTCAAACCTGGTAAATGTATGACTGTACTGTCTTTAAAGAATGCAGAGATAATTTTATATACTTCACAAAATGTATAAAACCAACCAAAACTTTGTACACCGAGAGACTTTCCTCAGATGCATTCTGTCAAGACTCTCACTCTCACTGGCTGCTGCATTTAATTTAACCAACTTGTTCTTGTTTTGCCCAACTCCTCTTGTCTTTTTATTTCTTCAAGGTAAATTCATATTTGAGCAACAGATGCGTGGTTTGTCCTCATTTGTCATCAAAAGGGTACAATCAAATGACTGGCCCTTGATTTGCCAATATAAAGGCGACATCTATATCATGGGTCTGGAACTCTGCTCCCTTTGAGGTACAATAGATAGTTCAGTTCAATTTGCACAATAAGTCACATCTGAGTAAGCTCACAGGACTCGAATCACACACCACAAACTGGTGATTCTCCTCAAAGGACCCTATTTTAAGAGGTACTTCTTCTGTTACAGGGATAGTCATTTGCTTATTTGTGACTCCCACAACCTGGTTTTCTTTTCCTGAGAGGGGTAGATTTGCAACTTCCGCTGTTCTAACAGTAGAGCGGGTAGCACCAGTATCAATTATGAATTATACAAGGTGGCCATTCTGTGGTAAATAAAATCTTCTTTACCGGACTGAATTTCATACGGGATCTTAAAATAAAGTAAAATAGCTCAAAATAACAAGAGGCAGAATCCGTGGTATAAGAGTTTCTAAATGGGCTTTATTCCATTCAAAATGGCCGACTCGAGTCGCGGCCTTCAGGTTCCGTCACCGCGAGGGTTCAGGAAGTGAAGTACAATACTTTATTGACAGACATGCATTTTTATAATAAGTACATTACAATGAAACGAATGTAGAAGGCGTAACATTTGATAAGAAAAGTGACATGACAGGTACGTAATCGAAACTAGGCGTAATAAGGAATAAAAGAAACATGATTGGTTAGGATTATCAGACATAGGTGGATCTATAAGATAATACTTGGCATAGATGCGCGCGCAGCAGCATGACGTGTAATTGACGTGCAACTAGGGGGTGAAGGGACTTGACATTTAGCTCTACATGTGGAGACGAGAAGTCTGAGGGGTCAAGTCAACCTAATCCCAAATCATATCTAACATCCTATGTTTAAAGAACTATGTTATCCACAAGGAAGGACTCTCGGACAGAATCTAGTCTATACTGACTGTGTGCGTGCACAAACGCCTAAGTGTCTATATGAGAAGCGAGAGGCAGAAAGCTTTCCATGGCAGCAGGGCTATGAATCACTTGCAGGAGGACGGAAAGGCTGAGTCCTTTGCTTGTGAGCTAAAGGAAATGTTTACCTAAATCACTAGACAGGAATGCATCGGCTGAAGAGCAAAATAGATAATTCGAAGGTGAAATACAGCTTCTTGGCAGGCAGGCGAAAACTGGCCGAGGCAGGCACCGTTAGCTGCACAGGGAGTAGGACAAAGTTCATGGATACAGATGCGAGCTCAAGCTGAAGCTGTCAGAGACAGAGAGCAGGGAAAGGCTTTGAGGACAGAATCGGGCCTACTTGCCTGAACTGTAAAAATGGAGTAACTTAGCCATATAAAGTCGGTGGCCTTTCATGCTTAGGAATCGAATATCCAGCCCATTGATGGCGGATCTGACAGAGAACATGTCGACGGTAGACACACATATGTTTGCGTCTTCGAAACTGGAACTGGAGGGAACATACATGTACTTGTAACATGCATATAGAACCGTTGGGGTCCAAGATAGGGGACATAACTGATCAGGAAAATCCACATTTCCACATTCCCTCCTTGTCCCCTACTTGCCCTTTAAGAGATATCAATCTTCATCATTCCATCGATTTGCTCATGGAGCATCATTTCTTCTTCCTTCTTCTTCCGGTGTTTTGAACGAGAACTGTGATATGGAATGCATGATGTGGCACACAGACCACAAATCGCTGGTCCACATTGCAGGCATAAACAACAACTGAAGAGCATAAGAAGGCCAATACCTAGGAAGGATAGAACTCTCCATCCCCAGGCCGATATCACACTCCAAAACCACCCGGACCACGTCCAAGTGCCTGGATTCTCGTGTATCTGGCTTACAATCTTATGAAGGCGTGTTATAGCTTTATATACAGATGGCGAATTTTCTGGTATGAATATGCAGCAGCTGGATCCGATGACCCTGCAAGCTCCGCCCCTATCGGCCAGGATGACGTCAAGGACAAGACGATTCTGGAGAACAACAATTCTCATCACTGATTGTTCCTCTGTCAGATTGCCTAGGGCGGCTATAGTCTCGTTTACTACAGCTTCAAGAGTCTTGGTGAGTCTGCGTATCAGCTTACTATTTGATATTGTACCTATATAGGGAAAGATACCTTTATTGAAATCTACATACTTGTCCCATGCCGTCTCAGTATAATCGACAACTGGGAGATCTCTTCGCTCTCTATTGTGTACTAAATGAACATTTCGATAATAATCAGGGGGAGCTAGGAAAACAGGTGGCAAAAGGAATGCTATGTAACAGGTACCATCCCAATCTAGAGGCAGACGCATATATGCAGTCTGACCACATATAAAGTAAGAATGGCGAGAAGCTCTAAATGAAGATTTACCTTGATCACTATATTCTACTGTAGTAACGCATTGGCTATGGCCCATGTGTATGGAACCAACTTTTCTTACACATAATTCACCCTTAGCTGGAAATACTGACATAGTGGGCAGAATTAGTTCAACTTCGGATTTGACATTCAAAATCATAAGATTAGGCGTAAAATTACCTAATTTATACACTTCATTTTCTAAATCAGTTCCTGTTCTACTGGGGTGACCCTCCTTATTAGGGTGACAGACTTTGAATAAAACTAGATTCAGATTTCCCCATATCCAATGTTGTTGATAAACTGCTGTGTCTGGGTCTATGGAATTTAATAAACTAAACCATGCTCCACAGGAGCCATTGTGTGTGAACGGATGTGGAAAGAAAGGCAGAACTCCTTTGTTATTCTGATAGGGAGGGAGTCGGCCACACACCCAACAATTGGTGGCATTACTAGTCTGATGGGAATGATGTAACATACTAATGAAGGTGTTGGTGCGCAGCGCAAGTCTATAGGACAACTCATGTGGGGGTAATTCACTAAAAGAATGTTCATCAGTTATATTGAAAGCACGTTTAGAAACAGGATAATACATATGCAACAATATACTTGCAGTAACTATTAAAAAACTCAAGAAAAACAAAATTAATAAAGTCACAATACAGTGGCTACGCAGTAATTTACAATAAGCATGTCGTTTCATTATGATTCTGGACTCTACATCATTCAGACCTAAGGGATACATGTCGGGACAGATTCAACCGCTTCACCTTGGAGAGGACTTAAACAATCAAATCGTCCGACAGTTTGGATCTGGACCTGAGTTTCTGCTTATAGAGTTCGGTGCTACTGGCTTCAGCCAAAGGTAGCTTTGAGTCAATGGGGGAAGACACACGGGGAGTACTGTTTGTGTCAGGAGGAAGTCCATGAAATTTCTTTATATGGCTGGAATGCACCCAGCCCTTTCTCCCTTCGATCTTCACAGCTGTTCTGGTCGTCAGCAGGACCAACTTAGGAAGCCTCCACCTTGGCTCCAGTTGGGTTTTCCGATCGAAATTCCTGACGAGAACATAATCGCCGGGAATTACGTCATGAGGTTTCACCTCGGTGTTGTCGGGAAAAGCTGCGACTACCTGTGAACGACAAGATTGTAGTGCAGACATCAAGGAAGCCAGGTAATCTGTCAGCATATTACAGTCAACATCAGTTATTTTACGGGGTATAGGCGTCCCCCACATATTCGGTGGTCTACCAAAGATCACCTCATAAGGGGATAGCCCTGTTCGAGAGTGTGCTACCATCCTCATGTAAAATAGCGCAACTGGTAAGGCTACTATCCAGTCCACACCTTTTTCCTGACATATTTTAGACAGTCTGATTTTTAAAAGTTGATTATGTCGTTCCACGAGACCTGCTGCCTCGGGGTGTCGGACACAGTGGAATTTCCACTGATATCCCAACAAAAGTGAGACATGTTTCATTAATTCGGATGCGAAAGGCTGGCCGTTATCTGAATATACAACACGTGGTAAACCGTACCGTGGGAAGAATTCTCGAACTAGCTGCTTGGCAGTAGTCGGGGCAGTGTAATCTGATACGGGATACGCCTCTGTCCAACGGGAGAGAGCGCAGACAACTACGAGAACATATTTGAATCCTCGACAACGTTCCATCTGAATATAATCCATCTGGAGGACTTCAAAAGGATGGTCAGGAGGCTGAAATCCACCCTGCTCTACGGGAACACTCTTTCCTGGATTAAACTGACAACATATCATACAGGTACGAACTTTTTGTTTAGCTGCTGCTCGTAAATGTTTGTTGAACCAAATGTGCTGAATGCTGTCTAGCATAGCCTTCTCTCCTAAATGTGCTGGACTGTGAACTGTAGCTATAATGGCTTGAACCATGGAATCAGGGAGAAACCATACAGATTTCTCCTTCGTCATCCATCCTTGATCTGTCTGGATCCCTCCTAGTTCAGTCCACTTCTTTATTTCTTCTGCTGTGGCATGTGTCTGTATGTCAATTACGTCAAGTGCGGGATCCTTAATTGTCATACACTGTGTTGGTGTCTGAACTATTGGCTTTGTCATGTCTAATGTGCGATTCTGAGCAGTCTGTTTGGCTGTTCTGTCAGCTAAATCATTGCCTTGAGAAATGGTATCAGTAACCTTCGTGTGTGCTTTACATTTCATAATCGATATAGCAGTGGGTAGATGTATTGCATCTAACAAAGCATGAATGAGGGGTCCGTGCTGAATGTGGGCACCATGGGAAGTTAAATAACCTCTCTCTCGCCACAGCACGCCGAAGTCGTGTACAACTCCGAATGCATAACGTGAGTCAGTGTATATATTAACTTTCTTATTTGTGGCTTGAATACAGGCTTGTGTTAGAGCAATAAGTTCTGCTGCTTGGGCTGACAAAGTATCTATACAATTTGTCTCAATAACTTCAGTGTCTGTTGTGACTGCATACGCGGCCACTAAATCTCCTGTACTTGTTCTCATGCACGATCCGTCTACATACAACGTCAGGTCTGGATCTAACAATGGAACGTCTGTCAAGTCTTGTCTAGGTTTCGTCTTTATTTCAATGATTTCAACACAATCATGAGCTAGTGGGTCTGTTCCAATTACAGGTAATAGTGTAGCAGGATTCAATGTATTACACCGTCGGATCTCTATGTGTGGTTGAAACAATGTCAGTTCATAACCGGTAAGTCTTGCTATGGTCAAGTGTTGTGTTTGTGTTCGGTTCACAAGAACCTCTACTGCATGTGGTACTTGTACTGTCAATGGGTGTCCTAATACTATGGCATCGCTTTGTCTGATTGCTAAAGCTGTCGCTGCCACTGATTTCAGGCATGCAGGCAAAGCCTGAGCTACGGGATCTAATGTACTGGAAAAATAAGCACATGGCTTGCGTGATCCTGCTTGATCCTGAGTGAGTACTGACAAGGCAGTACCTTCGCGTTCTGTAACAAAGAGTGTAAAATGTTTGCTATAACATGGTGTTGCTAAAACAGGTGCTTGACATAAAGCTTCCTTTAGGTTTTCAAAAGCTTGTGTATGCTCCTGAGTCCAAGGGAGAACAGTCGATGTGGCTGCCTCCTGTGTGGTTAACTGAATGAGTGGTTTTGCTAGAAATGCGTACTGAGGGATCCACTGCCTACAATATGAAGTGAGGCCTATGAAAGCCCGCACCTCCTTTTGTGTCTGGGGTATTGACATGTTAGCAATTAACTGGATGCGATCTGGTGTAAGCTGCCTTCCCTCCTTGGACAGCGAGTGACCAAGATAAATAACTCGCTGGACACAGAATTGCAGCTTAGAAGGAGACACCTTGTGCCCCTTGTCGGCTAGAAAATGTAAAACTGTCAGAGAAGCTTTTTCACATTCTGGCTCGCTTCTCGCGGTGATCAGCAGATCATCGACATATTGAAGCAGTGCTGTATTGACTGGCATGTGGATACTGTCAAGTTCTCGTTTCAGTGCTTGGCTGTAGATGCTGGGGCTTTCTGTGAATCCTTGGGGAGCGCGTGAGAATTTAAAGCTGCGCCCATTTAAACTGAATCCGAACAAATATTGGCTTTCCGGATCTATTGGGACGCTGAAAAAGGCATTCTTGAGATCAATTACAGTAAAGAATGTTGCTTCGGAATCAATTGCTGTCAACAATGATGATATATCAGGGACCACAGGGAATTGTGGTACAATGCACTTGTTTAGTTCACGCAAATCAATAACCAATCGGTACACTGGTGGGGCAGTAGGATCAGTTCGTTTAAGAATCGGAATTATCGGTGAATTACATACATTGGAGTCTGTTTCTACAACTACTCCCTGGGCAATCAGCTCATCAATGATTTTCAGCAAAGCCACTACAGCATCATGCGGTAACTTGTATTGTCGCATTCGTGGTAGTACCACTCCTGCTTTCAGTGTGACTCGATAGGGTGTAATGTTCATGCAGCCAACATCCGCAGGGCCTTGTGCCCATAGATGTACTGGTAAAGTCTGTAGTCGGGGATCCATGTCTCTAGACACATAGTGACCTTTAAAATCACGTAAAAACAACCTTACTCCTTCCGGAGAACAACATATTATGGCTCCTAGTGCTTTCAGAGTTTTAATTCCTAACAGATTTTCTGGGCATGATTTAGTAAGCAATAAATCTGTAGTTCGTGTCAAAGGTCCTATCGTAAGTGGTAGAGGCTGTGATACTTCATTAACAATAGGTTTTCCTGAAAAACCAAGGGAAACATTTTGAGAGCCTGAGAGGGGTGCCCCTGGAACTTCACTACGTTTTATAGTTGTTCGACTTGCCCCTGTATCGAGTAAGAATTTTCTATCCTGACCTAATAATTCACTATGTACATAAGGTCCTTCTTGATCTACAGGAATCTCGATAAGCGGTAAGTCAACTTCCCTCTCTAGGCTGGTTCATGCGTAACGCTGATACTCAGGGTATTCATACTGTGCAGTCTGATACATTTGTCGTGTCGTGGTTTGTGTGGCAGTAGCAGGCAACGGTGGTGCAGCTGGCACAAACTGTATGGGTTGCTGTGAGGCTGGCATGGACTGTTGCTGAACTGGCATGGACTGTCCATGCTGCATAGTTCCTTGTTCATTCTGATCTTGTCTAACTAATCGTGGTCTCTCCTTTGCAATACCTGTAGCTATATTACGTTTCAGGACTGGACAATCGTGTACATAATGGCCCAGTTGTTTACAGTAATTGCAGGTTCCTTTTACAGGAACTGCAGAATCACCAGAATGTGTCACACCCTTTTTGTGACCATCTGCTGGTACTGTCTGAGAAACTAGCATTTTCATTTTTGTATCCTTCATGCGTCTATGCTCGTGTTCTTGTTCATCCCTAATTCTATTGTGATGATACTGTAACATTTGTAGCATTTGCGACGGAGTGTTACTTTGCCAGGTACTCTCGAATTTCAATATTCTATTCTTTACTGGAGGCAATGCATTTTCCACTAATTTTGTCACAAATAAATGTGGATATGAGTCACTACTTGCTTTTATACCACTATTTATACCAAAACATTTTTCAAATCGAGCATAATAATCGCTTGTGTCTTCATCTTGCTTTTGTTTGCAGGCTGTGATTGCACCCCAATCTTCCTTTTTTGTAGTTAATAAACGTGGCAGTACCTGTACTAGTAAACCTGGTAACAGTTTAACTTTATCCCCGAGCCCTGAACCTGCAGTTCGGCCCCTTTCTTCCTCTGCTAATGCTGTCCAGTCTATCTTTTGGTCACCCACTTCCCACTCTTTTTCTTTCAGTTTTTCATAAATGCCAGCAGGCAAAAGCACCTTTAATATCGTCATAATATCAGGAAAGGTGTACTCTCCCATCAGTAACATGTCTTTAATTTCTCGGTGGAAACCCGCTGGGTCTTTGTCATGACTAGGTACTACTTTTTTCATTTCTAATAATTCCATTTTTGATATGGGTGTGTAAACAAATACACGGTGAAACTCATTGTCTTCGCCTTTTATTGGGTGCACTTCTCGTAGGGGATTTTGTCTATCCATATAGTACGGCGCTCTTTCTCTGCGGGGCAGCGAGAGAGGATCCGGACTTACAAAAAGGACATACTGCTTACGTGACACTAATATCTCTTTAATTAGCTTGTTACTAGAACCTCTCCATCTGTTCGTGAGTAGTTCCGTTAATATATCAGGTAAAGGACCAGGGTCAGCATGTTGGCTCTTATATAATATGAGGAGTTGCTGAATCATATATATTCCAGCTAAACGTTGTTCATCTGTACTGAGATTAAAAAACGTGTGTGCTACGGTCTCATCACCGTATTTTTCAGGACTGTCAATCCAGTGAACGGCTGATCTGGCTAATTCTTGCTCATCCATGGAATCGAGGAGGTGGTAACCTCTTCGTTCTCGTAGTATTTTATCTGCGGCTTGAAACAAATGTTCTGGAGACTTCAGATTCATTACAGTCGTCGGATACGTTCTGCTATTATTTGGGCATACTGAGTGTATGGGATCAGAAAAACATCTAGCATTATCACAGGATCCTCCTCTGCCTACATAGGCTATGGTCTCTGACTGTCTTGCGGAATTCCCTGATTCGGACACTTCATCTTGCTCAAACTCGTCTGTTCCCAATCTTTCTTCATGAATACGCTCTATTTCTTTACGGATTTTTCGGCACATGGCTATTATACAATTTTGCTTATCGTGTCTCCCTTCTGATATATTCTGACTCCATCTTGTAAGAATAAGCATTGCATTCGGGTCTACCCCCGGGCGGTCTTGATTTCTGATCACACAGTTTATGAGGAAACGTAACAGTTCCCCCTGTATCTCTACTTTCTGGAATTCCATAGCTCTGTTAATACATCCTGGATCTCGTCCTGTTTGAACAAAATGATATATGTTATCTAGATGCGTAGTCATTCCTGGTAACCTTGCTAAATACTCTGCGGCTCGCCTGATACGTAATGATGCCAGGACCATTTCGTCCTCTTCACCAACCACTGGGTCATATCTACAATTTACAAGGAGTTCCTTAAGCGTACGTTCACTTACGAATTTAGGTGTACGTGAATGCGCTGACTCTTGAAAAACAAGTTTATTTATTCTGGGTGGTGTAAAGGTACTGCTAGCACCTCCCGTGGCCCCATCTGGGGCGTCGGGTGTGAATGGATTCGTTGAACGTGACACAGCAACTATGGGTGTCGATACCCCTGTAGGATCGACTGCGGAGACAGATGCGGAAACAGATGTGCTTGCCGAAGCTTGTATCGGGACTTGCTGTTGCACGGGGACAGATACCTGATCCTGACGTTGAACCCCTCCGCCAGACGGTCTATGTGGTGTGGCGTTAGCATACTCGGGAGCTGCGTCGTCTAGATATGAGGAAAGAAAAACATCTTCTGCGGTTCTGGGATGCCCTTTTGGATGTACCTTAATTGGAAATAATGGGGGTGGCAAGTCTTTTGGCATCTCTGGAGCAGCCTTAGGTAGTCCTTCGGCTAGAAGGGGATACATACCATTCATAAGAGCATTTCTTTGTCTATTTACTTGTTCTGATTTCACTCGGATACCTTCCTTAATTAATAGATTTTCTTGAACTTTATTTGAACTTTCTTTACTCCTCTCTTCTTGCCTACGTGCTTTTTCTGTTCGTCTATGAGATTCCTTACGCCATAACTCAACAGCGTCTTTCTGTGATTGTCTGACCTTTCTTTTCCATAACTCTTCCTCCACTTTCATGATGCATTCTGCATCCCAGGTTCCCGCTACGGGCCACCTTTGACTTTCCGGCAATCCCTTGGTATAATCTACCCATAGATCAAGAAACAATATGGCATCTAAGCCATGCTTATGGTACATAAAAATGCCCTGGAGTGTCCCTAGGAGGAATAGGAACTGCTTCTTCAAGCACCCCTTTTCTGGTAGTAATCTGTCTTAACTTCGAGAAGAGCGGCATATTGACAACTGATCTGATACTTACTCTTGAACTCACTTAATACGAAAAACACAATAATGAACAGTGAACAATGAACACTCATTCATACCACAATATTTGAACACTTTAAACATTAAACATTAAACATTTTAACAACGACCGACAATGATGACAGTCTGCCTAACTAATCACCACGCTGAATTCTTGACAATAACTGAATACTTCGGAATACTTGATATACTGCTAAACAGTACATATACACTGCTAAACAGTGCAGACCGGATTTGTGTACCCAAATCCGTCTTGACCGGCACAACCTATGTGCGCGTCAACACGCCTCCCCGGCGATGGTACTCACCGAGTAGCTCCTTGAAACGAAAGGCCTCAGAGAATGGACAGGACTCGATGACTGCGGACAGCGGACCCTCTGGACATCGGGATTTCGAGAAACCTGGTGGACCTCTGTATACCTCGGATCTTGCTCTCTCAGCTAGGCTCTGGTCGGGACACTTCGCACTTCTCACCGCCTCGTCTGGGTTGATCGCAGCCTCAGTCGCCCCCGCTTGACCGGAGGGAGCTTACAGGAAATCCTGCTGGTACGCGTTTATGGTCCGTCCAGCTGTGGCAGGAGACCGGGCCTGCAACGCACCGCCGGCGCGTGAGATGAGAAAGTGTCCCTGTTCGGGCGCCATTATGTGGTAAATAAAATCTTCTTTACCGGACTGAATTTCATACGGGATCTTAAAATAAAGTAAAATAGCTCAAAATAACAAGAGGCAGAATCCGTGGTATAAGAGTTTCTAAATGGGCTTTATTCCATTCAAAATGGCCGACTCGAGTCGCGGCCTTCAGGTTCCGTCACCGCGAGGGTTCAGGAAGTGAAGTACAATACTTTATTGACAGACATGCATTTTTATAATAAGTACATTACAATGAAACGAATGTAGAAGGCGTAACATTTGATAAGAAAAGTGACATGACAGGTACGTAATCGAAACTAGGCGTAATAAGGAATAAAAGAAACATGATTGGTTAGGATTATCAGACATAGGTGGATCTATAAGATAATACTTGGCATAGATGCGCGCGCAGCAGCATGACGTGTAATTGACGTGCAACTAGGGGGTGAAGGGACTTGACATTTAGCTCTACATGTGGAGACGAGAAGTCTGAGGGGTCAAGTCAACCTAATCCCAAATCATATCTAACATCCTATGTTTAAAGAACTATGTTATCCACAAGGAAGGACTCTCGGACAGAATCTAGTCTATACTGACTGTGTGCGTGCACAAACGCCTAAGTGTCTATATGAGAAGCGAGAGGCAGAAAGCTTTCCATGGCAGCAGGGCTATGAATCACTTGCAGGAGGACGGAAAGGCTGAGTCCTTTGCTTGTGAGCTAAAGGAAATGTTTACCTAAATCACTAGACAGGAATGCATCGGCTGAAGAGCAAAATAGATAATTCGAAGGTGAAATACAGCTTCTTGGCAGGCAGGCGAAAACTGGCCGAGGCAGGCACCGTTAGCTGCACAGGGAGTAGGACAAAGTTCATGGATACAGATGCGAGCTCAAGCTGAAGCTGTCAGAGACAGAGAGCAGGGAAAGGCTTTGAGGACAGAATCGGGCCTACTTGCCTGAACTGTAAAAATGGAGTAACTTAGCCATATAAAGTCGGTGGCCTTTCATGCTTAGGAATCGAATATCCAGCCCATTGATGGCGGATCTGACAGAGAACATGTCGACGGTAGACACACATATGTTTGCGTCTTCGAAACTGGAACTGGAGGGAACATACATGTACTTGTAACATGCATATAGAACCGTTGGGGTCCAAGATAGGGGACATAACTGATCAGGAAAATCCACATTTCCACAATTCAACTCTCCTCCTACAAATGGACTACTCTGGTCTACCTCTAAGCCATCACCAAGCACGCAATTTTCCTCCCGCCTCAGGCCCTGTCTTTGTAACTGATCAGAGTCATAGCCCTCAAGTGCCTCAAACATAAGGAATTGCTGAAACACATTAAGATTTTGGACAGAATTCTGATTTAAATGTTGGACTTTATTTGAATTAAATTGGGGATCATATGCATTTTGCTGTGGCATTGATGCTCGTGGAATCTGCATCACTGGAGTTAGAAATTTGCAGTCTTGGTATACACTCTGTGACTGTACGGGGTTATTACTCTAGGCTTTGTAAACCATGAATTCTGAACCTCGTTCTTATTTATCACACTGTTGGAATTAAAACGACATTCCCACTTCCAGTGCCCTAATTGTTGTAAAGAAGACAATCTGAAGCGTGTGAAGTTCAAGCGTCTTTATTCTGTCATCCACTCTCCGCTACTGACAGCCTGTTGAACATTCCAAGGTGAACTCTCAAGGACCGTCCCAAGAAGGAGGAAAGGCGGGGGAGGAAAGGAAGCTACCACTAGGAAAGGAAACTGGAAAACACGTCAGGGAAAGTAACAAGGGAAAAGGAGAGAGATTACAACACATCTCCCTTCGTAGGGAAAGGAAACAGGGGAAAGGACGAGGTGAGCGGGCAACATGAACCTGTGAAGTAACAGAGCTTGAATGTATAAGAAACATGGAAACCCACAGGGTCTGGAGGCGAACAAGTCAAAACGCAAAATGTACACCAGCCTACCTGCAGACAACACAAAGAGAAAGGATTTACAGATCACCACATGACAGGAAAGAAAGAGCGAACGAGGTAAGGCTGTAAACACAGGAAGACATAAAGCAGTGTGACTTCCGATCTCACGGATGAAAACAAGGTATGACAACGCAAGGAAAACTGAACAAGGAGGAAGTGGAGAAAAGGCAAAGATGTACAAACCGCAAACTAATGCTTCCCCCATTTTCAATAAACAGTCCCAATGCAATGTGAGATTGACATGCGTTCTACAAAATCCAACTTGCAACCTGTAAGAAAACAACATCAGTCCAGTGGACTCGAACACCTGACCCTCCTCACTCCTGAGAACGAGGTGAGGAGCATATTAAATGGGACTATAACCCATAAGACGCCCTAAGAGGGAGCCCAAGTTAATGTACATGGTTTAAAGCTCCTAGATTTGTGCCCAGTATGGGGTAGCAAGGTGATAGAGGATGGGAACGTACCCCTAAGCGTACAGTGAACCCCAAAATGTCCAGAGTGTGCAAGGGAAGTGGCCAAACCCATTGCCCTCCCTGTGTAGGGGAAAACATATACAGTGTAAACAAGCACACCTAAAGAAACCTGAATAGAGCCCCCCATGAAAGAGTGCTACCAAGGATGGCAATTAGAATGACACCTCCAGGAAAACTGGAACAGATAAGAAAACGGAGAAGAGGCAAAGTAGATACATACAGTATAACTATTACTTCCCTCCCCAATTTCAATAAACAATAACAATCCAATGTAAGAGTAACATTGCGTTCTACAAAACAGCAAAATTACAGAATGTAAAAACAATTTCAGTCACTGGAACTAAAACCCATGACCGTCCTCTACTCCCTGATAGAGTGTGAGGAGCACTTTGAATGAGACTGTAACCCATAAGACGCCCTATTGAGGGAGACTGAGTAAAGGTAAATGGGTAAAAGACCCATAAAATTGTGCCCTGAGTAAGGGTACTATGTAAATGTAAAATGGGACTGGGACCCATACACCGGTTCCCTGTGAAAGGGTAACTACCGTAATGGCCCGAGTAGGCACGTGAAAGAAAAGAAAAAGAAACAGGAACCTGTTGCCCTCCCTGTTAAGGGTAACAACCGTAAATTACCTATGTAGGCAGAATTATGTAGGGAAATGGGGCTAGTACCCCTTCCCAGGTAAAGGTATATGGCCAAATGGGGCTGGAACCCATTCCCAACCCTGTGTAGGGTAAAATAATGTGAACATGCAAATTGAACCATCCCAAATGTATGTGGGCAATTGGGGCAAAACCTACCCCCACCCCTATGTAGGGAAAAATCAATAGACCTATGTAAACATGTAGCTGGGACCATGAATGCCAAATGGCATGTACGTACCCACAGTACCTGAATGCAAACTGAAGCAATGATGTAAAGTGAGCAAAAGTTGCATGGACCAAAGACATCCCATGTTTGTGAACGTAAATTGTAGAAGAACATATGTGAAAAAACATTCAATCACTTTCCAAAATGTCCCAAATAAAAGTGCAAACGTCTTCATTGACCTGTGTAAGAAATGAAAGTTAAAAGCAAAACTTTGCAATAATCACAGTCACCGAGTCCAGACATTACTGCAGCACGCCTAACATAATGATGACAGGGTTTGTTGGAAGTACGAGGAACCGAACTCCTGAGAACCACATATAAGTTCAAGAACTGACCGACTAGCCTCTGCTGTAACCAAAGTGTGCGTGTCGTCGACTCAGACAGACACGATTGTGCCACAGTACATCCTAACTGCTGCAGAGGAGAGTGAGGAAACATCATTGCCGATAATATGGAACCCAGGCATAATTGTAGACAAAAAAAAAACAATCCCAGAAAATACCGTATGTGATTCTTTATGATGACGGAGGTTAGAGAATGCAGCTGGAAACATAAGGCTGCGTTTCTAGTCCGTGAGGCACAGTAAACAGACGTAAATCTACTAGAGCCCCGAGAAAATACCACCGAGAGTTCCTTGAAGAAAAGATGGCATCACGTTCAGGGCTCGCTGCCGGATGGTTCGTGGCACGCTGGTGCGCTAAAGAGAGCAGCAGGCGCAGAGACCAACAGAAATAACGGTATTAACGTCTGGAATACTTTGGAGGTAATAGATTTCTGAGGAGAAAAAGTTATTTGCAAAACTCACCACAGCCAGGCAAAGCAGAGCACCAAAAGAGCTGTACTGCTTCGCACTCAATCGCCTCAACAAAGCGCAATGCGTTTTTGAAAAATTAGAGAAACTGCCAGATTGAACCAAATCCAAAAGAAAGTCAGTCACAGTGAATCCGTCCGTGACACAGACAGACTTCAGTCAAACTAATGCTCACCACTAGACGAATACCTCCCATGAGAGACTTCTATACAAAACAGCTGTGCATATACCACAAGGAGTGCCATTGTAGTGGAACTCTCAGCAGGGAAGTTACAAGTGGAATGAAGAGAAGAGTCGGCAGTAAACAGTTAGAAGACATGACACCTTTGCGCTATGACACTTGCTGTAGAAGTTTGTGGGCAGAAGCTGTTCTCTCCAAACACGTTGTTACAGAACATAGTAGATCTTGTTGACAGAGACAATGGTAGAAAAATTTAAAGTCCAAATTACGTGGTGTATAAGTGCTCAAGATCACACAGCGTAGGCAGTAAAATGACTCCAGTACATGCCATAAGAAATAGTGCCTGGAAATGCAAAAGCGTGACAGAAAGGAACTGTCTGCCTGAAGTGTTGATGTGTTTAAAAAGTCAGGCAATAAAAGGTACCAGAGTCCTAAGTACATGATATAGATGAGCACAGTAAGCCTGGGCTAGGGCTGGCCAATGTAGTGGTCACTGGTGGGGCTTAGTTGAAGCCAACGCGATGCATGGGGTGAATTCTAAAAAGTATGAATTGTAGAAGTAGCCCTCACAGCACTCCAGCGTGCCAATACATAGCAACACCCTCTCAAAAGAATGTGTACAGGGTCACACAGCGTAGGCGGGAGGTGCTCAAGATCACACAGCTAAATGCAGTAGGAAAATCAAGATGAAGTGAAGAGCTGTGTATGAGTAGCAGAAAATGCATAGCAGTGCAGCAGGCTGTGGTGGTACCGCCAAAGTCCAAAATCTGTAGTCTAGATGAGCACAACTCGCCTGTCTTAGGGCTGGCCGATGGAGCGGCCAATGGTGGGGCTGAAAGGCGAAGTGCTTCATCTTTCTTGATGTCTTCTTTTCTTTGTAGTACACTAATGTATTCCAATTGTGACAAGGATTCGATCTCTTCGAAGTTGTCACATCAATGCCAATACTTGGTTCAATTGGAACACTATAACCTCTAACTTATTGCAGGAACCCATTTCCACCTTGCATCATAAGTGTTCTTTGTTGATATACTATTTGCATAGATCCAACATCCCCTACAAAACGTTGACTTTTACTTCCTTTTTGTGCTGCTTTCATCTGGGCCACCATTAGTTTTCCCTTCCTTCACTTCTGCTTCATTTCTGATTAATCACTACAATTTTTCAAATATCTTAAAATCTCATCAACCGATTTATTCTGCCAACAAATCATATGCTGCTGAATCATCAAGCTAATTCAGGTCTCAATCCTGTCACAAACTGAGACACAAAATTTCCCATATCTTTAGCTTCAAAAGTCTCCATTCTACTGTGCTGATAAAACTACAGCAAAAATCTCTCATAAGACATGACCTGACCCTTTGGGCTCTTGAGTCGTCCTGTCAATCTTGACCCAATCAATGTCTTTAGCCTGTATTTACCACTACAAAAATGTCCTCACCTCCTGATACTTTTACATCACTAATGGTGATGGAGCATGTGATATCGGGTTTCTCTGGGGTTCATTATCTGGCAGCTCTATAGCCACTTTATATTCTGCCAACAAATCACTCAGTACTACAATGTTGAAGAAGGTATTTAAATCCATCCACAAGACTTGTGAAATCTTCACAAATCTCACTACCTGTGTATACGATGCTACTGGCTTTTCTCTCAATTTGGGGAAATAATCGGGGAATGATGCAAGATCAGTTCTACTCCATGGGACAAGGACATAACATGACACTCTATGACGTATCAATCAATAGCAGTGAAACACTAACGCCAACTATCTAATCTCAGTACGGCACACTATGAAGTGTTTATCACTCTTCGCAGCGGCTCACCCTCCTTTACAATTTTTATCGAGTGTTTCAATACAAGCAAAGCAGAAAACTTAAAGCAAATTCAACTATGTCTGCTCCACTAAATAACCTATAGTGATCTATCACTCAAGGAATGGTGTGGAGCGACACTTTCTGGCCTACTCTGACTCACACTCGAGTGAAACATCAAACAGCAAAGAATCACCCAGATTAGTGTAGCTTCACTCTGTGCACACCAACCACACCTTACTTTCACACAAAGATATATGTCCCTATCTCAATTGTGCAGCCGAAGACGTCTCACGACTAGCACCACCAAACTTAATAGACAATTACAACACAGTGCTTTCTATTTTGATAGCTTATTACTATCCTGGGGCCTTAGGCTTAGTCCAATAACCACTTACATTTCTTTGCATTAAACACTTCCACATCTGCAGAAAAACTTAAAACATCACACCACTCAATCTCAGCAAAACCCTGCAAACTAGACAGAAGCAACTGAAACACAAAACCCTATTAGTACTTAATCCTCTGCTGTTACAACTTCATTCCAAACTGCTGGGATTCTGCTGCTCCTCCAAATAGGGTCATGGGCTTTGGGATCAAGACTGGGCTTGGGCAAATATAGGTCTCTCACATGAAAACAGTAACTCCCTCTGTCTCAATTACTAAACCATCTGATAAGTTACCACCTGAGACCCTGCAGGTGCTTGATTCACAGTCTCTCATTTGATGGATCCTTTTAAGTTGACTGAGACGCAAAGGGAGTTAGCAATAATAAAACAATTCGATCATCTGTGAAACTCATTTGGCCCCACAATAAGGACTAGGAACCAATAAATGAAGTTAAGTAGTTTTATTTCCAATTAATAGTCAATCCAATATATCAGCATGTCAGAAGAATATTAAAAAGATACAGGATTACAGTTGGCAAACTGAAATATAGCAAAAAGTTCAGTCTCAATAGAATAAAATAAAAACTAATCACAGCCAAAGTAATACAGAAACTGAGAATTAGAAATAGGTGTTCCTTAAAGCAACTCAGATTCTCCCTTTTAAAAATGAATACATTAATACTTTCTAAAGCAATCTGATCAAGGCTCTAAGTTTAGAAGAGGGATGGTTTGTAGAATAGGGTCTCATGGAAATTCGGGAATGGAAGACGGTGTCAGCATAGTGAAGACTCCAGTAGAATTTTAGAACTGGAATGAGTGTTTAGCATGAAGCTTCACACTTGCAAGAATAAAGGAAGCAGAAAGGTCTGTACCCCTCAATGTCTGAGGGAATCTGCCCTCTTCTAACAGTATGAACACTAATTAAAACCAATAGACCTTCAACAACAATCATATCTCTTCCCACACCAGCAGAAATCAATAATTTCACTTTTCATGTTGTACATTTTACAACATTTCCAGACTTTCCCATCCAACAGAGCTTGGACATTTACTGCAAACTTGAGCATTCCTTGTTCCTGATACGCGATAAATAGCACGATGAATATGAGGCTCCATCCGCTTATTAGGTCTTCGTGTTTCTTGCCAAGACTTCTCTTCTCAGACCTAACTATCAGGAAACTAAAAACAGACAACTATACTCCTTTCTCTAGCAAATAAAACCTTGAGAACACACCTGCAAAAGGAAAAACACGCTGACCAAACATAGAAACATTTCAAAACCACAAAGCCATTCGTCAGGCTAACTTAAACAAAACATTTAATGTGCATTTCAAATACATGATTATACATGTACACATGTGACTCAACGACAAATGCAAATGTGAATAAAATCATCCAGGATTATAATTTCAAATACGACTTTCAGAAGATATGCAACTGACACTTAAAGTATAAATGCAAACGTGAATACAGAATACATCTTCATGTTAAACTGAACATTAGCGCACACTTTTAAGAAACTCTAGTTTCTAGAGTAAATACATTTCATTAATGCATATAAATGTTCGCACACATTAATATCTTCAAGGAACACAGTATATATAAGGTCAACATATAAATGCAAATTGCTCAATGATGACATGTAAGGGATGGAGTCTAAATTGCGCTAATACACTACCTTATTTTAAAAGCTGGGCAATGGAAGTTAAACTTCAAGTACATTTCATCCTACAGCTTACAATGAGTGAGACTACATTAGATGGACTCATTTACAGCACAGGTTTAAAAACAAAGGTCAAGAAACAACGAGCTGTGGTTTCATTGGGCATAATCTGTTGTCTTACAATACTGAATAGTGAGAGGGCTGTTTCACTAGTGAACTTATTGGAGAAACATAATTTACAGTAGTGTTGCACATTTGTTATAAAACAGATCCTGATGAATCAATAAATATAAAACTTTGAGAAGATAAAGCACCTCTCATTGTAAAGTTGTAATTCAGGTGTCTGTTGGGTCTCATGAGGCCTAGGTGACGGGGGAGGATCTTGGTATATAGGGCCATGTTAATGTATCCTTTGTAATAGTAGATTTAGTCAGAGGATGCAGTATGGAGGTAAATTAATTATGAATTGGCCCTTCACTGTCACTAGTGGTCACCGCATCGCCCACCACATAGGAGATGAAAATAGGAATTCATGATATGGGTGACAGGCGCGAAAGCTGCATTACGAATGGGGTTTAGGGCACAACCCCACTGCAGATGGCTGGTGGCGTTTGTCGTAGACCTCACTAGGCGGGAGGAGGAGACATCTGAACTCAGTCACCTGAACCAAATGCTTTGTAACCCAACAATAGGTGGATAGCCTAGTCTGGACCATGGTTGTAGAGCAGATGGGTGTATGGGTGGGACAGCATCAGTGCAGAATGCTGGGAAGAGATTTTGGTCAAATGACGTGGGGTTGGACGGAATGGAATGATTCAGCTGTTGGGGTCTTGTTCCGCTTATTGTTATCACTACCAAACTTCTGTAATCATTATCGCATGTATGTACCTGGCCATTGTAATACTAATGACTGGCATGGCGAATAGAATGACAGACACAGAATGTAGATAATTAACCATATTAAAGTGTTGAAAAAACGTTAATGAAAAGATTTATATATAAAAAAAGTGGCCCTGCAGTGCCAGGTCTTTGAATAAGTAAATTACGCCATCATAATGATGGCTGATTTGACCAACTGGATCTTTTCTAACACAGGTTGTTAGGAAATGAAGAGCAAGTGGACCTCTGAATCAGTAGAGGTGTAGGGTTGAGTCTTAAAGAATTAGATAATTTCCATCTTGTCAGTGTTCTTACTAATGGTGGGGAGTATTAGGACCTTCAGGATTATAATCGCTATTTCAGTATTATGAGTCTGTAAATCGGTAAAATAAAGACGAAGAAACACCAGGCTTTGTGCAATCAAGAGTCAACTGTTGGGGAATTAGATGGGCACCCTGCACTCAGTTACTTGAAATCCGTAGGAGGTCTTCGTAAAGGGAAATTCCGTTTTAAGGTGGTGGATGGGTTTGTCAGACCGCAGCATATTTCAAAGACATTTACGTCCCAACTGGTGCTTGTACCTCAAAATCCCAAAGCCGAGGATCAGGGATTTTAATGCTTTGAATATCTACTATTAGTTCTGGAAAATCGTGTTTTACTTTTGTCTTCTTCAGACTGCGGGTCTACTTGAGGGGGTTTAGAAGCCCTTTTCGATCAGTAAGCCTCCTGAATAGCTGGCTGATCATAGTGGGCTACTGTAAAATGGTGATGGAGATGCCCCTGTCCCG
This sequence comes from Triturus cristatus, assembly GCF_964204655.1. Lineage (NCBI taxonomy): Eukaryota > Metazoa > Chordata > Amphibia > Caudata > Salamandridae > Triturus > Triturus cristatus. The sequence continues at coordinate 344,452,226 of NC_140587.1, read as the reverse complement.
AAGAGGTGCTACATTATGTTCCACTTACCCACTGGGCTTCATACCACGCACGCTGTTAAGAGCAGGGCTCCTGAAATCATGCAAACAAGTCCCTCAAAATCACGCAACTAATACAATATCGACATACCAAAGCCACTGATTCGATTGAAAGGCCTCATTTGTCATTCCGAGAATGCAAATACAGTGCAGCAGAAAGTGTAAGGGCGAGCAATAGGCAGGCTATATTGTAAAAGGATTCATTACAGCAATAAAACAATAAAAGCAACAATAAAGCAGCGCAGCCCTTCTCTGAATTTCCTTTACATTATGCAACGCGAGATCAAAAAAAGCAGCAGTCTGGGAGAGTACGCTGCTCAGCAGTCAGCAATGAAACAGGAGCAACGCGAAACGTCGAGGGCCTGTCTGGAGCTGTGTCACAAACGTCACCGCCCATGTATTCTGAAAGTGACACTAGTGGTCTGGGAAGAGGGCTCCCACAGGCACAACTGAAACTCCTCACAGGCCGAGAGTCTTCCACATATCCTCCAGTTATTCCTCTATTGTGTCAATATTCTATAATCCACCATTCTTGTACTGTTTTTTTCAAGCACTCGCCTCACTCACTCTAATCTTGACTCATCATTGGCAGAAGCATAGCCAAAGTCAGATATAGGGGCAGATTTACGAGCCCCCTGCGCCACCAGTACCTCACTTTTTGTGATGTACTGGAGGCGCATTTCACTTCTCCATATTTACAAGGAGAGGAAAAGTCACGGCTATAAATATGGCCCCTTCACACGCAGCACTTTGAGGGGAAGGGTCGTCCCATGGGTGTTGCTGTGGGTGTTTCCACACAACACCCATGGAACAAGACACATATCCAGATTCACGAGTAATGTAGCGTCAATGCTACGCCTAGCGAGGCGCAACGGGGAGAAATGTTTTTATTTCTCCTCGTTTTTTCCTCATTCAAAGTGTGCTGCATTCTACAGCACGCATTGAAAGAGGAAAATGCCTGTAATGATTGTATTTGTGCAGGAAGTTGCCCCTTCCTGCACAAAAACAATCTTCCTATGATGCAGGCATCCTTGCACCATGGTGCAAGGGCAGTGGTCGAAGTGGGCGGGAGGGCATGGCGTGCCCCTACTTCTATAAATCAATAGATCCCGTGCCCCTACTTTTTTCATTTTAATAATGCGTCCCAGGACGGCAGAAATAGCCATGGCCTGCAGAGAAGGCTCGGCGTTCCTGGTCGTTCGGGATGAGCGGTGGGCAGAGAAGGAAAAGGACTCTGTCCTTTCCTTCTTGCCAGAGAAGACCAGGACAGTGTCCACTTCTGCTCTAGCGCTGGCAGCTGCTTCCCCTCCCTTTCTTCCTCTTACTCCCTCTTTCTGTCTCGCTCCTCCTCACTGAAAACCGGTTCTCATCCTCTCTTACCTCCTTTCGTTTGTTCCCTTGTGAAATGGATCCAAAAAAGAAAAATACTTTTGCTGCAAATGTTGTCTTTTTCTGACATTATTCTATTCCAAAGTAGAGCCTCCAGGACGGACAGAAATAGAGAGGTTCAACTATGAAAAATAAAGCAAGACAGTGTTCACAAAGCAGCCAGATTGATTTTATTCACACCCAAACACATTAGGCCACTATACAGAGTTTGCCAGTGAAGCGCTACTTTTGTTTTATCTTTTCTTTGAACAGCATTGTTTTCCCTGAATGAGTAAGTGCACCATTCCTGGAGATACCGCAATGCCGGATTGGTGGGTGGATTGAAAAACAAAATGCGTACAGCGGCTCGGTGTTCATGGATGTGGTCTTTTTAAACCATACTGCTTGGGCTTTGTAAAGATATAAGCAATGGACATTTTAGTGGGTCACTTCCGGGCCCTCTAGTCATGTCCTTAACTTTTCAGGCACAAGCACTTACTAATTTCTGAATAGTGAGTGTAAAAGTGTTAAGATAACCATGTTGCTCCTGCTTACATTTCATATGCTTAACTTAATATTGCATTCCCTATGAGGGTTTGCTTTTTTTGAAGATTTGTTACGTTTTTTTTAGGCAGCGTATTGCTCCTGTCTAGTGCGTAATTTGAACTGAGACGCATCCAGGTATGTATAGCAGAGCACAATTGGGTTGTAGTTGAAGGCCGTACGAGTTTCTCTCAGTGGGGCAGTATGGTATTCATTGGGGGAGAGGATGTGGCACTATGGTCAGAGCTGCCGAATTTGGAACTGGGGAACCAGGTTCAGCCTTCCTGAACAGTCCTCTCTCCTGAGGGAGCACATTCCCATGCTAGGCCTAAGAAGGCCCCGCAAGACCATAGAAGCCCTGGTGTCTTAGCACCAGCAGGTTTGCCCTAGTGGGGGCAAGTGTGGGTTAACCTTGGAGGCCTGTCCACCACAACCCATACTGAAGTCCACCTCTAGTCTTGCGGGTAGGCTTATGAAGCAGCACACAGTATAGCAACAGTGACTCTGTCACTGAGGTCACAGGACCCTTGAGAAGTGCCAGCTCTAGGGCGGTGTGACCGGTGTGTTCGCACAGGGTGCTGACTTAGGGTGGCAAGTATATTATGGTTTTAAAACTGCTTGGTGCCTCCTTTCTGAACTCCAGCAATTTTTGGCAACTATAAAAATGTAACGATAATGCCGTTGATTAATGTTCTTCCTAGAGAGAGATCAAAGTTTTGTCTAGTGGAAGTTTTGATTCATGGAAAGGTTGCGAAGGGGGTTAATGTGTCCATCCAGATCAGAAAGTGCACATAATGTAAATAGGTCAGTGAGTTACTGCTTTTGTCAGACAGATCTTTGGTTACTTGCAGTTTAGAAATTAAAATCCTAACATAGAACAGTGAGCTGTTGTCATCTAAGAGCTGCATGTAAACTGCAAGGTATAAATTAGAGCGTTATCGTTTTTCACCCCAGTCTTTAATTATCCTAATGTTGCAAAAAGTGATCATTTGAATAGAAATCAATTTTGATTATAAAAGAGAACCCGAAGCCATGGTATTATGTTTTACATTCTGAGTTTGTGTTTGTCCAGACCACTCACTTTTAAACTATACTGCCCACTAGTATAGTTGTCATGTGACTTCTACACCTTTTAGTCATTTGTCTTATGTAACATTCCTATACAGTGATTTACACACATATAATTGATTGCCTTTGTGTAGTGCGTTTTGATGTAAAGTGCTCCGAAACCCTACACTGGTATGAGTGGTATTGTAATTCAAATTAAATGCATCTCAGAGAGAGTGTGGTTATGGAGACTTGAGGGGCACTGTTAAAGGGTGGAATTGAGGGAATCCGAGGCGGAGGAGGTCATTGAGGGGCACCAACAAACATTGTTGCACAAGGCGCCACCAGCGCTAAAGCCGGCCCTGCCCATCAGGCCAGTCCGCCTCACCCATTAGTACCTCCATTGGCCTTGTTTCAGCAGTAGTAGCTGCAACTCACCAGGGATTGGCAAAGCAGGATTTGCACACACACGAAACGTAGGGGCATATCTACAAAGCGGCGATATAAAATTATCGCCGCTTAAAAGTCCGAAAAGCGGCGATAATTTTATCGCTATATTAGCAAGGTCACGCTATCGCGTGAAACCTTGCCTTAACGCCTGAATTCCTAACGCCCATCTTTGCATCTCTAATGAGATGCAAAGTGGGCGTTCCTCCCCAGGGTAACAGGAGAAATGTCGCTAAGCGACATTTCTCCTATTATCAAGCCTCAAGCAAAGCAGCATAGCGACAAGAAAAGTTGCGATAACCTCCGTTATCGCTACTTTCCTTACGCCTGCTTTGAAACTGACTTAGCCATGATATCCTATGTAAGGTGGATATCATGGCTAAGTATGTGAGGCCCTATCAGCAAGCTATCGCCAAACTTCGTGAGATTATCGCTGGGTTTCCAGCGATAATTTCACGTTTGGCAGTTAGCGCTAGGATTTTTATTGCTTTTGAGATAAGCGTTGCTAATAGCACGCTATCTCAGCGATAAAAATCCACGCTAGCCGGCGACAATTATCCTAGCGCTAAGTGCGCTGAGCGATAATTATCGTGGGTTGTTGCTGATATGCCCCTAAACTTGCAAACTTCACATTCTCTCTGCTTCATGCACAAGCCCTTTTAAGATGTGCTGACTGCTTTGGGGCCACTTGAATTATGCAGCAAAAGAAAACAAAATTACACCAAAGTGATGACTAAATTATACAGCAAAAAAAATCTGCAACGTAATGCAGTATATTTTCTTACACTTTATTATTTTGACATTTTTTCACATGCTAACAGTCTCTAGAAAGAATTTGCCTGATTAGTACCAGTGTAACATACAAATGCAGCAGTGAGAAAGGTGATCAGTCAACATTTGCACAGTGCCGTCCACTTCACAGCAACACGTCACTTTTTTTGTAACTTTTGATACGTTTGAGCTGAAAACAATTTATTAGTTAAAATTGTTAGATTATATAGCAAATGTTGTATTATGTGGCAAATATGGCAGAGCCATAATTATTTAGAAAACGTTTGCAAACTAGAATATATTTCCCATTCATGTTTGAACTACTCTTGTGGAAAATGGGAGAAGTGCTGATGACAGAAACTCCATGGATCAGAGACAAATGGCTTGTGCTACCACTTTTAAGCGTATTTGGGACAGTCTTTGATTGGAAACATATCCCACTTTGTGATTGTATTTTAATGTCAGTAACTCGTATTAAACCTTAAATAATTATGTGTATCCATTGATTGAATTAAATATCTTAATAAGCTGTAACTAGTCAGTGAAATGGCAAACAAATTCTAAAAAGTGGGATGATTTGCACATTCTGGCCACACCTCCAACTCCGCCCACTGATTTTTTTTAATTTAATTTAAAATATTTATAAAGCGCGTCTGTCACCTGGCAGGTATCCTGGCGCTGGTAGCTACTCCTGGGTTTATAGTCGGGGGAGGGGTTGAACTATGGCTGGCAGGCTTAGAGGGATAGGGGGAAGAGCCAGATTTTGATTCGTTTCCTGAAGGGTAGGAGATGAGGGATTTGGCGAATATCGGCAGGCAGACTGTTCCACAGCTAGGCTGCAGCTACTCTGAACGATCTACCTCCGGTCCTGGCCTTCTTACATCTGGGGACTTTCACAAGGCAGGCGGTTGTAGACCTAAGTGTTCTGGTGGGAATGTACCACGAGAACAGACGTTGAAGGGGTCTGGGTCCTGCACCGTGTAGTGCCTTAAAGACCAAGCAAAGGGCTTTGAAGGCAATACGTTGCTTCAAAGGCAGCCAGTGCAGCTCGGCCAAGGCAGCGGTGGCAGAGGATCTCCTGGTCCAACCAAGAGCCAGTTTGGCTGCTGCCGACTGAACTCGTTGGAGTCTGTCCAGCAGTGTCGCAGGGGATTCAAACAGGAGGGCATTACAATAGTCAAGGCGACTAAGAATAGTGCATCTGACTATCAATGCTCGGGCAGAAGGAGGTAGAAGAGGCAGGACTTTACGCAGTGAGCGCATAAGGGCTGAGCAGGTGGCGACTGTTCTTGAGACCTGCGTTTCCATGCTCAGTTGGTGATTTAACATGACACCCAAATTGCGAACACTGGTAACAGGTGGTGGGTTGTTAGAATTTTCCGGGGGCCAGAACTCAGCAGGCAGAGGGCGGGAAATGCGGCTCGCAGGACAGAACAGAACCTCGGTTTTCGAGGAGTTGAACTGGAGGGAGTTCCGGTGCAACCAGCCTGCGGTGTCTCTTAGACAGTTATGGAAGGCTTCTAAAGGGATGGAGTCTTCGCCCTCCCAAGAGAAAAGGAGCTGGGTATCGTCCGCATAGTTTACTGTGGTCATATTGTGCAATTTGATTAACGTGACCAGTGGTTTCAAGTAAACATTAAAAAGAATCGGACTAATGGAGGAGCCCTGAGGAACACCGTGAGGGACAGGGGAGAAAACCGATTGGAAAGGGGGAAGGGATACAGCCTGTTTTCTGTCACTGAGATATGAATGAAACCAGAGCAGGGCCGTGCCGTCGATCCCTGCCTCTCTCAACCTCTCAAGCAAGGTCCCATGATTGACAGTATCGAATGCGGCAGACAGGTCTAATAAAATCAAGGCCACGGCTTGGCCCCTGTCTGCACGCATTCGAAGCTCCTCCATGGCAGTGATCCAGTTCTCAGGTTATTCCCGCCCTCTGATTCTCCACCCACAGTTCCCCTACTTTTTTTCCCCCACTTCGACCACTGTGCAAGGGTGCCTGTGTGTAAATATGTCGCATTCCTGTGCTCCGGAAGTGCCACAGCGTGGCGCAGCGTTACCGCGCTGCGGCTCTTCCTTATAGATCTGCCCCATAGTCAGAAAAAGCTACGGGTAGGGCAATGGAGCTGCACGTTGGACTACGTACAGCCTTCTTCCACTATAACGCGTGCCACATTCTAACACATGTAGCACCCGGCTCTGCAGTGGACCATAGCAGCACAGTGGAGCAGACCAATAGCGAGCTTGAGGCTGCGTTCACAATAGCGAGATGAGTGGGTGGGGTGGGCTCTACTTGGGTCTCTGAGTTACCTCCAGGGTCCTTTGATTCCTAGGCCACATATCTAACCACAGACTATTCCCGTGGTGTACATAGAGCACTATGGAATATGTGATTTGATTTATGGTCAGCCCTGCCTATCACTTTGAAATCTTGGAAAGTCTGCACAACACAGCATGATCGTAATCAACACAATGGCTGTTGAAAACAAATTAATTGATTGTCGGTAGAACAATCACCCTGGTCTTTAAAAAAAACGTAATGCTTCACGGGACATAAGAGATAGGTTGAGATATAATTAAAATAAGAGAAATAATGAGAAAGGATGAATTGTATGATATCTAACAGTAGCTAAAGGTTCCTATAATACAGCCTGCTAAAAACATCAGCCTGCAACAGCCGGTATTTCCACGCCTGCGTCTCCCTGCCTTCGCCTCCTGGGGCTGGTGACATCTGATACTAATAATTTATATCTAAACAAGTGGAGGCGCCTTCGTGAAGTGTCTGTTCGCAGGAAGGCCTAATGGGAAGCAATGCATAATGGCATTTCGCATTAATCTCTGTTCAATGTTACAACAGTGTTTATGTCCATTATAGCTACCCCAAATAATATTATATTACATCAATGTTTATTTGTGCATTTTAAATGACTTTACATTCTAAACAAACGAAAGACTGCACATATGGCTTGAAATATTGTTGCTTTATAGATGAGAGGCTTGTACTTCTAAATGAATTTTCTATCTTAATGTCATTTTCTTTCTCTTTACCCCCCTGTCTTTTTCTTTTCTCTGATCCGGTAGATAAGTCTATAAGTGAGAGGTACCTTTGCTTTCTTCATGGTGAATGCGCCGAAAATGATGCCTGTACTAAAATAATAACACTCCATTATTGGTTTTAATATAGCGAATGCCCTTTGCTTCTTATAGCACTTGTAGTAAACATGTAATCTTCACTTAACTGAAAGGTATCATTATGTACATCTCGGGCGAATGGAACTGCTGAGACGGCCCTGAAAGGACACACAGCGAGACCTGCAAGTCACAGATAGACCTCTGCAGCAAGTGCTTAACTTGACTAGATGGGGAAGGGGTTGGAATCCAGGTTGTGCGACCCACACTGCTGCTAGTAAAAAGTAGATTATTCAAATATGTTACTAAAAAGCATCATTTTTTGACAAACGAAATTATTAGGGACTGAGAATGCTAGCTTCATTGTCCATTGTAGTGGCTGGATGTATTGTTTAAGTCGTTTCTTTATTTTTGTTGTATATTTTATTTTATTTGTCAAATATATAGCTATACAAACCAATTATACAGGATGTCAATAATGTTACTATCCACAAGGAATCAATCATATATTACTGGTGAGAAGAAGACTTACCCTGTATTCCTAAAAGGAACAGGTTACCATGAGAGGGTATCGGGGCCAATTGAGGAGAGGAAGTGGATAACTAAACCACAGCGCAATGACAAATATAATTTTCCACAACTCTGGCATGGAGCGTTTTTGCCTAGTGCCTTGTCCTACTTAGACGACGGATCGTGATATGTTTGTGAAGGATGGAGAATGGAAACCCAAGGGGTGTCATATCGGCTGGCTAGATCTGCCTCCGTTCCCCTGCTGCACTAGCTCAATTGACTTCCGGTGTGTAAGAGAATTATTTAAAAAATGTGCTGCTTAGTGCACAAAGCGCTAAACGCAAAGGACCCAGATACCTCGCAGAGAAACTCCTTCCTTATCGGCCAAGAAGGCCTTTAGCCCCTTCGCTGCCAGGCCTTTTCCCCCTCCTGTGCCACGCCCTTTTTTGGCTATTTGGGTTAGTGCGCGCTGAGGCCCCTGTAACTTTTTAACCACATAAGGTATCCACGCCAAATTTGCGTCCTTTTCTTCCAACATCATGGGGATTCCGAAGGTACTCAGGGTTTGTGGATTCGCCTGGAGGGGTCACAGAAATGAGGGAAAAAACAGCAAAATTTAGTTTTTTTGGGGAAAAATTGGAAAAACGGGCTGCAAATGAAAGTATCTGGGTTTTTTCCTGCAAATGTTATCTAAAAAGGGTTTGTGGGGCTGAAATCACCATTTTCCCAGCTTTTAGGAAATACCAGACTTTTGCCAGAAACCCAAAATTTTTTACACAGTTTTGGCATTTTTCTGGGACATAGCCTATTTTTGCTATTTTTTTGTGCTTTCGACCTCCTTCCAGTAAATGTTAGAAATGGGTACAAAAGCAATAATGGATCCTGGAAAGCTATACATTTTGGAGAAGTAGACAAAATTCTGAATTCAGCAAGGGGTCATTTGTGTAGATCCATCAAGGTTTCTTTATAGAAACTAACAGTTAAATATAGGATAAATTGAAAATTTGAACCAAGAACCCGACGAACCCAGAGCCAAAAACTGAGCAGCAACTTGCAACGGTTTTTTATTATGTACCGGGTATATAGTAATTATTCTGTAAAAATGTGTAACAATTGCCAAAAAAAACACATTTTCCCCACATTTCGGTAGTGGAAAGTTCTGGAATCTGCGTGGATCCACAAATTTCCACCCACCCCGCGTTCCCCAAAGACTTCCGAGAAAAATGGTACCTCACTTGTGTGGGTTGGCCTAGTGCCCGCGACAGGAAAGGGCGCAAAACGCAACGTGGACACACCTCAATTTCGCTGTGAAAAATGACCCTTTTTTGGCAAAGTGCCTAGCTGTAGTTTTTTAACCATAGCTCTGCCGGCACCTAGGGAAACCTAGCAAACCTATACATTTTTGAAAGCTAGACACCCAGGGGAATCCAGGATGGGGTGACATGACTGCCTCCCACCAGGTTCTGTTACCCAGACTCCCTTGCAAACCTAAAAAATTACCAAAAAAACCAAATTTTCCCCATATTTCTGTGGTGGGAAGTTCTGGAATCTGCGTGGATCCATAAATTTCCACCCACCCAGTGTTCCCCAAGGTCTTCCGAGAAAAATGGTACATCACTTGTGTGGGTTGGCCTAGTGCCCGCGACAGGAAACGGTGCAAAACGCAACGTGGACACACCTCAATTTCGCTGTGAAAAATGACCCTTTTTTGGCAAAGTGCCTAGCTGTAGTTTTTGAACCATAGCTCTGCCGGCACCTAGGGAAACCTAGCAGACCTATACATTTTTGAAAACTAGACACCCAGGGGAATCCAGGATTGGGTAACTTGACTGCATCCTACCAGGTTGTGTTACCCAGACTCCCTTGCAAACCTAAAAAATTGCCAAAAAACACACATTTTCCCCATATTTCTGTGGTGGAAAGTTCTGGAATCTGCGTGGACCCATAAATTTCCACCCACCCAGTGTTCCCCAAGGTCTTCCGAGAAAAATGGTACATCACTTGTGTGGGTTGGCCTAGTGCCCGCGACAGGAAACGGCGCAAAACGCAACGTGGACACACCTCAATTTCGCTGTGAAAAATTACCCTTTTTTGGCAAAGTGCCTAGCTGTAGTTTTTGAACCATAGCTCTGCCGGCACCTAGGGAAACCTAGCAAACCTATACATTTTTGAAAACTAGACACCCAGGGGAATCCAGGATTGGGTAACTTGACTGCATCCTACCAGGTTGTGTTACCCAGAATCCCTTGCAAACCTAAACAATTGCCAAAAAAACCACATTTTCCCCACATTTCGGTAGTGGTAAGTTCTGGAATCTGCGTCGATCCACAAATTTCCACCCACCCCGTGTTCCCAAAAGTCTTCCGAGAAAAATGGTACCACACTTGTGTGGGTCAGCCTAGTGCCTGCAACAGGAAATGGCGCAAAACGTAACGTGGACACACCTCAATTTCGTAGCGAAAAATGACCCTTTTTTGGCAAAGTGCCTAGCTGTAGTTTTTGAACCATAGCTCTGCCGGCACGTAGGGAAACCTAGCAAACCTATACATTTTTGAAAGCTAGACACCCAGGGGAATCCAGGATGAGGTGACTTGACTGCCTCCCACCAGGTTCTGTTACCCAGACTCTCTTGCAAACCTAAAAAATTGCCAAAAAAAACAAATTTTCCCCATATTTCTGTGGTGGAAAGTTCTGGAATCTGCGTGGATCCACAAATTTCCACCCACCCAGTGTTCCCCTAAGGTCTTCCGAGAAAAATGGTACCTCACTTGTGTGGGTTGGCCTAGTGCCCGTGACAGGAATCGGCGCAAAACGCAACGTGGACACACCTCAATTTCGCTGTGAAAAATTACCCTTTTTTGGCAAAGTGCCTAGCTGTAGTTTTTGAACCATAGCTCTGCCGGCACCTAGGGAAACCTAGCAAAACTATTTCTATTCATTTTTAAAACTAGACACCAACGGGAATCCAGGATTGGGTAACTTGACTGCATCCTACCAGGTTGTGTTACCCAGAATCCCTTGCAAACCTAAAAAATTGCCAAAAAAAACACATTTTCCCCATATTTCTGGGGTGAAAAGTTCTGGAATCTGCTTGGATCCACAAATTTCCACCCACCCAGTGTTCCCCAAGGTCTTCCGAGAAAAATGGTACATCACTTGTGTGGGTTGGCCGAGTGCCCGCGACGGGAAAGGGCGCAAAACGCAACGTGGACACACATCAATTTCGCTGTGAAAAATGACCCTTTTTTGGCAAAGTGCCTAGCTGTAGTTTTTTAACCATAGCTCTGCCGGCACCTAGGGAAACCTAGCAAACCTATACATTTTTGAAAGCTAGACACCCAGGGGAATCCAGGATGGGGTGACATGACTGCCTCCCACCAGGTTCTGTTACCCAGACTCCCTTGCAAACCAAAAAAATTACCAAAAAAAACACATTTTCCCCATATTTCTGTGGTGGAAAGTTCTGGAATCTGCGTGGATCCATAAATTTCCACCCACCCAGTGTTCCCCAAGGTCTTCCGAGAAAAATGGTACATCACTTGTGTGGGTTGGCCTAGTGCCCGCGACAGGAAACGGCGCAAAACGCAACGTGGACACACCTCAATTTCGCTGTGAAAAATGACCCTTTTTTGGCAAAGTGCCTAGCTGTAGTTTTTGAACCATAGCTCTGCCGGCACCTAGGGAAACCTAGCAAACCTATACATTTTTGAAAACTAGACACCCAGGGGAATCCAGGATTGGGTAACTTGACTGCATCCTACCAGGTTGTGTTACCCAGAATCCCTTGCAAACCTAAACAATTGCCAAAAAAAACACATTTTCCCCACATTTCGGTAGTGGTAAGTTCTGGAATCTGCGTGGATCCACAAATTTCCACCCACCCCATGTTCCCAAAAGTCTTCCGAGAAAAATGGTACCTCACTTGTGTGGGTCAGCCTAGTGCCCGCGTAAGGAAACGGCGCAAAACGTAACGTGGACACACCTCAATTTCGTAGCGAAAAATGACCCTTTTTTGGCAAAGTGCCTAGCTGTAGTTTTTGAACCATAGCTCTGCCGGCACGTAGGGAAACCTAGCAAACCTATACATTTTTGAAAGCTAGACACCTAGGGGAATCCAGGATGGGGTGACTTGACTGCCTCCCACCAGGTTCTGTTACCCAGACTCCCTTGCAAACCTAAAAAATTGCCAAAAAAAACACATTTTCCCCATATTTCTGTGGTGGAAAGTTCTGGAATCTGCGTGGATCCATAAATTTCCACCCACCCAGTGTTCCCCAAGGTCTTCCGAGAAAAATGGTACATCACTTGTGTGGGTTGGCCTAGTGCCCGCGACAGGAAACGGCGCAAAACGCAACGTGGACACACCTCAATTTCGCTGTGAAAAATTACCCTTTTTTGGCAACGTGCCTAGCTGTAGTTTTTGAACCATAGCTCTGCCGGCACCTAGGGAAACCTAGCAAACCTATACATTTTTGAAAACTAGACACCCAGGGGAATCCAGGATTGGGTAACTTGACTGCATCCTACCAGGTTGTGTTACCCAGAATCCCTTGCAAACCTAAACAATTGCCAAAAAAAACACATTTTCCCCACATTTCGGTAGTGGTAAGTTCTGGAATCTGCGTGGATCCACAAATTTCCACCCACCCCGTGTTCCCAAAAGTCTTCCGAGAAAAATGGTACCACACTTGTGTGGGTCAGCCTAGTGCCCGCGACAGGAAACGGCGCAAAACGTAACGTGGACACACCTCAATTTCGTAGCGAAAAATGACCCTTTTTTGGCAAAGTGCCTAGCTGTAGTTTTTGAACCATAGCTCTGCCGGCACGTAGGGAAACCTAGCAAACCTATACATTTTTGAAAGCTAGACACCCAGGGGAATCCAGGATGGGGTGACTTGACTGCCTCCCACCAGGTTCTGTTACCCAGACTCCCTTGCAAACCTAAAAAATTGCCAAAAAAAAACACATTTTCCCCATATTTCTGTGGTGGAAAGTTCTGGAATCTGCGTGGATCCACAAATTTCCACCCACCCAGTGTTCCCCTAAGGTCTTCCGAGAAAAATGGTACCTCACTTGTGTGGGTTGGCCTAGTGCCCGTGACAGGAATCGGTGCAAAACGCAACGTGGACACACCTCAATTTCGCTCTGAAAAATTACCCTTTTTTGGCAAAGTGCCTAGCTGTAGTTTTTGAACCATAGCTCTGCCGGCACCTAGGGAAACCTAGCAAACCTATTTCTATTCATTTTTTAAAACTAGACACCCACGGGAATCCAGGATTGGGTAACTTGACTGCATCCTACCAGGTTGTGTTACCCAGAATCCCTTGCAAACCTAAACAATTGCCAAAAAAAACACATTTTCCCCACATTTCGGTAGTGGAAAGTACTGGAATATGCATGGATCCACAAATTTCCACCCACCCCGCGTTCCCCAAAGACTTCCGAGAAAAATGGTACCTCACTTGTGTGGGTTGGCCTAGTGCCCGCGGCAGGAAAGGGCGCAAAACGCAACGTGGACACACCTCAATTTCGCTGTGAAAAATGACGCTTTTTTGGCAAAGTGCCTAGCTGTAGTTTTTTAACCATAGCTCTGCCGGCACCTAGGGAAACCTAGCAAACCTATACATTTTTGAAAGCTAGACACCCAGGGGAATCCAGGATGGGGTGACTTGACTGCCTCCCACCAGGTTCTGTTACCCAGACTCCCTTGCAAACCTAAAAAATTGCCAAAAAAAACACATTTTCCCCATAGTTCTGGGGTGAAAAGTTCTGGAATCTGCTTGGATCCACAAATTTCCACCCACCCAGTGTTCCCCAAGGTCTTCCGAGAAAAATGGTACATCACTTGTGTGGGTTGGCCGAGTGCCCGCGACGGGAAACGGCGCAAAACGCAATGTGGACACACATCAATTTCGCTGTGAAAAATGACCCTTTTTTGGCAAAGTGCCTAGCTGTAGTTTTTGAACCATAGCTCTGCCGGCACCTAGGGAAACCTAGCAAACCTATACATTTTTGAAAACTAGACACCCAGGGGAATCCAGGATTGGGTAACTTGACTGCATCCTACCAGGTTGTGTTACCCAGAATCCCTTGCAAACCTAAACAATTGCCAAAAAAAACACATTTTCCCCACATTTCGGTAGTGGTAAGTTCTGGAATCTGCGTGGATCCACAAATTTCCACACACCCCGCATTCCCCAAAGACTTCCGAGAAAAATGGTACCTCACTTGTGTGGGTCGGCCTAGTGCCCGCGACAGGAAACGGCGCAAAACGCAACGTGGACACACCTCAATTTCGCTGTGAAAAATTACCCTTTTTTGGCAAAGTGCCTAGCTGTAGTTTTTGAACCATAGCTCTGCCGGCACCTAGGGAAATCCTAGCAAACCTATATATTTTTGAAAACTAGACACCCAGGGGAATCCAGGATGGGGTGACTTGACTGCCTCCCAACAGGTTCTGTTACCCAGAATCCCTTGCAAACCTAAAAAATTGCCAAAAAAACACATTTTCCCCACATTTCTCTCGTGGAAAGTTCTGGAATCTGCGTGGATCCACAAATTTCCACCCACCCCGCATTCCCCAAAGTCTTCCGAGAAAAATGGTACCTCACTTGTGTGGGTCAGCCTAGTGCCCGCGACAGGTAACGGTGCAAAACGCATCGTGGACACACCTCAATTTCGCACTGAAAAATGAACTTTTTTGGGCAAAGTGCCTAGCTGTAGTTCTTGAACCCTAGCTCTGCCGACACCTAGGGAAACCTACTAAACCCACACATTTCTGAAAATTAGACACCCGGGGGATTCCAGGGAGGTATGGCTTGCGTGGATCTCCCAAAGTTTCCTTACCCAGAATGCCCTGCAAACCTCAAATTTAGCTGAAAAAATCACCTTTTTACACATTTTTGTGTGGCAAAGTTGTGGCATCACCGGGATGACACAAATTTCCTACCACCCAGCGTTCCCCCAGTTCTCCCGATAAAAACGGTGCCTCACTCGTGTGGGAGGCCCAAGTACCCGCGACAGGCAAGGGCCCACAACGTAGTAAGACGACATGAAAATTACCTATCTCAAAACGACCTGGTTTTGCAAGGGGGGTCACTTGGGTTTTTGGCTCGGTGCTCAGCGGCCACCTAGGGAAACCTACCAAACCCACACATTTCTGAAAACTAGACACACGGGGGATTCCAGGGAGGTAGGGCTTGCATGGATCCCCCAAGGTTTCCTTACCCAGAATGCCCTGCAAACCTCAAATTTTGATGAAAAAATCACCTTTTTCACACATTTTTGTGTGGGAAAGTTGTGGCATCACCGTGCTGACACAAATTTCCTACCACGCAGCGTTCCCTGGGTCTCCCAATAAAAACGGTGCCTCACTCGTGTGGTAGGCTCTTTGTGTCAGCCCGGTGATGCCACAACTTTCCCACACAAAAATGTGTGAAAAAGGTGATTTTTTCAGCTAAATTTAAGGTTTGCAGGGCATTCTGGGTAAGGAAACATTGGGGGATCCATGCAAGCCATACCTCCCTGGAATACCCCGGGTGTCTAGTTTTCAGAAATGTGTGGGTTTGGTAGGTGTCCCTTGGTGGCCGCCGAGCACCTGGCCAAAATCCCAAGTGACCCCCCTTGCAAAACCAGATCATTTTGAGATAGGCAATTTTCATGTCGCCTCACTACGTTGTGGGCCCTTGCCTGTCCCGGTTACTTGGGCCCCCCACACGAGTGAGGCACCATTTTTATTGGGAGACCCGGGGAAATGCTGTGTGGTAGGAAATTTGTGTCAGCCCGGTGATGCCACAACTTTACCACATACAAATTTGTGAAAAAGGGGATTTTTTCTGCTAACTTTGAGGTTTGCAGGGCATTCTGGGTAAGAAAACTGTGGGGGATCCACGCAAGCCATACCTCCCTGGAATCCCCCGTGTGTCTAGTTTTCAGAAATGTGTGGGTTTGGTAGGTTTCCCTAGGTGGCCGCTGAGCACGGGGCCAAAAACCCAAGTGACCCCCTTGCAAAACCAGGTCTTTTTGAGATAGGCAATTTTCATGTCGCCTCACTACGTTGTGGGCCCTTGCCTGTCGCGGGTACTTGGGCCTCCCACACGAGTGAGGCACCGTTTTTATCGGGAGACCCGGGGAAACACTGGGTGGTAGGAAATTTGTGTCAGCCCGGTGATGCCACAACTTTCCCACACAGAAATGTGTGAAAAAGGTGATTTTTTCAGCTAAATTTGAGGTTTGCAGGGCATTCTGGGTAAGGAAACCTTGGGGGATCCACGCAAGCCATACCTCCCTGGAATCCCCCGTGTGTCTAGTTTTCAGAAATGTGTGGGTTTGGTAGGTTTCCCTAGGTGGCCGCCGAGCACCGGGCCAAAAACCCAAGTGACCCCCCTTGCAAAACCAGGTCGTTTTGAGATAGGCAATTTTCATGTCGCCTCACTACGTTGTGGGCCCTTGCCTGTCACGGGTACTTGGGCCTCCCACACGAGTCAGGCCCCATTTTAATCGGGAGACCCGGGGGAATGCTGGGTGGTAGGAAATTTGTGTCAGCCCGGTGAGGCCACAGCTTTCCCACACAAAAATGTGTGAAAAAGGTGATTTTTTCAGCTAAATTTGAGGTTTGCAAGGCATTCTGGGTAAGGTAACGTTGGGGGATCCACGCAAGCCATACCTCCCTGGAATTCCCCGGGTGTCTAGTTTTCAGAACTGTGTGGTTTTGGTAGGTTTCCCATGATAGCCGCCAAGCCCGGGGCCAAAAACTCATGGGACCCCCTTTGCAAAACCAGGTTGTTTTGTGATAGGTCATTTTGATGTCTCCTCAATTGGTTTTGGACCCTTGCCTGACGCGGGCACTAGGCCTACCCACGCAAGTGAGGTACCATTTTTCTCGGAAGACTTTGGGGAACGCGGGGTGGGTGGAATTTTGTGGACCCACGCAGATTTCAGAACTTTCCACCACAGAAATGTGAGGAAAATGTGTTATTTTGGACACATTTTTAGGTTTGCAATGGATTCTGGGTAACAGAACCTGGTGAGAGCCAGTCAAGTCACCCCATCCTGGATTCCCCTCGGTGTCTAGTTTTAAAAAATGTACAGGTTTGCTAGGTGTGCCTATGTGCCAACTGCGCTAGGGCACAAAATCCACAGGTATGCACATTGCTAAAAAAAAGTTGGAGCCCAGTGGGCTTTCTGCCGCCCTGGGGGGAATCGGGGAAGGGGGTTTCATCCCGATATGCCCCTAAAGGGGCAGAAAGACACTGGCTATTTTTTGTGGGGGTGGGGGCATTGGTATGACCATTTTGGGCAGCCCCCAGCCCCACGCATAAAAAAAGCCTGCGTACTCGCTGGCGCCTATTGGGCTTTCTGCCCCTCCCATGGGGCAGATCAGGGGCCACTGCCACCATCTGCCCTCCCGGGGAGGCGGAAAGACTGGAATTTCTCTGGGGGTGGGGGTATTGTCATGCCCATTTTGGGAAGCCGGTACCCCTACACTAATAAAACAAAAAAATCCATGGTTTCTAGTGGGCTTTCTGAGCCCCCCGGGGGGGCAGATTGGGGGCTACAGCTCCCATCTGCCTCCTGGGGGGCATAAAAGCCTGTCATTTTTGTGGGGGGGAGGGTGGGGCATTGGCGTGCCCGTTTAGGGCAGCCCACACCCTAAAAACTATTGCGCAAAAAAAATCCCTGGTGGATAGTGAGCTTTCTGCCCCTCTGGGGGGGGCAGGTGTATTTATTTATTTATTTTGAAGGTTTTATATAACCCCGGGCGTAGTACTATGCTTCGCCCACCTAGTGTACGTAGCGCTGCCTGCTTCGCAGTTTTCGAAGTAGGCGAAGCAGGCAGCGCTACGCACACGCCAGGGCGAAGCGGAGCTGCCTGCCGCCCGCCACCCGCCTCCCACCCGCCCTCCTTTTAAAATAATGTCATGTATGATAAAAAAATTAAATATAAAGACTTTCCTTCAGCGCGGCATCTCCGGAGCTCCCTCTTCCTCGTTCACAACTTCTTGTCACAAATGCGCATGCGCGGACACCCGCGCATGTGCATTTCTTGCGAGAAATGCGCATGCGCGGGAGTCCGTGCATGCGCATTTGTGACAAGAAGTTGTGAACGAGGAAGAGGGCGCCCCGGAGACGCCGCGCTGCAGGTAAGTCTTTATATTTAATTATTTTAGCATACATGACATTATTTTAAAAGGAGGGTGGGTGGGAGGTGGGCGGCGCGTAGTGGGGTAATGCGACGCGCGCGTAGATTTGGGCACACTACGCGCTGCTCCACGTAGCCCCACTATGCCCACCCCTGGTTTTATATAGCGCTTGCTAGACCGAGAGGTATCAGAGCGCTTTACAAGGTAAGGATAGTATGAGGCACATAGGGTATAAAAGCATATGAAAGGTAGTGCAACAAAACTTTACAAAGTACAGACAACATGAGCATTATACGAAACCAGATAAATAAACAGGGGCAGGAGCTATACATTTAAGTATTTAGGTAAATGGTGAAACAGGAGAACAGGGTATATAAATTACTGAACAAATATAGTGTGATAGATAAGAAATCAGGAGTAGGACAGAGGTTAGGAACCCCAATAATAATTGAGGAGGTGAGTTTTGAGGTCTTTTTTGAAACTAGAATAGGAGGGATTACAGCGCAGGTTTTTTGGGAGGGCATTCCAGATAATAGGGACATTGCCAGAGAAGGAGCGAGATTGTGTAGCTTTCTTTTTATGCAGAGGTGGGATTAGGAGTAGGGTGTTGGTGCTTCTCAGAGGTCGAGTGGAGCCCGCAGTGTGGAGTTTCTTTGAGAGGTTATGCGGAGTGTTTTGGTGGAGGACTTTATGAGTAATGCAGGTGGTTTTGTAGGCAGATCTGCCTTCGATAGGGAGCCATTTAAGAGATTTGAGAGCCGGGGATATATGATCGAAGCGTTTGCAGTCCGTGATGAGCCTGGCAGCAAGGTTGAGCTCAGCTTTGATTGGAGCTAGGTGTACTTTGGGGATTCCATTAAGGATGGCATTACCATAATCAATATGTGACAGAACAAGCGACTGAACTACGAGTTTGAAATCATCTGTGGGTATGAATGGTTTAATTTTCTTGAGGTGACAGAGAGTGAGGAGGGCTCCTTTGGCAGAGTTTTTGATGTGAACATTAAGGGTTAGGGGGTTGTCAATAGTGATGCCAAGAGATTTGACGGAGTTGGACAGGGTGAGTGAGCAATTGAGTGCATTGAGGTCAGGGATCCATGATTGAACGGGTAGAGGGTTATTTTTGGGGGAGAAGAGAATGATTTCGGTTTTGTTAGGGTTGAGTTTGAGATGATTGGAATGGAACCAGGTTTGGATCTTGGTAAGGGAGTTGTTCAGGTGTAAGATGTCAGCATGAGTTTTAATCTTGTAATAGATTTGGGTGTCATCGGTGTAGAGGTGCTAATTTATGCCTGCTTGGTTAAGAATGAGGGTGAGGGGTTCCATAAAGAGGATAAAGAGGGAGGGAGAGAGAATAGATCCTTGGGGGACTCCAAGGTAGACAGGAGTGGGGGTAGAGAGACAGTTTTGAATTTTGATTTGCTGAGTACAGTGTTGTAGATAAGAGATGAACCATTTGTAGGCGGTGCCATTAAGGCCGAAACGGGTCCTAAGCACATTAAGTAGGGCTGAATGGTTGACTGTATCGAATGCTGCGGAGAGATCAAGAAGGATAAGAAGGCAGGTCTCGCCATTGTCAAGTGATTAATGGATGTCATCTATGACATTGAGCATTGTCGTTTCAGTGCTGCAGCCTTTTCTGAAGCCAGATTGAAAGGGGTCGAGAAGGTTGAAATTTTCTATGTGTTTGTCTAGTTGTGGTAGGACACATTTTTCAAGTACCTTTGAGAGAAGGGGGAGGTTAGTGATGGGGCGGAGATTATTTAGGTCATTGGGGTCAGCATTGGGGTTTTTGATTATGGGCGAGATTTGACCAAGCTGAAGGGAGGAGGGGACACAGCCCGTGGAGAGAGAGGTGTTGATGATTTTGGTCCAGAATGGGGTGATGATGTGCTTAAGGGCAGGGACAAGGTTGGAGGGTATTGGGTCTTTTGTGTGGGAGGACGGTTTTAGATTGCCAATTATATTGAGGACTTCAAGCTCAGTGACGGGGAAAAAGTTGAGCAAGGATGCATTGTTGGTAAGTTGAGATTTAGGGGAGTTGGTTACTGGAGATGTGCAAGGTGAGAGGCCTGTGGAATGGTGGGGGGGTAGAGGAGAGAGTGTGTCGTCTGGAAGGGGGATGTGGAGTAGATATTAGAGGTGAGGACAGGATTGGATTGGGAGTTGGAGGATAGTTGTGGGGGAAGGAAGGATTTGTCAATTTTGGCAATTTTTTCCGAGAAGAAGCGGGCAATTTCTTCACATCTGTCTGATGAGGCTGTCATATTTGGAGGTGCAGGGCTAAGTTTGGTTTCGGATGATTTTGAAGAGTTCCCTGGGTCTGTTTTTGGCACGGTCAAGTTGAGTGTGGAAGAAGGATGCCTTTTCCTTGAGGATGTGTTTTTTGTAAGTGGATCTGGCATGTCTGAGAAGTGCAAGATGGGAGGGTGAGGGATGGTGTTTCCAGGTTCTTTCCGACAGTCTGAGTGCCCGTCTCTCATTATTTATCTCTGTATTAAACCAAGAGTTTGAGGGGGTGTTTCTTTGGTTTTTGAGTTTAGGCGGGGCTAGTTGGTCAAGAATATCTGTAACAGTATTGTTAAATATATCAGTGAGCTCATTCGCATTCTGGGAGGGGGGAATGAGAAGAAGTTGAGCTTGGAGTTTCGATTGCAGAACTCCTGGGGGGATGCCTTTTAGGTTTCTGGTCAATTTCTTAGGTCTGGTAGTTTTAGGGGCAGGGAGGTTTGCTGAGGTAGCAATGGTGAAGAGTATAAGGTGATGCTTGGACCAGTCAGTGGGGATGATATTGGTAACTGAAGTCAGATCATCGTTAGACAGAATGACGTCAAGTATGGATCCTTTAGTGTGAGTTGGAGATTGGCAGAGTTGTTTGAGTTCATTGATTTCAAGAAGTGTAGTGAGGAGGGAGATGGTGGGGTCATTGGTATCATTCCAATGGAGGTTAAGATCCCCAAGAAAGAGATTTTTTGAGTTGGATAGTGCTGATTGCACCAGTAGATCAGGTAAGTCCTCAATGAAGGGCTGTGGTGGTCCCGGGGGGCGATAGATGTTGTGTAGACGAATTGGGCGGGAGTTTTGAGTTAACAGTTCTGCTTTCAGGTATTCGCATGAGGAGTAGCCTGGGTTAGTGATAAGGGAAATCTGAAGTTCCTTTTTGAAGATAATGGCTAGCCCTCCCCCAACTCTGTTAGGTATGTCTTTTCTAAGAATAGAGTATCCCGGGGAGGAGAGAAGGTCAAGTATGCTCATTGAGTGGTCATTTAGCCAGGTTTCAGTGAGGAATGCAATATCAATTGATTCACTCAGGATGGTTTCCAAGATTTCCGTGGCTGTAGGACCGTGGAGCGACAGTTAACTAGCATGCATTTCAGTGGTGTGGGGTTGGGTATGGAGGGTGGGCAAGAGTGGATCAGCGAAAGTTGAGGTAGTGGTGTGGGGAAGCGGGGGAGGAGGGGGTTCTATTTATCCCTATGATAACAGGGATGGGGCATAAGGGAGTGGAGGGTTGGTGGTTGGCAGATTAGTAAGGTAGGAGTTACATAGGTCGGCGAGGTCGGATGGGGAGAGATGGTTCGAGGTGCATAGAGGTCTATGCTTACGGCATGGGAGAGGGAGTGATCTCCAAAGGTAGTGTTTGTTATTGGGGATGTTTGAGGGAGGGAGGATGGTGGTTTTATGGTGAGGGAGGGTTCTGGTACTGTGGACAAAGAAGTCTTTTCTGAGTTGGGCAAATTCTGTAGTTAAATTAGATAGGTCACATTCAATGTTGTGTAGGATCTGGGCAAATGAGGAGAGGGGAGGTATCGGGAGTGCGTGGTCTAAGTTATTTGCAGAGGGTGGACTAATGTGAGAGGGGGCAGATGTGGTAGATGGTGTGGGGTGAGCGGTGATGGGGCTGGGAGGAGTGCGAGGTTCGGAAGTTAAAGTAGGTAGGACGAGTACAGTGTTGTGTAGGCTTGGGGTAGTCCGGGTACAGGAAAGTGATGAAGGGGCGTGGGAGGTGGGAGGAGAATGGTCTGGGGATAGGGAGTGGTTGTGATTAGTTGCGGATGGAGGCCTACTGTGTGAGGGGGGAGATAGGGTAGTAGGTATGGAGTGATGGCTGGCGGATCTGTTAAGTGAGAGTGGAGGGGTTAGGTTAAACAGGGGGCAGAAATCTGCAGGTGATGTGGTCAGAGAGGGTAAAAGGGCATGAAGCGAGTGAGAAACAAATATATTGGTGTGATGGGGATGTGTGATTATTGAGGGTTGGGGTGAGGGGGTGTGAGGGAGATGGGTGTTTAATGGGGGTTGAGGTGCGGGGTTGGGGGTTGGGTAGGTAGAGCCTGAGGCGGGCGGGTAGAGGGGAAGGGGAGGAGCAGAGAGTGTATGGGATTGGTAGGGGTAGGGGGGTGAGGAGTTGTGATAGGTGATTGCGGGGAAAAGACGGTGGAGTAAGTGAGTGGTTGGGTCAGGGGGAGGGAGGTTTGGGGACAGGGGGAGGGCGGGTCATGGGAAAGGAATGATAAGTAGGTGACAGGAGTTTAGGGCTACCGTTATTCAAGGAGGGGTCCGAGGTGTGAGGGTTAAGGGGGTTAAGGGGAGAGAGAGAGATAAGTGGGGGATGAGAAGTAGGTAATTGGGGATGGGGTAGTCGTTATCAATAGAGGGTCAAGGGAGGGAGATGGTGAGGTTAATTTTTGGAGGTTAAGAGTGGAGGTAGAGTGGGGGGGAAGGGGGAGGAAGAGGTTTGAGGGGTTCTGTTCATTTGGGGAGGAGGAGTGTTAGGCGCTGAATGGTTAAGGAGGAGAGACTTAGTGCTAAAGTGGTGTTAAAAGATAGAGAGGTGGGAAGGCGAGGCTTGTATAAGGATATTAATTGTTTTGAAGATGTAGATATCAATATCACCCTGAAAGGCTGGGGAGGGAGCAGTGGATATTTTAAATCCATATGGGATATTGATTGATTTAGAGATAGGGAGGTGTTTGAGGAAGATGCTCTTCCATTTGGAAGGGCGCTTGGAGTAGAAGATGTAGTTGGTAATAATGGGGGAGGTGAGGCTGAGATAGTTATCGATAATGAGTGTTTCAGGGTTCCGGATGAGGAATTTATGTTTGAAATTTTTCCTTGAGTGTTTGGAGAGATTTGAGGGGTAGAGAATGGTCCAGGAGTTGGGGCAGTGTTTAGAGAGGGTATGGTCCTGAGGGTGATGGTCAGTGCTGTGAAGGGGCATTTTGGGTGGACGTGAGAGGGAGACAGAAAAAAGAGAGGGAAGTTAAAGGAGATGAGGGTAGGGGAGGAGAGGAGAGGGGGGGCGCTGGGAGAGTGTGGGGTCGAAAAATCGGGGGCAAGATAAGGAGGTAGTGTTAAGCAAGAGAGGAATAAAATCAGGAGCAGATTTGATAGCAAAACAGAATTACATCATTGATGCTCAGTAGGGTAGAAAAGGAAAACAAGCACGGTAGATATGATGAATCAAGCAAGGGGGCAAATAGGAGAGGAAATACAGTCAGGCGCAGATAAGATAGTAAAAGCAGATTCCAGTGCAAATATGGATCACATTAAATAGTGAAACAAACACGATAAAACATGGGAGTAGGATAACCAAGGGAGGAATAAAAAATCAAGAGCAGATTAGGTAGAAAAACAGATTACATCGTAAAATTGGAGCAAATTAAATAGGTAAACAAACACAAACCTCAAAAAGCAAAAGAAAAAATCCAAAAACAATAGTCTGTGGGGGAGCAATTATATAATATTAATATTATAATATTATATCATATTTAGCAATATGAAGCAAGTAGCTTGGTTTGATAGGCTCGAATTCCAGGGTTTACTCAGGATTTATGCTGATGGCGATCCCAAACCTCCAGGGCCCAACCATTCAATAAGCATAGAAAAACAAGATGAGGAGGAAAACAATGGCTGATGTCCAGTCGGCCCCTCTGCTCACCTTTTGTGGGCCACACATGGCGTCAACCTGAAATCACCTGACCGGCGCCATTTTGAAGATAGGCGACATCAACCAGTAGGGACAGAAAAGTATAGGGTGGTCATGAATAGTTAAAGTCTTCCTTTTATTAGCGGCCCCTGCAGAAGGTTGCATTTCTTGTAATGCGGATTCTTTCAAATGTTTTGCGAGTTCTTTTGGATTTGTGAAGAAGTGTGGCGTGCCGTTTTCAAAGCTCCTGAACTTTGCCTGGCTTGTATCCACCGTTGGTTTTGAAAAATCCTACGTAAGGTTTATTGCATAACACCAGCACTCAGACTGGTTTGAGTGGGACACTATGTAGAGGCTTGCGCAGCACTTGCACCATAGAGATTGATGAAGGCACTCATGAATGTCACCTCCGATTAAGGGCGTCGCTGGGCAACCTCATAGGATGGGTTCGAACACATTCCCGAGTGGTGTTGTTGGAGTTATTGGCAGTTGCTTTGTGTCTTTGCAGCCCATGCCGCGTCAGAGCGTGCAGCCCCCTCTCCTGTTCCCTCAGTGGATGGAAGATCCTTCAGCCCTTATTTGTGGAGTCTCCCAGATGCTGTTCCCTCCTGCGCAGTGCTCCAATATTTCCCTGTGGTCGCATTTTCCCCTCCAAAAGGACAATGTGTGTGCTCCTCACCAGCACTGTAGCACTGGGTCAGCTCTTGTCCACTTCATCAGACTTGCACCACTCTATTTTGTTAGGGCCAATGACACCTGATCTACTGCTCGCCCTCTGCAAGCTCCGTTGGTCACTCCTAGTGGCAGTTTTCCAGTGGGATAGCTATCTCCACCAGCCGCGCAGCACCCATTGGGCTCACCGGGCTTCAGCCCGCCCGTCATGTGTGTCAGCCCGGCTGAGACAGCTTGGCGGGCTAGCGTCCGTCTAATCTGCCGCCGGCACCGGGGATCAAACTGTGATCCCCAGATTCCGGAGTCAGTCACCCTGGCCGCGGCGTCACACCTATAAGGAGACACACTACCTCTTGCTCTTCCAAAGTTGTCAGGGGGAGTACCAAAGATGTAGAGATTGCTGCCAACCAGTGACCACTAACTAGAAAGAGGTTACTCTGGGTAGTATTCGCTCAGATTGGGGGGCTACTGCCCCATCTGCCCCCCAGGCAGAAAGGCTGTAATGGTGGCGGGGGGTGGGGGCATTGGCATGCCTGTTTCGGGCAGCCGCCACCCTAAATAAAATCCATCACCCTAAAAAAATGTGCGCAAAAAAAATCCTTGGCGTCAAGTGGCCTTTCCGCCCCCCGAAGGGGCAGATTAGGGGCCAATGCCCCATCTGCCCCCCGGGGGGCAGAAAGGCTGTAATGGTGGCGGGTGGGTGGGGGCATTGGCGTGCCCGTTTCGGGCAGCCTCCACCCTAAAAAACCCTTCTAAAAACAAATCACTGGTGTTTAGTGGGCTTTGTGCCCCACCGAAGGGGCAGATTACGGGCCAATACCCATCTGCCCCCCAGAGGGGGCGAGTAGACTAATGATTGCGGGGGTGGGGGCATGGGCATGCCTGTTTTGGGCAGCCCCCACCCTTATTTTTACTTTCTAAAAAAATCCCTGGTGTCTAGTGGGTTTTCCGCCCCCCCGAAGGGGCAGATTAGGGACCAATGCCCCCATCTGCCCCCTCAGGGGGGGTGGAAAGGCTGCAATGATGGCGGGTGGGTGGGGGCATTGGCATGCCCGTTTCGGGCATCACCCACCCTAAAAAAAATCTAAAAATAAATCCCTGGTGTTCAGTGGGCTTTCTGCCCCACCGAAGGGGCAGATTAGGGGCCAATGCCCCATCTGCCCCACAGGGGGGCAGAAAGACTGTAATAATTGGGGGGTGGGGTGGGGGCATGGGCCTGCCCGTTTTGGGCAGCCCCCGCCCCTATTCTTTTTTTTTTAATTCCCTGGTGTCTAGTGGGCTTTTTGCCCCCCCGGGGGGCAGATTGGGGGCCAATGCCCCATCGGCCCCCCAGGGGGGGCAGAAAGGCTGTAATGGTGGCAGGTGGGTGGGGGCATTGGCGTGCCCGTTTCGGGCAGCCCACACCCGAAAAAGAAACCTAAAAACTAATCCCTGGTATTTAGTGGGCTTTCTGCCCCCCGAAGGGGCAGATTAGGGGCCAATGCCCCATCTGCCCCCTGGGGGGGAAGACAGACTGTAGCAATTAAGGGGTGGGGTGGGGGCATGGGCCTGCCCGTTTTGGGCAGCCCCCGCCCCTATTCTTTTTTTTTTAATTCCCTGGTGTCTAGTGGGCTTTTTGCCCCCCCGGGGGGCAGATTGGGGGCCAATGCCCCATCTGCCCCCCAGGGGGGGCAGAAAGCCTGTAATGGTGGCGGGTGGGTGGGGGCATTGGCGTGCCCATTTCGGGCAGCCCACACCCTAAAAAAAACCTAAAAACTAATCCCTGGTATTTAGTGGGCTTTCTGCCCCCCGAAGGGGCAGATTAGGGGCCAATGCCCCATATGTCCCCCGGGGGGCAGAAAGACTGTAGTAAAAAAATTCCCTGGTGTCTAGTGGGCTTTTTGCCCCCCTCGGGGGGCAGATTGGGGGCTACTGCCCCCATCTGCCCCCCAGGGGGGGCAAAAAGACTCAATGGTGCCAATTGTATATAGGGGGAGCAAAGGCCCTTGCCCAAGTGGCTGCTCCCCCCTCCCTGGTGTCTAGTGGGTGGATCCCTACTTGGGGATCACCCTCCTGTGGCAATCCCCAAGCAGGGATCCACTGGGGAGTACCATTGGAAAGGAGAGATTCTCCCATTTCCAACGATACCTCTCCCATCTTTCTACGTGTTCAGGGGGCTGAGATAGCCCCCTGAGCACGTAGAAAGTGAAACTGAAATGAGCCTCTTGGCTCATTTCAGTTTCAGTTTCAGTGTAATGACGTTGGCGTGACGTGCGCACCGATCGTCATTACACAGAAAGCAGGGGGGGGCCTCGGGAGCTGGGGAAGCTCCCGAGGCTATTTTTGATCAAAGGAAATCCCTCTGGTGCGCGCACCAGAGGGATTCCCCAGGGAATGCCTCATGACGAGCTGGACTCATCATGGGCACACGAGAACTGTGTGCCATGACGAGTCCAGCTCGTCATGGGCATTCAAGGGGTTAAGATCAATGAGCAAATCTCTACTTATGGTATCACAAATTAAGAAATCTCACTCTCAATGCAGACTTTTCTCATTTCTTGCCCCTCATTACTGGAATAAAGTTCCTATTCACATACGAGAGTGTACTGTTTACCGTAGCTTCAGGAGGCTTCTTAAAACCGAAATATTGCAATACTATGACCGCCTGCTTGTAGGTCTCTGCCGTGCTGAGATACCCCTTTGGGGTTGATTCATGCATTATAAGTTAATTAAACATAACACAACATCAATCAATCAATCAATAATGGGTTTGTTAAGCTCAACTACTCACCAGAGAGGGTCTCAGGGTACTGGGTGGGGTGGGGTGGCGCAGTTCTCGGATGTTCACGGCTATTCATTGAAGAGCCAGGTCTTGAGGTCCTTCGTCAACTTGGAGAGTGTTTTCATCTGTCGGAGGTGGAGATAGAGGATGTTTCCTGCCTTGGCCGTGAGAAAGGAGAAGGAGTGACCTCCTGTTCTGGTCTTCTTGATGTGCAGCACTGTAGCAAGGGAGAGCTAGGTTGAGTGGAGGGATCTTTGGGGTGCGTGGAACGAGAGACGGTGGTTCAGGTAGGCAGGTCCGGTGTTTTGGAGGGCTTTGTGGGCGTGGGTGAGAAGCTTGTAGGTGATTCTCTTCTTGACTGGGAGCCAATGTAGTGTCCGCAGGTGTTGGGTGATGTGGCAGTGGCGAGATAGGTTGAGGACTAGTCTGGTGGAGGTGTTCTGGACGTTCTGAAGTTTGCAGGTGAGGTTCTTGTTGATTCCAGCGTAGAGAGCTTTGCCGTAGTCCAGTCTGTTGCTGATGAGGGCGCGAGTGAAGGTTTTCCTGTGTTCGAGGTAGATCCAATTGAAGGTCTTTCGTAGGAGTTTGGGAGTGTGGAAACAGGAGGAAGAAACAGCATTGATTTGGCCGTCCATTTTGAGTTCGGAGTCCAGGATGATTCCGAGATTACATGCGTGGTCAGTTCCCGAGGGAGGGGGCCACCAGGTGTCGTTCCAGGTGTCAAGGTGTGGACCTAAGATGAGTACTTCGGTTTTGTCTGTGTTTAGTTGTTTGCAGCTGTTCTTCATCCAACTGACGACTGCTTCCATTCCTTCTTGAAAGTTTTATTTGGAGATGTTGGGTTTGTTGGATAGGGAGAGAATGAGTTAGGTGTCTTCCACATAGGATATTATGTTGAGTCCATGGGATCTGACGATGGGTGCGAGCGGGCCGTATAGACATTTAACAGGGTGTGGCTAATGGAGGATCCTTGGGGAACTCTGCAGGTGGTCAGTGTGGGATCCAATAGGAAATGTGGGAGTTTGACCCGCTGCTTTCTGCCGTATTGGAAGGAGAGGATCCACTCGAGGCTCTTGTTCTGGATTCCTGCGTCGCGAAGTAGGTGGGTTAGGGTGTGGTGAGAGACTGTGTCGAGGTCCAGGAGAGGTCCAGGAGGATGATGGCTACAGTCTCTCCTCTGTCAAGGACAGAGCGGATGTCGTCTGCAGCGGCGAGAAGGGCAGTTTCAGTGCTGTGGTTTTTCCTGTAGCCAGATTGGGAGGTGTCGAGGATGTTGTTTCCTTCTATGAAGGAGGTGAGCTGGCTGTTGACAGCTTTTTCGATGACTTTCTCTGGGTACAGGAGTAGGGAGATGGGTCTGAAGTGTTTGAGGATGGTGGGGTCCTCTGAGGGTTTTTCAGGAGAGGGTTGATCTCAGCTTGTTTCCAGTTGTCGGGGATGGAGGCAGTCTCGAAGGAGTGGTCTGTAGAAGGAGGGGTCTGTAGATAAGGGTAACTTGGAGGGTGGTGATCGGGTTGGTCTGTATCTTGAAGTGAAGGTGTTCTATTAGGTCTGTGGGTCCTTCTGTGTTGGTGCTTAAAATTGGAGATTGATTTGTGGGCGATGGCGATGCCTACTCCGGAGTGGTTGGGGTGGTCCTTCCGGGTGAACTTGTAGCCTTTGGGGCTGGCGATCGGATGTCTGGTCCTGAGGTGGCGTTCTTCCAGGTTTCTGTGAAGACGGCGATGCAGGGGTGGTGCTGTCAAGAAGGTCCCAGATTTCTGCAGCGTGTCTGTTGAGGGAGGGGACGTTGAGGAGGATGCATTACAGGGTTTGGGGTGCAGTGTTGTTATGGTGGGGGGAATGAAGAGGGTCCTGGGTCTCGGTGAAGGCAAATGAGTGGCTGCAGTGGGGGCAGGAGAAAGGTCCTTGGGTGTTGAAAGGAGAAGAACACTTGCAGTTGTTGTCCTGGCATGTGTTGAGTGCATAGAGGGCCGGGAAGCTGTAGTTCTAGCTGGTCAGAGGACCAGGGTCCCTGGCACTGGTCACAGTTGGGTAGCGGACGGGCACAGATGGGCTTTCCTTTGGTGCATCTTCATTGCACCGGCGGCACTCCAGCTGCCTGTGTGCGTCCACTGTGCAGCCACGCAGCAGCCACCATTTAGTAGGGGTCAAGGGGAGGGCTGGACAGCTGGTAGGCAGGAGCACGCAGCAGGGGGAGGGGCCAAAGGGGCAGCAGCGGTGGGAGGAGGAGGAAAAAACAGAGGAAAAAGTGCAAAAAGGCAAAAAAGGAAACTGGGTAAAAAAAAGGCAAGGTCAGAAAGGCAAAGGCAAAAAAGTTAAACTGGGCAAAAGAAAAAGGCAAAGTCAGTAAGGCAGAGGCAAAGACAGCAAAAGGACCTCATGAGCGACGCAAAGCACAGGGGCATCAAACACTGGCCTGAAGCAGCCCTAGGGACATAGGCACTTATGACTGAGCTGCACGAGGGGAGAGCAGTTTCCTGACCAGGAGGTCAGAGGTTTTGCCCACCCTATCGTGCAGTGACCGCCATTAAGTAGGGGTCGAGAGGAGGGCAGGACAGCTGGGAGGCAGGAGCATGTGGGAGGGGGTGGGCCACGGGGCAGCAGCAGCAGGATGAGGAAAGAACAGAGAAAAAAGAGGAAAAAGGCAAAAAAGGAAACTGGGCAAAAGAAAAAGGCAAGGTCAGAAAGGCAAAGGCAAAAAAGGTAAACTGGACAAAAGAAAAGGGCAAAGTCAGAAAGGCAAAGACAGCAGAAGGATCTCACAGGCTAGGTAAAGCACAGGGGCCTTGAACACCGGCCTGAAGCAGCGCTGGGCAGAGGGGCACTTATGACGGAGCTGCGTGAGGGGAGAGCAGTTCCCTGACCAGGAGTTCAGAGGTGTTGCTCACCCTATCGCGCATAGGTCACCATTAAGTAAGGGTCCGGGGAGGGTGGAACAGTTGTATGGTGGGAGCGGGAGCACAACGGAGGGGCCGCGGGGGCAGAGTTCTCCCATAACATACCTGTCACAATCCCCTCCACCCCGTCCACTGCCGTATACAGTCTAAAGCAGTTGGATACAGTCCATTTGAATGCATTAAATAAAGAAAAGTTGGGTCGAATTAGATAAGATAAAGTAAAAATAAAATAGTTCAGACTTGTGTGGGATAATGAAATCAGCACGCATATAGCACATAACATATGTAACGTAGCACAGCGTGAAACTGAGCATGTATTATAACATGTAGTGGCATGTGGTGGTCAATACAAAAGCAAATGCAGTTACTAACTGTTGCAAGGGGACAAGAGGGCTTGGTGGTCATAAGTTACAGGGGAAACAGGGAGTTCCTCCTGTTGGAATTAGGGCACTCACACACCAGGTTGGGTGTCATGCTTCATCATAGTGCATGCTCCTCATCAGGTCGGCGCTGCAATACCTGACGGCACCCTCTTAGGGGCTCTTTGGCAGAGATATTTTATTCCAATTAGCCATTGGTTGCTGTGGGGGTGAGGTTCCTATAGGTGTAGATCGAGGGAGTGGAGGTGAATGAACCAAAGGAAGTTAAGACAGGAAATGGAAGTACCAACAGGAACAATTTTAATCAATAGGGCTTCCAACCTGAGTAAAAACTGGGTGGTACACTTGTGAGGCAATGTCTCAGGATTGGTGCTCTATCAGATGCTCAACATGTTTCTCGCCTAATAGTCATATGATCTAGCGGCGATTCCTCAGGACAATATCAACAAATCTATCTATCTCTGGTACTTCCATTTTCTGTCTTAACTTCCTTTGGTTCATTCACCTCCACTCCCTCCATCAACAAGGTAAATTCATATTTGAGCAACAGTAAGCTCATGCCTCTGCATTTCCTATTGGCTAACAGTTTGGATATTTTCAATCGAGATCTCAAGGATCCCCATATTAATATTTTTATACCCCTATCAACTTCTGTCAGAAATTATGCTTTGACTGGTAGCGGGAGTATGTCTTGTACATAGGTAAATCACAGAACTATCACTATTTTTACAGCCTGAACCCGTCCCCTTACAGATAGATTCAAATGGCCAGATTCCGTCTTAGTTTTGGCTGTGAGCACATGATTGTTTTCAGGTATAATTCGTTCAAGGACCCTGTTGACATTCATTCCCAACTTTTTTAGATTGGCTGCCTTTAATTTGAAGCTATAATACAGGAGGGCCTCACCTGTGGTAACCTTGGAGAGTGGCAGGGCTTCACCTTTGTCCTAATTTATCTTATAACCTGAAACATCTGAGAAGTCTGTAATATTGGACATGTGTGAAGGAAGGTCAGTAATTGCAAGCAGTATATCATCCATGTATAACAGAATTTTAGAGGTGGGGACACCTATGATCTGTGGGTGTTGTCGAATTGCAGTCCCCAATGGTTCTTGTGTGAGGAGAAAAAAGAGAGTTGATAATGAACATCCCTGGCAAGTCCCTCTTTGGACTTCAAAAGCCTCTGAATGGAACCCTCCACAATTCACCTGTGCGGAAGGTGCATCATATAGCCATTTAACTTTGACAATTAAATCTTACCCAGCCTTTGTAGTATGTTGAGAGTGTGAAACAGATATCTCCACTCAAGATGGTCAAAAGCCTTCTCTTTGTTGGAGAAGAGAGCAATCCTGTCCTCCTCAGAGTCTTTGGAATGACAAAGTGTGTGGACCAGGGTGCGAAGACGGTTATGAGATGTCCTGCCTGTGAGCTATGCACAAGTGTGGATATCACCTGTTTCAGTCACTCGGCTAAGATCAACACTAGTATTTTTGTGTTGGCGTTTAGAAGGGAGATTGCCAGCAGCTATGTCAATGAAGCAGGTCTCTCTCAGGTTTGTGGAGGACTGCTCTATTCAAAAGGGAGGAAAAGCTGCCCATCTCTACTGCTTCTTTATAGGACTGATTTCACCTATTAGTAGAATTCACCCATCTTCTCAAAGGGGCCTTGTTTTGAGGGAGATTGGAGATTGTATGTGTTATTCCCTCCTTTGTGTTGTCATTAAGGCTAGGGAGTATCAACTCAGCAAAGAATTTGTGTTCCTTAAAGTCATTGTCTCCCAACTCTGAGTTATACAGCCTCTTACAGCCATCCACAAACTCATTAGCGAATGCCTGAGGGTCTGTGAGCAATTGTCCTTCAGAACTACAAATGGCTGTGATAGCCTTCCGAGCCTCTCGCTGTTTCAATTGCCCCACCAGTAAACAGACAGCTTTCTCACCCTGTTCATAATGACGAGTCTTAAGTCTGTATAACAAATTCATCCTTAGTGGAATACAAGGTATTGAGGTCCTTTTCAAGCCTATGTCTGGAATGCGCTGTTGGATGAGTGGGAGGAGTTCATGTCAAGGATTGGATATAATTTTCCAAAGATTTCTGTTGATCTGACCGCACCTACTGGTCAGAGCTGAATCTCTCACAATATTTCCGCTGATGGTGGCTTTTGCAGCTGCCCACAGGGTTTGGGGGATGAGACTGAAACTGTATTGCCTGTCAAGTAGGCATTTACATGGCCTTTCAGTGGCACTTTCACTGTGGGCATTTAGTAGTAGGATACTTTGTGGGGCAAGCACTTTGTAGCAG
This sequence comes from Triturus cristatus, assembly GCF_964204655.1. Lineage (NCBI taxonomy): Eukaryota > Metazoa > Chordata > Amphibia > Caudata > Salamandridae > Triturus > Triturus cristatus. The sequence continues at coordinate 344,419,294 of NC_140587.1, read as the reverse complement.
GATACGTTGAGGCGCCAAGGTTTCCTCTGTGGTTGTCTCAGGTCCCAGTCTAGTCGCAGGCTTATGGGAGTGTGGCCTGTGACCGTAGGATCCAGGATATCACTATCCAGAACATGTGGTGTGACATTATGGGAGATGAGGAAGTAATCTATCTTGTAATTGGTATTGTATACCATCAAGTGGTATGTGAGTTCTTTATCTGCAGCATGTAACAGACACCAGTTATCAGTCACGCAATGGTCGTCCCGAATGTCACCCAGTATGGCCCTATCTTTATCATGTGTCGTATCCAGCATATGCGTACTGTTCAAGACCATGTATGGGGCAAGATTCCAGTCTCATCCTAGAATAAGACTGGATGTGCTCTGTTGAGCTGCAAGAGGAAAGATTTTAGTTTCTGTGAGGGTGTAGACAGAACCCACCCCAAGAAATCAGTCACACATCTTGAGTTTGGCAAGAGTAAATCATCCATTGCCATCCATCCATGATTGCTAAATGTTACACTGTAATGATTTTCAGAGTACTATGACCACTCCCTATTTCTTGGAGCCTATGCACTTAGTCGTTTTCCCCTGCATCTGTGGGACGGATCTACAGTTAAAGAGTTTGATGGCTTGTTATGGGTGTGTATACTGAAGGAGGGCAATATCCACCTTTTTGGAGGTTAGCTAGAAAACGTTTTTCTGTTTAGTATAGTTATTCAAACAATTTACATTGAAGGAGAGTAAGTGTAGGGGTCGGTCTCCTATGTTGACTAATCAAGAGTGTGCAATAGTGGGCAAAGAAGTGTTCCAAAAATTACCAATGAGGGCAGGTAGTATTTGATCCAGGACCTGTTACGGTGTAAGAAAGTCAATGAATTCAATCTACTCTAGCCCCTGATCCACTTGTTTATACTGGCGAACCAGAAATGTATAGCAGACCAAGAGTATCAATATGATGTCCAAATATATGTGTATGTGTCTTTCATTGATTGGTCGAAACCTCAAGTTCAAGACCAGGGTGTACTGGGAGGGGTAAGTGCCCATTCCCAAAAAATAGAAAAGGCTTGTTTAGCTAGTGAATATGTGTCATATTGTATTGTATTGAATCATAATGGAAGAGGGATGTATATTCTGGTCTGACAGCCCATGTTACCAATACAGGTGGTAGTTGGTGGTTCATAGGTTGTAAGAGATATAATTGGCCACAGTAAGGGAGGGGGAGGGAGAAAGCGTGAGGATGATACCAATGCGTAATTTTTTACTGTGTATAGTTTAGTTTTCAAGTTCGGTGCAGACATGATGCTAAGATATGGGAGTAGGCTAAGCAATACAAGCAAAAACCATATCAACAACCTTCACCATAAGATTAGTCTGAGTGTACTCATCTGCCACAAGTCAATAAATGGCGTGCCATATTTCAAAGTCTTTCTGTCTGTTGATTGGGACAGCTTGTTATCAATTTGTCCCTCATATTGCACTGTGTGAGTTCTTTCACACATCTAGTGACTCTATACGTCTCAGTCTTCTGCTTGGGGTAGAGGTTGTGCATCCTGCCCATTTTGTGAGTGGATGATCCATTATGCCGTCGGGGTTGATTACTCAAAGGTTCCACATTCTGTGCTCCACATTGTGTCTGGTAATAGGAGGACATACATATTGTCCCACTTCCAGAGCTGCAGCTTAAGTTGCAAAAAAGCTTTTCATTTTGCATTAGTTTCTACTGAAAAACCTACAGCAATCTGGATTTTTTGGTCATCCAACTCATAAAGACCATGCTCCAGGGCTACAGTAAGAATTGAGTGGGCCTGTTCATGACATAGGAACCAAGGACAGATCTCGGTCGATGCATGGCATCCTTAGATGGGGTTCTGTACTTCCAGAGGATTAGTGAATGTCAGAGCCAGTAGTTGAGGAAGAAAATGTGTCAGCAAGCTCCGCACATCCATGTTCTTTCCCATTTTTCCAGGGATTCAATAGAATCTAATATTATCCCATCATGCTCTGTTTTCTAGATCATTCATTTTTTTCTTAAGGTGTCATATATCTGGGCCTCAGGAATTGGCATTGTCCAGCTGTTCTTCGAGTAGGTGGTACACATGTCCAAATTGTCCACTTTAGCATTAAAGGGTCCCATGCCTGTTCAGAGGGTCTTCACTTCTGTCTCTAGGGCGGAGATTTTCATGTCCATAGCCCTCATTGTGTTCTCATTGCCAAGATCTCCCAGAGGATAAGTTTCATGGTAGCTTCATGAAGAACCTTGCTAGCCATATCTGGGGGCTTTGCACCCCTGCATTACCTCAGGGAAAAAGTTGTCTCATAGCTTTGCTACTAGCCATGTCATTGGACAGCACCCAGCATAGGAGGAAATAGAAAATATTTTTCCATTCTAGATGTCCTGGACACGGTGCCCCACTCTGTTCTCCTGCAGTGATCCATCGGTGCAGGTTGTCATCCCAGCTATTCTATTTCAATGGGGCTGTTCCAGTTGGGCCGAGGTGGGTCATCACTATTTATTATTGTGGGGATGCCCCCAGACTCCTATGGAGAGAGCCAGGTCTGAAGAACATCTGATTAAATTACTGGCTGACACTATGGCCACATAGTAAACTATGTGCCTCGCAAGTCAGTGAGGATCCTAGCCAGGCACCCCACAATGCTATTTGAAAAGTAAAATAATTTGGCCACTCCTGTTTTAAAAATGAGAAGGGGGCACCATTGATTTGTTCCTCACGCCCAGTGAAGGAAAAAGTCCTCAGTACTATAGCATTAACAGTGGCCTGGAGGCTACCAGAATAAAAGGGAAGAAGCCCCAAATAGGTGGAAAGCAGCTCAGTCCATCTCATTTGCTCACACTCTAGAGCACACTCATCATGAGAAAGCCAGTGCCCAATCTTGTGGGAAGTTTTAGGGAATCCTCTGCCCCCGGTTAGTCCCCTACCTGAGGGCCTGAGGTCTTGAGGTCATAGGGGGGATGAATAATTTGTTTTGATTCCAGACTGAGCTAGTAAAGGGACCGCCATAAGCATGAGCCATAGAATGGAACATCTGTTGGCCCCTCAGAGATCACAGTGCCCCTTGAGATCATAGTCGCCTTACTCCTGAACATTTAGTCAGCCCCTCAAGTTCCTGATTGGCACCTCTGCTGCATTCTCATGCCGCAGATGATCTTGTGTAGTTCAGGGGTGCCTCCTTCATACATTGTGGGCAGGTAGCCCCGTCTTACAGAAGGTAGAGCAGTCGGCCATCAGGATGCTCCCTTATGTAGTTAAATTCTGAGGTTGTCGGGCAAACATCAGCAGTCCATTTGTGTGGCTGCTCTGTCTGACAAGGGATTACCTCACTCCTTACAATGCAGACTACCCCCTCCTCTCATGAACAACATCAAGAACAGCGACACCTTCTGGAACTTTTCTCTAGGCACCTGTAGTAACATGGCACATAGAGGTACTGTGCAACACTGCAACAGGCCACTCACTTGCATGTTCCCGCCCCCAGGTCTGTCCATGCACCATGACAGCCAAAAGGAGGTCAAATGCACTCTTCTCTGTGTGGAAAATCGTCTCCTCTCTTCAATGACTGGACAATGTGCTGGGGGCATCAGTCAGGCTTCAGTTCTAGCCGCGGGTCTCAAGAGCCCTACACAGAGGCATCCATGTCCGCTGGTGGACAGACTGTGCCCATTGTTTTATTTGCTTAGGCTGGAGCATAAACTAGCTAATAGTTTAAAACAGTCTGTGATGGATTACTCAATCTCTATTCTCCTGTGGATAAAATGATTTATCCTGTCTGAAAGTAAACAAAGGTAGATCAGCTATTAGCAGCCTGACATCATCCACAGGAGCTGAAAGATTGGCCTGTGAAGGGACTTATTATCAGAGCAACAGCAGGCCTGTATACTCGAGTAGAATGTGTCAGTTGATCTAATATAAACCCGCAAGCAAACACACAGGTCAAGTACTTTGCCTGAAGCATAAAATACTCTGAATAACAAATGTAATTGCATACCAGACATAGGAAGATGGTTGAACATACCCATGGTGGTTAAAGTGGCACATGGGCAGTTTTGAGAAGGAGGAATGTCGCATCAATGAGAATAGCTGTGATTTTTTTTATCCAACTGGGGACAATCACATATCACTTGATTTCTGGCCTGAAATTGGAAAGATGGATTCTTAATTTGTGAAGCCTTAGATGAGCTTTATAGGTTTGGGTTTAGCAAGAGGTATGCTGAAGCACAGTCAACGACCAGTCACCGCTGTGGTTTCCTTATGAAAGAGTGGCTTGATTCCCAGATCTTGTAAGTTGCCAAACAAGCCCCATTGCTCTTTTGCACAGCATATTGCTATAGCCATTGGTGGTTTTTGGGTGTAGCCTCCCCTTCCTACAATTAGGGCTCACTAATTGAATTCATAGATAGACCAATAATACCTGCAGATGCAAAGCTTTTACTGCGTAGATCGAGTCAGCAAGTACCTGCCATTGCAGATGAACATGGGGTGAGGAGGAGTGGAGGTTCTCTCTGACTACATGATGACTAATGTATTATCTGTATGGATCACCGGTTTTCCTTGTACCGGGGGTTGGTCACATGCCTCCATTTCAGTATGGCCTCAGATTGCTTTGATCGTGCCACCCCTTAAAAGGGCACCTGGTTTTTCCAGCTCAAATTGGATTTTCTGATTCTGCTGGCAAACTCTGGCTCAGTTTTACTTACATTTCGAGCAACGCCATGCAATGCAGCATGACACTTTGCTGCGTTGTGTCAAATGGAAAGAGCACGCATGCACCATAATTACGAAGATGTGGCACATTCCTGCTTTCTCTGCCCTGGCACACTGAGTGCAGCACACATAGAAAGAGGAAATAACAAGGAGAAATAAACATATTTTTCCTCCTTACACCCCTGTTGGGATTATGCCTGTCTACACTCTTTGGGATATTTGAACACAACATAACATAACATAACATAACACAACTCAACAGCATACAACACAATGACAACACAACATAACACAACATACCATAATAGTGCATACCATTTTGATACATTCCCAGCAGTTACTATTCTTATTTTTAGCAAATCTGGGAATGCACCAACATCCACGGGTGGATGCCTGGGAACATCCACACTCCACCATTGGAATGCCTTCCCAATACCAAGAAATGCAAGACAGCGACTTTTGCTGGTTGCCTTACTCTAGATTTACTAGCCGGAACGAGCTATGCAAATTGTCACATACAGTGGTGAGCAAAATATGGATTTCATAAGTAATAGTAATATCTGTCACCCACCACTCTGTCAGTGTCAGTAAGAACAGCTGTTGAAATGAACATTCCATTAAAAAGTAAATGGCTCATCAATGAGGTTCTGCAAAAAAATAATTAGACCTACAATGTGGTTTTCATTTTTATAATGTGTCATTTTAACAGCTGTAGGGATAGTCCAGTCTCTACGATTGATGCACTTTCTGTAGAAGACATTAGGCCTCAACACACATTGGTGTGAAGCAAGTCTGGATGAGAGGGGAACAAGCATGAGCCACAGGAGTTACGGTTTGGAGTGGTGAAAACTGTCCACGGGTATCCATCAAGAAACCTACTCACACAAAAAGCATGTAAATACCGCATCTCTGCATATCAAAAACATAAATATGCCATTGTGGAACAGACCAAGGTGAAAACATTTCTACCATCTTAACTTATCAAGATGTATTGAAACAGTCGACCTGAGCACCGAGTGTGAAGATTGCAGTGCTGCGGTGACCTAGGTGCCTAGATTTGTCTGTTCCAAGACTCCATGAGCAGGCAGGAACCAGCAAATAGGCTGAAGGTCTGTGGAGACTTCAAATAGCGGAAGGTGCCATTCATAGATGCAGGTGCCTTCAGTGTGGAAGGGCAGCATGGCACTAGCTGTACAGCAGAGAACCTAGCAAACACTGAGAGAACAGTTGTTAGTGATGCAGAGGAAAGGAAATTTACACAGGGTTTCTTAATTTGCCACTTCATTCCTGGAGTATGCAGGTGTTAAATGCCACATACAGAAAGCTGTCAGTTATTTACCTGTCCCTCCATTCAGGAAATGACACTTGAGAGAATACATTAAACTTTCATTTCTTGTCAGTCATCTTTGAAGCAATCAACCCCTTTTTTTGTAAACACACAATCAATATAAACACTGCACATACCCCAGTAGCTCATAATAATGTGACGGTTGAGCAGTTCTACTGTCATAAGCCATTTTATCAGAAGATCAGTGAGTGGTGGCTGTGCCTCCTCAATAAATGTGAATTGGAACTAGAACTGCTTCTCCCAGACTGAAGTCAGAGTTAGGATGGGCTGCAATAAAAACTAGCACAAATACTCATCCATTAGGGGCCTTCGCTAATCTCTTTTCCTGCCTAGTACTAAGTATATTATACCTTTTCTTTCTACACTTATGATAGTAGCAACCAGGCCATCCCCTAACATTGGAGAAGAAGGGGATCTTTTCATAATAATTCAGCTTCAATTAAACATACTGAACTCTGAGTGAGGTGGTCAAGGGATATTATGAATGTTTTCTGTACATACAGTCTACGATCTGGAATGAAAACAATAAAAACAACAATAAGCACTGATGATAACATACTCATGTCACAAACTGAGGAAACATTGAGGATACAGTTTTGAAATTCAACTTGAAAAGCACAGCTAAGATGTGATGACTGAGGAGTAAAGTGTGAAGGACGTACCAAATGAAGTAAGCTTTTGAAGCTCTGATTTTAGACATGGATGTGACATGATTTTATACTGATTGTGTTGGACTGAAGTGTATTAGTACTAATAAAGCCACACTCACAAAATAGGGCCCAGTCAAGGTCTCAAAAAAGTATTCCCTTGCTCAACCGTTGGTAACTGGATGCCAGCAGGCAGGCTTAACTTAGGAAACGTGTGTAAAGCCTTTTAAAATATCAATACACTACATTAGGACATAACACACAATAAAAATCCAACACCAATTTATAAAAATAGGAACTTTTTGTGTGGTTAAAATTACATCAAAATGACAAAAATCCAATGTAGTGAACCAGAGATATGAATTTTCAAAAATGAAATACTTTATAGTGCCTAAAAACAAAACACTCCAACTTGGACCATCTGGTCGCTCTTGACAGGGACGAGGTCAAAGTTTGAGGCTGACCGCATTTAGGGCCCATTCAAGTTACTACCGTCTGAATTTTGGAGCTTTTTCTCTTGACATCGAGTAAAGCACCTCATCAGGCGGGGTTTTGAGTCAACGATGACAGTTTGGTTCAGAGCAAGGCCTTGGTGAAATCCTGGAAGTCTGTGAGCTCCGGTGCTTTCATGGGAACAAACCTAAAAATCCAGACCAGATTGCGGGTGATGTCAGCTGCTTGACTCTTGACAACAGGTTGGTCCACTGATGGAGCTTTTTACCAAAATTTCTCCAAAGGTCTCTAAACTTATGTAACTTCTTCCATAAGGTCCTTTTGGGGTTTTCTAAAGTGTCCACATCAATAATCCAGGGTTCCAGAAGTTCTGAGTTACTCCTTGGGATGTTGGGACTACATCTCCCACAATGCACCTAGCCAAATCCTTTAAAGTCCAACTGAAGGTGGTCAGCTGTTTTCTTTATCTGGAGATGATGCAGAGGGAGATCTTTTAACCTGTTGCTATCAGGGAGTCCACTCCTTGACTTCTCAAAGCAAGGAAAAGTTCTTATTAGCTGAAGACCAAAGTGTGCAGCAGTTGCAGTCCTTAAGAGTGCAGTCCTCTTGGTGCAGGCCAGCGCTTCATCATGGCAGTCCTTCTTCTTCTTGTAGTTTTAGCCAGGGATTTCAATTGCTGGGCAGCTCCCCCATATTTATCCAGTGTTCTTGGGTGACAAGCGGGCGGTACCCCTGACCATTGGGTACATGGTGCCACCCAAAAGTACAAAAGTATAACAGCTACCTCCAAAGTGTGGCGCATTCTTGTCTCAGAAAGTACAGTTTGACAAAATTTAAAAGGGCAAAACTCTCTCCTGGCGTGGCTAACTTTCCCTAAAACACCACTTCTAGTCCGTTTGCTAATTCAATAACTGGGGCTCCTGTCTGGCTGGTGGTGCAGGAAGTGGGAGTGAGCCAATGTCCTTTCTAACTCTCATTCCCTCTTTGAAAACTGATTTGACTACCCGACCCCATCCTGCATTTTGCTCTGTAGCTGCAGATCTCCTCCCACCAAATGTCCTTTGTCTCTATGCAGGACACTTTGTACCTCATTAGAGAAGTTTAGTTCAGCCTGTCAAAGGACGGCCAATCAGGAGAGGCTGCTAGATGGCTGGATTTTGGCACATCAGAAAAGCAAGTTCTACAACTTCTTTTCTGTAATAATTATATAAATCCAACCATGGCAAGTTGTTGGGTTTTTCATGAATATTCTTTTAAGTCTTTGAATTAATATTTTGGTTCACTCCAGTCAATAGTTCAACTTTACTAGTATTCCAATGTTAGCCTGTGGATACAATGTGCTACAATGGGTAAAAACAAAATAGGAAGTTTTTCCCTCACCAGGGCATATAAAACATCTTGTAAAATGTCTCTGCTAACCTTTACATGGCACCCTACCCTGGAGGCACGTAGGGTAGACCCCAGGGGTGGCTTATATGTAGAAATAAGGTAATTTTAGACTTTGGAAGTACATTTAAATCCAAAGTCGAAATGGAGCATAGTTTTATTTTTAAAGTACCTTGCAAAGCAGGGCTGACTTATAAAGTGACAGCAAGGCGCACAACAGTGCACACCTAAGTGCATTAAATCTGCTGGGCCTCTAAACCTCCATGTCCTTCCATATACTAGGGCCTTACAGATACGTTGTCATACTGTTAGACTTGGTTTTTTCAGTGTGTACACCATCTGACATTTTGCTTTTTGCCACCCAGGGTTTGAACTTGTTTTTGTTGGTTTTAAAACTCTGAGCACTTTACCACTGCTATTCAGTGCTAAAGTACATATGCTCTCCATGTAAATTGTGTTTATGGTTCAAATCCCTAATACAGTGCACAGGTGTGCCCATGGCCTATAAATCCAATGCTACTAGTTGGCATGCAGCACTGATTGTGCCACCCACATAAGTAGCTTTTCAGAGGTGTCTTAGATCTATCACTGGGGTGTCTGCGTACAGTTTTCAACTGCCATATCGACCTAGCAAGTGCACCCACTCACCAGGCCAAAACTTTCCCTTTTCTTACATGTAAGGCACCCCTCAGTTAGGCCCAAGATACCCCCATGGGCATGGTGCAGTGTATGTGAAAGCTACTGCTGTGTGTTACATGTCCTAGTGAAATACTGGGCAATTCGTTTTCACTATTGCAAGGCTATCTGTCTCATATGTTACCTCGGAGGTACTTTGCAACATCTTACACTCTTAACTTTCCATGGGGACAAATTAGAGAAATTGAGTTTAGGATGCCTGAACTCAACATTTAAAAATTCACCTGTTAATAAGGATGCTTTTTATACTGTGTGTTTGGAAATACCACTTTTAGAAAGTGGGTATTTCATTGTCTAACCATCCATGTGCCTCTGCCTGTTTTGTGTATTAGCTGTCTGGGCTTTAGACTGACAGGGAATGGGCTTTGCATTCACACTAGACAGACACCAGGGGGGGTTGAGATGTGTCCTGCCTTTCCTGGGTGACTCGTAGCCAGGCTCAATAGACCTGGCTTCATTTAGGGAAGTGGGAGGAGTTGTTGCTTGCACCTGAATGGACTGTATCTGTCTTCCACAATGCTGTCTCCAGCCCCTGGAGTGAGCTTGGCCTGAGCCAGGAAGAACTGGATTATGTATGCCAATGGAACTTTGTTTGTGTCAACTTCAAAGGGAAATGGGGTATACATATTGGGGCCTTGACCCCAGAACTTTAAATTACTGCTGGACTAAGAAACCTGCCAGGAAGAAGGGCTGGAAGAGCTGTAACTAGTGCTTGCCACTTTGCCATGTGCTTTGCTGAGTTGGCCTACAGTTTCTGCTTCTGTCTTGGGCAGGGAAAGGACTGGACCATACTTGTTGCATTCTAAGTATCTCCAAGGGCTTGATGTAGAGCTTGAATCCTGTTGGAAGTCTCAGGGAAATCAAAGACTTCAAATTCTTCTGGGAACCGGCTTCTGGAACTGGATGTTTTAGCTGCCACAGAGAAGAAAAAGGTAACCAGAAGCCGTCAACACTGCCGCCTCCAGCTCTCTGACCTGAAGACACCACAGAGGGCACCACCGCACTTCACACCACAACCCTGGTCTCACCGCTACCCCCGTCCGCCGCTGCCACTGAGCCGCTGCTTGCATCGCAACCTGCGTGCACCGTACTATGCACCGCCTTGCTTAAAACTGCCACCCTATTATCACATAAGATGCCACAACGCGGTCATTGACTATGCTGCCTGCACCGTGACCTGTTGACACTGTTCGTGGAGAACACAGAGCATTGTCCCTTTTTTCACTGCAGCCCTAGTCTCACGACAACGCCACTCCAAGCTGACATCGATGCCGCTGCCTGCATCGTGGTTTCAGGGCACCACTCAAAAGTTACTTGATAAACCACCCCATCCTACACCACAGCCTTGGCTTACAGATGCCAGTGCCATCGACCCCAGATCAATCACCGACACCACTGCTTGCACCGCGACCTGTGGACCATGCACAACACATTGCCCTATCTCACACCGCAGCCTTGGGTCTACCAATGACAGTGCTTCAGCTTGTAGCGTGACCGGTCAGCACCGCTAAGAGCACTGCCCCACTTCACACCACTGCCCTGGTCTCACTGACACTTCTGCCTTCACCGCAACATGAGGGCACTGCACGTCGCACATCTCCACTCCACAGCACAGCAGTGACAACTGCAGACACCAGCCCTCCTGACCTCAAACTCACAGAGCTCGATCTGCAACACATGCGACTTTAAAGGCTCGAAGACTCCTGCACCGACCTCTAAAAATGGCACCTAACGATGCTGGCTCTTCGAGGTTCTTTGCGAAGCCACCGATGCCCTGCATTTCTAAAGGTACTGTTTGTGGGTCTTCCCAACACCATAGCTGGCCCTCGACTCCGCACTCAGTCACAGCTGTTTGGATTCATTGTTCACGATGCAGTGATGGCTCCAGGTGGAGCTATTTATTTCAAGGAACTGTATGTTAACTCTATTTTTGCTTATTGATATTTTTAAGAACTGTAGGGTAGATTTTGATTGTTTTTGGTCTTGTTTTGCACTGATAAAATATTGGATATTTTTCTAAAAATGGTGTGGTGTCCTTTAAAGTGTTTCACTGTATTACTGCTGGTTATGTGAAAATGTTTTATACATTGCCTCTAGGAAAAGCCTGACTGCTGGTGCCAAGCTACCAAGGGAGTGAGCAGGGGTTATTTTACAAGTGGAATCCCCTTCTCCTGACTAGAGTGGTGGATTCTGCCTGGCTTAGGTGCAAACCCTAGCCAACCAGAAAACCCATTTCTAACACATACTAGTTGTAATTACACCTAATTACCATATACCTTTTACACAGAGCACTGCCCTGAGGCCTGGTTAGCAGGACACAGGGCACAATCAAAGTCAGTTACCACCAGTATCAGTCAAACAATGTGAGTGATCAGGGCAAAAAGGATGACTTTCCCACAGACTGGTAACATGAAAAGTGGCTGAGCTGTAGCAGCAGTAAGTTACAGGTATTAGCAATATTCTATGGGATTCCTTTGTAACACTAGTGGTTCTCTCAGTGTGCTGTGTGACTTTCTTGAAGACTTGTCTGGAGTAGACTTGTGCCTGTTTGGGAAATAATACTAGTACATTAGAAAAGTTTGTAACTTAGACTTAACCCTTTATAGTTGTGTTTTCCTATGTTTTTCTTTTTGCATGTCCTTCCCTAGTCCCCCATATTTTTCATTTTTCTCTTCCATATTTGTAGTAGATAGTCCCAATGTTATAGGCACTCTTCCCTCTACAATTAGAATGTAGGACTATATGTGCAGCGTGTTACTTACTATCGGTGGACAACTCCGCACATTAGAGTAAGAAAAGGCTAGATGTGAATTTAATTTATGAGTATGTGAAGTAGTGCTTCAGGAGTCAATCTCCTAGTACTCATCATTGCCAGAAACAACCTTTGCAACTATACAAATGATAAGTGATACCAACATTCACACAAATGGCCCTTGAGTTAGGAGAACTAATCTTACTCTTAGCTTAATAACTATAACTCCTCATTCCCCGACCTGATTTCACTAGTCACCCTGCAAAAAAGAACAAACACTTTAGATGGTGTACCAATAAAATGGATACTGAAAGGAAAGCCTTCAACGCCATTAAGTGTAAAAGGACACAATCAGAGTTACAAACAAAAAGAACATTATTAAATTGGAAGAAAACATAATTAAGAATTAATTAAACAACTCAGAAAAACTCCCATTTAGCGTTTGAGCCTTGAAGGTTCAATGTCTTGCAAGCCCTACAGTGTTAAACAAACACATTTATTTTCTAACAGATTAACTAATTAAATAGAAGACATCTGAGTCCAATTGTGCCTCGACTTGCCCATTGTTGCCGTTCTGATTAAATCATTTTCTGCTGATGCGCCCAAAAACATCCATCAGTCTGTATTGGCTTTCTAAATCATTCCTTCACCTTCTATTTGCAGAATTTTGCTGCACCTAGTAAATTAATTTTTATAAAATGTTTTTTGACCTTATAGTAACCTCAGTTGTATTTTTTTATTTTTAATGTTGATACATGCATCATCTAACACCTGCAAGACAGGTAAGATCTATGTTATGTTCAGACATGCCACCAAAAAAGCTAATGCCAAGTGAAAGTTTGGTGTCTGCCTATAGCTGTGGCGAGATGTATTATGATCTGTAAGTTCTCGGGTTTTCGATGCTTGGAGAAAAAAATATATGTAAGTATTTGATAAAAATACAATCTGTGTTTGAAACTATGAGTGCAAACATGCTACCTCCACTTCTGGTGCTGATATTCAAGAACCATAACTTAATTACATCCCAAAGAAAGCTGGTTAATTGGTACACAATACATGACATTGTCAAAAAGAAATTGTCCAGAACCACAATTTCTACAATTCCTCAAAATAATATCCATAATTTTGGTCCTCTCTCTGCCTGATTCAGCCTATGACTGAAGTCATCAGCCAAAGGAGGACACAAAATGATGTGCTATCACTGTGTGTTGTGCTACTAAACCTGTGTGTTTTTTAGGGTCCAACCAAACAAACATTATTCTATGAATGTTGCCAGATTATGGGAAATTATCATTATTTCATGAGCCAAATTAGTGCATCAAAAATGGTACACGAATAAAGGTTTGTGCTGTTACCAATGGCTTTCCTGAGAAACAGTCAATACGTGACAGTGTATTAAACTAAAATAGCATCTCTCATAAGAATTGCGGGCCTTTGCTTGCTCATTAGGCACTTAGGTGCCGATTCCAATCCTGTAAAACCCGGGTACGAATGGTCGTACGGAGCGTATTCTCCTTACGACTCGCACCCGGGAAATCCACCTTACAAACCAGCAAGTACGATTCGTACAGAAATACCATTTCCGTACGAATCGTAAAAACTACGTGCGGCTAAAAAATACCCACAATTCTGATCCGGGATATCGCGTACGTGACGTCCGTACGGAGTCAGGCAGCGTTTTACGGACCAGCAAGTACGATTCGTGCCTACGTCACTCCGCACGGCTCATTTTTTACAGCAGCCAAAAACTCCCGGGAAATTGAGGACGACGCGATTAAGGAGCACCGGTACGCGGCGGACAGCCATGGACCCCATCCTACATGTCATACCGGCCCTCCTAGCCTACGACCTGGTGCACCGAACCCGACGCACACGCCGCAGAAGGTGAGAACAACACCCATGTGTCAAGGGGGGGTGAGGGGCATGAAATATACCCACTACACAAATGAAAACATACAATATGGAGGTTATACATTACCTCCAGGGTCTGGTCACTTGGGGGGCGTGTCCACCAATTCCTGCATACCGCAACAACGGAAGTGGACATGTACGCGTACCCGTCACCCCTACAATGGTGGGACGGACCGTACCACTATTGTAGTGGTGACGTAGGGGTACGCGTGGTACGGACCGTACCCACGCCCTTTAGAGCGTGGGTACGGTCCGTACCACCATTGTAGTGGTGACGTAGGGGTACGCATGGTACAGACCGTACCCACGCTCTGAGGGCGTGGGTACGGTCCTTACCACCATTGTAGTGGTGCTGTAGGGGTATGCGTGGTACGGACCGTACCTACGTCCTCAGAGCGTGGGTACGGTCCATACCACGTGTACCCCTATGTCACCACTACAATGGTGGTAAGGACCGTACCCACGCTCTGAGGGCGTGGGTATGGTCTGTACCACACGTACACCTACATCACCACAACAATGGTTGTACGGACCGTACCACACGTACCCCTACATCACCACTGCAATGGTGGTACTTACCGTACCCACGGCCTCAGGGCGTGGGTATGGTCTGTACCACCATTGTAGTGGTGACGTAGGGGTACGCATGGTACGGACCGTACCCAACCTATGAATGCGGGGGTAAGGACCACATCACCTGTATCCCTAGGGCACCAGTACATTTGTGATACAAGGCGTACACACGCCACAAATGTTGGCTTAGGGCCTGGTGCAGCATATAACCAGTATATTGGGGTATGTGTCTGCCCAGGACAGCAGTGTACTGCACCAAGGGTGCGGGTGGGTGGGTGGGTGGCTGCCTAGGATTCCCAGTAGTGGACAGAGACATGTGAGGGGTGGGTGCAGAGGAATACCAGTGTGGGCAGAGACATGTGAGGGGTGGGTGCCTATCACTCCCATCAGTGGACAGAGACATGTGAGGGGTGGGTGCAGAGGAATACCAGCAGTGGACATAGACATGTGAGGGGTGGGTGCCTATCACTCCCAGCAGTGGACAGAGACATGTGAGGGGTGGGTGCCTATCACTCCCAGCAGTGGACAGAGACATGGGGGTTGGTGCCTATCACTCCCAGCAGTGGACAGAGACATGTGAGGGGTGGGTGCAGAGGAATACCAGCAGTGGATAGAGACACGTGAGGGGTGGGTGCCTATCACTCCCATCAGTGGACAGAGACATGTGAGGGGTGGGTGCAGAGGAATACCAGCAGTGGACAGAGACATGTGAGGGGTGGGTGCCTCTCACTCCCAGCAGTGGACAGAGACATGTGAGGGGTGGGTGCCTATCATTCCCAGCAGTGGACAGAGACATGTGAGGGGTGGATGCCTATCACTCCCAGCAGTGGACAGAGACATGGGGGTGGGTGCCTATCACTCCCAGCAGTGGACAGAGACATGTGAGGGGTGGGTGCAGAGGAATACCAGCAGTGGACAGAGACATGTGAGGGGCGGTTGCCTATCACTCCCATCAGTGGACAGACATGTGAGGGGTGGGTGCAGAGGAATACCAGCAGTGGACAGAGACATGTGAGGGGTGGGTGCCTATCACTCCCAGCAGTGGACAGAGACATGTGAGGGGTGGGTGCCTATCACTCCCAGCAGTGGACAGAGACATGTGAAGGGTGGGTGCCTATCACTCCCAGCAGTGGACAGAGACATGGGGGTGGGTGCCTATCCCTCACCAGCAGTGGACAGAGACCTGTGAGGGGTGGGTGCAGAGGAATACCAGCAGTGGGCAGAGACATGTGAGGGGCGGTTGCCTATCACTCCCATCAGTGGACAGACATGTGAGGGGTGGGTGCAGAGGAATACCAGCAGTGGACAGAGACATGTGAGGGGTGGGTGCCTATCACTCCCAGCAGTGGACAGAGACATGTGAGGGGTGGGTGCCTATCACTCCCAGCAGTGGACAGAGACATGTGAAGGGTGGGTGCCTATCACTCCCAGCAGTGGACAGAGACATGGGGGTGGGTGCCTATCACTCACCAGCAGTGGACAGAGACATGTGAGGGGTGGGTGCAGAGGAATACCAGCAGTGGGTAGAGACATGTGAGGGGTGGGTGCCTATCACTCCCATCAGTGGACAGAGACATGTGAGGGGTGGGTGCAGAGGAAAACCAGCAGTGGACAGAGACATGTGAGGGGTGAGTGCCTATCACTCCCAGCAGTGGACAGAGACATGTGAGGGGTGGGTGCCTATCACTCCCAGCAGTGGACAGAGACATGTGAGGGGTGGGTGCCTATCACTCCCAGCAGTGGACAGAGACATGTGAGGGGTGGGTGCCTATCTCTCCCAGCAGTGGACAGAGACATGGGGGTGGGTACCTACCACTCCCAGCAGTGGACAGAGACATGTGAGGGGTGGGTGCCTAGCACTCCCAGCAGTGGACAGAGACATGTGAGGGGTGGGTACCTATCACTCCCAGCATTGGCAGAGACATGTGAGGGGTGGGTGCCTATCACTCCCAGCAGTGGACAGAGACATGGGGGTGGGTGCCTATCACTCCGAGCAGTGGACAGAGACATGTGAGGGGCGGGTGCCTATCACTCCCATCAGTGGACAGAGACATGTGAGGGGTGGGTGCAGAGGAATACCAGCAGTGGACAGAGACATGTGAGGGGGTGGGTGCCTATCACTCCCAGCAGTGGACAGAGACATGTGAGGGGTGGGTGCCTATCACTCCCAGCAGTGGACAGAGACATGTTAGGGGTGGGTGCCTATCACTCCAAGCAGTCGACAGAGACATGTGAAGGGTGGGTGCCTATCACTCCCAGCAGTGGACAGAGACATGGGGGTGGGTGCCTATCACTCCCAGCAGTGGACAGAGACATGTGAGGGGTGGGTGCAGAGGAATACCAGCAGTGGGCAGAGACATGTGAGGGGTGGGTGCCTATCACTCCCATCAGTGGACAGAGACATGTGAGGGGTTGGTGCAGAGGAAAACCAGCAGTGGACAGAGACATGTGAGGGGTGGGTACCTATCACTCCCAGCAGTGGACAGAGACATGTGAGGGGTGGGTGCCTATCACTCCCAGCAGTGGACAGAGACATGTGAGGGGTGGGTGCCTATCACTCCCAGCAGTGGACAGAGACATGGGGGTGGGTACCTACCACTCCCAGCAGTGGACAGAGACATGTGAGGGGTGGGTGCCTATCACTCCCAGCAGTGGACAGAGACATGTGAGGGGTGGGTGCCTGTCACTCCCAGCAGTGGACAGAGATATGTGAGGGGTGGGTGCCTATCACTCCCAGCAGTGGACAGAGACATGGTGGTGGGTGCCTATCACTCCCAGCAGTGGACAGAGACATGTGAGGGGTGGGTGCAGAGGAATACCAGCAGTGGACGGAGACATGTGAGGGGCGGGTGCCTATCACTCCCATCAGTGGACAGAGACATGTGAGGGGTGGGTGCAGAGGAATACCAGCAGTGGACAGAGACATGTGAGGGGTGGGTGCCTATCACTCCCAGCAGTGGACAGAGACATGTGAGGGGTGGGTGCCTATCACTCCCAGCAGTGGACAGAGACATGTGAAGGGTGGGTGCCTATCACTCCCAGCAGTGGACAGAGACATGGGGGTGGGTGCCTATCACTCCCAGCAGTGGACAGAGACATGTGAGGGGTGGGTGCAGAGGAATACCAGTGTGGGCAGAGACATGTGAGGGGTGGGTGCCTATCACTCCCATCAGTGGACAGAGACATGTGAGGGGTGGGTGCAGAGGAAAACCAGCAGTGGACAGAGACATGTGAGGGGTGGGTGCCTATCACTCCCAGCAGTGGACAGAGACATGTGAGGGGTGGGTGCCTATCACTCCTAGCAGTGGACAGAGACATGTGAGGGGTGGGTGCCTATCACTCCCAGCAGTGGACAGAGACATGGGGGTGGGTGCCTATAACTCCCAGCAGTGGACAGAGACATGTGAGGGGTGGGTGCAGAGGAATACCAGCAGTGGGCAGAGACATGTGAGGGGTGGGTGCCTATCACTCCCATCAGTGGACAGAGACATGTGAGGGGTTGGTGCAGAGGAAAACCAGCAGTGGACAGAGACATGTGAGGGGTGGGTACCTATCACTCCCAGCAGTGGACAGAGACATGTGAGGGGTGGGTGCCTATCACTCCCAGCAGTGGACAGAGACATGTGAGGGGTGGGTGCCTATCACTCCCAGCAGTGGACAGAGACATGTGAGGGGTGGGTGCCTATCACTCCCAGCAGTGGACAGAGACATGGGGGGGGGTACCTACCACTCCCAGCAGTGGACAGAGACATGTGAGGTGTGGGTGCCTATCACTCCCAGCAGTGGACAGAGACATGTGAGGGGTGGGTGCCTGTCACTCCCAGCAGTGGACAGAGACATGTGAGGGGTGGGTGCCTATCACTCCCAGCAGTGGACAGAGACATGGTGGTGGGTGCCTATCACTCCCAGCAGTGGACAGAGACATGTGAGGGGTGGGTGCAGAGGAATACCAGCAGTGGACGGAGACATGTGAGGGGCGGGTGCCTATCACTCCCATCAGTGGACAGAGACATGTGAGGGGTGGGTGCAGAGGAATACCAGCAGTGGACAGAGACATGTGAGGGGTGGGTGCCTATCACTCCCAGCAGTGGACAGAGACATGTGAGGGGTGGGTGCCTATCACTCCCAGCTGTGGACAGAGACATGTGAAGGGTGGGTGCCTATCACTCCCAGCAGTGGACAGAGACATGGGGGTGGGTGCCTATCACTCCCAGCAGTGGACAGAGACATGTGAGGGGTGGGTGCAGAGGAATTCCAGTGTGGGCAGAGACATGTGAGGGGTGGGTGCCTATCACTCCCATCAGTGGACAGAGATATGTGAGGGGTGGGTGCAGAGGAAAACCAGCAGTGGACAGAGAAATGTGAGGGGTGGGTGCCTATCACTCCCAGCAGTGGACAGAGACATGGGGGTTGGTGCCTATCACTCCCAGCAGTGGACAGAGACATGTGAGTGGTGGGTGCAGAGGAATACCAGCAGTGGATAGAGACACGTGAGGGGTGGGTGCCTATCACTCCCATCAGTGGACAGAGACATGTGAGGGGTGGGTGCAGAGGAATACCAGCAGTGGACAGAGACATGTGAGGGGTGGGTGCCTCTCACTCCCAGCAGTGGACAGAGACATGTGAGGGGTGGGTGCCTATCATTCCCAGCAGTGGACAGAGACATGTGAGGGGTGGATGCCTATCACTCCCAGCAGTGGACAGAGACATGGGGGTGGGTGCCTATCACTCCCAGCAGTGGACAGAGACATGTGAGGGGTGGGTGCAGAGGAATACCAGCAGTGGACAGAGACATGTGAGGGGCGGTTGCCTATCACTCCCATCAGTGGACAGACATGTGAGGGGTGGGTGCAGAGGAATACCAGCAGTGGACAGAGACATGTGAGGGGTGGGTGCCTATCACTCCCAGCAGTGGACAGAGACATGTGAGGGGTGGGTGCCTATCACTCCCAGCAGTGGACAGAGACATGTGAAGGGTGGGTGCCTATCACTCCCAGCAGTGGACAGAGACATGGGGGTGGGTGCCTATCCCTCACCAGCAGTGGACAGAGACCTGTGAGGGGTGGGTGCAGAGGAATACCAGCAGTGGGCAGAGACATGTGAGGGGCGGTTGCCTATCACTCCCATCAGTGGACAGACATGTGAGGGGTGGGTGCAGAGGAATACCAGCAGTGGACAGAGACATGTGAGGGGTGGGTGCCTATCACTCCCAGCAGTGGACAGAGACATGTGAGGGGTGGGTGCCTATCACTCCCAGCAGTGGACAGAGACATGTGAGGGGTGGGTGCAGAGGAATACCAGCAGTGGACAGAGACATGTGAGGGGCGGTTGCCTATCACTCCCATCAGTGGACAGACATGTGAGGGGTGGGTGCAGAGGAATACCAGCAGTGGACAGAGACATGTGAGGGGTGGGTGCCTATCACTCCCAGCAGTGGACAGAGACATGTGAGGGGTGGGTGCCTATCACTCCCAGCAGTGGACAGAGACATGTGAAGGGTGGGTGCCTATCACTCCCAGCAGTGGACAGAGACATGGGGGTGGGTGCCTATCCCTCACCAGCAGTGGACAGAGACCTGTGAGGGGTGGGTGCAGAGGAATACCAGCAGTGGGCAGAGACATGTGAGGGGCGGTTGCCTATCACTCCCATCAGTGGACAGACATGTGAGGGGTGGGTGCAGAGGAATACCAGCAGTGGACAGAGACATGTGAGGGGTGGGTGCCTATCACTCCCAGCAGTGGACAGAGACATGTGAGGGGTGGGTGCCTATCACTCCCAGCAGTGGACAGAGACATGTGAAGGGTGGGTGCCTATCACTCCCAGCAGTGGACAGAGACATGGGGGTGGGTGCCTATCACTCACCAGCAGTGGACAGAGACATGTGAGGGGTGGGTGCAGAGGAATACCAGCAGTGGGTAGAGACATGTGAGGGGTGGGTGCCTATCACTCCCATCAGTGGACAGAGACATGTGAGGGGTGGGTGCAGAGGAAAACCAGCAGTGGACAGAGACATGTGAGGGGTGAGTGCCTATCACTCCCAGCAGTGGACAGAGACATGTGAGGGGTGGGTGCCTATCACTCCCAGCAGTGGACAGAGACATGTGAGGGGTGGGTGCCTATCACTCCCAGCAGTGGACAGAGACATGTGAGGGGTGGGTGCCTATCTCTCCCAGCAGTGGACAGAGACATGGGGGTGGGTACCTACCACTCCCAGCAGTGGACAGAGACATGTGAGGGGTGGGTGCCTAGCACTCCCAGCAGTGGACAGAGACATGTGAGGGGTGGGTACCTATCACTCCCAGCAGTGGACAGAGACATGTGAGGGGTGGGTGCCTATCACTCCCAGCAGTGGACAGAGACATGGGGGTGGGTGCCTATCACTCCGAGCAGTGGACAGAGACATGTGAGGGGCGGGTGCCTATCACTCCCATCAGTGGACAGAGACATGTGAGGGGTGGGTGCAGAGGAATACCAGCAGTGGACAGAGACATGTGAGGGGGTGGGTGCCTATCACTCCCAGCAGTGGACAGAGACATGTGAGGGGTGAGTGCCTATCACTCCCAGCAGTGGACAGAGACATGTTAGGGGTGGGTGCCTATCACTCCAAGCAGTCGACAGAGACATGTGAAGGGTGGGTGCCTATCACTCCCAGCAGTGGACAGAGACATGGGGGTGGGTGCCTATCATTCCCAGCAGTGGACAGAGACATGTGAGGGGTGGGTGCAGAGGAATACCAGCAGTGGGCAGAGACATGTGAGGGGTGGGTGCCTATCACTCCCATCAGTGGACAGAGACATGTGAGGGGTTGGTGCAGAGGAAAACCAGCAGTGGACAGAGACATGTGAGGGGTGGGTACCTATCACTCCCAGCAGTGGACAGAGACATGTGAGGGGTGGGTGCCTATCACTCCCAGCAGTGGACAGAGACATGTGAGGGGTGGGTGCCTATCACTCCCAGCAGTGGACAGAGACATGGGGGTGGGTACCTACCACTCCCAGCAGTGGACAGAGACATGTGAGGGGTGGGTGCCTATCACTCCCAGCAGTGGACAGAGACATGTGAGGGGTGGGTGCCTGTCACTCCCAGCAGTGGACAGAGATATGTGAGGGGTGGGTGCCTATCACTCCCAGCAGTGGACAGAGACATGGTGGTGGGTGCCTATCACTCCCAGCAGTGGACAGAGACATGTGAGGGGTGGGTGCAGAGGAATACCAGCAGTGGACGGAGACATGTGAGGGGCGGGTGCCTATCACTCCCATCAGTGGACAGAGACATGTGAGGGGTGGGTGCAGAGGAATACCAGCAGTGGACAGAGACATGTGAGGGGTGGGTGCCTATCACTCCCAGCAGTGGACAGAGACATGTGAGGGGTGGGTGCCTATCACTCCCAGCAGTGGACAGAGACATGTGAAGGGTGGGTGCCTATCACTCCCAGCAGTGGACAGAGACATGGGGGTGGGTGCCTATCACTCCCAGCAGTGGACAGAGACATGTGAGGGGTGGGTGCAGAGGAATACCAGTGTGGGCAGAGACATGTGAGGGGTGGGTGCCTATCACTCCCATCAGTGGACAGAGACATGTGAGGGGTGGGTGCAGAGGAAAACCAGCAGTGGACAGAGACATGTGAGGGGTGGGTGCCTATCACTCCCAGCAGTGGACAGAGACATGTGAGGGGTGGGTGCCTATCACTCCTAGCAGTGGACAGAGACATGTGAGGGGTGGGTGCCTATCACTCCCAGCAGTGGACAGAGACATGGGGGTGGGTGCCTATCACTCCCAGCAGTGGACAGAGACATGTGAGGGGTGGGTGCAGAGGAATACCAGCAGTGGGCAGAGACATGTGAGGGGTGGGTGCCTATCACTCCCATCAGTGGACAGAGACATGTGAGGGGTTGGTGCAGAGGAAAACCAGCAGTGGACAGAGACATGTGAGGGGTGGGTACCTATCACTCCCAGCAGTGGACAGAGACATGTGAGGGGTGGGTGCCTATCACTCCCAGCAGTGGACAGAGACATGTGAGGGGTGGGTGCCTATCACTCCCAGCAGTGGACAGAGACATGTGAGGGGTGGGTGCCTATCACTCCCAGCAGTGGACAGAGACATGGGGGGGGTACCTACCACTCCCAGCAGTGGACAGAGACATGTGAGGTGTGGGTGCCTATCACTCCCAGCAGTGGACAGAGACATGTGAGGGGTGGGTGCCTGTCACTCCCAGCAGTGGACAGAGACATGTGAGGGGTGGGTGCCTATCACTCCCAGCAGTGGACAGAGACATGGTGGTGGGTGCCTATCACTCCCAGCAGTGGACAGAGACATGTGAGGGGTGGGTGCAGAGGAATACCAGCAGTGGACGGAGACATGTGAGGGGCGGGTGCCTATCACTCCCATCAGTGGACAGAGACATGTGAGGGGTGGGTGCAGAGGAATACCAGCAGTGGACAGAGACATGTGAGGGGTGGGTGCCTATCACTCCCAGCAGTGGACAGAGACATGTGAGGGGTGGGTGCCTATCACTCCCAGCTGTGGACAGAGACATGTGAAGGGTGGGTGCCTATCACTCCCAGCAGTGGACAGAGACATGGGGGTGGGTGCCTATCACTCCCAGCAGTGGACAGAGACATGTGAGGGGTGGGTGCAGAGGAATTCCAGTGTGGGCAGAGACATGTGAGGGGTGGGTGCCTATCACTCCCATCAGTGGACAGAGATATGTGAGGGGTGGGTGCAGAGGAAAACCAGCAGTGGATAGAGAAATGTGAGGGGTGGGTGCCTATCACTCCCAGCAGTGGACAGAGACATGTGAGGGGTGGGTGCCTATCACTCCTAGCAGTGGACAGAGACATGTGAGGGGTGGGTGCCTATCACTCCCAGCAGTGGACAGAGACATGTGAGGGGTGGTTGCAGAGGAATACCAGCAGTGGACAGAGACATGGGGTTGTGTAAATCATTATCAGATGACCACAACTCCATGGGTGTATGTACGCATTCCTAATTTTCGACTATGTTGATAGTGCCATAACAACACATCACTGACAGCAGTGTCCCACTCCCATGAGGATGGATGTCTTTCTCCCACTGTATGACAAACCACATGTGGGTGTGAGGACAAATGACACATGCATACCTACCCCTGGCGGATGTAGTACAATACACATACAGAGATCATGCCACAAGACTGTATAGTCATGTCAATGCCTACTAAACTAAGAGAGCCAAAGGGAACACACACTGTCACCCACATCCCAGGACTGATAGGAATGTACAGGTGCTGGGACAGCCACCAAGATGTTGTCACTCATGGAAGGAATAGGGTGGAATTCCCACAGATACAATGCCCACAATTGTGAGTCAGGTGCCCAAATACCCTGCAGAACAAGTACCATATGTGTGCTAGGCTGGGATTACACACATGCAGAGTGCGGAAAAGGGAGAATTTCTCCATGAAGGCATGGCAACATACTCAATACACAAGTACAGTGACTAGCAAGGATGGCACAGACGATGCAGCCGTAGACATTGCTGAGCAGGCATGGCCATAGTTGAAGGGATCCGTCACCAACAAAGGGAATATATACACAGGTCAGCACAACAATTGTGCAACTCTCTGCAGGGAAGATGTCAGGTGCCACGGAGGAAGGGACACTCCTTGGTACAATGTATCAAATAACTAATAACACACACGACCAAAGGTCCTTTGCAGAGACCTTGTGATGGCACGCAGATCCCATGGTCCACCTCATGACCATCAGACTCGAACCCTTGCCCGAAACATAACACATTACCACAACGCCAACTCCTGGAGCATCAGCACCAACATCAATACCTGAAATGCAATAGTGTTCAAAGTAAAAAGAAAATGCGTTAATCAGCATAACATTATATTTTTTTTTAAAAAACTAAATACAAAAGCCAATGGCCAGTCCAGAATAGAAGTCCTTGGGGGGACACATGGGCACGCGCTTCCCTGGCTTGCCTGCACATTTGAACCCTCAGGTTCGTCGACTGGGGGGGGGGCATCATGTGGGTAAGGACCAGGCACCGCAGGGACAGGAGGTGTAAGGGTAGGTGTGTTGGGTGCAGGGCCGGACGCCTCCACCACAGGGGGTGGGGCAGCACCAAAGGTGGAGGTGAGCTTAGCGCTGCACACTTCTGCCAGGGCGCCCAGAGTATCCCCTGCACCGGAAGAAACCACAGGCACAAAGCAGGGGGGGTCGGAGGGATGGGGTGCAGCGCTACTGGGGGAGGGGGTGGACATGGGGGGGGACTCAACTCTCCTACCCGGGGAGTGCCTTGCCCGCTTGCGGGCTGGTGACCCAGTGGGGCTGAGGCCCAGCACAGACATGTAGCTCTCCTTGTCTGACTGTGTGGCAGGGGAGCCAAGGGGAGTGCTTTTGGAGGGACTGGGTAGTGAGGTGTTGGACCCGGCCTCATAACATGGCTCTACTGGTCCCCACACCACCTAACCTGGTGCCGGCAGCCCCAATCCCCCGGCCTCACCAAGCCTCTCCACCAGAACACACGCACTCGACCCGGACATCCTCGTCCATGGCCTCTCTCCTTTCGGCCACCCCGGGCCCGCGTGCCCACTTCATGCTCCAAGATGGCCGCCCGGCCCCAGCGCGACCCGGGCCTAGAGGCGCCACTCCGGCTGGAGGACATCACGCTTCCAGGGGTGAGAGAGGGAGGAGCAGTTTCTATCGCACCTCTGAACTCCCCTGGGACGATGGGTTTCGATCGGCCCTCCGGCCTCCCTGAAGGCTGGCTCCACGCCTGCTGGGTGTCTGGGACTCCTCCCGACCCGGCCATGAAAAGATCACAAGACAATGGCAGGAAACCCCGACAAGCGACCCCCAGGTGACAAGACCCCTGCCTGGACAGACTCCGGACATCAAAGAGGGGTCGACCTATAACAAGGGGTGCTCTGGGACTGTCCGGCAGATTAGACGCTGGAACAACGAGAGCCTGCTGACGCGGTCGCGGCTCCTGGAACTTAGAACTACCTGAGCCCTGCTGAGTGACTCGCGGCTCCCCGAAGATCGTAAGACCTCCGAACTTGTACCTGAGCCCTGCTGAGTGACTCGTGGCTCCCCGAAGATCGTAAGACCTTGACCTTGTACCTGAGCCCCGCTGAGTGACTCGCGGCTCCCCGAAGCTCGTAAGACCTCCGAACTTGTACCTGAGCCCTGCTGAGTGACTCGCGGCTCCCTGAAGATCGTAAGACCTCCGAACTTGTACCTGAGCCCGCTGAGTGACTCGCGGCTTCCACAGACTCCACTGGTCCCGCCGGACCCCATGACAACCAGTCTACCCCCCAGCTCGAGGATTTTGAGCTGTGCTCCGGGTACATCCTTACCTTGAACTTTTGTGCCAAAGACTGTCCCGCTACCCCCTATCCCTTCCGAGACTCATTGAGTCCGCGCTCTCCTTGTACATATTTGCAGTGCTAACCTATTTGATAAAGATTGGTTCCTGAGAACGCACGGTGTGGTGCCCGAAGTACGATCCTCGATACGAGACTTCTCCTCCTGAGGAGTCCCCCGCCAGTGCCCGGCTACGATACTTGAGGGTGGGTCTCAGGGCAGTCAGGACTCCCTTCCCGGGCTCCTCTGAGGTCGCCGTCTAACATTGGTGGCAAGCGACGGGATTCGGGCCCATCACCGAGAGATCGTACTGTGAACGACGGACGCACTACCAACAAAGATGGCAGAAGGAAACACCGTGATCCCCGCAGAAATCAACGCCAACAGGGTGTTCCAGGTGGAACAACTAGAAGAATACACACACAAAGAACTAAAGCAATTCTGCAAAGAACTTAGAATCGCTACCACCGGTCTCAACACCAAGGAAGATTTGCAGAAAGCACTGAAAGCCTGGGTGGATACCGGGGCCTCCCGCCCGGAAAACACGGGGGAGCGCCCCGACGAGGCCGAACCTCCCCAAGGCGAAAGCAGCAACAATCAGGTGCGAAGCGTCGTACCAGACGGGGGCCTATCCCCGGAGGAACTCGCGGACAGAGAGAGAAGCCGCAATCACGAACTCGAGTTAGCGAAACTCAAAATCGAAGGCGAATTAAAGTTAGCAGAGAAAAAGCTAGCAGTAGAGCAAATGCGCGTGCAAGGCGAGCTAGAAGAGAAGAAGCTCCAAAGAGAACACGAAGGAAGGAAGCTCCAACTGGAGCACGAACACAGCTTGAAGGAAATCGAACTCAAGGCCAGAAGTGAGGAAGGGAGGCCCCCGGGAAACCGAGAGGCGACCTCCCCAGCGGAGCAGAAGGTCCACATCCCCAAGGATGTGGTCAAGGAATATTATAAAAACGATGACATTCAGCAATGGTTCAGGGCCTACGAGGTCGCCATGACCTCCAATCGGGTCCCGCAGAAGGACTGGGGGGCAGGGTTGTGGGGACGGTTTCTGAGCGAAGGAAGAGACACCCTGCTCGACCTACCCCTCTCTCTGCAGACCTCCTACAGCCACATGAAAGAGGCTCTACTCACAAGGTACGGTCTCACCCCCGAGATGTACCGTCAGCGATTCCGGGACTGCAGGAAAATCGCGGGCACCACCTGGGTAGAATATGTAAACTTTTTTAGTCGGGCCTTCGATGGGTGGGTCAAGGGCAGCAAAGTCACCAATCTTGAGGAGCTCACCGACCTCCTATTGTGGGAACACCTGGCTGCGAACTGCTTTGTGGAACTACGCCAGCATCTGCTCGACAGCAAACTCACCGATCCCAGGAAGCTGGCGGTGGAAGCAGACCGCTGGACCAACACCCGGGTCACCCGGGGCATGGTAGGAGAATACCCCCGAGCCAGTCAGGGACCACCCCGCCAGAGAGGAGGGGGGAACCAGGGAGGCCAGAGAGAGTCCCAGCCTAGTCCTCCGAAGACCCAATCTCCACCTTTCCCAGCGCCCCCCCCACCAGTATCCGGACCACCCGGGAGACGGGGACACAGGGTAACCGTCACTTGCTTCCGTTGCCAGAAGCTCGGGCACTACGCCAATGACCCAGAGTGCCCCATGGCCACCCAAAACACCCCTGCAAGACAGATAGCCAACGTAGCTCTGGGGGAGGAGGTTGAGGAAACCGGGGAGTGGGAACCCGCAGCCATGGCCCTAGTATCCCTGGGAGATAGGGAGATGGTCCCTGGTAGCCTCCTGCCCTCCAACACGAAGAAATACGGGCAGCTCGTTAAGATCAATGGCCACCAAACAGAGGCCCTGCGGGACACCGGGGCCAGCATCACCGGTGTCCTCAGGCACTTAGTCCCCGAGGAGCAGATCCTCCCCAACGTCTTTTGCCCAGTCATTTCCGCCGATAATAGAGAGAGTATGTGTCAGGTAGCTCTGGTGCCGTTTGAGTGGGGTGGAGTAGTAGGTAAACTGAGGGTTGCCGTAAGAACCTCCCAGCCGGTCGACTGCCTCCTAGGGAACGACCTGGAGAGTTCGCCCTGGAAGCACGTCGAACGCAAGGCCCACCTAGAGATGATGGGGCTCCCCGAGTGGGTGTGCGCCACCACCCGATCTATGTCAGCCCGACTCACCCCCCTGGGAGAAGTCGAAGACGCCCCGACCGAAGAAGTCAGAGCAGTAACCCCCGAGGGTCCTCCCGTCCCCCCATCGGAGGGGCCCGTCGCCAGCGACGAGCCCTCCCTGTCCGACACCGCCCCGGTCCCTGAGTTAGGCAATCTACCCGAGTTGGCCCAATGGCGCCACGAGGGTGGGCCCACCCGGGAGGAGTTTTGCCGGGAGCAAGCCACCTGTCCTTCCCTGGTAGGACTGCGGCGCCAGGCTGAGGGCCAAGCCGCAGGCGACCAAACTGGCACGCACCGAATTTATTGGGAAAATAGCATTTTGTATAGTGAGCAGAAGTCGGTGGAGCTGGGATCCGGACGGGTGCTGGTGGTACCCCTCCGCTTCCGAGACTTCCTCCTGGGCTTAGCCCACGACGTCCCCCTTGCCGGCCACCTGGGTCAAGACAAGACTTACAGCCGTCTCGTGACCCATTTTTACTGGCCTAAGATGAGAGCAGCCGTAGAAGCCCACTGCAAGTCCTGTCCCACGTGCCAAGCTAGCGGGAAGAGTGGGGGGAAGCGCAAGGCTCCCCTCCAACCCTTCCCGGTCATCAGTACCCCCTTTGAACGAGTCAGGATCGACATCGTGGGGCCCCTGGACCCCCCCACCTCCCAAGGTCACCGTTTCATCCTGGTCCTGGTGGATCACGCCACCCGATACCCTGAGGCGATCCCCCTACGCACCGTCACAGCCCCCGTAGTGGGCCGGGCCCTGATGGGGATCTTTTCCCGGGTAGGGTTCCCCCGCGAGGTCGTGAGCGATCGCAGCACTAATTTTATCTCGAGGTACATGACGTCCCTGTGGCAACAATGTGGAGTGTCCTAAAAATTCACTACCCCGTACCATCCCCAAGGGAACGGCCTAGTAGAGAGGTTTAACCGGACCCTGAAAGGGATGATCACCGGCCTAGAAGAGCCCCTCCGGCGTAAGTGGGACGTCCTGCTCCCCTGCCTCTTGTTCGCTTACCGAGAGGTCCCCCAGAAGTCCCTAGGGTTCAGCCCGTTTGAGTTGCTCTATGGACACCCCGTCCGAGGTCCCCTCAGCTTGGTTAAGGAAGGGTGGGAGGCGGCACCCCAGACCACCCCACGAGATGTGTTCCACTATGTTCTGACCCTCCGGAACCAGACCAGGAAGTTCCGAGCGCTGGCCGAGGCCAACCTAGAGACAAGCCAAGAAGAGATGAAGCGCTGGTACGACCAGAATGCCACTCTGGTCGAGTTCCAGCCGGGCCAACAAGTATGGGTCATGGCTCCTGGGAAGCCAGGCGCCCTCCAGGACAGGTGGACCGGGCCCTACAAGGTGATTGAGCGGAAGAGCCCAGTCACATACTTGGTGGACGTCCAGTCGCCCCGGGATCCCCTCCGGGTCCTTCACGTGAACCGCCTCAAGCCTCACTTCGTGCGGACCGAACTAAGCCTCCTGCTGGCCACCGATGACGGGGCTGAAGATGAGTCCGATCCCCTCCCGGACCTCCTGTGTGTCAAGGAGCAGGATGGCTCCGTGGAGGGAGTGAATCTCTCCCCAGCTCTCACTGCCCAGCAACAAGAGGACTGCCTCCAGCTACTAGGACAATTTGCCGACCTCTTCTCCCTGATCCCCCGAGTTACCGACTGGTGTGTCCATGACGTGGACACCGGGGACAGCCCGCCGGTGAGACACTGAGCCTACCGGGTCCCCGACCGGGTCCGGTCCTGCATTCAAGCTGAAGTCTCAAAGATGTTGACCATGGGAGTGATCGAGCCATCTGACAGTCCCTGGGCCAGCCCCGTGGTCCTGGTCCCGAAGGCAGCGGCCCCCGGTGTCGCCCCCGAGCTCCGGTTCTGTGTGGACTACCGGGGGCTCAATGACGTCACCCGAGCCGATGCCCACCCCATTCCACGGGCCGACGAGCTCATTGACCGACTCGGGGCAGCACGGTTCCTTAGCACCTTCGACCTCACCTGCGGATACTGGCAGATTGCGCTCACCGAGGGGGCCAAGGAGCGATCGGCCTTCTCCACCCCAGATGGGCATTACCGCTTCCGCGTAATGCCCTTCGGAATGAAGAATGCCCCGGCCACCTTCCAGCGACTGGTAAATAGAGTCCTGGCCGGGCTAGAACAGTTCAGCGCGGCCTATCTGGACGACATCGCCGTTTTCAGTTCCGGATGGAGTGAGCACCTCCAGCACCTCCGGAGGGTGCTAACCGCCCTGCGCCAGGCAGGCCTGACAATAAAAGCCAGCAAGTGCCAAATTGGACAAGGATCAGTAGTCTACCTGGGGCACCAGGTCGGGAGTGGCCAGGTCGCCCCTCTACAACCAAAAATCGACGCCATCGTGGCCTGGGAACCCCCCACCACCCAAACGGAGGTCCGAGCCTTTCTGGGCCTCACTGGCTACTACCGCAGATTCATCAAGGGGTATGGCAGCCTTGTCAGCCCCCTCACAGAACTCACATCCAAAAAACAGTCAAAAAAGGTTCAGTGGACAACTGCCTGCCAGGAGGCGTTCGATGCCCTAAAGAAGGCCATGTGCACGGCCCCCGTCCTCCAGGCTCCCGACTACTCCAAGGAGTTTGTAGTCCAGACCGATGCCTCCGAGCATGGCATTGGGGCCGTCCTGTCCCAGATGAATGACCAAGGCCTGGACCAGCCCGTCGCCTTCCTCAGTCGGCGGCTGTTGCCCAGAGAACAGCGATGGAGTACCATTGAGCGCGAAGCCTTTGCCGTGGTCTGGGCACTCAAGAAACTACGCCCTTACCTGTTCGGCACACATTTCAAAGTCCAAACCGACCATCGGCCCTTGCGATGGCTCATGCAGATGCGGGGAGAAAACCCCAAGCTACTGCGGTGGTCAATCTCCCTTCAGGGGATGGATTTCACCGTGGAACACCGTCCTGGGACGGACCACGCCAACGCCGATGGCCTCTCCCGGTTCTTCCGCCTCAGCGAAGAGAACCCCCCAAGATGATGGGCAGTTCTCTCCGGCTTTCAGCTGGGGGGGACGCGTGTTGGACCCGGCCTCATAACATGGCTCTACTGGTCCCCACACCACCTAACCTGGTGCCGGCAGCCCCAATCCCCCGGCCTCACCAAGCCTCTCCACCAGAACACACGCACTCGACCCGGACATCCTCGTCCATGGCCTCTCTCCTTTCGGCCACCCCGGGCCCGCGTGCCCACTTCATGCTCCAAGATGGCCGCCCGGCCCCAGCGCGACCCGGGCCTAGAGGCGCCACTCCGGCTGGAGGACATCACGCTTCCAGGGGTGAGAGAGGGAGGAGCAGTTTCTATCGCACCTCTGAACTCCCCTGGGACGATGGGTTTCGATCGGCCCTCCGGCCTCCCTGAAGGCTGGCTCCACGCCTGCTGGGTGTCTGGGACTCCTCCCGACCCGGCCATGAAAAGATCACAAGACAATGGCAGGAAACCCCGACAAGCGACCCCCAGGTGACAAGACCCCTGCCTGGACAGACTCCGGACATCAAAGAGGGGTCGACCTATAACAAGGGGTGCTCTGGGACTGTCCGGCAGATTCGACGCTGGAACAACGAGAGCCTGCTGACGCGGTCGCGGCTCCTGGAACTTAGAACTACCTGAGCCCTGCTGAGTGACTCGCGGCTCCCCGAAGATCGTAAGACCTCCGAACTTGTACCTGAGCCCTGCTGAGTGACTCGCGGCTCCCCGAAGATCGTAAGACCTCTGACCTTGTACCTGAGCCCCGCTGAGGGACTCGCGGCTCCCCGAAGCTCGTAAGACTTCCGAACTTGTACCTGAGCCCTGCTGAGTGACTCGCGGCTCCCTGAAGATCGTAAGACCTCCGAACTTGTACCTGAGCCCGCTGAGTGACTCGCGGCTTCCACAGACTCCACTGGTCCCGCCGGACCCCACGACAACCAGTCTACCCCCCAGCTCGAGGATTGTGAGCTGTGCGCCGGGTACATCCTTACCTTGAACTTTTGTGCCAAAGACTGTCCCGCTACCCCCTATCCCTTCCGAGACTCATTGAGTCCGCGCTCTCCTTGTACATATTTGCAGTGCTAACCTATTTGATAAAGATTGGTTCCTGAGAACGCACGGTGTGTTGTTTCTGTGTCGTGTGGTGCCCGAAGTACGATCCTCGATACGAGACTTCTCCTCCTGAGGAGTCCCCCGCCAGTGCCCGGCTACGATACTTGAGGGTGGGTCTCAGGGCAGTCAGGACTCCCCTCCCGGGCTCCTCTGAGGTCGCCGTCTAACATGAGGCATGCAGACTGAGACTGTGGCTGCATGTATGTCTGTGTGCCCCAGACCCAGTGGGTGTGCCTTTACCCCCCTGAGTGTGCGTGCCAGGAGGTGTGTGCTTGCCCTTACGTGTTGGTGTGCTGCCTGTGTCTGGTGGGGTGCATGCTTGGGAATGTCTGGGTGTGCATGGGACAGGCATGGGGGCTGGGGTAGGGGGGGACGAAGTGCTGCAGGAGACTCACTGCTGCCGTCAGTGAAGAGTCCATGGACCTCAGTAACATCCGTTGGTCAGACATCGCTGCTGACATGCCCTCCATGAACGACACCATCTGTGTCAGCAGTCTGGTGTGGCCATGGAGGACATTCAGCATCGATGTTTGGCCAACCTGCAACTGCTGCTGAATGTCCACAGACTCTGCAGTGAGGGCAGCAGGGGTGACAGGGGCAGGGTGTGCGGTGCCTGGCACGAAGGAGACATGGTGGTGCCCTGCACGGACAGAAGGGACCGGAGCAACTGGGAGGGCGGTGATGGGAATGGAGGAGGCGGGGACAGATGTTGTGCTGCTGCCAGGTGTTGTAGCAGCCTCTGCCCCCTCGATGAGTTCAGCCTCGGACCCGTCAGCGTCGTAGTCGGTGTCGCCACCAGGCAAGTCCTCCGCCTGACTCCCCTTGCCCTCCGTGCCACTTGCTTCCGCAGACTCGCCAGCACTGGTGGCACCGGTGCTGGATCCCTCCTCCAGGTCTGTGCAGGTGTCTCCCTCGGAGTCCTCCGATGAAGCTGTGGGCAAGGTGAAGATACAGAAAATAATCAGTCACCTGTATACATCTGACACATGAGTCCAAACAAAATAGGTCACAGTGCATATCAGGCAATGCATCATGAGTAACAATCGAGATTACTCCGCACATATGTAAGCCCTGTACTCCCCAGTTGGTTGACCCACCATGCCACTTGGAAACAAGGAAAAATAGGACACAACAGCCGAAAACTTGATTTAAGAAATATACTGAGAAGCTAGTGTCTGGGAACAGTTGAGCACAGCAATACTATGAAGGCATGCCGCCTCTTGTTTACTGTGAAAGAAACAATATTGGTGCACCCAAGGCTAAATAACAGACCTCAATGCTGAAGGTGTCCCCACACTCAGAAACCTGTAAGTACTTTGGAAACCCAAACAAAATACCTTGTGATCCCTTGGGAATCACACCACTTTACACAATATACATGTTTGGAATGTGTGAATGTGCCACTTTGTGAACAGAACACACATGTGCCTGTATAAAAGAAGTCACTCAAGGAGGTGCACACAAAACTACATTTACACAGTCATTGTATGAGCTGGCAGCCTTATTCAAATAAGCCACTGTTAGAAATAAATGGGGTTTCAGTAAGTACATATACATGGCACCACGGCGGTCTGGATGACTTGACACTCGTAAGTTGGTATCAGCAACAACCAAGGACTTACCCTAATGCCACCACACTGTGTGAACATGGATATGTATAATCTGAAAAACAGTCTTATTCTAACTGTGCCTTTCTTTGAAATGTGCCAGCGTGTCCCCTGAAAGTGTAAAGGTGGTTTCTTGTGCACTTCCTTGGGAGATATCTATCATGCAGGCACATTATTGTCCTTCACAACAAAACATCAAAGTCAAGCATTGAAAACATGAAGACATGTTGACAAGTGTAGTGAGTGCCAAGGTACAAGACTTCTTGACTAACAACTTGAATCATGCCACCTGTCACATGGCCATCCGTAACATGATGACACAGTTGGCAACACATCTGACCCACTGCCTGTCATGTGGAGTGGCACACATGTTCAAACACAGGACAATGCAGAAGCTAATGGGCCTGCAATTGTGTCGGAATAAGGCACACCTGCACTGAGGAGACACCCTCATGGCAAGCAAGAATGTCCACACAGATGTCAGCACACAAAGACCAAACTACGTAGCATCTGGACCACACACTGGTGCCAAAAAAGGATGAGCAGGAATCATGTATTTAAACTTTTGACACATGCTGCAAAGCACAAACATGAAAGCCTGCACAACATCACTGGGTCACTGCATGTTGTGTGTCTGTCCAGACAATTATCACACACAGGTCAGACCTGGCAAGGAGACATAAGGTTTGGACATGTAGGCCTCGCCCGCACAAACACCCCATACCTGAAACAATGGGATTGAGACAGGTCAAGAAGTGACACCTCTTAATCAGGGTTTACAAAAATGTGCATCAAGAATTCCAAAATGTACTCCACATCACCTTGTGAGGCTGCCAACACATATTTGTGACAAACAACCATCAACAGATAGTTGTAAATAGACACACAGGCACTGCCCAGTGTGAGGATGCACAAGCCAAATGGGGTCACCCTGTCCAGTGGACACATGTAGCACACTTTAGATAAATACAAATTAGGCCAGGGAACAATGCCACAGAGGCCAACCTATGCTGAACACACAGAGAATGGGCACAGTGTTGGATGACACACATGATTCCGAGGCAAGGGTGTCTCAGGGGACTGTAGTGGGCACACTGCTCCATGGTCCTGGAATGATCTGACTGTAACATGAGCAACCGTCCCGGCACTAGGCCTGGGCAAAAATTTCGTTCCGTTCGCGGAAATTGCGATAATTTGACATTTTTGGGTTCCGCGGAGAGCGCGAAAATGTCAAAAATTCCGGTTTCCGC
This sequence comes from Triturus cristatus, assembly GCF_964204655.1. Taxonomy (NCBI): domain Eukaryota; kingdom Metazoa; phylum Chordata; class Amphibia; order Caudata; family Salamandridae; genus Triturus; species Triturus cristatus. Next base: position 344,384,347 of record NC_140587.1, on the reverse strand, counting down.
AGCTTGGCGATAATTTGTTTCTTGCTCGCGCTGTAAAATGATACATTCTCGCGCGCGCGCGATCGCCTTACCTGAATCCCTGCGTTCGCCGACAAGTTTTCTTGATCCGGTCGCGTTCTCCATGAGATGTTGTATTGTTTTTAGCCATTTGCGCTGTCTTGCGACAGTTCGCGCCCGCAGTGACGTCATGCGTCGCGCGATCACGTCTTTCTTCTCGCGATCATGCACCGCGAGAACAACTCAAAACAAGATGGCCGCGCCCGCAAGCAGCCACATGGGTAAGTTGGCGACCCGCAACCATGCAGAAAATCGCGCGAACATGCCGGAAAAAAACTTCCGCATCTTCGCGATATTTCTGCTTGTTTGCGATAATTTTAAACATTCTCGCGATAATTTGCGAAGGTTAATTCCGCAAATTCCGCCCACCCCTACCCGGCACTATGCATATCTCCCACTCATGCACATCATGTCTGAGGCCACAACATCGGTCATGCATGCTGCAAGTCTGTTCATTTGAAACCTCACACTCCTATGTTGAGACTCAGCATCAGTGCCAAAAAATATGGACCCCCAAATGACTAAACAGGAAAGGGCACAGGCAAGGTACCAACACGTGTCACAGACCACTCCCACACATGATGCAGAAAGCAATGTGCACTTTGATTAACTGGCAGCCTAGATGACCATGTGCAATAGTGATTACACACAGACCAGGGAACACATGTCATGGAGGGGAAGGGAGGTAGAACAGCACCGGTTGACTTGGGGGAACAGGATTTGCACTGCACATATAAACCCTGGCAGTGTATCCAGGCGACTTAGCACTTCCAAAAGCTGGTGACGCACAACAAACACACATGTACCTACCCCCTCCTTGCTGCTGTCTCTCCTGTAACCGCCACCACCAGGACACGCCTCATCTGGTGGGTCAGGCGTCGGCGCCCGCCATGGGGGCGTGGAGGTGAGTCCTCCAGCAGGACCCGGGCGATCCTCCGGGTCCAGCACCGGATGTCCTGCCACCGTTTTCTGACTTGGGCTAGGCGCCGACTGCGACCCTCCACCGATCTCACAGCCCTGACGGCCCGCTTCCAGATCTCCCCCTTCACGTAGGCAGTTACCTGTGAGGATGACAAAGTGAGACAACATCACTACACCTGCTCCATGTCAGAGAGACACACATTTGAACATCTTTGATATGTTGAACAGGGCATAGGATGCTGCCAAGGAATAGCATCTTGGTCATATGGACATTTGCCTCTGTGGAAGCCCCAATGCACTACATGGCATTTAATGTACACAGGTGGCATGAGGGGTGCGACACACTCCATGATCATGGCACACACTGTGCATCACAAGCAACACCAGGCTGATGGACAGCACCTCCAAGCAGTTACATGCCCCAGGCCACTGACGCAACCTCAGCAGAGTACACAGACACACACAGGCACAGCTCAACCACCTGCCATTGGCAACAGCGGATACAAAGCTCACTCTGCACATGTGCCACTTGCCTGTGGGGTGTCACAGGTGTGGGGCGAGCTCAGCAAGTCAGACACACAGCACTGCTTACTTCTCACATCAGATGGGCAGAGCTGTTGCCTCCTCCATGCAGCTGTGGTGCAACACTTCACATAGACACTCACCCACATGACAAGTAACATTCACACACATCAATGTCCAGGGGACGTACACATCACTTGGACACTCTCACCACAGCTCCACTCAACTCACACACATCTGTGGGTACAGTCACCTGTCACACCGGGGGGACCACTGAATCACCTCAGGACTATAGCCAAAAAATGCCACAAAGGATTAGCCAGGCTGAATGTGTCATGCACTATGCAGTGAATGTCACAGTAAGCCCAATTCAAGTGAGGAGTGCACACATGAACTACATCATGCTCTGCATGGGAGACATAAGCCATTCCCCCCCCTGGGACCCACTCTAAACAACATTGCATGTCTGTCACACCTGGACACAATGCCAGAAGGGATAGTCACAAAAAAGGTGCACAGTCAAAGGTAGTGGAGTCAGCACTCACCTGCTCCCCTAGTCTCCCATACAGGCTGGTGTACTGTGGGGGATGACATCCAGCAATGCCTCATTCTCCTCCTGGGTGAATGGCTGGGCCCTCTCCACAGACCTTGACATGGTGCCAGAGGAGGCACAGACAGCAGCAGTGTTGTCAACAGGAAAGTTGTGTAGGCAAGTGCCCTCTCATGGGTTCTGGCTGACTTATATCTGTCTTGCTGAGGGGCATTCATTTGGAGGAGTACATAGTGATTGGTCAGATTAATTCACATTTTACGTTTACTCCAATCCCTTTCCACATACACCAGTGACAGAATTTGCATCGTTCAAATTTTGAGCATCATAACAAGTCAACAACCACTTTGCAACATTGTATTTTGTGGCCAACTGAATTTTCCAGGACACCTGATGGAAAACTTTGAACATTAAAACTCTGTATCTATGACAACCAGCATGCATTTAGTGCCTAATACTTGTCCCTTATGTGTCCCCTATGTAATTTTCAAATCCACACACAGGTACCGCACGTTTCACACGTACCCCTACGGCACCAGTTGCACAGTGCGTTTGACACGTACGTGTACGCACTGGTAGTACACGTACCCGTACGTGTACTTCCAGTGCCTACCCGTACGTGTACTACCAGTGCCTACACGTACGTGTACTACCAGTGCCTACACGTACGTGTACTAACAGTGCCTACACGTACGTGTACTACCAGTGCCTACACGTACGTGTACTACCAGTGCCTACACGTACGTGTAGGCACTGGTAGTACACATACGTGTACGCACTGGTAGTACACGTACGGGTACATGTACTACCAGTGCCTACACGTATGTGTACGCACTGGTAGTACAGGTACGGGTACATGTACTACCAGCGGGTACGTGTACTACCAGTGCCTACACGTACGTGTAAGCACTGGTAGTACACATACATGTAGGCACTAGTAGTACACGTACGTGTATGCACTGATAGTACACGTACGTGTAGGCACTGGTAGTACACATACGTGTGTACGGTCCGTACCATGCATGCTCCTACGGCACCACTACTATAGTGATACGGACCGCACTTGTACGGTCCGTACCACGCGTACTCCTACTGCCACACAACTCTAGTGATACGGACCGTACACACGCCCTCAGAGCGTGTGTACAGTGCATTTCACACGCTTACACTGTCGATAGGATGCGCACACAAAAGGAATGGAGTTCTCAGACTCGCACAAGGATGTACATCAAGTCATTGTCATTGCTGTCCTACATGTGCAGGGCCTAGGTGTGTCAGGCAGTGATATTGCATATGTCGCCTCATGTATTTGCACAATTGATGTGTGATGACCTGTGTACACATGTCATGTGTGATGGGGCACTATGTGGCACACTTCCCCTTCACACTTTGCACATGTGTGCATGTAGTACAAACGTGTCAAGCACAGCATCACTGGTATGGCACAGTCACCACCACCCGCAACTGTCCCCTGATGCCAGGGACAGGGACACTAACAACTTACATTTAACGACCAGCGTGCACCGATGTGACTATGTCATGTGTGTGTCATGTGTTCCCATGAGCTTGCTGTTGGTGTTCCGTCAACTGCATCTGCTGTTGCTGCATCCAACATGTGTCTGTATGTAGATTGGCATGGCACACATCTACGCACACCATGCCACATGTGGATTTCCACGTAACGTGTGTCTGTATGCATCGAACATGATATTTTGACATGAGGACATATCTGCATCGTCTCAATGTCTGTGTTTTCTCTTTTCACGTGTACCCCTTCATCGCAATGTGTGTGATCTGTACATTTGACATTCCATGTGAACTGTGCGTCTAGCTTGCCGTCAGCTGTCTGTATGAGATGACATCCTTCAAATGCTGATATGTGGATGTATGTCACTCTTGTGATGTCTCTGGCTGTTCACTGACACTGGCCCACAGCTCGTTTCAGGGCATGTCATGTAGACTTGACAATCAACGGCTGTAGCTGGCTTTTCGTAGGAATATCACTTGGCTGGCATACATGTCCTGGATGTATTGCACAGACCAGACTCTGTATTTTGCAGATGTGTATTAGCAGTTGAGCATGTGCTCAGTTCATTGACATTGATGTTGTTATGTTCTCAGTGTTCGTTATTCATTCCAATTTTCTGCAGGGCACCGCCTATTCTCAGACCAATGCCAGAATTGGGTGCCATGAGGGAACATGACTGCATACGCCGTTACAGATTCACCCAACAGTTGATTGAGGACTTGACCGCCAAGCTGGCACCACACCTCCAACCACGACACAGGTATCCTACTGCGCTGACCCCCAAGATGAAGGTGATGGCAGCCCTACATTTTTTTGCCACAGGTATGTTTCAATTCACCATAGCTGATGTTGGTGGCATGTCACAGACGATGTTCAGCCGTGTCCTGCATAATGTTTTGGCAGCCATGTTGGAGCACCTGGATGAATTCATCCATTTTCCGACTCCTGAGGAGTTGACAGGTGTCAAGGGTGATTTCTATGCCCTGGGAGGGATGCCCCGTGTCATTGGGTCCATTGATGGGACACATGTGGCTTTGGTACCACCACAGGCACAGGAGGTCGCCTATCGCAACCGTAAACATTACCACTCTATAACTGCCCTTGTGGTGTGTCTTGCTAACATGCTGATTTCCCATGTCTGTGCACGTTTTCCAGGGTCAGCACACGATGCCTACATCATGAGGCGTAGCAGGGTGCCACAAATGATGCTGCGGCTGCACAACGAATGAGCATGTCTTGTTGGTGGGTATACTCTGTTTGTCCTGTGTTTTGCGGATTCTTTGTATCTTACGGCATCTCCTGACCCACTTATTTACATGATGTTCCCATGTAGGGGACTCTGGCTATCCCAACATGCCATGGTTGATGACGCCTCTCCGCAAGCCAAGATCAGCTGCAGATCACCGTTACAACAATGCACACTGGCAGACCAGGCGAGTGATTGAGAGGACGTTTGGCCTCCTGAAGAGCCGATTCCGGTGCCTTCACAAGACAGGTGGGTCCCTCCCATATGCAACGGCAAAGGTCTGCTAAATCTTCCTCGTGTGCTGCATGCTGCACAACATGGCAGTGGAGAAGACAGTGCCACTCATCCTGGAGCAGCATGAGCAGGAATATCCACCCGTGGAGGAGAAAGGGCTTGGTCACGAGGCAAGTGAGGAGGAGGAGGAGGTGAAGTAGTGTGGCTCACTGGTTAGAGGCGGCAGACCCGAAGGCAGAGGACGGCCCGGGACCAGGGTTCAATTCCCGACGCGGCAGGGTCTTGGACCAGGGTCAGCGGACTCGATAATTCTCGCCTCGGTGCCTACACTAATCAGGGATCGCACTCGGCAACTCTGGGCACTAGCTTGCCTCATCTTCACAACGGCCCCCCCAGACCGCCAGGGATGCCTGGTCTCACCTTGGAGATTCCCGTCAGGGACCATCTCTCAGGGAAAGCCAGGACGGGTTCCCCAGCGGTCGAAGCGCGGAGATACTCCTCCGGGAGTCGATTCTAGCGCTATATAAGCCCACAATACAATACAATACAATACAATATCCGGAGTCAGCTCATACGCAACTTCTTCTCATAATGGTGAGTCACTGGGTCTGAGTGTGCACGCTTGGAGCCTTGTGTGGCATGTGTTGCAATGTGTGTGTCCAGCTGACTGTATGCTAAGTGACTTAGATGTGTGTTCTGATGTGTCACTTGAGTGATGATGTCATTCCACTCATTTTTGCTGAGAGCCTAATTTTTCAAATCGCATGGTGACAACATAATTCCTTTAGAGTAAATGACCATGTATGCAGATAACAATCTTTTAGCTGACTTCTTGTGTGTCTGTCATCCACAGGTTCTTGCGCATGTTGTCTAGTCGTGTCATCGTTGGCCTCCTGCTATTCCTCATGAGTATTGCACTGTGTGCTGAATCAGCTTTCCATGCACGGATATGGGGAAAAGTCATTTTTGGTGAGGATTGCAGCAAGGCATTTTGGGGGTGTTATGTGTTTGGAATGTGTGGGGACTGCTCCTGTGCATGTTGGGTTACCATGCATACATGTCGACTCACCATGGGGCACATGACATGTAGCATGACTCCCATGAATTGATAGTCAACCTTCGTGACAGTCATCTGTAATGGTTTGTGGATTCTGATGAAGGCATCAATGTGTGTAAAACTTCCCTCAGAAACATACGGGATGCTACGTGTGGACATGGTGTGGGACATCCCCATAAGTGGCTCAATGTGGAATTGCAACCTCTCTGTGTGCAGCAGGGGGTGTTTGGCTCATCCCCTTAACTTGTGTGCCAGGCCATTTGGATTTACTACATCTGTGTTGTGAAGGGGCTGTCCAGTGTAGGTCCCACATGTTCAGCCAAATGACCTGTGTGTCTGTTCATATTGATGCATTTCCCTTAGTGTGAGCCTGAGTAATAAAGGTGTTCCTCACCCTCCAAGGTGCCTCATCTCTGTCAATGCAGGTCTCTTGCCACTTTACATGCGGCATCTCTGGCATAGTTGTCAAAGATTGTGCATATGAGTCTATGTGTAATTTGGCTACATGCATGCAGTTCTTCATGGGTTAGAATCTCGATTGTGCATGAAGTCCATGGTTGTGTATGTATTTGGGCATGTTGGTCCCCACGACGGGCCGTCAACGCCTGCTGAGGGTGTGTCTCCTGTGCGCGGCTCGGCCTTCTGTTTCCTGATCCTGTGTCAGTCATCTTTGGTGATTGTGCATCCATTTTCTCTGGATGTGCCATGGGTAACCGGATACTCCTTCCTTTACATACGCCTGTTGCAGTTGTCCTTTCTGACATCCTTGTCTTTGTGTGCTACTTTTGGCATAGTTTCCAGGACATGCTGCCTGCTGCGGCCCCTGCAGCAAGGGCCCACAAAGTAGCAGGATTCGGCAACACACACGCCTCAAAGATGCTCCTCCGTGCCTCCCTCCACCCATTCATTTGGCTGCCATCATCTTGTCTGTGCCACTGTTGCGGGCACGTGGTGCCAAAGGCAGGACCGTCAGCACATGCAACGTGCACATTGCACGACCCTCATGTCCTTGCATGACCCACAAAACACTACAGTCTGAAGTTGTAGCCACCCTCCAAGCAATGTCTATCCGAAAATCAACTGCCTGCTCTCAGGCATACCCTAAGCGCACACACGACACCTTTGCATGCTGAGTGCACAACTCCAACTGCTTACACAGCGCTGCCCCGCCTTCCAGGCCCTGTCACACCAACCAGATCATGTCCCTCCTGCTCCACACTGGCTCCGTCCCCCAGAAAGGCCATGGGAGTGGGACTCAAGCCTTCAGCATGTGGTATAGTGGTGTCATCTGGCACATGGCCCAGGGATCATCTCTCATAATCATGTCGTATGCCATTGACACCCAGGTGCTCCTCACCCTCACCAAAGACGCAGCCATTGCCAGTTCCAACATTCAAGAAGGCATGAGGTCCGTGGATGAATGGCTGAACATCAGCCACCTGAGGCTGGACTTGTACAGGACTGAGGTAAGCATCTGAGGATTATCGCCTTACAGCTGGCTCAACTCCTTGTGTCCCACCCGCAGGGGCCCTACACAAGCACCCAGTGGCCACGCACACAAGATGGTGTGCATCATGGATTTGTCACTCACATTTGCCATGCAAATCACCAGCATCTGTACGTCATGCTGCAACACCCTCTGCATGATGCACATGATCCTCAGATAGATCCACTCCAAGGAAAGACAGACCATCCCCCAGGTCCACGACACCCGCCGTGTCAACTACTGCCCCGCCCTCTACGGAGCAAGTACATCCAAACTCACGGGAAACTTGTCCACATCCAGGGTGCATCTGCACAACTCAGCTTCAACATCCCGCACCCCATCAACATCACCGTCCACCTGAGATAGCTGCAAGGGATCACTGTGTGCTGCAGGATGACCTTCACACTCCTCACACACACTCAGGAGGCAGTCAACAACCCCAGATCCCAAAATCAACCTTGTACGTCTGTCATCCAAGACCCCGTTGGCCCAACTCTATGCATCCGAACTTGGCCTGGCCACCATTCTTCACATCCACAACACTCCAGCATGAAGGAGATGGTTCTCACTTGCTGAATCCTTATTACGTTATGATTAATATATTACACACATTAACATGAAGAATTCAGTTTTGTTTGTTAATGTACTCATTATTCTTCCTTTAAAAGTCACATGTCAATGTTAGGTACTACCATAAAAATGTTTCGCAAGTTACTCATTTCCAAACAAACTACATGTGTCCTTTTTGTTACACACATTGATATCGCACAATGGTAAAGTAATACTGCAAAACTTCATGTTATCAAGCATTCATGTACTAAGCATTTTTACTGATTTCAAGTGTTTATTATGTAAGCATTTATTTCATTTATCACATTTAGAACTCATCAACAGCACATTTTCTAGGTTAACTTATGTTTAGATTCTTAAACACATGATTACATTGCATAAGAAAATAACTTTGTCTCTCTCTTTATTTACGTTTTTCACATTTCCACATTTCAAAACATTTCTGCATACTTTTACAGTGCAGTAGAGAAATCTCATGTTTTTCGTTATCAACCATTTTACACGTTCTTATAAAACATATTTGTAGTAAATCTCACTTGATGATGAGAACTGATAAAGGCAATCGTCATTAAACTTTTATGCTCCATCAAGGGCACTGCAAGGAGTAAATGAGAGCTTGCTTGCAAATCGACTTTCGGCCTATTGATACAATGGGCCCAGGTTCTGCCCTTTTCTTGGCTGATCAATGTCTCCCTCGTGGGAAACCAAAGGATTCAGCTAAGGACTATCTCAGGAGGTCCACTGTACAACTCATCTCTGCAAAAAATAATTTGAATCATGGTCTTCGGTTGCCATGAAGCAGCTCTGTGGAGGCCAGTCTTGCCTAACCTGAGATTTTTATACAAAAAAGCCACATGGAAGTCAGCTAAGTCAGAGTCAGGCTGGTACTAACACAAAATTCTCATAGCCACTCGAAGAAAAGATGCCAGAGTGTTCTGAAGACTGGCGAATCATGCCTCAGGCCCACGGCCGCCCCCTTCATCCTCTAACTTCTCGGAAGCCAGTATGACCCTATATCTGCAGGAAATATATGGAGGCCCCAATACAACCCAGGGGAACCATGAAACAAAGTTACCAAACTTGCTGGCTGAACTGCCTCGTAATCCAATTCTCCTGGACGACTTGGAAATAATATTTGTCTATGGGCATCTCAACTGCGCACCGGGCCCCAATGTCCTACCACAGGCTATTTTTAAAGAGAAGCTCCAATACTGGGTCAAACATTTGCACTCCCTATATAACCACGTCCTTTTCAACCAGACTATTCCTGAAAGCTTGATCACAGCCTCGATCTATAAAGCTGGGAAGAAACCATTACCTTCAAATTACAGATTGATTGCTCTTTTAGAAGGGGAGGCAAAATATTTTGCTAATCTTCTGTTGACTGACCTATTAGCATGGGCTGAGGAAGACTCACTTGTCCTGGTGAATCAAACTGAGTTCATCAAAATTACAGGCACAACTACTAATATCCTAATGCTCACCATGCTAATTGACCAAGCAAGACATCATTCAGGAAATCTATAATTGTGTTTTGTGGACTTCCCTTTTACCTTTGATGTAGTCCATCGTAAATTCATGTAGTCCAAAGTACTAACCTGGAGGATCTCAGCCTACAACAACTAATTAATGCATCAGTTGCATATGCAGCAAAGCAAGGCTTCAGGTTAATCTCAATAAAACCAAGTCAACGTTAGTCAGCACAAAAAGAACCCCATCGCCAATGCTCCACGTGGACATCACAGCCCTGGAATCCATGACAAAATTCAAGATTCAACAGGCATATTCAACAAGCAGTGCAACCCCCTTACATCTTCTTTTTGCACTTTAAGGAACTCTCTACAAGGTTTGTCTCTCCAACCAGTCCTACAAGTCATGGATGCCAAACATGTCCCCTCTATAGAATGTGATGCTGAGGTTCTTAGAGGGAGAACTGACAAAATAATCAACAGCGCTATAATTGGCACTTACCAGCGGGTGTTTTATCTCCCACGGCATGCCTCACAAGCTAAAATAGGCCTGGAGTTCACCATTCATAGACAGAATAAACAGCCTTAGTGCATATTTAAAAACCTGTTATAAGTTGAAAAATTAGCTGAAAATCACACTTAACCACATTGTGTGGAAAACTATCTCTGATCCGGGCGGATGTCTATCCGAGCCAGGCTCCAATGTCGTTTCACTCAGAGGGTCTTTGGACCTTAACTCTATCTCTGCCAGCTTTTATAGAACCATAAATTCAATTGTAAAAAAGCTCTCCTCCCTAAACGACAAAGCTTTGCTGTCCAAAAGGTCACATGCCTGGATGACAATAGGCGCATACGGTCTCTTAAAGTCTCAAGCATACCTCGGAGAGTTGTTTGGACTAAAGGAAAAACTCAGGCTGCTGAACAATCATTTAAGTTGCTTCCCTACACATTGCGACTCTCCGGAGAAGAAATTACACCTGGACTGCGTGTCAGCTCTGTCCCTTCCCAGGGAAAGACATTTGTCACATTGTTTGCACCTGTCTCGCCTCAATGACAGAGCGCATAGATGGTTTGTTGAAACAGCACTTCATAAGGATCGGAACTTGCACGTGCAGGCAGGCCCTCATAGCCTGCCTACAAGGAGAAGATTTAATGCTGTGCTGGAAATCCCTGAAATGTATGAGTCTGGTTTAAACAAAATTGACCAAGCTGGCTCTACAATGAGAAGACGCTTTCGAAATGCCCAACGTGCTTGCACTGGTTTATACACCAGCCCTGGGGTATTACCTTTGGTGCTCCCACCAGATCATGGTCATGTGCTACATTCCTCCCACTCTTTCTTGTATTCACTCTCCCTCAGCTAACTTTGTCTATAACCTGCACTAACCATTGGAAGCTAGGATTTTACAACAGTTATGCTGTCAGTCACTTACTCCTGTGTTTATATGCAGGCACCAAGCACTTTCTTTCAGCGCCCTAGTCTCTGACCTGCCGATCTGCTCATGGCTCAGCATCCATCTCCGCGCTGCACCTTTCTATTGCACCAAGCACTTTCCCCTACGACTGTTTAAACAAAAGCATTAACATTTTACAAACCTTACTGTTTTTATATGTACAATGTGTATTAAACCATTTTAACTAGTGAATGAATAATGCACTGACATAAACGCTACAGCTGGTCTTTTCAAAGCATTTTCTATTTTAACTGAGGTTTCAAATGTAAGTTTTAATTAACTGAACAATACAGATTAAGTCATTCTTTAATTCGTGCAGACCCTCTTTGATTCATTTACAGATGTTACCGTGCAGCGAAGTATGTCTTGCTTGTTTTTAAAATCAGCTCATGGTTTTGTGATTTCATGATTTTTTAATCACTATCAAATTATTGTTTTCTGTTTTTATCTATGTACTGCAGAACACTGTTCTAAGTGTTTTGCTCGTATTATTATGTATGTTTCAAGAGTTTGTACTTTTAGGGTTAATCTGCCTTAACCGAATACAGTTTTACTACTACTTTTACCAGCTTAAGAATTGTTATATTACTATATATTGCCAGTAAGCAGGTGTGAATTCAATGGGAGGTACTCGCATTGGTGTAAAAGAATGAGGGTTAATTAAAGACAATGATATTCCTTTGTGGCTGAAACTCATTTTTATTTAACTGACTACTTAAATTTCCTCACCTGGTAGATCAGAAGGTTGCAGAAGACACAGGGTTACTCCAAACTGCCCATGCAATCAGTATCCGAGGGCCACAAATCGATATCAAAATGACAATAACCACTGATCAGCCTTGGTATAATCTGGAAAATAGGATGGGCCATACACACATCCTACCCTCACTTGCTCACCCTTGATCCCATTACAAATGCAATTCTGAATCGGCCTAAATAATTTAGTGGTGAATTCTCCATAAATGCTGAGTTCAGCACAATACTGTGCCATCCACTTGAAACTTCCATAACTGAAATCTAGGCTCGGATTGAGAAATCGCTAACTAGGAATTATCCTCTGACTTTGGGGGCAAGCGGTTAATTCAGACAAGAAGCCAGTGGAGAAATATTTTGCAGATTATTATCCCTATGGCTTGACTCGGGGTTGATTAGCAGTGATAAACCCTTTGATTTCTGGAAAAGATGTAAATGTCCTGTTGATGGATCCTATGCTAGTGAAGAACATGTCCCCAGCATCCACCGGAAGTACCGTTGGTATAAAAATAATATTCCTTTCACCCAGAGGATTCTCCACAGACAGATAATTCCACAATAAAGTTACCAATTCCAGTAACAATTGGAAACATTTTCTTATGACCTAATTCTAAATCAAATTGCTGTGTTATTTCAATGTTGTTTTTTCTTCATCGGAGTTTGTGCAACACTGAAAATGTTAACTTTTTGTGCATTTTACTGCACTTTCAACAGGTAATTTTGCAAGGCGATGCGTTGTCCTGCCTTACCTTCTCTCTAATTGTTTGTTGACCTCTACGGAAGAAATCACCCGGCAGCATCTCGCTGTTGCTACAAATTGTTTCCATTCACCGTGTGAAATGAAGCTGCTTATTTCCTGTCTTCTTGTGCTTCTGGAAGAAGGCGCTAATGATTTCTAAAGACGTTCATGATTGATCACTTACCTAACTTTATTAGTTTTCTGAAATCTTATAAGTGCAGTAAATTAGAACCAGTTGGAAGCAAATAGCTAGAATTAGTTTTAGGCAAAGTGAGACGTGTCTTTCCCTTGTTTCATAAAACGAGAATGAACGCTGTGAATGGTAATGGAATAAATAGTTCCTCTTCTCCTGGGTCTGTTCTCACGTGCAACGAGGTTGCTATGTCAACGGAAGTGCATAGTACTCTAAGGGATAAGGATACAAACTTTGGAAGCACAAACACCTCTCCCCCAACAAACATCAATATCTCGAGTTCTTACATCATTATTGGCAGCAGTCATGCCTAGTTATTGGATGGAATCTAGCTTGCTTTGTATTTTCTATGTTTTGCCGCCCTTTGTTGCGTGGCAGTATAACCCAGGGCCTTCTTGTGGAATTGTTACTTTAGAATAAAATATTTGCGCGTAGAAAGTACTTCGAATTCAAACAAATAAATCTTGGATTTCAGGGATACCTTCTAATATAAGACAAATTCATATTCATATTTGTGATAAATTGCACAGTTCCAGAATTTCCAGGAACCTGACTCGATAGTGTTGGCGAGTGGGTTATTGGAAGGGGGTAAGTACGCACCTACCACCAGCAATAAGTTTACTAACACGGTATTGGGTCCAGTAAACTTCTCAATAAATTAGCCCCTTGCTAAACCCTTGATAGCTGACAACAAGCAGTCAGGCCTAACTTAGGAGACAGGAGTGCAACACTTTTGAAAACAGCATACATCAAATAAGTAAGACACACCACACAATAAAAATGCCACACTAATTTATAAAAATAGTAAATATTTTCTGTAGCGGCTGCTACCTGATGGGGTGGTGTGGCAGGGGGCTTAATTAACAAATAAAACCACTTACCTCAGAACGGCCACCTCCTCTGAGGCCTCTTCCTTCCTGCAGTCCGGGAGAATCAGGAAGCATCTGGCACACAGGCTCCCTTGAGCCAATCACAATGCAGCAATGCAGTGTTGTGATTGGTCTGAGCGCTGTGGACTGGCACTCAGACTGGAACAGGGAGCCTGTGCATGTTCCTGACCAGGCTGTGTAATGCAGCCTGGTAGGAACATGCAAAGTGTACATGACTGTTTGGTCGGCCCAAAAAGGGCCGGCAAAAGAGTTCATGTACACTTTGGCAGTGCAAACCAATCCTCCCCTGATCTGGCCATCCCCACACCATACAGGCAGTTGACTGCATGGGATAGGAAAAATGAATTACAATAACGATACGTTATTGTGATTTTATTTTTCCTTTTTGCGCAGTGGGGAAACGCTCCTCCGCCTTAACGGAGGTGCAGCCACTGAATAAGTTTATGAACAAATAAACACCAAAACGACAAAAATCCAATGTAGGCAACCGGAGATATGAATTTTATAAGATTAACCACTTTATTGTACTTAAAAGCTGATTGTGCCCCTCTGGGACAACTGGTTGCATTGGACCGGGACAAAGTCAGAGTTTCAGGCCGACTGAGATGGAGCCCTGGTTGGATACACGGAGCGTGAGGCCCCTATCAAAATGTTACCTTCACACTTAGAAACATTTCTGGAGCTTTTTCTTCTGACGGCAAATCTTGGAAGTCCGGAGCCTTCAGCGGGATGAACCTGAAATCCTGGACGGGTGGTGGTTGAATGAAGCCGGTTTGACTCTCACGGTCGGGTAGGTCACTTCATCAAGCTTCTTCCCAAAAGTTATCCCAACTTCAGAGATGCTTCCTGAAGGTCTCCTTGTAGGTCCAAACTGTCCAAAACACAAATCCAGATGTCTGGAATCTCCGGGATGGTCTCTGGAAGGTCTGGACTACAATTCCCACGATGCACCTGGCCAAATCCTTAAAAGTCCACAGGTCACACCCCAGGATGGGGACTCTTGGTGCACATGATGTAGGTAGGATCTGTTAACCTGTAGCTGCAGGGAGTCCACTCCCGCTTCTTAAACCTTCTCAAAGCAAGGTACGGTTTTCAGGGCTATAGCATCAAATCGTGCAGCAAGGACAGTCATTCAGAGTGCAGGCCTTTAGATTTGAGCAGGGAAGTCCTTCTTTTCCTTTTAGTTTCAGGCAGCACATCTGAGAGGTTATGCACCTGTCACATATTTATTCTCATCTTCTGGACATCAAGAGGGGGGCACCCCTAACCAATGGGATGCAGGGTGCTGGCTAAGCGCATGACCACTTCCTCCAAAGTATGGTATTTTATTATCCCACAAAGTACTATTCCTCCAAAATCCATCATGGCTGAAATCTCAGCAGAGCAGTAAGAGCTAGCTAAATCAACTCACAACGTGGCTCATTTCTATAAGCTTCCCCATCTCACATATGCAAATTCCTCTACTTAGCCTGCTATCTTGCAGGAAGAGGTGGTGGGATTGGCTGGCATTCTTGCCTGTCATGTTCTTGATTGAAGCTCATGCTTTGTGGCCCATACCCCTACTTGGACATTACTTTGCAGCTGCAGAACGCCCACTGTCAGATAACTTCTTCAATAATGGCAATCTGTTGGAGTTATCTGTACCATTCTTTTAAGTCTTTGAATGATATTTTGTATTCCCTTCCTATCAATAATTATGCCCGCATAAAATATTGTAATGATAGCGTATGGGCTAAGTATCTACAATGGGGAAAGAAAATAAAATGGGCAGATTTCCCACACCAGTACATATTTTATAAGGACCCTGCTTATAGTTACATGACTCCCCACCCTTGGGCCACCTGGGAGAGGCTTTGTAGGTACCTAATATGTAACACTAGTGTAGATTATCACTTTTAAAGTGCCCATTGCACCAAAGTCATATTTTCAGGGAATGCACTTTTTAAAAGAAGTGCTGCAGAGCAGGGTTGTTTTTAAAATTACCTCAGGCACTCATCAGTGCAGGCTTGTAAATGTAAAAAGTCTGCTGGCCTCTAAACTTCCATGCCCTATTACATACTAGGGTCTTACAGGTAGTTTCAATCCCACTGCCCAATTATCTCCTAGGGACTTATACGCTAGGTCATCTACTAGGGACTTATAGGCAAGGCCATGCTAATTGTAAGTGTACCCTAATACATAGTTACCCTATACATCCTTGCGTTTAAACATAACACTGGCCCTGGGCCTGCCTGGTAGAGCCCAGGGTACTCTCAGAGTCAGAACACCAGTGTCCAGGGGTCTAGATTGGGGCAAAAAGTGGGGGAACACTGCAAACATGTCCTGATTCCTCGCAGATGGGGAAGAAAGATGGTATTGGGCTGAGAGTCCCTCACTGTGCGCTCTACATTTTATCTCACCTCTTAACACTTAGGGGTTTCTAAAAATATTGAAAAATTAATGAATAAGCGAAGAGTGTACAAGGTTATGAAGTACTAATTGGCTTGCCAAATGCTGCCTTCTAGATGCTGAATCTTTTTTGTCCCTAAACTTCTGCTGACTAAGACTGTGCTCTGTCTAGGGCTTCTGCTGCTCATGGCAACTTTTGAAAGGCTTGCCTTTATAGGCGGCGTGCACAACTAGAGGGAGTGGTTAGTGCACCCCAGGACACACAGTGGGTTGCTGCATTGCAGATAGGCCACCCAGTGCTGTGGCTTTTTACCGGACATTCTGCTCCAACTATCAGCATCTCTGTCAGCACTGTGGCAGCTTCGGATTGTGTCTCCACTGCCAACACCATAGCTTCAACCAAACTTTGCCTATCGTCACAACGGTCATGGCTGGCATCAGTGAAGGTGAAATTGGCAGACTTTCTTTGCTCATCCTGCCCTCTCTGTCTGTGCGTGTGGCCTCTCCCCGGGGACACGCACTATTACAGTTTCTAGGAACAGGTTCAGATAATAATGTTACTGTTGCTGGAGGGAATTTATTAAATGATGTGGGTTCTGTCTCAGAGGTAAAAGCAGCTTCAATTGATTCAGTCCATCTCCCGATAATGAGAGACAATTGCTTGGGCAATGACTGTACAGTTATAACCGAGGCTGTAGTGAGTAAATCCCCACCATTTCTACCTGGGCTCTCTGATTTGAATGACTCATGGGTAGGGAAGGAGATCACATCTACAGCTGAGGGAGTTATAAGAACTTCACCAATTCAGCAAGAGCGTGCTGCTTCTGACATACAGTCTCCAAACTCCACAAATGTTAGAGACTGTACAGAATCATAGGCTTCCTTGAATAGAGCCACACTGCAGCAATAGGCTAATAAAATCCCTAAAAAGAATGAAGATGGCCCAGACAACTGGAAATGGGCAGAGGTAAAACCCCTCCTCAAGAAGCCAACGGCTGACCCTACAGACATGAAAACCACCGACCCATCTCTCTCCTCCCCTTTGCGGCCAAAGTTACCGAGAGACTCGTAAACGCCCAGCTGACCGCCTTCATCGAAGAGCACTCCATCCTGGACGGCTCCCAGTCTGGATTCCGCAGCAACCACAGCACCAAGACCGCCCTCCTCGCCACCACCAATGACATCCGCATGCTACTGGATCAGGGACACACTGTGGCCATCATCCTTCTAGACCTCTCCGCTGCCTTCGACACCATCTTACATAGCACGCTCGCTGACAGACTTCACGACGCAGGAATACAAAGAGTTGCCCTCGACTGGATAAAATCCTTCCCCTGTGGCAGAACCCAGAGGACTTGACACCCTCCCTTCCTCTCCAAACCCATGGAAATCAACTGCGGAGTACCCCTAGGATCATCACCCAGCCCCACGCTCTTCAACATCTACATGGTCCCCCTTGCTGCCATCGTCAGACAGCACGGGCTCAGCATCGTATCCTACGCTGACGACACCCAGCTCATTCTCTCACTCACAAAGAACCCCGAAGACACCAGACTCTGCTTTCAAGAAGACATGAAGAACAAAGCAGCCTGGATGAGTGACAGCTGGCTGAAGCTCAACTCAGAGAAGACCGAGGTCCTCATCCTCGGACCCTGCACCTCAGCCTGGGACAACACCTAGTGGCCTGCCTACCCTCTGGAGCCCACCCACCCCTACAGACCACTCCCGGAACCTCGGCATCATCATTGACTCCTCCCTCTCCATGAAATGCCAAATAAACGCCGTCGCCTCTACCAGTTTCAACTGCCTTCGCATCCTCCCAAAACCTTCAAATGGATCCCCCAGACTGCAGGAGGACCGTCACCCACGTGCTCATAACCAGCAGACTGGACTACGGCAATGCGTTCTACGCCGGAATCAAGAAATCTCTTCTACACAAACTCCAAACCATCCAGAACTCCGCAGCCAGACTCGTCCTTGGAACACCGCGTCACCAGCACATGAGCCAACTTCTACGGGGCCTCCACTGGCTCCCCTTCGAGTAGAGGGTCACCTTCAAACTCCTCACCCACGCCTACAAATACCTCAACAACATCGGACCCAAATACCTCAACGAGAGAGTATCCTTCCACGTACCCAAGTGTGGTAAATAATTTAATTACCGGGACTTAATTTGATACAGAAACATAATGAAATAGCTCAGTAAATAAGAGGCAGAATCCGTGGTATTAGAGGTTCGGAATGGGCTTTATTCCAGAGGTCGATTATAATCGGTTGCTCCAGGTTCCATCACCACGAAGGTTCAGGAAGTGAAGTACATACGTTATTGACAATCAATTACTTTTATACAATAAGCATTACAGTGAAGCAAATACAAGAGGCGTAACAATTGATAGTGGAGATAATATATTCATACGTGGCAAAGATAGGCGTAACTGGGTGTGTTTAAAGAACGTCATCAGATGTGATGTCATAAGAGGGTGGTTACATGAAAGAATTTCGCAATGTCAGCAGAAATACTTGGCAGAAATGCGCGAGCAGCAGCATGACGTGTAATTGACGTGCAACTAGGGGGTGAAGGGGACTTGACATTTAGCTCTACATGTGGCGACAGATGTCTGGAGGGTCAAGTCAACCTAATCCCAAATCATATCTAACATCCTATGTTTAAAGAACTAAGTTATCCAAAAGAGAGGTCTCTTCGAGTGGAATCTTATTCTATACTGACTATACTGACTATTAGTGCGTGTACAAGCGTCTAAGTGTCTATACTAGATGCGAGGGCGGAATCTTCCATAGTAACAGGGCTATGAATTACTTGCATAAAGACAGAGAAGCCGGGCCTTTTCTCGGTAGTTGGCAGAATGTTTACTTAAGCTACTAGACAGGAATGCATTGGGCAGGGAGCGGAGCAGATAATTTTCGAAGGTGAAATACAGTTTTTGGCAGGCAGCAGGCTGATGTCAGGCTTCGTGAGCCGCGCAGAGAATGAGACAAAGTTCATGGTCACAGGTGCAGGCTCAGACTGGAGCTTTCAGAGGCAGAAGGCAAGAAAAGCTTGATGACAGAATCAGGGCCTACTTGCCTGGACTGTAAAATGGCATAAGTGAACCATATAAAGGCGGTGGCCTTTCGTACTTAGGAATGGAATATCCGGCCCATTCATGGCGGATCAACAGAGGACATGTTAACGGTGGACGCACATGTATTTGCGTCTTCATAACTGGAACTGGAGGGAACATACATGTACTTGTGACATGCACATAGAACCGTTGGGGTCCAAGATAGGGGACATAACTGACCAGAAAAATCCATATTTCCACATTCCCTCCTTGTCCCCTACTTGCCCGTCAAGAGATATCAATCTTCATTAATCCATTGATCTGTTCATATAGCATCATTTGTTCTTCTTTCTTCTTCCGGGATCTTGAATGAAAATCTTGATGTGGAATGCACGATGTGGCACACAGACCACAAATCGCTGGTCCACATTGCAGGCATAAGCAGCAACTGAATAGTATGAGAAGGCCAATACCTAGGAAGGATAGAACTCTCCATCCAAAGGTAGATAATACACTCCAAAACCAACCGGACCAAGTCCAGGTGCCTGGATTCTGGTGTATCTGGCTTACAATCTTATGAAGACGAGTTATGGCTTTATATACAGATGGCGAATTTTCTGGTATGAAAATGCAACAGCTTGATCCGATGACCCTACAAGCTCCGCCCCTATCAGCCAGGATGACGTCAAGGACAAGACGATTTTGAAGCACAACAATCCGCATAGCAGACTGCTCTTCTGTTAAATTGCCTAAGGCGGAAATAGTTTCGTTCACTACTGCTTCAAGGGTTCTAGTTAATCTACGTATCAGCTTACTATTAGTAACGGTACCTATATAGGGAAAGAGACCTTTATTGAAATCTGTGTATTTTTCCCATGCTGTTTCAGTGTAGTCGACTATTGGGAGATCTCTCCTTACTCTATTATATACTAAATGAATATTTCTGTGATAATCAGGAGGAGCTAGAAAAACAGGTGGCAAAAGAAATCCAATGTAGCAAGTACCATCCCAATCTAGAGGCAAACGTACATATGCCGTCTGACCACATATGAAATAGGAATGGCGGGAAGCTCTAAATGTAGACTCGCCTTGATCACTAAATTCTACTACAGTGGTGCATTTACTATGGCCCATGTGTATGGAACCATTCTTTCTTATACATAATTCACCCTTTACTGGAAGTATTGACATAGCGGGCAAAATTGAAGTAGCTTCGGATTCGACATTCAAGATCAGGAGATTAAGCGTAAAGTTACCTAATCCATATACTTCATTTTCTAGATCAGTTCCTGTTCCTTTGGGAAGTCCCTCCTTGTTGGGGTGGCAGACCTTAAGTAAAACTAAGTTCAGATTTCCCCATACCCCATTGTCTTGATAAACTGCAGAGTTCGAATCTTGGGAATTAATTAAACTAAACCAGGCTCCACAGGAGCCGTTGTGTGTGAACGGGTATGGAAAAAGAGGTAGAATTCCTTTATAATTCTGATAGGGAGGGAGTCGGCCACATATCCAACAATTTGTAGCATTGCTAACCTGATGGGAATGATGCAACATACTAATAAACGTGTTATTGCGCAGTGCAAATCTATAAGACAACTCAAGCGGAGGCAATTTACTAAAAGAATGTTCAGCAGTAACATTGTAAACATGTCTAGAAATAGGATAATATATGTGCAACAACATACTTGCAGTAATTAATAAAAGACTTGAGAGAAATAAAATTAATAACGTCACTATGCAATGACTACGCAGTGATTTACAGTACGCCTGTCGTTTCAACATTTTTCGGGTGTATTCTCTATTCAGGTCCAAGGGATACATGTCAGAGACAATTCAACCGCTTCACCTTGGAGAGGACTTAAACAATCAAATTGCTCGACTGATTGGGCCTGAGCTTTAATTTATAATGTTCAGAATCACTTTTTTCCACAAAAGGAAGTTTTGAGTCAATGGGTGAAGACACACAAGGTGAGGTATTCACATCTGATTTTAGTCCATGAAATTTCTTGATATGACTTGAATGAATCCATCCCTTTCTGCCTTCGATCTTCACGGCTGTTCTTGTGGTGAGCAACACCAGCTGAGGTGACCTCCACCTAGGTTCCAGCTGAGTCTTTCGATCAAAGTTCCTCACGAGGACCAAGTCTCCCGGAACCACGTCATGGGGTTTCACCTCAGTGTTGTCAGGAAAAGCTGCAGCTACCTGTGAACGACAAGATTGTAGTGCAGACATCAAGGAAGCCAAGTAATCTGTCAGCATGTTACAGTCAATATCAGTTATTTTGCGTGGTATAGGCGTCCCCCACATATTTGGTGGTCTGCCGAAGATCACTTCATACGGGGATAGCCCTGTTCGAGAGTGTGCTACCATTCTTGTGTAAAAGAGTGCAACTGGTAATGCTACTACCCAGTCGACACCTTTCTCTCTGCATATTTTGGATAATCTTATTTTCAGAGTCTGATTATGTCTTTCTACGAGACCTGCTGCTTCGGGGTGTCGGACACAGTGGAATTTCCACTGATAGCCTAACAAAAGTGAAACGTGTTTCATTAATTCGGATGAGAACGGCTGGCCGTTATCTGAGTGAACAACACGTGGTAAACCGTATCGTGGGAAGAATTCTCGAACCAACTGTTTGGCAGTAGTCGGGGCAGTGTAATCTGAAACCGGGTATGCCTCCGTGCAACGGGAAAGAGCACACACAACTACGAGAACATATTTGAATCCTCTACATCGTTCCATCTGGATATAATCCATCTGGAGGACTTCAAAAGGATGATCAGGAGGATGAAATCCACCCTGTTCTACGGGAACGCTTTTTCCTGGGTTGAACTGGCAACAGATCAGACAGGTACGAACTTTTTGTTTGGCTGCAGCTCGTAAATGTTTATTAAACCAAATGTGTTGAATGCTATCTAGCATAGCTTTTTCTCCTAGATGTGCAGGACTATGTACAGTGTTAATTATAACTTGGACCATTGAATCAGGAAGGAACCACACAGATTTTTCCTTCATCATCCATCCTTGATCGGTTTGGATCCCTCCTAATTCAGTCCATTTCTTTATTTCGTCTGGTGTAGCATATGTCTGTATGTCAATTACATCAAGAGCGGGATCCTTAACCATCATACAATGTGGTGGTGTCTGGACTATTGTCTTTGTCATGTCGGATGTTTGAGTTTGAGCAGTCTGTTTAGCTGTTCTGTCAGCTAGATCATTGCCTTGAGAAATGATATCAGTAATTTTCGTATGAGCTTTACATTTCATAATCGATATTGCAATGGGCAAATGTATTGCATCTAATAAGGCATGAATGAGGGGTCCATGCTGAATGTGGGCACCGTGAGAAGTTAAATAACCTCTCTCTCGCCACAGCACGCCGAAGTCATGTACGACTCCGAATGCATAACGTGAATCAGTGTATATGTTGACTTTTTTATTTGTGGCTTGAATACAGGCTTGTGTCAGAGCGACGAGCTCTGCTGCTTGAGCGGACAAGGTATTTATACACTTGGTTTCAATAATTTCAGTGTCTGTGGTGACTGCGTAAGCGGCCACTAACTCTCCTGTACTTGTTCTCATACATGAACCATCTACATACAACGTCAGGTCTGGATCTGACAATGGAACATCTGTCAAGTCTTGTCTGGGTTTCGTCGTGATTGTAATAACATCAATACAATCGTGGGCTAATGGGTCTGTTCCATTTACAGGTAAAAGTGTGGCAGGATTCAATGTGTTACAACGTCTGATTTCTATATGTGGCTGAAACAATGTTAGTTCATACCCTGTAAGTCGTGCTATAGTCAAGTGTTGTGTTTGCGTTCGATTCACAAGAACCTCTACGGCGTGTGGTACTTGTACTGTCAATGGATGTCCTAACACTATGGCATCGCTTTGTCTGATTGCTAAAGCTGCCGCTGCCACTGATTTCAGGCACGCAGGCAGAGCCTGAGCTACGGGATCTAATGTACTAGAAAAATAAGCACATGGTTTGTGTGCTCCTGCTTGTTCCTGTGTGAGTACTGACAAGGCAGTACCTTCTCGTTCTGTAACAAAGAGTGTAAAATGTTTTCTGTAACATGGTGTTGCTAAAACAGGTGCTTGACATAAATCTTTCTTTAAGCTTTCAAAAGCTTGTGTGTGTTCCTGAGTCCAAGGGAGAACAGTCGATGTGGCTGCCTCCTGTGTTGTCAACTGAATGAGTGGTTTTGCTAGAAATGCATACTGAGGGATCCACTGCCTACAATATGAAGTGAGGCCTATGAAAGCCCGCACCTCCTTTTGTGTCTTGGGTATTGGCATGTTAGCTATTAACTGAATGCGGTCGGGTGTAAGCTGCCTTCCCTCCTTGGACAGCGAGTGACCAAGGTAAATAACTCGCTGGACACAGAATTGCAGCTTAGAAGGGGACACCTTGTGCCCCTTTTCGGCTAGAAATTGTAAAACCGTCAGTGATGCTTTTTCACATTCAGGTTTGCTTCGGGCGGTGATCAGCAGATCATCGACATATTGAAGCAAAGCAGTGTTAACTGGCATGTGGATACTGTCGAGTTCTCGTTTCAGTGCTTGGCTATAGATGCTGGGGCTTTCTGTAAATCCTTGAGGTGCGCGTGAGAATTTGAAGCTACGTCCATTTAAACTAAATCCGAACAAATATTGGCTTTCCGGATCTATTGGGACGCTGAAAAAGGCATTTTTGAGATCAATTACAGTAAAGAATGTTGCTTCGGAATCAATAGCTGTCAGTAATGATGAGATATCGGGGACCACAGGGAATTGTGGCACAATACACTTGTTTAATTCGCGCAGATCAATAATCAATCGATATACTGGCGGGGCCTTCGGATCTGTTCGTTTGAGAATCGGAATTATCGGTGAATTACATACATTGGAGTCTGTTTCTACAACCACTCCTTGGGCAATGAGCTCGTCAATGATTTGTAGTAAAGCCACTACAGCATCTGGTGGTAACTTGTATTGTCGCATTCGTGGTAGTACCACTCCTGCCTTTAGTGTAACTCGATATGGTGTAATATTCATGCAACCAACATCAGTAGGGCCTTGTGCCCATAGATGTGTAGGTAAAGTCTGCAATCGGGGATCCATGTCTCTAGACACATAATGACCTTTAAAATCACGTAAAAACAATCTTACTCCTTCCGGAGAACAACATATTATAGCTCCTAGAGCTTTCAATATCTTTATTCCTAACAGGTTTTCTGGACATGATTTAGTAAGCAACAAATCTGTAGTTCGGGTCAAAGGTCCTATCGTAAGTGGAAGAGGTTGTGACACTTCATTAACAATAGGTTTTCCTGAAAAACCAAGGGAAATATTCTGTGAGCCTGAGAGGGGTGCCCCCGGAACTTCACTACGTTTTATAGTTGTTCGACTTGCCCCTGTATCGAGTAAAAATTTTCTGTCTTGGCCTAACAATTCACTATGCACATAAGGTCCTTCTTGGTCTACAGGGACCTCGATAAGGGGTAAGTCAACTTCCCTCTCTAGGCTGGTTCATGCATATCGTTGATAATCAGGATAGTCATACTGTGCGGTCTGGTACAGCTGTCGTGTCGTGGTTTGTGTGGCAGCAGCCGGCAACGCTGGTGCAGCTGGCACAAACTGTATAGACTGTTGTGGAGCTGGCATGGCCTGTGCATGCTGCGAGGCTCCTTGTTCATTCTGATCCTGTCTGGGTGGCCGTGGTCTTTCTTTTGTATTACCTATAGCGATATTATGTTTTAAAACTGGACAATCGTGTACGTAATGACCTGGCCTTTTACAGTAATTGCATGTCCCTTTTACAGGTCCTGTTGAATCGCCAGAATGTGTCGTACCCTTTTTATGTCCTTCCGCTGGAACTGTCTGGGAGACTAGCATTTTCATTTTCGTGTCTTTCATGCGTCTTTGTTCATGATCTTGTTCCTCTCTAATTCTATTGTGATGATACTGTAACATTTGTAACATTTGTGATGGAGTGTTACCTTGCCAGGTACTCTCGAATTTTAATACTCTATTCTTCACTTGGGGCAAGGAATTTTCAACTAATTTTGTCACAAACAGATGTGGGTATGACTCGCTACTTGCTTTTATACCACTATTTATACCATAACATTTTTCGAATCGGGCATAGAAATCACTAGTGTCTTCATCTTGCTTTTGTTTACAGGCTGAGATTGCACCCCAGTCTTCCTTTTTCGTAGTTAATAAACGTGGCAGTACCTGTACTAGTAAACCTGGCAGTGCTTTAGTTTTGTCCCCAAGCCCCGAACCTGGACCTCGGGCCTTTTCTTCATTTTCTAATGCTGTCCACTCTATCTTTTGGTCTCCTACCTCCCACTCTTTTTCCTTGAGTTTTTCATAAATGCCAGCAGGCATTAATACCTTTAATATTGTCATAATGTCGGGATAGGTATACTCTCCCATGAGTAACATGTCTTTAATTTCTCGGTGGAAACCCGCTGGGTCTTTGTCATGACTGGGTACCACTTTCTTCATGTCTAACAATTCTATTTTCGATATGGGCGTATATACATATACACGTTTAAACTGATTGTCCTCGCCCTTTATTGGGTGCACTTCTCGTAAGGGATTCTGTCTGTCCATATAATACGTGGTTCTTTCCTTAGTGGGCAGTGAGACATGTTCTGGGCATATAAAAAGAATGTACTGCTTTCTTGATTATAGTATTTCTTTAATTAGCTTAGT
Organism: Triturus cristatus; assembly: GCF_964204655.1. NCBI lineage: Eukaryota > Metazoa > Chordata > Amphibia > Caudata > Salamandridae > Triturus > Triturus cristatus. The sequence goes on along the minus strand of NC_140587.1, from coordinate 344,358,516 downwards.
ACCTGGACCTCTCCATTTATTCGTGAGTAATTCAGTCAATATATCAGGTAAGGGACCAGGATCTGAATGTTGGCTTTTATATAGTATAAGAAGTTGTTGAATCATATAAATCCCAGCTAAACGCTGTTCATCTGGGGTGAGATTCAAAAATGTGTGTGCTACTGTATTATCACCATACATTCCGGGACTGTCAATCCAATGAACGGCTGACCTAGCTAATTCTTGTTCATCCATAGAATCAAGAAAATGATAACCCCTTCGTTCTCGCAGTAATTTGTCAGCGGCTTGGAATGAATGCTCGTTAGACCTTATATTTATTATTGGTGTTTGAAAATTCCTGTTATTTTCTAGACATATCGGACGTATCGGATCAGTAAGACATCTAGTACTATTACAAGATTTTCCTCTACCTACATAGGCTATGGTTTCTGACTGTCCTGTGGGCAGTCCTGATCCTTCTTCCTCCTCGTTTTGTTCAAACTGGTCTACCGCTAATCTTTCTTCGTGTAGGCGTTCTATTTCTTTACGGATCTTTCTGCACATGGCTATTATACATTTTTGCCTATCATGTCTCCCTTCTGATATATTCTGGCTCCATCTGGTAAGAGTTTGCATTATTTCCGGATCTACCCCCGGTCGGTCTTGATTTCTGATTACGCAATTTATGAGGAAACGTAACAGTTCCCCCTGTATTTCCACTTTCTGGTATTCCATAGCTCTGTTAATACATTCAGAATCTCGCCCTGTTTGGACATAATGATATATATTATCTAGATGCATAGTCATTCCTGGTAACTTCCCTAAATACACCGTGGCTCGTCTGATACGTAATGATGCCAGGATCATTTCGTCCTCCTTGCCGGGCACAGGGTCATATCTACAATCTACTAGAAGTTCCTTAAGCGTGCGGGCATTTATGAGTTTGGGGGTACGTGGATGTGCTGACTCTTGAAAAGTAAGTTTATTTATTCTAGGTGGCGTAGAAAAGATATTGGTAGCACCTCCGGTAGCCCCGTCTGGGGTATCGGGTGCGAAAGGATTCGTTGAACGTGATACAGCAACTATAGGTGTGGATACAGCTATAGAAGTAGCTGTAGGGACAGATGCAGAAACAGATGTGCTTGCCGGAACTTGTGTCAGAACTTGTTGCTGTAGGGATACGGGTACTGGATCTTGGCGTTGAACCTCCCTGGCAGGTGGTCTATGTGGGGCGGGATTAGCATACTCGGGAGCTGCGTCATCTAAATATGAGGAAAGAAAAACATCTTCTGCGGTTCTAGGATGCCCCTTAGGATGTACCTTTATTGGAAATAATGGGGTTGGCAAGTCTTTTGGTATCCCTGGGGTAGCCTTAGGTAATCCTTCAGCCAGAAGGGGATACATACCATTCATAAGGGCATTTCTTTGTCTGTCTACTTGTTCTGATTTCACTCGTGCACCTTCTTTAATTAATAGATTTTCTCGGACTTCATTTGAATTCTCTTTACTCTTCTCTTCCTGTCTACGTGCTTTTTCTGTTCGTCTATGTGATTCTTTACGCCATAATTCAATGGCGTCTTTCTGTGATTGTCTAGCTTTCTTTTTCCATAATTCTTCCTCTACTTTCACGATGCACTCTGCATCCCAGGTCCCAGCTGCGGGCCACCTCTGACTTTCTGGTAATTCCTTAGTGTAGTCTACCCATAAATCGAGAAATAATATGGCGTCTAGGCCATGTTTATGATACATGAAGTACCCTGGAGTGTCCCTAGGAGGAATGGGAACAGCTTCTTCGAGTACCCCTTTTCTAGTTGTGATCTGTCTTAGTTTCGAAAAGAGCGGCATATTGAGAACTGGTCTGCTACTTGATCTTGAACAAACTTAATACAATAAAACACAATAATGAACAGTCATTCATACCACAATATGCAGGACGTATCAATACATTTAACATTTAACATTTAAAATGAGCAGCGGTGATGATGACGATGATCTAAGAAAAACTTAATCACTAAAACATAATACTCGACATTAACTGACTTATTCTGAATTTATATACTTGATATACTAGATATACTGCTAAACAGTACAGATACACTGCTGAAACAGTGCAGACCGGATTTGTGTACCCAAACCCGTCTGGACCGGCACAACTTATGTGCACGCCAGAACGCCTCCCCAGTAATGGTACTCACCGGGTAGCTCGGAACGGAAGGCCTCGGAAACTGAACTGAACTTGAACCGGACTGGACCCGACTCGAACACTTCGGACACTGGACTCGACTTGGGACTTCGGAAACTGGTGGGCCTCTGTATACCTCGGATCTTGCTCTCTCAGCTAGGCTCTGGTCGGGATACTTCGCACTTCTCACCGCCTCGTCTGGGTGTTGATCGCAGCCTCAGTCGCCCCCGCTTGACCGGAGGGAGATACAGGAAATCCTGCTGGTACGCGTTGTTGTCCGTCCAGCTGTGGCAGGAGACCGGGCAGAAGGAGAAGGCAGCCTCAAGTACACTGGCAGGCGGATCAACCACCACCCAACACCCGCAGCAGGAAGGGTCAACCTCAAGCAGGGACAAGCTCGGACACAACGAGCTAGTGGTGAATTTAAGCACAAGAACTTTTACACCTGATGAACTTTTAGTGCTTAACAAAGGCTTGGGTTTTGTCCCCACTAATGTTGGAGATCCTTTTCTACTGCGTTGTGAGCTAGCCAAATTTTTCCGTAAAATCCGTCTACACTTTTTCTTTAAAGATAGAGATCTGACATCCTCTGTTGATACTTCACCTGATAGGAATACAGGTCTTAAAAATCCATCCACCTTCAATCCTCCGGCTCATCTTACACCTGACCGAGTTAGAGTGTTTGAACAGGCAGTAATTCATGATATTACTAACATCACCACTAGACAAAACAAACCTTATCATAATTTGTCTTTTAGAGAGAAACAAGCCTTACAAACCCTCTCAAATGACGAGAGTATCACCATTAAACCCGCTGACAAGGGTGGTGCCATTGTCGTTCTGGACACGGATGCGTACCGCACTGAGTGTCTTAGACAACTCAATGACCGCACAGCATATGAACCCTTGCATATGGACCCTACACCCAGACTCTCGAGGGAGATTAAGGCTCTTGTAGAAGATGCTAAGACTGCGGGTTGGATTACAGAACAAGAGTCGCATTTTCTAATAACCACACATCCAGTTATGCCATATTTTTATGTCTTGCCCAAAATCCACAAAACCCAAAGACCACCTCCGGGGCGACCTATTATCTCAGGTATCGGTTCCTTATTGGAACCCCTTTCCACCTTTGTGGATTTTTTCCTGAGACCACTTGTAAAAGAAATGCCCAGCTATTTGCAAGACACGAAGGATGTCCTCAGACTTCTCCCGGACATCAGCTATGACACAGAGACAGACTTCCTGGTCAGTTTTGACGTAGAGTCTTTATACACCTGCATCCCACAGATTGAAACTCTAGAGGCGGTCAGAAGTCTCCTGGATGCTAGAGATTTGGACACCATCACCCCGGTCCATTTCATCATGGAATGTGCAAGACTGGCCATGATGGAAAACTTTTTCAAGCACGAAGAGACCATCTATTTACAAATCTCGGGTACATCTATGGGCAGCATTTTTGCGCCCAGTCTGGCGAATTTGTATGTCCACCTTTTCGAACAGAACAACGTACTCACCCAGACAAATCCTTTCAGAGACCACATTACCATCTGGAAAAGATATATCGATGACATCCTGGTTGTGTGGCGGGGATCTTTAACCTCACTTTTACAATTTCATGCATGGCTTAACACTAAGAATACTTTTCTCCGGTTCACAGTAGCATTTGACAAACAACGACTTCCTTTTCTGGATATCCTTATTGTCCCTGATCGGGGTAAATTAGGCTGTGAACTGTACAAGAAACCATTATCAAAGAACTCTTTACTCAGCTTCAAAAGTCATCATCCCAAGTCCCTTCGCGAGAATTTACCTGTTGGTCAGTTCTTACGCATTCGTAGGAATTGCTCAGATGTGACTACCTTTAACCGACACGCCGGGGATCTGTCTAATCAACTACAAGACAGACAATACCCCAAACGTTTGGTCAAACAGGCTTGTAAAAGAGCACTGAACAACAACCGGGAGGCCCTTTTGGAACCGCCGATGCCCAAGCCACCTTTGTCTAGAATGACCTTTGTCAACAGCTTTAGCACTTGGTCTAACCAGGTACAAAAGACGGTGCGCAGGCACTGGCGCATACTAAACACAGGAAATGAGGTTATTCCACCTCCCCTCTTTTCCTTTAAGAGAGGGTCCAACCTGCGCGATAGCCTCGTACATACCAGACCAAGAAACAAAACCAGTGGTAAACCAAATACTCTTTGGAATTTGCCGCCAGTTCAAGGCCATTTTCCATGCGGCCACTGTTCAGTCTGTCCTCAAACCGAGGTGACCAAATCAGTAGATATAGGTACAGGCACACCTTGGTTACTTCGTAAACATACCAATTGTAACACTGACAAAGTGATTTACCTCATTTCTTGCCCTTGCTCTCTGCGTTATGTCGGCATGACAACACGCAAAATTAAAACACGAATCTCAGAACACAAAAGTACCATCAGGCGAAACAGACAAGCAACGAAACTTACCAATCACTTTCTAGAAATGAAACATACACCGGAGGATTTAAGATGGCTGGTTCTGGAACAGCCTTTCATCCCTACCCATGTGACTGACATTACACGTTTTCTGTTTATCAAGGAACAAAAATGGGTCTTCAAACTTAAGAGTGACCAACAGGGTTTAAATGATGATATCCCGTGGTCCTCTTTATAGAACCCCTTTTTATCATTGATCTTCTTTTCTACTCAGAACACAGATTAATGGTATATTCATACATTGATTAACTTTCTTTGACCGGTACACTTTGACTCTACCCTTGATTATATATATATACTTTAGTGGGAAGGACACATGGATGCTCTTTCTGCATTATTTCCTCTGAAAGATTTTGATTTTTTATCCCATTACACTTAGGGATCTTTGACAGCCTCCTCTATGCTGCGTCAATTCATAAAGATGCGATGATCACCATACTATCATCGGAGACTACATGTCCCAGCAAGCCTAGCATTTCAGGGAACACCATTTCGCTTTTTGAACGCTTGCACGCTCCGTAGTGTTGACACGGAAGCGCGCCTACAAACACTTCCAGACTCCATAAATCATTCTCCTGCCGCCCGCCGGTTACCTCCCCTTCCAGCTCTGACATTTGGAGCGGGGTACCGACGGACAGGTAAGCGTTGCTTTTAGCAAACTCACACTTTTTCTTTTTTCTTCGTAAGAGCACAAAACGGCATACAGGCAGACTCACGGGACCTTTCTCTCTCCCTCCGAGTCTGCTCCGGTCATTTTAACTATTCTTTCACTCTGATTAGGATACATGACTCGAATGGTTTTCGATATCATGTATGCGAACCACTATATTATTTTAGATTCTACCCTTTGGTGAACGGTATTTCTGCCATGGTTTTAGCTTAGTTTTCACCAGCATAAGTTGAGGGAATTCCGTTTTTTGACCGTGCAGGCTGAAGGTGTTTCTCTACCCATGGTGGTAACATTTTCCCATTCTGGAATTCTTCCTCCTTAGAGCGGTGCCTCATAGTCCTGAGCGGATGCCAGGTGAGGCGAGGTGCGTACCCACATTGACTCGGGTAAGTGCACTTTTAAATTTCTGTCAATTACGATTTTTGATTTAATACATCATATGTCCTCCTTGCAAATTTCCATAATTTTGACAAATATTAAGAATTAAGGAATGTCCAGTATATTGATTTATACATTAGTTTTGGATCAGCTATATATACTACGGTGTCAATAGATTGATAGAGTGTCCCACTTAGTATACCTGTTTGTTTGTTTCTATCTAGAGGCCATCCTCCACACAATGCCTGTAACGTTTCCAATGTGACGCACAGGACTTCACCAGGTTGTATTGGGTACCAACCGTTGATTCAGTTTTTATTATTATTTTCTATCACGTTTTGCAGTAGCGTTTACATGGTCCTGACGAGAGCTCGGACTCCACTGTCCAACAGCCGAAACATGTAGACCTGTAATCTGACAGTTATTTGTTTAAGCTGTCAACACTTGGTTTTAATCTTGACACCAAGATAGCGCCAGAATAAAATTGCACAGTGTCTTGGTAGTCATTTTTAACTTCACTATTTCTTTCATCACTTTCTCGCACTGCAATCATCACCCGCTGGTAACAATTTGGCACGGTTGCCTTGGACAACCAGGGTACCACCACAACCAACATAGTGACTGGTACTCCGGGGTTCGTCCTTAGTTCCCAAATGATGAAGAACCACCACCGGTGGGTGATGGGAACTTAAAACCTCAGTGGAGGTTTTTAGACCCGCCACGGTTATTTGCGGACTCTCCTTCCTTTTCTTGCTCTAGCATTATATGCTCTGATCCTACACTCAAGACCCACAGTATTCTTTTGTATATTCAGGAGACCGGGCCTGCAACGCACCGCCGGCGCGTGAGATGAGAAAGTGTCCCTATTCGGGCGCCATTTATGTGGTAAATAATTTAATTACCGGGACTTAATTTGATACAGAAACATAATGAAATAGCTCAGTAAATAAGAGGCAGAATCCGTGGTATTAGAGGTTCGGAATGGGCTTTATTCCAGAGGTCGATTATAATCGGTTGCTCCAGGTTCCATCACCACGAAGGTTCAGGAAGTGAAGTACATACGTTATTGACAATCAATTACTTTTATACAATAAGCATTACAGTGAAGCAAATACAAGAGGCGTAACAATTGATAGTGGAGATAATATATTTATACGTGGCAAAGATAGGCGTAACTGGGTGTGTTTAAAGAACGTCATCAGATGTGATGTCATAAGAGGGTGGTTACATGAAAGAATTTCGCAATGTCAGCAGAAATACTTGGCAGAAATGCGCGAGCAGCAGCATGACGTGTAATTGACGTGCAACTAGGGGGTGAAGGGGACTTGACATTTAGCTCTACATGTGGCGACAGATGTCTGGAGGGTCAAGTCAACCTAATCCCAAATCATATCTAACATCCTATGTTTAAAGAACTAAGTTATCCAAAAGAGAGGTCTCTTCGAGTGGAATCTTATTCTATACTGACTATACTGACTATTAGTGCGTGTACAAGCGTCTAAGTGTCTATACTAGATGCGAGGGCGGAATCTTCCATAGTAACAGGGCTATGAATTACTTGCATAAAGACAGAGAAGCCAGGCCTCTTCTCGGTAGTTGGCAGAATGTTTACTTAAGCTACTAGACAGGAATGCATTGGGCAGGGAGCGGAGCAGATAATTTTCGAAGGTGAAATACAGTTTTTGGCAGGCAGCAGGCTGATGTCAGGCTTCGTGAGCCGCGCAGAGAATGAGACAAAGTTCATGGTCACAGGTGCAGGCTCAGACTGGAGCTTTCAGAGGCAGAAGGCAAGAAAAGCTTGATGACAGAATCAGGGCCTACTTGCCTGGACTGTAAAATGGCATAAGTGAACCATATAAAGGCGGTGGCCTTTCGTACTTAGGAATGGAATATCCGGCCCATTCATGGCGGATCAACAGAGGACATGTAAACGGTGGACGCACATGTATTTGCGTCTTCATAACTGGAACTGGAGGGAACATACATGTACTTGTGACATGCACATAGAACCGTTGGGGTCCAAGATAGGGGACATAACTGACCAGAAAAATCCATATTTCCACACAAGAGGAACCTCCGCTCCACCGACCACGCCCTGGCAGAGGTCCCCCGCATCCACAGAAACATTGCAGCCAAAACCCGGAATGAGCTCCCGGTGAACATCAGACGCTCCTTGACCCTGCACACATTCAGGAAGGACCTCAAGACCTGGCTGTTCGACTGATCCCGAGCTGATGCCCCCAACACCCCGGCACCTTGAGACCCTCTCGGGTGAGTAGCGCACTATATAAACCCCTGATTGATTGATTGATTGATTGATTGATTGATTGACCTCTGCTAAAAGAGAGGTTTGAAAGGCTGCTCACAAATCCCCGGGTGCACTCGGGAGGAATAGGGTGCTCTACATCAGGAGGAAGATGGGGCCAATACATCTGTTTACCCGCTGCCTAAAGACACTTGTGGAGTTCCGAGATGCAATAACACTCAATCTTTGCTGGAGGCGTGGCTTGCAGGGCCAAGATGGTGGACGTGTCTTAACGCTGCTCTGCCACCCATCCCCATTATCCAGCATTTCTTAGGCACCAGGAGTGGCATTCACAAACTACAAAGACTCTGCTGAGCTGCCTTGAGGAATCCCTGCTGGGTCGGGACTTGGGGCAGCCAGTGAGCAGTTGCAGCAGACCTGCAGCCCTATGTGGGCCACACGAGGTGACGGAGGAGTCAGACGCCAGAGCTGGGAGCTGCCAGCTTGCAGGAACGCTGAGTGCCTGCTGTGCCAAGGGGAGCCAGAAGGACACTGCCTGCCTGATGTTCTCTTCCTGATACCACTGAGGCAATGCCAGGGAGGGCACAACCCAGAGGAACTGGAGGTTGGGCCTTTGGGCTGTGCTTGGGTGGATCCATGGCCCCTTGCATTTAGTGGAGGGGGCTGCAAGTCCTGCTGTGGAGATGCACTACCTTCCAGCCCTCCTTTCACCCTTGCTGGACTGCATGGCCTGCAGGGCCCTGGATGCGCTTAAGCTCATCGGCCAGACCTGCTCCTGACCTATAATGGGTTAGATTGCTGTGCTTGTTGAGGGAACTGTCAGTGCCCAGGGGTCACAGCTGCTGGCCTGGTGTGGAGGTCTGAGAGCAGGAGTGCTGATCCCCACTCCTTTTGTGTGACTGATTGAGCTTACCTTTAGGCCTGAGGAGGCTAGCGCTGTGTGAAACTGCCTTGCCTTTGCCGTGTAGCATTCTTTTTGCAGTGATTACTAATTTATGGCCATGAGATGGACTAGCTTATCTGCACCAGTAAAACCATAACAACTGTGGAGTGTATCCTATATGAATTTGGCTGCCTGCTGTTCTCACCCTGCAACACTCTGCCTGCTGTTATCTACCACATTGCATCCTCATTGGCTAACACTATTTGAGGGCATTCGGCCGTTTCACTGGCTTCACAGTTGAGACTCAGTGCTTTCTTTCACCACAAAATCCTTTTACCTCTAGGCTCCCGGATGTTGTGACTTTTATGCTACCATAACCACCACAGCTTGGGCCGCACATGCTGCATTGCACCACAATCTATTGGCGGGCATCTGCAAGTGGCCCTGTGATTTCAGCTACCAGACCCTCCTACCTAACACTTGCACTCTGAAGCTGATCTCCTACCTCACTGTGGAGGGCAGTAGAGGTGATACGAGAGACTATTTCTTGCAGTTGCTCCTTGGGCTACCTGCACTACTACACAAAGACTCTTAACCACTGAGCCACAAAGCGGGCCCTTATCTGACCCTGATTGCCTGTCCTGTGATGACTCCCCTTTTTTGGGAGGCTGTTGAGATGGGCCGCACCCAAACTACTAATTCAAAGACCCCTCCATGTTCGTCATAGGTTGCGGGGACTGATCCCCCATGCCAGCCCTCTCCCCCTGGAGATAGGTTTGATGTAGTGCAGGCAGCTATAGAGCAATCCAGTGTTTTATTGGAATCCAAAATTGATAATGGGGTAGTGGATCTCAAATTGCTGCATGCAGACCACAGGAAACTCTTCAACCAAGTAACAACCGCTGAAGAAACTCTCTTGGAGATTCAGCCAATCACTAAACTTCTAGAACAACAATCAAAGGAATATGGCACTAGGATCCAGCAGTTGGAGACAAGAGTGGAGGATGTGGAGGGTTGCTCGAGGTGAAATGAAATCTGCCTTATTGGCCTCTCCGAAGGGGGTGGAGGGTCAAGACATGGTCTCACTCATCGAAAAATGACTCGGGGAACTACTGCCAGAATCCTACTTATTGACCTATTTCACCATTGAGAGGGTGCACCTGATTTAATCATGAAGACCTGCCCCTAGATCTGGCCCCGACCATTCATCTTTTAAGTTTTATACTATCGTCACAGGGACTCAATACTGTGCGAAACCAGGAAATTACAGGATATCAAGTTAGAGAATGCATGTGTAATGCTCTTTCCAGACGGCACCAAGGGAGTGCAGTGCTAACGCAGCTCATTCCTAGCAGTGAAGCAACAACTTCGGGGACTGCAAATAAGGTACTCTCTGCTATTCCCCACGTGACTGTGAGTGATATTTGCCAACAAGACTAGATTCTTTGATGCGTTGCAGGATGCCTAGGACTGGCTTGGGAGCTCTGGACTGTTCTCCAGCCCCTGATCGCAAGGAGAGAGAAGAGAGAGGGAGACCGCAGCAGGCCATTCCGGGTCTCGTCGCTGGTGGTGAAACCATCACTTCCCTGGCCCAGCGGCCATTCCAAACTTAGAGTATAATATATTGGAATGACAAAAAGCTATTAAGGAAGCTGCATGGATCAGAGAAGCTGTTCCTGGCTCTAATCAGGACTCGGTATTGGTGCAGTCTTCGGGTGACAATGAATCCTCCACAGCGCGCCCATCAGATACCAACTCAATGACTCTACCTGTCATCAATCCACAGATGTCAGACAACAATATTTGATTTATTCCCTGATTTTTTTTGCATGGTGTCTCTTGCTAATTTGAAACTGCACTCTACTGAACATAATGGTTTCTTACATTGCTTATTCTTCACCACCTGATTTTTTCTGGTAACCTCGTATAAATGCTGCCTCTCTGAGTTATGGGGGGGCCAGGCCTTGTGGGGGTGGATGGGGGGGCCCTCATCTTTCTAAGACAGTGTGCCCCCATAGAGGACGGGGCCAGGTCAGTGGCGGACACCCCTATGGTCCCCCTCTATCTCTGATATATTAGGGGATGAAACTCTGACTCTCCTGAGAAGCTTCATACTCTTCCGCTCACATATTTTAGGGTCTATTCTCTTTTGACATTGTTCGTCTGCTCTTGTGGTATTGCCAAAAAGCCATGTTGGCACTAGGTTCAAGTTTTAGGTTGTATTAGTTCTACCGCACCCACTCACTAGGGGATCCCAGCTCAGCCCTCCTACATAGCTACATGTACACAGATTTAAATACTATAAATACTATAGACACTTTCATCCAGCTATAATATGGCACACCTGAATATCATACCTTGGAATGTTCAAGATATGCACATCCTGTCTTCTCGATATGCAGTATATTCCTATTTCAAGTGTTGCACTGCTCACATTGCTCTGCTCCAGTAGTCACATTTAACACTATCAGAAGCGATCAAGCTGCAGCGCAAGTGGAGAGGGAATGTTTTTGCCACAAATATCTCCTCTTATGTCCGAGGGGTGTTAATCTGGGTCTGCCCGGAAGCTCCTTTCCAGGTGGAGGAGATTGAGATCGATGATTTACTGGGCTATACTCACTCTGATCAGATCCCAAAATACATACATATCACTTGGGACAGTGGACCTCCCCTGATCCCCACTTGGTGCCTAGTACACCTGCAATCAGCCATGCTGGAGAAACCCCTTTCTGCGCTCCCTAATTACCACTATTGTCAAATATTTTTATCACAACGCTGACATGGCCTCTTCAGCTCTGATAGAATGGGATGTGTTGAAGGTGACAATGCGAGGCTGCTGTTTGGGCCTGGGCTGTGAAATGCTGAAGCAGGTGGAGGGAGAGCTCAAAAGATAGAATGGGTCTTCCTATCTCTAGAAACTTGCACTTTTATTGAGCCATAGTGCGTTTCTGAACTTGCAAAAGCGAGGGACGCGAATGAGGACCTGCTTGAGTGATTAAAATGCCTAAATTATGAGGCGTACTCGCCAGGGAGCACACCACTGCTGACTGCTCTGGTCTTTTCTTGAATGGATAATTTAGCAGGAGTGGCCGATGCACCCAATAACTACATTATGTTTGTGTTTTGTAAAGCGCATGGCTAACTGAAGGCTTCCCCATGCTGGTGAGTACTGTGCTGAGAGTAGAGCTTCTGGTAGATTCACGGGGAAACAGCCATGTATTACGTTTCTTCCTGAAGGAAAGTACGTTTTCCAGTGCTCTGAAACTGGGTGGAAGATTGTTCCACAACTTCGATACTACATGTGCAAATGATCTTCCTCAACCATCTCATCCTTTTTACCCTGGTTATACTGAGGAAATGAAGATGCGAGGATCTCAGGTGTCTAGTTGGAACATCAATGGTTACCAACTCTCTGAGCTTTACTGAGCTCTTGTTATTTATGACCCTATGAGCTATACAGAGGGATTTAAACGTAATCCTTGCCTCAATTGGGAGCCAATGCAGCTGTTTGAGGGGTTCTCTTGTGGAGCCATAGCTAGGAAGCTTTAGAAGGAGCCTTACTGCTGCATTTTGCACAGTCTGAAGTCTCTTTATTACTTATTTTGGTGTGCCCACATAAGGTGTGTTGCCATAATCCAGATGGGAAACTATAAGGGATTGAATGACTGTTTTCCTTTGATGCTCTGGGATCATTACCAGTATCTTCCTGAGCATTCGGACTCAAGAGAAACAGATGCCAGACAATTTATTTGCTTGGTGGTCCATTGCTAGCAAATTGTTCAACCAGATTTCCAACTTTTTTATCACCGGTTTGGGAACGGTGGGGTGGGGGCATGTCAACAGGCCAGCAGATCAGAGGTCTGTGGAAGGCCTGGTTTTCAAGGATCATTAATTCCGTCTACTCACCATTCAGCTTTATGCGCAGCTTTTACATCCACTGGCGTAGTTTTTCCAAACAGGGTGCCAAATGTTTACTTCCTCGATTAGGGCCTTCTGCAAGAGAAACAACCAGCTGGGTGTCATCCACTAAGGTGGTAAGCTGGTGCACATATATATTGAATAATGTGGGGTAGAGAGACGATCCCTGAGGGACACCACATACTATTGGAAAACTGTCACAGAGGCAGTCTTTGTCCATGACTTGGTAGGATCTGCTTTCCAGATACAAGGTGAGCCAGCTTTGCCCTGAATTCCCACATCGTAAAGTCTATCTTTTAGGATCTTGTGATTACAGTACTCTGGAGGCACAATACTTAATACACAGTGTAAAATTCACACAGAAATGGTTCACCATTACACCTCACTGTACCAATCAACATTACCTGCATCTACAGCAGATATTGATTTTTTCCTGTCAGACCTACCCTATCCTAAATTGACCCCGACCCAACTTTTGTAACTTGATGCCCCATTTCCCCTGTGGAGATTCAGTGATGCAATGCAGACTCTCACTACAGGAAAAGTACGGGGCTAGACAGCCTCCCATCTGAATTATTAAGGCTTATGCGGATTTCCTAGCCCTGCATCTTCATAATGTATATGATGAGCTGCTCCTATCCTCTCACCTTCCTGATTCTCTTTGCGAGGCCACGCTTATCTCATTGCCAAAGCCCAACCACTGGTGCTGTTAAATATAGACTATAAAATATTGGCCAAGATTTTAGTGGAAAGGTTGGCACTGCTGGGACCCTTTCTAAAATTATGCTGCCTTTTTTGACTCTTACATTCTGGGCCTCACACCTGGCCACACTCTGGGTGATGGGTACTTGATCAAGAAAATGTGATTGACATCCTTGAATGGCCCCTATTTATTTGAGGTCCTCCCATGCTAAGGCATTGTATCTCAATATCTCCACTTGGTGAAACTTTTCTATGACAATCCAAACTTGAGGGTTAGAATGGGGAACCTAATTTCTGCACCGATACAGGTCCAAAGTGCATTAGACAGGGCCTTGGCTATTCGATCTTCAGTGGAGACCTGGTATATAACAATGATGAATATCTATGTCATATCGCTGTACGCAGATGACATGCAATTATATATCATTGATGTCTGTTCTGTCCCAAGTGGGAGACCTAGCATCCTCACTCAATTTACGCACCTGTCCGGGTTACATATGAACTGGGGAAAATCTTGTCTGTTCCCCACCTAGCTGATACAACACTCATGATTAATGGGGCTCCTGTCGCTTGGCAGCTGACTATGTTCCATTTGTTGGGCCTTCGGGTCTAACATGCAGATCAGGGCCTGATTGAGGGTGATCTTACACGAGCAGTCACTTCCTTGACATCCTATATATCCTTTTGGAAGATGCTTGCTTTGTTGGCCACTGGGAGAGTTGTTCTATCGAAAATGGCACTGTTCCCACATCTCCTTTATTATTTTGCTAATTTGCTGCTTTATCTTCCCCCCTGCTTACTTTTGAGGCCTACCCATACCATAGGATAACATTGAAGATTCCTTATTACATTTAATAAGCAGTTTTCCAATAGGGAACAGGTAACTGTATAATGATTAGTGTCTTTGGAGTTGTACTAAAATCCTTATTTAATGGTATTATCAGATTTTCAATTACAATTTAGAAAATGCAATTTTTAGAAAGTTGGACTTTTTCTGCCCTTTTGTGTCAGTAACCTGTCTTGGGGCACATGATTGGGTGTAACAAACAGTTGGATTTTGTGAATTCTTCCCAGACAGTCACACAATAGAGGGATTAGGTGTACCTGAACTGGCCATCTGCTGGGAGGATCGGGTAGGAGCTAAGAACAACCCAACTTGCAACTGAATAGGGAGTGTTCTGCCTTCACACAAATAACCTCCACATCATCACTGCAGCCAGCTTGAAGCCAGGGCAGGGGAGTCAGGAATTTTCATGCACTTCAAACCTACTGCATAGAAGCTTCTTTAACCTTCCAGAAATAGGTCACTAAGGTATACATATAGGACTTCATACAGCAACTCTTCGGGTTCACTCCTGGACCTGTGGAAAGACTCTCGGAGGACTGCCTGCTGCTGTGACCATCTGTGCACGCTGCTTTGCTGTACCTGGAAGGACTATCTGCTGCATGGAGCCTGCCTTGAACCCTCAGACATCAGCCCTGCTATTGAGCCCAGCATCTTCACCTAAACCCAGGACAACCGGAGTAACTCCCAGGGCAAGTTTGCTGGCCTCCTTTTCAGAGCCACAGGGACACAAATGGCTCTCCCCATTTGAACTCACACCTGAGCCCATCCTGAGTAAGCCCTGAACCCCAAAATAGTGTACTACCAGTCCTGGACGCTTGGTTGTGGTGCTAAAGGTGACCCGATGTCTAAGTCCCAAAAAGTGTCATGGGAACCAGAAGGAGACCGGGACCAACCTGCTCGCTTATCCACCCGGGGTGCATCACCCGGCAGGTAAACTTTGCAGCTTCTGCCACTTTTTTCTTCTACGTAGCAGCAAATCCTGTTCATCAGTCCTTCGCGAAAGGGGTATCTAGCCTAGTGGAACTGTCTTCTGCTACAGTCCTCTGTCTTGCTCCACTGGAGATTTTGGACTTCCAAAAAGAGACCAAGTCCGAACGTAGAAATCTTCATTGCGGCTCCAACCCAAGGTTCCTCAACAACAGCACTCCCTCCAAGGACACTGTCCGCAACCATGCTCCGCTGTACTTTACCTTCTCAGAACATTTTTCTCAAAATATCGCCTAAGTCCAAAGGCAAGTGCTAACAAGGCCCAATCCATGTCTTGTATCTGCCCCAGACTCCATTGCGGTCGATGATATATTTAGACTTTGAACCGGTCTTGCGCAATTAGATGTCAGTGGTTTGCGCTTTGATTTTTTAGTGCTAGTTTTACAAAAAAATTTACAAGGTCAGAACTCCAGTTCTACTGATTGGGTGTTTGTCATTTTGGTGTCAAATAATTTACCAAGATGTACTTTATTTTTCTAAATTGGTTTGGGATTTTTCTTTTGTTGTGTTTTCTCTCTATTACTGTTTGTGTGCCATATAAGGCTTTCTATGTAAAAGATCATCCCTCTGCTCCAATTGTCTCACATCCTGTCTCCTTCTATGTTCGATCTAGTTTCTGTGAGATAACTATAGATTCGAGTTGTAGGCTGAGGCGGATGATTAACCCACTTAAGGCAACTGATGTGCAGTTTTTTTTGCAGAAACATAAAATAAGAGAAATATATACCTGTTGCTACCTATAACATCTTGGATCTTTAGGAATTCTTTATAACAACACACAACTAGTTCTGGTATATCACTATTAACCACAATTCTAACAAATATAGCAGCAATAAGCAAAATGAATAACATTAATGTGACGAGCAATACATGAAATTGTTATGATTGTGTTTCCTGGAGCCCTGAAGGAGCAGAAGAACAACCGCGAAACATGTTTTGGCATTTGCAAGATTGTTTTGCGATCAATAACTTTCAAGTTGTTTATGTATTGTTTGAGTACCAACAACACAAATAAAAGATTTGGAAATCTTTTGAGTTTTGTTTGATACATATTTAATGGGACCTTTGAACTTATTATGATGAAGTATTTAAACATGTTTTAGTCCCGTTTGTTCTGTTCCCCTTATAAAATATTGTAATTTGTATGGTGGATGAATTACTGGCAATGTGCACTGAGTGCGCAGGGCCACTTTTTTGGGGATTATCCGTAATTTTATGGTGTTTTTTTCTGAAGGTATATCAAATGTAAAAGAATATTAGATGGCTGTAGCAAAATTAATAACACATTCTTCTTATTTTTTTATCTCAACGCTCATCCTACTGAAGGTAGTACCCAGCTGAATATCAAAGTCAGAGTGGCAATATCCAGTGTTCCTGCTTTCTCTCTTATCACATTCCCCTTTCCCCATGACCAATATATTATTGCATGTATTGTTGATAATGGCTTTGGGAAGGTGGTGAAACATACATTTATCACATTGGCTCTGGACTAGTCAATGCTTTCTAACACTGTCATGAGCCAGGACTTTTCAAGGGTCTAGTCATCAGTGGTCCTTGATGCTTCTTTCTTCCAGCTTTTAGGCAGACTTTTTCTAAAGATGTTGTCCTTCCAGATACAGATTGTTCTGAGGAGGTGGTGGTGGTGGTGAGGGTCTAGTGATATCATGTGAACTAGCCAGTGATTGGAAAATAACTTAGACTCCATTTCTGGCAACTTTCTAAAAAAATACCTGCCTTCTTTTGTGCCACTTTCTCTCTTAATTTGCTTCAAATCTTCACAGAGTCCCTTATGCAAAATGCCCCTAATCGTCATCTATCTACAGGTGACTTGTCCCTCCTTGTGCCACTCCCCTATGGTGCTGAAATTTCCTTTCCTCTACTAATGTAAAACTGGGTTTTCCCTCCAATTGAATGTCTAGGAAAACTCTGGGTCGTGCCCACCAATTTCACCAGCTTTTTTGGGGCACCCCCTGTCAAATGCAGATGCAACTCAAACCTAGACCTGCTCCTGCTATTGTCAAAGGATCCAGCCGCCAGAGTGGCACCAATCCAAGTGGTTTGCTGGGGTACCTTCTCATTTCCCCCAGGACATACCTCATGGGTGTGTCCTGAGCTCAGCAAAAAGGAAGAAATACTCCACCATATTATTTTCATATAGAGAGGGACCTTGTGGGGTAGTTTACAGTAAAGTCCACTAGAAACAGGGGTACCCCAATTTGGATGCTAAGGAGAGCAAAAGGGGAAAAAGAACATCAAAAACTCAAGTGAAAATGCTCTACCTTGACGTGTATAGATGGATCAAAAAGATCTCTCTGATATAACAGCCAAATCTGATTGACAGCAGCCACCATTAGGAGAAGAACACAAACACATGGATAGAAATCTGGGGTTGAAGATAATATTTTTATATCTTTATTTTTTTGATACAAATGTTCAACTAGTGAATCTACAAATAACTCATAGGTTAGAGATAAACAACACAAAAGATTGTTATTGATAGTGATATATACACAAAATAATCAAAAATGGGCCCCCATCAGGGAATAGAGAGAGTATATGTACAATTAAATAACAATCATATTGTCAGGCACACCATACATTCATACACAGTCAATCTTAAAGTGTAAAACATACATTTACTCTTCATTAAAAAATAAAAGAAAAAAGGTGAGCAGAGGGAAAATCTCCTCGCAGTGTGAGGGTGTCTCGGAGTTAGACACCGCTGGGTAATTAAGGGGGATGCGCCAGATCAAACAACAGGACACGCCGACGCGCGTTTCGGTGCAATCACCCACTTAATAGGGTGCCACCTTCTTCAGGGCGTTTTCTTTAGTTTCAGGGGGCCCAGCTCGAATTTGAACGGAACCTCAAGGACGGTGGGGATCAGTTGCAACAGATGAGGGACAGCTGCCAACAATGAGCTGCCAGTCGGATTCAACTTGCTGGTTTGTCCAGTTGAAAGGCTCCTGAGCTCCAGAAAAGTTTCTAAATCCAAACGTAGATGACTTCAACAGGGACCTATTTCAAGAATCATCCTGATGATTACAATGCATACCTGGGCCACTACTTCGGACTTCCCCTACTCAGAGTTTCCCTGCATTTGATGTACAGAGCCTCAAACTTTCCACCTGATCCAAGGCTCTCACAGAGAACCTCTGCGTCCGACGGCCACCATCGACAAGCCCATCCTTGGATTCAGCTTGCAATCCCACTCTGCGACGACCTTGTTGATGAGAAGTTTTCAATAGAACAGCAAAGGTAAATTTTCCACCTTGAAGAACCTGGGTCCTGTATGTGACCCATGCTCCAATGCAGTCGGCCTTAACTTTTGACTTTTATCCGGTCTAACGCAACCAAATGCCAGCAATTGCCACTTTCTGTTTTTCTAAACTTTGAAAAATCATATCTCTGGTTTCCTACATACAATGTTGATGGTTTTGGTATCTCTTTATTATTTTTTTTAACTGGGATGTTTATTGTGTTGTGTTCTCTACTTTTTAACTGTTTTGGTTCAAATAAATGCTTTCCACATTTCCCCTTAGTTAAGTCTGTCTGCTCTGTGCTACATATACCAAGGGCTGAGCTCAGATTTTAATTCTTCCATGTAACTGGATCTGATACGGAATCATGCCATTATTTCTTCAAGAGGGCTACAATCCAATTACATTTTAATTCACTTTCTCACATCATGATATGAGGTCTCTCTTCACGGCCCTCACATTGACTCTATAAAGAACTCAAGTAAATAGATGCTTTGCGGCACCCCTGCTACGCCTGATGGTGAGATTCTCCTGCTGCCCAACTACAAGAAAACCCAGTGGGAGAGATTCAATCACACCCCGAAGCAGTAGCCTTATCCCAGTCCAAAGTCTGCACCTGTCACGAGGACTGCACATAAATAGAAGATTCTAGTTTGTGTATTCATAAATTATTAACTTAATACAAATCTTAAACGACAACTCAAAAAGGGGTCAAAATTGCCTACCTTGGCATCCAAAATAATATTATTCCTTTCAATGATGTAAAATTATCTTAGAGTAAATAAATACAGCAGAACCAGACATTGCTGTGCAGATGTATGTATATTTCTTCATCCAAATGTGTATGTGATATAGAAATTTCCCATCTTTCATTATTCAAAAAATAATAAGGAATACAAATTTCAGCTGGCTCATGGTTCATGCCCTGGGGTGTACACTTGGAGCTTTCTCAAGGCTTTAAAATCACATGAATAAAATACAAATACATGTTTACAGAACATTTCCATACCAAACATGAACATCAGTGGGATCTGCACGAATATGCTGATCTGTTGACTGTGACTTCTCTTTGATAAAGAAGGAAACACATCCATACTGAAACTCCAGTGGTCAAACAAACTGAAAGAAAATATGCTGAGCTACACAACTGGCTATGGTGACCACGGTGGGACCTCCCATTCTTAGCATTAACACCTAAATGTCTATTAACAGAGAAGATGTCCTTCCAGTGTCAGAGTCCTGCTGATTACTTTCTAATCCTTTGAAAGGGCTGACATGTCACTCGGCTCAAGCTCAATCAGACTCCTGGATCTTTCCATTTAGTGAAACACTTGTCAATTGGGAATTTGTTAAGCAAGGAATAATCCCTGTAGTTTACGAGTCATCAGTTGACTGTTTTTACTTGTACATACAGAATCTTACTGTATTTTCACTTGCACATTGTGTGATCACTTATGAGCACATAAAAGTTCTCTATGAAATTACTTTCAATTGTGAATTAAATGTTTGCTACTTTGTTGATTACTGAGAGTTTTAACCGACATTTACCTTAGAACTCACATTATTCAATGTGCACTGGCCTACAGAGATGACCATTAACTGTGCCAGGCTACAAGGAATGAGCCCACAGTGAAATATTGCGTATTTTTATGTCATATCTACCTGAGGTTCCTTGGTGGGACACTGGACTGTCTTGTTGTATATGCATGTCACCAGTGACCTAACTCCATCCTTCTGTTGACCAGCCAATTCCTATTCCTCCCATCTGTATACAGAATACATCATGTCTCACTACTAGATTACAGAATCATGGGCAAACCACTGTCTAGTGAAATCCATTGTTATCTGACAAACATGGCTTGTTGTTTCTTATCTTGGTTCTGTTCTGCTCACCTCTGTCAACCAGTCCTTATAGGGAAGTAAGTGTGTTCCCCGACAGAAGTGCCATTCCTGTTCTCAGTCTTCCCACAGCCCTGCCCTCATCGACGCCCATGCTATAAAAAAGGAACGACAAGTGAGGGTCATGAAGGAAGAAGAGTAATAGAAATGTGCGTTGGCAGGAATACAGAAGCGCCGCCTATCTGATGCATTGAAGATTGACCACTATCGTTCACCTACGACAATACCAAATTTGGTTCTATCCCATGGGCACCCATTACTGGCTTCCTAAAGCCATCCTCTGACTGCTTCCTTCATGATCTAATGAGAGGGATTTGGGTAATTTTCACTGTGTAATTCACTGTCTTAGAGGGTTCAATGAGCTAATAATTGTCACTGTCTTGAGGTTTGCTATGCAGTCAACACATGTCAATCATCTATTTTGTATGTTTTTCACTACATATGCGTTAAGGTCCCAACCGTTCACATTAACATCAACCCCATGAACACTGTAGGCTTCCGTTGGACTTGAAGAGGATTCACCCAGTGTGTTCATGCGGATGACCTTGGACATTCAAACTCATCATGTTTAAGTGCAGACTCGTGCTAAAACAAGTGAAAATCACTTCAGGTGTGATGCACTAAAGGTTGGGTTACAAAGCACATTGACTGCTTTTCTGTCCGGATGATATTTTGAGATGCAATGGCTATGCAAATAACTTGCACCGCAAAATAGCGTATTGGTAGGATTTTCCGGAACCCCACTTATTAATATCAATAAGGAATAATCTTTCAACTGAATGGGCTCCAAATGCAGGGGTTTGGCCCGTAAAGGACAGCCGACCTCCATCCTGACATTTGCATGACATACAATCGTATTTTTAACATAGTTTTTGTCCTATTAAGGAAGCATTAAAAAACTGGCATTTCATAAATGGCATTAAGTTAGCAAACAGTGGCCCCTTAAATCAGTAGCTGCTGCCCGCAATATTGAGATCTCAAATTCACAAGCTTGAAGCTGTCACTTTGGGAATGCACAATTCCCTTTCGGGAGACAGTATAAAACCATTGATACATTCCATTGCTAAGAAGGAGAGTGTACCTCATTTTACAGCCCCTCCAACTTCACATTTACAATGGTTCATAAATATTACGGTGCGATCTATCACCAGTTTTAGAATGCGGCACTGTCACACCTAAGGACTTCTGGGTGTTGAGGGTGTTGTATCACGGTGAAAAAGCCAGGTTTCAAGTATCTTTCTGAAGTCCACCAGGGATGGTGGTGTTTGAAGTGGAGGGGCAGGTCATTCCAGGTCATGGCCACGATGAAGGAGAAAGAGCGACCCTTGCTGTGGCTGTCACGGATCCCGGGGATGTGAGCGAGAGCAAGGGAGGCAGAACGGATGTGTCTTGTGGGCAGGTGGAAGTTAAGTCGATGGTTGATGTAAGATGGTTCTTGGTCATGTAGAAGTTTGTATGAGTGTGTAAGGATCTTGAAGTGGCATCTCTTCTGAACAAAAAGCCAGTGGAGGTTTCTGAGTTGAGGGGTGATTGTGAGTCCATTTGGGGAGGCCCAGTATGAGTCTGGCTTCAGTTTTTGCATGGCCTGAAATCTTTGAGGAGCTGGGTGAAGAGCCCAGCGTAGAGTGTGTTGCCATAGTTGAGGCAGTTGGTGACAAGAGCATGTATGATGGTCTTTCTGGTGTTGGTGGGAATCCATTTGAAGAGTCTGCAGAGCATATGGGGGTTTGGAAGCAGGACGAGGCAACTGCTTTGATATTTCGTTTCATGGGTTGTACGTATGTTTTGGTATGCAAGCCGGTTCGGGAGAATGGAATCTGCATGTGATCAGACCAGTCGACTAAGATGGGGTCATATGTCTTTAGGTTGGGGGAGTTGGAGATTATCAGATCCAGAATTGCGCATTTGCAGTTTGTGGGTGTTTGCTATTGTTGTTGGAGATCATTGGCATGGAGAAAAGAGGTAACAGTGTCCATGTAACTGTTGCCCTTGCCTCCCCAGTGGGTGTTTAATTCACCAAGGAAGATATTGTTGTTTGAGCTGATGAGTTGCAAGTTGAAGAAAACCATGCAGTCCTCAATAAGGTATTCATCTGACACAGTGGGTGGTAAATCACAATCAATCAGTAGTTGGAGGTAGTGGATGTGGACAGTTCCAATAACATGCTTTCAAAGGACTGAAAATGAGTCATTGGGAGGGTTCGGCATCTCAGGGAGTTTCAGTGAAAGAGTGTGAAACCTCCACCTTGTCATTCTTACCAGTCGCTATGAAAAATTGAGAAGTTGGGAGGAAGAAGAAGATCTAGAGTATGGTTAAATGAGAAATTGAATATGTATCAAAGAGGCCAAGTCCCAAAGGACCTTTTACAATATATAAATATGTGCTAAACACAACATGATGTACGTTGTACAACATAAGGTAACAGGTGCATGAAAACCATGCTGTGGGTCTTATCACCCCCTCCTCCATGCCATGCTGGAGGCGAATACCTGGTGTTCTGAACTTATCACATATGCATATAATCGCTCTGATAACATGCAGTACTTCCATATCAATGTTGTGAAGTATGGGCTGATAACGTGCTCCTAATGCTTCCTCACACTCAAGCCCTCCGGCAAGAAATTCTGAGAGCATGCAAATGACTTAACCCGCTATGCAATGTATGGTGTGGCATGTTAAGTAAAACAAAAATATGGCGATAACTTACCGACTGATGACGAGTTAGGGATGCACTCATAGACTTCAATAGAAGACGTGATGCTAGCCGCTGCTGTGTATTAAAAGAAGAAAAAGTAAAGATTTCAATGTGCTGATATGTCCAACGAAGAACCATTGTGATCCCAATCCTAAATCCCAAAGGATACTTGGACAGGATGTACACCACTAAAGTGAAATATTTTGTTATGCAATAAACAATTTACACATATTAATTACATGATCAACCAAATCATGTTTATTCCAAATGACTCATTAGTCAACATTTCATGATGTCAAATAACTTAAATCAATGCAAAGATGAAATCTGGTTTGTTCAACAATAATACTTGGTGTGCTTAAGATGACAAATGCCCAATGCATTTCGGGACTGTTTGTTCCTTCATCAGGGGCCACTATAAAAACTAAAGTTAAAAAAAACTCCAATGTACAGATGTAATGACAGGATCTTTTACAATGTATAAATATGTGTTAAGCACAACATGCTGCAAGTTATCCAAGATAAGGTAACAGGTGCATGAAAACCATGCTGTGGATAGTCTAATGGATAATCCTAAATCCGGTGTGAATCCTACTTCAAGAAGAGAAGGATTGTTCAAACTAATCAGTTTCGTACTGCGGGGCAGTTTGTGTCCAAAATCACGTGTTTGAAAGCGCTGGTCGATACAGAATAAGAGTTACCAATTAGTTACAAAGAAAAATTGCTGAACTTATTTAGCGCGCCTGCCGATGAGTCTGACTACGGAAAATCATCTGGTGGTGGAGTCGTATGCAGTGATCTATGACGCTCTGAATCGTGTTAGAGCAAACGCCGGTTACTGGCCACAGGTATAGTGACCACACCATCATCCGCTCTACTCAACACGCATGCACAGACGTCACCCAAAGATTACACTGACACATTCATTGTGGGTGAAGAACTGCTGCAGGTTTATTTCATACAACATAAGTATGACGATAAGTGGGTTATCTTACGGGCGATCCAGGGCAAGCAGCCCCTCGCTGCTCCGCCCGCCTGGCGAGCCAGCACGCACGGTGGGTCGATGCCCGGCAGTGCGGCACATATTTTCAGATCCTCCATTGGATCACGTGATCTGTCTAATACTCCCGCCCCTTTTAACGGGGGCTGAGCGTGTTGTGGCACACCCCCGGTTGGTCAGGCCTCCCAACCGCCCGAAGGACTAACGGGGCGCCGTCGCGGTCTTCCCAGAACCTCCGTCGGCTCCCGGACCTCGGCTCGGGCACCCTTACTGTGCCGGACAGGGGTACCCTTACTGTACCGCCTGTCGCAGAGGTACCCTTACTGTACCCTTCTGCCTCCAGATCGCCCTGTAACTCCGCCTGCAACGCAAGAAAAAACATTAAAACATTCCAATAGCGCGCTGCCTCCGCCGCGCAGGGTAAGTGGAAAGGGTGGGAAACGCGTGGCCAGGAGGAGCGGCGCAGGAAGCAGAGGAAGATCTGAGGGGGTGAGGCGCCTAAAAAGGAGGGTCTAGCCTCGCCCACCCTTGGGCACGCCTCCCCAGGACAAGCCCATTGGGGGCCTCACCTTCCCGAGGCGCGGCCTCACTAGAGAGGCGGAGTAGGGGGGGGAGGCTCCGACGGGCGGCCACTAGAAGGCTGCCCTGCTGATGTCCCCCTGCGTGGGACGCGGGCAGCGGCATACTCGAGTTCTAACCAACAACAACGGACTACTGTTAAGTAACATCCAGTGATGCCTGCTGGGATTGTGAGCACAATTTTTGAACGGAGCCAATGTGGGGGTTAATAATAATAACTCTAGGTGTCTGCATAATATGTAAAAATATATCAACCTAAGACAATCAAGAAAGTAATATGAATGAGCTGTCCCTCCACCACATGAAAGCAGTACGCTAGGTGGAATTTCGCGCGCCTTAAATTGCTTCGCTGCTAGCGCCTTGGCATTTCTTTTTAAACTGTTTTTAACCTTTAAATTGTGTCTTACTTGAAACTGTATATTCGCTATTTGCTCAGCTTTGCTCAAAGCCCCAAGCCCCAAGCCGGAAGCCGGTCCCCGGTCCACCACGGTCTATTAGTGGCCGATTGTTGTGTAGGGACGTGGCTCCTCCCCCTGCCCCGTCACTTCCGGTTAGGGCACGGTACTTAAAACGGAGGGTGGCCCGGCCGCGCAGCGGACACGCGCAGCCAGCGCTCTGGTGGCGCGCCAAAGGCAAGCCCGTCTGCGCACATCAGCGTCCTGGAGGCGAGGCGGCTGGGGCTGGATACTCTGCCAGTTTCGCAATACAACCGACAAAGGGTTTAACCTACAGCAGGGAGACTCTTATGAATCTGGGCTCCTCACCCATATGTAAGAATGTTATCGATAAATGGGACGGTGATTTACTACTGCGTTGTCAGTACTGCAACCGGGGAGCCACAAATCACACCCTGAATAGAACGTTAGCGCCCAAAATACTGAGAAAGTACGTGCCGAATTAGGGATTAATGTTAAAGAAACAAGAAGACATTAATGCTTTGCTGCTTAATTGCCGCATATCTGTACAAACATGATCTACACATATATGAAATTCTATGCGAGACCAAGCCGGATTTCCTGTTCTTGACTGAAACATGGCTATCTGATTCATCGAATCCGACTATAGCCACAGCCATTTCCCCCGGGGTTTTTAGGAAGGATCATGCTGGAAGCAAGGGAGATGGAGTTGCTATTATTAGCAAATTGGATATAGCCATCACCTGCATTCCCATGGAAGACATTGAAGGGGTCGAGTGCCTCGGTTTCCGGGCTACCCTCTCCCCCATCACTGCTTAGCGGGAGTCCTTATATATAGACCCCCGGGTCACGCAGGGGTTTGCCTGAAGTCCAACAGTGACGCTATCGCGCCAGTGGCCTCCAGATTTAAACATTTTCTTGTTTTGGGTGATTTCAACATACATATGGACAAACAGGATATCCCGGAGACTGTCTCTGTTGGAATCCTTGGATGCGCTTGATCTTGTTCCATATGTCTTTACCCCCACACATATTAAGTAACCAAGTATTTGCCAACTGCAATATTCAGACAGAGACTCCCTTATCTCTACTATGGTCAGACCACTACCTGGTGGTGGGATTTAAGTTACCAAAACTAACGAAGCCTTCACTGACCCAGGTCCAACGGCCGTCTTTTACATCCAGGCCTTTTCATCAGATTACCCCAGCTGCCCTCAAATATGAACTCGATAAACACCCTCTTACGTCGAGCGGCAACATAGAGCAGGATGCGGAGGCCCTTGTTACGTGGATCGCGCAATGTACCCTGTCCCTCGCCCCCTTCACCCCGTGTTCTATTAAAATTGCTAGATGCTCACCCCCCTGGTTCAACGATACCTTGTGACAGTGTAGAAAGGACTGTAAATGTCAGGAAAGAGTATGCAGGAAAGATTTTAACGTGGAAAATAAAAGGAATTATAAAGAGGCCTTAAGAGAATATCACAAAAGAATACAGGAAGCTAAGAAGAGTTTCTTTGCAGCTAAAATTGAGTCCCCCGGAAATAAAAGCAGAGAAATCTTCAGGATTGTTAAAAGCTTCTCTTCACCTAGCGCTGCAAATAGGCTCTCCCTTCCCTCAGCTGACTGGACCGGAAAGTTAGCTAACTTCTTCGATACGAAGATCATAACAATTCAATCATCTTTTGATGGTTTGGATGGGAAAAATGTGGATGGCTTCCTCATTAACCGCCCCCCAGAATCAGGATGGTAGGGCCTCCCCTTCCATCTTCCCTCCCTTGTCCCCCGAGACGTCCTTACCAATAATGAAGGGCCTTAATCCGGCTCTCCTGTGGATCCATGCCCTGTCAAATTTCTGGCTTCAATGGTGAAGGTTCTGAATCCCACAGTGAACAGCGTTTTGAACGTGTCTCTTCTTAGCGGTCAGGTCCCAGTTAGCTGGAAGAGAGCGAAAATTATCCCCTTATTGAAAAAACCTACGGCCGATCCCATGGTCTTAACTAACTATAGAGCGATCTCTCTGCTGTCTTTCTTTGCAAAGACAATAGAGAAATATGTTCATTCAGTGATCAGTGATTTTGCTGAAGCCAATAACCTTCTCCACCCGAGTCAGTCTGGTTTTAGGCAGAACCTTAGCACAGAGACAGCTTTCCTGGAAGTCTCCGATTCCATCAAAGAGACACTGGAAAAAGGTGGCAAAGCTGTCATAGTACTCCTATACCTCTCCGCAGCTTTCAACACCGTGCCCCACAGTCTCCTCCTGCAGAGGTTACGGGAGTGTGGACTCGAGGGCACGGTGTAGAAGTGGTTCTCCTCCTTCTTGGAGCATAGAAATCAAGAGGTCTGGTTGCCCCCATTCTCGGCCAGCGTGCCGCCCTTGAAGGTTGGTGTGCCACAGGGATCTATCTTGAGCCCTGTACTCTTTAGTCTGTACATGGCTCCCCTGGCTACCCTGGCGGAAGCGGGTGAGGCTATGATTATGTCCTATGCCGACAACACTCAGCTGCTGTTCACTTGCAAGAAGGGGGGGGAGTTTAACGGGGAGAAGATTAACAAATGCTTGAGAGAAATCTTTGCCTGGTTCAGACATGACCATCTAAAATGTAACCCGGAAAAGTCTGAAATTATCTTTTCCGTACCCCCCCTCTGGACGCCTGGAAACAATGGTGGCCCATGGACATGTCTCCACCCCAGTCAGCAGTTAAGATTGTAAAAATCCTGGGTGTGAAAATTGATGATGCCTTATCTACGGCGCCCCAAGTACAGTCAGTAGTGGATACGTGCTTTGGCCTCTTGAGAATGCTCCGTAGGTTTCTCTTCCTACTACCGACCTCGCACAGACAGACAGTCGTTCAGGCCCTTATCACCTCCAGATTGGACTATCCCAACGTCCTCTATCTGGGCCTTCCGGAGTTTATGCTCAATAGACAGCAAGTCGTGCAGAACGCTGCAGCCAGGGCAGTCCTGAGACTTGGACCTAGAGACCGGATCTCCCACCACCTGAAGAATCTGCATTGGCTGCCCGTCCGATGCAGAATACTTTTCAAAGCACTTGTCCTTTCCTTTAAAGCTCTACATGGCATAGGGGTACATTACATCCATAGAAGAGTTTCATACTACGTACCTGGCAGATCCCTTAGATCAGCACACTAACACTTAATCGCTATCCCTAGGTGTCTTAGAGCCCGCCGTGGTGGACGCTCGTTCCAAGTGATAGTGGCTAAATTCTGGAACAAGCTGCCTCTTTCGCTGAGGCAGGCCACGAGTATAATGGTTTTCAGGAAACAATTGAAAACCTGGCTGTTCCAACAAGCAGTATAATGGCCGACCGCCCCGGGACCGATGATCATCTAGGTCCTCTGTATCTTTCTGTCTCAGTGCCGGGATACTCTTCTGAGTAGCTGTGCACTCTACAAATCCAGTTTTAACATAACATAACATAACATGTAATACACCCTCAGTGAAAACTCACATTTGTGTACACAGAGACTATTGCCAATAATATGAGCAGGAATAAATGCACTAAGGGGCCGATTCCGATTCCAGCCACGAACCGACCGACCGACACGGACCCGGACCGGATACCGACCGACACGGACCAGCGCCGTACGACCCGTGTAGTACGATGCAACGCGTGTGAATTACAACAACACGTACGGAATACAAGCCGTACGACCGAGCTGTAGGGAAAATAGTGATCCGGCCAGAAAACCGACTGACATGTACCCGGAATGGATCCGACCGACCCGTACCTGCGATGTCCGATCCACGCAGTACAATGCAATGCGTGTAAAACCAGACCGACTCGCATGGAGACCAAGCCGCACGACTGACACGCACAGACAACCGGCCCCACAAGCAACAGAGACCTTCGCGACTAACGCGTATGAAACACAGAAGATAGGCAGCGTGAACGAGGTGGAGAAGCCCGCACGAGCCAACATCAGCGTCAGTTTCCGTCAGATGAACGTCTCCTTCATGCCTACAAAACCCAAAGGAAAAAAGACAAAAAAAGGACAAAGCCAATAAATATCAAATAAAAACAAACTGGGACAAAGACACACCCACAACTCCAACTATATAAAGGATTACAATCACTACCATCATCCCTTTTAAACAGGAGACACAACCAGCAGCAAACACCATTACACAGCAACCACACACTCACAACTCACCCATCACACAACCCACACACCATCAGCACCTCATCCAAAAGCACACACACATACAGCCAGCAAAACCAACACCAACCCACCCTCACTTGCACCCTCACAAACACATCCCTCACCACCACCACCCATCACCATGCCCCCAAAGAAGAATCCAAAGTTCACAGATAGTGAGTTAGAAGTGCTGGTAGATGAGGTCATCAGAGTAGAGCCACATTTGTTTGGTACATTGGTCCAAAGGACCCCCATGTCACAGAAAACCAAGATGTGGGCGAGGATTGTGGACAAGGTGAATGCTCAAGCACCAGCAAGGCGCACAAAAGACGATATCCCGAACAGATGGTATGACGTGCACAGGAGGGTCAAGAAACTCATCGAAAAAGATAGTGCCCTGAGTCAGTGCACCGACGGTGGCCCTCCTGCCAAATCAGTCTACTTCAGGACCTGGGAGGTGAAGGTGCGGGACATCCTATCACCAGAGAGCGAACATGGGCTAACAGACATACCAGAGCCTGGTGAGTGCACAAACAACATACCCAAGATTGTGTGGCAAGGGGACAGTGAAACCATGCACCGCAAGCATAGCTACACTAACCAATAGATAATCATACCAAGATGTGTATGCCAATCAGACAAACACAATACCTGTCATCTCATAGTGACTTGGAACTGTGTCATGACATGCACCAACCTACAAAAAATAGAGCAAGGCAGTGGCACAAAGCTAAATAGACACTGCCAGACAGTTTGCCACCACAAACACACTACCTCACCTGTGCAGCTGACTGACAGGAAGGAATTGTGGGGATGCAGGTAAAGTGAGTGTATCCAAAAGAATGATGGGGCCTGTAGTCACAGATAATGCTCCCCCTCCTGATTGGTCCATCAAGACCTCTCTGAAACATGCCCACATCACAGGGAGTAGAAAATGACTGACAAGATGGCTGACACTGGCTCCTGCTGTGGGGAGCACAAGGCCCTGCTAGGGCATGTGCACAAATCAGACACACACACACCTCAACACAAACTCCACACAACTCACCAGGGAGAATGCATTGACCCACACCTCTGTGAAATATCAGCAAAAGATACACCATACTGGGTGCTGCTGTGTGAAGCACAGGGGCTCTCTTTGGACTTGTAGCCAAACAAACACCAGGATTTCACACTCAGCCATCTTGCCATTGCTGTCACACACCCTCACAGGGAAGCAGAGTCAAGAGGAAGGAAGTATGGGCATGCTGGGAAGGGGGTGTAGCCAAGAGTATGATGGGAGTCGCAGTCACAGACAATCTACACCCACCCACATGGCCCAGTAAGCATACACTGAACCATGCTCACCTCACAGGGAGTGGGAAGGGACTGACAAGATGTCTGACACTGGGCTCTGTTGTAGGGAGCACAAGGCCCTGCTGGAAAATGGGCTACAACAAACACCAGGACTTCACAGTCAGCCATCTTGCCATTGCTGTCACACCCCCTCACAGGGCAGCAGAGTCAGGAGGAAGGAAGTATGGGCATGCTGGGAAGGGGGGTGTAGCCAAGAGTATGATGGGAGTCGCAGTCACAGACAATCTACACCCACCCACATGGCCCAGCAAGTTCACATCCCCCAGGGCCTCTAAACCTGTTCTGGACAATGTGCTTTGTGCACAACCCGTTCACCTTGTCCAATCGCACGCAACTCGCCCACATGACATGGAGCGTTCATGTTGGGCCAATGTAGCAGATGACTGTGGACTTTACTCTGGACATTTCATCTACCAGCACATCCAACTATAATGTGAACTTTGGATTCCAAAACCAATGTACAGCACCCACCATCCTGTGCACTTTCCTCACATATGTTTGAAAATAAACTCACCAGTACACCATACTTGCCTCTGTTGTGATTCCAACTTGTCATGTGTCATGGAGATGTCGATCTGCTACACAACACAGTGCATGCCAAATACTGCAACAATGTGACCAACGTAACATGAGTCATGGTGATGTGACACATGTGAGGGAGACACCCCTATGGCACCACAACACATACTCACCATGGCCATGTTACTCATCCTACACGATGTTGACCTGAAACACATTGGCATGCACAGACACAACACCAACCCCAGTCAGTGGTAACAAGTCCACAGGTGAGGTAAGCAGATGTCAGTCTGATGTGGGAAGACAGACAATGCACATAACAAAGCGTAGCAGAGGGGAACAACCTTTACATCGTGGTTAGTACACCGCGATGCAGTTACATCGCAATCGTTACAACGGCAGCATTCAACCACGCCATGCCATTACAATGCAAGTCTTTACATCGACTTGCGCTGGATGGCGTGCTAACATTACAAATAGTGTAGTTTACTATCCCAACACCTTCCCTACTGTTCAGTGGACTGGAGTTGGAATAGTAAATTACGCTTTTCTAATGTTAGCACGCCATTTAGTGCAAGTCGATGTAAAGACTTGCGTTGTTAAGGCATGGTGTGGCAACATCGCAGTCGTTGTAACGACCGTGATGTAACGGTATGCGTTGTAAAAACTCACGTTGTAACATCGTACATCCACCACAGGTTCATTACACATCAGCAACATGTTTATTCCACAATAGTTGCATGGTAATTCTACGTAACAGTGGACACGCGCTCACAAAGTGTTGGAGAATTGAAGTCCAGGGATGTGTGGTACATCAGTTGATGGGAATTGACAAATTCCACACTGGTGTTGGATTCTGGGTGTTGGGGGTCAGTGTTGACCAAACAACAGGCAAAGTACCCTGGGAAGGACAGACACAAGACACAGTTAAAAGCACAGCAGAACAGGAGAGAAATGCAATACACATGCACAAAGACTTGCGTTGTTAAGGCATGGCGTGGCAACATCGCAGTCGTTGTAACGACCGTGATGTAACGGTATGCATTGTAAAAACTCACGTTGTAACATCGTACATCCACCACAGGTTCATTACACATCAGCAACATGTTTATTCCACAATAGTTGCATGGTAATTCTACGTAACAGTGGACACGCGCTCACAAAGTGTTGGAGAATTGAAGTCCAGGGATGTGTGGTACATCAGTTGATGGGAATTGACAAATTCCACACTGGTGTTGGATTCTGGGTGTTGGGGGTCAGTGTTGACCAAACAACAGGCAAAGTACCCTGGGAAGGACAGACACAAGACACAGTTAAAAGCACAGCAGAACAGGAGAGAAATGCAATACACATGCACAAAACATGTCGCAAGAAACCTACACAAAAACAAGTTAGCAGTACTACCCTATTGTGGAGTACACACCACCTGAATGGACACATCACTGCATGCATCCAGTCAAGTGGCACTCAGACAGCAACAGATCAGCCACAACACATTTCAGGCTACCTCCATACATTGACATAACAACCCTGGAAACTCACATTCAGGTGAAGAAGTTGTTGATGAGCTGTGAGCGGACGTCATCATCATCTTCATCATCACTGGCATCTTGGCCCAGGCCGGGATCCTCCACAGGTGCCGGAGGTTGGTCATCGTCATCGTCATCCTGGAGGAGAGGCCCCTTCTTCCGCACTGCCATGTTGTGTAGCATGCAGCATACAAGGATTATTTTGCACACCTTTGCAGGCTCATATGGGAGGGCCCCTCTGGTGTTGTCCAGGCAGCGAAAGCGGTTTTTCAGGAGGCCGAATGTCCGCTCAATCACCCTCCTGGTCCGACCATGTGTCTCCTTGTAGCGCATCTCGGCTGGTGTCACAGGGTTCCGGAGAGGTGTCAGCAACCACAGCATGTTGGGGTATCCGGAGTCACCTACACACACAAAAATAAACAAGTAGCTGAGTTTTGTAGGAGTGCGGAATACAACATTGACAAACACACACAATGAGAAACAGTCAGTACACACCGACAAGCCAGGCATGCTGAGCTGGCATCTGTGACATCAGCGTTGCAATGCGACTACTCCTCATTATGTAGGTATCGTGCGCAGAACCAGGGAACTGTGCACACACATGTGTGATAGACATGTCAGCAAGACATACCACCAGAGCATTGATGGAGTGGTAGTGCTTCCTGTTCCGGTATGCCTGCTCATGTGCCTGTGGTGGTATCAGGGCCACATGTAACCCATCAATAGATTTGTTGACGTTCGGCATCCTCCCAAGTGTATAAAAGGCATACTTTATTTCAGGGAGTTCAGCTGGGCTAGGGAACTTGATGTACAGGTCTAGGAAATGCAACATCCTCTCCAAGACATCACGTAGCACCCAACTAAACATCGTTTGCGACATACCACCAGCAGTAGCCACAGTATACTGGAAGGTACCAGTAGCAAAGAAGTGCAGGGCTGCCATCACCTTCACCTCTGGGGTCAGTGCTGTAGGGTATGTCCAGCCAGGTAGCAGATGTGGCGCCAAGTGCTCCGCCAACTCCTCAATCAGTGGCCTGGTGAAGCAGTACCGTCTGATGCAGTCGGGCTCCTGCATGGTCGCAAGGTCTGGGAATGGTCTGTGGACAGCTGGTGCCCTGCAGTACAGAGATGCACAAAGGAAGATTGTCAGTTGATCCACCCATGTGGCCATGACCAGGCTCAATATCACATGATAGATCATGACATTACACAATGTACTGAGGTGTGTGCTGTTGGGCATGGACACATATGTCACCTACATGACCATCACCTCACATCTCAATTCCACATGAGTCCCATGTAGTGCAATGGCCAATCATCTGGCTGTGTCACCCAACCTATGTACTGCTGTGATGTTCCAAACACACACCACAGTGACAAGTGAGGCCTGATGTCTCCCAGGCATCACAGATCAGTCAGTCAGTCAGTCAAAGTATGCTTTATTCGAAATTTCATCATAAAAGCAGAATACATATAACACAAAAAATGATAAAATTCATACAAGATTAAAATGTGATATCAAATACAAGACATACTTTTTAGAATTTCTAACTTGATTAACGATTCTCGGTTAAGACTAACATAGTGTATCGATTAAAAAGTAAAAAATGATAAAAAGTTTAAAATTAGCTTGGTTAAAAAATATTTAATTCAAATAGGAAAGTACAGGTTTGAGGTTTTTAGGCATAATCACATGACAGAGAATAGTCAAGAGACTAGCAGTCTCTGTCTGATCGACCACGCCCATCCGAGATATTTTGCAGTAGCTATTGAAATCCACGTCAGAGAACTAGTGCGTATAATACGCAGGGCAGCAATACTACTAGTAGTCCCCAGATTTTTGCACATCGGGGATAGCCAAATTCGTCTGGGGACCAAATAGGCTTTACAAGCAAAAATAACCAATTGTTTCTTTAGTAATGCCACACACAGGGCAGCTATCACAGGATCCACCTTCCCATTTAGCTACCAAATGTCTGAGGGGGAGAGCACCTGCTCTTAGCTGGAAAAAAAGCTTCCTTTCACCAGGTCTAGTTATGATGTCCCAGTAGGGTTCCAGGGAAGGATACAACTTAGCTTCTAAAAATCCTCCAGCCATAGACCCAACACTAGAACAACTCCAATGCTGAGAGGCTACCATCTCCCAGTATATTTCTTTCAGAGTACTTTTGGAGGGGAAAGTTGCTCCCACAGGATCTTCCCAGAGCAAGCACATACCAAGCTCGGTCAAAGTTGTCTTAAGTGATTTAAGCCACCCAACTTTGTGGAACACATCAGATTTGATAATGTCTAGGAACCCCTCAGCGTAATGAGAGAGCACTGATGTTGTCCATAGCCTTCGCCAGTACAAAATCGGACGGAGCCTGGCCAAATCAGTAACTGCTCTTCTACCAGATCGTATTTGAGGGGCAACAACGGGGTGCTTTTAGGGACACCAGTTATTGCCCGAAGGAATTTGTTTTCCGAGTATTGGAGTGCGGCCACCTTCTTGAAGCCCCACAGCTCGGCCCCATAAAGTGCAGAGCCTAGGGCCTTCGCTTCATAAACCTGAAGTGCCGGTTTTACTGGTTTGGTCAGAGATTTTCTGTTCTCTGAACTAATGGCACCAGACAGTTGCCTATGTCTAAGTGTGGCAATATCTATGTGCTGACGCCATCTATTATCACTGGTTATGTGCAGTCCTAGATAAGTAAAAGTCTTTACTACCTCTAGCGGACGGCCATTCATGGTGATTTTCGATTTGAAGCTACGGCGGGGGTTAAAAGTCATAAGTTTTGTTTTGGCCGTATTAACCTCTAAAGCACACTGCAGGCCCCTTGGGGTCTTAGATAAAGTTAGCGTATCATCTGCAAACATTAAAATAGGCATTTTAATGCCAGCTAAAGAGGGAGCATCTACCTTTGCAGAAAGCATACGGGCAACTACATCATTAATATACAATGTAAAATGGACGGGAGCCATTGAACATCCCTGTCGGACACCCCGTTCGACTGGGAAGTCCACAGTCACCGAGCCCTGCCCCCCCCCCCACTGAATCTTGGCGAAGTTAGTTTCATGAAGTCTCATTATCAATGATAATAACTCTCCTGGTAGACCCTGGTTCTTGAGAACCAGCCACAGTTTGGTCCGGGGAACCAGGTCGAAGGCAGCCCGCAGATCGACAAAAGCTGCATACAAGCTGCCCTCGCCCAACACCACGGTCTGCCACTGCAGCAAGGTAAAACGAAAAACCTGGTCCACCGTGCTTGTGGATCGCCGGAATCCTGCCTGGAAGGGTGACAGGGCATTGGTCTCCTCGGCCCAATCAAGGAGCCTGTTGACAATCACACGCCCCACAACCTTTTGTATAGTGTCAATAAGGCTTATCGGTCTGTAATTACCCGGCTGCGACCGATCGCCTTTCTTAAACACAGGTATTATTACCGCACCCTGCTAAGATGTCGGTACTACTGCACCCTGAGCAATAGCATTGATAAGAAGATGTATGTACTTGCACCAGCGGTCTTTATCATTAATGAATACGTCAGCTGGGACACCATCAAGTCCTGGGGCACGTCCACCAGACACTGAGCTAGGGCCATCATTATTTCTTTAATACTAAAGAAATTATCTCTAAATTGGATTAAACTTATATCTGACCCGATAACAGATATATTTGACTCAGCGTACTGGTTTTTAAAGAATTTTACCCATTCGTCTTCCGGGACATTGTTATTTGGGGGCTCGGGGAAACCCGAACTACCCCACTTGACAATGCTCCAGAATAACCGGGAATCTTTCCTATCACTGGCTAATTTTAGCTCAGACCAATGACGCTCGTCCCAGGCTTTCTTAGCCTTTGATATGCTAGCTTTATATTCCTTCCTGGCAGAACGAATAGCAAGAGGTTGCTTTCCCTTTATAGCCGTACCTAAAGCTAATCGTGCATTTCTACATTGGTCATTGTACCATTTTGCGGGCTTTGGAGCTCTAGTTCTTTTGTTTTTCACGGGTATGAAGAAGTGGTGTTTGATTGTACAAAAAAGGGAATCATGAATGTCAACCACTCCACCTAGCCCGGAATTAGATGAATTTATGTGCTCAATAGCTAGTATTGCTTTGTCTACTTCATTGCTAATATTAGTAAAGCCAATTGGTTGGTCGCTACATTTACCCACCGTAATCTACGCATGTCATTAGTAGGGACAATCGAAGGAGGGTCAAACTCAGTAGGGCCTATGGACAAGTTAGAAGAGGACCACCATTTATGGACTATGCACAGGGGGTTGTGGTCACTCTCGCTCCTCCAAACAACCTCCATGTCGCAGATCCACCGCCACAATTTAAGGCTACATATAACGTAGTCAATTCTAATTTTATGTCGCCCATTGTCAAAAGTACTGGTCCCGTTTGTGTCACTTCAAGTCCTCCCATTTAGAGCTCTGAGGCCCTTTTCATAACAAAGGGCATTTATACAGATCACATCATCGGTCCAGCACACAACCGATTTGAGCTCCAACTTGGGAACTCCCCATTGCCGATCTTCTGCATCACCAAAAAAGTCATCATCAATGACTAGGGGTTCAAATGTTCTATTTAAATCACCCGCAATGACTATGTTATTGTGCAAAGAGTGGATATCAATGAGACAACCCAAGGCCGCTAGAACCTCGGATCGTCCACCCCTACTACTCCTAGCGTATACATTATAGATATCAAGCATTCCCAATTTGTCTAGGTTCAATCTAATTATTTGGATGTCTCTATGACTGGTGTCAATGACTTTGACAAGTAATTTTAAACTCTGTTGGACCCAAATAGTTAGTCCACCCATAGGTCTCCCCTTTTGGCCTTTTAATGCAGGCACAGAGTAATTCAAGTAGCCCTGAACAAAGGATGGTTCACATAACCAGGTCTCTTGAAATATACATAGATCAAAGTCATTGATAAAGCAGAGCCAGTCCTCGGATACAAGTTTAGAGAGCAACCCTTCAATGTTCCATGAAAGTATCTTCCCTGAATTACCCCAGGTTCGTCCGGAAGATTAGTTAATAGCGGGCTATCAGGGGAGATAGGAGAATTAATACAGGTACCAACACTTGCGTCTGGTGATAGATTACTTGACTCATTGGGAGGGAAAGGCAAATCAGAAGCTGGCTCTAGGATGTCTGTTATTAAACCCTTGGGATGATTATGTCAATCCACATCTTCAAGACTAGCTAAGGCCTCATAACGGTTACCAAGGGAAATACCAGGATTGGGCTGATTGTAAAATAAAACACCTGGATTAACAGTAGAGACTGATTGAGGTCTTGGGTAAAAGTAAGTCAGTTCCCAGGTAGAAATATGAGATCTCACATTATTCGTATACCAGTTGAGGATGTGGCTGACGGCTCTGGGATCTCTGAAGTTAATTATTACAATGTCCCCGTTTATATTCTTAGGAGTATTTCCCAACCAAGAAAGGTGCCGTACATGTAGAATTTCACCATTTATATACATAGGGAGAGGGCGATTCTGACCCAGCCAATGTATGACTTTGTTTTTTAGCTGCGAATGGCCTTCAGATGTCCCCTCTTTCAATATTGGGACGCCCGCGAGGACAACTACAAGTGGGGCTGCTTCTGGTGGCAATTCTATTTGCGGACCCTTGCGTTTCTTTGCAATGGGAGATGGAGTTCTACCTATTTTATCACGTGTTGGACCTATTTGAACTATGTCAGCTTCCCTCAAAGACTCTCTACCTTTGCTTAGAATAGAATGTTGCGGTGGTTTAGGAGAGATATTTCTTCCTGTGCTTTTGTTGTTTAAGTTATTAACCCCTGTCAGGTTTTGAGGGATAGGCGTTAGAGATGATGCAGTAGGGGGTGCTACAACAGGTGCTATAGTAGAAGGGGACGCCAACGTTGGCTTAGAGAATTTCTTAATTAATTCCCTGTTATTACCTATTGACAGTTCAATATTATCCAGTCTTTTATCTATTATTTTTAGCCTCTCAACAATAGGTAAAATAAGTGATCTAAATAGCTGTTCTGCATTGCCCAAAACCTCCGCAATAGATATATCATTTGCAAAGCGAGAGATGGCAGTAACTGGGAGAGGTGTTTTGTCAGAACAGGTTGCACGACCCTTGGCAGTTAGGACCGAGTCAGTGTAGTGATTTGTTTTTTTCTTGCTCCTTAGCAACACACTGCCTCTCTTTCTCATTTTACTAGGTTGAGGACCAAACAATTTAGGTTGGCCAGATGATTTATCCTTTAGAGGAGAGAGTCCAACAGCCTGGGGTGGTGACTCAGTTAGGAGTACTGGCTCGGGAACTGGATCAGGGAGCAGAGGTGAAACAGTGATGGGCTGTACATTAGTTGATTCCGATAATAAAGTTGAATTTCGTGATGGAATTAAGAAATCATCGTAGCCAGAGTTAACTAAATGATCATTGTGAGTATATCAACTCTCAGATGGAGAAGTGACTAAATGCGAAGTAACCGCACAAAATGGCGTCTTTTTGATGTGCTCAATAGAGCTACAGCGCTTTGCCCTTAATTCAGGAAGGGTATCGTCCTTATCTATACCCGGGTTGACCCTGATTAGATAGCTATCTAGGGTCCCCTTCTTAGTGACTCCAGCCATGAGTAGAATGACACCGCTGAGTATTGAGTTTGAATTAAGCTACACAAGATTCAATACAATAGCTAGCTGGGAGGAAATACATGCAAACGAATAAGTACAATGGGGACAAAATACATAAATAGATGCCAGCTCACGTATCATATGTTCAAGCAAGCTGAATGGAAAAGTCAAGGGGGTAAGCCCGGCTCGGTCTCCTTTGGCTCCTGAGGGCTACAGAGGGCCCGCCCTTTGCCCAGGCTTAGCCCGGCGCCGCCCGCGCGCGTTCCCACGAGGCGGAGGCCCAGGTGCAGTTTATAGCGCCTCTGGGCGCGAGAGTACAGGGGGCAGCTTCCTCTTCCGCCGCTGGGGGTGCTGGGAAATGAAGTCTCCTTGTCCTCACGGCGGCCGCGATGGGATGGCGGCAGCGGGAGGGAGACCGTCACCAGGCACGAGGATTATGACCAGGTAGGATAACAGCTTCAAACACACCAAGAGTTTTTAGGACGCCCGCTCAGCCAGAGGCCCAGGTGCAGTTTATAGCGCCTCCGGGCGCGAGAGTACAGGGGGCGGCTTCCTCTTGCGCCGCTGGGGGTGCTGGGAAATGAAGTCTCCGCGTCCTCATGGCGGCCGCGATGGGATGGCGGCAGCAGGAGGGAGACAGTCACAAGGCACGAGGATTATGACCAGGTAGGATAACAGCTTCAAACACACCAAGAGTTTTTAGGACGCCCGCTCAGCCAGAGGCCCAGGTGCAGTTTATAGCGCCTCCGGGTGCGAGAGTACAGGGGGCGGCTTCCTCTTGCGCCGCTGGGGGTGCTGGGAAATGAAGTCTCCGCGTCCTCATGGCGGCCGCGATGGGATGGCGGCAGCAGGAGGGAGACAGTCACCAGGCACGAGGATTATGACCAGGTAGGATAACAGCTTCAAACACACCAGATCTTTGCCATGCAGAAACCCAGGGTCCCTGTATTGCCACATCGACACTGGCATGGACATAGAGTATCACGTACACACCACAAGGCAAGTGTAAGTCCCACAGGTAGTGGCCACTGTTGTTCCTGCAGGCCCTACATGTACGTCTCTTAGACACACACACACTCCATCAAGGTTGATGCAAATACCACATGGATGTGGAGACTGTCACCCATTGGGCACATTTGATCAGACACATCTGAGACACAACATGCACACAGACTGTGGGTGCACATCAGTATTGTGGCTACAGGTCTCACTGTGATGTACATGCAATCAACCCCTGGACTCAGGGTGTATGTGACATGCCCCAAACATATCCAACATGAAAATGTGTTCGTGACTCATGCCCATTACTTTACAATTGCACATCACAGTGGTAATGTGCACGACATACAAAGGATTCTGCCCCAATGTACATGTGCACAGCCTGGGAGTGGCTGCATAAATGTGCCACCCAACAAACCAAATGTGCCCCCCCCAAACACCCAGGGAAGGCAGCCTTACATGCCATGGGACACTGTGTGGCCAATGCTGTAGTGTGGTAGGTGTGCACAGGTGGCCCTGGCTAGTAATTGTGTGTTGAATCCATAGAATAGTCACACCAATGAGGTCCGACGCGGGTGACAATGCGTATGCATTGCAAGGTTCATGACCGAGCCGTGCGTTCACTTTGCCATTGAATGCAATGAGGTCCGATGCGGGTGACAATGTGTACGCATTGCACGGTTCATGACGAGCCATGTGTACGCTTTGTCATTGATTGCAATGAGGTCCGAAGCGGGTGACTATCATGCATACGCGTCGGGCAGGCATGGTCCGAGACAG
This sequence comes from Triturus cristatus, assembly GCF_964204655.1. Lineage (NCBI taxonomy): Eukaryota > Metazoa > Chordata > Amphibia > Caudata > Salamandridae > Triturus > Triturus cristatus. The sequence goes on along the minus strand of NC_140587.1, from coordinate 344,317,423 downwards.
GCGTACGCCTTGGCCATTGAATCATATGCAGACGGGTGCATGTGTATTTTCAAAATACGCGTTGTACAGTCAGTTGACCGAGCCGGGCGCACCCATTGGCTCTGGACTGTCATGGAGACGGATGCGTATTCAAAACTTGTACGAGTTGTGCACTGGAAATTCAGTTGGATGCCTACAACAATATTGCAATTTCAAGTGTTTCATGAAGGTGAAGATTTGAACGATGCGGAAGGCGTGTACGAGTCGTACAAATCCATGGATTGGCCAGATTCATAGAATGCAACCGTGTTGGACCTATCACTTGGGACACATGGCACAGATTCTGCCTCTGCAGCCAGATATAAGGCTGGCTGAACCCCAGGGAGCTCACTTGACGGTCTCCTTCCACAGTACAGCAAGCTCTATGGGAAACGAGGGGAGCAGGTGAGTGTGCAGTCCACTGCCTTCCTAATTATGCATGTTGTCTGACTAGCAGTACTAGCAGTGTGTACACCATTGGCAACCATTCTCACTGACTACTTTCATCCCCAAAAGTGTGTTGGTACATGTAATGAACAGGTGTCCTGCTGCTAAAGTGCATTAGTGCAAGCTTAAACTATCCAGGCATTGTTAACATGTCAGACATGCAGGTGTTTTGTCCTTCCCCATGGTTGCACTACCTGTGTAACTCATTTCCCTTTGTGATGATGACATGTATATCCAAATGTGTGTAGCACAAATCTGGGGCATGTGTGTTAATGTACTTTTAACTTTGTTATCCTCACAGGTTGATGCCCACCAGAAGCAGGAGATATGGCTGTCCATCGCCTGGGGCTGTTCATTCGGTGGGGGTCTACAAGCGCCAGATCCACAACTGCCAGAAGAGGTGGCAGGACCTTCGGGCTGGACCCGGAGGATAGCTAGAGTCCAGCTGAAGATGTCACCTCCGCGCAGGAGGGGCGGACACCGGACCCTGACTCCCGACATGCTCTGGATACTGGCGGTGGTCTTCCTGGACCTGGATAGGCAGCTGAAGGCCAGACAGCAGCAGGAAGGGGGTACATCCATGCCTACTCTGTGTACTATGTCTGACATGCTAATTGCGGTCTTTTGGCCTGGTCACACTTCCACATTACGTAGGTCTTGTAGTCCAATACTCAGGTCCCTCAATTGTGTGATGCACCCTCCTCATCTGTTCCACAGGTGTGGCCCCTACAGTCTGTTGCTTGTGTCACTAGGGCACTGTGTCCCTGCAGTCAGCTATGCTTCATCTACTGGACAGCATCTGTTCCCGTGACTCTGTTGTGTGTTTCATGGGTGGGTCAATTGTTTGCCCAATGCCTGAGATCTGACATGTGATCTGTGTGTGCCCTTGAGATGTTTTCCAATTGCTGGTCTGACTCACCACATGTGGCTGGGGTATTCCAAACAAACCCATGCAGCAGGGGACTCCAATTTTGGGGCCTCATGAGTATGTATATCAAGTATGTCACACTTGCTTAGCCACCTGACTACTGTCCAGGGCCAAACACTGTTTCATGGAGACCTGGGCATTCATGCCTCCTCAAGGGCATTTAGAAACACTCTGTAATCCCACTCCTGTGTATTAAATTACAGGTTGTGCTTAGCGACATGTCCCCTCAGGTGTCTGCCTCTGTGTCATTAGGGTGTGGCTTGTTGTTACGTACAACTGGGGTGTCCATGATTCAGAGGGTCAGCAGGACATCTGAGATGTGACTGTGAGAGACAAGACCTGTGTGACATATAGGTGTGTGATCATCTGACAGCGCACACTGGTGTATGTAACTGTGAACTTCATGCAGCTGGGGTACATGCATGGCAGACTGTGATGTGTTAATGTACAGAGAATTGTGTTTGCAGAGACTCATATGTCTGATTTGCATGGTGTGGGGTCTTCTGGGTCCTGTATATGTTTGCAGGGGATGGGCAAGTGCGCCGGTCATCTGCAGAGTTAGCTTTACCCCTGAGCTAGGATTGTAAGTCAGTGCATATTGTTGTTGTCTGGATGCCCTGCCCCTGTGACAGGAGACCGTGTTGACTGACTTTCAGGGCATCCCAGTGCCATGGCATTTAACTTGCTATGAGTGATCTTGCATTGTGTTCAAGTGTGCACCATGCACCCCATTGTGGCATTGCCCATCAGGACATGAGAACATCATAGTGTGTGTTGCTGGCATGCATCACAAACATGTGAAATGAGTCTCTGCCCATCCCTTCATTCGGACACCTGTACTGAGTCCATAGCAAGAGATGTGCTGTGTGTATAGTGACATACTCCTACATGTTCACTTGCATGTCCAAATAATGTGTGGGTGGTGCATGTCGGCACATTGGGGTATTAGCATCCAACATGCAACAGACATATGTGTGCAAGTAAAGGAGGGATATGTGTGCCATGGGTGATGTTGAGAATGACAATTGGCTTATTCTAAACAGTGTTGGCACTTTGAGCTGTGTGCAGCTGATGATAACAGGGCTTGCCCTGTGATGATGTACTCACTGTGGTGTGTGCAGTCAGTGCAGGTGACTGATGTTGTTCTCTTACTTCCTATTCCTATCCAGATACATCCACGGCCACAGGAGGGGACAGCTCCACAGACCAGGAGGAGCCACAGAGCCTTACAGGGACAGAAGGAGAGGAGTCGGGGAGACCCAGTGGCACTGAGGGCGAGTGGAGCCACACAGAGGAGTCGTCAGCATTGAGGGCCACAGCAGCTCTGAGGATGACTCCCTTGTGGAGGCGGGTGTCAGCAGCCACCAAACCCCAGCCAGTGAGGCTGTCCCGCCGCCACCACCACCACCATCCCCACCCTCCCATCGGCTCCCATCCCAGAGATCCCTGTAGGCTCACGTGTTCAGGAGTCTGTCTCCTTTGTGCCAGGCACCGCACCTCCTGCCCCTGTGTCCCCTGCTGCCCTGAGTGAGGAGTCTGTGGACTTACTTAGACAGATCCATGTAGGGCAGACATCGATGCTGAAGGTCCTCCATGCACACACAAGTCTGTTGACACAACTGGTGTCATTCATGGAGTGCATTTCATCAGGCATGTCTGCCCTACAGAGGACCAATCAGTCCATGGCCTCCTCCCTGATGACAGCAGTGTCCCTCCTCCAACAGTCCCGCACCCCTCCTACCCCTGCACCACCCACGACTCATAGCAGCCTACCTGTCCCAAGCACACAAACACCTGCACATTCTCACAGAGCCACAGACATGGGCAGCACACAAACACCCAAACCAAGCTCTAGACGTGCAAACAAGCAAGCGCAGGGGACTGATACCACACTCACAGGGGCTGGTTTTCAGAAACACACACAGTCATCCACAACCACTCCGAAACCTCTCCCTCCCCCCTGTTCCCTTGCATCACCTGCAACCCCATCTCCCCAGAAGCTCTTCCTCTGTGACCTTGGCCTCTTCCCCACTGACCCAGCAGATCCTGATTACAAGGGGAAGACTGCAGGTGCAGTCAGACTGAGACCCCCACCCGCAAGTCCCCCCGGAGCTAGAAGAGCAAGACCTCCCCGCCACCATGTAGCTCCAAGGCAAAGTCTCTGTCCTCCATCCCCCAGGCCACCACTCCAGAGGTTCCCCCGCCACTCCCTGCCCCGGGTTCCCCCACCCACAGATACACCATCCCCAAAATGCTAATGCCCTCCCCCTACCACTTGCTCCTCCACACCTGGTCAGACGGTTAGTGACACTGATGTGGGGACAGTGTCCCCACCAGTCCTCCCCACCTCACCTGCACCCCATTCCGCTCACATGGATGTAGGGACTGCAGTGGAGTCCACTACCACCCCGTCTGACTTGGGCACTGCAGTGGGGACCCAAACCACTCCATCTGACCTGTCCACTGGAGTTGTGCCGGCACCCACCCCATCTGACTTTTGCCCCACAGTTGTGACTGCACCCTCCACTTCAGTCAGCTCCACTGCAGTTGCAAGTGTCTCGCCTGCATCCACCACCTCTTTACTGCCTCCTTCTGCTGCGCCCTGATCCTGTCCCTGCAGTGCCTGGCCTGCCCCCATGTATGCCACTCCGAGGGGATGACCCCGGTCCTTAGCAGTGCAGGCAAGCAACGTGTGACAGTTGTCACTCTAGTTCACTCCTTGGCATTTGGACATGGACTGGCCAGTGGCCTTTTGTTTGAATTGACGTTTAACAGACGCGCTAAGGCAGGTAAAACAAACGCGGACATTGCGCTTTCAGGAGCGCCTGGCAAAGGGCTCCTGCAACATACCAGATTCAGAAATTGTAATTGTAATTGAATTTGACTGCTTTTAAAACTGTACTCGATAAAGTTTCCTCACCACGTGCACTTCCCCGGTCCACTGCTGAGCAGTCAGTTGGAGTGGAGGGAAGCTACACACTAGCTTTCACCGGCAGTATCTATACTTCCGGCTCAGAAGCAGCGCTAAGGTCAGCAGACCAGTTGTTCCTCTCCCCCTCCCTACTTAAGTTGGATGCCAGTCGCTACGCGCAGTGGACGCGCACAGCCGGCGTGCCAAAGGCAAGCCCATCTGCACCCATCCGCGCCTGGATCGTGTATAGGGCCACCCCCCCTGGCCTCTACACCAAAGCCCAAGCCCCTCTCGCCAAACCTTTGTCTTACACCTCTGAATAGCTCAAAACGATATTGAAATCCAACAAACACCCACAGAGCTGCCCTGCTAACAAACTTGAGCTCTTGGACTAGCCATCCTTCCAGTGCCCCATCTGTTCTCCTTCCTTAAATATTACACATCTTCCATCTTCACTACTCTCTAAGCCGCAACCCCCAGCCCAGGAATCCATCCGTTCAGCTCTTATAAACGCTTGGTCCCTGCCCAGACACAAATACGAAATCCTAAATCTTTTAGAAGACCTCAAATTAGACCTCCTTTTTGTAACCGAAACCTGGGGTGACCCCTCCTGTGGCCCAGACTTCTGCACAGCAACTCCTGAGGGCTTTACGGCTAGCCGATTCAACAGAACTTCCAAAAAAGGAGGAGGCCTCGCAATCATTCATCGGGAAATTTACACAGTAAGGACCACACTCATTCCTACAACGATCTGTGAAGCAGTCAGCTTCACTATCATGATGCCCCATTATCTTCCTTTCAAAGGCATCCTCCTATATCGTCCCCCTGGCTCCTGAACAGAATTTCTTTCCTCTATGGGCTGTCTATTACAACTAGTAGCTGGAGAAAACAACTTCTCCATCTTCGGAGACTTCAATTTCCATCTTGAAGCCCGTGACGATCAAGACACCTCAGCTCTCCTGGCTGAAATTGAAGCGGTTTGCCTCACACAACTAGTCTCATCCCCCACACACACCGCTGGCCACACTCTAGATGGCTTCTTTTCTAATGATCAGCAAATCATTCTAGGAAATGTAATTCCCCTGCCATGGATGGACCACTGCGCAGTCCTATTCGAAATTCAAACTAATACCACCCCCATCCCCCTTCCCACCAAACCCACATCCCCCAGGTACTTCAAAGCATGGAGTAACATCGCCCCGTTAGAGTTCATAGCCAATTTATGTGCCAATCAGCAAGCTGTTCCTTCCGATCCTAATTTAGCAGCTGACCACTACACCAAATGGGTCTCCGATGCCATCAACATGGCGGTCCCCATTAAACAAATCTCCAACAACAGGAAGACTCTGTCTGCCCCTTGGTTTGGCGAGCCACTTAGGCTCCAGAAACAAATTTGTAGACGCAAAGAACGACGCTGGCGACTAGAGTATGACCCTGAGCAAAAACTACTCTACAAGCAGGCTTTATCTAAATATAAACATCTCCTCATCACTGAAAAAAGTAAATTTTATCTTTCACAAATTGAATCAGCACAAGATTTGGTCAAACACACGTATCAGGTAGTTACCAGGCTGTCTGTACAAAGTTCCACCTCCCCCACAGTTGCCTCCCAAAATCTCTGTGACTCTCTGGCAACCTACTTTCAAGAAAAAGTCAGTAACATATACGCCAAATTCACAAACCACATCTCTAGTGACACACAGACTACCCCTTCTCAAAAACTTAAAAACCCCACTTGTACAATCAATGCTTCCTCCACTGACAAAAGTTGTGCTCCCTCGCTCCAGGAATTCACCCATGTATCTCCAGATCTGGTCTCCCACCTACTCACCACTATTTACTCCGGATTCCCTAATGATCCCTGTCCACCGTCTATCCTTAATCTGTTCCCTGATATCATAGGCACTAATTTAGCCGACATCTTTAACTCGATGTTCAAAAACGGCACTTATCCCTCCATTTGGAAAAAAAACCTTGATAGAAAAGACCAACTTAGATCCTTTAGACGTCACCAGTTACAGACCTATCGCCTTCCTTCCCTGCCAGCTAAAATTGCCGAGAAGATCATGAAAGCTCAGCTGTCACACTTTATTGATCAAAATAATCATCTGGATGAAACCCAGTTTGGATTCAGAAAGGGCCATGGCACCGGAACTGCTCTTATCAAGGCGTCGGATGAAATCAGAAGAATATTTGACGGTGGAGGGGCCGCCATTCTGATTTTGTTGGACCTCTTGGCTGCTTTCGACACGGTCGACCACGTAACTCTGATCGATCTTGTCGCTACCATTGGGATCTCTCATAATGCTAAGGCCCTATTGGCTTCCTTCCTCTTTAACAGATCGCAATTAGTCACACTTGGTAACTTTAACTCACCGTCGTTCGCCTTACCTTGTGGTGTCCCGCAGGGATCCTCGCTAAGTCCGACATTATTTAACATCTATGTGACTGACTTGGCGAGGGTCATTAAATCCCATCACCTGGGCCTAACATCCTATGCAGACGACATGCAACTAGTTTTAGCGGTCCACAATGACGGTGCCAAAATTGCACACAATTTCCAACAGGGAATGCTTGTAATTAGCACATGGATGGCAGATAATTGCCTTAAATTAAATTCCGACAAGACGGAGGTTATGATCTTTGGTAATCTCCTCCCTGTCTGGTCCTCTATCTGGTGGCCATCAGAGTTGGGGCCACCTCCGCTACCTGTCTCAAAGGTAAGAAACCTAGGGGTCATCTTCGATAATAACCTAATATTTATGCACCACACTGATGCAGTCGTCTCTGCATCCTTTTTTATCATCAAAATGATAAAGAAACTCCTCCCTTTTCTCCCCACCACTGCAGCTAAGACCCTTATTAGCACACTAGTCATGTCCAGGATTGACTACTGCAATGGCCTCTTCATTAATGCCCAGGAAAGAGTCCTAAACAAACTACAGCTGGTGCAGAACACAGCAGCCAGAGTGCTGACAGGCACCCCCAAATTAAAACCAATTTCCAACGTGGTGCGACAGCTCCACTGGCTGCCCGCCAGAAACCGAGCTAAGTTCAAGGCCCTCTGCATCGCTTTCAAAGCAGTTCATGCCACAGGACCAGAGTTCTTAAAAACTTCCCTATGCCCCTATACTCCCTCAAGATGCTTACGCTCCTCAACAGCAAACCTCCTCACGGTACCACGAACAAAGAAAGCGTCCTGGGGCGCCACTACCAAACTTTGGAACAGTCTTCCGCAACATATCAAGACTAGCCCTTCCTTACTTTCATTTAAGAAGCAAATAAAGACCTGGCTCTTTAACCAATAGTCATTTGTTTTTGCCTGCAGGCTCAGTCTACAGCGCCTAGACACCCATGGGTAGTTGTGCGCTCTAAAAATTGCATAAATAAATAAATAAACTTTTAATATGCTGAATAAAGCTTTTTTCTTTATCCCTGTGAACTTGATTTAGCTGTACATTATGTTGTTGATGCCCTTGCACCTGTAATGCTTGGTTTCCAATGTAGAATACTGATGTGTTGATATGAGGTACTCCATGTGGTCCATGAGATATGTATCCTATTCTGGTGGGTATCCATGTCATCCTTTGCAGCTACCTGGGTGTGTCATGAGCATCTATTTGTGGACATCTCTGTGAACATTTCATTTGCATGATCACATCTCTGGTTTGCTCCCATGCACATATGATGTGCTTCCCATTGTCCAATGTGTCAAGTTCACAGACTTTGTGTGCATCACCACTGGACCTACAGGTGTGGACATCATTGGTATAGGAGCAACTTGGTCCTCTGTGCAACTTGCTGTACATATGTATTGAGTATGTGCAGATGACTTAGGGGAGACTCACGTACCCAGGCTGTTGTGACCAGAGTCTTCATTGTGTGGTAACTGATGGCTAACTGACCAAGTGTTCTGCTGACATGAGTGAGATGTGCTGTGAATATGTTTGGCACAGCTGGGCTTCCACAGGAGCTGGGTCCCCTCAAGTAAGTGTGTTGCCCCGTGACATAGCCTGGGCCCATGGTGTGTGTTGTATGAGCATGTGTGTGTGTCCACAATTCTTTTCATACACAGGCAGTGTTCCCTTGATATGTTCCTGTTGTTGATGCTTGCTGAGTGGTACTGGGTTCATCCCACTACTTTGCCATGGGCTACCAGATGTGTGGGTGCATGACACACTACTGTTAATTGGTGTAGTATCATTGGGATTTGGCAGTTCTGAGTGGTGATGATGTTGTCAGACACAGATGGGACACTGTCAGGGTTCCCCTAGGCACTTATTTGCAATGTCATGTAGTTGTCCCTAGGTGGTACCTTTCAGTGATTGAGACGTGTATGTGTGTGTGACTGCTCCCACTTGGGTTCAGGGCTGCAATGTTGGCAGGTGTCAGCATGTGTGCGTTGTGGTTCTCCTTGTCTTCTGCATTGTCCTGGGACTGTGGCAGGTATTCTGAAGGTTACGTGAGCTTTGACGTCATGGCCATGTAACGCATACGGTGAAGTATGTCTGTTATTCCACAGGGTTGTAAACTGTCCTTGTGTGATGAGTCTGTGCACCTTGGTTCCTCCCAACATTCCTGTGTTTCTCATGGGTGCATGTGCAATGTCACCTGTCCATGTGGGCTTCACAGATGCACATTGGTGCAGTTTAGGTGTGTGGTGTTGATGGTGGACTGATGTGAATGTTTGCATGGATGGTCCCCTAGCTCCTGTTTGTCCATGGATGAGGGGCCATGCTGAGTGATTTGTGTTTGTGTATGTGTGATGTAGGTATGTGGAACAGGACACATGTCTGGGTTTCCCAGTTTGTATGACATCTGCCTTTGTCATCACAGTGGAGGTGTCATGTATGCTTGTGTCACCCCAATGTCCTGTCACTGGGGGTAGTGCTGTTGTGTGTCAGTCTCTTGCTGTGTTAGTTGGTGTTCATTCCAGCTTGTGTCACAAGTGTCTGTTGTGCTCCCTCTCATCTCACAATGCCTGATTGCCCACTAAGGGTGTCCCAATGATGGTTTACTTTTGTATGGCACTGTGTCCACATCTGTGTCACTGTGGTTCAACCCCCCTCATGTGTTGTGTAGTTGCCTGGGGATACTGAGACCCACACACACACACACACACATATTGTGTCAGATGTGCAGTGTGAGGTTGCCTGTTTGTGATTGTGCATCTGCATCAGTGCATTGGTATTGATGTTGTGGGCCATTGTCTGGATGCTGTTTCAGGGATTTTCCCTTCTGTCCCTGTGAGTCATATCACATCATTGTGCACATTCATCCTGGTTGTTAGGTGCCATTGCTGGCATGGAATGGGAGTTTGTGAGTTGACACCTACAGTCTACACAAGTTGTTTTGATTAGTGTGTCTATTCGAGATGTGTGTATGCTATGTGATGGTCACTTCTGCTCTTGTGTCATTGTACACTGTATGCATTGTCAGCCCCCATGTGTGGTGCTTGTCTGCACATGGTCGAGAGTACGTTTTATTTTCACAGCACTGTTAGCCTCACCACATCTCTGTGGGAATGGGACACAACCACTACTTCGCCCAGAAGTGTTTAATGTGTTGGGAGCAGGGATCATACATGCTGTTTGTTATTTGCAGCTTTGACCATGATGACACTTACCCTTTTAGTTACTGTGATGAGGGGGGTTTAGACCCCATCGCCACAATGCTCAACATCTGCTGCAGTTTGGAAGCCCACACTTAACTTTTGTTCTACACAGTGAGGGGGTGTTCTTTTTACATTGACATAGTGCTATGGTGATGCTTACCTTGTGTAGGGCACACTCATTTGTTGGTCACACATGTGCTGTTAGTTACATTGTATGTTCGAAGTCATATTCACTGTTGTGGGCATTTGTCACAGACTACACACTGTTGTCATGATGTTAGGGGGATGTATTTTGCTAACATACCTAATATTGGAGTATGATGGATGTGTGGCGCATCACCTATCCTATGAGTGGGGGTGGCAGTAGTAATGGGCAACAGGTCACCTATGGCTGGGGGTGGCAGGGGTGATGGGCAACATAAGCCCTATGAGTGGGGGTGGCAGTAGTGATGGGCAACAGGTCCCCTATGGCTGGGGGTAGCAGGGTTGATGGGCAACAGGTCACCTATGGCTGGGGGTGGCAGTAGTGATGGGCACCAGGTCCCCTATGAGTGGGGGTGGCAGGGGTGATGGGCAACAGGTCAACTATGAGTGTGGGTGGCAGGGGTGATGGGCAACAGGTCCCCTATGGGTTGGCTGGCAGGGGGGATGGGCAACAGGTGCCCTATAGGTGGGGGTGGCAGTAGTGATGGGCAACATATGCCCTATGGCTGGGGGTGGCAGGGGTGATGGGCAACATAAGCCCTATGAGTGGGGGTGGCAGTATTGTTGGGCAACAGGTCCCCTATGGCTGGGGGTGGCAGTAGTGATGGGCACCAGGTCCCCTATGGGTGGGGGTGGCAGTAGTGATGGGCAACATATTCCCTATGGCTGGGGGTGACACAGGTGATGGGCAACAGGTCCCCTATAATTGGGGGTGGCAGGGGTGATGGGCAAAAAGACACCTATGGCTGGGGGTGGCAGTAGTGATGGGCAACAGGTCCCCTATGAGTAGGGGTTGCAGGGGTGATGGGCAACAGGTCCCCTATGAGTGGGGGTGGCAGGGGTGATGGGCAACAAGTGCCCTATGGGTGGGGGTGGCGGTAGTGATGGGCAACTAATGCCCTATGGCTGGGGGTAATATAATTACGACAATATCTCAGCAGGAATTATTGAATTGTTTACAATTGTATGTACAAGACATTACAAACCACACATAAAGGACAAGAGGCTTCAAATAATTTGATTAATGCGCCCATAGGCGTCATATATTTAGAGAAGATCAATGAAATTATGAACGAATTGTTACAGCACTATTTGGTCAAAATACCAAAGCAACCCTAAAAGAAAAAGTGTACAATGTGCTCGTGACAATGGAGTGACGGCGCAAGTGACAACGTGAAGAAACCACAGCAAGAGGCGCAAAGCAATTTATACAGAATATATACAGGATAAAAAGTAGGCCTGGGCGAAGCACTACGCTACGCTCGCGTAGTTTGCGAAGTTCGCGCTACTTCGCACTACGCGAACTGCACGTAGCACAGTGCGAACACGCGTAGCGTAGTGTTGCGTAGTGCTGCGGTCATTTTTTGCTTGCTCGCGGTCCTCAACGTCAAGTTGGCGACCGTGAGCAAGCAAAATGACATCCCGGCGAGACTTTTTCCTTGTTCGCGATCACGAGCGTGGAAAATAAACCTCCCGGCGAGATTCCCAACGCGAGGAGGTCAGGTTTCTCATTGCGAGAGGTCGCGTATGCTCGCGACCGCTCGCGATGAGAAACTACCAGTTCGCGTTGAGAAAGCTGCCGCTCGAGTAAAAATCTACTCGAGCAGCAGAAAACTACAGCTCGCACTGTGCAAGATGCCATTTTCAATGATTGCACAGTGCCGGTTGCTTGTCTGCACTGTGCAATCATTGAAAACAACATCTTGCACAGTGCGAACATGTTACTACGCAGTTCGCGAAGTGCTACGCGTAGCTCGCGTAGTGCGAACTTCACTTTGCGTAGCTTCGCGAAGTGCTACTTCGCGAACTACGCCCACCCTTAATAAAAAGGTTCAAACAACAAATTCTTCAATTGTTCATTTGATAGTTTTCAAGGTTTTTAGAGAACCGAGGGATCAAGGGGCGCCAAAAGGAGTAAGAGCTGGTGGGCAGAGGTCGATGACGTTTCGATCCTGTTTAATTAGGATCATCCTCAGGACCAGGGTCGCATATTCGGGGAGTGCTGTGTAAAATAAAAGTGTGTATCAGAGCGGTGTGAACAGGACATAAAATAAGGAAAAGGCTAAGGGAAAGAGGAACCAACTCGATCCTACCTGAGGCACGGGATAGCGGGGCTCTCTCATGAAGGGTTCAGTAAGGACGTGTGAGCAGATCACGACAGGTCCGGGTACATCTGGAATTGTGCCTCGAGTGAAAATCATGTCTCCGAGGGACAAGGGGATAGTGTAAGTGCTGGTGTTAGGGGGGGAAAGAAAAAGAAGGGGGGGTGTATAGGGGAGTTTGGGGTTTGGAAAAGAAGGGAAGAGAGGTGAAGGAACACTCAGACTCGCATTAAACACTTACCGCTAGAAGGAGCGGAGCAGGGGAACAAGGGAGCGGGCGCAGGAGAGCACGTCGGTCAATTATCTGGTTGCGAGGACAAGGAAATAAAGCAAGGGTTAAGGACAATCCAATCGGCAACCGAGGTATCCACCAGAATAGTGAATTGGCAGTCAATAGCGGGCTTACTGATTTAGCAGGTCAAAGGATCGGGTGTCCAAATGAATCCAAGGAGAAAGGTACACAAGACCGCCACGGACGTGTGCGGTCCTCGAACAATGCCTGGAGTGAAAGCCCTGTAGCCTTCTGCATAAGGGAAAGTCTGCATCATGGCGACGGGCAGGGATTGGATGGTTAAGGCGGGGGTGGGGCTGTAACCACGGACGCCAGGAGAGCAGCCAATGAGCGAGCCCTGGGTAGTGACGAGAGGCCGTGATAGGGTACTCGTGTGAAAACCAATTGGCGTAGCTAAGGACGCCTCGAAAGAGTGAAACCAGGGGGAAAGGGAAGAGTTACAAAGACCGAGAGGGAATCCGGGACAGAGTACGGAACACACAAGGTCCCAAGTGAGGCAAGGGCTTGATAGTAAGGGTAATGTTCTACGAGAAGGAAGCAGTTAATGCACCTACGGGGATAATGATTGATTGGAGACAGAAGAGACGTAACCATTATAAATGGAATCAGGTCATGAACCTGTGAGACAAATAAGGGAAAAAAAGGATTTCAAGCCATAAACACAGTGAGCAAAACAGAGTAAAACAGATGTACATCACATGATTCAAAGGAGTGGTAATCTGAAAACAGTTCATCGTAAGGGACCTAGTCAGGGTATATCATGCATGCACCTCCGGGGTTATGGAGGATAACCCAAAAGGGGGGGCATTGAGAGTGTGTAGATGATCAGGGTGGGAACTGAATCGTGCTGTTCCACTCATCAATGGTGTTCAACCCATGGTTCACAGAGTTGCAACGTGTAATCCATTTACATTCACATTTGTTCAAGAGCAATTGTAGATTGCCACCTCTGGGCGGGAGCTGAGGTTGATCAATTACTTGCCATTTAATGTCAAGTAAATCATGGTTCTTTTCCAGATAGTGTGTTACCAGAGGGGCTGTGGTGATCTTACAGTGTATTCTGCTTTTATGCTGGATAATCCTTTGTTTAACCATTTGTGTTGTCTGTCTGATGTAAAGGAGATGGCAAGGGCACTCAATGGCGTAGATCACATTTTGTGACCGACAATTGGTCAACGTGTTCAGGGTGTATGTTTGATTGTTGAATTTAAACTCCTTTGCATTGGTGGTAAGATCGCAGACACTGCAGGACTGGCATTTATAATGACCTAGTACGGGCGGTAGTCCCCACGTGGAAGTGATGGTGTTGGAATGAGCAGGTTTGATGGGCCAGGTAATGGCATGGACCAAATGGTTGGATAGGTTATTGCCTCGTTTGAAGGAGAAAAGAGGTGGCTCCTGGAATGATTTGTTAGTTCTCAGAAGTGTCCAATTTCGTGAAATAATCTTCTTAACTTGATTGCTACTGGGACTGAATTTTGAAACACAGGGAATACGAGAGTTGGTTTTCTTGGGCTGTGGTGTGAGTAGAAGGTCCCGATGGCAGTACCAGGCTCTTTTGCGTGCGCGTGAAACCAATCTGCGAGGATAACCCCTGTCTGTAAGTTTTTTAAGTAAGACATCGGATTCCCTGAAATAGTCCTGGTGCCACTTGCAATTCCTCCGTATGCGGAGGAATTGACCATAAGGTAAGCCATCTTTCAGTCCACGTGGGTGGTAGCTAGAATAGTGTAACAGAGTGTTCCACTCTGTGCGTTTACGATAGAGTGATGTTCCAATTGTTCCTTCTTCCGCATGTATATTCAGGTCTAGGAAGGGCAGGTCATTGGTTTTATATTCAAAAGTAAACTTCAAATGTGGTTGAGAGTTGTTCAACCATTCGACAAAAGATGTTAAAGTGTCGGCATCACCATTCCAAAATAAAAGGACATCATCTATATATCGTCGCCATAAGGAAATTTGAGGTCTGAATGGATTGTTGGGGCTGAGTATGAGGCATGTTTCTAGTTTGTGAACAAACAAGATGGCAAAATTTGGGTCAAAGCAAGCCCCCATTGAAACACCTTTGATTTGGAGGTAAAAATCGTCCTGGTACAAAAAATAGTTGTTCTCTAAAGCAATATGTAGAAGGTTCATGATGAATTCTGTGGGGATGCGGGTCGGTCTTGGTCTGTTTTCCAATAGTTCGTGGATGGCTAAGAGACCTTCATCATGTGGGATATTCGTATATAGAGATTCAATATCCAGCCCCACCATCAGTTCGGTCTCAGTATCAAAAGGTCTGTCTTCGATGGTCCTAATCAAGTCCATACTGTCTCGTATGAAGGTGTCTGTGAGGGGGACAAACTCCTTGATGACGGCATCTATGTATTTGCCCAGGGGTTCCAGAATGGAACCACAACCGGAAACAATTGGTCTGCCAGGGGGGTTCAGGATGTCCTAATGAATCTTAGGCAAAACATAAATAACCAGTGTTCGTGGGTGTGCATTGTTGAGAAAAGTAAATTCTTTGGGAGAAATGATGTTTTGTGTTTGTGCTTGCTTGGTGATGTGATTGATTCTGTTTTTTAGATCCGGGAGGGGATCATGGGTGAGTTTACGATAATGGGCAGTATTGGCCAGTTGTCTTCTAATCTCCAAGTCATATTTCTCATTGTCCATGACAACGATGCCGCCACCTTTATCCGCTGGTTTGATAATTACATCGGATCTTTTCTTGAGGCTGACTAGGGCCTGTTTTTCGGCAAGTGGGAGGTTATAAGGAACATATTCAAAGGCTTTCTGTACATTCGTAATCTCATGAAGTACTATTCGCTCGAAGGCCAGTATTTGGGAGGCATGGTGTGCGAGGGTGGATTAAAGGTGGATGGAGGATGGAAAAGGATAGTGTTGGAGCGGATGGGCTCTGGTTTATCTGCAAAAAATTGGCGTAATCTGATTCGTCGGAAGAACTGTAGTAGATGTGCATGGAGTTCAAAGAAGTTCCGACGAATCAGAATACGCCAATTTTTTGGCCTTCGAGCGAATAGTGAGATTACGAATGTACAGAAAGCCTTTGAATATGTTCCTTATAACCTCCCACTTGTCGAAAAACAGGCCCTAGTCAGCCTCAAGAAAAGATCCGATGTAATTATCAAACCAGCGGATAAAGGTGGCGGCATCGTTGTCATGGACAATGAGAAATATGACTTGGAGATTAGAAGACAACTGGCCAATACTGCCCATTATCGTAAACTCACCCATGATCCCCTCCCGGATCTAAAAAACAGAATCAATCACATCACCAAGCAAGCACAAACCCAAAACATCATTTCTCCCAAAGAATTTACTTTTCTCAACAATGCACACCCACGAACACCGGTTATTTATGTTTTGCCTAAGATTTATAAGGACATCCTGAACCCCCCTGGCAGACCAATTGTTTCCGGATGTGGTTCCATTCTGGAACCCCTGGGCAAATACATAGATGCCGTCATCAAGGAGTTTGTCCCCCTCACAGACACCTTCATACGAGACAGTATGGACTTGATTAGGACCATCGAAGACAGACCTTTTGATACTGAGACCGAACTGATTTTGGGGCTGGATATTGAATCTCTATATACGAATATCCCACATGATGAAGGTCTCTTAGCCATCCACGAACTATTGGAAAACAGACCAAGACCGACCCGCATCCCCACAGAATTCATCATGAACCTTCTACATATTGCTTTAGAGAACAATTATTTTTTGTACCAGGACGATTTTTACCTCCAAATCAAAGGTGTTTCAATAGGGGCTTGCTTTGCCTCAAATTTTGCCATCTTGTTTGTTCACAAACTAGAAACATGCCTCATACTCAGCCCCAACAATCCATTCAGACCTCAAATTTCCTTATGGCGACGATATATAGATGATGTCCTTTTATTTTGGAATGGTGATGCCGACACTTTAACATCTTTTGTCAAATGGTTGAACAACTCTCAACCACATTTGAAGTTTACTTTTGAATATAAAACCAATTACCTGCCCTTCCTAGACCTGAATATACATGCGGAAGAAGGAACAATTGGAACATCACTCTATCGTAAACCCACAGAGAGGAACACTCTGTTACACTATTCTAGCTACCACCCACGTGGACTGAAAGATGGCTTACCTTATGGTCAATTCCTCCGCATACGGAGGAATTGCAAGTGGCGCCAGGACTATTTCAGGGAATCCGATGTCTTACTTAAAAAACTTACAGACAGGGGTTATCCTCGCAGATTGGTTTCACGCGCACGCAAAAGAGCCTGGTACTGCCATCGGGACCTTCTACTCACACCACAGCCCAAGAAAACCAACTCTCGTATTCCCTTTGTTTCAAAATTCAGTCCCAGTAGCAATCAAGTTAAGAAGATTATTTCACGAAATTGGACACTTCTGAGAACTAACAAATCATTCCAGGAGCCACCTCTTTTCTCCTTCAAACGAGGCAATAACCTATCCAACCATTTGGTCCATGCCATTACCTGGCCCATCAAACCTGCTCATTCCAACACCATCACTTCCACGTGGGGACTACCGCCCGTACTAGGTCATTATAAATGCCAGTCCTGCGGTCTGCGATCTTACCACCAATACAAAGGAGTTTAAATTCAACAATCAAACATACACCCTGAACACGTTGACCAATTGTCGGTCACAAAATGTTATCTACGCCATTGAGTGCCCTTGCCATCTCCTTTACATCGGACAGACAACACAAATGGTTAAACAAAGGATTATCCAGCATAAAAGCAGAATACACTGTAAGATCACCACAGCCCCTCTGGTAACACACTATCTGGAAAAGAACCATGATTTACTTGACATTAAATGGCAAGTAATAGATCAACCTCGGCTCCCGCCCAGAGGTGGCAATCTACAATTGCTCTTGAACAAATGTGAATGTAAATGGATTACACGTTGCAACTCTGTGAACCATGGGTTGAACACCATTGATGAGTGGAACAGCACGATTCAGTTCCCACCCTGATCATCTACACACTCTCAATGCCCCCCCTTTTGGGTTATCCTCCATAACCCCGGAGGTGCATGCATGATATACCCTGACTAGGTCCCTTACGATGAACTGTTTTCAGATTACCACTCCTTTGAATCATGTGATGTACATCTGTTTTACTCTGTTTTGCTCACTGTGTTTATGGCTTGAAATCCTTTTTTTCCCTTATTTGTCTCACAGGTTCATGACCTGATTCCATTTATAATGGTTACGTCTCTTCTGTCTCCAATCAATCATTATCCCCGTAGGTGCATTAACTGCTTCCTTCTCGTAGAACATTACCCTTACTATCAAGCCCTTGCCTCACTTGGGACCTTGTGTGTTCCGTACTCAGTCCCGGATTCCCTCTCGGTCTTTGTAACTCTTCCCTTTCCCCCTGGTTTCACTCTTTCGAGGCGTCCTTAGCTACGCCAATTGGTTTTCACACGAGTACCCTATCACGGCCTCTCATCACTACCCAGGGCTCGCTCATTGGCTGCTCTCCTGGCGTCCCTGGTTACAGCCCCACCCCCCACCTTAACCATCCAATCCCTGCCCGTCGCCATGACGCAGACTTTCCCTTATGCAGAAGGCTACACGGCTTTCACTCCAGGCATTGTTCGAGGACCGCACACGTCCATGGCGGTCTTGTGTACCTTTCTCCTTGGATTCATTTGGACACACGATCCTTTGACCTGCTAAATCAGTAAGCCCGCTATTGACTGCCAATTCACTATTCTGGTGGATACCTCGGTTGCCGATTGGATTGTCCTTAACCCTTGCTTTATTTCCTTGTCCTCGCAACCAGATAATTGACCGACGCGCTCTCCTGCGCCCGCTCCCTTGTTCCCCTGCTCCGCTCCTTCTAGCGGTAAGTGTTTAATGCGAGTCTGAGTGTTCCTTCACCTCTCTTCCCTTCTTTTCCAAATCCCAAACTCCCCTACACACTCCCCCCTTCTTTTTCTTCCCCCCCCTAACACCAGCACTTACACTATCCCCTTGTCCCTCAGAGACGTGATTTTCACTCGAGGCACAATTCCAGATGTACCCGGACCTGTCGTGATCTGCTCACACATCCTTACTGAACCCTTCATGAGAGAGCCCCGCTTTCCCGTGCCTCAGGTAGGCTCGAGTTGGTTCCTCTTTCCCTTAGCCTTTTCCTTATTTTATGTCCTGTTCACACCGCTCTGATACACACTTTTATTTTACACAGCACTCCCCGAATATGCGACCCTGGTCTTGAGGATGATCCTAATTAAACAGGATCGAAACGTCGTCGACCTCTGCCCACCAGCTCTTACTCCTTTTGGCGCCCCTTGATCCCTCGGTTCTCTAAAAACCATGAAAACTATCAAATGAACAATTGAAGAATTTGTTGTTTGAACCTTTTTATCCTGTATATATTCTGTATAAATTGCTTTGCGCCTCTTGCTGTGGTTTCTTCACGTTGTCACTTGCGCCGTCACTCCATTGTCACGAGCACATTGTACACTTTTTCTTTTAGGGTTGCTTTGGTATTTTGACCAAATAGTGCTGTAACAATTCGTTCATAATTTCATTGATCTTCTCTAAATATATGACGCCTATAGGCGCATTAATCAAATTATTTGAAGCCTCTTGTCCTTTATGTGTGGTTTGTAATGTCTTGTACATACAATTGTAAACAATTCAATAATTCCTGCTGAGATATTGTCGTAATTACATTGTACTTACCCTGATCTCAGTTGGGTCTACGGGTTACACTCCTGTGGTTTTTCTATACTATGGCTGGGGGTGGCAGGGTGATGGGCAACATAAACCCTATGAGTGGGGGTGGCAGGGGTGATGGGCAACAGGTCCTCTATGGCTAGAGGTGTCAGGGGTGCTGGGGAACATAAGCCCTATGGGTGGAGGGGTAGTGGTGCTGGCCATACAACCCCTACGGTGGCCTGTTAGTGGCCAGGATGTGAATCCCCTGTGTGTGTGGGCCATTTTGCGGGTACGTGTCGTTTGTTTGTGTGATAGGTGTCTGACTTACCGCCTGCGCCGTCGGCGTCGGTTCCTGATCCGGTCATAGATGTAGAGTACTGGTATGACCCGTGTGATGGGATTCATGATGTGTTCGTGTCGTACACGCTGCTTGTTGCTCCGTCTCGTACCCGGTGAAAGCTGGTCCGTCTCGTAGCCGTGGATTGAGTTGTGGCGCGAATCGTAGCCGATATGCTTGTTTTCCGGATGCTGTGACGTGCCGTACGTGGTGACCCGTCCGGCGCATAGGAAGTATGCATCGTACTTGTCAGGCCAGAAACTGCTATGGATACTGCTTCCGGGTGACTCGGTTCAGCGTTAGGAGTTACGGCTCGGACGGAGAATGATGCTTAAATCACAGCCTTCGTGTTGGCCGTGTTTTTAGCAGCTATGCACATAGTACTTCCTCTACAGGATGGACCGGCTACGGGTACGTTTCAGTCGCACTGTAAGACTACGGACAGCTCTCGGAGAGCTGTCCGACCCGGGATCGGAATCGACCCCTTAATGTGAATGTTAGGACACCCAACCTACTCCTTAATGCCGTTGTCAGTCTGTTATCAACCATGCTAGCGGGAAGTAGAAATGCGGTGTGAGGTGGTCAATCAAAATTGTTGCCTGGTGGCTAGATAGTACATATAGAGACTGTCACCAGCGGTTATGGAGTATTCAGAAAGACACAAACAGATGGAAGTGAAAACACTCCCACAATGACATCAACCATACTGTCAGATAGTGCCAACTTGCCAAGTAGAAATGTGATTTACGGTGATCACAATTATTGTCTGGTGGCTAGACAATAACTACATAGGCTGTGACTAGCGATTATGGAGAATTCAATATAGCACATCCAAATGTCTGTGAATATACTTCCCCAGTACTCCCCGTCCTAATTCAATTATTGATAGGTTTACAATGGTACTAAATTGAAATACAGTTATTTGTGTGAATTTGGATGTAGTCAGAGATGATGGTGGAAATCAGGAGACCCCCTGTGGGGAGGATAGGCGAAATGGGGAGTGGAATTTGAAGCTCTGTCACTCTTTAGGGGAAGGAGTAGGTCTGAGTTATCTAGAGGTGATTTAGTCTGATTGGGTCTGGGTAGGTGGCTGTTTCTCAGTATGCTGGTAGGATGTGGTGGAAGGGTCCACAAGAGAGAATGAAGGTAGCAGTGACGAAATGACAGAGAGTCACTTAGTTGGCATGAAGCCAAAGTTAGGATATCAATTCTTTGGGCAGGGTGTAAGAGAAGCTTGTTGAGCAGAGGACAGTTATGTTCTGCAATTATGGGAGGATTAAGGTGAGCTGTAAAGGGTGGAGTCTGGGGGGGTTGGAGTGAAAGTAGGCGGAGGCGCTGGTTGTTTGTATCCGGTGTTGGGAGATGTTAGGAAACGGGGCAAAGATGGTAGGGGGGATGGGAAGACACATAGGCCAATGGAGGGGATGAAAAAAGGGTGGTGGCAGCTACTGGGGTGGGAGATAATGGTTTGTAGGAGGTTAGAGGGGAGCGGTGTGGGATGGTCTGCAGGGGGGATGTTCAAGGTCTGGTATTGCTGGTGAGCTATGGGTTGAGAGAGGCCTATCGGACTGAAGGAGAGTTTGGGGTGACACATGCAGTCTTGGTGGACCAGTGGGGGAGGAGAAGGGGTGAGGGGTATTATGGATGAACAGAGAGTGGGAGAGGGGGAGCGTGGAGGATCATTGGAGGGCTTGAGAGCAAGGCAAATTAAGCTGATAGTGGCCAGGATTGTGTGGTTGACTTGGAACATAATTTTCCCATTGTTGTAAAAGGATATAGAGAGGTTGCCCGAGAGGTCAAAGGCGGAAAAGTATTTGAGTTTGCATCAAAAGTGGATGTTAGAGAGCGAGATGAGGAAGGTGGACTATTGTGCAAGTACCTGATCAATAGGTAAGTGTTGTTTGTGGAGAGGAAAAGGTCAATTTTAAGGGAGCCTTTTCGATAGCAATGGTATTGGAAGTGGGTTTCCAAGAAGTCCCTCAAGGTCCTGTGTTTGAGGTTTTTCTTTGCGTGTTTAGAAAGATTTGGGAGTATTTGATCTGTAAGGCATCGGCGCCACTTCTGGGAAGGTGGAGGGTGGAGCTGGTGGCAACGGTGCAGGTAGGGGGAGGCGCTGGTTGTAGGTCTCTTGTGTTGGGAGATGTTAGGACAGGAGGCAAAGAAGGTAGCGAGGAAGGGGGAGACATATGGGCCAATGGGTGGGCAGTCAAAATATCGAAAATTAAATATCGACCCACACTAATATCGAGTAGATAATATCGAAGGGACAGAATATCGATTTTAAGAATATTGATGGACAGAATATCAAACCTAAGGTAAGTAATATCGATTTTTTTTATATCGATGTAGGTAATATCGTAGTTAGTAATATCAATATCAAATACATCGATGTTACTAATAACTATGTTACTAATATCGATATTTATATTATTGTTATGTATTTTGTTATATATTTAATATGTATGTGTTATATGTTTTTTGTTAAGTGTTCTACTAGTTTTAAAATATGTACACAATTTTTATATGTTAATAATGTGTTTTTTAAGTCAATTTTGTGTTTTAGTACTGTAGTGGGTTGTGGGTTTATAGGGGAATAGGGTGGGAAGTAATTTAATTTCACTAAAGTAATTATTAATTTTTAGGAATTACAAATACATTTTAATTAATTTTTGCGTTTAAGTTCTGTAGCGGATTGTGGGTTTATAGGGGAATAGGGTGGGAATTAATTTAATTGTAATTAAGTAATAATTTATTTTAATTTAATGGTATTGATAATTATATTATTGTTAAATATTTTGTAATTAATATTTATTAATTGGTAATTATTTTTTATTATTTGATTAATTGATAATTATGTTATGTGTATTATTTTATTATTGGAGTGTGTTGTGTGTTTATTGGGGAATAGTGTTGGAAGTAATTGAAATCTAATTAAGTAATTATTAAATGTATTGGTGGATACTGACAATTAATTTATTGTACATTAATTATTAATTCGTAATTATTTCAAATTATAATTTTTTGGTTATGAAAATTAATGTATTGTTGATTAATCATTAATTGGTAATTAAATATTATGTATTGATATTTTTAATTAATATAATAAGTACTTATTAATTGGTAATTCAGGTTTAATAATTTTTGTTTATTGTATAAAGCATTATTTAATTGTGCTATATTTTTTAATTGGTAATTACTTTTTAATAATCAATGTTTTTCGTTATGAAAAACATTGTATTGTTCAATATTTATTATTTGGTAATTAAGATTTATTAATTATTATTTATTGGTATTAATTATTAATTTATTGTCAATTAATTATTCATTGGTAATTATGTATGAATAATTATTTATTGGTATTTGTAAATAATTAAGAGTTATTTAATAATTAAATCATTAATTATTTTAAAAAATAATTTTATTTATAAGTATGTTATTTTTAACTTCTACGCTATCCAATACTTTGCCTACTGTTGCACTCTTTGGAGTGGGAATAGTAATGTTTACCCCTACGCTATCCAACACTTTCCTTACTGTTGCACTCCCTAGAGTGGGAATAGTAATTTTTGCCCCTACACTATCCAACACTTTCCCTACTGTCACACTCTCTGGAGTTGGAATAGTAATTTTTACCCCTACGCTATCCAACACTTTCCCTACAGTTGCACTCCCTGGAGCGGGAATAGTAATTTATACCACTACGCTATCCAACACTTTCCCTACTGTTGCACTCTTTGGAGTGGGAATTGTAATTTTTCCCCCTACGCTACCCAACACTTTCCCTACTGTTGCACTCTTTGGAGTGGTAATAGTAATGTTTACCCCTTCGCTATCCAACACTTTCCTTACTGTTGCACTCCCTGGAGTGGGAATAGTAATTTTAAGCCCTACGCTATCCAACATTTTTCCTTACTGTTGTTCTTTTTTGGAGTTAGAATAGTAGTTTGATTCCCTCCGCTATTTAATATGTTTTGTATTATTTTAGCTAATGTAGCATATATTTAATTTAAAAATTTTTTAAAGTAAATTCAATTGTTTAAATTTGTTATACATAATTATTTGTTATTTATGTTATTGTTTTATGTGTATAGATATATTGGTAATTTATAATATTTTCTAATAACAAATTTATTAAAGTAATTATTAAAACTGATTATTAAGTATATATATTATATGTATATGTTTAATTAATGTTTTATTAAATTATATATATTAATTATTAATTTTAAACAATATAAAATATTTTTAACTATGTTTCTTTTATTTATAAGTATTATTTAGTTTATTTTCCATATTTTTTTAACAAAAAAAACCCCGATATTTTTATTAACGATATTTTTGCCTTTTGTACTTACCATGTTGTAGATAGGATGTCGATATTCTTGACATCGATATTCTTGCTCCAATATTTTTGTAGCTCGATTTTTAACCTTTGGTATTTTGTCAGTGATCCAGGCCAATGGAGGGGATGAAAAATGGTTCAAGTATGGGTGATTATGTTGGGTCCATGGGCTCTAATGACGTCTAGGAAGGGGGGCATGTAGATGTTTAACAAGGTGTGGCTGAGGGATGAGCCTAGGGTTATGCTGGTGATGAAGCTTTTGGGTGCGGAGGTGAAGGAAGGCAATCTGATGCTCAGTGTGCATTTGGAGAGTAATGAAGTGATCCACTTGAGGGTGTACTGCTGTATGCTGATGTTGTAAAGCCTGTTGATGAGGAAGTGGTAGGAGATGGTACCAAATGCAGCAGAGAGGTCAAGGAGGATCAGGGCCCCCATCTTGCCCTGATCAAGGAAGGTTTTGATGTTGTCTGTGGCGGCGATCAGTGCAGTCTCAATGCTGTTTTTATCTTATGTTTATTGATTTTCTTTTGCAGTACAAACATAAATCTGTGTATCCTTAGCATTTAGCATTTGCCAATTCAGTACATAATCTTCATTCTATTGACCCTGGATGGAGGTTTGTCCCATCAGTTCCTCCATCGGGTTTGACCCTCCCTCGCATCAATTACCATCCATTCCTATATGACATCATACAGTGAGCATACACATCCCCCATACTCTATTCATAACCTTTTGCACATGTGTATTTTCGCATCTCTCTGGGGTCTCTTCCTGCTCTTCCTGACTTTGAACAACATCTTCTCCCAACTGTGGGCTCACGGTGGGTGCATTAACAAATACGCTTTCAAGAGGTCCCATATATCTTTAGGTCTAGAGGTCGGAGGAAGGAACTCTGCGCAAGTCAATATATTAAGTCTTGTAATCAGATCTTGAATTTAGGAGCACTGCCTCTTCCCCATCTACAGGCAACCCTTCTTTTAGCCAATAAGAGTTCCAGTGCTATGAATTTCTTATATGCTGTCTCAATTCAATTTCCGCCGAAAAGCCTAGCAGTGCTGTGACTGCAAATGCCGTAAAAGAGGCTCCCATCATTTCTCCTAAAGCCCTCGGAACTTGCTGGCAGTATGCTTTTACAGTACCACAGTCCCAGTCTATGTGTAAGATATCTGCCTCCATCTGTCTGCATCTATCACAGTTGCTATCTTCCCATATGTGGAATCTATGTAGTTTAACCAGAGTATAATATATACTGTAAAGAAATTTATAGTGTATAATGCGCAGGCGGCTATTAGCCGATATATCTGGTTACAGCAATATCTCCATTGATGATCGTTGAGAGATCGCCAAGGTCTGCCTCCCATCTTTGTCGTGAGTAGATGGGAACCTCGGTCAAGGAGGTCTGTGTCAGGTGATACAGAAGAGATACCCCATGTGCCGGGGGGGTGCTCTGCAATATGGCATACAGTGGGGCAAGCGTGGGTGGTTCCTGGGGGAATGTGGGTATGATATGTTTGACACTCTGGCAAAGCCTCACTTATAAGAAGAGTTCCGGTGTCATGGGCTCGTCCCCATGGAAGAATTGCTCCCGGTTGTTGAAAATCCCGTTAGCATACAGATCTGCAACCTTCTGCGGCATCCTAGCTCTTGTGTCACCTGGAGGTCTGTATATTGTGAGAGATGTAGCCTGGGTGAGAAGAGCATGGGCACCTCTATTCTACATGTGATTCCTCTCCAGCCCGCCACATTGCAGTCCACTGTGGTGGAATCAGGGTCCCTATCTTTGGGTCTGTGCGCTATAAAGCCCGTCAATGGGACCGGATAATTGTATCCTTGTTCAATAGCTAGTTGCGGCATGTAAGGAGGTGGGTGGAACCAATATATTGCATAGTGTGTCTTTGGGCACAAATAATACAGTTTCGTATCAGGGGCTTCTTCAAACCCTCCCTGCGCAAAGGGCCGTATAAGGAGATTGTTCCCGCCATGGAGAAAGGCATGGCAATCCATCTTGTTATTGTGTCTGTGAGGGAAGCTAAGACATTCTCATAGTTGACCTGTAGTAAATCCGTCGTATCTCTGGAGACACTTATCCCCAAATACTTGACTTCCTCCGGCAACGAAATGATGGGGTAACCTAGGGTGTATTTCTGAGTTGCCTCCATTAGGGGGAATGTCTGAGTTTTGCCGCAATTAATGGTGAATCCCGAGATCCCTCCAAACTCAGTGATCTCTCACAGAATGGGGTTTAAACTGATACATGGATTGCACACATAGAGTTTTATATCGTCCGCATAAAGGGACACTAGGATATGCCTACTGGGGTATCGCATTGTGTGGTCGCGATGGAGTTGGCGCAGCTTAGCTGCCAGTGATTCTACTGCTAACGCAAAAAGCAGGGATGAAAGCAGACACCACTGTCTTGTTCCTCGCAACACTGTAAAGGCGTCTGAGCATTCCCTGTTGATCAGCATCTTCAATTGCGGCTGTTGATAAAGTAGCCTTACCCATGAGAGAAAGCAGAGTGGCATCATCATTTGACCCAATACCTTCAAAAGGTTCCCCCATTCCATTGGTGGCATCTAAGAAAACCGCCACCACCTCTATCTCAGGGTCCACATCCTGCATCAGTGAGAAGAGAGTTCTCGGGCTATTTGATGTCAATCTCCCGGGAATTAACCCCGCCTTGTCAGGTAGCAAGATGTCCAGTCTGTTAGCAAGCACCTTTGCTAATATTTTAACATCACAACTGGGTTTGAGTCTCGGCAATGACACTGAACATCCTGTGATTCTGGGCAAATCACTTTAATCTCCCCATGCCTAACAAAAATGTAATGCAATTGGTGCTATGTAAAGAGCTCTGATACCCAATTCGGGCCTAGTTTGCGCTATATAAAACTCTGTTAAAAAAAAAAAAGTTATCTACGTAGGCCTTATAGAAGTCGGCCACGAGGCCATCAGATCAGGGGCCTTTCCCAGAGCACAACTGCATCAATGCCACCTTGATTTCATTCTCTTCATTGTCATCAGAGATAAACTCCCTCTGTGCATCCCCAAGTCTTCTCAGCGCTACCTCCTCTAAATATGTTTCTAGCAGACGGGTTGAGCCTCTTTAGTTGTAGAAAGATCGGTATAGAAGCTGGTGAAAGTGTGTAAGATATTTTTGGTGTCTTTATGTTTGATATCCCTATCCTACTGTATCTCCAATATGTAGTTGGAGAAGTTGTTTGTCGAATTTGATCTGCCAACGCCTTCCATATCTGTGGGCCTGGAAGAACTTCCCGTGGAAGAGGGATTCCCTCTCTGCTGCCTCCCCCTATTTAGTCAATTTATCCCTGATATTTCTCTAGACGGGGTCTCGGATAGTTCTCAATCCAGTTGTTTTAGCTTTGTTTCCAAGCGGGTAAGGGTGTTACGTATGGCTCTTAACACACCACCCCCCTTTGTAATACACATGCCGTGTATAGTGACCTTAAAGTGCTCCCATATTGTGGACATTAGAGTAACCAACCGGGCATTTATATGAAAAAAGTATTGTATTTCTTGCCCCACCTCCTCTCTAAAGGGAGCATCCAGTAGCGCCGTTGGGTGGAGTGGCCAAGCAGCACGTAGCATTCAGTCTACTGGTGGAACGAGCTTGACACACAATGGTCCAAAAAGGTGCATGCTAAATGCCAGGCTTGTGCTACCCAGGTGGCCATCCCCTTAGAGACGAACCAATAATCCAGCCGGGCCCATGATGAGTGTAATGCGGAGTAATGAGTGCCTTCTTCTAACCCGAGATAAATATGCCTCCATGCATCAATCAGATTGTGATCCTTGACTATGTAAGTTAACTGCAGCTGCGTAGTTGGAAAGTGGTGAGGCTGAGGGTTGGATCTATCCTTATGAGGGTCCAGCGTGGTATTGAAATCTCCCCCCAAATAACATATGTGGACCCTGTATCAAGCATCTTACCCCAAAGGATGTTGAAGAAGGAGGGGTTGTCTACGTTTGGGCCATAGGAGCACACTGAAGTGATGGAGTACGTGTCTAGCCTCCCCCACATGATGCTGAAATGCCCCTGTGTGTCCTGCAAAGGCCCCATGACCACATACGGAGTGCCTTTTTATAAGTATTGCTGTGCCCCTGAACTACGTGGAGTAGGCAGAAAAGCATCTATGTTCCGCCCAGCAAACTGTGAATCTCTCAGCAGACCCTGCTCCAAAATTTGTCACTTGTAGCATGGCGATGTGTGTGTCATGTCGCTCTACATAAGCTAGGATTTGTCTGCGTTTTCGCGGGTTACCCAGCTCTCTGAGGTTCCATGTTATAAAAATAAAGCCCTTTGTATCTTACTGACTTGCCATGGGTAGGATATCAGAGTTGTTGAATAGTCTGTTCAATAGTCTGCGGTGGGTGTCTCCCACAGGGGCTACATCTAGGTGTGTCTCCATCCAATGTCTTTTACTGTACTTGTTTAAAAATGCACCTGCCTGCCCTCCCTCCTCCCTCACCAACCTCCCTAACTGGTCAGACAACAAGTTCCCTCCCCCCAAGAAACCAGTGCCTCTAAAAGGCAGAAAAGAGGATGCGAGCCCCTTCCCTCCCCCACTCACAATGGCGAAAGGGAGAAAAAGTACCCTCCCTCCCCATAAACAAATGTTCCTAATGCCAATATGCTTGAGTCTGACCCAATACCTCCCATTGCCCCATTGCTTACAGTTTGGGTTCAGTGTAAAGATCAAGCAATGACAATGGTAACCTAAAGATCCTGGATCAGCATACCTTACATTTTTTGTTCTCTTAATATTCTTGATCAAAATCTCACCATTCAAAAAAAAGAAAATTATAATAAGGAAAGCAAAACAATATTCTCCACAAAGGGCAAATCTCAAACCATAAAGTAAACAACCTCACAATTGGTCCCCAAAAATTATTAACACATTTGCCAAGTCCAAACTGGAAGATAACTATGGTTGTTACCTTTCTTCCTACAAAAACCAAATGCATATTTTGTTTTCTTTTTTAGAAAAGGTTTTAAATGTACAACATATTTTTAATCTAACAAGATTAGGAAGAACGAATAAGACTGCTATTACTCTTTTTCAAATGGTTATTTTACTTATTTCAGATCAACAGCCAACTAACAGATAAAGCTACCATTTACAAAAACCAAATGAAATTGGATCAACAGTTCAAAACAGGATTCATACCCAAGACCAGAACTCAAGACCAATAGGTAAACACATCACATTTCCTTCAAAACAAAACATTAATAAATGTTCCAAATTCAACGAGGGAAAAATTAACATTTTTATCTTTCCTCCGCCAAGATTCAAACCACTAACATTTTTACTTTTATTAAAAGAAGGAGTTTAAAATGAACACCATTAACTTTTTTTTAACAGGATTAAGCACGACAATTAAGACATTTTTTACATGACAATTCCCCTTTGTTTTCTTTCAGAACAGTAGAACATAGAAAATCAACGCCAGGCTCGAAATACCAAAGAAAAAGAGGAAATAGACTATTTAAATGTGTTGGGTACATTTATTGTAAAGCAACTTAATGAGCCTATGAGGCACTGGGTGTATGTGTTACAGTAATTTCCAGCACATTTAATCACTTGGTGCTACCGTCAATGAATCCTGTGGCTTTATATTGTGAGAGATAGCCCAAAACATTCCCCATGCATATTGCAGTAGTATGGTTACAATTCCAAATTTAAGGAGAATGGTGGAAAGACAAAAATAGGTCTGCGATCTTCACCTAACAACCCTTCTTATCTATTTTGATACACAAATTACCCCCAAATGATCTGAATCTTGTAACCACATACCTTTAGTATGAAAACTCCCTCAAAAGTGTAACACTGTACCCCTTGAAAATACTGAAATTTGTATGATGGATGGCACCTTTAAATCCGCACCCCTTCCATTCATCTACATTTACACTATACATAAATAATACTACTATCCCACTAATTTTTGGTTTACTTCCTGACAAACAATCCTCAACTTACACTGACATTTTATCAGTTGTAACATCTGAAAATGTTAACAAAAGTCTTAGGAAAATTTAAATTTACTTTGAATTACAATTAATAAACACTCTTAGTAAAATGTATCCAAGTACCCACATTCAAGGAAGCTTTTTTTTTTTCATTTTTCCCAAGCTGCCTTGGCCATGTAGGAAAGGTGTTTTTCAATATATTCATGTAGGATTTGCTAGACCTAGAACAGTTTAAAATCTCTATTTCTCTAATCTCTACCTGGGCCAATGCTAGAAAAGTGATCCAAAGTTGTTTCTTACTAATTTTTAAAATCTGATCCAATGGTGTGGCAACATCAGATTTTAATACCATACGTGAAAAAGTAGCTTTATAAAAATGTGTTTTGTGCTGTCTGAGACAAAACTGGGGTAAAACTAGTTTTTACTACTCCATGAGTATGCGAGTTAACAATCCAACCTCAGAGGACCGCAAGAGGCCTGTTACACCAGGAAGCACAGATAGTGGTTAACTGCTGACCATTTAGCAAAGATTATCTGTCTGGGAAGGAACAGGAACACGTGGCAGAACAAAAAGCAGATTCATAACTACCTATTTTGACTTAGAGAAGCAATTGAGGGCATATTAAATCCCAGAACATTCATAGAGTCAGGCCCCAGTTACAGTAAGGAGGAGAACTAATGTAGACCCTGTCAGGTTGGAGGAGTGCACACCTAAATAGAAGTGTGGCTAATTATCAAAGGACAAGTCTGCCTGGTGGCAGACAAATTCTGCAATATTTGAAGCAGGGGCCCATGGGTACGTTTACAATAATGCATTGAGGAAGTGCTACAAAAGGAGGATGGCGGATGTGAGAAAATAGTTAGGATAGGATGACAGAATATCTCTAATAACTGACAGGAGCACAGGATAAACCACTACAGTTAGGCCTGTCAGCCTTGGGGTAGTCTTCCCCTAAATGTTTTGCCTTCAACGTTCTTATTTTTTCTGATCTCAGTTTTGATGGCCTTAGGACTAATAACACTTTACCTCTGCTAACCAGTCATCATTTCACTGTCCATGACCCTATTCCTGACACTGTCCAGTATCTGTCCATGTCCTAAGTACTCATTATATGTATGTGATAAATGTGCCCAGAGCACCGAGTGGTCTGTTTGCAACCATCAATGTAAACATGCCCTCAAGTACTGAGTTCTCTGTTTGTTACCATTGTTCAAGCACTGAATGCTCTTGGTTTGCTGCCATTCTGTAGTTTGAGACTGCCGTCATCTCTGCATTTTCAGCGGCCATCTTCAGTGTGGTAGAAAACAAATGCCGCAAGAGCAGCGCTGGAGCCCATTCTCCCAACAACTGCGACGACATGTGACTCTGAAGACATAACGCCTGCTGACCTGAAATCCTGGAACATCGACTTCCTGCCATGGGGGCATATGATCCTTCGTAAGCCACAGAATCCAAGTTTACACCTGTAAAAAACAGAAGACAGCAAAAGTAGAAGAGATAGAAGGCATATGCATAATTCTTAAGGGCCAAGTAAAGACAACCAAAAACACCAGTCGTATCAAATTTTTGCATTGTACAGTTGAACGCTTTGCACCGTGTGCATAATCCAAATTCAAAGACCATCAAATCTAACATCGTATTTCTTGGCTAATGAAATAAACTGCTACTTATCGTGTTGATGTACTAATGCTCAATACTGCTTTCTTCAAGCGCAACAGCAAGGACCAAGAGTGATAAAGTCACAGAGCATCTGGAATTACTGTAAAGTGCGCATGGCGCTATTATGTGATTACTTATTGTTTAGGAGTGTCCTGTCTATGCAGAGTGTGTGTGGTATTACAATCAATGTGAAAGGCTATGACTGTAACATACTTTTGTTTTCCCTTCCTGCAGACACTGGACTAACTGTAAATAAGTGAACAGAGATCCTAACAACTTTGGTGAGAAGTACCACAAATCGTTGAGCACACAGTGTACCCCTACAGGAGAGAGTCCAGGTAATCGCAGGTATTTAGACATACAGTAACAAGGTCAGTCTTCTGTTGTGTCTCCTAAAAGGTTTGACAATGGCAAAAACAAAAGGGAATTGTGACTA
This sequence comes from Triturus cristatus, assembly GCF_964204655.1. Lineage (NCBI taxonomy): Eukaryota > Metazoa > Chordata > Amphibia > Caudata > Salamandridae > Triturus > Triturus cristatus. Next base: position 344,285,446 of record NC_140587.1, on the reverse strand, counting down.
CAACAAATCACCATAACAGGATCTTCTCCCTCAGTCCCATCTGACTTCCTTACAGTTCTTCTCGCGAGTAAGAGGTAGGGCTACAGGCTTGGTCCACATTATCGACACAACACATATCAGAATTACTAAGGTAGGTCCATATCATCTCTGTAGACCACATCGTGGACTTTAAGGTAAGTCCATGTCTTCTGACATGAGCGCTAAAGTGCTTGTGCTCTCTCCACTAACCATAGTAGAATTGGCATGTACCCATATGGTATATTTCTTTCACCTGTAAGTAACTAGCAAAGTGATAACCCATGTACCCAGGGCCTGTAAATTAAATACTATTGTTCGGCATGCAGTGCCACCCAACTTATGCAGCCATGTAAACCATGTCCCAGGCCTGCCATTGCAGCCTCTGTGTGCATTTGTAAACTGCCATTTCGACTTGGAAAAAAAACCTTTCCACCAGGCTCAAACCTTCCTTTTTAATACATATAAGTCACCCCTTGGGTAGGCCTTACCCAGAGGGAAGGATCCGGTGTACTTAAAAAGTTGGACATGTACTGTTAAGTTTTACATATCTTAGTAGTGAAAACCTCTTAAATCTGTTTCTCACTACTGCAAGGTCTACCTCTCCCATCGGATTACATTGGGATCTATATTACATTTAATAAGTAATGCATTTCTATTGGGATCCGGAGGACACTAGGTTGCGTTTGGTGTCTAAAGAATTGTAATTAAGAGACCTCTTTAATGGTAAAGTCAGATTTTAAGTCACAATTCTGAAAATGGCACCTTTAGAAAATTGGCATTTTCTTGTCCCAATCGTTTGATGCCTGTAGTCTGTTCCTCGGTCACATGACTATATGTAGCTGGCAGTTGGTCTTTGTGTATTGTTCGCAGACTGTGAGACATAGGAAAGATAGGTGTTGCCAGGGTGAGCCACTTTGATTTAACGAGGGGGCAGAGCTGACTCCCACCACACTTGCACATTAGAAAGGCCCTGCCTAAACACCCTTGTTGGAAAGTGGGTTATTAGTAGTACTAAATATGCACCTACAACTGACAATAAGGCCACTAACACGGTATAGGTCTCAATAAAATATTCCTATGCTCAACCCTTGGTAGCTTGGCTGCAAGCAGGTGGGTTTCACTTAGGGTACAGGTATGTAAAGTATATAAAAACACCAAGGCAGTAAATAATTAAGACATAAGAAACAATATAAATCCCACAATAATTGATACAAATAGGAAATATTTCTATCTTTAAAATGACCACAACGACAAAAATCCAATGTACGAAACCGAAGATATTCATTTTTAAAGAATTACCACTTTATAGTTCTTTAAAGCGTATAGTGCTACTCTGGACATCTGGTCGCGCTTCACTGCGCCAAATTAAAAGTTTTATGGAGCTCTGTGCAACTACACCAAGTGGGAGGCCTCGGTCAAACTTTGACCTTCGGACTTAAATTAACTTTCTCCTACTTCAAAGTGGGTACCAGGTACAAATAACAGAACCTCAGAACTAAATCTTAAGTACACATTTTGACCTGCTTAAGACTGAGAAGAAGGACTGCTGTGCTGCTTTGCTTTAAAAAGAACTGCAACACTGCTGCCCTGCTGTGTTGCCCTTCTGCTCTGCTGCCCTCCTGTCTGAGTAAGAAGGACTGGACCTGCATCTTGGACCCAGAACCACCATAGTGACGCCAAGAACTAGTTGTCTGGCCTCCTGATCAGAGCCCTAAGGACAGAACAGGCTCCAACAAACTTGAACCTAGCACCTGAACTCTGCCCGCTGTGAGTCCTGCCCTCCCAGGTGGTACTATTTCAGTCCTAAACCCTTGAAAGTGAACCTGAAGGTGCTCTGTCAGCCCAACTGCGGTTCCAGCAGAAACAATGCAGTACAATGCATCACATCGCAAGACTCCACATCAGAACCCCTGCAGGATGCATCCTAGACGCAGGACCTTGCAACGCAGCATTGCTGCCCATGAAACTGCAGCTGACTGACAAGACCTCACATTGCCCACCGTAACACATTGGAATTGCCACTGCAGGATGCATCTCTATGCAAGGACTTCTCTTCACCATTGTAGCTCCCATGAATGAACGCTGCATGACGCATCTCTGCACAAAGACCTCACATCACCCCTGGTGCGCGGCTGGACTATGCATCGCAGCACAACTAGGATTTAAGGTACTTTGTTCAGTGGACCTAACTGGGTCCATGTAGCTGGCCTGCACTCCATTTGGCTTGAACTTGTGACTTTGTCCCAGTCTAGTGCGACCAGATGACCACAAGGGCTTTTTGGCACAATTTTCACTTAAATCTTTAAAATTGCATATCTCCTGTTCTGCTGATTGGATTTTTTTCATTTTGGTCTGAAATTATTTATTGAATGTTACTCTAGTTTTCGAAATTAGGGTGGGATTTTTCATGTTGTGTTTCACTTTATTACTGTTTGAGTTGCTGCATAAACACTTCACACATTGCCGTTAAGTTAAGCCTGACTTCTCTGTCTCAAGCTACAAGATGGTTGAGCAAATGATAATTTGGTGTTTGCTTGTAAATTCACCCTGACAAAGATTGTGGTTGATACCGGAGTACGGTTTTCACCCCCTCCCAGCCAGTAACCCAATTTCTTACAACTAACTTCTCATATAATGTTTGGGTCTGGGAAGAGTCCATCTGAAGGAGTGCCAACTGAAAGATGTCTCCAAAGTTCTTTCATTGTTATCCTACTGGAAGAAAAGGACAGCTCTTCAAAGTGAAGTGTTTGGCCTCCTGTTTTACGGTTTGAGGGACATAAAATGCAGAAAGAATCCTGACACCAAGGAACTCATCTAACCACAGAGCACTGGATCTTTTAAAACACCTAGCTGGAGAGAGCGCTGGTGCCTAGAAAACTGCTCTGAGACGATTGGGACTGCATAGCTGACCAGAAGGAACTTTCGGAGCTTTTGGGGGAAAGTGGTACTAATTTCTGCCACCTCTACAGAACCAATTAGAGGATTTTGACTTCCAAAAGAGTGACTAAGTCTGAAACAAAAATCTTGCACATGGATCAAGACAAATCCCTCTGATCCATAAAGCAGCCTTGATGGCTATGAAATCGAGAGTGGCCTGCTCAGAGTTCTTGGCACCAAAACCAACAGATTGTTTGGACACTCAATAGCGACATACGTGATTTTTAATGATTCTTGCCGACTACAGCCTTGGACCTTGCTCTGTTGGGTGATTTTGGCCATACGTACGTAAAACAGTTTGCTGGGAAGAGCCCTCTAGTGTATCTAACCTTAACTGTATCGCAGTTAGTCAGAAATGGTGCCTAGTCCCTGTCTGGTCAACCACAAACAATGACTTGATTGCTGTGTCTTGGCACTGTTTGCCTCAGTTCAGATCTCCAGTTCCTCTTAAGCTATTTTAATGACTTACGTGTGTTTTTTGTTCATTAGATCTTTTTCCAGTTTTCATTATTGGTTTTGAAAATATATTATATTATGTTCTTTTACTTTAAAATTGTTGGTATTGCTTGAATTTAATGCACACTTCTCTGGGGATTCCGTGCTGCTTTTACAAAAACTACCAATGGTTGAGCAGCAATCATCTCAGAACAGTGTACTGACAGTTGCGGCCGCCACAAACAAAGGGTGGTTGGTGAAAGGAACGTTGGAGGGTCGCGTCAGGTCATGCAGCGAGGGGTTAGTAATAAAATATTAATTGAATTGTTTTTTACATTAAGCCGATGGCCGCCTTACCTCCCAAATTGTTCTTCCTCTTCTCTTCCTGGCAGCCTCTGTGACAGACTCCAATCCAATCCGCACTGCTCTCCTAGGAGAGCAGCATGAGATTGACCTGAGCAGGCTGAAAAGATGCTCTGCTCAGTTCAGTGAGTCTGTGGTGTTTCTCCAGCCCGGCTGCTCAATGCAGTCAGGCTGGAGAAACCTAAGGGCGCATGTGTGTTTCGGTAGGCCTGAGACGGCCAGCCAAAACACATATGCACACATAGCATTCCTCTTTCCCCTCTCATGGCTTGGCCCCACCCCTCCCTACAGCACTTGCTCACAGCAGGCAATGAAAAATAAAATGATGCTACAACATCATTTTATTTTTCATCTGCTGGCTCTGAGCCAAGCAGTAGGGAGATGCTCCTCCACCATTGCGGAGGAGCCACTGCTGTGTACTCAACTAACCAGTATGAAATTATTAGGTCGGTAGGGGTACCCTTCACCCAAATGGATAACCCTATTCCTAACAGAACCCTCCATGAATGGCACACAATTGTTAACCCTGATGGAATTTGAGATGAGAAAATTATGCAATAATGTTCAAGATTGTTTCCTTGTCGGTCTTACACAGACCTGGTCAAATAGATAGTACAATATACACTGGAAGAAGAAGTCTCACACACATTTTTGTCATGCCTCATCACATGCAACCTCATCCCGCTTACATAAAATGGTACTATCAGGTTAGTCTGACAGAAAAAAAATTAGTTATTACATATTACACAACTCTTGACAAATGTGTGGATACAGTGGTGTGTCCCATTCTGTCAAGACCAGGCTGAGTGCATTGCCCGTAGTTAGGGTAAATAAATGAATGCCATTTGGGATTACGTAGAGTTATTTTTATATATTAAAAAGTGCTTCCTTAGATTATCAAGTAATCCTTATCAGAACATCCTCACACAGCGGCAAGAAAAGTAAGAAGGTTTCAATCAAGTCACACCAGTGCGGACTCCCTTGAGTGTCTAATTGTCAGAAACATCAATGTATGGTAGTTTTCCATCAGTTGTGGTAGAGCCCACGCCCAAATACTACGGCTACTCACATTGCAAGAATTGATAAATTTGCAAAGTGAAATGTTAATACCTCCATGTTGTGTTTTAGGGCTTTTCCAGTAATGGCAATAAGCCAAGCCACACAAGTGGGGTATCATTTTTAATGAGAGCAATGTTGCAAGATTAGATGGAAGGAATTTTTTGATACTGCACAGATTCTGGAGGAAGACTTCCTGGGCGTCTACTTTTCAGAAATATCTGGGTTTCGTAGGTTTCCATTTGTTTCAAATGAGACTGAGCCAAACAATACTTTGGTCACCAGATTGGGTCAATTTGCAAGGCAAAATCCTTCATTTGCGCTTTGGGCCCTTTCCTGCTGCTGGCTGTAGTGGGCTACCATTCTTACTATGAGAAGTGTGTAAATGATGGGTGATAGGAATTGTGCGGATCCCCACAGCATCATGAACTTTTCTTCACAGAAATATTATAACAATCTGTGATTTTAGCCAAATTTTGACATTTGCAGGTCATTCTGGGTAAAAAAGCATTGTGGGATTCACATTAGTCACAACACCTTGGATTCTGTGGTTGTTTATCTTTTAGAAATATCTGGGTTTGTTGGGTTTCACTGGTGGTGGCAGAGGCCTGGCGCAAATACCGCAACTACCCACATAACCAGAATCGGTCAGTTTGCAGGGCTTGTTGCAATTTGGGGCTCTGCCTATTGCAGGTGAAAGATGCAAATAATACAAGTGGGATACTATTATTATAGGTAGAAGTATGGGAATACAGACTAATAGAACATGTGTTATTATTAATTGAATTTCTCTCCATTTTTAGCTTCCAAATGTAAACCGGTGTGCATGAAAGAACTCATTTATCAAAAACCCCCAGTGAATCATATTATGGTAACTCTAAATTCAGATTTGTACAAATCACCACTATTTCTAAACTCAGTATAGCTAGCATATTTAAGAATGCACAGCTTTCTTTCGTTGTTCAGACCCGTTGTTCATTCATTAGATTTTACAATGTGAAAAAAAAAACATTCAAGTTGAAGATCAGTTGTTGGCTTTGGGTCTTCAGTTTTTTGGACCCCCATCAAACATTTTAAATCCAAGTAACCAAAATAGTCTGGCAAATGTAACAGTATATTACTTTTGTAATTCAGCTATTGGCCAACAAATTACAGTTGAAAACGTTTCCAATTGATTTACATTGTCCTCTGCTTATTTTATTTATTTTATTTAAAAATTAAGGGCCCGATTCACAAAAGTAATCTGAGACAAGATCCTAACTTTACGACTTTCGGTATTCACAAAAGGCATTTAGGTGCCGATCACAATCCGGTAAAAAATTCCCCCGTGCGACTCGTATCGGGACTTTTTACCGTACGAATCGTACAAGTGCCGTACGAACTGGCAATCACGATTCGCATGGTAAAAAGTCCATACGAACCGCACTGGGAATCATTCCCCACACGTCCTCGGGTCGGAAAATGTGTCCGACACGTCCTCGGACGATTTACCTTACAAACGTGAAAATCCAAGTCCGACCGAGGAATCACGATCCATCCCGTGCGTCCGAGCGTACAACCGTATGGAAAAAACACCGTCCGCACCGAACACCTATAGCAACCATGGAGACATGTGCCCGCATACGCGCCCAACACTCCCCCCAGCCCCCGTACGTCCGACACGTACCCCCCGTGTATGTATACCCCCACCCGTCTAGGTACACCCCAGTACGTTCGAGTCGTACCCCCACCCCAGTACGTGTCGTACCACCGTCAATGTACACCCCCCACCCCTGTACGTGTCGTACCCCCCGTGTACCCACACCCCAGTACGTTCCAGTCGTACCCCCACCCCTGGACGTGTCGTACCACCGTGAACCTACACCCCAGTACGTTCCAGTCGTACCCCCACCCCAGTACGTGTCGTACCACCGTCAATGTACACCCCCCCACCCCAGTACGTGTCGTACCACCGTCAATGTACACCCCCCACCCCTGGACGTGTCATACCCCCCGTGTACCCACACCCCAGTACGTTCCAGTCGTACCCCCACCCCTGGACGTGTCGTACCACCGTGAACCTACACCCCAGTACGTTCCAGTCGTACCCCCACCCCAGTACGTGTCGTACCACCGTCAATGTACACCCCCCCACCCCAGTACGTGTCGTACCACCGTCAATGTACACCCCCCACCCCTGTACGTGTCGTACCCCCCGTGTACCCACACCCCAGTACGTTCCAGTCGTACCCCCACCCCTGGACGTGTCGTACCACCGTGAACCTACACCCCAGTACGTTCCAGTCGTACCCCCACCCCAGTACGTGTCGTACCACCGTCAATGTACACCCCCCCACCCCAGTACGTGTCGTACCACCGTCAATGTACACCCCCCACCCCTGGACGTGTCGTACCCCCCGTGTACCTACACCCCAGTACGTTCCAGTCGTACCCCCACCCCTGGACGTGTCGTACCACCGTGAACCTACACCCCAGTACGTTCCAGTCATACCCCCACCCCAGTACGTGTCGTACCACCGTCAATGTACACCCCCCAACCCCAGTACGTGTCGTACCACCGTCAATGTACACCCCCCACCCCTGGACGTGTCGTACCCCCCGTGTACCTACACCCCAGTACGTTCCAGTCGTACCCCCACCCCTGGACGTGTCGTACCACCGTCAATGTACACCCCCCACCCCTGTACGTGTCGTACCCCCCGTGTACCTACACCCCAGTACGTTCCAGTCGTACCCCCACCCCTGGACGTGTCGTACCACCGTGAACCTACACCCCAGTACGTTCCAGTCGTACCCCCACCCCAGTACGTGTCGTACCACCGTCAATGTACACCCCCCACCCCAGTACGTGTCGTACCACCGTCAATGTACACCCCCCCACCCCAGTACGTGTCGTACCACCGTCAATGTACACCCCCCACCCCTGGACGTGTCGTACCCCCCGTGTACCTACACCCCAGTACGTTCCAGTCGTACCCCCACCCCAGTACGTGTCGTACCACCGTCAATGTACACCCCCCACCCCTGGACGTGTCGTACCACCGTGAACCTACACCCCAGTACGTTCGAGTCGTACCCCCACCCCAGGACGTGTCATAGCCCCGTCTACCCACACCCCAGTACGTTCCAGTCGTACCCCCACCCCAGTACGTTCCTGGCGCACCCCCAACACAACCTCCTAAGTACGGAGCGCACCCCATGCCCCAACATCACAACCGCATGTACGAGTCTTACAAAGCCACACACAAGGACAAAATCGTACAACCAAATGGCCCATGTACACACCGTACACACGCTCAAAACGCACGTACACAACCAGGACAAAATAAAACAACACAAGAATACACCATTCGAAAGGCACACAGCAACTAAACATGGCCAACAACCACTTAAATAACACAATCACTGACCTGCAACTGCCAAAAACAAACAGAGGCCCAATACACCACCACTCCTTATAACACACCCACCCAAAATTCAAAAACTGCCACACCCACCCATGGACCAATAAAAAGGGCCCACACACACAAACCATGAGCCTTTGCAACAGACTCACTGCTGCCAGACACCACAGAACCAGACTACAAGCTACACCACACCTTACACTTGCACACCTTCACACGACCCCCCTCACAAACACCCTCTCATCACATTCACACACACACACAACCATCCACACCCCCCCCCAACATCCACACCCCCCCCACACCCACACCATCCCCACCCACACCCCTCACCATGCCCACTACCAAGAATCCAAAGTTCAGTCACCGAGAGTTGGAGGTCCTTGTTGATCAAATCCTCAGAGTCGAGCCACAGATCTTTGGAACATTGGTCAGAAGCACCAGCCAGGCAGCCAAAACAGCCATGTGGCAGACCATCGTCGATGCTGTGAATGCTGTTGCGGACACCAGGAGGACCAAGCAGGATTGCCAGAACAGGTGGTACGATCTGCGGAGGAGGGTCAGAGCCAAGAGGCAGGAGGAACACGACCAGGCCAACGCCACCGGAGGAGGGCCCTCCCGCAGAGCCGTACAGTACCATCCCTGGGAGGAGAGGGTGATGGCCATACTGCCGGTGGAGGCAGTTGAAGGAGTAGAAGGACTCCGAGACCCGGGTGAGTACACAAACAACGCACCTCACATGGGGGGAACTGCAACCACAACCAAAATTAATAACAGGCACGCAACCACCACAAGCCATCGCATTACTCAACCACACTCCATGAGCAGGCACATGCCACTGCTGCCACCATGCCCCATACACCCAGCTGGACAATGTCAAGTCACAGGCCACAGAAGACAACAACACATGACACGGTAACCCGGATGGCGGGAGGCTGGGCACCAAGAATCACATAGTGCGACTCCAAAGCAGACAACAATGCCCTCTGCCCATATGGCCTAGGTCACAGCCAGACAAACACTGTGTCCCAACACAGGAATGACTTGCCAGCAAATGGCGGACGCCTTGCATCAACACATGGGGGTGAAGGCACTGTTTTGCACATGCCAGCAGCCAATGAACAGCCAACAGTGTGAAAGAGTGGCAGCACACACCACCACAGCAGCAGCGCACAGACACACAGCAGACAAAATGGGTGCCTGGAGATCAGAAACAAACTCACATCAACAGGCCAAGGGCCACTCAAAGATCTGCTAACAGTGTGTGCCCAGGAAGCTGGGCCAAGGTGACAGAGGGTGACACACGGAGGGAGGGAGAGGGGGACACAGAGGGAGGGAGAGGGGGACAGAGAGGGAGGGAGAGGGGGACAGAGAGAGAGGGAGACACAGGAAGATGGACACAGGGAGGAGGCTGACACACAGAGGGAGGGAGAGGGGGACAGAGAGGGAGGGAGAGGGGGACAGAGAAGGAGGGAGACACAGGGAGAGCAAATCAGTCCTTTGGTGTGTGGGAATGTCTGCTCGTCAGCAGGTGGACTGCGTGCATGTAGACAAGGGTGGCCAGTGCCAGAACCCCCCCTCTTCATCATGGCAAAACGCAGGGCCATGTTACAACCTGTACACGAGCACAAGGACAGCCACCTGCATCATATGAGTGTGTGGATCCACTCCATGTGCACATGTACAGTGCTACAAGGAAGGCGCAAATGCATAGCTCGGCACACATGCACACTCCACTGCTGACTGCAGTCACACTTGACGCAGCAAGTAAGACTGTGCCACACATAGTTAAAGGGGCCAAATTGGTGCCCAAGGGACACACACATGCACAAGTGCACTGTGAGTGGAATGCAAGACAGATCCTAATTCCAAGAGGAAATGTGCCAACTTTGTAACGGATGAAACATGGATGTTGCATGGATCAAAATTAACATTGTCTCTCTCACACACAGGTCAACGTCGTGCTGCACCCCCCAACACTGGGGGGGAACACTCACAGGACCCGGATCTGCAGGAGACCGATCCCACCGGCAGCGACCACTCTCACCACTCTGCGGACGACCCCGACCGACCTGGCCCCTCTGGTGTCCAACCACCTGCAGCACCTGCGTCAGGTACAACCGTGCCAACCACCACCCCCACTCCTGCCACATCCCAGGAGACACCCAGGATCCCTGCCCCAACACCACAATGCAGCCAGGCTCGCCAGGAGGGACACGGTGTCCCGGGCACCCAGGAGGAGGCAGGCGACAACGCCAATGCCACCCCTCAGGGGTCCCGGAGACCCCATGTGCCCACAAGTGCAGGCCAGACGCAAGTGGGCAGGGGTGGTGGGAGTGGAGGACGGCGGAGGCGCGAGCCTGACCAGTTGGCTGGGGATCCGGTATTTTCCCATGTCCGTAACATCCTGGACTCATACCGGCAAGACACCACGGGCATGGCCCAGGTTGTGTCCGTCCTCGAGGGGATCAAGGTCCAGCAGGCCCAGCAACATGCGGAGCTAATAGCCTGTCTACAGCTACACCAACGGAGGATGGAGGACAGACAGGCTCAGCAAGTGACGGCGTCCCAGGGGATTCACGCTGAACTCCGTCGGATGGCCGACACCATGGCCGACCCTCCCTGTGCCAGAAGGCGGAGAACATCACCACCCACAGGGAGGGATCATGAGGAGGAGGAGGAAACATCCGACGGAGCATCCCAGACGTCGTCACGGCCTGCTGCTGAGGTTCCCCGCAGGAAGCCGGGTCGTCCACGGAAAGGACCGTGAGGGTGGCTGCTACATCACCATCTCCCAGGACACCTGGCCTGGCACCTGGCCCACTGGAGCAACAGCATCACAGCATCAAGAGACATTCTCTGCCACATGGCCCTGCTGGTCACTGGCTGACCAATGTTGACAAAGACTGTGGCATGGACTCTGAGGATTTCCAATGGCAAGGACACCAACTCCCCTACTGAACTTTGGATTCCCTAATCCCGGAAAGGCCCTCACTTGGCCCCCCCCCCCCAATAATAAATCACACTATTAAGAGTAGATGCCTGCTGGTAGCATTATTACCTAACATGTGTCTTGTACAGTCTAAACATGCCTGAGTCATCTGTTCACTTCAACCATCCACACCCTGGGGCCTGAGTCTGGCACAGGACACATGGGTCACAGTTTTCTAGGCAAGACAGACATGGAGCACCATACACACCCGTGATGGTCAGAACCAGCTGAGGGGGTGGCCGAACAACCGTGCTGACAGACACATTGAGTACAGCAACAGTCATGCGCAGAGGTCAGGGATCCTGGCCCGTGTCCTGGGGGGCACCCAGGTACGTGTAGACAGGTGGCAGAACCATGTCCTGCAAGCCTGAGTCCGGTGGATGCAGAGAATGGGGTCATGGACAACGTTGGATGCATGGGGATGGCACATGTCACAATACCCACACAGTCATGGACATCATGCCCATTACACAGTCTCAGCACACACACACAGCTTGCATCTTGCCACTCGACACATTGACACATAGCCACAATCAGGGAATACCATGCCAGACATGCAGGATGCACCGTGCCAACACACCAGCATTGACTGAGAAGAGGCACCTTGGAGGCATAGGGACACCTTTAATAGTCATGTGTTTGGGATTGCAGAGGCAACTTGAAGTACACATGAACACATCATGTGGAGTAACATGTGGCTCCAACACTGGCACCCCCCTTCTGCAGCACAAATGCGTGATAGCCATGGAACTGGCACACAAGTGTCGGATAACAGCTAAATACCCACAGCTGCTCACGGAGAGACTGCCATACACCATACATCCGCTGATGTGGAAGTCCCACGCCATGTCAAGACAATGTTAACCGTATGTGTCCGAGGGCAGTGTCACACACATTGATGCCTTCATCACAATCCACTATCCCATCACTGATGACTGACAACCAGGCAGCCCATCTATTCAGGTGTACCCAGCTGCATGTCGTGTCCCATGGGGATGCCACATGTCTGCAGAGGACCAAAACCCCGACCGGGGCAGTGTGCACACATCGTGAACAACTGCCACACCCAATACACCCCAGATGCATCCCTTACCCCATGGAGACTTCCAAACGTGTCCGTGCCTGTAACGCTGAGTCAGCACAAGATGCCATGTCCATGATGAATAGCAGTGCCACAACAATGCAACCAGAAGACGGCATGCGCAGGTACCTGGGGAAGAGAGACACACAAGAAGTCAGCCACAAAAAGCACAGCCACTTGCATGTGCATTTACTCGACACATGTATGTATGACAACATGCTAGGTCACAATTATGCCTGGGGAAATACTACCATCACTGCCCCCATCACTCCAGTGACACACCCACACACACCTCTGACCCACGTGCCATACATGCAGGTGGAGACACACATCACAACGCATGCCACACGGGGACCAATGCGTGCACACTCAGACCCTGGTACTCACCACTAAGCAAAGAAGTCGCGTATGAGCCGAGTCCGGATGTCCTCTTGCGGCTCCACATCCTCCACATCACTAGCCCCATTGCCAAGCCCTTCGTCCTCCACGGGTGGATGGTCCTCGTCATCTTGATCCAGGATGAGGGGCACAGCTCTTTCAACTGCCATGTTGTGCAGCATGCAGCAGACCATGAAGATCTTGCAGACCTTCGCCGGGGCATATGGGAGTGCGCCTCCGGTCTTGTGGAGGCACCTGAATCGGCTCTTCAGCATGCCAAACGTCCTCTCTATCACTCGCCTTGTCCGGCCATGGGCGGTGTTGTAGCGGAGCTGGGCCGGCGTGATGGGGTTGCGGAGAGGTGTCAGCAGCCAAGGCATGTTGGGATAGCCAGCGTCCCCTAAATGGAAAGCACATGGATATCGTTAGAACTGGCGAAGCGGTAGTGCTGCTCGGCCAAACAGAATACAGGACAGACAGACTGTACCCACCAACAACACATGCCCGTTCGTTGCGCAGCTGCATCATCATATCAGGCATCCCGCTACGCCTCATGATGTAGGCATCGTGTGCTGATCCTGGAAAACGAGCACAGACATGTGAAATCACCATGTTGGACAGACACACCACAAGGGCATTGATGGAGTGGTAGTGCTTCCGATTGCGGTACGCCACCTCCCGTGCGTGTGGTGGTACCAAACCTACATGTGTCCCATCTATGGACCCAATGACATGGGGCATCCCTCCCAGGGCATAGAAACCACGCTTGACCTCAGTCATCTGTTCAGGGGTTGGGAACTTGATGAAGTCATCCAGGTGAATCAACATGGCCTCCAAGAAATCATGCAGCACACCGCTGAACATGCTCTGGGACATGCCACCAACATGAGCTATGGTATATTGGAAGGTACCCGTGGCAAGGAAATGTAGGGCAGCCATTACCTTCAGCTGGGGTGTCAGTGCCGTAGGATACCTGTGCTGCGGTTGCAGGTGTGGTGCCAGTCTCGCCGTCAGCTCCAGAATCAACGGTTGGGTGAAGCGGTAGAGCCGGATCGTGTCATTCTCCTGCATGGTGGCCAAGTCTGGAATTCTTCGGGCAACAGGAGGCGCTCTGCAGTAATTTGGAAGTGACAAGGAAGAGTGAGTGCACTACGAGAACAACTCATGTCTACTGAGCACATGTAAATCTGGCAATACACACATGCCACATAGGGAGTCAGGCATGTGCTACATGCCCAGGACACGTATGGATGCAAGGTGACACTCCTTCCAAGACCCAGCTACACACGGTGATTGAGAACCTCCCCATGCCACGCCATGAAAATAGCTGTGTCCCAGTGCAAGTGCACTGCCCGACGCAAGACAGGAGTGACATACACCCACACATCAGCAGAAGTGTGATGCTGATTGCAGAGACTGGCAGCGGAACACTTGAGCCACAGGTCTCATGACATTACACTAGTCCAGCCCACACACCTTGCCATGAAGGTGCACATGTCATGACTCCCCACACATTCCTTGTGAGTTTGCTGACATGGCCTTGTCACGCTACTCCGTGTCCCTTGCATACATGTGCACCTCACATCCGGTAACACATGTGGCATGGTGTTGGGAACAGTGTGCAATGACAATCTACACACAGCCACATGTTGGTTGCTGCAACGGCTGCAGCTTTTGAGGGTGCTACAACATCAACCCGATGTAAATCCCGGACACATATATGGCATAGTCACATTGTGCACTGTGGGTAGTGATGAGTCATGTGTCATGACCCCTGTACCGGGCATCATGGGACACTTCCGTGTGTTGGTGTCCGTGCCATGCCAGTGACGCTCACCCCAAGTGCGCAGTCCCACATGCACACATGTCAAAGGAGTCAAGGGCATGCCTGGCACACATTGCACCCTCACACAGTACACATGTACACATCTCATCATACATCTGGTGCCTTCTCCACTCAGGAGGCATGTTCCACATCACAGCCTGTGACACCTGTGCCCCACACATGTGGTAATGCACAGACGATGCCTTGGTGTCCATTCCTGGACAAGTATGTCCATCCATGGACAAGTATGTCCGCCCTATTCCGACATGTGTGTCGCCTATCACCACAGTGATGTGTAAAATCCGCCGTACTGCTGCTGAGAGGGCCTGTGCATGTTCCCAAATCACTGTGGGAGTGCTGCCGTATGTGTACCCATCGTGATGGCGAGCGTAGATGCGAGTGTACGGTCTGTACCACTACGAGTACGCATACGCGTGCAGACCCATAGTGATAGAGAGCGTAGATGCGAGTGTACGGCCCTATCACTATGGGTCTGCACGCGTATGCGTACCCGTAGTGGTACGGACCGTACACTCGCATCTACGCTCACTATCACTATGGGTCTGCACGCGTATGCGTACCCGTAGTGGTACGGACCGTACACTCGCATCTACGCTCACTATCACTATGGCTCTGCACGCGTATGCGTACCCGTAGTGTTACGGACCGTACACTCGCATCTACGCTCACTATCACTATCGGTCTGCACGCGTATGCGTACCCGTAGTGGTACGGACCGTACACTCGCATCTACGCTCACTATCACTATGGGTCTGCACGCGTATGCGTACCCGTAGTGATAGTGAGCGTAGATGCGAGTGTTTGGTCCGTACCACTACGGGTACGCATACGCGTGCAGAGCCATGGTGATAGTGAGCGTAGATGCGAGTGTTCGGTCCGTACCACTACGGGTACGCATACGCGTGCAGAGCCATAGTGATAGTGAGCGTAGATGCGAGTGTACGGTCCGTACCACTACGGGTACGCATACGCGTGCAGACCCGTAGTGATAGTGAGCGTAGATGCGAGTGTTCGGTCCGTACCACTACGGGTACGCATACGCGTGCAGACCAAAAGTGATGGAGAGCGTAGGCATGCATGTACGGGCCGTTGCCATGCATTTGGGGTGCCCTAGGGCCCCCACACGCACCGTACCTGTGTGTGATGCTCCAAATTACATAGGGGACAAGTATTAAGGCCTACATGCATGCTGGTTGTCATGGAGACCAAGTTCAAAATTCGAAATTGTTCTGGAAGGTGCACAGCAGAAGTCAGTTGGGATTTGTCTACTTTGTTGCAATGTGTTTGTGGGGCTGACATCATGCAGGAGAATGAAACCGATAGAGAACCCACAGACTGCTAGGTTTGAAGGGATTGGTGGAAACATAGGATGCAAATGTGAGTGACCAATCTCTCTGTACTCCTGTGCATGAGACTGGGCAGAAGGGCACATATAAGGCAGCCAGGTCCCATGAGGGAGCACTTGCCTGCACATCTTTGCATTCGTCGACCCAGCTGCTGCTACTGATTCCCTGGAACCATGTCAAGGGCTGTGGAGAGGACACAGCCATTCACCCTGGAGGAGAACATGGCTCTGCTGGATGTGATCCTCCCACAGTACTCCATGCTGTATGGGCGACCAGGTTATCAGGTGAGTGCATAGGCCACTGCCACAGACTGTCCCTATGTGGTGACTGTGACTTCTGCCATTGCGTCCAGGTGTAACACACATGCCATGTACTGTCGGGGGGGTCCCGGGGGGGGGTGCCTGATGTCTCCCAGCAGTGCCCTGAGACAGGAGGGGTGGGTGCAGAGTCCTCCCAGCAGTGCCCTGACACAGGAGGGGTGTGTGCAGAGTCCTCCCAGCATTGCCCTGAGACAGGAGGGGTGGGTGTGGAGTCCTCACAGCAGTGCCCTGAGCCAGGAGGGGTGGGTGTGGAGTCCTCACAGCAGTGCCCTGAGACAGGTGGGGTGGGTGCCCATCACTCCCAGCAGTGCCCTGAGACAGGAGGGGTGGGTGCAGAGTCCTCCCAGCAGTGCCCTGAGACAGGAGGGGTGTGTGCAGAGTCCTCCAAGCATTGCCCTGAGACAGGAGGGGTGGGTGTGGAGTCCTCACAGCAGTGCCCTGAGCCAGGAGGGGTGGGTGTGGAGTCCTCACAGCAGTGCCCTGAGACAGGTGGGGTGGGTGCCCATCACTCCCAGCAGTGCCCTGAGACAGGAGGGGTGGGTGCAGAGTCCTCCCAGCAGTGCCCTGAGACAGGAGGGGTGTGTGCAGAGTCCTCCCAGCATTGCCCTGAGACAGGAGGGGTGGGTGTGGAGTCCTCACAGCAGTGCCCTGAGCCAGGAGGGGTGGGTGTGATGCACAGTGTGAGCCTAGATCATTGATTGTGACATTGCCATCATTCCACCTGTGTACCCACTGTGGCACGTAGTGCTTTTCCCCTCACCAGGGGATGATGTCCCTATGACAAAGGTGCAATGCGTTGGCTGCATGACATGCCTTGTTGTTACCAGCTAATTTGTACCCATATGTCTCTCTGTGACATGTGGCTGGTGTATTGATGTGGTGTCACTTGTTCCTCCTCACAGGTAGGCGCCACTGCCAAGGAGCAAATCTGGCTGACCGCCGTCAGTGCCGTGAGGGGTGTGGATGGTCGGAGGCGGCGCCTGGCCCAGGTGAGGAAACGCTGGCAGGATATCCGGTGCTGGACGCGGAGGATTGCACGGCTCCTGCTGGGGGACTCACCTGAGAGCCATAAGAACCGCGGCCGCCGCCGTCTGAGCCACCTCCACAGGCGTGTGCTGCCGGTGGTCTTTCCAGACCTTGAGAGGCGCTTACAGGCGATGCAGCAGCCGGAAGGGGGTAGGTACATGTGTGTTTGTTGTGTGTCACCGGCATTTGTAAGGGCACAGTAGCATGAATCCACTGGCAGGGTTTAAAGGTGCTGTGCAGATCCTGTTTGCCCCAGTATAGCGCTGTGCCCCTGCCACCCTTCCCCTCCTTGCAATGTGTTCCCTGGTCTGTGTGTAGTCACTCCTTCACAGGGTAATGTAGGCTGGCGCTTTGTCCACGGGAACAATGTCTGTAGCATCATGTGTGGGGGTGGTGTGTAACAGGTTGTGGGACCTTGCCTGTGCACTGTCAAGTTCACTGCATGTGGGTTCCATGTCAGTTGGCACTGATGCTGACTCCAGACATGGGAGTTGGTCTCTCATGTGTCATGCCTTACAGCGCGCATGTCCTATGTAGTGGCCTGTGACATGATGTGCATGACTGTGCGATACACATAGTGCAGGGATGGTGACGTGTGTTGCTGTCATTACCATTCAGTAGCATGTAGTTGCGTGCCCACTACTGTCCCCTGGGGCACCTTTTCCTCAGTGGTGTATGTGTCATCATGAACGTGGCCACTGTCAGTGTCTACAGCGTAAGTTGTGCTCTGTGCCATTGTCCCCTGTCACCATGTATATAGACGTGCTAATTTGTACAGGTGTCCACTGTGCAGCCTGACCTGATTGTCCTTCTTCATACTCACAGTTGCCAGTGCCTGTGTGTCTTGTTATACTCATCTGAGGATGGGCACTGGTACCT
Source organism: Triturus cristatus (assembly GCF_964204655.1). Taxonomy (NCBI): domain Eukaryota; kingdom Metazoa; phylum Chordata; class Amphibia; order Caudata; family Salamandridae; genus Triturus; species Triturus cristatus. Next base: position 344,267,365 of record NC_140587.1, on the reverse strand, counting down.
CATTATTTGTACAGGCGCACCTTGGCTGTTTGGCGTCCAATCTTGCTTTTTGCCTGCCCCTGTGTGTATCACCCAGACCATGAGATGTTGGTGCCACCTGTGTCTCCACAATTTGCCTCGTGTAGGGTCTTGTTGGGGCGGGCAATGCCTATGTGTTAAATCCTGATTACCACTTGCTGGGTCTGGGCAGTGTGTGATGTGCCTGGACACACACGCAATGTGCAGTGACCGAGTCATGTTGTGCATGTTTTCAGCATTACCTATGCAGCATGTGTCTCAAGTTCATGGATATGGTCCCTGGTCATCGGTATTTTCGCCAACGCTGTGTGGTGCAGATGCAGTGCTGGATTGTCCCCAGGACCTGGGTGCTATGTCAGACTCCTGTTCCTGTGTTTAGCTATTGTCTCATGCTCTCCATGGTATTTCAGTGGCATGGTGGCTCAACCAACTGTGTGTTTCATGCCCTACATCGGTACCCTGTTCAGTAGATGTTAGGGATCTTCCTTTTCAGGCCATGCAATGTTACCTATGTAGATTGGACTCATGTGACAGATGTGTACAGGTGTCTGAATAATTTCTGTCTCTCCACCCTGCCCACAGCATCGTCGGGGGACACAGAGGGAGACATGGACACAGACCAGGCGGAGGGACCGAGCACCAGTGCCAGCCGTGACATCGGGTCTGGCACATCGAGTGGGACAGAGGCGGAGGAGAGTGTGGCCGAGGACCTGTCGACTGGCACATCAGACTACGAAGCTGACAGGTCCGGGGACGATGTCGCCGAGTGGGCGGAGGCTGCACCAGCAGCTGACAGCGGAACAACACCTCGCACCGCCCCCTCAGTTTCCACCAGCCGCCTCCCACTTGCTCGTGTCCCTTCCCAGCGTGCCCGGTCACAGCATGTCTCCTTCCTGCCAGGCACCGCGCCCCCTGCCCCTGTCTCCACTGCTGCCGCCAATGCAGAGTCTGTGGACATCCAGCGGCAACTGCAGGTTGGTCAGGCTGCGATCCTTAATGTCCTCCATGCCCACGGCAAAACCCTCACCAACATCGAGGCTTTCTTGGAGGGCATTCATTCATCGCAGGCTGACCAACGCAACTTGCTGAGGTCCATCGACTCCACACTGACTGCAGCAGTGGGTCTCCTGCAGCGCGACCTCCCCCCACCTACCCCTGCCCCATCCACACTTCCCACTCCCATGCCTGTCACACGTACACCCAGACGTCGGCATGCACCCACATCAACGGACACGGGCACCACACCAGCAGGGAAGGTCCACCGCACTCCTCCTGACACGCACACACAGGGTGAGGTAGGCACACCCACTGGGTCGGGGGGCAAACGTGTGACACGCAGCCATAGTGGGAGTCCGCATTCCACCCAGTCCACTCCCTCCAAATCCCCTCCCCTCAGCTCTCCTGGCCACATCTCCCCCAAGGACTCCTTCATGGCCGCTCTGTCCCTGAGCCCCACAGTTACACCACCACGCAAGCGGTCACGGAGGTCCCCGGTCAGGGTGGTTGAGTCTCCCCCCCTGTCTCCACCCTCCCCCGGTGGCGCTGCGACCCATCCCTCTGACCCCCCCCCTCCTTGGGGCCTGAGGTCCCTTCGGGTGCAGAGGACTCCCTGGAGGACCTTGCAAAGGTGTGTAGTGCCATCCTGGCCTCCGCCTTTGGCACTGACCCACCCCCTGTGGTGGACTCCTCCATCCCTGCACCCACAACGCCGCCCCTTTGCCCTGATGTCCCTGCGGTGCCTGTTGCTCCCCCCCCCCCTGATGCCCTCACCAGTGTGGAAGACGATGCCATTTGACTGTGCAGGCAAGGTAGGGGACACGCATCCCACTGTGTCCCCCATCCAGCTGAGAATCATTGACTGCCCTATGGGCTTTGTGAAGATTGAACTGCCTGCGATCCACGGACATTGTGCTCCTGCTGAATAAAGCTTAATTTTGTTTTCATTATCACACTACTGCTATGCTGGTATTGGTGTTGGTGGGGCTGCTACATGGTTTTGGGTGGTGTGTAAGGGTTTGGGTGTGTGGGATATGTAGTAGTGTACTGCTCATTGGTGGGACCCTGTGATCTGTGTGCCATCACAAGGTGTTGGCTAACTTTCTTTGTTCATGTAGGCAGTTACTGCATGGTGCACTTGTCCAAGGGTGTATTCCTTCCTCTGTGTACCCAGCTTTCTTCCCTGCAGGGTGTTCCCAATGTTTAGCGCAGAGCTGTGTCTACATGAGCTGTGTGTGTGACGGAGCCCTTCTACTTTGGCCATGCATGCAGGGCCATGTCTCCACCTGCGACAATCGTGGCATCCTTGGTGATCACTGTACTTGTGTGTGGAGTCTGTTGACATGAGTTCATGGGGACATGTTCCCTTGTAGCCAGTATGCATGTGGATAATTCTGGCCTCACACACATGTGTTACACCCCTCCAGTCTCAGGGCACTGCTGGGAGGACTCCACACCCACCCCTCCTGTGTCTGGGCACTGCTGGGAGGACTCTGCACCCACCCCTCCTGTGTCTGGGCACTGCTGGGAGGACTCTGCACCCACCCCTCCTGTGTCTGGGCACTGCTGGGAGGACTCTGCACCCACCCCTCCTGTGTCTGGGCACTGCTGGGAGGACTCTGCACCCACCCCTCCTGTGTCTGGGCACTGCTGGGAGGACTCTGCACCCACCCCTCCTGTGTCAGGGCACTGCTGGGAGGACTCCACACCCACCCCTCCTGTCTCAGGGCACTGCTGGGAGGACTCTGCACACACCCCTCCTGTCTCTGGGCACTGCTGGGAGTGATAGGCACCCACCCCTCCTGTCTCAGGGCACTGCTGGGAGGACTCTGCACCCACCCCTCCTGTCTTAGGGCACTGCTGGGAGGACTCCACACCCACCACTCCTGTCTCAGGGCACTGCTGGGTGGACTCTGCACACACACCTCCGATTTCTGGATGTGTGCGCTTGGCACATACACGGTGGGGGTACGCACAATGCATTCGAGGTGAGGGTACGAGTCTACTGACACTGGTGTGGTGGGGGTACGCTCCGTACGTCCGCGGGTGTGGGTACGGGTCGTACTTACACTGTTGGGCAGGGGGGTACGCTCCTTGCATTCGCGGGTGGGGGTACGGGTCGTACTTACACTGTTGGGCTGGGGGTACGCTCCGTACGTCCACGGGTGGGGGTACGGGTCGTTCTTACACTGTTGGCATGGGGGGTACGCTCCTTGCATTCGCGGGTGGGGGTACGGGTCGTACTTACACTGTTGGGCAGGGGGGTACGCTCCTTGCATTCGCGGGTGGGGGTACGGGTCGTACTTACACTGTTGGGCATGGGGGTACGCTCCTTGCATTCGCGGGTGGGGGTACGGGTCGTACTTACACTGTTGGGCTGGGGGGTACGCTCCTTGCATTCGTGGGTGGGGGTTCGAGTCGTACTTACACTGTCTGCATGGGGGGTACGCTCCGTACGTCCGCGGGTGGGGGTACGGGTCGTTCTTACACTGTTGGCATGGGGGGTACGCTCCATGCATACGCGTGTGGGGGTACGGGTCGTACTTACACTGTTGGGCTGGGGGGTACGCTCCTTGCATTCGTGGGTGGGGGTTCGAGTCGTACTTACACTGTTGGCATGGGGGGTACGCTCCGTACGTCCGCGGGTGGGGGTACGGGTCGTTCTTACTCTGTTGGCATGGGGGGTACGCTCCTTGCATTCGCGGGTGGGGGTACGGGTCGTACTTACACTGTTGGGCTGGGGGGTACGCTCCTTGCATTCGTGGGTGGGGGTTCGAGTCGTACTTACACTGTCTGCATGGGGGGTACGCTCCGTACGTCCGCGGGTGGGGGTACGGGTCGTTCTTACACTGTTGGCATGGGGGGTACGCTCCATGCATACGCGTGTGGGGGTACGGGTCGTACTTACACTGTTGGGCTGGGGGGTACGCTCCTTGCATTCGTGGGTGGGGGTTCGAGTCGTACTTACACTGTTGGCATGGGGGGTACGCTCCGTACGTCCGCGGGTGGGGGTACGGGTCGTTCTTACACTGTTGGCATGGGGGGTACGCTCCTTGCATTCGCGGGTGGGGGTACGGGTCGTACTTACACTGTTGGGCTGGGGGGTACGCTCCTTGCATTAGTGGGTGGGGGTTCGAGTCGTACTTACACTGTTGGCATGGGGGGTACGCTCCGTACGTCCGCGGGTGGGGGTACGGGTCGTTCTTACACTGTTGGCATGGGGGGTACGCTCCTTGCATTCGCGGGTGGGGGTACGGGTCGTACTTACACTGTTGGGCTGGGGGGTACGCTCCTTGCATTCGTGGGTGGGGGTTCGAGTCGTACTTACACTGTTGGCATGGGGGGTACGCTCCATGCATACGCGGGTGGGGGTACGGGTCGTACTTACACTGTTGGGCTGGGGGGTACGCTCCTTGCATTCGTGGGTGGGGGTTCGAGTCGTACTTACACTGTTGGCATGGGGGTACGCTCCGTACGTCTGCGGGTGGGGGTACGGGTCGTTCTTACACTGTTGGCATGGGGGGTACGCTCCTTGCATACGCGGGTGGGGGTACGGGTCGTACTTGCACTGTTGGGGTGGGGGGTACGCTCCTTGCATACGGGGTGGGGGTAGGGTCCGTACATATCCGTCCCCACGCTATGTGATGTTTGTGCGGCCCGTACCCAGGCCTTTGCCACGTGGGTGCGATCCGTCCCGCCATTGTTGGGGTGACGTGTGTGGGCGTGGTCCGACTCGTACCCACGCTCTTCAGGCGTGGGTACGGGACGTACCTGTCTGGTTGTGTTGCCGGTTCGCGTGGTGACGGACTTCCGTTGTGGCGGTCGCTGGCTTATCAGGACACGCCCCCACCCCCTCGTGGTGACCAGGGCATGGGAGTCAGGTATGTCCAGGCCATGTGTAGTGTGTCACTCATGTGGTTGTTTTGTGGCCTGCCCTGGTCGTGCCACCCCCACCCCACCCCACTTTCCCCCCTCCCTTAGTTATTCTGACCTTCTGCGGCGTCTGCGTCGTAACCTGTAGAGGAGGTGGACTGCTATGAGGGCAGGGATGACTCGTAGGTTCGGGTCCATGTCTGTCCGTCACGTACTGGTCCTCCTTGTTCGCGGCGTCGTCTGTCCGTCGCGTACTGGTGGTCCTTGTTCGCGTCGTCCTGATTTCCCGGCAGTTTTTGGCTGCCGCAAAATATTGACCGTGCGGGGTGACGTCGGTGCGAATCGTGATTCCTGGGTCGTGAATGGCTGGCTGCGTGCGTCCCGACGTCAGGTCGGCGCTTTCCCGGATCGCATTGGTAGGTGTTTTTTGTTCGGTCGGGCTTTTTTACGATTCGTACGGTAATGGTGTACCCGTGCGAATCGTAATTCCTTGTTTGTAAAATTTGACGACCGGGTACGCGTCGGGCGGAGATTATGCTCCGTCCGACGGTTCGTACCCGGTTTTTGCCGGATCGTGATCGGCACCTTAGTAGTAGTAAAGTTAGGAATCCCAACTTCACTACTCCTAAATGCCTTTTTTAATTACCGAAAGTCGTAAAGTTAGGATTTTTCTCAGTTTAGGAGTAGGTAAGTTAGGAATCCTAATTTTACTACTCCTAAATGCCTTTTGTGAATACCGAAAGTCGTAAAGTTAGGATTTTGTCTCAGATTACTCTTGTGAATAGGGCACTAACTTTTTCAGGAAAACCATGTGTATGTGATTGCTGGGTGATAGGAATTTTGTTACTCCCCATAGATTCAGGAGCTTTCCCGGACAAAAATGTGATGAACACCCGTAATTTGTAGCTAAAGTTTGACTTTTCCAGAGCGTTTGGGGTAGAAATCCATTGTGGGATCCACCCAAGTCACATCACCCTGAACGTTTGTGGTTGTCTATTTTTCAGAAAATTCTGGGCTTGTTAGGTTTCGCTGGTTAGTGGCCAAGCCCTGTCGCACATACTGCGACTACTTAAATAACAAAAATGTGTCTGCTTGAGAGCCTTGTTGCAGTTTTGGGCTTTTCCTTTTATGGAGGATAGATCCAAACACACAAGTGGCATACCATTCTATTGGGAGAAGTGTGGGAATACAGAATAATAGAACATGTGCAATTATCAATTGCATGTCCTTCCATGTTTGGCTTTCAAATGTAATCCAGTGTTCAAGAAAGGAAAAATTCTGCAAAATGCCCTGTGAGTCACTTGAAAAAATATTAACCTCAAATTCAGAGATCCACAAAAAACAACTATTCCTAAATTCAGTATATTGGGCAAATAAAAAATAAATTCATAGCTTTTCTTCAGAACCATTTTTTATGCATTATATTTTGCATGCAAAATATCATTATAAGTTTCAGCTAAACTGTTGGTTTTGGGTTTTGTGGTTTTTGGGTATCCATCAAACACTATATATCCCTGTGACCAAAAGAGTCTGATAAATGTAACCGTATATTACGTTTGTAAATCTTCCATTAGGGATAAACATTACTGCTGAAAACATTGTCACTTTATTTCCATTGCCTTCTACTTATTTTCTTCATTTTTTTCAATTCCAATATTACACTTTTTGGAAAAACCATGACTAATTGGATACTGGGTGACAGGGATTTTATTGATCCCCACAGATTCTGGAAGTTTCCTTGACAGAAATATGATACAAATCTGTGATTTTAAACAAAGTTTGACTTTTGCTGGGCATTCTTGGTAAGAAAACATTGCAGGATCCACACATGTCACACCTCCCTTGACTTTTCTTGTGTTATTTTCAGATTTTCAGAAATTGCTGTGATTGTTAGTTTTTACTGGGTGGAGGACAAGCTCTGGAACACATACCACTACTACCCACATGACGAGAATAAGTTAATTTGCAAGTCTTGTTGCATCTTCATTTCTTAGGTAATACGTTTAACCCCTTCGATGCTCATGACGGAGCGGTTTCGTCATGAGCCACAGTGAGCATGTGCTTATAACGGAACCGCTCCGTGCAGTGTGCGTAAGCTGACGCTTGGCTGGTGGTGTGAGTGAGCTGGGGCTTGGCTGGTGGTGTAAATTGACTGGCGCTTAGCTGGTGGTGTGCATGAACTGGTGCTTGGCTGGCGGTGTGTGTGTAGTGACTTGCTCCTGGTACCTACACACACTGGTAGCCAAACGCCAGTCCATGCAATCCGTCAGCTGGTGTGGTTGCTCTGTCAGGCGTGTGGGTGTGTGAAAGTGATGGGCCCTTGAATGGCGTGGTCTGCTCACGTGAGTGTTATAATGTGATGGGTCTGCGGCTGGCAGTGTGAATGGTTTTGTATGTGTCACACGTATGAAAGGTGTATGAAAGGCATGTAAAGTGGTTGGTGCCTTGACGTGGCTTTACAGCTCATGAGCTGTGAGTCAATGGTTCAGATTCTTGTCCTTTCAGTTATTAACAGTGCATTTCATTTTTGTGAATCTCTTGTTAATACAATTTTATATACTGAACCATCACTCACCCTCTTGCCAAATCCAACCAGTATGTATGTGTGCTTGAGATGGTTGTACAGTAATATTTGTCTTTTTTGTCTCACTGCTAAGGTGTACATTCCATATATGAAAAACCTACCTTGCATTTCTGTGTTAAAATGTTCACGCTTTAGAAAGAAACACATTTCCTACCACCCAGCATTTCCCCAAGTCTTCTGATAGAAATGTACCTCACTTGCGTGGGTGGGCCAAGTACCCACGGCAGGGATGCCCCCAAAGCGTATTGTAGAGAAATCAAAATTACCTATTTTGAAAGGACCTGGTTTTGCAAGGGGGGAGTCACTTGAATTTTTGGCCCCGGGCTCAGCGGCCATCTTGGGAAACCTACCAAACCCACCGATTTCTGAAAACTAGACATTCTGGGGAGTCCAGCAAGGTATGGCTTGCATGGGTCCCCAAACATTTGCCTACCCAGAATTCAAATTTAGCTGAAAACAAATCACTTTATTCTCAAATTTATGTGTGGGAAAGTTCTGCAATCTGCGTAGATCCACAAATTTCCTTTTACACAGCATTTCCCCAGGTCTAATAATAAACATGGTACCTCACTCGTGTGGGTAGGTCAAGTACCCCCGACAGGCAAGGGCCCAAAACGTATTGAGGAGACATCAAAATGACCCCTCACAAAACACCTGATTTTGCAAGGGGTGTCACCTGGGTCTTTGGCCCCGAGCTCGGCGGCCATCTTGGGAAACCTACCAAACGTACACATTTCTGAAAACTAGACCCCCCGGGGAGTCCAGTGAGGCATGGCTTGCGTGGGTCCCCAACATTTTCATACCCAGAATAGCCTGCAAACCTCAAATTTAGCTGAAAAAAAATCTAATTTTTCTCAAATTTCTGTGTGGAAAAGTTCTGGAATCTGCGTGGATCCACAAATTTCGTACCACCCAGCATTTCCCCAGGACTCCCGATAAAAATGGTACCTCACTCGCGTGGGTGGGTCAAGTACCCATGACAGGCAAGGGCCCAAAACCTATTGAGGCAACATAAAAATTACCTATCACAAAACAACCTGGTTTTGCAGGGGGGTCCCATGAGTTTTTGACCCCGGGCGCGGCGGTCATCTTAGGAAACCCACCAAACCCACACATTTCCGAAAACTAGACACCGGCAGAAGTCTAGCAAGGTATGGCTTGCGTGGGTCCCCCAACATTTCCCTACCCAGAATCCCCTGCAAACCTCAACTTCTTTTGAAAAAGTCAAAATTTTCACACATTTCTGTGTGGGAAAGTTGTAGGATCACCGGGCAGACACAAATTTCCTACCACCCAGCGTTCCCCCAGGTCTTCTTATAAAAATGGTACCTCACTTGTGTGGGTAGGCATAGTGGCTGCAACAGAAAATGGCCTAAATCGTACTGTGGGGACTTCAAAATTACCTATAAGAAAACTACCTGGTTTTGGGCGGGGCACCATTTTTTTTGGCCCCAGGTTCACCGCTATCTAGGAAAACTTACCAAACCCACACATTTCTGAAACCTGGACACCCTGGGGAGTATAATGTGGTATGGCTTGTGTGGATCCCCCAACGTATCCCTACCCAGAATCCCCTGAAAACCTCAAATTTAGCTGAAAAAATTATTTTTTCATACATTTTTGCGTGGGATTAGCATTCCCCTTGTTCTCCCGAGTAAAATGATACCTCACTTGTGTGGCTGGGCCAAAGGCCTCTGACTGGAAAGAACCCAAAACATAGGGATTAAGAGTACAGCATCAAGAATTCTAAGTGCTACATTTTTACAATAATAAAATTTTGGGAAACAACCTTTACAACGCAACTTTTACAACGCAATGCTATTACAACGCATTTTTTACAACGCAAAATCTTTTACAACGCATGCATTTACAACGCATGCTTTTATATGGTAAGTACTTTTACAACGCATATAACATTACAACGCATTTTTTAATTTTTTTTATTTTTTAGAAAAATGATGTAAGAAAAATAATTATTTAATATTTTATTATTTATATTAAAAACTATATTTAAAAAATATGAAAGAGTAATTATTGAGTATAAATTATTTAATAAATAATAACATTTAAAATATATGAGTAGTATTATAAAAGATTAATACTTGAGCATTTTTTAAATATGAAAGAGTATTTTTAAAGTATAAATAAATAAAGAAAAAAGTATAATAGATGAGTAGTATTATGAGAGTTTAATACTTGAGTATTTTTAAGTTTCTTATTTAAAATGTAATTAATAATATAAAATATTTAAAAAAAGAAAGAGTAATTTTGGAGTATTTGAAAAATAATTAATTAATAATTTATTATTTAAAGGAAAAACAATATTTACAAAATATGAAAGAGTAATTATTCAGTTTAAATTATTTAATAAATAAGAAAAATTAAAATATATGAGTAGTATTATAAAAGATTAATACTTGAGTATTTTTGAAATAAGAAAGAGTATTTTTAAAGTATAAATAAATAAAAAAATAAAGTATAATAAAAGAGTAGTATTATGAGGGATTAATACTAGAGTATTTTTAACTTTCTTATTTAAAATGTAATTAATAATAAACAATATTTAAAAAAAGAAAGAGTACTTTTGGAATATTTTAATTTTAAATAATGTATTGTACAAAAAAAATATAAATAATTAATTTAATATTTAAAATATTAATAGAATTATTTAAAAATAATTTAACATGAAAATATAGCAAAAAAAATATAACTAAGTAAATAGAACTTACTTAAAAAAAATTCCCACGCTTTTGTATTGAAGTCTATGTGATAAATTGTCCTTCATTTATTTTGGCAGCTTATGAAGATACAACCCGCGGAACAATAAAGGAAGGTGCGAAAAGAGAAGAAAAAGCAAGTTTGAAAGGAAAAAGAAAATAGAGACGAGGTAAGGAACACATTAAGTAAATTTACATATTATTATATAAATTTAACATGTTTAAATAACAAATTAATAATAAATAACAGTAAACAAATAAGGTTTATTAAATATTTCTTTATTGAAAAAAACATAGAAAAAACATTTTTGATTTATTGTTTTTTATTACATAATGTACATATTTTACAAAAAATATACAATATTGATTACTATTTTAAAACATATTTATTGAAATAGTAAATAAAATAGTCCTTTGTTAACATTGATGCACGCGATGACGTCATGACGTGAACGTAAACGTAAGGCGCCATTTTGGAGAGCATCGGAGGAGGAACAAGCAGGAAGCTGATCTGCGTCCAGGTAGGAAACTTTTTTACATTTATTTATAGATATAAAGTTAAAAAAAGATACATATATAGTAAAAAAAGAATAAGGAGAGGTTGCGGAATAACTAATTGATGTTTAAAATGTAAAAAAGCATGTCCACGTTCATGTCATTACTGTATGCCTATGTCGGGTCGCGAAAATTTATTTGTTACTTAAAAAAATGTAATTAACTGTAACAGTATTTAAAGTTACAATTAAAAATGTTAATTTCAAAACATCGGAACGATTACAAATGATTTATATCTTCATTTTTTAAACAAAAAAATTGCGTATTCAGAATTTGTGAAAAAATATATTGTTATAAATTTGGTGTTTATGCAGCAATGTGCATTTTTGAAAATGGATTGACTTTTGAAAAATTGAAAAGGTAGAGATTTTTTTGGATTTTATGGGTGGTAGTTAGTTAGGAAGTTTTGGAAGAATTATTTTCTAAACATTGATCTTTGGAAAGTTGGACAAATATTATGGTAAAGTAGCTTTGGATACATTGGTTGTTTGGAAAAAAATTGAAGATTGTGAAAAAAATACAAAAATTAGGAGACCCGACTCGTAATTTTGAAAAAATGTTTGGTAAATAATTGTATGCCAATTGTAATTAAAGGTTATTTAAATTTGAAGCAAAGCAGGAAAGTAAGTAAATAACTATTTTTAAAAAGAAAGAATGTTAGCAAGATTTTCCAGGTAGTCTAAAGCCACACACAACGTAAATTGTTGTAATATAGCCAATAGTCTCTCAGACATTTCCTTTGTTTTGACAGTTACTCGTGGGTTTAGACTACCTACAAGTGTTTGGGCAAGTCTCATTTTTTGAAAACTTTGCTCCTTCTTCAAAGTTTCCAAGAAAGAGTAGAAATTAGGATGAGGTTTGCCAATTGTATGGTTGAAGGAGTTATGCCATCCCTCAATGGCATTATTTGTTTTTGCTTCTCCCTCTAAACAGCTCGTGTAACAGTTCCACCACTCCACATGGAATCGTGGCTTCCTCCTGCGACCCGATCTGCTTAGGTGCCCAATCCATGTGTCCTCGAAACAATTTAGAATGGGTGCCAATTTCTCTTCATTACTTGTATAAAAAACAGATTCTATAATAGCAGTGTAGTACTCGTCCACACAATCGGGAGGAACAAAACAAAGTGCTGTTAATTTTTTTCATTCAAACTGTAGTTTGCTATCTCGACAGTATTCTGCAACTAGGGATGTTTTTTGTAATTTACGCCAAAATGCCTGGGAAAAATGGAAAAAACATCCCTGAATTTGGGTATCCGTGTACGTTTTATTGATCACATTGATCATGCTCAATTCAAAATCTATTATTATTTTCCTAGGACTTTGAGAAGTTTTACTTTTAATAACTGATAAAAGTTCAGAGTATGTTGCAGAAGTCTTATCAGGTAGCAAACTATATACTAAGGGGATTACATTATTGTTAATTTTTGCATGTATAGTATAAATTTGAGTGAAAGGATGGGGTGTACTTTTAAACGTCCCATCCATCATCCAAATTTCACTATTTTCTAACTTTGCTAGGTTACGTGGGGTACTAAAAATAAGAATTCGTTTCTGAGGGTTTTGGTTATCATGCAGAAGGAAAGGTTCATCAGAAAAAGAAATAGAAAGTTCATGTGGAATTCTAATATCAGAAAATGTATGTGGTGTAGATAATTGGATGTTACTTACCTGCTTTTGTCTTTGTATAATTCTTCTCAAATTAGGAATTATAGGCATGTTACTAGCAACATGACTGGGGACATGCTGTGCAACCTCTCTTAAAATGGATCCTGTAGAATCATTGGAGGTGCTTGCAATAGCTTTCATTTCATTAACAGTTTCTCTTATTTCTACCTCCGTTGCAGAGGCAGAGTGGTTATGTTCTGTTGTTTTTACAACTAAATTATCAAGTGTAACCGCTCTGCCACTGCAATGGCTAGTGTAGTATTGCACACACCTCCAATGATTTCTAGGAAAACTTATTCTTTCCTTACTATATATGTATCCTGCATGGTTTAATACATTTTTCCCTTTCCTCGATTTTAGATATTTAGCTGCTTCAAGAGTAGACATTTTCTGTGAAGAGAAGAGAAGAAAAAAAAATTAGGATGTACAAGTAAATACACTACCTCTAATGTTACCCCTACACCATCCATCACTTTCCCTACTGCTGCACCTTCCTGGAGTTAGAATAGTAAATTTTACCCCTACACCATCCAACACTTTCCCTACTGATGCACCTTCCTGGAGTTAGAATAGTAAATTTAACCACTACACCATCCAACACTTTCCCTACTGATGCACCTTCCTGGAGTTAGAATAGTAAATTTTACCCCTACACCATCCAACACTTTCCCTACTGCTGCACCTTCCTGGAGTTAGAATAGTTAATTTATACCCCTACACCATCCAACACTTTCCCTACTGCTGCACCTTCCTGGAGTTAGAATAGTAAATTTTACTTCTACACCATCCAACACTTTCCCTACTGCTGCACCTTCCTGGAGTTAGAATAGTAAATTTTACCCCTACACCATCCAACACTTTCCCTACTGCTGCACCTTCCTGGAGTTAGAATAGTAAATTTTACCCCTACACCATCCAACACTTTCCCAACTGATGCACCTTCCTGGAGTTAGAATAGTAAATTTTACCCCTACACCATCCAACACTTTCCCTACTGATGCACCTTCCTGGAGTTAGAATAGTTAATTTAACCCCTACACCATCCAACACTTTCCCTACTGATGCACCTTCCGGGAGTTAGAATAGTAAATTTTACTTCTACACCATCCAACACTTTCCCTACTGCTGCACCTTCCTGGAGTTAGAATAGTAAATTTTACCCCTACACCATCCAACACTTTCCCTACTGCTGCACCTTCCTGGAGTTAGAATAGTAAATTTAACCCCTACACCATCCAACACTTTCCCTACTGATGCACCTTCCTGGAGTTAGAATAGTAAATTTTACCCCTACACCATCCAACACTTTCCCTACTGCTGCACCTTCCTGGAGTTAGAATAGTAAATTTAACCCCTACACCATCCAACACTTTCCCTACTGATGCACCTTCCTGGAGTTAGAATAGTAAATTTTACTTCTACACTATCCAACACTTTCCCTACTGCTGCACCTTCCTGGAGTTAGAATAGTAAATTTTACCCCTACACCATCCAACACTTTCCCTACTGCTGCACCTTCCTGGAGTTAGAATAGTAAATGTAACCCCTACACCATCCAACACTTTCCCTACTGATGCACCTTCCTGGAGTTAGAATAGTACATTTTACCCCTACACCATCCAACACTTTCCCTACTGCTGCACCTTCCTGGAGTTAGAATAGTAAATTTGACCCCTACACCATCCAACACTTTCCCTACTGATGCACCTTCCTGGAGTTAGAATAGTAAATTTTACCCCTACACCATCCAACACTTTCCCTACTGCTGCACCTTCCTGGAGTTAGAATAGTTAATTTATACCCCTGCACCATCCATCACTTTCCCTACTGCTGCATCTTCCTGGAGTTAGGATAGTAAATTTGTCCCCTACACCATCCAACACTTTCCCTACTGATGCACCTTCCTGGAGTTAGAAAAGTAAATTTTACCCCTACACCATCCAACACTTTCCCTACTGCTGCACCTTCCTGGAGTTAGAATAGTTAATTTATACCCCTACACCATCCATCACTTTCCCTACTGCTGCACCTTCCTGGAGTTAGAATAGTAAATTTAACCCCTACACCATCCAACACTTTCCCTACTGATGCACCTTCCTGGAGTTAGAATAGTAAATTTTACCCCTACACCATCCAAAACTTTCCCTACTGCTGCACCTTCCTGGAGTTAGAATAGTAATATTTATTACAACTACAACTCATATTTTCTGCATTGTGGAATTTTACTTAAATTAATAAATAAAAGGTTTGACTATTATAATGTTGGAATTAGAACAGTGTTTATTTTAAATACCTTTTGTTTTTGGTGTTTCTTTCTTGGTGTGCCTTCTACTGTGGTTTTGGCCTGCTGGCTGGAGTTTTTGCTTATTTGTTTTTCAGTTTTTTCCAACAAAGTTGCAAAGAATTGTCTGTGAAAATGAAATTTTAAAAAAAGAATAAGTTAAAAACTTTGACAACGTTGGTGACAAATGCAAATTTTGTAAAAATGTTTGTAATGATGACATTTTATTTAAGTATAACTACATAACATGCTGCACCACACTTGAGTAAAATAAATATTTTGTACCCCTCAACATAATACACTTTCAATAATGCTGCGCCATCATGATCTTAGAGTAGTAATGGATACCCCTACACCATCCCTCATTTTCCGTACTGCTGCACCTTCCTGGAGTTAGATTAGTAATTGTTACCCCTACACCATCCCACACTTACTTTTATGCTGCACCTTCCTGGACTAAGAATAGTAAATTATACCCCTACACCATCCAACACTTTCCCTACTGCTGCACTTTCCTGGAGTTAGAATAGTAAATTTTACCCATACACCATCCAACACTTTTCCTACTGATGCACCTTCCTGGAGTTAGAATAGTTAATTTATACACCTACACCATCCAACACTTTCCCTACTGTTGCACCTTCTTCGAGTTAGAATAGTAATATTTATTACAACTACTACTCATATTTTCTGCATTGTGGAATTTTACTTAAATTAATAAAAAAAAGGTTTGAATATTAGAATGTTTGATTTATAACAGTGTTCGTTTAAAATACCTTTTGTTTTTGGTGTTTCTTTCTTGGTGTGGCTTCTGCTGTGGTTTTGGCCTGCTGGCTGGAGATTGGAGTTATTTGTTTAACAGATTTTTACAACAAAGTTGCAAACAATTGTCTGTGAAAAGGAAATTAAAAAAAAAAAAAAAATTAAAAACTCTGAGAACGTGGGTGACAAATGCAAATTTTGAAATAATGTTTGTAAGGATGACATTTTATTTATGAATAACTACATAACATATCAAACTTTTCATAGTGCTGCACCACACTTGAGTTAAATAAATAATTTAAACCCCTCAACATAATACACTATCAATACAGCTGCACCATCATGATCTTAGAGTAGTAATGGATACCCCTACACCATCCCTCACTTTCCCTACTGCTGCACCTTCCTGGAGTTACAATAGTAATTGTTACCCCTACACCATTCCACACTTTCCCTACTGCTGCACCTAACTGCAGTAATATTAGTAATTGTTACCCCTGCACCTTCCCACACTTTCCTTTATCATGCACCTTCAATGTGTTAAAAGATTATTTTTTATAATAATAATATTAAATAATTTACCTTCACAATAACAAAGGTGAGTCGAGTAGGTTCAGGAGAAGAAAAATCAGGCAAACGATAAGTTGTTTTTGATAGAAAATCAAATTTCTGTTTTTGAAACAAAAATAAGATGTTTTAAATTCGTATATATGAAAGTTACTTCAGAGAAAAAAAATGGTTAGAGTACATTTTATAAAATATTAAAATTATTTTTAATGCACTGTTTGGATGGAAATAAAACATGATTTGGGACAAAACATGGTGTTAAAATATAATAGTGACTTACTAGTAGTAGGAAAGAAAGAATGCTTCTCCAAAGGATTGCAGTGTTCTCTCTGTCGAGGTCACAGTCTAGGTGTCAGAGGGTCAGGTTTTTGCGTCTGGTCTCTCTGGTAGTTGATAATCAACTGATTGCAAAATGGTGTCTTGCTGGTATTTATAAGTTTTAGTCAGTGTCACTATTAATTTTTTTTAAAACAACGTTCGTTGTGTTTTTTATTATACTTTTATTTGCTGTGGAAAATTATAATTTAAAAAAGCATTAAAAGATGTGTTGTTTTCATTTATTTACTCCGTTTTGGCATCCATTTTGGAACATGTCTTTTGCTATTGTTTTCATAGAAAGTGTTGTAGGACAAGTTTTAGAAGTGAGAAGTGAGATGGATAAAATGGCGACTATGTGTATGTGTTTTCTGTTTAAATCTGTTTACATATTTTCAGATATAATCATGATTTGCATGTATATGAACTGTTGTTAAATTATTCGTTATTTGTGTAAAACTTTTGAATGTGTTAAAACTGATTTTTTCGAAAAAAGGAGTATTAATTTTAATACTCGAGTATTAATTTTAATACTCGCGCATTCATTTTGTAATGCATTTCAGTAGATTTACGTTCAGTTTTGCTCCCCATTTTAATACACTTCCCCACCCTAAAACCCCTAATTTCCCTGCATCCCGTGCCAGATTTTATTATACTTTAAAAAAATAATAATAATTTTTGGCGTTGTAATGGTATGCGTTGTAATTGTATTCGTTGTAAAAGCACTTTTAAGTATTTTACACAGTTTTGCGTTGTAACAGTATTCGTTGTAAAATAATGCGTTGTAATAGTGTTTGCGTTGTAAAAAATGCGTTGTAAAGGTATGCGTTGTAATAGCATGCGTTGTAACGTCATACATCCTAAAATTTTAGCCAATTCTGCTTTGGTCACCCACACAAGTGAGGTACCATTTTACTCAATAGGTTTTGGGCCCTTGCCTGTCGCGGGTACTTGACCCACCCACGCGAGTGAGGTGCCATTTTTCTTGGAAGACTTTGGAGAGTGGGGGGTGGGTGGAATTTTGTGGATCCATTCAGATTCCAGAACTTTCCACCACAGAAATGTGAGGAAAATGTGTTTTTGTTTTTTTATAAATTTTGAGGTTTGCAAGGGATTCTGGGTAACAGAATCTTGTGAGAGCCAGACAAGTCACCCCATCCTGGATTCCCTTGGGAGTCTAGTGCTAAAAAATGTATAGATTTGCTAGGTTTCCCGAGGTGCCAGCAGAGCTAGGGTTCAAAATCTACAGCTAGGCACTTTGCAAAAAAAGGGTCAGTTTTCACTGTGAAAATGTGGTGTGTCCACGTTGCGTTTTGGGCTGTTTCCTGTGGTGAGCACTAGGCCTACCCACACAAGTAAGGTACCCTTTCTCTCGGAAGACTATGGGAAATGCGGGCTGGGTAGAATTTTGTGGATCCACACAGATTCCAGAACTTTCCACCACAGAAATGTGAGGACAATTTGCTTTTTGGACACATTTTGAGGTTTGTAGGGGATTCTGGGTAACAGAACCTGGTGAGAGCCAGACAAGTCACCCCATCCTGGATTCCACTGGTGTATAGGATTGCTAGGTTTCCCTAGGTTACAGCAGATCTAGGGTTCAAAATCTACAGCTAGGCACTTTGCAAAAAAAGGGTCAGTTTTCAATGTAAAATGTGGTGTGTCCACATTGTGTTTTGCACTAAGCCCACACACACAAGTGAGGTACAATTTTTCTCTGAAGACTTTGGGGAATGCAGGGTGGGTGGAATTTTGTGGATCCATGCAGATTCCATAACTTTCCACCACAGAAATGGGAGGGAAATGTGTTTTTTTGACAAATTTTGAGGTTTGCAAGTTCCTGATTGCAGTGACAAAATGCCATAGGTCTAGGCATTTTCGAGATGGTAAAAGTCGTCATCCATAGTAAACTTGGGCTGTAAGGGTGGGGGGTGTACAGAGGAGCGTGCTATAGTAATCACTAATGTCCTCCCACATCTAACATTAAAATTAAATTTGAAGCAGTCCCTCTACCAACAGCAAACCAGAACACAGAAGTCTGGTAGGACAACGGAGGGTCCTACAGCACCCAGACAGGAAATACACAACCATTGTCCTGGCCTCCTGTTTGCTCCCTTTGAAGGGTGCAGAAATTTTACATGTGCCTCAAATAGACCTGCTATGTTGAATTTGACAATGTAGTGTCAACAGGAAGGTCACAGACCCCACTCGTCTGCTGTGCTTGGAGTCATTGCTGCCAATTCAGGTTGACCTGTCAATCACTGATACCTATTGTTTAACTTTTGGTAGGAATTTCACACCTCATTCCCACCTCATCAAAGGCTGAGCATTGGTTGGGAGTTGCTAGAGTGCTAGTGCAAGTTAGTCTGCTGAAAGAATAACTTTCTAAAGTTTACATTTTTTCAATATTTATTGAAAATCTAACTTTACCATTGAACTGAATTTTTTATAAATTTGAATTATTTTTCTGGCTAGTTCATTTCCCTCGTCAATACTATTTGCATTTAATTAAATCTCTTTTTGTGTACATTGGACAGCTAGGCCTGCAACAGTGAACATAGTGTTTTGGTTATTGTCACTGTAGGGACATAGTGACATTCATTTTCTACATTATCTGCTTTTACTTACCATGCATCCTTGTATGTGGGCTAGAAAGCCTACAGAGGGGTGACTTACTAATATTTAACATGTTAAATATGCAACATATCCCTAGAGTAGTGTATATCTACTGCTTTGTTACTGTTTCATTTGGAAAGTTTTACAAAGTTAGATTCGTGAGCAAATCGGTTGATCAAATGTTCTGAACCAGCCATTACTTTTTGAGGCTGGCTTCAGATGAAGTTTCTGATTTAATGTTATGACAATCCCATGTTCACTCTAAATTGGCACATGCTGATGGCTTCTATTGCCTCTGCTGTCACTGTGGCACATTTTGTACTTTTTCATATTCACACTACTTATTGTTCTGACTGTTGCAGATGGCACTTGCTCCAAAACTTTATTTAGAATTTGACATTATTTCTTACTATGAGCATTGTCATTTACCCTTTCAATAGCAACTGCACTGCCTCGTCTATCCCCTGCACAGCTGCCTTGTGCTAGCTTTCGCTTACAGTAATGCCAGAGCTGAACATTCAAGGAGCTCCTATTTGAAGAAGAGGTTGATTATTAAATGTCATCTGGCCATAATTCTGTCTAAACCCTTGAAAAAAAACCTTCTACCCACTAAACATAGTTAAACACCTGTGTTAGATGTATTTATGCAAGCTTGTTTTGCGCCAAAGTAACGGGAAAAGTATCACTCACCAAAGGTAATGATTGATATTAGGTTTCATCTTCACCTAATGAAATGCATCAGAAAATAAATGGGGACAATAATAATAGATGAGGTGGCAGCACGTGCAGAGTAAACAAAGATGCAAGAAACTATGGAACATATGCAACCCTTAATGACATATTCAATCTGAGGTAGAACTTTTCCAGACAGGTTTTTGGAAAGATGTCCACATAAGTGAACACAAAAAATATTTTGATGATTGAGCTCCTGGCTTGTTTTGTACAAAACATGCAAACTGACACAAGACAAAACAACCATGTGTAATCCTTTCTTGGAGAAAAAGTAAATGGGTTTACAAATTACTTCCTCAACTAAAGCACGAGTAGTAATTGCAATTTCTCTCTTTAATATAAGTAAAAATCAATTTGGTTGCATCACTGACTGACCACCGGGGGTGGTAGAGGCTTTGTGAAAAACACTGGACTCCTTTGGAATGAACTTATTCTGGACTTAAAAATATCCCCCACTCCTCTTATCTTCAGGAAAAAACTATATTGGCACTATGGCAAATAACATATCCGCCGTCAGACATCTGCTGTCACGGCTTGCACATTATCCTGCTTCAGATCAGCGCCAAGAGGGATCAGGGCATAAGAACACTTTATAAAACTCATAATCAAATCAAATTGAGTTTATCTGTGACACTTTAAAATTAGAACATTATTTCTTGGCAGTTAGAAAAGGGACGAATTCATGCACGCAAGATTAATTTTTTTTTCCTTCAAAGTAACATGAAGCCTATCACCAAATTACACAAGGTTTGTTGGTCGGTGCACATGTTTACGTGCATTCTACATTACAGTGCCGGTCTTAACTTGCTCCTGGGTGGTGGAGCTACTTGGTGTTGATGAAGGCATAGTCTAAGGTAGCGGAATTTCTTGGGGCCCTATTCAAGGTTCAGTGGCCACAGGACCATTGCGAATGCCAGGGATCGAGGATCCCAGATAGTTCACACAGCTGTCAGAGGCAGAAATATGCAATTTTTGTTTTCTAGTACAGTACAACATGTTGGTTTTTACACCAGTTTTTTTTTTTAAGTAACTTTTTGGAGGAACTTCACCAACAAACAAAGAAGGAGCAAACCTTGTTTTTTTTCCGAAAGATTTTGTAACGGAAGTTTGGGTTCACCATTTTTTAAATGCTGCACAAAACATAACCCCTTTGCCTCTGCAATGGAGATTTAGGTCAGAGAAAACATTAATTAAATGAAAGACCTTGCATGCACCTCCAATGAACCCAGTGGCACAGTTTTAAGGGAGGTATACCAAAACATTCCTGTGCATGTAGCTAGTTCTATGCCAACAATTCCAAACTTAAGAAGAATTATTCAAAGAAAAAAACAGGCACCTCCCTCTAAGTAGGTTAAGTAACTGTTCCACCACTCAATGGCAAACCTTGCCCTCCTCCTGTGATCCAACCTGCTTAGATGGCCAAGCTATGGTTCCTCAAAATAATTTGTAGTGGGGCCAAGTTCATTTAGTGTAAAGTAGTCAGATTCAGTAATTTAGGTGCAGAACTTGTCCACACATTCAGGAGGCTTGACGCATAACGCTGTTAATTTTTTTAATTTAAATAGAGATTTAATGTTTGACATGTAATCCTCATCCAAGGATGTTTTTTTAATTTTACGTCAATACACCTGCAAAAAGTTAAAACAATCCTTGAATTTGGGTGGTGATATATATTTTGCAAATAGTGTCAATCATTGGGGATGTTAATGTCTGAATAGGTTTGAGGGGTTACTTGTTGAGGATTACTTGCCTAGTTTTGCCTCTGGATCATCCTTCTAAGGTTGGATATTGTGGTCATACTACTGGCTACATGCATGGGTATGTTTTGTGATACCGCCATCAAAACTGAGCCACAGGGTTCATTGGAGGTGAATGCAAGTAACTGTATTTGTAACATATTTTCTATTACTTAAATCTACCATACAGAGACAGTGGTTATGCTCAGAGGACTTTCAACAGTGTTACCTCACTCCTGTTCTCAGACAAGCTATCCTTATAATAACAATAGCCACCATACTTAAGGAGCCTATTCCCTCTTCTTGATTTTACATAGTTGGCTCGACTAGCATTCCATTGCTGCTGGTTCTGTAAAATATGAAAAAAGGAAAGATATGTTAGAAAGAATATCTAATGCATTGTCTATTTTGACCTCTGTTATGTCACCTAATAAGAAATATATAGATCATGTTATTTTGTCTTGCCTGTAGAGAAAGAGAAACAATACGACTTCCAAAATTCACGATTCTTTCCTTTAATTGCAATTGAGTTATCTGGTTCACTTGCTAAAGAATTTTTTTTTAGTTACTCTGTTAAATTGAATATTTGTTTTTGTTTACCTGGTGATATCTTGCTACTAGTTTTTGGATGTTAAGAAAAGTGAGAAGCAGTTTCTTCTAGGTAGAGGTTTCTCTTCAGAAGAGGTTGATTTCTGAACATTTGAAATCTGTTTGAAGGAAGAGAAAAAAATGAGTTAATTGTTTCCATATTATTTGCTATTGAGGTGAAATGATGTTATTATATGCTTTTTCTTTTTTTCTTTTCCCTTACTTACATATAAAGTATTGATTGGTGTGTTGGATTTGTTCTACTACTTGTCAAATTTTCAGCTTTGTATTTTTTTTATTTTGAAGCCACAGACAGAAAATAAATAAAGTTGCAGCATATTACATGGACAGACAATTTTCTTACAAAATATAACATTTTACCAATAGTAGCCATAGACAGCTAAGTAAGAAAAAGCAAAAGTAGAAAAAGTCGGAGAGAGACAAAAAGAAGTCAGTAACATAAGAGCATCTACGGATAAAGGCGAGAAAAACACAGGAGAACAGAGAAAGCCACATTAAATTTTACAAAAATTCAAAGATCATATTCTCAATCCCATTGAAGGCAAGACCATATCTTTTCAAATTTACGCTGAGACCGAGGGCCTCTTGCTTTAGCTACTGCCCTCTCCATTTCATAGATATTTCTTAACAAACCCCAGAATTCGTTAACGCTTGGGCCTTTGCTCTGAATCCAAGAACGTGCAACACATAAGCGAGCGCAAGCAGATACAATAGAGACAAAAGGTTTAGTAAGACAACCTAAATCGGAAAACATTCCCAAAGCAAGCTCTTTCTCTGTGATTACTTTGTCGTACCCAGCCCAGACTGCGAGAGCAAGAGAGATACCAGCCCAGAACTCCTTCCGATAAGGACAAGCAAAAAACATGCGACATAAATCCGCAGCGAATTCTGAGCATTTCGGACAATATGATCTTGGGTTGTTCGAGCCGGTAGCCCATTTAGATATTCGCTCCGGGGTATAATACAACATGAAAAGTAATCTAGTTTGCTGGAGTTTCAGATTGACTGAGGTTACTGCCGCATCTATATTATCCAAAGATTCGTTAATCTCCTCCTTAGTAATGTTACAGTTAAGAATCCGAGTTAACTTGGCGGCGATCTGTGTCCCATCGTCGCTAGCCGCCCCGATCAGTTTCTGGTAGGTTTTACCAATGGCCCCTCGTCTAGCTGCCTCAAAGAAAGCAGACAAGACTTCAAGAGAAGGTCCATTGAAATCCGGCTCTGACATGCCTAGGCCTCGAACTAAATAATCCCTGATTTGCAGGTACTTGAAAAAATATCTGTGTGGTAGGGAGAATTCCTCTCTCAGAGACTGGAAAGATCGGAAACCCTGCCCATCGTAGAGATGACACCCTTACATTGCCATCCTTTGCCGACATAGTCATGAAAAATACTCGACAGTAGAGGATTCCCCCATAATACAGTATAGTGATGCAAGTCATGAAATTCATATTCCTTAGAGATTTTGCGCCATATGTTTGCTATGTCTCTGACTATCTTGAATCGCCCCCTTTTAAAATAATTTGGATGGAATGTTTTATAAAGCCAGAATCAGATCCAGATGCTAGCTGCTAGCTGGTAGGAAAGGCAAGTCGGACCAATTTCGAATCCTTTGACTAAGCTCTGTATTCGGCCTGTAAAAACGGCTCAAAAGTATGACTTAAAATCTGGAAGTTTAAAGCCGCCCTGCTTAAATGACAGTTTTATATAACGCAAAGCTCTCCTGGCATGCCGATATGCCCAAATAAAACTACCTACGATGCCGTCCAAGCGCTTAAAAAAAGGTTTGAGGAACCTTAAATGGAATAGTACGAAAAAAATACAAAAATTTTGGAAGAACATTCAATTTGACGATGTTACATCTCCCGTATATACTCAATGGGAGCCGGTGCCAACAACGTAAGTTTGCGACTACTCTCCTCAAGAGAGGTTCATAGTTCAGAGATATGATGTCCCTAACTTGACTACTTAAAGTAACTCGCAAGTATACTGCGCTTTTGTAGTTCCTAAAGCCGTTGGGAGAGCATCAGGTTCAAAATTAAGAAGTGTCTGAGTTTTATTAAAATTAAGCTTATACCCGGAGAAGGAGCCGAATCGCTGTGCCTCAGTGGTAATAGCAGCCAAAGCAGTTATCGGCTGACTCGAAAAAACCGCGATGTTGTCCGAGTATACAGTTAGTTTGAGATCTATCCCGTTTAAAGTAATTGGTTTAATATCAGCGCTGGATAGTAGCTGTTTAATAAAAGGCTCAATGTAAATGGCGAACAACAGCGGGGATAATGAGCAGCCCTGCCGCGTGCCCCGGTGTATTGGGAAACAGGTGGATGACTGGCCGTTAAGTTTGATTGCAGCACTTGGGCTCCTATACATTTTTTGTATGGCCGAGATAAACCTATGACCGAGGCCCATAGAAGACATTGTTGTCCATAGAGCTCCCCAAATAACTCGGTCAAAGGTCTTCTCGGCATCTAACATCAGCATCCCCAGCTGCTGACCTGAATGCACCGAGATGTCGAATGCCGCGATTGCAGTATTGATATGTTGCGCTGTATCCCTTCCGGGGACAAAACCATGTTGTTGGTCAGAAACCAATAAATGGATTGTAGGGGCGAGTCATGTAGCAAGAATTTTAGAAAAAAGTTTTGCATCGGCATTTAGCAAAGCTATTGGCCGGTAAGAACCCATTTCATCTATAGGCTTCCCCTTTTTTGGAAAGACCACAATATTCATGCTGTTCCAAGAGGGTGGGGACTTCACCTTCCATAATGGAATTACAGAGCTCTATATATAAGGGGGCTAATGTACTTTTAAAAAGTTTATAAAATTTGAGCGGGATCTTATCCTCCCCATCTGCAGGCAAAGCTGCGATTGCATCCTCAACTTCCTGATCCCGAATGTTGTTTTGGAGAGGCTCAAGATGAATAGGGTCCAGAATAGGCCTGGGCCAAAATTCCGTTCCGCTCGCGGAAATTGCGATAATTTGGCATTTTCGCGTTCCTCGGAAAGGGCGAAAATGTCAAAATTTCCGCAATCCACATCATACCAGTAATTTTTTTCTTGCTCGCGCTGTAAAAAAATACATTCTCGCATGTGCGCGATCACCTTACCTGAATCCCCGTGTCGCCGACAAGTTTTCCCGACCCGGTCGCGTTCTCCACAAGATGTTGGATTGTTGGTAGCCATTTTGCACTGTCCCGCATTAACGTCATTTGTCGCGCGATCGCGTCTTTCTTCTCGCGATCATGCACCGCAAGAGTATGAGAAGATGGAGATCTCGAACACGTCATTCTCCACAGCGAGCGAGAGCGTGAGGACGCGGGCATGTCTAATCGAACGCGAAAAGGAGAAAGAGACCCCGAACACGTCATATCCAACTGGAGCGAGAGAACGTGATCAAGTCATTTTGGACACACCATCAATATCCGGCGGAAGTAATGTGAAGCTCGAGAACTCGAACATGTAAAATTTTCAATTTGGAGAAGAATATCAGCTCTAGCAGCATGAAACCTTCTGCAAATGATAATTTTGGATGAAAACTCCTCCTCAGATTGACATTTGGCTGTCCTTTTTTGTGCAAGGAGTCCTTTTTTAAAAAGGTGGAGAGAGGGAGGAAGTGCCACAGAATCTCCAACTTCCTGTTCCTGTCCAGCAGGCTCCTCCCAGTGCTTTGTTCATCTCCTGCTCATTCTGCCTTTGGATTTTGAGCTGGAAAGATCACTCTTTTTGTCTGCTGCATCATTGCAATTGGATTTTAGGATTTTTTAATTGGGTATTTTACAAGTAAGTGGTTGTTGTGTCTGTTTGATTGGGGGCATTGCAGTTGTTGTAACTACAATTTATTTTTGGTAACTATCATCATTCCTTTTTTTTTTAAATGTTGTGGGTAGTAGTAGTCAGTAGTAGGCCCGAGCTAGTCATGGCCTCATGGATGTGTGCATGATGAAGCAACTGTTTCTTTGGTGTTTTTTGAATGTATTTCATTTTCAAGCATCATTTAGAGCATGGATGGCATTGGATTGAGTTGGGAAGTGTGTTTTTTTGGGGTGGGCTTTCTGATGTTGTTGGGTCTGGCCATGTGGCTGGTGGCCATTTTGAAGCCTAGGCCTGCGAGCTTGCCTGGCCTTGTCTGCCAACAGGCCTGCTTTCATCCAGTAGGATCAGAGCAGGTAGCCATAGCTTTATTAATCAAGTGTTTTATGTGTGGTCTGTTGAATTTAGACATCATTTAGGGCATGGATGGCATTGGATTGAGTTGGGGAAGTGTGTTTTTTTGGGGTGGGCTTTCTGATGTTGTTGGGCCTGTCCCTGTGGCTGGTGGCCATTTTGAAGCCTAGGCCTGCAAGCTTGCCTGGCCTTGTCTGCCAACAGGTCTGCTTTCATCCAGTAGGATCAGAGCAGGTAGCCACAGCTTTATTAATCAAGTGTTTTCTGTGTGGTCTGTTGAATTTAGACATCATTTAGGGCATGGATGGCATTGGATTGAGTTGGGGAAGTGTGTTTTTTTGGGGTGGGCTTTCTGATGTTGTTGGGCCTGGCCAAGTGGCTGGTGGCCATTTTGAAGCCTAGGCCTGCAAGTTTGCCTGGCCTTGTCTGCCAACAGGCCTGCTCTCATCCAGTAGGATCAGAGCAGGTAGCTACAGCTTTATTAATCAAGTGTTTTGTTTTGTGTGGTCTGTTGAATTTAGACATCATTTAGGGCATGGATGGCATTGAGTTGAGGAAGTGTGTTTTTTTGTTGGGCTTTCTGATGTTGTTGGGCCTGGCCATGTGGCTGGTGGCCATTTTGAAGCCTAGGCCTGCAAGCTTGCCTGGCCTTGTCTGCCAACAGGCCTGCTTTCATCCAGTAGGATCAGAGCAGATAGCCACAGCTTTATTAATCAAGTGTTTTCTGTGTGGTCTGTTGAATTTAGACATCATTTAGGGCATGGGTGGCATTGGACTAAGTTGGAGAAGTGTGTTTTTTTGGGGTGGGCTTTCTGATGTTGTTGGGCCTGGCCATGTGGCTGGTGGCCATTTTGAAGCCTAGGCCTGCAAGTTTGCTTGGCCTTGTCTGCCAACAGGCCTGCTTTCATCCAGTAGGATCAGAGCAGGTAGCCACAGCTTTATTAATCAAGTGTTTTGTTTTGTGTGGTCTGTTGAATTTAGACATCATTTAGGGCATGGATGGCATTGGATTGAGTTGGGGAAGTGTGTTTTTTTGGGGTGGGCTTTCTGATGTTGGTTGTCTTAAAGACATGCTTGTGTTGTGTGTGTCTGGTGTGTGTTTGTGTGCAATGCATGCACCCTGCAGCAGACCTTTTTGGGGCCTGTGAATGTTCGTATTTGCATTTTGTTGCATTAAAAAGGCAGAGCAGTGTGCTTTAGCATGCATCCTTTACAACAAGAACAGCAGCAGCCGCAACAAGAACAGCAACAGCCGCAACAGCCCACCATAGTAGTTGTTGCTCCTGACGTAGGGGCATTTCAGGAAATCAAGCTTCCTGCAGACAAAGTGGAGCAAAGTCAAACCACTGTTTCAGAAGATCTATTGTCTTTCAGACCACCAGCATGGAAAAGGAGGCTTAGTCCATCATCTTCTTCTTCAAGCCCCGCTTCTGATGATCGTGATGCCACTTGGCACCCACCAACTCAGTCTGAGAGTGATATACGCCACAAGACAATGCTTCAGAAAAGGAAGGTCCCAGAAAAACTTAGAGTTATGGAGGTAGATGTAGAAGAGGGGGGTGATGTTGATGAAAACGAGCCAGTCATCACGCACATTACTCCCACCCTAAAGGGATTGGAGACCAACATTCTCACCCTATCCAGAAAGACTGCTACTGAGCGGGAAGTAGCACGGATAACACCACCACTAACACCAGCTGCCATATTTTCCAAGGCTCGGCAGGGACCTACATCCAGCTCAACCATCTCAGTAGGTAGTGGTAGTAAAAGTCACAGTCTAGGTGCACAGGGTCACATTCCATGCATACCCTCCAGTTCATCTGGTATTGAAAGTGGCACATCCAGCAGTGCCAGAAAGTTCTCCTCCCCAGTTTGGGACTTCTTTTCTGGTAGCACCAAGGAGGAGAACGTTGCTATATGCTCAATTTGTCGACAAGGTGTTCGGCGGGGTAAGCTTGGTACAAACTATTGTACCGGAGGCCAAGCAAGTCATCTCAGTCAGAATACACAACACTATCGTCTGGGAGAATCACCTACTTCAGTTAAAAGAAAGTAGAAAAACTCAACCCATTGAAGTTGGTCAGGAAGAATCAGGGAGCGATATTATTGCGGTGGAAGGTGAAGAAGAGGGAGGCATTTCTAGCCCTGTCCCCAGTAGTGCAGTGGTACCACCCACATCCTCCTCAGTAACATCTGAGTGGCACCGCAGTAAGAGCCATACTCAGAGTCAGGCTGAGACACCAAGGCGACCGAGTACCTCAATGAGACAAACTGTGTCATTGAGCCTAAGTGGGTTAATGAAAACAGCACCACAAAGGAAAGTAATCCAGCCTACCATTGTGTTGCAGGGATTCTGCTTATACACAGAACTATGCGTAGAACCCCAGGAGCTCAGTGAATTGTGGTGTACCAGAAACTCACCTCAGAACCTAGAACCCAGTATCCGGCTAGCATAAGTGTCCCATTCATTATCCGAGGTTTAGCTCGGCGGTCCCAATGAAAAGACAACCCAGAACAAGCGACTCAGTGTACTCTCGGGAATGGTGGGAATCGGAAATACCTGTTCGTATATTATTCTCACATCAGTCCACAACAAGAATAAACAAAGACACGGTGAAAAAATAAAAAGAGTTTATTTTATAGACCACGTGTCCTAAGATGCAGTACTTTGGCTAATACAAGCAGACAAATGATTATAATTAAAACCATCAGCATCGTTACAATACCATAGAATATAAAGGGAGTGATCATGTTATAAATGACAATGGATACTACCACCTTCCCTTTACTAAGAAGCTAATATTATTATTATGCTAATAAAAGGTCTCTTAGGCTGGAATAGGGGACCCCATACCTCAAAGATCAGCTTAGTGAAATCACATCACAGGAGCATCAGAAGTCTTCTCGCAGGAAGGCTCGTCTTCGGTCTGAATATTAAACATGATGTCTGCAATATTAAATGCACCAACTTTCAGGTATTCGCAGCTGCCTGTATGTTATGGCTAAATAGTGAGTCGATCAACCTAGAGTGGAAAACATGCATTGTCTAACGACCCAGACTGTTCTTGTTACACCATGTACAGACCTGCGCAGAGCTCGGGATGGTAACAACAG
Organism: Triturus cristatus; assembly: GCF_964204655.1. Lineage (NCBI taxonomy): Eukaryota > Metazoa > Chordata > Amphibia > Caudata > Salamandridae > Triturus > Triturus cristatus. The sequence continues at coordinate 344,238,059 of NC_140587.1, read as the reverse complement.
ATTGCTCTCGTGTGAGGCAAAGCGCGAGCCAGCAGTTTGTTTAAACAATAACATGTAGATGCAGTGTCGTGCGCAAAAGCAGCAAGATGGCTTTCTAACATCTAACGTGGTTATGCTAACTTAACAATGTATGTACGTATTAAGGGATTCCTTACTACATGCCCCCTTGATCGAAGCACTAACCAGTAGGGAAGAAATGAGAGAACGCAGAGTTCAAATTCGACAGAGCAGAACAAGGTGTACTCAAATTGAAACCAAGGATCGGTGCAGAGAAAGTCCGAAAGAAAAAAGAAAAGCAAAAAACCTCAAAAAGGGAAAAAAAAATGAAAAATGCTGCTTTAGCTAGCAATCCAAAGTCACAGGTAATGTTTAAGACATGGTAGAAAAAATATAGTGGATGACAGTTCACTCAATCCATGAACGTGTATGCAGCATACGTAGCAACAGCTTCCAACAGAAAATCGTTGGCACGGCCACTAAAAGTTTCAGCCATCCAGTTAATCAAAGAAAAGGAACATACATGGTCTTCAATAAGCGGAGCCTCTAGCACCATCAGAGGGCAACCAACGTGTTCTTCCAGATAACTCATATCCAAGAAGTCATAGGCATCCCTTGCGATGTCCCAATTACCCAGGATTCCATGCGCCACACCACAGGCCATAATCCGAACACCAGAACAGGCAAACTCGTGAGACACTAAGGGACTCATCAGTCGATCATAATCCGGGACCGGAGACACCGTGTTGGTTAAGCACAAATCCAGAGGCCATTCAAAGGGACAATCTAGGCAGTGAAAGACAGGTTGCACGCAGGTAAAGTAGGAATACCGGAAGGATAATCCATACGCCAGGCTCAAAGTCGCCAATGGCAGCGTACCATAATATTCAAGCATCCTGTCACGAAGAAGATGCAGACGGGGCAGGTTGTCATGAGGCACAGAAAGTGCAGCCATTTCGTAGTATGAAAAGTAAAAGTAGCACACCTGCCACCAGCGCCAGAATCAGCGGGACACCGCCAAAGACGCTCGAAAAAATAGAATGAAAAAATGCCGGAATCACACCAAAAATAGTTTGGAAGGAGGTCACGAGGCCTGAGCCTACAAGTTTAAAAAAATGAGCCAGGCCAGTTGTTGACGAGGCATTGAAGATTGTTTGGATCAAAGCTCCAAAATGCAGGGGGAGGTCAGTATTCAAAAGCGCCTGTACCTCAGTGCGCGTATTTGCCACGTGAAGGACAAATGTTTCTCGGGAGGAAGTCAATGGCACCTCCTTTTGGGACAATAGAGCTCTTATTCTGCTCATCTTGTTGAACTCTGCTTTCAAGGTCGGAATCGAAGGCCAGATGGAAACATCCAGCCGCCCATGCGGGGGTGGAAATAGAACATTATTGCAGCAGACCACTCTCTGCGATACAGTTACTATATATGGGATTCCCACTAACATCCCACAGCAAGCTTCATTATTCAAAATTAAATAACTACCGTTTGCAAGCAGCGTGAAAGATGGTGTAATCACTGGCACTGGGATTCCTTTGAGGACGCAGGCTAAATTCGGGGCGTGTACATTGCATGCACCGTGTAACTGAATGTGCCTACATACTACAGAATGATCAGGTGTCGAGGTGCACTCCTTACCTTTCAGGTAAACCTCTTTACCGTCTCTTGTACATCTATACGTAAAAGGGAGAGACCAAACCTCATGCAGGAACGCGGTACCCAACTGTTCATATCTACCCAGAGCATAGTGTTTCATGCATGACGTAAACTTAAAAAGCGCGAAAGGGAGCGTGATCAACCCATGTACTAACCACATGGCTGAATTCAATTCCGCCACAGAGAAAGGTAACGGCTCCAATTTTTCAATGTGTAACAATGAATATGTAGCATCTTTCATGGACATGAACTGCTGCTTTACAGTAAGGTTAAAGGGAAGGAATAATGATGTCGTATTCATATAGTCCCAGGGGACCTTTCCTGCCTTTAACGTTTGAAATGTCCATGCAAACTGCACAAATGAACGCAACTGGTTTTGACCATGATACAATACAGACATATCATCATGTACAATATCAACAATTGAAGAAACAATATTGTCTAATGTATAAATTCTGGAAGAAAGAGTGTTAATGCTGTTATCTATAACGGCCAAGACCTTTTCCATATTTGCTTGATCAATAGCCCTCAATCTTGAAGCCGCTTCAATTTGCGACAATTTCCATACTTCGTTGTAAATAGCATACGCCCACCTCTTGGATCTGCCACCCACAGGACCTTTAACAAAATCATTCAAATCTATTTTGTCATGTAATTTTGATAAATGAACTTTGACAGATGCCAAGGTGGAATGTCGCAGCCAGGATTGACATAATTTCCCTACAGAGTAGGTAGGACTCAAACCGAGGGTCTGCGCATTGCTGCGTATACCCCGGTTTCAGACCTAGAAAACGACGTTGACAGGCATCTGAACTGCTTTGCCAAATTAACCATCCTTCTCGACTAAATTTCGAAATATTGTAAATAAATGTAAATGTCAAGGTACTTATAGAGCGCACTGTCAGCAGACGACCACCTTGCGGTGTCGCCTTTGCGGTTTCCTGGCGCTGATACTCATACCGCTGTGGAAACCATCCTGGCTTTCCCTGTGAAGTGTCCACTTCTGGGCACCCCCAGGGTGAAGCCAGGCATCCTTAGCGCTGTTGGGGCCGGTGTGGAGGCTAAGCAAGCTATTGCCCAGAGTTGCAGCGTGGGGCCCGTGATTAGAATAGGCACCGAGGCAAGAATAGACAGGTCCGAGGAAATTGAGCCCGAGGCGGGAATCGAACCCTGGTCCCTGGTCAGAACTCTGCTTCAGGGTCTGCCACTCTAACCATTGAAAGATGTATTAGAGACTAATGACTGCAAAGCATGAAGGGACAGATCCGTTTGGTTATCCCAATTTGGGTAAGCGCTCAGATCAGGAACAGAGGGGACATTTAGTTTTTTAGAAGTGGCCAATCCGAAACAGGTGGTCTGGAAGATGGTTGAATTTAAAAACAACATATGATTTGGTATAAGACAGGCACGATCTAAAGCTTCAGTTCCCTGAACCTGCCACGGTTTGGAACCCCAAACCGATTTAAGATCAATAGTAGCCTTCCACAGATCATAACCTTTGATTGACAACTCATCCATGAAGGACTTAGAATATAGTAATTTGGTGTGTGTCAGTCTAACCTTCGAGGCAGACTCAGCTATCACTTTAAAATAAAAGGATGCTGGGCTGGAAACACTGAGATCAGTAAAATAAGTATATTTATCAACCAATGTAGGTGAACTGCCTAAAGAGGGTGTAGGACAGTGTTCCCATTGGGTAAAATTTACAAAATTTCAAAACGTATTTGCTTTATGCAGGAAGTGATTGCCATAATGTTGAAAACAATACTGTTCTGCATAGTTAGCCGCATTTTCATATAAATATTCTGCATCAAAAGCGGCATAATATTTCAAATCAGAAAACAGTGCTTCAATGGCATGAACATCCCAATCATCAGAACGAATGTTCTGCTTAACCACATCACCCATAGAAACACGAAATACATTAGGTACATTGATGACTTCAGTAGGACCATGAATTTGGAATTTAACAGCATCCCACGCAATTCCATCCAAAACGGGCCAGGCAGTAATATTCACAAAAGTCTGGTCCCTTTTCATGATGTGGGACGAGGAGTGGGGGGCCAAAGTTCCATTGATAAGTCTAATTGTAGATCTCTCTTTGAGATAGTGGCCATTTACCAGACGGAAAAATACTATTACAAATCCAATGGACATAAACAAAAAAATACTTATAAGCACCAGCCAAATGTATGTCCAAGGGGGAATCAAAAAAAATTCTTTTGAACCAACTATCAAAAATAGCAATGTTCGAAGGGGAAGTGGAAGGCAATGAGTTAGTGTCAAAGGAGAAACGTGACTGGTTAACCGCCGTAGATCGTAAAACAGGCGATTGATCATTTGTAGGATAAGCATACTTAGTCTCTTCGGGCAGACCACCAGCCGGCGGTATTAACAAGGGATCAGTAACTGACTGCATCTCGATGGCAACATCAGACAAGGTGGTAGAAGCAGGAACCAACACTGAATTTCTTTGCATCGTCTGGCATGAAACTGCTGGAGTCATACTAAGAAGTATCGGCCACTCGCTGAAGTTTGACATTGTCAATAGAGATGTACCTGTTATCCTTGCGACCAGGAAGTGGAGGTAAAATGACTGTTCTTGTACCCTGCACTCCAAGCACAGGAACCGGTGCACGATAAGAGGGGCCGAACTCCTTCTTGTTCTCCACCTTCTCACGGACCAGGTCTCCAACTCGGGGTAGCCAGCCGACTACCGGAATCTGAAGCTCAGCATCAGATGTGGAGGGCAAGTGTTCCTTCGATAGAGTGTCTCTGGCTTCTTGTAGGGTCTGCAAAACAGCACAGTGATCATCTACGTAAAAGGGTGCGGCCGACGCCGCCATGTCTAGACCATCAAGGTCTGGGACAAACATTCTGATTCCGAAGAGCATCATGTATGGGGTCCGCCCACCCAGAGACCTTCTAGGGAGATTATTAAGTGCACGTTGGACGTTATACAAATGGGCTAGCCAATTCAGGCCTGTGCCTAAAACTCGTGCTGTCAAAGATTGCTTTAAGTCACGGTTCATTCGCTCCACCACACTATTGCCCTCAGGTCGGTAGGGGGACGAAAATTTGACTTGGACCCCCAAATTTCTCATAGCCTCCTTGTAAGCCTTAGAGGCGAACGCAGGGCCCTGATCAGAATGGAAGGTACCACACGCAAAAGTTCCCACAAAGACACGCAAATCCCTGATGACAGTCCGTGAATCAGCACTCCTTTGTGGCCATACCCAAAGAAAACGTGTGCACGAATCCACTGCAACCAAGATATACTTGTACGCAGTATCAGAAGAAAAAGGACCGCAGTGATCTAGATAAACACAACCAAATGGTTTATTCGATATGTACAACTGTGTTTGTGGTGGGCGCGCAACAGTGGAAGGTTTAATCTGTTGGCAAATGTCACAATCAAGAACATAAGCGCGCGTTTGTTTGTATAAACCGAACCACCAGTAACGTTGTTGTAACAGGGATACAGTAGCGGACACGCCGGCGTGGGCAGATGCCAACCCCTCGTGCGCTGCTAGTATCAGAGATGGTCTGCAGTCCGCGTTGGGAATAATTCTGTCACCAACGTCGTTAATCCTCACTAATGGGACGTTATCAGGACTTAAGTGATAAAAATAACGAGAAGGAAAACCCTTCGGGTAATCACTTCCCTTCTCTGTAGCAGCAATAGCTGCCAAGATGTCATCATCAATCTTACTTTTAGATCTTGTAACTGCTGCCACCAAGTATGTAGCCACTGCTGTTTTTGCTGCCTCGTCAGCCAAGCTGTTACCGACAGCATGGACACCAAGTCGTTGGTGACCAAGAGTGTGAATAACATTCACGAGAGGGAGACGTTCTTTAAAGTCTGCCACTCGAACCCAAAGCAATTTATGCTTAATTGTGCTACCTTTGGTATCGCGATATTCGTTTTGAGACCAGAAGTGTAAATTGTCATTGTAGAATTGGACACAATAAAAGGAGTCACTTACTATAAGAGTAGTGACCCGGGGATCAGCAAACTCCAGTGCAAGCACCAGAGCCCGGAGCTCCGCCAGTTGCGCGGTACAATCACCCAACGACTGCGTATGCACGGCCTCAGATTGGAATTCACCATTTACGAATGTACCCACGACAATTGCGCAAGCCGCAGAATAGGCATGCTTCGATCCAATCGCCGGCAGCGCCGAGCCGTCAGTGTATATGACACAATGGTATTCTTCGAGCGGGCGCAAAGACAGAGGAGCCGGATGAATTAATTCATACTGTAAGTACTCCTGAGTCTGTAAAGAGGCGTCAAAGATATAAGTGACATCTGGTGATGTCAGAGTCGTGGCCCATTGTATCCACCGTGGAGGCAAAGCTTTAGAATTTGGTACACTTGCTTTTGTCACTGCCTCTAGGGCAGGATACGGTGTTACAACCAGTATGTGTTTACCTTGTGACAGTGCGCGTTCTTTAAGGATCGCCATCTGTACTGCCGTCAGAACTTTCTCGACAGTGGAAAAACGCAACTCAGCAGAGGTGTACAAGTGTGATTTATACGCAATGGGGACTGTGTCGCCCTCATTGAACGTCAAGTACGTGAAACCCACTGCGCCTGGTACTATTCTTATCACCAGGTTAGTGCGGTTATCACGCGTCAGTAAGTATTGTGAAGCAAGAAGATCAGCCTGTAAAGACTGTAGAATAGCAGAATGTTCTAGCTGCCAGCTAGACTTCGAAAAAGAAGGTTGTACCAAGGCGTAAAGCGGCTTGATACGCTGGGCATAATCAGGAATATACGTACGTCCGAAATTCAGAAAGCCCAGCAAAGAGCACGCAGGCATGCGCACTTCTCCAGAAAGTGAGGAGCCAATCCCTTACCTTCATTGTTGAGCTCGTAGCCCAAAAACAACACTGTATATTCCGCGATGTGAGACTTCGCAAAATAAAATTTGTAGCCATATTCCGCAAAACTCGTAATGATATTGTCGACTCGAGACAGAAGTGGCATCAGCTCATCATCCGTGAGGTAGATATCGTCAACATAGGAGTATGCGTCGGGGTCCATTCTTTCTAAGAGAGAGACCACGCGAGCGGCAAAGACGCCAGGGCTGTTTTTATAGCCCATGGCTAATCTTGTGAACTGTTTTTGTTTGCCGCCTGAAGTAAACGCCGTCCACTGGCTACTCAGTGTGGACAGGTTATGGCTAAAAAAGCCATTGGAGATGTCAAGTGTCGTTTTAAATCTCTTACGCACGAGACTATCGACAAGAGCCGAACTGTGAGTATTTTGTACCGCGCAGGTCCGGCAATGCGAATTTAAGTGCCGGTAATCCAAAACTAAACGGTACGACCCGTCAGGCTTCATCACTGTGAATAAAGGGTTATTCATAGGGGACACACAAGTTTCAATAACACCCTGATATTCCAATTGGTCAAGGATTGCAGCGACGTGCGGTCTAGCTTCACGACGCATAGGATATTGGGGCTGTGGCTGGGGTATAGACCGCAATGGAATCTCATGGCAGGGGGACAACTGGTCCCATCCCACCTGAGTATGATACAATGCCGGCGCTAGCGCCAGTGCCCACTCCTCAGCGTACACTTCAACCCGGTCCTTAGGCACTGTGTGCGCAAAGGACCCCTCCAGGAGCTTCTAAAATGAAAGCTGGGGGCCAATCTGCCTCCGATAGGAGGATATCATAGGTGGTAGTCAGATTATCCCAAAAAATCCCTTTTATTGTACGTTGTATGTCACCCTCAATTAGTAAGACTATTTCATAGAGTCTGTCAGGGGGAGCCACTCTGGTGTCAGCTGTCTCAACCGTAACCAATGTATCAGTTGCTGTCGCCGCCAGAAATGGACGCAGAGCTTGACGGACTATGGTAATTTCCGCTGCGCTGTCCAGTAGCGTCAGTGCCCATGTCCGGTTCCGAAGCCGTGTCCGCACTATCTGAGGCATACCTTGCCGTCAGAGCAGCCACTTTCTTCTTCTGAAATGGGGGTGTTTGTCTTGCGAATTCTTCTTGCTTGCCTTTACCTTCAGTCTGTCGGGGTTGGTCACGTGTTTGTGGAGCACCCCGACTTTTGCCACCGCCTCCGCCACTGGACTGTGAAGCCGATGTTTCCTGTGAAGAACGAGGAGAACGTTGTTCAGAAACCTGAAATCTATCAGGAGACTTAATAGTAGCACGATCACGCAGATCATAAGTGCGCTCACTACCTGACTGAACGGGAGAGGCAGGCCGAGACCCCTGTTTCTGCTGCTGCTTTCCCTGTTGTTTTGACCGCCAACTCGGAAAGTTTGGACGGTCATCCTTACCAGAGGCTTCTGCCTTACCCTGCTGCTTAATTTCGGGAGTTTTTACAACTGGTTTAACTCCTAAAGAGCTACGACCCACATCTTTGTATGCCGTCGAGATTATTCTCGCGAACTCCCGCGGCTTATCCTCTTCAACAACTTTCTTCAGTTCATTACGAACTTGGAATTGCATAGCATCACCCTTAAGGTTACACATTACCATGGTAGCCACCAGGTCTAACTGTCCGAGGAGCCGCATGCCTAATTCTATCGCAGACTCCGCACCGTGGTTATCTTGAACACGTTTAATAACGGAGGGCAGTACCGACATAGACGGAGTGCCAAAGCACTGCGAGTACGTCGCTGCAAAGACCTTGCCCCAGTTTACACAATCATCAATGTCGGGGACCAAGTCTTTAGGCAAACTAATGGTAAGGATCCTGTGTTTCTCCACAGGAGATGTATTCGGGTAAACCGCTTCTATTTGGTCAAATTTTTCAGCAAGCCAAAAAGGGAAATCATCCCTATTTGGGGGGCGCTTGCCCATAACAGAATTAACCATAACAGGACTAATGACCACTGCGTGGTGGTCAGTAGGCTGCCCCGCAACAGCAGGTGCCCCCACCTGCACATTGCATGACACGTACTGCACCAAAGCCCTATGTACTGTAATAAGGGCAGTGTGCAGTACACGCAAATCAGCCACCGGCACCGTTAGGTAACGGGGATGAGGCGTATATCCGGCTAGTACCGGCCAAGTGGCCCCTGCAATTGACAAAGGGCCCATTCTCGGCGGTATAACCGCATGGGGGAGGGCGCCATTAAACCAAATAAGATGCTGCCAAGCAGATATTGGTATTTCTTGTGTCCTATACGATGTATAGTTCGCTGGCACGGCAGTGGCAGTGTAAGTATGAAAAGAGTTATCGTCCTCACTCACCGCCGGAAGCGTCACCCAAGAGTAAAACAACTCATAAGGATGAGCCGCATCGGCTCCTACCACAAAGATTACGTTCATACCAGTGTCCGGCACCCCATACTGCGTCAAATGACGTCTCAGATGTGCTCGACTGTGCGCCGCTATATCGACCGCCATAAGGACAAGCTACACTCGAAGTAATTAGTAGCACAAGGGTTCAATAAGATTTTTAATGATCAAGCTTGAAGAAACCTATATCAACAGAAATAGGTAGGTTTAAATCCGTCAGACTTGTTATCCGGAAACAAGAATGAGGGTGCTGTGGACTAATATAAGCACTACTAAGGCTTCAACTCATAGACCAAACGATAGGTGCGCCATGTTGCAGGGATTCTGCTTATACACAGAACTATGCGTAGAACCCCAGGACCTCAGTGAATTGTGGTGTACCAGAAACTCACCTCAGAACCCAGAACCCAGTATCCGGCTAGCATAAGTGTCCCATTCGTTATCCGAGGTTTAGCTCGGCGGTCCCAATGAAAAGACAACCCAGAACAAGCGACTCAGTGTACTCTCGGGAATGGTGGGAATCGGAAATACCTGTTCGTATATTATTCTCACATCAGTCAACAACAAGAATAAACAAAGACACGGTGAAAAAATAAAAAGAGTTTATTTTATAGACCACGTGTCCTAAGATGCAGTACTTTGGCTAATACAAGCAGACAAATGATTATAATTAAAACCATCAGCATCGTTACAATACCATAGAATATAAAGGGAGTGATCATGTTATAAATGACAGTGGATACTACCACCTTCCCTTTACTAAGAAGCTAATATTATTATTATGCTAATAAAAGGTCTCTTAGGCTTGAATAGGGGACCCCATACCTCAAAGATCAGCTTAGTGAAATCACATCACAGGAGCATCAGAAGTCTTCTCGCAGGAAGGCTCGTCTTCGGTCTGAATATTAAACATGATGTCTGCAATATTAAAAGCACCAACTTTCAGGTATTCGCAGCTGCCTGTATGTTATGGCTAAATAGTGAGTCGATCAACCTAGAGTGGAAAACATGCATTGTCTAACGACCCAGACTGTTCTTGTTACACCATGTACAGACCAAGGTCGCTGCGCAGAGCTCGGGATGGTAACAACAGATTGCTCTCGTGTGAGGCAAAGCGCGAGCCAGCAGTTTGTTTAAACAATAACATGTAGATGCAGTGTCGTGCGCAAAAGCAGCAAGATGGCTTTCTAACATCTAACGTGGTTATGCTAACTTAACAATGTATGTACGTATTAAGGGATTCCTTACTACAATTGAGAGCATGCTTAGATTGGAGGGGTAGTTCCAACGCAACCACCCAATGGCACGGTTGTACAATGCGAAGCTGGCTAAAATGTTAGCGCTGGACCTTCTTCCTTTTTCATTTGTGGAAGGGGTGGGTTTCCTTTAATTTGTGTCAGCCATCTGCCCTAAATGGAAGTGTGGGAGGGCAGGTTTGATAAGCAGGCGAGGAGGCTGTATGTATTTGCCAAAAGAAAGAGTTTTATTTTGTTTGTTGGACAAGAGAGATCTGGAAGATAGTGTCCCTTCTGGTTCCCGTCCTGCGAGTGCTCTGGCCGAGTCCGATGGGGATGTAGAACTTGACGTGCCAGGTATTTCCTCGTCCTTGTCGCGGCCATCTTCCCGGAGACTCATAGGAGGAAAAGAGAGGGAGCCGTCAGTTATGATTTTAAATTGTGCTTCGGCTTTTAGTATCACCGTCACCACACCACGAAGTGTTGTTCAACATCTATCATCTGAAGGGTCGTGAAAGGGAAGGGCAGAAAAAAGGGACAGAGGATGCAAAAACCAGCAAGACTCGTCTGACGTTTTACCTGGTCCCGTTTCTATCTGTTGTTACGCTATACCTAGATTAGCGGTGTGAGGAATCAGTGAGGTACCGGGTTTTTAACAACGTAAAACAAGAGTATACGGAGCTATCTACGTAGGGCAAGTGCCGTGCAGCCAATACTGAGGGTGACAAAAGAGCAGCTTTCTCGTCCCTCCAGCCTCCCACTCAGACCTCTTCTTGTAATCACTTCCCTCCCTCCTTCCACGGAGCCCCAGCCCATAAGCCCTTGGGACGATCTCACTCACCGGCTCGGCCGCAACTCTCCAGAGTTGCGGCCGCTCCCCAGCATCCTCCGGCGGGCACCACCACTCCTCACACCACCGTTCTACCAGATCTGTGTCCGCGCTCTCTTCTTTCAGGGTGTCCTCGTTCGCGTCCTCTCCTTCTGACGTCCTTGTTCCAGATCCGTCTTCTTCTTTCCGCTCGTCCTGACAACCTTCTGCTCTCCCGCCTTTAGTCTGTGACGCCGTCGTCCTTTCTCCTTCTCCTTTTATTGGATATCGGATTGAACTTCCGGGGTCAACCCCGCCCCCTTCTGGGTCCTCGGTTCCCGTCTGTGGATAGACAGGAAAGGTGTATGGGTATCGTAGTTCGCTACAGTCCGGCTCTTCCTGCTGGCGGGGATTGCGTTGTATGTTCCGACCAGAGCCCTTCCATGGTGCCATGCTCGTGAGTTCGCCCTGCAATCTCTCACACCCCCTTTCCCTTGCTGTCCTTCTACTAGGGTTTTGTTCTTGGGGAAACATAGACAAGTAATCCACGTTTCCTTGTTCGCTCCCTTTCCTCTGTTTAGTATGGAACCTATATGGTTGTAGGGCTAAGAACCATCTAAGGACTCTTTCATTATGGCCTTTGTTTCTGGCTAGCCATTCTAATGGGGCATGGTCAGTGAATAGGGTGAATTCTCGGCCGTCCAGGTAATAACGTAGGGTCTCTATGGCCCACTTAATGGCCAATGCTTCTTTTTCAATGGTGGCATAGTTCTTTTCTCTGGGGAAGAGTTTGCGACGGATATATAGGAATGGTTTCTCTCCTTGTGGGGTCTCCTGTGATAAAACAGCCCCTAGACCCTGATCGGAGGCATCTGTTTGAAGGACAAAGGGGAGGGAATAATCCGGACTAATTAATACAGTGTCTGAAGTGAGTGTTGTTTTCAGGGTGTTGGAGGCATGTAACACCTCCAGGGGAGGGTTTCGTAATATCTCTTCGGTGTTAACATTCTTCTGGAGGAGGTCTGTTAGAGGGGCCGCTACTTGGGAGAATAGAGCGATAAACCGGCGGTAATAGCCCAGGAGTCCAAGGAAGGCCCTGAGATCCTTTTTGGTTTTGGGGAGAGGAATTTGAGAGATTGCGTTCAGTTTAGATGTTTGTGGTCTTATGACCCCCTCACCCAATAGATACCCGAGGTAGTGAACAGTCTGGGCTGCGAGGTGACTCTTGGCAGGGTTAATTTTAAGACCGTGTTGACCCAAGGTCTGGATAACGTGAGATAGATGTAGTAGGTGTTGTTCCCAGGTGTCGCTATAGATGATTATGTCATCTAGATAGGTTCCGGCGTAGGACTCATGGGGTTGTAGCAACACATTCATTGCTCTCTGAAATGTTGCTGGTGACCCATGTAATCCAAATGGCAACACCTTAAATTGATACAACCCGTCCGGGGTGGAAAATGCAGTTTTCTCCCTATCCTGTTTTCTGAGTGGGACCTGCCAATATCCTTTGCACAAATCCAAAGTGCTGATATTTTTGGCCTTCCCGATCCTTTCCACCATCTCATCTACTCTAAGAAGAGGATAAGTGTCAAATTCTGATATTTTGTTGACTTCTCTGAAGTCAATGCAAAAACGTACCGACCCATCTGGCTTCGGTACGAGAACGATCAGTGAGTTCCATTCACTCACAGAGGGTTCAATGATATCCATGTGCAGCATCTTTTGTACTTCCTCTCTTATAACTTGACGGCGTGCTTCCGGTATACGGTAAGGCCGTAGACAAACCCGTTTCCCTTGAGGAGTCTTTATAGCGTGTTCTATAAGCGTTGTTCTACCAGGAGTGGTAGAGAAGGTGTCTGTCAGAGGTTGTAACGTTTGGGAAAGGCTGTCTCGTAAGGTAGGGAGTAGGTCGGAGTCAATACACTGATCAAACAAGGGAGTTTGTACGCCCACCGTGTTTACCGAGAGAGCAAAGGGCCCTCCAATTTCTTTAGCAGGTTCACATGGTAGACCTGGGTGGTGTGTCTAGCTGGGTCTGTTTCTACACGGTAAGTTACTGGGGTTATCTGTTCCACTATAGAAAAGGGGCCCTGCCATTGTCCCAGTAATTTCTGGTCTGACGAAGCCATCATAAGCAGCACTAAGTCCCCTACTTGGAATGTCCTCTCTTTGGCTCTTCTGTCATGTTGCTCTTTCTGAGCTGTCTGTGCGTTCTCTAAGTTGGTCCGCACGATAGTCCTAATATGACTTAGGTGTGTACGTAAGTTGGACATAGTCGGTTAGGGGCTTGGAGGAGTCTGGTTCTTTTTCCCATCCCTCTTGCACCATTTCTAATAAAGTACGGGGTTTACGTCCATAGAGCAATTCAAAGGGCGAGTAACCTGTGTCTTCCCACTTTCGCGTTTCCAGGGCCAAAAGCTTTTTGAGAGTGGTCTTAATGGTAGCATTATATCTTTCCACTAAACCATCTGTTTGTGGATGGTAAGCCGCTGTTCTAATCTGTTTGACCCCTAACTGGGAGCAGACCTGTCTCATGAGGCGGGATATAAAAGGAGTACCTTGGTCGGTCAGGATCTCCTTCGGAAATCCGACCCGTGAGAAGACAGTAATCATGGCTTTGGATATGTTAGAGGCATCTGGTCGACGCAAGGGTATGGCCTCCGGAAAGCGGGTGGCGTAGTCTACTATAACTAGGACGTACCGACACCCAGTACGGGAAGGTAATAATGGCCCTATTATATCCATACCGATACGTTGAAATGGTTCGTCTATTATGGGAAGGGGCCGCAGAGGAGCTCTAGGGGGTTGATATCTACTATTTCTTTGACATACAGGACATTCTCTGCAGTATCTTTTAACATGCTGATAGATACCCGGCCAATAGAACCGTTCCATAATCTGTTTCTCAGTTTTCTCTGCCCCAAAATGACCCCCTAATAAGTGGCTGTGGGCCAGAAACAGGACTTTGTCCCTGAAGGGGCCTGGAATCAACAACTGTGCTTGTAGGGTGGGGGATCCTTTTCTATATAGCAAACCCTGCTTTTTAAAGAAATAAGGACATACGTGGTGGGGATCTTCATTGTCTAGGGCTTGAGTACATGCTTCTTGTAGTACCGGGTCCTCTCGCTGTGCGGCATGGAAGCTTCTATCGGTTTCCCAGGGGTTCTCATCCAGAAGGACCGGCAACGCCAGTGGACTTCTGGCTTTGTCTGCTCTCCTTTGCTTCCTGCTTTTTCTCGGTTTTGCTGGAGGCCATTCCTTGTCTTTCTCTTGGGAAAAAGGGGCGGAAGACCACCATTCTTCTTCCTTAGATCCGGTACTGTGTACCAACTGAGACAGCTTGGGGTAATCGTTCCCGAGTATAGCTTGTTCCGGTAAGCGGGGTATCAGGCCCATGGTTAGGAGCGTTCCGGAGTCTTGTGGATTTTGGATTTGTACTTGTGCTGTGGGATAGGGTTTGGTATCCCCATGTACGCAACGGATTGCTACAGTGTCATCGATAGGACCGATGCGATCCCCCAGTTCTTGTGGACGTATTACACTATGTATCACCCTGTATCAGCGAGTGCAGTCATTGGTTGGCCATTCACGGATATTGTGCATCGGTATGGGGCTTTTTCCTTTTCAGTAGGCGAGCAATAATAATCACGGGCCATCCCTATTTCCATCGGTTCCTCCTTCAGGGGGCAAAACCGGGCGATATGTCCCATTCCTCCGCACTGGAAACACTGAGGCCCCAGTGACTGGGGACGAGGAGGGGGTATTCCGGGGACAATGGTTATAGGCTCCGGTCTTTTAGGTACCTCTGGCCGCATTGGACGATGGATCCCGTGACCTGTGGGTTTCGCTGCGGTCTCATCCCGCCCCTTTTGTACCTCTAGGGCCCTACTATCGGCACTGGCGATTTCCACCGCTGTTTCAAGGGTAAGGTTGGCCTGTTGTCGCACCCACCTTTGGATAGGGGGGTGTAGACAGGACAGGTATTGTTCTAAATACATTTTCGCCATAATCCCCTCCTTATCCGTGGTGGTGGGTTTCAACCACCAATCCGCCATGTCTTTTACCCTAAAGTATAAGGCTCGGGGAGTTTCTTGTGGTCCCTCCTTCATTTGCCGTTATCGTCGCCGATATGTTTCATCATCTACCCCCAACCTTTCCATGATGCAGCGTTTTATGTTGACGTAAGGGACCACCCCCTGTACCGTAGCTGCCTGATAGGCGGCTTGTAGGTCTCCTGATAGGAGAGGTCCCAGATATTGGCCCCATTTATCGGCCGGCCAAGAAGCCGCGGTTGCCATCCGTTCAAAATTCGTAAAAAAGAAATCCGGGTCTTCACCAGGCACGTAGCGCTGCAGTACCACTGATGGAAGGGTGGTGGGACCTCTCTGCTGTCCGAGGGCCTCGGTAAGTTTGTCCATAGCGGCCCCATGAGTTTGGCCCTGTCCTGTGAGCACTTGTTGCAACTTGCCTCGGTCTTCTTCCACAACTGTCAGGAAGCGCTCCATCACTTTGCCCAGATGTTCTTGGTTTTCAGCCATTTTAGCTAAGGCAGCCTCCATGACGCCTTTGGATCCCACTTCTGACACCACTTGTGGGAAGGCAGGTTTGATAAGCAGTCGAGGAGGCTGTATGTATTTGCCAAAAGAAAGAGTTTTATTTTGTTTGTTGGACAAGAGAGATCTGGAAGATAGTGTCCCTTCTGGTTCCCGTCCTGCGAGTGCTCTGGCTGTCTGACGTTTTACCTGGTCCCGTTTCTATCTGTTGTTACGCTATACCTAGATTAGCGGTGTGAGGAATCAGTGAGGTACCGGGTTTTTAACAACGTAAAACAAGAGTATACGGAGCTATCTACGTAGGGCAAGTGCCGTACAGCCAATACTGAGGGTGACAAAAGAGCAGCTTTCTCGTCCCTCCAGCCTCCCACTCAGACCTCTTCTTGTAATCACTTCCCTCCCTCCTTCCACGGAGCCCCAGCCCTTAAGCCCTTGGGACGGTCTCACTCACCGGCTCCGCCGCAACTCTCCAGAGTTGCGACCGCTCCCCAGCATCCTCCGGCGGGCACCACCACTCCTCACACCACCGTTCTTCCGGATCTGCGACCGCGCTCTCTTCTTTCAGGGTGTCCTCGTTCGCGTCCTCTCCTTCTGTCGTCCTTGTTCCGGATCCGTCTTCTTCTTTCCGCTCGTCCTGACAGCCTTCTGCTCTGCTTTGGTCCGCGACGCCGTCGTCCTTTCTCCTTCTCCTTTCATTGGATAACGCATTTAACTTCCGGGGTCAACCCCGCCCCCTTCCGGGTCCTCGGTTCCCGTCTGTGGATAGACAGGAGAGGTGTATGGGTATCGTAGTTCGCTACAGTCCGGCTCTTCCTGCTGGCGGGGATTGCGTTGTATGTTCCGACCAGAGCTCTTCCATGGTGCCATGCTCGTGAGTTCGCCCTGCAATCTCTCACAGGAAGGTTCCCAGCCGGTCCTATTTCGCAAGAATTGCTGTTCCGGCACTACATCATGATGTGCTGCAATTGGTTGGACAAGCTTTGCAGCAGAGTGCTGTTCAGAATATCCACCTGACAACAGACATGTGGACCAGTTTCCAAGCCACAGATTACATGTGCTTCACACTGCACACTGGGTCTCTTTTGTGGGGGTTAGAGATAAGCTATCTGCACGAGGTGCTGTTGACACAGCTGCGATTTTTAAAGGTACTCGGAAACGTGCAACTGTAGCCATGTTCACCATGGAGAAATCTCATACGGCTGTAAACATTTTGCAAGAGTTTCGCAGCAAGGTTTTTGAATGGCTGCACCCAAGAGGGCTTAGTATTGGTTTTGTTACCACAGACAATGGCAGTAATGTACTTAAGGCCATGGATCTTGGTTCCTATTTTAGGGTTCCGTGTTTGGCGCACTGCATAAACATTATAGTTCAAGGCTTTCTGAAAAAAGAATCCATAGTCAGCAACTTACTGGCCATCTGCCGAAGAATACGCACTCATTTCAGCCATTCTTTTAAAGCTCGGAAGCAGCTGAGGATCTTCCAATGTGAAAATAGGATGCCAGTCAAGGCCAGGAGGTGGCAACACGCTGGAACTCAATGTATTACATGCTTGATCATCTGTATGAGCAGTACAGGTCACTCCATGAATATGTCTGGAAAAGAGGGGATGCTACTGTTAAAGGCATGAACCTTGACATGGAGCAATGGAGCCTAATTAAATGCCTGACTGAGATGCTTCGCCCTTTTGAAGTCTTCACACGTGAAGTCACCAAGGAGGACTCTACAATGGGCCAAGCTATCCCATTATTGCAAATGCTAGAGCATCAGCTGAAGAAGGTTTCTGAATCATACAAAGGTGTAGAGGACAAAAGGGAAGCCTATGACTTGGTGGAGAGCTTAGCCCGTCGCTTAGCGGAAAATACAAGGATAGAAAATAAAATTTTGTCACAAGAACATTACATTTGTGCCACAATTCTGGATCCACGTGCAAAATTTGGACTGAAGACATTCTTTGCTTTTTCAGAGATTGATGTTGCCCGCTGCAAAACTTGCATAGCTGAGGCAGCCAGTAAGTTGGAAAACGAACGGCTGCTAATTAAAAGCCCGCAAGATCAACCCACAAGAAGTACTGCAGCAGGGCATGCAGGATCAAGTGCAACTTCGTCGGCTGAGGGCAGTGCGTTTGGATCACAACACTCACCATCACTATCGACAACAGCAACAATAACTGGATCATTAGGCCCAGTAGAATCGTTAGACGATTGGTATGTACAGTTAGGCATTAATAAGCACAGTGCTGATGCACAGAGAAAAGAGCCCGAAAGCTTACCAGCAGCACCCCTGAACATTGAGCGGATGGTCAAGGCCTATCTGGACGACCCAACAGAGGTGTACATTGATCAAAACCCATTGCAGTATTGGTATAGGAAAAGGTCTGAATGGCCACTGCTCAGCAGGCTGGCGATAAGCTATCTGGCTTGCCCTGTCGAAAGTGTCTCTTCCGAACGTGTTTTCAGTGCTGCTGGTTCCATTGTAACATTGAGAAGGACCAGTCTCTCGCCCAAAAACGTGGAGAAGTTAACAATGATCAAAATGAATCAGCACTTGGGTTGGTACAGCGCTGACTGTAAGGAAGCACGAGCAAAACTTGGTAGAGCACTTAGGGCGAAAGATGCTTCCTCAGTTAAATTGGCAAGGGTGGAATACAGGAGAACAATATATAAGGCAAAAAGAATGTGGGATAATGGCAAGTGGAAAGATCTTCTCGAAGCCTGTAGATCAAGGAATAGCAAGCAATTCTGGGACATCTATAAGTGGGATAGGGGAGGTCTCCCTGAAAAGCCCCAGAATAATGTGGATAAGAATTCCTGGACTGGTTATTTTAAACCACAGTATGCAGCTCCTATAGAAGATGCACCTAGTGGTGATACTAATTACCATGTGTACTACACAGAAGTAGTATTTCTTTTAAGTGACGTGGAACAGGCCTTAGATAAAGTTATCAAGGGTAAAGCCCCCGGGATGGATGGAATCCCTGCAGATGTGTTTCTTAGTGAAAGGTACCTATGGTGCAGATACATCCTGCACCTTGCTAATGCAATTGCTCAGGGTGCCAACATCCCTGCCTCTTGGAAGGGAGCTGAAATAGTCCCCGTTTTTAAAAAGGGGGACAAGTCTATTGCGGCTAATTATAGGCCAATTAGCCTCATCGACTCAATCCAGAAGATAGTGGCCCGCCTATTCTTAAACAAGATCCTACTATGGGTCGAAGAACAGGACATTTTAAGCCCCGCTCAGGCGGGTTTCCGCAAGCGGACAAGCACAATTGATCAAATCTTCCGCTTCGCTGTCATATATTGGAAGGTAGTGATCTTAGCTAAGGGTGCATTGTATGCTGTTTTCGTGGATCTAAAAGCAGCATTTGACCTGGTTCCACGAACCAAACTCTGGGCTGTTTTGAGGGAGATGGGTTGTGCACCTGAACTCCTTTCTGTAGTCATCCGCTTTCATGAGGACAACGTGGCACGGGTCCGTTGGGGGGAGGTGGGTGAGGTGACGGAAGACTTCCCGGTTGACAGGGGCATGAGGCAGGGGTGCGTTTTGGCGCCTACCCTGTTCTCGCTCTTTGTCAACGGTGTGGTGGACTTTCTCTCGCGGACCCCCACCGACGCACCTGTTTTGGCCGGTTCACGAGTTTCCATCCTCATGTTTGCGGATGATGCACTGATTATCTCCAAGACCCCAAGTGGCCTACAGAAGGCACTTGGACGCTTTGAAGAGTTCTGCAAACTGAGGGGTTTGTTGGTAAACACCGAAAAGACCAAATTTATGTCCTTTAATGCACATAGATCATTCAGGGGGAAAATATTCATGAACAACCTACCCCTGGAGGAGGTGACCTCCTTCACATATCTTGGTATTACACTTCAGAAGGATATGCGATGGGACTCCCAAATGGACCGAGTGATACTAACACACAAACAAAAATCAGGTGCCCTTTTGACCAGATTTAATAAATCTTACACAAAACCAATTTCCCCAGCTCTGGAAGCCTACGGTGCAATGGTGCTGAGCTCATGTTTGTATGGGTCTGAGCTTTGGGGCTTTAGTAACCTGGACAAACTGATAGTACTTGAAAATGCATTTTTACGTAAAATCGCAAGCTTACCTGCCAGTACACCACTGCGCCCTTTATTGTTAGATCTAGGTAAAAAACCATTGGCACACGTCGTCAAGCTCCGCCCGCTGCTATATTGGCGTCGCCTTTGGTGCACAGACGAGCTTGAGCACTATCAGTGTGGCTTCATGGACATAATTAAATCTAATTCATCACATAACATTCCTTGGTTATGCAGCATAAAATCCCTTTTGTGCAGCATAGGTCTGTCTGAGCTTTGGAACGACCCCGAAAATGCTACCTTCCCTTCTAAGAGCAAACTGAAAGCTATCTACTGGGAATGGGTCTACATGATAGAAACTACACAAGGCCTCTCCTCCCATTTAACAGGTCGCTTTCTTGATTTTAAAAATAGTCCATCACTCGAAAGCTACTGGGACATAATAGAGAAGCCCCTTGACCGCAAGCTATATTTTCAGCTACGGGTGGGTGCCCTTCCAGTTGCAGAATTCACTTCAAGTTGGAAAAATACTCAAAACAAAAATAATAAATGCTACAACTGCACTGAGGAATGCGAATCTGTCGAACACTTGCTATTTTTTTGCCCAATGTACATACAACCCCGTAAAATTTGGATAAAACCTGTATGTAAATTGTTGGGCATTAGGAATTATCGGACAGCCCTTCGCATTATGAGCACTGACCCTGCCCCTCCCATCTGTATAGCAGTGGCTAAATTTCTAGGGTGGGCCTGGGGCTTACGATCTAAAGCACTGAGATATGATGGCAAATTGTAACAATCGATTGCACTAGTTCAAACTTATTGGAAACTTAACTTTTATGATGGAAACACATACAACGGTCTCACATACGTGTTATTTTAACTTTGTGAATATCTGTATACAGTTTTTTAATAGTTTTTTAGCTTATTGATGGTTGAAATATTGAATTTAATGCTTGTCTTAAATATTTTTAGGTAATTTATGTGTGATGTTTGTCTGTGCTTTTATGACTCAACTGTCGAATAAAGCTTAATTTTATTGAATTGAATCAGCACTTCATACCACCGAATTACACAATACATGAATCAATGGAGGAAGATGAGGACAGCGGCTCAGGTGACGGAAGTAGTGTGTCACATGATTACCTACTACTGGCTGACCCCCCAGAGTTTAAGGACGAGCTATACTTCCCTGACAATTAGGCTTGCACTTACTGTCTTCCTCCCTTTTTTCCCCCTTTATTTGTGTGTCTGTCGTTCCGGTAACAAACTTGTGAATCGCAACAAATCCATTACCACCGTCTTCTACTCTTCTTATTTAATATACAAGTTTCAGGTGTCTGCAATTTGACAGTACAGTCCTCCGAATCCAGCTCCTCCGCTCCATCATACTGAATCTCCCACCCAAATCCATTGCCTTCATGAATGATGATTGGATGACGGTAAATAGAAGAAAAAATTAAAACTCTCCTGGTCCCGCCAAAAGAAGTGGAGCATGAATCAGAGGACTACTATAGCTATCCTCCTTTCAGAGCCGAGAGAGACTGCCCATTAACTGAAAATAAGATGGAACAGGTAATGATTGATGCCATGCATTGGACGCAGAGTTGCAGACTGAGTGATTTTGTTGTGTTTGTTGTGCATGAAGTTATGTAATTGTGCACTAATCATCTTTCTACAGTACACACTAAACTTGACTCAAGGTGAATTTTCCCCTTCTTGCAAATAAGAAATTTGTACTTCTCCTGCAGCTTGATGATACATTGCTTTTAATTCAATACAGGAAGAGGACTCACTCAATCTGCGCAATGAGTATGATTGACACAACAGCACCGTCCATGATGATGATGGCGAAATAGACGGCCCGTTAACTTAAGATGAGAAGGAACAGGTAATGACAATTAATGGCATACATTGGACACCTGACTCGGAGCGATTGGTGTTTGTGTTTTCATTGTTTGTTTGTTGTGCACAAAGTGAAGTCAAAGTGTACTAGTAATCTATCTTTCTGTACACACTAAAGACTGACTCAAGTCAATAATATTTCTACTCTTGTTGTGTAATAACAATTTTACTTCTACTGCAGGCCGATCTTCACAGTCAGTCAGTACAAGTATCGGAGATGATGATTGATGGAATAATAACAAGTCAGGAGGACGTTTCATGAGTGGCATAAAACTTAAAAGCCTAAAGGTAAACACGTCAACAACAACCACAGCAGACCCAAATGTCTGTGTAGAAGTGGAGTCGAGTGTAGCGGTGGGATGACTGCGGTGCATTGATTTACTAACTTAAACTGTAAACTGCTATGGAATGGATAATGTGCTTTGCCTTTGTCCAACTCTTTAAAAAAAAAAAAAGTACTCGAAAGTCTAAACGTAGGATGTGCTACTGCTAAGCAACGTGCCGTCAGGCCTGTCACTGTGGGCCTGCTCTCTCCTGTTATTGTTGAAGGTCAAGGCTGGAAACAGACTAGAGTAGAGATGATGCATACATGCCACCTCGGAAAGTGTTCTGGTTGCACTACACCATAACTAGTGCATTTGTTTCAACTTTGTTTCTCAATATCCCCTTTGTTTTTCCATCTACAATTACAGGCTGGGCCTTGCCCTATACTTGGGAAAACATTACAATGCACACTTACCTTACCAATAAATCAACAGGTTTTTTTTCAGCCGGGCAGTGGCGACAGCCAAGATTGATGGACGAGAGGACCAAGAGGAATGCCGAGATGCAAATCCAGTCCACATTGTTTACCAGGAAAACACAGTAACAGTATCAACTTTTATCTTCTTTTAAATAATTTGAATATTTTTTTTGTCTACAATCTTTACAACAGTGTGTTCTTGTTGTTGTTATTATCATCATTAGGTTTGCTCTCTGTTTATGATTCTTCCCTCCCAATATTTAAAATTTCTATTTGCTATCTGTAAAAGTATTAAGGCCGGAACAACAGAACAAGAAGTGTATGTAATCCGGGTCTCTCATCATCATGCATGCATTTCCTTTTTCTCCCTTAACATATGGATATGGTAGTCTTCAAAGATTGTCGTTTGTTTGTCCATGCATACTGTTTTTCAATGTCAAACCTTTCCCAAAACCCCCTTCCCATCCATTCAACAAACCCTAACCCTCTTCCCCCGGGCTGTGTGACTTATTGTCGAGGTGTGACTAAATTAAATGTACACCAATACTTAATCACACACTTGCTGGGGCGGATGTGGCGAAAGCAACAGTACTTCAATTTCAAAGCGGAGCGATGATCTTCTTCTGCTTGCCCACCCTTGAGTAGGATATTTTAGAGGTTATTTTATTTAACAAAGGAACATATACCTCAGCATTAATTGCCGGCATTGATTGGATTGGTTTGTTGTCATTCCTCATACACACGACTAACTGTTAGGCTGTAGGCCAAGTCAAGTGACTCGACACAACTATAGTTTGTAACTCTGTTTAGTAGGCTATCCCAACCACCATTATGTTTTGTTGTAAAATATTTTAGCATATTTTTGTTGCTCTGTAAGTTCTGTACTGTACTTCATTCTACTACTCCTCTAACAGTCTCTCAAAGGTGATTGACTGTCTCCTTTTCTTTATTTGCAAATGCTGCTGCCCTGCCAGTGTCTACTACTACTACTATACTACCACCGCCACCCCAATCATGGCATGTTAGAAAAAGGAAACCATCTTCACCATGCAGCCATTGCTGTGCCTAAGTTAAACATCAAGCACAGGTAACAGAGAAGTTTGGGGGAGGCAGAATTAATAATGGACATGTTTTCAATTAATTGAATTTCACACACCCCTTTGAGTCCAGATAAAGAATGCATAGACTAGAGGAGAGACTGAAAGTACTAGTAGGACAAGTCAATCAGTGAGGGGTGTCGCATCTATCTGTTTGTGTCTTACACAGTCAGCCAATTATTTAAATCAAACACTGGCTATGGGTGGTCCTGCACCAGCAAGGAAACAGTGTGATGTAAAACAGTAACCCCACCTACAAAACATTAACAACATTGCATGTAACGTAGAAAAATATATTTAATTTACCCTAACAAAAATAAACTAAAAACCCACAAAAGCTGACCCACCCCCTCCCTAACCCCAACCAATGTCCGTAGGAAAGTCCAGGAGAAAATAGTAGTCCGAAAAGCAAAAACCCAATGCCCAAACCAGTTCCCACCCACCCAAACAAGAATTAAAAAAGGGGCAGAAGACAGGGACTAAGGTGTGGGGCGGGATTGAAGGAAGACACGCATCTGCTCCTCTAAACGGGCTACGCAGCGTCTGAGGGCACGGCAGTTGCAGCCACAGTGGGGGGGGGCACCAGAGATGGCATTGCAAGTCGCAGCGGGCAGCCGCCAGACGGTGGTGCCGTACTGCTGGAGGGCGGTGGATGGGGCACTGGAGGAGGCTTCAAGTGCTGCTGCAGTCTCCTCCTCCTCCTCTGCCAATACCACCAGCCGCCGGTATTGATGCTGGATTGCCTCCAGCTTCCGGCACCGTGTCTTGACAGCCAACTCCTTACGATTGACTTTAGGAGTAGCTGTGTATCAAAAAGAAAAAAACAAGACAATTGTAAAATATACTCTTAGCAAAACAGTAAGACAAGTTAATTATTTATACACATAGTGGCACGGTAGAGTAGCACTATAAAGCACAGTAGTACATAACATGTTAAATCTCACCCATCCTTCTTCCTTCCACCCGTCTTTCACTTTTTAGTTGAACAGTGCACCAGGTGCTCTTCTCCAGAAAACTTTCAAAGCGGAGTTGAAATCAGATAGATGAGGCCATTGGTTACTCAATACTCCCGCTCCTATGCCAATTAAAGGGATTCTAGTCTTCTAGTTCACTCTTCAAATGTTCACAACAACTCATACTTACTTAGGACATCGGATGGCGGCGGACTTTGTCCGCCCACCTTCCTCACGCTAAAAAGGGTGGGGGTCCCGTGGGGACAATTAGGAGGATGTGCCAGCACAGTGGCGGGCGCATCCTGTTTTTTTTACATTCTGGTTGGCGGTGCCAAAAGCAATGCTAAAAATACATGTTGTGCTGCTTTTCCAAGCACAACATGACAGGCCCCTTGCGGAGCCTGTCACATTTTGCTTTGAAAGGCAGGGGGGTTACCATAGCATAGGTACCCTCCATGGGGGCCCCCAAGCACACTCTGCAATGTATGCATGCCTTTCCGTGGCGGACGGCAATGCCGCCACGCAAAGGCATTCCAAAATGCAGATTATATGACTGGCGGTGTGTTCAGAGAGACACCACCACCATATTGAACCCTTTTCCGCCTTTTCCATGTCCGTCGACATGTGGGGGGTCTGACTCTTTTCTACAGGAAAGGCGGGAGGTTTGCCCCTGCGGTGTTGGCGGTGAATACTGCCGGCATGGCGGGGGCAATACGCCTGCCATCCTAATGGGGCCCTAAGTCTCAACAGTACAGTATACATACAGTACACCCTTGCAGTGAGTGTACTGTCAACAATAGTTAAGGATTATGAATCTAACTTACCACCGCCCGCCACTGGTGCTGCCACTCCCCCTACCGCTCCATCGTCGGTATCTGCAGCAACTGCCGCATCCTCTCCCTCCGCGTCGCCTTCACTGGCCCCGGCAATGGCGGTCGGTAGTGCGCCTATAAAACATTACACATTTATTAGGCGTCATATACACCTCCCCCTATTGATCAGTAGCAAGGTTGAAAAATGAGTTAAACTAGCATACATCACTAGTACAAATCAGGTAGTAGTAGAGTAGACACTAATAGTTATATATGGTCCCCCCTAGGGTCATTCTAGCCTTTGCTTAGTTAGCCCGAGCCATGCAACCATTTTACCTTTGTGTCTTTTTTTATTTTTGCACATGTGACATTACCTTGCAGCTTTTTGTATAAGACACCTTTGAGCCCACGTGACCTGCCTCACACTGCTACTGTCTACGCGCTGCATACAAGCGGTCAACAAAAACATTAACAAGCCACTTTTTTATGAAGTACTGGTGTACTGTTAGTCCATATTGCTTATCCATAAATGTTACACTTTTTGGCACGGCTGAGAAATGCTTGCAAGTTGCAAAATACTAACGCGCACCATTTCATTTTTCGCATTACAGACGGAAGATTCCCTTCTATGAACCAGAGATTTGCAGAGCTTCTGAATTATGCAACAACTACCAGTACTAGGTTCTTCTAAGGTGAGGGGTCCCTTCAGAGATCTTCATTTATACATTTATATAAACTAAATTCCTAGGGGATGGTGGTGCTGCCTGTTCAGTGATCATGATTTAATTCCCAACTGTAAGTAAGTGTAACAATGTTTATTGTTTTAACGTTATTGATTTTCCGGTTGGTGCTGTATTATATAATTGAACAATGTACAGAGCTTCTCAATTCAAAATAAACATTTTGAACTTACATAGACTTGGTGGTATGTGGTGTGGACTAACTTACACGAGCGAGCAAATTAAAGGAAGGGTGTGCATGTGCATTGCTTCCACGACTGGGAGGTTGGGTGTGTTATGTTATGTTCTGGGTTGTCTACTTGTTGGGTATCTTGGGGGGAGGGTTCGGAGACCTAATAGTTATGACAAGACAGTACTATAGTCAAGTAGGGGATTATGGTGGGTTCTGAATTTCTGATTGAGGTGTGTGAGGAAGGTCCAACCTACCATCACCAACATCCTATTTTCTTGTGCAAAGGTCTGTATGTACAAGATCCCTACAACAGTATTAGTATGTCCTATAGGCTATCATATAAAAATAGTAATAAATCTGGTTGGGCATTTGTTGCTGTGAATTGCCAAAGCCTCAAGATTAACAAAGACTCAAGATCAATAAGACTAGAAGTAGTACAAGAGGACGACCCAAAGGACTGGACTCAATGGCTAGAGCTACTGGTGAATCTGAATTTTATTACAACCTTTCAAATAAAGAGTGGCACTGGCCAACTGGGCAAGCTTAGCTACTGCAGTACAGACAGACAGATAGCAGTAGTAGTACAGAGAGTCATCATAGCAGAGGCAGGGATAACAAGATTTTTGAAACCGTACAGATCGAAGGATAATTGTTGGTAAAAAATAGCATTGGGAAACTGAAACAATAGTTCGTGAAAAATATGGTGCAGTAAAAGTTATGGAATAAGAAATATTATTAAAAACAAGAAGACTTACTGGGGCCAGCAGAGGAGCCCTCGTTGGTCTCCTCCTGGTGGTGGTGTTCTGACTGTTGTCCCTGCCGACTGCCCACTCCCTGTCTGTCTGCCCCTGGGTGCTGATGAACAGTAAAGATATAAGAAAGAGACAAACATTGATGGATGGTGTCAAACAAATACAATATTTTTAAAGAACGGTCAAAAAACACTTATGTAAACAACAATTGCAATAACTCAATTGACCGATCTCATCTGGTCAACAAGTAGTATCGGGGGATTCGCGGATCGACTACTTAAGTGACTATTTATCAACAGTAATCCAGTCTTCCATTCTGATTCTAGAATACTAAGTTACAACTAAGCCTAAGTACGACGTACCACCCGAACTAGCCCACCTACTCCAGGCATGCCAATTGTACATTAAGTATGCATTTCCACTTCTTTTATTTCTCAACAATGCATATGGTCAAATGGAGGACACATGACTAAATTTTTTTGTATACACCAAATTTTGGGTTGATTGATTGATGCTGATGTTCTGCTAGTGCTAAGCCAATTACCACCACTCATTGAACAAACTAGAAAAGGTTCTAATAACGGCTGGCGTACTAGCAGCACATCACGTAACTGAGGGGGCATCACGCATACCACTAACAAATTAGAAACTCATACAAAGTACCTAAACCTAAATATCAATCCGCCCCTATCTCTTAGTTACAGGACAAAGTAAGGAGTGGATAGAGTCACTGTAGCATTACGTAACTTAATTTCTCTAAAATAAACTCTTACAGAATCATGCTAAGCGAGCGCAAACGCAAAGTTGCAAACAAGTAAGATTAGTAGTAGCGCAGAGGAGCACCTGTGTCATAATCACAGAAGACTTTCAAACGTAATTAACCTGGAATGTAAGCAGCAACATTCTAGCTGGTTGGAAGAAAAAAAAGATATTCGCAATATATAACACAGAGCAGAAGAACAGACACAAAGTAGTAATAATTAAATAGTTACTCACCAAGACCTGGGACCTCCACTCCTAGCAGGTCCAGCAGGTCCTGCTCACGGTCCAGGATGTCGGACCACCGGTGCGTCAACTGCCTCTGGGTGCGCCAGACTCCAGAGCAGCTCAACACTGCCCGGCGCACCTTCCCCCACTGCTGTTGACGCTCCCGGAGGCCGTACCCGGACCCAGGCATGCCACCTGCTGCCAGGGTTGAGGGGAGGTGGCGCTGCACAAAGAAAATGAGTGCAGCCAACACCACCTCCCCAAATAAGGACCGTGCCTGCACCCCTTGTGGGCGCCGCCTTCCGCAAGGAAGGTGGTCACGGCTCTGGCTGCGACGACCAGCCCTACCCTTTGACATGGTTCTGGGACGGGGCGGGAAAGAAAAGGTAATAAAATTAAAGTAGTAAAGGAAATAAATAGCAGGCAATAGAAAGAGTGAAAAAGTAGCTAAAAAACAAAAAAAACTAAAATAAATAATATAGAAGCAGGAAAATAGTTAGAGAAATAATAAATAAGAAATATAAAAAAAAGTGGCTTCAAACAAAGAATTGAAAAGATGCAGAGAGGATTCAAAATCAGGCCCCAGAACCATGCAATAGAGTGAAAAACAAGATGGCCGCGCCCATTGCGACCATGTGCGCAAGTTCGCGCAATATTTTCCCGAGCAAGCAAAAAGCAACGCGATCAAGTAAAAGCGTTCGCGAACAGGAAATTTCTACCGTGAACGGGCGCGAACATGCATTTCACGACCCGTAACAGGAAGTAAGCATCGCGAGGGTGCAGGACAAGTGAAAACAAGATGGCCGCGCCCGTGAGCAACCGCATGGGTAAGTTGGCGAGCCGCGATCACGCAAAAAATAGATTTTCAACATTTTCGCGATCGTTTGCGAAAGAGAATTTTGCAAATTCCGCCCACCCCAAGTCCAATCCAATCCAAAACAGCTTTATTCGACAGAAGTCATAAAAGCGATACAAAACAAGTACAGGTACATAATACACAAATAAATTAACAAGGATAAAATATAAAATTGATACTATTTAAAATATTTACAGATTTTTAAAAATACATATAATACAGAAAAGATCGTTATGGGTAACATCCAAGACCGCTAACCCTTTGCTAGCTAACACTCTTGATTCTTATTACCCATGCCCACCCTAAACATTTAGCAACGGCCACAACAATTACCGGGTCAGTGCAGGTACGAAGGAGTCTTGTTGCTTCAACACTCCATCTAGTACCCAGTAGTTTACAAACAGGTCTCAACCATACACGCCTCGGGGCCGAGTAGGCAGGACAAACAAAAAACATGTGAGCTAGAGTTTCCACCTGGGGATTGCAGAAAAAACATGAGTTGCTACTCATAGGCTTCCAAAAAGAGTTTAGGGGCAATGCTCCCACCCGCATCTGGAAAAATAATTTCCTATCTAGCACTTTGGTAACGAGATCCCAGAAGTGTTCTAACCTTGGTGCAGTTTTAATGCTCAAGAATTCATCAGTTAGCGAAAGGGATTTACCTTCGCGAAATACCTTGGCATTTACCAACTCCCAGTATTTCTCTTTCATGAGTGTTTTAGATGGGAAGGTAGCAGCCAAAGGGTTCTCCCAGAGATCGCTCGTCCCTAGCGCCTCAAGGGATTTTCTGGTCTCATTAAGCCAAACAATCTTCCGGGAGCCCACCAAAGACATTATATCAAGAAAACCCTCAGCATACTGAGCTAAATCTGGGGTGGTCCATAGGCGACGCCAGTAAAGAATAGGACGAAGCCTGGCTACATCGGCTATTGAGTTCTTACCAAGGTCATGTCTTAAGGGAACTATAGATGTGCTCAGGGGGAGAGAGGTAATACTACGCAAGAACCTGTTTTCCGAGATAGTTAAAGGAGACAGGTTCTCGTAGCCCCACAGTTCAGCACCATAAAGAGCAGAACTCACAGCTTTGGCACTGTAGACCTGAAGCACAGGTCTAATAGGCTTCGAACGGGACTTTTTATATTCGCCAGCTAGAACTCCAGCAATTTGCCTATGTTTTAGGGTAGACAAGTCTCTCTGTAGTTTCCACGAAAAATTATTTTGGATGTTAACACCCAGATAGTTAAAAGCCTGTACTTGTTCTAATGGATTTTTGAACAAAACAAAATTGTTTTTAAAAGATTTATGTGGCCTGAATACCATAAGCTTGTTTTTTTAAATATTTACCTCAAGGCCACGTTCAACACAGAAGGTCTCAAAAATATCCAATGAACGCTGGAGTCCGCTGGGTGTTTTGGCAATTAAAAGCGTATCATCGGCGAACATTAAAATAGGGACCTTAGTGTTGCCAAGAATGGGTGGATCAACATGAGCTTCCAAAAGTCGATCCGCTATATCATTGATATATAGGGAGAATAACGTTGGGGCCATTGCACAACCTTGCCTAACACCTCTTTGGACAGGGAAGTCCTCGGTCGTTGTACCCTGACCTCCCCATCTAATTCTGGCAGAATTATCTGCATGCAGCCTCTGAATTAAGGACAACAAGCCGCCATGAAGCCCTAGATCTTTCAATGTCAACCAAAGTTTGGGACGAGGGACTAAATCAAAGGCGGCCCTTAAGTCCACAAACACCGCATACAGATTCCCCTTACCCAGGACAACCGTCTTCCAATAAAGGAGGATGAAGCGAAATACTTGATCAATCGTACTAGTGTACTGGCGAAATCCTGCCTGGAATGAAGATAAAATATTGGTTGACGCAATCCAGAGATGAACGCGGTTTAAGATCAATCTACCAGTGATCTTCTGGATAGCGTCAATCAAGCTAATGGGCCGATAATTCTCAGGAAGGGAGCGGTCCCCCTTTTTATACACCGGGATTATTTCCGCAGCTTTCCATGAGCTAGAGATTGGGGCACCATGAGCCAACGCGTTAGCAATCAGCTGTATGTATCTCCCCCATCTGAGCTTGTCATGCAGGAAGACATCCGCAGGTACACCGTCCGGGGGCTTTGCCAGATGCCACTCCAACCAGTGCTAAGTTCACCTCGGAGCTAGAAAAATCATCATCAGGTTTAAACAACTGGTGGGATCCCTGACTTTCAGAGGGATCAGTGGGTGCGGCATACTGTGGTTTAAAATACTCAACCCACTTCTCTTGGGAGACAGTATTTTGGGGACACTCCGGCTGACCACCAGATCCCCACTTTACAATACTCCAGAATAATTTATGTTATTCTGAAGGCTTGCTTTAAGAAGGCCCTCCCATTTTTTCCCGTCCCAATGGCGTTTAGCCCTAGCCACACAACTCGTATAGATGGCTCTTCTATGGCGAACCAGGAAGACATCCCCACCCTTCAAGGCATTCCCAAGTAGTAGCCTAGCCTCCCTACATTCCTTGTTATACCAGGAGGCTTGATGGATGGCACCTCTTGGACCTGTTTTCGCTTTAATAGGGAAATGAGACTTCAGGCTAGAGAATAAGCTATCATGCGCAGATGTTACATCCCACAGATTCCCATTAGAGGCAAGAACTGACTCTATAGCGATAATGGAACCGTCCACCTCATCTAAAATTTGTGATAAGGTGGCAGGGTTCCCCATAAGACCAGACCATATCAGACGGCGCATGTCATTAGATGACACCACCTCGGGAGGACACGACTCCCCATCCTCTACGGGACCACTATCTACCTTCCACCATCTATGTGATAAACAGAGAGGGTTGTGATCACTCTCAGGAAGGGACACAATCTTCATGTCAACGAGGGAGTGCCATAATTTCATGTCAGCCAGGATATAATCGATTCGACTCCTGCTCAACCCATTATTAAATGTGCAGGCGCCCTCACGGTCACTAGGCATCCTACCATTCAGAGCCCTCAAGCCCCTATCCATGCAAAGGGAATTAATCTGAATGGCAACTTCCGGCCACCTTGATAAAGGGGACAACTCCAGGGGAAGGATACCCCAACCTAACTCTTCGTTGTCCTGCGTATCCCACTTATTTTCAAGAAGAGGTTCAAACGTTATATTGAAGTCACCTGCTATGATAATGAAGGTATCAGCTGAGTAAAGATCAAACAGGCGTAAAAGATCATCAATGACCGGGGATTTAACACCCCTACAGCTCCTTACATACACATTGTAAATGTCAATTTTACCCAATATTCCAAGCTCAAGCCTCAACAGTTGAATGCCACGATTACCCGTGTGGAGGAGTTTAGTAGTCAAACACAAATCGCTTCTTAGCCAAATGGTTAAGCCCCCTGATGGACGCCCGTGGGACCCCTTAGTTGCCGGGATATGAAAATTTAGATAGCCCACACAAAAACGAGGCTCTAAGAGCCAGGTCTCCTGGAATATACAAATATCCATTGTATTAATAAATGTGACCCAATCAGCAATAGCTAGCTTAGAATTTAGGCCAGCAATATTCCAAGAACATAAGGAGCCACCAGTCAAGGAATGGCCAACAGGTTCAGAAACGGTGGGTTGCGGGTCAGCTAAAAGACCGCTAATGGGTTGCTCAGGCCCCAGGCGTAATTCCGGGGCAGAAATAGAGTGGCAGATGTTAGGAGCAATAGGGACTTGATACACAGGGATAGAATAGGGGTCAGTACAGGGGCCGGTCATAATAGGCTCTTGGTACTCATTGACCACAGCCCTTGGACCTCTGTCCCGATGGCCAGCACCCCCCTCGTCATGTAGTCAGTCGATATTATCCAGGGAAGAACCAGCCACCACCCTGTCTCTACATTGACCACACTTAGACCCCCCTAGGTCGTGCGGGGGGTAACTTCGCAGTTGGATGGAAGAGCCTTCCAGAGGACTAGATCTAAACTCCAAGGATAGAAGGTTTTCTGCGAGATAGTTACTTTTAAGAGTTAATTCAATGCAATCAACAGGGACCCTAGATGAAGAAAGTCTAATGGCTCTGGAGATATCTTCCCTGATGACTGAACGACATCCCCTACCGTGTCTCAACCAATGGATCGCTTTGTTAGTCAGCGACTCAGAAGACTCAGTGCCGCCAAATGTAGCCAATTTAGGGACATTAGTCATAAAAATTTTATTGGGACAATCGACGGCATTACCCTTAGATTAAACATTAGGTTGAACATTATAAGCGCCCCGGCCAGCCAGGGGCCGCTGAACGAGTTTTATAGAGTCGCTTCCCGCTCCCAACCTCTTTGTACAATTTGATCTGGCCTGCAGAATACTAATAGGATTAGCTGTTGGACGAATCAAAGATTGATTCATTCCAGCCTTAACAGCATTACTATAGGTAACATAACCTTTGGGACAGGGGTTGGAGAGCCCTGGACAGACAACCTGCGTACCCAATGGATGTACTGGAGCAGGTGAGGGGGTAGTTGGAGTAAAACCAGGGGCAGGGGATGGGACAACAGGACTCAACCCTACTTTGCTAGTCAGAGACTCTATCACTGATTTCAATAAGCCACTTTCATCCCTCAACAACTTAACCATATTAATAATATCGTATAAGGTATTATCAGATAACTCACCAAGATTGCCTGAGAGGGGTTTGGGGGAACACAACAGAGGTTCAGGTGAAGCCACATTAATAACTTCCTGCTCGTTCATCAAAGGGGAAAACCTATTAGAACAAGGCACAGTAGGAACACTGCACCCAGAATCGACTACAGGAGACGAAAGAGGGCTATCCCCAGCAACCAAGCCCTCGGGATCAATCACTTTGCTGGCACCCTTCGAAACACTTAATGTGGACTTACAACGAAACATTTCCGGCACAATAAGTGCTGGTGTACGATTAGCATGCCCAGAGTCAGCAAAAGAAGAGGCGACAACCTGGCTATCGACCGCCGATGGCTGGTCGCATCCCAAAATTGCCTCGCACTCCCCCACCAAGTCGCCAATACGTGACAAAGTCCCTTCCGGATCGGGCTGTTTGGCAGCACGACGAGACTTCTTAAGTTTCCGTACTTTAGGCAAAGAACCATTTCCCCCTGATCCCCCAGAACTCTCAACTAGCTTTCTCTTGCCCATTCAGGAGCAGGAGCAACAACTTAAGGGGGACAACGGGGCAGAATCACCACTCAAGATATATAGTCACCCTATGAAGAAGTTCCACTCCTCACAGCTTGTCGACGACGACCAAGGGAGGTGGCCCAGCCCGGCCTCTTCCGTCCCCTGACGGCCACAGACGGCCCGCCCTTTGCCCGGGCTTAGCCCGGCGCAGCCCGCGCGCGACCCGCGACGCGGATGGAGCCTCTCGCTTTTCTCCGCCTCCGGCCGTGAGAGTGGTGCGTGGCAGCCGCTGAGCAGCCTGGGAGCTGTAGTCTCCCCCTTCGGGCCGCACGGTGTAATGGAGGGGCTACGGAGGAGACACACAGCGTCGGGGCCCCAGGAGCGATGAGGAAAGCAGGTAGGTGCAGGTAGATGCAGGGTCGAGTGTCTGGTCATTACTGGCAGCTCAGGACAGACCCCCGCTCCTCCGAGGGAGCCTCTCGCTTTTCTCCGCCTCCGGTCGCGAGAGTGGTGCGTGGCAGCCGCTGAGCAGCCTGGGAGCTGTAGTCTCCCCCTTCGGGCCACGCGGTGTAATGGAGCGGCCACGGAGGAGACACACAGCGTCGGGGCCCCAGGAGCGATGAGGGAAGCAGGTAGGTGCAGGTAGATGCAGGGACGAGTGTCTGGTCATTACTGGCAGCTCAGGACAGACCCCCGCTCCACCGAGGGAGCCTCTCGCTTTTCTCCGCCTCCGGTCGCGAGAGTGGTGCGTGGCAGCCGCTGAGCAGCCTGGGAGCTGTAGTCTCCCCCTTCGGGCCGCGCGGTGTAATGGAGCGGCCACGGAGGAGACACACAGCGTCGGGGCCCCAGGAGCGATGAGGGAAGCAGGTAGGTGCAGGTAGATGCAGCTTCGAGTGTCTGGCCGTTACTGGCAGCTCAGGACAGACCCCCCTGCTGAATCAATTTTTGCCATTAAATTAGGCTGGTCTAAATGTTTTCCCATAGTTTCACTTTAACAGTATCTTCCAACAGAGAAAAGCAGAAATTATTTGCCCCTTTAAAAAAAAAACTTTTTACTAAGTCAGAACAAGTAAAGAAAAAAAAGCCCAGAGAAATAAGAGCAACACATGCTAGCAAAGGGGGCTATACTACAAACCCCACATAGTCCAGAAGTTGCCTAGAACTGTTGCACCTCGTTGCTAACAAGCAGCTTTTTAGTGTCACTCCCTCTCCAGCACATGGGGCTGCTGCGCTCACCTGCGTGCAAGCCTGCTGCCGCCGATAGTCCCGCTTTAGTCCCGCTTTAATTCTCAGCCGCAGTCACCCCTGTCGACTCCACAGATCAATGAGGGTGAAGAAAAGAGAACAAGATCCGGCTCCCTAGCAGCAGCGCGCCTCAGAGGTGCTGTCCGTGGAAGACCGCGAGGAGCCCTGCCGTCACCACTGCTTCTGCTGCCACGGCGTCCTTCCAACTGCGTGATCGGCCTGAAGGTTGGGGGAGGAGCGATGGTCACTAGTCCAGAACCGGCATAGCACACTCCTGGATATAAGCCGAAGCTGCTTGCTCATCGAAGTGACCTAAATCACCATAGAGGTCAGCGTAAAAGAACCAAAATTGTTCTAAAATATCTACAGATCTAGTATAGGTCAGACCATCTACCCCTTTGATTAATTTGACTAATGATTTAGCCAGTAGTCCACCCACTTTCTCGCCATATTCGTACTGATTTGTTCACAATTTGTGATAGCTATGGGCGGCTTTATCCCATAACCTTCTTGAAATGTTGGATTTAGCCTCAATAACCTGCTGGTAAATCTCTTGCTCAGCGGGATCTTTAGAGACAATGGCTGTTGCATGTAAATGCTCGAGGTCCACACAGCGCATTTATTCCCGCTCCAAGTTGGAAAAGTCCTGTCAATTTTGTTTAATAACATATTGGAGCATGGCGCCTCTAATGCATGCTTTAAGACAATCCCAGACTGTTGCAATAGCAGCTGTACCCCTGTTATTGTCTATATACTCTTCTAATCCATCCATCCATTCTGGCAGAGCAGCTGGCTTCATATGTAGTCAGCTACTCTAAAATCATCCTTATTGGGGACCTAAATTACTGGCTTGATAGCATAGGCACAGATACTCAAGCTGCTGAATTGATAGATTTGCTAACAGACCTGAATCTAAATCAGCACATCCATGTACCCACTCACCAGAAAGGTCACAGCTTGGACCAGATATGGACGCATAATCTATCTTTATCCAATCCAGTCATCAGCCCATGTATCTGGTCGGATCATTTCATCATCTATTTCACACTAGAAGTAGGCGGAAATGCCAAACCCAAGCCATGCAAGAGCAAAGAATTCCGCAAATGGAAATCTATGGACCTTCCGGGATTTATTGACATTTTAAACAAAACCGTACCACCACCGTACGATGATCTGGACACTAGCGAGAGAGCGCTGTCTAACTGGTTACTTAACGCAGCTGACCTCTCAGCCCCCTTAGTACGGGTCCCTAATGTTAGAGGAAATGAAGCACACAAATGGTTCTCCCAAGAACTGAAAGATCTTAAACTGGGAGTTCGACAGAAGGAACGGAAATGGAGACAAAGCTACTCCCCTCAAGCCAGGACAGTGTACTGTTCCGCAAGAAAGGAGTTCCAAAAAATCTTGCTCCAACATAAATCTGACTATTTTTCTCAAAAAATTTTAAATTCCTCAAATAAAACTAAAGATATTTTTAACATAGTCAACGAGCTCTGTGACGATGATAGGACAGCCCCATCAATAGCCCCTACCCAGAAGTTGTGTGACTCTCTGAATGATTTTTTCAGAGAGAAAATTGTAAATATAAAACGCAACATTGCTAGCTCTCCTAAATCGTCTCCTTTAGATGATATTTTTAATAACCCCACTACATTAGACACCCTTCCTGCTATAGATGCTAAAACTTTTTCAACTCTCCTGGCACGGGTTAAGTCTGGATCACCCGATGACATC
Organism: Triturus cristatus; assembly: GCF_964204655.1. Classification (NCBI taxonomy): domain Eukaryota; kingdom Metazoa; phylum Chordata; class Amphibia; order Caudata; family Salamandridae; genus Triturus; species Triturus cristatus. The sequence continues at coordinate 344,201,357 of NC_140587.1, read as the reverse complement.
TGCCCACCCCACATTTTTACAGAGATTGGGCACTCTATCCCTCACGGGATCCTCTCTCTGCTTAACGACTCACTTAACCAGGGAAAGGTACCGGCAGTATTTAAGCATGCTCTATTGATTCCCCTGATCAAAAAACCCAGTCTTGATCCTCACGATCCATCTAATTACCGCCCGATATCCCTGCTGCCATTCCTATCAAAAATCCTGGAGGCACACGTTGCTAGCTGTCTTTCTAGCTTCGTTGAAACCACTGGATATCTGGAGCATAACCAAGCTGGGTTTCGACCAGGGCATTCAACCGAGATGGTGACACTGGCGGTCCAGAATGTACTAAGAAGCAATGCAGACAGGGACATTCACCAAGCATTGGTACTTCTCGACCTATCGGCCGCATTCGACACGGTCGACCACACCATCTTGGTCGACCGTGTCGAACAGGCTGGCCTGAGAGGCTCGGCACTTAGATGGCTGAAGTCATTTATCTCGGAGCGTACCCAGGCAGTGAGATTGGGAACTTTTACAGCGCCCAAAATCAAAAATGAATGTGGAGTCCCCCAAGGCTCGTCCCTGTCCCCACTTTTGTTTAATTTGTACTTACGACCCTTGTTATTTTCATTAAAAAAGTTTAGCGCCTTAATTTTTAACTATGCAGATGATCTGCAACTGATCTTCTGTCTGGACTCCCCTGGCGCTGCCACCGAATTTCGGGAGGTCATGGTTCACATTCAGAGATGGATGGGCCTAAATCATCTGAAACTCAACCCAGGCAAAACTGAACTGATTTTGCCCGGGAAGAGTGAACTGCATTGGGGACCACACTTCTGGCCTCCAGAAATGGGAGATCCTCCAGCTAAATCCCAAACAGTTAAGAGCTTAGGTATCACTTTTAATGAAGATCTTTCGCTCAAAAGCCAGGTAGGGACTGTGGTATCTGCAAGTTTCTTCCAACTTTGCAAGATTAAGAAGATCGCCCACCTTTTAACCCACCCTGCTCTGATTCAGGTCATCATTGCTCTTGTGCTGTCCCGTTTGGATTATTCCAATAGTTTATATCTGGGCCTACCGGCGGGGCAGCTCAAGAGACTCCAACTGGTTCAGAACCAAGCGGCCAGGTTGATCTGTAAAATTCCTAAGTGGCAGTCTATTAGACCTGGACTGGCCAGTCTCCACTGGCTGCCTGTAGCGCAGAGAGCAGCATTTAAAGCGGGATGCATTATCTTCAGGGCTCTACAAGGTAAGGGCCCTGGATTCATTAGCTGCCTGCTGGTCAGTTACACTCCCTCCCGTGCTCTCCGTTCTGGCCAAAAGAATTTGTTAGTCGTGCCCCGGATCAGGAAACAACGCCAGGGAGGAGGATCTTTCCACTTCCTGGCTTCCTCCCTGTGGAACTCCTTGCCACTGCCACTAAGACTCCACGAAGATCTGTTAGCCTTTAGACAGGCTTTTAAGACTTGGCTCTTTAAGCAAGCTTATCCTTAGTTAAATTTTCTTTCTTTCTGTCACATGTTATGTTTGCTAGTCTTCCACAGCGCCATGAAGCCTACGGGCGTACGTGCGCTTAATAAATTGAATTTAACATAACATAACATAACTAATGTAGATTTTAAGAAATCAAGATAATCTGAATTGTTGAGGAGATGCCTAGGAAAATTAAATTCCCATGCAGGTTCATGGGAGTAAGACGGCAGCTGTATAGTTAGCATTACCGGGTTGTAATCAGATGTTATTTTGGTGCATACCCTATTAGAAGCATTCTTTAAGATAACCCTGCCGGCAAATATCATGTCTATCCTTGAATACTGTTTATGCGGCATAGAATAGAAAGTGTAGCCTGGTATACTTGGAAATAACCTCCTCCACGAGTCCTCTAACTAAAGAAGATGGAGCAGTTCTAAAACTGCGATCCTGGTTTTACACATTCTAAACCGTGTAGCAGTATTAGTGGTATCCATTTTCCTGTCCAAAATTAAAATCTCCCATAACAATCTTTTTGCCGGGCCACTCGAGGAGCTCAGCAGTTAACTGGGAGATGACATCTGGGCAATCGATATTCGGACCGTAAACCATACAAATTGTAAACATATGTCCTGAGATTATCATCTGAGAGATAGCCCATCTCCCCTTGGAGTCAGCCATGGATCAAAGGATAATATGTCCTTTGCAGCCTCAATTTGTGGCAGTTGGTATGTGACATGAAAATCGAGGGTAGACTGGAAAGTGACCACAATCCCCTCTATGTGACCCATAACTGGTGGATGGCCATATCAGGGAACCCTCAATTAAGTGACGGCCCAATGCCTATCATGGCTATTGACATGCGCAGACTTAACTGGCCGAGTGTATTGGCAAATGCAGAATCTATGGACTTTATAAGTTCCGAGGTGGATACTGCAATCGCTGCTATGGAGGCTGCAAACCCCGTAATCCCAGGTTCTAGGGAAATAACGGACATACACAATAAACTCTTTTCCCTTTTAAAACCGCATTTCTTGAGGTCCCGCAAGATAAATAGGAAACAACCACCCAAACCAGCTAGGTGGTTCAATCATCAGTGCAGGGAAGCCAGGCTAAGCTTGGGAAGAGCAATCAGGAATAGGGACAGGGCAGCGATTAGCGAGGCTAGGAAGCACTAAAAGGTTAGCGTATCGCTAGCAAAAAAAACATGGGACGAAAAGTATTGGGTAGAACTAAAGGAGGCCTCGGGGGCTAAGGATTCCAGGTTATTTTGGAATATTGTCAAGTGGGGTAGAGGTGGAACTCCAAATAAACCCGACAATAATGTCGCTGAGGGTGCCTGGGTGGATTATTTCAAACCCCAATATGCTGAGATTACCGAGTTTAAGGATGTGGAAGTAATTTCAGCTGTTTTCCCCACTGGGAATTTATTTTCCCTTAAAGAAACTGAAGTTGCAATATGCTCTGCCCAAGGGGGAAGGGCCCCGGGTCTAGATGGGATACCCTCTGATGTTTTTATAAACGATAAGGCGAGGTGGGCTAGGTATGTATTCCTTTTGGGAAATGCTATTGCGAAGGGAACGGCAGTCCCAGAGTTATGGAAGGGAGCAAATATTATACCCATATATAAAAAAGGGGATCGGTCCCTCCCGGCCAATTATAGGCCGATAAGTTTGATTGCCACTATCCAAAAAGTGGTAGGGAGAATGGTGGTAAATCGACTAATGGACTGGGTAGATGAGAACAACGCCCTGTCCCCTTATCAGGCTGGTTTTCGGCGGGCTACAAGCACAGTCGACCAGGTGTTTCGCTTTGCTCTGCTGCAGTGGGGGACGGTGGTGCTCGGCGAGGGCAGCCTGTATGTTGCCTTTGTCGACTTGCGGGCTGCCTTCGACCTGGTACCGAGGAGAAAGCTCTGGGCAGTTCTGAGCGAAATAGGCCTTCCGGCTGAGTTACTCACTCTGATAATGAGGCTGCATGAGTGTAATTTCGCCAAAGTTCAGTGGGGTATGAATGGTGAATCATCTGCCGACTTTCCGATTGAACGCGGAGTACGACAGGGGTGTGCTATGGCCCCCCTGCTTTTTTCCCTATTTATTAACGGAATTGTGGCTCGGATGCTGGATGCCAGTGTCGATGCACCCTCGTTGGCGGGCCTCAGGGTTCCGATCCTGATGTTCGCCGACGATACGCTAATTTTGTCTAAAACACCGGCTGGCTTGCAGCGAGCTTTAAACATCTTCGATCTTTTCTGTGGGGAACATGGCCTGGAAGTTAACATGGGCAAGACCAAGCTGCTGGCCTTCTCACCAAAAAGTAGACCCCGGCCTAAAATACTTCTGAACAACTGTGAGCTTGAGGTGGTTACTGTATTTACCTACCTTGGGGTGCAGATAGCAAACAATCTAAAATGGTCTCAACATATAGAAAAGGCGGTCCTGAGGCATCAACAGATTTCGGGGGCACTTCGGGTGGAACACAAAAAGTCTAAATCAAAGCCTATAAAACCAGTCCTGGCAGTATATGATGCCAAGGCTATTGGGTCTGCCCTATATGGGGCTGAGCTGTGGGGTTTCGAGAGGCTTCTCCCCTTGCAAATATCGGAGAATAGGTTCCTTAGGGGAATCACGGGTCTCCCTCAGAGTACACCATTAATCTCGCTTGGTCTTGATTTAGGGAGAAGATCAGTTAGTGACCGAGCGCGATTGCGCCCGATTCTCTATTGGAGACGCCTCTGGACTATCCCAGAGATACGGCATTATGCAGAGGGGTTCCTTGCCATAATTAAAGCTGACACCTTTCATAAAATAGTCTGGTTAAAAAATCTTAGGACTGCTCTAGGTGACCTCGGCCTCTCCAATCTATGGGATAATCCATCTGGGGAACCCTTTCCAAGTAAAAACATAATTAAAAGCTTATATTGGGACTGGATAGATGGCAGACTCTGGAGTAGAACGAGATCAGACACAATGGCGGGGCGTTTCTTAGAAATCAAACTGTGTCCTGTATTGGAACTATACTGGGACAGTATTACTAACCCAGGGGATAGGAAGCTTTTCTTCCAGTTAAGATCAGGTGCCCTTCCTCTGAGATCACTGGCGGGTAGGTGGAGGAGTTCAACCACCTCGTGCTGCCCGGTTTGTGGTGCAACTGAGGAAAATATAGGTCACTTTCTATTCCTGTGTAAAGCTTATGCCACCCCGAGAAGAGTTTGGTTAGCTCCTGTTTGTAGAAATCTAGGGACAACCAGGGGTGTTGAGGCGCTACGAATTATTTGCACCACCACTGATATGCCTATTATTCTGGGTACAGCAAAGTATCTGGGGTGGGCATGGTCCATTAGACGGAGGGCAATTTCTATTAATGTAATATAACTGGGGTAACAAGTAATCTCTGTGTAAATGTACACCAAAGATTTTTATTGTTTATGTATGCACAACTGTTTTAACAGTATGTATAAATAGGAACATTTTTAATGTGATGTATTTTAAATGTATGTTTGTGCTTTTATGAGTATAGTCCTCGAATAAAGCTTTGAATACGATAATAGCCACACATCTCTTAGCTTTCAGAAGAGCCACCCCCGAATAGAAATAGTTTGTGATGTACAGACAATAATATCGTACCCTAACTGCTTTAACAATGCTCTATCTTTATATGCAAAATGCGTTTTTGCTAATCCCAGTATATGCGGCTTAAATACGCGTAGTTCTTCTGCAACTAAACCGTCGCTTATTAGCTTGGTTGAGCCCGGCTGCGTTCCAACACATACATTTAAGTTCAGGCATTGATTAATGAAAGTGAGCCCGATCCCAACGTCCCCCCCAAATGCGAATCCTTCCATCTGATATTCTGCCCATATAAATTCTGCTAGACTGTGGCTTTTTATATCCCCCCTCCGTGACCCCCCCAGACCCCCGCACCCCTTCCTCCTTCCCCCATCCCTCTCCCCCACCCCAGTACCTACGAAAGGAAGCACCCCCTTCTTTGCTGTCCCATAATGACAGCGTGCTGAGGACGCCCCCACCATCCCCCGACCGACACCCTGTGCTCCCCTCACGCAGGCCAACCCAGCACAACCCACCAATATGACTTAGTATCATATCTAGCAAAACAGAAACCACTATTCTGGGTTGTTTACCATTACAAATCTAAGATATTATATATCTGGAAAATAAGAGGGAAGGGGTTTTTTTAAAGAGAAAGAAAGAGTAAAAAATAGAAAGAAGGACCCCCGACTCTCTTCTCAAAATCAGTCCTTGCCAGGTGCTTGCCATCTTAAAAGAGCTTGTTTAGCATCCTGCTCATCAAAGAAGAAGTGCTGACGACCATCTTTTATGGACTTTAGACGAGTGGGCTTTTGTAGGAACACTTGTGAGGAGACATTTTTAAAGGAATCCATCAGCTGGCGAAGCTTCCATCGTTTCTCCATGGTTACCTTGCAAAGATCAGACCGCACGAAGATGGACATTGTGTCTACCCTGACTGGAGATGACGGTCGTGCCTTATAGTATATAGCTTGAAGTAGCAGAAAGTTACCAAAGCAAACAAGAATAGGTCTAGCAAAGTTAGGTTTGGCACGATTTCCTTGGGAGATTGATAATGGCAGCTGGTGTGTGCGTTGTACTGGTGTGTCCATGTCCCAGTCACCGAGATCCGGGAAGGCCTCCTGCATAAGTTTGACGATGAAGGTCCGTGGATCTCTTCCCTCTTTCCCTTCCGGGATACCAAAGATCCATAAGTTCTGATGCCTCTGTCTAGTTTCGAGGTCCTCGATCTTTGACTGCATTACCAACATTTGGGAGTCCCATATCTTACCCTGATTGACTGTATATGAATTTGGTTTTTCACGACTGCGGCAACACGTTGCTGTAATTCAGATGATAGCATACTGACTTTTGACGTTACCTCTACCAATGCCAGCTTGATCTCCTTGCTATCGTCACTTGCCTGTTTGAAGTATACCTGAGCCTCTGCTCTCTGGGCACATAAAGCTTGCATTATACTAGACAGTGATGGTTCTTCTTCAATGTGCGCCAAATTACTGGCAGTAGGAGCAGTTGAGCCAGGTCCAAGCGCCGTTGACAGTTTTAGTGACACGATGGAATTGGTTATTAGGGAAAAAACTGGCGGCATCGGGGGACTGCCGCTGGCGTGAGGCACAGGTTTTATCCCCCCGCCATCAGCTTGAATGATACCAGCACTTGCCTCCTCCTGTATTTCCGTAGGAGTAGTTGCTGTACTGCTGGCGTTAGAGAGCCTGGAGTTATATTTTTAACTTCTCCCTTTGAGGATACCCACTTCCGTAGTGGGCTAGCCCCCAGACCAGGTTTAGAAGTATTAATTGAAGCCTCCTTTAAGCATCCCATTGTATCAATAACTTGTTGCTTTAGACCACCACCCCGGCTCCCCCCTTGGTTTTTCCCGCTTTTGCAACCTTTAAGTATCTTAGTGCTCTTGGGGCTATTACTTTTCGCTTTTCTGACCACACCCGAGTTGGTGGCGCTGTCACTATTATCTCGTACATCCTCCCAACTTTGGGCCGAATTCAACATATCACAAGCTACCAAAGTATTACAATGACCAATAGTCCCGGCATCTGCATTGAAAACGGAAACAGTAACAGTGTCCGTATCGACAGACAAGTTAATATGATTATGGACCTTCAGCTATGTTTGCTCAGTTTGCTCTGACTGTACATCACTGATGGCTCTGGAACTGCCATAGTTTTCTCTGCGGTTTTCCCTGTTGAACTCCTTCGGGGGGTGTTCCCCCACAAATGTCTGATCGGAAATCTCCACAGGTTCCTCACTTTCCTGTCTTTCTCTGGCATAGAATGGTCGGCCGGGCAAGTTACTACGTTAGTTGAATTAGTTGGATTAAAGACTCTCCCAGTTTCCAGAGGTGAAGAGAGATGACACGTAGCGGCAGACGTGTCCCTAACACTGTCTAAACAGGCCTCACTGCCTCTGATGTCTAGGATTGCAGCATTCAGCACTTCGGCCATGACAACACCCAGGATGGAGTTTTCTGAGCCACATGACCTGAGCAGTTCGGTTGCCTTCCCGGATTGAAGCAATTTCAAAATTGGCTTGCCTAGCTGTTCCCCTGTCCCAATCTCAACCCTGGAACCAGCACTGGTGGGCCTAGCAGTGTCAGCGCGAGTTGGAGCAGCATCAGAAGAGGAACAACAAAGGCTATGCTCACCGGTGGATGAAGCCTCCGCAACGTTTCTTTCTTTGCTCTCGTTCCTCTCTTTGTCTTTTTCCTTGTTGACATTTTTGCCCACCATACTTGTGCTCAGATTAACATTTTTGTTGCGGTGACCTTTGACCGTACGTGGTGGGGAAATGGCACCCGCAGCTTCCCCTCCGCAGTAGCGTTAAGCGTGGATACAAGCCATGGAGACTGTGAGAAATGTTGAAGCAATGCGTGTGATGTGCGCGATGTTGGGGAAAGCCGGAAGACCTGGAGCGGAACCGGCCACAGAAACCACCATGCAGCTCTGAGTGCTGACACTCCATTGGCAGCAGAATAGATGCAGTACATTTGCCAGTTCAGGACACCGTCTGGTCAGTACAAGCAGGAGTAGCCAGTTTGAGCAGTATCGGCAGGTAAGGGTGTGCTGGGTGCTAGATGATGGCACATGGGGGGCTTGGTGAGGGATACATAGAAATCGTCCTCAGGCCGGCGGCACTACTCTGCCATCTTGCTTTTCCCCGCCATCTTCCTCTTCCTTTTCCCCCTGAATTTTCAGCTTTTTAAGGGTAGTTGTATCTGTTTGAAATAGAAAATTAGGATGACGTTTTATGTAATTTGTATGTGTTTATTTTTTCACCACCCTCTCAGTCAGTGTCGAGCACCTGCCCTGAGGTATGCCCCCAGCAGAGTTACAATACCAATATTGCCCTAGTCACTGTTCAGCACCTGCCCCGAGTTATGCTCCCGGCAGAATTAGAATAGTAATTTTTGGACCAGTAACTGTCCAGCATCTGCCCTGAGATATGGCCCCCCCAGCAGTTAGAATAGTTATTTTTACCTCAGTTACTATTCAGCACCTGCTCTGACTTATGCACCCAGTGGAGGTAGAATATTAATTTTGCCTCTCAGTCACTGTCCAGCTCCTGCCCTGAGTGATGCCCCCATAGGAGTTAGAATAGTAATTTGTGAGCCAGTCATTGTCCTGCACCTGCCCTGAGTATGCCACAGACGGAGTTACGATACTTATTTTTGGACAAAAGCTACTGGTCTTTACCTGTTCTGTGGTAAGTAATGTACCCTGTACCATGGTTTGAAAGCATTTATTAGAACAATTAAATTATTCAAAAAGGGCCTGTTTATTTCACGATTTTATTTCAAGCAAAATGCTTACAATGCTAACTTACAATGCTGTGACCAGGTATATGTAGCCAAATTAGAAGTTGAAAATAGTCTGAAATTAATCTGTGAAATTTTTAAAAAGTACCATTCGTATATCTTATTAAGATTTACAGTGTTAATTAAAAAAAAACTTGTAAAAGTTGTACTTACTAAAGCATATACATGTCACTGTGTGGAAGCAAACTGTCACAGGTCTCCTCCTCTCTCTGTAGTGCGTCTGGTCATGAGCGAAGTCAGTGTACGACTGATCACAAAATGGTGGATAGCTAAATTGATCCATTTCTGTGTGGTATTCCATATTTCAAAAGAAAATAAGTTTTGCAATGCATTTTTTAAAGCGAGTAAGAGTCTGACTAATTGTGTATTTATTTTTATAACGGAAAGTAAATGGTTGTATATGCTTTTTGCCACATTATGACAGCCATTTTGAATGGGGGCAAGCGGCACAGAGGGTGAAAATAATGGAAGGACTAGTGTAGAAATGGGATTAATGAACAGTCATTTATTTAAGTGATACAGACATTGTGATATGATGTTTTCTTTGTGAAATATGTTCCGTGTTGCATTTATTGATTTTTTTTACTTTTACCCTTGCAATGACAATGTGTTTTAAATTATTTCTTTTTGTACAAGAACCATGGTTTTTACTTAATTTATTGTTTTCTTTGTAACGGCATGTGTGATAATGGAAAGTTCAATGTATTACTAAGTATATGCGTGGTAATGACATGCGTGGTTAAGATGTGTGTGGTTCAGGGAGGTTTGTTGTTCAGACCGCATTATTTAGGCATGCGCGGTAAAGGCATTTATTGTTCTGTCATACAAACACAGGGGATTCAGGATATCACTTCTACTAATCATGCCATTTTAGGCAACTTGACGTCCATGGATTACAACCATATTTAATCTGCTTATAGAAAATTGGATTACTCCGCAGAGAAAACTATTTAGAGAAAAAGAAAACAGGTTAACAACAAATATGCAAAACTAGTTTGTCAATAAGTTGCCAGGCTTAAGGTTTGCTGAAATTTTCTGGGAGCTTGTGAAAGACTAAGATTTGCAATATTTATGCATAGGCTTTTCTGAATTCGGACCAGCTCTAGTAATCATAAACTACTCCTAATGTTATTCAAGATCCTCAATTTACCAAATGGCATGGGGTAACGAAAGTGACATCACACGCCATGTGGCCTTTACTTTCAGTCACACACACATGCTTACATGTACACACACCTTCACAAATATGCACACTCTCTCTCACAAAACATACATCACCCGCAATCATGCACACAACATACGTTTAAAACCATTTGTTACTAAATGCGTTTGTCAGGGAGAGTTATATTCCAGCTAATTATATTCCATTCTTTCTTACACAAATAGTTAATAATTGTACATTGTACATTATTAGTGTAATAAAAAAATTGACAGAAAACAAAGAACGTTGAGTCCCACCTGATATCCATCAGGTCGATTTTCCCCTGTGTTACTGACGCTGATTTTGCCTTGTCAGAGGTCAGGGCTCTCAAAGGTAGTGCCAGGATTTGCAGGGGGCAAGCCAGGGGTTGACGATGCCAGCCCTAGACACTCAATATTATGTCTTTGCTGTTATTTCTGGATGTTTTCTGAATCGTGTCAGATACACTACAAATTCAAAGATGAACAAAGGGACATTTTTAAAGTTTCAGTCCTACGTTTACGCCATCAAAATGATTCTGGCTTATGGACTTCAACCAACTTGTCAGTATTTTTTTCAGTCTTAAATGATATATGAATGCAATTTCAATGACACACTCTTAAGGCAAGTATTTGTAGTTGATTATTACAGATAACTGACCTAAAAATTAATGCAGGATATGTTTTTTAAAAGTCACCAACGAGCCTGATAACTAGAGATATGAGACTGACATGCCTTTTAGAGGGCATGGAACTTGAAGGAGATTTTAGGCCTTATTATGAGTTTGGCGGTGCGGGAGCAGGAACGCTGCACTCCTGCACCACAAGACCCATCTAGGAAGGAACCTCCCTCCAGATCAGGAGTTTTCTTCTGGTCTGGTGGGCAGTTTTTTGGTGTTTCCAGGGCAGTGCCTATAAAATAGGCACTGCAATTGGAACGTAAAAGGCAGTACTTGCACAGCATGGACTGCTGCAGTCCATGCCGTGCAGGTACTGGTATGCATTCACACAGGGGGTCACGTGCTGTGCCCCTTGAGTGCACCCTGTAGGGCCCCCTTTGTTTACTCATCACCACGCCTTTCATGGTGGTTGCACCTCCATGAAAAGCATGGCAGTGAGGAAACTTGTAATATGCTATGCGGGCCGCAGCAGCCTCGCCAAGCATATTGCGGCCTCAAGACTGCCACCCCACCACCTGGAATCTCTGATACCATGCAGTTGCTGTGGTCCCTGGGCAGTCCGACTGACGTGGTCCTAATAGGGCATGCAGAAGACGGTGAACAACCTATACAATGTGGTCGTTACACCGCGATACATTTACATCACGGTCATTACAACACGAGTCATTACAATGACTTGCGCTGGATGGCGCTATACACTAAGGAGCAGTATTATTTACTGTTAGACCTGGAACCTTGGCATGGGTCTCCCTTCCATTTTTTACTGTTGCCTCATGTGTTTTTGCTGGTTATAGATGCGTTGGGCACTGTGCCACTGCTGTCCAGTGCCACAGTGCAAGTGCTCCCTATGGTAAATTGATGTATGGATTAGTGATTCCATGATTGGCTGATTTGGTTTACTTGTCAGACCCTAGCACAGTGCACTGAGTGTGCCCAGGGCTTGTAAACCAAATGCTGCTGGTGGGCTTGCAGCACTGATTTGATTTGATGATTTATAAAGCGCGCGTTTTCCCATGGGCGTCTTGGCGCGGAGTAGATACAGAGAATACCCGGGAATTGTCACGGCTTGGGTCTAACTGGAGGAGAAAAAACAGGTTTTTACCTCTTTCCTGATTGTGCCACCCACAGGAGCAGCCTGTAAAAGTGTGTCTCAGGTCTGCCATTGCAGAGCCTATGTGCAGTCTGGTACTGCCATGTTGACTGGGCAAGTGCACCCACTTGCCAATCCCTAAACCTTCCCTTTTCTGCACGTTAGTCCCCCCTATGGTAGGCCCAAGGGAGTGTGCATTGTAGGTAAAAAGTAGGACAAGCGGTGATGTGTGTGGCATGTCCTAATAGTGAATTCCAGCCATTTTCATTTTTCACTATTGCAAGACTACCTGTTCCCCATAGGCCAGAATGGGCAGTTTGATTATTACATCTTATAATCCTAACTGACTCAGGGAACTAGGTAGAAATTCGAGTTTAGTATGCCTGAACTCAGAATGATAAAATGCATCTTTTAGTAAAGTTGGTTTTAACATTCTGTGTTTGAAAATACCCCTTTTAGAAAGTGGGTATTTTCTTGTCTAACTATCCAAGCCTGCCTCTGCTAGGTTGTGTATTCCTTGTCTGGAGTTTGAGTGACAGGGGCTGGGGGATTCCAGGAGACAAGGTGAGTAAGCACAGGGCTGAATAGAGAGATCTGCATGTAGATGGGTGGGAGGAGTTGCACCTGGGACCTTAATAGGGCTTTGCCTTCCCTCCACAATGCTGGCTTCACCTCTTGTGGTGCGTCTGATGTCCCTGGCCTGCACTGTGAAAGGAAAGAAGGAGTCTTGTCAACAAAGTACTCCAGGACTGACCATAACTGGTTTGGACTAGGCAAAGGCCTCTCTGCCTTCAGACAACAAAGATAAACTGTGTATAAAAGGGGGACCCAGACCCCAGAACTTTAGATCACTTTTGGGAAACAAGAAGAAACCTTTGCTGCGGAGAGGAACCAGAGAGAGACTGAGGACAGACTATCCCTAAGTATGAGGGATTGGCCTGCAGTGGTTGCCTGACTGCCAAGGAGAGGAGAAAGGACTTTGTTCTACTTTCATTCAACTTGTGAATTATCTCCAAGGGCTTGAGATAGAGCTTGCCTCCTGCTGAAGTCTCAGGGACAACAGCTCGCCAAGAGGTCTTTGGAAGTGCCTGCAGTTGTGTTGGGCTTTCTGAGGGACTGCGTCTCGCAAGGAGCTGAAAGCACCTGCCATCGCAGGAGAAGAGGATCAACGTCGCACCAGACGCGGCTGCATCATCGGAGAAGTGTGTCGCAGCCGCTGTCGTCGCATCGCTGGGAAAGCATGTCGCCACTGCAGTTGTCGCATCATTGCCGAAGCACCTCGCATCGCCGGGGAAGAGGATCGACGTCACATCAGACATCACCACATCACTGGGTAGAGTGTCGAAGGGCCTGTCGCAGCTCAGAAGAATCGTTGAGTCGCCGCATGGCTGTCGGGCGTGCATGCATCGTGTCGCATCAAGGAGAAGATGCCATTTTGTTTCATTGCACCGGATCTTCATCGCATCACGGCATTGCAGGTCGCATCGCCACGAAAGCTCAGTAAGAAACTGACGCATCACCTCCCCTTGCAGGGAAGACCCGACGCATCCCCTACGCATAAGTAGGGACCCGATGTATCATCGTTCTTGCTTGTAAGGAACCAACGCATCACCTTCCCTGCAACACTTTTGTTGTATAGCGTTACGCATCCTAAGGTCCATTGAACTCAAAGTGTTGCATTTTACATCTTAAGAGAACTAAGCTAATTCTTCCATTTTTAAAGTACAGTATTGTGGATTTTTGTCGTTTGTGGTCTTGTGTTATGTCTAAAGAAAAATACTTATTTTTATACTACAACTTATGTGGTTTCCATCTGTAGTGTTGTCACTGTATTACTGTATGTGTGCACACATGCTTTACACACTGCCTCTGAGATAAGCCTGTCTGCTTGTGCCAAGCTATCAAGGGGGTGAGAAGGGGTTATTTTAGGAGTGTGCCCCCTTACCCTGACTAGAAGCAAGGGTCCCTATGTGGTCAAAGGTACCTACCTCTGCCAACTAGAGACCCCCAGTTCTAACATTTACTATTCCAACACCTTCCCTACTGTTACATAGGCTGGAGTTGGAATAGTAAATCATACTATTCCTAAGTCCAGCGCCTTTAGCGCAAGTCGTTGCAATGACTTATGTTGTAATAACTGCGATGTAATGTATCGCAATGTAACTGATCGCGTTGTAATGTCACATATTCATGGAAGACTGCCACTAATGCGCCCCTGTGAGTCTGGTGGTCCGTAGCAGAGATGATAATCACAGCAGTTGGGAGGATTCACTATGTTTCGATTCGGCTGGCATATTTCGACACAGTAAGGAAGTTTGAAAGGGTTTTCAGAAATCTTCATTTCAATAAATGAAGCTATTCTGGGAAGGGGGGAAAATAGATACTTTCTTTAAAAGGTAAGGCACATGAGAATCCCTCTGTCTACGTGCTACCACATTTAAAGAAAATATTGCAAATGATCATTCAACATGCAGTGCTTCAATTGAACTTCTCTCCAAGCAATCGTGCTAGAAAATGTTCAGAGAGAGGGTGCTGGTCAACCTCATCACCTAACGTAAGTCTCTCTATTGTACTTTCTATGGCAGGAGTGTAGTTTCAATAATGCAGCACTTTCAAATGCACCTGTGCTTAGAGGACAGAAGGGCACTTTGTACCGCTATTATGACAGTTTTACATTATCAAATGGCACCCATTTTCATTGCTTTCACTAGGGCTATAGCACCCTTACCATGAAACCATTCCATGCTGCTGATAATTATTTTGAGATGTGTTTTTTTTACTTACAAAGAAAGTATAGGTCTTTATTTACATATGCATTCAAATATTTTCACATGTACCTGAGCAAGAGAGACCCTAAATCAAATGATAAATATCCTACGTTTGCAGTCAAAGAACAAAAACAGAAACACAGCTTTCATTTTCAAATAATCAGCAGCACTTTTCTAACAAGCTTATATGTGATGTGACAGCTTGCACTTGAAAACGCAGTAAATTCACTAAGGACTTCTTATATATAATAAAATCTCCTTCTGAATGCAATCAAGGATATTTTGGGGTATCACCATCTCTACTTCCAGAACCAACTGACTCCAACTCCTGGTTTAGATCTTGGTGGAACCATTCCCGCAATCATGTTTGTCAGACTCCCCACCCACCTACTTGGCAGTCCACCTGCTATATTTAGATGCTGGAGGGTCGATGGATGAAGACCATCAGTGTGCTGCTGTCTTTACCAGATTTGTTCACCCATGTGGACGGCACCCTAGGCGAAAGCGGCTGTGGGAGGGAGCATAGCCAGTTTTGCCACCGTGCCAATCACAATGTGCCTTCCCGCCAATGTAATTGTGGCGGGGAAACTTCCACACCTGAGTTACTGGACTGGAATGGATACAAGGATGAAATGTACCTTCTTTCTGTTTCACTCTTCCTTTACCCTTCACAGTGCCAATCGTCCACATTCTGTTTTTGCTGCTGCTACTACTCAATCACAAAGCAATCAACACCGTCATTGCCAGAATCGGAGGTAAGCTTCTATTATAAGTTGTTACATTTTGACTTGTTTGTTAACATTTGATCTGGACTGGTCCATGTTAAAAACTCTCTTAAAAGCAATAATACACCAATGTGTAATACATATGTGTGTATTGTTTTCCTGTAAGCAATTTAAAAAAGCACACCTGTATAATTTTATTGTACTTTCTAATTTGGTGCAAGTTGCCTTCATGATAATGGACACTTACACAAAAATGGACATCAATCCAAAAATCAAAAACGGAGTGAGAATACGTGTGTGAACTTAATTTTCCTAAACTATGAAATCATAAACATATGCACTACATAATTTTGGGATAATTGATATGCAATATAATGTAGAAATTGCACTTGACAAGGTGAACGTCTGATTTAAACTAAACTGTAAAATCAATGTTAATTCTTTAATTTAATCAATCAAAATATTTATCAATTTAATATTTCCCTTTGTCTTTGTATTTTATTAAATGTTATTTGTGTCATTAATTTAAGGTGCTATGCTTATGTGTTTATTTTCATCAAGTAACTGCAAAAAAGTGCATCTGCATTAGCACAAAAAATGGAAAATCCCTTTGTTGGTGTAAGTATGCAGCATTATGATGAATGATTGCAGCAAATTTAAAATCTCCATCGTATAATTTTTTTACCTAGTGTATGGGCTTTACAAAGTAGAAGATTTTTTAAAGAACGATTGCATTTACTGTCATAATTTTAACTTAAAATATGTAAATCAGATTTTAATCATTAACAGTTCTAGGAATCAAAGAAGAGTAATGCGAGTACAAACTTGGTAAAATGAAAATATTAAGCATAATTTGGCATAATTCTGAAAACATAAAGCAGTAAAAAATAAATGTCTCAAAGACATAATGGAGTGTTTCCCAAAACTTACTAAAAAGACTGCCAAAGAGGAATCTTCTCAGGAAGGGGCTTCTAGTGGGCACAGAGCAGACACCTCAAGGATCTTTCTTAGGAGGGATGGGTTTGGGTTTGACAGGTGTTATGGCCAGGTAAGGCAAAATAAATTCAGGCGAAGGAGTCTGGATAGGAGCGGTGGGAGAGCATTGGGTTTGTGAGGTAAAGATAGCTGCATTGTGTAATGTTCATGTGTCTGTTGGTTTTGCAGTTGCATGTGTGCCTGGTGTATGTTAATGTTTGTGTGTTTATTTCCTGGCAGGTGTATGTTGTTGGAGTGAGTTTGTGTATTTGTGTTTGGTGAGCGTTGGCTTTTAGGTGTGCTTGTGTTAGAGGATGTTGGTTTGGTAGAGTATACTGTTGAGGTTGTTGTTGTGGTAGTGGTATGTGTGGGTATATGTTTTGCAGTTGCATGTGGGTCTGGTTTATGTTTGGATGTCTGTGATTTCTCAACTGTTTTTTTTTCAAGTGAAGGTGTGCGATTGTGTTTGGTGTGTGCTGGTTTGCATGTAGGGTTAAGTTTGGATAAGTCTGCTGTTGAGGTGATTGGTGTGGCTGTAGTGCTTGTGGGTTTGCTCACTCATCTGAAACATAGTATAGAATCAGTAATGGCAGAGTACATACGACTGCACACGCCTTCATCAATGTCCCATTGCTGCGCACCCAGGCTGCCGCACACCATCCACTTACACCGCACAGAGTGGACTTCCCGCACCTGCGCACCCAGGCGTCACTGCTCACCTTTCCGCCACTGGTGTGTCTCCAACCACGTGCCGGGACATACTGCAGCCCTCAAGCTCATTCATCTGAAAGATAGTATAGAATCAGTAATGACAGAGTACATACAACTGCACACGCCTTTATCGATGTCCCATTGCTGCGCACCCAGGCTGCCGCACACCATCCACTTACACCGCACAGAGTGGACTTCCCGCACCTGCGCACCCAGGCGTCACTGCTCACCTTTCCGCCACTGGTGTGTCTCCAACCACGTGCCGGGACATACTGCAGCCCTCAAGCTCATTCATCTGAAAGATAGTATAGAATCAGTAATGACAGAGTACATACAACTGCACACGCCTTTATCGATGTCCCGCCCCTGCGCACACAGGCTGCTGCACACCATCCACTTTCACTGCCCAGAGGTGACTGCCCGTCCCTGCGCACCCAGGCCTCATTGCTCACCTTCTGCCACCTGCGTGTAGGAAAGAGGGCCCACCACGTGCAGCTGCAAGCCCGAAGCCATCATCGCAGGTTGCACACCCAATCAGCCCTTCTGTGCCACTAACTCCGTGACCAGCAAGGCCACGCCATGTGGCGGTAGGCCCCCGCTGTCCGATGCCTCACGCCGGCACTGCGGTCCAGCAGGGCACACAAAAGCTGAGCTGTCCGGACCGCTGGGACAGGGCATCATCGCAGGCTGCACACCCGCTCAGCACTTACGGTGCCCCTACCTCAGTGCACCGAAAGTGACTCTCCCGTGGCGGTGTGCCTGTGCCTGCCGCAGTGCATCCGGTGCCATCAAGTCTGAAATGGAAATGGCGTGGAGCTCGTGCTCGGGGGTTAGGCTCCGCCAACATATGTTGAAAACAAGGAGAGGGGCTCATTTAAGTCCAAAGGGACCGAGCACCAGAATTAACTATATAGTTAAGACATTTTTCCCTTTCAGCTTTATAACCAAACTTCACTTAGATCACCAACTCTGCACCATACAGTCAAATATATCACTCAGTCAAGTATATCACACACTAAGAACAACTCAAAATGAGATGTGAGAAAAATTACACTAAATTAAATAAAATTTATTGACACATTAGTAATCTGATTCACAGCAATAAGTTATCAAGTAGAGTACCACACATATGTTTTCTTTAAAAAAACATGTATATATTCATACACAAATATATATTCATACACAAAGTACATAATTAAAACAATATAATTAAGTGGAAGGAAAATATATTAAAAAAGCACTAAAATTGTGCCTTAATAATAATAATAGCTGACAATGAACCTCTGGGCTTCCAACGACAGCTCTCACTAATATGGTATATATCTTAATGTATTTGGAAAAAGCTTGTTTCACATATTTTTTCTTAAGCGTGTTCGCTTTTCACAGAGATGCATCATTTGGCACTCGAGAACCATGACGTGTAGGGCTATTAAGCCTACCCAGATTTAATTTGGAAACAGAGAACCTTCGCAATTTTTAAAATAAATCCTTACAAGACGATTAATCGTTGGATCTTTCTGTCTACATTAGTCTAAGAGAGTGCTTTTAAATTCTTGACCGTGATTAAAACCAGGTCCATCAAATTAAGACAAATATGTGAAACGAGCTTTCTCCAAATCCATTAAGATATATACCATATTAGTGAGACCTGTCGTTAGAAGCCTAGAGGTTCATTGCCAGCTAAAATACAAATGCATGAGCTGAGGTATGCTCATTAATATGTACTAAAGGAAGGAATATTATTGCCAGTCCTGAAGAAGGTGGTTTTACCTTTTTATCCCACCGAGACGCGTTGACGCAGAATTCTTGGTTGAATTTGTCTTGGGACTAGAACTTTAGAAATCTGGGTGAATGGCTCCTGGTTATTTCTGGTCCACAAAGGTTGCAAATCAACATTGATAAGGCACAATTTTAGTGCTTTTTTAAATATTTTCTTTCCACTTGATGCCTATTCATTGTCTTTCTATGAGATATTGAATTGATTATATTGTTTTAATTATGTACTTTGTGTATGAATATACATGTGTTTTTTTTTAAAGAAAACGTATTTGTGGTACTCTACTTGATAACTTATTGCTGTGAATCAGATTAATAATGTGTCAATACATTTTATTTAATTTAGTGTAATTTTTCTCACATCTCATTTTGAGTTGTTCTGAGTGTGTGATATACTAGACGGAGTGGTATATTTGACTGTATGGTGCAGAGTTGGTGATCTAAGTGAAGTTTGGTTATAAAGCTCAAAGGGAAACATTTCTTAACTATATAGTCAGCCAACATATGTACTTATCTAATCACTCCGCAAATCTCCAAGCAATTATAAATTCACTATACACTCCCCTTGCAGTACTCTAATGATTCAGTCTATACACATGTACCTATACAATGACCCAGACAAAGTTACATAACCAAAGTCTTCCCCACTGCCAGAGGTAACATGGTTGCATGTGCTGACCACTGCACAATGTAATGTGGTAGGGTCCAGGGGCATCATGCATACATAATGAACACATGGACACAGTTAAAAAGATAGTGGAACTGGGTACGGGCACGCTCAGCCATTTTTTATTGCCAGGGTCACATGTCCAGTGACGTCTGTGCTGGATGTGTTTGGGGCGAGTGTAAGCCAGCCCTCAGGGAATGGTTGGTGCTGGCAACAAGTACAACAGTAATCATCGGATCACACACAGAGATTCAATCATAAAGGGTCCATGACTTGTGCTGCACTAAGGTAGGGGCACTAGATGTGAAATAACACACAAAATATTCTATCGTAAAGAGTGCACTGAGGTAGGGGCATCAGAAGCATTCAGCGTGTGTGCGGCCTGCGATGATGCATGGTCCGGGCGTGCCACACTGGGAGCAATGTCTCTTGCCTACTGGACTGCGTCATCTGCTATTGTGACTCGATCTGAATTGTGAGCCCTGCTGTCCGCAGTGTACATTGAAGGCAGTAGTCTGTACAGACATAACTCTGTGGTGCTGTGCCGTTGGGTTCGCAGGGGGCCTGTGTCAAAGAGGCCCGCGGTCACAGCGGCGGCCTCATGGCAGGGTGAGGGCCGTCGCTCTGGCAGACGCATTGGCCTTCACAGAAGTGAACTACGCCCAGAGCCCCGGCCTATCTATTCACACTTCTGCGCTGGAGTAGCGTACGTTGGACCAGCCCACTCTGCTTCCGGTTCTGCTTATGGGGGGGGGCGACACAGCTACATGACCGAGAGCTTCCCCACTGCCTGAGTTAACATGGTTGCGTGCACTGTCCACAACACTATAAGCACCAGCAGTATATGTACACATAGAGAGGTCTGTGCTCTGCATAGTGAGGTCTGTCCAGCACATTACGGCTACACTTGGCATTGTGTGCATTGTTATTGATGGGTGACTTGCATCCTTCACACATACTTTGTTCCCACATCTACCAACACGTTTGGGGAAAGTTCACTGTTCTGTGCTGCGCTGCCTCGGTGGTAGTAGGGGAGGGTGGTCCACGGGAGACGTCCTGGGGGTGGTGGCGGTGGGTGTTGTGGCCTTCTTGAGCTGCATGATCAGTAGCTCTATGACATGTGTTGGTCTTGAGATGTGGTTCTGGCCTGGGCTCCCTTTTACACTGTAGGTAGTAATCCTGCTTTACACCAGTAAAAGGCAGATGTTAAATTCCTATTGCTAACGCAGCTTATTGCCTGTTTTTGGATCGCACCACAGATTTGGGGGTCACTGACAATACGGGAAGTTGTGTTTTCGTGTTATTTTTGCATGGGAACGCCTACTCCGCATATCATTAGCGTTAGCTGTCGCTCTCATTTGTGGTGATTTTTTTTGTGGAACCTATTGCTTGAAAACTGGCAATATTGGCTGTTTTCACCAGGTTCAGAATGGGACGATCATAGGTTTAATTAACATTATAGTTAGGAATTAGCATTCAAAAAACATTAGAAATTCACTGAAAAAACCATAGGTTTCAGGGACGTTAGTTAGTTGGACATTTCACTCGTACAAAACCAGAGAAATTCAGCTGTAATAGTTAGTAGAGCTAACTATAACTCGTTCCCCCGCAATGCACTGCTGATGACGTCACATATTACATCATGACATGGTCAGTGACATCACTGATGACATCTCAAATGACATCACTGTGCACCTCCTCTCACCCTAATATAACCTTTGATACACCCACTCTAAAATACAGACTACCATTTTTGAAACCATAGACAAACCAATAGCAGTTACTACATACCCACTGACTAATTCCTAGGTATACACACACATCCATTCACCCATATAGTCAGTCATACATGCAGTCATCATCGATACAGCACTACCATATGTACTCATACACCTATACATACACTCACACTCTGCGACTCATCCATAGAGGTATGGACACACCTTGCTAGTAATGTAAAGAATCAATAACACTGCCATTTACTCACCTATACAGTTATATACACACCACCTCACTCATTTATACAGATACTAACACATACTTACTCTCTTATACAATCACTGACACAAGCACATATTCATCCATACAGGCACTCTCATAATCACTCACTCACATATAGCCATTTATATACTTCAACCACTCACATATACTGCCTTTCATGTAGTTACTCACAAATGTACCACTGAGACATCTAAACACTCACAAACACACCCATACACATACTAACCCACCCATACAGCCATTCACAGACGTACTCTTGAACCGATACACCCAGTGAATCACCCACTCACACATCTATGCACAAAGTCACACACCCCCACCCACACACACAAACACCAAGGCACCCATACAGATACTCATGCAGCCAATAAATAACCCATAAAGACACTCATGTAGCTACTCACCAACCCATGCAGCAGCTTACACAACAGCCAGACTGATACAGACATTCACACAGTTTAGTCACCTACACGTGCATTCAGTAGGACACAATCACTCACTTATACAGTGAGTCACACTCCTATTAAATCCTCCACCCAGACACTTATACACCAACTCATTCTTCTATGCACCTAGGCATTAACATATATAAAACGTATTTAAACTTTACAGAAATACACATTCACTGGATGATGTCATCAGTGATGTCATTTGAGATGTCATAAGTGATGTCACTGACCATGTCATGAGTGATGTAATATGTGACGTCATCAGCAGTGCATTGCGGGGGAGCGAGTTATAGCTATGACTTCCCTGAAACCTATGTTTTTTTAAATATATATATATATATATATATCATGAGTATTCCTCCGCTGCATTCCAACGAGCGGCTCTCCCGAAAGATGGACACAGACCCAGAACTTTGTGCAAAATATCTCCTTTATTCCTCTGTCGCCATTACGCGTTTCGGCTCGCCTGAGCCTTGATCGCATGACAGTGGCATCATAGAGGTAGCTCTTATTTAAAGTGAAAGTACGAGTGTGCTAATGACCACGTGATGAACATGACGTACTGATTTCAGCATAGACATAGACAAAAGATCGGCCCTGTTTATATCGTGCAGAGCCCACAAGGTATTTTTGTATTAGTTGAAATCATTATGTAATGTCATTTACGATGGTGCATATTAACACCTTCATTGTTAAATGTACTATACATAGTCATACATAATACCAATATTATAGTGTGTCAAATCGTCATTTCCTCTATTGATGAGAAAAAAACCATTGTTTTAAATATAAGACATACATATCGGTAAAATACCACCTTGTTGCTCAAAATAAATGCTGTGCCAATTATCTATCTATGTGTGGGAATTTTTTCATCGTGGTACATTAATTAAAAGCAAAAACAATGAAAATAAAGCAATTGTTTCTGTAAAAGTGCAATGTGTTATGTGCAATATATGTGCAAAAAGAGCCAAATAAATGAACCGGAATATCATAATTCTAGGGGCAATTCAGTTGAATTTTGTAGGTCCATGTTGATACATCGTTACCTTATTGCATTGTTTGCTCTGTTTTGTGAGGTGATATTTCATTTACTTCTTTATTTATCTGCATATATAGTGGGATCAAACATTGCCTTAGGTTATTATCTTTGCGATCAATTGATCGTTGAAATCTGATTGTTGAATACAACGACCTATATTACTGTTCTAATAACATTCATCATTTTAGGTCAATGAAGTCTTGAAACATAATCCTAATGTTTAATCAAATCCTCTGTCTTGTTTACTGTGGGGTGGATTCCTTGATCTAATATCAGGTTCGTCTTCACCCATTCAAACTAGACCAACCACACCTGTAAAGTGCATAAGTGTCAGTGCATATCGTTTGTGCAAAAATGCCAATAAATAGATAAAAGGGTAATGTAGCCTTAAAACTGTATCTATCGACCTATCCGTTTAATATCAAATATGGATAGGTGCAACTTAAGAACATATTTGCAAAAAATAAATACAGGAAAAAATTGGATTGCGTGATGTTAATAAAAACGCCCTATAAAATTACAATAAATAGTAAAATATCGTGTTTTTGTAAGACATTTGAGGATCTGTTAATAAAAGTTAGTGTGACAAATTGTATTACAAATGATGTTAAAAAAGATTTCTGGTTGGTATTAAGAGATGAGGTTTAATATGATTAACGTCCAATATTGTAAGAACATACGAACATGCTGTATTATATTAAACATGTATACAGATCCTCCGTGGCATTGAGACCTGCAGGGTGCTTAGTATCTAGTTGTAAGATGTACCGAGTTTCTAGTTTTCTTAATTTGCTTTCTCGGTCCCCTCCTCTCCTGCTAGGTGGGACAGCATCTATGACATAATATTTAAGAAAATGGTTGTCAGATTTATGCTGTTCCCTAAAATGCCGTGCAACGGGATAGGTATTATCCTGATTTGTGATGGCTCTTAGATGTTGGAGGATACGTTTAAAAACAGGTAATTTAATGCTGCCTATGTACCGTAAATTACAGGGGCATGAAAGTACATAAACAGCATATTCTGTCTTACATGTTAAAAGTTTAGAAATAGTATAGTTTTGATCACTGAAAGGAGTTTTGTACATGTTGGTGTTAACTCTCTGAATGCATGCTTTGCAGGTTTTGCATCTGAAAAATCCTTTAACAGATTGTATCCAGCTGCTATTGTCAATCACCTCAGGACTTGTTTTAACTAGTATGTCCCTGATTGAGGGCGCCCTACTGTAAGTGATGGACACCCTCTGCGGTAGCAGGGGTCCAATCACAGGGTCACTGAGTGCCAAAGGCCAATTCCGCTGGATGATTCTGTTCAATATTTTGTGCTGTTGGCTATATTGGATGATCAAACGGAATTCCTCATTCAGATTTGAGCTTTCAGTATTACCATCAGTCATACTGTAAGGGCTGACCTTCTTAGATTTGTCGTAGGATTTCTTGTCAGCTTTTATCCTTAATCGCTTCCTCCCTACTCCAAGACATGGACTTCTTGATAGCATTATCGATGACAACAGTTTTGTAGCCACGTTGTATAAAGCGATTTTTACTTTCATCTTGTGCTACCTTTAGGTCCTGAATATTGCTACATATGCGCCTAATGCGCAGCATTTCCCCATAGGGGATGCTGTTGACGAGGTGTGTGGGATGCGCACTAGATGCATGGAGCGTGGAGTTACCCGCTGTCTGTTTTCTAAAAAGACGGGTTTCAATTTTGTTATTGCTTATGTAGACTTGGGTATCTAAGAATTCAATTTGTGAATGACTGACTGTGGCGGTGAAATGTAAATTCATACTATTGACATTGATCTTCTGAATAAATTCATTTGCTTGTTGTAGTGTGCCATGCCAAACTACAACAATATACACATATATATATATATATTCACTTAAAAAACCATAGGTTTCACACATGTTATAGTTAGCTGGACATTTCACTCGTGAAAAACCATTGAAATTTCCACGTTATAGTTAGTGCAGGCAACTATAACTCATGCGACCGCAATCCTCTGCTGATGATGTCAGATATTACATCACTGATGACATATGTGTTTTTCTGAAAAAAAAATATTTGTAATATATGTATAGCTAAAAATTAATGGAAGAAGACATGGGTAAATAAGTGTCTAAATACAGTATTAGCATCAACAGAGGATTGCGGTCGCGTGAGATATAGTTGCCTGCACTAACTATAACGTGGAAATTTCAATGGTTTTTCACGAGTGAAATGCCCAACTAACTATAACGTATGAAACCTATGTTTTTTTAAGTGTATTTGCAAGGTTTTTTAAATGCTAATTCCTAACTATAACGTGTGTGAAACCTATGGTTTTTTTCAGTGAATTTGTACGTTTTTTTAAATGCTAATTTATGTATTTATTTATTTTTTAAAAGTTTTTTCACTGTGCGCGTACCGTGCGCGCACGGTGCGCTTCGCGCACCGTGCGCCCACATTACGTAGTTCGCAGAATTTTTCCGTTTCTACCGTGCGTATGCTACGCACACTCTGCGATTTTTCGTAAAAAAATTAAAAAACATTTTTGCCCTAGGCTAGGGGGTCAGAAACTGTCCAGCCTGCCCCCTTTTCACGTTCCACCTTTGTTTTTCACCCCCTCAGACTGCGAGAGACAAAATGGCGGCCGACACTTCCTGGTTTCGACCGATTCGAATGTTTACTAAGATCTAACAACCAATCAGAATCGCGCTCGCGCACGGCAGCGTGCGCGTACGGTAAGCTTACGGTACGCGCTCGGAGCGCGCCTATAGATATATATATTGATTTAAATGCTATTTTGTCAGGAAATACTGAACAGATTTACACCAGACCTGCAAAAGGCACATCCCTGATCTGAGGACTACCTCTCTGCCAAATTTCAAGTAATTCTGTTCAGCCGTTCGGGCTACAGCTTGGACTAAAGGTCCTATGGAAAAATGCATGGGGAAAACGCGTTTTGGGACCCCCCCTTTTTCTCATCCCCCGCTTGACGAATCCCCCCGAGACTTTCAGGGAAGGAGCGGAGTGGAGCGCCCCACCTATTTTGAAAATTTCGCGAGGATTCGTCAATCGGCGCCAAAGTTATTCAAAATAGAATGTTGCGGATTTCCTATGGAAACACGGTCCTAACTATAACTATCTACTGGCGACAGCCAGTAGATAATATATATATATATATATATATATTAAACCAATCCTGAATTCCAAAACATACAAGGCCAGGTGCTATATATATACACATATATATATTATCTACTGGCGGTTGCCAGTAGATAGTTATAGTTAGGACCTATTTTCCATAGGAAATCCGCAACATTCTATTCCCAATAAGTCTGGCGCCCATTGACGAATCTTCGCAAAATTTTCCAAACTTTTGCCCAGCTCCGCTCCGCTCCTACCCTGAAAGTTTTGTGGTGATTCGTAAAGCAGGGACCGAGAAAAAAGGGGGGTCCCAAAACGCGTTTTCCCCATGCAATTTCCCATAGGATCTGTTGTCGCAGCTACAGCCCGAACTGCTGAATGGAATTACACCAAATTTGGCAAAGAGGTAGTCCTCAGTTCAGACTCGTGCCTTTTGCATAAATAGTGTGAATCTGTCCAGTAGTTCCTGAGAAAATTAGGGTAAAAAAGTTAGTGATATCTATGGTCGGGGAGGATCCGCGCACCCTTCCCGCACCGTAAGCGCACCCCCCCGAACCGAGCGCGCACCCTGACGATCACACGCTGAATGCTAATTGGCTGTCGAGTGTCTGTCTACATTCGAAACCAGGAACTGTTGGCGGCCATTTTCTGCCTCGGTAGAAGCGAGGCTGAAGAAGCAAGGGGAATAAGTGTGAAAAACATAATAAGGGGGCAGAGTGGAATTACTCTGACCCTCTAGAACTGCTTAGGGGGTCCCAGAAGGACCCCCTGGGGCCCTCTTTTAAAAAAAAAAAAAACATCCAAATGCACGCAGGGTGCGCGCATCCTATTGCGTTGGGTGCACAGATTCTCTCGCGTTGGGTGAGCGGTTCCTAACGCGTTAGGTGTGCGGATCCATGAAAAAAAAAAATTACATTTTTGGGAGATAAACATCAAGCTTAAATGTTTTGTTCTTGAGTGGCTCTAAAAAGAGCTGTTGTGTTCATTGAACATTTTTGGTACTTAAAAGTAAGTACCTATACAGAGTCTAAAGTTGTTGAGGAAGACTCTGTTTCCTTCATCAGTAAAGTGTATCTCTCCTATACATCTCTTGCATATGAAAGCGCAGATTGTTATTGAAAATGGACCCCATTCTATAGTCTCGGAGAAAAGCAGAAACAGATTTATTCACATGTTTCCTAGCTTGCTCAATTTGTGGACAAAAATGATTGGACCAGTTCCATTTCTGCCTTTGGCATATGTTAGAATACACAAAGGCAGTTTGGGAGATAAGTGAAATCAGTTCTGCAAAGGTGTCCTTCATAAGCATTTCCAGACCTACCCCAGTCAAAGTGCCTAGGTCATTGCCACCACAGTGCACTATTATGAGTTCAGGGTGTTGGATATGCATGAAGGATTTCACCAATGGCATACATTGGTGCCACTTTAACCCTCTCTGTCCAATCCATTTAATGTCTACATTTGGCAAACCTAGGTCTTTGTGAATGCCTTTGTTTTCTGCATACCTTTGGCTCCAGAAAATATAGCTGTGTCCCACAATCCACACTCTAAGCATCTTAAAAGGAGGTCTGGATGCACTCAGATGGTCTCTGTAAATGAAATGGCAGTTTGGAAAGTAAGATTTTTCTAAAATGGTGGCTAAGATGCAGTTTTGAAAAAAGACAAGAAATCATTGGTTGTTTGACAACCTTCTACACTGAAAGGTAGGGTGCATATTTCTGTTTTTTAAATGCATGATTCTTATTGGTTAACAAAAACTGATTGTAAGGAACATTATATATGATAAGCTGATATGTTGAAAAGTCGAGCACACTTGCTGTCTTGATTAGCAACATTGTGTGCTGAATTTGTGACCTGTGTGCTCAGTACAGTGTTCCATCACCTGTTTCTATGGTAACAGGCAGAAGGCAGAATGGGGGAAGGGTTCAAATTTGTGTCATTTGGAAAGGGTTGAAATGTTTAACCAATAGAAATGTGTTTGGTTTTGAATTTATGTGGGAAGGAATGTGATTTGATGTTTACATGTATATGTGGGGAAAATGAGAGGGAAACTTTGCCATTCTTTGGTTTTGCTGACAGGTGCACAGTGCAGAGATTCTGTATAAGAAAATCTGGTGTGTGACTGATATACTTCTTAATCTACAAAACTATTTGAAAGGTGAGTTATTTAATTGAGATGAGGTCTTGATAAGCATTTGTGTTTTTCATGTGTTTGCAAGGAGATAACTGCTGTTTTTATATTTTGGTACAATTAGAAATCAGTGATTGTTTATGAATTTGTGAAAAGGGTTATGTTTCTACACTAAAATGTAGTACTCCTTCTAGATGAAGAAATGTGTTTTGGTATAGTGCAAGGGATAGTGTTGTTTGTCTAGAATCACACAGTGAGTCTGTGTGCATTTGGGAGTCACTGTGAGAGAAGCATTTGGTAACATCATGTATTTGCTGACAGATAACTGTTTTAAAACCTGTCATGTTGTGAATTTTTAGTAGCATTAGAAACCAGTCTTTGCTTATGCATTGATATAATGAGTCCTGTTTTGACACTAATGTGCTGTACTTTAATATGTAGATTGTGTGCAGTCCCCTTACCCCTTCCACAGTAGTGAATGAATGTTGGTAAGCTGTGAGGGATTCTGTTGCTTGTCTAGAATCACACTGTGAGTCTGTGTGCATTTGGGAACCACTGTGAGAGAAGCATTTGGTAACATCGTGTATTTGCTGACAGATAACTGTTTTACAACCTGTCTTGTTGTCAAGTTTCAGTAGCATTAGAAGGCAGTTTTTGCTTATGCTTTGATTCAATGAGTCAGGCTTTGACACTAAAGTACAGTTCTGAAATATGTTGTTTGTGTGCAATCCCCTTACCTCTTCCACTGCAGTGAATGAATTTTGGTAAACTCCTAGTGGTGCTTGTCTAGAATCACACTGAGTGTGTGTGCTTTTGGGAACCACTACGAGAGAAGCATTTGATAACCATGTATTTTATGACAGATAACTCTTTTAAAACTGGTCATGTTGTCAAGTTTTAGTAGCATTAGAAGCCAGTCTTTGCTTATGCATTGATAAAATGAGTCATGCTTTGACACTAATGTGCTGTACTTTAATATCTAGATTGTGTGTAGTCCCCTTACCCCTTACACAGTAGTGAATGAGTTTTGGTAAGCTGCTAGGGATAGTGTTGCTTGTCTAGAATCACACTGTGAATCTGTGAGCATTTGGGTAAGGATTGTGAGAGAACCATTTGGTAACATCGTGTATTTGCTGACAGATGACTGTTTTAAAACCTGTCTTGTTGTCAAGTTTTAGTAGCATTAGAAGGCAGTTTTTGCTTATGCTTTGATTAAATGAGTCAGGCTTTGATACAAAAGTGCTGTCCTGAAATATGTAGATTGTGTGCAGTTCCCTTACCACTTCCACAGTAGTGAATGAGTGTTGGTAAACTCCTAGGGATAGTGGTTGTTGTCTAGAATCACACTGTGAGTCTGTGTGCATTTGTGTAACCACTGTGAGAGAAGCATTTGAGTACTTCGTTTCTTTGAATATGCATAACTGCTTAAAAAATTTCCTGTTCTCAGGTTTAGGTAGAATTAAAACGTCGTCATTCCTTATGTATTCACAGAGGAACTGTCCTTGCAATACTGTAAACATTCAGTTAATATTCAAGTAGTAATGGAGTGAGGCAGGCCTTTGCACATGCATTGATTCAAATGCTTATCTACTATGCATGCAGTTCTCTAACCATCTACATAGTTCTCTTTCATGCCTTTAATTCCACAGTCAGTATCCATACACTTCAAGCAAACACCCTGTCACTCCCCATGTACTCCTCTAGTGACCCATTCAGCACCATGTACTAATCCATTCACTGCACAAAAACCCAAACACTTATAAATTCTCCCAGGCACTCTCTTTGCAGTACTTTAATCATTCAGTCAGTGTCTAAGTACTCATGGTGTGAGCCAGGCCTTTCAACTTGGACTGCTTTAAACCCTGTACAGTATGCATACAGGATTCTAGGCACCCACACATTTGTCTTTCGCTTCTTTAGTTAACTAGTTAGTATCTACATATTCCAATAAACATCTTGTCAGTCATCTTGCACTCATCCAGTGACTGATTCAGTACCATGTACTATTCTCTTCACTGTGCCAGAACTGAAAATTTAAAAGTTTTACCCAGGCACTGTCCTAGCAGTAGTCTAATGATTTAGTCAGTTTCCAAGTACTCATGTTGTGAACCATGCATTACCACATAGACTGCTTCAAATGTCTGTGCAGTATGCATGCAGTCTTCTAACATACTATACACTTGTCTTTAACAGCTTTAATTCCCCAGTCAGTATCCATGTACTTCCAGCAAACATTCTGCCACTCCCCTTGCACTGTTCCAGTGACCCATTCAGCACCATGTAGTAATACATTCACTGCGCCAAAACTGAAACACTTATAAATTCACCCAGGCACTCTTATTGCAATAGTATAATCATTCAGTCAGTACCCAAGTACTAATGGAGTGAGACAGGCCTTTGCACATAGATTAATTCAAACGTGTTTCCACTTTGCATGGAGGCCTCTAAGTACCAACACAATTGTCTTTCAGACCTTCAATTTCCCAGTCAGTATCTATAAACTCCAATAAACACTCTGTCACTTCAATTGCACACATCCACTGACTCATACGGCACTAAGTACTAATCTATTAACTGCACCAAAACCAAAAAACTTAAAAAGATTCACCCAGTCACTCTTTTTGTAGTACTGTAATGATTCAGTCAGTACTCAGGTAGTTTTGCAGTGATCCAAGTGTTACTCTGTGGACTGTTTTAAACGTCTATCTACTATGCTTGTAGGTCTCTAGCCATCTACATACTTGTCTTTCACACCTTCAATATTACAGACAGTATTCATACAGTTCCCACAAACACTCTGTCACTCTCCTTATACTTCTCCAGTGACCCATTCAGCACCATGTACTAATCCATTCACTGTGCCACATTCTAAACACTTATAAATTCACTCAGGCACTCTCCTTGCAGTACTCTAATCATTCAGTCAGTACCCAAGTACTCATGCACTCAGCCAAGCCTTAGTACACAGTATCCTCTGCAACCACACACATCCGTTCTGTCAGAGGGTGATTATCGTTTAATATCACACGCACTCCAGTAGGGGAGCAGCGGATCGTGGCTCTGAAGTGCTTGAGCATATCAAGACCCATAATGTTGTCAGGCGTGTTCGGGGCAAGCAAAAACGGACAGGGTGCAGAAAAATGGTCAACATGGAATCCAAGGGGTCGGGAAAGAGAGCTTCGAGAGAGTGTACCATCAAACCCTACCGATGTAACCATTAAGCCAGATGGGGGAGCCCTCGGAACCAATTGTTTAGACAGTGCACTGCGAGTAGCTCCTGTATCAACTAGGAACTGATCAGTAGAACCCAGAACATTTGCTGACACATAAGGACCCTTCTGATCAACCGGCACTTCAACTGATTCCAACCCCCATCCATCGCAATCCTACGCATGCTGTGAGTCATGGTACCCAGACGGTCATTCCCAGACATCTGATACTGATTTTGCCGATCAAATGCATTAGGTCTATCTCGTTGCTGCACGTTAGGCTCAAATCGAGCACGATCATTAGAGTTCCCTCTAAAATTCGAAAAAAACCCTCTACCTCTCTGTGGTCCCTGACCACGTCCCTGCCGAGATGCATATAACACCGGACACTCTCTAGCCCAATGACCCGACTGTTTACAATACGCACATTGATTCCTATTAACATCTGACCGACCCGAAGGGGGACCATAGAATCCTCCTCTACCTCTTTCTACACCCCGACGAGGCGGACCATACACTTGTGCTAGCATCACCTTAGTTTTCAAGGGGCATATCAACAAGGGCTTTATCTCTGCTTTTTTGGCTTTAAAAGCCAAAAAAGGAGAGATAAAACTAGCGCCCTATCAACAACAGGGTGCTAACATGCAAATTTGAATGTTAGCACCCTTTTACTCTACGCTTCCCCTTGCATCTCTAATGAGATGCAAAGGGGGCGTTCCAGAGTAAAATAATAGGAGAAATGTCGCTAAGCGACATTTCTCCTATTATCAAGAATGTCGCTAACCCTGTTAGAGACAAAAAAAGCAGCGCTAACCGCGGTTAACGCTGCTTTTTTACATCTGGTATTTTTCTGACTTAGCCATGATATCCTATGGAAGGAGGATATCATGGCTAAGTTTGCCTGTCCCTATCAACAAGGTAACGTGAGATTATCGCTGGGTTTCCAGCGATAATCTCACGTTAGCCTGGTAGCGTGAGGATTTTTATCGCTATTGAGATAAACGTTGCTAATAGCACGCTATCTCAGCGATAAAAATTCACGCTAGCCAGCGATAATTATTCTAGCGCTAAGTGTGCTTAAAGATAATTATCGCCAGTTGTTGTTGATATGCCCCCAAATCTTTCGATTTCTTCTCATTCCCCTTCGCTTCTTGTTCCTGACGCTCATAATACTGAGCCATAGTCAGGAGGGATGCCGGAGACGAGGTGGACCAAGAACTTTCACTCGCTTTTAAACGAGCTGCTATTCCCGGTAATAAATTCGCCACATATTTATCAACAAAAAGATGTCGACCCGTATCATCCGTAAGTGACTGACCGCTGAAATCATGGAATGTCTCCTCAAAGCGTGTAAAGAAATCTGAAACTGATTCATCAACCTTCTGTTTACATGAGGCTAACATATTCCAGTCAATTTTTTTAGGGGGAATGATTGTTTTCAATTTAGTCAAGATAGCAGCAGGAAGGTCTAAAATAATCTGCGGTGGTTTTTGCGCGGGTTTTCTCTCCCTATCCTCATCCTCAATCTCGGACCACTTAGCCTTAAAAGCGGGAACATCATCCACCTTCCGCACAGATCTCCACATATCCGGTGGTAAAATGAGCCCAAAGAACAAATCTATATCCGCTAAAGTCATAGTACAAGAATTCAAGGCCCCTTCGACCTCTTCATAAAAGGCCGCTGGATTCTTGCGGGGGTCAGGCAATGCATTCTTCAATGCCATAACATCAGTCCTATGCCAGGGAGTATAAACCCAATTATACACAAAATATCCCCTAGCATCGGGGGAAGACATGTCTGAACTAGTACCCGCTCCTTTAGGAGGAACATACAAAGGTGCCGCCTCTCGCATCGGTTTAGCATGCACTAGTTCACTCTTATCTGAATGGGAGGTAGATGATTGATCGCCGCCGATATGTGAATCCAATTGCTCCTTCTCCCCCGCCTGCAGGCGCGCTCTCTCTTTAAGTTCAAACGCCGCGTCCCGTAATGCAAACAGCCGTCAGACCGCATCGGGTACCCGAAACCGATCCAGAATCCTGTGATCTCGGTGCGGACGCGCCAACATAAGGGGGCGGAGAACGATCTAATAAATTAAAATCATCTTCAAGATTAGTAAGGACAGGATAAAGTGGCTGGCGGACAGCATATTGACCCGAGACTTGCAACCTACGCTCTTTCTCTTGTCTCTCCGCCAGTTCCCTTTCTTCCCGACACTTCGCGTCCTGCGCTCTCACATGATCATTTTTCCGTTGCTCTTTATCAAACAGCGCTTTGTCACGTTTCTCCCGCTCACGCACTTCCTTCACCCATAACCGTACACATTCAAACATGTCTTGCCGAGCACGCCATTTACACATACACTGTTCCACATACTCAATCTTTCGCATATCAAACGATCCATACAAAGGCCATCGTAACTCAGGATCCTTTTTGGTGTATTTCCTCCACACTGTGCTGTACATTATAGAGGAAAGACCATGCTTCACATACATATCCCTATTAGGAGTCCCCTCTGGGGGGGCTGGAGCAGATTCCTCGAGATTTAACCGGTTTCCAAAGCAGCAACACCACTTACGGAGTGCGCTAAAAGCAGGCATGCTCAAAAATAATACAAAATACAGTATTATCAAAGAAAAATGGCACTTAAACTTTGCGCCGTTCAAATTTAACCAACTCCGGAGAAATATCTCCACATTACCTGCCTATATGTGTTGCAACGCATATATTCTCACAATAATCAATACAAAATATGACCGGTCATCACAAATCAAACTCAAATAGCCAACCCAGGCTTCAAAACTCGGAGCAAGTACCGTACAACGGTTCTTACCAATCAAGAGTGTCCAGATTCCAACTGCCAAGTTCCACAATTCGCCCAAACGGCTGTCGCGGCAAACCGACAGAAGAGGTCTCAGTCGAGGACCGGCGCCACCCAGAAGGTCAGTTCGGAAGGGAAGGAAGAAAACCTCGGGATGCCAGGGCTAAAACCTCCACTGGCAGTGATCACATCCCCGGCCAAATTCCTCACCTTCGTCACGACCAATCCTTCGAGCATCCGAGTCGCCGATGAGCCCCACGTGACGGGCGCCAATTGAAGAATACAGGCCCCAGCTAGGCCCGCAGAATACAAGGGTTCGCTCTCCTGTAACGAAAACTAGAAGGAAGTTGGCACGGAAACTGCAAATACAAAGACAAAGTTTATTAACCCTTAAGGGTGGTCCTACAACCTATACAACACTCTTCAGTATTGCATTGAGTAGCACAAAGAACTTGCGTACACAGTCCCCTTTTATACACAACAGAGGGGCTCATAAGTGGGTGGATACAACATGAGGCAAAGAACATTACCTTTTATGGACATTTTCGATACAGAATCAATATGTGGGCGGAGTAACCAATCTCCTGAGCCCGCGAAAACATGGTAAAGCAAGAACTAACTGATAACAGATGTGGTCAAGTCTGGGCATGCGCCAGACGGACAAAGGAGTTATTTATAGACTGTTACTAGGCAGATTACAAGAGCAACTAACACGAAGATAGGACTCTTCTCGTGCAGAGCACGTGGAAACACGACAATACAAAATGGAGTCCAGACATTAGTCAACATAAGAAGAGAAACTTGTTCTAAGTAAGGGGAATTCATGTCTTTAGTGAATGCTTAACCAGATCGCTGTTTTAGGTTTCAACATACTGGTGGTCGCCAGTAGGTAGTTATAGTTACAACCTAGTTTCCATAGGAAAAGCATTTTTTGATTTGCTAATAACTTTAGTGTTGTTTAACGAATCTTTATGAAATTTTCCAAAACTTTGCACACTTTAGGTCAGCGCCCATCTTAAGAATATGGGGCTGATTTGTCAAGAGGGGGCTGAGAAAAAAGCGGGGTCACAAAATGCGTTTTCCCCATGTTAATTTCCATAGGAAATTTTGCGACGAGCTTCAGCCCGAACTGCTTAACGGAATTACTAGAACTTTGGTAGAAAGGTAGAGCTTGGTTCAGAAAGCAACTTTTTTTTTTTTTAAATGGTGTAAATCCATTCTGTAGTTTTTGAGAAATTCAAAAAATAAGAGTGAAAAAATCAATTTCCCATAGGAAAATTTCGCTACAGCTGAAACTACTGAACAGAATTACCCCAAATTTGGCACAAAGGTAGCGCATGGGTCAGAAAGCGACCTTTTTTTAAATGGTGTAAATCCGTTCAGTAGTAGCTGAGAAATTAGAAAATAAGCGTTTCGATATCTGGGTGGAGCCTAAGTCCCGTGCATGAGCTTCACTGTGATTTGCTGCCAACACTCCAAATCAGGAAGTTTTGGCAGCCATCTTGAGGCTCGGTAGAAGCGAGTCAGTAGAAAACAAGAGAAGGGGCAGAGTAGAAACACCCTGACCCCCTAGGCCTGGTCAGGGGGTCCCAGAAGGACCCCCAGGCACCCCCCCATTTTTGCTTAAGTTTAATTTTTTTTTTTAATTGGTGTAATTCGCGCCAGGGTCATGGGTTCCCGTGTTTTATTTTAATGAGACCCCGGGGTGGGTAGGTCCTGGGGGCATTTTTTAAAAAATAATAGCGGGGGCTCGCTGGGGCTGCGGGTGCCCTCTGGGGTCCCCATAGTCTTGGGGCTTCACTCATGTTGGGAGGAGGGTGCACGGCCCCCCTCCTGGAGCTCTTCATCTGCTTATAACTTTGGCATCGTTTGACGATTCTTTATGAAATTTTCCAAAAAGTTTCTCTTTTTGATCAGCTCCTATATTGAAAGTTTAGGGGTGATTGGTCAAGGGAGGGCTTAGAAAAAAGAGGGTGTGAAAACTAGTTCTCAATGGATTTTCCATAGGAAACTTTAGACAAGGCTACAGGTCAAACTGCTGAACGGAATTATGCCAATTGTGGCAGGGAGAAAGGTCGTGGTCCAGAAAGCGCGATTTTGTTGAAATGGTGTAAATCCGTTCAGTGGATATTGAGATATTGAAGAGAAACGATATAATATATATATATATATCTGGTCGGTGCCTTACTCCTAAGCACGAGCTTGCCTCTGATTGGCTGCTAAGTCTTCAAAGCAGGAAGTGTCCTTTGATTGGCTGCTAGCACTTGAAACCAGGAAGTGTTAGCAGCCATCTTGTGCCTCGCATCGAGTGAAAATGTAAAAGGTTCTGGGGGCAATTTAATATAGCGGAGCTCTGTGCAATGATGATTTGGACGCAGTGAAGGTTTAAGATTTATTAACAATAAAGGAGAAACAGGTGAGCACCAGGCAGCACGACTTCCACTCCAGGACACTAGTAGGAAGATAACCCTTTCTCGCTCCCTGTGCCCAACATCACCACTTCGGGGGTATGCTTTTAGAAGCCAGTCTGTTGGCTCACAGCTGTCTACCTTTGCGAGCTAGCACGCTGCTGTGCCTGTACCTCTGCGAGCAACTACGCTGCTGTTCCTTTTGGAGCGGACGGCTCGTAGTTCTGCCTCTGAGTCGAGCGGACAGGCCGCAGTTGTTCCTCTGCGAGCTTGGGTATGAACTGTTCATAAGTCTTACTATATGAGCATTGAAAAGCCATTTTGTGATTCAGTACATCAGCTGCCATCTGCCCGAGGCATTTCTGAAAACATACCGGGGCTCTGTTTGTGAGAGAGAACCCTTTCATGCTACCTCTCCCCACATCAGCAGGTAACGCACCCTCTTCCCACATCACTAGCATACCATCAACAACCTTCTTGGCCCGCAAGTCTCCCTCTGTGAACCACTGGTGGGCTAGCAGCTCTTCCGGTTTGACTTCTTGGGCCCACACTTTTACGAGCCAGGCTGCCGGTTTGCAGGTCTCTGAGAAGAGATGCAATGGAGGCAACAATAAAGCAGGTCAGACACCCAACAGTACTCCACCATCCTCCAG
This sequence comes from Triturus cristatus, assembly GCF_964204655.1. Classification (NCBI taxonomy): domain Eukaryota; kingdom Metazoa; phylum Chordata; class Amphibia; order Caudata; family Salamandridae; genus Triturus; species Triturus cristatus. The sequence continues at coordinate 344,164,109 of NC_140587.1, read as the reverse complement.
CAGCAGCAGCTTGTCCGCCATCACCGCTCACCCCCCACAAACAAACGTGACAGGACCGTTTTTAAAAGTGGATCCTAACAAATTGGATGTTGTTGTGGTTTTAATAAAAAAGGATGCTTGTGAGGTTGAACAAACAAGAATCTTAGTCATGTGTGGATTTACATATAAAACATTTTATTAAAGCAAAACAACAACAAATAAAACTATGAGTATAAAATATTTTATTAAAAGAAAACAACAAAAAATAAAACTATGTACAGCCATGGCGGGTTATCCCTCGACAATTTTGGTGCGTTATGCATCCAGCAAAGGAGAGAGAAAGAGAGGAAGAGTGAGATACAAGGAAGATAGAAAGAGAGAAACAGTGTGAGCGAGAAAGAGTGAGAGGGTGGAAGAGAGAGAATGAAAGAGAAAGAGAGGAAGACAGAAAGAAAGAGTAAGACAGAGAGTGAAACAGTGTGAGAGAGGATGAGGGAGAAAGAGAGGGAGAACAAGAGGGGGGAAAGAGTGTGAGAGAGAAAGAGTGTGTGAGAGAGAAAGAGTGTGAGAGAGAGAGAGAGAGAGAGAGAGAGAGAGAGAGAGAGAGAGGGAAAGAAAGATAGATAGATGCAAGGAAGAGAGAAATAACTAGTGTGAGAGAGAGGAAAAGAGACAAACATTGTGGGAGAGAGAGAGAGAGGAAGTGAGAGAAAGAAACAATGTGAGAGAGAGGAAGAGACAGAAAGAGAGAAAGTGTGAGAGAGAGAGAAAGGAAGAGATGGAGAGGGAGTGTTGACACTGGAGAAAATCCAGCCATTCACACAGATTAGTCACTAACCCATGTATTATGTAAGACACATTTAATAACTCACTTAAACAGTGAGTCACAAACCTACTAAATCCTCCATGCAAACACTTATACATCCACTCATTCTTCAATACAGCTTGGTATTTATAGAATACATATTTAATTTTTAAAGAAAAACACATTTACTGGTTGATGTCATCAGTGATGTCATTTGAGATGTCATCAGTGATATCATCATTGATGTCACTGACCATGTCATGAATGATGTAATATGTGACGTCATCAGCAGTGCATTGCAGGGGCGCGAGTTATAGTTAGCTCAACTAACTAAACGGCGGAATTTCTATGGTTTTTGTATGAGTGAAATGACCAGCTAACTATAATGTCACTGAAACCTATGGTTTTTTAAGTGGGTACATATATATATCTATATATATTTGGTACGTGGAAAAGTACCAAACACCCAGCTAAAAAGAGAGTACTGGAACATATGCGGGCTATTAAGAATAACAACAGACAATACCCAGTAGCCCGTCACTTTCATTCAGAACATTTTCAAGATGTAACTTTACTTCGCATGATTGTCATTGATTCAGTAGACCTAGGAATCAGAGGTGGAAACAGAGAACTGTCACTTAGACAATTGGAGTCTAGGTATATTATTGATTTTGAAAAGTCTGATACCCAAAGGCCTGAACTCGAGTGAGGAGCTGGCAATTCACCTACAGGAGAAATAATGATCTGATGACTGTCATGAAGAAAAAGTAGTTGTTAGTAATTATAATTTTATCTTTTTTTGTTCCAGGTGGTGATCTTTATGTATTTGTGAGAAATATATGTGGCCACAGATATTTTCACTTATCAGGAAAGACTGAGAATTTTGGATCTAAGAATCATGTTTCAAGTATTCCCATTTGGGCAGCAATTATGAATGATTTGTGACAACTGCTTCTCAGCCCACTGGGGCTTTTTGTCTTATATCTTATATTTATAATTGGACTTATGATATTATTCACTTGTGATGTTGCATTTTCAGCCCACTAGGTCTCAATGTGTCATTGTAACTATTTGCAGTCATTATCATGAAATACGATAAATAGTATTATTGCTCTAAACCCACTTGGGTTTTTGTAAGAATAAGTCACAATTAATGAGTCTGCATATTATTTAACATACAGCAATGTCACTATTTTATAGGCAGCTGGTATATTTTGCAGGATGGGCTGTTAGAGATACATTCATGAGTGGTATTCACTTATATTGATTCTTACTTTTACACATTACAAGATGGCCGCCACAGTATTGGGTCCTCACTGGGTGTTTAAGCGTCCTTTGTTTATTTCTGTAAATAAGGTATTTAATCATGTTGACATGTAGTGTTGATTAACGTGATCAAGGCGTAAAGCCGAAACGCGTAGTTCTTTGCTTGCCATTAAATACGGTATTATTGACAGCACACGAAGGCGTCTGAGTGGTTCCTGTTCATTACAGAAACTTTTGTGGTTGAGATATATATATATATATATTATCTACTGGCGGTCGCCACTAGATAGTTATAGTTAAGACCGTGTTTCCATAGGAAATCCGAAACATTCTATTTGGAATAACTTTGGCGCCGGTTGAAAGTCTCGGGGTGATTAGTCAAGCGGGGGCCGAGAAAAAAGGGGGGTCCCAAAACACGTTTTCCCCATGCAATTTTCCATAGGGACCTATAGTCCAAGGTACAGCCCGAACGGCTGAACAGAATTACTTGAAATTTGGCAGAGAGGTAGTCCTCAGCTCAGGGATGTGCCTTTTGCAGGTCTGGTGTCAATCTGTTCAGTAGTTCCTGAGAAAATCAAAAGTAAAATCATATATATATGTGGGCGGAGCCTAACAACACATCTCATCGTGAGATCTGATTGGCTGTCAGTACTTCATCCAAGAAGTGTTGGCAGCCATCTTGGGACCAATATACATGATGGCACCTCATTAAAAAAGCATTGCAGTGAATAGAAGGTTTTAAGACTTTAGTTACATTATAAATCATTTGTTGATGGTACCATACTCATTTTAGGAATTGTGGTGTGTTCTAAGGTGATTTCATCATGTGAAAAAGCCTTCTGCTGGGATATCATGATTGAGAGAAAAATATTTTCTCATGCTTTTCCCACAGAGGCTTAGAAGGTGATCTATAAGCTAAACTGAGAGCTTATTTCATGTAAATTCACATTATCTTTCTCAGTCATGTGAGAATGAAGTCTGACATTCTCAGTAAAACATGTACATCCAACAAGGGCAGAGACTGTCAGTTGATTCCTTTGTGTTCTACTGCAGCTTCCCAGAGTGTTCCAAAGAACAACTAGAGCGCTAACAGTCCTACGTATGATAAACGTATGGCACACCTGAAGCCATCTTGCTTGGATTAAAGTGGTAACTCTTAAAACATTTAATTTAAAAAGGAAAAAAATGAGGGGGTTCATTTTTCCATAAAAAGTATGATTAGTGCTGCAGAAAGAAAAATTAGGGCACATTTTGAGTGACTTCTCAAATCCTCTTCTATTTCAATAAAACATTCTGACATGCAGACTGAAACATGCACTTTCAATACCAGCAGCAGTTTCCCCTGTTGAGCAGTAGCTTTACTACAGTGATCTAATGAGCAAAAAGAGTGCTAACATTCTGAATTTATGGCAAATGTGTGACACATCTGAATGCCTTCTTGATGGAATCAAAGTAAAAAACTGAAAGTATTTCCTACTGAGGAGACTGCAGTAAATCAGGAAATTAGGAAACTTCATAACAAATAAGTCTCCCAAGATGGCCACCAGAGACAAGAGAGCCCAAATGTAGCCCAAATATCACCCAGATGTAGCCCAAGTATAGCCCAATGACAGAATGTCCCAGAGTGTTCTTAAAAACAACTAGAGCGCTTACTGTCTTCATTATGACAAAAGTATGGCACACCTGAAGCCATCTTGATTGGAATAAACTGGTAACACTTAAAACATTTAATTTAAAAAGGAACACAATGAGGGGGTTCCTTTTGCCATAGACATTATGATTAATGCTGAAGAAAAAAAATGAGGGCACATTTTGAGTGACTTCTCAAATCCTCTTCTATTTCATTAAAAAATTCTGACATGCAGACTGAAACATGCACTTTTAATACCAGGAGCAGACTTCCATGGTGAACAGTAGTTTTACTACAGTGATCTAATGAGCAACTAGAGTGCCAACATTCAGAATTTATGGCAAATGTGTGACATATCTGAATACCTTCATGATGGAATCAAAGTAAAAAACTGAAAGCATTTCCTGCTGAGGAGACTGCCGTACATGAGGAAATTAGGAAACTTCATAACAAATAAATCTCCCACGATGGCCACCGGAGACAAAAGAGCCCAAATGTAGCCCAAAATCACCCAGATGTTGCCCAAATATAGCCCAATGACAGAAGTGTGCAAAACACTTATTATTTTGTGTTTTTGCAGTGTTACATAGTGCAAACTTGTCAGGTATTGGAGTGCTTTACATGAGCATTGGTTACATCACACAAGAACAAATTCATTTTGGTTGTAGACATGGGGAGACTAAGTGATTTGACCAGAATCACAGAATGTCGAGCTGAAGCAGAAACTCCAACCTGGTTCCCCAGTTGCAAAGTCTGCAGTTCTGGAAGTAACACCACATCCTCTCCCTTAAGTGCAACATTTAATCAAGTGGTCAACTGGATAAAAAAACATAAAGATAACAAATAATTTAAAAGTGCTTTGTCGCTATTTGAAAACTCAGATAATATGTCCTTATTTTAGTCTTTTAGAGCACTAACCATAATTTTGATGCCAATAAGACCCTCTCATATATGCTCTAGGTATTACAGTTTTGATTACATCAAGATGACGTCAGGCGTTCCACACTTTTGTAATAAATATAGAATGTTAGCAATCTAGTTGTTCATTAGGATACTGTTGAGAGGCAGAGGCCAGGGGCACGGACTCTGAAAATTGAAGGCAGGTAGGAGGGTGCAAAGGCAACAATTTAACCACACTGAGCAGGCAGGAAGGGCCGTGGCAGCACAACAGATAATGGAGGGCAGTGGAAAGGGGGCAGGGGCAACAAACCAACAATACAGGGCTTGCAAGAGAGGCTGTGGCAATGTAATAGACCATTGTGGGCAGAAGGAAGAGGCAATGGTAGTACAACCATACATGCCAACAGACCCGATTCAGCCAGGAAACGTCCAATGTTTTTAAGCTCAAATGGGCTTTATTTGATCTGTCTCCTGTCTACAATCTCCTCTTTTTCAATGTAACTCAAAGGGGAAAATCAATACCCCAGTTTTTTTTCAAAATCTCCCTCTTACCAAGTTCAAAATGTTCGCAAGTATGGTACATTGGATCATGGAAGGAAATGGGGTAAGGACATGGACTTGGATAACAGAGGACAGGAGGTACATGGAGAGGTGCACCAAACTGACCCTGCAGGGCAGGCATCAGGGTTTGCAGCAGCACAATACACCACACAGGGCATGCGGGACGGGAGTGCAGCACAACAATCCATAGAAAGCAAGAGGGAGGGGACAGGACCATGCACATGGACAACAGAGAACAGAGGGGCAAGAGGCAATGGTAGCTAGCTGACCATAATGGACAGACAGGAGAGAAAGCTGCAGCATAACAGACCATAAAGGGCAGGAGGGACGGATCAGTGGCATTACAATGGAACAGACAAGCCAGGAGGGAGGGAGTAGGGGTCTGCACATGTAAACAGAGGGCTGGGGGCAAGGGGGCAGGGCAGGAGCAGCAAGATAGCCATGGAGGTCAGGCAGGATGGGCACTAGAAGCAAGACACACCGTGAAGAGCAACAGTGAGACTGTGATGGCATACACACAGACCATGGAGGGAAGGTAGGAGGGGGTCTGGGGCAGCTAACTGACCACACAGGGAAGGTGGGAGGGGCCATGGCAGCACAGAAGACCATGCATGGCAAGTGGGAGGGTTAGTGGCAGCACAATGGCTATGATGGGCAAGAAGGAGGGTGCAGGGGCATGCTCAAAGGACGATGGAGGCTAGAAGGGAGGGTCAGGACCTGTGCACAGACAAGAAAGTTCAGGGGAAGGGGCCTCACAACAGACCGCACGGGGCAGGCAGGAGGAGCAGTTGCAGCACAACAGACCAGGGAGGGCAGAAGGGTGTGGCAGTACAATGGACCATGTAGGACAGGAGGAAGAGGATAGGGGCATGGCATGTGGACAGGCAGGGTGGAGGTGGCAGGGACAGGTTACAGTCATCTGACAATGCTAGGCAGGTGGGAGGGGAGTGGCAGCTCAACAGAACACTCAGAGTAGATAGGAGTGGCAGGTCCATGGAACATGGTGGGCAAAAAGGATGGAGCAGGGGCATGCACAAAGACATCGGAGGGCAGGGGGAAGGAGAATAGGGGCAGCAAGCTAAGCACAGAGTTTAAGCAGGAGGTCAATGATGGGGCATAGAATTGGGCAATGGAGGGCAGGAGGTGTGGACTGGTACATCATAGTAAATTGAGTGCAGTGGCAGCACATCAGACCATGCATGGCAGGAGGGAGGAGGCTAGCCCATGGATTCACACAACAGAGGATAGGGAGGAGGGGGATGGGGCAGCAAGCTAACTGTTCAGAGAAGGCGGGTATTAGGAACTTTATTGTTTTTAAAACGTGTGTCTGTGCGAACTACTTAAAATATGAACAAGTATGCAGCATAATCTCACTTTTATTCAGGAAGAAGAGGACATTTGTGACTGTGACTCCGGGCTCACTTGGCAGAAACACCCCCTGACGCTCCACCCCCTATGGCAAAATGTAATGCCCGTGAAAAGGGTAGGTGAACACAGTGTTATATAGAACATAGTCCTGGGAGCACGATTGAAAATGAAAACTAGATATAGTGTATGATATAAACTATGCACCAAAAAGTGTGATATAAGATGAACCGGGCGTGAAATATAATATACAATACATTGTGCGCAATGACAGATTCATTGGAGAGCGCGAGATAGCACAGGCACTAGCGCGTGCTATGCGATATGCGCCATGGAGTGTAATATGCACAGGGCAGTGTTGTGTAACCTAACTAGTCTCTAAAGTTGTAATATAAAATATGTGCTGGGGAGTGTAACATTGCATATGCACTGTGACAAAGATATGGATCCCAGATTGTAATATGTATGGCATAGCACTGTGCGTTATAACATAGGCATTGAGGAAGGCACGTTAGATGGGGCAATATAACCCGTGCGAAGACCATTGTGGCATGACATATTCACGGGGTGGTGTTACAGTGCACATGGGCTAGAGAGTGTCATAGCATATGCACTAGCTAGTGGAATACAACACAGAGGTGTGTGGCACTCAGCAGGCAATGGTGGGTGTAACACAGCATTGGGCTCTGCCAGGAGCGCGCTGTGACTCTCAAGTGATGTTCATCCCCTTTCCAGAGAGTAAAATAAAAAGTATTACACATCCGGCAGTGGATGTGTGTTTTATTAACCGTGAGGGGGGTTTCTTGCATAGTTTTGGTCGAATTTTTGTCGAATCTCCTTTGAATGGCTTGGTGTGCATGTGTATTAAATGTGCCCATCAATAGCTACCCATGTTTGTATAATTAAACGACAAGGGTGTCTACCGGGATTAGGCACGGTAGGGCATCAGACATGTCAGAGCTTCACTAGTGGTGTAAATACATTCCACGTGGATTCATTGTATGCATAGTCGCCTTTTCATGAATATCACGCAAATCGTCATGGTGATAGGTACGTACGGTTTGTCCAGCATGTCCTAGGAGTGTCTATAAATATATATTTTTTAAAAATAATAAAAAACAGTGACCGCCCCTGGGGATTGGGGTCAAAAAAATATAATTAGGAGACAGGCCCTGGGGGATGGGGTCATCAGGGCCAATAAATTAGAATAAGAAGGGGAACCACACAGCCCCCCTTCGTAAAAAATTAAAATAAATAAAAGACTGTCATTGTGCCGGAGGCCACGCCCCCTCCTTGCAGCACTCTGCAAATGCGCCCCCTGGCGAGTTCTAAGTTGGGGAATTAATACCTCTTCAATACTCTGAGGGCCAACTAGCCCAACAGGCATCTCCAGTATACGCCAGGGAGCTGCGCTGCAGACAGGTGTTCTGAGGCCAAGCCCCTTTTTACACCTCTCTGCAACGCAGCTCTGTAGCGCTTACTGGAGGTACCTAATGGTCTAGTTTGACCCTAGGGACCCTTAGGATTTAAGGGGACTTAATCTCTCAACTTAGAACAGCCACAGGGTGCGTTTACACAGTGGTGAAGGGAGGGGACGGGGCCTGAGGTGACGTGTGCAAACAAGCACTATGGCACATTTTAAATTGGGGATATAATTTCCCTTCAATACTGAGGGCCCCTGGGGGCTAACTAGTCCACCAAGTGCTTCCAGTAAGCGCCACTGAGCTGCATTGCAGAGAGGTGGTCCAAGCCGTGCCACTTTTTACACCTCTCTGCAACGCAGCTCTGTGGCACTTACTGGAGGTACCTAGTGGGCTAGTTGGACCCTAGGAACCCTCAGGATTCAACTTAATCTCCCAACTAAAAACACAGTGGTGAAGGGAGGGGACGGGTTCTGAGTTAACATCTGCAAAAATGCCCTGTGGCCTGTTTTAAGAGGTAGTTTTAATCCCCCTGCCCTATTATATACTAGGGGCTTACAGAGGAGGTCATGCTAATCACAGGGGGACCCCAACGCATAATGTTCCCTAGTGTATGTAGGTGTTTTCACTGTATTCTAAGTGTCTTTTAACATAGCACTGGCTCTAGGACTGGTTAGTCAGACTCAGTTACCACCAGTATTCGTCTGAAAAAGTTGAGGGTACAGGATGATTTTGCAACAAGGCTTCTTTCTGCTCTTCTTTTTGTTCTTTCTGCACGTTATCCTTCTTCCTGCACTTTTCTTCGTCTTTGAGGACTTCTGTTGCTTCTTTCTGCACTTCTTTTTTTTCTTTCTGTGCATTTTTTCTTCTTTATTCACATGTCCTATCTCTGTAGGCATAGTTAGAAATTAGCATTTAAAAAACCTTTGAAATTCACAGAAAAAACCATAGGTTTCAGGCACGTTATAGTTAGGAATTAGCATTTAAAAAACCTCAGAAATTCACTGAAAAAAGGTTTCAGGGGTGTTATAGTTAGCTGGACTTTTCACTTGTACAAAACCATTGAAATTCCCCCGTTATAGTTAGTTCAGCTAACTATAACTCGCGCGCCCGCAATGCACTGCTGATGACGTCACATATTACATCACTCATGACATGGTCAGTGACATCACTCATGACATCACTGATGACATCTCAAAAGACATCTCTGATGACATCACTGATGACATCATCCTTGTGATAGAGTGGCAGACCTCCTCGCACCCTAATATAACCTTTGATACACACATTCAAAAATAGAGACTAAAATTTTCAAAACAATGGACATACCAATACCAGTTACAATAACCTCTTCAGTAATTCTAAGATCCACATACACATCCACTCATTCACCAACAGTCCTATACAGTCACTCATACATGTACTCACTCATCATATGTACTCATACACCTATACATCCTGTTACACAATGCCACTCATCCATAGAGTTACTCACACACATAGTCACTCATGCTAATAAAGAATCAAACATACATTTACTTGCATATACAGTTATACACACACCACCACACTTACTTCTACGGAAACTTACACATACTTAGTCTTTTAAACAATAACTTATAGAAACACATACTTATTCATACAGAAACTCTTTCAATCTCTCACTCTCACATATATTCACTTATATACACCAATAGTCACATATACTAGTTTAAAACATATGTAGTTACTCATAAAGACACTATTGAGACAGTCATTCACTCACTAACACACCCATACACACACTCATCCACCCATACAGTCCTGCACACATGCTGTCTTCAACACATACAAACAGTGAGTCACTCATTCATGCACCTATGCACTACATAATACCCCCCACCGAACCATGCAGACACTCAGACTGATACTCAAAAAACCAACTAATAACCTATATAGACACCCATGTAGCTACTCACCAACCCATGCAGCCACTTATACACACAGTGAGAGACTGATACAGATATTTACATATTTAAACATTGCTCACTAAGCCATGTATTCACTATGATACACTTAATCAGTCAGTTACACAATCAATTTTTCAAAAAAAAATCATCCATTTAGACACTTATATACCCATTTATTCTTCCATCGACCTTGAAATATACATATATAAAACATATTTAACTTTCAGAAAAACACACATTCACTGGATGATGTCATCAGTGATGTCATGAGTGATGTCATTTGAGATGTCATCAGTGATGTCATGAGTGATGTCACTGACCATGTCATGAGTGATGTAATATGTGACGTCATCAGCAGTGCATTGCGGGCGCGCGAGTTATAGTTAGCTGAACTAACTATAACGGGGGAATTTCAATGGTTTTGTACAACTGAAAAGTCCAGCTAACTACAACACCCCTGAAACCTATGTTTTTTTCAGTGAATATATATATATATATATATATATATATATATATATATATATATATATATATATATATATTATCTACTGGCGGTCGCCAGTAGATAGTTATAGTTAGGACCGAGTTTCCATAGGAAATCTCAAAATTCTATTTTGAATAACTTTGGCGCAGATTGACGAATCCTCGCAAAATTTTCAAAACTAATGGGGCGCTCCGCTCCGCTCCTACCCCGAAAGTCTCGGGGTGATTCGTCAAGCGGGGGCCGGGAAAAAGGGGGGGTCCCAAAACGCGTTTTCCCCATGGATTTTTCCATAGGGACTTTAGTCGCAGCTACAGCCCGAACGGCTGAACAGAATTACGTGAAATTTGGCAGAGAGGTAGCCATAAGGTCCATGAAGTGCCTTTTGCAGGTTTGGTGTAAATCTGCTCAGTATTTCCAGAGAAAATAGCATTTAAATCAATATATATATCTGTAAGCGCGCAGCGTGCGCGCTGGGTGCGCGCACCTTGCCGTGCGCGAGCGCAATTCTGATTGGTTGTTAGATCTTAGTAAACATTCGAATCAGTCGAAACCAGGAAGTGTCTGCCGCCATTTTGTCTCTCGCACTCTGAGGGGGTGAAAATCAAATGTGGAGAACGTGAAAAGGGGGCAGGGTGGACAGTTCCTGACCCCCTAGCCGTGGTCAGGGGGTCCCAGAAGGACCCCCAAGGGCAAAAAAAAAATATTATTTTTTTTTAAATCGCCGAGTGCGCACCACCCAAACGGAAAAAATTCTGCGAAGTTCGCGCAGCGTGCGCGCACTCCGCGATTTTCTCACAAAAAAAAAATGTATTTGCCCCTTGGGGGCGAAGCGCTCCGTGCCCACCGCGCGCGCACAGTGCGCGAAGTGCTCCGTGTGCGCACGGCACGAACTGCGTAAAGTGGGCGCGCGGTGCGCGAAGCGCACCGTGCGCCCACCGTGAAAAAGTTTTGTTCAAAAAAATATATTAATAAATACATAACTTAGCATTTAAAAAAACGTACAAATTCACTGAAAAAACCATAGGTTTCACACATGTTATAGTTAGCTGGGCATTTCCCTCGTAAAAAAACAATGAAATTCCCCCGTTATAGTTAGTGCAGGCAACTATAACTCACGCGACCGCAATCCGCTGCTGATGACGTCAGATATTACATCACTGTATTTAGACACTTATTTACCCATGTCTTCTTCCATTCATCTTTAGCTATACATATATTTCATTTTTTTTTTTCAGAAAGACACATATGTCATCAGTGATGTAATATCTGACGTCATCAGCCGCGGATTGCGGTCGCGTGAGTTATAGTTGCCTGCACTAACTATAACGGGGGAATTTCATTGGTTTTTTACGAGGGAAATGCCCAGCTAACTATAACATGTGTGAAACCTATGGTTTTTTAAGTGATATATATATATATATATTATCTACTGGCGGTCGCCAGTAGATAGTTATAGTTAGGACCTTTTTTCCATAGGAAAACTGAAAATTCTATTTTGAATAACTTTGGCGCCGGTTGACGAATCCTCACAAATTTTTCAAAATAGGTGGGGCGCTCCGCTCCGCACCTACCCTGAAAGTCTCGGGGTGATTAGTCAAGCGGGGGCCGAGAAAAAAGGGGGGTCCCAAAACACGTTTTCCCCATGCATTTTTCCATAGGGACCTTTAGTTCAAGGTACAGCCCGAACGGCTGAACAGAATTATTTGAAATTTGGCAGAGAGGTAGTCCTCAGGTCAGGGATGTGCCTTTTGAATATCTGAAGTAAATCTGTTCTGTAGATCCTGAGAATATTTCAGTTAAATGTACATATATATCTATAAGCGCGCACCGTGTGCGTACGGTAAGTTTACCGTACGCGCACGCTGCCGTGCGCGAGCGTAATTCTGATTGGTGGTTACGTGACAGTAAACATTCCAGTCGGTCGAAATCAGGAAGTGTCGGCCGCCATTTTGTGTGTCTCACACTAAAAAACAAAGGTGGAGAACGTGAAAAGGGGCCAAGGTAAAGAGTTGCAGACCCCCTAGCCTTTGTCAGGGGGTCCAAAAGGACCCAGAAGTGTGAAAAATACATTTTTATTTTTATTTTTTGAAAATCGCGGGGTACGCTCACCGTGCGCGTACGGTAAGCGTACATCGGAAAAAAATAAATTAAAAAAATAGAATTAAAAATCAAAATGAAATGTTTGGATGTTGGTTGGCTCTAAAAAGAGCCGTTGTGTTCATGGAGTGTTTTTTGTACCTATAAGTAAGTACCGATGCAGAGTCTAAAGTTCAAGAGGAAGACTCTGTTCCCTTCATCATTGAAATGTACACCGTCTCCTCTATAAATGTCTTGCATGTTGTAACGCAAGTTGTTGTGGTATATAGAACCCATACCATAGTCTCTGAGGAAAGCAGAAACAGACTTATTGACGTGCTTTCTTGCTTTGTCAATCTGCGGACAAAATTGGTTGGACCAGTTCCATTTTTGCCTTTGACATATATTAGAATATACAAAGGCAGTTTGTGGAAAGAGTGACATCAATTGCACAAAGGTGTCCTTAATAAGCATTTCCAGACCTACCCCAGTTAAAGTGCCTAGGTCATTTCCACCACAGTGCACAATCATAAGGTTAGGCTGTGGGAGATGTAGAAAGGTTTTCACCAAAGGCATTAATTGGTGCCACTTTAACCCTCTCTGACCAATCCATTTAATGTCTACATTTGGCAAAGCAAGGTCTTTCACAATACCTCTTTTTTCTGCAAACTTTTCACTCCAGAAGACATAGCTGTGACCTACAATCCACACTGTGAACATCTTTCAAGGAGATCTGGATGCACTCAGAAGGTGTTTTTCAGTAGAATGGCAATATGAAAAGAAAGATAGATGTAAAATAGAGGCTGACATACTTTTTTTTTTTTTTTTTTAAACTGATTGGCTGATTCAAAACATTTTACAGTTAAAACTAGGCTGTATGTTTAGATTTTTACAAGCATGTTTTGTATTGGTTCAGAAAAATGTGTTCACACAGAACATTACTTTGGATTTGCTGTTAGGTTTGAAAAGTCAAGCACTCTTGCTCTTTGGATTAGAAACATTGTGTGCTGAACTTCTGACCTCTCTGCTCACACCAGTGTTCCATGACCTGTTGCTATGGTAGCAGGCAGAAGTCATGTTGGGGGAAGGGATCATTTGGAAAGGGTTGAAATTTGCAACCAATAGAAATGTGTGTTTCTATTTGCAAAAATTGTGGGAAGGACTGTGATTTGGAGTTAACATGTATATGTGTGAAAAAAGAGAGGGAAACATTGCCATTAACTGGTTCTGGTGAGAGGAGAGAGGTGTACAGCTCAGAGATTCTGGCTCTGATAATCTGCTGTTTGAGTGCCACATTTATTTCTGAACTAACTACTTTTAAAGGTGAGTTATGAATTTGAGAGGGAATGTATGTGGAGCATTTTGATATAAATAATAGAAATGTGATTCTTCTTTTAAAGTTGTTTTTCACATTTTGTGTTTTGGGAGATATTTAACTGTCTTGAAGTTGTGAGATATTATTGAGTATGTCTTCACCATAAGTTAAGGTGTACTGGTATCACCCAGGAATAATGTTTTCTGCCTAGAATCACACCATGAGTCTGTGTGCACAGAGGAATTGTTATCAGAGATTTAATTTGTGTTGCTCTTGCTCTGTTAGCCTTGCACTCGCAGGAAAGGGGCAGTTTGTTTTCTTAAAGTGTGATGGTTAGCATTGAGCAGAAATCACTTTCTCACAAATGAGAGGCAAGTGCAAACACATTTGAAAATAGCATGGTACATTTCCCTACCACTTTAAAAGTTGTGTTTTACATTTTATGTTAAGGAAGATATTTAAGTGCCTTGAACATGCTAGCTATTATGGAGTATGTCTTCACCATAAGTTAAGGTGTACTGGTATCACCCAGGAATACTGTTTTCTGCCTAAAATCACACCATGAGACAGTGTGCACACAGGAATTGTTATCAGAGATTTAATTTGTGTTGCTCTTGCTCTGTTAGCCTTGCACTCGCAGGGAAGGGACAGCTTGTTTTTTGGAACTGTGATGGTTTGTATTCAGCATAAAAAAGCTGTTTGGGCATGTGCTATTTTCTGTTTCTGAAAAATAAAATGAAAATGTGTGAGACTGTTAGAGTAATTATCACTTGCTCTACCACAGTGGTAAGTGTGCTTTCAAATTGCAAATCAAATTTCGTTTTCTGCCTAGAATCACACCATGAGTCTGTGCGCACACAGGAATTGTTGTCAGAGATTCAATTCATGTTACTCAGGTTCTTTCAGAATTGCATTCGTAGGAAAGGGGCAGCTTGTTTTATTGAATTGTGATGGCTAGCATTGAGCCCAAATTAATATGTCACAAATGAGAGGGCAATGCAAACACATTTGACATCAACATAGTAGATGTTCCTTACACTCCTGCAATGGGTCATGTAGTTTGTACATGTTCAGAAGTCAAATTAACCCTTACCACATATGTAGTGTTACATACATGTCTCCAATGTTTATGCAGTTGCGCAAGGATCAATGCAGATCTCTTTTGCACTTGACAGTAGACAGTCTCCAGAAGCACACTCTTAGCAGAGAGCAAGCTGTTTCTCATGTACAGTGAAGCTTACTATTCAGCGCTGTGTGGTGTTTCAGATAGCAGTGAGTAACGCTAATACATTGAACCTCACCAAGGCTCATTTACTTTGCTAGAGTGTAGTACGTCATTCAGGTTGCACATGTTCATGGTCTCAAAAAGCAGTTTGGGCATGTGCTGTTTTCTGTTTCTGAAAAATATAATGAAAATGTGTCAGACTGTTACAGTAATTATCATTTGCTCTACCATAGTCGTAAGTGTGCTTTCAAATTGCAAATCAAATTTTGTTTTCTGCCTAGAATCACACCATGAGTCTGTGTGCACACAGGAATTGTTGTCAGAGATTCAATTCGTGTTACTCTGGTTCTTTCAGACTTGCACTCGTGGGAAAGGGGCAGCTTGTTTATTGAACTGTGATGGCAAGCATTGAGCCCAAATTAATATGTCACAAATGAGAGGGCAATGCAAACACATTTGACATCAACATGGTAGATTTTCCTTACACTCCTGCAATGGGTCATGTAGTTTGTACATGTTCAGAAGTCAAATTAACCCTTACCACACATGTAGTGTTACATACATGTCTCCAATGTTTATGCAGTTGTGCAAGGATCAATGCAGATCTCTTTTGCACTTGACAGTAGACAGTCTCCAGAAGCACACTCTTAGCAGAGAGCAAGCTGTTTCTCAAGTACAGTCAAGCTTACTATTCAGCGCTGTGTGGTGTTTCAGATAGCAGTGAGTAATGCTAATAAATTGAACCTCAACAAGGCTCATTTCCATTGCTAGAGTATAGTACGTCATTCAGGTTCCACATGTTCATGGTCTCAAAAAGCAGTTTGGGCATGTGCTGTTTTCTGTTTCTGAAAAACATAATGAAAATGTGTCAGACTGTTACACTAATTATCACTTGCTCTACCATAGTCGTAAGTGTGCTTTCAAAGTGCAAATGAGTTTTCATTTTCTGCCTAGAATCACACCATGAGTCTGTGCACACACAGGAATTGTTGTCAGAGATTCAATTCGTGTTACTCTGGTTCTTTCAGAATTGCATTCGTAGGAAAGGGGCAGCTTGTTTTATTGAATTGTGATGGCTAGCATTGAGCCCAAATTAATATGTCACAAATGAGAGGGCAATGCAAACACATTTGAGATCAACATGGTAGATTTTCCTTACACTCCTGCAATGGGTCATGTAGTTTTTACATGTTCAGAAGTCAAATTAACCCTTACCACACATGTAGTGTTACATACATGTCTCCAATGTTTATGCAGTTGCGCAAGGATCAATGCAGATCTCTTTTGCACTTGACAGTAGACAGTCTCCAGAAGCACACTCTTAGCAGAGAGCAAGCTGTTTCTCATGTACAGTGAAGCTTACTATTCAGCGCCGTGTGGTGTTTAAGATAGCAGTGAGTAACGCTAATACATTGAACCTCACCAAGGCTCATTTACTTTGCTAAACTGTAGTACGTCATTCAGGTTGCACATGTTCATGGTCTCAAAAAGCAGTTTGGGCATGTGCTGTTTTCTGTTTCTGAAAAATATAATGAAAATGTGTCAGACTGTTACAGTAATTGTCACTTGCTCTACCATAGTCGTAAGTGTGCTTTCAAATTGCAGATCAAATTTCGTTTTCTGCCTAGAATCACACCATGAGTCTGTGCGCACACAGGAATTGTTGTCAGAGATTCAATTTGTGTTACTCTGGTTCTTTCAGAATTGCATTCGTAGGAAAGGGGCAGCTTGTTTTATTGAATTGTGATGGTAGCATTGAGCCCAAATTAATATGTCACAAATGAGAGGGCAATGCAAACACATTTGACATCAACATGGTAGATTTTCCTTACACTCCTGCAATGGGTCATGTAGTTTGTACATGTTCAGAAGTCAAATTAACCCTTACCACACATGTAGTGTTACATACATGTCTCCAATGTTTATGCAGTTGCGCAAGGATCAATGCAGATCTCTTTTGCACTTGACAGTAGACAGTCTACAGAAGCACACTCTTTGCAGAGAGCAAGCTGTTTCTCATGTACAGTGAAGCTTACTATTCAGCGCTGTGTGGTGTTTCAGATAGCAGTGAGTAACGCTAATACATTGAACCTCACCAAGGCTCATTTACTTTGCTAGAGTGTAGTACGTCATTCAGGTTGCACATGTTCATGGTCTCAAAAAGCAGTTTGGGCATGTGCTGTTTTCTGTTTCTGAAAAATATAATGAAAATTTGTCAGACTGTTACAATAATTATCACTTGCTCTACCATAGTCGTAAGTGTGCTTTCAAATTGCAAATCAAATTTCGTTTTCTGCCTAGAATCACACCATGAGTCTGTGTGCACACAGGAATTCTTGTCAGAGATTCAATTCGTGTTACTCTGGTTCTTTCAGAATTGCATTCGTAGGAAAGGGGCAGCTTGTTTTATTGAATTGTGATGGCTAGCATTGAGCCCAAATTAATATGTCACAAATGAGAAGGCAATGCAAACACATTTGACATCAACATGGTAGATTTTCCTTACACTCCTGCAATGGGTCATGTAGTTTGTACATGTTCAGAAGTCAAATTAACCCTTACCACACATGTAGTGTTACATACATGTCTCCAATGTTTATGCAGTTGTGCAAGGATCAATGCAGATCTCTTTTGTACTTGACAGTAGACAGTCTCCAGAAGCACACTCTTAGCAGGTTACTCTGGTTCTTTCAGAATTGCATTTGTAGGAAAGGGGAAGCTTTAATTCATGTTGGTTTTATTGTGTTTTTCACTTGTAGGAAAGGGGGAGATAGTATTATAAGATTTGAAAAGCACAAAATATATAGTAATAAATTTAAATTACATAAAGGTATTTTTTTTTAGTTTCTTTCAGGTATTGCTGAACAACAGTGAAGTACTGAACCATTTTTTAATGAAGAGAGTTATCTTCAAAGTAATAGTTTGCTGCATGCAGTTGACACCAGTGGCCGAGCTTATGAAGTGAAAGATGGTTGTATAATGGAAAAGGAGAAAATGGTTCCAGGAAATGAGGAAGAAGTGATAGCTGATGAGGTTATGGGGAGACGTCCTAAAGCCCCAGTGTACACTTTGAATTGTAGTAGTATTTGTACTGTACGACAGGAATCTATTGATAAATTACGTAAATTTCTAAGAGAATATAGTAAAAAAAGTGTAAAACAGAAGATTAAGGTGCTTCAAAGACTAGATCCATGTAGAGTGAGAGAGAATACTGGTTTGCAAGGACATTCTCTGGCTTGTCTTTCTAGGAACATTTGCCAAAGTGTTTTTCACCATTTTAGGATGCTGGCGGTTCATCATACTGAAATGAGAAAGTTTGTGAGAAGATTGTATTTTGCTAAAAGTCCAGCACTAAAGTTAAATGAGTTGAATAGGGCTATGTTCCGTGGATCTGTATCAGATGTAGAGAAGGTTACTGATGAAATTCAGTTTTGTTACTTTGGTCCGGAACAAGAAAGTGCAGATAATGACACAATAATTGAAGAAAATGTGGAAGACAATGTAGAACCTACTATTAGTAAAAATTTTGAAGATCAAATGACAAAATTTACTATCATCTCTAATGAAAGACCAAATATTACTTGTATATGTTGCCGGAGAAGCCATTATAAAAAACAAACAATATATGTTGATCTCTGTAAAAAAAGTGAAAAAGAAGATAATACAAGTGGTTGGATTTTGCTACATATTTATTTCTGGAAAATTGTTTTGATTTGGGTGAATATCACCGTATTTGTAAATACTGTTATAACAAGTTAGAAAAAAAAAAAATGCCAGCAAGAGCTGTACATAATAATTTAGAATTGGTTGAAATTCCTGCAGAACTTAGTGATTTAAATACGTATGAGTCTATATTCATTCAATGTGCCCATCCATTCCAGACTATAGTTCGTATGGAGCCCAAAACTGGCAAATTACCTCCTTCGGATTTACAAAGAGGTTCAAAAGGAAGAGTTGTCTATTTGCCATTGGATTTGAAAAAAAATATGGAAACTATTGATGCAGATACATTGGAAACTGAACCATTAGTTATTTTGGTTAATGGAGTACCAACAAAGAACAAGAAAATTTGGCAGGAGCTGGTAGATGTACGAAAAGTACAAAGAGCAAATTTATTTTTGAAAAGAAATAACAAATGGTATGAAACAATTTATATGGATGAAGATGAAGAAGTTTTACTACCAGACTCAGGAATACCAGCTGGGCAAATTGAAAAAGTGGATAAGTCAAAAGAAGAAGAAATTTATGAACATTTCAGCATACATCCTCTTCATTCAAAAGAAGTTATGGCAAACACTATTGATCTGTTTCAGATGAAGAAAGTACAAGGAACTCCAGTGAGTGTATGGGAGGAGAGCTTGGAAGCTCGTTGTTTTCCCCAGCTGTTTCCTACAGGAAAAGGTGGACGATATGATGAACGTCCAGTACAGATTCCTGCTTCTGAGTATCGGACTACAAGATTATATACAGAAGATCCCAGATTTCGTCAAAGTATTCCTTATTTGTTCCATCTTTTATTTGAAAGTGACTTGTCAGCACTATCTTATGCAGTAAATCACATTTTGAAAACTGGAGTACATCTACGTAATGTGTCTGCAATGGATTTTATGAACAAAGTGCAACAGCGAGATGATCATTTGGAATCTCAATTGATTAATCTAATGGCTTGTCAGCGTGGGACAAATGAATATTGGTACCGACGCCATGGAGAATTGAAGTGTATGTTACGGAATTTAGGAACTCCTACATGGTTTCTCACTCTAAACTGTGCTGAGTACGCCTGGGATGATCTTCTGGATTTTCTTCGAGAGGCAAATTCAAATATTGAAAACATCCAATACAAGACAGCAGGAGAATTGTGCTCATTAGATCCGGTTAATGTTTGCAGATATTTCAATCATAGATTTGAGGCTATGATGTCCTTCATCTGCAATAAAAAAAATCCACCTCTTGGAGAAGTTGTGGATTTCTTTTGGAGAAAAGAGTACCAAGCAAGAGGTGCTCCTCATATTCATATGCTGTTGTGGATCAGGGATGTACCAAAATTTGGAACAGATTCTGATGATGCAGTTTTAAATTTCATCGAAGGATATGCAACATGTGCTATACCTAAAAGCACAGAAGAGAAACACTTAAAAGAGCAAGTTTTACGTTTCCAAAGTCATCGGTGTGGAAAATACTGTCGACGAAAGTACAAGAGTAAAGAAAAATTCTACACAAAATGTCGATTTGGATTTCCACGACCTGTTCTTTCAAAAGGAAGAGTCAACAGTTTTATGTCAGCTGTGCAACATACTATTACAAGAAAATCTCCCAAAAATATGTACAACCTAAGAAGAAAAGAAGAGTCAAAATATATAAATGACTACAACCCAGTCATTTTATCCATGTGGAATGCTAACATGGATATACAGTATGTTGCTGACAATTCTATTGCTGTTGCTCGGTATGTCACATCTTACATCACTAAATCTGAGAAAACGGAATTGGGGAAATGTGGGAAGAGATTTCTCACGAGAAGACTGTCAGTAAGAAGCTATACAGTTTCAGTTTAAAGATGTTATCGCATCGAGAAATTGGATCCTACGAATGCTCAGATAGGTTATCATCTGCAAGTCTGTACTCCAAATCCAGTTGAATAATTTGGGTAAGTTTAGGCCTTGCAGGAATGCGAAATCGGGTACTGAAATCTGTTGGAGAAATTGAATATTTGGCAGAGAACGACCCGGAAAGTACAGATATTTTGAAATCAAACATGTTGGACACATATTACCCAAAAAGAAGTCGTCATCTTGAGAACAGGAATTTTACTACTTAGCACTTTTACAGCTGTTTAAACCATGGTGTTCAGAGGATGAATTACTTGGAGATTTCCACAGCTATGAAGATTCCTTTAATGCATGTAAAGATACGATTGAATGCAGTACTTTCACAAATTATGTGCAAATGTTAAATGAAGAAATTGAACAGTAAGCTACAATTGCAGCTGAAGTAGCTAGAGACAGTTCTCAAGACAGCCAAAGTTCTGGAACACTCAGTCAAGATCCCCTAGGACAACCAATTGTAGAAAATGAAGCTGCAATAGCCATGACTGAAGTGTAAACAGCTATGAATCAAGCTCAGGAAGATTTAGTAGACTTACCAAATTTGGAAGAGCAACTGAATGAAGAACAAAACAAATTTATGAAGAAGTCACAAAAAAAATGGACCATGGATTACTACATGAAAAGAAAGAGTGCTCATGCGGATCATTTGAACCAATCAGGATGTATGTGAGTGGACAAGCTGGAACTGGAAAAAGTTTCTTAATTAAAGTCATCCGAACCTACCTACAGCAAAATTCAGATTCAACTTTATCTTGTGTTGTTACTGCTCCAGCTGGATTAGCAGCATATAACATAAAAGGAATTACCTTACATCGCTTGCTAATGTTACCAGTGGAGCATGAGAACAAAATAGAATATTACTAGTTAACAGGAGAAGCATGCTTCGAAGTTTCAAGAGTGTTGAAGAAGATGCAAGTTCTCATTATTGATGAGGTAAGCATGGTATCAAACTTAATGCTTGCCTTTGTGCATTTAAGAATGCAGCAAATTCTAAAGAGAGACTATGACGTGTTATTTGGAGGAAAACATGTTATAGTTTTTG
Source organism: Triturus cristatus (assembly GCF_964204655.1). Taxonomy (NCBI): domain Eukaryota; kingdom Metazoa; phylum Chordata; class Amphibia; order Caudata; family Salamandridae; genus Triturus; species Triturus cristatus. The sequence goes on along the minus strand of NC_140587.1, from coordinate 344,142,485 downwards.
GGGATCTTCTGCAGCTCACTCCAGTTAAAGGTCAACCAGTGTTTAATACTGTGACACATGAAGACACAAAGAAGTCATTAGGAAGTATTGGTAATGCGAATATTTGGTCATTCTTTGAGTACAAAGAACTCACTACCAATATGAGGCAAGCAAACGATGAAGATTATGCAAGTATTCTGAAAGATATCAGAATTGGACTACTCACAGAAGTTGGCAGAGAAGCATTACAGAGTCGGTTGCTACATAATTTATTTCCAAATGAAGAAATAGTTGCAGAGAAAATATACCAGAACATTGCTGAAAAAAATATTGTAATCTGCTTAATGCCAACACTACGTGAATGCTCGATATTCAATGAGGAACTTTTGAAACTAGAAAAGGAAGAGATTAAGAAAATGGAAGCAGTGGACAAAATTCAGCATGAAGGAATTACTATTACATTAACAGGCAAACTGAAAAATAAATTGAATTCTCTAGAGAAGAATATTTCGAAAACAGCTGGATTAGAAAAAAATCTTTATGTTTGTATGAACTGTCGAGTATTTTTAAGAAGAAATTTGGATGTAGAAAAAGGTTTAGTGAATGGAGCTATGGGTAAAGTTGTGGGTTTTGTGAAATACCAGAAAAAAGATGGAATTGAATTTTCAAAAATAAAATTTGATCAGATTGAAGAGGTTAAAGACATTTGTCGTTGTTTCCATTTTCTCTAGCATATGCTGTAACTATTCACAAATCTCAAGGATTAACTGTGGATAGTGCTTTTGTAAACATTGGTTCAACTGTGTTCAAAGAAGGTATGGCATATGTTGCTTTGTCACGAGTGAAAACATTATCTGGTCTATTCATGATAGACTTTGATGAGTCAAAAGTTAGTGCTGATGTCGGAAAAGGAGAATTGAGAATATCTGTAATGAGGATGTACAGAAGAGAAAACAAAAGGATAGTGATGTGACTGCAAGCAAAAAGAAAAAGGACAGTGTTGAAGAGGTTGTTGGTTGTCATTTTGAAAATAGCTCTGGTGTCAACTGCTACGCTAATGTAGTGCTGAATGTTGTATTTTATCTTGAAAGTTTGCAAGAGCAGATAATACTAAATCATGAAAAAAGATTCTGCTCTCTGCTGAGTTTTCTTTTTGAGAAGCCGAGTAACGATAAAACTGAAATAGAAAGTGCTTCTGATGTTAGAAAACTTTTAGATGTATGTTCAGGAAGTACACAGTTTACTCAAAATGTCCAGCAAGATGCACAGGAATTCTTGATGTATATTCTTATGGTACTGGAAGAAGAAGGGGTAGAAATTGAAAATATGTTTGGTCTGTCTTATAAATGGGAACATAGTTGTGAAGACTGTTTCAACACATGCAGCTCTAATGTTGATTCTGAAAGGTTCATATATTTAACATTACCAGAGAGTCAATCAGTCACTTTTAGTAAATTAGTTAAAGATGCCAATCACAGCATGGAATGTTCTAAATGTAAATCAGACATGTTTTCAACGTTATTTTTAAAGAAATATGGACAGTATATAATTTTAATGATACAACGTTGTAGAGCTCATGGAACAAAATTGGACACTTCTATAAAGAAGTTTGTTGGAAAACAATTATCAATATCAGGAAAAACTTTTGTTGCAGTTGCAATAATTTTTCATGATGGACCTACGATAACTTCTGCTCATTACACAGTTTATCTAAAATGTGAAAAAGTCTGGACACTGTGTAATGATTCTCAATTGATTTTCAAGCAACGTTTGCCAGCAGAATTACCAAATTCCTACTTAATTTTTCTAAAACCAAAATTTTAGATACAAATTGCAACATCTGAACAAATCATTTTTTGTGATTTTATTGGATTACCATTGGATATTTCATCAAAAAAGAATTTAAAAATTACCATTTGGCCTCATGGAAAGGTAAAAATTTCTCTTGTGGACTTCTTTGACAGATTTTATTTGGGTGTATGAGCTTAAGCAACAAGATTTACAGACGTTATTTATTGAAAATAGTTTTTGTTGCTAGATGATATTTTTATTATATATATTATATTTCTATCAAGGTATGTTTTACTGAGAAGAGATTTAGGGCTTTTTTTAAACAATCTTTCAGTTTGTTAATTTTTTTGCCTGCTGTTAAGTGATGAATGCAATTGGTTTCACAATTTGCAGTGAAATTCAATATATTCTGAAAACAGCAAAAAAAAGAACAAAACATGTCTTTGTTAAATATGAAAATATGTGTAATGTATTGTAAAATGTATTGTTAAATATTAATCCTTTTTTTCTTTTGTTACAGATTGAGAAAGAAATTTTATGAAAATTAATCCTTTTTTTCTAGCAATTTAAAAAAACCATTTAATGAAAATTAAGTTGTTCAGGTAAGTTTGAAATATCTGTATTTATCACACATTTACTTTCGTAGTTCCTTGTTTTCAGTTCTCCTCACTCTGCTGTTGTCATTTCTCTTGTGGTCCCTGAAGTACATTAAAGGATGTAATAAATATTTTTTTTAAAGAAAACAGATGAAATAAAAAAAAAAAATTGTGAGGTAGGGTGGCTCCTAAAAGAGCCCTTGTGTTAATACAGGGACAGAGGAAAGAAAGAATGGGAATATTAGAAGGAACCGCACTTGTGCTGCTCAATCTTATTATCTATTAGAGGAATACTAGATTCCCCCACAGCAATAAGATGTCATTTGAGATGTCATCAGTGATGTCATGAGTGATGTCACTGACCATGTCATGAGTGATGTAATATGTGACGTCATCAGCAGTGGATTGCGGGTGCGCGAGTTATAGTTAGCTTAACTAACTATAACGGGGCAATTTCATTGGTTTTTTACGAGTGAAATGTCCAGCTAACTATAACGTGTGTGAAACCTATGGTTTTTTTCACTGAATTTGCAAGGCTTTTTAAATGCTAATTCCTAACTATAACGTGTGTGAAACCCATGGTTTTTTCACTGAATTTGCAAGGTTTTTTAAATGCTAATTCCTAACTATAACGTGCGTGAAACCCATGGTTTTTTCACTGAATTTGCAAGGTTTTTTAAATGCTAATTCCTAACTATAACGTGTGTGAAACCCATGGTTTTTTCAGTGAATTTGTATGGTTTTTTAAATTCTAATTCTTACTTATAACGTGTGTGAAACCCATGGTTTTTTTCAGTGATTTTGTATGGTTTTTTAACTACAAATTCTTATATTAAACGTGTGATTTTTTTTTTTTTGCAAGGTTTTTTACATCTTTTTCTTTTTACTTGATATTCTCTTTATACACTATGCTTAAATTTTAAAAATTCTGCAATATATATTTTTTTTTTAACCAAACAGGTAAGATATATTAGTATAACATAGTGATTCTTTTTTTCCATTTTTTTTTTTTTTTTTACGTGCGCGTACGGTAAGCTTACGGTAAGCGTACGTTTTGCGTAATGCACGTAATATTTCTATTCTTTTTGCGTATGGTTACGCAATTTACGTAGTCGTGCGTACTGCGTACGCGGCGCGTAAGCGCATACGTTACACGCGCACGTTACGCGGAAGTGTTGGGGCGTGCCTGTTATGCGCATGCGCGCGTGCGCGTGTCTTTTATACGCGCATGCGTACTTTTTACCGTAAGCGCTCCGTAAGCGCTCCGTAAGCGTAACGTACGCGCACGGTGGGTCATGTGATCAAGAAACAACACTTTTGATTGGTTTAAAGTACTTTCAGTTCTAGAACTCTCCTACACCACACCCATTCCCCATTCTGCTTGTGATCCCTTAGGAGAAGGAGCTGGGTTGTCTTTGGGATACGATGGCAGACAAGCACTCCTCTTCTGAGAGTGAGGCTAGCAGCACCACCATCAGGCAGAGAAGGAGGAAACAGAAGAGCTCTTTTATATGGGAGTATTTTACTTTTCCTGAGGATGAGAAAAAAGTAAATGCTGCTTTAGTGACTTGCAAGCTTTGCCAGCGTGTACTTTCTAGAGGTAATCCTAACAAGAAGTATTCCTTCGGGAATCAAACTATGTTAAGACACCTTGAGGATGTACACCCTAGGACAAATGCTCGACATACTAGAGGAAACCCTACAGTAAGTCGACCAAGCACATCCACAGCAGCTCAGCCGAGTCCATCTTCGGCAGCTCAGCTGAGCCCTTCATCTGTGGGGGGAGATTCACCTTTTTCTGGTCCTCTGGAAACTAACCATCGATTTGCGAGGGTTACAATGCGGTGCTCAAATTGCCATGGTCTAATTGTTCGTGGGGAGACCAGTCTTCCCCTAATTAACAACAGAATAGACCAGCACATTTGTCCTACCAGCTAATATTCCCATTATTTCTTTCCTCTGTCCCTGCATGAACACAACGGCTCTTTTAAGAGCCAACCTTACCTCTCAACTTTTTAAAATTTTTTATTAAAAACTTTTTTTTTTTTTACCGTACGCGTTCGGTAAGCGTATTTTTTTTTTTTTTTAATAAAAAACACTAAAAAACAATTACCACATTACAAGGTCCTTGAGGGATTAATAACGAAATACTGAAAATCTGTTTGAGGACGAGTGGAAAAAAGGGACCGTCAAATTTCTGACTTACCTGACCCACCCAAAAATTTAATTAGAAAACAGTATTCCTCATTTATACCAGTACACCTTAATTTATGGTGAAAACATAGTCCATAATATTTTACATGTTCCTTACATTTTAATTTCTCCCAAAACACAAAATGATAAACACAAATTCAACAAAAGGAATTCCAATTCTATTATTCATTTCTTAATTTACCACATACATCCCCTCTCAAACTCATAACTCACCTTTAAAATTAGTTAGTTGTGAAAGAAATGTGGCACTCAAACAGCAGATTATCAGAGCCAGGATCTCTGTTCTGTACACCTCTCTCCTCTCTGCAGAACCAGATAATGGCAATGTTTCCCTCTCTTTTTCCACACATATACATGTTAATTTCAAATATCAGTGCTTCCCCCTTTTTTTCAAATGTAATCACACATTTCTATTGGTTGAAAACCAACCCTTTTCCAAAAGTACCCTTCCCCCAACTTGACTTCTGCCTAGTACCCTTCCCCCAACTTGACTTCTGCCTGCTACCATAGCAACAGCTCATGGAACACTGCTGTGTGGAGTCAGGTCAGAAGTTCACCACACAATGTTTCATTTCCAAAGAGCAAGAGTGCTTGACTTTTCTAACCTAACAGCAAATCCATAGTAATGTTCTTTGGTAACACATTTTTCTGTACCAATACAAAACATGCTTCTATAAATTGACACATACAGCCTAGTTTTTAGTGTAGAATGGTATGAAACAGCCAATGAGTTCTTTTTATTTTTAAAAAATATGTATGTCTCCATTTCCAAACTGTCTTTCATTTCTTTTTCCCATTCTACTGAAATACACCTCCTGAGTGCATCCAGATCTCCTTGGAAGATGTTCACAGTGTAGATTGTAGGGCACAGCTATGTCTTCTGGACTGAAAAGTATGCAGAGAAAACAGGTATGGTGAGAGACCTTGCTTTGCCAAATGTAGACATTAAATGGATTGGTCAGAGAGGGTTAAAGTGGCACCAATTGATGCCATTGATGAAATCCTTCATGCAAATCCAACACCCTGACTTCATAATAGTGCACTGTGGTGGCAATGACCTAGGCACTTTGACTGGGGTAGGTCTGGAAATGCTTATGAAGGACACCTTTGCACAACTGTTTTCACTTTTCCCTAAAACTGCCTTTGCGTATTCTAACATATGCCAAAGGCAAAAATGGAACTGGTCCAATCATTTTTGTCCACAGATTGAGAAAGCTAGGAAACACGTCAACAAATCTGTTTCTGCTTTCCTCCGAGACTATGGTATGGGTTCCATTTACCACAACAACTTGCGTTACGACATGCAAGACATTTATAGAGGAGATGGTGTACACTTCACAGATGAAGGGAACAGAGTCTTCCTCTTGAACCTTAGACCCCTAATATCTAAACACTTAAATCTAAATTTTATTTCATTTTTATTTTTTTTTCCTACCGTACGCGTACAGTAAGCTTACCGTACGCGTACTCCGCGATTTTTTTTTAAAATTAATAAATGTTTTTTTCGTACTTTTGTATCCTTCTTTGACCCCCTTTCAAATGTTAGGGGGTCTGTAACTCTCTTCCTTGCCCCCTTTTCATGATATCTCCCTTTTTTTTTCTGTGTGAAACACACGAAATGGCGGCCGACACTCCCTGATTTCTTCCGATTCGAATGTTTACAGTCATGTGACAACCAATCAGATTTGAGCTCGCGCACGGCACCGTACGCGTACAGTAAGCTTACCGTAAGCGCACGGAGCGCGCTTACAGATATATATATTGATTTAAATGCTATTTTCTCAGGAACTACTGAACAGATTTACACCAGACCTACAAAAGGCACATCCTTGACCTGAGGACTACCTCTCTGGCAAATTACAAGTAATTCTGTTCAGCCGTTCGGGCTGTAACTGTGTCTAAAGGTCCTACGGAAAAATACATGGGGAAACGCGTTTTGGGACCCCCCTTTTTTCTCATCCCCCGCTTGACGAATCACCCCGAGACTTTCAGGGTAGGAGCGGAGCGTAGCGCCCCATTAGTTTTGAAAATTTTCCGAGGATTAGTCGACCGGCGCCAAAGTTATTCCAAATAGAATGTTGCGGATTTCCTATGGAAACACGGTCCTAACTATAACTATCTACTGACGACCGCCAGTAGATAACATATAGATATATATATAGATATATATATATATATATATATATATTACCTACTGGCAGTCGCCAGTAGGTAGTTATAGTTAGGACCTATTTGCCATAGGAAATCCGCAACATTCTATTTGGAATAACGTTGGCGTCGATTGATGAATCTTCGCGACAGTTTCCAAACTTTTGGCCAGCTCCGGTCCGCTCCTATCTTGAAAATTTCAAGGTGATTCATCAAGCAGTGCCCGAGAAAAAAGGGGGGTCCCAAAACGCGTTTTCCCCATGCATTTTCCCATAGGACCTGTTGACGCAGCTACAGCCCGATGTGCTGAACGGAATTACACCAAATTTGGCAAAGAGGTAGTCCTCAGTTCAGACTCGTGCCTTTTGCTTAAATGGTGTAAATCCGTTCAGTAGTTCCTGAGAAAATCAAAAGTAAAATCACATATATCTGGGCGGAGCCTAACCACACTTTTCATCGTGAGATCTGATTGGCTGTCAGCACTTCATCCAAGAAGTGTTGGCAGCCATCTTGGGACCAATATACATGATAGCACCTCATTAAAAAGCATTGCAGTTAATAGAAGGTTTTAAGACTTTAGTTACATTATAAATCATTTGTTGATGGTACCATACTCATTTTAGGAATTGTGGTGTGTTCTAAGGTGATTTTACCATGTGAAAAAGCCTTCTGCTGGGATATCATGAATCATGTTTGAGAGAAAACTATTTTCTCATGCTTTTCTCACAGAGGTTTGGAAGGTGATCTATAAGCTAAACTGAGAGCATATTTTCTGTAAATTCACATTATCTTTCTCAGTCATGTGAGAATGAAGTCTGACATTCTCAGTAAAACATGTACATCCAACAAGGGCAGATACTGTCAGTTGATTCCTTTGTGTTCTACTGCAGCTTCCCAGAGTGTTCTAAAGTACAACTGGAGAGCTAACAGTCCTACTTATGACAAACGTATTGCACACCTGAAGCCATCTTGATTGGAATAAAGTGGTAACACTTAAAACATTTAATTTACAAAGGAACAAAATGAGGGGGTTCATATTGCCATAGAAATTATGATTAGTGCTGCAGAAAGAAAAATTAGGGCACATTTTGTCTTCTCAAATCCCCTTCTATTTCATAAAAAGATTCTGACATGCAGACTGAAACATGCACTTTGAATACCAGCAGCAGACTTCCCTGGTGAGCAGTAGCTTTACTCCAGTGATCTAATGAGCAACTAGACGGCAAACATTCATAATTTATGGCAAATGTGTGAAACATCTGAATGCCTTCTTGATGGAACCAAAGTAAAAAACTGAAAGTATTTCCTACTGAGGAGACTGCAGTAAATGAGGAAATTAGGAAACTTCATAACAAATAAATCTCCCAAGATGGCCACCAGAGACAAAAGAGCCCAAATGTAGCCCAAATATCACCCAGATGTAGCCCAAGTATAGCCCAATGACAGAATGTCCTAGAGTGTTCTAACGAACAACTAGAGCGCTAACAGTCCTACTTATGACAAAAGTATGTCACACCTGAAGCCATCTTGATTGGAATAAACTGGTAACACTTAAAACATTTAATTTAAAAAGGAACACAATGAGGGCGTTCATTTTGCCATAGAAATTATGATTGGTGCTGAAGAAAGAAAAATTAGGGCACATTTTGAGTGACTTCTCAAATCCTCTTCTATTTCATTAAAAAATTCAGATATGCAGACTGAAACATGCACTTTTAATTCCAGCAGCAGACTTCCGTGGTGAGCTTTACTACAGTGATCTAATGAGCAACTAGAGTGCTAACATTCAGAATTTATGGCAAATGTGTGACATATCTGAATACCTTCTTGATGGAATCAAAGTAAAAAACTGAAAGCATTTCCTACTGAGGAGACTGCAGTAAATGAGGAAATTAGGAAACTTCATAACAAGTAAATCTCCCAAGAAGGCCACCATCTGATGATGTAATCAGTGATGTCATTTGAGATGTCATCAGTGATGTCATGAGTGATGTCAATGACCATGTCATCAGTGATGTAATATGTGACGTCATCAGCAGGGCATTGCGGGCGCGCCAGTTATAGTTAGCTGAACTAACTATAACGGGGGAATTTCAATGGGTTTGTATGAGTGAAAAGTCCAGCTAACTATAACGCCCCTGAAACCTATATTTTTTTCAGTGAATTTCTAAGGTTTTTTAAATGCTAATTCCTAACTATAACGTGCATGAAACCTATTGTTTTTTCAGTGAATATATATATATATATATATATATATATTTTCACTTAAAAAAACATAGGTTTCACACACGTTATAGTTAGGAATTAGCATTTAAAAAACCTTGCAAATCCACTGAACTCGTGCAACCGCAATCCACTGCTGATGACGTCACATATTACATCACTCATGACATGGTCAGTGACATCACTCATGACATCACTGATGACATCACTGATGACATCATCCTTGTGATAGAGTGGCGGTTGCGGGAGTTATAGTTATCTGAACTAACTATAACGGGGGAATTTCAATGGTTTTTTATGAGTGAAATGTCCAGCTAATTATAACATGTGTGAAACCTATGGTTTTTTAAGTGAATTTGCAAGGTTTTTTAAATGTTAATTCCTAACTATAACGTGTGTGAAACCTATGGTTTTTTAAGTGAATTTGTAAGGTTTTTTAAATGCTAATTTATGTATGTATTATTATATTTTTTACATATTTATTTTACAATAAACTACCTATGTATATAGTTATAGATTGATCCTGTATTATGGAATGGATCAGCTCTTTTTTTTTTAATTTGGATGAAGTTGAACAGCATAGTTAATATCTTCTATAAACGTATAAACAGTTTAAAATGTTTTTTTTTTTTTAAAGTTTTTTTCACGGTGCGCGCACCCCGCGATTTTTTGAAAAAAAAATAAAATGTTTTTTTCACCCTTCGGGGTCCTTCAGGGACCCCCTGACAAAGGCTCACAGCCCCCCTCCTTAAAATAATAAAATAAATAAAAGACCGGCATCGCGCCGGAGCCCACGCCCCCTCCTTGCAGCACTCTGCAAACGCGACCCCTGGCCAGCTGTAAGTTGTGGAATTAATTCCCTTTCAATACTGAGGGTCCCTGAGGGTCAACTAGCCCACCAGGTATCTCCAGTATGCGCGAGGGAGCTGCGTTGCAGACAGGTGTTCTGAGGCCACGTCCCTTTTTACACTTCTATGCAACACAGCTCTGTGGCGCTTAGTAGAGGTACCTAGTGGGCTAGTTGGACCTTAGGGATCCTCAGGATTCAAGGGGTCTTAATCTCCCAACTTAATAAATGGCCACAGGACGTGTTTACACAGTGGGGAAGGGGGGGGGGGGGGACGGGGCCTGTGGTGACGTGTGCAAACACGCCCTATGGCACATTTTAAGTTGGGGAAATAATTCCCCTTCAATCCTGAGGGCCCCTGGGGGCTAACTAGCCCACCAGGTGCTTCCAGTAAGCGCCACTGAGCTGCGTTGCAGAGAGGTGGTCCAGGCCGTGCCACTTTTTACACCTCTCTGCAACGCAGCTCTGTGGCGCTTACTGGAGGTACCTAGTGGGCTAGTTGGACCCTAGGGACCCTCAGGATTCAAATGAACTTAATCTCCCAACTAAAAACGGCCACAGGGCATGTTTACACAGTGGTGAAGGAAGGGGACGGGGCCTGAGTTAACGTGTGCAAACACGTCCTGTGGCGCATTTTAAGAGGTAGTTTTAATCCCCTGCCCTATCATATACTAGCGGCTTACAGAGGAGGTCATGCTGATCACAGGGGGACCCCAACGCATAGTGTTCCCTAGTGTATGTAGGTGTTTTCACTGTATTCTGAGTTTCTTTTAACATAGCACTGGCTCAAGGACTGGTTAGTCAGACTCAGTTACCACCAGTATCCGTCTGAAAAAGTTGAGGGTACAGGATGATTTTGCAACAAGGCTTTTTTCTGCTCTTCTGTTTGCTCTTTCTGCACGTTATCCTTCTTCCTGCACTTTTCTGTGTCTTTGAGGACTTCTGTTGCCTCTTTCTGCATTTCTTTTTATTCTTTCTGTGTGTTTTTTCTTCTTTCTTCACATGTCCTATCTCTGTAGGCATAGTTAGAAATTAGCATTTAAAAATCCTTTGAAATTCACTGAAAAAACCATAGGTTTCAGGCACGTTATATTTAGGAATTAGCATTTAAAAAACCTTTGAAATTCACTGAAAAAACCATAGGTTTCAGGGGCGTTATAGTTAGCTGGACTTTTCACTCTTACAAAACCATTGAAGTTCCCCCGTTATAGTTAGTTCAGCTAACTATAACTCGTACGCACGCAATGCACTGCTGATGACGTCACATATTACATCACTCATGACATGGTCAGTGACATCACTCATGACATCACTGATGACATCTCAAATGACATCACTGATGACATCATCCAGTGAATGCGTGTTTTTCTGTCAATGACATAAGGGACTCCCCTTTTTTCTCAGCCCCCGCTTGACGAACCACCCAGAGACTTTCAGGGTAGGAGCTGAGCGGAGCGCCCCATTAGTTTTGAAAATATTGCGAGGATTCGTCAACCGGTGCCAAAGTTATTCAAAATAGATTTTTCAGATTTCCTATGGGAACTCGGTCCTAACTATAACTATCTACTGGCGACTGCCAGTAGATAATATATATATATATATATATATATATATAAAAATTAACATGTATAGAATCTACTTTACATCATAAAATTTATTTGAATATTTAGTACTATTTAGGAATTTATTTTGTAATACAATTATGAAAGCATGTTTCACTGTATTTATTATAATTGTTTTCTTGTATCTTCTGATCTACAGACTGGATCACGGGCTGTAGAGTTTCATTTGTTATTTAGAATGTGATTTGTAAATAGCACTTTACATGTGATTGTTCTTCAATGGTTTATAGCTGTTTGTTCAAGTTAAGTCAGAACAAGGAAACCTTTTCTGACACAGGTTGGCTAACTCGACTTCCTGTGCATACTGTCCTAACCATAAAATGATGTTTGAAGTGCACACGGTGAAGGACGTTCAGACTCAAAGTATCTGCTGCGGGTAGCAGTGGATACTATCCAATGTAAACAATAATGTCATGTCGTAGAGAACCATAGAATTTTGAAAAGTCAGAACATTAGAGCAAAAGCCTCTAATTGACAAATATGCTGCGAGGCACATGCACCTGGACTGAACAGCAGTTCACACGTCTTCCAGTAATGCACAGATATGTTGAAAGCTCATAGGAATCAACTTCTAAACAAAAGCAACAGGACCTCAAACACGTACGATTTTTCAGGTCTGTACATATGTTTGTCAGTTATGTTAGTTTTGATACATTTTGCACATTAATGTACATTCTTATGATGTTAGCAACAGAATGACAAAGGATGTTATATTTAAAATGCCCAATACAATGTGTTTTAACTTACACAGATTCATAGACTATTCTTGACAATAGGTACAGTGATATAAGTGTAGTTTTACTACATCAATCATATTCTATATGTATTTCCTGCTATATTTCTTGCCAAATCCATAATATGAGTCATAAATGAAGCCATCCTAGCTTCTCATAATCAGGTAATAGAATACATGTACAGCTGAAGGAGGTTTCAAGAAGTTATATATGCCGTTGTATAAACTACAGTGACTAGATTCACAGAATTGTGTGAGAAGTAAATATAAGCTATACACAAGAATCAAATTTGGAGTGGGCGTAACTCGCGTAATTTTCTCTTGCGTAATTGCTCATAATTTCGGCAAAACGACTTGTACTTATGTGCAATTACATGACAAACATAATCCAGCATTTAGCATTATATTCCAAAATGGAACTGAAGATGCATTTTGTAGTAAGAAAAAAGCACTAAATGATACCGGACATGAACGGAAATAGCAAGGAGCCACTCGCTCTTTCTTAGTTCATTGGCCCTGTGTGTGTGCAGTAAGATTTTGCCCCCAAATTACTCTTAATTACTCAAGCTTGATAATGGCGTCATTGTTGTCATTTACAAGAGTAATGCACAAATTAAATTTCACCCAGGCCAGAATAAAATGAGTAAATAGTTGATTTTACATGTTCAATATGCTCTTTTTTTCAAACTTGTTAAGGGGCTACTGCCTTAGTAGCTCCCCTTATTAGGTCTTACCTGATACAGCTCATGTGCTGTCGCTTGCGATCGGTTGTTTTTTAAAAACAAAACCCATACATATGTGTTTTTAGCCCACCCATAACCTACTATTGATTGGATTCATTGTTTTGTTTCCTTCCGTTGGTAACCGTATGTCAGTGTGTTTTGGCTTTATTTGAACTTCATGTTGTCTCCATGTGTTTTTTCTTGCCTGGAGAATGTACCAAGTACTGATTGATATCTTGACACTGCCTGTGCTCAGATTATCCTATGATCCCTTAAATCAAACTTTCCCTCTTTCCCTCACCCAGGCCTAAACCGTAAAATGACCCTTGCCTCCCTTTACCTCTACCCACTTCTGAATCCTAAAATCACCAATACCTTCCTTTACCCCAACCAACCCTGAACCCTAAAAATCACATTTGCCTTCCTTTACCTCTACCTATCCCTGAAACCTAAAGGAACCCTTACTTCCTTTTACCTCCACCCATCCCCAAATCCTAAAATCTCCCTCATCTCCCTTTATCGCTACCCACCTCTAAACCCCAATATCACTCTCACCTCACTTTACTTCTACCCTCTCCTAATCCCAAAAATCACTGCTACCTAACTTTAACTCCACCCACCCTAAGCCCTAATATCAGTCTCACCCCACGTTACCTCTACCCACTCTGCCCACCCCTAAACCCTTTTGCTTGCAAGTCAACTACAAAATGTCAAAGTAGAAGTTCACATTTCCAGGCGTATCCAAGAGCTGAATACAAACAACTAGCTTTTAACAAAACTTTTTCACATTTGACCAATGTTCAAAACATATGTTTTAACTGCCTATTGGTATAGATAAAGCTGTAAACATACTCCCCTTATTTAACACTGTTGCGGTACAGTGTGTTTTTTTCTGAATTAACTTTTCCCGCTATGACAGTTACTTATTTGTTGGATTGCATCCTTCATAATTCAGCGACAATTTTATTAAATTCTAAACATGCATTGTTATCAAAAGGTTTATGCTTCACTCTTACCTCCCTTATATTCCATCCAACCCTAAACCCTATACTCACCTGTGTCTCCATTAGCTCTACCCACTATTGAACCCTAAAATCCCCCTTACCTCTACCCACACCAAACACTAAAATCACCCTTACCTCCCTTTCCAACTACCCATCCCAAAATCTAAAATAAGCCTTTGCCCTGTCCCCTCTACCCAAACCCTAACTTCACCCTCACCTCCCTTTAACTTTATCCAACTTTAAGCCTAAAATCCCTCCTACCTCCCTTTTCCTCTACCAACTCTAAATCTTTTAATCACCAGTGTCTCCTTTATCTCTACCCACTACCGAACCCTACAATCCCCCTTACCTCTACCCACCCAAAACACTAAAATCACATCACCCTTACCTCCATTTCCCACTATTCACCCCAAAATCAAAAATAAGCCGTCACCCTTTCCCCTCTACCCAAACCCTAACTTCACCCTCACCTCCCTTTAACTTTATCCAACTTTAAGCCTAAAATCCCTCCTACCTCCCTTTTCCTCTACCAACCCCCAAATTCTAAAACACCCTTATCTTCCCTTTAGCTCCTTGTACCAGCTCCCTCACGCTGCTCAGCTGCAATCACCTTTACTTCCCTTTGCCCCAACCCAACCCTGAATCGTAAAATGATCCTTCCTTTCTTTAACTCCACCCATCTCCCTTTACTATTACCCACCCCTGAAACCTAAAAGGGCCCTTACCTCATTTTACTCCTGTCCGGGACTGTCTAGGACACAGTCAGTGACTTAGGCAAGGACTGGTGACGGGGTAGAAAATGTACACAGTAATAGGAGTACAGTGCTGCCCAGGATCATACAGCAAGTCAGAGGAGAAAAAGGATCCAAAGGGGATGCCTGCACAAGTGAAGAAAATGGCTAAGACTCAGAAAGGATGGGCACTCAAGAGGCAATTTAGCATTCAGAATAACTTCACTCAGGACCGACGTGCAAGAATAGATATACACGAATCCAGTTAGGTAATATGCAATTTATTTGACAGGGCAAACAAGACGCGTTTCGAGCTATCCAGCTCTTGGTCACATGACCATAAGTTCAAAGTTCAGTCTTTTTAAAGAAAGTCAGTGAAAATAAACAAAAGACTTGCAACATCACATTATCCTTCACTCCTGTGAATAATGGCGAGGACATTCATATAAATTCATGCACATCAACGTAAATATAAAATTATACAAATTCTCGTGATATGACACATGAGATAAATAAGAAACCTTAAATTTCTAAATTTTCTTCTTTCAAAGATTTTATATGCATATCAAGTGGATCAAGGTCACACTATTTAAATAGTCATGGATGTATATACGGTTGACATTCCTTATTCAACTTTTGTCAAGACCTGTTATTAGTGCGACAAAGGTCACTGACTTAACATGGATGCAAACCTTTAATCAATAAAATACTCATAATAATCACCAAGACTATCTGTTTTTTTGCCATGAAACCAGAAAATTGAGGGTATAGTACTCTAACTCACAACGAGGACACTCACTGTGAAGGAAGATTTGCAATAAATATTTGTCCCTATAAATATCCCCACAAGAAGTTAACAGAAGATATATATATATTTGTGTGTCAATATATAAAGTCATGATATTGCAGAAAATAAGTAGGGCCTGTGCCCATATGAATACAAAAAGGGAGAAGGTGATTGCAAAAACAACCACCTGAAACTCCGTGCTCGTATCTCTTAATGATAACGGTAGTGCTTGTGGGCTTCACACGTCCAGTCTAGAGGGGAAAGAAAAAGGGGACAAAGGTTTATTCACAATGCAGGTCCATAGCTCAACAGCATAAATTCATGTTCTATTTCCAAGTTGTAAAACAAGGGAACGCATCTAGAGTAATTACAAAACTCAAGGTCATTGAAAATAAAGTCAACTTAGGGGGGGGGGGGTATACATCTCAGTATTTGGAATCTACAGAATTCAATCACATGTGCCATATCACAAAATAGGAGAATATGGATGAATGCATGAGAGAAATACATGAAAAATCACAAAGATTACATACATCAGGGAATTGAAGTCCAAAGGACAAATACTCAATATTATTACAAGTACAAAAATATACAACTACAATATACTAACTATAAAATCATAAATACAAAAACTAAACTCCTATAAAAAGGAACTGGAGTTTCTAAGGGGTGGAAAGCGAAGGCTACATTGATCTAGGTTAGTTAATCTAAAGATGTACGTGCATCTCTTCATCATTGTTCATCCCAAAAGGAGCTACACTACCAGCCTGCAGGATGAATCTAGATTCTGTTCTACGTAGAGCCTGGATTCTGTTCCCTCCTCTGGGGTTTTTTGAGATAGTATCAAGGGCAAAATGTTTTGCCTTTGTCCAGTCTCCATTGTGTTCATTGTGGAAGTGTCTTGCTGTACTATAGCTAAAGTCCTTATTGGTAATGGCACGCCAATGCTCCAATATTCTTTTCTTCACTGGAAAGGTTGTTAAACCTTAGTACCACTTGCCACAAGGGCAAGTTATCACATAGATTACAAAATCTGTACTGCACTGTATGTTTTTGCGAATGTACCACTTTCTCTTAGTTCTCTCTAGCAGAACTTCTTTAACATTTTCACTATGGCTGCATGCCTTACATTTACCACAACGATGGAATCCTCCCACTTTGTCCAACCATGTTGATTTCAAATTACTGAAATGGCTTTTAACAATCATATCTTTAATAGAAGTTCCTTATCTATATGTTATTGCAGGGTATGAGCCTAGCTTCTCTTTGAGAACCCTGTCTTGTGTCAAGATGTCCCATCTCTTCTTGATTATCTGACTGAATAGGTTGGATTGGGAGTTAAAAGTTGTGATAAGTCTAATTGGTGAATCTGACTCGGATTGTTTTTTCTTGGGTGCTTTGTAGAGTGCCTCACTTCTTTTGATTTCATCTGCTCTTTTCTCACCTATTTTGAGCATTGCGTAGGGGTACCCTCTGGCTAGAAATCTCTCTGACATCTCCTTTTTAGTCCTTTCATATGATTCTTCCGTGCTGCAGTTTCTCTTGGCACGGAGGAACTCACCGAAGGGTATGCTCCACCTAAAATTCGGGGGATGGCTGCTTGCTGCATGTAGTACTGAGTTCCCCGCAGTACTCTTTCTGAATAAATCTGTCTCCAGTTTATTACCCTTTGCTGTAAGTCTAATGTCTAAGAAGTCTACAGTTTCTTGACTGTGTTGCATGGTAAACTTCAAGTTAAGAGCATTTTCATTCAGTTCCTTGAGGAACATAAACAGTTCTTGTTCTCCTCCTTCCCACACAAAGAAAATATCATCGATAAATCTCAGCCAGATACTGATCTTATTTGTCCAGTGTTCCATCAATTCACTCCAGAGCACCTGCTTCTCCCACCAGCCGACCAAAAGATTGGCATAACTAGGAGCGAAGCAGGTGCCCATCGAAGTTCCTTGTACTTGTTTGTAGAGTACTCCATTAAATGTGAATACATTTTCTACAAGGCACATCTCAATCATTTGTAATAACATCATTGTGTGTGTTGACAGATGTATGCTTCTAGAGCTGAGAAAGTGTTCACATGCTTTAAGTCCATCTCTGTGCCTAATGCTGGTATACAGACTTTCCACGTCTAAACATAGAAGCCAAAGGTTTCTATCCCAATGTATATTCTCAATTTTTTGTAAAAAGTCTTTCGTATCCCTGATATACGATGTTAGGTCCTTTACATAGTCTGATAGGAAATAGTCCACATACATAGAGACATTTTCGAACAGACTATTTTTGGAAGAAACTATTGGTCTGCCAGGTGGTTGTGTGGGGTCCTTGTGTACCTTGGGGAGGAGATAAAAAGTTGGTGTAGTGGGTGTCTCGTTTTTAAGGAATTTCAATTCATCCCAGTTCAGAAGATTCTCATACGCCCATTTATCAAGGAGATTGAAAAATCTATCCTGTAATTTACTAAGATAAGATTTATCAACCTTCGTATAACATGTCACATTGTTAAGCTGTCTCATGGCTTCCTGAATATAGTTCTTTTTGTCCCACAGGACAATATTCCCACCCTTATCGGACGGCTTAATCACAATACTGTCATCATTTTGCAGATCCCTTAATGTGTCTCTCTGTGTTTTGCTGAAATTGAAATCAGGGGTAGGTTTATTCAAGAGATGTCCAATATCATGGTTGACCATTTCGTGGAAGATGTCAATGTTATCTTTGGGGGTCTGTGGTCTGTATTTAGATTTACCCCTAAAGGGTGTGACAACGGGTCTATCTGTGTCTCACCCTAGGGTTGACCCAGTATTGCCAATACTAGGATCATGTGCTGTTGATTTCTGTGTGTCAAAGGTTTCATCACTGACATTCCGACTAGTGAGTACTTTTAAAGTCCTCATGTCAGAATCAATGGTACTTTGGTCCAATAAATGTAAAGTTTGTGAATTATGTACAGTCTGTTCCTCATCTGTTCTTAAAATTTCAGTGTCATCGATAGGGGGAGAGGGGATAGGTATAGTTATGGCTGATGTATTGGCATTAAGTTGGTGAATCTTAAATAATTTGAGTTTGCGTACAAAACAATACATGTCAATGCGTGTCTGTGAATAATCAAGGGGAAAGTCAGGACAGAAACTTAATCCCAATTTAAGAACCTGCTCTTCTATTGGAGTTAAGGATCTGTTAGAAAGATTCATTACCGTTAATTCTTGGTCATCCATTATTTTCCTGTTTGATTCTGGCCCTTGGTTCCCACGCCAGTATTGTTGTTCTTTCTTGCGCTGCTCTCGCCTCCTTTTACTTGCGTTCTTCCTCCCCTCCCTTATATATCTATATATATACACACACACACACAAAACAACATTAACAATAAAGGGAATGTGGGGTAAAGCACTCGGGAGCTCCACATAGGAAGTCTGAAGCTCATTAAGGTCCGCACCCACAATTGCTGTTACAGATACTGACTGCAAATTCTCTCATATAAGATATGCATGCAAAGGCAGGGTCTGTGGAGCTCATACCTATGGTGATGTTATAAATGTAACTCAAAGGCAAATCTCATAGTGAACAATATATACCACCTACGTTGTCAACTGTGCCCACGGATCCTGGCGTTCAAACAGGAACACACAAGGTAGCAACAGCAAGGGGGTAGAACTAAACACAAGCATGAATGACAAGGAGCTAGCAAGGAGGAGTGCTTAACAGGACAGCAAGAAAATCACAGGGCATACTTCGCAGAAAGTAAGTAACAAACATATAAGGTAATAGAAGCAAGACAGCAAGAATAGAAAGACGACACACTAGGAACTAGAATTAAGGAAATGGGAAGAAAGGCAGGGACTGGAAAAGGATAAACAGAAGGGGAGGCTACAAGAGTGTACTAGAATAGTGCTGGATCAAGGGTCAAGTAAACAAAGTAGCACTGGTAGCACTAAAATAGTGCTGGAGCAGGAACAAGAATTGAGCAAAAGTTCAAAAGCCAAGGCAGCACTGCAGGCAGTACTAGTTCAGGAACAAGGAATGCTCAGGCTCAGGAGTCAAGTTAGCACTGCAGGTAGTGCTAATTCAGAAACAAGGAAAATAGCAACAGCTCAGGAACAAGGAATGACTAAAGCTCAGGAAACACTGGAAACATGGATATCAAAAGCTCATGAATAACTGGAAATAAGGGTCGGTCTCACCGGTACACAGCTACAATGACCAACAGTGAACTGAAGGGAGCTTGGCCTTAAAAGAGCTCACAGTAATCACCAGGATCAGGTGTGAGCAGATTGCAGCAGCCAGCCACAGGTGAGCTGAATTCCACCTTCCATCCTTGGCCTGCAGGGGTGTAGACAAAGCTGTGAGTAGGGCATTCTAGGTAATGGAGTTTCAAGCATGAGCAGGCTGGCTCCCACAAAACCCGGCATGGATTGGGAATGGATGTCAATTCCCAAATAGTGTCCAAATGGCTAGAAGTCAGTATATGCATGAAGTAGAGGGTCCAGAAGCTTATTATGACACTGGAGAGTCCCACAGTTCAGCCCCTGGTGGTAGACACGAGAATGCAGGGAGCAAATTGTGACAACTCTTACCCATCCTGAAACACAAACATTCTCTGCACCTCCATTTAACTCTACCCACCCCTAAACAATAATAGCACCCTCACCTCACATTACCTCCCCCACTCCTATAACTTAAAATCACTGTTACCACCCTTTACCTCTACACACCCCCAAATCCTATTATCATCCTCATGTCACTTTACCTCTACTTAATCTTGCCATCATTGAACCCTAAAAACACCCTTAGTTTCCTTTACCTTTACCCACCCCTAACCCTAATATTACCCTCACCTTACTTTACTCCTACCCACTCTGCCCACCCTTAAACCCTAAAATCACTGTTACCTACCTTTACTTCTACCCATCCCTAAAACCTAAAAGCACTTAAACAAAAAAAAGTGCACATAAAAATATATTATTTAAAGAAAATACCTACATGGTAAAGTACTGCATGGTAATAGTACAAATACCTATCTGCGTGGCAAAGTATTCATGGTAAAGGTCCTGAGTGGTTAAGGCTGCATGGCAAAGGCTTTTTCGTGTCAGGCAGGACACATTTCTGCTCCCTTTTTAGACACTCTCTTGCCTTTACTGTACCAACACTAAATGTTTTGGGGCACTGTTGGCTGTTTTATGCCCTTTAGTATATTTGGTGGACACCTTCACCTCATTTTGCCCCCTCCTCTCTAAGACCTATACTTCAGATCTCACCTGGAACTCCACATGTGCTGTTGCTTGCAAGACATTTTGTTTACGTAATGGGGGCTTAGAACTTGCTCAGTGCTTACCATTGTTTGATTACATCGCCACTCATTTCTGACTTCACTTCGTCTTCGACAAATTGATGGCTCAAGTACAGCTTCTCTTTCCAATGTCCTTCCACTGGATATTGTTTTAGGAAGTGTTTTTGTTTTTATTAACTTACACCCCTTCCTCCTCCTTCCTCCCTCATTTTTGTTTGTCCTGCCCCCTAACCCTTTGTGCAGTGTTGCTTGCCTGGTCCGCCCTGTACACTTCCCCTTTTTTGCTTGACTTGTCTGCCACCCACCACCTTCGTCCTCCCCTTTTGTTGTTTGCCCTCTCCAGTAATGCCAGAAAAAAAAGAACACTCCAAAGTCGTACCAATGGGTTTCAAGATGCTCCAAAAGCATGGGCTTTTTGGCACTCTTTTCAAGGTGGGCCAATTTGTCAAACTTGATCTAAGAAGTAAGATATTAAGCAAGCAAGGTTTTTTTCTTTGAATACCTTGCATAATTCTGATTTTCAGACATCACAGCCATCCGATCATCCTTCTCACTTATGTCAACTTCATACTGCTCTAAGTAGATTGCAGCCCTCGCACTCATATTTGTACGGGAGTAATTTATTAATTTGTCTTTCTTGTTATTTGCACAACACCATCAGACTTTAGCTCACATTTTCTTCCCCATTTAAGAAGGCTTGGTCCATAAAATGGTACTTTAAGTTTTTGTTGATTTTACATTTGCTGACAAGGTGTTTTTGTCAATTATTCTTAAAAACATTTTTGTTTGTTTTTTGCGAAGACAGACAATAATTCCATATTAAGAAAACAGATCACTGGACCTCGCGGTCAGCGCTTGCATGCATAGCAATTGGTTTATACCTTTTGGCCATGCAGAACATCAACCATGCTACTATACAACATGGGTAAAAGACATTGACAAAGCCAATGCTTGGTGTGTAGGTGATTTCTATTGGCTCAGCGAGTGCTTGTTCTTTGAGAGACTGGAGTCCAATTAATTGGTATTGTTGTTTCATCCATCACTTAGTGCTTCCTCTTAAGCATTATGTATCTACTGTGTTATCCCCAGGTATGTTTGGGTGTAGTTATTATGGTTTCACTACATTCTTTTTTTTCCACAAAGGGTTTTAAAATGTATTCTATAATAAAAATGTTATACACTGTCATTTTATCTCCATCACAACTATTTTGAGAGTGGGTCATGACAGGCTCTTCCACAGTCTGCCTTGGCTGTTTGCCGATTGTGCAGAGGGAAGTTAACTTTTACTCACAGTGAGTTAGGGCACTCACTGCTGGGTCAGTAGGGTAGTGGTGCGGTGGGGTGAAGACATAAATTCTGGATGACAGAGCGGACCCGCAGTGCACACGTCGCTGGCACCCCAAAGGTGCGCCAAAGGCAAGCCTGCCTATGCCCTTCCGTGCCTGGGGTGCACCTTGCACTGGAAGCCCTGGTCCTTATACAAGCAAAAAGGTTCCTGGACTGACCTATACCAGAAATCAGCTTTTAAATTTGCGTAATTATCACGTCTCAGTTTGTCCCTCTTCTCTGGATTTCAACACACTCTATTATAATAGGATGAATAGGTGTCCATCGTGTCAATTTCAGTGCATCTCCAGGACTCACAGCTCCACTTTGGTTGAGGAACTCTCTCCTCCATCTCCTTCTGAGAAACCAATTACTGCTACTACAGCTAGCAATGTGGGAGTCCTCATCAATGCTCAATCCCTTATCCAAAATAAAGTTGAAGCTGCAAGTTATCATGACCCATGAGACTGACAGGGTCTTCAATACAGAGACCTTGGCTAAAGATTATTCTGGCCCCCGACTTGGTCGATGCTGTTCCTTCATGCTACACTATCAGGTGATACCACAGAGCCGGTAGAGTTGGGGGTGAGCTAGCTAGCAGTCATATATAAAAGTAAGTATACCTGTCTTATTGACTCGGTTCATTAATCAGACCCCCGAGAAGCTCTATTTTTCTCTCTAAATCTTATGCCCAATGAATCTTTCATAGTCATTCCAATTTACAGGCCACCTGGATCTAGGTCCACATTTATATCGAAGGTGGTTGACCTATTAGAACCGTACCTTGGCAAATGTAACCTCAGTGCTTGGGAACTTCAACTTCCATCTGGAGAGTGATGTCTCCAAGTACACTTTGGCATTTAAACAATGTATGTTATGCTATAGGGTTGTCCCAAATAGACATAATGACAACTCATAAAGCTGGCCACACTTTCAACAGTATTCTTACTAAAGATGCCCGGCTTAAAGCTGCTAACCCTCTCCCTCATACCTGGACTGACCATCTACTGTTGGAAAGAACACACTTCTCAAAAGTAACTGGGAAGGGCTTAGTGTAGAAACCCTGCTTCAGGCTTTGAATAACTGCAAATGGACAGTTCCTGAGGATGCTGAATCAGCTCCCATAGAATTTCTCATGGCATCTATTAATATTGTGGTCCCTCTCAGGGAAATTCATTTACGAAGAAAGAGGCCCACAGCACTATGGTTTTCACCAAGACTTAGACTGCTTAGACAGTCTTGTCATTGCCAAGAACGGACATGGTGAAAATCCTAAATCTCTCCTGAAAAAAATGCCTATAAGGCTATTTTGTCTAAATATAAAGTGGCTATTAGGGAGGAAAAGTTTTGGGACTGCACTAATGAGCTTGCTTCAACTAAATCCACCAGAGATCTTTTTAAGTTGATCAACCTTTTATCTGCCCCCTCAGCTCCTTCAAATATAGAGACCTCTCAGAATTTCTGTGACAGAATTGCCAATTTCTTTTGCTCTAAAGGCTGTGGATATATACAAAGATTTTGACCATCACAACACTAAACCCTCTAACTCCTTTAATGTAGAGCCTCAGGCCTAATTAGTCTTTCAAGAAAGATTGTCCACTAAAAGCAGCCCCAGAGCTGGTCTATCGTGTTTCACTCCGTTGATGCAAGAACATAGAGAATATTCCCTCCCACTTGAACCTTGTCTACCTAATGTCCTGCAATTAGGAGCTAAGAGTATATTTCTACATCTTCCTGAAACCCCAAATAAAGCCATTACATCGGAGTACTTTCCTCGAGTTTAGAAAAAGGCAGTGGTTAAGCCTCTGTTCAAAAAGCACAACTTGCACCCTACAGAATTAAAAAACTCTGCTCCCATTTCCTTGTTGCCTGTACCCACCAAAATCCTTGAGAAACATTTTAACACTCAGGTTATGAACTATCTTGAACATTACAACTCCTAGATGTATCTCCGTTTGGCTTCAGGAGAAACCTTGGAACTAGTATCTGCAGTCAACAAACTTAAATCAAAAAATAGAGAGTTCCATGGTGGATGTTGGGAGGTATAAGTCATAAAAACAAAATTTGGGTTAATCAACACTTCACGTACCACACTTACACGTGGAACCTCAAGTCACCAGTATGACAACCATAGGACAGAATGATATGAAAAGACCTGATATAAAAATTACAAATGTATTCAATAAACAAATGTACAGATGTCAATAAAAACAGTGTTCATACAAATATTTAAAAATATGTAGTCCCTGTCTGAACTACATACAAGACAGAACATTTAAAATCAACAATAAAGATTTTACAAAGGCAAAGACCTTTTCATACTCTTGAAAATTGGGAAAGACAAGTAGGAAAAATTATTCCAAATCATAGAAAAGTACTTCTAAATCAATAACAAATCAATTGTAATTGTCTAGAGCATTATTCCATAAAAGATGTAGAATACAATTGTTCACATAGATTTAGAGTAGACTCTTCTCCTCAGTGCATCAACGCGTTTCAGTGGGCACTAGTTCATGGCCATCACCTTCATCAGGAAAAACACCTAATTCCCAACAACATAAAAATCTTAACGAATGTATTGATCGGACGAAAATAGTCTCCAACTAAGCACGCATGACCAAACGGTTCAAGAGCCAATAGTTCCAAATATCTTCAGCAAATAAAGTAGGGATAAACTTTTTGGTGCAGCGTCCTTTTCATTAGTTAAATTTAATCCCAAAAATCTCTTTCCGGCATTGTCTTACAGCCTAATCGCCCGGATGATGTCGGAAAATCAAGATCTTCACTGCTTGTAAATCGGTGTCTATAACACATCCACTAGATCAAGTAACTCGCAAAAATAAAAACAGTCCCAGGACAGGATCTGTCCTTATTGTTGCTTTTAATTGTTCTGTCTTGTATGTAGTTCAAACAGGCACTACATATTTTTAAATATTTGTATGAACACCATTTTTATTGACATCTGTACATTTTTTTATTGAATACATTTGTCATTTTTATATCTGGTCTTTTCATATCTTTCTGTCCTATGGTTATCATACTGGTGACTTGAGGTTCCATGTGTAAGTGTGGTACTTGAAGTGTTGATTAACCCAAAGGTTTTTTTTTTATGACTTAGGTCTTTCTGGTACCCCTCTCCTTTGGTTGTTGGGTCCCTCTCTATTATTTTGTGACATGGATGTTGGGAGGCTGAAGCATTAGTCATTTTGGACCGATCTGCAGCCTTCGATTTCCATCTCCTCAACCCACCTTGTCGATCAGCTCCAGCAACTGGGGGTCACAGACCTGCCACTCAAAAGTTTGGCATCTTTCCTTAGTGACAGGTCTCAGATGGTCATGGTGGATCATTCTTTTTCATGTTAGGTGCCTCAGGTCTCAATTTGTATGTTTTCCCACTGGCTAAACTTATTAGATGTTGGGGCTCCGGACTTTGTCTTATGCTGATGACACCCAAACAATCGTGCCTATCTCTAGGGACATGGATGCGACTGCCTCTAATTTTAAAACTGTATGCAAGCTCTGGCCACATGGATGGAGAGAAACTACTCAATGGGTACAAGACAGATGCCTTGATCTTTGGTAGTCAACCATCTGTATGGTCTAATTTGTGGTGTCCAGATAAGCTGGGGGCCTTACCTACCCCAACAGACTTTGACAAGAATCTTGGCGCATTGGTCAATATAAACCTATTGTTCAACCTGCAGGTAAACGGGACAGTTTCTACCTACTTTTGGATAATCAAATCCGATGAAAGTGTTTCCATCCATTCATCTTCCTGCACAAAAAGAAGAGGCTTTGGCACTTGTCATGTACAGGTTGTATTACTGTAATGGTCTCTACCTGGATATTAAAAAACTGTTCTTGCTAAACTGTAGCTTGTTCAGAAGGCTGCAACCAGATTAATTCTTGCTATCCCTACATTTCTATCAGTCTCCAGGGCATTGGAAATTTTACTGGCTACCTGTGTACAAACTAATTACCTTTAAGGCTCTGTGTATGGCTCACAATGCCTTGGATACCAAAGGTCCAGGGCAACTCAGGAATGTGTTCCAACACTACATTCCTTCTAGACCACAAAAATCTTCCATTTGTCCTAGGTACAGAAAATTGAGATGGGGAGGAACAACCTGTTCAGTGGCGCGCATCCAAGCTGTGAAACTCGCTTCCTCATTCGATCTTCACTCTTCAATCTCACACTTCATTTAGCAAGGCCTTTGAGACTTGGCTTTTTGCCCTCTAATGGTCAGTCAGTGAGCTCTTTCTTTGCCTTATCCTACCTTCCTAAGACTAACTGCTATTAGCACCTTGACGCCAATTGTATTTGGGGCATCCATTCTGGTGAAGTGACAAACTAGTTTTCCCTACCCACTACAGCTATAAAGATGACAATGGCGCCGACGCACAGTGGTAAAAGAGGTCATTGATTTTGTCACTGTGGGCTTCTCGCGCACAGCCGGCACCTGTACTGGCTAAATACCTGAATATTGGCATTCTTGTTGTTTTTAATTTCCTTTAAAATTATACATAATTTGCGCCACTTTTTCTTGGTAACTTTTATGTGTTAGGGCAGTTTATTATATGTATTGAGCACAGAGCTAATATTTACATTACTTACAGACCGCATTTCCTCCCCCTTCCACCGCAGCTCGTGCTGATTGTAGTGGAGGGAGTGGTGTTGCGATACATTTTCGTCCTCACTTCCGGTTGGCAGAGTCTGGGGCAGCCATTCTGGTGAACTGACGGACTAGTTTTCCCTACCCACTACAGCTTTAAAGATGACAATGGTGCCGACGCGCAGCAGGCGAGCAGAAAGGCGCGCCTAAGGCAAGCCAGTCTGCGCACGTCCGCGACCCGTCTGCGCCCAGCGCCAGCCACTATGCTGATTTTGGCATAGAACATTCTGCTGCTCCTGCTCCCAGAGAACCGACGGCCTCCTCTCAGGTAATGGGATTGCAGGTCGAGGCTGAGGGGGATGCTCAATCAGTGGGTCTGGTAGGAGCAGAGACAGAAGCTGATCTGACTGGAAAAAACTCTTTGAGATGTGGCCTGATCAATGTTAGGTCTCTTTGTTAACATCACCTAGAGACATAGATGTTGTTGGAACTCCATGATCTGGATGTTTTGGTAGTGACGGAGACCTGGACCCATCCGGATTCACATCTAGAACTGGGCTTAGCATGCCCGCAGGGCTATAAAGCTTTTCATAAACCTCATCCATGTGGTAGAGGCGGAGGGGTCGGGATCTTTTTTAAGGAGGTTTGGAATGTTTCGCCCGTAGATATCGACATGGTCGAAGGGGTTGAATTATTGGGCTTTGCCCTAAACATTCTTGGGCACCAGGTGCTGACAGGTATTATCTGCTATAGACCGCCAGGAGTAGCCAGCCTTCTCCAACAAAAAAACCTTGTAAATGTGTTCAGTAATATGGCTCTTGCACATTCCAGAGTCCTTACATTGTGGCATTTTAATCTATGGGCAAATGGAAATATGCATTTAGGATATAACAATCTCCTACAATCATGTATGGATCTTTCCCTTACCCAGTGGGTGGTGGAGCCTACACATACGGGGGGCACATCCTGGACCTGATATTTGCCAGGGAAGACTCAGTGGAAGTTGTAAGTGTGTCCCCAGTTGGCTGGTCTGATCATCATCTGATAAAATTTGATGGGTTTGATATCAATCACAATAATATGGCTAGGAAGGAGATAAGATGTTTTCTTGGCAGGGACTGGAAAGTCCTGCTGAGGAATATCAGCTCCTCCCCGACATTCCATCTGGAAGGTTTGTTCGATCCGGAGAAGGATGTGGAGGATAATTATACTACCTTTTCCTCACATATAAAGAATTATCTTGATCGGATCGCTCCGCAGAAAATGTTCAGAAAAGGTGGTAAGCCCTCAGTGCCCTGGTATAATACTGCCCTGAAAAATTCGAAAATGGAGGAAGGGGTATGCGGATGTAGACAAAATTCTCTGGAAAGAGAAAATCTCTAGTTACAAGAAAAGTATTGCTGCTGCTAAAGCTGAGTACTTTGCTAATATAATCTTAAAGGCCCAAAATAGCTCTAAGAGCATTTTCAAAATATTGAATGATATTGCTAATCCGGTGTGATCAAAAAATAAGGTCCTTCCTACACAGGAACTCTGTGATAGCCTAGCTGACTTTTTCAACGATAAAATTAGTAAAATTATTGAAGGGTTGGAAGAAAATAACAGGCCTGTTAAGACCGATGGTCCCACAAAGGATAAACAGGAAGACATGAGAGTGATGAGGAAGGCTCCGGCCTTCATTCCTGTTTTGGACCACTTTGATACAATCTCTATGGAGGTGTTTGAGCAACTTGCTGCGGGGGTTTCCTCCGGTTCACCGCTAGACCCCTTCTCACATAAAGTCTGGAAAGCGTTTAGATCTGAACTGTTTCCTCCACTTAGACAGCTGTGCAATCAATCCCTGCTTAATGGGATGGTTCCATCTTGCTGGAAGCAAGCAGCTGTTTCCCCCCTTCGGAAGAAGCCTTCACTTGACCCGGCGTGTCTTATTTCACTCCTCCCAAACCCAGTAAAGATCATCGAGTGCCATGCGAGTCGTGCTCTCTCCCAGTTCCTTGAGGCAAACGATCTACTGGACGAGGTCCAGTTTGGATTTCGCCACGGGACATGGGACAGAGACTGCCCTATTGACCATGTTGGACGATCTTCGTCTGCGCGCAGACAAGGGTCAACATGCCATCTTGATCCTATTAGACCTGTCTGTCGCATTCGACACGGTCAATCATAGGGTCTTCTTGGAGCGGTTGGAAGGAGTGGGGGTAACCGGTCTAGCACTGAAATGGCCCAACTCAAATCTTTCTGATAGAAGTCAGGCCGTAGCTCTTCCCCCCTTTCAGTCTAAGATCACAAAAAGCCATCATGGTGTACCACAGGGTTCTGTTTAATGTCTACATGCGTCCCCTGGTGGATATTATTAAATCTTATGGCATAGGCATGGTAAACTATGCAGATGACACCCAGTTGATTTTATCACTGGAGGGAGAGCAGTCATCATCCTTGGAGAATTTTCACGCATGTATGCAGAGTGTGGCTTGTTGGCTAAGAACTAATTCGCTGCAATTTAATGCAGATAAAACTGAAATTCTTTGCACTAAGGGTGGGATAGTGACCCATCCCCTTCTGGTCAACTTCTGGCCTATTCCTGCAGACCCTCCATTGCGACCTTCTGGGGCAGTCCGCAACTTGGGAGTCATATTTAATGAAAATTGTCTTTAGAAACACAGGCCAATAAGACTTTGGGGACCTGCTTTTCTCTTGTAAGAATCTTGAAGAAGATTCTTCCCCAGCTCCCAGCTCAAACGCGCCCGTTGGTAGTTAGGAGTTTGATTCTGAGCAGACTGGATTATTGTAAATCATTATTGTTGGAATCCCCTAGATTTCTGATCATTAGATTGCAGAGAATTGAGAATATGGCAGCCAAATTGGCACTGACGCGCTCCCGTCATTCTTCTTCTACTCAGGCCTTTGCGGAGCTGCACTGGCTTCCCATAGCACTGAGGATTTACTTTAAATCCCTCTGTATGGTGTTTAAGGCTCTGCATGGTCTGGGTGACTGGGTCCCATACCATTACAGAGTAAATTCTGCTGGTTTGCACCTTCTCGCTGCCTTCGATCCTCTACAGTTTACTGGGTAGTAGTACCTCGGATCAAAAGAGCTAAGCTAGGGGGACAAGCTTTTAGTGTCGCTGCTGTGAGACTTTGGAATAAATTGCCCCTGGAGCTGCGACAGGTGAAAGACCTTTTAGTCTATCGTAACCAACTTAAAACCTGGCTTTTCCCTAGAATCTAACATCTTTGTCTATATTTTCATAATTGTCCCTGCTTTTCCCTCTTTAGCGCCAGGATGCTCTACGAGTTGTAGTGCACTTTATAAGTTCTTTTTACATTACATTACATTACAACACTCTGCCAGATTGGCAACAGAAAACCTAAAAAGAAACTACCTTCAAAAGTGCAGGACTCTTCCGGAGCCACCTCATGAAGCGGAGAACCCCGGGGATGATGAGACCGGAGCCGAGGAGCAGCCGGTGGTTCCAACCATGCCCGACATCTGTGGTGGGGTCCTATGACATCGGGGAGCAGTGGACCCTTTCCTGAGGATTCAGGAGAACAGGGTCATCCCGGTCATTCAAGAGCAGCCCTTCAGAGGACATCAAAGCCTGGCTTAACCCTTGATCCATGTGAAGTTGCCTGGGAGAGCTCCTGGGCCTAACTAAGGGGCCTCACCCTTCAGTGGAACATCTGTTCTGTCTACAGTGAGTGGTGGCTGTGGGAGCCCTGAGGCGATTTGGCACCGGGGCAGTGCGAGCTTCTCTTTTCCCATCCTGTGCCTGTGGAGGACCCTGCCTGACATTGTGTGTGCTCCCCGCTCTAGACAGTGGTGCCTTCTCTGGGAGAAGCCCATGAACAGCTCCTCCAGTGCTTGGAGGAGTAGTTGCAAGAATCCCTTGGGCTGCCATCCCTACAGTGAGTACCCTGGTCGCCCCCTGAGGCGGGCAGAGGGCATAGCACGCCACAGTGAACACAAGCCACCAGTGGCTTTCATTATGAGAGCCCCCGTGCATGGTCCCAGTGACTTTCAGACAAGCTGATCTGCCCACCTTTTCTGACACGAAGTCATCACCACATACCTGTTGGGGGCCATATATATTGGGATTGGGCCACTGGACTCTTGTATTCTCTGCTGGGTGGGGACCTATTGTGGATTTTAGTCTGGATCTGTCTCTCTGCACTTCCCTCCAGCCAGTGGCTGCATATTGATGATCATTGCAGGGAAGTGACCACTAGATTGACAGGGGACTGTACCCGCTGGGGGAAGCCTGGAATTTCTGGTCCACAGGTTTTGCATCTTTGTCTTTGCTCCCAAGGTTGGGACATACCTTGACCCAGGAAATTGCGCACTGGAGCGTGGCATGGCTGATACCCCTCAGATAAACATGGGGAAGGATCATTCCACATGTTCCCACACAAAACACCATCATGCAATATACCACCCTGAGACAGCTCCCCTATAGGTTTACTCTGAAATCAGGTGTAACCGATGTGGGGGAATCGAATGAACAGCCCCCTGAACTGTCAAGAGCGGACTTCCTTGCGGCTATTCAGGGAACATGCACTACACTAGAACATCAGATAGCGACTGTGTTGATCGATTCCAATTTAATAGTAGGCCTGGACGGTAAATTCCGTTCCGCTAGCAGAATTTGCGGAATTCCGGTAATTTCACGTTCCGCGGAGAACTCAGAATTGCCAAAAATTCTGCGTTCAGGAGCATCATGGAATTTTTTGCTTGTTCGAGTTCTCAAAATACGTGTTCGCGAGATATTTCCCCCCGAGCACACAAATAGCGTTCGCGAACAGGAAAAAAGCATTGCGAACAAGCAATTCTACATGTTCGTGGAATTTGTGTGCTCGTGGAGATTTATTACCGTTTCGCGGAGCTTTGCGTACGCGACTACACAAATTCCGCCCACCCCTATTTAATAAGGGCTGATTTACAAAAGGTTTTGGACAAGGTGCGTAATGTGGAGACCAACGTTGAGACCCTACCGGGAGAGGTGGGCCATTTGAAGAGTCAGTTGGCCACCATGTCTTCCATTTTTGAGGATTTGGGTAGGAGAGCGGATGGTGTGGAGGGCCGCTCTCACTGCAATAACATTTGCATCTTAGGCTTTCCTGAAAAGGCTGAGGGATCATTGGCAGAACGGTTCCTGGAGGACTGGATTAGATCATCCATGAAACCAAAGGGTCGGTCAGCCTTATTCGTAATTGAGCGGCCCACAGGGCGCTTATCCGACCGCTTCAGCCTGGAACCCCTGCCAGAGCCATCATTGCTAAGAGCCTCAATTACTGGGACAGAGACTACAGCTTGAGCACAGGTAGGGAACAGGAGATTCCTCAATTTGAGAACTGTAGCATTGCCATCTTCCTGAATAACAAGTAACATCTGTAGCAATTTCCAGACAAAGGTATTCTAAACAGGGCCAGTTGTTTACTGTGGAGTACAAATTGGGATCCAAACCCAAAAACCAATGGCCAGTCCAGGATATGGTCCAGCACACTGCTGTGCCACCTAACTGGCCTACCAGAACACTGCCAGGGAAACCTCCCTAGGAATGGAAATCTAGCGGGCAGTACAGGACCCTCTATGATGTTATTTGGTTGGGATCGGGAGGGCTGGACTCTGGATTGGGAGGGTTGGGTTGGTCTGTGGGAGCACTGGGTTTCACCAAACTGGGGATTCGGTAAGCATGAAGGGTATCGATGGGTATAGGGGGGATGGAAGCAGTCTGTTTTGCCTTTAGAAGATCTGTGGTATGGTGGGGAGAGGTCCTTTGGTTTTTGGGAGGGGGTGGGTTGGTTTCTGGACAGGTGGGTTTCCTTTTTCAACAACCTTGTGCGGTAGCGAGAAGGTTAGTGGGGGGCCTTATGTTTTTGGGA
This sequence comes from Triturus cristatus, assembly GCF_964204655.1. NCBI lineage: Eukaryota > Metazoa > Chordata > Amphibia > Caudata > Salamandridae > Triturus > Triturus cristatus. The sequence goes on along the minus strand of NC_140587.1, from coordinate 344,109,988 downwards.
TAGAAGTGGAATGGAAGGGTAGGGGTGGGAAAAATCATCTTATGGCTTTGGGAGTGGCAGCTGGGGCAGGGAAGAGGACAAGGGAAAACAGGTTATTTGGTAGACTGTGAAGAAGGGAAGCCAGGCGTTGTATGATGGAGGTACTGGGATATGAAGTCTGAGGTCTGTGGATGTGTGTGCTGTGTGTGCATATCTCTGCGTGTTTGGGTGATAAATGTTCCTGTCCCTTGCCAATGTTTGATGTGTCTGTGGCTCATAGTGTGGTATTTAGGTGTGTGATGTTGGTAGTTTCTGTGTCTGGTGGTATGGTGTCTGCCTATATTTATGTAGTGGATGTGTCTGCTGGCGAGATGCTTGCCTGTATGTGTGTAGTGACCATAGCTGCTGGTGAGATGTCTGCCTGTATGTGTTCAGTGACTGTCTACTGGTGTGGTGACTTCCTGTATGTGTGCAGTGAATATGTCTGCTGTTGTGTTGTATGTTTCTATGTGTTTTTGTGGTTGTATGTGGTGCAGTGAGTTTGGTGTCTGGGTGTATGTCACTGGATGCAGTGGTGAGGGGGTCGACTGGTGAGTGGTTGTGTGCCTGTCTTTTTTTCTTATGTTTCTGTTGTCATGTGCTGCATGAGGATGTTGAGGTGGATGCATGCTTATGTGTGCATCCACTTTGGGTAGGTACGAGAATAGGGATTGTGATGAGGATGAGGCAGAGGTGGGGTGGAAAGTTGGATTGGTAGAAGGCTGCCATGAGTGTGGAAGACAGACCCTGAAAAGATCTCTGTAGGGCAGACATGTCAGAGTGAATGCCTTTCAGGTACAACATCATCTGTGTCAGCTGGTGGCTTTGCACCTGGATGGCATTCAGCACTGTAGTCTGACCAACAGAGATCTGCCTCAGGATGCTAACTGCCTCCACACTATAGAGATAGGGGCAGTGGGTGAGGTGCCTGATGCAAACAAGACTCCTCCCATGTTAGGGGAACATTTCCGGACAGCTGGCCGGGGTGCAGCAGGGAGGGTGAAGATGGAACAGTGGTGATGGACATGGATGTTGCCGACACAGGTCCATGGATGGTCTGCCAAAACCAGGGGCTGGCCACTGGAGCTCGACACAAATGATAATTATGCTGATGTGTCGTCTGGCTCCTCCATGGCACTCCCATCACCCTCTGGGCCATTGGTTCCCTCTGTGTCACTGATGGGCCAGGAACCACTGTGGCCAGCTGCTTCCCCAATGGTCTCTGCCCTGTCTCCCTCACTGCCCTGGGTTGACTTTGATATAATGGTAGGAATAGGTTAATTGCACTTGTATGAAGACATTGGGCAAACAGATCCTAACAACACATTACACAGATCACAACACGTCGAAAGATGACTATATTGCTTCCAACATTGAATTATATTGAATTCTAATTGTATTTATATAGCACTTACAACTCCTGATGAGGCGTCAAAGCGCTTTTCGGCCCGTATCACACTGCTCTTAATCCCAAAAAGGATTGGTGGTGGATTGGTATAGTGAAATTTGAGTTTATTTGAGCGGTGGGCATGTGAGTCTGTTAGTTGAATTGAAAAGGATAATAGGGGATAAAAGAGAGAAGAGTTTAGAAAGTGTTTATTGGGAGTTCATAGTAGTAAGATGAGGTTTGAGATGAATATAAGGAGAGATGGAGGAGGGAGGAATCTCTTGAAATGGATCAGGGCGATCATAGTAAAATGAGTTTTAGTATGAGAAAGGAGGGATAGGTGAGGGAGAAATTTAGATAGGTTGTTTGGAAGATCACATTATTAAAATGAGATTTGGGGTGCCTCAAGGAGGGATAGAGTATGCAAGAGTATCGAAAGGGTTATTTTGGAGATCATTGTAGTAGAATGAGGTTTGGGATGGGTCATGGAGTAGAGACAGAGGATATATTCAGAGCGGTATATGGTGAAATACAGGGTGGTGCATTGGAGACAACATGGTTCAAACACACTCACAAAGACAAAATCTCTTTGCTAATGCTTATTTGAATTTAAATTTATGGTCCACTGGTTTTACAGCAAGAGCATTTGCCATTTTTACTTCACTCTCAATTATACCATTTTAGAGGTGCCGTATTGGAAGTACGGTCTCTAGTCTTTGCCAGTTGAGATGTGTCATCCAATCACGCCCCATGTTAGACTGGCAGTAGAGAGAAGTGCACTAAAGGCAAACCTGTCTGCATCCCTCTATGCCCAGACCATGTCCAGGGCATGGGACAGTGCCCAGTCTTCTTTCTGCAGCTGCTAAGTAAGGACTTAATTCTACTGGTAACTGATTTGCACCTATTAGTCTGAAGTGACTCACCAGTGCAACAGTATCTCTAAGGTGCAGCACTGTTGGTTAGACCTTAATTGAAGAAGAAAAACAAGAAAGAGTAAGTGATAAAGTATGAAGGTTTTATTTTACAGCGGCTGGGAGAGTAATAAACCCTGGTAGGATTGCCACCTAACTCTCAAATTGGCTACAACAGGCAGCTCTTTATATAGCATATTTTTGCTGAACCATACACACTAATCATGTAACCGACAATAGATACATATTGCATATTTGAGCACAACTAAAGCCAAGCCTCCCACCTTTCTATGTTCATTGGTGCAATCATCTCACTGTGTGTTATTTGTGGCATCTGACTACGTGTTACTTCATCTGTGCAATCTGACTACGTTTTATTTGAGTTGTGCACTCTGACTGCATGTCCTATTATTAAAACCTCCGGACAAGCAGAACGCCTGCTCCTGGTGCAAAATATTGCAATCATCCCTGTGTCTTATCTCTCCCTAGCAAATGGACCTCAAAGCTGATTGGTTGCATGCATCCCTCCCCTGTGTTCCTCCCCTAACATGATCATTCTCTCAATAAAACTGTGAATACTGGTTTGTTTATTGTACTAGAGAAATCTTGACAAGTTTTTTTTTTTTTTTTTTTTTTTTTTGAAAAAACCTTTATTGATCGCGATTAAATCGTACACAGCTCGTCACCTACAACCTGGTGGAACAGGCCGGGAGCGGTAGTGCAGTAGAAGAGTAGCAGACAGTGCGTGACGATGAACAATAATTTAACACAGCTTGTACGCCTACAACCCTGAAGGGCCGGCAGCGAGTAAAAGCAGTAACTGTACAGAAATGCAAGGGCATGTGATGACAAAACGGTGTACAGTCGGCAGAGAGCAGTTGAGGTTTCATTTATCTATAACAAACAAACTTAGAAGCCACAGAAACATCAAACTTCAATTCCCACCCAGGGTACCAGGGTGTGTCCAACGCCCCCAGCATGTGGAGGAAGGGGTTGAGCGGTGTAGGGGCGCTGTCCAGCAAGGCGCACTGAGGAGTGTAATAGGCGCACACAGTGGCATACCATGACCCCGTATAGCCAGGTCAGTCGGGCAGGGAGGGGGGGGAGGAAGCAGCGCGGGCGAGTTGGGGAGCTAGAGCAAAGTGTCGCAAGTCAGAACGCCATAGCGCATGGGTACTGGAAAAAACAGAATCGACCTCGGCTGGGGGAGGGGGGGAGCAGGGGAAGCAAGAAGGCCCCCGGATCTCCACACCGAGCCCTGACCCGGCGCGCAAAGACCCAGACGGAGGCGCGCCACAAAGCAGGGGCAGGACGCGGGGGGGGGGGACCGAGCGCGGGGTGTGGCGCAAGGGGAGAGCGCAAGAGGGGGCAAGGCGATGTCTCAGCCCGAACCGCCCGCAGGTGGAGACCCAGGCCCGCGCGGGGCAGGCAGCACCTCTCCCCCCAGGTCAGAGCCCAGCTCCCCCTCACCAGCAGCCGACTCATGAGAGCGGAGAAGGTATGTCGTGAGTGGTCCCCACAGGTCTTTGGGACGAGATCGGTGTGGCAGCAGGTCAGCATAATTGTGTAAATGTTCCTGCCAGGTCGTCATTGTGTCCAGCCAGGTCTTGAATTTGGGCGCCCGCCCCCGACCCCATCTGCACGCTACATGACGTTTAGCCAGTAATAAACCTAGCGCAAAAAATTTCCGGTGCGTTTTCAGCAAGGGGCAGGAGCGGCCCAGAAGGGCAGTCGCTGGGCAAGGGGACACGTCCACCCCAACCATAACAGACAGGGCCGCGAATATCGCAATCCAGTACTCGGCCACGGGCCGACATGCCCATGCCAGATGCATGAAGTCCGCTCCCGGCCGACGGCACCGAAGGCAGCGATCGTCATCCCGGAGGCCGAAGCAATGCAGCTTGGCCGGAGTAAAGTAAAGACGGTGCAAGTACTTGAAATGTAGTAAACGAAGGCGGGCATTGCCCGTCACAGCATTGGTGTGACTGCAGCTTTCCTCCCACTGGTCGTCTGTCATCGGTGCTCCTAGATCATTGTCCCAGTCTGTCCGAGCTCTAAGCGGGGGGGGAGAGGGCGCAACCTGAACATGCTTGTATAGCATAGAGACCACGTGTGTAGGGGCGGTCGCCTGGAGCAGGGTGTGCAAAGGTGCAACGACGTCTGGCTCATCCGGAAAGTTAGGAGTGATCGCCCGAATGTTTCGCCGCAGGCGAGTGTATAGGAATGTGTCCATCACCGACGGGGTATTGTCTCCGAAGAAGTGGGGCGCAGCCCGAAAGGTTCCCAGGTGATATAGGTCGCCCCATGTATGTATCGCCAGCCGCGTGAGCCATCGACGTCCAAGCTCCTCGCGGGTAATACTGAGTCTGGGGTCATGGGCAAGAGACATTCGCGGAGAGTACAAAAACGTAACCTCCATGCAGTCCGCCATGCGCTTCCAAGCCTGTATGGTGCAATCGACCGTGGTGGGGTCACGAGTCCCCATTCTGGTCTCCGTGTATAGATATCCGGCAGGTTTCTCGGGTCTCATATACCCGTCTTCCACTGCCAGGTGAGCCATGAAGGGGGGGGGGTGAAACCAATACACCGCAAAGTGCCCCTGGGCACAGTCATAGTAACGCTGGAAGTTCGGAACGTCGAGCCCACCCTGATGATAGGGCAGCATTAGGGTGCGCAGCCCGATCCGGGCTTGTTTCCCGCCCCAGATCAGGCGGGACAGCTGGGAATTGAGAGTCCGAAAGAAGTGTGCTCCAGGGCTGTATGGAATATTGGTGAAAAGGTACAACAATTTGGGAAGTATTACCATCTTGATCAGAGAGATGCGCCCCGCCATGGACAGCGGAAGATGGATCCATTGCGAGATTTTGTCGGAGATTTTGTCTATGGTCGTGCCATAGTTCGCTCTCAGAAGGGCGTCTCGGTTCCTGGTCACTCTAACCCCCAAGTAAGTTATTTCGTCCGACTCCCACTGCAAGGGGTAATCTAGCGGGAATCTCGTGGTACTGTCGGTCAGGGGGAATAATGCAGACTTCGCCCAATTGATCTGTATGCCCGATATAGCCCCGAACTTGGTCACCTCTCGCAGCAACGGGTTTAGATTGTCACGCGGCTTATGTACGTATAGCGTCATGTCATCCGCATATAGCGCGATGAGCAGTTGTCGCTCTGGGTATATAAGAGAGCGGTGTTTATGGTGCTGACGGAGTTTCGCCGCCAGCGGTTCGATGGCGAGGGCGAAGAGGACCGGCGAGAGGGGGCAACCCTGACGAGTACCTCTGTGAATAAGGAACGGGGCAGATCGGGAACCATTGAGCAGGACAGCTGCTTTGGGGCGGCGATATAGTAGCCGGATCCAGTCTAGGAAGCTGAAGGGAATCCCCATCCGTTCTAACAAGGCTAGTAAGTAGTCCCACTCGAGGGAGTCGAACGCCTTGGTGGCGTCCAGGAACACCGCAGCCGCCTCGCAGTGGGGGTCTATGTCTTGCATCACTGCCTGCAGGGTACGAAGATTGTGGGAGGTCGATCTATTCGGGACAAAACCGGCTTGGTCGGGAAGGACGAGGCGCTCCAGCAGTAAGTTAAGCCGTGTTGCCAGGACCTTAGCGAGTATCTTACTGTCCGTGTTCAATAAAGAGAGGGGCCTATACGAGTCGCAATATTCCGGGGGCTTGCCCGGCTTAAGCAGGGAGGAGATGAGGGCCTCACGCATCGTCCCCGGTAGGATACCTGCCTCGAGGGCAGAGTAAAATAGTTGCTTCAGAATAGGGGCAAGGACATGGATAAAGGCTTTGTAAAAATCTATCGGCAAGCCGTCCGATCCCGGAGCTTTGCCTGACTTCATGGACATAATCGCGTCCTTGATCTCGTCTAGCTCCAGTTCGTGGTGTAGGAATTTTTTCTGGGATGGGCCCAGCCAGGCTATCGCGGTATCGTCGAGGTACTCCGTGAGTGCAATCGGGGTCTGCCTACCGGAGGAGTACAGTCTAGTGTAGTGGTCCGTGAGGACACGGAGCTGGGCAGGCGTGTCCCTCTGCGGGACACCATGGCTATCCAGCAGAGAGGACACATAATTATGGTAGCGGGGTTGCCGTACCGCCGAAGCCAGAGCCCTGCCAGGACGGTCGCCCTCCCCGTACTCTCTCGCAACATAAGGCTTTCCCAGGAATTTGCACTCCTTAGCGGCAGCGTCTGTATACTCATTCAGTGTTTCCCTGAGGCGTGCTGCGATCCCCTGGTCTCGTGTGTTCAGCGCCTGTTCACGTTCTAGTAGCAACAGCTCGGTTTCTAATCTGCGCACATCACCACGCAGGAACTTAAGGATCCCCCCTCCCTTCGCAATGCACCACCCCCTCACAGTAACCTTAAAAGCTTCCCACACCGTAGTGAAGTCGGTGACTGATTCAGTGTTGCGGGTGAAGAAGTCTGTGATGTCGGTTTCCAGTTCGGCGTGGAACACTGGGTCCAGGAGGTGCGAGGGGTTAAGGCGCCAGTTGAGGAATGGCGACACATCAAGGGGAACGCGCAGGGAGACCAACACAGGGGAGTGATCGGAGAGTGTGCGCGCGAGATGGTTCGCATCGAGCAGCCATGGGGTAAGGCCGGGAGATAAAAATATATAATCGATGCGAGCCCAAGTGGAATGCACGGCAGAGTAGTGCGTGCCCTGCCGAAGGGAGGGTCGGAGGTGACGCCAGGCATCGGTCAAACCCTGTTCCTCGGTTAAAGTGGCCAGGGCGCGCTGGGTATGCGAGTAGTGGGAAGGTTGGGGGTGTGAGCGGTCCATGGCAGGTCTAAGTGCGACATTAAAATCTCCACCCAGGACTACATGGGAGATGCCCAACGTTTGTATCCTCCCCCACATGGTCAGTAGCATCGTCGGGTCGTCGACATTGGGGCCGTAATAGCTAGCGAAGAGTATCGTGTGTGAGTGGAACCTTCCCCAAATCATACAATATCTGCCACAGGGACCCATCTCAGTACCCGCTGGAATGAAACCTAGCCCGCGTCGCACCAGCAAAGTCACGCCTCTAGCATAGGTTGAGTAGGACGAGAACACCCTGCATGCAGCCCAGCGTGACGCAAATGAGGGGTCCCCTTCTGGCCGTAAGTGTGTCTCCTGAAGCAAGGCAATGGAAACTCTATGTCTATCTAGGTATCCCAGAACCTGGCGCCTCTTTCTGGGGTCACCAAGCCCTCGGACATTCCAGGAGATCAGTTTAAGCTGGTGCGCAGGCCCCGTGTCCCCTACATCTGCCATCGTTTTTTGACCCGCAGCGTGTCACAGTTGTTCACAGCATGGTATAGCACAATGAAATAAGCATGACATTCATAAGTAACTCTTTTAGGCACTTTCCCACTTTCCCCATCCCGCACAAATTTCCCTCGTGTTTCAGTGGCTCGAGAACTATAACATAGAACTTGGATCCCTCCCACATCGGCAACCCCAACTGGCCGGGAATCTTGGTCCCTCCCGTCCCTCCCCATCCCTAACAACCCCAACCTAGGGAAATAAAACAGTAAAGTATCCACCCGTACCCCACTAGGGGGGAGGGCGTATGGGGGCTCGCCCGTAGGGGGGGAAACGTCTAGGGGCACCCAACCTGCCACCCATCTCCACTTTTTTCACCCACAAGAGTCCGGATGTCTAGTCCGGGCCCTTAGCGTGGGACGGAGGCGGGTGACCAAGCACTGAATTAAGTAATCACCTATACAGACATGTATCTTAAGAAGGAGTTACCTCACCCGGTACAGTTGGCAGTAGGAGCAGGAGACTCTCAAAACCGCACACGCAAGCCACCCAGATGCCACCGCGAGTGCGGTCAGTCCTGTTGTCCCAGTGGCGAGGGCGACCCGGAGCGGCGCGGCACTTCATCCCCCCGTGTCTCCGCTCCACCACACCGCTTAAGGAAGTCCTCAACCTGTTGTGGTTGTTGAAAAAAGAGTGGTTTGCCTAAATGCGTAATTTTCAGTTTCGCAGGGTAAAGCATAGCATAGGGGATCTCCCGGGCTTGTAGTTTCTTTTTGACGGCCATGAACTTGCGACGAGACTCTTGCACTGACGCCGTAAAGTCAGGGAAAAATGATAAGGTCGAATTTCCGTGTCGCACCGTGCCAATTTCCCTTGCTCGGCGGAGCACCGCATCTCTATCCCTGTAGTTCAGGAATCGTGCGATAATAGGTCGTGGAGGGGCCCCAGGGGGAGGTCGAGCCGCCAGAGACCTGTGTGCTCTTTCGACGATTAAGTGCGGGGAGAAGGAGTTTCTACCAAATAACTCAACCATCAGGCTCTCGATGTATGTCTCCATTTTCCCCGTGTTGGTGGTCTCCGCAAGGCCCAAAAGGCGGACGTTGTTTCGACGGGACCTAGCCTCTAAGTCCTCGTTCTTGTCCGCAATCAGTTTAAGAATACGGTCCATTTGGGATATCTGTTTGCCTGCAGAGGCGGCGCCGTCTTCCAAGGAAGAGATCCGCTCCTCGGTCTCCTGAAGTCGGGCGTCATGTTGCTCAAGTTTAGCCACGACCCCGTCCAGACGGGTGGTAATGGTGTCAATCTTGGAGTCAATGGTGGAGAGGCTCTGCTTCATGTCAAGCAATAGGGACTTCCAATCCTCCTCAGGGGCAACGGCGGAGGAGGGCCCACCCTCCGCCCCGGCCATAGGTGGGGGGGGGGTTTTCTTGGCCTCAAACGGCAGCCGGGACTGGCGGGTATCATTGCGCCCCATGGCGCACCCCGATGAGGGCGGAGGTCCACCCCTCCCCACGCAACCGCGCCCGAGGAGAGGACAGCCAAGGTGTGGGGGGGAGTGTTGCTTCAAAATCCCACGTAGAGACCAATCGAGGTCGGGCAGCAGATTGCAGCCCAAAGCTCAGCGGGGGGCCCCTCTAGCGTGAGTCCCCCGGGAGCAGGCGGGCCATGGCCCCCGGTAGTAGCGTCAAGCTCTGGAGAGACCTCAACGGCAGGGGGACGGGCCCCCCGGAATCAGATGGGGGCGCGGGGGCACGCGGGACCGCCACATGTAAGGCCAGTATCCAAAGCAGTAGGGAGGAAATCGCCGAACTCCACAGTCGGCGGTAGGTCCAGGCTAGCAGGATTAGCTGTCCTCCGGTGTGAGAGGGCCCCTCGCCTCAGAGCACCCCCCGGGTGCCCCCCAGCAGGGATGAGCGCAGGCCGCAGGAAGCTCGGATGGGCGGGCACAGAGCCGAGGTATGCGTCCCCCCCTCCGGGGCACAGATAGCCGCGCCGGGGTAAAGTGGCAGTCAATGGGGCCCAGCAGGGCGACTCACGTGCATCGGCTCGTCGCAGCTTCAGGCAATCCCCCGCTCAGAGCTCCGCGACGCGGCAGGGCAGGGCATCAACGCTCAGGCCAACCAGGCAGACAGACGGGCCCCCCGCAGCCCAGCGGAGGCCCAGTGTAGTAGGATGGCACGTGGCAGACAGGGGCAGGGAGGCCGCAATGGCGGTGCCCCCCGTCTCACCCAACAGTCGCAGGATCAGTCCGCACCAGGCAGCAGGGCACGGCGAGGTCGGGGGGCTCCAGAGCAGGCCCCCACCGCAGCTCCCCGGTAGTCCGCGCGGCAGCGCAGCGCGCCCTCCGAGCTCCGGAGTCGTCCCGTATCTGCCTCGTCACTCGACCAGGGTAGGCCTCAAAGCCGCGGGGTCCAGTAGCCAGCGACTCCGCCGGGCTCCAGGCAACGCGCAGGCAGCAGCCTCCGCCGGGCGAGACCCAGGCGACAGCGTCCCCCCCCAGCACTGGAGCACAGCGAGACGGACACCTCCGTGATCAGCAGGTGCCGCTGAATGGTCCGGTGAGGTACATTAGGAGGTTAGTGATAGCAGGATGGGTGAAAAGGATAGTGAAGTGCCCGGTCGGGCAGGAGCCTCACGGTAGTGCGGCCATCTTGGTGCAGCGCCACCTAGCGCCCCCCTAGTTTGTTTTATTGATTACTGGCTACCATCAGTATGTATCAGAAGTTGCAGCTGTTCTTTCTCTGAGCTCGTCTACTGTAATTCATTAACTTGAAGCATTGGGCACATACCGTTGTCTAATCACATAGATTTTTGTGTGGGTACAGGTGAAATTTGTTAGTGGCACTTTCTCAGGATACCCCTCCTCACTTTCTATACTAACACTTTCTATACTAACATTCTCCCCCCCTTAGTTGATTCCTCAACTATCTCAGATATTGTCCTGTCTTCTTTCATCTTGGACCCGGGGCCTGCATTTTGACTTAACATACATTCTCTTTTCCAATTTTGTGACTGCATTTTTATAGCAATGTAATATTAATTGGAAGATACATTACATAACAAGCAGCACCACCAACATTGCAAGTAAGGATTTAAACAGTCCAGATACCCAATTCGGAAGCCAACTAAACCAGTTTGAGAAATACTCATCTGGGGCACCTCCTTCTTAATGCATAGTCTGCTGTAAGTCATGTAAAATCTGCATGGCTTTAGTTAGACAGACATTTTTGGCATTGTTTCCTGGTATAAATGTACAGCATACAGTTCCTATTTTTATATTAAGCAAATACAACACATATCAGTTCTGTGTTACCATCATTCTAATGGCTCTTTGTTCTTCTTTAATGGAGTTGAACCAATCTTCAGTATCTTTCATAATTATTAAAAGTTTCCACTTTGTGATCTGAAGCCACCTTGCATTTTCTTGTATTTGCAAAGTAAAGAAGGAAACTGACCATCATTCATTAACTTGGCTTTCACAAAAAAGTCAGAAGTCTTGTGGGATATTTTTGTATCTGTTCCATCCAAAATACTCAGGTCATATTTACGATAAAGTGAGAAGTGTGTTTTTAAGCCAAGAAGACTAACAACGCACTTCGTCACTTTTGAAATGCAGGGCTGCACCATATTTACTAGAATATGGTGCCGCCCTGCATTTCCCCCTGTGCTGGTGCTAAATTAAGCTGCCTAGTGCCAACGCAGGCACCCTTGCACCATAGTGTTGAGGGGAAGATTGTTTATTTGTAGGAAGGTGTCCCTTCCTGCACATAAACAATCTTTGAATGCTGTTTGTAACTTCTATGTGTGCTGCTTAATGCAACACACATAGAAATTGCAAAACGGCATTTTTTTAACAATGATAGTTTATGTGCAGGAAGGTGGACCTTCCTGCACATAAACAATCATTGGCATTTTGCTATTTCTATGTGTGCTTCCCAAGGCGCCACACATGAAATCAGCAAAAACTAGGAGAAATATAGTTTTTCTCCTCATTTTGCCTGTTTAAGACCAGGTTTTCCCTGGTCTTAATTTCAGCGCTGCCTCCTATTTACGCTGCTCTTATAAATAGGGGGCAATGATGAAATCAATGGGTGTTGCGTTGGAACACCCGCCACACCACCCATCGCCCACCTCTAAGTGTAGCATGAAAAGGGGCCTTATTTACAAGGCAGCGTTAAGCCACTTTAAGTGGCTTAACGCTGCCTTGTAAAAAAGGCAAAGCTCCTGTTGCCATCAAAACTTCACTAAAAGTGATATTATGGTGATGATAGGGGCTTGTAAATATGCCCCTCTGTATCTCTTTTTGTTCTTGTTTGGTGTAGAAGGGTACTCTTTTTGCTTATTGGGGAGTTGTGCAATGCTGAAATATCCTCTCCTAGAATTGTTAGCACCAGGGTGTGCAAGGCTACCAGAGAACAGACGCTGTTCCATCCGGGTGGCAGTTGGTCATAGACTTTTTCCCCACACTGCAAGTAGTAATCCATTAGTCAAAAGGTGCCTTGTTCTAAACATCCTAGATATTTAGTGGTGTTGCAATTATAGTTGATCTCCACTGGAACTGTACCATTGCCCTTAAAACATAAAGAAAAATGGGTTAATTTAATCGCTTATATATTTTTAGGAGTAGAGCTAACAGTGATGTAACTAAAGGCATATGTGTTCCACATGGGCTTGCACCCTTTTGTGTGTGTACCATTTAGCCCATATTCCCATAGAGATCTTCCTTTGCAAGATATTATGAGATTAGGACTCCTGTGACTACTATTACTAAATGGATCCATTTATTAGCATTGCTGGCTGTCATTTCACACTTGTCTTGGAGAGTCTTGGGTAGGTCTGTTTAATTATTACATCCAAGATCAGGATCATATACCTCTAGCTTTCTCCGTTGTATCATGTATTATTTCAGAAATTCAGGTCTTCTATAACTTCCTAATACTTGTCCTCTTCTTCCAATCTCATCTAATTCTTCACAAATTATGGATTTGTCTGTTACAATTTTGGTCAAAATGTTAACAATTTCATAGGCAGCGGCGTTCGTGAATCTGTTTGTTGCTTGAAATAAAGAGGGCTGTCTTTGACCCCTTACTCTACAGGAAAGTAGGTGTATCAAGCAGATATTAGGGTCTACCTCTTTTGTTAAGTATAGAATTGTGGCAGATGTTCAATCAATCAATCAATCAGTGTACTTGTAAAGCGCACTACTCAAGGCGCTGAGGGGTGGGGGGGTGCCGCTACTGCTCGAAGAGCCGGGTCTTGAGGAGTCTTCTGAAGGCGAGTAGGTCTTGGGTCTGTCGTAGGTGGGTTGGGATGATGTTCCAGGTTTTGGCAGCGAGGTAAGAGAAGGATCTGCCGGTGGCAGTCGTAAATTGGATGCGGGGGACATCTGCGAGGGCGAGGCTGGTGGAGCGGAGCTGGCGGGTGGGGGTGTAGAAGCGGAGTCTGCTGTTCAGGTAGGCTGGTCCGGTGTAGTGGAGTGCTTTGTGTGAGTGGGTGAGGACCTTGAAGGTGATCCTCTTGTTGATGGGGAGCCAGTGCAGGTCTCTCAGGAGGGGGTGATGTGGCTGCAGCGGTGGGCGTTGACGATCAGTCGGGCGGAGGCGTTTTGAATGCGTTGTAGCCGCCGTTGGTGTTTGGCTGGGATTCCTGCGTAGAGTGTGTTGCCGTAGTCCAGTCTGCTGCTGACGAGGGCCTGTGTCACTGTTCTTCTTGTTTCGGTCGGGATCCGTTTGGAGATCCGGCGGAGCAAGCGTAGGGTGTTATAGCAGGAGGAGGAGACGGCGTTGACTTGCTTGGACATGGAGAGGGAGGAGTCGAGGATGAATCCTAGGTTGCGTGTGTGGTCGGTTGGTGTCGGTGCTGTCCCTAGAGCGGTCGGCCACCAGGAGTCGTCCCAGGCTGATGGGGTGGGTCCGAGGATGAGGACCTCCGTCTTGTCTGAGTTCAGTTTCAGACGGCTGCTCCTCATCCAGTCGACGATGGCCTTCATGCCCTCGTGAATGTTGGTTTTGGCGGTGTGGGGGTCCTTGGTGAGGGAGAGGATGAGCTGGGTGTCGGTGTAGGAGATGATGTTGAGGTTGTGGTGGCGGGCCACTTGTGCGAGGGGGTCCATGTAGATGTTGAACAGCGTCGGGCTGAGGGATGAGCCCTGGGGGACGCCGCAGATGTCGTCGGTGGCTTCTGACCGGAAAGGTGGGAGGCAGACGCTCTGGGTTCTGCCGGAGAGGAAGGACGTGGTCCAGTCAAGGGCCTTCTCTTGGATTCCAGCTTCTTGGAGGCGTGTCTTTAGGGTGCAGTGGAAGACAGTGTCAAATGCGGCTGACAGGTCCAGGAGGATGAGGGCTGATGTTTTCGCCGTTGTCCAGTTGGCGTCTGATGTCGTCTGTGGCGGCGATGAGGGCTGTCTCGGTGCTGTGGTTTCGTCTGAATCCGGATTGGGACGGGTCCAGGATGTTGTTTGTCTTCGAGGTGGCAGGTCAGTTGAATGTTGACGATTTTCTCGATGACCTTTGCCGGGAACGGGAGCAGGGAGATGGGTCGGAAGTTCTGGAGGTCCGCCTTGGCCTTTTTGAGGAGGACGTTGATTTCAGCGTGCTTCCAGCTTTCCAGAAATGTCGCTTTTTCGAAGGAGATGTTGATGACCTTCCGTAGTTGGGGTGCGATGGCCTCGTCTGCTTTGTTGAATACGTGGTGTGGGCATGGGTCTGACGGAGATCCTGAGTGGATGGAGTTCATGATCTTGCGTGTCTCGGCCCAGGAGGTCAGGCGGTTGTCGCTGTTGGTGATTGCGGGGGGGGGTGGAGTCGTGCATCGTTGGAGCGGTCGTGGAGTTGAAGCTGTCGTGGATGTCAGCGATCTTGCGGTGGAAGAAGATGGCCAGTGAGACGCACAGTTCTTGTGAGGGCGGGATGTCGTTGGCGCTGGCGTTGGGATTGGAGAGTTCTTTCACGATGCGGAAGAGCTCTTTGCTGTCATGTGTGTTGTTCTCCAGGTGGTCTTTGAAGGCTAGTATGATGAGGTGGTGATTAGGGGTGGGCGGAATTTGCAAAATCCACTTTCGCAAATGATCACGAAAATGTTTAAAATTATCGCAAACAAGCGGAAATATCGCGAAGATGCGGAATTTTTTTTCCCGCATGTTCGCGAGATTTTCTGCATGGTTGCGGGTCGCCAACTTACCCATGTGGTTGCTCGCGGGCGCGGCCATCTTGTTTTGAGGTGTCTCGTGGTGCATGATCGCGAGAAGAAAGACGTGATCGCGCGACGCATGACGTCACTGCGGGCACGAACTGTCGCGAGACAGTGCAAATGGCTAAAAACAATCCAACATCTCATGGAGAACGCGACCGGATCAAGAAAACTTGTCGGCGAACGCAGGGATTCAGGTAAGGCGATCGCGCGCGCGTGAGAATGTATTATTTTACAGCGCGAGCAAGAAACAAATTATCGCCAAGCTGCGGAAAGCGGAAATTTTGACATTTTCGCGCTCTCCGCGGAACGCGAAAATGTCAAATTATCGCAATTTCCGCGAACGGACCGAAATTTTTGCCCAGGCCTAGTGGTGATGTCTGCGGGTGGCGTCCTTGTGGGCTGTGTGGTATTCTGGCATTAGTTTGTGGAGCCATTTCTTGTTCAGCTTACGGCAGGCGCATTTGGAGGTCAGGAGCTCGTCGGTGAACCAGGTGGCTCTCCTGCTGGCGTGGCTGTTGGATGGTCTCTTGAGTGGGGCGAGGGTGTTGGTGCAGTCGTCGATCCACTGTCTGAGGTTGCGGGCTGCAGCGTCAGGGCAGGTGGGGTTGGTAGGTGCGTTCTGGGCGAGGGTGGTGGCCAGCTGGTCTTCGGTGACTTTGTTCCAGCAACGGCGCGGCAGCTGTTGGGTGCGATGGTGCACGGTTGGTTTTTTGAAGGTGAAGTGGATGCAGCGGTGGTCGGTCCAGTGGGGTTCAGAGGTGTGGTCGAAGGCGATGTGGGTGCTTGTGGAGAAGACGGCGTCCAGCGTGTGGCCTGCGGCATGGGTGGGTGCGGTGACGAGTTGTTTGAGGCAGAGGTTGGCGAGGTTTTCGATTAGAGTGGCGGAGTTGGCGTCGTTGTTCTCGAGGTGGAAATTCAGGTCCCCGAGGAGGATGTAGTCCATGGAGGCGAGTGCGTGGGTGCTGGCGAGGACGACGATGGAGTCGCTGAACTGAGCCCGGGATCCGGGGGGTCTGTAGATGAGTGTTCCTCTGAGGGTGGTGTTGGGGCAGTGTGGATCCGGAAGTGCAGGTGTTCGGCGGTGTTGAGGGTGTTGTCTGCGTGGGTGGTGACCTTGAGGGTGGACTTGTAGTCGATGGCTATTCCTCCTCCGATTCCATTGGCGCGGTCCCTGCGGGTGATCATGTAGCCATCCAGGATGACTATGGCGATGTCGGGTGCCAAGGAGTCATTCCACCAGGTCTCGGTGAGGAAGGCCACATCTGGGGCGAGGGTGTCGAGCAGGTCCCAGAGCTCGACGGCGTGTTTCCGTGCGGAGCGGGTGTTGAGCAGAATGCAGCGGAGGTTGTTGGGTCCAGTTGTAGGAAGTTTGGTGAGTCTGTCGCAGGTGAAGCTGCAGGTGCGGCAGGAGAAGTATCCGTGGGTCCATTTTCGGGGCAGCCTGGAAGCAGGTGTTGTGTGGGCCGGCATGGAGTGTGTGGAGGGAGTCGGCGTCATATCTGCGGCTGGCGTTGTGGTGAGCGTGGGGTCCAGGGGTTCTGGCGCTGGGCGTGGACCAGGCGCGGACGGGCACAGATGGGCTTGCCTTAGGCGCGCCTTTGGTTCGCCAGCACGCGGCCGTGCAGCGGCCTCCATTAAGAAGGGGGCGAGGGAGGGAGGAGCAGCTGGGAGGGGGAGCGGGTGGCGAATCAGGCATGGGGGGCAGGGCCATAGGGGAGGCAGCGGCGGGAGCGCGAAAGCGTGAAAAACAGCGGGAAAAGGCAGGAGTCACAGAGGCAGCAAGGGGGACGCTGACGCGGTGGGGGAGCGACCTGGCCTGTGAACAGGGTCGAGGGTCGCTCCCTTAGTACGCAGATGTTGAATGAGGTGTTAATAAGCACAAGTAACAAAATGTACTTGTGGTCTTTTCTCCAATGGGTTTCATGTGTGCGTACCATTAGTTTTTCTTTAATAGTGTATGGGTCTTGTCATCCTTAGTGTAAGTATCTGATTGTACGGTATTCATTTCTCTAATTTCCCTACGCTTGTTTATCCCATTATTGTCACTATTGGCTGACTATATACTGGCTGTTATTACCCTGTAGGAAAGTAGGGTCTGCTTTCATGGCCACCCCCATTTTTTACTGGTGTCATTATGTTTTACTGACTAGTCTGACTGGGATCCTGTCAATCAGGATCCCAGGCTCTGTGTTTCTTCCCTAAATTGGACATGGTGAGTACTTAGGTACCCTCCAGATTGGCTACTGATGAACTCTTTAAAGTCCCTAGTGTATGTTACTAAGGTACCCAGGGCATAGGTACACCAGGGGTCCCCCATGCGCTGAAGCATATATTAGGCCACCCATGAGAGACCACTCAAATTATGACTACAGGCCTGCCATTGCAGCCTGTGTATGCTATTTCTAGCACCACTTACAACAGATGTAAGTTCCCTTTTATCTGAGGTGACTGCACTTAAAACCTATAAGTCACCCCCTAGGCAGGCCTTTTAGTCCTGAAGGCAGAGTGCTCGGTTACAAGTGTGGGGGTGCCCCTGCATGAGCAGGACACCCCTACTATCCATGAAGTCCATTCTCCGAGTTCTAAGTCCATCAGCCCTTAGGATACAGATCCAAAACCACTTTGTCTTCATCCGTCTGGACACTTTGGGAATAGAGACTGCAACTGGGAAGACTCTTGCTGCTCCCGGTCTCACTGCCCTGCCAGTCTTCTGCATCATCTGTGCCTGTGCTCCATACAGGTCTTTCTACAGGCCTGTGGACATCCAAGGTACTCCAAGGAATCTCCCTTCAAGTGAAGGAGTCACTTCACTGCATCTGCAGGCACCACAATGAAGCTGTCCAGTCTACTGTTTCTCAGCTCCTACGGACTCCGAAAGGTTTAGCAACACAGATGGTGGTTCTGCAACTCCCTAGACGCCTGCACTGTCTTCACAGCAAGTCTGAAGCCAGTATACTTGTTGGAACAGCTGGAAAAGTAGCTCTGTGCATGGCATCAACTTGCCTTTGCCAAAGCTAGTTGACTCTCTTCACCAGAGATTTTTGGACTCCAAGAAGCTCCAGCCTCAAGCATTTCATGCAACCAAGATCTTTGCCTGTACCACATCCTCTGCATCGTTGACCTTCATCCTTTGGTGAGCTGCTCAAGGTCCTCTTGAGACTCCTGTGCCTATGGCATGTGGGTCCTCTTGAGGGTCGTCTTTGGCTCCAGTGGGCACCCTTGCTTGCTTGGGTCCTGCTCTGACTTACCTGCTCATGGTGAGTCACTTGCACCTTGCTGGTCTTGACACTGCACCTTTTTTGACTACTACATTGGTTGCCATTTCCAAGGCTTGTTGGTGCCCCTGCTGGACACTGACCCCCGGCTCTTAACATCCGATGTGGGACAGCTTGTGAACTACTCCTGGTCTTCCACAGCATCACCTGGTCTGCACAGCTGCAACTTCAAGGGCACCGTCAACTCTCCTGCATCCCTGCAATCGGTAGGCATTCGTCTTCTGTGGCTCCTGGTCACTCCTGAATGGCATAGACTCTGTTCCCTCTGCTTGCAGGTACCTCTCATCTTGAGTCCACCTTTTTTTCCATTGGACTCTTTCACCTTCTTCCTCCATTGTGGTCATCGGCAGTTTCCGATTTCACTTTGCACCTATGCATCCGGTTTCCCTGGTGTAGGTATCCTGGTTCCTGGGGTATCCACAGGTGATAGACTCTCCAACCTTCCATTGGGTTTTTTCAGGGTCCGCTGGGAATGGTCCTTCTTTTAAACTGCAACCGCGAATTACCTATTGACTTGTATTGAGCACATGGCCGTGTTCCCACTCTGCACACAGCCTCCGTGGGGTTCCTGGGTACTTACCTTGGGTGGTTCCTTGGGGCCCCTGATCTTCTACTTCTTCTGGGTCCAGCCCAGAATAAAGTCGTGGTTCACATCCCACTATTTTAGTATATGGTTTGGACTCACCCTGGAGACCACTGTGTATTTGTTCTATTTACGTGTTCTATTATCAAAGTCTTGTGTGTATTCTAATTATATCTCCTGGTAGGAGATAATGCAATGTGTTAGTGAGTGTTTGTAATAATAAATACAGAGTTATAACTACACTATGTGGTTCTTTTTCACTTAACCTACCCCCTAAGATTAAGTATGGTAAAAAAAAGCTGATGTACACTCCTTCTGGACTAAGTCTGAAGGCTGCTTTCACCAGTTACCACTTAGAGAGCTTTCTACAGTTGTCTAAGACCACTAAAATCCCCATCAGGGTTGTCTGGATTAGTGCAGGGTGCTACACTTACATAAGTGAGCACCATATACTAAGCTAGCCTCCTACATACCCCTATCATTGTTGCTCTCTAATTCTTTAGGTGAATCGATATGATATATACACATACAACCTAGCCATGTATAACAGAAAAATTGACGAAATAATACATAATTCTTTGAGGTGTGACAAAGTCCAAATGCCATGTTAGAGGGGAGGTGTCTCCGGTTGCTTGTCCTTTCTTCAGCCTCCCTCCTTTTATTTTCTTTACATCTCCTGATAATATTAAGTCTCGTTTGTCTGTTGTACATGTGTAAGATATATCAATGGTGCCCTGACTTTCACTTTGAGCACTGTATTTATTGATTCAGTAACTGTGTAAGGTCTTTCAAACTTAGGGTCTTTCCACTCCCTGATGACCTTGGTGATGTACACTATGGGGTTTATTCACAAGAACGTGTGATAACTACCACAATAGTAGCCTAACGCAACTTCCAACATCGCAGCCCAACGCGGGAAAATTATGCCGTGACAACCAAGTATTCACAATGCTGCGGTAGCATGTGATAGTCACCAGATAACACGTCAACTGGCCGCACGAAATCCAACGCCACACTGCAAAAATGCAAAACGCGAACGTATAAAAACACGCGACGAGGCCAATCGCGGTACAAAATGTCACGAAAACCAGCCACAGGCCTGCAAATACCACGCGTCTGGTGGGCAAATGCACCACAAAAAACACAGAAACAACACACCAGAAACAAGTCAAAGCATGTAGAAACATGGATGAAAACTGACCCAGCGCAGAGGTCAACGTGAACCCCACAACCCCCACAGACCACCAGCAGGGAACAACGGGGTCGGGGAAGGCCAAGGAGAAGAGGGAGAGGAAGAGGAGGTGCAGACCGCAGGAAAACAAGACCAGCGTCACGGAGGTGAAAGAACACTACCAGCAACTGACCCACAAGCAGACCACCTGGAATGCAGTCAGAGTGCCGAGGAGGCCAATCGAGGAGGCCAAGCGGCTCAGGCATGACGTGACAACCGAAACCAGGACAAACTCGCTGCCAACAGGAAGGCAGCAACGGTGACAGGAGGTGGCAGTCCTGCGCCACAGGAGGAGCTGGAGGAAACCGGGGCCACAGTCATCAGTGTGGAGACGGTGCAAGGAGTAGGGAGTACGGACACAGCTCGAGAGGACCTGACAACAGCAACATGGAGAGTAACTAACCAGGACTGGGGGGGATGGGCACAATGGCACAGATGCACAACAAGGTGTAGCACACTGCACACCCACAATCACCCAGTATCATGTCCCTGATCCCTTTGGCACACTGCAGCACACACACATAGCAAGAACAGCACACCCACATTGACGACAATGTGGTACAATGCTCATAGCCGATACTGCAGAACAGGGGACACAACTGGCTCCGCACATGCACAGAAACATGCCTACTACATCTGACAGAGCAGGAAACTGTGAAATGGCAATGTACGCGTATGACTTCACATCCATCACATAGTCCAAATGTACACTGCCCCATAGCAGGATTCAGCACCTCACGAACAGTCACAATGTACATTGGCATACAGTCTGCATGAAGACCAGAACAATGCACAAACATACATGTCAACACAATGTCAACAATCATCTTCCCTTCACATTGCAGAGGGGCACACAACACCTCCAGCAGAGCACACAAGACAACACATCTGTGATGCCGGAGAGGACCACCACACCTTCGACACGACACCCTACAACAGCCCATGTACATCCCACGCAACCCACCACCAGGACCCGGGCAGACAAGCTACTCAGAGGAGGACACAGCCTACAACAGACCACACAGCAGGAATCACCCGCAAGCACAGCTGGCTCATAACACTTCACCCACCCGCACATGGCACCCCGTTGCCCTGTATCAGCATGTCAAAAGGAGGTGGCCGAACAGGCGTGGTTGGGACCCGAAACATAGATGAAGAACTAGATCACATACGTTGGTGTCCATTACACTTCAGGGTGCACCCACACCCCACAAAAGAGATCCACACAGCAATAGAGACACAGGCAGATGCTCATTTACAGTACAGAACCACACCCAGGGGCACGCAAATAGCAGTCACACACCCACGTCGGCTCTGCCTACGACGGCCCAGCCGACTTTCCTTACGGATTGAGAGGGTGACGACAAAACTACATGGCCAAGCTCCAACCCGCTGCCTGCAGTGACTTGTCTGCATCCGCTGTACACAGCACAATGTAATGTTGTAGGGCCCAGGGCCCTTATGCATACAACAAGACCACAGGGACACACACAGATATTATGTTGAACTGGCTACAGGCATGTGCACCCGGCCCCTTTATTGGCAGGGCCACATCTACAGGGACGCCTGTGCTGGATGTGTGTGGGGTAAGTGTAAGCCAGCCCGCAGAGTGCTTGGTGATGGCAACCAATTGAACAGTGGACACCAGTGCCACAGGAACTGAAAACACCTGCATAACAGAGTCAACTGCTGAGCAACATGGAGGGAGACGGAGATAGTCCAGAGGACACACAACATGCAAACAGAAGTGTCCATGAGTTGCAGTGCACTGTGGTTGGGGCACTAGAGATGAGCGCATGCATGTGAAGAAAAAGTCTTGGATTGTGTCCCTTTGAGATATTCCTGATGCAGATGCAGTGTGGTGTGCGAGACCTGTCTCAGCTTCCTCAACAACATCCCAGGTCTCCCACACTGCTTGAGATGAGATTGCTGCGCAGCCTCTCCACAGCACAAAACACAATCAGTAATGGACAATGGCTTGTGGGGCACTGAGTCAGTGGCACCTGGAGTGCTGAGCAGGGTATCAGTCTGATGATGGCATCCACAACTGGGTTGGGCGGAGGAATTGCTGTTATTTATAAACAGTCTTCCCAATGCAATTTGGAACCTGTTACACTTCCAAATTGTGAAGCCGCATTATTCCAACTCAGACTTACTCCTAATTTTTCTTTTTTGGGGCTTTTGCTTTATCGGCCCCCTGGCCCCTCCTCATTGTGGTCGGCTTCGTTGTCTGGTTTGGTCTCCTCCCTCCTTCTGTCCTCCTCAAATTTCACCATTCTTGGCGATTTGAATCTCCATCTGGAAGACGCTACCAATGCTGCATGCTCTAATCTTATTTCTGATTTTTTAGCTATGAATCTAACTCTTTGTAACTCTGGTCGCACTCATAAAGCTGGCCATCTTTTGGATCACATTTTTTCCAATGTTACGTCTATAGTTTGTGAACCTGCGTTATCCATCTCTTGGTCAGACCACTTTCTATTGAAATTTCAAATTCAGGCTCCTGTTAGTTCTTTTTCTGTTTTCCCGCAGTCCATGTTTTTTACTAGGGATTGGAAAAAAGTAGATACTAATGCTCTGAACAACTCGCTTAAGGAAAATCCACCCTCCATTTCTACGCTGGTATCTGACTCGGCTAAAAGCATCCAAGACTGGCTGTCTCGTGCGGTTGATGTTTGCCTTCCCCCTGTCAAGAAAAAATCATCCTACCATCACCCTCCTGCACCTTGGTTTACTGACAGCCTTAGAGTTGAAAAATCCAAATGCAAAGCATTAGAAAGAAAATGGCGGTGCTGCTATGCTCCCGATTTAAAAATAATATACAAAAACTCCTTAAAGATATGCCACGATCTTTGCAAATCCTCTCGCACTGCTTATACTTGTAAAACCATTAATACTGCCACTAACCGCTCTAAGACATTGTTTAGCTTGGTGAAAAATTTGGCTGGTGCTCAGACTATAGCTAAACCTTTGCCTCTTAACAAACAATCTTGTGATGATCTCGCTAAATTCTTCTCAGATAAAATTGAACTCATCCACTCAGAAATAGCGAACTCACCACTTAATTGTTTTGTGTCCCCTTCCACGCTGACCGACGCTTCTTATAAAGAACATTCCAGCGTCTCTCCTAAATTGTCCTGCTGGCCCACTTTGAAACTGGAAACTTTCATTTCCATTCTTGGCTCAATTAAATCCGGTTCTCCTAATGACCCTCTTCCTGCCTCCATTCTGAAACAACTCGACCCTGTCCACCTCCAGGTTATCATGGAAGCCCTCAACTCCTCTCTCACTTCTTCTATTGTTCCTCCAATTTGGAAGCACTCTATGGTAGTCCCTCTGCTGAAAAAGCCAGCTGCTGACCCTAAAGTCATGTCCAACTTTCGTCCTATATCTCTTATTCCCATCTTCTCTAAGCTTTTAGAAAAACATATTTACACTCACCTTGCTAAATTTGTAGATACCAATAATCTTCTTCACCCTTCCCAGTCTGGTTTTCGTGCAGGTTTTTCGACCGAAACCACACTGTTAGGTGTGACTGAAAGACTGCGCCTCCTTTTGGATTCTGGTGAGACAGTCGCGCTCATATTGTTAGACCTGAGCGCGGCTTTTGACACCATCTCTCACCCTATTCTTATCAACACTCTTCAATCCTTTGGCATCTGTGGTTCAGCTCTGGATTGGCTTTCTTCCTTTCTCACTGACCGCACTTTTCAAGTGTTTTCTGCATCGGATAGTTCTAATATTTCTCCTTCTCCTTTTGGAGTCCCTCAGGGCTCCATCCTGAGTCCTTTACTTTTCAATCTGTATGTAAGGCCTCTTGCCGACATTGCTGTTAATGCAGGACTATCCCTCTTCTCTTACGCCGATGATTCTCAGATCATTTTTTCTCTCTCCAAATCTGATCCCCTATCCTCTGTTTCTGTCTTCCAGTCGGGCCTACGTCAAATTGCAACTTGGATGACTAACAACTACCTCAAGCTAAATGCAAATAAAACAGAGGTCCTTATTCTGGGTAAACAAAGGGATCTGTGGGGCTCTCGTCATTGGCCGAATGAGTTGGGCTCCCTCCCCCATCCTGTTGATCATGTCCGAAACCTGGGATTTGTCATTGATGATTCTTTGAAAATGCACCATCAAGCTAACAAAGTTTCAGGCACATGCTTCACCATCTTGAAGTGGCTACGCAAGATCATCTGGATGCTGCCCAAAGACACCCAAAAAACCGTAGTCCATGCTCTCATTTCGTCACGTTTGGACTACGGCAACGTTCTGTTTTTGGGTGCAAATAAGGCAGTATCCCGTCGGCTACAACTTGTGCAAAACTCCGCTGCTCGACTTCTATGTGGAGTTCCTCGATGCTCTCCTATCTCCCTCCATCTACGAGATCTTCACTGGCTTCGTATTGACAAACGGATTGAGTTTAAAGCCCTTTCCTTCATGCACAAAATGGGGCCTAGCACCTGACTATTTGCAGAACCTTGTCTGTCGATATGTTCCGACCCGTCCCCTTCGCTCCGCCTCACTTGAAAAGTTTCACGTTCCCAGGTTTAAGCTTTCAAGAATGGGAGGTAGATCCTTTTCTGTCCTGGGCCCTTCTCTTTGGAACCTTATCCCTCCTGCCCTACGCAGCGAGCCGTCGTACTTCCATTTTCGCTGCGCCCTCAAGACTTGGCTTTTTAATCAATAGGCTTCTTCTTTTCAGTAGTTTCGTCCTGGCGCCGGGAAACCCTGTTGGGTAGCTGTTGCGCCATATAAGTAGGGGTGGGCGGAATTTGCGTAATTGCGTTACGCAAATCTCCGCGAAACGGTAAAAAATCTCCGCGAACACGCAGAAATTCCGCGAACACGCGGAATTGCTTGTTCGCGAGGCTTTTTTCCTGTTCACAATCGCTGTTTGCGTGCTCGGGGAGAAATAATCTCGCGAACACGCATTTTGGGAACGCGAACAAGCAAAAATTTCGCAAAGTCGCGGAAAGCGGAATTTTGGGCAATTTCGCGTTCTCCGCATAACACGAAATTACCCAAATTCCGCAAATTCCGCGAACGGAACGGAATTTGCCGCCCAGGCCTACATATAAGTTAAATAAATAAATAAATAAACAACAGGTGTTTTTCAAATCTGTAGGTCTGTAGGTTTGTCAGGACCATGTTTCGACTCTGGTAGAAGGCGGTTGGAGGTTTTCCTGGCAGATGTGGTGTGTGCCTCCTGTGGTGATGCAACATCTGTGCCGCTCAGGACTCTAATTTGATGTGTGAGCCCTGGTGGTCCGCAGTTGAGGTCGGAGGCATGACCACATGCACATGGCGTCGATGACCCCAGAACTACCATCACAGAGGTCATCCAATATTCATTCAGACAGGGTCCCTGACATGAGCTGCAAAGAGTTAGTGGCCCCGGATGCACAGCGGCCGGCACAGCCACCCTGCCATGGATGGTGACTTGCAGTACAGTCAGATGGGCCATGCAACTGAGCGGGTCCTCATCAATGTCCGAGGTGTATATTGTGGAGTGTTGCAGAGGACAGTGGAAGGTGTCCTCCAGGGCAGAAGGCGAAAGGTCTGATGTTATCTGGAAGCAGCAAATGGTGGGCTGGAATGCCACGGCCTCATTTTCGCCACAATGTCAGTATCATCGCCATGATGGCGACGACAACCCAAAGTCCATGGACTCAGTCGCCTCCAAAGTCCAACCAGAAAGTGACCATGGGTCTCAGGGAATAGACATCTTGGCACCGGGGCTGAAAGGGGATGCAGTCTGCGATGTACAATGACATGAAGTTTTCCATAAACAAATCGAGGCTGAATTCGAAGGTGTGTGTGTGACCTATTCGACGGCAGTGTAGGCCGGGGGCAGCGGTCAGCAAGGGCCCACAGCCAGCTGTCGTTGGCTTGTGATGCACCGAGTTAGTGGCAACAGGGCAGTTGTTGGTAGTGTTCGATCACCTCCGTGACGATGATCCTATTCCCTCCAGGCTGTAACGAATCATCCTCTCACGCCTCTCCTTGCATGCCTAGATATGTAATCTGCTGTTGAACAATCGTTCAGTGGCAGTTCTAAGACCTACTCGTCCACAGCGTAGGCCGAGGGCAATAGTTCACGGAGGCCAACAAACACATGTGGTTGTGGTGCTATGCACAGCGTTGGTGGCACCACGTCGAAGGGAGTACACTGATGTAAACTCTGCAATGAACTTATGTACTCTGCCATCATGTAATCAAGACTCAGTTCGAAATGTGTGACCTACTTGACCGTAGTATGAGCCGGAGGCAGCAGTAGAGTACATCAATGAGAAAGGTCTAAAGCGGGCCTGTGTCGTCGAGGCCGTGATGGTCTGAGAGGCTGCCAAGGACGCGGCACTGGGGCTTGGAGCTTGCACAGGCACGTGGTGGGCCCTCCATGACACACACCGGTGTCGGAAGGTGATCAGTGTGGCCTGGCTGCGCAGGGGCGGGCCTGACGGGTTTGGGGTCCAGTGGGCAGGGGTACAGCAGGCACACAGGATCGTAGGCAACTCCGCTCACGAGGATGGTGTCGGTCTCATGGCATGGTGAGAGGCGCCGCCCTGGCAGAGATGTTGGGCTTTCTGGAAGAGGACCACGCCCAGGGCTATATGCTTTTTATTCACACCCCTACGCTGGCCTGGCATACGCCGGGCCATCCCACTCCTTTCGAGCTTACGGGGGGGACGTAACAGGCAACATTTCTGCGAACTCCCCCACTGGCTGGGGTGACATGGGTACGTTCACTGTCCACTACACTCCATACACCAGCGGTGTATGTCGCCATAGATATTGGTGTGTTCCGCATGCTGCAGTCTATCCAGCACATCTCCGCCACTCTTGGCATTTTGTACTTTCCCATTCATGGGTCACTTGCCTCCTCCACACATGCCTGGTTGCCACCTCTCCCCACATTCGGCTATTGTGTGGCTGAGGTGCCATGCCATTGATGGCTCATGTTCACGGCTTTCCCAGGTTCCCGTTGTGAGTTGTTCTGTCGTGTCTGGTGAGTGGGCATGTTGTTTTGCATATTGGTTGTGATTTTATGTCGTGTGCATTGCCAATCTTGTGAGTTGCATGGTTGTGGAGTTCAGGTGGGTGGGGTGTTCATTTTGTACTTGCCAGGGTAGTGTGCATTTCCCTTGGTGCCATCCTGCTAATGCTGGGTGCTGATGGTCTGTCAGAGGATGAAGGTCACATTCACACTGGCAGGGAATTTGTAGGCGACATCGGAGGAGGTTCCATGGTTTTCAGTTGTTGCCTGCACATTGATGTGAGACGTGTGCTTTCTGTTGCGGCGATCCAGCTATGGCGTATGGTGCTTGATTGGTCTCCAGTGGATCGTGCGCATTATGTTGGACGTATGGAGACTGGGGTACCAGGCTGATGGTGATGTCCAGGACAGCTGTGAGGGACTGGGATGTGGCTGGCTGTGTGACTCCTCCGATTGTGGCGGGTCGTAGTTGGGGGTATCAGGGACCAACAGGTGCAGCACAGCCAGCAGCTTTGTGTGGGGTGGGATGTTGGTTGTCCACTGTGTTGGTGCCATCGGCCTGTTGGGCGTGGTTGGTCATGATGCGTGCAATGGTTGTCCTTTTGAGCCTGTATTGGGCTATGACCTTGTCAGACGTTGGGAGTGTGATGCTGGTGTGTTTCAATCGGGTCCGCTGTCTTTGTCAACGCTGCCTGGGTGGTGGTCTTGGGGTGTATGGGATCCTGGGGTGGGTGTTGCGGCACTCTTGGGAGTCAGGCCGCATGACCAGTGGCTCCATGGCATCTGCTGCCCTTCTGATGTGGCTGTGCTCCCTTTTGTGGTGCAGGCTGCGGTCCGACTTAGCACCAGGTCAGAGCAGGTGTTGTTTTCCTGCTGCTAACATGCCTCATCGCCTGTTTTGTGTTCTTATTGCAGTTCTGGCTGGTCGTTGGGAATGTTGTGGAGTTATGTTTTCACTATTTTTTGCATTGGAATGCCTACTCTGCATCTCATTAGCGATAGTTGCGGGGGTCATCTGTGACCACCAGCTTGTGATTGGGGCGAAAAGTTTATCGCAACTTTGGCTGTGATAAAGTGCAGTTAAGTCAGCGATAGTTCCTTGTGAATATGCCTCTATGTCTACTGGTTGTGATACAGGGTCTCCCTCTGCAGTACCATTGGAGCTCTTTTGTTGGTACCGTGAAACCTGTTTAGAAAACAATTCTGTGGCCTATATTAGTTGGGGCAAATAGTCATACATTTATTTTCCTAGTACCTTGCTGCTTGCTTCATTATCTGTTTTTTAACTGGATGGAGAATGCTGCATTTTAATAGTCCTCCCTGTCACTTTCTGATGGGTTGTGAGGAGATGATCAGTACTTGGTGTGTTTGATAGTGAGACTAATGCAATGGGAAGGCAGTATAACCATTTTTCGTTAAACATTGCTGATATTTTGTGAATTTTGTTTTTTAGAAGGCCATTTAGGTGTTCTACAATTTCATTACTTTGTGGGTGATAAGCTGAAGTCAGTTTGTGCTTTATTACTAACATTTCTATGATATGCTTGAAAAGATATCATTTACAAAAGGAGTTCAGTTATCTGATCTTATTGCTTCAGGGACTCCCCATCTTGGTATACCCTCTCTTAGTAGGAAGTTAGCAGCTAATTCTTCATCACAGTGTACATACACACGGGCCTGCCTGTATCCATCATGAGAATGGACAGACTACATCTAATAGGTACCTGTAGTTGTTGCACTTATCTAACATATATACAAAGTCAATTAGCAAAGTTCAAAAAGGACCCTATGGGCATGGTATTGTTGATGTGATCACTTTTAGAGTTGTTATTTGGAAATGTTTATAGCAGGTTTGGCACTCACTTAAATACATGGTTACCATCTCCTGTAAATTTGGTATGAACCAGTCAGACTTGTTGCACATCGGAGTAATGTCGGTGTGTGCAGGGTGATGTATTTGATCTAAAACAATGAAACATAGCTGCAGGGGCATCACTGGTTTGCCTGTAGTGCTCTGTCTGAATATCCAATCAGCACTAGATTGTTGACATTGTCTCTGTTTCCAGAGATCTTTCTCAAACTCAGGTGCTGCCTCTTGCAGTTCTCTGAGATGCAACTGGGGAGTCTAGACATATGGTGTTGTTCCGGATATGCTTATCTCATCTGTCTTTTATTCTTCATTCTCCTCTTTTTGTACTGCATAGACAATTTGGTGTTTTGGTTGTGTGCCTCTATCTGCTTCTTTAGCTGCTTTGTCTGCTAACTCATTTCCTCTGGACACAAAGTCCTGTGTTCCTGTGTGTGCTGAACATTTCACTAATGCCACTCTAGTTGGTAATTCTAGTGCTTCAATGAGGAGTACTGCAATATCTCTATGTGCTACTAATGTACCGTTAATTTTGAAGAACCACCTTCTTTTCCACCTAGAGATACTGAATCTGAATTCATTGTAATATTATCTCCCCCCTCATGTTTCAGGGCAACCAGCTGAGCTCTTCCACCTCTGCTGAATAATGGAAAGGTAATGCTATTTGCTATGTTATTAAGAACATATAATTATGTATCTTACCCTCCACTACAGCTGCAACAGACTATATTCTCTAAATTCATCTGTTGGTAGCCCTCGCTTTGTTATGTTATAAAAAAATATAGTGTTACTTTTTTCCTGCTCTCGTTCCTTCTCGGTCTCTTGACTCCACCTCCCTTTCATTCTATTATCATAATCAGTTACATTTTCAGCTGCTCTCATTGTCTCTGCCGTCATGCCTCCTATATCTGGTTTATCTGGATAGTTTTTCCTTGGTTCTTCCCATATTTCTGTTCTTTAATTGTTAAATTGAGATCCATTAAACGTATTCTCTGTCAGTGTTACTCCTGGAATTATAGTAATTTTGATAATGTTGTCAGTTTGGCTCCCAATCAACCAACTCAATAGACTTTCTAGGTTTCCTATAGCTAAGGTCATCCCTGCAGTATGTCTCTCGAAGCTACTGATCCCATATCTAGCCCCTGTAACTTGTTTTTTAGTCCTTGGTTGTGCATTTGTGGCCATGCAATATCATTTTCTGACCTGCTCCTTTCTGAAATAATGGTAACTGCATTATTCTACTCTTTATTTTGTAGAGGTATCCATATTATTATATCCTTCCCTGCCGTGGATCACTAGTTGAGTTTGGTTTCTAGATTGTAGCATTGAATAATATTCCCAAACTGTTAGGCATTTTGCATACAATTTTAATCCTTGCCTGGGTCCCCCTACCCACCTCTGATGGATCATTCTGCTATTGTCATGTCATTTGGGTCAAATCATCCGTCCATGGGCTACGGTCTCCTCTGTGGAATCTGTCCTTCAGTCCATCCAGCTTAGAAGGGGTTTACATATACATACCATTCTTTTTCGGATATTATTTGTTTCGGTATGAGATCTCTGCTTCTTACTCTAGCCTTATTTCTCACAATTAATGCAGCATCGGCAGCTAATCTCATGCTTCTAGTAGTCATTCCTAGTCTTCTTGCTTGCTCTCCTCAATGTGCATATAACCTGCCTGCTTCTTTATTGACGTTTGCGGTTTTCAACCTTGGTGCTGTATTTTCTCTGTTTTCACCTAATAAGGGATCTACATATGACCTTTGTGGTGTTGGTGGTAGCATATTATTATTGTTATTATTATTAGTATTATTATTATTCTATGTATATTTCCAACCAGGAGAAGATGTGGGGATGCGGGCATCGGGAAATAGTGTGACAGTGCTCGTGTTGACATTAGTTTTTTTTTAGTTCTTCCTCTGTGCTCCATTCTTCGTCTGAGGCAGCATCTGCTCACTCCTCATGCTTTACCCAAGTATGTGCTGCATCTTTTAGTCTTATAGTCTGCAATGTGTTCTAGTGGGTGATACAACTTCTTAGTGTAAATGACAATTAATCAAAATGTGAATATAGTGAAATGACTTGATTCATGCGACAATGTTGAGTCTATCTATTTTGAACCTCGAATGTAAGTCGCAACACACCACGCAAAAAACATACTTAGCATATAAATATATATATTCATTTATAGGTCTCTTATTATATATGGCTGTTACATGTATAAATCACTAAACAAACAAAATAAAATAAGTGGCTTATGTGACAGAAAGTGCAAAAATGTTCTGTACAAAATCCCAAATAAACACAAATGTTGGCAAAACATAGATAGTACATATAAGAAAATAGATAGCCATCCTTTTTTTAGTAAACTGAGTTCAGCAAAAAACATTTTTGTCCATTGGTATTGATTCTAGGGTGATGTGACTCAGGACTTGGACTGATTAAGGTAGCAATGAAGTTTCGACCCTAGGTGTATGCGTTATTGTGTGACCATTACACCAGGTCTTCCACAGGGCAGGTCTAATGCATGTAGACAGCCAAAATGCAAGAATTAGTGACAAGGCACTCCCCCTTCCCTGGATGGAGTTCTCAAAAAAACGATAATGAAAACCAGAAGGGGAGCCGAGGCCAAAATGAAACCAATGAGTCATCCCACATTACTGATCACTCCTGATCTAAATTGGACCCGCCTAAATTGATCACCTATTTAGAGAATACTGTGCCTAAGCCTCCTCGTAGTATTGACATCTATATCAATTAGTTTAATAAACGGATCTCTAATGCTCTATATGCTACCCTGCTTGTGAAGTCCTTTATTACTCTTCCTAAAAAGTCCCTTGTTTCCTGTGTTCTACTCTGTCTGCTCCTTGGCATACCACAGACCGGACTCTGACCAAGAGGAAATGTAAAAAACAATAATCAGAATATGCTCATGGGTGTAAGGAATCCAGTTACCAATTGGTTGCATTTCCTTTACTAATGAGGGTCTCATCCAGACCACAAGCTGAAGGGAAACTCATGGAAGCATTTTGTAAAATAGACTTTCCATTAAAAGGCTATTGCTAAATCCAACAACATAAAGTCAGTGATCCTCAGCAGTGATTCAAATCTACTAGTAACCTCCTTAATTGTCCAAATTACTGAAGCTTTAATCATATAAACTTTGCACCAAATCCACTAGGAGGACTCTAAAACATACCCAGTTAGCAATAATATCACCCATCATCTCAAACCTCTCTGGCTTAGGCTAACATTTTAACCACAAATTATTGACAGCTTACTTTTCCTTATCTGTGGATGCCGCTTGAACTGTGTCTGGCTCTGTGTCTGTTCCCAGCATCCCAGGGCTCAGTTTGCCCCCCCCCCCAGGTCATCATGCACAGTATATACGAAGAACAGTATTTATAAAGTAGAATTCTGAGCCTCTTTTACAGTGACATTGGCATGAGCACATCCATGAATGCAACATGACCTGTGCACAGTCACACACAATGGTGTCATAACCACTGTCAGCTCAACCTGCATGTTTTACCATGTCCCAAATCCAGCATCATGTGGGTACCAGAAGATAACACCTTGTCAACAGAGGCTCTTGTAGCATTCCATTGTTACCTGATTTCATCAAATGGGATGTCCACATGGAATGCATTACTACCTATCTACACAAGGCCCTGCAATCAGCAAATGTTCAGGTGTTCTTAACCCACAACATGTAGAACTGTTGGGCACCTGCAACAGCCAAGTTGCAGCAATATGTGACTACCAAGAAGAACGTGACATGGAAGTGCCCATCCCACACTTTTAACTCTTCTCAAGTGACACTTTCATATCCGTTCACTGCCAGATGACGCAATTGAAACCTGCACATCAGTAGCTTAGTTAAGTGTTACATGTAGTACAGAAGAGCTGAATGGAGAGAATGTGACTCAAAGTGGTGTGCAATGTAAGCACAAAGAAACATTGTACATGAGTCTGCCTAAGGACATACCCAATCAAGATTGGTTCATGTGAGCACACCCTTCTCACAATGCATGCAAATGTCAATGCAATTAGAACACTGAAACATCATAAGGCTCAGGAAATATCCAGTCCATTGAGAGGTGTTACTCGTGCCCGGAAGGGAATACACTGTACCTTGCTTGTCTCACAAACACAAATACCAATGTGCTACTGAGTGCTGATACACACAACATACATATGACCCCAACAGGTCAGAATGTCACTCCCTAATGCATGTCACGAGCCACAAAATACCTCCACAAATGCACGTGAATCATACCCTAGCTGAATACACCCTTCTCAATGACATGCAAACTCACATTGCCAGATAGTACTGGAATTCTTCGCACCACGTGTGTCATTGCCTCAACAAATTGACCTCGCTAATAGCATTCATCAATGTCATTGGGTATGTGTAACTCACCCACTCATGTCTACATACCCCTGTATGTGGTTACATCTACTCTGAATACCCATCACGGAAAACTAGTGTCATACACATATTGGCCACACATACAAATGTGATGCAATCAGAATGAAAACCTTGTAGACCCCCAGATCATGTATGGAACAGTTGCACATATGACAGTACAACACAAAGGTACACATGCCAGAATGTAGGCGTCAACACAGATGGCACCAGTCGTGTTAGCCACCTCATGGTACTGTACAATCCCCACTTACCAAGGGGGAGTAGTGCTCAGTGTCTGCATCTAGAATGCAGTTTATGCCATGCCACAAGTAAGTGGTCCACCAACACACGAGACATAGTAGTGAGATAGCATCACTCCAGACACAAGGATGACAAGTGGCCCGTTTGGGACCACTGTAACAAATGACAGCAAAAGATAAAGTAGGTGCTCTATGACATCAGGCAGCCATGTGTCTCTTCATCTCTGGAAAGTGACATTTGATTGGACCCTGCTTAGTGCCTGGTCACATGAACAATAGTCTACGGTTATCACCAGGCACCTACTATCGGATCCACACATGCAATAACTCATCCCATTGTGTGGAACATGAGTCACTTTCAAGCTTGATGGGGAAATAGCTGCCTGTAACAAGAGAGATGGTCATGCAGAATGTCTCACTCAGGCCAATACACCCTCCTACCTGCTGTTGGGCTCCCAACTGCCCATCCATGTCAGGGCAAGCCTCTGCCAGTATACAGGCCATTGGGGGGTCAGGGATCCAGTGCATGCTCCTTCTGCCTTGGGAGGACAGCCCCAGTTGGACCTCCATAATCTTATGGGGCCAGAGTCTTACACCTTTACTCGCATTATACACTGCGCCAACGAGCGACCCTCAGGGTTCGCAGCTTTTGGGCAATGGCCGTCATCATGGGCACTTTCTGATGGGCTTTGACCTGCATGTTTGGAATAGAAGAAGAGACTGAGTAGACATGCAAGTTATAGGATATTTGCTAGGGTGACACTTGTAGACAGCTACCATAACCATCCATCTATATAGCACACACTACATGTATAAGGCTCACATGCTGAGCACCACAAAAAGCATTACTGCACACTATTTAAGCTATTTGAGGACTACCCTCAAATCTGATTATGCCTATACTGAATAGGCCAGCCCATTGACATCACATAGTCCTGGCCCAGACAACATGTGCTCTGAAATGACTTAACATGTAACACACTAATAAGCTGAAGGCGGCTTGGGTCCTTACGCAAAATAGACCACTATTACATTGTATACAAATAAAGTATCTGGTTGCATTAGTATTCTGTAAGTCTTTAGACACAAAACGAGCCGATGTCTCTAGTACACAAGCCTGTGTGATTTATTTCACTTTTCTTGATCACATTTAGAGAAATGTTTGATGCATTGTAATCATGTCATCATAAAGGGCAACACAAACGTATATAACTGATTTTAAACATTGAACACAAATTACGCAAAAACAAAAGATGTGTCACGAAAATTAGAGATACACAG
Source organism: Triturus cristatus (assembly GCF_964204655.1). Taxonomy (NCBI): domain Eukaryota; kingdom Metazoa; phylum Chordata; class Amphibia; order Caudata; family Salamandridae; genus Triturus; species Triturus cristatus. Next base: position 344,075,331 of record NC_140587.1, on the reverse strand, counting down.
ATAAACATGGAGTATATACATCTCTTAACAGATACATTTAAAGACATGAGAAAACCAGTCCTTAACTGGAAATGACAAACACACATGGGCGGAGAGTGAATAAGTTCTAAGAATGAAATGTCTATTTTCTCCTGCCAATGTGTGCAGCTCTGGGAACTGTAGTTTCAAGTGTTGTCAGAAGGAGAACACTATTTCTGTACATTTTCTCCCAAGACACACTGCAAGTGTCTTGTCCCAGACGCTGTGGTCAATGAGTTTCAAACCCTGTGACCATTATGGGGTTTTCATCAGGACCTGGACATGGTTGTGTCTGTTTAATAAAAAAACAATATGTGTGTTACATTCACCTAACTGAAAATCTTAATCCACTGCTATGACCCTAATGTTTGAGCAATGTACCTCAAAACAACTGTAATCATCCTCGATGTAATTTGAAAGAAGTCAGGAGCGGGGCCGGAATTGTTGTATGTATTCCTGTCAAAGATATATATATATTCACTGAAAAAAACATAGGTTTCACACACGTTATAGTTAGGAATTAGCATTGAAAAAACCTTGCAAATTCACTGAAAAAACCAGAGGTTTCACACATGTTATAGTTAGCTGGACATTTCACTCGTACAAAACCATTGAAATTTCCCCGTTATAGTTAGTTCAGCTAACTATAACTCGCGCGCCCGCAATCCACTGCTGATGACGTCACATATTACATCACTCATGACATGGTCAGTGACATCACTCATGACATCACTGATGACATCTCAAATGACATCACTGATGACATCATCCATTGAGTATGTGTTCTGAACAATTTTAATATGTTTAATATATATAGGGAAAGGCCTGTTGAAGAATGAGTGGGTGTACAAGTGTGTAAATGGATGATTTTCTCTGGTGCATAACATGATTCTATAAGTGAGTCATTAAATGTATCTTACTACAGACTAGTGACTAAACTGTGTAAATGTCTGTATGTGTCTGTATGTTGGTGTATAAGTGGCTGCATGGTTTTGTGAATAGCTATATGAGTGTCTATATAAGTTATTGATTGCTTGTCTCAGTATCTGTATGGGTTCCTGAGTGTTTGTGTGGGTAGGGTGTGTGTGACTCTATGCATAGATGTGTGAGTGGGTGATTCTATTGGTGCATGGTTTTAAGAGTGCATCTGTGATGGACTGTATGGTTGAGTGAGTGTATGTATGGGTGTGTTAGGGATTGGATGTATATCTCAGTGGTACATTTGTGACTAACTACATATGTAAAAGGCAGTATATGTGCGTGTAAGAGTACATAAGTGGGTAGATGTGAGAGTGTGTGATTGTGAAAGTGACTGTATGGATGAGTGTGTGCTTGTATCAATGATTCTATAAGAGTGTAAGAATGTGATACTATTTTTATGAGTAAGTGAACTTGAGTGTGTATAACCGCATAGGTGAGTAAATGGGAGTGTCATTATTTGCATGACTGAGTAGGTGTAAGAGTAGCTCTATGGATACTTGTTAGTGTGTGAGTGTCTATATAAGTGTATAAATGTATATGATAGTTTTGTATGGAGTGACTGTAAGTATGAGTGACTGTACAGGTGAGTGAGTGGAGGTGTATGAAGACCTAAGAGTTAATAATTGAGTATGTAGTTATTGGTATTGCAGTATCTATGGTTTTGAGAATGGAACTCTTCAATTTTGAGTCGGTGTATCAAAGGTTATATTAGGGTGTGAGAAGATGTGGTAATTTATCACATGGATGATGTCATCAGTGATGTCATTTGAGATGTCATCAGTGATGTCACTGACCATGTCATGAGTGATGTAATATGTGACGTCATCAGCAGTGGATTGCGAGCGCGCGAGTTATAGTTAGCTGAACTAACTATAATGGGGAAATTTCAATGGTTTTGTACGAGTGAAATGTCCAGCTAACTATAACATGTGTGAAACCTCTGGTTTTTTCAGTGAATTTGCAAGGTTTTTTAAATGCTAATTCCTAACTATAACGTGTGTGAAACCTATGGTTTTTTCAGTGAATTTGCAATGTTTTTTAAATGCTAATTCCTAACTATAACGTGTGTGAAACCTATGGTTTTTTAAGTGAATTTGTAAAGTTTTTTAAATCCTTTTTTTTTTTCTTTTTCTTTTTCTTTTTTTTTTAAGCAATATGCTACCTATGTATATAATCATTGATTTACTGTATCCTGCAATATAGAAAGGTTCACCTTTTTTAAATAAATGGTTAGATATAGTTGAATAACATATTTAATATCTTCTACAAACCTTTTTTTTTTTTTTTAGGATTTTTTACCGTGCGCATACCGTACGCGCACGGTACGTTTTATGTACGGTGCGCGTACGTAATGTTTATGCTCCGTGTGCACATGCGTACACAATTTACGTACGCGTCCGTACTTCCTGTGCGACGCGTAAGCGCTTGCTCCCTACGCGCACGCACGTTACGCGGAACCGCCGTACGTGCGTGCGCGCGTGCGCGCGTGCCTCTAATGCGCATGCGCGCATGCGCGTGTCTTAGGTGCGCGCATGCGTACTTTTACCGTGCGCATACGGTAAGCGTACGTAGGGCGCACGGTAGGTCATGTGATCCAGAAACAACACTTTTCATTGGTTTAAACTTGTTTCATTTCCAGAAACTTCCAACACCACACCCATTCCCCTCATTACTGCTTGTGATTCCCTAGGAGAAGGAGCTGAATTGTCTTTGGAATACAATGGCAGAGCAGCAGTCCTCTTCTGAGAGTTAGCAGGGCAGCAGCATCATCAGACAGAGAAGGAGGAAACAAAAGAATTCTTTTGTTTGGGAATATTTCACATTTCCAGAGGGGCAGAAAAAGGTAAATGCTCCATTAGTCACCTGCTCACTTTGTGAGCGTGTCTTATCTAGAGGTAATCCAAGGAAGAAGTATTCCTTTGGTAATTACACTATGTTTAGACACATTAGGGATGTACATCCCAGGACTTTTGCTCGACATACTGAAGCAAACGCTCCAGTAAGTCACCCGAGCACATCCGCAGAAGCTCAGCCGAGTACATCTTCGGCAGCTCAGCTGAGCACTTCCTCTGCGGTGGGAGCATCACCCTCTTCTGCTCCTCTGGACATCTACCCTCGGTTTCAGAGAGTACATATAAGGTGCAACACTTATTACTCTCTTATTGCTATGGGGGAATCTAGTATTCCTCTAATAGATAATAAGATTGAGCAGCACAAGTGCGGTCCCTTCTAATATTCCCATTCTTTCTTTCCTCTGTCCCTGTATTAACAAAAGGGCTCTTTTAAGAGCCACCCTACCTCACAATTTTTTTAAAATTTATTTTATCAGTTTAAAAAAAAAAAAAAATGTACCATGCAGCTTTTTTTTTTTTTTTTTAAATAAAATGTTTATTACACCCTTCAATGTACTTGAGGGACCACAAGGGAAATGACAAAAGCAGAGTGAGGAGAAGTGAAAACAAGGGACTACGAAAGTAAATGTGTGATAAATACAGATATTTCAAACTTACCTGACCAAGTTAATTTTCATTAAATGTTTTTTTTTAATTGCTAGAAAAAAGGATTAATTTCCCTAAAATGTCTTTCTCAATCTGTAACAAAAGAAAAAAGTATTAATATTTAACAATACATTTTACAATACAGTACACATATTTTCATATTTAACAAAGACATGTTTTGCCCTTTTTTTGCTGTTTTCAGAATATATTGAATTTCACTGCAAATTGTGAAACCAATTGCATTCATCACTTAACAGCGGGCAAAAAAATTAACAATCTGAAAGATTGTTTAAAAAAGTTCCTGAATCTCTTCTCAGTAAAACATACCTTGATAGAAATATAATATATAGAATAAAAATATCATCTCACAACAATAACTATTTGCAATAAATAACGTTTGTAAATCTTGTTGCTTAAGCTCATACACCCAAATAATATCTGTCAAAGAAGTCCACAAGAGAAATGTTTACCTTTCCATGAGGCCAAATGGTAAATTTTAAATTCTTTTTTGATGAAATATCCAAAGGTAATCCAATAAATCGCAAAAAATGATTTGTTCAGATGTTGCAATTTACAATCAATTTGTAAATTTTGGTTTTAGAAAAAATAAATAGGAATTTGGTAATTCTGCAGGCAAACGTTGCTTGAAAATCAATTGAGAATCATTACACAGTGTCCAGCCTTTTTCACATTTAAGATAAACTGTGTAATGACCAGAAGTTATCGAAGGTCCATCATGGAAAATTGTTGCAACTGCAACAAAAGTTTTTCCTGATATTGATAATTGTTTTCCTACAAACTTCTTTATAGAAGTGTCCAATTTTGTTCCATCACCTCTACAACGTTGCATCATTAAAATTACATACTGTCCATATTTCTTTAAAAATAACGTTGAAAACATGTCTGATTTACATTTAGAACAGTCCATGCTGTGATTGGCATCTTTAACTAATTTACTAAAAGTGACTGATTGACTCTCTGGTAATGTTAAATATACGAACCTTTCAGAATCAACATTAGAGCTGCATGTGTTGAAACAGTTTTCACAACTATGTTCCCATTTATAAGAGAGACCAAACATATTTTCTATTTCCACCCCTTCTTCTTCCAGTACCATAAGAATATACATCAAGAATTCCTGTGCATCTTGCTGGACATTTTGAGTAAACTGTGTACATCCTGAACATACATCTAAAAGTTTTCTAACATCAGAAGCACTTTCTATTTTAGTTTTATCTTTACTCAGCTTCTCAAAAGGAAAACTCAGCAGAGAACAGAATCTTGTTTCATGATTTAGTATTATCTGCTCTTGCAAACTTTCAAGATAAAATACAACATTCAGCACTACATTAGCGTAGCAGTTGACACCAGAGCTCTTTTCAAAATGACAACCAACAACCTCTTCAGCATTGTCCTTTTTCTTTTTGCTTGCAATCACATCACTCTCCTTTTGTTTTCTCTTCTCTACATCCTCATTACAGATATTCTCATTTCTCCTTTTCCGACAAACAACACGTTTTTCAAACACAGGATACTGACCTAAATGAGGAGCATAGCTTCTTCTTAATCTATTATATTCGTTTACACAGTTTGCACCAGCACTAACTTTAGAGTCATCAAAGTCTATCATGAATAGACCAGATGTTTTCACTCGTGAAAAAGTAACATATGCCATACCTTCTTTGAACACAGTTGAACCAATGTTTACAAAAGCACTATCTACAGTTAATCCTTGAGATTTGTGAATTGTTACAGCATATGCTAGAGAAAACGGAAACTGCTTCCTACGTACATATAAGTCTTTCACAAGCAAGAAACGAACTGAACAACGACAAATGTCTTTAACCTCTTCAATCTGATCAAATTTTATTTTTAAAAATTCAATTCCATCTTTTTTCTGGTATTTCACAAACCCCACAACTTTACCCATAGCTCCATTCACTAAACCTTTTTCTACATCCAAATTTCTTCTTAAAAATACTCGACAGTTCATACAAACATAAAGATTTTTTTCTAATCCAGCTGTTTCGAAATGTTCTTCTCTAGAGAATCCAATTTATTTTTCAGTTTGCCTGTTAATGTAATAGTAATTCCTTCATGCTGAATTGTGTCCACTGCTTCCATTTTCTTAATCTCTTCCTTTTCCAATTTCAAAAGTTCCTGATTGAATATCGAGCATTTACGTAGTGTTGGCATGAAGCAGATTACAGTATTTTTTTCTGCAATGTTCTGGTATATTTTCTCTGCAACTATTTCTTCATTTGGAAATAAATTATGTAGCATCCGACTCTGTAATGCTTTTCTGCCAACTTCTGTGAGTAGTCCAATTCGGATATCTTTCAGAATACTTGCATAATCTTTATCGTTTGCTTGCCTCATATTGGTAGTGAGTTCTTTGTACTCAAAGAATGACAAAATATTCGCATTACCAATACTTCCTAATGACTTCTTTGTGTCTTCATGTGTCACAGTATTAAACACTGGTTGTCCTTTAACTGGAGTGAGCTGCAGAAGATCCCCAAAAACTATAACATGTTTTCCTCCAAATAACACGTCATAGTCTCTCTTTAGAATTTGCTGCATTCTTAAATGCACAAAGGCAAGCATTAAGTTTGATACCATGCTTACCTCATCAATAATGAGAACTTGCATCTTCTTCAACACTCTTGCATGCTTCTCCTGTTAACTTCTGATATTCTATTTTGTTCTTATGCTCCACTGGTAACATTAGCAAGCGATGTAAGGTAATTCATTTTATGTTATATGCTGCTAACCCAGTTGTAGCAGTAACAACACAAGACAAAGTTGAATCTGTTTTTTGCTGTAGGTAGCTTCGGATGACTTTAATTAAGAAACTTTTTCCAGTTCCAGCTTGTCCACTCACATACATCCTGATTGGTTCAAATGATGCACATGAGCACTCTTTCTTTTCATGTAGTAATCCATGATCAATTTTTTTTGTGACTTCAGTTGCTGTTCCAAATATGTTAAGTCTACTAAATCTTCCTGAGCTTGATTCATAGCTGTTTCCACTTCAGTCATTGCTATTGCAGCTTCATTTTCTACGATTGGTTGTCCTAGGGGATCTTGACTGAGTGTTCCAGAACTTTGGCTGTCTTGAGAACTGTCTCTAGCTACTTCAGCTGCAATTGTAGCTTCCTGTTCAATTTCTTCATTTAAAATTTGCACATAATTTGTGAAAGTACTGCATTCAATCGAATCTTTACATGCATTAAAGGAATCTTCATAGCTGTGAAAATCTCCAAGTAATTCATCCTCTGAACGCCATGGTTTAAACAGCTGTAAAAGTGCTAAGTAGTCAAATTCCTTTTTGTCAGGAGTGTCGCAACTCAGCTTCCTGTGATTAATCAAGCTTCCTTTTGTTTGCTTCACCAAACATCCTTCCTCACCAATGACTTTATATTTTCCATTGTTGATGTCTTCTGTGGCTTTCCGTGTAAAAATGTAGTTCTGCAGCACTTCATAGAGACACATGTTCTCAAGATGACGACTTCTTTTTGGGTAATATGTGTCCAACAAGTTTGATTTCAAAATATCTGTACTTTCCGGGTCATTCTCTGCCAAATATTCAATTTCTCCAACAGATTTCAGTACCCGATTTCGCATTCCTGCAAGGCCTAAACGTACCCAAATTATTCTTCTGGATTTGGAGTACAGACTTGCAGATGATAACCTATCTGAGCATTCGTAGGATCCAATTTCTCGATGCGATAACATCTTTAAACTGAAACTGTATAGCTTTTTACTGACAGTCTTCTCATGAGAAATCTCTTCCCACATTTCCTTCAATTCCGTTTTCTCAGATTTAGTGATGTAAGATGTGACATACCGAGCAACAGCAATGGAATTGTCAGCTACATACTGAATATCCATGTTAGCATTCCACATGGATAAAATGACTAGGTTGTAGTCATTTATATATTTTGACTCTTCTTTTCTTCTTAGGTTGTAGGTATTTTTAGGCAATTTTCTTGTAATAGTATGTCGCACAGCTGACATAAAACTGTTGACTCTTCCTTTTGAAAGAACAGGCCGTGGAAATCCAAATCGACATTTTGTGTAGAATTTTTCTTTACTCTTGTACTTTCGTCGACTGTATTTTCCACAGCGATGACTTGGGAAACGTAAAACTTGCTCTTTTAAGTGTTTCTCTTCTGTGCTTTTAGGTATAGCACATGTTGCATATCCTTCGATGAAACTTAAAACTGCATCATCAGAATCTGTTCCAAATTTTGGGGCATCCTTGATCCACAACAGCATATGAATATGAGGAGCACCTCTTGCTTGGTACTCTTTTCTCCAAAAGAAATCCACAACTTCTCCAAGAGGTGGATTTTTTATTGCAGATGAAGGACATCATAGCCTCAAATCTATGATTGAAATATCTGCAATCATTAACCGGATCCAATGAGCACAATTCTCCTGCTGTCTTGTATTGGATATTTTCAATATTTGAATTTGCCTCTCGAAGAAAATCCAGAAGATCATCCCAAGCGTACTCAGCACAGCTTAGGGTGAGAAACCATGTAGGAGTTCCTAAATTCCGTAACATACACTTCAATTCTCCATGGCGTCGGTACCAATATTCATTTGTCCCACACTGACAAGCCATTAGATTAATCAATTGAGATTCCAAATGATCATCTCGCTGTTGCACTTTGTTCATAAAATCCTTTGCAGACACATTAGTAGATGTACTCCAGTTTTCAAAATGTGATTTACTGCATAAGATAGTGCTGACAAGTCACTTTCAAATAAAAGATGGAACAAATAAGGAATACTTTGATGAAATCTGGGATCTTCTGCATATAATCTTGTAGTCTGATACTCAGAAGCAGGAATCTGTACTGGACGTTCATCATATCATCCACCTTTTCCTGTAGGAAACAGCTGGGGAAAACAACGAGCTTCCAAGCTCTCCTCCCATACACTCACGGGAGTTCCTTGTGCTTTCTTCATCTGAAACAGATCAATAGTGTTTGCCATAACGTCTTTTGAATGAAGAGGATGTATGCTGAAATGTTCATAAATTTCTTCTTCTTTTGACTTATCCATTTTTTCAATTTGCCCAGCTGGTATTCCTGAGTCTGGTAGTAAAACGTCTTCATCTTCATCCATATAAATTGTTTCATACCATTTATTATTTCTTTTCAAATATAAATTTGCTCTTTGTACTTTTCGTACATCTACCAGCTCCTGCCAAATTTTCTTGTTCTTTGTTGGTACTCCATTAACCAAAATAACTAATGGTTCAGTTTCCAATGTATCTGCATCAATAGTTTCCATATTTTTTTTCAAATCCAATGGCAAATAGACAACTCTTCCTTTTAAACCTCTTTGTAAATCCGAAGGAGGTAATTTGCCTGTTTTGGGCTCCATACGAACTATAGTCTGGAACGGATGGACACATTGTATGAGTATAGACTCATACGTATTTAAATCACTAAGTTCTGCAGGAATTTCAACCAATTCTAAATTATTATGTACAGCTCTTGCTGGCATTTTATTTTCTTTTAACTTGTTATAACAGTATTTACAAATACGGTGATATTCACCCAAATCAAAACAATTTTCCAGAAATAAATATGTAGCAAAATCCAACCACTTAGTATTATTTTCTTTTTCACTTTTTTTTTAGAGATCAACATACCTTGTTTGATTTTTATAATGGCTTCTCCGCCAACAAATACAAGTATTATTTGGTCTTTCATTAGAGATGATAGTAAATTTTGTCATTTGATCTTCAAAATTTTTACTAATAGTAGGTTCTACATTGTCTTCCACATTTTCTTCAATTACTGTGTCATTATCTGCACTTTCTTGTTCCGGACCAAAGTAACAAAACTGAATTTCATCAGTAACCTTCTCTACATCTGATACAGATCCACGGAACAGGGCCCTATTCAACTCATTTAACTTTAGAGCTGGACTTTTAGCAAAATACAATCTTCTCACAAACTTTCTCATTTCAGTATGACGAACTGCCAGCATCCTAAAATGGTGAAAAACACTTTGGCAAACTTTCCTAGAAAGACAAGCCAGAGAATGTCCTTGCAAACCAGTATTCTCTCTCACTCTACATGGATCTAGTCTTTGAAGCACCTTAATCTTCTGTTTAACACTTTTTTTACTATATTCTCCTAGAAATTCACGTAATTTATCAATAGATTTCTGTCTAACAGTACAAATACTACTACAATTCCAATTGTTCACTGGGGCTTTAGGACGTCTCCCCATAACCTCATCAGCTATCACTTCTTCCTCATTTCTTGGAACCATTTTCTCCTTTTCCATTATACAACCATCTTTCACTTCATAAGCACGACCTCTGGTGTCAACTGCATGCAGCAAACTATTACTTTGAAGATAACTCTCTTCATTAAAAAATGGTTCAGTACTTGAACTATGCATCCATTCTCCTAAAAACACTTTACAAAATGTATTTCTTTCACTACTCTTTTCGTTTTGCTTTGTGACTTCATTACATTGACCATTTTATCTAATGTACGGATCCTGTTCAAAATTAAAATGAATAGTTTTCTTTTTAAATCTAAAGCCTTAGCTACAATTGATTCAATATCTTTTTTTCGCTTATAAAATTTCGCTTTCTTCTTATATTTTTTCACATCCTTTAGCAAATTGGACATCACTCTTCTCTGAAACATTTTTCTACGAATGTGTTTAAATGCTGTTTTTCTTTTTAAGTCAATCTTTATTGCTTCTAATTGTACATTAGCATTTTCTAATTTCTCACTTTTGTCCTGTTGTTTTCTACTTGAAACTCTATTTGCAGTGGGGACATTTTTCAATTTTTTAAAAAAAATCCTTGGTTTGCTTAACAGAAGACTTTTTCTTTTTTCCAACATGAGGATCTTCAACTAATTTGGGTCCTCCAGTTGTCTTCAAATATAAATGTTTTTCTGTTCTTTTCTCTTCCTTGATTTTATAGGCATCTTTAACTTATTTCACTGTTGTTCAGCAATACCTGAAAGAAACTAAACAACAAATACCTTTATGTAATTTAAATTTATTAGTATATTTTTTTTGTGCTTTTCAAATCTTATAATACTATCTACCCCTTTCCTACAAGTGAAAAACACAATAAAACCAACACGACTTAAAGCTTACCCTTTCCCATGAATGCAATTCTGAAAGAACCAGAGTAACACGAATTGAATCTCTGAAAACAATTCCTGTGTGCGCACAGACTCATGGTGTGATTCTAGGCAGAAAACAAAATTTGATTTGCAATTTGAAAGCACACTTACTACTGTGGTAGAGCAAGTGATAATTACTCTAACAGTCTGACACATTTTCATTATTTTTTTCAGAAACAGAAAAGAGCACATGCCCAAACTGCTTTTTGAGACCATGAACATGTGCAACCTGAATAACGTACTACACTCTAGCAAACGAAATGAGCCTTGGTGATGTTCAATGTATTAGCGTTACTCACTGCTATCTGAAACACCACACAGCGCTGAATAGTAAGCATGACTGTACATGAGAAACAGCTTGCTCTCTGCTAAGAGTGTGCTTCTGGGGACTGTCTACTGTCAAGTGCAAAAGAGATCTGCATTGATCCATGCGCAACTGCATAAACATTGGAGACATGTATGTAACACTACATGTGTGGTAACGGGTTAATTGGACTTTTGAACATGTACAAACTACATGACCCATTGCAGGAGTGGAAGGAAAATATACCATGCTGATGTCAAATGTGTTTGCATTGCCCTCTCATTTGTGACATATTAATTTGGGCTCAATGCTAGCCATCACAGTTCAATAAAACAAGCTGCCCCTTTCCCACGAATGCAATTCTGAAAGAACCAGAGTAACACGAATTGAATCTCTGACAACACTTCCTGTGTGCGCACAGACTCACGGTGTGATTCTAGGCAGAAAACGAAATTTGATTTGCAATTTGAAACCACACTTACGACTGTGGTAGAGCAAGTGATAATTACTGTAACAGTCTGACACATTTTCATTATATTTTTCAGAAACAGAAAATAGCACATGCCCAAACTGCTTTTTGAGACCATGAACATGTGCATCCTGAATGACATACTACACTCTAACAAAGGAAATGAGCCTTGGTGAGGTTCAATGTATTAGCGTTACTCACTGCTATCTGAAACACCACACAGCACTGAATAGTAAGCTTGACTGTACATGAGAAACAGCTTGCTCTCTGCTAAGAGTGTGCTTCTGGAGACTGTCTACTGTCAAGTGCAAAAGAGATCTGCATTGATCCTTGCGCAACTGCATAAACATTGGAGACATGTATGTAACACTACATGTGTGGTAAGGGTTAATTGGACTTTTGAACATGTACAAACTACATGACCCATTGCAGGAGTGGAAGGAAAATAAACCATGTTGATGTCAAATGTGTTTGCATTGCCCTCTCATTTGTGACATTAATTTGGGCTCAATGGTAGCCATCACAGTTCAATAAAACAAGCTTCCCCTTTCCTACGAATGCAATTCTGAAAGAACCAGAGTAACACAAATTGAATCTCTGAGAACAATTCCTGTGTGCGCACAGACTCATGGTGTGATTCTAGGCAGAAAACAAAATTTGATTTGCAATTTGAAAGCACACTTACGACTGTGGTAGAGCAAGTGATAATTACTGTAACAGTCTGACACATTTTCATTAGATTTTTCAGAAACAGAAAACAGCACATGCCCAAACTGCTTTTTGAGACCATGAACATGTGCAACCTGAATGACATACTACACTCTAGCAAAGGAAATGAGCCTTGGTGAGGTTCAATGTATTAGCGTTACTCACTGCTATCTGAAACACCACACAGCACTGAATAGTAAGCTTGACTGTACATGAGAAACAGCTTGCTCTCTGGTAAGAGTGTGCTTCTGGAGACTGTCTACTGTCAAGTGCAAAAGAGATCTGCATTGATCCTTGCGCAACTGCATAAACATTGGAGACATGTATGTAACACTACATGTGTGGTAAGGGTTAATTGGACTTTTGAACATGTACAAACTACATGACCCATTGAAGGAGTGGAAGGAAAATCTACCATGTTGATGTCAAATGTGTTTGCATAGCCCTCTCATTTGTGACATATTAATTTGGGCTCAATGCTAGCCATCACGGTTCAATAAAACAAGCTGCCCCTTTCCTACAAATGCAATTCTGAAAGAACCAGAGTAACACAAATTGAATCTCTGAGAACAATTCCTGTGTGCGCACAGACTCATGTTGTGATTCTAGGCAGAAAACGAAATTTGATTTGCAATTTGAAACCACACTTACGACTGTGGTAGTGCAAGTGATAATTACTGTAACAGTCTGACACATTTTCATTATATTTTTCAGAAACAGAAAACAGCACATGCCCAAACTGCTTTTTGAGACCATGAACATGTGCAACCTGAATGACATACTACACTCTAACAAAGGAAATGAGCCTTGGTGAGGTTCAATGTATTAGCGTTACTCACTGCTATTTGAAACACCACACAGCACTGAATAGTAAGCTTGACTGTATATGAGAAACAGCTTGCTCTCTGCTAAGAGTGTGCTTCAGGAGACTGTCTACTGTCAAGTGCAAAAGAGATCTGCATTGATCCTTGCGCAACTGCATAAACATTGGAGACATGTATGTAACACTACATGTGTGGTAAGGGTTAATTGGACTTTTGAACATGTACAAACTACATGACCCATTGCAGGAGTGGAAGGAAAATATACCATGTTGATGTCAAATGTGTTTGCATTGCCCTCTCATTTGTGACATATTAATTTGGGCTCAATGGTAGCCATCACAGTTCAATAAAACAAGCTTCCCCGTTCCTACAAATGCAATTCTGAAAGAACCAGAGTAACACGAATTGAATCTCTGAGAACAATTCCTGTGTGCGCACAGACTCATGGTGTGATTCTAGGCAGAAAACAAAATTTGATTTGCAATTTGAAATCACACTTACGACTGTGGTAGAGCAAGTGATAATTACTGTAACAGTCTGACACATTTTCATTTTATTTTTCAGAAACAGAAAATAGCACATGCCCAAACAGCTTTTTTATGCTGAATACAAACCATCACAGTTCCAAAAAACAAGCTGCCCCTTTCCTGCGAGTGCAAGGCTAACAGAGCAAGAGCAACACAAATTAAATCTCTGATAACAATTCCTGTGTACACACTGTCTCATGGTGTGATTCTAGGCAGAAAACAGCATTCCTGGGTGATACCAGTACACCTTAACTTATGGTGAAGACATACTCCATAATATCTAACATGTTCAAGGCACTTAAATATCTTCCTTACCATAAAATGTAAAACACAACTTTTAAAGTGGTAGGAAAATGTACCATGCTATTTTCAAATGTGTTTGCATTTGCCTCTCATTTGTGAGAAAGTGATTTCTACTGAATGCTAACCATCACACTTTAAGAAAACAAACTGCCCCTTTCCTGCGAGTGCAAGGCTAACAGAGCAAGAGCAACACGAATTACATCTCTGATAACAATTCCTGTGTGCACACAGACTCATGGTGTGATTCTAGGCAGAAAACATTATTCCTGGGTGATACCAGTACACCTTAACTTATGGTGAAGACATACTCAATAATATCTCACAACTTCAAGACAGTTAAATATCTCCCAAAACACAAAATGTGAAAAACAACTTTAAAAGAAGAATCACATTTCTATTATTTATATCAAAATGCTCCACATACATTCCCTCTCAAATTCATAACTCACCTTTAAAAGTAGTTAGTTGAGAAAGAAATGTGGCACTCAAACAGCAGATTATCAGAGCCAGAATCTCTGAGCTGTACACCTCTCTACTCTCACCAGAACCAGTTAATGGCAATGTTTCCCTCTCTTTTTCCACACATATACATGTTAACTTCAAATCACAGTGCTTCCCACAATTTTTTCAAATGGAAGCACACATTTCTATTGGTTGCAAATTTCAACCCTTTCCAAATGATCCCTACCCCCAACATGACTTCTGCCTGCTACCATAGCAACAGGTCAGGGAACACTGCTGTGAGCAGAGAGGTCAGAAGTTCAGCACACAATGTTTCTAATCCAAAGAGCAAGATTGCTTGACTTTTCAAACCTAACAGCAAATCCAAAGTAATGTTCTGTGGGTACACATTTTTCTGAGCCAATACAAAACATGCTTGTAAAAATCTAAACATACAGCCTAGTTATAACTGTAAAATGGTTTGAATCAGCCAATCAGTTCTTTTTTTTTTTTTAAAGTATGTTAGCCTCCATTTTACAACTATCTTTCTTTTCATATTGCCATTCTACTGAAAGACACCTTCTGAGTGCATCCAGATCTCCTTGAAAGATGTTCACAGTGTGGATTGTAGGTCACAGCTATGTCTTCTGGAGTGAAAAGTTTGCAGAAAAAAGAGGTATTGTGAAAGACCTTGCTTTGCCAAATGTAGACATTAAATGGATTGGTCAGAGAGGGTTTAAGTGGCACCAATTAATGCCTTTGGTGAAAACCTTTCTACATCTCCCACAGCCTAACCTTATTATTGTGCGCTGTGGTGGAAATGACCTAGGCACTTTAACTGGGGTAGGTCTGGAAATGCTTATTAAGGACACCTTTGTGCAATTGATGTCACTTTTTCCACAAACTGCCTGTGTATATTATATTCTAATATATGCCAAAGGCAAAAGTGGAACTGGTCCAACCAATTTTGTCCGCAGATTGACAAAGCAAGAAAGCACGTCAATAAGTCTGTTTCTGCTTTCCTCAGAGACTATGGTATGGGTTCTATTTACCACAACAACTTGCGTTACAACATGAAAGACATTTATAGAGGAGACGGTGTACATTTCAATGATGAAGGGAACAGAGTCTTCCTCTTGAACTTTAGACTCTGCATCGGTACTTACTTATAGGTAGAAAAAAACACTCTATGAACACAACGGCTCTTTTTAGAGCCAACCAACATCCAAACATTTCATTTTGATTGTTAATACTATTCTTTTTATATTTTTTTCCCGCCGTACGCTTACCGTACGCCCACGGTAAGCGTAGCCCGCGATTTAAAAAAAAAAAAAAAAAAATGTATTTTTCACACTTCTGGGTCCTTCTTGGACCCCCTGACAAAGGCTAGGGGGTCTGCAACTCTCTACCTTGCCCCCTTTTCACGTTCTCCACCTTTATTTTTTAGTGTGAGACACACAAAATGGTGTCGACACTTCCTGATTTCGACCGACTGGAATGTTTACTGTCATGTAACCACCAATCAGAATTACGCTCACGCACGGCAGCGTGCGCGTACGGTATGCTTACCGTACGCGCACGGTGCGCGCTTATAGATATATATGTACTTTTAACTGAAATATTCTCAGGAACTACTGAACAGATTGCCCCCAGATATTCAAAAGGCACATCCCTGACCTGAGGACTACCTCTTTCCCAAATTTCAAATAATTCTGTTCAGCCGTTCGGGCTGTACCTTGGACTAAAGGTCCCTATGGAAAAATGCATGGGGAAAACGCGTTTTGGGACCCCCCTTTTTTCTCAGCCCCCGCTTGACTAATCACCCCAAGACTTTCAGGGTAGGAGCGGAGCGGAGCGCCCCACCTATTTTGAAAAATTTGCGAGGATTCGTCAACCGGCGCCAAAGTTATTCAAAATAGAATATTTTTAGATTTCCTATGGAAACACGGTCCTAACTATAACTATCTACTGGCGACCGCCAGTAGATAATATATATATATATATATATATATATATATATATATATATATATATATACATACATATATCTCATTTGTTAGTTTGCTGTGAAATGTTTCTAAGAAAGGAGATCTAACAAAAGTGACAGAAAAATTTGCCTTTGTTGTTTGTCAAATCTTATGTTCTTCGGATTATTGCCACTTTAAGGCTTCGTCGTTGGGAAAGCCTGTAACGTAATGAGGTATTTTTTAATGAGGGGTACTCGATTGCACCAACAAACTGGATTTTGAAAACTGATATATGCTTGTGCATGGTTCAAAGCGAAAGGGATACCAAGCACTCGAAGGATTCAAAGAGTGTTTGTATTTACGCCTCCCGGCTGGTGTTACAGCAGGACGCTGTTTCGTTTATGTCATACGCGATTTCGCTGTAAATAAAAGTGGAGTCACTTGCCTGGAAACCTTGGGGAATATTTATAATAACTGACGCATCCCTACAGATCAGCAGGGATGCGCCAGTTATTTTGCGCCCCAGCTCCGCCATCATGGATGCGCCGCATTTATAATGCAGCGCACAATGGGGCAAAAACGGCACAGATGCGTCACGCATTTGTGCCGTAAAAGTGGCGCATTGCTGGAGTTGCATCGCAAGCGCGACGCAGCTCCAGCAATGCTCTGGGGGGCCCTATCTGCACAATGCTGCGTCAATCCTTACGCCTGCTTCAAGCAGGCGCAGGGATTTGACGCAGCATGGGCTCAAAAGTGACTGAGTGAAATCTTGTAGATTTCACTCAGCCACTTTTAGGAGGCGTTCCTGCGACGGAACGCCCCCACCTGCACTGGAACGCCTACATGTGGCGCAGGGCTTTACAACGTGACGCATCTCCCATCTTTCACGTTGTAAATACCCCGCACCATGGCGCAGGATTTGCGCCGCTGCTGCGTCACAAAAGTGACGCAACGGCGGCGTAAATGAGGCACAAGTCAAACATAAATCTGCCCCCTAGCATTCTTCTTTTCGTACAGACCACCCTCTCGTCGGTTACGTTTTGAATGGCCTGTTGGGTATTATGCCTTCAAATATTATGAGTAAAATCTGTGATGGGGTGCTTGGATTGCGTGAAAAGTGAAAGTATAGCACAAATGCATTCTGGGTTGTTGAGTCCACAGCAAAATGACTTTTTTTGTCTATTTGAAACGTGTTGCATGGTTCAGATTTTGGCAATCTCAGTCATTTTGTTTAGCTCTTTCAAAACTATCGAATCTCATTATTAGGTATGCTTCTTTTCTTATTAGCAAGTTTTCTGGGTCGCCTCTTCTGGGATTTGTTGTAATGGCACAGAGAACTGTCCACTTGAAGTCTTTATCTGTATGGCTTTTTTCCACAAAATGAGTATAATACTCCATGTTTATTTGTGTATCTCTAATTTTCATGACACATCTGTTGTTTTTGCGTAATTTGTGTTCAACGTTTAAAAGCAGTTATACACTTTTGTGTTGCCCTTTATGATGACATGATTACAATGCATCAAACATTTCTCTAAATGTGATAAAGAAAAGTGAAATAAATCACACGGGCTTGTGTACTCGAGTCATCGGCTCATTTTGTGTCTAAAGACTTAACATGTAACACAGCACACCATTTTGACCTCCTTAGGGGTACAGTACTAGCGCATCACTGGAACGACAACTGAACAGTCTGGACAAATGACTTAATTGAAACAGTCCAAGACATCACTGCAACCATTGCACTGACTACATTCCAAAATTTGGCGCACAATGAAAGGACTTGCATGTGTGTCACTGAGAGCTCCCACTCTGATGATCAGTAGACATGTGATTTACACATTTGGACATCATGCTACATCTGCAAGTGTTTGTGTGGAAAGTCCTGACATCACGCAACACACCTTAGGCCATATGTGGCAGTGTGTATGGGACGACATCAACATACCATTGTACAGACTGCATGACTGCTCATTCTAATGCAGCTGGTGATGCACTTCAGAACTGCACTGCAGATGTAACTATCTACAGTGTACATGTTTCAAATGAGCAATGTTCCTGTACAATGCTAGCATCACTCAAAGGACAGTGAAATCCTTGGTATGTTGGAGTAAGGTGCCTATGCTAAGTCAAGACACACAGTGACAATATGGGCCCTCCATGGACTGTAATTTCTGGTCAGGGGATCTCAAAATGCACCATACCAACTGTAGTAATACTAGTTGAATTTAGGCCAACTCATGGTCCAGATCTGAGGATCATTAAATCTACTGTGAGAGTATTTTGTGCATAAATTCCATAGCCACATTATCGCAGCTACAGCTGGGCCATGGACCAGACAGAGTACAACTCATTGCCAGGGTTTGCGCTCTGCAGCCTGAGCATACTGTTCCCACAAGACCACATATGCCCACATTTTCCGAACCTAATTGTACATCTTGTGGCCATCCTATATATGACAGGACCTTTAAGGGTCACTCTGAAGGGTCACTCTGTGAGGTGTTGGTATCTCTCAGACATTGTATGGTGAGGCCTCATGTGTGTTGAGTGATATGTGGGACTATGCACATATCTCACATCATCCTAACAAGCTACTTACAAAATACATACACAAGTTAGGGTGTAAGGCCTATACATTTGTTAGCACATCTCCCATGTACTGAATAGCAAATTTGTCATAGTCAACTTAACATTTATACATGCATAGATATGTGCATGCAACCAGTGTCTGATTTAGGACTGCTTACACATCATTTTGGTGATGTGAAGTATACAAAGTACAGGGCCTCGTGAACCATGACATGATTGCCCTATGAAGGAGACACACTATCTGACTTACTAAACTCTGATGACAGTCAGGGACTCTGAGCCACATTTTGACCTATGTGAGAGCATAGATATTTATTGCAGAGTACAAACTGTAATAGCAGTACTCACCTACTCCTCTGGTGAACCATAGAGTTGCTGATATAGGAAAAGGACCTGCTTTATCAGGGTCACCAGCTCCAAGAAGTGAAGGCAGGGAGCCCGCTCTCTGTGCAACATGCCATGACAGCTCCTAGAGATGGCAAACATCAGCTAATGTTGAGGAGGTGTTGTAAGCAGCAGTGTCTGAAGGCAAGTGATTTAATTTTCAAACCACAACAAATACGTACGCCACATAGACAGTCTTCTGTTTAGATGACCACAGACACTGGACCGCAGCGGTCACATTATCCAATGTTAGCCTATGGCTGCGATCGCCGTTGAGGAATCCGCCTACTGCACGGTTGAAATCAATTGGCGAATCTGCATGTCCCAATAGCATAGTCAGGCATCCACATACACGGTCTTCTATGTAAAAGGACACAACCCTTGGACCGTGGTGGTCATATAATCCAACGTTAGCCTGAAGGAAATGACCCAGTTAGGGTCAGCGGGTCACTCACGACCAGCTCTCAGCCTTCCACACCAAATGAAGAGTTGGTCAGACAGTAGAGAATATAAACCAATATCTGTTTATTAAGAGTACAATCAGAGCGGAGACCGGCGTGCCCAGTCTCTAAGGAGTGCTGTAGAGGGACTAAAGTCCACAAGCATAGAGATACATTTAGTACATTTCGTCACTAGAACACGCCCATGGTGGAATTTTCCAGGTAGCTGCTGTAAAGCAATGCAAACGAGGGAAAAAAAATCCCTGTGCTCATATCCTACAAAGTCCAAGGCCACTGCTGGCGGGCCCGTCTTCAGACAAGTGGGAGGAGGCCTGTATCAGGTGTGAAAGATATGCACTAATAAGAACAGTGTATTCATTAAGGAAGCAAAACTCAGCCTTGGAGAAACATAACCTAACAGGCCTTTTCTGGGAAATAGCGAAGTATGAGTTTTGATTATAACACAAAATGTCGCTGACATAGAAAATGGAGCAGCGAATGCTAACATACATAGAACAAAGCGCAAACATTAATTTTTCCATTCCAACAAACCTATGGCTGTGACTGCCATGGAGGAAGCCACCTACCACCCGGTTTCAATCCACCAGCGGTCATCAATTCAGCATGTCTAATTAGTGAGGTCAGGCATCCGCCATATCAGTATTGAAAACCACATATAATGCAATCTTCTAAGTGCATCTCTACGACTGCAAATATGTTGGAACATGTCACCTGATGTGTGACACCAGTCCTCTGCCTACACCAATAATCAAAAGTCAGTGTTGCAGATTTCTGTGCATGAACACATGATTAGAGTGGTACACTGTCCACCAGCAGTGACGGTAGTTATAAGTGCAGTGCACAACATAACTATGTTCACCATACAATAAAACTTTGTGTAATGTGTACAGTGCTGTTACAGACATGTGTGGAGTCCAAATTGGCCATGATAGATGGAACATGCAGTAATTGGCAATTGTTCCAATTTATGTAGGCCAATCAAGGTCTTACTTGAGGCTGTCTTCCGCTTGGATTGGCTTTTCCTGCAACAGTGGTCAATGGATCAAATTTCACCTCAAGATCATTATCAGGCATCTCTCCAACTTTCCTCACCCCAAATGTTGATATGTACACAATTCTTTCTTATGCAATCATGATGGGAGTTGCTATGTCATGCTAAAATATACTGGTATGTGTGGTAACAAGACTTTTGGGTGTGGCTTGGTAAATGTTAATGTGGACACTGTGACCAATATCCATGTCTGTATACTCCACACGTAGGTACCATGGCAGATGGAGAAGATGACAGCCTCCAGTATAATGGCAATTTACAGACCTTCAAACTATGGAAGAAAGAGACTTAATCATGAAGCTTTGTCTTAGTTGGCAGACAATACAAGATTTATGTGACCAGTTGGAGCCTCATTTACGTCCTCAAAGAAACTATCCCACATCTCTGACACAATGGTGAAACTCATGGCAGCACTGCACATCTTGGTCACAGTATACCATGGCCAAATCTGGGGGAATGTCATAACCTATGTTTGGTAGCATACTAAGTGATGTGCTTTCAGCAATGATGAGGCACATGGACAGCTACTTCCAGGTCCCCAGAAATGAAAACTTGGCCAATGTGAAAGGTGACTTCTATGGATTTGGTCATATCCCATATCTGATTGGAGATATTGATGGTACACATATTGCTTAAGTACCTGCCCAATCAGAGAATAGGTTTATAGGAACAGGAAACACTTTGATTCTATCAACGTGCAAGTTATTTGTTAATCGGATTTATACATCACGCACATCTGTTCCAGATTCCCAGGATCTGCCCATGACTCCTTCACATTGTGGATCAGCACCATACCCCCACTGATGTCACAACTACTACCAGAGAGAGCATGACTTGTTGGTGAGTATGATGTGTCCAATCTTTGTGTGTGTGTGTTGTCAAGCCATATCTTTTGAAAGTGTTTGACTAAATATGGCACTTCTGTCTAGCTTCCATCGAGGACACTCAGTGCATTCCAATAGCCCATGGTTGTTAACACCGCTGAGGAATTAGACAACACCAGGGGGAATACACTTCAATGAGGTCCATGGAAAAACACAGCGGCCAGTGGACTGGGCTTTTGGGCTTCTGGATTCTAGATTCAGATGTCGTAGGGCTGTACACTTATTTGTCTGTGTTGGAGTGACATGGTTGTGATTCTAAGTTGCATATTGGTGACATTCCACATGTCCATGCCTACAGAAGTAGATTCTACTTACATTTGGCAATTCACAAGGGGATATCTTCATAACTTGCTAGATGTGAATTATACTACAAGAGCGAATGATGTCCGAACTGGGGTGGCAGAGTGGGCTAAAGAACGGTGATGGATTAAACCCAGATCAGTTGACTGGGGGTGAGTGCTTGCAATGTTCAACACTCCGTCCATCATTTCCTTTGGTTTTTGCTTTGTTCGCCATAAGTTGGCAGGGTATGCTCAGACGTGAGTCCCTTGCTCACTTTGCCACTGGATTCAAGCAAGCCTGCCTGAAGACGGCTGAAATGCCAGAAACCGGTCCTAGGAAGCTTGTTTCCGGTCCAGGGAAGACATGGCTTGGCAGTTCGGGCTGGACTGTTCCCATGAGGCACAGGGTCAGACTGATTTGCATATGGCCATGTCTGAACTGGGGTGGCAGAGTGGGCTAAAGAACGGTGATGGATTAAACCCAGATCAGTTGACTGGGGATGAGTGCTTGCAATGTTCAACACTCCGTCCATCACTTCCTTTGGTTTTTGCTTTGTTCGCAATAAGTTGGCAGGGTATGCTCAGACGTGAGTCCCTTGCTCACTTTGCCACTGGATTCAAGCAAGCCTGGCTGAAGACGACTGAAATGCCAGAAACCAGTCCTAGGAAGCTTGTTTCTGGTCCAGGGAAGACATGGCTTGGCAGTTCGGGCTGGACTGTTCCCATGAGGCACAGGGTCAGACTGATTTGCACATGGCCATGGCTGAACTGGGGTGGGAGAGTGGGCTAAAGAACGGTGATGGATTATCCCAGATCAGTTAACTGGGGGTGAGTGCTTGCAATGTTCAATACTCCGTTCATCATTTCCTTTGGTTTTTGCCCCATCCCTCCCATAAGCACCACCCAGACCACCTCCCTCCCAACATCTTTGAGGTGTCTGATCTGCCCACTAGATACTCCTTTCCAGGTAGGGTCCCCTTGGCAGTGCAATTGGAGTCAAGTAGAGGTACACCTGTGCACAGGGCACCATTGTTTCAAACTAGTTGAGAGATCAATCTCATTGTGAATAAATATTTTTTTTTCTTTTTACCAAGTTTGTCCTGGCATTATATTTTCTTTGCAAATGTTTGATTCCTAGCAATGTTTCTAAGTAAAATGTATAGTATCTATTATTTCAGCATGATTTCAAGAACTACTAATACCTTTTAAATGTCTACTATGTAAAGTGAATACCCTGGTTCACATGACATGTAATTTTGATTTGAAATGTGTTGCATCCTTTCAACATAGTAGTGGACACTTGCACCTACTCATAGATGTTGAGACATTAGTTAAGGATGTTTTACAACAGGTGAGTTAGTTTCACCTTGATTACTGATAACTATGTACACATATGCATTTCACCTTGTAATGTGATGTGCAAAATGAAATTGTTTGCAATACAGGGCTTGCACTAGACAAAGGGGAAATGTTAATCGATGAATAAGTAGAGTGCTTCAGATTTGGGACTGCCATTGATTTTCAGGATATTATAAGAGGTGAGCGTTGCAGCTTGTCTACTGCAATTTCCACACGAAGTTACATTGCACTTATCCCAATGATGTGTGATGCATATGTTTTTCATTTGACAATTTTCATACTTTATTTCAGCACACATGTATGGTGAGTTTCTGATTTTTGATTTGAAATCCTTATTTGGGCAAGTGTCCTTTTTTGTAAGGCTGCTGGCTCCTGATTAATGAAAACAATGTGGTTATAGAGGTGTGTTACTTTAAATTTCTTAAACTTCAACATTAGAGACATATGCATTACACATTGATATGCTATTGCTTATGTGAGTAATTTCGTAATGCACTTGTCCTAAGCATATGTAAACAGTGAAGAGAAAACAGGTAACAGATAATGGTGGAGGTTACCTTTGGTTCCGACGACGATGGTGTTGATTTGCATCATGATCAGCTAGCAGCAGTAAAGGCAGGACATGTAGGATACGGTCCATGGTAGAACAAAAGTGGGAAGGTAAGTGAAGGCGAGTTTGCACCTTGTATGCATTCCTTTCCACCAACTCAGGTGTGGTGATTTCCCCACCACAGTTGCATCAGTGGGAAAGCATATCGTGATTGCCCTGGCGGAGAAACTGGCAGACCTCCGTCTGACAGCCAATTTGGACTATCCCGTCCTTAATGCGGTCAAGATTTCCTGGTGATGACAGAAGGACCGCGGTGGTCTTTTGTCTATGCAATAGGCAAAATCAAAATAGGGCAGACGGACTGCCAAGTAAGCGGGCGGGAAGGCAGCAGAAAAAGTGACGGTGGGAAGAATCTGCCAAGATCAAAATCAGGTTCATTTTTCTTTTAAGTTCAGCAGACTGTAAAACCACCTCCTCTTCTGTTGTTGACTTTCAATGCCTTTTCAGCCACACTGGTATTCTCTAAATGTTTCTCTGTGAGAAAAAATTCCCAATAAATCAATTGATTTTCTTAAAGCTTTAATCTCCCTAAAACCATTTTCAAGTCTGCACCTTTTTACTGCACCTCTTTGCACTCCCAAGGTGTCCTAGAAATAGGCATACAATATATATCAGGTTCAAACACTGCCTGCTCTCCACAGTTAATTATTTCTTGTACCTCTTGTAAAATCTTTAAACCTTTTTTTAACATTATTTTGTCATTGTCTGTTATATCCTGCCTCATTTAGCTGCACTCAGCTTACAAGTAATGAGTACTCCCATTGACTAGTGACCAAAACATGAAAAGGTCTATCAGCCTACTAAATTACATGACTAATATGAGCATTTTCCCATTTCAGTTTTATTATAACATTTGAGATTTGAAAACTATTAATATAGGTGCACCATAAGATCAGAAGAATCCATTGTTGAGGCAACGTGTAAAGAATGCTTCGTTTGTAGGGTTAATTTGACTACCATGCACTAAAGAGTAATTGGCAATGTCAGGGAGAAAATACCAGGGAAACCAGAACCCCCAGCATCTGTTTGCTTTCTATGATCTGTTAGTAATGGACACACAAGCCTTTGAAATAATTTGTAATGACAATATTGGTGATTGCAAGGGTCACAAAAAACATGATGTTGGTCAAATTATTTATAAAACGCTTTAACTAAAAGCAATGGTTACAGAATTTATAAAGAAATGGGATCAATGTAGTCGTTTAGGCTCAGGATTTTCTCTTCCCTTCCATTTTTATTTCAGCAGGAAAAGATTAATGTTTTTTTCAGTTTCCAAACAATCAACTGCACCCTTAAAATATATGTTTGACTACAAGAGCGGTGTACCCCAGCTATAACCATATTCTGCAACAACAAGGGAACCCAAGAGAAGTCGATCAGGGACCTTGGGAGACAATTCTTTCAACAACAGTGGTCCCCAGAAAGTGAAATGGAAACCAAAGGAATGAATATAGACTCAATCGTAGCTATATTTAGTGGACTTGTCCAGCCGTACAGAGGTCTGATATTTACTTGGAGGTTTAGGATATAATCATACAAAACAATACATAAAATGGGACACAGTCCTGTGTCCTACTTAGCCAGTAGAGTACATAAACAAGGGAGAAAAAGAACAACAGGGGGCTCAGGCAAAGCTTTTCTGGTTTGTTACACAAGGAGGATATACAGTGTTACAAGAACAAATCACAACAAAACACCTTTACAGCGGAATGAACAAAAGGTTTTTTGCGTATAAGGTGTATTAGGGTGTCGATGGCATTTCGATCCATTTAAAGCATGAGCGGATCATCATCAGGACTTTAATAACATGCCTGTTAAATAGAACCTCATTAGCCTGAGGAAGCAAGGGGGGAAGGAAGATACATAAGCGAAAACAGTTAGGAGGATTACAGATAACTAGGAAACTCAATAGTGGCAACGCAGTGACAAAAGCATGCATTTCACACTCTAAAAGTTCTGATTAGCATGCAATAAGATACAAGAGGAACATGGGAAGAGGTAGGTGAGTAGTATGGGACGTGAAAAAAGGCTGGTGTGCTCGAGTGGCATATCGACCATGTATATAATACAGTGTGTAGACAAGGTGTGGTGGTTAACCTAGTAAGGTAAGGCCACAATGGGGCATTGAGACGAAGGGTTAGACAAGTCGTTGAGCCATGCTAAATAGTTAAGCGCACAGGCAAGCGTATGCAAGAGTGTTAACCAAGGCGAGTGCAATTGCTGCGAAATAGGTTAAAGTCATGACGCTTGAAGGTGGAGGGTTGTGGAACATGCTTAAGCTGTGGAGGTTAATTAATTCTACATTGGAGGCTGCAATGCTGAATAGGACCTGGCCACATAATTAGTTAAGCGTCTTAGTGCGATAGTATTGGCAGTGATGTTGAGTCTAACCAAGGAGTGTGGGAGGGTAAAATAGTGCACAGGTAGCATCTAGGCAGTAATTCAGAAACAATTGGACGGTTGTAACATTCTGACAGTTGCATACATAGGCTCAGTTACATACTAAATAAAGAACCTCAGTACGGTGAAAATTTGAGATGGCGGCATTAGAATCACTTGGATTAAGGAGAATAGCCAGTTGCATACATACATAGTCTCAATCACGTGCTAAATAAAGAACTTCAGTACAGTATAAATTTGAGATGATGACATTAACATCAATAGGATTATGGAGAATAGCCAGTGCATGTAGAGTACAGTACATAAGTATAAGGGATGGCGTGGTCAGAAGTGATCAGAAGTGAGGGGGAGGCGCTAATGTTAGGAGAAAAGCATGCACCAGGGCTCGTGGAGTCATGGCTTACTGCAATTCCAGAATGAGGGAACTTGGGCGGGGAGAAGAGGGCTGCTATAATGGCAGCTCCTAAAGGAAGAAACTACATTTTAACGCGGATCTACATGGTTGAGGGACCGAGTGAAGGGAAAGAAACTCACCAGATATGATGAATTCCAGCTCGGATACCGGGGGAGTCGCCTTCACGTACTCGAATGGCTCAGTCGCCTATGGAAGAGGAGGCAAGTAAGTGTGCAGTCAGCAATTAGGAGGTATAAACGGGGGAAGCAGGGCAAGTGCTTACCAGTATGTTGCAGGGAAGTTGCTGAATAGCAGGATTCTTCCGGGTGTGATTCCAGAGCGCGCATCACATGACCAACTTTTGTAACCCTGCGGGAGCAGTGATTCGAGCAATTGGGTCAGGTGGGAAGGTACTAGAAACTAGTAAGGGACTACGGGACAAGAGCCCAATGAGTGTTAATAGAAGAAGGACTTGTGCAAGAGACAAGGTGAAGACGCCATTTTGGAAGTGTTGGTTGTGCATAGAGGAGAATGACCTGTAGTTTATTAACAGAGTTATGATGACATATAATTTACAATTGCAAAATAAAACAACTTGTTAGTCAATTTAGAGAACATTAACAGTATAGGTCATACACATCGGAATTATGTCATATCAATTAGGGGTGGGCGGAATTTGCGTAATCGCGTTACGCAATTCTCCGCGAAACGGTAAAAAAATCTCCGCGAACACGCAGAAATTCCGCGAACACGCGGAATTGCTTGTTCGCGGTGCTTTTTTCCTGTTCGCAATCGCTGTTTGCGTGCTCGGGGGGAAATATCTCGCGAACATGCATTTTCAGAACGCGAACAAGCAAAAAATTTCGCGAAGTCGCGGAACGCAGAATTTTGGGCAATTTTGCGTTCTCCGCGGAACGCGAAATTACCCAAATTCCGCAAATTACGCGAGCGGAACGGAATTTACCGTCCAGGCCTAATATCAATGAGGTCCAGTCCCCAAGGCGGTTCAATCCAGTATTTATGCTGTCTGTTTTTAGGATCCATTTATGTTCTTCTTTGTTCAATATTTTCGAGATGTCGCTTCCTCTAGGAGGTAGTTGCACCACAGTGATAATAATCCAACGGATATCATTTTCAGAGTGTCCATTTTGTTCGAAATGTTCAACCAAGGGTGCATTCGCAGTTTTGCACCTGATTCTGCTCCTGTGCTGGGAGATTCGTAGATGGATCTTTTGTGTTGTTTCTCCAATGTATATTTTATTGCATGGGCAGAAGATAGCATGTATTACAGTTTGTGAACATTTTCAATTCAGTTTTGATATCTTTGAATACAAACTCTTTAGCCTCAATTGTAAAATCACATACCACGCAGTTACCACATTTCGAGTGACCTTTTAAAGGTGCAAGAGACCAGCGATCATTCAATGTAGGGTGGCTTTTTTCTGTTGCTGGGTAATGCTGCGCGGACAAGATGATCCTTGATGTTTCTGCTTTTCTTAAAAGCGAACATAGGACGTTCCAAGTTGAGGGTTCCAGCATTGAGAACCGGCCAATTTTTTATGATAGTTTTTCGATTGCATTTGAGACTCGGGAGAAGGTAGTTACGCATAACAGACGATTAGAGTTTATTTTTATTTTGGGCTCCAGTAGAACCTCACGGGGGCAGTACCATGCTCTTTTCATTGCATTACGAACAAGTCTGCGGGGGTAGCCTGTACTGGTCAGTTTGATCCATAGTGTTTTGGCTTCAAGGAAATAATCATCCTTTAGGGAACAATTCCTTCTGATCCGTAGGAACTGAGAGAATGGAAGTGAATCTCTGAGTGCCCGTGGATGGTTACTATCATAGCTCAATAAGATATTACGTTCCGTTGGTTTACGAAACAACCCTGTTATGTGCGTGCCCTCATTATATTTAATTTTTAGGTCAAGTAATGAGATGGATGTTTTGTCGTGAGTAAGGGTGAATTTCAAGCCACCGCAGTTGTTGTTAAGCCAGTGGAGAAATGATTCAAGAATAATCTCAATGTCCTGCCAAATCATAAAGATATCGTCTATGTATCGTTTCCATTTTCCAATGCATGAGCGAAAGAGATTAGTGTCTGCTAGTATTTGGTTGACCTCAAGAGAGTCCATGTAGAGAATGGCCAGATTAGAGGCAAAAATAGCGCTCATTGAGGTACCTTTAATTTGCTGGTAGAATTGATCCTCAAAGAGAAAGACGTTTCTGGTGAGACAAACCTCCAGAAGTTGTAGGATGAAGTTAGTGGGGACTGTGTGTGGCTGGTGTCTGTGATTGAGGACCAACTCCATGACTAGTAAGGAGTCCCTTTGTGGGATATTTGTGTACAAGGACTCGACGTCCAATGTACACAAAATCTCACAATTGAGGTCAAATGGATGGTTTTCTATGAGATTAATCATAGACATACTGTCTCTAATGTAACATTCAGTCTTTGATAAAATTGATGACATATTGGCCCAGGGGCTCCAGAATAGAACCGCAACCAGACACAATAGGGTGGCCCGGAGGGTTGTCCAATCTCTTGTGAGCCTTAGGCAAGGTAAAGATCACAGGCGTACGTGGGAATTTTGTGTTCAGAAATTGATATTCATGTTGGCTGATGAAACCTTGTTGAAGGCCTTCATACGTGATTTGTTTTAAGTCTGTAGCTCCTTTGTTTGGTTTGTAGGTAGCTTATAGTAATGGTCCGTATTGGACAGTTGGTGATTGATTTCCTCTCTATAGTTATTGATTTCCTGGAGCACAATGCCGCCACCCTTGTCAGCGGGATTGATCACTAGGTTATTATTCTCATGTAGGGTGGATATGGCTGATTTCTCTTCAACAGAAATATTGTAAGGAATGTAGTAGTGTGAGTCAGTTAAGCGTGATACTTCTTTAAGAACCAATTTTTCAAAGGTAATGACCTCACTGGGGATCATGTTGGCAAATGGTGAGAGGGTAGAAGGGGGTCTGAAGGGTGTATTCGACAATTTCATAGGGCTAGGGTTCTGTAGAAAATAAGTGTGCAGTCTTATATTTCGAAAAAAGCTGAGTAGTTCGGATTGCAGGTCCAAAAAATTCTGGTATGTTGTAGGTACAAAAGAGAGCCTTTTGCTGAGAATTGAGATCTCATGGCTGGAGAGTTCGTGGGTAGAGAGGTTAAAAATGTGAATAGACATGTTGCACGGACTCAAGAAAGAGTCTGTAGCAGAGTTCGCCATTGATAAAACTTCTACCTGGTCTGACGCTCCCCTGTGGGGTTGTACCAACGTGGTTGTTGCTTGGCGCGTCCTCTCTTTGGGGGATCTGATTGGTCTCTCCCTAAAAAATGATTGCTTGGGTTTCTTCTGGAGTTGCTAGTTCCCTCTCCTGCGTCAGAGTTGTCAGAGGACTCAGCTGAAGTGTCCGAGAACCCAACTAAGTTATTACGCCTGTTGAAGCAGCCCCAGGGTCTGGGGTTCTGGGGGTTATTATAAGACCTGTTTGTGTAAAAGTCTTTAACCAAATAGGGGTATGCACACTCTTGTGTGAAGGATTTTATATCCTTTTTAACTTTATTAGATTTTTTGTTTTGTTCTAGTCGATGGAATTCTCCTACTGTCTTTTCTACTTTTTCAATTAGTTTTTTGGCCTCTGGTACAGTGTTACTTTCCCGAATTTGTTTCTAAATGTCCTTGATTATGTCAGTTCTTCAGTTGCTATATTGATCCCCAACACCATCCAGTGTCTGGAATATGTGGTGCCAATGTAGCTGAAATTATTGATGTATTTCGGATTATCCGTAAACACACCGGGAATATTTCTGACCTGTAGACCGACTGGAATAGTATTTGATTTAAGGTATTCAGTGAGCATACGTATCATAAGCTCAAGGCGAACACATTTTTTCTTTTGTTTTTCAAGATCCTCTGAGAGATTAGTGCTAATACTTCCTGGAGTATCATCTGAGCTGGTAAAGAGTGATGGGCCTTCACATATCTTTTTATATAATCGTCTGAATATAGCGGGGCGTTGTCAGACATAACAGACCTGTGTGTGTTGTGCAGGAAAGAAAAGGGGGAGTGGTTTTTGGGGATCATGATAGAAGAGGGGGCTAACAGAGACAGGAAAAATGACCCACTTTACGAAAAGGGGAAATACGGTTTAGACCCTTGCAACCCAGCAGTTGCTCTAAACATATTCTGCAACAACAAGGGAACCCAAGAGAAGTCGACCAGGGACCTTGGGGGACAATTGTTTTCAACAACAGTGGTCCCCAGAAAGTGAAATGGAAACCAAAGGAATGAATATAGACTCAATTGTAGCTATATTTAGTGGACTTGTTCAGCCGGACAGAGGTCTGATATTTACTTGTAGGTTTAGGATATAATCATACAAAACAATACATAAAATGGGACACAGTCCTGTGTCCTACTTAGCCAGTAGAGTACATAAACAAGGGAGAGAATGAACAACAGGGAGCTCAGGCAAAGCTTTTCCGGTTTGTTACACAAGAAGGATATACAGTGTTACAAGAACAAATCACTACAAAACACCTTTACAGCGGAATGAACAAAAGGTTTTTTGCGAATAAGGTGTATTAGGGTGTCGAGGGCATTTTGATCCGTTTAAAGGATGAGCGGACCATCATCAGGACTTTAATAACATGCCTGTTAAATAGAGTCTCATTAGCCTGGTGAAGCAAGGGGGAAGGAAGATACATAAGCGCAAACAGTTTGGAGGGTTACAGATAACTAGGAAACTCAATAGTGGCAAAGCAGTGACAAAAGCATGCATTTCAGACTCTAAAAGTTCACACCAGAACCTGGGCTGCTATTGGAATTCACAAGGGCATTATTATTAGGCCTGGGCAAAAATTTCGTTCCGTTCGCGGAAATTGCGATAATTTGACATTTTTGCGTT
This sequence comes from Triturus cristatus, assembly GCF_964204655.1. Lineage (NCBI taxonomy): Eukaryota > Metazoa > Chordata > Amphibia > Caudata > Salamandridae > Triturus > Triturus cristatus. The sequence continues at coordinate 344,043,794 of NC_140587.1, read as the reverse complement.
CCGCGGAGAGCGCAAAAATGTCAAAAATTCCGGTTTCCGCAGCTTGGCGATAATTTGTTTCTTGCTCGCGCTGTAAAATAATACATTCTCGCGCGCGCGCGATCGCCTTACCTGAATCCCTGCGTTCGCCGACAAGTTTTCTTGATCCGGTCGCGTTCTCCATGAGATGTTGTATTGTTTTTAGCCATTTGCGCTGTCTCGCGACAGTTCGCGCCCGCAGTGACGTCATGCGTCGCGCGATCACGTCTTTCTTCTCGCGATCATGCACCGCGAGAACAACTCAAAACAAGATGGCCGCGCCCGCAAGCAACCACATGGGTAAGTTGGCGACCCGCAACCATGCAGAAAATCTCGCGAACATGCCGGAAAAAAACTTCCGCATCTTCGCGATATTTCTGCTTGTTTGCGATAATTTTAAACATTCTCGCGATAATTTGCGAAGGTTAATTCCGCAAATTCCGCCCACCCCTAATTATTATCAAGCCCATTATCGCCGCTTTAGCAGCAGTTTCCTGCAGCTAAAGCGGTGATAATTTTAACACCATTCTTGATAATATGTCCCCTTGTTTTTCTGGCTTGGCATGAAGCTTTCGTCTTACAGCATAAAGAAATAAGCACTACTCATACACCTTGTTTGTTTGCAGTGACCAGGTGTGGGGATGAGTATATCATCAGTTTGATATGGGGAAAACACATCATTAAGCACAGTCATTTCTCTTGAACTCAAATAATTGTTTTAATCAATAAAATGTTAGGTCTCCTTTTTGGTTGGTCTTTCAAAGGGACTACACGAGACAGACATGAGAGCCTTATGCCTCATTTCTTTGCATGGACTGCATGTAGTAGGTAGGCAGGGAAGAGTTAGGCCCTGAAGAAGACTAGACCAGATGGGGTTAGGAAATAGGTCAGAACATGTGGATAATAAAATAGGATGGGTGAATCATACTTCTCCAAAAATCCTCTAAGATTTAGTTTTTTATCATATCAAGGCTACCTGCTAATAAAAATATATTTTGGGGTTTATCCTTAGATATTTTTAACACTAGATTCCTGTTTATGTCCAGATAAACAATTACATAAGAACTCTCTATTTGGTTGAGCCAGCCAGGGTGGTATTTACCTACTCTGGTGAGGAGAAGTCGCCTATGATGAAGTATACTGTCATAAATTGGGGGTGAGGCAGCTTCTTCAATATTGTTTGGATAATTTATGTTTATTCAAGCACTTGTTATGATTTCATGCTTAGTATAGGAGGTTGTGCATAAAGTCAGATGCTCTTACGCTTCCTCTCTGAATACACAGTGTGTGTCTGATACCAGACGTCTAGCTATATTTACTAACAAGTAACCTTTGCTTGTTTTATTAAACAATCTCTAAACCAAATTGATGCACATAATACGGAAATAGGCAATTGTAATTGCAGTTGTCACATAGTTCACCATTTGCTGTGTGATTTGCACATTTTTACAAAAATAGTTTCTTTCTCAAAATGGATCAACAATTGTCCTGATGATCTTAATATCCCTACTTGATAGAGTGGATGAAAAGCTGGTGTCTGCAGCAGTAAAGAGGTATGAATTTTGCTTTCTTTGCTATAAAAATATTTTTTTAATCAATTATGCACATTGGGTTTACTTATTGCCCTGTTCTATTTGCACTATTGTGCAAGGATGTGTGCTTGGTGCTTGGAAGCCTAGCCAGAGCCAGTGCAGGGTGAGAGGAAAACAGTGCCATATCTTAATTATTATGGTGCTGTTCTGCTCTCTCCATTTCATGTAGCATGGTACAGCAACTTTGTTTGCTACACTTGTGCTGTATGTAAAACTAGTAAATCTGCCCCTTTACATTTTGTAGAAACTATTGTACACTGCAAAACTATGGGCCTAATTTGGAAGTCGGTTGTGGTTTCCTCCAACCGACATCCCTGCGGTTTTGAGACCTACCGGCCTCGGGTCTGCCGTCTGAAACTGCAATCACATTGTGCGGTGGCAGACACCTATTTCCCTATGGGAGCTTGTGAGGCGGTCTAAAACTGACCGCAGCACAAGCTCCCATGGGGAAATGGGAGTCAATGGAAATCCTCATGGTGCCTGCCACACAGTGCAGGGATTTACATGGGGGCACCATAGGTTCCCCCTTGGCCCCCAACTAGAGGCCACTGAAGGAGGGGGATCCTGCTAGGGGCCCCCAAAGTCACTCTCCGACAGGATTTCCATGTCAGAAAGCCTGATATGAAAAGCCTGTCAGAAACTGACATCATACTCCTGACAGCAGAAACGCCGTTCATATGGGATTGTGTTGGCTGTTCCAACGTGCTTGGTAGCCAGCCGGATTGACTGGCCAGTTTGAATTCCGACGTTTGTTCAGTCATTTTCCTGTGCTTACAGGAAGAAATCTGGATCTCTTTTCTATCAGTTTGCATTAGAATGTCAAAACACCTAGTTAACATTTCCACAATATATGATGCTCAATTAAATTTTATATACATATTATGGTGCTTAATTTGCCTTTCAATGTTGCATAAATGCCCTCCTTTCCATATTATGTTCTCAACTCTACCGCACAATTTGGTATCCGATTCCCATTTTTTCAGCAAACACTGCAGCTATCTTTTAACCATAAATATTCCTTGCATAGATGGAAAGGCATCTTCTTGACAATCCAGGTTCCAATTTCTTTTATCTCTGAAGTTTAGAAATATGATTTTCAAGCGAGAAACTAATCAATACTAGAACTTGCAACTGTGAATCCTATTGCTTTAAACATAGACATTTTTTCTGTTGCATTTTTTCTGAATTATTAAATGTGTACAAACTGTGATCTAACAGACAGAAGTATAGAAGTGAGGTTCTCCCTAGCTTTCACAGCTGTGAACTTCAACTACACCATTCTTTTGTTAGTCCTAAGAACCTTTTTCTGAGACAGTTTGCTCTTGGCACTGCCGTCAGGCATCCATGTACTGCTTACAACTTGTGTTTTGTGATGCTAAAATGTCCGGAAAATATCACTAAGCGTAAATCTGATGGTATGTTATCTTTTCAGTTATGCAATCCGTGTACCATAAACCACAATTATGTGCAATGAGTTTATTGCCACACAGTAGAGGGAGGGGTGATGAGTATCCACATACTCAGCCTAGTGCCAAAACCAAGTGTTAGTGCCAAGGACATTAATTGAATTGAAAAGGCATTTCTAGAGCGCATGGCTACCCGGAGGCATGTCTTAAAGTATCTCAAGTAGAGTGGGGGTCAAAGGGACAAAAAATTTATAGACTCTAGTAGTTGTGGTATCCCCAAATCAACATCATAACATACTAGAACAACTATGAGTCTCAAAAAATAGAAGACCTAGACACAAGGATAAAGGTAATGCTAGAGTTTAGGAAAGCTGTGGATTCATTTATGCATATATGTGTGTATGCACTGGAAATAAAATTCCCATCATCAACCTCAAGAGGTTAGCTTCATCATCTGGGAATGGAGGACGGCAAGAGTACCATATTCTACTTAGCAGTTAGTAGATTTTGGTCTCTTATGTGTCCCAGACCAGTGGATGATATATTAGTTGTTAATCGATGATGGATAGATATGTGAATTGCAGTGCTCGTGAAACGTGATGTTGTGGGGGTGCTCGATAAAAATTGTCTAGCAAGGCACTAAACACATTTTATTAAATCGCTGCCTTGTTAGCAATGACTAAAAACAGTGCTATAACAGTTTCAACAAATAACTGTGATGACAAAATAGGTCTACATGTTTCTGCTACCGGGTGGAATTCACCCAAGCATTCTTCAGGACCAAATAAGCTACTGCAGAAATTGAACGGTGCTCAAGTGAGCAGTAAAGTGAATGATACAACCTGGACCCAAACGAAGGGCCAAGGAACTCTGTGGGAGGTAATTTTCCGTTGACCTACAGAGATACAAACACAAAAAAAAAAAAAAAAAAAGGGGGGAAGAAAACACAGCATGGCACAAACCTTTTAGAAAGTGAAATTCATAAGGTCAACCTTTTAGCATCCAGTAATTCATCAAGTATGCAAATACTCTTAAATATATCAAGACTATATTAAGTCTATGTTAATTAGATGAAGTAAGTAAAGGTTATGGCACTTACCCAAAATGTTGTGGGTGTGCGCCTCACCTCGCCTGGCTACTGCTCAGGTTAGGGGAGGCCCCGCTCTGTAAAGGAATCAGAGGGTTCACAATGTATTATTGCTCAAAATATGAGCTCCTTTATAAAAACCGCAGACGCTCACTCCGCGAATTGCCAGAAACGACTAACCCCACATGATGACATTCGAGGGCTACGTAGTGTCAAAACAGTAGTACCTGCAGGTTATGCTAAGTGGTCGCCATGGTAACAGTTGAGGAGAAAGGCTCCACTACCAAAGGTAACTTACTCGATATTATCAAACATAGCCGTGTCTCCGCTCTAGTTTCTTGAAAAAAACGAACGGAGACAGCGATATACTTCCTTCTTACAAAATAAACCAAAAGGGAATTCCTGCTCACCTCTCCGTCGGTACCTCGGAGTGGAGCTGAGCTCGTAGGGGAGGCAACCAGCGGGGTGGAAAACTCGGCTAAAGTAAAGAAAGCCGGTGTTGGTTGTCATGGAAACCCTGTGAGTAAGACGCAGGGGAGTTGCGTCATTGCATCGCGCCAAGCGAGTATGGGAAATGTAGTTTGTATGAGAAGGCGTCATAGATAGATCGTTAGAGAAACAAATATCGTACAAATTGCCCGAATAGAACGATGGCATAATACGGCGATATTCTGTATTGTCCATGAAGGTAACAAGAGTGTCAGAAAGAATGTGTATGTATACACATAAAGAAGGCAGCCGCTCGGGTGGATGTAACCAAACACAAGCCTAAATGAATGGTGGTGTACAGGCGCATGCTAACTGGATCATATCGACCTGAGCCACAATATTCCGTAAGACACGAGTGTGTATCTACCTAGATTGTTGCCCAAGGAATATCATCATTAAGCCCATCTTGGTCACTATGTAGTCTAAACACCCATCTCTGTTCCTTTCGGAATAGGTAGTTCGTGACATCTGTGATGTGTGGTGGAATAAAAGGTTGTTCCAGGATGAGCCATTGCATGTCTTCTGGTTTGTGGTTTGATGTCAAGAAATGTGTGGTCATTTTTGTTGACTGTTTCTTACGCCTGATTGTGCTCTTGTGCTCACTTATTCTTATTTTAATTTTGCGGGTGGTCATCCCTACATATTTAAGTGAGCACGGGCAGGTGATAAGGTAAATAACTTTTTCTGAGTTGCAGTTGGTATGTTTCTGAAGCAACCATGGTCTTGAGGTGCCAATGTCTACTGATTTAGTATGGATTGTCTGTGGGCACACTGAGCAGCTGCCACAGGGATAATGCCCTTGTACAGGTGGCAGGTCCCAGAGTGTTGAGTTAGCAGGGTTCTTCATAGTTTTTGGTCGTGTATGTACCAGACTGTCTTTCAAGTTCGTACCCCTCTTAAAAGAGAAAAGTGGGGGAGGAATTTCTTCATTGTTGAGATTCAAGATGCGCCAGTGTTTACGTACTACTTTCTGCACCTGATTGGAAAGTGTGCTGAAAGTATTGACAAAGGTTAGTCTTGTTAGTGGCGGTTTTGGTATTGGAGGAGCAATGAGAGCGTCTCTGTTGTTATTTGCCGCTACCCGGAGGCATCCCAACGCTAGTGCGGACCCTTAAGCTAGAAAGAGATTAAGGAAATAAAAAGGTCTTTAAAAGCTTGTGGAAGGTAAGGGAATACGGTTCACAGCGAATCGACAGAGGCAAGTTGTTCCACAGTTTAGCAGCATTGTACGCAAAGCGGCGTCCTCTGCTTCGCGCTTTCTTTATCATTGGAACAACTGCTATCTGCTTATTGTCAGATCTAAGTGACCTGGAAGGACGGTAGGACTGAATGAGGGATCTGATGATGGGTGGACCTTTATCTGAGAGGGCTTTATGAGTAATGCACAATGCCTTGAAATGAACTCTTTCATAAATCGGCAGCCAGTGAAGCGCAGTAAGCGAGGGTTTAGCCTACATATGCTTTGAAGAGTTGGTAAGTAAATGTGCTGCGCAGTTTTGCACAACCTGTAGCTTTTTAATAGTAGAGAGAGGAGCTCCTAGATAAAGAGCGTTAGCATAGTCCAGGCGAGACAGAATTTGTGACTGGACCAGCACTCTTCTAACAGGGAGCAGGAGCAGAGGGAGGATCTTTCTGAGCATTCTTAGTATTCCTTAACAGCAGGCTGCTACCATGCGTGCCTGCTCTTTGAAGTCCAGATTATGATCCACCCACACTCCAAGACTCTTAATTTCATCTTTGGGAGAAGGCGGAGGGCCAAGACAATTGGGCCAGGAAGGGGCTATTGTTCGTGAGGTAAAATTCCCCAGAAGCATTAATTCAGTCTTTTCTCAATTGAGTTTCAAATAAGAATTATCCATCCATCCGGCGACTTTTTGCAAGCATAGAGCCAGGTTTGGGGCTGAGTTATCCTCTTGACTAAGTGATACCACTAACTGGGTATCATCTGCATATGTTGATAATCTGGATGCCGAAGGGTATTACTATTTTTGCCAGAGAGCTCATATACACGTTAAATAGAGTGGGGCTCAATGATGAGCCCTGAGGAACCCCACATCTAAAAGGCATTGGCTTTGAGATAACATTTTCTTCAAAGACTACGAAGGAGCGGTCTTCTAAAAAGGATTGTAGCCATTTCAGTGCGGAGCCAGCAATTCCAGCCTTCCTGAGCCTTTGAATAAGTAGCTTGTGGTTAACCGTGTCAAAGGCTGCGCTGAGATCAAGCAGAATAAGTGTAGCGCAGCCCCCACTATCCAAACTTTTCCTTAAATTCTCCACCACTGCCACAAGTGCGGTCTCAGTACTCTGTTGGGATCTAAATTCCGTCTAAGTAGGGTGAAAACAATTATTATTTTCCAGAAATGTTGAAACTGTGGTGTTTACATGCTTCTCTGCCAATTTCCCTATTCCTGGAAGCAGCGAAATAGGGCGATAGTTGGATAATATCTCTGGATCAAGGTGAGGTTTTTTTTAAAAGAGCTCTAACCATAGCCTGTTTCCAGAGGGGGGTACTAGTCCCTTTCCTAGAGAAGCGTTATTTACTTCTAGAATCACTGGAGCTACAGTCTCAGAGACTCGATTTAGAATGCTAGGGGGTGCAACATCGGAAGGTGCTCCAGATTTAAGTTGGTTCAGGATCCCCTGAAGAGACATAAGATTCAAAGGGGGCATTAATTCCAACAGATAAGTGGAAGAGCATATGGGGGGTACTGTGTGTAGAGCAGAAACTGCAGGGAAGGAAGTATAAATAGATTGTATTTTATCATTAAAAAATTCTGCAATTAAATTGCACCGTAGAGGAATGTCTGCAATAACAATAGGGGGGGAGGGGGAATAAAAAGTGCTTTGGCAATTGAAAAAATTTCAAGAGTTCGGTTTGCTGCTGAAGTAATTCTCTTTTCATAGTAGTCAGATTTGGCTAATTTTATTTCAAGCTTGTAAGTCCTTATTCCGAATCTATATTTCGTTTTGTTATCAACTGTAGGATATTTCCCCCAGCTTCTCTCTTGCTTCTTAGTAGCCTGCCTGAGTTCTCGTAGTTTAGGCGTATACCAGCGATTATGGTGAGCTCCTATTTTATTATGAGTGCATCTCTTAGGCAAAATCATATCAAGCGATGATTTTAACCATTCATTAGGTTCATCATTAGCAGTTAATGGGCTAGGGCCCGATTCACAGAACAAACTTAAGACAAAATCCTAAACTTAGTACCATTTTGGTATTCACAGAATGCACTTACTACTTCTGGTATTCACAGAATGAACTTACTACTTTTGCGATTCACAGAATAAACTTACTACTTTTGCTATTCACAGAATGGATTTACGACTACTAACTTTACGTCCGCACTCGGGCCGGAAATTCCGGCCCGGAGGCGGAGCTTCCGGCCCGGAGGTGGAGCTTCCGATCTGGAGGCGGGGCTTCCGGGCCGGAGGCGGAGCTTCCGGCCCAGAGGTGGGGATTCCGGCTAGTGGCGGAGATTTAGCCATGGCCAAAATCTCCACCTCTGGGCCGGAAGCTCCGCCTCCGGCCCGGAAGCTCCGCCTCCGGGCCGGAATTTCCGGCCCGTGTGCGGACGTAAAGTTAGTAGTCGTAAATCCATTCTGTGAATAGCAAAAGTAGTAAGTTTATTCTGTGAATCGCAAAAGTAGTAAGTTCATTCTGAGAATACCAGAAGTAGTAAGTGCATTCTGTGAATACCAAAATGGTACTAAGTTTAGGATTTTGTCTTAAGTTTGTTCTGTGAATTGGGCCCCTAGAATCTATACTAGGGGCAGTATCCTTCAAAAAAGTAGTCCATAAATCAGACGGCAATTATGCCCAGGGGCGTACGAGCCTGATGCTTTTCTCAGCCGGTAAGGGAGCATCTAGCACTGTCCAAGTAAAAGGAATGAGGTAGTGATTGGACCTTGGAAGAGGAGTGGGGTCATTCACCAAGAGGCTGGAGTCATTAGAAAAGATAGGGTCAAGGATATGGCCTTTATTGTGAGTAGGCTTATTAATTAATTGTCTGAGTTCAAGCATTTCGAGCCCATCAGTAACTTCCACCACAGATGAGAGTAAAGCCTCATCAAAATGTAAATTAAAATCCCCAAGAAGAGTGAAATTGGGGAGCGAACTAGCCAGACCTGCAACAGTATCAGGGAGTGATTTACAAAAATTGGCTGAAGGGCCTGGGGGGCGATAAACTAGAATGCCAGAGAGCGTATTGATGTATTTTTACTAGAGGGGCCTACATAGGCTTTGAATACAGGACATAATTTAAACTGGCTTAATTGACATTCGTTAGTAGAGCCATCAGGGGGCATAAAGTGTAAGCACTTACTAGTTGAAGCTGCTCTATAGCTCTATAGCTCTTAAGTTCATTACTGGAATAAATAAAGTTTTCTCTGGCTGCACCAACAGGGGTTGTGGCCCCTGGTCCCGACCGGGCGCGGATGGGCGCAGACGGGCTTGCCTTAGACGCGCCTTTGGCGCACCAGCGGCGTTCCCGCTGCGCGTGTCCGCTGCACACGTCCGCTGTGCGGTCGCGTCATCGGAGCTTATGAAGCCGAATGAACGTGACTGGGCAGACGTGGCAGCGTCAAGACTAGAGCGCTGATCCACTAATAGAAGTGATCACGAGTGAAAAGAACTGTGCAAACACGCAATGAAAGTATTTTTAAAACAATTAAAAAAAAACCTGGAGCATTGAACACAGCTCCTTAGTACAATCCCAGACAGAATGCAGATAAAAATAACCTCGTCAATCATTTCTGAAAATGTATTCGTGGAATATTGTGTTCCTCAACTAGAATGCATGAGCATTACCACTTGTGTTTAAGGGCTGCTGGTTTCCTCACATGTACTGGCCAAACAAAAGTTCCTTCTTGCATATCAGGCACTATTGCCTCATCCATTTTAAAACTATAAATCATATGCACACTAATCTTTTTAAAAATCACCTGTCTGATCTGAAGATGTAGTACACAGTTGACTACGAAGATATGTTGTATATTTTCAATACAATATTGATACAGTAATTAAATTTACAATGCTTTTATCTAAGATTCCCAATTTCAGCAACATCTCCACTATTAATTTGCAGTTTGTGGAATTTTGCCCACTCGTGTTATGCTTGTAACACGTTGTTTTGTTAAAACTCCACCAACCGCTTCGTGGCTGCGTTTTTTCTCGCACATTCAGATTACCAGCGTTAAATTGATGAGGGTAGGTTTGTGTCCCCAAGCCCTATAACGCCACCCAGCAAGATTTTCCAATGTGGGTGGTCATGGCAAGTCACGACTGTTCACATTTAGAAATCTGCCACTCAAGTAGAAAACCTATTCAAGTGTCAGAAAGAAGCAGCACCCTCTGGCGTGCCACATTGTGACATTTGTGCTGATTTTACATCAAGGAACAAGTTCCCTGTGCTAATAATCAGTGTCAGTAGCGTGAAAAGCCAATTTCCGCCCAATTGCGAAACTCCATAGAATCTCAGTGAGATTTTATGTAACTCCATAGAGCTCCGCGAAGTGAAACTCCACGAATTCCGTTCACCCCTAGTATAATATACTTATACCTTTCTATTGCATTTTGTTCAGCAGCATCTTTACTTGAATATTATTCTGTTTAAAAAACAATAATTTATATCCACCTCAGGCTGTATACATAATGTCAAATTCTGGCCAAATATGAATATAGCTATTCCCCCCTCATTTTAAAAACACAATTGATTTTTTAACTCTTTTGCATAATTTATTTTCTAATAACATCTTTAAAAATTCTACATGCAATCTCCACTTATTCATATATTCACACACATTACAGTGAGGTATTAAAAAATAAAATTACATGAGTAATGCTTAATGTTAATTGCACAAATAAGCTAAATCATCTGTACAAAGACATATAGTATAAATGAAAATACAAATCTGAGTAACTATTTTTTTTCTCAAGCTGAACAAGATTAGAAGGAAAATCAGGAAGATGACTGTCTGGTAAATTATTAGAGATGTGAGAGTCAGAGAGTGGGTGCTTTCGGGTTGTAAGCTAGAGATATATTTTTGCCCCATTTTCCCTAAAGCTCGGCTATGCTATGGACCTCTTCTTGAACCTGCCCTGATTCATGTAAAATGTGGAACAGGCAATGGCAGTCAAGGACGAAAGGGCAAAAACTGCATAGGCAATCTCTATTGCCTTAATTCTGCATCTTCAGATCTATGTGCCTTATCTATATAATAAACTGGAAGAAATAGAGGTTCAGAGGAGCAGAAGCAAATGACGGGATATACTGCCAGAGATTCACTGCTTTCTGTCCTCAAGTTAATAATTGATGGAAGCCCTTAATGTAGATGAGCTGTGGGGTAGGTAAACACTCTCTTTCATTTACACCCGTCTATTCACAAACACAAGCACATGCACATACACTGACAATTCTTAAGCATGTACACAGGCACAGGCTTATTCAAAGCATGCATGTAGAAGTACACAAACATTCATATATACATTCACGCAGACAACACTCAACAAAGATTTATTGGACATTGAGTGGAGAAGCAGAAAGGTAGTGTGTGATGCCTCCTGTTTCATAACAGACCTTGTGGCCAGATACCGAAGCAGCATCCATGACTCATTCATGTATTGCTACAGAGGACAAAGCAAACACAAGGAGATGATGGACAGAGTCCTGAAACTTTTCAGACACTCACCCCCAGTCACAGATCTGGGTTGAATCCATCATTGTTCATTAGCTCACTTCGCCACTCCAGTTCAGACCCAGCCATATGCAAATCAATCTTAACCCTGTTCCTCATGGGAACAGTCCAGCCCTAACTGCCAAGCCAGGTCTTCCATGGACTGGAAACGAGCACCCTGGGACCGGATTCGGGGTAACACCCCTAATCAGCCAGGCTAGCTTGAATCCAGTGGTAAAGTGAGCAAGGGATCCACATCTGGGCATACCCTGACAACTTAGGGTGAACAAAGCAAACACAAGGAGATGATGGACGGAGCGCTGACACTTTGCCGACACTCACCCCCAGTCACCGATCTGGGTTGTATTCATCATCGTTCTTTAGCTCACTTCCCCACCCCAGTTCAGACCCAGCAAATCAGTCTTGACCCTGTTCCTCATGGGAAAAGTCCAGCCCGAACTGGCAGGTGGACTACATACCCAACTGGCAGAGGGTGAATTTTTCTGAGGCATCGCCGTGGGAACCCCCAAAAAGAGCCCACCAGATGCAAGAATTACTGGTAATCTAGCAGGCAGGCTGACCACAGGTTTCGCAGTGTGACTGCAAGGTGGACCTGGCACCGCACATCCAAATTCGTAATCAGGACCAGAGTGTCTAGAGAGTCACTTCTTACAGCCACTTTTGTTTGGTGCTTTGTCAGAAGCACTAGGTTGTGGGACTGCCGAGGAGTCATTGCCAGATGTGTGACGGCGTGAAAGCCTGGTAGAGCATGACTCTGGAATAGATATGACACTGAGGCTTGAGATCTCCATGCTCTCAAGTGGGGCTGGGATGTTGGAGATGCAGAGGTTGTGGGTCTGGATGTTTTCTAGTGCAGTGGTGACTTGCACTAGCCCATGTGCAACGTCCTGGCAGCAGTGCTTCATGTACGCTTTATATTGACAGTCCACCTTGCCAGCATTAATGTTGCGGCTTCCAGATGGTTGATGGGATGGGTGAATGTGTTAAACTGTGCAAGATACTGCCTGTGCCTCTGATGCTGCACACAGTGCTCCCTCTCCATTGCTGCTAGCCACTGTTCCTGCCGTTTATCAATGTTCTGCTGCGACTTGGATATGCGTTGCAGTTGCTTACTGACTGTGCATATTTGCTTTGTCTGCAGGTGCTGTGTGGAGATGATTGACATCTCCAGGCCATCATACACCGGATGTGCATCTGACATGTCGAATGAAACCTTCTCTGGATAGCCTTCTGAGGTTTGGCCTCTGCACTTTTGGTGTGTCCTGATGTTGGAAGTTGTAGGGTCCCTGCTGTCCCCCATCGCTGTACTCAAACTCTGTCAGTGGGGGGATGGTGACTGTCCTGCCAGTAGGAGTGGGTGTAATGGGCTGAGGTGATGGTGGTGTTGTGACCTTAAGGACCACCTCACTGTTAGTCTCTCCTTCATCTTGCATGGGTCCTGACATGTCCGGTCTGTGATCTGTGACCATGTATATAGTTAATGTAATTAAATGTTTAATGTTTTTCTATAATATTGTTGTGACTCTGCTGCATTTGTTTGTGACATGTGTTTGTTGTACAGATATGTTGACGTAGGATATGTGGATTTGCTAACAATATTTAATGTATGGTACATAAAGAAAACAAAAGATAACTTACCCTGGCTGGTATCCGCTGGATTGGAGGTGTCATTGTCTCCTACTGCTGCCACACTCTTGGGTCCCCTCTATAAGCCTCTCCATGGGAGTCAAAGAGGGGTGTTGTGAGAGTCCTTCATCAGTACAACATTCCTCTGCCATCCTGCTTGCCACCTTCTGTTTGTACAAGATCTCAGTTCATACCACCTTTTACGGATCTCAGGGATGGTCCTCTGGGTGACTCCTAGGGAGTTGACCTTCTCTGGGATGGTGGACCAGATCCAAGTTTTTTGTGCCTCAGGTATGCTGAAGAAGGCCTTCTCAAAGAGTAGGTTCATTGGGAGACACATTCCTCAGTCAAGGCCTTAAGCTCCCTCACAGAAAGCTTGACTTTTCTATTCTTGCCCTCTGAGTCCTTGTTCCCTCTTCAGCAGCCATGGTCTTCTTCGGAGAGAGTGTAATGAACTGGCAGCAGTGATGTAAGGGCACCCATTGCTCCCTAGGCCTTTGGGCACACCCTATAATTTTAAACTTCCTAGTATGACATAATTCTGCCTCCAGAAAGCACTGTTTCCTAATTTGCGATTTCCTTTTCGGTAATTGCAATTTTGCGAATCCTTAATTTGCAATTTCCTATTTTCAAAGGCAAATCTATAGGAATCGCTATTTGTGTAATCAACAGTTACATACACTATTTCCAAATAGCGATTTATACTGATTCACAGATATGAGCCATACTTCCTAAAGTACCTGAACACATCACAAGTCAGCTGCCAGTTATTCCTACTTTAAAACACTTAACAGCACAAACTAAGAAGGCCACCAGAGACATTCCAGATGCCCCTAGAGGATACACAGACATCCAAATACATGAACACTTAATGACTCCTTCCTCCTACATGCCATCCTAAATAATGACAAATGCATTATTGTATTTGCTACAGCAATTGCCGGGGGCCTGCCGGAGGTGGTCGGACCACTGCAGTCTTGGCGAAAGCAGACAGTCTGACAGCTAGATTATGATGCATGCATCCTTTACTCCCACCAACCGCTGAAAGACTGCTGACCCTGCCAGCCTTCCTCTGACTGTCAAGATGGTGGTTGCATCGTGGTAGTGAGGTAGTGATGGTTGTATTGTAATACGGTGGGGATATACTTCCTGGCCTCAGTGGTCGGAAAGGGCCCTCAAATACGGCAGTCTGACGGTTTGTCCGACCGGCATTGTTATCAGGCCCTAGGACAATGTCAACTTTGGAAAAAATGTGGCCCTAAATACTAGAGGAACTTGCCAGCTGTAGGGAAATACTGTATAATTGGGAAAAAACCTAGGTAAGTGGCTATAAGCTCATATATGTGCACATAACAAAATCACAACATGCAATTTTCATACTTGTTTCTCAAAGAAATATATAAATAATTTTAATGTTAATTGTGACTTGTAGAGCGCTTAATACCGGCAGGTCTCTAAGCACTGTGAAAAGAGTACCTACAGTCCCCCCCCGGGGACTGCAACTCCTGACTGAACTGTGTTAAGCACAAGCATCAGTGAAGAGGAGAGTCTCCAGTTTCTTCCTAAATGGCAGGAGGGCTTTTTCGGCGTGAAAATGACATGGCAGCCTGTTCCATAGTTAGGGGATGAGGAAGGAGAAAGCTCGTCCTCCTTTAGTCGTGTAGTTAAAACGTGGGCAGGATAATTGGTCCCCCATGGAAGTTCTTAGGATGCGGCCGGGGACATATTTCCCCAGGCGCTCTTTGATGTATCTTGGGGCCTGTCCATGCAGGGTCTTGTGGGCAATACAAAGGCCCTTGAATGTGGTCCTCTGTTTGATGGGGAGCCAGTGGAGTTTTTGCAGCAGAGGAGAAGCCCGTGTGCATTTGGGGAGCTTAAAAATCAACCTGCCAGCGTCATTTATCACCACCTGAAGTTTGCCTAGCAGCTTGTCAGGTAACCCAATGTAAAGCGAGTTACCATAATCTAAGCATGGTATGATCAAGGCTGTCACCACAGTTCACATGGTGGAGAATGAGAGGAGGGGTGATAGTTTCCTCAATTGCCTTAATAGACCCACACCAGTCCCGAACACGGTGAATACTTGGTTGGTCAGTGAGAAATTGGCATCTATTTCAATACCCAGGCTTTTTATCACCGGTGCTGGAGACGGAGTGTATCCCAGCTCTTGTGGCCAGAATTGATTGGTCCATTGGTTGTTGTCCGTAGTGATGCCTAATACCTCCGTTTTGTCTGGGTTAACCTTAAGTGAATTGGCTGTCATCCAATTTACTACATATCTCAGGATGTCTTGCACACGTGCGTGGGATTGAGGGGTGTTGTCGACTATCACATTCAACCTTAATAAATAATTTTCAATATAAAAACCATCACCATGGCTTAGGACAATGTCCTTTATTACAGTGAATAGAGAATAATACATATTTAGTTATACATTCATGAGCCTTGTCTTTAGTTATTACTTGCAGATTTAAATATATATAACAATAATTATTCGAATCATGACATAATTTGAAACGTGTTCCACAACATGAATAGCTGAGATGAATAGGAGGACTGGCGGTATGTTGACACACTACATGCATTTTGGCTGGAATGACCGTCTCAACATTCACTGCATGAGATATAAAGGAATGGACAAGTACTCTTCTGGTATGTCCACACTTATTTTTGCTGACGTCTTACTTCGAAGATCGTGTTCAAATTATAAGATTAGTGGGTAGGGTTGAGCCCAAGTGACCTTTCTTTGGATAATTTTGTGGTTGAGGAAATAGAAAGATACCAGTGTTAAGAAGAGCCTTATTGTCATACCCAAGAATATAGAAGCCACACCAAAGTCTGTGAAGTTAGGCGGATAGAGTGAATGTCTAAAATTAATCTAATATATTGACAAAAAAGAAAGAGAAAAAAAGTGAAAGAAAAGGAAAATGAGCATGATATTCTCCTTTATAGACATCTTGCGTGTACTAACCTTAAGGGAAAGCGTATAGCAAATACCTTTACAGGGTAGGCTAGAGATGCAATGATGCCTATTTAGGATTCACAATCAATGACAGATTGCTTAGCACTTGGAGCGTCAGAAGTCTCATAGGGAGAGTTTAGTTCTAATGATGAGGCTGATCTTGGTAAATCCTAAATGTAATACCGAATATCTAACAAGCATGAACAGGGTCACTCATAGACCTATTTATTTACTCAAATGCTCATTTTAATATGGTTCTATACGTTAATTTTAATTACTGGCCTCGCAGATGGGAGTACCTTAATATATGCAATTTGAAACGGTGTCAATGGAAGGGTTTCTTGGATGTAAACTCTATCATTTCAGAAAGCTGGCAAAGAAAGGCAGCAGATATATCACCGATCCACACAATTAGTTGTGTGATTATATGTATCTCCGTGCTGGGATTTATTATTACCGAGAGCTTTCTAAAAAGCATTGAAAAGGTATGCTTTACAGAGGTATGGCAATGAGAAAGCCTTGATAATTTCCTGATGGATACGATTACACTGGCTCAATCAATTTACTGAATATTATCCAAACAATATTTCTTTCGTCAAGCTTCTATAATTCAAACGCTTGTTTTCTCCACCTGTGGAATATTACCTAATGTATGGATTAGAAGATAGCTAGTACTTACAGAAAGGATTGATTAATTAGAGGAATTGAGTTTTTAGACTGCAGGGGTTACCGCAACTATGGAATTAAGCTGGACATCACTGTAACGGAAACGAGCTAAGATATCCTGACATACTACTAATAAGATGCGCTTGGAAGAGAACTATCCTGCCGTGAGGGGAACGGCTGAGCCCTTGATGCTAGTGCCCTGACATTCTGCCTGAAAACCGCGAGTGGAGCGGCGGTGAATTGGCCAGAAACTACGACTCCCAGAGTCCACAGCAACAACCACGCCCACACAGCTAATTGAGGCGGGACACTCGTTAAAAGGCCGGTGCGCCTCCCGCAGCGCGGGACGCGCGTGGGCAGCGCCCGGGCGAAGCCCGGGCCAAGGGCGGGCCCGTCCTTGCCCATCAAAGGCCGGAGAAGGCTGGGCTGGGCATATCCTCTAACGTGTATTGCTGGACAGTGATTTGTAAGTACGTATGTGCTAAAAGATCGGGGCAAACGTGTGTTTGAGCCTGAATGTCCGGGGTCCCAAATCTGAAGTAGTTATTTAAAGTTTATCAAGTAGGGTCAAAGTACGGGGGAGCCACCCCTTAAGGGGGGACACCACCGTAAAGTTTTAGTATTTTAAGTATTATCGGACCCTTGCTTTAGATTGGAGGCCCTTGGTTTATATATTATACACGATGAACACTAGGCTTAGCTCGAATAGGAAATCATCGGTGGGAGGATCTGTTAGGGGTACCCTAGACCAATTTATTACTAGGGCAGCCTCACTGTTAGAGCGCGAAATAGTGCACACTGAAAGACGCATCTCAACTGAATTACAGAGGAAACGCTCCTCGTTGGGGGCCATTCAATTTGTAACTACACCATCACACAACACTTGTTGCATTACACACCCTGAACAAACAGGGGATACAAATGTTATCTCACAGCCTCATATACAGATAGATACTCAAATAAGCTTGAATGATACTGTCACTATAGATAATGGCACAGGGACAGAATCTGAACACCACACTGAGGGCCAGACTCAGGCAAATAAGACTTCCACAAAGACAAATAGGACAAGTAAAAAAAAAGACTCACTGCCCAGTAGCGTAAAGCAAAAAAGGACTCGCGGCACTAATAACAAAAAAGGTGGGGTTAAAACATCAAATAATCCCACTAGCGTCATAAGCCCAATTGACCATGGTCAGCATAAAATTAACACAGATAGTCTGGCAGCACACCCCTATCAAGAACTATTTAGTGACATAGAAAAATTAATTACATCTTTGTTGTTACCCCTTGCAGAAAGGGTAAAGAGGATGACAGAACAGCTAGTGTTAATAGAAGAAAATAGTTCGCCTAATGCCAAAGCACTGGGAGAAATAGCTGTGAGAATGTGCACGCTGAATCCTCTAGGTCCAGTATCTGAGCCAGCGGCCAATTCAGTTAATCACACAAGCAGTGTAAAGTCAACCCCTATACCTAGGGAGACTAGCCTGGCCACACAGAAGATGATCCCGGACTTAAGAAAGGATATAGACAGTGGGCTCGTAAACAAGAAGAATACTGAGTGTGATAAGATGAGTGGGCGAGAACGCATAGATAGAAATCATGAGGGATCACCCCAGCATATAGATCTTCCACCAGAAGCTGAACCCTACGTCATTGTACTCACAAAGGTACCCGAGCTAGCACATGGAAATTATGAAGGCCACCAGACCCTTAAAAATAAGGTAATGCACTGGCTCAGAGTGAACAGGCCACTACCCACAAATTTAGACGGGGAAATTCTTCACGTCAGAAGGTTAGGATGGGTGGGACGACGCCCCAAAAATGAAAAGGGAGATGCAGTAATTGTTAACTTTAGGGATTATAGAGTGGTAAACCATATTAGAGACTGGTACCCGGGGGGCCGGGGGGGAGGTATAGCCACACATGATCTGAGTTATTTTTATCCTAAGACCCTGGTAGACAGAGATGAGTGTTTAACACGCCCAAACTCTCAGCCAACGACAAGTTTAACGTTTAATGTCCCAACCTCAAATCAGTTCGCGACACTCTCTGGTCTGGAGGAGGTTGATTGACTAACCATTCCCATGATCACCAATATAACTACTAATGAGAAATTGCTAAGTGATGATTTGGGATTAGTCTCCTGGAACATAGCGGGCCTCGCCTCAAAATTTGATAACCCTGAGTGGAGGGAATATATAGCAAGGTTTCAAGTGATATGTCTCCAGGAAACTTGGGCGGTGGATTACAATTCTTTCCAGTTAGAAGGGTATGGGTGTTTTTTTTTGTGCCGGCACAAAAATCAGTTATGGGTAGAGCTAGTGGTGGATTGGTCACCTATGTGGACTTGAGATTGGAAGGTGTGTGGACCAATCTGAATTGGAATTCCCATCATATCCAGGGCCTAAGCCCTAAAATAAATAAAATGTGCATTATTTTAGTTAACTTTTATAATGCCATTACCCATAGTAAAGAAGGCTCAATATTATGTGACCTAAATAGCCATTTAATCAGTGCAATGGAGCAGGGTAATTCCACAGCGGCCCCTTGCATTATTCTAGTGGGCGACTTAAATTGTCACCTGTGCCCAAATGTAAAATTCCGTAGGGGCACGTGGTCTGGGTGTACCATAACAAATGGTCTGCACCTTGAACATACCAAGGAAGGGAAGGAGTTAGAAAAAATTATGAAAACCCACTCATTAAAATACACGCTTGACTTGGTATCAGTGGAAGAAGGAAATGGTGCCCCAATAACTTTTAAAGGAAGAGGATGTAGCTCAACGATAGACTTTATATTAGTTTCAAAAATATTCTGGCAGTGGATAAAAGAGAGGACCACGGACTGGAGTATATTTAGTGACCACAACCCATTAACGCTTGTGATTAAAAATCAGTCAGCCCCTAAAGATAGAAGAGGCCCACAGAAAGGCACTCTTGAGAAAGTAACAGATCAGGGGAGACGATTAAGATGGTCCTGTATTGATGGAGCTGCCTTTTATGAAACCCTTATCTCGAATGGGAGAAAAGAGTTCGAAACATGTAATGACCCCCTATCTGGAGGTTTGGATGTGATAAATGCATTCGAGTCACTGGCCAATCACATAAACAGACTATTAAAATCCACTCGTTCAGTGAAACACAATAATGTGCCTAGATGGTTCAATAAAGACTGTTCACGAGCACAGAAGGATTTAAAAAAAAGTCTGAAACAGAGACCAAGAGATAAAATGCAAATTGCCAAATGTAGGGCCGCTTATAAAAAGGCTATAAAATGTAGAAGACTTGCCTTACAGTCACACACATGGGAAACTTTAAGGGAAGCCGCGGAAAAACGAGATCAGGGTACTTTCTGGAAAATTATAAATAATCCCTGTTTCCAGGACGTCGCAGCGCCAGTAATTGGCACAACCATCCTCCCCGAGCAGTGGTCAACTCATTTCAAAAGTCTGTATAATTTCTCATCCGCAAACTCTCTCGTGGAAGAGGACTTGTGCCCATGGAGGGCAGAGATCGAATTTACTATTGGTGAAGTTAAAATTGGAATTCTGGGGCTTACACAAAATAAGGCACCTGGCCCAGACGGTATACCACCTGATTTGTTTTTATATAAGGTAGAATTTTGGGCACCAATTCTGACTAGTGTAATTAATGAGGCCATCAAAGTGGGTATGCCACGCTCTTGGTCCACAGCAATAATAGTACCCATTTTTTAAAAAGGTAAAAAAGACGACCCACAGTGCTATCGCCCTATATCGTTGATTGACGTGACAGCAAAAGTTTTAGGTAGAATGATTCTAAACCGCCTATTGGACTGGGCCGAAGAACACCATATAATCTCTGACTTCAAATATGGTTTCAGGACAGGCAGATCAACTACGGATCAATGCCTGAACCTCTACTTACTGGTGGCAAAATATACCATAGCCAGTGAACAATCGATATACCTGGGGTTCATGGATCTTTCGGCGGCATTCGATCGCGTAAATAGAGAAAAGTTATGGGCACTTATGACAAGATTGGGAATTGACCCAGAACTTATAAATATCCTGAGAGCATTACATTGGAAAACCTCTGCAAAGGTACGGTATAACATGGCCGGGGATACAACAGGACCTTTTCGTTGTACAAGTGGAGTAAGACAGGGCTGTATATTGGCCCCATTCTTATTTTCCTTGTACATTAACGAACTAGAAAAATCATTGTGCACTTTGAATGCAGACACTCCAATGGTAGGTCACCGCCCGGTTCCAGTGTTATTGTACGCAGATGATGCGGTTCTTTTGGCACGTACGCCGAAAAGTCTGCAGAGTCTAATAGACGGCTTTGTTGATTTTATGAATACCCTAGATTTGTCAGCTAATCTATCAAAGTCCTATGTATTGTTAGCGGGAGCTAAACCATGCAGAAAATTCACTTACCACATAGGGTCACATAACTTAGAAGAAGTGAAAACTTTCTCTTATCTGGGTCTTTTATTTGACGGGCTTTTAAATTTTAGATTTTTAACTGAAGAACGGAGCATAAAATTGATTTCTTCACAGGAGCAATTATGAGCCATGGAAGGAGGCTGGGTCGCTGGTCACCTGAGCAGGTCATGCACCTCTATGGCTCCGTCTGTTGTGCTAAAATAATGTATGGAGCAGAAGTATGGGGATTTGCTGGGACTAAACAAATACAGGTTGAGGAAAATAAATTCTTTCGCAAGATCCTTAAAATTCCTCAGAGCTCGTCGGCTTTTATCACCCATGCCGAATTAGGGAGACCATATATTGAGGATTTAATCCAGACTAGACCTGCCATGGCTTGGATTAGGACATGGTCCAATACGGACGCAGAATTAGGACGGCAAATTATAGCAGACTGCCTGACCAGGGATAAAGGGATGTGCATACCATGGTTGAGATATGTAAAAACATCATTCGAAGGTATAGGTTGCACAGACCTTTTTACTAATCCATCCACCATAATACCCCAAGACAAGAATAGGATTAAAGATTTGCTCCTGGAAAAAGCTAGAGAGCAAAGAATTAACACTGAGGGTAGAAAGCCTCTAGCTAGTACCAACTGTAGGACTAAGACAGTAGTTGCCATGGAACCATATCTTGGTTTAATATATAATGGACAGAACAGGTTCTTGTTCACTCGTTTTAGGCTCAACCTTATTCATCATATTTTAGCGGACCCATCGGGATATACCACTACAGTTGAGCAGAAAGGTGCCTGCGGCTGCGATAATAAATCTCCGCAGGACACCCTTCATTTTGTATTGTTATGCCCTTTTTACTCTTTTCCCAGACGTCGTTATCTAATAAGACTTTTAAAAAATGGCAAATTTAGACAAGCCAAGGTTGCCCTGCTGTACTTACAAAGGGCAGAAGACCCATTGACCTTGGCTAGTATTACAAGTTTCTTACAAGCTGCACTCAAATTAAGAAATACCAGGGGACATCCAGGGTCAAATTAGGGCCAAGTCAAGAAATGCTGTTTTATAATAGAAACCATTTTAACTGTATTTAGAAATTATTGCCTTTCATGTCGTCAATGGTTTTTACTAATTCATATTCTAGCCCTAGCACTTGCACTTTAGAAATTGTAGTCTATTCTTCTTCTATGTATTAACAATGGAAAATGTGTGATGGAAAGTAGCAGTCCATGTGTATATGAACAGTGCCTCGTGGCCTCTTTATCACGAACTGAGTTTTTTATCTTGGTGAAGATATTTTAAATGTACCTTTTAAAATGTTAAGTTGAATAAGTGATGAATGTATTGTATCATATTTTTTACCAATCAATGTTGCTTTTATGGTGACTTGTATTGCACCGAATAAAGCTGATTTTGAATTGAATTTACTAATAAGAGCTGGTTATTATATAAGGAAACGGTCGTTCTTTGCTACATTAAGATAGAGGTTTACTGTATCGCACCTTTTGTTCGTATCGACCGGAGAGATCTTACTGGAAGTTCCAGTCTTCTGTCTGATTGACTTTATATTCAATAGTGTGCATGAATTGGGGACTATGACTCAATGCACCATCTTGAAATGGATATTAAGAAAGTTTGTACAACAATACCTAAAAAAATTGAAAAAGCGGAGTGCATACTTATATTTGTTCACATTTGCTCTGGAAGTGGATGCACAAACATATAATCTTCAAAGGGATATTACCATAATGAAAATGAATGTTGTTAACGTTCTTGCTGAATGATCGCAGCTACATCTAAAACAATTGATTGAATGTTGACATATTAGAACTAAGTAAGAACTTTTCAAAGCTTATTTCAAATCTACAGGTTACTAGTACAGCACTTGTGTGATGTGACTATAGGGCTGTAAAATAAGTTGTATTCAAAGTATGACTTTCGATAATGGTATACTGACTTATAACATAATTGAATATGATGTAGCTCCAAGACTAACAGATAGGCAAGAGCTGCCTTCCGTTTCTGACTATCAGTACGGACAGCTGTACAGGTGGAGTAACCTATGACATGATTAAAAATTATATATCAGTCGTATTATTGCCTGATCAATGCTATTTGCAACCTTTGGTAAAGGAAAGGTGACAATAACTACCTGTAACTTTACTACATATGGTGTGGCTTAAAACCGTGCGATAAACAATAACTGTTTTCAAATTCTGGATTTCATTTGTGAACAAATGAATAGAGTAAACTCCCCAGTGACATGGTCGAGTGTGTATAGCAATCATATTACCACCAAGCATAGGCCAATCATGACTTTGAATAGAGGAAAAATGGGATTACAGTTTGCTCTTTAGTAGTTGAATTTAATTACTTGATCCCAGGGGATATCTTGATTTACACCCCGTTTTGAGGTGTCTAAATGGAAAATCTAGTAGACTTCCCTTCGTTTCCTAATTGCCTCAGTGTTGATGCCTGGTTTGGACTTGATTTTCTCCAGTATAAACCATTTCATATTGTCTGGAGTGTGGTTCATATCTTTATAATGCTGTACCAAAGGGACAATGGTCTTTCTTGTATGTATGGCTGATCTATGCTCAGTTAATCTTGTACTCAAAGAGAATGATGCTTCTCCAACCTAACCCAAGTTGCATTGGCAGATGAGTAAATAGATAACATCTTTGGTTTTACAATTGGAAAACTCTGTTGCTGTGTGGTATGCCCAGTAAATTGAATGCTGGATGTTTCTACAGCCAGTGGGCATAATTTGCACATGCTACATTTGTAATTTCCAATCACTGGTTGTAACCAATCCAGGCTTCTCTGTACTGGTTGTTTTTGTGATCTCATTCTAGATCTGGCTACATGGTCTTCTGGATTTTTATTTCTGTGACAGGCAAAACGGGGTTTTGTGTATCTTATCATTGTATTCTGTGTTGGCATTTAAAATGTGCCAATTCGAGCAGATTATTTGACGAATCCTTTTGCTAAGCATGGAATGGCGT
Source organism: Triturus cristatus (assembly GCF_964204655.1). Classification (NCBI taxonomy): domain Eukaryota; kingdom Metazoa; phylum Chordata; class Amphibia; order Caudata; family Salamandridae; genus Triturus; species Triturus cristatus. Next base: position 344,019,820 of record NC_140587.1, on the reverse strand, counting down.
GTCACAAAGACCGTTGCTGAAGTATTTTTAGTTGTGTTGTTAGTGAGTAGATGTTGTCTGCCATAATCTCTGGCCCTTTTGTAAAAGTCTCTCACTAATTTATTAGGGTAACCACGTGCTAGGAAGTTTTCTTTCATGATCACAGCTATAGAATCAACATTCTTGATGCTGGTACAATAACGCCAGAGGTGCAAAAATTGGCCAAGGGTATGCTTTTGTTTTGGGCTGAAGTGTGAAAACTTTCATAATGTAACAGGGTATTGGGTGCTGTGGACTTAGTGTATAAGTCCAATGGTAATACACCTGTCAAATGTTTGATAGTGATGTCGAGAAACTCCACTTGGGTCTTACTTGAATTTGATGTAAACTTGATGTTGTTGTCACATAAAATCAGCCATGATGGAAACTCTGTTATCCACTTCGCGGAGAACGGTCACAAGGTCTCCAGGAAGAAGTTGCAATTCTGCCAACCCCAAGTGACATACCTAGGCCACCTCCTATCCAAAGATGGGAGGAAGCTTACACCTGACCGAATTCAGACCATCCTAGAAACCACTGTTCCCAAAACTCAGAAGCAAGTGCGGTCTCTGGTAGGCCTCACCTCCTTCTGTCGACAGTGGTTGCCAAACTTCAGTCTTATTGTAAAACCTCTGCTTTCCCTGTTGGCTAAAGATGTCCCCTTCCCCCTCCCATGGACACCCGAATGCCAATCCTCCTTCAAAGAATTACGAGATGCCCTTTGCTCAGCACCAGTCCTAGTAACCCCAGACTACACTAAACCTTTCTCCCTCTTCACCCACGAAAGAGAGGGATGCGCGTCGTCTGTTCTAACCCAGTCCATAGGTCCCAAGCAACGCCCTTGTGCCTACTTCTCTGCCACTCTTGACCCTGTAGCCAGAGCTTTGCCCGCATGCCTTCGAGCGGTAGCCTCCGCTGCTGTCTCTATCCGACAAAGTGAGGGGATCGTGCTTTCAAACCCCCTCACCGTGCTAGTACCCCATGCAGTTGACACCCTCCTAAACCAGACTAAGACTCAACACCTGACTAGCGCACGACTGACTGGTTATGAACTGACTCTGCTTGCACCCCACATCACGTTGAAACGATGCACCACTCTGAACCCAGCCACTCTGCTACCTCTCCCTGACAATGACCCCAATGCGTCCCCTATACATGACTGTGTGACCCTCACCGACGAACAGACCAAGAGTAGGGTTGACCTCCGAGATACTGCCTTCCCAGATCCTGACGGAGAGCTGTGGGTAGATGGCTCATGCATCAAGCTCCCCGACGGCACCACTTCAGCCGCCTATGCAGTCACCACGGCCCAAACAGTTGTTGAGACAGCCCGCATCACACAGCGATCCGCACAGGCGGCTGAACTGATTGCTCTCACACGAGCATGCATCCTAGCAGCGGGGACAACCGCAAACATTTACACCGACAGCTAGTACGCATTCGGGGTGGTTCACCACTTTGTACTCCTATGGAAGGAGAGGGGATTCCTGACTTCACATGGCACACCCATCCTACATGGAGATCTAGTCTCCGCTCTGACCGAAGCAGTCCTCCTCCCCACACGGCTAGCTGTGATCAAATGCCAGGCACACAAAAAGGTGACGGACATTATAGGACAGGGAAATGCGCTGGCTGACATCACTGCCCGAACCACAGCTGAGAATAGGTCAACAACACGCATGTACGTGACCAGGTCACAAACTGAAAAATGGAAGGATGCTAGGGAAACCATTAGAGACATACAATTGGCCAGCTCACCACACGAATTGACTGAATGGGCACGGGTGGGATTGAAAGACGATGAAGGCTGCTGGCGAACTAGAGACACGAACAAATGGTTGCTACCTGACTCATACCTGATTCCCATGCTGACCATGACACACTCCCCCGCACACATAGGGTCTGCCCCCATGATTGAACTCATCTCCAAAGTCTGGCACAACGACAAAATCCCAGACTCGGCTAAACGCCTAGTCCAACAATGTCTGATATGCCTCCAACACAACCCTGGTAAAGGAACTGCTGTACCCCGGGGAGGGTTTGGGGTTCCTAGTCACCCCTTTGAAGTCCTACAGATGGACTACATTCAGTTAGAAAGGTGCCAAACCCTGAAGTACGTGCTTGTCGTTGTGTGCGCCTTCAGCAAATGGGTGGAAGCCTACCCAACCCGCGACAACACTGCTATGACTACCGCAAAAGTACTACTGAAAGAATTCTTCCCCCGTTACGGCCTTTGTCGAATTTTGTGGAGCGACAACGGCCCCCACTTCGTAGCCAAAGTTATCCAACTCATCTTAAAAGGGTTGGGTGTAAAACAGAAGTTTCATGCGGTCTTCCACCCCCAATCTGCAGGCTTGGTTGAGCGACATAATGCCACATTGAAACTCAAACTAGCCAAAATAGTTGCCACCACAGGACTGAAATGGCCAGATGCCCTCCCACTAGCATTGCTATCAATGCGTTCCACTCCTACCAGACACCACTTAACCCCCTACGAGGTTGTCTTCGGGCGACCCATGAACCTTTGGACTGCACCAAAACCAGCATCCATTCACGACGTCCCGGACGTCCTCATGTCTGACTATCTGTACAATCTAACTAAAACGTTGTCTGTTATCCATCAGCAGGTGCTGCAAGCCATCCCCGATGCTTCCAGGGGCCCTGGACACGACATCCAACCCGGTGACTTTGTCCTAGTGCGCAACTTCCAGCGCACCAAGAGTCTGGAGCCCCAGTGGACGGGCCCCCTGCAAGTCCTGATCACCACCCGAACAGCTCTTCGAGTGGAGGGGAAACATAATTGGCTGCATGCACACCACTGCAAGAAGGTATCATCGACCCTGACGACCACCGACAACATCACCGCCCAAGAGGAACTTCTGGACAAAAACCGACCATCCCTGAGCTGCTACCCGAATACAGAGACACTTGAATTGACTGAATATCCCGATCCCACTGTGCCATCCAAAGAAGGGTATAACCTACGTCGAAAGGAGGGAACTTCAGCTAAGCAGACCACGAACTAAGTTGAAATCTCAGAGCGGTAGCCTAGTCACCTCAAAGGCCTCCAGGAGAGAAATTAGACAAAGTCTGTGGTTCTGCCCGCTACCGAGTCCCCTGAAGGTGATGGAAGCGCTCGACATGAAGATGATGGAAGCAACCGGACATCCGAAGCTCCACTACAAAAACCAAACACTGACAAAATACACAGCTCAAAGACTATTGCACTTTTTATTACCCTTCTCCTTTGCCTCCTTCTCATGGTCACCTTCTGGATCATGGAAGAAAACGCACCCGCTCATAAGACATTGCTGACCACTGCTCAACCCACCACCATGAAAGAACGCCATCTGATTTCACTTTCACCCCAACTCCGAGAAAGACGTAAGGAGTTCTGGAATAACTCTTTTGTGCAACTGCTCCACCAACACAATCTTGCCGCCGATGCCACTAACTGCTGGATCTGTGGATTGCTACCACATGCCACTGGACATTCTATCCCTTTCATCCCTTCGCCCTTCTCTGTCCATGGCTCCTGCCTCGCTTGGCTAATCCTCCTGCAAGAAAGTTACAAGGACAATGCCACTTCCGGCGAAACTGTGTCGCACTTCTATCATGGGTTCTGGCTGAACCAAACTGGAAAAACCTCTGCCCCCTTTTGTCCTCTGAGATCAAACACCTCTTTCCATATGGACATCCCTGCCAAGGAGCGAGTTGAAATGCAGATGTTCAACAACCCAGCCAGACCCACCTTCTCTTACCTCCGGAAACGAACGGCCGCCACCCTAACAGTGGCCCTATCCGTCGTCAACATCACAGGTCTGGTGTGCCTCAAAGGCCTAGGAACACAGCCGGTAGGCCACAGTTCCTGTCTCATCACCCGAACATTGGACTCAGTTGACCCACCCTCCTTTGTTACCTCCCCAAATATGTACTTCGTCTGTGGTACTAAGGCCTACACCCACCTGGCTTCCGAAATGTTGGGGAGGCACCTGTTACATCGCTTTTATCCTTCCTCCAACATATGTGGCTCCAGCAAACCATCACCGGCAGAAACGTGCAAAGGACATTGTACAAGCCGACTCCACTGGAGCACAGTTCATGGATGCAATAAAGGGACTTGTTCCACTGTGGGGTCCATCCGGCACCTAACCCAGGCAGTCGAAACCACAATGAACATTGCAGCCGGCATCCTCACCAACAACACCGCTGAGCTTCAGGCCGTCCGCCTGGTAGCTCTTCAGAACCGCCTCGTCCTAGACGTGGTTCTGGCTGACCGTGGAGGAGCATGCCGCATCATTGGGTCCAGCTGTTGTACCTACGTACCGGATAACTCACCCTCAGTCTACAAGGCGATCGAACACCTCCACAGACTTTCCACAGAGGTTCATCAGGGGCAAGAAGGATGGTCGCTTGGGAGTTGGTTTTGGGACACTATTAAAAGTTGGGGGTGGAGGTTGTTTACATTTATCATGATACCAATTGTGATACTGTGTGGGTGCTGTCTGGGGATTCAGTGCTTGCCACCTTTATGTTCACTTTTCACGGACTACATCTGCCCTAAGACTCTGAACTTTGAAGCAGAACGAATGAAAGCCCTGTACGAAGTAGAAGTACGTGGTAATATGGGGATAGATCCGAACTAAACAAGCTGGCGAGATATGTTAAAAGGGAGGACTGTGGAAATTTAGTTCGTATCTGAACATTATCTGCGCCATCTTGTCTTTCCCCAAGCGCCACACGCAGAAAACGCTGACGGCCATTTTAGGCACCATGGTCTCATTGCCGATCGCCAACGCGTCCCCCAGGTGCTGCAAACATCCCCCGCGTGTCGGCCACCCCCGCTCTCTCATACATGGGCCATAAACCCTCTCCTTCTGCGCGACCCTGCCATGGAACCACATCCCGCGCCTGACCAACACCTCCTTTCATCCCATACATGGTCATACATCCTTTGATAACCCCCCTTCCTCTGCGCCCGATTGTCCGAACCGATCCCAGGCCATCACCTAGCCCTGCGGATGCAGTTTATTGCCCCTACCATAAGGGAACCACCTCACATCAAAGGGATTACAGTAGATCAAGGCCCCCACCCCCTGAGACCCGACCAGTCGCACACACCCCCAGGAATTGGCGGAATGTCCAGCTGTGTGATAGCCATCTCCTACTGTGGGTGGGGTGGGGACTTCTACTGTAGATATGTGTGGGAACAAGCTTGAATTGGGGATTCCAAGGATGTCTTTCCGTACATCAAAGTCTCAACAAGAATGTATCACGTGTAATAAAGCAATAAACCTGTGTATAAGAGGCCAGGCCTCAGAGATGTGGTTAGAGCACCTCGAGACGATACCTTGCTGTCCGATCTGACGTGTTCTGCTCCAACGGAATAAAACTTTTATTTCCTGCCTTCCAGTCTCCGGCGCCTGCCTCTTTTGTTGGTTAATCATCGAATGGTATAAGAGGCGATTACCGCCGGGCAATACTTGAAAGGTTATCGACTGAAACTGCCGCTACCATTTAACATAGTGAGCTCGCAAACCTGAAACATGAAATTTCAAAATTTTTCTTTGAAGATTTCAATGTGGAAATATTCTTGTCTCCTGCTTTGTTTTTATTAGGAGTATCGGGGGAAGATGTAATTGAGGAAGGGTGAGACTTAATTTTTATGGCTATGGCCATCCTGAGGCTTAGTATCGCTTCGGCATGGTTAGATCTCAACCCTCCAGTGTTTCAGCAATGGTTAGCCCTGTTTTTGGCAGTTTACAATTTAGCGAAAGATGTATATGTGAGAAAGGGTAGCAGTACAAGGCAGAAAGACCTGAGAATTTGGGCTCCCTTGACAAAGTGGGTCGAAAACTGTCGGAAGGAGGGGAAGATAGGTCTGACTGTTAGAAGATTGCTGCTATGGCACAGGGTACATTAGGTGAAGGGGTAGTAAGGTGTGTTTGGACATCTCCTGATTTTTCTAGAACTGCATATGACAAGGTTATGTGATATTTATGTAGTGTAATGTGTTTACAGAGTCTGTACATTAGAATTAAATATATCTATATATTGTTGATATGCAACCAGGTATGTTCAATAAAATATATATTTTTTAAAGAAATGTTGAAATAGTTTGAAAAGAAGGTCTCCAATTTGCTCACTTTTTGTTTGCCTATGTAATCTATTTGTGGATGGGAAAGCTCTAAAAAACAAAAAGGGAAAAGTAACAAGCAAATATTTTCTTGGAACATGAGTGGAACTTTGAATGCTAAGAAAAGGTTGCCAAGGCTTTGGGATTCCTAATCTAGTGCAGGTGGCCAATCTGTGAAACAAAGAAAATCATTGCTTGCAGGCACGTTTGGTTAGTGAAGTGAGATCAGTTCCATTGTCATCGAGCTACAATGATCAAGGAGTAACTTAATCCTTTTTGAAACCACTTCAAAACTGGTATTGTGTCTGGTAGTGGTACCTATTTTGACAGCTACTAACTTTTCATGGTTTGATTTAATATGCTCATGTTGCAACAATATCACGCTGGTGACACATTGTGTCACTGGAAGCAAGTTGCACTTGGCTGATGAGCCCATAACTAGGGCAAAACTGGCACTGGGTCACTTGTATTCCGGTGCATCGAGGACCCGGCATTGCAGTTCTAGCTGCACTGTTCCAATTGAGGCACACTAATTTGCGTATAGCTGGGTCCAAACTGAGGTGACTTGGTGTGCAAAATAATGATGAATGGGAAGTGGCCCGAGCAATTACCAGTGGCTGAGATCAATTCAAGCATTCCATCCTTTACTTTTTTTATACTTTAGTTTGTCACCTTAAGTGCAACAGGTATGCCCAGACAAGGGTGGCTGAGATTAATTTAAGAATTCCAACCTTCACTTTTTTGTATACTCTAAAAGTGTTGAGCAGCCCTTAAACATTTATCCACTGCTTATCTCAAAAAGATACATGTTCCTGATGTACACAGGCTAATTGTCACCTGGAACAATAATATCTGATATATAGGTCAGAAGGGAAGTTAGGAAACTGGTACCTATTACACAAAGCACATATAATAACACAAAAAGCACATAGGCATAGGACAAGTAATCTGTGAAAACTGCCTGAAAGTATTGGCAACATACATGGTGTAATCCTCATCTGTCACCATCATTCCTTCTCTCTCTACCTTGTCTACAAATATAATTGTAAAGCAACAGTGATTACCAGCCACTCTGACTCAACTAAATATACATGGATTATTCTAGCATGACACAAAGAAACTGCCCTTCACCCTCTGTTGGTTCAGTATGACTAGATAGAGAACAGATGATGAGAGCATAGACAAAGGGCCATATGTAGGTAAAATGTGTTTTGCGATTCTCAAATTGCGATTTTTAGGGAATCGCAATTAGAGAATCGCAAAACGCAATGTAGGTAGGAATAGCAAAATATTTTGCGAATCCCACATATTCCTTATTTGCGAATCGCAAATTGAGATTCGCAAATAAGGAATACCTTGCCATTCATTCCTATGGGCTAGAATGCCCATACGAATGAATGGGAAGACATTCTCAATTTGCGATTTTCAATTAGAGAATCGTAAATTGAGAAAGCAATTTCAAGGTTGCAACGGTGTCAATAGGACACCCTTTTGCACCCCTGAAATAAACATGTGTGCACATGTGGCGCACATACATGCGCTAAGGGCATGTATGTGCGCCACATGGCACTTTGAAAAATGCAAAAAAGTGCATTATTCAAAGAAATCGCAAATTACCACCAACCTGAAATTGGTGGTAATTTGTGATTCCTTAAGCCAAAATCGCACAACTTGGGTGCTTCCTACACTGCATTTAAGGAATCGCAATTTGGGATTCCTTAAATGCATTTGCAAAATAAGGAATCGCAAATTTTGTGATTCCTTATTTTGCGTGTGGGTTGTTGTTTGCTACATAGCACACTGCCCAAATTGCGATCGCAAATGCTGAAATTCTATGGCCCTAGATCATTTGGTCGTTCTAAAGTACTAATGTGTTCACTGACTCGGGTTTAGATTTTCACCAGCACTAATAAAGATTTGTCTCAAATTTTTGTTATTTTGAGTAGACATCAGGCATTAATTATCTATCACAGTAGATGGTGGCAGGTTCTTTTCAGCCCAGGCTCCTAGCTATTGAAATTGAAAACTAAAGGCTTTATGCTTTCGACATCACTCCCATTAACTATGGGGCTCATTACAACCATTGCAGTTTGGAACCACCCAACCTAAGGTCGGCGTACTGACCACAGGATTAGGATGAGACCGCCCATAGAGTGGTCGCAAACAACCATTTTTCAATGGAAGCTTGTGCGGTGGACGGAAAAGGCCCTCCGCACAAGCTTCCATTTAAAAATGGATGTTTGAAAACATACCTGCACAGTTTGGCAGTCACCTCAGTGCCTCATAGCGGAGAACCAGGGGATAAGGGGGCCCTGCTAGGGGGCCCTAATGTCACTTTCCAACAGCCTTTCCATATCGGAAGGCCGGCATGGAAAAGCTGTCAGTAACCGGCAGTGCAATCCCGACAATGGAGCAGAGGCTGGCTCTGCCGTCATTCAAGGGATTACTATTCTGCTCCTCTTCCCAAAGGCTCTGTGAGCCCATTGGAAGAGGGGTAGAATCCCCCCAATGGTTTCCCTCTGACCCTGGATGTCGGGCAGGAAAGCCTAGGTCAGACTGTAGGATGGCTTTCTGCCAAACATCCAAATCTGGCCCATTGTGCCCATTGTGCAAATGCTATAATTCAGTGTAAACATAGGTTTAAGTAAGCAATAGGTTGCTTACAGCACAACATGGTGCACTAAGCAGATATCACTCCATCTACTCTTCTTGCAGGCTGTCCAAATAGATTTTTAGAGCATCGGTATCCATTAAATTCACTTTTTTGATGTGTAGGGTTGTCTGTTAAAAGAGACCATACTTCTTTGGCTGGCTCAGTTAGCCATGAGTTAGGTTATGAGTTTTATTCCTCTCAGAGCATGCTTATGAGTCCATCCCTCTGGGATGAGTAAATTGAGTACCATGTTTTCAGTAACAGTAACAATTTGTATTCACAGCACTTGCAAACAGCAGAAATATAGGGGCATATTTATAAGAACTGAAGCATCACCATCGATGCATCAGATTTCTTGTGTCTGCTGCAAATGGATAGGGCTGTATTTACAGTGCAGAACTCAATGGCTCAAGAATTCACGGATGCGTCAGAAATTCTGATGCATATTTTGGCACTAAAGTGACACATTTTTGGAGTCTATCATAAGACTGACGCAACTCTCCCAATGCTTCAGAACAGAGAGGAAATTCCAATGTTAAAAGTCCTGCATGAATCCCTACACCTGGTTTGAGAAGGCATAGGGATTTTGATGCAGTCAAGTCATAGAGTGAGGTAGTGAAAAGTTGTAAATGTCACTGCTTCTGTTTTATGTGGCTTTTAATGTGGAGATGCCTACCCTACATACATTATACCTGGCATAGGTTTAATGGGATGAAGGCCTCTACAAATTGACGGATTGGACACAATTCGTCCGTTTGTAAATGTGGAGCACTGTGGAGCACTGATTGTGCTGTCGCTGTGTCAAAAAAAATACTCTGCTGCAGCGCTAGCTCCTTGTAAATATGCCTGGTAGGGCCTTAGTCACAAAGGTTAAATTAACATTGTTGATTAACTTTATGGTTTTGAGAAGGTTTACTATTTAATATTCACCAACTGCACTTTTGTACTAATTTACGCTATTGTTGTCAGTCCAGCACTATACATGGCAAATCATGGTATGCAACCCCCTCCCATAGAAAACAAGGTAGGTAGGTTTTTTAAGTCTATTCATTTTACAGAAATGATGGTGTCAGTGCAAGTATTTTTCTTTGCTTGAGGCACACACATATGTTATGTTATGTTACCTTATGTTATGTTATGCTGTGTTATGTTATGCTATATTATGGTATGTAACAAGGATTTGTATGGTGCAACTTATCATGTGTGAGGCTATTCAGAGACTGGAGCCGGACCGTAGGCCTGGAGGTGCTCCTCTTTGAACAGCCAGGTCTTCAGTTTCCTGCAGAGTTTGAGAAGTGGCATGGCAGACTTAATGTCTAGAGGATGTATGTTTCAGTTTTTGGCGGCAATGAAGTAGAATGCATGTCCTGTCTTGCTACAATGCATGCTGGGGATTTGTGCTAGGGAGAGAGAGGTGGTACATAGCCGTCTAGAGAGTTGGTAGAGGTGGATCAGGGCTTTGTAGGTGTGGATGAGCATCCTGAATTTACAACATTCTGGATGGGTAGCCAGTGTTGCTCGGTAATGTAGTGAGTGATGTGAGCACTCCTGGGGGCAAGACACCTCTGGGTATTTGTGCACTTTACTAATCATAATAATATAACATAACATAACATCTAGGATGAGTCTGGTGGCAACATTGTGGAAAAATGTGGAGTCTTTGTGTGAGTGGGTTAGAAATAGCTATGTAGAATGCTTTGCCATAGTCGAATCTGCTGGTGATGAGGATATGGGTGACTGTGTGTCATGTGTGTGCGGGGAGCAAATTGAAAATCTTGCAAGCATTCTGAGAATGCATAAAGGTAGAACCACAACCCAGCCTCTGCTTTCATTACAGTACATGATTAAAGTACTTTTATTTCGACAGAAACTCCCTTGAGTCAAATAGGTGGACTACATAGTGCGTAAATAATACTGCAAAGTCACAGATTTATTGATCTGCGTGCAGTAATAACCGAATATTGGCAATTTTTCTGCTAGTAAAAGGACAACATCCAATTTAGAATACCAAGGACATGCTTGCTGAGAAAAGCTGATGGCTTAGGTATTTTTACTAGTTAACTTGATTATTGTACAATTATCACATACAGTTGTCACAAAAACACAATAAAAGCATGCAGGTGCATTTTAGGTTGTATTCATTTGCGAACAAACAGAAACATATACAAATGCACTGTATATTGTACATAGATTGTCAACTATAATGCGACAGACTGTGGGACAAATTGCGATTTATAGGCTAAACTTCGAAGTGTGGCTTAGGACCAACATCTTTATGTGATGGCATCATGAACACTGTGTTCTATGAGAAAAGTATTACAAGCTTGACCTTGGTCCTGTTTTTTAAGCTGAAATATCTACAGCACGCCACATCTTGATTGCTAACAACCACAAGTATGGCAGGGTGGCTTCCCCCCACGGTCCAACCCTTGAGCGGGTAGGCTAAAGGGGTGATTTAGGGGTTAACATCACCAGAGTTATGCAATATGGAACCAAGTGAAATGATATAAGTGTATTTAAGAAATGGTAAATTGAAAGTACTCGACAGAAACCTCACAAAAAGAAGTTTCTGCAAAACAACGTACATTAAAGGAAATGCTTATTTATTATAATACAGACAATATAGATACTTGTTCCTGATGATTACATCTAAATTTAACTGGATAAATGATTGTAGCCCAAGGATTTCGAGTTGGTAACACAGTAATGTCTATGGAATCCGGGTTGAGTGCATAATGAGGGTTTGCAGAGCTATCAAGAAGTAGGCCATGATGGAGTGTTGTATAACGTCATAAATGCAAACCATGCACTAGGCAGTGCAGGGTAGATCTAAATGATGTATAGAGAAATGCTATCAGCTTTGTGCAAACCCAGGTGAATGCTACAGTAAATTAATGTCCAGCAAAATTAAATTAAAAGTGAAGCACTTTTTTAATTATAGTAGCCGGTGTTGCCAGTCTCAACTGTGGACCCGATTCCGATGTCATTCGGAAGGCCTCCAAATCGGATTTGGCTTTCACGGATCCGATTCGTAGCTCTTGTTTACAACCGAATTGTACACAGGTCCGAATGACCAAGTACGATGCGAAGATCGTGTATGCGCCGACCGAACCATTTCCGGGACCTAAACCTGTCCGTAAGACTCTTGGTAGCCTAAACATGCCGCACTATGGATACGAATTCCCACCGAGTGAGTACGATGCACGATTCGGACAGCCGCTTCGCCTCATTCTTAGTGAGATGAAACGGCTATTGGAATCATACTTTGGGGTCCGTAGCAGGCCCCCCTTCACCCGGGGCCCTCTGAATCTGTCACAAGGGTGTGCCCTTAGGTCCCTTCATCCAGACATGCACAGTGTGGCGGGCACCGCATAGAGTGTACGCGTTTCCCCACCCACCCCTTTTCTGCTATGGGAGCCTGTGTAAGCGTCTGTACACAGGCTCCCATAGAGTTCAATGGGAGTCCGAGCAAACTGAGTCTCGAAGCATATGGCAGCATCGTACTCGGTCATTCGGACTCCTGGAGTGTCTCGCTCAGAAAGCCCTCCGGACCTGAGTCGTACGGAGGGATTTCCTATCGAGGTCGGAATCAGGCCCTTAATTATGACTTAGGGGTTAGGTTCTCGGGGTAACAGTAAACAACCATTTTTAAACATGGCAGTCTAGTATTAAAAAAGGAAATTAGGACTTAGCTAAATCTCATCAAATGTTCTTGCATGTCAAATCAGATGCATAGTGGTACCAAAAACACATTGACATTTAGTTTCTCCATCATGTAGAGATGCAGTATTTTCTGCAGTACATTGTAGTAACCATAACTGTTCATTTAGGATCAAAGTGTCTAACTTCAAATGTATCAGCAGATGTGGTGCTTCTTTTATGCAACCCATGACCCACTTCATGTTTATCCACATGACCAAGCTGGCCATGCAAATATGAATAGAGGTGTCTGTTTATATCCAGATTTCCTCCAACAATTGTCCAAGAATAAATGCTGCATTCTTTTTTTTTCTCAGGGCATGGAGCCATTTCTGTGTGAATACATGTTGCCAGTTATCATGCTATGCAGATACTGAAGATTACGAAACCGTATGAGGAGTACACAGAAAAACACAAATAATTTGTATAGACTAAATTAAAACAGAAGTAGAAATGTCTTCTCAAAGTAGTTAAAAATCCTCTACTTCTGCTAAGACTGAAGATGTCACCCCTACAGAGGATACATTCGTAGCAGTAGTTTAGATACACATGAGTCACGAAATGTACAATTCAAATGAAGATGTAAGAGTATAGTGATAAAATTCGTAGGAAGATATTTCAACAGAGGTAATCAAATAGTTTTGTTTGTTGCCAATGCTTACCCATTGTTAATACCAATGCAAATTTGTACGCATTTTTTTAAACTCATGATCCACATGTAATAGTATTGAGCTCCATCTTAATAACTGAAAGAACGTCAGTCTTTAGGATTATATTGAGGGAATGAAAAATTCAAAGCGATATAACCGATTTGGTCAAGATTGGACCTAGGTACAACATAGAACATGGCAGTATTGGAAGACCTTATATCATTTTCGGTCAACATCACATTGATCCTAACAACATTTCTACTGGACTTTTATGAAAAAATAAAAGGAAGTAAGTGCACCTGGATGGATGACATCAGCCCCTAAATATTTTTGAAAAAAGTTTGAATCTAGTATGACTTCTTTACCACTGACGATAATGTATTTCATGTCCTTCTTTATACACACCAACAACTTCTTAGAAGTTCATTGTTATGTATAAAACTCACACTGTCCCTTTGACCAATATACGTCTATACAACAGACCACACAAATATTATATATCCATGAACCAAGCGCAGTTAGAAAATGTATGATGACTTGTGGCATCCTCGCAATGTGTCGGAGGCCATATTGATTTCTTAACCATTTCCTCGCTGCTAGAACAATTTTGCAGAATGTATAGCACACAATATTGACAATGAACATTTGGAAATCTATGTATTTATCTACTTTAATTAATTTATTGTTTAGATTGTGCACAACACACCAAACGGTATCAAGACACAAAAAGAATTACAAGATGAATCAGCCGAAAGGCCAACTATTTAGAGCTCTTCCGGATGTCAAGATTCAACTTTGTCTAAGGAGAATGAGAAGACAATTCCATAAGCAAGGGCCAGCTCAAAGACTTGCCAGTCTCCCTTACACTCAGCTCTTGGGACTGTCAACAGAGACAGGACTCTGGAACGCAAGCGGCAAATAGAGTGTATTTGAATGATCATGTTTGCACTATATTTGGGAGTTGAATAATCTTGAAGGACAGCCTTGCTTTCAATGATGTAGCCTGTCTCGGATGGAAGTTTCCGTTCCACTTAATAAAAGCCAGAAGTTAGCCAAACATTATTGTTTCTAATCCACTGCTTTTTTTCCAATTGGTGTTTGGAGAGGCCTCCTAGAAGGGCATTAAACTCATCAAATTGAAAGTTGATGAGGGCCCCTTAGTTATCAGAGGTTAGATCAGTGAATGCATGAGTACTGAAGGGCCTGATTCACAAAAGTACACCTTTAAAATGGCAAACCAAAGGGCTAACATGGCTTTGGATGACTTCACCAAAGGATAGCAGAAACTAGTCACATTATGTGAGTTTGAGAAGTTCAATAAGGTGGAGGCTGTATGCTTCTTAATGATTGAAGGTGGGTACTCCATGGAATTTCACTTTAAAGACCCAAAGAAGCCCTACACTCTAGACAAAATACTTCAGATTGAATACATTGAAGCAAGGCCAGTTACATATGCTGCCATCAGGAGCAGGGTGAAACAGAACATTTCAAAAGCAGACCTGATGATTTCTGGTTTGAAGCCCAAGTAGAAGAAGCAGCTGTTGCAAGACAAAGGTGAGAAGACCTGCTATCAATATTGACCTGCATTTCACCATGTACATGTGTGCCTTGCCATCGGTCAGAAATGCTTCAGTTGTGAAAGAGACAACCACTTTGTGAGAAAATGCTGAGCAAGTAACAGTGGGCAGCCTAGAGTCAAGGGAAATACCCCTGAAAAACATGGAAACAAGCTCACATGGCAAGCCATGCAGATGGACATTCAAAGCCATACTTCATCAGCTAAATCCTCCCCACATGCTTCAGAAAAAGGATATCAAGAAAACGGTTAACATTGCCCTAGAGGTGGACCAGCAGACTGTCATGTTTATTATAAACAGCAATGCCACCTGCAACATCATGTGTGCATTTAAAACCAGCAGAATGCTGCTACGTCCAACATTGTCACCATCTAACATGGAAATCTTTCATTGGGGAGCCGAATGACCCATAACAAACCATAGAAAGTTTTGTGAGACTCTTACTTATAGCCAAGTGTTCCACCAAGATTAGATTAATTTGCTCCAAGGTGAAGTACCTGTACCCTGTCTACTGAAAAGCACAGCTCATTGTCTGATTGCCATGACATGTGATTTGTCACCTCAACACTGAATACAAAGTCAATGCCCAAAATCATTCCAAGGACTGGCAAAGTGAAGGAGGCATACCTCATAATTCCCATACAGAGGTGATTCACCCACACGCCCAGAATAGCTGCTGGGTACCTCTGCATCTATACCAGCAAGTAGAGAATTAAATCAAAATGTTGCTAGACCAAGATGTCTTTGAGAGTGTTACTGGCCCTACTCCCTAAGTGTTCCCCATTAAGGCATTTCCAAAGTGTGAAACTAAAAGGATACACATTTGTATAGACATGACAATAGTACAATACCAAACACTGCCTTTGGGTTAAAGTGGCTCTCAAACCTCCATCTCTTGGACATGATCAGCTATTATAATAGAGCATATTTCTCAGATAGATTTATATAGTGGGTACCATAAAATGGAATTAGATCTACAGTTCTATAATATCACTGCTCTCCTACCCCACATGGGGATGTTATGCTATAAACAGCTTCGGGTTGTCAAAATATTTCAGGAAACAGTGAGAAGAGTAATCATTATTGTGCATGGGTATGTTTGAGTGAGTTTTTTTGTTAATTGTTTATTTTCAACTTTTTAAAAAATGTTGAAGGGGTGATTGTTGTCTTTTGCTGTTTGTGCATTTTTTTCATGATTTTCCCATTTTGCTGTGCTGTTAAATTTTATTTTTTTCAGTATTGTTGCTGCTTTATTGGTGGTGTACTAAGTAGACCAGGGCGACATTTTGGTAATTTGCTGGAAAGAGATGTACACAAAAGTACTAAGATTATCCCATTATGCCGCTTCACGTAGTTTCAGCTAAAAAGGGTAATGCAAAATGTACTCTTCTGGTAACAGATGGCCTCAAAGTTGGAGGGTCCTGCCTACAAAGTGGACAGTGAAGAGAAGAGGAAGTCTGTTGCCACCATTGCCATCAAGCCCTTATCCTTTTCCTGAAAATGCAGCATACCTGCCACACCTTCTGCTGGGCAAGAAAAGGCTAGGAGAAACACCACCCATGAATTAAGAGTGGCTCCATCACTACTAAAACCAAAGCAAATTTCTCTAAGCGCTGCAGTGACTTAAGTCACTGCTAAGAACAGTGAGCCTGAAATTGGGTTATTCCAGCACCAAAATGAATCTTCTTCATAGGAAAATCAACAGCAAACACAGACTGCTACACCTGATCTTCTGGAGGTAGGAAAGGAACAGGAAGTGGAGCTTGCTGCCAAGCACAATTTTGTGATTACAATAACATTGAACCCATCATCCTCACAATCTCCTGTCAGGAAAAGAAAGAGCCCTCCCCAATCTTCTCCAAGCCCCCCTTCTGATGATTCTTACATGGATTGAAACCCAACCAAGACCAGCCACATGAGATAAGAAAAAGGAGGGTTACTGAAAGCATTAGATGTAAGGAAGATGTTTGTGTGGAGGCTGGCAAAGAGGAAGTGCAGATCACCTCTATTTAACCTGTTCTAAGTCATGTAGTATTACCAGTACCAACTGCCTCCATCTTTTCAAGAACCCCAAATGTGCAGCAACCATCACCACCCCTACCACAGTCCTAGAGAAAAGCAAACATAACCACCTAGTTCTACCTCAACAAGTTATTTAGGCACAGGTCAATAGGAAAACTCTCCTTCCAACCATGGAAATTCTGTTTACTTAGGCCACATAAAAAGCACATCGCAGATTGCTCCCTTTCCAGGTGGACATTCTGGGACTGTAGGCAAACTGGCCCATCTGAAACATCAACATGCAATTGTGTGGAGAGAAAGCCTCAGAAAGAAAACTGCTGGTGACAAAAGAGAGGAACTAATAAAAGGAGATGGCGGTGAGGATAAATACGCTATCATGCAAAGCAGCCCTGGACACTCACAGTGTACAGTCATCATACGCAGCCCCTCACCAAGTGTGTCAGGATCCGGCCCCATGAAGCGCCTTCTATGTAAAAAGACAATATACATATATGTGATGGTAACATGACGTGGAAACTAAAATGTACATAAAAGGGTTAACAGTGTTTTCATTCTCATTCTGTGGAGGCTACAAATCCCATGATTGCATAGTTTCATTTCAACAATTTCCCCCAGGAATCAAGGTATATTCCTAGGAGAGGTTACACATAAGGCGGCGGCCGTAATTTGTTGCTGTGGATTTGGTAGCTGTGTTGGTATCATCAGTTAGAGATCCGTTCATCTCTTATGATGCACAGCTGTTTGTGGCATCAGGGTGCTCCTTCCTGAGTGCTCCTTTGGAGGAATTGAAGTTTGGCAGCTGTTACAGTACAGGTGGAGTGAGACCTGCTGTCTCACGTCAACTCGGCTCGTTCTTGCTGGTTCCCCCATTGAATGTGCATAGAGCGATCCAGAATTCCAGGTAGAGATTCTGTGGTGGTCTTAAGCGCTGCGTTCTTTGGCATTTCAAACTTTGGTCATGAAACAGGTGTGTTTAGAACTATTGCCCTCATATCCTGATGGAGTGTTCTTTGCTGGATTGGAAAGATTTCCACTTCAGGAACAAGTACTTTTTTGTTGATATCGAACATAAAAGATGTCAATCATCACATGTTGAGGGTGCAGATTAATACTTATTAGCTTCTGTGTTTTTTCAACATTACAATTTTGTTTATTGACTCCTATTTGGATACTGGATATACAGATTTGTCTAGTCATTGGTGATACTAACCATTGTATCTATCTATCTATCTATCTATCTATCTATCTATCTATCTATCTATCTATCTATCTATCTATCTATCTATCTATCTATCTATCTATCTATCTATCTATCTATCTATCTATCTATCTATCTATCTATCTATCTATCTATCTATCTATCTATCCATCCATCCATCCATCCATCCATCCATCCATCCATCCATCCATCCATCCATCCATCCATCCATCCATCCATCCATCCATCCATCCATCTATCTATCTATCTATCTATCTATCTATCTATCTATCTATCTATCTATCTATCTATCTATCTATCTATCTATCTATCTATCTATCTATCTATCTATCTATCTATCTATCTATCTATCTATCTATCTATCTATCTATCTATCTATCTATCTATCTATCTATCTCTCTGTCTGTCTGTCTGTCTGTCTGTCTGTCTGTCTGTCTGTCTGTTTATCTATCTATCTATAGAAAACCCAACAATTCCAAATGATTAAGAACTGAAGAGGCTAAAGCGCGTCATGGAGGCTTGCTGTTTGAAACTCTGCAATAAATTAATATTTTCTGACCTGAGAGTGGCTGGTGGGCGTGTGTTACAATTTTGGCAGGAGGAAAGTGAGCATTAGGCCTGGGCCAAAATTCCGTTCCGTTTGCGGAAATTGCGATAATTTGGCATTTTCGCGTTCCGCGGAAAGCACGAAAATGTCAAAATTTCCGCATTCCGCAGCTTAGCGATAATTTGTTTCTTGCTCGTGCTGTAAAAAAATACATTCTCGCGTGCACGCGATCGCCTTCCCTGAATCCCCGCGTTCGCTGACAAGTTTTCCCGACCCGGTCGCGTTCTCCACGAGATATTGGATTGTTGGTAGACATTTTGCGCTGTCTCGCAACAGTTCACGCTCGCATTGTCGCGCGATCACGTCATTTGTCGCGCGATCACGTCATTCTTCTTGCGATCAGGCATCGCGCGAGTTTGAGAAGATTGAGATCTCGAACACGTCATTCTACACCGCGAGCGAGAGCGTGAGGACGCGGGCACGTCTAATCGAACGCGAAAAGGAGAAAGAGACCCCGAACACGTCATATCCAACGCGACAGGGAGTGAGAGAACGCTATCATGTCATTTTCGGCACATCATCGACATTCGGCGGAAGTAATGTGAAGCTCGAGAACTCGAACATGTAAAATGTTCAATTTGGAGAAGAATATCAGCTCTAGCAGCATGAAACCTTCTGCAAATGATGATTTTGGATGAAAACAACTCCTCAGATTGACATTTGGCTGTCCTTTTTTGTGCAAGGAGTCCTTTTTAAAAAAGGTGGGGAGAGGCAGGAAGTGACACAGAATCTCCAACTTCCTGTTCCTGTCCAGCAGGCTCCTCCCAGTGCTTTGTCCATCTCCTGCTCATTCTGCCTTTGGAATTTGAGCAGGAAAGATCACTCTTTTTGTCTGCTGCATCATTGCAATTGGATTTGAGGATTTTTTTAATAGGATATTTTACAAGTAAGTGGTTGTTGTGTCTGTTTGATTGTGGGCATTGCAGTTGTTTTAACTACAATTTATTTTTGGTAACTATCATCATTCCTTTTTTAAAAAATGTTGTGGGGGTAGTAGTCAGTAGTAGGCCCGAGCTAGTCATGGGCATGGCCTCATTGGTGTGTGCATGATGAAGCAACTGTTCCTTTGGTGTTTTTTGAAGGTATTTCATTTTCAAGCATCATTTAGGGCATGGATGGCATTGGATTGAGTTGGGGAAGTGTGTTTTTTTGGGGTGGGCTTTCTGATGTTGTTGGTCCTGGCCATGTGGCTGGTGGCCATTTTGAAGCCTAGGCCTGCAAGCTTGCCTGGCCTTGTCTGCCAACAGGCCTGCTTTCATCCACTAGGATCAGAGCAGGTAGCCACAGCTTTATTAATCAAGTGTTTTCTGTGTGGTCTGTTGAATTTAGACATCATTTAGGGCATGGATGGTATTAGATTGAGTTGGGGAAGTGTGTTTTTTTGGGGGTGGGCTTTCTGATGTTGTTGGGCCTGGCCATGTGGCTGGTGGCCATTTTGAAGCCTAGGCCTGCAAGCTTGCCTGGCCTTGTCTGCCAACAGGCCTGCTTTCATCCACTAGGATCAGAGCAGGTAGCCACAGCTTTATTAATCAAGTGTTTTCTGTGTAGTGTGTTGAATTTAGACATCATTTAGGGCATGGATGGCATTGGATTGAGTTGGGGAAGTGTGTGTTTTTGGGGTGGGCTTTCTGATGTTGTTGGGCCTGGCCATATGGCTGGTGGCCATTTTGAAGCCTAGGCCTACAAGCTTGCCTGGCCTTGTCTGCCAACAGGCCTGCTTTTTCATCCACTAGGATCAGAGCAGGTAGCCACAGCTTTATTAATCAAGTGTTTTCTGTGTAATCTGTTGTATTTAGACATCATTTAGGGCATGGATGGCATTGGATTGAGTTGGGGAAGTGTGTTTTTTTGGGGTGGCCTTTCTGATGTTGTTGGGCCTGGCCATGTGGCTGGTGGCCATTTTGAAGCCTAGGTCTGCAAGCTTGCCTGGCCTTGTCTGCCAACAGGCCTGCTTTTTCATCCACTAGGATCAGAGCAGATAGCCACAGCTTTATTAATCAAGTGTTTTCTGTGTAGTCTGTTGAATTTAGACATCATTTAGGGCATGGATGGCATTGGATTGAGTTGGGGAAGTGTTTTTTTTTGGGGTGGCCTTTCTGGTGTTGTTGGGCCTGGCCATGTGGCTGGTGGCCATTTTGAAGCCTAGGCCTGCAAGCTTGCCTGGCCTTGTCTGCCAACATGCCTGCTTTTTCATCCACTAGGATCAGATCAGGTAGCCACAGCTTTATTAATCAAGTTTTTTCTGTGTGGTCTGTTGAATTTAGACATCATTTAGGGCATGGATGGCATTGGATTGAGTTGGGGAAGTGTGTTTTTTTGGGGTGGCCTTTCTGATGTTGTTGGGCCTGGCCATGTGGCTGGTGGCCATTTTGAAGCCTAGGCCTGCAAGCTTACCTGGCCTTGTCTGCCAACAGGCCTGCTTTTTCATCCACTAGGATCAGAGCAGGTAGCCACAGCTTTATTAATCAAGTGTTTTCTGTGTGGTCTGTTGAATTTTTAGACATCATTTAGGGCATGGATGGCATTGGATTGAGTTGGGGAAGTGTGTATTTTTGGGGTGGCCTTTCTGATGTTGGTTGTCTTAAAGACATACTTTTGCTGTATGTGTCTGGTGTGTTGGTGTTGGTGTGCAATGCATGCACCCTGCAGACCTTTTTGGGGCCTGTGAAAGTTCGTATTTCCATTTTGTTGCATTAAACAGGCAGAGCAGTGTGCTTTAGAATGCATCCTTCACCTGGCTTTTATAGGCCTTTTGTCAGCTCCTGGTGTTTCCCACGCCCCCGGCTTGTTTGTGATTTGTGAGTGTCCATGTGGGTGGTGGCCTTTTTTTGTGTTTGAACTGGGAGTTATTAGTGTCCTGCTTTTGCCATAGGCCTGCATGGTTTTCCTATTGGCTATTTGGCTTACTGCTTCCATCCATACACCCCCTATGCCAGCAGCAGCTCCATGGATGCTGAGATGCTGAAATAATTTAATGGCAAATAGGGTCCACCCCACTTCCATTACATTTTTATTTTGGTGGTTATTATTAACTTTCCTAACCTTCCTGAGAGTGTAGTGTGTGACTGTACACAGTAGTATAACATAGCCCTTGTTAAAAAAAAAAGTCATAAATGGCTAGACTAACTTTTGTTTGCACTAGTACAGTACTAAGTAACTGAACCACAACAACAAATGCAACATTTCACTGATGTTCTTCTCCTGGCTTATTTGCTTTTAGGTGCACAAAAGACAGAGGAGGAGGTGTCATCAGCATCACCCGGCTACCCGTTGTACTGCCAGCCAACCAGAAGTCCTGCTGCGCATCACGTCCACGTGTGACCAGAACTTGTTGTGCATCTGCATCCTGCCTGACATCTGAAGGAGATGGCCCCAAAGAAAGGTACCAGGTCCAGTACCAAGAAAGTTGCCGGTGAGAAGAAGGAACAGAAAAAGGAAGTGCCATTAACCACGACTGGTGGTGTGCCGGACAATGTTTTTTTTGGCACCAAAAAAGTTACGCCTGCAGCAGCGTTGTCCGGGACCAAGCTGGGAGCAGCACAGCGGTCCAACCCCACCAACCTAGGCCCAAGGGCTTTAGTGTCACAGAGGTAGCCAGTCTACTAACGAGCAGCGATGTTGAAGAAATTTCATTACCGCAAAGTAGTACACAATCAAGTTCAACGCAGGCGCAAACTCAGCAGATCAGTGTGCAGCCGCAACAAGAACAGCAGCAGCCGCAACAAGAACAGCAGCAGCCGCAACAAGAACAGCAGCAGCCACAACAAGAACAGCAGCGGCCGCAACAGCCCACCATAGTAGTTGTTGCTCCTGACGTAGGGGCATTTCAGGAAATCGAGCTTCCTGCAGACAAAGTGGAGCAAAGTCAAACCACTGTTTCAGAAGATCTATTGTCTTCCAGACCACCAGCAAGGAAAAGGAGGCTTAGTCCATCATCTTCTTCTTCAAGCCCCGCTTCTGATGATCGTGATGCCACTTGGCTCCCACCAGCTCAGTCTGAGAGTGATATACGCCACAAGACAATGCTTCTGAAAAGGAAGGTCCCAGAAAAACTTAGAGTTATGGAGAGAGATGTAGAAGATGGGGGGTGATGATGTTGATGAAGACGAGCCAGTCATCATGCACATTACTCCCGCCCCAAAGGGATTGGAGACCAACATTCTCACCCTATCCAGAAAGGCTGCTACTGAGCGGGATGTAGCACGGATATCACCAAACCAGGTTACACCACCACTACCTCCAGCTGCCATATTTTCCAAGGCCTGGCAGGGACCTACATCCAGCTCAACCATCTCAGTAGGTAGTGGTAATAAAAGTCACAGTCTAGGTGCACAGGGTCACATTTCAAGCACACTCTCCAGGTCATCTGGTATTGAAAGTGGCACATCCAGCAGTGCCAGAAAGTTCTCCTCCCCAGTTTGGGACTTTTTTTCTGTTAGCGCCAAGGAGGAGAATGTTGCTATATGCTCAATTTGTCGGCAAGGTATTCGGTGTGGTAAGCTTGGTACAAACTATGGTACAGGAGGACAAGCAAGTCATCTCAGAATACACCACACTATTGTGTGGGAGGATCACCTACTTAAGTTAAAAGAAAGTAGAAAAACTCAGCCCATTGAAGTTGGTCAGGATGAATCAGGGAGCGATATTATTGCTGTGGCAGGTGAAGAAGAGGGAGGCATTTCTAGCCCTGTCCCCAGTAGTGCAGTAACGCCCACATCCTCCTCAGTAACATCAGAGTGGCACCGCAGTAAGAGCCATACTCTGAGTCAGGCTGAGAGTGAGACACCAAGGCGACCGAGTACCGCAATGAGACAATCTGTGTCATTGAGCCTTAGTGGGTTAATGAAAACAGCACCACAAAGGAAAGTAATCCAGCCTACCATTGAGAGCATGTTTAGGTTGGAGGGGCAGTTCCAACGCAACCACCCAACGGCACGATTGTACAATGCGAAGCTGGCTAAAATGTTAGCGCTGAACCTTCTTCCTTTTTCATTTGTGGAAGGGGTGGGTTTCCTTGAATTTGTGTCTGCCATCTGCCCTAAATGGAAGGTTCCCAGCCGGTCCTATTTCGCAAGAATTGCTGTTCCGGCACTACATCATGATGTGCTGGAATTGGTTGGACAAGCTTTGCAGCAGAGTGCTGTGCACAATATCCACCTGACAACAGACATGTGGACCAGTTGCCAAGCCACAGATTACATGTGCATCACTGCACACTGGATCTCTCTTGTGGGGGTTAGAGATAAGCTATCTGCAAGAGGTGCTGTTGACACAGCTGCGATTTTGAAGGTACTCGCAAACATGCACCTGTAGCCATGTTCGCCATGGAGAAATCTCATACGGCTGAAAATATTTTACACGAGTTTCTCAGCAAGGTTTTGGAATGGCTGTGGCCAAGAGGGCTTGGTATTGGTTTTGTTGCCACAGACAATGGCAGTAATGTACTTAAGGCCATGGAACTTGGTTCCTATTTCAGGGTTCCGTGTTTGGCGCACTGCATAAACATTATAGTTCAAGACTTTCTGAAAAAAGAACCCATAGTCAGCAATTTACTGGCCATCTGCCGAAGAATATGCACTCATTTCAGCCATTCTTTTAAAGCTCGGAAGCAGCTGAGGATCATCCAACGTGAACATAGGATGCCAGTCAAGGCACTCATCCAGGAGGTGGCAACATGTTGGAACTCAACGTATTACATCCTCGATTGAATGTATGAGCAGTAGAGGTCACTCCATGAATATGTCTGGAACAGAAGCGGGGATGCTACTGTTAAAGGCATGAACCTTGAGATGAAGCAATGGAGCCTAATTAAATGTCGGACTGAGATGCTGTGTCCTTTTGAGGTCTTCACACGTGAAGTCAGCAAGGAGGACTGTACAATGGGCCAAGCTATCCCATTATTGCAAATGCTAGAGCATCAGCTGAATAATGTGTCTCAATCATACAAAGGTGTAGCGGACAAAAGGCAAGCCCATGACTTGGTGGAGAGCTTATCCCGTCGCTTAGCTGAAAATGTAAGGATACAAAATAAAATTTTGTCACAAGAACATTACATTTGTGCCACAATTCTGGATCCACGTGCAAAATTTGGACTGAAGACACTCTTTGCTTTTTCCGAGATTGATGTTGCCCGCTACAAATGTTGTATAGCTGAAGCAGCCAGTTGGTTGGAAAACGAACAGCTGCTAATTAAAAGCCCGCAAGATCAACCCACAAGTACTGAAGCAGGCCATGTAGGATCAAGTGCAACTTCGTCGGCTGAGGGCAGTGCGTTTCACAACACTCACCATCACTATCGACCACAGAAACAATAACTGGATCATTAGGCCGAGTACAATCATTACACGATTGGTATGTAAAGTTAGGCATTAATAAGCACAGTGCTGATGCACAGAAAAAACAACACGAAAGCTTACCAGCAGCAACCCTGAACATTGAGCGGATGGTCCAGGCCTATCTGGACGACCCAACAGAGGTGTACATTGATCAAAACCCATTGCAGTATTGGTATAGGAAAAGGTCTGAATGGCCACAGCTCAGCAGGCTGGCGATAAGCTATCTGGCTTGCCCTGTTGCAAGTTTCTCTTCCGAACGTGTTTTCAGTGCTGCCGGTTCCATTGTAACATTGAGAAGGACCAGTCTCTCACCCAAAAACGTGGAGAGGTTAACAATGATCAAAATGAATCAGCACTTCATACCACCGAATTACACAATACATGAAGAAATGGAGGAAGATGAGGACAGCGGCTCAGGTGACGGAAGTAGTGTGTCACATGATGATTACCTACTACTGGCTGACCACCCAGAGTTTGAGGACGTGCTATACTTCCCTGACAATTAGGCTTGCACTTACTGTCTTCCTCCCTTTTTTCCCACTGTTATTTGTGTGTCTGTCGTTCCGGTTACAAACTTGTGAATCACAACAAATCCATTACCACCGTCTTCTACTCTTCTTATTTAATATACAATTTTCAGGTGTCTGCAATTTGACAGTACAGTCCTCCGAATCCAGCTCCTCCGCTCCATCATACTGAATATCCCGCCCAAATCCATTGCCCTCATGAATGATGATTGGATGATGGTAAAATACTACAAGAAAAAAATCAAACTTTCCTAGTCCTGCCAAAAGAAGTGGAGCATGAATCAGATGACTACTATAGCTATCCTCCTTTTAAGAGCCGAGAGAGCCTGGCCATTAACTGAAAATAAGATGGAACAGGTAATGATTGATGCCATGCATTGGACGCAGAGTCGCAGACTGAATGATTTTGTTGTGCTTGTTGTGCATGAATTTATGTAATTGTGCACTAATCAACTTTCTACAGAACACACTAAACTTAACTCAAGGTGAATTCAATTTTCCCCTTCTTGCAAATAAGAAATTGCTTTTAATTTAATACAGAAAGTGGACTCACTATATCTACCAATATGTATGATGACACAACAGCACCACCCATCATGATGATGGCTAAATAGACGGCCAGTTAACTTAAGATGAGAAGGAACATGTAATGACAATTAACGGCATGCATTGGACACCTGACTCTGAGCGATTGGTCTTTGTGTTTTCGTTGTTTGTTTGTTGTGCACAAAGTGAAGTCAAAGTGTACTAGTAATCTATCTTTCTGTACACACTAAAGACTGACTCAAGTCAATAATATTTCTACTCTTGTTGTGTAATAACAATTTTACTTCTACTGCAGGCCGAACTTCACAGTCAGTCAGTAAAAGTATCAGAGATGATGATGAAGTCAGGAGGACGTTTCATGAGTGGCATAAACTTAAAAGCCTAAAGGTAAACATGTCAACAACAACCACAGCCGAAGTGAAATAGAGTGTAGCGGTGGGATGACTGCGGTGCATTGATTTACTAACTTAAACTGTAAAATGCTATGTTTGGAATGGATAATGTGCTTTGCCTGTGTCCGACTCTTTAAAAAAAAAACAAAAAAAGTACTCTAAAGTCTTAACGTAGGATGTGCTACTGCTAAGCACTGTGGGCCTGCTCTCTCCTGTTATTGTTGAAGGTCAATGCTGGAAACAGACTAGAGTAGAGATGATGCATACATACATGCCACCTTGGAAAGTGTTCTTGTTGCACTACACCATAACTTGTGCATTTGTTTCAACTTTGTTTCTCAATATCCCCTTTGGTTTTCCATGTACAATTACAGGCCGGGCCTTGCCCTATACTTTGGAAAACATTACAATGCACACTTACCTTACCAATAAATCGACATTTTTTTTTCCAGCCGAGCAGTGGCGAGTGGCGAGGCGACACACCCAAGATTGATGGACGAGAGGAGGACCAAGAGGAATGCCGAGATGCAAATCCAGTCCACATTTTTTACCAGGATAACACAGTAACAGTATCCACTTTTATCTTCTTTTAAAGAATTTGATTAATATTTTGTATACAATCTTTACAACAGTGTGTTCTTGGAGTTGTTATTATTATCATCATTAGGTTTGCTCTCTGTTTACGATTCTTCCCTACCAATATTTAAAATTTCTATTTGCTATCTGTAAAAGTATTAAGGCCAGAACAACAGAACAAGAACTAGAAGTGTATGTAATCCGGGTCTCTCTTCATCATGCATGCATTTCCTTTTTCTCCCTTAACATATGGATATGGTAGTCTTCAATGATTGTCGTTTGTTTGTCCATGCATACTGTTTTTCTATGTCAAACCTTTCCCAAAAACCCCCTTCCCATCCATTCAACAAACCCAAACCCTCTTCCCCCGGGCTGTGTGACTTATTGTCGAGGTGTGACTAAATTAAATGTACACCAATACTTAATCACACACTTGCTGGGGCGGATGTGGCGAAAGCAACAGTACTTCAATTTCAAGGCAGAGCGATGATCTTCTTCTGCTTGCCCACCCATGAGTAGGATATTTTAGGTTATTTTATTTAACAAAGGAACACGTACCTCAGCATGAATTGCCGGCATTGATTGGATTTGTTTGTTGTCATTCCTCATATACAGCACTAACTGTTAGGCTGTAGGCCTAGTCAAGTGACTCGACAGAACTATAGTTTGTAACTCTGTCTAGTAGGCTATCCCAACCACCATTATGTTTTGTTGTCTAATATTTGAGTATATTCTTGTTGCTCGGTAAGTTCTGTACTGTACTTCATTCTACTACTCCTCTAACAGTCTCTCAAAGGCGATTGTCTGTCTCCTTTTCTTTTTTTGCAAATGCTGCCGCCCTGCCAGTGTCTACTACTACTACTATACTACCACCACCACCACCCCAATCATGGCATGTTAGAAAAAGGAAACCATCTTCACCATGCAGCCATTGCTGTGCCACAGTTGGACATAAACATCAAGAACAGGTAAGAGAGAAGTTTGGGGGAGGCAGAATTAATAATGGACATGTTGTCAATGATTTCATTTTCACACACCAGTCCAGATAAAGAATGCATAGACTAGAGGACAGACTGAAAGTACTAGAAGGACAAGTCAATCAGTGAAGTGTGTCGCATCTATCTGTGTGTGTCTTACACAGTCAGCCAATTATTTAAATCAAACACAGGCTATGGGCGGCCATGCACCAGCAAGGAAACAGTGTGATGTAAAACAGTTACCCCAGCTACAAAACATTAACAACATTGCATGTAACATAGAAAAATATATTTAATTTACCCTAACAAAAATAAACTAAACCCACAAAAGCTGACCCACCCCCCTCCCTAACCCCAACCAATGTCCAATTGTCCATAGGAGAAAAAGTCCGTAAAGAAAAAATCCCAAACCCAACGCCCAAACAAGTTCCCACCCACCCAAACAAGAATTTAAAAAGGGGCAAAACTTAATGACAGGGACTAAGGTGTGGGGCGGGACTCAAGGAGGACACACATCTGGTGCTCTAGACTAGGCCTGGGTGAAAATTTCGTTCCGTTCGCGGAAATTGCAATAATTTGACATTTTCGCGTTCCGCGGAAAGCGCGAAAATGTCAAAATTTCCGCATTCCGCAGCTTAGCGATAATTTGGTTCTTGCTCGCGCTGTAAAATAATACAGTCTCGCGCGCGCGCGCGATCGCCTTACCTAAATCCCTGCGTTCGCCGACAAGTTTTCTTGATCCGGTCGCGTTCTCCATGAGATGTTGTATTGTTTTTAGCCATTTGTCTCGCGACAGTTCGCGCCCGCAGTGACGTCATGCGTCGCGCGATCACGTCTTTCTTCTCGCGATCATGCACCGTGAGACAACTGAAAACAAGATGGCCGCGCCCGCGAGCAACCACATGGGTAAGTTGGTAAGCCGCAACCATGCAGAAAATCTCGCGAACATGCGGGAAAAAAACTTCCGCATCTTCACGATATTTCCGCGTGTTTGCGATAATTTTTAACATTTTCGCGATAATTTGCGAAAGTGGATTTCGCAAATTACGCCCACCCCTACTCTATACGGGCGACGCGGGTGTCTGAGGCCGTGGCAGTTGCAGCCACAGTGGGGGGGCACCGGAGATGGCACTACGGTGGTGGCGGGCAGCCGCCAGACGGTGGCGCCTTACCGCTGGAGGGCGGTGGCTGGGGCCCGGGGCACTGGAGGAGGCTTGAATTGCTGCCGCAGTCTCCTCCTCGGCTAAGACCAGCAGCCGCCGGTATTCCCGCTGGATTGCCTCCAGCTTCCGGCGCCGTGCCTTGGCGGCCAACTCCTTGCAGTTTAGTTTAGGAGTAGCTGTGTATCTAAAAGAAAAAAACAAGACAATTGTAAAATATACTCTTAGAAAAACAGTAAGACAAGTTCATTATTTATACTCATAGTGGCATGGTAGAGTAGCACTATAAAGCACAGTAGTACATAACATTTTAAATCTCGCCCGTCCTGCATACTTCCACCCGTCTTTCACTTTTTAGTTGAACAGTGCACCAGGTGCTCTTCTCCATAAAAATTTCAAAGTGGAGTTGAAATCAGATAGATGAGGCCATTGGTTACTCAATACTCCCGCTCCTATGCAAATTAAAGGGATTCTAGTCTTCTAGTTCACTCTTCAAACGTCCCCAACAACTCATACTTACTTACGACATCGGATGGCGGGCGGACTTTGTCCACCCCCCATGCTATAATGGGTGGGGGTCCCGTGGGGACAATTAATTAGGATGATGCGCAGTGGCGGGCGCATCCTGTATTTTTACATTCTGGTTGGCGGTGCCGAAAGCAATGCTAAAAATACATGTTCTGCTGGTTTTCCAAGCACAACATGATGGGCCCCGCACGGAGCCTGTCACGTTTTGCTTTGAAAGGCAGGGGGGGTACGATAGCATAGGTAGGTACCCTCCATGGGGGCCCACAAGCATTCTCTGCAATGTCTGCATGCCTTTCTGTGGCGGACGGCAATGCCGCCACGCAAAGGCATTCCAAAATGCAGATTATATGGCTGGTGGTATGTTCAGAGAGACACCACCGCCATATTGAACCCGTTTCCGCCTGGTTGACATATGGGGGGTCTGACTCTTTTCTACAGGGATGGCAGGAGGTTTGCCCCTGTGGTGTCGGCGGTGAATACCGCCGGCCCGGCGGGGGCAATGCGCCCGCCATCCTAATGGGGCCCTAAGTCTCAACAGTACAGTATACATATACATACAGTACACCCTTGCAGTGAGTGTACTGTCAAGTTCAACAATAGTTAAGGATTATGAATCTAACTTACCATCGCCCGCCACTGGTGATGTCACTCCCCCTACCGCTCCGTTGCTATCTGCAGCAACTGCCGCATCCTCCCCCTCCGCGTCGCCTTCGCTGGCCACGGCAATGGTGGTCGGTTGTGCGCCTAGAAAACATTGCACATTTATTAGGCATCATATACACCTCCCCCCTATTGATCAGTAGCAAGGTTGAAAAATGAGTTAATACTAACATACATCCCTAGTACAAATTAGGTAATAGTAGAGTAGACACTAATAGTTATATATGGTCATTGTAGCCTTTGCTTAATTAGCCCGAGCCATGCTACCATTTTACCTTTGTGTCTTTTATTTTTGCACATGTGACGTTACCTTGCAGCTTCTTGTATAAGACACCTTTGAGCCCACATGACCTGCCTCACACTGCTACTGTCTAGTCTACGCGCTGCGTACAAGCGGTCAACAAAAACATTAACAAGCCACTTTTTTAGGAAGTACTGGTGTACTGTTAGTCCATATTGCTTATCCATAAATGCTACACTTTTTGGCACGGCTGAGAAATGCTTGCAAGTTGCAATATACTAACGCACACCATTTCATTTTTCGCATTACAGACGGAAGCTTTCCTTCTACGAACCAGAGCTTTGCAGAGCTTCTGAATGATGCAACAACTACCAGTACTAGGTTCTCCTAAGGTGAGGGGTCCCTTCACTCACATCTTCATTTATAAATTTATATAAACTAAATTCCTAGGGGATGGTGGTGCTGCCTTTCACCACTGTTCAGTTATCATGATTTAATTCCCAACTGTATAAGTGTAACAATGCTTATTGTTTTAATGTTATTGATTTTCCGGTTGGTGCTGCATTTTATAATAAAACAATGTACAGAGCTTCTCAATTCAAAATAAACATTTTGAACTTACATAGACTTGGTGGTATTTGGTGTGGACTAACTTACACGAGTGAGCAAATTAAAGTAAGGGTGTGCATGTGCATTGCTTTCACGATTGAGAGGTTGGGTGTGTTATGTTCTGGGTTGTCTACTTGTTGGGTATCTTGGGGGGAGGGTTCAGAGACCTAATAGTTATGACAAGACAGTACTATAGTTGAGCAGTGCAATTGTGGTGGGTGCTGAATTTTCTGATTGAGGTGTGTGAGGAAGGTCCAACCTACCATCACCAACATCCTATTTTCTTTTGCAAAGGTCTGTGTATGTGCAAGATCCCTACAACAGTAGTAGTATGTCCTATAGGCTATCATATCAAAATAGTAATAAATCTGGTTGGGCTTTTGTTGCTGTGAATTTTCAAAGCCTCAAGATTAACAAAGACTCAAGATCAATAAGACTAGAAGTAGTACAAGACGACGAACCAAAGGATTGGACTCAATGGCAAGAGCTACTGATGAATATGAGTTTTATATTACAACTAGGGGTGGGCGGAATTTGCGAAATCCACTTTCGCAAATTATCGCGAAAATGTTAAAAATTATCGCAAACGCGGAAATATCGCGAAGATGCAGAAGTTTTTTTCCCGCATGTTCGCGAGATTTTCTGCATGGTTGCGGCTCGCCAACTTACCCATGTGGTTGCTCGCGGGCGCGGCCATCTTGTTTTCAGTTGTCTCGCGGTGCATGATCGCGAGAAGAAAGACGTGATCGCGCGACGCATGACGTCACTGCGGGCGCGAACTGTCGCGAGACAGCACAAATGGCTAAAAACAATACAACATCTCATGGAGAACGCGACCGGATCAAGAAAGCTTGTCGGCGAACGCAGGGATTCAGGTAAGGCGATTGCGCACGCGCGAGAATATATCATTTTACAGCGCGAGCAAGAAACAAAATTATCGCCAAGCTGCGGAATGTGGAAATTTTGACATTTTCGCGCTTTCCGCGGAACGTGAAAATGTCAAATTATCGCAATTTCCGCGAACTGAACGAAATTTTAGCCCAGGCCTAATTACAACCTTTCACATAAAGAGTGGCACTGGCCAACTGGGCAAGACTAGCTACTACAGTACAGACAGACTGATAGTATTAGTAGTAGTAGTACTGAGAGTCATCATGGCAGAGGCAGGGATAAGATTTTTGAAACCGTACAGATCGAAGGATAATTGTTGGTAAAAAAATTGCATTTGGAAACTGAAACAATAGTTCGTGGAAAATATGGTGCAGTAAAATTTATGGAATAAGAAATATTATTAAAGACAAGAAGACTTACTGGGGCCAGCAGAGGAGCCGTCATTGGTGTCCTCCTGGTGCTGTTCGGACTGTTGTCCCGCCGAACCCCCACTCCCTGTCTGTCTGCCCCTGGGTGCTGATGAACAGGAAAGATATAAGAAAGAGACAAACATTGATGGATGGTGTCAAACAAATACAATATTTTTCAACAACGGTCAAAAAACACTTATGTAAACAACAATTGCAATAACTAATTTGACCGATCTCATCTGGTCAACAAGTAGTATTGGGGGATTCGCGGATCGACTACTTAAGTTACTATTTATCAACAGTAATCCAGTCTTCCATTCTGATTCCAGAATACTAAGTTACAACTAAGCCTAAGTACGACGTACCACCCAACGTAGCCCACCTATTCCAGGCATGCCAATTGTACATTAAGTATGCATTTCCACTTCTTTTGTTCCTCAACAATGCATATGGTCAAATGGAGGACACATGACTACATTTTTTGTATACACCACATTTTGGGTTGATTGATTGATGCTGATGTTCTGCTAGTGCTAAGCCAATTACCACCACTCATTGAACAAACTAGAAAAGGTTCTAATAAAGACTGCCGTACTAGCAGCACGTCACGTAACTGAGGGGGCATCACGCATACCACTAACAAGTTAGAAACTCATACTTACAAAGTACCTAAACCTAAGTATCAATCCGCCCCTATCTATTAGTGACAGGACAAAGTAAGGAGTGGACTAGAGTCACTGTAGCATTACGTAACTTAATTTCTCTAAAATAAACTCATACAGAATCACGCTAAGTGAGCGCAAACGCAAAGTTGCAGACAAGTAAGATTAGTAGTAGCGCAGAAGAGCACCTGTGTCATAAAAAATCACAGAAGACTTTTAAACGTAATTAACCTGGAATGTAAGCAGCAACATTCTAGCTGGTTGGAAGAAAAAAAAGATATTCGCAATATATAACACAGAGCAGAAGAACAGACACAAAGTAGTAATAATTAAATAGGTACTCACCAAGCCCCGGGCCCTCCACTCCTAGCAGGTCCAGCAGGTCCTGCTCGCGGTCCAGGATGTCGGACCACCGGTGCATCAGCTGCGCCTGGGTGCGCCGGACCCCAGAGAAGCGCGACACTGCCCGGCGCACCTTCCCCCACCGCTGCCGACACTCCCGGAGGCCGTACCCGGACCCAGGCCTGCCACCTGCTGCAAGGGTTGAAGGGAGGTGGCGCTGCACAAAGAAAATTAGTGCAGCCAACTCCACCTCCCCAAATAAGGCCCGTGCATGCACCCCTTGTGGGCGCCGCCTTGCGCAAGGAAGGCGGTCGCGGCTCTGGCTGCGACGGCGACCAGCCCTACCCTCAGACATGGTTCTGGGGTAAGAAAAGGTAATAAAATTAAAGAAGTAAAGGAAATAAATAATAGCAGGCAATAGAAAGAGAAAAAGTAGCAAAAAAACAAAAAAATGGAGACAAAAACCAAAAATATAGAAGCTGGAAAATGGTAAGAGAAATAATAAATAAGAAAGATAAAAAAAAGTGGGTTGAAATAAAGGATTGAAAAGATTTGGAGAGGATTGAAAATCCGGCCACAGAACCATGCAATAGAGTGAAAAACAAGATGGCCGGGCCCATTGCGACCACGTGCGCAAGTTCGTGCGATATTTTCTCCCCGAGCAAGCAAAAAGCAACGCGATCAAGTAAAAGCAGTCGCGAACAGGAAATATCTACAGCGAACGGGCGCGAACATGCATTGCGCGACCCGGAACAGGAAGTAAGCATCGCGAGAGGGCAGGACAAGTGAAAACAAGATTGCCGCGTCCGTGAGCAGCCGCATGGGTAAGTTGGCGACCCGCGATCACGCAAAAAATACCGCAAACAGGCAGGAAAAAAACGTCCGCGTCTTCGTGATATTTCCGGCGTGTTTGCGGAGATTTTTTGCATTTTCGCGATAATTTGCGAAAGTTAATTTCGCAAATTCCGCCCACCCCTGGTGAGCATACTTTGGAATATAGAGCCCTGACCCGAGACGCTGGGCATTTCTTTCCATCAAATGTGCATTTGGATATATTTAACTAAAGAATGCCCGCCAGCCAATTTGAAGACAATTATGTCATTTAGGAAGGAGTGGCCAACATCAATTGTAACGGGAGGCCCGCCTGAGGAAATTCTTTGAAAGACTGATTGAAGTGTCCAGGGTTTGCAGGGGAACTTTGGCAACCCTTGCACATGTCAGTAACGAATTAATGTTGCATTTGCAGAGAGGTAAACCAATAGCCAAACTGAATTACCTTGAATATTATGCACTGGGTTTCTATTTCCCTTGACATTGTGCAGGACATAGACATTGCCCTATATGAAATTGAATTGTTTGAGACAATATGAGAACATGTACTGATACAATCCATAATTGAACTCTGACAACTGGCTAAAATATGTATATAACCTACTGGCGGTCGCCAGTATGTAGATATAGTTAGGACCTATTTCCCATTGGAAATCTGCAACATTCTATTTGGAATAACGATGGCGCCGATTGACGAATCTTCGCAAAATTTTCCAAACTTTTGGCCAGCTCCGGTCCGCTCCTATCCTGAAAATTACACGGTGATTTGTCAAGCGGGGACTGAGAAAAAGGGGTGTCCCAAAACGCGTTTTCCCCATGCATTTTCCCATAGGACCTGTTGACGTAGCTACAGCCCGAACTGCTGAACGGAATTACACCAAATTTGGCAAAGAGGTAGTCCTCAGGTCAGACTCGTGCCTTTTGCTTAAATGGTGTAAATCCGTTCAGTAGTTCCTGAGAAAAATAGAGTTAAAAAGATAGATATATCTATGGCCTCGAAGGATCCGCGCACCCTCCCCGCACCCAGCGCGCACCCTGCCGTGCACGAGCTGAATGCTAATTGGCTGCCAACACTCTGAATCAGGAAGTGTTGGCAGCCATCTTGTGCCTCGGTAGAACTGAGGCACAAGAAAACCGGAAAAAAGGCGCACAACGCGACAAGGGGGCAGGGTAGAAAACACCCTGACCCCCTAGGCCTGCTCAGGGGGTCCCACAAGGACCCCCAAGGCCCAAAAAAATGTTTTTTATTTTTTTTTAAATCGCAGGATGCCCTTAGGGTCCGCGCATCCCGCTGATGAAAAAAAACGTAGCGCGGCCTCCCACGCTCTGTTTTTATTTAGCCCCCAGGGGACCGCCACCCCCGGGGCTTTTTTTTTTTAAAAACAAAAAAAACCTGTGTGGGGGGCTAGAGCCCCCCCACACGCCCTGGGGACCGCCACCTCCGAGGGGCACTAATTATTTAAAATAGGGGGTCTGTTACGGACCTCCAAGCCCCGGGGACCACCACCCCCCAGGGCTTTAAATTATGTGGGAGGGGGGCCATCCGGTCCCCACCTGGAGCCAATGATGGCCCTGGGGACCGCCACCCCCCAGGGCCGGCTCCTACAGTGTCCTGGGGTGCCCACCCCTGGGACACTGCTGTTTGCAATGGCAGGGTGGAAGCCTCGCGGCTCCCACCCTGCCATTGCAAACTGCTTTGCTTCATTGAAGCGAGAGCAGGGAAACCTGCTCTCGCTTCAATGAAGTAAAGCAGATTGCTTTTCCACATGGGGAGCAGCATGTTAGCTGCTCCCCATGTGGAAAAGCAATGCCGGCTCCCGCAGGAGGCGGGGAGCCGGTGGGGCCGTGGGGGGATTGGGGACCCCCCACGGTCCCCAACGAGGTGGCCAGGCGCCAGGGGATGGGGTCCCCAGCTCCCTGGCGCATACTGGAGGTACCTGGTGGGCTAGTTGGCCCCCAGGGGACCTCAGGATTGAAGAGGAATTAATTCCCCGACTTAAAACGCGCCACAGGGCGTGTTTGCACACGTCACCTCAGGCCCCGCCCCCTTCCTTCACCTTTGTAGAAATATTCCTCTAAAATCAGCCGAACTACGAATTCCGATTTACTCACCTGTAATCAGGAGAGAACCCAGTGCTGCATCTTTTAGCCCAGCACTGACTCTGAAAAGTAATTCTAAGCGTACTTACCAGTAACTTGTATTTCCTTCCATAGGAATCCATTGTGTGGTTTTCAGCAGAAAAGTTTCTAAGTGTCTATTTTCACAAACTAAAAATATTCTTAAAAAATTGTCTGTATGACTTAAACCCATTCTTTCAACTGTTTACAGGAGGTTGTCCAGTGCTGGATCCAGGATCCACCACTGAGTAAGAAAAAGTAACGATAACACTACTTACCTGCTAAGTGAATTTTCTGCCATAGGATAACATTGGTGATTCTATGTGAAAAATGTTCTAAGTGTCAACTTTTAAAATACAGGATCCAGTCCTGTGGTTAGAAAAGTAATCCATAAAGTAACTAATTGCATTTAACTAGAAATTCACATTGAGCTCAATGTTGCTTTGTGTTTGAAATTGTGTTGCCCATTGCAACAACTGTAACTACTGTACTTAAAAGTCTATTGCCTATTTGCCAAGTATTTAAACTAAAGTAATTCATTCTGAGAAAGTATATTTTGTATTGTAATGTATAATGTAATTATAATGTAAATATATCTAAAAATAAATAGATTAATAAATGTAGTAAATCAGTATCAAACAAATCAGTATAACAATTAATGCATTAAAAATTGTCATTTACAAAACCTTTGAAATTCACTGAAACAACCATAGGTTTCAGGCCTGATATAGTTAGGAATTAGCATTTACAAAACCTTTGAAATTCACTGAAAAAAAACATAGGTTTCAGGCCTGATATAGTTAGGAATTAGCATTTAAAAAACCTTTGAACTTCATGAAAAAACCATAGGTTTCAGGCCTGATATAGTTAGGAATTAGCATTTAAAAAACCTTTGAAATTCACTGAAAAAAACATAGGTTTCAGGCCTGATGTAGTTAGGAATTAGCATTTAAAAAACCTTAGAAATTCACTGAAAAAACAATAGGTTTTAGGGGTGTTATAGTTAGCTGGACATTTCACAAAACCAATTGAAATTCCTCCGATATAATTAGTTGTACTAACTACATCTCGCGCGCCCGCATTCCACTGCTGATGATGTCACATATTACATCATTCATGACATGGTCAGTGACAGGGGTGTTATAGTTAGCTGGACATTTCACTCGAACAAAATCATTGAAATTCCTCCGATATAGACATGGTCAGTGACATCACTGATGACATCTCAATTGACATCACTGATGACATCACTGATGGCATCATCCACGTGAAAATCAGATACACCTCATCATACACTAGTATAACCTTTCATCACTCACTGTCAAATACAAAGTGCCAGATTTAAAACCATTGACACACCAATACAAGTTTCTAAACACCCACTCAGTGATTCCTAGATCTATACACACATCTAATCACTTACCTATAGATTCACTCATACATGCTGTCAATGATCAATAGAACACTATCACTTATACACCTATATCGACATTACACACCAGCACACATCCTAATCACTTATGAAGTCATCCTACTCACTTATGCAAACAATGGATCATACTTACTTTTACTTACCTATACACCTATAAAAACACCACTTCATTAATTCATATAGATAATAAATCATATTAGTGTGTTATAAAAACACTATTACAAATATACAGTTATCCATACAGTCACTCATACAATCACTGAGTCATATATATACTTATTTATATACAACAACTGACACATACACTGGCTTTTATTTTCCTAGTTTGTTGGACATGTACCATTGAGACATGTATTGGCTCATCACCACACCCATAAAGATATTCACTCACCCAAACCACTGTTATAACATGTAGTTTTAAATTCATATACCTACTGAATCAACTATTCACACATCTTTGGGCAGTCACACACCCCCCCACCGAACCACACACACATTCACTCTCCCATACAAATACTCAGTTAACTAATCAATCAATAATATAGACTTTCACGTAGCTAGTAACCAACTGGTGCAGCAGTTTACATAACAACTTACAAAGTGATACAGATATTCACACAGTTTAGTCACTATCCAATCTATTTAGTGAGACACTATAAATTAGTCAAGTAAACAGTCAATCACACCGTTCCACTGTTGGGACCTACAGTTGCTTGCACCTGGCCGAAGGGAGTACCTTCTTCTCCACTCTCAGATGAAGTTCTAACATCCACCATTGTCAGATCAAGACACCGTTCCACTGTTGGGACCTAGAGTTTGATGCACCTCATCAGAGGGCGTACCACAAATCATCACAAACTGTAACTTCCGACATCCTCAATCATAGAATCAAGACCCCGTTCCACTGTTCCGACCTGCTGTACCCAGGTGTACTCCACCAACTACAGTCAACCAAGGCCATTAATCATGTGCATCAGTTAACTATGGAAGCACAAAGTCTCAAGCACCTCAACAGAAGGACCTCTGAAAATTCACCTGCACGTTATATCGGACATCGTCCATTGTGAGATCAAGACTAGGGGTGGGCGGAATTTGCGTAATTGCGTTACGCAAATCTCCGCGAAACGGTAAAAAATCTCCGCGAACACGCAGAAATTCCGCGAACACGCGGAATTGCTTGTTCGCGATGCTTTTTTCCTGTTCACAATTGCTTTTTGCGTGCTCGGGGAGAAATATCTCGCGAACACGCATTCTGAGAACGCGAACAAGCAAAAATTTCGCGAAATCGCGGAAAGCAGACTTTTGAGCAATTTCGCGTTCTCCGCGGAATGCGAAATTACGCAAATTCTGCAAATTCCGCGAGCGGAACGGAATTTACCGCCAAGGCCTAATCAAGACACCGTTCCACTGTTGGGACCTAGAGTTGGTTGCACCTGGTCAAAAGGAGTACCTTTGTCTCCACTCTCAGATGCAGTTCTAACATCATCCATTCTGGGATCAAAAGACCGTTCCACTGTTGGAACCTACAGTTTGTTGCACCTGTTCAGAGGGGGTACACAAAAATCATCACACACTTTAACTTCTCACATCCTTAATCACAGCATCAAGACCCCATTTCACTGTTCG
Source organism: Triturus cristatus (assembly GCF_964204655.1). Lineage (NCBI taxonomy): Eukaryota > Metazoa > Chordata > Amphibia > Caudata > Salamandridae > Triturus > Triturus cristatus. Next base: position 343,980,376 of record NC_140587.1, on the reverse strand, counting down.
AACCTGCTGTACCACGGTGTACTCCACTGACTGGTGCCAACGAAGCACAATAATCATGTGCAACAGTTAACTACGGAAGCACAGTGTCTGATGCACCTCAACGGAGGAAGTTCTATGAAAATCAAGCAACAAGTAATATTGGACATCTTCCATTCTGGGATCAAGACACTGTTCCACTATTAGTACCTAGAGCTGGTCGCACCTGATCAAAGGTGTTACACAGAAAAAAACACAGAATTTAACTTCTGACATCTTCAATAATAGAATCAAGACCCCGTTTCAGTATTTGGACGTGCTCTACCGCGTTGTACTCCAGTAACTACACTTAACCAACCCCAATAATCGCGTATAGCAGTTAGCTACAGAAGCACAGAGTCTGCTGCACCTCAACAGAGTGAGTTCTGCGAAAAACAAGCAGCAGGTAATATCGAACATCATCCATGGTGGAATCAAGACACCATTCCACTGTTGGGACCTAGAGTTAGCTGCACCTGGTCAAAGGGAGTACCTTCCTCTCCACTCTCAGATGCAGTTGTAACATTGTCCATTGTGGGATCAAGACACCATTCCACTGTTGGGATCTAGAGTTGATTGCACCTGGTCAGAGGGGGGTACACAGAAATTATCACAGACTTTAATTCTGACATCCTCAATCATAGAATCAAGATGCCATTTCACTGTTCGGAACTGCTGTACCACATTGCAATTTCAACTTCATGCATAGCAATGGCTGCTTCATTTTCCAGTATTGCTCGTCCAAGAAGATCGTGACTACATGGACCACTACTTTCACTATCTTGAGAACTTTCATTACTAATTTCAGCTGTAATAGTTTTTTTCTGTTCAACGTCATCATTCAACATTTTTATATACATAGCAAAAATTGTACATGCAACTCTACTTTTACATGTATTACAAGAATCTTCGTAACAGTCAAAGTCTCCAAATAATTCACTTTCACTACACCATGAATTAAACAGTTGCAGAAGTGCTAAATGGTAAAAGTCTCCCTTATCTAAATTTTCAAAACTAACTTTCTTGTGGTTTATGAGATTACTCTTTGCATGTTTTACTAAACAACCATGACATCCAACTACTGCATATTTTCCTTCTTTTACATTCTCTTTAACATTTCAAGCTGTAATGTTGAAGTACTTCATACAGACATAGCTGTTCCAGATGTTGACTCCTTTTCGGTTAATACGTGACCAACATATTAGTTTTAAGATTGTCTGTACTGTCTGCTTCATTTACTGCTAATTCTTCAATTTCTTCAAATCATTACAAAATTCAATTTTGTTTGCATGCAAGACCTAAACTTAGCCAAATGATTCCTCGTGACTTTGAATTTAAACTTGAAGAGCACAATCAGTCTGAACATCCATACAATCCAATTTCTTGGTGGGAAAGCATTTTCAAAGTAAAGCTGTACAATTCTTTACTAAGGCTCTTCTCTTGTGTAATTTCTTCCCACGGTTCTTTCATCTCTATTTTTTCTGATTTTTTTATGTACGATGTAACGTAAGATACAACAGAAATTGAGTTATCTGCAACATACTAAATGTCCATGTTCACATTCCACATTTTTAAAATGATTGGATTGTAATCATTGATATACTTTGACACTTCTCTTCTTTTCAACTTGTAGTTATTCTTTTGAGATTTCCGAGTTATTGTGTGCCTTACAGAAGAAAAAAAAATAATTTACTCTTCCTTTACAAATGTCTGGACAGGAGAAACCAAACTTACATCTGGTGTAAAAATGTCCTTTAAAGTTGTAGTTTCTTCTGCAATACTTTCAACAACTGTGACTTTGCAAACATAAAACTTGCTACCTCAAGCTTCTATCTCCTTTTTCTCTTGGTATCTCACATGTCACATACTATTCAATGAAAGACAATACTGTTTCATCAGGATCATTTCCAAATGTAGGTTCATCCTTGATCCATAGTGGCATATGTATATGAGGTGCACCTCTTGCTTGATACTCCTTTCTCCAATAGAAATCGGTAACCTCTCCAAGAGCTGTATTCTTTTTATTGCAGATAAAATACATTTTAGGTTGAAACCTATCATTACAATATCTGCACACATATAGAGGATCCAATGAACACAGTTCACCACTAGTCTTTATTTCAACATTGTTTATATTGGAATTCGCTTCTCTTAGAAAGTCAAGCAAATCTTCCCATGCATACTCTGCACAGCTAAGTGAGACAAACCATGTTCTTGTACCTACGTTCCATAACATACACTTGAGTTCTTCATGATGACAATACCAGTACTCATTTGTTCCACGTTGACATGCCATCAAATTGATTGTGTCCTTCTAAATTTTCATCTCTTTCTTGAAGTTTCTCCACAAATACTTTCGCAGAAAAAACTTATTAATGAACTTTAGTTTTAAGTATGTGGTTCACTGCATACGACAAAGAAGACAGATCACTTTCAAACAAAAAGGTGAAATATGGATAAAATGCACTGCCGAAATCTAGGATCTTCAGAATATAATCTGAAATTTCAAGTGGTCAATTAGAGAAAGTGGACAAGTCAAGGACTGAAGATATTTATGAACATTACACAATATGTCTTTTGCATTCAAAAGAAGTAATAGGAAACAGCATTGAGTTATTTGAAACGAAAAAAGCACAGGGAACTCCAATAAGTGTATGGGAGAAAACCTTGGAAGGTCATTATTTTCCACAGCTGTTTCCTACAGGAGAAGGTGGACGGTGTAATGATCCACCTGTACCGATTGCAGCTTCAGAATATCGATCAACAAGATTCATCTTCTAAACTTTTTACCTGTTCACCCACATTTACAGTTTTGTAATAAATATTGTTCTCTATAAGATATAAGGTAGCCTTTTCAACTTTATTTACACCCACAAAATCTTTCCATATTTTCCACATTTTTGTTACTACAACATTTACTAGAATGACTACTGCCTAATTTTTCTCTTTCACTCCAGAAATAGATTCAATATTTTTCTTAAAATCCAAAGGTAAGTACACCACTCTTCCTTCAAACCTCTTTGCAAGTCTGTTGGTGACAGTTTACATGTTTTAGGCTCCATCCGAATTATAGTTTGAAAAGAATGAACACATTGAATTAGAACAGACTCATATGTATTCAATTCTGCCAGTTCCACCGGAATAGCTACTAATTCTAAGTTATTATGTACTGCTCTAAAAGGCATTTTGTTCTCTTCTAATTTGTTATAACAATATTTACATATACGTTGATCACTACCTAACTCAAATTAACCTTCCACCAACAAGTAAATTGTAAATTCTACCCACTTACCATTGTTCTCCTTTTCACTTTTCAAATACAAATCAACATTCCTACTTTGACTTTTATAATCAGTACTTCGACAACAAACACATAGTCTCGTATTTCACACCACACTACATTAAACTTTCCAATGTCTTCTTTAAACTGATCAGTGCTAATCACTTTCCCATCTCCTCCAACATCTGTAGTTGTCAAACTTTCACGTTCTATGAACTGCTCCTCTGAACCAAAATATCGCATTTCAATATCATCACACTTTTTTTGAACAACTAATAAAGAAGCATATAAAAGACTTGTACTCAGTTCACTTAAAAATAATGCAGAACTTTTTACATAGTACACTTTCCTCATAAACTTCCGCATTTCTGAATAACATACTGCTAACATCCTCAACTGATAAAAAACACTTTTACAAACTTTTCTTCACAGACAAGCCAAAGAATGCCCATACTTCTCAGTATATTTTCTTACGTGACATAGATCTACTCCTTGTAACAACTTAACGTTCTGTTTAATGCTTTCTCTTCAAAATCACAATGAATAACTTCTGTTTTAAATTGAAAGCACTATCCACTATACTTTCAATATGCTGTTTCTCTTTCAATTCAAAAACATTCCTTTTATATTTGAAGCATTCTTTCATTGAATTATGAATCACTCTAGATCGAAAAAGTCACTGACGATTTTCATGAAACTCATTTTGTCTCCGAGTAACAGATACTATTTCTTTATCATCTTTCCTTTTCCTGGTATTAGAAATTAAACTCTGCTGCACCTTACTTGAAAAATTCCTATTTTTCCTCTTGTGTGATACTTTTTTCATCTTGTACTTATAGTAGAACAAAGTTATTCTGTACTACCACCATTTTTTCCAAATACAAACTTTTGCCTTTTGCACAAATATATATATTTTTTTACTTCTTCTTGGCATTTCCAAATTTTAATCCAAACGAAATAATTTTCTGAAAAAAAAAAATAGATTCACTTATTTTTCACATTTGTTCACTAAGTTAAAATTATAACATACAATTACAAAACGTCCACTAATGACTTCCACACCCAGTGCTGCAACGTGATTGAACACGACAGAGCAGCACTAACATGACAAGTAGTGCCATAGAACATACAGCAAGTATTTATTTAATTATTTACAAACACCTTTACAATTTCTATGCAATTGTACTACCTCGTACTTTTCACCTCCCTGCCACACCCCACCACCCCACACCACTCTCTCTGCAACCCACCACAGACAACTTTATAGATAGTATTTTTTTTTAATTTTAATCTATGTACTTAAGATGATATTAAGAACCAAAAAGTACACATAAAAATTACCAATATTAGCCTACAATTGTATCTACAACTTTCCAAACATAACACTGCCCCCCCAGTTTTAAGTGTGGGGGTAGGGGTGTCTGTGGGTGTCTGAGCAACAGCACTTTATTTTAGGTGGCCTCGAAACAGGTCTTTATGGGGGTCTACTTTTGGGCCTCGCAAACCTCATCCCTTTTTTTTTTCTTTATTGCACTACAGTGAGACTGTGAGAGCATGCACATTACTCACTACTTAGAAGTGCAGACATCATGCCAGGAGACTCAAATTGCAGGAGAAGGGAAATCCTTTAAAAGACACTTTTTCTCTCAGAATTTCCCTTCTCTTTTTGCAACACAGGAGCAACATCATCGTGGGGTAATTAGCAAACACACCATCAGGCGCACATCACCCATTGCCCCGGACTCTCTCAAACAGCTTCCCGAGCGCACACACAGCTGCACCCAAGTACTTCACAGGTATTCAAAAGATAATTTTTTGGTAAAGAAGACTCTGTTCTTTTTCACCCCTTTTTACAGCCCCTACATCCCCACTCTGCCTATTGCTGAAAAAATGAGGCTCCCCCGAAATTTCGCTCTGGTTGCGCCTCTTGAAACGACCACAAGCAAGCAACTCCAGCACAAACCTGCTCTGACCTTACACATTCTCTTGTTTTAGGGCTACGAAAAAACACGCTTTGCCTGCCTCGCTTAGGGGCATATTATCAAGCAACACGTTACCATTATCGCCGCATTAGCGGCAAAAAACTGCCACTAAAGTGGCAATAATGGGCTTGATAATATGCCGTAGAGAATTCCAATAGAAGCCCATGTTGACACCAGAGCATGGGCTTCTATGGGAATTCTCACAGGTATATTATCAAGCCCATTATCGCCGCTTTAGCGGCAGTTTTCTGCCGCTAAAGCGGCGATAATTTTAACGCCGTTTCTTGATAATATGCCCCCAACTTCTCACACACCCTCTTTAATATGAACATAAAAGCTTTCCACTTACATTAATATTCCTATACTGTACTTCACATGGAAATATAGAAATCAAGGTTCTCACCACCCCAAATTACCTCTCTGGTATACCTTCTCAAATGAAAGAAATACAGGTGTTCAGTATCTGTCAGTCACGGCCACTTTTAAACAGTGTACCTATATACAACTCGACAAAACGTTATGTTTCTAAATTAACATCTTACACTTAAAAACTCCTTTACATTTCTTTCGCTATTTGTACCTTTCTTTAAAACACCACCAGAGAAGGATGGTGAAGTATGCTCCACAAAGAGTAACTCAAAGCTTTGTTGTTCTTTATAAAAGAATCTGCCTGTCAATGCTTTTCGCAAACCTTTTCGACCCCTTAACAGGCTAGATGGATGAGTATAATACGTCCTATTTAGGATCGGGGGCGGACGATGCCCGAAAATAAGAACGTATAGTTGAATAAAAGGCGAGTGGATGCATGGCCAGATGCATCAATGCATATATACATAGATGGATGTATCAATGTATGAATGGAAGGATAAATGAAGACAGGGACCAGTACTTACGATAAACTGGTGGACTGATAGATGCTTAGGATTTGTTATGGGACAGATGTATCTATGGATATATAGGCGTATGGCTGCATGAATGACACAGTGCTTACAATAGGCAAGTGTGCTCATAGATGTTTAAGATAAGTGCAGGAACAGATGTATGTATGTATATAAGTAGGAATGTATGCATCAATTAAAAGATGGTTGGAAGGCGCAGTGCTTAGGATAGATGAATGCTGGGCTTTAATTGGGCCGGGTCTGAGGACCAGCACTTATTTTCAAGGAGCCTCCAAAAGGGTCTCTATCAGGGTCTATTTTCAGCCCTCGCAAACATGTTCAATTTTATTTTCAGCCCTCGCAAACATAGTCAATTTGTTTTATTTTTTATTGCACTGTAGTGAGAGCATGCTCATCGATGTACACATGTTTATTTTGCTCACTACTGAGAACTGGAGACATCACGCTACGTTACCCACGTTTTAGAAGGAACGGAAATCCTTTAAAGAATGTTTTTTTCCAACGTAGGATAATTGGAGAGGATTTTCTAAAGAACACACTGATACTTATCTTGATTTTGACCACGGCCCAAATTGCATAGCCCACACCCCTTTAAGAGCTTTGCCCAATCCCTTTTAGAGCACCCACACTTTCTGAAATGCTCATAAGCAAAGCGTATTAAAACATGCAAATTTGCGAGTAAAACATATACTGTGCCATAGGGCACTTTATAAGTGCTCCCAGTGGTACTACATCACCTTTATTAGCTTGACATCTGCATGTTACTATATTCTGTGTTTTAATCAGAAACATTCCCACCTCCCCCACACCCACAACCACCCACGCCCTTCCTTAACCGTACAAAATAAAACACAAACCCCCACCATTCCTAGTAGCGCCACTATAGCCATACACAGCCTTAATTTTAACAGGTGTGTGCCGGACCACTTATCAACAAAAAGTATTTAGACATGCAAATTCGCAGGAAAAACATAAACAATACCATAGCACGGTTAATAAATAGGCCCAGTGAAACTACATTACCTTTACTAACAACACATGCCCACGTTACAAATGTCTGTCTTATAATCAGCAACATACGCACATCCCCCACCCATACCATGCTTAACCTTACAAAATAAAAACAATAAGCCCCTGCACTCCCGTTACCGCCACTGTAGCCATAAATAAACTTAATGTCAACAGGTGTCTGCCGGAACGCTCATCAGCAAAAGCTATTAAAACTTACAATTTTGTAACTCAAACATACACCATACTGTTTGATGGTTCATAAATAGTCACAGTACCACTACACCACCTCAACACCCACCCTTGCTTAACTTTACACAATAAAAGAAACAGTCCAAGCAAACGTAGAAGCGCCACTATAGCCATACACAGCCTTAACTTCAACAGATGTCTCCTGGAAAGCTTATCAGCAAACCATATTAAAACATGCAAATTTGCGGGTAAAACATATACCATGCCATAGGGCGCTTTATAAGTGCTCCCAGTGGTACTACATCACCTTTAGTAGCTCCACATCTCCATGTTACTATATTCTGTGTTTTAATCAAAAACATACCCACCTCCCCCATACCCACAACCACCCACGCCCTTCCTTAACCGTAGAAAATAAAAAAGAAACCCCCACCATTCCTAGTAGCGCCACTATACCCATACACAGGCTTAATTTTAACAGGTGTGTGCCAGAACACTTATCAACAAAAAGTATTCAAACATGCAAATTTGCGGGAAAAACATAAACAATACCATAGCACAGTTAATAAATGGGCCCAGTGAAACTACATTACCTTTACTAACAACAAATGCCCACATTACAAATGTCCGTCTTATAATCAGCAACATAAGCACATCCCCACCCCCAACCATCCCTTGCTTAGACCTTACGAAATCAAACAACGAGCCCCAGCACTTCCGTTACCGCCACTATAGCCATACATAGACTTATTGTCAACAGGTGTCTACCGGAACGCTCATCAGCAAAAGCTATTAAAACCTGCAATTTTGCAACTCACACATACACGATACCTTAAGACGGTTTATAAATAGTCACAGTACCACTCCACCACCTCAACACCTGCCCTTGCTTAACTTTACGCAATAAAAGAAGGTGACCCACAAACGTAGAAGCGCCACTATAGCCATACAGAGGCTTAATTTCAACAGATGTCTCCCAAAAAGCTCATCAGCAAAACGTATTAAAACATGCAAATTTGCGCTTAAAACATATACCATGCTATATGGCACTTTATAAGTGCTCCCAGTGGTACTACATTACCTTTAGTACCTCCACATCTCCACATTACTACATTCTGTGTTTCAAACAGCAGCATTAGTACCTCCCCCACACCCACCGCCGCCCTTGCTTAACCGTACGAAATCAAACAGAAACCCCCACCATTCCCAGTAGCGCCACTATACCCATATACGACGTTAATTTTAACAGGTGTCTGCCGGAACACTTATCAGCAAAATGTATTCAAACGTGCAAATTGGCGGGTAAAACATAAACCATCCCATAGCACGGTTTATAAATGGGCCCAGTCGAACTACACCACCTTTACTAGCTAGACATCTATATGTTACGAAAGTCATTTAAACACCCTGTAGAGTGTATAGCAGGGCATGGAGAGAGTAAACAAAGTTCTAATTCCCAAACTTTTGATATACAGTCCCTTTACTGTATCTATATTAAAGATATTAAATGGAACAAATAAATTGACAAGTGTCTCAAAAGGGATAGTGAAGCTTACCATCGGTAAAACACAAACCACTTCAACACCTACACATATCCGCCACAGCGACACAGCCTGACAAATAGTATCACTTATAATCACATGTAGTTCTCTAATGTCAACAAAGTCATACAGAAAATATACCGCACATTTACATTTTTTTATCTCGCACACATTTATAAAACATCTCTTCTAAAGAAGCTCTCCCCAACTACTTCTATTCTATAAGAACAGACAATAATTAATACGTTTACAATCATATATTTTAGTATATCTACCTTTTTATTATTCACTAGTCAGAAACTACAAAAACTATTCACTATACCCAAATGAAAACTAGAACCCATATTCATATTTATCTTAACTTAGGATCACATGATTCAAACTATGCGTACATATAAAAGGAACGTATCACTTTTCCTATCTCCATCTCCTCTCCATGTAATCTCCAAACACTGTACAACAACCTACCCTGACTTACAATCAAACCTACCTCTCAGTGTCAAAAATAAGACCACAACCTGCCCACATAACATTTCTGCATTTCGTTTTATTGCGTTTAACTTAATAACACATACGTCTCCAACCACCACGCCCCCACCCCACTATTTCCACAAAAAGTATCAGTTGCAAACGTGCGACATTTTCTTTATCTCCAAAATACATTACAAACTCAAATTAACGCTGTACCTCATTTTCAAAACACTACAGTCCTATAAAGATGACAAACTACACTTCTTCTCTGTGAAAAGTTCCTAAACATATATAAAATACTTATATAACAACAGCTCAAATTTATGCATATTTCATAACCAATATCAAACACCACACTTTGCTAACACTATATTACTTTGAAATAAAAAATACTTTCAAAATTAAAAACATCACCTCAAATACTATAAAATACATAACACACCTTGTTCATTTCTAACTCACCTTTGTAGTTGTTATTCAGATTTCAAATGACACACGCATACAATTCTCTCTTTCTCATATAGTACATGTAAAGCTCCGACTTCATCAAGAATGAAACCAGGAATGGCACAATTTCTCTGTCGCTCCACACATAAATACATGTAAAGAACAAATCTGAATACTTCATTCCTTCAACGACATTCCAAAACTTACCTCCATTGGTTAATTTTGAATTTTCCGTTTGAAAAACTACTTATTATTCTGCGCCACATACAGGTCACACGTTCAACCTATTTTATCACCACACTTTCTGGAACCTTCTACGACACCTGCAGGTTAAAAGTTCACCTTTTTTTTTTAACCTAACGATATACTTTTGCAACATTGTATTGAACATTCAACGGCACGTGCACATTAAAAGTTCACTCTAGGGGTTAGCAGTTCATCAGCGTTATTCCCAACTCCAGCAGCACCTCACCTTATGCCCCCAGTGCCATCAGACCCGTAGGAGTCAGTGCTTTCCACTTTCCAAATACCAAATTAATTTCATAAAATTTACCTTCACACTCCCTATATAACACCCCCTAAGCACCATACACAAGTTACAAAGTAGCTATAACTACATACTGACACTACTTGCACAGCTGTGGCACAGCAGCCACAGCACATGACTTCACAGCATATGACACACAGTTTGGGCTCACACTTTGATCCCCGAGTTCGGCAGCAGCTCAGCTTAGCAGCATGAGACTCTACACACTACCTCACACATTTTCCTTACCCCAGAACTTTCAGACCAGTACGGGTCAGTAGTTCATTCTAGTAGTTATAAACACATGCTGACACTACTTCCACAACTGTACTGCAGCGGCCATGACACATGACTTCACAGTATAAGACACACAATTTAGACTCACGCTCTAATCCCCGAGTCCTGCACCACCTCACCTTAGCAGCATCACACTCTAGGCAATACCTCATTTAATTTTCGTAGCCTAGCACTTTCACACCGGTAGGTATGATTAGTTCACTTTGCACCCCCTCCTTAGCACACTCTAAACACCCCACAGAGGTTACAGTGCTCCTACCCTCCTATTTCCCAATTTGTTCGCCCTTTTTTCCCCTTACTCGCTTCCACGGAATCACAAAATGGCGGCCACCTTCCTCCTTCCATGAGACTCTAGACAATACCTCACATATTTTCCGTACCCAGGACATTCACACCACTATGGGTCAGTAGTTCATCCTAGTAGGTATAAACACATGCTGACACTACTTCCACAACTGTACTGCAGCGGCCAGGGCACATGCCTTCACAGCATAAGACACACAGTGTGGGCTCACGCTTTAATCCTCAAGTTGCGCACAAGCTCACCTTAGAAACATCACAAACTAGCCAATACCTCACTTACTTTTCGTAGCCTAGAACTTTCACACCAGTAGGTATGATTAGTTCTCTCCGCATACCCTCTATAGCACACCCTAAACACTCCATAAAGGTTACAGTGCTGCTACCCTCCTCTTTCCCACATTTTTTGCCCTTTTTCCCCCTTACTTGCTTCAACGGAATCACAAAATGGCGGCCAACACTTCCTAGTTGCAAATGCTTGCAGTGCTTGCAGCCAATCAGCAGCAAACTCATGCTCGTAATGCATCAGCCAATGAGATGGCAGAATTCCCAAATATCGATATCTGTAAATTTCGATATTTCTCAAAAACTACTGAATGGATTTACACCAAATAAACAAAAGCATGCTTTCTAGACCAAGACCCTTCTCCCTGCCAAATTTGGGGTAATTCCGTTTACCCGTTCAACCTGTAGCCTTGTCTAAAATTTCCTATGGAAATTAACATTGAAAAAACATGTTTTGGGACCCCCCTTTTTTTCTCGGCCTCCCCTTGACGAATCACCGCCAAACTTTCCCCATAGGAGCTGATCTCAGATCTCAGAATTAGTTTTGAAAATTTCACGAAGATTCATCAATCGGCGCCAAAGTTATTGCAAATAGAATGTTGCCATTTTCCTATAGTTACTAGGTCCTAACTATAACTACCTACTGGCGACCGCCAGTAGGTAATATATATTTTTTTATATATATATATATTACCTACTGGTGGTCGCCAGTAGGTAGTTATAGCTAGGACCTATTATCCATAGGAAAATCGTAACATTCTTTTCCCAATAACTTTGGCGTTGCTTGACAAATCTTCGCGAAATTTTCAAAACTCGTGGGGCGCTCCGGTCAGCTCCCATCATAAACGTTTCGGGGTGATTCGGCAAGCAGGGGCCAAGAAAAAAGGGGGGTCCCAAAACGTGTTTTCTCCATGTTAATTTCCATATGAAACTTTAGACACGGATACAGCCGGAACTGCTGAACGGAATTACACCAAATTTGGCGATAAGGTAACCCTTGGTTCAGAAAGATCCCTTTTTGTTAAATGGTGTAAATCCGTTCAATAGTTCATGAGAAATTAGAAAAAGAAAAAGTTGCAATATCTGGGCGGAGTCTAACAACACATCTCATCGTGAGATCTGATTGGCTGTCGGCACTTCATCCTGGAATTGCTGGCATCCATCTTGGGACCAAAATACATGATAGTACCCCATTGAAATGCATTGTAGTGAATCGAAGATTTTGAGGGTTACCAAAAGAAGAACTATAAAGGTGATAACAGACTTTAGTTACATTAGAATTCATTTGTTGATGGTACCATACTAATTTCAGGAATTGTGATGTGTTCTAAGGTGATTTTACCCTGTGAAAAACCTTCGGCTGGGATATCATAAATCATGTTTGAGAGAAAACTGAAGCTAAAATGAGAGCATATTTCTGTAAATTCACATTATCTTTCTCAGTCGTGTGAGCATGAAGTCTGTCACTCTCAGTAAATCATGTACATCCAACAAGGGCAGAGACTGTCATTGTATTCCTTTGTGTTCTACTGCAGCTTCCCAGAGTGCTCTAAAGAACAACTAGAGCGCTAACAGCCTTACTTATGACAAAAGTATGGCACACCTGAAGCCATCTTGATTGGAATAAACTGGTAACACTTAAAACATTTAATTTGAAAAGGAACACAATGATGGGGTTTATTTTGTCATAGACATTATGGTTAATGCTGTAGCAAGAAAAATTAGGACATGTTTCAAGTGTGATCTCAAATATCTTCCTGTTATATTTCAACAGGAGCAGCCTGTCAGTTGATGCCTTTGGGTTCTACTGCAGCTACCCAGAGTGTTCTAAAGAACAACTAGAGAGCTAACAGCCTTACTTATGACAAAAATATGGCACACCTGAAGCCATGTTGATTGGAATAAACTGGTAACTCTTAAAACATTTAATTTAAAAAGGAACAAAATGACGGGATTCATTTTGTCATAGAAATTATGGTTAGTGCTGTAGAAAGAAAAATTAGGACATGTTTCAAGTGTGATCTCAAATATCTTCCTGTTATATTTCAACAGGAGCAGCCTGTCAGTTGATACCTTTGTGTTCTACTGCAGCTTCCCCGAGTGTTCTAAAGAACAACTAGAGCACTAACAGTCTTACTTATGACAAAATTAAGGGATACCTGAAGCCATCCTGATTGGAATAAACTGGTAACTCTTAAAACATTTAATTTAAAAGGGAACACAATGAGGGGGTTCATTTTGTCATATAAATTATGGTCAGTGCTGTAGAAAGAAAAATTAGGACATGTTTTAAGTGAGATCTCAAATATCTTCCTGTTATATTTCAATAGGAGCAGCCTGTCAGTTGATGCCTGTGTGTTCTACTGCAGCTTCCCAGAGTGTTCTAAAGAACAACTAGAGCGCTAACAGCCTTACTTATGACAAAAATATGGCACACCTGAAGCCATCTTGATTGGAATAAACTGGTAACACTTAAAACATGTAATTTAATAAGGAACAAAATGAGGGGGTTCATTTTGTTATAGAAATTATGATCAGTGCTGTAGAAAGAAAAATTAGGACATGTTTTAAGTGAGATCTCAAATATATTCCTGTTATATTTCAACAGGAGCAGCCTGTCAGTCAATGCCTTTGTGTTCTACTACAGCTTCCCAGAGTGTTCTAAAGAACAACTAGAGAGCTAACAGTCTTACTTATGACAACATTATGGCACACCTGAAGCCATCTTGATAGGAATAAACTGGTAACACTAAAACATTTAATTTAAAAAGGAACAAAATGAGGGGGTTTATTTTGTCATAGAAATTATGATTAGTGCTGTGGAAAGAAAAATTAGGACATGTTTTAAGTGAGATCTCAAATATCTTCCTGTTATATTTCAACAGGAGCAGCCTGTCAGTTGATGCCTTTGTGTTCTACTGCAGCTTCCCAGAGTGTTCTAAAGAACAACTAAAGAGCTAACAGTCTTACTTATGACAAACGTATGGCACACCTGAAGCCATATTGATTGGAATAGACTGGTAACACTTAAAACATTTAATTTAAAAAGGAACAAAATGAGGGGGTTCATTTTGCCATAGAAATTATGGTTAGTGCTGCAGAAAGAAAATGTAGGGCATGTTTTAAGTGAGATCTCAAATCCTCTTCTATTTCATTAGAAAATTCTGGCATGCAGACTGAAACAATCACTTTCAATAACAGCAGTAGACTTCCAGTTAACTCCCTGGTGAGCAGTAGCTTTACTACAGTGATCTAATAAACAACTAGAGTGCTAACATTTGAATTTATGGCAAATGTGTGACACATCTGAATGCCTTCTTGATGGAATCAAAGTAAAAAACTGAAAGCATTTCCTACTGACGAGACTGCAGTAAATGAGGAAATTAGGAAACTTCATAACAAATAAGTCTGCCAAGATGGCCACCAGAGAAAAAAGAGCCCAAATGTAGCACAAATATCACGCAGATGTAGCCCACATATAGCCCAATTCAAGAAGTGTGCAAAACACTTTTTATTTTTAGTTTTTCTGCAGTTTTATGTAGTGCAGACTGATCGGGTATTGGAGCGTTACATCCTGCTTGGACCCCTTATTGAGTATTTTGCGCATAGTACATGAGATTGATCTTGCGAAACATTGAACTTTACGATCCGTTTTTACCTACTGGTTTTAATTAATTCTCACTGTATTGTATTAGGAAAGAAGATTTACTGTTTTTATGTACACTTTTATGATCTATGTTTCTAAATCAGATCAAATAAAGTTTAATGAATGCTATGGAAGGACGGGGGCGAGGATTACGCACATCTTTCCTCACTTTATTTGCATAGCAGTTCAAATAAAACATAACACAACAATCATTAAACAAAAGACTACACAACCCATGAACTATTAGGGGGTAGTCTCCAAGGCAACTATAGTCCAATCCTATCACAGTCCATTGTATATAATATCGTGACATCCCTTCCGCTTCCTCTTTCTTCACTGCTCGTCAGTTAAGTGCATTCCTTACATTCTTGGCTTAATCTGACGTTGTTGCTGTTCGTATAGCGGTTTCTTGTGCACGTTATTAGCATTATTGCCTTGGTATTGTTTCATATTCCCTGCGCAGCAGGCTCTTGCCCGAGAGCATTCTCCCCCTCGCAGTTTCTCCCGCCGTGCGCTCTGCGTGCGGGGAGATCCTGTCAGGCGCGTCTGGTCCGAGCGAGGCAGCTCCGTCGAGCGCTCCCGCTGGTCTTTACGCGCGTTTGGGAATCTGGTCACTCCTTTAGTGTCCACTTGATTCCCGACCAACCCTCACCTAATTTTGACAACCCTACGAGGTGATTTCCCCAAACGGCCACGTTAGTGACCAGCGCCACCTGGTGGTGGTAATTGGTATTGCGCCTCAGTCTATTCTTATAACAGCTTTGGGGAAAGCCCAGCTGTTGGAGCACCGGCGAGGGGGATACCTTAAGGATTTTAAGGGCATTTGTTCTGTGCTCACACCCTCTGCTATCATGTCTTCTCCAGAGACCATTTTTACTCCTCCTACCAGGAAGTGGAGGAGGAATGGCCCCCCAACTTCTCCCTCCAGCAGTGGACCAAGCCCTCTCTCTGGCTATTTTTAGGGCGCTGGCTCCTCTTAGGGATCAGGTTGATAAGCTGGCAAAAAGCATTCCTGGGGTGTTCAGTGACCCAGATCTGGTGGTGGAGGGTCCCAGGAGCTCCCAGATGGGGAATAAAAGGGCCGTTAAGCATAACGCGGGGCACTTGGAAGGATTTGATAAACTTACGGAGACCTTCCTCAAGAATGAGCGAACGCTAAAACATGCACCCTGCCGGGAGGAGGAGTCCGGAGAAAATTGCGACGCTGTAACCACCATTGTAGACACCGACGGCGGGTTTCCCTTAGAGGGAGAGGGTGTATCGGAGGACAATTTCTCCTCCGATGAGGATAAGGACTCAGGGCGTCCCTGGCATCCAGAGTCCGACTCCTCTCAGTCCCGGGTTGGGGACGGGGTCCACTCGGACATGTTCGAGCCTACCCAAATTTACCATCCAAGGTCGGCGGAGTGGACCCAAGACACCAAAGTGGCAGCATATGTGGTGGGGAAAATCCATCAACCCCTTGAAAGGAGGTCAGGAATAGGATGAGGGGAGAATGCCCCAGGCCCTCACTAAAGGGGAAGGTGGCACACACGCCTGAAATTGATGAGAAACTATGTACATTTTTCTCCAAGTATATGAGGGATCCCAAGAAAGGAATTGATAGGTTTTGGACATGGTAGGGCCCTTGACCCAAATTATTCAATTGGCGGAGCTTTCAAAAGAGTCAGGATCCCCTTTGTCCACGGATATTGTGGCTGGTTGGGCGCACTACCCTAAACCCTAAAACACTAACCCATCCACTACCCAAACACCACTGCACTACCCAAAACCCTAAAACACTACCCCCAGCACGACACCCTGCACTACCCAAACATAACTGCACTACACTAAACCCTAAAACACTACCACCAGCTCGACTCCCTACACTACCCAAACACTACTGAACTACCCTAAACCCTAAATCTACCTCCAGCACAACCCCCTACACTACACAAACACCACTGCACTACCCTAAACCCTAAAACACTACCCCCAGCACGACTCCTTCACTACACAAACACCACTGCACTGCCTTAAACCCTAAAACACTAACCCAGCACGACCCCCTACACTACACAAACACCACTGCACTACCCTAAATACTAAATCTACCCCCAGCATGACCCCTACACTACACAAACACCACTGCACTACGTTAAACCCTAAAACACTACCCCCAGCACGACCCCCTTCACTACCTAAACACAAATGCACTACCCGAAACCCTAAAACACTACCCCCAGCACGACCCCCTCCGCTACCCAAAGACCACTGCACGACCCTTAACCCTAAAACACGACCCCCTATATTACACAAACACCACTGCACTACTCTAAACCCTAAAACACTAGAACTCAGCACGACCCCCTACAATACACAAACACCACTGCACTACCCTAAACCCTAAAACACTACCCCCTACAATACACAGACACCACTGCACTACCCTAAACCCTAAAACACTAACCCCTGCACTACCCCCTACACTACACAATCCCCGCTGCACTACCCTAAACCATAAAACACTACCCCCAGCATGACTCCCTACTCTACCCAAACACAATTGCACTGCCCTAAACCCTAAATCTACCCCCAGAACGTCCCCTGCACTACCCAAACACCACTGCACTACCCTAACCCATAAAACACTACCCCCAGCATGACCCCCTACACTACACAAATACCACTGCACTACCCTAAACCCTAAAACACTACCCCAGCACAACCCCCTACACTACTGCACAACCCTAAACCCTAAAACACTACTCCAGCACAACCCCCTACACTACCCAAACACCACTGCTCTACCCTAAACCCTAAAACACTACCCCAGCACAACCCCCTACACTACCGAAACACCACTACACTACCCTAAACCCTAGAAAAAAAAACACCCTATGCCCATCCCCCTTACCTCTCACTCCTCATGGTACCTCTCTCCTCGTAGTTCCTGCTTTACGTCATCTCTGAGGGGCAGTGCACTTCATTGTGAGGAAACGGAACAGCCTCTGTTTCCTTACAACAACGTGGATCGTCTACATGTTTTTTAGAACGCATGGTCATTTACCATACATACCTTTACAACAAAATTTGTTGTAAATGCATGCGTGGTAAATGACCATGCGTTCTAAAAAAATGTGTAGTAAATGACTTTGCGATGTACAACGCATACGTGGTAATGCATGTGTTGTAATGGTATCACGAAGTAAAAAAGTCATTGTAACAGCTGTTTACCGATCAAAGCTGGCCCCTGTTCTTCAGTGAGACGTTTATTTGATTAATTAGGAGGAAGGAATGTGGTTTTTTTACCGAAAAGTGCATTCCCAGCTGTTGTATTGTGAAAGTGTCCGCGTGGCCTGGTTTAACTTCCGGTGAGAAAGTGGAAGAGTCTGTTTGGATCTAAAGGAGTTCTGTTGTTGGACGGGGCCGACGCGACATGTCATCAGAAAACATAGCTAATGGAAAGAGTCCTCCCTGAAGTGTGGAACAGTGCCATGAGAGGTCAACAAGTATGCGTCCCACCGCAGTATGACCGTACCGCTTGACCCATGTCCCGCCTCCAGGGTACAGGAGGCAGAAGTGGCATCACAGGTCCTCTTGAAGACCGTTATAGCACTAATTCTACATTTTGGTACTAGGGCATTTTAACTTTGTTGTCCCTGCCAGATACAAAGAGAAGATCCTGTGTTATTCAGTGCTCTCGTTACCTTTTTTGTGGGTTGTGGTGCTTGTCACTTCGCTGCCCCGCCAGTGCACACGACTGGGCACCCCACCTCGTGTGCCATCTGCAGGGCCTCTGCCCTCGGATCACTGGTTTCGGTTTTCTGGAGTGGCAACATAAACAGTTGCTCCCAAAGGACTAGCCTGAACACTTAGGTGAATATCCCCTGCACCAGCATTCCACAAAACTCTTTCCTAGTTCTCCCACGTCGATGAGGATGTCATAATAGCACGGCTCCGCTCGCGAGACCGTATGACGTCATCAGAGCCATAAGAGGACCTCGTTGGCGTGCTGACATCAGTTCCACCCATTTTTTCTGTGCCACCGAGGCAAACAGGCGGACCAAGACATTTTCACATGTGTACATAGTATAATAGTATAATAAATATATATTCACTGAAAAAACCATAGGTTTCAGGGGCGTTATAGTTAGTTGGACATTTCACTCGTACAAAACCATAGAAATTCCCCCATTATAGTTAGTTCAGCTAACAATAACTCGCCATCCCGCAATGCACTGCTGATGACGTCACATATTACATCACTCATGACATGGTCAGTTACATCACTGATGACATCACTGATGAAATCTCAAATGACATCACTGATGACATCATCCAGTGAATGTGGGTTTTTCTGAAAATTAAATATGTTTTATATATGTATATCTCAAGGTCGATGGAAGAATAAATGGGTATATAAGTGTCTAAATGGATGATTTTTTTTGTAAAATTTACTGTATAACTGACTGATTAAGTGTATCTTAGTGAATACATGGGTTAGTGAGTAATGTTTAAACATGTAAATATCTGTATCAGTCTCTCATTTTGTGTATAAGGGGCTGCATGGGTTGGTGAGTAGCTACATGAGTGTCTATATGGGTTATTAGTTGTTTTTTTGAGTATCAGTATGAGTGTCTGAGTGTCTGTATGGTTCGGTGGGGGTATTACTTAGTGCATAGGTGCATGAATGAGTGACTCACTGTTTGTATGTGTTGAAGACACCATGTGTGCAGGACTGTATAGGTGGATGAGTGTGTGTATGGGTGTGTTAGTGAGTGAATGACTTTCTCAAGTGTCTTTATTAGTAACGACATATGTTTTAAACTAGTATGTGAGTATTGGTGTATATAAGTGAGTATATGTGAGAGTGAGAGATTGGAAGAGTTCCTGTACAAATAAGTAGGTGTTTCTGTAAGTGATTGTTTAAGAGAGTAAGTATGTGTAAGTTTCTGTAGAAGTAAGTGTGGTAGTGTGTGCATAACTGTATATGCAATTAAATGGATGTTTGATACTTTGTTTGCTTGTGTGACTATGTGTGTGAGTAAATCTATGGATGAGTGGTGGTGTGTAACAGGATGTATAGGTGTATGAGTACATATGATGAGTGAGTACATGTATGAGTGACTGTATAGGGACTGTTGGTGAATGAGTGGATGCATGTGTAGATCTTGGAATTACTGAATAGGTGTGTTGTAACTGGTATTGGTATGTCCATTGTTTTGAAAATGTTAGTTTGTATTTTTAAGTGTGTGTATCAAAGGTTATATTAGGGCTAGAGGAGGTCTGCCACTCTATCACAAGGATGATGTCATCAGTGATGTCATCAGTGATTTCATTTGAGATGTCATCAGTGATGTCATGAGTGATGTCAATGACCATGTCATGAGTGATGTAATATGTGACGTCATCAGCAGTGCATTGCGGGCGCGCGAGTTATAGTTAGCTGAACTAACTATAATGGGGGAATTTCTATGGTTTTGTACGAGTGAAATGTCCAACTAACTATCACGCCCCTGAAACCTATGTTTTTTTTCACTGAATATATATATATGGTGTGCTGTCCTTCAATTACTGGAATCTTTTCATGGAGAAAAAGAAATTAATCACATATATATATATATGCAGGGGATACACCTTAGGAAGCACTTTATTGGTCATTGGCGAATGTATTTCGGCATATCATCAGCCTTCTTCAGCGCCCAAGTGTCTAGGAGGTTTGCAGCAAACTGATGGTATGTCCTGCCTCCTTTTTGTTCTTAATCCAAGCCCTCTCCGCCCCTAATTGTTCGCTCACCTGTGCTAGTTCACGTTAGTTGAAGTGAACTACAGAACCCAGAATCCTTTTGTTGTGGATCCAGGTAGATGGTGCGGGGGTGAGATTGACGCCCAGTGGTTGTGCGGGGGTGCAGGGAGTGATGCGTGAAATTTAAAACCATTTTCCTGCTTGATAGTTCCAAACAAAGCGCCTCCTCGGATCCCCTAACCACTTCAACCCCAGAGACCAGGATTCCTTGCGGCGGGGGCAGCAGTGACAGTGCACACCGCCCAGCATGAGGTTAATAACCTCACAACCGCCTTATCTCTTCCCGATATCCACGGTGGGCCCTGAACATCCAATACCTTGGAAAACATGCGAAACTGCCACAGCAGAGCCAGTGAAGTCTGGGCCATCTTATGAGGCGGGGCCTCTGTTTCGCGTCTCTGGCTGACGCGACGACATATACACCAAACTCCTTCTTTCGAGAGAGCAGAGGCCACACAGGGGACACACCTTAGGAAGCACTTTATTGGTCATTGGCTAATGCATTTTGGCATATCATCAGCCTTCTTCAGCGCCCAAGTGTCCAGGAGGTTTGCAGCAAACTGATGGTAAGTCCTGCCTCCTTTTTGTTCTTAATCCAAGCCCGCTCCGCCCCCTAATTGTCCACTCACCTGTGCTAGTTCACGTTAGTTGAAGTGAATTACAGCACCCAGAATCCTTTTATCCATGGTAGATGGTGCGGGGGGTGAGATTGATGCCCAGTGGTTGTGCGGGGGTGCAGGAAGTGATGCGTGCAATTTAAAACCATTTTCCTGCTAGATATATATACCTACTGGCGGTCGCCAGTAGTTAGTTATAGTTAGGTCCTAGTTTCCATAGGAAACTCGTTTTTTGTTTTCGCAATAACTTTGGCGCCGGTTAACAAATCTGAGCGAAATTTTCAAAACTTATGGCCCGTTACGGTCAGCTCCTATCCTGAAAGATTCGGGGTGATTCGCCAAACGGGGGCTGAGAAAAAAGGGGGGGCCAAAACGTGTTTTCTCTATGTTATTTCCCATAGGAAACTGCAGACAGGGCTACAGCCCGAACTGCTGAACGAAATTACACCAAATTTGGCAAAAAGGTAGCCCTTGGTTCTGAAAGAACTCTTTTTGTTAAATGGTGTAAATCCGTTCAGTAGTTCCTGAGAAATTCAAGAAAAAGAGGTGAAAAAATAAATTTCCCATAGGAAACTTTAGGCACGGCTACAGCTCGAACTGCTGAATGGAAATACACCAAATTTGGTAAAAAGGTAGTGCTTGGTTCAGAAAAACCTCTTTTTCAAAAATGCTGTAAATCTGTTCAGTAGTTGCTGAGAGACTCAAAACATAAAAGTTTCGATATCTATGGCCGCGGAGGATCCGCGCACCCTGCCGATCACGAGCTGCATTCTAATTGGCTGTCAACACTTCAAACCAGGAAGTGTTGGCAGCCATCTTGTGCCTTGGTAGAACCAAGGCACAAGAAAAGAGAAAAGCTAGCACAAAAAACAAGCAAAGGGGGCAGGGTAGAAACACCCTGACCCCCTAGGCTTGCTAAGGGGGTCCCACAAGGACTCCCAGGGCCCAAAAAAGCATTAAAAAAACAATTGCCGTATTCATGCAGGGTGCACGAATCCGACCGCGAAAAAAAAACCATGAAGCGTGGGCTAACGCGCTTTGGTTAATTGAAGCCCCCGTGTGGGTTAGGTCCCAAGGCAGTAAAAAAATGGGTGGGGGGGCCCCAATCCTCCCACACTGCCCCGGGGCCCGCCGCCCCGGGGCTTTTCATAAATATTTGTGGGGTCACACGGGTCCCCCGCAGCCCCGGGGACCGCCACCCCTGGGGCGTTTGTTTTTTTAATTAGTACACCTGTGGGGGGGGGCTCGCCCCACCACACGCCCCGGGGACCACCACCTGCCCGGGACACTAATACTTAAATAGGGGGGTCCGTAACAGACCCCCAAGCCCCGGGGACCACCACCCCCCGGGGCTATGTCAATGTTTGGAGGGGGGGCGTGCGGCCCCCCTCCTGGAGCCAGTGATGGCACTGGGGACCACCAACCCCCAGGGTCGGCTCCTGCAGTGTCCCGGCTCCTGCAGTGTCCCGGCTCCTACAGTATGCTATGGCAGGGTGGGAGCCTTGCGGCTCCCGCCCAGCTCCCGCCCTGTCATAGCAAACTGCGGTTTGGATTTTGGAAGAGAGAGCAGGAAACCTGGGGATGGGGTCCCCGGGGTCATAAATGGCCTGAGGAGGGGGGCCACGCAGCCCCCCTCCAAATACATTTAAAAAAAAAAACTGCCCATGCCCCAGGGGATGGGGTCCCCAGGGCCAAATATAGCCTCAGGAGGGGGGCCACATGGCCCCCTTCCATTTTCTAAAAAAATTAAAAATAAGGGCCAGGCCCTGGGGGATTGGGTCCCCAGGGCCCATAAAATAGAAAAGGAAGAGGGGGCACACAGCCCCCCTTCTTAAAAAAGAAAAAAAAGAAAATAGACGCAATCGTGCCGGAGACACCGCCCCCTCCATCAACACTCTGCAAACACATTGCAGAGAGGTGTAAAAATGGGCGTGGCCTGGACCACCACTCTGCAACGCAGCAGTGTGGCACTTACGGGAGGTACCTGGTGGGCTAGTTGGACCCCAGGGACCCTCAGGATTCAAGGGGACTTAATCCCCCAACTGAAAACGTGCCATGGGGCGTGTTCACACAGTGGTGAAGTGAGGAGGTGGGGCCTGAGGTGACATGTGCAAACACGCCCTGTGGCACACTTTACATTGGGGAATTAATTCTCCTTCAATCCTGAGGGCCCTGGGAGCCAACTAGACAACCAGGTACCTCCAGTAAACCCCACAGGTCTGCGTTGCAGAGAGGTGGCCCAGGCCACGCCCCTTTTTACACCTCTCTGCAATGCAGCACTGTGGCGCTTACTGGAGGTACCTGGACCCCAAGGACCCTTAGGATTCAAGAGGACTTAATCCCCCAAAGTACAATGCGCCAAGGGAGGTGTTTGCAGAGTGGTGGAGAAAGGGGGCATGGCCTTGGTCTACCTCTCACCAATCCCACTGCGTGGGGCTTACTGGAGGTAAAAGGTAGGCTAGTTGGCTAATGGACCCCCAGCAGTGAAGGGGACTTCAATCCCCATCCAAGAGCTTACCAGGGAGTGCGTTTGCAGAGTGGTGGGCAAAGTGGGCCTGGCCTGGTACGAGTACTTAACAATGCCGCTGTGTGGGACTGACTGGAGGTAATAGTTTGGGAGGTTGGCCCCCAAGGATGTCCTTGGGGACCAACTACCCCTCTTGTTACCTACAGTAAGTCCCACACAGTGGGTTTGCTAAGACGTCTTCGGAGGCCATGGCCAATTTCTCTACCACTCTGCAAACATGCCTCGTGGCAGACTACGGGATGGGGTAATAAGTCCAATTTAGTCCTGAGGGAGTTTGGGGGCCAAGAATCCCTCCTGGTACCTCCTGTAAGTCCTACACAGTGGAATTCCTGAGCGTTGTTTGGACGCCCAGCACCCTTTCTCCACCACTCTGCAAATGTGACTACTAGTTAAAGTAGCATATTTCTGCTCCTCTGACTTAGAGGTAATTTTAATCCCCCTTCCCTATTATGTACTAGGGGCTTACAGAGGAGGTCATGCTAATCACAGGGGTACCCCAACACATAGTGTTCCCTAGTGTATGTAGGTGTTTTCACTGTATTCTAAGTGTATTTTAGCATAGCACTGGCTCTAGGCCTGGTTAGTCAGAGTCAGTTACCACCAGTACCCGTGTAACAAGGCCTCTTTCTGCTCCTCTGTTGGTTGTTTCTGCACATGTCTTGCTTCTTCCTACACTTTTCTTCGTCTTTGTGGACGACTGTTGCTTCTTTTTGCATTCCTTTTCCTTCTTTCTGTGCGTTTTATCATCTTACTGCACATGTCCTAACTCTGTATGCATAGTTAGAAACTAGCATTTAAAAAACCTTTGAAATTCATTTAAAAAACCATAGGTTTCAGGCACATTATAGTTAGAAATTAGCATTTTAAAAACCTTTGGATTTCTCTGAAAAAACCATAGGCCTCAGGCACGTTATAGTTAGAAATTAGCATTTAACAAACCTTTGAAATTCACTGGAAAAACCATAGGTTTCAGGCACGTTATAGTTAGAAATTAGCATTTAAAAAGCCTTAGATATTCACTGAAAAAACCATACCTTTCAGGGGCATTATAGTTAGTTGGACATTTCACTGGTACAAAACCATAGAAATTCCCCCCTTATAGTTAGTTCAGTTAACTATAACTCGCGCTCCTGCAATGCACTGCTGATGACGTCACATATTACATCACTCATGACATGGTCATTGACATCATTCATGATATCACTGATGACAGCTCAAATGACATCACTGATGATATCATCCTTGTGATAGAGTGGCAGACCTCCTCTCACCCTAATATAACCTTGGATACACACACTCTCAAATACAAAATACCATTTTCAAAACAATGGACACACCAATACCAGTTAAAACATACCCATTCACTAATTCCAAGATCTACACACACATCCACTCATTCACCAAAAGTCCTATACAGTCACTCATACATGCACTCACTCATCATATGTACTCATACACCTATATATACACTTACACACCGCCACTCATCCATAGAGTTACTCACACACATAGTAACACATGCAAAGAAAGTATCAAACATCCATTTACTTGCGTATACAGTCATACACACACCACCGCACTTACTTCTACAGAAACTAACACATACTTAATCTCTTAAACAATCACTTATAGAAACACATACTCGTTTATACAGGTACTCTTCCAATATCTCACTCTCACATATTATACTCACTTACATACACCAATACTCACATATACTAGTTTAAAACATATGTAGGTATTCATAAAGACACTACTGAGATAGTCATTCACTCACCAACACACCCATAAACACACTCATCCACCCATGCAGTCCTGCACACATGCTGTCTTCAACACATACAAACAGTGACTCACCAATTCATGCATCTATGCACAAAGTAATACCCCCAATGAACCACCCAGACACTCAGACACTCATACTGATACTCAAAAAACCAACTAGTAACCCATATAGACAATGATGTAGCTACTCACCAACCCATGCTGCCACTTACACACAAAGTGAGAGACTGATACAGATATTTACACATTTAAAGATTACTCACTAACCCATGTATTCACTAAGATACACTTAATCAGTCAGTTATACAATCAGTTTCACACAAATAAAATCATCCATTTACACACTTATATACCCACTTATTCTTCCATCTACCTCAACATATACATATAAAAAACATATTTAAATTTCACAAAAACCCACATTCACTGGATGATGTCATCAGTGATGTCATCAGTGATGCCATTTGAGATGTTATCAGTGATGTCATGAGTGATGTCACTGACCATGTGATGAGTGATGTAATATGTGAAGTCATCAGCAGTGCATTGCGGGGGCGCGAGTTATAGTTAGCTGAACTAACTATAACGGGGGAATTTCTATGGTTTTGTACGAATGTCCAACTAACTATAACGCCCCTGAAACCTATGTTTTTTTCAGTGAATATATATATATATATATTTTAATATCAGTGACCGGTGAGCTCCTGAAATGCCGTAACTGGTATATTGCGGGTCCAGTGTCAGCAATGGTAGCAGTAATCATCAATTATGTAAACAGGAAACCATTCCAGAAATCAAGATTGACGAATGCGGAATACAAAGCCACCCGTGTTAGTTAAGAAGCCTTAATCAAGTTTACACAATGTGCTCCACTCACTGTGAAAATAAGCCACAACATAATGGACAAAAACAAAATACTATACAGGTTAGATTTGCCTGTAAATTCATACATTAAAAACATTTCTTATTACACACTTTGAAATAAACTTTATATTTCATACAGTAAATTAAATTCATGATAAAATAAATTCAAGTTAATCATATTCAAAATTCATATGAAAATACAAATTCATTCAATAACGAATTACATATTTTAAAATGTCCAATTCGTTCCCCTATTTGATGTATTGGTGCAAATGTTGAACTGGCACAGTAAATATATACACATAACGGAGATTCTGGTCATCCAATATTCAACCTGTGAGAAAAATAACTAGTAATGGAATGAGGTCTCCCTATTTACGTTATTCGCCTGTTTATGAATACTAATAAGCATCTATGAAGGTTCAGCACTATTCACATACAACTGTGACTTTGAGATCAATTCATAGGATAGCATAAATTGCCTGAAATCCGTTTACGGGATTTACCACAAACAGTCCGAAATTGAAAGAGACTCCACCTGCAACAGTCCCAATTCCAATATTAATTATTAGCAAAACATCAAGAGCCAGTGTCCATATCTTAGGATGATCGGTATCAACCTATGCTAAAAATGTGCCATAGTGAGTGAAAGCTAAGTGTAAAGAGTGAAAATAATGAAATAAAGATATATACTGAAAGAGACATGACAGATGGGAAGGAAATGACTTTCTAGCTGCCATTGTGTGTGGTCAATTCCTCAATGCTATTCATGCAATTATGTATTATTGTATTCAGATCAATTATGAACCTGGATTCCAAAATCTGAAATTGTTTCTCCATTTCCCCACCTCTTGTGTGCTTCAAAATGTGATGAATTCCAAACAATTTCACCTGATCGCTGTTGCTGTTATGCATGATTTGAAAATGTCGAGCTACCAGGTAGTTAAAATCTTTGTTTGTTATAGCTCGCAAATGTTGCAGTATTCTCATCTTTAGTGTTAAGTTGGTGCTACCAACATATCTTAAGTCACAAGGGCATTCAAGGACATATATGGCAAAATCAGTAGTGCATGTTATACATTTGTGAATGTGTTTTGTCCTTACATTTCAAGTGGTATAGCTTCTACAGCTTTGGCTGTTTTTACAGGCTTTGCAATAATTACAATTGTGAAAGCCCCCTTGTTCTCACATCCAGGTGGTAGCCACAATAGGCGATTGAAAGCTATGTACCAAAATATCCTTCAATGAACAGGGGTTCTTGTACGTTACAAGGGGAGAACTTCCTAATGTATTGCCAATCACTGGATCAGTTGTTGATAAACTCCAATGTCGTTTTAGAATTAGCTTGAACTGATTGGATCTTTCATTGTATGTGGTGTTTAATCTAGGATTTGTGTATCTTGTTTGTTTTTGGAAGGTAAATTAATTCTTAATAAAACATCCACCTGTTTTACTCCTTGTAACTCTGCACTTGCCTGTGACAGCATCTTGTGGGAGTAACCTCATTCTTCAAACAATTGTGTCATAGCCTCCCTCACATTCCTTGATGAAAATGTTATCCCTGCTGCAATTATGTTGTGCTCTAAGCACTCACCATAAGGTATGCTATGAATGAGTGGAGCAGGATGATGACTGTGAGCATGAAGGCTGCTGTTGCTTTCTGTATCCTTCCTATAGAACGATGTATGCAACCTACCGTCTACAATGGTAACAGCAACATCCAAGAACTCACAGTCAGATTTACTCATCTTGTGTGTGAAACTGAGGTTCAAATCATTCATGGCTAAGGTATTGATGTATACAGCTACTAGATTCTCATCACCATCCCAAATTAGGAATAGATCATCAATATATCTTACCCAAATTGGAATGTTTATTTTTACTCTCCACCAATATCACTCTTCCCACCAGCCCAGAAATAAATTTGCTAGGCTGGGGGCAAAGCAGGTACCCATAGCTGTACCTGACTTCTGTCTGTACAATGTTTTTCAAACAGAAAAACATTCTGTTCCAGGCAATACAACATCATGGTCTGCAACATGTTCATGTGATCTAACAATGAAATGGGCCTGCCCTGAAAGAAATGCATACACGCATTAAAACCCTTCTTCTGATCAATGCATGTATATAGTGAACACACATCTAATGATATTTTCAAATATGCCTCCTCCCATTTTCCGTCATGTATCCTACACAGAGAGTCTGTACTGTCACAACAGTATGATCTCAGATTAGTGACGAAGGGGGTCAGAAAATAATCAAGAAACAGAGAAGTTTTTTCCAACAGACCTCCTTTGGTTGATATAATAGGTCTCCCTTGTAGTCTGGCAGAATGTTGGTGAATTTTGGGTAGTAAATATAGATACAGGGTTCGGGGATGATCTCTTTTCAGAATTGATATTCATCATTTTGCAATAAGCCTGAAAATGACCAACCTTCCAACATGTCTTGATATTTATGTATGGACATTCTATGCATTTTCCAACTGATTTCCTCATAACGTGTTGCATCGCCCAACTGTCTAGGGCCTCCAACCTATAATCACTCATATTCTTAAGAACAATGTTACCCCCTTTGACAGAGGGTTGCATGATTGTAGATGGATGTAGGAAAGTAGGATCTGCTTTTATGGTTACCCCCACTTTTTGCCTGGTGCTATGCTGTTTTTGACTAGTCTGACTGGGATTCTGCTAATCAGGACCCCAGTCTCTCTGCTTTCTCCCTTAAATTGTCATGGTAGATACTTAGATACATCCCATATTGGACACTGGTGTACACTTATCAGTCCCTAGTATATGGTACTAAGGTACCCAGGACATAGGTACACCAGTGGTCCCCATGGGTTGAAGCATGTATTTTACCACCAATGGGAGACCACTCAAATTTTAACTTTAGGCCTTCCTTTGCAGCCTGTGTAAGCTGGTGCTAGCATTACTTACAAAATATATAGGTTTCCCTATATCTAAGGTCACTGCTTTTAAAACTGATCAGTCACCCCTAAGGCAGGCCTTTCAATCCTGAAGGTAGGGTGTTTGGTTCTAAGTGTGAGGGTGCCCCTGCATGAGCAGGACAGCCCTACAGCCTTCAGAGTCCATTCTCCTGGGTTGTGAGGCAGCCATATAACATATAAAGGGGCACCGCATCTTACACAATGACCATCTTGAAACTGGCTGTAACAAACCCTATCATGTTTGGTATCAAACATGTTGGAATCATACCCCCACACCATAAACGGTGTGGGAAGTATGATTCCAAGCACTGTAAAGGCCCTCCGTTAGGCCCACAGTGCTCCTGGTACCAGTCTTCCAGACCCAGAAAGCACAACATTGCTGCTGCTGACCAGACACAAGATTCTGCTTTCCTGCTGCTGAGCCAAGCTCGAGCAGGGGAAGGCAAAACAATAGGCAGCAGGTATGACCACCTCCCAGACAGGGTTTAGTGTTTTGGGGCTGGGTAGGAGTGCTTGTCAGCACCACTCACTCTGCTTGAAGACACATTTGGTGCCCTCCTTGCATAGTCGAGTACAAACAAGCTCATGGAGCCATTGGCTCCCACTCTGGCGTGAAACTAAAGAATGGACATGGGAGTATCTGCCCCACTGTCCAACCTCTCCCCTGGGAGGGAACCTTGAATCGTCCCAACCCTTTCCTTAAGGTACTTAAGGGCTTACCTGATCGTGGGTCCCTAGAATCGTCGTGGGACATGATTCAATTCAGACAAAACTTCAACTTCAACCGTCTGGGCAATCTGGACTTCGCCAGACTGCGCTCTAGGCATCAAGGTTGCAACCGGGAGGACTCCTGTTGCTCCTGATTTCTTCGCCCTACTTGTCTACTCTAACATCCATGCCTGTGCTCCATACAGGAAACCTTCCAAGGCCTGTGGGCATCCAAGACACCTGAAGGAATATCCCTTGAAGTAAAGGTGTCACTTCCCTGAGTCTGCAGGCACCGCAAGTTTGCTGACCGGTCTGCTTATCCTGGGCTTCCACAGACTCCAAAAGGCTCAGCAAAGCAGATGGTGGCTCTTCACATCCCTTGAGACCTGCCCTGTTCTCTCACCAAGTCTGAGGCAAGTATCCCTCGTCAGAGCTGCAGGAACCGAACCCCATTACACTGTGTTGACTTGCTGTTGCAAATGCTTGTTGGCTTCTTTCCATCAAGATCTTTGGGCTCCAAGTAGCCCCAACCTCAACCATCTCCAGTGACCAAGATCTTCTTCCCCACCACATCACGTGCACCTTGGACCAGCTTCTTTGGTGAGCTGCTTGAGGTCCTCTTACGACTCCAGTGCCTGTGTGGGTCCTGTTGAGGGTCACCTTTGAGTTAGTTGGGCTCCCCCGATTGCTCAGGGCCTGGGGCAGCAGCATCACATCACAGGCGGTACAATGCATGCAACTACAACGCAGAAGTTACAATGACATTGTTGTTAAAACGCTAACCATTACAACGCAAGTCGTTTCAACAACTTGCTGTAGGGGGAGATCTAAACTAAGGAATAGTATAATTTACTATTCCAACACCTTCCCTACTGTTGCACAGGCTGGAGTTAGAATAATAAATTATATAATTCCTAAGTCCAGAGTGCCCCCTCCACAGGTTGTAGAAGCGACTTGCGATGTAATGGAATGTGTAGTAACAAAGCGGTCGTTGTAATGACTGTGTTGTAAATGCATGCGTTGTACCGCATGCAATGTAACATCGCATATTCGGGGCCTGCCCTGACTCCCCTATTAGTGGTGAGTCCCCTGAACCTTGTGGTCCCGACATTGCACCTTCTCTACTTTCCACATTGCTTGCAGTTGCCAAGGCTTAATTGTGCTCCTGACGGACACCGACCCCTCAACTCTCAACATCCGACGTGAGACTGCTCATGAATGGCTCCCCATCATCCATAGTAGGCCTGGGCGAAAATTTCGTTCCGTTCGCGGAAATTGCGATAATTTGACATTTTCGCGTTCCGCGGAGAGCGCGAAAATGTCAAAAATTCCGGTTTCCGCAGCTTGGCGATAATTTGTTTCTTGCTCGCGCTGTAAAATAATACATTCTCGCGCGCGCGCGATCGCCTTACCTGAATCCCTGCGTTCGCCGACAAGTTTTCTTGATCCGGTCGCGTTCTCCATGAGATGTTGTATTGTTTTTAGCCATTTGCGCTGTCTCGCGACAGTTCGCGCCCGCAGTGACGTCATGCGTCGCGCGATCACGTCTTTCTTCTCGCGATCTTGCACTGCGAGAACAACTCAAAACAAGATGGCCGCGCCCGCAAGCAACCACATGGGTAAGTTGGCGACCGCAACCATGCAGAAAATCTCGCGAACATGCCGGAAAAAAACTTCCGCATCTTCGCGATATTTCCGCTTGTTTGCGATAATTTTAAACATTTTCGCGATAATTTGCGAAAGTTAATTCCGCAAATTCCGCCCACCCCTAATCCATAGCCTCGCCTGGTCCTCACAGCAGCAGCGCCAAGGTCACCATCATTGTTTCTGCCATCGGTGGACACTTGTCTTCCGTGCCCCCTGGTCACTCCCGATTGATCTAGGCTCTGTCCCCTCTGCTTGCAGGTACTCTTCACCTCATATCCACCTTTGGGATCCACCAGTCACTTTCACCTTCCCAAGCAGTGGCCTCTTCCTGAAGTCTCCCATTGAGTTTGACGATGGTTTCTGACTCCACTTCACACCTATGCACCCAGCTTCCGTGGTGCAGATAACCTGGTTCCAAGTTTACAATAGTATGTTGATGTTGTCCCATGTGCACAGCCACATACAGTGTGTGCTGTGATGCCAGGAGCTCCCACACAACACATACAGATCTAGTATGATGTTCAAATGATTTAATCACATATCCACTGATTCTCAGAGTGGGAGTTCTCAGTTACACACATGGCAGCCCTTTGATCATCACCCTAAACTTTGAATGTAGTTAATGTAATGGTAGCAGTGATGTCTTAGACAGTTGGAATCAAGCAGTTTGTCCAGACTGCTCAGGTGTCTGTCCAGCACTGCACTACTGCTGTAGCCTTCTGGAGGACACACTAGTGTGCTGTGTTACATTCTGACACCTTTCAAAGCACATGTGGTGTGGGTCAGGGATATGTAATGTCAATGGTTTTGTGTAGTCAGTATAGGCATGATCAGGATGGACGAAATAACTCAAAGGACTTTAACAGTGCATAGTGATTGTTTTTTGAGTGCTCAGCAAGTGTGTTTCCAAATGTAATATGTGCAATTTTGTTAGATGTGTATGCTAGCTGTGTGTCACCTCTGTAAACAATATCTTGCATGTCCACTCAGTCTCTTCATATACTGCATCCATGCATGCCAACGCCCATCAGAAGATGTCCTTGAGCCATCGTCTGGAAGGTGCAGACCCTGGGGATCTCTCGCCAGCGCAGTGTCCACTGCCGTAAAAGGTGGGAGGACATGAGACGCTATACCCGGATGATTGTGGAAGTCCAGCTGGGGCTCTCGCAGACCCTGACAACCCTAATGGCCTGGTGGTGGTATACCCAGACCTTGATGGGCAGTTGAGAGCCCAACAGCAGCTAGGAAGAGTTGAGTATTGGCCTGTAGGCAACATTCTGCATGACTATCTATCTTTTGTTACAGGCAGCTATTTCCCCATCAAACTTGATGGTGACTCATGTCCCATGCAATGGGAGAGTTGTTGCATGTGTAGGTCTGTTAGTAGGTGCATGGTGTTAACCTTAGACTATTGTCCATGTTAACAGGAACCAAGCGGGGTCTGTCAATTGACAGTTCCCAGAGTTGAACAGCTACATGGTTGCCTAATGTTACAGATGACCTACATTATCTTTTGCTGTCGTGTGTGACAGTGGTCCCAAATAGGACCCTTGTCATCATTGTGTTTGGAGGGATGCTCACTGTTAGACCTGGCCCTTTTGACAGGTTTATCTCCAAACTTTTTGCCTTTTGCTGACCCTCTTTTTGTTGGCT
The DNA here is from genome assembly GCF_964204655.1 of Triturus cristatus. Classification (NCBI taxonomy): domain Eukaryota; kingdom Metazoa; phylum Chordata; class Amphibia; order Caudata; family Salamandridae; genus Triturus; species Triturus cristatus. The sequence goes on along the minus strand of NC_140587.1, from coordinate 343,946,948 downwards.
ATAGGATTCTGGGCACTTTACCACTGCTGATCAGTACCAAAGTGCATATGCTGTCTGTATAAATTGTGACAATGATTGGTTATCCATGATTGGCGAATTTGATCTACTGGTAAGTCCCTAGTAAAGTGCACGCTGTGTGCCAGGGTCTGTAAATCAAATGCTACTAGTGGGATTCCGCTCCAGGGAAGGCATGGCTTGGCAGTTCGGGCTGGACTGTTCCCATGAGGCACAGGGTCAGACTGATTTGCATATGGCCATGTCTGAACTGGGGTGGCAGAGTGGGCTAAAGAACGGTGATGGATCAAACCCAGATCTGTTGCCTGGTGTGAGTGTTTGATTGGTTCTGGTGCTCCGTCCATCACCACCCCCTTTTGTACCGACTAGTGGGATTGCAGCACTGGTTGTGCCACCCACACGAGTAGCTCTAAAATTGTGTCCTAGACCTACCACCGTTTGTCTGCATGTGTAGGTGTGCTCAGCCATGCTGCTGTGGCCAGTCCCAAACATTCCCTTTACTTACACATAAGGCACCACTATGGTAGGCCCAATCTACCCCCATGTTCAGGGTGCAGTGTATGTGAAAGGTGGGACATGTACCTGGTGTGTGTTTGTGACATGTCTTGTATGTATTTCGTTTTTCACCATTGAAAGGCTATCTGTCCCATAGGCTTATCATTGGGGTTGCACTGTAAAATTTTTACATGTGTAACTTGCAATAGGGAAAATATCAGAAAATTGAGTTATGGCTCTGTGAACTCAGAATTTATTAACACACCTTTTGATAAAGGTGTTTTTTAAATCCTGTGTTTGAAAATGTCACTTTTAGAAAGTGTACATTTTCTTACTTTACCATTCTGTGTGCCTCTGTCTGTTTGTGTATTCAGCGTCTGGTGTGTGAGTGACAGGAGCTGAGATGCGCATTCCCTCTTGACACTCACTGGGGGGTTGAGGTGAGCCCTGCCTTGCCTGGATGACCGTGACTCATCACAGGGCTGAAAAGACGTGGTCTGCATTTAGACTGGTGGGAGGAGTTTTGCTTGCACCTGAATAGACTGTGTCTCCTTCTTCACAATGCTGTCTCTGCCCGTTGTGGTCATACTGCACCAGGGAGGACAGGACTGGTTTGGGTTGTATTCATAGACCCTTGCCACATGGAGAACAATGACATTTTGGGGTATAAGTATTACACCTAAACCCCTGGGCTTTAGATTACTTCAAGGAAAAAGAGGACCCTGCCAAGGAGAAGAGCGGAAGGACTGTGTGAGGAGCGCTGCATTTTCTGAATGAGGGGTGGGTTGGCCTGCAGTTGCTGCTTCTGTCCATGGTGAAGGAAAAGGACTGACTTTTTGCCCTGCTGTGGTATCCTGCTTATGAAGAATCTCCAAGGATTTGTGTATGCTGGCCTCCTGTTGGAAGTCTCAGGGATAAAAAAGACTTCAAGAAAGATACTGGCTATATTCAACCTTCCTGGAGCAGGAGAAAGGACTTGATTCTTATTTTATAATATGGCCAAACAGCGCATGATGAGCGCTGTGGTCTTTCTCCCTCATGTTTTCACTTTAATGGGAATTCCTTGTGCTGTTTTGAACTCCCCCGCGCAAGGGAAGAGTTTGTGCATACCTCTGGGAGTGCCTCAGCACTTCAGGTGTGGCCATAGCATAGAGAGTGCTCCCCTCTTTGCCAGAAGGAGCCCTTTACCAAGCATTTGTTGAGTGCTTTTATGGGCCACCCAGTGCAGTGAGAGCGCTAATATTTTGTTTAGTCCTGGTCACTGGCTCGCTAATGCGTGTGAGCGCTCCACTATTCCTAGCGTGTGAGCAGAGGGAAAGCAGAGCTTGTGAAGTAGGTAGCACTCCCCCCCTCTCTGGCAGCTGGTGGGTGTGTCCATGCTCCGGGCGCCAACCGCACAACAAACAAAACTCCAGCCCCTTAGCCGAGGAAGTCCCAGGCGGGAGCCTTCCTCGCTCTGCCTCACAAAACTGAGGTCAGAGGGCGCGGCCCATCCTGGAGGAGTGGTGCCGGAAAGAAGGAAGCATCACCGTGACCGAGCCACGCGGCAAGCACTCCAAGCGGCCCTTGGTCCCCAAAGATGCAGTCAGAGTGTAAGAAAACCATTTTGTTGCTAGGGGAGGTCTGCCCGTCTTTGTGGGCAGTGCGGGTGCCTCCCCTCCTTGATATACAGATACCGCAGAAGCTCTGCATGGAGCGGGCAAAAGGGGTTTACGGTACTGGCCCCTCCTCTGTCAAACCACCCAAAGACCGGGAGAGGTCTCCAACGGGTTCTGCTGTGTCACGATGTGCTCTGTTTTGTCACTCACAGCTGAACCATGTCAATGCAGGTAGCTACCTGATCATGTGCCTCCAGGCACCGGGGGCCCTACTGGTCAGAGCAGAAGGGGACACCTCCACGGAGGTACGGCTCAGCTCGGTCCCCTGCCAGCCCTACTGTATTGCTGGTAAACGGCATGCAGGCCTCTCTGCGGCCTGAGCAAGGTTAATAGAGTAACATGGTTGAGTTATACATACTACGGTCAGCATTCTAAAGTCTGCCTATTTTCTAATGGTCTATAACAGGCTTCACCTATGAGCAGACATGCAATGTAAAAACGTGTTTACTGTCGTGATGATGTTTTATAACACGTGCAACATTACAAGTAGTTACTTTTTGCACTAACTGTTATTTATGCACCATGATGGTGTTTTGCATGATCTGATGACTGGTGCCACATATAAGTACTTACTTTAGTGCACTAAATGAGATGATAATTACCTAGCTGGCTAAAGTGAATTATGATCCCTGTGATGTTATGACAATTGCCTAATTGACAAAGTGGCTTATGTGATTTGTGGTATTACATGCTTTACATACTACAAAGTGATTTATGGTCTATGTGTATAATACAAGAGATATTTGTATATAACCTTGTGTGGAGTTCTTTCTTGTGGTGTGCCTAGTGTGTCACTGGTGTGTGTGTGTGTGTTGTGCAAATGCTTTACACATTGCCTCTAGGATAAGCTTGACTGCTCTGCCAAGCTACCAACGGGGTGAGCAGGGGTTATCTTGGGTGTGTACCTCCCTTACCCTGTCTAGAATGATGGGTTCTGCCAGGCTTAGGTGTATATGCTAGCCAACCAGAAAACACTTTTCTAACTCACATTCACTTCTGTGTCTCTTTTGATGATGGATAACTAACTTGTGGAATGGCATGCAATGCACTCTGGGTGCAGACACTGAGCACTACTTATCCTTGGTAAGTGGGGAATGTACATTCTCATGAGACTTTTAGCGCCACTGGTGCTATCTGTTTTGATGCCTACATGCTGGCATGTGTACCTTTATGTGTTGTACTGTCACACATACAACTGTCCTATACATGATCTGATGGTCTCCAATGTGTTCAATCCGACTCCATCATATGTGTTGGCCAATGTGCAAATGCCAATATAACTCAGTGGTGGGTATACAGAGTAGGTGTAACCACAAACAGGGGTGTGTAGATATGTGTAGTTGTATCACACATACCCAATAGCATTGATAGATGTCATTAGCCAGGCCAAAATGTTGAGGTGATGACACACATGGTTGAACTCTTCCAGTACTTTTAGGCAGTGACTTGGCATTCCATTGAGAAGGCTGTATTCAGTCAAGTGGGATGCACATGTACATTTTTGGAGGGACATTCTGTGGCTGGTGATATGCATCAGGGAGTGATATGCTGACATGTTGAGCTCATATATATCTATCAGCACTCAGTACTAAATTTTGTATTTGTGTTTGTGAAATATGGAAAGTACAGTGAATTCCCTTCCTTTGTGGACATGGACTGGATACCTCCTAAGCCTCAGGCTCATATACTTTCAGTGTTCTAATGGCTTTGGGATTTGTAGTGTGAGAAATGGGTGCTCACATGAACCAATCTTGACTGGGATATTCCTAGGCAGACTCAAGTCCAATGGTTATTTGTGTTGAAATCACACTCCAGTTGGAGCCACATTGTCTTCAATCTACACTTCTGTACTACATGTGACACCTACCTAAGCTATTCATGCACAACCTTCAGCTACGTCATCTGGCAGTAGAGAGATATGAAGGTGTCATATGAGAAGTACGTACAGTGTGGAATGGGCACGTCCATGTCACATTCTTCTTCTTAGTCACATATTGGTGCACTTTAACTGTAGCAGGTGCCCAGCAGTTCTTCATATTGTGGGGTAGGGACACCTGACCATTTGCTGATTGCATGGCCTTGTTTGGATGGGTAGGAATGCATTCCATGTAGACATCCCATTTGATGACATCAGGTAAGTAGGGCATGCTACAAGGGCCTAGGTTCACAATGTGAATATATCTCCTGGTACACACATGAGTGTGTATTTGGGACAAGATCACACATGGAGTTTGAGCAAACAGAGGTTATGACACCATTATGTGTGACTAAGCACAGATCACATACAATTCACGTATGTGCTGTTGCCAATGTTGGAACCCCTGTAGTCATCCTTGGACTTGTTGTGATTGGTGCAATTGTGTAATGTGCTGTGTAAGGATCTGTATGCCCAGTGTGTTCACAAAATTGCTATTAACATATTTCTACTTTTCTTTCAGCATGAGCCGAGGGCAGCGAAGGAGACAGGGCCAGGTTCTTTGGGGAGCAGCTGGCCACAGTGGTTCCCATTGCAGCAGTGACACAGAGGAAACCAATTGGCCAGAGGGTGGTGTGAGTGACATCTAGGAGCCAGATGACTCATTGTCATCTTCATCATCTGATTCAAGCTCCAGTGGCCAGTCCCTGACAGCGATGGACTCCCTTGGACCTGCGTCTCTAACATCCATGTAAACCCTCCCTTCTCCACCCTCCCTGCTGCTCCCCAGTCAGCTTCCTGGCTCCATTCTCCTAAGATGGGGACATTTATTTTGCAAAACGACAATTGATGGACAGAATGCAGAACAATGTCATACATTCACCCCAGTACAGAGATCTGGGCCTAAATCCATCGTTTTTTTGCTCACTATGCCATTCCAGTTTGAACCCAGCCATATGCAAATCAGTCTTGACCCTGTGCCCCATGGGAACAGTCCAGCCCGAACTGCCAAGCCAGGTCCTCCCTGGACTGGAAACAAGCATCCTAGGACCGGTTTCGGGCTTTCAGCCCTCGTCAGCCAGGAGAGCTTGATTCCAGTGGCATGGAGAGCAAGGGACTCACGTCTGAGCATACCCTTCCCACTCGGGGGACAAATGCAAAAACAACAATTGATGGACAGAATGCAGAACAATGTCATACATTCACCCCAGTACCGAGATCTGGGCCTAAATCCATCGTTTTTTTGCTCACCATGCCATTCCAGTTTGAACCCAGCCATATGCAAATCAGTCTTGACCCTGTGCCCCATGGGAACAGTCCAGCCCGAACTGCCAAGCCAGGTCCTCCCTGGACTGGAAACAAGCATCCTAGGACCGGTTTCGGGCTTTCAGCCCTCGTCAGCCAGGATAGCTTGATTCCAGTGGCATGGAGAGCAAGGGACTCACGTCTGAGCATACCCTTCCCACTCGGGGTGACAAATGCAAAAACAACAATTGATGGACAGAATGCAGAACAATGTCATACATTCACCCCAGTACAGAGATCTGGGCCTAAATCCATCGTTTTTTTGCTCATCATGCCATTCCAGTTTGAACCCAGCCATATGCAAATCAGTCTTGACCCTGTGCCCCATGGGAACAGTCCAGGCCGAACTGCCAAGCCAGGTCCTCCCTGGACTGGAAACAAGCATCCTAGGACCGGTTTCGGGCTTTCAGCCCTCGTCAGCCAGGATAGCTTGATTCCAGTGGCATGGAGAGCAAGGGACTCACGTCTGAGCATACCCTTCCCACTCGGGGTGACAAATGCAAAAACAACAATTGATGGACAGAATGCAGAACAATGTCATACATTCACCCCAGTACAGAGATCTGGGCCTAAATCCATCGTTTTTTTGCTCACCATGCCATTCCAGTTTGAACCCAGCCATATGCAAATCAGTCTTGACCCTGTGCCCCATGGGAACAGTCCAGCCCGAACTGCCAAGCCAGGTCCTCCCTGGACTGGAAACAAGCATCCTAGGACCGGTTTCGGGCTTTCAGCCCTCGTCAGCCAGGATAGCTTGATTCCAGTGGCATGGAGAGCAAGGGACTCACGTCTGAGCATACCCTTCCCACTCGGGGTGACAAATGCAAAAACAACAATTGATGGACAGAATGCAGAACAATGTCATACATTCACCCCAGTACAGAGATCTGGGCCTAAATCCATCGTTTTTTTGCTCACTATGCCATTCCAGTTTGAACCCAGCCATATGCAAATCAGTCTTGACCCTGTGCCCCATGGGAACAGTCCAGCCCGAACTGCCAAGCCAGGTCCTCCCTGGACTGGAAACAAGCATCCTAGGACCGGTTTCGGGCTTTCAGCCCTCGTCAGCCAGGATAGCTTGATTCCAGTGGCATGGAGAGCAAGGGACTCACTTCTGAGCATACCCTTCCCACTCGGGGTGACAAATGCAAAAACAACAATTGATGGACAGAATGCAGAACAATGTCATACATTCACCCCAGTACAGAGATCTGGGCCTAAATCCATCGTTTTTTTGCTCACCATGCCATTCCAGTTTGAACCCAGCCATATGCAAATCAGTCTTGACCCTGTGCCCCATGGGAACAGTCCAGCCCGAACTGCCAAGCCAGGTCCTCCCTGGACTGGAAACAAGCATCCTAGGACCGGTTTCGGGCTTTCAGCCCTCGACATTTATTTTGCACCATGCACCATGCACCTCACCCCCTGCCCCTGTCTCCCTTGCTACCCTAAGTGTGGAGAGAATTGATGTCCTGAGGCATATTTCTGTGGGTCAGACTGCAGTGCTGACTGGCATCCACGTGCAAAGGCACCAGCTTATGCAGATCGCGTTGTACCTTGAAGGCATTCAATCTGACATGTGTGCCCTACAGAGACGTATTCAGGCTCTGGCTTCCATACTCACAGCAGCCTTCCACCAATTCCAGCTTTTCACCCCACCTCCTACCTCTTCCCCATCCATAATCTCTTTTCCCGTAGCTGTCCAAAGCACACACACACATCAGCATGCATCCACATTAACATCCACACGCAGCACACAACAACAGAAACATAAGAAAAAATATAGCACACAACCACTCACCAGGCACTCAACCCCACCACCACTGCATCCAGTGACATACACTCAGGCACCACACCGCACCACCAGCTAAAGCCACTACAGACATGACACACCCAGAGGCAACACCCACACCTCCAGTCACAGCCCCTACAGACTTCACACACCCAGGCACTACACCAATACCACCAGCCACAGCCACTGCAGACATCACACAGCCAGGCATCACACCCATAACTCCAGGGCTAGCCACTACAGAGTACAGACATCAAACACCCAGGCACCACACCCACAACACCAACTTCCCATCCCTCTACCTCCAACACCCAATCCCTCACCTTCCCTCCATCCCAGTCTCCCAATGAACTGACCATGTTTGCCCTTGACCTCTTCCCTGCCACTATTGCCCAAAACCTAAAAAGTGTTCTTTCCCACCCCTGACCTACCCTTCTACTTCAAATTCCACCCCGAAACAGCTGCCGCCCTACTAAACCCATCCCCTACCATACAAGGACGTAAAAAAGAAAGAACATCACACCAGTCCAGAAAGCCACCCACCCCTCCCAAAACTTAAAGGACCTCATCCCCACCCCACCACAGATCTTCCAAGGCCTAAAGAATCTAAAAAAAACAGCTCCCTCCTGCCTATACCTGTCACTACCCTTCAGGCATACCGTATATCCTGTATGATCAAACCCAGCCCTCTCAAACCCGAGCCCAGCCCCCCACGGACTAACCCAACCCTCCCAATTTTAAGTCCAGCCCTCCCAAGGAGCAACCCATTCCTCCCGATCCCCACCACAGCCCACCCAAAAGACATTGAGGTGCCTGCACTGCCCACTAGATGCCCCTTCCTAGGGAGGTTTCCCTGGGAATGTCAGGTTGGCAAATTAGGTGGCACAGCTGTGTGCTGGACCACATCCTGGATCATGGGCTGGCCATTGGCCTTTGTTTTTATATGACAAAGTGGACTCCATAATACACAAATGGCTTTGTCAAGAAACCGTTGTCCCCCATTGCTAAAGTTGCTACTTGATGTTATTGACTAATTGTGTGACTATAGTTATGTTTGTTTGACCATGATAACAGTCCCATTTGCAGTGATACTTATGGTCAGACCTTGGGGCAAGTTATGGTGTTACAGAGGACGAAGGTCAATGTTCAATGGATGTATATGTGGGGTGAATTCCATTTGGGGCTGACACTGCATTGTATGGGATCAGCTATGGTAAGTATTGTAGCTTGACTTGTCCATTGTCTACATCTTTCAGCTTGCTGTCCCACCTGAGATGTAGGGTGGATATGTGTAAAAAGCGTATTAAGTAGGTATTTGTTTCTCCACATATGGGGGGTATTGTATTGTCACACCTATTTTGGATGTAGGATCTACATTAACATTTTTTCATGTATGTTCTTTCCACATACCTTTTATAGATGTTTGACAACTTCAGTTTCTGCAGTGTTTCCTTTCAGGACCTTCACTTACACATTAGCTTTGTGGCAATATTGGTTGTCCCTGATATACTTCATGCTACAGGTCCAGTGCACATTGAGACATTGAAGTAGGAGCAATATGGAGTGTAGCCTTAGCCTGTTGCCTTCCACCTGATTTGGGTGACCCAAATCTGTAGGGATTCATTCCTTTTTGACCTGTGACCCAGAAAATACATTTGGACTAGGGATACAATGCCCCTAGCCTTATCCACAGGATGAAGTTGTCACTCCTTGGAGGGTATAGGTAGTGTCACCAACACATGGCTGATGTATTATGTGGGACAAAGTGGGCTAGGAGTGCTTTCAGTCAGGAGTCTCTTTAAAGTTACACCTGGAGATGTGGTAGGTGGTACTGCAGCAGAGTTGAATTTTATTTGCACCCTACGGGTGAGTGCAAAAATGGAGAGTCTGATGGAACCCATCTCTGCATCTGCTTTTTTGACCTGTGGATGCTAGCCACCTGCAGAAGCTGCTACACATCTCTTACTACTCGCTCTTTCCATTTTTGCTTCAGGTGCCCTCTTGTCCGGATTCTCATGAAATAGGTATTGGCAAGATGTCCCTGCTTGATGACTTACAAACATGTGGCTCTCATCTGCCCACTCATTGTGAGTAAGCTACACTACTGCTTTTACACGGCGGTGCATCAATTGAGATTTACCAACATTCACGTCCACGACGGTGTTCATTTTGAACGTCATCGAGCAGGGCATGTAGGATAGGATCCATGTTAGCACAGAATGTAGGAAGCGGAGGTGAGTTGCAGCCTTATATATCTCCCTTTCCAACAGCTCTGATGAGGTGATTAGACCACCACGGTTGGCTCATTGAAAATGTGCATTGTAATTGGGCGGGTGGTTTTTCAGGCAGTCCGCTCTCTGACAGGCTCCATTGGTCCTTTCTGGAGTCACCACAGTCGTAATTTCCTGTCGGAGATGGAAGGACCGTGGTGGTCAGATTTCTGTACATAAGCAAGCATTGTAATCTGGAAGTTGGGGCAACCACTTTTGATTAGACTGCTGCTGTACCAGTCCTCCGACAGGACTGCAGAAGCAGGTCCATCTGGCATTGTAATGAGGCCCTTAGTTTCACAAATTGAAGTTCAAAATCTTCAGCAGGTCAAGGCAGCCAGCTGTAGCTAAAGCGGGTTTCATGAGTTTGGATAGTCACTGGACGCAGGCTCAGAGAAGATGTTGGTTCTGGCAGGGACCACTCTGAGTGGGAGAAATTTGAATTTCATGCCTATGGAAGTTCTCTTACTTGCTGAATACTTTTGGCACCTTCACCCAGCCAAGATTTGTACATAGCAATTAGACACTTTTTTGATGCGCGAAATCCTTCAGTGGAGCAAAGCTGCAGGCTGTAGCTGAAGATGAGGTCAGATTCAGTCTGCTCAATGTCCCACAAAATTGTATTTCCTGTAGATGAGAACCTATGAGCTGAAGAAATCGGAATCTACAGCCCAGCAGCAACACTCATTGCGCCAATGGGCTTGGAAGATCGGCCCCGGTCCTCCAAAAGTCTTGAAGTTGATAATACTTTAAGACACAGGTTTTTAAGGGTGGTAGGAGAAGTCCAGTCACATTCAGCCAAGGGTTCCAAGACCTCAGGAATAGCACTCGAGGATCAGGTCTCACTTCAGCAGAGGCTAACAGCAAAGTCCGGGGCAGGTCCAGTTGGAACTGGCCAGCTTGTCAGTTGCAGGAAAAGGCCTCTTAAAGCTTGTTGTGTCCCTGTAGCATGAATAGCAGTTTTTGTCTGTCCTACTGCAAACAATCCCCCAGTGCCTCTCAATGCTAAAATCAAAAATAGTGAAACCCTTCCCACCTTGTGCAGAGCCTGTGGCCCACTGAGAGTTGTGTCCAGGTTAATGAGCAGTACCTCCTCTAGGTTCTCTCCAAACCAGTTCTAGAGGCAGCCCTCCCACTCTGTGTTTGATACCTGCCTGATTGGATTGAAAAAGGGGGTCTGCCCAGGAGCCACCTGGCATCTGCTTTTGACAGTGGATGCCCTTTTGAAGTAAATTCATTTCATGGGCACAGCCCAACTGGTCTACGTGTCATAGGTACAAAAACATCTCCCCATACCTATAACTTTGTCTCTGCTCTGTAAACAGCTTTTACGCCTCATTCAGCACCATTCACCATTTGGCACATTAAGATAAATTAGCCTTATGGAGTTTCAGGCAGGTAAAAGGCAACTTGCTTAAAGCTACTTTTTCTTAATACTTAATAATATGTCACATTCCCCATTAATTTGAGCTTTTAATAAATATAAAAAATAGTGGCTTAATCAAGTATCTAGCTGGTCCCTGTCCTGAGATAGCAGAATTAATATATATTATTGCTTCCCAGTGTTTCTCTTTGAGACAGCCTTCATTTCTATGATGATAATAGCTTTTGGGTGCCCGTCACTTTAATGACAAATTCACATGTAATGTGTACACATCCTACATTTAAATACCATGCACCCTGCTGTCTAGGCTACAAGGACAATTATGGACAACTTATTAATATTTAAAAGAAAGTTTTAGAACGAACTGTCAAAATGCTTTATTTTTACAGTTTGTATTCCAGTTTTTACACTGCTCCAGGCAGGCTGCAATGATAGGCCTGAAGCCATTTTTGCACTGGCACTGTAGTGGATGGCACAATAGGTGCTGTAGTCCATTAGTGACATTTATCTGGGGGGGTGTGTAACTCGTGTAATTTGCGGTAGCGTATTTACGTGAGATGACTGCAACGTTATGCGCAATTACTGGTAATTACGTAATATGCATCTCATACTCAAAACTTTACCAAACGATCAGTTGGGTAAAAATTGTATATGAAAATGTATCAGGGAGTTAATTTTCAGTCGCTTGCATTCAGAACTCTGCTGCTCATGTTCCGATTTGTGATTTTGCACTCAAACATTACCCAATCAGTTCACTTGGGTGAAGGAAATTTTAGGGACCTACAGGCAAGTTAAGTATGCCAATCAGGGTTTTGCCATCTTAACCGTGCTACAAGGAGAATTACAGGCACTATACTAGTGTTAAGCAGTGGTAAAGTCACAGAATTGTATCAAGGGTATAGTACAACAAAGAAAGTCATTTCCTACACCATCTTCCTGCTGAGTCTGTCTTTTGTCTAATCCTATGCTATTTACTCGTCATTAGTGTGATAAGTAATCCTTAAATAGCTGCCCTGTTATTCGAGTTGACCACTTAAACAAAGCCCATCAATCTTATCATTTTTGATTTCTCCCCTATAGGTTAGGTGTGACTCTTGTAGGCATCAAATATTTGGAAAAATAATTTTACTTCTTCCACAACCCACTGTTATTGTAACAATGTATTTAGGCCTTTAACATTCTACCTAATTGAATTCATATTTAATCTCTCTTGAGCATAAATATAGTAGGTTTCCTAAACTAGTTATAAACATAATTGTGCTAAGCAATTTCTCACAATCATATTTCTCCATCTGCCCCCAATCTTTCCCCATTTCAGTGTTCCCTTTCCTCTGCCCTCTACCAATACACACCCTTCATCCACCCAGTCCCTCTTCACTACCTTAAACATCCGTTTTCTCAATGCTCTCATTGACCCTCAATCCTCCTGAGATCGTCCTGTTTCCTTTTGTTTTAGGAATCTTTTTCTCTGGTTTTGATAAATACTGCAGGATCAGCTTAAAGAAGTGCATGATCCCCAGAAATAGAACAAAATCAAATCAGGTTGTCGGTACAACCTTAGAAGTGGTTACATATAATGTCATAATGTTTCAGCTATTACAAATTTCCTTCGAGCATTGCCTGACAGTTTTCCATATTTATTTGTCCTGGCCAAGGAATTGATTCACAAGTCAACAATTAAGGGCCTGATTACGATGTCGGCGACCCGTCGTTGGCGGTCCAATGGTCGACAGCCCTTCGGCCCAGCTGCCTCATTATGATATTGGCAGTCAGACCCACAGCTGTCAGACAAAACATTGACGCCTCCACCAAGATCATCAACCTCAATGGTGTGGCAGCTGGAAGAGCGTCACAGAATGGCAGGTGTGCTGAGGCATGCACTACCGTTCAGGATTTCGATAACCCTTTCTGACAGCCTATTCATGGCAGGAACCCTGCCATGAAAAGGTTCCGTGGGCCCCAAACAGCGCTGCTGGTCATAGTAGGCGAGGTATATGGGTCCCTGGGTGCACATGTAGTGCCCCCCTTCCATTGCACTTACCACAGTGCACCACATGCCATGCATGACATGGTGTGTAGAACACGGTGCAGGAGGTGCTGTACAGCAGCACCATGGGCTGTGGCCTTTATTCCTTGGCCACCACATGCCTCTGCCATATTAGATTGGACTTCAGACCTCTAACTCGGTGTTCCAATCGCAACATGGCAGTCGGACCACCGCATGCTCATTGGGCTGTCTCCCGACTGTCGCAATGGCTGTCGGAGATCTGACCACACAACATCGTAATCTGGCCCTTAGGGACACATGTATCAAAGTACAAGTTTGCTAGTCCTTAATAGCGATTTGTTGCGAATCTCTATTAAGGACTCACAAACTGCTATGTAAGTAGGAATCTGCAAATATTTAGCAATTCATACGCATTCCTTATTTGCGACTCGCAAATTGCGAGTCGCAAATAAGGAATGGTTTCCCATTCATTCCTATGGGCCAAGAGGACCATAGTAATGAATGGGAATAGCGTGCGCAATTAGCGAGTACCTAATAGGTCCTCGCAAATGGCGCATGCAATTTCAGGGCTGCAAGGGTTCCTAAAGGACACCCTGTTGCACCCCTGAAATGTGCAGGTGTGCCCATGTGGCGCACATACATGCCCAATGAGCATGTATGTGCGCCACATGGTACTTTGAAAAATGCATAAAATTGCATTTTTAAAGGAAATCGCAATTTACCACCAACTTGAAGTTGGTGGTAATTTGCGATTCGTTACAGCAAAATCGCAATTTGCAATGTCTCCCAGAATAGAATTTAGGGAATCGCAAATTGCGATTCTCTAAATGCTTGCGCAAAATGGGTAATCGCAAATTTTGTGATTCCTTATTTTGCGAGTGGGCTTCTACTTACATACATTGCACACAGCAGAATCGCAATCGCAAACGTAGAAATTCTGCGAATTTCAGCGTTTGCGAACGCAATTTACCTTGATACATCTAGCCCTAAGTCATTACTTTCTATGGAACAGTGCCTCATTTTAGCTTCTCTTATTATTCCTTTTGTGTTCTCTGTCTTATTAGCACCGAAGAAAATGTGTCTATCATACTTCTCATAAGCCATTATTTGTCATGTCAGAAGTCGGTTCTAAAAATAAAAGATAGTCCTTGTACAGTCACTTGGCTTCCCAGCCCTGCTTTCTGTAAAGTGCCTTTGCAGCCCAAATGCGCACATTAATTACGTATAGACATGTTCAAATGAACGTCAGAAATGGCAGTAATCTCTCTTTTTTTTTTTATTCCAAAAACCCAATGTTCTTTCAGTTTTTTCTAGTTATCCAAATTTGCACTAATACCCTCAATTGGACTGGAAGAACTCCTGCCTCTCTCACTGACTGGTAGTCCTGTATTCTGTTTCTGAAACGCAGTGATTTGGGCTACTCCATGGCGTACTTTTGAGAGAGTAGATTGAAAAATAGTATTTGCTGCAATTATTTTTCAGTTATAGGGCCAGACGTACGACCATTTTTAGTAGTTGCAAGCGGAAAATCAGGCCGTTTGCAACCACTAAAAAGGGGATGTGATGTGTACAAACCCTATTTAGCAGTCTGTAAACTATTACCGGCTCGCAAAATAGGATTTGTGAGTTGCTATTAGGAAGGGGCATGCCAAGGGCATCCCTTCCTAATAGCGAGTCTCAGGGGGATGTGCAATTGTTTTCCGAACGCAAATGTGGTCGCAAATCAATTGCAGCTATCACCAATTTCAAATTAGTGGTAAGTCAATCTCAAACAGGAAAGGGTCCCAAGGGGACCCCTTCTCCTTTGTGTTTGTCAGCGAAAATGCAGAATACCATTTGCAGTACACTAAAAAAGTTTGGTATCAAAGTCCACATACACACAAATGGCTTTGTGAATCGTGCCCAATCATCTTTTGCGCATATCTGAGATACTTAATCTAAGTAAATTGTCTGCAATTAACTTGTAAAGGAAACTATAGGGGCCTAAGGGGCATTTGCTTGACGCAAATTTCTAAGACAGATTTATGAAGTGATGCAAAGCCACTTTGCGTGGCTCTGAGTGGTGTCATTAATCGGGAGTAGGGCAACGCAGCGCAAATTGCTTCATTGCGCTACTCTGCTCTAGGTAGGCGTCCATTGGCATTGCAGTGGGTGTTCCCATGCAACTCCCATGAATTTTGACGCATTCCCAGATCTACATACAAGAACTTGTACACCTGCAAATGCGCCTAAATATTAGTCCTTACCAGGGAATGCATAGCAAAGTGGAATTCCTTTATTTCTCCTCATTACTTACTCTTTCCATGTGATAGAGGAACATTCCTTTCTGGATTGTTTTTGTGAAGGAAGGTGTCCCTTCCTGCACAAAACCAATTCTGTGTAAAACACAGGCACCCTTGCAGCATGGTGCAAGGACATCTGCATTGGTGCTAGGCTGCCAAAAGTGTGCCAGTGCAGGGTAAATGGCAGAAATACACCGTATTCCCTTAAACACGGCGCATTCCTGCCCTTTCCCTATGGCACAATTCAATGCAGCAAGGTGACTTGTTGAGCTGCGTTGAACTGCTCCGAACCCTACTTTCATAAATGTGACCATAAGGGTGTACCTGACAATGACTGACTTGTCTTCCCGCAAACAGAGGAAATCTAATGATAGCAGAAAATGTACTATGTGGATATCAATCTGAGAAGCGTGAATTCCTGCACACTTGCTCTTTGCAAAGCTCTTTTTATAATGGGTTTGTATTGTCATGTTTTTAACTGAACGATAAACGTCTTAATCTTTTGTGCACTTTCTGTTGTATACCTAAAGTGCAGTGATTGGAATTTTGCTGCTTTACAGTCTGTGCGTGTGTTTACAAAATGACGTCACTTAAACCGTGATTGCTATATTTAGCAGTTAAAAATGCAAAGAAAAATGTAGCATAGTCATTTACTATTGATCTGTTTTATTGATTTTTCAGCAAGTATTTTTCATGAAAAATGTACAGAGAGGCTTTTGTTCAGGCGAAGGAAATCATCTAGCTCAGTCGTTAAGCAATTAGTGTATTATTTTGTCTCAGTGCTCTAAACTGATCAATAGGAACTGAATGAGAATGGTGTTCAGATACATGGGCCATTTTTCAATTTCATTCTATGTATCAATTATTAGATGAAATGACTTGCTGATGGAAGTATTGACACTGGAAACTTTTCTCCAGGTCAGCTAGCTCAAGAACATATAGAAGCTCTGCAGCTTTAATGAGAATCTTTACCTACAGTGGATTTCCCTCAATTAAAGCAGCAGGCATGCATACAACTTGGTTTATGAAACTATTTTTGTCCTTACTCAGATCCTTAATTAGATAAGGTTAGATCCATCAAAATGCACTACCGGCGTTATCATAGGCAGTAAATCATTCCCAGTTTGCGGAATTGGGTACTTGAATGTGGTAATGTGTCTGGTAATTCTGGAACCAACGTGTTATTTTCCATTCCGGCCCAGTACACATGATGCCTGTAAATAGGGTGGTGAAGTGTGGGTGTCCGGGTGTTCACCGCAAGTGATAAAGTCAATATCTTGTTGGGTCCAGGTAAAGTTTCAGTAATTTAAATCTGAGCTCAACCCCTGGCTGAGGTGGCACAGTGAAGACCGGATTAAGTTAAAGAACATTTGTAAAGCATCAAGCAGTAACAAACCAGTTAAATAGTTAAAAACACAACACAATAGAACTCCCGCTCCAATCTATAAAAGAGAGAATAATGAAATGAGCAAAATGACACCAAAACAAAAAAAATTCAATAAGGCAAACCAAAGACATTAATTTTTCATAAATTATTTGGGAAAAGAGCCAAGATGCACAAAGTGCAAATGACAGTCAATGGCCACTGTAGGCAAGGACGTATGTGTAATTTGAGGCCAAATGTGATAGAGCGCAGGTCAGATACCCCAAGGAGATCAGCCTCACTAAGGCCTTGAAGTAGGGAACTTTGAAAACATTTCCAAGTCCCAATCTGAAATGGGTTTTAGTCATTTTATGAGGAAAAACTCTTCTCCGCATCTGACAAACCTGAAACTCAATCAAGATGTTATGGACTGCCGCTCAGATCCTTTCCCTGGTAGGTCACATTGAAGCTTTAGCGCGCTGGGACAAAAGCTTTGGAAAAGTTCCCAAACTTCTTTCGCTGACAGCAAGAAAACACTTCCAAGTCCCCAATGACCTCATGGGGGAGCGCTTAGACACTCTCCAGGGTGTCAAGGCTGAGGGAAACAGCAATGTCCAGTATAGGTCCAGTTACCATGTTGTTTAGTTTGTATAAAACCTATATAGGATCTGCACGTTTAGACAACATACACCGTAGGATTGGTGTCAGACTGATTCTAGACACCCCCACTGGGTACGTTGGCCTGTGTACCCACTAGCTGACAGTGCCACTAGAAACTCCTCTTACCAAGGAGAGAATAGTTCTTGGCAACTATCGTACATGACAACGCTGATCCCTCAGGACCGTGGAAATAGTGTACTACTTTTCACTCAGGCACTCATGCTCACTTTGTCTCAAAGAGATACACAGAATAAACAGTATGGACGTTTTTCAATAAAGTATTTATTGAACAGTTGTTATTCTACTGTAAAATAGGTGTCATTAACCAACCATTAGACAATAACAGATATAAATGAATAAAAGCACTAAGGAAGTAAAAGGATGATAGATTTCTACCCTTTTGCTATAACCATGATTACATAAAATACATGATAATAAAATGCGTACTCCTACGATGTTACCTTAACTAGATGTATCTAAGTGTACAGAGCATGTATGTAGGTGTCAAGCCAAGAACCCCTCTAGGAAAATGTCATCCCCATTACCTGAAGTGAGAGACTGTGGGACCCCGCAAGGAATGTTAGACCACTGCGAGCTGGAGTATCTGCATGCAGGAACCTCAGCGTCTCACGTCAGAGTGCTAACAGGGAAGTCCTGATCTCCTTTACTTGTCTCAGCAAGATGTGATGTTTATATACCCAAAGGTTCTACCTTGCTGTGCCACTTGTCGGACTTAGGATGACGCCGGGAATTAACTTTATACATAGTTATCATACAGGAGATGGTAGTCCTGCTGAGTTTCCAAGAATCCTCATGCATAATGAATGAGGCTTTTACCAGGGAAAATCCTGCACTCTGTGTGCATTGTCATATCTAGGTAAAAGGTCAGCCCCCAAGAACCTTTATGTGTGTAATGTGGGGGAGAGTATAGGTGAAAGGTTACGATGTTACCTGAACCTATATTGGGGTACCTATATGGAATCAACGTGTATCAATGTCCTAATACCTGTCAGATTTTCTAATGTTGTCCCTATTCCTAAGGTTATACCTCCTTTCGGAGGCCTCCCGTTGAGGAGACCTACCTCTGGATTGAGATCTATTCTCTTTATCCTTTTGTTGTTTGTTATTATCTCATTTCTTCTTTGAAGAAGCAGGTGCTTGCTTAAAGATATCCTATTCGGGACTACCCATCAGTTGAGGTTTTCTTGCTCTAGCTCCCAAACTGTCTCTACCTAATTCTGCATAAGCAGTTTCAATTATTTTAGGTAAGTCATGTTCCTGTTATAGAGTAGTGAACTCCCTCAGGCATTGGCGTATAGCCACTGATGCTGCCTACTCTTTAATATTTGCTCATATTATAGCTGATACCTGGGCAAAATGACCTAGTAATTTCATCCCTAAGCTCAGAGCAGGTTCTGCTCCATACTCGTTCTGTATTTGTCTCAATACATCTGGTATTACTGCTAATGACGGGATACCATGAGTCCTGGTATATATGGCAGCGAAAACTGTACCCCAAGAAGTACAATCCTCTATCAGGGGAGTTATCCCCATGGGCAAGCAAATTGTTAACATTCTGTGTTTTTCTTGTGGGCTGGTGTTTGGAAATATAGCCTCTAACTGTGTTATTTTTTGAGCCACCCAGAATGGCATTTGTTCATGTTATGTGGGCATCTAGCCCATGACTGCGTGTAGCGCTCGTGATGTGATTTTAGTTGTTGATGTTTGAATCGGACCTGTTGGTTTAGCCATCGCTGGCTAAAGTGTGAGTGTTCTCATCACGAACTGTGTCATGTTTCTGTAAAGTCTTATCAGTTGTTTATGAAGTGTATGTAAATCTCCTACTGGCATTGTTTCAATGTCAGGATGTGGTGTATAGGCCACTAATACTGGCCATGTTACTCCACCCCTTCTGAGCAGACTGAGTCTTACTTTATTACTTGTATGAAGAGGGTACCTTCAAACCAGCATAAATGCTCCTGATAAGTGAGCGGAACTTCAATGTACTAGTACGGACAATATTGGTTTGGTGTGTCATCTTCTGTGTAGTAATGAAATGTGTTTGTCCGTGCATTTGTCTGTGGGAACCTAACCCATGAATAGAATACCTCTGTTTTATATGATTTGTGTGCCTAAATCATGAAGGTTACTGGCCCACCCCTAGCTGGTAAACCATATGAAGCTAGTTTTAGGGTGATGACATTTCTAACATTTTCTGAAATTTGTATTGCATCTGCATCTTCTTCTTCAGCTAAGAGATTTATTTCATGTACAGCGTTATCTGCTTGCTCAGTCATTGTTTTAGTAAGAAGAGTTTTTCAAGGGAACTAGGGTAAGGTAATATGTAGAAATAGGAACAATGTGTCATTCAAGCTTGATTAACCAACAACAAATAAATAGGATGTTGTCTACTCAGCTGCTGCGTATTTCTGTACCCTCCAACTCCAGATGTCTCTGGGGAAATGTGAGTAGGGGTCTCTGAGAATAGCACAACTGAACTACTCAGATTTGACTGTAAAATAGGTACCCAACTGACGTTTGGTACCATTATGTGTAGTTCTTATTAAACCCACATAGGATCTGTGCATTTAGAGAACATACACTGCAGGATTGGTGTCAGACTGATTCTAGACACCCCCACTAGGTATGTTGGCCTGTGTACCAGCTTGCTCACAGTGCCACTAGAAACTCCTCTTTCCAAGGAGAGAGTAGCTCACGGCAGCTATCGAACATGCCAACCCTGATCCCTTGGAAACAGTGTACTACTTTTCGTTCAGTCGCTTATGCTCACTTAGGGACTGAATACGATGGCGGGTGGATCGCTACTGCCGGCTCGGCAGTGGCGAATCGCCTGCCATCGCAACCCGGTTTACCCCTCACCATATTATAATGGCGGGGTATCGCGGCGGACGCAAAGTGCGTCCGCCGCTTTCCTGCCGGTCGGCAATCGTTCCGATTCCCGGCCGGGCGGACTTGGGCACTATATGGTGGTGGTATCTAGCAGGCACCCCCATCCATATTATGATGAGTGCAGTGGAAGGCCTTTCCTTGGTGGTGATGTCACCATGGAAAGGCTGGCAGGGATTTGCTTTGGGGGCCCGTTGTGGGCATGGAAATGCACACCATGGCACTTTGGCATTGCGGCGGGTGCTGCTGTATGCAGCACCCGCCGCAATGTCAAAAATGCAGTTGCGACCGCCAGGGTGGCAGTCGCATCTTAATTAGCGGTGTGGGACAGCCGCACGTCTGGCGGCCGGTCCCAACACCGCGAGGAGGGCGGGCGGACTCAAGTCCACCCACCATCCTAATGGGCCCCTTAGTCTCAGAGAGATACACAGAATTAACAGTATGGACGTTTTTCAAAAAGTACTTATTGAACAGTTGTTATTCTAGTGTAAAATAGATGTGATGAAATAACCATTGGACAGTAACGGATATAAGTTATTAAAAGCACTAAGAAAGTAAAAGATGGTAGATTTCTACTATTTTATTACAACCATGAATACAGGCAAGTATATAAAATACACGACAATAAAATGCGTACTCCTACGATGCTACCCTAACTAGATGTACCTAAGTATATCAAGCATGTATGTAGGTGTCAAGCCAATAATCCCTCTAGGATAAAGTCAACCCCATTACCTGAAGTGAGAGACTTTGGGACCCTGCAAGCTGGAGAAACCTCAGAGTCTCACGTCAGAGTGCTGGCAGGGATGTCCTGATCTCCTCTGCTTGTCTCAGCAAGATGAGATGTTTATATACCCAAAGGTCTCCCTGGGGTTTCTACCTTGCTGTGCCACTTGTCGGACTTAGGATGACGCTGGGAATTAACTTTATACATAGTTATCATACAGGAGATGGTAGTCCTGCTGAGTTTCCAAGAATCCTCATGCATAATGTGTGAGGGTTTTACCAGGGAAAATCCCACGTCCTGTGTGCATTGTAGTATCTAGGTAAAAGGTCAGTCCCCAAAAACTGTTATGTGTGTAATGTATGGGAGAGTGTGGGTGAAAGGTTACGATGTTACCGGAGCCTATATTGGGGTGCCCATATGGAATATAACAAACATTGGTCAGTGGTCAGCTGGCATTCTTCACAGGAATGTCCTGTTTTTTATGCCATGAAGTCACCCAGAGGGCCACCCTGATGGTCGTTGTGTCACATGGCCCATTGGGATATTGTCAACTTCTCTAAGTTAGCATGAACACGCTGCAGACTGTCCCCTGCTTTGAGCACGTTACCACATGAGTTTATTTTGCCATTTTCACATGAGAACTTACCACTGTGTTCACACTTTGCATGTTCCTGGGATTTATTCTGAACATTGGGAGCAAGGTCGATCAGCAATGCCCCTTTTCATTCTGTTATGGTCATGCCCTAGCACCTAGACAAATCATACAGATGCCGCTGTTGTTTGGGAATGCATACGTTAGTCTTATTGGAATACATGTAGAGGTAGCACACACTTGGAGAGGGACCTTTCCAGGGAGAAGAGCAAGACAGCACCTACAATGTAGATCTACCATCCATAGACTGAGGTCTGCACATAATGCCCATAGATCTTCTAATATATAATCATTTTATTCCTATAAATAGGGGATGAAAGTTAGGTTCCACTGTCATTGCCAGCTCCTTTCATGATTTATGGACTACTTGCTATGCTGACCATATTTTTGTTATGCATTTTTCTGCTTATTGTGGCACGGATACTGCATATTAGATCACGTTGGTTAAAATAAATATTTTAATCTTGTTCGTGCCTATGTCAGATCTTACTGTGTACAAGTAAGAGAGTGTGAGCGAAAGTGTGTGTCTTGGAATTACTATTTTTAAGAGAGACGGAAGTGTGTTCTGGGGTGTCTAATCACTTGTTTCTCTGTGAGTGGGTAGGAGAAAAAGTGAGACACTATAGCTAGCTGGTGCTGGGCTCATGGGTACTAAGGTGAAGGGATGACTCAGTCCCTATGCACTAAGATCATATAATACTATGCATAGTTCTGTGTTTGCGCAGAATCCCTGCAACATGGCAGCCCAAACTTTTGGTCTGGTCCTCATACAAGGGACCCCTGTGTAGCGCTTGTGCTTGTTCACGATACACTTTCACCAGTTCCCAGAGATTTCCATGGTGGGGGGGTTTTACCTCCTCCATTTTTAGGGTATACCTGTGTCTGTAGGTTTTTCAAGCTTGATCTTTAAAAGGCTTTTTAGACCGGTTTACCGCAACGGGGGCTCTCTTTATTTTCATGGTTGAAGTGGCTCCATCGTACTGCTTCAAGGTATTTTATTCTTGGGTTACACTTCCCGCAGTTGATGCTAATGATATTTTGTTTACACTTACATGGCCGCTGCTCCTCCAGCAGCGTATTGTCCTTACCCAATGATTAAAGTTCAGTTGACATCTTGGGAGCATACTATTTGGTTTAATGGTGCCCTTCCTCACCCTGTCTCTTTTCTTTGAATGGGCCCCTTGTCTATTGATGGGGCTACTTGGCCTGTTCATGCCACTTTTACACCACAACCCAATTATCTCATTGTTACTATCAAAGAGCTTTGTTTGCTATATACACAATTAGTTCATCTTCATAGGCGAGTCATACAGTTTATGTCTCGTGCACTTTTGGTAGCTCTGGCAGGAGCTGCTCCTCCGGCACCAGTGCAGGGCAGAAGACTTGTGATTAGTGCAGTCATAATTAACTTGATCCTGAAAATCATGAGGACTTACTGTTTTGGGCAGTACAAAAAATTGAGCAGCTTGAGGCTGTTTTTCCACAAACATCTCTTGTTGAGAAACACAGAATTCTGACCATGTGTTTGCTGAGTGGTCCGATTCCTCCTTTAGCAGACTGCAACACTTGGGGGATGGTGTTTGCTTCAGTGTATACACTGTGATTTGGCACCTCCTCCATGAGCGTTCTGCACATAGTACAATAGTACATAGTACAATTCATAAAACCAACCTAAACAAATACAATTATTACAGTTCATAAAAATAATTCACACATATTACAATTCATGTTATGAACCAGCATAACACTGAGACAGAGACAAGTTTTAGACAGTACACTTTGTCATATACATTAGCATATCCTGAGGGAATTACTTCAAAAAGCAGGTTGGATACAGTACTGAATCTTTGCATCTACAAGTCTGAGTTGACACTTGGATTATGCTCACAAATGAAAAGAGATCAAGCCCTAGCCAATTTTTCAGCATTTCCAATTGCTGATGGCATCATTTGGGACAAAATGCCATTCGATGTATATGGTCCTATGGAAACCTTGCAAATTCCAGTTGTCTTCCGAGTTTCTTTTGGTGATGTCATTTAACCTGGAATGCACTAGATGATTGGGATGTTAACACTGTTTACTCACTGATTTTCAATATTACGCTGTATTTGATACTGAAGATCTGTATTTAAATTCCACAAATAATGCAGATTTACTTTGCTACCAACATTATGCCCATCATTTTTGCACAAGACCAGTACTCAAAGACCACAATTCAATTACACGCAATGGGAGCATTGCCCAACACTATTATGGGAAGTTCAATAATACAGAAAATAAATATTGCATATTTTGCTGGTTACAATCTATCAGACCCAGTGTCCTATTTTTATAAATTAAATATGCCAAACAAATACAAATATGTGCTTACCCACACTAAATTGGTTTATTCCTCTTCCTTCATAACTGAATTGTCCCCGAAGGGTTACGACACGGTTGATTTAAAATCTATTTTGGGAAAAAAAGGTTGGCAGGTACAGGTTACTGAGTCCTTGTATTGTGCATGTTTAGTACCATCCCAAATAAGATTTTTTAATTGGACTGTGCAGCAAACCACCTGTTTTGCTTTAGCCACTGCTGAAAATGTAAATACTCCCTCTAGTCTGTCTTTGGCTGACTATGACACATGGCATACACATACCAGCTACACGATTGAGGACTTAACTGTTATGTTTCAAAACAGTACTCTTAACTCATCCAGTATTGACCTTTTGGATTGTTTGCTGTGGCCCACGGACACCAATTCTTGTCATTTACGTGTTACAAATGCCGCAAAAGAGTTCACTCAAAGTAGGCCTGACTCTTGTTATCCTCAATCTCACATGCACTTATAAAATCACCCAGGCACTTCCTATGTACTTCTGTAATCTCCCAGCTATTACCCCTGCAATCATGGAATCACCAGGCATTACCTATGTACTCCTCTAATCCCCCAGATATTACTCCTACAATCATGCAATCACCAATGCGTTAGCTATAACTGGTTTAATCACCCAGGCACTACCTTTGCACTCCTCCAATCACCCTGTCAGGATCTATGCACTCATTCAATCACTTAGCCAGTGCCCATGCACTTATAAAATCACCCAGCACTACCTTTGCACTCCTCCAATCACTGAGGCACTACCACAGTATTACTCCAATCACCCAGGCAGTACTGATGCACTTATAAAATCACCTAGGCACTTTCTATGTACTCCTGTAATCCTCCAGATATTACCTGTCAACTCATTCAATCACCCAGGCAGTGCCTATGTACTCCTCTAATCCCCCAGACATTACGACAGCACTCATGCAATTACCAATTCATTAGCTATACACTGGTTCAATCACCCAGACAATACCCTTGCTCCCCTCCAATCACCCTGTCAGGATCTGCACACTACTCCAATCACTTAGACAGTAGCCATGCACTCTTAAAATAACCCAGGCACTACCTTTACAATCCTCCAATCACTGAGACACTACCAGATCCGTACTCTAATCACCTAGGCAGTACCGATGTACTTATAAAATCATGCAGGCACTTTCTATGTACTCATGTAGTCCCCGAGATATTACCAGTGATCTCATGCAATCACCCAGGCATTACCTATGTACTCCTGTAATCCCCCAGACATTACTGTTGCACTCATGCAATCACCAATGCATTAGCTATACACTGATTCAATCACCCATGCTCTACCCTTGCAGTCCTCCAATCACCCAATAAAGATCTATGCACTCCTCCAATCACTTAGTCAGTACCCATGCATGTATAAAATCACTCACCACTACCTATGCACTTATACAATCACTAAGGCACTACCCTAGCACTCCTCCAATCACCCAGGTAGTACCTTTGTTCTCATGCAACCACCTAGGCACTACCCTTGCACTCCCTCAATCAGCCAGTTACTACCACTGCAGTCCTTCGATCACCCAGCCACTACCCATGCACTTATATAATTATCCAGGCACTACCTTTCCACTCTTCCAATCACGCTGGCACTATCCCTGTAATTATGTTACTACTCAGCCAGTGCCAATGCATTTATAAGATCACCCAGGCACTACCTTTACACTCATCTAATCAACCAGGCAGTAACAATATATTACTGCAATCAACCAGACAGTACTGATGCACTTATAAAATCACCCAGTAACCTCCCATGTAATTCTGTAATCTCCCAGACATTACCTCTGCACTCATGCAATCACTCAGGCACTCCCTATGTACTCCTCTAATCCACCAGGCATTACCCTTGCATTCAGGCAATCACTAATGCATTAGTATACACTGATTCAATCACCCAGATACTACCCTTGCACTCTTCCAATCACCCTGTCAGGATCTATGCACTCCTCCAATCACCTAGCTAGTACCAATGCACTTATAAAATCACCCAAGCAGTTCCTATATACTCCTGTAGTCCCCCAGATATTATCCCTCAACTCATGCAATCACCCAGACATTATGTATGTATTCCCCAAATCACCCAGGCAGTTCCTATGTACTCCTGTAATCCCCCAGATATTTCCCCTCAACTCATACAATCACCCAGACATTGCCTATGTACTCATCTAATCCCCCAGACATTACCACTGCACTCATGCAATCACCTATGCATTAGCTATACACTAAGTCTATTACTCAGGTACTACCCTTGCAGTCATGCATTCACTTAGACATTACCCCTGCACTTATGCAATTACCAAGGCATGATGACTGCACTCATGTAATCACCAAGGCAGTATCCCTGCACTCATGCAATCAGACAGGCATTACCAAAGCACTCCTTCATTCATCCAGCCACTATACATTCACTTATGTAATGACCCAGGCAGAACTCTTGCACTCATGCAATAACCCCGGTACTATCTTGCATTGTTCCAATCAGTCAGGCACTATCCATGCATTCTTCGCAGTACCAAGGCAGCATCTGTGCATTGCTCTAATCACACTGGCATTATCTTTTCACTCATATAATCACCCAGGTATTACCTACGAGGTTCTTCAATCACTCAGGCAGTACCTATGCACTCCTCCAATCACTCAAGTACTACCCATACAGTCATGCAATCACACAAGCATTACCTATTCACTTCTTTAATCACTCAGGTAGTACACATGCAGTCCTCTAATTTCATAGACACTACCCCTGCACTCATGTAATCACTGAGGCACTATCCATGCAGTTATCCAAGCTGTCAGTCACGACGTGTGCATTCATTTTATTTACTGATGCACTCATTAAATCTCTCAGGCAGTACTTATGCACTCATGTAGTCAGCCAGTTAGTATTTACCCTTTTCTGCAATTACCCAACTCATCCAAACACCCAGACACTACTGTTGTACTTATTCCTTCATGTATGCACTACTTATACACTCATCTCTGCATTTAGGGTTTGTTCATGCCCTTATGCATGCGCGCAACTCTACCTCTACACTTATCCATTCAGTTAATTAATATCCAATGTCTCTTGCAATTATACAGACATTACCCTTGCACTCATACAATCATCCAGGCACTACCCATGGAGCAATGTAACCACTGAGATACACCCATCATATATCTTAGCTGTAAGAAACCATTTATACATATTTCTGTACCTTTTGGTAGCAATATCATATATATTAAAGTAATATACAAATAAATGTATACATGTGTTTTATGTCTAGCATCTTCAGATGCATAATATGTATCAGAATACATGTGAAAGTAGAGATACACCTTAGTTACCATACAGACCTTAAAACTTGACAGATTGCTGTTCAGATTTGTAGCTGATAATGACAATTATGTGGTATACTTGAAGTGTAGCTTTCCACAGACTGATACAAAGTAGCATTATAGTTGATTCTTCTCTTAATATGCCTTAAATCTCACTTTTGTGCTGCTGCTTCCACGTTCTATGACTACCTAGGGTGTTGGGCCTAATGAAAGATATAGCAGCAATCTTTCATATGTCTGTGGTGTAAGTCTCACAATCTTCTTAAAAACATGCATGCATATGTCTGTACCTTTTGTTAGTAGCGTCATATATCATAGAAACATACACATAGATGTATACTTGTGTTTTATATGTATAGTATGTTCAGATGTATAATATATATCACAATACATGTGCAACTTCATATATCTTAAACAGAAGATCATTAAGACGTTAAAAGTTGAGAGAGTGAACTTTATATTTCAAAGAGACACTTTATTTAGTGCACTTCAAGTGAACATTTCCAGAGATTCATACAAAGTATCAAAATCGTTAATTTGTCAGTCATCATATGTTAAATATTAGTTTTCTGATGCTGCTACTTTACCTTTTTACAAGTAGGTAGGTATTGAACATACTCAAAACAAATAACTAAGAAGCAAGAGAAGTGCACACAGAAGGAACATAGGTGCAGAAGAAGGCAAGAGAAGTGCAGAAACAGGCAAAAGAAGTGCAGAAAGATCTAAGAGCAGTGCAGAAAGAAGCAGCAGAGGTGCATAAGGAGTCAATAGGGGTGCAGAAGGAATAATGAGCGATATAGAGATTTGCAAGAGAGGTTTAGAAAGAAGCAACAGAGGTGCAGAAGGAGACAAGATAACTGCAGAAAGAGGCAAGACAGAGAGGTGCAGTAAAAGGAAACAGGGGTGCAGAAAATTCAAGAGAAATGCAGAAAGAGGGAAGAAGGATGTAGAAAGAGGTAAGAGGGGTGCACAAAGGGTAACAGAAGTGCAGAAAGAAGCAAGAGTAGTAGAGAAAAAAGTAAGAGAGGTGCAGAAAGAGTGAAGTGGGGTAGAGAAAGAGGCAAGAGAAAAGCAGAAAGAAGCAAGAGAGGTGCAGAAAGAGACAAGAGAGGTACAGAAAGAGGGAGGAGGGGTGTAGAAAGAGGCACAAGAGGTATACAAAGAGGGAAGAAGGGTATAGAAAGAGGAAACAGGGGTACAGAAAGAAGCAAGGAAGGTACAGAAAGAAGCAAGAGAGGTATACAAGCAAGCAACAGAGATGCAGAAAGAGGCAAAAGGGTTGCAGAAAGAGGCAAGAGAGGTTCAGAAAGAGGGAAGAAGGATGTTAAAAGAGGCAAGAGTGGTGCAGACAGAGTATCAGAAGTGTACAAAGAAGTAAGAGAAGTGTAGAAAGAAGGAAGAGAGGTGGAAAAAGAGGCAAGTGGGGTAGAGAAAGAGGCAAGAGAAGTGTAGAAAGAAGCAATCGTGGTGCAGAAAGAGACAAGAGAGGTACAGAAAGAGATGGTGAGGGGAGGACTGCAAGAGAAGTGCAGAAAGAAGCAAGAGAAGTGCAGAAAGAGGCAAGATAGGTACAGAAAGAGAGAAGAGGAGTACAGAAAGAGTCAACAGAGGTGTACAAAAAGGGAAGAAGGTTGTAGAAAGAGGCAACAAGGGTACAGAAAAAGCAAGAATGGTACATAAAGAAGCAACAGAGGTGCACAAAGAGGCAAGAGGGGTGCACAAAGAGGCAAGAGGGTTGTAGAAACTGATAAAAGAAGTGCAGAAACATTCAAGAGGAGTGTAGAAAGTGTGAAGAAAAGTACAGCAAGAGAGAACCGGGTTGGAGAAAGAGGGAAGAGAGGTGTAGGAAGAGGAAAGAATGATATAGAAAGGGGTAATAGTTAGGTATTGAGTATAGGTAAAAACAAAGTAGCAACCCTTCACACGTTTGTGCTGTTAGTTTCATTATGTTTCTGTTTTGCTAGTGTACTATATATAAAAGAAGCATACAAATATATGTATACTTCTGTTTTATATGTAAAGCATCTTCAAATGTGTGAGACATATGAGAATACTTGTGCAAGTAGAGACATACTGCAATTACAATATTATGCAAGCCTAAAAGGTTGACAGACTGCACTTTAGATTTGATTTCGGTAGCAGTAGAGAAATCCTTTTGTTGTGCTTTGTTATTGTGTTGTATAGGTTGTGAAGTCTTCTAATTATAGGAATTGTGCAGTGTCTGAAAAAGCTTTGGAATGCAATTAAAAATATTTCTTTATTTATACATGATAATATTTGTATATGATTATTTTAATAATATTAAATTATTTAACAAAGCTACTTAAACTTTTCTTTTTTTTTAGATATTCCCCACAGAGATTCAGGTTGACAAGAAAAGTGCAAAAGAAAAGACAACAAACAAAAAAAACAGTACTATTTAAAGGAGATAGAAAAGCAGAAATTACATGAAGGACAAAATGTGAAGTTGAGGAAAATGTCTTCTGGTATCAGAACTAACGAATTTGTTAAAAGACTTTTAAAAAATGTAATACATTTTCAAAATGGGGAAAAAAGAAAGAAAAGTACTACAACCAATCAGAAGGAAACGAAAAAAGGACAAATTTATGGAAAATCAGGCTTTGGGAAAACAATCTATGTTAATAGAAGGATGAAAGAATATAAAGACATTTGGAAGAGAATGTATAAAAGTAGAGGACTACAAAATGTATTGAAAGATTGCAAAATATATAAAAGAAAATCAGCATTTTACAAGAAAAAACAACAGATTGCAAGTGTAGTCGAAAAGGCTTTTGAATTGAAAAGAAGAATGTTTATATTAGTGTAGAAGAGAATGAAGACATTAGATAAAACAAAGCACTTTATGAAGGAGAAAAGTAAAAGAAAAAGACTGGTTAATAGAACTAACTTTTGCAAAAACATTCGGGTGAATGGAAGCACACTTCTAGTACTGAACCTTTTTTAATGAAGGAAGCTATTTTCAACAAAATACATCAGTTCATGCAGTTGATACCAGTGGTTGTTGTTATGAGGTGAAAAATAGTTGTACAACTGAAAAAGAAAAGATAGTTGCTAGAAATGTGGAAGAAGTAATAGCTGAAGACGTTCAAGGGAGACGTACACAAGCTCCTGTGTATAAGTCGTATTGTAGTAGCATTTGAAGTATACAATATGAATCTATTAATATATTATGACATTTCTTACAAGATTATGGTAAAAAAAGTGTTAAACAGAAGACTAAGATGTTGCAAGGGCTGGATCCATGTAAAGTGAGAAAATATACTAACTTGCATGGTCATTCTCTTGCTTGTCTTTCTAGAAAAGTGTGTCAAAGTACTTTTCTTCATTTAGGAATGTTAGCAGTACAGCACTCAGAAAAGCAGAAGTTAGTGAGAAGATTGTACTATGTAAAAAGTCTTGCATTATCTTTAAGTGAAATAGACACAGCTCTTTTACATGGTTCAGTATCAGATATAAAAAAAAAATTCTGATGATATACAGTCTCATTTTTTTTGGTCATCAAGAGGAGTGTAGCAAAAATGGAAAAATGGGTTTTTGATAAGTATGATAAGTGTAGTTGTTGAAGAAGAGGTGGAAGATAGTACTTCTGAGAAGTTTGCAGAACAAATTACAACCTTTAAGGTAGTTTCTTGTAAAAAAAAAAAACTATGTTTGCTTTTGTTGTCGACGTACTCACTAAAGAAGTCAAACTATGAATGTTGATGTGTATTTAAAAAGTGAAAAGGAAAACAATGATAAGTGGGGGCAATTTGGTGCTTATTTGTTGGTGGAAGGTCATTTTAAATTGGATAGTGATCAACACATTTGTAAATATTGTTACAACAAATTAGAAGAGAATGAAATGCCAGCTAGAGCTGTACATAATAATCTAGAGTTGGTAGCTATTCTTACGGAACTGGTAGATGTAAATACGTATGAGTCCATTCTTATTCAATCTGTGCACCCGTTTCAGGCTATAGTTCGTTTGGAGCCTAAAACAGGTAAGCTGCCTCCGACAGATTTACAAAGAGGTTTAAAAGGAAGAGTTGTGTATTTACCTTTAGATGTTAAGAAAAATATTGAAACTGATGGTGTAGAGAGAGAGGAAAGTGAATCTGTAGTTATTCTAGTTAATGGTGTACCAACAAGGTGTCCCAAAATATGGCAAGAGTTAGTAGATGTCACCAAATTTCAAAAGGCTACATTATATCTTGTACGCATTTTTTTAATTATAAAAATGTATATGTGGAAGAAGAAACAATATCTTGAGAAGTTGAAATAGAAATTTCAACTTGCCAAAGAGAAAAAGTGGACAACTTGAGGAGTGAAGAAATTTATGAACATTATAATATACATACTCTCCATTCAAAATAGGTGATAGGAAACACTATTGAATTATTTCAAATGAGGAAAGCTAAGGGAACTCCCATGAGTGTATGGGAAAAAAGTTTAGAAGCTTGTTGTTTTCCACAGCTCATCCCCACTGGAAAAGGTGGATGATATGATGAATGACCAGTACAGATTCCAGCTTCAGAATATCATACAACAAGATTGTACTCAGAAGATTTAAGATTTCGACAGTATATTCCATATCTATTTAACCTTCTGTTTGAAAGTGTCATGTCTGGACTTTCATATGCAGTGAACCACATATTAAAAACAGGAGTTCATCTTACACATCTTTCTGAAAGGGAATTTTTGGACAAAGTTCAACAGAGACGATCATTTAGAATCTCAGTTAATTGCTTTGATGGCATGTCAATAGGGGTGGGCGGAATTTGCGGAATTAACCTTCGCAAATTATCGCGAGAATGTTTAAAATTATCGCAAACAAGCAGAAATATCGCGAAGATGCGGAAGTTTTTTTCCGGCATGTTCGCGAGATTTTCTGCATGGTTGCGGGTCGCCAACTTACCCATGTGGTTGCTTGCGGGCGCGGCCATCTTGTTTTGAGTTGTTCTCGCGGTGCATGATCGCGAGAAGAAAGACGTGATCGCGCGACGCATGACGTCACTGCGGGCGCGAACTGTCGCGAGACAGCGCAAATGGCTAAAAACAATACAACATCTCATGGAGAACGCGACCGGATCAAGAAAACTTGTCGGCGAACGCAGGGATTCAGGTAAGGCGATCGCGCGCGCGCGCGAGAATGTATCATTTTACAGCGCGAGCAAGAAACAAATTATCGCCAAGCTGCGGAAACCGGAATTTTTGACATTTTCGCGCTCTCCGCGGAACGCAAAAATGTCAAATTATCGCAATTTCCGCGAACGGAACGAAATTTTTGCCCAGGCCTACATGTCAACGTGGTTCTTAATGAGTATTGATATCATCGTCTTGGAGAACTTAAATGTATGTTAAGGAACTTAGGAACCCCTAGGTGGCTTGCTACGCTTAGCTGTGCTGAATGCTCAGGGGGTGATTTACTTGAATTTCTATAACAAGTAAATTCAAATGTAAAAAACATTGAATTGAAGAGAGCTGTAGAACTGTGTTCCTTGGATCCTGTAAATATGTGCAGATGTTTTAATCATAGGTTTCTAGCTATATTTTCTTTTATCTGCAATAAAAATAATCCACGTCTTGGAGAAGTTAATGATTTCTTTTGGAGAACGGAGTACCAAGCCAGAGGTGCACCTCATATACGTATGCTGTTATGCATCAAGAATGCACCAACATTTGGAGCTGATACTGATGAAAGTGTTTGTCTTTCATTGAAGAGTATGTTTCCTGTGCTATTCCAAAAGAAGGATTAGAAAACAACTTTAGACAGCAAGTTTTATGGTTTCAAAGTCATCAATGTGGAAAATATTGTCAACAGAAATACACATCAAAGGGAAAGTTTTATACAAAATGTCGTTTTGGATTCCCACGTCCAGGTATTTCAAAAGGAAGAGTCAACAGTTTCATGTCAGCAGTAAGGCATACTATAACTCAACAATCTCTGAAGAATACTTACAACATAAAAAGAACTGAAGAGTCAAAGTATATTAATGACTACAATCTAGTGAATTTTACAATGTGGAATGCAATATGGATATCCAGTATGTTGCAGATAATTTGATTGCTGTTGCTTGCTATGTTACGTCATATATAACCAGATCTGAAAAGACAGAGTTGAAAGACATGTGGGAAGAAATTTCACAAGAGAAGACTCTTAGTAACAAATTGTACAGCTTTAGTTTGAGGATGCTTTCCCATCGAGAGATTGGATCCTATGAATGTTTGGATCAGTTGACCGCTGCAAGTTTATATTCAAAGTAAAGAGGAATCATATGGGTAAGTCTAGGTCTAGCTGCAACACGAAACCGAGTATTGGAATCTGTTCAAGAAATTGAATACATAGCATTGAATGAACCAGAAAGTACAGATATTGTTAAAACGAATATGATGGATACGTACTATCCCAAAAGAAGTCCACATCTGGAAAACATATGTCTCTATGAAGTACTGCAACATACAGTATTAAGGTATTAAGAGAAATGTTACAGAAAATATAAATGAAGAAAAATATTCAGTAAGTGGATGTGATGAATGTTTGGTAAAACATGCCAAAGGAAATCTTATTAACCACAGGAAACTCAGTTGCGAAACTCCAGATAAAAGGGAATTTTCCTATTTAGCACTTCTGCAACTTTTCAAGCCTTGGCGTAGTGAAATGGAATTACTGGAGATTTTGACTGCTATGAAGATTCTTTTAATGCATGCAAAGATAACTTTCAATGTACAATTTTTCCAAATTATCTACAAATGTTAAATGAAGAGATTGAACAAGAAACTACTATTTCAGCAGAAATAGCTAGGGACAGTCTCAAGATTGTCAAAATTCTGCTCCACTAAATCAAGATCCACTAGAACAACCAATTCTTGAAAAAGAAGCAGCAATAGCCATGAATGAAGTAGAAACTGCAATGCAGCAAGCACAACAGGATATTATTGAGTTGGGAAACTTGGAAGAGCAACTAAATATTGAACAAAAAGAAACAGATCAGCAAGTGACACAACAAATACAGCATGGTTTACTTCATGAAAAAAGAATGCCAATGCATGTCATTTAAACCTAATCGAATGTACATCAGTGGGCAAGCTGGAACAGGAAAAAGTGTTGACCAGTTATCTACACAAAACCACTGAATCACATTTATCTTGTGTTGTAAACGCTCCAACTGGGTTAGCAGCACACAACAGTAAAGGGATTACGTTACATTGATTACCCATGCTACCAGTGGAACATGAAAATAAGTTGGAAGATCATAAGCTATCTGGAGAAGCTCGAGTACTCAAGAAAATTAATCTTCTAATCATTGATGAGGCGAGCATGGTCTCAAACTTAGGGGTCTATTAGCATATCGGGCGGATCACCAATGCCCGCATGGCGGTGGCGATCCACCTGACATAATCCCCGCCTGCCTCCCAATTCCCCCCACCATATTATGATGGTGGGGGTACCGCGGCAGATGGGAAGACCGTCCGCCGCTTTTCCGCCGAGTCGACTCGAAAAGGGTTGCATATGGTGGCGGTGTCTGCAAGACACCACCATCCATATTACTATTGCAGCCGGAAGAAGCATTTCAGTGGTGGCACTGCCGCCACAGAAAGGCATGCGGTCTTTGCAGTTGGGGGCCCATTATGGGCCCAGGGGGTTCGTGGGGTGGGGGTACCCCCCTGCATTTGCATGCACAAGGTGGCAGGCACCACACATGTGGTCTTCGCAGGGCCCCCAGGGTGTACGGGCCCCCAGGGTGTACGGGGGATGGGGGTACACATGGGGATACCTATGGTACCCCCCTGCATTTGCATGCACAAGGTGGCAGGCACCACACAGTGCCTGCCACGATGTGCATGCAAATGCGTGACATGCATATATTGCATTGTGGCGGGTGCTGCTTCCAGCACCGCCCACGACAATGCAATGTATGCGGGATGCCACCACCACTGTGGCAATGGCATCCTAATTGCCGGTGCGGGACCGCCACACCTCTGGCGGCCGGTTCCAGCACCTCATCCTCCCGCCATCCTAATAGGCCCCTTAATGTTTGCGTTTGTACATTTAAGAATGCAACAGATTTAGAAACAGATTATGATGTTCTATTTGGAGGAAAACATGTAATTGTATTTGGCGACCTACTACAACTTACTCCTGTGAAAGGGCAAGCAGTTTTTAAAACACTTGTCCAAGCAGACACAAGGAAGTCTTTGGGAAGTATTGGAAACAAAAACATTTGGTCTCATTTTGAATATAAAGAACTTAATAATAATATGAGACAAGCAAGTAATGAACATTATGGAAATATTCTTCAAGATATAAGAATTTGTGTTTTGACAAAACATGGTAAAGAAGCTTTACAAAGTCGACTTTTAACAAACTTATTTTCAAATGAAAACATACCAGCTGAAATAGGGTACAAAAAATTGGAGAGAAAAAGTATAGTTTCCCTAATTCCTACACTGCAAGAGTGTTCTACATTCAATCGAGAACTTTTGAAATTGGAATAACGACCAATAGTGAAAATGGAAGCTATTGATAAAATGGAACACAAAGGAGTTACTATTCTTCTCTCAGAGAAATTACAGTCAAAATTGGATTCTTTGGAAAAGTCACTGTCTAAGATTGAAGGTTTAGAAAAAACGTTATATGTTTGTATAACTTGTCGGGTAATTTTACTGCGTAATGTGAATGTAGAGCAAGGTTTAGTAAATGGAGCAATGGGAAAAATTGTTGATTATGTAAATTTTCAGAGTAGAGATGGAATTGAGTTTTTAAAGATTAAATTTGATCAGATAGAAGAGGTAAAATAGATTGGACATTGTGCTGTTCGTTTTTTGCTTGTAAAAGACTTGTATGTTCGTAGAAACATACCTCTTTCTTTAGCATATGCAGTAACCATTCACAAATCTCAAGGTTTAAGTGTAGACAGCGCTTTGGTAAATATTGGAAGTACAGTGTTTAAAGAGGGCATGGCATATTTTGCATTGTCTCGAGTGAACATTATCTGGTTTGTATTTGATTGACTTTGATGAGAAAAAGATTAGTGCTGATGTAAATTGTGTAACAGAGTATAATTGGTTAAGAAGACTTTATGCTCCTAATTTAGGTGAATATCTCATATATGAGAAACGTGTAGTATGTCCAAAATGGAAATATGAGAAACATTCTAGTGTAATTGAACAAAAGAAAACAATTCAAAA
Organism: Triturus cristatus; assembly: GCF_964204655.1. Lineage (NCBI taxonomy): Eukaryota > Metazoa > Chordata > Amphibia > Caudata > Salamandridae > Triturus > Triturus cristatus. Next base: position 343,910,610 of record NC_140587.1, on the reverse strand, counting down.
GAATGATGAAGCAGCAAAGAAAATGAAAATGGACACTGTTGATGATATTGTAGGATACCAGTTAGAAAATAGTTCAGGTATCAACTGCTATGCGAATGTAATTGTGAATGTTGTCTTTTATCTAGAAGATCTTCATCATGAAATTATGGAAAATCTAGGAAAAATATTCTGTTCCTTATTACATTATATTTTTCAAAAGTGGGTTACTGATAGAACTAAAATCCATACTGCTTCTTGCATTCGGTATCTTTTGGATATCTGTACTGGTTCTTCGCAATTTACACTTATTACACAACAAGATGCACAAGAATTTCTTATGTTTATGCTTGTAGTATTCGAAGATGAAGGGATAGAATTTGAAAATTTGTTTTGACTAAGTTATAGATGGGATCATAAATGTGTTCATTTTCTTCTACCACTGAAATAGACACTGGTCGATTCATATATTTGACAATACCAGATTGCAAAACAGTGTCTTTTAACAAATTAGTAAAAATAGATAATCAAGATATGAAATGCTCTCATTGTATATCAGAAATGTTGTCAACATTACACATAGAAAGATTTGGAAAATATTTAATTTTAATGCTACAACGCTGTAGAGCAAGTAGAAGAAAATTGGAGGCCAAAATAAAAATAATTGTGGCAAGTCAACTATCAATTGCAGAAAGAACTTTTAAAGCTGTGGCTATTATTTTCCATGATGGACCTACTACAACATCTGGACACTATACTGTGTATTTAAAGTGCAATAAAGGATGGATATATTGCAATGATGCCCATTTGAAATTCAAATGTATGTTGCCTTTCGAACTACCAGATTCATATCTGATATTTTTGATGCCAAAAGTTTTGAAAACATAATTCGGCCTATTGGGAAGATGTGAACACAAATTAATGAGTTTTGTTTGGATATTTTCAATGCAAATGGATTTGGAAACATTTTTTGGCCTATTGGGAAGATGTGAACAATTACTGTTTGGATGATAGTTTGTGCTAATTATCATGGCATTTGCAAAATTGTGTGTGAAAGAACTAGTTTATATATTTGATCTTTATATTATATGCAATGTAAATGAGAGTGCATATTTTAGAAAATGTACTTCAGAGAAATAAATGATTTAATGTAGTTGAAGACTGTAATTTAGAAACTGTAGATAGGTAAACAGATAGTTAAACTTATAAATATTTCAACGCAGATTTTAAAAAATGTTTTGCAATCTCATTGATTGTATTTTTTTCCCTGCTGTTATATGATGATCTACATTGAAATCTCTGTATATGGTGAAATTCAGTAGAATCTGAAAACAGCAAAAAAGGGAAACTGAATATGTTATGTGATTCTGGAATTATGTTGTGTTCTTAAAACTATAATTTTATATGTAATAACAGTTGTTCTTATTTTTTTTACAGAAAGTAATACTAAAGTTTGAACATTTTTTAAATTCAGTTTGCAACAAAACTACTGTAAAATAGTTTCACTGAGTTTTGTATCTTCTTTAAAAAAGAAGGTAAGATGAAATAATGTAATAAGCACAATAATATGAACTAAGGTTTACAGTCACTTTTACTGCACTCATCCATTTTTCAAACACTACATGCACTGATCTATATAGTTAGGCACTATTCCCACACTCCTGCCATCACCCATGCACTATCCATTCATTTCTACAATCACCTAGCCTGTACACATAGAGTTATAATATAACCCAGACACTACCTATGCACTCCTCCAATCACCCAGTCACTATCTGTACACTCATGCGATCAGCTAGACATTTCCCGTACACACCTACAATCACCCAGGTAGTACTTATACACTTCTCCAATCCCCTAAACATTATCCCTGCACTCAGGGAATTAGCCGGGCACTCTTTCAAACATCCAGGTAGTATCTTTTCAATGCTCTATTCATTCAGGCAGTACACATACACTTATAAAATCACCCAGGAACTATTTATACAGTCCTTCAATCACCCAGGTACTACTCCTGTACCACTCCAATCACCCAGCCAGAACCCTTCAAGTTTTAAAATCACTCAGACAATACCTATGCACTCTCCAATTAAACAGGGCCTACCCCTAAACCCTTGCAATCAACAAAACATTACCCCTATACTCATGCAATTACTGAGGTACTAACTATGCCTCCTCTAATCCTCCAGACATTACGCCTGTACTCATGCAATCACTTAGGTATTAGCCATGCATTCCTTCAATGCTGCAGACATTACCCCTGCACTCATGCAATGACTTAGGTATTACCCTTGCAGTCTTTCAATTACTCAGGCAGTAGCTGTGCATTTATAAAATCGTCCAGGCACTACCTATCCACTCATGCAATAAAACTGGCACTACTGATGTACCTAGACATTACCCATGCACTCGTCCAATCAGCCATGCACTGTCCATGTACTCCTTCAATCACCCAGTCACTACCCTTGCAGTCTTCCAATACCCAGGCACTAGTGCTGTACTCATATGTTTACCCAGGCAGAACTCATACACTTATAAATACATGCAGACCCTACCTATGCACTCATGTAATCACACAGGCACCACTGATGCACTCCTCAATGCAACTAGGCATTACCCATGCACTCTTCCAATCAGCCATGCACTATCCATGTACTCCTTTAATCACCCAGTCACTACCCTTGCAGTCTTCCAATAATTCAGGCACTAGTAATGCACTCATATAATTACCCAGGCAATACCCATATACTTATAAAACATCCAGGCACTACCCATGCACTCATGTTATCACACAGGCCCCACTGATGCACTCCTTGTTGCACCTAGGCATTACCCATGTACTCCTCCAGTCATCCAGGCGGTACTCATGCACTTAACAAATCACCCAGGCACTACTTGTACACTTTTGCAATCACCCAGAGACTACCAGTACAGTCATGCAACAAAACAGACATTACTCTTGCACTCATGCAATCAGCCAAACATTTCTGATGCTCTCCTCCAATTATCTACACATTACCTCTGCACACATACAATCACTTAGGCATTATCCATCCACTCCTCCAATGACCCAGACATTATCCCTGCACTCATGCCATCATTTAGCTATTACCCATGTAGACCTTCAATCACTCAGGCAGTACCCATGCACTTATAAAATCATCCAGACACTATCTATGCACTCATGCAATCACACAGGCACTACTTATCCGCTCCTCGATGCAGCTAGGCATTACCCATGCACTCCTCCAATCATCCAGTCAGTAACCATGCACTTAAAAAATCATCCAGGCACTACTCATACACTTTTCCAACCAACCATGGCACTTCCAGTACTGTCATGCAACAACCCAGACAGCACACTTGCACTCATGCAGTCAGCCAGATATTACTAATGCTTTCCTCCAATTACCTACACATTAACCCTGCACTCATGCAATGACAGAGGGCCCGATTCACAGAATTAACTTAAGACTAAATCCTAAACCTACTACTTTGTGGTATTCACAGAATGCACTTACTACTTTTGGTATTCACAGAATGCACTTACTACTTATGGTATTCACAGAATGAATTTACGACTACTAACTTTACGTCCGCACTCGGGCCAGAATTTCCGGCCCGGAGGCGGAGCTTCCGGCCCGGAGGCGGAGCTTCCGGCCCGGAGGCGGGGCTTCCGGCCCGGAGGTGGAGATTTCGGCCATCCGCCACTGGCCGGAATCCCCACCTCTGGCCCAGAAGCTCCGCCTCTGTCCCGGAAGCCCCGCCTCTGGGCCGGAAGCTCCGCCTTCGGGCCGGAAGCTCCGCCTCCGGGCCGGAAATTCCGGCCCGAGTGCGGACGTAAAGTTAGTAGTCGTAAATCCATTCTGTGAATACCATAAGTAGTAAGTGCATTCTGTGAATACCAAAAGTAGTAAGTGCATTCTGTGAATACCACAAAGTAGTAAGTTTGGTATTTAGTCTTAAGTTAATTCTGTGAATCGGGCCCTTAGGCATTACCTATCCACTTCTCCAATGACACCCACGTTACCCCTCCACTCATGCAATCACCTAGCTATTACCTATGCAGTCTTTCAATCCCTCAAGTAGTACCCATGCACTTATAAAATCATTCAGGCCCTACCTATGCACGCATGCAATCACACAGGCACTAGTAATGCACTCCTTGATGTACCTAGGCATTACCCATGCAAAAAACTTTTATAGAGTGTATAGCTGCCCTGAGGCATCCCAGCGCTGTCATCAGACATGGCCAGAGAGGGCATATGATTAAGTGGAATTTTGGAAAATCAGGTTTTGAGGAGTTTCCGGAAGGGCTTCAGGTTGGGCTCCTCCCTTATGTGTAATTTAGCAGAGTTGTAATAGAAGGAACGGTGGCCACTTCTACCTCTCTTTATGTTTGGGAGCATGGCAAAAGAGAGGGTAGTGGCACAGAGGTTTCTGCTTGGGCAGTAGGGGGTGATCATTGATTGACTGATTGTCAGTCCATTCCCCCAGAAGGACTTATGTGTGACACAAATAGCCTTAAATTTGATTCTCTGCCGGATAGGCAACCAGTGGAGGCTCTTCAGTGCTGGCTTCACAGATTGCCGGTAAGGGATCTGGAGGAGCAGGCAAGCTGCGCAATTTTGAAGGATCTGGAACTTGGAAATTGTGGCTTGAGAGCTCCTAAATAAAAGGTGTTCCCATAGTCCAGGCGAGATAAAACAAGAGCCTGAACCATTATCCTTTCTGCCTGGAATGGGAGGAGAGGGAATTTTTTGCAGAACATCCTCAGTATGCCATCGCACGTGGCCGATAATTTTGCTGCCTGATAATCAAAATTCAGGGAACAATCCAGCCATATACGCAAGCTTTTAATCTGGTTCTTTGGTTCCAGAGCAGGGCCAAGACAGTTAGGCCAAAGCAGCTCTGTGTTGAAAATTGGTGAGTTGCCGAGGAGCATAAGCTCTGTCTAGTCTCCATTGAGTTTCTGGCAAGAGAGCTCCATCCATTTGGCTACCGCCGGATGACTTTTCGGGATGGTTTAAGGCCACCACGAGCTGTGTGTCATCAGCATAGGTGCCGATTTTTATGCCGAATGGACAGACTATCTCTGCCAATGGACTCAGGAAGACATTAAACAGTGTGGGGCTCAGGGAGGATCCCTAAGGCACACTGCAGCTGAGGGACATGCGTTTATACATAATTTCTCCTTCAAAGGTCTGAAAGGACATGTCTTCTAAGAAGGACTGCATCTATGTGATGACACCCCCCGTCACCCCAAGACTCCTAAGCCTACGAGACAGCATGTTATAATTGACGGTGTGCAATGCAGCGCTGAGATCCAGGAGGATGATAGCCGCTGTACCACCTTGATCCAGAATTCTCCTGGTCTCCTCAGTCACTGCTAAAGAGTGGTTTCAGTCCCGTGTTGGGAACGTAACCATGTCTGAGAAGGGTGAAGAAGCTTGTTGGATTTTAAAAACCTGGATAAGACTGAGTTGACGTGCCACTCCAAGATTTTACTAAGCATGGGGTGGAGGGAGATGGGGTGATAATTCCCCAGATTATCCTGGTCAAGATTGGGTTTTTTAAGAAGAGCTTTCACCATTGCACATTTCCAGTGGAGATAAAAGCATTGACCATTTCGAGAATTACTAGGAGAATGTTTCCAGCAACTGAGGTCAGAGCATGAGGAGGGGCAGGATCCCTAGGGGAGCCTGATTTAACACGAGCTGTAATGGCTTTTAAAGTTTTAAGGCCCAACAGAGGGATTTGTTCCAGCACTGCTTGGGAACAATTGGCTTGGACAGTGGTAGGAGCCAGGTCTTTATGACTGTCTGTAGGAGGGAATGTTGTATATATGTTTTGGATTTTCTCGTGGAAAAACTCTGCCAGATTATTGCAACATGCCAGGGCACCATACGTGATTATTTGTTGAGGGGGCATTTTTAGAAGAGTTTTGGCGATACGGAAAATTTCCCTAGGGGAGTTAGATGCTAGACAAAATTTTTTCCTCAAAATAGAAAGCTTGTGCTGATTTAATTCCGGCTTGATAGATTTTGATAGCCTCCCTATACTTTAATTTACTAGATTCTGCATAATCCTTTCTCCATTTTTTCCTCCAATCTTTTACAGATTTGTTTGAGTTCCCAAAACTTTGGGGAAGTACCATGGAGAGATCATTGGCTTGCATATTTTATAAGTGGATTGTTTGGGAAGAACATCTTCTAGCGAACATTCGATCCAATTGTTAAATTTATCATTGGCCGAAATAGGGTTTGGATAGCTATCTGGCCTTATGGCTTCAAGAACTGACATCCATTGTTCTAGGGGAAACTTAGACCAGTTGTGTTCCTTCCTGCCAACTAAGCTAAAAGAGGAGATAGGACCTGTCTTATGCCATGACAGAGGGATCAGAAAGTGGTCTGACCATGGCAGCGGTGATGGGGCTCCTACTGAGAGTTCCTCACTATTACCGAAAATGGGATCAAGTAGGTGCCCCTTGACGTGGGCCCATACAGAACTCTCTGCTTTAACTGAAGCATGGAGAGATTCCCAATCATCTCAGATGCGGTTTTGTCCAGGGATTGTCTAGATGTAGGTTGAGATCACCTAACACCGTGAAGTTGGAGGGAGAGCTGGCTAGGTTAGCAATGGTTTCAGGGAGAGCCTTGAGAAATTTTCCACATGCCTATAAACAGTTGGCAGTTACCTTTGCCCTGAGACGGTGGGGAAATTGGGGGGTGTAAGAGCTTGTAGTTGAAGGAGCACGGACAGGGGTTGTGGCCCCTGGCTGGACGCAGACGGCCGCAGATGGGTTTGGCTTTTGGCGCACCTTTTGCATGCCGGTGGCGTCCATAATGCACTCGTCCGCTGAACGTCGTGGCTGGCATGTGTTTAAATAGGTTGAGCAGCTGGACTGCTAAGTGTGTGACTCCACCCCTTCCTCCTGCCTAGAAGTGAGCTGTATTGTTGCCGTATACTCCCTCCACGCAATCGGGACAGCCCATGGTGAACCATGGAGCAGAGTAGTTTGTCCTGTGGATTTAAGGATTGCCAGGTAAGGGAACAAAGTGCTAGTGCTGATCAGTATTTTTTCTACAGTTTAAAAAAATAGTTTTTAAAAGAGTTCACAGTTAAGAGCAAGTTAAAACACTTAAAATTGCCTTACTGTGATTGCGCGTCCGCTGCGCGTTGTGGCTGGCATGTGTTTAGATAGGTTGAGCAGCTGGACTGCTATCCGTGTGACTCCACCCCCGCCTTCTGCCCAGAAGTAAGATGAATTGTTGCTGATTACACCCTCCATGCAATCAGGACAGCTCGTGGTGGACCAGGGAGCAGAGCGGTTTGTGCTGCGGGTTTAAGGAGTGCCAGTTAAGGGAACATTGTGCTAGTGCCGAGCAGTATTTCATCTGAAGTTTAAAAAAAGAGTTTTTAATAGCGATTCACAGTCAAGATCAAGTTAGAACACTTACAATTTCCTTACTTTGATCGCGCGTCCGCTGCGCGTCATGGCTGGCATGTGTTTAAATAGGTTGAGCAGCTGGACTGCCAACCGTGTGACTCTGCCCCCCGTCTCCTGCCCGGAAGTGAGATGAATTGTTGCCATATACTCCCTCCACCCAATCGGGACAGCCCATGGTGGACCAGGGAGCAGAGCGGTTCGTGCTTCGGGTTTAAGGAGTGTCAGGTAAGGGAACAAAGTGCTAGTGCTGAGCAGTATTTTGTCTGAAGTTTTAAAAAATAGTTTTAAAAGAGTTCACAGTTAAGAGCAAGTTAAAACACTTAAAATTGCCTTACTTTGATTGCGCATGCACTCCTGCAATCGGCCATGCCCTATCCATGTACTCCTTCAATCACCCAGGCACTACCCTTGTACTCCTCCAATAACCCAAGCACTACCCCTGTACTCATACAATTATCCAGGCAATACCCAAGCACTTATAAAAACATGCAGACACTGCCTATGCACTCATGCAATCACACAGGCACCACTGATACACTCCTCAATGCAGCTGTGCATTACCCATGCACTCCTCCGATCATCCAACCAGTACCCATGCACTTAGAAAATCATCCATGCACTATTTATACACTTTTTTAATCACCAAGGCACTTACACTACAGTCATGCAACAACCCAGACTTTACTCTTGCACTTATGCAATCAGCCAGATATTACTCATGCACTCCTCCAATTACCTACACATTACCCCTGCACTCATGCAACCACTTAGACATTACCTATCCACTCCTTCAATGACCCAGACATTACCCCTACACTCATACAATCCCTTAGGCATTACCTACCCACTCCTCCAATGACCCACACATTACCCCTGCAATCATGCAATCACCTAGCTATTACCCATGCAGTCCTTCAATCACTCAAGCAGCACTCATGCACTTATAAAATCACCCAGATGCTACCTATGCACTCATGCAATCACAGAGGTACTACTGATGAACTCATTCATGCACATAGGCATTACCCATGCACTCTTCTAATCTGCCATGCACCATACATGTACTCCTTCAATTAGGCAGGCACTACTCTTGCACTCATCCAATAACACAGGCATTACCGCTGTACTCATATAATTACCCAGGCAATATTCATACACTTATAAAAACATGCGGGCACTACCTATGCACTCATGCAATAACCCAGACATTACCCCTGCACTCATGCAATCAGGCAGGCATTACCCACATACTCCTCAAATTAGCCAGACATTACCCCTGCACTCATACAATCACCCAGGCATAACCCATGTACTCCTTCAATCACTCAGGTACTATGTATGCACTCCTCCAATCACCAGACATAACCCCTGCAGTAATGCAATCACCCAGGCACTACCTATGCACTCATGCAACAACTTAGGCACTACCCATGCACTCCTCCAATCACCCAGGCAATACCTATGCACTCATGCAATCACTCAGGCACTACCAATGCACTCATACATGCACTCAGGCCCTTCTGCGGCACTCATGCAATCACCCAGGCACTACCCATGCACTCCTCCATTCACCCAGACATTACCCCTGCAATCATTCAATCACGCATGCAGTGTCCATGCACTCCTCCACTCACCCAGACATTACCCCTGCACTTATGCAACCACCCAGGCATTACACATGCACTCCTTCAATCATCCAGACACTATCTATCCACCCATAGAATCACAGAGGTACTACTGATGCACTCATTGATGCACCTAGACATTACCCATGCACTCCTCTAATTAGCCATGCACTATCTATGTAATCCTTCAATCACGCAGGCACTACTCTTGCTCTCATCCAATAACTCAAGCACTATGGCTGTACTCATATAATTACCAAGGCAATATCCATACACTTATAAAAACATGCAGACACTTTCTATGCACTCCTGAAATCACGCAGCCACTACTGACGCACTCCTCGATGCACCTAGGCATCAGCAATGTACTCATCCAATCATCCATCCAGTACCCATGCGCTTTAAAATTCACCCAGGCACTACCTATGCACTCATGCAATCACCCAGGCACTACATATGCACTTAAGCAATAATCCAAGCACTACTCATGCACTCCTCCAATCACCCAGGCAAAAACCATGCACTCATGCAATCACTCAGGCACTAATCTTGCACTCATACATGCACTCAAGCACTTCTGCTGCACTTATGCAATCCCCCAAGCACTACCCATGCTGTCTTCCAATTATTCAAACACTACCCGTATACTCATGCAATCACCCAGGTACTACTCATGCACTCTTCCAATCACCCAGGAACTACTCATGCACTCTTCCATGCACCCAGGCATTAGTCATTCACTCCTACAATCACCCAAACATTACCCCTGCACTTATACAATCCCCCAGGCATTATCCATGCACTCCTTCATGCACCTGGGCATTACCTATGCACTCCTTAAATCACCCAGACATTACCCCTGCTCTCATACAATCACACAGGCATTACCCATGCATTTCTTAAGTTCCTCAGGCACTACCCCTGCAATCATGCAATCACCCAAGCACTACCTATGCACTCATTGAATAACCCTTGCATACCACCAGTCACCCATGCAGTATCCATGCACTCCTCCAATCACCCAGCCACTACCTATTCACTTATAAAATCAATCTAGGCACTACCTATGCACTCCTCTAATCACCCAGGCACTATCATTGCACCCCTCCAATCACCCAGGCATTACCCCTGCAGTCATGCAATCACCCAGGCATTACCCATGCACTCTTTCAATCACTCAGGCAGTACCCATGCACGTGTAAATTCATCCAGGTACTACCTATGCACTTATGAAATCACACAGGCACTACTGATACACTCCTTGATGCACCTATACATTACATGTATTCATGCAATCACTCAGGTAGTACACATGCATTTCTGCAATCACACATGCTCTACCCATACACTTCTCCATATATTCCAGTTTGCACAATTCATACAACACCTACAAATTTGTCTATTTTTAACCAAATAGGCGGTTCTGAACAGAACCATGTTCCCATGTTCCTTCTTTTTTAGTTATATATATATATATATATATATATATATATATATATATTCACTGAAAAAAACATAGGTTTCACACATGTTATAGTTAGCGGAAATTTTACTGATAAAAAACCAATGAAATTCCCCCGTTATAGTTAGTGCAGGCAACTATAACTCACGCGACCGCAATCCTCTGCTGATGCTAATACTGTATTTAGACACTTATTTGCCCATGTCTTCTTCCATAAATTTTTAGCTATACATATATTACAAATATTTTTTTTTCATAAAGACACATATGTCATCAGCAGAGGATTGCGGCCGCGTGAGTTATAGTTGCCTGCACTAACTATAACGGGGGAATTTCATTGGTTTTTTATCAGTAAAATTTCCGCTAACTATAACATGTGTGAAACCTATGGTTTTTTCAGTGAATTTGCAAGGTTTTTTAAATGCTAATTCCTAACTATAACGTGTGTGAAACCTATGTTTTTTTCAGTGAATTTGTACGGTTTTTAAATGCTAAGTTACTTTACGCCATTCGTGGCGTGCGTGCCCACTTAACGCAGTTCGTTCCGTACGCACACGGTGAGTACACGGTGCGCTTCGCGCACCGCGCGCCCACTTTACGCAGTTAGTGCCGTGCACGCACGGTGGGCACGCGGTGCGCTACGCGCACCGCGTGCCCACGTTACGCTAGATGGGCCATGTACGCACGATGCGCTTCGCGCACCGTGCGTACATGGAGGAAATATGATGCGCTTCGTTGTGAAAGGTAATATTTTAATTTTTCATTACAATTAATAAGCCATGCACAAATGGTGCACTTCGGGCACCATTTGCACATGAGGTGGGGAGAGTGTGGATATTTTTTTTTTTTTTATAATTTTTACCGTACGCGTACGGTAAGCGTAATTGGCGAAATTATCGAAAAAATGAAAATTCCGTTTTTGGCTTTAGGGGAACTTTGGGGACTCCCTCAACATGGCTAGGTGCTTAGGAGCTGTCTAAACAGCCCCTTTACATGTTTTTGCTCTTTGTTTTTTTATCCCCCTCTCAGAGTGCGAGAGAGAAAATGCCGGCCGCCACTTCCTGGTTTCGACCGATTCGAATGTTTACTAAGATCTAACAGCCAATCAGATTCGCGCTCGCGCACGTCACCGTACGCGTACGGTAAGCTTACCGTAAGCGCACCGTAAGCTGGCTCAGATATATATATTGATTTAAAGGCTATTTTCTCAGGAACTACTGAACAGATTTACACCAGACCTACAAAAGGCACTTCCTTGACCTGGGGACTACCTCTCTGCCAAATTTCAAGTAACTCTGTTCAGCCGTTCGGGCTGTAGCTGTGTCTAAAGGTCCTATGGAAAAATGCATGGGAAAAACGCGTTTTGGGACCCCCCTTTTTTCTCAGCCCCCGCTTGATGAATCCCCCCGAGACTTTCAGGGTAGGAGCGAAGCGTAGCGCCCCACCTATTTTGAAAATTTTGCGAGGATTCGTCGACCGGCGCCAAAGTTATTCAAAATAGAATGTTGCGGATTTCCTATGGAAACGTGGTCCTAACTATAACTATCTACTGGCGACCGCCAGTAGATAATATATATATATATATATATATATATATATATATATATATATATATATATATGTATTATCTACTGGCGGTCGCCAGTAGATAGTTATAGTTAGGACTTATTTTCCATAGGACATCCGCGGTATTCTATTCCCAATAAGTCTGGCGCCGGTTGACGAATCTTCGCGAAATTTTCCAAAATTTGGCCAGCTCCGCTCCGCTCCTATCCTGAAATTTTCGTGGTGATTCGTCAAGCAGGGGCAGAGAAAAAAGGGGGGTCCCAAAACGCGTTTTCCCCATGCAATTTCCCATAGGATCTGTTGTCGCAGCTACAGTCCGAACCGCTGAACGGAATGACACCAAATTTGGCAAAGAGGTAGTCCTCAGTTCCGACTCGTGCCTTTTGCATAAATGGTGTGAATCTGTTCAGTAGTTCCTGAGAAAATTAGGGTAAAAAAGTTAGTGATATCTATGGCCGGGGAGGATCCGCAGACCCTACCCGCACCGTAAGCGCACCCTCCCCGAACCGAGCGCGCACCCTCCCGATCGGTTAATTGGCTGTCGAGTGTCTCTCTACATTCGAAACCAGGAATGGTTGGCGGCCATTTTCTGCCTCGGTAGAAGCGAGGCTGAAGAAGCAAGGGGAAAAAGTGTGTAAAACATATAAAGGGGGCAGAGTGGAAATACTCTGACCCTCTAGAGGTGCTTAGGGGGTCCCAGAAGGACCCCCTGAGGCCCCCTTTTTTTTTTTTTAAACGGCGAAATTCGCGCACGGTGTGCACATCCTAACGCGTTGGGTGCACTGATTCTCACACGTTGGGTGCGTGGATCCACGGCAATGTTTTTTGAAAAAAGACAAGAAATCATTGGTTGTATGACTACATTCTACACTGAAAGGTAGGGTGTATATTTCAGTTTTTTAAAGGTATGATTCTTACTGGTTAACAAAAATAGATTGTAAGGAACATTATATATGATAAGCTGATATGTTGAAAAGTCAAGCACACTTCATGTCTTCTTTAGTAACATTGTGTGCTGAACTTGTGACCAGTGAGCTCAGTGCAGTGTCCCATGACCTGTTTCTATGGTAACAGGCAGAAGGCAGATTGGGGGACGGGTTGAAATGTATTTCAGTTGGGAAGGGTTGACATTTTTAACCAATAGATATGTGTGTTTGCTTTTGAGTTTATGTGTGAAGGATTGTGATTTGATGTTTACAAGTATATGTGTGGAAAATGAAAGGGAAACTTTTCCATTCTTTGTTTTTGCTGAGAGGTGCACAGTGCAGAGATTCTGTAAAAGAAAATATGGTGAGTGATTGATATACTTCTTAATCTAAAAAAAACTTGAAAGATGAGTTATTTAATTGTGAGGGGATGTATGTAGACTATTTTGATTTTAATCAGACTAATGTATTTCTCCTGCTAAAGTGTAGGGAGTACTTTTTTTCTCTACAATGTATGTGCATGTAGAAACCATTCTGTGATATGCATTTGTGTTTTTCATGTGTTTGTAGACAGATAACTGAGTCAGGCATTGACAGTAAATTGCAGTCGTGAAATATGTAGATTGTGTGCAGTACCATTAACTCTTCCAGACTAGTGAATGAGATTTGGTAAACTCCTAGGATAGTGTTGCTTGTCTAAAATCACACTGTGAGTCTGTGTGCATTTGGGTAAGGATTGTGAGAGAAGCATTTGGTAACATCATGTATTTGTTGACAGATAACTGTTTTAAAACCTGTCATGTTGTGAAGTTTTACTAGCATTAGAATCCAGTCTTTGCTTATGCATTGATTAAATGAGTCATGCATTGACACTGATGTGGTGTACTTAAATATGTAGATTGTGTGCTGTACCATTAACTTTTCCATACTAGTGAATGAGTATTGGTAAACTCCTAGGATTGTGTTGCTTGTCTAAAATCACACTGTGAGTCTGTGTGCATTTGGGTAAGGACTGTGAGAGAAGCATTTGGTAACATCGTGTATTTGCTGACAAATAACTGTTTTAAAACCGGTCATGTTGTCAAGTTTTAGTAGCATTAGAAGACAGTTATGGCTTATGCTTTCATTAAATGAGTCAGGCATTGACAGTAAATTGCAGTCGTGAAATATGTAGATTGTGTGCAGTTCCCTTACCACTTGCACTGCAGTGAATGAGTTTTGGTAAACTCCTAGGGATAGTGGCGCGTGTCTAGAATCACACTGTGAGTTAGTGTGCATTTGGGATCAGTGTGAGAGAAGCATTTGGTAACATCATGTATTTGCTGACAGATAACCCGTTTTAAAACATGTCATGTTGTCAAGTTTTAGTAGCATTAGAAGACAGTTATGGCTTATGCTTTCATTATATGAGTCAGGCATTGACAGTAAATTGCAGTTGTGAAATATGCAGTTCCCTTACCACTTGCACTGTAGTGAATGTGTTTTGGTGTATTTGCTGACAGATAACTAATTTAAAACCTCTCATGTTGTCAAGTTTTAGTAGCATTAGAAGCTAGTCTTTACTTATGCGTTGATAAAATGAGTCAGGGCTTGACACTAAGGTGCAATAACATGTACTATTCTGTTCACTGTGGCAGAACTGAAAATTTTAAAGTTTTACCTAAGCACTGTCCTAGAAGTAGATTGCTTCAAATGTCTATGTAGTATGCATGCAGTGTTCTAACATACTATACACTTGTCTTTTACACCTTCAATTCCCTAGTCAGTATCCATACACTTCCAGGAAACATCCTGTCACTTCCTTTGCAGTCCTCTAGAGACCCATTCAACAGCATGTACTAATCCATTCACTGTGCCAAAACCCAAACACTTATACATTCACCAAGACACTCTCTTTACAGTACTCTAATGATTCAGTCACTGCCTAAGTATTCATGCACTGAGCCAGGTCTTAGCACATGGACTTCTTCAAATCCCTATCCACTTTGCATGCAGTCCTCTAACCACCTAAACACTTGTCTTTCACACATTCAATTCCCCAGTTAGTATCTGTACACTTCCAGCAAACACCCTGTCACTGCCGTTGCACTCCTCTAGTGACCCATTCAGCATCATGTACTAATCCATTCACCGTGCCAAACCCTTATAAATTCACCCAGGCACTCTTCTTGCAGTACTCTAATCATTCAGTCACTGCCTAAGTATTCATGCACTGAGCCAGGTCTTAGCACATGGACTTCTTCAAACCCCTATCCACTTTGCATGCAGTCCTCTATCCACCTAGACACTTGTCTTTCACACCTTCAATTCCCCAGTTAGTATCTGTTCACTTCCAGCAAACACCCTGTCACTGCCGTTGCACTCCTCTAGTGACCCATTCAGCATCATGTACTAATCCATTCACTGCGCCAAACCCTTATAAATTCACCCAGGCACTCTCCTTGCAGTACTCTAATCATTCAGTCAGTACCCAAGTACTCATCCAGTAACCCAGGCCTTAGTATATGGACTTCTTCAAACCCTTATCCACTATGCATGCAGTCCTCTAACCACCTACACAATTGTCTTTCACACCTTCAATTCCCTAGTCAGTATCCATACACTTCCAGGAAATACCCTGTCACTCCCTTTGCAGTCCTCTAGTGACCCATTCAGCACCATGTACTAATCCATTCACTGTGCTAAAACCCAAACACTTATACATTCACCAAGATACTATCTTTGCAGTACTCTAATCATTCAGTCAGTGCCTAAGTATTCATAAACTGAGCCAGGCCTTAGCACATGGACTGCATCAAACCCCTATGCACTATGCATGCAGTCTTCTAACCACCTAGACACTTGTCTTTCACACTTTCAATTTCCTAGTCAGTATCCATACAGTCCAGCATTTGTCACTGCCTTTGCACTCCTCTAGTGACCCATTCAGTACCAAGTACTAATCCATTCCCTGTGCGAAAAGCCTAGCACTTATAAATTCACCTAGGCACTCTCCTTGGTGTACTCTAATCATTCAGTCAGTACCCAAGTAGTCAAGCAGTGAGCCAGGCCTTAGCACATGGACTGCTTTAAATGCCTATGCAGTATGGATGCAGTCCTCTAATCACCTACACAGTTGTATTTCACACCTTCTATTCCCTAGTTAGTATTCATATTCTTCTAGCAAACACCCTGTCACTCACCCAGTGTGTCTCCTTATAGTACTGTAATCATTTAGTCAGTTAGCATGTAGTCTTTTAGTGAGGTAGGCTTTAGGGCATGAACTGCTTCAAAGTAGTGTGCACTATGCATGTAGTGTTTTAACGATCGTCACACTTGTGGTTCAGGGCTATAGTTTCTTAGTTAGTTTTTATATAAAATGTGTTTGTACAGTAATGGAATAGTATAAATTTGAAAGTTAGAAATATACGTTTATTTGTGATTCTTTTTTACAGATACAGAACAGGAGTGTTTCTCATCTGTTTGCACTCTTCTCGTGCAAGATTGTTTGGATAAAGGGTCCTTAGGTGTTTCATCATACTTGCTGTGCCGCATGAGTATTTTTTGTTAGGATCCCCTCGTAACAGAACTCTTTGGAAAATCTTGCGAGTGACGAAGGTGGCATTGGTCTTTGTTTGCCCCTTGGGAAAAGTAAAAAATGTCCTCACCACTGAAGAAAAACGTTGTGGGCGTGGTGCTTTCTGCAAAAAAATTTCCTCAGATTCGCTAAATATTTTAAAGCGGCAACATTTACAGTTTTTGTAACTTAAACTTATAAAATTTTGTTAGCTGTATGCATTTTATATATCTGTGATTTGTTTCTTGTGGTATTTTGTTGAGAATACCATGTTGGCTTTTTTTAACAATCTTTCTGGTTTTCCAGGTCTGTCGTCGACATCCATGGTCCCCACAGGAGTGTTCCGCCTTGTTGTTTTGTATTATTGTTGTTACATTTTGTTTTTTAGTTTATTGTTCATATATATGTTAATAAAAAAATAAAGTTGGAAAATAGTTTATCGTTTATATATTTATTATTATACAAAATAAAGTTTGAAAAAAAATTAGTAACGTTTTTGGTTGTTCTCTTAACTGCTGTGTGACTCTTTCTTGTTCTTATTACTGTTATTTGATGGAGTCCACCATGGTGTTAAATTTTGGGGCACTTATCGCTGGAAAACTGCTGATATCTGCAGTTTGCACCAACTTCTGAATAGTGTATTAGATTTATCTCAACTTTACTTCCGTTAAAGTTCTGATAATGAAATGGAGAGTAGCCGTTCCCGATTTATTATTGCACCTTTCTGATTTATTCTAAATACTAAAATCCTGTATTGAATAGCACTGAGGTATTGGCTGCACTTACAGTGTACACACAAAATCTATTAAGAAATCTCATTGTATTTATATTGATTGGGAATAGTGCGTCAGGTGCTTGATCTTGATGAGATACACTGCTCAATTCGTATTTTGTTCTGCACACGAAAAAAATCACATCACAACTTTCACACCAATTGCAATGCGAAACAAATTCCGGCGATAACACACGTTAGCACCAGGGATTTTACACCTGCTTTCTGCTGGTGTTAAGCAGGACAACTACCTGCACCATGAAAGGGAACACAGCCAAGAGCCACACCAGAACACCCACAGGTGGCATAGAGTCAATTAACATGATACAGGGATACCCATGAGGGCCAGAAGACTCATCTCAACAACTCCAGGACCGCCAATGCCCACCAAACCCACATCTTAGTAAGTGTGTCCCGTGGTGATCATTGTCTTAGCATGATAGGCACGAGCCCTGCAACATCACAGTGTGCTGTCACCTCAGCATTGGCAGTGAGCCTGGATGTGTAGCTACGCACGCATCCTCCTGCATGCACAACTGGTGTGTGCTGGTCAGGGGTTCACAGGTCAGTGCAGGGGTGTGCCTATCCGGCAAGGGGAACGAGGTGTCTCAGACATGTCCGTGTACAGGAAGTGCGGTAAGTGTGTCTCTGTGTTCTGGTGTTGCCTGCTACAAGAGTCGTAGCAGTCGATGTTGTAAAGTGGCATGCACCACCTCCAAACGGCACTGTGATGTTGTAGTTGGAATATAGCAGGACATGCGCAAATAGGCATTACAATGGTGTGCCGTACGAGTGCACGAGATACAACAGCGCACCGTAAAAAAGTGTGGGGGCTTGTGGGAGAGAGGAGCAGCCGTTTGGCAACATAACACACAGTGAACTCGATCATGTGCCACATGCTGGGCATCTCATCCATGATGACCACGGTCGCAGACATCCCACAACACCAACGACTGGCCTTGGTACACATCCTGTATGAATGCAGCGTGGTTTTTACTTCTATGCTTGTTCAGTGGTGTGATGTTGGCGGGTTGTGTGACTTGTGCTCCTTGTTGGTGTGTTTCATTTTGGCCATTGTTAATCTATATGTGTGGTGTACTTAATTGTGCATGTGCGCCATTCTGCCCATCTCCCCCCCTCCCTCCACTCCCTGCTTCTTCCTCTTCCTAGTGCTGTTGTGTCTATAATTTTGTTACTGCACACATAAATACATGTAAACAATAAGTTAGAATAGTTCCTTGATTCTTTTAGGTTTCAAAACTTCTCTATTGGTTTCTTTTTAATTTTCCATGCGAACAGTTTTTTTAATATTCAACAACACATAGAAGTCAGAAGTGCAACATATTCTATCAACACACTTTCTAGAACATTCTACAACACGTGCAGGTTAAAAGTTCATACATTTTTTAAAACGTAACAATTTTTTTTTGTAACATTTTTTTGAACATTTAACGACACGTGCAGGTTAAAAGTTGACGATTGTTTTAAGTTCGAACAGTGCCTTCCAAATGCAAGTAGCAGGTGTGGTTGAGCTGAGCAAATTTTATCCTATGATATGTACTCCACGTTGAAACTGCTTTTTCTTAACCAATCACAAAGATGCTTTTCCACAAAACTAATGTGCACCCTACTTTTAAAAAAGAAAGCTTTTCATGATATCTTTAGAGATAAGTTATAGATAGGAATTAGCATTTAAAAAACCTTTGAAATTCACTGAAAAAAACATAGGTTTCATGCACGTTATAGTTAGGAATTGGCATTTAAAAAACCTTTGAAATTCACTGAAAAAACCATAGGTTTCAGGCACGTTATAGTTAGGAATTAGCATTTAAAAAACCTTAGAAATTCACTGAAAAAAACCATAGGTTTCAGGGGCGTTATAGTTAGCTGGACATTGCCTTCGTACAAAACCCTAGAAATTCCCCTGTTATAGTTAGTTCAGCTAACTATAACTCGCACCCCCGCAATGCACTGCTGATGACGTCACATATTACATCACTCATGACATGGTCAGTGACCTCACTGATGACATCACTGATGACATCTCAAATGACATCACTGATGACATTCTTGTTTGCCTCGTTGATGCGAGAGGAGGAAAACCTCGTATCTTTTCAATAAAGAGGAACCGGATGGTAAAAATGGAGAAAAAAAATGAAGCGGGGTCTCACCCGTTCATTTAAATGAGCCCACTGGTGGGTAATGTTCCGGGGCCATTCCTATTATTATATTTCGGGGTCTCTGCAGCACTGGGGATCTTAATCTCACATGTAAATTAGGCGCGGGAGGGCACAGAGATGTTTCGCAGACTAGGGGATCGACACCTCCCCGGGTATTGTTTACGAATTGTTCGGGGGGCTTGGAGGCCAACTCAAGACCGGGAATCGGCAACCTCTGGGGCTTTATTTAAATATGGAGGGTGGGCCTCACCCGTCCTTGAAGCCTCTGTGGTCCTAGGCAGTGCCTTATTGGTTCTGAAATCACACGGGCAGTACTCATGGTGTTATAAAGTGATACACTGATAGAACTCTTGCCATTGTACAATTACCCAGGCTTCATTTGTGTACTAGTGTGTTGGTTTATATTTGGTAGGTGCACTGGAAAATTAAACAAAATTTCCTTTATAACCTACTATCAACCAAGGATTTTCACAATAAACTACAGACAAGTGTTGTCAGAAAAAGAAGACCCATACACTCAGTTATTTATTGGTAAAAAAAAATAACTTTTATTAACACACCACAAATAAATGGAAATGTAACTTTATTAGAACAACAGTAAAACATGAAAGAAGTGGGTGGGACTCCTCTGGAAGCAGCGTACAAAACCTGCCAGACAAAAAAGAAACATCAGTATGTGTGCCATGTCTAAGAGAAAAAGAAAGGTAGTGAGAATGAATGGAGAAAGTGAGAATGGGACAGAGAACGAGTGGGTGGAAGGGAGAAGGGGAGGGAGAGTGAAAAGAACAGAGGGAGGAGGAGAAAGAGCGCCGGCCTACTACACCTAGCCCTCACTGTTCACCTCCCGTCACCCGTGTGTCTGGGAGGCTGGGGTCCACGAGAAAGAGTGCGGTCCAGCAAGTCCTTAAAATGAAACAGAGATATGAATGAGGCCAGAGATTATATTATTATCTATGGCAACATCGCTTGCCTGCACCTGTGTACCCAGGCTGCTGCACCTTAGCCCCTTACCCCGCACTGTGATCAATTGCAGCTTCTGCGTGCCGAGGTTTGACTGCTCACCTGCCATAACCGGTGTGTGCAAGGACGTGCCGGTGCGAGCTCCAACTCTGGGGTGCCGCTATCAGGGTGGCCCAGCAGGTCTCCGGCCGGGGATGGTGTCTTGATACCACGGTGGAAGGCGTCAGAATGCCCAGGGCATCATCACGGGGTGAGCACCCGCTCCGCCCATTTTGGCTCTACTAACCCAGTGTCTGAAAAGGGGGAAAAATATAATGTTGGAAAATTCTTGAGGTAAATGAAGGTTTCTTTCAACGTTAATAGAGAACAGTTGAGTGCATCCTTCCTTCTTGAAATACGATCTTCGAACTGTTAGTGGTAATCGTGGTTCAAAGAGGAGTTGGAGTGCACTAGAATACACGAGGTTAAATAATAATATGTTAAGCCAACATTCACATACAAAGGAACAGAGCGCATGCTAGAAGTATAATGTGCGTGTGTAATGCAGTGGCGCAAGCCTGTGTGCATGTACACTTAGTAATCAGCTCACTACAGTGCCCCAAAAGCCAACTTCACGTGTCTGTAGGGCAGCGCTGCCCGCTGGCTCAGGCCTACGGTACGGTCCAGCAGGTCCTTAAAATGAGACAGAGATGTAACTGAATGAGGTCAGAGATCACATCGGTACGCAGGGTAACATCGGCTGTTCGCACCTTTGTACACAGGCTGATGCACCCCACCCCCAGCACTGCGCTCAACACATGTCTGTAGGGCAGCGCTGCTCGCTGGCTCAGGCCTACAGTACGGTCCAGCAGGTCCTTAAAATGAGACAGACATGTGACTGAATGAGAACACATTATTAAGCAAGGCAATATCGCTTGTTTGTACCTGTGTACCCAGGCTGATGCACCACACCCCTCCCGCAGCATCACACTCAGTTGCAGCCCCTGTGCACCCAGGCCCCACTGCTCACCTGCTGTCATTGTTGTGTGTCCAAACACGACGGGCAGCAGTGTTAACAATTCAGGTGCAGTGTTGATTGCGACGATGGTGTACGCCTCATGGATCCCTTTTTTTTATTGCGCATTGTGATATGCGAGGTGGATGCGGCCATATCACCTGAGGCAGTGTAGACGAACTGGGACATGTGGCGTCATTGTTATCCTATTTATACATATGCAAAGTGGGCTGGGCTTCCATACGCCAGGCGAGCGTAGGGGTGTAAATAATAGTTCCGGGGACCTGAGCGTTGTTTAGTTCCTGCCTGGCCAGGAAGTGTACTTCTGTGTGTTTCTGTTGCAGTTTTGATGTCGCAGAATGCACAATTTACATTAATATAGCATGTACCAGGAGGGCGGCAACTATCCCTAATGAGATGCTGTTCGAAAACATTGAATGACCAACATCACATGTTGTTGTCAAGGTATTGAATATGCACAGACACTGATGTGAATGGTGTGCGGTATTATTGAAAGTGTTGCTATCGCGAAGCTCACACATATGAATGTGCTCAGATGGAGGGAGGATCATCAGTGAGGCTATGTCATAAATAGTGATAACTTTTATTATAGTTAAGCAATGCATGCCAAACCTGAATCTGAAAGTCTCAGATATGACACACTACTATACTGGTAAAGCCTGACAACAGAGAATACAGCAATACAAATGTACACATTACTGTTTACTGTTTGTCACATGTGTTCTAGAATGTGCACTCTGCCCGTGGCTGATGATACCCCTTCGGGCCAGCAATAACCAGGTCGAAAGGCAGCACAATAATGTGCACACGCACACACCAGGGGCATTGTGTAACACACATTTGATTTTTGATGTAATGTTTGAGATGCATGGCGATCACACGTGGAAGGCTAACGTACAAACCATGAACATTGATTAAGATGATCGTTGCATGTTGTGTGTAGTAAAAGATATGTGTACACAGCAAAAAAACTTTTCAAAAAAGAATGACTAAAATGGGTGTGGTCCTCCAACTGTTACAATGGGAAATGTTATGAACTAATCAAATACTTTATTTTAAGGTTACATGGCAATTGAGGGCGCAAGTAGGCCGCACCCGACAAGATTTTGAGAAAATATATTTATCTTAATATAAGTTGATTACAGTTAGAAATATATAAATGTTTAAAATATTTTAGATTTTCACTTGCTCTCATATACAGTTTAAAGTTATTTAGATATAGTTTTGAGACATAAAAAAAAATTAGGAAATGGCATACCCAGTGCGACACCATACGTCCATGACGTAACAAAGGGCCTGGCAGCGTGCACTCGTCGCATACGCAACGTGCAGTGGGCGTGACCTCATACATACATGACTTAACATGTGGCTTGGTACTGCTTACCCGTTGGATACCTATGTAGCAGCTGGCACAAACTCATACGTATACGATATTACGCGGGACGCGGTGCCACGAATCCCTCGGATACAAAATGCACATTCTTTAGTTAGTTTAGTTTAGCAATATGGCGGATAGGATTCACGTGGTGATGGAGCTTGGTACACTACATTTCTCAACAACAAAAAAAATACATATTTTTTGGGGAAGATATAAAACATTACTAGAGTTGCAAAATATTACAAAAAATATAGAAAAAATATAGGTTTTATAAACATTAAAATATGAAATTAACATTTCAAAAACCTTTGAAATTCACTGAAAAAACCACAGGTTTACAGACGTTATAGTTAGGAATTAGCATTTAAAAAACCTTTTGAAATTCACAAAAAAAAACATAGGTTTCAGGGACGTTATAGTTAGTTGGACATTCGACTCCTATAAAACCAGAGAAATTTGCCTGTTATAGTTAGTTGAGCTAACTATAACTCGCGTGCCCGATGATGTCACATATTACATCACTCATGACATGGTCAGTGACATCACTGATGACATCATTGATGATATCTCAAATGACATCACTGATGATATCACTGATGACATCATCCACGTGATAATCTGATGCACATACTGATGCCCTAATATAAACTTTGATACACCCATTCTAAAATGCAGACTAACATTTTTGAAACTATAGACTAAACAATGCCATATACTATATACCACTCACTGTTTTCTAGGTCTACACACACCTACAGTCACTTATACATGTAGTTACTCATCAATACAGTTGTATAATATGCACTCATACATCTATACATGCAGTCACACTCCGCCGCTCATCCATAGAGTTAGTCACACACCTAGTCAGTAATGCAAAGAATCAATCACATATCCATTTACTCATGTATACAGTTATACACACCAAGTCCGTTATTTATAGACACACCATATTACTTATTTATAGAGATACTGACACATATTTACTGTCTTATACAATTAGTGATACAAACAGACACTCATTTATACACGAACTCTTCAAATAACTTACTCTCATGTATAGTCATTTATATAGTCCAGCACTCACATATAGTGCCTTAAAACATATGTAGTTAGTCACACATATACCACTGAGACATTCATTCACTCACCAACACATGCATACACACAGTAACTCATCCATAGAGCTCTTCCCAGATGCGCTTTTGAATCCATACAACCAGTGAATCACCCACTCAGAAATCCATGCACAGAGTCATACACATACAGACCCACCCATACAGACACTCAGGGACGCATAAAGATACTCAGTCAACAAATCAATAACCCATATAGATACTCATGGAGCTATTCAGCAACACATGCAGTGACGTACTCACCAACTCATAGACTAATACAGACTTTCACAGTGTAGTCACTAACCCATGCATTCAGTAAGACATGTTCAATCACTCACTTATACAGTCAGTCACGCACCTACTAAATAATCCCTCAGGCACTTGTAAATTTATGAAAAATATTTAAACGGTATAGAAACATACATTCACTGGATGATGTCATCAGTGATGTCATCAGTGATGTCATTTGAGATATCATCAGTGATGTCATCAGTGATGTCACTGACCATGTCATGAGTGATGTAATATGTGACGTCATCAGCAGTGCATTTTGGGCGCGCGAGTTATAGTTAGCTCAACTAACTATAACAGGCGAATTTCTCTGGTTTTATATGAGTCAAATGTCCAACTAACTATAATGTCCCTGAAACCTATGTTTTTTTTAGTGAATATATATATATATAGTACCTACTGGCGGTCGCCAGTAGGTAGTTATAGTTAGGACCTAGTTTCCATATGAAACTCATTTTTTGTTTTCGCAATAACTTTTGCGCCGTTTAACAATTCTTCGCGAAATTTTCAAAACTTATGGCCTGTTACGGTCAGCTTCTATCCTGAAAGTTCTAGTGTCACAATATGTTGCAGTATGTCAAAAAATGTCACAAATGTCGCAGTACCTGAGGAACTTCGATTTTCGATCACGATCGAATCGACCCGCCATTTTGTGGCCCGCCGCCATTTTGTGTTGCCATCACTCAGGCAGCACGGCGAACAAAGTATATTCTGCTTTTTCTGTAGCCCGGTGTCGAAATACGCCCTCGGCCTCTATTTGCAAAGCTGGTGTTAGAGCTAGCCGAGTACACTAATCCCTGTCTGGCTTTTCTAATCCGTGTCTCAACTATCTGTTGGCTCACACTATTCTTTCCTGACTTTATCTTATCGGCTGGCCTTCACTGTCTCCTGCTAGCATTCTCTAGTTTCACAACTGTCCTCCAACACACACAAACGTATCTCGCCACCTGCAAGTTATTTATGAATCTGTTAATCTATTAGCTTGAGGGTGGGGTGACAAACACAGTTAGAGGAGAGGTCTCTTAGAGTCATCTGATATTTCTGTTTTCAAACCTTTCCTATTGGTTCCACCTTTTTTTCCAACTTTCCTTATTGGCTCTTTCTTGTATGCTCTGGGAGTGCATTTTATCAATGATTGTGTCATTGTATAGTATTTAACACGATGCGCCACAGAGTGAAGTGGCAATCTCCTGAGAACCTACTTTGTGTACTTCTAGGATAACTGTACTAGCTGCAGCTAAATAAATCCAATCTTCTAACGCCGACAGAGTGTCCCGTGTCTCTGTGTAGCGAAGCAGGAGAACTCCGGAGACTTTGGCCATACCCTGCGCCGCCAGGCCCAAAAGGTTCTGGTTCTTCATACCTGAAACTGACGGAGAGTGAAAAACCATCTTGTTGGCTAATGCCATTAGTTTGATGTTCCCGCTCTTTTTCTGGGTAGATATAGAGATGATTCACATTATCTGCAGTGTCTCCTAGCATGTTTTTTTTTCAAAATTCTTTTTGGATCGAACAATGGGATCTCCAGGAAACAACATGGAAGTACAGAAGTACAGTACCTTGAAGAGGAGAAGCAGAAGAATCAGCCAGATACAACACATAAGTCCCTTGGGTGGGAAATGTTTACCATTCTAGAGGGGCAGAAGAGAGTGTCTGCACATATTTTAGAATGCAAACTGTGGTCAAATGGTAATTCTCAAAAGTTTCATTTTGGAATATCTGGCATGTATGAACCCATGCGTTTGCCACAGTAGACAGCTAAACACGTCAAAATGAAAGCAGGCACAATAAGAGGGAGCTTCAACATCTAAAGCTCCTCTTGCTACTGTCTAGGTTTGGTACACTGCTCCTCCTGATGTTGCTCCCTCCTTGATCTGTGACCAGAAACCCCACACCAGTGCATTGCGATATATTGCATAGACAGATGGAAATTTGTGCCTGCAGGAGAACAAGAATACAGAAGGCAGGGACAGGTTGTTAGCTGCCCATAAACACCTTTTCAAAAACATTTTATTTTTAATCTTTAAAGGTTTTTTTTTACCCTTTTTTTCCCTTTTAATTCAATCCAAAAATATTTTTAAAAGCTCAAAAACAGTGTAAACTTTTTTTTCTGTTAGAACCATGTTCTCTGGTCTAAAAATAGAAATAAATGTATGTTGTTTGATCCAACCTAAACAGGAAAACCTATACCTATATATTCAGACTCAAATGGCTACAATCGTCTGCTAGTCCCAGATCTACAGAGATCTTACACAATGCAGGGCAGCATACAAAGTTGCTACACTATGTTGCATGAACGGGAGAATACAAAGTAGCGCTATACCAATTAGGATGAGGCACTGTTTTGCACTCTACCCACGCTGTCACACTTTAGGTGGCAATGCAGCAACACAAACACCCTTGCATCATAGTGCAAAGATGCCTGCATTGAGTAAATCATAGGAATTATGCTAAAAGGGATCCCTTCTATTGCAAAAAATAATCTGCTAAGGCATTTCCCACTTTGTATGTGTACTGTATAATGCAATACACATGTAATATAAAAAAAATCCTAGTAATCTGGTTTGGCTAGCTAAGGATGGCTTAAGTGTTTGGATGGAGTAGGCTGTCCATGATGGGTTGCGCATAGGGCACAGGCCATCCAACTTTATTTGTTTGCCCAGAGGGGGTGGAACTTTGAGCACAGTTTGAAGGCCGCATGCATTGGTAGTTTGGCCATTTAAGGGGATCTTGTTTATTTGGAGGGTGTATGGTGCCTGCAAAGAGGCTGAACACCGTTTCTGGTTGGTAGCCCACGGGGATTGACTTTCCATGAAGGAATCAGCACAGGACAAAGGCTGTGTGCACTGGGAGTTGACCATCTAAAGAATTACAGAATGTATTTACAAGCCATTTTAGCCCATTGCGCTTGGATGTACCAGCCATGAAAGGTCTTGCATCCAATCCCCTATAGATGGACAACTGCCCACACACCACCACCCTACAAATGTCATGTCTTTTTAATATTAATAGTACTCCTGCTGCACCATTACCAACCTCAATGCCCACCCCTGGTACAATGAACAAACGTCCTGAAGACAAGTAACAGGCTGAATTCCCTGTCCTAGAATGCCGGCCCTCACATTTTATTTTATGTTGCAGCAGCCAATTAGATTATGTAGTACTGCTGGGGCTGTTTGTTACAGCGGAACTGAGGGGACCAACAGCAAAAAAGCCCTCCAGGCCAATCAAAATGCATTTTTTATTTTTGTGGTACTGTGCACTCAATCACAACAAAGAAAAGTGTTTGGGGGGATGTCACCAGGCCTAGAGGGGCAGGTTATCCCTATGCTGTCCCCCTATTTTTTTTAAAACCTTTATTAGGAGAGAGTATTGAGTCAATGAGTTGCAAAATATCTGTAGACACATCTTTGTTGATGTGGTGGCAGGCAATCAGATCATAGCTTTTGATCTCTTGTGTCTGCAGATCCACTGTGGTCTGATAAATACATATATTTTAAACCTTAATTTCTCAAAAATGATTGAATGTAATTACATCAAATCACAAAAAGCACGCTTTCAGGACTAAGATCTACCTTTTTGTCAAATTTAATATAATTCCTTTCAGCCATTTTGGCTTTATCTGTGTCTACTTTTCCTATGGGAACATGCTTTTTGTGACCACCCCAAATTTTCTGGGCCTCCACTTGACAGATCCCCTGAATGCTTTCCAGAAAGTAGCTGATGTGGATGAGATTTCTTTAGTGGAGATTTGTGAAATAGTGTCAACGTTTTTAGGAATACTGAAAATGTGGCACCCTCATACATATATATAACACAAAGGGAAATTAAGCAACATCTTACGTGCAAAATGGATTTTTGTGTCTATGTGTTACAATGTGACTGCCCCTTAAAATACATAGGTAGCACCAAACTGGCAGTCCACAAGCGTATTTTGCAGCACGTCAGAGCTATTGTTAATAAGGACCAGAATTACCCTGTAGCCAGACACTTTGAAAAAGTGCATGAAAGCAACCCCAAATGCCTTAGGTATTTTGCCATTGAATCAGTTCCCCAGAAGCGAAGGGGTGGCAATAGAGAGGCCACCTTACGTCGCTTGGAAACCCAGTATATATTAGAGTTTGATTCAAAATGGCCGGGGGGGTCTTAATGTAACGGAGGATCTTTAAACTTTTTTATGAGTTAAATTATTCTGTCTGGCAGTAGTGTATAGATATGGGGTACTTCTCCTCCTGGAAATATCACATATGCATTTGATGGCTCTTGGGCTTGTTTTCTATGAACATATATTTTTAGTGATTGGTTTTTAAGATACTGCAGGGTAGGTTTTTATTTACCAGGTGTCTTTTTTTATATATGTCACAAGCCACATTTTAGCCTATTATCTTACTATTGCACTTTAAAATCTCATGTCAACTTGTTTACTGCCCTACATATATCTATGTCTCCTACCTCAGTTCGTAAAGATTGCCTCATTTGCACCTCTAAGCATCAGTCACTTTATGTCCTTATAGCACTGTTGCATTCATGCACCTTATTTGATTAACTCTTGTTAAGTAGAGTGTTGGACTATTGTGGAAATGTACATAAATCAATTTTTGTTTTTTAATTTTTAACACGGTCAGGTGAGCACAATATTAGTAGTTACATGTTATGGAATGAACTCTCTATTGTCATTAATTACCAACAAGGGGAAATGTTTAGAAATATTGAATCTGATAAATAGAGGAATTTAGGCCTTCGAATTTCTAAATACACATTTTGATATCTGCTATGCATTAGCAAATAATGATTATGTATAAATGACGAGATCAGTAGTATTTCTTCCATGTCTACTAGAAATGTAATGAGCACTTGCACTTTAAATAGTGGGTCTGTCAATGCGTGTGGTCAGGTGATCAAGGCCGCTTGGACGGCCGAAACGCGTCTGGACAAATAAATAAATCAAACTGTTTGGTATAACAGAGGTCTGTGCCCGTGATTTCCTCAAAGGAAAAAGAATTGCGAGTTGTTTCATATATATATATATATATATATATGTATATATATATATATATATATATATATATATATGGGGGCGTGCATACCAACAGATGAATAAAATCAAGGAAAGTGAAACGTGGTGCGCTTTTCATTACTTGCCTGCTGCCCATGAAGAAGGGATTTGACATCCCGAAACGCGTCGGCACCAAACTATTAAAGATGGACTGAGTAAGCAGGCTGCATTTTACTAAGGCGATGTCGAGTGACCTCCTATGTGCAAGGCACATTGTTTCCAAAATTTTACACGGCAGCCAGCCGTGGGGAGGAGCACCATCGCAGACTGGGGAGAAAGTAAACCAGCCTACGAGACTGCAGTTTGGGACTTCCTTAACTTGAACAGTACACCGCAACATGCTAATTAAGCCTGTGATCTTGGTCTCATTACCTACGAAGTTCATAATGGTTTTTAAATTGCAAGCAAGATTAATGACCTTACTAAAGGATGTACTTTTATCGCACCACAGGACTCAATGTTCCATAACATCACTCATGACATGGTCAGTGACATCACTCATGACATCACTGATGACATCTCAAATGACATCACTGATGACATCATCCAGTGAATGTGTCTTTTTCTGAAAATTAAATATGTTTTATATATGTATATCTCAAGGTCGATGGAAGAATAAGTGGGTATATAAGTGTCTAAATGGATGATTTGTTTTTGAAAAATTGATTGTGTAACTGACTGATTAAGTGTATCATAGTGAATACATGGCTTAGTGAGTAATCTTTAAATATGTAAATATCTGTATCAGTTTCTCACTTTGTGTATAAGTGGCTGCATGGGTTGGTGAGTAGCTACATGGGTCTCTATATAGGTTATTAGTTGGTTTTTTGAGTATCAGTATGAGTGTTCGGTGGGGGGTAGTATGTAGTGCATAGGTGCATGAATGAGTGACTCACTGTTTGTATGTGTTGAAGACAGCATGTGTGCAGGACTGTATGGGTGGATGAGTGTGTGTATGGGTGTGTTAGTGAGTGAATGACTGTCTCAATAGTGTCTTTATGAGTAACTACATATGTTTTAAACTTGTATATGTGACTATTGGTGTATATAAGTGAGTATATGTGAGAGTGAAAAATTGAAAGAGTTCCTGTATGAATAAGTATGTGTTTCCATAAGTGATTGTTTAAAAGACTATGGGCCTCATTTATGAAAAGTGACGCATCACTGCGTGAAAACAGTGATGCGTCACTTTTCACTGCGCCCTCCCTGCGACTCCAATGATGCGTCATATTTACAGTATGACGCATCATGTCACAAGGAGTCACAGATACGTCAGTATTTCTGACGTATCTGTAGGCGCAAAAGTGACGCATTGCTGGAGTGTGTCACAAAAGTGACGCAACTCCAGCAATGTGTCTTTTCACATGGGGCAAGCCCCATGTGAAAGGGCCTGCGTCAGTCTTACGTCTGCTGTGAGGCAGGCGCAAGATATTGACGCATTTGCACCCTAGAAGTGGCGCAGTGAAATCTCGTAGATTTCACTGCGTCACTTCTACGATGCTTACTTACGTGGGAACACCCACCCTGCATACATTATACCTGACGCAGGTATAATGTAGCGCAGGGGTTTACAAAGTGACGCATCTAGGTAGATGCGTCACTTTGTAAATATGGCGCATCATGGCGCATGTTTTACGCCACTGGTGCGTCACAAAAAGTGACGCACCTGTGGCACAAAAGTGACGCAGGGGCTCATAAATGAGCCCCTAAGTATGTGTAAGTTTTCATAGAAGTAAGTGTGGTGGTGTGTGTATAACTGTATATGCAAGTAAATGTATATTTGATTCTTTATTAGCATGAGTGACTATGTGTGTCAGTAACTCTATGGATGAGAGGCATTGTGTAACAGGATGTATAGGTGTATGAGTACATATGATGAGTGAGTACATGTATGAGTGACTGTACAGGACTGTTGGTGAATGAGTGGATGTGTATGTGGATCTTAGAATTACTGAAGAGGTTGTTATAACTGGTATCGGTATGTCCATTGTTTTGGAAATTTTAGTCTCTATTTTTGAATGTGTGTATCAAAGGTTATATTAGGGTGAGAGGAGGTCTGCCACTCTACCACAAAGATGATGTCATCAGTGATGTCATCAGTGATGTCATTTGAGATGTCATCAGTGATGTCATGAGTGATGTCACTGACCATGTCATGAGTGATGTAATATGTGACGTCATCAGCAGTGCATTGCGGGGGCGCGAGTTATAGTTAGCTGAACTAACTATAACGGGGGAATTTCATTGGTTTTGTATGAGAGAAATGTCCAGCTAACTATAACATGTGTGAAACCTTTGGTTTTTTAGGGAATTTGCAAGGTTTTTTAAATGCTAATTCCTAACTATAACGTGTTTGAAGCCTTTGGTTTTTTCAGTGAATTTGTACGCTTTTTTAAATGCTAATTTTTGAATTATTTAATTAAATATTTTTTTTTTATAAAAAAATAAAATTCCTATGTATTTATTTATATATTATCTGTAACCTTTTATTTGTTTTAGCTTTTTTCAAAAAATTTAAATTAGGATAAAGTTGAACAGTATATTAATTTTTTTCTATTAATTTTTCCCCACTTTTTTTTTTTTATATAAATTCTTGGGGTGCGCGCTCAGAGCGCGCACCTAGTACGTTTTCGTAAGTGTTTTATGAATACCGTCGTACGTTATTTACGTACGCATACATACGTTCTAGTGCGCGCTGGGAGCGCGCACCCAGTACGTATGCGTACGTACGTACGCATGCGTGTGTGCGTCGTACGCGCTCCACGCGGTTCACTTCCGCATATGCTTAAATTACGCGCAATAACGTTCGCGTATACGCGTGTTCAACGTATGCGCGTTACGTGCGCGCATATGACGTATGTACATGCGCTCCTACGCGTTCGCACATGCGTAATCACGAGGTGCGTGCTCGGAGCTTGCTCAGTGCGCTCACCTCGGGTTATATGCTCAATAAAACAACACTTTTAATTGGTTATCATTACTTTCAGTTTCTGACTGTTTCAACACCACACCCAATCCCCTCATGGCAAGTCATGTGATCAAGAATCATCACTTTTGATTGCTTTGAAGTACTTTCAGTTCCAGATTCTTCCCAAACCACACCTACTCCCCTTATTATTAGTTCTGATTCATTTGGAGAAGGAGCTATTCTGTTGTTGAGAGACAATGGCTGAACAGCAACCATCTTCAGACAGTGACCAGGACACTCTTGAGAGGCAGAGGAGCAGGAAGCAGAAAGACAGCTTTATATGGCAGTTTTTCACTTTTCCAGAGGGACTTAAAAAGGTAAATGCACCTAAAGTTACATGTGTACTTTGTCAAAAAGTCTTGTCACGTGGGAATCCTAACAAGAAGTATTCTTTTAGCATTCACACTATGTTGAGGCATGTTGACAAAATTCATCCAGTGACTTTTCGTCGAGCTTCTGGAGTAAACCCTCCACGACATCACCCCATCGCAAGACCTCTGCAACTCCCTCGCCTCATACTTCCACAACAAGATCGCGGACATACACAACAGCTTCAACAACCAACCAACGCACACCACGACCGAACAACCACCCCCCACCACCACCCTCCACGCCTGGACTCCGATCAGCACCGAAGACACCATCCGCACGATGAACTCCATCCACTCCGGATCGCCGACCGACCCCTGCCCTCACCACGTCTTCAACAAGGCCGACGCTGTCATCACACCCCACCTGCGAGACATCATCAACACATCCTTCGACACCGCCACCTTCCCTGAGAGCTGGAAGCACGCCGAACTCAGCGCTCTTCTCAAGAAACCCACAGCGGACCCCACCGAACTCAAGAATTACCGCCCCATCTCGCTCCTCCCGTTTCCAGCCAAAGTCATCGAGAAGACCGTCAACAAGCAGCTGGCCGCCTTCCTTGAGACGAATGGATCCCTCGACCCCTCACAGTCTGGCTTCCGAGCCAACCACAGCACCGAGACCGCCCTCATCGCCGCCACCGATGACATCCGAGCCCTGATGGACAATGGAGAAACAGCGGCCCTCATCCTTCTAGACCTCTCCGCGGCATTCGACACTGTCTGCCACCGCACCCTAGTACAGCGCCTCAGCAACATCGGAATCCAGGAGAAGGCTCTGGAATGGATCATCTCCTTCCTCGACGGAAGAACACAGAGAGTCCGCCTACCACCGTACAAGTCAGAGGCCACCGAAGTCATCTGCGGCGTCCCTCAAGGATCCTCGCTGAGCCCCACCCTCTTCAACGTCTACATGAGCCCCCTCGCGGCCATCGCACGCCAACACAACCTCAGCATAATCTCCTACGCCGACGACACCCAGCTGATCCTCTCCCTGACCGACGACCCCGCCGCCGCCAGAGCCAACCTGCACGAAGGGATGAAAGAGGTAGCCGAATGGATGACGACCAGCCGCCTGAAACTGAACTCAGACAAGACGGAGGTCCTCATCCTGGGCTCTTCACCCTCCGCTTGGGACGACTCCTGGTGGCCTCCCGCCCTGGGCACCGCACCCAAACCGACAGACCACGCACGCAACCTGGGCTTCATCCTGGACTCCTCCCTCTCCATGACCAGGCAAGTCAACAACGTCTCCTCGGCGTGCTTCAACATCCTACGCATGCTACGGAAGATCTTCTGGTGGATCCCCACCGAGACCAGGAAGACCGTCACCCAGGCCCTCGTCACTAGCTGACTGCACTACGCCAATGCCCTCTACGCGGGTACCACCGCCAAACTCCAGAAGAGACTCCAGCGGATCCAGAACGCCTCAGCCAGACTCATCCTCGACATCCCACGAACCAGCCACATCTCCGGACATCTGAGAGACCTACACTGGCTCCCCGTCAACAAAAGAATCACCTTCCGCCTCCTCACCCACGCACACAAAGCCCTACACGACCAAGGCCCGAGCTACCTCAACAACCGAATCAACTTCTACGCTCCCAAGCGCCACCTCCGATCAGCCAACCACGCCCTCGCCGCCGTCCCCCGCATCCGAAGAGCGACTACAGGAGGAAGGTCCTTCTCCTACCTGGCCGCCAAGACCTGGAACTCCCTCCCGACCGACCTACACCTGACCCAAGACCACCTCTCCTTCAGGAAGAAGCTGAAGACCTGGCTGTTCGAGCAGTAGCGGCACCCCCCTCCCCCCAGCGCCTTGAGACCCTACGGGTGAGTAGTGCGCCCTATAAATGTCTTTGATTGATTGATTGATTGATTGATTGATTTGTTGATTGATTGCTCAACCAACGACATCTGCAGCAGTTCAGCCGAGCACATCTTCGGCAGCTCAGGCGAGCACTTCTTCTGCAGTGGGGCCTTTGCCTTCTTCTACACCTCGTTTTGGACCACCTTGTTTTGCGAGGTTGTCCACACGCTGCACTGATTGCGGTAAACTTATTTCTGTGTGTGAGACCAGTCTTGATCTCATTCAGAGAAAATTTGATGCCCATGAGTGCAGTAGGCCATAGATGTTTTTTCTTTTTTTTCGTTTTTCTCTTACTGCTTCCCTCCATTAACTCAAGGGCTCTTTTAAGAGCCACTTAAAAACTAAACCCCAAAAAAATTTTGGGGGGATTTATTTTTTTTTTTTTTTGGGGTGCGCGCACCCAAGGATGTTTTTTAATTTTTTTTTTTTTTTCT
The DNA here is from genome assembly GCF_964204655.1 of Triturus cristatus. NCBI lineage: Eukaryota > Metazoa > Chordata > Amphibia > Caudata > Salamandridae > Triturus > Triturus cristatus. Next base: position 343,875,639 of record NC_140587.1, on the reverse strand, counting down.
TTAAATTTAATGTACAAAAAGAGGTGAAGAAATGGAAGCATGAAAAGGGAGAATTGAGAAATACAAATATTTTTCCCTTATTTTTTTACAAAAATTAATTATTTTGAAAAAAATGTTTTAAAGTATTTTGCAAGGGAACAGAATTTTGTTTTTTCTTTTTTCTTTCCAGTTCTGCAAAAAAAGAAAAAAAGTATTAATATTCAATCATACATTACAAAAAGCATTACATGTTTTTACATATTTTACAAAGCAATTTTTTGCCCTTTTTTTGCTGTTTTCATAATTTTTTATTTTTCACTTAAAATAGTGAAAACAATTGTATTCATCATTTAACAGCGGGCAAAAAAAAAAACAATCTGAAAGATTGTTTAAAAAAAGCCCTAAAACTTTCCTCACTAAAATATACCTTATTAGAAATATTACATATATATTACAAGTACTTTTCTAGATGAATAAAATTTTCTAGACAAACCGTCTTTAAACCTTGTCGCAAAAGCACACATGCGAAAATAATTTCTGTCAAAGGAGTCCACAATTGTTTTTATTACTTTTCCTTTAGGCCAAATAGTAATTTCAAAATCCTTTTTAAGTGATATCTTCAATTATAATCCTTTAAAATTACAAAAAATGCTTTGTTCAGATGCAGTTTTTGATTTTCAAAATTTAGGTTTCAGAAAAATTAAATAAGAATTGAGTAAATCATAAGGCAAACGTTGCTTGAAAATCAATTGGGAATCATTACACAGTGTCCAGCCTTTTTCACATTTAAGATAAACTCTGTAATGTCCAGAAGTTACAGTAGGTCCTTCATGAAAAATTATTGCAACTGTAACAAAAGTTTTTCCAGAAATTGATAATTGTTGTCCTGTAAACTTCTTTATTAAAGTATCCAATTTTGAACCATCAGCTCTACAACGTTGCATCATTAAAATTACATACTGACCATATTTCTGTAAAAATAACGTGGAAAACATGTCAGATTTACATTCAGAACATTCCATGTTGTGATTGGCATCTTTAACTAATTTACTAAAAGTCACTGATTTACTTTGTGGTAATGGTAAAAATATGAACCTTTCTGAATCAACATTACTACTACATGTGTTCATACAGTTTTCACAGCAATGTTCCCATTTGTAAGAGACACCAAATAAGTTTTCTACTTCTATTCCTTCATCTTCAAGTACACTCAAAATATATATTAAGAATTCCTGTGCATCTTGCTGGACATTTTCTTTAAACTGTGTAGAACCACAACATACATCTAAAAGATTTCTAACATCAGTAGCACTTTCTATTTCAGTTTTATCATTACTCAGCTTCTCATAAAGGAGACTCAGCAGAGAACACAATCTTTTTCCATGATTTACTATTATCTGTTCTAGCAACTTTTCAAGATAAAATACAACATTCAGCACTACATTTGCATAGCAGTTGACACCAGAGCTATTTTCAAAATGGCAACCAACAACCTCTTCAACACTGTCCTTTTTCTTTTTCCTTGCTATCACATCACTGTCCTTTTTTTTTTGTTCTGTTCATCCACATTACAGATATTTTCAAATCTCCTTTTCCGAGAAACAACATGTTTTTCAATCACAGGATACTGACCTAAATGAGGAGCATAGGTTCTTCTTAATCTATTATACTCCTTTACACAGTTTGTATCAGCACTAACTTTTGAGTCATCAAAGTCTATCATAAATAAACCAGATAATGTTTTCACTCGTGACAAAGCAACATATGCCATACCTTCTTTGAACACAGTAGAACCAATGTTTACAAAAGCACTATCTACAGTCAATCCTTGAGACTTGTGAATAGTTACAGCATATGCTAGAGAAAACGGAAACTGCTTCCTACGTACATATAAGTCTTTCACAAGCATGAAACGAACTGAACAACGACAAATGTCTTTAACTTCTTCTATCTGATCAAATTTTATTTTTAAACATTCAATTCCTTCTTTTTTCTGATAATTAATAAAACCCACAACTCTTCCCATAGCTCCATTCACTAAACCTTTTTCTACATCCAAATTTCTCCTTAAAATCACTCGACAATTCATGCAAACATATAGATTTTTTTCTTATCCAGCTGTTTTGGAAATGTTCTTCTCTAGTGAACCCAATTTATTTTTCAGATTGCCTGTTAATGTTTCAAAAGTTCCTCATTGAATATTGAGCACTCACGAAGTGTTGGCATTAAGCAGATTACAGTATTTTTTTCAGCAATGTTCTTGTATATTTTCTCTGCAACTATTTCTTCATTTGGAAATAAATTATGTAGCAAACGACTCTGTAATGCTTTTTTGCCAACTTCTGTGAGTAGTCCAATTCTGATATCTTTCAGAATACTTGCATAATCTTCGTCGTTTGCTTGTCTCATATTGGTAGTGAGTTCTTTGTACTCAAAGAACGACCAAATATTCGCATTACCAATGCTTCCTAATGACTTCTTCGTGTCTTCATGTGTCACAGTATTAAACACTGCTTGTCCTTTAACTGGAGTGAGCTGTAAAAGATCTCCAAAAACTATGACGTGTTTACCTCCAAATAACACGTCACAGTCTCTCTTAAGAATTTGTTGCATTCTTAAATGCACAAAGGCAAGCATTAAATTTTAAACCATGCACACCTCATCAATAATGAGAACTTGCATCTTCTTCAACACACTTGAAACTTCGAAGCATGCTTCTCCAGTTAGCTTGTGGTATTCTATTTTGTTCTCATGCTCCACTGGTAACATTAGCAAGCGATGTAAGGTAATTCCTTTTATGTTATAGGCTGCTAACCCAGTTGGAGCAGTTACCACACAAGACAAATTTGAAGCTGTTTTTTGCTGTAGGTAGCTTCTGATGACTTTTATTAAGAAACTTTTACCAGTTCCAGCTTGTCCACTCACATACATCCTGATTGGTTCAAATGATGTGCATGAGCACTCTTTCTTTTCATGTAGTAATCCATGATCAATTTTTTTGGTGACTTCTTCATAAATTTGTGTTTGTTCTTCCTTCAGTTGTTGTTCCAGATTTAGTAAGTTGATAGAATTTTCCTGTGCTTGATTCATAGCCGTTTCTACTTCAGTCATGGCTACTGCAGCTTCATTTTCTATGATTGGTTGTCCTAGGGGATCTTGACTAAGTGTTCCTGAACTTTGGCTGTCTTGAGAACTGTCTCTAGCTACTTCAGCTGCAATTTTTGCTTCCTGTTCATTTTCTTCATTTAACATTTGGACATAATTTGTGAAAGTACTGCATTCTATGCTATCTTTGCTAGCATTAAAAGAATCTTCATAGCTTTGAAATTCTCCCAGTAGTTCATCCTCTGAACGCCATGGTTTAAACAGCTATAAAAGAGCCAAGTAGTAAAATTCCTTTTTGTCAGTAGTGTCGCAACTCAGCTTCCTGTGATTTATCAAACTTCCTTTTGTTTGCTTCACCAAACATCCTTCCTCACCAATGACTTTATATTTTCCATTGTTGATGTCTTCTGTGGCTTTCCGTGAAAAAATTTAGTTCTGCAGCACTTCATAGAGACACATGTTCTCAAGATGATGACTTCTTTTTGGGTAATATGTGTCCAACATGTTTGTTTTCAAAATATCTGTACTTTCTGGGTCATTCTCGGCCAAATATTCAATTTCTCCAACAGATTTCAGTACCCGATTTCGCATTCCTGCAAGGCCTAAGCTGACCCAAATTATTCTTCTGGATTTCGAGTAAAGACTTGCAGATGATTACCTATCTGAGCATTCGTAGGATCCAATTTCTCGATGCGATAACATCTTTAAACTGAAACTGTACAGCTTCTTACTGACAGTCTTCTCGTGAGAAATCTCTTCCCACATTTCCTTCAATTCTGTTTTCTCAGATTTAGTGATGTAAGATGTGACATACCGAGCAACAGCAATAGAATTGTCTGCCACATACTGAATATCCATGTTAGCATTCCACATGGATAAAATGACTGGGTTGAAGTCATTTATAAATTTTGACTCTTCTTTTCTTTTTAGGTTGTATGTATTTTTGGGAGATTTTCTGGTTATAGTATGTCGCACAGCTGACATAAAACTGTTGACTCTTCCTTTTGAAAGAACAGGTCTAGGAAATCCAAATCGACACTTTGTGTAGAATTTATCTTTGGTCTTGTACTTCCGTCGACAGTATTTTCCACACCGATGACTTTGGAAACGTAAAACTTGTTCTTTTAACTTTTACTCTTCTGTGCTTTTAGGTATAGCACATGTTGCATATTCTTCAATGAAAGATCACACTGCTTCATCAGCATCTGTTCCAAATTTTGGGGCATCCTTGATCCACAACAGCATATGAATATGAGGAGCACCTCTTGCCTGGTACTCTTTTCTCCAAAAGAAATCCACTACTTCTCCAAGAGGTGGATTTTTTTTATTGCAGATGAAGGACATCATAGCCTCAAATCTATGATTGAAATATCTGCAAACATTAACCGGATCCAATGAGCACAGTTCTCCTGCTGTCTTGTATTCAATGTTTTTAATGTTTGAATTTGCCTCTCGTAGAAAATCCAGTAAATCATCCCAAGCGTACTCGGCACAGCTTAGGGTTAGAAACCATGTAGGAGTTCCTAAATTTCGTAACATGCATTTTAATTCTCCATGGCGTCGGTACCAATATTCATTTGTCCCACGCTGAAAAGCCATCAGATTGATCAGTTGTGTTTCCAAGTGATCATCTCGGTGCTGCACTTTCTCCATAAAATCCTTAGCAGACACATTATGTAGATGTACTCCACTTTTTAAAATGTGATTTACTGCATAAGATAATGCAGACAAGTCGCTTTCAAATAAAAGATGAAACAAATAAGGAATACTTTGACGAAATCTTGAATCTTCAGCATATAGTCTTGTAGTCCGATACTCAGAAGCTGGAATCTGTTCTGGGCGTTCATCGTATCGTCCACCTTTTCCTGTAGGAAACAGCTGAGGAAAACATTGAGCTTCCAAGCTCTTCTCCCATACACTCACGGGAGTTCCTTTTGCTTTCTTCATCTGAAACAGATCAATAGTGTCTCCCATAACTTCTTTTGAATGAAGAGGATGCATGCTAAAATGTTCATAAATTTCTTCTTCTTTTGACTTGTCCACTTTTGACCAGTTGGCGTTTCTGTGTCTTCTTGTAAATCTTCATCTTCTTCATCTATATAAATTGATTCATACCATTTATTATTCCTTTTCAAATATAAATTTGCTCTTTGTACTTTCTGTACATCTACCAGCTCCTGACAAATCTTCTTATTCTTTGTAGGTACACCATTAACCAGAATAACTAATGGTTCAGTTTCCAAAGTATCTGCATCAATAGTTTCCATATTTTTTTTCAAATCCAAGGGCAAATACACCACTCTTCCTTTTAAACCTCTCAGTAAATCAGAAGGAGGTAATTTACCAGTTTTGGGCTCCATACGTACTATGGTCTGGAACGGATGAACACATTGAATGAGTACAGACTCATATGTCTTTAAATCAGAAAGTTCGGCAGGAATAGCATCCAATTCTAAATTATTATGTACAGCTCTGGTCGGCATTCTATTTTCTTCTAACTTGTTATAACAGTATTTACAAATACGCTGATCTTCACCCAATTCAAAACAATTTTCAAGAAATATATATGTTGCAAAATCCTTCCACTTATAATTATCTTCATTTTCACTTTTTTTATACAGATCAACATTCCTTGTTTGAATTTTATAATGGCTTCTGCGGCAACAAATACAAGTAATATTTGGTCTTTCATTAGAGATGATAGTAAATTTTGTCATTTCTTCCTCAAAATTTTTAGTAATAATGAGTTCTACATTCTGTTCCTCATTTTCCTCATTAACTCTGTCCTTTTCTGCACTTTCTTGTTCTGGACCAAAGTAACAAAACTGAATCTCATCAGTAACCTTCACTACATCTGATACAGATCCACGGAACAGAGCATTATTCAACACATTCAACTTTACTGCTGGACTTTTAGCAAAATACAATGTTCTCACAAACTTTCTCATTTCAGTATGATGAACTGCCAGCATCCTAAAATGATGAAAAACACTTTTACACACTTTTCTAGATAGACAAGCCAGAGAATGTCCTTGTAAACCAGTATTCTCTCTCACTCTGCATGGATCTAGTGTTTGGAGCACCTTCATCTTCTGTTTTACACTCTTTTTACTATATTCTCTTAGAAAGTCACGTAATTTATCAATAGATTCTTGACGCACAGTACAAATACTACTACAGTTCCAAGTGTACACTGGGGCTTTTGGACGTCTCCCCATAGCCTCAGCAGCCATTACTTCTTCCTCATTTCTTGGGACCATTTTCTCTTTTTCCATCACACAACCATCCTTAACTTCATATGCTCTACCATTGGTGTCAACTGCATGCAACAAACTATTACTTTGAAGATAACTCTCTTCATTAAAAAATGGTTCAGTACTTGAACTGTGCTTCCATTCTCCCAAGAACACTTTACAAAAGTTACTTTTTTTCACTTCTCTTTTCCTTTTGCTTTGTGACTTCATTGCATTGACTAATTTATCTAATCTACGCATCCTATTCAAAATTAGAATAAAAAGTTTTCTTTTTATTTCCAAAGCCTTACTTACAATATTTTCTAGAAATTTTTTTTCTTAAAAAAATTAGTTTTTTTCATTTTTATGTTTTCACATCCTTTAGCAAATTTAACATCACTCTTCTCTGAAACATTTTTCGAGGAATGTTTTTAAAATCTAATTTTCGTGTTAAAACATTTTTACATACTTCTGATTGTACATTAGCTTTTGTTTTTTGCTGTTGACTCTGTTGTTGCTTTGTACATAAAACACTCTTTGTTTTACATTTATTTTTGCCATTTTTTTGTTTTTTGAAGATCTTTTTTAAAAAATCTCTACTCTGCTTACCAGTAGACTTATTCTTTTTGCCATCACCAGTTTCTCCTCCTATTTTTTTTCCCAATTTTGTCCAGATATACTTGTTGTTGCTTTTCTTTCCTCTTTCTTGTCCTTAAAGGCATTTTTTTATTTTTTCACTGTTGCTCAGCAATACCTGCAAAAAACTTAAAAAAAAATCTTTTTTGTAATTATAATTCATTAAAATATTTTTTAAGCTTTTCATTAATTTCAAATGTTTTACCATTTGCCTCTCATTTGTGATTTACTAATTTGTGCACAGTGGTAACCACCACAGTTGAAAAAAAACAAGCTGCCCCTTTCCTGCAAGTGCATGTTTTACAGAACAACTGCAACACAAATTATATCTGTGGCCACAATTCCTGTGCGCACACAGCCTCATGGTATGCTTCTATGCAGAAAACAGATTTTGATTTGCAAATTCAAAGCACATTTACTACTGTGGTAGATCAATTGATAATTGCTGTTACAGCCTGACACATTTTCCTTATAGTTTACAGAAACAGAAAAGAGCACACTTCCTAACAGCTACTTTATACCATAAGCATCTGCAACCTGGGTGAGTGTTTAGAGTAGAGCAAAGAAAATGAGGCCTTGGTGACGTTTTTATGTGTTTGCATTACACAATGCTATCTGAAACATCACACAGACCTGAGTACTTCGCATGGGAGTGTTGGAGAAGCTGCTGCGTGTGTGCCAAGAGTGTGTTTCTGCAGACTATGTATTGTCAGCTGCAAGAGAGATGAGCAAGGAGACTTCCAGAACTGCATGAAGACTGCAGGGATGTATGTAACAGTGCATGTGTGCTGCGGGATAATTTGAGTAAAGAAAACAGGCTGCCCCTTTCCTGGGACTGCAATTCTTACTGAACAACTACTTCACAAATTAAATCTCTGCCCACAATTCCTGTGCGCACACAGACTCATGCCATCATTTTAGGCACATAACACAGGCTGCCCCTTTCCTGGGACTACAATTCTTACTGAACAACAACTTCACAAATTAAATCTCTGCCCACAATTCCTGTGTGCACACAGACTCATATCGTCATTTTAGGCGCATAACGCAGGCTGCCCCTTTCCTGGGACTGCATTTCTTTCAGAACAACACTTTCACAAATTAAATCTCTGCCCACAATTTCTGTATACAGACAGACTCATGCTATGTTTTTTGGAACAAAACAGTGTTCCTGAATAGTACCAAATTACTGTTACAGCCTGACACATTTCCCTTATCATTTACAGAAGCAGAAAACAGCACATGTCCTAACAGCTCCTTGAGACCATGACCATGTGTTACAGGGTGAGTGATTAGACTAGATCAAAGAAAATGAGGCCTTGATGATGTTTTTATGTGTTTGCATTAAACAATGCTATCTGAAACATCACACAGACCTGAGTACTACGCATGGGAGTGTTGGAGAAGCTGCTGCGTGTGTGCCAAGAGTGTGTTTCTGCAGACTATGTATTGTCAGCTGCAAGAGAGATGAGCAAGGAGACTTCCAGAACTGCATGAAGACTGCAGGGATGTATGTAACAGTGCATGTGTGCTAAGGGATAGTTTGTGTAAAGAAAACAGGCTGCCGCTTTCCTGGGACTGCAATTCTTACTGAACAACAACTTCACAAATTAAATTTCTGCCCACAATTCCTGTGCGCACACAGACTCATGCCATCAATTTAGGCACATAACACAGGCTGCCCCTTTCCTGGGACTGCAATTCTTACTGAACAACAACTTCACAAATTAAATCTCTGCCTACAATTCATGTGCGCACACAGACTCATGCCATCATTTTAGGCACATAACACAGGCTGCCGCTTTCCTGGGACTGCAATTCTTACTGAACAACAACTTCATAAATTAAATCTCTGCCTACAATTCCAGTGTGCACACAGACTCATATCATCATTTTAGGCACATAACAAAGGCTGCCCCTTTCCTGGGACTGCATTTCTTTCAGAACAACAACTTCACAAATTAAATCTCTGCCCACAATTCCTGTATACACACAGACTCATACTATGTTTTTTGGAACAAAACAGTGTTCCTGAATAGTACCAAATTACTGTTACAGCCTGACACATTTCCCTTATCATTTACAGAGGCAGAAAACAGCACATGTCCTAACAGCTCCTTGAGACCATGACCATGTGTTACAGGGTGAGTGATTAGACTAGATCAAAGAAAATGAGGCCTTGGTGACGTTGAATGTGTTTACGTTACACAGTGCTATCTGAAACACCACACATACCTGAGTACTACACATGGGAGTGTTGGAGAAGCTGCTGCGTGTGTGCCAAGAGTGTGTTTCTGGACACTGTATATTGTCTGGTGCAAGACAGATGAGCAAAGAGACTTCCAAAACTGCATGAAGACTGCTGGGATGTATGTATCAGTGCATGTGTGCTAAGGGTTATTTTCAGTTTTGAACATATGGCATCTACCTGTGCCTTTGCTATTTTGAAAGGGAAATCTACCCTGTTGGTTTCAAATGTTTTAGCTTTTGCCTCTCATTTGCGATTAAGTGGTTTCTGCTGAGTGCTAACCACCACATTTGAAGAAAACAAGCTGTCCCTTTCCTGCAAGTGCATGTTTTACAGAACAACTGCAACACAAATTACATCTCTGGCCACAATTCCTGTGCGCACACAACCTCATAGTGTGCGTCTAAGCAGAAAACAGAATTTGATTTGCAATTTCAAAGCACATTTACTACTGTGGTAGAACAAGTGATAATTACTGTTACAGCCTGACACATTTTCCTTCTAGATCACAGAGGCAGAAAAGACCACATGTCCTAACAGCTACATCATACCATGAGCATGTGCAATCTGGGTGAGTGACTACACTAGAGCAAAGGAAATGTGCCTTGATGACGTTGAATGTGTTTGCGTTACACAGTGCTATCTGAAACACCACACAGACCTGAGTACTACACATGGGAGTGTGAGAGAAGCTGCTGCGTGTGTGCCAAGAGTTTGTTTCTTGAGACTGCGTATTGTCTGGTGCAAGACAGATGAGCAAAGAGACTTCCAAAACTGCATGAAGACTGCTGGGATGTATGTAACAGTGCATGTGTGCTAAGGGTTATTTTCAGTTTTGAACATATGGCAACTACCTGTGCCTTTGCTATTTTGAATTGAAAATCTACCCTATCGGTTTCAAATGTTTTAGCTTTTGCCTCTCTTTTCAGATTAAGTGATTTCTGTTGACTGCTAACCACAACATTTGAAGAAAACAAGCTGTCCCTTTCCTGCAAGTGCATGTTTTACAGAACAACTGCAACACAAAATACATCTCTGCCCACAATTCCTATATGCACACAGACTCATGCTGTGTTGGTAGGCACAAAACACAGGCTGCCCCTTTCCTGGGTCTGCAATCCTTACAGAACAACAACTTCACAAATTAAATCTCAGACAACAATTCCTATATGTACACAGACTCATGCTGTGTTGGTAGGCACAAAACACAGGCTGCCCCTTTCCTGGGTCTGCAATTCTTGCAGAACTAATGCTAATTTCAAATGTGCTACCATTTTCCTCTCTTTTCTTTCAAAGTGATTTCTGCTAAATCCTAACCATCACAATTAAAAACAAGCTGTCCTTTCCTTTCAACTGCAAGTCTTACTTTTCAACAGCAAATTAAATCTCAGTCAACAATTCTTCTCTGCACACAGACTCATGGTTTGATGGTAGGCACAAAACAGTATTCCTCATTCTTACCAGTACACATTAACTTATTGTGAAAACATACTCCATAATATCTTACAAGTTCAAAACAGTTAAATATCTCGCAAACCTCAAAATGTAAAACATAACTTTTGAAGAAGATTCACAATTCTAATATTTTTCTAAAAAATCACCACATACTTCCCCTCTCAAACTCATAACTCACCTTTAAAATTAGTTAGTTGTGAAAGAAATGTGCCACTCAAACAGCAGACTATCAGAGTCAGAATAACAGAGCTCTACACCTCTCTCCTCTCTCCAGAACCAGTAAATGGCAATGTTTCCCTCTCTTTTTTCACACATATACATGTTAATTTCAAATCTCAGTGCTTCCCACTTTTTTTCAAATTAAATCACACATTTCTATTGGTTGAAAACTTCAACCCCTTTCCAAATGTACCCTTCCCCCAACTTGACTTCTGCCTGCTACCATAGCAACAGGTCATGGAACACTGCTGTGAAGAGAGAGGTCAGAAGTTCAGCAGACAATGTTTCATATCCAAAGAGCAAGAGTGCTTGACTTTTCAAACCTAACAGCCAATCCATTGTAATGTTCTTTGGTAACACATTTTTCTGTACCAATACAAAACATGCTTTTTAAAATTTAAACATACAGCCTAGTTTTTAGTGTAGAATGGTTTGAAACAGCCAATGAGTTATTTTTATAAACAAAACTATGTGTGCCCCCATTTTTCAACTGTCTTTCATTTCATATTGCCTTTCTGCTGAAAGACACCTCCTGAGTGCATCCAGATCTCCTTGGAAGATGTTCACAGTGTGGATTGTAGGTCACAGCTATGTCTTCTGGAGTGAAAAATTTGCAGAAAAAAGAGGTATTGTGAGAGACCTTGCATTGCCAAATGTAGACATTAAATGGATTGGTCAGAGAGGGTTAAAGTGGCACCAATTAAAGCCTTTGGTGAAAACCTTTCTACATCTCCCACAGCCTAACCTTATTATTGTGCACTGTGGTGGTAATGACCTAGGCACTTTAACTGGGGTAGGTCTGGAAATGCTTATGAAGGACACCTTTGTGCAATTGATGGCGCTTTTTCCACAATCTTCCTTTGTATATTCTAACATATGCCAAAGGCAAAAGTGGAACTGGTCCAACCATTTTTGTCCGCAGATTGACAAAGCAAGGAAGCACGTCAACAAATCTATTTCTGCTTTCGTCAGTGACTATGGTATGGGTTCTATATACCACAACAACTTGCGTTACAACATGCAAGACATTTATAGAGGAGATGGTGTACACTTCACTGATGAAGGAAACAGAGTCTTCCTCTTGAACTTTAGACTCTGCATCGGTACTTACTTGTAGGTACCAAAAAACACACAATAAACACAAGGGCTCTTTTTAGAGCCACCTAATATCTAAACACTTAAATGCGATTTTTTATTATTTTTTTGTTTTTTAAAATTTTTCGGGTGCGCGCTGGGTGCGCGCACTCGGCGATATTTTTTTTCAAAATATAAATCTTTTTTTTTGCCCTACAAGGTCCTACTGTGACCCCCCTACAATGCCTAGTGGATCAATATCTCCCAACTCTGCCCCCTTTTCACGTTCTCCCCCTTTGTTTATCACCCCCTCTTTATGCGAGAGACAAAATGGCGGCCGCCGCTTCCTGTTTTCCACCGATTCGAATGTTTACTGACATCTAACAACCAATCAGAAGTGCGCTCGCGCACGCCAGGGTGCGCGCACAGTACTTGCTCAGTGCGCGCACGCTGCGCGCGTACAGATATATATATTGATTTAAATGCTAATTTCTCAGGAAATACTGACCAGATTTACACCAAACCTGCAAAAGGCACTTCATGGACCTTATGGCTACCTCTCTGCCAAATTTCACATAATTCTGTTCAGCCGTTCGGGCTGTAGCTGCGACTAAAGTCCCTATGGAAAAATGCATGGGGAAAACGCGTTTTGGGACCCCCCTTTTTTCTTGGCCCCCGCTTGACGAATCACCCCAAAACTTTCAGGGTAGGAGCTGAACGGAGCGCCCCATTAGTTTTGAAAATTTCGCGAGGATTCGTCAAAGTTATTCAAAATAGAATTTTGAGATTTCCTATGGAAACACGGTCCTTACTATAACTACCTACTGGCGACCGCCAGTAGGTAATATATATATATATATATATATATATATATATATATATATATATATATATATATATATGTTCACACCAAGACTGCTTCCGCGAAGAAGAAATCGAATGGACACAGCAGGATTCCAGGAAGATTACGTTTATTGCCACAACGTCGGCATGACGCGTTTCGGCGATAATGCCTTACTCATATGCCCTTAGTCACCAAACAACTGCATCAGTCCGTTATTTGAACAGGTAGTATTGCTCCCATTGGTGAAATGAAATTACCAAGTGGTGGGAATACAAATCATTGCAAAAATATGAGGAAGCGGGACGAGTGCCTCGAGAACTCCGTATTTTGCTGGCGCCATCATTTGAAAATCCCAACCCAGAAATGCTCAAGGAATGGGCTTCTAACAATCTGGCAGCATCAATGAACTTGGTTCGAATTCTTATTAAATATGCACAAGTAGATCGGGATCAGTTATTGAAAGAAATTGATGATATTGATGACCAACTCAATAAAATGGAACAAACTGATTTCATTGTTAAATTCAAAAAAGATATTGATGTAAGGATGAAGAAGCATGAAGAAAAGATTAAAATACGCAAGGCTTTCAAATATGCACGTGATAAGGCAGACTATGAGATGGGTCAAGTTTTTACTTTCTCTCGGAAATATGATCAAGCTAAGAGAAACCGTTCAGGCAAGGCAACACAAAATGCAAATACTCATGAGAGAGAAAAAGAAACTACGGCAAGTGGACCTACGACTGAAGCGTCAGGCTCTGACACAGGTTCGCTAACCAGCGGCAATGAATCAGAAGACGGGATTCCAAGAACTAGCAACCCGGATCTGACTAATGTACTTAGTCCCTCAGAAGAGCTCACTTTTTTAGTGACAGATCGTCTGCAGACCCTAAGACCACGGACCGGGAATGCAGCGAAAACACCCGGCAAAGACGAAATCGGCGCCGGAGAGAAAGGCACAAACTCAGGAAGAGGGAGAGGAAAAAAACAACAATGGCGCAGGAGATAGAAAATGACCCAAAAACCATCGTCAATTTATCCGACGTAGTCCTTAATGAGGCAGAAACTCAACTGCTAGCCCTAGGACTATCCTATTGTCCTGAAAGTAACTTCAACTACGGTAAAACCCGAGTAGATATCTACAAATATATCAGGAAGTTAAAGCTGAAGAAATTCTTCAGGATAAAAAACAGCACCAAAACGACGGATAATACAAGCACTGAAATGACCAGCATTCCAAATCTTTCTGCATCCGATGCCACTACATTGCTTGCCTTACATGAATTGAATGATGAAAACGTTTTATTTGAAGCAGGTCTCAATGTTCATTCATCTACTCAAGAAAAATTGACAGCTCTCAATCTTGTGCAAGCTAGTGCAGGTATCAGCCCCTTCAAAACCAAATCATCATTTTTTCCAATTATGCCCAAGGATGCAATCGACATATTCCACGAGAGAACTACAGATGAAATAACAAAACTTTATTACAATACAAACCACAGCAAAACGAGACTCAAATATAGAGATATTGAATATGAGAACCTCATCAGAAAATTAAGTAACAACAAGGATATTATTATCAATAAATCCGACAAGGGCGGAAACGTTGTCATCTGGCCGCGCAAAGAATATATAGAAGAGGCTCACAAACAATTATCGGACTCGGAATGCTATGGTATCAGTAATATTGGGGAATATAATAAGGCGAAGGAAAACTTGAGAAAAGACTTAATGAATTGGAAAAGAAATGGACTAATATCAAACCAAGAATTTAAATTCATGATGAACGAATATCAAATAATTCCCACACTATACCTTATCCCGAAAATCCATAAGGGAACTTGTCCAGTACCTGGTAGACCGATCATCTCTGCAATAGGTGGTATGAGCGAACAAATCTCACAATAGGTGGATTATTTTTTACAGATGCATGTGCAGACTCTCCCATCGTATGTCAAGGACACTAGTGACTTCCTTGAAAAAATTACACATATAATATGGGATGAGAGTTTTTCGCTCATTACATTGGACATCGAATCATTGTATACGAGTATTAATCATGAAAGTGGTTTGAATGCTACTAAACATTTTCTTGACACTAGACCTCTCATTTTTCACAATCATAATGAGATGCTTATTCAAATGATTAGATGGTGCCTTTACAATAACTTCTTTTTGTTTGAGAACAAACTATTCTGTCAAAAACGAGGCGTGGCTATGGGAGCCTGCTTCTCTCCCAGCTACGCGTGTTTACACGTGGGCTGGTGGGAGGAGCAGGTTCTCAGGGGCTCTTTGGGTTCCAAATATGAGAACAACATAGTGTATTGGCTAAGATTCATTGATGATGTGTTCCTGATATGGAGGGGGGACACCAATAGTGCTGTATTATTCATCAATGAGATCAACACTGACAAACTAAATTTGAAATTTACATCTCACATTAGCCAAACACAGGTCTCTTTCCTAGATACTATTATCTATGTATCAGGTAACAAGTTGGAATCCACACTATACAGAAAATCCACCGCAGGTAAATCCACCTTACATGCGACTAGCTCCCATCCTGGCCACCTCATTAGAAGTATCCCCTATGGGGAACTATTAAGGCTTAAAAGAATTTGCAGTACTGAAATTGAGTTTACAAAATGTACTGAAGAGGCGCTGGCAAGATTTAGAGCAAGAGGCTATAGTGAGTCTATTCTCAAACAAGCGAGTGACAAAGCAGCACTGAAAGCCAGAGAAGAACTATTATGCAAAACGGAGAGGTCATGTATTACAAGACACAATGGAGATGAGGAGAATGCTCCGCGTCTCATAATGACTTTCAACAGACAACATAGACAGTTGAGGGCTATTATCAATAAAAATTGGCCCATCTTAAAAACGGATGGTGTACTGGCGCCTTTCTTATCAGACAAACCGTCTATTACATATAGACGTGCTGCATCCATGAGAAGCCAGCTGGTTAAAAGCAGCCCAGAAAATGTATCCAACAGTACCTGGCTACAACCAAAGAAAGGTTTTTACAAGTGCACATCCTGCAGAGCATGCAAATTTGGGACTAATCGTACTACATACAAAACTCCGTTTAGTCCCAAGGAAACACCAATCGAAGGGCATTTTAATTGCCGTACGGAATATGCTGTCTATGTCCTCACTTGTACCTGTGACCTATCATATATAGGTAGCACCAAACTTCAAGTTCACACCCGTATCCTTCAGCATTTGAGAGCCATTGTTAATAATGACAGCACTTATCCTGTGGCTCGTCATTTCAAAGACAAACATAACAATGACTTAAAATGTCTTAGTTACTATGTAATTGATGCCGTCCCTAAACTGCGCCGAGGAGGCAATAGGGAAAGGCTACTAAGGCAATTAGAAACCCGCCTAATACTGGAAATGGACACGAAGGTTCCCTACGGGTTAAATACCACTGAAGATATGTATACCTACCTTTAAATCTGCTTATAAGTCTGCTTGGAGAAACTTTATAATGGCCTCATTAACAGGAGTTCTCTGGAACCAATCTCCTGTCAAATTTATTGCAATGATGTTGATATTTGCCCATATCTTACACTTAGGAATCAATACAAGCATAAGTAGGATCCTTTAGATTTTGTTGATCCACTTATTGGATATCAATACACATCTAGTTTAGGACTTTTGCCCCTCTGCAGTTTCCATTATTTAATTTACTCATGGACACTGCTTACATTTACTTTCATTTATTCTTCTTTTTATACTATTTAGTTGTGGAAGTAAATAGGCAATTCTTTGCACATTTTTTCAGCACTCTATCACACGTACCAATATGTACCTCCCAATATGGATGGTGCATCAAATTTAATTCCTATTGGAGAATTGCATCAAGCACTTTTTGCAACTTTGCACATTTGAGGGGTTAACCAAATGATTTTACACTGTTCCTTGTTTTATGGGTGATTTTAATTATGGAGTAGAGTCTTTCTCTGTGACACTTTCTTCTTCTTTACACAAACACAGATGAGCTTTGATGGATATTGAGATCAGGATGATAACTACACATTTAAGACTCATTACATTACGCATTTATGCCATTATTTTTTAAGAAAATGATTTTAATATACATTGAATTATACCGTATTTATACTGAGATATATTTATGTATTTATTTATTTATTTATTTATTTATTTATACATAAATGTGTATTCAAATGTGTATATATTTATTATTCCTTCAACTTTATGTAACAGTATGTAATTCGTGTAGAGAACTACTATCCAGTCTGTTTTCTAAATTTAGTATGTGTAAAAATGCCGCAGTCTATCCTCCATGTTTATTAATCATGTGACACTGGGTTTGAAAGAGAAAAAAACATTTAAATTGGAGTTTTCCCGCTATGGCGTCGTTATGTGAACAAGGCCGACGGTACGGCCGAAACGCGTCATGACCAACAGCAGTGAGAACTGAAAATAAATTCCATTTTGCCACTAAGAGGAGTTCGTGTCATTTCCTGATGGAGTGATTGTTGCAACATATATATATATATATATATATATATATATATATATATATGAACACACAGCGTCTTCTTCACAGAAGGACTCGCACTCGGGAAGGAGAATAGACTGTTTATTTAGTCACTCGTTACGCGTTTCGTCAGTGAAACTGACTTGATCACACGAAGTGTACAACAAAAGGGAGGTGTATACATAGCTGGGAAAATAAACGACAGACAAACGTTTGTCTAGTGGTGTCTGTAACGTTGGCGGCCATTACTGAATGTCAAAGTCTTGAGAACCACTTGGATATTGTATCCTAGTATATTGCGGCAGCAGGAACCTCCAAACAAGTGGAGGGGGAGGGAGAACGACAGTGTTGTGCAAAGTGCTTTTACCTGAATGTAATACGCATGACCACTTGATGCTAGTGGCCAATTGTCTCACTGAACCAGTTGAACACCGGCATGGATACGGAAGCAGAACGACGAGCAGCAGCGATAACTCTGCTAGCACGTACTCCTGGTGTAGGGAGTAGTCTCTCAAAACCAATACAACCTATGGACACTTCTTTGAACGTAAAATTGAAACGCTTGGAAAAACTTAAAAAATCAGAAACTGCAAAGTGGTGGGAAGCCATTTCTCTACAGGACTATGTGGACAAACAAATGGTCCCGAGGGGGTTTAAGAATTTACATCATGCCCTCATATGAGTCTCAGAATCCTCGCATGCTGCAGGACTGGCAAGAAAATTCAGCAAATAGCTCTAGAAATATGCTGAACATACTTATAAAATACGCATGGGAAGACCGTGAACTGATTCTGTCTGAGATCAGTACTATTGAAACAGATCTTTCTAAATGCAGTGAACAAGACATGATACAGAAATTCATGGCAGACCTTAAACCCAAACTCCAACAATATGAAGAGGACATAAAAAACCGTAAGCAGAGAAAACTCCACAGAGACTGTGTGGACTACGAATCCGGACGGATATTAACGTACAGTCAGAAATATGATCACTTGTATAATGACCTACCACCCAACATTGAACCAACACAACCAGTGGAGAATGAAGTGGTCTCCTCAATTCCAGAAACGAATGGATCGGATACAGATATTTCAGTCTCCACTACAAGTTCATCATTGGAGAGACCACCCACTACCCGAACGGCTACTTTTTTAGACGAGTTTCGGGTCTTACGAAAAGGCCGACAAGTACCAAGAGCGAATACACAGTCACCACCGAGAAGAGGAAGAACACCACGTGGCAGAGGCCGTGGAAGAGGAAGAGGGAGGGGAGGAGCAAACAAAGACGCAAAAGAAGAAAACAAAGGGAATCAAAACAACACAAAGGAGCTCATGGGAAACAAGATACGTGGCTCAAGAAACAGGAAATAATGGATCCGGACATGGTAAATAAAACCATTATTAATTTGAGTGACAAACAACTGACAATGTTCGAAAAAAGTACTTTATGCCTAGGTTTGACTTTCTGCCCTACGGAAATTTTTAACTATGCGGATACACGTATTGATTTGTACAGATTTATTCGCAAAGTCAAACTGAAGAAATGGCATTTTCTTTACAAACGGGATCAGACCAACCAAGGCTGTGTAAATGAAGAGGTTGGTCGTCCTCTGTATAATCTGAATGTCGCAGATGCAGATATCCTGCGTGATATGCAGGTTCTAGCCAATGAGACACCGGTAAGCATTTCCAGCGAAGCAGTAGAGCTAGACATTCCCACTGACTCGGCGGTGTCCACCAAATTCAAACCCCGGTCCATTTTTTATCCCAACCTTCCCCATGATAACATAGATACATTCCATGAAATGGTGACACAGTCTTTATTAAAATTGAAACACCAAAAAAATAAAACTAGAAATGTACAGTTCAATCTATCTATTGAACAAAAAGAATTCTTGAAAACACTAAGTGTGGACCCCAACATTGTTGTACGCCCCGCTGATAAGGGGGGCAATATTGTTTTGTGGTCAAAACAAATGTATATGGAGGAAGCACGAAAGCAGCTTAGTGATACCAGATTCTATATGCAATCAAACATTGACATGTACAATGCCAGTATTTTTGATATCTGGGCCAAACTTAAACTCTGGGAGGAAAAGGGTTATATCTCATGGGAAGAGTATTGCTACTTAAAACGTGATTACCCAAGATTATCTGTTTTATATCTTCTCCCCAAAGTTCACAAGAACTCGAAAATACCCCCTGGAAGACCGATTGTGTCATCTATAGGCAGCACTTTTGAGCATGTATCGAAATATGTTGATCATTTCTTGCGTGAATTTGTTGTAGAACTCCCTTCCTATGTTAAGGACAGCAAAGATTTTTTACTCAAGCTTAATAATATCAAATGGGAATCAAATGACCTCATGCTCACACTGGATGTGAATTCTTTGTATAGTATTATTGATCATACACAAGGGATGCAAGCATGCGAATACTATCTGAACAAAAGACCGATTGAATTTCTTGAACACACGAACATGGTACTCCAAATGATGCATTTATGTCTTACCAACAACATTTTTATGTTTGACGGCATCATTTATAAACAGATCCTTGGTACAGCAATGGGGACTTGTTTTGCCCCAAGTTTTGCCAATTTATTTATGGGCAAATGGGAGGAGGACATCAGGAAAGACAACACACTCAATGATTCTTTCAGTAAAGTCAAAATCTGGTTACGATATATAGATGACCTTTTTGTTATTTGGACTGACACTGAACAAACTGCTATTGAGTTTTTAGATAAACTCAACAACAATAATCGTAACATCTCCCTGACCAGTAGTATGAGTAAGCACTCAGTGGAGTTCTTAGACCTACTGATCAAACCCCAAGGAGACAGACTACATACAAGTCTGTTTCGCAAAGCTACAGCGGGTAATACACTTCTTCACGCTCTTAGCAGCCACCCAGAACCACTTAAATGGAGTATTCCATATGGTGAATTGCTAAGAGCGAGGAGAAATTGTAGTACTAATGACGCAGTCCATCGTGAGAAGGAAATCATGGTCAAAAGATTCAGGGAAAGAGGTTACCCTCAATGGGTCCTTAACAAAGCCATTACTAAAGTTAACTCTATAGACCATGCTCAAACATTAAATACGGACACTACAGAAATTCCCACAGAAGGTACCAACAGGGTGATACTCACTTTTAGTGGTAACTCAGAACCAATTCACAAAATACTAACTAGTAATTGGAAGATTCTACAAAGTGACCCTATTATTGGCCATACTTTCGAAAGTAGACCTAGAATAAGCTACAGGAGAGGTCGTAGCCTAAGAGATCTTTTGGTACACAGTGATGTAACTTCCAGAACTCCAGGTAATGTACAGAACCTTACTGGCTTTTATCCCTGCGGCCACTGCAAGGCATGCCGTAACAGCCATATGACCAAAACTGTGAATATTCCTGGCCAAACCAAACCCAGAATGATCAACCAATTTCTAACTTGTAGCACGTCCTTTTGTATTTATGTATTGATATGCCCATGCAAACTATGGTATGTGGGGAGCACTACATGTATGGCTAAGAAACGAGTGTTAGAGCATATGCGGGCCATCAATAAGAAAGATACCAACTATCCCATTGCAAGACACTTTGACCTTTTCCATCTATCCAACAGCTCCCTGCTTAGTTACTTCATCCTTGAACAAATCCACCTAGGCCCAAGAGGGGGTAACAGAACTTTACTACTCCGAAAACGTGAGTCCAAATGGATAATGATATTGGAAACTAAGTTCCCTAAGGGACACAATTTGGATGAAGAACTGAGTGTACACCTACATGAAGAATAATTACTGTCTCATACGTGCCTTCTGTTTTTCCGTCAGAAAGTAACCTCCCTTTGGGGTTAGATATATCCTATTGCTCGTTGTTCAAATATGAATGTTTTTAGCCATTTATAGGTACTATGACCTAATAGTACTAATATGTGCAATTTTAACTTATGTTTTTTTAGGAAGTTGGGCATAATTTCCCTTCTCTTCTTTTTCTTTTCTTGTTGCACAGGAGGAAAGGAAGGGTCGCCATCTCTTCGGATTATTCTCATCCGTACCGGTTACCCTACCCTTTTCTTCCCGGTTCTGGGGGCACAGTAAGGAAAGAATTTTATCATTATATTCTTTCTTTGTAATTTCCTTGTTTTTTGATGAGCTTTATTTGAGCACTGATTTTGCATAAGAGGTGGTACAGTGCTGATGGTTTTAGAATTGTGTCTGTTTTGAGAGGCAACTGACATTGCAACAAGCAGAAGCTCAATGTGCATAATATAAAAGGGGCACTATGCCGTATATATTTCTCTTTTAACATGGATATGTATTCAAATTGAATTTCATGGGGTTATTTGACTTCTTAAATAAGATAATGTAATATATATAGAAATATACAGTATGTCATGTGACCACCCACGCTCCCCAACATGGGACATGTTTCTATGCACCGTTTACATTGCCTCTATTTATTTGCCGAAGAGTAATGCAGTATACTAGCGAGCACACACTATTTGTGTAAGTAAATGTAATGCTTGCAAATTTAAGTTATTATTTGACAGCGTGTTAAATGCATGGCACTATGCAAATCATAAGGTTCATAACCAGCTAGACTTAGCCCATTATGTAGATACAATTGTGTACTATGTTTTTGACCACTAAGGTTTAATTTGACTTATGAGCACGATATGTAATGAAACATATAGTCATGGTATTTTATATTCTGACATTGTCTCTTCGACATTTAGTAATGGCTGCTAAAGCTGTATGCAGTATGAGACAAAACTTTTGTCTGTTGTTTATTTTCCAGTATTTTCTGGTTACATCAAGCTGATACACTTTGTATATTTACTTTTGCATATGCTGATGTCACCAATACAGCATGTAACCATTTATTTAAGTGTATATATGTATAAACTGGCAACCTTTGACATTCAGTAATGGCCGCCAACGTTACAGACACCACTAGACAAACGTTTGTCTGTCGTTTATTTTCCCAGCTATGTATACACCTCCCTTTTGTTGTACACTTCGTGTGATCAAGTCAGTTTCACTGACGAAACGCGTAACGAGTGACTAAATAAAAGGTCTATTCTCCTTCCCGAGTGCGAGTCCTTCTGTGAAGAAGACGCTGTGTGTTCATTAAATTACCGGGAGACCTGCTCGGTTTTTACTCGCCACCTGCCCATGGGACACAGATTCCAGGAAACAAGGTCATTTTTTGGGTGAATATATATATATATATATTCACTGAAAAAACCATAGGTTTCAGGGGTGTAATAGTTAGCTGGACTTTTCACTTGTACAAAACCATTGAAATTCCCCCGTTATAGTTAGTTCAGCTAACTATAACTCGCGCGCCCGCAATGCACTGCTGATGACGTCACATATTACATCACTCATGACATGGTCAGTGACATCACTCATGACATCACTGATGACATCTCAAATGACATCACTGATGACATCACTGATTACATAATCCAGTGAATGTGTGTTTTTCTGAAAATTAAATATGTTTTATATATGTATATCTCAAGGTCGATGGAAGAATAAATGGGTATATAAGTGTCTAAATGGATGATTTGTTTTTGAAAAATTGATTGTGTAACTGACTGATTAAGTGTATCATAGTGAATACATGGCTTAGTGAGTAATGTTTAAATATGTAAATATCTGTATCAGTCTCTCACTTTGTGTATAAGTGGCTGCATGGGTTGGTGAGTAGCTACATGGGTGTCTATATAGGTTATTAGTTGGTTTTTTGAGTATCAGTCTGAGTGTCTGCATGGTTCGGTGGGGGGTATAACGTAGTGCATAGGTGCATGAATGAGTGACTCACTGTTTGTATGTGTTGAACACAGCATGTGTGCAGGACTGTATGGGTGGATGAGTGTGTGTATGGGTGTGTTAGTGAGTGAATGACTGTCTCAATAGTGTCTTTATGAGTAACTACATATGTTTTAAACTAGTATATGTGACTATTGGTGTATATATGTGAGTATATGTGAGAGTGAGAGATTGAAAGAGTTCCTGCATGAATAAGTATGTGTTTCTATAAGTGATTGTTTAAAAGACTAAGTATGTGTAAGTTTCCGTAGAAGTAAGTGTGGTGGTGTGTGTATAACTGTATATGCAAGTAAATGTATGTTTGATTCTTTATTAGCATGAGTGACTATGTGTGTGAGTAACTCTATGGATGAGTGGCATTGTGTAACAGGATGTATAGGTGCATGAGTACATATGATGAGTGAGTACATGTATGAGTGACTGTATAGGACTGTTGGTGAATGAGTGGATGTGTATGTGGATCTTAGAATTACTGAAGAGGTTGTTGTAACTGGTATTGGTATGTCCATTGTTTTGAAAATTTTAGTCTCTATTTTTGAATGTGTGTATCAAAGGTTATATTAGGGTGAGAGGAGGTCTGCCACTCTATCACAAGGATGATGTCATCAGTGATGTCATCAGTGATGTCATTTGAGATGTCATCAGTGATGTCATGAGTGATGTCACTGACCATGTCATGAGTGATGTAATATGTGACGTCATCAGCAGTGCATTGCGGGCGCGCGAGTTATAGTTAGCTGAACTAACTATAACGGGGGAATTTCAATGGTTTTGTACAAGTGAAAAGTCCAGCTAACTATTTCACCCCTGAAACCTATGGTTTTTTCAGTGAATTTCTGAGGTTTTTTAAATGCTAATTCCTAACTATAACGTGCCTGAAACCTATGGTTTTTTCTGTGAATTTCAAAGGTTTTTTAAATGCTAATTTCTAACTACGCCTACAGAGATAGGACATGTGAAGAAAGAAGAAAAAATGCACAGAAAGAAACAAAAGAAGTGCAGAAAGAAGCAACAGAAGTCCTCAAATATGAAGATAAGTGCAGGAAGAAGGATAACGTGCAGAAAGAACAAAAAGAAGAGCAGAAAGAAGCCTTGTTGCAAAATCATCCTGTACCCTCAACTTTTTCAGACGGATACTGGTGGTAACTGAGTCTGACTAGCCAGTCCTAGAGCCAGTGCTATGTTAAAAGACACTTAGAATACAGTGAAAACACCTACATACACTAGGGAACATTATGCGTTGGGGTCCCCCTGTGATTAGCATGACCTCCTCTGTAAGCCCCTAGTACATAATAGGGCATGGGGATTAAAACTACCTCTTAAAACAGGCCACAGGGCGTTTTTGCACACGTTAACTCAGGCCCCGTCCCCTCCCTTCACCACTGTGTAAACACGCCCTGTGTCCATTTTTAGTTGGGAGATTAAGTTCATTTGAATCCTGAGGGTCCCTAGGGTCCAACTAGCCCACTAGGTACCTCCAGTAAATGCCACAGAGCTGTGTTGCAGAGAGGTGTAAAAAGTGGCACGGCCTGGACCACCTCCTTGCAATGCAGCTCAGTGGCGCTTACTGGAAGCACTTGGTGGGCTAGTTAGCCCCCAGGGGCCCTCAGTATTGAAGGGAAATTATATCCCCAATTTAAAACGTGCCATAGTGCGTGTTTGCACACGTCACCTCAGGCCCCGTCCCCTCCCTTCACCACTGTGTAAACACGCCCTGTGGCTGTTCTAAGTTGAGAGATTAAGTCCCCTTGAATCCTAAGGGTCCCCAGGGTCAAACTAGACCACTAGGTACCTCCAGTAAGCGCCACAGAGCTGCGTTGCAGAGAGGTGTAAAAAGGGGCTTGGCCTCAGAACACCTGTCTGCAGCGCAGCTCCCTGGCGCATACTGGAGATGCCTGTTGGGGGCGCGTTTGCAGAGTGCTGCACGGAGGGGGCATGGCCTCCGGCACGATGCCAGTCTTTTATTTATTTTAATTTTTTAAGAAGGGGGGCTGTGTGGTTCCCCTTCTTATTCTAATTTATTGGCCCTGATGACCCCATCCCCCAGGGCCTGTCTCCTAATTATATTTTTTTGACCCCAATCCCTAGGGCCGGCCACTGTTTTTTATTATTTTAAAAAAATATTTATTTATAGACACACCTAGGACATGCTGGACAAACCGTACGTACCTATCACCATGACGATTTGCGGGATATTCATTAAAAGGCGACTATGCATGCAATGAATCCACGTGGAATGTATTTACACTACTAGTGAAGCTCTGACATGTCTGATGCCCTACCGTGCCTAATCCCGGTAGACACCCTTGTCGTTTATTTATACAAACATGGGTAGCTATTGACGGGCACATTTAATACACATGCACACCAAGCCATTCAAAGGGGATTCGACAAAAATTCGACCAAAACTATGCAAGAAACCCCCCTCACGGTTAATAAAACACACATCCACTGCCGGATGTGTAATACTTTTTATTTTACTCTCTGGAAAGGGTACGAACATCACTTGAGAGTCACAGCGCGCTCCTGACAGAGCCCAATGCTGTGTTACACCCACCATTGCCTGCCGAGTGCCACACACCTCTGTGTTGTATTCCACTAGCTAGTGCATATGCTATGACACTCTCTAGCCCATGTGCACTGTAACACCACCCCGTGAATATGTCATGCCACACTTGTCTTCGCACGGGTTATATTGCCCCATCTAACGTGCCTTCCTCGATGCCTATGTTATAACGCACAGTGCTATGCCATACATATTACAATCTGCGATCCATATCTGTGTCACAGTGCATATGCAACGTTACACTCCCCAGCACATATTTTATATTACAACTTTAGAGACTAGTTAGGTTACACAACACTGCCCTGTGCATATTACACTCCAAGGCGCATATCGCATAGCACGCGCTAGTGCCTGTGCTATCACGCGCTCTCCAATGAATCTGTCATTGCGCACAATGTATTGCATATTATATTTCACGCCCGGTTCATCTTATATCACACTTTTTGGTGCATAGTTTATACCATACACTATATCTAGTTTTCATTTTCAATCGTGCTCTCAGGACTATGTTCTATATAACACTGTGTTCACCTACCCTTTTCACGGGCATTACATTTTGCGATAGGGGGTGGAGGGTCAGGGGGTGTTTCTGCCAAGTGAGCCCGGAGTCACAGTCACAAACGTCCTCTTCTTCCTGAATAAAAGTGAGATTATGCTGCATACTTGTTCATATTTTAAGTAGTTCGCACAGACTCAATGTTTTAAAAACAATAAAGTTCCTAATACCCGCCTTCTCTGAACAGTTAGCTTGCTGCCCCATCCCCCTCCTCCCTATCCTCTGTTGTGTGAATCCATGGAATAGCCTCCTCCCTCCTGCCATGCATGGTCTGATGTGCTGCCACTGCCCTCAATTTAGTATGATGTACCAGTCCACTCCTCCTGCCCTCCATTGCCCAATTCTATGTCCCATCATTGACCTCCTGCTTAAACTCTGTGCTTAGCTTGCTGCCCCTATTCTCCTTCCCCCTGCCCTCCGATGTCTTTGTGCATGCCCCTGCTCCATCCTTTTTGCCCACCATGTCCCATGGACCTGCCACTCCTATCTACTCTGAGTGTTCTGTTGAGCTGCCACTCCCCTCCCACCTGCCTAGCATTGTCAGATGACTGTAACCTGTCCCTGCCACCTCCACCCTGCCTGTCCACATGCCATGCCCCTATCCTCTTCCTCCTGTCCTACATGGTCCATTGTACTGCCACACCCTTCTGCCCTCCCTGGTCTGTTGTGCTGCAACTGCTCCTCCTGCCTGCCCCGTGTGGTCTGTTGTGAGGTCCCTTCCCCTGAACTTTCTTGTCTGTGCACAGGTCCTGACCCTCCCTTCTATCCTCCATCGTCCTTTGTGCATGCCCCTGCACCCTCCTTCTTGCCCATCATAGCCATTGGTCTTCTGTGCTGCCATGGCCCCTCCCACCTTCCCTGTGTGGTCAGTTAGCTGCCCCTGACCCCCTCCCACCTTCCCTCCATGGTCTGTGTGTATGCCATCACAGTCTCACTGTTGCTCTTCATGGTGTGTCTTGCTTCTAGTGCCCATCCTGCCTGACCTCCATGGCTATCTTGCTGCCCCTGCCCTGCCCCCTTGCCCCCAGCCCTCTGTTTACATGTGAAGACCCCTACTCCCTCCCTCCTGGCTTGTCTGTTCCATTGTAATGCCCCTGATCCGTCCCTACTGCCCTTTATGGTCTGTAATGCTGCAGCTTTCTCTCCTGTCTGTCCATTATGGTCAGCTAGCTACCATTGCCTCTTGCCCCTCTGTTCTCTGTTGTCCATGTGCATGGTCCTGTCCCCTCCCTCTTGCTTTCTATGGATTGTTGTGCTGCACTCCCGTCCTGCATGCCCTGTGTGGTGTATTGTGCTGCTGCAAACCCTGATGCCTGCCCTGCAGGGTCAGTTTGGTGCACCTCTCCATGTCCCTCTTGTCCTCTGTTATCCAAGTCCATGTCCCTATCCCATTTCCTTCCATGATCCAATGTACCATACTTGCGAACATTTTGAACTTGGTAAGAGGGAGATTTTGAAAAAAAACTGGGGTATTGATTTTCCCCTTTGAGTTACATTGAAAAAGAGGATATTGTAGACAGGAGACAGATCAAATAAAGCCCATTTGAGCTTAAAAACATTGGACGTTTCCTGGCTGAATCGGGTCTGTTGGCATGTATGGTTGTACTACCATTGCCTCTTCCTTCTGCCCACAATGGTCTATTACATTGCCACAGCCTTGAAGGAGGGTAGATTTTGTATCACAGAGGCCCCTGGCCCGTTCTGTCCACACCTGAAGTATGAGACCCTTGTCCTTGCCCTGCCAGCCGCATTTGTAGGCCGTATTAAATTGACCATCGGGTCCTGTGTTGCTATATAATTATCCTGAGACATCCTTACCACTCAGCCAGCATAAAACCCCTGTGTAGGCCCTTCTGTTCAATATGTAGGCCTCTTTGTTAAATTGACCATAGCTCTGCAATTTTAGTGTATAGCAGTCTGAAGGCAGGTCTGCGAGGCCTTCTGCTCCAAACTAGTAGCCCCCACCCTACCCGAGTGCTCCGTGCTCGGTATCAAAGTTCAACATCCCACTGAAGCTGTCGACATACAGTAGGCTGCATCCTGGACTGGTACTTGCTTCCTGGGCAGGTTTCCCGCTTTTAAGGAAGTGGCAACCGCAGAGCGTCAAGTTAGGAGAACTGAGGAGATTTTGTACATGAATATATTGAATTCCCGTACAATACCCATTATTTTCTGCTTGCTCTATGGAACTTACGATAAGCGATTGGCCTGAGAGACTGACCTTTTCACCCAGTCCATTGTCAGCATTAAGTGGGTAAATGACGAAATGTCTGGTAAAATCTGCAGACGAAGCTTTTGGGTAGCATACGTAGGTAGATGTAGCGTGCAAAGGAGCCCACAAAATGATATAAAAAGGGAGCACCCACAGATATCGACGGACTACCTCGCCGTCTGTATGTAGGTTAACAGGCTGTGCAGGTTTTCCCCAAGAGCTGGGAGCTCTTGTCTTCCTTTGCTTAAAATGTCTTGCTCTGCTTTGCTTGAAGTATCTTATTCTATTTTACCTATATGAAATGTCATGTTATGTTTAACCATTGTTCACTTTACTTTTGCATTTAAAAGATTTTGTATTGTAATTGCAGGAATGTTTGCTCTAAGAGTAAACGTGAGTGTTCCTAGGTAACATTTTCCTTGGTGTAACTTGTTTCTCATGATGCATTTATAGATGTGTTTTCTCTCTCTCTCTGTCAGTACATTAATTGAGATACAGAGAATATCATGACAGCTGTATGATTATCTGGATTCTGTATTTTGTACTTTATGTCTCTATTCTGCGGTTTCTTTGAAGTTGTATCTTCTCATTAAACTGCCATTGTATTCTGCCACCAATTCCATGTCTCATATGTCTGTTTTCTTCATTTTTGGAGCAAGCGTTCCTAGGCACCCCGGCTCAAATTAAGGTGCCCCTTTTGTCCCTGACTCACTCTCCTGCTCAGTTCTGTGGTGGCTCCCGGGGCTCTGGGGACCGCCTCTAGCTTCCTTGACCCGTAAAAGATCTTCCCTCCAACAGCCTCTCTTGCAAGTCCTGTATTGTTGGTTTGTTGCCCCTGCCCCCCTTTCCACTGCCCTCCATAGTCTGTTGTGCTTCCACGGCCCTTCCTGCCTGCTCAGTGTGGTTAAATTGTTGCCTTTGCACTCTCCTACCTGCCTTCAATTTTCAGAGTCCGTGCCCCTGGCCTTTGCCTCTCAACAGTATCCCAATGAACAACTAGATTGCTAACATTCTATATTTATTACAAAAGTGTGGAACGCCTGACATCATCTTGATGTAATCAAAACTGTAATACCTAGAGCATTTCCTTTAGAAATTACATATATGAGAGGGTCTTATTGGCATCAAAATTATGGTTAGTGCTCTAAAAGACTAAAATAAGGACATTTTGTCTGAGTTTTCAAATAGCGACAAAGCACTTTTAAATTATTTGTTATCTTTATGTTTTTTTATCCAGTTGACCACTTGATTAAATGTTGCACTTAGGGGAGAGGATGTGGTGTTACTTCCAGAACTGCAGACTTTGCAACTGGGGAACCAGGTTGAAGTTTCTGCTTCAGCTCGACATTCTGTGATTCTGGTCAAATCACTTAGTCTCCCCATGTCTACAACCAAAATGAATATGTGCTTGTGTGATGTAACCAATGCTCATGTAAAGCACTCCAATACCTGACAAGTCTGCACTATATAACACTGCAAAAACACTAAATAATAAGTGTTTTGCACACTTCTGTCATTGGGCTATATTTGGGCTACATCTGGGTGATTTTGGGCTACATTTGGGCTCTTTTGTCTCCGGTGGCCATCTTGGGAGATTTATTTGTTATGAAGTTTCCTAATTTCCTCATGTACTGCAGTCTCCTCAGTAGGAAATGCTTTCAGTTTTTTACGTTGATTCCATCATGAAGGTATTCAGATATGTCACACATTTGCCATAAATTCTGAATGTTAGCACTCTAGTTGCTCATTAGATCACTGTAGTAAAACTACTGTTCACCATGGAAGTCTGCTCCTGGTATTAAAAGTGCATGTTTCAGTCTGCATGTCAGAATTTTTTAATGAAATAGAAGAGGATTTGAGAAGTCACTCAAAATGTGCCCTCATTTTCTTTCTTCAGCATTAATGATAATTTCTATGGCAAAATGAACCCCCTCATTGTGTTCCTTTTTAAATTAAATGTTTTAAGTGTTACCAGTTTATTCCAATCAAGATGGCTTCAGGTGTGCCATACTTTTGTCATAATGAAGACAGTAAGCGCTCTAGTTGTTTTTAAGAACATTCTGGGACATTCTGTCATTGGGCTATACTTGGGCTACATCTGGGTGATATTTGGGCTACATTTGGGCTCTTTTGTCTCTGGTGGCCATCTTGGGAGACTTATTTGTTATGAAGTTTCCTAATTTCCTCATTTACTGCAGTCTCCTCAGTAGGAAATACTTTCAGTTTTTTACTTTGATTCGATCAAGAAGGCATTCAGATGTGTCACACATTTGCCATAAATTCAGAATGTTAGCACTCTTTTTGCTCATTAGATCACTGTAGTAAAGCTACTGCTCACCAGGGAAAACTGCTGCTGGTATTGAAAGTTCATGTTTCAGTCTGCATGTTAATGAAATAGAAGAGGATTTGAGAAGTCACTCAAAATGTGCCCTAATTTTTCTTTCTGCAGCACTAATCATACTTTTTATGGAAAAATGAACCCCCTCATGTTGTTCCTTTTGAAATTAAATGTTTTAAGAGTTACCACTTTATTCCAAGCAAGATGGCTTCAGGTGTGCCATACGTTTATCATAGGTAGGACTGTTAGCGCTCTAGTAGTTCTTTGGAACACTCTGGGAAGCTGCAGTAGAACACAAGGGAATCAACTGACAGTCTCTGCCCTTGTTGGATGTACATGTTTTACTGAGAATGTCAGACTTCATTCTCACATGACTGAGAAAGATAATGTGAATTTACAGAAAATAAGCTCTCAGTTTAGCTTATAGATCACCTTCCAAACCTCTGTGGTAAAAGCATGAGAAAATATTTTTCTCTCAATCATGATATCCCAGCAGAAGGCTTTTTCACATGGTGAAATCACCTTAGAACATACCACAATTCCTAAAATGAGTATGGTACCATCAACAAATGATTTATAATGTAACTAAAGTCTTAAAACCTTCTATTAACTGCAATGCTTTTTAATGATGTGCTATCATGTATATTGGTCCCAAGATGGCTGCCAACACTTCTTGGATGAAGTGCTGACAGCCAATCAGATCTCAGGATGAGATGTGTGGTTAGGCTCCGCCCACATATATATATGCTTTTAAATGCTATTTTCTCAGGAAATACTGAACAGATTTACACCAAACCTACAAAAGGCACTTCCTTGACCTGAGGACTACCTCTCTGCCAAATTTCAAGTAAATCTGTTCAGCCGTTCGGGCTGTAGCCCTGTCTAAAGGTCCTATGGAAAAATGCATGGGAAAAACGCGTTTTGGGACCCCCCTTTTATCTCAGCCCCAGCTTGACCAATCCCCCCGAGACTTTCAGGGTAGGAGCGGAGCTTAGCGCCCCACCTATTTTGAAAAATTCGCGAGGATTCGTCGACCGGCGCCAAAGTTATTCAAAATAGAATGTTGCGGATTTCCTATGGAAAAGGGGTCCTAACTATAACTACCTACTGGCGACCGCCAGTAGGTAATATATATATATATATATATATATATATATATATATATATATATATATATATGTTCACACCAAGACTGCTTCCGCAAAGAAGAAATCGAAGGGACACAGCAGGATTCCAGGAAGATTACGTTTATTGCCACAACGTCGGCATGACGCGTTTCGGCGATAATGCCTTACTCATATGCCCTTAGTCACCAAACAACTGCATCAGTCCGTTATTTGAACAGGTAGTCTTGCTCCCATTGGTAGGAGCCCAGCTGAGGCAATCAATCACTTGAAACGTGATTGATCGCCTCTTCTATTTCATTAAAAAATGTTGGGATGCAGACTGAAAAATGCACTTTCAATACCAGCAGCAGACTTCCCTGGTGAGCAGTAGCTTTACTACAGCGATCTAATGAGCAACTAGAGTGCTAATATTCTGAATTTATGGCAACACATCTGAATGCCTTCTTGATGGAACCAAAGTAAACATGCATTTAAAATGCAATAGGTCTCACCCTCGTTTAAATTAAAGCAATTCTGTTTGTAATTAGGTAGCTTTTGAGCTTTGCTTTTATTAGTGTTTTTCAAACTTTCATGTACATAAAATGCATATGTATGCATATATGTATATGTATGCATGCATTTATATTTGTATTTATATAGATGTGCAGATTATATATATATATGTATATATATACACATACATATATATAAATGCATATGCACATATATATGCATATATATATGTGTATATGTGCGTGTAGAGAGAGATAGAGGTGTAGAGGTAGAGAGGTAGAGAGTAGTATAGAGAGAGGTAGAGAGAATAAGAGAAGTAGAGAGTAGAGGATGAGTAATAGAGAGTAGACAGTGAGTAGTAGAGAGTAGTAGAGAGAGTAGCAGAGAGTGAGTATTAGAGAGTAGTAGAGTGAGTAGTAGAGAGTGAGTAGTAGAGAGTAGTAGCGTGAGTAGTAGAGAGTGAGTAGTAGAGAGTAGTAGAGAGTGAGTAGTAGAGTGAGTAGTAGAGAGTAGTAGAGAGTGAGTAGTAAAGAGTAGTAGAGAGTGAGTAGTAGAGAGTGACAAGCAGAAAAAGAGAGAGTAGTAGAGAGTAGTAGAAAGTGAGTAGTAGAGAGAGAGTAGTAGAGAGCAAGTACTAGAGAGTGGGTAGTAGAGAGTGGGTAGTAGAGAGTAGTAGAGTGAGTAGTAGAGAGAGTAGTAGAGAGTGAGTAGTAGAGAGAGTAGTGGAGAGTAGTAGAGAGTGAGTAGTAGAGTGAGTAGTAGAGAGTAGTAAAGAGCGAGTAGTAGAGAGAAAGTAGTAGAGAGAGGGTAGTAGAGAGTAATAGAGAGTGAGTAGTAGAGAGTGAGTAGTAGAGAGTGAGTAGTAGAGAGTGAGTAGTAGAGAGTAGTGGAGTACTAGAGATTGAGCAGGAGAGAGTAGTTGAGAGTGAGTAGTAGAGTGAGTAGTAGGGAGTAATAGAGTGAGTAGTAGAGTGACTAGTAGAGAGTAGTAGAGAGCGAGTAGTAGAGAGCAAGTAGTGGAGAGTGAGTAGTAGAGAATAGTAGAGAGTGAGTAGTAGAGAGTAAGTAGTAGAGAGTATTAGAGAGTGACTAGTAGAGAGTAGTAGAGTGAGTAGTAGAGAGAGTAGTAGAGAGTGAGTAGTAGAGAGAGTAATAGAGAGTAGTAGAGAAGTAGAGAGTGAGTAGTAGAGTGATTAGTAGAGAGTAGTAGAGAGCGAGTAGTAGAGAGTGAGTAGTGGAGAGTGAGTAGTAGAGAGTAGTAGAGAGTGAGTAGTAGAGAGTAAGTAATAGAGAGTATTAGAGAGTGAGTAGTAGAGAGAGAGTAGTAGAAAGTAGTAGAGAGCGAGTAGTAGAGAGTGAGTAGTGGAGAGTGAGTAGTAGAGAGTAGTAGAGAGTGAGTACTAGAGAGTAAGTAGTAGAGAGTATTAGAGAGTGAGTAGTAGAGAGTAGTAGAGAGTGAGTAGTAGAGAGTAGTAGAGTGAGTAGAAGAGAGTGAGTAGTAGAGAGAGAGTAGTAGAGAGTGATCACATTCTGACATGCAGACTGAAACATGCACTTTCAATACCAGCAGTAGACTTCCCTGGTGAGCAGTAGCTTTACTACAGTGATCTAAAAAGCAACTAGAGTGCTAACATTCCGAATTCATGGCAAATGTGTGACACATCTGAATGCCTTCTTGATGGAATCAAAGTAAAAACTGAAAGTATTTCCTACTTAGGAGACTGTAGTAAATGAGGAAATTAGGAAACTTCATAACAAATAAGTCTCCCAAGATGGCAACCAGAGACAAAAGAGCCCAAATGTAGCACAAATATCATCCAGATGTAGCCCAAGTATAGCCCAATGAAAGTATGTCCCAGAGTGTTCTAAAGAACAACTAGAGCGCTAACAGTCTTACTTATGACAAAAGTATGGCACACCTGAAGCCATCTTGATTGGAATAAAGTGGTAACACTTAAAACATTTAATTTGCAAAGGAACAAAATGAGGGGTTTATTTTGCCATAGAACTTAGGATTAGTGCTGCAGAAAGAAAAATTAGGGCACATTTTGACTTCTCAATTCCTCTTCTATTTCATTAAAAAATTCTGACATGCAGACTGAAACATGCGCTTTGAATACCAGCAGCAGACTTCCCTAGTGAGCAGTAGCTTTACTACAGTGATCTAATGAGCAACTAGAGTGCTACCATTCAGAATTCATGGCAAATGTGTGACACATCTGAATGCCTTCTTGATGGAACCAAAGTAAACTGGCATTGAAAATGCATTAGGTCTTGCCCTCCTTTAAGTTAAAGCAATTCTGTTTGTAATTAGGTGGCTTTTTAGCTTTGCTTGTATTAGTGTTTTTCAAACTTTCATGTACATAACAAGCATATTTATGTATATATGTATATGTATGCATGCATTTATATTTGTATTTATATCGATATGCTGATTATATATATATATATGTTTATATATGTGTACATTATCTACTGGCGGTCGCCAGTAGATAGTTATAGTTAGGACCGTGTTTCCATAGGAAATCCGGAACATTCTATTTGGAATAACTTTGGCGCCGGTTGACGAATCCTCGCAAAATTTTCAAAATAGGTGGGGCGCTTCGCTCCGCTCCTACCCTGAAAGTCTCGTGGTGATTCATCAAGCGCGGGCCGAGAAAAAATGGGGGTCCCAAAACACGTTTTCCCCATGCAATTTTCCATAGGGACCTTTAGTCCAAGGTACAGCCCGAACGGCTGAACAGAATTACTTGAAATTTGTCAGAGAGGTAGTCCTCAGGTCAGGGAAGTGCCTTTTGCAGGTCTGGTGTCAATCTGTTCAGTAGTTCCTGAGAAAATCAAAAGTAAAATCATATATATATGTGGGCGGAGCCTAACGACACATCTCATCCTGAGATCTGATTGGCTGTCAGCACTTCATCCAAGAAGTGTTGGCAGCCATCTTGGGACCAATATACATGATAGCACCTCATTAAAAAGCATTGCAGTTAATAGAAGGTTTTAAGACTTTAGTTACATTATAAATCATTTGTTGATGGTACCATACTCATTTTAGGAATTGTGGTATGTTCTAAGGTGATTTCACCATGTGAAGAAGCCTTCTGCTGGGATATCATGATTGAGAGAAAAATATTTTCTCATGCTTTTCCCACAGAGGTTTGGAAGGTGATCTATAAGCTAAACTGAGAGCATATTTTCTGAAAAAATCACATTATCTTTCTCAGTCATGTGAGAATGAAGTCTGACATTCTCAGTAAAACATGTACATCCAACAAGGGCAGAGACTGTCAGTTGATTCCTTTGTGTTCTACTGCAGCTTCCCAGAGTGTTCCAAAGAACAACTAGAGCGCTAACAGTCCTACTTATGATAAACGTATGGCACACCTGAAGCCATCTTGCTTGGATTAAAGTGGTAACTCTTAAAACATTTAATTTAAAAAGGAACAAAATGAGGGGGTTCATTTTTCCATAAAAAGTATGATTAGTGCTGCAGAAAGGAAAATTAGGGCACATTTTGAGTGACTTCTCAAATCCTCTTCTATTTCATTAAACAATTGTGACATGCAGACTGAAACATGCACTTTCAATACCAGCAGCAGTTTTCCCTGGTGAGCAGTAGCTTTACTACAGTGATCTAATGAGCAAAAAGAGGGCTAACATTCTGAATGTATGGCAGATGTGTGACACATCTGAATGCCTTCTTGATGGAATCAAAGTAAAAAACTGAAAGTATTTCCTACTGAGGAGACTGCAGTAAATGAGGAAATTAGGAAATTTCATAACAAATAAGTCTCCCAAGATGGCCACCAAAGACAAAAGAGCCCAAATGTAGCCCAAATATCACCCAGATGTAGCCCAAGTATAGCCCAATGACAGAATGTCCCAGAGTGTTCTTAAAAACAACTAGAGCGCTTACTGTCTTCATTATGACAAAAGTATGGCACACCTGAAGCCATCTTGATTGGAATAAACTGGTAACACTTAAAACATTTAATTTAAAAAGGAACACAATGAGGGGGTTCATTTTGCCATAGAAATTGTGATTAATGCTGAAGAAAGAAAATGAGGGCACATTTTGAGTGACTTCTCAAATCCTCTTCTATTTCATTAAAAAATTCTGACATGCAGACTGAAACATGCACTTTTAATACCAGGAGCAGACTTCCATGGTGAACAGTAGTTTTACTACAGTGATCTAATGAGCAACTAGAGTGCTAACATTCAGAATTTATGGCAAATGTGTGACATATCTGAATACCTTCATGATGGAATCAAAGTAAAAAACTGAAAGCATTTCCTACTGAGGAGACTGCAGTACATGAGGAAATTAGGAAACTTCATAACAAATAAATCTCCCAAAATGGCCACCGGAGATAAAAGAGCCCAAATGTAGCCCAAAATCACCCAGATGTAGCCCAAATATAGCCCAATTACTGAAGTGTGCAAAACACTTATTATTTTTGTTTTTGCAGTGTTATATAGTGCAGACTTGTCAGGTATTGGAGTGCTTTACATGAGCATTTGTTACATCACACAAGAACAAATTTATTTTGGTTGTAGACATGGGGAGACTAAGTGATTTGACCGGAATCACAGAATGTCGAGCTGAAGCAGAAACTCCAACCTGGTCCCCAGTTGCAAAGTCTGCAGTTCTGGAAGTAACACCACATCCTCTCCCCTAAGTGCACCATTTAATCAAGTGGTCAACTGGATAAAAAACATAAAGATAACAAATAATTTAAAAGTACTTTGTCGCTATTTGAAAACTCAGAAAAATATGTCCTTATTTTAGTCTTTTAGAGCACTAACCATAATTTTGATGCCAATAAGACCCTCTCATATATGTAATTTCTAAAGGAAATGCTCTAGGTATTACAGTTTTGATTACATCAAGATGACGTCAGGTGTTCCACACTTTTGTAATAAATATAGAATGTTAGCAATCTAGTTGTTCATTAGGATACTGTTGAGAGGCAGAGGCCAGGGGCACGGACTCTGAAAATTGAAGCCAGGTAGGAGGGTGCAAAGGCAACAATTTAACCACACTGAGCAGGCAGGAAGGGCCGTGGCAGCACAACAGACTATGGAGGGCAGTGGAAAGGGGGGCAGGGGCAACAAACCAACAATACAGGACTTGCAAGAGAGGCTGTGGCAATGTAATAGACCATTGTGGGCAGAAGGAAGAGGCAATGGTAGTACAACCATACATGCCAACAGACCCGATTCAGCCAGGAAACGTCCAATGTTTTTAAGCTCAAATGGGCTTTATTTCATCTGTCTCCTGTCTACAATCTCCTCTTTTTCAATGTAACTCAAAGGGGAAAATCAAAACCCCAGTTTTTTCCCAAAATCTCCCTCTTACCAAGTTCAAAATGTTCGCAAGTATGGTACATTGGATCATGGAAGGAAATGGGGTAGGGACATGGACTTGGATAACAGAGGACAGGAGGGACATGGAGATGTGCACCAAACTGACCCTGCAGGGCAGGCATCAGGGTTAGCAGCAGCACAATACACCACACAGGGCATGCGGGACGGGAGTGCAGCACAACAATCCATAGAAAGCAAGAGGGAGGGGACAGGACCATGCACATGGACAACAGAGAACAGAGGGGCAAGAGGCAATTTTAGCTAGCTGACCATAATGGACAGACAGGAGAGAAAGCTGCAGCATAACAGACCATAAAGGGCAGGAGGGACGTATCAGGGGCATTACAATGGAACAGACAAGCCAGGAGGGAGGGAGTAGGGGTCTGCACATGTAAACAGAGGGCTGGGGGCAAGGGGGCAGGGCAGGAGCAGCAAGATAGCCATGGAGGTCAGGCAGGATGGGCACTAGAAGCAAGACACACCATGAAGAGCAACAGTGAGACTGTGATGGCATACACACAGACCATGGAGGGAAGGTGGGAGGGGGTCAGGGGCAGCTAACTGACCCCACAGGGAAGGTGGGAGGGGCCATGGCAGCACAGAAGACCGTGCATGGCAAGTGGGAGGGTTAGTGGCAGCACAATGGCTATGATGGGCAAGAAGGAGGGTGCAGGGGCATGCACAAAGGACGATGGAGGATAGAAGGGAGGGTCAGGACCTGTGCACAGACAAGAAAGTTCAGGGGAAGGGGCCTCACAACAGACCGCACGGGGCAGGCAGGAGGAGCAGTTGCAGCACAACAGACCAGGGAGGGCAGAAGGGTGTGGCAGTACAATGGACCATGTGGACAGGAGGAAGAGGATAGGGGCATGGCATGTGGACAGGCAGGGTGGAGGTGGCAGGGACAGGTTACAGTCATCTGACAATGCTAGGCAGGTGGGAGGGGAGTGGCAGCTCAACAGAACACTCAGAGTAGATAGGAGTGGCAGGTCCATGGAACATGGTGGGCAAAAAGGATGGAGCAGGGGCATGCACAAAGACATCGGAGGGCAGGGGGAAGGAGAATAGGGGCAGCAAGCTAAGCACAGAGTTTAAGCAGGAGGTCAATGATGGGACATAGAATTGAGCAATGGAGGGCAGGAGGAGTGGACTGGTACATCATACTAAATTGAGGGCAGTGGCAGCACATCAGACCATGCATGGCAGGAGGGAGGAGGCTAGTCCATGGATTCACACAACAGAGGATAGGGAGGAGGGGGATGGGGCAGCAAGCTAATTGTTCAGAGAAGGCGGGTATTAGGAACTTTATTGTTTTTAAAACGTGTGTCTGTGCGAACTACTTAAAATATGAACAAGTATGCAGCATAATCTCACTTTTATTCAGGAAGAAGAGAACGTTTGTGATGGTGACTCCGGGCTCACTTGGCAGAAACACCCCCTGACCCTCCACCCCCTATCGCAAAATGTAATGCCCGTGAAAATGGTAGGTGAACACAGTGTTATATAGAACATAGTCCTGAGAGCACGATTGAAAATGAAAACTAGATATAGTGTATGGTATAAACTATGCACCAAAAAGTGTGATATAAGATGAACCGGGCGTGAAATATAATATGCAATACATTGTGCGCAATGACAGATTCATTGGAGAGCGCGAGATAGCACAGGCACTAGCGCGTGCTATGCGATATGCGCCTTGGAGTGTAATATGCACAGGGCAGTGTTGTGTAACCTAACTAGTCTCTAAAGTTGTAATATAAAATATGTGCTGGGGAGTGTAACGTTGCATATGCACTGTGACAAAGATAGGGATCCCAGATTGTAATATGTATGGCATAGCACTGTGCGTTATAACATAGGCATCGAGGAAGGCACGTTAGATGGGGCAATATAACCCGTGCGAAGACAAGTGTGGCATGACATATTCACGGGGTGGTGTTACAGTGCACATGGGCTAGAGAGTGTCATAGCATATGCACTAGCTAGTGGAATACAACACAGAGGTGTGTGGCACTCAGCAGGCAATGGTGGGTGTAACACAGCATTGGGCTCTGCCAGGAGCACGCTCTGACTCTCAAGTGATGTTCGTCCCCTTTCCAGAGAGTAAAATAAAAAGTATTACACATCCGGCAGTGGATGTGTGTTTTATTAATCGTGAGGGGGGTTTCTTGCATAGTTTTGGTCGAATTTTTGTCAAATCCCCTTTGAATGGCTTGGTGTGCATGTGTATTAAATGTGCCCGTCAATAGCTACCCCTGTTTGTATAAATAAACGACAAGGTTGTCTACCGGGATTAGGCACGGTAGGGCATCAGACATGTCAGAGCTTCACTAGTGGTGTAAATACATTCCACGTGGGTTCATTGTATGCATAGTTGCCTTTTAATGAATATCACGCAAATCGTCATGGTGATAGGTACGTATGGTTTGTCCAGCATGTCCTAGGTGTGTCTATAACTATATATTTTTTTAAAATAATAAAAAACAGTGGCCGGCCCTGGGGATTGGGGTCAAAAAAATATAATTAGAAGACAGGCCCTGGGGGATGGGGTCATCAGGGCCAATAAATTAGAATAAGAAGGGGAACCACACAGCCCCCCTTCTTAAAAAATTAAAATAAATAAAAGACTGGCATCGTGCCGGAGGCGACGCCCCCTCCTTGCAGCACTCTGCAAACGCGCCCCCTGGTGAGTTGTAAGTTGGGGAATTAATTCCTCTTCAATACTGAGGGTCCCTGAGGGCCAACTAGCCCAATAGGCATCTCCAGTATGCGCCAGGGAGCTGCGCTGCAGACAGGTGTTCTGAGGCCAAGCCCCTTTTTACACCTCTCTGCAACGCAGCTCTGTGGCGCTTACTGGAGGTACCTAGTGGTCTAGTTTGACCCTAGGGACCCTTAGGATTCAAGGGGACTTAATCTCTCAATTTAGAACAGCCACAGGGCGTGTTTACACAGTGGTGAAGGGAGGGGACGGGGCCTGAGGTGACGTGTGCAAACACGCACTATGGCACGTTTTAAATTGGGGATATAATTTCCCTTCAATACTGCGGGCCTCTGGGGGCTAACTAGCCCACCAAGTGCTTCCAGTAAGCGCCACTGAGTTGCATTGCAGAGAGGTGGTCCAGGCCGTGCCACTTTTTACACCTCTCTGCAACGCAGCTCTGTGGCACTTACTGGAGGTACCTAGTGGGCTAGTTGGACCCTAGGGACCCTCAGGATTCAAATGAACTTAATCTCCCAACTAAAAACGGACACAGGGTGTGTTTACACAGTGGTGAAGGGAGGGGACGGGGCCTGAGTTAACGTGTGCAAAAACACCCTGTGGCCTGTTTTAAGAGGTAGTTTTAATCCCCATTATATACTAGGGGCTTACAGAGGAGGCCATGCTAATCACAGGGGGACCCCAACGCATAATGTTCCCTAGTGTATGTAGGTGTTTTCACTGTATTCTAAGTGTCTTTTAACAAAGCACTGGCTCTAGGACTGGTTAGTCAGACTCAGTTACCACCAGTATCCATCTGAAAAAGTTGAGGGTACAGGATGATTTTGCAACAAGGCTACTGAAGGACTGGGTTATTCTTAAGACCCAGCGGTGCCAGGGAACAACACCTGAAACCTTCGTGGGTTACCTGTTCTGGCGTACCAAACACAGAGACACGGGACACTTCCAGCGACGTCAGAGATCAGCGTTTATTACTGCAGGGATACAGAAGTCACAAGAAGTACACAACGTGTAGGTTCTCGGAGACTGCTTCAAATTCGTAGAAGTGGGTCGCTCCTTTTATACACGTTTTTGCCATAGCACAGTATGGCGAACAAAGGTTACAACTCGGTTCCCACAATAAACTTCAAAAGGGTCGCATTCATGTTTCAGGAGGCCGGAACATAATTACAACAGTCCTGCCGGTTCCCAACTGTAAAAACATATTCCCTCCGCAATAAACACATTTCCTCCCAACCATAAACGCATTAAGGAAGGACGAAAAACAGAATGCAGGGAAAGAACGAGGATGGACAACAGGTTAGAAAAGAGTGTTAGGGGCAATAAAGGAAACTCGATAGAGGGATCAAAGACCTCGTGTCTAATGTATGCGTGACTGTAACAATAGACCGGAGCGGCAAGATGGGCCTTGAGCGGGGCCATCTGCCTCACTCGTGTCATTCCCCTCATCGTAAAAGTCACCTCAAAGAAACACGTGTCCTTCGCGCAAGCTTGGGAGTCCCAGGGTCACGAAGCGGACAAAAAGCCCGTTCGCTGGCTACCTGAGGGCAAGAAACAAAATGGACGCTGTATCTAAAATGGAACCCGAGGGTTCGGATGAACGAACCCAAAAATGAGGCGAACCATACGTGGCTGTGTTGCGAAACTTCGTACACCCACTATACTCGTCATTTGCGGTTCATAGATACCAAACTCGTCCATATTCGTCACCACTCAAAAAGTGCCGTCCCGTCTCACACGGAACCTCACTTCTTTCTGCTCTTCTTTTTGTTCTTTCTGCACGTTATCCTTCTTCCTGCACTTTTCTTCGTCTTTGAGGACTTCTGTTGCTTCTTTCTGCACTTCTTTTTTTTCTTTCTGTGCATTTTTTCTTCTTTCTTCACATGTCCTATCTCTGTAGGCATAGTTAGAAATTAGCATTTAAAAAACCTTTGAAATTCACAGAAAAAACCATAGGTTTCAGGCACGTTATAGTTAGGAATTAGCATTTAAAAAACCTCAGAAATTCACTAAAACAACCATAGGTTTCAGGGGTGTTATAGTTAGCTGGACTTTTCACTTGTACAAAACCATTGAAATTCCCCCGTTATAGTTAGTTCAGCTAACTATAACTCGTGCGCCCGCAATGCACTGCTGATGACGTCACATATTACATCACTCATGACATGGTCAGTGACATCACTCATGACATCACTGATGACATCTCAAATTACATCACTGATGACATCATCCTTGTGATAGACTGGCAGACCTCCTCTCACCCTAATATAACCTTTGATACACACATTCAAAAATAGAGACTACAATTTTCAAAACAATGGACATACCAATACCAGTTACAACAACCTCTTCAGTAATTCTAAGATCCACATACACATCCACTCATTCACCAACAGTCCTATACAGTCACTCATACATGTACTCACTCATCATATGTACTCATACACCTATTCATCCTGTTACACAATGCCACTCATTCATAGAGTTACTCACACACATAGTCACTCATGCTAATAAAGAATCAAACATACATTTACTTGCATATACAGTTATATACACACACCACACTTACTTCTACGGAAACTTACACATACTTAGTCTTTTAAACAATCACTTATAGAAACACATACTTATTCATACAGGAACTCTTTCAATCTCTCACTCTCACATATACTCACTTATATACACCAGTAGTCACATATACTAGTTTAAAACATATGTAGTTACTCATAAAGACACTATTGAGACAGTCATTCACTCACTAACACACCCATACACACACTCATCCACCCATACAGTCCTGCACACATGCTGCCTTAAACACATACAAACAGTGAGTCACTCATTCATGCAACTGTGCACTACGTAATACCCCCCACCGAACCATGCTGACACTCAGACTGATACTCAAAAAACCAACTAATAACCTATATAGACACCCATGTAGCTACTCACCAACCCATGTAGCCACTTATACACAAAGTGAGAGACTGATACAGATATTTACATATTTTAACATTACTCACTAAGCCATGTATTCACTATGATACACTTAATCAGTCAGTTACACAATCAATTTTTCAAAAACAAATCATCCATTTAGACACTTATATACCCATTTATTCTTCCATCGACCTTGAGATATACATATATAAAACATATTTAATTTTCAGAAAAACACACATTCACTGATGATGTTATCAGTGATGTCATTTGAGATGTCATCAGTGATGTCATGAGTGATGTCACTGACCATGTCATGAGTGATGTAATATGTGACGTCATCAGCAGTGCATTGCGGGCGCGCGATTTATAGTTAGCTGAACTAACTATAACGGGGGAATTTCAATGGTTTTGTACAAGTGAAAAGTCCAGCTAACTATAACACCCCTGAAACCTATGGTTGTTTTAGTGAATTTCTGAGGTTTTTTAAATGCTAATTCCTAACTATAACGTGCCTGAAACCTATGGTTTTTTCTGTGAATATAGATATATATATACACATACATTCATATATATATAAATGCATATGCATATATATGCATATAAATATATATATGTGCATATGTGTGCGTGTAGAGAGAGATAGAGAGAGGTAGAGAGGTTGAGGTGTAGAGGTAGAGGTGTAGAGGTAGAGAGGTAGAGGTAGAGATGTAGAGAGGGAGATAGCAGTAGAGCGAGAGATAGAGAGAGGTAGAGAGGTAGAGAGTAGAGAGTGAGTAATAGAGAGTAGAGAGTGAGTAGTAGAGAGTAGAAGAGAGTAGTAGAGAGTAATAGAGAGAGTAGCAGAGAGTGAGTAGTAGAGAGCAGTAGAGTGAGTAGTAGAGAGTAGTAGAGAGTAGTAGAGAGTGAGTAGTAGAGTGAGTAGTAGAGAGTAGTAGAGAGTGAGTAGTAG
The DNA here is from genome assembly GCF_964204655.1 of Triturus cristatus. Classification (NCBI taxonomy): domain Eukaryota; kingdom Metazoa; phylum Chordata; class Amphibia; order Caudata; family Salamandridae; genus Triturus; species Triturus cristatus. The sequence goes on along the minus strand of NC_140587.1, from coordinate 343,831,217 downwards.
GCTTAGTAGTAGAGAGTAGTAGAGAGTGAGTAGTAGAGAGTGGTAGAGCGTAGTAGAGAGTAGTAGAGAGTGAGTAGTAGAGTGAGTAGTAGAGAGTAGTAGAGAGTGAGTAGCAGAGAGTGAGTAGCAGAGAGAGAGTAGTAGAGAGTAGTAGAGAGTGAGTAGTAGAGTGAGTAGTAGAGAGTAGTAGAGAGTAGTAGAGAGAGATTAGTGGAGTGAGTAGTAGAGAGTAGTAGAGAGTGAGTAGCAGAGAGTGAGTAGCAGAGAGAGAGTAGTAGAGAGTTGTAGAGAGTGAGTAGTAGGGTGAGAAGAGAGGAGTAGAGAGTGAGTAGTAGAGAGTGAGTAGTATTGTGAGTAGTATGAGTAGGTTGTAGAGAGTGAGTAGTAGAGAGTAGTAGAGAGAGAGTAGTAAAGAGTAGTGGAGAGAGAGTAGTAGAGAGTGAGTAGTAGAGAGTAGTAGAGAATGAGTAGTAGAGAGTGAGAAGTAGTAAATAGTAGAGAGTGAGTAGTATAGAGTGAGTAGTAGAGAGAGAGTAGTAGAGAGTAGTAGAGTAGTAGAGAGTGAGAAGTAGAGAGTGAGTAGTGGAGTAGTAGAGAGTGAGTAGTAGAGTAGTAGAGAGAGAGTAGTAGAGTGAGTAGTAGAGAGTAGTAGAGAGCGAGTAGTAGAGAGTGTGTGTTAGAGAATGAGTAGTAGAGAGCAGTAGAGAGTTAGTAGTAGAGAGAGTAGTAGAGTGAAAAGTAGAGTGAGTAGTAGAGAGTAGTAGAGAGCGAGTAGTAGAGAGTGCGTAGTAGAGAGTAGTAGAGTAGTAGAGAGTGAGTAGTAGAGAGTGAGCAGTAGATAGAGTAGTAGAGAGTAGTAGAGCAGTAGAGAGTGAGTAGTAGAGAGTAGTAGAGAGCGAGTATTAGTGAGTGAGTAGTGGAGAGTGAGTAGTAGAGAGTAGTAGAGAGTGAGTAGTAGAGAGTGAGTTGTAGAGAGTGAGTAGTAGAGAGTGAATAGTAGAGAGTGAGTAGTAGACAGAGAGTAGTAGAGAGTGAGTAGTAGAGAGTAGTAGAGTGAGTAGTAGATAGTGAGTAGTAGAGATAGAGTAATAGAGAGTAGAAGAGAGTGAGTAGTAGAGAGTGAGTGGTAGAGAGTAGTAGAGTGAGTAGTAGAGAGTGAGTAGTAGAGCGTGACTAATAGAGAGTAGTAGAGAGTGAGTAGTAGAGAGTAGTAGAGTAGTAGAGAGAGAGTAGTAGACAGTAGTAGAAAGTAGTAGAGAGCAAGTAGTAGAGAGTGTGTAGTAGAGAGTGAGTAGTAGAGAGTAGTAGAGAGTGAGTAGTAGAGAGTGAGTATTGGAGAGTGAGCAGTAGAAAGTAGTAGAGAGTGAGTAGTAGAGAGTGCGTAGTAGAGAGTGATTAGTAGAGAGAGTAGTACAGAGTAGTAGAGAGTGAGTAGTAGAGTAGTAGAGAGTAGTCAGTCAGTGTCAGTCATTGTCAGTCAGTCAGTGTCAGTCAGTCACTGTCAGTCAATCAGTGTCAGTCAGTGTCAGTCAGTGTCAGTCAATCAGTGTCAGTCAGTGTCAGTCAGTCAGTCAGTGTCAGTCAGTCAGTGTCAGTCAGTCAATCAGTGTCAGTCATTGTCAGTCAGTCAGTGTCAGTCAACTAGTATTAGGCAGTGTCAATCAGTCATTGTCAGTCAGTCAGTGTAAGTCAGTCAGTGTCAGCTAGATCAGCTCTGCTGACCTGGTTCTCTGGCTCTAAAGCAGCTCTGCTGACCTGGTTCTCTGGCTCTATTCTAAAGCAGCTCTGCTGACCCGGTTCTATGGCTCTAAAGCAGTTCTGCTGACATGGTTCTCTGGCTGTAGAGCAGCTCTGCTGACCGGGTTCTCTCCCTCTAGAGTAGCTCAGCTGACCTGGATCTCTCCCTCTAAAGCAGCTCTACTGACCTGGTTTCTCTGGCTCTACAGCAGCTTTGCTGACCTGGTTCTCTGGCTCTAGAGCAGCTCTGCTGACCTGGTTCTTAGGCTCTAGAGCAGCTCTGCTGACCTGGTTCTCTGGCTCTAAAGAACTCTGCTGACCTGGTTCTATGGCTCTAAAGCAGCTCTGCTGACTTGGTTCTCTGGCTCTAGAGTAGCTCTGCTGACCTGGTTCTCTGGCTCTAAAGCAGCTCTGCTGACCTGGTTCTCTCCCTCTAAAGCAGCTCTGCTGACCTGGTTTCTCTGGCTCTACAGCAGCTCTGCTGACCTGGTTCTCTGGCTCTAGAGCAGCTCTGCTGACCTAGTTCATAGGCTCTAGAGCAGTTCTGCTGACCTGGTTCTCTGGCTCTAGAGCAGCTCTGCTGACCTGGTCCCTTGGCTCTAAAGCAGCTCTGCTGGCCTGGTTCTCTCCCTCTAAAGCAGCTCTGCTGACCTGGTTCTCTCGCTCTAAAGCAGCTTTACTGACCTGGTTTCTCTGGCTCCATAGCAGCTCTGCTGACCTGGTTCTCTGGCTCTAGAGCAGCTCTGCTGACCTGGTTCTTAAGCTCTAGATCAGCTCTGCTGACCTGGTTCTCTGGATCTGAAGCAGCGCTGCTGACCCGGTTTTATGGCTCTAAAGCAGTTCTGCTGATCGGGTTCTCTGGCTCTAAAGCAGCTCTGCTGACCTGGTCCCTTGGCTCTAAGCAGCTCTGCTGACCTGGTTTTCTGCCTCTAAAGCAGCTCTGCTGACCTGGTTCTCTTGCTCTAAAGCTGCTTTACTGACCTGGTTTCTCTGGCTCCACAGCAGCTCTGCTGACCTGGTTCTCTGGCTGTAGAGCAGTTCTGCTGACCTGGTTCTTAGGCTCTAGAGCAGCTCTGCTGACCTTGTTCTCTGGCTCTAAGGCAGCTCTGCTGACCTGTTTCTATGGCTCTAAAGCAGCTCTGCTGACCTGGTTCTCTGGCTCTAGAGCAGCTCTACTGACCAGGGGGCATATGTATCAAACGATTTTGTATTCGCATACACTGTGATTCGCAAAAAAACAGCGTTTGTGAATACAAAATCGCGAAACGCGATGTATGAGCCATTTTCCCATCGCATTATTAAGGAATCGCTAATTTTGCGATTCCTTAATTTTGCGTAACCATTTAAGGAATCACAAATTGCGATTCCTTAAATGCTATGTAACAAGCACCCAAGTTGTGAGATTTCTCCTTAAGAAATCGCAAATTACCACCAACTTCAAGTTGATGGTAATTTGCGATTTCTTTGAAAAATTCACTTTTTGGCATTTTTCAAAGTGCCATGTGGTGCACATACATGCCCTTAGGGCATGTATGTGCGCCATATGCGCACACTTGCTCATTTCAGGGGTGCATCAGGGTGTCCTTATGACATCCTTGCACCCTTAAAATTATTCTTAATTTGTGATTCTCTAATTGCAAATCACAAATTGAGAATGACTTCCCATTCATTCCTATGGGCCTCCTGGCCCATAGGAATGAATAGGAAGGTATTACTTAATTGCGATCTCGCAATTTGCTAATCGCAATTAAGGAATAACAAAAAATCACAAAATATTTGCACATTTTTAAATACATCCTGTTTTGCGATTCTCAAATAGCGATTCTCAAAAAATCGCTATTTGAGAATCGCAATAACTGATTTTGATACATCTGCCCCCTTGTTCTCTGGCTCTAAAGCAGCTCTGCTGACCTGGTTCTGTCCCTCTAAATCAGCTCTGCTGACCTGGTTCTCTGCCTTTTGAGCAGCTCTGCTGACCTGGGTCTCCGGCTCTAGACCAGCTCTGCTGACCTGGTTCTCTGGTTCTAGAGCAGCTCTGCTGAACTGCTTCTTAGGCTCTAGAGCAGCTCTGCTGACCTGGTTCTCTGGTTCTAGAGCAGCTCTCCTGACCTGCTTCTTAGGCTCTAGAGCAGCTCTGCTGACCTGGTTCTCTGCACCCGACTTTGTGAAAATATATTTAAAAAGAATATATGTTTATTAAAGTACAAATATATTATTTTTATGAATATATTCAATAATCTCTTGCCCTAATATGTATATGAAAGACACATACATATCATTTTGGAACATATATGACGTCACGCGGGACCCACCACCGTGCAAGCGAACTGGTCGCAGACTGGTCGCATACCAATCGCGCACATCACGTAATATTAAATGTAACTATATATAAGCTAACTATAACACCCCTGAAACCTATGGTTTATTCAGTGAATTTCTAAGGTTTTTTTAAAATGCTAATTCCTAACTATAACATGTCTGAAACCTATGTTTTTTTCCGTGAATTTCAAAGGTTTTTTAAATGCTAATTCCTAACTATAACATGTCTGAAACCTATGTATTTTTCAGTGAATATTTATATATATATATATATATATATATATATACATATATTTATTACCTACTGGCGGTCACCAGTAGGTAGTTATATTTAGGACCCATTTTCCATAGGAAATCCGCAACATTCTATTCACAATAAGTCTGGCGCCTGTTGACGTATCTTGGCGAAATTTTCCACACTTTTGACCAGCTCCGTTCCGCTCCTACCCTAAAAGTTTCGTGGTGATTGGGAGCCGAGAAAAAAGCGGGTCACAAAACGCATTTTCCCCATGCAATTTCCCATAGGACCTGTTGACGCAGCTGCAGCCCGAACTGCTGAACGGAATTACACCAAATTTGGCAAAGAGGTAGTCCTCAGTTCAGACTCGTGCCTTTTGCATAAATGGTGTAAATCCGTTCAGTAGTTCCTGAGAAAAATATAGTAAATAAATATATATATCTATTGCCTCGGAGTATCCGCACACCCTATGCGCACCTCTGCGAACCGAGCGCGCACCCTTCAGATCACGCGCTGAATGCTAATTGGCTGTCAAGTGTCTGTCAACATTCGAAAGGAGGAACTGTTGGCAGCCATTTTGTGCCTCGGTAGAAGCGAGGCTGATTAAGTAGTGTGTGAAAGATATAAAGGGGGCAGGGTAGAAATACTCTGACCCTCTAGTGTTGCTTAGGGGGTCCTAGAAGGACCCCCGGGGGCCCCCTTCTTTTTTTTTTAAACGGCGAAATGCACGCAGGGTGCGCGGATCCGCCGAAAAAAACAAAAACCCCGAAGCGCGGGCTTCCGCGCTTCGTTAATAATTAACCCCCAGGGGGGCAAAATCCCGGGGGTAAAATCTGTAAAAATGCCCAGCCCCGGGGACCACCACCCCCTGGGGCTTTATTGTTTGAGGGAGGGGGGCTGCTTGGCCCCCCTCCTGAAGCCCTTGAGGGCCCTGGCGACCGCCACCCCCCAGGGCCGGCTCCTACAGTGTCCTGGGGTGCCCAACCCCAGGACACTGTTGTTTGCTGTGAGAGGGCGGGAGTCTCCCGCCCTCCCATAGCAAACTTCGTCAAAATCCAAACGATATTGCTTTTACACACAGGGAGCTGCATGTCAGCAGCTCCCCATGTGGAAAAGCAATGCCGGCTCCCGAAGGACGCTGGGAGCCGGCTGGGACCGTGGGGGCGTTGGGGCTCCCCCCACGGTCCCCAACATTTTTTAATAAACCCCAGGGGATGGGGTCCCCAGGGATAATAAAACTATGTGATAGGGTTTTTTTTTTTACGGTAAAATTAGGAGTCGCGCATCCTAACATGTTGGGTGCGCGATTTCTCTCGAGTTGGTTGCGCGGTTCCTAGCGCGTTGGGTGCGCGGATCCATGGAAAAAAACCTGAAATTTTTTGGAGCTAAAGGTGCACATAGGGTGCGCGAATCCCCCAAAAAATGAAAAAAATAAAATAATAAAGTATTGAAAATATAGTTTACAAAATATTTTAAAAAATATATATAAATATTTTAAAAAGATTTATAATTTTTTAAAAAAACTAATATTTTTGAATTTTTCAAAGAATTAATTGTAAAAATAAGTTTAAAATCATTAAACATCATAGCTTTAGAGATAAGTTATAGAAAGGAATTAGCATGTAAAAACCTTTGGAATTTACTGAAAAAACCATAGGTTTCAGGGGTGTTATAGTTAGTTGGACATTTCCCTCGTACAAAACCCTAGAAATTTCCCCGTTATAGTTAGTTCAGCTAACTATAACTCATGCCCCCGCAATGAACAGCTGACGACGTCACATATTACATCACTCATGACATGATGAGTGACATCACTCATGACATCACTGATGACATCTCAAACGACATCACTGATGACATCACTGATGATGTCCTTCATGTGATAATTTGATGCTTCTTGTCACACCCTAATATAACCTTTCATACACCCACTCTAAATTACATACTGCCACTCTCAAAACCATAGACAATCCATCACCAATAAGTACATACCCCATCACTGACTCTTAGGTCTAAACACTCATCCACTCACTCATCTGTACAGTCACTCATACTTATGGTCATTCAGTACAGGACTATCATATCCACTCATACACCTATATAGACACTCCCACACCGCTATTCATCCATAGAGTTACTCACACATATTCTCAGTCATCCAAGTAATTAATCACACTGCCATTTACTCACCTAAACAATTATACACGCACAAGCTCAAATACTCATACAAATACTAGCAAAGTTTTATGGTCTTACACAATCAATGATGCAAGCATACACTCATCCAGACAGCCACTCACACTATCACACACCCTCAGTTATAGTTATTTCTGTACTCCAACATACATATATACTGCCGTACACATATGTAGTAAACTACAAATATACTAATGAAATATATATTCACTCACTAACACAACCATACATACACACACCCACCCATACAGTCCATCACAGTTGCACTCTTAAAACCATGCACCCACTGAATCACCCACTCACACATCTATGCACAAAGTCACACACACTCCAACCACTCAAACACTCAGGCACCCATACAGATACTTAGACAACCAATCAATAACCCATATAGACACTCATATAGCTGTTCACAAACCCATGCAGCTGCTTACACACCACCAGACAGACAGATAGAGACATTCACACAGTTTAGTCACTAGTCCGCAGTTACATCAGTGATGTCATCAGTGATGTCACTGACCATGTCATGAATGATGCAATATGTGACATCATCAGCAGTGCATTGCGGGCGCGTGAGTTATAGTTAGCAGAACTAACTATAACGGAGGAATTTCTATGGTTTTGTTTGAGTGAAATGGGCAGCTAACTATAACACCCCTGAATTTCTAAGGTTTTTTAAATGTTAATTTCTAACTATAACGTCTCTGAAACCTATGTTTTTTTTCAGTGAATTTCAAAGGTTTTTTAAATGCTAACTTTTAAGTGTGATAGCAGTTATATCTATTTTTTGTACTGATTTTCTACAGTTTTTTTAACTGTTTATTTATAAATATTTTATTCATTTAATATTGTTATAGATTTTTCAGAAAATTGCACAACATTTTTTTTTAATTAAAACAAATATTTATTAATTTGCTTGTTTTCATTTTTTATTTTAATATATTTATATTATTTTCTTTAAAAACAAAAAATTCGGAGTCGCGCACTCAAAGTGTACACATCACGGTGGGTGCGCGCATTCTAGCCACCATTTTAGAAAAGTCATGAAGGATCCGCGTATGGTGTGTGACGGCTCTGTGTTTTTCAGTTACATCATATACATTTAATATCACGTGATATGCACGATTGGTATGTGACCAGTCTGCGACTCCTGCTCCCGCGCATTTGTGACACATGCGCATTACGGTACAAGATGTTTGCGTGGTTGCGGGTTCCGCGTGACATCATATACGTGTGGGGCGCGCTGGGTGCCCGACTCCCGCAAAAAAAAATTATGTTCCAAAATGATATGTATGTGTCTTTAATATACATATTAAGGCAGGAGATTATGTAAGATATTCATCAAAATAATATATTTGTACTTATAAAAAACATATTATTTTTAAATATATTTTCGCGAAGTCGGGTGCGTGCATCGTGAGTGCAGATAACCAGGTCAGCAGAGCTGCTGTGGAGCCAGAGAACCAGGTCAGCAGAGCTGCTCTAGAGCCAGAAAACCAGGTCAGCAGAGCTGCTGTAGAGCCAGAGAAACCAGGTCAGCAGAGCTGCTGTAGAGCCAGAGAAACCAGGTCAGCAGAGCGGCTTTAGAGCCACAGAACCAGGTCAGCAGAGCTCCTTTAGAGCCAGAGAACCAGGTTAGCAGAGCTGCTTTAGAGCCAGAGAACCAGGTCAGCAGATCTACTCTAGAGCTAGAGAACCAAATCAGCAGAGCTGCTTTAGAGCTCTAGAACCAGGTCAGCAGAGCTGCTTTAGAGCCATAGAACTGGGTCAGTGGAGCTGCTTTAGAGCCAGGGAACCAGGTCAGCAGAGCTGTTGTAGAGCCAGAGAACCAGGTCAGCAGACCTGCTGTAGAGCCAGAGAAACCAGGTCAGCAGAGCTCCTTTAGAGAGAGAGAACCAGGTCAGCAGAGCTGCTTTAGAGCCAGAGAACCAGGTCAGCAGAGCTGCTCTAGCTGACACTGACTGACTGACTGACACTGACTGACTGACACTGACTGATTGACACTGACTGACACAGATTGACTGACACTGACACTGACTGACACTGATTGACTGACACTGACTGACTGACACTGACTGACTGACACTGACTGACACTGATTGACTGACACTGACTGACTGACTGACTGACTGACACTGACTGACTGACACTGACTGACAACTCTCTACTACTCTACTACTGACTCTCTACTACTCTCTCTCTACTACTCACTCTCTACTACTCACTCTCTACTACTCTCTACTTCTCACTCTGTACTACTCAACTACTCTCTACTACTTACTCTCTACTACTCACTCTCTACTACTCTACTACTCACTCTCTACTACTCACTCGCAACTACTCCCTACTACTCACTCTCTACTACTCACTCTCTACTACTCACTCTCTACTACTCTCTCTCTACTACACACTCTCTACTACTTGCTCTCTGCTACTCGCTCTCTACTACTCCACTACTCTCTACTACTCACTCTCTACTACTCACTCTCTACTACTCTACTACTCTCTACTATTCACTCTCTACTACTCACTCTCTACTACTCTCTACTACTCACTCTCTACTACTCCCTTTACTACTCTCTACTACTCACTCTCTACTACTCTCTACTACTCACTCTACTACTCTCTCTCTACTACTCTCTACTACTCACTCTGCTACTCACTCTCTACTACTCTCTAATACTCTCTCTGCTACTCACTCTCTACTACTCACTCTCTACTACTCACTCTCTACTATTCTCTACTACTCACTCTCTACTACTCTCTACTACTCTCTACTACTCACTCTCTACTACTCTCTACTACTCACTCTACTACTCTCTACTACTCACTATCTGATACTTTCTCTACTACTCTCTACTACTCACTCTCTACTCTCTATTACTCGCTCTCTACTCTCTACCTCTCTACCTCTCTCTCTACTACTCTCTACCTCTCTACCACTACCTCTCTACCTCTACACCTCTACCTCTACACCTCTTCCTCTACACCTCTACCTATACACCTCTACCTATACACCTCTACCTCTCTATACATGCACACATATGCACATATATATATGCATATATATGCATATGCATTTATATATATGTATGTGTATATATATATATATACGTATATAAACATATAAATATAATCTGCATATATATATAAATATAAATTCATGCAAACATATACATATACATATATGCATACATATGCATGGTATGTACATGAAAGTTTGAAAAACTCTAATACAAGCAAAGCTAAAAAGCCACCTAATTACAAACATAATTGCTTTAACTTAAACGAGGACGAGACCTATTGCATTTTCAATGCTTGTTTACTTTGATTCCATCAAGAAGGCATTCAGATGTGTCACACATGTTCCATAAATTCTGAATATTAGCACTCTAGTTGCTCATTAGATCACTGTAGTAAAGCTACTGCTCACCAGGGAAGTCTGCTGCTGGTATTCAAAGTGCATGTTTCAGTCTGCATGTCAGAATTTTTAAATGAAATGGAAGAGAATTTGAGAAGTCAAAATGTGCCCTAATCTTTCTTTCTGCAGCACTAATCATCATTTCTATGGCAAAATGAACCCCCTCATTTTGTTCCTTTGCTAATTAAATGCTTTAAGTGTTACCACTTTATTCCAATCAAGATGGCATCAGGTGTGCAATACTTTTGTCATAAGTAAGACGGTTAGCGCTCTAGTTGTTCTTTAAAACACTCTGGGACATTCTGTCATTGGGCTATAATTGGGCTACATCTCGGTGATATGTGTGCTACATTTGGGCTCTTTTGTCTCTGGTGGCCATCTTGGGAGACTTATTTGTTTTGAAGTTTCCTAATTTCCTCATTTACAACAGTCTCCTCAGTAGGAAATACTTTCAGGTTTTTTACTTTCATTCCATCAAGAAGGCATTCAGATGTGTCACACATTTGCCATAAATTCGGAATGTTAGCACTCTAGTTGCTTATTAGATCACTGTAGTAAAGCTACTGCTCACCAGGAAAGTCTGCTGCTGGTATTGAAAGTGCATGTTTCAGTCTACATGTCAGAATTTTTTAATGAAATAGAAGAGGATTTGAGAAGTCACTCAAAATGTGCCCTAATTTTCTTTTTTCCGCACTAATCATAATTTCTATGGCAAAATGAACTTCCTCATTGTGTTCCTTTTAAATGAAACTACTCACTCTATACAAATCACTCTCTACTACTTTCTACTACTCACTCTCTACTACTCTCTCTACTACTCACTACTACTCTCTACTACTACTCTCTACTACTCACTCTGTACTACTCTCTACTACTCACTCTACTGCTCTCTACTACTCTCTACCACTCACTCTCTACTACTCTACTACTCACTCTCTACTACTCTCTCTCTACTACTCCCTCTCTATTACTCACTCTTCTCTCTACTACTCACTCTCTACTACTCACTCTCTACTACTCTACTACTCTCTACTACTCTCTCTCTAGTACTCACTCTCAACTACTCACTCTCAACTACTCACTCTCTACTACTCTCTCTACTACTCACTCTCTACTACTCTCAACTACTCACTCTACTACTCTCTACCACTCACTTTCTACTACTCTACTACTCACTGTCTACTACTCTCTACTACTTCCTCTCTACTACTCACTCTCTACTACTCTACTACTCACTCTACTACTCTCTCTCTACTACGTACTCTTTACTACTCACTCTCTACTACTCACTCTCTACTACTCTGCTATTCACTCTCCACTACTCACTCTCTACTACTCGCTCTCTACTACTCACTTTACTACTCACTCTCTACTACTCTACTACTCTCTACTACTCTCTCTGCTACTCACTCTCTACTACTCTCTACTACTCACTCTCTACTACTCATTCTCTACTACTCTACTACTCTCTACTTCTACTCACTCTCTACTACTCTCTCTCTACTACTCTCTCTCTACTACTTGCTCTCTACTTCTCACTCTACTACTCACTCTATTACTCACTCTCTACTTCTCCCTACTACTCACTCTCTACTACTCCACTACTCTCTACTAATCACTCTCTACTACTCACTCTGTACTACTCTCTACTACTCACTCTCCATTACTCTCTACTACTCACTCTCTACTACTCTCTCTCTACTACTCACTCTCTGCTACTCACTCTCTACTAAACTCTACTACTCACTCTCTACTACTCTCTCTCTACTCACTCTCTACTACTCTCTACTACTCACTCTCTACTACTCTCTACTACTCACTCTCTACTACTCTCTACTACTCACTCTACTACTCATTATCTACTACTCTCTCTCTGCTACTCAGTCTCCACTACTCACTCTCTACTACTCTCTACTACTCACTCTCTACTACTCTCTACTACTCACTCTACTACTCACTCTTTACTACTCTCTACTACTCTCTACTTCTCACTCTCTACTACTCTCTACTACTCACTCTCTACTACTCACTCTACTACTCTCGCCCACTCACTCTCTGCTACTCTCTCTACTACTCTTTACTACTCTCTACTACTCTCTACCACTCTCTCGCTACCCTCTATTACTCATCCTCTACTCTCTACCTCTCTCTACCTCTCTCTCTACTACTCTCTACCTCTCTACCTCTACCTCTCTACCTCTACGTCTCTACCTCTACACCTCTACCTCTCTACCTCTCTCTACCTCTCTCTACACGCACACATATGCACATATATGCATTTATATATATATATATGTGTATATATATATACATACATATATAAACATATATATAATCTGCATATCTATATAAATACAAATATAAATGCATGCATACATATACATATATGCATGTTATGTACATGAAATTTTGAAAAACACTAATAAAAGCAAAGCTAAAAAGCCACCTAATTACAAACATAATTGCTTTAACTTAAACGAGGACGAGACCTATTGCATTTTCAATGCTTGTTTACTTTGATTCCATCAAGAAGGCATGCAGATGTGTCACACATGTTCCATAAATTCTGAATATTAGCACTCTAGTTGCTCATTAGATCACTGTAGTAAAGCTACTGCTCACCAGGGAAGTCTGCTGCTGGTATTCAAAGTGCATGTTTCAGTCTGCATGTCAGAATTTTTTAATGAAATGGAAGAGAATTTGAGAAGTCAAAATGTGCCCTAATCTTTCTTTCTGCAGCACTAATCATAATTTCTATGGCAAAATGAACCCCCTCATTTTGTTCCTTTGCAAATTAAATGCTTTAAGTGTTACCACTTTATTCCAATCAAGATGGCATCAGGTGTGCCATACTTTTGTCATAAGTAAGACGGTTAGCGCTCTAGTTGTTCTTTAAAACACTCTGGGACATTCTGTCATTGGGCTATAATTGGGCTACATCTCGGTGATATGTGTGCTACATTTGGGCTCTTTTGTCTCTGGTGGCCATCTTGGGAGACTTATTTGTTTTGAAGTTTCCTAATTTCCTCATTTACAACAGTCTCCTCAGTAGGAAATACTTTCAGGTTTTTTACTTTCATTCCATCAAGAAGGCATTCAGATGTGTCACACATTTGCCATAAATTCGGAATGTTAGCACTCTAGTTGCTTATTAGATCACTGTAGTAAAGCTACTGCTCACCAGGAAAGTCTGCTGCTGGTATTGAAAGTGCATGTTTCAGTCTACATGTCAGAATTTTTTAATGAAATAGAAGAGGATTTGAGAAGTCACTCAAAATGTGCCCTAATTTTCTTTTTTCCGCACTAATCATAATTTCTATGGCAAAATGAACTTCCTCATTGTGTTCCTTTTAAATGAAACTACTCACTCTCTACAAATCACTCTCTACTACTTTCTACTACTCACTCTCTACTACTCTCTCTACTACTCACTACTACTCTCTACTACTACTCTCTACTACTCACTCTGTACTACTCTCTACTACTCACTCTACTGCTCTCTACTACTCTCTACCACTCACTCTCTACTACTCTACTACTCACTCTCTACTACTCTCTCTCTACTACTCCCTCTCTATTACTCACTCTTCTCTCTACTACTCACTCTCTACTACTCACTCTCTACTACTCTACTACTCTCTACTACTCTCTCTCTAGTACTCACTCTCAACTACTCACTCTCAACTACTCACTCTCTACTACTCTCTCTACTACTCACTCTCTACTACTCTCAACTACTCACTCTACTACTCTCTACCACTCACTTTCTACTACTCTACTACTCACTCTCTACTACTCTCTACTACTTCCTCTCTACTACTCACTCTCTACTACTCTACTACTCACTCTACTACTCTCTCTCTACTACGTACTCTCTACTACTCACTCTCTACTACTCACTCTCTACTACTCTACTATTCACTCTCCACTACTCACTCTCTACTACTCGCTCTCTACCACTCACTTTACTTCTCACTCTCTACTACTCTACTACTCTCTACTACTCTCTCTGCTACTCACTCTCTACTACTCTCTACTACTCACTCTCTACTACTCATTCTCTACTACTCATTCTCTACTACTCTCTACTTCTACTCACTCTCTACTACTCTCTCTCTACTACTCTCTCTCTACTACTTGCTCTCTACTTCTCACTCTACTACTCACTCTATTACTCACTCTCTACTACTCCCTACTATTCACTCTCTACTACTCCACTACTCTCTACTAATCACTCTCTACTACTCACTCTGTACTACTCTCTACTACTCACTCTCTATTACTCTCTACTACTCACTCTCTACTACTCTCTCTCTACTACTCACTCTCTGCTACTCACTCTCTACTAAACTCTACTACTCACTCTCTACTACTCTCTCTCTACTCACTCTCTACTACTCTCTACTACTCACTCTGTACTACTCTCTACTACTCACTCTCTACTACTCTCTACTACTCACTCTACTACTCATTATCTACTACTCTCTCTCTGCTACTCAGTCTCCACTACTCACTCTCTACTACTCTCTACTACTCACTCTCTACTACTCACTCTACTACTCACTCTTTACTACTCTCTACTACTCTCTACTTCTCACTCTCTACTACTCTCTACTACTCACTCTCTACTACTCACTCTACTACTCTCGCCTACTCACTCTCTGCTACTCTCTCTACTACTCTTTACTACTCTCTACTACTCTCTACTACTCTCTCGCTACCCTCTATTACTCATCCTCTACTCTCTACCTCTCTCTACCTCTCTCTCTACTACTCTCTACCTCTCTACCTCTACCTCTCTACCTCTACGTCTCTACCTCTACACCTCTACCTCTCTACCTCTCTCTACCTCTCTCTACACGCACACATATGCACATATATGCATTTATATATATATATATATGTGTATATATATATACATACATATATAAACATATATATAATCTGCATATCTATATAAATACAAATATAAATGCATGCATACATATACATATATGCATGTTATGTACATGAAATTTTGAAAAACACTAATAAAAGCAAAGCTAAAAAGCCACCTAATTACAAACAGAATTGCTTTAACTTAAACGCGGGTGAGACCTATTGCATTTTCGATGCTTGTTTACTTTTGTTCCATCAAGAAGGCATTCAGATGTGACACATTTGCCATAAATTCTGAATGGTAGCACTCTAGTTCCTTATTTGGGGGCATATGTATCAACATCACCATTTGCGATTCTCAAATAGCGATTTTTAAAGAATCGCTATTTGAGAATTGCAAAACGGGATGTATTTAAAAAATTGCAAACTTTTTGCGATTTCTTAAAATTCCTTAAATGCGATTAGCAAATTGCGAAATCGCAATTAAGGAATACCTGCCCATTCATTTCTATGGGCCAGGAGACCCATAGGAATGAATGGGAAGTAATTCTCAAATAGCGAATCGCAATTTGCTAATCGCAATTTGAGAATAATTTCAAAGGTGCAAGGGTGTCATGATGAAACCCTGATGCACCCCTGAAATGAGCGTGTGTGTGCCTATGGCACACATACATGCCCTAAGGGCATGTAGGAGCGCCACGTGGCACTTTGTAAAATTCAAAAAAGTGCATTTTGAAAGGAAATCGCAAATTACCACCAATTTGCGATTTCTTAAGGATAATTCACACAACTTGGGTGCTTTGTACATATCATTTGAGAAATCGCAATTTGCGATTTCTTAAATGCTTACGCAAAATTAAGAAATCGCTAAATTAGCAATTCCTTAATTTTGCGATGGGATTTGGCTCATACATCCCGATTACCGATTTTTTAATCGCAAACGCTGTTATTTTGCGAATCGCAGCGTTTGCGATTAAAAAATCGTTTGATACATATGCCCCCTAGATCACTGTAGTAAAGCTACTGCTCACCAGGGAAGTCTGCTGCTGGTATTCAAAGTGCATGTTTCAGTCTGCATGTCAGAACTTTTTAATAAAATAGAAGAGGATTTGAGAAGTCAAAATGTGCCCTAATCTTTCTTTCTGCAGCACTTATCATAATTTCTAATGCAAAATGAACCCCCTCGTTTTGTTCCTTTGCAAATTAAATGTTTTAAGTGTTACCACTTTATTCCAATCAAGATGGCTTCAGGTGTGCCATACTTTTGTCATAAGTAAGACTGTTAGCGCTCTAGTTGTTCTTTAAAACACTCTGGGATTTCTGTAATTGAGCTATACTTGGGCTACATCTCTGTGATATTTGTGCTACATTTGGGCTCTTTTGTCTCTGGTGGACATCTTGGGAGACTTTTATGAAGTTTCCTAATTTCCTCATTTACTACCGTCTCCTCAGTAGGCATACTGTCAGTTTTTCACTTTGATTCAATGAAGAAGGCATTCAGATGTGTCACACATTTGCCATAAATTCAGAATGTTAGCACTCTAGTTGCTCATTAGATCACTGTAGTAAAGCTACTGCTCACCAGGGAAGTCCGCTGCTGGTATTGAAAGTGCATGTTTCAGTCTGCATGTCAGAATTCTTTAATGAAATAGAAGAGGATTTGAGAAGTCTCTCAAAATGTGCCCTAATTTTTCTTTTTGCGGCACTAATCATACATTTTATGGCAAAATGAACCCCCTCATTTTGTTCCTTTTTAAATTAAATGTTTTAAGAGTTACCACTTTATTCCAATCAAGATGGCTTCAGGTGTGCCATACGTTTATCATAAGTAGGAGTGTTAGCGCTCTAGTTGTTCTTTGGAACACTCTGGGAAGCTGCAGTGGAACACAAAGGAATCAACAGACAGTCTCTGCCCTTGTTCGATGTACATGTTTTACTGAGAATATCAGACTTCATTCTCACATGACTAAGAAAGATAATGTGAATTTACAGAAAGTATGCTCTCAGTTTAGCTTATAGATCACCTTCCAAACCTCTGTGGGAAAAGCATGTGAAAATAGTTTTCTCTCAAACATGATTCATGATATCCCAGCAGAAGGCTTTTTCACATGGTAAAATCACATTAGAACATACCACAATTCCTAAAATGAGTATGGTACCATCAACAAATGATTTATAATGTAACTAAAGTCTTAAAACCTTCTATTAACTGCAATGCTTTTTAATGAGGTGCTATCATGTATATTGGTCCCAAGATGGCTGCCAACATTTCTTGGATGAAGTGCTGATAGCCAATCAGATCTCACGATGAGATGTGTGGTTAGGCTTCGCCCAGATATATATGTGATTTTACATTTGATTTTCTCAGGAACTACTGAACGGATTTACACCATTAACGCAAAAGGCACGACTCTGAACCAAGGTCTACCTTTCTGCCAAATTTGGTGTAATTCTGTTCAGCAGTTCGGGCTGTAGCTGCGTCAACAGATCCTATGGGAAATTGCATGGGGAAAAAGCGTTTTGGGACCCCCTTTTTTCTCAGCCCCCGCTTGACGAATCACCACGAAACTTTCAGGATAGGAGCGGACCGGAGCTGGCCAAAAGTTTGGAAAACTTTGCAAAGATTCGTCAACCGGCGCCAGACTTATTGTGAATAGAATGTTGCGGATTTCCTATGGAAAATAGGTCCTAACTATAACTACCTAGTAGTTAATATATATATATATATATATATATATATATTCACTAAAAAACATAGGTTAAACCATTAATTTAGTTTTTCACCACTGCAAGCCCTATATCTCCCATATGTTAACCTTGTGGATGCCTTAAAACATCTTTACATGTAACTTCCAATTGGTAAAATATAGAGATTGTTAATTTGTATTCGCTGGCCCACAATTTATGGTGGATTCGGATTTTAAATTGTAAGTCTGAAAATGCCACTTTTAGAAAGTGGGTATTTTCTTACTTTAACCCCTTCAGTGCCCATGACGAGATAGTCTCGTCACGGAGCGCGGTTGCGCTGTGCCCATGACGAGACTATCTTGTCATGAACCCCGCCCGCTAATTCAACGCCCGGCACAGGGCGGGGAAAGGGCGGGGCACACAAGGGGTTAAACCATTCTGGGCCTCTGCCTGTCTCTGAATACACATCTAGGTTTAGTGACAACAGGGCTTTGTTTATTCCCTCTAAACAATCAGACACAAAGGGTGCTAGGGTTTGACATTTGCATCATGATTAGGGGTGGGTGGAATTTGCGAAATTCACTTTCGCAAATTATCGCGAAAATGTTAAAAATCTCCGCAAACATGCGGAAATATCGCAAAGATGCTTACGTTTTTTTCCCGCCCGTTTGCGGTATTGTCTGCGTGGTCGCGGCTCGCCAACTTACCCATGCGGCTGCTCGCGGGCGCGGCCATCTTGTTTTCACTTGTCTCGCGGTGCATGATCGCGAGAAGAAAGACGTGATCGCACGACGCATGACGTTACTGTGGGCACGAACTGTCGCGAGACAGCGCAAATGGCTACCATCAATCCAACATCTCGTGGAGAACGCGACCGGATCGGGAAAACTTGTCAGCGAACGCGGGGATTCAGGTAAGGCGATCGCGCGCACGCACGAATGTATTATTTTACAGCGCGAGCAAGAAACAAATTATCGCAAAGCTGCGGAGTGTGGAAATTTTTACATTTTCGCGCTTTCCGCAGAACGCAAAAATGCCAAATTATCGCAATTTCCACGAACAGAACAAAATTTTGGCCCAGGCCTAATCATGATGGCCCATCACCAGGCTGATGGGCCTTACTGAGGTAGATTGGGAGGGAGGAGCTGACACTTGCATCTGAATAGGACTGTGTTTGTCCCCACACAAAGAGCTGCATACCCTCCTGTAGTGAGTTTGGAGCCAGGGCACAAATGGCAGGAACACTGTGATCTTCAGAGGCCTCTTTGAAGTCTCCCCTACTTCAAAGGCACAACTGGGTATAAGTACTGGACTCCTGACACCACCAAATCAGACTTGTGTTGGAACCAAGGATATTCAGCCAGGAAGAAGAGCTGATGTTCCCATTGAGGTGCCTATTTCATAGGAAAAGCTGTGGAAACAACAAAGAACCGCTCACCAGTGACTAAAAAAAGTCAGGATCTTGCGGGCGGTGCGCACACAGGGTTGATGGTGCAGGAGTGGGGAGGCAGTATGTCGGCCCTGCTCCTGCACAACCAAACTTGTAATCAGACCCTAAGCGCTTTTGACTTTTAAGCACTACATTGCAGTCTAATTCTTCAAAAACTCATATCTCATGTTCTGCTTATAGGATTTTTGTTGTTTTGGTCTTATTTTTCTCAGATAAATGTTCTCTATTGTTCTAAACTGATGCTTTTTGTGGTGTTTTTACTGAGTTACTATAATTTAAGTGTTGCACAAATACTTTACACATTGTTTCTTAAGTTAAACCTGACTGCTCTGTGCCAAGCTACCTGAGGGTAAGCAATGTTTAATTTAGGGTGTTTATCTGACTTACTCTGACTAGGATTGTGGTCCCTATTTGGACAGGGTGCAAACAGAACCTCTACCAACTAGAGACCCAATTTCTAACAGCAACCAACTACTGTGGAAGAAGGAAGTGCTGCAACAAGAAGAGGAAGAACATGTTGGCAACATGCAGCATTTCAGGGTATAGTGCAGACACTATCATAAAATTGAGGCTCTTTATGAAGGTAACAGAAGAATATACACAAGGGCCATGGAATAGCCCCTGCAGACAGGGCACAGAGCTTTATGTAAAATAAATGAATAAAGTTATAGATGTTCCTCAAAAAAGGTACAAAACCAGTTATTAAAAACTGTAAAACAAATTGTGAACAAAAATAAAAAAATCAGTAGTTGAAAATTGCAAAACAAATAAATGTGAAAATACAAAAATAAACCTAAAAAAATATATTCTGTTCTACAGACGAAGTTGGAGATCAAGGCATAAAACTATGTTCAGTGACAGAGTTGGGTGAATGTGAAAAAAAAATCACTGAAAATAAGAAAAGTAAAAGTGGTATCATAGCTAGGTATGGTAATCATATATTATTTTATGTTACAAATACTCTTGAAATTCAGAGAGAAAAACGAAGATTAAAGTGATGTTATGGTTCAGTAAGTAATAGGATTTGAAGGCTAAGTTGTTTTTAAAAAACTATAAATTCACTGAAAAAACAAGGGTTAAGTTGACATTATTGTTAAGTCATGTAATGATATAAAACAAAATGACTTAAAAACTGACCACCACCAGTTATAGCAAATTATAACATGCACCATTGACAAGCTCTGATTATGATCTCACATATTACATCCCTCATAACATAATAAATGATTTCATTGATGACCTTACTTATGGTATCTCAAATGACATCATTGATGATGATGATGATTGGATTTAATGCATATGGGAAGCTGTGGGATTGTTTGTAATAGGGTAGACATGAACTTTTGCATAACCCTCACTCACAAGCTAGTGCCAGGCATACATTTGGCACCATGAGACACCATCATCAGAATACTCTAGACCCGTAAAAACACCTGCTGTTTGAGACCTGTGAGGAGCTGTGAGAGCTGTGCTAGACCTGCTCCTACTCATACCCATTACAAAGAAATGGACTCTCAGGGTCAAATGGCCTATATCCTATGTAAACTACAGTGCCACAGCAAGCTGCCAGTGACCTTTTCATGAAGTGTCCAGCCAATCAGAACCAACTGAAACTGACCTGGAACCTGCCGGTAGCCTCCACTGGAGTTAGTCTTTACCTCCAAATGCTGTTCCTGAAGTCCTTGGACCCTTGGCTGTATCTAACTGTACTTCTCCCACCACTCCTCAAAACCTGGGACTTTAACATTTTTGGGACTTGAAGACCTCCAGAGGTCGGGAACTAACGTAGTAACCCAATGTGCCCAAGGTGTGACCTGACTGGGCTGAAGAATCAGGTTTTACCCAGTCGGAGTTTCTCTGCATCCCTAAATCCATTTCAGTGGAACCATGGCAACAATGTATTTAGCCTCATGGAGGCAACTTTGGACACAGCCTTGCCCCGCTGGAGGATTTCAAGGACTGAAAAAGAGAATACATCCTAGGGTAAAAATCTTCACTTGCGGAGGACAGCAAACATATCTGACAGGTGGGAGAACTTCCCTGGGCACAAAATTTGAATGTGCCCACTTTGAGCTTGTGCCAGAGTTTCCTCAGCACCTCTTGCACCCTGCAAATCAATAACCCTATTCTGGCCTGCAGCCTGTCACTAAAATTAGGGAGGTGGCACTGCACCAAAAGTATTAGTGCTGCCACCTCTTTCTCAGAAAAAATGTGATGCAATGTTACCCCTTTGCGCTACTGATGACAACATGGGGTTTGTGATGACATAGTGGCATATCTCTGTCATAGCTAGGAATAGGTGGGGTAGAGACTAAAAAAGAAATAAAAATAGACAGACAGGGTTTAAACATTAAAAAATACAAAGCATAGGAACAGTTTATGCAATACAAAATGTGAAATTAAGCTTGAAAAAATGGGGGAATGATGCACAAGAATGAGGTGATGGAGAAGATGGATGGGGACAGCCACAGGAGACAGGGAATTGGCTAGGAAGGAGCAGGCTGGAGTCAAGAAAATGGGCACACACATGGTCAATGGGGATTGAATTTATGGTATATGTACAACTTGAAATGAGACTCCAGCGTCATTCTTTTTAACCTAATGTGCAAGAGATGCATTTTGAGTAATTACTTGTCATTTTTGGGTAATTTTGTATTATTATGGGAAGCTAAATTATGTGCATTTTGCACCCCTAGGTTGAATGTTTGGTAAATATGTCTGAAACTGTGCTTAGGAAGGGTGTTTAAAATTGGTCCATTGCTGGATGGCAGCCTGTGGAGGGGAAACTTTCAGGAAAACGCTGGGCTAGGGTTGCACCTGTACAAAAACAACTTTGTATGTAAACATCCTTAACTTTCATAAATGTTTGTGTTTCTTGAAATACTACAGCTAAGCCATTTCTTCTTGTACCTATGCAATTGTGCAATTGTGCATACCAGTTTGATACCTCGGAGGAAGTATTTTATATAGGGTTGAAGCCATTTCTTTTACCAGCCATGATTCAGTTATGAAGAGTGTTGCAATTGGGTTCTCCCTATTCAGAGTGGACATTTTACTGTGGGTGATTGTCACTACATGTGTCTCACCCACGATAATCACATGACAAATGGGCTGCACATGTTTACTGTCAGTGTCCTCCTTTTAAGATAGCTAGGTTAAAGGGCACTTGGATAGTTACATGTAAACATGTGTGCACACGTGTGAGACTGCACATGTGAGACTACTGTCATGTTCAGTCCTGGTACCTGCCCATAGGTAGCGTGGCACTGTTTTGTATGTAGTGACACATGGGGAAAAACTGCCTCAGAGTGCAATTTCACTTTCCTTTGGCCTACAAAGTCCAGTGACAAATCAAAATGGGGTGGAACCTGTACAAGAAAACCAAATTTGAGAATTCCAAGAGGATACCTGTACAACTTATAGGTCATCCAGGATTGACATATTTCTGTGTCACAGCTCAGGATCAGAGCCAAGGCCTTTTGTCACCCTGCTGTGCCACGCTAAATACACTTCTCTCCAGCAGCAGGAACAAAGGCTGCCCCAAACGAAAGAAGTAATGAACAGTGCTTCCCTCAGCTCCTGAGGAGGGGAGGTTGGGAGGGGGGAAATCTGCAATTATTAATTATCTGTCACATTACACCAAGGCTGGGGGCAGCCCACATCCACTGAACAAAATAGGAAGCCCAGACAACTGGAGCCAACATAGGAGAGTGGAACCTTTGGTGGGAAAGGCCCTGGCAGTGGTGTCAGAGAGGGAAAGATCTGAAACCCCATGAGGAGATGTGACCAATGACTCCTGGATGATGCCATCCTGAACTTTTCCAGCATGCTGTGCAGGAATGCTGGGATAGGGTTGGAGAGATGATGTCTCATTCTAGGATTGGCCATGTGTGGCTTCTAGAGCCTTCCAGCCCCCTTAAAATATTTTGCACAAGGGGGAAGATCTCGCTTTGTTTGTGCTATTAGGAAGCTTGCTTTATATATAGTGTACTAAAACAATGTACGCTGTGCAGAGGGTCCTGTGGAAACCTTATTGGTATACAGAGGCAAAAGTAGATAATACTAATGCTTTTTTGTGGTAGTTGTGCGAGCAGAATAAATATGAGACCAATGTGTAAAAATAACAATGATTTTTATATTATTTTTCAGAGAAACAACTTTGTTCTAAGGTAAGTACTTTTTAAGTTATGAATATTCAAAAGTTTTCAAAAGAAATCACACTTGTGCACAATTACGTACAATAGAAGTCATGAAAGGAAATAGGAAAAAGCATTTAAAATCAGAGGGTTTTCGAGGTTCACCTTCTTGATTTAGGGAAGCAGCAAGGCCAGGGCCAATGTTCCAGCAGCAAAAGACTGGCAGCATCCCGGATTTTGCAGGGAGTAGGGTGCTTAGGTCATTTGTAGCAGGTGAAACAAAGAAGGGGGCCACCTGAAGACACAATGCACAGAGGGACTTAAAGGTTAGTTTTGGGGTCTCACTTGAGTCACAAGGGTCTCTGGACCATGGGTGCACAGCTGGTTCATAATTACACAGGCCGGGTGGGCTGGGTGCATAGCAGATGGGGCAGCCAAGCATTCTACGTCGAGAAGGTAATCGTGGTTAAGGACAGACAGGTTGCAGAGGTGATTCTGGGGCAGCTGGGCCACTCGCAGAGTAGATCTCAGGGGTTACAAAGTCCCTTGATGAGTGTCTGCGTCTTCTGTTGTTGCAGTCAGGCTTGGACTCTTTCTTCTTGCTCTTTGATGCAGGATGTACAATATCCTGGATATTGACACAACACAGCTCCAGTAGGTCCTGGTGTCCTCAGATCAGAGCCTTTGGAGCTGGTGTACCTCTTCTTGCTTGACTGTTGCCTGAGAGTAGTCGGGAAGCAGCAGGTCGGTAAACCGGACTTCACGGTTCAGTGCCTGCAGGTTGCAGGGGTGTAATTACTCTATCCAAAGGAGTTTCTCAGCAATTTGGCAAAGTCTGGAGGTACTCTGGGGTTTTGGGAGGACTCATAGTTGCAGGAGGAGACAGAACACCACATTTTTTGAGTCCTGGAAGCAGCCAGCAGGGGTTGGCACCAATTCTCTGCAGTAAGTCTTCGGTTCTCGGGTCAGCAGCTTTTCTTTGGCCATTTCTCTTCTTAGGTTCATCGAACTGAAGTTGCTAGGTTCAGGGATGCCACCTAAATACTAAAGACAGTTAGGAGTAGCCAATAGGCTACTTTCCCTTAGGGTGTCTACACCCTCTTAGTGACCGCTTATTGTGGGAAGGGGCACTAACCCTAGCCCTGATAGGTTGATATCCAACCATCTCAAGATGGTGGATTTGCAAAAGTAGTGTCTACATCGCCTGCCACGCCTTAGGAGTAGTGTTGGCTAAATGTGAGCAGTCATCCTCATCTAACTAATTTTCCTGCCTTTCCTCCTGCCAAAAGTGGTGCCGGAAAGGGGACTGGCATCCTCCAGTATCTGGAGATGACTAGCTTTGATTTCAACAGCGGCATCGCCTTTGAAGCTTCCCGCCTTGAGAAATCATTCTAGCCTAGAGGAGGTGTGAAACCCCCTATCCTTATCTTTAATCACCCCCAGGAAAACATCTCCCTGGGGGCTGTCACAAAAATGGGAGCACCATTGCTGTTCCCCCTGCTCCTCATGCCTCCAGGCACTATCAGTGCACACACTCCCTAGATGGAGTGGCCAGGGGAGAAAAGAGCTGCCAGCTCCCACAGCAGCAGGGAAGAGGCCAATACCAAAAAGAGAAAAAGGTGCATGAGGCAAGCAGACTCATAAAGGAAAAGCATCTCTTCCCTATGCAGCGGAAAACTGCTCATTTGATATTCACTGCTTACTAGCAGGAGAGCCCTATAATTCTCTACAGGGCTAATTTTCAGATGTTCTTAACTTCTTGTGGTAGCACCAAGAGAACAGGTGCACCACCTACTAATCTAAAACATTTTGTGGGGGGCTGTAGGAGTTACAGCAGCACCCCAGGAGTAAAGTTTGGAAAACTGACTCTATGTTTGTGAGGTAAATGAACCCATGACCCTCTGATATTTTCACCTAATTTTTCAGAGCAATCCCAAGGTTGGAGCATTGTCTACATTGCTGGGAATGCAACACTCTATAGAGTAAGGTTTTATTACTGCATTTAATGTGGCAGCAATGTGTATGAGAACGATACGTATTATGATGCAATCTTTAGGGGTTAAATCTATGGGTGCATTTTATATGATCAGAAAGTGATGCCCGCTAGGTGCTGTTTTATGACTGCATTTTGTACGGCTTGAAAGTTTATAAAAAGTACACAAACACATTTTCTTCATTTTTAAATGCTGTGATGACATAATAATTTTGACAGTGATTATTGATCAAGTTGGAGGTGTTTTATTAACATTAATAAGTGAATTTACACAAGGTCATGATTGATAATTTCATCACATACAAAAGGATTTTGTATGTAACATGTGGGTTTTTGTTCTTGAACCTTTGACCAAGCCCATAGATTCACCTTATATGTTTGTATGACTCTTCGAGGTGGGGCAAAGGTGATGGTGTAGTGTTATGTATGGTATTTTCCATCTGCATAATGAATATATTTGTACATTAAGGAGTAGTATTTAGTAGTGTGTTTAATACATTTGTTTTTCCTTTTTCCCAAGAACAAAGCTCTGACTGGACAATCATGCATTGAGTGTTATTATTGTGTGCCAGTGAATGGTGATTATTAGCCCACACCACATCCCCTTAGAGGCCTTGGACCGCTCTGCTTTGCTACTCTGAGAAAGTCAAATGCTACAAAATGATGCTTGGTTCCCTTTTCATGGGATATTGTTGGCCTATTATTTGCACAGACCTCACATCCTGCATAATCAATTGCCCAATTTCTCACAAAGAGTAAGTCAGGGTCTGGTACTGTGAGTAAGTGAAAGATGTTATGCTTCTTTTTGTTCATCAAACAGCCATTTACTAGTAGGCAATTCAAGTGATATAGTTTACTTTCAGAGGTGGAGTGATTTAAATCTGTAGACGAGTAATTATTGCCCTTAGAGGTGAGGTGTGATTGTTGATTGAAGTAATTTTTTCTTGAGTGTTGTGTAGAGGGCGTGTAGGACGTGTGGGAGCTTTGGTTGTACCGGTGTTCAGTTGGTTCTGGTTGTCATGATCCTGTAAACTGGGTGAGATTGTGGGAATGGGTTCTTAGCTGTCTTTGAATAGGGGATGGGTTGACCAAGGTATGTGCTGTACTGTGTGGCAGCAGAAGAGATGAAAATGTAGGAGTGTTGTACAGTGTCTTACATTAGCATTTGTTAAAGGTGCAAGGGGTATGTCTATGAGGTGGGGTGGAGATTTGAGGGTCTAGCTATAAGGCTCTGATTTACACAATGGATGAGATATGGGAAAACAAGAAGTCTTGTGTCTTTGTGTACTGAGTGTTTGGAGCATTTGATGATTTGGAGGTGTGAGGATCAGGGATGTGAGAAACAGAATTATTTGTGTTACTGTTTATTTCTATCTCACTTCATGATGGCATTATGGAATTGGTGGGTCTGGCAGTGTTGGGGATGATTGATGATGTACAAAGTTGTGAGAAAGTGGGTTATTAGCTGATATAGATGGTAGTCTTCCTCAATTCATATTGGCACTATAACTTACTAGTTCCAGTTAGGTCTCAATAATTTAAACTTGATGTTAGACCTGACATTCTTGGTGAGGTTTTCCCTCAAACATTTTGCTATCATCCCATCTGTTTGCTGATTTTGATTTTGTTGGCATTAAGACTCTTTTAACCTGCTAACCAATTGTAATGTGTTTTTGCTCTCTCTCTCTAAAACATGGCAAAATTGGCACCTCATTGAATTAACTTGTTAAGTCCCCAGTAAATAGTATTACATGTACATTAAATACTACTAGTGAGCCTTCAGCACTCGTACCACCCAGTAAAATAGCTGTTTAAAACATGTCTCGGACTTGCCACTGCCTCCTGTAGGGCAGTTTCAAACTCCATTTCGACGTGGCAAAATAAACAGTTTTCGAGGTTTTAATGTTCCTTTTTAATACTTATAACTTACTTCTAAGATAGGCCCAAAGGCTCATAATTCAGGGTGAGTTGTATTTAAAACTTTGGACATGTGTTCTTAAGTATTAAATATCCTGGCAGTGAAACACCCTTAAAGTCATTTTCACTGTTGTAAGGATATCTCTCCCATTGACTAACACTGGGTTAGTTTATTATATTTAATAAGTGCTACCTTTATACTGAGAGGGGATAGAGATATGCTGTTTACACTAAAATTATTTGTAATTTAAATTCCTCTTTCATACGAAAGTCAGATTTTAAGTTAGAATGCTGAAACTCCCATTTTTAGAAAGTTGGCATTTTCTTGTCCCAAACATTTGTGCCTTCTGCCAGTGTCAAAGACACATGACTGTGAATGGCGCTAGTGTTGAGGTTTGTGCAGTGCTTTCAGAACATAACACAAAGGGGCTTAGTTGAGGATAAGATGGGCCATCCTGGCAGAATGACTTGAATGGGGCTGTACCCAGCCACACTTTGACTTCAAAGGGCTGTTCCTCCTGCACACACATATGCACACACACACACACACACACACACACACGCACACACACGCATACAAACACACACACACTAAACATCAGGCCTGCACTGCACTTTGTCATCACCAGTTAGGAGCCTTGACGGGGGGAGTGGAAGAACTTTCCAGAACCAGATGTGGGAGTAGGACAGTGTGCATCATCATCAGGACAATTTTAAATATGCAACTAAAATGCTACAAAAAGCCATGACATAGAAGAATGTCACAGTGCCAATCTCATGGAAACATTAGCATCTGAAGACCAGGCATTAAGACACCTAGGGGCAGATTTACAACAAAGTAACGCAGCACAGTGCAGCAAGTCATTTTGCTCCGCCGTGCTGCGTTAGTTTGAAAAGCACAGAGATGCGACATATTTACAAAAATATGTTGCATCTCTGTGTTTCCCCTGCTCTGACGCACAAACTGCAGCCATGCGCCGGCACAGGCACCCTTGCACCATGGTGCAAGGATGCCTGCGTCGTGGGGAGATTGTTTTTGTGCAGGAATGGACACCTTCCTGCACAAAAACAATCCAAAACGAGGAGAAATAAAAACGTTTCTCCTCGTTGAGCCTCCCTACGCCACCTCTAGGGTGGCGCAGCATTCACACGCATCTCCAGATTTATGATGTCTCGTAAATCTGGAGATGTGTCTTGTTCCATGGGTGTTGCGTGGGAACACCCACAGCAACACCATGGAACGCCCCTTCCACGCACAGTGCTGCGTGTGAAGGGGCCATATTTACGAGGAGAGGAAAGGTCACGCAGGGTGGCTTTACCTCTCCTTGTAAATATGGAGGAGCCCCCTGCGCCACCAGTACGTCACGAAACATGATGTAGAGGTGGCGCAGGGGGCTTGTAAATCTGCCACCTAGTGTTGAGCAGTCCAGTAAAAAATATTAATCGCAGAGTTGGGGTCCCAAAATATAATTAGCCCTCGGATCAATGCTGGGGAGCGAAGGAGCTCAAAAACTCACCACAACCATGTTAGAGATTGACACTGATAACCATGCTGGAAAAGCAAACACCATGGCATCTCAGACGCCTATTTCTATTTGTCCTGAAGATGATCCTAATATCTGTACAGGATTGAAACGTCATTGACACTGCATACAGATCCTACTCTGTATATAAAAATATTGGAAATAGGTTGGCTGTATTGCTATTACTTGGATTGTGACATAAATAATACACAAATAAGTCACATGTTTTTGCCTCAGTATGCCATCACGTCCTGTTTGCTTCACTGTTCCCTATAAGAGATGTCAATGAAAATGTAACAATAATTTTTGATACTATATTGTTTTAAGTTTAAACCAATGTCTGATATGGTAGTCTAATTATTTAAAATGTAGGGACCCTTGTATCTTGAAAGCATTATTTACACCAGGTCTCTAAATACCCATGGGTCTCCCTTGTTTCTTGTACAGAGCTGGGAAATAGTGCAGAATTTGAAACCACAGGCTCTTACATGCCCTAAAAGGCCCAAACTAGGATGATGCCCCTTCTTCTCCACCCTTTTTCATAAAGTCTACCTGGATCTTTCTGCTTAATACAAATACATCTTATTCTCAAGATGTTGTAATTATTGTCAACTTTAGTTGAGTCTCATCACAAAAGTAAATCCCAGCATATCAGAATTGAGCCTTACTACTTGAATTGCCTGCAGAGACAAACGTCACAAACTTCCCATCAGGATACTCCAACCATTCATGTCTGTAAACTAACACATGCAGATAAAAGTAGACACGTCTGGTATGCTATTTTTACAAATCAGAAATCTCATCAATCAGAAAACCAATGAGGTACAGCAAAGCAATCTTTCAGACACTGTGCACTAGTTGAATGAGTGTGAGGATTGTGTTATTGGTTGAGGGGGGGCGGAAGACCAACTCAGGCAACAACCACAATCCTTGTCAGGGTGAACCGCAAAAAGTCAGTAAATTAACCTGTGCTTAACCCTCTGGTATTGTGTCACAAAGCAGTCAGGCTAAACTTAGATGTAATGTGCAAATTATTCATGTAGCACACAAACAATAGTAAAATGAAAACACAACACAAGAAAAATCCCAAACCAATTCAGAAGAGTAAAGTGAATCTTAATAAGTAAAATGACACCAGAACATCAAAATCCAACCAGTAGCACTGGAGATATTGAATCTGAAAGTTTATAGTTCAAATAATGCACAAGAAACAGAATGAGCCACTCAGGGTTATCTGGTCATTCTAGATGAGGAAATGTCACAAGCTCAGGCCAACCATTGTGGAGTGTGGGACAGATAGAGGGACCAGGTTAGTCCCACTAAAGAGGTATCTTCTAATATCCGATGTAAAAAGTTCAGTTCACGTTGGAGGAGGCAGCGAGGAGGAGGCTTTTGGCATGAAGAGCAGGTTTGAACAGCACAGGCGGCTGTCACTAGCGTGAAAAACCAGTTGAGCATTGCAGATGGTTGCCGCTGTAGCACAAACAGCCGTTCTTCACTGTAGCACAAAGTGCGAGTCTCATTTTGCCGGTCATCATGGACAGCCGCCATCAGCATGAAGAGTTAGGACTTCACTTTGGTGGTCATTGCGGATGGCAGAGTTTTGGAGTGAATGTGCCCAATCGGGGTCGCAAAGAGCCCGAACCTCAGGATTTTCACTTTTCCCTCAGAAGGAGTACACTCTGATAACAACTAAGGGTCCAGGACCTGGGGGACACCTCTTGGGGATGGGGACTCACACCAACAGAGGAAGCTGCCGGACACAGGCAGGTAAAAGCAGATCCAGGCATGTCCAGTTGCAAATACTCAGTTGCGGGAGGGCCTTAGGAAGCTGTTTGTGTCCCTGCAGCATACAAATGAGGTTAGTCAGCTAGCCCTTGGTGTAACTCTAGGTTCAAAGGTGCAGGTCAGTGTTCCTTCCTCAGACAGCAGGGCAGCAGGGCAGTCCTTCTAACAGCAGGGCGGTCCTTCTTCTGAATATTTCACTGTTCGAGTAGTGATCTAATTTGGGGTATGATAGTGCTACCTTTATCCCCATGGCCAGCCAGTGTATGGGGCAAATCTTAGCCCACTTCAAAACTCGTTCTGTCCAGATGCACTGTCTTGCCTGGACTTAGCGTCTACCTGCCTAGAGTGACATGGGCAAGCATGTGGTTAGGTTCACAATTCAAAAGTTTCCTAGAACTATTTATCTACTTCATACCAATCTGAATTTAGCACTTTATCAAATACAATAAGGTAACCTAGTGTTAGCCTAAGGAGAGATAGCCACACATCGTTGAAAAATTCATGGAGACGAAAAACTTAAACCCACATCCCCCACGTTTTAAATACCATGCACCATGCCCTGTGACCTTTTAGGGCCTACCTTAGGGGTAACGTATACGTATTGAAAAAGAAGGTTTAGGCCTTGAAAATGGTTTACTTTGCCATTAGAAATGACAGTTGAAAACTGCCCTGTAGGCTGAAGTAGCAGACCTGAGACATATTTTAAGGTGCAATTTAGGTGCTACTTTACTGGGTGGTACAATGGGTGCTACTGGCCTTCAAGTAGCATTTAATTTACAGGCCTGTGTACTTGTGGTACCATCTACTAGGGACTTACAAGTACATTAAATGTGACAGTTAGTGGTTGGCCAATTTTACCATATTTTAGGGTCAGAGCACAAGCACTTTATCACTGGTTAATAGTGGTAAAGTGCACAGAGTCTTAAAGCCAACACAAACTAATTTAGCTAACAAAAGAGGTGAAGGTAAAAACGTTGTGGGACTAACACGCAAGGGTGTCACGTCTAGCAATGGGACATTGGAATGCTAAAAAATTATGTTTGTGTCTGCCAAGTAGAGCAACAGATGGCAAGGGTAACTTGACAAATATTTCTCATGCTTCAAAAATGGCTGTAAATAGACTGCTCCCTAATTGACAACCCCTTCAAGGCCAAAAGAACTACCACTAAGGCATGAAGTGATCAGACAACTGCTGTGATACCAACATCCTGAATCCATTGCTACGCAAAGAAAGCATTTGACCATGGTGTACATGCTGACAGATACAAATGTGCTTCTGTCAGGATTTATGAAAGTATAGGAATTAGTATACCGTTGGAGGCCTTATTGCTACTAAGAGCCTACATATGCCTGCATGCTTCTTCTTACCACACATTGCGGGGTCTCTTTTGGATTCTAATCTTGTTGCTTGAATATGAATTTACCTTGAAAAACACAAAAGTCAAGAGGCATTCGGCAAAACAGGAACAGTTGGTTTAATTAAACACTTCGGCCAGGAGCACAGTTACAGAAGCAGGTCTGAGGACTGTCTCAAAGTACAATCAATCTGAACAAGGTTTTATACATTCCTTTAGGCATCATAAAGTATTCTGGACAACCTTTTTTGGTAAGGGAATGCAGGCATTGTCTGTGGAGTCATAAATATGGCCCCTGATGACAATTGCAGGTGGGCCTCGACCTTACGTGAAAACAATGTGGGCCAGTGGGTAACGTGTCCAGATGTCCAGCATGAGGGGCATGTGATCACTGTGTATACCTTGTGTGCTGTGTTCTGATTGGCTGTGTGTTCCAAACGTCATGTGGCATCTGACTTTATAGTGTTTTGGGAATGCGTGCACCCCTCTGGCCATGGGTGCTTTATTGAGGCCAATCTCCCTAGACCATTGGGGTATTGCTGCGCTTATCTGGGGAATGGAGCTGAGTTTCGTGTTTGAGCTTTTGTCCTCCAGCTACGTGCCACCCCACCTGTGACCTGTTACTCAGAAACCTCAGGCCTAGGTCGCAGGGCCTTCCTGACCACATATTTCTGAGTTTGGGTTGATGGAGTGTTCATGCTAGGTGAATTTGATAATAGTGATGTAATTTTGTTCTGATGTGCAAAGGTATTATTATAAATATTGGCATCAATTCAATCAATATTAACAAACTCGTTTGGCTGAGCATTCAATCTTTACTATTTATTCTCACTGTGTATAAGAAACATCTGGTAGGCTCCTGAGTCATTGCTTACTTTGGTTACATACAAACTAGAGAACTATACTCTGGAGTGCCTCAATTTGAATAGTTTGTTACTTGTCAATCTATGGGTCGGGGTAAAACTATAAGTATACTTCTACTTGAAATATCAGTGACAAACATAATGATGCATGGAATTTCATTGCACATTTTGAGTGTCATGTAAAATGTCTGGAAACCATTGGTCCGCTACAACATTGAGAATGATATTCAACTTGAATTTTTGATTTGCTATTCACATATTCAAAGCAAAAAAAGTGTTTGCTATCACTGAAGCCCACAGTGACCCAAACCATGAATACGCCAACCTTCTACGTTAGCCCTGTAAATTATCTGATTGTCCTGTTTTTATTGTCCCACCTCATCCTGTAAGTCAGACTAAACTAGTACCACATTTTAAAGTCATCTCTTGGTTAACTTCAGAAGGCTTATTGTACATTGGCTATTATACAAATCTGTTTGTTCCCACAAGTTTTTCAGACTCTTCTTTTTATTAATATGTACCCGTTTCTTCTCAGTCTATATTGACTTGGAGATTAGAACCTTTGGGGGACTGACTTTGCACACAGTGTCAATTTGATATTAAGGTCCCAGAAAACACTCTTGATGAACTAATTCTGAGTTTACTATTATAGCCACGTTTTTCACAATTGTAGATCTGGTGAGCGGTGAGAAGATGGGTTGTCTCAGTGTGCCACCTTTGGTAACGTTGGAAATGCTGTTAGAGGTAAAGCTATAGGAGCATTCAGGAACATTAACAACAGCTTTTCCCACATACTGAGCATGTAAGGATAGTCAATAAAAAGGTTGGGCAAAAGGTTTACTGAAATATGTAGGTGCCCACAAGACATCCATGATTTTATGCTGTGTAAGTGAAGACATTTCTCCATGCGGAAACACTTGAGTTCTTTAGACAATCTGTGACAATACATCTTGTGGCATAGGGATACATCTTAAAATATATGACTTTAATAGGTTTCTGAATGCTCTCTTTGGGATTGTGTGAATGCCAACATTTGTGTAAACCTAAGCAAATTGCAGGCCCACGTGAAGGTGTCTGGCTTTAGTCGTTTTGTGTGAATTGAGACAGCATTTTGTCACTAAGATTTCCTAATGCTTGAATGGCATCTGTGTTTGGAACTAGCTAATGTATGTAGCCATTGCATGGCTAAAGGCAAATTGAACTGTGTTCATTTTTTCATTCAAAGTAGTGAAAAATCTTAAATTACTAGTAAAGAAACAACGCCTGTGTGGGTACCCATAAACTAAGATCGGTTTCCATTCAAGGGAGTTTCCAGAAGTAAAAACTCATCTTTAATTCAATACATTTGATTAGAAAAATCAATTGAAAAATAAGGCCTGGAAATGAAAACATTGCTGTGGATAGCATCCAATAAAAGAGCTTGGCTAATCTTTTTCACATTATTTTCATTGCCCTGCTGAATTATTAAAAAGCAATTTCTCTACTCCTTTGAACTCTGCAATAGCATTCTCTGCAATGCCCGCACTCGCGGGTACAGTGCATCAATCACAGAGGAGGGCCGCAGACTTCAGCCAGTCTTTTGAAATACGTCTGCGGCTTAAAATACTGTCTCTTGCAGGCCACTTGACAAAGCTGCCAAGCAGTAATAATGTGGCCATGAATGTAATCGTCCATTATAGCCTCACGAATAGACTGTTGTTAATAATTTACAATTATTTACTTCGGAGGTATTTGAAACGATGTGTTTGTATAAATAAATGAACAGCGACCATTAAGGCCCATCATAAAAATGTATTTCACAATAATAAACTCAATCAGGCTACTCTGACGAATGCAGACGGCGAATATAGGCTGCAGATGTTTGATTACTACTTTGTATTGTAATCTATTTATTAATTTATATATTTATTGAACCTGTTTATACAAGGAGGGCCTAAACACATGGGCAGAAGAGAGCTTCACGAGTAACAAGGAAAATACACAAGGGGAGACAGTTTAGTATCAGCAACAATAACATGAGCAGTGGGAAGTAGAAAGGCCCAAGCACGAGGAGAGATCAAGGAGGTGGGAGGGGGGTGTTTGGGGGGAGTTCCTTGAGGAGAAATAATTGAGACTTACAGATGTTGGCCCGGATCACACGTTTGTGACTGGAACAATTACATGTCCTTGATGGTAAGTATGCTAGTGCTTGGAGAAAGCACATTTTACCACACTATACTGAGAACAGATGTGTGTGGGTGCCAATATGTGACAAAAACATTTACCACTGTTTGGGGTTGTGGAATACCACTGTTCCGCCCCTTCAACAATTTAAGGAACAAGTCAGCCCGAAAAGTGAATACCTGTCTTTAATTAGCAGTCAGTTTGTGGAATAAGGTCCATTTTCAGAGACATTTAGGTGGTCATTATGATGGCGGTGAAACCGCTACCGACAGCCTGCCAGTAGCGGTTTCACCGCCATCGTAAAGCACTTCTTTGCCCACCAAATTAAAATGGTGGGCAGTGTGCAGTGGATGCAAAGTCCGTCTGCCACGGGTCCACCACAAGCAATCGTTACGATTGCCTAGCGGACCCACCTCACATCTACAATATGGTGGGGGTGCCTAGCAGGCACCGTTCGCCATATTATGATGCTGCCTCCCCACCAGCCAGTGTATGACAGTAAAACCGGCATTCACAGGCTAGCAGGGATTGCATCTGGAGCCTGTCGCGGGCCCCCCTTGTGTTGGGGGTGGTGGGTGTGCACTGGGCTATATTTCCCTGCACCAGGTGGCAGGCACCGTGTGGTACCTGCCACGTTGTGCAGGGAAATGAAAACAGTGCATTTCGGACATTGCAGTGGGTGCTGCAGCTAGCAGCACCCTCCGCAATGTCACAGATACACGATGCGACCGCCACAGTGGCGGTCACATCATAATCTCATGTGGGGGACCGCCGCATTACAGATGGACGGTCCCAAGCCCCGGCACGATGGCAGGTGGACGGGAGTCCGTCTGCCATGGTAATGACCCCCTCAGTCCTTTGAGAGGCTGCTAGGTAAAGTCCATCACTTACCCAGAAGTGCAGTAAAGCATTTCTGCAGCGTAGTTTGTTTGCTCTTGTAATTTTTCTAAAATGCACATTTCTGTTGGCAATACTTTACCAAAGTTTAGCCTCGACATATCAGTGGAGGAAATATGACATCGTTTATCAGATAATTTGTGTTAGCTATATATAACTATCGACTGTTCTCACGTGTGTTAGCACATCAGTGTTTTACTGGACGGGTAATGTGATTTCACTGCAGTTTTTCTTTTTTACTTGCATGTCACTTTTTCTGCAAACTGTTGGTTCCTGGCTTGGAGTCCTTACATAAACCAGGCAGAGAAAATCGAGTTTAAAACAAACAAAATTGCAGGAAAAATGCTATTCTGTGGAGTCTTGATTGTACCCCAGATAGGAAGTGATCCAAGACAGAACAAATATGAAGTGGTGACAGGATGTTCCAGCCGCATTTATGTTTCTATCAGTCCACTGCACTGCGACCTGTGTTAAAATTCAGAAAAGATAAACAAAATGGGCCGTTGAACATTTCGAACAAAACGCAGCTTTTGAACATAATAAAACATGAAAGGGCCTGATCGACCAAAGCCATCATTGCAGGGAAAGGCAATTCAAGATTCGACTAGAGGGATACAGGCTAACTCACAGAAGAAAAGTAAATTCAGCTTCAAACAAACATGACAGTCAATATCGAAGACACTGGGCCTGGATAGGACATGCCAGTAATGGAAAATCCTTACATTTCTAGAGGAAATGTAACATCTGTACGAAACACCAATGGTGTCATAAGGAATAGATTTGTGGATCACATTCAGCAAATTAATTTAATAATGGCACATTAAGAATAACACAATACTATCAATATTATTATTAATAATAGTGATAATAATACATTTTCTGGGGTTACTTAAAATCATTGCAATATGTTGATAAAAATACTAAGCAGGACAAAAACCACCGAGCCAATGGCTGGACTTTTCAAAAAAAGAAACCTAAACCAAGTAAAAAATCATGGTTGGTCACACTTCAGTAATCAAATGTACAATGCTCAAAAGTAGCTGCAATATCAGTACATTGATCCAAATGCTTTGTAACAAGTTCTGGAAATGTCACAGTTTCTATAGCCTAAGAAAGTCTAAGAAATTGATTCCTGTCCCGACTAAGGCTAAGTACATTCTCGGCATTAATGAAACTCACCTTCACTTAAACTCGCTTGAGCACATTGGAAGATTTGCCTCACTGGTACCATATTTGGTTGTTATAGTTGGCACTGAGGTATTTCATCTTCACTTGCATGATGTCTTCTTAGACTTGGGATTCACTATTCTGTGGTGTTGGCATCCTTGGTGGTCAGTTTGGTGTTGCATGATATGAAGTTTTGGAAGAGGTTTCTGTGAATAGCAGTGATTTATAGGTGATAATACAGGAGATTTTTTGATTTACCATCTTTGTTTTATTTTTCATGTGTTTGTTTTGTTTATTTTTGATCTTTGAGACTTGGCAAAAGATAGTGATGGCTTTCCTTTATTGTTGGTCTTAGCACTCTCTGCACTTTACCACTGCCAACCAGTGTTAAAGTGCATGTGCTTCTCCTCTAAAACATGGTTTGATAAATGTATCTAAAATTGACACCCTTGTTTTACTTGTAAGTCCCTAGTACAGCGATCTACATGTGTTCAGGGTCTGTAAATGATATGCTTCTAGTAGGCCTACAGCACTGATTGTGCCACCCACATAACTTGCACTTTAAACATGTCTCATGCCTGCCACTGCAGAACCTGTGTGCGCAGTTTACACTGCCCTTTTGATTTAACATTTAAAACCCCTTGCCATGCCTTAGACTCCCCTTTCATTAATATAATTCCCCCTAAGCTAGGCTCAGGTAGTCCATAGGGCAGGCTGCTGTGTAATCAAATGGTAGGACATTGACTTTTAAGTTTTGCATGTCCTGGTAGTGAAAAACTCCCAAACTCGTTTTTCACTACTGAGAGGCCTAACCCTCGCATAGGTTAACAGTGAACATTCCTTATTACATTTATTAAGTTGTAAATCATATTTGACAGAGGGTAGAGTTGTTTTGTTTAGTGCCTCTGGAATGGTGATGGCAACTCCTCTTATTAGATTATAAGTTATAATTCTGAAAATGGCACTTTTAGTTGTTGGACATTTTCTAGCCATTTGGTGTCTCTTGTCTGTCTCTGATCACTGGCTGCGCTGGGTGACAGTTTACTTTGTGAATTTCCTCTAGACAGTCCGACACAAAGGAAGGGTTGGTGGGAATAAGGGAGGGAGGAGCTGGGCAAAGCCTCACACGTACACCTAAATAGGCTGAGCCCTGCCTACACAGAAATGGCTTCATACCCCACTGTAGTGAATCTGGAAACAGGGCAGAAAGAAAGGACATCTGTTTACTTCAAAGACCCTTCTTTGAAGTCACCCCCACTTCAAAGGCACATCTGGGTATAAGTATTCTGATGAGTGGGGGTGCGCAGCTCAAGAAGTCCAATAAATCTCTTTTCTTAAAAAAGCATCAGGTACAAGCAATCCAGCCAACACGTTTCATTCCATATAGGGAACTTCCTCAGGGCTGTAAAAGTATAATACAAGTACAAACATATTACATACAAATCTTAAAGCACAGGACTAGACAAAACTAAAACACTTTATACAAAAACTCAAAAACATTTTTCAAACCACAAACCACACAAAACAACAAAGTATACAAATAAGACTAATTTGGAAAGAGATATAAGACAGTATCATCACAAAGCCAAAACATTATATATATATATACAGGACATCCATACTGACAAAGGCAAGAGGGAAAAATAAGTATCAAACAATTGGATCGCAAAGACGAGCCCAAAACATATCATCATATCTCAAAAACACACACTTAACCCCTAGTTAAAAACATTTGATATAGAACTTAATCATCTGATTATTCAAAACTGGCGATGATCTTGCCCACTAATTTACACAGAGTTTAACAGAGATAGAGACAAGTGAGAACAATCACATTAGATATATATAATATAGAGTGACCAATTCTAATAGATAGACATTTTTAGACAAATACTTGTGATGAACCCAATAAAGTTTCTTGCCAAAAATTATATGTATCATTAGTTAGGAATACTTTGTAAGGAATGCCTTCAACATTTCATAATCGCAGGTGTATAGCAGTTTTTAACTTCATTGGTGTGTTCCTTTGTATAAAAAAATGCGTAAGCAAAAATCGGTAATCAACACAGATATCCAAAATGGGAAAGGAAATAAGGAAAAACCTGAATAATCAAGCCGGCTTGAGTATTTAAGATGTAGCACATGAGTTCAAATAACCCAATAAATCACACACAAAGATAATATAATGTAACACCTGAGTTCCAATACTTCAAGCTCACACCTCTGTATTAAGCATACAAAGAAGCATTATTTTAGGTGTAACTCTATGAGTGAACAACTGGGTATAAGTACTGTACCTCTGACCTTACCGACACAGTACACTTGTGGACCTTAAACCAACCTTCCAAGAAGAAGGACTGCTGTGCTGAGCACTGCTACACTGCTGGACTGCTGCTCTGGAAGCCTGCCACCTTGCTGTGCTCTGCTACCTGCCGTTCCCTCTGACAAGACCCTCATCATCTGGCCTAGAGTGACTCCAAGGGCTAACCTCCTGTTCTTCAAAGATTCAGGGACAACGTCTCTAACCCTGCTCCTGTGCCTGGTTCAGAGGAAGTGAACCCAGGTGCTTGCTTCAGTGATAACGATGCATATCAGGCAGGCAGACCAAGGGTATAGCGGAAAGGGCGCTGTTTCAATGGAGTACCTTCTTCACTATGTTTTGTAGTGGTGTCATTGGCCTCAGCTGCCATCAACTATTAACAATATCAGCTCCAACTACATTTTGCCATAGCCTGAAAGTGTATTTTGCTTTTTGTCAATAGTTTCCTGGTAATTTGACTTGAGAGCATCAGTATTTTTTTACCCTATCCTAAAATTTAAAAGGGGGCAAGAAGAACTATCTACTCGTTGATATCAGGTAATTTGTAATTCCACATCAGAAGATCTATGCTACTCTACAAGAGCATGTTCATGGTATTCATCAACCTCTTCTTCTCTATAAATCACAGTCAGCATAACCCTTGAGCATCGGTGCAGTAAATCTATGACCAGATTAGGTGTGATGTTTCGCAGGTGAAGGTGGTTAAAGCTTAACTCTAAGTAAAGGCAGGCACATTTTCGTTTGCCTTACTTCAACAGTAGGCATATTTTCCTTGACCGACCAACTGCATGTGACAGGTTGTTGCAGCAGGGTGTCCTGAATATGGGACAGCCAGTGACTCAAAATTGCAGTGCCTTGCTGTTATCCCTGTGCTTGTAGGTACAATATATGGGAGGTATGTAGATAGTGTGGGGTGAGGTATAGGGTTTGTGTACAGGGCATGGTCTTGCATGAGTATTGAAGCTGGGGATCAGAAACAAGCATGGAAAAGTGCCCAGGGTAGGGATTGACACACAGAAGTTGTCAAGGGTGAGATCTTGCAGCAAGGGACAGGAACAACAGTTGGGCTGCAACTACAATGAACAACCTTGAGTGCCAATGGAAGTGTTTGCTGCTGCAGTGAATGTCCACTATAGTTATCCTATCTTAAAGCTCCTCATGTTTCATACCTATATCTTCAAAGTGTTAAAAAATGTCTCCAATTTGGGAGTCTTCCAACTTCAAACAGACACACACACTTAAGAAAAAACACAGATGAGATGGTGGTGAAGATCCTGGTAATTTTGGCTTGCATTTCCAGTCATATTGTGTTTGCAGGGCCCGGTCCCCTTGGTATCAATTGTAGAATCTTGGGGTGGAGCGTTTTTCAAGCATGTAAGAAAATAACTGGGTTACGGATTGGGTGGGTGAGGGGCGCGGCTTGGACGGCCGAGCAGATGGCTGCCTAAGAACGTCGCTCCGTCAGAACGTAGATCAAAACAACAATCCCGAAAGTTTCAGTGCGAGGAAAAGTGCCCAAAAAGGATTTTGGTGCGTCGGAACTGTAACAAATGCCGAAGGAGCCGAAATAAAGAGCCCGAAGATAAGCAATGGACTGTAATTCAACATAATACGGAGGGGGACGGAGTAATGGGAGAGCACTAAGATGGCAACCTGAAAAAACACCGAACAGAAACCGAAACTGCCTGCATCAAGGAGGAAAGTAGGTTTGATAGCGCCAGCCAATAAACCTAACAAGTAGGCCAAATAAGCTGCGACAATCGTAAGCAGACAGACGAACACCAAAAAAAGACTACGAGTTGTGGAGTGGATGGGGGTGATGTGTTCGGCGAGTCAGTGAGAGGGCATAAATGTTTACCCGCGCGAGCCAGGGGTGTGCCTGCAGTGATGCGATAGAGTCCGACTGACACCCCCGACACTGCCTGCCTGTTAAGCCCAACGGAGGCGAG
Organism: Triturus cristatus; assembly: GCF_964204655.1. NCBI lineage: Eukaryota > Metazoa > Chordata > Amphibia > Caudata > Salamandridae > Triturus > Triturus cristatus. Next base: position 343,790,216 of record NC_140587.1, on the reverse strand, counting down.
TCCTTATGAGACAATAGCAAGGAGCTGTGCGTGACCGGTGGAACTAGATGCCCGGAGGTTCAGCGACCCTTTAACGGAAAGGAAGTGATGTGAAATCAGCGCAGCCCAAAATGGCGCTGAGTCCAATGACCCACTATTAAAGGGAAAGAAAGTGGAACCGATACCTACACAGCCCAAGCGGGACCTGAGTCCAACGACCTAAAGTGAACCGCTAACGAAAGAGGAGTGAAGCGAACCGGGGGGGGCTAGATGTCCGGGTGGACCTGCGACCCGCGAACAAAAAGGGAGTGAAGCGAAACTAACACAGCCGAAAATGCGAAAGTGATGCCTACGCTGCCCAAAGCAGGATCTCTACGGTGTTAGTGTGTGCACTCCGATCACCCCCGGAAATCTACCCGAAAATTTCTGACGCAGGAAGCCGCACCTGCGAGTGGCAAGACATGCGCGGGAACGAAGGAAGCGGCAAGTAAGGAGGTAGCAGCATCAGCAAGGGAGTGAGGGCACCAATTGGAATGTACATGCCGATCCTGCAGGATCCAGCGGGCCAATCCAAATGGCGCTAGCACGACTATGAGCAATAACCCACACCGAGTGTGAGACCAAAAAGGGGGGCCAAATAAGCGGAAGTATAAGAGAGTCAATTGTGGCAACTGTGTCAGGTGTGGCAACTGTGGCAGCATGAAGAGGAAGCCCACACGGGCGGTGGGGGGTAAGCGAAACCAGTACCATGAGCCTGATGCAGGACGTATAAGTGAAACAGAGACCACCATACACAAGGGACACACAACAGTGGGTGCATAGAAGAGAGGCGACATTTACAACAATGCTAACACCGGAGAAGTGTGCCTTTACCACCACACCCTGTTCAGGCCCTCAGCAACTTATCCACCGGTCAGTAATTCAGAGACCAACGCCGAACAGGGAGGGCCGTAGAGTCCATAGGAGAGAGGAGAATTAAAAGGCTGGCGGACCTCACTGCCACAGAAACCCGCTAGAACCTCAGAATCAACAAGGAAGACCAGACACCGCAGGCCCCATAGTAAGGCAGGAAGCACCCAACTGAAACCGGAGAGCAAGAAGCCGGGGGGGGCAGCGACAGCCAGAAGGCTTAACTCAACAATCGCAACAAAACAAGATATAGGTCTCTTGCTATTAAACCGGGGCACCCATATGACACAGCCATGGCAGAGGAGAGGGAATCAAGGTTTCAGCAAAAGCTACAGAAAAACAAGGGAGAACCGGCAACCTCAGATTCCCCCATTAAACAGAAGCCATTTTACAACAGCACCCTAGATATGATTGTAAAGAAGCTAGCTGAGGTCCACGACTTGGCTAAAACCACTAAGAACACCACAGACGCCATACAACTTGAGATAGCAGCGGTCAGAGCAGACCTGCCCACAGTCAATAACAGACTTACCGCAGCCGAACAGACAATCAGTGATGTGGAGAACGTATCGCACAGCTCAGCTCTGGAGCTCAAGGAAATAAAAAAAATCACCTCATCACTCCAGAAACAGACAACTGAACCTGAAGATCGAAACCGGAGGGGAACATTCGTATACTGGGCCTCCCGGAGGGGGCAGAAGACCCAGCAGGCTCTTGTGTGGCCTTTCTAGAGGATCTGATCCCAAAAATTACAAATCTAAAATTTGACCGTCAATTGGAGCTGGACAGGGCGCACAGAGTCCCCACTTTTAAATCTTCAACAAGACAAGCAGCCCGACCTATCATCTGCAGACCACTGAGGACACAACACACCGAGGCCATCTTTGACTTTGCACGTAAAAACCACCAGATAACATGGAAAGGCAACAAGATCATCTTTACGCAGGACTACTCAAAGCCCACAGTTGACACCAGGAAAGGTTTTCTTGCCTTACGCAACAAAATAAGGTCCAAAAACATACAGTTCCCATTTGTAGGCCCGGCCAAATTCAAGATTATCGACTCCGAAAGACATCACTTCTTCAACGACCAAAAGGATCTGGTTGCCTACCTGGATGGCCCTACACCACAACAAATGGAGACTGCACAAGGGGCAACCAGCAAAAGAAGAGCTTCACCGGAACTGGCCACCGTGTGAGCACTGCTAGCTTACTGACCACTTTCAGGAAACCACAAGAGGATAGCCGCAAGAGGACAACACCACACTGGGTACACCAGCTACCCCAGGAGGATCACCTAATAAAGAGACGCTATGCAACCACTATCTACCTCAATTGGATACACTCGCCGACCCCCACTGGAGAAGACAATCTCCATTTGCTATCTACCTCAATTACATCCAATCGTCTACCTCATGAGGGAATCCAGTCTCCATCCGCAGCCCAACATGCAACTAGCAATGGCAAGACAGCGACGCGGGACTCCTACGCACAACCAAATGAAGACCCCTAGCATCCTTTTTCTTATCCAGTCTATTCGGACTACTTTTCAAAAACTACTTGCAGAGGGGTTGGTACTCTGGTTTTTATATGACACAAAGGGAGGGAGACCGCATGGGGTAGAGGCTAATGAATCTTATTAAATCTCTCTTGGGACTACACACATATAACCTCACAACAGGTGATCTCCGTGAGATGGGACGATGATCCTGACGTCGCACATCCGATATACGAGATCGAATAGTTGGGGGGAGGGGGGAAGGGGTACGGGGGAGGAATTCGTAGTACGGTTTCTCAGTTCTTTGCTTTCCTGTCCTTTCTCACCTCTTTAATCTCTATAAACTGACACACCCTGTTAGTGAATATTCTTAAGAGTTCTGACATAGATGCACACTCAGACAGGCTAAGTACATTGTTTGCAGAGCACTGAGGAATAGATGCACTAGACCGTGGGTGTTAGAGAGTCGGTACAAGTAGGCCTGACTTGCTGCAACAAGACTAATGAGACTAATGAGACTGTAAGAACAAATACATCCGCCACGCTACACCCTAGTTGATGGCCGGCAACAACACACTCAATCTCGCAACGGACCTTGACATTGTGTCCCTCAATGTGAAAGGTCTTAACGACCCCATTAAGCGCAGAAAAATCGTAGTCTACCTAGCTAAAACTAAAGGAGACAATCTTACTACAAGAGACCAAATTATCCATGGAATTGAGAAACTAGTGAGAGGTAATTGGATCTCACAGTCGGCGTGCTCACCTGCCGACAAAAAAGGGGAGGGGTGATGACCCTGGTATCCAAAAGATCGAACTTAGCAATAGAATCACAATCCCATGATAGCGGAGGGAGGCTCCTGGTGACGCAGCTGAGAAGGGGACAGGAGCTAATTCACGTGGCAAATGTATACGGCCCCAACATGGATGGCCCAGTATTCTGGGCAGAGGTGGCCCGTTTGCTAGAGAGCTTCCCCCAAAATGACCTCATGGTGGTAGCAGGGGATTTTAATAACCCAATGGACCACATAACTGATAGACAATCCGCTTGTCATTTTCACCCCATGAAATCGCATGAGGCCCTCCAAAATATCTGCTCCAAATACAACCTAAAAGATGCATGGCGCCTCCAGCACCCGGACACAAGGGACTACGCTTTCTACTTTAACCCTCACAACTCTCACACCAGGATAGATTACATACTAATATCTGGGTCACATACAGCTCTAAATGAACACTCAGACAGAGCCCCAAGACTAGTATCAGACCATTTGTGTATCAGTCTAAAGCTGAGCGGTTGTCATAACGAAGCCGTCCCCAGGATATGGCGGTTTAACAGCGATGTGCTGTCGGACCCCGCAGACAAAAAAAGTGTTGAGGAGGCTATAGCGGACTACCTCAAATTTAATGACTCCCCGGAGACTAGCTCCAATACTCTGTGGGATGCCCTGAAAGCGACGGTCAGAGGAACAATAATTGTGATTAAAATCAAAAATAAACAAAAATACAAACTCGAGACAAGAACAGCTCGAGTGTGAGGTTAAAATCCTTGAATTATCCCATGCCAAGACCATAAAGGATAACAGACTTCTAACCAAATTAACACAGATGAAGTACGAGTACAATAAAATACTGAGTGAGAGGGTGGACTGTGGATCAATAAATACAAAGCCCTCAATCTGTGTGAGGCCAATTAAGCGGGGAAATTACTTGCCTCCTACCTGAAACATAAACGTAACCATTTCACCGTCTCCTCCATCACTGACTCAAATAACAAACCCCACACAAAACACAAAGACATCCTTGAGACCTTCCAAGAATTCTACCAGGATCTATACAGAAAATACCAGAACCTCAATACATAGGAATGCTCCAGATACCTGGATAGACTCGGGCTTCCGCAGCTAAATGCCGAAGAGATGCTCAGGCTAGGTCAAGAAATTAACATTACCGAAATTGAAATGGCAGTCAAATCTCTGAAAGACAATAAAGCCCCGGGGCCAGATGGGTTCAATCCCGCCATTTACAAGGCCTTCCTAAGCCAACTAAAACCAACTATGAAACAGGTCTTTAACCACGCTGCAGCCAGAGGGGGGGTATCACAATGCATGGCAGAGGCTAACATTATAGTCATCCCCAAGGAAGGTAAAGACCATTTATCACCCAAAAACTACAGACCCATATCCCTTATTAACATGGACTATAAGATATATTCAAAAATACTGGCATTCCGACTAAATTCTGCTCTTCCAAAGCTAATAAGTAACTCCCAGGTGGGCTTCCTATGTACGTGTATGTCCAATGACAACACACAACTTCTCTGCGATATCATAGAGCAGGCAGCCACCAGATAAGATCTAGCTGTGGCCATTACATTGGACGCAGAGAAGGCCTTCGACAGAGCCTCCTGGGATTTCCTGGAGCGATGTATGCAGACCTTCATCCTAGGAGAAGGTTACATAAGGATGGTAATGGCCCTGTACCGGGAACCATCAGCCCGTATAGTTGTAAATGGGTCACTCTCTGAACCATTCACCCTGCAACAGGGCACCAGACAAGACTGCCCACGGTTCCCCTCACTATTCCTACTAGCACTGGAACCTCTCATTCAAGATATCAAACTAAACAAGAACATAAAGGCCATAGATATCAACGGTATTGACATAAAAGTAGCCGCCTACGCAGACGATGTTCTAATAATTACAGAACAGCCGAAGGCCTCAATTGTTGGCCTGATGTATACGATAGCAGAATACTCCAGGTTCTCTGGGTATAAGCTAAACAAAGACAAATCTGAATGCAAACCACAAAATATTCACTGCACGAGCAACAGTTTGGGGGGGTCAGGCCTTTCCTGGCAAGCGAGATATATCAATTACCTGGGAATAAAATTGACCTAATCGACACACTACATCATAACGAGAAAAAAATCCTAGAGAAGATTAAGAAACTCCTAGAGTCATGGTCACCAAAGTTCATAACGTGGTTTGGCAGAATTGAAACGATGAAAATGATGATCACAACAATGATTAGCTATCTGATCAGCATGCTCCCACTCCTCCTCACAGATGATTTCCACCGCAAAGTTGATATTATGATCTCCAATTTCCTTTGCCGGGGGGAGAAAGCACGTATAAGCATTAAAAAACTAAGACGGGAGAAAAACCTTAGAGGGGTAAACCTTGCAGACTTCAACATTTTCCAGTTAGCTTTTCTAGCAAAACAAGGCTCTTACTGGATAGCGCCGCCGGATGGCTACATGCCGGCATGGTTGCAGGTGGAGAAAGCCATCCTATACAACCAAGCCCTCTTGTTCTACTAACAGCAAACAAATACCCCTATACCTCAAAGCTGGGTCGAAAAAATAATCACTCTGGGCCAATAGCAGGATTCTATATAAGGGGATAACTTTAACCTTTGAATCATGGATTGAGAAAGGGATCTGCTATCCTCTCCAATTAGAAAATGAAACCTACCCCATCACATTCGCCGCCCTCAAGGAAAAACACAAACTAGATGATATCGAATTTTAGAACTTTCTAAAAATCAGATCGGCCTTGTCCAAAACCAAATTCTTAACCTCGCAATCGTCAATCTTCCAGCTCGTATCTAACATAAATAAATTAGGGCACCAGGTCTCACACCTCTACAAACTCCTCCAACCTAAATCCTCTGAACCTAGCGACAAGACAACAGTCTACTGGAACAATCAAAGTAAAGCCACTTTTAATGATCAAGAATGGGCCACACTATGGGCATCGGCTTCACGTAATAAGATTTCCCCAGTGCTTTCACAAACAATATTTTTGTTGCTTCACAGGACTCTCTGGACCCCTGCACGATTGTACTCATTGGGTCTCAGAGAGGAGGAAGTATGCTGGAATAGTAACTAAGAAAAAGGGGCCCTAGCACACCTTATCCTTTATTGCCCAGCTCTTAAAACATTCTGGGGTGAAATCTTTAGGTTTTTAAATAAGATGTTTGATTGCATGCTAACAAAAGATTTCTCCACTATCACCACGGGATTTATGAACACTGAGCTGAGGTCAGTAGACGACAGGGACCTTCTGGACTTACTACTGACTGAAGCGGTGAAAATGGTCCTAACAAACTGGAAAGACACTACTAAGACATCGTACAAAGTATGGTTCAACTGGATCACGCATCTTAGAGGAGCAGACAACATGACACTACAGAATTCACCTTGGAAACCGGCCTCCAGAAGGTTGTGGAGATCCCTGGACATGTTCCTAGACTCCTTTGAGCCCCCATGAAAAGAGGCAGGCCGGGGAGACACATCCCGGCACCCAAGTGAAGCCCCACCCTCTCAAGAATGTAATTGGGCCCTAATGGTCCTATCCAATGTCAGACGTAATCCATAAGCAATGTAAATCTTAGGTGCCTACCCTATATCTCTTCTTTCACCCCATGCTTTCATGCTCCTTTCTGTTTTCCTTTCCCTTCTTCACTGTTAAGACAGGTAGGGCATGCAAAGAATTATATAGTCTAAAAGCGAGTGGATTAATCGATGCAATCCCTGTAACAGAATTGCGAATGTGTTCTTGTAAAATTTTAATAAAACATGTTGAAATAAAATAAAAAAATTGATTGGGAGGGTGAGAGCCCTACTCAAGTAACATACACATTCATTGTCAGTGTATCCCACAAAAGTCACAAAATAAAACTGTGTTAACCCGCTGGAAGGTTGGCACAAAAGCAGTAAGGCTTAACTAAAAGGCACGTTGTAATGTATTCCTGAGGCACTCAAACAGTAATAAAGTGAAAACACAACTCAAGAAAAAACACAATCAATTTATAAGAATAAAGAACATGTTAATATATAAAATGACAAAAATCCATTAAGCAGAGACAAAGTGCCTCTCATGATTGTCTGGTGGCACTGGACCGGGTCAAAGTCCCAGGTTCAGGCCAGCCATGATGGAGTACCTGTCGGATATAGGGACCAGCCTTTTCCCGGTGAAGAGTTTACCTTCTCACACAAACCAATAACATATGAGAAGCTTTAGCCAGAGCTTCTGCTTGGCAGGAAGCACAAGAAAATCATTGTTGGTGCTAAAAGCAGGTTGCCATCTGAGCTTTGCATTGGTGGGAGATTCAGGCAGTCATTACTGACACAAAGAAGCAGGCCACTGTCAGATCTTGTTGTTGGAGGGAGGCACAGCGATCTTTGCGGATGCAAGGGAGCAGGCTACTATTTGATCTTCACATTGGTGAGAAAATGGGCAGCCGTTCATGTTCATGAAGTGCCCAAAACGTGTGGATTTTCACTTGTGTTCAGCTTTTGCAGACTGTAGTTTGGGGGGGGTTACACCATCCTAGAGTCCAGGACCTTGAGAGTCACCTCTTGGAAGTCAGGACTCACTCCAGCAGAGAACAGCAACAGGGCTCCAGCAGGTCCATTTTTGCTGGACAGCTGGACAGATGCTGGGAAGGCCTCTAGAAGTTTATTGTGGCCCTTGTAGCTGAAACAGGAGGTCAGCAATCTGACCCTTAGAGTCACTTCTGATCTCTTAGTTTGAAGGCAAGCAGTGGAACCGTCCTTCTGCAGAAAGCAGGGCAGTCCTTTTTCAGAATTTTCCACAAGCCCATGAGTGTTCTGGTAAGATGCTCTGTTGGTGCCAATTTAATATCCAGTGTGAGGCTGTGTGTGGGGGTGTTTACTCTTTTTGTCTACCCCTAAACTGGTTCTAGCCAGTTCTGCACCTTTCCCAGGGTCTATTTCCAAACTGTCTAACGTACCAATCGGTAGGAAGCCCAGGTGTGAGCTGCATTTGCCAGTAAAATGTCAGGCAGTTCAGTAGTCAGGAAGGGGGTTGGGCACATCCCTATGCTACACTTTGAAGATCAGGAAGAGCTGAGAACAACCCCCCAGGCCATCCTGCTCAAGGGAGGAAAACCATTCCCCAGACACAAAGCCTTTTTATCCTCTCTCTGGAAATAATACACATCACACACAAGGAGAGCCATTATCAATCATGCGGCACTGGCACTGGCAAAAAGGTACATGTGGTTAAGACAGAAAAATGCAGGCTTTGTAAAAGTGGCATTTTCAGAATAGTAAATTAAAATCTGAGAAGATGTTAAATTGCAATACAAATGAGTGAGAGAAGTTTATCCCTATCTGCTCTCAAACTGAAGTCATCAATTATTTAGTGTAATATGGTAACAGAGTGTTTCTCTATGGGAGAGGAAGCCTTGCTACAGTGAACAACGACTTTGAGCCTTTAGGGCCTACCTTGTGTTGATTTATATGTATTGACAATGAACGATTATGCCTGGCACAATATCTAATTGCAAGGTCAAAATGGCAGTTTAAAACTGCACTACAGGCTGCAGTGACAGGCTTGAGACATGCTTTACAGTGCTGCTTTAGTGGGTGACACAATGAGTGCCTCAGCCCAAATGTAGCATTTAATTTAATTGTAGTACCATTTCATCAGGACTCATAACTAAATCAAATTGGCCAACTGGAGTTATACAACTTTCTCCATGTTTGGTTGGGAAAACACAAGCAATTTACTACTGGTTATCAGAAGTAAAGTGTGCAGAGTCATATAAGCCAACACAAATGGGTTCAGCAAAGGTAGGCAAAAATAGCGGGTGAAACTCCAGAAAGGGCCAGGTCCAAGTATAATTGTCTATACTGCAATTTTCCCCTATTAGTGATCCAGCAGTAGTGCAGTGCGGATGTTAAAGTATCACATCACTGCAACAATTCTCCAACCTAGTTCTCCAAAGTAGTAAGCCCTTTCTTGCATTTTCATTTTAGGGCTATGTCACTTGCTTTTGATGGAGCCCGTACAGGCTTTTGCACAGGACATTCACTATTCAGAAAATATTAGAAACATTGGCCACATTTATCACCATTAGGAATAGCGATTACCTAATTAAGATTTTCAACGAATCGCAATTAGGTAATCTATTCCTAATGTATGAAACTCCAAGAGTTTCATTTAGTGATTCCATGGGGGTCACAAATTAACCTACCTCATTATAATTAATCAGGTAGGTCACAATTTGCGACCCCCTAGTAACCTCTAAAATCACAGGGATGGTGGCCTGCTAGGGTCAGCAGACCACCATGTCCATGATTGCTTTTCAATAAAGCAATAATTTGTTTTTAAATGCAGCCCATTTTCCTTTAAGTAAAACCGATTGCCTTTAAAAGAAAAAAGGTTATATGTTTTCTTTTCATTTGTTAAGAGCAGTCAGTTGGACCCCTTCCTGCTCTTAAAAACTGTTTTGACCACCATTCCCAAAGGCGAAGGGGTCCCTTGGGGAATGGGTTACCGCCAACTTGAAATTGGCGGTAAAATGCAAATGCTTTTCAACCATATTCCCGGTCACAAAACATTCATACATACCGCTGCGATTGTGTATTTTTAAGGGATGCCCTAAGCAAACCCCTTTGAAATACCGAATCGCAAACCCATTTTCTGATTCGGTAACAGGTTACCAAATCACAAAATAGAGTTTGACACACAAGAAAAGCAATTTTTTGCGTTCACATATAGGCTGAATCTGCAAATCAGCCTGTTTGCGAACACAAAATAGGTTCATACATGTGGCCCATTATGTCATGATCACCTATCACGTGCGGTGTCTTATTTAAGGTGGTTTATCGGATACCTGTGGGCCATCGATCCTGCTCTTTCGACTGAAAACACCATTAGCAATGGTCCCTAGCACCTTCGAAATGAATGAATTTGGGTTCGTGTAGCTTGTCTGCCATTTTCTAAATTGATTGGTAACCATCTCCTATGTGGGGCAGGAGTTATATTTCTGTTGCAGGTGTTTTCTTATGGGTGAATGGTGTGGGGTTTGTAGCACCACTTCCATGCTGATCAGGGCACGTGGATTGACCTCGGCGTACAACAATAGTTCTGGTGCTTTGAGATCCTGTAATGCAGCATACATTGATAACATCAGGTAAAAACAGTACCGCCTACTCGCAAATAAAATGACGCAGGCTCCTTACAAATGAGTGGGGCAGAAACGGTATTACCTCTGACCCTCTACCAAATAACCTCAGTCTTCAGAATAGAGAATATTTTCCCTAATGAACAATTTTCAAGTAATGGTTTTAGGCCTCATAAGCTGTTAAAGAAACGCGGATAAACTGCAGCTCAGAAAAAAATATTTGATTATAGGTGTGTTCGTAGTTCAGAATGGGACAGAAGAGGGTATTGAAGCAGAGGTGATTTGTTTTAGACTTTGAGACAACGATGTTGCCCTGCCATTAGGCATAGCCATTTGATGGTTTATTTAAGAATTGTATTTAATGGACCGGGAGGCAGTAGCATGTAGGAAAGACATTTCGTGGGTGGCTGAAAACGGTGATACAGAGTTTGATAGTTGAGGGTTTTCCAGAATAGAATAGCTTTCCAACTAGTGTCTAGGTTGGCTATTTCCTAGTTCATTTGCTTTCCTCTAGTTTACACTTTTTAGTGAATTTCAATTTTTAGTTCTTTATTTTTCACATATCTCACCTTTTTTCATCATTTCTCAATTGCATTCTATATTGTACAGCTCTTTTTTGCGTCTATTGTAATTCATTTGAATGTGACGAGCATGCAAGTCCTTTGGCTTTGGATTTGTACCCGTTCTACTGGTGTGGCATTGAGCACAATATCTAGGATGGTCCCTCTTTGGTTTATAGTCTCACACTGGAAGTGCGATCCTGCACGAATGATGTTGGCCATCAGTTGGCATATCTTCCCGCTGTCAGCTCAGTTCCCCCGAATTTGTTTTTGGCGTTCTGATTGGGACATCTCACACCGGTATTTCAGGGCGGGAGCACTTTTGTGATTTTATAGTGTGTGTACCCTAAAAATGCACAGAATCCAGGTTGCATTGTACATCAGTTTGATCAGATCATGGACAAAGAGGGCTCAATTCTCTATTGAACATTTATGGATGGTAATTTGTTTTATTTTTCAGGTAAATATATTGGGAATGGCACAAAATGCCTGTTGTTATAGTCCATTTAGAAATGTCATTTTAAAAACTAATTTTCGAGAATTTGGAGCTTCATTTTAAGATTTTGTCGTTAGATACAGCCTACACTGATGCCGATCAATATATGTATTTTCATACCACGTGAACAACAGTCCCATACCAAGATTAGATCATTGAACACATGATGTCTGCAAGGGGTTCATATTTCAGTTTACAAACAGCAGATTTAAGGAGAAATGTCGCTGATGCCCCCTGCGCAGGCCCTGCACGAATTTCGTAGAAAAGGAACTCGAATGCATGTGTTCCCAATAGTCGTAATACTAATAAGAAGGGACAAATACAACAGTAATTGTAATCTTCTTGGGGAACTCAGGAGTTTCTCTGTACGAAGAGGGTTTCAATGCCTCTTCTGTGGGATTGATAACTGGAGCCTTGAACGGTGTAGTGGCATATGCTCTGTACATCAAGGTACATAGGGGCATATTAACAAGCCAGGCGATAAAATTATCGCCGCTTTAGCGGCAGAAAACGGCGATAATGGGCTTGATAATATGCTCTATGGAATTCCAATTGAAGCTCAGGTTAGATGTCCTTCACATTTAACATGGACTTCAATTGGAATTCCCTAGAGCATATTATCAAGCCCATTATCGCCGTTTTAGCTGCAGTTTTTTGCCGCTAAAGCGGAGATAATTTTATCGCCTGGCTTGATAATATGCCCCAAAGTCTCTTCGGCACACCTTATGTTGCCCTGTGAAAACATTGGTCTAAAGTGATAACGGCTCTAAATAGTTAATGTAGGACGTAGAAATATGACATAATTAAAAACATATTTACATCTAGATGTAATTTATGCAACCTGGAACAGATTTAATAAGGTGTTGCTTCAGCGCAAAGTGAAAGGCGTTTTGCTCAGGGAAGTTGGCCTCTTTCAGCATATCAACCACTATGCACACCTTTGCCTTTGCATCGCTTTGCAGTAAATGGGTGTTACTGGGGTGGATCAACATGGACACTCATAGATTTTGATCCAAAGCCGCATCTACTAATGTAGCCAGACTGGACTTTGCGTCAAAAGCTGCAGCCTACTTAAAGCAAATGTAAGCCAGGGTAAATGTATTCATTTCTCCCTAAAAGCATACATTGAATATCTGCTGCAGTGCACAGCCCTCGTCCATTATGTGGGATCCTTCCAAGTGTGTCTAGCCATAGGAATCTGTACTGGAAGGCAGTGAGCCTGGTCCAAATCCTATGGAAGGCCATGCACAATCCCCTATGCACCAGGGTTCAAGGCTGTGCATGACACATGGTAGCCTTGATCGAACACCAGTGCAAGGGATGACAGCAGCAGCAAGCTAATCTTAGTAAGTAAGGCACTGTGCTGTGCTTTCCTCCTTGTGCAACACAGAGCAGCAAATGTGGTTGCTGCTCTGCATTGCGGAACTATTAGTAAATCAGGGGCTAAGTATATTTCAGAATGAAGAAACAAAGAGGCATATTTATGAGCCCCTTTCGCCACTGGAGCGTCACTTTTTGTGATGCTCGAGTGGCGCAAATAACAAAATCCTATATATGAAGCCACGCAAAGCCACTATGCGTGGCCTTGAATGGCATCATAGATATGGAGTAATGCAAGGCAGGCCAATGACTGCGTTGCCTTACTCTTCACTCAGGAGGCATTCCATGGGCAATGCAATGGGTTTTCCCACACACACCCATGGATTTGGACACTTCTGTAGATTTATGAGAGCATGTAAAACTGGGGATGCGCCAAAACCTTACTCCTCCCGAGGTGAGGAATAACTAGGAGGAATAACTTTATTTCTTCTTATTCTTTCCTCCTTCTATATGTGCTGCATTCTGCTGCACACATAGAAAGATAAAAACACCTCTTAGGATTGTTTCAGTGCACAACAGTCCCCCTTCCTGCATAAAAACAATCCTGCCAAAAACACAAGCACCCTTGCATCATCCATGGTGCAAGGGTGCCTGTGTTGGCACTAGGTTGCCAAAATGGTACAGCGCAGGGGGAAAGGATTGGAATGCACTGTAATGCATAAATACAGTACATTTCACTGTGGCATGGAGCAGCGCAGCAAGCAGTCTTGCTGTGCTGCCCTATGCCAAATCCCCATAAAGGGCTAAAGTGAGAACCTACCGGAGTTAGTAATAGAATTTCCTGATCTGAGCACCTCCTATTATAATAGAACTAACCACCTCCAGATCCAAGCACATCATAAAAATCTTCCCTAGGAACTAATTATGCTTTCCAGAGTTTTCCTTGTCTAGTGTGGATTAGCAATGATCAATGTTCTCATTTAAAGACCAATCTAAGGACGGACTTATTTTCTAGATTAACAGGGTGTCTAAAGGACATTAATACTGGACGAACAAAAACAAACTGAAGCTGGATGCTGATAAGACGGAGGTCCTATTCTTTGACTAGGCCTCCCCCCTGTCCACAGGGCTATGGTGACCAGCTGAGCTGGGCTTACCTCCAATTCCAGCAAAGACTGCAAGGAATATGGGTATCAAATGGGACTTCGACCTATCCTTTGAAACTGAAACCCATCAGATCTCTTGATCCTGTTTCGGGAAATTGAGAAGCTTAAGAAAATTCCTGCACCTCTTACCAGAGGATAGTAGCAGGGTAGTAGTAGTTCATGCTACTGTGATCTCCCTGCTGGGCTATGCAAACAGTCTGTACTTGGGGCTACTGGTGTATTTGATCCACAGACTTCAGATGGCTCAAAATGCGGCAGCAAGACTCATCCGACGGGTGCCGTTCCACCACCACATCGCCCTGCATATTAGGCATCTTCATTGACTCCCGGTAGCAAAACAGATAGAGTTCAAGTCCTTGATCTTAGCTTTTCGTACCATGCACAACAAAGGACCTAGATATCTCAGACATAGGCTTGCCCTTACCAACCTAAGCGAACGCTGAGATCAAACGCCCAGCACCTACTTTGTACACCTTGCTTTGCTAAATCCTGAATGGGAGGAAGGTTCTTCACAGTAAGGACCGCCACGCTATGGAATTCCTTACCATCACATATGCGTATGGTGGAAACAGGACTTAAGCTCAGGAAGATCTTGAAGACCTGGCTTTTTAGCCAGGGATAGCAACTAGGCTCAGCTTCCACCTGATTTCAGCACAGCACCGGTACACCTCTGCTTGAGGTAGCTGTTTGCACTTTATAAATGACACTATTATTATTATTATTACTATTATTATTATTATTATTCTTATTATTATTAGCTTTAAAAAGTGATAATTTCAAATAGAAATTTTCATGTAGTACTTCTCTCATAGATGAACTTCAACATAACTGTTTCCTTTTTTCCACTGAAACGAAAAGTGTCACCATACCCTTCTCTTTAGAATTGGCTGTTGTTTTGCTTTCACCCCAAATGTACTTTAACTAATACACAATAGTCAGTTTGCTTATAAAAACACTGAACACTGAGATTGCAATGCCTTTTAACTGTTTTTAAAGACCAGAATGTTATTCTTACTAACATTAATGTATAACTGGCCTTGATAAAGAAATGATTTTGAGGTATTTAGCTTTTATTGAAAACCAACTGAATCCACATGAAGTGCGACATTTTTTACAGACACTGCTATATTTCTAGTTGGCTTTGAAGGATGCGGCCTTCTCAAAATAATTTGGAAAATGCAAAATATGACTGGAAAAGAACAAAAGCTCAAATGGGACTGAAGAGCTTGTAAGATATGTTTTAGACCGTTGTCCATTTTTTACAGACATCAAAAAATATTGGGTGACCCTAAATTCACCACAAATTGAAATGTTTTGATGCAGCTTCATTAATGTATCACCTGGGATGCCCGTAAAAATGCACCCATAATTTAGCTTATACACAATGCATTTTAACAATCTTTGTAAGCTAAGAAAATCCTTTGTCAAGACAGGAAATACGGTAGGAAAAGAAAAAAGCATTCACAATGCAATAGGTCTCTCATTTGAGAGAGTTTCAGCTCTTGGTATTGTAAATGACAATGCCTTTTATTTATGTGTTGGTTTTTAAAACAGATAAATTAAAGGCATTGTTTTTTACAATGCCAATAGCTTAAGCTGTCACAAATGTGAGACCTCTTAAGCAACGTGTAACTGAATCTGCAGTATGCAGCTAAAGTCCCAAAAAACATAGGAAAACGCGACGTGCCTCGCGCTTGAAAAAACCAATTGCACATGCACATAACAAAGGTGCGGTCACAAAGAAAGTAGGCGCCTGTGTTAATGGTAAAGCAGGCGCCCATGTTGTTAATTTTAAAGTGGGCGCCGTGCTGAAATCTAAAGGGCAGCACCCAGGCACAGGACAGAGTGGAGGGCCAACCAGCCGCGGGCGCCATTAGTGAGTTTGTGTTAATTAATTTCGGAAGAAAAAAACAGCTGCCGTTCTCAAACCTGAAGGTGCCTTGTGCATATCTGAAAAGCTGTTGTAGGAAAGCATGTCATGTCTGCACTAGGACTGACTAATTAAAGAAAATAGTGCTCCCAGACTAAATAAACATACTGTGTAACCACACAAGTAAAAAGTCCATTCCTCATGGGAGGTTACAAATGCAGACAAGGTGTTGCTAAGGAGGTACTAACAAGCCTATTGACAGATCAGAAGCAACCATGCAGAAAGGACAGTAACAGGAGCCAATTAAAAAGTTGGGCGGAGAGTGGGCGGAGAGTAGGCGGAGCTCAAGTCCATACCTGAATACAGCATGCCACGCAGAGCAGTGAACTGCCCAGGCTCGACCTTAAAAATACATTTGGTATTCACTGTCCTAATTCCTTATTTGTTTTCTAATAGGAATGGTTTTGTCTAAACATCTTTTTCAGAGCTATGTTTTGTTTAAAAGACATTTATGGATTCAAGGCCATACTGTACCAATAGGCCCCTTTTATTTACCAGCTTCAAGGATTTACACTGTGATTGTGTTCCACTGCTATCATCAATGCATGCCATCTACATTTGAAAATTATAAATTCATTTTTCTAGAATGAAAAGGAAACAAATAATAGTAAAATGTATGCCAAAATCCAGGGGCTAGCTTTGACTATGGTATTTCATTGACACAAGCGACATAACTTTCGTAAGACTAGAAAAGAGTAGTTATTGCATCATGACTTTATATTAATTACATATTATGTATGCAGTCACTTTACTGTCAGCTGCAATTACAGATCCAAGCATTAAGACTAAAAGCTGCATAAGAGGAAATACTTAACGTCTTTACAAGAAAGCATTTATACATAGCACACATGAAAGGGTGCACTCTATTCATGAGATCGCAGCATGAACAATTACTTATATGTTTTAGAAATTCAGTCACTGTGTTTTATGTGATGAACAGTACCTTGATAAAATCAAGGTAGACCAGTTGTGGGCATGTGTTTATTTGCGGGTATCAATGATATTGTACATAAAAATTACATTTTTATCTCCCAAAGTATTTCCTTTTTACAATTAGTGTTGACGCCAATGCTCAACAGTGTTTAAGGTTGTAGTACAGTATGTTTCTTTTCTGCAAAAGACTTAGGTTTGTTCCAACTCCCTTTAAGAGATGGGATATATCCAACCAAAGCCCTGAAATCCATTACATTGTGTTGACATGTGCCATCTGGCATGTCATGAACGTGGGCACTGACACAGTGCAGATCTGTGCCACAGTTGAGGCAGCCACTGCTCCCTCTTCATGAGCTAGAATGTGCTTAGCTCTAGCAGTAACTCCGAACATTTCCAAGTTAAATGTGTACATTTTAAATAGTGCGATATTTTAAAGAAACAGGGTCAGCTCTCTCCTTTGTCAGCTCAAAGAGCTATGCATTAGTGTAATGATTGGATGCTGTCATTGTATGTCATCAACAAGCATGGCTGTAGGTGGAAAATTGTGCTTTAACTCACCTTTCGTAGCACTCCATTGCAATATGGCCATCAAAGACAGATTCCATTCCAAGATAGGCACCACAAACAGGCTTCATCAAAAAAGACTTCATCCCAAGAGGTCCACCAAACATGAACACTGTTACAGAATGTCCCTTCCTGAGACCAGCCCCTTTCTGTGAAGTGGTTTCTGTTCAGCAATCATCCCTTTCTTGACAGGTGATTTTTGTTTTACCACTGTATAAAACGCTTCCGATAAGTATAATACATCAGCTTACTTCTCCTCTTGGATTTTCCCCAAAAATAATAATGCAAAATATTTCCAGTGAATTTATCGTGCACTAGAACTTAATCGCATAAAAGCTACATTGAATTCAATAATATCATTTGCAATCATGAAGATTATGGCTGATTTGGACATACGACTCTATGCTATGTTTTTAAATACTCAATTGCAAAATGACAAAGAAACAAATAATACAACAATCTTCAGATATTCCTGGACAAGCAGATATCTATGTTAACCCCGGTGCTTTCATTTGAATTATAATTTAGATTTTTAAAGTGCATTGCCACCCAGAGGTCTCTTTGCACTGGTTCTGAATGTGGCTAACATAAAAAAGGACATCTACAGAAATATCCGGGTTTTAAGGGTTTTTCTAAAATGTTAATAATTTGTTGGGCAAGGAAAACCCTGCCACCCAATCGTTGTCTTTGTAAGCAGGGAATGGTCAAGGAGATAAATATCTCTGAATTACGATTTCTAGTAGGAATGTATCTAACGATTCATCCATCAATGCAGGGATGTTCTGGTACAGAGAGTGTTTTGAAAATTACACAACTACTCACAGGTAGCCAGTTAATTTAATTTAAGATCGGGTTAGCATTACTATGGCTAGGAGTGCTGCCCACTATCCGATCTGCCAGATTTTGAGTCACCTGGAGCCCAGAGATTCAGTTCTTCTTAATACCAAGGCTGTTGCCTTAATCTAATTAGAAGCCTACTTTATCTGCAATACAAACCCAACCACATTCATAATAAAAGAATTGCGAGCAGGTGTTGAAAAAGGTGATGATAAAATGTACAAGAAACTACAATGGTAGGAACATGGTAATTCAACTGGAGGGTGGTGTCCACTTTAACTTCAAGACTCTTCACTCTGCTAGCTGGAGAGGAGCACGGAAAAAAATAGGGAGCCCAAAAGGTGCATTGCCACTGGGTATGTTCTTCCCCCAGTAACCAAGACCTTTGTCTTCTTTGTTTTGACCTTTAGCCATTTGGAGCCCATTCAGACCATAGAAAGGTGATTCCGTTAGACTAGGTCATTATTAGCGGAGTTTCTGAGCCTAAACTAACTGAGTAACATCTGGGTAAATATACAAGTACAAAGGAGCATAAGTAATGAAAGAGGTCTCGCAATGAGTATATGGAAAGAACAGATCCCCGAGGGATGTCGCAGGCACATTTGGTGGGGCTGGAGTGGAATTGTTCTAGTGTAGCCTGTTGAGTTCTGATAAAATAGTTTCACTTTGGTTGATCAGAGTCTAATGGTCAACAGTTTCAAACACTGCTAATAGATCTGATCAAATCAGTGCATTAGAAAAGCTGCACCTGCTTCCATATTCAGATCAACAACCACAACCAGCACAGCTAGTTCTGTGTGTGATTAGGGCAGAGGACAATTAAACTTTCATCTACTTTTCCATTGGTTTCAAGATACTGACACCGTTGTTTTGTCTCCTATGCTACTGGTTTCTTTGCTGCAGCTGGAAATAAAGTAATAGGACGGAAATTGGATTGTGATGATGGGTCAAGTCTGATTTTTTTCAGAAGCGTTATGACACATCAGTTTTAAAAGAAATAGGAAATAGGCTGATAAACAAGACCTATAAAAAGATACAGCCCAATTTCTGTATGACTCTTTAATTTACTGTCCCAGTGCTTATTTGTCCATGTAGCTACATTTTCCCACTAGAGTGTCTGTGTTTCTATGCCCAACTGGCTCTGTTTCAAGGGCACTCTAACTTTTTCTCTACTACTCAAGTGTTCATTTTACAAATTCCCAGCATTAGTTTTTTAAGGGATGTGTCCTTAAGTGTTAATTTTGTAGTTTCCTACTGATGGAGCCGTGTTTACAGAAAGTAAAACATGCTCGGATTAAGTCCTCTGTAACATTTACTAACAGGCAGCTGTGAAAATAACGTGCAAAAGCACAAAACACATGGGAAATAGCTTTTGCGCATGTGTGCGGTAATATGTGGATTAATATATTAAAGACCAGGCTGCATTTGCATTCTGCTTTTGGAATAAAATAAAATATTGACGCTTTTGCACATTAATGCTCTTGCTACGAATATAACGTGGGATAGTGCAATGGTGGGTGGTAAACAGTGAGAAATATATTCCATGAAATAATAAAGTCCGTGTTTCGTTTATTGTAGTGAAGCAAGTTTGGGCCTACATCTTTGCATGACTGTCGAGGGTTAAATAAATATGAATAAATAAACTTAAAATCGAGCTCTGAGAGAGAATGGAGAAGGCAAAGGCTGATAACCTTCAAGGATTATTGTGTGACTGCCAAGTATCGGAAGGATGGCTGTGGGATTGAGTGCAAATGTACAAACTTCGCCCATGGAAACTGCAGAGGCAAACAATGATAATGATAATGTAGAGACTTGCAACATATTACTTGTTGGAGGATGCGTGTATTCAAGAGACATGGTAACGTAATGCCAATTATGCAAACAAAGAACGCAGTGAACCTTATGAGCATGACTATGGTGGTGTTATAGAACACCCGATTAATTAGCCAATGAGAGACTGAGTTTCTGAAAATGCTTCAACAAATGTGGGGTGGACATGTACGTTTTTAGGGTATAGTTGAGGTGTCCTGGGGGGTGTGGTTAGCTTAGCTGGTTGGTGATGCCCAGAGTTAGAGTGAGATCTTCGCTGTCCGTCGGATTGTTGATAGAGGCCATCTGTCGCCTGGTTCCTGACATGAACGCTGTATCCTGATCTATTCTTTGTTCCCTGAAACTTTTCCTGGGGAATCCCCGCTATTCCTTTGGCCTGAGGGGTAGTTTTCCTTAGGTTAGTATAGCTAAAGGATCCATACTTTGCATAATTATTTGCAAATGTATTTTGTCTCTGAAACTTTTGTCTCTTTCCTATCCACTCCTTCATTTGCATTTTGTTAATTTGATATGAGTTTGACACTGTTTGCATTGATAATGCTCTCCCTCTCTCTGTGATTCTTTGTTCGCTTTGTAAACCTGTACATGATGAGCATTTACCTTTCACATTATTTTGCGATAAACACTATTAACCTTACACTGAGTTTTTGATTATTTAGTAGCATAGGTAGATAGATAGTACTAATTATTGCCATCAACTTCTCAACTTTAGGTCCATCAACCAGAGGAAAGAATTTGAAAAGCAGGCTCAGTTATGTGCTTAGAGTGTTAGATACAAATCTGTATTATAAACAACTGATTTGTCAAACTTGAAAATAGTGCAGCAGGGATTTTAAGTTGGGTGTATGAGTATGGGCCTATGTTTGTGTTATTATTGATTTATCGATCGCTGATTGGTGCTGGATCACTATCTCGTAGTTCCAGCACATCCTAGTCTCAGTGTTACTCAATCTCTCCCTCTCTCATTGCATCTGCACTGGACCAAGTCATGTCTGATACCCCATGCTTCCCAGGGAGTGCCACTTGGATTCTGAGTATTGACCAACCCTTTATGTTTTTATTTTTTTATTGAGCAGAACATTAAGAACATGATATATATATAAATTATTTTTATACAGATGAAATAGCTTCTTCTTTTCATGACAAATTCTAAGCATAGATAATTATAACACAGTCAGTTGATGTACAAAAATCAATAATAATTACAAAATAGCAATGTGCAAAATGTGCAATAAAGTTCAGTAAAAAGAAAAACGTGCTAGTGCATTTGATAGCGAAATGCTATTATTTCTTTGAGATCTCTAGATTGCTTAAAAACTTCCAATTTTTGTTGAATTTTCTTATGGCCCCCACCCGTCTTACATATGCTTCTTCAAAATTACGTGTTCTTTTCATTTTATTGAACCATTTCAAATGGGAGGGGACATCCCTAGATTTCCAATTTTGAAGAATTAAAGATAGGGCTACAGTACAAGAAATAAATAGAAAAACCCTTTCGGCCTCTGTAAAAAGCGTTCTATCACTGGAGAGTCTAAACAGAACAGACTCGGCTTCGAGTGGTAGTTGCTTCCTGATTGCCTGCTCTATATCTGTAAAAATTGCCTCCCAGAAAGGTTTCAGCCATGGGCATGTGAAAAAAATATGGTGCCAACCCCCTCTCCATCTGCCTTACAACGGAGGCACCTATTTTCAGCATCCGGATATCTTTCTTCTAGTACTTCCGGAGTTCAATAAGCCAGCCAGTGTTATAGAAAAGCCATCCTTTTAAAGTTGGCTGTGCTTAGGGATCTACTTCCTAAGTGGCATAGGGCTTCCCATTCCTTACAAGAAAGAATGCATTGTGTCTCCCGACCAATTCTTTCCAAATGACTCTCAATCAGGGATACTTGACCCTGATCGTGTAGTAAGCGATACCAATTACCTACGCCGTTTATTTTGGCCCCATAGAGAGCTACCATGAGTTTATTAGGAGTATCTGGAATGCCATTAGTATTATTTAAAAAATGAACAATTTGTAGATATTCAAAAAAGGCAGCTTTCCTAAGATACTCCCCTCTTGACATTACTTCCTGCCAGAAGATCACTTTATTTTGAATAAAAACATGTCTTAGCTCCCCTAGGCCACATCCTTCCTAATTTTTCATATGGCTTGTTCGAATCTGGGGGCCGAGACTAGTACATTCTCCCAATCTCAAGTACTGTAGACCCGAGGAGACCGTCTTTTTAAAAAAGGACTGAAGTCTAAAAGAGTAATCCTTCAATGTCTTGTATCTAGTTTATTTAGGAAGTTTGGAGGTTTTTTAATCACACATGTGTTTGAGACCCTGTTTCTTGTATCATATTGTCAAAAAAGATGCTATTTCTGGGACACTTAGATCCCAACAAGCTTGCCACTAGATTAGGAAATGCAGCCTCTAATAAGTTCTTAAGTGAGGGAGGGCTAAACCCCCCTGTACAATCGGTAATTGTAATACGGTCAATTTAACCCTTGACACTTTCTTCCCCCAGACGAATTCTCTAATCAGAATTTCCATTTCTTTAAAAAAAGACACATTTATTTTTATTGGGATATTAATAAAAAGAAATATAAGTAACAAAAGTATGGACATTTTAATTAATGAAATTCTTCCCACCACCGATAGAGGGAGTAAAAGCCACTGTTCTAAAAGTCTTTTAATTTTTTCTTTCATCCTTAAATAATTCAATTTAAATAACTGATGGTATTGATTGGACACATAGATCCCCAGATATCTAATTGGGTCTGTTTTTACAGCTTGTGGAAAAAAATTTAAATCTGTGTTGAGGGCTAAAACTTCGGTTTTGTTGGAATTTATTTTATAACCGCCTATTAGCTCTAAGTTTCTAAATTCCCTCAACACAATATCTAAATTATCTCTACTGGGTTTCAAGTTTAAAATAATGTCATCAGCAAAAAGTTTCAGCTTTGCCATACCAGGGATTGGAGGTTGGATCATAAAATTATTACGCATTTTAATTACCAAAGGTTCTATAAAAAAGGTAAAAAGCAGTGGCGAGAGCCGACAGCCTTGTCATGTCCCCCGGTATATTTTTGCGATACCTGCGCGTTTCAAGTTTATTACTACCTGGGCAGAAGCTCCCTGATAGATATTTTGTAGCATGTTAATGACCTGGAGAGGGAAGCCAAATTGACCGAGGGAGAAGAAGAAGGTTTTCCAATTTACCAAGTCAAATGCTTTCTCTGCATCGATCATCATTACAGTTAGTACTGTACAGTACAGTACAGTTAGTGTTAAAATAATCCAAGGCTTGTATTAAAAACTCAGTATTGGCTGCCATAAATCTCCCTGGGGGAACAACCTTTACAACGCAACTTTTACAACGCACTACCATTACAACGAAACTATTACAACGCAAATGCTGTGACAACGCATGCCATTACAACGCAAGTCTTTACATCGACTTGCACTAGATGGCGTGCTAACATTAAAAATAGTGTAGTTTACTATCCAAACACCTTCCCTACTGCAACGTGGACTGGAGTTAGAATAGTAAATTACCCTTTTTTAATGTTAGCACGCCATCTACTGCAAGTCGATGTAAAGACTTGCGTTGTAAAGACTTGCGTTGTCACAGCATTTGCGTTGTAAAAAATTCGTTGTAACAGCATGCGTTGTAAAAGCATGCGTTGTAACGTCATACATCCATCTCCCTGCTATAAAACCAGTCTGATCTTTATGAATTGTCTCCTGTGCGGCAAATAAAAAACGGCCAACCCATACCTTCATTAAAATCTTATAATCATAGTTTAAGAGACTAATAGGCCTGTAAGAATTAACATCCGTAGTATTTTTATCTTTTTTTATGAAGGAAACAGTAGTCGCCTCTTTAAAAAACGCAGGCACCGAGCCTCCCTTTTTAAAATAATTAAATAACTTTTTCAAAAATTAATTTAATTCTTTGGATAATTTTTTATAAAATTCAATTTGGAAACCATCCTCCCCACATGCTTTGGCCCCGACTGTAGCTTTAATAGATGTCGAAATCTCAAAGGATTCCACATCAGCTCCCAATTGATTGATCCGGCTAGCTGAGAGTCTAGGAATTTTCGCATTTGTGAAATATTCCTGAATTATCTCCTCACCTACCGAGTATTCGGTAATGTATATTTGCTGAAAATGTTCTAGAAAGATCAATGGGATCACGTCACCATTGATAGCTTCTGATCCAGTCTTGGGGTCAACCACTTTTAAGATTAAAGATGTTTCAGGACCAAGTCTGGGTAAAAAGTTTTAGAGAATGGATTTCTGAATATTTTGCAAACAATGATAATACCGCAGAACCGTTTTCCGTATTGGGCGGCTGCAAGGCGGCAGCTCGGGGTCAAATTATTGCTTATTCGGCTGCCCAATCAAAGGTTCGGAGGCTTAAAATAGCAGAATTACAATCAGCGGTAGAAAAGGAATATGCCCATCAGATCCCGCTACATCCTCATCATCTGGAACAGGCTAAAACAGCTCTGAAGGATTAATTTTGTTCTAGAAGAGGTTTGCAGTTCCCAATCGTACCAACAAAGTGTCTATGAAGATAGCCAACTAGTTGGTAAACTACTGGCTAACTCTACAAGAAAAAACGAGTATTGAACAACCCTTGTCTCCTTTAGCTAGGCCCTTTTCAAAACATAGTGAGCTGAGTCCGAGTGACTGGAGGTGGTTGTCCTCATGAACCAAGATGGTTGCTGCACTTTAGACTCCAAGTTACTAGCAAATACGAGGAGTTCTTCTGATAGTTAGAGGCATTTTAGTTTCAGTGGTTTTGTGCGGTTTTGGACCATCTATTGGTACTACTTTGTGTATGGCGTTATCCTACCATTAAAGTAGATACCAGAAACGGTGCTCCACAGCTACAGATCTGCAGACAGGACAGCTTTTCATGAGGAGGCAGGACCTTGGGATGCAGGCCCATCAGCCGAGCTCTGCCTTTTTTCTGAAAGAAAGGTTCAATGTGAATTGTTACTGCAGCTGATGTAAGAGCATCTCACCCAGTGGCTGCATTAACCAAGGAAACAAATTCTAGGTTAATACACGAACTGACTAAATAAAACCACTATATTTTGTCTCAACAGTTTAACTCACAAGTAATAAAACTACATATGTTATGCCCTCTTCACCATCATTTTGAAAGTGAAACAAAATTATCATCATCATTATTATTATTCTTATCCACCCCATTTAAAATTTAAAGCAGTATATACACAAAAAAATGTATTGAAGATTCAAGCGATACATTCAAATCCTGAAACAATGTGCTCTGACATTAAGCATATTCAGAGAGGTATTGCTGCTCTATCAATTAAAGTGACTGATAATGAGATTAAAATGAAAAACAAGAAGCAGCAATTGAAAACATCACTCTTTTGATTTTGATTGATTGATAAAGCTCATTGCATCTTTCACAGCAGAAAGGTAACCAATCCATACCTATCCAGACTATCTTTATAGTCCTGAGATATAATCATCACGTCCTCATCAGATAAGCAGCCAGAGAAAATCTATTGTTCCATCAAAGTATTCATCTATCAAGATCTTGACAAAGAAACTGTAAATATATGTAAACAACTTCCAGATCTGAGACCTAAACTAAAAAATGCTGGTTATAAATATAGTATTTTTGATCTATCAGCAGTGCAGATGCAGTACAATGATAAATACCTTGCTTCTCCAAAAGATTTAAAACTGGTCCTATTATGATGGACTCTCAAGCTACAGGAATTTCTGAATGAACATATATCCCTATCAAATCTCTATTTTCCTCTTTGCTAGTAGGGTAATGCTGTATGTCTTGTCTTGATTCGAACCTCCATTAAGTGGAATTTTATTATTGAGAGCTTTCTGTGTTTTGTCTGTTATGCTTGTCTGTTTTATGGGGTACTTCTTTGTTTATGATTTAGTTGTTGCCCTTCTTTTTGTCACTTTTAATATTAAATCTTTGTCAGATAAATATACAAAAAATATATAACATTTAAAATTATGGCCACAGTGCTCATACACTGCTATTAGATACTCATTATGGACTGGGGGTGAGGCGACGTTCTCCATCTTGCTGAATCTGTTTGGGTTTTTTATTTGTGTTATGAATTGTGCCACATTGGAGTGTTTGCACTAATTTGCTCTGATTTTTTTCTTACACATGCTGCTAGAAATTGTTTAAAAATAAAAGAAAGACCTGACATGTTTTTAAAGTTACTGCTATATTGTTTTCACATCTTTTGTTGCTAAAAAGACATAGAAGCATTTTTAAGGGATTTTTTTTTTACCTGGGTACAGTTTTGTGGGACAAACAGTGTTTTAGGAAGGAGTGCTGATAGGGACACCAAGCGATACAATCTTTTGTTGGGGTGGCTCTAGTGTTCCGTATTTTTGCAGGAGGAGTCTTTCTCTGAGAAAATCATGGCGGTAGCACAGATGCACTATTATTTGGTATTCTTTAGCGACAGAAAGTAAGTTGTGCTGAATCTGTTGGGGGTGTTATTTGTTTTAAGAATTGTGCAGCATTTGGTGTGTTTGCACTAATTTGCGCTGATTGCCTCTGAAACTTGATGTTAGAATTTTTTAAAACATAGAAGAAAGAACTGATTTTTTTTAAGGGTGGTGCTATATTTTTTACTAATGTTTATTATTGCTAAAAGGACATAGAATAGTTTTTTAAGGGATTTGTTTACCAGGGTACACTTTTGAGGGTCAGACATTGTTACAGGGAGGAAGGCCGATTGGGACATGGAGCGATGCCATCTTTTGTTGGGTTATGTTATGTAAATTTGCTATAGCGCGCAACTCACCCGGGGGCATCTCGACGCTGCTGCTGATCCGAAAATGAAAAAAGTACCAGGTGGTTTAGAATAAGTAGGCTTTGAGTAATTTTACTGTATTTGGGAGTGGATTGCAGGGTTAGGGGAAGTTTGTTCCAATACCTTGGAGCAAGATAGGAGAACGCCTTACCCCCAGTGCATGTTTGGCGGATTCGGGGAACACACATTAGGCTTCGTCGCTGGATCTAAGATTGTGACTAGGGGCGTAAGCTGTTAACTTTTTTTGGAGCTATAGCGGGCCTTTGCCTTTTAAGGCATTGTACGTGAGGCAACAGATCTTAAAATGGGAGTGCTTTTTCACTGGTAGCCAATGCAGTTCCTTCAGCAAAGGCGCTGTGGGGGTTCCAGAAGGGCTGTTCAGAATAAGCCTGGTCACTGTGTTCTGGACCACCTGGAGCTTGGAGAGCAGTGATTCGCTAGCTTCTGTCAAAAGGGCATTTCCGTAGTCCTGTCTGCTTATCACCATGGCCTGGACCAGAATTCTATGGGGAGGAGGGGAACAAATCTGTGCAAAAGGCGCAAATTGTAGTAGTAGCATGCGCTTGTGGTTGCCACGATTTGATCGTTCATCAATAATGCTTGGTCCAGTTTCATCCCCAGATTCTTTACTGTTAGTTTGGGCACGGGGTAGCATCTCATTGGTGAGGCCACCAGTCGTCCGACCAGATGCAGGGGACTTTTCCAAGCAGCTTTATCTCCGTCTTTTCTGGGTTTAGCTGGAGACAGTTCTCGGTCAACCAGTTGGATATTGCTAGCATTCCTGATGCAAAATGTTTTTCTGCTGTTATCAGGTGATTACGCCAAATTGGTCTTCCTTAATTATTCTACTAAGTCACGACTGATGGTCTTTTATTTGCTTGCTAAAAGTGGTAGAGGGGAGTAAAATGAGTCATGGTTATACTTTCAAATGTAGTCATACTCTAAAGGACCACAGACTCCGAATTCCAATTTTGTGGATTTATTATAAGGCCAAAAATAATTGAATATATATACACCTGAGTATAAAAGTATACAGATACATGAAAATCAATACAGAGCCAATTTTACGAATATAGTTCATCCGGCATAAAAGGCATAATATCATGAACACCAAAATCATTACACAGCAAAGAATAGAGGCTGAGTCGAGTTCTCTTTTCTTCTGGGAGGAAAACAAAACAAAGAAAAATGTATTTTCCTACTCTGCTCTAAATGAAGGTCCTACCTATTTCTCTTACATCATTTCCCAAACGTGTCAGCACGTGTTGACTTACTAAGAAGTGCTAACGTCAAATGGGTTTCCTAACTGAAGGCTATGGAGCTCGCTCTAAGATGCTCCTTCTCCTCAGAGAATCAGCAGACGTCCCCAGTCTCTGTCCCTGCGCATCATATTAAAATCAGACAAAGTTCAGCCCCCAATGAATCATGTGGTAACTTCTATATTGTATCATTTCAGTAACTTTGCAGTAGCTTTAATTAATTCTTCTTCATCTTCCAGTGGCCTTGGTTCCCAGACAGGCCAGGCACGAAATGAGTCCTTACTTATCGCCTTCCAGTCTTCTTCAAAGACATTACGGGTATCTCCTTAAACCTAAGAATAATGAGGCTGAATTCTTGCACCTTCAGTAGCATGAGAACACGCTACTTTCGAAAACAAAAGAGATTCATTTAATTAATGTTTTGAGCGGCCAAGGAGAATCGAAACTGTCAACAACTTTACAAATTGGGCTTACGATTCAGGCAACTTAAACTAAACATGGTTACATTGAATGAATATAATTTCATCCTGCACATTACATATACAGGAATTATGAATGTTTCTAATACATGTAAAATGCTACTTGAATGTGCACACTACAATTTCAGCGCTACTAGAACGTGAATAAATGCATCTTAATAATTATAAAGCACTGCAAACGACAAAATACATGTGAGTGCGTTTCAACCATAAGTATAGTGCACCCATACAATTTAGAGTGCTGTAAGCGCTCTATCACAGGTCTTGGCCTAGAGTAAACATCAGCTGGGTGTCATCAGCATATGATATTATCTCAAAGCCAAAGTGCTCTGCAATCTTAGCTAAAGGGGCCATATAGATATTGAACAAGGTGGGGCCCAAACATGAGCCCTGCGGGACACCCTTGTCTAAGCTCATTTTACGTGATGAGTACGGACCCAGGATGACAGTTTGCTGCCTATCTGTCAGGAAATGCTGAAGCCACTTAAGTGCCAGACCCAGTACACTAATTGCTTGCAGACTTTCCAAGAGCCTTGGATGAGATATGGTGTCAAAGGCTGTGGAGAGATCTAATAATATCAGTATCACTGGCATTCCTGCATCCACTCCCAGTCTCAATGAATCGGTCACGGCCAGGAGCGCCATCTCTGTACTGTATCCTGGGTTAAAGCCAGATTGTGAGGGATCAAGGATATTGTTGAGTTCAAAATAGGATCCCAGCTGTTTGTTTATTAGGCCTTCGAGCTGTTTGCCCAGAAGAGGTAACAAGGATATTGGGCAGTAGTTGCCGAGAGATTTTTGGTCCAGAGTTGCTTTCTTTAATGTGGGCCGTACGCATGCTGCCTTCCACTCTGTCAGAATAGCGCATGTTTTTATTGAGCAGTTAAAGATCTCTTGGATCATTGGGGCACAACCAGTAGCTAGAAGGGATATTATTTCAGGTAGACAGAGATCCCTTGAGCATCCGGACTTGGCTGCAGCCAAAGAGCTGTGTATTTCATCCAAAGTGATAGGCTGAAAACTGTCTAGTGTATGGAGGGTTGCGCGTCCATCCAGGCATTGGATTTTATGGCTGTGTATGCCACAACCACTGGAGCGCTAACCGCACTTCCGCCGGAAAGTGATGCCAGAGGCTTTCTCCACTCAACCAGCACAAGCTGTGGCGGACCAGAAACAAAAGTCTACAGGATCCCGCCGCGGGGGAAACAAGGTGCACAAAAGCATTTGTCCGTGACTTTAGGGAAGCAACATTAAAAACAGCGTGCTACAATATATACCAACTTACCCTTACCCTTTACTAAAGTATATGCAGCGCGTTATGCGCAGGTGAATTGGCGATTAAAAATCCAAATCTGTTTCCAAAGCAAACGAATCCTGCCTGGATCCTGGGTGCTCTCTAACATTTGGTATTATGTAGGAGGAGGCTTTCGCCAATATAATCATGGCCGCAGCCCGGTCGCACTGAAGCATGTTTAAGGCAAGGCCGTCTGCGCCCTTCTGCACCCGTCCGCGCCCGACAGAGTCCAGTGCCAGCCACTATGCTGGTTGCTACACTCCAGAGGAACTTATAGGTATGAATGGGGACTAAATGGGCTTAGCAACTATTCTGTTAGACTGTGTTTACCCTGTTTCATGTGGCAGATGTAAACACAGCCTTTTCCCCCTGAACCACCAGTTCACTAACATGGCTGTTCCTAGAAAAAGTTAAAAGGAACTGAAGGCAGTATGGCCACTGTACGTTATTTGCATAAACATGCTTTAGACGTATATGATTTGTTAAAAGATGAGACACTGGATGTGCAATTCATGACTGAAATGAAGATGAATGTCCAGATTTACACTTGGCTATTCCGGAGTCCTATGTGTGTGATGTCACCTAGACAGGGTTGGAGGAAGAGGAAGTGGGGTGGCAATAGTTTACAAATACCCTTTAATTGCAAGTCTTTTAAACCTGATGGGATAATGGGAGCAGAATCTTTGGGATTTAGCTTATCCATTGATGGACAACACTGCTTTTAGGGGATATTGGTGTACCACCACTCTAGTTATGTAGGAGAATTTATTGCTTCCCTTGATCAAGCGCCCTAAATATATCTCCTGTGCCAATTTCACTATGCTCTGTGATTTCAATATTCAGTTAGATATGGCAGAGGAGCCATTGACAAGGCAATTAGTGGAGACTCCAACCTCCTTTAACTTATTAAGGATTGCTAAGGGGCCTACCCATACAGCAAGCCATGCTATTGATGACATTTGTTTTTCAAATCCAGGGCTGCAGAAGGGGATTTTCCTCAGCCCCTGCCACAGTTAGATTACTTCCTACTGCCTTTTTCAGAGCAGTTTTAGTATTGAAACAAATCTCAACCTTCCCTATCACAGAATGAGAGTAGATGCTGGAGTAGGAGTGCTTATAACAGTCCTAAGAAGCAGCCTGCTCTATTCTAAACCAATCATTTCAGTATCCACTTCAGAAGGAGACAGGGTCATCAGATCATGGTTTGAGAGAGTGCCTGATCTTGTAGACCCAATTACGGCTGCAAGAAAAACTGCTAAAACCCATGCAGCATGCTGGTTTTCGCAGCTCCAGCTCCATAAAGAGCAGCGTGTAAGAAACTGGAAAGAGTCTGGTGACTTTCTTATCGGGAATCTGATAAAGGTTATTACAAATTAGCCCTGAAAACATATCACAAAAGCCTCAAGAAGGCTCAAAATGATTTTTTTAAATGTGGTTAACTTTATGGACCCAAATTTACGTCCCCCAGCTGGAACTGAATCAATCACTTTGCTCCAGACTTAGTCAGTTTTTGAGGAGAAAATTCTCCAAAACAAATTCTAATTTGTCAGGGGTGAACAATGCCTAAGGATGGCAGTTAAAGGGAGATTCAACTGTTCCGATATCATCTTCGATATTGTCAATATTTCTGGTTCCATCCTTTGATGATCTGAATCCCCAATTGTTGCCATTCCCCCTCACATCTTGAAGTCCATTTCGGATATTAGTGCTCCGATTTATCATGAACACTTTGCCATTCCTCTTCATTTTGGTGTTCTACCCGATGAATGGAAAAAAGCTAATTTGATTCCTCTACTTAAAAAGGCTAATGCTTATCCTGAATCCTTAGCCAATTTTAGTCAAGTTTTGCAGATTCCAGTAGCCTCAAAGGTGTTGGTGAAGTTGATGAACCAGCAATTTACCATCTTTATGTCCAATAACAACTTACTTCACCCTTCTCAATCAGAGTTAGAAGGCCACCACAGCACTAAAACCACATTACTAGAGGTTTCAGAGTCAATTAACTTTAGTTTGAATTCTGGCCTCAATGTAGCTTTGGTGCCGTTGGAAGTGTCAACGACATTCAAAACTGTTGATCATAATATCCTGCTGCACAGGTTAAAACATCTGGGAATTACAGGCTCTGAAATAAGTTGGCTGGACTTCTTTCTTGATAGACATGAGCAGGTGTTTGGATGAAATCGTATGCCTCAGGAGCTAAAAGGTTGAAGTGTGGGGTGCCACAGAGTTCCTCCCTAATTACCACACTCTTCAATATCTATATGTCTCCTTTGGCATATCTGTTGGAATCCTTTGACATCAAGATCATCTCGTACACGGTGATACCTAACTCTTGCTCATGTACGATGGAGATCCCACAAAGTCAAGGGTGGTGTATATGCTGTATGTTGGCACTGCTCGATCAGCTGAAGGCCAATAGATTGCAGCACAACCCAGACAAGACAGAAATATAATTGTTTGGGCAGGATCACTTTCAAGGCTGGGTTATTGCCTGGCCCAACAGTGTTACCCGCCACCCCCTCTAACAGCGGTGGCTAGAAATGTGGGTATGATTTTTGACACCCATCTTTTGTTTGAGGCACAGATGTCAGGTGTAAGCCATGGTGAAAGCCTGTTTTGGGATTTTCCACATGCTGAAGACGTTCTTGTACTTGCTTCCTCATGAGGCCCAGGTCACTGTGGTCAGGGAACTGATTTTATCTAGGCTGGATTATGTCCTGGACCTAGATCTCCCAGAATATCTGATCCAACAGCTACAAATTATGCAGAATATGGCAGTCCGGTTACTAAATAAAGTTCTGAAATGCACTTCAATGTCATTATTTTGAGAAAGACTTCATTGGCTCTCAGTTTGACAATGCATAATATATAAGGCACTGACCCTAGCGCACCAAGCCCTTCACAAATCGGTGGGCCTTTATACCTTAATGAACGCATTAGGAAATACAGTCCTGGAAGGTCACTGTGCTCTAGCTCTGCGGGACTCATTATGGTTCACTTTTTTTAGCAGGGAGGTGGCTCTTCCTTCACTGTCAAACAGCAGGCTTGTGGAATAAGCTGCCTGCACACTTGAGATAATTTTTGCAGAAGCTAAATTAATAAAAGAACTGCAAACTTTCCTATTTAGACCTCTGTAGTGATCGAGGGTTGGTGGTTCTCTGCCTTGTTCCTTTTGGATACCTAAAGGCTACTTGCCAAGGTTCTATATGTCTCCCCCTACATCAGAGTATTCCCTGGGGCAGGATGTGGTGTCAGGGCATGGGTGTGGGTGCACTACATGCACTGGCAGTACATGGCACAGGATGGTGTGTTTGGTAGAGTGGGGCCTGATTCTTGCATTGATTAACATGGTAGACCAGAAGAAAGGCTATTGAGCTGTATTTACTACATGCAGAAAAGTAGCAGTATGGTGGTTGATATTGAAGAGTTAGTAATGGAAAATCCTCTCTGGTCATGCGACATTACGTGGTTATATGGTTCTTAGGCATTGCTAAGTTAGCATGAGCTTTGCTGCTATGATGCTGCTTTTGCGCACGTTACTACATGACTTTGTTTTTGCAAGACTCTGTTTGTGCCTTTCACATGAGAACGGGCTGCTTTCGCGTTCTCTACCTTTCCTGGAGTTTAGTCTGAACACGATGTGCAAGGTCGGTCAACAATGCCCCTTGTTATTCTGTTCTGGTCAGTTCCTAGCACCTAGACATAATATGCTACACACAGCTGCAGTACTGAAGACTCGTGTTTTGATATTGCGTTGCTGCATGTTGTTTTAACACACTTGGAGAAAGCCGTTCCATGGAGAAGAGCTGCACTCTGCTGTTCTCATGATGTAAATCTTATTTCCAGACTTTAAGGCTTTGAGATATGGGGTCTGCTGTCAAGGCCCAGAGATCGTCCTTTTTATCAAATAAACTTCTTCTAGTCAAGGGAAGGATGATCAGTCCTAAACGCCCTTATTTCCACAGTACTTATATAAAATGGCTACTCCCTTTGTTTTCTGTGGAAGTGAAACAATGCTAACTGTGCTGAGTTTATGCATTTTGCTGCTAGTAGTGGCATGTGTACTGTACGATTGTTAAAATAAACATTTTCAACTATTTCAGTGACTCTGCCTATTCTCATTGTGGACAAGTTCAAGTGAGTGAGCAAAAGAGTACGTCTTGCTCCCGTGATTCATGAGAGAGTCGGGAGTGTTGTGTTCTGGGTTGCCTAATCATTTGTAGCTCTGTGATATTTGGAGGAGAACGAATGAGACACTATAGCTAGTTGGTTTGGGATTTGGGGTAAGAATGTGGTAGGTTGGTGCACCCCTATTCCCCGAGGTCCTGTTTTCCTGCGCATAGTTTTGTGTATGTGCAGAATCCCTGCACCAGGGAAATACCACTTTGGGAAAGTAGGTATTTCTGTGCTCGTGGCTCTGTGTGCCTGTCAGTCTGTACAAAATTCACATCTGGGTGCTAGGGGGTAGAGCTACATCTGTGCATTCCCAATAGAAGGTTGAGAAAATGTCTCTTTTGACATGGTTAGCCCCCAAACTTTTTCTGGAAAATTATGTGGTTTTGATTACGTGCACAGGGTCCCTGCCAACCAGGTCCCCTGTGCCAGTTCTCCTTCCCTAAAACTGTACCACGATTGGCTTCAGCACCCCTGTAAGTCCCTAGTAAATGCTACCCTTGGTACCTAGGGCATAGGTAAGTGACCCCTCTAGCATGCCTTACCAGACCTAATGCAGGGTGCACTATATATCAGGTTTGGGCATATCTCCATGAGCAGATATGCCTCTACAATATTTAAGTCTATTCTTTAATATTGTAACTGCCACGAAGGCCGTAAAGAGTACATGGGCTTCAAACTCAACTACTTGAGTTCCCCAGCACCATGATGGCTTCACTGAACCCAGGAGTGTTTGGTACCAAAACACCCCTCTTAATAAACCCACACTGATGCCATTGTTGGATTTATAAAAACATTTACTCAGAGGGCACCCTAGAGGTGCCCCCTAAAAACCTACCAACCCTGGTGTGGTCTCCGACTGGCTTTGGGCAGCCTGCTACCACCAGACATGTTTCTGGACCCCTAGGTCAAGAGCCCCTGCTCTCTGAGGCCAGAAGCAAAGAACATTCTGGGCGGAGGTATCACACCTCGTCCCCCAGGATGGGCACAGTGCCTGGGAGGGAAGCTTCAAAGGCCTGCCACCTTTGTAATGTGACCTCAGCCTCTGCTGCTAGCAGCAGATGGATGCCCTCAGTTCAAACCCCCACTTTTAGTGGGAGCCCTGGCAGGAAAGCTTAGGAAGAATAGGAGGGGATCCTAAAATCTGATCTTGATGATCTACGAAGAGGAGCCTTGCAGCAGCGAAGACTGAAGACACCAACTGACTTGACCTCTGCCCTACTGGCCTGTCTGCAGCCCTCAAAGATTCTCCTGAAGAAGAGCAACTCATCCCTCAGACAAGTACCTCCAAAACCCAGGGAGGGCTGTCTGCCTTCTAGCACGACTCCTAATCTCCCATGGACAGCGAACCTGTCCAGAAGAACTTCTCCCTGGGGAACAGCAAACTTGCCTCCAGATCCACCTCTACACCCAACGCCCACGGCCAGAGTCTAAGTCACCCATCAGTCCTGAAAAGGTTCCCTAATGCTTCTTAGCTTGAGTCCACTGTGGGCTGACCCCTGCCAGACTCTTCCTTGATGCCTACAGCTCCAACTTGAAGGCTCCTCCTGACTGCAATCTGAACTGAGTTTTCCGATGTCTAAGGACACCCCTGCACCCGATGCCCCTGGGCCTTGAGTACCTAACCCATTGGTGTCCCTACATCCCCTAGCATCTCTAATTAGCTGGGCAGCTGTGGGTTTCCTTTACCCGGCCTCCTGGCCTGAGCCTACAACATTTCTTCAAGACTGATCTCCCCATTGGTTAACATTAGGAACCCAATGCTGTGATGGCACTCTGCACCCGACCGCCCCTGTGCCGCTGAGGGTGTAAGTTTGGTTCTGCCTTTGGGCCCCCTTGTACTTACCTCACCCCAGGAGATTGGCCCCTGACACTGCTTTACTAACCTGTGAGCAGTGCGACTTTGAGTACCCCGGGTGTCCATAGGCTAACATTGGGTATCCAACCTCAATTTTGACCTCTTCACCCGCCCGCTCCTGTGCCACTGGTTGTGCCCTCTATGAACCGATTTGAACACTGCCTGGTGTACACTAAAGAACCCAAATACTGAATCTGTAAGACAATTACTTACCTAGGAAAACTGCATTCTTGGTTTACTCCCAAAGGTTAGCATGGCAAAGCTCAACAATGCTGTCGATGGGGACCGAACAACAAATAGCCTTTTGGTCCAACCGCCGCATCATAATGCAAGCGTTTGGACAGAAACCATCGAGGTAAACTGCCGCCTCAACATTATTTACTATCCAGTTGGGGTGGCGGTCAGAATCGTATCCCTTGAATAGCAGCAGTGTGGATGCAGGCACCACCATCGGGATCCTCAATGTCTCTTTCTGACAGCCCTATTATAATGGTCTGACCGCCCTGAAAAGGCTATGGGTCACAGCACAAGCCGCAGTGTAAAGGGGCAGTTTTTGACATACTCCATGGCGGTTATATTGTAATTGGGCAGTCGGACCACTGACTGCTTGTCAGGCAGTCTCCTGACTGCCGCAACAGCAGACAGCAGTTAGATGGCCTGATATCATAACCAGGCC
This sequence comes from Triturus cristatus, assembly GCF_964204655.1. Classification (NCBI taxonomy): domain Eukaryota; kingdom Metazoa; phylum Chordata; class Amphibia; order Caudata; family Salamandridae; genus Triturus; species Triturus cristatus. The sequence goes on along the minus strand of NC_140587.1, from coordinate 343,753,689 downwards.
CTGAGTGACCACTTTATAAAGTGTAAAGTATTTTTCCTGAAAAACGTACTTACCTTTTTGTGAACATCATACATAGATTATTTTGAGTCTTTCTCTGTTTAAATATCTTGTTATCATCTTCTCCAGCATTTTAAATAACAATTGGTATGAACTGCAAAAATCGAATCACTAAAATAAAAGGAAGACATCACCTTTTTTGATCTGGTAAAATAAGATTGAAAATAACACAAATGGCTGTCATTCCACAAATATTGTATACATTATCTGTGTTGCCACTATGTTTCAATGGGAATTTTGATGCATTTTTAAATGTATCTGGAATAACAAAGCTTACTGAATATTTTATAAATTCCTGGAATTAGCCAAAAACGAGAGTAGTATTGGTTTATCAGACTTTAACAAATAACACTCTTCTTTTGAAATTCCATACATTTTGCTATAGTTTCAAAATGATACCTTTATTACTTTTCCTAAGCTGACATTAATCGAATGTAATTTTCTGAAATGCTTTCCTTTATCAACTTTTTAAAGGTTTGCTGATAGTAAATTTGCAAGACTTTTGCTGATAATTAATGCTGCAAAACTTGTCTTATCAAACTTTGATGTGAGGTTTGCGCTAATATAAAAAACAAAATCTCTTTAGTATAATTAAATATTCAAAATTAATAAGCACATCCCTTTCTAGAGATTTTGTATTGAGGTTGGTATATTTTCATAAAAACACTACTGTTCCTAAAAAAAGGTGTGGTAGGTTGGATAATGGCAGTAGGGAGAGACTACTCCTTATTGGAAGGTAGTGTCCTCACACACCTGTTTGGTTGTCATGCTTCATCATCGGGTTAAGGTCCTAGTGGGGCCAGCAATGCAATCCCCCATGGGCCCCTGAAGAGGTCTCTTTGGTGGTTATCGTTTGTATATAGCTCTGACGATGAGTGTGGTATGTTGGACGAGTGAAATAGTGAGAAGGGGTGAGTTAAAACTACCTAAGGGGTACCTTGGGATATATTTAATCAGGGGTCCCCTTGGCAACGTAAACATATTTTTTGTGGATTGTCAACTCTAATTATGAAGAATGGCAATTGTTCAATATGTGAAGGTTGACATGTATGTTTATTAATCATTTAGATTTTTAAGTTTAATTTACATTATTATAAAAAATTTTATTAATATTGCAGTCTCTGTGCTGCTTGTTGGAACTGTATTTTAAATGATAAATGTTAACCCACAAATTTATGCATTTTATATGCATTTTCTCAAAACATTTGTTGGAAAGAAGCTAGAATAGGAAACCTGCCCCACTAAATATATATATATTTTCCTCAATGTTTGTTGGACTGAAGTTAGAAAATGTAATTTGGACACCAGTTATATGCACTTTGTCCAGTGTTTGTTGCACTGAAGTTAAAAAAGTAAATTTGCCCTCTGGAGGTATGTATTTCTTCAATGATTGTTGGGTTGGAGATATAGCAGTGCATTTAAAGGTTTAGCTACAGTTTTTAATATACACCTTGTATTTGAGTTAGTTTAGTCACAATTGCATACTTTTGATGTATGTACATATATTCAGCATATCAAATTACATGCATATTTTTATATATTTGTTTATTTTTTATGCCATGGTTGTTTTTTTTTTTAATATGTAGTTCTTCTTTCAAATATAGCAAGTATTTGACCTTGACCTATACTCTGTCTCCCTGGAACCCGTACACCCACAGCACTGCAATGGGCCAATGCATGATGTCACACATGCACTAGCACATGTGCAATTAACTCCTTGCCACAATACCAGGTACAACTGCTGTCTATGTGACATTGACACCCAGCAGGAAACAAAACGGGATACCGACACAGTGCATAATGATTTGTACCCCCACCAATACAGTCCTTCCTTGGAGCTCCAACCTCTGACTGCTGAGGAGAGAGACATTATTGTGTAAGTATGCTGGATGAGTCAACAGGCTACAAAGGAAATTACAAGTCCTTGTAGAAACCCTCTATGCCAAATCACTTGATGAAAGTGGACCAACCTTGACCACAGTTTGTAGTCACTAGTGTTCAAGCACAACATGAAGCCTTTCAAAGATGCACACATTATTATGCTAAGTGGGCAGCTGTCTCCTACTTGACTCCTACTTGCCCCCCTGAAAGACACACTGCTTTTAGCAACCATGCAGCACTATGTGATTATATTACAATAAACAACACAGTGATGTGAGAAATGCTTGAATTATTATCGGCCAAAGGCCATTGCTCCCGCCACATTGAAGTCCATCATTTTGTATCCCATCTGCCACTTGAGACATTGACCAAATAAAAATTTGTATTGGTCCTGCTGTAATTGTTGCAGTCCAACAGGACCTACAAGACACGCCCTCTTCGGACCGGGCCACAAGCACCCCGAGGCAAATTTTTGACCTGCCAGGGGCCTCGCCATTGAATTATAACTTGAATCATGTGGTACAGCATACATGAGGTTTATGTATACTGCACTTAGGTTATTCAAAGCAACACACATCAAAGTGAGGGAAGAAATTATTGGATTAACCTGAGCTGCTGCCACATTCCATCACATTAGTTTTCAACCACTGCACCACTCTAGAGAGAGACCAGCTATATGCAAGTCAGATTTACTCATGCTTCAATAGGAACAGTCTGGCAGGACCCATCCTGATGGAAACACAACCGACCTCAGACCAGTTTCACCTGAATAAACTGGTTTTCTAGGAAAACACAGTTCTCTTTTTTGAAAGATCTCTGCATATTAAGCCATTTCACACTCCCAAGTTGTTATTCCCAAGCTCCTTTCTCAAGGAAAAAACTGGCAAAATGATCATTGGATAGAAAGGTCAGAGAGAGGCAAAGCGTTGTAATTAGATGTGCACATAGTAAACTGCATTCCGAGCTCATTAAAGCTAATGTCGTTAGGGTTTTGCTGAATCCTGCAGTGTTGGTATTTCCCAAGTGAGAAGTTAAGGTCAGTAAATCTCGCAAACTATTGCTCTGGGCTTATGCCAGTATTTCTGAAAACAATATGTTCATAGGTTGGGAATAGGATGGCCCGTGCTATCATTGCTCTAGTTATTCTGTAACTCTGAGGGGTTCATGATCTCAATATCTGTCGGATGCAGCAATCTTGTAATGCTTTACATGATTTCATTTGGAAGACATACGCTGCTTTGTTGTATCTTCTTCTGCAAAAGGTCCTTTGTCTTGAACACTTCATTTCTCCAAACCAGGTCAGAGGCACTCTCTAGCATTATTTGGCTAAAAGCACGTTTATGTAAGTCACCTTTTTACCTCAGCACACAATACACCGACAGCGTGCAAGCTGCTTTCTTAAGTTTCAATTATTCTCTCATCTATGGGTCCCAGTTGTCTTCAGCGAAGCCCGTGTCTGTCTTTTCCTAGTCAATATGTGGCTTGTCTAGGAGTTTCTTCTATTTTCCAATATATGGGTGCACTGTACACTTTCTTAAAAAGCTGATCTTGCCTTTTTGCTGCTCTTTTCTATCTTTCTGTCCTTGGACTAAAGAGCTGGCTGTCATGCCTTCCACATTCACCTTTATTGTCACTGTTGAATCAGGCGAGGTTTATTGTTCAGTTGAGGCAGATTTTCATAGGAATCATCTCTTGGATCCATGAGCAGCGCAGATAATTGTGTGCATTGAATATTTATGCAACAAAGTGCAAAAGCAGCATGATCGTTATAAACAGAATTATTACCTTCGAACATGAAGAACCCAGTACATTCTCGGTCTTCTGTCTCTAGCTATGCATTTAATTATGCAGAATGTGAGTTCTCTGCATCACTTCCACAGCTTCCTCAGCAGCATCAGTTGCTGTTATATAGGGATTTGTATGGACATAAGAAATATCTGTGCTTGGTGTGTTTGAGATCCATAATGAAACATTTCCACAGGTAACTATAAACGCTTCCAACTGCAGCTAGAGAATAAGATATATAGGTGGGAAGGTTGTAAACGATTCTGAGCATGGGAGAAGGAAGATTAATTGGCAGAGTATTTATTGAGTTTTGGGACCAGATTTATGAGAATTTGACCACAAATTTGTACGATGGAAAGTACACCTTCAAAATGTACAACCACATTTTCTGCAGGTCTCTATTCACACATGGACCTGTGTTCTAATGGAGGGTTGTGCTGCCAGTGCACAGACTGCGCTCATTGAATTAGGCTGGCCTCCGTGGATGGACATTAGAACATCAGTCACGTGTCCACTGCGTTAATGAACAGCGGCTGCCATGAGCCGCGCGAGCATAGCGGAGAGGGTCTCTGGATGTCACAGGTGTCACCATCCACACTCCCATATCACCTGTGGGCGCAGCACTGAGGCACATAGGTGCTAAAGGGTCGCTTCTATCTTAGCCTGGGGGCACATATCTAATAAGGTACAGAGCTGCTTATGTAAGTCAAGAGCCACCGGGAGTAGGTATTGGCAAAGAGCACTGAGGAGGCATTTTCCCAACATGTCAGTGATAAAAATTACGCTCTGCTGTGCTCTGAGTGAGTTCCTGTTTCCAAAACAGGACTTTTACAGGTGGGTCCCTTTGTTCAAATAGGCAGCACCTGCCACATCCCAAGTACACGGTATGCACGGGAGCCTTTGTGGAAAAAATTAAAAATCCTGCTCCATCAGTGCATTGTGGGTATGTCCAGAATCATTCTATGAATCATTACATGCACTGACTGAAGCTGTTTGCCCAACTGCTACAGGAGGTAGGTTCTGTCGGTGCAGCAGGTGCAGTGACACTGGGGCCCACAGGCCTGCGATTCACACTGAACCCTGATTACTGATGTATTTGTCAGCTCAAACAGCGGCCAAAGCGCCAATTTCCTTTTGATGCACCAGGGTCACGACACACTAGCTATGGCTACTGTCACTTGACAAATGTGAGTGAACACCTCCTCACCCCACCCTCGTTTCTTGAGACTTCAGTTGGGAGGAAATAAGGGGCATATTATCAACGGCCAGCGATAAATATCGCTGGCCGTGCTTAGCGATAAATATCTTATTGCCGGCAATCTCTGGAATTTATCGCCCTGTTAGCGCGTTATTTATAACGCGTTTCTCCAGGGCGATAAAAATCCCAGAGATAGCGAGGTTATCGCCGTTTTGCAGGGAACATCGCTTGTTTTCCAGTGATGTTCCCTGCAAAATGGTGAAAACCTTGCTGATACGACCCTGTGGTCATATCAGCATAATCCACCCCCTATGTCAAACATAGGTAAGTCAGGATTTTAGCAGACGTTAGATTTTGGCGGAAACTGCCGTTTTCGCCAAAATTTAACGATATGAACATCAGCGATATTTGCAAGGTAGTCCATCCGGGGTACGCCCAGTGACGCCCACTTTTCATCTCATTAGAGATGCAACGGGAGGCGCTGGGAAAAAGGGTGCTAACATGCGATTATGCATGTTTGCACCCTCTTGTAAATAGGGCGATAGTTTTATCTCCGCTTTTTGGCCTTTTTAAGCCAAAAAGATGGAGATAAAGCCCTTGTAAATATGCCCCTAAGTCTTTTGGGTGTGCATTACCGTCAGTACGTCATTTCAAGCAGTCACCAGAATGAAACAAACGCAGCAAATATTTCTCTGTGGAGAATATATCAATCGGAGCCCCTGTACAGCACTTTTTCTGCCCACACATGGGATTGCAGATTTCAAAAGTTCTTATGCACGTCTTTTGTTGTTAAAACCCTTCTTTTGTGTGGAAAGGATGAAGAGTAGAAGTGAGCAGTAATTCCTCAAGGCTGCCTAGAAACATGATGCTGTATGTTTGAACTGGCGCGTGGGAATAATAGCGGCACGAGGCTCTCCGAGCTTCCCCCAGTCTTTCAGATAATCGCGCATTAATTAGGCTCTGCCTCCAGGACATAATGGAGGATATTGGCCAGGGAGGTCGGCAAATCTTTTCAAGCATTCTGATTTCAGAAATACCCTGTTGACGCACGCCATTTTAAATATGGTCTTAGATATGGTTACTAGAGTGACGTGTACATTCCCAGAGTGTGCTGTCTTCCAAAAATAATCAATACAATGAATTTAACATTATGCTAATTCGTGGCCAGTACTGCGTCCCTCTTGCTACGTTGTCGTGTAAAATATAATTATACATTTCATTAGACAAGGATAACTAGCGTTCGCTAACCTTTCTTTTATTTTTAGCATTCCGTGTTCTTGAACTCTTTGGCTTCGAAAGGTAATTGAATACACGATACTAGGATGATTTTGAAATGTTTTGAATACATGAATTGAGAAATAACAAATCTGCCATTCCGTAAACCATTTTATCAGCACCGTAGGGGCGTTCTAATGTTGCACGCTCTAATTCCTACCTCGCTATATGATAAACGCAATAAAGAATATTTATAATTATTTAGAAATATCACCAGATTCATTATTGGGTTTTTTTCACACAAGAACACCACCACCATTGAAAGAGGCCCATCGAAATTTTGTTTTGTTCTCCGAACTCTGTGTAAAGTCACATATCTCCGAATCCATAGTGAATGCCTAATCATTCTGTAGATTTGCACCCTCCTCCTTTCATTCGCAAGCTCCTAGGCATACAAGTCACCAAATAATGTTGAAACCTACACATGGCGATAAAGCATATTGAGAAACATCTCCTTTGTGTTGCAGCGCTACTACTCATTACAAGGGGTAATTTGAAATTGAATATGAAATTCAATTATTGAATATTGGAAAACTGATTGTAACTTTTCTCTGGGTGTTTTTACCTATTCTCTATGCAGTCCCAAATTGCGTTACTCAATTTTTAAAGATACTTGTCAGTTATAGCAGGTCCGCCATCTTGCGTGTAACATGCTTTAGTCTTTTGGGGACCTATAAAGTAGCAGGCTGGCGCGGCCGCGCAGTGCTACTAGTCATTAAAAGGGGTATTTTGAATTTGAATGTGAAATTGAATATTGGAAAACTGATTTTAACTTTTCCCTGGGTGTTTTTACCTGTTCTCTACGCAGCCCTAAAGTGCATTACCTAATTTGTACTTCGGCGGTACTCGTCAGCTAGAGCGGGTCCGCCTTCTTGCGTGTAACAAGCTTTAGGCAAAAGTGCGCCAAAGACAAGCCCGTCTGCGCTAGTCGACACTTCAAGCCATGCTGCCGGTGGGAATCTCTCTCGACACTCTACGATTAGCTATACTCGTGAAGCACTGCTACATATTGGTAAGCAGACCTCATTATGTTTCACTGCTGTTATAGCCAATCCAATATGTAGGCTACCAGAGCTGACCTTGTGGGCCCTTTGAAATGTGGATTGTTGAATGTGAGATCTGTCCCAAAGCATGAATGGATATAAACATAGTGCTTGAATATCAGGGGGGTTTGATGCTGTATTTATCACCGACATGGGAGTAACACCGGATTTTGCAATTGTTCATGACAGAGCCTGCCCGAAAGGATTTAAAATCTTCCACAAACCTCGGCCCATTAGGAAAGGGGGTGTTATTGGTTTTCTTTACAAGGATAAGTAGAACCTCCCCATCTTTCCCATGGATGAATTTATCGAAATCGAAATGTTAGGCTTCCGGTTGAAAGAGCAAAAGGGGAATGCCGCTGTCAGGGCCTTTGCAATAGGTTGCCGAGCACCTTAACCTCGTCTCTTCCGCCTTTTTTAGATACCATAACTAACATGACTTTGACACATGCCAACTTTTTCACATTAGGAGACTTTAGTCTCTGGATGGAGGTAGATTTATCCCCACCACAGAGGGAACTGATGAGTTCTTGTGAGAACGTCAGTCTGCCCCACCATGGTACAAGGCCCCACACATATAGGTGGTCACGCTCTCGATCTAATATTCTCCCCAGAGGGGCTGATTTCGGTGGAGAGAATTTCTCCTCGGTGTTGGACAGATCATTCACTTATGTCCTTCTACCTACATTCGAGTAAGGAGGCTCATCACAAGAATACTATTATGCTCAAAATTAAAAACAGAGCTTGACACAAACTTACTGAGCCTTGCTCAGGGCCCATCTTTGACCTTTCCAAGATGTTCAACCCTTGAGGCTAGCCTAATAGATACATTATCGAATCTTTGAGTGTGAAATCCTAATGGTACTTGATAAGCAGATTCCTCTAGTGACCCGAAAACCTTGCTCAGGGTCTTCTGCTCCCTGGTACAATGTGGACCTAAAAGAAGCTTAGTCTGTAGGCAACTTGAAAGTAAATGGCGGCGGCACTACCTAGAAGAAGATAAGCATTATCTTAAGATCTCTTCAAATGACTATAAGAACCAAGTTATGAAAACAAAAGCTGCCTATTACCATGGGCTAATTGTGGCCACCTCAAACAAGGCTAAAATGATCTTCAATATACTTTATGATCTTACAAATCCGTCTTGTGTAAAATAAGATATTACATCATCACAGAAGCTATGTGATGACCTATCAGACTTTTTGGAAAATGAAATCAAGTTGATCCTAAAAGATATTGAAAGCTTTCATGAACTTGATACCCTCGTTTCTAACAAACACTGTCTAGCTCTGCACACCAGTCTTCACAACAATGGCACTAATTAGCCTCCCAAGCTTTGGAATGAGATACCACAATCTTCTGACCTTTCCAAAAAAGGTTGGACTTTTTCGATCCCATCACGGGGGGTCTTAAACATGTTGTTTAGATCTATCAGGTCCAGACCCCCTTAGACCCTCTTCCTCCAAAGAAACTATCATCTTCACTACTACAACTCTGTAATCAGTCCTTGAATCTGGCGTGGTGCCAGTATGATTGAAGAAGGCTACTGTCAAGCCACTGTTAAAAATGCCTCAGCGGACCCCACAAACGTGGCCAGCTATGAACCAATATCTCTTCTCCCTTCCAGTAAGGATACTGGAGAGACATGTCAGCAAAATCCTGTCCCTGTATCTTGAGGGTCATTCATGGTTAGAGGAAGAACAATTCAGGTTTAGACCTGGCCACGGCACCCAGACCGCACAGCTCTGATCTACTGTTAAAATCTGCAGGTTGATAGATAGTAGTAATTCAATGGCTAAAATCATATTTACAAGACTGCTGCCAGATGTGGCCATACCCCCTTTCTGCTCTAAATTCAGAACAACTCAAAATGGTGTTTCACAGGGATTTTCACTTAGTCCAATTCTGTTCAATGTCTATATTAAGCCATTCATTTCGCTCATTAAAACCTATAAGATTAAGGTTATTAACTATGCAGATGATAGTCAACCTAATAACCTAATAACAACCAGGTGGACTCAATTAGTAATTTTCAGGCCTGCATACTAGACATTTCCAATTGGATGATTGTAAACACTCTGAAGCTGAACAAGAGGTGAAAGTGCGCTCCTCTACTGTCCTGTGGGTAAAATTCCAATATATGTGCCCTCTAATATTTTGCCTTTGTTCATAGAGACACCTGTTTGCACCTCGGAGAAGGACGGGAATCTTAGAGTAACGCTGACTCTCTGAGAATCTCTGACTTGAAAAACATGTGAATGAAGTAGCAGGGGTCTGTTTTGCTCTTTTTCGGGGAATTAGGAAACTGTTTTCAATGCTGCCTGCTCAAGCAAGATCTCTAATAGCGAGGTGTGTAGTGCTCAGAAGGCTGAACTACTGCAATGCCCTCCTTTTGGGAGCTCCCAGCTACCGTATCCGGAAATTAGAACAAGTTCAGGTAGCCACAGCCAAATTAACACTAAAGAGACCCTGGAATTCTTCTTTACCGCTGATCTTAGAGATCTTCATTGGCTGCATGTTGAGCAGAAGGTTACTTTTAAATCACTCTGCATTGTATTCAAAGCTTTCCAAATCAAGGTCCCTAAACTACTGCAGGTTAGGCTGAGAAAATACCACCCAGGAAGACCGTTATGCTCGGCTAAACTTAACCTTGTCCAAGAACAGAGATTTAGTTAAGTGTGTCAAGGAGGACGTGCCTTTACTGTTAAAGTTGCACAGATGCAGATCATTCTCAAATAAGATCTGCTTAAGTTCAGAAAAGCCCTTAAAACCTGGCTTTTCCCTAAATAACACTGTGAGGAATCTCAGATTTTCCTTACTGATGAGTTTAGAAATACGAGTGCCAGGATGCCATTCTGGTCACAGTGTGCTCTTTAAACAACCTCATACATAAACGTATACATACATTGTCCAACCAGTCGGCGGCTTGAGCTCCTCCAAAGCTGAACGTAATCCTGTAAAATCTTCTGCCTAAAGGGCTGCAAACAATTACAATTCTTCTGGTAAAGTGGTAAAAATCTCCCAAAGCATTGGTGAGCTCTAGCGAGGCAGAATTTGTCTGCACGGATTCAGTGCAGGTGATCAAATTGCACCCAGGCCTGTAACCAGTGTGACAACATAAGCCCCAGCAGCCCCCATGGTGTGGAGGGCAGCTGCAGGGGGCCCCCTCAGCACAGTGCCCTGACCTGATAGTTCCTGATTGAGTCTGGAGGGGACCCTCCCATGTACCTTGCTGGGAGGCCCCCTCAAGTTTCGTTACATCTGTAACGGACTTTGAGCAGATTGGGTTTTTTGGAGACCGGCCAATCTGTACGGGGCAAGGGTTCTGCTAGAGCTTCTTCCTGAGAAGAAGTGGTTCTGTGCCACTGGACTGTGGTGGCCTCAACATGTTTTGCACCTTCTGAGTCAGTCCCATAGTAGGCACATATTGTAGAAGAAGAACGCAAGTGGCAGACGCATTCCTGCAGGCATGGTCCATTCTGCCTGGAAGACATTCATAGGGAAGACAGGGATGTACAGGGGACAGAAGTGCATAAGCTTGAGAGACATGGCTGACATTTCAAAACCCCTGTTGTGATACCACTCCCGTTCACACACACACACTTGATATAGGTTCCTTCCCCTCACTCTCACAAAGGTTACAAACCACCAGGGACAGGTGACAGGAGGACCGCAATGAGCCAGAAGGAGAGGGGGGCTAGTGGCTCGAGATGCCGCCTTTGAACCCTAAGGAACCAGGCTTGAATGCAAAAACAACTATTGATGGACAGAATGCAGAACAATGTCATACATTCACCCCAGTACAGAGATCTGGGCCTAAATCCATCGTTTTTTTGCTCACCATGCCATTCCAGTTTGAACCCAGCCATATGCAAATCAGTCTTGACCCTGTGCCCCATGGGAACAGTCCAGCCCGAACTGCCAAGCCAGGTCCTCCCTGGACTGGAAACAAGCATCCTAGGACCGGTTTCGGGCTTTCAGCCCTCATCAGCCAGGATAGCTTGATTCCAGTGGCATGGAGAGCAAGGGACTCACGTCTGAGCATACCCTTCCCACTCGGGGTGACAAATGCAAAAACAACTATTGATGGACAGAATGCAGAACAATGTCATACATTCACCCCAGTACAGAGATCTGGGCCTAAATCCATCGTTTTTTTGCTCACCATGCCATTCCAGTTTGAACCCAGCCATATGCAAATCAGTCTTGACCCTGTGCCCCATGGGAACAGTCCAGCCCGAACTGCCAAGCCAGGTCCTCCCTGGACTGGAAACAAGCATCCTAGGACCGGTTTCGGGCTTTCAGCCCTCATCAGCCAGGATAGCTTGATTCCAGTGGCATGGAGAGCAAGGGACTCACGTCTGAGCATACCCTTCCCACTCGGGGTGACAAATGCAAAAACAACTATTGATGGACAGAATGCAGAACAATGTCATACATTCACCCCAGTACAGAGATCTGGGCCTAAATCCATCGTTTTTTTGCTCACCATGCCATTCCAGTTTGAACCCAGCCATATGCAAATCAGTCTTGACCCTGTGCCCCATGGGAACAGTCCAGCCCGAACTGCCAAGCCAGGTCCTCCCTGGACTGGAAACAAGCATCCTAGGACCGGTTTCGGGCTTTCAGCCCTCATCAGCCAGGATAGCTTGATTCCAGTGGCATGGAGAGCAAGGGACTCACGTCTGAGCATACCCTTCCCACTCGGGGTGACAAATGCAAAAACAACTATTGATGGACAGAATGCAGAACAATGTCATACATTCACCCCAGTACAGAGATCTGGGCCTAAATCCATCGTTTTTTTGCTCACCATGCCATTCCAGTTTGAACCCAGCCATATGCAAATCAGTCTTGACCCTGTGCCCCATGGGAACAGTCCAGCCCGAACTGCCAAGCCAGGTCCTCCCTGGACTGGAAACAAGCATCCTAGGACCGGTTTCGGGCTTTCAGCCCTCATCAGCCAGGATAGCTTGATTCCAGTGGCATGGAGAGCAAGGGACTCACGTCTGAGCATACCCTTCCCACTCGGGGTGACAAATGCAAAAACAACTATTGATGGACAGAATGCAGAACAATGTCATACATTCACCCCAGTACAGAGATCTGGGCCTAAATCCATCGTTTTTTTGCTCACCATGCCATTCCAGTTTGAACCCAGCCATATGCAAATCAGTCTTGACCCTGTGCCCCATGGGAACAGTCCAGCCCGAACTGCCAAGCCAGGTCCTCCCTGGACTGGAAACAAGCATCCTAGGACCGGTTTCGGGCTTTCAGCCCTCATCAGCCAGGATAGCTTGATTCCAGTGGCATGGAGAGCAAGGGACTCACGTCTGAGCATACCCTTCCCACTCGGGGTGACAAATGCAAAAACAACTATTGATGGACAGAATGCAGAACAATGTCATACATTCACCCCAGTACAGAGATCTGGGCCTAAATCCATCGTTTTTTTGCTCACCATGCCATTCCAGTTTGATCCCAGCCATATGCAAATCAGTCTTGACCCTGTGCCCCATGGGAACAGTCCAGCCCGAACTGCCAAGCCAGGTCCTCCCTGGACTGGAAACAAGCATCCTAGGACCGGTTTCGGGCTTTCAGCCCTCATCAGCCAGGATAGCTTGATTCCAGTGGCATGGAGAGCAAGGGACTCACGTCTGAGCATACCCTTCCCACTCGGGGTGACAAATGCAAAAACAACTATTGATGGACAGAATGCAGAACAATGTCATACATTCACCCCAGTACAGAGATCTGGGCCTAAATCCATCGTTTTTTAGCTTGAATGCAGGCCTTGGTGCTAGGCCCAAAATCATGTGGTTCTGGGCTAACCATTTAATCTCCCTCTGCCTAAATATATGTACAAATGTACTTGTTCTAATCCCTACTTGGTGTACATAATCTACTATAATCTTCCAGCCCCTCATGTAATGTACAGAACACTGGGGCATATCAGCAAGGGCCGGCGATAATTATCGCACAGCGCGCTTAGCGCAAGGATAATTATTGCTGGCTAACGCTAAATTTTATCGCTGAGATAACGTGCTATCAGCAACACTTATCTCAACAGCGATAAAATTCTTGGCACAAGCTGCCAAATGTGCGATTATCACTGGAAATCCAGCGATAATCGCACAACATTTGGCGATAGCTTGTTGATAGGGCAGGGCAGACTCAGCCATGATATCCACCTTCCATTGGATATCATGGCTAAGTCAAACTAAAAGCAGGCGTAAGGAAAGTAGCGATAACCGCGGTTAGCGCTACTTTTCTTATCGCTTTGCTTGTTAGCGTGCCCATTGATAATTGGAGAAATGTCAGTTAGCGACATTTGGGAAGGAACGCCCACTTTGCATCTCATTAGAGATGCAAAGCTGGGCGTTCTGGAAACAGGCGCTAAGGCATGGATTCACGCGTTAGAGTGTCCATGCTGATAGGGCGATAAAATTATCGCCGCTTTTCGTCCGAATACAGAAGCTAAATCGGCGATAATTTTATTGCATCGCCTTGATGATATGCCCCACTGTTTCTTCACACCTAGGTTTGAGCTATATAGATACCAATATACACATGCATACAGAAGAGAGGGTCTCCAGCAAGGCACAGCGCAAGAGTCATGATGAAGAGGGACCACATACAACCTTAATGGACAAAGCCCCCTTGGCTAATGTACAGTCATTACTCATTCCAATAGGCATCTAGGGGACGTTATTGCAGCCTGTGAAACTTCAGGTGTGATTCTCGGCAAATCACCTGATCTCCCTGTGCCTAAGTGTGTGAAAAGATTTATTTGTATACTCCCAGCTTGATGTACAAAATCTACCACTGTCTCCCAGACCTTCATGTAATATACCGCAGCACTCTGTTTTTGCGCTTTATAAATACCAATGTATACATACAGGCATTACAAAGGACCTGAAATAAGGCAAAGTGCTAAACAGATGATGCAGAGCACATGTGCCATCTAAAGCCTTAATCTACAAAGCACCCTGGCTAATGTACAGTCGGTAGCCCTGCCCCTAGGCATCTGGGAGGTATTATTTCAGCCTGCAAAACTTCACGCATGGACAGGGATGCAGTACTGGGGTAACACGTCATGGCTAAGGATTGTATTGCCACTTAGTGCCAGTGCAAACACTTATAGATATCAAACTCCTCCCCAACCCATCATACATAACAGAAAATATTATATTCCATGGAGACCAGATGTTACTGGCCCAAGTTAAACACAGCAGGATTCCCATTTCTCCTTTAGGAAGCAAAATCTACCACTCATCCAACTTAGGTAACAACATAATGATTCCTGTTTCCATGGTGGTCTGCTGTTCCCCACACACAAGAATATAGGTATATATCTTATTCAATAGTTGAGCCTAAAACGGCTTATAATTTACCAAAGAACTCCAGCACTCCAATTGGACCTGCCTCCTTCAAGAGATGAGCTAGACGAATGGTCGTCCTCATGTATTATCACCTCAAAAACAATCCCTTATCCTCTGCAGTAAGTAGAGCTAAAGCGGCAGCACACCAGTCTTCTACATTTCTTTGCGAGTAGATGGGGTTCATCATTTTTCAATTTTGGGCAGTATTCCAAAATGAAATAATTGGTAGCACAATATTTAAGTTAAATCCTTCAATAATCCCAACAAAACTAAACAACCTAAAAAATAGACATTTTGAAAAGAAAGCGGAGACAAACATTTAAAAACGTAACTTCAAATATTACTGAGGTACAACACCCTTTTTGAGTTAATAGTTATTACATTCACATGTTAAAGGATTCACTCCGGCTATTATGTTGATGATCCTATTAACCCTGTTCCTATCCCTGGCACGGGCATGTGATAAACACTTGAGACATTATAGAACAATCCGATGAATTTGATGTGCCTAATTAATTGCAGATAAGCGAATTGTATCATGGAAATCCCCACTTGTACATCAACTTTAATCGTCTCCCAATTCTTAATTGATATATGTTGATCCATAGTGCGGTTTATGCTATGGTGTATACCAATTAATACAAAATTATGCTTTTAACAAAATGTGAAATAGGATTTCTGGCATAATGTGTTGCTGTTTGTATTCTAATTTATTCTAATTAATTTGATTATTCTAATTAATTAGATTTCTTCTCAGCTCCCTTGTTCATAATTTCATTTGATGTAATACAGAGGCTCCTGAAAGTGGCTCTAAATGTAGCTACTTTAGCCATATCCCATATCATGTTAACTGTAGTGCGAGAATAGGAGATAATATTCTGTTACATCTTTCAGCCCTGTCAGACCGGAAATGAATCATTGGCCTTTGACGTGTTAGAAGTATGTGGACGAGGGACAATTACCCAGGCGTCCTTTCTTAACGGCTCTTGTTCATACGCACTCAGTATGACTCTAGTAGCCATGATTCAGCGGTGTAGGGAAACTTGAGCCCACCCCCCCTGCAAGGTATATGCTGGGCCCCCCTCAGTGGACTCAATCAGAAGCTCTCAGGCCAGGGTACTATGCTGAGGGCCCCCCTGAAGCTCAGCCTCACCCCCCTGCACTGCGAGGGCTTCAGGGGCTTATGTTACACCACTGGTATGACTCTAGCAGCCATGAACAGGCTGAACTGCTGTAAAACACGCACAGTACAACTCTGTTTACAGCCATGCAAACCATGACTCACACCCCAAAAGCAATGCAACAACATCGGCATAATTAAAGTACATTACATCATAAATCATACAATATGTAAAGTACACCGGCAAAATGTAATTAAAGTACATCATAATCAATCCAGTTCCTGACATTACATTCATAGTTGTCTCTGAGAAGGTAGGAAGGGTCACTTGTAAGATGTTTTATGACATTGCATTTGTTTAATTAAGGGTGAGACCATGAGCCTTACAATTGGTGTGTGAGGTATGGTTCTCATGACCGTTGTGCAGGATGTTAGTGACTTTATTACTTGTGATGAACTTCCATCCACCTCAATTATTAATTCACTATCTTACAATAAATAGGGAAGCAAATAAGAAAACATGTATATAATAGTTGTTAAGGGCCACTGTAACTAATAATTCTTTCACCACAGCATTTTTAACATAATTAGGGATTTGCTGCATTTGCCACATAATCTATCACACACTGCATACTTTCCTGATTTAAACCAAATAACTGTTTGCAGCACAAATGGATAGAAAATAAATAAAATGTTGTGAACACTTACCCTAAACTGTGTTGATATGTGCATAAATGTCAAAATAATAAAGAAATACTATCTCAAAATGTGCCGCTGTATGCTGCATAATTTGCCTGTAGTTTCTGCATTATTTAGTCAAGTTTTAAGCATAAACTGGTTCTCCACTGTCGGATAAGTCTAGCTTCCTTGCTTATATGTAATAGTGAAATGCTACGACGAATAAATGTGTAATTTGATAACATATGGAGAATATATCATAATCATAAGGTGCATCCATCTTATGCTGGCCCCAACTATTCAAATTCCTCCGTCCCACCATTACAGTGATTTACAGAACATGGGGCCAGATACTAAACACTGGTTGCAAAATACTGGTCGCAATTTGCAACCAGTATTTTGCGTCCAGTGTGCTATTTTGCAAGCTGATCTATGTACTACTAGGTTGGTTTGAAAATACTGAATCATAGTGGGTCACATTTCGACCTTCCCCACTAATTTCAATAAGGATGGTCACAAATTGCAACTCACTACAATTGCCTGCCATCACAGGTTTTTTGTTTGTTTGTGTAACATGAGGCAGTGGTTCTGTGGACCACTGCCTCCTCTTTGACATTTTTGTTGTTGTTTTTTTACAGTCACAAAGGGGAACGGGTCGCATGGAGATCCCTTCCTGATTGTGTATGGGTTATCCCCTCCTTTGAGGTGTGGGTAAAATATCAATGTTTTGCAACCGCATTCCAGCAAACATTAATACATGGACTACTGATTAAGCCCATCAAATACCGACTCAGCGTCCATTTACAAAGACATTTAGCGATTCAGAAACACTTTTCCAATCGCTAAATGCTTTTAGTAAATAGGTAAAAGGGTTATAGCATTTACAAACCCCTGATTTAGCGATCTAGAAGGTTTGAGAATGCAAAAACCCTGTGTATATCTAGTCAATGACTCCTACAAATTGTTGTTTCTGCTCAGCTGCGTTGCTTCTTTCTTTTTTAAGGTACATTTACCACAAACTGTCTTATCTCCTTTCGACTTTTGTACATGAGGTATTTTCTCAGTTTGTTCAGATTTTACAATATCTTTAGTGAAGGTCTCACGTCTGCAATATTTTCACATGCTAGCATTTTAAGAGGGACATGCTGCTACGTAGATGATCTGGAAATGTTTCCCTTCTTTTACAAAATGCTTTTTACTTGCAATGATTGCAATAGCAATAGCCACCCTGGCAAGCACATACCACCCTGAACTGGTAAATGTGAGTGTATAAAAAAAAGCTGCATGCAGTACCACCACCTAGCTTCTGGTTTCACACTAACAAATAACGGTGTCCGTCCGCAACTCCTTTATTCACAATGCGCATGAAAGTAGGGATATTACCCTGAATTTCACCGGCTCTTTCACATCGGTCTATGTTTATGGTTCCACTGACCTTTGCAGTGAGCACTGTAGGAGGAGAATGTGTTCGTATGTGAGAAAGAGCAGAAACCCAATACATCAGGGTACATCATTAGCTCACATTATTCATTTTTACAGGCACGATATGTTAACAGTTTTGCATACCACCAAACCGTCCACCAATCCACAAGGGTTTCAACCTCCCTACTGCATGAATCGTATTTTCAGATTCCTTGGTCTCTCAATCACTCACATTTCACACTGCCATTATTGTCATATAACTAGCACTTATTCTACTTCCATTTAAACTAATGGCTGTACTTTTCAGTTGCTTCTGTTGGAACTATTTCCATTTGTATGGAACCTACTGCATAGAGCAAAGTATGAATGCAATTATTCGTATTAAGGTAAAAAGGTTGTGATTTTATTAAGGTACAGAAGTCGTGTCACAAAAGTCATATCATCCTCTCATTTCTGAACAATCACGCATATGGGATATCAAAAACTATAGGGTCAGATGTACGACCCTTCCAATTTCCGAGTCGCAAATTGCCTCGTTTTGCGACTCACAATTTGGAGTTTACAACAGTGTCTCAGACACTGTTTGCGATTCGTAATGGGGTCTCAAATTGCCTGCCTCATTAATATTCATGAGGAATGTGCAATTTGCGACCGCTTTGGGAATGGCTAGCACTTCCAGAGATGGTGGCCTGCTGGAATCTGCAGACCACCATGTCTCTGACTGCTTTTTAAATAACATAAACACAAATAGGAGGAGGCCTGTTAACCCAGTCAAGACCTGGATAATTGTATATAAACAAGAAATAATGTCTGAACCAGTAATCATTAAGTAAGACAGATACAATTAGAGAAGCAAATCAAATATGAGGACAGGGTAAAAAAGGGAGACCACAATGGAGACTGAAAAAAGGGGGTAAATCTATGTGAAATACACATAGTTATATCAGCACTACATTACAATATATGCATTGGTAACCCAATTGTACGTGTGCAAATGTTTGCTTGTGAAGGTGAACGGCGCATTGACACAAGGCAAGATGGAGAAACAGCGTAAACAGTGCAAAATACAATTAAGTTGAAGGTCACAGAAACAGCTAACAGATAATTTTACAGAAAAGGACTCAACTGTTGAGGAGACCACAGTAACGCCCACAATTGCGCTGGAGGGTCGACAGCCTTTCGACCTGTACAATTTTAGGTCATCATCAGGACCGGATTACATGGATAAGGTTGTGAACACTTACCCTAAACTGTGTTGATATGTGCATAAATGTCAAAATAATAAAGAAATACTATCTCAAAATGTGCCGCTGTATGCTGCATAATTTGCCTGTAGTTTCTGCATTATTTAGTCAAGTTTTAAGCATAAACTGGTTCTCCACTGTCGGATAAGTCTAGCTTCCTTGCTTATATGTAATAGTGAAATGCTACGACGAATAAATGTGTAATTTGATAACATATGGAGAATATATCATAATCATAAGGTGCATCCATCTTATGCTGGCCCCAACTATTCAAATTCCTCCGTCCCACCATTACAGTGATTTACAGAACATGGGGCCAGATACTAAACACTGGTTGCAAAATACTGGTCGCAATTTGCAACCAGTATTTTGCGTCCAGTGTGCTATTTTGCAAGCTGATCTATGTACTACTAGGTTGGTTTGAAAATACTGAATCATAGTGGGTCACATTTCGACCTTCCCCACTAATTTCAATAAGGATGGTCACAAATTGCAACTCACTACAATTGCCTGCCATCACAGGTTTTTTGTTTGTTTGTGTAACATGAGGCAGTGGTTCTGTGGACCACTGCCTCCTCTTTGACATTTTTGTTGTTGTTTTTTTACAGTCACAAAGGGGAACGGGTCGCATGGAGATCCCTTCCTGATTGTGTATGGGTTATCCCCTCCTTTGAGGTGTGGGTAAAATATCAATGTTTTGCAACCGCATTCCAGCAAACATTAATACATGGACTACTGATTAAGCCCATCAAATACCGACTCAGCGTCCATTTACAAAGACATTTAGCGATTCAGAAACACTTTTCCAATCGCTAAATGCTTTTAGTAAATAGGTAAAAGGGTTATAGCATTTACAAACCCCTGATTTAGCGATCTAGAAGGTTTGAGAATGCAAAAACCCTGTGTATATCTAGTCAATGACTCCTACAAATTGTTGTTTCTGCTCAGCTGCGTTGCTTCTTTCTTTTTTAAGGTACATTTACCACAAACTGTCTTATCTCCTTTCGACTTTTGTACATGAGGTATTTTCTCAGTTTGTTCAGATTTTACAATATCTTTAGTGAAGGTCTCACGTCTGCAATATTTTCACATGCTAGCATTTTAAGAGGGACATGCTGCTACGTAGATGATCTGGAAATGTTTCCCTTCTTTTACAAAATGCTTTTTACTTGCAATGATTGCAATAGCAATAGCCACCCTGGCAAGCACATACCACCCTGAACTGGTAAATGTGAGTGTATAAAAAAAAGCTGCATGCAGTACCACCACCTAGCTTCTGGTTTCACACTAACAAATAACGGTGTCCGTCCGCAACTCCTTTATTCACAATGCGCATGAAAGTAGGGATATTACCCTGAATTTCACCGGCTCTTTCACATCGGTCTATGTTTATGGTTCCACTGACCTTTGCAGTGAGCACTGTAGGAGGAGAATGTGTTCGTATGTGAGAAAGAGCAGAAACCCAATACATCAGGGTACATCATTAGCTCACATTATTCATTTTTACAGGCACGATATGTTAACAGTTTTGCATACCACCAAACCGTCCACCAATCCACAAGGGTTTCAACCTCCCTACTGCATGAATCGTATTTTCAGATTCCTTGGTCTCTCAATCACTCACATTTCACACTGCCATTATTGTCATATAACTAGCACTTATTCTACTTCCATTTAAACTAATGGCTGTACTTTTCAGTTGCTTCTGTTGGAACTATTTCCATTTGTATGGAACCTACTGCATAGAGCAAAGTATGAATGCAATTATTCGTATTAAGGTAAAAAGGTTGTGATTTTATTAAGGTACAGAAGTCGTGTCACAAAAGTCATATCATCCTCTCATTTCTGAACAATCACGCATATGGGATATCAAAAACTATAGGGTCAGATGTACGACCCTTCCAATTTCCGAGTCGCAAATTGCCTCGTTTTGCGACTCACAATTTGGAGTTTACAACAGTGTCTCAGACACTGTTTGCGATTCGTAATGGGGTCTCAAATTGCCTGCCTCATTAATATTCATGAGGAATGTGCAATTTGCGACCGCTTTGGGAATGGCTAGCACTTCCAGAGATGGTGGCCTGCTGGAATCTGCAGACCACCATGTCTCTGACTGCTTTTTAAATAACATAAACACAAATAGGAGGAGGCCTGTTAACCCAGTCAAGACCTGGATAATTGTATATAAACAAGAAATAATGTCTGAACCAGTAATCATTAAGTAAGACAGATACAATTAGAGAAGCAAATCAAATATGAGGAGAGGGTAAAAAAGGGAGACCACAATGGAGACTGAAAAAAGGGGGTAAATCTATGTGAAATACACATAGTTATATCAGCACTACATTACAATATATGCATTGGTAACCCAATTGTACGTGTGCAAATGTTTGCTTGTGAAGGTGAACGGCGCATTGACACAAGGCAAGATGGAGAAACAGCGTAAACAGTGCAAAATACAATTAAGTTGAAGGTCACAGAAACAGCTAACAGATAATTTTACAGAAAAGGACTCAACTGTTGAGGAGACCACAGTAACGCCCACAATTGCGCTGGAGGGTCGACAGCCTTTCGACCTGTACAATTTTAGGTCATCATCAGGACCGGATTACATGGATAAGGTAAGTGCTGTATAGGGGGTGAGAGGAGAAAGGGGAGAGGTAAGAACCGGAAAGTACCAGTGGAAGGTAAAAGTCAGTGAAAGAGGAAGAAACGGACTACCTGGGATGGTTGCGTGGATCCTGTCGGAGTGAATCAACCAAAGGAAATCCGGGCTAGGTCTGAAGGGAGGAGTAAGAATAATGAAGGTGCAATGGAATTCCCGGCTGGATGCTCCCACGTGGCTCACGTTTTCCGACATCCAGTCCAGTCGGCTCTCAGCAAACCAGCAGAGATTCGCCATGACTCGGCGCATGGCTACTCCCGTGGCCCTGCAGGTTTTTGGCATCCGCTGCTCCCCCATCTGCTGCAACTCCAGCCATGGCCACAACAGCCACGCAGCCCAAATGTTTTCGCTGGGGCACGTTTATAACCAAGGTGAAGTAGGCAAAAGAGGCACCCAGCAACAAGCAGGTTAGTGGCACTACAGAGAGAAAAGGAGAGGGCTAGAGGGCTCCCCCACGGCACTAATCCAGCTGTGGCACCTCTGAAGACGCCCCTCGCCAGTCAGGCCGGTATCTACAACTACAGCTACACCGCGGCCCGCTCTCCATATTGATCTCAGGATCATCATATTGGATCCCTGGTCTTCAAGGTTTTGCAAGCAACAGGACAACCTTTTAAAAAGCAGCGAGTGTAGGAGTTGTACTCAGTTCCTACTGAGAGTGAGCCCTAGGGTAATTGCGGAGGTGACCTGGCTAAATTCAGATGTGGCTTGCGGTTTTCCCGAGGGCTCCCACTCGCTCGGTCACGTAATCGATGAACAGAAGAGCAGACCAAAAGAGAGCACAGTTTCTGATCTGGATCAGAAGAAAATAATTGAGGAACTCTTCTCAACAACCACAGTAGGAACAGAGCCAATCTCTACACAAGTATAAGATAGTCTGCGTCGTGACGAGCTTTGGCTTAATTTAGTCCTATTTTCGCTGTCATATAAGTGCTCCGAAATGACATAAAACCAGTTATTTATCCATACACAAAATATCATGGTTTACAAAAGGTTACGATTCAGCACAGTGCATATGAAAACGATGGGTACGGCACAAACACCTTTAAAAAACATTCATAAATTAACTCCCTTTGCAGCAACAACAGAGAAATCTGTGAGTACAAATTTCGTCACAATTACTTTGAAAACAGGGTATTTATCAGCTCCAATTGAGCAGGAAGGCTCCCAGAGCTTACAACCGCTACAGATGAAGTAGCCGCAAGAATGGAGAACTCAAAGCCTTATACTGATCTATATAAGGAAGTAGCTCACGGAAGTAATTAGATGCCAGACCTCACAAACGTTTCAGAGTCTTCGACACTCACGGAATCTGTGGAATTGTTGCCAGTGCGAGAGCACTGCCCTCATATTCCCGTAACAGTACAGCTGGAGGGACCTCTACAAATTCCAGCTACTGACCACACTCTACCGCATACAGACCATTTATTGCCTCTCCATTCTGATTGTAAAGAATCTTTAAAACATCCAGTACATTTGCTCTCTAGCACTCCGAGTAATCTTATAGAAAACATTCAAATTCTCTCACAATCTTCCGAATTCATTCATCATGCCACAATCTTTAAAGAAGCTAAACCCTATTTCAAGTACCATCCAGTCTCTGCAGAGAATTATGAATTCCATAATATCACTCTTAGAAAAGAACATGGAAAATACAGACTAGATATTGGAAATTCAAACAGGAATTCTGCAATACCTTGTGGACAAAAAGAGGAAAAAGCTATCTACACAACCTACTCAAAATGTCCAAACTCTACTCACAAACTCAGAGACTGACAAGGGCAGAGAAGACAAGTAACGCCATAACCCCTCAGTGTCTAGTAATTCTCCAACTCAAAAAAAGGAGAAGGTGACTCAGATGGGGGCTCTCAAGTTAAACAGAAAACTAACAGTCTTATCGGCGATTATTCAAAGAACCCCTTCCAGAGAGTTCTCCCCAGAGTACCCCCGAAATTGCCACTCTATGTTTTGCTCAAAAAGATCAACAAAGTGGTCCTAACCTCCCTCCTCAAAAAGCTGAAATGGTATCAGGGTGAACATCAAACTCAAAGCAAATAAATCAAATAGAGTTTACGACACCGGTAATCAAAAAAGGGAAAAATATTCAAGGAAAATCTAATAAAAATATTAACAAAAAGAAAAGAAGCAAGCGAAGAAAAATGAGAATATCCTCAAGAAAAGTATTGTTCCTGTAAGTATGCTCCACAGAGCAGACAGATGAAGAAATCAGTTACGAAATGCACCTCAAACCATAGTCCAGCAGCCTGCTCCATCTGTTGCCCAAGTCGACTTTGAAGATTTAAACCCTCTTGCACCAAACTTCGTAACAAAATTTGCAAAACATGATGATCCAATCCGATTTCTGTGAATGAATGATTCAGAATACGTAGGGCAGTGAAGAACACACACCATCAAGTGCCATGGAATTAACAGATTTATTCCCCAGCCACAATATTCCACTTAACCGTGGGAGAATAGTAGACCTATCACATAAAATTTGGTTTCTCCAGTCACTCACCACAGCAGAAATAAAATATTGTCTCTTTTAGACATCAACCCCTCTGTTTGGTAGCAATTGTAGAGCTCTGGTCCAAAGTAATTCTTGCTATAATAATTAAAGAAAGAGACACTCTTCTATCGAAGAACATCCAGGACAGCCCTCTGATGATCTCCTTCAAAGACGGAGTATGCCGCATCTGGAACAGCTCTGATATAAAAAGTCGACCCATCCTGATGAAAATACTTGGGCGTGGATTGCTGGCTCTCTAAATAGCAATAAATTGGGCAAAGATTTAAAACTTCCTTTTTAGCAGTAACTTAAAGATAATATCATGGAATATAGCTGATAAAACTCTACAAAAGCTATTTTTTATTTTGGAAAAGTCACCATCCATTGTATTGCTACAAGAAACTTGGTCCCAGGGGCCTTTCTCTCAAGAAAATTACTTTGTGTTTGTTTCTGCAGCAGAGAGCTGAAGAAGAGGACGTGCAAAAGGGGGCCCTGCGATTCTACTAAAAGAAGCAATCGACTGGGACCCTGAAGAAATAGAGCTCTCTCCCAAATGTGCAATGCATCAACATCAAATGCGGGAAAGAAAGTACAGAGCCTGTCCTAAAACTACTGCTCTTTATTATATACATTCCACCTGGTTCTTCAATTTATCCCCTTTTGGAAAAATCCCTCACGAAAATCGATCAAACTCTAGAATCTAGGGGGTTTCCTCCGATGATAATAGCTGGGGACTTCAACAGAAAAATCTTGAACGCCTTATTTAGCAACCGGGAGTAGTTAGAATAAGTGACAGCTTGTTTAGTTCCAAACCCTATATTCACTGATAAGATAAGGGCAGATAAACAAGGGAACCTGCTTCTGTCTCACACTGCGGCAATTAATGGCTTAATCTTAAACAGAGGGCTAGATGGAGATATTCCGGCCGCATTCCCTTGATTGGGTACCTTTGATTCTTCTATTTTAGATTATGTAGATCTGCCGTTTTATATTTGCTCGCAAAAGTTCAATCATTATTCATTCAGTATACACAAGAAAGTGATCATGCATATTGGACAATGGGAATTGATCTCTTAACACAGTCTACATCCCCATGGTCTTTACGTATCTTAGATTGCCGGGCAGATATAAACCAAAAAACAGGTAGGATCCACTGCAACTCCAAAGCAATTAATAAAATGAACACTGCAATTTCTTCCTCTCTGCCAGCCCTTATAGATGGAGAAGGTGATCCCATATCCAGATACGGAGATATAATACATTCAATCGTGGCTTACCTTCAGGCAAATACAACTAGCCAAGAAAAAGGCAAAATCCATCAGAATAAATAACCTGACCAGAATTCAATTTCAATCTTTTTGTGCCGCAAAACAGAGGTCGATATCCAAACTGCAGTAAAATGCAGAAACAATAAGGCTGGAATATAGTAGCCGTGCAAATGGGGATAAGAATAATAATTCAATTAACACCAGTCTCCTCATCTGAATGGGAAAAACATATTCTCAAACTATGTAAATCCAATAACCAAAACCAAGTTTCTCCCGGCCAGTGTCCATTTTAAAAGGGCCATTCTGAATAGGACTTGTTAGCCATCTCGGCTACACAGATCGCCACTCTCATTAAATTGGACAGATCATCTGCAGTGATGGACCCGGGAAATACCCCATTCAATGTCCTACAAACAAACCCCGATGAATGCAGTACATTTTTAACCCCTCTCTTCCAATATTGTTTCGAAACTGGGAAAATACCAAAATCTTGGCGGGGGAGCATTGTGGCCCTCTTCTAAAAAAGGCTCTAGATCAAATTGATCCAATTACAAACAAATAGCCCTCCTAGAGGCCACTTGAAATATCTTTGCAGCAGGCGTATTGGATCATCTAAAAGACTGGGCATTCACGAATAATGTGATTCCTATGACACAGGCTGACTTCCGTCCAAAACACTCCGTTTCGGGCAATATCGCAGTTCTCCAGACTGTCCTCGATAAGTATGTTTTGTTAAATTCACAAATAGTTTACTGTACTTTGATTGATTTTTTGGACCGCTTTACACAGCGTGGATAGACCAACATTATGGAAAAAGCTAGAGAGCCTAGAAATTCCCACTGATCTCCATACAATAATTATTTCTTTGCATACAGCAACGTGGTGTAGAGTTCAAATGGGGGGAGAAAAGGGCTTAACCAATCCAATCCACACAATGAATGGATTGAAACAAGGTTGCCTCCTTAGACCCATGTTGTTTTCCAGAAACCTAAATGAACTGTCTGAACTGTGGTGGCAGAGTGGGCTAAAGAACGGTGATGGTTCAAACCCAGATCTGTTGACTGGGTGTGAGTGTTTGATTGGTTCTGATGCTCCGTCCATCACCACCCCCTTTTGTACCGCTTTGATCGCCATAAGTTGGCAGGGTATGCTCAGACGTGAGTCCCTTGCTCACTTTGCCACTGGATCCAAGCAAGCCTGGCTGAAGACGGCTGAAATGCCAGAAACCGGTCCTAGGAAGCTTGTTTTCGGTCCAAGGAAGGCATGGCTTGGCAGTTCAGGTTGGACTGTTCCCATGAGGCACAGGGTCAGACTGATTTGCATATGGCCATGTCTGAACTGGGGTAGCAAAGTGGGCTAAAGAACGGTGATGAATCAAACCCAGATCTGTTGACTGGGTGTGAGTGTTTGATTGGTTCTGGTGCTCCGTCCATCACCACCCCCTTTTGTAATGGTTGACAGCAACATTTTTCATATGTTGCTGGCATCCATTTAGATTGCTCGCTCCTGAGTCTGACTCCCACAAGAGCGGGATGGCCCAAGGGAAATAAATGACCCTAGGCCAATCAGAAGGCTTTAGTTTTTAAATTGCTGCTCCTGCAGGAGTCTCTCAACCCAAATGTCCAGATGTACATTTATTTTTGTCCCTTAATTTCTTAAAAACTACTGAATGGATTTACACTGAATCGCAAAAAGCACAATCTGCAGACCAAGATCTAGCTTCCTGCTGATTTTGGTGTAATGCTGTTGATCACTTTTTTTTGTAGCCCTGCCTAAAGAAGTCCGTGGAAAATGCCTGAGGATTTTGACTTTTGTGACCTCCCTTTTTTCTCAACCCCTACTTGATGGATCCTCCCGAAACTTTGCAGGAAGGAGTTGAGGTAGATGAACTTATTTTTGGAAGGTTTTGTGAAGATTAATCAAACAGGGCCAAAGCTATTAGAAATCAAAAAACACTTTCCCTACCTAGTGGCCCCCCATGCACAGTTTTTTTAATCAATATTTTGATTGGAAATGTTACAGTGATATTATCAATGAGGTCATGGAAAATGTCATGACTAATGTGGGATAATTAGCAGTGCATGGTGAAGGCACAAGCTATAGTTTCTTGGGACAAGTATACTGCTGAATTTCTATATTTTTTTGTGTATAAAATCTGAACCTGTAACCTTTGTTTTTTTTGTAAATTTGTGAGTTTTTTTCATTATATTTCCTAGCTTTGGTTATAGATGTATAGGCTGCACCTTTCATCACTAAAGCATACTTGCTCATAAATATGCACAAATATACACACTACTGCAGCCAGTCCTTACAGAGATTAGATTTTCAGCGTTAGCCCATCTGTACGGCCAGCCCAAAACTAACTTATATTTCCTAATAACATAGTCAAAGAGTCTAGCATAGAATTGGCCTATAACAGGAGGTGGCCGCCTCATCATCCTATTTAAAAACAAGTATAATGCTTGCAGGAGGGAGGTAGGTGGAGAGAGGGGGAAGAGACACCCAGCTCCTCCCATCCTCTGCCACAGCAACACTTCCTCCCAATCAACAAAGAAACACATCAGAAGGTGAGGCTGGGATTTAAATGGATAGGAGTCCCGGAGACCTCTAAGGGCTGTTGCAACAGGGTCCGCCCATCCACCTTAAATGGGCCAGTCAAACATATATAGACACCAGTGATGCAGACATCTCTAACTTTTTACCAGTGCTAGCCTCTTGTAACCCTCTCAAGCACCTATTAAAATGCTAATTTCTCTAAAACAGCTACACTGACCACCAAATAACCAAAAGCACAATTCCCGAGTAAAGTTCTAACTTTTGCCAAATTTGGTGTTATTCTGTCGAGCAGTTTTTTCTGTATTGGAGAACAAACTTCCTTCTGAGAACTAACAAGGCAAATCCCACATTTGGGAACCCACTATTTTTGGTCTTCGCTTGAGAAATAGGCATGAATCTTCCCATGAAGGAGCCAAAGTAGATGACATTTTTTTTCTGGAAACATTCAGCAGACTAGTCAAACAACAATAGCTGTGAAAGTCTTGAATTTATTGACAGTATTTGAAAAGAGACTGTAGTTTGGCTGATTACTTGGTCATCTGACATCCCTTTACACACAGTGCATATTTTATCTAAAACATGTCACAAACACACTAGAGACCTCAACTTTTTATCTTTGTTTTTCATTGATATACATTCTGTACATTGCATCTTAATAATTGGCAATTTTACAACTGTTAAGTAATAATAGACGTCATTGCAATTAATTAACAGAAAATATATTAGCCTTAGAGATACATAATCAACATTTCCAATGCTAAAAAGCCCATGGGACTGCTTTTCTGGCACATGCAGTAGTATCATAAAGTGAAACCAATAAGTCCTCTAGAGAATATATTTGATTTTTATGTATAATAAGCATAGAAAAGATGCTTCCCATTGCCACCTCATATGATGTTTTATTGCAGTTAAACCAAATAGTATTCCTGGTCAATCGACATGTTCCACATTTTAACATTTAGTCTTGACTAAACACTATTATTGCTATTTTATCTAATGGTACAAATAGGCTTAGAAAAAATATGATGACTTCAATCTACAGCAGTACTTTGAATTTTCATCATTAAGCTAAGCCATATAATCTCATTAAGCACATTATGTCTGAATTATAATTCATCCATTTTTTAAAGCATTCCTTGTGTCTCTCGAGCCAAATAAAGGACTAATCATGCATTGATATTACTCAATACAAACTGATCATTACTTCTCAGGTTTTCCAATTTAATCTTTAGAGTTATAATTCAACTAACCTCTTGTTGTTTTCATCAGATTAACATAAAATCATATTACATCCACCCAAACAAGTGCCCTAATTAGTCATGTTATCAATCGCACACCGACCCAACCCCATAATTACATCTAGAGTCTTTGAACATGGAAATTCATAATATTGGAGTTATGCCCCACTGGTTTATAGATTAGATTGACACTCCTGATGAAAACCTATAAAAACAAACAAAGGAATTCAAAAAGTCAAAAAGCATTCCAGTAATCAAATCTCTGAGTTCAGCTGGTCTTGCCTTGATCTATGAAATGTACTGGTAATTCTTAACTCATATTAAATATATTGGCTCACAAGAATCCATTTGGATAATATATTTTAATTCTAATCTTCTTAACTACAAGACTCTATAATTTCAACCAAAGGATTTAGGTATACTGCCAATTTAAAACATCTCAAGGTTGTCTCATTGCTTTTGTATAGTGCCTTGAAATTTCACCAGACTAGATAATTATTTGCTTTGCCCCTGATTGCCCATACATGCTCATGTATCCTTTTTATGTGTAGGTTAAAATGGTGCTGCCTGTGTACATCTAATTGCCTGGTGTTAGAAATGGGGGTCTCTAATTGGCAAGGTAGGTACCTTCGTCCAAATAGGGACCCTTGCTTCTAGTCAGCGTAAGGGGGCTACACTTCTAAAATAACCCCTGCTCACCCCCTTGGTAGCTTGGCACGAGCAGGCAGGCTTATCTCAGAGGCAGTGTGTAAAGCATTTGTGAACACATACAGTAATACAGAGAAAATACTACAAATGGGCACCAAACCAGTTTAGAAAAATAAGCAATCTTTATCTAAACCTAAACAAGACCAAACGACAAAAATCCACAATACAGTAATAAAAATATGACTTTCAGATGGTAGAAATAGTTGAGATCAAAGAAATTTTCAGATGCAACACTTTTTCACAAAATACCTGGGATGAGTCACGCAAACAGACAAAACAGACAACAGTGAAGGTGATGTGTCAGTTCCTTACACTCAGGAAAGGTGATGCGTCGGTTCCTTACCGGAAAGGAGGTGATGCATCAGTTTCTTACTGCATGGGCAGGTGATGAGTCGGTTTCTTACTGCGTCCCCCAACAATGCAACAAACTTGGTGCCTAGATGCGATGCGACAATCCAGAACTCTTGCAGCCGCACTGCAGGCCTTGCATCGAGTTCGGAGCAATAGTCTTGGACTTCGGAGATCGGTGCACTCAATGTGGCATGTGGCAATTTCTCAATCCGCGGCAGACACTGCGACCGTTTCTTCGGCGATGCATCGGAAGCAGGTGCAGATGCATCTTGCTTCTTTGAAGTTGCGTTGATCTACCAGCTCCCAGAGGAAAATAGTTGTCTAGAGGCCCAAAACAACAGAAGGCACCCCTTTGCAGGTCAGAACTCCCAGCAAGGCAGTTCAGCTGGTGGTGAAGTATTTGTGTCCCTGAAACTTCAGAACAGGAGGCAATCTCAGTTTTAAGCCCTTGGAGATCTTTTCCACAAGCAGGTGACAAAACAAACAGCAAAGTCCTTTTCTTCTTTCCTTGGCCTCAAGTAGCTACTGCAGGACAACCCCAGACAGCAAACAGCACATGGGCAGTATTCATCCTCAGCTTCTCTGGCTCTTCTCCTTGGCAAAGGCTCCTGTTGATTTCCCAGAAGTGATCTAAAAGTCTGGGGTGTGGGCCCCCTCTTTTTATACACAAAAATCCTTTGTTCTCTGAAGGCAGAGAGTGTCTGTACCCAGCCAAAACTCGTTCTGTCCTCACTGGTGCAGCTTCCTAGCAGGATGTGAAGACAGCATTGTGGAAGGCAGACCAGGCCCACTCAGGTGAAAGGAAATCTCCTCGCCCTACTCCAAATACAGCCCAGGTCTATTCAGCTCAGCCCACACTCAACAGGCTCTCTGGAGCCACTGCTCCACCCCAGCCCCTGTCATTCAAAGCCAGACATGCAATACACAAACCTATCAGAGGCATATTGGATGGCTAAGCAAGAAAATACCTACTTTCTAAAAGTGGTATTTTCAAACACAGAATGTAAAAATCACCCTCACTAAAAGATGCGTTTTAACATTCTGAGTTCAGGCATACTACACTTTATTTGCCTACCTTGTTCCCAGTGGTAGTAATGTTTATAAGATGTTAGAAACAAACTCCCCATCTATCCTAAGGGAGCAGATAGCCTTGCAATAGTGAAAAACAAAATTGACAGTAATTCACTATCAGGACAGGCCACACACACCAGGGCATGTCCTACCTTTCCCATACACTGCACCCTACCCAGAGGGGTACCTTGGGCCTACCTTAGGAGTGACTGACATGTAAGAAAAGGCAAGGTTAGGGCCTGGCAAGTGGGTGCACTTGCAAGGTCGACATGGCAGTACCAGACTGCACACAGGCTCTCCAATTGCAGGCCAGAGTTACATTTACAGGCAGCCTATGTGGGTGGCTCAATCGGTGCTGCAGCCCACTAGCAGCATTTGATCTACAGTCCCTGGGCACACACAGTGCACTGTACTAGGGACTGACTAGTAAATGAAATCAGCCAATCATGGAAAAAACAATCCAAAACAACAATTAACAAAGGGAGCACTTGCACTTTGGCACTGAACAGCAGTGGCAAAGTGCCCAAAGCATCTAGACCAGCAAACCATAGTCCAACACAAAACAAAAACACAGGAGGCAAAGGCTAAAAATTGCAGGGGAGATCCACACCAATGGTGCCATCTAACTAACATCTGGGCATAAAAAAACATAAATAGCATAGTCAGTGTGACAGCGTAACCTCTTTTATATGTGATGTGTGTGCTCGGTGAGGTGAATGACACATGATCTATATGTTATGCTGGTCTTACATTATTTTCACTTGTACAGTTCAGAAACCCCGGGACTTTTATCAACTACATTCCATCTTTTTTTGGGTCCTCTCAAATGACTGGTGCAAAGCTCAACCCTGGATCTATATGTCCAGATGGTTATACATGTTATATGAGGTCTAGCTGATAAGCTACCTCCTATTACTAGATCTAACTTCAGTAAATATCAGTGTCTTTACATGATGTTCATTACTTCACGGTGGTATTATTAAAATGATTGATAAACCCCCATTCTAAAAGACCCTCAGAAGTTGTTTAACTTGGAAAATCAAATCCTGCAAACTCAACTTTATTCCTTGCTTGATTAAGAACTCTTCTCATGGTGCCTCGATATTTGAAATGTTTCAATGTCTTCCCCTGCTCTATTTGAAACTATTACTCCTCACTACAATTCCTTTCAATATGTAGTAATTCCCAATATGGGATACTGTTCTTTAGGGGCAACTGGATGTCCACTTGTATAACGTAAAACACTCTTCCCAGCTGTTTCTTTCTGAAACTATGCAGTCTAGATATAGACTCCAGCAGTCATACCTTTTACATCCAAATTGTTCATGTCAGAGTCACTGACTGGTTGGCAGATTCTCTGATCCCCTTCCATATTAAAATGTCTCATCAATGTAGCTCATCCCGATCATCACATGCTGTATATATGCTTTGACAGACGTTTCTCAAGACACCTGCACCTCCCACCAACCCATGAACTGTGCCTTGCTGTTGTCTATCCATTGCTAATATAAATATATCCCATGTCAGAAAATACTGCATTAGTTGTAATATTTTTTGTATATGTTGGTAAAAGTGTATGGACCTGGGCATCAAAGAGTGTGTTCTTGACTTCTTACTATATATTTGTTTTATTTAATGCTGGGATACAACAAGACCATGTATGAAATTGGGTTACTGATTGAGGGGGGTAAAATCCTACTCAAACAGCAACCACAATCCTTGTCAAGGTGAAGACAGAAGGAAACCTTAAATTAACATGTGCTTAACCCTCTTGCAGCTTGACACATGCGCAGTCAGGCTTAACTTAGAGGAAATGTGTGAAGTATTTATGTGGCACTTCAAACAGTAGTAAAGTGAAACACAACACAAGGAGAGTCCCTTACTGATTTAGAACAATAGACTAAAAGGTAGTAAATACTTTAGGACCAAAATGACCATAATCCGATAAGTAGAACCGCAGATATACGATAAAGATTTAAGGGGCATATTATCAAGAAACATCAAGAAAACTGCCGCTAAAGCGGCAATAATGGGCTTGATAATACGCCCTTGAGAATTCCCATAGAAGCCCATGTTCTGGTGTCAACATGGGCTTCTATTGGAATTCTCTGCGGCATATTATCAAGCCCATTATCGACGCTTTAGCAGCAGTTTTCTACCACTAAAGCGGCGATAATTTTACCGCCGTGCTTGATAATATGCCACTAAGTGAGTATAGCACCATGGGTTCATCGCTCAGTGGCGGTTCCTGGGAGGCTGAGTGCTGTGATGTGAAGTCCTACACCAGGGATGTGTCACACAGTGATGTCGAAGCAGTGTTTGGTGAGGTGATGCAGCAGCGCCTAAGAGGACTTTCTGGGAGGCGATGCGTCACAATGTGTTGGTTCTGTTGGAATCACAGTTGAGCTGGCAGAGTACCTTAAGGTCCAGGTTCTGGGTTCAAGATGGAAGAATCCTGTTCTGCTGCTGAGGCTACTGATCAGGAGGCCAGCCAACAAACCCTTAGAGTCACTTTGCATGTCATGGTTATAACTGCAGGTCCAGTCCTTCATACTCAGGCAAAACGGCAGCACGGCAGCAAAGTGCCAGTCTGTCTTGCAGCAAAGCAGCACAGCAGTCCTTCTTCTCAGTCCTCCACATCCCTCAAACTATACAAAAAATCCCTTTTGATTATATTGAGATGTTGGTCAGTTCCATCACATGGGGGTCCATAGCCCACGCTGCCCTCCCAAATTGCTTAATAATAGGCTAATCTGCTTTTAATATTTTTAGAACCTTATTCATTTCACCATTAGGATTTGTTTTGCCATTTCACATGTTACCTAAAATTTCTTTAAATCTGCTATCACTGCTAGTGAAAGGACAGTACATAGTTGTTATCCTTCTGAATTCAAGGAATTTACGTGGAGTTAGACTTACATATACTTCCACTACTTGCATTGAGTACCAATCCTACCACAGAATCTAATATCTCAACACCATAACTGCATGTATCTAACTCAAGGCTCACTAAAGTTGATCAATACTCAATATCTGAAACGTGCAGACTACAATAAGATGGCATTGGGTGGGGGACTGACTATGCTCTCTGATGTTATGTGTGAAAAAATAATTGCTTCAATTTCCTTATGAGGTTGGAACCATGGATTCTAGTACGAGAAAAATCAAAAGATCTTCAGGCAGAAAGACAGACCCTGTGCCCCTTTCTGCACAAAAACAATCCTGCATCCAACACAGATACCCTTGCGCCACCATTTTGCAAGGGTGTCTGCTTTGGCTGTAGGCAGCAAATTGCGCACTAGCGCAGGGGGAGGGACAGGAATGCACCATATTTCATAAATACTGTGCATTCCTGCCATTTCATATTGGCCTAGGGCAGCCTAGCAAGAAGACTTATGGTGCAGCCCTATGCCAATTCTGCATAAATGAGGCCCCCAGGGTCTGTGGATTGTCCTCGAGGGAGCCCATGAAATAGTCAAAATAAAGCAAAATGTGTTTTGTTTGTAAACAGTAAAAAAGTGCTGTGCAATCAAGCATATGTTTTTCTCCCTAATATGGCATCAACAAGTGTATGCTGTACTAGGGTTACCGTCTTCAAAGCTTTCCGGAACACGCATAATTGTAGGTCGATTTATACAAGAAATACAATTGTTATCAAAGTTTATACATTTTTCAGACTTGTATTTAATTGTTCCTATTTTATGCAGACTAAAACTACTTGCAGTTTGAAAAATGTGCTACACATACACTTCTGAAACTGAGATAAAAGTCTGACGGCATCAATGTGTCATTTTCCTTGAACGCCTTAGGTTTGCCATAAAATACTAATCATTGAGATCAAAACATAGAGAAAATAAGTAGGAAACAGTAGCAATTGAAGATAATATTTTCATCTGTAATATTTTTCCTTGATTGTCAATCAACAAAAAGAAAATACTGTTATGTCTGTTAGACCCTTGTGGATGCAGGGATATATGAGGTTTGTTATTTGTCCAAAAATAAACTGCCCAGAGCCAACAATCAACTTGCAGCTGGCCATGATTTTTCATTGTGTATCACCATGCAGCAATTAATATGGTGAAATCTAATGAATGAAAAATGGTTATGAAGTAGACCTATGTGTTTTTGAAATGTGCAGAAGATGCGGAGTTAAGGACTCATGAATATTTGTACACCTCTAAATTTGGGGGATACCCATACTATTATGTGCTTCAGAGGGCAATTTGCAAAATGATTTTTCTGGCATGCTGGATTACATTTGGAAGACAATAATGGTGAGAAATCCTATTTATAATGTTAAACTTTATAATACTCTGCATTCCCACAATTCTCTCATAAAACGCTACCCCATTTGTGTGTGAGGTCAGAGCCTGTGACACACAAGCCCTCAAAGCACAAACTGAATGCATTAACATTTTTTAAAAAAAGACTTGTTATGACGTGGGGGTTAGCTGCAGTATTTGGGTAGGGGCCAGTCTGCAACTAGTAGCAACCTGCTGAAACAAGACATTTTTTTAAACCAGACACTAAGGTGAGAACAGGCTGGTGTGATGTGCATTGATCACATACACTTTTTATACCCACAATGACTTGCCAACCTCAAACTTGGCGGCCTAAAGTCATTCATTTCCCTCACATTTCTGTAAGGGGAAGTTCCAGATTAGCGCGGATCCACATTTTCCTACACTTCAGTGTACCCACACTTCTCCAAATAATACAACAATACCCCATTAGTATATCTGGGCCTAGGGCAGATGAGAGAACAATTTCAAACCAGGTACCCTCATTTTGTTCAGTATGAAGGGGCATTTTATATTAAGAGTGTGCCTAGGGTTTAGTTGACAGGCTAAAGAGAAATTTTGTATTTTTTACTGAATATTGTGTGTTTCTAAGTGTCATTGTACCATGGTAGCTGAAAGGTACTGTGTTGCTGCATTGCTAATGACCCATAATAAACTTTTTGGTGATTTTCTACTGTGATAAGAGATTTGCACTGAGTGAGTTCACAATTCTTTCTGCTATTTTGCTAGTTTTCCTATTTTTGGTGGGATTAATTGCATTCAAAAAGTTGGTCAACATTGCATGTGGAGGAGAACAAGGAGAACATCAATAGTCTCTGGATATGGAAGAAGTGGAGAGGACCACTCCTGAGTCTATTGTGTGGCAAGAGAGACGAAGATCTCAGCCAAATTGTTGACTTGCAATCTATGCAAGAAAGAGTTTAGCCATGGGACTGGCAAAAAATATTCTCTCAGCACTTCGGGATGCAAACGCATGTAAAACATTGTATTCAAATCAGTTCAAATCAGTGAAAAGGGAATGACAGGAATATGAGGGGGCATCACCATCGTCTGTGGCCCTCCTGAGTCTCCAAGGTGGAAATACTGTTTCAGCAAATGACCTTCTTGTCTAACAGAAAGGCTTGACCCATTCCTACTTTAGGATTGGACTGTTATGTATGAACTGTGGCAAACTGCTATCTGTGAGTGAACAGAATGCTGCATGTTGTGACAAGCAGGCAGATGCATATGCGGCTACATGCAAGAAATATTTCTACGAAACTTCTGACACCTTGTTTCCTTGTGATTTTTAGTTATTTCCCCAAAATAGAAAAATTCTTGAAAAACATTGTTGAGGATAAAAAAATGGTTCTTGTTAGATTCATCTTTATTGGTTAAACAATGTTTGTTGTTTTTCATTTCTGTCATAATGTTCAGATGTGTTCACCACGTGTTCACTATGCACAACCCCCCCAAAGAGTCGCAAACCCAAGCTGCACATGGCCTTTGGCTGTACCCAACAGGGATTGGCCCCAACACCTAGCTGTTTTCTCTACGGGTGTGAGAAATTAGTGCAATTTTATTTTGTATAATTTTGTGAAATTATGCACAATTTTACAAAATGCATATCTGACATTTAGCACTATGTCCCTAAATATCGCCTCATGTCAATTTTTGATCCGAGGATGTTTTTTGCACCCAAACATTGTGCAAAAAACAAAAGCACCACAAACAACTGCTTCTCTTGTTCTGCTATTCTCGTGTGTTCATATTACATTTTTACTGTGAATGTCAGCAATTACCTGACGTAGAATAATTCCCCAAATTACTTGAATTGTGCTGGCCACTGTAAAAATGCGCACAGCCTTTGGCCGTGCGCATCAGGGATTTTAATTTTTTACAATATTTTTCTGTAGTACCACATTACTCCTGTGGTACCACAACCAAGAATCAGCCAGTGACATTTGCACAGATCTGCAGTATGACTCATGCAGGAATACTGTGTAAAAACATTTTTTTGGGCCCTCTGGGTTCCCTCCAGAAGTGTCAGGGGGTTGGGGCTTCCCTTACTCACCTCCCTATATTTTTTCCTGAAATTCGGGACATGGAAACCAAGTCCCTCTGTGCTATAATGGCAGCCACCCCACTACCAATGGGAATGCTGTGGGGTAGGGATTTTAGTTTTACCCACAAATTCCATTAATTTCCTTCACAGAAATGTGAGGAAAATGTATGGTTATAAACAAAATCCTTGTTTTGCAGGACATTGTGTGTGAAAAATTCCAAGCCATCATTCACACCTGTCCCTAATGAGCTCAGATTTAATATCAAATGTGAATGGATATTTTGGGGTTATTGAAATCCAGGGCAAATTTGGAGTTGATGATGCTACCTGAGAGCAAATAAACTGTAGGAATGATGCTGGTAGATGGGAAGATCAGAGACTACTTGCAACAGCAGGGTTGTCAATTATACAGCTGTTCCCAGAGCAGCGGCAGAACAGTCCTCAATTTTTTGCAGTTGCTTAATGTCTAAATGAGTCCTTCAACATAAATATCAGTGTGCTGACATTTTAACATTTATCCTTCATAATTCAATTTGAGCATGCACAAAAGCAAACAAGATCTCACAGGGGTGAGGAGTGTGGGTAGTAAAGAATTCCCATCTCATTTGGAATGTTTCCATCAGAAGCAGATCATGTGAAAATACATAAGGAAATTGCTTCACGAGAGGAAGAAAGCAAAGTTCAGCGGAGCCAGGCAATGGGCAGAGTCCAAGGAGGAGGATTCATAATTGGGGCACATCTAGCAGGAGGTGTGGTGAAGATTTCTACCTTTGGATTGTGTTACTTTTTTGGAAATCAAAAACCTTCAGCAAGACAAAGCTGCATTCTTTAGCCGATGAGGGTTTCACAAGGCTGAAAGTTTGGTGGGAAGACCCGCTGAACATGATTTGCTGCTGTGGAGAAGAACATTGTGGGAGCTACCATAAAGTCAGGTGACCAGCGATGCGCATAAGGGGGAATTGGCCGGCAGGTAGGTCCTGGTCTACTGTCAATATTTCTGGTACTTTTTACTGGATTTTATTCTAAGTCACACGTTTTAGGGTTAGACAGGAGTAGCATTTCGCACTCCAATTCCAAAGGTCCAGAACCTGGTGCGCACAATTTTGGGGATTAGGTCTCACTCCAGGCATGAGGTTAGGTGCAGGGTTCAAGGTCTCTGTTGCTTGTTATAACCATGTAGCTCGCACAGGAGTTCAGCCAAGAAGCCATTGAACTCACTCTGGTGGCCATAGTTCAAGGAGCAGGTCCTGTCCTACTTCAGTCAGCAATCTAGTCCTTCCAGGAGCAGAGCAGTCTTTCTGGTAGCAGGCTAGCATGCAGTCCTTCTGAATCTTCCACTGGCCCATGAGTGCTACCCAAGAGGTGGTTTAGGAGGTCCAATATTTATACCTGATGTCAGCCTCTGAAGTGGGGGTGACATCATGCTACCTTCACATCTTTTTCTGGAAAGTTCTCCACTTCCCCTGCCAAAGCTCTAAGTAGCCTACGGTGACAAACACTGGCATTAACTTCCTTTGTGGTTGTGCTAGAAGCAGCACCTTGAAATATAACCGGGACAGGGAACATCTCCCCCCACTGATCATCGCAGGATGGTCCATCCTGCAAACATATAGTTCCCCTTTGCCTTACTGTCTGGGAGGAATACACAAAGCTCAACTGCAAAGCTATTTACAGTCATTTGACCCAGGACACAGGCTGCAGGCACCATATGTTTGGGATAAGAAAATGCCAACTTTATAAAAGTGGCATTTTCAGAATTGTGACTTTAAATCCAAATTTAGCATTAAAGAGGATGTTAAATTACAATTAATTGGAGAATAAACTTGAAATTCCTACATGTTCCCAATCAAAAGTTAGCGCTTAGTCGGTGTCATTAGGGAAACCAATGTTATCCAATTGAATGGATAGGCCTTACAGTTGTGAAAAATGAAGTAAGGAGTTTTTCATGACCGTGGTCAGCCAATGAGGGAAAGCAGCTGTCCCAACTTCTTCACAGAATAAGATGGGGTCAGTGAGACTGCTGGCCAACACCGCTCTGTGATGAGATGTCACTGATTGACACTCAAATTGAGCACTTTAGGGCTTAAAATTGAACCGCCCAGGTCTGAGTCAATTGGTGACACTCCCTCTTGCCACATTTAGTGCATGTGTAGCTCAGTAGCGGCTGGCATCAGGATAATAAAGTGGGTCAGCCTGGGGGTCAGCACGGGGAAGGTCGCACAGGGGGTCAGCGTGAGGGAACTGAAATAATTATTTAAAAATACTTACCTGACGGTCTTCTTCTCACTGATCCTTACCTCCTCTGGGCACAGGCTGAAATTCCCAGCTTCCCCTGTGGCTAATCCTGATGCTGCTCTCATCATGAGAGCAGCATAGGGATTGGCAGAGCACACTGGTTTTGCACTCCATCGGGAGCTGAGAGCCGGTGCATGCCGATCTCTCCACCCAGCAACACAGCTGGGTTGGAGAGATGTCAGCGCGCATGAAAGTGGCATAACGAAAATTGAAGGGGCCCCCCTGCAACGTACACAGAGGTGCCCCTGCTCCGGATTTAATCTGGACCTGTCAGGCCTGAGTGCAGTGCTGAGAGGGGCCCCCTGCAGCTCGGCCCCTCCTGCACCGTGGGGGCTGCGGGGGCTTGTGTTATGCCCCTGGCACATGATGGTTTGGCCTGCTTGAGACAGCCAGCCAAACCATCATGAGCACTGACAGCAGGGCCCACCACTCCTCCTCCCCCAGCTGATGTGGCCCCACCCCTAAGACTCAGCTGTAGGATAAAAATAAAATGATCTGCATTTTGATCATTTTGTTTTAAGTTTGCCTCAGTGGGCGGTGGCGCGACACTCCAGGGAGTATGGATGGGCCACTCCTTTGCATAACATTATACTATTTTCAGGTAATAATGAGTTTGAGAAAATGAATGTACAGATTTGCCTTATTTGGTTCTTTTTTCTCATATATCTCTATTACTATATTTAGATTGAACCTGCTTGGGCAAATTCCTTTGTGATAGGGCCATCATGATTTATCAAAATGCATCTTTTGGTTGGTGTAAGTCCTTGCACCACCATTAGTGATATCAGTCAAGGTACTTTACTGTTTCAGTTGGTTAAACAGAGCCTTTTTTCATACAAGCAGGACTCAGCATAACATGTTCTGGCATCAGTAAGGCACAACAGCCAAAGGAAGTAACCTAATGAACCATAACTATCAAGTACAACAGTAGCTGATGTTGAAACGTATATCAGGGTACTACAATTGTAGTTAGTGTTATTGCGATTGTTGCTACTATTATTATTATTGTTATTAGAGTTATTAATTTCTTGTTGTATCATTATTATCAATCATTATTATATTTCAGGCTTTACATTTTGGAACGGAAAGTACTTATATTTGCAATTCAAGCAATTTTTATTTAGTTAGTGGTTTATGCTAGCAATATAGGCTTAGACCAGCTTACAGGGAATAGGCAGGGTGAGGGCTGGTTTCAGTGCATGTGGGGGCTGGTTTTGGTACTTGGAGCCGGTTAAACTGCTGGTTTTTAA
Organism: Triturus cristatus; assembly: GCF_964204655.1. Taxonomy (NCBI): domain Eukaryota; kingdom Metazoa; phylum Chordata; class Amphibia; order Caudata; family Salamandridae; genus Triturus; species Triturus cristatus. The sequence continues at coordinate 343,712,348 of NC_140587.1, read as the reverse complement.
TGTGCTTTAAAATCAACTGCAAATCCAACATGTCTTAAAGCATGCATGCCAAACAGGGATCAATATCTATCTGCATGAACTTTAATAAAAGTTTGTTTTTGCTATTGGTTTTAATGTCCATAATTCTAGCAAAAACAGTGATTATGGCCACCAGGCCACGAGCAGCATTGGCGAGCCTTTCTACGTCATGCAACTGCACTTAACTATAGTTTTTTTACAGAATGTTGAATGAAATGCTGTCATAGGAAAGTGGAATGGAAATATATATATACATATATATATATATATATATATATATATATATATATATATATATATATATATATATATATATATATATATATATATATATCACTTAAAAAACCATAGGTTTCACACATGTTATAGTTAGGTGGATATTTCACTCGTAAAAAACCAATGAAATTCCCCTGTCATAGTTAGTTCAGATAACTATAACTCGCGCGCCCGCAATCCTGCTCTTGACGTCACATATTACATCACTCATGACATGGTCAGTGGCATCACTCATGACATCACTGATGACATCATCCTTGTGATAGAGTGGCTGTCGCGCGATTTATAGTTATCTGAACTAACTATAACGGGGGAATTTCATTGGTTTTTTACGAGTGAAATATCCACCTAACTATAACATGTGTGAAACCTATGGTTTTTTAAGTGAATTTGCAAGGTTTTTTAAATGCTAATTCCTAACTATGACGTGCGTGAAACCTATGGTTTTTTCAGTGAATTTGTACGGTTTTTTTAAATGCTAAGTCATGTATGTATTATTTTTTTTATATTTATTTTACAATAAACTATGTATTAAAATGTTTTGTTTTTTTAATGGTTTTTCAACGTGCGCGCACGGTACGTGCACCCTGCGATTTTAAAAAAAATAATAATATGTTTTTTTCTGCCTTCGGGGTCTTTCAGGGACCCCTGACAAAGGCTAGGGGGTCAGGAACTCTCTACCCTGCGCCCTTTTCACATTCGCCACCTTCCTTTTTCACTCTCGCACTGAAACAAACAAAATGGCGGCCGACACTTCCTGATTTCGACCGATTCAAATGTTGACTGACATGTAACCACCAATCAGAATTACTCTCGCGCACGTTAGGGAGCGCGCACGGTGCACGCACGGTGCGCGCACGGTGCACGGCTATAGATATGTATGTGCTTTTAACTGCAATTTTCTCAGGAACTACTGAAGAGATTGACACCATATATCCAAAAGGCATATGCCTGACCTGAGGACTACATCTCTGCCAAATTTCAAGTAATTCTGCTCAGCCTTTCGGGCTGTACCTTCGACTAAAGGTCCTATGGGAAAATGCATGGGGAAAACGCGTTTTGGGACCCCCCTTTTTTGTCGGCCCCCGCTTGACGAATCCCCCCGAGACTTTCAGGGTAGGAGCTGAGCAGAGCACCCCATTAGTTTTGAAAATTTCACGAAGATTCGTCAACCGGCGCCAAAGATATTCAAAATAGAATTTTGAGATTTCCTATGGAAACACGGTCCTAACTATAACTATCTACTGACGACCGCCAGTAAATAATATATATATATATATTATTGTGTGTATGAAACTACAGCGCCGCGCCCCCCCGTATGGAAAGGACACTCACCTGAGTTGGAACACCAGACGGGGAGAGAGGATGCAGTAGTTTGCTGCGTAAGGTGTTTGCCAGATGAGACTTTGTTCATTTATTGAACCCGCTTATGAGATGCCGGGACAAAGTGCAAGCCACTGCCAGCAGGACTGGGAAGCCACTTGGCTTTTTGAGTGAAGATTCACTGTATTTTTCACTCGCTATGGAGTGCATGAAAACCCGACATGGACCAGGTGGGAGCAGCGCTAAAGTGACTAGGGAGGCTGGTTTAACACTCAACATCAATCAGAGTGGACAATTCTCTTTTTAAACCGGCCCCCAGGTGGAACAACAATCACTTGATGGAACATGGCACTGAGGAAAGCCGACAGGCTGAAACGCGTCTGCCTAGCATTTCATCTTGCATCTAACTTGAGCGCTTGAATTTTAGAAATAAAAAGCAGCTGACAACTCCGAGCATGTGTCGGCCCTGTTTTCTCTGTGGGGGAAAATAGGGGATTGGAGTCTATGTTAGAGCGGTATAGCAAGCACCGCTTTCCGGCACGCCCTCCCGGTTTGGAGCTCCGTGCAGGACTTGCTAAAACTTGATATTGTAGGAAACTACAGCGCGGCGCCACCCCGTATGGAAAGGACACTCACCTGAGTTGGAACGCCAGACGGGGAGAGAGGATGCAGTAGTTTGCTGCGTAAGGTGTTTGCCAGATGAGACTTTTTTCATTTATTGAACCCGCTTATGAGATGCCGGGACAAAGTGCAAGCCACTGCCAGCAGGACTGGGAAGCCACTTGGCTTTTTGAGTGAAGATTCACTGTATTTTTCACTCGCTATGGAGTGCATGAAAACCCGACATGGACCAGGTGGGAGCAGCGCTAAAGTGACTGGGGAGGCTGGTTTAACACTCAACACCAATCAGAGTGGACTATTCTCTTTTTAAACCGGCCCCCAGGTGGAACAACAATCACTTGATGGAATATGGCACTGAGGAAAGCCGACAGGCTGAAACGCGTCTGCCTAGCGTTTCATCTTACATCTAACTCCAGCGCTTGATTTTAAGAAATGAAAAGCAGCTGACAACTCCGAGCATGTGTCGGCCCCGTTTTCTCTGTGGGGGAAAATAGGGGATTGGAGTCTATATATATATATATATATATATATATATATATATATATATATATATATATATATATTCACTGAAAAAACCATAGGTTTCAGGGGCGTTATAGTTAGCTGGACATTTCACTCGTACAAAACCATTGAAATTCCTCCGTTATAGTTAGTTCAGCTAACTATAACTCGCGCGCCCGCAATGCACTGCTGATGACGTCACATATTACATCACTCATGACATGGTCAGTGACATCACTCATGACATCACTGATGACATCTCAAATGACATCACTGATGACATCACTGATGTCATCATCCAGTGAATGTGTGTTTTTCTGAAAATTACATATGTTTTGTATATGTATATCTCAAGGTCGATGGAAGAATAAATGGGTATATAAGTGTCTAAATGGATGATTTGTTTTTGAAAAATTGATTGTATAACTGACTGATTAAGTGTATCTTAGTGAATACATGGCTTAGTGAGTAATGTTTGAATATGTAAATATCTGTATCAGTCTCTCACTTTGTGTATAAGTGGCTGCATGGGTTGGTGAGTAGCTACATGAGTGTCTCATAGGTTATTAGTTGGTTTTTTGAGTATCAGTATGAGTGTCTGAGTGTCTGTATGGTTCGGTGGGGGGTATTACGTAGCGCAGAGGTGCATGAATGAGTGACTCACTGTTTGTATGTGTTGAAGACAGCATGTGTGCAGGACTGTATGGGTGGATGAGTGTGTGCATGGGTGTGTTAGTGAGTGAATGACTGTCTCAATAGTGTCTTTATGAGTAACTACATATGTTTTAAACTTGTATATGTGACTATTGATGTATATAAGTGAGTATATGTGAGAGTGAGGAGAGATTGAAAGAGTTCCTGTATGAATAAGTATGTGTTTCTATAAGTGATTGTTTAAAAGACTAAGTATGTGTAAGTTTCTTTAGAAGTAAGTGTGGTGGTGTGTGTATAACTGTATATGCAAGTAAATGGATGTTTGATTCTTTATTAGCATGAGTGACTATGTGTGTGAGTAACTCTATGGATGAGTGGCGTTGTGTAACAGGATCTATAGGTGTATGAGTACATATGATGAGTGAGTACATGTATGAGTGACTGCATAGGACTGTTGGTGAATGAGTGGATGTGTATGTGGATCTTAGAATTACTGAATAGGTTGTTGTAACTGGTATTGGTATGTCCATTGTTTTGAAATTTTTAGTTTCTATTTTTGAATGTGTGTATCAAAGGTTATATTAGGGGGAGAGGAGGTCTGTCACTCCATCACAAGGATGATGTCATCAGTGATGTCATTTGAGATGTCATCAGTGATGTCATGAGTGATGTCACTGACCATGTCATGAGTGATGTAATATGTGACGTCATCAGCAGTGCATTGCGGGCGCGGCAGTTATAGTTAGCTGAACTAACTATAACGGGGGAATTTCAAAGGTTTTGTACGAGTGAAAAGTCCAGCTAACTATAACGCCCCTGAAACCTATGGTTATTTCAGTGAATTTCTAAGGTTTTTTCAATGCTAATTCCTAACTATAACGTGCCTGAAACCTATGGTTTTTTTCAGTGAATTTCAAAGGTTTTATAAATGCAAATTTCTAACTGTGCCTACAGAGATAGGACATGTGAAGAAAGAAGAAAAAACGCACAGAAAGAAAAAAAAGAAATGCAGAAAGAAGCAACAGAAGTCCTCAAAGACAAAGAAAAGTGCACGAAGAAGGATAACGTGCAGAAAGAACAAACAGAAGAGCAGAAAGAAGCCTTGTTGCAAAATCATCCTGTACCCTCAACTTCTTCAGACGGATACTGGTGGTAACTGAGTCTGACTAACCAGTCCTAGAGCCAGTGCTATGTTAAAAGACACTCAGAATACAGTGAAAACACCTACATACACTAGGGAACACTATGCGTTGGGGTCCCCCTGTGATTAGCATGACCTCCTCTGTAAGCCCCTAGTATATAATAGGGCAGGGGATTAAAACTACCTCTTAAAACATGCCACAGAGCGTGTTTGCACACGTCACCTCAGGCCCCGTCCCCTCCCTTCCTCACTGTGTAAACACGCCCTGTGGCCGTTTTAAGTTGGGAGATTAAGTCCCCTTGAATCCTGAGGGTCCCTAGGGTCCAACTAGACCACTAGGTACCTCCAGTAAGCGCCACAGAGCTGCATTGCAGAGAGATGTAAAAAGGGGCACGGCCTAGACCACCTCTCTGCAACGCAGCGCAGTGGTGCTTACTGGAAGCACCTGGTGGGCTAGTTGGCCCCCAGGGTCCCTCAGGAGTGAAGGGGAATTATTTCTCCAACTTAAAACGCGCCACAGGGCGTGTTTGCACACGTTAACTCAGGCCCCGTCCCCTCCCTTCACCACTGTGTAAACATGCCCTGTGGCTGTTTTTAGTTGGGAGAATAAATTCATTTGAATCCTGAGGGTCCCTAGGGTCCAACTAGCCCACTAGGTACCTCCAGTAAGCGCCACAGAGCTGCGTTGCAGAGAGGTGTAAAAAGTGGCACGGCCTGGACCACCTCTCTGCAACGCAGCTCAGTGGCGCTTACTGGAAGCACCTGGTGGGCTAGTTTGCCCCCAGGGCCCCTCAGGATTGAAGGGGAATTATTTCCCCAACTTAAAGCGCGCCATAGGGCTTGTTTGCACACGTCACCTCAGGCCTTGTCCCCTCCCTTCCCCACTGTGTAAACACGCCCTGTGGCCGTTTTTTAAGTTGGGAGATTAAGTCCCCGTGAATCCTGAGGGTCCCTAGGGGCAAAATAGACCACTAGGTACGTCCAGTAAGCGCCATTGCAGGGAGGTGTAAAAAGTGGCACGGCCTGCACCACCTCTCTGCAACGCAGAGCAGTGGCGCTTACTGGAAGCGTACAATGCATACAATGAATCCACGTGGAATGTATTTGCACCGCTAGTAAAGCTCTGATGTGTCTCACGCCCTACCGTGCCTAATCCCGGTGCCCCCTCCGGTGGGTACTCTCCAAGTAGACACCCTTGTCGTTTATTTATACAAACATGGGTAGCTATTGACGGGCACATTTAATACACACGCACACCAAGCCATTCAGAGGGGATTCGACAAAAATTCGACCAAACAATGCAAGAAACCCCCCTCACGGTTAATAAAACACACATCCACCGCCGGATGTGTAATACTTTTTATTTTACTCTGTGGAAAGGAGACGAACTTCACTTGAGAGTCACAGCATGCTCCTGGCTGAGCCCAATGCTGTGTTACACCCACCAGTGCCCGCCGAGTGCCACACACCTCTGTGTTGTATTCCACCAGCTAGTGCGTATGCTATGACACTCTCTAACAATGTGCACTGTAACACCACCCCGTGAAAATGTCATGCAACACTTGCCTTCGCACGGGTTATATTGCCCCATCTGATGTGCCTTCCTCGATGCCTATGTTATAACGCACAGCGCTATGCCATACATATTACAATCTGGGATCCATATCTTTGTCACAGTGCATATGCAACGTTACACTCCCCAGCACATATTTTATATTACAACTTTAGAGACTAGTTATGTTACACAACACTGCCCTGTGCATATTACACTCCAAGGCGCATATCGCATAGCACGCGCTAGTGCCTGTGCTATCTCGCACTCTCCAATGAATCTGCCATTGCGCACAATGTATTGCATATTATATTTCACACCCCGGTTCATCTTATATCACACTTTTTGGTGCATAGTTTATACCATATACTATATATAGTTTTCATTTTCAATCATGCTCTCAGGACTATGTTCTATATTACACTGCGTCCACCTACCCTTTTCATGGGAATTACATTTTGCGTTGGGGGGTGGAGGGTCAGGGGGTGTTTCTGCCAAGTGAGCCCGGAGTCACAGTCACAAACGTCCTCTTCTTCCTGAATAAAAGTGTGATTATGCTGCATACTTGTTCATATTTTAAGTAGTTCGCACAGACACACATTTTAAAAACAATAAAGTTCCTAATACCCACCTTCTCTGAACAGTTAGCTTGCTGCCCCATCCACCTCCTCCCTATCCTCTGTTGTCTGAATCCATGGACTAGCCTCCTCCCTCCTGCCATGCATGGTCTGATGTGCTGCCACTGCCCTCCATTTAGCATGATGTACCAGTCCACTCCTCCTGTCCCCCATTGCCCATTTCTATGGCCCATCATTGACCTCCTGCTTAGCCTCTGTGCTTAGCTTGCTGCCCCTTTTCTCCTTCCCCCTGCCCTCCGATGTCTTTGTTTATGCCCCTGCTCCATCCTTTTTGCCCACCATGTTCCATGGACCTGCCATTCCTATCTACTCTGAGTGTTCTGTTGAGCTGCTACTCCCCTCCCACCTGCCTAGCATTGTCAGATGACTGTAACTTGTCCCTGCCACCTCCACCCTGTCTGTCCACATGCCATGAACCTATCCCCTTCCTCCTGTCCTCCATGGTCCATTTTACTGCCACACCCTTCTGCCCTCCTTTGTCTGTTGTGCTGCAACTGCTCCTCCTGCCTGCCCCGCATGGTCTGTTGTGAGGCCTCTTCCCCTGAACTCTCTTGTCTGTGCCCAGGTCCTGACCCTCCCTTCTATCCTCCATGGTCCTTTGTGCATGCCCCTGCACCCTCCTTCTTGCCCATTATAGCCATTGTGCTGCCACTAACCCTCCCGCTTGCCATGCATGGTCTTCTGTGCTGCCATGGCCCCTCCCACCTTCCCTGTGTGGTCAGCTAGCTGCCCCTGACCCCCTCCCACCTTCCCTCCATAGGGTGTGTGTATGCCATCCTAGTCTCACTGTTGCTCTCCATGGTGTGTCTTGTTTCTAGTGCCCATTCTGCCTGACCTTCATTGTCATCTTGCTGCTCCTGCCTGCCCCCTTGCCCCCAGCCCTCTGTTTCCAAGTGCAGACCCCTATTCCCTCCCTCCTGGCTTGTCTGTTCCATTGTAATGCCCCTGATCCGTCCCTCCTGCCCTCTATGGTCTGTTATGCTGCAGCTTTCTCTCCTGTCTGTCCATTATGGTCAGCTAGCTACCATTGCCTCTTTCCCCTCTGTTCTCTGTTGTCCATGTGCATGGTCCTGTCCCCTCCCTATTGCTTTCTATGGATTGTTGTGCTGCACTCCCGTCCCGCACGCCCTGTGTGGTGTATTGTGCTGCTGCAAACCCTGATACCTGCCCCTGTAGGGTCAGTTTGGTGCACCTCTCCATGTCCCTCCTGTCCTCTGTTATCCGAGTCCATGTCCCTACCCCAATTCCTCCTGCCTACCATGATCCAATGTACCATAGTTGCAACATTTTGAACTTGGTAAGAGGGAGATTTTGAAAAAAAACTGGGGTATTAATTTTCCCCTTTGAGTTACATTGAAAAAGAGGAGATTGTAGACAGGAGACAGATCAAATAAAGCCCATTTGAGCTTAAAAACATTGGACGTTTCCTGGCTGAAACGGGTCTGTTGGCATGTATGGTTGTACTACCACTGCCTCTTCCTTCTGCCCACAATGGTCTATTATATTGCCACAGCCTGTCTTGTCAGTCCTGTATTGTTGGTTGTTGCCCCTGCCCCCCTTTCCACTGCCCTCCATAGTCTGTTGTGCTGCCACTGCCCTTCCTGCCTGCCCAGTGTGGTCAAATTGTTGCCTCTGCACTCTCCTACCTGCCTTCAATTTTCAGAGTCCGTGTCCCTGGCCTCTGCCTCTCAACAGTATCCCAATGAACAACTAGATTGCTAACATTCTATATTTATTACAAAAGTGTGGAACGCCTGACGTCATCTTGATGTAATCAAAACTGTAATACCTAGAGCATTTCCTTTAGAAATTACATATATGAGAGGGTCTTATTTGCATCAAAATTATGGTTAGTGCTCTAAAAAACTAAAACGAGGACACATTTTCTGAGTTTTCAAATAGCGACAAAGAACTTTTAAATTATTTGTAATCATTATTTTTTTTAGCCAGTTGACCACTTGATTGAATGTTGCACCTAGGGGAGAGGATGAGGTGTTACTTCCAGAGCTGTAGACTTTGCAACTGGGGAACCAGGTTGGAGTTTCTGCTTCAGCTCAACATTCTGTGATTCTGATCAAATCACTTAATCTCCCCATGTCTACAACCAAAATGAATTTGATCTTGTGTGATGTAACCAATGCTCACGTAAAGCACTCCAATACCTGACAAGTCTGCACTATATAAAACTGCAAATACACAAAAAATAAGTGTTTTGCACACTTCTGTCATTGGGCTACACGTGGGCTACATCTGGGTGATATTTGTGCTGCATTTGGGCTCTTTTGTCTCTGGTGGCCATCTTGGGAGATTTATTTGTTATGAAGTTTCCTAATTGCCTCATTTACTGCAGTCTCCTCAGTAGGAAATGCTTTCAGTTTTTTTACTTTGATTCCATCAAGAAGGTATTCAGATATGTCACACATTTGCCATAAATTCTGAATGTTAGCACTCTAGTTGCCCATTAGATCACTGTAGTAAAGCTACTGCTCACCACGGAAGTCTGCTGCTGGTATTAAAAGTGCATGTTTCAGTCTGCATATCAGAATTTTTTAATGAAATAGAAGAGGATTTGAGAAGTCACTCAAAATGTGCCCTAATTTTTCTTTCTTCAGCCCTAATCATAATTTCTATGGCAAAATGAACCCCCTCATTGTGTTCCTTTTTAAATTAAATGTTTTAAGTGTTACCAGTTTATTCCAATCAAGATGGTTTCAGGTGTGCCATACTTTTGTCATAAGTAAGACAGTAAGCGCTCTAGTTGTTCTTAAGAACACTCTGGGACATTCTGTCATTGGGCTATACTTGGGCTACATCTGGGTGATATTTGGGCTACATTTGGACTCTTTTGTCTCTGGTGGCCATCTTGGGAGATTTATTTGTTATGAAGTTTCCTAATTTCCTCATTTTTCTGCAGTCTCCTCAGTAGGAAATACTTTCAGTTTTTTACTTTGGTTCCATCAAAAATGAATTCAGATGTGTCACACATTTGCCATAAATTCTGAATGTTAGCACTCTAGTTGCTCATTAGATCACTGTAGTAAAGCTACTGCTCACCAGGGAAGTCTGCTGCTTTTATTTAAAGTGCATGTTTCAGTCTGCATGTCAGAATTTATTTATGAAATAGAAGAGGATTTGAGAAGTTAAAATGTGCCCTAATTTTTCTTTCTGCAGCACTAATCATAATTTCTATGGCAAAATGAACCCCCTCATTTTTTTCCTTTGTAAATTAAATGTTTCAAGTGTCACCACTTTATTCCAATCAAGATGGCTTCAGGTGTGCCATACTTTTGTCATCAGTAAGACTGTTAGCGCTCTAGTTGTTCATTAGAACACTCTGGGACATTCTGTCGTTGGGCTATACTTGGGCTACATCTGGGTGATATTTGGGCTACATTTGGGCTCTTTTGTCTCTGATGGCCATCTTGGGAGATTTATTTGTTATGAAGTTTACTAATTTCCTCATTTACACAGTCTCCTCAGTAGGAAATACTTTCAGTTTTTTACTTTGGTTCCATCAAGAAGGCATTCAGATGTGTCACGCATTTGCCATAAATTCTGAATTTTAGCACTCTAGTTGCTCATTAGATCACTGTAGTAAAGCTACTGCTCACCAGGGAAGTCTGCTGCTGGTATTCAAAGTGCATGTTTCAGTCTGCATGTCAGAATGTTTTAATGAAATAGAAGAGGATTTGAGAAGTCACTCAAAATGTGCCCTAATTTTTCTTTCTGCAGCACTAATCATACTTTCTATGGCAAAATGAACCCCCTCATTTTGTTCCTTTTTAAATTAAATGTTTTAAGAGTTACCACTTTATTCCAATCAAGATGGCTTCAGGTGTGCAATACGTTTGTCATAAGTAGGACTGTTAGCGCTCTAGTTGTTCTTTAGAACACTCTAGTAAGCTGCAGTAGAACACAAAGGAATCAACTGACAGTCTCTGCCCTTGGATGTACATGTTTTACTGAGAATGTCAGACTTCATTCTCACATGACTGAGAAAGATAGTGTGAATTTACAGAAAATATGCTCTCAGTTTAGCTTATTGATCACCTTCCAAACCTCTGTGGGAAAAGCATGAGAAAATAGTTTTCTCTGAAACATGATGCATGATATTACAGCAGAAGGCTTTTTCACATGGTAAAATCACCTTAGAACACACCACAATTCCTAAAATGAGTATGGTACCATCAACAAATGATTTATAATGTAACTAAAGTCTTAAAACCTTCTATTAACTGCAATGCTTTTTAATGAGGTGCTATCATGTATATTGGTCCCAAGATGGCTGCCAACACTTCTTGGATGAAGTACTGACAGCCAATCAGATCTCACGATGAGATGTGTGGTTAGGCTCCGCCCAGATATATCTATCTTTTTAACTCTAATTTTCTCAGGAACTACTGAACGGATTTACACCATTTAAGCAAAAGGCATGAGTCTGAACTGAGGATACCTTTTTGCCAAATTTGGTGTAATTCCGTTCAGCAGTTCGGCCTGTAGCTGCGTCAACAGGTCCTATGGGAAAATGCATGGGGAAAACACGTTTTGGGACCCCCCTTTATTCTTGGGCCCCGCTTGACAAATCACGTGAAATTTTCAGGATAGGAGCGGACTGGAGCTGGCCAAAAGTTTGGAAAATTTCGCTAAGATTCGTCAATCGGCGCCAACGTTATTCCAAATAGAATGTTGCGGATATCCTATGGGAAATAGGTCCTAACTATAACTACCTACTGGCGACTGCCAGTAGGTAATATATATATATATATATTTTTTAATTATTTTTATTGAGGTTTTTGCATTGGTAAACATGAAACAGTAAGAACCGAAGAAAACAATGTCGCAATGTTCATAGTATTATTACCACTGCAATAAATTGCCAGTCTCACGTTTACAGCATTAACCAACATTATTTTCTGGGGACGGTATCCACAGTTTAACTGTACACATCACCTATTCTGTTGCTGCCATAAATCAACTTTAACTTTACACAGTATCTGCCATCAGGGGGGTATGTTTTGTTCTCTATGCGATACACAATGCTCCTATAACTCGTCCACATCTGTGTAAGTGAATGGGGCCCATATATGTTTGGGGTGGGATCTGGCTGGTAGCAGCTCCCAATAGCAGGTCAGCTGATCCCTGCAGTACGTTATGTCTTTTGTCCAGGCCTTTGTTGTTGGGGGTGGTTGCTGGTCCCCAGTGCAATGCCACCTATCTTTTGGCTGAAAGTAAAAATAGTGCCGTGAGCCTTCTTGCTGAGGGTGGGATATCGTGTACATATCCCAGCAATGTCACTATGGGGGCTCTCAACAGTGTCTGCTCAGTGATGGACTCCATGTGGTTGAGTGTTTTAGTCCAGAATGTGGCCATGGTCTTGCACTCCCATGCTACATGTAAGAATGTCGCCCCAGGGCTCTGCAGCACAAACAAGACGCTTCTGTCCTCAGCCCCATTTGGTGTAATTGCGCCAGAGTGCGGTACAGACAGTGAATATATTTAAAGTGTGTGAATGGAAATATATTTTAGAGACACATGGCACTCACCTGATCTGGGGTTTTTGTTGTCCTGTGATAGGGCACTACCCCTTGGCTCTCCTCACCATGACTCAAACCTATCACTGTGCAGCAGGCGCAATAGCACTGGGATGCAAAGGCCTGAGGGGTCCAATGAACACTGACTATTGCTGTAGTTTACTATCTAGGGCTAGGGGGCCATTTTGCTAATTTGCACTAGAGGCTATCACGCCATTGCCATGCCACTGCCCTTATTGCAAGTCCTAGAATTAGAGAGGACCATGCACTAATGTTCTCTCTGTTCATTCATTTAGTTAAACATACATGATATGGCTTCTAGTGGGTGCGCCTGCGTGCTGTGCTAGCTTGGCTTACAACACACAGTGTGAGTTGCTCTGACAACATTTGTAAGGGCTGCTTGTGGTTCTCAGTCTGGCCTTGTAGCAATTTTGGTAATTGATGGAATATTTTAGGTCTGGCATTAGTTAAGACCTTTTGATTGTACTTAACCTTTATGTATTACATATTTGATTATAAAGGCTTTCAGCCAGGTTTCGTCATTCATTGGTCTGATGTTCTGTCATTCACATTTCCTTCCGCTCACTACTGCATACAGCACCAGGCAGTGGTTCGCTCCACCTCAGCTGCTGGCTAATGTCGCAGTGAGTGATGGCCTTCTGCCTATTCATAGAGAACAGTCCAGACACAAAGTACTTGCTTTCGAAGCAGTGTTTTTATTATTACTTTCCTTTTGGAGTTGTCTTTGTTAATTTGACGTTTGCTTTTTTCACAGATTGCAAAACTATATTCACTTGATAGGGAAATGACTATGAAAATGAAATCTTTTTAGAACACACACAATGGAGTACATGTGTGGGCTGAGCATGTAAGACCACCTTCTAGCTCAGCTTGATGTCTGTGTACAGGTAGGCTGACACAAAAGGGCGCCTTCAGGCATTGGTGCTGACCCCGTTGATTCTTTATATTGTGAGTGGGCATACATAGTGGACATCTGTAGTGATGACTGAAAAGGCTGCGCACCCATTGCATTCTACCTGATGAGTGTAACTCATTGCCACTGCACAGCAGCAGCCGCGGCCCGTGGAGGGAGTTCCGTGGGGTGGAAAGGCGGGGCGGGGGGTACTAAAAACCGGAATATGGATAATTGGAGGTAAGTAAACAATTAAATAAATAAAACGAATTTCGTTCGTGACCTGCATCGCAAAATGCGATGGAGCGCGCGCTACGAAATTCGTTTTATTTATTTAATTGTTTACTTACCTCCAATTATGCATATTCCGGTTTTTAGTACCTCCCACCCTTCCCCTCCCCCACCCTGCCTTTCCGCCCCACGGAACTCCCCCTACGGGCATCAGCTGCTAGTAAGGTATGAATATTGGGGTAAACATATAGCCTGAATGCAAATGCACTGTCCCTTTTGTGATAACTGTATTCTGTGTGGCAAGCTGAGTACTATCATGTCATTTTCTAGCTCAGGCGTTATCATTTTCCAGGCTTTTGCCCTTCCACTGGGCCATGTGAATTACTCTGTCGACCAGGAGGAAAATTAAAAGCCCCTCACATTAGACCCATCAACAGCGCTTGGACCGGTTCCTGGGAAAGAAATGAGTGTGAAATATATATGTTAATTAAATCTTCAAACTTCACCTGGCCTTGGATGTCATGCTTATGTACATGGTTAACTATTACATTACTAATTGAAGCTGTGCTATTTATTCCAGTTTTCCGTTCTGTCTGTTGGCTATCTTTGCAACCACATCTATCTATCCAACTTTACCCGACTTTGCAACTCTATCTTTTCAGCTCTGTCTATATTTGCAACTCCGTCTATAATGTCTATAATGTGACTGTATCTATCTATCTATCTATCTATCTATCTATCTATCTATCTATCTATCTATCTATCTATCTATCTATCTATCTATCTATCTATCTATCTATCTTTGCAATCCTCTCTCGTCGTTTGCAATAAAGATTTACAGAAACATTACAAAAACGCACTGGCAAAGGTGAGAGGCATGCAGCCGACCCCTGACCTCTTTGCAGTACTTCTTTTTTAGTGTTAGACATCGATAGAACACGGATTACACTGAAAAAACGATAACTAATGGTCAAGAAAATACTGCAAAATAAAACGATTCCATACTGCCCACGAATGTGTTTGCAAATTTAAGAAAGCAAATAAAGCAAATATGGATTTTATTGTAAAGCGGCTTACAACTAATGCTGAATGATTTTCTTTCTCTCTGACCACAGAGATAGGGAAGTCTTTGATGGTGGAACATGCCTTGTCTACATTTGTAGTATTTATTTCATCTTCTAGTATACCTCTCACTGCGAACATTGCATTGTGACTGGATAGAAAAAAAGAATAGGAGCGCAAGACGAATTTAGCCAGGAGAAAAATATTGTTTATGGTTCAGTATTTCAAGTGGTGTTCCTTCTCTCTGTCGGAACTGCCTTTTGAAGTTGTATAATCGGCTAAAAGAAGGATTATCTGGAGAAACCTGATTTTTCTTATTTTTCTCTGGTTTTAAAATTAATGTTATCATTTTATAGATTGGGTTGTGTGAAATAAATACTTGTTATGATGCCTATCAACATATTTTTTTTCCTTTCGTGTGCATACTTTTTTCATGAAAACAGCAGAGATTGAATGCAAAAACACACGATGCAATATAATTTTAAAGTTTAATAACTTGCGTGAAGAAGCGTTTGCACTGGTACATGAACCGTTTCTTTCCCCAGGAGGGGTTCCTGTCTCTGGAGTGCCTTCCATGTTTTTTCACGTTTTACCCTTGCATGTGCTTTCTGTCTGTTCAAGCTTTGTAATCGTATTTGTCATCGTCATCTGTCGACCAATATTTTTCGAATATATATTCTAATTGAAAAACAAAATAGACAATTTCTAAGACTGTGACACGATGTTCACTTGCATAGGTTTGGAAGAGGTTAAACTGGCCCTCAGCAAATGTGGACACGACAAAGATTTGCAACAGCTCGTCTCTCTAAGACATGAGGGGGATGTAGAAAAATAGATGGAACGTGGAAAAGAGAAAACAGAAAAATAATTTGGAAAGGTGCGAAGTTGAGTTTGGAGACTGCTTATCGTATTCATTCTAAGATCTGCAGCATCATTCAGTGTTGGTGTATAAATAAGCATGCTTATCTGTGAATTTTGCCTCACTTTTACACATCATTTAAGCACAAATCTTGCCTCGGCCCGGCCCGTAGCCAGGAATATTTGTTTGGGGGGCATGGCCCTCAGTTATTTGTTTGGGGGGAATGGCATGGTCCGTATCGACAGGGTAGTGAGGGTATCATATTAGAATATCATAGCCCAAGTATATTTTGAAAAAAATATTTTGTTCTAAATATTGTTTTTGAAAACATTGCATCACTGGCGTTAACCCGCAATGGGGAAGACAATAGGCCTGGCATTGGTTCCCAGCCTATTGGCCTTGTCAATACCTGTTTCGTTTTGTCAATTCAATTCAAGTTTATTCGATTCCGACAGAGAATCATAAAAGCTTACAATTCAACACAAATTGAAAAAAGGAAAGAGTTAATCAAATCTTTAAAAACAGGTGCAATAAAATCATTTACTATTTTAGTGTGCAGCAGTTATAAACTTCCTTCTAGTGATGACAGACCTCAAAAATCTTGCCACTACCACACATGTATACAAGTCCGGAAGCAATTGTAAAAATAAGTAGGCTGGTCTGCATTGTCTAAAATTTAACGATTTCATTAAAGGCTTAATAAAAATATTCCTTAAGTCTGTATAAAATTTGCAGAAAAACAGTACATGGATAGTTGATTGTTTAGAGATCTGGTCGCAAGGACAGCATGGTAATTGATGAGACCAGTTATTGGTAATGGGGAAACTTGTCCAGCAATGAAAAATGTCTAATCTAAAATGACAAATCTATGTTGAGCATTTAAAACACCAATTAAATACGGTTGCATCGTGTAACACGTCAGTACCATTTGATTATGTTGTACGGTGGGCTTCACAAGTTCCAGTGTTAATCTCTTTTCCTCTAAGTTGTTCAAACATACTCTCTTTAATGATACTCTTGATATATGCAACAGAGATTCAGGATTTTCGTAATATTCAGAGTGACAAATATCATGCATGACATTTTTCATGTACTTTAATCACGGTATTTTCAGTGCGTGATCAGCACCGCAGCAGTCTTGTACAATGACTCTGTTAAAGCCCGTACAATCCGATGTCCATAGCTTGTGCCAAAGGAGGACTGGCTGCACCCTTATCAAGTATTCCAAATAGGTTACGCCCAATTCCGCATGACACACAAAATTATAACAGCTGGTTGAAAGCCCTAAAAGGTTTTTAAGAAACCCTTTTTCTATCAGCTGTAAGGAATCAAACATCTATGTGTCCCCACAACTCAAAACCGTTCATCGCTATTGACCGGCATTTGGCGTTAAAAATGCTCAACATATCCCTTGGAAATTTACATCCCAGTTTCCTAGAAAAGTTACTCAGACCCGCAATTGATCTAAGGAACTGCATTCTTCTCGATTTTACTGCACTTTTCCAGTTACCATTGCTATCGAATAAAATTCCTAAATACGAGAAAGCTGATGTTTGAGGTAAAATCTAATTTTCTATTGAAATATTACGCCCCTTGGCTAACTTTCGACCAGCTTTCATAACGTCCGTTTTACCTATGTAATTAAAAGACCCAAATTCTCCACAAAATTTACAAATGTATCTAAAAGGCGCTGAAGAGCGTTGGGGGTGCGAGCCATAAGCACCGCGTCATCCGCATACAATAATACTGGTACTGGTCTATTACCGATTTGAGGCAGGTCAACACAGGAGTCCACAAGGGTACTGCCCAAGCCAT
The DNA here is from genome assembly GCF_964204655.1 of Triturus cristatus. NCBI lineage: Eukaryota > Metazoa > Chordata > Amphibia > Caudata > Salamandridae > Triturus > Triturus cristatus. Next base: position 343,695,213 of record NC_140587.1, on the reverse strand, counting down.
TGAAGTGCAAATAAAAATAGAAATGGCATGAGTACGTACCCCTGCCGGACCTCCTTTTTAATATCAACTGGGCTCGTGCATTCTCCATTCATACCATATTGAATCTTGGCAGAACTCATTGAATACAACTATCTGAGAAATTTGACGATGGCACAGTCAACACCCATTTAGGCCATAATATACCAGAGTTTATCATGGATTACACAGTCGAATGTGGAGGACAAGTCCACAAACGCCATGAACAGGTTGCCCCCTTTTATTTGTGTGTACTTGCTCACTAGCAAATTCAAACTGGTGGCCTGCTCTGTGGTCCCAACACCCTCGCGGAAGCCATATTGAAAGTCGGACAGAATATTGTTACAATCTGCCCACTCCTGTAGTCTGTCCAGCACAATATGACCCACCACCTTAACCAGCGAGTCCAGCAATCAGATGAGTCTATAATGTTCGGGACAGTTGCGGTCTCCCTTTTTAAATATTGGCACGATATGTGATTCCGACCAAGACACTGGAAAACCAGCTTCCCGAAAAGACTTAAGGACCAGGGTCAGGAGAGGGGCCCAGAGATCAGTGTTGTCCCTAAAGATGTCAATCGGGATCCAATTGGGGCCAGGTGCCTTTCCTCCCTTGCTGGCTCCAAGTGCCCGAATCACCTCCTCCAATGTGAAGTTAAAATCTAAATATTTACACAAAAGAGTAGGCCCAGGGGAGACATCTCTTGTCCCAGCCACAGAGTTATCTTGATCTTTTTAAGCCGAGCTCATATATAATTACACAAAATAGGCCACCCATTATTGTTCTGTAATTACTGCCTCTAGTCTGGATTTATCATCATCACAACAAAAGGGAGAATTTACAATACGCCAAAATAACGTAGAATCTTTATTGTGGCTCACGTCTTGCAGATGTTCCCAAGCCTCCTCTTTAAGAACCTTTTTGCAATGGTTTAGTGCTAGCTTGTAAGCCTGTCTACAATTTTGTACTTCTATGTTATTCCTAGGTAACTCCTCCAAGGCCCTCTTTAATTTATTGTGTGCAAGAGTGTACGCATGGTCAAACCACCCTTGCTTTTTCATTACCCCTTTAGTCTGGTTAATAGTCAATCCAGCACTAATCTCCTCGCTGATGTGTCCAACAGCCTCCACGACCGTACTAGCGTCGGCAGTCTCATCCAAACAGACCTCAAAAGCCCTACTCTGTTTTATAAGAATTTGCTGTAAAAATCGGGATGGGTCAACCATGGACCTGCGCAGGGTAAAGCTATTCGAAATGGAGAGTACTATGTTCTCTGCGGCAAGGGTGGATTGCCCTTGGCCAGGATTATTCTGAACACTAATATCCAATACAATACCCTGTGGAAAATGATCACTCATTACGATGTTATGTAGTATAAAGTTAAGAACTAGTGCAGAGTAACGTTTGGGAAATAAGAGGAAATCAATGACACTCCTACCCCTGCTACAATCAAATGTACAGGGTACTACCACCGGGCTCCGAGTTTGTTACTAAAACCTAGATCGTATTGTTAAATGGTAGCGGCAGTCGTAGTCGATAACCTTTCAAGTATTGCCCGGCGGTAAATCGCCTCTTATACCATTCGATGCTAAACCAACAAAGAGGCAGGCGCCGGAGACTGGAAGGCAGAAAACAAAGTTTTATTCTCTCCGGAGGAGAACACATCAGATCCGACAGCGAGGTATCGTCACGAGGTGCTCTAACTGCATCTCTGAGGCCTGGCCTCTTATACACAGGTTTATGACTTTATTGCAGGTTTATCATACATGGCACATTCTTGAGATCGCTTTGATACATGAAAAGAACATCCTCAGAATCCCCACTTCAAGCTCGTTCCCACACATATTTACAGTGGAAGTCCCCACCCCACCCACAGTAGGAGATGGCTATCACACAGCTGGACATTCCGCCAATTCCCGGGGGTGTGTGCGACCGGTCGGGTCTCAGGGGGTGGGAGGAGGCCTTGATCTACTGTAATCCCTTTGATGTGGGGTGTTTCCTTTACAGTAGGGGCAATAAACTGCATCCGCAGGGCTAGGTGATGGCCTGGGATCGGTTCGCACAATTGGGCGCAGAGGAAGGGGGTTATCAAAGAGATGCATGACCATGTATGGGATGTCGGTCAGGCGTGGGATGTGGTTCCATGGCAGGGTCGCAAAGAAGGAGAGGGTTTATGGCCCGTGTATGAGAGAGTGGGGGGGTGGCCGGCGCGCGGGGGAATGCTCGCAGCGCCAGGGGGACGCGCTGGCGATCGGCAATGAGCAGGGAGAGAGACCAGGGTGCCTAAAATGGCTGCCGTGCGTATTCCTGTGTGTTGCGCTGGGGAGAGACAAGATGGCGCAGATAATGTTCAGTTACGAACTACATTTCCACAGTCCTCCCTTTTAACATATCTCGCCAGCTTGTATAGTTCGGATCTATCCCCATAATGCCGCGAGCTTCTACCTTGTATACAGCTTTCATATGTTCCGCTTCAAAGTTCCGAGTTTTAGGGCGGACGGGAATAACCTGACACATTTGTACATAATTACATGTAGTTGATGGGATAGGCGAGGAGGCAGTGCATACAAAATTACATCAGCTGCGCCACATGTCAGACCCAGAGATAGGAGGAGGGAAGCTTGCTCGAGCACAAACATGATACCGTAAAGTAAAAATGTTTCTGGCAAAACAAGGGATATTTCGTATATTACTTAAGGCCCAGACTTCGTGTGGATCAAAAATAGTCAGCATAGTCATGTGCACGGCTGGTGTTATACAAATGTCATTATACAAAGTTAGAGTTTCTTAACTTATCAGTGTACAGTTGGAAGTGACTGATGCAATATCACGAAAACTCGATTGGAAGATAGTCAATAAAAAGCGGTTGGGAGAGGAACTCAACTTAACATGAGTTACAGTCAGGGAAGGGAGTTCTTCTTTCCAGTGTCCTATTATAGCGAGCCATCACTGGTAAGCTCTTATTGTTCTTCTTTTGTTGGCACTGTTGAGCACCGGCGGTGGAGCTAAGGTCCAGCTCAAGTCCAAGTTTTCACGTAGCAGGGTGTGACCATTCGTTGTTCTCGGATCACAGTCCTGTTCCCTAACACATTTTATCGTTAAATTCAAAATCCATATAAAAGAGAGAGAGAGAGAAGGGGTGTGGCGTGCTTTGGGATGCCGAGGGAAGAGGGGGTGGAGTGGGATCGGATCAAAAAGCGGACCAAGGAGAGCAGAATCTTTCAGCACTGGGCCCATCAATCGGGCTCGACGGGTTGGGACTTCAGGCACGCTGGTCAGCGAGCAGGGGGGCCTCGAGATAGCCCTTTTTGCTTCGTATATCATGCTGATAATGGTGCCTCGTCTCACGCCCTTTTTGCTTCGTTGCTCCCCCCTTGGTCGATGCCATAGATGTTCCATGGTCCGCAGCCAGGCTGTGCGTCACGTCCGACCCCTCTCTTCCGATGGCCGCAGGTTATCTTTGAATGAGTACAAGAAACAAAATCTTAGAGAGTTGGCAGGGAAGACATTTACACACTTCATCCTCTCTCCCAACCACCGAGTAGTTGGGGAAACGCTTTTATCGGTCGCTGTATGATTGATGTCTATTAACTCTTATGTCGGTGTGTGTTACTAATTTATTAATCATTGCTGTGGTGCAGGTTTCTGTGGGTGTTCCTGTCCATCGTCTGGCCTGCTAGGTGTCGATTCCTGTGCCCTATAATCGTTGCAGGAAGCCCGATATCTGTCAACTTTCTGGTCTATCAAAAAATTCGAACCGGCTTCTCCGGTAGAGACTCGTTCTTCTTAACACAAGTTCTGTTAATACACATTTTCCTCCGAGGACTGCTAAGTTTATGAAAAAAAAGAAAAGTGCGAGGTGCTACTGTCATGGGTTCACAGGTATCTATTTCGGGGAAGGACACAAGCTAAACATTTTTCTTGCTGGAGACAATAGGTAACCCTCATTAGTTTAGGCGATGTACCTTTGGAAAATAAAGTCATCGGCTGTTTTGTTCGGAATACTCTGGGACGGCTAGTACAGAGCTGGGGTGATTCTGGGAGGACGGGGTGCTTGGACATTCTAGTTCGGAACAATTGGGCGGGGGCAATTCTGGGCGGTGGAGATGGTGTCGTAAAAGCTCTAAAAACGAAAACCACTGACATATAGTCCCCGTGATGAGGGCCAGATTGGGAGACATCAGTCGTCTTACCTGTCCTTTCTTTCTCAGCCAATTAAATTCAACATTTTGCAGAAAGGAGAGGTAGTAACGTGGTAAAGTACGGTCGTTTTTGTTTCTGTCAATTTGTTCGAACACCGCCGTGTTTGAGGCCAATTATACACATACTGAGGAGGTATAGTGTCGTTAATATATTCAAAAAGAAAGAGGGCAAGAGAGCCTTCAGCGAGGGAGGGAGAGAGAGAGTAAGAGAGAGAGAGAGAGAGAGAGAGAGAGAGAGAGAGAGAGAGAGAGAGAGAGAGAGAGAGAGAGAGAGAGAGAGAGAGAGAGAGAGAGACGTGCGCATCAGGTAGGCTATTTGGCATACGTACGACACAAAACGAGAGAGACATGTGTACGATAATAGGCTACTTGGTGCACACACAACATGGAGTAGCATGGGTCAGTTCTATGTAAGAAAACACAAGCGGGGGAAAGACATAAATTCGGTGATCACGTACACACAAATACCGGATAGGGCGTGACAGAACATACATCAAGCGCAGAAACTTAAGACGGAGACACAGGGCTACGTTGAGTATGGGGACCTCTCCTTTCCTGTCCTCTTTCCTATGCACGCTGCGTATTTTCAGTACTTTTGTAATTTATTTTGCGGGGGTGTCGGACCTTTTACCCCCCTCCCTTTGACCGATAGACAAGCACTTCAATCATACGATGACATTCTCTTCAAGCGACCCAGGCATATGAAATGCATACACATTTATACCGTATAATCGTAACACACACGCACAGTCATACCATACAGTTTTTCACGTTCCCAATGGTGGTCTGCACTTCGCGCACTATCCCACAACGTTTGTCTATTTTTTAAATTTTTTTATATTGAGCATGGTGCGGTCCATGTCCACTCCATTCTTCAGTCGGAACTTCGTTGTGACCTATAGAGAGGGAAAAGAGGGGGGGTGTGTGCAGTATTCAAAGTACGTTAGCGCGCGTAGACACGAAAAAGTTCTACTTACCACGTACCAGGCTAGTTGCAGGGGCGGGTAATACCACAGACCTACTATATCCTTCCCTTCGACTATACAAGACGCTCCATTTTATTCGCATCCTAAATTCGGGTTCCCTTGTCGTGCATTTGTTTCTCAATTGGTTGCATATTATAAGGTAAGGTACCGTACCTTGCATTCGGCAGATGCCTTAAGCTATAGTAAACCATTTTCTAACAAGTCTGAAAAAAAGATAGGCGTGATGGGTACAAATTTCATTAATTCAAAATTCAGGCAAAAAAAAGAAAAAGGGTCTGCATTATCTGCCTTCTATTGCTTGGGAGTAACAATCATTAAAAACCTCTACCAACCTAGACGATCAGTTATGACGCCAATTCCGTAATTCCTTCGAAGAGCCTTTTATTTAAAACAATGTCAGCATACAAATACGGGCCTACAACCGTTACAGGCCGGCCACGGTGTGCGAGGCGTTGGGTATCATGAGCAACTCTACATTAACATGAAAAAAATTAAAAATGACAATAAAAATGGAAAGGCCAGCATTAATAAGGTTGTTTGTATGCTCGATCAGTACCCTCCCCGTCCCTCCGCCCATCATGTGTGAAAACATCGCGTTCATATCCTGTTAACATGAATGTCAAATAACTGAAACGCCATAGGGAGTTGTAGGCCCTTCCTACATCGGCGCCATTTTGGGGCGAGGTCGGGCGGGTCCAGCGTACAGTCTAAGTCCTTCCGCTAACTAGCTGCCAGACCAGAATCCCTTTCGGTAGTTCGAGAACTTTCGTTAGAGCCAATGGAAAGAACAGACAGCATGAATCGTGATTCGGGGGTGGGGAAGCACAGTTTTTGGTCCTACCGGGTCATGTTGAGGTTCCACCGGAACTGATCCGAGCGGCTAGGCTACAGTGTCTCTTGATAATTCAAACAGAAGCTTGCGTCAGCATGGCGTCACCACGGTCTCGCAGCAATGCCATGATCCATTCTCAGGGCGGGACAGCAGGCGGGTCTCGCTGCCGACGCCTTGAATCAGTCTCTCTCAGGGCACCAAAGGGACATAAGATGGCTGCCGCCCGGGGCAAAGACAAGTTAATGTGGAATGATCGAGCAATAGCGGAGGTTGCCCCCACCGGAAGTCCACGGGATTCGAATGTCAATGACTCCCGCAGAATCTGCAAAGTCGAGAGGGTGTTTTTCGAGGGTGGGGCCCATGCCCAAGCAGACAAGCTTCCGAGTCCAGGGCCGTCTTTCGGTGGGCCAGGCCTGGATCCGAAGAACCGACCGCCAAAGTCCAGAGGCAGCAGCAGCTCTTCGGTACAGCCACCGGGGTGGGTCCCCCGATCACTCTGCTGCGGGGACCCACCTCTCGAGTCAAACGCTCATGGCAATCTTGGTGCAGAAAGGAACCCGCGCCTGGGTGGCTGTCCGGCAGGCAAGGCGTGAATGGCTGTCTTGTCGCAGCTGGCCGGTGAGTGCAGGGGCGCCTACTCATCTGGACGGCGAGTGAAACGGCTGGGTGCAACTCAGCTGGCCGGCGAATGAAACGGCAGGGTGCAACTCAGCTGGCCGGCGAATGAAACGGCAGGGTGCAACTCAGCTGGCCGGCGAGTGAAACAGCAGGGGTGCCTTCTCTGCAGGCGAGCCTCCACCTGGGGAGGCGGGGGAGGCCCGTCCGCGTCGCTTCCCCCCTGCCAGGGCACCCTTTGCTGCCGGTCAAAGCGGAGAATGGGAAGGCCAGTACAACGTGGTGGACTCCACCTTGGCGCTGCCAGAGCCTCGGCGCTGCGTGTAGCCTCCGGCCTATCCCCACAATCGTCCGCCACTGATGTCGATGGATTTTGCATGGCTTTTATAGCCCAAAGCCGACTAAAAGGACCGCCCAAAGCAGGTCAATGTTGCTATTTCGAAGAAGGAGGGGCGAGGACTGTCATGTAAATAGTTGTTTAAAAACGTGTTTTAATGTGTTTACCCTGTTGGCGTGTTTGTTATACCTATAAGTTATTAAAATGTTATAACTATACTACTTTGTTGGAGTGTTGTACATATTTGCAATCTGGTAACGAGCACAAGGATGTTACTGCGTAATCAGAAAAAATGACATAGCCCAATTGTGCGTGATCTAGCCCAGTTCGGTGACGTCGATGGTGGGTATCAGCAGGCTTCCGGTTGTGTTTACTGGGCGGGGTGGGTGGTAGGGCAGATATGTTTAGGCAGCGAGAGTGATGGAGCTGAGCTACCTCGTGGCCATCTTGACCGTGAGCTTGGCTCCTTCCCCTAGTTTCATATTTTTCGCAAAGGGCTATTTCCTAGTGTTTATTAAAAGAAAAAGGATCCCATCAGTGGTCTACTGGTTTTCAGAGTCCTTCTTTGTATATTTATGCCATAGTTTGCTATAAGCTATAGCGACTAGTCTATATTTAGTGAACATGTCCTTATTAGGGGTGCCTTCCAGTGGAGCCGGATGGTTCACCTCTAATAAGCGGTCCGGGCAGAACCAATTACCAATCAGTGGGGAGAAGATAGGCATGACGGGTTACAACGGGGACAAAAGTCAGCACTACCTATCTTTTCACTGCTTGCAAAGACTAGATAGAATATCTGTATTCCTCGTTATTTGTAAGCAGAGAATACCTCCAAAGAACAAATATCGAACAACTAGTGTTCGGACAATCAATCAATCAATGGTGAGAAAGAGATAGGCACGACGGGTTACAATGGGGACAAAAGTCTGCGTTACCTACCCTTCACTATTTGCAAAGACTAGACAGAATATTTCTATTCTACGTTATTTGCAAACAGAGAATATCTCAAAGAGCACTATCCTTCAAAACAAGCAATATTCGGACAATCAATCAGTGGGGAGATAAAAATAGGCACGACGGGTTACAATGGGGACGAAAGTCTGCGTTACCTACCCTTCACTATCTGCAAAGGGAGAGAGAGTATTTCTACTCCTCCCCGTTTGTAGACAGCGAATATCTCAAAGAGAACAATCAATAAGCAATACTAGTATTTTCAATCACTCAATCAATCGTTTCGCAATTTGTCGTGTTTCACGACCTTACCCGGACCGCATGGACAGTTTCTCGTCTTCCGCCTCCAGCGCCCGATCGTCCTCTACTCTCCGTATTTGCCGCGGCACTCCTGATGGTTCCCAGTCAGGACCGTAGATCACTCGAGAGAGGTCTGCTCGGAACCAGTGAAGTTCGGATGATCGGCTGCCAGACGAGGGTCTTTCGGGCAGGAGCTCTCCCGATCGTTGCAGTCGTTCACTCTGTCGTCGGGACCTCTCTCTTTGGATCCACGTGTCGCTGATGGGCCCCACGCTTGGGACGCCAATTGTTAAATGGTAGCGGCAGTCGTAGTCGATAACCTTTCAAGTATTGCCCGGCGGTAAATCGCCTCTTATACCATTCGATGCTAAACCAACAAAGAGGCAGGCGCCGGAGACTGGAAGGCAGAAAACAAAGTTTTATTCTCTCCGGAGGAGAACACATCAGATCCGACAGCGAGGTATCGTCACGAGGTGCTCTAACTGCATCTCTGAGGCCTGGCCTCTTATACACAGGTTTATGACTTTATTGCAGGTTTATCATACATGGCACATTCTTGAGATCGCTTTGATACATGAAAAGAACATCCTCAGAATCCCCACTTCAAGCTCGTTCCCACACATATTTACAGTGGAAGTCCCCACCCCACCCACAGTAGGAGATGGCTACCACACTGCTGGACATTCCGCCAATTCCCGGGGGTGTGTGCGACCGGTCGGGTCTCAGGGGGTGGGGGGGGGGGGCCTTGATCTACTGTAATCCCTTTGATGTGGGGTGTTTCCTTTACAGTAGGGGCAATAAACTGCATCCGCAGGGCTAGGTGATGGCCTGGGATCGGTTCGGACAATTGGGCGCAGAGGAAGGGGGTTATCAAAGAGATGCATGACCATGTATGGGATGTCGGTCAGGCGTGGGATGTGGTTCCATGGCAGGGTCGCGCAGAAGGAGAGGGTTTATGGCCCGTGTATGAGAGAGCGGGGGGGTGGCCGGCGCGCGGGGGAATGCTCGCAGCGCCCGGGGGACGCGCTGGCGATCGGCAATGAGCAGGGAGAGAGACCAGGGTGCCTAAAATGGCTGCCGTGCGTATTCCTGTGTGTTGCGCTGGGGAGAGACAAGATGGCGCAGATAATGTTCAGTTACGAACTAAATTTCCACAGTATTTAAAGAGCAGCTTGTTAAGTTTCTCCCCATACCCTGAATGAACAAAATGGGAGACATTGTCACCCAATGGAGAGATCATGCCACAGACTTTATCAGCCAACAATGGACAAGGTTGGATGTTAAAGTTGCCCCCCCAGCAAGAATTTGTCATTTAAACCCTTACCCAGAATAGTTCCCAATTCCTCATCAAGTTGGCACAGTGTGTCCATTATATCCAGGTTACAAGCATTATTATAAAAATTAACTAATATCAACGAAATAGAGGTTGTGCAATCAACCTGGACAATTTGGTAAAATGGGTTAGATGGATTTACTGTTGTGCTATTGGAGGGCAATTTATTAGATACATAAACACAGAGGCCACCCTTTGATCTACCATGGCTGAATGGAATGGCTCGGGAGTGGAAGGTCTTGAAACCATTTAGATTCATAGGGTCATTGGCGCAGGTTTCTTGCACCATCATATTCGCGAAGTCTGTTGTGAACTTCAGCCATTCTGGAATGCTATGTTTGCTGTGAAGCCCCGCAACGTTCCAACTTAAAACTGTAATATTATTCCCTGATGATATCATAGGGATCTTGTTGTTGTCGTCAATATCATCAATATCATTTCCAGAAAGATTACAATAACCAGTAGGGTTATGAGCCACGTTCCCGGAGGTAATATTCTCTTGGCTAGACCCATGAGCCCCCTGACTACCACAGTTGCTGCAAGATGGATCACAGTTATTACAAGGAGGAACGTCATTGAAAGCATTAGAAAGGAGACTATTGTTGTTTGAGAAAGGTGCATGAGGGGTCGTTATGGTTAACTGATGTGGGCTATGCTCATTATTGCAGGGTGCAATGCTATCACCTACCCTCTCAGCATCTAAATGGACATCAGCCAGTAGCTGAAATAATTCTAACCTGCACACCTGAATTCTTAATTTCTTTTTTCACACTTTTAAATTAATTAACAATACATGAATCTAGGTGCTACTTTGTTTACTGACCAGTCCCTGCCAGTTGTAGAATCACTGAAAAATGCCACACAATAGTGTTGCAATGGTGCAAAGTGCACTTTTCACACGCCAAACATGGCAGTTTTGTTTCCCAATTTAAGCAAATATATAAACATTATATGTAAATCTGTGAGTCAAATAGTAATGCCGAATAGTTACATTGTTTGCGAAAAGCCTGTCTAAAGAAAAAACATTAAAAAGATTTATAGTGAACCTATACAATAAACAATCTTCATTGGGTTATATAGGTGCATGTATTGCATTTTATTTTGCAGTATTTTCCTTCATTTATGTTTATCGTTTTCCAATATAACGAAGCATTACAGATTCCATGAAGTGTTTATCAGTCCTAATGCATTTCGGGATGACCCTTCATCAGGGGAACACTGTAAATAACATGAATCAATTAGAGTGCTTGCCATCAGCATAATTTTAACAAAATCAAAATTATATTCTTCATTGTTTTCTTTCTGGCATTCTAGGTATATGCCTTGATCCGCTAGTACATGCATGAACACTTAATAAGAAGAATGTATAGAAAAATTCAAGCTTTTAGCTATATTTAAAAAAGGGGACGAGTCTCCAGTGAACCCATGGTGTGAATCTTGAGCTGTTAAAATGTAAGTGATAATGCCCCTAATAACACCAAAAAGTGAACAACGTAAAAAGAGTGAGCCTAAGCTCCTCACCTATCAATGAACTGAGTGTACGGGGTATAGAACTGAAAATAAGGAACAAGCAGAAATCAGAATCCAGTCTGGTCCGGTAGCACCTCCGATTCAAACAGGTTCAAACAGGTTGCTGCAGACCGCCACAGATCCTCGCAGGATGGCGTCCCCAGTCTCACAGCCCACCATGAGCCAGGGACCTTGGGCGCCTCGAATCTGGTCCCGACACCGGAATCGCCAGAGAACGCCAGAGAAGCAAGGCTTGTATGCTGGCCAGTCGGGCCTGCGGCCGGCGCTGAGTCGTCTCGATCATGCCCAGTAACTCCGGGTCTCAATGGCGCTCCGCACGCACAACCAGGGATCGAAGCCCGCAGTGGTCCTATGGAGTCCCCATAGCTTCCGAAAGCTCCGAAAACAGTGAAGGATGATGCGGGTAGCTTTCCATAATAGTATCCCTGCAAGAAATCGGGCCAGGCAAAGGGGGAATCAGGATCTTTTCCGGTGAATGCAGAGCGGAGCTCAGTGCGCAAAATCAACCTTATTTAAATCAATATAGAATGTATTCATTAAAGTCAGTGGTGTGAGAAAGATACCAGCATTATCTATAGTAGCAGAGGCGCAGTCCATCCCCTGCTCAGCAGCAGAGCACGGCTGTAGTTTTTGCAAGCGATCCCTGCCTGGAACCGGAGCCTCTCGTTTTGTCATAGTTTTTGTAAAATGGTATAGCTGAGGAAGCTGCCAGGCACTTACCAATATATGTAAAAAACTGGCTAAAACCAAACCAATTTTTTGTTCTCAAAAAGCACATATGGCCGTAGTAGTCCTTGCAGTGAAGAGGCCTACTTTTTTTATATGTGCTGGTTGTGTAAGAGCGTAATGCTGTCACTCACAGTAGTCAGACAATGCAGAACAAGGCTGTCCTCTTATACCATGCTCTATGCTATAGTAGGCGGAAGAAAATTGTGAATGAAACAACAACAGACCAATGGATAGAGAGGGCTAACTCTAGATCTAATAATAGTTGTTATGTGCTCTCCTATACGTGGCCTCTATTGTTATAGATGAGCAACATTATAGTGATTAAACCATGTCGCAGACGCTGACCTGCCGCCGTCGCTAATGCTAACCTCTCGCCCTGAGTATCGGGCCACCTGTGTTGCTGCTGCTGCCGCCTACCCGGGGACTACAATTCCCACCAACACCTGCAGCCAGGACACCACCTACGTTGCTCCAGCGCCAGGTGGCGCATAAAATCACCTGGGAGCTCCCGCGTCGCGGGACGCGCGCGGCGAGTGCCGGGAGAAGCCCGGGAACAGGGCGGGACCGTCTTAGGCCGTCAGAGGCCGGAGGAGGCTGGGCAACATCCCTAAAATCCAAAGTTATTGATTGGACGATGAGGTATTGCCGATTTTTATCAATAACTGGACATGCACATACATTGAAATAGTGTTATGTTACAATGTTAGTGTTATAAATGTTTATATAGGTTAATTATTTTGTGATTGTGTTATACCCTGGGATTGCAATTGTATACTTTCGGCTCTTTTTATCCCTCGCATCCCAGTAATTAAGTGCATAATTAAGATGGGGAAGCGGGCTTGTACTGTGAAGCAACAAAATTTTGCTCTCCCAACAAGTATTTCTAAACCTACATCTATAGATAGAATGCTAGAGAAAGCATTAGGAGCAGTGGCCACAGAAATAGAACGTACAGAGCGGCACCTTTCGATCACCCTAAATTTAGAGTGAGCCCGCAAGTTTGTGATTCGTTAATTGACACACGGGCAACAGACTCAGAGTCCACCAAAGACCAATTTATAACCGAGGTGATACAGACCCTGGATCTCTCTAGAGATGCCATCCCCCGGTGCCCTGGTAGAAAATGTAAAGAAAAAACAAAACATATTGTTAAACCACCTATAAGAAGGAAAGTGGTCAAGGAAAAGAGCAATCAGGGTGGGAATCACATTGAGGTTAGGCCAGAACCCATTAATGTTCAGCCCGTGTGGGTTTCATTGCTGGTGACGAATCTCCAGCAGCAAATAAGAACTATCATTAAAGAAGAATTAATTCCTGTAGTGGCAATGTTAGATAGGCTGTCAGCAAAGTGGAACAGATGTGCAAAAAATAAAGAGACGTCTAAAGATATAACTAACATAGCCAGTATGCCGTGTGTTCAGGTCCCTATGAGCAACGTGCAAGTTGGGCCCCCCATATTCACCAAAGATTCTTGCAATTTGATATCACAAGAAAAATCCTCAAACGATGGGGGGGAAAATAATATCTCTGTGGGGCAATGCCTAGTGACAACAAATTTGGCGCATCAGGACCTCCCTCGGTTGGCAGGGAGAAGGACACTGGAGGACACTCCTAGGCGGGGGACGACTGATATCCCCTCAAATCAGGACCGTAATGATCTAGATCAAAATAACCAAACATATTGCCCCCCAATTATAAATTTACCGCCGGAGTCTGCCCCATATGTATTGGTACTTGCAGGGGCCCCAGAACTAAGAAAGGGATTAATTGAAACACATCAAGAGCTAAAACACAAAACCATTCATTGGTTAGCAAATCATAGTGATTTTGGTTATGAGAACACCCATGAGATATTAACTACAAGAAGGGTAGGATGGATAGGCGAGCATCACAAGGATATTCATGGGGATTGCGTAGTAATTAATTTTAGAAACCCAAGCATTATTGAACAAATTTTAGCGACAGAATATGGGAGGAATAGGGGGAGTAATATTTTACTCCCTTTAGGATATTTCTACCCCCCAATATGTCCTTACCACCAAGATCATTTCTATCAGTTGAAAAGGAGATTGACTCCTAAAAGAGTGGTACCCCCAAACCCAGGCCAGCTGCTGCATAATCTTCCAATTTTTAATATTCCAACTGGTAATAGGTTCAGTCCCCTTGAGGGAGTGGACTGACTGAAGGGACCCAATATAACTAATAATGCGGGAATAGCCTCAATAACATTAGACCTAGAGAATCAGGGTAGTCTAATAGGGCCAAATTGTGAGTTTGAGGACGGATTGGCCAGAGGGAGCATGAGCGGCTCCCAAAATCTAAGCCACCCTCTTTCTCGGTCTGACCACTTCGAAAACCTTGAACAATCATTGGATCTAGACCCAAAACCCCCCGATGCTGCTGAATTAACAAATGCTTTTTTAAATCAGCCAATACTGGTGACCCCATGTAAGAACTCATTGAATACCCAGGCAACAAGTGTTTTGTCTTGGAATATTGCGGGACTAAACAGTAAACTAGATGACCCCGAATGGGGAACTTTTATTGATTATTTTGAAATCTGCATGTTCCAAGAAACCTGGGCAAGAAGAGAGGTTTCCAAATTAGGCTATGCTAGTTTCAACATTCCGGCAACCTCGGGGGAAGAAGGGAGACCATCCGGGGGCCTTACAACCTGGGTGGGATCTCATCTGGGGTGTACAGCGGTTCAAATTGACACAGGGTCAAGTGACATTTTAAGCGTCTTGTTACGGTTTCCTTCAAAGCCCCCTGTTGTCTTAATAAATGTATATTCACGACCCTCTCCTAATGGCAATGAATCCAACACAGTGGAAGAGTTAACTACTTTCCTAGGTTCTATTGATACTAATCAGATGATTATAGTAGGTGGGGACTTTAATTGTCAGTTTGAGCCGCTAGAGGGGTTACCTCCTGATGGTTTGTTTGATGAGGACCACTTTTTGAAAATCCCAGAGTCAGGATGTCCAAAAGTCAAAATATGGTCCCCACTAGTGATTCAGATGAGTTGTCTCACTTTGAGACACTCCCTCCGAGCTTGCAATGGGAGATCTCTATCCGAATCATCGAATGGTTATACGTTCCATAGCAAAAATCAAGGGTCTATATTAGACTATATTTTTATTAACTCACATTTTTGGGATAGGATGATGGATTTTAAGATAATCCCACGTCTAGATAGTGAACATTCTGCACTAGTTGTGGAACTTAAAGCATTGAATAGGCGGAGCCTGTCAGTTACAGATAACCCTTCTGATTCTAGGGTGATGGTTTCGCATTGCAGGAAGAGAGTGAAATGGTCAAATTTTAGCCAATCCGAAGATAGATTGGCCAGCTTATATGATGCCTTGTTACCGGTTTTTACAGATGCGTCCAACTTATGTAGCCTGATCAAGGAGGGTATCAGAAGGCAAGGAGACGTTGGTTGGTCCAGATTTGTAGGAATCGTGGCAATCGGCGCTGCCTCGAAGTATTTAGGATACTGAAATCTGATTCAAGCATCCCGATAGTATACTCGGTTGCAGGTTTCTTGTTTTCAATGTGGTGCACTAGAAGGGTTTACCTGAGATCTCGAAATAATGCATCAATTGCCCTGTAGCAAGTGTGATAGTACAGTAAATCCAGTAATTATTTTTGTGCTTCATGTATAGTTTTATATTCAAGAGCTTTTGCTTCTTTTTATACATATGTTTTTTTTAGCTAATTTATGTATTTATTGCACCACACACTTTTCGAAGTCAATTGTGTAACCCTTGTCCAAATCCTATATCTCAAAATCCAATGTATTCTTAATATGAAAATGTGTGTACAGTTACCATTGTTTTTATCTTTTTTTTTTCTTTTAATCATGACTGACAGCATGATGTAATTTTAGATGTAAAATGTTTGCTGTGTGTTGTACTTTTTAGATCATTTTGTCCGAAATAAAGTATTTTTTTAATTGAATTGATTAAACCATGCACAAGAGAATTTTGTATAAGTCACATCCCAAGCTGAATTACATCAAGGTGGTCTTGAATGTGAGGATCAAGGAAAATGAGAAACAGTGAAGTAAAGTGGTTGGCATGAGATCTTACAACCTATTCAAAGCAATGAGCAGTGATTTGCACTCAAACTTTCCTGGTTACACCAAGTGCAAGTTAGTTACTGGATTGGTATCTTCTTTTCTAGTTTAACATTAATGGACAGAGATTTTGCTTAATTCTACCAAGATAATACTAGCACACTGTGTTTAATAAAACACTGATCACACAGTAAATTAATCAGACGCACGGTGTCTTTTTTTTTAAGTGAAAAAGTTGAGGCGTCAGGAGTGAATACCATCTCATTGCGCAGCAGTACTCTGGGGCTTGTAATGAGAGAGGATGTGAGGTACATTAACTTTCTGCTGGTACAAGCTAGGGTGCCATGCAGATGCACATGCTGCATTTGCACCCTGGGTGCCAGACTGACTATTTTTTGATCCAAGGTAACACTGCACTAAAGTTGCTGCTCAGCCTTGTGTCAAAGGGAAAGAGAAAAAAGTGCCTTACCTACTAAGATATGGTGCAATTTTTCTGTCCCCCAGCCCCGGCACACTATGGCAGCCAAGTGCCAACAAAAACAACCTTGCACCATAATGCAAGGGTGTGTGCTTTCTCTGAACATAGTACAAAAACAAGGTTTTAAGGATTTACCCACTTTGGAAGGGTGTTGTACAAAGCAACACATATGCAAAGTGGAAATATTAGGAGACATTAACACATTTCTCTTTGTTAAGCCTTCAAGGAAATTCGGGGCAAATCCCTTTCTACTAATGTTTGTAGATAGGAATTTGCATCAAACCCCATTGGTGGTTACATGGGAATACCCATGCGTAACCCATGGAATGCCCCCTTCATTCAAAGCAATGCAAAACAAAGCAACTTTGTATTACTTTGGCATACTAACCAATGCAAATCCTGATTTGTGTTGGATAGTAAATCCCACACTAACACTCTGAGCTGGGTTTCAGTCACACAAACCTGGCGCAAAGCATTAGTAAATCTGGGCCCCAGTGCATTGGAAGGAATACCGTCCTGCATGGTGACATTGCCCGTGCCGGTCACTAATTTGTAATTTGACTAAGATCACACTTTTTGGTCAAGGCTGGAAGCTGGGATTTGAACTTTAGTTTGCCCGGTTTTTATATTGTGCAACTTAGCCAATAAATTAGCCACTGGATTCCTTTTGCATTTCACATTTTACATTTAAAACCAAAGGACCGTACGCCTTATTTGGTTCTCCCAGTAACTAAATAGTACACTGTGTTAAACAAATAATATCATCATATGGTAAATTAATTCAATGCAACACAAATTTCTTTTAAAAAAATGATCAAAGTTAAAGAAGGAAATTCAAGGGACATTACCTCCATTCTCCACGCCTGGTGATGCTGGCACCCTGTCATGGCTGGAAAGAAGCTTGAAGGCAGGTGACTACAGCTCTCAAATCATCATTTGGGGGCCTGCTGCTTAGAAGCAGCACACCAGCATGATAACCCTGTGTGGTGAAACGGAGGGGGCCAAGCACAAATGGAAGCTGTTGCCCTACACAGCAGCAGCACTTCAGTGACTATGCCGGCTCCATGCTCCAGGTTGATCAGAGGCAGCAATAGCTTGTCTGATGACTAAGGGACAAACAAAGACAGCAGAGCTCGAGTGCACAAATGGCCCCCAACTTCAGCGTCACTTTCATTTTCTACTTCCAAGCTGAAAGTGCTTGGAAATGCGTCTCCTGTCAGCTCCCCCCATTAGAGTTCTCAACCAACACATCATGCCCTGGCAGGCCTGATAAAGTACAGGACTGCCTGCAGAAAGCGAAAGGAATATTACAGTGACTCTTAAATTTTACATTACAAGACTGGAGGCAATAAATTGCCACAAAGAGTTAATCCCTTGACCTTTTGGAGGCAACGCTTACTATAGTAGAATTAAGAATACATGAGTACTCGCTACCGACTTGAGGCCTTAAACTTAGGAGACATCGTCCACCAAGGGTGATGCAGTGCAAACTCATCTATCGCAAGATTCTTTATCTTGACATGCGATTTCACGTTGCCTCATTCCCGATCTAAACAAGCCCTTGTGAAGAGTGAAACGTGTTGACTGTTTCCACACATGTACTAAGGACCTTTGAATAATAAATGACTTACAAGAGAAAATCACAGTGCCTACTGAATGAACTCTTCTTGCTTATGTTCTATACTTATACCATACTATACTTATACTAATTGTGTATATTGCCTCTCATCAACTTTTTTCTGTATTGATCTGTGGCTATGTGGCAGCTGGCAATTTGAGGTGGGCAATGCAAGTAAATATTGACTATGTGACTAGCCTGGGTTGTGCAGTTGCCATATACCCTGCTGTCCCTTGCCTATGTTGATAAAAACCAGGCTGGCCTGGGCCTTGTGTGCCCCCGTGGCTACAGCCTTCCCTCTGCCAAGCAACTGGATCACAAACTCCTCATCACAGGAAAACCATCAAACCATTATCTAGGGACCTGTCCAGTGATCCTTTGACCCTACATAAATCAAACGGTGTATGAGGAAATATTGGTGAAATTCATGTCTCATACAGTCTCTGGACAGGAAATTAGAGTGAATATGAATGTCCACCATGCCCGCTGAGGACAGCAGGTTCCAAAGGAAACTAAATTCGGGCTATTCTGTAGGTTAGCAGAGTGACATCACTCCTTCCAAAATGCCACCATTTAAATGTTCATACCCACACACTCTTTTTGGTCTTTTATCAATATCATTAGCTGCATCTGCACTTGCCCTGCTCCTAATGAACACCTCCTTGACCTGAGCTGCTGGCCTCACCTTCAAGGTGCCTTCTATTTCCCTCAATCGATCTCTGCACAGTCACACATTATCCTGTAATGTTTAACCCGTGCATTCCCTAACATGGGGTCCCCATTGGCACACTCAGCCCTTAGATCTGCTAATACCAAGCACACTATTACCAATAAAAGCCCCCTTAATGTAGACATTCAGGCAGCAGTTGTGAAGGTGCTTTGTCTTTAATAAATGCTTGGGGAAGGGTGACGCGTTCACTTTGCTCCCCGGATTCCAGTTTGCTTTGGAAGCCTCCTTGTTCAGGTCCTTGTTCCAGGGGAGATGAGGTACGCCAGGACCAGTCTAAAGTAGGGCTGTAGATCTTTTTAGAAAGGGGGCCCCGTGCACGCTTCTTGCCATTAAAATTAAGTAAAAATAAGGAGAAGCTGAACCCCAGGCCCATGGCAGAGCACTATGAGTTTCATTCATGGTTAGCCCCCCCAGGGGACCAGGTTTCTTTCTTCATTTCCCCAGCCTACTAGTCTCGATTTTCATTGCAAAGGTGTTTTGCTCTCGGTAGCCATCTCTAGCCACCAGGAGTATTTTCCTCAGGTCTCCTGGTCCATAAATTTTGTTTTACTTCTAGTAGCTGGATCTTTATGGCTCCCTTCGATAGACCTGCACTCTGCCTGGAATCCTAATGCCCTTTCCAGTTTGATGGGAGTCTTCCACATCCCCTCCACAGTAAACAAGTAGAACACTCTCCCTGCCACAATCCCCATGTCCCACAGTCTCTTAGCTTCTTGCAGGTCACCTGTGTGCCAATGAAGTCAGGGGCCAGTCAACAGAAGTCATAGAGGAACCTTTTTGGTCCTGCAGCCTGTCCATTTCCCCAACTGATCCTCAGGGGACGTGAGGGAGCAACCACCACTGGCCATGGAGAGACCCATCCTAGTCATGCGTGCAAGCTGAAGTTTCATAGTACCATAGTCCATCCTTGCAGAGGTTCAGGGGTTTCCTTCTGGCCATCATTCCGGCCTCACAGCCACAAATGTTCTCAGAGGTTGGAGCTACTGCTTATTCCTACGGTGCCACATCACCTCTTCACCCCTGCCCCAACCCTCCTGCACAGCATTTTGGGACATGTAAGGATAGTGACTTTAAGTGGTTTATGAAAAGACCTTTCCTGGGAACCTAGCAATGCCCCCAACTGATACATCTGTTCAGTCCCTTCCCACCAGAACCTCAAAAGGGAGTCTCTCCTTTGTTTGGCTTCAGCTGTCTGGCCTTCCTTTATATCTGTAGGTTTGGGCTTTCCCCGGTCAGGTGCAGTGTGAAGAGTTACATAACACATATAGATTTCCTTCCCACACCTTCCTTTCACAGGAAACTGGTGAAGAACTGTTGAGGATTCTACTTTGTGTGGATGGCTTTGATACTCCTGTTAGCCAGCAGAGTAATTCACTTTGCATAGTGGAGGGGAAAAGGCCTGTAATATGATAATGTTTGGGCCATGGATACATTATATTGCTTAAGGGGTCATAATGAGTGTAGTGATCACAAACGTGACAGTGGATCTGCACTCAGGGTATATGTTTATGCTAACACCCATGCCTGGCTAGTATCTCTAAGCCTAAGTGTGCCAAAACTGTGCAAAGGCACATATTTCACTCATCAGGTATAATACAATTGGTGCTCAGCCTTTTCAGTAATCATTACGGATGCCCACTATGTATACTCAGTCACATTAGAAGGCGTGCACCAGGTCAGCCCCAATATCTGAAGAGACCCTTCTGTTATGGCTACCTGTGCACAGATACAAAGCTGAGCTAGAAGGTACGGTATTCTGACATTCTCAGGCAACACATGTTGGCGCATATGTGTGCTCAAGAGTTCATATATAACCAGCCCAGAGCTCCTTACCATAGCTGCTCAGCA
Source organism: Triturus cristatus (assembly GCF_964204655.1). Lineage (NCBI taxonomy): Eukaryota > Metazoa > Chordata > Amphibia > Caudata > Salamandridae > Triturus > Triturus cristatus. The sequence goes on along the minus strand of NC_140587.1, from coordinate 343,674,628 downwards.
GTGGCCTTATCTTATAAGGTGGACACTGACGTTAGCACTATCAGTTCATTTCCACAGAATTTACAGTGAGTGAGACTCAGTTGGTGAGACTCACCCATAGAAAAGACTATGAGGCATATGTATCAAGCCCTTTTCCCGTTCGAAAATGGGCCGATTCTCAGAATCGTCCCGTTTGCGAACGGGAAAAGGCCTTTTGGGATGTATCATCCCAAAAGGGCATCGCAAATTAGAGAATCACAAATTTGCGATTCTCTATTTTGCGATTGCATTTATGGAATTACAAATTGCGATTCCCTAAATGCGATGTAACAAGCACCCAAGTTGTGCGATTTCTCCTTAAGAAATCGCAAATTACCACCAAATTCAAGTTGGTGGTAATTTGCGATTTCTTTCAAAGATGCACTTTTTGGCATTTTTCAAAGTTCCATGAGCCGCACATACATGCCCTTAGGGCATGTATGTGCGCCAAATGCACACACCTGCTCATTTCAGGGGTGCATCAGGGTGTCCTTATGACACCCTTGCACCCTTGAAATTATTCTCAATTTCCGATTCTCTAATTGCGAATCGCTAATTGAGAATGTCTTCCCATTCATTCCTATGGGCCTCCTGGCCCATAGGAATGAATGGGAAGGTATTCATTAATTGTGATTCGCAATTTGCTAATCGCAATTAAGGAATGCCAAGGAATCGCGAATTTTTACTTACATCTCGTTTGCGATTCATAAATAGCGATTCTCAAAAAATCGCTATTTGAGAATCGCAAATAGAGAATTTGATACTTATGCCGCTAAAACTCTTTGGTAAAATAGATCCATATGGATTGAATGGGCAGAACCCATTTCCCACAATGCAAAATGACTTTCGAGGAGAACTGAGTCTTAAACGGGTATTTGTGTCTTTGTAAGTCAGGTTATGATAGCAAACTATCTGTGTTACAGATAGGAGAGGTTTTTCTATAGAAAGTGTCTTTATCACTCAGGATTAAAGGTGTTAAATGGAGGGTTTCCTCAAGAAAATCCAATCAGAATGTACACCTCCGGATGAATAGGCTAAAACTATGATTTTGTTTCCATATAAAATATATGTAATTCTCACAGTGTGATTACTTCACACACGTACACACGTACACATACTGTGTGCATCGCAGAAAAAATACATGTGATACATGCATACACGTCCAACAGCTACACAACATAAAAGCACTTGACACCACGGCATGTATTTAATTTCATGATTGTGTGGAGAGTGGCTGCCTGTGACGATTGTCTACTGGAGTTGAAATGTTCTCTTGTTTTGCCAGCAGCCTCCTTTTGTACTTTTTTTGCCCCATTCATTAGTGCAACTCCTTTTCTTCGCTTTTTTCATTTTTTAAATGTTTTTGTCTTTTGTATTTTTGTTTTAACTTTCTAACATTGTTGTATGATTTTTTTTTCAACAGCATTACAGACCAAGAAGATTAGGCAGAGGACCTCTGTCACCTGCTGCTGCCATATGTCATGCAGCCTCCTGCAGCCTGCCATTGTTATTTTATTTGTTCAATCATCCTTCCTTATTGTTTTCCGTCCATTCATCACGAATTTCATTTTTTTTATTTTATATTTCTCCATTTGGTTTTCTGGAACTTTTTTATTTTCAAATTTAGATTATTTTTAGTTTTTTTTCTGCGGCACGGTAGAGCAAGAAGACCGGGTAAAGTGTGACCACTCCATGTAGCTAAACATTTTCTCTTTTGGGGATTTGTGCATAAATGTGTTTCCTACATGTTAGTGGCTGGTGGAGACCTGCCTTTTATATATCCCATACAGTAGGGCACTGTGGACTTCCTGTCCTAGCTCATACTCTGCTAGGCAGATGCTACTGCATTAAAGAGGGGCTCTCTGAAGCACATTGTCCTTGAAGTTGGTGCACCAGCAAGTAAGTCATTTTTAGTGTTATTAATTTAAACATGTTATAATTGTTTAATGTAATTATGTGACTTATTGTGTCTTTGACCTGTCATTTTCTTGCCACAGCACTCCCCTGTCGTTGTAAATGTGTGAAGTTCCTAAGAAACTTGGGCCCACATTTACTGAAGTTTTGTGCTGGTGTAACACAAGGCAACACAAAGCAATACCAAACAGCCCAAACAGCAGTGGCAAACTACTTTCAGATGCTAAATATTTTTCACACTGAAAGATGACCCTTGTGCAGTGACAAATTTGAACACTTTTTTGCACAACGATTTGACCTATGCCCTAGGCCAAAACAGTTTAGAACCAAGCACATTTAATGTATTCAAAAGGGCGTCTATGGCTGAATAGGGCAAATACCAGGTACACTGAGGGGTAAAGCAGTATATTGCCTAATAGCTACATTCAATGTGTGATTTACACTAAAACATATATCTAACATGTCTGACTCCAGTGAGTGGACAGCACATAGGAATTTGTACTGGAGGATGTTCCTTCAATACAAATACAATCAGACACTGCATGTTCACTTTGTGCCATAGCACAAGGCTGCACATCATACAGAGCAGCCACTTTTAGCATTTCTTCGAACGATTATGTCATTGGGAGATGTTGCCAAATCTATTGCAGCACCATTTGGTCCTTCATGCAAATACGTTCTCCAAATGTTCATGCAGCACTCTATTACCTTAAGAGCAGTAAACCTGTTTGTTGGTTTACAACTTCACATATTGTTTCAAACTTTTTCCAGCTTTCCTCAGTTGTGCAGCTGCCGAAGTTTACGAAAGGGATGTATGTCGTTACAACGCACACTTTTACAACGCATGCACTTACAACGCATTTTTTACAACGCAACATCCACTACAACGCATTCCATTACATAGCATGACACTACAACGCATTTTTAAAAACTACCTTTACAACGCATTCCATTACATCGCATACTACCTTTACAACGCATACCATTACAACGCATAATATTAAATTGCATTTAAGGTAAGTATTGGATAGTATGGGGGTAAAAATTACTATTCTAACTCCAGGGGGTGCAACTGTAGGGTAAGTGTTGGATAGTATAGGGGTAAAAATTACTATTCTAACTCCAGGGGGTGCAACAGTAGGGTAAGTGTTGGATAGTATAGGGGTAAAAATTGCTATTCTAACTCCAGGGGGTGCAACAGTAGGGTAAGTGTTGGATAGTATAGGGGTAAAAATTACTATTCTAACTCCAGGGGGTGCAACAGTAGGGAAAGTGTTGGATAGTATAGGGGTAAAAATTACTATTCTAACTCCAGGGGATGCAACAGTAGGGTAAGTGTTGGATAGTGTAGTGTAATATTATGCGTTGTAATGGTATGCGTTGTAAAGGTAGTATGCGATGTAATGGAATGCGTTGTAAAGGTAGTTTTTAAAAATGCGTTGTAGTGTCATGCTATGTAATGGAATGCGTTGTAGTGGATGTTGCGTTGTAAAAAATGCGTTGTAAGTGTAGTGCGTTGTAAAAGTTGCGTTGTAAAGGTTGTTCCCCTTACTGAAGACATGAAACTCATAGTGCAAAGAACACTCCCATCAATAATACCAAATGCAGCTCACCATCTCCTTGCATCTGGGATACCCAGCAAGCCGCATACTTTCAATTCCCTGGCTGATCAAGGAGTTATGGCAGCAGATTGGAGGGGGTAGGAAGTATGCTACTTGTACCCACCAGTGTTGGTGACAAATGTGTTCATTGCTGCTATTCAGGCCGATAAGAATACTGCTGATTGACAAGTGTGAGAACAATACCCTGCAGGTATGTCCCTTAGTGTGTGGCACTGTTTCAGGCTGCAGGTATATGGGCTGGGGACAGGGTTCTAAGAATCACTTTCTCAGGTGTAGTCATAAAACTTTACCCATCATCATGAAAGGCGGGTTTGCAACTCCTTGGGCACCTCACTAATTATTTCTTGTTCTGCAGGTTGAATAACCTAATGTATGACTAGTCTGAGTAGGTTTCTACTCAACCTTGCTACTCAAAAAGCAGAGAACAAATAAAGATTTGCAAAGTGCATTGCAACTTCAAGCGATATTGTGGTGCTGATGGATTCTGGAAGCTATGGAAAGAAATACCTCAATAAAGATAAAAGACAATGCTAGAAATACGTGGCGGTTATGATTTATTCTAGAGTGTTAAACAACTAGGTATAGAGTTGTTTCCTAAAACCAAGGATACATGTAAAAGAGTTGCAGTTTTGCACTGAGCAGTACAACAAAGCACCACCTACAGGACATAACCTCTACATCTTTGATATTTAAAAGAGAGTGGTTCTGAAAGAGCGTTGCTGGTCCTCAGTTTGATATGAGAATGAGCTTTTGAAGAAAGACTAGGCGATGTCCATTAATGGCTATATGGCATGTGGTGATTAATTTAATCAAGCCACAGCAAATCGTGCGCATACACAGCTAATAGCCCACATAGTGTGCCGAGTAAAAGCTTGCACAGATGTTTGCCTACAACCCTGGGGCCGGTAGCATTACTGAGACAAAATTAACATAGGGAACACAATGAAACCCCAGCATACCACCTCCCCATATTTCTTTATAACATACAGCTAAGTGATCTAAGGTAGAAAGGTGCCAGGCCAATGGGGAAAGTTTAAGTGGTCAAGAGAAACGTGAGCCTTAGATGGGGTCATGATTCTCAGTAGGCTTGGTCGGTGGGAGTAAATGGACCAATTTAAGATAAGTTGGGCATGTTAATTCATTAAATTCGGATGAGAGTATGTGAATGAATGGTGCCCACAAATCGGCGGTGTGGAATAGAGTCCCTGGCCCTGTGTCTCCTTGGGAGTCCGGGCTCTTTCCATATATGAAAGCCTGCAACCGCCCGATCCATGAAGCACCTGAGCTTCTCAGAGCATCCAACTCCATTCTATTAGAAATTGTAGCTGGGAGGTTTGGTAGTATTGCGATAGCCGGGGTACTGTGAGTCCACATTTCCGCAGTGAACGGTATAGTAGGTATTTCTGAAGGCGGGGTTTCTTCCCCTCCCAGGTAAACGTGTTAATTTCTATTTGTAGGGATCGCAGTGTGTACCATAGTGGGGTCAATGGAAGGGCCTGGAAGAGGTAAAGAATATGCTGTAGAATTTTAATTTTGTTGGTTATGGCTCTGCCAAGCGATGAAAGGCAGAGGCAGCACCAATTTTGAATATCCATTCCAATTTGCGCAGTAAGGGTGCGTAGTTAAGTGCGATGGGTTTAGTGACTGAGCTCGCCAGTTTAATCACAAGATAGGGTATAGAACATGTCACCAACTCAAATGGGTATAACGAGTGGAGGAGAGTTTCATGAGGTGGAGTTACCGAGAAAATTCAAATCTGAGACTTTTGCATATTTACTTTCAAACCAGAGACATTCCATACTTTGGCGTTCCATTACAATGGGCGGGGAGGGATGTAATAGTGTCTTTAATGGCTAGGATCACATTGTACGTGTACAGGCTAATAAGATGTTGATCTCCGCCAAATTGGATTCCCAAGATGTCTGGGTGGGACCTCATCCGCTGGGCTAGGGGTTCCATGTATATGGCAAAAAGGAGGGGGGGCACCCCCTTCCGTGTTGGCTAGGGAAGGGCTGTGACATCACCCCGTTAACTCGGACTGAGACCCTGGGTGTACTGTGGGTGCTATGGATCCAGACACAAAATGTATCGCCAAAACAAAAAGTTCTAGGATCCTGAACAGATAGGGTAAGTACACTCTATCAAACCCTTTCTAAGCATTGATAGAGGGAAGAAGGACCTCTTTCTGGGATCTATAGATATTGTCCAGCAGGTGTAAGATGGGCTCGGTTTAATCTCTGTATTGACAGGTGATATGAAGCCAACTTGTGCCAAATCAATCAGGGGAGGAAATAAGGGGCTAAGACGATGAGCCAAAATGCTAGTAAATATTTGGCATCAATGTTTAGAAGTGATATTGGTCTGCCAAGCTGCAGGATGACTGAGATTAAGGCTTCTAACTTGGAAACCTTGAGAGAGCCAGTATCAGCAAAGGAGTTAAAAAGTTGTATGAAAACTGAGTCTAACTCGTGGCAAAATACCCTGTAAAATTGTAAGGAGGAGCCATCGGATCCAGGGGAATTCATCAGTTTCAGGCTAGCAATAGCCAATATGATCTCTTTCATATGTATGTGTTTTCTAGCGATTTGGAGTCCACGGGTCTAGGGGGGCTAAGCAAGCGATCTGCGATGTACCGTGAGAAGTCTGTGGCCGCACTATCTGAGTCTGTGTATAGGGTGCTATAAAAATTCTGTAATGCGGAAGCAATATGGGGGTCTGTGCATACTTTGGTGGATGGGCTAGGGTGAATCACTTGGACAGACCTGTATGAATTTTGGCCCGGAGGGGATGTGCATGCATCTGGCTGCAGCGGTTGATCCTTGAATAGAATTTGTGTTTTAGGCATGCCATTGCATATTCCATCCTGTCCAAACCTAAGTGTTTTAGGAGTTGTCGTGTTTTCTCCAGCTACCTCCATACCCAAGGAGCCCGGTACCCTCGTTGCTGGCTTATGTTCTAAGGATTTTTGTTCTAAGCTTTGCTACTTCTGTTTGTATGTTCGATTTTTAGATGCCAATATGGCTTTGAGTTCCCCTCATACCACTAGTTTCAATGTTTCTCAAACAGAGGCTAATTATATTTTCCCATTATCATTGGTTTGCAGGATATCAGAGAACACCTTGAATATGGATGTAATCATGAATTCGGATTCTCCCAAAGATTCCAGCATGGTGTCCTAGTTTGACAGCCAAAGAAGCGGCATTCCTTGTTAATAACACACCCAGGATGCCCTACTTCTACCTTCTGCCCAAGATTCACAAGGGCGTAACACCCTGTCCTGGAAGCCCTATAGTATCAGGCATTAACTCACTTCTGGAACCCCTCAGCCAATTTAGCGATTTCTTTCTACGCCCTCTGGTCCAATCAACACCAGCATACCTAAAAGACACCTGTGATGTTCTCAACCTCATCCAATTGATCAACGAAGAGAATATAGAGGATATCAACCTATTGACCACGCTCGATGTTGAGGCGCTATATACCAACATCCCTCAGGATGCCACCATTGAGGTCACAAGCAACCTTCTAAGAGAGTCTGAACTCCCCACCAACACACCGGCGGATTTCGTCACAGGTCTCATCTCGATGGCCTTAACTAATAACTTTTTCAGGTACAAGACCTCTACATACCATCAGGTCCAAGGTACCAGTATGGGTAGTACCTTCACTCCGAGCCTGGCAGGCCTGTACATGGCTCACTTTGAAGCTACCCACATTTTTGCCAATACTAACCCCTTCCACGAGAACCTTGTCACATGGAAATGTTACATTGATGATATCCTGATCTTTTGGAGGGGCCTTGAGACCCTAGCCAAGACTTTCCACGAATGGATTATTAACCAGGACCCACACCTACGCTTCACCATGAAGGCGAGTACGAAGGAGATCCCCTTCCTGGACCTCATGATCAGCATCGAGAATGGAGTGTTGCACACCACCTATAAGAAAAGCACAGACTGCAATAGCCTCCTTAGCTTTAAAAGTTTCCATCCCAGAGCACTAAGAGAGAATCTACCTTACGGCCAATTCTTGAGAATTAGATGCAACTGTAGCAGGATTCACGAATTTGAATCCAAAGCCAATCACCTGGCCAACAACCTCATGGAGAGACACTACCCAGGCGAGGTTGTCAGGCAAGCCCGGAAACGGGCAAGGAACAACACACGAGAAGGCCTCTTGGAGACAAGGACACCCAAAACCAATGACCTCATAACCTGCGTTACTACTTTCACCCCTCTCTCCAATCAAATCAAGAATATAATCAATCGGAACTGGAGGATTCTCAACAGCGACACACTGGCTATCCAACTGCCCCGGTTTGCCTTCAAGAGAACAGCCAACCTACGCGATCAACTGGTGCACACACGCCCTCTAACACCGCAAGCAACCAAGGACACCACTTTGTGGAACCTCCCGGCCGTCACAGGACACTATCCCTGCAGTAGTTGTGGGGCATGCTCCTCCACACAGCACGCAAAGTCACTCCAACTGGGGAACTTCCGATGGGAACAACGCAAACACACAAACTGCAACACAACGAATTGTGTGTATCTCATCACATGCCCCTGTACCTTGTATTACTTCGGCATGACTACCAGAGCCGTAAAGACAAGGATTAGCAAGCATAAAAGCACAGTGCGACGAGCACGCACAGCCACTAAACTCACTAACCACTTTTTGGAAAAAGGCCACCCGTGTGAGGCCATCAAGTGGACCATCCTAGAGGCCAATTCAGGCTGGAACAGTAACTCCTTATTCAGACGTGAGCAACGATGGGTCCAACGCCTCCACACTAATACCCAGGGCCTCAACTATGAAATTCCCTGGATGGAGCTTTAATTCAAAAGAGACCCCACCGTTCGGGGCCCAGTCGATCTCACTCTGACATCCCTATATGATCGGGACCCTTGGGATACCTAACTGTACTCTCAGCATTACATTTCTAATAACAGACAAACGCCAGGCTCAGTACTATCATTTCTTGAGCAGTGTCCCCTTGGATGAGCTCTTCTACCTCCCTGTGAATTCCGCCATCCACTACCCTACCTTCATGCTGTTACCCCACGCATTTCCATACGAGTATAAGGATGGGTGGCGCACCGAGTATTTAACTCTGACTGTGACCTTTATGTGCACTCCTGTATATACATTTTTTTTTCATTGATTACATCTCACTCTCCCACCATACTTCGGACCCGCCAGGAGACTTAGCTCCCAACTCTCGCCCCCGGACCTAGACATGCACATATCACACACTGCGAGGTAACTTCACCACCCGTGCAACCCCCTTCACAATACCTGGCTCACGCGCATATACGGCATTAATCATGTAACGCGCTACTATACACTTACTGCCGTATTATAGCGGCTCCAGTACTTTGCAATTAACATACATCAAGCACACTTCCTTGGCACGCATGCGCGCAACCTTACACTAGCGTCGCATGACATGTGTAGTCAAACCGTTGGATGACTGGGCATCACGGGTTCTAACCAGAAGAAGGCACCTCCTCTGTTACCGGCAGCGAAGCTTAAAGAGACGGCACAGCTATCTCGCCCTTCACCTACGAGCTGGCGTCCGGGCAGGGTAGGCTTTCCACGCCGACACCCGAGATAAACCGTGAGTAACCAATGCATCGTGCTGCCTCCACCTACTTTAAAGTATCCCTCTGTACTTCTTAATGATAGTGCTACGACATTTGTTGTTTGGGGGGGCTCACCTTCTGAGCCCGGGCACTACCCCTGTGCTAGGGCCAGTGGTCATGAACCCCCCTACTACGCCTCTCAGTGGTTGGTGACGCAGACAACCCTATGGTGATCACACTGCTCTTTAACCACCGACTTACCATGTCTCTTATTGTTTTTAACTCTCCACATTCCCTGGACCGTTGCTGTCTGGGTTAACCTACCACAGGGCAAAGAGCGAATAGACCTGATCCCTGTGTGTTTTATTTCCCTTCCCTTCTTCTCTTCTCCACAGGTTATTATTTAGGGGGCATAGATTTACTCAGGATCTCTGGCAGCCACTAACTATTAGTTTGTAGGCGACCTCTCTCCCCCAATTTAGTTTTCGAGTGGGCCAATGTCACTCCACTCATGACACACACGTCTGTGCACTTACCACACACCACCCACACACCTGGTCCTGAAGAAACTCCAAGGATCTTTCAGACCGTTTCAGGCGTGAAACATGTCGACCTTAGCATAGTTACCCGGGCACATCGCGCCCACGCTGTTAACCTCTAACCTACGGGTTTTTTACTCTGTCAAGGGTACCTCTTCATTAAAAATTATTTTGGGCAACCCTTAGGCAGTTTTAATTCGCACTGCATGCACGCACCTTCCCTCACACTAGATCTTTTACCCACACACCCACATGCACCCATCGGCAGCTCTCTAAAAAGATCTCTGCCAAAGAGACCCTTCGGGGGACCCGTAGGGCATTGCACCGCCGGCCCGACGAGGAGCAACCGCCCGATGATAAAGCATGACATCCCTCGGGATGTGTGAGGGCAACAAGAGACAACTTGCGTCTTTCCCCACCCCTTGACCTGGCATCCTCCTCCCTTTCTTTCTTTCGTGTCCTCTCATTCTTGAGTACTGCGTGTTGACTCCTTGCATACACCGACCCTGGAACTGTGTCCTTTGTTTGATTTACTAGGTGTCTATAAGTGCCACTAGGGTCAAAGGAGCGTGGTCTGATAATGATCTGGGTGCAATGAATGTGTCACATACAAGGGCCTGTAGGGCTGGGGTTGCTAAGAAATGGTTGATACAAGTGTATGTTTTGTGAGTCGCCGAATTGAAGGTATAATCATGTGTGTTAGGATCAGAGATCCATCAGACATTACCCATACGATAATGACTTAGCCATCAGTGTCCTAGGACTTAAAAGGATCCCGCTTGGTCTGACCATTGGCTAGAGTGATCATGGTCATTGTGCATGACCAGATTAAATTCACCACCACTTAATATGGCAGCGTCAGGTCTGTGAAGTATAGGTGCATACATTTTGGGAAGAGTAAAAGGAAAAGTGCCAACTCTAAACCTGTACGCTATGAGTCGTCGCTTCATTTCAGCAACTTTAGTCAGAATTTCACCTCTAAATTCCCATGAGAGAAGGATGGCTACCCTCACCACTACAAGAATGAGTAAGATCACAGTTGGCATGGGAACTATTATGATTGCATTCAATAAATATCTTCGGACAGTGAATGGGTCTCTTGTAGGAGATAGATATTGCTACCAGAGCATTCCAGAAGAGACATAACCGCTGCTCATTTGCTGGGATTTTTGAGGCCTCTTTCATCTGAGGCTCATTGCTTTAACTTGCAGGAAATTGGGTCATAAGGGTTGGCTGGATGAACAAGAGAGTGAAACAGGTTACCTGCGTGCAATGTGGGGAAAACCTGACCATTCCAGTATATCCTTTGGTGTCTTGAGTAGACCGTGTAAAGTGAAGGAGTAAAAACCCTACTAACACTTTTCCTTAAGAACAACATAAACACAACAATAAATTGGAGAAGTCCATCTTCAATAGCAGTTTGCATATTGGGCTAGGTCAGGGATGAAGAGACGTTAGTCCACTAGCACTAACAATAGCCCCTGCCACCATAGGTCGCATAGAATGGAGGACGTGGCCAGCCCAGCATGTGTTGCCTAGAGACAAACTGGCTCCACCTGTACCTGCAGCCAGGCTGTTCAGCACCGCCCGGCACTCCTGTGCACCTTCCTCCAGGCCAGGACGGGGTTGTTGCTTGCACTTTCCGGCCTTCTGTCAGGACGTTAAAGCAACTCCTGGTGCAAGCTAGGCCAAGATTGGGGAGAGAACTCATCTAGCAAGCCGAGGACATGGCAGGCATCTCCAAGTGACTTGAGTTGGTGGAGCTGACCCTCCCATTAGAAGACCAACCTGAAAGGGTGCCCAAATTTGACACTTTTTTGGAGTGCAGGAATTCATTAATCAACTTAAACTCCCTGCAATGCTGGAGGGTAAGGATGGAGACATTCTGGTAAAGCCTGATTGTGTGGCTATCAAAGTTGTTGGTTGTTTGTTTCTAGCTGCCTTCAGAATGTCCTCTTTTATTTGTAAGTTATGCACACAGGGCAAAATGTCCAGCTGTCTGGCATTGTGACCCCTCGACTGGCTATCCCCATGGACTCTATCAAGCCATAGATGCACATCCTCCTTCCACTCCAGGATGGAGCAGAAGAGCGCCGGAGTGTATCCTCAGATGTCTGGGCCCTCTACTACTGGAAGGACCACTCTGAGGAGTATAATGTTGCAGCGAGACCTGTTTTAAAGGTTTTCAGCTTGAGCTTTGAGGTCGTTGTGCTATTTGTTTAGGCAGAAGATTTCTTGGTGCATCATTTCCACTTCCTCACTTCTCAAGATTTCATTGTCCTCCAGAGTAGATACACATTCCCCCACTGAGGACACGTCCTGTTGTAAGTCACGCCTGTCTTGGGAGAGGTCCTTTTTGAGTGCCAGAGCTTGGTTGGAGTCGGATGCCAACTCCAATTCAATTTTTGGGAGGGGTTACGAGCTAGGGGCTGAATCTTTGGCTGGAGTGGGTGAGTGTTTCTTGCACTAATTGGTCCTGTTTAGTCTTAGACACTGCTATTGTTGAGGTAGGGTTGATTTGTGTGACCATGTTCTATGCTCCTTTATAGATACGGAGGCTTTTCCACAGCACTTTCTCGAAGGTTAAGTTATGCAAGAGGGGCCAATGAGATGCTCTTCGAAGATGACTATGCAGCAGGGAGATGTGTGCAGTTCAAGGTGAGATTCAGAGTTCAGCAGGGGTTTCAAGCTCTGACTTGGAGAGGAGGGTCAGAACCCTTGAGACCCTAGTTGTAGGCTAATCTTGCTGGAGATTTTAGAGTTGGAGTTGGAGCTAAAGGGCGTTAAGAGCAGGTTGGACATATTACTGAGAAAAATGAGTTTGGTTTCGTTTGGTTGGAAGGTGATATGGAGTGTGTGGGTGTGAATTGCTGCCCGAGCAATGGGTAGCCCAAGAGTTCAAATGAGCTGATGGTTGGCTGTAGGATCACAGATCAGGGCCACTATGCCTGAGAGACCATTATGATGCATCCTCATGCCATTTCCAGTGTGTTTTTTTTACACAATGTTTTAGCAATATGTAACAAGGATGGACGTGGTTGTGGAAGTGAAACGGCATTTCATAATGCACCTGTCATTGTGTTAGGACCATAGCAACCTTACTACATCACAGGACATGTGCAAGAGTCTGTGCATACTTTAGACTGTGTCCCTAAGGTTCAGTCCTAGGGTTCCATATTTTATTTTACCTTTACTTCAGGCCAGGAAAGCAAACATTAACCTCTAGAGCAACAGATAGGACAGAGTTTGGTTAGTGGATGGAGCCATCCATTCCTTCTGAGCTGGCTGTGCCCGCCCGCCTATTATCATTGAAGGGTAAGATTCTGTGAGTTCTCCTAGATACTTCTGTCCTGCTCCATGCTTTGAATAAGATACCACTTTGTTGCGTTATATTTTTTTAAATCAATAATCTCATTTATAGATTAGACTGCACGAATGTATTGTTAATATGATTTTCTTGTTGACAGTTAACACACTGAAGTATTGTACAACGAACAAACGAAAGTATTTAGGGGCAAATCAACAAGAACCGGCGATAATTATCGCTAAGCGCACTTAGCGCTAGGATAATTATCGCCGGCTAGCGTTGATTTTTATCGCTGAGATAGCGTGCTATTAGCAACGCTTATCTCAATAGCGATAAAAATCCTCATGCTAAGTGGCTAACGTGAGATTATCGCTGGAAACCCAGCGATAATCTCACGTTAGCTTGTTGATAGGGACAGACAAACTTAGCCATGATATCCTCCTTCCATAGGATATCATGGCTAAGTCAAAAAAATATCAGACGTAAAAAAGCAGCGTTAACCGCGGTTAACGCTGCTTTTTTTGTCTCTAACAGGGTTAGCGACATTCTTGATAATAGGAGAAATGTCGCTTACCGACATTTCTCCTATCATTTTACTCTGGAACGCCCCCTTTGCATCTCATTAGAGATGCAAGGGGAAGCGTAGAGTAAAAGGGTGCTAACATGCAAATTTGCATGTTAGCACCCTGTTGTTGATAGGGCGCTAGTTTTATCTCTGCTTTTTTGGCTTTTAACCTCTTCAGTGCCCCGCCCTTTCCACGCCCTGTACCGGGCGTTTCATTAGCGGGCGGGGTTCATGACGAGATAGTCTCGTCATGGGCACAGCGCAACCGCGCTCCATGACGAGACTATCTCGTCATGGGCACTGAAGGGGTTAAAGCCAAAAAAGCAGAGATAAAGCCCCTGTTGATATGCCCCCAAGTGCCCACGTTATTAAAAAAGCATTATACATCAATACATCAGTCAGCAAGGAGACCTTTAAACCATGAACACTCTGGCTCCAGGCAGGCAGAGGTGTCTTTTGTTTTCATAAACATTGAAACATCCTTTTGCATGAAGTGGGTTATGTTAGGTCAGTCCAGAAAACCATTTGCAGCCTTTTTTCAATGTTTAGGTTGGTATTTGGTGAGACATTTCACCATGCAATGTTTTAAAGGCAGATATTTCAAAGGGCTGTCCTTAGAACGGCAAACTTGATGGCGTGGCAATAACCGGAGGTGAACAGTTTTGTGACTTACTCTCCTGTATCACACAATAAAGGTGTGTAAAATTATAATTTTGCCAGTGAATTCTATATGCTTCCAAATTCATGAAGTTCAATGAAGTTTGTCCCTTTTGCCCAATGGCTACATTTATCCCCGAAGAGTTGAATTACATACACTAGGGACCATTTTGCGACACGACTTTGTAGAAGGAAAGAAAGACAGCAAATCTTTTTTGCAGCATTTCTTTTCTTAAGTAATACCGAGTGAAGGCAAACATGTTGAGCTGTTTTTGTTGCTTGGCTAAAAAGGAGATCAAACATGATCAAAGATTTCCATATTGACTGGGGTAAAAATGTTTGGAAAACATCAAAATTCCTGAATGCATTCGAAATTTGAAGGGCTTGACGTGTAATTTGAGCTATATGCTACACCTGATAAATACTAAACCCCTGGGCACCGGAATTTAATTTAAGGGGTGTGATAAGTACTGCAGCCATTAGTTGGGGACTCGTAATCTGGGTCTTTATATTTTAAGTAAGCAAAAGGTTCTTGTATAGGTCTTGGTCATGAGGATACTTAACCGAGCACGCACTTTAATCATCACGTTGATGTATTTAACCATACAAATGAGAACTCAGTTGTGAAGCCCTAGCAGAAGCATTTATTGCAAACGAAATAACACCAAACCACGATTAAGATATGACGATCATTTTTAGGACGTCCCCCTAGATTATCTTTCCCTTATCTGCTTTGCTGACTTTAGAACTCGGGGCACTTCATCCCTGCTCACCAGGAGCCACGGGCCTGTGCTCCGTCTTTAAAAATGGTTTAATAGGTGTATTCCTAATTGTTTCTAATTATCACATGTAACTTGCCTGTAAGGCCCTAGTATATGATGTAGAAAGTGGAAACTTGAAGTTACACGTTTACTGAAGCACCTATTGTGTCATCCACTACAGTGTCAGTGTAAACATGGCTACAGTCATACCTTGTTTAGCCTGACAGCTGCAGTGTAAAACGTGCAGTGTGACCTTTTGAAATAACCCTTTTTGACAGGTGATGACCTTATTTTTAAATAATATTTAGTCACCTGTATGTAGGCCTTGTAGCCCACAAGGGATTGGGCATGGTATTTAAAAGTGGGACTGGTAAAAAAAAATATTACCAGGTCCCTAAAGTGAAAATGCCCTCAAATCTATTTTCATTGTGGCAGGCCTATCTGTCCTTAGAAAATCAGAGTACAGATTACATTCAAATACTGTATCTCAGGAATGGGACCAGCTATAAAAATAATTAAGCAAGAATTCAAAAATAAAATATTAACTTTTAAATGTGTTTATTTCCACTAACTCTCCAGCAATGTCCAGCCTGTGCTCAGCCAGGTAACAAGTGTGAAATTCCTCCCAGAAGCGCACAACAGGCTGACTTGAATGGGCATCGATAACTCCTCTGAGCTCATTATAATATGCAGGTGTGGGGACTTTGGACAGTCTGTTGCCATCACAGTGTCAAAGCAATCTGGTGCATATGAAAGGGAAAGAACAAAATACCAGGTCCATTCATGTGTATCCCCTGTCTAGTTGCTGAAGGAAACTTGGGCCATATTATCAAGGAACGGCGATAACATTATCGCCGCTTTCGCGGCAGGAAACTGCTGCTAAAGCGGCGATAATGGGCTTGATAATATGCCCTTGTGCATACCCATAGAAGCCCATGTTCACATCAGAACCTGGGCTTCTATGGGGATTCACAAGGGCATATTATCAATCCCATTATCGCCGCTATAGCGGCAGTTTCCTGCCGCGAAAGCGGCGATAATGTTATCGCCGTTCCTTGATAATATGGCCCCATGCTTTTGTCCTACCTGATCTCTGTTTCTGGGCTGGTTGAGGGTACAGTGCCTCTTTGAACTGAATGTTACTGTTAGATGTTGGAGGACACTAGTGAGCACCATACTGCATGGATGTATGACGTTACAACGCATACATTTACATCGCGGTACACTACATCGCGGTTTTGACAACGCAAGTCGTTACAACGACTTGCGCTAGATGGCGCTCTAGGACAAGGAATAGGACTTAGGAGTAGTATAATTTACTATTCCAACTCCAGTCTACGTTCAGTAGGGAAGGTGTTGGATAGTAAATTATACTATTCCTTGTCCTAGAGCGCCATCTAGCGCAAGTCGTTGTAACGACTTGCATTGTAAAAACCGCGATGTAATGGCATCGCGATGTAATTCCCGCGTTGTAAACGATGTTTCCCTACTGCACTCCCCTACAGATCCACAGCCCTCAGATCCCAAGTTTAGTGTGGCCAAAGAGTTTCAGCAGCTTGAAAATGCTGTGATACATGGCATTTTGGACATGTTTTCAGTAAGGAAAGTAGAAACTACTGAAAGAGTGGGAATGGTTGCCTTTGGGAACTTTTACCTCATTGGTTAGGGAGTGTCCAGGAGTCCCTCCCACCCACTAACTGTTGCCAGGCATAAATGTGGCACCCAAACACACTTAGGCAGAACACTTTCTGTAGCCCCAAAAGAGCCTGCTGTCTCAGGCCTGAGATGATCCCTGAAGTACAGGACGCACCCCCTTGAATCCAAGACAAAAACATGGATTCCAAAGGGTTAGTTGGCTGAACTCATGTATGGCTACAGGGAACCGTGACGGCTGCCGATCAATTAAACTGGCGGGGGGAACATATGAGTCTAGCTTAAAATAAATAAGATAAATAAACTTTCACTTACCTCTGCCCTCAGTGATCGCAGCTCCTCTGTCTCCTCATCAGCGGCTCCGACTCCCCTCTACAAATCAAGACACTTCTCTCATGCTTCACAGGCTGCATGATAGTATCACCAGGATTGGCTGAAGCAGACTGGCTCCACATTCACTGAAGCAATGCGTGCCTCTGCATGGACTCCACCTGGCCTTCTTAGACAGCAGGGTCGAGAGGTTTACACTGTGCATGTCAGGCTAGCTGTAACAAGATGGCCAGCCAAAGTACCATTTGCAGTGTAAACTGGTGGAGTGAGCACCACTCCCCTGCTGTCAGCAGTGTCCCCACCTCCAAACACTACTTGGGCTGGGGAAAGTGAAAAATAAAAAGCTAGTAAATCCATTTTATCACAATTTTATTTCTCACCTTTTGCGGATGCTGGCAGCAAGGGGGGCAACGCTTCTCTGCCCTATAAGAGGGGCTGCCGCTGACAGGGACACAAGCTGCAAGAGGCATTTACATAGAAGTAAACAGCTGACCAGTGGCAAGCAGACCTGGACTGGACCCTGCTGTTGACAGATATCCTGTGAGTCTTTAAGTGCCTTACTGGGGATCTTGGGGTCTCTAGAGGTGTATTCTTGTGGTTGTTTGGGCACCGGATGAAGCTTTGGAAACTTTTGAAAACACTCCTCCAGACAATTAGGACTTTTTAAAACCTTTTGACTTCCTGACTTTCACCAGTAACAGTCCATTTGTTCATCAGAATCGGGTACCATCTCGGTTGGCCTGAAATAGCTTCTGGGTCCTGGTCTATCACAACCTTTAACTGTTATTGGTATTTTACTATTTATTGCTGCTCATCACAGTAAAATATTTCGAAAAGTTGTCTTTGGTTCCCCCTAATGGAATTGTGTTGTTTCTTTCTCATTTTCTTTATTATATTTTGCTCTTGTTTTCTAATTCAGTTTGAAATTTGTGTTGCTTGTTTTGTCTATATTATTGTTCTGGAACAGCATAAATACTTTACACATTGTGCTAAGTTAAGCAAGTCTGCTCTGTGCCATAGCTACAAAAGTGTTGAACTCAGGTGAATTTAGTAACTTTAAGAGTTCAACGTGAGGTGCACAGCCTCCATACCCAAAATATGAATTCAATTTCTTATGCCACACTTAAACTGCATAAAGATTAATTGATGACCGGCCTCTCATGTTATTCAACTAGTAGCGGTTGGTACAAGGAGTAAATACTTGCTTTTACAACATGGGCAAACTGTATTGTTGTCTAAAACATTCAATTGAATAATAGAAAATGCTTTAAAATCTTGGAGCACTTATGGGTGCAACATTACAAGCCAAACTCTATGATGCCCAGCAGAATAAATATAGGTATACACTCAGCAGCTGTTAAAACGATTAGTAGAATTGGCATTCAGTTATTTGACGGTTTTATGAAAGACGGTATAGAAAAACTGTATGATTTAAATGTGAAAAATAATTTGCTCTTTGCGAAATGATGTAAGGACCCATAAACATCTCCATATGCTTTCATTCCAAATCATCTAGTTTGGGCAAGATTCGTATCAATAGAAATCATGGTATTTACTTCTGTAGCACCAGTTCAAATTAGTGATGTTTTGCAAAGGGCTCTTCTCTCCTGGACATGCCATTATGTACCTTCCTATCATATTCTTTTTCTCATCTCTGTCTCTCTCTTTCTTTTCCTCTTATGAAACTTGACTCTTACATGTTAGCTATGGCATTCTCCCATTACATTCTACTTTATGTTAATGCTCCCCTCAACACAGCTTTCTATGTTTGGAATAATGTGTGTGGAGTATTTATTTTTCACTTTTGTATATTTTCCTGCATTTTCTGCATGAACTACTGAAGCTTTAATCCTCCCACTGTATTCATGTATGAATGATCACCTGAGATCACAACTTGCTGTAAACTAATAGGAATCTGTAAAACCACAAGGTGCCAGATCTGAGTTATACAAAATAGCACAATTGAATTCAAAGCCCTGCACCTTGCACATACAGCCTTAAACGCCTGTGGTCCTCCCATCTATTGCCAGCTTGTCATCCCTTACACCCCTAAAAAGGCTTCTTAGATTCACCAACTCATACATGGCCACCGCCCCCACCAGCAGAAGAGTCAGAAGCGGAGGATGGTCTTTTTGTTTTAATCCAGCCAAACTTTGGAATTCCCTCCCTTTGGCCATCCGTTCCATGGACAATGAGCTGTGCTTTTGAAAACTCCTCCAGACCTGGCTTTATTGAGATCTGACCCTCCACGTGGCTCCTCTGGCCTTAGTGGAACAGCTCTTTCTCAAATAGCGCTGGGATGCCTATGGGTCGCCATGCCCTTTACACATCCCCCAGCATAGCATTGCATAGCATGATAATCATTTTAATAATAATGATCAGAAGCCGTTTCATATTTATTGATCTATTGGTTATCTATTTGTTGAGTTGTTTGGGATTCCTCGTCTATGTGAAACAGCATTTATAAAAAATTGAAAGACTTACTTATTTGTTTACCGAATGTGACTGTAACAGGTCGTGGGTACTCATTAGTCCTTAATCATTGAAACCAGGGCATAGCTTGTTGAAAAGCATTTTAAAGAAGAAATAATTATCCAGATAGGCACGCGTGCATTTCCCTATAATTATCATTTGCTGTGGAGGTCTGCTAGGAGGGTTTGTTATGGGGCCTGAGATGGTCAACTGCTGCTTGATCTCCTCCTGTGTTTTGTGGGCTTTACCCTGAAGTGCTCTTGCCTGGATATGTTTATTGGTCTGTTTATGTGTCCATAAAACACTTTCTAAATCATAAGATAACTCACTATGGGGCATATTATCAAGCACGGCGATAAAATTATCGCCGCTTTAGCGGCAGAAAACTGCAGCTACAGTGGCGATATTGGGCTTGATAATATGCCGCAGAGAATTCCAATAGAAGGCTGTGTTCACACCAGAACATGGGCTTCTATTGGAATTCTCAGGGGCATATTATCAAGCCCATTATCGCCGCTTTAGCGGCAGTTTCCTGCCGCTAAAGCGGCGATAATTTTAACGCAGTTTCTTGATAATATGCCCCCAAATGTTTAGGTAATTGCAACATTGAAAGATAGTATGCAACATCTCTTCAAAAGAGAGATTCTTGAACATGTATTTCCAAGGAAATTGCAGTATGCGTCCCGTTCGTTAATTTCGAGTAATATATTTAATGAAGAAGCCAGCCACAGTGCCTTGCCTACAGCTGTAAGATAATAATGAACCCGTATAAATTGCGAACACTAATGAAAACCCAAGCGGCTCCTACCTTTTCTAAAGGGCGATATTTTTTTTATCCAAAAGAGACTAATTAATTCCCATTTTTCCAGAATAACTGGCCTATTTCCTATTTTTAAATTGCCAACATTAAATAAAACTCCTGGAGGTGCAGAAAACGTAAGTGAATTGTGAATTCACTAATTGCAGATATTACAGTTTTATATGTTTGTAATCCTTGATCTTTGTAAGGAGCTGGTATTTTACATTAATCTCTATTGACCAGACAACATTATAGATGGGATATTTCTTATTTTGTACATCATCAAATGGGAGGTCTTATTGCATAAAATTTGCAAATTGGGAACATTGAATAAGCACTTTGCGCACTGCTTTTACAGCGTCCATTTTATGGGGAAGAGAAAACAAGATTTGAGCCAAACTTAAGTTTTGCACTACAGGACAACATTTGCGAATAGATTTTACGACATGACAGGATCTGCTCTTATGCTATTTTTATTTTTTATTTTAAGAGCAGCCAATTAAAGACAACAAACTACACTTCCCATTACCATTAAGTCCAGTTTAACTTATAAATAAATAGTTGTAGTAGAAAAAACATTAGTTACTCGCGATAATAGTACAATGACTGCAACCAGCATATTCTGTTTTCTTGCAAGAGAATCAATAGATGTGATGATACAACAGAGCAATAAGTGTGGTCAGCAGGACGTCACAACTTCTTTGGAAACTTCATAACGTGGCTCACCGCCACAGGAAAGATAAGGGAATGATATAGAGCATGAAAAGGGATTTAAAGCTTTCCACAGGTGTTCATGGAGGTATTGGATGATGCATCTGTGTCCATACTTGGGTGCCAATTCCGATCCGGTAAAAAAATTCCCCGTCCGACTCGTATCCGGATTTTTTTCCGTCCGAATCGTCAAAGTAGCGTACAAACTGCCAAGTACGATTCGAACGGAAAAAAGTCCATACGAATCGCATTGGGAAGATTTCCCCACACGTCCTCGGGTCGGGAAAAGTCACCGACACGTCCCCGGGCGAGAAACCCACCGTGCGGAAAAATAAAGTCCGACTGCGCAAGTACGATCCCTCCCGTCCTCCCCATTTCACAACCGTACGCAAAAAACACCGTCCGAACCGAACTCCCATAGCAACCATGGAGACATGTGCCCGCATACGCGCCGAACACCCCACCACCCCCCGCCCGCGTATGTACGCCCCGAACCCCCACCCGTGTATGTACGCACCGAACCACCAGCCGTGTATGTACGCACCAAACCCCCCCCCCAGCCCTGTATGTACGCACCGAACCACCAGCCGTGTATGTACGCCCCCGAACCCCCCCCAGCCGTGTATGTACGGACCGAACCACCAGCCGTGTATGTACGCACCAAACACCCACCCGTGTATGTACGCCCCCGAACCCCCCCCAGCCGTGTATGTACGCACCGAACCACCAGCCGTGTATGTACGCACCAAACACCCACCCGTGTATGTACGCCCCCGAACCCCCCCCCAGCCGTGTATGTACGCACCGAACCACCAGCCGTGTATGTACGCCCCCGAACCCCCCCCCAGCCGTGTATGTACGCACCGAACCACCAGCCGTGTATGTACGCACCAAACCCCCACCCCAGCCGTGTATGTACGCACCGAACCACCAGCCGTGTATGTACGCACCAAACACCCACCCATGTATGTACGCCCCCGAACCCCCCCCCCAGCCGTGTATGTACGCACCGAACCACCAGCCGTGTATGTACGCCCCCGAACCCCCCCCCAGCCGTGTATGTACGCACCGAACCACCAGCCGTGTATGTACGCACCAAACACCCACCCGTGTATGTACGCCCCCGAACCCCCCCCCAGCCGTGTATGTACGCACCGAACCACCAGCCGTGTATGTACGCACCAAACACCCACCCGTGTATGTACGCCCCCGAACCCCCCCCCAGCCGTGTATGTACGCACCGAACCACCAGCCGTGTATGTACGCACCGAACCACCAGCCGTGTATGTACGCCCCCGAACCCCCCCCAGCCGTGTATGTACGCACCGAACCACCAGCCGTGTATGTACGCACCAAACCCCCACCCCAGCCGTGTATGTACGCACCGAACCACCAGCCGTGTATGTACGCACCAAACACCCACCCATGTATGTACGCCCCCGAACCCCCCCCCCAGCCGTGTATGTACGCACCGAACCACCAGCCGTGTATGTACGCCCCCGAACCCCCCCCCAGCCGTGTATGTACGCACCGAACCACCAGCCGTGTATGTACGCACCAAACACCCACCCGTGTATGTACGCCCCCGAACCCCCCCCCAGCCGTGTATGTACGCACCGAACCACCAGCCGTGTATGTACGCCCCCGAACCCCCCCCAGCCGTGTATGTACGCACCGAACCACCAGCCGTGTATGTACGCACCAAACCCCCACCCCAGCCGTGTATGTACGCACCGAACCACCAGCCGTGTATGTACGCACCAAACACCCACCCGTGTATGTACGCCCCCGAACCCCCCCCAGCCGTGTATGTACGCACCGAACCACCAGCCGTGTATGTACGCCCCCGAACCCCCCCCCAGCCGTGTATGTACGCACCGAACCACCAGCCGTGTATGTACGCACCAAACACCCACCCGTGTATGTACGCCCCCGAACCCCCCCCCAGCCGTGTATGTACGCACCGAACCACCAGCCGTGTATGTACGCACCAAACCCCCACCCCAGCCGTGTATGTACGCACCGAACCACCAGCCGTGTATGTACGCACCAAACCCCCACCCCAGCCGTGTATGTACGCACCGAACCACCAGCCGTGTATGTACGCACCAAACACCCACCCGTGTATGTACGCCCCCGAACCCCCCCCAGCCGTGTATGTACGCACCGAACCACCAGCCGTGTATGTACGCCCCCGAACCCCCCCCCAGCCGTGTATGTACGCACCGAACCACCAGCCGTGTATGTACGCACCAAACACCCACCCGTGTATGTACGCCCCCGAACCCCCCCCCAGCCGTGTATGTACGCACCGAACCACCAGCCGTGTATGTACGCACCAAACCCCCACCCCAGCCGTGTATGTACGCACCGAACCACCAGCCGTGTATGTACGCACCAAACCCCCACCCCAGCCGTGTATGTACGCACCGAACCACCAGCCGTGTATGTACGCACCGAACCACCAGCCGTGTATGTACGCCCCCGAACCCCCCCCAGCCGTGTATGTACGCACCGAACCACCAGCCGTGTATGTACGCCCCCGAACCCCCCCCAGCCGTGTATGTACGCACCGAACCACCAGCCGTGTATGTACGCACCAAACCCCCACCCCAGCCGTGTATGTACGCACCTAACCACCACCCCACCAGGGAATGTACGGACCGCACCCCCACCAGTGCATGTACGGACCGTACTGACGCCAAAAAAACACGTACTGAACCCGGACAAACCATATTTACACAAGGAGAGTCAAGTAGAGTTTCCCCACACCACCAAACAGGCCCAACAACCCCACAAACATCACATACACTCACCTGCAACTGCCAAACTGCCAAACAGAGGCCCAAAACTCAATCACTCCTCATAACACACCCACACAAATTTCAAACACAGCCACACCCACAAATGGACCAATAAAAATGGACCACACACACAAACCATGAGCCTTTGCAACAGACCCACTGCTGCCAGAGCCCACAGACGACCCACACCACCATACTTGAACCTCACACTTGCATACCTTCACACAACCACCTACACAAACACCCCCTCATCACATTCACACACACACCTCCACTACCACACCCACACACCCACAGCCATCCACACCCACACCCCCACAACCACACCCCACGCCATGTCCACCACCAAGAATCCAAAGTTCACAAAGGAGGAGCTGGAGATCCTTGTCGACGAAATCCTCAGAGTCGAGCCACAGCTCTTTGGGACATTGGTCAGACAGACCAGCATATCCGAAAAAACCGCCATGTGGCAGAGGATCGTCGATTCTGTGAATGCTGTTGGGACAACCAGAAGGACCAGGCACGAGTGCCAATCCAGGTGGTACGATCTGCGGAGGACGGTCAAGAGGAAGATGACTGACAATCACAACCAGGGGAACATCACTGGAGGAGGGCCGCCCCCCAGACCGGTACAATACCATCCCTGGGAGGAGAAGGTGATGTCCACGCTGGCGGTGGAGGGACTACACGGACTGCCAGGACTCCCAGACCCTGGTGAGTACACAAACAACTCACCTCACATGGGGGGGATGCCATACACAATCAATCATGCATGCCACCCCCCCCAAGCCACCACCGGACACAACAACACTCCACAAACACACACATGCCACTGGCACCTCCATGCCCCATGCATCAATCAGGGCCATGCCAAGTCACAGGCCACACAATACACCAACACAACACAGGATGTGGTCGATGCTGGGAGTGGGGGCAGCAAAACTAACATTGAGCAACTCACAAGCACACAACAATGCCCTCAGCCCATATGGCCCAGGGCACAGCCATACAAACTGTGTGTACCCACACAGTACTGTCTTGCCTGCAAATGATGGCTGCCATGCAGGATGCCATGGGTCTGAAGGCACAATTTGCACATAACAGCAGACAATGAAGATGCATCGCTCTGATAGAGTCTCAGCACACACCGCCACAGCAGCAGCCTACACTCAGACACACTGCCCAATGGGTGCCCGGAGAACAGGGACTAACTCACATGAACAAGCCAATGGCCATTCAAAGACCGGCTAACTGTGTGTGCCCAGGAAGCTGGCCTGAGGTGACAGAGAGTGACAAAGAGAGGGAGGGAGAGGGGGAATGAGAGGGAAGGAGACAGAGGGGGGACACAGGGAGACAGACAGAGGGAGGGAGTAGGGTGACAGAGGGAGACCGACAGAGGGAGGGAGGAGGGTGACAGAGGGAGGGAGGAAGGGAGACACAGGGAGACTAAATCACCCTTGGGTGGTGTGGCCATGTCCACTCGTCAGCCGGTGGACTGTGTGCATGCAGACCAGGTCTGGCAGTGCCTCAACCCCCCCTTCCGTAGATGAAGACCGGTCCATGTGTCAATCTGTGCACGAGTCCATCCGTGCTGCAGGCACAGACCTAACCACACACCCAGTATACCCACCCACCGTGTCGGTAAGAACCCTGTCACAAATGCTTCAGTCCCCTACCTGCAACATCAAATTGCCTTGCCAAAACACCATTTGGCCACGTACAGTGCAACACGTAAGGCGCCTCTGCATGGCTCGCTACGCCCGCACACCACACTGCTGACTGTGTACCCAAATAGATGCATCAACTAAGATTGTGTCTCACACATGCGTAAAGCCCTGACAGCTGTGGCCAAGGGACATAGCCATGCACAAGTGCACTGTGAGAGGAATGCAGGACAGATCCAACTACCCAGAGGAAGAGTGCCAAATCAGAAATGCATGCAACATGGATGCCACATGTGACACTGTCAACATTGTCTCTCTCACACACAGGTCAACGTCGACGAACACCCCCCAACACTGGGGGGGAAGTCACACAGGACCAGGCTCCGCGGGATGATGACCCCACCGCCAGCGATGACTCTCACCACTCCGTGGATGACCCAGACCAACCTGGCCCCTCTGGTGTCCAACCACCTGCAGCACCTGCGTCAGGTACAACTGTGCCAACCACCACCCCCATTCCTGCCACATCCCAGGAGACGTCCAGGAGCCCTGCCCGCACACGACCACCCAGCCAGTCTGCCCAGGAGGGACACGGTCCTCCGGGCACCCAGGAGGAGGCAGGCGGCAACGCAGATGCCATCCCTCAGGGGTCCCGGAGACCCGATGCACCCACAACGGCAGGCCAGGTGCACGTGGGCAGGGGTGGCGGGAGTGGAGGACGGCGGAGGCGCGAACCTGACCAGGCAGCTCAGGACCCGGTAGTGTCCCAGGTCAGCAACATCCTGGATACATACCGGCGTGACACCAGGGGCATGGACCAGATTGCGTCCACCCTCAATGACATCAAGGGGACCCTCCAGGAGATGAAGACCCTGCAGTCCCAGCAACATGCCTGTCAACTGCAACACCAAGGAAGGATGGAGGATAGACAGGCTGAGCTCGTGGCGGTGCAAACCCAAATGACCGGTGTACTCCGTCGGATTGCCGACAACATGGGCAACCCTCCCTGTGGCACCAGGCGAAGGCCATTACCAGACACAGGGAGGGATCAGGAGGAGGAGGATTCATCCGACGGAGCGTCACAGACATCGTCACGGACTGCTTCCGAGGGTCCCCGCAGGAAGGTGGGTCGTCCACGAAAAAGACTGTGAGAGTCAGCAGAACATCACCATCTCCCAGGTCACCTGGCCTGGCACCTGGCCCTCTGGCCCAATAGCAGCACATGACATTGTCTGCCACATGGACTTGCTGGTCACTGTCTGACCTATGTTGACGAAGACTGTGGCATGGACTCTGACATTTTGCTACGACAAGGATACCAACTCCCCCAGTGAACTTTGGATTCTACACTCCCGCTGTGCACCTCTTGTCATCCCCACAAACCCGTACCCCACCACAAATAAATTAATCACACTTACAAGATGATGCCGTGATTCTACATTATTACAATACATGTGTGTGTCGTACAGTCAAAGCATGCCTGATCTCAGAATTAACTCCAACCATCCAAACCGTGGGGTCGCAGTCTTGCCCAGGACACACATGGGTCCCAATGTCTCATCTGATACAGACATGGAGTACCAAACTCACCTGTGCTGGGCCCAACCAGCTGAGTGGTTCCCGCACAACTGTGGCTACAGACACATTCAGGGGAGCAACAGTCATGCGCAGAGGTCAGGGATCATGTGGAGTGACCTGGCTTGCCGCTCCCAGGTATGTCTAGACATGTGTCCCTACAATGTGCAGCATGCTTGCGTCAGGCGGATGTTGAGAATGGTGGCTAGGCCAAGGTTGGATGCATGGAGATGCCAGAATGCAGTTTAGGATCACTGTGCCACATGGTTGTGTTGGGGTTGTGGGCTGCATCATGAGTGTGGGCGTGGATCTAGAAGGTCATCCTGCAGCTGGCTGTGAAACATTCCCCCCATCCCGTTAGGACGTTGATGTGGCCTGGTTGCCCGACGCAGTAGCAGAGCTGTGCAGATGCACTCCGGATATGGACAAGTACCATGGGAGTCGTGAGGCACATGTCCGTAGACTGCAGGGTAGGATTCTACACAGATGTTGTAGTTTCCCTGGGGGATGGTCTCTCTTGCCTTGAGGTGGATGGAACTGTGCATCTTGTGCATAATACAGTTCCCACTCCCTGACAAACCCCTAGCATCTTGTCACTCTACACATAGACACATATGCACCACCTATGAAAACTATGCCAGACCTGCGGCACGCACAGTGGCAACAGGGCACCATTGACAGGGAAGAGGCACCTTGGAGACAGAGGGACAAATTTATTAGTCATGTGTGTTGGAATGACAATGATACTCTGTCAACACATACACAGGTCATGTGGATGTACATGTGGGAGCAACACTGGCACCCCCCATTGCAACACAGATGCTGGCATCCCATTGACCTGGCACACAAGTGACGGATAACAGCTAAACACCCCCTGCTGCCACGGAGAGGCCGCTATACACCATTGAGGCCCTGATGGGGCAATCACACACCATGTCAACCCGGTGCAACCTGTATGTTTCCGAGGCCAGTGTTACACACAATGATGGCCTCATCACAATCCCCAATCCCCTGCCACATGACAGTCACCAAGTCTGAGCATGGCTCCAGGTGAAGCCTGCCCCATGTCATGTTCCCCATGTAGGATCACCATGTATGCAAATGGAACACACATGAACCGGAGAAGTGCACACAGACTACAAACAATTCACACACCCAAAACGACGTGAGGCATCCCTTACCCTGAGGAGATTTCAACACTTGCCCGTGCATGTGACGCTGAATCAGCACATGTCGCTGTGTTCATGAGGAGTAGCAGGAGCACAACAATGCCACCAGCAGACAGCATGCACATGGACCTGTGGAAGAGAGACACACAAGGATTCAGCACAAAGGAGCACATCCGCAAGCATGTACTTAACACGTATCATGTTGTTAACATGACAGGTGACAATGATGACCCTCAGACAACATCCTTCCATTGCGCCATCACTTGAGTGACACTTCAATACACACCACTGACTCACTTGGCAGACATGCAGATGGACACACACATTGCAACACATGCCACACACGGCCCAATGCGTGCACACTCAGACACTGGAACTCACCACTAAGCAAAGAAGTTGCGTATGAGCCGACTCCGCATGTCCTCCACAGCCTCCTCCTCCTCCACATCACTTGCCCCGTCACCAAGCCCTTCATCCTCCACGGGTGGATGGTCCTGGTCATCTTGATCCAGTATGAGTGGAACAGCTTCCTCCACTGCCATGTTGTGCAGCATGCAGCAGACGATGATGATCTTGCACACCTTCACCGGGGCATATGGGAGTGCTCCGCCGGTCTTGTGGAGGCACCGGAATCGGCTCTTCAGAAGTCCAAACGTCCTCTCAATGACTCTCCTGGTCCGCCCATGTGCGTTGTTGTAGAGGTGCTCGGCAGCCGTGCTGGGGTTGCGGACAGGCGTCATCAGCCATGGCATGTTGGGATAGCCAGCGTCCCCTACAAGGAAACATCATGGACAGAAGTGTGTCAGCACAGGCAGTGAGATTGGAAGATGACGCCAAACACAGAACTGCCAGAGTCTACCCACCAACAATACATGCTCGCTCGTTCCGCAGCTGCAGCATCATTTCTGGCACCCTGCTACGCCTCATGATGAAGGCATCGTGTGCTGATCCTGGAAAGCGAACACAGACATGTGAAATCACCATGTTGGACAGACACACCACAAGGGCATTAATGGAGTGATAATGTTTGCGATTCCTATACACCACCTCCTGTGCCTGTGGTGGTACCAACGCAACATGTGTCCCATCTATGGACCCAATGACATGGGGCATCCCTCCCAGGGCATAGAACTCACGCTTGACATCTGTCAACTGCTCACGATTTGGGAATTTAATGTACTCATCCAGGTGAACCAACATGGCCTCTAAGAAATCATGCAGAACACGGCTGAACATCGTCTGGGACATGCCCCCGACATCAGCAATGGTATGTTGGAACGTACCCGTGGCAAGGAAATGTAGGGCTGCCATCACCTTCAACTTGGGTGTCAGTGCACTTGGATACCTGTGGCGCGGGAGGAGTTGTGCTTCCAGCCGGCCAGTCAACTCATCAATCAACCGTTGGCTGAATCTGTAGCGGCGTATACAGTCCCGTTCATGCAGGGCAGCAATGTCTGGCATACGTCGAGGGAGAGGCGGAGCCCTGCAGTGAAATGGAAGGAACACCTAAGAGTGAGCACTGTACAACAACATCGTCAATGCACTGAGCACATGTTACACAGCCAATACACATATGCCACGTTGTGAGTCAGGTCTGTGCCACAGTTCCTGGACACGAACGCCAGTCAGGTTACACTCCTACCAAGGGACAGCCACTAACGGAGGGGGGCAAGATCACGATGACATGGCATGAGACTAGCTGTGGGCCAGTGTAAGTGAACATGCACACGCATCACAGGATTCACAGACATCCACACATGTGCAGAGGTAGTATGCGT
This sequence comes from Triturus cristatus, assembly GCF_964204655.1. Lineage (NCBI taxonomy): Eukaryota > Metazoa > Chordata > Amphibia > Caudata > Salamandridae > Triturus > Triturus cristatus. Next base: position 343,644,705 of record NC_140587.1, on the reverse strand, counting down.
ATGGTACAGACAGGTAGTTGGATGCGATATGCACTGGTCACATGTCATAGGAATAGGACAGGCCACACACATTGCCTTTGAGGAGTACATGTCGAGACAGAACATACATAGGGAGCATGTGGATATGTACTTGTGTTGATACTCCGTGTAGTTGGATACATACACACCTCATGGCAAATCACATATGTGGGCTGGTGTGCGGAACAGTGTGCCATGCCCATCGACACACAGACACATGTTGGCAGCAGCAACTGCTGACACATTGAATCACACACCTACAGCAAAATCATGGAAAGACATGCCACACACATGACATGGTTGCAGCATGCAACGCAGCCATACACGTGTCATATGTAATATTCCGTGTACCTGGCATCAGGGGACAGGTGCGGGTGTCCGTGACTGGGACATGCAAGTGACTCATGGCTCCACTAGTGTGTACGACATGCACACATGTCAAAGGAGTGCAGGGGATGTGTGGTACAATGCGCACCATCACACACGACATGTGTACACAGCTCATCGTACATGTGCTTTGCCCACACCTCAGGGGTAAAGTGCCACATCACATCCTGACACACCTGTGTCACACACAGGTGGTATTGCACAGACAATGCATTGGTGTCCACCCTTGGCAATACCTGTCCGCTCCATTCCTGTCTGTGTGCCGCCTGTCACCACTGACAGTTGTTATACGCACCGTACATACGCTCGGAGCGCGTGTATAGGGTCCCTGGGCCAATATTGCCGCTGGCGTATGCGTACGCCACAGTAGTACGGACTGTACACGCGCTTGTACGGTCCGGATCACAATATGTGCGCTGGCGTATGCGTACGCCACAGTAGTACGGACTGTACACGCGCTTGTACGGTCCGGATCACAATATGGGCGCTGGCGTATGCGTACGCCACAGTAGTACGGACTGTACACGCGCTTGTACGGTCCGGATCACAATATGGGCGCTGGCGTATGCGTACGCCACAGTAGTAGGGACTGTACACGCGCTTGTACGGTCCGGATCACAATATGGGCGCTGGCGTATGCGTACGCCACAGTAGTACGGACTGTACACGCGCTTGTACGGTCCGTACTACTGTGGCGTACGCATACGCCAGCGCCCATATTGTGATCCGGACCGTACAAGCGCGTGTACAGTCCGTACTACTGTGGCGTACGCATACGCCAGCGCCCATATTGTGATCCGGACCGTACAAGCGCGTGTACAGTCCGTACTACTGTGGCGTACGCATACGCCAGCGCCCATATTGTGATCCGGACCGTACAAGCGCGTGTACAGTCCGTACTACTGTGGCGTACGCATACGCCAGCGCCCATATTGTGATCCGGACCGTACAAGCGCATGTACGGTCGGTATCACTGCTTGTGGGGTGCCCTAGGGCGTGGAACGCACCGTACCTGTGTGTAAATGTATGAAAACACATAGGGGACACATGAGGGACAAGTATAAGGGCCTAAATGCCTGATGGTTGCCATGGAGACTGAGTTAAATTTTTGAATTTGAGCACCAGGTGCACAGCAGAAGTCAGTTTGAAAGAATCTACATTGTTGCAATGTGGATGTTGACTTGACATCATTATCAAAACTGAAACCATGCAAAGCCACACACTGGGGTAGGTTTGAAGGGATTGGATGAAACGTAGGATGCTAATGTGACTGACCAATCAATCTGTACTCCTATACATGAACAGGCCAGCCAGGCATATATAAGGCAGCCAGGTCCCATGAGAGAGCACTTGCCTGCACATCCATTCATCCCTGACCACTGCTGCTGATAGTGATTCCTCTGGCACCATGTCCAGGACTGTGGAGAGGTCACAGCCATTCACCCAGGAGGAGAACCTTGCCCTGATAGATGTGATCCTCCCACAGTTCCAGAGCCTGTATGGTCGACCAGGGGTTCAGGTGAGTGCAGACTCCACTAGCTTAGACTGTGCCCCTTTTGTGTGACAGTGACTTCTGGCATTGTGTCCATGTGTGACAGACATGCACTGTTGTTTGGAGTGGGTCCCAGGGTGTGGAAGGCCTCATGTCACCCATGCAGAGCATGCTGTGTTTCCTGTGTGCACTCCTCACTTGCATAGTGCCTACTGTGACAATGAATGCAAGGTGCATGCCACATTCTGCCTGCATACTCCTCCTGGGGATGTTGTTTCCACAGTCCTGATGTGATCCTGTGTTCCCCCCAGTGTGACAGGTGTCAGTACCCATGGATGTGTGTTTGTTCAGTGTACCTGTGCTGTGAGTGTCCAAAGGCCGTGTTCGTCCCCTGCACATTGGTGTGTGTGTTAGTCCCCTGTCATGTGGGTGAGTGCATATGGGGAGTGTTGCACACAAGCAGCATGAGGGATGGATATGGCCTGGCCATCGGATGTGAGCAGGGAGCAGTGCTGTGTGCATGCCGTGCTGAGCCAGCCCCACACCTGTGACACCCACGTCTACTGGCACATGGGCAGAGTGAGGTGTGTACCCGCAGTTGGCAATGCCATGTGATTGTCCTGTACCTGTGTGTGTCTGTGTACTCTGCTGAGGTAGCATCAGTGTGCTGGGGCAGGTGACTGCTGTGAGGTGCTGTACATAATCCTGGTGTAGCCTGTGAGGCACAGTGTGATCCCTGGTCAGTGAGTGTGTGGTACCCCTCATGCCACCCGTGTGCTTCCACTGGCACGTAGTGCATTTGGCCTTCCACAGTGGATAATGTCCCTATGACAAAGGTGCAATTAGTTGCATGCATACCATGGCCTGTTCATAATGAGGATTGTTCTATATGTGTGTCTCTGTGTCTTTGCTCATGTGGATTAATGTATTCTCTCTTTTGCATCCTCACAGGTAGGCGCCATTGCCAAGGGGGAGATCTGGAGGGAAGCCGTCAGTGCCGTGAGGGGTACAGAGGGTCGGAGGCGGAGCCTGTCTCAGGTGAGGAAACGCTGGCAGGACATCCGGTGCTGGACGAGGAGGATTGCACGGCTCCTGCTGGGGGACTCACCTGAGAGCCGTAAGAACCGTGGCCGCCGTCGTCTGACCCACATCCAGAAGCGTGTGCTGGCGGTGGTCTTCCCCGATATGGACAGGCGCCTACAGGAGAGGCAGCAGCAGGAAGGGGGTAGGTACATGTGTGTCAGTTGTGTGTCCCCAGCCAATGTAAGTGTGCAGTTGCATGGATACACTGCCAGGGTTTGATTGTGCAGTGCGTCAACTTCTCCACAAAGTAGCACAGTGCTGTTCTCACTCCCTCCCTTCCCCTCCTTGCAATGTGTTCCCTGGTCTGTCGCCACTCTTGCACAAGGTTATTTATGCAGGCAGTTCATGCAGGTGCCCTATGCTATCAGCATCATGTGTGGGGGTGATGTGCCACAGGTATGGGGACCTTGCGTGTGCCATGGCCAATTTCAGTCATTGTGGTGTCCATGTCACTTGGCACTGATTGTGAATCACGACATAGGGGTGTGTCTCCAAAATGTACAGCCTTCCAGCATGCATGTCCAATTGTGTGCCCTCTGACATGATGTGCCTGAGTGGGAGGCCTGCTAAGTGCAGGGACGGTTGCTTAATTTGCAGTCATGTCCATCCTGGACCATGGAGGAGTGTGGGCACTACTGTGCCCTGGGGCACCTCTTCCTAGGTATCATGTGCGTCATCCAACAATATGGCCATTCACTGTGTCTTTGCCATGGGTTGCGTAGGGTGGCATTGTACCCTGGGCTCAACTGTTAGGACCTACAGGTTGCTACATGTGTCCACTGTACAGGGGGACCCATTTTGCTTGTGCATACTCACAGTGGGCATTACCTGTGTGTGTTGTTGAGACAATCTGATGATGTTTGCCTGTCAATGATGTGTGGACATGGCCACCAGGGGCTGTGTGTTTACAGTCATGAATTAGTGGAGGCCATGTGTTTCCATCCCAGAGTAAGAGGTGTACATACTTTCTCCGTCTCAATGAGATTGTCTCAGGTGTGGGTGGTTTGTGCGTACAAGGCCTACATGTCAGAAGCTTCATCCTCCTTGCTGGGTTTAGCCTGTGTGTGATGTTTGACTGGACATACGCTCAAGGTGCAGTGACCCTGTCATGTGTGGCCTGGTTTCATGTATTGCCTTTGCAGCATGCGGCAAGAGTAAATGGATATGATTCATGCTCATCCCTTTTTGACGACGCAGTGTGGTGCAGGTGCTGTGCACATTTGTCCCCAGAGGCTGACTCCTCTCTAAAATTTCAGGTGCAGTGATTTGCTGTTGTGTCATGATCTCCATTGTGTCTCAGTGGCATGGTGGGTAGAAAAACTGTGTGTTCCATGGCCTACATGTGTACATTGTTTTGTAGGTGTTACTCCTGTTGCTTTTCAGGCTATGCAATGTGACCTATGTATATTTGACTCATGTGACATAAGTGTACAGGTGTCTGATTTTCTCCTGTCTCTTCACCTTGCCCACAGCATCGCCGGGGGACACGGAAGGAGACACTAGCACGGACCGGGAGGAGAGATTGAGCACCAGTACCAGCAGTGCTGTCCTGTCTGGCACATGGAGTGGCACGGAGGCCGAAGGGAGTGAGGCGGAGGACCTGTTGACTGCCAACACAGACTATGACGCAGACGGGTCCGAGGCTGAGCTCCCAGAGGTGGCGGAGTCTGCCCCCCCAGCTGATGGCAGCCCTCCACATCCCCCCGCCACCTCAGGTTCCATCACCGGCCTCCCACATGCTCGTGGCCCTTCCCTCCGTGCTCGGTCCCCACATGTCTCCTTCCTGCCAGGCACCGCACCCCCTGCCCCTGTCACCACTGCTGCGGTGAGTGCGGAGTCTGTGGACATCCTGAGGCAGTTGCAGGTTGGTCAGACTGCGATGCTAAATGTCCTCCATGCCCACACCCAGGTGCTGACCCAGATGGAGGCATACATGGAGGGCATGTCGGCTGCGCAGTCTGACCAACGGCAGTTGCTGAGGTCCATAGACTCCACACTGACTGCAGCACTGGATCTCCTGCAGCGCTGCGTAACACCCCCTACCCCTGCCCCATCCACAATTCCCACTCCCGTGCCTGTCCCACGCACATCCAGACGTCAGCGTGCACGCACCCCAACAGACACAGGCACCACACCACCAGGGAAGTCGAAGCGCACACCTCCTGTCACGCACACACAGGGTGAGGAAGGCACACCCACTGGGTCGGGGGGGAAACGTAGAACACGCAGCCACAGTGGGAGTCCGCATTCCACACAACCCACTCCCTCCAAATCCACTCCCCTTAGCTCTCCTGGCCAACAGTCAGTGACAGCATCATCCACTGCGAGTGTGCCCCCCAGCCCCAGGATGACACCACCCCGCAAGCGGTGGAGGCGGGACCCGGCCAGGGGAGTTGAGTCCCCCACCCTGTCCACACCCTCCCCCAGTGGCGCTGCGACCCATCCCTTTGCCCCCCCCCCCTCCTTGGGGCCTGTGGTTGGATTGGGTACGGGGGAGTCGCTGGGGGAACTTGCCGACGTGTGCAGCGCCATTCTGTCCTCCACCTTTGGCGCTGGCACCCCCCCTGTGGCAGATTCATCCCTCCCTGCACCCACAACACCTACCCTTTCCCCTCCTGTCCCTGCGGTGCCTGTTTCCACCCTCCCCCCTGATGCCCCCTCTTCTGTGGATGAAATGGACTTGTGAACTGTGCAGGCAAGCTAGGGGACACACGTCCCGATGTGTACCCCCCCCCCGGACATTGCTGCTGGGCTGGCCCATGGCCCTTGTACATAGTGGACATTTTCTCTGATATATTTTCCTGCTGAATAAAGCCTTTTCTTTTTGTTTTGCACACTGATGCTTTCCTGGACTTGCTGTTGGTGCTGGTGCTCCCTGCGTTGGGGTGGTGATAATGTGTTAGGGGTCTGTGAAATGTTGGAGTGTGCTGCTCATGGGGTGTACCCTGCCATCTGCGTGCCATCACAAAGGTCTCTGCAAATGGTATTTGGTCATGTTTGCTCTCACTGTATGGTGACATTGTCCCAAGGTGTGTTCCGTCCTCTGTGGCCCAGGCCATTTTTCCTGCAGGGTGTCTCCCAAATGCTGTGCTGTGCTGTGTCTACATTTCCTGGATGTGTGAGGGTTGCCTTTCAATATAGCCATGCTGGCTCAGCGATGGCTCCGCCTGCATCTGGGGTATCACCCTTGTAGGTCACTGAACTTGTTGATGGGGTATATTGTCCGATGTCTGGGCACTGCTGGGAGTGATAGGTACACACCCCTCCTGTGTCTGGGCACTGCTGGGAGTGATAGGCACACACCCCTCCTGTGTCTGGGCACTGCTGGGAGGACCCTGCACCCACCCCTCCTGTGTCTGGGCACTGCTGGGAGGACCCTGCACCCACCCCTCCTGTGTCTGGGCACTGCTGGGGGTGTTTTGCACACCCCATTCTTATAGCAGGTTCGGTGCGTACATGCACGGGTGGGGGTTTGGTGCGTACATACACGGGTGGGGGTTCGGGGCGTACATACCAGGGTGGGGTGGGGGTTCGGGGCGTACATACACGGGTGGCGCTTGGGTGCGTACATACACGGGTGGCGGTTCGGGGCGTACATACACGGGTGGGGGTTCGGGGCGTACATACACGAGTGGGGTGGGGTTTCGGTCCGTACATACACGGGTGGGGGTTCGGGGCGTACATACTCTGCTGGGGTGGGGGTTCGGTCCGTACATACACGGGTGGTGGTTCGGTGCGTACATACACGGCTGGGGTGGGGGTTTGGTGCGTACATACACGGCTGGTGGTTCGGTGCGTACATACACGGCTGGGGTGGGTGTTTGGTGCGTACATACACGGCTGGTGGTTCGGTGCGTACATACACGGCTGGGGGGGGGTTCGGGGGCGTACATACACGGGTGGTGGTTTGGTGCGTACATACACGGCTGGGGTGGGGGTTCGGTCCGTACATACACGGGTGGGGGTTCGGGGCGTACATACTCTGCTGGGGTGGGGGTTCGGTCCGTACATACACGGGTGGGGGTTCGGGGCGTACATACTCTGCTGGGGTGTGTGTTAGGTGCGTACATACACGGGTGGGGGTTTGGTGCGTACATACACGGCTGGTGGTTCGGTGCGTACATACACGGCTGGGGGGGGTTAGGGGGCGTACATACACGGGTGGTGGTTTGGTGCGTACATACACGGCTGGGGTGGGGGTTCGGTCCGTACATACACGGGTGGGGGTTCGGGGCGTACATACTCTGCTGGGGTGGGGGTTCGGGGGCGTACATACACGGGTGGTGGTTCGGTGCGTACATACACGGGTGGTGGTTCGGTGCGTACATACACGGCTGGGGTGGGGGTTTGGTGCGTACATACACGGCTGGTGTGGTGGTTTGGTGCGTACATACACGGGTGGGGGTTTGGTGCGTACATACACGGCTGGGGGTTCGGGGCGTACATACCAGGGTGGGGTGGGGGTTCGGGGCGTACATGCACGGGTGGCGCTTGGGTGCGTACATACACGGGTGGGGGTTCGGGGCGTACATACCAGGGTGGGGTGGGGGTTCGGGGCGTACATACACGGGTGGCGCTTGGGTGCGTACATACACGGGTGGCGGTTCGGGGCGTACATACACGGGTGGGGGTTCGGGGCGTACATACACGAGTGGGGTGGGGTTTCGGTCCGTACATACACGGGTGGGGGTTCGGGGCGTACATACTCTGCTGGGGTGGGGGTTCGGTCCGTACATACACGGGTGGTGGTTCGGTGCGTACATACACGGCTGGGGTGGGGGTTTGGTGCGTACATACACGGCTGGTGGTTCGGTGCGTACATACACGGCTGGGGTGGGGGTTTGGTGCGTACATACACGGCTGGTGGTTCGGTGCGTACATACACGGCTGGGGGGGGGTTCGGGGGCGTACATACACGGGTGGTGGTTTGGTGCGTACATACACGGCTGGGGTGGGGGTTCGGTCCGTACATACACGGGTGGGGGTTCGGGGCGTACATACTCTGCTGGGGTGGGGGTTCGGTCCGTACATACACGGGTGGGGGTTCGGGGCGTACATACTCTGCTGGGGTGTGTGTTAGGTGCGTACATACACGGGTGGGGGTTTGGTGCGTACATACACGGCTGGTGGTTCGGTGCGTACATACACGGCTGGGGGGGGTTAGGGGGCGTACATACACGGGTGGTGGTTTGGTGCGTACATACACGGCTGGGGTGGGGGTTCGGTCCGTACATACACGGGTGGGGGTTCGGGGCGTACATACTCTGCTGGGGTGGGGGTTCGGGGGCGTACATACACGGGTGGTGGTTCGGTGCGTACATACACGGGTGGTGGTTCGGTGCGTACATACACGGCTGGGGTGGGGGTTTGGTGCGTACATACACGGCTGGTGTGGTGGTTTGGTGCGTACATACACGGGTGGGGGTTTGGTGCGTACATACACGGCTGGGGGTTCGGGGCGTACATACCAGGGTGGGGTGGGGGTTCGGGGCGTACATGCACGGGTGGCGCTTGGGTGCGTACATACACGGGTGGGGGTTCGGGGCGTACATACCAGGGTGGGGTGGGGGTTCGGGGCGTACATACACGGGTGGCGCTTGGGTGCGTACATACACGGGTGGCGGTTCGGGGCGTACATACACGGGTGGGGGTTCGGGGCGTACATACACGAGTGGGGGTTCGGGGCGTACATGCACGGGTGGGGGTACGGGCCGTACTTCCACGGGTGGGGGTACGGTCCGTACATACCCCTGCCCACGCTCTGCGTGCCTGGGTACGGGCCGTACCCATGCCTTTGGTGTGTGGGTACGGTGCGTCCCACCATTGTTGCGGGCCGTGGGGTCCGCACCGTACACAGGCCTTGGGGGCGTGGCTACGGGTCGTACCACGCGTACCCCTACATGACCCCAGCAATGCTGGTACGAGCTGTACCAAGGCCTTTCTGACGTGGGTACGGGCCGTACCGCTATTGTTGGAGTGACGTAGGGGGACGCGTGGTACGTTCCGTACCCACGCTCTTGCGGCCTGGGTAGGGTACGTACCGGTTCGCGTGACCATCCACTTCCGTTGTGGCGGACGCTTGCGTTGCTGGCCTTGCCCCCACCCCCTGGAAGTGACCAGGCCCTGATGGTCAGGTATGTCCAGGCCATGTGTGATTTGGTACCATGTGTTGGTGTTGTGTGTCCTGCCCCTGCCCCCCCCTTTGCCCCTGGTTGTTGTGCTGACCTTCTGCGGCGTCTGCGTCGGTTCCTGTACGCCAGGTGGACTGCTAGGAGGGCAGGGATGGCACGTAGGTTCGGGTCCATGTCTGTTCGTCGCGTCCAGCTGCTCCTTGCGTGTGTCGTCCTGATTTCCCGGCAGTTTTTGGCAGCCGGTAAATATTTTCCGTGCGGGATGACGTCGGTTCGAATCGTACTTCCTGGTTCGTGAAACGTAGGCTGGATGCGTACCGACGTCACGTCGGCTCCTTTCAGGATCGGAATTGTGTTTAGTTTCTGTTCGGTCGGTGTTTTGTTCGAATCGTACGGAAATGGTGTTTCCGTATGAATCGTACTTGCATTTTCGGATGGATTTCGCACCGGGTACGAGTCGGACGGAGAAAAGGCTCCGTCCGACGGTTCGTACCCGGTTTTTACCGGATCGGAATTGGCACCTTGATGTAGCCATCTGTTAGACGTCGCAGGTGTCTCTTTGATAGTTGAGACAGAAAAATAACAAAGCAGTGAGAGTGGGTGAACAGTATACAATGTTATTAGCACGGAGGAAGGATAATACATGACTCTTATCTGAAAAAAAACAAATGCTGAACACTGATTATGGCAAGAATGGAGGCTTCGGTATTGCGTGCTTATTGACAACAACCATTGAAGCAGGCAGCAGCAACTTGCAATAGAGATTGTGAAAATCATGTTGTTAGACAAATCTGCAGACCTGAGAGTATTCTCCAAACTGGCTCTTACAAACAACGCTTTGGAAGCCATTGCCCCTTTAACGGAGTGGAGCTCCAAATGGAAAATAATTTGGTCCACGAGGGTTACTAAATGATTTCAACAGTAAGAGGGAAATGAGTTTCTCAGAATTTATGTTTTTTATCATATGTCTTAAGACAATAATCAAAGCATAATTTATGTTGGGCAGAAAAATATGACTATTGCAAAGTCATTAAAGACATTTTTTAAACATAGGGTCAGTCAGGCTCTGTGGTGCTGGGTCCAGGTGCTCCACTCCTTGTTCCATACTGACAATGCTTTAAACAGAAAGCCTTGATACCCCGCCTTGACAATTTGTTGTAACTCATAGGTGAAAAGGGGCTGACCATTACAATCTTGTCATTGTTCCCCTTCGTTCTGGTGTGGTTTCCCAAGGCAAAACCAGGCATATTTTGTAGCCCAGTCACCATTTCCTTGGGTTTGCCCCTATCTAGGAGTTTAGCCTGGTGTAACCCTGCTTTCTTTAAAGATGTCTACCTATAGATTATAACTCCTGTGTAGTCTGAGAAATTGGCGCCATATGGTAGGTTGTCTCTTAGGGCACAGGAATATTGTACCTGTGTAATGTATTGATGTCAGTTGTTTTTCTGTACAGGGTCAAGTATAAAATGACATTTTCAAGTCTGACTAGTGGGTCTAAGTAGCCAACTTCTACATTTCTGTAATTAGCTTCGAATTTGTGATCTATGCTCTGCAAGTTGATCCATTCTATGAAGTTCATTCTCATTACAATGCCAAATCAAGAATATGTCACCAATATGCCTCTTCCAATCCCTGATCTTCTCTGAAAAAGGGTTGTTGGTGTGATGTATCCACCTCTCTTTGAACCGACCAACATGTAGATTGGCCACATTAGGTGCAAAACAAGCACCCATGGCCACGCCCTTCTTTTGTATGAGGGCTACATTCATAAGTGTAGATACAAACCGGCATGAGTCACAGTTCATCTCATTCCTAGATAGGCATCACTGTATCACTTCAAATGTCTCATTCTACAGAATATTAGCATAAAGTGACTCAGCATCAAGCGTCACCAGTATGTCCTCTGCCACGGTGAAAGGAGTTCCCTCAAAATCATGAATAAATCACTTACTGTCCCTGACACATGATTTAAGTTTGAGGACATCTTTAATGTGGGTGTCAATGTTTCTTAAAATTGGTTCCAGCAGGGATCCACATCTTGAGACAATTGGGCATCCAGGTGGTTTGTCTGTCATGTAGATAGCAGGGGGTACGAGGGTTAGCTTTGTTGAGATATGCATGTTCCTTCACATTGAGAACGCCTTCTGTGAGTGTGTTCTGTTTGACCTGATTTATTTCTTCCTGAATCTTTTTCAAAGGGACATAGGTTATTCTCTAATCGTGTCTTGGGTCAGTAAGTTGCCTCATGAGCTGTTCATTGTAGTCAGATGTGTTCTGGATGCAGATAGCCCCACTGCTATCTGATGGTTTAATGCTGATTTCTCTGTTGTCGGCTAATGAATCATGTTCTCTCCTCTCATTCATCGAGCTGTTATAGGGGATGTATCTCCATTGGTTTTCTAGTGCAGTCACTTGTCTCAAAACCATATTCTTGAATACCAAAATCTCGGGGCTCATCAGACGGCTAGGAGGGTCAAACTGAAAAGGAAACAGTAAACCTGTGCCTTCTATAGGAGGGGAAGGTAGTTTTTTCCTAATGAAATGTTTAGGTATGATTGTTCTGAAGAAGTGGTACAATTCTCCCTTGAGTTTAAAGAAGTATGTTTTTTTGGTGATTACAAATCCCAGACCTTTGCTCAAAATGTTGTTCTAGTCATGAGTGAGGATGTACTCTGAAATGTTGAAAACAGGAGATTTGCGGTTAGGCACACTAGTCAAGGGAAGGGTGTTTACCAGCTGTAATATTGGTTCCTGGTCTACCTGTCTCCTGACTGCTAATTGTTGTTGCTGCCTCTCCATCCTCTATCTCTGCCTCACCCTCTCACTGCCTCATCCCTGTTCCTGGACTAAAAAACAAGGTGTAAAGGGTGCAGGGTTTGGTATCTGTTTCCTGTTGCTGGTGCTTGCTACTTTGTTGTCTGAGCTAGCAGATGATTCAGAAAATGTCACCCTTTGTGATCTCTATTGGTTGTACTGGTTGCTGGTTGCCGTGTAGAGATCTCACCACCTCAATGCTAAATTTATATTTGTCTTTTTGTTTCTTCCTCAACTGAATTGAATGAAATTCTTCAATTGTTTTTTAGAGTGAGTCTGTTGCTGCCTTGGCATTCTGTAGTGCCCCACTGGATCAGCTATCTGTCGTTTGAGTGCATTAGGTTCTTCCAGGGCAGTCTCAATGCCCAACACTATCCAATGGCAGGAGCAGTTGTTACCTATGTACCTGAAATCTTTCTTATACTTCTCACTGTATTTGAACATAACTGGTATGTTTCTGACCTGTAATACAAGCGGTATGATAGTTCAGATATTCAGTCAAAAAATTGCCATGTAGTTCGGTGCATGCCGTTTTCTTTTTAAGCCTCCCTAACTCCTTTATGTGGGCATGATTCCAGGGTTCTGGGTTTGTGCTGGATGGCAAGAAGGAGGCATCTCCTATAATTCTATCTATGTAGTATGTATTCTAGCTATGTAGTTATCAGTATAGGAAAGTGCCTCCTTTGTACCAATTGAAATCAGCAGGTGGAACCATTTCAATTAAATCAGTTCTTGCAGACCAGCGTCTGCGCTAAACACATGTAGTGTCACAAGGACAACCCTCTATGCCCACGAGGACCAGGGGCAGGATACTCTACATGAAGAGAATTCACAATGGGGCTCTTCAGGAAAAATTGAATCCTCTATGTGTTAATCAGGGGACACCCACACTAAATGTATTATTTGATGCAGTCTAAAGGAAGGTTCTCATTTCGATTGCATCAGACACTGAGACTAGGCAGGTTTCTAATATGTTTTCTCCTCCAATACAATGTGAATATTAGTGTGATTTATAGAAAGAGCGGATGATGCAGTGCTTAAGTGTGTTTATAAATATAACAATATATACAAAAGACAAAATAAACCATCACTGGTTTCTAAGTAAAGTAGTATTGACAAGCATGTGTGTACAACATAACACAATGCAGTTTGCAAATAATCACAGATGTGTGTCAACGTTTCAACCCCTTCAACATACTCCATATACACTGGACCTGGGAACTAAAGTATATCATGGACAACAAATACCATAACCAAATGGCATGCATGTGTAGGCAATGGGCAAGTGCAACTCATGAAAGCAAACACAGCACTAACAGCATGTGGCACACATCTAAAGTAACTGTAAGGTACACACTGCAAAATTGTCACATGTCCTTGCAGAACTCCACAAAGGTATGACAAGTTGACACGCTCAATGTGTGGCAACACAAGCATCTAACTTCAACACATCAAACACATATCCAACCTACTTCATAGGGAGAAATGCAACCTAAACGATGTTGACAGTGTCCAGGCCAAGCTGAAATACTTGCCACATAACAAGTCACCCAATGCAATGTGTGCCCCATCAGGATGTCAACCCACATAGACATCCATCAAACATTTCCCCTTGACCTTTCCAACACCAAAACTGGCTCCATGTTCACATCATACTAACCACTTCAACTAGATCAGCAATCAGGAATCAAACATACACAAGTGTACTCGCACATCATTAACTAAACAATGACATCAAAGAAATAGGAAAGTAATGGTGGGACTAATGTCTTACAAACTATAATAGTTTTTAAATGCATGGATATAAAGCGATCCAAAAAAGAAACAAGGGTCAATGGCCTGTCCATTCATTGTCCGTGTGCCACAGCACAATGCTGTGCCACCAAACCTGCCCTTACTGACACTGCCAGGGACCCCCCTCCCAAAGAGGCATCCATAAGTAATAGCAGGCACCTCGAAGATGGTATTTAGGAAGGGGGGCAGAGGTTTCAGGCGGGGTCGATCTTTTTAGGTTTGTAGTCTTTTGTGCCAGGTTTAGGAGGTTTTTCCAGGTTTTTGGGCTGGGCACAGGGGGTGAGAAAGCTGTTTTTCAGGGGTGGAGTGGGATGTGAAAGGGATGAGTTTGGGTGAGGGAGGGGTTTTCAGAACTTTGGGAGTGGTGTGGTTGGCTATCATGAGGGTAAGGGCAAGGGTAAGTATGAGAGATTCACACAGAAAGTGGGTAGGGTATTCAGGATGGAGTTCCGATATGGAGGAAGAGGGAGTGGAAGTGTGAGATCGATATATGTCTGAATTGTGTGTTGTGTTGGTGTCTGTTATGTGGGTGACTGTGAGCATATGCATTTCTTTGGTGGGAGTTTTGTGCATGTGCTGGGTCGGTGGAGGGGTTTGTGGCTGTTGGTGTGTTGTCTGGGTATATGGGTATTATGGAGGGGCCTGTGGCTGTTGGTGCGGTGTCTGGGGATATGGGTGTTGTGGAGAGGTCTTTGGCTGTTGGTGCAGTATCTGCGTGAATGCTGGGTGTTGTGCAGGGTCTGTGGGTGTGACTGTGGTATTTGCGGATATGGATATGTCTGTGGAGAGCTCTGTATGTGTTACTGTGGTGCATGGGGTATGCTGGGGCAGGGAGTGAGGGAGGTGAGTATCTGCTGTGTGCATGCATGTTTGAGTTTTTTTTAAGTCTGGTGTTTGCGTGAGGTGCCTGTGTCTGATGGAGTGTGTGCATACTTAGGTGTGCATGTGCTTGGGATAGGAAAAAGAATAGGGAATGTAGATGGAGAAGGAGCAGGAGAGGGGTAAAAAGTTGGGATGGGTGAAGGGCTGCCGTGAGGGAGGAGGCCAGAGCTTGGAAAGATCTCTGTAGAGCAGACATGGCAGTGTGAATGCCTTCCTGGTAGGCAACCACCTGGGTCAGCTTGTTGCCTTGCTATTTAATGGCACCAGCACTGCAGTCAGACCCACAGAGATGCTCCTCAGGAGGCCAATAGCCTCCTCACTAGGGGCTAACAGGGGCAGGGGCTGAGGTGACTGGAGAGAAGTGGACTGCTCCTTTCTTAGGGGAGCAGGAACAGCCAACTTGTGGGGAGACAACAGGGAGGGTAGTGATGGAACTGGGGGTGGCACACAAGAAGGAAGGTGTCAGATAGTCAAGTACAACACACCTTTAACTTGATTTCCACAGGAACGGAAGAGCAAGTTCCAAATCCCAGACTCCACTGCGAATGAAATTAATTCAAATGCAGTAAAGAGGTGGAAAGGGGAATGGGAATGAAAAAGAGACACTGCCACTGCTGTGTCCTCCTCATCAGTTAAGCCAGCTAGGATTGTCACGAAAACCTGTAATTACAAGAACAGAGTTACTTATTTTTCACAACGCCCTTATTTGCCCAAACTAAACTTCTCCTCCCACAAACTTAATTACCTTTTAGATACAGTAGCTAGCTTCTCTCCTTAGCATAGCTAGTAGATAAGGTTGCTTATAGAAAGTCTTTCTTAAATGCACTCTGCCTCTTATATGCTGTTTATGCTGTCTTGGTTTAGTGTCTTTTTAGTTAGTCTCTTTTCTCTTTTCAGGAAGATGAAATGATGATAGAGGTGGTAAGTATAAATATATATATATATATTCACTGAAAAAAAACATAGGTTTTACAGACGTTATAGTTAGGAATTAGCATTTAAAAAACCTTTGAAATTCACTAAAAAACCTTAGGTTTCAGGGACGTTATAGTTAGTTGGACATTTGACTCATTTAAAATCATAGAAATTCCCCCGTTATACTTTGTTGAGCAAACTATAACTTGCGCGCCCGCAATGCACTTCTGATCACGTCACATATTATATCACTCATGACATGGTCAGTGACATCACTGATGACATCACTGATGACATCTCAAATGACATCACTGATGACATCATCCAGTGAATGTGTGTTTCTGTAAAGTTTAAATATTTTTCATATATATCTATGCCAAGGTGTATTGAAGAATGAGTGGATTTACAAGTGCCTGAAGGGATTATTTAGTAGGTGCGTGACTGACTGTATAAGTGAGTGATTAAACGTGTGTTACTGAATGCATGGGTTAGTGACTAAACTGTGTGAAAGTCTGTATTAGTCTCTCAGTTGGTGTGTAAGCAACTGCATGGGTTGGTGAGTAGCTACATGAGTGTCTATATAGGTTATTGATTTGTTGTCTGAGCATCTGTATGGGTGCCTGAGTGTCTGTGTGGGTGGGTGGGAGGTGTATGACTCTGTGCAAAGATGTCTGAGTGGGTGATTCACTGGTTATATGGATTCAAAAAGTGCAACTGGGATGGGCTGTATGGGTGAGTTAGTGTGTGTATGGGTGTGTTGGTAAGTGAATGAATGTCTCAGTGGTATATGTGTGACTAACTACATATGTTTTAAGGCAGTATATGTTGAGTGTTGGAGTATATAAATGACTATACATGAGAGTAAGTTATTTGAAGAGTGGATGTATAAATGAGTGTCTGCTTGTATCAGTGATTGTATACGACAGTAAGTATGTGTTAGTATCTGCATAAATAAGTGATGTGGTGTGTGTATAAATAACAGAGTTGGTGTGTATAACTGTATGCATGAGTAAATGGGTATGTGATTGATTATTTGCATGACTGACTAGGTGTGTGAGTAACTCTATGGATGAGAGGCGGAGTGTGACTGTATGTATAGGTGTATGAGTGCATATTATATTACTATATTGATGCGTAACTGCATGTATAAGTGACTGGATGTGTGTGTAGACCTAGGAAATATTTGGTGGTATGTATTATCTGGCATTGTTGTGTGTATGGTTTCCAAAATAGAAGTCTGTATTTTAGAGTGGGTGTATCAAAGTTTATATTAGGGCATCAGTATGTGCATCAGATTATCACGTGGATGATGTCATCAGTGATGTCATCAGTGATGTTACTGACCATGTCATGAGTGATGTAATATGTGATGTCATCAGCAGTGCATTGCAGGCGCGCGAGTTATAGTTAGCTCAACTAACTATTACGGGAAAATTTCAATGGTTTAATATGAGTCAAATGTCCAACTAACTATAATCTCCCTGAAACATATGTTTTTTTAGTGAATTTCAAAGGTTTTTAAATGCTAATTCCTAACTATAACGTCTGTAAAACCTATGTTTTTTTCAGTGAATTTCGAATGTTTTTTAAATGTTTTAATTTCATATTTTAATATTTATAAAACCTATATTTTTCTAATTTTTTTTGTAATATTTTGGAATTCTGTTATCCTTTTTTTAACTTTAAATATTATGTAATATTTTATATCTTCAAATAAAAATATGTATATCTTTTTTTTGTTGTTGAGAAAACTGGAGTCCCGTACCGGTAGTGTACTGAGCTCCATTAGCACGCGAATCCTATCTGCCACATTGCTAAACTCGTAAATGATGCGCATTTCGTATCCGACGGGTTCGTGGCACGGCGTCCCGCGTAACATCATATACGTATGAGGTTGCGCCAGCTGCTACTTTGGTATGTGACGGGTATGCAGTACCAAGCTTACTGTAATAAACTTATATTATGGTAAATATATTTTCACAAAATTGCGTCGGGTGCGTCCTCATTGTGCCTTTGGAGCGCGATTGCCATTTGACCTTAAAAAAAAGCATTTGACTGGTTCATAACATTTCCCATTGTAACAGTTGGAGGACCCCACCCATTTTAATCATTCTCTCTACAGCGTTTGATGAGAGACACCTCTTCTGCTTAGAGAGCTTTTTTGAAAAGTTTTTTGCTGTGCACACACATCTTATACTACACACAACATGCAACGATCATCTTGATCAATATTCATTGTCTGTACCATAGCCTTTCACGTGTGATGGCCAGGCATCTGAAATGTTACATCAAAAAACAAATGTATGTTACACGATGCCCCTGGTGTGTATGTGTGCACATTATTGTGCTGCCTTTCGGCCTGGGTATTTTTGGCTTGCAGGGGTATCATCAGCCACGGGCAGAGTGCACATCCTACATCACATGTGACAAACAATAAAGGGTAATGTGTATATTTTGTTGCAGTATGCTCTGTTGTCAGGCTTTACCAGTATAGTTGTGTGTCATATGTGAGACTTTCAGATTCACGTTTGACATGCATTGCTTGACTGTAATGAGCGTTATCACTGTGTATGACGTAATCTCACTGCTGATCCTCCCTCCATCTGAGCAGATTCACATGTGTGTGTTCGCGATAGCAACACTTTCAATAATACCGCACACCATTGACATGCATGTCTGCGCATATCCACAAGCTTGGCAACGACATGTGATGTTGGCCATTCAATGTTTTTGGACAGCATCTCATTACCGATAGTTGCCGCCCTCTCGGTACAAGCTACATTAATGTAAATTGCGAATTGTGCGACATCAAAACTGCAACAGGGGCACACACATAAGTACACTTCCTAGCCAGGTAGGAACTGAACAACGCCCAGGTCCCTGGAATAATTATTCACACCCCTACGCTGGCCTGGCGTATGCAAGCCCAGCCCACTTTGCGTATGTATAAATAGGATAACAACGACGCCACATGTCCCAGTTCCTCCACACTGCCTCAGGTGATATGACCACATTCACCTCGCATATCACAATGCTCAATAAAACAAAGGGATCCATGAGGTGTACACCATTCTCGCAATCAAAACTCCATTTGAATTGTGAACTCTGCTGGCTGTCGTGTTTGGACACACAACAATGACAGCAGGTGAGCAGTGGGGCCTGGGTGCACAGGGGCTGCAATTGAGCGCAGTGCTGAAGAAGGGGTGCGGTGCATCAGCCTGGGTGCGCAGGTGCGAACAAGCGATGTTGCTGTGCGTAATGATGTGATCTCTGACCTCATTCAGTCACATCTCTGTCTCATTTTAAGGACCTGCTGGACCGTACTGTAGGCCTAAGCCAGCAGGCAGCACTGCCCTACAGACACGTGGTGTTGGCTTTTGGGGCTCTGTATTGAGCTGATTACTAAGTGTACATGCACACAGGCTTGCGCCACTGCATTACATGCACACATTATGCTTCTAGCATGCGCACTGTTCCTTTGTATGTGAAAGTTGGCATAACATATTATTATTTAACCTTGTATATTCTCGTACACTCCAACTCCTCTTTGAACCACGATTACCACTAACAGTTGGTAAATCGTACTTCAAGAAGGAAGGATGCACTCAACTGGTGTTATCTATTAAGCTTGAAATAAACATTCATTTACCTCAAGACGTTTCCAGCATTATATTATTTCTCCCTTTTCAGACACTGAGTTAGCACTGATTTGCACCAAAATGTGCACAGCAGGTGCTCAGCCCGTGATGATGCCCTGGGCATTCTGACGCCTTCCATTGTGGTATCAAGACACCGTCGCAGACCGGAAACCTGCAGTGCCACCCTGAGAGAGCCACCCCGGAGTCGGAGCACGCACTGGCACATCGTTGGACACACCGGTGGTGCCAGGTGAGGCGTCAAGCCTCGGTGCGCAGGAGCTGCAATTGAGCACAGTGTGGGGGAAGGGGCTGGGGTGCAGCAGCCTGGGTGCACAGGTGCAGGCAAGCAATGTTGCCGTAGATAATAAGGTAATCTCTGGCCTCACTCATATCTCTGTTTCATTTTAAGGACTTGCTGGACCACACTCTTTCTCATGGACCCCAGCGTCCCAGACACACGGGTGATGGGAGGTGAACAGTGAGGGCAGGGTGCAGTAGGCCGACGCTTTTTCTCCTCCTCCCGTTCTTTTGATTCTCCCTCCCCTTCTCCCTTCCACCCACTCGCTCTCTGTCCCATTCTCACTTTCTTTCTTTCATTCTGACTACCTTTCGTTTTCTCTTGGACATGGCACACATACTTATGTTTATTTTTTGTCTTGCAGGTTTTGTACGCTGCTTCCGGAGGAGTCCCACCCACTTATTTCATGTTATACTGTTGTTTCTTCGAATAAAGTTGCGTTTCCATTTATTTGAGTTGTTTTAATAAAGGTTATTTTTTTTACCAATAAATAAGTGAGTGTATGGGTCTTCTTTTTCTGACAACACTTGTCTGTAGTTTATTGTGAAAATCGGTGGTTGATAGGAGGTTATGAGGGAAAACATTTGTAATTTTGCGGTGCACCTACCAAATATAAACCAACAGACTATTACATAAATGAAGCATAGCTAATTCTACAACTGCAGCGGTTATATGAGTGTATCACTTTATGACACCATGAGTACTGCCCGTGTGATTACAGAACCAATAAGGCACTGCCTAGGGCCACCGAGGCTTCAGGGACTGGCGAGGCCCACCCTGCATATTTAAGTAAAGCCCTGGAGGTTGCCAATCCCCGGACTTGAGTTGGGCTCGAAGCCCCCCGAACAATTAGTAAAGAATACCTGGGGAGGTGGCGATCCCCTAGGCTGCGAAACATCTCTGTGCCCTCCAGCGCCTAATTTACTTGTGGGATGAAGGTCCCCAGTGCTGCAGAGACCCCGCAATATAATAATAGGATTGGCCCCGGAACATTACCCACCACGGGGCTCATTTAAATGAACGGGTGAGACCCCGCTTCATTTTTTTCTCTATTTTTACCATCCGGATCTGCTTCATTGAAGCGATATGAGGTTTTCCTCCTCTCGCTTCAACGAGACAAACAAGGATTTGCTATCACAGGGTAGAAGCCATGCTCCCGTCCTGTAATAGAAAACATAAATGTCCGGCGGATGCACACCCCGGGACATTGTATGAGCTGTGCCTAGGAGGTGGCACTCCATAGGGCCATGGTTACTGCAGAACTACAGAATTAGTATAAACGCATGCTAACAGTACTTGCACATGTGTAGTGCAGTGACCAGAGTGTAGTGAAGAGGCAGAGGAAGCCCAAAATCAAAAAATATAAATCCTACCAGAGGTCCGATCACATAGTTCGATGAGAAACAGCTTCACGAAGAAAACGGGTCTTCAGCAGAATGCAAGGAAGCTCGAAATACTGGTGAGTGCTGCCTTCTTTTTACCTTCTCCCGCTCCTCGCCAAATGTATGTAGTGAAGAGGCAGACAGCAGTGGATCCGATAAGTAGATTTATTACAGGAAAAGAAGACAGCTTAAACAGCCACCAACAGGAGCAGACAGCAAGGCAACCGTCTTCTCCAGCACCGTGTACATACTTGCCAAGATTCCCCTCATGACAGCCCTACATTCTAACATTACATACTTACATTCTAGTAGCATTACATACTATCATTCTACTATGACTTACATTGGAATACTACATAGAGCACATGACTTTACAGCAATGAGCTCATGGTTTCATCTACGAGTTTTGAGACAGGTAGGGGTGAGTAGTTTGCTTACCACTCCCCGTATTGTATAAACGCAAACTAACACTACTTCCACAGGTATGCTACAGCACCCAGAGCACATCACTTTACAGCAATGAGCTCATGGTTTAGGCTCACGGTTTAATACCGAGTCTTAGGGGTGAGTAGTTTGCTTCCCACTCCCTGTGAAGGACTGGGCTATTCTAAGGCCCAGCGGTGCCAGGGGACAACACCTGAAACCTTCGTGGGTTACCTGTTCCGGCGTACAAAACACAGAGACACGGGACACTTCCGGCGGCGTCAAAGATCAGCATTTATTACTGCAGGGATACAGAAGTCGCAAGAAGTACACAACGTGTAGGTTCTGGGAGACTGCTTCAAATTGTACAAGTGGATCGCTCCTTTTATACACATTTTCACCATTGCACAACATGACGAACAAAGGTCACAACTCAGTTCTCACAATAAACATCAAGAGGGTCGCATTCATGTTTCAGAAGCCCGGAACATAATTACAGCAGCATTGCCGGTTCCCAACTGTAAAAGCACACTATCCCCACATTAAGCACATTCCATTCTGGCTGTAAACGAATTAGGAGAAAGGACAGGAACAGATGCAAAGGAAGAACAAGGATGCACAACAGATTGGAAAAGAGTGTAAAGAGCAATATCGGAAACTCGATTGCAGAATCAAAGGACTCGTGCCTAATGCATGCATGACTGAAACAATACACTGGCACGGCAAGATGACCCTCGAGCGGAGCCATCTGCCTTTGCCGTGTCATCCCCCTCATCATAAAGACACCTTCAAAGGAACACGTGTCCTCCACAGAAGCTCGGGAATCCCAGGGTCACAAAGCGGACAACGTCCGTTCGCTGGCTACTTGAGGGCAAGAAACAAAATGGATGCCGTATCTAAGATGGAACCCGAGGGTTCAGATGGACATAACCAGAAATGAGACGAACCGTGCATAGTAGCGTAGCGAAAACGCGTACACCCACTAAACTCGTCATTTGCGGTTCGTAGATACCAAACTCGTCCATATTCGAACACACCCAAAAAGTGCCATTACGATTCTCACGGAACCTCAGACGCTCCTTTTGCCCTCATGTAGGCAAGCACTAGTCGAGATCAGAATCGATTTTGATATTCATCAAATCGTTTAGTTGTTGCTGGAACATCATTCTATCCATCAATGTCTCCTTGGTAACAGATGGCCGTCTTATACACGTTGTGGCACACAGACCACATAAGGCAGGACCACACTGCACACAAAGACAACACGTGAAAAAAAACATTACAACAACCCCTACGATCATCAGAATCTTCCAACCCCAAGTTGATATCAGGCCCCAAAACCATCCTAGAAGTGTCCAACCACCTTCGTCCACGTGTATGGACTCGGAGATCTTATGTAACTTCGAGATGGCTTGGTAAACAGTTGGAGCGATGTCAGGGATGAAAATACAACAACTCGAATGGATCACTTTGCACACACCACCTCTATCTGCTAGAACAACATCTAGAACCATACAGTTCTGCAACGTCATAAGTCTATCCGCCTGAAGTTCCGCTGTTAGATTACCAAGAGCACTCGCAGTTATGTTAGCAGTTGACTCTACCACACGGGTCAACTGTCTCAGGTTCCTACTATTAACCATAGGTCCCCAAAACGGCAAGAAACCCTTAAAGAAGTCTCCTGCTTCTTGACCGGCAGTGTCTTCTTTACTAATAACGCCTCTCACAACTCTAGTCTTGTGATAGTCTGAGGCAACTGTGAAAGTCGGTGGCAAAAGATTTGCAATATAACAGGTACCCGAGAAGTCACGGGGCAACCATGTATATGCACGCTCATAACATACGAAATAGGTACCCTTGGCAGTCAAGAAAACGGGGGAAGAGAGCGTTGGTAAAACATACGTATCAGTACAAGCACTCTCCCCAAGTTGTGCTCTCGGATTTCGACCAAGACCTTTCAAGCAGAAATTACCGAGGTGGGGTACGATCCATATTGGAGACGAGCTCTTAAGCTGTCTATCACCCACTGACATCCTATACTCAACCTCACTCAGATCTTTATAGGCATGCACCTCTTCCTCTGGAATAAGCGATGCATCAAAAATATCTCTATCTAAATCAG
The DNA here is from genome assembly GCF_964204655.1 of Triturus cristatus. Lineage (NCBI taxonomy): Eukaryota > Metazoa > Chordata > Amphibia > Caudata > Salamandridae > Triturus > Triturus cristatus. The sequence goes on along the minus strand of NC_140587.1, from coordinate 343,621,326 downwards.
CAATCGCTATCGCCAAAGGCTTGTGGTACGGACCAGGACCAAAGTTTGCAGAACGTGGCTCTCGACTGGGGTAGGAATCTAGTGCACTACGGAACATAGTTTGGAATGCTCGAGCTGACCCTTGGGAACTATAAGGGAGAACCAAGTACGGAATACCCCTATCCATGGTATGTGGCATTAACCCGCACACCCAACAATTGGTAGTATTCACCACCAACTGATGCTGATGTAGGAGTTGAACGAAGGAATTATTCATGAATTCCGCACTTCTAACCTGTTCATGTTGGGGCAGAGGATGGAAGGAATGTGGAGAAACAGTGGTGACAGCACTTAGTTTAGGAGAAAAGGTAGGTGAAACGGAAGGCAATAACGACTGTATTCCAAAATACACTCCACCCACCAATAGCATAGATACAGTCAGAAACAGCAGGAATACCTGAAACAAAAAACATTTTGTCCGTATGATCTTATGCAATTTTGATCTTTGCGCCGACATCCTTTCTTCTTCCAACATCTTAGAGAATGCCATCCTCTAAAAACCGTCCGTGACGTCCTTGACGCACTTCGTTCTGAGTAGCGATTATCAATTCCCAGGAGTTCCCAGGAGTTGACAAAAGTAACCAACCTAGTGTCAGGAACCTGCTAAACAGAAAGGAGTACCCGCACGGCCCTACGGTTAACCCGGATGATAGGTTTACCTAAACAAACACTCAACTTAATAAAAATCTCTCAGCTGTAAAGAGTACACATAAAAAGGAACTCAAAAATCAGAAAAGGATGTAATTGTTCATAATGTTCGTGGCAACAGTAAAGGAAAAGATGAGGAGAAAATGTATTTGTCTTTGTTACGTGGGCGAAGAAAATATCGATTTCTTCCAGATCGAGTCTGCTCTTCAAATAAGTGTTCAACTGGTGTAACAGTGTTCAGTCGATCAGATGACAATGCAGATCTTGAGTTCTCCAAAACTGATGACTCAACAGATGTGTCTGGCTGCGATGAAGTGTCTCTTACAGGTTGAGCATCACTGAACGGCACAAAGCATAGAGGGGTCTCGGTTTCCGTTGCCGCAATACCAGTTCTCACCCAACTGTCTGTTTGTAAAGGGATCGGAACTTTCTTGGTATGCGTGGCGTGAACCCAGTTCTTTCTGCCTTCCAACCGAACTGCAGTCCTTGTCGCCAGTAGCACTTGGTAGGGTCCCACGAATCTCGGCTCCAGGTTACGCTTTCTGCCGAAATTACGGGTAACAACCCAGTCACCCGGTTGAAGCCGATGTCCAGGACCCTCTGTCTGTGCCGGTAAAGCTTCAAAGACCTGTTGATGAATTAACCTTAGTTTAGCAGTCAGATCATGAAGATAATCAATTAGCATTGGATACTCAAGACTATCAAAGGCCTTAGGCCTCGGGACTCCCCAAATGTTCGCAGGGCGGCCGAACACAATCTCATATGGGCTGAGCCCCACTCGAGAGTGCACAGTCGCTCTGGTCGATAAGAGAGCCAGAGGCAAGGCATCAGGCCATGACAAACCAGTCGTAGCTTGTATCTTCGCAAGTTTCAGCTTCAGAGTACCATTGTACCCCTCAACCAAACCCGCTGCTTGGGGATGATTGGCGCCATGGAATTTCTGTTGAATTCCAAGGCCCTTACACACACTCTGCATCACACTTTCCACAAACTCGCTTCCATTATCTGACCACACAATCCGTGGCATTCCATACCGAGGAAAGTATTCCTTCTGTAGGACTTTCGCGGTGGACAGGGCAGTATTATCCTTAAGAGGATAGGCCTCGATCCATCTGGAGAACGCACAAACCACAACCAAAACGTACTTCAAATTATTGCATCTCTCCATATGGATGAAGTCCAGTTGGATAACCTCAAAAGGACAGGCAGGAGGAGCAAAATGGCCAGGTGGAGTGGGGGTGCCCTTGCCAGGATTATGCATCAAACACACCATACAACTCTTAACCACCCTCTCAGCACATTTAGCAATACCATCGTTCTTCCATACAGGGAACAATAACTTACATATACCTTTCGCACTAATGTGTGACAAACCATGAGCCATAGTCACAACAGCTAGCACATATGCATCCGGTAACATCCACCTCTGATATTCTGACAAGTCAACCCAACATCCATGCGTGTCTAACTTCCCCGTGCTTTCTTAATCTTTTCAGTTTCAGTGGCCTCATTCTGAATTGCTTTCACGCTCTCAAAAGTGTCTTCACACATACTAGTCTCCGTCGGCCACCTCACTGAACTCGTAACATACATTCGGGTTGCAAAGTTTTTAGTTTTTAGCCGTTTCTTTAGCAATCTCATCCGCAAATGCATTACCACGACCAACATCATCCGTAACCTTTCGATGCGCACTACATTTAATGATCGCCACTTGTTTAGGCAATGTAAGTGCATCCAAAAGATCATTCACGAGCTGTCCGTGTTGGATCTTCGCACCATGCGATGTCATAAATCCTCTTTCTCTCCACAGTCGACCAAAACTATGTGCAACACCAAATGCATACTGACTGTCGGTAAACACATTCACTCGCTTTCCTTTAGATAAAACACACGCTCTTGTCAACGCAATCAATTCTGCCGCTTGTGCTGAATTATGACTTAATCTCACAGTTTCCACAACCGTACTCAATGTCACTACAGCATACGCAGTCGTCACATCACCATTCGGCAACTTAAAACATGAACCATCAACATACAAAGTGCCATCGGGGTCCGTCAATGGAGTGTTTTTCAGGTCCACACGACCCTTCGTTTCTTCCTCAGTTCGTAAATAACAATCATGTGATGGTACATCATCTGATTCCATATTAGTCGGCAACAATGTCGCCGGATTCAGCACATTACAACGCTTGATCTGTATATGACTTGCCAAAAGCGTCAACTCATATCCGGACAACCTTGCACTCGTCAGATGTTGAGTCTTTGTCCGATTCAGAAGAGTGTCAACTGCATGCGGAACCATCACTATGAGCATATTACCCATGACCAGACCTGCGGATTGTCGAATAGACACCGCAGCTGCCGCTGTCGCTCTCAAGCAACTTGGCAACGCTCTAGCTACCGGGTCTAAGGTCGAGGAAAAATATGCACATGGGCGCTGCTTACCACCAAATTGTTGCGTCAAAACACTCAACGCACAACCTTCTCTCTCGTGAACGTATAATGTAAACGGCTTACTGTAATCAGGAGTACCTAACACAGGAGCCGAACACAACGCATCACGCAGTTCAGAAAAACTTTTCTGACATTCTTCCGTCCATGGTAAAGGAGTCGAAACATCCTTGCACGTGAGAGCTATCAATGGCTTCGCTAACAGTGAAAAGTTCGGAATCCACTGCCTGCAGTATGACGTGATACCTAGAAAGGCACGCACATCTCTCTGAGTTGTTGGCACAGTCATCCGAGCAATTGCTGCAATTCTTTCAGGGGTCAACCTTCTTCCCGCCTTTGACAATAAGTGACCTAAATAGGTTACTTCTTGACAACAATATTGTAGTTTAGAAGGTGACACCTTGTGATGTAAGTCACATAGATGCTGTAACAATGACACTGTAGCAGTTTTGCAAATCTGTTCAGTGTCAGCGGCTACTAACAGATCATCAACGTACTGAATCAAGGCCGCACCAGCCGGTAACACAAACGCATCAAGTTGACTCTTAAGAGTAACATCCACCTCTGATATTCTGACAAGTCAACCCAACATCCATGCGTGTCTAACTTCCCCGTGCTTTCTTAATCTTTTCAGTTTCAGTGGCCTCATTCTGAATTGCTTTCACGCTCTCAAAAGTGTCTTCACACATACTAGTCTCCGTCGGCCACCTCACTGAACTCGTAACATACATTCGGGTTGCAAAGTTTTTAGTTTTTAGCCGTTTCTTTAGCAATCTCATCCGCAAATGCATTACCACGACCAACATCATCCGTAACCTTTCGATGCGCACTACATTTAATGATCGCCACTTGTTTAGGCAATGTAAGTGCATCCAAAAGATCATTCACGAGCTGTCCGTGTTGGATCTTCGCACCATGCGATGTCATAAATCCTCTTTCTCTCCACAGTCGACCAAAACTATGTGCAACACCAAATGCATACTGACTGTCGGTAAACACATTCACTCGCTTTCCTTTAGATAAAACACACGCTCTTGTCAACGCAATCAATTCTGCCGCTTGTGCTGAATTATGACTTAATCTCACAGTTTCCACAACCGTACTCAATGTCACTACAGCATACGCAGTCGTCACATCACCATTCGGCAACTTAAAACATGAACCATCAACATACAAAGTGCCATCGGGGTCCGTCAATGGAGTGTTTTTCAGGTCCACACGACCCTTCGTTTCTTCCTCAGTTCGTAAATAACAATCATGTGATGGTACATCATCTGATTCCATATTAGTCGGCAACAATGTCGCCGGATTCAGCACATTACAACGCTTGATCTGTATATGACTTGCCAAAAGCGTCAACTCATATCCGGACAACCTTGCACTCGTCAGATGTTGAGTCTTTGTCCGATTCAGAAGAGTGTCAACTGCATGCGGAACCATCACTATGAGCATATTACCCATGACCAGACCTGCGGATTGTCGAATAGACACCGCAGCTGCCGCTGTCGCTCTCAAGCAACTTGGCAACGCTCTAGCTACCGGGTCTAAGGTCGAGGAAAAATATGCACATGGGCGCTGCTTACCACCAAATTGTTGCGTCAAAACACTCAACGCACAACCTTCTCTCTCGTGAACGTATAATGTAAACGGCTTACTGTAATCAGGAGTACCTAACACAGGAGCCGAACACAACGCATCACGCAGTTCAGAAAAACTTTTCTGACATTCTTCCGTCCATGGTAAAGGAGTCGAAACATCCTTGCACGTGAGAGCTATCAATGGCTTCGCTAACAGTGAAAAGTTCGGAATCCACTGCCTGCAGTATGACGTGATACCTAGAAAGGCACGCACATCTCTCTGAGTTGTTGGCACAGTCATCCGAGCAATTGCTGCAATTCTTTCAGGGGTCAACCTTCTTCCCGCCTTTGACAATAAGTGACCTAAATAGGTTACTTCTTGACAACAATATTGTAGTTTAGAAGGTGACACCTTGTGATGTAAGTCACATAGATGCTGTAACAATGACACTGTAGCAGTTTTGCAAATCTGTTCAGTGTCAGCGGCTACTAACAGATCATCAACGTACTGAATCAAGGCCGCACCAGCCGGTAACACAAACGCATCAAGTTGACTCTTAAGAGCTTGGCTGTAGATCGATGGACTCTCACAGTAGCCCTGAGGTGCGCGTTTGAACCTGAAGCTGCGACCACCTAATGAGAAACCAAATAGATCTCTGCTTTCCTCAGCAATTGGAATGCTAAAGAAAGCATTCTTCAGATCAATTACCGAAAACCATGATGCAGAAGCTGGAATCAGAGTCAACAAAGCCGTAATGTCAGGCACCACAGGAAACTGTGGAATAACAATTTTATTTACCTCCCGTAAATCAATAACAAAACGATACACAGGAGGCTTGGATGGATCAGTTCGTTTCAAAATAGGTAACACAGGACTATTACACACATTACCCCGAGTTTCTTCAATAACATCTTTATCGATCAAATCGTAAATGATCGCTAATAATGCTCGTTCTCCATCAAGGGAGATACGATACTGGGGAATGCGTGGCAGTCGCACGTTGGATTTCAATTGAACAACATAAGGTGGTATATCCAGCAGGCCCACATCATTGGGACCTGTTGCCCACAAAGACTCAGGAAGAGAACTCAATTCCGGTGGGAGCTTATCAGTCGACAAATACATAGGAGAGATCACTCTCTGACCCAACGTAAGCTCCACTCCCGCAGGAGAACAGTACAAAGTCGCATATAACCGCTTCAACAAATCCAGGCCCAAAAGATTCTCACCACAACCAGTAGTCAAAATCAAAGGAGCATCTAACTCACGAGACCCAATTGTAAGAGGCAAAGGGCTAGAAACTGGATTGCTAACAGGGCCGCCAGAGAATCCAATGGAAACATTCGTTAAGCCAGACAAAGGCGTGCCAGGGAGTTTCGAATGCATGATGGAACTTTTAGCTGCACCAGTGTCCAACAGAAAAGGCTCAATTACGCCCGATGTGGCAACTGCGACATAAGGCCCTCTCTGATCAACCGGAACTGATACTACTCCCCTTCTTTGTCTAAGGCTGTCCTAGTAATTACCATCAACATCAACATCATGCTCGACATAATAGTCGTCCACATGATACTGTGCAGATCTACCAGACGATGGATCGCGCCGATCAAAGCAATTTTGCGAGTCTGATGAAGTGGCAAAACGCTCAGTCTGATTCTGAGTAACACCACAACCTCTACCACGTGATGTCTGTTGAGGACCACTACGTCCTCCTCGAGCCGAAACACCATTGTTTCGGTCGCGCAAAACTGGACAATTAAACTTCAGATGGCCCTCACCCCTACAATATGCGCATTGATTATACCCCAACACAGAGCGAGGTGTAGAAGAGTTAGTAGGCAACTGCGATCTCGAGAACTGCGATTGTAATCGATTTGGCTGTTGCGAGTCATTTGGATTCGAGCGCAGAGGATACGCTTGCTGCAACAAGACCTTAGTTTTAAGATCCTTCGTTTTCTTATCTGCGCGCTCGCTCTCTTCTTTCTCTCTATTTTCGTAGTACTGGGCCGTGGCTAATATCTGAGCAGTGGTAGAAACGGCCCATGAACTTTCAGAATTCTTCAACTTGTTGCTTAGTTCAGGTAACAAATTCGACACAAATTTATCAACGAACAATCGCTGACCTCCCTCAGAACTCATATCCTGACCACTATGATCGATAAACGCCTCCTCAAATCTCGTAAAGAAATCGGAGACACTCTCGTCTTTCTTTTGTTTGCACGCAGACAATTTGTCCCAATTAACGCGTATTGCTGGCATAAGTGTCTTCATAAGAGTAATGATCCTCTGGGGCAGATTCTCAATGATCTGTTCAGGTTTAGCCCAACCAATTTGCCGTCCGTCAGCCGCCGCAAGAGCAGCCCAATCACCGCCTAACTCAGCTACGTGATTCTGTTGACGGATTTTCGCCCAAATCGGTTGAGGCACTACATTACCAAACAACATGTCAATATCGGCAAGGTTCATAATAGTAGCATCCACTAATTGGGACAACTCCTTGTAATAACCTGCAGGATTCTTGCGGGGGTCAGGCAATGTCTGCTTTACCTGCAAAACTTCCGATCGCTTCCACGGGAGGTGTATCCAAACTCTCTGAAAGTGCGGTAGAACAGCTGGATTAGCAGCAGGATCACCTGGCATCCATACTGGGGGAACTTCCCACATAGGATACTGACCAGGTTGAGCCAACCGCTCCTCAGCGTCGTCCTTAAACAATGTGCGAGGTTGCACTGTAGATCGAAATGATAACAGACGCTCTAGAGCACGTCGAACACTATCGCCCACAATCATACCAGTCGAAAACTGATTCCGAAGCTCAGTCATCTCGGGCGGTACATTGTCAACCTCCTCATTATCCCATTCTTCTCTCAAGAACTTACACATTTCCTCGAACACGAATCTTTGTGTGGGCTCATTGAACTGGGAAAATGTCTCAAAAACTATACGCGAAGTGTACTTCGCAGGATGCCTAATCCATTTACGCGCCAGTTTCACTAACGACTCACGTTCCCTACCATCAGGAATTTGACTGCGCCTCTGAGCGACATCAGAAAGATCAGACCCGAGTATTGGTCCGAAAAGTGGAGAATAGAGATTAGCAACAGCATTAAATATACGACTACGAACAGAAGGAGAAGAGGAAGGAAGCACAGGAGCAACGACATTAGGAGTAAACGTAGAAGCAGTAGCGGTAGTCGGGATAACGGGAGTAGTAGCAAGATGGGGCTGATGAGATACTGACACAGGAGCAGTACGAAAAAGAGCGGGCAAAGGAGGATGAACAATTTGTGGCACAAGAGGATTCGGAAGAACAGGAGGAGCGACGGGCTGACCAGCAGCCGCCAGGACAACAGGTTGAGGAACAGGGGGAATCACAGGACCCACAGTATCTGGTGCCTAAGGAGGTGGTGATTTCAATAGATAAGACAATATGGGGTCTTCTATCGCTTCTTCTCCCGTCTTATCAGAACTAGACGGTAAAACCGGATAACATTTATCCACCGCCATATGATGCAGTCTAGCAGAAACTTCCTGCTCCTTCTCGTCTTTATCTCGCCGATACTGTTCTGCGTTTTGCATCACCGCTATAACACCTTCTCTCTTATTTTTCTTCAGCTGTTTGATTTCTTTCTGCTTGGCCTCTTTACGCCATAACCGAAAGGAATCAAACATGGCCGGCCTAGCCTTCTTTTTAAACAATTTAGCTTCAAGATTATCCAATATTGTAGTTTCGAAACTACCATGTGATGGCCAACTAAGAACACCATCGTTTTTAGTATAACGAATCCAATAGTCATTCTATACAATCGGACCTACTCCATGGCGACTGTAGAGCTCATAAATTGGAGTTCCAACTGGAGGTATCGGACATGAATCCTCCAATCGGGAATCCGTGCTGCAACATTTAAGAAAACCCAACAAAGTACTACGGCCAGGCATCGTGCACACTAACCGAGTTTACAAACTTCAAGGGCTATCGAAGTACGATGTCCTCGCAAAAAAATGCAAGACCCTCGGTTTTGGCAATTGCAATCGTCAAATAAAACCCAACAACTAAGAACCAACAACTAAGAACCACAAATGCAATGGAACCATGCAAACAACCAGGTTTAACCAAGAACTCTGGGAGCGACCCACAAATACTTAACTGAAAGAGCAATGGCGTCACCGGGAAGGCCCGTCTATCGTCTCGCCGTACAAAGGACTACGCCAGGCGCCAAAACAGGTCGACAGTCAGGGCATCAGTCCGTCGCAGCCGTCAGGAGGCGGGAATCTTCGCGGGAAAAGTCTTCGGGCCACCTATTTCGACAACTGGATCGATGAAGCGGGGTGCACCTTCCCTCGGAGATTTCACACGAAGTTCCTCACGATCGTCGGGCTTTGGACCGCTACCGCTGATGTCGCCCCACGTTGGGCGCCAACTGAAGGACTGGGCTATTCTAAGGCCCAGCGGTGCCAGGGGACAACACCTGAAACCTTCGTGGGTTACCTGTTCCGGCGTACAAAACACAGAGACACGGGACACTTCCGGCGGCGTCAAAGATCAGCATTTATTACTGCAGGGATACAGAAGTCGCAAGAAGTACACAATGTGTAGGTTCTGGGAGACTGCTTCAAATTGTACAAGTGGATCGCTCCTTTTATACACATTTTCACCATTGCACAACATGACGAACAAAGGTCACAACTCAGTTCTCACAATAAACATCAAGAGGGTCGCATTCATGTTTCAGAAGCCCGGAACATAATTACAGCAGCATTGCCGGTTCCCAACTGTAAAAGCACACTATCCCCACATTAAGCACATTCCATTCTGGCTGTAAATGAATTAGGAGAAAGGACAGGAACAGATGCAAAGGAAGAACAAGGATGCACAACAGATTGGAAAAGAGTGTAAAGAGCAATATCGGAAACTCGATTGCAGGATCAAAGGACTCGTGCCTAATGCATGCATGACTGAAACAATACACTGGCACGGCAAGATGACCCTCGAGCGGAGCCATCTGCCTTTGCCGTGTCATCCCCCTCATCATAAAGACACCTTCAAAGGAACACGTGTCCTCCACAGAAGCTCGGGAATCCCAGGGTCACAAAGCGGACAACGTCCGTTCGCTGGCTACTTGAGGGCAAGAAACAAAATGGATGCCGTATCTAAGATGGAACCCGAGGGTTCAGATGGACATAACCAGAAATGGGACGAACCGTGCATAGTAGCGTAGCGAAAACGCGTACACCCACGAAACTCGTCATTTGCGGTTCGTAGATACCAAACTCGTCCATATTCGAACACACCCAAAAAGTGCCATTACGATTCTCACGGAACCTCACCTGTATAGTATAAACTCATACTAACACTACTTACACAGTTATACTACAGTGGCCAGTATGTTACAGCGCCCAAAGCCCATCACTTTACAGCAATCAGCTCGGTTTGGTCCCCGAGTCTTCACACTGGTAGGCATGAGTACTTCGCTTCCCACTTCCGGTATAGTATAAATGCACGGTAGGGGTCAGTAGTTCGCTTCCCACTCCCTGTATGATATAAACGCCTACTAACACTACTTCCACAGATATGCTACAAACACCAGAGCACATCATTTTACAGCAATAAGCTCATGGTTTAGGCTCTCTGTTTTCTACCCGAGTTTAGCAGCATCTCATCTCAGCATCATGTCACTCTGAGCAACACCACACTTTCAGACTGGTAGGCATGAATACTTCGATTCGCACTCCCCCACAGAGGTTACAGTGCTCCTATCCTCCTGTTTCCTACTCTTTTTGACCTTTTTTCTCCTTACTTGTTCCAACAGAATCACAAAATGGCTGCCAACACTTCCTAGTTGCAACAGCTCGCAGCCAATAAGCAGCAAGCTCGTGCTCGTAACGCCTCAGCCAATCAGATGACAGAATTCCCAAATATCAATATCTGTAAATTTCGATACTTCTCCAAAACTATTGAACGGATTTACACCAAATAAACAAAAGCGTGCTTTCTAGACCAAGACTCTTCTCCCTACCAAATTTGGTGTAATTCCTTTCACCCGTTTGACCTGTAGCCTTGTCTAAAGTTTCCTATGGAAATTGCATGGAGAAAACATGTTTTGGGACCCCCCTTTGTTCTCAGCCCCCCCTTGACGAACATATCAATATAGGAGCAGATATGAAGTAAGAATTAGTTTGGAAAATTTCATGAAGATTCATCAAACAACGCCAAGGTTATAAGCAAAACAAAAAATGCTCTTCCTATGGAAACTTGGTCCTAACTATAACTACCGACTGGTGACCGCCAGTAGGTTATATATATATATATATATATATATATATATATATGTTATCTACTTGCGGTCGCCAGTAGATAGTTATGGTTAGGGCCGTGTTTCCATAGGAAATCCGCAACATTCTACTTTGGCACCGGTTGACGAATCCTCGCGAAACTTTCGAAATAGGTGGGGTGCTCCGCTCCTACCCTGAATGTCTCATGGGGATTCGTCAAGAAGCGGGGGCTGAGAAAAAAGGGGGGTCCCAAAATGCGTTTTCCCCATGCAATTTTCCATAGGGACCTTTAGTCCAAGGTACAGCCCGAACAGCTGAACAGAATTACTTGAAATTTGGCAGAGAGGTAGTCCTAAGCTCAGGGATGTGCCTTTTGCATATATGGAGTCAATCTGTTCAGTAGTTCCTGAGAAAATTGCAGTTAAAAGCACATACATATCTATAGCCGCGCACCGTGCGCGCACCGTGCGAGCACCGTGCGCGCACCGTGCGAGCACCCTAACGTGTGCGAGCATAATTCTGATTGGTGGTTACATGTTAGTCAACGTTCGAATCGGTCGAAATCAGGAAGTGTCGGCCGCCATTTGGTTATTTTTCAGTGCGAGAGTGAAAAAGGAAGGTGGTGAACGTGAAAAGAGGGCAGGGTAGAAAGTTCCTGACCCCCTAGCCTTTGTCAGGGGGTCCCTGAAGGACCCGAAGGCATAAAAAAACATTTTAATATATTTTTTTTTTAAATCACGGGGGTGCGCGCACGGTGAAAACCCCCCCAAAAAATACGTAGTTTATTGTAAAATAAATATATAAAAAAATAATAATACATACATAACTTAGCATTTAAAAAAATGTACAAATTCACTGAAAAAACCATAGGTTTCACACACGTTATAGTTAGGAATTAGCATTTAAAAAACCTTGCAAATTCACTTAAAAAACCATAGGTTTCACACATGTTATAGTTAGGTGGATATTTCACTCTTAAAAAACCAATGAAATTCCCCCGTTATAGTTAGTTCAGATAACTATAACTCGCGCGGCCGCCACTCTATCACAAGGATGATGTCATCAGTGATGTCATGAGTGATGCCACTGACCATGTCACGAGTGATGTAATATGTGACGTCATCAGCAGTGGAGCGGTCGCGCAAGTTATAGTTATCTGAACTAACTATAACGGGGGAATTTCATTGGTTTTTTACGAGTGAAATATCCACCTAACTATAACATGTGTGAAACCTATGGTTTTTTAAGTGAATATATATATATATATATATATATATATATATATATTGCACTATGAGAATTGTCATTCCATAAAGTGAGACCCTACTGGCAGCAGGTGATTACATGGTCAGCATACAAACCAAATGCCTTTGTGAAAAAGTAAGAGATCCATCCCCAAAGTTTAATATGGCACAATAAAGTTAGTTGATTTGTATGTAAAGAATTGTCAACAGCCATTCTGACGTAAGTAGATGATGAAGAAAAAAAGTGAAAAAATAAACTGAAAAAAATACATGTGTGCATGAAACATAAAAGTAGTTGTAAAATTAGAGCATTAAAAATATAAAACAAGGTGTAAAAAAAGACAAAAAGACACTCATATAGTTTACTATTGGGTGTGGCACTGCGGCCAGGGTGAGTGACTCTGGAATCTGGGGATCACGGTTTGATCCCCGGTGCCGGCAGCAAATTAGCCCAGCACCATGTGACTCTGGGCAATAGCTTGCTTAATCTTCCTAACGGCCCCCAGCGCCTAGAGACCCTTACGGGTGATTGTTCGCGCTTTACAGATGTGGATTATTATTATTACTGTTCCACAATGTTCTAGGTAGCTTAGGCTGACTACGCGGCTTCTGCTTCCAAAAACTGCCTAGAAGCTGAAAGTCTAAATAGCCTGGAATACAACTCTGAAATTTGCCGCGCCCAAAAATTCTGTCGTATCATAAATCTCTGTCTCTGTGTAAGTCCAATAATAACTCTTCCCATGGGGCGGTGTAACGAAAATATGACATTTCTCACAGAAACAATTTATGGGGACTTACTTGAAAGTTCAAGGGGAACCTTAGAAGTACATTGCCAGGAATGCTTCTTTTCTTCAGACAACTCACCAGGTTCCAGAATCTACACGTTTTCAAGAAATACCTGGCGTCGGACTCTAATCTTCGGAATTCCATTAAATAATGCCAACTCTCTAAAGGACAATCTGGCAGAGCAGCGTAGTGCAAAACGCTACTCCCATGAGGGAAAGACCTCTCCCTATCTCTAGGGAAATTGCTGCCACCAAGGGACTCTAGTCCCTCCTTTTTACTAGCTCTGTTAAGCTCCAGGGCTTTCCTATCTAAGGGCATCAGATGCTTTCTGAGGTTGAACTTGTCTTGCTCATACTTCAGCAGTCTCTCTCTCCTCACCTGGGAGGTTTCCCTCCCTCTGTGAGAAGAAGCAGAGGTTCCTATAGAGGAGTTAGACTGGATAGATCCCATTGACAGAGATCTATCCCTTCTAGCCCTGTTGTCAGGCCTACCAGGAGGAATGAGGGAAGTGGCATTATTGTCATCCTTCTCATCCTCATCCTGGTGGTCTGTATTCACCAGAGTCTGGTCATTGTCACCAGTCTGGTCAGCATTAGAGTTAGGGTCAGGGGAGTTTCCACCCCTAGACTCACCCTCAGGTGCTGTCCCACCCACACTGTCTCCATCATCAGGCCCACTAGGCCCTGTGATATCATCCAGTTTCAGTATCTTTATGAGATGCTGTGTGGATGGACTTTTGCCTGTCTTCAGCTTCCTAATGGAACATACGGCCCTAAGCTGAGCAAAGGTGAGATCCTCATATTTATAGGAAAGGAGCTCACTGGTTCCTGGTAGGGACCCACTGGTTCCTAGCTGGCTAAACATTACTAATGTGGTGTGGTGTATTGCACTAACTACACTAGTGTGGCCTACTAAACTCTCTTGAGATGTAGAAAGGGTGTGCTATCCCTTAACACACAACTCTAAGTTCAGTAGAACTTACTGTAGCGAAACTTGATATTATATGTAGCTCAGGTACCTTTAGTGGTTTTCAGTTGATCAATTCAATTGAGATTATCTGGTAAAACAATAGCAAGCTGGAATTCCACACGCTGCACACCAATGTGAGAAAGTGGCCTGATATATGCTGTCCACTAGTTCTATTGGGCACCTTTTATCAGTCCAAACAACCCCTTATGGTGATAGGTTAAAGACAACCTTTATTGAAAAAGCTATCCTAGTGGTAGCTATGGAGAGCAGCCTTCAGGCTAAGTCTTGAAGGAATGTAAAGCAGCTTGTTTTACCAGTCTATAATCTCTTGAATGATCAAATGAAAGGACAACCACACCAGGTATATATGTAAAATATATGTATTTAGGTTAACACACACCCCTCTAGTCTCTTTATGAGTCTGGAGTTTGAAGTACTTAAGTTACAAGATAGCAATCATCAGTAAAAGCACAAATACACTTTTGGGCCCTAGCGGCGTACCAAACCATATACCAAAAAAGTGGTATAAGAACCACGACTGGAACTGGCACCACTAGACCTATTGCCTCTAGAATCACTGGGACCCCAAGGAACCACCCAAGGTAGTGACACAGGGGACCCACGGGGACTGTATACAGTGTGTAAACACAACCACGGGTTCCTATTATCTTCTATGGGCAATGTCGCGGTTGGAAATGTAAAGATTAGGGACACTTCTAATCGAGTCTGGACCAAACCCTTTTGGACTTAAGAAGTTCTAGGGCTAGCACCCATGGCAGCACCGGAGTACTCGAGTTACCTCACCCAGGGAAGCCGGGTGCATAGGTGTCTTTTGGTGTTGGGTCGCGTTGTCGATTTCAATGAAAGCCTGCAAAGAACTGCTGCTGCCGTGAAGAGGAGAAGTGTCCGAAGAGATCCAAGCCTGGATCTAGGATGTAAGGATCCTGAAAGCAGAGGAGACAGAGTCTGGGTCACTAGCCAGTGACCGAGGGCAGGATGGACCAATACCCACAGATGTTGGGTGATTCAGGTGAGTTGATGGGTGTCTTGACTCTTCAGCCACGAGGTCCAGGAGGTTTCGACGAAGTCCACGAGCCAGATTTGAGCTGTCCCACGAAGCCTGTTGAGTGCTGCGGTGTCGGCGACCACAAAGGACCCAACAAGCCTTGGCAACGGCAAGTCACTGGAATTCAAAGAAAGGACTACGGGGCAGACCAGCAAAGTGTGAGGGACTCACCCAGCAAGGGTAAGTCGGGGCACATCTGGAGCAACCAGGTAAGCCCAATCAGAAAAGGAGTTGCCTTCTCGGGGACCTGCTAGCCAACGAGCTAGTGATCGCGAGGAGCCTCAAGCGGTCGCACTTGAAGCTGGCCCACGGGTCACTCGTGGAGTGGAGGCCAACAATCTTCAGTGCAGGAGGTGCTCAAGGCTGGGGCTACTTGGAGCTCAAAGCACAACTTCGAGGAGGACCAGAAAGATAGTGGTGCTGCAAATGTTCATGGTGTCCAGGGGTCATGGTTCCACATCACCCATGATAGCCACGGTCCTCAGCTTTGCTATGGACTCAGGGTAGCCTCAGTGAAGTCTGGAAATCTACCTCTGGTGATACAAAGACTTCGGCGTCCGGCAGGAGCTTCAGAATTGCAAACTAGTCAGTTGCTTCTTTGGTGCCTGCCAAGCAGGGGAGTCACTCCTTGACCCCAAGGGAGATTTCTTCAGTCTTCTAGTTAAAGTAGAACATCGAAGGTCCAGGATATATGTTGCAGAGTTTCGTCCAGGGTAATCTAGAGTCCTAGGGACTGGATTCCTATACTTATAGCAAGTTTAGGGGATGGACTAACTCTAAGGCCCCACCTATGGGTGGGCCAGGAAAGAGGTGTGGTTACACCCATTTCCTTTGTCCAGTTTCATGCCAGAGCAGGTGCAGGTAGCCCCTGCAACCCGTTTGAACTGGAGTATGCACAGGGACACCAAGTGTGCCCCCAGTGCAGGACTTCTAAGCACCAGAGAGTGCTCCCACCCAGCCCCAATACACATCAGCCTGTCTGGGGAGGTGGGGACACCTCCCCTTGACAGGAAACCTATAGTCCAGGCCTCCCCTGTCAGAGTTTCGGTCAGCAGCAGGAGGCCAGACCCATGTCTGTGGCAGAGGCATCCATTTTGTGATGCCAGGGCTCAGGAAAGTCCTACTGGGTTTAGCCAGTGTGAACATGTCTCTCCCTCTAGAAGGGTGGAATGCTACCCCCGCCACCAGAATTGGTGTGGGATAGTATTCCAAAGCGTTTGACACCAAACACGACATGTTTTGATGCAGCCATCCCAAAGTTAGCATTTACCACGAGGTTATAATGCACTTAAGAGTATATGGTATGGCTGTATCACAGAACAGCCATAAGGAAGTATTTCCGAAAGCTGCAGAGGGGCTCAGCTCATGCCTGGGCACCCTCTCACACAAAACCAAGCACTCTGCCTTCAGGATTGTCAAGGCCTGCCATAGGAGTGGCTTATAGGTTTATATGTGTCTTTATATGGTAGTGATATAGGTATCCTATACCACTGTAAGGGGTGCAAGCACATCCTAACCCAGGCTGCAGTAGCAGACCTGTGGTGCCATTTTGGAGTGCTTCCCAGGGGTGGCATAATACATGCTTCAGCCCCTGGTAGGCAACTGAGGTACCTGTGCCCTAGGTACATAGTATACCATATACTAGGTGCTTATAAAGCACTTCCGAATCCAACTAGATATGTAACTAATGTACATGGAAACCATTTTAGAGAGGAAGCAGCTAGGCTATCATCCTGATTAGCAGGGCCACAGCCAGACTAAGGCCGAAAAACAGTGAAACACCAGCAAAAAGTGGGGGTACCCATGTGAAGCAGATCCTACTCTCCTACATGTACTGCATTGTTATAGGCAAATTCAGCTGCCCAATTCAAATTTGGCCAGTCACCTTCCTGTTCCATCAGGTATAAGCATAAGTATTGCTCCAGATCTTGATTTACTCTCTCAGTTTGGCCGTCAGTCTCTGGATGGAAACCATATGACAAACGAGAATTGACTCCCAATCATTTAAAAAAAGATCTCCAAAATTGCAAAATAAACTGGGGGCCCTGATCAGAAATCTCCCTTGGAATTCCATGTTGTGAAAATAAATTGGCCAACTGTGCAGCGTTGGGAAGAGATTTAAGTGGGACAAAATGACTCATTTTAGAAAAATGCTCAACTATCACCCAAATGGTAGAGTAACCTTGACTGGAGGGCAAATCTACAATGAAGTCCATAGAGACTGTATGCCAAGGATAGGGTGCTACAGGCAAAGGCATCAGCAAACCTCGTGGGGCTCGCCTGATGACCTTTCCCTTGACACACTGTTCACAAGATGCCACATACTGCCTCACCTGAGCTTCCATTTCTGGCCACCAAAATTCTCGTTTTATCAAATCCAAGGTCTTTTTGACTCCTTTGTGCCCAGCCAATAAATGATCATGACAATGCTGAATGACCTTCTTCTGTAGTTCTTCACATGGGACGTAAAGACTTCCCTGAAAATAAAGCTTTCCATCCTTCAGTTCTCTTCCAAAGCCTTCCTCCACCCATTTCAACTGCTCTTCTTCTGAAAAGAAATCCTGAAGGTTTTCTTCACACTCTGTCTACTGAATGGTTCCAATGTTCTTGTCTTTAGGTATGATCAATCCCTCAGCAGGGAGCTCTTTACCTTCCCTTGTGTTGATACAAGACAAAGCATCTGCCTTTCCATTTTTAGTACTTGGCTTGTAGGTTAGAACAAAATGATAATCTGCAAAGAAAAGGGACCATCGCAATTATCTAGGAGTAAGTGTCCTAGCTAACTTCAAAAATTGCACATTTCTGTGGTCAGTAAAGACTGTGACCTCATGCGTGTCTCCCAATAAATATTGCCTACATTCCAAAAAGGCATCCTTTACTGCAAACAGTTCTTTATCAGTGATAGCATAGTTGACCTCTGCTGCAGTTAACTTTCTGGAACAATAGGTCACCAGATGAAGCTGTCCAGTATTCTTTTGCCTTTAAGACAGGATTCCAACGATGGCCAAATTGGAAGCGTCAGCCTCAACAAAGAATGGCTCTTCGGGATCTGGATGCAAAAAAACTGGGGCCATGGTAAATGTATCCTTCAATAACTGAAAAGCTTCTTCTGTCTCTGTATTCCAGATAAATTTCTCCTTTTTCAACAAACGAGTAAGAGACCTAACTTTCTCAGAAAAGTTGTGGATAAAACATATATAAAAATTGGCAAAACCAATAAAGCTTTCTATCTCTTTTACATTACTGGGTGATGGTCAGGCCACTCTTTGATAGCTCTCACTTTTGCTTAATCCATTGAAACTCCATCGGGAGACAAAATGAAGCCCAAAAACTCCACTCAAGAGTTATGAAATACACACTTTTCCAGCTTCACATACAGTTGATTTTCCAGCAATCTTTCCAAAATCGCTTGCAAAGTTGAAACTTGTTCTTCCAAATTCGCGTAGAAAATAAGGATATCGTCAATGTAAACGATGGCAAAGCGATCCAGATACTCCCTGAGAATGTCATTGACAAAATGCTGATATGCTTGCCCAAGCCGAAAGGCATGACCTGATATTTGAACAGACCAAAGCGGGTCCAGAAAGCGGTCTTCCACTCGTTGCCCTCAGCCATCCTCACCAAATGTTAGGCCCATCTCAGATCCAACTTGGTATATACATTAGCTTCCTTTACCTGATCCACAAGTTCTGAAATCAAAGGTAAAGGGTAACGGTTCTTCTTGGTGACCAAATGCAAGGCTCTATAGTCTATAAAAGTCCTACGTTTTCCATCCTTCCTAGGGATGAAGAACAGAGGAGATGACAATGGGGACTGTGTGGGTCGTATAAATCCGTTTGCCAAATACTGGTCCAGATATTTCTTCAAATTACAATTTTCAATTTCTGAGAGAGCATAAATTCTGCTGCATGACAAGTAAGCTCCAGGTTCCAGGTCAATCTTACAATCGTATTCATGATGTGGAGGCAACTTTTTGGCTTCTTGTTCATCAAATATGGCTGCCAAAATTCTGGTATTCACTGGCAATCTCTCCCAAATTATTGGTGCAAACCATGTGCGTCTGGGTAGCTAATATTGACGATCGCGAAGGTAATCGGACTGGGCCACATACATGATAGCAATGTTCCTTGCATTACTCTGAATTCAATTCCACTGTCCTACGAGCCCAGTCAATTTTCGGATTATGCTCGGTGAGCCATGGTAGTCCCAATATAAACTGAAATTTCGGGGCATCTATGAGACTGAATCTCAACAAACTTTGATGTTCCCCAGGTCCAATTAGAGTAATTTCTTCGGTGTAAATAATGGGTACAGATGATAAATTGGTTCCGTCTACTGCTCGGACTGGCTCTGGTCTTTCTTTCTTTAGAAAATGAATTCCAAAAGACTTAGCTAACTTGATATCGCAGAAGTTCCCAGTGGCACCGGAATCAATCATGACCGACACCTCCTCCAACACAGTATCTCTGTACTTAATCAAATTGGTGATTGTCAGATGGGGTGCAGAAGATTGTAGGGTATTTGCGATAAGTTGTGTGTCTGGAGTCGTCTTATCAGAAGCACCCATCAGAGCAACTCCTCTTACTGGTGGGGCCTGTCTTTTACCAAAGTGTTATTCTTAGGCTTCTTGGGACATTCTTTGACAAAATGTTCAGAATTTCCAAAGTACACACATAGTTTGCCACTCCTATGCCTCTCTCTCTTCCTTGGTTAGAGGCCCCCGAACCGTTCCAATCTGCATGGGCTCTTCTGCTGACGCAGAGTCATCGGTTTTACTAGTGTCTGACTTAACTCTGTCAAATATAGGAGGCATCAGACGCCCGTCTTTTCGACACTCACTCTTCCTCTCATTTTGTCGTTGATCAATTTGTAGAACCAAATCAATTAATTCGGAAACATCTGTGGATCTTTTCAGTATTTGAGCATGACCATCTTTTAATTTGCCCTTGAGGCCTCTGTAAAAAATAGCTGCCCTCTTGGCTTCGGGCCATTTTGTTTCCACTATCAACTTGTTAAATTGCGCAAGATACGCAACTAACTCACGATTTCCTTGTTTAAGAACTAGCAGTTCGTTGTCAGTTGTCTGAGATACAGTTCGACAAACAAAAACGTGAAGAAACTCCCTCTTAAATTCCTTGAAGTTATACAAAATGGGATCGTTGCAATTTACAAGGGGCATTGACCAGGCTGCGGCATCTCCGCTCAGGTAAGACAGCATGAAGACTACCTTGGATTGATCCTCCTTAAAATTAATGGGCCTGCAAAGGAAATGCAAGGAGCACTGCGTGATAAACACTTGGGCCTTATGAGGATCACTATTAAACCTCTCTGGGGCTGCGAAAGGTATTGTGGGGGAAATTGCATGAATGACCTGCGTGGTCAATTCTGCTGCTGAAGAGGATGGGGAAAACTGTTGGGGCGTTTGCTCCTTAGCCAATGGTTTAACCCTTTCAACCAAATCATCAAAACACTGTTGAAGTTAAATGGCCTCCTGGTTAGACTTCCTAACTTCATCTCTTAAAGTCTTATTCTATTCCAGAGTTTCACTTAACTTTTTCTGAATCCCCTCCAACACTGTAGCTAAAGCCTTTACATCAAAACCCTCCACCATTCTGCTCAAGTGGAATTATTGATTTCGCACTTCAATCTGTCCGATAGTCAAATGCCACGCACCTTTTAAATGATTTCCACAGTAGCAGAAGAGCAAGTTCCAAATCCCAGACTCCACTGCGAAATAAATTAATTCAAATGCAGTAAAGAGGGGGAAAGGGGAATAGGAATGAAAAAGAAAGACTTCCACTGTCGTGTTCTCCTCACCAGGGGCCATATGTAGGTAACATACTATTTACCAATTCATAAATACCGAATTTTACCGATTCGGTATTTATGAATCGGTAAATAGTATGTAGGTAAATAATCGGTAATTATTACCGATTCGGTAAATATCGGTATTTATGAATCGGTATTTACCGAATCGGTAATAATGCATCCCTTCCCATTCATTCCTATGGGCCTGGAGGCCCATAGGAATGAATGGGAAGCCAGTTACTATTACCGATTCGGTAAATACTGAATCGGTAATAGGGGAGGCATTATCATGGGTGGCAGGGTGTCACATTGACACCCTGTCGCACCCCTGATTCGTGCATGTGTGCACATGTGGCGCACATACATGCCCTAAGGGCATGTATGTCTGCCACATTGCACTTTACAAATAGCACAAAAATGCTTTTTGAAAGGTATTCGTCATTTACCATCAACTTGTAGTTGGTGGTAAATAACGAATCCAGACACCAATTATGCACTCACTTGAGTGCCCCCTACATAGCATTTCTTGGATTCGGTAATTTACCAAATCGGTATTTTACCGATTTCTTAAAATTCCGATTCGGTAAATACCGAATCCAGAAATCAGCCACCTACATCTCAAGTGCCTCAATACCGGTCGGTAACGGGATATTTACCGATTTTCGTCCGTTACCGACCGGTATTGAGGTACCTACATATTACCCCAGATAACCTAGCTAGGATTGTCACCACACCTCTAATTACAAGAACAAAGTTACTTCTTTTTCACAATGCCCTTATTTGCCCAAACCAAACGTCTCCTCCCACAAACTGAATGACCTTTTAGATACAGTAGCTAGCTTCTCTCCTTAGCATAGCTAGTAGATAAGACTGCTTATAGAAAGTCTTTCTTAAAAGCGCTCTTCCTCTTATGCGCTGTTTAAGCTGTCTTGGTTTAGTGACTTTTTAGTTAGTTAACTCTTATCTCTTTTCTCACAGGAAGATGAAATGATGATAAACGTGGTAAGTATAAATATATATATATATATTTCTATTTACTTGTTGAGATGATTAGAAGATGAGAAGACTGAATCTCCCTGCATAGCTTGCTCTCTCCTGGCGGATCTTCTAGGTATTTCTATGTTTCCTTGAGTAGAATTGGAGATACGAAGACTGTAATCTCCCTCTGAAGCTAGCGCTCTCCTGGCAGATATATATATATATAACTACTGTTCCGCAATGTTCTAGGTCGCTTAGGCTGTGTACGCGGTTTCTGCTTACAAAGGCTTCCTAGAAGCTGAAAGTCTAAATAGCCTGGAATACAACTCTGAAATTCGTTTCGCCCAAAAATTCTGTCATATCATAAATCTCTGTCTCTGTGTAAGTCCAGTAATCATGGGGCGGCGTGACAAAAATATGAAATTCCTCACAGAAACAATTTATGGGGACTTACTTGAAAGTTCAAGGGGAACCTTAGAAGTATATTGCCAGCAATGCTTCTTTTCTTCAGACAACTCACCAGGTTCCAGAATCTACAGGTTTTCAAGAAATACCTGGTTTCGGACTCTAATCTTCGGAAATCCAGGAAATGATGCCAACTCTCTAAAGGACAGTCAGGCAGAGTAGCATAGTGCAAAAGGCTATTCCCCTGAGGAAAATGCTGACTGAACTCATGCGCGAAGCAGAAACGCTCCTCATGCCATGAATCCAACGGTTGAAGTGTGCAGCGTACATAGAGCACGTGAAGTACACTACTCGAATAACTCTGGGCAAACACTAGAGCCCTGATTTGTAGTAGTACAGATGGCAGCAACCATCTTGGAATATCACCGTACTCTGAAACGAGAACTCCTAGAAGTCGATAGTAAGGAACTCCCAAAAGTAAAGCAGGGTCTTCAGCTGAGTAAACTAGCAAACACTCTCTTCCTACATTGACCAGAGAGTGGCTGTTTGATCTTTAATTGAGACACCAATTGGCCAGTCCTGACAGAATGTGGAACTAATCCTATTGGGTCCACCCCCATTGGGTAGTGCCACCAGGGGGTGACTCAGATCATGATGAGCTTTGTCTGATGTCCTCGTGGGCACTCCCTACACCCTCCTGGTAACTGAGTCCCTCCATGTCTGATGTATCACGACCAGAAGAGCAGTGACCAGCTGTGTCCCCACTGATGTTGGTCCCTTCTACTCTGCTTGCTCTGGATGTATCTGAAAAGACAGATACCATGGGTTTATTGCAACTGCGTTTCCACACATGACCATCAGAAATCCATAGAAAAAATTGAGGAAGTCCACATATCACACAACCTTCATGGTTCACTCCATAGACTTCTAATTGAGCATGATCGCATGCATGCTTGCTACATGACCTGCAAACAGTTTGGTCCACTCATGTCATAATCCCAGACAGGCCCAGTTGCATTGATGGAATACTCTACACTCCATCCTCATATACATACTAGGATCGTTTATCATGTTGCATACTTTGGCACTCGTTCCATACCATTGTAAAGAGAAGTAACCAAATAGGATGGATCCAAGTGTGAGATGCACACAATGCTCACACAAGGCCCAGAATAAATCAAATCTAACTATTACTCATGACCTGGAGGCCAAGTTGTACACCAATATACCATCATTTACTGTTGTGGCAGACATCATGTTACATAAATTCTAATTGCACACTGATGACACTTTGCTCTCCAAATTACATCACATGTCCTCTAACTAAAAAGAAAAATGACAGCTGTACACATGTAGATTTTCTAAGTATCAAATTTAGCAGATAAAGTTCCCTGAATACATTGAGGGCCAAACATATGGGAGTTAGATACTCTGAAATC
Source organism: Triturus cristatus (assembly GCF_964204655.1). NCBI lineage: Eukaryota > Metazoa > Chordata > Amphibia > Caudata > Salamandridae > Triturus > Triturus cristatus. Next base: position 343,597,642 of record NC_140587.1, on the reverse strand, counting down.
ACTCAGAACATGACACCACATAGCCATATGGACATCCCCTCTCCTGCTTGGTTTAGATGATGATGCCAGTCATACATTGTATATTTCAGTTGTCCCTGAACATCTACGACTTGAAGATGTGGGAGTCCTAATGGGCAGGCACATCGCACCACTATTTAGGATTTGTTAGATCCGTGTAGACAGTCACATATAATACCCACAGTTCTACATCTCACTCCCTCATGCATGTCACCAGTCAGGAACTGAGTATTTTGAAACACTATTGAAGAGGAACCATCTACTGGCAAATGTATGCACTAATGCTGAAGACACCAGTGATATTTGCTCTCCCATTTTAATGTATAACCAGTAGTTAAGAATGTTAACTGTTGTACAGTCACTGCATGTTCTGTGACTCTATGTCATGTCACATGCAATCAGGCCACCATCACATGAGAGACACTAGTGAGGGTACATCACTCCTCACACAAGTATGACCAATTGAACATGTGGTACAATCGTCACCCAGATTTACTGAGAACATGAGATGACTACTCACTTCACTCAGCTAGGTATCTGCTCAAAAGGATAGAATTGGATGTGGGAAGAAGCATGCACATACTACCACACTTACATTAACCATGACTCATCTTGTGTGTAGCACATGGGCCACCACCAATATGGTTGGTGAAATGCCTATCTCTAATACTCAAAGTTGGCAAGTTGACATGTCTGATGCTGGACAGAACTCACCCACTTGCTGCTGCTGTTGGGCCCTCAACTGCCCATCAAGGTCTAGGGAGGCCACTGCCAGTATGCAGGAAATCAGTGGGGTTAGAGTCTGGCGTGCACTACTTCCAGGTTGGGAGGACTTCCCAGCGGGACCTTCATGATCTTCCAGGTTCAGTGCCACAGGTCGTCCCACCTATTTCTGCATTGGGCACTACACCAGTTGTAAACCCCCAGGGTCTGCACCTTCCGGGCAATGGCTCTTCAAATGGCCTTCTTCTGATGGGCATTGACCTGTATGGATACACTAGATGTAGAAAGATATTATAACTTGAAGTTTGAGGATAACTGTTAGCTTGATACACATTACTTTGACATCTAGCACAAGCCCTCATCAAGAGTCAGCATATTACATGTGTCCATTTCACATGCTACACACAACAAAAGCATGGATACACATTTTTGTGGTATTCTGATGACTAATCTCAACCTTGGTCATTACCTACACTGACTGAGGCAGTCCACTTACAGGCCAGTGCCATCCTACCTGAAATGTGATGTGAGGTACCATAGCACACAACACACCAATTCTTTTTCATCTTCTGAAGGGTAAACTACCTGTGCATGACTGCCCAGACACTTTTACTGGTAGGTCCATTGCATTGATGCATATGGTCCAATGAGGTGAGTACCATAGTATACACAACATCCTAAGACTACGGTCATAAGCTACGGGCTGGTATATGTGACTCCGACGGCTATCTCTCTAGGTGCTGTGTGGGCATGTGGACTACTTATCTGTGTATCCTAGTCAACAGTTTGTGTTGTCTGTACAGCCATAACATGACACCCCTTTTCCAATATGATGCACCGTAATGGAGATGACAGTTAACACGCGATTGTATGTGTTGTGTGATAGGGAATATTGTAGCCAAGCAGATGATTCACATTTCAAAATCTCTTCAAATGTAACCCACTATCTACACTGTTCATGTCTCAGATGTGCAATAGGCCTGTACAGTGGAAGCAAAACTATTAGAACAATATTATCAGACCTGTGTGAGTAAGGGGGCAGTCATTAGTGACAGACACATATTGACCCTCCAGGTCAATGGAAAGAAGTATCACCTCAGTCGCCATGTCTCATTTTATCCATATAACAGCTATCAGGGCTACTAGTGGTGTAGATACCTTTGGTAACATCCATGGATTAGCAGGTCTACAGGGACATTTCTTTGTGCATCAGTTCTCCTGCTACAGTAACTCTAGCCCAGGCTGGGCCATGGGGCAGACTCCCCATATATCAATGTCAGGCCTTGCGAGGTTAGGCTACTTATCCCAAATGAACATCACATTTCCACCAATTCAATGCTGAAAAGTCAAACCTCTGGCCATTTAGTATGTGAACATATGGTGGTTTGGCACTCTAAAGGGGTCTGTGAGGTATTACTACCTCCCAATCAACTGTTTTACAAAGACTGATGTGGGCTGAGTGATCAGTGGGATGGTAAACTTGACCAACATCATCGTCAAATGCTTCTAACAGTATACAGACATGGCTCATGTTGTGAACCCGATACATAACATTGCACAAATGCCATGATGTGATTTTGAGACCTCATTGTAGCTACTATGAACGTCAGCCCTGCATAGAGATATGCATGTAACACAAGCAGAAATCACCCTCATCACACATGCCAATGGTGGCCTTCTCTACACAATTTACAGGGTCCCATAATCCATTAAATGTGTGCCCTATCTATGGGCCACACAGTGTATGCAATCAACATAATGCTTACACTCTAAATGCTTACACTCTAATAATCAGAGGCACATTGTAGCCTATGGGAATTGAAAGAAAGCAGTGAGATGGAGTTCAATATGTATTTGAAATACTTACCTGTTCCTCTGGTGAGCCATAGAGCTAAGAATACAGGGGGAGGACCTCATCTACCAGGGTATCCAGCTCCTCTGGAGTAAAGGGATGTGCCATGAAAGCAGCAGTGTCAGGATTCAGGAGACAAGTGAGATTTTTTTCCAACCATCACTTACATGTGCCCCACATAAGTGGTCATCAGCATTGGTGCATACAGCCATTGGGTCGCAACCCTAACTTTTCCCAATGTAAGCCTATTGGTGTGACCACAATGCATATGACCGCCTACCACGTGGTCGACTACCACCGCCAGCATACGTTAAATATGTCCTGTTAGCAAGGTCAGGAATCCACCATGTTAGTGGTTGGGAAATCTCTACATAGGCAAAATCTGTGCGGTGCACAGTACACCATGGTTGGAGGTAATACATGTCATGTTACCCTCACTATAGTGGCAATTTTAATTATCAGAATTGATGATGTGCACAATTCTGTTACAGAACTGTGAATGCCACCTTGGGAATGACAAGTAAATGCTCAATATTTTACAATTATGATGTAAAATGTGTACTGGTACATGAAGCTTTGATGTTCAGACACATGGCTATTGCCTTACTCTTCACATATGTTACTCTGCACACTGTGACCAAAATACTGTTTTTACTCCTTACATAGGTGGCCTGGGAGAGGGAGGAGACAACAGTTTCCAGTGTACTGCCCATTACCAGACCTACTCACCATGGAAGAACGACATATCATCCAGAAGTTCCACCTGAATAGGCTGACAATCCTGGATGTATGTCATCAGTTGGAGCCTGACCTCCTGCCTCACATTAATAATCCTATATCAATAACACCACTAGTTAAACTCATGTCAGTTTTGTATTTTTGGCAACAGGCTCATTTCAATTCACTTTTGCTATTTCTGGTGGAATGTCACAACCTATGTTCAGTCAGGGCCTCACAGAGGTGCTAGTAGCACTTTTGAGATATGTGGGCAGCTACATCCAGTTCCCCAGATGTCAAGATTTAGCCACTGTGAAGGCAGATTTCTATGAATTTGGTCACATCCCACATGTATTTTGATATATTGATCACACCCGTATTGGCTTAGTACCACCACACGACAGGGAGCAAGCCTACTGGAGCAGAAAGTATTCAAAACTTCCCAGATTCGTACATCTCAAACATTTGTGCCCAGTTCCCAGGATCTGCTCATGATTCCTTTGCACTGCGGAACAGCACCATACCCCTGCTGATGTCACAACTACTACCTGAGAACGCCTGGTTTGTAGGTAAGTGTAATCTGTCCTAACTTTGTGTGCTAAATGTCAAGTTGTATGATTGGAAAGTGTGCAAATAAATGTTGCCCTTATGTCTATCTTCCATCTAGGTGACTCAGTGTATCTCAACCGGCCAAGGTCGCAGGCAACGCTGAGGAATCTTACAATGCCAGGGGAAATCTGTTTCAATGAGGCCCATGGAAGAACACATCAGCCAGTGGAGTGGGCTTTTGGGCTCCTGAAAACCTGATTCAGATGACTGGACCAGACCCAGGAAGGTGTGGAAGATCACCATGGCCTGCTGCTTACTCCACAACATTGCCCTATGACGGAACATCCCATACATCGCAGAGAATGTATGCCATGAAGACCCACAGTGTGGGGAACCTGAAATGCCATATGAAGATGATGATAGAGGTGAAGTGGAAAGAGCTGACTTGCTTCAGGATCTCATCCACAACTACTTCTCCTGAATATAAGTATGGTGTGAGATGTGATGACTTTGACTAGTCTTGCAACTATGTTTGAGAAGGATGTTAATGCTACATACTAGGAATATATGGGTCTGGAAATAGGATGGACATATATATCCAATCCAGGATAAAAAAATCAATGTTGATGTTTTGACCCGACTGTTTTGCAAGTGGGTCTTTATAAGGATGGCAGAGACAGAATGATAGGGCAATCTAAAAAAGCCACACTAATCAATAAGGAGTGGTTGCAGCTAAAAAGGAGGAGCTCTCTCACAATGCCAAATAACCAAGTGAAACCACTAACCTATGTTTGGGCAGCCGCACTGTTGGTGGGTGAAGGAGTTCAACTCAGATACACCCAGTTCCCATAGCCCAAGGCTCTTGATCCATATAGTCTAGAAATTCGATCTTGGGTTGCAAAATGCATTGCTTTAGGCATCGTTAATGTAATCTTGGTTCAAAAGACTTCTCTTGATATCTGCGAGGAAATCTACCTAACAAAAAGAAGCTGATCAGAAAGATTCAGCTTGATAATTCCCCAATTCCAAAGTGAAAATCCTGTGAATAAATGGCCATAACAAAAATGCCTTGGGGTTTGTTATTTTAAAAAACTCTTCCGGGGGCGTGGCTTGAGCACGCATGGAGTGAGAGGTGTCCCATCGAGTCTCCGCTCCAGCGCCTCCCGTAACAGCCTTTCTTCCAGTTACCAGACCCGCTCTGCAGCCTGTGGGGCCCGTATATCTGCGGGTGAGCTCTTTTGTGATGCCTGGTACTGCGGGGGCTACCCAGAGGCTCCATCTCATCCGAGTTCCTGGGCTTACAACGGTCCGATCTTCTCCGGCCGCCATCTTGAGCGCTGGCTGCGACGGAGATTTGATCGGCGCCTGGCGGCCTCTACTACTGCTCCGGAGTGGCGCTGACGGCTTGGGGCCCCATGTTGAGTCTGATACCCCCCACTTGCCCTTGGCCCTGATGAAGAGGTGCAGCAGTCCCCCTTATGGCCCGAGGAGCCTAGCGGCCGGTTCAGGTGACCTTTATCTAACTTCCCAGCGCTGGACTCGCCATTTTGTCCTCTCCTGCAGCCTATGCCTTTCCAGCCCCTTGCTCAGCGCTCCTAACTCTGCCCTGAGATCCTGACTTCAAGAGACGTTCCAGGTGGGGGCATACATTGAGGGTATCTTTCCCATCATCACCTGACTTGGCTCCTTTTGCTCTCAGGGCCCTGCTCTGTTGCAATCTCGATTGGTGTAGCCCCTGGAGGCCTTTCAAACCCTGTGTGAGTTTGCTCTACACTAGCTGTTGCCTCGCGGCCTCCAAATCCCTTGAAGGTATCTCCTCTGTCTGGTGACCCCCCTCATGGCCTACTCAGACCTCATTGCTGCTGCGAGGCTGAAGTACCGACTTGTGGGGGACCTCTGCTTGCTGGTGGCTGCGCTGGTTCTGCTCGACTGTTGACTGACCCTCCCTCCTCCACCTACAGGAGTGAATCTGACTGTGTCTCCCTAAATCTCGACACTTGGGAACTGCTGGTCCCTGTCTTCATCCAGGGTGTTAAGGGGCACGCCATTCACACGCTGAGTGATCCTCCGCTCCTTTGCTGACTTGCCGCCGTCTCTCCTGGGCCCTGCCCTCGACTGGTGTGCTCTTGTCTTCCTTGCACTGGGTCGCTGACGTCTTCGATTCTCCCAGGCATGCCTCCTAAACATAGAGGCACTAGGGAGTCCGATGCTGCGGCCTCCCGTGGGAATCCGGTAACCTCCTTGTGTCCAAAACGCTCCCTCATACGCAGGAGGATCCTACTGACTCGTTGGCGCTCTAAAGGTTGCCTGCCTCTGGGGTACCCATCACCCAGGCCTACATGTCCTCCTTCCTACAGGAAATTGGCTCCCTTCAACAGGACTTCAAGGCTGGATTATCAGACATCCGCAGGGAGGTCACTGAGATTAGCGATAGGGTCGATGGTCTTGAATGAACAATGGACGCCAGGACGGAAGATATCAACGGACTCTGGAAGAAGGTAACCAAACTAGAAGACCAAAATATTACCCTACAGTTGAAAAAGGAGGACCTGGAGAACTGCAGTAGGTGGAACAACCTCCGTATCCGAGGTGTCCCATTGGGAACGTAGGGGAAAGACATCCTGGTGTACACGGCGGACCTTCTCCATGCCATCCGCAAAGGTGAGGACACCTCCCCCCCATGCTCGATAGAGCACACCGGGTGCCTGGTGCCCGCAATCGCCAAAACTTTGTCCCGGACATCATAATGAGAGTCCACTTTTTTGAAGACAAAGAAACTATCCTCCGCAAGGAACAGGGAGCTCAAGTGGTTTCCTACAATAGGCTCTCTATCCAAATCTTGCACCTTCTACGCTTCGACGGAGGAAGGATTTCAAGCCTGTAACGGACAAACTAAGGGACTTTGAGGTTAAATATCAATGGGGCCACCCTTTTGATTTGATGTTTACCTGAGAGGGTAGACGGTGGGTTGTTCGGCCCCTACAAGAGGCGCAGCATCTCCTCCATCTTCCTGTTGATTCTAACCATGATGACCTCCCGTCCTCTCACGCACGTCCTACGGGCCCAATCCGGACGGAGTGGTCCACTGTTCCACTGTTCCTCCTCCTCGCTCCAGATGCCTCTCCAGGGTTCTTGAATTGTCTCAAGCTAAGCAGGAGGCCATCAACCAAGTTCGCTCCTTGAGTGACTCCCTGTCTCTCACAAACTAGTTGCCTTCTGTATTGCGAAGTGTCTGGCTATGTTCTCACCTTGCTCCAAGTCCTGGGGGCCTCCTGGCCTGAACATGGTGGCTGGATCCAGTTCTGCTCTTATTACATTTATGCATGGGACGCTGCCGGCGGGGGCTCTCTACCTCATGTGTACCCACCGGCCCCCCTCTCTAGAGTCCTATAGGAGAGCGACTTCTCCGAAATGGTCCACCTTCGAAAGCCCAGACTATTCCGATTAGACTCTACATTGACTTGGCCCAGTTGGTCTGTTTTCTCTGTACTCTCTTTCCTTTTTCTCTTTCCTCTCTTTTTCTGCCCCTTCTACAGGTTCTTTTTGGATGCGCCTTTCTCAGAAGCAGGGATGTGGTGTTATTTTTGGAATGTATGGAGGGACTATTGGTCACTATGTGAGGTCGACTTGCCCTTTACCCCTGTGCTCTATTTATTCTTTCTGCTGCTGTCCTCTTCGACCCGTCTCTACTCCTCAAGTGCTCCTGGGGGGGCAGCTGGTTTTCCGGTCCTAGGGTCTGTCTCCTTTAGCCTCCTTGGGATTTATTTGGCTGGGTTTGAGACTCGCTATGTTCTACGATTTGCTGATGCTGCAGGGGCGCGCTGTCCTTCCTCTCCCACACCATGACACACCCTGTCGCACTCCTCTCTCTCAATGTAAAGGGGCTCAACTCTCCTAACAAGCATCGGCAGGTTTGGTGATATCTATCCCAGCATGATCCTGATGTGTTTTTCCTACAGGAGACCCATTTGCTTTCCTCTGACACCCACCTTATGTCTCACCGTAAATACCCCACCCAATTTTGGGCATGCTCCTCGTCTAAGACTTGTGGTGTGGCAATCCCTTTGAAGCCTGGCTGGCGCGCGGCGTTGTCGTAAATAAAGTATTACGCACTCATAATTTCTATAATATCAATATGATCATGCATAAAGCAAGAGGCAGAGTCCGTGGTATCAGGTTCAAAAGGGCTTTATTCCAATAACTCGAGTTATAGGGAGAATAGTTCCATCACCACAAGGGATCAGGAAGGGTCTTCTGATCAGAATTCTCAATCTTTTATTCACAGAGTACAGTATATATACATTCTATATTATACGTAAGCAGGAGTGCTTCAGGCAGAGCAAGAGAGAATGAGATAAGAGCATGTGGGTGTGTAAGTAGGCGTGAAGGTGGGCGGCCATGTGGGCGTCCACTTGATGATCATTGGTGAATGTCATAGGTGGGTGGATACCTGGAGGGGGTTGCGTGATCAGCTGGAACTTTACTGGAACTTTGCCTTACTTGTGCTCAACTCGAGCATGACGTGTAACTGACGTGGGGAAGGGCTGTTGTGGAATCGGGGAGTCTGGAAGTGAGGCCTTCAGTGTCAGGACGACCAGCACATCTTGTATTATCTGATATCTAAAGTCTGGGGCAGGGACTGATTTGTGACATAGGTTGCCCATCACCAAGAGCCAATGTGGCATCTATTTCTTCATTCACTGCGTGGGCCTTACATGGGGGCTATGGGCTTTTCACTGACGTGAGCTTTGCAATCACACGAAAAGAGACAGAAAGGCTAGGCTCTCTCCTTTGCAGACGGGTGGTGTTTATTCCTCCTTCTCCAGGCAGGAATGTGGTTCAGTAGGAGTAAGCAGATAACCGTGCTCAATACTGTCTCGGCACCTCGGACAGGGCCCCTTTGGCTGAGGCCCAAGTGTGCAAGGCCAAGGATACGCAGCTGCAGCTCTCAGAGCGTCTGAGGCCTGAAACCTCTTTTCGGCTCTGACTGAGCCACAATAATGGGCTTTCATGAAATGACACGAGTACAGGAAAACATGATGCAAAACGTGTAGGCCTCAATGCAGATTTGTCGTTTCTCTCATGGGAGACTGGATGATGGCAGGCCACGTTATAGCATAAGCATCATGATAGACAGGCCATGGAGGGGAAATGCATGGGATACATGCATGTGTACAAAAAGCGTTGGGGGGGGCACATGGGGACACATAGGTCTCACAATTTTTATTTCCTCATTCCCTCCTTGTCCCCTAGTGGACCCTTCATGTCACATCTATTCTCATGAGACAGTCGATCTGTTCTTGCAGCATTATTTTTCCATTTTCAATGCTCTGTAAATGGGGATGTGGAACACATGCAGTAGCACACAGACCGCAAACGGCCGGGCCACACTGCAGACATAGACAACAACTGAATATCATTAGTAGTATTAATCCACAGACGGTCAACACTTTCCATCCCCATGCCGATATTACTCCCCAGAGCCAACTGGACCAAGTCCACGTGCCTGGGTCTTGATGTATGCTTTGGGCAATCTTGTGGAGCCTTGTTATTGCTTTGTATACAGACGGTGCGTTATTAGGGATGAAAACGCAACAGCTGGAGCCGATGACCCTACAAGCCCCGCCCCTATCCGCCAGGATGACGTCAAGAACAAGACGATTCTGAAGAACGACCATTCTCATAGCAGACTGTTCCTGGGTCAAGTTCCCCAGGGCTGATGCAGTCTCATTTGCAACTGTTTCTAGAATCCTTGTTAGCCTGTGGATAAGTTTACTATTCTGGACGGGACCTATGAAGAAAAAGAATCCTTTGTTGAAATCTGTATATTGCTCCCAAGCTGTCTCAGTCTGGTCAATGCCGGAGGCATCGAGCCCTCGTCTGTGTCTGATAAGTGCTAGTTGGAGATCTTGATGATAGTTCGATGGGGCCAAGAAAACGGGTGGTAAAAGAAATGATATGTAGCACGTCCCACCCCAGTCTAAGGGCAGTTGCACATAGGCTGTCTGGCCACAAATAAAGTAGGTGTGTTGTGATGCTCTGAAATAGGACTTTCCTTTGTCTTTAAACACTAGTATAGTATTACACTCGCTGTGCCCCAAATGTACTGATCCTTCTTTTCTGACACACAAGTTCCCTTTTACTGGCAGGACTGTAATTGAGGATGGACCTAAATTGTGTATGGGCTTGACATTCAACACTATAAAGTCGAGGGTCGCATTTCCTTGCAGATACTCTTCATTTTCTAGATCTGTACCTTTCCTTTGGGGAAGACCTTCTTCATCTGGGAAACAGGCTTCATTCATGACTTTATTCAAGTTACCCCATACCCAGTCGCCTCTACACTCCTTGTCTTGACATTCTTTGGCATCACCGTTGATGGATGTCATTAAGGCAAACCATGCTCCGCAAGAACCATTATGGGAGAATGGAAATGGGAAAAGAGGCAACACTCCCTTCACCTTCTGATACGGGGGAAGTCGGCCACAGACCCAGCAGTCTGTAGCATTACTAGTCTGATGTGAACGGTGCAGCATCTGAATAAAGGTATTGTTGCGTAAGGCAAGTCGATATGATAGCTCATGGGATGGCAGATCACTAAATGTGTGCTTTATGGTATCATTAGTGGAGGAGTGTAAGAGTGAGGCAATAGGAGGAAAAATAGCATGTAGTATTAAGCTGATACATATTATCGTGATGCACAGAAGAAATAGAAAAATCAAAGTCACTATACATCTACCACGTAATATTTTACAGTATTTGCTTTTCATCTTGCTCTTTTTATCATTATTATTGTCCGAGATCTTATGCAAGCCAGAATACATGTTCAACCGCTTCACCACCTAGTGGACTTAATTGATCAAACGGGTTCTGACTTTTTAGATCTAAGTTTAGCTTTGTACTCCTGCTGGGGAGTCTCGTCTAGTAAAGGGGGCTCAAAGTCTGAAAAGTTTGTGTCCTTTTTAAAAGAATCGTTATTCCCGAAGTAGCGTTTACAATGATGAAGATGAACCCATCCTTTCCGTCCTTCGACTTTAACGGCCGTCCTCGTGGTCAATAGCACTAACTTCGGCGCCTTCCACCTCGGCTCAAGAGGACTCGATCTATCAAAGTTCCTTATTAGGACATAATCCCCAGGAGCGACGGAGTGTTCTTTGACCTGGGTGTTGTCAGGGAAGGCGGCAGCAACCTGCGAACGACAAGAGAGTAGTGCAGACATCAAGGAAGCCAGGTAATCTGTCAGCATGTTACTATCAACATCAGTAATCTTTTTAGGCATTGGAGTGCCCCACATATTCGGTGGTCTACCAAAGACCACTTCATAGGGAGATAAGCCTGTTCTAGAATGGGCTACCATTCGCATGTAAAAGAGGGCAACCGGCAGGGCTACCATCCAATCTACACCTTTGTCTGCGCAAATCTTTGCTAGTTTTATCTTTAAGGTCTGATTATGTCTTTCTACAAGGCCTGCTGCCTCAGGATGTCGTACACAATGGAACTTCCAGGTATACCCTAACAGAAGGGACACCTGTTTCATGAGTTCAGAGGAGAAAGGCTGACCGTTGTCGGAATATACGACACGCGGTAATCCATAACGTGGGAAAAACTCTCGCACCAATTGTCTGGCGGTAGTTACAGCAGTAGAATCAGGAACTGGATAAGCTTCTGTCCACCTTGTCAGTGAACATACTACTACCAGGACATATTTGTAACCTCTACATCTGTCCATTTGGATATAATCCATCTGGAGGACTTCAAAAGGGTGATCAGGTGGATGGAATCCACCTTGTTCCATCGGAATGCCTTTACCTGGATTGAATTGGCAACAGATCATACATGTTCTGACCTTTTGTTTCGCTGCTGCGCGCAGGTGCTTGTTGAACCATATATTCTGTAAGCTGTCTAGCATTGCTTTCTCTCCTAAGTGTGCAGGACTATGTGCGTTATTTATGATCACTTGTACCATCGAATCAGGAAGAAACCATGTTGTTTTGCCCTTAGTCATCCAACCCTGATCAGTCAGTACCCCTCCTTGTTCCGACCATTTCTTTAATTCGTCTAGAGTAGCATGTGTCTGTATGTCTTGTACATCCCTGGAAGGATCTTTGACTGTCATGGCTTTGGTCATTGATGGTATCTGTGAGTTTGTCATGTCTAGTGGGGTTTGAGCTGTCTGTTTAGCAGTTCGGTCTGCCAGATCATTGCCTTGAGAAATGGTATCTGTGGCTTTAGTATGTGCTTTGCATTTTAGGATAGCTATGGCTGTCGGCAAATGTATCGCTTCCAGAAGGGCTTGTATAAGGGGGCCATGCTGTATCTTGGCCCCGTGAGAGGTCAAGAAACCTCTTTCTCTCCACAGTACTCCGAAGTCATGAACTACCCCGAATGCGTATTGTGAATCGGTGTAAATGTTTACTCTCAAGTGCTTAGCTCTTATGCATGCTTGTGTCAGGGCGATGAGCTCTGCTGCTTGTGCTGACAGTATGTCTATTCTTTTAGTCTCTATGATTTCAGTAGCAGTGGTCACTGCATATGCTGCCACTAATTCTCCCGCCCCCGTCCTCATGCATGAGCCGTCAACATAGAGTGTTAGGTCAGGGTCTGGGAGTGCAACATCTGTCAAGTCTTGTCTTGGTTTAGTCACGGTATGTATCACTTCAACACAGTCATGTGGTGGAACGTTTTCTGTACTGGAGGGCAAAAGAGTAGCAGGATTCAGTATGTTGCATCATCTGATCTCTATGTGTGGTTGAAACAACGTCAGCTCATAACCTGTCAGTCTCGCTACAGTCAGGTGTTGGGTTTGTGTTCGGTTCAAGAGAACCTCCACTGCGTGCGGTACTTGTATTGTCAAGGGGTGGCCCAGCACTATCGAGTCACTTTGTCTTATGGCTGAGGCCGTTGCTGCAACAGATTTTAGGCACGCAGGCAAAGCCTGTGCTACTGGGTCCAATGTACTGGAAAAATAAGCACAGGGCTTGTGTTTTCCTGCATGATCTTGTGTTAGGACAGATAGTGCTGTTCCATCCCGCTCTGTCACAAAAAGCATAAAAGATTTGTTGTAATCAGGGATCGCTAAAACTGGTGCTTGACATAAAGCTCTTTTTAATTCTTCAAATGCCACAGTGTGTTCTTGTGTCCAAGGGAGGACATTAGTAGAAGCTGCCTCCTGTGTTGTCAACTGTATTAGGGGCTTGGCTATGTAAGCATACTGGGGGATCCACTGCCTACAATATGAAGTGAGGCCAATGAATGCACGTACCTCCTTTTGTGTCTTGGGCTGTGAAAGGCCAGAAATCAATTGAATACGTTCTGGTGTCAGTCGCCTACCCTCCTTGGATAGCAAGTGCCCAAGGTACGCCACTTGCTGTTCACAGAATTGTAGCTTCGAAGGGGACACTTTGTGCCCCTTGTCAGCCAGGAAGTGTAAAACCGTGAGTGATGCTTTTTCACAGTCAGTTTCCGATCTTGCAGTGATGAGAATGTCATCTACATACTGTATCAGTGCTGTAGTGGTAGGCATATGAATACTGTCTAGTTGTCGTTTGAGTGCCTGACTGTAGATGCTAGGACTTTCTGTGAAGCCCTGTGGTGCTCTTGTGAATCTGAAGCTGCGGCCATTTAAACTGAAACCAAAAAGATATTGGCTGTCTGGATGTATTGGGATACTGAAAAATGCGTTCTTCAGATCGATAACTGTAAAGAACGTAGCCTTCGCATCAATAGCAGTCAATAATGAAGAAATGTCCGGGACCACAGGGTACTGTGGCACCACACATTTGTTTAATTCTCGCAGGTCCACAACTAATCTATAGACAGGTGTTGTATTGGGATCAGTTCGTTTAAGAATAGGAAGTACAGGTGAGTTGCATATGTTTGAATCCGTCTCTACCACCACCCCTTGTGCAATGAGTTCATCGATTATTCTCAGTAACCCTACTTCAGCCTCAGGTGGGATTTTGTATTGTCTAATCCGTGGCAGCACTACTCCTTCCTTGAGGGTGACCTGGTGTGGTGTAATGTTCATGAAACCTACGTCAGTCGGGCCTTGTGCCCATAGGTGCTGTGGTACATTTCGGAGCCTGATGTCAATATCTTTCATTACAAAATGTCCCTTGAAATCACGTAAATACAGTCGCACTCCTTCTGGCGAACAACAGAGTTTTCTGGACATGATTTAGTAAGCAGTAAGTCTGTTGTATGTATTAGTGGACCAACTCCTAAAGAGACTGGTTCTGAAACCTCATTAATAATAGGCTTTCCTGAAAAGCCCAGGGATATGCTCTTTGAGCCCGAGAGGGGTGCCCCTGGAACCTCGGAATGACTGATGGTAGTTCTACTCGCCCCAGTGTCAATCAAAAACTTTTTATCTTGTCCTAGTAAATGTGCATGTACATAGGGACCCTCTTGGTCCACAGGAACTGGAATAAGGGGCAAGTCGAATTCCCTCTCTGGGCTGTTTCATGAATATGCTTGGTATTCTGGATAGTTAGCTTGAGCGTGCTAATACATTTGTGTTGTGGCGTGGGCAGGCGGTGGCGGTGGTGGAAACGTATCTGATGTCTGATGTGTGTTACTTTCCTTGGGAGGATAAGGACGTGGCTTTGTTTTACCTATAGCTATATTGTGTTTCAGGACGGCACATTCATTTACGAAGTGGCCTGGCTTCTTGCAATAATTACAGGTCCCACCAGTTTGTTTCGTGCTATTCTTGTTCGTGTTTGTGTTTGCCGGTGTCGATTGGGCCACCAGCATTTTCATCTTTGTGTCTTTCATGCGTCTCTTTTCCTGGTCGTGTTCTTCTCTAATTCTGTTCTGGTGATATTGTAACATCTGTAACATTTGGGACGGGCTGTTTGCTTGCCAAGTACTCTCAACCTTCAGTACCCTATACTTTACCTCTGGTAGGGAATATTCTACTAGTTTGCTCACGAACAGATGGGGATATGAATCGCTACCGGGCTTAAGGCCACTATTGATAGTAAAACATTTCTCAAACCTAGAGTAAAAATCGCTAGTGTCCTCGTCTGGTTTCTGTTTACAGGCTGAAATAGCATCCCAGTCTTCCTTCTTAGTAACTAATAATTTAGGCAAAACTTGTACAAGGAGTTCAGGTAAGTCTTTAGCTCGGGGACCCAGACCAACCCCCGGGCCTCTTTCTTCTTCCTCTGTTTCCAACAGATCCCAGCTAATCTTTTTCTCTCCCACCTCCCAGTCCTTTCCTTTAAGCTACTCGTAAATACCAGCAGGCAATAGTACTTTTAATAACTTTAGAATGTCAGCATATGTATATTCTCCTAAGCGGAGAATGTCTTTTAGTTCTCGGTGAAAACCCCCCGGGTCTTTATCATGGGAGGGCAACATTTTTTTCATTTCCAGTATCTCTAATTTTGACAAGGGGGTGTAGACATACACCCGTTGCAGCGCATTGTTTGCATCCTTTACAGGATGAACCTCTCGTAGGGGGTTCAGCTTGTCGTATAACTGTCCCTTATCCTGTGGTGGAGCGGGAAGCAGGGACCTAGTCACGTATACTATATATTTGTGTCGCTGATCCAGGATGACATTAATCAATTCAGTACCCATGTTCATCCACCTGTCTAGTATTATGTCGTCCAGCAACTTATACAATAGACCAGGACCAGAATATTGACTCTCATACAACGTAATCAAATGTTGGACCATGTAAACACCAGCTATGCGCTGTTCGTTTGGTGGGAGGCTCAAGAACGTCTGTGCTACGATATCATTATTATATGTATCATATTGGGATACCCACAGGGTGGCTGACCGTGCTAATTCATTTTCGGTCGGGTGAGGGGCTGATCGTTACCTAACCATTTATTCACCCCTTTTTCGGTGATTTGGAATAAACTTTCAAGGGAATATCTTTCTTTTATAGCCGTTCCCTGTTTACGGTGATTGAGGCCCTTGGGCCTCTCGAACCGTCGGGCATGGCCCACATATAGTACTCTGTCTTTGTCCCCTGCTTCGTCATCAGAGGCTGACTCAGCCTTTTCGTCCGGTCCTGCTTTGTGTGAGGCTATTATTGCTTTTCGGATTTTGGTCAACATGTTGTCTGTCTGACCTGATTTATCATGCTGACCGGCATCTATGCGATCACTCCAACCAATATAACAACGGTCTACGTCCCCGTCACCTTCGTCTTTTTCCCTGATCAGACAGTTAATCAGGAAGCGAAGGATATAGTTCTTAATAATTACTTTTCTATTTTGTATGGCTTCTGTTATGCACTCAGGACCTTCCCCTGTTCTTATGAATGTGTACATTTTCTTTAGATGTTTATCCATGTCTGGTAATTTCTCCAAATCTGCGACTGCTCGTCTAAGCCTTAGTGAAAACATGAGCATTCTGCCCTTTCCTGGATCTGGATCATAAATACATTCGGAGATGTCAACTTTTACTGTCGGCCCCCCTCCTGATGTTGTCCCGGATCCTCCCTCCCCGCCGTCCTCGAGCTCCTGGAGCTGGGATTGCGTTGGGGGTGCAGGGAAAGATCCGTCCACGTATGCTGGTGGGGATTCCTCTAGGTAGGTGTTAATACATTTTTCGGATGCTGTTGGTTTTATTTTTCGGGGTACTTGCGGTGGCACTCTAATGGGTCTTTCTACTGGGGCCACTCTTGCTAGTTCCTCTGAAAGGACGGGATAAATACCAGCAACGACAGTATTTCTTTCTCTTTCAGTCTGCTCTCTTTTTACCCGTTCCCCTTCCTCCTGTAATTTCTTTTCTTTGGCTTTTTCGGACTCCTGTTTACTTCTCTCTGCTTTGTGGAACTCTTTCTCTGTTCTTCTATGTGACTCCTTGCGCCAAAACTCAATGGCATCCTTCTGAGCAGGTCTACATTTTCTCTTCCATAGCTCTTCCTCTACCTTCATGATGCATTCCGCATCCCACGTTCCCGTGATAGGCCATCTATACTTTGTCTCTAAATCCTTCGTGTAATCCACCCATAGTTCTAAAAACAACACAGCATCTAAACCATGCTTACAGTACATGAAATGTCCAGGTGTGTCTCTAGGCGGAATGTTAACTGGTTCCTCTAGTACACCTTTTCTGGTACATATCTTACGCAGTTTCGAAAACAACGGCATGTTGGAATGTAACCGAAAACAAAAATCACAATAACTCAAAAAACAAAAATCACAATGAAACAAACTTACATAAAAACCTGACACATTCAAACCTAACTGAACCTGACTAAGACAATAACATTCATACAGTTATATCGGTGCACCTGAATTCTTGAATTACTTTAATTCTTTAATTCTTTAATTCTTTTATACTTGATGCATGCTCTTGAATCCTTGAAACTTGAAAACATACCGGTCTCACAAGTGAGACACGTCTTTACCGTGTTCATTAAATGAACCCGTCTTTATGCAACCCCCATGAAAAACTCACCGGGAAGCAGAACTTGAAGGCCTCGGACACTTGACGCTGCGCAGGGAATGGCGTATCTTTGGTGGATCTCTAGAAACCTCGGACACAGCTTTCTCGCAGGGTGGGCTCTGGGTCGGGACGATCCGCAATCCTCACCGCCTCGTATGGATGCCTGGTCGCAGTCCGTCTCCTTCGTTGGCCTGAGGGAGTTGGCGGGAAAACCCGCGACGTGCGCACTTGAAGTCCGTCACGGCTGTGGAAGGGGGCAAAACTGGACCTTCATCTCCGGCGCGTGGGGAAAGAGATTCGTCCCTGTTCGGGCGCCATTAAATGTCGTAAAAAAAGTATTACGCACTCATAATTTCTATAATATCAATATGATCATGCATAAAGCAAGAGGCAGAGTCTGTGGTATCAGGTTCAAAAGGGCTTTATTCCAATAACTCGAGTTATAGGGAGAATAGTTCCATCACCACAAGGGATCAGGAAGGGTCTTCCGATCAGAATTCTCAATCTTTTATTCACAGAGTACAGTATATATACATTCTATATTATACGTAAGCAGGAGTGCTTCAGGCAGAGCAAGAGAGAATGAGATAAGAGCATGTGGGTGTGTAAGTAGGCGTGAAGGTGGGCGGCCATGTGGGCGTCCACTTGATGATCATTGGTGAATGTCATAGGTGGGTGGATACCTGGAGGGGGTTGCGTGATCAGCTGGAACTTTACTGGAACTTTGCCTTACTTGTGCTCAACTCGAGCATGACGTGTAACTGACGTGGGGAAGGGCTGCTGTGCAATCGGGGAGTCTGGAAGTGAGGCCTTCAGTGTCAGGACGACCAGCACATCTTGTATTATCTGATATCTAAAGTCTGGGGCAGGGACTGATTTGTGACATAGGTTGCCCATCACCAAGAGCCAATGTGGCATCTATTTCTTCATTCACTGCGTGGGCCTTACATGGGGGCTATGGGCTTTTCACTGACGTGAGCTTTGCAATCACACGAAAAGAGACAGAAAGGCTAGGCTCTCTCCTTTGCAGACGGGTGGTGTTTATTCCTCCTTCTCCAGGCAGGAATGTGGTTCAGTAGGAGTAAGCAGATAACCGTGCTCAATACTGTCTCGGCACCTCGGACAGGGCCCCTTTGGCTGAGGCCCAAGTGTGCAAGGCCAAGGATACGCAGCTGCAGCTCTCAGAGCGTCTGAGGCCTGAAACCTCTTTTCGGCTCTGACTGAGCCACAATAATGGGCTTTCATGAAATGACACGAGTACAGGAAAACATGATGCAAAACGTGTAGGCCTCAATGCAGATTTGTCGTTTCTCTCATGGGAGACTGGATGATGGCAGGCCACGTTATAGCATAAGCATCATGATAGACAGGCCATGGAGGGGAAATGCATGGGATACATGCATGTGTACAAAAAGCGTTGGGGGGCACATGGGGACACATAGGTCTCACAATTTTTATTTCCTCAGCATCCTCCCAGTGCATAGCTGACGAAGGCGGGAGGTATCTTAAGATTGACATTGTTTGGGGTCAGGGCTCCTGCACTTTTGTTAATATCTACGCCCCAACCAGAAACAGGATGTGTTCTTGTGCCAGCACCTTGGGTCACTGCTATGCTCTCTCTCTACCCCTATTGTCCTTGAGGTTCCGTGAGAATCGTAATGACATTTTGGGTTTGTTCGAATATGGACGAGTTTGGTATCTACGAACTGCAAATGACGAGTTTAGTGGGTGTACGTGTTTTCGCTACGCTACTATGTATGGTTCGTCTCATTCGTGGGTGTGTCCATCTGAACCCTCGGGTTCCATTTTAGATACGGCATCCATTTTGTCTCTTGCCCTCAAGTAGCCAGCGAACGGACACTGTCCGCTTCGTGACCCTGGGAATCCCAAACCTTTGCGGAGAACACGTGTTCCTTTGAGGGTGTCTTTATGATGAGGGGGATGACACTGCAAGGGCAGATGGCTCCGCTCGAGGCTCATCTTGTCGTGCCAGTTTATTGTTTTAGTCGTGCATGCATTAGGCACGGATCCTTTGATCCTGCAATCATGCTTCCGATATTGCTCCCTACATTCTTTCCAATCTGTTGTTCATCCTTGTTTTTCCTTTGCATCTGTTTCTGTCCCTTCTCCTAATTCGTTTACAGTCAGAATGGAATGTGCTTAATGTGGGGATAATGTGTTTTTACAGTTGGGAACCGGCAATGCTGCTGTAATTATGTTCCGGGCTTCTGAAAACATGAATGCGACCCTTTTTTAAGTTTACTGTGGGAACTGAGCAGTAACCTATTGTTCGCCATGTTTTTCAATGACGAAATTGTGTATAAAAGGAGCGATCCACTTTTACAATTTGAAGCAGTCTCCCAGAACCTACACGTTGTGTACTTCTTGTGATTTCTGTATCCCTGCAGTAAATAAATACTGATCTTTGACGCCGCAGGAAGTGTCCCGTGTCTCTGTGTTTTGTACGCCGGAACAGGTAACCCACGAAGGTTTCAGGTGTTGTCCCAGGCACCGCTGGGCCTTAGAATAGCCCAGTCCTTCAGTTGGCGCCCAACGTGGGGCGACATCAGCGGTAGCGGTCCAAAGCCCGACGATCGTGAGGAACTTCGTGTGAAATCTCCAAGGGAAGGTGCACCCCGCTTCATCGATCCAGTTGTCGAAATGAGTGGTCCGAAGACTTTTCCCGCGAAGATTCCCGCCTCCTGACGGCTGCGACGGACTGATGCCCTGACTGTCGACCTGTTTTGGCGCCTGGCGTAGTCCTTTGTATGGCGAGATGATAGACGGGCCTTCCTGGTGACGCCATTGCTTTTTCAGTTAAGTATTTGTGGGTCGCTCCCAGAGTCGATGGTTTTGTAGTTCCTTTTTGGGACGGTTACTTTGTATTTTTGTAACTTGGTTAAAATTGGTTGTTTGCATGGTTCCATTGCATTTGTGGTTCTTAGTTGTTGGGTTTTATTTGACAATTGCAATTGCCAAAAACCGAGGGTCTTGCAATTTCTTTGCGAGGACATCGTAATTCGATAGCCCTTGAAGTTTGTAAACTCGGCTAGTGTGCACGATGCCTGGCCGTAGTATTTTGTTTGGTTTCCTTAAATGTTGCAGCACGGATTCCAGGCTGGAGGATTCATGTCCGATACCTCCAGTTGGAACTCCAATTTATGAGCTCTATAGTCGCCACGGAGTAGGTCCTATTGTATATAATGAATATTGGATTTGGTACACTAAAAATGATGGTGTTCTTAGTTGGCCACCACATGGTAGTTTCGAAACTGCAATATTAGATAATCTTGAAGCTAAATTGTTTAAAAAGAAGGTTAGGCCGGCCATGTTTGATTCCTTTCGGTTATGGTGTAAAGAGGCCAAGCAGAAGGAAATCAAACAGATTAAGAAAAATAAGAGAGAAGGTATTATTACGGTGATGCGAAATGCAGAACAGTATCAGCGAGACAAAGACGAGAAGGAACAGGAAGTTTTTGCTAGACTGCATCATATGGCGGTGGATAAATGTTATCCGGTTCTACCGTCTAGTTCTGATAGGAAGGGAGAAGAAGCGGTAGAGGATCCATTATTGTCTTATCTATTGAAATCACCACCTCCCTATGCACAGGATACTGTGGTTCCTGTGATTCCTCCTGTTCCTCAACCTGTTGTTCTGGCGGCTGCCGGTCAGCCTGTCGTTTCTCCTGTTCTGCCGAATCCCCTTGTGCCCCAAATTGTCCCTACTCCTTTGCCCGCTCTTCTTCCTACTGCTCCTTTGCCTGTACCTCATCAGCCTATTGTTAATACTACTCCTGCTATCTCGACTACTGCTACTGTTTCTACGTTTACTCCTAATGTTGTTGCTCCTGTACTTCTTTCTTCTTCCCCTTCTGTTCGTAGTCGTATACCTAGTGCTGTTGCTAATCTCTATTCTCCACTTTTTGGACCAATACTTGGGTCCGATCTTTCTGATGTCTCTCAGAGGCGCAGTCAAATTCCTGGTGGTAGAGAATGTGAGACGTTAGTGAAAATGACGCTTAAATGGATTAGGCATCCTGCTAAGTACACTTCGCGTATAGTTTTCGATACGTTTTCTCAGTTTAATGAGCCCACACAAAGATTTGTGTTCGAGGAACTGTGTAAATCCTTGAGAGAAGAATGGGATAATGATGAGGTAGACAATGTACCGCCCGAAATGACTGAACTTCAGAATCAGTTTTCGAATGGTATGATTGTGGGTGGTAATGTCCGACGTGCTTTAGAGTGTCTGTTATCTTTTCGATCTACAGTACAACCTCGAGCATTGTTTAAGGACGAAACTGAGGAGTGGATGGCACAACCTGGTCAGTATCCTATGCGAGAAGTTCCTCCAGTGTGGATGCCAGGTGATCCTGCTGCTAATCCTGTTATTCTACCACACTTTCAGAGAGTTTGGATACACCTCCCATGGAAGCGATCGGAAGTTTTGCAGGTGAAGCAAACTTTGCCTGACCCTCGCAAAAATCCGGCAGGTTATTATAAGGAGTTATCACAATTAGTGGATGCTACTGTTATGAACCTTGCCGATATCGACATGTTGTTCGGTAATGTAGTACCTCAACCGATTTGGGCGAAAATCCGTCAAGAGAATCACGCAGCTGAGTTAGGCGGTGATTGGGCTGCTCTTGCGGCGGCTGACGGACGACAAGTTGGTGGGTCTAAACCTGAACAGATCATTGAGAATCTGCCCCAGAGGATAATTAAACTTATGAAGACGCTTATGCCAGCAATAAGAGTTAACTGGGATAAACTGTCTGCGTGCAGACAAAAGAAGGGCGAGAGTGTCTCCGATTTCTTTACGAGATTTGAGGAGGCATTCATCGATCACAGTGGTCAGGATATGAGCACCGTGGTATCAGGTTCAAAAGGGCTTTATTCCAATAACTCGAGTTATAGGGAGAATAGTTCCATCACCACAAGGGATCAGGAAGGGTCTTCTGATCAGAATTCTCAATCTTTTATTTACAGAGTACAGTATATATACATTCTATATTATACGTAAGCAGGAGTGCTTCAGGCAGAGCAAGAGAGAATGAGATAAGAGCATGTGGGTGTGTAAGTAGGCGTGAAGGTGGGCGGCCATGTGGGCGTCCACTTGATGATCATTGGTGAATGTCATAGGTGGGTGGATACCTGGAGGGGGTTGCGTGATCAGCTGGAACTTTACTGGAACTTTGCCTTACTTGTGCTCAACTCGAGCATGACGTGTAACTGACGTGGGGAAGGGCAGCTGTGCAATCGGGGAGTCTGGAAGTGAGGCCTTCAGTGTCAGGACGACCAGCACATCTTGTATTATCTGATATCTAAAGTCTGGGGCAGGGACTGATTTGTGACATAGGTTGCCCATCACCAAGAGCCAATGTGGCATCTATTTCTTCATTCACTGCGTGGGCCTTACATGGGGGCTATGGGCTTTTCACTGACGTGAGCTTTGCAATCACACGAAAAGAGACAGAAAGGCTAGGCTCTCTCCTTTGCAGACGGGTGGTGTTTATTCCTCCTTCTCCAGGCAGGAATGTGGTTCAGTAGGAGTAAGCAGATAACCGTGCTCAATACTGTCTCGGCACCTCGGACAGGGCCCCTTTGGCTGAGGCCCAAGTGTGCAAGGCCAAGGATACGCAGCAGCAGCTCTCAGAGCGTCTGAGGCCTGAAACCTCTTTTCGGCTCTGACTGAGCCACAATAATGGGCTTTCATGAAATGACACGAGTACTGGAAAACATGATGCAAAACGTGTAGGCCTCAATGCAGATTTGTCGTTTCTCTCATGGGAGACTGGATGATGGCAGGCCACGTTATAGCATAAGCATCATGATAGACAGGCCATGGAGGGGAAATGCATGGGATACATGCATGTGTACAAAAAGCGTTGGGGGGCACATGGGGACACATAGGTCTCACAATTTTTATTTCCTCAGCGTCCTCCCAGTGCATAGCTGACGAAGGCGGGAGGTATCTTAAGATTGACATTGTTTGGGGTCAGGGCTCCTGCACTTTTGTTAATATCTACGCCCCAACCAGAAACAGGATGTGTTCTTGTGCCAGCACCTTGGGTCACTGCTATGCTCTCTCTCTACCCCTATTGTCCTTGAGGTTCCGTGAGAATCGTAATGACATTTTGGGTTTGTTCGAATATGGACGAGTTTGGTATCTATGAACCGCAAATGACGAGTTTAGTGGGTGTACGTGTTTTCGCTATGCTACTATGTATGGTTCGTCTCATTCGTGGGTGTGTCCATCTGAACCCTCGGGTTCCATTTTAGATACGGCATCCATTTTGTCTCTTGCCCTCAAGTAGCCAGCAAACAGACACTGTCCGCTTCGTGACCCTGGGAATCCCAAACCTTTGCGGAGAACACGTGTTCCTTTGAGGGCGTCTTTATGATGAGGGGGATGACACTGCAAGGGCAGATGGCTCCGCTCGAGGCTCATCTTGTCGTGCCAGTTTATTGTTTTAGTCGTGCATGCATTAGGCACGGATCCTTTGATCCTGCAATCATGCTTCCGATATTGCTCCCTACATTCTTTCCAATCTGTTGTTCATCCTTGTTTTTCCTTTGCATCTGTTTCTGTCCCTTCTCCTAATTCGTTTACAGTCAGAATGGAATGTGCTTAATGTGGGGATAATGTGTTTTTACAGTTGGGAACCGGCAATGCTGCTGTAATTATGTTCCGGGCTTCTGAAAACATGAATGCGACCCTTTTTTAAGTTTACTGTGGGAACTGAGCTGTAACCTTTTGTTCGCCATGTTGTTCAATGACGAAATTGTGTATAAAAGGAGCGATCCACTTTTACAATTTGAAGCAGTCTCCCAGAACCTACACATTGTGTACTTCTTGTGATTTCTGTATCCCTGCAGTAAATAAATACTGATCTTTGACGCCGCAGGAAGTGTCCCGTGTCTCTGTGTTTTGTACGCCGGAACAGGTAACCAACGAAGGTTTCAGGTGTTGTCCCCTGGCACCGCTGGGCCTTAGAATAGCCCAGTCCTTCAGTTGGCGCCCAACGTGGGGCGACGTCAGCGGTAGCGGTCCAAAGCCCGACGATCGTGAGGAACTTCGTGTGAAATCTCCGAGGGAAGGTGCACCCCGCTTCATCGATCCAGTTGTCGAAATAAGTGGTCCGAAGACTTTTCCCGCGAAGATTCCCGCCTCCTGACGGCTGCGACGGACTGATGCCCTGACTGTCGACCTGTTTTGGCGCCTGGCGTAGTCCTTTGTACGGCGAGACGATAGACGGGCCTTCCTGGTGACGCCATTGCTTTTTCAGTTAAGTATTTGTGGGTCGCTCCCAGAGTCCATGGTTTTGTAGTTCCTTTTTGGGACGGTTACTTTGTATTTTTGTAACTTGGTTAAAATTGGTTGTTTGCATGGTTCCATTGCATTTGTGGTTCTTAGTTGTTGGTTCTTAGTTGTTGGGTTTTATTTGACAATTGCAATTGCCAAAAACCGAGGGTCTTGCAATTTCTTTGTGAGGACATCGTAATTCGATAGCCCTTGAAGTTTGTAAACTCGGCTAGTGTGCACGATGCCTGGCCGTAGTATTTTGTTTGGTTTCCTTAAATGTTGCAGCACGGATTCCCGGCTGGAGGATTCATGTCCGATACCTCCAGTTGGAACTCCAATTTATGAGCTCTATAGTCGCCACGGAGTAGGTCCTATTGTATATAATGAATATTGGATTCGTTACACTAAAAATGATGGTGTTCTTAGTTGGCCACCACATGGTAGTTTCGAAACTGCAATATTAGATAATCTTGAAGCTAAATTGTTTAAAAAGAAGGTTAGGCCGGCCATGTTTGATTCCTTTCGGTTATGGCGTAAAGAGGCCAAGCAGAAGGAAATCAAACAGATTAAGAAAAATAAGAGAGAAGGTATTATTACGGTGATGCGAAATGCAGAACAGTATCAGCGAGACAAAGACTAGAAGGAACAGGAAGTTTTTGCTAGACTGCATCATATGGCGGTGGATAAATGTTATCCGGTTCTACCGTCTAGTTCTGATAGGAAGGGAGAAGAAGCGGTAGAGGATCCATTATTGTCTTATCTATTGAAATCACCACCTCCCTATGCACAGGATACTGTGGTTCCTGTGATTCCTCCTGTTCCTCAACCTGTTGTTCTGGCGGCTGCTGGTCAGCCTGTCGTTCCTCCTGTTCTTCCGAATCCCCTTGTGCCCCAAATTGTCCCTACTCCTTTACCCGCTCTTCTTCATACTGCTCCTTTGCCTGTACCTCATCAGCCTATTGTTACTACTACTCCTGCTATCTCGACTACTGCTACTGTTTCTACGTTTACTCCTAATGTTGTTGCTCCTGTACTTCTTTCTTCTTCCCCTTCTGTTCGTAGTCGTATACCTAATGCTGTTGCTAATCTCTATTCTCCACTTTTTGGACCAATACTTGGGTCCGATCTTTCTGATGTCTCTCAGAGGCGCAGTCAAATTCCTGGTGGTAGAGAATGTGAGACGTTAGTGAAAATGACGCGTAAATGGATTAGGCATCCTGCTAAGTACACTTCGCGTATAGTTTTCGATACGTTTTCTCAGTTTAATGAGCCCACACAAAGATTCGTGTTCGAGGAACTGTGTAAATCCTTGAGAGAAGAATGGGATAATGATGAGGTAGACAATGTACCGCCCAAAATGACTGAACTTCAGAATCAGTTTTCGAATGGTATGATTGTGGGTGGTAATGTCCGACGTGCTTTAGAGTGTCTGTTATCTTTTCGATCTACAGTACAACCTCGAGCATTGTTTACGGACGAAACTGAGGAGTGGATGGCACAACCTGGTCAGTATCCTATGCGAGAAGTTCCTCCAGTGTGGATGCCAGGTAATCCTGCTGCTAATCCTGTTATTCTACCACACTTTCAGAGAGTTTGGATACACCTCCCATGGAAGCGATCGGAAGTTTTGCAGGTGAAGCAAACTTTGCCTGACCCCCGCAAAAATCCGGCAGGTTATTATAAGGAGTTATCACAATTATTGGATGCTACTGTTATGAACCTTGCCGATATCGACATGTTGTTCGGTAATGTAGTACCTCAACCGATTTGGGCGAAAATCCGTCAAGAGAATCACGCAGCTGAGTTAGGCGGTGATTGGGCTGCTCTTGCGGCGGCTGACGGACGACAAGTTGGTGGGTCTAAACCTGAACAGATCATTGAGAATCTGCCCCAGAGGATAATTACACTTATGAAGACGCTTATGCCAGCAATAAGAGTTAACTGGGATAAACTGTCTGCGTGCAGACAAAAGAAGGGCGAGAGTGTCTCCGATTTCTTTACGAGATTTGAGGAGGCATTCATCGATCACAGTGGTCAGGATATGAGCACTGAGGGAGGTCAGCGACTGTTTGTTGATAAATTTGTATCGAATTTGTTGCCTGAACTAAGCAACAAATTGAAGAATTCTGAAAGTTCGTGGGCCGTTTCTACCACTGCTCAAATATTAGCCACGGCCCAATACTACGAAAATAGAGAGAAAGAAGAAAGCGAACGTGCAGATAAGAAAACGAAGGATCTTAAAACTAAGGTCTTATTGCAGCAAGCGTATCCTCCGCGCTTGAATCAAAATGACTCGCAACAGCAAAATCGATTACAATCACAGTCTTCTAGGTCGCAGTTGCGTACTGACTCCTCTACACCACGATCTATGCTGGGGTATAATCAATGCGCATATTGTAGGGGTGAGGGCCATCTGAAGTTTAATTGTCCAGTTTTGCGTGACCGAAACAATGGTGCTTCGGCTCGAGGAGGTCGTAGTGGTCCTCAACAAGCATCACGTGGTAGAGGTCGCGGTGTTACTCAGAACCAGAATGAGAGTTTTGCCTCTTCATCAGACTCGCAAAATTGCTTTGATCGGCGCGATTCATCGTCTAGTAGATCTGCACAGTATCATGTGGACGACTATTATGTCGAGCATGATGTTGATGCTGACGGTAATTACTAGGACAGCCATAGACAAAGAAAGGGAGTAGTATCAGTACCGGTTGATCAGAGAGGGCCTTACGTCGCAGTTGCCACATTGGGCGTAGTTGAGCCTTTTCTATTGGACACTGGTGCAGCGAAAAGTTCCATCATGCATTCGAAACTCCCTGGCGCGCCTTTGTCTGGCTTAGCGAATGTTTCCGTTGGATTCTCTGGCGCCCCCATTAGCAATCCAGTTTCTAGCCCTTTGCCCCTTACAATTGGGTCTCGTGAGTTAGAAGCTCCTTTGATTTTGACTACTGGTTGTGGTGAGAATCTTTTGGGCCTGGATTTGTTGAAACGATTATATGCAACTTTGTACTGTTCTCCTGCGGGAGTGGAGCTTACGTTGGGTCAGAGAGTGATCTCTCCTATGTATTTGTCAACTAATCAGCTCCCACCGGAATTGAGTTCTCTTCCTGAGTCTTTGTGGGCAACAGGTCCCAATGATGTGGGCCTGCTGGAGATACCACCTTATGTTGTTCAATTGAAATCAAATGTGAAATTACCACGCATTCCCCAGTATCGTATCTCTCTTGATGGAGAACGAGCACTATTAGCGATCATTTACGATCTGATCGATAAAGATGTTATCGAAGAAACTCGGGGTAACGTGTGTAATAGTCCTGTGTTACCTATTTTGAAACGAACTGATCCATCTAAGCCTCCTGTGTATCGTTTTGTTATTGATTTAAGAGAGGTAAATAAAATTGTAATTCCACAGTTTCCCGTGGTGCCTGACATTACAGCTTTGCTGACTCTGATTCCAGCTTCTGCATCATGGTTCTCGGTAATCGATCTGAAGAATGCTTTCTTTAGCATTCCGATTGCTGAGGAAAGCAGAGATCTATTCGGTTTCTCATTAGGTGGTCGCAGCTTCAGGTTTAAACGCGCACCTCAGGGCTTCTGTGAAAGTCCATCGATCTACAGCCAAGCTCTTAAGAGTCAACTTGATGCGTTTGTGTTACCGGCTGGTGCGGCCTTGATTCAGTACGTTGATGATCTGTTGGTAGCTGCTGACACTGAACAGATTTGAAAAAACTGCTACAGTATCACTGTTACAGCATTTATGTGACTTACATCACAAAGTGTCACCTTCTAAGCTACAATATTGTTGTCAAGAAGAGACCTATCTAGGTCACTTA
The DNA here is from genome assembly GCF_964204655.1 of Triturus cristatus. NCBI lineage: Eukaryota > Metazoa > Chordata > Amphibia > Caudata > Salamandridae > Triturus > Triturus cristatus. The sequence goes on along the minus strand of NC_140587.1, from coordinate 343,569,237 downwards.
TTGTCAAAGGAGGGAAGAAGGTTGACCCCAGAAATAATTGCAGCGATCGCTCGAATGACTGTGCCAACAACTCAGAGAGACGTGTGTGCCTTTCTAGGTATCACGTCATACTGTAGACAGTGGATTCCGAACTTTTCACTGTTAGCGAAGCCATTGATAGCTCTCACGTGCAAGGATGTTTCGACTGCTTTGCCATGGACGGAAGAATGTCAGAAAAGTTTTTCTGAACTGCGTGATGCGTTGTGTTCGGCTCCTGTGTTAGGTACTCCTGATTACAGTAAACCGTTTACACTATACGTTCACGAGAGAGAAGGTTGTGCGTTGAGTGTTTTGACGCAACAATTTGGTGGTAAGCAGCGTCCATGTGCATATTTTTCCTCGACCTTAGACCCGGTAGCTAGAGCATTGCCAAGTTGCTTGAGAGCAACAGCGGCAGCTGCGGTGTCTATTCGACAATCCGCAGGTCTGGTCATGGATAATATGCTCACAGTGATGGTTCCGCATGCAGTTGACACTCTCCTGAATCGTACAAAAACTCAACATCTGACGAGTGCAAGGTTGTCCGGTTATGAGTTGACACTTTTGGCAAGTCATATACAGATCAAGCGTTGTAACGTACTGAATCCGGCGACATTGTTGCCGACTAATATGGAATCAAATGATGTACCACCACATGATTGCTATTTACGAACTGAGGAAGAAACGAAGGGTCGTGTGGACCTGAAAAACACTCCATTGATAGACCCCGATGGCACTATGTATGTTGATGGTTCATGTTTTAAGTTGCCGAATGGTGATGTGACGACTGCGTATGCTGTAGTGATGTTGAGTACGGTTGTGGAAACTGCGAGATAGAGTCATAATTCAGCGCAAGCGGCAGAGTTGATTGCGTTGACGAGAGCGTGTGTTTTGTCTAAAGGAAAGCGAGTGAATGTGTTTACCGATAGTCAATATGCGTTTGGCGTTGCACATAGCTTTGGTCGATTGTGGAAAGAAAGAGGATTTATGACATCGCATGGTACGAAGATCCAACACGGACAGCTCGTGAACGATCTTTTGGATGCACTTACATTGCCTAAACAGGTGGCAATCATTAAATGTAGTGCGCATCGAAAGGTTACGGATGATGTTGGTCGTGGTAATGCATTTGCGGATGAGATTGCTAAGGAAACGGCTAAGAATCTTGCGACCCGAATGTATGTTACGAGTTCAGTGAGGTGGCCGACGGAGACTGGTATGTGTGAAGACACTGTTGAGAGCGTGAAAGCAATTCAGAATGAGGCCACTGAAACTGAAAAAACCAAGTGGAAAGAAAGCACGGGAAAGTTAGACGCGCATGGTTGTTGGGTTGACTTGTCGGAACGTCAGAGGTGGATGTTACCGGATGCATATGTGCTAGCCGTTGTAACTATGGCTCACGGCTTGTCACACATTAGCGCGAAAGGTATATGTCAGTTGTTGTCCCCTGTATGGAAGAATGATGGTATTGCTAAATGTGCTGAGAGAGTGGTTAAGAATTGTATGGTGTGTTTGATGCATAATCCTGGCAAGGGCACCCCCACTCCACCCGGCCATTTTGCTCCTCCTACATGTCCCTTTGAGGTTATCCAGCTGGACTTCATCCATATGGAGAGATGCAATAATTTGAAGTACGTTTTAGTTGCGGTTTCTGCGTTCTCCAGATGGATCGAGGCCTATCCTCTTAAGGATAATACTGCCCTGTCCACAGCGAAAGTCCTACTGAAGGAATACTTTCCTCGGTATGGAATGCCACGGATTGTGTGGTCAGATAATGGAAGTGAGTTTGTGGGAAGCTTGATGCAGAGTGTGTGTAAGGGCCTTGGAATTCGACAAAAATTCCATAGCGCCAATCATCCCCAGGCAGCGGGTTTGGTTGAAGGGTACAATGGTACTCTGAAACTGAAACTTGCGAAGATACAAGCTACGACTGGTCTGTCATGGCCTGATGCCTTGCCTCTGGCTCTCTTATCGACCAGGGCGACTGTGCACTCTCGAGTAGGGCTTAGCCCATATGAGATTGTGTTCGGCCGCCCTGCAAATATTTGGGGAGTCCCGAGGCCTAAGGCCTTTGATAGTCTTGAGTATCCAATGTTAATTGATTATCTTCATGATCTGACTGCTAAACTGAGGTTAATTCATCAACAGGTCTTTGAAGCTCTGCCGGCACAGACAGAGGGTCCTGGACATCGGCTCCAGCCAGGTGACTAGGTTGTCACCCGCAATTTTGGCATGAAACGCAACTTGGAGCCGAGATTTGTGGGTCCCTTCCAAGTATTGCTGGCTACAAGGACTGCAGTTCGGTTGGAAGGCAGAAAGAACTGGGTGCATGCCACCCATACCAAAAAGGTTCCGATCCCTTCACCAGCGGATAATTGGGTGAGAACTGGTATTGCGGCAACGGAAACCGAGACCCCGCTATGTTTTGTGCCGTTTAGTGATGCTCAACCTGTAGGAAACAATACATTGCAGCCAGACACATCTGTTAAGTCGTCAGTTTTGGAGAACTCAAGGTCTGAATTGTCATCTGACCGATTGAACACTGTTTCACAATTTGAACAATTATTTGAAGAGCAGATTCGACCTGGAAGAAGTCAATATTTTCTTCGTTCACATGACAAAGACTAATAACATCTTTTTTTGAACTAATATTGTCCTTTATTGTTGCCACGAACATTAAGAACAATTGCATCCTTTACTGATTTTCGAGTTCCTTTTCATGTGTATTTTTTACAGCTAAGAGATTTTTTTATGTTTGTTTAGGAAAACCTATCATCCGGGTTGACCGTAGGGCCGTACGGGTACTTCCTTCTGTTTAGCAGGTTCCTGATACTAGGTCGGTTACTTTTTGTCGATTCCTGGGAACTCCTGGGAATTGATAATCGCTACTCAGAACGAAGTGCGTCAAGGACGTTACGGACGGTCTTTAGAGGATGGCGTTCTCTGAGCTGTTGGAAGTAGAAAGGATGTCAGCGCAAAGATCAAAATTGCATAAGATTGTACGAACAAAATGCTTTCTGTTTCAGGTATTCCTGTTGTTTCTGACTGTTTCTATGCTATTGGTGGGTGGAGTGTATTTTGGAATACAGTCGTTATTGCCTTCCATTTCACCTACTTTTTCTCCCAAACCAAGTTCTATTACCACCGTTTCTCCACATTCCTTTCATCCTCTGCCCCAACATGAACAGGTTAGACGTGCGGAATTCATGAATAACTCCTTCGTTCAACTCCTACATCAGCATCAGTTGGTGATGAATACTACCAACTGTTGGGTGTGTAGGTTAATGCCACATACCATGGATAGGGGTATTCCGTATTTGCTTCTTCCTTACAGCTCTCAGGGGTCAGCTCGAGCATTCCAAACTATGTTCCGTAGTGCACTAGATTCCTACCCCAGTCGAGAGCAACGTTCTGCAAACTTCGGTCCTGGTCCGTACCACAAGCCTTTGGCGATAGCGATTGCTGATTTAGATAGAGATATTTTTGATGCATCGCTTATTCCAGATGAAGAGGTGCAAGCATATAAAGATCTGAGTGAGGCTGAGTATAGTATGTCAGTGGGTGATAGACAGCTTAAGAGCTCGTCTCCAATATGGATCGTACCCCACCTCGGTAATTTCTGCTTGAAAGGTCTTGGTCGAAATCCGAGAGCCCAGCTTGGGAAGAGTGCTTGTACTGATACGTATGTTCTACCGATGCTCTCTTCCCCTGTTTTCCTGACTGCCAAGGGTACCTATTTCGTATGTTATGAACGTGCATATACATGGTTGCCCCGTGACTTCTCGGGTACCTGTTATATTGCGAATCTTTTGCCACCGACTTTTACGGTTGCCTCAGACTATCACAAGACTAGAGTTGTGAGAGGCGTTATTAGCGAAGAGGACACTGCCGGTCAAGAAGCAGGAGATTTCTTTAAGGGTTTCTTGCTGTTTGGGGACCTATGGTTAATAGTAGGAACCTAAGACAGTTGACCCGTGTGGTGGAATTGACTGGTAACATAACTGCAAGTGCTCTTGGTAATTTAACAGCAGAACTTCAGGCGGATAGACTCATGACGTTGCAGAACCGTATGGTTCTAGACGTTGTTCTTGCAGATAGAGGTGGTGTGTGCAAGGTGATCCATTCGAGCTGTTGCATTTTCATTCCTGACAATGCTCCAACTGTTTATCAAGCCATCTCGAAGTTACATAAGATCTCCGAGTCCATACACGTGGACGAAGGTGGTTGGACGCTTCTAGGATGGTTTTGGGGTCTGATATCAACTTGGGGTTGGAAGATTCTGATGATCATAGGGGTTGTTGTAACGTTTCTGTTCACGTGTTGTCTTTGTGTGCAGTGTGGTCCTGCCTTATGTGGCCTCTGTGCTACAACGTGTATAAGACGGCCATCTGTTACCATAGAGACATTGATGGATAGAATGATGTTCCAGCAACAACTGAACGATTTGATGAATATCGAAATCGATTCTGATCTTGACTAGTGCTTGCCTACATGAGGGCAAAAGGAGCGTCTGAGGTTCCGTGAGAATCGTAATGACATTTTGGGCTTGTTCGAATATGGACGAGTTTGGTATCTACGAACCGCAAATGACGAGTTTAGTGGGTGTACGTGTTTTCGCTACGCTACTATGTATGGTTCGTCTCATTCGTGGGTGTGTCCATCTGAACCCTCGGGTTCCATTTTAGATACGGCATCCATTTTGTCTCTTGCCCTCAAGTAGCCAGCGAACGGACACTGTCCGCTTCGTGACCCTCGGAATCCCAAACCTTTGCGGAGAACACGTGTTCCTTTGAGGGTGTCTTTATGATGAGGGGGATGACACTGCAAGGGCAGATGGCTCCGCTCGAGGCTCATCTTGTCGTGCCAGTTTATTGTTTTAGTCGTGCATGCATTAGGCACGGATCCTTTGATCCTGCAATCATGCTTCCGATATTGCTCCCTACATTCTTTCCAATCTGTTGTTCATCCTTGTTTTTCCTTTGCATCTGTTTCTGTCCCTTCTCCTAATTCGTTTACAGTCAGAATGGAATGTGCTTAATGTGGGGATAATGTGTTTTTACAGTTGGGAACCGGCAATGCTGCTGTAATTATGTTCCGGGCTACTGAAAACATGAATGCGACCCTTTTTGAAGTTTACTGTGGGAACTGAGCTGTAACCTTTTGTTCGCCATGTTGTTCAATGACGAAATTGTGTATAAAAGGAGCGATCCACTTTTACAATTTGAAGCAGTCTCCCAGAACCTACACGTTGTGTACTTCTTGTGATTTCTGTATCCCTGCAGTAAATAAATACTGATCTTTGACGCTGCAGGAAGTGTCCCGTGTCTCTGTGTTTTGTACGCCGGAACAGGTAACCCACGAAGGTTTCAGGTGTTGTCCCCTGGCACCGCTGGGCTTTAGAATAGCCCAGTCCTTCATCCTTGGAGGCGATTTTGATCTGGTTTGGGATCCTGAGTGGGATCGCACTGCGCAAGCGCACCATGTGGCTGGGGCGATGCCGGCGCAGTTGAAGAATGCCATTCCTGACATTGGTTTGGTTGATGCCTGGAGATACCTGCACCCGGACTCTTGGGATTATTCCTTTTATTCTCATGTCCACCGTTCCTACTCTCAAATTGATTATTTCTTCCTTTCGCTTTCTCTGGCCAATGTCCTATGCACGGCAGACATCTGAGACATTTTTATTTCTGATCATGCGCATGTTTTGCTTACACGTCAACCTCCCACTACCCGTGGTGATCCCCTTCCATGGTGGCAACTGCCCCCTCAAGCCCTCAGAGACCGGGTAGATGTGGCAGACATCCATAAGGAGATTGAGTCCTTCTTTACAGCTAACCCGTGAGGCTTGTTTGGTGTAATCCACCCTCTCCCGTGATATTAAAGATATGGAACACACAGATCATGTCTGTCCTTCCCTTGCTAACAAGCGCCGTCTTGCTGACCTATGCGGTCAACTGCGCTTACAACGCAATAATAAGGCTGAACGGCTGCTTCTTAACTTTAAACAAAAATTCTACGTGGGTGGCGAATAAGGTTGGAGCGTGTTTAGCATGTCGCCTGCAGGCCCAGACTGCCCGATCCCACAATGCAAAGCTCAAATATTCCGATTGCTCCTGGGCTATCTCGGAAATGGACAAAAGTCGTACCTTAATGGCCTTTTATATGGATCTTTATGCCCACGATCCTTGCCCTTTGGAGGCAGTCGAGACGTTCCTCGATTCATGCCCTTGGGACCCTATTGCTCCCTACTTCAAGGAATTACTCGATGAGCCTATTTCCCATGGGGAAATAGCTAAGGCGTTGAAGCAGCTTCCGACGGGCAAAACACCAGGTCCTGACGATCTACCGATTGCTTTTTATTGGGTCTTCGACCCGCCATTGGAGACCATTTACTCCATCTCTTTAATAGCTTTACTGACCATACAGGCCTCTCTCCTACGATGAACGAAGCAGAAATAGTGTTTGTCCCCAAGCCTGGCAAGGATCCGACCCTGGCGGCTTCTTTTCGCCCCTTTGCCCTGGTAAATACTGACGCCAAGATATTCACCAAAATCCTAGCGAACCGGTTGGAGCCCCATCTCCGGGTCTTATTGACCCTGATCACATGGGGTTCATCCACCACTGGCAGGGTACCGACAACATTCAGCGTATTGCCCACTTGGTGGAAAAATCACGTATCAAAGATATCCCTGCCTGTCTGGCTTCTCTTGACGCCGAGAAGGCGTTCGATCGGGTGGACTGGGGCTTCCTTCGGGCAGTCTTTCGGAAGATTGGCTTGGGACATGGATTTATCTCCAAATTGATGGCCCCCTATGCATAACCTACCACTTGTATTCGTTTCAACGGCTCTACCACCGCCCCTATCTCTATCCACCGCGGCACTCGTCAGGGGTGCCAGCTTTCTCCTCTACTATTCACGCTTGTCATCGAGTCCCTAGCTATTGATATACGCCGCAATCAGGATATACTGGGTATCCGTATGGGGGTGCGGACCATACGGCTTCTCTCTTTGCCGATGATCTGCTGCTATCCTTGTTCTCTCCGTCGACCGCTCTTCCTGCAGTGGCTGAACTCTTGGGGTCCTTTGAGGCCGCTTCGGGCTATCAAATTAATCTGGCAAAATCCCACGGTCTCAATCTCACGCTTTCGGTATTGGAGGTCCAGAGCTTGCGGGACCTGCTCCCCGTACAGTGGACTGACAAGTCGATCCGCTATTTGGCTTGGACTTAACTCCTACGCTCTCTACTTGGTCCTCATCTAACTGGCCTAAATTCTGTAACTCTGTCCGTAAAGAAATGTATCGATGGGAAGGTCTCCCCCTGGTGTCGCAGTGCCACCTTCACGCTGTTAAAATGTCCCTTCTTCCTAAAATCCTTTATTTGTTCCAGTCTCTTCCTTCTCCAATTCCGCATGCAGACATCCAGGCTCTGCAACAAGAATTTACCAAGTTCACGAAGTCGCGTCCCCGCTTCTCTCATAAAATACTCATGCTTCCCAGGTCTCGAGGTGGCCTGGTCTGTCCCAATTTGTTGGAATATTATTGGGCTGTCACCTCCATTTTATATCCAGAATGGATCGTTCCTGAAAGCAAGAAGCACTGGTACCACATGGACTGTGCGGTGGCTTGTAGACCACTGTGGGACCTCGCCTGGCTTCCGCGTGAGGCACGTCCTCACAGTGCCTACTTAGCGACTCCAACGAGAACGGTCTTGGAGATATGGGATAGACTGGCACTTCTCCAGGGCCTTACGACCTTCCCTTTCCCAAACACCCTGCTCTCAAGCAACCCTACATTCCCCCCTGCTTTTCAGCCTCAGGCCTTTGAGGCTTGGACCATAGAGGGTAGACGTGTTCTGCAGGATTTCTTTCAGGGTTCGGCCCTCCACTCATTTAATCAGTGCAAACAATTCTTCCATCTTACTGACAGTGCACGCCTGCAGTATAGGCAATTGCGTCGCTGGCTGTCTTCTCCTGCGTACTCCCGGGAGGTGACTCGGCACCTCACCCCCTTCAAATCTCTGGTCCGTAGGTTCGATGGGTCAAGGGGCATCATCTCCAAAACCTACTCTGTCCTTCAACACTCTGAGCATCTTCCGCTCCATGGCTATGAAAAACGTTGGGCATCTGATCTGGCTGCTGACATCTCCCTGGAGGAATGGGACCACCTGTGGAAAGTATCGACTGCAATCCTTAAAAGTAAGGAATGTCTCCCTTTTGCACTCATAAAAAATGTAATGATGGTTCAACAGACTTTCTTGTTTGGTTAATCCTTTGTTTAATTATACGTTTCAATCCATTAATTATTCATGGTTAAATCGTTGAAGAAAACTTTCAATATTTTCCAAAAAACATATGACTCGATGCATTTTTATACTGCCCAATGCATTTCGGGCTTTTAAGCCCTTCATCAGGGGCTGTGCAAGCTGAAATTGAGGAAACTGGAAATCAGGAAGTTTGTGTTATGTTCATGACAACAAAGTAATCGATAGTTTACAAGTGTGAGTAATCTCCATGGTGAAAGGCATGCTGGTATATGGAGGTGGATAGGAGTGGAATAAGATAACGCCTGAAAGAAACAACCAGGTGGAAAAACGTGTAAAAGCGTACACCCAAAGAAATGAGGAAACTGTAAAAACTGATTTGAATAGTGTCCCAACACACGTGTATGAAAGAAAAAAACGAGAACGAAAACAAACTCACTGAAAAGAGGTGGTCTCGAACACTCGAAAGGGTCTAGGTCCGAGGACGAACTCGGAATGATGCCTAAAAACGTAAAACATTGAGGTAAGAGATACGGTGTAGCGACGTTAAAGGAAAAAATGCCGTAGGGTTCTAAACTGCTAATAGGCAACCACTTACTAGATTCAGCAGCGTGTGCCGGTTTGCAAGATTCTCGTCCGCAAATGCGGAAATGGCATATCGGGGTTCCGGATCGAAATGTCAATGAGGAGGGATCTCATTGGTTTAAATAAGGGCGTGCGCGTTAAACGGATAGTACACCGATAAACAAACTACAATGAGGAAAGACTCGTAGTTCCAAAGTGATCTAGTAGAAGTAAAAAGTGTGTAAGTGTGGACGAAGTGACTATAAACAAAACTAAACGTAAAAGGTGAAAAAGCACAAGGCAACAACGGAGTGTAAAGGAGGAAAATAATATAAACAATTTACGAAGCGTGCATTTAAAAAATGCGTGCAAGGGAGACTCACAAGGGTTGTGAACAAACTAATAAGAGTCGGGTGCGGCGGGTCGTGCTGCAGATATCGGAAATGTGTATGGCCTGATACAACAAATCAGGAGAAATACGAAGGTGATGAAATACGAGGGAGATGAAAAACCAGGGAGATGAAAACAGGGTTTAGAAAGAATGAAGATTAATCGTGTAAGAGGAATGTGTGAGAGAGTACATAAACGATTACAATGAATATGAACATCGGACAATGGGTTGAACAAAAAAGTGATCACAAGCATAAAATTGCGACAATCTTGTGAAATGATATGGGAGCACATTATAGAAGATCTTCTATATACATTACAAAGTGCAGTGGAAACTATAAGGGGTACATATTATAGAAAACAACTAAGGTCACAACGTTCATTGAGTCCCATGGGGCTGATGGAATCCATCTTATTTATCCAGTAAACTTCTCTCTGGAGCAGGTGTTGAGTGTTATTTCGTCCTTCCTGTATAGAGACTTGCTCCAGAATTAGAAATCGCAGTTGGCTGATGTTATGTTTAGCAGTTTCAAAATGTTGAGCAACTGGTGATTTGACATTTCTGGTGCGAATGTTGCTTTTATGCTCATTGAGTCTAATGCGCATTTTGCGTTCCGTTTTGCCAATGTATACTAGTCCGCACGGACATTTCAACATGTAAATTACGTTTTGACTGTTACAAGTGGCGGATACTTTCAGTTTGATGTTCCCTCCCTTATGTGGATGTCGAATGGTGTTACCTTTGATTATGGCATTGCAATTGCCGCAATTGAGACATGGGGTAGTTCTTCTGTATTGGGGTTCAATTGCTGTTTTGGGAGAGGTTAATATTTCTTTAAGGTTTCTGGATCTCTGATATGCGAAAATTGGAGGATCCTTAAATGTTTCTCTGAAGTCTGCTTCGGTTGCCAGCATAGGCCAAAATCGAAGAATGGTTTTCTTAAAGGTGTAACTTTGTGTAGATACAAAGACACTTCTGTTCTCTGTGGGTTGTTTGGTTTTACTGATTAATAGGGAGTTTCTAGAAATTCTATTAGCTTTCTCTTGAGCTTTGCTGAGGATGACCTGAATCTCTCCATGCATATTTTTGAACTTTCTGTGTATGATGTGTCAGTACTTGATATTCTTTTAAGACGTAGTAATTGAGAATATGGTAGATGGTCCTTTAAGGATGGTTGATGGAAACTGTAGTAGTGGAGTAAATTGTTGCGGTCGGTAACTTTTGTGTATACTTGTGTAGTTAAGATTCCATTGTTGTTTTCGATGGTAACATCCAAGAATGAAATGCTTTGTTTGCTGATAGAAGATGTGAATTGAATATGGTTGTCCACCTGGTTGAGGTCGTCTATGAGGTTTTGCAGTGTTGTTGTGGATCCTTGCCAAAGTATTCACCAGTGTGATCCTCTTTCACCCAGGAGTGCGATAATCTGTTACATTTACCATTTATATCACCACCTGTGGAAATACATCCCTAAGGTGTACCGTAGCATTCCCCAGCACGAATCTGCCTACAAATTGATGACACAATTTTATTATACTCCTACTCGTCTCCACCAGATGTTCCCAAACACTTCTCCGATCTGCTGGCAATACTGGTCTGATAGAGGGCACTTCCTGCACATTTGGTGGTCTTGCTCGAAACTCACTGTGTTTTGGAAGGAGGTCCTCAGCCACATTAAAGAGATGGTGGGTTTCCCGATCCCTGTTACCCTGTCCCTGGTGCTTCTGGGCATTCGACCTGACACGCTGAAAGCCATGACCTCGGCACACTGGCATCTCATTCTTCACTGACTATGAGCAGCGTGATGCTCAATTGCCTCCTGCTGGAAGCGGCCCCACCCCCGCCTATTGCTGCGTGGTTCCTCCTTCTGTGGGATGTCCGCCTATTGCTGCGTGGTTCCTCCTGCTGTGGGATGTCCTTTCACTGGAACTGCTTACTGCCCCTCTCAATTACACTGACACACGCTTTGACCGCATCTGGCATCGACTTATACCCCACCTTACTAAAACCGAACACTCCTGTTTGATGCCCCCTAGACTGCAGGCTGTACAACTGTTTGATGATCCCTTGGAGCCTTTCTCTAGAGACAGGAGACCATACTCCTCGAAGTAGCCTGCGTTGCCTGCTGGATGGGCTCTTCGAACCTTATGACTGCCAGTCTCCACTCTGGGTCTTGGCCTTTCCCCCTCCTCCTCACTCCCTTGGTGCATCTGGTTTCCCCTCATTCTCTTTCTTGTCCTCACCTTCTTTTAATTCCACTCCCTTTTTTCTTCTTCTTTTTCTTTGTCTCCTTCTTTCTTTCTCATTATATGATGGTTCTTATGTTATCTGTTGCAAAGTGTATTGATACTGTCGCAGTACGAATTGTAACTCCCACTTGGGCAGGGGGTAGCACCATGACCTGACTTTATTAGCTTTGACCAACTGTTTAATTCCCAGATTGCATAGTTGTCTTCTTCCATTATCGAACAATGACACCTTAGCTGGGCCTTTGCCTCTTGGCCCTCTATATGACTTCTCCCTAAGGGCTATCGAGAACTTTCTATCTGAGGTTGCCTTCTAAGTTTTGGACAGTCGCTATGCCCTCATCACATATATGTTTAAAAATTTTGAAAGCTGAATCTACCTCCTTTCTGCATGGTCTCAAGACTGATGGTTTATTTTGCCACCAATTTTTGTTACCCCCCCTCCCCTTCATTCTTTGCGACATGTGAAATTTCCTATTTGTTTGTATTCAATGAACAGATATTAAACAAAAAAACTCTTCAGTGAAAACATGCCCGTTCAGGTTTACTTACCATAATTGCTCATTAGGTGGAAAAAAATTCAGTCGCACTGGTAAACAGAGATTAAATTGCAATGGTTTCTGAAAGTGAAATGAACAGTAAAAATAGTTTCTCTGACCGCTGGTTACAACCTGTCAGTTTCTCCTAATGGCTGGATTAAAACAACATTAATACCGCAAAGCCTGTGGAGGAGCGTACTCTCTCCTGCGCTCACCTCTATGGGTAATCCGACTACGACTGTCAGTTTGGCAGACCAAATGCACGGCTTGCCGAGAGATGTATGCACGTCGGCGTAGACATCCAACATGCACTTCAGTTTGATAATGACTCGTCAACATAATTGATAACATTTCTTTCTTCTAAACTGCCTCGGGTATTCAGCTGAAATTCCAAACAGACACTGGTAAATAGAGTTATGGGAGCACAACAAAAACAATTTGAAGAAAGAAAATATTGCAAAGAAGGAAAACAGAAGAAGGAGAGATTATATTCTGCTACACATTTCTCAAAGAAATACAATGACATGCATTATACCTATTACATACTAAATGAGAAAAAACAGTAGCAAAATATAAAAAATCTCTTTTTGGATTAGAAAATATGCATAATCTCTATTTTAGTTAGAGAATAACAATCAGATAAGGCAGGATACCACTAAGGCATGTTAAATGCAACCAAAACATATAATATAGCAGATTTTGTGGTATCACAAGGTGGAAACCTGTCTGGAAACCACCTCATACTGTGTCCAAGTTGTGTATCCATTTGCACTTGCGTAATCTCAGGGTGTTTTAAAAATACCACTCCTAGGGTTGACACTGACCTTTTTCCTGACCAACCATTTCAGTTTTTCTGCAGTGTTTCCAAAAGGGCTAAAATGTTCGAGTTCCTGAACCTTGCACCTGATTCCTCTGCAATATTGTAGTATGCAAGCTTTTACTTTCTGCCTTGTCTGCCTATGTACAAGAATTGGCAAGGGCACTGGATTATGTATATTACATCCATGCTACTGCAATTAGTATGATCTTTTAGTAAATATGTACAATGGTTGCAAGTAAATGACTTGGTCTCTATTGTCATGCTTTGCAGTGCCCACATTTGAAGTGTCCTTTTATCGGGGGCATATTCCACTAGTACAAAATGATAGCCCTTTCAGGGTCCACTCAAAAGGGACCTCACAATATGATTCTTCACATTTTTGTCTTTTCTAAAAGCATGCATGAGTACCTCGGGGTTTCCACCTCTCCTGCAACCAATGTCAATGTATGATTTTTTTGATCAAATTATTGCGTGTGCAGATTGTTGTCACACAAATCATTCTGTCATGAGGTGCCCCTGTTCATTGATTGGGCTCCAAGAGATCTTCTTTGGGACAGAACCAAGCTCTGTTACTGGACCTCTATAGTAAACTTTTGATGAACCCCCTCTCTGTCAATCAATTGATCAGTTTATATGATTCTGTAAAGAAATCGGATTTCTTGGAGCAATACCTCCAGAGTATTGTATTGTATTGTATTGTCATTTATATAGCGCGGTTGCTGCCCAAGGGCGTCCAAGCGCTGAAACATCAGACAGAACTGAATATGGCGGAAGGGTTTTAAAGTTCGGTGGACCTCGCAAACAAGTAGGTTTTCAATTGTTTGCGGAAGGAGAGTAGGTTTGAATTAGTCTGAGGAATTGCCCGTAGGGTAAATTGTACCCCAGACTCCTTGGGTGATGGCTCGAGTATCGTAGCAGTCTGTTTCTTTCACTGTTTTATCTACATAGTTTGGTATGGAGTAGACCCTCTTCTTCTTTAATGGTTATCTGCAGGAAATGTATATTTCTGTTGTTATATTCAAGAGAAAACTGGGTATGGATTGATCTTGAGTTAAGCCAACCATGGTAATGATTTAGAGTTTTGTCTGTACCTTTACATATAATCAACAAATCATCGATATACCGTCTCCATAGCCCTATATTGTTGCTATATGTATTGTTGGTATTAAATGTAAAGCTTTTCTCATAGTGGTCCATATAAAGAATTGCAGCAATTGCTGTAAATCCTGCACCCATGGCCACCCCCTTGGTCTGGATTTAGTAATTCCCTTGGAAAAAGAAAAATTTTTTGGTCATAGCAATCTCCGGGAGGTTTATTATGATAATCAGTGTGGACTTGTACAGGTTGTAGTCTTCTATCTAGTACTTCCTTTATCATGTTCATAGCTGATCTTTGGTGAATATTTGTGTAACGTGAAGTTACATTCATTGTAACCAAGAGCTGTTCAGATGGATTGAACACATGGTTGTCAATCAATTTGATGGTTTCCATGTTGTCTTTGAGGAAATATTTTCGATCACGATCGCATTGAGCCGCCATTTTGTGCTCTGCCGCAATTTTGTGTTGCCCTCACTCAGGCAGCACGACGAACAAAGTTTTTTCTGCTTTTCCTGCAATATTGTGTCAAAATAGCCTTGTGCCTCTGTTTACAAAGCTGGTGTTAGAGACTGGCCGAGTACACTAATCCCTGTCTGGTTTTTCTAATCCCTGTTTCAACTATCTGTTGGTTCACACTATTCTCTCCTGACTTTATCTTATCTTCTGGTCTTCGCTGTCCTCCGCTCGTATTCTCTCGTTTCACAACTGTCCTCGAAAACACACAAACGTATCTCATAATACATGAGCATATCGTACGGCATCACATTTCACATATATCGGGTCAGAAACTTATACAGGCTAGTAAATCATGCCAACTGTCAAGAGGGGGGGGGACAACCTGGTGTCTGCTAGCGCGCCCGCCACCGCCCTCCTGAGATCCAGTCACTTCACCCTTAGGAGTTCAGATGTCATCTCGTTGGAAGGGGCCAACCCCACCACCCACCAGCCATGGAGCCGTACAGGAAAACTAAACTCGCCTATGCAACTGAGGCGTCGGTAAAATCGAAAAGGTTACATGCAATACAAAGGAAAGAACCCATAACAAAGGCAGCGTGTACATTGACGTGTATGTTGTGCTCCTACCCCCAGCCCGCCCCCGACCCCCCCCTCCAACTCCAGGGGCACCCCTCCAAGTCCTAATGGGCGCAGATATCCCCAAGTGTTCCCGAACGCCTCACCTGTGGACCAATGACAATGGGGGCTATACTGTTTCGCCAGCGAGACTACACTGCGCCGCCGCCTGCTCCATTACCATCTTGCCTGGCCTCACCTCTGTCGCCTGTGGTACCCTCCCCCACCGAGCGCCAAAACTCAGCAAGCAACTGTTCCCAGCGGTCCGCCATGGGCTCCCTCCGCAGCCCCAGTGTGTCCTCCCTGCGGATGGCCGTCCCCTCCGCTCTGGCCCATTCCTGAAACGATGAACTCCAGGCCCTCGCGTGCGGCGGGTCGGGCGCCTTCCATCTCCTGGTAATGAGGCGCTTCGCCACCACGAGCCCCAGGTCCAGGAATCTGGACACTACCTTGTCTTTGGGCGATCCGGTAAATTGGTGTAAGATGTGTTCGGGCCAGTCAAAGGGAGCGTTGCGCCCCACACTCCCCTGCAGCTGCCCACTAACCGCCCTCCAATAGGCGTGCAGCACAGGGCAGCCCCACAGCATGTGTAGCAGCCCCGCCCCCAGCTCGCGGCACCGAGGGCAGAGCGCATCCACGCGGTGAAAGTACCTGTTAATCAGCTCAGGTGTGAGGTAGGCCCTGTGGACTATGAACAGCTGGATTTGGCGAAACCGCAGATTGCGGGGGATACGCACTGGGCTCTTGAGCACCCTCTCCCACTCCCTGTCCGTCAGCGGCCGTCCCAGGTCCAGCTCCCACTTGCCGCGGAGTGGGCCCAGATCAACCGCCGTGTGCTCTCGCAACGAGGCGGCGAACCAGCGGACTAAGTGCCCGCCCCTTCCCATGACATGCAGATATTGCATGGTCAGATGTTGGGCAGGTTCTGTGGCCATGCTCCCCCATTTGGCGGTCAGGCTCGCCAGTAGTGAGCGGTGCAAGAGGAATCCACCAGGTGGGAGCCCGTCCTCCGACACCAAGGTCTCGTACGGTATCAGCTCACCATCCCTGTACAGGTCCCCCAGCGTGTGCACGTCCGCCGCCCACCAGCCCGTCAGCACGGGGGCCGCGAGCACCCCCCCACCTCCAGGAGAACCCTCTAGGGGTATCGCCGGCGCGTATGGTACCACCGCACGCGTGAGGTACAAGGCCCTCTTAAAGCACCTGTGCGCCACTGCCAGGAGGAGCGGCATCGGTCCCGCCACCGCGGCCAAGGGGTGGAAAAGCCCTGTCACACGCTCTAGCGAGTAGGGGGCAGCCTCCGTGGCTGTGTCATCCCTGCCCCTGTCGGCCAACCAGCGGGAAATCCATTGCAGCTGTGCCGCCAGGTAGTAATGCTCAAAGCAGGGCGCCGCCAGCCCACCCTTGTCCGTCGGAAGGAAAAGCTTTGCTAGCGCCAACCTGTGCCTGGCGTTGCCCCAGACAAAATCCCGCAGCATCCGGTTGAGCCTGCCAAAGAAGGCGGGCGGGACGTACAGTGGCAGGTTGACAAAGTAGTACAGTAGACGGGGGAGCATGACCATTTTGGCGAGCGCCACCCTGCCCGTGGTGGTTAGCGGGAGCGTATTCCAGAAGGCCACCTGCGACCCAAGCGCCGTGACCGCCCTCCCCAAGTTGCCATCAAACAAGTCAGTTGGGCATCGGTAAATGTGTATCCCCAGGTATCGGAAGGTACCGCCCCTCCACTGTACCGGCGTGCCATTCAGGCTGTAACCCGGGTCCGCAGTCTCCTCCGAAACAGTGGCAAAGGACCGCAGCAGTGGGGCCAGTCGCTCCGGCATACTACCTACGTCTCTGACGTACACCATCAGATCGTCCGCGTAAAGCGACACCTGGTGAACCGCGTCTCCCAGTGGTATACCATCGCCTAGGGTCGTCCGCAGAGCCTCCGCCAGGGGCTCCATCGCCAGGGCGAACAGCAGCGGGGACAAGGGACATCCCTGTCTGGTGCCCCGGCCCACCGGCACCGCCTCCGAGACATGGGGGCCCAGCCGAACACGGACCGTGGGGTTCCTGTAGAGTAGATCAACCATCCGGAGGAAGTCCCCATCCAGTCCGTACTGCAACAGCACCGTGGACAGATATCCCCACTCCAAGCAATCAAACACCTTCTCCAAGTCGAGGAGGAGGTACCCCGCTCTGGGCCATCTGTGCACCGCCTCACCGGCCACCCTAAAGTATCGTCTGAGATTGAGCGACGTGGACCTCGCTGGGACAAACCCATTCTGGTCAGGGTGCACCAGGTGCGGGACCACCGGCGCTAACTGCTCCGCTAGGGCCTTCGCCAGTATTTTGTAGTCGACGTTGAGCATCGCCAAAGGGCGGTAGGAGCCCAGGGCCGTGGGATCGCGGTCCGGCTTAGGTAGGGAGACCAGGAACGCCTCCCGCATGGAGGGTGGGAGCGACCCCTCTTCCAGCGATTTGCTGTACAGCTCGCGCAGCAGCGGCACCAGGGTCTCGCGGTATGCCTTATAGTACTCCGCGGGCAATCCGTCCGGTCCCGGAGTTTTGCCCGTCGCTAACGATTGGATCGCCTCCCCGATTTCCTCTAGGGAAAGGGGGCCACTGAGTGCCGCGTTGTGCTCCCTGGTAGCCACGGGTAGGTGAATGGAAGCGAGGAATTCCCCAAGAAGTTGCCGGGGGCCCGTCCCCTGAGCCGCGTACAAGCGTTTGTAGTGGCCTACTAAGGCCCGATGTATTTCCCGCTGTGTGTGTACCATCACTCCGTCCTCCCCACAGATTGCTCCGATCGGGGTCCTGCGATCCCCTTGCCGGATGATCCAGGCCAGCAGGCGTCCCGCCCTATCCGCCCTGGCGTGTGTTCTGGCGGTGTGCGCCGCATAATTGTGACAGCGGAGCCGCTCCAGGAGCTCCACGTGTTGCCCGCGGAGATCCTCCAGGCTGCGCGAGTACCTGCCCCCTCCTTCTCCTTCCCTCTCATATTGCAGGAGGTCGTTTTCGAGGCGCACCAGGGAGTCCGATAGGGCCTTTCGTATGTTCCACTGGGCCCCCAGGCAGTGCCCCTGGATGGCCACCTTGTGGGCGTCCCACTCCACCAAGGCACTGCTCGCCGTCCCCTCGTTGGCGTCAAAGTAGGCCAGGACGGCCGTACCAAGGGAGGAACGCAACTCCGGGTCCTCCAGAGCGCTCGGCTGAAGTCGCCAGGTGGGCACCGGCGGGCGGTCCGCCACCCAGCAAATCCGGAGCCATAGGGGGTTGTGGTCGGAATGCGTCCGCCCCAGATATTCTGACTGTTCGATAAGCGGGAGCAACGATTGGGTCCCTACTATCCTGTCCAGCCGCACATGGAGATCATGGACCGCCGAGTAGTAGGAGTATAGCCGGTCCGTCGGGTGAAGTGTACGCCACAAGTCCTGCAGCGACCAGTGCGTGAGCCAATCTCCCAACGCCCGGGCGTTAGATTCCACCGCCGTGGCGCGGAGGGGTTGGAAGGATCGGTCCAACTGGACGTCCAGTACCATGTTAAAATCCCCTCCCAGCAGCCAGGGGAGCCCAGCATAAGGGTGTAGGAGCTGCGTCAATCACGCCAAAAAAGAGGCCTGGTCCACGTTGGGCGCATACAGCGAGCCCAGCAACAGCTCTTGGCCGTTCAACTTCCCCCGCACTAAGGTGTACCTCCCCTCCCGGTCCACTACCACCTCCGTGCAGACGAAAGGAACACCTGCTCGCACCCAGATGAGCGTGCCCCGCGCGTGCGCCGAATAAACAGTGCCGTACGTATGTCCCCTCCAGCGCCTAGAAAGCCTGCCCAGTTCCGTCGAGGACATGTGCGTCTCCTGTAGGAGGGCAATCCCGACTGAGTGTCGCTGCAGATAGGAGAAGATGGCGTAGCGCTTGGACGGTGTGTGCATGCCCCGTATGTTCCAGGTCACAATATTAGTGTGCGCCATTACAAGTCGAGATGAGCAAGCCGGACTGGGGCCAGGGCGCCCCCACCAGGGAAAGGGGGGGACCGCAGTCAGGGGGGAGCATGTTAACGCGCTGCCAGGTAAACAGTAGAACCAATATGAACAGTATAACAAACAGGGCGTATTCCCAACGGGGCATCCGTCCAAACCTCAGTAACGCCAAGTAATATTAGGCTATTGTAGTGTGATAACAAATGGGGTTCGTGCAATCATAGCAACCTTTGGGACCAATACCCCTCCCCCATCCCAACTGGAAGAGTAAGGAGCAGAATCAGGTCCGGAGCTGAACCGTCGTGCAGGTCCAATGCAAGCCCCCCGCGGGAGGCTGTCACAGATGCAATATTAGGGGACGCACACATCACCCAGCCCACCCCCGCAGGGCCAGGCTCTTCCAGTTCTGGGCCCTCTGCCCCCCGAGCGGGTCCAGGGTCCCGGATCCGACCAGTACAGTTCCAAGGCCGTCTCGTGACCCCAGTTCAGTGCCCGCAGCTGTTATCTAACCTTCGGCATCCCGCCATCTGGTCACGCAATCAGGTCCGCCGTCTGCGGGGTCACCACTGGCAGGAGCAAGTCCTCCGAGACCACTGTGGACGGGGACGACGCCCCACTCGCTCCCGCCCCACTGGGCGTGCAGGCGTCCAGGCGGTCACTGGCGGGCGGCGTCCCAAGCGTCGCCACCGCCTCCAACGCCCCCTGCCGCTCCATCCGGATCCTCTCCGGGCTAGGTGCCACCGGTCCCAGCTGCGCCGGCCGCCGCGCCCCTCGGCGCCCTCGTCTCCTAGATCGCCTCCCCGGGCGGCCGTCAACCTCCGAACCAACAGGCCTCACCCCTGTCCATTGTCCCGACTCCTCGAGCCAGTCCCACACGTCCTCCGGGGAGTCGAAGAAGCGGGCCCCTTCTTTTGCCACCATTCGCAGGCGGGCCGGGAACAGCAGGGACTAAGGGAGAGCCAACTCTCGCAGCTGGCTCTTCACCGCCATGTAGTTGCTGCGTCGCCGCTGGACGGCTGCGGTATAGTCAGGAAAGAGCATAACTCGGCTACTGCCCACGGTCAGGTCACCAGTTCTTCGAGTTTCGCTGAGGATCACGTCCCTGTCCCGGTAGTTGAGGAGCTTGAAGAGGAACGGTCGGGGCCGGGCCCCCGGCTGGGGTCTCTGCGCCGGCACCCTGTGCGCCCTTTCCACCACGAAGTGTTGAGACAGCACCCCCTGGGGCAGGAGGCCCCTCAGCCAGGTCTCAACGTACTGCTCTGGGTGCCTGCCCTCCACTCCCTCTGGGAGACCCACTGCGCGGATGTTGTTGCGCCTCGAGCGTCCTTCCGCATCATCAACCCTGTCTTCGAGCGCGTGGACCCGGTCCAGTACATCCTGCAACGCCGCGCCATGGCTCCGCGCAGTAGGTTGTAGTTCTTTGAGCGCCTGACCGTGCGACTCCACTCTCTCGGCCAGCTTGCGGTGGTCAGCATGGAGGAGGGTGAAATCAGACGTGACCTTGTCCATCCTCGTTTCCAGGGACGCCCGCGTCTGGTCCAGGGTGGCGCCGAACCTCTCCACTGCCGCTAGCATGGTATCCATCTTGGTCGAGAGGGCCGCCGCTTGCGACTCCGCGTCCCCCCCCGGCCGGCTCTGCGCGGGGTCCGCAGTCCCAGCCCGCAGCTGACCCTGCTGCGTCTTGTCTCGTAGTCGGCCCATCGCGTATTGTTGAGCGGTCGGCATTCACAGGTCGTTGCCAGGCGCCTGCGCACGCGACCCGCCGCGGGCCCTCCAAGCCACGCCGGCTCCCCGCTCCACTCTGGCGCCCGGCCCCTAGTCGGACCCCGAGGCCCAGCCGCCAGGCCGAAGTCAGTAGGGGGGAGGATCGGGGGCCCCTCCACAGTCCGAAACGGCAACTGGCCCCGGCCGGACGGGCCCAACCGGCAGCAGTCCTCCAGTTCCCTTCAGGGCTCCGCACCACCACACCCCCGCACCAGGTAGCCGGCGGCCAGTCTAGGCCCGTGCTGGCCCTGCTAGATGCACCAGCCAGTCTCACATCCGGGGTCGCGCTCCTGACGGCTCAGCGTCCAGTGCCCCGGGCGAAGGCGTCTCGCCTCTTCAAAGTGTTGCTCCAGGCTGCCCCCTCAATGGCCAGTGCGCCGTCCTCCGCTCCGGCCACTCGCAGAGCGGCGCCTCTCGTGGGAGGGCGTCAGCCCCAGGCCTCAGTGTCCGCTCCACTGCCTCCGGGTCCTCCCGCGCAGCAACTGTCCTCTCCCAGCCGCCCCAACACAGGCTCCGCCGCACAGGCCACTCCAGCTCGGGGTCCTCCGCCTCACGCAGCTTACTCCCATGCACTCCGATCTCTGGACTCACCGCTGCAGGCGCCCAGCACAGCCCTTCACGTCTCACCACTCGGGTCCCGTGGCTCCCCCGGTTGCTGGCCCCGCCGGGTGGTCGCCTCTCTGCAGTCCTCCACCGCTCTCCGTGATGTGTGGCGATCTCGCGGCCTGCAGGGTCCGGACACCTCGCTCTGCCCCACGTTTCTGCAGCTCCGCAGCACCCGCCAGGGCCCCCACCAGTCCGTGGTCACCGGAGACAGCAGCTCCCAGCCGCCGAGGGTCCACAGCCGCCAGGGGATCAACCTCGCCGCCAGCGCCGTCTCCCGCTCCGTCTCACGGCGTCCCCGCCGGGCCTCGCAGCAGGCCCCGCCTCACAGGCCGCCACGCGCCTCCTCGCCACTCGAGCTCCGCTGGGCCACAGCGCCCCTCAGTCGCCGCTCGCGGGGCCGCATCAGCTGCTCCGCACTGCCCCACGTCGGGTCCGCTTCCAGCGACCACGATCCGCTCCCTCCTCAGGATAATTAGCAGGATGTCCGGGAGGTAACGGTCGGAGCCTCAGTCGCTCGCGTCCGCCATGTTGCCCGGCTGGCCACGCCCCCCCAGCGCGGTTACTCCTTCCTGACGGCTACTGACGACTGCTGCCCTGACTGCCGCCCTGCCTAGGCCCTCTTTTTGGTGATGTATGGTAAAGCGAGACGATAGACGGGCCTCTGTTGGTGTAAGAAGACATCTTAGTTAAGTATTGGTGGGTCGCTCCCACATTTGGTTCTTTGGTTCTTTGGTCCTTAGGTTCTTTGGTTCTTTGGTTCTTTGGTTCTTTGGTTCTTAGGTTCTTTGGGTCTTTGATTCGGGTATTGCAATAACTGAAGCCGAGGGGTAAGTACATTTGTGCTGTGTTAATTGATTTAACCCCCTTGATGTTTGTGAACAGTCCAGTGAAATAACGATGCCTGGTCTGACTAGGGATTCCCGGCTGGAGGACTCTTGTCCGATTCCTTCGGTTGGAACTCCCACTTATGAGCTCTATTCTAAACAGGTTGTTGGCCCCATTGCCTTTAACGAGGCATGGATCCGATACACGAAGAATGATGGTGTTTTAAAATGGCCAGAAAATGGTAGCTTTGAACCCGACATTCTAGATAATTTGGAAACTATTTTATTTAAAAGAAAAGCCCGGCCGGCAATGTTTGACTCTTTCCGCCTTTGGCGTAAGGAAGCCAAACAGAGAAAAATTAAACAAGAAAAACGAGATAAGAAAGCACAGGGTATGACAATTATACAAGCTGCTCAGCAATTTAAAGATGATGAAGTTGATAATACGATGGAAATTTCAGAGAGACAGCATCGTATGGCAATAGATAAATGCTATCCGATGTTGCCAGCTTCCCCTTCTGATAAAAGAAAGGATTTAGAGGAAGATCCCTTGATGTCTCACCTATTGAGATTGCCTCCGCCCTATGTACAAGGTGCTAATGCACCCCCGTTGTTACAGCCTGTTCAGCCACCAGTTGCGCCTCCGCTTGCTCCGGCTCTTCCACATTTGCCCCCTCAAGTATTTGCCTTCGACTCCTTTACCTTCATCTTCTTTGCCTTCCGCTCCTCTGGTAATTACTGATTCCTCTTCAGTTAGTTCGCCTAATACCTTGTCCCCTATCCTTATGTCCAATTCTCCGTCTATGCGTAAATGACTCACAGAAACGGTCTCTGGTCTTTTATCTCCTTTCTTTGAGGCGTTAAATGTGTCTCCGGCATTTTCTCGAAGACAGTCTCGTAGTCAGTTCCCAGCTTCCTCACAACGAGAAAGGTTGGACTCTCTCGCTCGCAAATGGATTGAGAAGGGTCCTCGGTATAGTGTACCCGACATTATGCCTACCTTCTCACAGTGGAATGCGCCTACACAGAGATATGTTTTCAATGCTATGTGTGATACTCTTATTAAAGGTTGGGAGGATATGGACTTGGGTTCGGTTCCTCAGAGTCTGTTAGATATTCAGGCTAATTTTGATAAGGGACTCATTGTGGGTTCTAAGGTTGAGGATGCTGTAAAGACACTTGTTTCCTTTAGAACCTTATTTACCTCACAAACTTTTCTAGATTCCGATCCCTCAGTTAGGTTGACACTGAAAAATTACCCAATGAGAGAGGTTCCTCTGGTATGGAGAGAAGAGGTTGCAGCAGCAGGTGCTAAATCAAGCTATTCCTGCTCACTTCCAGCGAATATGGGTACATGTCCCCTGGAAAAGATCTGAAGTTTTGGCTCTTAAACAGTCTCTACCGGATCCTCGTAAGAACCCTCCAGGTTCTTATAAAGAATTGTCACAGACTGTTGATGCTTGCATCATGAATTTAGCAGATATTGATATGTTAATGGGGAATGTAGTCCCACAAGCGTTATGGGCTAGGATTCGCAAAGAGAATCATGCCCAAGAATTAGGTGGAAACTGGGATGCTATAATTGCCGCAGATAGAAACCAAGTGGGTGGTGCGAAGCCTGATGCTTTGATTTCAGAACTCCCTGGTAGGATTATTACATTAATGAAAACGATGAAGCCTGCCTTGAGAGTTAACTGGGATAAACTAGCCACGTGTAAACAGAAGAAAGATGAGAGTGTCTCCGATTTCTTCACTCGTTTTGAGGAGTCATTCATTGATTGCAGTGGTCAGGACATGACTACGGAGGGTGGACAGCGGTTATTTGTAGATAAGTTCGTATTTAATTTGCTTCCCGAGCTGTCGCATAAGTTAAAAGACTCCGAAAGTTCATGGGCTGTTTCTTCTATAGCCCAGATATTGGCTACTGCTCAATTTTATGAAAATAGAGATAAAGAAGAAAAAGATAAGCAAGAGAAAAAGACTAAAGAATTGAAAAATAAGGTTCTCTTGCAACAGGCTTATCCACCTCGTTATGTTCAGCCCCAGTTTCAACAACCTCCACAGTTTCAGAGGGTGTATCAAAACCTGAGCCATATATTCCATGACCTTTGTTAGGTCCTAATCAATGTGCCTATTGTAGAGAGGAAGGTCATTTTAAGAATAGTTGTCCGGTTTTATTGCAGCGCAATGGGACACTATCTGCTCCACGAGGTCGTGCTGGCCTCCAGTCAAGAAACAGAGGTAGAGGTCGAGGTATGTTGACCCAAGAACAGCGTTCCCTTCCTCCTTCTAATTCCGTGAACTACTTTGATCAGCAAAACGCTCGGTCTACAAAGTATTACAATGAGGATTGTTATGTTGAAGACGGGAATGAAAGTCTTCATGCTAACTAGGACAGCCATGGACAAAGTAAGGGAGTTGTGTCGATTCCAGTAGATCAGAATGGACCTTATGTTAATGTCACTACAATGGGTGTTTCAGAGCCATCTCTTTTAGATACTGGTGCGATGAGAAGTTCTATCATTTATTCAAAACTCCCTGGGGCACCTTTGTCTTGCTTAACAAATGTATCTGTAGGTTTTTCTGGCGCCCCAGTTCGTAATCCGGTTTCTTGCCCTTTGCCTATTTCAATTGGCCCTTATGATTTAGAAGTTCCGCTTCTCTTAATGAATGGTTGCGGCGAGAATCTATTGGGCTTGGATCTATTGAAAAGATTGCATGCCACAATATATTGTTCTCCTTCTGGTGTATATCTCACTTTAGGACAGAAACTGACTTCTCCAATGTATTTGTCTAAAGATCAATTCCCACCTGAATTGCTCTCTCGTCCTACAACGCTTTGGGCTACGGGTCCAAATGATGTTGGTTGTCTTGAAATTCCACCTCATGTTGTTACTCTCAAGCCCAATGCTGAATTGCCACGTGTTCCTCAATATAGAATTTCCACTGAAGGTGAAAGAGCACTTTTGGAAATCATTCATGACTTGATTCAGAAAAATGTGGTTGAGGAAACGAGAGGTAACACATGTAATAGCCCTATTCTTCCTCTTCTTAAACGCACTGATCCTTCTCAGCCTCCTGTTTATCGCTTTGTAATTGATCTTTGGGAGGTAAACAAAATTGTCGTACCACGGTTTCCTGTTGTCCCAGATATCACTGCGCTGTTGACAATGATACCTTCTACAGCGGTTTGGTTTTCTGTTATCGATCTGAAAAATGCTTTCTTTAGTATTCCCATCGCCGAAGAGAGTAGGGATATTTTTGGCTTCTCTCTTGGAGGCCGAAGCTTCCGGTTCAAACGCGCACCTCAAGGCTATTGTGAAAGTCCCTCTATTTATAGTCAAGCTCTGAAATGTCATCTTGATGCTTTCTCTTTGCCGTCTGGTGCTGCTCTCATTCAGTACATGGATGATTTGTTAATCGCTGCTGATTCAGAGGATATATGTAAGAACGTGATGGTTGCATTGTTGCGACACTTATCGAATCTTAATCACAAGGTTTCACCTTCTAAGCTACAATATGTTCGTCGAGAGGTTACCTACTTGGGTCATCTCTTATCAAAGGAGGGAAGACGATTAACCCCAGAACGTATCCAAGCTATTGCGTAAATGTCTGTGCCATCCACAAAAAGAGAGGTACGTGCCTTTCTGGGCATTACTTCCTATTGTAGGCAGTGGATCCCTAACTTCTCTCTGTTGGCTAAACCTTTGGTGGCACTCACTTTGAAAGATACGCCTCAGCCCCTTCCATGGACTGACGAATGTCAGAGGAGTTTTACTGACTTACGTACTGCTCTGTGTTCTGCTCCTGTACTAGGTACTCCAGATTATAGTAAGCCTTTTACGCTCTATGTTCATGAAAGAGAAGGTTGTGCGTTGTCAGTCTTAACACAGCGATTTGCAGATAAACAGCGGCCATGTGCCTATTTTTCGGCTACTTTAGATCCAGTAGCTAAAGCATTGCCTAGTTGTCTTAAAGCAGCAGCAGCAATTTCTATTCGATAGTCTGCTGGAGTGGTGCTAGATAATACTCTCATTGTTATGGTGCCACATGCAGTGGATACTTTGCTAAACAGAACAAAAACACAGCATCTTACGAGTTCTCGTTTG
The DNA here is from genome assembly GCF_964204655.1 of Triturus cristatus. NCBI lineage: Eukaryota > Metazoa > Chordata > Amphibia > Caudata > Salamandridae > Triturus > Triturus cristatus. The sequence goes on along the minus strand of NC_140587.1, from coordinate 343,542,966 downwards.
ACTGGATACGAGCTGACGCTTTTGGCTAGTCACGTGCATATCAAACAATTTAATACTTTAAATCCAGCTACTTTGTTGCCTCTTCCAGAAGAAAAAGGTGTTCAGGAGCAACATGATTGTTTCGTTCGTACTGAGGAAGAGACAAAAGGTAGAATTGACTTAACAGATACGCCATTAGTGAATCCGGATGGAACGCTATGGGTAGATGGTTCTTGTTTTAAGCTTCCTAATGGAGAAGCAACTTCAGCCATGTTGTTACTACCTTGCATACAGTCGTGGAAACAGCACGCATCAGACATAATTCAGCTCAGGCAGCTGAACTGATAGCCCTAACCAGAGCGTGTGTGTTATCCAAAGGAAAAAGAATGAACGTGTACACCGATAGTCAGTATGCTTTTGCTGTGGCGTTCAATTTTGGATGTTTGTGGAAAGAAAGGGGATTCCTTACTTCCCACGGCACTAAGATACAACATGGTCAGTTGGTGACTGACCTTCTTGAATCACTTGCTTTGCCTACCCAGATAGCAATTGTGAAGTGTAGTGCGCATAAGAAGATTACTGACGATGTTGGTCGCGGGAATGCATTTGCGGATGAGATAGCGAAAAAGACAGCTAGAGATCCTACAAGTCGCATATATGTTGCGGGCCCTGAAAATTGGGTCAGAGAAAGAGGAATGTATGAGGACACAGTAGAAAGTGTGAAATCAATTCAAGAAGAGGCTACAGAGAAAGAATTGGGAAAGTGGAAAGAAAGTACAGGAATGTTAGATGAGATGGGATGTTGGGTGGAATTGTCCAAGCACCAACGTTGGCTGTTACCAGATGCCTATGTACTACCTGTAGTTACTATGGCGCATGGTCCAGCCCACCTAAGTGCGAATTGAATATGCAAGCTTCCGGCTCCAGTATGGCAAAACGAAGGAATCCCGAAGTGTGCAGACAATGTAGTGAAACATTGCATTATTTGCTTAATGTACAATCCGGGAAAGGGAACCCCAACTCCAGCAGGTAATTTTGCTCCTCCGACCTATCCATTTGAGGTGTTGCAGATCGATTACATTCACATGGAACGATGCAACAATCTCAAATATGTTTTAGTGGTGGTATGTGCCTTTTCCAGATGGATAGAGGCTTACCCCCTGAAAGACAATACTGCTTTATCTACAGCCAAAGTACTTCTAAAAGAGTTTTTCCCTAGATTTGGTTTGCCGCGCATTGTCTGGAGTGACAATGGGAGCAAATTTGTGGGCCAAGTCATGCAAAAGGTTTGTACATGTCTTGGTATAAAACAGAAGTTCCATGCGGCAAACCATCCACAATCAGCAGGTCTAGTGGAGTGCTATAATGGCACTCTAAAACTCAAACTTGCTAAAGTACAGGCCAGTACAGGCCTTAGTTGGCCCGATGCACTACCTTTGGCTCTTCTATCCACCAGAACGGCTGTGCATTCTCGTTTGGGACTTAGCCCTTATGAGATAGTTTTTGGACGCCCGGCTAATATATGGGGAGTCCCTCGCCCTAAAAAGTATTCAGACTTGCCATACCCAATGTTGATTGATTATTTGCACGACCTCACAACTAAATTGCGTGTTCTCCATCAACAGGTTCAGAGCGCTTTGCCAGAGGCCTCCACAGACTCAGGTCATTCCATTCGACCAGGTGACTGGGTTTGTGTGAAGAATTTTCAAAGGACGAAGAATTTGGAGCCTCGCTGGAGAGAACCCCGTCAGGTCATCCTGACCACTCGTACAGCAGTGAAAGTTGAAGGAAAGAAGAACTGGATTCACGGCGTGCACTGCAAGAAGGTTCCTTTGCCTTTGCCCTTTGATCAGTGGGTCCGCAAAGGTATAAGTGACTCTGAAAGCGAGAAGGTTCCCCGATTTATTTTAGTGATGCACGCTTGAATGGAACATTGTCGGAAAAAGAAAACGACAACATTCTCCAAGAAACTGTACCATCACATTTTCGTCTGAATACCACGAATCCACGAACATTGTTTCAGGATCAAACTGTACCTGATAAGGCTCATTACGATTTAAGACCCAGACTGAAGAAGAAAACTTGAGAATCTCTCTTCTATGTAGTTTCTATCCCGGTTGCAGGGTCACGGTAGGAGTCTTGGTTGTGACCTGAGTAGTGGCAATAGGCTTGCAGGACTTGCAGTGTCATAGGACGGCAGACAATCGTGACCAAGTGATTAAGGAAGATTGCCATGAGCATCCATTTAGAAGATGGAAACTACATTAGGCGAAAGAGAGAGAAGGAACAAAATGAAAAACAATCATTGTAAAATAATATACAGTCGTTGTGGTATAACTTTATGTGTTTTTATATTATTGTGTATTTTATTAGCGTGTATAGGTTGGATTGTTTATGCTATGCAGCAAAAAGTTGTCCCTTCTTCTATTACTGTGCCTTCTTATTCTACTATCTCTCCGCATCTATTTCATACACTTCTTCAACATGAACTCGTTAGAAGAATCGAATATTACAATAATTTGTTTATTCAATTATTGCGCCAACACCAATTAGTAATTAATACAACCGATTGTTGGGTATGTGGACTAATGCCTTATACCACAGAAAAAGGGATGCCATATTTAGTCCTTCCATTCTCTTATGAAGGTTCTGCTTGGGCTTATTTTGTAATTTTCTCTAACGCCTATCAAAGCCGATTTAAACGACCTGTCAGTTCTTATATTGGTGGACCAGATTTCAGTCATAGTTCATTGATAAAGGGAATGGTAGCTATGGCTAAAATCATGGAAAATAGTTAAATTTCTGTTGACGAGAGAAAAGCATATACTAATTGGAACGTCACTCATTATATCACAAGCCTTAATGATAAGGTTAAACAAGGAAAATCTCCACCAATTTGGACTGTACCCCATCAAGGCAATTTCTGTTTGCAAATAAATGGCCAAACTACTGACCCCGAACAGAGAAAAAGCTTTTGTTCCCATACTTACATCCACTCCTCTCAGAATTCGCCGCCATTAGTGCCATCTCAGGGCACGTATTTCATCTGTCACGATAGAGCCTATACGTGGTTGCCGACTGGTTTTTCTGGAACTTGCTATATAGCTTTCCTTCTTCCCCCTACATACACTGCTTCTTCAAATTTCCACAAAAACAGGTATGGCAGAGGAATTATTGATTCCAAAGACACAGCAGGTCAAGAGGGAGGAGACTTCCTAAAAGGATTTCTTCCTTTTTGGGGTCCTATGGCAAACAGCAGGAATATGAGACAACTGGTTCGTGTTGTAGAGACTACCATAGACATCACTGTAGGAGCTTTGAGTAATATTACAGCGGAACTACAGGCGGATCGTCTTATGATTTTACAGAACCGAACTGCCTTAGATATTATTCTTGCAGATCGTGGTGGAGTCTGTAAATTGATCAAATCGAGTTGCTGTATTTATATACCTGATGACTCTCCGACAGTATACCAGGCCATCTCTAAATTACATATAATCTCTGAGTCGATTCATCAGGACGAAGGAGATTGGTCGTTATTGGGATGGTTTTGGGGACTACTGTCCAAATGGGGTTGGAAAGTGCTAACATTCCTTGGTATGGTTTTAGCCATCGTTTTCTCTTCTTGTCTTTGTATGCACTGTGGTCCCGCCATCTGCGAACTTTGTGCTACTATGTGCATCCCAAAACCTAAGACACAAAGAACAGAGAATATTAGAATGATGTTACAGCAACAGCTTGACGACCTCATGGCCATCGACATCGACTCAGATTAACGTGAGTCTGTGTATCTTGCCTGAGTTCTGGCAAAAGGAGGGTCTGAGGAAATTTGATTTTCGATCACGATCGCATTGAGCCGCCATTTTGTGCTCTGCCGCCATTTTGTGTTGCCCTCACTCAGGCAGCACGACAAACGCAGTCTTTTCTGCTTTTCCTGCAATATTGTGTCAAAATAGCCTTGTGCCTCTGTTTACAAAGCTGGTGTTAGAGATGGCTGAGTACACTAATCCCTGTCTGGTTTTTCTAATCCCTGTCTCAACTATCTGTTGGTTCACACTATTCTCTCCTGACTTTATCTTATCTTCTGGCCTTCGCTGTCCTCGGCTCGTATTCTCTCGTTTCACGACTGTCCTACAAAACACACAAACGTATCTCGCCACCTGCAAGCCAGCTACAGACATGTTAATACCTTAACCTGTGGGAGGAGTGGCAAACACAGTTGGAGGAAAGGCTTCTTTGAGTTACTCGATACTTTTGTTTTTCCGACTTCTTCTATTGGCTCTGACTTTCTTTCAAACTATTCCTACTGGTTTTTCATGTATGTTTTAGGTGTGTCCTTCGTTAATGTATATGTCACCTATGTACTATAAAAGATTGTGCGCCACGGAGTGAAGTGGCAGTCTCCTGAGAACATACCGTGTGTACTTCTAGGACAACTGTACTAGCTGCAGCTAATAAAATCTGATCTTTTACGCCGACAGAGTGTCCCCGTGTCTCTGTTAGCTGAAGCAGGAGAACCCAGGAGATTAAGGCGTACCCTGCGCTGCCAGGCCCAATTGGTTCTGGTTCTTCATCTTTTACATAGACTACAGTAGATTCTACAGTGGGTTTTAGAAAAATGTCTCTGTACTTACAAAGAGGTTCCAGTATTAAACCACATACGTAGACTATCAGTCTTTCCAATCGCTTTTCTATATTTTTGAGGATCTTGGGTATATATAGTTGGCATTCTGGGCTCTTCTTGTTCAGGAAGTCATGTTCTATTTCTGTGAGAAAGCCTTGACTAAGACCCTGATCAGTGACTCCCTTAATGAATTCCAAAATCTCTTCAGTGGGATCAACTTTCAGTTTCTTATAATTGACATCAGCTTCCAACTGAGACAGGATCTCTGCTTTATAATTAGCAGTGTTCAGCAGAACTATCGCCCGCACTTATCAGTGCCCATATTGATGTTTAGTGTTTCTAGTGCTTCTCGTTCCATTTTGAATAGATTGTATTTCACATATTCCGTTTAGGTGACAAGATTCATCATGTCTCTCAATACTACTTGTTCGAAAGCAAGCACTTTATGGGACATGGGGTGAAAGGGAGGCATAAAATTTGAAGGAGGTCTCATTCCTGTGTTGGAGAGTTGGGTCTGGATGGGATTTTATTAAACTAGTGTCTCAAGCGCACCTTCTTTAAGATTTGATGCAATTCCATTTTGAGGTTGAACGTATTAGGTAGAGCAGTGGAAACAAATGAGAGGCCTTTGCACAAAGAAAGCTCTTCATTTTGTGTCACGTTTTAATTAGAAAAATTTATAATCGGATTCAACTTCTATTAGGATGTGGAGGGTCTACCATCTGTAATATTGTCATTGTGTTTGAATCTCTCCATGTGTCTCCTGTGGGAATCTTACTTGGCTCCTCTCTTGGTTCCTGCCCCTCCCCCAGCCTTGATCTCTGGCCCTGCAACTGTTCCAGTGCTGGCTTCTCCCCCCCTTGTGAGGTCCTATGGCCGTCCCATAAAAAAAGGGACCTGCTGTTGTCCTTGATAGGTGTAGATCTGGTCAAATCACCCTGTACTGGTACTGGGTCTTTCAGTGTCACTAGACGATCTACTAGCAATTGAAGAGTTAGACAATATTGTGTATCTCCTCTATCCTCCCCTCCCTCTGGTGGTGTATGTACCCTGGGTAGCTCGCTTGTAATTTTCCTCGAGTACACACGGGTAGGTCACCTTTATGTCATAATAATTGATATCTCTAGCTAGTCTATGTAGTTTATTATCTTGTGTTGAAGTATTAAACTCCCTGATTCTTATTTCGAGACATTCCAAGGCTTCTTTGGCATTGACTAAAGCTTTCTCATCTAAAATCTCCCTTTTTGAATCTGCTATTAGTGGAATTAAGCCACACCTCATTCTCAACAGTTCCTTTTTAATGGCCAGTTTCATAGAAGAGGATGAGTATCCTGCTTTTCCAGGCTCTTTATACAAAAATTTACATAAACTAACTTTTGAGAAGTTCTTGTTTGTCATCCATCCCCGATTGGATATTTGCAATTTTTACCAACAATTGTACAGTGAGCTTCGGGGTTAAGTTGTGATCAAAGATATTTGACACATCCAGGATTTTCATTGCCTCACTCAAGTATGGTTCACACATATGTTTTTTTTCAGGGATATCTCACCTTATCATTTCTTTCAAAGACCCAGGTGGTGCCACTCTGAGTTTTGTATAATATCCCAAAAAGCAGCCCTTCAGCATAATAGATTACTTATGAAGGTCTAATTCTGGCCATATCTGTGAGGATGGTGCCGCATCCAGGAGATTGAATAAACGTCTGTAACATCTTGTTTGCACTTTGTCCAGCCAAACTGAGATATGATTTTAAAAAATCAACGGGTCATACGAGAGCGTGGGAATAAATTCGGCATTAATTACTTTACATAGGCCCATTAAATCGGGGCCGCTCATCCTGGAAGCCAATTTATTAAAACGCATTGTCATTGACAAGGCCTAATCCTTTAAGTGACAAATATGTGCAACATGGGAGCCGCAGTTGGGAAAATGGATGCCCAGATATTTAAGGTTTGTCACTTGTTCCAGAACCACATTATTCATTGAAAAATTGAATGTGGCAGCCAGCAAATTTGGGAGTAAAAGCATGTGGAGACTCCAGTGCTTTGTTTACATCTGCCAGATACAAATTAAAGAGCAGTTGAGCAAGGATACACCCTTTCTTTACTCCTGAGGAGGTCTTGATTTTATTGGTAGTGACTCAACGAGATGTTACTTTTACTTTTACCCAAGTTCCCGTATATAGGCTTTAGACAGCTTTTAAAAGATTTTCTGAGATGTCCCAGTTGGACACTTTCTATCACAGTCTATATCTGTCCACATTGTCCAATGCGGTTTTAAAATCTGTCAAGGCGACATAAAGTGAAGGTGCTTTTTACAGTTTGCAGCTTTCATCAAAGAAGAGAAAATCGTGAAGTTATCTTCAGTTCCATGTCCATGCCTAAAGACCAGATTGGCTGATGGGTATCAGGCCCACAGTAATGGACCTCTCCTTCAGCTCCTTGTTTAAGATTTTAGTGAAGCTTTTACATTCCACATCAAATAGGGTGATGAGCAGGAGATTAGATGGATTGTCATATCAGCATTGTTTATGAATTGGAGTAAGTATGGCACCTCTCCAGCTATCAGGCACTGTATTCTTCCACAAACATTTTCAAAGAGAGGGAGGAGTAGAGATCTCCATTCGCCTGTAGAATTTTTAAATGGTCTTGTGTGCAAGCCGTTCAGGCGCGGGGCTGCAGCTGAAAAAGAGACCAGAGTACGATTAATCAAATCTTCGGACGGCCAAGTTTCACTCCAGTGCAGCTGTCTTTTAATCAAGGAGTCAACTTGTTCTTCTGCTAGATCATCCTGTCTGCACTAAATTTTCCCAGTATTGTTCAAGTTGAAGATGTAGTCAGACCACTCAGTGGCCTACACTGCAGGGGCATTCTTACAAGTGCAATGATCCGGCCTTGTCTTAGATTGTTTTTAACTGTTTGAGTGTGATTAGGAATTTCGGTCTCTCCGCTATCCAACACTTTCCGTAATGTTGCACTCACTAGAGTGGGAATAGTAATTTTTACCTCTCTGCTATTCAGCACTTTCATAGTTATCCAACACGTATCCTACTGTTGCAATAACTGGAGTGGGAATAGTATTTGTAAGCTCTCTGCTATCCAACATTTTCCCTACTGTTGCACTCATTGGAGTGGGAATAGTCATTTTTACCCCTCCACTATCAAACACTTTCTCTACTGTTGCACTCTTTGCAGTGGTAATTGTAATGTTTGCCCCTCCGCTATCCAACATTTTCCATACTGTTGCTCTCACAGGAGTAGGAATAGTAAATGTTACCCCTCTGCTATCCAACACTTTACCTACTGTTGCACTGACTGGAATTGGAATAGTAATTTTTACCCCTCCGCTATGCAACGCTTTCTCTACTTTTGCACTCACTGAAGTGGGAATAGCAATTTTTACCCATTTGCTAACCAGCACTTTCCCTGCTGTTGCACTCAGTGGAATAGGAAGCGTACATTTTACCCCTCCTCTAGCCAACACTTATCCTACTTTTGCTCTCTTTGGAGTGGGAATAGTAATTTTTACCCCTCCGCTATCCAACACTTTCCCTACTGTTGCACTCTTTGGAGTGGTAATTGTCATTTTTGCCCCTCCGCTATCCAACATTTTCCATACTATTGCTCTCACAGGAGTAGGAATAGTAAATGTTACCCCTCCGCTATCCAACACTTTACCTACTGTTGCACTGACTGGAATTGGAATAGTAATTTTTACCCCTCCGCTATCCAATGCTTTCTCTACTGTTTCACTCACTGGAGTGGGAATAGCAATTTGTACCCCTTTGCTATCCAGCACTTTCCCTACTGTTTCACTCAGTGGAGTGGGAATAATACTTTTTACCTCTCCGCTATCCAACAGTTTCCCAACTGTTGCACTCTTTGGAGGGGGAATAGTAATTTTTACCCCTCCGCTATCTAAAACCTTCCCTACTGTTGCTCCCACTAGAGTGGGAATAGTAATTTGTACCCCTCCGCTATCCAACACTTTCCCTACTGTTGCACTGATTGTATTGTGATATGGGAAGCGTACATTTTACCCCTCCTCTAGCCAACACTTATCCTACTTTTGCTCTCTTTGGAGTGGGAAATAGTAATTGTAACCCCTTCGCTATCCAACACTTTTATAGTGTTGCACTCACTGGAGTGAGAATAAAAAATGTTACCCCTCCGCTATCCAACATTTATCCTACTGTTGCATTCAGTGGAGTGGGATTAGTAATTTTTACCCCTCCGCTATCCAACACTTTCTCCACTGTTGCACTCTTTAGAGTGGTAATAGTAATTTGTTCCCCTCCGCTATCCAACATTTTCCCTACTGGTGCTCTCACTGGAGTGGGAATAGTAAATTTTACCCCTCCGTTATCCAACACTTGCCCTACTGTTGCACTCACTGGAGTAAGAATAGTAATTTTTACCCCTTTGCTATCCATCACTTTTCTTACTGTTGCACTCAGTGGAGTGGGAATAGTACATTTTACCCCTCTGCTATCTAACACTTATCCTACTGTTGCAATCAGTGGAGTGGGAATAATACTTTTTACCCCTCCGCTATCCAACAGTTTCCCAACTGTTGCACTCTTTGGAGGGGGAATAGTAATTTTTACCCCTCTGCTATTTAAAACCTTCCCGACTGTTACTCCCACTGGGCTGGGAATAGTAATTTTTACCCCTCCGCTATCCAACACTTTCCCTGCTGTTGCACTGATTGTATTGTGATATGGAAGTTTAAAATGTTTTTGAATAGTTTAATGTTTTAATTTGTTATAGATTTTTGTTTTTTTATATTTTAAAACATTAATATATATTTTTTTATTTTTTATAATATTTTAAGCTTTTAACATAAATTTAAAAAACAATAGTTTATTAATTGTTTTAAAGTAAATACATATGTATAAAATATTATGTGTGTGTTCTTTTTATTAGGTTTATCTGTTATATTTTATTAAAATGTATATTAATGTAATTTAATTTTGTTAACATTATGTTCAATATATTTAACTTATAATATTTTCTTTTATATTTATATAAAAGTCGATATTTTATACATCTATATCTTTTACATCAGTATTTGTTGTCAATATTTTAGTACTTACCTGCTTAAGTATAGAAGTCGATATTTTTGTTGTCTATATATTGTACTTTTGCTCTCTTTGGAGTGGGAATAGTAATTTTTACCCCTCCGCTATCCAACAATTTCCCTACTGTTGCACTCTTTGGAGTGGTAATTGTCATTTTTGCCCCTCCGCTATCCAACATTTTCCATACAATTGCTCTCACAGGAGTAGGAATAGTAAATGTTACCCCTCCGCTATCCAACACTTTACCTACTGTTGCACTGACTGGAATTGGAATAGTAATTTTTACCCCTCCGCTATCCAACGCTTTCTCTACTGTTTCACTCACTGGAGTGGGAATAGCAATTTGTACCCCTTTGCTATCCAGCACTTTCCCTACTGTTGCACTCAGTGGAGTGGGAATAATACTTTTTACCTCTCCGCTATCCAACAGTTTCCCAACTGTTGCACTCTTTGGAGGGGGAATAGTAATTTTTACCCCTCCGCTATCTAAAACCTTCCCTACTGTTGCTCCCACTGGAGTGGGAATAGTAATTTGTACCCCTCCGCTATCCAACACTTTCCCTACTGTTGCACTGATTGTATTGTGATATGGGAAGCGTACATTTTACCCCTCCTCTAGCCAACGCTTATCCTACTTTTGCTCTCTTTGTAGTGGGAAATAGTAATTGTAACCCCTTCGCTATCCAACACTTTTATAGTGTTGCACTCACTGGAGTGAGAATAAAAATTTTTACCCCTCCGCTATCCAACATTTATCCTACTGTTGCATTCAGTGGAGTGGGATTAGTAATTTTTACCCCTCCGCTATCCAACACTTTCTCCACTGTTGCTCTCTTTAGAGTGGTAATAGTAATTTGTTCCCCTCCGCTATCCAACATTTTCCCTACTGGTGCTCTCACTGGAGTGGGAATAGTAAATTTTACCCCTCCGTTATCCAACACTTGCCCTACTGTTGCACTCACTGGAGTAAGAATAGTAATTTTTACCCCGTTGCTATCCATCACTTTTCTTACTGTTGCACTCAGTGGAGTGGGAATAGTACATTTTACCCCTCTGCTATCTAACACTTATCCTACTGTTGCAATCAGTGGAGTGGGAATAATACTTTTTACCCCTCAGCTATCCAACAGTTTCCCAACTGTTGCACTCTTTGGAGGGGGAATAGTAATTTTTACCCCTCCTCTATTTAAAACCTTCCCTACTGTTGCTCCCACTGGACTGGGAATAGTAATTTTTACCCCTCCGCTATCCAAAACTTTCCCTGCTGTTGCACTGATTGTATTGTGATATGGAAGTTTAAAATGTTTTTGAATAGTTTAATGTTTTAATTCGTTATAGATTTTAGTTTTTTTATATTTTAAAACATTAATATATAGTTTTATTTTTTATAATATTTTAAGCTTTTAACATAAATTTAAAAAAACAATAGTTTATTAATTGTTTTAAAGTAAATACATATGTATAAAATATTATGTGTGTGTTCTTTTTATTAGGTTTATCTGTTATATTTTATTAAAATGTATATTAATTTAATTTAATTTTGTTAACATTATGTTTAATATATTTAACTTATAATATTTTATTTTATATTTATATAAAAGTCGATATTTTATACATCTATATCTTTTACATCAGTATTTGTTGTCAATATTTTAGTACTTACCTGCTTAAGTATAGAAGTCGATATTTTTGTTGTGTATATTTTGTACTTGATATTTTGAACATTGATATGTTTTACATTGATGTGGTGTCAGTGAACCACATAAAATAAATCTTAAAACACTGTATTGAAAGTCTGTCTTAATTGATATTGTTCAGGGAGACAGAGGCATTCTAATTTATACATTTCATAGTATTGCCTTCATATGTGAAGACAATTGGTTACATTTGTCCACACTTATTTCACAAACTGTATCTGCAGATTAGGTAACAGACTCTTCCTACTTGAGTATTTTGTGCTAAATGGGCACTTGCTCATCCCAGAGGGGAAAATTGCCCATCCTGCAAACGCCCCCGAGAAGACATCCCTCACCTCTTTTTTTCTGCTCTTCTTATGGCCTCCAGAGGAAGAAATGGCTGTTGTTGCTTTGGAGAGAATTGGGTGTTAAGAGGTACTTGGACATAGCCAGGATTCTAAGAACAGATTGTTCCAGGCTGGTGACTTTTTCAGTGGGAAAATATCTGATGTCCTCCTGGTTATGGCGAGCGAAGTGTATCCTTTCAGAAGAGCAGGAGCCCCAATAATCCAATAATATTATGTGTAAATAATGGATGGGAGACAACAGAGTGTGCAGTTCCTCAAGGGGAGTGGAGGGGAAAACAAGTCTCATATTGAATGCCCTCACACGCCTAGCATGACTCGTCGGGCCAGCGCTGCAATGCCCGACGGGCTCCCGCGGAGGGGCTTTTTGCTGGAGATCTTGTAAGAGACAGCCGTTTGGTGCATGAGGGTGAGTGAACTGTGTAGTGAGTGAGTGTGAAGGGTGGTCTATAATAGGTCTAGCACTGCCCTGAAGGAATTAATTTTATTCACGGGGTGTGCTACCCTAGTTAAAATGTGTGGGCCCTGTATGGATATACAAAGATCTCTGGCAAAGAGCCCCTCGGCGGGAGCCCGTAGGTCATTGCAGTGCCGGCCCGACACGGAGCACAGCCCAATGATGAAGCATGACACTTTGCTAGGTGTGTGAGGGCATTTAATAAGAGACTTGTTTTCCCCTCCACTCCCCTTGAGGAACTGCACACTCTGCTGTCTCTTGTATTCCTTGGAGCATTGTGCAGGACCTCGTATAAAAAGCTCTAGGTTCCTCCTTTTGGTTACAAATAAATAATGGATGGGCAATGGAATGATTGTTTTATATACCTGAATCCTTTTATGTGTGCCTTCAGTTTTTATTTTCGGTTTATGTGATTCTATTCTAAATTCTGGGCTATTTATGCTCACTAGAAGAAATGTGCATTTTATTGCTAAAACTTGCACTGATGCCATACTGTTATAACATTTTTTGCATTGTTGGGGTAGTCTTAAGGGAATGAATAGGCCTAATCGTCTTTATTTAAATGGAGCCAGAGTGCTGAAGTATGCAGAGACATTGACTAAACTGCCCATGTTTTTTAACCCAGCTGCTTTTATTCTGTATGGTCTTTTATGACATCACATTGTTGCTTTTATGTTGTTTTAATGTACTTTTATGATCAAATAAACTTATATCACGATGGTTACCAAGATCTGTGGTGGTAGAACAAGAACTGTAGAAATCAGCAAGTGTGTCACACATGGCACTTGTATGTTGAACATAGTTTCTGGAGCAACACAGGAAGAATAATGTGGAAAGCCTGTGTGTGGTATGCCATGTCAGTATAGGCCTTATTCAAGTGAAAATGTCAAGTCTTATTACATCGTGACACCAACACTACAAAACACACATATGATTTAGCAATACTGACAATCTCTGTAGACACATGTATGGAGGCCTACTGCTGTATTGACAAATGTACCCAATGTGACCATTTACCTATTCTGTGTACTAAGTAGCCCAAATAAAAAACCTTAGAATCCAGCAATGTTAAACTCACAATGCCAAACACAATGCTGCCAAACATGTCATATATCAGTCATCAACATAGATTAATATATATAAATTTCTTTATTCGGCTTTGCACATTGGAAAACCATAAAAGCAACAATTTCACACAGAAAAATCAACTTATAAAATAGAGTTTCAAAACACACAAGAATTAATATTCTAAAATAATAGAATCAAATTATTTCATTCTAGAATCAGTATAGTTTTTTACAAATTTTTCCTGTGCTTCATAATAGATTTAAAAAAATTAAGAACATGATAGCAAACCGATTCAGATTCCAACAGTTGAAGGCGAAACATTGCAGGGCGACATTGTCTGAGACCCCAACTCCTTAATAGTGGTATTAGCCATATTTTCCGGTGTGGATGATGTAATTTACAAAACAATATTGTGTGTAAATTGGACTGTATTGATTCCTCATCACAAGGACAAACAGTGAGACTTAAGTCCCACCTATTTCTCTCGGGAAAAGCTACTAATCTGTAAAAGAAGTCTAATCTGAATCTTGTCAGTAGCATTCTATCATATGTACTGATTTGAAGTGTTAGATAAGGGTGAATGGAGGAGGTGGTCTGGATACTGTTAGCATGGAGGACCAAGGATTTTGTTGAATCAGAGATCAGCCTCGAGGACTCCAGATGACTCAGAGCCAGTAGTTTCAACTCTCTCTTTGGTAGATCAATAATATCTTCAGGTTCAAGATAATATTTCTCCACACCAAGATCTTTAAAAAAGTTTCTGACATACCTGAGCCAGGTTATCTTTTTTGATTGATCAAGAGCCATTGAATCCGCCACGATTGCCTGTGTCAACACATTCTTGTCAGAGGTCCAAATGCGGCGCCAAAGCAATAGTGGTTGGATCATTATTAGGTCCTTTAAATACGGAATTCCCAATTCCAAGTGAGATGCGTAAATTGATGTGTGTCTTGGTGTTGCTAGAAGGAATCTGTGAAAAGTATTTTCTGCCACCTGAAGGGCGCTAACATCTACATGTCCCCAGACACCTGCCCCATATAGCGCTATAGCCTGACACTTTGCGCTATAAATTTTTAAAAGCTCCATCGGTGCCCTCCTCCCCAGTCTCTGAGAAAAGCCCATCAGGGCCACTGTGGCTCTTTTAAAAAGATGACACCTAGCTTCTACAGCTGGCCGCCAATCCAGCCTTTCGTCGATCATGATACCCAAATACGGGTACTGGGCAGTTACCTCAAGTCTTTGGTTTTTGAGATAAATATCCTTTGCTCGTTTTTTCCCACTGCCTGCTACCATGACAAACGTTTTTTTCACGTTCACGAGTAGGTTCAGACCACCCATAAAATCCACGTACTTGTTCAGGGAGGTCTGTAATTCGCGTGGGGTACGCGCCAAAATGACCGCATCATCTGCATAAAGCAGAGCGGGAATCAGGCGCTGTTTTACCCGTGGGAGATCCAAGCCCCCCCTCAACATCGCTTCTTCCAGACCAAAGGGAAACAGTGTGGATCAAGAGACTGGATGCCTGCCAGCCTAAGGGGCTTAATGACAGACTGGAATATAGTTGCTTCTTATAGATAATTGTTGTCCCAACCTATATACATTCATTTGTTTTCTGTCTGAAACCACATGCTTACATTGTGTTTTTCCACGTTCTCACCTTCCCTACTCTCCCCTCTTCTTCTGTTTAAGTGGTTTCTCACTGCAATTTTTCGCTTCGTTTTCGTCTGACTTTGTACACTCTATTTTCCCCCTGTCTATAATCTCTCTGGTAGAATTTTCCCTACCTTTTTTATTTTTTCTTAAACTTCTGGTCTTTGTTATTCACTCCAGCTGTTTTTCCACCTTTTTTTGTTTCACTTACTATTCACTTATACCTTCTGTCTATTTTTCATCCATTTACCGTTATATCAGCAAGGCTACTACTGTGTATGTATACCACCCAGAGCCCATTTTAAGATGGCCGCCACTTTCGAGTATTAGTGTCGTGTAAGCTCACACAAATTTTCGGCTTTTATCCTCACCCGAAACGTTGGATTAATGTTTCACAACACTTTCCTGTGTACTTTATGATGTTTCTAACTTGATTGAGTATTTACAGATACGACATTTCCACCCACCCACACTTTCGTTAGTCCGTCTTTTACTTTCATGGTAGTTTATTTCCTTCCGCATCACCCTCGTTTGTTCACCAACCTTTGGCAACACGGCGCTTGGCGCGTTGCGACTCTGACCCATCGGTAAGCGTTTTTCCTCCTCACCCTTACTCGTATGGTTATTTCTTTCACTGGTACTTCACTAAAACTCCACCATTTGAAGTTCCAGTTTCCGATTGTCACCAACTTCACGCGCACGCAATGGTTCTCGGATCTATCGGGTGCTTTCCGGTTTTTTTCATCTATGACACGGTGATTCTTTTCTACCCACTTCGGGTTTCTCTTTAACTCCTGACAACACGATATGGTCGACACTGGCTCATTTTTCGCTTCTTTTCCTTTTTTTTCAGTCGTCAATTTAGACATGCATGTTTTCATTTCACCCACATAGAACGTTGTATTTATCTGTGGTTGCGAGATCCCCTTCCTGATATCGATTTATTTACTTGCAGATTCTTCGCTATACCCTGACGAAGGGCTCCGCCCGAAATGCATAGGATAATGCATAGATCCATGGATGTTGTTTAAATCGTTTTCCTTAATGCTTCGTTTCACAAAGGAGTTACTATGATGATTTAATATGTGACCCACTAAATAAACGACCTTTCAAGCATGATCACCTCGATTACACGTGTTTGAACTATACGTAATGTACTGATGTAATTAGAATTCAGGAGTTTTTTTCTCCAACCGGAGTGCCCCTGGAAACAGTGTAAGCCCCCCTTGCACTCCTTCGTCTGTTGTTCAAATTCTAGTCCCTACCGGCCGGAAGGGACCATTTCCTGGCACACTAAAATACTTACCATTGGTTTACTTTATTCACTTGATGAACGTTACACACCCCGAGTGCCGCCATCTTCTATTCGTTTAAAAAGATGACACCTAGCTTCTACAGCTGGCCGCCAATCCAGCCTTTCGTCGATCATGATACCCAAATACGGGTACTGGGCAGTTACCTCAAGTCTTTGGTTTTTGAGATAAATATCCTTTGCTCGTTTTTTCCCACTGCCTGCTACCATGACAAACGTTTTTTTCACGTTCACGAGTAGGTTCAGACCACCCATAAAATCCACGTACTTGTTCAGGGAGGTCTGTAATTCGCGTGGGGTACGCGCCAAAATGACAGCATCATCTGCATAAAGCAGAGCGGGAATCAGGCGCTGTTTTACCCGTGGGAGATCCAAGCCCCCCCTCAACATCGCTTCTTCCAGACCATTAGTGTACAAAGAAAAAAGAAAGGGGGCCAGATCACACCCTTGCCTGACTCCACGCTCTACTCCAAAAGACGGTGTCAGCTCCCCCTTCACGCCATAGCGCACCCTCGCCGAGGCTTTGGAATAAAGTCTAAGAGGGGGGGCTCCACGCCCATTTGTCTCAAAACCATCCAGAGTTTAGCATGTGACACGCAGTCAAAGGCAGCGGACAGGTCTACATACACCATGTAGACCGTGTCCTTCTTTGCTGGATATATTTACCCATTATTAAACTAAGATTAAGGGCCTGCTCCACTGTTCCAAAACCCTCCCGAAATCCAAATTGGAGATCAGAAATAATGCCTCCCTTTTCAGCCCACTGCCGTAGTCGCTCTATCACAACCCTGCCAACGACTTTGCCCAGAGAATCCAGTAATGAGATGGGGCGATAGCATTTGGGGTCTTGACGGTCCCCCTTTTTAAAAATTGGGACCATACTAGACTTGGTCCAGGATTTTATCAGACCCACTTTAGCGGCTGCGGTACACACTCTGGTAAGAATGGGGGCCCAGAGATCCTGATTAAATTTAAAAAGATCTACTGGGACCCCATCTGGGCCTGGGGCTTTACCGTTTTTACTTAATTCCAGTGCCACTAATACCTCAGAGATGTCAAAGTACAATGATATTGGATATTCAACTGTTGGATAAGTAATATCTGTTCCAACTGGATTTGCTGTGTTTTGAAAAATTTTAGCAAAGTGGGAGACCCACATGTCTTCCTCTATGACCACTTCTATCATGGGACTGTTATTGTCTAATAGATAGGGGGATTTAACTGTTCGCCAGAAGGCCTCACTGTTTTTAGAGACAGCACTAGTGTGCAGATCATCCCATAATTTCTGTGTTAGTTCTTGTATTCCTTTTTTACGTGCCTGTCCGTATTGCTATCTAAGGAGATGGATCTGTTCTGAATCTCTGTCTGATTTATTTAGGGCCACCTTTAATTTAGTTAGGGACACTGTACAGCTATGATTGAACCACCCTCTGGGAGTCTAATTCGAATTCGTTAATTTTACTGTTAGAAGTCCCTTAATTTTCTCTAATATTTGTGAGAAGTTTTTTAGGACTTCTTCATCCATTACTGATAGGTCCAGGCATTTAGTTATGTTTAAATATGCCTCCTTTACCAATTTGTCAGTAATTACAACAGGATTAATCTTCTCCCACTTTAAGGTATATCCATTTTGCTTGCCTAGCTCAAGTTTATTCTGGGCAAGAGTTTTAGCTATCACGGCTGTTAGGGGTTGAGAGTTAATTAAATGAAGATCCATCCTCAAGGCAGAGTGATCGCTTAATGTGTTAGTCAGGACCACAAAGGAGCTGGCTCTGCGCAACAATCCGGGCGGCAGAAGGATAAAGTCGACTGTAGTTTTGCAACCCCTTACCACATAGGTTGGTTGCAAAAAATGTGAGCCTACACTTGGTTCATTTGCTATTGAAAGTTCCAGAACTGATAGCACATTATTCATAGCAATCCCAACCTTAGTGTGGGCGAAATGCATGAGGGGAGCATCATATTCTTCGACTATCCCACAACAATTTTTTCCATTTTGTGGGCATGGATGCAGATTAAAATCTCCTCCCCATAGAAGATGAACCACCCCTTTTCTTGCCTTAGTTTGAAGATGATGGATTAATTTTGCCTGAATGTTAAGGAGAAGAGTCAAAAATTGATCCCCCCTCTAGGTTATTGTAGAGATTGAGTACAAGGATAGACTCTTTCTTTTTAAAAGAGAGAGAAAGTAATTGAAAATTCGAATCATAATCAACCATAGAAGCTTTTAGATGGTTCAAGGTATTTGCAATATACGTAGTCAGCCCAGAGCAGGGACAAAATAAGTTTTATAACTCAAAAGGTGGAACTCCGTGGTATACCACGTCTCGTGTAGACAGATGATATTACCCAGCTCCAAGAAGTTCAAAGCAGTCCCGTCCTCAATTTTGGGGCGAAGGCCCGCAATATTCCAGGATAGGATAGTTAAGGGCTGTAGTTCTGTATTAATCGCCAGAGATTCGTCTGCCGCGGCAATGATTTTTACTTTGGGCGCTAAATGGGGTGGCTTAGGGTTAGTAGGTTCGGTCGCCGTTGATGGTCAATCAACCATTTCAAGGCCGCTAAACCTGTTCATCGTCGGGATAGTGAACCAAGGATCCCTACGAGGCAGCTCTCTATAAGCCCTTCTCTGTATGTTCTGACCCCATTCATCCCAACCTCCTCCCTGACGACATGTCCCCACTGTATACCAAGAACTGTCATGGTCGTGGGGACGAGGGCCCGCTATTTGTCTTGGGTTGCCATATTCACTATAACGAGAAGCTACTACTTCCCGGGGGCTATCATAGTCATTAAAAGGATTATTACGATGTTGAGAAGGATAAAAAAAGGAGAGTCGCTTGGTGCCTATACCTCCTTTTGAGCTCGAGTGCTCCCAAGAGCAGATATGGTCTACCACTCGAGGGTCATCCAATGTAATCATAATGCAATCTCCTGATATTAATCTTCTGCCATTTCCTACCCAGGGGATCCTACGTGCCATCAAGATCTTACATGACCGAGTTGGTGGGATAGGACGATTAATGTTTAGCCAGTGTCGTACTTTATTTATCAAAGACCACGTAGGTTCTACGTTATGTTCCACCAGCTCGGGCACGCCTGTCATTACAACTACAGAAGGGCATGCTTCCGGTGGCATATCGACAGTAAGTCTAGCTTCAGAAGGTCCCCCGGGGCCCCCCCGTTGGATACTGGGGCCGGAGTTTTTAGAACAGGTGTTTTTGAAACCCGAGTTTTTGGCACAGATTTTTTAGGTTCCAGGGTTGTGGGCACCGGTGTTGTTTCTAATGGAGGATTACCCTGGGATAAGGTTATGGCAACGCTAGTGGAAGATTTTGCTGCCCTGTTGGTATTTAATATTTCACAGGGTATTGATTTAGGTGTTACATCTAGGGGTGTAGGTGCATTCATTTGTAAAGCTGCGGGCTTAAAAAAGTCTGTTTCTTACCCCCTGTTTTTTGGGCCCCCGACGCTTCAACTTTGTGAGGTTTATACACTTAGTTAGCTGGATCTCTATCTGTAATAATCTAGCTTCTACTGGAGCGAGAGAAGTTTTCAGTAGATCTGCGATATTATTTAACAATTGCGAGTTATTGCTATTGGTTATTTCCTTAGTAGGATGTAATTGAGAGGGAGATTCCAGGCAAATGGAGTCTGGGGTATGATGTACAAAATGATTAATGAACGTAGAATCTACAGCCTGTTCGTCTCCAGAGGGTGCATTCTCTTTCCTACTATGCGTGTCGCTACTCTCATTGGGGATGGAATTTTTCGCCTTTTTCTTTCTTTTCTTTATAGCGCCCTCCCTCCTCCCCATTGCTTGCCTTGTTTCATCCGGTGTAATTTGGGGAACCAGTTCTGGCGACCTTTCCTAGTCTGAACTTATCTGGAGATCGGAAAGCTGGGAGGCCGACAGGTCCACGTTGTTTGGTAGACTACGCCTACCCTCACAAAGCGCCCTTCGCCCAAAATTATTTTCTTTTACGGGGGATCTTGCGTCTGCTAGTTTACCCATGGAGGATCTTTTAGCAAGTGCTAAATCCAGGGACACCCTACCGTCCATCAGACTAATGGTTTGGTCAATGAATGTGTTAGCCTTGGTAATAAAGTCGTCCATGGGACCTAGAAGCTTGCCCCCACCCCCCAATACTTTAGTTTTAGATTTGTTTCCTCTAGTTAGCACCATAATTCCTATTAAATCAATACAGAGAATTAAGGTCTTATCAAGCAAATAATCAGTAGGGCTATGTATTTAAAATCACATAAGTCTAATAACAATGGAGAATCAATACGTGCAAATTTACTATGAGTCCCGAAACAAATTGAAAATGGGGGATGGCCCGGTCCGGTCTCTCCGGTCCTCGAACGGCCTCAAACGGCCCGCCCTTTGCCCGGGCTTAGCCTCGGGCACACCCGTGCGGTCCCGCGCTGCGGGGGAACTATGTTCCTGAAATAGTGGGAACAATGGGCGGTGTGGGCGTGGCGATCAGGGAGAGCAGCCCAGGTGTAACTGGTTGGGCTCGCTGGGGCTCCTGGGCAATGGAGTCCCCTGCTCGCAGCCCTGATCAGGATACACTCGCCCCTGTTAACAAGCAGGCCCCTCTGGCAACTCCTGCGGTGTTCTGTCGCGCTGCGGGACCCCCGAAGCGGGTCCGGCGAGTTGCTGGCTTGAAGGACGGGAGAAGTAAGAAATAGCAATCCAGTGTCAATCCAGGTAAATCAAGATACAGTTGATTAATATCCAACCTGGGCAAGGCAACACAGTGTACTCAGGATAACAATATCAACATGCATTTGCCACAGCAATAAGGAAAACATCAAGGCCAGGCCTGGGGGTCATGGTGTTTCTACCCTGCCCCCTTTTCTTGATTTGTATCCTTTTTTGGTTGAACCGACTCACAAGATGGCTGTCAACACTTCCTGGTTTGAAGTGTTGACAGGACATCAGATCTCAAGGAACGACATCGGGAGGGTTCACAGATCCTCTGTGGCCATATTTGTATATCTAAGAAATGTTTAATCCTCTCAGGAACTCCCAAACGTATTTACACCATTTAAAAAAAAGAGTGTATTCTGGACCAAGAGCTACCTTTCTGCCATGTTTGGTGTAATTCCCTTCAGTAGTTCAGGCTGTAGCTGCATCAACAATTTCCCATGAGGGGAGTGCCTTTTCACCATTTCTGTGCAGTATCATCCTGCATGTGAACAAGAAGCTGAGTGCTTTGAAATGCGTAAGGCAAATAAATGCATCTGAATGAAAATGCCAGTTTCCTTTAAATTCATCTGCTCTTCAAATGCGTCTTCAGACTGGGGAAGCTTTGTTTGATGATTTATAGCCAGCAGTCCAGACGGGAAGACTGCAGCACCCCTGAAGGTCAAGGTTAGGGGGTCACGAGGACTTAGAACTACTCCGAGTCTTCCTGAGTGGAACAGCAGAAAAAAAGAAAATTATACCGAACATTTAAAACTCGGATGCCAACTGGAGGGCTCTTTAATGAAATGAAAACTTTGACACAGCACAGAAGCCTACTAAAGGTAAAGGGATTTTGAAAGTGCACTACTGATCCCAGCATGCAACACTTAGTTGATTTCACCTGTGAGGCCCACTGAGGACGTATTCAGACTGGGGAAGCTTTGTTTGATAAAATATATATATATATATATACATATTCACTGAAAAAAGCATAGGTTTTACAGACGTTATAGTTAGTTGAACATTTGACTCATATCAAACCAGAGAAATTCGTCTGTTATAGTTAGTTGAGCCAACTATAACTTGTGCGCCCGCAATGCACTGCTGATGATGTCACATATTACATCACTCTTGACATGGTCAGTGACATCACTGATGACATCACTGATGACATCTCAAATGACATCACTGATGACATCACTCATGACATCATCCAGTGAATGTGTGTTTCTCTGAAATGTAAATATGTTTTATATATATATGCCAAGGAGTATTGAAGAATGAATGCATTTACAAGTGCCTAAAGGAACTATTTCGTATGTATGTGACTGACTGTATAAGTGAGTGATTGAACGTGTCTTACTGAATGCATGGGTTAGTGACTAAACTGTGTAAAAGTCTGTATTAGTCTCTCCATTGGTGTGTAAGCAACTGCATGGGTTGCTGAATACCTACATGAGTGACTATATAGGTTATTGATTTGTTGTCTGCGTATCTGTATGGGTCCCTGAGTGTCTGTGGGGGTGAGTGGGTGTATGAGTCTGTGCATAGATGTCTTAGTGGGTGATTCAGTGGTTGTATGGATTAAAAAGTGCACCTGGAAAGGGCTGTATGAGTGAGTTAGTGTGTCTATGGGTGTGTTGGTGAGTGAATACATTTCTCAGTGGTATATCTGTGACTAACTACATATGTTTTAAGCCACTATATGTGAGTGTTTGAGTATATAAATGAGTATACATGAGAGTAAGTTATTTCAAGAGTGGGTGTATAAATAAGTGTCCGTTTCTATCAGTGATTGTATAAGAGAGTAAATATGTGTTAGTATCTGTATAAATAAGTGATGTGGCATGTCTAAAAATAACAAACTTGTTGTGTATAACTGTATACATGGTTAAATGGGTATGTCATTCATTCTTTGCATTACTGACTAGGCGAGTGAGCAACTCTATGGATGAGTGGCAGCGTGTGACTGCATGTATAGATGTATGAGTGCATATTATAGTCCTCTATTGATGAGTAACTACATGTATAAGTGACTGGATGTGTGTGTAGACCTAGGAAATAGTGAGTGCTATGTATTATATGGCACTCTTCTGTGTATGGTTTCAAAAATAGTAGTCAGCATTTTAGAATGGGGGTATCAAAGTTTATATTAGAGCATCAGTATGTGCATCAGATTGTCACGTGGATGATGTCATGAGTGATGTCATGAGTGATGTCATTTGAGATGTCATCAGTGATGTGATCAGTGATCTCACTGATCATGTCATTAGTGATGTAATATGTGACATCCTCAGCAGTGCATTGCGGGTACGCGAGTTATAGTTAGCTTAACTAACTATAACAGGAGAATTTCTCTGGTTTTATATGAGTCAAATGTTCAACTAACTATAACGTCCCTGAAACCTATGGTCTTTTTAGTGAATTTCTAAGGTTTTTTAAATGTTAGTTCCTAACTATAACGTCTGTAAAACCTATTGTTTTTTCAGTAAATTTCGAAGGTTTTTTTAAATGTTAATTTCATATTTTAATGTTTATAAAACCTATATTTTTTCTATTATTTTTTTAAATATTTTGGAACTCTATTATACTTCTTGTTTTTAACTTTAAAAATCATGTAATGTTTTATATCTTCCCCCAAAAATATGTATTTTGGGGAGAAAACTGCACTCCCCTACCGGTAGCGTACCAAGCACCATCACCACACGAATCATATCCGCCATATTGCTAAACTCGTAAATGATGCACATTTCGTATCTGACGAGTTTGTGGCACTGCGTCCCGTGTAACATCATATACACATGAAGTCACCCCAGGTACTACTTTGGTATCCGACGGGTACGCAGTACCAAGCCACGCGTTACGTCATGTACGTATGGGGTCGCGCCTGCTGCGTGTTGCGTATTCGATGAGTACACGCTTCCAGACCCTGTGTTACGTCACAGACGTATAATATCGCGCCGGGTACGCATTCCCTTTTTTTTTGTCTCAAAAGTATATCTAAATAACTTTAAACAGTATATGAGAGCACGCGAAAATCTAAATTATTTTAAACATTTATATATTTCGAACTGTAATAAACTTATATTATGATTAATATATTTTGTCAAAATTGCGTCGGGTGCGGCCTCCTTGCACGCTCGGTGCGCAATTGCCATGTGACCTTATAAAAAAGCATTTGATTGGTTCATAACATTTCCCATTGTAACAGTTGTACGACCCCACCCATTTTACTCATTCTCTCTACAGCGTTTGATGAGAGACACCTCTTCTGCTTAGAAAGCTTTTTTGAAAAGTGTTTTCCTGTATACACATATCTTATACTACACACAACATGCAACGATCATCTTGATTAATATTCATGCTCTGTACATTAGCCTTCCACGTGGGATTGCCATGCATCTCAAACGTTCCATCAAAAAATAAATATGTGTTACATGATGCCCCTGGTGTGTGTGTCTGCACATTATTGTGCTGCCTTTTGGCCTAGGTATTGCTGGCTCTAAGGAGCATCATCAGCAACGGGCAGACTGCACATCCTAGATTACATGCCATCTCATTAACGAGTTTCTCCCCTCCCGACACATGCTACACTAATCTAAATTGCACACTCTGCGAGGTCAAACTGCAAAAGAAACACACATAAGTACACTTCCTGGCCAGGCAGGAACTGAACAATGTCCAAGTCCCCAGAATAATTATTCACACCCCTATGCTGGCCTGGGTACGCAATCCCTCCCACTTTGCGTACGTACAAATAGGATAACCACGACGCCACACGTCCCTCTTCTTCCACACTACCTCAAATGATTTGCAGCATCCACCTCGCATATCACAATGCGCAATAAAAAAAAGAAATGGATCCATGAGGTGTACTCCATCCTGGCAATCAACCCGGCCTCTAAATTTTGAGCCCTACTGCCCGTCGTCTACAAAAGGGATCCATGTGGTGTACACTCTCCTGCAATCAACACTCCATCTGAATTGTGAGCACTGCTGCCTGGAGTGTTTGCTCACACAACAATGACAGCAGGTAAGCTGAGCGGCCTGGGTGCACAGGGCCTCCAATTGAGCACGCTGCGGCGAGTGGGGTGGGGTGCTTCAGCCTAGCTGCGCAGGTCCGAACAAACGATATTGCCATGTGTTATGATGTGATGTTTGACCTCATAAAGTCACATCTCTGTCTCATTTTAAAGACCTGCTGGACTGTACTGTAGGCCTGAGCCAGCGGGCAGCGCTGCCCTACCAACACCTCTTCAGCACGGTGCTGCGGGTGGGATGGGATGCATCAGCCAGACTGCACACATGCGAATAAGCAATATTGCCATGTGTTATGATGTGATCTTTGACCTCATTTAGTCACATCGGTCAAATTTTAAGGACCTGCTGGACCGTACTGTAGGCCTGAGCCAGCGGGTAGAGCTGCCCTACAGACACGTGGCGTTGGCTTTTAGGACACTGTAGTGAGCTCCTTACTAAGTGTACATGCACACAGGCTCCCGCCACTGCATTACACGAGCACATTATGCTTCTAGCATGCGCTCTGTTCCTTTGTATGTGAACGTTGGCATAACATATTATTATTTAACCTTGTGTATTCTCGTGCACTCCAACTCCTCTTTGAACCACGATTACCACTAACAGTTGGTAGATCGTACTTCAAAAACGAAGGATGCACTCAACTCCTATTTTATATCAACCTTGAAATAAACCTTCATTTACCTCCAGACGTTTCCACCATTAAATTATTTCTCCCATTTCAGACATTCCATTGATTGCCACAAGAAAGGTGGAGCGGGAGTTGACCCCACAATGATGCCCTGGGATTCTGACGCCTTCCATCGTGGTATCAAGACACCGTCTACGGCCAGAGACCTGGTCTATCGTACAAACATACCCCGGACTAGGAGCTTGCACCAACACGTCGTGGGACACACCAGTGGTGGCAGGTGAGCAGTGAAGCCTCAGTGTGCAGGACCTACAATTGAGCACAGTGCAGGGGAAGGGGTTGGGGTGCAGCACCCTGGGTGCACAGGTGCTTGCAAGCGATTTTCCCGGAGCTAATAATGTAGGCCTCTATTATCAAACAACAGTGATAACATTATAACCACTTTAGCGACAGGAAACTGCCCCTAAAGTGACTATAAGGGGTTGATAATATGCCCTTGTAAATTCCCATAGAAGCCCAAGTTCACACCAGAACCAGGGCTTCTAAGGGAATTCACAAGGGCATATTATCAACCCCTTATCACCGCTTTAGTGGCAGTTTCCTGCCGCTAAAGCGGCAATAATGTTATCGCCCTTCCTTCATAATATGGCCCATAATGTCTGGCCTCATGTATTTAATTTTAAGAACTTGCTGAACCACACTCTTCCTCACAGACCCCAGCATCCTACACAAATGGGTGACGGAGGGCAAACACTAATGGCTGGGTGCAATAGGCCGATGCTCTATCTCCTCCTCCCTCTCTTCTTTTGACTCTCCCTCCCCTTCTCCCTTCCACCCACTCCCCTTCCCTTCCATTCTCACTATGGTCCTTTCATTCGGACTACCTTTCTTTACCTCTTCCACATAGCACACATACTTATGTTTCATCTTGTCTCGCAGGTTTCCTACGTTGCTTCCACTGGAGTCCAACCCACGTTTTTTTTTTATTATACTGTTCTATTAAAGTTACATTTCTATTTATTTCTGTTTTAATAAAGGTTACTTATTTTTTCAAATAAATAACTGAGTGTGCAGGTCTTCTTTTTCTGACGACACTTCTCTATTGTTTATTGTGAAAATCATCTGTTTATAGGAGATTTTAAGGACAACATTATTTAATATTAGAGTGCACCTACCAAACATAATATAACTGACTATTAGACAAATGAAGCCTGGGTAATTGTACAACTGCAATAGTTCTATGAGTGCATCACTTTATAACACCATAAGTACTGCCCGGGTGATTACAGAACAAATAAGGCACTGCCTAGGACCACCGAGGCTTCAGGGACTGCCGAGCCCCACCCTGCATATTTAAATAAAGACCCGGAGTGTGGCGATCCCCGAACTTCAGTTGGCCTCGAACCCCCTGAACAATTAGCAAACAATACCCGGGAAAGTGGTGCTCTCCTAGGGTGCAAAACGTCTCTGTGCCCTTCCATGCCTAATTTACATGTGACATTAAGATCCCCAGTCCTACAGAGACCCCGCAATATAATAATTGGATTGGCCACGGAACATTACCCACCCACCAGGGGCCTCATTTAAAAGAACGGGTCAGACACCACTTTTTTTGTTGTTCTTTTCTCTCTATTTTTACCATCCGCATCCCCTCTATTACAGCGATACGAGGTTTTCCTCCTCTCTCTTCAGGTAGTCGAACAAGTATTTGCTATCACAGGGTGGAAGCCATACACCACCCTCTAAGAGCAAACACAAATGTGCAGCGAATGCACACCGCAGAATATTGTATGAGCTGCGCCTGAGAGGTCGCCCTCCCTACTACCATGAGGCATTTGTTAGTATAAACGCATACTAATACTACTTACACATGTGTAGTACAGTGACCAGAAGGTAGTGAAGAAGCAGAGGAAGCGCAAAATCTAAAAATATAAATCCTACCTGAAGTTGAATGACATTGTTTAATGAGCTGACGACCCTGGCATGAGTAGAAACAGCTGCACGAATAAAACGGGTCTTCAGCACAATGCAAGCAATTTTGAAATATTGCTGAGTGGTGCCTTCTTTCTGCCTTCTCCCACTCATCGCCAAATTTATGTAGTCAAGAGGCAGACAGCAGTGAATCCAATAAGTAGATTTATTACAAGAAAACAAGACACCTGAAACAACCACCAACAGGAGCAGACAGCAAAGCAACCATCTAATCCAGCACCGTGTACAAACTCCGCAAGGTTCCCCTCATGACTGACCTACATTCTAACATTACATACTGAGGGCCATATTATCAAGGAACGGTGTTAAAATTATCGCTGCTTTAGTGGTAGGAAACTGCCGCTAAAACGGCGATAATGGGCTTGATAATATGCCGTCGAGAATTCCAATAGAAGCCCATGTTCTCATGATAAAGTTGTGTAACATAGTTAATATCTTCAACAAGCTTTTTTAAAAAAATGTTTTACCGTGCGCGTACGGTAAGCTTACCGTAAGCGCACGCTTCGCTTTATGTACGGTGAGCGTACGTAATATTTCTACTCTGTTTGCGCATGCTTACGCAATTTGCGTAGGCGTCCGTACTTCCTAAGCGACGCGTTATCGCATGCTTTACACGCGCACGCGGGCACGTTACGCGGAAGTGTACGAGCGTGCCTGTAATGCGCATGCGCGCGTGCGCGCGTGCGCGTGTCTTTCGTACGCGCATGCGTACTTTTACCGTACGTGCACCGTAAGCTTAACGTGCGCGTACGGTTGGTCATGTGATCAAGAAACAACACTTTTGATTGGTTTAAACTACTTTCAGTTCTGGAATCTTCCTACACCACACCCATTCCCCTCATTACTGCTTGTGATTTCTTAGGAGAAGGAGCTGAATTGTCTTTGGGATACAAAGGCAGAGCAGCAGACCTCTTCTGAGAGTGAGCAGGGCAGCAGCATCATCAGGCAGAGAAGGAGGAAACAAAAGAATTATTTTGTTTGGGAGTATTTTACTTTTCCAGAGGGGCAGAAAAAGGTAAATGCTCCATTAGTCACCTGCTCACTTTGTGAGCGTGTCTTATCTAGAGGTAACCCAAGGAAGAAGTATTCCTTTGGTAACCACACTATGCTTAGACACATCAGGGATGTACATCCCAAGACTTTTGCTCGACATTCTGAAGCAAATCCTTCAGAAAGTCACCCGAGCACACCCGCAGAAGCTCAGCCGAGTACATCTTCGGCAGCTCAGCCGAGCCCTTCCTCTGCGGTGGGAGCATCACCCTCTTCTGCTCCTCTGGAAACGAACCCTCGATTTCTGAGGGTACAAATGAGGTGCACCAGATGTTATGGTCTAATTGTTCATGGGGAGAGCAGTGTTTCCCTAATAAACAATAAGATAGACCAGCACATCTGTCGTCCTTGTTAATATTCCCATTCTTTCTTTCCTCTGTCCCTGTATTGACACAACAGCTCTTTTAAGAGCCAACCTTACCTCACAACTTTTTTAAAAAAATTTTAATGCATTTTTTTATTTTTATTTTTTTACCGTGCGCGTATTTTTTTTTTTTTTTAAAAAAGAACAATTTCTTTTTTTTACCCTACAAGGTCCTTGAGGGAGTACAACGGAAATGAGAAAAGCAGAGAGAGGAGAAGTGAAAAAAAGGGAGCATGAAAATAAATGTGTAATAAATACAGAAATTTCACACTTACCTGACCAAAAAAATAACGTATTTATTAATAAATGCTTCATTTAAATTGCTAGAAAAAACGTTTATTTTCTTGTAAATTTTTTTTCTCAATCTGAAAAAAAAGAAAAAAGTATTAATATTTAATAATACATTTTAGAATACAGTACACATATTTTCATATTTTAAAACAGTTTTTTGCCCTTTTTTTGCTGTTTTCAGAATATATTGCATTTCACTCTAAATCGTGAAAGCAATAGCATTCATCACTTAACAGCGGGCAAAACAAAATAACAATCTGAAAGATTGTTTAAAAAAAGCCCAGAATCTCTTCTCACTAAAACATACCTTTATAGAAATGTTACATATTTTTTAAAAATATCATCTAAGAACAATAACTATTTCCACTAAATATCATCTTAAAATTTTTGTTGCATAAGCATAATCACCAAAATATTATGTGTCAAAGAAGTCCACAATACAAATTGTTACCTTTCCTTTAGGCCAAATGGTAATTTTCAAAAATTTTTGGATGAAATTTCCAATGGTATTCCAATAAAATTGCAAAAATGATTTGTACAGATGTTGCAAATTCTATCTAACATTTTGGTTTCAGAAAAATTAAATAGGAATTTGCTAAATCAAAAGGCAAACGTTGCTTAAAAACCAATAGAGAATCATTACACAGTGACCAGCCTTTTTCACATTTAAGATAAACTGTGTAATGACCAGAAGTTACAGTACGTCCATCATGGAAAATTATTGCAACTGTAACAAAAGTCTTTCCTGAAATTGATAATTGCTGTCCTATAAACTTCTTTATTAAAGTGTCTAATTTTGAACCATCAGCTCTACAACGTTGCATCATTAAAATTACATACTGTCCATATTTCTTTAAAAATAACGTTGAAAACATGTCAGATTTACATTCACAGCATTCCATGCTATGATTGGCATCTTTAACTAATTTACTAAAACTCACTGATTTACTTTCTGGCAATGTTAAATAGATAAACCTTTCTGAATCAACATTAGAGCTGCATGCGTAGAAACAGTTTTCACAAGTATGTTCCCATTTATAAGAGAGACCGAACATATTCTCAATATCTATGCCTTCATCTTCCAGTACCATAAGGACATACATCAAGAATTCCTGTGCGTCTTGCTGGACATTTTGAGTAAACTGTGTACGTCCTGAACATACATCTAAAAGATTTCTAATTTCAGTAGCACTTTCTATTTTAGTTTTATCAACACTCAGCTTCTCATAAAGGAGACTTAGCACAGAACAGAATCTTTTATCATGATTTACTATTATCTGCTCTTGCAAACTTTCAAGATAAAATACAACATTTAGCACTACATTAGCGTAGAAGTTGACACCAGAGCTATTTTCAAAATGACAACCAACAACCTCTTCAACATTATCCTTTTTCTTTTTGCTTGCAATCACGAGTCTCTTTTTGTTTTATCTTCTCTACATCCTCATTACAGATATTCTCAAATCTCCTTTTCCGAGAAACAACACGTTTTTCCAACACAGGATACTGACCTAAATGAGGAGCATAGGTTCTTCTTAATCTATTATACTCCTTTACACAATTTGCATCTGCACTAACTTTTGAGTCATCAAAGTCTATCATGAATAAACCAGATAATGTTTTTACTCGTGACAAAGCAACATATGCCATACATTCTTTGAACACAGTAGAACCAATGTTTACAAAAGCACTATCTACAGTTAATCCTTGAGACTTGTGAATAGTTACAGCATATGCTAGAGAAAATGGAAACTGCTTCCTACGTACATATAAGTCTTTTACAAGCAAAAAACGGACTGAACAACGACTAATCTCTTTAACCTCTGCAATCTGATCAAATTTTATTTTTAAAAATTAAATTCCATCTTTTTTCTGGTATTTCACAAAACCCACAACTTTACCCATAGCTCCATTCACTAAACCTTTTTCATCATCCAAATTTCTCCTTAAAAATACTCGACAGTTCATGCAAAGATATAGATTTTTTTCTAATCCAGCTGTTTTCGAAATGTTCTTCTCTAGAGAATCCAATTTATTTTGCAGTTTGCCTGTTAATGTAATAGTAATTCCTTCATGCTGAATTTTATCAACTGCTTCCATTTTCTTAATCTCTTCCTTTTCCAATTTCAAAAGTTCCTCATTGAATATCGAGCATTCACGTAGTGTTGGCATTAAGCAGATTACAGTATTATTTTCTGCAATATTCTTGTATATTTTCTCTGCAACTATTTCTTCCTTTGGAAATAAATTATGTAGCAACCGACTCTGTAATGCTTTTCTGCCAACTTCTGTGAGTAGTCCAATTCTGATATCTTTCAGAATACTTGCATAATCTTCATCGTTTGCTTGCCTCATATTGGTAGTAAGTTCTTTGTACTCAAAGAACGACCAAATATTCGCATTACCAATGCTTCCTAATGACTTCTTCGTGTCTTCATGTGTCACAGTATTAAACACTGGTTGTTCTTTAACTGGAGTAAGCTGTAGAAGATCCCCAAAAACTATAACATGTTTTCCTCCAAATAACACGTCATAGTCTCTCTTTAGAATTTGCTGCATTCTTAAATGCACAAAGGCAAGCATTAAGTTTGATACCATGCTTACCTCATCAATAATGAGAACTTGCATCTTCTTCAACACTCTTGAAACTTTGAAGCATGCTTCTCCTGTAAGCTTGTGATATTCTATTTTGTTCTCATGCTCCACTGGTAACATTAGCAAGCGATGTAAGGTAATTCCTTTTATATTATATGCTGCTAACCCAGTTGGAGCAGTAACAACACAAGACAAAGTTGAATCTGTTTTTTGCTGTAGGTAGCTTCTGATGACTTTAATTAGGAAACTTTTTCCAGTTCCAGCTTGTCCACTCACATACATCCTGATTGGTTCAAATGATGTGCATGTGCACTCTTTATTTTCATGTAGTAATCTGTGATCAATTTTTTTTCTGACTTCTTCATAAATTTGTTGTTGTTCTTCATTCAGTTGTTGTTCCAAATTTGGTAAGTCTATTAAATCTTCTTGAGCTTGATTCATAGCTGTTTCAACTTCATTCATGGCTATTGCAGCTTCATTTTCTACGATTGGTTGTCCTAGGGGATCTTGACTGAGCGATTCAGAACTTTGGCTGTCTTGAGAACTGTCTCTAGCTACTTCAGCTGCAATTGTTGCTTCCTCTTCAATTTCTTCATTTAACATTTGCACATAATTTATGAAAGTACTGCATTCAATCGTATCTTTACATGCATTGAATGAATCCTCATAGCTTTCAAATTCTCCAAGTAGTTCGTCCTCTGTACGCCATGGTTTAAACAGCTGTAAAAGTGCCAAGTAGTAAAATTCCTTTTTGTCAGTAGTGTCGCAACTCAGCTTCCTATGATTAATCAAACTTCCTTTTGTGTGCTTCACCAAACATCCTTCCTCAGCAATGACTTTATATTTTCCATTTTTGATGTCTTCTGTGGCTTTCCGTGAAAAAATGTAGTTTTGCAGCACTTCATAGAGACACATGTTCTCAAGATGACAACTTCTTTTTGGGTAATACGTGTCCAACATGTTTGTTTTCAAAATATCTGTACTTTCCGGGTCGTTCTCGGCCAAATATTCAATTTCTGCAACAGATTTCAGTACCCGATTTCGCATTGCTGCAAGGCCTAAACTTACCCAAATTATTCTTCTGGATTTCGAGTACAGACTTGCAGATGATAACCTATCTGAGCATTCGTAGGATACAATTTCTCGATGCGATAACATCTTTAAACTGAAACTGTATAGCTTCTTACTGACAGTTTTCTCGTGAGAAATCTCTTCCCACATTTCCTTCAATTCCGTTTTCTCAGATTTAGTAATGTATGATGTGACATACCGAGCAACAGCAATAGAATTGTCTGCCACATACTGAATATCCATGTTAGCTTTCCACATGGATAAAATGACTGGGTTGTAGTCATTTATATACTTTGACTCTTCTTTTCTTCTTAGGTTGTATGTATTTTTTGGAGATTTTCTTGTAATAGTATGTCGCACAGCTGACGTAAAACTGTTTACTCTTCCTTTTGAAAGAACAGGTCGTGGAAATCCAAATCGACATTTTATGTAGAATTTATCTTTGCTCTTGTACTTCCGTCGACAGTATTTTCCACACCGATGACTTTGGAAACGTAAAACTTGGTCTTTTAACTTTTTCTCTTCTGTGCTTTTAGGTATAGCACATGTTGCATATTCTTCGATGAAAGATAAAACTGCTTCATCAGCATCTGTTCCAAATTTTGGGGCATCCTTGATCCACAACAGCATATGAATATGAGGAGCACCTCTTGCTTGGTACTCTTTTCTCCAAAAGAAATCCACAACTTATCCAAGAGGTGGATTTTTTTATTGCAGATGAAGGATATCATAGCCTCAAATCAATGATTGAAATATCTGCAAACATTAACCGGATCCAATGAGCACAGTTCTGCTGTCTTGTATTCGATGTTTTTAATGTTTGAATTTGCCTCTCGAAGAAAATCCAGAAGATCATCCCAAGCGTACTCTGCACAGCTTAGGGTAAGGAACCATGTAAGAGTTCCTAAATTCCGTAACATGCATTTCAATTCTCCATGGCATCGGTACCAATATTCATTTGTCCCACGCTGACAAGCCATCAGATTGATCAATTGTGATTCCAAATGATCATCTCGCTGCTGCACTTTGTTCATAAAATCCTTAGCAGACACATTATGTAGATGTACTCCACTTTTTAAAATGTGATTTACTGCATAAGATAGTGCAGGCAAGTCACTTTCAAATAACAGATGGAACAAATAAGGAATACTTTGACGAAATCTGGGATCTTCTGCCTATAATCTTGTAGTCTGATACTCAGAAGCAGGAATCTGGACTGGACGTTCATCGTATCGTCCACCTTTTCCTGCAGGAAACAGCTGGGGAAATCAACAAACTTCCAAACTCTCCTCCCATACACTTACGGGAGTTCCTTTGGCTTTTTTCATCTGAAACAGATCAATAGTGTTTGCCATAACTTCTTTTGAATGAAGAGGATGTATGCTGAAATGTTCATAAATTTCTTCTTCTTTTGACTTGTCCACTTTTTCAATTTGCCCAGTTGGTGTGTCTGTGTCTCCTAGTAAATCTTCTTCATCTTCATCTATATAAATTGATTCATACCATTTATTATTCCTTTTCAAATATAAATTTGCTCTTTGTACTTTCCGTACATCTGTCAGCTCCTGCCAAATTTTCTTACTCTTTGTAGGTACACCATTAACCAGAATAACTAATGGTTCAGTTTCCAAAGTATCTGTATCAATAGTTTCCATATTTTTTTTCAAATCCAACGGCAAATAGACAACTCTTCCTTTTAAACCTCTCTGTAAATCTGAAGGAGGTAATTTGCCTGTTTTTGGTTCCATACGTACTATGGTCTGGAACGGATGAACACATTGAATGAGTATAGACTCATACGTATTTAAATCAGAAAGTTCTGCAGGAACTTCAACCAATTCTAAATTATTATGTACAGCTCTAGCTGGTATTTTATTTTCTTCTAACTTGTTGTAACAGTATTTACAAATACGATGATCTTCACCCAAATCAAAACAATTTTCAAGAAATATATATGTTGCAAAATCCTTCCACTTATAATTATCTTCTTCTTCACTTTTTTTGTAGAGATCAACATTCCTTGTTTGGATTTTATAATGGCTTCTCCGGCAACAAATACAAGTAATATTTGGTCTTTCATTAGAGATGATAGCAAATTTTGTTATTTGATCTTCAAATTTCTTATTTACGGAGGGTTCTACATTCTCTTCCACATTTTCCTCAATAACTGTGTCATTCCCTGCACTTTCTTGTTCCGGACCAAAGTAACTTAACTGAATTTCATCAGTAACCTTCTCAACATCTGATACAGTTCAACGGAACAGAGCCCTAATAAACTCATTTAACTTTAGTGCTGGACTTTTAGCAAAATACAATCTTCTCACAAATTTTCTAATTTCAGTATGATGAACTGCCAGCATCCTAAAATGGTGAAAAACACTTTGACAAACTTTCCTAGATAGACAAGCCAGAGAGTGTCCTTGCAAACCAGTATTCTCTCTCACTCTGCTTGGATCTAGTCCTTGAAGCACCTTAATCTTCTGTTTAACACTCTTTTTACTATATTCTCTTAAAAACTCACGTAATTTATCAATAGATTCCTGTCGCAAAGTACAAATACTACTACAATTCCAAGTATACACTGGGGCTTTAGGACGTCTCCCCATAACCTCATCCGTAATCACTTCTTCCTCATTTCTTGGAACCATTTTCTCCTTTTCCATTATACAACCATCTTTCACTTCATAAGCTCGTCCAGTGGTGTCAACTGCATGCAGCAAACTATTACTTTGAAGATAACTCTCCTCATTAAAAAATGGTTCAGTACTTGAACTATGCATCCATTCTCCGAAAAACACTTTACAAAAGTTATTTCTTTTCACTACTCTTTTCTTTTTGCTTTGTGACTTCATTACATTGACCATTTTTTCTAATGTACGCATCCTGTTCAAAATTAAAATGAATAGTTTTCTTTTTAATTCTAAAGCCTTAGCTACAATGGCTTCAATATCTTTTTTTCTCTTGTAAAATTTGGTTTTTTTCTTATATTTTTTCACATCCTTTAGCAAATTGGACATCACTCTTCTCTGAAACATTTTTCTACGGATCTCTTTAAATGCTGTTTTTCTTTTTAAGTCAATCTTTATTGCTTCTGCTTGTACATTAACATTTAGTAAATTCTCACTTTTGTCCTGTTGTTTTATACTTGAAACAGTTTTTCCAATCGGGACATTTTTTAAATTTTTCCTTTTTTTGAATATATTTTTAAAGAATCCCTTTGTCT
Organism: Triturus cristatus; assembly: GCF_964204655.1. NCBI lineage: Eukaryota > Metazoa > Chordata > Amphibia > Caudata > Salamandridae > Triturus > Triturus cristatus. The sequence continues at coordinate 343,506,806 of NC_140587.1, read as the reverse complement.
GCTTACCAGAAGACTTTTTCTTTTTTCCAACATGAGCATCTTCAACTAACTTGGGTCCTCCAGTTGTCTTCAAATATACATGTTTATTCTGTTCTTTTCGCTTTCTTGATTTTATAGGCATCTTATATTTCCTTCACTGCTCTGCACCAATACCTGAAAGAAACTAAAAGAAAAATACCTTTTTGTAATTTAAATATATTACTATATTTTTTATGAGCTTTTCTAATCTTATAATACTATCTACCCCTTTCCTACAAGTGAAAAACACAATAAAACCAACACGAATTAAATCTCTAAGAACAATTCCTGTGTGCACACAGACTCTTGGTGTGATTCTAGACAGAACACGATATTTGATTTGCAATTCAAAAGCACACTTACTAATGTTTTTTTTGCAACTGATAATTACTCTAACAGTCTGACACATTTTCCTTATAGTTTAGAGAGGCAGAAAAGAGCACATGTCCAAACAGCTTTTTCAGAGCATGCACATGTGTAACCTGGCTGACTAACTACACTCCAGCAAAGGTAATGAGCCTTGGTGATGTTCAATGCATTAGCGTTCCTCAATCCTACCTAAAACACCACACAGTGCTGATTAGTAAGCATGAGTGTACAGGAAAAACAGCTAGCTCTCTGTTAAGAGTGTGGTTCTGGAGACTGTCTACTGTCAGGTGCAAGAGAGACTTGAATGGACCCTTACATAACTGCATAAACACTGTAAACATGTATGTAAGACTACATGTGTGGTAGGGGTTAATATGAGTTTTTAGCATGTAGCAACTACATGACCCATTGCACAAGTGGAAGAAAAATCTACCATGTTGATTTCAAATATGTTAGCATTTGCCTCTTATTTGAGATACTGTTTTGGGCTAAATGCTAACCATCACATTTCCAGAAAACAAGCTTCCCCTTTCATACAAAGGCAATTCTAAATGAACCAGAGTGACACGAAATACATCTCTGACAACAATTCCTGTGTGCTCACAGACTCATGGTGTGATTCTAGGCAGAAAACGAAATGTCCTTGCCAATTTCAAAGCACACTTACTACTGTTTTTTTCTGCAAGTGTTAAGTACTCTAACAGTCTGATACATTTTCATTACAGTTTTCAGATACAGAAAACAGCACATGTGCAAACAGCTTTTTGAGACCATGAACATGTGTGACCTTGGTGACTGACTACACTCCAGCAAAAGAAATCAGCCTTAGTGATGTTGAATGTATTAGCGTTACTCACTGCTACCTGAAACACCACTCACTTGTGAATACTAAGCATGATTCTACAGGATAAACAGCTGGGTGTGTGCTAAGAGTCTGCTTCTGCAGACTGTGTATTTTCTGTTACAAGAGACATATGAATGGATACATCCAAAAAGAACCAGAGTGACACGAAATACATCTCTGACAACAATTCCTGTGTGCTCACAGATTCATGGTGTGATTCTAGGCAGAAAACGAAATTTGCTTGCCAATTTCAAAGCACACTTACTACTGTTTTTTTCTGCAAGTGTTAAGTACTCTAACAGTCTGATACATTTTCATTACAGTTTTCAGATACAGAAAACAGGACATGTGCAAACAGCTTTTTGAGACCATGAACATGTGTGACCTTGGTGACTGACTACACTCCAGCAAAAGAAATCAGCCTTAGTGATGTTGAATGTATTAGCGTTACTCACTGCTACCTGAAACACCACTCACTTGTGAATACTAAGCATGATACTACAGGATAAACAGCTGGGTGTGTGCTAAGAGTCTGCTTCTGCAGACTGTGTATTTTCTGTTACAAGAGACATATGCATGGATACATCCAAAAAGAACCGGAGTGACACGAAATACATCTCTGACAACAATTCCTGTGTGCTCACAGACTCATGGTGTGATTCTAGGCAGAAAACGAAATTTGCTTCCAAATTTCAAAGCACACTTACTACTGTTTTTTCTGCAAGTGTTAAGTACTCTAACAGTCTGTTACATTTTCATTACAGTTTTCAGATACAGAAAACAGCACATGTGCAAACAGCTTTTTGAGACCATGAACATGTGTAACCTTGGTGACTGACTACACTCCAGCAAAATAAATCAGCCTTAGTGATGTTGAATGTATTAGCGTTACTCACTGCTACCTGAAACACCACTCACTTGTGAATACTAAGCATGATACTACAGAATAAACAGCTGGGTGTGTGCTAAGAGTCTGCTTCTGCAGACTGTGTATTTTCAGTTACAAGAGACATATGCATGGATACATCCAAAAACAACCAGAGTGACACGAAATACATCTCTGACAACAATTCCTGTGTGCTCACAGACTCATAGTGTGATTCTAGGCAGAAAACGAAATTTGCTTGCCAATTTCAAAGCACACTTACTACTGTTTTTTTCTGCAAGTGATAAGTACTCTAACAGTCTGATACATTTTCATTACAGTTTTCAGAAACAGAAAAGAGCACATGTGCAAACAGCTTTTTGAGACCATGAACATGTGTGACCTTGGTGACTGACTACACTCCAGCAAAAGAAATCAGCCTTAGTGATGTTGAATGTATTTGCGTTACTCACTGCTACCTGAAACACCACTCACTTGTGAATACTAAGCATGATTCTACAGGATAAACAGCTGGGTGTGTGCTAAGAGTCTGCTTCTGCAGACTGTGTATTTTCATTTACAAGAGACATATGCATGGATACATCCATAACAGCATAAACATTGTAGTAATGTATGTAAAAGTACATGTGTGGCAAGGGTTAATTGGAGTTTTGTATATGTAGGACCAACCTCACCCATTCCATGTTTAGTAGCAAAATCTGCTATATCTATTTCAAATGTGTTATCATTTGCCTCCCATTTGTGTGATACTGATTTATACTGAATGGACACCATCACAGTACCCCAAAAAAAGCTGACCCTTTCCTACAAATGGCATTCTTACAGAACCAGGCCAACAGAAATAAAATCTCTGACAACATTCAAAACCTCCCCTTTCCTACCAATGCAATTCTAAAAGAACCAGAGTGACACGAAATGCATCTCTGACAACAATTCCTGTGTGCTCACAGACTCATGGTGTGATTCTTGTCAGAAAACGAAATTTGCTTGTCAATTTGAAAGCACACTTACTACTGTTTTTTTCTGCAAGTGATAAGTACTCTAACAGTCTGATACATTTTCATTACAGTTTTCAGAAACAGAAAACAGCACATGTGCAAACAGCTTTTTGAGACCATGAACATGTGTAACCTTGGTGACTGACTACACTCCAGCAAAAGAAATCAGCCTTAGTGATGTTGAATGTATTAGCGTTACTCACTGCTACCTGAAACACCACTCACTTGTGAATACTAAGCATGATTCTACAGGATAAACAGCTGGGTGTGTACTAAGAGTCTGCTTCTGCAGACTGTGTATTTTCAGTTACAAGATACATATGCATGGATATATCCAAAAAGAACCAGAGTGACACGAAATACATCTCTGACAACAATTCCTGTGTGCTCACAGACTCATAGTGTGATTCTAGGCAGAAAACGAAATTTGCTTGCCAATTTCAAAGCACAGATACTACTGTTTTTTTCTGCAAGTGATAAGTACTCTAACAGTCTGATACATTTTCATTACAGTTTTCAGAAACAGAAAAGAGCACATGTGCAAACAGCTTTTTGAGACCATGAACATGTGTGACCTTGGTGACTGACTACACTCCAGCAAAAGAAATCAGCCTTAGTGATGTTGAATGTATTTGCGTTACTCACTGCTACCTGAAACACCACTCACTTGTGAATACTAAGCATGATTCTACAGGATAAACAGCTGGGTGTGTGCTAAGAGTCTGCTTCTGCAGACTGTGTATTTTCAGTTGCAAGAGACATATGCATGCATGCATCCATAACAGCCTAAACATTGTAGTAATGTATGTAAAAGTACATGTGTGGCAAGGTTTAATTGCAGTTTTGTATATGTATGACCAAGCTCAGCAATTGCATGATTAGAAGCAAAATCTGCTATATCAATTTCAATTGTGTTAGCATTTGCCTCCCATTTGTGTGTTACTGATTTATGCTGAATGGAAACCATCATATTTACAAAAAGAAAGCTGCCCCTTTTCTACAAATGCCATTCTTACAGAACCGGACCATCACTATTAAAATCTCTGACAACAATTCCTGTGTGCACACAGACTCATGGGTTGATTCTAGGCACAAAACAGTATTCCTCCATGACACCAGTACACCTTAACTTATGGTGAAAACACACTCCATAATATTTAACTAGTTCAAGACAGTTAAATATCTCCCAAACCACAAAATGTAAAACATAACTTTTAAAGAAGAATCACAATTCTAATATTTATATCAAAAATCACCACATACATCCTCTCTCAAACTCATATCTCACCTTTAAAATTACTTAGTTGGGAAAGAAATGTGGCACTCAAACAGCAGAGGGCACTCAGCAGCAATCCAGCCATCCAGCTTTCATTCTTGACTCTCCTCTGCAAAACAAAAAAGAAAATTTGTATATGCATGTCTATTCCTTAGTAGGACTTTGAATGCAGAGAAAAGTTTCTTTGTTTTTTGGATCGCTGTGCTGCCCAGTCAAGGAATGGTTTCCCATCACACCCTCTGTGTTGCCTTTACTTGAGATGGTGCACTTCCCCACAACCAGACCACCGTGTTGATATTTTTGTTCAAACAAATGCACTGGAGCTTCGGGAGGGCACTCAGCAGCAATCCAGCCATCCGGCTTTCATTCTTGCCTCTCCTCTGCAAAACAAAAAAGAAAATTTGTAGCCTGACGCGTTTTGATGCAGAAAGCATCTTCCTCATAGGCTTGCAAAAATTACCACAGGAAAGGATCTCTTTTATGTTTATTTACGCATGTCTCATCATTTGTTTTCCTTAATAGGCTTTGCATAGTGCAGTTTAGTGGCATGCTGGGACAAGTAGTTCCATGGCGAGCAAAAGTCTCCCCTAAGTTGGCTCCTGTCAGTAATTAATATTAAAATGCATGTCTTTTCCTTAGTAGGACTTTGAATGCAGAGAAAAGTTTCTTTGTTTTTCTTGTCGCTGCGCTGCACAGTCAAGGAATGGTTTCCCATCACTTGAGATGGTGCACCTCCCCACGACTGGACCGCTGTGTCGATATATTTGTTCAAACAAATGCCCTGGAGTTTCGGGAGGGCACTCGGCAACAATCCAGCCATTCCGCTTTCATTCTTGACTCTCTTCTGCAAAACAAAAAAGAAAATGTGTAGCCTGATGTGTTTTGATGCAGAAAGCATCTTCCTCATAGGCTTGCAAAAATTACCACAAGACAGGCTCTTATTTATGATTATTTCCGTATGTATCATCATTTATTTTCCTTAATAGGCTTTGCATAGTGCAGTTTAGTGGCATGCTGGGACAAGTAGGTCCATGACGACATATATGAGAGGACCTTTCGCTGAGATAAGATTTCCAGTTTACTCATTAAGTATTATGTTTGACTAATTGAGAATAACACTGCGTGTTCATATGTACACAAAAATGAGCTGGGTCATTTCAATTACAATTGAAGGAATAATATGTATCGACATTGATAACAAAATGTTTAGATTTATTTTTTGTTATATATGAATTTGTATTTTAAACTACCATTCCCATAATGCACCATAACCGGCACAATCGGCTATTGGTATTAAAAGATGAAAGCGTAGATGGACTAACGCTATACACCGTGACCAAGACCTGCTGGTCAAAACATGTAGGGGAAGGATTTGATGGCTTGTGAATGAAGCAATTGGAAAAACAAACCCCAGGAGAGTGCTGCGTTATTGAAATTTGAGGCTAAATATATATATATATATATATATATATATATATATATATATATATATATATATATATATACAAAATCCAGATTGCTCCTCTGATTGCTCGGACCCAAGGGAGTTGGCGCACACACCGCCGGAGCACGCCGGAAATCCAATGTTCCACAAACTGTCAAATAACGTGCGCTCTCAATACCAAAGAATCCACGGAAAAAGCGGTGAAGGGGTGTTTATTCACAATGCGTTTCAACTTACAAAAGTCTTGATCACGTGAATAATGGTGCTCGTGGATTGGCTGAATAAATACACATGGGCTATGAACATAAACAAGGGACCATTACACGTCATGACCGGTAACAACGGCGGACATCTTGGACTAACTTCAAAGTAATGCATAATGTAAGCAAACCATGAAAGAAGTATACCCAATTGGCAACAAATTGACCGACATGTCAGGAAAGCATAATACATGATCAAATGTCAAAATTTAGTGATCCCATCAAATCGGTACATTCGAATAATAAGCAGCACAGAAGTGTTCATCACAGTGCAGTGTGTCTGGACCAACAAATAAAGGATAAATATAAATATGGCTAACCCAGAGGAGTAACCCGGGCAGTCCTGGGAATAATCCTGGGAGTAATCACGACTATGAGGGATGTGCGGGCAAGTGCCCCTAAATCAATAGAAGCCTCCCAGTGGCAAGGAAAAATAGTCGTGATGAAAAAGATCCGGCTAGCCCGTCCGTGCCTGGCCCGCGCCCAGGGCCACGACTCCTGCCCCAGTGCCCTCACAGCATAAGCTAGCTTACACTCGCATGGCTTTGATGAAGCTTCAGCCTACCCCCTCCTCACGCTGCACCAAACTTGACTTATCACAAGTACCGATGGTTGCTAACCTGACCTGTTCCCACTGTAATACTACGATTTGTATTAATAACTCGAACACGCCCCATAAACTACAAAGTGACGTCAACGAGGTGGTAATTCTTATGGCCCTCATTAATGCTCGGTCATTGAGCAAACATAGCCAGGAAATAGCTGCCCTAATCACCGATAATAAATTAGATGCCCTTTATATTATGGAAACGTGGACTGATGATGCATCGGCCCCTGACCTAGTAATTGCAGTTCCTCCCGGCTACAAAGCCTATCGACAGGATAGGGTTGGCAAAAAGGGAGGAGGCTTGGCCATCATAATAAGAGATCGGTTTGAGGTCCGAATATCACCTATCCCGGTTACCTCATGTGAAGCCATGCATTTCAATATAAAGTTCACAGCCCTTTTTAACTTCAAAGGAGTTCTCTTATACCGCCCCCCTGGAACTAAAGCAGCTTTTCTGACTAATTTAAGTACTATTATTGAATCAATAGCCACCGATGAGGCCACGACAATGATGGGTGACATGAATTTCCATTTAGAACTAGCAAATGATAGGGATACTGCTGCCCTTACATCAGATCTAGAAATATTAGGCCTCAGACAATTGGTCACTTCTCCCACCCACCAGGCAGGACATACGCTGGATGGCATCTTCTCCAACGTAGAGGGCCTGCACATATTAAACATTCAACCTATGTCATGGACGGATCACTTTGCCATATTTAGTGGCCTGACAATTAATGATTCATCGAGGAAGAAGGTCACACTCCCTAAGCCAGGCTCTTTCAAAGACTGGAAGTATATAAACCACACTGATCTAAAAATACTACTGGAAAAAACATATCCAGCTCTATCAGATGAACCAAATACTGCCACCTGTCAATTTCATGAATGGCTGGGGGATGCTACGAATCTCCCAGCACCCATTAAATGCCATTCTAGGAATAGAAGCACACCGACCGCACCGGGGTATACAGAGGAACTAAGAGCTCAAAAACAATTAAGTAGGACTAGGGAGAGGCAATGGCGTAAAGCTTATGACACCGAAAGCAAGACTAAGTATAAAGAATCATTGGCCATTTACAAAACTATGATTGTTGCAGCCAAAAAAACATTCTTCTCACAACAAATTGAAACTGCAAAAAATTCCAGCAGGCAACTATATGACATCACTAGAACCCTATCCGGTAATGCACCAGATCTAAACCCTCCCCCTTCACAATCACTCTGTGACGCTCTGTCTGAATTCTTTTTCTCTAAGGTCAATGACATCTATCAGGCCTTTACGTCAAAAATTAACACCACCACAGCCTCCACCTTTCACAATCCCTCAGGAAACATCTTGTCTAGTTTCAGGGCTCTCACTATTGACCAAACAAAAATCATCATTACATCCATTAAATCGGGGTCGGCTCTGGACCCTTTCCCCTCTTCAGTCCTTTCCATGGTGATGGACACTACTGCTCCGGTCATCACTCATGTCTGCAACACAATATTGAGCTCCGGGACCTATCCAGATCCCTTAAAAAACACACTGATCAAACCCCTGCTGAAGAAACCTAGTTTAGACAAAGAAGAACTTAAGAATTACAGGCCAATAGCAAGCCTCCCTTTCCTAGCTAAAGTGGCAGAAAAAGCTATGAACCAGCAGCTTTCTGAGCATATAGAGAAACATCAGCTACTGGATGATACACAGTTTGGCTTCCGTAAATTTCATGGTACGGAAACCGCCCTCATCAAGGCAGCAGATGACATCAGAATTATTCGTGACCAGGGAGGGACAGCATTACTTGTACTGCTAGATCTCTCAGTAGCTTTCGACACGGTCGACCATAAGATCCTGGTGGACCGTGTCGGAAGGATGGGCATTCATCACAGTGCGAGAGAATTGCTCTCTTCCTTCCTAGCTGATAGAACGCAGGTGGTCACACTGGGGCCATTTCAATCGGCCAAGCGGTCACTTCTGTGTGGGGTTCCTCAAGGCTCCTCCCTCAGTCCGACACTATTTAACATCTATGTGTCGAACCTTGCAGGCGTAATCACAGCATACGGGATGAGCCTAACCTCATACGCCGATGACACGCAACTGGTGTTGGCCATCAAAGGTGACGGCCGGGAAGCGGCAGAGCGTTTCCAAAATGGAATGAAGGCGATCGGAGAGTGGATGGCAGGCAACTGCCTGAAGCTTAATTCCGATAAAACGGAGGTGGTCATCTTTGGTTCCCTCTCTCCGACCTGGCCTACATCTTGGTGGCCAACAGCCTTCGGTAACCCTCCCAACCCAACCCCCAAGGTTAGGAACTTGGGAGTAATTTTTGATGATCATCTTAATTTCATGGCACACGCAAATAAAGTAGCAGCCACAGCCCATCATAAACTTAGAATGATAAGGAAAATCATTCCTTTCCTACCAGAGGTTGCTGCTGAAACATTGATCAGCTCCCTGGTCCTCTCTTCCTTAGATTATTGCAATGCTCTCTTTCTAAACGCCCAAACTAGAGTAACAAAAAAATTGCAGACAATACAGAACGCAGCAGCACGTCTGCTGTCCAGAACAGCAAAGTTTGCACCTATTTCTGACACTATTAGGACTTACCATTGGTTGACGACTCAAAACAGGATCAAATTTAAATCTCTTTGCATTGTCTATAAGGCTCTCCACGATCAAGGACCACGCCCTCTCAAGGATCAGCTTATACCTTACAGACCGGCCAGACAGCTTCGATCCACAACTCTCAATCAATTAGTGGTTCCACGTTCCAAAACAGTCTCCTGGGGTGACCGCCGATTTTCAGTTGCGGCTCCCAAGATATGGAACACTGTGCCACAACATATCAGAACCAGTCCGTCACTCTCTTTGTTTCGCAAGAAACTGAAAACCTGGCTGTTTAGTCAGTAACATTGCTCATGATCTTTTGACCTCTTCCACACCTCGGGGAAAGATGGCTGCCTTAGTCCAGCGCCGAGACGCCTACGGGTATTCGTTCGCGCTTAATAAATGTCAAAATAAATAAATAAATAAATACAGATTATGTGTTCCCCAAGTGGGGCTGACCGTGTTGTTAGACAGGTGGTGGTCCAAAGTTCTCAAACGCCCATACTCGCAGTGCTAGTGGTGATGACTGTGATGGAGAAGGTGGGGAAAAGGGTAGGATGCCCGTGCAAGGTGAGTGCCGGTGTTGGGGCCCCTTCCTTTCCTCCTGAAATGAATAAACAAGATATACAAAATGTTAAAATTGATCCAAAAGCATGATCAAATACCTAAGGTACATACAGCAAGATAATGTATCAGAGATTCTAGTACATGTTCTTACAAGGAAGAAGAGAATAAAGAAGATGACAATAGCCTGACGAAATTCGAAAGGAAAAAGAAAAAAGAAAAGGAGAAAGACAGAAAGACAAAATATAAAGAGAGAAAGAAAAGAAAAAGAAGAAAAGAGAAAGTTTAAAAAGAAAAAGAAAAGAAACGAAAAAACGGAAAATCATGGAGAGACTGAAGGAACACCAGTAATAGCTGTCTCATAAGTAATGACATCACGGAACAACTTAAATGAAGCAGCAGATGCAGTGCTATTCTCTTAGATGTATGGCCAATTCCTCGTCCTGGTTGAGACCCCCAGGATCCTTAGTCTAGAAATCTACAATGTATTTCGATTCCTTTTGTCTCAGCCTCAACACCCTGTCACCTCCTCTCAGGTTACTCATGATTTGTTTCAGAATGAAATACCTAAGTAGGGTGGGATCTGAGAAATGATGGTCTCTGTAGTGTCGTGCAACAGGATATTTTTCGTCTGCATGTGTGATGGCCCTACTGTGTTCAAGAACCCTCTTTTTAGCCTGAAGTGTGGTGCTGCCTATGTACCACATTTTGCAAGGGCATTCGATGACATAGATGGCAAACATGGTGCTGCATGTGAGAAACTGTTCTATTTTCTTCTCCACCCCATTATGGGAGATCGTTTTGGTAAACGTGCTATGTTTGCACGCCTTACAGTGACCGCAGGGAAAAAATCCCTGAAGGCCATGCGCCTGCCTCTCGGGATATGTGGTCACATCGCTGTGCACCAACATATCCCTGATGTTCCTCCCTTTACTGTATGTGATACTGGGTCGGTTGGTAATACTGGTACCAATAATGTTGTCATTCTTAAGAATGTTCCAGTTTTTCACTAAGATGTGTTTGATGTCGTCCGAGTTGGTATTAAATGTCATAATGATACGTGTGGTGTCCTCATCTTCCTTCGTGTCCTGTATGGGTTTATCCAACAGTGTGGAAAACCTGGAGATGCCATTTGCCCTGTCTTTGGCTCTGTGGAGTACCCATTTAGGGTATCCCCTGTCTATGAAACGCCCAAACATCTCCTGACTAACAAGTAGATATGCTTCCTCTGAGTTGCAATTCCTCTTCGCTCTCATCAACTCACCAAAGGGAATGCTCCATTTTAGGGTCTCAGGGTGACTGCTGAGTGCGTGGAGGATGCTGTTGCCTGCAGTCAATCAATCAATCAATATGAACTTTATTCGGATAAAAGCAGCATATCCATAAAAGTGCAGTTAAAAATACATTATTAATAATTAAACATAAAAGAAATCAGTCCGAATTCATGGAATTACGAAAACGTACAGCCATTTTTAAAAAAGATACAACTCGGAAACATAATTCGTCATTATCAATTGCAAGCGTCAACTCATAGGCTATTTTATAGTCAGTTACGCATCGGGATTTAAAATACGGAATCAAAATTTTTTTCGTAAGCGGTAAATAAAAGGAACAGAAAAATAAGAAGTGTAACATTGATTGTTTCAGATTGTGGGTACATGGACAGGGGGTATGATCAAGGTTCAAAGAATAACCAGTGGGAAAAGACAGTAGATATTTCATGGTGTCAGTCCTCAGCCTGAAAAATAAGCCCCGTTCCCAACAGCCAACAGGTTTTAAGAGATATTTAGGCATGGCTGTGGATAGATGCTCTATTCGCATATATCTAGCAACAGAGGTTTTATTACATTCAGCTGTTAGCCTAGTTTCTTTATAGGATGCATAGAGTAGTTTTTCCACAGTTTTAATGCTTAGAGGGTTGTGGGCTAAAGGGTTTAGAAAAAGATGTTCCAAATTCAGGCTAGTTAAGCTTTTGTGGACTCCGGCCAACCATGATATAACCAGCCCTCTGTCACATTTTAAGCAATCCGAAATAATTTCCCTAGTCAGTTGTGCAGCCGAGTTTTTCCAGATCCTAAGCCAGAATAATGTCGGGCGTGCCTTAATAAAGTCTTCTATATAAGGTAAATGGAGCTCGCTATGGCAAGCATATATAGATGAGGAAAATGGGGCACCCAGTATTTTGCGGCAAAACCTGTTCTCTTCTCGTTGGATAGGTGAGCTGGCAGTGTTCCCCCATACCTCTGCACCATATGTAACGGTTGGAATACATTGTGTTCTGTAAATTTTAACAATAGCAGGCACTATCTCTATGTTTTTGGGTTTGGGTAGCCTGAGAATTGTATTAATGGAATTGGTAAATTTCCTATTACAGTGGACAATGTGATCATTCCATAAACCGTTAGATGCGAAAACCTGGCCCAGATACGGAAATGTGCTGGTGCTAGACAATCTGATAGAGTTAGATACGATAGAAAGGTTAAAATGCTTCTTGGTCCCACATGACATTAAAAATGATTTCTTAAAATTAGTACACAGGTCTAATGTTGCCATAAATTCCACAAAGCCATGGACCAAAGCTCTCAGGGCGTTAGGGGTACGCCCCATTAACACAGCATCATCTGCATAAAGCAGCGCAGGGATTTTATTCCCGTCGATGCTTGGGACGTCCTCAGTTAAGGGCAGTAGAGATTTAGATAAGTCATTGATGTATAATATGAATAGGAGGGGGGCCAAGACACAACCCTGTCTGACCCCCCTCCCAATTTCAATTGGCTTAGAGACCTCACCGTTCCATCCAATGTGAACCCTTGCTTTCAGGTCTCTGTGTATATAAGCTAAAAAGGAGACTAGTGAGTCATCAAGGCCAAGAATTAGAAGGGTTTGCCACAGCCGGGATCTGTTAACAAAATCAAAGGCTGAGGTAAGGTCCATGAATGCCAGATACATTGGTGTTTTCTTAGCTATAGTGTATTTACTGACAATCAGATGAAGATTCAGGCATTGTTCCACAGTGCCTACCTTACTCCTAAAACCCAATTGGGACGGATGCAGGACCTTATTATCCTCAGCCCATGAATTAATTCTATTAAATAACACCCGTCCCAGAATTTTTAGGGTGTTATCAATTAATGAAATTGGCCTATAGCAGCTCGGGTTGGATCAGTCCCCTTTCTTAAAAATTGGAACAATTGTACTAAGTGACCAAGTGTCTGGGATAAATGAGTTGGTGAGATTGTTAAAAACATTCGTAAGAAGTGGCGCCCAAAAATCAGGTTTGCTTTTAATAAGGTCGATAGGGAGACCGTCTGGTCCGGGGGCTTTGCCCCCCAGGCTTTGAGTTATTGCTTCTTCGACCTCATATAATTCAATCAATATCCCACCAGTGTATATATATTCTTTTTTGGGATTATTGGAAATTGGGGCAGCAAAAATCTTACTAAAATGGTCCTCCCAAGATTCGCTCAGAATGTTGCAAGCAATTGGTGTGGAGGTATTGCCCATAGATTTCATGTCCTTAACTGCCTTCCAAAAATTCTTGCTGATTTTTAACACATTAGCCTGCATAAGTTTTGGCCAATAGTTACTGGTAAGCTCTTCCTTTCTGTGTTTTGTAACTTTTTTATAGTTTGCCCTGAGTGATGATATAACGGACGCCACTCTGGGTTTGCTTACTAGGGCCTTTCTTAATGCTCTATTAGCCGCAGAACATTCCACGTTAAACCAACCAGACTCATGATTCAGCTCCCTTATTGGTTTAGACAGTATATTTTTAATGCCAGAGCATAACCCTGAAAAGGCGTTAACTACCTTTATATTATAAAAGCAAGGCGATAAACAAATGTCCACCAGATTTAAATGGTGTTTTATCATTTTTTCAAATAAAGTGTTGTTATCAATGTTACGCCAAACTACTCTAAGTTTATCATTTGATGCCACCAGATCACGTGCACCGAGCGCAAAATCATGTGAAAAGCTTATGGTAGTACTAATCGGGTTATGGTCGCTTTGCATAGTTTGAATCACCTCTGCCTTTAACACATAACTTTCTAAAGAGGCGGTTACAAATATATAGTCAATAATAGAAGTGGAGCCTCTGCTTCTATAGGTAGGAATTGTGCTGCTATCAGGGAGGGAGGAGTCGGCAATCTGCATAACATTCAGGAAATTGTGGGAAGTTAAAAGATTCACTAGTTGTTCCCCTCGTTGGCTCAGAGGAACCTGGGTGTCAAGTCGAATAACAGAAAAAATGTCTTTGTGAATCTTAACGTTGAAATCACCACCAAAGCATATACCCATAATTTGGTCATCACACCTATTAGATTGTAATTTTAAAACAAAATTAAACAGAGATGAAAAGTTCATATTGGGAACAGTTTTAAAATCATCGTTATAAAAATTTATCAAATAAATTGAAACTCACCTAGTATAAAGAACTGCATGAAATTTGTCACTATTCGTAGGTATAATTCTGAAACGACCACCTGCCTTAATATTAATCCAAATTGAGAGACCTCCAGCAGGTCTGCCTGATGTGGGGATGGGGGACAAGATATTAAAACATTCAAACCCCTTCATATACAACTCCTGGGTTGCCCAAGTCTCCTGGAACATATCAACATCCTGCTGATTGATTAGTGCTTGCCAATCCACTAAATTTAGCTTGGATGACAAACCAGTTATGTTCCAACTTAATATTTTAAGTGTCTGGTTATTTTCCCTGGTGTGTAATATATCCAATATGGGAATGTGGGGACTATCTAGGGTTGGTACTAGAATTGTGGCGTCAGTTCTTGAAACATTCGCTGACTGGGTGAGCAGTCAATCTTGACAGTCCAAACCCGACAGCGAGGTAAATCTGTTAGAAGTTGAAGTGTAATCATACATATTATGGGGTGATACTTCAAATACAGGTTTATAGAAATAGCCTAGAGGTAGGGCCCAAATATTAGTGTCTTGTCCCATCTGTTCCATCTGGGGTGTCAAAATAATTTTAGCCACTGATTGTCGCCGAAAATTGATAGTAATGCAGTCACCATCGATAGCTTTGGGTGAAGTCCCCAACCAGCCTACTCGTCGTACCATAATTATGTTCCCAATCAATGAGGGCCTAAATCTCTTATGTTTGGTAAGCCAATCCACGCACTTACAGCGTAATTGCTCCCAGGACTCAGTCTGATCTTCTCTTAAGGGAGTAACGCCTGCTAGAATTACAACGTATGGGCATGCCTCAGGGGGCAGATTTAACACCTCCTTATTGCCCACGGAGTTAATTGTTGGCTTTGGATTAATAGCGGCCTCTTGTATGGTTTTATTTATTTGGTTTGTAGGTACGTTTATGGTGCGTGTCTTGTTATTTGATGCATTACTATCAGAGATTTCGATAATATGGTCCAGAGGACTGTTGGCATCCCTAATATTTCTCACATCAAAGCAGGTGCGAATCTTGTTACAAGTCACGCAATTACTAGGTCCCGGAATTGGATTAGGTGTCGCTTCAGTATTTGGCTGGGAAATAAATTTACTATTTGAGGGAATATTAGCAGTTCGCCTGCCAATATTGGCACGGTCACATGTCTTGGCGGCTGCTTGAGGTACCACATTCGAAGGCTGTGGTGCCGGATTAGGAGATTGAACAGGCAGGAAGCTGTTAATGCGATCTTGTAATGAGGAGAGGAAATTATCGAGAACTGGCTTAATATGATCTGTGATAACAGTTACTAGATAACTGGTGTCAACTACTCTATTTACAAAGTCATTATCAATAGTGGAAAAAGGACAATTATTGTCTGCTTGAGTTCCAACCGTGCGGGAGATCATATCAACCAGAGGAACTTCTTCAGGTATTTGATTAGTGGGTGGGTGAAACCATGAGGTTAAGGTCGAGCGTGTGGAGCAAGTGCGGCTGGGTTGCTTTCTCTTCACGCTTGCAGTCTTTCCAACTTTCCTTTTACGTTTAGCCCCCATAATAGATGTCGGTACGTTTCTTGCATCTGGGTTTGGTACAGGTGAATCAGATGTAATGATGTCACATGCCGCTTCACAAACTGATGCAGGGGCTGCGGAATTATTGGCGGAAAGGTCGCTAATTTCACCAGTGAATCCGATGAGTGGTGCAATAAGTGGAGCAGATTGTCCCAAACCAAGAGATAACCGCCTCTCCGTAAGTTCGATTTCATTACTTACAATGCTAACTGCCCTTTCCAAAATGTTTTCAATACAAGTAGTAGTTGATTTCGTAACCGGAGCGTTAGTGCGCTCCCCATAGTTTCCAAAGTGACAGTGCAACAGTATTACAGGGGGGTAACAATGTTAAATGAAATGGAAATGGGGGTGGGTGGCGCTCACCTGTGCAGCGATCGCTGGCTGCCTTCAGTTGTCAAAGGTGTGGCCCAGACCAGACTCCTCCGGGCTCTGACGGGCAAGGACGGGCCCGCCCTTGGCCCGGGCTTCGTCCGGGCACGGCCCGCGTGCGTCCCGCACTGCGGGACTCCTCGGCGCTTTTTGAGCGCAATGGTGATGTAGGCTCCTCCCTCCTGGGAGCACAGAGTTGTGGGCAATGGAGTCCCCACGAGCAGCCTTCAGCGGTCAGCAAACCTTAGGTCACCTTGTATAGCGCGTCCCGCGCTGCGGTACTCCTCGGCGCTTTTTGAGCGCAATGGTGATGTAGGCTCCTCCCTCCTGGGAGCACAGAGTTGTGGGCAATGGAGTCCCCACGAGCGGCCTTCAGCGGGCAGCAAACCTTAGGTCACCTTGTATAGCGCGTCCCCTGCAGTGGCCTTGCGGAACAGTGTGGTGCGTATCTGGTTGTCGATGATGTCAATCTTGACATCCAGATATTCTGCCCCTGTGTTGCTGACATGCCCCGTGAGAACAATATTGTTGGGGTTAGTGTTAAGACATTCGATGAATTCCAGAGCTTTATCCCTGCTCCCTTTCCATATAATGAAAAGATCATCGATGTACCGCATCCATGTGGTTACATGTTTGAGGTAACGTGCATACTCGGGTTTCGCTAGTGTTGTCTCTTCCCAGCACCCCATGAAAAGATTTGCGAAACTGGGAGCAAAACATGAACCCATCGCGGTACCTGTCGTTTGCCTGTACAGGGCCCCATCGAATAGAAAAATGTTGTTAGAGAGACAAAACTCAATCATCTCCAACAGCATCCTGCTATGTTCCCTGAGTCTGAGAGGTCTTCTATTCAGGAAATGTTCGCAAGCCTCCAACCCCTGTTTGTGATCTATAATAGTATTAACCCCGGGTGTAGCACTACGCTTCGCCCACGTAGTGTACGTAGCGCTGCCTGCTTCGCACTTTCCGAAGTAGGCGAAGCAGGGCAGCGCTACGCACACGCCGAGGGCGAAGCGTAGCTGCTTGCCACCCGCCACCCACCTCCCGCCTGCCCTCCTTTTAATAATATCAGCAATGAAAAATAAATTAAAGTAAAGCGACTTACCGTAAGCGCGGCGTCTCCGGGGCTCCCTCTTTCTCGTTTCTAATTTCTTCTGGCAAATGCGCATGCGCGGACACCCGCGCATGCGCATTTCTTGCTTCTTCTTCCATCGCTGTTGAATTCTCTTCCTTCTATTTCTGCGCTTCCTCGTCCGCTGCCTCGTCCCTGTACCCTCCATCCTGATGTCTTTGTTGCCGGAGCCTCCTTCATTGTCCGCCTGCTCCGGCGCAGGTGACGGTACTCCTCTAAAAAATTCACTTGTCGGCTTGTTGTCTCAAGGCTGGTTGTATCTTCAGTCGAGATATCAGACTCAGTCTCACTTGCTGTGGACGGTGATGGTGTCTGTTCTGTTCCACTATCTTCTCTCACTGCCATTGGTTTCTCCTTATTTTCATAGAGATAACCATACTTGCGACTGAAGGTGAGAATTCTCCCACTCTCGTAGTCATTATAATCCCTATTCATTTTTCTCTCCTTGCGTGCTTTAATTTCCTCTTCGTGTCTTTTGAGACGCTCTTTCATGCTCTGTAGAGATTTCTCTACTGTCTCCTTGTCCGTCAATGCTCTAAGTGCTTCCATCATTTCTTGTATCTGCTTGAGAATGGCCCCTCTGTCAACCCAGGCATATTTAACCAGGATTTCGAGCATTCTCCTAGAACTTAAGGCTGAATTCTCGGACCATTCTGTCAACATTGCTGGATTGGGTGTCTCATATGTAGGTGTTATAAAAATTCTCAAGCCCCTGGGCACCATATCTTGGTCTATGTAATTTTGTAAAGAGATGGCCTCCCACCACTTAGAAATTTCCGTTTTTTTAAGTTTCTCAAGCTTCGCCATCTTGTCTTCAGTGGACAACGTCAATGTTGTTCCTGACTTAGTTGTTAGTGAGCTTTTGGATTTTCGAGTGAACATTGCCAGAGCAGCTGCCCTGCGTTCTTCCTCTTCTTCCATGAGCACTACACCCTGGTTTCGTGCCCACTCGCCGTAAATTCAATGGTACCCCTGTAAAATACACGTTACTCCTGCCAGTCAAATGTCACTGTTAGCTCATACCCCCGGAAAGTTATATTCATACAAAAATAGTAGTTCACCTTGCTGATGCAGACTGCTCCGTTGTTACTAATCGCCACAAACTCAGTGAGAAATGTCCGCTGACTCTATGGCAGTCATGATGTAGAACTCAGCCTAACAGTCACTTGAGCGTGGATGCGGTGTCAGGTTAGCGTTAATAAGCCGCGAGTGTGATCCAACGCACTCTGTACTGGGGGAATGAATTATTTCCCAAATGCGCGGTGAACGTGCTGAAATGAAGATGGACAGCAGACCGGTAAAGGGAATCGAAATACATTGTAGATTTCCAGACTAAGGATCCTGGGGGTCTCAACCAAGACGAGGAATTGGCAATACATCTAAGAGAATAGCACTGCATCTGCTGCTTCATTTAAGTTGTTCCGTGATGTCATTACTTATGAGACAGCTATTACTGGTGTTCCTTCCGTCTCTCCATGATTTTCCGTTTTTTCGTTTCTTTTCCTTTTCTTTTTAAACTTTCTCTTTTCTTCTTTTTCTTTTCTTTCTCTTTCTCTTTATATTTTGTCTTTCTGTCTTTCTCCTTTTCTTTTTTCTTTTTCCTTTCGAATTTCGTCGGGCTATTGTCATCTTCTTTATTCTCTTCTTCCTTGTAAGAACATGTACTAGAATCTCTGATACATTATCTTGCTGTATGTACCTTAGGTATTTTTTTTTTTTTTTTTTTTTTGTTGAAACCGTTTATTGCAATCTCAAGTATATACAAGTACGGGCCTACAACCTTCCGGCCGGCCGCTAGAGTGACAGGAGCAACTGACAAACTTACAAAAGGGCACTTGGCGTTGCAGAGAAGTAAATCAGGAGGCATCAACGACGTGGGCCACCTGACTTTAAGCCCACAATACGGTTTCGTTTTATACACACACAACAACATAGAAAAACCACACCCGCAAGGCAACCCGCAATCGAAGGTAACCACACGTGCTCCTCAAATGAGGGACCCCGACCATCCACAGGAATCTGAGAGAGGGGGAAGGGAAACAAGTCCAGGACTGGGGGAACTCTGTGCCCGGGGCTGGGGGAGGGGGTCAACTAAGGGGACGGAGCCGGTGAGGCAGCAGGCAGCAGTGGTGGCTCGCAGATACCCCCGCGGTAGGCGTTCCAGGTGCCCCATATTTTCACCCACGCCCCAGGCTTGCCCCTCGCCACGTACACCACCTTTTCTCGGAACATGCACCAATCCATATGTTCTTTCCAGGCCGACACCGCCGGGGGCCGCTGGGATCCCCACAGTTGGGCGATGTCACGCTTAGCTATCATATATCCCAGAGTCACCCATCGCGTCTGCGGAACCGAGTAATCAGTTGGTTCCCACACATTCAGCAAGCATCTCCTCGCTTCAGGCAACAGTGCGACATGCGTAACCAGACGCAGGACCTCATGCACACCACGCCAGAATCGCTCCACCTTCGGGCATTCCCACAAAATATGCAAAAAAGTCGCCAAAGCACCACACCCACGCTTGCACAACCCATCCTCAGCATAACCCATACGCAGAAGCCTTGGCCCCGTCATGTAAACCCGGTGGAGTATCTTAAGCTGGACGAAGCGAAGGCGAGCCGGTATGGCCACCTCCTTCGGAGAGGCCACCGCGGAAATCCAGTCTTCGTCGTCCAACTCCAGCCCGTCGGCCACCCAGGCCTCCCGGAGGCCGGTCAGCAGGCCCGAGCGGTCATTAATCAATTTTTTGTAAATGAGGGAGATCGTGCTATCCGGAACGTGGCCATCCAGCACTCTATCCTCCAGGGGGGAAGACTCCGGGATGGAGGCGACGTCTGGGAAGACGGAGCCCAGCGCATGACGGACGGGCGTTTTTTACTTCTTGGTTGAGGTTGAGGCTTGGCATCAACCTGGCAATCTTGCAGCAACCCACTGTGGTGATGAACTAAGGTGAGGGGAACAAGTTTGCGGCACCTACTAAAGGTTGAAAACCCGTTTTTTGAACTACCAAGACCAGCATGCACTTCCTATACATGCCCAATGGGGCGGGATATATAAACGTAATGAGATGCATAGTTACCTGTCTGCTGCCGATCCCCCTGAGAAGCCATGCCAGTGATCAAGGGCGAGGCACGCCCGAAACGCGTATGGTGAAAATGGCCAATTCAGAGCTGGAAATGCGAAGTTGTTTGCCTTGCGGTCCTTGCAAATAAAAGAAGTAAAAAACGCCATGTGTGGTATCTTCAAGTGTGAGAGCACCTTTTCTGTGGATATATATATATATATATATATATATATATATATATATTCACTGAAAAAAAACATAGGTTTCAGGGACATTATAGTTAGTTGGACATTTCACTCGTATAAAACCAAGAAATTCCGCCATTATAGGTAGTTCAGCTAACAATAACTCACGCCCCCGCAATCCACTGCTGATGACGTCACATTTTACATCATTCATGACAATGCTAATTTCTAACTATAATGTGCCTGAAACCTATGGTTTTATCAGTGAATTTCAAAGGTTTATTAAATGTTAATTTCTAACTATAACGTTCCTGAAACCTATGGTTTTTTCAGTATATATATATATATATATATATATGTATATATATATATATATATATATATATATATATATATATATATATATATATATATATATATATATATATACATATTACCTACTGGCGGTCGCCAGTAGGTAGTTATAGTTAGGACCCTGTTTCCATAGGAAAACCGCAACATTCTATTTGGAATAACTTTGGCGCCAGTCGACGAATCCTCGCGAAATTTTCAAAACTAATGGGGCGCTACGCTCCGCTCCTACCCTGAAAGTCTCGGGGGGATTCGTCGAGCGGGGGCTGAGATAAAAGGGGGTCCCAAAACGCGTTTTCCCCATGCATTTTTCCATAGGACCTTTAGTCTAAGCTACAGCCCGAACGGCTGAACAGAATTACTTGAAATTTGGCAGAGAGGTAGTCCTCAGGTCAAGGAAGTGCCTTTTGTAGGTTTGGTGTTAATCTGTTCAGTAGATTCTGAGAAAATAGCCTTTAAATCAATATATATATCTGAGCCAGCTTACGGTGCGCTTACGGTGCGCTTACCGTACGCGTACGGTAAGCGCACGCGAAAAATTAAAATATTACCTTTCACAACGATGCGCAAAAATTATCCATACTCTCCCCACCCCGTGTGCAAATGGTGACCGAAGGGCACCATTTGTGCATGGCATATTACAGATGTGAAAAATTAAAATATTACCTTTCACAACGAAGCACATCATATGTCCTCCATGTGCGCACGGTACGCGAAGCGCATCGTGCGTACATGGCCCATCTAGCGTAACGTGGGCACGCGGTGCACGTAGCGCACCGCGTGCCCACCGTGCGTGCACGGCACTAACTGCGTAAAGTGGGCGCGTGGTGCGCAAAGCGCACCGCATGCTCACTGTGCGCGCACGGTGCGCGAAGCGCACGGTGCGCGCACGGAACGAACTGCGTTAAGTGGGCGCGCACGCCACGAATGGCGTAAAGTAACTTAGCATTTAAAAAACCGTATAAATTCACTGAAAAAACCATAGGTTTCACACACGTTATAGTTAGGAATTAGCATTTAAAAAACCTTGCAAATTCAGTGAAAAAACCATACGTTTCACACATGTTATAGTTAGCTGGAAATTTTACTGATAAAAAACCAATGAAATTCCCCCGTTCTAGTTAGTGCAGTCAACTATAACTCACGCGACCGCAATCCTCTGCTGATGCTAATACTGTATTTAGACACTTATTTGCCCATGTCTTCTTCCATTAAATTTTAGCTATACATATATTACAAATATTTTTTTTTCATAAAGACACATATGTCATCAGCAGAGGATTGCGGTCGCGTGAGTTATAGTTGCCTGCACTAACTAGAACGGGGGAATTTCATTGGTTTTTTATCAGTAAAATTTCCAGCTAACTATAACATGTGTGAAACCTATGGTTTTTTCACTGAATATATATATATATATATATATATATATACATATATATATTCACAGAAAAAAACATAGGTTTCAGGGGTGTTATAGTTATCTGCCCATTTCACTCGTACAAAACCATGGAAATTCCTCCGTTATAGTTAGTTCTGCTAACTATAACTCACGCGCCCGCAATGCACTGCTGATGATGTCACATATTGCATCATTCATGACATGGCCAGTGACATCACTGATGACATCACTGATGACATCTCAAATGACATCACTGATGACATCACTGATGACATCATCCACTGAATGTGGTTCAGTTTGAAATTTAAATATGTATTATATATATATACCAATCTGTATTGAAGATTGAGTGGATATATAACTGTCTGGATGGAGGATTTAGTAGCTGTCTGACTGTCTTTTTAAGTGAGTAATTAAAAGTGTCTCACTTAAACATGGATTAGTAACTAAACTATGTGAATGTGTGCAGCACTGTCTCTGTTATTGTATAACATGCTGTCTCAGTTGGTCACTAACTACATGAGTGTGTATATTAGTTATTGATTAGTTGGGTGAGTATTTGTATGGGACACTGAGTTTATGTGTGGTTGGATGGTGTGTGTGTAACTCTATGCATAGATGTGTGAATGGTTGATTGACTAGGTGTATGGGTTTAAGAGTGCATGTGGAAACAGTTGTTTGGGTGACTGAGTGTATTTATTTGTGTGTTGGTGAGCGAATTTATGTTTTAGTTGTACATCTTCAACAAAGTAAAAAAATAAAATAAAAGGCATTGTATGTGAGAGTTGGTGTATATAAATAAGTTTGTGTAAGAGTCAGTGATTGTGAGAGTAAATATATGAATGAGTGTATAATTGTAATGGTGCTTTTTTAACATATTAACGATGAGTTACTATGTGTTTGAATAAATGAGGTGTCGTTGGATAATTGTGTAAGTGAGTAAATTTAAGTGCGATACATTTTTTTCATGAGTGAGTAGGATGACTGCATAACCGACTAAGATGACTGCTGATGTGTCAATGTCTATATATGTGTATAAGTGTATTTGATAGTGTTCTATTAATTAATGACTGCATGTATAGATGATTCGGTTGTTGAATGGGTAGTTGTGTGTGTAGACTTAGGAATCAGTGAGTGGGTATGTAGTAACTGGTATTGGTATGTCAATGGTTTCAAATATGGTACTCTGTGTTTTACAGTGAGTGATGAAAGGTTATACTAGTGTATGATGTGGTGTATTGGATTGTCAAGTGGATGATGTCATCAGTGATGTCATTTGAGATGTCATCAGTGATGTCATTTGAGATGTCA
Source organism: Triturus cristatus (assembly GCF_964204655.1). Taxonomy (NCBI): domain Eukaryota; kingdom Metazoa; phylum Chordata; class Amphibia; order Caudata; family Salamandridae; genus Triturus; species Triturus cristatus. The sequence continues at coordinate 343,483,151 of NC_140587.1, read as the reverse complement.
TCAGTAATGTCATCAGTGATGTCACTGACCATGTCATGAATGATGCAATATGTGACATCATCAGCAGTGCATTGCGGGCGCGTGAGTTATAGTTAGCAGAACTAACTATAACGGAGGAATTTTTATGGTTTTGTACGAGTGAAATGGGCAGATAACTATAACACCCCTGAAACCTATGGTTTTTTCTGTGAATTTCTAAGGTTTTTTAAATACTAATTTCTAACTATAACGTCTCTGAAACCTATGTTTTTTTTCAGTGAATTTCAAAGGTTTTTTAAATGCTAATTTTTAAGTGTGATAGTAGTTATATCTATTTTTCGTACTGATTTTCTACAGTTTTTTAACTGTTTATTTATAAATATTTTATTCATTAAATAACATTATATATTTTTCTGAAAATTGCAAAAAAACATTTTTTAATTAAAACTGAAATATTGATTAATTTTCTTGTTTTCATTTTTTATTTTAATATATTTATATAATTTTCTTTAAAAAAAAATCCAGTCGCGCACTCAAAGTGTACACATCACGGTGGGTGCTCGCATTCTAGCCACCATTTTAGAAAAGTCATGAAGGATCCGTGTATGGTGTGCAACGGCTGCTTGTTTTTCAGTTACATCATATACATTTATTATCACGTGATATGCGCGATTGGTATGCGACCAGTCTGCGACTCCTGCTCCCGCGCATGCACATGCGCGACACATGCGCATTATGGTACGAGATGTTTGCACGCTTGCGGGTCCCGCGTGACATCATATACGTGCTGGGGCGCGCTGGGTGCGCGACTCCCGCAAAAAAAATGTATGTTCCAAAATGATATGTATGTGTCCTTAATATACATATTAAGGCAAGAGATTATGTAAGATATTCATCAAAATAATATATTTGTACTTATAAGAAACCTATATTATTTTTAAATATATTTTCGCGAAGTCGGGTGCGTGCGTCGTGAGGGCAGAAAACCAGGTCAGCAGAGCTGCTGTAGAGCCAGAGAACCAGGTCAGCAGAGCTGCTCTAGAGCCTAAGAACTAGGTCAGCAGAGCTGCTCTAGAGTCAGAGAACCAGGTCAGCAGAGCTGCTGCAGAGCCAGAGAAACCAGGTCAGCAGAGCTGCTTTAGAGGGAGAGAACCAGGTCAGCAGAGCCGCTTTAGAGCCAGAGAACCAGGCCAGCAGAGCTGCTTTAGAGCCAGAGAACCAGGTTAGCAGAGCTGCTTTAGAGCCAGAGAACCAGGTCAGCAGAGCTACTCTAGAGCCAGAGAACCAAATCAGCAGAGCTGCTTTAGAGCCATAGAACCAGGTCAGCAGAGCTGCTTTAGAGCCAGAGAACCAGGTCAGTAGAGCTGGTCTAGAGCCTAAGAACCAGGTCAACAGAGCTGCTCTAGAGCCAGAGAACCAGGTCAGCAGAGCTGCTGCAGAGCCAGAGAAACCAGGTCAGTAGAGCTGCTTTAGAGGGAGAGAACCAGGTCAGCAGAGCTTCAATAAAGCCAGTGAACCATGTCAGCAGAACTGCTTCAGAGCCATAGAACTGGGTCAACGGAGCTGCTTTAGAGCCAGAGAACCAGGTCTGCAGAGCTGTTGTAGAGCCAGAGAACTAGATTAGCAGAGCTGCTCTGTAGCATAAGAACTAGGTCAGCAGAGCTGCTCTAGAGCCAAAGAACCAGGTCAGCAGACCTGCTGTAGAGCCAGAGAAACCAGGTCAGCAGAGCTGCTTTAGAGAGAGAGAACCAGGTCAGCAGAGCTGCTTTAGAGCCAGAGAACCAGGTCAGCAGAGCTGCTCTAGCTGACACTGACTGACTGACACTGACTGACTGACACTGACTGACACTGATTGACACTGACTGACACTGACTGACTGACACTGATTGACTGACACTGACTGACTGCCACTGATTGACTGACACTGACTGACACTGATTGACTGACACTGACAGACTGACTGACACTGACTGACTGACATTGACTGACACTGACTGACTACTCTCTACTACTCTACTACTGACTCTCTACTACTCTACTACTCTCTCTCTACTACTCACTCTCTACTACTCACTCTCTACTACTCACTCTCTACTACTCTACTACTCTCTACTACTCACTCTCTGCTACTCACTCTCAACTACTCACTCTCAACTACTCTACTACTCACTCTCTACTACTCACTCGCTACTACTCTCTACTATTCACTTTCTACTACTCACTCTCTACTACTCACTCTACTACTTTCTACTACTCTCTACCACTCACTCTCTACTACTCTACTACTCACTCTCTACTACTCTCTACTACTCACTCGCTACTACTCTCTACTACTCACTCTCTACTACACTCTCTACTACTCTCTCTCTACTACTCACTCTCTACTATTCACTCTCTACTACTCACTCTCTACTACTCACTCTACTACTCTCTGCTGCTCTCTAGCACTCACTCTCTACTACTCTACTACTCTCTCTCTACTACTCACTCTCTACTACTCTCTCTCTACTACTCTCTACTACTCTCTACTACTCACTCTCTACTACTCACTCTACTACTCTCTACTACTCACTCTCTACTACTCTCTCTCTACTACTCACTCTCCACTATTCACTCTCTACTACTCACTCTCTACTACTCGCTCTCTACTACTCACTCTCCGCTACTCACTCTCTACTACTCGCTCTCTACTACTCTCTACTACTCACTCTCCACTACTCACTCTCTACTACTCTCTACTACTCTCTCTGCTACTCACTCTCTACTACTCACTCTCTACTACTCTACTACTCTCTACTACTCGCTCTACTACTCACTCTCTACTATTCTCTACTACTCACTCTACTACTCTCTCCTACTCTCTACCACTCACTCTCTACTACTCTACTACTCACTCTCTACTACTCTCTCTCTACTACTCACTCTCTACTATTCACTCTACTACTCTATACTACTCACTCTGTACTACTCTCTACTATTCACTCTGTACTACTCACTCTGTACTACTCACTCTCTACTACTCTCTACTGCTCACTCTCCACTACTGATTCTCTACTACTCGCTCTCAACTACTCTCTACTACTCACTCTACTACTCACTCTCTACTACTCTACTACTCTCTCTACTTCTCACTCTCTACTACTCTCTCTACTTCTCACTCTCTACTACTCACTCTCTACTACACACTCTCTACTACTTGCTCTCTGCTACTCGCTCTCTACTACTCTCTAGTACTCACTCTAATACTCACTCTCTACTACTCTCTACTACTCACTCTCTACTACTCCACTACTCTCTACTACTCGCTTTCTACTACTCACGCTCTACTACTCTACTACTCTCTACTATCTCTCTACTACTCACTCTCTACTACTCACTCTCTACTACTCTCTCTACCACTCTCTACTACTCACTCTCTACTACTCTCTACTACTCACTCTCTACTACTCTCTCTCTACTACTCTCTACTACTCACTCTGCTACTCACTCTCTACTACTCTCTACTACTAACTCTCTACTACTCACTCTCTACTACTCTCTACTACTCACTCTCTACTACTCTCTACTACTTTCTACTACTCACTCTACTACTCACTCTCTACTACTCTCAACTACTCACTCTCTAATACTCACTCTCTACTACTCACTCTACTACTCTCTACTACTCACTCTCTGATACTTTCTCTACTACTCTCTACTACTCACTCTCTACTCTCTATTACTCGCTCTCTACTCTCTACCTCTCTACCTCTCTCTCTACTACTCTCTACCTCTCTACCTCTACCTCTCTACCTCTACACCTCTACCTCTACACCTCTACCTCTCTACCTCTCTGTACATGCACACATATGCACATATATATATGCATATATATGCATATGCATTTATATATTCAGTGAAAAAACCATGGGTTTCACACACGTTATAGTTAGGAATTAGCATTTAAAAAACCTTGCAAATTCAGTGAAAAAACCATAGGTTTCACACACGTTATAGTTAGCTGGACATTTCACACATAAAAAAACCAATGAAATTCCCCCGTTATAGTTAGTTAAGCTAACTATAACTCGCGCACCCGCAATCCACTGCTGATGACGTAACATATTACATCACTCATGACATGGTCAGTGACATCACTCATGACATCACTGATGACATCTCAAATGAAATCACTGAGGACATCATCCTTGTGACAGAGTGGTAGACCTCCTCTCACCCTAATATAACCTTTGATACAAACATTCAAAAATAGAGACAAAAATTTTCAAAAAAATGGACATACCAATACCAGTTACAACAACCTCTTCAGTAATTCTAAGATCCACATACACATCCACTCATTCACCAACAGTCCTGGACAGTCACTCATACATGTACTCACTCATCATATGTACTCATACACCTATACATCCTGTTACACAATGCCACTCATCCATAGAGTTACTCACACACATAGTCACTCATGCTAATAAAGAATCAAACATACATTTACTTGCATACACAGTTATACACACACCACCACACTTACTTCTATGGAAACTTACACATACTTACTCTTTTAAATAATCACTTATAGAAACACATACTTATTTATACAGGAACTCTTTCAATCTCTCACTCTCACATATACTCACTTATATACACCAATAGTCAAATATACTAGTTTAAAACATATTTAGTTACTCATAAAGACACTATTGAGACAGTCATTCACTCACTAACACACCCATACACACACTCATCCAACCATACAGTCATGCAAACATGCTGTCTTCAACACATACAACCAGAGAGTCACTCATTCATGCACATATGCACTACGTAATACCCCCCACCGAACCATGCAGACACTCAGACTGATACTCAAAAAACAACCTAATATCCTATATAAACACCCATGTAGCTACTCACCAACCCATGCAGCCACTTATACACAAAGTGAGAGACTGATACAGATAATTACATATTTAAACATTACTCACTAAGCCATGTATTCATTAAGATACACTTAATCAGTCAGTTACACAATCAATTTTTCAAAAATATATCATCCATTTAGACACTTATATACCCATTTATTCTTCAATCGTCCGTGAGATATACATATATAAAACATATTTAATTTTCAGAAAAATACACATTCACTGGATGATGTCATCAGTGATGTCATTTGAGATGTCATCAGTGATGTCATGAGTGATGTCACTGACCATGTCATGAGTGATGTAATATGTGACGTCATCAGCAGTGCATTGCGGGCGCGCGAGTTATAGTTAGCTTAACTAACTATAACGGGGGAATTTCATTGGTTTTTTACGAGTGAAATGTCCAGCTAACTATAACGTGTGTGAAACCTATGGTTTTTTCACTGAATTTGCAAGGTTTTTTAAATGCTAATTCCTAACTATAACGTGTGTGAAACCTATGGTTTTTTCACTTAATTTGCAAGGTTTTTTAAATGCTAATTCCTAACTATAACATGTGTGAAACCTATGGTTTTTTCAGTGAATTTGCAAGGTTTTTTAAATGCTAATTTCTAACTATAACGTGTGTGAAACCCATGGTTTTTTCAGTGAATTTGTATGTTTTTTTTAATACAAATTCTTATATTAAACGTGTTTTTTTTTTTTTTATTTGCAAGCTTTTTTACATTTTTTTTTTTTACTTTATATTCTCTTAAAACACTATGCTTAAATTTTAAAAATTCTGCAATATATTATTTTTTCTAATTTTTTTTTTTACCAAACAGGTAAGATATATTAGTATAACATAGTGATTCTTTTTTTCCTTTTTTTTTTTTTTTTTTTTTTTTTTACGTGCGCGTACGGTAAGCTTACGGTAAGCGTACGGTTTGCGTAATGTTCGTAATAGTTCTACTCTTTTTGCGTATGGTTACGCAATTTACGTAGCTGTGCGTACTGCGTACGCGGCGCGTAAGCGTGTACGCTACACACGCACGTTACGCGGAAGTGTTGGGGCGTGCCTGTTATGCGCATGCGCGTGTGCGCGTGTCTTTCATACGCGCATGAGTACTTTTACTGTAAGCGCTCCGTAAGCGCACCGTAAGCGTAACGTACGCGCACGGTGGGTCATGTGATCAAGAAACAAAACTTTTGATTGGTTCAAAGTAGTTTCAGTTCTAGAACTCTCCTACACCACACCCATTCCCCTCATTTCTGCTTGTGATCACTTAGGAGAAGGAGCTGAGTTGTCTTTGGGATACGATGGCAGACCAGCACTCCTCTTCTGAGAGTGAGGCTAGCAGCACCACCATCAGGCAGAGAAGAAGGAAACAGAAGAGCTCTTTTATATGGGAGTATTTTACTTTTCCTGAGGGCGAGAAAAAAGTAAATGCTGCTTTGGTGACTTGCAAGCTGTGCCAGCGTGTACTTTCTAGAGGTAATCCTAACAAGAAGTATTCCTTCGGGAATCACACTATGTTAAGACACCTTGAGGATGTACACCCTAGGACACATGCACGACATACTAGAGGAAACCCTTCAGTAAGTCGAGCAAGCACATCCACAGCAGCTCAGCCGAGTCCATCTTCGGAAGCTCAGCTGAGCCCTTCATCTGTGGGGGCAGATTCACCTTTTTCTGGTCCTGTGGAAACTAACCATCGGTTTGCGAGGGTTACAATGCGGTGCTCAAATTGCCATGGTCTAATTGTTCATAGGGAGACCAGTCTTCCCCTAATTAACAACAAAATAGACCAGCACATTTGTCCTACCAGCTAATATTCCCATTCTTCCTTTCCTCTGTCCCTGCATGAACACAACGGCTCTTTTAAGAGCCAACCTTACCTCTCAATTTTTTTTTATTTTTTTTTTAAACTTTTTTTATTTTTTTTACCGTACGGTAAGCGTATTTTTTTTTTTTTTTAAAAACACTAAAAAAACAATTACCACATTACAAGGTCCTTGAGGGATTAATAACGAAATACTGAAAATCTGTTTGAGGAGAAGTGGAAGAAAGGGACCATCTAATTTCTGACTTACCTGACCCACCCAACAATTTAATTATCAATTTAAATTTAATTGAAATTGCTTGTAAAAATTGTTTTTTTTTCGAAAATTTTCTTTCACAATCTGAAAAAAAAGAAAAAAGTATTAATATTTAATAAAACATTATATAATATAGTACATGTATTTACATATTTTCCAAAAACAATGTTTTGCCATTTTTTTGCTGTTTTCAGAATATATTGCATCTCACTATAAATCGTGAAAGCAATTGCATTCATCACTTAACAGCGGGCAAAAAAAAAATAACAATCTCAAAGATTGTTTTAAAAAAGCCCAGAATCTCTTTTCACTTAAACATAACATTATAGAAATGCAAAATATTCAAAAAAAATATCATCTAATAACAACAACTATTTCTTTAAAATACCGTCTGACAATTTTGTTACAGAAGCATAATCACAAAAATAATATATCTCAAATAACTCCACAATACATCTGGTTACATTTCCTTTAGGCCAAATGGTAATTTTAAAATTCTTTTTTGATTAAATTTCCAATGGTAATCTAATAAAATTCCAAAATTTAAATTGTACAGATGTTACCGATTCTCTCTAAAATTTTGGTTTCCGAAAGATTAATTAGTAATTAAATAAGTCCACAATACAATTGGTTACCTTTCCTTAAGGCCAAATGGTAATTTAAAAAATCTTTTTTGATTAAATTTCCAATGGTAAGCCAATAAAATTCCAAAATTTAAATTGTAAAGATGTTACCGATTCTCTCTAAATTTTTGGTTTCCGAAAGATTCATTAGCAATTAAATAAGTCCACAATACAATTGGTTACCTTTCCTTTAGGCCAAATGGTAATTTGAAAAATCTTTTTTTTTGAAAATTCCAATGGTAATCCAATAAAATGGTAAAATTGTTTTGTACAGATCTTGCCAATTCTCTCTAAAATTTAGGTTTCAGGAAGATTAGATAGGAATTTGCTAAATCAAAAGGCAAACGTTGCTTGAAAATCAATTGGGAATCATTACACAGTGTCCAGCCTTTTTCACATTTAAGATAAACTGTGTAATGTCCAGAAGTTACAGTAGGTCCTTCATGGAAAATTATTGCAACTGTTACAAAAGTTTTTCCTGAAATTGATAATTGCTGTCCTATAAACTTCTTTATTAAAGTATCCAATTTTGAACCATCAGCTCTACATCGTTGCATCATTAAAATTACATACTGTCCGTATTCCTTTAAAATTAACGTTGAAAACATGTCAGATTTACACTCGCCGCATTCCATGCTATGATTAGCATCTTTAACTAATTTAGCAAAAGTGACTGTTTTACTCTCTGGCAATGTTAAATAAATAAACCTTTCAGAATCAACATTAGAGCCACATGTATTGAAACAGTTTTCACAACTATGTTCCCATTTATAAGAGACACCAAACATATTTTCAATTTGTACCCCTTCTTCTTCCAGTACCTGAAGAAAATACATCAAGAATTCCTGTGCGTCTTGCTGTACATTTTGAGAAAACTGTGTTCGTCCTGAACATACATCTAAAAGTTTTCTAATTTCAGTAGCACTTTCTATTTGAGTTTTATCATTACTCAGCTTTTCAAAAAGGAGACTCAACTCAGAACAGAATCTTTTTCTCTGATTTACTATTATCTGCTCTTGCAAACTTTCCAGATAAAATACAACATTTAGCACTACATTAGCGTAGCAGTTGACACCAGAGCTATTTTCAAAATGACAACCTACAACCTCTTCAACATTTTCCTTTTTCTTTTTGCTTGCAATTACATCACTCCTCTTTTTTTTCTCCTCTCTACATCCTCAGTACAGATATTCTCAATTCTCCTTTTTCGAGAAACTACCCATTTCTCCAACACAGGAAACTGACCTAAATGAGGAGCATAGGTTCTTCTTAATCTATTATACTCCTTTACACAGTTTGTATCAGCACTAACTTTTGAATCATCAAAGTCTATCATGAATAAACCAGATAATGTTTTCACTCGTGACAAAGCAACATAAGCCATACCTTCTTTGAACACAGTTGAACCAATGTTTACAAATGCACAATCTACAGTCAATCCTTGAGACTTGTGAATAGTTACAGCATATGCTAGAGAAAACGGAAACTGTTTCCTACGTACATATAAGTCTTTCACAAGCATGAAACGAACTGTACAACGACAAATGTCTATAACTTCTTCTATCTGATCAAATTTTATTTTTAAACATTCAATTCCATCTTTTTTCTGGAAATTAATAAAACCCACAACTCTTCCCATAGCTCCATTCACTAAACCTTTTTCAACATCCAAATTTCTCCTTAAAAATACTCTACAGTTCATGCAAACATATAGATTTTTTTCTAATCCAGCAGTTTTGGAAATGTTCTTCTCTAGTGAATCCAATTTATTTTTCAGTTTGCCTGTTAATGTAATAGTAATTCTTTCATGCTGAATTTTGTCCACTGCTTCCAATTTCCTAATCTCTTCCTTTTCCAATTTCAAAAGCTCCTCATTGAATATTGAGCATTCACGTAGAGTTGGCATTAAGCAGATGACACTTTTCTTTTCTGCAATGTTCTTGTATATCTTCTCTGCAACTATTTCTTCCTTTGGAAATAAATTATGTAGCAACCGACTCTGTAATGCTTTCGTGCCAGCTTCAGTGAGTAGTCGAATTCTGATATCTTTCCGAATACTTCCATATTCTTCATCGTTTGCTTGCCTCATATTAGTAGTAAGTTCCTTGTACTCAAAGAAGGACCAAATATTTGCATTACCAATGCTTCCCAATGACTTCTTTGTGTCTTCATGTGTCACAGTATTAAACACTGGTTGTCCTTTAACTGGAGTAAGCTGTAGAAGATCCCCAAAAACTATGACATGTTTTCCACCAAATAACACGTCATAGTCTGTCCTTAGAATTTGCTGCATTCTTAAATGCACAAAGGCAAGCATTAAGTTTGATACCATGTTCACCTCATCAATAATGAGAACTTGCATCTTCTTCAATACTCTTGAAACTTCCAAGCATGCTTCTCCAGTTAGCTTGTGGTATTGTATTTTGTTCTCATGCTCCACTGGTAACATTAGCAAACGATGTAAGGTGATTCCTTTTATGTTATATGCTGCTAACCCAGTTGGAGCAGTAACCAAACAAGACAAAGTTGAATTCGTTTTTTGCTGTAGGTAGCTTCTGATGACTTTTATTAAGAAACTTTTTCCAGTTCCAGCTTGTCCGCTTACATACATCCTGATTGGTTGAAATGATGTGCATGAGCAGTCTTTTTTTTCATGTAGTAATCCGTGATCAATTTTGTTTCTGATCTCTTCATAAATTTGTTGCTGCTCTTCATTCAGTTGTCTTTCCAAATTTGGTAAGTCTATAAATTCTTCTTGAGCTTGATTCATAGCCGTTTCCACTTCAGTCATAGCTATTGCAGCTTCATTTTCAACGATTTGTTGTCCTAGGGGATCTTGACTGAGTGTTCCTGAACTTTGGCTGTCTTGAGAACTGTCTCGAGCAACTTCAGCTGCAATTGTAGTTTCCTGTTCAATTTCTTCATTTAACATTTGCACATAATTTGTGAAAGTACTGCATTCTATGCTGTCTTTGCAAGCATTAAAGGAATCTTCATAGCTTTGAAATTCTCCCAGTAGTTCGTCCTCTGTACGCCATGGTTTAAACAGCTGTAAAAGAGCCAAGTAGTAAAATTCCTTTTTGTCAGTAGTGTCGCAACTCAGCTTCCTGTGATTTATCAAACTTCCTTTTGTTTGCTTCACCAAACATCCTTCCTCACCAATGACTTTATATTTTCCATTGTTGATGTCTTCTGTGGCTTTCCGTGAATAAATGTAGTTCTGCAGCACTTCATAGAGACACATGTTCTCCAGATGTTGACTTCACTTGGGATAATATGTGTCCAACATGTTTAATTTCAAAATATCTGTACTTTCTGGGTCATTCTCGGCCAAATATTCAATTTCTCCAACAGATTTCAGTACCCGATTTCTCATTGCTGCAAGGCCTAAACTTGCCCAAATTATTCTTCTTGATTTCGAGTAGAGACTTGCAGAAGATAACCTATCTGAACATTCGTAGGATCCATTTCTCGATGTGATAACATCTTTAAACTGAAACTGTACAGCTTCTTACTGACAGTCTTCTCGTGAGAAATCTCTTCCCACATTTCTTTCAATTCAGTTTTTTCTGATTTAGTAATGTAAGACGTTACATATCGAGCAACAGCAATGGAATTGTCAGCTACATACTGTATATCCATGTTAGCATTCCACATGGATAAAATGACTGGGTTGTAGTCATTTATATTTTTTGATTCTTCTTTTCTTTTTAGGTTGTAGGTATTCTTAGGTGATTTTCTTGTAATAGTATGTCTCACAGCTGACATAAAACTGTTTACTCTTCCATTTGAAAGAACAGGTCTAGGAAATCCAAATCGACATTTAGTGTAGTATTTATCTTTGCTCTTGTATTTCCGTCGACAGTATTTTCCACACCGATGACTTTGGAAACGTAAAACTTGCTCCTTTAACTTTTTCTCTTCTGTGCTTTTTGGTATAGCACATGTTGCATATTCTTCAATGAAAGATAACACTGCTTCATCAGTATCTGTTCCAAACTTTGGGGCATCCTTGATCCACAACAGCATATGAATATGAGGAGCACCTCTTGCCTGGTACACTTTTCTCCAAAAGAAATCCACTACTTCTCCAAGAGGTGGATTTTTTTTATTGCAGATGAAGGACATCATAGCCTCAAATCTATGATTGAAATATCTGCAAACATTAACCGGATCCAATGAGCACAGTTCTCCTGCTGTCTTGTATTCGATGTTTTTAATGTTTGAATTTGCCTCTCGTAGAAAATCCAGTAAATCATCCCAAGCGTACTCAGCACAGCTTAGGGTAAGGAACCATGTTGGTGTTCCTAAATTCCGTAACATGCATTTTAATTCACCATGGCGTCGGTACCAATATTCATTTGTCCCACGCTGACAAGCCATCAGATTGATCAGTTGTGTTTCCAAATGATCATCTCGGTGCTGCACTTTCTCCATAAAATCCTTAGCAGACACATTTTGTAAATGTACTCCACTTTTTAAAATGTGATTTACTGCATAAGATAATGCAGACAAGTCGCTTTCAAATAAAAGATGGAACAAATAAGGAATACTTTGTCGAAATCTTGGATCTTCTGCATATAGTCTTGTAGTCCGATACTCAGAAGCTGGATTCTGTTCTGGACGTTCATCGTATCGTCCTCCTTTTCCTGTAGGAAACAGCTGGGGAAAACATCGAGCTTCCAAGCTCTCCTCCCATACACTTACAGGAGTTCCTTTTGCTTTCTTCATCTGAAACAGATCAATAGTGTCTCCCATAACTTCTTTTGAATGAAGAGGATGTGTGCTAAAATGTTCATAAATTTCTTCTTCCTTTGACTTGTCCAATTTGTCCAGTTGGTGTTTCTGTGTCTTCTTGTAAATCTTCTTCTTCTTCTTCTATATAAATTGATTCATACCATTTGTTATTCCTTTTCAAATACAAATTTGCTTTTTGTACTTTCCGTACATCTACCAGCTCCTGCCAAATCTTCTTATTCTTTGTAGGTACACCATTAACCAGAATAACTAATGGTTCAGTTTCCAAAGTATCTGCATCAATAGTTTCCATATTTTTTTTCAAATCCAAGGGCAAATACACCACTCTACCTTTTAAACCTCTCAGTAAATCTGAAGGAGGTAATTTACCAGTTTTGGGCTCCATACGTACTATGGTCTGGAACGGTTGAACACAATGAATAAGTATAGACTCATATGTATTTAATTCAGAAAGTTCGGCAGGAATAGCATCCAATTCTAAATTATTATGTACAGCTCTGGTCGGCATTCTATTTTCTTCTAACTTGTTGTAACAGTATTTACAAATACGCTGATCTTCACCCAATTCAAAACAATTTTCAAGAAATATATATGTGGCAAAATCCTTCCACTTATAATTATCTTCATTTTCACTTTTTCTGTAGAGATCAACATTCCTGGTTTGTTTTTTATAATGAGTTCTGTGGCAACAAATACAAGTAATATTTGGTCTTTCATTAGAAGATTATTGCCATTTTGTTATGTGATCATTAAATTTCTTACTTACAGAGGGTTCTACATTCTCTTCCACTTCTTCCTCATTTACTGTGTCCTTTTCTGCACTTTCTTGTTCTGGACCAAAGTAACAAAACTGAATTTCATCAGTAACCTTCTCTACATCTGATACCGATCCACGGAACAGAGCCCTATTCAATTCATCTAACTTTATTGCTGGACTTTTAGCAAAATACAATTGTCTCACAAACTTTCTCATTTCAGTATGATGAACAGCCAGCATCCTAAAATGATGACAAACACTTTTACACACTTTTCTAGATAGACAAGCCAGAGAATGTCCCTGCAAACCAGTATTCTCTCTCACTCTGCATGGATCTAGACTTTGAAGCACCTTAATCTTCTGTTTAACACTTTTTTTTACTATATTCTCTTAGAAACTCACGAAATTTATCAATAGATTCCTGACGCACAGTGCAAATACTACTACAATTCCAAGTATACACTGGGGCTTTAGAAGGTCTCCCAATAGCCTCATCCGCCATCACTTGTTCCTCATCTCTTGGAACCATTTTCTCCTTCTCCATTATACAACCATTTTTCACTTCATAAGCACGACCTCTGGTGTCAACTGCATGCAGCAAACTATTACTTTGAAGATAACTCTCTTCATTAAAAAAAGGTTCACTACTTGAACTATGCATCCATTCTCCTAAAAACACTTTACAAAAGTTTGTTCTTTTCACTAGTCTTTTCCTTTAGCTTTGTGATTTCAGTACATTGACCATTTTATCTAATGTACGCATCCTGTTAAAAATTAAAATGAATAGTTTCCTTTTTAATTCTAAAGCCTTTGCTGCAATGGCTTCAATTTCTTTTTTTCTCTTATAAAATTTAGCTTTTGTCTTATATTTCTTCACATCCTTTATCAAATTGGACATAACTCTTCTCTGAAACATTTTTCTACAAATCTCTTTAAACGCTGTTTTTCTTTTTAAGTTAATCTTTATTGTTTCTGAAGGTATATTTGCATTAACTAAATGCTCAATTTTTTCCTGTTGTTTTCTATTTAAAACATTCTTTCCAGTACAGACATTTTGTACATTTTTCCTTTTTTTGAAGATATTGTTTAAAAAATCTTTTGTCTGCTTACCAGAAGACTTTCTCTTTTTCCCAACTTGAGCATCTCCAACTAACTTAGGTCCTCCAGTTGTCTTCAAATATAGATTTTTTTGTGGTTTTTCCTTAGTCTGGATTTTGTAGGCATCTTAAATTTAGTTCACTGCTCTTCAGCAATATCTGAAAAAAACTAAAAAAAAATTCCTTTATTTTATTTAAATATATTACTATATTTTGTATGATCTTTTCAAATCTTAAAATACTATGTACCCCTTTCCTACAAGTGAAAATCACAATAACACCATCACAAATTAAATATCTAAAAACAATTCCTGTGTGCACACAGAGTCATGGTTTGATATTAGGCAGAAAACGAAATTTCTTTGCCAATTTGAAAGCACACTTACTACTCTTTTTTTGGCAAGTGATAAGTACTTTTACAGTCTGACACATTTTCAATCCACTTTTCAGATTCTGAAAACAGCACATGTCCAAACAGCTTTTTGAGACCAGGAACATGTGTAACCTGGGTAAATGACTACACTCCAGCAAGGGCAACCAGCCTTAGTGATGTTGAATGTATTTGCATTACTGACTGCAAACTCAAACCCCACTCGGTTGTGAATACTATGCATGATTCTACAGGATAAGCAGCTGGGTGTGTGCTAAGAGTCTGCTTCTGCAGAAAAATAGCTGCCCCTTTCCTACTAATGCAAATGTAAAATTACCAGAGTAATACACAATACATCTCTGTCTATAATTCCTCTTTGCACACAGAGTCATGGTTTGAAATTAGGCAGAAAACGAAATTTCTTTGCCAATTGGAAAGCACACTTACTACTCTTTTTTTGGCAAGTGATAAGTACTTTTACAGTCTGACACATTTTGAATCCACTTTTCAGATTCTGAAAACAGCACATGTCCAAACAGCTTTTTGAGACCAGGAACATGTGTAACCTGGGTGACTGACTACACTCCAGCAAGGGAAACCAGCCTTAGTGATGCTGAATGTATTTGCATTACTGACTGCAACCTCAAACCCCACTCGGTTGTGAATACTATGCATGATTCTACAGGATAAGCAGCTGGGTGTGTGCTAAGAGTCTGCTTCTGCAGAAAAATAGCTGCCCCTTTCCTATTAATGCAAATGTAAAATTACCAGAGTAATACGCAATAAATCTCTGTCTATAATTCCTCTTTGCACACAGAGTCATGGTTTGATATTAGTCAGAAAACGAAATTTATTTGCCAATTGGAAAGCACACTTACTACTCTTTTTTTGGCAAGTGATAAGTACTTTTACAGTCTGACACATTTTGAATCCACTTTTCAGATTCTGAAAACAGCACATGTCCAAACAGCTTTTTGAGACCAGCAACATGTGTAACCTGGGTGACTGATTACACTCCAGCAAGGGCAACCAGCCTTAGTGATGCTGAATGTATTTGCATTACTGACTGCAACCTCAAACCCCACTCGGTTGTGAATACTATGCATGATTCTACAGGATAAGCAGCTGGGTGTGTGCTAAGAGTCTGCTTCTGCAGAAAAATAGCTGCCCCTTTCCTACTAATGCAAATGTAAAATTACCAGAGTAATACGCAATAAATCTCTGTCTATAATTCCTCTTTGCACACAGAGTCATGGTTTGATATTAGTCAGAAAACGAAATTTCTTTGCCAATTGGAAAGCACACTTACTACTCTTTTTTTTGGCAAGTGATAAGTACTTTTACAGTCTGACACATTTTGAATCCACTTTTCAGATTCTGAAAACAGCACATGTCCAAACAGCTTTTTGAGACCAGCAACATGTGTAACCTGGGTGACTGACTACACTCCAGCAAGGGCAACCAACCTTAGTGATGCTGAATGTATTTGCATTACTGACTGCAACCTCAAACCCCACTCGGTTGTGAATACTATGCATGATTCTACAGGATAAGCAGCTGGGTGTGTGCTAAGAGTCTGCTTCTGCAGAAAAATAGCTGCCCCTTTCCTACTAATGCAAATGTAAAATTACCAGAGTAATACGCAATAAATCTCTGTCTATAATTCCTCTTTGCACACAGAGTCATGGTTTGATATTAGTCAGAAAACGAAATTTCTTTGCCAATTGGAAAGCACACTTACTACTCTTTTTTTGGCAAGTGATAAGTACTTTTACAGTCTGACACATTTTGAATCCACTTTTCACATTCTGAAAACAGCACATGCCCAAACAGCTTTTTGAGACCAGGAACATGTGTAACCTGGGTGACTGACTACACTCCAGCAAGGGCAACCAGCCTTAGTGATGCTGAATGTATTTGCATTACTGACTGCAACCTCAAACCCCACTCGGTTGTGAATACTATGCATGATTCTACAGGATAAGCAGCTGGGTGTGTGCTAAGAGTCTGCTTCTGCAGAAAAATAGCTGCTCCTTTCCTACTAATGCAAATGTGAAATTACCAGAGTAATACGCAATAAATCTCTGTCTATAATTCCTCTTTGCACACAGAGTCATGGTTTGAAATTAGGCAGAAAACGAAATTTCTTTGCCAATTGGAAAGCACACTTACTACTCTTTTTTTTGGCAAGTGATAAGTACTTTTACAGTCTGACACATTTTGAATCCACTTTTCAGATTCTGAAAACAGCACATGTCCAAACAGCTTTTTGAGACCAGCAACATGTGTAACCTGGGTGACTGACTACACTCCAGCAAGGGCAACCAGCCTTAGTGATGCTGAATGTATTTGCATTACTGACTGCAACCTCAAACCCCACTCGGTTGTGAATACTATGCATGATTCTACAGGATAAGCAGCTGGGTGTGTGCTAAGAGTCTGCTTCTGCAGAAAAATAGCTGCCCCTTTCCTACTAATGCAAATGTAAAATTACCAGAGTAATACGCAATAAATCTCTGTCTATAATTCCTCTTTGCACACAGAGTCATGGTTTGATATTAGTCAGAAAACGAAATTTCTTTGCCAATTGGAAAGCACACTTACTACTCTTTTTTTTGGTAAGTGATAAGTACTTTTACAGTCTGACACATTTTGAATCCACTTTTCAGATTCTGAAAACAGCACATGTCCAAACAGCTTTTTGAGACCAGGAACATGTGTAACCTGGGTGACAGACTACACTCCAGCAAGGGCAACCAGCCTTAGTGATGCTGAATGTATTTGCATTACTCACTACAACCTCAAACCCTAAAAGTATTCCTCATTTATACCAGTACACCTCAATTTATGGTGAAAACATAGTCCATAATATTTTACATGTTCCTTACATTTAAATTTCTCCCAAAACACAAACTGATAAACACAACTTCAACAAAAGGAATTCCAATTCTATTATTCATTTCTTAATTTACCATATACATCCCCTCTCAAACTCATAACTCACCTTTAAAATTAGTTAGTTGTGAAAGAAATGTGGCACTCAAATAGCAGATTATCAGAGCCAGGATCTCTGTTCTGTACACCTCTCTCCTCTCAGCAGAACCAGATAATGGCAATGTTTCCCTCTCTTTTTCCACACATATACATGTTAATTTCAAATCTCAGTGCTTCCCCCTTTTTTTCAAATGTAATCACACATTTCGATTGGTTGAAAACCAACCCTTTTCCAAAAGTACCCTTCCCCCAACTTGACTTCTGCCTAGTACCCTTCCCCCAACTTGACTTCTGCCTGCTCCCATAGCAACAGCTCATGGAACACTGCTGTGTGGAGTTAGGTCAGAAGTTCACCACACAATGTTTCATTTCCAAAGAGCAAGAGTGCTTGACTTTTCTAACCTAACAGCAAATCCATAGTACTGTTCTTTGGTAACACATTTTTCTGTACCAATACAAAACATGCTTCTATAAATTGACACATACAGCTTAGTTTTTAGTGTAGAATGGTTTGAAACAGCCAATGAGTTCTTTTTATTTTAAAAAAATATGTATGCCTCCATTTCCAAACTGTCTTTCATTTCTTTTTCCCATTCTACTGAAATACACCTCCTGAGTGCATCCAGATCTCCTTTGAAGATGTTCACAGTGTGGATTGTAGGGCACAGCTATGTCTTCTGGATTGAAAAGTATGCAGAGAAAACAGGTATGGTGAGAGACCTTGCTTTGCCAAATGTAGACATTAAATGGATTGGTCAGAGAGGGTTAAAGTGGCACCAATTGATGCCATTGGTGAAATCCTTCATGCAAATCCAACACCCTGACCTCATAATAGTGCACTGTGGTGGCAATGACCTAGGCACTTTGACTGGGGTAGGTCTGGAAATGCTTATGAAGGAGACCTTTGCACAACTGTTTTCACTTTTCCCTAAAACTGCCTTTGCGTATTCTAACATATGCCAAAGGCAAAAATGGAACTGGTCCAATCATTTTTGTCCGCAGATTGACAAAGCAAGAAAGCACGTCAACAAATCTGTTTCTGCTTTTCTCCGAGACTATGGTATGGGTTCCATTTACCACAACAACTTGCGTTACGACATGCAAGACATTTATAGAGCAGATGGTGTACACTTCACTGATGAAGGGAACAGAGTCTTCCTCTTGAACCTTAGACTCTGCATCGGTACTTACTTGTAGGTACCGAAAAACACTTCATAAACACAACGGCTCTTTTTAGAGCCCCCTAATATCTAAACACTTAAATCTGAATTTTATTTCTTTTTTTATTTTTTTTCTACCGTACGCGTTCGGTAAGCTTACCATACGCGTACCCGCGATTTTTTTTTAAAATTAATAAATGTTTTTTTTGTACTTTTCTGTCCTTCTTTGACCCCCTTTCAAATGTTAGGGGGTCTGTAACTCTCTTCCTTGCCCCCTTTTCAAGTTATCTCCCTTTTTTTTCTGTGTGAAACTCACGAAATGGCGGCCGACACTTCCTGATTTCGTCCGATTCGAATGTTTACAGTCATGTGACAACCAATCAGATTTGAGCTTGCGTACGGTAAGCTTACTGTAAGCTTACGGTAAGCTTACAGTAAGCGCACGGAGCGCGCTTACAGATATATATATTGATTTAAATGCTATTTTCTCAGGAACTACTGAACAGATTTACACCAGACCTACAAAAGGCACTTCCTTGACCTGAGGACTACCTCTCTGCCAAATTACAAGTAATTCTGTTCAGCCGTTCGGGCTGTAGCTGTGTCTAAAGGTCCTATGGAAAAATGCATGGGGAAAACGCGTTTTGGGACCCCCCTTTTTTCTCAGCCCCCGCGTGACGAATCCCCCCGAGACTTTCAGGGTAGGAGCGGAGCGTAGCGCCCCATTAGTTTTGAAAATTTCGCGAGGATTCGTCGACCGGCGCCAAAGTTATTCCAAATAGAATGTTGCGGTTTTCCTATGGAAACAGGGTCCTAACTATAACTACCTACTGGCGACCGCCAGTAGGTAATATGTATGTGTATATATATATATATATATATATATATATACATATATAAACATCCACGAAGAAAAGTTGCTCCTTCCGGATCGCTGGGACCCAAGAGAGGTGGTGCACACACCGGGGGAGCACGCCGGTAACAGCAATATCCAAATATGAGAGTTAATGGAACGTGCGCTCTCAGTGAGACACAGACAGCCAGCAGGATGGTATAGTCCGAGTGTTTAATTCACACAACGCATTTCGGTACAGAACCTTGATCACGTGTGATATGAGCAAATACAAACAGCCATAAATAACGCATTACGAGAAGTGTTCCAACAGGTTATGATAATCAACAAAGGACTACAGGGCAGTGACTATGGCGGCCATCTTGGAACGGGGAGATTATCAATAGTGATAACCAAACAATGTTGGATACAGGGCATCAAAGTGCGTAAATACAACCAAATCACATATAAATATAATCTGCATATCTATATAAATATAAATTCATGCAAACATATACATATACATATATGCATACATATGCATGGTATGTATATGAAAGTTTGAAAAACTCTAATACAAGCAAAGCTAAAAAGCCACCTAATTACAAACAGAATTGCTTTAACTTAAACGAGGGCGAGACCTATTGCATTTTCAATGCTTGTTTACTTTGATTCCATCAAGAAGGCATTCAGATGTGTCACACATTTTCCATAAATTCTGAATGGTAGCACTCTAGTTGCTCATTAGATCACTGTAGTAAAGCTACTGCTCACCAGGGAAGTCTGCTGCTGGTATTGAAAGTGCATGTTTCAGTCTGCATGGCAGAATTTTTTAATGAAATAGAAGAGGATTTGAGAAGTCACTCAAAATGTGCCCTAATTTTTCTTTTTTCCTCACTAATCATAATTTCTATGGCAAAATGAACCTCCTCATTGTGTTCCTTTTAAATTAAACTACTCACTCTCTACTACTCACTCGCTACTACTTTCTACTGCTCACTCTCTACTACTCACTTTCTACTACTCTCTAGTACTCTACTACTCTCTACTACTACTCTCTACTACTCACTCTCTACCGCTCACTCTCTACTACTCTCTACTACTTTCTACCACTCACTCTCTACTACTCTACTACTCACTTTCTACTACTCTCTACTACTCTCTCTCTCTACTACTCCCTCTCTACTACTCACTCTACTACTCTCTACTACTCACTCTCTACTACTCACTCTCTACTACTCCACTACTCTCTACTACTCTCTACTACTCACTCTCTACTACTCACTCTCAACTACTCACTCTACTACTCTCTCTACTACTCTCTACCACTCACTCTCTACTACTCTCTCTCTCTACTACTCACTCTCTACTTCTCACTCTACTACTCTCTACTACTCTCTCTGCTACTCACTCTCTACTACTCTCCACTACTCACTCTACTACTCTCTACCACTCACTCTCTACTACTCTCTCTCTCTACTACTCACTCTCTACTACTCACTCTACTACTCTCTACTACTCTCTCTGCTACTCACTCTCTACTACTCTCTACTACTCAGTCTCTACTACTCACTCTATACTACTCTACTACTCTCTACTACTCTCTCTACTACTCACTCTCTACTACTCACTCTCTACTCACTCTCTACTACTCTCTCTCTACTACACACTCTCTACTACTTGCTCTCTACTATTCACTCTACTACTCACTCTACTACTCACTCTAATACTCACTCTCTACTACTCTCTACTACTCACTCTCTACTACTCCACTACTCTCTACTAATCACTCTCTACTACTCACTCTGTACTACTCTCTACTACTCACTCTCTACTACTCTCTACTACTCACTCTCTACTACTCTCTCTCTACTACTCACTCTCTACTACTCACTCTCTACTACTCTCTCTCTACTACTCTCTACTACTCTATACTACTCACTCTCTACTACTATCTATTACTCACTATCTACTACTCTCCCTACTACTCTCCACTACTCACTCTACTACACATTCTCTACTACTCTCTCTCTGCTACTCAGTCTCCGCTACTCACTCTCTACTACTCTCTACTACTCACTCTCTACTACTCTCTCTCTACTACTCACTCTCTACTACTCACTCTCTACTACTCTCTCTCTACTACTCTCTACTACTCTATACTACTCACTCTCTACTACTATCTATTACTCACTATCTACTACTCTCCCTACTACTCTCCACTACTCACTCTACTACACATTCTCTACTACTCTCTCTCTGCTACTCAGTCTCTCTCTACTACTCTCTACTACTCACTCTCTACTACTCACTCTCTACTACTCTCTACTACTCACTCTCTACTACTCTCTACTACTGCCTCTACTACTCTCTACTACTCTCTACTTCTCACTCTACTACTTTCTCCTACTCACTCTCTGCTACTCTCTTTACTACTCTCTACTACTCTCTCTCTACTCTCTACTCTCTATTACTCATCCTCTACTCTCTACCTCTCTACCTTTCTCTACCTCTCTCTCTACTACTCTCTACCTCTACCTCTACCTCTCTACCTCTACGTCTCTACCTCTACACCTCTACCTCTCTACCTCTCTCTACCTCTCTCTACACGCACACATATGCACATATATGCATATGCATTTATATACATGTGTGTGTATATATATATATACATACATATATAAACATATATATAATCTGCATATCTATATAAATACAAATATAAATGCATGCATACATATACATATATGCATGTTATGTACATGACATTTTGAAAAACACTAATAAAAGCAAAGCTAAAAAGCCACCTAATTACAAACAGAATTGCTTTAACTTAAACGAGGGCGAGACCTATTGCATTTTCAATGCATGTTTACTTTGGTTCCATCAAGAAGGCATTCAGATGTGACCCATTTGCCATAAATTCTGAATGGTAGCACTCTAGTTGCTCATTAGATCACTGTAGTAAAGCTACTGCTCACCAGGGAAGTCTGCTGCTGGTATTGAAAGTGCATGTTTCAGTCTGCATGTCAAAATTCTTTAATAAAATAGAAGAGGATTTGAGAAGTCACTCAGAATGTGCCCTAATTTTTCTTTCTGCAGCACTAATCATACATTCTATGGCAAAATGAACCCTCTCATTTTGTTCCTTTTTAAATTAAATGTTTTAAATGTTACCACTTTATTCCAATCAAGATGGCTTCAGGTGTGCCATACCTTTGTCATAAGTAAGACTGTTAGCGCTCTAGCTGTTCTTTGGAACACTCTGGGAAGCTGCAGTAGAACACAAAGGAATCAACTGACAGTCTCTGCCCTTGTTGGATGTACATGTTTTACTGAGAATGTCAGACTTCATTCTCACATGACTGAGAAAGATAATGTGAATTTACAGAAAATATGCTCTCAGTTTAGCTTATAGATCACCTTCCAAACCTCTGTGGGAAAAGCATGTGAAAATAGTTTTCTCTCAAAGATGATTCATGATATCCCAGCAGAAGGCTTTTTCACATGGTAAAATCACCTTAGAACATACCACAATTCCTAAAATGAGTATGGTACCATCAACAAATGATTTATAATGTAACTAAAGTCTTAAAACCTTCTATTAACTGCAATGCTTTTTAATGAGGTGCTATCATGTATATTGGTCCCAAGATGGCTGCCAACACTTCTTGGATGAAGTGCTGACAGCCAATCAGATCTCACAATGAGATGTGTGGTTAGGCTCCGCCCAGATATGTATATGATTTTATTTTTGATTTTCTCAGGAACTACTGAACGGATTTACACCATATATGCAAAAGGCACATGCCTGACCTGAGGACTACCTCTTTGCCAAATTTCAAGTAATTCTGTTCAGCCGTTCGGGCTGTACCTTCGACTAAAGGTCCTATGGGAAAATGCATGGGGAAAACGCGTTTTGGGACCCCCCTTTTTTCTCAGCCCCCGCTTGACGAATCACCCCGAGACTTTCAGGGTAGGAGCTGAGCGGAGCGCCCCATTAGTTTTGAAAATTTCACGAACATAAGTCAACCGGCGGCAAAGTTATTCAAAATAGAATTTTCAGATTTCCTATGGGAACTCGGTCCTAACTATAACTATCTACTGGCAGTAGATAATATATTTATATATATATATATATATATTTATGTAGAAAGCAGGTTCCCCAAAGGTCCAGCAGGTAGTGGAGACGGGTACAGACCACAGCACGCAGTAGATAAGTAGTAGTGCAGATTTTATTCCAAGTCAATCGGCATGACGCGTTTCGGCCGCGTCACCACGGCCTTGATCACATGACACTTGGTGAACCTATCACATGTTATATAGTGTAATATGGTTGACTTCCTCCTCTCTCAACCAATGGAATAATAACAGACAAAACAGCAAGCTACACATACCGACAGGGTAAACATAAAAGAAATACTATCGTTTGGACAGTTAATTTCTAAGTTAAACTTTAAAACATATGGTTCCAAAGTGGGAGAAAAATTCTAGAAAAACCCTGTAATGTACACTGAATATAATTCCAAACAGTAAAACTGGACCATCGAAATTCGATCTAAAAGTAGCCCTAATTACATAAATAAGCATGCGGAGGAAGGAAGCCCATAAAACCAATTGATTAAAACATAAATCATTTGAGAATTCATAGCCTTAGAAACCCTGAGAACAACAAAGCGTAGAAGAAAATAACATCTTGTTTATGCGTTCTATTGAAAGAATCAATAATTGCATTTAGTAGTTTGGCACAAACCATAAAGGGTTTTCTTTTTGCTGCAGATGACAAAATTGGTTAATGCCTATTCTTAGATGTATACCATATTAAAGTATAGTTGAATCAACTATAATCATGATTGAACATTAGAACGTGTATCACATGTATGAGTATGCACTATGGTAGTTTGTAAATCCCCAGATATTGATACATAATTTTAGTATATACTACTCTCCAATAAAGTGCAAGTGCAATATATATTGGGAGTCTATCAGGTTTGGGGAATATTTATAAAATGGATAAAATTCCAAATATAAATATTAAAACCATATAGTACATCTAAAAAATCATGTAGTATAAAGTGCTAGTGCCTCATACAGTACATCTAAATAATCATGTATTATAAGGTGATAGTGCATCTGTGCAAATATGGCAAAAAAAATGTGCAAAGATGGCAACCATATAGCAGCATAGGAAAAGGAGGTAGGAAAGACAAGGGAAAATGATCTGCCTAGGGCTAAGATGTTACAACAGTGTTGAAAACTATCAGATTTCGAGGGAAATGTATAATAAAATATATACTCTGATGAATAGAAATCTAGTGAAAAAAACCCTAATATATAAACCCAAAGACAACCCACAGGGATAAAATTAGGTTAAAATCAAGGTGCAGACAATTGAAGATGATAAAAGAAAACCTAAATGGCTAGTGTTTACTGGAATCAACTAGTATACTGTGGTCATAAGAAATTGTGCATATCCTCCCCTGTGTTAAGTCCATTGGACATCTTGGTGTCTAGTAGCAGTATATATTGTGTTTCTAATTGTCTGAGAAGTTTTTCCCTGTTGCCGCCCCTCGGAAGTTTTGGTACCGTATCTATCACAAAGTATTTCAAGTCGTTCAAATTATTGTGATGGACTAATTTATATATATATATCACGCAATCCCTTGAAAAGATCCCAAGGATGACGACGCCTTGTCCTGGCTTCAAACTTATTTATTTGTCAGGTCAGCCGGTTGAACGCGTTTCGCCTGTCCTGCAGGCTTGTTCACCAACAATCATTACAAACTCGAACCCACCATTTTACATATTTTTTGTGCTCGTGACATGTCACGTGATGTGACTACAACCTTAGTGTGTTGGAAAACAGACTCGTAGTTTCAGAAAGAGACATTGCCGTTGCACTAGTGGCTTATCCTCACAGAGACAAGTGTTAGTGATTACCCCTACTCAATAATATACAATACATTACCAGGTACGTAGATTGTCGTGCCTGACAGTCATGACAAATCACAATTTCATACGAGTGAAAAAAGCTTGAACGCGCAATTCATTCAACGTTCCTACGTCTGCTAATAGAAAAATATAATATAAACCCCTGTGGAAATCATGAAGCAGTAGGAATAAAGATTATATGCAACACGCTTAATACAATACAAGTGCTTAACCATTGAGCCCAGGCGGGCAATACTGCATCTCTTATTGAACACCTCTTCTATTACCAACACCATGTAAAAAATGTGTACAGTGCACTAAATAATAAATACAAATCATAATTAAAACCGAGCGAGGGGGATTGCTGCTATTGTACTACATTGTTCGTCTA
The DNA here is from genome assembly GCF_964204655.1 of Triturus cristatus. Taxonomy (NCBI): domain Eukaryota; kingdom Metazoa; phylum Chordata; class Amphibia; order Caudata; family Salamandridae; genus Triturus; species Triturus cristatus. The sequence goes on along the minus strand of NC_140587.1, from coordinate 343,457,255 downwards.
CACTATACAAGTCTTTAAAGATGTGTGATTAAATCTTGTTCCATATTAAGACCTATGGAGGTACGCGTATTGAGTGCAAGAATATAACATGATTCAAGTTTTCTCAATCTTTTCTCTCGATTACCCCCTCTGACATTTGGCGGTATACAATCAATGACAAAATACATTAAACCTTTCTCATTTTTCTCATGGTGAGATTCAAAATGTCGTGCCACAGGGTATGACTTGTCCCCATTTCTGATTGCCCTAAGGTGTTGCAGGACCCTCTTATGGACCGGATGAATCGTGCTGCCCACGTACCTCATGCCACACGGGCATTGCAGGACATAGACAGCATAGGGGCACATGCATCAAGCAAACCAAAAGCGATTCCTTAATAGCGAGAAATAAGGAATCGTTATTAAGGAATCGCTTTTGGGCATGCATCAACAGATTCGGTAAATTATAGCGATTCCTTAAAAATCGCTATTTTTACCGATTAATCAATAGCGGGTCATGCAAACTCCAAATAGCTAATAGCGAGTTCGGTAATACCGAATTAGCTAATAGCGAATTCGGTAATAGCGAAATCGCAATTGACTGCGTCGCACCGGGAACGTGCAGATGACATCACCAACCAGGAAATACTGCAGCCCCACCCACATTGCCTCGACAGAGGAGCAAACAGGAGCTGTGACTGAAGACTGCCTGTGCAGAGTGAAGCCACAACAACTGAGCCATCCTCAAAACAAATACCTGATGGAGAAGGAAGCACCATCCAGCGCTGAGGCTGCACGCAAGCGCAAGCGCAAGCGCAAGTTCTCCGACAGGGAGCTGGAGCACCTGATAGAGGGAGTCAGCAGCAAGCACGATCGCCTCTTTGGTAAGCTGTCCCTCAAGGTGCCTGAGCAAGAGAAGCGCCACATTTGGCTGCGCATCCGGGAGAGGGTAAATGCTGTAGGTGTGACGCCCCGCAGCATCGACGACCTCAAGAAAAGGTGGTACGACCTGCGGAAGCGTGCAAAGGAGAGGGTTTCAGAGTGGCTCCGGGAGGCAAGCAGAACCGGAGGCGGCCCTTCCACGGTCCAAGCAAACACTGCCCTGGAGGAGCTGGTGGAAGGAACAATCGAGCGGGAAGCCGCCGTGAGAGTGACCCAGATGGACACGTCCGGCGCAGCCACAAGTGCCCAAGGTAAGATGCATGCCTGTGCCCATACCCAGCATAGCGTAAATCCATTTCCATGCCCCAAGCAGGATCTGAGTGTGTATGCAGCTTTGGCACACACAGCTTTACTCCTAACACTAGTGCATCATGGGAGTTGTAGTCTAGTCAGCCCAGTGTGCATGTACAGGAGTAAATGCAATGACCATTCACCACATCAGTTGAACATGGATAGAGACTGTTTATTTAGTGGATCACAGAGGGTCATGTATGTGTACAACACTACGTAGGTGTAACTATCCCAATAACCATGCACTGTTTCACACACAGATGCATCTCCTGTGGATTCGAACGACAGCGGGCGGCTGATAATATCCGAGACACCTGTGGATTCCGACCTGGAGACAGCGCAGGATGCGCATACATCACCTCCACCTGCCACCCCACCAGCACCACCACCACCAGCACCACCAGCACAGGCACCAGCACCAGCGCCACCAGCACCAGCACCAGCCACACCCGCTGCAGCTACAACAGCCACAAAAGCGCAGAGGTGCAGGTCCCAAGTTGCGCCCTTGCAGGTGATGGAAACACCCTCCACACAATTGGGACACAGTCTGCGCACCATCACACCACCTGATGCACCACCTGGACGCGCAAGACTCACACAGCGGTGCAGGGCTCGGCCAAGTTCCGTCTCCTCAGGCGACCTGGATCTCCCACACACTTCTGTCATCGAGGAGAGGATGCTGCGTGTACAGCGCCTGCAGGGACGACACATGGCAAACATTAGCTGCAATATCGTGCGCCTTGCTAGAGAAATGCGTGCCATGACTGCGGCGGTTACGGACATGAGCACGGCGGTTAGGGACATGACCACTGTGGTGGCAGAGGGCAATGCTCACCTCAGGGAAGACATCCATGAGCTCACCCGTGCCATGAGGGAGGGCCATGAGTGCGAGAAGAGGAGGCACCGACAGCAATTGGTGCATTCCGCTGCCGCTACAAAGGCGATCACACGTCACAGCAACAGTACCGCAGTGTTGGCACGCCGCTCTGTGTCCTTGCAGGTGGACCTTGGGCACTTCTGCGGGGATGTTGCCAAGGCACTAGGGCAGATGACCACTGCTGTTGAACACCTACAGAGCAGCACATGCAGTGCTGCTGCTTTGGGAGGGGATGACGCCAGTGAGGCTGCCTCCAGTGTCAGCAGCGTGTCACTGCCAGAGGCCAGCACCAGGCGCCACAGTTCGCGGGCCTCCACGGGGACAGACCGTGGTGAGGCATTGGAGACACCTGAGCGGAGGCTTGGGGTACGTGGCAAGCGCCACTAGACAGATACACAGACATGCCGGACCATGGTGGGGCAACCATGGACCTCCCCTTTCTGAGTCTGCACAGGCGTGACTTTAACGCACATTTGATTTTACTTTTTTCCTGTGGAGCATTATTTCCATTGCTTGTTTTGTTGCATATACCGCAGTGTTACTGTGCATTAAACAGTTGCACCCCAAACAAACTTGTAATGTTCATTCTCACCTGATTCAGAAATGATGTTGCATGATGTATGTCCGCCTCCTGTGGCCCTCTGCTGTGTTAGGGACGTGTGCCTGTCATTGTTGGGCGGGTGGTTGGTCATCCCGGTGGTGGTCATTCCTGTCAACCTCTATGGGTATCCCCCTTCTGGTCGCAATGTTGTGCAGCATTGCACATACAGCAATAATCCAGCAGCAGGTTTCAGGTTTGTATAGCAAGGCGCCGCCAGTCTTATGTAGGATTCTAAAGCGACTCTTCAGAATCCCAAATGTCCTCTCTGACATTCCTAGTGCTTATGTGTGCTGCGTTGTGGCGTTGTTCCTGTGGGGTCGCTGGATTGATGTATGGGGTGAGTATATATTCACGCAGGGCGTAAGCACTGTCACCTAGAAGATAGAAGCAAAGACTTAGCATTGGTGATGTCTATACATGTGTGGTGTTGGTGTGGGGAAGCGTAATTTGTACGTACCAAGCAGGAGTCCCTCTCCAAATTCTCCGTTGATTAGACGCCTGTGGATTCCACTGTGGCGGAATATGTAGGAGTCGTCTGTGCTCCCCGGGATTTGTGCCACTAGGTCCGTTATGATGTGATTGGCATCGCACACAACCTGCACGTTGATTGAGTGGCAGGACTTGCGGTTCCGGAATATGTACTCATTTGCTGCGGGTGGACATATGGGGATATGCGTACAGTCGATGCATCCAATTACATGGGGGAATTGTGCCACCTGGTAGAATGCCTGTTGGTTGCGGTCCAACTGCTGTGGGGTTGTGGGGAAGCTGATGTGGGTGTGTAGCATTGTCAGCATGGCATCTAGGAATTTCTTGAAGAAGCGTGAGAGTGCGCTTTGCGATACGCCTCCGGCTACCGCAATTACCCCCTGGAAACTCCCTGAGGCCAGTAGGTGCAGGCTGCATAGGACCTGGACGTGTGCAGGGATTGCATTGGTCCGGTGTGTCTGGTGCTGCAGTGATGGTTTCAGGTCTGCAATGAGGTGCATGATCATGGCACGATTGAGTCGATACTTCTCGTACACCTCGTCCTCATTCTGCCCGAGCAAGGTGATGCGCAGTCTGACAACTCTCTCCTGGACTCTTCTCCTGCGCTGTCCTGCCGCATTGATACGCATCCTCATTGCAAGCACGTAGAGGGCTGCCATTTTGTGGTAGCCAACAGGGTCTCCTGGGCGACATTTAAGGGTTTGGTGATTGGCACAATCAGTTGCACATGTTGAAAGTGTTTTTTTTTATTCACATGACTTTTTTTTAACTTTACCTCCAGGTTCTGATTCCCCTTATGTAGCTCAAGCAAAAGAGCGATTTTTGGGGTTTTCGGTATTTGCGACTTTTGTTGCATTGGGGTGCGATTCGTTATTTGCCATTGGCACTTTCCGGGAGCTAATAGTGATTTCGGTATCTGGTCATTCGGTGTTTAGCGATTCGGTAAATTTGCTTTTTGGTTATTTGCGATTCTGTATTTTACCGGATTTATTTTGCGATTCGTTATTGGCTCACATTTTGGGTTCATGCATTGGAAATCGTTTTTTTTTATTCGCTAACGGGTGTTATTAGCGATTCGGTATTTTACCAACTGGATTTTTGCTTGATGCATGAGGCTGATAGTCTGTTTTACAAGAATAGCAGCCTTTAATTTTCTTTATTCTTTTCGAAAGGCCTAGTGTATAGGAAGCGGTGTTCTTGCCATAGCTGCAGGCCTTACATTTGGTACATTTCATAAAGCCTTCTCTTCTCGATAACCAGGTGCTCCCTGTTGTACCCTGTATCTGTTTGGTTATCATGTTGGTGACTAGCATCTGTTTGAAGGACCGCGCTTTCCTAAATGTCATCGCTGTTTTTTTCTGGACAAGTTTACCAGAAGGGGATCATTGTGAATTAGGTGCCAATGTTTAGAGAGAATACTCCTTACTTGCCCATGGCTTTTGTTAAAGGACGTAATCATTTTTATTTGATTATTTTTGCATTGTTGTAGATTGATTTTACTGCGACTATCCTTAAAGAGAATATCCTCTCTAGTTCTTTTTTTGGCTCTTGTTATGGCATTCACGTTGACCTCGTCTGCATACCCTCTTGCTTTAAAGCGATTATGCATGCAGGTGAGTTCTTGTTCGCTCACTGCCTCTTCACTCCAATTGCGTATTGTTCTTAGACTCTCACCATACGGGATACTTCTGATAAGACTATAAGGATGGAAACACGTTGCATGTAGCAATGTGTTGCTAGAAGTAGGTTTCCTATATAGCTTCGTATGGACCTTTGACTCTTTGATGTAAATCGTTAAGTCTAAGAAATTCACTGTAGTTTTGCTGACTGTGCTGGTAAATTTCAAATTTAGGTCATTGATTTGCAATTTATCAATGAAATTTTGATCTGTCAGTTCCGGTCCTTTCCAAATAATAAAAAGGTCGTCGATATATCAACTCCAAAGCAGCACATTTTCCTCCCATTCTCTCTGATGGATGACCCTGACCACCTGCTCCTCCCACCAGCCCATATGCAAATTAGCATAGCTGGTGCGAAGCAGGTGCCCATCGCTGTACCGCAGATCTGGTGGTACAGCAGGTCATTGAAGAGGAAGAAGTTATTCTTCAGACAAGTGGAGATCATTGATAACAGCATCTGGGTGTGTGACCATAGTTTATTAGGGCGATTCCCCAAGAAATATTTGGTAGCCTTAAGTCCATCCTCATGCCTAATGCTGGTATACAAGGTAGAGACATCAATTGTAACCAGCAATAGGTCTTCTTCCCAGGGGAGGTCATAGACTTTTTTCAGAAAATCTCCCGTATCTTGGATAAAGGCTGGGAGCGCTTGCACTAAGGGACATAGGAAAGAGTCGATAAATTTGGATGTATTTTCGAAAGCACCCCCAATGGCCGAGATGATCGGACGGCCTGGGGGATTCTCAATGCTCTTATGCACCTTAGGGATCAAATAAAATACTGGTACAACAGGATTGACAATTTTTAAAAATGCTAATTCATCTCGCGTTATCAAACATTGGCTATACCATGAATAAAGTTGATCATTGAACACTTTAAAACTAGTATGCATTGTTACTTCCGTGATCTTAGCATAGTTGCTAGGATTGTTCGATTGTTTGTAGGCCTCAGCGAGATAACTGCTCTTATTCCACAGAACTATATTGCCCCCTTTGTCGGCATTGCAAACTATGCAGGTATCATCCATTGTGAGTCTAGAGATCAGTGCAGAATATTCTTTTTCGTGCTTAGACAACGTTTTATGTTTAACACTTATGCATTTCTCTAAGTTCTTTAGGTCATTGATGACTAGTTCATTATAAACATCTACTGAGTCCCTGGTAGTCAGCGGGATGAATCTGGAGGGCGGTTTGAACTTCGTAGGATCACTGCCTCCAGTGTCCTCTTTCTGCTGTCTTGCTATGTCTTGTGCCTGACTGGCAGATATGTCTTGTGCCTGACTGGCAGATATATGTTCGCCGATTGTATTTGTCACTCCAGTCTCATTGCCCATAGAATCAATTGCCTCATCCATAGGTCTTAGATTAAATAGGAGATCCATATCGTTCACAGACAAACTTCCGGGATGTGTGTCTTCCAATGGACCAGGCCTAGCAGATAGTGTTCCTTTATTCTGAGCCGAAGCAAAATGTTTTTTTAACTTTAGTGATCTCACAAATTTGAAGACATCAACTCTTGTCTTAACATAATCGAAATCTGCTGGTGGGCAATACGATAAACCAAGGCCTAGGATATGTTCTTCTTGTTTTGTCAGAGCAATATTGGTCATGTTAATTATTGGACTTTCTTGATCGACTGAGACATTCATTATTGCTTGTTGTTCTTTCCTCTGCCAAAGTTTTGCCCCCTTGCGCCTTTGTTGCCCACCCCAGACAAAATAGGTGGGGCGCTCCGCTCCGCTCCTACCCTGAAAGTCTCGGGGGGATTCGTCAAGCGGAGGCCGAGAAAAAAGGGGGGTCCCAAAACACGTTTTCCCCATGCAATTTTCCATAGGGACCTTTAGTCCAAGGTACAGCCCGAACGGCTGAACAGAATTACTTGAAATTTGGCAGAGAGGTAGGCCTCAGCTCAGGGAAGTGCCTTTTGCAGGTCTGGTGCCAATCTGTTCAGTAGTTCCTGAGAAAATCAAAAGTAAAATCATATATATATGTGGGCGGAGCCTAACCACACATCTCATCCTGAGATCTGATTGGCTGTCAGCACTTCATCCAAGAAGTGTTGGCAGCCATCTTGGGACCAATATACATGATAGCACCTCATTAAAAAGCATTGCAGTTAATAGAAGGTTTTAAGACTTTAGTTACATTATAAATCATTTGTTGATGGTACCATACTCATTTTAGGAATTGTGGTATGTTCTAAGGTGATTTCACCATGTGAAAAAGCCTTCTGCTGGGATATCATGATTGAGAGAAAAATATTTTCTCATGCTTTTCCCACAGAGGTTTGGAAGGTGATCTATAAGCTAAACTGAGAGCTTATTTTCTGTAAATTCTCATTATCTTTCTCAGTCATGTGAGAATGAAGTCTGACATTCTCAGTAAAACATGTACATCCAACAAGGGCAGAGACTGTCAGTTGATTCCTTTGTGTTCTACTGCAGCTTCCCAGAGTGTTCCAAAGAACAACTAGAGCGCTAACAGTCCTACTTATGATAAACGTATGGCACACCTGAAGCCATCTTGCTTGGATTAAAGTGGTAACTCTTAAAACATTTAATTTAAAAAGGAACAAAATGAGGGGGTTCATTTTTCCATAACAAGTATGATTAGTGCTGCAGAAAGAAAATGAGGGCACATTTTGAGTTACTTCTCAAATCCTCTTCTATTTCATTAAAAAATTCTGACATGCAGACTGAAACATGCACTTTTAATACCAGGAGCAGACTTCCATGGTGAACAGTCGTTTTACTACAGTGATCTAATGAGCAACTAGAGTGCTAACATTCAGAATTTATGGCAAATGTGTGACATATCTGAATACCTTCATGATGGAATCAGAGTAAAAAACTGAAAGCATTTCCTACTGAGGAGACTGCAGTACATGAGGAAATTAGGAAACTTCATAACAAATAAATATCCCAAGATGGCCACCGGAGACAAAAGAGCCCAAATGTAGCCCAAAATCACCCAGATGTAGCCCAAATATAGCCCAATGACAGAAGTGTGCAAAACACTTATTATTTTGTGTTTTTGCAGTGTTATATAGTGCAGACTTGTCAGGTATTGGAGTGCTTTACATGAGCATTGGTTACATCACACAAGAACAAATTCATTTTGGTTGTAGACATGGGGAGACTAAGTGATTTGACCAGAATCACAGAATGTCGAGCTAAAGCAGAAACTCCAACCTGGTTCCCCAGTTGCAAAGTCTGCAGTTCTGGAAGTAACACCACATCCTCTCCCCTAAGTGCAACATTTAATCAAGTGGTCAACTGGATAAAAAAACATAAAGATAACAAATAATTTAAAAGTGCTTTGTCGCTATTTGAAAACTCCGAAAATATGTCCTTATTTTAGTCTTTTAGAGCACTAACCATAATTTTGATGCCAATAAGACACTCTCATATATGTAATTTCTAAAGGAAATGCTCTAGGTATTACAGTTTTGATTACATCAAGATGACCTCAGGCGTTCCACACTTTTGTAATAAATATAGAATGTTAGCAATCTAGTTGTTCATTAGGATACTGTTGAGAGGCAGAGGCCAGGGGCACGGACTCTGAAAATTGAAGGCAGGTAGGAGGGTGCAAAGGCAACAATTTAACCACACTGAGCAGGCAGGAAGGGCCGTGGCAGCACACCAGACTATGGAGGGCAGTGGAAAGGGGGGCAGGGGCAACAAACCAACAATACAGGACTTGCAAGAGAGGCTGTGGCAATGTAATAGACCATTGTGGGCAGAAGGAAGAGGCAATGGTAGTACAACCATACATGCCAACAGACCCGATTCAGCCAGGAAACGTCCAATGTTTTTAAGCTCAAATGGGCTTTATTTGATCTGTCTCCTGTCTACAATCTCCTCTTTTTCAATGTAACTCAAAGGGGAAAATCAATACCCCAGTTTTTTTTCAAAATCTCCCTCTTACCAAGTTCAAAATGGTATGGTACATTGGATCATGGAAGGAAATGGGGTAGGGACATGGACTTGGATAACAGAGGACAGGAGGGACATGGAGAGGTGCACCAAACTCACCCTGCAGGGCAGGCATCAGGGTTTGCAGCAGCACAATACACCACACAGGGCATGCGGGACGGGAGTGCAGCACAACAATCCATAGAAAGAAAGAGGGAGGGGACAGGACCATGCACATGGACAACAGAGAACAGAGGGGCAAGAGGCAATGGTAGCTAGCTGACCATAATGGACAGACAGGAGAAAAAGCTGCAGCATAACAGACCATAAAGGGCAGGAGGGACGGATCAGGGGCATTACAATGGAACAGACAAGCCAGGAGGGAGGGAGTAGGGGTCTGCACATGTAAACAGAGGGCTGGGGGCAAGGGGGCAGGGCAGGAGCAGCAAGATAGCCATGGAGGTCAGGCAGGATGGGCACTAGAAGCAAGACACACCAAGAACAGCAACAGTGAGACTGTGATGGCATGCACACAGACCATGGAGGGAAGGTGGGAGGGGGTCAGGGGCAGCTAACTGACCACACAGGGAAGGTGGGAGGGGCCATGGCAGAACAGAAGACCATTCATGGCAAGTGGGAGGGTTAGTGGCAGCACAATGGCTATGATGGGCAAGAAGGAGGGTGCAGGGGCATGCACAAAGGACGATGGAGGATAGAAGGGAGGGTCAGGACCTGTGCACAGACAAGAGAGTTCAGGGGAAGGGGCCTCACAACAGACCGCACGGGGCAGGCAGGAGGAGCAGTTGCAGCACAACAGACCAGGGAGGGCAGAAGGGTGTGACAGTACAATGGACCATGTAGGACAGGAGGAAGAGGATAGGGGCATGGCATGTGGACAGGCAGGGTGGAGTTGGCAGGGACAGGTTACAGTCATCTGACAATGCTAGGCAGGTCGGAGGGGAGTGGCAGCTCAACAGAACACTCAGAGTAGATAGGAGTGGCAGGTCCATGGAACATGGTGGGCAAAAAGGATGGCGCAGGGGCATGCACAAAGACATCGGAGGGCAGGGGGAAGGAGAATAGGGGCAGCAAGCTAAGCACAGAGTTTAAGCAGGATGTCAATGATGGGGCATTGAATTGGGCAATGGAGGGCAGGAGGAGTGGACTGGTACATCATACTAAATTGAGGGCAGTGGCAGCACATCAGACCATGCATGGCAGGAGGGAGGAGGCTAGTCTATGGATTCACACAACAGAGGATAGGGAGGAGGGGACTGGGGCAGCAAGCTAACTGTTCAGAGAAGGCAGGTATTAGGAACTTTATTGTTTTTAAAACGTGTGTCTGTGCGAACTACTTAAAATATTAACAAGTATGCGGCATAATCTCACTTTTATTCAGGAAGAAGAGGACGTTTGTGACTGTGACTCCGGGCTCACTTGGCAGAAACACCCCCTGACCCTCCACCCCCTATCGCAAAATGTAATGCCCGTGAAAAGGGTAGGTGAACACAGTGTTATATAGAACATAGTCCTGAGAGCACGATTGAAAATGAAAACTAGATATAGTGTATGGTATAAACTATGCACCAAAAAGTGTGATATAAGATGAACCGGGCGTGAAATATAATATGCAATACATTGTGCGCAATGACAGATTCATTGGAGAGCGCGAGATAGCACAGGCACTAGCGTGTGCTATGCGATATGCGCCTTGGAGTGTAATATGCACAGGGCAGTGTTGTGTAACCTAGCTAGTCTCTAAAGTTGTAATATGAAATATGTGCTGGGGAGTGTAACGTTGCATATGCACTGTGACAAAGATATGGATCCCAGATTGTAATATGTATGGCATAGCACTGTGCGTTATAACATAGGCATCGAGGAAGGCACGTTAGATGGGGCAATATAACCCGTGCGAAGACAAGTGTGGCATGACATATTCACGGGGTGGTGTTACAGTGCACATGGGCTAGAGAGTGTCATAGCATATGCACTAGCTAGTGGAATACAACACAGAGGTGTGTGGCACTCAGCAGGCAATGGTAGGTGTAACACAGCATTGGGCTCTGCCAGGAGCGCGCTGTGACTCTCAAGTGATGTTCGTCCCCTTTCCAGAGAGTAAAATAAAAAGTATTACACATCCGGCAGTGGATGTGTGTTTTATTAACCGTGAGGGGGGTTTCTTGCATAGTTTTGGTCGAATTTTTGTCGAATCCCCTTTGAATGGCTTGGTGTGCATGTGTATTAAATGTGCCCGTCGATAGCTACCCATGTTTGTATAAATAAACGACAAGGGTGTCTACCGGGATTAGGCACGGTAGGGCATCAGACATGTCAGAGCTTCACTAGTGGTGTAAATACATTCCACGTGGATTCATTGTATGCATAGTCACCTTTTAATGAATATCACGCAAATCGTCATGGTGATAGGTACGTACGGTTTGTCCAGCATGTCCTAGGTGTGTCTATAAATATATATTTTTTAAAAATAATAAAAAACAGTGGCCGGCCCTGGGGATTGGGGTCAAAAAAATATAATTAGGAGACAGGCCCTGGGGGATGGGGTCATCAGGGCCAATAAATTTGAATAAGAAGGGGAACCACACAGCCCCCCTTCTTAAAAAATTAAAATAAATAAAAGACTGGCATTGTGCCGGAGGCCACGCCCCCTCCTTGCAGCACTCTGCAAACGCGCCCCCTGGCGAGTTGTAAGTTGGGGAATTAATTCCTCTTCAATACTGAGGGTCCCTGAGGGCCAACTAGCCCAACAGGCATCTCCAGTATGTGCCAGGGAGCTGCGCTGCAGACAGGTGTTCTGAGGCCAAGCCCCTTTTTACATCTCTCTGCAACACAGCTCTGTGGCGCTTACTGGAGGTACCTAGTGGTCTAGTTTGACCCTAGGGACCCTTAGGATTCAAGGGGACTTAATCTCTCAACTTAGAACAGCCACAGGGCGCGTTTACACAGTGGTGAAGGGAGGGGACGGGGCCTGAGTAGACGTGTGCAAACACGCACTATGGCACGTTTTAAATTGGGGATATAATTTCCCTTCAATACTGAGGGCCCCTGGGGGCTAACTAGCCCACCAAGTGCTTCCAGTAAGCGCCACTGAGCTGCATTGCAGAGAGGTGGTCTAGGTCGTGCCACTTTTTACACCTCTCTGCAACGCAGCTCTGTGGCACTTACTGGAGGTACCTAGTGGGCTAGTTGGACCCTAGGGACCCTCAGGATTCAAATGAACTTAATCTCCCAACTAAAAACGGACACAGGGCGTGTTTACACAGTGGTGAAGGGAGGGGACGGGGCCTGAGTTAACGTGTGCAAAAACGCCCTGTGGCCTGTTTTAAGAGGTAGTTTTAATCCCCCTGCCCTATTATATACTAGGGGCTTACAGAGGAGGTCATGCTAATCACAGGGGGACCCCAACGCATAATGTTCCCTAGTGTATGTAGGTGTTTTCACTGTATTCTAAGTGTCTTTTAACATAGCACTGGCTCTAGGACTGGTTAGTCAGACTCAGTTACCACCAGTATCCGTCTGAAAAAGTTGAGGGTACAGGATGATTTTGCAACAAGGCTTCTTTCTGCTCTTCTTTTTGTTCTTTCTGCACGTTATCCTTCTTCCTGCACTTTTCTTCATCTTTGAGGACTTCTGTTGCTTCTTTCTGCACTTCTTTTTTTTCTTTCTGTGCATTTTTTCTTCTTTCTTCACATGTCCTATCTCTGTAGGCATAGTTAGAAATTAGCATTTAAAAAACCTTTGATATTCACAGAAAAAACCATAGGTTTCAGGCACGTTATAGTTAGGAATTAGCATTTAAAAAACCTCAGAAATTCACTGAAAAAAACATAGGTTTCAGGGGTGTTATAGTTAGCTGGACTTTTCACTTGTACAAAACCATTGAAATTTCCCCGTTATAGTTAGTTCAGCTAACTATAACTCGCGCGCCCGCAATGCACTGCTGATGACGTCACATATTACATCACTCATGACATGGTCAGTGACATCACTCATGACATCACTGATGACATCTCAAATGACATCACTCATGACATCACTGATGACATCATCCTTGTGATAGAGTGGCAGACCTCCTCTCACCCTAATATAACCTTTCATACACACATTCAAAAATAGAGACTAAAATTTTCAAAACAATGGACATACCAATACCAGTTACAACAACCTCTTCAGTAATTCTAAGATCCACATACACATCCACTCATTCACTAACAGTCCTATACAGTCACTCATACATGTACTCACTCATCATATGTACTCATACACCTATACATCCTGTTACACAATGCCACTCATCCATAGAGTTACTCACACACATAGTCACTCATGCTAATAAAGAATCAAACATACATTTACTTGCATATACAGTTATACACACACCACCACACTTACTTCTACGGAAACTTACACATACTTAGTCTTTTAAACAATCACTTATAGAAACACATACTTATTCATACAGGAACTCTTTCAATCTCTCACTCTCACATATACTCACTTATATTCACCAATAGTCACATATACTAGTTTAAAACATATGTAGTTACTCATAAAGACACTATTGAGACAGTCATTCACTCACTAACACACCCATACACACACTCATCCACCCATACAGTCCTGCACACATGCTGTCTTCAACACTAACACACAGTGAGTCACTCATTCATGCACCTATGCACTACGTAATACCCCCCACCGAACCATGCAGACACTCAGACTGATACTCAAAAAACCAACTAATAACCTATATAGACACCCATGTAGCTACTCACCAACCCATGCAGCCACTTATACACAAAGTGAGAGACTGATACAGATACTTACATATTTAAACGTTACTCACTAAGCCATGTATTCACTATGATACACTTAATCAGTCAGTTACACAATCAATTTTTCAAAAACAAATCATCCATTTAGACACTTATATACCCATTGATTCTTCCATCGACCTTGAGATATACATATATAAAACATATTTAATTTTCAAAAAAACACACATTCACTGGATGATGTCATTAGTGATGTCATCAGTGATGTCATTTGAGATGTCATCAGTGATGTCATGAGTGATGTCACTGACCATGTCATGAGTGATGTAATATGTGACGTCATCAACAGTGCATTGCGGGCGCGCGAGTTATAGTTAGCTGAACTAACTATAACGGGGGAATTTCAATGGTTTTGTACAAGTGAAAAGTCCAGCTAACTATAACGCCCCTGAAACCTATGTTTTTTTCAGTGAATATATATATATAGATGACGTGTTTGTCATTTGGAAGGGCACGGAATATGAGGCATTTGAATTTGTTAAAAAGATTAATGTCAATGACCTAAATCTGGAATTCACAGTAGATGTGAGCACCAGCAAAGTTAATTTTCTCGATGTAACGGTACATGTCCATGATGGAGTATTGGAGACTAGCCTGTTTCGTAAAAAGACATCAGGAAACACGGTATTGCACGCACATAGTTTCCATCCCCAACATACCATAAAAAGCATTCCATATGGGGAATTCCTGCGCATCCACAGAGCATGTAGCACCATTGCAGCGCGCGACCAACATCAGTTGGATGCCAAAAATAGATTATTAGCACGTGGATATGAGGAACTCAGCTTAAACAAAGCGATGATCAAAGCCAATCTCAGGAATAGAAATGATCTTTTGGTAGCTAAAAACACCGCGTATCAGGAAACTCCAGTAGTCACCAGTACTGTTCCTGGCAATGATTCTAGTATTAGTGAGATGAGATTGATCACAACTTACAGTAGACAGGCCAGGAAGATCAAACAAATTATCTGTAAAGAGTGGCCCATTGTATTGACTGACCCCACTCTAAAGACAGTACTTCCCAATACTCCTACCGTCACCTATAGGCGTGCGTTCTCTATGAGGGACGAGCTGGTCTCCAGTAGTCCGGAAGTATCAGCAGTTGGCACTTGGCTTACTCCCACTAAAGGATTTTTTAAATGCTCCTCGTGCAGAGCTTGTAAGTTTGGAACCAACACCTACCACTATGTGACACCTTTCAGCGACAAGCCCAAACATTTGAAGGGTCATTATACCTGTCGAACTGACCATGTGGTTTATATACTGCAGTGTACATGCAAACTTCAATATGTCGGCAGTACCAAGCTACAAGCACATATTAGAATCCTGCAGCACTTACGGGCTATAGTAAACACCGATCCTGCGTACCCGGTAGCCCGATACTTTAAAGCCTGTCATAACAACAATCTGAGCTGTCTGAACTACTTTGTCATAGATTCGGTACCTAAGCAAAAGAGAGGGGGTAACCGTGAAAAAATCCTTAGACAATTGGAATGCAAATATATACTGGAGTTGGATACCCGCACACCAGGAGGTCTCAATATTGGGGAAGATCTGCACCATTTTTTATGAGAGTTCCTTAGTTCTACACAGTAATGGGTTCGTCAATACATATGTTACACAAGGGTCCTCTTTCTGTTTACGTCTGATTTGCCCACATATGTGTGTACATAGTTACATCATTATGAATTTTCTACAGTCATGGACATGAGGGAATAGCCACTTTGACATTTCATCTCCTTCCCGGCCATTTGAATTTAGTTTCATGAGTTTACTATTTGGGTATTTTTTTCCTATCAGTTTCCTCGTGGCCCCGATATAGGTACACATTATGTGTTTTTAGTCGTGCTTTATTCACTTTGTCATTGTGCCACCTTTTTTGTGATTCTAGTAGGCCTCATATATAGGAGTATAAGGCTTTTGATACATTTCAGATTTAGTTTTAAATTATGCCATGTACATAGCGTTTAGGACAATAGGTTGATCTACAGTGTATGCTTTGCATATTTTCCACACGAGATGGGGGTTGTATATATCGAGCTGTATTTGCACATTTACATGCATTTTGCCAGATTTGCACATTCTTTATTGCGGATTTGCACATTGTTGCTGTATTTGCACATATACTTCTATTTAGCGTATTTTGCACGTATATTGCTTACTTTGCACAACATTGGCAAGTGTAGTTTTTTATATGTCGATTTCCCCCATGTACCTTATTGTACCAATTAATTTTGCGCATTTGAGCAACAATTTGAGTTTGTCTGTTTTCATTCATATGTGGAACAACATTTTAAAAATAACGACAGTATTTTTTCTATGCCTATACTCCAAGTATGTTGTTTATGTCCATCAGTAAGGTGGCTCGGACTTGATTTAAAAGCACTACGTTTTGTTCGTGTAAACCATGTGATCAAGACCGCTGTGCCGGTCGAAACGCGTCAGAACCGTTGTTTGTATGGAAATAAACTAAGCGAAAATACCTGTACCAGCGCATTTGTGTCCGTGTCTTGCAGCAACACCGGCTGGTGTTGCGAAAGGAGGAGTGGATATATATATATATATATATATATATATATATCCATTACTCCGTCGTCAAGCATTTGCAGAAAAGACGAAGATAGACCCAGGTTTGTGTGCTCCTTTACAGATTTATTTCACAAGCCCATACACCACCGCCATTACGCGTTTCCTAATATATTTGATCGAGGCCCCTCGGAGTCGAAATGCCTCATGCTGCTGGTGTATAGATATATATATATCTTCCAAAAGAAAACACACATTAATCCAATGACATGAAGCAAGCCCTTCACTTGAAATTCATCACACCTGTCTAGCCTACTAAAGCTGGGCTCGTGTTGGTCAAATCATATGCACACATATTTAGATGAGACTTTTCCATTGTGCATGTACCACATATCTTGTTTCTGACACAAAGCCCCTACAGCAGGTGTGTCTTCGCCAATAAATCCCATGGTGGAAGTTGGCTAGTGTAGTGTGCTAACCGATGTATGTCTGACAACCACGGGTGTCATATTGACCTAAAAACAAAACCATAATATCTGGTTAGCAAATTAGTAAGCAGTATGTCACACACACTGTTAAGGGCTGAACCAGACAGTTTCAGTGCATCCCTGAGTGAGGATTGCATCCATAACCAAATCTATATCAGCAATGCAGACAGATTTTATTAATATTGATGGTGCATGATAGTGTACCGAACCGCATATTTCATAGGCATAGAAATGCTATATAATTGAGCAAAAAACTGGCTACTCCGCAGCTACCTAGGTTCACTCAAGCATACTACAACCCGCAAAAACAACAAACGGTTTGTTATGACTCTACACATCACAACAGGTATGTATTCCTCACATAAATATATTGTCATCCAATATGTCAGCACAAGGAAGACAAAAAAGGAAGACAAAAAAACCCTGTATGCACTGTTTTTACAATTACAATCCCCACATCTGAGGATATCAAGCCTGCCAGGTGAGACAAGAGGAGCAAGGTAAGTGAGGTCCAAGCTGTGCTCACCTGCATTGTACAAATCACTTCAGTGTATCACAGACAATAGGCTAGTTGCGTGGCTCAAAACCGATGCATTGACCCATTTGCGTGTTGTATTGAAACCGTAGCGTTGCTCATGATCCGCGTGTCACCACCAATGCCTTGAATAACCCATTGAAGTCAAAGCGTCATGCGTCAAGCACAGATTGGCTATTCCAGTAATGATGCATCAGAAAAAACAACGTATTTGTAAAAAACGGGCTGGATGCAGGAAGGAAGTAATGCACTTGGAGTGACAGACTGATGTTATGTTACTTTCGCTTTTACTTACTTTCTGTTAGTCTGTGCTCAGTGGAGGAGGTTGCCAAAGAGTGTCTGTTGGAGAAATATATCAATAGTTATTATGAGTGTGGCTGATGTTACCCAGAAACCGTTCCCAGGATGCTTGTTTCCGGTCTAGGGAAGACATGGCTTAGCAGTTCGGACTGGACTGTTCCCATGAGGCACAGGGTCAAGACTGATTTGCATATAGCTGTGTCTGAACTGGGGTGGCAAAGTGAGCTAAAGAACGATGATGGATTCAACCCAGATCTGTGACTTGGGGTGAGTGTCTGTAAAGTTTCAGCGCCCCCTCTATCATCTCCTTGTGTTTGCTTTGTTCACCCTAATTTGGCAGGGTATGCCCAGACGTGGGTCCCTTGCTCACTTTGCCACTGGATTCAAGCTAGCCTGGCTTATGAGGGGTGTTACCCCAAAACCGGTCCCAGGATGCTTGTTTCAGGTCCAGGGCAGACATGGCTTGGAAGTTTGGGCTGGACTTTTCCCATGAGGCACAGGGTCAAGACTGATTTGCATATAGCTGTGTCTGAACTGGGCTGGCAAAGTGAGCTAAAGAAAGATGATGGATTCAACCCAGATCTGTGATTAGGGGTGAGTATCTGAAAAGTTGCAGCACTCCGTCCATCATCTCCTTGTGTTTGCTTTGTTAACCCTAAGTTGGCAGGGTATGCCCAGACGTGGGTCCCTTGTTTACTTTGCCACTGGATTCAAGCTAGCCTGTCTGATGAGGAGTGTTACCCCGAAACCCATCCCAGGATGCTTGTTTACGGTCCAGGGAGGACATGGCTTGGCAGTTCAGGCTGGACTCGTCCCATGAGGCACAGGGTCAAGACTGATTTGCATATAGCTGTGTCTGAACTGGGGCGGCAATGCAAGCTAAAGAACGATGATGTATTCAACCCAGATCTGTGACTGGGGTGAGAGCCTGAAAAGTTTCAGCGATCAGTCCATCATCTCCTTGCGTTTGCTAAGTAAGTATAGATAACATTGCCCACAAGCGTTAAAATTATTGCATATTCATAATTCCAGAATACAAATTGTACAGAACACTATTTGTGGGCTATGATGTACATCATTAATTCAATATAAAGCCAAGCACAGTTGCTCTGTCTAATCTTCAGAAAAACAATGTTACACATTAGGCAAATGTAAATGACATTCTTTGTGAGACAGAAGAACACAATCACAATATCTTTAAGCGCTGATGGGAGTTTTCCAGAATATAAGTGCTCCAGAACACTGGATGTGGGCCACTATGTTCAGTATAGGGCCAAAAAACAAACATTCTATGTAGCAGCTGGAGCAACAATGTGAGATAGCCAGTGAATATGAATAACATTGTCTACAAGCATGGGAAACCTTATGTGTTTGTGTGTCTAGTACGTGAGTGCTTCGGAATCCTATTTACAAGCTACAGTGTGTGCCAAGCATTATTTGGTACAAGGCAAGACACCCTATATGATGTTTGAAACAATAATGTTGCAAGGTAAGAGAGTATACATAGCGTTGCCTGTAGGCATTGATTATGTTACGTGCGCATATTTCCTGCGTACGAGTCCTCGGTACATTAAAACCAAGCTACAATGTACATCAAATGTAATTTAATGCAAAAAAACCCACAAAGTTCTATTGTTTGTTTAAAGTTTAAGGGTTGCAGGGTGAGTGAATACACATGAATTGATATGTGGGCAATGTAGACGTTGCATACTAACATTTTAGGAGTTTGAGAGCTCCAGGGTAAAGTTTCAGGTTACGATGGACACTGAAGTAAAAACGGGATCAATTTTATTACATGGTGTAAATGGACCACTTATCCAAACACACTTGATCCTGATTCAAAGGGTTGTCACTCCCATGGTAGATATTGGAGGCGCCATCTTTAAATGGAAGTTATGTATGTACCCAAGCACACACAAAATTTCAGTTTTACAGTTAGTGAATTAGATTATACATGAAACACAATAAATCAATCTTTGGTTTCTTTCTCGTATCTTTCTTCTTTTTAATAATTCCGTTTGTACAGTAGTTCCCAAGCCAACACGTGTTTTGTCGCCTTTGTATGATCGTACATGCGACTTGTTCACGGCTGAACACTTTCTTCGTATTGTGGTTTATAGTGCGACGATATTTCCAAGCCACACTAATCCTGTGGTGTGAGGGGAATTCCTAATGAGGGCTGCACTTCGATATCACGAAGACTTAAAAATATTTAAAATTTGTGGTCCCAATCTCTGGACTGTATAAAAAGCGCTGCCGAAGGGCGCAGCTTCCTCCTCACGCCGGACTCCAAATGGAAGTTGGTGCCCTTGATTCCTACGTATTTAGAGGCTCATTCTTCTATATTTTTGTGTTAAGATTGCAGAACTTGTCTAAGTATTTAAAAACAATTTCCAAGTAATAAAAGGACAATTATCTAGTGGATAATGTCACATGACCACTTTGCTGACACTAATTTAAGGGGAATCACTTATGCGGGAGATGTCAGGATTGCAATTTTTAAGCTTATATTTGTATGCTTGATTGCTATGTCTATCAAACCTCTCTCCTTTGGGTATGATTAAGGCTTTCCAAGCCGCAATTGTATAAATAAGGTAATATTCAAAATGTCGGGAGAGTGTGTTTGGAAAGCCAGCAGGGTAGTGGATAGCATAAAACAAGCACTGTCCCTAGCCAAACCAACGTGTAATAATACGTTGGGTCACAAAATTATAAACACCACCCCATGAGAAAAATTTACTGTTCAGTTCCTCGGACAGGACAAGACTGGTGCAGACTCTTAACTGTCACATTGATGTAATTAATGTGCTACAGCAATTTGAAATATCATCGCTGGTGCCAGCTGAAAACTTGTGATGCAGAGATGATAACCATAGAGCTACACTGGGACAATTACACTCCATTGCAAGGCTGCAAGTTTGCCTAACCTACGCTTATGTCAGAAACTCTACACAGTGTGGACTCTTGATTTTACTACAGAAAGTAATGAAACTCATTATTTGAGTTGAGACCATCTGATACTGTCCTTAAGTGGCAGATCCAACAGGCCTCTGCCTGTCTTAAGATAAGTTACCTATTGCCACCACTTTTGTTCATGGTGACATGTTTAATCGCATTGAACCAGATTTTAGTTTTCTTTGAATGTACCTGATGTATGTGAATAGCTAGTGGGCAATTATCATCTTTATGTTTAATGGCCCTGACATGTTCTTGTATTCGAAGCTACCCACAATGTAAACAGTGAATGTGATGTTATGATGGTGTTTATGAAGGAATTGATTGTATATTCTCTGTGGGTGTTATTGTAAACTGAGTCATTTTGTTGAGTCCCAAATGACATACACAGCAGTTGCCACATGTATGGAACCCAAATGGTTTTCCTGGGATCCATGTTTTTGGACGTTCTTTTTCATTTTCAACATAGCCTGGACAGAGTTTCTTTCTTAGAGTGCTGCCTCTACGATATACCACTTTGGGTTTGCCCATTACAGTTCCATCTGGCATTTAATTAGAATTGAGCAGATGCCAGTTCTTCCTTAGACTGTTATAAATATGGTTACTGTTTACTTTTCTTGCCCCTTAGGGTCGGTATTATGTAAATTTTGGACAAGGGTTGATTTTCTATCCAATTTTGTTTACTCTAGTCTCCGCCTTAAACAAGCATATGTCATTGTACCCTCTTTCTTTAAAGTCTGTTTTATTTTCTTCACATTTCTTTTTTTTATTTGCAAATTTTTATACAAGGAACAGTCACATTACATCAATCCAGGACATTGTCTAGGTGGCGACCATGACAAGGACACAAATCGACAGAACCAGATGGAGGTAGCACTAGAGCAGACCACAGTGATGAGTAATAATTATTTATTTATTTATTTATTTATGGTATTTATAAAGCGCTCTGCAACCCTACGGGCATCCTGGCGCTGTGAGAGTATAACTGAGACAGATGTGCATCATGAGTAGGATGAGTGATCAGTTTGTTTCTAGGGTAATTAAACTTTGGGGAATAGCCATGTCTTCACCTTTTTTCGAAATGCCATCAGTTCGCCTGTTTTCCTAGTAGCAATAGGGAGGCTATTCCAGAGATGGGCTGCCGCTATACTAAAGGCTCTGCCACCGTGGGTGGCTTTTCTGATCCTAGGTATACTGATGAGATTAGTGGAGGAGGATCGAAGGGTCCGAGTGGGTTCATACCATTTAAATTTATTTTGTAATGGTAAAGGGCCCACCCCATGCACTGCCTTTAAGACAGTGCATAGAGATTTGAAGAGGATCCTCTGATGCACGGGCAGCCAGTGTAGTTCAGCCAGTGCAAGAGTGGTGGAGGATCTTCGTCCTCGGGAAAGTGCCATTTTAGCTGCTGCCGCCTGGATGCTCTGAAGTCTGAAAATCAGATAAGCAGGAGATTCCAGTAACAGAGCGTTACAATAGTCCAGGCAGCTGAGAATAATGCTCCTGACTATGGTGGCTCTAGTCTGTGCTGGTAGGAGGGGCAGCAGCTTTCGAAGGCATCACATTAAGGCGAAGCAGCTGCTCACCTGCTTGTTGACATTGGTCTCTAGACTCAGGTTGTCATTAAAGCTGACCCCTAGGTTCCGCACTGATTTTACTGGAGTTAGTAGCTCCCCTGACTCCAGAGGCCAAATGTCAGCAGGCAGGCTTCTAGCAATTCTACCTACTTTGCAGTGCATTATCTCGGTTTTACCACTATTGAACTGTAGTGAGTAACTATTTAGCCAGGATGCCATTTCCAGCATGCAGGTGTGGAAGGTCTCGAGAGAGTCTGCATGAACACCATCAAGAGAAATCATCAGCTGCGTGTCATCCGCATAGTTGATCACGCTAATGCCGTGAGCCTTGATGATGCCCATCAGGGGTTGCATGTAAACATTAAAAAGGATCGGACTGATCGCAGACCCCTGTGGGACCCCGTGTGGAACTGTAGAAAACTCAGACTGGTATGGAGGGAGTGCTACTGCCTGCCATCTGTCCGTCAGATAAGAGCGGAACCAATCGAGCGCAACTCCCTCAACTCCAAAGCTTTTCATCCTTGTCAGCAGGATGTCATGACTCACCGTATCGAATGCGGTGGACAGGTCCAGCAAAATTAAGATTGCTGATTCTCCCCTGTCCGCCCTCATTCGCAGGTTGTCCAGGACCATCAGCAGAGCTGACTCGGTCCCATGGGCTGGTCTGAAACCGAATTACTCCTCTTCAAGGATGTTGTTAGTTTCCAGGAAGAGGGACAGAGATCTGCTGACCAGCCATTCCATGATCTTAATTGGATACGGCAGGAGCGATATAGGTCGTTAGTTCTTATGGCAATTGGGGTCCAAGTTTGATTTTTTCAGTAGGGGGGTGACAACTGCCAATTTCCATTCTTTCGGTACGATACCTGTGTCGAGGGATTGATTGCATAGCTGACGAAGTACTGGAAAGTGTTCCGCCCCAAATTCCTTTACTATTTTGTGAGGTAGGGGGTCCAGTGGGGATCCCGATGTTATATTTAGGGCTGTATGCGCAAACTCTTGTTCTGTCGGAGTCTCAAATTTATCCAAGATAGCCTTTGGCATGGGGTGTCCTTCTTTTCCTTTGCTCTTCTTTCCGTTCTCCATGCTGCTATTACGCTTCATTGAGGTGGGGGCATCCTTCATGCCCTCAATTATTTTGGTAATCTTTTCCTGGAAGAAGGAGGCCAAACCGTCACATAGTTCCTGTGAGGGCTTGATTTTGCTATTAGCACATTCAGGATGGGACAGATCTTTTACTATCCTAAAGATGTCACGTGACTTGTTGGAGCTTTTTAAGATTAGATCTGCAAAATAGTTTGCCTTGGCTGTGGTAATCTCTTTCTTGTACTGAGTTATTGTCTGTCTCCAGAGTAGTCTATCCTGCTCTATATAGTTTTTCCTCCAGTGCCTTTCCACCCTTTTACATACATTTGTCAGCTCTTTCAGTGTTTCCGTGTACCAGGGCGCGGAAGGGTTGCCTCTTTTTCTGATTACTTTCATCGGTGCGATATGATCAAGTTTCCTGGTTACCTCATCGCATAGTAGGCGATAGTTCGTGGTAATATCGTTCTCTGGGTTAAACAAGGTCCCCACTTGAAAGAGGTCAGTCCCCTCTTCCTTTTTTTCTTTTTAATAGTCCCTTCCAGTCATGTCTGATGAAGGTCCTGATCTGCGTGTTCGCCAGTCCTATATTACCCAGAGTGTGGATATTGAATATTAAGAGATGGTGATCTGACCATCCTACTGGTTGTATCATTCCCATGGTTATAAGATCTTCTGCAGCGAAGATTAGGTCCAGAATATTTCCTTCCCTGTGTAGGGGTGGTTATCCATTGTTTTAGTCCGAAGTTGGCACAGGATTGTGTGATGTTGTAAAGGGCCGTGTCTAGTTGACCGTTGGTCCACAGGTTAAAATCTCCCAATATCAATAGTCTGCTATGGGAGATTGTCAGGTTGTTGATGACAGCGATCAATTCCTGCTGTTGCTGTTGCATAATTAGCAAAGATAATATCACACAATATACCCTATCTAACAGACTCTTCAATCCATTCTGTAATTGGCATCCACATTTTTAAACCCCTTGCTCTCTTTCTAAGTCCCTTTGTCTTGTAGATTGCAGATTCCATATTAAAGGTTGCCAGAAGTCTGGCCCTCCAAACAAAAAATGAGGGAGGGACAGGGGAGATCCAATCTTTCATAATACAAGCACGTAGAATCTCCATACAGATAAACAGAAAGGAAGTTATAGACTTCGATCTTCTTTGTGCATCAGCATCTGTTTTAATTCCTATCAATACCATCTCCCCAGTAATATACACTGTTGATCCCACTACCAATATCAAAAAGGATTGAATTGACGATATGAGGTCCCCCAGTTTTGAACAGGAGTAGAACATGTGGAGAGCATCTGCAGCTAGAGTACCACACCTGTTGCACTTGGTTCCTGCTCCTGTATCCCATTTCGAGATCTTGCCCAGTGTATAATATTAATCATAAATAGCCATATAATGTTGGGCATGCATCCAGCCCGTCATTAAAATTTCATTCGCCAGGACAATAGAGGTGCTTAACGAGCTTGTCTCTATATTTAACTTCCTTTTCCACCTTTCCTGGCAATATTGTAAGTCATCAGGCATTAACTTTATCAAAATAGAATAAAAAAAAACAATGGGTATATTATTCCCCAACTGTTCTATTAAAGGAAATTTTCTAAGTTGGTGCATACCATCTGGGGCTGATGTATTACAGAAGCTACGGATTTGCAAGTATTTGAAAAAAATCATATTTTGATAAACCATATTGTGCTTTTAGCTCTGTAAAAGATAAAAATTGGCTGTCTGGACTGAGGTCTCCTAGACGGAAGATCCCTTTCTGAGTCCACCTGGTAATAATGTAGTCTCGAAAGATTGGTGGAAGTGTCCCTAAAGCCTCAAACGGGATATAGGCATTTATTTACGGAAGAGCTAAAAGCCGCTTAACTCGCCTCCAAATAGCGAAGGCTGCCTTAAAAATGTTAAACTTGTTTTTTTTATAATAGCTGGGTTCCGCAAATTTTACTAGGCAGCAATTTGCCTTTTCACCCAATCCAAATTCATAGATTGATGGGCTATGGCTAGGTAGCAGCTTAGCCCTTTCTCCCACTACAAGAGGAGACATAAATCTCAAAGCTGCCGCCCAGTAATAAAGCAAAAAATACGGAATCCCCCAGCCTCCCGCAGTTCTAGGGAGCAACATATTTTTATATGCCCTTCTATGCCTTTTATGATCCCATAAAAATCTAGAACTGATATTCTCGAGCATTTTAAAATATATCGCTGGAAATTCCAGAGGTTTGATTCTAAACAGGTATATAAGTTTTGGGAGCACCAGCATCTTTAGAACGTTTGACCTTTCATGCAATGACAGATGAAATTTGTTTATTCTCTCTAAAGTAGCCTTAACTCTATCTACTACTGGGTTCAAGTTAATTTCAGGGATTTTATTGACGGGTGAGCACAACTTGATTCCCAGATAAGTAACTTCCGAGAAGGTAGAGATGCCATCCGGAGGGTTACCCCCACACATAATGTCTGAGTTTTTGTCAGGTTTAATTTATAACCAGACATTAATCCATACTGCAAAGCAAGGTGTTCAGTCGTTGACAGAGCAGAGGGAATATCAGTAGTGAGAATAACAATATCGTCTGCATATGCCAGCGCTCTATATTTGTGTCACCCACTTCTACAGGTTTGATGTCAATGGACTGGTTTAATTTAGACAGAAAAAAAATCAATATATAAAGCAAATAATAAAGGTGAGCTGGGACAACCTTGTCGCGTACCACGGCTTAGTGTGAAAGATTCTGACTCTCTACCCGACAGACGTATACACACATTGGGTAAATGATACAATGACTTAATAGCTTGAAGTATACCCAGCCCAAAACCCTTCCGATGCAGTACGTCCCAAAGAAAAGGCAAGGACACCCTGTAAAATGCCTTATCGGCATTCAGCAGGATGATCCCGATTAGGGTCTTTGTAGCTTCTGCCCAGTCCATCTGTGCTATCACATGATGAACGTGATCAGTCGTGTCACGGCCAGGGATAAACCCGTGCTGAAGTGGTGAAACAAGGGTGGAGATAATATTCGATAAACGAGCTGCCAGAACTTTAGAATAAATGTTGCTGTCAGCATTAATTAATGAGATAGGTCTAAATGAGGCAGTAGCACAGGAGGTTTATCTTTTTTAAGAAATACTGTGATAATTGATTTCTGCCAGGACAAAGGGGGTGAGCCCTTCTGAGTATCTAGAAACGTTGCCAGCAGTTCATTTTTTAAAGATGAAAAAAAAGTTCTAAAAAATTCCAAAGGAATCCCATCTTGGCCAACCGCCGTACCTACCGCAAGGGATAACATTGCTGCCTCTATTTCCTCAAGAGAAATAACGGCCTCTAGCCCTTCTTTTTGTTCTAGAGTTAGTTTTTGGATAACGTTATCTCCCCAGAACCTTTCAAAGTTGCCTTCTATATCAGTAGCATCTTCATTTGAGTACAACTGAATATAAAATTATAAAAAATCTCCAACATTTTTGCAGGTTCTGAATGGATTTGCCCTAATTCGTCCTGGATTGAATCCACCCTCCTAGCAACCTCCCTTTGCTTTAATCTTTTTGCAAGTAGACGACCCGAGTTTTCACCTATCTCATATAAATCTGAACGATACACCGCCGCTTGTGCCGCTGCCACGGCAGCAAAATTTTGATGAACCTTCATTTTCTGCACGGCCAAATCTTTTGCTATCTGCTCATAATCCTGAGTAGTAGTAAGAGCCATCATAAACTTAACTTCTAAAGCTCTTAGTTTATTCAACTGCTCCTCCTGTTCTACCTTTAATCTACGTTGTTTATTATTCGAGTAACTGAGGGTCTCCCCCCGCACCCCAGCCTTAAAAGCGTCCCATATCATACCATTTGAAGCAGATCCACGATTAATTTAAAAAAAAAAAACACTATCCATTTAGAGATTTGTGCCTGGTAAACAGGATCAAGCAATAAACATTGCTCAAATGTCCAGTTTTTTTTTAAGGGTCTATACAGTGTTTCTACATTTAATTCCAAAATAATAGGGTTATGGTCTGATATTATTTTTGGTTGGATATTGATCTTAGCATTAGTCAATAATTCTAAGGCAGTAAAAGAGTAATCCAATCGGACATGTTTCTGATGCGGGCGGAAAAAAAGGTGTAACCGGGGTCGTTAGATCTCTTCAACCACCAGACATCTACTAGACCAAAATCATTAAGGAGACCCTTAGTGGCCTTAAAAACCTTGCTACTAATGTTCTCATCTCCTTGCAAATGTAAGTTAAAATCCCCACATAGGATTACAGGAGAAGGCCATAAAGCCAATTCGATACTGATATCATTCAGCACATCGGGGTCGTCGGAATTAGGCCCATACAATGAACACAAAGTGAAAAGAAGACCGTCTATCCTCATCTCGATAATAGCCCACCGGCCGGCTTGATCAGTATTAACCCGCTTACATTCCCCCACCCATATTTTTATAAAATAGAAACACCCCTTGTATTCGACCCTTGCCATGTACAACACACTAGCTCTAAGCCGAGATCTTTAAGGCAGGCCCTGTTGTTCCATGCAATATTCGTTTGTTGAATACATAGCAATTCTACCCTCATTATTTTCATAATCTGTGCCATCATCTCTCTTTTTTTATGTTATTCAGCCTACACACATTCCACCAGCAAATAGCAAATGTATCCATTTTTTATCAAATCTTGATTCTTCAAAGCTATCAAACCATCTAGATATCACCCCCAAGTATTGATGTACCTAAGGGTTGCTTCCACCAGAGACTCTCTCAAAATACCTTTAGCTAAGAAAAGCTCAATAAACCATCCCATGCCTTGTGCCTTTACTGTAGGCCTGGGCAAAAATTTCGTTCCGTTCGCGGAAATTGCGATAATTTGACATTTTCGCGTTCCGCGGAGAGCGCGAAAATGTCAAAAATTCCGGTTTCCGCAGCTTGGCGATAATTTGTTTCTTGCTCGCGCTGTAAAATAATACATTCTCGCGCACGCGCGATCGCCTTACCTGAATCCCTGCGTTCGCCGACAAGTTTTCTTGATCCGGTCGCGTTCTCCATGAGATGTTGTATTGTTTTTAGCCATTTGCGCTGTCTCGAGACAGTTCGCGCCCGCAGTGACGTCATGCGTCGCGCGATCACGTCTTTCTTCTCGCGATCATGCACCGCGAGAACAACTCAAAACAAGATGGCCGCGCCCGCAAGCAACCACATGGGTAAGTTGGCGACCCGCAACCATGCAGAAAATCTCGCGAACATACCGGAAAAAAACTTCCGCATCTTCGCGATATTTCTGCTTGTTTGCGATAATTTTAAACATTTTCGCGATAATTTGCGAAGGTTAATTCCGCAAATTCCGCCCACCCCTACTTTACTGGTCCCTCTACCATACTGCTATATTCCCTATGTTCCTTGCCCCATGCCCTCCACCCCACCCCCCTTCCCAGCAACCACCCCTGTCCCCCCCACCTCCCCTTGAACCCACCCAAAAGAGACCAAGGGACTGAATAGTCCCTCTTGGAGATGGAAAGAGAGGAATCACCGCTCTCCCGCTCCCCTGTCTCCCTGTGAAACTACCAATCTGATCTCGCTCGTCTCGCTACCTCAGAATAACCCCTCACAGTGTCCTCAAAAATTCCTTCGCAGCTATCTCAGAGGTAAAAAATGAGGTTTTATCCTTAACTATAACCTTGAGCTTCGCGGGATTTAAAAGAAAAGCTTGTGCCCCTTTCACTTGCAATGGCAGGATTAATTGGCGAAGATGCCATCTAAGTTGTACTGTGGCCTGGCAGTAATCTGGAGTCATAAAAAACTCGCACCCTTTAGCTCTCCGCTTACGATTAGGGCATGCTAGAACATATAAACGCTCACGAAGTAGAAAATTGTAAGACAAATCAAAATTGCCCTAGGTTTAGTCGTTACCCCTCTAGAGCCTGCCCTCATCTGAAAGGGAATCTATGGGCCCTCTGTAGCTCAAGCTCCCATTTCCAGTTAATTAGCTCAGGAAAACCATCAGTGAATAATTCAATCACGAATTTCCGAATGTCACTCCCTTCTAGCTCCTCAGGGACACCAAGTACACGCAGGTTATTTCTTCTCGACCTGTTTTCAATGTCCGTTAACTTCCAGTTTATGTCACTGTGTGTCGATTGAAGGGCAGACACCTCAGCCTTCTGAACTACTATCACATCCTCTAATGAGGAAATTCTACCTTCAGCTTCTCCTATTCTGGCTGATAGCTCCGAACAGGATTTAGCCACACGTCGCACAGTATTTTGCAGTTTGCGTACAGCCCCCTGAACTCGGAGGCTCTCCGCCTTTGTCTCCTCTCGGTGTGACATAATGGCATGATATATTGTTGACAATATTGGTCTCTTCAAAAAAAGGGTTCGAATCTACGGTGGTGTTGTTTGGCAGTACTGCTGCATAGGAGTCTGTATAAGGTCCTAACATTGGTGATCCATCATTAGTTATAACTTGCCCTGGCAAGAGATTATTAGGATGAGACAAGTCTTGCGCCTTTCGTACCGTGCATCCCCCTTCTTGTACTGATGTATTAATCTCCTCATCGAGAGGCGCAGAGCTAGTGCTGCTTCAGTCATCCTCCCAATCGAGATACAGACTCTCTTCCTCTGAGATGGCTGAAACATCCGACATAGAATAAAATTTAGCCCCAGAGCCACAGGAATTCGCCTCCATGGCGGTTTCTGCTGCAATGGGGTGATTATCAATAACCAAGTCATCAGCAGCGGAAGTAGTCAAGCCATAAAGTAAATCATGGGAATTGTTGAGCTGTGGCTCGATATTATTTTAGACCACAGGGTTAAGAGGATCATTGGACGAAGAGGCAGAAGTCCCTAAGCAGCTCGCCAATTTTAGTGTGTTTAATATACTGATAGGTGTTCCTTTGTACTTGCTCAGCAGTATCAACAGGGTCTGAGCTTGATTCAAATTTGTATTTGTCCTAGAACCCTGCTTCTTTTTCTTGAAAATCCCTGCAGTTGCTATTCTTGAACCGGAGCCCGTAACCGCCACATCCTGACCAACCAAGGAGTCGGGATGCTCTTTGAAGCCGGACTCGCTAGTGGAGCGGAAGCTTTCCTGTACACATAAGTCCTGATTTAGAGATATTTGTGGTGCATTCAGTGTAGCAATCAAAGTCGATGTAGCGGCAGCGGCTGTGAGCGTATTTGGGCCTTTGGGGGTGCACTGGGGTTTGCGTTTTTGGGCCCCATTCTCAAAAATTCGCTACTCCGGTCCTGGACTTCCCAGTCACTCTGAGCCCAGAGACGCCTCTCTGTGAGCCTGCTCTCTCCCCCTAGCCACCGAAGACCAGTCACAAAGCCACCGTTGCCCTCACCGGTACAGAAATGGTAGCAGCTGACCCCAGCCGTAAATAAAGCCACTCGGCGTTTGTGGGGGGTAATATCAAGTAGCTGTAACAGCCAAAGCATAGCCAGCTCCCACCTGCCAGTCACGGAGAGCATCTCGGGATTGACAGTGGCTCCGCAACTCCGCAGCTTCCCCTGCCTGTCTCCGCTCCGGGTCGCTTCAACTCCGCTGCAGCTCCGCTCGCGATTTCCAGCGGGCCGCTCCACTCCGCCGATAGCCGCCGATAGCATTTTCAGCTGTCTTCACCACCTCGCCAAGCCGACTTCTCACGATCACATCGGCTTCATTTCAGAGAAGTCAGGGAAGACAGCACGGTAAACAGGTCCCGCCGGGACTCACAGGGAGGGGAGTGCTGGAGAGCGCCGTAGTCCATCTCACTCGGACACGGGCGCGTCCGCCATCTTGGTCTCCTTTTCTTCACATTTTTAATGAAATTCACATCGTGGCTACAATTGTGTTGATTATTGTTTAAAAAATGAATTCAATTCTGGCATCTTTGTCATTCATGTTTATGACATGTCATTTGAAATCTTTATACTAGCATGCAATGGGTTTTTAAACTTTTGTATGTTTAACTTATTGTATGGTCAAGATTTTTTGTACATATTGTAAATAAGTTCTTTTGTATTTATGTGTATTTTGTAGCCCTGAAGAAGCCCATCTACATGAAAGGTGTTGGCTACTGTGGCTATTAATTTTAAAAGAAGAAGAATGATAACAAGAATAAAGAATTTTGATCAATATACATTTATCTGAGAATTATTTAGATTGTGCATGGAATATCATGAGTTTGATGTTGACCATTTATGAATAAGAAACAGTACTGTTTATTGAAAAAGAGTGCTGAACCATTATAATAGTTTGACCTAACTCAGCATTCAGAAGGCCATTCAAAGCCACGCAGGGTGGCTTAGCGTGTCTTCATGATGAGCCCTGCGTCAAGCATGTACCACTTTATGTGGAGCAAAAGTGTTGCAGGGCTCTTAGAAATAAGTCCCTGATGGAGTGAGGACTGCAACGTGTGCAGCCTTGTGAAAGTCCAGATGGGGTACGACAAAGCAGGCACACTGCCTGTACTGTATCACCTCATCCACATACACTACTGTTACAGTTTGTACAACCACACAGATGGCACTTGACTCAGTTTAACTGGTACTAGTGGAAAATGTCTATGTAGTGACAACATATTGTCCATATCTCGATCCGTTATGCTGGTATTTTTCTGGTCAAGGACATTTTGATTGTCTTACAATGTCAGACTATTTATTCAGTCATCATGTACATGTCTTGACTGTGTTAGCAATTTATTTATATTTTCACTCTGGCAAACATGAGTCCTGATGAGACCCGCACCTTCGAGCGGTGTAGGGAAAAGTACAAGCATGTACAGAAAGTCCAAAAAGCTTACCGGAAGAAGCAGAAATATCATATGCTTGCTAAAACTACGATACTTGGAACATTGCCAGACCCAGCATGTCAGTCACCACTTTGCCAGCTGGCCATGCCAGAACAGGGCCAAGCTAAACCAGACCAGACCAGGGCCAAGCCACCTCCAAGTGTAGCTCCATTCACTCCACCAGCATCCACACACCAGCATACATGGGCCAGGAGCCCACCTTCTTGGGACTCAGTGTTCCAATACACCATTATTCAGGAGCTCAAAAAACTCAACAGAAAACTGGACAGTGTCCCTGAGGAGCAGCGCTGGCAGGGAACCTGGTTAACAGACCTTAAGGAGACTATGGAATAGCTTGCAGAGCTGATGTGAACATCTTTATTTTTTGTTGATAGTTTTGTATTTATCATGGGATTTTAGGTAGATTTCAGATAGTATAGGTTTATTTAAGGTAAGTTTTAGATTTTAATTTTTTTTTTAATAGGTTTAAGTTTTTACATATTTTTGAGGTTTTAGCTGGGGGGTAATGTTTAGGATTTATTGTAATAAATGAAAAACAAAAATGCCCCAAAAATATATATTTGTTTAGGATTAAATGTGTGGGTAGTTTATTTATAGGTGTAGTTGCTGTTTGTATTGTGTGACTATGTGTGTTAAGAGGGAATGGGGTTGATGCTTAACTTGTCTTTTGTGTTATACTTGTAGCATAGATTAAGATAGGGTTAGGTAGGTTAAGGTAGAGTTAAGTTAAGTTAGTTTAGGATAGGATAGGCTAAGTTAGATTAAGCTTAGTTTAGATAGCAATAGCTAGGGTAGAATAGTTATTTGTACTTTTTATAACTTTCAATTTCTTAGATGAGAAATACAGTTTGCTGCTTTCATAACTGTTTGATGATTTACTGCATAGGAGTTGTCATATTCGCTTAGGTTCATTTTAGCACACTGTAGGAATTCCCTACAGTGTTTCTAGATATGTGCAGTGAGTAACTCAAGGGTATCTTCAACAATTTTTGCCCACTGTAAGTAGGCCTCTTTGTGTGAATGGACACACTGCCCAACACAGGTAGTCACCTACTGTTGCACTGTGTGTGTAAGTTATGTCACATATAACATAGTATTAGATTTGTCAACCCATAGTCACCATTCATGGCTGTGTTTTAACACACACTGGTGCTTGCGACTTATGCACTCACCCTTCACCATTATATCATGAGATCAGTGTTGTTTGCTGGTTATTATCCACTGGAGTGGCCCCCACCTGGTAGGAAACGTCAATCATCCTTGCCATTAATTACTTGCTAAGTGTGGCACTTCTTACGTGGTGATTTTGTGCAACTACTTGCAAGGTTAGATGAACATTTGCTGGTTATTATCTCCTAGAGTGGCCCCTACCTGGCCGGAAACGTCAATCATCCTTGCTGTTAGACCTGGCACCTTGGCGTGAGTCTCCCTTCCACTTTTTGTCGCTGTGCCTAATGTGTTATTATGGTGTTGGCCGCTCAGAGCACTGTGCCACCTCCAACCAGTGCCACAGTGCAAGTGCTCCCTATGTAAAATGTATATGTTGGTTGGATTCCATGATTGGCTTATTTGGTTTACTGTCAGACCCCAGTAATGTGCACCAGGAGTGCCCAGGGCTTGTAAATACAAATGCTGCTGGTGGGCTTGCAGCACTGGTTGTGCCACCCACAGAAGCGGCCTAGTAAAATGTGTCTAAGGTCTGCCATTGCAGAACCTGCGTGCAGTCTGGTACTGTCATGCTGACTGGGCAAGTGCACCCACTTCCCAGTCCCTAAACCTTCCCTTAACTTCATATTAGTCACCCCTATGGTAGGCCCAAGGACAGGTTGCATTGTAAGCATAAGGTAGGACAAGCCCTGATGTGTGTGGCATGTCCTAATAGTGAATTACAGCCATTTTCGTTTTTCACTATTGTAAGGCTACCTGTTCTCCATAGGCCAACATGGGCTGTTAGAATTGTTACATCCTATGATCCCAACAGACCCAGGGAACATGGTAGAAAATCGAGTTTAGTATGCCTGAACTCGTTCAGCCCGCCTCTGCTATGATGTGTATCTGCCTGTCTGGTTTGTGTGAGTGACAGGGCTGGGGAAACCCAGAGGGGCAGGGCTTTGTAGCCTGGTGTTGAATAGAGAGATTGACATCCAGATGGGTGGGAGGAGTGCACCTGGACACTGAATAGGGCTGTGCTCTGCCACCACAATGCTGGCTCCACCTCCTGTGGAGCGGCTGATGTCTCTGCCCTGCACCCTGAATAGAAAGGCATGTCAACAAAGTGCTCAAGAACTGGTTTGGACTGGGCAAAGGCCCCTCTACCCCAGAGGAACAAAGGAATTAGGGGAATAAGTATTGGGACCCTGCTCCCAAGAAATTAGATCCTGCTTGACAAGAAGAACCTCTGCCTGAGGAGAAGGAACTGGGAAAGCTGTAAGGAGGTGTACTGTCCCTGACCTGGGGGATTGGCCTGCAGTGGTTGACTTGCTGCTGGAAGGAGAGGAGAAAGACTACAAAGACTTTATTTCAACTAGTGCTTAAAAGAACTCCAAGGGCTTGTGCTGAGCTTGCCCCCTGAACGAAGTCCCAGGACCAGTGGACTTCACCCCCCAGCTCCCCAGAGTTCTTTGGAAGTGCCTGCTGCTGTTGTTGGGCCTTCTGAGGGACTGCGTGTCGCAAGGAGCTGGAAGCGTGACTCAAGAAGGTGAAGCGTGCCGCCGTCGGAGCTGTTGTCGTAGCATCTCGCAAAGGGTGTCGCCGCTGAAGCATCGCATCGAGCGGAAGCGTCTCGCATCATTCCGGAAGTATCTCGCAATGCCGAAGAAGCGTGTCGCCATCGCAGCCATCGTAGCTGACGCATTGCACCGCATCAAGAGAAGAGTCTCGCATCGAGGAAGAAGTGTGTCACCATCGCAGCCATCGTAGTTGTCGCATTGCACCACATCAAGAAAAGTGCCTCGCATCCACGGAGAAGCGTGCCCCCGTCGGAGCTGCTGTCATCGCATCGCGTAAAGGGGTGACGCCGCTGCAGCATCGCATCGAGCGGAAGCGTCTCGCAAAAATCGGAGAAGAGTGCCGCAGCCATCGTAGTTGTCGCATTGCACCACATCAAGAAAAGTGCCTCGCATCCACGGAGAAGCGTGCCCCCGTCGGAGCTGCTGTCATCGCATCGCGTAAAGGGGTGACACCGCTGCAGCCGACGCATCGAGACAAGTCTTCTCTCAACATCGGAGAAGCATAACGCATCTGGAAGATCTTCACGTCTTTATTTCTTTGCACCAAATACTTTATCGCATCAGCATCGTTGCAACACTTTCGTTGCCCTGCGTGTCGCATCTAAGGTACATTGACTTAAAGTGTCGCATTTAAGAACTTAAGAGAACTAAGCAAACTTTTACCATCTAAAGTAACAGTATTATGTATTTTTGTCGTTTAATGGTCTTGTGGTAACTCTATATAAAGAATCCTTATTTTTAATATAAAAACCTGTGTGGTGTCCATCTGTAGTGTTGTCACTTGGTTACTGTATGTGTTCACAAATGCTTAACCTATAACGCTCTGAGATAAGCCTTGTCTGCTCGCGCCAAGCTACCTAGCGGGTGAGCAGGGGTTATTTTAGGAGTGTAACCCCTTACCCTGACTGGAGGAAAGGTTCCCTGCTTGTCACAAGTACCTACCTGTGCCAACCAGAGAACCCGGATTCTAACACTTGCCATTGACTAGTTGCTAAGTTTGGCACTTCTTGCTTTTGATTTTGTGCACCTACTTGCTAGGTTAGGTGAACATTGGTCTCACTTCTCCTCTTCCCCTTGGCATGTGTGGCTTATTCCATGGATCTGTCACCTGGATGCTACTATCTGATATGTGTTTATATAGTAAAATTGATGTCATTTGTAGTTACACTCACACTAATTACATGTGATTACTCTCAGGGACATACGTATGCCAGTGTGCTTTACTACACTATTTATCATTTGACATAGAAAGAAAAATACTTATTAGTTGCAGTTGATGCTTACTGCCATCCAAGGGGTAGCATGGAGCTTCTACTTCAGTGACATACGTACGATACAAAAAAAGAAAGAGTCTGGCTATAGTTATTTGCGTATTCACAGTGCATGCATTAATATAGTACTTATGTGAAATCTTCAATGTAAGCACTGAGGCTGACGTGTGCATGATGACATTGTTGTGATTACTGAGTGAGATATCTGTGGATGTATGAGAATGTGCTCGTGGCTCACATGCCTCACAGGGCACAATTTGTGCATGTATGCAAATGTGTGATTGTTTCATATTATTCACTGAGTGTCACTCTAGTTACTGATGCTCATTGTAACACCATGAAGTTCAATAGTTCAAAGAGACTTTCAACATGATGTCATGGCAGTGGAAGTACATGATGCTTGGCCATGTCCATCCAGACCATATGATAGATATTGTAGTGCAATCGCATTGAGATTCTGAAAAGTGCATTTTGTATTTACACATCCACCATGGTCTAATTATTCCAACTTTCAACAGACGTACAACACACTGGTTCATGTACGTGCTTTTATTACAAGTGTTGAACTAAGCAATTTTCAAACACCAGTCCTTGGAGCAACAGTACCAACATTGTTTGAGAGCTAAGAGATGCCCAGACAGAGTTCAAGAGGGATACATGTCATGCGACACATCAAGGAGAGGATTGTTCCAGTTAAGAGGAGGTCCAAATTGCTATTAGGGAAGGTAGGCCACATTGACAGTCCACAAATGGATTTGATCAACAGGTGAGCATGCAAAAAGGGGACAGTACCAGGTACAAGGGCAGTGGCATGATCCTATACACAGATCCAATGAAAAACAGGCCAAGTGGCACAGACAAATGTTGGTAGGGATTGGCCTGTTGTAGAGGGTTAAAGTCACCATCTTCATCTTCTGATGTATGTGGTGCCTTCCTTGAGGATGGGGGTGTTGGTGCAGGGGGCATCTGAGGCTCACACACATCAGGTGCCGAAGATGTGGTTCCCTTGTCCCCATCAGCATTTACCTGTGCCTATAAGGAAGGCAGCAGAGCACTATATATGGTCAAGGATGGTGCATGCAGCCCCCAGCTGGGTGGCAACCTCAATGGTGTCACATCGGCAGGGCTTTTTGTTCTTGTCTCTGCCTCAGGACACCAGCGATGGCAGCAAGGTACTGTTTCAATCAATGGGGTGCAAGTTAGGGGCCACTTATTGCCTCAAAAGTGTCCTTATTGGGACTGAGGCACCTACACACACCCTCTAGGGGGCCTGTGATGGTCTCCATCCCCACCTGCACCTCATCTACCAGATGCCACTGTACTCCTGCCGCCTGCTGTTTCAAGACAACTGTGGGGTCCTCAGAGTCCAGGGCTGGGCTTGTGTTGGCAGATGGGATATATCCCAATGTAAGTGGTTCCTCTGGAGACCCTGTGATGCTGTCATCCCCTTCTGCAACTGAGAAAAGTGTTCCAATGGAGTCGAGGAGTTGATAAAAGGTGTCATTGTCCTTGGGGGGCAGGATGTTTTTGCCAGCAGATTGTTCATCCAGTACAAGTGGCTGCACATGAGGTGTTTCTTCTCCCTCTGCAATAAAATAGTTATGATAACGGTAGTTGTTGACATAAGTAATCTGGGCGGCATACAGATTTTATTCTCATTAACTTTGAGTTCAACATTGATGTGTAGGACATATGTTACTCTTAGGAGCTGTGGCCAAGTTGCACTTTAGTTGTCTTTCACATGGTATTATCTCAGCTTTAATCCCACTACTACTGTGTGACAAGGGTGGCTTTTGGTGCCAAACCACACATTTCAATAGAGTCAGACAGCTTGATGGCCTGCCCTGCCTGTGTTGGTAAGTTAATGTAAGATCCACATCTGCCTTGGTGATTAGCTTTCTTTTCCATGATGGCTATTCCAAATGTGGTGTCACGTATTGGCACCACTACTGTGCACACCTGGGTGCCTGCATTCCCTCTGGCCACTACTCAGCCCACAGATCCAGGGAAATGTATGTGGGTTTGGTCATGTATTTGATTTGATCCTGCAGTCTGCCATTCACACTGCACACCACAGCAGTCTCATGTTTCTCACACTGCAGAGATGGGTAAGATCATCCACATGTTTTTCCTATTTGTGTATACTCATGTGATGTAATTTCAAACACACATCGCTCCATAGTTCACAACAATCTGACGAGTTAGGCCCAGTCAGACTAGTTAGACTTGTAGCACTGACGCTCAGCCCATTTCATCATTGCCAGAGTTCGTTATTCGATTTTTTTATGGAGTCATTTACACTTCTTGAATGTTTCTTTTACCACCTACTTGTGTCTATTTTGTGGACTTGCAACCATATTGTTTAGTTGTGCTGTTTCTTTTTATACGTCCCATATTTCCCCTGATAGTGTTTTTTGTTGCTTTGGCCAACGTATGAGGGATGTCAATTTGAATTTTGTTTACCTCTTTACAGTGTTTTTTATGCATATTCCCTTCTAGGTTGATGTTCCCAAATATGTTAGGGCCTGATATAGAACTCAGCAGATGGGTTACTCCATCACAACTGTGAGGGATATCCCATCCTCCGAAATATAAATCTTATTACCAGGGCTCAAGTCCTGAAAAAGAAGTGGGAGGACTCACAAAGTCAGACACAATGTGCGTGACATCACCGTGTGTGACATCACAGGAAGTGACATCAGGGCAATTGACATCGCATGTCGTGACATCGCATGTGGCATCACATGAAGGTGCATCAAAACCCATGAAGTCACAGGAAGTGACATCAGATCTTAAGACCTCACATATGTTTAGCAGGTCTATAATGAGTACATTTGAGCACATTATAATATTTAACAAATTACATTGTGCATTGGGGTTGTGCCAAAATATTGACGCAACCCAGACGCAAAATCTGGGCCTCAACTTATACATTTATTTTTTTAGAATCCTGACACAAAGAAATTGCCATCAAGGAGAAACATGGCAGTACATCTGATCTGCATAGTTGGTTGAAATGTCTGGATTTGAAACTATCTTATGAGGTTCAGGCACCTGCTGCAGAGATCTTTGTGTGCCAGCTAAATCTCAGGGAAATAATAATAATGGTAAGATAACTCTGGAGGATAACATATTTGCTGGAGAGATCTGTGTTTTGCCTAGTCCTAGTTTTGGATCAAAGTAGAATAGAGGGTTAATATGTCCCCTGCAAAGCACATTATATAACATGTAGATGACAGATATTTATTTATGTAACTGGGTTACCCCTTTTAAGACAAAGATTCTTTTGTTATTTGCAGTTCATAAATTGTAATCCTTCTAATATAGCACACTGAGGCATGAAGGACATGTGGCTCCTACAACTTTGTAACCCCCACTGATGTATGTAACACATCTTTTATATTGATATACACACATATGATTTATTGTCTATGTATAATCGGTAGTGTGATGTAAAGCTCTCTAACACTCCACACTAGGATGAGTAGTGCTAAAGCGCTATAAAAGAAATGAAATAAAATAGTGGAATTTAAATTGTTATTTGTGTAAATACTGGGACGATCAACACATCTGGCATTCTTACAGTGTATATCTCTTATATAAAGGGACTGAACAAAGTCAAAAGCACGTCTCTCTTAAGTACTGTGAAGTGACAAGAAGCGAGCCTTTGTTTCCCCTCCACTGCAACTAGGTGTGAGGCTCCTGTTAGCTCCCAGCCAGGATTCTCCAACAAAAAGAGGCCTAATGGTCCCTTAACTACGGCTTTCATTATGTACGAAGCTGGAATCTGATAAGCCCCTTCCCCACCTGGCGCCTGCCGGTAGCTGCTCCTAATGAAAGCAGACACCGTGCAGGCACCTAGTTCTGAATCAGGCGTTTCATTATCATTCTCTTGAAAGGGTCTTTGGTAACAAAATTTAGGCCCCGATCACCTGCGTGCTACAAATAATTAGCTGCAATTGCACAACATTGATTGCACCGACCACATTATTCTTGTGTTTTTAGGTCTCGCCTATGCAGGGAAAAAGATCTTTAGCCATTGAGTCATTTTGAGGCCAAAAACGTGCAAGCGTTGCATTGCTTCCAATGGCAACGTGTTTATGTCTGGTGATTCCCTTGCGGGAGAGAGCAGCGGCGCCATATGTTATCAATTATCGTGACTTGCTGCTCGTTCCCGCAAGGGAATCGCGCAGGCCCCCTCCTCTCTCCCCTCCCCCTGCTGCCACACGAGGCGCGAGTGCTTGTGCTTGTTTAAAATGCGGTCGCCCCTTAACGATGCAGATATGTGTCATATGGCTGGAACTACCGAGCTTGACACTGGGGAAACAGGTTTCAAATCTGGCACAAAATCCGGTCATTCTGGACAAAAATTAATCCTCCCCGTACCAGGAAAATTGTGCAATATGTTCTAGCGCTTATGTAAATTGCTGCAATGCCCTCGGGCCACCTGCGTTATATCACATAGCAACAACAAAAAGAGCAGAAAGCGAAAGAACGTTGTCACACTGGGTGACGTCATCTTCCAGTCCTTCTCTATGGCAGGAGCGTTGTTAAAAGATCTTCGTACCAGCTGTGCTGCTGACATTTCTTTCACTTAGCGTGATGTTTCAGAATACTGTCTAACGTATTTCATTATGCTTGGCTCGCGCGGAATTTCTTTCTTACCTCATCATGATTAGCTGTCGCTGGAGACCGTATGTTTCCTGTTTGTTACTCGCTCTGTGATTGGTGGGCGTAGCGGTGCTGCATGCCGGCTGCTCAAGAATAATGGCGGAGGTCGGCCGGAGGTTGTTGTGGGTCCTGGTGCCATGGAACCAAGTTGTCTGCATAAAGGGGGTCTGGGAACACCACAGGGGAGTATTAGGGTTGAAGAAGGTGCCGCCCGGGAACTGGGGAGGAGTCTTATGCAAAGACCAGTCAGTGGCCAAAGAGGTAGGGCAGGAGGAGAATTTTTTATTGGGGTTGCTAAGAGAATTTCAAGAGCTGCAGTCTGGGGCTGC
This sequence comes from Triturus cristatus, assembly GCF_964204655.1. Taxonomy (NCBI): domain Eukaryota; kingdom Metazoa; phylum Chordata; class Amphibia; order Caudata; family Salamandridae; genus Triturus; species Triturus cristatus. The sequence goes on along the minus strand of NC_140587.1, from coordinate 343,416,371 downwards.
CAACCGGAAAAAAGATCACTCTTCATCTAGTCGGGATGTGAAGTCATTAGGGCAGGCAACAGGCTATATGGGAGATTGGGTTGAGTGAGCGGCTCGTAAGCACCAGCAAGTGATACTGAGCCTTAAAGTAGGGGGAAGTGGCTCAAGACTTTGGAAAGGGCAGGAGGGAGTCATTGGTCATAAGTTAGATGCACTGAGGGTACTCTATTTGCAACTTCTTAGTCGTGCTGCCTCAGCTGATCACTGGCCTTTGTCATCCTCCCTTCCAAGCTTCAGCACAGCCAGAATGAACAGCGTGATCAGCAACTCCACAGAGACAGTTGTGGGCGCTGCTGTCCACCCAACACACCACGGGTTCCTGACAGTTGCTTTCTGGGAGTGTACCATTGCGTCCTTCATGAGATACGGGCTTTCAGAAAGCACCAGGGGGCGGCTCTCTGCTGTCGGCCACCAGAACTCTTTCACCAGGGTCTACTCTACAGCTAACAGAGCTGGAAGGAACAATGGCCCCCTGAAGCTCCGGGCTTCGGTATCTGGGAGCGCTACGAGGAAGCATGGGGTTGCCTGGTGTCTCCTGGGTGTCTGAGAGCTGGGTCTGGGTGCTGGATGGTCTAAATTTACTCTATTTTTTCTCGGGGTTTGTCCCTATGCGCTTTACCTCATCTGCTCTTTCCGCCTCGGCATCTTTACTCTCGGCCACACCCTTTGCTTTACCCTGCTCTCCTGTGGACATCGCTCTCTTCTATGCACTTCTCCCTTCTCACTCTTTGCCTCACCCTCCTTTCTCCCTGCCCCATCCGCCTCTGTCATAGCTGTGGCTTCCTCTTTGTCTCTGACCCACCCTCATTTTTCCCTCATCTCACCCTCCTTTTATGCTCCACCTTGTCATCCTCTGAAAGTGCATCATGCATCAACCTCCTACAGAGCTGCACTCCTTCTCTCTGCGTCACCTTCTCCTCTCCACCTCACCGTTGGCTCTCAGAGCTTCACAAGTGGCGTAATGAAACTAGAGGGGGCACCTTTGTAAAGTACAAGAGCGCCTCCACCCCTGCACTCAGTCAAGAGCTCTCAGGCCACGGGCCCGTCGCCCGTGTACAGTGCTGGAGGGGTCCCCATGGAGCTCGGCCCCACCCCACCTCGGAGGCTGAGGGGGGCTAATGTTACACCTCTGAGTCACACCATCTTATATCTTCTTCTCACCCTCCTCTCTCCCCACCTCACCCTCTTCTGACCCCACCTCACCTCCTCTCTCCCCACCTCACCCACTCTCACCCCACCTCATCCTCCTCTCTCCCCACCTCACCCTCCTCTCTCCAAACTTCACCTGCCTCTCTCCCTACCACGGCTCCCTCTCTCTGCTGCACCCTCATCTTTCTCTTGCTTCATCCTCCTTTCTTCACCTCGCCATTCTCTCACTGTGTGTCAACCTCCTTTCTCTAAACCTCACTCTTGCCCACTCTTTCCATCTCACCCCTGACTCCCCACATTACCCTCTTCTCTTAGCCTCACTTCACTGATGCTGCAAATGGGGTACTGTTTTTGTGTATGTAAAGGAAAAATTGGAACCTTATAAGTGTTTAGCTATGCAACAGCTGATTTTGTTGCACCAAGGATATTGTGCTGGATAACTAAACACTTATAATGTCCCAAAGGTGAGACCTATTGGCTATGCCAATGCTTGTTTTACTTACTACACAGAACTCGTCATTTAATTGAACACTTTACAGAGGCCATACTTGGCATACAAGAGTCACTCGAAATACCAGCAGGAGACTAGCTCCAACAGAAGATATTTCCTTTGAGAAATGTTATTCCAAAACCAGCCTCTTAAGAACAAAAAATACATGAAAATGCGTAACGAGAAACGTCCGTGAGATTAAGCAAAATATGCATGGTACGAAAAAGACGAATTGTGCAGGATTTTGCTTGATAATCAAAATTTCAACCCAGCCTACAATGTACTTACGTTGTTGCAATGAACTGCAGTTTAACAAAAACAGTTGAAAAAACGATTACAATAATCAATTGTTTTAGGAGATGGATGTCTGTCAATCACAGTGACATGTGTCGAGTTTTAACAGCAATGGGCGCTACATAACATATTGCTTTATTTTAAAAGCCTATAATCTTTCTAAATACTGATCATAATTGCGGTTTGTATTTCAATAATTGCAGAGCTGTGTCCATGGAGCCCCTGTGCTGCTTAGCGTCTGCTTATTATTACTTTGCTATTGTTTTTTTCCTGCCATAACATGCAGGAAGAAACGCTCCAATTACACGGTGCATTAAAGCGACAAGGGCACAGCAGCATTTCAATCAAGACACTCGAAAGATGGCCGAATGAACATCCGAGAGACAGTGTAAGTGAAACAGAGGCATTCGTGTTTACAGAACTGTGTATTCCGTGCCCGGTCCAACACAAAAAGGATCACTGCCCCATTATTAAATAATGATGCCACGTTTTGATGGGGATTTAACCATCTGGAGTGCTTCTATAAACCTTTGTTAAACTGAAACGCATACTTCCGTTTCCCACAAAGGAAGAACAGTTTGCAGCCCTTGTACTGTTTAGCATTCAGCTGGAGTGTGTATACATGGACTCAAGCCAAGATCTGCGATTCCATCCTTTCACATCTGTTCAGAATAGGTACAGTATGTTCAATATAATATAGATGAGCTGTCTTCGGTTTTCGATCTAAAATGGTGCCTCCGACTTGCCGTAGTCTCTCTATTGTATTAGCATCAGGACATTTTTTATCTTTTTCAATATGCTTCCCATGCACAACTGTGGCAGGGAAAAACCAAGAGAAACACTGGGCCTGATGTAATAAATAGATAATTGAAAACCTATTTATTGAGTTGACTAGATGTACAGATTCCAATGCAGACATAAAAACACAAACCGCCCAGTAAAAGGCAGCTGGAACATTTGGAAAATACTGGAAATGCAGACCCAGTGGCTGCATGTAGCTAAGGATGAAGAGAGAGAGTCCCTGACAGCCATGAGAATTCTTTGTTGAAGGAACTCATAAACTGCAGAGATTAAATCAGCAGATTAGAAAATGAAGCGAAAATATAAAAAGGGAAAGCGTACCTCTTGCGTTGGTTTGAAATGCAAGATGTGTAGTTCCAGTACATACATTGCATAGATTAACTCTGATGTCTTCTTAGTCCCTTGCATAATGATCTCCACATACACATGGGGCGCTTTTTAAAGGTAAAGACACATATGCGTAAATCTACACATGTAAGTTTACGCATGCTTTTGAGTACTTGGCTACCTGTGGATATTCACCATTTATTACTGTAAAGTTAATAAAAAGTGTAAACTTACATGTCTCCACCCATTAATTCAGAGCATGGAGCCTAATTTATTAATCTAAAATTACTACTTGCAATTTTTGACACATAGACGGAGGAAGTTAAAGCAAAATATTTGTTTTTAATCTACAATAAAATAATGGAAGGCTACAGCATGATTACTACATTTTTAATTATTATTTTTTTAAAATATTTTTTTTATTATCCATGACAGTTCATTTAAATTAATACATCACATAGACATTTTGGCAGTGAAAAGTAACATTGATTAAAAGGATACAAAACTTAATTACTAAATAAATCCCTTATTTCCAAATTCAACCATTCTCTAAGAAATTTGTTAACGCTCCCCAAATTAATAGACCAATACGTTTTTTCCGGGCTCCCCTCAATGCATACAAATTCCACTCAATTTCATAAATACGATAGAGCTTGGATCTCCAAATTTCAAAAGTAGGAGCATCAGAGGATAACCATTCTGAAGCAATACATAATCGTTCCACAGTCATTGCAAGAAATAAAAAATACTTATGATCTACTAAATGTCTATCTGTTTTTTGACCAATTGCCAGTAACATAAGTGTAGGCGAAATTTTGAAAGGACATGCCAGTAGCATCGACACAAATGATTCAATTCTCTTAAAAAAATGAGAAAGTTTTATACAGTAGAAAAAAATATGCGCCATTTCAGCTTCTGAATCCCCACATCGAAAACATTTCCCATCATATTTGTTTCCCCAATTTGCCATACGTTTAGGAGTATAATATAGCCTAAAAAGCGTCTTATAGACTTGAGCTTTTAGGTTAGCGGCAAGACAGATCTCTTTTGACAATATTAAAGATTCAGATATATCAATTTGAGGGTCTCCCAAATGTTTTATCCAATACTGATTATATTTTTGAATATCATCATGTCTATATTCCATCAAAGCCTGATAAAGTGGAGCAATCCTTTTTTGAAGACGAATCCCTTCTAATATATTATTAGAAGATGCCGCAATCTGATTTTTAAAACAAAAATCTCGAATTTGAAGATACTTAAAGAATGAGGATTGAGATAGCTGATATTTCTCTACCAATTCAGCATATGTTAAAAATATTGCTTTATTATCGTATAAATCCCCAATTTTGGAGATCCCTTTTTTGACCCAGATTTTTGCGTTATTGTCCCAGAAAACTGAGGGAAGTACTTTATCCGCGTCGAAAGGTGTGTAATACGAAATTCTACCAAAATTGATCAATTTCTTAATATTTCTCCATACTCTAAACGGTGAGGACAATACCTTAAAGCGAGTGTGCTTGTAATAGTGACCCTCCAATTCCTTTAATAAACACCCTTTAGCATGCTCTCCCAGCATTAAAAAAAAAATAGAAGGAGCTTCCGCGTCATTTTTCGGGGGGGTCACCTATCAAAATATAACTAATTTTCTGCAAAAAGCAAACATAATAGTAACTTAAAAAATCAGGCAAGCTTCGTCCACCTCTTTCTTCTGGTAATGTTAACCATTTCATACCTCTTCGAACTTTACCCGGAGCCCAGAAGAATTTTCCACAAATAATTTGTAATTGCTGTAATTGTTTGTGAGAAAATTCAAGTGGAATACTACGAAATAGATATAGAATCTTGGCGAGAACACTCATCTTAATGATATTTCCTCTACCTATTATTGATAGTTGAAGTCGACTCCATCTATCTAACGATTGTCTGATTTGAAGTATGATCTCTTTCCAATTACTGTCAATTATCTCTGACATTTGAGTTCTGATTTTAATGCCTAATTAAGTAACCTCTTCTGTTACACGAGATTCGTAGAACTGTATGCTTTTTGTACATAATATTTGGGTTTTTTCAGAATTTAGTTTATACCCTGATATAGCTCCAAAAGTTCTGGCTAAAAATTCGATCTCGACTATTGCTTCCCTAGGATCAGTTGTCGTTATTGCGATGTCGTCTGCATATGCAAATACAGAATGAGAGACACCTGAAGCTACAAACGGTTTAATATGAAGCGAATTTTGTAGACTAATGATAAAAGGATGAATATACAGCGCAAAAAGCAAAGGTGAACAAGGGCACCCTTGTCGTGTCCCTCTAGTGATGTTAATCTTATCGGATTTAAGGCCCATAGCAGTGATTCTCGCATTAGGAGTTTTATATAGAACTTGAATTGCAGTTAAAAAAGCTTTCCCAAATCCCATTCTTCTCATCACTTCCCATAAATAATCCAAGTCTACACGGTCAAAAGCTTTTTCCGCGTTGAGCAGTATCAATGCCAAGTCCCTCTTTTCCACTTCTGCAATATCAAATAAGGTTATAACCTTATTGATATGAGAGACCGTTCCTCTTTTAGGTATAAAACCGTGCTGAGTAGTTGTTACTAATGACGAAATGACTTTGGATAAACGGTTCGAGATCATTTTAGAATAAAGCTTACTGTCACAGTTAAGCAAAGATATTGGTCGATAAGAGCCAGGTAGCTCTGGTGGTTTCCCCTTTTTACTGAACACGACTATTGATGCTTCATTCCATGTATTTGGGGCAGTTCCAGTTTGTGCCATCCTGAATGTTTCTAGCATCACAAACCTCAATAACTTAAAAAAGCATTTATAAACTTCCCCCGGAATGCAATCTGGGCCAGCAGCTTTACCATTCGGAATGCTCTTAACAGCAATCTCTAGTTCTGCCATAGTAAAGGGGCTATCCAGAACTTCTGCCTCTATTTTAGTTAGTTGATTTAATATACAGGCATCCGGAATTTGAACTACAGTAGACTTTGACTGCTGAGTATAAAGTTCAGAATAAAATTGTTGAAAAATATCTAATATAGCCGTTGGTGATTCTCGTGCTATCCCGGATTGATCCTGTAATTTAGAAATCAGTCGAGAGGTTACTTTCATTTTTAATCTTAACGCTAATGAGCGACCTATGGATTCACCATATTCATGAATATGTCTTTTGTTTACTAAATATTTCCGAGCAATCTCTTCCGCCCAGACCCCGGTTATAGTCGCCTTGCATTGTGCAATTTTTGCTTCTACTATAGTAATCTGTGATACATTGTCCGGTATCTTTATTGCTTTAGCGAGATCTACTTCTGCAACCTTTAGTGATTCATAAAACTCCCCCATTTGAGACCGTAATTTATTTTGATCATATAAACCAAAATTTATAGCTTCTCCTCTAAAACAGGCCTTGAAGGTGTCCCAAAGTATTGAGATGTGAGCGGTACCTAAATTAATTTTAAAGAATTCTGTCATCCATTCCATCATATGAATTCTATATTGTTCGTCTAAGCACAGCTTCCTATCAAATGAAAAGCTCCTTATGTTTCTAAAGTCCCTTAAAATAAAACATTCAAGTAATATAGGAGAATGATCCGAAGTAACTCTGGGGAAGGTTTGTATCTTAGTCTGATGTTGTATAATTGAAGACGTGAAAAAATAATCTAGCCGGACAAGTTTCTTATGGGGTGCAGAATAAAAAGTATATCCCGGGAGAGTAGAATACCATTTACTTCATATATCAATCAAACCGTGATCAATTACTAAATCATATAAGGCCTTAAATACTCGTGGTTTACGTCCATTATAATGTTCTAGACCGGCCATTAACTCACAGGTATTCAGATTAATATTGAGATCTCCACATAAAATTAGCGGAGTTTTCCAGTCGGCAAGTTCAATATTAAATTGCTGCAAAACTTCGGCCTCATCTAAATTGGAACCATATATTGTACAAATGGTGAAAGCCATTCCAGATACTGTAATTTCTGATATAGCCCACCTACCCCATTTATCCGCTAATTTACGGCCCACCGTGCAGTATCCAGTTCTAGAAAGGATCATAACACCTCTAGTATTGTTAGTTTGTTGAGAAGCAACAATCAGCATATAGCCCAGGTCTGCTATAAGTATCCTTTTATCCCAAGATAAGTGAGTGTCTTGTAGACATACAATATCAGGTCGAATATATCGTATTTCTGCAGCTATTCTCCGCCTTTTATTACTGCAATTAAGTCCCGAGACGTTGAATGAGCAGATCTTGATACTACGTATCATACAGACTTTTTCTTCAAAATCAAAAGACAATCATTGACACTACTTAACCAGTAGTTGAACAGATTTACAAACTGAATATCAACAAATGAAACAGAAGTAACCTTTTCATCGCCATCTCTCTCCCATGTAACTGTCATGAATTTTTTTTTTACATTACTCCCCAACCCATCCCAAACCTTGCACCCTACCCAATGGCTCTTGCCCCTCCCGAACCCCTGACCACCCCCAACCTCTGCAAGAGCCCACCCTCCCTTCCCTTAAATCGGGCTTTAGGACACAGTCCTATAGATGGATGTGAGCGTGATCCCATCGCTGCTGACCCCCACGGCAAACCAAAAAAAAAACACTACAGAGCCCTTTCCTGCCTTGTAAACCCTATAGTTATCTAATCTAATCAATAATCTGTGATCCTAGACAGTTCATACATGAATAAATAATAATGATTTAGTACAGTTACCCTAATATTAGGCATTCGGTTCAGCAGGAGTCACAAAAATTTGCAATAATTATATAATATAAAAAATTAAGGATCCTTCAATAGTTGTAAATATTCCTTAGCTGAAATTACATTAGTAAAGAATCTTGATTTATCCTTATGTATCACTTTGAGTTTAGCAGGGTTCATAACATATGCCTGGGCGCCCTTTTTTTTTAATAAGTCCACTAACTGTCGCAACTGCCACCGAACGTCCATTGTATGCCTTGAATAATCCGGTGTAGAGAAGAAAGTAAATCCATCAGCCATTGATTGAGTATTTGGCCGAGTTTGCAAAAAAATATCTTCTCTAGCTCGAAAGCTGTTAAAAGCGACAAGAAGTGGCCTGGGTCTAGGGGGATTCTGACCAGGGCGTGATTGAATCTTAAAAGGGAACCTCTGAGCCCTTTCAATTTCCCGCTCCCAATCCCATTTATTCAATTTTGGGAACGCCTTCTGAAAAAGATCTATTACAAATTTCCGTGGATCCTGCCCTTCATTACCCTCCGGAACTTGCATTAATCTCAAATTATTCCGACGAGAGCGATTTTCCATCTCGGCCAATTTCCACAATACATCCTCTTTATTACTGTTCAAAGTCTCCGTGACCGATTTTTGTTTAATCAGTTCATCTTCAATATTAGAAATCCTAGTTTCAGCTTCCGTGAAGCGTTCTCCAAAATCTGACTGTGCTTTCACCAGCCTTCTTATCGAACCTTGTAATTTGCGACATGAGTTTTGAATTTTTTGGCTTTCTAATGCCGTTTTATCCATATGACTCAGAATTGTCTGATAGATTGTAGCAAGTGTGATATCTCCGGCTTGTACATCTTGAGCATTTGGAGTATCAGTAACTCCCTCTGTCATAGATGCCTCGGTGGCATCTCTAACCGTAATTGGAGTATCCTCCTCCTCATACTCGCCACTGACATTCACTTCGTCCTCATCAGACTCAAATTCGCGTTCAAAAGTCATTTGTTTTGAGTACTGCGTGGCCAGCTCCTCAGAGGAGGAGATTGAGTTCTCTGAGACCGAGTAAAAATCCCCGGACTCAAGTTCAGAGGAAGCAGCTGGAATTATCGTTTCAGTAATTTTTTCCCCCTCAGAAGATATGAGCCGAGTACTATCCTTCCACCCTAATCTGACACGAGATGGAGTTGCTAAATTGTTACTCTCTCTTAAGCCCTCGGTTATCTCATTAACGACAGCTGAAGCTTCACTCCGAGGCGTTGCCAAACTAGATTCTGCTTGAGACTCGTTTAATTCCATATCCTTACGTTTTTTTGTTCAGCAGTTAAGAACAGAGTAGCTATAGCCTGTTTGGATTTTGCCACAGCCCCGGATTTTGAACTTGCCGTAAGGTCCTTCTCACCTGCCTTGGAAGGCTGTAAGTCCGTGGAGGGTCCCGATTTGAATTCTTGCATGCGAGCTTTCCGTGTATGTTTCGGGGCCATCGCAGCTCTCCTCCGGCCGTCTGCTCAGTATTCCCTGGCCGAACACCACGCCGTCAACTCGCAGCACCTGTGTGGGCGTTACCGCTCGGCCCAATACTCCGGAGTTATCTGCGATGCAGTGAAGGAACTACAGCCGGTCGACCAGTCAGCACTGTTAGCGTTGCTGTGGATATCCGAAACCGGGACCGTGTCCGTTGTTCAAAAGCCTCTCGGAAAACAGCCTCATAACATTTGACGAGAGGTACACAAACCGGGGGCCGGCTTTTCTCCGAGTGTCAGGTATAGGGTAACAAGGCCGTTTACAGTTGAGCCGACACGACCGATCGTGTAGGCGCCATCTTAGCCCCTCCCCAACTCGACAACCTTTGTTTTAATGCCTACATTTTTAATTAAATATTTAATTAATTTTAATATGTTAAATGCTAATTATTTTTCTTTATATCGAAATAAACAAAAAAATCCCACCCAAAGCATAAAATTAATATGTATAAATTATCGAGCTTAGAGTTGAATTAATGTTTACATTTAGAAATGTTACTAACATATTTTACAATAAATTAATATTCAAGTTATATTTATATACAATTTCCTAACATTAAATAAGGTTTATATATATTTTTAAAAAGTTAAAATAAGTTAAATTAATTTAACATTAGTTCCTATGGACTTTCATTTATATTCCTTCTCACCATTATTTTCTGTGGGAGGGTGTTGCAATACCAGTGGTTGGCCAGGTGTGGTGCTGGACTCACTCCAGATCTGTGCTTTAGTACATTTACATTGCCGTTTATGACTAGCAATGGGTTTACTTTCTTGTGAATGCGAGCATGTCCCTTCCTAAAACCATCCCTATCCCTCCTTTAACCCCTCTTTACTCCTCTCTAACACCCCCCAGATATTCAAAATGTTCCCCCCTTTAAAAAGTTAAAGCCACTCTCTCCTGTGTCTCCGACATTTGTTATTAAAACGTGTAACTACATGAGTGGATATCTCCGCACTCAGGGTGGAGAACACAGCAAATACAAGATAGTAGAGGCATAGGCATAAATCTCCGCATGTAGGTTTGTGAAAAGCATATTATAGTGCATTAGTAGCTTTATTGCAATACTAATAAACTGGCTACAAAACACAGTTTGTGGATAGGCCGTGGATAGGCCGTACAATGTGCACACAGTGTAATTAGATGGATGAGTCGCTTAGTTGAGCATTCCAAATTGTCAATTTTGTGATATAGCAGGATGGTGAAGTAGCATTGAAAAATTAGAGAGGAGATTTAAGAAAATGCAAAGCTGGGAAGGATGTGAGTCCTTCCTAAGTAATATGTCCAACAGCACACAAACTGAATTAATAAACCTGAGTTCAACCCTTGCAATTATGGATTAATTTATGGCATACTGTGTAAAGTATTCAGTAATAGCAAAACAATTTCAAGGTCAAAACATGACCCAATAAAAATCCTACAGCCAATTTTTAAAAGTACGAAAAGAATTCATAAAGGCAATAACATGAAAACATCTAAAATGCAATACAGGGAACCAGAAATATGATTGTTTTAAGGCAAAAAGTGCCAGGAAAAAATAAAGCACCAGTCAGACATCTCTGTTTGTGCTTGAATGGAACATATGACCCTTCAGTGCAACTAATGGTGCAACTTTGATACCTTAAATTGTTGATGAATACAAATCTCCCTTAGAATTATATTTGACTTGTTCCATATATTCACAACTGTTTAAAACAATTGTTAACTTTTTGCTTTGCGCCACTTCTCCCACTCTACTCCTTTTCACTTGTCACTAATGCTGTTCACACAACTACATGAGCACTGTCGTGCACAAGCTCCTATGGGTTACACCCTCATTCAATGTTTATAGTGTTGATATTATTCTCCTTTTTTGTTTCATCCTTTTTTCCTGACCCTTCTTTTGCTTTACAAAAACAAGTGTGGTTTTTTAAAATAATGTAGTCGTTATTATCTCCCTGATTCCATTTGAATGCAATTCATATGCATGGAAAATTGTCCTTAAGTATTACCTGCTAAGACATTGTTGTTACATACAAGACAATAAGACTTCTAGCTTCAGACTCATTCCTTTTTTTTGGAGGTCAAAATTGTTTAGCAGGGCAAGCCTGAAAATTGTACATGACAAAGTCCTCACGAAGTTGTATCCTATGCTGTGAGGTTGTTGTTGACTCCCTGGAGTACTTAGAAATCCTAAAATAGTCTAAGTCACAATTTGTCAGATTTTCTGGGGCCAGCACTCACTCCAGCAGAAGCCACCAGCAAGGTCTAGTCTGCGTCCAGTTTTTACTTGTCAGCTGGGCACTCCAGGTAATGGGCTACTTGCAGGTTGTTGTGTCCCTATAGCTCAGCTGAAGGTCAGCCAATTGACCCCTAGACTACACTCAGTCATGGGTACAACTGGGAACATGCCCCACACCTCAGGTCTGCACACAGGTCACAGACAAGCAAGTTAAGCCTTCTTTTGCAGATCCAGAAATTGTTCTAATGAGCTGTGTGTTAGGTACCTCTTTTGTAGGATTCACTAGCCAGTGAGTGGGGTGACTCCTGAATACTCCCAAATGAATGAAAAAACAGTCCCAGGGGCACTGCTTCTTACATTGGAAGCACATCCTGTGTGTGGTACTGCAATATTCGGAGTATAAACCAGCATGTCAGCACTGTTCTGTACTTGGTGTGCCACTACATGTGTGTTTAAGGAAACTATCAGTATCCTTCTCATCCACACCAATCTGCTTCTGATACCAGTTGCCCTTCCCAGTGGGCTGGTGCCACGCTGGCTACAGATTCCCCAGGTCTCTCCTTACACTTGAATATGAAGGGGACGACCTCATTCTGGTCCTTTTCAAGTTAGTGAAGTTCCTTAAACCTCCCCAACTGCCCTTCCAGAGTTGATAGGAGATACATACCTCATATCCAGGTTTTACGTCCAGAGGACCTAAGCCATTGTTTCTGCTTTAGGATCAGTTTTCATACCTTGTTAAGGGGAAGCGCTGACAGGGTCCAGCTGCTGGCAGGCTAATGCTAATTAGTCTACTGGAGGTTCAGGCAGACAAAGTCTAACTTTTGGTGTTTGCTTTTCCTAAATATTTATTAAAAAACTGACTTCTTCATTTGATTAATTTTTTTTAAAAACCATTAGAAATAGAGGTTGAATCATTCTGGTAGCTTGTCCTAAACCAAGGATAGCAGAATTATGATTTTATTCTAAACTTTAGATTTTCTCACAGGACATCTACTGCCGTTCTGCAGTAAAAATAGCTTTGGAGACTTGCCAATGTAGTGACAAGCAACCACTAAATTCTTGCATGTACTACTTTTAAATGCAAAGCACCTTATCCTGTGGGCTATAAAGCTAAGTTTGGTGTAGCAGTAGAATATTTTAAAAAGGGGTCTTTCCCGTCAAAAGGGGTTAATGTGACAGGTTGTCCTACAGGTGAAAAGCTGCAGTAGTCATTTTACACATACAACCCGGAAGTCATGCTTTTAGCTTATCAGTCTAGTGGATGGAACAGCGTGTTCTCCAGTGTACAGGTTACATTCAAGATTTCCATGTGATTGGTGTATTTACCTGCACCAAATAATGTGGTTTTACAGGAGAGTTATACATGGCAACTGGGATTTAGCCATCCTTACCATAATTTAGGGGTCACAGCATATACACTGAGGACTGGACAGGTGCCCCGGTGTGCAGACTTCAAGACCAACAATACCAGTCAGCAAAAAATGGGGGATACGCACAAAGAAGGATTTACTCACACAAAATGCAGGGGGCTGGATTAACTGCATCTCACGTACTCAAGTAAAAGAATCACTGTCCAGCTGCTCCCCATAGGCAAGTTTCTAACAGAGACGTTGTCACTAGGTTGAACATGTATCTTCTACTTGGTTGAGGGATCAGGAAAATGTTTACATTCAGAAAATGCTTTAAAGTGGATGTGTCACAGTTTAGCAGTATGTGCCCAAACGTCTGCTTCTGTATTGCACTGAAAGACTAAAGTAACTGCTTCCATTGTACCAACAAAATGATCATCTTGATGCTTTGCTTCGAGGTCACTGAATTTTCACCCGTGACAGCATTTGTGTCCAATATGACAGCAAAGAATGGTTGCCGGATGAAACTCTTTCATTATTTATTATCATTCTCTGTTTCACTTCATAATAAACCTCTGTTATCTGCCAGGGCAGGTGGAGAGTCCTAGTAATCCTTGAACCCAGTGCCAATGACGGATCTGTAGCAGGGCAATTATGACTAATGATTTATTTCTGACCAGGGTAGCAGCAAAATTCTGGAGGTCGATGAACTTCAGCACATTCTATTCAATGCAATCAAGAAATCCAAGAGTGGCACAGTCAGGGGGGTAACTAGATATCTTTCATATTTTATAACCATTTGCAAAAGTAAGAATGCAGAATTGTTCCAAACTTCTTAAGTACAGCATTAAGCATCAAACCAGTCTTGGTGAGCTTAGAATGTGTTTGCTTATTCGTGTGGGAGATGCCAGGACGCATATGTCAACCAAGGTGCATGCTGATGCGTTGCAACCGCCATTTAATTGCAAATAAGTGAGGATACCTTCACTAACATTTTCCTGCTTGGGTTTGTAAGAATGCCTTAAGAACAGCTAAATGGCACCATGAAACACTTGACTTTATAATATATTGTAATCTTATGTACATAAACACAGCACTCACTGTATCATATATTATTATCGTCCCTCAAGTCAATCGTGGAACAACATAGAGGATGATCCGTTGCAATCCTTTAAACTATCACTTTATTTGAAGACCATTTATGACAATAGTTGAGCTTGAGTGCAGCCTATACCAAAATCAGTAGCCAACATGTTTTGTTCCATCAGAACTTCTTCAGGGCCTGTACACTTGTCCAATTATCACTTGTAGTGTCTTTCCTGTCTTGTGTAATCTTATCAATAAATATGCCCTCCTGTTTTGTCTGTGTGTCAATACAAAGTTTCATACTTCTTAGTCACAAGCAACTGGTAGTCACAATCCTCTACTGTTCACGGTGGTAAAGTAGCAAGACAGTGCTGTACGCCAGCATAAAGCATTAAACACCAGTAAATATACAAAGTAGATTTACCTTTGCCAATAGTCCCTCTACTGTGGAACATTGGGGATTCTTCCCTTTGTTCATAGAGTTCAGCAAAGCCGGGGATACTTCAGTTTATTCACAGAGTTCTCCTCTCCCCTCCTATCACATCAGAGTGCATTTCTTCATTTGATGGATCCTAACCCTTCTTCTATGGTGACATGTTTGGGGAAAGAATATGTATTAGAAGCCTCTCATTTCTGTTTCCAGACATTACTCTAGTCCAATGGAATGAGACCTGACACCTTTTTGAATCCTGAAGTTCTCTGATTGACATGTTGCTTTGTCATCTTCAGGCAGGTGGGCATCAGCCTGTTGTCACCATTGAATACATGAAACAATGTAGACCAAGAGAATGAGAGAAGCGTTGTGCTCACTAACGGCATTCCAAAATAGACCTAAAATCTAGGGGAAGGTCTCTTTATCAGCTTTACAGCTTATTCTTGTATTCTTCTCCCGTATACATTCCTCGTGTTTGGTCTAGTAACCTATCCAAATAGATTTCTCTGTTAGTAGACAACAATTGTCTGCTTTATAATTTTTAAAGAGGAAAGTCAGTTCCTCAAGAGATGGGAAGAGAACGGCCATTGTACAAAGCTCCTAGTAGTGAAGATTGCCTCCATTCTTAATCATGCATTTTCAGGAAAACCAATCAGAAGAACAGAGTGAGCAGACATTTATGAGGCAGAATGTCATTCTCTTCAGTATAATGGGATAGGATGTTTTATTTAAGTCACACACACTCTATGCAGGGCAACAAGAATTATAAGCTTGTGAGGTCCCTACGTTTTTCGCATAATTTTACGTTAGCTGCATTTTCCACATAATCCATAATTTGCAGCATAACTTCTTATTTTAAAAAAAAATTACTGGTCACCTTTCTGTTTCTTATTGCTATATTTGGGTGTTAACTGGCACTAATGAGGTGCAATCTTCGCCCAGACAGTGTCAAAAAGTATAAAAATGCCTAAATAATGAAGTAATATTATCACAAAACATGACGAATTGCACTGGATAATTTGCCTTTTCTCACTGCATAATTTGGCCCTTCAATGTTGCATATTTCTAGTGGCCCTGACTCTATGTAAGCATCATGTCTTGCCCAAAATCTTACACCTCGGATTTGCTGTTTCTTGTGGAACGTGGCTTTGCATTTTAAAGTTAAAACTTTTACCAGTAACATTTGTGGCAGGAAAATAGACTTGGAAATTAAAGTTTAACTCAATGTAAATTCTTCGCTACAGTCTTACACCTTCCCAGGGGAGGCGTAACAAGGAGAAACATCTCTATTTCAGAATATGCCTTCCAGGAATGTTTTTGTGCAGGAAGGTGCCCAGAATGCAACACAGGCACCAATGCACCATGGTGCAAGTGTGCATGTTTGGAGCTAAGCTGCTAAAAGGGAGCAAGGGCAAGGGAAAGGACAGGGATGTGCCATTGCTGACTTAAATAATACACTTTCCTGCCCTTACCCTGTCATGCATTGAGTTTTATATGGCCTTTATTTACTAAATGCTGCACAGGCAAGTTTGAGATGGAGCACACCTTTGAACTGTGTGTTTGAAATGGTTCCTCTGATTTGTTTTTAAAACACAATTAAAATGTTCTTTATTTTTTTAAACTGTGTTGAGAGCTCTATTGCCTGGTGTTTGTCAGATTGATATTTGTTTCTATGTAATTGTTAACTGCTTGTGCTACAGCATCAAGGGGGTAAACAGAGTGTCCCATTGAACTTGACTGTGACTTGGACATAATGGGCCCGATTCACAAAGGTAAACTGAAACGCAATTCTAACGCTACGACTTTTAGTATTCACAAAGAGCATTTACGAGTAACCGAAATTCCTGGTCTCAGCTAAATTTAAGACCAAAATGTAAGTTTTACTGAGACATAAGTCTAACTTTACTACTTGTAAATGCCCTTTGTGAACACCGAAAATCATAAAGTTAGACTTTCATCTGAGTTTACCCTTGTGAATCGGGCCCATAGTGTTTCATTAAGTTGATAGTGGGTCACTTCCCAATTTAATAACGTAAATCGTAAGAACGCCAAACAATCGTGGGTTGCATGGTGCTATTGTTCCCCATTGTGGAGTTTTATCCTTTATGCACCTCTACACTCTGAAAATAACAACAGCCACAAAACATTTCCTGTGGTGAACCTAAAAATCTACAACTAGGTGAGCTACCCAGACATACTCCTATAAATGGTCACAATTTCCCAAAAAGCTGTACAAATACATAGATGCATAGGAGTACGTCCTCAGGTGTAAAGATTTGACTTTTTCAGACTCATAACTTATAACTTTATTATTTAATTTTAATGTAAGACACATTGTGGAAGTACCTTGCTCAACTATCCAGCACACAATGTTATACGAATAGTCAATACACTTAAAGCCAAGAACCTCTACAAAAAGTGAAAAGAAGGAAAACAGTGAAAAACTCCCCAAAATATTTGGTCACAGAGAACGTATCAATGCCTGCCGTAACAAGGTTCAATCTACAACAGTTACTTTTTTCACATAGCAGAAATGATCAACAGAGCCCCAGATATTCTTAAAGAAAACTTTCCAACAAAGAAAAGAATGCTTATTGCCAATCCTCAAAATGAATTTCAGCCACAGTCTGTAATAACATTTGTAGATGTGTTTTGTTAAAAATTGAAAATATATAATTATCCTTACAGCTGACTGGTAAACCTGAACAAACTCAAAAAGCACCAGCTCCTGACCAAAGCTAGCAAATTCAAGGATATCCCTCATATTTTAATTCATAGCCTAACAATGAAAAAATTATGTTCTAGTTGCTAACATAAGTACTCAACAGACCCTTTAGAAAGCAAGCTAAATTGGCAACTTAAATAGTGCAGGCACGCTTGACCGTTTTATAGAAATACATAGCTTAAAATGGTGAATCAGTGGCAGCTCCTCCACTATGGCGGAGGAACTCTCCCGACTGCTTTTAGGCGAGGCAGAAGGAACATAAAATGATAATAACTTATAGCTATTATCATTTTATGCTTTGTGCTTCCTTGCGGGCAGGCGGGTGGACGGGGCTGCTTTGCTCTTGGAGCAGAGGGGGGAGTGGTTTGTCCACTCCTAAGTGCGCAATGACAGTTTGGTCGGCCCTCTCGGGCCACCCAAATTGGTCATGCGCACTTTCCCAGTTCTCCAAGCACACTGCATTACAGTCCGCGTGGAGAACATGCCCTGGCCCCCATTCCCTGGTTGAGCGTCGAACCAGGACGGTCAAAACCAATCACAATGCTGCACTGCAGCATTGTGACCGGTCAGGGGAGCCTGGGTGCTTACCAATCACAATGCTGCTATGCAGCATTGTGATTGGTCAGTGGGGCCTGCTTCCTGTTCCTCCAGTTCCACGAGGAGAGCAGGAGCAAGGACACAGGACCCGGCAGCAAGGTAAGTTTAGTTTATACTCAATTTTTTTTTTTAATTGCACGACCCCCCACCCTTGGTGTGACCCCTCACTTCTCACGCAGGGCCGGACTGGGAATTGAAAGCAGCCCTGGCAAATTTTGGCAGAGCAGCCTGCATCTGGCATGTAGTGAGCGAGCGCAGCGAGCGAGCCCAACAATTACTAGGGGGGTTTTTGGGGGGTTCTCTCCCCAAGAAAACTTTGGAAAAAGACAGACCAAAATGGTGCATTTTACAGCACATTTTTTATTACAAATTTAATTGTATTAACTTTTAAAGCACACTAAATAGTAGGTGATGACCTTAAAGAGCACCAGGTTATCCAGTCATTATGACTACAATTAAGGCTGGTCAGGTGCCTCAGTGCCTGCCTGGTCATGAGGGATGTTAGTGGTAGACAGTGGGTGTGGCACTGAAAGTAAGTGTACACGGGCTGCGGCCTGCGTGCACCATCTGCACGGCATCCTGTTCCTGCACACGCACAGTGCAGTAGCTGGGTGGACTGGTTTGGTAACTTTCGTTGAATTTAGCAGTGCGTGTACGAGGCACACGCACTACTAAATTCAACTCAACTACTGCACCGCAGCACCTCTGTCTGTTTGTGCGGGTAAAAAACACCACTGCCATTTGTGAGTGAGAGGTCACCTCACCAATGGCTGTTGTGCTTTTACTCCGCAGAGCAGAAGCAGGAGTGCACACTGCACTGTGCATAGCTGCCAAGGTTTCAGATTGCTATGTGTGACATTTTCATAAATTCAGTGTAATTATGAGTGACCTTCAATGACTATGAGTGACACTTTCTCGAAATCAAAAATCAAGCAATGAACATGAGGGAAACATATAAATATCAGACATTGCACCTATTTGAGCAACCAGAAACTCTAAGACCTTAAACTGCTGCACTAGTGCTGGTAAATTCCATCTGTAACTGGCTCTGTGTGAGACTGCGATTGCACCAAGCAACCCACCCACTGCTCTAGTGGTCTCAAAAGGATAAAATATAAAAAAATGGCAGTGGTCTGAAAATACAGATAATTACAGCTTGTATGATAGCGGCTATAGTCAGTGGAGCGCTGTAAAGCTATGCAGACCAATGGTTTGTCAAATTTCCAGGATTTCATTTCTGAAATGGACTAAAAAGTGTCCAGATGCATTTTAGCTTCCGGAACAGCGCTATAAAAAGTTCACAAAAAACTACACTCAACAAAAGTGTATCATAATCGTTATGGGAAATATCCATTCTAAGTAAAACTTTAATGTGAGGCAGGGCAATACAAGAAGTTCATGCAAAAAGCAAACAACAACTGGTGGCGCTGTGGTTTGTGTTTACGCGGCTTACGCCAGACCCCTTTCCCAGTGACAGACCCTTAAAGAGAACAGCATATGCCCACAGCACCTTGAAGAAGTGAAGGATTTAAAACTAATAATAAAAGCATAGACAGACAATAACTAACACACAAATGGAGAATGGTCCTGTCAGGAACCTGCAGGTAATTTATATACATGCCTTGCATGGGCACCCTCAGGACGTTTCACCTTCAATGCTCCCAGGCCCCACGCAGCTTTAGAGTGCTCATTAGGTGGTTATACCTATTTCTTGATGCATTTCCACGGAGCACTTCAGGCCCCTTCCCCCTCAGCCCTACAGGCCTGTATGCTGCCCCAATTTGTTTCACCTTGACTGCCCCTCCCTCTGACCCAGCCTCAGCAGTGGAGCCCCCCACTTTACGACACCTCAAGCTTCTTTCATAGTCACACCCTGTTTACATTGTTCACTTACATCTGGCTCTATCAGCCCTCGTTACTGGCCCCTCTCTCATTCAAAACAGCCTTTCCTGTGAGGATCAGGGACGCGCTATTAGGTAGATTTTGGCAGTGCCCCAAGCGACTGCATGAGACTCCGCAGACAGGCCTCTGGGGTGTGCGTTGAGGGGCCGAGGTAGGAAAGGGACATCACTGCATGTTAGCGTGCTTCAATGACACAGAAAGCAGACAGACGCTTTTCACAGTAACCAAATTGAGGGAAGTGAAAGGGTCACGGGTATCCAGAGGTAAGGCTGGGGACATTAGGTGAGGGACTGGGGGGGCGTTGACAGAGTAGGTGTAAACCTGAGCCTCTTCAAGGCTTGCTGTGTGAAAGGCCAACACATGCGGCTATTCTTGACTTACTCTATCAGCTCAGCTGCAAGTACCATAGGCGGTACGGGCCAGCCTCGACGACTTCCCATGGCACGATCCAGGTCGGGCATTCAGAAGAACTCGAAGGGCAAAAGCATTGGTCCGGACCAAATCATTATGACGGTGGGGCAACTTTAAACTGTGCCGCATGCACCTGCTCACGCTGGCCCACCTACCCTGATTGGCCAATGACACTGAGACCTCGCGACCTGACGTCAGCTATTGCTGCGGTATATTGTGAAACATTGTAAAACTGCCAGCCATGAACTGAGCCCAAGCCTGACGCAATCTGCCAGCTAAGAGCTTTGACAGTCAGAAGAGGTGCTAACTTGGAGTGCTCCACAAGGCGCTTGGCATTGCTGACTGTGCAGAGCAGCACAGATGTTGGCGGTCCTGCCAAGTATCACGCATCAGACATTAGACTAACGCAGTTCAGTGTGCAGCTCCGCATCACTGCACTGAAATGCATTGGCACGTATTAATGCATGTCTCAGTGGTCATTGTCTGAAGCACTGCAAACATAGCTGCCAAGGTTTCACATTGCTATGTGTGATATCTTCATAATTTCAGTGTAATTATGAGTGACATTTCAGCTACTATGAGTGACACTATCTCCG
The DNA here is from genome assembly GCF_964204655.1 of Triturus cristatus. NCBI lineage: Eukaryota > Metazoa > Chordata > Amphibia > Caudata > Salamandridae > Triturus > Triturus cristatus. Next base: position 343,395,699 of record NC_140587.1, on the reverse strand, counting down.
TCACCACTGACCTGGGCAACTCGTCTGTCACTGGCCCGGTTCAAACATAGCTGCCAAGTTTTCAATACGCCCATGAGTTACATTTTTATGTTTTGAAGGCACCTATGACTGACATTCATGTCTCATGTGTGACACCTTCAGCGATACTTTATCACAAGCAGTGGATTAAGAAAATGTATGGAACCAAACGAAAATCTTGCATTTAATTATTGCAGTACAGTACCTGGGTTTAATAAACCACTCACACCAGACATTCAGTCAGACTGTCAATGAAGACCTTTAGGCCTGACTTCTAGTTCTCTGTATGATGACAGGTTGCTCTGCTGTCTTTAGTCTTGCACCATCACAGCTATATAACCTGAGCGATAGCTCAGTTGTCAGAGATCCAACCTTTTAAATTCTATGTAAAAAGCTGGATGGATAGCTCTGCTCTCTTGGTGCTATCACATCATGTGCGAACTCTCTCTTGTGGGACAGCTATGCCACCTAAATCAAGAACTCTTACAATCAATGTAAACTTGAGAGATAGTGCTGCTATTAAGGTCATTTAAAGGATAACTTTAGGTGTGCTTGTAAGAAGTGCGTATCCTCCTAATGCTTTCTGGAATCTACTTCATGTTAAGACTTGTTTAAACTGAGGTGCATTTCTTTATGGTGAATTCGAACACTAAACCATCTGCCAAACCTGGCAATGGCTGTTTCACAGAAGTAGCTCTGCTGTCTAAAACTATAGCTTGCAGGATTATCTAATCTCTGATGCGATTTTGCTTAGACATTCCCGAGTCTGTAATTTCTGTAGATGCCATTTTGGGCAATTCCTCTGTCCGTCATGGCCTCTTGTCAACCCTCTGACTTCACTGGCATCTGCGCTATATTTCTAGAATATTTCATTTCCAGGACACATGGGATATTACCAAAACATCATTAATCACAAATGAGGATCCACTTGTCTCTTAGTGAGCACCCACACAGACTTAGACAGAATGCAGGCAGGCTTCAGAGGCCGCACCTGATCGTGCGCTCTCTTAATATGTGCTATTATAGCACTGACTTACTGTCACATACTCGGGGTGGGTGGCAACAAGTGACTGATAAACAACTACTTATTTACTGTTCTTCAATTTTAAACGATCTCAGCCAGACAGCACTGCGTGCCTGGCATGTCAGTCAGCAACTCTCTGCAAGGCAGCTGGCTCACCTCAGGCGACGAGCAACCCACCTCGTCGGGCAATCCCATCGGTACAGGCTGATGGTGGCTGTCCGTAGTGAGTCCTAGCCTACTGGCATTCGCTGCAACCCAGTGACGGCCAGTCATGACTCCATCACTGATAAATCCATCCATTATCTGTACAGAACTCTTCCTCTGCAGGGCTCTCCTCAGAAACTATATAATTGAATTTGCCGGTGGGCAGCCATTATTATGAACTCCACTGCAGACTGTGCGGGCGGGCCATTGTGAGCAGCAGCGCTGTGGCCCGAGTTGCCCGCAAACACTTCAGCCGCCGACCACACAAACTCCCCACTCTGGCACAGGACATGACGTCATCACGCAGCGCCACTGCCACATTTTGTTGTGTCACTGACAACCCTGACTGGGCCCCGGCTGTGATGTCTAGCAGGCTGTGTGACTGACTCACAGCTACGTAGCGCTGCGGGAAATTGATGAAGCAGGAGCAGCGCTGGCAGGCAGGCCAATGCAGGCAGGGTGCTGCCAGCTGAGCTGCCGCACACACTTTGTTGGACACAGGCCTGGAAGCAGGAAGGCCTTCTGATTTTGTTGCTGGGGGCCGATTTTAAAAAAATCGGTGGTGCCAGGAACATAACCGGCACCCTGGAAAGAAACTGGCCCCCACCTTTTCCGGCCTCCCATGGGATTGCCAGGTGCCCTGTATTACCAGTCCAGCCCTGGCCATAATGAACCAGAAAGAATACATGGCACAAATTAGCAGTCCTTGCTTTCTCCTTCACAATGAAAGGCAGGCTAACATTGACAGTGGCATGCACTAGATTTTATAAATGTTCTCAAGAAAGGCTTAACAAGCCCCCTTATCATTCCAAATTCAGGTCTCTGATGAATGAACATCTGATTTGAATTGTGCTGCCCCCTGTTGTGACTTAGCCCTTTTTTCAGCCCTTATTACCAAAGTCCTTAAGAGCACTACAGCAGTGTTCTGAATCCATCCATATAGCGTTAACAAATAAATAAATAACACATTCTTCTCCCATTCAGCCATCAGCCATCTTGCCCTCCACACATTCACCAGCACCAACAACTATGGATATCCTCAGAAAGAAAAACTATGAGGTATTGTTGGAATTGGCCCTCTCTGTTGGATCATCCTCAAAATTTTTCCTTCACCCTCCAGTTCCCTAAACAGTTTTTTGGCTTTTAGGACTCTGTGCACTTTACTATTGCTAACAAGTGCTAAAGGGCTTGTGCTCCTTCAAACATGGTAAAATTGGCTTACACCCAATTGCCATATTTAGTTTAAATGTAATTCCTAGTAAAGTGGTACTACATGTACCAAGGGCCTGTTAATTAAATACTAGTAGTGGATTTTAACCGCTCCTTGTACATCCCATTTAAGCAACCTTCTAAACAGGTCTCAGGCCTGCCTTTGCAGTTTCTCGGTGCAGTTGTAACTGCCATTTCAACCTACCGAAATAAACCTTTTGCAAGGTTTAACCCCGTCCTTTTTTAATACATATAAGTCACCTCTAGGGCAGGCCCTAAACAGCCCATAATGCAGGTTGCAGTTTAATTGAAAAGATGGACATGTACTTTTAGTTATACAAATCCTTGTAGTGAAAAACTCCTAAATTAATTTTCAGTACTTTGAGGCTTACCTCTCCCTCAGGATAACATTAGGTTAGCTCATTACATTTAATATGTGATAAGCCAATTGAGAGCAGGTAGGAATGTCGAGTTTGGTCTCTAAAGAATGGTAATTTAAAACCCACTTTAAGAGTAAAGGTGGATTTTAGGTCAAAATTCTAAAAAATGCCACTTTTAGAAAGGTGATTTTTTCTTGCCCAATCATCTTGGGTCACATGACTAGGTGTAGTTGGTAGTTGGCCTTTGTGTATTGCTACTAGACAGTGATACAAAAGGGAAATAGTTGTAGGCAGAATGGGGCATCTCTGACTTAATAATGGGAGGAGCTGTCACATACCACACTTGTGCATTACAAAGGCTCTGTCTCAGCATACTCGCAAAGGGTTTCACAACAGTCTATTCTGCCCCATGACAAGCTGGAGCCAGGGAAGAGAGGCAGGAAATTGTTTCTCCTACTTCAAAGTGGACAATAAGTATAAGTATTGGATCCTCAAACCCAAATCTTCAGTACACCTCTGGAACTGTTAAAGGCTCAGAAGGACTGCTGTGCTGTTCTGCGGCAAAAAGGACTGCTACTCTGCTGCCCCGCTACTCTGCTGCACTGCTGCCTGAGAGAGAAGGACTGGACCTGCATCTTGAACCCAGAGTGAATCCAAGGGCTAGTAAGCTGGTTTCCTGATCAGAGCCTCAGGGACACAAAAGGATACATACACTTTGAACCCAGCACCTGGATTCGAACTGTAAGTCTTGCTCCACAAGTGGTGCTGCCCCAGTCCAGACACTTGGAAATGTGCTCTGTCAGCCCAGCTGTGGTCTTGGTCTTCGGGGTAGAACCAACGCAGTTCAATGCATTGCCTTTCAGCCTTGCACAAGGACTGCAGCTGCATGACGCATTCCTGATGAAGAACCGCTCAGCTCCATGGAACCACCGGTGCACAATGCATCTTCAATGCAGGTCCTTGCATCTCAGTCCCGCAGCTCAAATGAACCGCCACGGCGCAATGCAGGATCTTGCAACTCTCCACAACAAGGATCTATGGTTCTTTGTTCAGTGGGCTTAACTTGGTGCCTGTATCTGGCCTGGTTTCCATTGAGGTCAACCTGAACATGTGACTTTGTCCTGGTCCAGCTTTACAGGAAAATCACAGTTCGCATTATGTTTTTAATAATTATTTTTACCTAAATCTTTAAAATTGCACATCTCAGGTTCTGTGAATTGGATTTCTGTTTTTTTGGTCTCAAGTGATCGATTACATTTTACTATATTTTCTACATTTGTGTTGCATTTTTCTTGTGTTGTGTTTCTACTTTAATACTGTTTGTGGGCTGCAAACATATTTAACAGATTGCATCTAAGTTAAGCTTGATTGCTTTTTTGCCATGCTATCGGAGGGTAAGCACAGGTTGATTTGGAGTTTGCTTGAGCTCCATCTTGAAACAAATTTTGACTGCTGTTTGAGTAAGGTTTCACCCCCACTCAACCAGTAACCTAATTTCCAACATGTATCTACAGTATATGTGGAAGAGAAGCAACACAATCATAATCATCTCACATGTTAACAAGTAGTATTATTCAAAAACTCTTTAAAGTTTACACAACCTCGTGGATTTTGTCCACTTTCATTGATTTCCTGGACTATCTTGATCTTTATGAGTCAACTAGTGGATAATCTCATTCTGTCATAAACTTTACTGCTTGATCAAGTGAACCCAAGTTATCCAAGTAAAGAGGTTTACAGAGACTAACCCAATGTAATTTACCGTGGCAGTAATATATTAAAATTAGCTTTTTATCTGTCTTTGATAGAAGGGCGATCTTTGCCATGCAAGCGACCTTGTCACCATGTCTGAGAGTTTAAGTTCAATGAATAAGTATTCCTTTGCAAAAACACAAAGTTTGACCACATTTTTAACACGCTGATGATCCCTGTGTTGTTACTCATGGATGTGGGAGGATGATGGTCTCCAGGCTGACGATACATATGGGTTGGGGAACCTCGACTTCCATATCTGCCTGGCTGTCAGTGCTTACAAGAGATCTTTATTTTGTCCCACAGATGGGTTTCCTTTCAATCCACCATTTGCCTTGTTACGCACTTATAGACCTTCCTGGCGTACCTGTGTCTTGCTTCCCTCAGAGTGATTCGTACAAGGCCAGACAAGGTTTGCCTATTCTCTGGCCGAGTAACATCATTCTACAGCCACTTTGGGACTGGTATTATCATTTTAATGTGCTGCACTGGGAATTAGCAGCAAGCAAGACTCAAAGTAATATTTAAAAATTGCAACAGGTGCTTTTTAATACTTTCTAGAATTTTGCATTAATTCCCATTCCTAGATAGCTGCTAAAAAGTCATTTTTTTGCTTTCAACCCAATCCAACATGGTATCACTTTCTGGTGGTTTAAAGAGGCCACCCAAATCAGCCTTTTATTGCATTACAATGCAGTCAAAGTCCAGTCTTTCAACTGGTTCGCCACCTTTGGTTTTTGTGTTTCAGCTATCTGATTCAGTTGTCAAGAACCTCAGGTCTGTGTTCTTTTCTGGAGTGCCCAAGGAGATGCCAAACTATTTCTCCTTTCCAGTATGCAAACAAGAACACAACCTAACAACATTGTAGGTACAGTGATTTGCTTCTTTGACCTTTTTAGAATACAATATTGTGTTCCCTTAATTTTCTCAATCCTCACTGTGTAAAGTTGACTTGGCCAACTAGGGGAGACAGAAAAATAATATTTTTTTAGTTATGATTGAATACCACACACCCAAACAGGAGATTTCATGAAAGCAAAGTCGATTTACATTTGATAGCCTGACATGATTGACAAAGTGCTCCTTATAGGAAATATGTGAAGGATTTGTGTATGTCAGCCAACAAATAACAATGTACCAAAATCTATAGAAACTAAACATTCATTGTTGAAGTTGAATGAAAGATGCATATTTATTAGGTACACAAAGTGAAAACAATGAAAAACAGATTTCATATAATGGAAACCAAGAATTAGATTGGTACATATTCTTGAATCCATTTCGGAACAAATGAATTATATTTCTTAAAAAATATAATAATAATGAATCATTTAGGGTAAGAATTATGAAAATAGATGTGAAGATTCAGTATCAAGAATTCAGGGGCCCTAAGAGAGAGATGTGTCAAATATCTTTAAAAGTGTTAACATGTTGCAAGGAGTGAATCCATGTTGATAATGCAGGAATTAAAAAAAGAATTGACGTAATTAGAGCATATACAGGTGATGTCAGCCCACTTGAATGGACTTGTTGGGATATTTATTCTCATTAAGCAATTCAAAAAAAGTCCTTCTCAGTACACCAATTACCTCGTAATACTTCCCAGTGCTACAATTGTGCTCTATTCTGGGCCTTTCCTCAATTTGCAGCTCTCCTGACCTTGCCACAATCCAAGTTTATACCTTCCACTCTCCCCTACAGATACCAAACAATCTCACAAAAACTGCAAACAGATTCATCAGTGTTATAACATGTAGACTCCCTTGTACTTGTGTTCCTTGTGCTGCATGGAATGCTAGAATCTGACTTTCTTGGGAATTCTAGAGAGGATGAGGGACAAGAGACGCAATCATGTGGAGGAGGTCCTATTGGTGGTTGCCTATTTACTGACATTCCTAAATAAACTAATATTTAATTTTTTTATGATTGTGTCCGCACTATAACGCTGGCGATGAGTGTACAAATTTACTATATTATAAGTCGTTCTGAGGCAGAGTGCTGATTGAGCTCATTCTCAGTCATCTCCGTGCACTATTATTTAGGCAGCAGCCTATCTGCCATTTCACAGGAGGCACTGCATCTTACAGGCTTCCTTTTTGGAGTAGAGCTCTAAGCTGTTACTAATGACCTATTCCAAATACACATGCACTTCAGTGCACGTGTCTGGTAGCTCTTTCAGTGCCTGTCTCTGTCCCACCATGAGGGCCAGACATCAGATCTATGGCTTTTTATCTACTAATTTCTATGGCTGTCATCTTAACTGCCTGGTTGTATTTCATCACAAAGGACAGGCATCCAGTCTACAGTTTGGTGTGACATAACTATTGATGGTCACAACATCTGCCTACAATTTGAATGTTTGTTATTATTACAAAACATTTCTCATAATTTTGATATTTTATTAAAATATATTTCTTAAGGCTAACGTACACTACATTTATTGGCTTCATTATTATAGAAACCATCAGCCCTCCACCACTTTTTGTGCAGTCTGCTAGTGAACCGCCTATAGCTTTGAAAGAGTGATATAAAGTGTTTAACTAATTTTTAGGTGCTACTGATGGTTTCAAATTCAAGTCAGAGAGAAAATGTTGGCTTTTGGAACATTCACATGGTGTGGAAGGCGAAAAGATTCTTGCACATCTATTTCACCTTCCACCAGAGTAAGCAGAAGATGAATTGAACAATCTGTGATGATGTATATGTCGCCTCATTAGGAGTTTTGGCTGTCAAGTGTCAATTTGGTACTTTAACTCATTAGTTTATCAGAGATCAACTTGTAACTAGGTTTTTTAATGAAAAATACAAAAAAGGTTACCAACGTGTAAGAATTCGACATTTCATGGTGTCTCATGGTGTAAATCTAAATGTGCCAGGGAAGGTGAATAGAAAAGAGAGATGGCTTAGGATATTTATTTGAAAAAAGTTAAGGACTACATGAGGAAAGGATGGTCTAGAGAAAGGCATTTACCTCCAACTTTAGAACCTTGTAGTATAGTCAGACCTGTCAGTTGAATCAGGGTTGTTGTTTAGAGAGGACAACTTAGTTCCTCCAAGCACCATCAGATACAAGCTATTACAACTCATTCATGAAGGTCATCTTGGTATGACTCTCAACAAGAGAAGATTGAGAGAAACATATTGGTGGCCAGGTATGGCCAGAGTTTTTGATTGAGAAATAATTCTTGTGTTTAGTGAATGATTTGAAACTGAAATGTGTTACACCACCTATGGTAAAACTTGACATTCCAGGAAGGGTGTGGAGTAGAGTGAGTTTAGATTTTTTTCTGTCCATTTCATCTACTCTCAAGTGTCCAACATTTTGTTATAGTTCTGATTAATCATTTATCTAAGTGGATGGTGGCCAGATTTGTAAGTGAAGCAAAAACTAAGACAGTAAGTCCTTTTTTAATGGATGTATTTTTAAAAGGGGGTTTTCCATCGGAAATCATTGTTGATAATGGTGTGCAATTTATTTCAGCTGAGCTAAATTCATTTTGATGGGATGCATGTATTAAACGCACAAAATGTAGTTTATATTATCCACTATGCAATTGCCATTTAGGAAGAGCCAAGAGAATGTGTAAGAAGTGCAGTTATTTAAGGCGTGGGTGTTGTGGATGCATTTTGTGCTATGGTTTGGGCTTACTGTAACACTCCTCACAGTGTAAGAGGTGTATCACCATTTCAGGCATTAAGGGGGAGATTTATTTTCTCAGGATTTTCTTAAGCGTGCTTGGTTGGATAATTTGTCTAAAGTAAGGTCTGCTTTTGATGTTGATCAACACATTGGTAAGATGCCTTCAAACATTAAAATAAGTCAAATGAATTGTACAACCTGGTATGCTATATCTAAAAAACAATATTAATTTCTCTTGAAAAAGAAGATTGGGTTTGGCTCAAATTGCCTATTGCTAAAATAGTATAAGGCAGAGTCAATTTTGGAGAACCATGTCAGGTTGCCGACGTGAGTCTGAATGGGTATGCTGTGAGATTAGAAAACTCACATCTACTCTAATGAAAGTTGCAAACATTTCAAAAAGCGATGTCTTACTTTCTATAATTAAAAGTAGTTTGACCCAACACTCCACCATTTACTTTTAGAACTGATGCCTGCCACCTTAAATGAGTTTTTTTTATTTATCACATCGGGCAGGCGTCTTTTATACTCTCTCTCATGCACCTTGCTGTACAGCAAACCACGAAAGGCCGACTAGTAAATGAATGTTGTACTACTTCAAAATGAAATTTAATTGGTAATCTTAGCGAAGAGGTGACAACCTAGATGAATACAGTTAAATGCATCTTGGGTTCTCTTGCTCACTTACTACAGAGATTTGTTATTGTCTTGATATGTTGGAAGTTCCACCTGCCTTGATGTGGTCTCTGAGTAGATAGAGGTTCTACAAAGCAGGACTCAAATGCTGTATTCAAATTTATAAAATGAATGGTATTTTCTGTGCTTCCAGTCCGGCCTCTGTAATTGCAGTGGTCTGCTGACATGGAGCCAAGATACAAAGGGGATGCCAAAAGGTAACTGCAGAACGTAAGACTGTCCTATAAAATTGCAGATCTGTCCACTTAGTGAGATATATATTTTTTTAACATCCACTATACCATACATTTGCCTCTGTGAATTAGTGTGACAGCCTGCCAATCTGCAACAATGTCATCCTCTATATCAAAAGCTAAATTAAACTCTAAACATATAACTATTATATTATGGTAGGGAATATGGTGATTGTTTTGGCATAAATAAGTTTGACCGCCTATCTAAACAAAAGACAGGAAGAAGGGAAGTAACACTTGTACAATAATGGCATATACCAGGAGCTTGTTAGTCGGCATTTCAGTGATGATTTTATTTTATTGGGAATGCATTTATTAGCCTTCCTGTTTCTGAATTTATTTTGGAGGCCTTCATGTGTGCTTTTGACAGGGAATCACCAACCATAACCCTCCACATCAGGCACTAAGCCTGCACTGCCCCACACGACACTGTCAGTGCTCCATAGCCTTGTTCCATGACATGAATGCACATGTGCCATTCTCAGAACAAGGATATGCAATTATGGAGGGAGCAGTGAAGTATATACACAGCGACAAGATTATGATCAAAAAGAAGAACTTTGTAATTTATTTTAAACACAAAAATAGTTCAGGTGCTCACATAATAAGAGTGAAAAAAGCGTGATGTGATAAGTGATGGTGACTTATTTTCAAATATATACATCGCATTGAAAATACATAGGTGAGCTCCTCAGAAACAATTACAAAATACAAGGAGTTCTTGTTGTAAGAGTCAACGGCGTTTCGATCTCAATGGCTAGAGATCATCTTCAGGACAAGATATATGTGAGCAAGCTGAATTCTAAACATCGGACCGAACCAATGCAAAGGGAAAGGAGTGTGAGGCACAGTTAAGGTGCAGGCGGCCGCTTCTAGGAGGCTGGGGCTGATCACTGTCAGCAGTGAAAAGGGGCTCTGCTAAGCGTAGTACTGGTGGGTATTTTCGTAATACAAACAATCATCATGTTGGACATGGCCGAGCTGTTAAAGGCCACGCCCAACACACCATGATGCTCGTTCTACAGAATTCCCAGTGGGAGCAGGAGCTCCACTTTGAACACCAGTCAAAAAAACTCTTCTGCATCATGCTTGATAAGATTACTGACTCGCCTATGTGAATTCCAGACACCTCTACCTTCTCGACCTCGGAGGACCCACAAATGTAAACTGAATAGAAAACAAACAACAGTAATATCTGTCAAGGCATCTATTAGCATGGTTAGAAAGCAACTTGTCTGTCCAGCTCCAACAAGGGTGCAGAGTCAAGGGACCTAAAGGAAATGCGTAGCAAGCTCAACTAGGCACAAGTGGAATCTACTGTGCACTCTGATATGTGTGTGCATGGAAGTAATCAGTAAGTGCATAGTTATGGTTCAGCATGTAACACTGTGCAGGATTGTCATACACATAGCATTTTAGGTGTGACAAAACACCTCAGGTTTTCAGGTAGAGCCCTTAATGAGAGCACAGAAACTTAAGGCTGCATGACAAAGGAGGGTAAGCGAGCTATAGTCATAAGGAATTGTAGCAACTATATTCAATTGCATGCACACTTTTGCAGAACTGTCAAGCACTTGTAAACCGCACCCTCAGAACTTGATAAGGGAAAAGGAGTTGATGTTGGGAAAGGGGAACTACAGGGTGGGTCCGAGCTTAGTTACTATTCACTCTAGTGGAATCAACCACAGCATAAGGAAAGGGTCTTAAACTCTACTCTACTTTGCAGAGTCAATGTACATACAGTGATGCATCCACTAGACACGGTATCTCACCCAACAAAAGCGAGGACACTAATGCGCGACTCTTCTCGTTCAAACCCCCTTCTACTTGCTTCCTCACTTCCTTTCTCCTGCCTTCCTGTTAGGCTAGGCATCGCAGGCGGATGCGTGTCACCCCTCCAAAATAAAAAGAGCAGGTTGGTGCCTCCTAAACATTTTTTTTCTTGAATTAGAGTATATATTTAATGTATACGGTTTAGCCTCTATTTATATAGTAGGGACAAGCATCACCATGGTGTAATGCAACATTAGGGGGTACCTTGCAAGTTCTGCTGAGGGGGACCAACACAATCTATTTTAAAATCCATGCTATTATGAAGTACTACATAAAAATCAAGAGAAAAGGCTGATTTTGAACATAGAGGTTTGGGATTTGAATATATCTTACTTGACTCACAGAAATATCCATCCCTAAAAGTGATGTTTTAAAGCTGAAAATGATTCTTACATTTGAACAAGAATTGAAGCTCTGCAAGATTTTCAGGTGGCTCCCAGTCAACACCAGAAGGACAGTATTGCAAGCCTTAATCACCAGCAGCCTGGACTACAGAAACACACTCTTCATAGAATTCACAGCATGCCTCCTGAAGAGACTACAAAGCATGCAAAACTGAGTGGCACTGCTTATCCCCAACCTCCCCAAATGGACCCACATTACAATGCACCTCAAGAAGCCACACTGGCTCCCGATCCAAAGAAGATGCCAGCTCAAGATGTTGGCTAACGCATACAAAGCCCTGTACAACAAGGAACCGACATATATCAACAAATGCATAATCATCTACCAACAAACCAGACACCTACGGTCCGCCTCCCTCTTCATAGCAGACACCCCCTTGAACTACCGGAGCCACAGTGGAGGATGCTCCTTCTCACACCAGGTGTCCAAGACTTGGAATGACCTTTCTCTGCATCTCAGGACCTCCCCATCGCTCCAGGAGTTCAGGGAAGGACTCAAGACCAGGCTGTTTGAATGAACATATCATCACGGAGCAGTTAGCTACCCCTGCGCCTTGAGACCCTCATGCTTTAAAAATCCCTGATTGATTGAAGCTTATCATCAAATTGTGAACCATTTACACTTTAAACATTTATTTTGTTCTACTGTACATACAAAAAAAACTATCATTACTAAAAATTGAATTTACAATGTTCTACAGAAGGATGTAATATGTCTATATTACATATGTATCCACAATATACTTGGGGAAGTCAAGGGAGAAACATGACCACCACTGAACAGAAGCTGGAAAACAGTGAGATTGTCGAAAAGAAAGAACATTTACTCTATGATGGAGGCTATATCACAGAGAGAGGCAGAAGTGCAGAAGACAGGTGCATTGTGATAATAATCAGAGAGAAAGGAAGAGAGAGACACATAAGCATGAATTTATAGGGGAAACAAAGTGATAAAGAGGATGGAAAGTGCATCTTGAGAGAAGGGTAGATGAGATTACAGACAGAATGGAAGTGAGAAAAGTGCCATGAGTGTTGGGGTGGGAGCCATGCGTTTAGCGGTCATTTGGTTTTACTTGCAAAGCACCAGTTATGCCAGAGCTCCTTGGAGGTAGAAAGGAAGAGAATGACCATAGGATATTTTATATTTGGTTAAACAGACATGACTTCAAAAGTTTCCTAAACTGAAAAAGGTTAGGTTCAGAGCAGAGGCAGACAGGTCTGGAGTTCCATGTTGTTTCCATTACCACTCAGAAAGCTCACATTTTACATTTGCGATCTTGGGACAAACGATAGCAATTGAATACACCGAGCACAGAGCACCATTGACTTTTTTGCCATAACGTCCGCAAAATCCTGAAAGACTACTCAGTGAACTGTCACCATGGAGTTAAACATTTCACAAAGTTTAATTGGAAGCCAGAGGAGCTGGAGCAAAATGACAGTAATACGTGAGAATTTGAGGGCCTTCACAATATGGCAAGGAGCTGCATTTAGTACCATCTGCAGCTGTTTAAGAAGAGGTAGACTGAATTCACATAATTGGGTGCAATTGGAGAAGAGCATTATGATTGAGATGATAGGAGGTACGTACCTGAGTGTTTTTAATTTCCCAAAAATAGGATTTGATTACATTGGCAGACTGGGTTATCAAAGATAAGCCTGTATTTATATGAATAGTTAGGCTTCTCAATAGTTTTCAATGAAAGATCTGCACTGATATGAGTAGCTTGGCTACTCAAGGCTCCAAAGGCATTTTACTGCAGCTGCAAATTTTTGGGCCATGAAAAGTTGAAGATTTGTCGTTGTATAATTGCGGCTATAAATGCAACTCCGGTCTTCACTGTCACTTTCAAAGGCAATTTTTCATTGATGACATTCTTTTCTAGCCGGAGCTACATCTCTGATCATAAAACCTCTAACATATACTTTACCTGTCCCCATAGGATTTGTGGGGTGGACGTGAAGCCTCGATGGTCCCAGCCCAAAACATCAAAATGTCATCAATTACTTTTTAATCGCGAGGTGAGAAGTTAACAAGGCCTTCTTACTTTATCTGATACATCTATAATTGATGAAGTCTGGAGATAAATCACACTGATATAATTGGGCACTGGGTGTTTTGGAGACATGGTGGCGTTCTCTCTTTCTTTTTTCTTTTTTTATTTGTGTGCAACACATGGTTGGAGTCTATGGGCTGTTTGACCCATTATGAGGGCTTTAAGCATCTTTAGCGATGGGGGATTGGTGGCCTTATCCCGTAAATTAACATTCACTATTATATTGGTCTCTAATATTTGTGTGGTGTTTTTTAAGAATTATTGTATTTTGTAAGCTGCTGCAACTATGTTTTTATGTATAATTTGCAGCCTTGAGGAAGCCCGGGAGGGCAAAACGCGCGTCGGCTGATGTGTATACATAAGGAATAAAGATTGACTTTGGATTTACTCTACAGCTGCAATTATGAATTTGGGACTTTTTTGTTGTGACACCATTTACAGAACTTTGAACAGAGAGTACTGAATGCTTACGGTGACAGTGCCTAATGCACATAGGGTAAAAGTAACATATGTAAGGTGGGCTCTGGTGTCTTTGGTTTGGAATGGTATCTGGAATACTTGGGCTAAGTCTGGAAGTTTGATACTTAAGGTGGATGAGTATCTGGCACCAAGAGAGCACCCAAAACTAAGTGAAATATATTTGTATTATTAAGTTAGGAGACTTAATGAAGTGCATATCCGTGTATAGCATATCCACCACAGCTTACCTTTGAAAAACTCTAAATTTCTATCTGATCATAATTGGAAATACACTTACAAAATATTACTAGGATGTCCCAATGTTAACCTATGGCAGGAATAGGCATTTGTAGTAGTGAAAACAAATTCACTACCAGTACCTGTAAAACTCAAACGTACATGCCATACCTTTCAAATACATGACACCCTGCTCATAGCGCTGCCTATGGCTTACCTTAGGGGTTACGCATACAGTAGCGGCTCATGGAGGGAGTGCTGTGGGCGGTGAGGCGGGACGGGGGAGAGGCAGGGTGGAGGGGTAGTAAACTACGGCATACAGCCGAACAGAGTTAGGTAACTAAGTAAATAAATAAAACAAATTTCGTTGCACGCGCTGCATTGCATTTGGCAATGCAGTGCATACAATGTAATTCGTTTTATTTTTTTATTTAGTTACTTAACTCCATTTGGCCATATGCCGTAGTTTACTACCCCCCACCCTGGCCCTCCACCGCCTCAGCCCACCGCCCCTCAGCACTCCCTCCATGAGCCGCTACTGTACGTATATGTAATAAAAGGGAAGGTTTGGGCCTGAGAAGTAGGTTAATTTATCAGGTCGAAATGGCAATTTAAAACGGTATCCAAGGCCTTGCAATGACAGGTCTGAGACATGTTTAAAAGGCGACTGAAGTGGGTGACACAAGCAGTGTTGCATGCGCACTAGTAACGCATTTAGTTTACCGGCCCTGTGCAAATACAGTGCACTCTACTAGGGACTTGTAAGTAAATCATATAGGCCGATGGTGGATAAGCCAATGTTACAATGTTTAGGGTGCAGAGAACATGTACCTTACCAGTGTTTATCAATGGTAAAGTGCGCAGTATCCCAAAGTCAGCAAAACAGGAGGTCAGACGGCAAAAAGTCAGGGGAAAGCACTTAACGGTTGCCAGTTCTAACATCTGTTAATCACCCCATATCAACCATACTAAATCCCCCTAGTACACAGATACAATTAGAATGGCAGGTAATTCTTCTAAGTAACTCTTTAGAGTTGCCACTTCCGGCTTTACTGATCCTTCACAAAATATTTGCAATAGAGTAGCCATTTACTTCAGAGACAAAATCCTTAAGATCCACTCTGAATTTCTTTCATCTGTTGAACTCGTTTTTTGGGTGGAATCACTGGCCATCTCTACTGAGTCCTTCACAATTTCTGCTTCCCCCCCTATTTCTGAGCAGAAAACCAAGGAGCTTCTCATGATCCCTGGTGGACCCATGTAAACCTAATATTTTGCAGATGGTGCCTGATTACATTGCCAAAACTCTACAGCATGTACTCAGTCATCCCCTTGATTCAGGGACTTCCCCAACTTGGATGCAAACTACTGTCATTCTCCTTAAAAAAAAGCCTAACGTTGATTCTGATGAGATGAAGAACTTTTATCCTATCTCAGTTCTGCCACACCTGCCAAAATCCTGGAGAAATACCTACTTCAGGAATTAGTGAAACTCATGGACACATGTGACATTCTTGACCTTTCTCAGAATGGCTTCAGAAGTGGCCATAGTACAGAAGCAGCATTTGCGGCTGCCACGGATAGTATCAGGTGCTAGGTGGATCAGGGTAGGGTAACTGTCTTGGTGCTACTGGATCTGTCAGCAGCCTTTGACACCATATTACTGGTGTGCCTAATACAATGTCTTCATCATGCATGTATCAGATGGAAAGCCCTCAATCTCTGCCATTCCTTCCTCACTCACAAGGTAGAGGTTGTGAACTGTGGTGGCTTTAAAGCCAAAGCTTTTAGTCTTCCTTGTGAAGTCTCTCAGGGGTTCTTGTTGAGCCCCATTCTGTACGTTGACCCCATCACTGAACTGATACGTTCTTGTATATGCGGACAACACACAGATTATCTGATACATCTCTGACAACTTGCCCTCAGTAGCTAACAAGTTTAATATTTTCACGAACAAAAGTAACACCAGGATGAAAGAACATTTTCTTAAACTGAATAATGAAAAAACTGAGCTGCTGCTGTTTGGCGCACGATAATCCATTTGGTCCTGCAGTTGTTGGCATGAAGAATATGGCTCTTTACCCACTCCTTTTAAATTGGCAGACTACCTCCTTGAACGTTGAATCACAGGTCAATTGCATCACGAGTACCTTCATCCACATAATTAGGACTCACAGGAAAATCTTCCCTTTTATTCCATTGAACTATGTCATTTGTTGGTCCTTAATCTCATCCAGGCTTGATTTCTGCAATGCTCTCCATTTGAACATTAATTCTTCCTCATTAAACACGCTGCAAGTGGTGCAAAACGTGGATGTGTGCCTTATTCTTAACACTCCCAGATAAGTGTCAGTTGTAAACAGCATTAGAGCACAGCATGGGCTCCCTGTTAGGAAGTGCATAGTTTTCTAAGCAATCTGCCTAGTCTGCATTGCTCTCCATCACAAATGGTCAAAGTATCTCTCCTCCCTCTTCAACTGGTACATTCCAGGCACATCACTCAGATCTTCTTTAGCTAGGAAAGTATTTACTCCCACGTTTTGGAAAGTCAGATAGGGTGGCCGGACCCTATCTTACTCTTTTCCCCGTATAAAGATTTGTCCAAAGGTTAGGAGATCATTTTAATCCACTCACCACTGTCATCATCCAGACAGTCTGTCTCCTAGTGAAGGTTTTGATGTCACTTGTAGAATGGGACACTCAAGTGTCAAGACCCGATGATGAAGCTATTCACCAAACCACACTAAGCGGAGATTACATACATCACAGTCTCTAAGCGGAGATTACATACATCGTAGTCTGTGAACATGTGGTTCAGGGTCTCAGAGACAAAAAGTTCAGAACTCTGTAATTGAGACTAATGTGGTTCATTCCCCACCTTTCTGATAGAAAAGCAGATATTTTGTAAGCAGCCTTTGAGGAATACTTTAAGATTTCAATCTTTTCCTGAGATGACGACAGGACAGCACAGGATTCCTTGTATAATTTTGGATGAGTAATACTGATAATCATTTGTCCCTACTACTGACTGTCAGAGAACAGAGGAAAGAAAGGTTAGTATACCTCTGTATTGTGGATACTTTCACCTGTGGAATTGTTATTGTTCAGGATTCAGCCACAAGCAGAATTATTTTTCAGAGGTAAGAAAACTCCTGTGAGGAAAGTGGTTTATTAAATGTTGTGGTTGTGACACCTCACCTTGTAATAAATTCATCACCTGTACTTGGTCCAGTCAGATTCATTTGGAGAAAGATAGCTCAACTTTGGGTAGCTGTGATTCTGAGCATTCAGGCTTTATGAAAGGAACAAGTGGAAAGCATTAAAATGTACCCGTACAGTTGAAAAAGAAAGAAATGAGACTCAAAAAACATCCAACACCATTTCATAAACATTTTTTAGATTACACCTCAATCTCAAATATCCACAGGAGGGTTCTCTGATATGAATTTTTACAGGAAAAATAAATCACTGCTTTTTCATTCAATGCAATAAATCATTGTAATGGACCTTATTTGCGGACAAATGTTGGTATATTTAAAAAACGTTTGTAAAGTTGTAGACTACAACTCTGGCCCACTTTGGGTGACAAATTCCAACAAGGAGCGTGTCACAGAGGCCAAAGAAGCTTGGCTTAACAGTTAATTGACAGTCAAAGCAGCCTTCAGTTCAGTTCCATGTTCTAAGGAAGAACTGCCATAAGTTCAATGAAGTGGTCGCACATATAAGGGTTACAGGATGCTGAAGAATCTGACGGATGCTGAAGATGCTGATAAAGCAACAGCTCTTCATGGGGATATTCCTCAGTACACAAACATGGTGGGGCAAATTTGGCCACAGGGGTCGATGTCTCTCAAAATCTGGTTGAGGTCCAGCCAAAACCAGTTGCTACTGGCCTAATGGTCTCTGGTTACAGATAAACCAAAGGTTCCCTTTAACTGGTGCTAACATCTTTCATGTGTGACCGAACGTCACTCTGATGACTCTCTTGAGTCGAGCAGACTCAGGTGCGACTTTTGAAGGTCCGCTCAGTTTCCAAGTTGCATGATGGCAGTCAGTGGCAGAAAGGTGTTCTTGGCAACCAGCTTGCTAAGTCAGGCTTCTTCAGCTTTTGTAGCCTTGTGGCTGTAACAGGAAGTCAGACAACTTGCTCATAGAGTCACTTCTTCTGTCTGAGGATTCAGGATAACTTTTCCTCGAGCAGGGCACCACAAACACAGTCCTCTCTTTGCTAGCTCAAGGAGCAGCAGGTGCAGTCCAGGCTTGGTGCACCCATATCTGAGGCCTGGGTGCCAGATGTGCCACTTTTAGGCCAAGCTAATGCTCTCAAAGGATTTGGCAACTACTAGCCAATGAGCTAGTATGTACCCTCCCACTAAATGACAACTTCCTGTAAAGTGTGGCACCTAGATACCCAGAATGCACTATTCTGCCCACCACTAACATGGTAATGCCCTTCTCTTAATGTGAGGAGCTCACTAGCCCATCCTTGAGGGGTGGCCACCTGGGAATACACGCCCACGGAAAAAAATGTTTGACAACAGCTCCCCCGTCCTCGATGCCTAACTGTCTGCAAAACATCCCCTCTAATGTACATCCATCATTTTCCCTTTAAAAGCAGTTTTCTCTTTGAATCTTGCCTGTTGGGCTTATGTCCTGTTTGGCCTTCCTTCTAGGGAGGTGTCACACCTCTTCCAACATAGGGACTTTTTGGTTCCTTCCTGTGAGTCATTACCACCTCCAACCAGGAGGGCAGAAGGTTGTCTCATGGCCAGCAACTACAAATGGTCAATTGAAATCGCTGGGCATTAAAATTGGCTACTTACTAAATTTACCACTTGTGTAAAAGTTACATTAAATTCAACGTGGGCATTAAGTCAGGTTTAATGAAATCATGTGTTTGATACCTTGAAGTATTCTATGTACAAGACCAGTGTGTGGTGTAAGATTAGATCTGTATGTATTTTAAATGCAAGCAAACATTGTAATTGCATGAAACCCAAGAATGAGGCTAAGTGAGTTAATTGGTTTTGGATGAAACCTGGCTACAATCTACTGGTCATGAGTCTGCACTCAGCATGATCCACACAGACATTCATGCTTCCAAGCTGTACACGGTGACTCAGTGAGTACCCTTAAAAATTGTTAAACACTTGCCATTTGGAAATAAAAAACATGTAACGTCATGCAAGTCATCGTAGGCGCTGCAGAAACAACAGACCATGAATTACCTAATACAAAAAAATGAACAATGACTACCATGAACACAGAACGCTGATTATGAGTTCTTGAAGGTGCTTCTACTGAGTTTTTTGCTCCTCGATGCTGGGCTCACATTCCATTACTTGAAGGCTGGTAGGAGGAGGACGAGGGGCAGAAGAACCTTTCCTGATGTTCCATATCCAGCGCAGAGTGATGATATTTTCAGGAGGCTCTGTGCATGCTTTCTGTTTGTAGCCAGAACAGTAGGCCCGGAATGAGCAACGTCAGGATGTTGCAGACTCAGTTATTGTGATTTACTTAGTTGCAGCCATGGAATGGGCGTAGCCTAGTGCACCTGATTTTCAAGCTATAGTGACATCACAGGCTCCACTCTATGCCTGAACTCTACCCTGTTTGTAGCGCACCCAGCCCTAGGGCTGTTTACAGCAAAGCCCAGTGTAAAATATGTAAAGATTAGTACGTGCTCCCTTTGTCTCACGAATGTGCCTGGTTGCCTGATCCTCGAAGAGAGGTTCAGATTAGACCATAAAAATAGTGGGGCACATGTATTGAATTGAAGATTTTTCTTAATGTGCCAGAATTAAGTTGACTTTGCCAGAAACCCAGTAACTAGACAGGGTGCCGCTCCAACACCCTTATCTACCAGCCGCTGCTGTACTAGACCCATTCAGAAGTTAGCACTGCTGAGCTGTCAGCATGTAACCCTGTACTTGCCAATGGGGCTACTAGCCTTTCCACAGTAGAAGTGACAATGCAGGATGTTACTGTCAGGGGATTGTGAAGTTAAAAACTTCATGTTCAAATTTTTAATATAATGCATCTTGTCTCTACGGCTCAATAGGCTTGCCTTTGCGGTAACTTATAAATAGTAAAAAGGAAGGTTTGGACTTTGACATTGCTTAAAATAACACAGTAGAGAGAACAGTTTTAAGCTGCTCTACCAGTCTACAGTGGCAGACTTAGAGGCATACTTTACATCGCCTTACGTGTGTTGGCACAATAATTGCTGCAGTTCATGAGGGACACTTTAAATTACAGACCCTAGGTACCCCTGGTTACATGCACTAGGGTCTTATAAATAAATTAACCTATGCCAGTTGGGTAAAAGCCAATAAAACAAACAATTTGAAGGACCAGAGCACATGCACTGTGGCCTGGTCAGCTGGGCCAGTGCATTACAGCATCATTCCACCAGTACCTAATAGTTAAAAAGTGGGGCAAAAACTGGGGTTGAACCTGCAAAACGCAATTTCCTCATAATGCCTGAAATGATTAGAACTGTTGATAGCTCACCATTAACTACTGGTCCAATATGTGAAATCTCTTCTCCATTGCTAGTCTCCTTTGACATTCATACAGAGGTATCTTTTTACATTTTTACTTCTCTTAATTATGCTGTAATTTTTGCAGTTCCTAGGCAAATGAGGCAAAATCCATACTTCATTGGTCTACTCAAACAAACCAATTGTTTGCACAGTTTTGTCCTGACCATTGTACTGCTTCTCAAAGCTATTGGTTCCCGACTGATCATATGAGAAAAGCCATAACCAACTTAATACTGACTACCCTTGTTTCGGTACCATTGGTGTACTGTGCTGTTTCCCCAGTTTTTGCTAAGCCTGACATTTGTCCACTTCTTTCTCATAGAGAATAAGATTGATCCATGCCCACTGAATCTAAGCTGTTGGACATACTTGTTTCCTAACTCAGAAATGGGATTATTATTTAAAAGGATTATTCACAGAAGAAGATATGAAAAATAATTTATTGTGGCATTATCATCTTCTGGGGCAACTTTGTTTTTATATCCAATAAAGGTCAAAATATTCAAACTTGAATATATTATTGAGGTTGAAATAAGATCACTAAAAGATAGATATCCTTAACCTCTTACAGATGGCATTTTGGAATCCGTCCATGGAGCACAGGTCTTTTCTGAACTTGATTTAAGGAAGACTTGTCAGTTGCTAAGTATGAAAAAGACACAGAATGGTAGATGGCTTTTTGCACCCCATTTAAGTAATTTGAATTCCTTGCAATGCCTTTTGGGTTGTGCAATGCGCCAACATTTTCCAGCAAAGGTATTTACTATTCTCAGATTTCTTGAATCAGTTTGGATTGCTCTATTTAAATGCTACTTTAGTGTTTTCAAAATCTCCAAATCTCAAAACCAAGTGAGTCATGACATTAGCAAAACATTTTATCCTGTAAAACAATAGATGTGAGTGCCTCTGGCCTTTCTACTCGTAGATATACTGGAAAGTACTTCTTCTACAAGTGTTTTAAGAGATCTAACTTTTCCTTGCATTTACCAACTCTAATAATTAATTTGTCAAGCTAAAAGAGTTTTCAGTAAACTAAGCCTTATTCTCTCAAGTGGCAATTTTTAACCTTCCTACTACTTCAAAGAAGTTTATTGTGGAAACAAAAACCTCTCAAACAGCATTCGAGGAATTGTATGACACAAACAGGAAGTAGATGAACAAGAAGGAAATATTGGGCCTGATTCACAAAGGTAACTTACACTTTTGAGCATGTTTACTACTTTTTGGCTATTCACAAAATCTGAGTGTAAATTTACTCTAAAAGTGTTATTTACTCTACTCACCAGATTTAAGGGCCGTCGGGCTATTCATAAAGTTAACTTACATGTTTGAGTACTTTACTCTCCTAATTTACTCTTACAGTTTTAAGTAAGTCTGCACTCCGATATTGTGAATAGCCAGAAGTAGAAGACCAGGACCTAGGGGTGCTTTGAGTAACCGTGGGCGAAAATCGCGTAGTCACGCGACACGGAATTCTGCGAAGCCACAGAAGACCTCCGCAAGCTATGCGAATTTCCGTGAGCTCACGGAGTTGCTTGTTTCACCCGTTCGCAATGCATTTTTCCTGTTTGGCAAGGCATATTACGTGTTTGGCGATGCTTTTTGCCTGCTCTGGGGGAATTATCATGCGAACTTCACCAAGCGGTCACCAATGGGCACGGCCATCTTGTTTTTCACTTTTTCCTATGTTCTGGGCCTGTTTTTCTAACCTCCCTATATCTTTTCAATCCTTTGCTTCTAGAAACTGTTTTTTGCTCTTTTTTTTAATTATCTATCCCTCTCTATTCCTGATTGTATATTTTGCGTGTTTCCTACTTTTTTGTGTTTTTACTGCGTTTTTCACTCTTTTTGTAGTACTTGCATTTTTCATTTATTTTACTTACTCTCTTAGTTCCTACCTTTTCTTTTCCGCCCCTGCCTACCCAGAACCATGGCAAAGGGCCGGGGGAAGAAAACTGGGAGGGCTCTGGGTGAGAGCCGCGACCGCCTTGCCCACATGGGGTGCAGGCACGGGCCTTATTTAGTGCGGCGGAGGTGGCCGCATTGTTTTTTTTTATCCAGCGCCACCTCTCCTTCACCCTGACAGCGGGTGGCAGGACTGGGTCTGTTTACGGGCTCCGGAAACATCACCGGCGGTGGGCAAGAGTGCGCCAGGGCAATGTTTCGCTGCTCTGGGGTCTGGCGCACCCATAACCAATTGACGCACCGGTGATCCGATATCCTGGACCGGGAGCATGACCTGCTGGACCTGCTAGGTGTTGAGGTCCCAGGGCTTGGTGATTAGCTATTTTTTTATATTATTATTTTGTGTTCTTCTGTTCTGACTGTTATTTATTGCGATTGCGAATGTTATTTTTTTTGCAAGTAGCTAACATCCTGCTGCAGCAGTGCTTACATGCAGGTAAGGTAACCTATGTTTAAAAATATTATATTATGGGATTGTTACTTCCAGGAAGGTGCTCGGCGCTACTAACTAATCATCTTACTTGTTTGCAACGTTGGCTCACTTGGGCTAGTTATGTAAGAGAGGTTAGAGAATTTAAGTTAGGTAGGTATTTAATCCACATAGGAAATACTCCAGTCCTTTCCTTTGTCCTGACATTCCTGTCTCCTCCTGTCACTAAGATAGTGGTAGTAGTTAGTTAGTAATATTTGGTAATTTAGTGGCCTGCGTCGTGACTCGTCCTCAGGCTCTCGCATGACTTCAGTCCTACTCCTAGTAGAACTTTTTGTAATTCTTAGTGATTAAATAATAGCAACCAACAAATTTGGTGTATGCTTCAAATATGCATGTGTCCATCTATGCATTAAGAAGAATAAATGCAGACTTAGTAACTGGTCCGTCAAAGGGGGTTGTTGGAGTTGAGACTGAGACTGTCTGAGAGATGATTGGAAATGAGATCTGAACTTAAAAGCAAAATACAAATATAATTTTTTTGCAATTCATTCAAAAGTCAGGAATAGGCGGGCTAGGTATGTTTAGGATTCAGGAATCGGAATTGAACTGTGGAATAATAATGATCGGATGGTACTCAACTGCGATACATACTAGTCGACTGCTACTAGTCGAATAAGTCAATCTGATTGATTTAGCAGAGGTCAATGTTATTGCAATTGCCGTTCCCTGTCTAAAAATATTTATAGAGCAATTATACTTATATATTTAACACAAATCATTTTTTGTCTCTTTAAATGATCAGCATCCAGGGGCAA
Source organism: Triturus cristatus (assembly GCF_964204655.1). Taxonomy (NCBI): domain Eukaryota; kingdom Metazoa; phylum Chordata; class Amphibia; order Caudata; family Salamandridae; genus Triturus; species Triturus cristatus. The sequence continues at coordinate 343,371,795 of NC_140587.1, read as the reverse complement.
GAAGAAGATTGGGGCAGCTGGCAGTGCGGCGGGTACGGGAGCTGGAGGGGCCTGCCAGGAAGAGGCCTCAGGCGCAGCCGCAGATGGCTCTGCTGCTTGCCCCAGTAAGTACTCCTGGTGTTGTAATATATTAATATTTCCCTAACTCTTACCGCTCCATTATTTCCATTTCCTAGTTTAAATTTTTCCAAAATCCTCTTCAATCTATCTGCTTCTAAATTCTTGTTTGTGCTCCACCATTACCTACTACTAAGTACTACTACTACTAACATTGTTTCTTCTAGTGTCTGATTTTATTTTTACATCAAATCAAACTGCAGCTGACTAACCTCTGCTCTGACTCTATTAGACAGTCTGTCTGTAGCTTGCTTTCTTCTGGGTTTCACTGAGCTTTCTCTCTCCCCTTATGTGGATTGCCTAGTAGTGGTACTGTAAGACTCAGAGAACCCATTGGTCCTAGCCTAGGCTACTACTAGTACTAGTAATGACTCCTTACTACTACTTCTAGCACTAATGTGCTGTGCAGACTGCAGATTGCATACCCAAGACAAGTAAGGTATATCCGCAGGTTTGTGAATTGTGCAATGAGAAGACTTTAGTTTCTTTTACTGTCTCATCATGCGCAATCAGTAATGGTGGTCAGTCACTCATGTTGGACAGGAGCAGGACCACGCAAAGTGGTGTATTTTACTTTTTCTAATCCAGGCCTAGTACTTTTTTTAGTAGCAGCAATAGATGGTGAACACTGAACAACTGTTACCGGCTGGAAGGAAGTATATGAGAGGAGTAGGAGGATGGCACCATTTTTCAACTAAGAGAGGTCTCATGTCTGCCCATTTGGCCACTCTTTATTCTTTTCAAAAAATGAGATGCACCATAGCTCTAGTCACTGAGTCCAGTCCTATGGGTTGACCTCTCCTTGAGAGGCTTTTCAAAAATTGCCACCAACAAAATGCCCAACTGAATATTATTTAGTTATTTTTGATAGGACATACTGTCTTGTGTACTGGTATATGAATTATAGATAGTGGTGTGTGTGGTTTATATGTATTATTAATTATGTACTTTCAATCTTACTAATTAAAAGAATAAATAGGGGAGGCGTATATGGCATCTAAGAATTATTATTCCAGGCGTACCGACCACCAGTGCCGGGGCCAGCGGTGAGAGCCACCATGCCACTCTGGAGGGAGCGGATGTGGCAGCCACAGGGGGTGAGCCAGTAGCAGTGGCAGGCGATGGTAAGTCATATTTCTTACTTATTGAGAATGATGAATACACTTGCTGCAAGGGTGTACACTCAGTACTAGTAGTACACTGTACTTCTGCTGAGGCTAAGTTGTAGCTTGCGAGAACATTGAACAGTTGAATAAGATACCCTGGCCTTTACTTAAACATTAGCATTAGCTGCAGTGGTTGAGTAACTAATGGCACATTCTATCTTCAACTCAGCAAAGACAGTTTTATGATGAAGACAAACAGTCAGACGACTTGTATGACTGGCAGAGAAGGATGCGTGGGTGAAGGAAGGGTCCCTGGGATGCATAGGTGGCAGATGAAGATTATAAGAATAGTATGCATGGGTAGTTGAAGGATGGGTGGAAAAGGTGAAAGAGAAAGCAGAAAGGATGCCTGTCTGGGTGGGTCAAACTGTATAGGTGAAAGGAATCCTCTGGGGGGGCTTGAGGGGTCAAACTCTAGAGCAAGCAAGGGGACACATGGCATGGGTGGAGATTGGTTATATATCTAAAATGTATGTTGATGATTGATGATAGTCATGTTTGGATGGATGGATGCCAGAATGTTATCATAGTAGGAGAAAACAGAGTTAGACTGGATGAAGAGAATGTAAAATAAAATTAAACCGTGCCAGGGTACCAAAGTCAAGGATGAAGAATATTACCAATAAAATAATAATAATGCTAGAAGAGCAATGGACTGAATGTAAATGAAAAAAACAAGCCCTGGAAAGAACAAGGACTGTTTTTTGCAAGGCATTTGTATCAAAGGTTTGAGGTTGTACTTGTATTTCAGAATGGAATACTCCCTTGACTCCCTTGACTCAGTAGTTTGCAAGCACAACAAATATATTGTGCATGACTAAATATTTACCCTACCCATAATCGCCTCCCTCCGCCCACTTCTGCTCCAGTCCCCTCTCTGTGTCAGCCATGGGTGGCCTATCGGCTGCATGGTAATTGGTAAATAGTACTTACAAATCACTCAGTGTGTCATCATCATCACATGACATGAGTGACATGATGTTGTGCCGCCGTTTCTCATCATCCATAAGTATGTGATCATTAACTATCATCATGTGCCTTATTGCAGTAGTGCAGTCAGGGTGAAAGTGAAATTGTCTGAACATTTGCCAAGAGAGAGTAAAAGAATACTTCTAATCTACTCCATACTTAGTACCTGAAAGTATAATCATCACATTCAAATCTTAGGGACAGAGGAAGGGAAGTGAGGAGGAGAGGAGGATCCGACAGCTGCTAGTGCTACTGCTACTAATGTGCCAATATAATTTTTGTGTGTGGACTGTAATTTAATTCAGTGTTTGTGACTGTTTTTCTAAGAGTATTGGTTACAACAATTCTCTTTTTTTTCCTTTCTTGATATAGCTAATCCTTCCCAACACAAAAGGCAGGAGTTGGTGGCCAGGGCCCGGCAAAGTAAGCTGGAGGCCATTCAGGATGGATATCACCGACTGGTTGTCCTGGCGGAGGAGGAGGAGGCAGCAGCTTCTTCCTCCAATGCCCCCGGGCTCAGCCATCCCCCATGCCTCCCGTAGTACAGTGCCGCGGTCTGGCTGCCGCCCACCACCCATCACCATTGGCAACAACATCTACTGCTGCACACCCCTGTTGTTCCTGCAGGAACTTTCGGCGCTGCGTGCTCCTCTAGATGTCAGACTCTAACATCACCGACCTCAGTCTTCTTTGAATCTTGCCACATTTTTTATCTTTTTTTTGGTTGGTGGGATGTTGGGACTAGTTGGGGAACCTTGGGGATTACTTTTTCTTGAAACAAAAAACTTGGACATGGACATTTATTTAATTTACTGAACATTGGTTGGGGTTAGGCAGAGGGGTGGGTCAGGTGTTGTGGCTTTTTCTTATAGTTTATATTTGTCAGGTTAATAAATAATTTATAATTTTCTGATACATATGATATGATGCAAATCTTTTCTGTTTTTTTTTTACTCTTTTACGTCACCTTGTTTTTGTTCTTTCTTCCTTTTGCTGCCAGTTTTTGAAATCTACCAATAGTGTAACACACAGAGAGATAGATGCAGTACCCTCAGTTGTCCTACAACTGTCAGTCTCTCCTCCTAATCCATGCATTCTACAACTAAAACCCCTTTGTAGTATGTACTCAGAAGGATGTGGGTGTGTGAATTAATTAATTTCCATAGGATATACATTATTGACTCCCCACACTTCTTCTCTTACCTGTGATTGATGTTTAGCTGAAGCATTGGCTGCATGGTGATGGTTTGGTTCCTAAGGTGCCATGGTGGGTGGTGGAAACAGTTGTAGACAGTTGCATTTGCAAAAACAAAAAATGAGACAAGTCAGTCACCTGAGTGAGACTAGGGAACGAGTAGTACAAGTACAGTAAGTAGTAAGTACACAAGAAGAAGACTGCCAAACAAGAAGAAAGTGATGATGAATGATATTGATATTATTAATGCTAAAGTAAAATAAAACATAATGCTGGCAGGGATGGCCTAGTACAAGTTACAACAACTGAAGTAGTGAGCTCGACTTATGAAGTAAACAAGCGTATATTTTTCGTGCTGAAAGGAGGAAATCCATGACGGCTATTAATAATTAATAATGGGTTAATAATATAATTATGTTCCTCTGGAAAAAAGAGAATATCTAATACTACTGAGCATGGGTGGGTACTGGGCAATCTAATCTGTTGCCAGTGTGGCATACTATATATATACTTATAGCAGAATTAGAAGATCCTCGACCTGCCTTGAATTAGTGTTTCTTACTTGCTTGAACCACAACCGCCGCAGCAAGTGTGTGACCAGTTATTGGTGCAAATGTATTGAGTCACCTCTCAATAAATCACTCAGCCCGGTTATGGTTAGGGTTCGAATAATGGTTGGGAAGGGGTATTTGAGGGAAAGGTTTTATAAGTGGTGTGTTTTCAGATTGGCTGTTTGGCCCTCTGTACCATAGTTTGTACTAAACTTACACCGACTAACACCTTGTTTACAAATGGAGCATATAGTAACGTTCTCCTCCTTACTGCCAACCAAAAAGAAGTCGCAAACTGGGGAGGTGAACTTTCGGGAGCTGCTGGAGGTGTCACTTGCAATGCCGGATGATCTGGTGGGTGGGCGAGGAATTTGACACTGTACTACCTATCTACTGAGGTGGTTGTGCTGGATGTAGGTCGCTGCTGGGCCTTTGCAAATGCAAATATGGAAGCTGGAGGTGGTGTTGATGTTACCTGTGTTTGTGGGATCCATGCCATATCTCTCACAGCAATTTGGGATGGGGTAATGTCGGTCTCCAGTGGGGCGGGACTGATGTCCATGATGATGAATGGCTCTTCATTATCCTCCTCTTCTACATCTACCTCCATAACTCTGAGGCTTTCTGGAACCTTCCTTTTCCCTAGCCTTGTCTTGTGGCGCCTCTCACTCTTAGACTGAGGCGGTGGCTTCCAAGTGGCATCTAGATCATCAGAAGGGGGGTCTTGCAGAAGAACTCGATGGACTAAACCCCCTTTTCCTTGCTGGAGATCTGGAAGACAATGGATCTTCCGAAAGAGTGGCTTGCTCTTCTTCCTCTGGAGGAAGCTCGATTTCCTGGACTGCCCCTACTTCGGGAGGAACAACTACTATTGTGGTTGGTGGTTGCGGCTGTTGTTGTCCACTTATCTGAGTTTCCTGCGTTGATTGGGTACTACTTTGCGATAACGATAAGACAATTTCAACATCGCTGCTCGTTGGTGTTGTAGTGATGAGACTGCCTGCCTCTGCGGAAGACATGGGCTTGGGCCTAGTTTGGTGAGATGGGCCAACTGATGCAAGGATGCTGCTCCCAGCTTGATCCCCAGACACCACTCCTACAGGCACAATTTTTGGTTTCCCAAAAAAGATCTTGGTTGGCACACCAGAAGTGGTGGTAAATGGCACTTCCTTCTTCTTCTCACTGGCAACTTTTTTGGTACTGGAGGACCTGGTACCTTACTTTGGGGCCATCTTCTTCAGATGTCAGAAGCACACTGTGGCACAAGTTGAAGAGATATCTGTGGTCACATGCCAAGTGACGTCGTGCGCAGCAGGACTTCTGCCTGGTAATACAATGGGTGATGACGCCTCCTCCTCTTTTGTGCACCTAAATGCAAAGAAGGAAGAAGAACATCAGTGAAACGTGGCATTTATTGTTGTGGTTCAATTTACTACTGTACAAACAAGCAAATATAATATATTACTTAGTGTGTGGTCAGATCACTCTTGTTAGTGTTATTATTAATATTAATAAATTGTATTAACTCAGTTATTTAAAAAAACATAACAGTTTAGCCATTCGTGAGACTTTGACAACAAGGGCTTCCATGGTGCACTGTGTACACTCAGGAAGGATAGGAAAGAACAAAAACAAAAAAACAAATGTAATGGAACCTGTGTGGCATTGTGATTTGTGAATGTGATTGTGCATCATGTGGGCTGCATCATCATTCAGGAAGCTGCAGCTGGCAATGGGGATGGAAGCAGTAAGCCAGGAGGAACAAAGGAAAGACATGCAGGCCTATGGCAAAAGCAGCACACTAACTACCACCACAAAATGGCCACCAGCCACATGGTCACTTATACAACAACAGCAGGAGGTCTGTAAAACAATGAACTCAAGCAGGCCTATATGGCCAAACAAAGGAGGCATGCTAAACAGCACAGCTTTAATGCAACAATGCAAAAGCAAAAAACCACAGGGCTAAAAAAGGTTTGCAAGTTCCACAACAACCACACCACACACATCCAACAAAGGCAATTATTTAACACACACGAAAAAAGTGAAATACCCCCCAAAAAACATTTTGCAATTCAATCCAACGCCATCCATGCCCTAAATGATGTTTAAATTCAACAGACATCACAGAAAAAGTTGTTTCATGCACACATGAGCAGCTCTGGGCCTACTGGCTGAAAATGGCCTATTGGCTGACTAGGCCACATATTGAATCAATTCAAATCAATATTACAGCAAATGTATTTGAAAATGTAGTGAACTGTTCTGCATTTCTTTGCAGGGTTAAAATTGGATGCAAAACAAAAACAAGGGCAAGGCATGGCCACCACAAAGAAAGCTTGCAGGCCTACGGCAAAAGCACACTGGCTGCTTGTACAAAATGGCTGCCAGCCACTTGGCCAGGCCAGCACCACAACAAGAGGAAAGGGAAGACAGACAATGGTAGACAATGCAGGCCTATGGCAAAGCACACTGTCTGGCTTCACAAAATGGCCGCCAGCCACATGGCCAGGCCACCATAACAACAAGAATGGCAAGATAGACAATGCAGGCCTATAGCAAAATCACACATGCTGGCTTCACAAAATGGCCACCAGCCACATGGCCAGGCAACCACAACAAGAAAGGGAAGACAGACCATGCAGGCCTATGACAAAAGCACACTGGCTGGCTTCACAAAATGGTCTCCAGCCACATGGCCAGGCCACCAAAACAACAACAAGAAAGGGAAGACAGACAATGCAGGCCTATAGCAAAATCACACATGCTGGCTCACAAATTGGCCACCCGCCACATGGCCAGGCCACCACAATAAGAAAGGGAAGACAGACCATGCAGGCCTATGGCAAAAGCACACTGGCAGGTTTCACAAAATGGCCACCAGCCACATGGCCAGGCCACAACAACAAGAAGCAGTAAGCCAAGAGGAACAAAGGAAAGACATACAGGCCTGTGGCAAAAGCAGCACACTACTAACCACCACCACAAAATGGCCACCAGCCACATGGTTGGTCACTCACACAACAACAAGCAGGAGGCCTGTAAAACAATGAACTCAAGCAGGCATATGTTGCCAACAAAGGAGGCATGCTAAACAGCACAGCTTTAATGCAACAATGCAAAAACAAAACAACACAGAGCTAAAAAAAAGTTTGCAAGTTACACAACAACCACACCACACACATCCAACAAAGGCATTTATTTAACACACGCGAACAAAAAGTGAAAAAAAAAAATACATTTTGCAATTCAATCCAATGCCATCCATGCCCTAAATGATGTTTAAATTCAACAGGCACCACAGAAATAGTTGTTTCATGCACACATGAGTAGCTCTGGGCCCACTGGCTGAAAAGGCCTATTGACAGACTAGGCCACATAGCGAATCAATTCAAATCAATAATTCAGCAAATGTATTAGAAAATGTAGTGAACTGTACTGCATTTTTTTGATGGGTAAAAAGAAAAAAATTGCATGCAAAACAACAACAAGGACAAGGCATGGCCACCTCAAAGAAAGCTTGTAGGCCTATGGCAAAAGCACACTGGCTGCCTGTACAAAATGGCAGCCAGTCACATGGCCAGGCCACCACCAAAAGAACAAGAAAGGGAAGACAGACAATGCTAGACAATGCAGGCCTATGGCAAAACACACTGGCTGGCTTCCCAAAATGGCCTCCAGCCACATGGCAGGCCACCACAACAACAATAAAGGGAAGACAGACAATGCAGGCCTATGGCAAGGCACACTGGCTAGCTTCACAAAATGGCCGCCAGCCACATGACCAGGCCACCAGAACAACAGGATAGGGAAGATAGACAAAGCAGGATTATGGCAAAAGCACACTGACTGGCTTCACAAAATGGCCGCCAGCCACATGCCCAGGCAACCACAACAACAAGAAAGGGAAGGCAGACAATGCAGGCCTATGGCAAAAGCACACTGGCTGGCTTCACAAAATGGCCGCCAGCCACATGGCCAGGCCACCACAACAACAAAAAAAGGGAAGACAAAAAATGCAGGCCTATGGCAAAAGCACACTGGCTGGCTTCACAAAAGGTCTGCCAGCCAAATGGCCAGGCCACCACAACAAAAACAAGAAAGGGAAGATAGGCAATGCAGGCCTATGGCAAAAGCACACTGGCTGGCTTCACAAAATGGCCACCAGCTACATGGCCAGGCCACAACAACAAGAAGCAGTAAGCCAAGAGGAACAAAGGAAAGACATGCAGGTCTATGGCAAAAGCAGCACACTACTAACTATCACTACAAAATGGCCACCAGCCACATGGTTGGTCACTCACACAACAACAAGCAGGAGGCCTGTAAAACAATGAACTCAAGCAGGCCTATATGGCCAGACAAAGGAGGCATGCTAAACACAGCTTTAATGCAACAATGCAAAAACGAAAAACCTCAGGGTTAAAAAAGGTTCGCAAGTGACACAACAACCACACCACACACATCCAACAAAGGCATTTATTTAACACACGCGACAAAAGTGAAAAACCACCCAAAAAACACATTTTGCAATTCAATTCAATGCCATCCATGCCCTAAATGATGTTTACATTCAACAGACACCACAGAAACAGTTGTTTCATGCAAACATGAGTAGCTTTGTGCCTACTGGCTGAAAAAGGCCTATTGGCAGACTACTGGGCTAGTGAAATAAATAAATGTTGCAAATTGATTGCAAAAGTTAGAGAAAATGTCGTGAACTTTGCAACATGTTCCTTTATAAAAGACAACTAGAAGAAAAATTGCATACAAACAACTAGGCCCCTACTGAAACTACAGGCCACCCACCACAAAACATTGATAAAAAACAATTAAATGTACAAACAAATGTAGGTACAATGCACCAATCAAACAATCAACACCAATTTTCTAACTTACTTGTGAAATCTCAAATCCAAAAGTCTTCAAATCCAATGATATATGATGCAGCAGACAAAGAAAAGGGTTGTGTCCAGCTCCAAATCCAAATGAAAAGTGAACAGGAGATGTACAACGCACTGGGAGGAGCCTGCTGGACGGTAGCGGGAAGTTGGAGACACTGGAGCACTTCCTTCCTCTTCAAAAAATAAGTAAAAAAAGGACTCGTTGCACAAAAAAAGTACAGCCAAATGTCAATCTGAGAAGTTTTTTCATCCAAATCATCATTTTGATAAGGTTTTATGCTGCTTGAGATCTATTCTTCTACAGCTTGCAAATTCTGCGTGTTCGGCATCGCGATCTTCACGAAACTTCCGCCGGAAGTCCGATGGCCCGTCTGAATGACGTGTTCACGATCGCAGACTCTCGCGGGACCATGCCGCCAGCTAACAAATCTCGAGGCGCATGCGAATGGATAGGAAATCCCATCAGCGAACGCAGGCATCACGGGAATTCACTTCCGCACGTGCGAAAACGCATTTTGAACACACAAACAAAAAAACCTCTGCTCCGTTGCGGAGCATGGAGTTTTCGGTAACTCCGTGTTCTACGTGGAACGTGGAGTTACAAAAATCTGCAAACTCCATGAGCCGAGCGGATTTTTCCTCCCAGGATTAGATTTGAGGCCATCTGAGATCGTTTCCTCTCCAGATACACAACGTTGATTGGTCTTATCGGTTGAAAATCTGGAAATCAAAAGTTCAAAAAGGTTTCTAAGTTCCAATTCATAAAGAAATGTTGTCACTTTTTTAAAGAAAAGCATTGAAATTTCTTTTAGGTTGAAGCACAGTAAATAACTTTCTCTCTTTGTGAGAAGAACAATCATTCATGAGTGAGCCGCTGCTGAAATTATAGTTGCTACTTGGCACTGAATTCTAGATATCTCAACTAAAATTTTCCAACACCCAAAATAGAATGAGACTAAGTATTTTTTTCTCAGGTGCTGGGAGCCTTGGGAGGGATGAAGGCTGAAATGCAGTCCGATATAGTGGCACTGCCAGTCATGTACTTTTCCCACAGGTTCCACTAGACTGCTGGAGATAACGTTTCCATAAGTTTCCAAACTTCCTTCTGGTGCCCAAACATTAACAGGAGTACATTGCTAATCTCCCCCATGATAGTAGGGAAAGGCACTTAGAGCCTCACAGGATGTGAAGCAGAGACCAGCATCAAAGTCCAGTCCAGGTCTAGTGTAAATAATACTTATTATCCAAGTTAAAATATAAAGGTGTAGCAATGTAAAACCTTGAGCTGTAAATGGTCATTCTCGTTAGTGAGTTTTCCCTTGTACCAAACTCCATGCTGTTGCAAGCTGTTGTCAGTGCCTTATTAATTCATATAATCTGTTTGATCAACGACAGAAAATTCATAAAAAATTCAAAATTTAAATAATACATTTGTTGTCCCAATTTAAATACTGTAGCCCTGCATTGTATAATCACAATTAAAATCAAACTAGCAACAATTTTCCATAACAAAACAGCTAATTCAGGGAATTATACAGAGAATCAGAGAAATCAAGGATGAATAACATCACTCAACCCAAATGAATGGTCATTTCTTCATTAATAGTCAGTCTTCCAGGTGCCTTTGTGTGGTGCTCCAGAATATAATGTGATTTTAGTCTGCTCAATGCTAATACCCTGTCACCTCCTCAAATATTCTCGGCAACTCTTTCAAAAGCAAAGTACCATAAGAGTCTAGTATGACTTTTATGATATTTAGCAAAATGCCATGCCACTTGGTAATGGCGGACCCTGTGAGAAATGGCTCTAAGATGTTACAAATCTCTTTATTCAACTGGATGAATAGTATTACCAATTTACCATTTCTTGCAGGGAAACACCAGCACATACACCATAAAATCATAATCACAAGAAATGTGTTATACAATCACTCTGTCTTTCTTATTCCTCAGTCTTCTTTATGTTTTGACGTTACAACTGTATTTACAGGCTTTGCAGTTTCCACACATAGAGAAACCACTTAATAGCCTTCCTAGACGATTGTTTTCATTGTTTTACAGAGTTTGTCTTTTAAGGGTGCGCTTTTTCCAAACGTGATCTGTGGGTAGGTAGGTATCAATTTCTCCTTGCAAGCCTATCTCAGTGGATAAAATGTACCAGTCCTTGTTTTAAATATTTCTAACTTAATCTGCTTCTTGACAATGAGTATTAATAAATATGAGTTTATAATCCTGTTATGTCTTCAATTTCCTATCTGTTTTGAGCAGATCCTCCTGCTTCACAGTTTGAACTCTCAATAAAGCTGACCCCAAAAATTCTTTAGAGTAACCTCTTTTCTCAAATCTTGCGATCATGTCTTCACACTTCCTTTCCAAAGCTCCACAGAACTATAATTTGTTTTTGCTCTAAGTAGTTCTGCATAAAGGATGCTATAAACTAGATTTTGGATGGCTACTTTTGGCAAGCAGTATACTGTTGACTGTTGTTTTCTTCCTACATACACCTGTTCTTAATATGTCTCCTATAACTTCAACCCTGGGGTCCAGAAATTCCTCTTTCACCTTATAAATGGTACTGGAGTACATCAGATGCAAATTGGTATTTTTTAGATCCTCAATGTATCTAATCCACAATGATATATGATCTTCCTACCCACTGATGCTACCGGAGACCTGCTCTGCCCACCAGCCCATGAAAAGGTTTGAGTACCTGGGAGCGAGGCAGATCCCCATTGCAGTACCCTGGATTTGCTTGACTAAATGACCATCAAACATGAGGAGATTGTGTGTAAGAGAGTGGGTAATGTTTAGCACCATCTCTGTCTGTAATAACAGGGACCTGGATCTCGCACTGAGGAAGTGTCTACATGCACTCACTCTCATTTCATGTCTAATACTCGTGTATAAGCTACCTTCATCTAGAGTCACGAGGAGGTAATTAGCATCCCAATATATATCTTCTAGAAACCTGAAAAAAGCTCCACTCTCCTTGATAAAGGGCAGTAATGCCATCACAAAGGGATGGAGGAAGAAATCTATACAGGTGATCTCTAGTAGAAAGCCCAATGATGAGTATATGTGGTTCCCCAGCGTAGTGTCAATATTTTTGGGAATCTTAGGGAAGAGATAAAAAATAGGTATTTTTGGATGTTCACAATATAAAAACGTATACTGCTCCCATTCAATCAGACCCTGGTTTCACTATTCCTACAGTTTGTCAATTGTGACCACCATTCTTTTATGTACATATCCTTCGAGAGAACAACAATATTAACTTCTTTATCAGATTTTCTATTGAAAACTGAGTCATCCTCCTGTGGTCTTCTCAAAGCTTCTCTCTGTGGTGCATTTTTATGGTCACTTTGCCGATATGTTTTCTTCTTTAATTTCTTGAAGTCCTAGATGACCACCCCTTAAAATGTGTCAATTGCATACACTGACATAATGGGCAGAAATAATGATTTTGATTTGAATCCACTAGGACAATTGCTTTTATTTCTTTGTCCATCTCTGCGAAATTTAAGTATTGGTCACCAATATTACATTGTTCAGTATCTAACTCTGCTGAAGTAAAGAGAGTCTCTTTACCACTGATGTATAAAGCATCTTAGATTCCTTATATATTGACTCACCATTTATGTTTCTTGTATTGTACAAATTCTTAACTTTCAACCTGTGCCTCTATACTTCTATACGTCTTTGAACATAATTAAATGTGATGGATAGACAAAATATTAAACCAAATTCAAGAACATTTCTATCAATTTGAGTAATTTCTATATTGGATACATTTACCACCGGCATGGACTCCTCCATGACCGTCCTTCTTTTCTGCTGCCTCTCATTTCCATTGACATGGGAGTCTTGCCTTTGTTTCTGCTCCTAATCCTCTGTTGTTTCTTCCTCTCCTCTTCCTTTTCCTCTTCCTCTTCCCCTTCCTCTGCGCCTTCCTCTTTCTCCTTTCACTTTGCTCTAGTCTGTGCTCCATTGTTGTTGCTTCTTGCATCTGTTCAGTACACAAAAGTCTCTAAAAAATTACTCCTACAGCTGCATTGTCAAATCCTCTAAATGTGCGCCTGTCCGAAATATCACTGTCATTGCATTCCAGGTTACTGACCAACTTGCTGTTTAGCGGGTGCCACGGGTGGACACCAGGACACCGACCTACTAGAAAGAAGGAAATAAATAAATAAATGCAGGCCCTTGGAAATAGGGTCCCTGGGCCGCTATAAGCTTGGGGAGTGGGGACACATGCCCCCTCCCCTTTAAGTTTAGTGCCACCACAGGGGCTGGGGTACCCTTGAACTATTAAAGCTCAGGGAGGGGGGTGTGCCCCTCCCCTTAACAAATATGTTGTGTCCCCTGGGAAATGGGGTTCCTGGGGTCACTAGTGGTTTGGAAGGAGGGCCCATCGCTCCTTAAAAAAAGGCCCCAGGGGAAGGGGTCCTAGGAGCTCAAAGTGGCTTGGGAAGGGATCTGTACAATAAGTTGGACACAGGGCCTGGCCTGCATCCAGGCCCTGCAGTCAATACTATACAGCTCATGGTCAAAGGCCCAGAAGCCAATCCCACACCAACAACGTGCACTACATGGGGATTGGCTGTCTGCTGGGTGCTCCCCACATGTTCCTGGCTTTGAGCGGCAGGGGGTTGGCTTCACTATTGGTAATCAAATATTGCTTTACATTAAAAAAAACTAGAAATTCACTAAAAAAACAAATGTTAAAGTACAGTTATAGTTAGGTGAAAACCCCACTGACAACACGTTTTGACCTATATATCTTACCCAGTGACATTCGCCTCTGGGTACTTGGGGACACTGTACCTAGGGAGGTGTGCAGAATATTGCTCACTCCATTAGAAGGCAAGACAGGGAAAGGAAATAGGGAACCTAGACTTTGGGCTCAATAGTGAAAGGTAAGAAGAAGTCTTATTCCTTGTTGCCCTCACACACCCCGAAGGATGTCATGCTTCATCATCGGGAAGTTGCTCCTCGTTGGGCCGGTGCTGCAATGCCCTACAGGTCCCCTGAAGGGTCACTTTGTTGAAGATCTTCTGCGAACTGTTGTTTGGTGCATGCAGGTGTGCAGGGGGAGTCCTAAGTCGGAAGTGTGAAAGGTGCGTGCAATGAATTAAATTGACTGAGGGTTATGAAGTATATATTTTAATATGGCGGTACCCTTGTCAAAATTAAAAACCTGTAGGTCAAGTGTTACCCACAAAGCGTAATGTGCCTGGGTAATTCAAACGGTCGACATGTTTGCACCTATAAGGTCCCATCGGATCCGCGGCGCTTCTTCAGGACCAGGTGAGCCTGAAGTGTGGTCTGGTGCATGTGATAAGAGATAATACACACAATGAATAAAAACAAATTTGTACGAAAATAAGTTTGTACCAAGGGTTAAGTCACCCTCTAAGGGGATCAGGGCAGGCCCAAACTTGTGACTACTGAGGGTGGGCTACAACTGAATAGTTGAAACTGCTTGCTGATCGACGGCCTAAGGAGAAAGAAAATAGATAATACAAAACCCATATATCAGGCAAATAGGTAGGCGCAGTGGCACATCACTGATATACGTGGCATATTAGTATTCACATTATAGACATGAAGGACAGATATGATAAGTGATGAAGGTGAGGGTACATGATCCGGTGTGGTCACTACATACAAGTGGTCGGTGGATAGGGTGCAACACAGAGCCACACACATGGTGGGTAGGGCACACTGAACCACCAACCACCCAGAAGCGTACCACTACAGGGTCAGTGCCCTGTTATTGGTGGGCCTTCGGTAGTGCCAAGGGCCTCGATGGCAATGTGGGGCATCTAGCTCACTCACGCATTAAGGCACCCGTCACGTTAGGCTCAGGATTAAGCGTGTTGTGAAACAATGCCACCGTGAGTGGTGCTTAAATGACCAGTGTATGCCAAGGACCACAGGACAGGAGTCGATGTTATCAGAGACACTAGGGGGCTACATCAGGAGGATGCACTGCGGAACCCTTACTTAGAATGTGGGGGAGTAGTACTCCATGGGTTAGAGACGTGGGCTGCCCGCACCTTAACGGACTGGGGGAGAGAGAAACACAAGGCGACAGGGTACAGTACATGGGTATTGAAGCGCCGGCCCGATGAGGAGCAACTGCCCGATGATGAAGCATGACTTCCTTCGGGGTGTGTGAGGGCAACAAGGAATACGACTTGTTCTTTCCTTTCACTATTAAGCCCAAGGCCTAAGTTCCCTATGTCCTTTCCCTGTCTTGCCTTCTAATGGAGTGAGCAATATTCTGCACACCTTCCTAGGAACAGTGTCCCCACACTTGTGTATTTTCGTGTAACTTTTGGAACACGGGCACTGGACATTTAACTAACTCCTGGTCCCCCCTCTTTCCCTTGTTTATATTACTTATATTTAGTACCATGTTTCCAGAGGTAAATCTTTTTTTGGGTTTGCTTATAACTTTAAAGCCATTTGAAGAACCTTCACAAAACTTTACAAAAAATAATGTTCTTCCCCCTCAGCTCCTAACTGGAAAGATTCAGGATGATTGGTCAAGCAGGCTCAGAGAAAAAGGGAGTTTCTCTCTTGCTCTCTTGTGCACAGGGAAACTGTGCCCCAACAGTGGGCTTCCTGGGACACAAGAGAGGAGCCAGCTCTAGATAATGAGGTCCCTGGGGACTTCAAAGATCAGGGAGGGAGGCTGCATGCCCCCTCCCCTGTGGCTCATGGAGAGAGCCGCCTCCACTTTAGTTGGAGATCAGCCCCAGGGGATAGGGTCCCAAGAGCTTCCTTGAGCCTCGGGGACTGTGCACTCCTTTTCCTAAATAAGCAAATGTGTCTCACCATTTGGGCCCTGGTGCATCCTGGGAGGGTTGATGCATGGTAGCCCATGGAGGAAACCCCTTTTTATCATTGGGTGAGGTCCATATGGGACCACCTCACCAGACAAATGTGGGCAGAGTATCCCTACCTGGCCCCCTTATATCGCTATATCTTTTTTGCCTTTTTAACAAGACACAGGACTGAGTACCGAGTCCTAAAATTGCTGGTACGATATTGTTGATGTTGTGGTAGCAGTCAATTTGATCTTACCTTGAGATCTGTCAGCTCTGCCGATCCTCAGCAGAGTCAAATATACAATGTTGTTCAGGCTTAAGTTTTTAAAAACTGCCAAATGTATTTACACTAAATCATAAAGAAAAACGCTTTCTGGACGAAGATCTTGCATTCTTCCAAATTTGGTGCAATTCTGTTCTGGAGTTTTTGTAATATCGCTGTTAAATTTTCCAATGGAGAAATAAAAGTGAAAAATTGTTTTGGGACCCCCCTCTTCTCCCTTTTTCTTGGCTAAGATTGACTGTGCACCCCAAACCTTCCAGAAAGAAGCTGCCATAGACAAGACTTTTTGGGGAAAGTTTCATGAAGATTCGTCAAATGACACCAAAATTCTTGGGAAAACATAAAATGCTTTTCTATGGAAACACAATCCCAACTATAGTAACAGTTTCATTTATTTGAAGTATATGGAACAACTAATAAATGATTATGCATGCAACAAATGCCAACCACAGTTTTATTTGTGATCCTGATGCTGCCTAGGTGATGCAGTTGAAGGTTTTTAGTAGGTAAAAAGGATTTGTCATTATCACTTGTCAGACTTCCAATAACCTGCTAGTAGTGTGAATTGTGGCATTAGCAATTGAATGGATGATTGTTACCACTCTCTCTGGGTTCTATCCTTACTTCTCTCAGCTCAGATTCTAGAGAATCAAGGACGCATTCTAATGCATCAGATTCTGTATTTTCAGAAGATTTTCCCTCGAGAGTGATACGCATGATTGCCAGTCGAGGTGGACATACTTTATATCCCCTCTCTAGAGTCAAGATTGGAGGCTAAAGAACTTTTTCCATTTAATGTTTGAGGCAGATGAGTGGTTGGCTGAGATGCATATTGTGTTTCCATGGAATCTTCTAAGTCCTTCACTTGAGCATCAAGTATCACAATTTCTGGCCCCTGTTGGGAGCTGCATTAAATCTTTTAGGTAAAGAAAAGATGTCTTACAGATTTGGGCAACATTTTACAACAGGCCGAACTGAAGAGGTTAGAAGATAGTCACCTAAAGACTACTTTTCTACGATTAAATGAACTGTATGTGAGTCAACAAGTGATCTATGTTTTCCATTAAGCAATTACAACTGGACATTATGAAAAACTATCATGACTCATCTATAATTAGTCATAGAGGATTTATGACTATTTTGGATCTTTATGGTGAAAAACGTTATTCTTATGACATAAATGTGTTCTTGTTTGACCTGTTTGTATTCAGCATGAATCCTTGCTCTCTACGCATATGGATGGGTAATGCATTTATCAGTGACTCCTAGACCTTGGCATACAATTTATACAGATTTTATAATCATTCTTCCTCCTTTATATTATGAGATAATGTTTATAGGAGACACTATTTTAAAGAGATTCATTTTCTTCCAATGTTTTACATGCCAACAGTCCTTTCTCAGTAATTTGTTTTTTGCCTTCATAAAAGAGATACTCAATCATCTGTCATGATTTTGGAAAGCTTTATGAAAGGCATCAGAAGTTGACCATGTTTAAACGTATGTTTACCTCTAGTCCATTGGGCAAACAGAGGAGACTATTCGAAGTTTAGAGCACTTTTTTTAATAGTACTATAATGTAATTCAAGACAATTGGGCTTCTTATTTATGAATCACATTTTTAAATATTAACTTATCTCATAGTGCTACCAATTTTTGCAGTGGCGGCTGGTGACATTTGAAATTGGTGAGACGTAAAATTCTTACCGTCCTGCACTATGGTTAGTGCGCGTAGCGTGCGGGCCTGAACAAGTTAAGAGTGATTCGGGGGGTTCTCCCCTGACAAACTTTTTAAAAAAGAGCAGACAAATAGTGCATTTTCAAGCAACTTGAGGGAGCAGGAAGGTTGATAAAGCAATAGATTGAATTATTTATCATTAAAGAAATTGCCAATTTTTATGAGTTATAAAGGACAATCTTTGCGTATGCTGATGTGGGCGGGCAGATTGTGCTGTGCGTGACTGCCCCATGTGTGGTTTGTGTGAAAGAGTCACTCAGAGGATTGCTTGCTAAGTGGCTAAACGGGCAGGTTCTCAATACGTCAGGAAATTTGAATGCTAAAATAAGGAGATCAGCTATGTGACCAGTACATACTGGAACAAAGACGTATGCAGAATAGCAACTTGTAATCTTGGGCGCAATGCATTTTGAATCAACTTATACAACGGGAGCTACTAAATGTCAATTATTTCAGAGCAAAACAACAGTGGGTTAGGGAGCACTGAGCGTTGCAAAGGGGCATGCATTTCTTGATAAAGCATTTGAAACAGTTTTGTAAATGTTGGTAATTTAAAATAAAGCTCTGTTCGAAATACTGTTTGGTGTGTGGGTAAAGTGGCTGCAGCTTTGCTGGAAGTGATTCTTGTGTACATGTTGGATTAACGTGGACATTAATAAATTGTGAGGTTCGTTTGTTGTGTGCATTACTGTTTCGGATGGTTGCATACCCGAGTGTCAAATGCATATCAACTCTCTGCTTTCCCTGCACTGGTCGGAGACCCTCACATGTGTGTTAAAAAATATCCATGTTTATGGGTGTGTGGCCACCTCCTGATTTATCGATTGTGGTTTCCAGCAGACTTATTTTATTTTTCCAGCTGAGAAATACAGGGCGCTCGGCCCGGTGTGACTCATCCGTTCAGACATTGAGGGGCAGATTTATGACGACTGGCGCATCCCTGCATATCAGCAGGGATGCGCCAGATATTATGCGCCACAGCTGCGCCACCATGGATGCGCCGCATTTATAATGCGGCGCACCATGGGGCAAAAACGGCACAGATGCGTGACGCATCTGTGCCGAAAAGTGGCGCATTGCTGGAGTTGCGTCGCAAGCGCGACGCAGCTCCAGCAATGATCTGGGAGGCCCTATCTTTAAAATGCTGCGTCAATCCTTACGCCTGCTTCAAGCAGGCGCAGGGTTTTTACGCAGCATGGGCCTAAAAGTGACTGAGTGAAATCTTGTAGATTTCACTCAGCCACTTTTAGGAGGCGTTCCTGCGCCGGAACGCCCCCACCTGCCCTGGAACGCCTACATGTGGCGCAGGGCTTTAGAACGTGAGGCATCTCCCAGATGCGTCACGTTGTAAATACCCCGCACCATGGCGCAGGATTTGCGCCGCTGCTGCGTCACAAAAGTGACGCAACGGCGGCGCAAAAGTGACGCAAGTGCAACATAAATCTGCCCCGAAGTGCTTACCCAGACTTGGACTCGACACCTTCCAGATGTTTCGACCCTTCTCCATCTCTCACAGCACATCTGAAGCTTTGTCTAAGTTTTCGTACATTCATAATTTCAAATAATTTTTTGATTCCGGCCAAGAATTTAAAAACATAAACCAACTATCACTTACCATGTGCATTAGAAGAAGAAAAAAAAAGGCGCGAGTTTTCATTTGTGGAATTTACCCGGAGTGAGAGCACGTGATTTCCAGCTTCATCTCAAATGAAGTGATTGCTATTTCGAATTTTATCACAGCCGAAATAGTCCAGTGTGTACTTGAATACTATTTTTAAAAAGTCTCCTTAAAGTCTGCAACGCAAACGTTAATGTATGCAAGAAATAATGATATCTGGAAAACGAACAAAGATACTGGAAATGTATTACGGCATTATTCACGGAATATAAAATGCTTTAATTTTCACATTAGTCGAGCAAACATAGGGGCAGATTTATATCGGACTTGCGCCACTTTTACGCCGCCGTTGCGTCACTTTTGTGACGCAGCGGCGGCGTAAACCCTGCGCCATGTTGCGCCCCATTTACAACGTGACGCATCTAGGGAGATGCGTCACGTTGTAAAGCTTGCGCCACATGTGGGCGTACCTGCACAGGGGGGGGCGTTCCGGCGCAGGAACGCCTCCTAAAAGTGGCTGAGTGAAATCTACAAGATTTCACTCAGTCACTTTTGAGCCCATGCTGCGTCAAAACCCTGCGCCTGCTTGAAGCAGGCGTAAGGATTGACGCAGCATTGTAACCATAGGGCCCCCCAGAGCATTGCTGGAGCTGCGTCGCGCTTGCGACGCAACTCCAGCAATGCGCCACTTTTACGGCACAGATGCGTCACGCATCTGTGCCGTTTTTGCCCCATGGTGCGCCGCATTGTAAATGCGGCGCATCCATGGTGGCGGAGCTGTGGCGCACAATAACTGGCGCATCCCTGCTGATATGCAGGGATGCGCCAGTCGTCATAAATCTGCCCCATAGCTTCTACTGGTCGGGAAGACATGGGGCAGATTTACAAGCCCCTTGCGCCACCTTTGTGTCACTTTTAACGTGGAAAAAAGTGACGCAAAATTGGCACAAGAGGCTTGTAAATCTGCCCCATAGTCTTTACCATAAAATGTGAACAAATGCGTACAGAACAGACAAAATGATTAACCCGTTACCTGCAGCCCTTTAGAATGGTAAACCTGACAGAAAGTACTGTAGA
Organism: Triturus cristatus; assembly: GCF_964204655.1. Taxonomy (NCBI): domain Eukaryota; kingdom Metazoa; phylum Chordata; class Amphibia; order Caudata; family Salamandridae; genus Triturus; species Triturus cristatus. The sequence continues at coordinate 343,351,342 of NC_140587.1, read as the reverse complement.
AATTGAAGGCTGTTTAATCATTGTTTAAACCATTAAAACTAGTATATTTGTCAAAGGTGAATCCACTAATTATGAACAAAACACTGACATGGTAACAACCTGTTTTTATGTAGAGGGCAGACTAATGACTACGAATCACAGCTGACACTATAATCCAGGGCAATGGAAATCAGTAATCAGACCTCTGAAGGATGATAGGCTAAAAAGGTTTTTACTCGGGCCCCAGATCACGACCTGCAGATCACAGCACAGAGCTTCTAACGAGCTCCGGCATGGTTTCTACATTGTCAGTGAGACGTCTCGTTGTCAACACTTTGGGGCTAATTTATGAGCCCCTGCATCACTTTTGCGCCACCGGTGCGTCACTTTTTGTGACGCACCAGTGGCGTAAAACATGCGCCATGATGCGCCATATTTACAAAGTGACGCATCTACCTAGATGCGTCACTTTGTAAACCCCTGCGCTACATTATACCTGCGTCAGGTATAATGTATGCAGGGTGGGCGTTCCCACGTAAGTAAGCATCGTAGAAGTGACGCAGTGAAATCTACGAGATTTCACTGCGCCACTTCTAGGGTGCAAATGCGTCAATATCTTGCGCCAGCCTCACAGCAGGCATAAGACTGACGCAGGCACATTTCACATGGGGCTTGTCGGACCACTTGTGTTCAGTTACAAGTCATCCTCCAGCAGGAGCTTCAACAATCAGTTGCGGGTCACAATACTCGTGGGGGGGTGAATTTGTGGGGGGGGGGGTCACACAGATGGTTTAAAATGAAAAGAAAACTTACCTGACTGGGTCCGTGCACGTGCCGCCACTGCTCCTCGGCCGGGGTCCCGCATTCTGGACAGTTCAACAGGAACAGGCTTGCTGCAGCTCCCTCCCCTCCTGTAAGCCAATCACAACCCTGCAATGGCAGCGTTGTGATTGGTGCGGAGTCCCGGACGGCACCCAGCAGGCCACCAGTAGGGACGCCATTTCCTCCATGTAGGCTGCATGCAGCCTACATAGAGAAAATGTAGAGTGCGCATGACTGCTTTGATCAACCCCAGGGCCAACCAAGCAGTCACGGCACTCAGAGTGGTGCAAGCCACTCGTCCCCGACCCGCCCACCCACCCCCACAACCAGGCATACGCTCCCGCCTGCCCCCAACCAGGCATACCCCTGCCGTCTGCTTTCTCTCAGCGCGAGAAGCAGAAAATAAAATGGTATTTAAAATACAATTTTATTTTTTGCTTCTCGCACTGCGAGAAAGCAGTGAGGTGGCGCTCCAACGCCCAAATGGAGCAGCCGCCACAGAATTTTTGCCTTTCCTTTGTATGCAAGGATTTCCTCTCCTCATATTGAGCCTTTGGTCCCAGAAGCTACTGATTACTTAAAATAGTTACCAAATGTAAAGGATTGGATTATTATTTGGGCTGTTGACTGCTCACCTGTAGGAGAAATCACAACCCTTGTCAGGTGAACCACTTAAAGTCTCTACATTAACATGAGATCAATACTCTAATAGCTAAAGCACAGAGCAGACAGGCTTAACTTGCAGCAATGTATTACGTTTTTTTTTTGCAGTACCAAAACAGTAATAAAGTGAAAATGCACATAAATATGAACCCAAACTGATTGAAAATACATAGAGTACAATCTACTAAATAAATTGACACCAAAATGAAAAAAAACCAATAAGGGGAAGTAGAGATATGATTTTTTACATTTTTCAGTTGACATAGCATCAAAAAGTGCTAAACGTCAGTGATAGTCTTTTTAATTACTTTATTTATTTAGTTATAAAGTTTATATATAGTGCGAACATGACCCTAGTAGGGTATCAGAGTGTTTTACGAATAATTCAATAAGTAGAAAATAGCTAATCAAGAAACATAAACACTGACACTGTCCGTTGCAAATCTGGAGTTGGACAGTGAGTTATAAGTCAGGACTCAGACGGCAAGTGCAAGCCCTGGTTGGAGAACTGTGTCATATCAGTATCCAGAGAATGAGTCTATGCTCACAGTGGACCGAGACCTAGGTGCAATGTCAGGCAAATTCGTTCCTGTCAAATATTTTTCCTTTTAACTTTGTGCCTGATTAAAAGGTCGGTGGATGGGTTAGACCATCACAAACGAGATGAATATCCCATCCGCCGTTTTGCAAATGCATTATATCGAATAGGACTTGCAATGTAGCAGTTGGGATATCTGTCATTTTTCTTTTAATAGAGTAAACTGTCTGAGAAATTCTAAATCAAAACCTTGTATTTTTTAGGTCCAAACCTTTAGGGGTTTCTGGAGCAGCTTCTCTGGGCCAGATCTAAGCCAGCACTTAAGGGCCAGGGCTTATGCCTGATGAGGTCACCAGAAAAGCCCAGTTCCAATCAAATTGCTACTGGTCAGCTGGGGACTCCAGGGTAAAGGCCTCTTGCAGCTTGTTGTGTCACTGTATAGCCACATAGGAAGTCAGCCAACTGACCCTTAAAGTCAAGTTGCTCTTGTGAGAAAGCCTAGTTCTTAAGGTTCCTTTCATGGCACAGACAGTAGGTCCAGTCCACTTTTGTTCTTCTGCAGTTAAAGAAGTATTCTAAAGTGGTGTCTAGAGGTGCCACATGTATGCTTGGCACATGCTAGTGGGTTGGCGTGACTCCTGTTAGACCTAGCATCCTTGGTGTGGTTTCTCCTAACTTTTTTCCTTCAGACCTCCAGTTTGTGCTGAATTCATTTTTCGATGGTCTAAGGATGCTTCACACTTGACCTCTGCTAACCAGTGCTAAAATGCTTGTGCATTTTCCCTAAAACATGGTAACAATGGCTTATCCGCAATTGACATGTTTAATTTACTTAAAAGTCACTATTACGTGCACTAGATTGCTCAGGACCTGTAAATTAAATGTTACTAGTGGTCCTGCTGCATTGATTGTGCCACCCACTAAAGTAGCCATGTAACATGTCTCAGGCCTGCCATTGCAGAGCCTATTTTGCAGTTTTAAACTGCCATGTGGACCTGGCAAGTTAAACCTCTTGCCAGACTTAAACCTTCCTTCTCAATACATAAAAGTTACCTTTAGGGCATACCCTCTGCAGCCCAGAGGGCAGGGTTCAATGCATTTAAAAAGCAGGACATGTACTATTACGTTTTTCAATTCCTGGTTGCAAAAACCTCTTAAATTTGTTTTTCATTACTGCAAGACTAACATTGGAATTACCTTACTACATTATATAAATAGGAAGATATAAGTGCATCAACTTTTGTGCCTCTGGAATACTAATGTAAAATTAGGGGTGGGCAGAACTCATGGAGTTTTCCTACGCAAAATTCCATGGAGTTACATGAAAACTATGCAAGATTTTGTGGTGTTCTGTGAAATGGTGGAATTAGGCACGCTGCTCATTCAGCACTGAAAAACCAGTGCAAATGACATTATACAGCATGCTTCTTGACTTGATTTTGCTTAATTTTGCTGCTGCTCAAGTAGATTTTCTACTTGAGTGGCAGCTTTCTGACCATGAGCGGTTGCAACTGACTGTGTTGGAAAAATCTAGCTGGGTCCCCTCCTAGCACCCTAAAATCATGCTAGGGGTCGCCGAATCTCGCTCATGCTTGGCAATATACCATTGGCAAGCTGTGTGTGAGAAAAAAGTCCCCCACTTGGACGGTTGGCGGAATATGACTGGAAATCCGCCAACTCTGCCGGTATTTCCCACCGCTATTTAAAATCCTAACTTATGGTGAAGTCGGATTTTAAATTACAATTCTGAAAATGCCACTTTTAGAAAGTAGACATTTTCCTGCCTTAGCCATTTAATGCCTGCAACCTGTCTCTGATCACATCTGAGGTGGGTTACAGCTTGGCCTTGTGTATTCCACCTAACTCCACACAGTTCCTCTCATCCCTGATCATCAGCAGCTCGATGATGATGCCTGTCTGCGCATCGCAACCCCACAGCTCAACTCTTAGACTTTGACTTCAGGACTAAACATAGACTTCAGGTCTAAACTTAGACTTCAGATCTAAGTTTACCTTTGTGAATCAGGCCCACTGTTTACACAGTCTGTCGAGGTCAATTCTCTACTGACCAGCATCATCGCTAGCTTAGGAATATTGTTTATGGGCTGACTCATGGATAAGACTGTTTAAGGATCTGACAAAAGAGCATATGTGCATCCCATTTTACTTTCCATAAAGTGGTATATATGACTAAATACCCAAAGCCCTCTAAAAACTTTCAAGTTCCTTATGATGGAGTTCAGAACGGTAGAATTGAGATGTGGGTGGAATGTTCCATTCTGTCTGTGGAATTGGCTACATTTTGGCCACTTTGTGTTACTCCTTAATGCAGAGTCCGGGCCAAATTCTACCAATACTGCATGGTGGGATTTTTCTCTTGGGAGGCTCCAAAATATACAAGCTGGCAAGTGAGTGCAAGATTTAGCATCTCCTAGCGTGATTTTATAAAGCAGTCACTGGCTTTTGCGAACACTCACAGCCAGAGGGCAACAGTTTGAGTAGATTTGATGCAGCTAGAGAAGATTTTCTACTCAAGCTGCAGCTAAATCAACTCAAATGGCCATGTGCTCTTGTGCAACGCATGGTGCCATTCACACTGATTTTCAGCATGGTTGTGCTTCCAACACTAAATTATAGTGCAAGCTGCTCATTTTCCACCTGTTGCCAAAATTCTGTGGAATATAGCTGAGTTTCTCTATAACTTAACTGAATTTCACGGAGTGGAAGTCTGCAAGTTCTCCCACCACCAGTGAAAATTGCATTCAGCGTCCATGCACCACGGTTGTTATGGATGCCGGATTGGTATTGGAAACCTGATCAAAGCATTGTGATTGGTGTCTACATAACAAGCTATTACAGCAGGTCAAAGACACATTTTGATGAGTCAATAGAAACTAGATGCTACTAAAAAAATCCCTCATCTCACATTTATCAGTTCTGGTGCCAAAGCTCATTTAGGCACAACTGAATGACCTGCGTAAAATGTCAGGGGAGAACAATAAGATGTTGCTGTCTTTCTAGAATCAGTCTGCAAGACCTCAATCTTTTTCTGTATCCTTGTAATCAACAGTCACAAAAGTTTCCCCAACATCAGAAATGACCCTGGCTGCTGCCTGGCTGATGAGGGTTATGAACCCGAAACCGGTCCCAGGATGCTTGTTTCCGGTCCAGGGAAGACATGGCTTGGCAGTTCTGGCTGGACTGTTCCCATGGGGCACAGGGTCAGTCTGATTTGTATATGGCCATGTCTGAACTGGGGTGGTGGAGTGAGCTAAAGAATGATGAGGGATTAAACCCAGATCAGTTGACTGGGGGTGAGTGTTTGATTTGCTCAAACGCTCCGTCCATCATCCCCTTTGATATCGCCATGGGTGGGCTCATAGTCAGGGGCCATGTTTGTTGACAAATTCTGACTCACCCATAAAGACCATGTCTCCTTTGTTTCCTAAAGCCTGATTAAGCCACATCCAGTCCAGGTCCAGTGGGAGGTTGGCACAGCTCCATTTGGGGATCATTAGCAAACCCAAAACTAAGGCTGGGCATAACTTGTGTAATTTACTGTAGCGTAACTATGCACATTCATAGTAAAATTACGTGAGTGTACACAGAATTACACAAGAAGCATTACCCAGAATTTAGCTCTATTTTCTAAGAGCTAAAATGGACCGAAGGATCCATTTTGTTCTAAGAAAAAGTGTTTAATTCAACAGCACATGAACATCACCAGCCAACAGCCACTCACGCTCACCATGTTCATTGTTCTTGTGCTCCTTCTGTGGAATGTTTGTACCCAATTACTCCTAATTACATGAAGAGGCATATTCACATAATGTTTGATATTTTCTCCTCAAAAGAGTAACACATATTTTCTGAAATTATCCTGAATACTCTAGCATAATTAAAAGAAAAGTCTGGCCTATCCAAAACCAGGTTTAATGGCCACTGCAATTGGTGTCACAGAATTTTCAGCAAGAGTTACTTTACCCTCCCCCAGATTCCTCCTTTCCCCATACTCATTTACTGTGGAATTTTAGTATTTCCTTCTTGGATAGAAAGATGCACTAACAGAGGTTCATTCAAAATGAAAGAAGGAGCTAGCATTTACTCGACCATATTGCTCTAAGAAAGGTCCCAGGAGACATTTAATTTATGTTGGATTTTAAAGAAGTCAACCAATTTTTGTCAGTGATTCATTTTGATGTCATGCTTTGTGTTAGACCTGGCACATTGGCGTGAGTCACCCTTCCACTTTTTGTCGCTGTGCCTCATGTGTTTTGCTGGTGATAGCTGCTCAGAGCACTGTGCCACTGCCAACCAGTGCCACAGTGCAAGTGCTCCCTATTTAAAATGTATATGTCGGTTTGATTCCATGATTGGCTTATTTGGTTTACTGTCAGACCCCAGTAAAGTGCACCAGGAGTGCCCAGGGCTTGTAAATACAAATGCTGCTGGTGGGCTTGCAGCACTGGTTGTGCCACCCACAGAAGCGGCCTAGTAAAATGTGTCTAAGGTCTGCCATTGCAGAACCTGCATGCAGTCTGGTACTGTCATGCTGACTGGACAAGTGCACCCACTTCCCAGTCCCTAAACCTTCCCTTAACTTCATATTAGTCACCCCTATGGTAGGCCCAAGGACAGGGTGCATTGTAAGCATAAGGTAGGACAAGCCCTGATGTGTGTGGCATGTCCTAATAGTGGATTACAGCCATTTTCGTTTTTCACTATTGTAAGGCTACCTGTTCTCCATAGGCCAGAATGGGCTGTTAGAATTGTTACATCCTATGATCCTAACAGACCCAGGGAACATGGTAGAAATTCGAGTTTAGTATGCCTGAACTCAGAATAATAAAATGCATCTTTTAGTAAAGTTTATTTTAATATTCTGTGTTTGCAAGTTGGTATTTGCTTGACTAACCATTTCAGCCCGCCTCTGCTATGATGTGTATCTGCCTGTCTGGTTTGTGTGAGTGACAGGGCTGGGGAAACCCAGAGGGGCAGGACTAGGCAGCCTGGTGGTGAATAGAGAGATTGACATCCAGATGGGTGGGAGGAGTGCACCTAGACTCTGAATAGGGCTGTGCTCTGCCACCACAATGCTGGCTCTACCTCCTGTGGAGCGGCTGATGTCTCTGCCCTGCACCCTGAATAGAAAGGCAGAGTCATGTCAACAAAGTGCTCAAGAACTGGTTTGGACTGGGCAAAGACCCCTCTACCCCAGAGGAACAAAGGAATTAGGGGTATAAGTATTGGGACCCTTCTCCCAAGAAATTAGATCCTGCTTGACAAGAAGACCCTCTGCCTGAGGAGAAGGAACTGGGAAAGCTGTAAGTAGGAGTACTGTTCCTGACCTGGGGGATTGGCCTGCAGTGGTTGCCTTGCTGCTGAAAGGAGAGGTGAAAAGATTACAAAGACTTTATTTCAACTTGTGCTTAAAAGATCTCCAGGGGCTAGTGCTGAGCTTGCCCCCTGAACGAAGTCCCAGGGCCAGTGGACTTCACCCCCCAGCTCCCCAGAGTCTTTTGGAAGTGCCTGCTGCTGTTGTTGGGCCTTCTGAGATACTGCATGTCGCAAGGAGCTGGAAAGCGCGACTCAGGAAGGAGAAGCGTGCCGCCGTCAGAGCTGTTGTCGTCGCATCTTGCAAAGGGTGTCACCGCTGCAGCATCGCATCGAGCGGAAGCGTCTCGCATCATTCCGGAAGTGTCTCGCAACGCCGAAGAAGCATGTCGCCATCGCAGCCATCGTAGCTGACGCATTGCACCGCATCAAGAGAAGAGTCTCGCATCGAGGAAAAAGCGTGTCGCCATCGCAGCCATCGTAGTTGTCGCATTGCACCGCATCAAGAAAAGCGCCTCGCATCCACGGAGAAGCGTGCCGCTGTCGGAGCTGCTGTCGTCGCATCGCGTAAAGGGGTGATGCCGGTGCAGCATCGCATCGAGCAGAAGCGTCTCGCAAACGTCAGAGAAGAGTGCCACTGCCAAGGTTGCTGTCGTCGCATCACGTAAAGGGGTGACGCCGCTGCAGCTGACGCATCGATTCGAGTCTTCTCGCAACATCGGAGAAGCGTAACGCATCTGGAAGATCTTCACGTCTTTATTTCTTTGCACCAAAAACGTCATCGCATCAGCCTCGTTGCAACACTTACGTTGCCCTGCGTGTCGCATCTAAGGTACATTGACTTAAAGTGTTGCATTTAAGAACTTAAAAGAACTAAGCAAACTTCTACCATCTAAAGTAGCAGTATTGTGTATTTTTGTCGTTTAATGGTCTTGTGGTAGCCCTATATAAAGAATCCTTATTTTTAATATAAAAACCTGTGTGGTGTCCATTTGTAGTGTTGTCACTTGGTTACTGTATGTGTTCAAAAATGCTTAACCCAGAGATAAGGAGATAAGCCTTGTCTGCTCGCGCCAAGCTACCTAGAGGGTGAGCAGGGGTTATTTTAGGAGTGTAACCCCTTACCCTGACTAGAGGAAAGGTTCCCTGCTTGTCACAAGTACCTACCTGTGCCAACCAGAGAACCCGGATTCTAACATTGGTGATCAGCGGTGGGATTCTGGTCTTGCACTACATAGTGAGTGCAGACCTTAACGCAACCAATACTTGATGGTAGATTTCTTTTGGGACTGTCTATTTTTGAGCACTGCCAAGATTAACCATGGTGGAGAAAGCAGCATCCATAGTCTCTGTTAATACTGAATTTGAATGGGAAGAAGAGAAATTGGATAGCTACACTGCCAAGCAGCTGAAATTCTTCTGCAAGAAATTTAATGTTTCTACAACGGGATGTAAAAACAAGGCAGAGTTCTACAAGGCGCTGAGGGCCTGGGTAGAAGCAAGGAATGCCACTGATGATGATAATGCAGATGAGCAGCTGGATGGGCCAGTGGGTCCAAGAGGAAGGAGAAACCCTTCCCCTGCCGGTAGCAGTGTTTCTGGTAAAAGTCTATCTCCAGAGGAGTTGGCAGATAGGAAGGAAACCAGAGCTCATGAGATAGAGATGGCGAAACTAAATGGACAACTGGCAATAGAACAAAAAAGGCTGGAAATGGAAGAGAGAAAAAGCCAAATGGAGCATGAGATGAAAATGAGGGAGCTGGAGTTGAAAGCCCAGGGCTTGGGAAGCACTCCCTCTGGTGGCAGCACACCCCCAGTGCAGGTAGAGTCCAGAGTGTACATACCCAAAGATGTAGTGAAGGAATTTTTTTAAAATGATGACATAGGGCAGTGGTTCAAAGCCTACGAAGTAGCCATGTCCTCCCACCGGGTCCCTGAGAAGGATTGGGGAGCGGGGTTGTGGGGGCGGTTCTTGAGTGAAGGGCGGGACACACTGCTAGATTTGCCCTCAGATGCGCATAACTCTTACCCCCATATGAAGGATGCTTTAATGGCTAGGTATGGGTTAACCCCTGAAATGTATAGACAGAGGTTCAGGGGTTGCACTAAGATTCCCAATAGTACGTATGTGGAGTATGTGACTTTTTTTTGCGGAGCACTGGATGGTTGGGTGAAGAGTAGCAAGGTTGATAATTTTCAAGGGCTTCTTGATTTAATGGCATGGGAGCACTTGTCCAGTAATTGTTTTCCTGAGCTACGCCAGCACCTGATTGATAGTAGGCTGACTAACCCTAGGAAGTTTGCTGAGGAGGCAGACTGCTGGGTCAGTACCATTGTCCACAAGGGTCCTGTGGGAGACTCCACCAAAGGTGGGCAGGGTCCCCAGCAGAAGAGCGGGGGGGACAAGGGTAAACAGAGGGAGTTCCAGAGGAGGCCCCAAAGTAATCCCCAAGGGAACCAAGGGAAAGGTTCTCAGCCTCCCCCACTCCAGAAACCGACTGGGGCCCCGACAGGTTCCCCTGTTCAAAGAGGGCCCCCAACCTGTTACAGATGTGGTGAGCTGGGTCATTTTGCCATTGATCCCAAGTGTCGCCAGTTTGGTAAACCAGCACCCACTGGTGCAACCCCCCGGCAGATGGCTAGTGTAGCCCAGGGTGGAGATATGGGTTTCCAAGGTGGGTGGGGTTCAGTAGAAATGTCCCTGGTCTCATTAGGAGACCGTGAAGTGGTCCCCAAAACCCAGCTGCCTGAGAACACTAAAAAATACAGGCAGTGGGTGACCATAAATGGCCATAGAATGGAAGCTCTCAGAGACACAGGAGCCAGTGTGATGGCTGTCAAGCGCTACCCGGTGTCTCAGGAGCAGGTTGTCCCAGGAGCATTCTATCCGGTTGTTGCCGCCGACAACACCGAGAGTCACTGCCCGGTGTCTCAGGTTCCATTTGAGTAGGGGGGGTCTCTGGTACTCTTCAGGTAGCTGTGAGGCCCGCCATGCCTGTAGACTGTCTGTTAGGGAACGAGCTGGAGAGCTCACCTTGGGCTAAGGTGGAGCGGAGTGCTCACCTGGAGATGTTGCGTATGCCAGATTGGGCGTGTGTCACCACACGGTCCATGACAGCGAGTAGAGATGCTCAAGAGGACCTGGAGCCTGAGAGGGAGGCCCAGGAACCAGCCTTAGGGAGAAGAGGCAGGGGGCGCGGGAAACCGGCCCGTGAAGTTCCCACGGTCCAGGAGGAAGCAGACCTGAGGGGGATGCCCTGGAACCTACAGGGGAACAGATAGCTGAACTGGGGGACATGCCTGAGCTGACCCATTGGCAGCAAGAAGGAGGACCCCCCAGGGAGGAATTCTGCAGGGAGCAGAAAGAGTGCCCTTCTCTCGTGGGTATGCGGCAGCAGGCTGCAGACCAGGCCAACAGTGATCAGTCTGGAACACATTTCATTGACTGGGAGAACGACCTCATGTATTCTGAGCCTAAGGTTGCTGAACCTGGGTCAGCCCGTGTGCTGGTGGTACCCCAGCGCTTCAGAGCCTTCCTACTGGGGCTGGCTCACGATGTTCCATTAGCAGGACATTTGGGGCAGGACAAGACCTTTGAAAGGCTTGTCAACCACTTCTTTTGGCCCCAAATGCGCAGTAGTTCAGACACTCACTGCAGGACCTGCCAGACTTGCCAGGCAAGTGGGAAGAGTGGAAGGAAGCAGAAGGCTCCACTCCAGCCATTCCCTGTGGTCGGTACCCCATTCCAGCGAGTGGGGATTGACAATGTAGGGCCACTGGACCCCAGGACATCGATGGGCAATATGTTCATCCTGGTCCTGGTGGACCATGCCACCCGGTACCCGGAAGCCATCCCTCTGAGGACAGTGACGGCCCCCGTGGTGGGACGTGCTGGTGGGCTTGCAGCACTGGTTGTGCCATCCACAGAAGCGGCCTAGTAAAATGTGTCTAAGGTCTGCCATTGCAGAACCTGCGTGCAGTCTGGTACTGTCATGCTGACTGGGCATGTGCACCCACTTCCCAGTCCCTAAACCTTCCCTTAACTTCATATTAGTCACCCCTATGGTAGGCCCAAGGGCAGGGTGCATTGTAAGCATAAGGTAGGACAAGCCCTGATGTGTGTGGCATGTCCTAATAGTGAATTACAGCCATTTTCATTTTTCACTATTGTAAGGCTACCTTTTCTCCATAGGCCAGAATGGGCTGTTAGAATTGTTACATCCTATGATCCTAACAGACCCAGGGAACATGGTAGAAAATCGAGTTTAGTATGCCTGAACTCAGAATAATAAAATACATCTTTTAGTAAAGTTTATTTTAATATTCTGTGTTTGCAAATACCACTTTTAGAAAGTTGGTATTTGCTTGCCTAGCCATTTCAGCCCGCCTCTACTATGATGTGTATCTGCCTGTCTTGTTTGTGTGAGTGACAGGGCTGGGGAAACCCAGAGGGGCAGGGCTAGGTAACCTGGTGGTGAATAGACAGATTGACATCTAGATGGGTGGGAGGAGTGCACCCGGACTCTGAATAGGGCGGTGCTCTGCCACCACAATGCTGGCTCCACCTCCTGTGGAGCGGCTGATGTCTCTGCCCTGCACCCTGAATAGAAAGGCAGAGTCATGTCAACAAAGTGCTCAAGAACTGGTTTGGACTGGGCAAAGGCCCCTCTACCCCAGAGGAACAAAGGAATTAGGGGTATACGTATTGGGACCCTGCTCCCAAGAAATTAGATCCTGCTTGACAAGAAGAACCTCTGCCTGAGGAGAAGGAACTGGGAAAGCTGTGAGGAGGAGTACTGTCCCTGACCTGGGGGATTGGCCTGCAGTGGTTGCCTTGCTGCTGAAAGGAGAGGAGAAAGACTACAAAGACTTTATTTCAGCTTGTGCTTAAAAGATCTCCAAGGGCTTGTGCTGAGCTTGCCCCCTGAACGAAGTCCCAGGACCAGTGGACTTCACCCCCCAGCTCCCCAGAATCTATTGGAAGTGCCTGCTGCTGTTGTTGGGCCTTCTGAGGGACTGCGTGTCGCAAGGAGCTGGAAGCGCGACTCAAGAAGGAGAAGCGTGCCGCCGGCAGAACTTCTGTCGTCGCATCTCGCAAAGGGTGTCGCCGCTGCAGCATCGCATCGAGCGGAAGTGTCTCGCATCATTCCGGAAGTGTATCGCAACGCCAAAGAAGCGTGTCGCCATCGCAGCCATCGTAGCTGACGCATTGCACCGCATCAGGAGAAGAGTCTCGCATCGAGGAAGAAGCGTGTCGCCATCGCAGCCATCGTAGTTGTCGCATTGCACCGCATCAAGAAAAGCGCCTCGCATCCACGGAGAAGCGTGCCGCTGTCGGAGATGCTGTCGTCGCATCGCGTAAAGGGGTGATGCCGGTGTAGCATCGCATCGAGCAGAAGCGTCTCGCAAATGTCAGAGAAGAGTGCCACTGCCAAGGTTGCTGTCGTCGCATCGCGTAAAGGGGTGACGCCGCTGCAGCTGACGCATCGATTCGAGTCTTCTCGCAACATCGGAGAAGCGTAACGCATCTGGAAGATCTTCACGTCTTTATTTCTTTGCACCAAAAACGTCATCGCATCAGCCTCGTTGCAACACTTACGTTGCCCTGCGTGTCGCATCTAAGGTACATTGACTTAAAGTGTCGCATTTAAGAACGTAAAAGAACTAAGCAAACTTCTACCATCTAAAGTAGCAGTATTGTGTATTTTTGTCGTTTAATGGTCTTGTGGTAACTCTATATAAAGAATCCTTATTTTTAATATAAAAACCTGTGTGGTGTCCATTTGTAGTGTTGTCACTTGGTTACTGTATGTGTTCAAAAATGCTTAACCCAGAGATAAGGAGATAAGGAGATAAGCCTTGTCTGCTCGCGCCAAGCTACCTAGAGGGTGAGCAGGGGTTATTTTAGGAGTGTAACCCCTTACCCTGACTAGAGGAAAGGTTCCCTGCTTGTCACAAGTACCTACCTGTGCCAACCAGAGAACCCGGATTCTAACATTGGTGGTCAGCGGTGGGATTCTGGACTTGCACTACTTAGTGAGTGCAGACCTTAACGCAACCAATACTTGTTGGTAGATTTCTTTTGGGACTGTCTATTTTTGAGCACTGCCAAGATTAACCATGGTGGAGAAAGCAGCATCCATAGTCTCTGTTAATACTGAATTTGAATGGGAAGAAGAGAAATTGGATAGCTACACTGCCAAGCAGCTGAAATTCTTCTGCAAGAAATTTAATGTTTCTACAATGGGATGTAAAAACAAGGCAGAGTTCTACAAGGCGCTGAGGGCCTGGGTAGAAGCAAGGAATGCCACTGATGATGATAATGCAGATGAGCAGCTGGATGGGCCAGTGGGTCCAAGAGGAAGGAGAACCCCTTCCCCTGCCGGTAGCAGTGTTTCTGGTAAAAGTCTATCTCCAGAGGAGTTGGCAGACAGGAAGGAAACCAGAGCTCATGAGATAGAGATGGCGAAACTAAATGGACAACTGGCAATAGAACAAAAAAGGCTGGAAATGGAAGAGAGAAAAAGCCAAATGGAGCATGAGATGAAAATGAGGGAGCTGGAGTTGAAAGCCCAGGGCTTGGGAAGCACTCCCTCTGGTGGCAGCACACCCCCAGTGCAGGTAGAGTCCAGAGTGTACATACCCAAAGATGTAGTGAAGGAATTTTTTTTAAATGATGACATAGGGCAGTGGTTCAAAGCCTACGAAGTAGCCATGTCCTCCCACCGGGTCACTGAGAAGGATTGGGGAGCGGGGTTGTGGGGGCGGTTCTTGAGTGAAGGGCGGGACACACTGCTAGATTTGCCCTCAGATGCGCATAACTCTTACCCCCATATGAAGGATGCTTTAATGGCTAGGTATGGGTTAACCCCTGAAATGTATAGACAGAGGTTATGGGGTTGCAGTAAGATTCCCAATAGTACGTATGTGGAGTATGTGACTTTTTTTTGCAGAGCACTGGATGGTTGGGTGAAGAGTAGCAAGGTTGATAATTTTCAAGGGCTTCTTGATTTAATGGCATGGGAGCACTTGTCCAGTAATTGTTTTCCTGAGCTACGCCAGCACCTGATTGATAGTAGGCTGACTAACCCTAGGAAGTTTGCTGAGGAGGCAGACCGCTGGGTCAGTACCAGGGTCCACAAGGGTCCCGTGGGAGACTCCACCAAAGGTGGGCAGGGTCCCCAGCAGAAGAGCGGGGGGGACAAGGGTAAACAGAGAGAGTTCCAGAGGAGGCCCCAAAGTAATCCCCAAGGGAACCAAGGGAAAGGTTCTCAGCCTCACCCACTCCAGAAACCGACTGGGGCCCCGACAGGTTCCCCTGTTCAAAGAGGGCCCCCAACCTGTTACAGATGTGGTGAGCTGGGTCATTTTGCCATTGATCCCAAGTTTCGCCAGTTTGGTAAACCAGCACCCACTGGTGCAACCCCCCGGCAGATGGCTAGTGTAGCCCAGGGTGGAGATATGGGTGTCCAAGGTGGGTGGGGTTCAGTAGAAATGTCCCTGGTCTCATTAGGAGACCGTGAAGTGGTCCCCAAAACCCAGCTGCCTGAGAACACTAAAAAATACAGGCAGTGGGTGACCATAAATGGCCATAAAATGGAAGCTCTCAGAGACACAGGAGCCAGTGTGATGGCTGTCAAGCGCCACCCGGTGTCTCAGGAGCAGGTTGTCCCAGGAGCATTCTATCCGGTTGTTGCCGCCGACAACACCAAGAGTCACTGCCCGGTGTCTCCATTTGAGTTGGGGGGGGTCTCTGGTACTCTTCAGGTAGCTGTGAGGCCCGCCATGCCTGTAGACTGTCTGTTAGGGAACGATCTGGAGAGCTCACCTTGGGCTAAGGTGGAGCGGAGTGCTCACCTGGAGATGTTGCGTATGCCAGATTGGGCGTGTGTCACCACACGGTCCATGACAGCGAGTAGTGATGCTCAAGAGGACCTGGAGCCTGAGAGGGAGGCCCAGGAACCAGCCTTAGGGAGAAGAGGCAGGGGGCGCGGGAAACCGGCCCTTGAAGTTCCCACGGTCCAGGAGGAAGCAGACCTTGAGGGGGATGCCCTGGAACCTACAGGGGAACAGATAGCTGAACTGGGGGACCTGCCTGAGCTGACCAATTGGCAGCAAGAAGGAGGACCCTCCAGGGAGGAATTCTGCAGGGAGCAGAAAGAGTGCCCTTCTCTCATGGGTATGCGGCAGCAGGCTGCAGACCAGGCCAACAGTGATCAGTCTGGAACACATTTCATTGACTGGGAGAACGACCTCATGTATTCTGAGCCTAAGGTTGCTGAGCCTGGGTCAGCCCGTGTGCTGGTGGTACCCCAGCGCTTCAAAGCCTTCCTACTGGGGCTGGCTCATGATGTGCCATTAGCAGGACATTTGGGGCAGCACAAGACCTTTGAAAGGCTTGTCAACCACTTCTTTTGGCCCCAAATGCGCAGTAGTTCAGACACTCACTGCAGGACCTGCCAGACTTGCCAGGCAAGTGGGAAGAGTGGAAGGAAACAGAAGGCTCCACTCCAGCCATTCCCTGTTGAAGTACTGGGAATTTTAAGCCCAGCGGTGCAGGGGAACACACCCTATGACTTCGGGTTCTTCCTGTTTCAGACCTACAGAAACACAGAGTCTTCTGGGTGAAGTCAAAGATCAGTTTATTGGCTGCAGACCAATTACAGGTATCCTAGAAGTACAACAGCATGTATGTTCTCAGGAGACTGCTAAAAATCACAGAAACGGGCTTCTCCTTAAATACAGAATATCCTGCTTCAGGCATACATTCCTTGTTTTATGGCATGGTTATTTATATGTATACATTTCAAACGAAAAGGCAGAGTCATGATGACCATCCCACATTCCAGTTAAGCCAGCCCGCAATTATTTACCCAGCAAGGCTCAGATCCCACATCAGATATCGATAGGCCCCAATAAACATGAGCATCTCCTGTTTGGAAAACAAGCCATAAAGCAGGAACAGTCAGGTGCGAAAGAGATTAGCTGGAGGCTCGTGTTTAATGTAAAGGCTTTATGGTGTGTCAAGCCCTGATGCTAATCACAGGTGGCCAGAGGACGGGGAACTCGTGAGACCGGACTGACCTGGGGCAGCGGAGCCAAGCTGCCCAGGTCACAGAAAAGTCAAAGGAAAGCACATGTGCTCTAAAAGGCCCGTATTTGCTTCATGCTATGTAGCCTATGTGAGGGCAACCATAAGATGGCCACCGCTCTAAGATGGAACCCACGAAGTGATGTATAATAACGTATACACAGTGCATTCATAGCTAAAACGTTACACAAAGCACTTGTACATACCGCATTAACCATTCGCGGTTCACTAATACCGGGATAGACAGGGGTAGGGCCCTGCCTCCTACGCGGTCCTAAATTCTAAAGTACGACACTGTGGTCGGTACCCCATTCCAGCGAGTGGGGATTGACATTGTAGGGCCACTGGACCCCAGGACAGCGATGGGCAATAGGTTCATCCTGGTCCTGGTGGACCATGCCACCCGGTACCCGAAGCCATCCCTCTGAGGACAGTGACGGCCCCTGTGGTGGGACGTGCTGGTGGGCTTGCAGCACTGGTTGTGCCATCCACAGAAGCGGCCTAGTAAAATGTGTCTAAGGTCTGCCATTGCAGAACCTGCATGCAGTCTGGTACTGTCATGCTGAGTGGGCATGTGCACCCACTTCCCAGTCCATAAACCTTCCCTTAACTTCATATTAGTCACCCCTATGATAGGCCCAAGGGCAGGGTGCATTGTAAGCATAAGGTAGGACAAGCCCTGATGTGTGTGGCATGACCTAATAGTGAATTACAGCCATTTTCATTTTTCACTATTGTAAGGCTACCTTTTCTCCATAGGCCAGAATGGGCTGTTAGAATTGTTACATCCTATGATCCTAACAGACCCAGGGAACATGGTAGAAAATCGAGTTTAGTATGCCTGAACTCAGAATAATAAAATACATCTTTTAGTAAAGTTTATTTTAATATTCTGTGTTTGCAAATACCACTTTTAGAAAGTTGGTATTTGCTTGCCTAGCCATTTCAGCCCGCCTCTGCTATGATGTGTATCTGCCTGTCTTGTTTGTGTGAGTGACAGGGCTGGGGAAACCCAGAGGGGCAGGGCTAGGTAACCTGGTGGTGAATAGACAGATTGACATCCAGATGGGTGGGAGGAGTGCACCTGGACTCTGAATAGGGCTGTGCTCTGCCACCACAATGCTGGCTCCACCTCCTGTGGAGCAGCTGATGTCTCTGCCCTGCACCCTGAACAGAAAGGCAGAGTCATGTCAACAAAGTGCTCAAGAACTGGTTTGGACTGGGCAAAGGCCCCTCTACCCCAGAGGAACAAAGGAATTAGGGGTATAAGTATTGGGACCCTGCTCCCAAGAAATTAGATCCTGCTTGACAAGAAGAACCTCTGCCTGAGGAGAAGGAACTGGGAAAGCTGTGAGGAGGAGTACTGTCCCTGACCTGGGGGATTGGCCTGCAGTGGTTGCCTTGCTGCTGAAAGGAGAGGAGAAAGACTACAAAGACTTTATTTCAGCTTGTGCTTAAAAGATCTCCAAGGGCTTGTGCTGAGCTTGCCCCCTGAACGAAGTCCCAGGACCAGTGGACTTCACCCCCCATCTCCCCAGAATCTTTTGGAAGTGCCTGCTGCTGTTGTTGGGCCTTCTGAGGGACTGCGTGTCGCAAGGAGCTGGAAGCGCGACTCAAGAAGGAGAAGCGTGCCGCCGGCAGAACTTCTGTCGTCGCATCTCGCAAAGGGTGTCACCGCTGCAGCATCGCATCGAGCGGAAGTGTCTCGCATCATTCCGGAAGTGTATCGCAACGCCAAAGAAGCGTGTCGCCATCGCAGCCATCGTAGCTGACGCATTGCACCGCATCAGGAGAAGAGTCTCGCATCGAGGAAGAAGCGTGTCGCCATCGCAGCCATCATAGTTGTCACATTGCACCGCATCAAGAAAAGCACCTCGCATCCACGGAGAAGGGTGCCGCCGTCGGAACTGCTGTCGTTGCATCGTGTAAAGGGGTGACGCCGCTGCAGCATCGCATCGAGCGGAAGCGTCTCGCAAACGTCGGTAAAGAGTGCCGCTGCCAAGGCCGCTGTCATCGCATCGCGTAAAGGGGTGACGCCGCTGCAGCCGACGCATCGAGACGAGTCTTCTCGCAGCATCGGAGAAGCGTAACGCATCTGGAAGATCTTCACGTCTTTATTTCTTTTCACCAAAAACTGCATTGCATCAGCCTTGTTGCATCACTTTCGTTGCCCTGCGTGTCGCTTCTAAGGTACATTGACTTAAAGTGTCGCATTTAAGAACTTAAGAGAACTAAGCAAACTTCTACCATCTAAAGTAACAGTATTGTGTATTTTTGTCGTTTAATGGTTATGTGGTAACTCTATATAAAGAATCCTTATTTTTAATATAAAAACCTGTGTGGTGTCCATTTGTAGTGTTGTCACTTGGTTACTGTATGTGTTCACAAATGCTTAACCTATAGCGCTCTGAGATAAGCCTTGTCTGCTCGCGCCAAGCTACCTAGAGGGTGAGCAGGGGTTATTTTAGGAGTGTAACCCCTTACCCTGACTAGAGGAAAGGTTCCCTGCTTGTCACAAGTACCTACCTGTGCCAACCAGAGAACCCGGATTCTAACATGCCCATATTGGTTAAAGCTGTGCAAGTTTTCTCCCCCAAGCCATCCTGCCTGGCCCAAGCCATATCTCTGCTGGTAGAGAAGTATTTCATGCTTCACCAAAGCAGAACTGAGCTAATGATTACCCTGAAAGGTCTTCAGGCATATTAAATATACTATTTTGAAAGTTAATATTCCTATGTATTTAATAAAAATCAAATTTCAACACTAAATTGGATTTAAATTAATAGCTATAATAGTGGTTGACCTATTCCTATACCTTATTCCAAATCAGAGATACAGAATTAGTAAACTAACCTTACTTTAGATTTGTTTGCATAGAACCAGCAACAGCCTTAACAGTGAAAATAACTTTTGGGGTCAAGTCACTGTAGGAACATTAAAATATTAACTTCTTACATGTGCCACTTTTACAATCCAGCTACTCTAACTTATGGGCAACAAGGTCCACTTAGGCATGACTTATTTAAGATTGAAAATAAGGATTCTTTCTTGTAAAAAATAGTTATTTTGACAAGTTTGCATGAAAGTACTTTTTCAAAATACAAGAGCAACCCATATGTCCATGCAAACTGGTTATTTAGTATTGTCTAATGAAAAGTATTCACATAGAACTCATTTTAAAAACAGTTTTAAAACCTTTTTATAACAGTTTAAAAATGCGGACTGAGAGTCGTTGTTAGAAGCAGATTGAATCTGCAGTGCCTGAAGTGGAATGTGGGCAAGCCATAAATGTATACATCATTCAAATCCAAGACACCGACTACCCACACAGGAGGAAGAACATTATCCTTGGCTTTTATAAAAACAACTCAAGATTCTCCTCATCCCAATTATAAAAGACAGCAATTTGTTACCTAATAGCAAATCGGACTTGTACCCACGGCAAAGCACAGTCCCCTATAAATGGATGATTACACGATACCAAGAAATTCAGACCTGTGCATACTAGGAAGAGCACAGCTCACTGGTAGTCCCCAGGTCAACCCTGTCCTGATGAGACCATCACACTACAAGTAGGGTCAAAACGTTGTCGACAAAACTAAAAGGATAGTCTAAACAGTAAAAGCACCAGAGAATAATCTGGTTGATCTTCCCTTGTAGAGAGCAGAACAATTGGACATCCTTATAAATACCATTAACCTTGTTTTAACTGAAAGTCACTTCATTGTCACACATGTCCAGAAGTTTAGTTATGTTATGTCACTTGGGGTTCCTTTATCACTTATCCTTTCCTTTTATTCAAGAAGATCACTCACAAAATCGAACGCGTCATAACAAATATATGTTTAGAGTTAAAAAGTAATCCCCTCTTTTTTCCAAATTATTTATGCTTCACAATCGAATAAAAAACTTGATTTGGCTGAAGTAAGTTGAAAGAAAGAATTTGTTCAGGCTTCTTAATCTATATATGAATTTACTCTTGGCAGAGTGCTCTGTTCCATTATCATTCTCTCCTGAATAAATCAACACAGAATGAACCTGTGGTAATATGAAACTATTTTTAAAATGAGTTCCATGTGAATACTTGTCGTTAGTTAATACGGTTGAATATGTAGGCCTGTAGTAATGTTTTTATTAGCAACCTGGAAAAAAAGGCATAATAGGTGTTACAGTCAACAGGTGCATTAACTTTCTATTTTCCTACAACATATACTATGGCCTTAGTGGAAAATTAAAAATGCCAACTGTGAATTAGCCAATTCTTTCATGTTTTGAGGTGCAGAACACATAGACTGCAGGCTGGACAGCAGTGTCCCGGTGCACAAAGTTCAGAAAACGAGCAGCATCAGTCCATAAAAATGTGGGATGAACACTGAAAAAGATGCACTTTCTCACAGTCCGAAAGTGTGATTGAAGAACGCTTACATCTCATTTGTCTGTCCTCCATCAACAAATATAGTCCAGTTTCAGGTGAATTGTCTAGGTCAACCTTGGGTGGAGCTATTTGCTTCCAAAGAAGATGTTATGTTATGTTATGTTATAATGAATTTGTATAGCGCACGTACACCGGATTGGTTTCTTGGCGCTTCTTTGATCGGTGACAGAGAAATTTATGAGTCAGTGGGTCAGTCGAATGCTTGTTTGAAAAGCCATGTTTTTTGCAGTTTACGGAAGACCATGATATTTGTACAGCTTTTGATCTCTAGGGGCAAGGAATTCCAGTACCTTGGGCCCAAGAAGGCAAACCTAGATCCACCAAATCGTTTCTGTTTAAAAGAGGGTATTGTTAGAAGGTGCAAGTGAGTGGATCTCAGATTACGATTTGGAATATATCTGGTGATTAAGCTGTCAATGAACTTAGGGTTTTTACCATTCAGGGATTTGAATATGATGCAGCCCATCTTAAAGGCGCACCTTTGTGATATGGGGAGCCAATGTAGTTTCCTAAGAAGGGGGGAGATGTGTTGGCGTTTTTTTCCCGCAAGATCAGTCTAGCTGCTTGGTTCTGTATTAGTTGTAGGCGATAGTTAAGATAGGCTGGGATACCAAAATATAAGGAGTTGGCATAATCAATATGCGAGATCACCATGGCAAGAATAGCTTGTAGTTTTGCCTCCTGTGTTAAGACCCGGCTAATTTTCTTTATTTTTCTCAGTTGGAAAAAGCATGTAGATGATACTGATCCTATTTGGGTTTTCATGGAGAGATCATTACAGATAGTAACTCCTAGAGTTTTGGCATGCTTGGAGGGGCTCGGAGGTTGTCCCAGTTCGTTTGGCCAGAAGTTGGGGGTCCAATGATTTAGTGAGCCGCCCGTGAGGATCAGTTCAGTTTTGTCTGGATTTAGTGTCAATTGGTTGCTGTTCATCCAGTCACGGATGAACAGCATGGTTGTTTGAAATTCAAGAATGGAGCCTGGAGAGTCATTGATGGAAAAAATCAATTGAAAATCATCTGCGTAGTTAAAAGTCTGAATATGTTTTTCTTTTAATGCATGGATCAGGGGGAGAAGATACAAATTAAAAAGATGAGGGGATAGAGAGGATCCCTGGGGAACTCCGCAGGTATTTTTAATCATGGGGGTTGAAAAACCGCCAAGATATACAGCCTGTGAACGATCTGTTAAGAAGGATCTAATCCACTCAAGAGCAGTTCCTTTGATACCTGCATCTCTGACACGGTCGATCAAGATGTTATAGTCGACCGTGTCAAAGTCTGCAGAGAGATCCAGCAGTACCAATGCTTGAGGGAGACCCTTATCAGCCTTTTCTCTCAGGGTGTCCAGCACAGATAATACTACTGACTCTGTGGAGTGGGCTGGGCGGAAACCTGCTTGATGGGCGTCCAGATATTCAGACTGCTCCAGGAATGCAGACAGATTTTTGGCTACATGTGCTTCCAGCACTTTGGCCAGGTAGGGGAGCAGCGAGATCGGACGATAATTAGTCAATGTTTTAGGATCTGCTCCTGACTTTTTTAGGAGAGGAATGACAACCGCTTCCTTAAAGGTCTCTGGTACCTGACCCTGAGCTATTGACTTGTTTAGGAGAGCCATGGCTGGTCCAGGGCAGATAGTAAATGCTTCCTTTAAAATCCAAGGGGGACAATGGTCCCTTGGGGACCCAGACTTGACTTTAGCCAATAGGTCATTGAAATTTTCCTGATTTATTGTAGGAAATTGATCCAGCTTGTGTGGGTTCGTAGGTTTTTTGGGGTATGCAGGACTTGGACACGGGGGGATATTTGATTTAATGGTTTTGATTTTTTCAATAAAGAAATTATTTAAAGAATCACATAGGGACTGGGAGGGAGTGGGTTTAACCGTTACTCTGTCTGGATTGGATAGTTCATTAATGATTGAGAAAATTTCTTTGGATCGATTAATGGAGTTAATGATTTTGGAGGAGAAATATTCGGATTTGGAAGCCAGTATAGCTTTTTTATACGATCCCCGTGCGTTTAGGTACGTGCTTTTATCGTCAGGTAGGTATTTGTTTCTCCATTTCCTTTCCGCTTGCCGCAGGGCAAGCTTTAAGTTCTTTAGTTCAGCGGAAAACCATTTCTGGGCCTCATGGCGACGGGTGTGTAAGGTTTAATTAAGGGGGCATATTTATTACTGGCTGTCAGCAGCCAGTTTGTAAGGGCATTCTCACTAAGCTCAATGGAAGGTTGATCCATGGGGGCGGTGTTGGCCAGTGACTCCAAAAAGGGATCTTTGTCAATGGTCCTCCAGCTCCTGCGCGCTTCGAGATTGAGTGGCGTCATTTTGGTCGCGGTGGAAATATTTATAACAAATTTGACGAGATAGTGGTCAGACCAGATGCAGGGTATGGCTTCAACGTTTGTTAAGGACAAGTTGCTGGTCCATACCTGATCGAGCGTATGCCCTTTGATATAAATGGCAGACGAGATATGCTGACTTAGGTTCAGTCCGGTAAGTAGATCCGTAAGTTCCGCTGAGTGTGGTCCCTCTGCTGGGTCGTTGGCCCAGTAGTTGAAGTCCCCGGCCATCAATACTTTTGCATGGTTTGTTACCAATTGAGTCATTTGTTCACTCAATAGCTTAGGGAACTGGGGCATATTCTGAGGTGGTCTATAAAGTAGCACCACAGCTAAGGGGGTGAGTGGGGACTCTAATTTCAGAACTAGATCATCTGTTTGCGGTATATCTAGAGAGGTAAGTGTGGTGAATTTAAGGTCTTGGTGTATAATGGCTGCTACACCTCCTCCCTTTTTTCCCTGAGGGCGATTGACTTGAATAATGTAAAAGTCATTTGGCAGTGCTGCTAGGATATCGGGAGCGGAGTCTTGTGTTAACCAAGTTTCGGTTAAGAGTAGAATATCTGGGTGTTCCGAAATCAGCAGATTGTAAATATCTAGTTGATGTTTTGGCAATGAACGGGTATTTAGGTAGATGACAGAGAGGGATGTTTCCTTCTTTGTTACTTGGAGTTTAGTAGGTATCCCAGTGTCTATGGGGTGTTTGAAATCCGCAAAGGAAGATCTTGTATCCCTTAGTCCATTCCTACATAGTCGATCTAGCGTGCGATGGTTAATTTCGAACTCAGTGCAGTGGATCGATTTTAGCTCATCCGATGAGTAGGTTATACATTGGGCATAGTGGAGAGCCCCTTGCCCCTGTCGGCCGCGGACGGGCGCAGACGGGCTTGCCTTTAGCTTGGCTCCTCCCCCCACTTCCCTGATTGGCGCTCACCAGTGGCGTGTACACCAGGAGGTGAGTCGGGCCAGCGAATACGGTGAGGTTTTTCTTTCAGCGCGGCGATAATGCTTTAAGCCAGTGATTTTAAAAATAGAGCAAACAAAAGGTAACAGTGCAATTTCTCATTCAATTTTCGTTTTAAAAGTTCAGCAGCGTGTGCAACAATGTATCAAAGTAGCATCACTTTTCCCAAGTAACTTTTCCCTCGCTGCCCCCGGCATTAGTAGCCGTAGTCAGCCTTGGCTCCTCCCCCCACTTCCCTGATTGGCGCTCACCAGTGGCGTGTACAGCAGGAGGTGAGTCGGGCCAGCGAATACGGTGAGGTTTTTCTTTCAGCGCGGCGATAATGCTTTAAGCCAGTGATTTTAAAAATAGAGCAAACAAAAGGTAACAGTGCAATTTCTCATTCAATTTCGTTTTAAAAGTTCAGCAGCATGCGCAACAATGTATCAAAGTAGCGTCACCTTTCCCAAGAAACTTTTCCCTCGCTGCAACCGGCATTAGTAGCCGTAGTCAGCCTTGGCTCCTCCCCCCACTTCCCTGATTGGCGCTCAGCAGTGGCGTGTACACCAGGAGGTGAGTCGGGCCAGCGAATACGGTGAGGTTTTTCTTTCAGCGCGAAGAAGATCCCTTTCTTCTAGTGTTTTGCTCAAGATGCCCATCAGGTTGGGTGATTCTCCTTATTCTGGCCTTCAGAAGGTACTTAGGGAAAGCCAGAGGGTGATGGTTCAGATTATCCTTGGGGCTACTTTTTAGCCGCCAATACTTTGGTTTTGCTGCTAAATTGCCCATGACATATAACTGTGGTTCTCATTCTAGGATTTCTAAATCCTCTGCTCAGCAATCGCAAATCCTGCATTGGCTAACTCCCTTGATGGCAGCCTTGAGATGGAGCAGTTACTTTACTACTTGTGCTTCCTATACCAGTTACTGGTTGCATTTCTTGAGTGGTGTCAATCTAGGCATGGTTATAGATGGTTTTCTTAAAAACGTTATGTTACCACTGTAAGAGCCAGATATACTATTCTTCTGGTCACAAAAAGAGGTCACAAATTGTACATCAACCTTTTGCAACCAGCGATTTATCTTGTGAACCGGCCTACATACTAATATATTGGTACACAAAATAAGAAATTGGATGAGTTGCAGAATGGCTAGCCTATTTAACGTTCATTAAGCAGGTCACAAATTCTCTACCTTTGGAGAGCTGGTGGCTTGCAGGGGAAACATTCAACCATCCATGCACAAGTATTTCACCATTGATTTTTCATAAGGCATCCCAAATGTATTAAAGCAAATGTGGTTCTTCAAAAAACGTTTTTCTGTTTTGACAAATATTAGTGAGAATTGACAATATTAACCATGTAACTACACCTTCAAAGTCAAGAAATATTCCGCCACCTTAGTACTTAGTATAGCATATTAAGGCGAAGAGCACAATGTTGTGAATGAAAATTTGTTAGACCTGGCACCTTAGCGTGAGTCTCCCTTCCACTTTTTGTCGCTGTGCCTCATGTGTTTTGCTGGTGTTAGCTGCTCAGAGCACTGTGCCACTGCCAACCAGTGCCACAGTGCAAGTGCTCCCTATTTAAAATGTATATGTTGGTTGTATTCCATGATTGGCTTATTTGGTTTACTGTCAGACCCCATTAAAGTGCACCAGGAGTGCCAGAGCTTGTAAATATAAATGCTTCTGGTGGGCTTGCAGCACTGGTTGTGCCACCCACAGAAGCAGCCTGGTAAAATGTATCTAAGGTCTGCCATTGCAGAACCTGCGTGCAGTCTGGTACTGTCATGCTGATTGGGCAAGTGCACACACTTGCCAGTCCCTAAACCTTCCCTTAACTTCATATTAGTCACCCCTATGGTAGGCCGAAGGGCAGGGTGCATTGTAAGCATAAGGTAGGACAAGCCCTGATGTGTGTGGCATGTCCTAATAGTGAATTACAGCCATTTTCGTTTTTCACTATTGTAAGGCTACCTGTTCTCCATAGGCCATAATGGGCTGTTAGAATTGTTACATCCTATGATCCTAACAGACCCAGGGAACATGGTAGAAATTCGAGTTTAGTATGCCTGAACTCAGAATAATAAAATACATCTTTTAGTAAAGTTTATTTTAATATTCTGTGTTTGCAAATACCACTTTTAGAAAGTTGGTATTTGCTTGCCTGACCATTTCAGCTCGCCTCTGCTATGATGTGTATCTGCCTGTCTGGTTGTGTGAGTGACAGGGCTGGGGAAACCCAGAGGGGCAGGGCTAGATAGCCTGGTGGTGAATAGGAAGATTGGCAGCCAGATGGGTGGGAGGAGTGCACCTGGGCTCTGAATAGGGTTGTGCTCTGCTACCACAATGCTGGCTCCACCCCCTGTGGAGTGGCTGATGTCTCTGCCCTGCACCCTGAATAGAAAGGCAGAGTCATGTCAACAGAGTGCTCAAGAACTGGTTTGGACTGGGCAAAGACCCCTCTACCCCAGAAGAACAAAGGAATTAGGGGTATAAGTATTGGGACCCTGCTCCCAAGAAATCAGATCCTGCTGAAACAAGAAGAACCTCTGCCAGAGGAGAAGGAACTGGGAAAGTTGTAGGAGGAGTACTGTCCCTGACCTGGGGGATTAGCCTGCAGTGGTTGCCTTGCTGCTGAAGGAGAGGAGAAAGACTACTAAAGACTTTGCTTCAACTTGTGCTTTAAAAAGATCTCCAAAGGCTTGAACTGAGCTTGCCCCCTGAACGAAGTGTCAGAACCAGTGGACTTCACCCCCAGCTCCCCAGAGTCTTTTTGGAAGTGCCTGCTGCTGTTGTTGGGCCTTCTGAGGGACTGTGTGTCGCAAGGAGCTGGAAGCGCGACACAAGGAAGAGAAGCGTGCTGCCGTCGGAGCTGTTGCCGTCGCATCTCGCAGAGAGTGTCGCCGCTGTAGCATCGCATCGAGCGGAAGCGTCTCGCATCATTCCGGAAGTGTCTCGCAACGCCGAAGAAGTGTGTCACCATCATAGCCATCGTAGCTGTCGCATTGCACCGCATCGAGAGAGGAGTCTCGCATCGAGGAGGAAGTGTGTCGCCATCGCAGCCATCGTAGTTGTCGCATTGCACCGCATCCAGAGAAGCGCCTCGCATCCACGGAGAAGCGTGCCACCGTCGGAGCCGCTGTCGTCGCATCTCGCAGAAGGGGTGTCGCCGCTGCAGCACCGCAGCGAGCGGAAGCATCTCGCAACGTCGGAGAAGAGTGCCGCTGCCAAGGCCGCTGTCGTCGCATCTCGCCAAAGGTGACGCCGCTGTAGCTGCCGCATCGAGTCGAGCCTTCTCGCAACCTCGGAGAAGCGTAACGCATCTGGAAGATCCCGTCTTTATTTCTTTTGCACCAAGAACTTCAACGCATCTGCATCGCTGCAACACTTTCGTTGCCCTGCGTGTCGCAGCTAAGGTACATTGACTTAAAGTGTCGCATTTAAGAACTTAAGAGAAACTAAGCAATCTTCTACCAACTAAGCAACCGTATTGTGTATTTTTAATCGTTTAATGGTCTTGTGATAATCCTATATAAAGAATCCTTATTTTTAATATAAATACCTGTGTGGTGTCCATTTGTAGTGTTGTCACTTGGTTACTGTATGTGGTCACAAATGCTTAACCTATAATGCTCTGAGATAAGCCTTGTCTGCTTGCGCCAAGCTACCTAGAGGGTGAGCAGGGGTTGTTTTAGTAGTGTAACCCCTTACCCTGACTAGAGGAAAGGTTCCCTGCTTGTCACAAGTACCTACCTGTGCCAACCAGAGAACCCGGATTCTAACAAAAATCTATCTACAACAATATAAAGTCAATAAAGTGTCCACACTATGTGTATTACCACCATATAGTCAAGGTAAGCATATGTAGGAAAGCATATTATTGTTAATCTTTGCCTTGACAATATGATCAGATGTGTTTTGTGGTGGAATGCTTTCATTGGTGATAGGTAAAACATGTGTCCTGACTTCAAGTGTCACATGCATGCAATACAGTGCATCCATAGGCATTGGTATTATTCTGGTCTACCTTAGCCTACGCTGACTGAGCTACAAAATTATAGTAACCTGGGCAGTAGCGGCTATCTTAAAAATGTAGGCTAAGGGGTTGTGTTGTTATACACTGTACTTCTGTCAATTAGTTTCAGTTATGACAGGTAGAAATGTGAGCAAACCAGTAGGTGCTATGTTGTTAACTGGAAAAACTGCAGCCTGATAAACATATCTTCTGTGCATACAACAGGCAGAATCCTATATGTCCATGGGAACTAGGATATTCATACCCAACAACACAATTGTCCTGTGGAACTCACTTTAGTTCTTTCCTATTGTAGAGCTCTAAGGTAATGAGATCAATCGTGTGTTTTACTAACTTGAATCCATCACTAATTATACTAAATAACGATTAACAAATCAATAGGGTGAAAATGAATACCGCATTGTTTGTGAGAGGGAGAGAGAGAGAGAGGGGGAGAGGGAAAACATACACTCTGTACCAAAACACAACACAAGGTTGAAAATTAATTACACAAATATCATAGAGAGACCATATCATGATTGTATAAATATGCTTGACATCAATGGAATATTAAAAACAAACAAGTGACCTGGTGTCAACGTTTCGACCCAGACTTACTTGGCAGCTCTCATCAGGACCTAGTTATATGTCTGATGCACCGATGAGTAAAAAGAGAGACAAGGGGAATCAGTCGGGATCAGCCTTCATAGTCAGGTCCAGTCCTGTTACCGATATCAGGCTAGGGAATCATCAGTTCCAGCGTACCAATATAATTTGACAGTTCAAGATATCAAGTCATTCTACAATAAATAATAATAGAAAGTGGATCATTGACATATACTGGTAATGGCTCAATCCCTTTGAACACTGGTGAACAAGTGTGCTCTATCACATATTTGTGACCCACAATTGGATCATGAATACCAGTGAGTGAAGCCCTACACACGAGAGGGGTCAAGCCTTCATTATGTATGAGTTGCCAAAACCTATTTGACCATGGCATGGAAGTCTACCAGTGTTACTAAATCTCACAACAGTAGAGCTCAGATCATGCTCTCAATTGAAGATGTAGGTAAAAAGAATACCACTGACCTGGTGCATTTAGTCAAAACTGAGTGCAGACAAAGTTCTACAATTAATACATAGTGATAAGGATCCCTCAAACATGACAGCCAGCTGTCAAAGTTTTTTTTTTTTTACATGCAAATGAATTTGAAATATACCTTTTTAGGTCTCATCTAGCCAGCGCTTGCACTGTCTCGTCGAGACATGCTGTGTTCAGGTATGGATGTTAAGCTTTGCCCATTTTCCCACCAATGTTTACAATTGTCTTCTCTTCCTGTCCTTTGTAAACGTGGTTTGTGAATAGGTTTAGTAGTCCCTCCTTAGTGCCTCCCTGTTTGATGTTGTTACCTCTCATGAGGACAGCCCCTCTTACATGTGTCCTTACGCTGAAGCGTTTATTAGCAGTTAGGCAGCACTATTTGCCTAATGTCTTATTTTTACTTGTTTAAGAGCAGTTCACACAAGGGAGCCTCTGTGTTTTCACTCCTCTGAGAATTTGTGTAAACAGGGCCATAATTCTTATCTCGTTGCATTTGGTCTTCATGAAAGACCGAAATCAAACATCAGACGTGTTTTCCCAGCTGTCACCCAGCAGCAGGAATTTATCTTAGAGTGCATTTGTTATAGCTGGCTATGTAGTGTGCTACCTTCCTCTGGCTGTATTAGCTTGTTCGGTCTGTGTTGACCCCACAGCCAGCACAATAAGAGGCCAGATGCCTTTGTGCTAATGAAAGCCTATGATTTTTGCTGAAGTTTTTATATAGCACCACATCTTCCCTGTGCCCTACTGCTGTTTCTCTGAGCACGAGTAATCTCGGTCAGGGGTGACTAATTGCTGCTTTGATAGCTGACCACATCCCAACCCCTCTGTACAATGCCCCCAATTAGCTCCTCATTCCTACTCCTCTCACCAGAAAAACATAACAAAAACAATCTGACTCTGCACAATGAATTTTACAAAGTGCGGAAGATCTGGCACGGTCTGGGTCAGTCTCTAGCCTAAGATCAGATGGCACTGACCCAATGCATGGACCGAAAACACTTATTGTGGACGCAGCATAGCAGCGCCCATAGGCTGGTGCTGCCCACTGACTGTTGCATGCTGAGCATCTCGGTGCCCTATTCTCTTACCACACAGAGCCCAAGTCCGTCCCTTCCTCTGGTAGAGCTATGAAAGTCTGAGTTAGGTAGAGAACAGGCATGTAGATTTGCAGCAGAAATAGGAACAGTGAGGGGCCCCATTGCAGGCCGTTTTGCCGTTGTTCTTTGTAGTGCTCAAGGGCTAGCTGGTTAGGTCCCCGAGCCTCATTTAAAAGAGCGAGGCCCTATTGCTCTTTCAGAAAGTGTAGATTTTTAGAAGACAATCACAGCCTTTACCGAACATGTAATACGTTCACTCCGGTGTAATTCTCTTCAGATTTTAATAGGATCACCAGTGGTTGTCAGTGCCAAAGAACTTAAGGGGCCCATTACGACAGTGGGCGGACTGTAACGGTAAACGGGACCGACCGCCAGAGGTGCGGCGGTCCTGCTATGCCAATTAGGATGCCCCCACCACCCTGGCGGTCGCATACTGCATATTATGGATTGCAGCAGGTGGTGCTGTCAGCAGCACCCTCCGCAATGCACTATATGCATTTTGTGCATTGGCATGCACAATATGCATGTTGTGCATTGGCATGCACAATGTGACAGGCACCGCATGGTGCCTGCCACCTTGTGTATGCCAATGAATGGGGGTACCATAGGTATCCCCCAAGTGCACCTCCAACACCCTGGGGGCCTGCAACGGGCCCCCAATGTCAAAGACCGCCTGCCTTTCCATGGCGTCATCGCCGCCATGGAAAGGCCTTTTTCCGCATACATCATAATATGGATGGTGGAGCCTGCAAGGCACCGCCACCATATTAACTGCATTTTTCGCCCGGCCGGCAATCTCACCGGCAGAAAAGCGGCGGATGGACTTTCCATCCGCTGCGATGCCCCTCGCCATACTAATATGGCAGGGGGGTGTCACAGGGACATTTGGCAGGAGGATCGCCACCGCCGGGCCGTGATCTTAATAGGCCTCAAAGAGTCATGCCACAACAAAGGCCCTCAAGAGAGGTTTTCTTTTCCTAGCGCTATGAAGCCCTCAGCAGCTTTAGGGCTCCTGATTTCATCTGTTCTGTTCCACAAAACAGGGGTAACAAACCAAGGGATGTTCAAGAGATTAACAGACATGCATGACGTACTTTTGAAAAAAAAATTCTGGTTTGTGTAAATGCTATCAACCAGAAGTTGTCAGATTACATTACCTTGCTATTTAGTGCGTTCTTAGCCATGTATCCTTCTTTTACATCGAATATTTATTATGGGGTCTGCTGCATGCATCCAAAAAATATATTACTTGTATTTACCTACTTTTCAGTAGAATGTGTGCTGAAAGCTGGGTGTTCGAAATCTTTTCAGAGTGAGCTGTGTTTGTGCTTTTTAATGAAATGTGCATGTTGACTTATTCGCGGCTATTTCATGTTGTATTTCTTTTGGATTGGTAAATGGGTGGCCAGCTTTTGTCTGTCAGTTCCAAGCTGATTCGACCACAGGGTATAACAGGGATCTATCTAACAAGGGGAGGGAGCCTCAACATGTTGGCATGGTCTCGTATGCCAGTTCAGGACACAGATGATCATTTTGGCATACGCTGAAGAAGCATGAGAGAAAGAGCATATTCCGACAATGACTGTTTTAAAGTTAGTGAGTTTCCAGGGCTATGTACAGTGTTTCTCTTGACTGCGCCATTCTTCTTTCTAGTTTGAGGGATTTCAGCTTCCCTTGAGATGTTTACAGCAGGGTACGTTGAGCCGCAGCGCTGGTTTTCAGATGCTGCTTCATGGCTCACAGCAGGATTTGCAGGTTGAGGTGCTCTGTGTTCCATGGGTGGCAAACAGTATTTACTGTTCTGGAGATTGAAACGCCACAGAGTGGTATTCTTTGAACACACTCCAGGTGAGCTGATTAGTTTGAAGAAATTACCAAATTTGGGCAGAGCACTATTCAATTTGATCACTTCTTTCCACCAGTTACATTCAACGATGTTTTGCTTTTGGACGGAATGCATCAGTGATACATTTGCGTCTTCTTAACCTCAAAGGTCGAAGATTTACCCCTTTTAAAGTCACCATATTTTACATTGGGTGAAATAAGTGTTTACCTCTTCCACAGTACATTGAGAGAGTTAACCAGTCCTTCTCTAAGACACTCCACACCATGCCACATAATTACAATCAGCACAATTTCACTCCTTGCCACACACTTCCACACCACACAGTTTAATTCTACACATTTCCATCCCACACCACATAATTCAACAAACCACATAATTCAACTCAACAACACAATTAAACAACACACCACATACATCCAATCCACACCACAGATTTCCACATCATGGCACAAAATTCAACAGCGCACCACATAATTAAACCCCGCAAAGTGCCACTCCACAACACAAAATACCATTCCACATAATTGCGCTCCGACACACAATCCCAATCCACATAATTCCAGTACACTCAATACCACATCATTACTATCCACATATTTCCACAGCATGCCAAATAATTCCACAACACAAATCTACTCCACAACACATAATTCCACAACTAACAATTCCAATCCAATTTACATAATTCCACTCCACACCACATACATCTACTCCACTCCAAACCAAAACACATGGGTAAAAGACATTGTCATTTACAATGCCAATAGCTCTAACTCTCAGAAATGCGAGATCTATTGAATTTCAAATGCTTGTTCTCCCATTTTGTGGGGGTCATTTTTCTTTTTTTAATGTCCCTTACTGCCAGGATACACCTCCCTGTTCCAGGCTTTTCTCCTAGTCCCTCATCTTGCTCACCTACTGCATACACTGTTGTTCCTCATCTCACCTATCAGATATGTTTGTGAGCATTTTAATGTTAATTTCCCAGCTAATGTTATTTTCCTAGCTTGAATTTATGTATCACTATTGTGCCAACTCTTTAAACTCTTCCTTTAGATTCTAGAATCTCCTAAAACCATGGTAGGTTTTATGATTTTTATGAATTTGATTTACCACTCTCAATCTCTCATTCGGTTGATGTCTCCTTTTGAATGTTCTTGAGAAGTTTCAAAGAACTCCAAATCTAACTGCTCTAATAATGCACTTAAATATCTCTGCATTCCCTAGAAACAGTTGTGGTATTTCTTTATATTTGTTTTAATACATATCCATACTATGCATATTTCATTTTCAATTAATTCAAGTTAAACCCTTCAGGATTCTCTGCCTAAAACCTGCTGGATGTAGTTTGAACAATGTGAAACTATTCTGACATACAATAAATAAACAATTGATAGTCCATTCCGTTTGGCAAAAAAAGCACTGTAGATCTGATGTGATTTTTAAACATTAGTTAGTGGGCTTGGTTAACATATTTTCTTTTCTATGTATATCACCTGTGAATATTCCAAGGGACAAAGTCTTAGTCATACTTCAAAAGATGGGCATTGGATGTCAAATACTTCTGATGTGTAGCCATAGGCATGACCAGGTTAAACAAAGATTAAAAGGGCTCTTTGTACTGTTGCCAATACATTAAACGTCCAAGTAATCTACTAGCAGCTTTGAATAAACATTGACTTCACTGAAGCTTAGGGCTCCATTACTAATATTACATCTCCAACTTTCTAGATACCGCATGCAAAAATTGCTTTCTGACATTAGCAAAATAGAATCAAGCCAACTCCTGACAGCTGGTCAATACAATTGACATAATCTCAAACCAAAGCTATATCCCTTCTAATCAATGTTGATACTTTTATATTTGTGTTCACTCAGGTTGAAAACAGAGCAGAAATCCATAGCACTTCATACATTTGACGAATTAAAATCTGATCACTACTGGAAGCAGCAACTTCTTTCAGAAAAAATATTTACATTTACTGTGTCATTCACTCATATACTTCTATTTGATTAGGTGGAAACTGTAATTACATAGGGCCTTATTTTTAGACCATCCTTGGTGTGCAATGTGTATGGTGTGCAAATGAATTACAGTTTGCTACAAAGATGCTGTTAATTCATTTAATTACCTAGTGTTTGACTTTTAAAGGAATCACCAAACCCTTTACCGCCCACTTTTAGTTTACCTGCAATAGTTAAAAGATCTTTTCTTCATTCCCCTTCACCATAAAGTTAATTTGTATCCAGTTACCCTTGTCGCTTTTTTAAAGGCTTTGTAAGTCAATAAATGAACGTGTCGGTCGGTTATAATTTGAATTTGCTCTTTTTCACAAAAACACAAACACTATGACATTGTTAGGGGAGGACCAACTTTGGCATCTTTCTTGAATCTTGTATGTACGATAGTATTTAAGGCTTTTTAAGCTTGCTTTCGCAGCTCCACAGCAAGACAATATTTATGTCTTAATTGATCAGACAGCAACAGATAGGGGTCTATTATAATGTCGGGCGGATCGCCACCGCCCGCATGGCGGTGGCGATCCGCACAACATTATCTCCCTCCCGCCTTCAATTTCCCCCCCACCAGATTATGATGGCGGGGGGTACCACGGCGGAAGGGAAGGCCGTCCGCCGCTTTTCGACTCATTGACCGGGCGGAAAAGGGGTGAATATGGTGGAGGTGTCTGCTAGACACCGCCATCCATATTACAATTGCATGTGGGAAGCAGCCTGCCACAGAAAGGCATGCGGTATTCGCAGTTAGGGGCCGGTTGCGGGCCCCCAGGATGTAAGGAGGGATGGGGGGTTCATGGGGGGTACCTTTGGAACCCCCCTGCATTTGCATGCACAACGTGGCAGGCACCGTGCGGTGCCTGTCACGTTGTGCATGCAAATGCAAAAATGCCTTTTTTGCATTCCAGCGGGTGCTGCTGACAGCACCGGCAGACGCAATGTAAAAAATGCGGGTTGCGCCCACCAGTGTTGCGAGCGCATCCTAATTGTGTATGCGGGACGCCGCACAAATAGTGGGCGGTCCCATTTCATGATGCGATGGCTGGCAGACTTTGTCTGACCGCCATCATAATAGACCCCATAGTTTTTTAGCTCCATTTGAGCATGCATGTACCAGATGAAATATTTCCTGTACTAAATACACTACAGATCCTGTATAATTATATTGCATATATTGTGCCCAATTGAGCAAAATGTGTTATCACGGCCAAACAAAATGCAGAACTGAGGGGCAAATGTACTAAAATTAGTGTTTGCAATTAACAAATAGAGAATTGTTGCTGTTCGCTATTTGGTCATTGCAAAGACTAATGGAATAAGGTGTGTTTAACACTATTTGTGATTCCCAGTAGGTCACAAATAGATCTACTTCATGAATATTAATGAGGTAGGTCTTAGTTTGCGACCCATTGAGCGTCTGGGGGTCAGCAGACCCTTTGTTTTTAAAAAGCAGCCCATTTTCCTTAAAGGAAAAAAAAGAAAAGTTTTCATGTCATTTTTTTAAGAGAAGGCAGTGGTCCGTGGGGCGCTTGGTGGTAAATGCCGACTGCATTTCAATTGCAAAACATTTGTAAATACCAATGTAAATAGGTATTAGGAAGGGATGCCCTAACATACCCTTTTCAAATACCGATTACCAATCCCAAATTGCGGTTCAGTGACAGGTTATTGTAACGTGGGTGTGGTGCATGCAAACATGCCTTTTTGCGTCAGCAAACGGCCCGATTCGATGAATCGGGCAGTTTGCAACCACAAAAAGGTTTGTATATGTGACCCTGAGAGCCCTCTAATGGTGCTATGGCCTTTCCTATCAAACAACCATTATTTGTGTCTGCTCCTTTAAAATGTTTATTTATTCCAAATTAATTTGTATAGAGCCTTTCATATGTGCAGTTTAAATCACAAATTACAATACTGTCAGAAATATATTTAAAAGCCAAGCAACTGTACACAATTTAGTTTCCTTCCAAGTTTTTTCCATGCGAGGCTGGATGACCTTGTAGCGTTTATCACTTCATTAACTCTCTAGACAGTAGAAGTGAAGATTCTTCACTGCTTTGTTTCTATTATTTTTCTCAATCTCCTTCTAAAATAATATGGCAATCCCACACACAGTATTGCCAATCAAGATATTAGTTTTCTAGGCCTTGAGCCCTATGCATAAACACTCCAAACAGTTAGTGCCTCTCATGTTGGCATGAAATTAGGCCCGGGTTCTAGGTAGCATTTATGTCACATCAAGAGCGCTCAGCCATACACATCACTAAATGGTTTGAATTGGCCCTCTGGATGGCAGGAAGCAAAAAGGCTTCCCATACTAAAGTCCACGGTGCACACTACACTTGCTGTAGGCAGGTATATGGCAGTGCTTTCCCTATCCTCTATAGCATACATGCTTCCTGCTGTGGCCAGGATCATGCTGCCTTTCCTTTCCCTTGTCTATGGAATGAGCCACTTTTATAGGACTCCAATATTAATGTGGCCAGTGTTGATGCTCTAATTAAAATAATTAAGAGGGGTGATTCATAGGATCAGGACTTTTCGAGTCTTCATAAGTCTTGAATGCAAGCTAATCAAATCATTTTGCATGAGATAGAGCTCTAAGTTAAACTTTATAGGTTAATTCAAAATTATATCATTACCGCAAGCAAAATGTGGTTAATCAAAAGCAATCAATGACAATAGTAAATCAAAATCAAGTAATGTAAGAGGATAAAAACGAGGAAACCTCCAATGAAAGCAAGCAGCCAGAACTAAAAGTATAGTTTAGGAAGAAGACCTATATTGAATGTGCAAAGAAAAGCCAAAAAATGCTAAGGGGCCAATTCCGATGCGGTTTAGAAGGCCTCGTAACAGCATTTGATCCGTCCGAATCGGAAACGTGTCTTTCCGACCAAATTGGAAAGGTTTCCGACTGACCGATTAGGGTGCGAGTAAGGCATTATGAATATCCTAATCCGAACCCGACACCATTCAGAATGACCGAGCCGTACGGAGCAGACTTGTATGTCTCTACGGGCCGCCTTTTTGAATGACTGATTACGGTCCTGGATTCAGACCGCCTTTCTGAACCGTGCCATCCGACTCGCATCAGCAGTCAGAATTAGATTTTGGGGGCTTGTAGCAATCCCCCCGGCACTTGGAGACTTCCCAATCGGGCCCATGGGGGTACCAATGGGTCCCCTATTTCCAGCCATGCACAGTGTGGCAGGCACCAGGGGCTGCCCGCCACATGGTGCCCGATTTTCCCCAGCCACCCTTTTCTGCAATGGGAGCCTATGCATTCGGTTGGCACTTAGGCTCCCATTGAAGTCAATGGGAATCCAACCGAGTCATATCAGGAAGCATCCGGGTGTATCGTACTTGTTTGGTCGGACTCACCTGATCCGAGTCGGTCAGAAACCATTATTAAACCGATTCGGTCAGAATGATTTCCGAACCACTTCGGAATCGGCCCCTAATTATAAATCAAATGACAGACTGTTGTAGACTGTCATAGAGAGTAAAAGAACTCTAAGGAAGTCTGGCATATATATCCAAAATACAATATTTGATACAGTTTAAGACAGAAAAGGTGCAACAATCTATGGTGAGATATGACATAATAGCAACATGGCCTCCTCGAGATAACACAAATTAATAAAAATTATTAATACAAAGAGCATTGATCAGGCCTCTATTTTGCTGTTTTTCCACAATGAAAAAGGACACAGAGAAAGACATACGCAATGAAAAGCTTGTTCACATAAAATAAAAGTGAACATTTATTTCTGTTAATATAAATTGATGCCAATACAAGCTGGCTTGGGTATAGTCCTGCTACCATAAGCTCAATTAAATTAGCATTATTTCTCTAATGAATAAAAATCTGTAGCAGTTCCCCCTCTGATGATTCCTGAGATTATCACACTACACAATACTACACTATAGTTCTACATTCATCATTGTTAGCTCCTTCAATTTAGTCTTCTATGAGGCTTCTATGAGGCTTCAAAATATTGTAAACTCTGGTTTTAAACTCATCAAATTTGGCCTTCTCTTTCTACCTTTGGTTATTTTCTTCTTCTTTTCACAACCACATTTTAGGCCTCCTTTAAATTAACAATTTCCAAAAGCTTAAATATAAACGCTATGCCCACAATAATTGATTTTTTAATAATTATTATAGTTAATATTTGTTTTAGTAAATCAAGACCAACCTCGCTGACCCATTTATCAAACTTACTGAATCATTTACCAATGTCACCAAACTTTCACCAACTGTTTCCCACACCACTTCCTCCCAAAGAATGAACTTCATTTGTAATATTAGTCATATATAACATTGCTGGACCTTAATTACACAACACCTACTACATTCGTTTGCCAAATGCAAAACCATTCTGAATCACCATTGCAAGAATGGCGAACATTTCTTCATTAACTTTAGTTAATGCCCTCACGGTTTTACTTGGCAAACGTTCTACCAAAGTAGACAGCATTCTGATCTTAATATCAACCAAAGCCACATGACTAAAGGGACTCAACACATCAAACACATTCAAAATAACCTCACACCTACACCTTTTACTCTTTTATAATTAATTTCACTCATCTAATTCACCCTATTCGCATGGTATATCTTAGAGAATACATAGGCTGAAAACCAAGAACTTACCTAATTACTTGGAATGTTAAAATAAGCTGTTTTGTTGCAAATGTGATATGTGCTTCTAAATATATGGTCTTGACTCAAAATAAAATGTTAACAATTATATAATTATAACTACACACAGTTATTCCAATCATATCTGACAAATCTCATCATTACTTGTTCGCATAATACATACAAAGCTTTTCTTCACTTTTGAAATCCTAAGGGGCCGATTACGATCTCGTTAGGAAGGCCTCTAGATGGGTTCCGAAATGAGCAAATCTGATTTGAAGCCTATGTTTCCAACCAAATCTTACCTTGTTCTGAACGAACAAGTTCCATGTGAAGATCTCATCAGTGTTGACAGAATTGTTTCCGAACCCGATCCTGTCAGTCTGACTCGTTCGCATCCGAATTGTGCCACGCAATGGAGCCGGCTTCTGAACGAGCGAGTATGATGCATGGTTCTGGCAGCTTTATTGACTCAGTCTCAGTGAGAAAAGAAAACTGTGGGAATTGGACTTCGGGGGCTGTAGCAAGCCCACCTTCACCCAGGCTCCTCTGATTCGATCCTATGGGGGTACCCATGGGTGCCTGCTTTGCATGCATGCACAGTGTGGTGGGCACCATGGGGTGCCCGCCACAGGGAGAACGCTTTACCCCACCCACCCCTTTTTTCTATGGGAGCCTATGTACGGATTCGGTATACAGGCTTCCTTAGAGTTCAATGGGAGTCCAAGCGAACCAAGTCCGTCACCATTACTCACCAGGGGCTGCTGGAGCAGGGTTTTCTATTGAAAATTTATTGAGATTTAAACTCCAGTTTATGTTTATATGTCATAATTAAAATTACTGATAATTAATTATTAATTACTAATTTTGTTAGAGTTTCTGATTAACCAACATTACTAATGAAAGAATTACACGCGGGAATGCATTTGTGTTGCCTAATTAATATGTGAACTAAGTTGGTGAGCGAATTAATTAAATAAGTGTTGTTAAAATGCTATTTGTTTCGTGTTTGCGTTTTAAAATAACGTGCTTTAATGCTTCCTTGTGTTGCAGATGGCTAGGTAATTACATACACATAAGGGTATTAGTGGGTATTAACACTGTATAATCATTACGATGTGGTAACGTTGTTTTGTATTTCTTTTAATTAAGATGGTCCGTTTTGGCCTAATCGAAGATGGCCGATATTTACAGCCTGCATTTGAGTTGCTGAAATGTGAAGAGAGGCATCGCTGAATATGGTTAGAAACCACCTGACTTCGGCCTCTGACTGTATTAAAAGTTTCCGTGAGGACAGCAGCTCCAGGCATGCTGCCAATTGCCCTTGGAGAAGAATAAAGCCACAATGAACTCCGATAAACTTGCGGTGGCTTCACTATGGTTCCGAGGAAGAGCATTCATGGATGTATCATTTTTTAGTTTGAGTTTCCTTCTTCCGTGTTTTTATTTTTGAGATTTTCGAGAGCGGAGGTTTTCTAAATGTTGCGAGTCAACATCCTTTCCTGCTCGCTCTGCTCAGCGGCTCAACGGACGTTTAGAGTTTGTTTGTTACTTTCAATTTGTCAGTTTCCCTATAAATAATGTTAGACTAGAGAGGGTCTGAGGCCACTTCTTCCCGAACCTATGATCGAGAGGATCGACGCTGATTGAGAGGACGGCAACTCGGGAGACTTTACTGAGAGACCTGTCCT
This sequence comes from Triturus cristatus, assembly GCF_964204655.1. Lineage (NCBI taxonomy): Eukaryota > Metazoa > Chordata > Amphibia > Caudata > Salamandridae > Triturus > Triturus cristatus. Next base: position 343,310,770 of record NC_140587.1, on the reverse strand, counting down.
GACCCAAATGACACTTAGCTAGAATAGGTAACAACTATGAGAATAATGATTTTGCTAATGATTGACTTTCTTTTGAACTGATTTAGATAAAAGATAACCTTTGTTTGAATTTCAGTGTCGGGTGGTTATTTCTTTGTCATTTATTGAGTTTCAAATGTATTTCCTATGTTTAAAAACATGACTCAGGACAATTTCTTTAGGTTGCATTGACCTCGCTTTAGACGCAGATGGTTTAGGATTTCTCCTATGTATTCAGTGTGGATAGAGTAATAGAATGAATGTTAGTGTGATGGGCCCTAGCGTATGATGAGAGTATGTGCGTGTGACTGTGGATTTACATGCTCCAATCTGCAGCAGTTTCCTGGTAGCAGAGGATGGTTAGATTATTGTCTTGATCTGATAGATTGCTTGTACATAGGCTTTTGGATTCATTGATTTATTGATTGATGTTGGTATATGCACTAATACTATATGTTGAAGTCGTCGTATTGAGTTCTATGTAGTGTGTACGGCTTCTGGAATATGGGGAGCTGGTGACGGTTCCGTAGTAGGGCAGAGGGAAGTGAGTGCTGCTCTCGGGAAAGACGGGATTGTTGGCCCTGTATGTATGCGGGGAAAAGCGTGTGACAATTGAAGTTGCGCGTCGCATTGTCTGGGTTCGGAATTAGTCACATCGTCGGGTGTTACTATTAGAGACATATTTTCAGTATAAAAGGAATGCGTATGGTAGCGAAGGTTATCTGTGAAACTCTGGTCTTAAGTCCCAGGGATCCGTAAGGTTTGCCGTTAAAGCTTACTGCTGGAGAAGTAATAGGTATTCTCTGAGCTTGTCTGAAGGACTGGGCAGAGGTAAGCGCTGCTTGGTTAACGTGTGTTATAATTCTGCAGTGGGACAGACTGTTTGCTGTTCTCGGGAAAGGCAGGATTCTGTGTGGATGTGCTACATTTTCTGGAGTGAAAGTGCGTGAATGTATGAGCATTTAGTTGATTGGGAAACTCTTTGGAGCATTCCTGGAGGAAACAGTTAATGGATGCATGTTAGAAGGGCAGAGTAGAGGGATGTGCTACTGTGTCAACGAAAGTAATAATTCCGTGGTAGAGCATAGGCAAGCGCTGTTCTAGAGAGAAGCGGGATTCTTGTGAGAAAGACTTTTCTTTACTATTCTGTGGTTAGAGAAGCAGACAATGGAGATGTTTATATGTTGTAACTAATAGATTTTGTAGAATCTGAAACGAAGTCTACTGAGAAGGCTTTGTAAAGGAGGGGTAGACGAGTGACAGGAGACAGAGTAGAAGCGACTGCAGCGATTACTGACGTCAGAGACAGACCGCGCTGTGATTGGACAGTGGATCAGAACAGTGCTCGCGCTGGGATTGGTGCGTTGGTGTGAGCCGCGTAGGGATTGGAAGGAGTACAGGGTGACGTAGACGCTCCAGGATTGGTGCGTTAGTGTGAGTCGCGCTGTTATTGGACAAAAGATCGTACAGTTGCGGAAGAGATTAAAGAATAGTGGTAAACGCTAAAATGTATTACCAAACGGAGGAAAAGAAGAAGAAATCCTTGTTCGGTAAAATTAAAAGATGGTTCGACAAGGATAAGAACATAATAACTAGAGAAGGTGAATTGCTACCTACGACAAGAACTCCTGCATCCTTCATGGTTGCGAACTATGGGTATCATACCTGTATATGGTTAGACAACTGGGCTAAGTACACTAAGGAGGATGGTGTTTTAGCGTTCCCGGAACATGGTTCATTTAATCTGGCCGTGTTGAGAAATTTACGGGAAAAAATGATGTGTCTAGAGCCTAGACCAAGGCCGACACAGTTCGAGGCGTTGGTGGAATGGGAAGATGAGGTGCATGAGCGAGAAAAGCAGAGGAGTGGAGGCAATTATAGGTATATTTTTGGGAGCAAATATGATCGTGAAACTCATCATGATCGAATGAGGAGATGGCGAGATGCTAGTATGTCAGAGGGATTATATCCTATGAGAACTGTTGAGGAAGCGGAAGGGAGAAAAGGTGCAGAAAAGGCATCTGATACAGAAGTGAGAAGGTATGGGGCTAATAATTATGAGGATGAGGTCTTGGATGATATGATTTATAAGAGACCACTTCCATATAGACCAGAACCAGAAGAGAGAACGCCGGTTGCTACTCCCATAAGAGATACTTTACGAATTGTTAAAACTGAGATTGTGACACCTGATTTGAAAAGTGGTAGCTCTTTCACGGAAAGGGAGAGAGAGAGAGAGCGAGAGAGAGAGAATCAAATCGGTGATGAGAAAACAAGAGAATTAGCCAGAACGACATCTGAGCTGACTGAGAAAATTAGAGAGCTGACGAAAAATCTAGAAGCTGTTACAGTGCCTGTAACTATAGGTCCGGTTGTGCCTATTTTTGATAAGCAAAGAATGGGTGAAAATGGTTTGACAGTTCCCTATGTAGGAAAAGGTTTGGTTGGTTCTTGCTCTTTGGAGGAATCAGGAATGTGGACGGGAGAAAATAATTTGAAACAGTTGAGACATGACACATGTAGTGGAGGATCAGATGTACAGCCTAATTCAGGATTGAATACTGGTTGTTTGGGAGGATCAATTTTGGAACCACAGAGGATGGCAGAACAAGTGGGTGCAGTGAAAAAGTCTACTGAAATAACAGCTGAAGATTTGAATGACTGGTTGAAAGTTCTTCAAAAGAAGGATTAAGATTCACAGGCAATTGATGTAGCCAGGTTGCGCATAGAATTGGAGGAACTTATTGCGGGAACAATTCCTACAGAACTATTGAAAACCCATCATGATGGAGAGTTGTTATTTACGTGCAAGAGTATCACCTGGAGGGCTAAGAGTACACATGACAGGTTAAAAGCAATAGCGAGTGAACTAGGAGTTGACATGGATAAGGTGAAAGCTTTGCAGAAGCCTTACAGGGTGGATTTCTCCGACAAGGACATTGAGAATCTAAATGATATTGGCAGAACAGGGCAGATTAAGGAAATGATTTCCTTATTGCGAAAATGGGGTGATGTGGAAAAATGGAAGGATAGATGGTACAAGAAAAGGGAAGATTCAGTAGACAGGACTTACTCAGCTTTTCCTATGAGAGGAAAAGAGAAGACAGTGGACGCTTATCCTATGAGAGAGATTCCTGGAGGAGGATATGTGCATGTCCCATGGACTAGACAGGATATTTTGTCATTTACGAATGATTTTCCTCGACTGAGAGAAAAGCCCGTCGAGTGGTATAGGCAGGTAGACAGGTTTGTGAAATTGTCAAAAGTGCTGTGGATTGACCTGAATAGTCTGTTTGATATAATTGTTCCAGCAGACTTGTGGGCAGAGTGTAAAATGGTTGTAGATTGGCCTGCAAAGGAGTACCCAAGAGATCCGAAAACGGGAGCACCAGACCCAGAGGTGATGAAGAAGTATGAACAGGTTATTGTGTTTCTGAAAAATAAGGTACCCCCGAAAGAGACAGACTGGGTTAAGATAGATCGAACACATCAGGAAGCAAAATAATCAGTTCATGCTTTTTATGAAAGGCTGATACTGGCTTTTAAACAGTTCAGTGGAGATGAACACCTGGGTGATAAGGATTTGAGTCATTTTGTATACAGGTTTGTATATGGCTTGAGACCTGAAATCAGTGAAAGGATACGTGAGCACACAGTTGATTGGCAGAGTAAAAAGATTGATGAAATCTTGAGACATGCAAAGTACTTCAGTGATGAGATTGAGGCAAAACAGAGAAAGCTGAAAGAAAAAGCAATGTGGGCACAGGTGAAAGTTGCTGAAAGACAAGAAGCACAGCTGGTGGAACAGGCCAATAATCCAGGAAATAGGCCTAGATATGGTGCAGGAAAAGGAAAGGGGAATCTAGAGGAGGCCAAAAAAAAGTTCCCATGTCACAACTGTGGACAATTGGGGCATTGGAGATCCGAGTGTACCAATCCACCATTAGTGAGTAATGAGAATAAATCATTGAATCAACAGGTGCAGAACGAGGGGTGTAATCATCAGCAACAACAGCAGAAGGTTGTCAGACAGCAGAGTCAAGAGCCAAAACCGCCCTTGCCACAGAATCGAGGGTCCCAAAAGTATAACCAAGACTCAGGATTCTACAATGATGAGCAGGTAAACAAACCGAGACGTACTAACCCGGTACAGCAGTACTGGTTAAAGAATGAGGGGAGTGAGTCTGAAGGGGACTATTGATGGTGCCGAAGACAGGAGGAAGAGTGCATACTTGGAGCAACTCTAGAAATAGACCAGGCAGGACCATTTGTAGATGGGAAAATAAATGGGGAAAGTGTTACTTTTTTGGTAGACACAGGAGCGACGAGATCAACTGTCAGGTCAGCAGATATAAGAAATCTTCCTCTCTCGGACGAAGCAATCCAAGTGGTTGGTGTAGCTAATACACAGATTAAGACTCGTCTTACCGAACCAGTAAGGGTAAGAATAGGGAAATTTTCAGACATGCACATATTTGTAGTCTGTGACACTAGTCCAGTGAACTTGTTAGGTAGGGACTTATTGTGTAAGATGAATTGCACAATTTTCTGTACTCCGGATGGTATAGCTTTTGAGACACCAGATGAGGATGTTTTGTACAGGATGACTCTAGATAATAGAGAAAGTGAGATTGTTGGAACATATGCTGTGTTTAATCCAGATGATTTGCCTCAAGAGTTGAGACACACAGTGAAAACAGCGGTTTGGGATTTTACTGGAGAAGATGTGGGATTGATGAATAATGTAGATCCAGTGAAGATTTCAGTGAAAGAGGGAATCGTTTATCCTAATATCCCACAGTACAGATTGACACCAGAGATAATTGAGGGAATAACCCCTATAATTGACAAGTTGATTCAACAGGGTGTTTTGAGAGAGTTACTGAGTAGCCCGTGTAATTCACCGATAATGGGGCTAAAGAAACCTAATGGAAAGTTCAGGATTGTACAAGATTTGAGAAAAGTTAACAAAATTGTGGTGGCATGTTGTCCCATTGTGCCAAATCCGTCAGTGATTTTGTATCAGATTCCTTATGATGCTGAATGGTACACGGTGATTGATTTGTGTCATGTTTTCTTTTCAATTCCATTGCATCATGACAGCCAGCCGATTTTTGCATTTCGGTTTGGACAGCGTATTTTGGCATGGTGCTGTATCCCACAGGGGTATACAGAGAGTCCTTCGATATTTAATCAGTTGTTGAAGAAATCATTGGAGAGTTTGATCATGCCTGAAAGCTCAGTACTAGTGCAGTACATCGATGACCTACTGGTGGCATCGAAGACACGTGAAGCTTGTGACTTGTGAAGTAGATACCATAGCTTTACTGAATCATCTGGCAGATGGAGGGTTAAAGGTATCTCCGGCCAAATTGCAATTTTACAAGAAAGAGGTGCATTATCTTGAACACAATATTGAAAAAGGTCTGAGAAAGGTGACCGATGACAGGATCAAAATTATCAGAGGAATGAGAGCCCCAATGACCCAAAGAGAAGTGAGGATGTTTCTGGGGATGGTGGGTTATTGTCGTCAGTGGATAAGTAATTTCTCCCTGATAGCAAAGCCATTGATTAAATTGATCCAAAGTGAGGTGAGAGACCCATTGGAACTAAATGCAGAGCAAATGGCAGCATTTGAAGAGTTGAAGAGCAGAATGTGTGAAGCTCCTGCTTTGGGAATGCCAGACTATGAGAAGGAGTTTGAGTTGTATTGCAGTGAGAGAAATGGTTGTGCACTTTCAGTGTTAATTCAGAAACATGGACAACTGAAAAGGCCAATTGCGTACTTCTCATCAACACTTGACCCCGTAGCTGTGGGTTTGCCAGGTTGCCTGAAAGCAGTAGCTGCTACATGCAGAAGCTTGGAACAGAGTGAGGGTATAATAATGGGATATCCTGTACGGGTATTCGTACCTCATGATGTGGCAATTCTTTTGACAAGAAGCAGGACTCAATATATGTCACACAGTCGGCTGACTAAATATGAGAAAATCATTCTGGGAGCATCAAATGTGACTCTTGAGAGATGTGTGAATGTGAATCCAGCAACTCTGTTGCCAGATGCTGAAAATGTGAATGTGGGAGATGATGTTGATCATGATTGTTTGGATGTGCTTGACTACTGCACAAAACCTAGACCAGACATAAGAGATTTGCCATTACCTGAGAGTGATCATGTGCTGTTTGTGGATGGATCATGTCTGAGAACTGATGATGGTGTGCTGAGTGCAGCATATGCGGTGTGCAAGGTTTCAGAAGTTATGGAAGCTTCATCTTTGAAAGGAGTAAGATCTGCTCAAGTGGCTGAATTGGTGGCATTGACGAAGGCTTGTAAGATTGGGAAGAATTTAAGAGTGACTGTGATGACTGATAGTCAGTATGGATTTGGAGTGGTTCATGATTTTGGCCAACTTTGGCTTCAGAGAGGTTTCTTGACGTCGAGTGGGACTCTCATAAAGAATGCTGAAGTGATTGGGAAGTTGCTTGAGGCGATACAGCTGCCTAAAGAACTAGCGGTTGTAAAATGTGCTGCTCATGGACAAGGAGATGATTTTGTTACTCTTGGTAATCGTTTTACTAATGACATAGCACAGTATTGTGCAAAGAACAATCATTCGATTAACCGGGGATGAGAAAGGGAGATGTCTTTTTGTTCTGTGATGTTTACTAATGTCCTAGAAACGTGGGATGAAGTGAAACAGTTTCAGGATGAAGCAGGAGATGAGGAAATGAGAGATTGGATAAAGGCAGGCTGTGCCCCAAGAGAGACAGATCATGTTTGGATCTATAGAGATGGAAGACTAGTCATGCCTAACTCGATGCTATCAACAATGGCAAGAATGTATCATGGCCAGGGATATCTGGGGAGGGACGCAATGATTAGGTCCTTTAAACAAACCTGGTACAATGCAAAGTTTAGGCTGATTGCAGAGAGCATCTGTCAAAGATGTTTGATTTGTCAGCAGTTCAATACAGGAAAGAAGACAGTGGTAAGCCTAGGAACAATAGGCAGAGAAGGAGGTCCTTTTACCAGAATGCAAATTGATTTCATTGAAATGCCCCAAGTGAATAGATTGAGGTATGTTCTAGTGGTAGTCTGTTTGTTCTCAAGATGGGTGGAGGCCTATCCGACTAGGAGGAATGATGGAAAAACAGTGGCAAAGTTACTGTTAAGAGAGTTGATTCCTAGGTACGGGTTCCCAGTGACAATTGAGTCAGACAGAGGTGGACACTTCTACAATGAGCGGATGGGTTTAATTTGTGAAGCATTGAGCATACAGCAGAAGCTACATTGTGCATACAGACCAGAGGCTTCTGGTGTTGTTGAACAGATGAATGGCACAATCAAAAACAGGATTGGTAAGATGTGTTTAGCCACTGGAATGAAATGGCCTGATGTCTTGCCTCTAGTGCTAATGACTATTAGGTCTACTCCAGATAGAACAACAGGGTTGAGTCCACATGAAATATTGATGGGACGTGCGATGAGACATGCTTTCGTGCCTGTCAACAAGTTGATGACAATAACTGATGACATGATTTTGGATTACTGTAAAGGCCTGGCTGACGCAGTTCATTCTGTGTTTCACCAGGTTGGAGAAGACACCACCACACTTGAAAAGAAGCAAGCCCATGATCTGAGTCCAGGGAACTGGGTGAGGATAAAAGTGCACAGAAGAAGAAATTGCTTGGTTCCAAGGTGGGAAAGGCCAAGACAAGTTATTCTGACTACGACAACTGCAGTAAAGTGTGCTGGTGTGAAAAACTGGGTTCATGCAAGTCATACTCTAAGAGTTCCAAATCCAAAGGATGGGACTGGTAAGGAGTATTTTGAAGAGTCAGATTCCAGTGATGATGCAGAAACTGAACCAGTGGGAAGAAAAAAGAATCCTAAAAGGGGGGAAGGAGAAAGAGAGTCAGGTGATTGTTTTTTCTTTCCGAGAGAGACTTCAAGAGAGACATTGAGAGCCTTAGAGCAGAGATCGGATTCTGTAAGAGTGCCTGAAGTTCAAACAAGCAGTGGAGAAGAAAGAAGAGAAAAGAGCAATTCCACAGGGACTACACCTGAATCAGATGAGGAGGTTGAAGATCCACCTGAGATTACTCCTGAAGAAGCAGGGTCAGTAGAAGATAGAGAGGGACAGATTGCGGAAGACCCCCGAGGAGGTGTAGGGAACATTCCTGATAAGCTAGGTGAAGTGACAAGTAGACAGCAAGAAGATTGCGTGTCGGAGACCCGAGGAGGGACAGAAATAGGGAAATCTCAATCGGTGGGAAAAACTGTGGAGCAAAAGAGAATTGTTGAAGAACAAGAGGCAAATGAAACAGAATCAGATGAAAGTGAGAATGAGAAATCAGAGGGTCGAGTTCTGAGAAAGAGAACTTGGATCGTAGAAAGGAATTGTAAAGAAGTGAGACCAAAAAGGGTTGTAAGAGGAGATCTTTGGCCTAACAGGATAAAGAGGCTAAGGTACAGACTGACACGAGCAAGTGCAAGTTCAAGTTCATCGAAAGCTGAACAGGTGAACGAGGTGTCCAGTCAGAATCAAGCAAAGGGTGATAAACAAAAGGTCTCAAAAGAACCAGAGGAGATCAAGAGAATCAGAAAACCTAACCAGAAGTATAGGTCACCGGAATGGACGTACGTGGCACTGTCTGAAGGTGAAGAGGCAGAAAGTCAAGGAAATCCCGAGGGGACCGTACGAGAAGTGGTTGAGGAGGAGAAAACTGTTGGAATCCTGAAAGTTATCTTGACTGACATTGGAGAAGAGTCGGATGCTCAGGATGTTGAAGATCTGATACAATTAGATGTTGCTGAAGAAGAAGTGAAAAGTGATGAAAATCCAAATTGAGTGAACTGAAGGAATCACTTGGAGAAGAGTGAAAAGAAGAAAATCTAAAATTAGCTGTTTAAAATAATCTAGTGTTCTAGTGTTTCAGTAGTGGAGTAGAAGAGGCTAAGTCAAAAGACACTGCCAAAGTAGTAACATGGCTAACACAGAGAATAATCAAAGTAGATGTGCCTTCTTGAAAAGATGGTGTAGTATGTGCTGCTGCTGTACAGGATTATTGCTGTTATGGGGTGTACTAGCTTTACTAGTTACTTTTAGAGTTACAATAGACACTTTTGGAATTCATACTGAAAATGTGACTAACATAGAGAAGAGTTCACAGAAGGTAGTTCCAACTAGAATTAGTAACATTTACATACATAAAGATAGGTCAATTAATGATTTTTCTAGTAATGTTTTTTCAAAGTTGTTGTACGAATACGTAAGGACAATGGAAGTTAGGGATTGCTACGTCTGTATGCAATTACCTGCATCCGTTTGGGAGGGTGTTACTTATCATCATTTACCAGCTACGTATGGGATTTCATGTAGTGTGCTAAGTAGTGTTTTTTATTTGTTAGGGAAAATAGATTATGAGATGTCTAACAAAGATAACATTTTTGGGCAATTACCTATGAATAAGAAGCTGAATCCAGCTAAAGAAGCTAACATTTTTGGTGAGATTTTTATTGAGACAGAAGAATTAACATTAGATTACATTTTTAGAAACAATTTAACTTGCAGTTTGAAAGAAGAAGAAAAGGCTTTCCTAGACATGGTAGAGAAAAGGAGAGTGAGCATGCATGAAAAGGCAGGGAAATATGAAGTGAGTGAGACAATATGGGATATTGAGATGGGAAAGGAATTGAGGAATGGGGCCAGACCAACTTTGGCTTTAGATGCACCACAGAAGGGTAAACTATGCATTACCAGAAGGAGATCCCAATATGATAGGTATTTTGTTGGGACTAGTGAGTGTCATGATACATACTTTATTGCAACAGGATGGGGTTTCAAGAGAGGAGAAGATCCAGTTTTCCCGGGAGTGTATTTTATTTGTGGGAATAAGGCCTATTACAGGTTGCCTGACCATTGGTATGGCACGTGTTATGTTGGCCTGGTCTTTCCAAAGATTTTTCATATAGATAAGATAGAAGATGTAGAACACATTAATCTACTAACACGTTTTAAGAGAGAAACTTGGTCAGAAATTGTAGGTGATATTTTTGGAGCTTTAATTCCAGCAGTGGGAATTTCTTTAAATGCATATGGAATTCGGAAACTGTCAACAGTGGTGGATCGCTTATCGACAAGTACCGCTGGAGGGTTTCTTTTGGTAAATACGGAGATGATTGCCGTACGCGCCATGTCTATGCAAAATCGACTTGCCCTTGATATTCTATTGGCCAAAGAGGGTGAAGTCTGTGGAATGCTGAAAGTTCAACATTGTTGCACTTACATTCCTGACGAAAGCAGAGATCTAAAGGTCTATATCAAAAATATTACTGATTTGCATGAAGAATTAGTACCACTGGAAGCTGAAAGTATTTGGACTAAAATGGCTAATAAGCTACTTGCTGTTAAGAGTTTTATTGCTAAGATAGGTAATACCATTATTGGTAAAATATTACTTCCTTTGACATGTGTAATTGTTGCTTTATTGATGCTTAGATTAGGGTGTTTGTGTTGTAAAAACAGGAGAGGGAAAAAGAGAATAATTAGAGGAAATACTGAAAAGAAACAAAAGAGGTCAAAAAGAGACCCACAAGAAATAGAATTGGAAGAATTGAGGGAGAGTGTTTACTTGGAGTCAAAGAGGGATGATGAAAGAGAGTCTGGTGTGTAGTGTCGTGAAAAGACATTTCAATTTCTCCTAAAAATGGGGACTACATTTTTTTTTTGGGTTGGTTTATGTGGTGATATATATCACCAAAGGGGGGATTGCTGGAGCAGGGTTTTCTATTGAAAATTTATTGAGATTTAAACTCCAGTTTATGTTTATATGTCATAATTAAAATTACTGATAATTAATTATTAATTACTAATTTTGTTAGAGTTTCTGATTAACCAACATTACTAATGAAAGAATTACACGCGGGAATGCATTTGTGTTGCCTAATTAATATGTGAACTAAGTTGGTGAGCGAATTAATTAAATAAGTGTTGTTAAAATGCTATTTGTTTCGTGTTTGCGTTTTAAAATAACGTGCTTTAATGCTTCCTTGTGTTGCAGATGGCTAGGTAATTACATACACATAAGGGTATTAGTGGGTATTAACACTGTATAATCATTACGATGTGGTAACGTTGTTTTTTATTTCTTTTAATTAAGATGGTCCGTTTTGGCCTAATCCAAGATGGCCGATATTTACAGCCTGCATTTGAGTTGCTGAAATGTGAAGAGAGGCATCGCTGAATATGGTTAGAAACCACCTGACTTCGGCCTCTGACTGTATTAAAAGTTTCCGTGAGGACAGCAGCTCCAGGCATGCTGCCAATTGCCCTTGGAGAAGAATAAAGCCACAATGAACTCTGATAAACTTGCGGTGGCTTCACTATGGTTCCGAGGAAGAGCATTCATGGATGTATCATTTTTTAGTTTGCGTTTCCTTCTTCCGTGTTTTTATTTTTTAGATTTTCGAGAGCGGATGTTTTCTAAATGTTGCGAGTCAACATCCTTTCCTGCTCGCTCTGCTCAGCGGCTCAACGGACGTTTAGAGTTTGTTTGTTACTTTCAATTTGTTAGTTTCCCTATAAATAATGTTAGACTAGAGAGGGTCTGAGGCCACTTCTTCCCGAACCTATGCTCGAGAGGATCGATGCTGATTGAGAGGACGGCGACTCGGGAGACTTTACTGAGAGACCTGTCCTGACCCAAATGACACTTAGCTAGAATAGGTAACTATGAGAATAATGATTTTGCTAATGATTGACTTTCTTTTGAACTGATTTAGATAAAAGATAACCTTTGTTTGAATTTCAGTGTCGGGTGGTTATTTCTTTGTCATTTATTGAGTTTCAAATGTATTTCCTATGTTTAAAAACATGACTCAGGACAATTTCTTTAGGTTGCATTGACCTCGCTTTAGACGCAGATGGTTTAGGATTTCTCCTATGTATTCAGTGTGGATAGAGTAATAGAATGAATGTTAGTGTGATTGGCCCTAGCGTATGATGAGAGTATGTGCGTGTGACTGTGGATTTACTCTGTCCGTGGAAGTAGGGAGAATTTATATGCTCCGATCTGCAGCAGGGCCACCCCAAGAGGATAGTCAAATTTGCTCTTAAACAAGCTTGGTAATGTTATAGGAAGGAGCTGCAACAAACAAAGAGCAAAACACCCCTCAACGAATTGGTGTGTGTCACCACATTCCTTCCACAAACTGACAAAGTTAGAAATGTGATCGCCAAACAATGGCACATTGTAGGGAGCATTAACCCCTTTTTTCAGCTTCCAATGTTTGTCTTCAAAAGAGGTAAAAAAAATCAAGGACCATTTGGTCTACTCTACTACCAAAATAGACTAGTTCCAACACCAGGAGACCCCTAGAAGATGCCTGGGTCTCCAACCAGTGAAAGAGCATTATCACAGTGGGAGTTGTGCAGCCTGTAATTACAATAAAGACACAAAAACATTAGAGCATGGCACTATGAAGGTTGACCTCAAGGTTATCTCTAGCAGTAATTCCAAAAATGTAATTTATTATATGTGGTGTCCATGAAATTTGCTGTACATAGGGCGAACATCACAACCAGTGAAGACAAGAATATGCCAGCATCAGAGAAGAATAAGTTGCTCATTTTCTGGAACATAACCATACTGCGGAAGACTTTGGAGCATATTTACAATGAAATGGCAGGGTGCTGCAAGCAATTTAGCTGTGCCGCACTGCGTCATTTAAAAAACATGCACCCCTTGGTTTTACCTTGTGCCTACACTAAAAAAGCTGCCAGGTGCCAGCGCGGGCAATCTTGCACCAAGGTGCAAGGGTGGCTGCATTGCACGGATGATTGCAACAGGGTAAAATGAATTCCTTTGCGTGCGCTGCATCGCAAAATGCGATGCAGCGCGCGCAACGAAATTTGTTTTATTTATTTAAATGTGACCTTACCTCCATTCATCCATATTCCGGTGTTTACATTTCCCCACCCTGACCCTCCCCCGCCCCGCCTCACCGCCCCACGGAACTCTCTCCACGGACCGCTACTGCTCTTCAACCTTATGCCACCTAGCTAGAGTGGTGTTTAATTTATTCGTCTCCCTACTCCTGAGCATGCACCAGATTCCACTTTCCATGAACTCGACACCAACATACTCTTTGTGGATACCAGTACACTTAATTTCCCTTACAGTTGTCCATGTCTCCTTACAATTTGTTATTAACTTTTGCGGCATCCATTATTTTGTGGCAACAACATTGTTACACATATGCTCTATACTTATACTATGTTCCTCTACGATTTGTAATTTACATTAGTGGCATCCATATTTTCATGTCAACCTTGGTAAACATGTGCTCCCTCTTTTAGCAATAGATATGCTATCCATATCCATGGCTCTATGTTGGATCTCCGTGTCTGATGATGCTTGTGCCATTTAACTTGGACTATTTTGTTGCCATAGTGTGTGTTGACATATCCACTTGTTGAAAACACTTTTAATGCCCATTTCCAAATAGGTACTCATCTACCCATTATATCACGATGCAATGCCTTACTGTTGTCTACATTCTGCCTCTATGATTACTTCTGAATAACTGTTACCACACACTGTTTTGCCAAATTCTGTAAGTCTTTTGTCAGTCTGAGACAATTATTTTTCACCCACTTATGCATTAGTTCCCAGTGTCCCATTATCTATGGCCAATATCATAATTAACGGCTTGGTTTAATTTTTAGGTCGAGCCTACAGCATGCATGCGTTGTCTGCAAGGCCTGTTGTGGTCAACAAAACAACTTTAATGCCACCAGCTACTTACCATTGGGTCACAGCAGCATCGCACTTCTTTGCTGCCTCCTAAATCCTTCACTCAGTTGACACATCACTTCAGGCCAAAGCTAAGGTGCACCGGCCAAGCACAGTTTTCTTATGCTTGCTTTCTTTTTCTGTTGTTTAAGAGAACTTGTTTTTAAAAAGGTTGCTTTCCACCCTCGGTGCTTCCACCCTCCCACCACTCTCTCACACAAAAGCAGCATTTTTTACAAAGGTTGCATTACGCCATTGCTGCTTCTGCCCTCCCACCACCCTCCGACACAAACACAGCATTTAATCATACTCCCCGACAAACAAATACTGTGTTCTGACGCTCTGAACTCAGCAAGTGCCACAGAGTGAGCTGGTTTGTAAACAATGCAGCTTTGAACCATGCCTTAGTTTCTGCCCACCTTCTTTGTTCCATTTTCTGCATCCTGCCTCTGCCTCCCAGCACTGAAAATGTACCATGTTGTCCTCATACTGTCATCCGTTCCAAACTGCCTGTGAGCTCCCAATGGTTTCTGTTTGGGGAGCAATGCCATGTCCAGAGCATGAGCCAGGTAAGCTGTTCATTGCTCGTATATATACAATAGTCCCTTCTGTTTAATTGTGGTAAGGGGTGGCTGACAAGCATTTCGGTGTTTGCAAGTTGTTCCTTCCTTCTGTTTTCACCAGTTCCAGTTTCCATCGTCCAATGTCAGTTATAGCCTTTTTCATGCTCTATGCCGGCAAAACGCTTCTGAGTCTTGTCATGGGCAGAAAGCGCCACCCAAATGCTATATAGTGCACTCACTCACTGCCCTCTCTTCTCACACTGCCACATGCAGCTTCTCTCATGGTGATGCTGTTTTCGCTCACTTATGTGCTGCGGCGGAGAAATCTGCAGTTCTGGGGTCTTCAGTTCTGGGGCCTTCCTTATCTCATACTCGAAGTTCCCTGGAGCAAATTGCACTGAAGCAGATACAATTGATTTCTCTGCAGCCTACTGCTGATATCTAAAGAACTGCTAGCAATACTGTTGACTGGCTTATGCTAGAAAGTGTCATTTGCTGTTAATCTAATAAGTGATAAGATTGTCAGATGATCTTGTCAGTCCCAGTTTTAATCTGCACAGACAGTTATAAACTAACTTCTATAGCCCAATTCATAAATGGGGGCATATTATCAAGAACGGCGTTAAAATTATCGCCACTTTGGCGGCAGGAAACTGCAGTTAAAGCGGCGATAATGGGCTTGATAATATGCCCTTGAGAATTCCAATAGAAGCCCCTGTTCTGGTGTGACCCTAGGCTGCTATTGAAATTCTCATGGGCATATTATCAAGCCCATTATCGCCGCTTTAGCGGCAGATTCCTGCTGCTAAAGCGGCAATAATTTTAACGCCGTTCTTGATAATATGCCCCTTAGAGTGGTGGTTAGTGACTACAAATCCCAAAATGCATTCAGGTTTTAAACAAAGATTTAAGTGGATCATGTTTATAGTGTCATTTGGTAACTATAAACTGTGTCTATTCATTTTAATTATTTATCATTAATTATAGTTAACATTCCCCATTCTTTTCTAGCGGCATGTATACATTACAGTGTCCAAAACTTCATATGAAATCGTCACCAGGGTTAGGTTTTTGGGTGCTCTCTGAACAGGTTTGGGGGACATGCCTTGGTTACTTAATGTATTTTTGATGTACAAAGCTGCTCAAGTGGCTGCTTGTCATGTGTAACACTTTCAGGCAGTCATGACTTTTTAGTCAACAGCACTTTGCATTCTGGGGACTTGTAGTTTATATTTTACCAGTGTCTGTATTTGCTTTAAGAGGCACAGCACGTAATGTGCTGTTGTCTATCTAAGACTTTATGCCCTTGCAACCTGGGCAATAAGATTAGTTCCAGTTGCCTATCATACTGTGATACATGAGGCAACAGACAGTCTTATGTCAACGAGAACAACATAAGGCCACAACTACCTTAGATGTATCCAAGACACCAACTAACAGTACAGTCCGGAGGGAGCCCAAGCACCCCTCAGTAGGCGCCACACAGCCCACCTTCCCTCAGTCCACAAGCAGCACCTACTTCTTCAGGAGACCAGCAGTAGCAAGACCTTACTATGAATCACAGAGCATCAGTCAAAGCCAGGGCATCATGTATCGTTTCCACTGTACATTTTAACACACGTGCTGCCCAACATTGAAGACCAGCACAATACTCACAGTAGGCCACAGTGCAGCAGCACGTTTGAAATGTCAGCCGCACCACAGCCCATATTTCCCATCATACAATAGACGGCACTGCTTCGCCATGTCTCTAAGTACACCAGATACCAGCACTGCCTCACCACGTCTGCCAGCACACCAGACAACAGCACTGCCTCGGCATGTCTGCCAGCGCATCACACAGCATCACTGCCTCCCCATGCTATCAAGTACCCTAGACACAGCACATATCTCACAGAGTAATATATGTCGGAAACAGGTAGTGCCTTTTTCGTATCTGCTAATTCACCAGACAGCAGCACAGCGTTGTTGTGTCTCCCAGTGCATCAGGCTGCAGCATTACCTCACCATGTCTGTCAGTGCATCAAACAGCCACACTGCCTTGCCATCTCTCCTAGAGCAGGAGACAGCAGCACTGTCTCACCATGTGTCCCAGACCACCAGACAGCAGAACTGTCTCACTGTGTTTCCTTAAGATTGTAGCCTTGCCCTATCTGGGCATGAATTGCATTTCCAGTTGATGTTGTAGCAGCCAGGATAATGTGCTACATGGCTAAATGTTTATACAGTCCCAAATGTTTGACCTATGGGCTATACCAATGCTTGTTCTTTCTTGGTATTAGATAACCTTTGTAGTGCTCCATTGTTTTTCCCCCACTAAACTCATATGTATTGCACAGGGTTAAGCACTCATTCCTTGAACTTGACGTAGTGTTGCCAGTTGCCACCGTTATGGCATGACTCTGATGAACCGTAGACCTTTCTGGCTCATCTGTGAGCCCGTAGGTCTGGAACACATTCCAGGCCTCGTTCTGGTATTCGTCAGTGTATTTGGGAAGAGTGCTCAGAATCTTCCTTCTGACACTGACGAGTTCGGGATACTGATACTCGCAACCACACTTTGTTTCTGCATCGTTCGGGGATGACTTCAATTTCCTGCATTCACCGTGGATCATTGGGGCTATTGTTCTTATGAAGATACCTGCTTCAAACTAATTTGGGGAGCTCATTTTAACCATTATGGGACTGCTTTCCTGGCAAAAATCAACTTTAAACTGCTTATTGTGCACACTTCCCGGTTGCACATATGTTCGTGCTTCATGAATTTTCTCAGGGGTCACTTTTTTTTGTAAGGTTTTAACCACAATTCTGCTACAAAATATTTTTTATTCTAATTTCCCTATATTCTGTTCTGTTTAAGTTTCTCATTCTGGGTTCCCCCGAGAAAGTAATTCCTTCTTTTAAAGCACTTTGTGCCCCATTCATTAACCTAAAAACCTGCGAATCTGCTGCTTTGTGACCGGTATTTTTGCATTTGGGATGCATCATCTCAAATGCAAAAATCGCTATTTAAAGAATCGCTAAATTTGCGATTATTTAAATTTTTTATTTATTTATTTAATTTTGAGGTTCACGACACATAGTAAAACAGTACTATTTTACAAACAATTCTGCATAAGAATCCTCACAGTCTCTGTCCAGCAACAATTAGTCCAATTAAGGTTACCTTTGAAGTGTGTACCGAACCAGCAATATCTCGATTATTTAAACTGTGATTGCATTTAAGGAATTACAAATTGCGATTCCTTAAACGCAATGCATTAAACAATTTTTTTTAGCGATTTAGCTAATATGAATCGCAAATTACCATAAATCCAAAATTGATGGTAATTTTCGATTTCTTTGAAAAATGCAGTAAAGTGCATATTTCAAAGTCACATGTTACACACACACACACCCTTCAGGCATGTGTGTGCACAACGTGGTTAAATTGCAATTTAAGCGGTGCAACAGGGTATCCTTTTGGAACCCTTTCACTCTTGAAATTGCATGCGCAATTTGCGAGTACCTATTGGGTACTCGCAAATTGCGCATGCTATTTCCATTCATTCCTATGGGCCTCTGGGTCCATAGGAATTAATGGGAATCAATTCCTTATTTGTGACTCGCAATTTGTGAGTCGCAATTAAGGAATTTGTAGGAATTACAAAATGTAATGCGCTTCCTACATGCATAGGCAATAGCAATTCTTTAATTGTGATTCCTTATTAAACACAATTAAAGAATGTTAGACCTGGCATATTTGGCGTGGTTTCCCTTGACTTTTTGCCTCTACCTCCTGTATTTTTGACGCTGTGCTGGATTTCGTTTTTGCTTGTTTCGATGCTTTGGGCACTTTGCCACTGCTGATCAGTGTCAAAGTGCAAGAGCTCCCTAGGTAAATTGTTATATTGATTGGTTAGCCATGATTGGTATATTTGTTTCACCTATTAGCCCCTAGTAAAGTGCACTGAGTGTGCCAGAACTGGTGATTCAAATGCTACTAGTGGTCCTGCAGCACTGATTGTGCAACCCACTGGAGTAGCCCTAAAATGGTGTCATAGGCCTGCCACTGCAGTGCCTGGGTGCATTTGCTAACTGCCATGCTGACCTGACCAGTGTCCACACTGGCCAGGCCTAACCCTTCCCTTTCTGTACACATTGGATACCCCTATGGAAGGCCCTAGGTACCCCCCTGGGCAGGGTGTAGTGTATGTGAAAGGTAGAGCATGTATTGGTGTAGGTGACATGCTCTGGTAGTGAATTACAGCCATTTACGTTTTTCACTATTGAAAGGCTATCTTGCCCATGGGTTATAATGGGGAATGCTGGGTATAATGTTTACCTGCATATCTTCTCATAGGAGCAAGATAGAAAATTAAAGTCTGGTATCCCTGAACTCAGAATTTGATGACACATCTTTTAGGAAAGATGGATTTTAAATCCTGTGTGTGAAAACAGCACTTTTAGAAAGTGGCTGTTTCCTTTTCTGCCCTTTCTGTGTGCCTTGGACTGTTTGTGAATTGACTGTCTGGTTTGTGAGTGACAGGGACAGGGGTGGCTCCCAGAGGCTGAATGAGTCAGCCCAGGGCTGAATAGGGAAATTCCCCTGTAGATGGGTGGGAGGAGTAGCACCTGGGCCTGAATAGGGCTGTGCCTGCCTTCCACAATGCTGGCTCCACCCCCTGCTGGGTGGCTGACGACCCTGCCCCTCTCTCTCAAAGGAAAGAAGAAACCAAGTAAGCAGAGTGCTCCAGGACTGGCCAGAACTGATTCTGACTAGGCCTAGGCCCCTCTGCCTTCAGAGGACAAAGGATTTTGGGGTATAAGTATTGGGACCCAGACTACAGAAAATTAGATCATCCTGGAAGCAAGAAGGAACCTCTGCCAAGGAGAAAGCTGGAAGACTGAAGAAGAAGGACTGACCTGCTGTAAGGCTGACCTGCAGTTGCTTTGCTGCCAAGGAGAGGGGAAGGACTTTGATGTGTGCTGTGTCCCCTGACTTGAAGGAATCTCCAAGGGTCTGAGTATAGCTGGCCTCCTGTTAAGAAGTCCCAGGAACAAAAGGACTTCAACCCCAGCTTCCCCCTGAACTCTGCTGTGTGAGTTCTGCCCTTCCTAGAGTGCTTGATCCAATTGTGGGGCCTCTGGAAGTGGTGCCTGCTGTTGGGAAGCTGACCAAGAGAAAAGAAGTAAAAGATCTGCAACTTTTTCACGCACCTCCGGCTTAGTGAGAAAATTTCCGTCGCCGCGAATATCGTCGCAGCGCCTGTTGCTGCTGCAACGTCAATGCCGCTTTCATCTTCAGAGCGCATCGCCCCCGGAGCGGGAAGATTCCCGTCGCTGCGAGTATCGTCGCAGAGCCTGCCGCCGCTTAGAGAGATCGTCGCACCGCTCGTTAGCGGGCTTCATTTCGTCGCTGCGAACATCGTTGCAGAGCCATCGAAGATCGTTGCACCGCTCGTTATCGGGCTGTATTTCTTCGCTGCGAACATCATCGCAGAAACATCGAAGATCGGCACATCGCGAGTAAATTTCTACCGGAGAAGCTACGCCTTGGAATCCATACAAGTATCGCCTCACTCCCCATACAGGCCGGATTCGTCGCACACGCCCGCTGTGTGCAGCGGGGTTGTCGCATTGCCTCCCCAGGGTCTCAGGACTGACGCTGTTGCTTGTTTTTCCACGCCTGAGCGTCGCTAGGAACTTTTATCGCATCACCAGGTACTGTTGGCTAAAATCTACGCTAATGTGGATTATTTTGTCGCTAAGCTAAGAACTCTTTTGAAACCATATTCTTGAACTGTGTATGTTTTGTCGTTTTGGTCTTGTGTAGTTTATATAAAAGTACTTTATTTATCTACACTGGTGTGGAGTCTATTTGTGGTGTTTTCACTGTGTTACTATGAGTGTTGGTAGAAATACTTTACACATTGCCATTGATAAGCCTGTCTGCTCGTGCCAAGCTACCAAGGGGGTGAGCAGGGGTTATCTAAAGAGTGTATCCCCCTTACTGTGACTAGAAGTAAGGGTCCCTATTTGGACAGTGGTACCCACCTCTGCCAACTAGAGACCCCCAGATCTAACAAAGAATCTCTATTGTCTATGTTGATGCATGTGCCCCTGTGAGTGTTGCAGGTTCTTATCCTTTACCAGCTCTGAAGGAGACGATTAAGGTACCATGTCAATTATTTATCAGTTTGACACATATTCTTCGGGTAATGCAGAGTAGTGATTACTTTTCCCATTTATATTTTAGGGATCCCTTTATTTGTTGTTCCTGATGCAATTCTATATCTGAAACAAGGTCGAACCGTTGTTGACACTAAGCAACACAAACAACTTTCAAATTCCCTTAAATGACATTAGGTCAAATATTTATTACAATTCCTATACCATACAGATATTTACATAGTTGGTTGTTGTTCCAAGGAACACAGAACTTTATGTTGATTTTTTGTCATTTGTATATATTTTGTCTTAATTGGTTATGTCTTCTTTTTCACATGGAACACGATGGACTTGATGTATATATCTAAAGAATAAAACTGTTTTTGCATGTTGCTTTGACTGTTCTTTCTTGCTCCTGTAATAGGTTTTTGAACAGTATACTTTTACCCAGCCACTTCTGCTTCATTTTATCCTATAATTAAGTATATTACTAATGACAACTGTTGTTTTTCTTCAATGTTTAATGCCCTGGTTCTTGTTTAGTAAGGTCTGCCCTTGTGTTTTGTAAGAACATTTAGAAAGTTGGAAATGTCATGTCTGTAGCCTGTCCCTGGGTCACATCACTGAATGTAGCTGACAGATGGGTTTTGTATATTTCTCCAAGACAACCACACAATAGACAGCTTAAGTGTGCCTGGATAGGCCATCAAAGGCAGGATGGGAGGGTGGAGGTAGGTACAGCCCTACTTACACTTGGATAGGCTGTGTAATGTCTCCATACAAAGGTCTAAATACTCCTTGTATTTAGACTGGAGCCAGGGAAGACAGAATGCCTGTGGACGTCAAAGGGAAACCTCTATAAGCTTCTCCCACTTCAAAGGCAGAGCTAGGAGTAATTGTTGGACCTCAGACTCTAACTCTTCAGTAAGCTTCTGGACCTGAGGATACTCTGCCATGTAGAAGGACTGTTGTGCTGCTAAAAGAACTGCCACTCATCGGACTGTTACTCTGAAGGACTGCTGCCCCGACCTGCTGACTGCTGCCCTCTAGGTGAGAAGCCCTTTGGAACCTAAGCATTGTGTGACGCATCCTAGATGCTTTACCTCACATCACAGGGCCTTGTCGACAGGATCTTAGACATAATACACAACCTCGAATCTCAGCTCCACATCTCCTTCGAACTGATGCATCGCTTCAGCTGTGCAAAGCATCCTTAGCACAGGACTTTGCAACACTCTGCATCCAAGATTTATGGTACTCTTGTTCAACGGGCCTAACTGGGTCCCTGTAGCCAGCCCATTCTCCATCGTGGTCAGCCTGAACTTGTAACTTTGAATGAATGAATGAAGGATCTTGTATAGCACATGGCTACTCAATCAAGAGTATCCTAGCGCTAGAGGTTCACACATGACAGGACCCAGAGGCATGACTAGTTCTGAAAGAGCCAGGTTTTGAGGTGTTTCTTAAAAGCTGTTAGATCAGTAGTAGCTCTCAGGGAGGCAGGAAGTTGGTTCCACGCTTGAGCACCCAGAAACCCAAAAGATCTGGCCCCCATATGGGCCAAGCGTACCTTGGGGATGCAGGCGAGGTCAGAGGAGGAGGATCTTAAGGGTCTGGCTGGAATAAAGCGGCTAGCGCACTTATTGAGATAGCTGGCCACGTTGCCATGAAGGGCTTTAAAGAATATCACCAGGGCCTTAAACGTAATCCTTTCCTTCAATGAGGGGACATGTGCGTCCTGGGCTTAGGTCTGAGAATCGCTCTGGCTGCGGAGTTTGCACCACTTGTAGACACTGGAGGAGGTAACCAGGCAAACCCTGGTACAAGATATTGGCTAACCCAGTCTAGAAGTCGCCAGAGCCTGGACCACTCTTTTCCTGGTGTCAGGTGGGAGAAGCAGGGGGAACTTTTTTAACATGCGAAGAATGTCAAAGCAAGTGCCTACCAGTGCCTGGACCTGGGACAACATAGAGAGGGCACTATCTATGAAAATGCTGACATTTTTTACCCTAGTTTGGGCTAAGAGGGGGTGAAACTCCTCAGGTCACCATAGACTCCAATTGCTCACAGAAGGCAAGCTGAAAAGACAATCTCAGATTTGTCAGGGTTGCATTTCGGCCAATTAAACTTGAGCCAATGAAACACCTTTGTGAGACAGGATCTGATTTTATCCCCATCAAAATCCGCACCATTACCGTAGGTGGAGATCAAGGAGTATCATCACCATATAATATGATCTTAACACCATTGTGCTCTGCCAAGTGTGCAAGTGTGGACATATATAAGTTAAAGAGGTTTGGGCTAAGGATGGATCCCTGAGGTACTCCTACATTCATGCTAGGGGTCGGGGGATGAGAGAGCAGGCCCCCATATTTCCTGAGTTCTGTATTTTAGGAAAAATGTAATCCATGCTAGTACTAACCTGCCAATGCAAATATTCCTTAATCTATCGAGAAGTCTCTCATGTGGGACCGTGTTGAATGCCGACAACAGATCAAGTAAAATAAGGACGGCTCTGCCCCCCTGGTCAAGTTTTTCGTTTAAGTGCTCTGTCACTTCCAACAGAGAAGTCTCTGTACTATACTTGGCCCTGAAACCAGATTGAGTCGTATGCAGCAGGTTGTGACTTTCATTGTGGTCGGAAATTACTCTGTTGACAAGTTTGTCTAGAACCTTAGAGAGAGCAGGGAGGAGGGAGATGGGCCTGTAGTTTGCATGATTATTCTGGTCGGTGGTCGTTTTTTTAATAATAAGTGGTAACATTTTTGCTTGCTTCCAAATAGACGGCACCGTGCCTGTCAAAAGAGATGAGTTTAACACTTAATTAACTGTGGGGTCAATAGTAGGGGCTAGACATGCTAGTAGTTTAGCTGGGCAGGCATCTACTGGAGAGCCCGACCTGAGGCCCTTGAGGTATGTAAGCAATTTGTCCAGTTGTGTATCAGGGAATTTTAATAATGCTGGTGGTTGCAGGGAGCCAGTATTTTTGATCAGAGTCTGATACAGGGATGGGTCCTCCCCAGTATCCCTGGAAAAAGACTATTGGATTGTGACAATCTTGTTGTAGAGGGTTAAGGCCACCAGACTAGTTCAATCAGCAGAGTGCGGGTATTCCTTCTTAACCGCCTTGAGGAAGGTGAACGATTTTACAATGTTAAAGATTTTCTTGCCCTTCATGTGGGCAGTCTCAATCTTAGCCTGTAGATAGCTCTTTATAGCCTCTTTCACCTGTAGGTAGTAGGATTTTAAGGGAGCCTTATAGGTCATCTTATCCTCAAGTGTGAAATGTTTTTGCCATTTTCTTTCTGGACCTTTACATACGCTTTCACTAGCTCTCAGGGATTCATTGAACCAAGAGGCAGAGAGACTAGTCCTCCTGTAGGTGCTGGAGGTCAAAGGGGCTACTGCATCAATATTTGACTTGAGCCAGGATTCAAGTGCAGAGGCATCTACTTCGGGGTTATTGAGAAGAGCAGGGGCAGAAGATTTTAAGACCTCCACCAACACAGGAAAAGGTATTTTGTGGAGGGCTCTGTAATTATGTTCCTCCCTTATTGATTTTGGCGGGATATCCGTCCCTGATCTAGGTATCTTAAAATTAATAAGGAGGAGGTCATACCAGGTGATGAGGGTCGGAGGGTTCAACTCCAATTCCATATTGCAGAAAATTTGGTCAAGAATATGGCCCAAGTTATGCATGGGAGAGGAGATATAAGAGGCCAGTCTGCATGCAGACATTGTTTCGGACAGAGAAATTACATAGGGATCCAGGGGTTTATCCATATGTAGATTGAAGTTCCCCAAGATGAGAAACTAATTGTATTTGAGGGCAAGGGGGTGATGACTTCATTGAGGGAGTTAGTGAAATTTCCGGGCGTACCCGGGGGCATGTAAATCAAGATCCTCAATATGTATTCGCAGGGGGGATAGGGTACAACAAAAACCTAAGTATTCCACGTCCTTAATAAGGTCTACTATAATAGAAGTAAATTAAACTCTTGTTTATAGATGATTGCAACACTGCCTCCTTTCCCTATTGGCTGGTCTTTCCTCAGAATTGTCTATCCTGAAGGGATAGCAGAGGCGATAGTGGGATTAGCGGACTCGTACAACCACGTTTCTGTGAGAAATAGAAGGTCCGGGCGAGCATCTGACAGGAGGTCATGGATTTGTGTCTCATGTTTTTGCAAGGAGCATGTGTTGAGCAGCATCGCTCTATAATGCTTCCAGTATCCTTCTGAGTTGTTGACCTTTTTACTTATGGCAAACACCTTAGGAGGTCTACCTATGACCCGAGGAGGGGTCCATTTGCAAGACAGGCAATGAACGTTCACCCAATTCTCAAAACTAGCCATTGCACCCCTGCAGGATTGAAAGGTGCCTAGGTTTAGCAGTTCATCCTGCTCATATTGAAAAGTGAGAATCATACCTGGGGGCAGATGGGCAGCGTGTCCGGCACCCGCTGCCTCCGGGACGCCGACAGGCGCAGACAGGCTTGCCTTTGGCATCTCCACTTTTATTCATGTGGGACTAGAGTGCGATCCTCCCCAAAATGGTGGTGCTCTATGTCCCAAATGAGAGGCAATGCCCGCCCCCAACTTCCTTAATGTGTAAAGTGCAAACGTTCTCAAGGTAAAAGCAAATTCAAATTCAATTTTAAAGTTTTTAAAACAACTTTAAAAAGGAAAATCCTTTCAGCGTGAGACTTTGTCCTGGTCTGGTGCAACCAGATATCCACAGTTGTCTCTCTGTGCCTTTTGGCGCTATTGTTACTGTAATGTTTAAAACTGCATATTTAAGGCTCTACTGTTTGGATTTTTGTCATTTTGGTCTTCTTTTATTTATTACTCGATTTTTCTAAACTGGTGTGGGATCGTTTTGTGCTTCTTTTCACTCAATTACTGTTTGTAATGTTGCACAAATACTTTCACTTTGCCTCCGAGGTAAGCCTGACTGCAATTTTCTACAGTTACTTTATTACATATAAAAAGTATTCTTATCGCCTCCTGGATTGACGCCGGACTGCCTTGTGACTCTTTTTGCCATTCCCTCATCAGCAACTCGCCGGACCCGCAGCGCGGGTCCCGCAGCGTGTTGGAACCTCGTAGGAGCTGCTAGAAGGGGTCGCCTCTGACTTGGGGTGAGTGCATTTGGCCAGGGCTGCGAGCAGCAGGGGACTCCATTGTCCAGGAGTCCCTGCGAGCCCAACTGGATACACCTGGGCTGCTCTCCCTGGACGCCACGCCCCCCTGCAGACACGGGAGTAAAAGCGCACCATCTACTTTCTACCTTTGGGATTCTTATCGCCTCCTGGATTGACGCCGGACTGCCCGGTGACTCTTTTTACCGTTCCCTCATCAGCAACTCGCCGGACCCGCTGCGCGGGTCCCGCAGCGTGTTGGAACCGCGTAGGAGCTGCTAGAAGGGGTCGCCTCTGACTTGGGGTGAGTGCATTTGGCCAGGGCTGCAAGCAGCAGGGGACTCCATTGTCCAGGAGTCCCTGCAAGCCCAACTGGCTACACCTGGGCTGCTCTCCCTGGACGCCACGCCCCCTGCACACACGGGAGTAAAAGCGCACCATCTACTTTCTACCTTTGGGATTCTTATTGCCTCCTGGATTGACGCCGGACTGCCCTGTGACTCTTTTTGCCGTTCCCTCATCAGCAACTCGCCGGACCCGCTGCACGGGTCCCTCAGCGTGTTGGAACCTCGTAGGAGCTGCTAGAAGGGGTCGCCTCTGACTTGGGGTGAGTGCATTTGGCCAGGGCTGCGAGCAGCAGAGGACTCCATTGTCCAGGAGTCCCTGCGAGCCCAACTGGCTACACCTGGGCTGCTCTCTCTGGACGCCACGCCCCCTGCACACACGGGAGTAAAAGCGCACCATCTACTTTCTACCTTTGGGATTCTTATCGCCTCGTGGATTGACACCGGACTGCCCTGTGACTTTTTTTGCCGTTCCCTCATCAGCAACTCGCCGGACCCGCTGCGCGGGTCCCGCAGCGTGTTGGATCCTCGTAGGAGCTGCTAGAAGGGGTCACCTCTGACTTGGGGTCAGTGCTTTTGGCCAGGGCTGCGAGCAGCAGGGGACTCCATTGTCCAGGAGTCCCTGCAAGCCCAACTGGCTACACCTGAGCTGCTCTCCCTGGACGCCACGCCCCCCTGCACACACGGGAGTAAAAGCGCACCATCTACTTTCTACCTTTGGGATTCTTATCGCCTCCTGGATTGACGCCGGACTGCCCTGTGACTCTTTTTGCCGTTCCCTCATCAGCAACTCGCCGGACCCGCTGCGCGGGTCCCGCAGCGTGTTGGAACCTCATAGGAGCTGCTAGAAGGGGTCGCCTCTGACTTGGGGTGAGTGCATTTGGCCAGGGCTGCGAGCAGCAGGGGACTCCATTGTCCAGGAGTCCCTGCAAGCCCAACTGGCTACACCTGGGCTGCTCTCTCTGGACGCCACGCCCCCCTGCACACACGGGAGTAAAAGCGCACATCTACTTTCTACCTTTGGGATTCTTATCGCCTCCTGGATTGACGCCGGACTGCCCTGTGACTCTTTTTGCCGTTCCCTCATCAGCAACTCGCCGGACCCGCTGCGCGGGTCCCGCAGCGTGTTGGAACCTCGTAGGAGCTGCTAGAAGGGGTCGCCTCTGACTTGGGGTGAGTGCATTTGGCCAGGGCTGCGAGCAGCAGGGGACTCCATTGTCCAGGAGTCCCTGCGAGCCCAGCTGGCTACACCTGGGCTGCTCTCCCTGGATGCCACGCCCCCCCCTGCCCACGTATTTCCCTATTTCAAGACGTGACTCCCCCGCTGCGCGGGAGCGCCCGGGGCTAAGCCCGGGCAAAGGGCGGGCCGTTTGAGGCCGTTAGAGGACGGAAGAGACCGGACTGGGCCATTCCCCTAAATTTTTTCATTCCCTGTGTACCGTTTATTTATAACTACATGTACTGTTATTTTATTACCACTGCGTACGTATGTTTCCAAAGACTGAGTATCTTTGATAATCTGTGTACATGAGTCGCTACCTATCTGTACTGGCCTCTAGGAAATATGGTTCTAACTAGAGGAAACAAAACTAAAGTAAAGAGGGGTGGGGGCAAGCTTTTAGGCCCTATGGACGATTTTATTGTCAAGGCAAACACATTTATTGATCAAAGTATCAGTTTAATAGAAGGCAGGGTGTCTTTGGACTTAGCACTGGCTAAAAGATCATCTATTGGTAACTTAAGGGATGCAAAAACTCCGGAAACGTCCAGCATTACTGGGTGTCGGTCGCTCTGTGAGGGTAGGCGTAGCCTACCAAACAATGTCAACCTGTCGGCGTCCCAACTTTCTGATTTCCAGTTAAGTCTAGACTTAGAAAGGACACCAGAGATGATTCCCCATCTAACACCGGATGAATTAAGGCAAACAAGAGGGAGGAGGGAGGGCGCTATAAGGAAACGAAAGAACAACTCAAAAAATCTTACCCCCGTGAGATTAGCGACCAGCGCAGTGGGGAAGAGATCGTACCTCCTAGTGCAGAACAGTTAGTCGATTCTGCGATGATAAATCAGTCCTCACATGATATTTTAGATCTTATTAGTAAGGAAGTCCCTATGTATTCACCATCTAGTAAAACAATAAGGGATAATGAAAATTCACAACTGATAAATAACATCGCAGATCTCCTAAAATCTTCCCTCGCTCCACTTGAAGTAAGACTGACACAGATAGAGCACCATCTATCGAACCTTGTCAATATTACGAAATCAAAGCAAGCGCACGGGTACCAAAAAAGGGGAGGAATTAAGACGCCCCCTCAAAAGACATCCTGTAGACAAAACAAAGTATCTGAAATCTTACCTTTAAAAGTAACATCTAAACTACCACCTTCTAAAGCACGAAACACCAACAGAGCAGTGGAACCTTCCATTAACGTTACTATAACCTCACCTCAGGGTAATGCCCTGACAGTAAAAACCCCAGTCCCGAAAATTTCGGCACCTAAAAAATTGGTGCCTAAAACCAAAACTCTGTCCTCAAAAAAATCTGTCCCAAAAACTGTGGAGCCCGACACTAATAGAGGCGATACAAGGAAACCTTCTGGAATTCGTTTGGCTGTCGATCTGCCGCCAGAAGCAAGTCCTTTCGTAGTTGTTATGACAGGTGTCCCCGAGATAGAGGATCATAACGCAGAACCTACATGGTCATTGAAAAATAAGGTCCAATACTGGTTAAACACTAATCGCCCTATTCCAGCAACTTGGACTTGTAGGATTCTGATGGTACGCAGGACTCCCTGGGTGGGAAACAGTAGGAAAACAATACCAGGAGACTGCATTCTGATTACATTCGAAGACCCCAGTGTGGTAAATTATATTTGCTCTTGGGAGTTCTCGAATGTTAACGGAGAAATAGGAACTAGGAGACTCTCCTTTTTTTATCCTTCTAGGCTTTGTAAAGGGATTCCTAACAACTTCGATCGCCCCTGGGAAGTAGCAGCCTCACGTCATGGGAAATATCCCAATCAATGGCAAGTAGCGGGTCCTCGCTATTGCGATTACGATGGTCCCTGGTATTCACCGGGGCCACGACATTGGGGAGGAGGACGGGATGAATGGGGCACCCGTACCCAGAGGACGGCACATAGAGAGACGCCCCAAAGGGTTGCCTGGTCTAGTATTCCAACGACGAATAGGTTCAGCGTCCTTGAATTGGTCGACTGACCACTAGTGACGACAGATACCACTAATTCTAAGATACGTCATCCAACGCCCAAGGTAAAAACGATTCGCATAGTAAATGAAGCTGTGACCAATACAGAAACCACTAATTCTAAGATACGTCATCCAACGCCCAAGGAAAAAACGATTCGCTTAGTAAATGAAGCTGTGACCAATACAGAACTGCAGCCCTTACCTATCCTCTGTTGGAACGTAGCGGGTCTTCGTTCCAAAATTGAGGATGGGACGGCCGCAAATTTCTTGGAGCCGGGTAAAATTATATGCCTACAGGAGACATGGTCCATGACGGAGCTCCACCTCCCGGGTTACAAAACATTTTTTACCTCTGCTCTGGGTAATGGTGTAGGCAGACCTAAGGGGGGGCTGACTACATACATCGCAAATACAGTTAATCTCCTAAAAGTATCTGTAGTTGCTTCCGACCCAAATTTCCAATTATTCTCCCTTGCTTTTAAAAAAAAAGAGTCTATCCTCTTGCCTAACCTTTATAGTAGTAAATCTTTATTCGGTTATAAAACATTAATAACCATAAAAGTACATAAAACACATATTAAACACAATTTATGCAATGCAAAAAAGCAAATGAAGTATAAATAGATTATTAAAACTCATGTAATCAAAGAGGCGTTACATAAAAGTAAACGACAGCTGGGGCATTTTTCCAAAACTCATTCCGACTCAACGCATTACATTGCAATGCCAGTCTGAATGATATTTTTTATAAATCGCTTTTGAACAGCCCTTTTCCTTGAGGTGATAAAATTTACTTCATTCAAGATTTACTCTGTGTTTAAATACACACTTTAAAAATGTGCTAACGACTTTCGAAATCAGAGCAGAATTCAGAAATTGCAAGTGCAGCATAGCAGGACGGCATCTTCTAAGGCCAAGAGTTCTCAGCAAGGGGATTAGCCATAGCATGCGATGTGCGGTGTAATATTTACAAAACAAAACGGTGTGCATCGTTGATTTTTCGGACATTTCGTCGCAGGGGCACACCGTTAAACGCTCGTCCCAATTGTGTCTTTTAGGAAATGCTACAAGCCTATGAAAAATATTCAATCTGAATCGTGCCAACAAAAAGCGCTCAAATTGTGACTCAACGTATGTCAGATATGGTTCTATTTCCAAGGTGGTCATTACTACCAAGGAATGTAGAACTGATGGTTTATTTATTTCCTTGCTCAACCGCAGTTCTTCCATATGGCTCAGAGCCCTTATTTTTAAATCATTCTTTGGGATCTCAGCGATTAATTCGGGGTTAGAATAGTATTTGTCCATCCCCAGGTCTGCAAGGAGATTTTTCACATAAAACAGCCACTCAATTTTCCCCACATGTTCCAAGGACATACAATCCGCCACTATCTCTTTTGTAAATGAATTTTTTGTTGACGTCCAGATACGGCGCCACAACAAAAGGGGTTGGATTTTTGCCAAATCCTCGATGTGAGGCATTCCAACCTCTACATGGCAGGAAAAAGTAGATGTTCGCTTAGGTACCGCCAGGAGGAATCTCATAAATGTATTCTCTGCTACCTGTAATACATTAGTGTTTTTATATCCCCACAGCCCCGCCCCGTAAAGTGCGATGGAGTGACACTTTGCTTTATAAATACGGAGCAGCTCTACTGGTGGCCTCTTTCCTAACTTCTGAGAGAATTTTATGAGAGCAATTATTGCTCGCAGAAGTTGGTGTTTGCGAGCCTCGATGGCCGCTTTCCAGTTGAGCTTTTCATCCATCATAATCCTGAGGTAAGGGTATTGGGTGGTCAGATCTAGTCTCTCTTTATCAAGAGAAATGATCCTTCCCCTTTTCTTTCCCTTTCCTGCCACCATGATATATGTTTTTTTAATATTTATTTTAAGATCCAGGCGGCCCATAAACCTTGAATATCTTTCCAAAGCTTTCTGCAGCTCTCGCGGGGTGCGTGCCAGGATCACTGCGTCATCTGCATAAAGAAGCGCGGGCACCAGGCGATTTTTCACTCGAGGGAGGTCCTGACCCCCCCCTCAACATCTCTACCTCAGGGCCGTTGGTATAGAGGGAGAAGAGAAAGGGGGCCAGCACACAACCCTGCCCCACGCCCCGCTCCACTTTAAAAGGCTCAGTTAATTTACCCTGCGTTCCGAAGCGGACTCTAGAAGAAGCGTTAGAGTATAGTGCACGAAGAAGGTCTACAAGGGCTGGATCTATGCCCATCTCAGTAAGGACTGACCAGAGCTTCAAGTGGGAGACGCAGTCAAAGGCCGCGGATAGGTCAACATAGACCATATATAACCTTCCTTGCTTTGCTGATACATATTTTCCCATTATTAAGGCTAAATTCAAAGCCTGCTCGGTTGTTCCGAAGCCCTCTCGGAAGCCGAACTGAATATCGGATAGAATCTTACGGTCATCTGCCCACTCCTGGAGACGCTGGAGCACCACTCTGCCCAGTACTTTTCCAAGCGAATCCAGTAGCGAGATTGGACGATAGCAGGTCACCTCCTCCCTGTTTCCCTTCTTAAATATAGAGACCATAATCGATTGGGTCCAGGTTTCAATTATCCCACACTTCATTGCTGCGTCAAACACCCTCTTTAAAATTGGGGCCCACAGGTCTAATTTAAACTTGAAAAAATTGACCGGTACCCCATCTGGGCCAGGGGCTTTTCCACATTTACTCGTTTTAAGGGCATTTATAACTTCAGTGATTCCAAAGTTTAAGGGAATCGGGAATAAGTTGCTTAGTGAGCTCTGATTATTCTCCTCTGAAATATCTAGTCCTGGTAGTTTGCCAAAGACTTTAGAAAAATGATTTACCCATGCTGGGCCCTCAATCGCCACTTCTACTGTTGGGTGATCACTTGCATCTGTCAGGAAGGGTGTCTTCACCACCTTCCAGAACTGTTCGCTGTTTCTATTCTGGGAACTCTCATATAATTGGTCCCAGAGTACTCTTTTTTCCTGTTTTCCCATTTTGCACGCTAATCGATAGGACCTTCTTAATCTGCGTATCTCCTCTTGGTCTCTTACGGATTTTGTCAGGGCCATTTTTAGGGATTAGTGAGCCATGGTACAACCGTGGTTAAACCACCCTTTTTTCCCACCCTTATTCCCTTTCTTGTTGCATATTAAATAATCATTTACCTTCTCCAGAATTAAACTAAAGTTATGCAAGAGTTCCTCTTCACCAATGTCGGTGTCTAAGCACTTCACTATGGCGGGATATACCGCGAGTACCACCTTGTTTTTCAGGTCTACTGGATCTATCTTTCCCCATCCTAAGGCATAGCCATTTGTTTTTGTTAAATGTATCTTATTCTGAGCAAGTGCGGTCATCAACAGATGTGAAGTTAATTGCCCCTGGTCCACAACCAAATCAAAGGCCAGGGCAACGTGATCACTAAGAGTGTTAACTATTAGTCTAAATCTCTGAGCATTAGTATCGAGAGTCGCTGAGACCAATATATAGTCAATCGTCGACTCCCACCCCCTGCCCAGATAAGTTGGCTGTAACTGCCCACATGGGGTGTTAGTTTTATTTAGTATCACCAGACCTAATTCTGACAGGGTTTCGTTTCGAAAATCTTCTACCCCAGAGTGACTAAAGTGGGTCGTATAATTTTCTGTTTCTTCCCCCACACCACAGATGTTGCTATTTTTTCGCATCGCAGGGGTGATGATTAAAGTCACCCCCCCAAACGATGCATGGGACATCTGACCCTTGCATTCTTTTTATCAGGGTGGAAAGTTTATTACGGAGAGCCCCGAGTATTTTTACTCTCTCACTTTCTAGCCAGTTTTCATATGTATTTACCAAGATGATTGTCCTCTTCTTGTTTAACGATAGTCTCAGTATCTGATAATTAGGCTGGAAACTAAGAGCTGTTACTTCTAACCCTGGTATGGTGTTTTTTATATATACCATCAAGCCACCCTTAGCCCTACCATGAGAGCCTGCGATTGCCGCGGAAAAATAAGTTTTGTACCCTGTCAGATGCAATTCATTGGTGGTCCATGTCTCCTGTAAGCATATCACGTGGTAGTCATGGACGAAATCCATAACACTTCCATTCGTTATTTTTGTGCGTAAGCCCTCTATATTCCAGGACATAATTTGTACTATATTATCGTCCTTTCTAAGGTCTAGGCATTTGTTTGTGCTGGCATCCTCTGCTACGGGTAGATTCTCCAAGACTTTTTGCACATCATCCCCCATATGGATAGGTCTACTACAAGGAGTCATCCCCAGGGTAATAGGGTCAACTCCTCCAATCGATGTCAGATTAGATAATGGTGGGTAGTTATTGCTTTCCATTTCTTGTCTTTCTACACTTTCGGTTGGGATGGCACCCTCTTTGAGAATAATAAGGTCTGCCGTGCTAGATTTATGTAGGGGGACCTGCTCTAGACTAAGTCAATCTACATTTTCCAAGCCAAACAGCGTCGAGAAATGGTTAAAGGTGGGTACATTAAACCTCTAGTGTAGCTGGGGGCTGTTGTTCTGGTATGGTACATTAAGCCTCTGATGTAGATGGCGATTATTATTCTGTAGTCCCCTAGTAAACTGAGGGTGAAATGAATGGTTGCGGGAATTTTGATAAGGAAATTGATAGTCTACTTCCCTCCAATCTAACAGAGAGTCTTTTACAGGGTTTGGTTTTAGATAGGAAGTCAGTTCACGTGGGTAAAAGTAATTAACATAGTGTGTAGAAATACCATCCCCCCCTCTGGCTTCGTACTAGTCGCCAATACACCTAACAGCTCTATGATCCCTAAAATGTATGATTATCACGTCCCCCTTCTTTTCTTTTGGTCTTGTTCCCACCCAACTCGTACGTCTCACCATTAGGATTTCCCCATTTATGTGTGCGGGAAGAGGTCTGTTTTGCTTCAGCCAATAAATGGTTTTATTTCTTAAGGCGTGATGATCCTCCCTAGTTCCCTCTACCAATTCTGGTACCCCAGTCATGATGATCGTATATGGGGCTGATTCCGGGGGTAGGTCTACTCTTCTGCTCGGTAGAATATAGGGGGGCTGAGATAGCCACTCGCCATTCCCAATCTCCGATCTATCTTTTACAGGTGTATTATTTGTTACCAAAGGATTTATTTTGTTTTTTATTTTTTCTGCTTCTCCTGTCTTTCCAACTTTATATCCCTTTCATTTTCTTTACCATTTGGAGGGGGATTAATTGTACCTTTATTTCTAGGTTCTTTGGATGATTTGGCCAAAGATTTTTTCCCCTGCGCGGTATAAGATTTTATTAGAATGCCGCTGGTTGATGGCTGTTCTGGCAGTCGAGTAAGAGGGGCGACTGGGTCCACAATATTGGTTTTGGTCTGTTCCCTTAATAATTCGGTTAGGACCAAATTATTCCCTTGTATTTGTTTGCCCGAATCGTCCAAATGTGAGCTTATTAATCTAGTCCTCTCTAAAAGAGGGAGTAGGAGGGACTTAACCATGGTCTCTATTTTGACGATTAGTTCGCCCACGGGGTCCTGGCTAGTAGGCCACCCTATAATGTTGGTGCTTGCAGGTGGGTTATTTATCTCAGAAAGCCCTATAGATGTCAAAGTTTGTACTAAGGGTTCTACTTTCTCCTTTTTGGCCAAAGATGACGTAATAGGAGGACCTCATCCCTTTTTTATGTTTGGTCTGTTATCAAAAAACCCTGTGGTCAGCGGAGGGGATATGAGCAAATTAGGCGAGTCCGATAGCCCAGATATGGTTAAACTAGAAGTATGGTCGAAGGAGGCGACTGCACCTGGGGAATTTATCTCAATAACTATTTCTTCCCTTTCGGGGGTTGGATGGGTGCTGGTACAACCTAAATCCTCATTTATCGCCCCCGGGGAGAGTGCTTTCCCAATTGTGCCTAGAGAAGAACGTTTACCAGTTAGCAAGTCTAACGAAAGGCGCTTTTCTGTGTCCGCAATTTCCTTTTCCAGAACAGTTGTTACACGTTTAAAAAATTGGTCTATAGTACCAGTTACTGGACCTTTAGAAGTGTTGACTGTTAATGTGCGCGATTTCCCTGCGTCTGATGACATATTGGAAAACAAAAAACAATTGACAATTACCACGAGTATAAAACCAAAGTTTAAGAGGGATACAGTGTCCGTGTATTGTGAATAGTTGTAGCAGTTCGGGGATAAGTCTCTTACCAGGAAGTGGGGGTTAGGGGGGGGGTGGCCCGTCCCGTCCTCAATCGTCCTCGGATGGCCACAGACGGCCCGCCCTTTGCCCGGGCTTAGCACCGGTCTGCGCCCCGGACGCGTCCCGCGTACGCGTGATTAGGGGTTCATTTATAGTAGTGCTCGAGGGAGGGGCCGGGAAGAGCCACCAGCTGCGGCCAATGTTCAAAGCGGCAGAAAGGCCGCTGGTACTCGCAGTCCCGGGTAAGGTTTAAATATTAAAATCAGCACTCCCGCACTATCTCCGCCCTGCAGTATCCTCCGACAATCCCAAGGGTCCAAACACAGTCCAACACCAGAGTCAGGCTCCGAGCGGCACCCCTTTATAATAACTTAGAAGAGGACCAATTTTTGACCCTTCTCTCTAACATCAAGGAGAAGTTAACCCATAATCTAAGGACAGGAAAAGGGGTAGTCCATCTCCTATGGGGAGGAGATCTGAATTTACATCCATGCCCACATGTTGGAAAAAATCGATGTGGGATAGTGGATGAACATGATGTTCCCCTTATGCATTTTGTTCATAGCAAGGGGGGGACTGCAATGAATAATGTCCTACTAGACCTGCAACTTGTAATCGCTAATGAGCCAAGTCTAGGTTCAAACTTCCTGCAACCAACATATGTGGGTAGGGGCTACAAAACGACAGTAGATTACATCCTCTTGTCAACGGGACTGTCGCCCCGAGTTATGTCTTTTGAGGTCCTGACAAACACTCTAAGCGATCATTCTGCTCTCAGGATGGAGCTCTATGTAACTAATTTTCAACCTCCAACTGTTGCTATAGCGAAAACCCTCGCACAGAACAACCTAGAGCTAGGAAGGCAAAATGGATATACACTAAAATGGGGGATGATAAATCTGGAAGAAATTACTGGAAAATTGGTAAAAGAGGCATACACAAACATAACCAAGTGTTTGGATTTAAGAGAACCAGATGAAGAAGTCCTAAATAATTTCTCACAAATATTAGAGAAAATTAAGGGACTTCTCACAGTAATTCCAAACACCTCAAATTCAACTACTAAAGGGTGGTTTAATCATAGCTGTACTATGGCCCCAACTAAGTTAAAGGAGGCTCAGAAGAAAACAGATAGAGACCTGGAGCAGATCCCATCTCTGAGACACCAATATGGAAGGGCACGTAAGCAAAGAATCAAAGAATTAAAACAGAAATTATGGGACGATCTACATACCAGTGCCGTCTCCAAAAACAGTGTCCCTTTTTGGCGAACTGTTAAATCCCCCTACTTATTAGATAAACATGGTCCAAAGATAGAAGTGGCTATAGAAGAAGATATTTGGGTGTCCCACTTTTCCAAGATCTTCAAAAATACAGTAACATCGGTAGGGATAGAATCCTCATTCCCAACAGTTGTATACCCAATCTCCCTGTACTTTGACATTACTGAAGTTGTAGCGGCCTTGGAAGTAAGTAAAAGTGGGAAAGCCCCAGGCCCAGATGGGGTTCCAGTGGACCTTTTTAAATTCAATCTGGATCTCTGGTCCCCTATCCTTACTAGAGTATGCACCGCAGCTGCGAAGGTGGGTCTGATAAAATCCTGGACCAAATCGATCATGGTCCCAATTTTTAAAAAGGGTGATCGCCAGGATGTCAAATGTTACCGTCCTATTTCTCTACTAGATTCCCTAGGCAAGGTCATTGGTAGAGTCGTGCTTGAACGACTCCGGCTGTGGGCTGAGGAGGGAGACATTATTTCAGATCTCCAATTTGGATTTCGGGAGGGGTTTGGAACGGTAGAGCAGGCCCTCAATCTTAGTTTGATAGTGGGCAAATATCTCCAAGCAAAAAAGGACACGGTATACATGGTCTATGTAGACCTGTCCGCTGCTTTCGATTGCGTTTCACATGCAAAACTCTGGACGATTTTGGCCCATATGGGAGTGGACCCCCCTCTTTTAGACTTCTTAAGAGAGCTATATTCAAATGCATCAGCAAGGGTGCGTTTTGGTACGAGGGGGGAGCTGACAGCACCTTTTGGAGTAGAGCGTGGAGTCAGGCAGGGGTGTGTCCTGGCCCCCTTCCTCTTCTCTCTGTATACAAACGGTTTAGAGGAGGAGATTTTGAGGGGGGCTCAGGATCTTCCACGAGTAAAACAGCGCTTGATTCCCGCTCTGCTCTCTGCAGATGATGCTGTCATCTTGGCGCGTACCTCGCGAGAATTGCAGAAGTCCTTGAATAGATATGTCGACTTTATGGGTGGGCTGGACTTACAAGTAAATGTTAAAAAAACGTTTGTCATGGTAGCAGGCAGCGGGAAAAAACGACTAAAGAACATCTACTTCAAAGACCAAAAACTTGAGACAACCGCTCAGTACTGCTACCTGGGTATCATGATTGACGAAAGACTTAATTGGAGGCCAGCAGTAGAGGCTAGATGCCATCTTTTTAAAAGAGCCACAATGTCCTTGATGAGTCTTTCTCAGAGACTAGGGAGAAGGCCCCCAGTGGAGTTATTAAAAATCTACATAGCCAAGTGTCAGACGATTGCACTGTATGGGGCGGGAGTCTGGGGATATGTAGATGTTAGTGCCCTTCAGGTGGCCGAAAACACTTTCCTCAGATTCCTTTTAGCAACACCGTGTAGTACTTCAATTTACGCCTCCCACTTGGAACTTGGAATCCCTTACTTAGAGGATTTATTAAGGATTCAACCACTATTGCTTTGTCGGCGTATTTGGTCCTCTGACAAAAATGCTTTAACCCAGGAAATTGTGGCAGACTCAATGATCCTTGATCAATCTCCAAAAATAAAATGGCTTCGGTATATTAGAAATTTCTTCAAGGATCTCGGATTGGAGAAATATTACCTTGAACCTAAAGATATTATTGAAGTATCTAAGCGAGCGTTGAAACAATTGGCTCTGACCCATTTAGAGTCCCTGAGGTTGACATCTGATTCGACAAAATCCTCGGTCCTTCATGCCAACATGATTCAATTCACTTATTTTATCCAGCCCTATCTAACATTACAGATCAGTACCTATGATAGAATGTTATTGACAAGATTCAGATTAGATCTTTTCTATAGACTAGTATCTTTTCCTGAGAGAAAGAGGTGGGATTTAATTCTCCCTACCTGTCCTTGTGATGAGGAATCAATACAGTCTAATTTACATACAATATTGTTTTGTAAATTCCATCAGCCACATAGGAAGGTTTGGCTACTACCCTTACTAAGGTGATGGGGACTTAGACAATGTCGCCCTGCCATGCTACGTCTCCAATTGCTAGAATCTGAACTGGTTTGTTATCTTGTCCTTAACTTCTTAAAATGTAATATAAAGCATAGGAAAAATTTGTAAAATTTTCGCTGGATCTACTCTCAGATATTGTAATGAAATCATAAGAGTCCTTGTTTATAATATACCCACCTTCGCATTTGTGTACATTTTACTTCTTATTATGACTTTTGTTTCACTGTGTACTTGTGTTTTTGAAATGTTTCTTTTATGGTTTTACAATTTGTAAAAACCGAATAAAGAAGATTATTATTATTATTATTATTATATAAAAAGTAATATGTTTTGATTGGGAGCAGGTAAGAAAGTCATGTTTCATATCTGAGGAATTGGAATTATAAAACATTCTTTAATATTAAAGTCAGATTTTAAGTCACAATTCTGAAAATACCACTTTCAGAAGTTGACATTTTCCTTGTCCCAACCATTTGATGCCTGCAGCCTGTTTACTGGGACACATGACTAGGGGTGAGTGTAACGCGAGCAATGCATAATTATGTGAGAAGAGTAATTATCCTTTCATCTCTATTTCTTACTGCAAATATACCCCCTCACATCAAAAATGAGCACGAGAATGCATTTTCCACTAAGAAATAGTGCTGGATGCAACACAACATGGATAGCAGGCGTGAGCAGCTGCTCATTCTCGCTAAATGTTCTCTTGTGATAGGATTTTCACCCATCTTACCCCTGGCATTTAAAGCTATTTTGCTATTGGGGAATGCCCCCCTTGTATCTAAAATGGGCATGAGAAGGCATTTTGCTCTAACAAATAGTGCTAAATGTTCTGTTGGGGTCAAATTTTCCTCCCAACTTACTCCAAGCATCTAGCTCTGTTATCTTAGTTCAAAATGCACCCTTGCATCAAAAATGGATGTGAAGATGCATTCTGCAGTAAGATATAGTGCTAAATGCAGCAGAACTCAAATAGTAGCATGAGCAGCTACTAGTAGTTGTGAAACGTCCTCTCCCGATAGGATTATTCTACCCCAAATTACTCTTAGTTACGTGAGCAGTTGAAATTGCAATATTATCGGTAATACCACATCAAAGAGTAATGAGGATTTACCAATATTAATCCGATTACACCAATGTAAATACAAATATGCCTAACCCTACACATGAGTAGGTGTAGTTGGCAGTTAGTCTTGGTGTATTCCTTCCAGACAGCATCACAGTAGAGGGTCTGGGTGTTGGCAGGATTGACCATCACTGGCAGGATGGGGTAGGTGTCACCTACCACATGTGCACTTCAAAGGCACTGGCCCAGCTCACACATAAAGGACTTCACTCTAGCCGATTGCTGATTGTGCTCCCAGACAGAATGGCACCAGGGCAGGAAAGCAGAAAAATCCAGACAACTCTGTTAGGGGGAAATTTAAGATGCTTCTCCCACTTCAATTTGAGGACCAGGTATCAATCAATCAATCAGGGGAATTGTAAGCGCGCTACTCACCCGTGAGGGTCTCAAGGCTTTGAGGGGGGGGAGTCTGCAGGACTGCTTAGCCGAAAAGCCAGGTATTGAGGGTCTTCTTGAAGGTGTTCAAGGAGGGGGCACGTCTGATCTCTGCCGTTAGCTCGTTCCAAGTCTTGGCTGCAATGTGAGATAAGGATCTTCTGCCTGCTCTGACTTTGTGGATACGCGGGGTTACAGCCAGCGTGAGGCTGGAAGATTAGAGGTTTCTTTTGGGTACGTGGAAGTTGACTGTCGTTGAGGTATAAAAATTAGATCTGTGGATCCTAGAGAAGAAGTATGGCATGCAGCCCTGCTGCATGAGGCTTGCCCTGAACGCTGAGAAGGAAGACTGGACCTGCTCCCTTCATCCCGAGCTGAAGTTACTCTAAGGATCAGCTGACTTGTTCTGAGGTATAGAGACACAACAAACTCCAGAGTCATGCAACTGCTCCACAGCCATTTTGCAACCAGCCTTGACCTGCCTGAGCACTGCTGGCCTCTGCTGGAGTCAGTTCATTATCCATAAGAAGTGCCTCCCAGGTCCTGGAACCTTGGTGTAAGATCAGTTGAGCTCCTTCATGAAGCAAATGAGAAATCCTGAGGTTTTGGGCTCTTTGTTGTGACCACAAACAGGCCCATTTAGCACTAAGATACTGCTCCCGCAATGACCGTCAATACGAATCTTCTGTGAACCTGACTGTTCATGCTATTCCGACCGGTAACGTGAGATTCACATTTCAAGCTACATTATCGACTGCCTGTGGTGACCACCAGTGCAACGCTCCAGCATTGACTGTTAACAATACCAGAAAGGATCATTGGGCTGATGTCTAATCTGCTCTTCACGATAATGCGATGAACATCTACAACACTTTCCTTGATCCACATGGCCTCCACCATGAATGGAACTCTGCGTTGGGCTTAAGAATATAACTTTTTCAGCGGTACATACCAGGACCCAGGCTCAATCAAAGTTGACCTGAACTTGTGACTTGCACCTGGTTTCGCACACCCAGATAGCTGTGAATGGCTCTGTGTGCTTTTAGGTACTATACTTACCTGAAATCTTTAAAATTGCATATCTCAGTTTCTGCTGATTGGATTTTTGTCATTTTGGTGTCAAATAAATTACTACATTTAACTCATTTTTCCTAAATTGGTATGAGATTTTTCTTGTGTTGTTTTTTTCACTTTTTTACTGTTCAAGCAGTGCATAAATACTTTGCACATTGCCTCTAAGACAAGCCTGCCTGCTTTTGTGTCTAGCTACCAGAGGGTTAAGCTGATGTTAATTTCGTGACTTTTTGTGGTTCACCCTTACTAGGATTGTGGATGTTGCTTGAATATGGTTTCATCCCTCCCCAACTAATAACCCAATTTCTTACACTGTGTATGACAACAAAAGCAATGATTCATGAACAGAGAAAGCTGGCACACAGAAGTATTGGGATGAGAGAGCCATTAGGGGAGATCATTACATCACATGGAAGATAGTCCTTGGTTGCATCAGATAGCAAAGACATGCAGCAAAAGATGGGTAAGTATGACAATGGATACAAAAAAAGGACAAAGGTATATACAGTGCTTCTTAAGACTTTGGGCACTTTTGCCACTGCTTGTCTCCTTTATGGTGTAGTGTTACATTATTTTTGTAGATGCGTCTAACAGTACACTACATCATAGAGGCTTCTAATGAATGCTCGTACACCCACCAAATTAAATTGTTATTTGTGATCTACTGTGACTTAAACCCGCCAGCTATAACTTGCTACTAGATGTTTTAAGACAATCATGTAGGGTTAATCAACATGATTCCTCTCCCCTACTTAATTGGCCTGGCCAATGAACCTTCTGGTCATGAAAGGTGACTTGAACACATTTATTATGGGTGTATTTGGGCATAAAGAGGTGTGAACTTATATGAATGCTTTAAAATAGTTTGGTGAACCTGATAGTGCCTTTTTCTATCTACTTGCCTCTTATGATTCAAACTTTGAGTACAATTTGGCAGACATACAGGCTGAAATCTTGGTTCTACTTTCAAATGTAATTATTTTAGTTAATAATTATTGGTGGCTGAAAACCTTTCCTCTATCATTCTGAAAGAGGACCTGGGCAATTCAAACTTCACCAAATGGTTAAAGAGGCCAAATAATAAATACCACTTAATTTAGATTTCTATTGTGTTTAAACCATCAATATCAGCTGTTTG
This sequence comes from Triturus cristatus, assembly GCF_964204655.1. Classification (NCBI taxonomy): domain Eukaryota; kingdom Metazoa; phylum Chordata; class Amphibia; order Caudata; family Salamandridae; genus Triturus; species Triturus cristatus. The sequence goes on along the minus strand of NC_140587.1, from coordinate 343,268,405 downwards.
TTCCCAATAATTTGTTTTAACAAGCTAAATTTACATTGTTACTTCTTCCAAAGAGCTACAGAATGAAACATGTTACTTAATAAAGTACAAAAGCGTGTGAGCTTGAGAAAACCCTTATCTACAGGTTCTGGCTAATCGTTCTAAAACTGATATTTCAGATATGAGTACTCAGTTGCGTACCCCACTAATCAAACTAATTATCATGCATATGACACAACTACTAGATGCATTCAATTAAAAAAAGGAAGAGGCTCTCATTTCTTTAAATTTCTGATTTGGGCAGAATTGAAATTATTTTCTAATTCAGGAATCTTTAGTAATTTAGTAATTAGGTGTGGGTGATGAATTCCACTCCGCCAGCTGAGTTCACGGAGTTTTGACCATTCTGTGCAGAGTGTCAAGTTCTGAAAAAAGCAGCGCAGCAGTGCAGAGCAGAGTTTTTCCTCTCGTGTGGCTCAACAATGTGAGATTGGCAAGCAAGGCAAATCATATGCTGGACCACCTTTAGGTGAGATTTCTCAACGTGGCCGGTGTGGCAGGGGCAAGAGCTCGCATTGAGAAACCTACTGCTCACGCTGAGGAAGCTGCAGCTAAAGCAGAACATCTACTCAAGCAGCTGATAAAACCAGCACCCTTTTGCGCTGCACATTGTGCCATTCGTGCAGATTTTATACCGAGAGACGAACTTTTGGCGCTAAAAATCAGCACGAGCAACTCGACTTACTGCACTTTGCCACTTGAGGAACTCCACGGAGGGCAGCGGAGCTTTTTGGCACTTTGCGGTGTTCTGATTAGCAGAACTCTACCTAGACCTACCAGTAATCTCACATGCAGCTTTACTGTGTGCAAAATTATCTCAGCATTTTTTGAGAGATATTGAACAGGTCAGACCTGATGCAATAATTTCCATAATAATTGATCATTAACAAGGATTTACCTGTAGAACTGATTGCAGTAATATTAGTTTCCCCTTTAGTTTCTGATTTCCCAAAACGTACTCAGAGTCTCTAGGTAATTCCGCTCTAATTATTATTCCAGTGCATATTTACTCCATTGGGAATGCCAATGCACTTGTAAAAAGGCCCTACTAGATTAATAATTTCCCATCGGCTGTATAAATCACTCAGTTAATACGTGAACAGAAAATGAGCATCAATAAACCTTGAAAGTGTGTGTATGAGGATCACCAGGCCCATTGTAACATGATGGACGGTATAATTTGAGAAAGTGATCTTTATTTAGACAGCTCCAGAAGGTGCAAAACATATTTATTTACTGTTAGACCTGGCACCTTGGCGTGAGTCTCCCTTCCATTTTTCGCTGTTGCTTCGTGTTTTTGCTGGTGTTAGATGCTTTGGGCACTGTGCCACTGCTGTCCAGTGCCACAGTGCAAGTGCTCCCTATTGTAAATTGATGTATGAATTAGTGATTCCATGATTGGTTGGTTTGGTTTACCTGTAAGACCCTAGTACAGTGCACCAGGAGTGCCCAGGGCTGGTAATCCATATGCTGCTGGTGGGCTTGCAGCACTGGTTGTACCACCCACAGAAGCCGCCTGTAAAATTGTGTCTAAGGCTTGCCATTGCAGAGCCTGCGTGCAGTCTGGTACTGTCATGCTGACTGGGCAAGTGCACCCACTTACCAGTCTCTAAACCTTTTCTTTTCTTCATATCAGACACCCCTATGGTAGGCCCAAGGGCAAGGTGCATTGTAAGTATAAGGTAGGACATGCCCTGGTGTGTGTGGCATGTTCTAATAGTGAATTACAGCCATTTTAGTTTTTCACTGTAGCAAGGCTACCTGTTCTCCATAGGCCAGAATGGGCAGTTTGATTATTACATCCTATAATCCTAACTGACTCAGGGAACATGGTAGAAATTCGAATTTAGTATGCCTGAACTCAGAATGATAAAATACATCTTTTAGTGAAGTTGGTTTTAATACTCTGTGTTTGAAAATACCACCTTTAGAAAGTAGGTATTTTCTTGTCTAACCATCCAAACCTGCCTCTGCTAGGTTGTGTATTCCTTGTCTGGAGTTTGAGTGACAGGGGCTGGGGGATTCTTGGAGACAGGGTGAGTCAGCCCAGTGGTGAATAGAGAGATCTGCATCTAGATGGGAGGGAGGAGTTACACCTGGGACCTGAATAGGGCTGTGCCTTCCCTCCACATTGCTGGCTCCACCTCCTGTGGTGTCTCTGCCCTGCTCTCTGACAGGAAAGAAGAAGTCATGTAAACAAAGTGCTCCAGGACTGACCAGAACTAGTTTGGACTAGGCAAAGGCCTCTCTGCCTTCAGAGAACAAAGAGAAACTTAGTATAAAAGAGGGGTCCCAAATCCCAGAGAATTGGATCACTTTTGGACAACAAGAAGAAACCTTTGCTGAGGAGAGGAACCAGAAGAAACTGAGGAGAGACTATCCCTAAGCTGAAGTGCTGCTTGGGGGATTGGCCTGCAGTGGTTGCCTGACTGCCAAAGAAAGGAGAAAGGAACTTTGGGTGCTTTATTTCAACTTGTAAAAAGATCTCCAAGGGTTTGAGAGAAGAGCTTGCCTCCTGCTGAAGTCTCAGGGACAACAGACTTCAACCCCCAGCTCCCCAAGAGTTCTCTGGAAGTGACTGCAGTTGTTTGGGCCTTCTGAGGGACTGCGTGTTGCTAGGAGCTGGAAGCGTCACGTAACGAAGAAAAAGCGTGTCGCCGTCGCTGCCGTCGCATCGAGGATGTCGCCGCTGTAGCTGTCACATTGCACCGCATCACGAGAAGCATCTCGCAAGGAAGAAGAAGCATGTCGCCGTCGCAGCCGTCGCATAACGGAACAAGGGTGTCGCTGCTGTAGCTGTTGCATTGCACCTCAGAAGCGCCTCGCATCCACAGAGAAGCGTGACACCGTCGGAGCCACTGTCGTCGCTTCAATTAACAAGGGTGTTGCCGCTGCAGCTGTCGCATTGAGCAGAAGCGTCTCGCATCATCGGAGAAGAGTGTCGCCACCAAAGTCGCTGACGTCGCATCAAGGAACAAGGGTGTCGCCGCTGCAGCTGACGCATCGAGTCGAGACTTCTCGCAACATCGGAGAAGCGTGCCGCATCAAGAAGAAGACGACATCTTTATTTCTTTGCACCAAAATTTTAGCGCATCACGGCGTTGCTCGCCGCATCGCCCCGGAAGCGCAGTAAGGAATCAACGCATCACCATTGTTGCAACACTTTCGTTGCCCTGCGTGTCGTATCCAAAGGTACATTGAACTCTGAGTGTTGCATTTACCATCTTAAGAGAACTAAGCCAATTCTACCATTTTAAAGTAACAGTATTGTGGATTTTTGTTGTTTATGGTCTTGTGATGAATCTATATAAAGAATACTTATTTTTGATATAAAACTTGTGTGGTGTCCATTTGTAGTGTTGTCACTTGATTACTGTATGTGTTCACAAATGCTTTACACACTGCATCTGAGATAAGCCTGTCTGCTCGTGCCAAGCTGCGAAGGGGGTGAGCAGGAGTTATTTTAGGAGTGTATACCCTTACCCTGACCAGAGGCAAGGGTCCCTATTTGTCACAAGTGCCTACCGGTGCCAACTAGAGACTCCCAAATCTAACATTTACAATGAGCTAAATGTTCATAATCCACATGTTTAAGTTGAAAACTATGGCCTGTTAAATTTAGTAAAGTTCAAATCAAAGACATATCTAATAATTTTGACTAAATGTAAGTGAAAGTACATTGTTTTTCAGAATTCTTGGCTAAAACATGTTCTGTCAAACTACTTTGCACTGTTTCTTAAAAACATGTAAACACATAGGGTCATATTTAAAGCTTGACAGACGAAGTAGAGTTTATCTGGGTGGAAGAGGACATTTTTTAAGCCACCCTGATGGTATATTGTCCACCATATTTAGAGATCACCGCTTGCCCTTCAGTGATCTCTGTACCTCAACAGGAATCATTGTCATGTTGATTTCTGTCAAGGTACAAAAGGTTTGATGGACAGCATAGTCAGTTTTTACAGAAGTTCACTAAAGTTTTACAGGGTGTTTGTTTAACTAATGATCTCCACAGGCAATAGAAGATGGACATTTTTTCCTGGGATTAGGGGGTCATTATTAGTGTTTTTCTGTTCTTTGTTGCCAGGTTTTACCTGGCAGTATGGACAGTAAAAAGGACATCACACTGTCCACCTTCAATATGCCAGTCAGTGTAATACCCTTCTTTGACCGAGCCAACCGGGGTACTACCTACTGAAAGCTGGCAGTCTGCTCATCTCTACTGAGAGTTTGGTGGACAGGGTACTCTGTCACGTTTGTGACAGAATATCCTATCCACCACACTCTTGATCTGGCCAAACGTCTATTTTTTGTCTTTTTCACCAAGACAACACTGTCAAGTGTTTTTAAAAACATAATATTTTAGGGTACAGGATGCTAAGGGCCCAATTCACAAAGATAAACTTACACTTTTATGTAAATTTAGTACTTTTTGGTATTCAAAAGTGTAACCTTAGACGAAAAATCTAACCCTACTACTTTTCGATATTCACAAAGGTAAACTTAAACCAACCGTCTAACTTTACTACTTTTCTGAATACACAAAGGTAAACTAGACCCAAAGTCAAACTTTACCAGTAGTAACTTACCTTTATGAATACCAAAAAGTAGTACAGTTAAACTTTTGGTCTAAGTTTACCTTTGTGAATACCGAAAAGTATTAAACTTGCACAAAAGTTCATCGGGCCCAACGTTTATTGATGGAGGCCATGCACATTCAGATTGTCATTGGGTGGCTGGAGGATGCCTGGAAACAAGACTCTTAAGGCCTGATTCACAAAGGTAACCTTACAGTTTTGTGTAAGTTTACGATTGGTTACTGTTTGTTGGAAGATGGTTTATTAGTATGTGTAGGTAGGTACCTACCACTAGTAATTAGGCCATATTCATACTATAAGGCCCAGTCAAAGTCTCAATAAATTATTCCTTTGCTCAAACCTTGGTACCTGGCTGCGAGCAGGAAGGCTGAACTTAGGAGACAGCTCAGTAAAGCATTTAAAACACCAGTTCATTAAATAAGTAAGACAAAACACAGTAAAACTCCAATGCCAATTTATCAAAATAGGTTAGTTTTTTGGGATACAAATAACAACAAAATAACAAAGAATTAATGTATGGAACTAGAGATATGAATCTTTAAAGATTGAAAGCAAAACTGGTACTTAAAAGTAAATAGCGTTAAAGGGTTAAAAAAGGTCAAGTTGTACCAAGAAAAAGCCAAGAGTCCAGGGTGCGCGCAATGTAACTTTTACTCTTAGTATCAGAAGTGTTTCTTGAAAGTGGTTCACAGCACTAGCCAAGGGTTCAGAAGCTCTAGTTTGCCACTTGGGGTCTGGGACTACAACTCCCATAATGCATTTGGTCAAGTCAAGCAACATCCAGGTGAAGCTTGTTACTTGGAGTGTCCTCATTGTTGATGATGCAGGTAGCCCTTCCAGCACTTTTCTACCTGTTGCTGATCACGAAGTCGACTCCTTATCCTTTAGGACAGGCAAAGTCCTTTAGTTGTGAATCCTTGTGTGTGCAGCAGGTGCAGTCCTTCTGAGTAAGTCCTCTCTTTTTCAGTCCAAGGATCCAGCAGGGCATTCCTTCTTCTCTAGACATGTATTTTGGGTCTTTGGGGGTCAACAACACCAAGCCAAGTTTCCAGAATCTCTCTCTGAGTTTCTCCTTGGGAAGTTAGATCTACAAGACTTACAATGTACCTGGCCAAATCTTTAAAAGTCCACTGACCACTGTCCAGCTGGTGTCTTCTTGTTGGAGATGATGCAGGTGGAGCTCTTTCAATTTGTTGCTTTCAGGGAGTCTACTCCCTCCGCTTTCAGAGCAAGGCAAAGTCCTTTTTTGGGCTGAAGAGGAAAGTGTGCAGCTTTGGGCTGAAGACAAAAGTGTGCAGCAGGTTCAGTCATTCAGAGTGCAATCCTCTTGGTGCCGAACAAGGTTCCAGCAGGGCAGTCCTTCTTCTTCTTGCAGATTCAGGCATGGATTGGAGTTGCTGGGCAGCTCTCCCATATTCATCCAGTGTTCTTGAGTAACAAGCAGGGGGCACCCTGACTTCCTCCAAAGTGTGGCATATTCTTGTCCCAGAAAGCACTGTACTTTAAAATCCAAAATGGAGAAACTTTCTCCTGGAGGTTAGGATCTGCCAAAGCCAACCCACTTGTGTAGCCAACTTTCCCTGACACTCCTCTTCCAGCCTCTCTGCTAATTCAGTTACCGGGACCCCACTCTGGCTGGGGTGCAGGATATGGGGATGAGCCTGTGTCCTGTACTAACTGTCATTCCCTCTTTGAAGACCAGTTTGGCTACACTACCCCAATCCAGCTTTTTGCTCTGCAGCTGCAGATCTCCCCCCATCAGATGTCCTTTGTCTCTATGCAGAACACTTCACACCTCATCAGAGCAGTTTGGCTCAGCCTGTCAAATGCTGGCCAATCAGGAGATGCTGCCAAAAGGCTGGATTTTTAGCACATCAGTTCTATAACTTATTTTTTGTACTAGTTATGGTAAATCCAACCTTGGCAAGTTGTTGAATTTAGTCTTCATTGTATTACTTTGAAGTATATTTTTAGTCACTCTTGTCAATAGCTATACTTTATTAAACAATTCCCATGTTAGCCTACGGAGACAATGTGCTACAATGGGGAAAATTCTAAGTTGCAGTTTTTCTCCCACCTGGACATATAAAACATGTCTGGAAATGTCCCTGCTTATTTTTACATGGCCCCCTACGCTGGGGGCACCAAGGGTATACAATTGAGGTGATTTGTATGTCAAAATAAGGTAGTCTAAGACTTTGGAAGTACCTTTAATTCCGAAGTAGAATTTGCATATAATAATATTTTAAAAGCTGGGTTGTTTTTATAATGACAGCAGGCAACACAGCAGCGCACACTTCAGTGCATTACGTCTGCTGGGCCTCTAAAGCTACCCCTACCATATACTAGTGACCTACAGGTAGGTTGACAGTACTAATTGTATTTATACTTAATTACCATGTCCTTTTAATCAGAGCATAGGCCCGTGGTCTGGTTAGCAGAGCACAGAGCACAATCAGTCATAATCCCAGCAACTAGTAGTGAAAATGGAGGCAAAAAAGTGGAGGGACATTGCAAAAAACCCTGGTTTCTTACTCTATTCACAAAGGGATTTATGAGTAGTATCTTTATGAGTTTGGAGACCCCACACCTGTAAATTCCTATCTTTGTATGTGCATAGACTCCGCACTTGTAAAGATACTACTGGAAAATCCTTTTGTGACTAACATACAATAATAAACTGAAACAAAAGTGTGAGTTTATCCTATTGAATCAGACTCCTAATAAATATGAAAGGAGAGAGAAAGAGTCATGTAATCGCAAAGTCCTCTGACAGTCAGTGTTAATTATTCATCAGTAAGCCAATAACGTGTTTGCATGAGTAATACAACCATATGCCGTTCATTCATGAAATATCTAAACTGTCATCTGTTCTCGAAAAGAATTGCTCTTGGCTGTGTTGGTGTTGTTGAAAACAAGGTGTTGATGGGCACGAAGGCCCAAAGCTACAAAAGTGTGTGAACATCTGTACATCCTGTGTCTTGGGACAGCTTGAGTCATATCCAATTAGTATTACATACGGTATCAGTTAGTTATGCTCATATGGCTGGCACGTTCCACACACAGCCTGATTCACAAAGGTAAACCAACACTTGTGTGTACATTTACACTTGTATGCAATTCACAAAGGCATTCATGAGTAGTATCTCTACAAGTGCTGAGTTTCCCCGCATAAAAATATATGTCTTTTTATGTGTGGAGACTCCACGCTCGTGAAAATACTACTCGTAAATCCCTTCGTAAATAGCATACAGTCGCAAACTTACTCGAAAGTGTACGTTTACCTGTGTGAAAAAGGCCCTGTGAGTCGCTTGTATTCTTACAGCCCTTGTTGCAATTCTCCATTCCTTTAAACAAGTGTGGTAAAGATTTTCAAATGTTCCCTTAGACTCATAAACATGCCATTCTTACCCTGTGCTCCTCAACCCATCAATCTTTTTCCGCTTTGAAATCACAACCACTCTGTGCACCGGGCTTTGAGAAGGAAAGTAGGTTTACAAACTGCACTCGCACATATAGTAAGTACTTTACCACCTTGTTCTATTGATCTCTAACACCAAGATGACCACACATCAAATTCGATAGACTGTAATAATGCTCCAGCCTTTTTTCACTCGACTTCAATAAAAACACATTAGTTTATAAACCATGGAGCTGAAAGCGGGGAGGATGTGCGATGAAAGCTAAACAACCAGAAATCTAATGAGGCAAACAGTTTCATAAAGAGAGGTCACAGTTTCTCATATCATTTATGTGGAGAAGAAAATGACTCCAATAGAGTGGAGAGGGAAAATGAATACTTTTACTTCATTAAAAGCCCTGTACATTCCACGCCTTTCACGAAATATGAAGTAGCTCATATTTTTTCATTTAATTAGAGTTTTGCTTTGATTCAAATGACAACAGTTAGCTTCTTGGAAAAAAGATGTTTACAGCAAAAGAAAGACGCTTGAATGATGTTAGTTTTAACAAGGCAGATTGTAACAGACTTGCTTAAATATGTAGCCATAATAAAATGCCCAGACGGTTTATTTTGTTGGAACTTGAAAGAACTGTATACTAAACTAATCTGCAAAATGTTTATAAGGCCTGCTACTTGCTTTTTACACTATGATTATCTTCTTACATTGAATGAGGGGTGGTTTACAAACCCATATTTACTGGGGTGTCTATCCCATGAATTGTTTTCCATAGTTCTTTGAAATTAAACGATTCCAGTAAATTGCGAATCGCATCAAATAGTAGGCCTCGCCTATCTCACTAGCTTTAAAGATTCTCTAGGTTACAATTCTCTTGGATTATAACCATGCTGCCTGCAGGTCAGCATTATCCATTGGTTAACCTGTTTCCTTTAGGTGAAGGTGAACAAAACCTGAGCATATTAATTGATGTCACTAACCGTTGGTGTGTAAATCTAAAACCTCTCACAAAGATAAATGTGCTTCTTAACATAGCAAAACTTGTTTTCACTGAAACCTCACCCTTTGAACAACATAACATAACTCATTCTTTTCTTTTCACTACAGCTAACCAAAACTATGTTCAATTATTGTTTTCAAAAGCTAAAAGAGTGTTTCAAAAAAATGAGTTTTCATGTTTAGTGTGCTAAAATAAACAAGCAGTAAGAAAAACATTTCGGGGCAGATTTACAAGAAAGTGACGCATCTATAGAGATGCGTCACTTTCCCTGCGCCACCCTGAGAAACCCTTGTGCCACCATGGATGCACCGTATTTACAATATGGCGCACCATGGCGCAAGGATTGACACATTCATCAGAAATTCTGACGTATCTGTTGGGGCAAAAGTCACACATTGCTGGAGTTCTGTCGCAAGCATGACGCAAAACCAGCAATGCATTTTGAGGCCTATTCCCACTACACTGCGTGACTCCTTACGCCTGCTTCAAACAGGTGTAAGGTTTTGACGCAGTTGAGTCCTAGAAGTGACACAGTGAAATCTTGTAGATTGTAGTGCGTCACTTTTACGAGGCTTTCCTGCATGGGAACCCCACCATGCATACAATAAACCTGATGCAGGAATAATGTGACGTAGGTCTTTACAACGTGAAGTATCTCACTAGATGTGTCACGTTGTAAATTGGTGCATTTTTTATGCCACCACTTCATCATAAAAGTGACGCAACGGCAGCGCAAAGGTGTTGCAAGGGGCTTGTAAATCTGCCCTTAATGTTTGACTTGTACATGGCGATCCATCAAAGAAATGCTCGGTAGGAAGTAACCTTATACAAAAGCAGGTGTTCTTCGGCTTTCCAGTTTATTGTGATCCCAGAATATTTGAGGTCATTAGACGATCATAATATATAATTAACTCTTGTTTATAATCTGTTTATCAAGCATGGCTATCCAGGTTTCATTTTCATAGGAGTGACATCATTCTTGTGCAGATTGAGTGGTATTACGTGGGAACTGTTCTTTACTGCAGAGTGTGGCATATTTTTGTATTCTTCTAACCGAAACAACAAGTACACCCCATTGCTGCAATCCATCTGTCGAGTTATGCAAACATTTGTGTAGAGTATTTAGGACAATTCTGATGTAAAAATGTTGCTTTCACATTTCAGGAATAGCTATTGTGTTTGCTGAACCGTAGCTCTAAGTAGAACTGGTTTAGCACTTGGCGTTTTCAGTTACAGAGACAACAAGCATTTGCAATTCAATAGGTCTCGCATTTACGCGAGTTTGAGCTATTGACATTGCAAATAACAATGCTTTTTATTTTTGTTTTTAAAACATAAATAAATGGCATTGGCATTTACAATGCCAATAGCTTAAACTCGGGTAAATGCGAGACCATTTGCATTGCAAATGCTTGTTGGAGTATACATCCAAGCCAGGGAGTAGTCTTTGAAGTGAGAGATATTTATACAAATGTCCAAATGGGATGAGGAATGTGTAGCAAGAGTACCATGTGATAGAGCATCTGAACCGTATAGGGTATGACACTTGGAGCTTGTAAGGACAAATGTGGGGATAAACAACGTGTGGTAAAAGCAGGTGGAGAACGCAAGTATCATTAGACACCTGGGTAAAAAGTAGTATAATGTCGAAGGCCAACAGGTTTCTGTTGAACATCGAGTAAGGTTACATTAGGGGGCATCAGCATGTGTACAGCACACAGAGGGTCTAAGTGAAAAGAATCCCTCAAGCAGAACATTTAGATCGACCAAGTAAGCAAAGAGCATGAGGCTGGTTCTCAGCTAACTGAGAATATTTGAACTAATTTTCAATATCCATTAGAGGAGAGTCCGAGGTGGAGGCAGGGATTGAGAGAGCATTTACATACATGTTTGTACTAGGCTCACACAGGTCAACAAGAAGTTCATCTATTGTCTAGTTACATTTACTTCAGCTCTACTCTTGTTTTCATTTACATTGTTTCCATGCGTTCACTGCTGACTTCCTTTTGCTTCTCCTGGATGAAGTGCTTGGAGTCCAACCTTCTATCTCCCTTTTGCTTCTCCTGTATACAGTGCTGCGATTCCTGCTCGCCTCATGCCTACCTGCTATTCCTGCAGACGCAGGTCATGTTCAGAGGCTGGCTGTTGCAGGTGGACCATGTTAGTAGGGCAGAACTTTCTGCTTCTGTGGGGATGAGCATATCAATGCAAGCCATTTTCAGAAACAAGACCAGTACCTGTGAAGTCAGCTCTCTTCCTTCACAACAGCATGATTGGAGAGAGGCAGGAGGGGCTAATGACTGGAGTGTTACTCTGTTTTCAGCATGCCAATGTGTCGAGGGCACACAGGTGGGCGAAACAATTTTAGGATTCTTTCCTTGTTAGAAAAAGCCTGAATTTTAAGTGATAACGGTCTAGTCTGTACTGTTTCCATTTACAGTGGTCAGGAAACTCCCCACACGTTGTTCTTCAATAGGTAATCATAAGCATGCAAAAACATGTTAGTGGAAGTGTCAGGAAAAAAAACTGCGGCTGATTATAATGTACCTGTGTAGCATGGTAATAGAAACACTGCCTGTGCCCAATAGTCCTGGTAAAGTCCTGCTTGTGAAGCATCTGTTCTGTGTGTGAGGAAGCGAGCACTCCCTGTTCTGTACCTGTCTGTTACCAGTGGATACTTGTGCTGCTGCTTACCATTCTGTACCAGTGCTCTGCTCTATGTTAGTGACATTTGGTAAAACCAACCACTATATAATTGGCAACACTTTTCACATTCCAACATTCATGCCACATTTTTAGTCTTGGTCAGGCCACTTTCTATAACCTCACCCATATCCCGCTGACATTGCCTTTCACATCGATTTCAATCTCCCTGATGTGCCAAGTTTACAATACACCTTGGTCTCATTTGGCTATAGGTACACATTACCTTCTAGGTAATCAACAATGTCAATTTAGGGCATTAAACCAGAAATGGACTGGTCTTATTTCTCACTTGTTTCTATAACAACAATCTCAGTTTACCATCATCATTCTTCCTATTTTTTTTAAGATAGTTTATATCCCAGTCTTCAAATTTAGCTTTACAATCCAAGACCTTTTCATCTGAATAAAAATGGTGTATGTTCATCTTTTTAGCACTTCACTAAAATCTAAGGGGCATATGTATCAAACTCCCCTTTAGCGAATCCTAATTTGCGAGATTTTGCGATTCGCAAATTCAGATTCACTAAACAGGATGTATAAAATAAATCGCTAATCATTTGCGATTACTTAAAAATCGCAAATAATTCGCAGAATCCCGTATTGCGATTTCTTAATAGCGAAATTCGCTAATTAAAAAATCGCAAAATCGGGAATCTGCAAGCCTGGTGCAGGCTGATGACATCACAAACAGGAAACTGTAGTGATTGCCTGCACCTGCTCACCTGAGCCACACCCAGAGGCTGCTTGTGGAGTGTGAGGTTGCTTTCCTGGAGACAACAACCAGCAATGGATCCCAAATAAAACCAGCAGGGCAAAGATGCAGAAAAAAGAAAGAGAAAACACAAGTTTTCAGAAAAGGAGCAGGAGGTCCTCATTGAGGAGATGGTCTGCAGCCATGAGCTCCTCTTTGGGAAGAAGGCACTCAAAGTCCCAGAGGCCAGGAAGAGGAAAATCTGGCTGGAAATACAGAGCAAGGTGAATGCTGTTGGAGTCACCACACGCACCATCGAGGAGCTGCGCAAGCGGTGGTATGATATGCGCCAGAGGGGGAACAACCTTTACAGCGCAACTTTTACAACGCACTACCTTTACAACGCATTTTTTACAACGCATAATCCATTACAACGCATGACATTACAACGCATGACACTACAACGCATTTTTAAAAACTACCTTTACAACGCATTCCATTACAACGCATACTACCATTACAACGCATACCATTACAACGCATAATATTACACTACACTATCCAACACTTACCCTACTGTTGCACCCCCTGGAGTTAGAATAGTAATTTTTACCCCTATACTATCCAACACTTTCCCTACTGATGCACCCCCTGGAGTTAGAATAGTAATTTTTACCCCTATACTATCCAACACTTACCCTACTGATGCACCCCCTGGAGCTAGAATAGTAATTTTTACCCCTATACTATCCAACACTTACCCTACTGTTGCACCCCCTGGAGTTAGAATAGTAATTTTTACCCCTATACTATCCAACACTTACCCTACTGTTGCACCCCCTGGAGTTAGAATAGTAATTTTTACCCCTATACTATCCAACACTTACCCTACTGTTGCACCCCCTGGAGTTAGAATAGTAATTTGTACCCCTATACTATCCAACACTTACCCTACTGTTGCACCCCCTGGAGTTAGAATAGTAATTTTTACCCCTATACTATCCAACACTTACCCTACTGTTGCACCCCCTGGAGTTAGAATAGTAATTTTTACCCCTATACTATCCAACACTTACCCTACTGTTGCACCCCCTGGAGTTAGAATAGTAATTTTTACCCCTATACTATCCAACACTTACCCTACTGTTGCACCCCCTGGAGTTAGAATAGTAATTTTTACCCCTATACTATCCAACACTTACCCTACTGTTGCACCCCCTGGAGTTAGAAAAGTAACTTTTACCCCTATACTATCTAATACTTACCTTAAATGTAATTTAATATTATGCGTTGTAATGGTATGCGTTGTAAAGGTAGTATGCGTTGTAATGGAAATGCGTTGTAAAGGTATTTTTTAAAAATGCATTGTAGTGTCATGCGTTGTAATGTCATGCGTTGTAATGGATTATGCGTTGTAAAAAATGCGTTGTAAGTGCATGCGTTGTAAAAGTGTGCGTTGTAACATCATACATCCGCGCCAGAGGTCCAAGGAGAGGGTGGCAGCCAGACTCAAGGATGCCAATCAGACTGGAGGAGGAGCATCCACTGCAGAGCAGCCAACCCCCCATGAGGAGCTCGTGGAGTCTACCCTCCTGCCTGAGAGTGTTGGTGGTTTGGCGGCAATAGACAGCTCCGACCCCTCATCCAGCAGACAAGGTAAGATGCATGCCAAATCACCCTGCACTCCTCCCCATCCCTTGCACACTCCCCCAAATGCGCATAGTAAACTCCCAACATGCCAATCCAGCCCAGGTCTTACAGCACACCCAGCAATGCATCATGGGACTCGTAGTACTGTGTCTGACTGTGTGTCCATGACACCATCACAATTAAATGCAACATATGTGTTTTGGGGATGATTGAATGGAAATGTGTCAGAGGTTAGCCGTCAAAGAATTGTAACTTTATTGAGTGCCACATGCAGACAGTAACACAAACTCATGTAGTCCCCTTTACATCCACAGCACACGGCATGCCACAAGAAGACAGCACAGAGGGAGAGGAGCCTGCAGACCCTGCGGACTCCAGCGATGAGACAGAGCAGCAGCCAATTCAGCGCAGGAAGTGCGCACATGTGCCCCCACTGCCTCCATTTGAGGACGAAGTCCCAGCAACAGGCGATGACACCGACAGGAGAGAGGGGAGTCAGGGTGTGACAGACATGCCCCGTCATGACGCACCAACACCAAGGCAAAGGGAACCAGCCATATCCAGGTCAAGGCCCAGGAGCAGCACTGCAACAGAAGGAGAAGGCACCGTGTTCTCCGGCTTGGACCCGTGCATGCTGCAGGAACAGCGCCTGCAAAGCAAGGCAATGCGGTCAATAAATCGCCAGCTAGGCCGCATACATCAGGACAATCGCAACATGGTAGCGGCAATACATGAGCTCTGTGCCACTTTGAGGGACACCCAAGCTGCCAATGACAGGGCTGGACGACGTGCCAATGCACGGCTACACAATTATACAAAGGCAGTCAACCGCCTCTGCACCACCACCAGCGCACTCACACGCAGAAGCGTAACCATGCAGGTGGACATGGCACATTGCTGCCAGGACATTGCACGAGGGCTAGAGCAGGTAACTACTGCTGTGGAACAGCTGCAGACAGCCAATGCTGGTGGCAGCGCACTAATGGCCTCTGCTGAGAGTGAGGACACATCGAGTCGCAGCAGCATCACTCCAACCTTGCCAGGTGAAAGACGCCGCAGTGGCAGACAGGTAGCAGGCCAAGGGCGCACCATGGGGGGCACTCACCCTGGACGGCACCGACGGAGGTGATCATCTGCGGGGACACTGACTGCAACACGGGTGCATTTACCCGAAAAGGCTGTTTGCCCTATTACTTGTGCCTTCTATGCACTGTGTGTACAACATGTGCTGGGGACAATTACAATTTCTTTCATGTGAAGTGTGATTAAACTCTTGACACATCATCAGGCTTTGTAGTCTCATTTCCTCAATACTCACCTAAAAGTAGTTTCGTGTGATCTCAGTCCGTCTCTGGCGTCCAGCAGCTGCCCCAACTCCTGGTGCTGGTCTGGCAGGGGGAGCAGGGCGCTCGTCATCCGATGTGTCTGTATCGGTCACATCAATTGTGGTGCCTTTCCTCATTGCCATGTTATGTAGCATTGCACAGCTTGCCACGATTTTACAGCAGGTCTCAGGGCTGTATTGCAGTGCGCCTCCACTTTTATGCAGGCACCTGAAGCGGCTCTTCAGGATTCCGAAGGTTCGCTGAATGACACAGCGTGTAGATCTGTGTGCCCTGTTGTAGCTCCTCTCACTTGCATTTGCAGGATCCAGGTATGGGGTCAGGATGAAGTCGCGCACTGCATAGGCACTGTCACCTGCATGGAAAAAAACACAATAGGTGAGTCAATGTCCCCCCCCTCAAGTGATGTAGTGGATGTATTGATGTGTGCAATGTATTTACCGAGCAGGTACCCCTCCCCAAACTCTCCAGCACTCAGACGTCTGTGTATTCCACTGTGTCGGAAGATGAAGGAGTCATGTGTACTGCCGGGGTATTTGACTACGATGTCTGTGATGTGATACTTAGCGTTGCACACAATCTGTATGTTGAGGGAATGGTAGCATTTCCGATTCCTGTAGACATATTCAGTTTCTGCTGGGGGTGTGATGGTCACATGGGTCCCGTCAATGCAGCCAATGACGTGGGGTAAACGTGCAATCTGGTAGAAGTCCAGTATCGTTTGCTGTAATGCCTGTTGGGTGGTGGGGAAGTAAATGTGATGTGAGAGCCTCAGTAGCATTGCATCTAAGAAGGCATGGAAGAAGCGCGAAAGTGCACTCTGTGACACCCCACCAACCTCCGCTATGACCCGTTGAAAACTCCCTGACGCCAGGAGGTGCAGGGAGCACAGGACCTGCACATGTGTGGGAATTGTTTGTGTCCTGCGAGTAGGGTGCTCCAAGTAGGGTTTCAGCTCCTCAATCAGGTCCATTATGGTCTGTGGGTGCAGTCTGTACTTGTCATAGATCTCCTCTTCAGTGTTCTGGAACAGGGTGATGCGCAGCCTGAAGATACGTTCCTGTCTCATTCTCCTGTGAGCAAGGGCCCGAATACGCAGCCTCCTGGCTATCACGTACATTGCAGCCATTGTGGGTGTGTTTGTTGCATTGTGGGCTGGTTTTTGTACCTTGCACCAGTTTACCACCTGCAAGCAATTGGTGTTAATAGCGATTTCTTAAATTGCGAATTTCGTGAAATCGCAATTTGCGACAATTTCATACATGTGTTTGCGATTTCTTAGCTAGCGATTTCTTGTTAGCGATATTCGCAACGCTAAGGAATCTCAAATTAAGTATTCGCTAGGAAATTCGCTGTTTTCTTGTTTCGCAGCCTAAGAAATCGCTAATTTAGCGATTTCTTATTTTTCAATTTGGAAGTGTGTCATACATATGAAATAGCGAAAAAATCAGTCGCAAACGCTGTTTTTTGCGATTCGCAGCGTTTGCGACTAATTTTTCCTTTCATACATATGCCCCTAGCTGTCTTGATTGGTCTAGGTGCATTTTCCTAGCCAACTTGAAAAAAAATCTATTTTTCCTGGCTGGACTTTATGCAAACAAAACAGTTTTACAGCCAATCACTGACTTATCTTAACACATGAGGCCACGCTTTCCTTTGCTAACAGTTCCTCTCATTTTCCCACAAGAGAAATCCTGCTGCTGTCTGTTCACTTCCAGGGAGAAAACATACTTGGGAAGGCGAATGGGGAAAGTCACCAGTGTGACTAAAAACATGAGGGCCTCAACACAACATGAGATGAGGACCCTAAGATTGCCACCAATTTTACAGTAACCACCTTCTAAAACACCTTTGGAACTTTAGGTCACGTAGTGATCATTTTACGCCACCAGGGTCTACTACTCATTAAAGCCGACATGTGTGGCAAATGGGGGCTGGAAGAACAAAGTGAGTTCAGTATCCTTGAAGATTTCAATAAGGCCTTTTAACTGCTTAAGAGTGGAGCGCTCATCTTGCAAAGTCCTTAAGGGCGAAAACAGCTCTTGTGATAGGGGCTTTCTGAAGTTCTATGTGAGGGTTTCATAAGGCCATTAGCGTTGACATTGCTAATGAAGGGGTGACAGTTGAAGAATCTAAGTGAATGCATCCTGTGTGTCCATTTCTAGAAGACTCATGGGGTAAGTACACACAGAAGGTGTAGGCGAGGCCAGAAATGAGAGCAGAATATCAGAAATGTGAAAAGCATTAGGAGGCTTGATGACTAATACTTGGGAGAAATTCACTGAGCTAGAAGAAAGAATTTGCAGGACTTTGGGGAGTACTAGTGGAGAGGGTATAATAGAAGGAGTAACATTATTGTGCAGGAAAGCAAAAGGGGTATGTGGAATGTCCAATCAATGTAAACTCTTGTGGGGAGATTTCTGTTATAAAATATCGATGGGAGACATCTGTAGTCGTTAAATTAGGAGGAAACTGGTGCACTAGAACGGTGCCAGGAGAGCAATAGTGGTAGACTCGGTGTGACCTGTATAGGAGTATAACACTTCAATGGCATTCAGTGCATTTTCGTGATTAGTGTACAAAAAGGCATTTTGAGGATATAGACAGGAGGAGGAGGAGGGAGTATCGTTGAGTGGATACTTAAAACGGGTTTAGATGATGAAAGTGACTACAATGCTAGCAGGGTTATATGTGATTGCTATAAAAAGTCATATTATGAGCATGTCGAAGGTATGTAAGAAAACTCACGTTGGTGGATAATGCAAGAGCTAAGAGCAGTCGCAATAATAATTACTCTTTGTGACGTATATGTAGGTCCCTTACTTTGCCATGACGTGAGAAAAGTGACTTTAAAAACAAATTGTCAACAAGTACTCAACAACTCCCATGCTTACAGACCTCTCTCTCTCTTTCTCATTCACTGACTCACTGTGAAGCCCGGAGCTGAGGGATGGGCTCAGTCCCCACCACCCTCTCCACCTCAGCCACATCCCAGCCCCCCTTAAAATAAAGTTTGGGTCTAGTTTGCTGTTTCTTACCTCCCGGGAATGCTCTCCGACGCTTTCTGCAGCCACAACCTGCAGCATGCCCGTCCACTCACAGGCTGACCTCCAGTCAGGTTGCAAATCCCAAACACCCAGGATCCCAGTTGCGTGCACACAATGCCAGAATAAGGCATCCTCCGGGTTGACCTCTGACACACTGTAATTAGACACAGTGTGCTGCCACAGCGGAGGATGGGGTGGGGTGGGAAAGGAGGCAGGGAACCAGGGAGGAGCAAGGAGGAAAGGAAGTTAAGTACTTGAACTGCTACAGAGAGGAAGTTTTAGGGCTAGTGGGTGGAGCTAGAGAAGGAAAGAAGCACATGGTTGTTAGGTGTAGCTAATCAAAAATGTGGGGCCAATATAAGGCTAAGGACAGAGTACGGAGAGGCGGGCTCTATGAAATGTGATCAGCTTCAACGGAATGCGGCACAGTAACAAAGGGAGATAGACTTATAAGGGAGAAAGGGCATGGAAGTAAAAAAAGTAGGTGGTGGTAAAAATCAGAGGCAAGGTTAATAGAGAAAAATGCCGGGAAGGTGTGCGGCACAAACTATTTAGGACATCCCTTGGGTTAAGTCAAGGAAAGTGCATGGAGGTAGAGCGTGGAGCGAAGCCGGGGCAATTGGGCAGAGTGTGACCGAAGGAAAGGAACCTCCCATTTCCTTTTTCTTCTTTGAACAAAAATACAAAGAGCCGATTCCCAAACAGCATGAATAGCATGAAAATGAAACAAACGTTTGGTATTGCGGGAAGACAGCCGCTTGTTTATATTTGCATTGTGCTTTCACTTTAGTTCACACTTACATGCCCTCTATAGATAAGAAATTGCTTCACGACAGCCGTGAAGCAGACAACCAAGTCCGGATGAGCCGCCCAACAGGGAGAAAGGGCAGTAACTAAGAAGCATCCTTTTCAATGGGAAACCAGCGTTTAGCATAAACGCTGACACAACACAATGAAAACGATGGGCGGGGCTTCAAGTCCCCTTCTGAAATGACCTCTCTCACAATGTCTTGCCGATCGATAAGCACATGCGCTGCAACGCTAGGCGAGACCTAAAAATTTGAAATCCTGATCAGATGTGTCTTTGTTTGTGCGTGTTGGAGTCAAAAAGGTGGTTTGCTACAATTGCGCTGAAGAATGCACATAAACGACGAAACTGTGGCAATGGAACAGTACCAAAATAAATTTAAATCTTGAAGAGTAGTTAAATAGAAAGATGCTAAATATTCTGCTGGCATGAGGATGAATATTTGCAGTATTACACAAATGTCCTTGTTAGTCCACTACACAGACATAGGTGTTTAATAGTCAAGGCAGTACTTTTTCCAAGAAACATTAGTGGGCAGATTTGTTAAGACTTTGCTCTGGTGCAAACTCACCAAAAGTGATGCAAACTGGTGCAAAACGTTGATTTGTTACCACATTCCAGCGCAAAACATTTTTTGTGCTTGAAAGTTGCATATAAATAATGCAAAGTAGTAATTTTTAGGTGTGGCTAGACAGCTTAGGATTTTCATTGGGGACTGAGTATAGACCAATTCTTTTAGCAACATAGGTAAAGTTAAAAATGGGTATCAAGAAAACTAATGTATTGCTGAAATGGGCACAAGATATAGAGTTCAGAAGTGGTGGTTATTACTACATTTCTGAATGTGGGTACCCGCACTAGCGTATGATTTCAAGGGTATTTTTCAAAATGTCATCTTTTTTATCCACTGGCTTACACTTGAAACACACAGATGCAGCTAAATGTTGCCAGTCATTGCTGGAGGGCACTTAATAGTCCCACTCACAGTTGCAAAGAGCACAAAACTTCTGGATTTCTCCTTTTCTCCACGGGAGGAGCTCAACTGGTGCTAGTCAAGGGTCCAGGATCTGGGGAGGCACCTCTTGGGGAGTAGACACTCATTCCAGCAGAGGCCAGCAGGGCTTAGGCAGTTCCAGTCCAATAGCTAAGCTGTCAAGTTACAAGGAGGCCTCTGGAGCATGTTGTGTCCCTGTACCTCAGAACAGCAGGTCAACCACCTGACTCTTAGTGTAACTCTCATTTGGATGAAGGGAGCAGGCCCGGTGTTTCTTCTCAGAGAGAAGGGCAGGCCTCACACAGCAGAGCAGTCCTTCTTCTGTAGTAGCCACAGGTCCAGGAGTGTACTGAACAGAGGGTCTGAGGCTCCTATTTTTAAACATGGTGCCAGCTTCTAAGTGGAAGAAATTTCTAGAGTATTCTCCCCACAGATGGTCTTGGAATTTTTAGCCTCCTTGCCAAGCTTCTCTGGGTCTGGGGGCCACAAAAGGCTAGTGTGAAGTTATTTGTGTGTGTGCTGAGGCAGCTCCTTTGATATGTAACTGGAACTGTGCTGAGCTACACCCCCATTGTGTCAGGATCAACCTTCATGTCAACACCTACTCCTCCGTGTGCTACTGTCTGGAAAAATACACAAAGGCCAACTGATGACTACACCAAGTCATATGTTACAGGATACAGACACCAAATGTTTGGGAGAAACCTCTAGGCTATCCCTCCATCTGCTTCTGGAAATTTCACCCAGGCTCCAAGTAGTCTAGGGTGACAAAAGACTAGTGTCAAGTACCTTTATGACTATTCACAGTCATGTGACTCAGGACACAGGCTGCAGGTGCCAAATGGCAAGGACAAGAAAATAAAGTGGCATTTTCAGAATTGTGACATAAAATCTGACTTTAACGTTAAAGACATTTAAATTACAATTCTTTAGACGCCAACCATGAGATTTCCACCTGTTCCCAAACAAAAGTTATCACTTACTTAAATGTAATAAGGTAACCCAATGTTATCCTATGTGAAAGTTAGGCCTCACAGAAGGGAGTAATACCAGCTTAAGAAATTAGGTTATTAATTATACAGGATGTGAGGCCTGAGCCAGTAATAGGTCGACAATTTCCCCCTTCTGGGAACCAAGCACCCCACTGTAAAGCTTGACTCTCTCAGGCTAGCGCAGCAGAGCAGTCCAAGCCTACGTCATGTGGGCTAGTAATCACAATTTACTGGCACGCAATAATAACACTCACTAAATGATTGTCCAGTCAGTGCTTTTTCTTTAGGAAAAGGAAGCTACATTTATTACACATACACTACTAACTACTATGCATTTCATTTATACTTATATTAATAAGGCAGATAAAAAAAAACCTTAGATGACATTCTGGAATCATATTTGACCCCCTTATGGTCATGACCCTTAAAATCACGGTACCCTGTCCTCTACCAGATAAACATCACAATAAAGGGTGTATCACTTTAAAAAAAGGAAATTGGCCTTATCAAAGATCATCATAACCTATAAGGTAAACATATGGGCATTATCAAAGATGCATCAGTCAAAAGGCAAACAAACAACATACGGAACATCATCAACGATTCTCTATAGCCATTAATCATGTGTAAATGCAATCTTTAATATCAAGAAAACATTGTGAATAAAACATTTTAACATTGATCAAAATCAATGTGAACCTAAAGGGTTAATAAAGCTTTGAAAATTAACACAATTTACATCTGTGTCTTTTTTATTCACTTTCAGACCATATCAAATGCAAACATCAAATGAGCTCCTAGAGGGCACTGCACTCCCAGCTGTACAGCAAAAGCTCCAACCATGGTAGTGTTTTAAAAATAGTGAAGAATCCTGGGAGATAATACCTTTTAGGACCCCCCAAACATAGCAGCCAAGCCACACTTCTCAAACCCATTGGTGGGGCCCCTGTCCAGTTGAGGGGCATCAGAAGAAGCAGAATAATATGCAAATTAGCCCTACAGGACATTATTGGGTGCTCCCTCTGTGGAGAACAGTGAATATTAATGAAGTGGCTCCAGTCACATTCCTTTTTGTGATGTTTTGTTAATCAGGGGTGACTTGTCCCAATCAGGACACCTAAATGCAATTTATTTGTGGTAGAGGTTGTGGGGGGAGCCCCAACACACTACAACCCCTCCGGCTCCCGCACTCAGCTTCATGGTGGGCAGGAGCCAGCAACAGCATACCACCATGATGAAGTATTCTTTTATGGTTTCCCACCCATGCTTGATACAGGTGGTGTTATAGCCTCCCAACCCTCAGACACAGGCATGGAGGTGGTAAAGGTCACCCATGGCCATTCTCAGGGCATGGCAGCTCTCCCCTACAACTCCTTGCCTTGGTTCGGGATCTCTGGTTGGCATCCTGGGGCCCAATTTTGCATCTACCCCGAGGCCAATTGAAAAAGATGTGAAGGGGTCCCATTAGTGTCCTCTTCCTGGAAAAAATAAACACATTACTCTTCCACCAAGCCCCAGGCCTTGGCCGACTCCCGGGTTAATCTTTCGAAGATGTGGTGGAGAAACCCAAGCTTCGACCCTCGCTAGGGATCAAAGAACCCCAACATTGAAAGGGCCATATCTTGGGCCCTGTTACGCCAATTTGGATGATCCTTGGCTCATTCTACTCCTGGTGGTGAGATATGGCCGCCAGGAACAGTTCCAGTAGGCCTGTTGGTCTCCAAGATGGCGTATGGGGAAGGGAGCCGGTTCCACTGGCTCCCTGCACCAGTTTTTCTCCTGTTCTTGGTCTCTGGTCCAGATTTTCACCCATCTTGTCCTCATGGGTTGGAAAGTGGCCAGCTTCCTTGGTCCTTGGAGAGACCCAGTAGTCCTAGGGTTGAATAGGGCAGAGTCTTTAGTCATTTAGGGCATGAGGGGGGTTTCATTCCAGTTGTCCATGGCTATTTCCATTTCCAGTAAAAATAACAGCACAGAAAGCTCTCTCTCTCTCCCTTGTACTAGAGACTTTAGATGGAGGTGGAAGGTTCTAGAAGCCAGACACCGCTGGTCAATCTTAGGGTGCCACATCACCTCTTCACCCCATCCAAACCCTCCTCACAGAAGGCTGGAACAGATCAAGATAGTGCCAAAAAAAAGTCACTGGTCACAACTCATCTGGAGCTTCAGCTCTGCTCCTCACTGACATCACTGCCATGGCCCATCCCACTAAAGGTTAAAAGTTAAAAGAGCAGCCTTCTGTATTGGCTCCAGTTGTCTTGGTTTACTACTTTGGTCAGTGGGATTGGGCTGTCCACAGCCCTGATACAGTGTGACAGATAATTGGCAGATACAGTTCTTCTTCCCCACCCCTTCCTGCTTAGGACCTGAGAGAGGAACAGTTAATTACTCATTTTGTGTGAGGAGGCCTTTGTTCCTTCAGCTGGTGAATAATGGAATTAACTTGGCCCACCAGGAGGACAAACTACCAAATCTCTGATTTTGAGCTGAGCCAGAGAAATGTGAAAACTCTGAATGACACATAAAGTGTACATGTGTGATCTTGGATCCCGGATATTTGAACTAGGCATATAATTTCCAACCCAGTATCATGTCTCACTTGACTTTGTAGGTGTAAGGGAAGTGATACTGCAATATAAGACAGATATCCTGTATTTGTATAATAACAATGTCAAAACACTGACAAAACAGTAAACCATACTGACTTTACCTATGAGTTCCTGCTAATATTATTATGCCTACCCCAGTTCAATATTTAACCCCGCAGAGCCCCTTCTGCACCAGGCTACCTGTACATGTGTAGTCTTATGTGTGCAGCCCTTACAAGTGTCCACACACATGTGCACACATATTCAAATGTAACCAGCCAAGGTCCTCTATGACAGGTGCTTTGCAGCAGCTTTTTTTTAAACGGGGACACTGGTGTTAAACACACACTCTGTTTACAACGTGTTAACATGGGTGACACAAGTAAAACCGGGTTATCAAAAAAAACACTCTTCTACCCATTTTACAAAATTCTGGCGCTGTGCTTTTATTATTCATTTATTACCAAACACATGAGCTAGTGAACGATTCCTAATCTGCATTTTGGAGTACATAGAGTAACATTCCATTAGTACTGTTCAATTACTACAAAATGCAATTTGCAGATCTCCATCCAGACAACTACACCTTTGCCTCTCAATCAATCAATCAATCAATCAGATATTTGTAAAACGCGTTACTCACCCGCGAGGGTCTCAAGGTGCTGGGGTGGAGGGGAGCAGCTACTGATCAAATAACCAGGTCTTGTAGAGTCTCCGGAAGGTCAGCAGGTCCTCGGTCTGTGGCAGGCGGATGGGGAGGGTGTTCCAAGTCTTGGCGGCGAGGTGGGAGAAGGATCTGCCACCGGTGGTTGTTCAGTGAATGCGTGGGATGGTGGCGAGGGCGAGGTCAGCGGAACAGAGCAGCGGTTGGGGGTGTAGAAGTTGAGTCGTTTGTTGAGGTATGCTGGTCCAGAGTCATGGAGTGCTTTGTGAGCATGGGTGAGGATCTTGAAGGTGATCCTCTTGTTGACGGGAAGCCAGTGTAGGTCCTTCAGGTGTGCAGTGATGTGGATGTGGCTGGGGATGACGAGGATGAGGCGTGCGGAGGCGTTTTGTATGCATTGGAGTCTCTTCTGGATTTTGGTCGTGGTTCCCGCGTAGAGGGTGTTGCTGTAGTCCACCCTGTTGGTGACTAGGGCCTGGGTGACCGTCTTTCTGGTTTTGGTGGGGATCCATCTGTAGATCTAGCGAAGCATGCGGAGGGTGTTGAAGCAGGAGGAGGAGATGGGTTGGCTTGTTGGGTCATTGACAGAGAGGAGTCCAGGATGAATCCCAGGTTGCGTGCGTGGTTGGTGGGTGTCGGTGCAGCTCCCAGCGAGGCTGGCCACCAGCAGTCATCCCAGGCGGAAGGGGTGAAGCCAACGATGAGGACCTCCATCTTGTCTGAGTTCAGTTTCAGGTGACTGCTCTTCATCCATTTGGCGACGGCCTTAATCCCTGCGTTGGTTTTGGCTGTGGCGGGGTCTTTAGTGAGTGAGAGGATCAGCTGGGTGTCGTCAGCATAGGAGATTATGATGAAGTCGTGCGATTGGATGATGTTAGTGAGTGGTGTCATGTAGACATTGAAGAGGGTCGGGCTGAGGGATGATCCTTGGGGTACACCACAGGTGTTCTTGGTGGCTTCGGATCGGAATGGAGGGAAGCAGACTCTCTGGGTTCTGTCGGTGAGGAAGGAGGTGATCCAGTCCAGGACTTTGTTGTGGATCCCTGCATTGTAGAGACGAGTGCGAAGGGTGTGGTAGCAGAGGGTGTCGAAGGCGGCCGAGAGGTCCAGGAGGATGAGGGCCACGGTTTCGCAGTTATCCAGCAGGGTCCTGATGTCGTCAGTGGCGGTGATGAGGGGGGTTTTGGTACTATGCTTGCTGTGGAATCCAGATTGGGACGAGTCAAGGGTGTTGTTGTCCTCGAGGAATTGGGTCAGTTGTCTGCTGACAATCTTTTCAACGACTTTTGCCAGGAACGGGAGCAGGGAGATGGGCCGGAAGTTCTTGAGGTCCTTTGGGTTGGCCTTGGGTTTCTTGAGCAGGGCATTGATCTCTGCGTGTTTCCAGCTTTCCGGGAAGGTAGCGGTCTTGAATGAGTTGTTGAAGATCTTGCGGAGTTGGGGTGCGATGATGGAGCTCGCTTTGTTGAAGATGTAGTGGGGGCAGGGGGCAGATGGTGAGCCCGAGTGGATGGTGTTTGTGGTCTTGATAGTGTCTTTGTCATTGATGTCGTTCCAGGAGATCAGGCGGCCGGTGAGACTGGGGGGCGGTGAGTCTGGGGTGTCGGCAGCTGTCGGAAAGGTCTGGCTGTTGATGCTGTTGTGAATGTCTGCGATCTTGTGGTGGAAGAAGGTAGCTAGAGAGTCGCAGAGGTCTTGTGATGGCGGGATGTCATTGGAGCTTGAGCTGGGGTTGGCGAGTTCCTTCACTATGTTGAAGAGCTCTTTGCTATTGTGTGCGTTGTTGTTGATGCGTTATTTGAAGGAGGTCTTTTTGGCCGTGTGGATAAGTTGGTGGTGTCTGCGGCTGGCGTTCATGAAGGTTGCATGGATGTCCAAGGTTTGCTCGTGGCGCCATTTCTTCTCTAGTCTTCGGTGGGTCTACTTGGATGTCTGAAGGTCGGCGGTGAACCAGATGGCTCTTCTGTCGGTGCTTCTGTTTGTGGGTTTTTTGATCGGGGCGAGAGTGTTGGCGCAGTCATCAATCCATTGCTTGAGGTTGCGGGCGGCTGTGTCAGTGTCGGTGTGGTTGGTCGATGTGTCTCGGGCGAGGGTGGTGATTAGCTGTTCTTCGGTGACCTTGTTCCAGCTGCGGCGGGGGATTCTTTGCTGGTGGTTGTATGCAGTGGTTCTCTTTAAAGAGAAGTGGATGCAGCGGTGGTCGGTCCAGTGGAGTTCAGTAGTGTGGCTGATGGAGACATGGCTGCTGGCGGAGAAAATGGTGTAGAGTGTGTGTCTGGCAGAGTGGGTGGGTGTTGTGACGAGTTGCTTGAGGCCGAGGTTGGCAAGGTTGTCTAGTAGTGGGGTGGAGTTGCTGTCTTTGGTGTTCTCGAGGTGGAAGATCAGGTCCCCGAGGAGGATGTAGTCTGTGGAGGCCAGGGCATGCATGCTGGCGGCGTCTGTGATGGAGTCGATGAACTGTGGTCGGGGTCTGGGGGGTTTGTACATGAGGGTTCCTCTGAGGGTGGTTTTGGGATCGATGTGGATCTGGAAGTGCATGTGTTCGGCGGTGCTGAGGGTGTCTTTGGTGTTGAACGAGATTCTGAGGGTGTTTCTATGGATGATGGTGATTCCTCCTCCCGTCTGTTGGCGCAGTTCCTGCAGGTGATCTTGTAGCCAACCGGGATGGCTATGGTGACGGCGGGTGCCAATGAGGAGTTCATCCAGGTCTCCGTCAGGAAGGCGACGTCCGGGGAGGATGTGTTGAGTAGGTCCCAGAGTTCGATGGCATGCCTGTGGATGGAGCGGGTGTTGAGCAGTATGCATCTGAGGTGGTTGTCGTCTGCTTTGGTGGGGTGTGCGGGCCATTTCGGCGTGTACTGACAGGTGTAGCTGCAGCATCGGCAGGTGAAGGGTCTGTGGATGAGCCTCAGGGTGGCCTGGAGGCAGGTGGGAGATTGACCGGCATTGAGTTCACGGAGGGTGTTGGCGTTGTAGCAGTGTCTGGCACCGTGGTGTTCGCGGGGGCCAGGGGTCTGGTGCTGGGCATGGTCCAGACACGGACGGTTGTAGACAGGCTTGTCTTAGGCATGCCTTCGATGCACCAGCGGAGTGCACGCAGTGCGCGGCCGCTGCGCAACCGCGCAGCAGCCGCCATTTGAAGGGGAGGGGGAGGGGGGAGATGGGAGAGGGGTGGTAGGGGGTGGAGTCATGGGACAGCGGCAGCGGTGGGAAAAATAAACCAAATTGGCGGAGCACCAAGAGGAAACTAACAGCGGCAGGCGCAATAAGGTGAAATAAACACACAGAGTGGGACAGGCACACTAATGAAAATTAAGCAGGCACACGAATAAAATTAAGCACCCAAAGAGCACGAATGTTCACAGAGCGAGGACTGGGGTCGGGCGGTATTCGAACCCTGACAATGAAGTATCAGGCTTCAGAGGCGCGGCAGTGCACAGCAGAGCTGCCGGGGAGAGTGAGGATCAGGGACCGAGGTCTGTGGACTCACCCGCGCTCCCCGAGGCGGCTGCCATTTGAAGGGGAGGGGGGAGGGACGTGTAGCTGGGAGGCGGGAGCGGGGCAGTAGGGGGAGGAGTCATGGGACAGCGGCGGCGGCAGGTAAAATAAACCAGAATGTGTGAGCAACAAGAGGAAACTAACAGCAGCAGGCGCAATAAGGTGAAATAAGCACACAGAGTGGGGCAGGCACACTAATGAAAATTAAGCAGGCACACTAATAAAATTAAGCACCCTAGGAGCACGAATGTTCACAGAGCGAGGCCCGGGGTCAGGCTGTACTCGAACCCTGACAACGAAGTATCAGGCTTCAGAGGCGCAACAGTTCACAGCAGAGCTGCCGGGGAGAGTGAGCTCCAGGGACCGAGGTCTGTGGACTTACGCCTCTCCTATCTTTTTTTTATGAACATCTTAGTCATGTGTGTGGAGATCTCTGCTCACATAGGTATTCATTTTTATTTTTTTTAATATGGGAGGGTCAAGGGGGAGTAATAGCAAAATGGCAAATAATTTGTACTAAAAGCTATTAATAAATATGGAGGTTTAGGGGGATTGAAGCTGGGGCAGAGGTAAGCACATGCTAATACCAAAATTGACCCACAGATGAGCGAAACAATTCCCATTCACAAAATACTTGTTTATTTCTACTCCAACTCTGATAGGGAAACAACATATTCAAATGGACGGTAGCTTAACCTTGGAGTAAGCCGAGCACCAGCCATGGTCAATCACTGCTCAATCACTGCTCCTTTAACACACTCCCATAAAATAAGACTAGAGGTAAATAGTAACAAGAAGGGAAACTTTTTTTCTATGGCTTATCAAGTTTTTAAAATTTCTAATAATTATTTAGTACAAGTCTCACACACATGGAACACACCAGTTAATGGTAGGTGGGGGGAGTGGTGGCTCAGGACTCAACCACCCACCCACAGGGGAGCCCTATTACAACACCATCTAATCACATGCAGGCCTATCACTTAAGAAATGAAGTAACATACAAAACAAGATCTTTGGATACACTATGTTGGATATGTTGGTCCCTTTTTATGGAGCACCTATTTAAGAAGGATAGATGATATACACAGGAAGGATGAATGACTTTGGCATGTCCAGGGAAGCACACATTACCATCAATTGCACCCATGTGGCACTTTAGCTACCTTTTCCACGATTGACACAGATACTACTGCAGAGGATGGTGTCCTCTGCAAGTGGGGTGGAGACTGTGCGTGAAGGGTGGGGGTGTACGTTCTTGGGGAGGAAATCTCTATCTACCACTACAAACAGAAAACTGTTTGCTATGTAAATGTAATGCATTTTCTTGTCATTAAGAGCAACTCTCTCACCACAACACCTTGTCCAATGGCACATGAAGAATTCCCTTTGCTTGGCCTCCTCTCCAACTGGTTGACTTGCTCCTAAGTACCACCTGGTGACAGCAGGAGGTTAATGGTTGCTTTAGTCCACACAGAATTGTGTAATCAGTGCATCATTTGGTTTAGAAAAATCAGGTCCACGAAGTTATTCCCTGCTCCTTAAGCATTAACTTACAATACTAGATTTAGGTGGGGGATATCAACCAGAAATGTGATTGCTATGAAAGTGAATGTAAAGCGGCAGTAATAAAAGACACATTAAATGAAGGGCTGGCTGAGGGTGTCACATAAAATGGGATCACTTCAGCAACTAAGCATTAACATTATAAAAACAAAAGGATAAACATCATAATTAATTCAGTATCGTAAATACTGAAATGCGGCGACTTCGGGAAGCAAGGTGTAGGACGACTGATTTATACCAATTAAAAGAAACAGACACGATCTTGTCTTGGTATCTTAAATAGTTTAGATTACTTTTGTTAACGTGGATTCGTGGAACATTATGGTCTTCAATGCTATATGATTATAATCCGTTGAGCTTGATTCTAAAATGATCATCAAGACAACTATATTTGAAGAAAATATACGATTAGTTTCATTTGCAAAAACAATCCAGAGATCCCCATAGACACCTGTCACAGTCCAACATTGAAGGAGCAATTAACCATGCATAAAAACAGAAAGTAGCAGGTGTACATTTGCACTTTAATTTGTTTTTGATTCACGTGGAAAATATTCCAATGGAAAACTCCCTTCTCATACATTCCCCCTGTGAGATTTGCTCACACTTTAAGTAGCACTCTGTTGCCCAAATTATTACATATGATTACATCCCTATGCAAGTATACATTTATTTTTCCAAAAGAAAAAATACGAATTCGCATAAGGACAGCGGGACCCTTGCAAAGCCAAGTTCAATTTAGATCCATACATGTCTCTGAAAACTGTGACATTATCTCTATTTGCCTTTTGCATAGTTTCACTATTTCTTAGCAGACATCTAACCCCTGTAATGGCAGATTTCCGGTATATCTGTTTTTTTACTATGTAGCATGCTAGACCATATAATAGCTGAGGCCTCGTTTGTGAGTAACATGTTCCAGGTTTGGAATTTTGCTCAACAGCACATTGAATTCTTGGACTTCAACATTGTAAATAAACTTACTATTTATTTAGCACTAATATTAGCATATGTAGATAATAGTGTATCAATTATACATTGGATTGTGAAGTTCATCTCAGGAATGGAACACAAAGTTTAGATGCCGATCTAGATTTTTCATAGCATCGTTGATCACGCAGAGAAACTTTGATTGTGAACCTTGTAGCTTAGAAAAATATCTGCATTTGAAGTAATTTCTTTAGCATTTCTACTGGCACAGAATAAAGTATTTCTATATATTGCTTTCTAACATAAACAAAAATACGAACACATTTTACAAATATGTCCTTTCTTGTGTCAGCAAAGTGGTAACTTTTAAAATCGAGCATTTGCATATGCAATAGTCTTGACGTTTTGAAAAGAGGGATGGCTAAGGTTGTTCACATAGGGCACATGTTGCATATGTTCACTTGCCCTGAACCCTCTCTTGTTTGAGCGTGCTAGATCCTTGATGTATTTAAAATTGTTCACATTAATGTCACAACATCATACAATGGATGTCTACAATATGTCATGAATTACCACCATTAAGCCCGTGCAGTATTATGCCTAGGTAGGCATGACGATGCCATGCATGCCTCTAGTATGCTAATAATTGCTACCATGCTCAAAGAGTCAGCATTAAACCAAGTGTGAACAGATTGTGTCATGAATGCACACACTATGTTAAACATTACCACTAATGTGCAATAGGAGGACGCAGAATCGAAAAAATGACAAATTGCAAGGGACACCACAGTGGCGTGAAAAGTCACATTATGCCATTGCCAAAATCGTGTGAGGGTCAGCATTATGCCAGCGATGAGGTCCGTTTTGACAGATGCCTATAATATGCCAATAATTAATTCAATTCTGTCAAGACCAGCATTGTGCCACAGATGCCCACACTATGCCAGTATGCAAGGATCAACAGTATGACCATGGTTGACAGAATTATTCCATCCATGGGTGCCCATTCTCTGTCTACAGCTAGCATGGATACTGTGAGAAAGGGGATTATTAGTTGGGTAGAAGGTAGTTCACCACAAGTAATACTGTCACTATTCTTGTCGGGTTTCTCTAATTAAAAGCCTGATCTCAACCCATGATAGCTATGGCAAAGAGCGGACAGGCTTCACTTAAGAAAATGTGTTACACATTTAGAAGTAACTAAACAGTTAAAAAGTCGAAAACACAACACAATACAAAACACACTCCAGTTTATAGAATCAATCAATAAGAGGGACAAAAGATATTCATTTTTAAAGTATTAAATAACAATAGCACCAAAATGTGTAAGTTCCAACTGCAGTGATGTGGTTGCGCTTGAGTGGTATCTAGCTGCGTTTTAAGGTTGACACAATGGAGTGCAGATCATATACAGAAACCAAGCTTGTCCCAGTCAGAAGTTTTGACTTCCAACTTAGGGCTGGGTTTAGGTCTTGACATATGTGTACGGACCATCAAAAATAGAATGCGTAGCCGCCCCTTGTTGTGACTGTTCCCCACCCGATTTATATGCTGGCGGTATGACTGATGAAACTCAGTCAACCCTTTTCTATCTCCATGCCTTCCAACTTCTCTGTTGACAGAGTAATGGCCTAAAAGCATCTGACAGAGATGTTTACAGCAGATATCCGCCGGACATATTATGACTACGCTCACCGCTGGCATAACCCTGGCACCGGACCCTCCACACCTGATCTGGTGGTTTAGTACATGAATAAAAGGTTCATGTAGAGCCCTTTTACCTTTTCCATTCACTCTTTCTTTATTGATCTTATGCTGCTTGGCTACAGTTAAGAGCACTTGACACGGAAGACCAGTCAAGACGTTGGCAACAGAACCACAGGTTTGTCATTTTTTTTTAATCGAAGTGTATTGTACTTACCGGTTTTCAAAGGCCATTGTGTTACTCTCTTGTAATTAATTTGTCACACAACTTAAACTACCCTTTTGCTTTTCTGTTCTAATATTTGTAGTTGTTTTTACAAATGTAATGAAATAAAACCGTGTATGTTTTGTTTGCTTTAATTTCATTTAGAATTGGCTTTATAATGAAAATAGTTATTGAAACATGCATCAATGCCCTTGTTTAACACCTTTTAAAATCTGTTGTCACTTTGACGTACGTCTCTGTCAATATGAAAGAAGTGCACATCAAACAGGCAATCTTTCCCTTTTCCATTTTTTGCTTGTCCAGTAGATAGAATTGACTCCATACTTTCCCAGAATATAGGATATTTTGCATACATGTGCATATGAATGTGCTAAATGTTATCAATACAAAAACATTCTCGTAGGTTTACTGAAATCATCTTAAAATAAAATCACATATATCAAGTATTAGATTATTAAATAATTATTGTAAACTACTTTAAAATTCAAGGTTGTCTTCTTAACGTACCTTAAAAAAAACGTACAGTCTCTTGATCTTATCAATTTAAAGCACCTACACATACTTATCTTTATACCTCAATTTAATATTTCAACAAATTTGGCCTACTTATCAAACATGTTGTTTTTTGTACAATAGTGTTTTGCATCTAAAAAATATAAACAAAACCATGGATATTAAAGCTAGATATGAAGATTACATTTTCATAATTCTATTAAGTAAAACAATGTAAATTTCAGCCCAATCTGGTCCCAAAATAAATTGTTTTATAATGTAACATAAAATATATCTGGGTACATTAATTAGTAAATGCGTCTTCCTGCCTCCTAATAAGCAGGCCGCAAAAATACCTCCTCAGAAGGGTGCTTGTCCCACTCCTAGAGCGGTTGTATATTGGAACAACGAGTTCCACAACCAGGACTGCCCTAACAACGAGGGCACTACCACTACCTCGTCTAAACCCAAAAAAATGTACCACGCATTCCTTTACCACGATTTTTCGTGGAAAAGGAGTGCGTGTTAAAAAAATTATTTTCAACTACTACCACAATCCCCCAAACCCTCCTGCCTTATAAAAACAAATTCCCCCCACAACCTATAATCAAACACTTTCACCCATACCCCCTAAAAACGAATCCCAAACCCCTATCTGCTAAAAATGAACTCAATCCAGTTAAAAGTAATCCCCCCTCATAAATAATCACGATTACCCCACCTCCTAAAAATGAACTCAACTTCTTAAAAACAAATTCCCCCCACACCACAAAGACAAACATAGCCCCATAAAAACTAATCACAAACCCCACCCCTAAAAACAAACTCAAGCCCCTTAAAACTAATATCCCCACCTTAAAAATAAATACGATCATCAACGCCCCCTAAAAATGATCTCAACTCCCTACAAACTAATCCCTCCCACACCTTCTAAACAAACATGATCACCCATACCCCCTAAAAACTAAACCTCAACACCTAAAAACTAACCCCAAACCCCCCACCTCCTGAATATTAACCCCTCTTACCTGTTCCTCAGAGACGCTCCTTCAAACTCTGCCCTGCCCAAACACTAAACCGAATCAGCTTAACCACACATGTCGTTGTTCGGGCAACTCATTATTTGGCTTGCATGATTCCGGAACTCATTGTTCCGAAGTCGTGGCAAAGGTCATTTCCCTCCTAGAGCAGGTGTTGCTCAGGATCTCAAAGAACTTAGGATGGAGGACTGATGGGTCTTTTTTGATGGGTCTAAGAGTGAATGTGTGTGATGTAGGTGTAAAGGCAGATTGGGTGGGAGATGGTGTTCTTGGGGAGGGACTGGGTGTTAGGATGGGTGTGATGTGCGTGATGGAATGTGTTGTTGGGAGAGTGTGTGTTTGTGTGTTCAGTGGTGGTGGTGGTGGTGCTTTGTTTGCGTTTGTGTGTGTTGTAGGGGAGTTAGGTGGCTGTTTGGCTGAGTTCCTTGTATTTTTTGTTTGATGTTTACATGACGGGTCATTTTTTTGTAGGTGTGTACTTGGGTGAGGGTGTGGAATTTGTAGGCTGTTTGGGTTTGTGATTTTTTGGGGATGTGTGCTGAAGTGTGTGTGGTTCCAATGCCTGTAATGGTGGTATAGTGGTGGAGCTTTGTGTTGGTAACTGGGATGTGGTAAAGTCTGTTTGTATGGTGCAGTTGTCTGTGGTGGTGGTTTGTGATGTTTGGTAGGTTGGTGTAGAATCTGGGTGTCTGTGGTGCTGGAGTCTTGTTTTATGTTTCTGTTTGTGTGTGTTGTGCGTGCTCTTGGATTGTGGTGGCTTGGGGCAAGGAGGTTGCTGGAGAATGGTGGCTGGAGGATGAGTGTGTGGAGAGGTAGGTTGCAGAGATAGTGGGCATTTGGTGGTTTGTGGGAGGCAGTTCTGTCTGAGGTGGCTTTGCTGCACACCAGGATGCTCTGAATGACTAACACAGCAGAGAGTATGTCATCCAGGAGCCGCATTTTACATTATACCCTGGGAGCACAACTGGCTTGTGCACCCGCTTTGTGTAGCCCCAGAGCTCAGATGCTTCTGTGTCCCCCTATGTAATAATGATAGCGGTGGTACACATGTAACACCAGCGATATCATGAGAGGGCATGCCCTCTTTTGCTTGGGGAAGTGGTCCTATGGAAATGAGGGATTCACTTTGCATCTGTACCTACGCAGGATTAGGAACGTGTGCACAGAGACAAACATGCCCTTAGGAGGTGCATTAAAATCCTGCAAAACAAAATTGGTGCACTTTCAGTGCACCTCCTAAAGAGAGCCCTCTGAAAGGGAGTCCACTGGACTTCCCAGATATCACCCTACAGGAGGGGGTGTGCAGACATTCACTGCACCTGAATGCAAACAGATCTCTCTTCAAAGTGTAGGCAGGTTGCCACCAGCACTGTCAAATACGTAGTGGCTTTGAATCAACCACTTTAAAGCAGCCACTCAGTATTTCACTTGAATGTGCTGCCTTGGGCACAGCATATCCTGTGTAATATTGCACACTTTCCTGTTTGCACCCGGTGTACCTTTTTGAAAGATCTACAGTGGCGCACACAGGGAAAGTGCGACGTAAGCATTATATGGTCTCAGGACAGCAACTGACCGGGTGAATTGTTGGCTTATTTCCTAGATGGCATCACAACAGATCCACAGACTCCTCAGAGAGCACTGCTTGGTGTACACAGGCAAGAGCTGAGATGCCTGTGGTGAACAAGACTCCAGCCCTTTTCAGGCCTGGGTAGTGGCATTCACTGAGGGGAAGTAGAAGGAATGGTAATGTTGGATCTGGCGGTGGTGGGCAAGGTTTTTAGTCCTCTAAATGTTATATGTCAACCACCACTTGGGGCTGGTCTGATGTGGAGTTCTCAGAATCAGTTGATGTGTTGGCCTCCTGGGAAACCCCATTACCCTACATGCCACTGGGTTCTTCAGTATCAGTGTTTCCACATTCTAACTCCTATGGTGTTTCCTAGCTTCTCGTCCAACACCTCCTTTGCTTGCTATGGAGATTGCTTATATGAGATTGAAAAGGTGTTAATACTATTTGCTATTTTTTTTTTCACTAGTATGCTCATTTAAAAATAATTAGCACATGTGGTTGCTCACAGGGCAGGGTGCATTGCAATTAAAATGTTGGATATGTACTTTTAGGTTGTACATGTCTTAGTAGTAAAAAAAACTCCTAATTAGTTTTCGCTGCTGTGAAGCCTACCTCTTCCGTAAGGCTAAAGTTGGGTTGCCTTATGACATTCAATGAGTCGCAACCTTAGATTGGGAACAGGTCAAGGTTAATCATTGGGCGGAGTTTGTGTAGCTGCGCTATGCAGAACTCCAGAAGCGGTAAAAAAACTCTGCAATGCTACGCGGTGTTCCGCGATCATGCAGAGTTGCTTGTTTCTGACGTTCGGCAACCTAGATTGCGTGTTCGGGGGAAATATCGCGCAAACTTCACCACGCGATTGCCAATGGGCATGGGCATCTTTATTTTCCACTCTTTGTTATGGTTCTGGGGCCTGTTTTTGAATCATTTAAAAACCTTTCAATCCTTTGTTTATAAAACTTTTGTCTGATCGTTTTTATTCAGTACCTATCCCTCTCTCTTCCTAAGTGTATATTTTGCGTTTGATTTAAACTTTTACTGTGTTTTTGTACTGTTTTCTATTGCTTGCTTTTTATGTTTTTTTATTGCACTACTTCTCCTCCTGACTTTATTTTTTACTTCTAATTCTTTTTCACCTCGCCTTCACAGAACCATGGCTAAGGGTAAGAGTGCGACCAGGGGACTCCTTCCTTGAGGAAGTCAGCGCCCAGAAAGGGTGCAGGCCCAGGCCTTATTCTCAGAGGTGGAGGTAGCTACCCTAGTTTTTTTCATGGAGCGCCACCTCCCCTTAAGCTTGACAGTAGGCGGCAGGCCTGGTTCCGGGTATGGGATCCAGAAGCATCACCGTCAGTGGGCAAGGGTGCACCGGTCAGTGTTTCGCTGCTCTAAGATCCAACGCACCCACAACCGGCTGACTCACCGGTGGTCCACGATCCTTGACCAGGAGCAGGACCTGCTGGACCTGCTAGGTGTTGAGGTGGAGGGGCTTGGTGAGTAGCTAATTTACTACTATTGTGTGGTCTGGTCTGTGTTATTGCGAATATTATTTTTTTCCCAAATAGCTTGAATGCTGCTGCTGCTTACATGCTGGCAAGTTAAGTTTAAAAATCTAATAATTTGTGATAGTTATTCCTCTAGACAGGTGAAAGGTGCTACTAATCATGTTTGCAAGTTTGTGCATGCTTGGGCTGATTATGTAAGAGAGGTTAGAAAACTTAAGTTAGATAATGCTAGTGAGACTCCTTTCCTTTGTCCTGTCACTAAGATAGTGGTGGTTGGTAGTTATTATAGTTTGTTACTTAGTATTAGTTGGCAATTTTTTAGCGGTCCGCGTGACACGTCTGCCGTCATGTGCTGCTGACAATTTTTGTCTCTTTACTATGTCTTACATGATCAGCATCCAGGGGTAAGAAGACAAAGGAGTCTGCTGAGGTGGGAGCTGGAGGTGCCTCCCAGGGCCAGGGTGGCTCTTCTACAGATGGCTCTGCTGCTGGCCCCAGTAAGTCCTCCTGTTGTTAATATTAATAATTATTTTCCCCTAAATTTACTGCACCTTATGTTTTCAAACTATTATTTCCGTTTCCTAATTCTATTTTTTACCAAATTTTCACCGATCTGTTTCTAAATTCTTGTTATCCCTGCTTTACCTGCCTACTTAGTTATTATATTTCTAGTGTCTGTTTTTTTATATCAATCTAACTGCCTCTGACTCTGTACTACTATTAGTCTGTCTGTAGAATGCTTTATAATTTATTCAGTTTTCTCAGTCAGCTTTCCCTCTCACCTTATATTTTGTGGACTGCCTAGTGATGGTACTACTGTAAGACTCAGAGAACTTATTGGTCCTTTAGGACTAGTAGTACTACTACTCTGCTGTGCAGATTGCATGCCCAACTAAGGTATTCAACGCATGTTTGTTGAGATTAGAAGGCTTTTTATTACTTCCTTTCTCATGCTCAATTAGTAAATAAAATGATGGTCACGTTGGACACACCAAAGTGGTGTATTTTTATTTTTTCTTGCCTAGGCCTAGTACTATTGTTATTAGCATCAGCAGTTGATTGTGACCAACTGATTACCATTCACCATGGCTGGAAGGAAGTATGAGGAGGAGAAGGGTACAATTATATTTTCCAACCAAGAGAGAGGACTCAATACTAAAGAGACCTCATGTCCGATTGTCCTCCCAGTTTGCCACTCTTTTCTTTTTAAAAAGTTTTCAAACTCAGATTCACCAATTACTCTAGCCACTGCGTCCAGTTCTTTCGGTTACCCTCTTCTTAAGAGGCTTTTCAAAAATTGACACCAACAAAATGTCCAACTCGATATTTTATTATTTTTGATAGGATAGGACATACTACTGTCTACTCTACTCTAGTACCCGATTTGTACTAGTGATGTGCGGCGTATGTATGTATTGTATTTTTATTCTTGCTAGTAAAAAAAAATAGGGGGAGGCGTATATGGCATCTAAAAAATGTGTAATGTTTTTTCTAGGCGTACCGACCACCAGTGCTGGGGCCAGCGGTGAAGGTGACACCAGCCAGAAGCGAGCAGATGCGACAGCTGCAGGGTGGGTGAGCCAGCAGCAGTGGTGGGCGGTGGTAAGTTATATTCCTTACTTATTGACAATGCACACTCACTGCAAGGGTGTACACTGTACTGTGGAGAGAGACTAAGTTGTTGTGAACAATGGTTGAAGAACACACCCTTTTCTTCTATCTGACTTCAACTCAGCTGGGAAAGTTTTATGAAAAAGACCAAGAGTTATACAACCTTGATGGATGGGTTGAACAAAAATAGAAAGAAAGATGGAAGGAGGAAGGACGGGTGACATGTAATATATGACTGGCTGACAAGGATGAGTGGGTGTAGGAAGGGGGCCCTGGATGCATAGGTGGCTGATAGGATGTATGGGTGGTTGAAGGATAGGCGAAAGGTGAAAGAATGCTTGCCTCGGTGGGTGAAAGTATATGGATGATAGGAATCCTCCGGGTGGTTTGATGGGTCAGACTCAAAGGCAATCAAGAATGCATGCATGGTGGTTTAAAAGAAAAATTATAACTGTATGTTGTTGGTGAAAGGTTTGTTGAGAGATTATGAAGAATGTTAGCCATGTTTACTGTGAATGAATGGATGCCTGGATGGTATTCAATAATAGCATAGGTGGAGACTGTCACTGGAGGAAGAGAAAGTGAAAGAAAATAAACTGTGCCAAAGTAGCAAAGCCAAAGGGGAAGATAAGAATCAGATTAGAATAAAAAAATAATGCTAGAAGAGCAATGAAATGATAAATGGATAAATCGCTGGGAAGAGAAACAAGGACTTTTTTAAGGTTTTTGATTCAAGGTTGTATTTCAGAATACTCCATTGACTCACAGAAGTTTGCAAGCGCAACATATAGATTGTGTATGTATGTACCCATACCCACCAATTATCAGTCACCTCTCTCCAACTCCGAGGCCCACTTCCTATCTATGTCATTTCAACCGTGTCAGCCATGGGTGGCCTATTGGCTGCATGGTTACAAAATTAATCAATAGTAACTCACGTCATCCCATATATAATAAATCAGATATCATCTGCCTTGTTGTGGTAATCAGGGTGAAAGTGAAATTGAGCTGTTGCCATTGATGCACTAGAGTATGGCCATAATAGAAAAATAAGATAATTGTGTAGTTGTAGACTACAGCTGTCCCACCTGCAGACAGCAGTAAATAAAATGAGCCTGTGACATGAGTATGTCTGTCTAGGGCACAAACTGACTGAGCTGGCATGCCTATAAGGTTAATTTAGCTAAACAAGAAAGAGAAGAAGAAGACTTGCCTACACCATAGTGCCAAGTAAAGCCTGAAATTCCCACAATTGATAGAGGCCAAGGAAGTGGGAGGATACCACAAATGTTATGTACTGTGTTTGCTAGTGCTACTATGCCACTATAATTTTATGTGTATAATTAATTTTGTGTTACTGTTTTGCTAAGAGTATTGGTTACAACTGTCTTTTTTCTTTCTTGATATAGCTTCTCCTTACCAACCGAAACAACCAAACAGGAAGTAGTTAGCAGCCATGACTCGGCAATGGAAGCTGGAGGCCATCCGTGCGGAATATCGGCGACTTGTGGTTCTGGTGGAGGAGGAGGCGGCAGCTGTTGCAGCCTCCTTCCATGCCCAGTGCCCCAGTAAGGGTTTATGGACATGGACATTGGACTCTTGTGATGAACATTGGTTGGTGTTAGGGAGAGTGGTGGGTCATGTGTTGTTGTGTTTTATTAGCGTTTTTGTTAGAGGAATAAATTATTTATAGTTTACATATGATATAAATGTTTTGTGTGGGGTTAACTCTTTTCCTTCACATGGTTTCCTTTGCTGCAGCAGGGCCGCAGCCAGTTTTTGGAAGTGATTGAAATAATCTGCTTATAGTGTAACATACCAACAGATAAATGTGGCACCCTCACTTGTGACCTTTCCTGCTAGTACTGTCAGTATCTCCTCCTAGTCTATGCAGTCTGCAACTAAAACCCCTATATACTCGAAAGGATGTGGGTGTGTGAATTAATGAATTAATTTCCATAGTATTATGCCTCCTGTGATTTATGTTTATACTTAGACGAAGCGATGACTGCATGGTGATGCTTTGGTTTCCCAAGGGACCATGGTAGTGATAGTACTAGTAGACACTGACAGTAGCATTTGCAAAAAAAGGAAATGAGACAGTCAGTCGCCTGAGGGAGACTCAGGAACGAGTAGTAGAAGTACAGTACACAAGAAGACTACCAACCAAGAAACCATGCTGATGATAAGCAGTGGTAAAGTAAAATAAACCAGAATCCTTCGAGGGCTAGCCTAGTACAAGTTACAAACTGAAGTTGACTCGAGCTATGATAATGAAGCGGACAAGCGGCTTCATAACCTTTAGTGCTGAAACTGGGATCATTGATGTTTTGATGCTGGCAACCAATTATATTATTATGATGGATTATGTAATGTTCCTCTGGAAAAAATAAATTGAATGTTGAATACTGTGCATGGGTGGGCAATCTAATATTGCCAGTGCAGGCTAAAGTATATATACTTAGAGCAGAAGAAGATCCTCGCCCTGCCTTGTGTTAGTGTTGCTTTCACCACATCCGCTCCATAAAGTGTGTGATCAATAATTGGTGTAAATTTAATTTAGTCACACCTCAATAAATCACACAGCCTGGGGGATGAGGGCTAGGGGTTCGATGAATGGATGGGAAGGGGATTTGAGGGAAAGGTTTGACAAAGACAAGCACTACACATGGACAACACACAATCTTGGCAGCCGACCATCATAAACCTGTTGAGAGAGAAAAAGGAAATGCAAGCATGATAATGACTTGATGAGTAGTACTAGACTAGTAGTACAGGGCAGCAGTATATTCTTAATTATTATTATTCAATTGCCTTGTCTGCCCCTGGAGAAACCCAAGTTACATACATTTTATTTTCTGTTGTACCGGACTTCCTTTGAAATCTAGCAAAGAAACTTAAAAATAAACTATAGGAGTCAAATATAAGCAAACATAAACAACAACACACAGAGTCGTCGTTTTTGAAGAGAAAAAATGAATCAAATGAAAATATACCATAATTAATGTCAAATTGGGAGTTTCATCTTGGCATTCCTCTTGGTCTTTCTTGGACAGTCCGTCCATCAATCTTGGGTGACTGCCTGGCGGATGCTGCTTGGTAAGGTAAGTGTGAGTTGTTTTTCCCAGTATAGCGCACGGTAAAGGCCAGCCTGTATATGGAAAAACGAAAAGGATATTGAAAAATCAAGGAGAAAAGTAAAGTTGAACTGCATAAATTAAAGAGTGCAACAAGAAAACTTATAGATTCGGCATGGCTAAATCATATCTGTTTCCAGCAGTTACCTCCAACAACTCGAGCAGGCCCACCCACCCAACCTCCACTTAGCTTAGATTTCTTTGAGTCAGACAGCACTGAGCCCTTTACACACACACAGCAGCATAGCATTTTCCAAATTAAGTTACAAACTCAATGCACTGCTGTCAGTAACACCACCACACTCGCCTCCAACACTACACAGACATGTAGGGCTGGTGTTGTTGTTTACCTTTTAGG
Organism: Triturus cristatus; assembly: GCF_964204655.1. Lineage (NCBI taxonomy): Eukaryota > Metazoa > Chordata > Amphibia > Caudata > Salamandridae > Triturus > Triturus cristatus. The sequence goes on along the minus strand of NC_140587.1, from coordinate 343,226,232 downwards.
CCACTTCATGAAACGCCCCGAGTTATTCCAGCAATCATCTCCGATCCTGCTTACTGACTGCGAGTATGGCATGGTCATGGTGTCCAACTCTACAGTGTCCCGAGTGAGTTCAGAATCAAAAATGCAGTGGATCGACCTGTAGTTGTACAATTTTGTTATTGAACAACAAAAAGGGAAACATTGACTTGAGTCACTTTGTGTGTAGATTAAATACTAGTAGACATCATGCACAACACAAACACCAATCACTCGTCAGCGTGCAATGCATGCCATCATTTTTACCTGTTATTCCAAGGCAATCCCTCTATGTTCAGAAAGGCGGATGGATATATAGTCAGGTTTGCAGGGACTGGAGGCAGGCATATATTTCACATTTGTTGTACTATTCTCCGTCCAATGTCTTGAGGGAAATGGATGGAGGGCGAGTCAGGACTCAAAGGAGTGGACTTACTTCTTCACTTACTGCACACAATTGCAACTCCAAACTGGCAATTAAAGAGTAAGACGGTGGTGATGGATTTGTTGTGTTTCGAACCAGAAAGACAGTGACACACAGATAATAAATGTAAATATTATTCCTTAGCTATAGCTTTTTGGGGGAGTTTTTTTGGGTGTCTAAAGAAGAAAGAAAGTAACTCGAAATCCTAGTCCTCAAACTCTGGTCATTCACCCAGAAGCAGGTCACCTAACAAACTACTTCCATGACCTGAGTCTCTGTCATCATCTTCCTGCTGTGCTACTTCAGTGCTACTTCAGGTATGGCATAATATGGTGGTAAAAGTGCTGATTCATTTTGATCATGGTTAACCTTACCATGTTTATTTCGGGCGAGAGACTGGTCCTTCTCACTGTCCTGACGGCACCAGCAGCACTGAAAACATGCTCAGAAGAGACACTTCTGCTACAGGGCAAGCCAGATCGTTTATAGCCAGCCTGCTGAGCACTGTCCATTGGCACATTTTCCCATACCAATTTAGCAATGGGTTTTGATCAAAGTAGACCTCTGTTGGGTCATTCAGAGAGGCCGTGGCCATCCACTCAATGCTCATGGGTGCTCTGCTTTGCTCTGCCTCTTTTGCCTTTGCCTCAGCACTGGATTTAAGCCTTGCCTGTAGAAACCATTCCTGTGCCTATTTGGGGGCTGATGCTCCTGTTCTTGTTGTTGTTCTTGGTGTTGTTGGCAGTTTTGGCTGCTGTGAGCAGACCGCAATACCCTAAGGCTCTGAAGTTGAACTTGAAGCCGGCTGCCCTGCAGTACTTGTTTTGTCCTGGAGGAGCGGGCCTCTAATTCCTGGCTGTTATTTTTCTTGCTGACTGGCTTCCACAGCTCTCCAAGTTTTGTAGTTGGCAACATCCCCGTCTGAAAAAGGAATGAAAGTCTGCAGTAATGGTTTGTACCGTGGATCAATTGTCACACAAATGTATTGGTTGGATGACACAATGCATCTTTGCACCCTTGTATTTTCAGATAAGCCAAGGGTTAAGCTCTCCACCAACTCATATGATTATTTTTTCCTTCACACCTGCGAACGTTGCAGACACCCCCTTTAACTGTTCCTGTAGCATGTGCAAAAATGGGATTGCTTGGCCCATAGTACAGTCCTCCTTGCTGACTTCACATGTGAAGGCCTTGAAAGGAAGTAGCATCTCTGTCAGGGGATCCCTAGGCCCCATTGGTCCATCTCAATGATCATGCCTTTCACAGTAGCATCCCCTCTTTCCATGACATCTTCATTGATTGGTCTGCACTTCTCAAACAGAAGTTCAGGCATGAAATGAGTTGAATTCCAAGGTGTTGGCACTTCCTGGATGAGCTTTAGCTGGCATTCTATTATCATGTTGAATGATCCTCAACTGCTTCCAGGCTTTAAAAGAATAGCTGAAATGTGTGCAGATTCTTCTGCAGGTGGTCAGTAAGTTGCTGACTCGGTCTTCTTTTTTCAGAAAGTCTTGAACGATAATGTTAATGCAGTGTGCCAAACACAGGACCCTGAAATAGCCACCATCGGCAATGGCCTTATCTCTATTACTGCCATTGTCCGTGGCAACAAAACCAATGTTAAGCCTTCTTGGTCGCAGCCATTCAAAGACCTTGTTGTTAAAAGTCTTCCAAAATGGTTGCAGTAGTATGAGATTTGTCCATGACAAACATGGCTACAGTTGCTTGTTTCTGAACGGCATTAAAAATCTCAGCAGTGTCAACACCTGCAGCTATCGTTTCTCTAACCCGCAAAAAAGAGATCCAGTGTGCAGTGATGCACATGTAATCAGTGGCTTGGCAACTGGTCTACATGTCTGTTGTCAGGTAAATAATGGGAACTGCACTCTGCTACAAAGCTTGTCCAAGCAATTCCAGCATGCCGTGATGTAGTGCAGGATCAGCAACCATGGCGAAATGGGACGGGCTTGGAACCTTCCATTTTGGGCAGATGGCTGCCACAAATTCAAGAAAACACACCCCTTCCACAAAAGAAAAAGGGAGGAGGTCCAGCGCTAACATTTTAGCCAGCTTTGCGTTGTACAAACGTGCCGAAGATTGGTTGAGTTTGTACTGCCCCTCCAACCTAAACATGCTGAGAATGGTAGCCTGGATTTTTTTCTTTTCTGGTGCGACTGATGCAGGTGACTTATTGACGCCAGATGTTATTAGGCTCAATGCACATTTTTTAGGTGTGGTACTCTCTTGCCTTGGACCCCTTGGTATCTCAGCCTGACTTTTGTGCCATTGCTAGGTTGCTGATAATGATATTGGCGGTACCACTGCACTGCTGGGGACAGGGCTGCTATGTGTAACAGAGAAAATGTATCCCTCTTGTTCACCTTACACCGTGATCGCATCTTCTTCTTCTTCATTCCCTCAACCACCATGTGCAATTTTTGGGCCGCTAAGGTGTGCCTCCCACTGGACCAAGTGGTGTTTTCTCAGATAGGTTGTTTGGCCTTCGGTACCATAGTTTGTACCAAGTTTACCCTGACTAACACCTTGTCTACAAATGGAGCATATAGCAATGATCACCTCCTTGCTAACCGAAATAAATTCCCAAACCGGGGAGGTAATTTTCCTGGCGCTAATGGTGCCACTTGCAATCTCGGATGAACTGGTAGGTGGGCATGACATTTGACTCTCTGCAGTACCTACTTCTACTGAGGTGGTTGTGGTGGATGTAGGTCGCTGCCAGTGAAATATGGAAGCTGGAGGTGGTGTTGGTGGTATCATTTGTGTTGGTGGTATCCATGCCACATCCCTCTCAGCAATTTTGGATGGGGTATTGTTGCTCTCCACTGGGGCAGGACTAATGTCCATGATGACTGGCTCGTTATCATCCTCCTCTTCTACATCTACCTCCATAACTCTAAGGCTTTCTGGAACCTTCCTTTACCCTAGACTTGTCTCGTGGCGTGTCTCACTCTCAGACTGAGGTGCCTTCCAATTGGCGTCTAGATCATCAGAAGGGGGCTTGCAGAAGAAGTTGATGGAGTAACCCTTCTTTTCCTTGCTGAGGATCTTGAAGACAATGGATCTTCTGAAAGAGTGGCTTGCTCTTCTTCTTCCCCTGTAGGAAGCTCGATCTCCTGAACTTCACCTACTTTGAGAGGAACAAATACTATTGGGGTGGTTGCAGCTGTTGTTGCCCACTTCTCTGAGTTTTCTGCATTGATTGGGTGCTACTTTGCGATAATGATAAGTCAATTTCAACATCTCTGCTTGTCAGCGCTGGACTCGTGATTAGATTGGCTGTTTCTGCGACAGACATGGGCTTGGGCCTAGTTTGGTGGGATGGGTCCACTGATGCAGGGATGCTGCTCCCAGCTTGCTCCCGGACACCACTGCTGCAAGAGCAATTTTTGGTTTCCCAAAAATGGTCTTGGGTGACATACCGCTCTTGGTAAGTGGCAGTGCCTTTTTCTCACTGGCAACTTTCTTGGTACTGGACCTGGTACCTCTCTTTGGGGCCATCTTGAAGATGTCAGCAGCATGCAGTGGCACAAGATGAAGAGATGTCTGTGGTCACACGTCACATGACGTTGTGCGCAGCAAAACATGTGTCTATCAGTACAATGGGTGATGTTGTCTCCTCCTCTTTTGTGCACCTCAAAGCAAAGAAGCAAGAAAACCATCAGTGAAGCACGGGCATTCATTGTTGTGGTTCAATTACTACTAGTAGGAACCAACAAATATAATATATAACTTAGTGTGTGGTCACACTTGTTAGTGTTATTAATATTATTAAATGTATTACATCAGTTATTAAAAAAAAATAACAATCCAGTGTAGCCATGTGTGAGACTTTTACAACAACCAGTGCTTTCATGGTTGGTGTACTGTAGTGTATACTCAGGAAGGATAGGAAAGAAGAAGAAGAACAACAAAAAAATACAAATGTAACAGACCTGGTTTGGCATTGTGCATCATGTGGGATGCAGCATTCAGGGAGCTGCAGCTGACAATGGATGGAAGCAATAAGCCAAGAGGAACAAAGGAAACATGCAGGCCTATGGCAAAAGCAGTAAAGCACACTAACTGCCACCACAAAATCGTCATCAGCCACATGGTCACTCACAAGTCCCAATAACAACAAGCAGGAGAACTGGAAAACAATGAACTCAAGCAGGCATATATGGAGTTGGACACAGACTTTACAAAATTCCCCGTGGCCACATGGGGAGGCTCAGCCACGGCAAATGCTGGCCCACTATTACAAACACACTCACACACTGGCCAGACAAAGGAGGCATGCTACACAGCACAGGTTTAATGCAACAATTCCAAAAACGAAAAACCACAGCGCTAAAAAAGGTTTACAAGTTACAACCACACACATCCAACAATGGCATTTATTTAAAACACATAAAAAAGTGAGATACCCCAAAAAATTACATTTTGCATTTCAATCCAATGCCATCCATGCCCACAATTATTTTTAAATTCCACAGACAGCACAGAAACAGTTGTTTCATGCACCTATGGGTAGCTGTGGGCCTATTGGTTGGAAAACCAATTCACAGACTAAGCCACATAGTGAATCAATTTGAATCAATAATATTGCAAATTTATTAGAAAATGTTGTTAAGTGTGCTACATTTTTTGCTGGATAAAAGAAGAGAAAATTTCATGCAAAACAACAACCAGCAAGAAGGTATGCCTATAACAAAAAAAGGCTTGCAGGCCTAATACAGAAGAACACTGGCTGCCTTTCCAAAATGGCCTCCAGCCACATGACCAGGCCACAATAACAAGAAAGGGAAGACAGGCAATGCAGGCCTATGGCAAAAGCACACTGGCTGCCTTTTGAAAATGACCTACAGCCACATGGCCAGGCCACAACAACAAGAAAGAAAAGACAAGCAATGCAGGCCTATGGCAAAAGCACACTGGCTGCCTTTCAAAAATGGCCGCCAGCCACATGGCCAGGCCACAACAACAAGAAAGGGAAGACAGGCAATGCAGGCCTATGGCAAAAGCACACTGGTTGCCTTCACAAAATGGTCACCAGCCAAATAGCCAGGCCACAACAATAAGAAAGGGAAGGCAGACAATTCAGCCCTATGGCAGAAGCACACTGACTTCTCAAAATGGCCGACAGCCACATGGCTAGGCCACAACAACAAGAAGCAATACGCCAACAGGCACAAAGGAAAGACATGCAGGCCTATGGCAAAAGCACACTAACTACCACCACAAAATGGCACAAGCCACATGGATGCTCACGATAGTAGTGAGGTTGGTGGATTGATTGCAGACATTGCTAAGTTAGCACAAGGTTGGCTGCCATGCTGCTGCTTTTGCGAACGTTACTACACAACTTTGATTTCACTAAACTCTGCTTGTGTCTGTTCACATGTGAACCGTCTGCCTTTCGCGTTCCTTGCTGTTCTCTGTGGTTTTCATCTGTACATGATGTGCAAGGTCAAAAACCAATGTCCCTTGTTATTCTGCTCTGGGCAGTCCCCCGCACCTAGACATAACATGAAGCACAGCTGCACTGCTGAAAATCGAGTGCTTTTAATATTGCATTCCTGCATGTTGGACGCATTTGGAGAAAAACCTGTCCAGAGAGAAGAACTGTGCTTGTCCGGAGATGTAAACCTCTACATATAGACTAGAGGTATGAAGTCCCCTGACAAAGCCCAGCACTGGGAGGGTGGCAAGGCACAGTAGGCCATTTTCTACCAGCTTTATAAAATGATATCCCCGTTCATATTCTATGGAATTGTAACAATGCTCACTATATTGAGTTTATGCATTCTGCTGTTAGTAATAGCATGTGTACTGCATTTTAGAGCACGTAAGTTAAAATAAACATTTTAAACTATACTGTGTCTCTGATTACTCATGTTGTGGACAAGTATGAGTGAGTGAGCAAAAGAGTGTTCTTGCTCCCGCGAATCCTGAGAGAGTGGGAGTTACATGTTCTGGGTTGTCTAATCATTGGTAGCTTCGCTGTAGTACGGAGAACAAATGACACACTATAGCTAGTCAGAAGGCCTGGAAAACAATGAACTCAAGCAGGCCTATATGGAGTTGGACACAGACTTTACAAAATGGCCCCTGGCCACATGGGGAGGCTCAGCCAAGGCAAATGTTGGCCTACTATTACAAACACACTCACACACTGGCCAAGCAAAGGAGGCATGCTAAATAGCACTGCTTTAATGCAACAATGCCAAAAACTAAATCCACAGAGCTAAAAATGGTTTGCAAGTTACAACCACACATATCCAACAAAGGCATTTATTTAACACACATTAAAAAGTGAAATACCCCCAAAAAACATTTTGCATTTCAATTCAATGCCATCCATGCCCTCAATGATGTTAAAATTCAACAGATACCACAAAAACAGTTGTTTCATGCACCAATGAACAGCTCTGGGCCTACTGTCTGAAAGGCTTATTGGCAGACTACTGGGCTAGTGAATTAAATAAATGTTGCAAATTGATTTCCACAATTGGAGAAAATGTAGTGAACTGTGCAACATGTTTCGTTTATAAAAGAAGAAAAATTACTTACAACTATGCCCCTACTGAAACTAAAGGCCATCCACCATAAAAAATTGTTTTTTTTAAATGATGAAAACTACAAAAAAACTAGGTGCATGGCCCCAATCAAACAAACAACACCAATTTTCTAACTTACTTGTAAAATGTCAAATTTAAAAGTCCAATGATATATGATGTAGCAGACACAAAGAGAGATCCTTCCAGTGCCAGTCTCCAAATGAAAAGTGAACAGGAGATGGACAAAGCACTGGGAGGAGCCTGCTGGACAGGAACAGGAAGTTGGAGACTCTGGGGCACTTCTTTCTGCTTAAAAAAAGTAAAAAAAGAAAAAGGACTCCTTGCACAAAAAAGTACAGTCAAATGTCTATCTGAGGAGTTTTTTTGATCCAAATCGACATTTCGAGAAGGTTTTGATGTTGCTCGGGAGAGAACCTTCTCCAGATTGCAGATTTTGCATGTTCCGGATCGCGTTCTTCACAAAATTTCTACCCGAAGTCCGATGGTGCGCCCGAATGACATATTCGTGATTGCAAACTCTCACAGGACTGTGCGGCCGGCTAACAAATCTCGTGGCGCTCGCGAACGGATGGGAAATCTCTTAGTGATCACAGGCACCAGGTAAATCACTCCTGCGTGAAAACACATTTTGGGAACGTGAACAAAAAAAACCTCTGCACCATTGCGGAGTATTGAGTTGTCGGGCAACTCCGTGTTCTACGCTGAATGCAGAGTTGTGAAAAATCTGCAAACTCCGCGAGCAGAGCAATTTTACGCCCAGTGTTAGTCAAGGTTTCATGTTTGGTATCTGAAGAATTGTACCTTAAAATCCTCTTGAATGAAAAAGTCTGATTTTAAGTTACAATTCGGAAAATGACACTTTTAGGGGAGGAACTGGCCTGGCAGTTTGAGCTGAAATGTTGCCATGGGGAGCAGGGTCAAGACTGATTTGCATATAGCTGGGTGTAAACTGGAATGGTATCGGGAGCAAAAAAACGATGGATTTAAGCCCAGATGTCTGTACTGGGGTGAATGTTTGACATTGATCAGCATTCTGTCCATCAATTGTTCTTTTTGCATTTGTCACCCCAAGTGGGAAGGGTATTCCCAGACATGGGTCCCCTGAGCTCCATGCCACTGGAGTCAAGCTAGCCTGACTGACCCAGGAGGTTTGTTTCCGGTCCATGGAGGACCTGGCCTTGCAGTTTGGGCTAGACAGTTACCATGGGGAGCAGGCTCAAGACTGATTTGCATATGGGTGGCTTAAACTAAAATAGCATGGGGAGCAAAAAAACGAAGGATTTAGGCCTAGATCTCTGTACTGGGGTGAACGTTTAACATTGATCAGAATTCTGTACATCAATTGTTCTTTTTACTTTTAGAAAGTTGGCATTTTCGTGCCCTAACTATTTCATTGATACAGTGGGGTTGCCGACAAGGGATTTTGTTTGTGATAGCTCAGTTCTATTTCTTAGCAATTCATTTCAAGGGTGTATTTCAAACTAATTAGACACCAACAATAAATGTTATCCAAAAGCAATTTTTCAATAAAATGTGCACACACGGGAATTCTTTTTTGTGAATGAAACACAAATCTTTTTATATAAATCAGGGTAAGAAAGGAGTACAAAAGAACCATTGGTTACAAGCAATAGAACATGAAAGGCAGGTTAAATTAGATCCACATTTCATTAAAAAACATCTATTTCCAAAATAATTGTAACAGAGAATAATCTCATTGATGAGACAAAATCAACTGCATTTATCTAATGTTGTGGAATTAGATGATGGAGTCGACGTTTCGGTCTTGGATGGCAGAAGTCCGTCAGATCATCTTCAGGACAGTTAATTATTGCATGTTTAGACCCTTTGTGAGTTCAAATGATCCCACGTAACGTGTTTTTTTGTTTGTGTTGTTGTTGTCTGGGCGATTTAGCTGATATTGTAGCCTATCAATTTATGAACTTTCTCATGCCAAGCGATTGGGTGGGGGAAGTCCTTGCTCGTTCTTTTTCAAGAGCTTTGTTATTTCTGGTTGTCGTACAGGATTCGAACAAATCTGCCAAGGTCAGGAACGCCTGCATCCTGTTCCTGAGTCACATGACTGGGTGTAGTTGGCAGTTAGATTTTGCCTATTTCTCCCTGACAGCCACAGAGTGATTAGGTGTGCCTGGATGGGCCATCACTGGTACGATGGGGGGTGGAGCTGGTGACAGCCCCACTTGGAACTGAATAGGCTGTGCCCTGCCTTCATGGAAAGGATTTGGCACCACTGCATTGTTCATACAGCCAGTCTAGACCCAGGGCATGGGAGGCAGGGAAATTCAAGCACTTCAAAAGGAATTCTCTAGAAACCTCTTCTACTTCAAAGAAGGCCCAAGTAAAGAAATAGGACCCTCAGACCCACTCGTTAGTTCATGTTCTGGAACTGTGGAAGGATTCTCAGAGGACTTCATGCTGCTGTGGCCTGCTATCTGCTTCAGAAGACTGAGTGGTGTAACTGGAAGGACTGGTTTGCTACCTCAAGTCTTCCTTGAGTCCTAAAAGGTCTGCCTTTCGGCTTGAGCCCTGTTCCACTTCTTCAACCCAGGACTACCAGAGTAACTGCAAAGGCTGTCTGGCTGGCCTGATCAGATCCTCAGGGACAGAAATGGCTCCAACCATCTTGAACCCCTACCTGTACTCAGCCTGAGTGAGTCCTAATCCGCCAACTGGTACCCCTACAGTCCTGGACAGCTGTTCAGTGAATGAGAGTAGACTGGGACCAACCTGTTTTCTATCCGCTCACAATGCATGGCCGGTTGGCCTGACTTTATGGCTGCTCCTGCTACGTTCTTCTCTGCATAAGAAAACCCTGTTCAGTGGTCCTTCACCAAAGGGGTATCCGGTCTCATAGAACTCTTTTCTGCAACAAACTCCAGTTCCGTCCAGCTGGAGATTTTTGACTTCCAAAAAAGAGAGTAAATTGGAGTGTAGAAATCTTCAATGCTACTTCTTCCAGTAGACATCTACACACAAAGGAAGGTTAGGTGTGACTGTGCAGCCATCAGCATGCTGATGGGTCATCCTGATCTGGATTAGCTGACTCTTTACACCTGAAAGAGCTGTGTCCTATCACACAAAGGGCTTCAAACCTTCCTGTAGTGGGACTGGAGCCAGGACAGGAAAGGCAGGGTCTTGTGCACTTCAACACATCTCTTGAAGTCTCCCCACTTAAAAGGCCCGATGGGTATAACTACTGAACCTCTGACACCATGAACTCAGAACACTTCTGGAACTGAGGACACTATACCAGGAAAAAAAAACTGCTGTGGTGTCAGGAGGGACTGCCACTTTGCTGTTTTTGCCTTCTGCTTCTTGCCTGGGAGTGAGAATGACTGGACCTGGTTTTCTACTTCCCAAAACCTAAGTATCTCTAAGGGCTTGTTGGGTAGGCTCCTGTTTCTGAAGTCTCAGGGATATCAAAGATTCCACTCTGCAACTTGCAAACAGCACCCAGACTCTATCTGCTGTGAGTCCTGCTCTTCCAAGAGGTGCCAGTTTATTCTGAGCCCTTGGAAGTGAATATCTGGTTTGATATCCATAGCATCTTGACTCTCGAAGCATCCTTGACTCTGCACTGCTCAGGACCTATGCATCGCCTACATCTCTATGATCGACAGCGATGCATTACCTCCTCTGCTCCACGCATCATCCTCAGGGCATCCAAGGAACTGTGCTGTGGGCATGGATGGCTCCTGTATCTGAACTACGCCCCATCACAGTTGACCGCAACGTTTGGATTTGCCCGGGTCAAGCTCGACCTGATAGTCATGGTTGTCATTATATCTTTCTAACAAAACTGTTTATTCTTTAAAACTTCATATCTTGACTTCTATTTATTAGAGTTGTGGAGTCCTTTTGTGGGGTTTTCACTGTGTTACAGTGTGTGTTGTGAACAAATACTTTTCACATTGCCTCTAAGTTAAGCCTAACTGCTCCATGCCAAGCTCCAAAGGTTCAGCACAGGTTAATTTAGAGTGTGTTACTGACCCTGACTAGGCTTGTGCTTCCTGCTTGGACAGGGTGAATAACTCTGCCAACCAGAAACACAATTTCTAATAGAGGATGTGCAATTTTAATCTCATGAAATGTGTATTGGGACCACCCATTCTCCAGTAAGTGCTGAGTACATAGAGGAGTGGATTATACTGCCAGGATGGCTTGGGTAAAGCTGGTTCATGGCAGACCTGCATTTCAAAGAGCCGTGACTCACGCTCACACAAATCAATCAGACTCCCTTCATTAATGGGTCACTGTATATGTTTTAACCAAATTAAGTGGTCCTTCACCAAAGGGGTATCCGGTCTCATAGAACTCTTTTCTGCAACAAACTCTAGTTCCGTCCAGCTGGAGATTTTTGACTTCCAAAAAAGAGAGTAAATTGGAGTGTAGAAATCTTCAATACTACTTCTTCCAGTAGACATCCACACACAAAGGAAGGTTAGGTGTGACTGTGCAGCCATCAGCATGCTGATGGGTCATCCTGATCTGGAGTAGCTGACTCTTTACACCTGAAAGAGCTGTGTCCTGTCACACAAAGGGTTTCAAACCTTCCTGTAGTGGGACTGGAGCCAGGACAGGAAAGGCAGTGTCTTGTGCACTTCAACACATCTCTTGAAGTCTCCCCACTTAAAAGGCCCGATGGGTATAACTACTGGACCTCTGACACCATGAACTCAGAACACTTCTGGAACTGAGGACACTATACCAGGAAAAAAAACTGCTGTGGTGTCAGGAGGGACTGTCATTTTGCTGTTTTGGCCTTCTGCTTCTTGCCTGGGAGTGAGAATGACTGGACCTGGTTTTCTACTTCCCAAAACCTAAGTATCTCCAAGGGCTTGTTGGGTAGGCTCCTGTTTCTGAAGTCTCAGGGATATCAAAGATTCCACTCTGCAACTTGCAAACAGCACCCAGACTCTATCTGCTGTGAGTCCTGCTCTTCCAAGAGGTGCCAGTTTATTCTGAGCCCTTGGTAGTGAATATCTGGTTTGATATCCATAGCATCTTGACTCTCAAAGCAGCCTTGACTCTGCACTGCTCAGGACCTATGCATCGCCTACATCTCTATGATCGACAGCGATGCATTACCTCCTCTGCTCCACACATGATCTTCAGGGCATCCAAGGAACTGTGCTGTGGGCATGGTTGGCTCCTGTATCTGAACTACGCCCCATTACAGTTGACCTCAACGTTTGGATTTGCCTGGGTCAAGCTCGACCTGATAGTCATGGTTGTCATTATTTCTTTCTAACAAAACTGTTTATTCTTTAAAAATTCATACCTTGACTTCTATTTATTAGAGTTGTGGAGTCCTTTTGTGGGATTTTCAGTGTGTTACAGTGTGTGTTGTGAACAAATACTTCAGTACAAATCAATCAGACTCCCTTCATTAATGGGTCACTGTATATGTTTTAACCAAATTAAGTAATGCTATTGGAACTCACAATACTGTTTTGGTTGGCCAAAGGGATTCTTCACACACAAATTGGCTTCTACTGTGTGTGAATACGTTCTAAATGCTAAATTTAATATAGGAAGAAATTACGTGAATAGGTTGAAAGGGGTAAAACCCAATTCAAATATTATTCACAATCCTTGTCAGGGTGATTCACAAATGTATAAAAATAAACCTCACCTTAACCCTCTGGATGCCTAGCAACAAGCAGTCAGGCTTAACTTAATGTCAATGTGTAAAGTATTTTTGCTATACTCAACTCGTACAAAAAAAACATCGTAAAAATGCCAAAATATTTCTGAAGAATTGTAAATAAATTATTGAATAAAATAACACCAAAACAACAAACATATAAATATGTGAAATGGAGATATGATTTTTTAAAGTTATAAAAGGGCAAGTCACGACCATCTTGTCACACAGGACCAGGACAAAGTATAAAATGAATGCCAACTGCAAAGTAGGAAACAAGGACCAGGTCAGTACCATTGGAGATTTCTTCCTTCAGACTTAATGGTTTTTATGGAAGTCAGAATCCTTTAGCAGTTGTTGCAGAGAGTTCTGTCCAGGCAAAGATGCACCCTCAGCGATTAGGCAAGTAGGTAGTACTTGGTGCTTCTCCGGTTCGCAGGGCTGTTTTTTAAAAGAAAATGCCAGTCTCACATTTTAGGAACCAGGCTGAGGAGTGCAATTTATCACCACACCATAGCTCCAGGATCTAGGGGATACCTCTTGTGGGGTCTAATACTCACTTTAGCAGAGACCAGGGAAGGGTCCAGCATAGGTCCAGTTGGGACCGGTCAGCTGGAAAGGTTGAGGAACACGCTTAAAGTAATCAAAGCAGCTGAAAAGGTCACATTATTTTTGCTAATTTTGTTTGCTTTTCGTATCCCTGTAGCTGACACAGGTGGACAGTTAATTACCCTTTGGAGTCATATCTGGTACCCTTGGAAACACGAGAGCAGCTCCAGTATTCCTTCTAGATTTAAAACAGCTGGGCAGTCCTTCTTCTAGTCTTCTCAGGTCCAGTAGTGTGCTGATTTCTGTCTGTGACGGCGATGCTTTTGAGGACAGTGATGGGGTGAGGGTGGGGACAGGCTTTGTTTACACTAAACAGTAGGTTCAGGGGTGGCTCCTTTCTTCCCTCTCAGGCAATGCCAAGATGGTTAGCTTCACAAAAGCAGGCCCTGGCCTGGTATCATGTACCTTTCTGTGTGCTGGCAAGGGGGCCCTTTGATATGTAAGTGGGGTAGCTCACTGCCACTCCCACTCATCCTGCCAGTATGCTTCACTTTTTTCCACAGCTAGACTCTATTATCCACTGTCTGTGCTCAATATTCAAAACACCCCATCAGAGTCATTCACAACTCAGGTCTGGAAGCTCCCAGGAAGGTTTATAAAAATGTTCCTATGCAACTATAGAACATTGACATTATCAAAATGGTATTTTAGAATCCTACTTTTAAATTAAATATGATTTAAAATAAGAAGTTACAAGATTTTAAGAAGCATTCTTCTATCCCTTCACAAACTGATTTTAGGTTTTATTTGTTGTAATAAAGTAACTGTGTTAATTTATGGAAAGGCTCAGGCAACACTAATGGAAAAAAGCTTTTGGGGCCTTTTCACAAGTAGGACATGTTTTACAAGAAATATACATGTCGCTCTTTCAATCTACCATGCACTCTCCCCTCAGGGCTGTTAGGGCCTACTATAGGGATGACATAAGTAGTAAATAGAGTATGCTGAGGTTTGGCATATGGTTTAATGTGCCAGCAAGTTTTACAACTGCACAGCAACCTACAAATGGCAGACCTTAGACATGTGTTTAGTGCTAATATAGTGCTTCCTGGCTCCTGCTTGGACACGCCGTCACGCTCCACATCGAGGCGTCCAAATTGATGCGCCCGGCACTCCGTACGGCTATTGCACCGCGGTAAACAGCGGGCAATCAATTACGGTTGCCCCACTACCTTATACCTGTCTCCCATTTGGACATGCTGTTGCAGTCCAATTCAAGGCAATTCTATTGCGAGGCCCAGTACCGCCTAGCATTGCTTACAGCATTTACTCAGGCATGTAATGTAATGTCCTCATGGTATCAAAACGTTGTTGACTCTTTGTACACCGTAAATGCAATTTTACTTGTCATTGTTCATGTGTAACGGTGTCTCCTCACATCCTGAGCCTTTGTTTTGTTTTGATTTATGTACACCCTGTTGGATACAGGATTGTGTCCCCACGTGATTTGTTGCTAATATCTGAAATATCAAATTGATCCTGTCCGGCTGGTCGGCACAAATATAGTACTCATTCCTAGTCTATTTTAATTTTTCCCTGCTCCTATTGCCCTTGTCCGTGGCCACTGTGTTTATAACTTAATGTAGTGGGGGTTGGCAGAACATGTACTGCAAGCCACCAGTGGCATTTAAACTTACATGCCCTTGTTAACCACAGTACCATCTGCTAGGGACTTAAACATATACTAAATGCACAAATCTACCATGGTAATGGGATAGAGCACATGTCTTTGCTACTGATTAGCAGAAAAAAAGCACCCAGAGTACTGATGTAAAAGAAAAAAAAAGATTATGCAAAAGGTTGATCAAGAAGCCAAACTTCTGGGGGATGAGCACAATAACATGCCCGGTCCAAAAAATATGTTTACTGTAGAACCTGTGTAACCAACATAAGAGCAATCCAGCTATGTGAAACCTGGAATGAAGAGTGAACCTGATTGCATTGATTCTAGGACCCCAGAAGTATTTTCAAATGCCATTAGATAGACTTTTTGTGTCAACTATAGGTACAACAAAAGTCTACACAGGCATTGTTGAAACTGATCATCTTACCAAGCTCACTCCAGATATTCTTTTTATGTTGCCTGCTTCATTTGTGTTGGCATTATAACTTTTCACCTTTTCATTACTAACAAGTGCAAAAATGCTTGTGTTCTTCTACTAAAAATTATTATTATTATTATTTTTTTTTTAAAGCTTTATTTAAATTTGCAAAAGGAAACAGTACAGAAATGATGGCTGTGCGTTCCACAGTGACAAAGTGTGTAGATACACCACGACAATTCCAGCTCTCGGACAAAACGTACAAAGTAAGTATGGCATCCGACATTAGGACCCCATCTATCAACCCATCATCAACATTTGTCTGACTTGAAACAGGGGAAGCTGATACCAATAATCCACACCCAGGGCCCATAACCACTCCATCTCTCCGTGCACACCTCGACCCCGCTCGATGTCCGTGCCATCAACCCTCCCAAACCAAGCGCGCCGCGGACCACACCATCCCATCCATCTCATGGCTACACCACCCACGCAACGCCCGCGCCATACCGCCTACCCCACTCCCGTTGGGACTATACCGGAATGTAAGTGCGATGGGGGGGAATCGGGCAGACCTGCGATGTATGTTTTATAAGGGCCCCAGAGGTCCCTAGGGCGCGCCACCGTGGGGAGGAGACTAGAGTAGAGTTCGCTGTTCGTGCTGCAGAAAGCCATGGCAGTGAGCCACGACTTGGCCGTAGGAGCCAGTCTATCCCCCCAGTGCCTGGCGACTTCGCGCTTGGCAAGAAGTAGACCCATAGAGGCCAGCCTACGAACGTTCTTAGGGAAATTTGCCGTGTAGCCCAACAACGCAACCTCAGGAGTGGGAACAAGCGTAAGCCCTATCATGTCCTCCAGGACCTTGTAAACCTGTGTCTAGAACGATTGCAGTCTCGGACAAGTCCAGGACAAGTGCGCAAAGTCAGCATGTGGTGCCGAGCACTTCCAGCAGAGGTGTGGCCGTGCTGGGTCAATCGAATGGAGTCTATCTGGGGTCATGTACCAACGGCGCAGGAATTTATAGTGAAGGAGTTTGTGGCGACTGTTCAGTGACACCGTAGCAGTAACCTTACAGCAAGCCGTCCACTGTTCGTCCGTGATAGGCCTACCCAAGTCCGTCTCCCACTCTGCCCGCGCCCGGTCATCCGTACCAGGGAGCAAAGCCGCACACGCCTTGTACAGCCTCGAGACAATATGGGCCCCGTATCGTTATCAATACGGATGGTAAGGGGTTCAAAGGAAGCGGGCTCAAGGGGGAAACCCTCAATTACCGCCCTGGCCGCGCAATAGAGTCGGCGAAGAACGAACCTATCCATGAATGTAGCCTCGCTGAACCGCGCCTCCTCCAATGTCGAGAATATGTGCCCTCCAGGGTATAAATCCCCCATCTTGGTGAGGTTAAATTTACTTAACGTGCGCTGCACAATAGCCTCATCCGTGCCCGGCAGCAACCCAGGGTTGCTAATAGGGAGAGAAGAGGAATATAGGCGAGGGTGGGCTAAGTAGCTCAAAAGTTTCTTCCAGGCCCAGCTGGTAGTGGATACCGTTTGAATATCCACTGGGCTTCTGGGGACTCCCTTGGGCAAAACGGCCGCCAACTGACCCGGGAGAACAAAGTCTGCCTCTGGGCGAAGAAACAGGATCCGAGCGTCCGGATGATACCAGGCATAGGCATGAGAACACTGCGCGACCAGGTAGTATAAATACAAATCAGGTACACCGAGGCCTCCCCTATCCTGCGGAAGTGTAAGAGTCCTCCAGCGGATCCGGGGGTGCCTCCCTCCCCAGACCAGTCGGATCAGGAGGGACCTCAAGGTGGAAAAAAAGGACCGGGTGAGAGGAACAGGGATGTTATTAAAGAGATATAAAAATTTGGGGAGCACTACCATTTTTATGATGGCTATTCTGGCCGACATGGAGAGCGGGAGGCGCAACCACCCCTCCACCTGCGTCTCCAGCCTTGCAATCGCGCGGCCATAATTGAGGCGTATGATTTCGTCCATGCTCAAATGTATCTGAATGCCCAAGTAACGTGCCGAGTCCGAGCACCACTCCAATGGGAACTCACACTGCCATGGGGAGGTGCCGCTAGTCAAAGGGAATATGATGGACTTATGCCAGTTTATGCCCAATCCCGAGTGGCCACCGAAGCGCAGGATCTCACGAATCAGGGGGGCAAGATTAATATGCGGCTCTCTCACATACAGGATAGTGTCATCTGCATAAAGGGAGGCAAGCAATGGGCCCGTCCGGAACTGGAGACCTCTGTGGAGGTGCCGTTCCTGGAAATGCCGAATCAGGGGGTCCATAGCTAAAATGAACAAGAGCGGGGAAAGCGGACAACCCTGCCGCGTGCCGCGTGTTAGAGAGAATGGGCGTGATAACGTACCGTTGATACGCAGGCGGGCCGTGGGGCGGCTATAGAGGAGCCGAGTAGTAGCCAGGAAATTCGCCGGCATGCCCATGCGCTCCATAACGGCAAGAAAGAAAGGCCATTCTAAGGAATCAAACGCCTTTTCGGTATCAAGGAGGATCGCAGCAGCAGGTGTGGCCGGGTTAATTCTGTGCAGAACAGTGAACAACGTCCGCAAATTCAGCGACGTCGAGCGGCGGGGGACAAAGCCCGATTGCACGGGCGATATAATGAATTCCATCAGCTGGGAGAGTCTGTTGGCCACTATTTTGTCCAAAATCTTATAGTCGGTGTTTAAGAGGGAGAGGGGTCTATACGACCCACACAAGGACGGGTCCTTGTTTGGTTTCGGGAGCAACACCACGACCGCCTCTCCAAGAGTAGCCGGGAGGGAACCACGCTCCAACGCCTCCGCATAGACCTCTATGAGCTTAGGCCCCAGGAGATCCGAGAAGGCCTTGTAGAAATCCCCGGAGAAGCCATCAAGGCCCGAGGCAGAAGAGCTCCGAAGCACTTTAATCGCCCCCCCCGCACCTCCGTCACCGTTATGGGCTCCGCCATAAACTCCTGCATGCCCCTATCCAGGAACACAAGAGCAATTTCCGATAGGTAGGCGTCACGAGAGGCCGTGGAGTCACCCAACTTAGAGGTATATAACTCAGTGAAGTAGGCCAGAAATTCGTCCCGAATCTCAGCGGGCGTTGTACGGAGCGCACCGTCCACGCCCTTCACTTCGGCTATTAGGGACTTACTATACGGCGGTCTCAGAGCCTGCGCGAGCATGCGCCCCGGCCGATCTCCCTCCCCATACCGCCGAGCCACACAGTATTTTCCCAGATAGAGGATCTCCTTGTCCGCGGCCTCCCGAAAGTCCGACAGTAGGCGCAAGCGCCTGGCAAACACCTCGTCGGAGGGCGACCGTCGCGCCTCAATATCAATAGCGTCCAGCTGCGTCTCTAAGTGTGTGATTGTTGTGCGCAGTGCCCTCAGGACCCCAGCCTGTTTTGCAATGCAAACCCCTCTGATATAGGCCTTGAACCCCTCCCAGAGTACTGCCCACGAGTCCACCGAGCCAGTATTTATCGTAAAGTAGTCTTCTATCGCTGCAGACACCTCATGGACAAAGAGGTCATCCAAAAGCGCCCTTCCGGGGAAACGCCACTGCCGCTCAAATCCCTCCGGGCGAGGAACGTCTAAACCTAGTGCGACAGGAGAATGGTCAGAGTATGTTCTAGGGAAGGTTTTCAATGCGCGGAACCAGAGGGACAGGGCCGGGGATAGGAGCCAGTAGTCAATCCTGGTCCAAGTGTTGTGTTGCCCAGAGAAGTGCGTGTAGTCAGTGGTGCCCGGGTTGCGCCTGCGCCATATGTCAGTCAGAGAGAAACGACTGCAGAGGTCCAGGAGTGCGCGCCTCGCCCTAGGCTTAGAATCAGTGGCCCCAGAGGTGCTGTCGAGCCCCACATTCAGTAGCAAGTTGAGGTCGCCGCCAAGCAGGATATCCGCAGGCGCAAGGGATGCTAGCTGGGCCGCAAGCGCATGGAAAAAATCCGGGGAATCAGTATTAGGAGCATATACACATACCAGAGCAACCACATGGCCCATCAGCACCCCTCTCACTATGCAGTAGCGCCCCTCCCTGTCCCCCAGGAATGTCTGGCACTGAAACGGGATCCTCTTATGAATCAGCACCGCTGTGCCTCTAGCATAGTTGCTGGAATTGGAAAAATAGCGGTGAGCGCCCCAGGAAGCCGCAAAACGGGCATCCCCCGAGGAGTGTAAGTGCGTCTCTTGAAGAAAAGCAATGTCAATCCTATGCCGATTTAAGTAATGTAGTATCTGTTTGCATTTACGCTGATTGTTTAGGCCACGGACATTCCAAGTAATTAATGATAGATTGACAGGAGCTTCATTCAAACCTATCTGGGCCAGCCATCGATGCCAAGCTGTTCGTAGTAGGAGCAAGAAAGACGCAGTGTCCCCGTGTATCAATGAAAACAGCTCACACACAGCCAAGTCATGAAGATCAAACTTGCATATCCCCACCCCCCTCCCCCCACCCAGCCAAACCACGCAAACGTGAGGCAGTCCCCAACCTAGAAGAAAAAAACATAGCTCTAAACAGTAATACCAAATGTGTACCAACAAAAGGAGGTAGAGGATCACAACCAAAAAGTGCTCCCAACGGTTTCAACCAAAGGGGGGTGACGACGATCCGCAATCAACCCAGCGCAGCTTAACAAGTATATGCCAAATGTTCAAAAGTCCTCAAATAGCAAGAGTCAGTGAAAACTAAGTTAGTACACGGGCGCCGTCTCAGCCGACACCGGAGGTCGCAAACAGGTCCTGGCTGGCTGCCGACCCACTGCGAGGGGGAGAGCGTCCATCCCCATCTCCCCCCGGAGGGCCCCGACGCGGCTTGTAGTTGCGACAGAATTCCTGCACCTCAGTGGGGTTGTCAAAGAGCCGAGCACGGCCATCGATCTCGACCCGGAGACGGGCCGGGTAGAGCATACCATATTTGAGGCCTAGATTCCGCAGTGCAGCCTTCGCCCCCGCATACTTCCGCCTGGCCTCTTGGACCGTGGCCGTGAAATCGGGGTAGAAGGAGAGCCTCGAGCCCTGCCAAGTGATCTCACCCTTCTCTCTGGCAAGCCGCAGGGCAGTATCACGGTCCCGAAAGTTCATGACACGGGCAATAAGCGGGCGAGGCGGGAGCGATGAGCTCTCTCTACCACAAAGCCCGGAGTGAAGGATTCTCTCCCAAAAATGTCAGCCAACAGTTGTTCCACAAAAAAGTCAAGTCGGCCCGTGGCCGTGGATTCCGGCACCCCAGTGATCTGCACGTTGTTGTGCCGACTGCGCGATTCCAAATCCTCGTTCTTGATGGCCACTTCTTTCAATATGCGCTCCAACTTGTCTACCCGCTTGGACTCATGCACTGATCTGTCCTCAACGGCAGAGATCCGGGCCTCGGCCTCCCACAAACGCTTGTCATGAGCCTGGATCTTAGCCCCCATGGTTTCAAGCGTCCTATCCAGGGCATCGAAGCGGCCATCCAAGGCCCTGAAGCCGGCACGCATCTCCTGCAGCCAGTCCGGGGATGGGGCACGGGCTGCCAGGCCACCGGACGCTCCATCGGCCGGACCCGGCATATCAGGGCGATTCTCCGCTGGCTGCTCAGGTAGTTTCTCGAAAGGCAATGTTTTCTGCTTGGGGTCATTGCGACCCATGACCCCGACCGTCGGGCGGCCACCAGTCTGCTGCCTGTAGCGCAGAGTGGAGTTGGCCCAGGTATGCTGCAGCAACAGTCCGGCAGGTTAGTCCAATCTGTCGCCAAGCCGCTCAGGTCCCCAGGAGTTGCAGCGCCCACCGGACGCCGGAGCCGACCCGACTATACTGTATACGGTAGAACCGAGTCACAAGAAAACAGAAAAACTAAGGTGAAAAAAAAGGATTTTAAAAAAAAGTAAACGGCAAAGTCGCGGAGGATCCGTGGATCCTGCCGTGAAAAGTTTAAAAACGAAGCGTGGGCTCCCACGCTTCGTTATTATTTAGCCCCCGGGTGGGCCAAGTCCCGGGGACTGCCACCCCCCGGGGCTTTCCTTTAATATTTGTGGGGGGCACACGGCCTCCCCAGCCCTGGCGACCACTACCCCGTGGTTGTTTTTTTTATAATGTGCCCCGGGGACCACCAACCCCTTAGCGTTTCTTAAATATTTGTGGGGGGGCATATGGCCCCCCACAGCCCCGGGGACCGCCACCCCCAGGGCTTGTTTTAAAAAAAAAAAGAACCTGTGTGGGGAGGCTCAAGCCCCCCACATGCCCCAGGGACTATCACCTCCCCGGGACTGTACACACATTGGGAGGGGGCATATGGCCCCCTTCCTGGAGCCCTTGATGGCCCTGGGGACCGCCACCCCCCAGGGCCAGCTCCTGCAGTGTCCCGGGGTGTCCACCCCCGGGACACTGCTGTTTGTAATGACAGGGCGGGAGCCGTGCGCCTCCTGCCCAGTCATTGCAAACTGCTTTGCTTCATTGAAGCGAGAGCAGGGAAACCTGCTCTTGCTTCAATGAAGCAAAGCAGAATTGCTTTTCAACAAGGGGAGCTGCATGTCAGCAGCTCCCCATGTGTAAAAGCAATGCCCGCTCCTGTAGGATGCGGGGAATTGGCGGGACCGTGGGGGCAATGGGGCTCCCCCCACGGTCCCCAACGGATAAGGCCTGCCCCGGGGGATGGGGTCCCCGGGGCTAGAAGTAGCCCCCCTCCCCAAATTTTTTTTACAAAATAAAGGCCGGCCAATAGAGGCCTCAGGAGGGGGGCCACGCAGCCCCCCTCCATAAAAAACAAAAATATATGTGGCCATGCTCTGGGGGATGGGGGCCTTGGGGCCGAATTGGCCACAGGAGGGGGGCCCATGCGGTCCCCTTCCCGTTCATATATATATATTTTTAAAAAAAGGGGTCAGGCCCTGGGGAATGGGGTCCCCAGGGCCCAAAAAAAGGAAAAAGAGGGGGGCCACACAGCCCCCCCTTCTAAAAAATAAAATAAAAAAAGACCGTGATCGTACCAGAGGCCACGCCCCCTCCCAGTAAACACTCCACCCTGTGGCACGTTTTAGATTGGGGAATTAATTCCCCTTCAATACTGGGGGTCCCTGGGGGCCAACTAGCCCACCAGGTGCCTCCAGTAAGCGCCACAGGCCTGCGTTGCAGAGAGGTTGTCCAGACCACGCCCCTTTTTACACCTCTCTGCAATGTAGCTCTGTGGCGCTTACTGGAGGTACCTAGTGGGCTAGTTGGACCCTAGGGACCCTCAGGATTCAAGGGGACTTAATCTCCCAACTTAAAATGCGCCATGGGGCGCGTTTGCTCAGTGGTGGAGCGAGAGGACGGGGCATGAGGTGACATGTGTGCAAACACGCCCTGTGGCGCATTTTAAGTTGCGGAATTAATTCCATTTCAATCCTGAGGGTCCCTGGGGGCCAAGTAGCCCACCAGGTACCTCCAGTAAGCGCCACTGCGCTGAGTTGCAGAGAGGTGGTCCAGGCCATGCCCCTTTTTACACCTCTCTGCAATGCAGCTCTGTGGCGCATACTGGAGGTACCTGGTGGGCTAGTTGGACCCCAGGGACCCTCAGGATTCAAGGGGACTTAATCCCCCAACTTAAAACGCACCACGGGGTGCGTTTGCACAGTGGTGAAGGGAGGGGGGCCCTGAGGTGACATGTGTGCAAACACACCCTGTGGAGCGTTTTAAGTTGGGGAATTAATACCCCTTCAATCCTGAGGGCCTCTGGAGGTCAACTACCCCACCAGGTACCTCCAGTAAGCGCCACAGGTCTGTGTTGCAGAAAGGTGGTCTAGACCTTGCCCCTTTTTACACCTTTCTGCAATGCAGCTCTGTGGCTATACAGTTATACACACACCAGCTCACTTACTCATAGAAATACTAGCACATTCTTATGCTCTTATACAATCACTGATACAAGCACACACTCATCCATACAGCCACTCTCACAATCACACACTCTCACTTATAGCCATGTATATACTCTAACTCACATATATACTGCCTTTCACATATGTAGTTACTCACACATGTACCACTGAGATATACATTAACTCACCATCACACCCATACACACACTCCTTTACTAGGACCGGGATTTGTCATTGTTATCCCCATGCATCAGTGCCTTTCTCTTTCAATGCCTTGATGAGCCTAGTTTGCTAAGGCCATTTCAGCTTCTCCATCAATTACAGTCAGCCGTGCTTTGGCTATGATCTGCTTCATTGTTGAACAGAGATGCAAGAGAGATGCCCAACGGACAAGGGGCATCAACATGACTCAGATCAATTTGACACTCCTGCTCTTTCTTCCACATCTCTTCCCATAGCTGTTCACTATCCCAGACAGAGGTGCCTTTGATTTTCCACCCATCTTTGTGTCAAGTCGGAGTCCAGCTCACAAATCCTCAATAGGTGGCTTAGCTGGCAGTATGCACAAAGGCTTTCCCTCAAACAGAGGCTTGCTCAGTTACTTGCAGCGACCAACCATCAAACCATTGCCGCCTCCTCTGAACAGCACTGTCCCTGTATCAGGTAAGAATGTGACTGCTTGTCATCGTCTTTTGCCCTACTGATACCAAGCAGTACCATCAGTGAACCATGCATTCTCATGCTCTTCCTCAGTGAGTTGTTCAAAAGGCAGGGCAGGGCAGGGCAGTTTTTTATTGGAAAGGGCTCCGTTCTAATGGAGGGGCTAGTGTCTGCAAGTCTGAAGCCCACAATTTATCCTCTTGTGGACCCAGGCTTTCCTCTCAGCTGCACATAGCATTTCCACCTAACAATGGCAGACTCCTGTGTTCTACCTACTCCTCCTTCTTTCGCCCAAACCAACAGGGAAATCTGTGTTCTGAAGGTGATTGTTTGGTCAACAGTAATGATGTCGGTCGCTACTGGTGCCAGTGTGTACCGGCCAATTCCTTCTCTAGATGGGTATTATTGTTAATTGAAGGTGCCAGTTTCCTTGACCACAATCCCTGTAGACCCTTTTTCCTTCTTCGGTGCCTGTGCCTCTGCCACAGACTCTTTACTGCCACATCATCCTATATTGCCACCTCTAGCTCACAAAGAGACCCCTCTGTGATGGGACCTAGGGCACAGTAATTCTGTAAGGCATCTTTTGTTCCTTCAGAGGCATCTTGTTACTCAGGTTTCCACTAAAAAGTGTGTTGCTTCCTAGACACTTCATACAATTATTTCAGTATTAGTGTTAAATGAGGAATGTGCTGTTTCCCAAACCCCAGCAACCCAATTAATCTCTGCTCTTCTGTGTCTGTGATAATCTCTTGAATATCACGAAGAGGGACGGAGATTGAAAGGTCCAGCATAAAGGCCCCAACCAATTATGCAAAACAAAGGAGTGTGCTGTTCCTATGAGGGGGAAGGGAATGAAGAGAGATGGAAAGAGGGAGAAGAGAGATGGAAAGAGGGAAGTATTTATCGACCAGGCGCTGGAATAAGAATACATACTAGCACTAGAATAGCTCCAATAAGGAGCAAGGGCCCTTATGCCTCCCGAGGTCTGTCATGCTTCATCAAAGGGCAGCTCCTTATTGGGCTGGCGCTGCAATGCCCAACACCCCACGAGGGGGCTCATTGCCGGAGTTCTTTTCTGGTTGCCGTCGTGAAGCTAATGGTGTTATGAGACGGCTTATGTGTAGTGAGTAGAAGTGGGGTGAAGTGAGTGTGATCGAAAATTAGCCTCAAGAGTCGCCAAAGGTAATTTTATTCACTGGGTTCTTGTGCTAAGCGTTAAAATATCAACTAGTAAATCATGGACTGAAAGGGGAAAATTATATCCTCTTCGGTCTAAAGGAATGTGTAAAGTGTGTGGATGGTCGACACGTTTCATGCCCTATAATGTCCAACAGGATCTAGGCATTTCATCAGGACCTAAATTGCATCTACTACTCATAGGGGATGGCTTTAACTAGGTACAGCTGAAAAGGTCATGTCCCCTGAAGTCTGGACTCAAAGAGTAGTCCAATTGTGTGGTGAGTGAAAGAGGTCAAAAATGGTCTACCTTCTGGAAGAAAGCACACCTGGAGAGAATGTAAACAAACAATTAAAGGTTTTGTTGCAAGGTCTCAGAGTTATGGGAACCACAAGGCCATGGAGGGGAAAGAAAAACAGAAGGGGAAGGGAAGAGTGGGAAAAAAAACTGTGGGGGGGGTGTCTTTTGCGCTAGACACAGATAAAAAAACACAACAATGCTGTTTGATGTAGTCAAGGAGATATGGTCATTGTTTGTACATTTTCATATGTATTTAACCATGCAATATCCAGAACAGTATGTGGCATAGCCATGTGATGGTACATTCAATGGTGGTGGATAGTCCTGCATGGGGGAGTGATGGTGTTACCCCCAGCATTCTACCACTGCATGTGTTCCTTTCCTTCCATCCAACAGAAGGACTCACCTCATTTGAGGGATGAATCTGCCCCAAACATGATTGGCCAGGATGATCGCTCATTTGCGATTGAAGAAACCTGTAAAGTAAAGTAAATATGGGAGCGGTGTTAGTGTGGAACCGAGGTCGGGCTCTGGCCCACGATCTTTGCTCGTGTTTGATTAGGGATTTTTCAGTAAATAGCACCATCAACCACTAATGATTTTTGGGAAGTACTGGTAATATGTTGGGTCGTGGAACCTGTGGAAATAGTGTGGTCCACATTACCATAATTTAAGCCTCAATAATCGAGACTTCTGTGGAGGGGAGGGGATGGCGAGGCACTTGTTGGGCACGTATATGGCTGTAGACAATTGCTGTGTCATGTGGCAGATGGTTGTATGACCTGAGCAATAGCCCCTCTGGGGTGGCTTAACTTTAGCGCTGTGGAAACTGCATGCAAGGTCCGTATTCACAACCGGTGGGCGCACTGGAGATAAAGGGTGGAGCCACCCTATCTTGTACATTTGCGCAGCTCCATCCAGCCCATAGTGTGTTGCCGTGCTGTTTTGGTCAATAGTGATCCATATGTACAGGCTGGTGCTTGGGCGTGTAAGGTATGCAGCTTTGTGCTATTCATAGGTGCAATTTGGTCCCACGCTTATCAGGGGTAAGAGTCAGGGGTGTGCATGTTACACATCCCCATGCTGCCCATGGTAAAAATAGGTGTTGTTGTGGTCAGTGAGGATAGGTATGCAGGCGCCAGTGCTCGGGCCGTGTGACATACGCAGCTTAGTACTACCCAAAGTCGAATTTTACATGCTGCGCTAGCAGTATTCGGGGTACAGGAAGAGTGAAAATATACAGCTAAATTCTACCATTGGTCGGAATTACATGCCGCGCTGGCAGCATTCGGGGTCAGGAAGAAGGTACTTACTTCACTGAAGTATACGGTTCACGTGGGATCTACCCGCATCTGGCTGTCATGGGAAGTGACGTCGTAAGCCTTCTGGGTCTTAAGTAAGAGCACACTCCTTTGTTTTGCATAATTGGTTGGGGCTTGTATGCTGGACCTTCTAAGGCCCCATCTCTCCTTTTGATTTTCATATAAAGCACGGTTGCCTAACCGTGGGACTGGGGTCCAGGAGCAGCCAATTGGCATGCCCAGGACCAACAGAAACTTCTTCTGTGATCCACCTATGGCATAGACCACTTTCGGCCTTTTGTTTCCTCCATCCCCCGTACCGGTCAGCATCCCTCCTGATTTCACTTGCTGGCTGACTTGGCACTCCCTCCTTGCGCTTTAGACAGATTTGGAACCTCCAACAGCCGACCAACACAACATCACAACACAGTCATGGACAACCACTAAGGCTTAGCCTTTGATGACAACATGGTCTCAAAAATCCTTAGAGCTCCCTCACTCTTGGGAGCAGAAGGGCCCACGACAGGGTCTACTAACTCGGAGGAATGGACATCCCTCACTGCCTTGCAAATAATTTACATCAAGATCACACTGCATGGACTGCTGATAACTGAATACCTATGGGCCAGCACAGCTCCCAGTGGCCTCATTATCAAAAATATACCACAGATTTTCCTGGAGGACATGGTCTTCAGTAAGGAGTGGTCTCTGGTAGCCTGGAAGTGCACCAGGGACCTACTCATCTTCATCATCAACACAGCCAAATGTTTGGCGGATGACTTACTGATTAAAATAACCATGGCAGAGAATGCCCTCAAGACAACATTCCAAATAACTACATACAAGAACAAGCTGTCCGAGATCAACAAGGAGATTAATGAGAGCAGGGAATACTTACTGAAGAAAAAGATCAACAAGCTACAGAGGGACATAAAGAAATTTGTGAAAGAAATAAACTACCCCTACCTTAAAGAAGACTACATCGGGGGGAGTGATATGTCATCAGATAAAAGTACCTCTTCACGCACATGCAACGCATCGATGAGCAGTAACTCGAACAACGGCAGTTCGCGCAACAAAGGAAACAGAAGACCCAAACAACCGCTACCATTGATGGAATATGGGATTCCACCGTACCAGGGCCACACAGCGGGTTGGCACCCTTATCAAATATATCCATCGGGACCACCACAGACCTTCCCTCAACCATTTTATCAACACCCTGCTTTTTTAGGCAGAGGCTGGGGCAGAGGGAGAAGAAGAAAAAGAGGCTTACAGCAGAAACACGTACAGTGGCAGGAACCACAAGCGGAAATCTCCAGGAAACGAGGAGCTAAACAGTGAACAAGAAGACCTAATTGTCAATCTCTCAACAAGAACCCTGACAGAAATCAAGAAAAACGTCCTCTGCAGAGGCTTGGGCTTCGTTCCTACACCGAAGGAGGATAACTTTAGAACAGCCCAAGATTTACATTGCATTTTCAGGACGATCCGCATCCATGCCTTCTTCGAGGACAAACCACCAATGGGCAACGATGACTCAGGTCTCCACAACCCCTCCAACTTCACCCCCGCAGCTGGTATGGTTCCCCCAGAGGTTTTAACTTTTGAACAAGCATTGTTGAAGGAGGTGGGCAAAGCCCCCAAGAGAAATCCCTATTTCAACGTGTCAAAAGTAGAAACTACAACCATGCGAACCCTGGGTACAGACACCTCCATCACAATAAAATAAGCAGACAAGGGAGGGGCCATTGCTATCCAGTCCACTGAAGACTACAACAAGAGTGCAGACGTCAACTATCCACCAGCGACCACTAAACCACATGAGAGAAGACACTACCAGACGCCTCAGCATATGTATGGAATCAATGGTTTTCAGGGCAGAAACACAGGGTTGGATTAGCAAGAAGGAGACGGCCTTTCTGTCCAGAATACCGTACTTCTACACACTACCCAAAATTCATAAGAAAACTGACGGCCACCAGGGAGGCCCATTGTCTCAGGAATAGGATCAATATTAGAACCCCTGTCACAATTTTGTGACTACTTCTTACAACCACTGGTAACAAGGACTCCATCATTTCTTAAAAACACCACTGCAGTTCTCAATCTCCTGGAGGTGATGGGTGAGGAATCTCCTATCGATCTCCTTATTACTCTGGACATAGAGGCCCTCTACACAAATATACCCCAGGATGCTACACTGGAGGTGGTTGAGGCTATCCTCAGAAAGGAATAATGGACCTCACCCACCCCCATTAGCTTTATCATGGAGTGTGCCTTCCTAGCCTTGAAGGAGAACTATTTCAAATTTGAAGACCAGCTGTACCACCAGACCCATGGCACCTCGATTGGGAGCACCTTCGCCCCCAGCCTGGCTTGCCTCTACATGGCCATCTTCGAGGAACAACACATGGAGGGCGAAAACAATCCTTACATAAACAACATTTGAACCTGGTGGAGGTATATCAATGACATACTAATCCTATGGCAGGGTACCATTGATACCTGTACTTATGTTTGTACTTGGATCAATACCCTAGACCAATTCCTGAGATTCAGCAAGACGGTTTCCAACACTGGGACACCTTTTCTAGACCTATCAATCTCACTCAACGAGGTAGACTCTCAACCAAAACATATAAAACACCCACAGACTGTAATAGTCTATTAAGGTATGATTGCCGCCACTCAAAACACTTGCGAGACAATTTTCCTTTTGGACAGTTCTTACGCCTACGCCGAATCTGTAGCGACATTATGGATTATAAACATAAGGTGAAGTTGCTCAGTACGGACCTGGCAGCAAGAAACTACCCCAAGGAGGTAGTTAGAAAAGCTTTCGGAAGAGCAAGAAGTAACAGCAGGGAGGCGCTCCTAGAAACCTCAAGAACAAGCGAATAACGAAGCTTTACCTGTGTGTCATCATTCACTCCCCAGTCTAACCACATCAAAAAAATCATCAAGAAACACTGGTCCATTCTGCAAACATGGAATATGACACTAAGCAGCCCCCCCCCCCGTTTTGCCTCTAAAAGAACAGCCAACATTAAAGACCGGGTAGTATACAATAGACTGTAGCCCCAATCATCCACACTACAACTACAACTGTAGGACCTTCCCCCTGTAAATGGCCACCATCTATGCGGCACATGTAGCGTATGCCTCCTTAAATAATCATCCACACAGATCGACCTGAGCCCCACTGAAACCTGGGTCCAGAAAGTGCACAGTATCTGCTACACCAAAAACTGTGTGTAGATGATCACATGCCTCTGCCAAAAACGGTACATAGGGATGATGACAAGGGAAGTAAAATTAAGAATCACAGAACATTGCATTAACATAAGATTCAGAAAGAAGATGATGAAAATGCTGACCGACTACATGAAATTAGGACATACACCCAAAGAGGTAGACTGGACCATCTTAGAATCACATACCAACATAACCCCACAAGCTCTCCTATTGAGGGAACAACGGTGGGCGTTCCGCCTTAAAATGCACCAAGCAGGTCTAAACAATGAAATTCCATGGGGTGAACTCACACGCTAACATGTACCGACCACTCAAGTCTGTTACCTGAAGACCAGTAAAACCTGACATTAGTATGACTGTCCATGTTGTCCATGATGGTGATCATTCATCACAATGACAAATCCGTATGTGTCCCTTCACCTCCACCACTCCCCAGATTCTTGTCCACCTTTGGACGTACAAAAAATACCTGCCATTCACATATCGAATATACATATGCAAAGTAAATTCTCCCAAGTACCCTTTTCCTGCTTAGATCAAGAATTATACCCTCCATAGATAGAGACTAATCAATGTATTGCGACCATAATCCACATAGAAAGCCATGTCCTTTCATGGACAGAACTTCATCAAAATGAGGGCCAGATACCCCTGATCAGTAAAATACAAATAATGAACGTGGAAATGTCATGTACACTTTACTTTCCAAAAACATAAATTTGTCTACTAACTATACAACTATCACCATCTTCCCTTGGCACAACATGACACCTCTTATACAATGCGACAAGTTCCAACATGACGCTGACATGAACATATACCTTCCACCCAAGATGGCCACCACAGTATTCCAGTAGCACCTTGGGGATTTTCTTTAGCACCCACTACGAACCCTGTTGGCTCCAACCCACACAACCCCGTATTTAGGTTTAGTGCCGGTAAACCAAGATGGCCGAAGCCTGGCACCTCTCTGTACATATGGGTCAGCAGTCCATGGGTTAGTGCGGTAGCTGTACTTAAGAACCCGAAGGTTTACAACGTCCCTTCCCGTGACAGTCAGATGCAGGTAGGTCCTATGTGAATTGGATACTTCAGTGAAGCAAGTACCATCTTCCCGCACCGAATGCTGCCATTGCGGCATGTAATTCTGACCACGGGTATAACTTAGCTGGGTATTTTCACTCTTCCCGTACCCCGAATACTGCTTGTGCAGCATGTAAATTTGAATTTGGATAGTACTTATTTGCGTATGTCACACGCCCCGAGCACTGGCACCTGCATATCTTCACTCACTGACCACAACAACACCGATATTTACCATGGGCAGCACGGGGATGTGTAACATGCCCACCCCTGACTCCTACCCCTAAAATACACATTGTCCTAAAACTAACAAATTGAATGCAGGAAAATAGGAGTAAACTTTAAACGTTTGCGGGACTACCACCCAAGAGTGCTAATTCCAATGTGTGTCCTTCTCAGAAAAAGGAAGGAGAAGTACCCTCTCAAATGCCCTCGAGAGTGAGGCACTCCCTCTGTGCTTGGCAGAATTCTGTCTGGGAGGGGCCCCCTGTAGCTTGCCAACTGGCCAGTTCAGGTAGGTTTTTCACGGCATTAATGTCTTCACCCAGTAGGTTTTGGCTCATCCCTAGGTCCTGCTTCCTTCCTGACTGTGGGAATGTCTGGAGCAGGTTTACTGGCCGCTCCTGCCCCTCTTCTTAGCAGGTGCCTGGACCATCATTCTGAGCTCCAGAACATTGGATTTTCCTCTTGGGCCATGGACCATTGTGTCAAGGACACCCACTCAGGCAACCCTTGCAACTCCAAGTGTGACTTGAACTTCACCTCCTTCCGGATAGTGTGCTCCTTCCAGATGGTGTGCTCAACTGGCAATCCACTGGAACAGCTGGACTCACTGCTCCTTTCAAGGAGCATGAGATTCCTAATGCAATTTAAAGGGAACCAGAGCCATGAGTTAGTGACTCTCATGGTTGTCAGAGATAACCATCTGGTTGACTAGACAGGGAAGTACCTTCTCCAAGGACACCATGACACCTGACTGTAGCCATACTGGCTCCTGTGTCTCTCATAACCTCAACCCTCTTCCCATTGATGGGGATGCACTGCCTATACCTTTTAGTATTGTTAGGCATGTGAGCCTTGGGTGCCATCTCTCTGTCACCCAGGAACACTAATGTGACTTCTGCACACCTCATACTAATTGGGCAACCTCCTCCATTGAGCACTAAACTGCCATTACCCGGGGAGTGCCTACAAGTGGGAGACTGCTTTCATTTTGGGAAGTTGGGATTTCCCTTTGAGTGACCATAACTGTAATACTCAAAGCACCCAGGGGTGAAGTGATCTGATGGATTGTGAATGATTTCCCTGGAAAATATATGGGGACCTTTTAAGAACTCAGGTGTTTTACTTTTGTCTCCCCCCATCCTTCTGGTGGGGATCCTAGTCCACCTTTTGAGTGATCACACTTAGATACTTTCTTGTGGACTCTGATGCTCAGCAGATGTTGCACCCCCATGGCAATCTCCCTAGGGTAAGTGAGCTTGCTGTCTATCAGGTGTTGGCGTAACTTTGGGAACCAATGACTGAACAGGTTCTCCCTGGCAACAGATTGTACAGCTCCTCATAAATGTTTACTTCACTACCTTGGACCCAACCATCCAGTGCCTTGCTGAAATACCCCACAAAATCTGATTAGTTGGTCAGTTTGTGGCTGCCCCTGAACAACAGGCTATATTTTTCAGGGGTGAGTCCATACTTAGGATAAAGAAGGCCTTCGTAATTGCATATTTCATTTTCTCACTCTTCCCTTGGGCCAACAAAAACTGCCTCTCCTCTTAGGTATGTGGCTCCATTGGTGGGCAGACTAATCACTCACAGGGCCCCTCTGCATTTCTAAGGCTACTTCTTAGGCTTCAAACCACTTATCCATGTTGTCCCTCGCTATAAATCCAGGCATCAGATCTGAAGGTATTTGCACCCTCTGTTCCTTATTAGATACTGTGCTTTTCTGCCACTGTTGTTCTAGACCTTGTCTTTTGCTTGGCTTTGAGGGTCCAGCCCCTAATACTCACTTCATAAGCCAACAAGATCTTTTTTTCCAAAGCTCTCTTGGCTGCAGACTTCTCCTTGACTGCCTCTAAGTATAATTTAGTTACCTGCATGTTGAATTGTGTAGTAACTGACTTTAAGCTGGTTGAGGTATTTGAGGAGTACTTATTGTACAAGTTACATGTTCAGATGTTCAGCCCAGGACTAGCCTCCCCAGGAGCAGCCAGCATGCTGCTCAGTCCTTCTCCAACTGTAGTCTCTGACCCCCAACATTCCATATTACATCTTTCTAGGAGGAACTCACTGGCAGAGCATGAACACATTGAAACCAGGATACAAAAAATTGCCTTCCAGCTCTCCTGTCCTAAAGCTTGTCTGGGAACAGAACATTAGAAGACACAATGCTCCATGCCCTGGCAGGGGGCTCCCTTTCTATGGGCAAGTCTTCCTCCTCCTCTTCAGGGATCTGTAGACCAGGACCTGTATCTAGGTCCCCTTCTTGCTCCTCCAAAGCCTCCTCCTCATTCTCTGCCATGGCTTACAACTGATGGGCATCCTCCCTGACCCTGAGAAACTCCTGGAGCTCCTCCTTTCTTGAGCTCCTTTTTGCTGGAAGCCTCCTCTCCTTGTATAATCATGTGAGCTCAGCTGCAGTATGTATTTCCTACAGCTACAGCTCCATACTTGAAGGTAGAGTGACAAGCACAGACAGTTGGGTAGAATGTGAGCAAAATTGGAAAAAGCAAAACTGGTCAATTAAGAGAATTAAAGAAAACAAATTGGTATCAAATTTGATGTAATAAGATTTTAGTGTTACACTAATCACTGTATGGTACTGCACAAACCCAAGGACTGGATCCAACCACTGCCACCAATGTGGAACATTGGGTTTTTGGATGAGGAGGGGAACTCATACTATAGCAACAGCCACAGTCCTTGACAAGGAGAAGCACAAAAAGTCTCTAAATTAACTTTTGCTTAACCCTTGGTAGCTTGGCACAGAAGCTCAAATTACAGGCAACGCGAAAAGCATTTCTCCAGCAATTAAACAGTAGTAAAGTGAAAACACAAGAACACTTTCTAAAGGCAATCCCATGAGAAGGTCAATTATAGCTAAGCAAGGCACCAGTCTGTGTCCAAGAAGGAGTCATTTTCACCAGTTAGCTGCTAGACGAGGTTTCAGTGAAGCTTCAAACAATAGAGAGAAAAAACTCTTTGTGGGAAAAGGTGGATTTCCAAGCCAAGGAGGTCATTGTGATCAATGGGAAGCTGGTTACAATTGAGCCAAGTGAAGATTTTTATCTTTGAACATCCAGCAAGCGAAAGCTATAGGCTTTGGCCGAATAGGGCTCCATGAGGCTGACTACCATCACTGAAAGGTCCTGTCAAAAGTAATTTACTGCTGCATAGAAGAAAGTAGCTGGAGCTACTTTAAAGTCACACCGATAGACGATGCACCTTGGGGGGGTCAGCTGGCAGGTAGGTCTCCTCTCGGTCTCCAGGAAGCTTTTGTTGTAAACCTTTAGTCCAAAATGTTAGGGTTAGGCAGGAGTGGGACCATCCTGAGGCTATCCTGTCATGAGGGGGTCACGCCTTCTTCAGGCAAAGGCTATTTTGTTCCCTTTCCAGACAGCAATTCACACCTCCCAGCAGGCTGCCAGGTGACAGTTGGTTATTATCACAGTATGACCTCCTAGAAGATTTGGGCAGTAAATTGCCAACTTTCTAAAAGTGGCATTTTCAAAATAGTAATTTAAAACTCCACTATACCATCAGATTGGAGTTTAAATTCCTATTAATTTGATTCCTTGAATCATGGTTCTAGCTATTCCCGAAACTGGGGTTATACATCGTAACAATAATAATTACTATAATGACACTGGACCAACACTAATACACACTCATATGTACACCCACACAGACACAATAACTTCCAAACACACAAATAACGTTCATTATTTTTTTATGCTTATCTTCCTTTTACTGCTTGTGTGCCTACTTCTGAGTATGCTGTGGTCTTGACTCCCACTTTGGGCTACCAGGAAATATTTTTCTTCAGCAGCCTGTATTTCCAACATGTTGCTGACATGACAGACAGGGTTGGATTACTGCTGTAGCGGGAATGTTTTCTGTGACTCTTTGAGTAGTAGAAAAGTTGATTGAAAAATCTAAATGTAAGCCCCATGAAAGTATAAAAGAGACTGATGCAGAAACTACAACATAACAGAAAAAAACAGATTTAAATCAGCCGCAATAGAATACCACAAGGATGATTCATAACTTAAGGCACAGACTTTTTTGCTATATAAATTTCAGCAGTTGATAATGCACTGAGAGGAATGCTTAAAATTATTCAGCACTTTCTATCTCCAGCAGCTTGTAGCCGCATATTGATTCAATCTGCCAACTATCTGAGAATTTGTCATCTTTTTTCACAACATAATTGACTGAATTTATTCTGAATAGGATTCCTCTGTTAAAAGGTTGGTTTGCACTATATCAGATATCAACAGGGATCTACATCAGGCTCCATACCATTGGAGTTAAGCAAATCTCTTTAGAATAATCTGTGAAAGCTATCTTGAGCTGACCTTCCGGCAGTGGATGAAAAGGAGATGCTTAAAGCTCAACTCTGAAAAGTAAGCAATCCTGTACTTTGGTGGACCCTTTTCTGCCTGGTCCAACACCTTTTGGCCCAGGGAAATAGGAGTGCCAACTACCCCAACTTGCACCATCGGAAGTCAGGTGATTACATTTGATAAAGAATTGTCTTTACACCCACGAGGTCTGGCTGTCACTGCTACAGGTTTTCGTCAGCTTTGACTGCTGAAGACAATCTAAAAAATTGTTCCAGATTACACCCTGAAGTCCATTGTTCACACATTATTTAAAGCAATTTTGGACTGCGAAAATACCTTGTATCTCATACTTCCGGCTACTTTGGTTCAATATTTAGAGGTTGTGCAGAATGGAGCAGCAAGATTGACTAATAATGCTCCCAGATTGTAGTCAATCACTCCCCAGTTGAGGCATTTGCACTGAATGCCAGAACGGAAGCACATTTATTTTAAATGACTGATGCTCACCCATAGAGCATACTATATCAGGTCCCAGCAATATCTGTGGGACATTTTTACCCATTATGCCCTGAAGAGAACACTTTGCTCCCTGGACTTTTATCTGTTGAAAGTTCCCAACATATGTTGGTCAAGAAAAAGAGGACATTTGTTTATCTTCATTGCCCCAAAAATGTTGAATGACCTATCTGTTTCAGTCAGATCTATTTCTGCAGAAGAAATCTTCAAAAAATAGTTCAAAACATTTCTTCGAAATTCTGGTAAATCCAGATTACCTGTTTTACTATAGCACAGGGATGTATTGCCAGAGGCATCTAATCTGCTGTACAAATGTTATTCCATTCATTCATTGATTAGAGAGATAGAAAAACACAAACAAACAATCTTGAACTATTATCTTCCAAACAAGAAATTAAACTAAATAAATCAGAAAACATGCAGGGAAAAATATGCCACAACAATGCTCAAATGCTAGTTATTATTATCCAGACCACTTACTTCTTATAAGAACTGTAAAATGTAATTGTGCTAATTGTTCATGGTATGATCAATGCAGAATTAGTTGCACATGAAGAGCTACCACAAAACTAATTAGTGCCAAATGGTGTGGGTAAACCATCTGAACAAACTTTGTGTAATCCAATTTATATATTTTTTAAGGCTACCAGAATATGAGGAGAAGACGGCTTACATGTCTCTCTCCCCCAAATGTTCATAACGTGAATTGAAGTTCAGCTGCCAAGTATTCTGTCAACCTTCCTAAAGATGAGGGTCTAAATTCTGCTGTATGTAGATTGTTCTATCAAGGTAACTGAAATGTCTCCACTGAAGCACCTGCATCCACCAGAGCTGCATGGGTGAAACAATTTAGGAGAAAATCCACCAATGCCTCTTTCTACTATTGAAATGTCCCCCATCAAATGCATACACTGGAAACATACCCCAAACATGAGGTGCGTTGTCAGTATTCATATGCCTCTCCATAGGAGTATTCTCTATTTGCAAATATATGTTCTTTATAAAGAAATAAAAACATTAGGGCTCCCAATATCATTCCATGAACATCCGCAGCACTTTATGGTGGTCTTTCACAGAGTTGGTACAACCGTATTCATTGGCAGATCAACTGCCCTATACAGGGCACCTGATCTTCACTTTTCTGGCAGTGTAATCTCTGGACCTACTTAAAGTTGATAAAACAGCTGGAGAAGTTTCATATAAGCTCATGATCAGCTCATAATTTGACATAACAATCCTATCAAAGATTACCTTCGCTGATGGTGCAGTTATGCTTTTTGGAAACTTTTACATAGTGCTCTACTCCTCTGACAAGGCCACCAAGTGCTCACATACGCATCAGGTTCCTGCCACTTTATGAAGTGCATAATTAAGTGGATAGGGGATGCAGTTCAGCCTACTTGATAAGTACTGAGTGAAGTTTGTATGAAGTTAAAAGTTGAACACTGACAGGACTGAAATGTTGATCTTCGGGAAGAGCACATAACTGTGGGACTTCACATAATGGCCAACAGAGCTAGGACTGACACCAACCTGCCACCACCTACGTCAAGAACCTCGGAATCATAATTGTCTGCAAACTCACCATGACCACCCAAGTCGATGCTGTCATTGCTTCATGATTCCATACCCTGAAGATGCCTGGGAAGATTTTGAAATGGTTCCCAATCAGCACCTGAAAAACCATGACTCACTCCTTTGTCTCAAAAGCAAGTTGGACTGTGAGGACACCCTCCGTACCGGAACAGCAATAAACTCACCAGAAAGCTCCAGACCATTCAGAACTCCTAACAAATAAAAAGGCCAACCCAGTACCCCAGGGACCTGGGATGGACAATATATTCACAAAGAAGTGGTCCCTATTGGGAAAGTGTAGCCCTTGACGTCCACGGCAGAACATTAGGGTCAGGGTATAAACACCTCTAACACAATTAGCTCAAAGATTATATATTGATTTTATTACATTTATTTTTGGAGAAATTCAATTCAATTCATAAGATTTAAAACAATTGTAAGGTTCTCCTTGAGAGTAACTGCTCAGTGAAGGTGACTAATGGTGCAAAAAGTGCATACATGCTATGTATAGAAACATATACATGTGGTTGATAGGGATAGTAGGATATTTCGAGTTAGCACCCATGGAGCGAGTGTTGTTGTCCACCATCAACATACTAAAAACAGTCCACAAAAGCTATTTTGTCCACGTTTGGACTCTCTAAGTATGGATTATTCAAAACGGGGTCATCACCAGAACGAAACATACATAGGAGACACCAATTGATAGAGGCAACTGGTCCCATAGTCAAGGGGGTATTAATCCTCAAAGTATATTGAATCTTTCATGTGAGTTCATCGGAGGCCAGACTTGGGCTTTTAAAGGTGCATGTGGAACCAGGGATTTTATCAAATGCATTTTAAAATCGCATGTCTGCAGTCATTTGATGAAGAACTCTTTTTGACAAAGAGTGTCCCTCCTGAATAGATCCAAGTCTAATCTCTGATAGGCTCACATGAAAGATTCAAGATAGTTTGAGGATTAATACCCGCTTGACTATGGGACCAGTTGCTCCTATCAATTGGTGACTAATATGTATTTTGTGTCCTGATGATGACCCCATTCAGAACTCAGCAGCCAGAAACACTCTCAAACTTCCACGCTGCACTCACATCACACCACACCTGAAAGAGCTCCACTGGCTCCCCATTCACAATTGAGCACAATTCAAATTCTTCACCCACACTTTCATGGTACTACATAATACTAACCCTGCATACCTCAACAATTGCATCTGCTTTTGCAAACTATTAAGACTCCTCTGCTCTTCCGGACACCTACTTATACAAAACATATATATACAGAAAACCAGATTCTGCAGTCAAGCCTTCTCCTACATAGCTCCTAAAGCATGAAACAACCTGCCGCTACACATAAGAGCCTCCCCTCAAATCTTTAACTTTGCAAGAAGCTAAAGTCCTAGCTTTTCAAGTAGTCCATAAGAGCCTCATCCTCACTTCTTGAATCTGCCAAGAAACTAAGGGGCATATTATCAAGGACGGCGTTAAAAATGATCTCTGGTTTAGCGGCAGAAAACTGCTGCTAAAGCGGCGATAATGGCCTTGATAATATGCCCTTGAGAATTCCAATAGAAGTCCATGTTCTGGGGTCAACATGGGCTTCTATTGGAATTCTCACGGGCATATTATCAAGCCCATTATCGCCGCTTTAGCGGCAGTTTTCTGCCGCTAATGCGACGATAATTTTAATGCCATGCTTGATAATATGCCCCTAAGGATCTAGTCTTTTGAGTAGTTCCACTAGGTCCCAGGTGTGCCGAAACTCACACCCGCTCAGCACCAGGATACCTCCTGGGTGTTAGTACGCTCTACAAATCTGCATAGCTTAGCATCGTGAAGATATGCTTCAAACATGGGCAACAGTGTGGCTGTGCATAGGAGCATTAAGTGCCGTGGTGAGTGTGAGAACAGATGCATTTGCATATACCTATCATTTAAGCAGTGTTCAGGTTCAAATTGTTCATATAGTATGTGGCATATGAATTGGTGAGATGCACTTGGGAGTATGTTATATGTAGTGCCACTTCAGCAAACAGTAATGCGTTGATGATGATTTCAACACCTGGATCACCGGATGCGCCAACATACTCGCACCCCTGAAACTTGCAAAACAAGGCAGACCCTCCAAACGCACCAGCTGGTTCAGTCCTGAATTAAAAGCCTCCAAATGGAAATGCAAACAACTAGAAATAATCTAGCACACTAACAAAACAACCAGTGACCGCGCCTACTTCAAAGTCGTTCTCAATAAACATCACACATGCCAGAAAAAAGCCTAAAAGGAAGTCCCAGCCACTCGCCTCAAAGCTAGCTCCAATCAAAGCAAGGAACTCTTCAACATCATCAAAGAGTTCACCAGCAGAACTGGGCCCCCAGTCCACTACCACAGACTATGGCAGAAACCTCTTGATAACAAGCGCACCATGAAGGAGCAAATAACCCCTTTCTCCTCAGCCACTTTCTCCTTTCACTTTTTAAGGGCATGCAGTGGTACCTGGGACTACTGCCTATCCCTAAAAAATATTTTACCCTGCATTTGCAAAGGAGAAGGGGTGCCCTGGGGACCCCTTCCCTTTTGTGAGTGCATTACCACCCTCTTGAAGAGGGTTGTAATTTGCAAGTGACTCTCTATTTAGGAATTGTACATGGCCCTGTGACATTTTGCATGCGCAAATGGGTCACAAACCTGTTTGCGCATGAAAAATAGGGTAGTACATCCAGCCCTTGGCTTCTGATCTAAGGCACTGCTTGTGTTGAATGGTGCTCCTGTCAGCCAGTCACTTTATTAGGCTGGCTAAATGTAATAAACTTAATGCATCTTGCAACAGTATCAATAAATAATCTGGTCAGATGTTGCTGTGAGTACTGACACCCCTTGTGAATTGTTATTTGATAGATTCCCGAGTGTGTGGATATTCTCAAACGCCTCTCCAATCTATCATGCTGGAAAAAGCCAGAGCTTTAATCCTGCGAAGTGCAATATTAAAGCAATTTCCACATTGGATAGGAAAAGTGAACACCCTCCAAAATCTGTCGGGCGTTGGGGAAGGGGAAATATCTTCCCGATGGCGAGAAAAATGTCTTTTTGCACACCTTTAGCACCTACAATGATCTCATCAGAAATACCTCGATACGGCTTCTAGGAGTTATTTGAAACTTTTTTTTAGGTAAATCTGAAAGCCTGCACGTGGTGCGGCTTTCCTCTTATGTAAGTTAGGAAAAATTGGAGGACTCCCTTCGGTCATAAATCTGTATCCATACAAAAGTGTAAATCCTGGGGTATGGATTTTTGACTTTTTGAAAACAAGGCAGTCTTTTTAACGCTCTATGGATGTGCAGACTTTCATTCAAAATGCCCCCATAATAGCATTTTCGGATTCCTTGCAGCAAACAATGGTGCCTAATGGGGCAGATTTACAAGCCCCTTGCACCACCGGTGTGTCACTTTTGTGACGCACCAGCAGCGCATTTTGCTGCCCCATATTCAGCTGCAGTCCATGCAGGTAACAGCAGTGGGGTGGTGCGGCCAAGTTGGGGGGGATTTCAAGGGACGCTGCAGAGGGAGCATTTAATAAATAATACATTTTTCCTCTGCATCGTGCCTCGAAATACCCCCCAACGTGGCCACACCGCCCCACGGCTGTTACCTGCACGCATCATGTCTGGCCATATTTACAAGGGCAGGAAAAGCCACCCTGCATGACTTTTTCTGTCCTTGTAAATACGGCCCCTTTACAGGCAGCACTTTGCGTGAAAGGGGCATTCCATGGGTGTTGCTGTGGGTGTTCCCACACAACACCCATGGAACCTGACACATTTCCAAATTTACAACTATTCCTCCCCGAGGGAGGCGTAGGGAGGCGCAACAAGGAGAAATGTATTAATTTCTCCTCGTTTTTTTCCTCAAATCACCTCTGGTGATTATATATGTACAGGAAGGAGTCCCTCCCTGCACATAAACAATGACGTTTTGCAATGCAGCACACATAGAAATTGTAAAAAAGCATTTCTTATTGTTTATGTGCAGGAAGGGTGCCTGCGTCGGCGCATGGCAGGATTTTTTGTACCAGCGCAGGGGGTAGCACAGAGATGCGACATATAGTTGTAAATATGTTACATCCCTGTGCATCGAAACTAATGCAGGGCGGTGCGGCAAAATTACTTGCTGCTCCCCGCTGCTTTAGTTTCTTGTAAATCTGCCCCAAAATGCTTTCTGCAAAGCTAAATGCTGTGTCTTAAGATAGACGAGGTCTTTTTTAGACATGAGTTTTAATGGAGCATCATCCAGGTTTGGTAGGAAATCCTAAGTGAGAAGGAGAATCCACCATTGTCACTTTCCAGAAATCCCCTAATGTCACTTTCCTTTCTGCACGTTACATTGCATAGACATACTCAAGTCTATTATGCAGAAGCTTAAAGTATAATCAGAGGAAACTAGCTTTAGGTTCAGAGAAACACAACCTATTGTTACAGAAATAGGTGGATAAATGCCACCTACTACCATAGGGCCCAGAAAAAATATCTGTGCCTATAAGAGAATGGCCGCTTTTTCGGGACCGTGAGTCTTTCAAGATTTTTAAAAGGGGAGAAGGCGCAGTAGCACTATAGGTTGGAGGTGAGTGCATTAACTCTAGCTCACATTTCCGATTCTTTCATGTATAATTGCCTGTGTCATATTAAGAGAGCTAATAAATGAATGTGAAAAAAATATTTATTGAAATAAGTTATCAAAAAAACGTACAAAGTGAAAAATATATAGTAAATATAGCTGCCAAACAAGCCCACATGGAAGAGATAATGAATTGAGAAGAGTGAAATGGTTCTTCGTTAGCTGCATGTTCACTCAATCATTAATAAATGAACTGGTGAATTAATAACATACTCGCCATTGAAGGGATACCTTTATTATTCACAAATAATGTGATGTTACTCAGCATGATTGACATAATGCATTATTCACGTGGAGCCTGCAACGCTGTGCGTTATTGAGCCTCCCTTGGCCATAAGCATGCAGGCAGGGAGAGCTGTCTGCTCACGTTCATCACATTTCTTATTCTTGTGGCCATGCAATGCAAATCCATACCCTTCTCGCTATTCAGAGAAGAAGGGAAACGTAGACACTTCATGCATACTTGTTCCCCAATCGCCTTTACATTTGACGTTAATCTATTCCCCCTAAACCACAGATAAACAAACAAGTGTTCAGGCCCGTGAAAGAATGTATTTATTGCTCTGTTATTGTTAAGAGGAAAAATAAAGTTGACATATTATTAACTAAAATTAGGCGAAAACAGAAATGTGCTGCTCCTCCATCGAAATGGGAAGTGCAAGCGGT
The DNA here is from genome assembly GCF_964204655.1 of Triturus cristatus. Taxonomy (NCBI): domain Eukaryota; kingdom Metazoa; phylum Chordata; class Amphibia; order Caudata; family Salamandridae; genus Triturus; species Triturus cristatus. The sequence goes on along the minus strand of NC_140587.1, from coordinate 343,183,266 downwards.
TCTTCTCGCATCTGGAACAAGCTACAAACATCTTATCAATGCAGAATCTTGGCATTGGTCCTGAAAAGGGTGGGTCCATAAGCGCCATTTGGTATGGAAGCAAGCACAGGGAATGTAGAAACATGGCAGTTGCTCGAAAGTAAAGTTCTGTACAAACGTGTGGCAGACTGTTTTTTTCTGTGTTTACGTAAGTACTTGAGCAATAGTGATGCCTTTCAATTTCGTTGTTATCCTGTTAAATTCTGTGCAAGTTCAAAAAACAGAGGTCAAATCTTAGGCAATATCTTTTGACAAATTGCTGTTCATTCTTTCAACTTGGAAATTGGTGTTTCTATTCCATTCTCTGACTACTAGAGATGCTTTTGTATTCTGATAATCTTACTGGTGTACAGGAACTGTGACAGGAAACCCTGTAGGATAACATTTCTTTTCTAAGGCACAGTAACATTTAAATACATTTAAATAAATTATACAAGCATTTCAGGTATAATTAATATATATTAGTAGAAATCTGACTTCGAAACAATATTGAAAGCATGCAGTATAGTTTTATCTGTAAACCTCATGTCTGTACAATGTGGTGACCATTTGAGTAGAAAATGTGCTGGTAGTAAATTACAGCGTGGTACCATACCATGCTTTAGTAATATGTTTGCAACACTGTGCTCCAAAATACACCACCAGCCGCACACTACAGGGCATATTTATTTGGGCCTTTCGTCATTCTTGTACCACTCAACGTGGTACGTGCACAGCGTAAAACTCCAAGTCATATTTTTGAGGCCACGCAAAGCCACTTTGCGTGGCTTTTGAATGAATTAAAAAAATATGGATTCATCGCTGCGTTGCGTTATTCTGCACAAGGGAGGCATTCCATGGGCGCTGTGGTGGGTGTTCCCAAGCAAATCCAATGGTTTTTGATACATTCCCAGGTTTTTCAAACATTGCAAATGTGGGAACGCTCCAAAAAGATATGCCTCACCAGGGGAGGCATAAATGAGGAGAAATATGTTTATTTGTAAATGTCCAGTATTTCTAAAGCGCAAACAATTACCCGAAGGTGTCAAGGCGCTGGGGGCTGTCGGAAAGATTAAGCGAGCTATTGCGCAGAGTCACACGGTGCAGGGCTGATCTGCCACCGTGAGCCCGGGGTTCCGGAGTCAGTCGCCCTGGCCGCTGCGCCACACCTCTTCCACATATTTCTCCTCGTTGTTTCCTCTGCAGCACACATAGAAAGAGGAAAACACCTCTATGTATTGTTTTTGTACAGGAAGGAGCTCCTTCCTGCACAAAACACTCCTGCCTACAACATAGGCACCCTTGCACCATGGCGCAAGGGTAGCTGCATTGGCACTAGGCTGCCAAAACTGCTCACCCCCTTGGTACCTTGACACGAGCAGTCAGGCTTATCTTAGAGGCAGTGTGTAAAGCATTTGCACATAACCAACAGTAATAAAGTGTAAGCACTACAAAAGGACACCACACCAGTTTAGAAAAATATCCAATATTTTTGTATCCTTAAGACAAGACCAAAACGATAAAAATCTACGATACAGTACATAAAAATCTTCAGTTATCAAAATAACCTTGTAAAACAGTTCATTGATGTTTATAGCTCCGTCCGGTGCTATCACGGCGTCATGAGCAAACAAATCCAAATAGTTCTGGCTGACCGCGGCGTCGCGGGCCAGCTACGGTGTCGGGAAGACCCGCAAACAGTACTTTTCAGAAATGCAGGGCGTCGATTACCTCTTGTTGAGCTTCTGAAAACACGGCGTCCGCAGGCGTCAGTTCCAGAGGTCAGGAGTAGTTGGGCCCTCGAAGTCACATGCGTTGCAGATCGAACTCCTCTTTGTTGAAGTCAGGAGCGCTGGCGTCGGCAGGCATCGGGGACTGTGGTGCGAAGTGCAGCGGTGTGGCATGCGGTGCCCTCAGGTCGCGTGTGAGCAGCAGCTCGGTGGCTGCATCAGATGGCGGTGTTGGTGAGATGAAGGTGGTACTCCTCAGGGTGCTGGCAGGTCACGGTGCAAGCAGCGACATCATCGTTGCTGAAGCACTGTCATCGGCTGACGAACTGGAGTCGATAGCACCAGCATCGGTAGGCCAAGGCTGCGGTGCGGAATGAGGGCGGTGCGTCGTTTAACTTTACGAGCGGTGCCCTCGAACCATGGTGAAATTAGTGGCATCCATTCCGGCCTGGAGCGGCGTCGTCGGGGAAACCAAGGCGTCGTCATGAAGCGAGGTGTGCGGAGTGCAGTGCCCACAGGTCGCGGTGCGAGCAGCGGCTCGGTGGCGGCATCAGCAGGTGTCGTCGGTGAGACCAGGGTAGCGGTGCAGCGTTGCTGAGGTGCCCTCTGCGGTGTCGGCAGGACATGGAGTTGGCAGCGGCGGCGTCAACGTCGTCGGGTTGCTTTTTCTTCTGTTGCAGCACAAAACACACAGTTCCCAGTGCTGAGGGCAGAAGAGCTTGAAGTCTTTGCTCTTCCTGAGACTTCTTGCACAGGGGGCATGCGCTACCTCAAGCCCTTGGAGAAACTCACAAAAGTTCAGTCCAGTCCTTTCACTGTCCAAGACAGAAGCAGCCACTGCAGGCCAAAACAGCAAAGCACACACCAAAGTGGTAGTTCCTCCTCACAGCTTCTCCAGCTCTTCTTCTTAGCAGTCTTCCTGATTCAAAAGAGTTCTAAAGTCTTGGGGTCTGGACCCCAATATTTATACTAGCAAATCCTTTGTCCTCAGAAGGTAGAGGGTCCTATACCTAGCTCAAACCAGTTCTGGGTGCATTCTGCCAGTGTGGACCTTCTTCCTTTGTCAGAGTGGGCCAGGGTCATCAGACGCACCACAGGAGGTGGAGCCAGCATTGTGGAAGGCAGGCTCAGCCCTAGTCAGGCCCAAGTGCTACTCCTCCCACCACTCTACATGTAGATAGGTCTATTCAGCCCTGTGCTGACTCACCCTGTCTCCTGGAGTCTCCCCAGCCCCTGTCACTCACAAACCAGACAGATAATGCACAAGCTAGCAGAGGCAGGCTGGATGATTAGGTAAGAAAATACCTACTTTATAAAAGTGGTATTTTCAAACACAGAATGTTCAAACCAACTTCACTAAAAGATGTATTTTATCATTCTGAGTTCAGGCATGCTAAACTCAAATTTTTACCATGGTCCCTGGGTCAGTTAGGATTATAAGATGTTATAATCAAACTGCCCATTCTGGCCTATGGGGACAGATAGCCTTGCAATATTGAAAAACTAAATAGGTGGTAATTCACTATCAGGACATGCCACGCACACCAGGGCATGTCCTACCTTTCACATACAATGCACCCTGCCCACGGGGGTAACTTGGGCCTACCTTAGGGGTGAGTAACATGTAGAACAGGGAAGGTTTAGGGACTGCCAAGTGTGTGCACTTGCCAAGTCCGCATGGCAGCCCCAGGCTGCACACTGGCTCTACAATGGCAGGCCAGAGTTACACTTACGGGCTGTTTGCGTGGGTGGCACAATCCAGTGCTGCAGCCCACCAACAGCATTTGATTTATGGGCCCTGGCACTCACAGTATACTTTACTAGAGACTGACACATAAATCAAATAGGCCAATCATGGAAACACCAATCCATAACACATTTTACTACAGGAACACTTGCACTTTACCACTGATCAGCAGTGAGAAAAGTACGCAGAATCAGTACACCAGCAAAAACAGAGTCAAAACCGGTAGGTCAGAAAGCAAAAACTCAAGGGAAACACGCCAAATGATGCCAAGTCTAATAGTACTTATAAATCACCCCTAAGTTAGGTCCTAAAGGCTCATAGGGCGGCATGCATTGTATTTAAAAGGTTGGGTATCTATACTTAAGTTGTACATGTCCTAAAGTAATTTTTCACTGTTGCAAGGCCTAACTCTCCCACTGACTAATACTAGTTTAACTTATTGCATTTAATAAGTGGTTACTTTGGATTGAGAGCAGATAGAGATATGCTGCTTACACTCAAATGACTTGTAGGTTAAAATCCTCTTTAATGGCAAAGTCGGATATAATGTTTGAATCCTGAAAAATTCCACTTTTAGAAAATGTCAATATTTTTGCCCCAACCAATTGGGCCTTCTGCCAATATCCTGGATCACATGACTGTTAATGTCTCTGCTGTTTCGGTTTGTGTATTGCTTCCAGACAGTACCACAGAGATGGTTTAGGTGTAGACAGGATGGGACATCCTAGCAGGATGACTGGGGAGTAGCTGTACCCATCCCCACTTATACTTCACAGAGCTGTGCCTCCTGCTTAGATAGGAACCTGACACCAGGCCTGCCCTGCCGTTCATTTTTCTCACATAGTTTGGAGCCTTGACAGGTGATAAACTTTCCAGAGCCAGATGCCGTTAGCGGCATACGAGACTTGCACTTCATGATACAGCAACGACAGCACACAACAACCACCATTGTGAAGTTATAGCAAAGACCATTAGCAATGCTTGACCGGCTCTTTGCACTACAGCACCGACAAACCACCACATTGCACCTGCTATGCGCGCTACAGTAATGGCGTTCTGCGATGCCTAGCCTACTCTTTGAAGCCTGCTCCAATATGAACACAACTCTTTGAGCTGGACGTTGAGAAGGTAACTTTTCAGCATACTGATTGGGGTTTTATCAGTCTAATATCATTGTACTTAGTGAAATTTACTCTACTTTCTAAAATTGGTTTAGAATTTTTCTTGTGATGTGTTTCCGCTTCATTACTGTTTGTGTGTTGCATAAATACTTTACACACTGCCTCCTAATTAGGCTTAACTGCATTGTGCCAAGCTACCTGAGCGATAAGCACAGGTTAATTTGTGACTATTTTGATTCCCTCTGATGAGGACTGTGGCCGTTTTCTAAGTGAGGATTCCACTCCACCTCAACCAATAATCCAAATTGTTATATAGGTTTAGCCTTTCTTCTATTATTGGCCTTGCGTAAAATCATTTGGAATCATAGACCGGAGCAACAATTGTTTCAACCATTCCATACTACACAAGCAGCAAATAGTGCAGAATAAACTTACAGTGATTTTTGCATGAGTGCAAGGTTTCCACAACATGCACAAGGATGAATACTACAAATATTGAAGCATAAGAACAACAAACAAATTAAGTGACAGAGTTCTGATGAGTAATATAGGGGTGTACAAACTTTTATTTGGTGAGCAGAGTCATCCTGGGAACCTGCTTAATGGCCTGTACATAGTACATGGAGCTTTACGGATTTTATGGCACGACACGGAGGCCAATATTATGCAATCTCCTTTTATTGCCAGCTCATCACAGCAGCAACAATAGAAAAGAATTTAGAACATTGAAAACATTCTGAACATTAATGAAGTCCAGCGACTGGCAGCCATCTTCCTTCTTTTATTGCTGCTGCTCACCAGATAAGTAGACTTTATTTTGTCTCCTCATGATTACTATAATTAACAGTGTTTAATACCTCTTTACATAGATATTAGTAGATATCACATTTTTTCCTTATCCTAATGATTGCTTATGTTATTTATCTTAATGATTGCTTATCCTATCTCATAAATAGAAATAGAGTTTATTTGTCTCCTCCTTATATTGAACTAACGGTATTCTCTATACTTACTAGCTTTCTATTCCTACCGTTCTAGCACCTTTATGCTTATCAGATGCAGATTTAAAATTATTTTCGAGCAAGGTCTCTCTCTCCCAAACCTCGCTCTACTTAACACTTCACGTCTTTCAAGACTTGCAACCTGAAACGCGCACTGCCGTCCCCCTTTTATTTAATCATAAGCGAGGCCTCATTCCCTTCAGAGACCTCGCTTTACACCACCTCAAAGTCTCCCCGGGAGCAAGCGCCCTTCCCTTTCTCCAAACTAAAGGAGACAGGCATTTTTCAATCGCGCGTCGCGCACACGCCTCGCGCTGTAAAATGAAGGCAGGCATTTTTTTCAATTACGCGTCGCGCGCACATCTCACCCTGCAATGATGCTGATGTCGGCTCTCCCATACTTTTATAAAGGGCTAAATATCGAGAAAATAAATATCCCAACTCACCGCTTAACCGGATAATCAAGCAACCCTCGACCTCATTCCTCCCGGTGCGGCCTTCCCTCCACGCGACCGCACCGGGAAGATTTCACTTCAGGAAGTAGAGTCCTAATCATTAGAGGAAAGGGCCTTGCAGTTTTATCGTTTTTCACCGTTTACCACCGTTTACCCCTTCAATTCAGAGACGACAGTTTCTACAAACGAAGGAAGAGCCTTTCATCTCGTCTCGTCCCCTCCATCACATTTTAACCCCTGATTTCACTGCGAGCGCCAACCTACTGCCCCTCTCTAACCCCGACTCCATCAATTAATGAATTTTTTTGCTTGGTTAACCTCCTTTTACCTCGCAAATTTACAACTTCAAGAGACACTATGTCCCATACCCAAACCGATTTAGACTCCTTAGTAGAAAATAAAGTAGAACACATAATTAATAAGGCTTTAGGCAAATTGATGGGGTCGCTCGATGAAACCATCAATAAAAAATTAGAAACCCTCTCTAATCAGCCTGGATGCTCTTATTGGCCCCAAACCTCTCACAAAAAAAGATCTTCAAGCGATTTACCCTCAAAGAAATCTAAAAAATCTAAAAGGGTCGTAGAGGATCTACCGGATAACGCCGGTGACAGAGTCAGTGTACCAGACACTGTGGATGGGCAAGAAAGAGGCCCTGTTACGGATGGGCAAGAAAGAGGCCCTACTGTCCCCATATCTAGCGAGTCCGAGGAGGATGAAAGCTACGAGCCAGAAATAGATCTCTCATGCTCATCAGAGTTCGACTCTGATTGCGAACAATCTTCTACAACCAAACAAAAAAACTCAAATGAAGGTTCTAAGACCTCTGGCTCAAAGATGGAAATTCTCGACCCCTTTCGAGACATGATGTTCGACCCCCTCTTAATAAGACACCCATTATCCTCTGAATGGACCCCCTCCAGCCACGTTGCCGACTACATCACCTTCTGGCTGAGAAGGGAAATCCCTAAAGAAGTAAGATCACGCTTACGGTCAGAATGCCCCCGACCTTCCCTCCCAGACAAAATTACTACCACACCTGAACTTGACGCGAAAGTGGTTTCATTCATCAATAAGGGAGGTAAAGACCCAAGAAGAGGCCTAGACAGAGGCTTGAAATCATGCCAGGATAGATTCCTGGACATTACTGTGTCCACTCACCAAAATATTTGATATGGCTGAGACGGCTTACCTAAACGACTCCCAGGTCGACCCGAAAGAATTACGGGAATGGGTGCAAAGAGCTGTATGCCTTCTCGGCAATGCCAATACCGCACTTTCAAACGAAAGAAGGAAGAGCATCCTGATAAAACTTGACCCTAAACTTACTGAACTCGCCAACAAAGAAGGAGGCCCTTCGTCACAAGGCCAACTTTTTGGCGACGATTTCATTAAAGAAATGGCAAAATACGTTGGAATCTTTAATTCAATACAGAAATCCCAAAAAGATATTAGAAAGGTCTTTCATGACCGAGTTTTTGCGAGGGCCGGGCGAACAAGGGGTCGGTTCCCCGGCCGAGGTGCTCCTTCATCCAGACCCTATATGGTACGAGGAAATAGGGGCTTCCACCAACCCTTCACATCCTTTCCCAACTTTTCAAGACAAAGAGGTCGGTTCCGCAACTCCAGAGGCGATAGAAGACAAAGAGGCTTCTCATCAGGTACGCTACTCCAAACACCACTCAGATTCCCCTATAAAGGTGGGTGGGAGAATAGCCCTTTTCTCTGGAAACTGGAAGCTTGTGACCCAAGACCCGTGGGTATTACAAACAGTCAAAGGCTACAAAATAGAATTCTTACAGACCCCCTTCCAACACAACCCCCCGAGAAAAATCTCTTTCTCACAAGATCACTCAAATTTAGTAACCAAGGTGGTTCAAGACCTTTTATCCAAAGGCGCCATCAAAGAAACAACAGACTTAAGTCCAGGATTTATCAGCAACATCTTCTTAGTAGAGAAAAAGAACAAAGAAATGAGGCCAGTAATAAACCTAAAAGATTTGAACGAATGGGTAGTCTACCGTCACTTCAAAATGGAGGGCATATACCTCCTAAGGGACATCTTGAGGAAAGGGGACTGGTTAACAAGACTAGATCTAAAAGACGCCTACCTCACTATTCCTATTTGGCCCCCACACCAAAAATATCTTCGTTTTACATGGCTAAACAAAACTTGGGAGTTCTCAAGCCTCCCATTCGGTCTTTCTTCAGCACCCTGGTGCTTCACAAAAATTCTCCGACCGGTAGCAGCATGGCTCAGGGCCAAAGGTGTAAGACTAATAATTTACCTCGACGACATCCTTATAATGGGTCAGTCAAAGGATTTAGTTTCCCTACACACCCATTGGGCAATAGAAATACTAGAAAAACTAGGATTCATAATAAATCTAAAAAAATCATGCTTAACACCCTCACAAGATACACAATTCCTAGGCTTCATCGTAGACACCCTCCAAACAGAATTACGCCTCCCCAGGGACAAACTAAAAAAATTACGAAAGGAAATAAAAAAGATGTTACTGGAGAAACTTATCTCTCTAAAAGACTTAGCCAGAATATTAGGACTACTCTCTTCAACCATCCAAGCGATCTTTCCGGGCCCACTTTACTACCGAGCTCTACAAAGACTAAAGAAAAATTCCCTTCACAAAAATCCCTCGTATTCACAAATGCTTTCCTTAGACCACGAATCGAGAGAAGAACTAGAATGGTGGCTCAAGAACGTACAAGCTTGGAATGGAAGGGCAATCTTCGGGGAAAATCCCGAAATATTAATAGATTCAGATGCGAGCCTGAGGGTTGGGGTGCAATATGCGGAAACTCTTCGGCAGGAGGTCTATGGTCAGATCAAGAGAGACACATGCATATCAACTGTCTAGAACTCCTAGCGGGCTCATTTGCAGTCCGGAGCTTCACTCAAGACAGAATGAAATGTTGCGTGATGCTTCGCATGGACAACATTTCAGCAGTCCAATATGTGAGCAAGATGGGCGGTCCACACTCAAAAGATTTGGCAGACTTGGCAAAACAATGTTGGGCATACTGCTTGCAAAAAGGAATCTCGGTTGTAGCCCAACACATTCCTGGTCTGAGCAATGGAGTAGCAGACTGGTTTTCCAGGAACTTCAGAGACTCCAGCAACTGGAGACTGAACAGACAAGTCTTTCTACACATCCAACACCTATGGGGTCCCTTCAATTTAGATCTATTTGCAGACAGACTCAATTCTCAACTAACACGCTTTTTCAGCTGGAAACCAGATCCACTAGCTGCTGGCATAGACGCCTTCCTTCAAGACTGGAGAGGTCAGAAAGCTTATGCATTCCCTCCCTTCCTAATGCTACCCAGATTTTTACTACAAGTCCAGAGATTAAAAGAAACTGTAGTTCTAATAACTCCACTATGGAAATCCCAAGCTTGGTTCCCCATAGTCCTAGAAATGTCAATAAACTTTCCTCTTCTCCTACCCCACTTCAGAACGCTCCTCCTAGGCCCTCGAGGGGAAATTCACCCCCTCCTCGAAGAGGGATCCCTTACACTGATAGCATGGAAGATTTCCGGAGACATTGGGAAATCCCTGGCCTTTCGCCAGATGCTTTTTGACTCATTTCCGAATCCTGGGCTTCAGGCACTAGGAAAGCTTATAGATTGGCATGGAACAAATGGATCTGCCGGTGTCTTCAATGGGGTATCAATCCCATTTCAACTGATGTAGTACACGTAATTAACTACCTTTCTGAACTCTTTGAGTCAGGCCTATCATATAGAACTATTAACGTCTACAGATCAGCAATTTCTGCAGGCCACTGTCTCATAAATGGTCTGCCCGTCGGACAAAACTCTTTAACAAAGAAAATTATGAGAAGCATTAGGGTCCTCAAACCACCCATACCCAAATATTCTTCCCTTTGGGACGTCAAACTAATACTTCAAGTTTTAGAAAATTGGGGTGACAATCAAATATTAACTCTTAAAAAATTGTCCTATAAACTCACTACCCTCCTTTGTTTAGTTTCATTCAGACGAACGTCCGATGTTAAGGCTCTGGAGGTCACCAGTAGGGCCTATCAACCTGAAGGAGTATGTTTTTACATTAAAAAAAGGACTAAGACCCTTTCCTCAACGATTTTCTATCCTTATTTTCAGGGAAACCCAAGATTGTGTGTTGTACAATGCCTATTAGAATATGAAAAGAGAACTAACATTATAAGAAACAACATCTCTCAACTATTAATTTCTCACAAAAGCCCTCATAAAGCGGTCTCTTCCCCCACTCTAGCTAGATGGGTGAAAGACGTAATGATTGATGCAGGAATAAACACTTCTGTTTTTGGGGCTCACTCCCTTAGGGGCGCTTCTGCTTCCAAAGCTTTTATCCTAGGGGGAAGTTTACAAGATATCTTAAAAGCGGCCGACTGGTCCAATGAAAGCATGTTCAAAACTTGTTATTTCAAACCCACTTTGAATGTAATTGATAATGTATTAAATGCACTTTGAACTTGCATAATATTGGCCTCCGTGTCGTGCCATAAAATGTAGATTTTCCACAGCCTGATGAGCAGAAAATCTGGATTTTATTAAGGACACGGAGGCTAAGATTATCCCACCTCTTTTCCCACCCAGGTGGATTAATCTATCTTATACTTATATTTCAGAATAACGAAGATTCATTTTGGAAAGTTCCTCCTGTTGACTCATTCTTCTACTCTTCAGAAAATCGATTGATATTTACCTTGTTCGCAGCGCACATAAAAGAAGGAAGATGGCTGCCAGTCGCTGGACTTCATTAATGTTCAGAATGTTTTCAATGTTCTAAATTCTTTTCTATTGTTGCTGCTGTGATGAGCTGGCAATAAAAGGAGATTGCATAATCTTAGCCTCCGTGTCCTTAATAAAATCCAGATTTTCTGCTCATCCGGCTGTGGAAAATCTACATTTTCCCATGTCTACGAACTTTCATTATTTCCCCCTGCAATCTGGTAATATATCCCCTCAAGTTAAATATTTTCTCATAAGTGCTAGTTTGCCATTTTCTTGTTAGCTAACTTTACAATGATTTTCCCCTGAATTTGAAATGGAATGGAGCTTGGCATTATCATTTCTCTCGAAGCAACTTAAATATGGTATCAACACACCCATTTTAACGTGAACACCGACATCCAGAAACCTGAACAAAATAACATAGTTATCATAATTTTTGCAAGAGTGATGGGAAGTTTGCACAGGAAAAGATTAGCAACTTTGCACAAGCACTTTTATGTTTCCTCTCTGTGAATGACCAACTAACTTCTTGTTTTGAAATAAATTAGTGAAGAACATTTCAATAGTGAAGAAAAGAAAACACATTTTTTTGTTAATTAATTGTCACAATATAGTTAACCAGACAGGGATACACAAGAATTGCCTGCCTTGTGTTAGACCTGTTATCCTTAGGGTGATCTTCCCCCAAACATTTTGCAGTATATATTTGTTGGATTAGGACTCTGAGCACTTTACCACTGCTAACCAATGCTAAAGTGCATGTGCCTTTCGCGTAAACATGGTGACATTGGTGTATACATGATTGGCATATTTTGTTTACTTATAAGTCCCTTGTAAAGTGGTATACCATATACTCAGGGCCTGTAATCTAAATGCTACCAGGGGGCCTACAGCACTGCTTGTGCCACTCAAACAACTAGCCTTTCAAACCTGTCTCAAGCTTGCCATTGCAAGGCCTGTGTGTGCAATTTATTGCCACATCGACTTGCCATTTAAAACCACTTTCCAAGCCTTAAACTCCCAAACATTGGCCCCGGAGCTTGGCGTTGCACCGCTCCCCAAGCCGGTGGTTAAGAGTCTGGGGATACAAATTGACTCAGATTTTACCATGAGCTCCCAGATCGGATCAGTTACCGCGGCCTGCTTTGTTCAGCTTCGTAAGCTGCGCAAGCATAGAAGATTCTTCAGCAGAGAGGCTAGTATCAAAATCATTATCTCCCTGATTCTTTCCAAAATGTATTATGGAAATGCACTGTATCTTGGCCTCCCGCAATATCAGAAGCACCGTTTTCAGTTTATTCAGAATCAAGCAGCTAGAATCATCTATCAAAAGGAGAGACAATGTCACATTAGCCCACTGCTGAAAGAACTCCACTGGCTCCCGGTGGAGCAACAAACTATTTTTAAAACATGGTGTATCCTTTTTAGAGCCATTTAGGGTACCAGTCCCAGTTATATTTCATCGAGAATCAGCAAGTATGTCCCCAAGCGCACCCTTAGATCTATGCATCTGAATCAACTGGTTGTACCGAGATTCAGACGTAAACGCACTGGAGGGTCCCGTTCTCTATATTGGGCCCGAAACTGTGGAACTCATTGCCGATTACTCAGAGACTTGAAAAAGATTATGTACGGTTTAGAAAATTGCTCAAAACTTGGCTCATTACGTTAGCTCATAACTAGACTGCTCTGGCTTCGGACCCTCTCTGCTCAATTCATAGCGCCAGGAGACCGTTGGTGAACATGCGCTCAAGAAATACCCATATAACATAACATTAAACTCCCCTTTTATTACTCCTGTGTCACCCCTAAGGTAGGCCCTATGTAGCCCTAAGGTTAGGGAGTTGTGTAACTAAAAGGTAGGATGTGCTTTTAAAGTTTTAGATTTTCTGGTAGTGACAAACAGCTAAATTAATTTTTCACTACTGGGAGGCTTACTCCTTTCATAGGCTAGCACTGAGAATTCCTTAAAACACTTCTAAGCTGTAATTCCTGATTAGAAAAGAGTAATTGCATCGTGTTTCATATCTTTGGAATGGGAATGATAAATCTGCTTTACTGGTAAAGCTGGATTTAACAATATTGTTAATATTGATGTTGATGTACGCAATGATTACTTGTATGTACAAAAACGAAATTAAATCACTTTTGGCAAAATCTCTTGATATGACCTCTCCATCAACATTGAGTAAGAAATATGTGGTCAGGCGGGCCCTAGGCCTAAGGCTACTGATTGAAAGATCACAGGTGGGTGGCACTTAACCAGCAGGACAAACAAGCAAACAGGAAAAACCCAGATTGGTCCCACAGATAGGCAGCAACATCAAAATGGTCCTGAAAGACTTGCCCAATAAAACACACATGGCCGGGGTGGCGCCAGTTCCTAAAACACTATAAAGTTAGATGCCTTATGAAGTCAGGAATTTTCAGCCTATCAGGACATAGCACACACAATACAGGCAATGATTACCTGCTTCCCATGTCGGACATCTGGACAAGTTACCGACCGGCCCTCATTATGTCCATGCAAGGTCTAGACCCACCTGCATTTGTCCTCAGGTGGGAGGAATTTATTGCTTCATGACTAGGCCCGCATTCCAGTTCCAAAAAAGGATCAATTAATTATTTTATGATGCAATGAGAAATGTATAAAAAGTCATTTTAAATGATTGTGCTTTGAGACCTCAGACCCCGAATCTGTAACTGTGTTCCCAGCCACAGTGTTTGATTAAAGCAACTGCTTCAGTTTTGCCAAATGCTTCTTGTCTTTGTTTTAATCAAAGTAAATTCATTTTCGAGCGACAATACTATTTTCAAAATTCCACTTTTAGAAAGTGTATTTCTGTAGGACAAGGGGCAAGGGAAACCCATGGATGATCAGGGAGTAGGACACTCAACACACTTACTCACTGTTTGGACGGATGATCGAACCTTCCTCTCTTCAATTTGTGACAGCTCATTTTTCTTCTCCCCCCGTGTCCCCTTCTTTTCTTCCTCTTGTTTTCTTTCCCCTTCTTTCCTCCAGCTGTTATCAAATTACATATGCCTTAACCCTACTGGTGTCTCAGACAATATTTTGCATGTCCTGATGATGATCCTAATACTTCACTAGGGATTGAAATGTCATCTACTATGGTCCCTTGACTCACTTGTTGTGACTGTTCATTCTTACACATGAGCATTGGTACTAACCGTTTGTAACTGCACCATTGCGTTTTATTTCGTCACATTTATAAGCCTGAGTTTGGGAGCTTTATATGATCTTTCTTGTGTTTGTCTTCCGACTGCAATGTCTTTTATTTTGCATTAATAAATATTTACAATTGTTCCATTTGGATACCATACATAGGCCTCATTGCATTTCTATGTCTATTTGAATGTCTAAAGTCATGTTATAAGGGACCACTTGTACCTTTGTATATACTTTTAGAAAATTGAAATTTCTCTGCTCTTACTGCTCTGTGTGCCTTGTAGCCAGTCTCCAATACATATTCAGGATGGGTGTCAGCTACACTTTGCACATTCCCTCAAGGCAGCCACACACACAGGAAGGGTGGGTCTGACAGAGAACTCATCTGCATTTATTTACATTCTAAATGCTCTTCCTGGGCAGAAAGAGGAAGGGAGAGCTGAATAGGCAGTGCCCTGTTCTCCACTCACAGGGCTGATTACCCCAACCCCCACAGATAGCCTGGCAGAATATTCTGAGATGAAAGGCGACCTGTGTACTTCAAGGGCCTAGTTCGAAGTAACCCCAACTTCAAAGGCACATTTGGGTATAAGTACTGGGGCTCTGACCCTGCCAAGACAGTACACTACTGGGCCTGTGAAGAACTTTGCCAGGAGTAAAGACTGCTGTGCCACAAGGACCACCACGTTGCCTGACTGCTGCTCTGAAGGAACTGCTTTTTTGCTTTGCTGAGCTGCTCTGCTGCCTGTGGCTCTATTCCCTGCTGAGGACAGGGACTGGACCCATCTCACTTGAACTTAGAGTGACTCTAATGGTTTGCTGGCTTTCCCCCTGTTCTGAAGTCTCAGGGCCATCAAAGATTTCCTGCAACTCTGCAACAGCACCTGGATTCTGCAACCTGTGATTCCTGCCCGGCCAAGGGGTGCCAATCCAGTCCTGGGTCCTTGAAAGGTGTTTTCTGCTGTCAAGAGCCAGAAAAATTGAAGCAGTGGCGACTTTGTGCAGATTGGAACTGCTTAATTACCCTTTAACGCAGGAGTCGATCAATGACATTGGCTCGATGGACTGTGCAGCTTGATGGCGACAGACAGTGCGGCTCAACTTCAACACATCACCTGCATCATAAAGGGGTTCGATGCCAAACCCTTCATCGACTGCATGGATCGGCACCCATGCTTCGTCAACATCCATGGGATCCACGACTCAGCACCTTCTCGACTCCTCGCATCAAGTCTTTGACAGCGTGCTTTATCCATGATACTTTGTCTGCGAGACCTGCTTCAGTTATGCAGCTGGCCAACCCTCCAACACGGTAAGCCTGAACTTTGAATTCACCCCAGTATAGCATGACCTCAAGTAACCCCCTTAGCGCTTTAAACTTCTAAAGACAATTTTTTCTTTAAAAAAAAAAAATCATAACCCTGGTCCTACTAATTGGATTTTTGACTTGTTATAGTCTTATTCTCTATTTTTCTAAACCTGTGTGGAGTATTTTTCTGGTGTTTTTATTACGGTTACTATGTGTGTGTGTGTGTGTGTGTTGCACAAATACTGTACACATTCCCTCTTTAGGTAAGTCTGACTGTTATGTATCATGCTACCAGAGGGTAAGCGCAGGTTATTTTTTAGTGTGTATCTAGCTTACCCTGACTAGGATTGCGGTCCGTACTTGAACAGGGTGCATATCTCTGCCAACTAGAGACCCAATTTATAATATCCTGGCATCCTGTTTGCTCCCTTTGAAAGATGCAAGATGTTTACATGTGCTGTAGAAATACCTCTCCTGCAGGATTTTACACTGTAGAATCAACAGGAGGGGGACTGACCTCTCCCTGCATTTTCTGTTGTGCTCAGTCAGAGGAGTCAATCAATTAATACACAGACTTTATTTCGGTCAAAAGACCCTAAAAGTGCAACATGCAATACAGTACAATACGTGATAAAAATATGTAAAAATATCTAATAAAATACATATATACATGTTGCACATACAAATGTGTTAAGATACCTAATGAAATACATATGTTACAACACACAAGAGCAATGATCAAATATTAAGGTAATATCGAATAAAAGGTAACATTATCAATCCCTTCTCCTAAACAGACAAATTAAACCAATAGCAGCAAGAGCCTATAAGAAGACCTAATATTGGGCTAAGAGGGTGCCTTATGCTGTCTAAGTCCTCCCGTCCAGCATTAGATTAGATGGGCCCTTATACCATATATATATATAGATATATATTCTGCAGTTCCGCTTCCCCGTCAAGGCTGCCTCCTCGTGGCACCTGCCCCACACAGTGCAGACACGGACCATATATATATATATATTCACTGAAAAAACTATAGGTTTCACACACGTTATAGTTAGGAATTAGCATTTAAAAAACCTTGCAAATTCAGTGAAAAAACCATAGGTTTCACACATGTTATAGTTAGCTGGAAATTTTACTGATAAAAAACCAATGAAATTCCCCCGTTATAGTTAGTGCAGGCAACTATAACTCACGCGACCGCAATCCTCTGCTGATGACATATGTGTCTTTATGAAAAAAAAATATTTGTAATATATGTATAGCTAAAATTTAATGGAAGAAGACATGGGCAAATAAGTGTCTAAATACAGTATTAGCATCAGCAGAAGATTGCGGTCGCGTGAGTTATAGTTGCCTGCACTAACTATAACGGGGGAATTTCATTGGTTTTTTATCAGTAAAATTTCCAGCTAACTATAACGTGTGTGAAACCTATGGTTTTTTCAGTCAATTTGTACGGTTTTTTAATTGCTAAGTTACTTTACGCCATTCGTGGCGTGCACGCCCACCTAACGCATGGTGGTGCGCGCACCGCGCGCCCACTTTACGCAGTTAGTGCCGTGCACGCACGGTGGGCACGCGGTGCGCTACGCGCACCGCGTACCCACGTTACACTAGATGGGCCATGTACGCACAATGCGCTTCGCGCACCGTGCGCACATGGAGGACATATGATGCGCTTCGTTGTGAAAGGTAATATTTTAATTTTTCACAACTGTAAGATGCCATGCACAAATGGTGCCCTTCGGGCACCATTTGCACATGGGGTGGGGAGGACATATGATGCGCTTCGTTGTGAAAGATAATATTTTAATTTTTCATATCTTTCATATGCCATGCACAAATGGTGCACTTTGGGCACAATTTGCACATGGGGTGGGGAGAGTATGGATACTTTTTTTTTTTAATTAATTTTTACCGTACGCGTACGGTAAGCGTAATCGGCGAAATTATCGAAAAATGTAAAATTCAGTTTTTTTCCTTGGGGGATCTTTGAGGACTCCCTCAACATGGTTAGGTGCTTAGGAGCTGTCTAAACAGCCCCTTTACATGTTTTTGGCCTTTGTTTTTTAACCCCCTCTCAGAGTGCGAGAGAGAAAATGGCGGCCGCCACTTCCTGGTTTCGACCGATTCTAATGTTTACTAAGATCTAACAGCCAATCAGAATCGCGCTCGCGCACGTCACCGTACGCGTACGGTAAGCGCACCGTAAGCGCACCGTAAGCTGGCTCAGATATATATATTGATTTAAAGGCTATTTTCTCAGAATCTACTGAACAGATTTACACCAAACCTACAAAAGGCACTTCCTTGACCTGTAGACTACCTCTCTGCCAAATTTCAAGGAACTCTGTTCAGCCGTTCGGGCTGTAGCTGTGTCTAAAGGTCCTATGGAAAAATGCATGGGAAAAACGCGTTTTGGGACCCCCCTTTTACCTCAGCCCCCGCTTGACGAATCCCCCCGAGACTTTCAGGGTAGGAGCGGAGCGTAGCGCCCCATTAGTTTTGAAAATTTCGCGAGGATTCGTCGACCGGCGCCAAAGTTATTCCAAATAGAATGTTGCGGTTTTCCTATGGAAACAGGGTCTTAACTATAACTACCTACTGGCGACCGCCAGTAGGTAATATATATATATATATATATATATATATATATATATATATATATATATATATATATATATATATATGTCGATGCAAAGGCCTGAAAGCTTGAAGACGCACTCACAGCATTTGTAACCAAACGGCTTTATTTCCAGGAAACCAGCATCTACACTTGTGGTGCAAGTTCTTGTGCCGACGCGTTTCAAGGCCGTAGCCTCTTCTTCATGGGCAGTTCAAGGTAAGGCACAGGTGGCTCCAATTCAGCATTTTTAAATACACTTCCTCAGTGGGTCATGTGCGGTGCATACGTTTAGTACGGTGCACGTTGGGACATTGAGTCCATGATTGGAGAAAATTAAATCTTATAGTAAGTCCCGTGTCTCCTTCAATTAAAACATGTATTTACACCCTCAGTGGGCCCCCAAATGCCATGCTGGTGGATTAGCTGACAGCTGCTGTGCTGAGCGCGGCTTTAGGCAAAGTTCCGAACAGCCGCGTAGCCCCTCCTTTGCATTATGGAGACGGTGCAGTCTTCTACGGCGAGGCAGCCGTGTGATTTATGTCGATGCAAAGGCCTGAAAGCTTGAAGACGCACTCACAGCATTTGTAACCAAACGGCTTTATTTCCAGGAAACCAGCATCTACACTTGTGGTGCAAGTTCTTGTGCCGACGCGTTTCAAGGCCGTAGCCTCTTCTTCATGGGCAGTTCAAGGTAAGGCACAGGTGGCTCCAATTCAGCATTTTTAAATACACTTCCTCAGTGGGTCATGTGCGGTGCATACGTTTAGTACGGTGCACGTTGGGACATTGAGTCCATGATTGGAGAAAATTAAATCTTATAGTAAGTCCCGTGTCTCCTTCAATTAAAACATGTATTTACACCCTCAGTGGGCCCCCAAATGCCATGCTGGTGGATTAGCTGACAGCTGCTGTGCTGAGCGCGGCTTTAGGCAAAGTTCCGAACAGCCGCGTAGCCCCTCCTTTGCATTATGGAGACGGTGCAGTCTTCTACGGCGAGGCAGCCGTGTGATTTATGTCGATGCAAAGGCCTGAAAGCTTGAAGACGCACTCACAGCATTTGTAACCAAACGGCTTTATTTCCAGGAAACCAGCATCTACACTTGTGGTGCAAGTTCTTGTGCCGACGCGTTTCAAGGCCGTAGCCTCTTCTTCATGGGCAGTTCAAGGTAAGGCACAGGTGGCTCCAATTCAGCATTTTTAAATACACTTCCTCAGTGGGTCATGTGCGGTGCATACGTTTAGTACGGTGCACGTTGGGACATTGAGTCCATGATTGGAGAAAATTAAATCTTATAGTAAGTCCCGTGTCTCCTTCAATTAAAACATGTATTTACACCCTCAGTGGGCCCCCAAATGCCATGCTGGTGGATTAGCTGACAGCTGCTGTGCTGAGCGCGGCTTTAGGCAAAGTTCCGAACAGCCGCGTAGCCCCTCCTTTGCATTATGGAGACGGTGCAGTCTTCTACGGCGAGGCAGCCGTGTGATTTATGTCGATGCAAAGGCCTGAAAGCTTGAAGACGCACTCACAGCATTTGTAACCAAACGGCTTTATTTCCAGGAAACCAGCATCTACACTTGTGGTGCAAGTTCTTGTGCCGACGCGTTTCAAGGCCGTAGCCTCTTCTTCATGGGCAGTTCAAGGTAAGGCACAGGTGGCTCCAATTCAGCATTTTTAAATACACTTCCTCAGTGGGTCATGTGCGGTGCATACGTTTAGTACGGTGCACGTTGGGACATTGAGTCCATGATTGGAGAAAATTAAATCTTATAGTAAGTCCCGTGTCTCCTTCAATTAAAACATGTATTTACACCCTCAGTGGGCCCCCAAATGCCATGCTGGTGGATTAGCTGACAGCTGCTGTGCTGAGCGCGGCTTTAGGCAAAGTTCCGAACAGCCGCGTAGCCCCTCCTTTGCATTATGGAGACGGTGCAGTCTTCTACGGCGAGGCAGCCGTGTGATTTATGTCGATGCAAAGGCCTGAAAGCTTGAAGACGCACTCACAGCATTTGTAACCAAACGGCTTTATTTCCAGGAAACCAGCATCTACACTTGTGGTGCAAGTTCTTGTGCCGACGCGTTTCAAGGCCGTAGCCTCTTCTTCATGGGCAGTTCAAGGTAAGGCACAGGTGGCTCCAATTCAGCATTTTTAAATACACTTCCTCAGTGGGTCATGTGCGGTGCATACGTTTAGTACGGTGCACGTTGGGACATTGAGTCCATGATTGGAGAAAATTAAATCTTATAGTAAGTCCCGTGTCTCCTTCAATTAAAACATGTATTTACACCCTCAGTGGGCCCCCAAATGCCATGCTGGTGGATTAGCTGACAGCTGCTGTGCTGAGCGCGGCTTTAGGCAAAGTTCCGAACAGCCGCGTAGCCCCTCCTTTGCATTATGGAGACGGTGCAGTCTTCTACGGCGAGGCAGCCGTGTGATTTATGTCGATGCAAAGGCCTGAAAGCTTGAAGACGCACTCACAGCATTTGTAACCAAACGGCTTTATTTCCAGGAAACCAGCATCTACACTTGTGGTGCAAGTTCTTGTGCCGACGCGTTTCAAGGCCGTAGCCTCTTCTTCATGGGCAGTTCAAGGTAAGGCACAGGTGGCTCCAATTCAGCATTTTTAAATACACTTCCTCAGTGGGTCATGTGCGGTGCATACGTTTAGTACGGTGCACGTTGGGACATTGAGTCCATGATTGGAGAAAATTAAATCTTATAGTAAGTCCCGTGTCTCCTTCAATTAAAACATGTATTTACACCCTCAGTGGGCCCCCAAATGCCATGCTGGTGGATTAGCTGACAGCTGCTGTGCTGAGCGCGGCTTTAGGCAAAGTTCCGAACAGCCGCGTAGCCCCTCCTTTGCATTATGGAGACGGTGCAGTCTTCTACGGCGAGGCAGCCGTGTGATTTATGTCGATGCAAAGGCCTGAAAGCTTGAAGACGCACTCACAGCATTTGTAACCAAACGGCTTTATTTCCAGGAAACCAGCATCTACACTTGTGGTGCAAGTTCTTGTGCCGACGCGTTTCAAGGCCGTAGCCTCTTCTTCATGGGCAGTTCAAGGTAAGGCACAGGTGGCTCCAATTCAGCATTTTTAAATACACTTCCTCAGTGGGTCATGTGCGGTGCATACGTTTAGTACGGTGCACGTTGGGACATTGAGTCCATGATTGGAGAAAATTAAATCTTATAGTAAGTCCCGTGTCTCCTTCAATTAAAACATGTATTTACACCCTCAGTGGGCCCCCAAATGCCATGCTGGTGGATTAGCTGACAGCTGCTGTGCTGAGCGCGGCTTTAGGCAAAGTTCCGAACAGCCGCGTAGCCCCTCCTTTGCATTATGGAGACGGTGCAGTCTTCTACGGCGAGGCAGCCGTGTGATTTATGTCGATGCAAAGGCCTGAAAGCTTGAAGACGCACTCACAGCATTTGTAACCAAACGGCTTTATTTCCAGGAAACCAGCATCTACACTTGTGGTGCAAGTTCTTGTGCCGACGCGTTTCAAGGCCGTAGCCTCTTCTTCATGGGCAGTTCAAGGTAAGGCACAGGTGGCTCCAATTCAGCATTTTTAAATACACTTCCTCAGTGGGTCATGTGCGGTGCATACGTTTAGTACGGTGCACGTTGGGACATTGAGTCCATGATTGGAGAAAATTAAATCTTATAGTAAGTCCCGTGTCTCCTTCAATTAAAACATGTATTTACACCCTCAGTGGGCCCCCAAATGCCATGCTGGTGGATTAGCTGACAGCTGCTGTGCTGAGCGCGGCTTTAGGCAAAGTTCCGAACAGCCGCGTAGCCCCTCCTTTGCATTATGGAGACGGTGCAGTCTTCTACGGCGAGGCAGCCGTGTGATTTATGTCGATGCAAAGGCCTGAAAGCTTGAAGACGCACTCACAGCATTTGTAACCAAACGGCTTTATTTCCAGGAAACCAGCATCTACACTTGTGGTGCAAGTTCTTGTGCCGACGCGTTTCAAGGCCGTAGCCTCTTCTTCATGGGCAGTTCAAGGTAAGGCACAGGTGGCTCCAATTCAGCATTTTTAAATACACTTCCTCAGTGGGTCATGTGCGGTGCATACGTTTAGTACGGTGCACGTTGGGACATTGAGTCCATGATTGGAGAAAATTAAATCTTATAGTAAGTCCCGTGTCTCCTTCAATTAAAACATCTATTTACACCCTCAGTGGGCCCCCAAATGCCATGCTGGTGGATTAGCTGACAGCTGCTGTGCTGATATATATATATATATATATATATTAGTATAAGCTTGTTACAGGGACTGGAACATAATAAGAACATTGCTAGCTTATGAAGTAATGAAACTTAGGAACCGCAGTAGACAGTTTTATTCTACAAGGCTTGAGGCAACATATTTGTATATGGTTAGTTGTAAAGGAACACGTTTGCCTAATTAATTTTAATCTCCCTGGGGGGGGATAGATTATACTGTGATTCCTAATTGTTGGTTTGCTCCATGTCACTACTGAGCTAACAATCCACAGGCATGGTTGGACTCACAGCTACGCTCAGGCACCTGAGACCCCATCCCCCATTCAAATGGAATCAGAACCACTGGATAGTGACTCTCATTGTAGTCAGTGGTTGTCAGCTACTATAACCTGGTGGAATACATGAGGGACTACCTGATCTGAGGACACGAAATGAAACCTGACAGTAGTCATACTGACACTTGTGTCTCTCTAAGCCTCCATCCGCTCTCCATTGATGGTGACCCACTACTTGTACTTCTAAATGTTGCTAGGCATATGAGCACTTGACAACATCTCTCCGTCACCCAGGAACACTAGAATGACCTCTGCACTCCCCCCATTCAATGTAGGATAACCTCCTCCTCAAGCATTACTCTAGCCAGCCCCGGTGCCTGCCCAACAGTGCAGGGCTGTGCCCTCTTGGGACACTTGACATCTCCCTTAAAAAACCTACCTGATTGGACTCATTGCACTTGTGGGTGAACTGCCCTGAGTACTAGGAGTCCTGCCCCGTGGAACTCTTTTGGGGACCTTTAGGGAACTTCTTGTTTTCATTTGATCCAGGAGCTCCAGGAGCAACACAATCGACTGTGCCTGCTCCTCTCAGCACTGCCAACATTTCCTGGGCTCAATGGCTGCGGGAATCCACCGATGGTGTCTGATCTTGGGGGTCACTGGTCTGAGCAAGCTTAACTTGCGGCCACCATCTTGGCACATCCAGCCACACCTCTCAGTTGCCACTGGTTCACCTGGATTTTTCACAGGAATGTCTTCTCAAGCTTTGTAGGATACTGGAATCACCCAGGGAATCAGCTTTACGATCCTTGGAGAGCTGTTTGTCTTTGGATTTCAAGTGGAAGGGGGTGCCACCTCCTCAATTCCATCTCACGGATCCCAAATGCAAGAAGCAGCAGCAGGTTCAGTCCACTTAGTATTCTTTTACAAGTCCAGCAGTATTCTGAGGAAGGCTGATTGAGGATCCAGCTTTGCAGGGTTCAACAGACTGTGGCTAGGGTCCCCCTGTAACACTCCTTATTCCTTTCTGACAAATAGAGTAGTAATTGCAGCCAAACTTGGAAAGGGAGAGCTAGGGGTGAGTGCGGGTATGTCATAGGGAAATTACCACTGCCCTCTCACAGATAACACTCATTTCCAGTTTGTCACAGGACGTTCCTAGCCCCCAATCTCAATATACTGAGGAGTTCAGAGGCGTCATCTCTGCCCATTCAGGTCAGCCTATTTTATGCTCCAGGAAGGCATTTGACACCTCTTTTACCTATTCCTTGGCTGGGAGCTAGTAGATGCTTATGACAATTAGCCCTGTGATAGTTCAGGCAGGTAAAAGGCCTGTTGCTTTTTCTTAATATTTATTAAAAATCCAACTTTACCATTGATTTGGATTTTTATTAGCTATTGAACATGTGGCTTAATTATTTTTCAAGCTTGTCCCATTCCAAAGATAGCAGTATTAGTATTTTGATATGTACTCTGGTTTTCTAAATAGGATAGCTAGGCCTGCCATAGTCAAAACAGCGTTTATGGCCTTGCCTCTGTAGGGCCCACAATGTTTCAATTTAAATACCAAGCATCTGACATTGTGGGCTACATGGCTTGGATAGAAGTAGTTAACTAATGTTTAAAAGGGATGTTTTTACCTGTTATAAAGGATTATTTTAACAGGTTACACTGTGGGTTTTGCATTCCAACAGTGCAGCTACAGGGGCAGGCCTAAAGCTGTGGTTACCTTTGTTACACTAGTGCACAGGTACTTGCAAACATTTTCCCAGGGACTGAAAAGTATGGTCTGTGGAGTCACCAACGGTCACATTGATGCCAGCAAGGAGTCATGCAGTTGTTTTGAGGGTTTCACTCCACACAGGCCTCTAAATTAAGCTGATAGATTCTAGAATTGACAGAGATTTGACTTACTTTCGTATGCTGTATTTAAATTAATTGCAATACCTCTAATGCACACTGGGGGAAACCTTCTCTCGTTATTATTACTAACTTTGGTGAGTCAAGTGTATAAAGGAAGTGACTTCATTATTGTGCTGAAATGAAATGCAAATCTTAGACCTCACAATCTCGTATGCCTTTAATCTCTTATCAATAAACATTAGTAGTGCTGGAAAACAGGCGCAGCTAAGACAGGGAGTACTTTAAAAATTAAAAATAAACCTTCACAAAGATCCTCCAACAAGGTGTGCGATTCACTAATGTGGGCAGACAGAAACACCAAGCCTCCACCACTTGACAAGGTACAGTGGGAAAGGTTTAGCCATGGCACTGTGAGACTTGACGTTTCATCCTGGCCTTATGACTGAGCCAAAATATGCTGGTATTAAGTTCTATTTGCTTGTATATTTTGTGTAAATCCGGGCAGGTTCAGAGGCAGTTCTTTGGTGAGAGTAGTCCCTGAGTTTCACCATCAGAGCCACTCACACCCCTGTTCTTGTGTGATGACCAAGATGGAAAATATGGAAACGGAATGTAATTCTTATATAATTTCAGGTCTCCCATGGTGACAACTTGGGTACTCTTGGCAGTCACTTTTCTTTTTTACAGCGATGGGAAGAACTTAATTCAAACTAAACACTGGTAGTAAATATGTGATTAGAAAACGGGACTGTAACGCAACAGTCAGTTTATTTTACCCATGGGGGGAGTATACCCAGTCTCATAGTCTCATAGAGAACGTTATGGACCTTGTAATAATGAAACCGGCACTGTGGTGTTGGCACTTTACCAATTTTTTTATGGTGGCCAAATCATGAACTTTCACTGCCTGTGTCACCTTAGTTGCCACTATGTGATAGAGGCAGGTGAACCCCCAAAGGCTTGAGCCAAACATGAGCCAGATTCCTGTCTCTGGCTGAGACTGAGCTTCTCTTGATTCCCCAAACCTCAAACAGCCACTCCTTCATGTGGCTACTGTCAGCCAATCATGCCCTAAGAACTGAAGACAATGCATTGCCTTTTGATATAAAATGAGTGGGGGAATGGAATAGTCATCTATTTGTTTTAACACTTCTTTATTTATTTTTTCACGCCAGATAAACATTGATAATACAGCATGTCACCTCTGTGTAACAGGTAACAGTGGTAATGCTCTAAGTGCAGTTGCTCTTGTGATTACTGATTTCTGCCATGCTTTTATTGCTGGAGGGAGCCCTCCACCATTTTCTCAAGCGTAGTGCAACGTTGAGGAACAGAGTGGTGATCTGGGGCGTTAGTGTGCAGATACGTTTAGAGTGCATACCTGGCTGCTACATGCAACGATAATTTCTACCATATGTACAAGTTGGGTAACGACCTCGGACTAATAATGGGACAACAAAAGACATGAATACTTCATGTTACACATATCAGCACCAACGATGGAGCAGCAGCGGCAAACAGTGCAGGTCTTGGGAGGAAAACTCTTTCAATTTAGAAGGGGACATATAAGTCCTGTGAATCATGAAGGGGCATATCAACAAGGTGGCGCTATCAAATTATTGCCGCTGTTGCGTCTGTTTTCGGCCGAAAAGCGGCGATAATTTTATCGCTTTATCAGCAAGCTATCGCGTGAATCCTTGCCTTAGCGCCCTTCCCCTTAACACTCAGCTTTGCATCTCTAATGAGATGCAAAGTGGGCGTGAGAAATGCCTCTAAGCGACATTTCTCCTATTATCTAGCCTCACGCTACCCTGCAGAGTGATAAGAAAAGTAGCGCTAACCGCGGTTATCCCTACTTTCCTTACGCCTGCTTTTCATCTGACTTAGCCATGATATCCAATGGAAGGTGGATATCATGGCTGAGTCTGCCCTGCCCTATCAACAAGCTATCGCCAAATGTTGTGCGATTATCGCTGGAATTACAGCGATAATCGCACATTTGGCAGCTTGCACCTAGAATTTTATCGCTGTTGAGATAAGCATTGCTGATAGCATGCTATCTCAGCGATAAAATTCAGCGTTAGCCGGTGATAATTATGCTCGCGCTAAGCACGCTGAGCGATAATTATCGCCGGCCCTTGCTGATATAACCCCCTAGTACTTTATGAGTTTAAACCTTGAATTACGAGAAACCATAACTGGATACACAAGTATTCTTTACCACCCTTTGTCAGAGAGAGTCCAGCCAATCTCAAGTAAGAGGAGTCTGTGTGTGTTCCCCAATTGCCTTCGCAAACCAGGTTATCAAGTGCCAACCAGTGCCCATTCACATGTAGTTACTGCATCACAGAGTGTGCTGGCCGCTCAGTTACTGTAGGGTGCCAACGGATATGCAGGGCACAAGTAAGCATGTGGAATGTCAAAAACTACCCTCTGTGGTTGTTATGCTAGGTTACTAATATGTCAAAGAATATTAATATGATGTCTTGGAAAAGGTCATCCTGGGTGGGGAATTCTGTGTCATACCGGTGTCGTAAGGTACGTCAAATTCGATGTCCTCTACCTAGGAGGGGGATAGCCAAGGTGTATGAGGAGGTCGAGGCCGTAATGCGCAGGCTGCACCTAAAGCAAAAGTGGGTCTCCTAAAGTAGGCGTACTCATAGTGGGGGTCAATACATGCACTGTGTGAAAAAGCTGAACTAGGTGCTCCGATTTCCAGCGAGGTTGTATTGAGGCAGCATCATCAATGTTATGTTGTTATGTTAATTAATTTGTAAAGCGCAGTGGTTACCCTGGGGTGTCCTGGCGCTAGTTACCTATCTTTCCGGCCATCACCAAAAGAGTTCTAATTATTAAATAGCAATAAAAAGTTCTAATTATTAAACAGCCAAGTCTTCAGAGCCCTTCTGAAGGACAACAGATCAGGTGCGTTTCTGAGCTGGGCCGGAAGATCATTCCACGCCTCGGCGGCTCCGAAAACAAATCTTCGTCCTCCCCAGTAGACCTTTTTTATTTTCGGGACGGTCACCATTTTAGCTCCTGATGAACGTAATTTTCTTATGGGTGTGTACCAGTTAAATTGTTTCTGAAGATATTCTGGACCAGCACCATGAAGTGCTTTAAAAACGGTGCTCAGAGATTTGAAGAGTACCCGCTTCTTAACCGGAAGCCAATGTAACTTTTTAATTTCATTGGAAATGGCTGCAAATTTAGGCACCCCAGTGAGTAATCTGGCGGCTGCGTTTTGAAGCCTTTGCAGTTTATTCAAGAAGCATTTCTGAATGTTTAAGTAGAGGCCGTTACAGTAGTCAAGCCTTGACAACACAAGGTGGTGTTCAGCAAGCCAGCAGCTGACCCACTCTAGTAGCACCGCCAAATAGTAGTACTCAAAGTTAGGAATGCCCAGCCCACCCCTGACTGCAGGCAAACACACCTTAGACAGTGCTACCCTGTGGCGCCATTGCAGCAGATTTTATCTCTCAACAGTGAATTGAATTAATGGAAGATGTTTCAGAGGTAGATCACCAAAATAGTAGAATAGGTGTAAAAGAACTACCAGGCAGTCTGAAATGGTATCAGATCATCATCTAGTGTCTTTGTTGTTGTGATAAACGCGCATTCCAAGGTAGCAGATCCTTTTGGGTTGCCATTCAAGTGCTCCACCTCCCATGTCTACTGCACCATGCTCAAGGGGAAGAGACTGGACTTGCGCCAGAGATCCCAGCAGAGGTTTTGAGCATGTCAACTTTGCTGCCATGATCCTTTGATATATCGCAGATGTAAAGTAAGATGTAATTTGTGTATAAGGAGAGAGAATGTACATATAGTATATAGAGCCAGCAACTCGATCTCCAAGGCAAAGAGGAGCGTAGACAGCAGGCATCCCAATTTAGTACCCCGGTGGACTCCTATTATCTTCAACACTAGAATGTTGGTGCGAACGTGCATCTGTTCCCTGAGTAACCTGGGGTAGATAAATCCCAGTTAAGTAAGCCAGGGTCCTCTCCGACAATGGGGCAGTTCTGCAGTGTATAGTGTCCAGTATTTATCAGTGAAAGTGGTGACGCTAATTTTGCTCCTTACCTTCCCTACTAAGTTCAAGGCAGATGGTCTTTTATTGTCTGCTAAAAAGTGTGGAGGGGAGTAAAACAATTCAAGATTATGCTTTCAATTAGACATGCTTTGACGGACCACAGACTCCAAATTCCAGTTTTGTGGATTTATTATAAGGCCAAAAATCATTGAATATAATAATTGAATATAAACACACCTCAATATCAAAGTATATAGGTACATAAAAATCAATACAGAGCCAGGTCTACGTATATTATTCATTTGGCTTAAGAGGCATAATATGATGAACTCCAAAATCAAATAGCAACAAAGGATAGAAGCTGAGTCCAATCCTCTTTTCATTTGAGAGAAAACCAAAAATATCTTTCCCTACTCTACTCTACATGAAACTTCTACCAATAACCAAAGGTGTCAAGACGTGTTGACTTCCTAAGGAGTACTCACATCTAATGGGTCTGATAGTTTATAGCTATGGAGCTCGCCCTAAGATGCTTCTTCTCCTCTGAAAATTAAGCAGAAGTCTCCCGAATCTGTCCCTGCGCATTGTACAAAAAGACAATGTTCAACCCACAAAACGTCATATTCATTGGCACCATCCTTCAGTAAGTTTCTACAGAAGCCTTTAATTAAATTTCTTCTTTTCCAGGGGCCTTGGTTCCCAGATAGGCCAGACACGAAAGGTGTCCTCCCTTCTCGCCTTCCAGACTTCTTCAAAGACATTCCGAGTATCTCCTTAAATCTAAGAATAACGAGGTCGAATTCCGGCACCTGCAGTAGGAGGAGACATACTGTCTTCGAGCACAAAAAGGATTCATTTAATTATAATTCTTGAGCAACCAAGGAGAAACGAAACTCAAAACAACCTACAATTTGGGCCTACAATTTAGTCAACTTAAACTAAATACGAATTACATTACACAAATATAATTTCATCCTGCACATTACAAATACAGGAATTATAAGTTTCTCTAATACATCCAAAGCCTACTTAAATGTGCACACTACATTTCGAAACTAATATAACTCAAATAAATGCAATTTAATAATCATGAAACACTGCAAACGATAAAAATACATGTGAGGGCGTTTAAACCATGAGTATAGTGCACCCATACAATTTAGAGTGCTATAAGCGCTCTATCAAAAGTGTGGTGTATTTCTGCCTGTGTGTGCACATAACTATCTGCGGCTATTCTGATGGATTGAAAGGGATGATGAGGTGTTTCTTGCTTAAATAACCAAACAAGTAGGGCTCTGTGCTTGTCTGCTTCCTTATTTGCTCTCACTGTGTGGGTGCAAAGATAACACACTGCAGCCATCCTAGCAGTGAGTTTTTTATGAGCAGCCAAGAGAGGTCTCTGTTGTTCTTCCTCCCGGATCGCTAGAGTCTTCAACCCATGCAAAGGGTCCTCACTAGTGCGCAGGCCCACTTCTAGTGCTCCTCGAGCTGAGATACAGTATACATAAATGGTAACCTTAAATGCATCCCACTTGAGTGGAGTCTGTGTTCATACTGTGATGGAAATAACCAGTTATGTTGCTATATAAGCTGGTGCAGAGCACCTGGTCCTCCGGTAAGGAGGGCTGGATTCTCCAGATTTGAATTGGGGTGCAGCATACTTCAGCAGAGTTCTGCAACCAAGGGTTATGGTCCAATACTGACCATACCCAGTTGTCAGTATGCATGAAAAGGGAGCCAATGGATGCGGTGCACACAATCCTCTCTAGGTGGGAATGTAGATTGTAGGAGGAAGAGTAAAAGTAATATGGCCTAACTCCTTCATAGCACCTACCCCAAATACCCTTCAAGGACTATTGTTGAAACCAATTGGAAAGATGTTTTTCATTCAATGTGGTTGGGGTCTGGGGAAGAGGAGGAAACAACCTATCCAGTGTAGGGTCCAGCACACTATTAGAGTCCCCACTAAGCACCAAGCAGTATTTGCCCATTGCTCCAAGACAACTGTCTGCTCCACACTAGAGGCAAAGATGCTACCCATGAGCACTGATCTACCACTGAGCCTTCCCTCCACCAGAACACTTATTAGCTGAACCAATACCCCTTATATTCCATGTAAGGGAATCACAGTCAGGCACCAGCATAGTGGAGTTATTTCAAAAGGTAGGCACAGAACCACTGAAAGTGAGAAGAATACAATTCATAACATCTGATAATAACCTCTATTATTGTGGACCTGATAACCTGCAACATCCTGTGAAAAAAATGTATTAACCAGAACAAGAACACAAAAATGTGGGAAAGAGGGTGAAACACCCTCATCCAAACTGCTTCCCATAAAGTAATTCTTCATACAGTAAGCTATAGCCAAAGTTGGGTGGTGTGCCTTTTGAGAATGTTGATGAAGAGAGTAGTAGTGTGGGGTTCACAACAGGTGGAGTGGCATCTCAGTTGTGACAGGATCAACTCAACGGACACTATGGTGAGGGTGCTGAGAAGCAGTCTCTTCGTGCCACTATTTATGAGACCCCCCCACCATTTTTCCAGTCATGGTACTAGTCTCTTGTGTTTCCAGGGGGAGAGAGAGGGAGAGGACTGCGATAGGGCCCTTACAGTAAGTAATCAACGGTTTGTGGCGTGACATCCGGAAGATCCACTGATACAGGAAGTAAGATGCGGGATCCAGATGACTCCTCATCTATCAATATTGCTATCTCCTCTGGGGAGCGGGACGAGCAAAACCAGCTCAGAGATGCAAGAGGTTCTGTCACCACCAATTTGGTTCTCTGAAGTAGTAGAACCACCAGAGGGTGACCTCTTATGTGCCCATCGATGCTAATCGAGGATTGGCTAATTTCTACATGTTAGGGGTCACGGCACACACACTGGGCACTGGACAGCAGTGCATGAGCGTGCAGAGTCTAAAAACCAGAAAGGCAATTTACTCACAAATATAACAGAAAAACATGCATATGGTACAATATGCCAAACCCTCATTTTTAAGATGTGCACATCACGTTGGAATTCAAACTGGATCAAAAATGCAAACAGTCATTATACATAGTTTCAAATTTTCATTGAGTTGATTGTAGCAGCTGTAATTTATAACATTGTAAAACGGCAACACTCAATTAGAAGGAGCTATATGAAAAATAGTTACTCATTCATTAAAGACATTTACTGTTGTAAAATTAGTAACTTCCTTAGTTGATTAGCTATTAATGTTTATTATCACTCAGTTTAGCGGATGAAAGCGGGTGCAGGCAATTAAAAATGAAAACTACTTCTCTCTCATTATTTGCCTTGCATGTGAGTCACTTACTCACATCTAGCTTCCCGTGTACCCATGAGAATCTAAGTTATTCACAAGACATTTGTCTTGCTCTTTTGATTTTGTCATAGCTCTATCAAACACAACGCCTTTCCATGCATGTATAATTCAGAAACAAATACGTTAGACAGTGATTACTTTCAATTGGTCCCTACAGGCTGAATGCCACACTTACAGAAATGAAAACTCATTAAATGAGGTGTCTGGTGACAACCTACATTTTTCACACACATGCATAATGAAACGAAATTAACACACAGCTTTGCAGTACAGTATGCTGAAAAAATCCACAGGATCAGGAATGGAAAGAAAGAATCACAATCCATCATTTTGACAGGTATGTAACCAAAAGAGGAAACTTGCAACTGTTAATGTGAAACTTGGAACTCTTATTTAGCCCGAATCTCTGTGAATAAACATATTGACATAGAGTGTATATATATATATTTAACCTTCTCACAAACAATGCAAAACACACTTATATTAGATGTAATGCAAAATATTTGATTAGGAATTGTGTGTTTGGGGAATCAACGCACACTTAATGCCATGAAAACTAAAATACATTTTATTATATAGTATTATAAAATTGTTGTTAACTGCCAATTATAATAATACTACCATTCCAAAAGTGGTGTCACTTTGTGAATCATAGTTTTGTGCTTAAATACTTTATATGAGGTTACCCTAGATACAAAGACTGGCTCAACAAATTACATGGAAAGTGTTCTTTGCAAAAGGAGCAATTTTAACCAGTTGGATGCTAAGGATGTGCTGGACACATCCTCAACACCAGCGCTCAGGTGCTGAGGACATGTTCAACACGTCCGAGCACTGTTGTATGGGGGCAATGATGGTGCTGCCACCCCCACTCCCCTGATGCTATGATGACATCATAAGGAACCAGGACATGCTGGAAGCCATTTGCTGTCAGTGTGTCATGGGTCCAGGACCTTTCTATGTTAGGTCCACTTGCTGGGGGAGGGAATGGGGTTGATGAGGCACACCGGGGGAAAGGAAAGAGTTTTTCCTTTCCACCGGTGTCTCTCTTTAGTTCATTCCTGGTGCAGGATTGCAGCAGGGACCACAAACATGCAACAGGACCACACCCACTAGACACCAGATGTGATTTGTTTGGTGTGGGAGTGGCCCCTTTGGCAAAGGCTATTTACCAAAATATGTGGCCAGATGTTTTGGCCTTTTGTGCCACCCTGTGAGTGACGGCCATTTTTTTAGGCCGACCTGCCCCCGGGCATGGAAAGCCACTAGTCACTAGAGATTATTATTCATTTGCAGCAACCCTGGGGCTAGTGTTGCTCCCTTTCAAGGGCACAATTTTCCTTTGTTTCCACCGTCATAAAGTCAGATCAGGTGTTTTTTTAAGCCGATATGCCCCCATGGGGGCATTGAAATGTTTGCATGTTGACGAGCGGCCGCTTTGGCAAAGGTTGTTCCTCATTTTTGGAAACAAGGTTCCGGGCATGTTCTGCCTCCCTTTGGGGGCAGATTGGCAATTATTCAGCCCGATCTGCCCCCAAGGGGAATGGAAAATTATTAGACAACAAGGATTAGAAAGGTATGCATCTCAGAGAGTGGCTCCTTGGGCAAGGGTCTATCCCCATTTTGGAAGTGGCATCTCCTTTGTTTTTCACCCCCCTCCACCGGGGGCCAGATTGGCAACTTTTTAGGCCCATCTGCCGCGGGAGGCAGAAAACTACTAGACGACAGGGAAATATTCATTTGTATATTTTAGGGGAGCATCACATTGGGTTTGGGTTGCTTCCCATTTTGAAACTGTCATGTCCTTTGTTTCCCACTTGGGGGCATCTGACACTTTTTAGGTGGATCTGCACCCATTGGGATGACTAGACACCAGGGAAACAAATATTTGTATAGATTGGGGTAGCTTCCCATTTTGAAATGGGCATGTCCGTCTGTTGTTTTCCACCCCCCCCATGAGGACAGATGAGACATTCTTAGGCCAATCTGCCCCCATTGGACACCAGGGAATACGTTTTTGTGTGTGAACTGGCATTTGTGTGTGGACTGATGTGTGACTTGCAATGTCTGTGACTGACAGTGTGCATGCGGACTGGCATGTGGCTGGCAATGTGTGTGCCTGGTGTTTGGCATGTGGCTGGTAGTGTGTGTGGACTGGTGTGTGGCTGGCAGTGTATGTGGCTGACTGTGTGTGTAGACTAGCATGTGGCTGGTGTTTGTCTAGTTATGTGGATCAAATGGTTGCTGAGGTACGGGTCACTCCCCTTTGTAGTGCCAATTTTTAACCTTTGCTTCGTGCCCCCTCATTAGGGGCAGATCAGACCTTTGTGATGCGGATCTGCTCTAAGGGGCAGACTTCATTGTGTTTTATAATGTTAACTGATTTACTTCTTGTCATCATTTGCATTTGTAAACTTAATGTTTTTTTTCTCCTTTTTATTATAGTGATAAAGCTTTTGATTTCCTTTGTGTTGGGTCTTGCTTGCAGTTTCACCATCGGTAGATGTGCAGTTTGTGTAGTTGCATTTGTGTGGTGAAGAAGAAACTTTATGGAATGTTTATTTCAAATGAGTATCGTTGACCTGCTTGATTTTTTTTAACTGTTGTAATAATTGTAGCATATTCAGATTATGTTTTATTGTGTTTCAAATTCACTTTTGGATCTGTGCAACATCTGTATTTTGTTGCCTTGTGTGTAATTTTCTTTGTTTTATTGTGGGATATCTTTGGTGCTTGCTGTGTCTGTGCAGAGAAGGCGCAGTTAATCCTCAGTCTGCCTGTCTGTGGCAAGTGAGAGGTATCTTTTTGGAGTGTAAACGTTAAGTGTGTGGTTTTCCAATTGGTATATTTATTGTTTGATACAGCCACAGTTTGTTGAGTTTTAATATGACAAAGTTTATTGTTTGCTGTGTTAGTTTTGTTTGTTTTATTAGTAAGCAATATGGCTGCCCTCAGGCTAACCACCCAGCAGTTTGTTGGTTTTCTTTTTGAATCTACCTCTGAACATGGCTCTGTGAATAAGTCTGCATCTGAGGCAGAGGAACAAGTTGAAGAATCTGGCAGAGAATATTTTGCCAAGAGGAATCAATTGATGATGAATCTACTATTAGTGCTGATGAAGTGCCTCTTTTAGAGGAGAATACTGATATGCTGGTAGTGCAGGTGGAAAAAACTGGATTGCTGCCAGGGTCTGGAAGGCTTCCCATTGGAAGTGCTGAACCCTGGGTTGCCCCTAACATGGTTCAGCCCATTATACCCGCCTTAGTTGGCAGTCGAGGGTGTAGAATCAATTCAGAGAACTTTTTGCCCATCAATTTCTTCCAACTGTTTATTGATAATATGTTTTTGTACAATATTGTTGAGCAGACTAATTTGCTTGCAGAACAGTTTTGGAGGGACAACAGTGCCATACCTAAGACACACTTTAGACCTACCAGGCGGGGTCCCACAAATCTCCATGAGATGAAGCAGTTCTGGGGTTTAACTTTGCAGATGGATTTGATAAGGAAGCCTTCAATGCCGTTATATTGGTCTACTCATCCCTTCATGGCCAATGCTATATTCCCAGCAACCATGATTCAAGATCTGTATTGGCTTCTGCAGCGGAACTGCATTTTGTGAATAATGTTACAGTATTGCCATGAGATCACCCTGATTGAGACCGTCTCTTCAAAAAGCTACCTATTGTTGACCATTTACTAGATCTTTTCTCAGATATCTATGTTCCAGAGAAGGAGATAGCTGAGGATGAGTCTCTGGTCCTGTTCAAGGACTGTTTGATATTTAGACAATACTTTCTCAGCAAGAAAGCATGTTATGGGATTAAGCTGTATATGCTGTGTCTAATTTCAGGGTGTACACGGGTAGGGATTCTTCAATTTACCCCCCCTGGTTGCCTTTTCACTTTTGAAGTCAGTGAAGAAATTGTTTGGGAACTTGACAGAGGTTTTTTAAAGTAAGATCACCATTCATACATTGCCAATTTCTACTCAGGTGTGCAAATATTTAAGAAACTTTCCAAAGTCGACATTGTGATGTGTGACACAATCCACTCTACCATTGTCTGTATTGTATGATTGAATTGTGTTTATGGTTTTAATTGTCTAAACACTCTACCTTTAAAGGTTACTTTAAAGAGTTTTTGTGTAAACAATTGAAATGGGACACAGTAGCATCTTGTCACATAATGAACATCTTTCTTAGAACCTTTCAGACAGGAGAGATGTCCACATGCTTACAGCTATTCACCATGAAAGCACTTCACCTCTGACTGTTTGGAGTCAAGTAGCAGAACTGCACAAACTTGTGTGCATTTTAGACTTCAACAAGCACGTGTGAGATCTAGATAGAGAAGATCAAAGGCTGGAGCCTCACAATGCTTCTCAAAAATTATATATCTGATGCAAGAAGTTGTCTGTCTGTAATAGGATGTCTTTATGTAGTTGATCAAGCAAGTGTTTCCAGAATCAGAGTGGTGAAGGATGTTACTAGATTGAAGTATTTTTCGTCCAATCCCCAAAAAAGACTTTCCTTGTCAGAGATGTAGAGTCTTTGTCTGAAGCGGAATTTGAAAGGAGAATTGTATGTACTGCCTAGAGTATACTTTTAATCCTGGTCTAAGTGTGCCAACATGTTTTAAATTATGCTATAAGCAACTCAAGTATTGGGAGCATTCATGATAGTAAAGGAAAACGGAACCGACTGTGTTCTGTATTGCTATTTATTTCCTGTTTAGATACGTGACAGCAGTAGTTTGGTCTGCTTGGTTACACCTATTGTGTTTTCAGTCATGGTTGATATTTCATCTTCTACCAATAGGTTGGTTCTTTCTATTTGGAAAAAACTTCATGATTTCATTTTGGCATTTTATTTTTTCCTGTCTCTGCTTTGTGTGTGTAAATTGCTCATTGTGGGAGTGTTTTAGAAATTAAAGTGGTGTGGAGCTTCATGATGCTGTCTGAGTGACATTTGGCTGACGATGTGTGTGGATTGGTGTTTGGCTGGTGGTGTGTGTGAACTGGTGTTTGGTTGGAAGTGTGTGTGTCTAGTGAGTTACTGCTGGTCACTACACACACACCGACAGTCAAACGCCAGTCCACACACACTGCCAGCCAAAAGCCGGTCCACACACTCCACCAGGTGGTGTGATTGCTATATCTGAAGTAATGTATGGCTGGCTGTGTGTGTGGCTAGTGGTGTGTGTAGCTAGTGCCTGGCTGGCAGTGTGTGTTTGTGTGGTAACTTACTGCTGGTCATTACACACACTGGCAGCCAAATACCAGCCCACACTCTACACCAGTTGCCAGGTGGTTTGATTGCTCTGCCTGAACTGGCATCTGGCTGCCTGGGTGTGTGGCTGGTAGTTTGTGTGGCTGCCATCTGACTGCCGATGTGTGTGAACGTCTGGCACTACAAGCACACTGGCAGCCAAATGCTAGCCCACACACACTATGAGCCAAAGGCCAGGCTAAACACTCAGCCAGCCACCAGGTGGTGTTATTGCTGTGTCAGTTCTGTGGGTTATGAAACTCATTTTCCCTTAAATGGTACAGCCTGTTGATGTGAGTGTTATAATGTGTTGGGCCTGCGGCTGGTGGTGTGAATGGTTTACTATTTGTGACCTAGGAAAGGTGTGTGAATGGGCAGGAAAGTGGTTGGTGCCTTGTTCAGGCTTTAAACTCAAGAGTTGTGAGTCACTGGTGCAGTATCACAAAATGTAAATTATCTTATTGACTGTCATTTTCAAGTTTTCATATTCATGAAATATTTGGTTAATAAAATTTGCATTCTGAACATTTCACTCACCCTTTTGAAAAATCCAATCAGTTTGTGTGTAATTGCATAGTAAATGATTGTGCAGTAATAGTTGTTTTTTCTGTCTTTCATGGTCAGGGTGTACATTGTCTCTAGGGAAAATCTACCAATCCCAGATATTTTGGTAAACTAGATACCAGGGGACTCCAGGGTGGTGTGCCTCACATGAATCCCACAAGGGTTTCTTACCCAGAACCCTTAAATCTCCAAACATTGGCTAGAAATATACATTTTGTTTATATTTCTGTCAGTCAAAGTTCTGAAATCTGAGAGGAGTGGCACATTTTCACTTAGCATTCCCACATGTCTCCTGATAAAAACAGTACCTCACCTGTATGGGTGAGACTGATGCCTTGAAAAGAAAGGGGTCCAAGACGCAATGTGACAACATCATTAAAAAGGTTAGCTGTTGTTTTTGGGCACGGGCTTGATGGCAACCCAGGGAAACCTACCAACCGTCGGCATTTCTGAGAACTAGACACCCAGTAGAGCGTTTTTGTTGGGAAAAGTGGTGGAATGAGGGCTTGTAGGTATTATTTAGATTCCTGCGGATTCCTGAGGTGTATGTCACAGAAATGCAAGGAAAATGCTATAATTTAGGCAAAGTTTGAGATTACAGAGCATTGTGTATAAAAAAGCTTTGTGGGATCCACACAAGGCACAGCACCCTGTACTCCCCTTGGTGTTTAGTTTTTGGCGATGTTTGGGTTTGGTAGGTTTCCCTTCGATGCCCATACCCAATCCCATTGCCAAATCAGACCATTTTTGTGATGTAAAATTTGATGTCTCCACATTGTATTTTCAAGCCTTTTCCGTTGTGGGGTCTGGGCCTATGGACACAAATGAGTTACCATTGTTATTGGGAGACTTGGGCGAATGCTGGGGGGTGGTTCAAAATGTATGGCTTCCCTCAGATTCCAGAACTTTCCATCACAGAAATGTGAGGACATTTTTTTTCTTTGCCAATGTTTGAGATTTGCAAGGGCTTCTGGGCAAGAGAAACCAAGTAATAGCCACACAAGTCACCCCACCCTGGTTCTCCACAGGTGTCTAGTTTTAAAAAATGTGCAGTTTTGATAGATTTTTCTTGGTACCGGCTGAGCTAAACCCAAACTCCTCAGCTATCCATACTGCAAAAAAGGGTAATTATTCAGTGGAAAAATGTGACGTGGCCATGTTGTGTTTTGTGGCATTTCCTATATTAGGCACTAGGACTACCCACACGAGTGGGGCACCATTTTTATCAAGAGACTTGGGGAAGCACTAGGTGATAGGAAATGTATGGCTCCCCTCAGATTCCAGATCTTTCCATCACAAGGAGGTAAATGTGTTTTTTAATACTCAGTTGTTGTGGTTTGCACAGGCTTCTGGGTAAGAAAAACCCAGTGAGAGCCATATATACCACACAACCCTGGATTTCCCCAGCTGTCTAGAGTTCAGAAATGTGCAGGTTTGCTAGGTTTTCCCTTGGAGATGGCTGAGCTAGGACCCAGAATCCACAGCTACCCACATTGCAAAAACGGGTCAGTTTACAGTAGAAAAATGGGATGTGTCCCAGTTATATTTTGGGTCCTTCACTGTTGCGGCTCCTAGGCCTACCCACACAAGTTAGATACCATTTTTATTGAGAAACTTGGGGGAATGCTGGGTGGTAGGAAATGTGTGGCTCTCCTGAGATTCCAGAAACTTTCCATAACAGAACTTTGAGGAAAATGTGTTCTTTGGTCAATGTTTGAGGTTTAGGTTTGCAAGGCCAAGAAAACCCAATGAGAGCAGCACAAGTCACCCCACCCTGGATTGCCCTGGGTGTCAAGTTTCCAAAACTGTGCAGGTTTGCTTGGTTGCAAGTGTGTTATCATTTCTATTGGGAGACTTGTGGGAATACAGAATAGCAGAACATGTCTTATTACCAATTATATTTATCTGGATTTGTGTCTTCCACATGTAAACCAGTGTGGAAGAAAGAAGATATATTGAAAAATGCTTGCTGACTCACATGCTAATATGAGTAACCACAATTGCAGAGGAGTACAAATAGCCACTGCTCCTAAACTCTACATCTATTGTCCAATCCAGGAACACATAGGCTTCTTTGATACCCATTTTTCTCTCTTTGTATTTTACTATATGTGTTGCTCAATGCCTGGTACGCAATGAAAAACGCTTCTCAGGTGCAGCTCAGTTGTTGGCTCTGGGTACTGCGAATTCTTGAAAAAACTACAAACCCTGTATATATCCCCACAACCAGAAGGGATCAGCAGACTTAATGGTATTTTACTTCTGTAAATCGGTCATCGTGACAAACT
This sequence comes from Triturus cristatus, assembly GCF_964204655.1. Taxonomy (NCBI): domain Eukaryota; kingdom Metazoa; phylum Chordata; class Amphibia; order Caudata; family Salamandridae; genus Triturus; species Triturus cristatus. Next base: position 343,143,442 of record NC_140587.1, on the reverse strand, counting down.
GACAAATTAAAACGCTGTCAGAAATTGCGTTTTTTTCCTACTCATTTTCAATATTTTTTTATTTTAACATGTAGTGTCATTAGGAAAACCACATGGGATCAATGCAAATGCCCCCTGGCTACATTCTGAATTGTATCTACTTTCAGGAATCTATAGATTTCCAAAATAACTCCTGGGTTTCAAACCAGTTTCCACTACAAACTGGAGCTTGGTCTAAAGCACAAATATTAGGAAAAAATTGTGCTACCTCTTAAAAAGAATCTAAAGATGTGTTAAAAATAGGTTTTGGGATTCAGCTCTGCATGTTCCTGAAAGCCAGAAGGTTGGTGAATTTAGCACAGCAAGCCTTTTGTCGATGCCATTTTTAGGAAAAACACAGATGCTTTTTTGCAGAGTACTTTTTCCAAATTTACAAAAAAGAAAAAAATAGATATTGTAACTATTTTCTTGGTCCCTTGCAGGGTAATTTACAAACCCTGAATACCTTTAGAATCCAAAGGACACAAATTTGGTGTGGACACCTTATGTAGAAAAAATGTTATAGAGGCTTATGCACAAACAACCCCAAATAACCAAAAAAGAATTTAGTATTCTAGGGGGAAAAGGCTTAGCAGCCAAGGGGTTAAACACTGGTGGCTGGGTCACCAGACATTTTGACTGCTGCTATTTTATGTCCTTAGTAGCAAGATAAGTCACTGCTTGGTGCAAACATCGTTTGCCACCGGGCTATGAAAGCAGGTTTTTGAAGGTTGTAATATATGAACATAATGTTTGTGTATATTTGTGTGCCACTGTGTTGTTGTGCTGCATTATTGTAATGTGATTTTGCTGTAATTTGCCCTGATATATATTGATTGTGATGTTATGTTCCTTTGTGTATGTTTTTTTGTTGTGTTCCTTTGTATTCTCAAGATACATCAACAAATTCTGCTGCATTTTCAGATAAAAGCAGTACATATCTTTAAAGTTCACGTGACAAGCAACCATTTACCTCTGCCTGAGGGTGCAAAATTGCATCATCAATTTAAAATGCCAAAACTGTAGCTGAAACCTTAACTTAATACTTGCAGATTTCACTTTTTGTGACACAGTCCATGTCTTAAATTAAGACTTGTAGAGTTCTCTTCATGCAATATATATGGCTCGAAGTGCTCTAATTGGATGAATGTTATTAGTGAATCTGTTTTAACTATTGTTTTCCACTATGTATTTGTTTATGTTAAACAATGAAAATCTGAGAAAGTGGACAATTATGCGCCCAATATGGGTCCTTTTCATTGGAATTTCCATGCTATGTATTATTTATAGAGTGCAAGTTCACTAAGAGGTTCACTAAGAGTTTCGTGGAGTTGTGAAAGGTTTATGATTTTTAGCTGTGTCTGAAAGCAGAATAAAAAACTAAAGGCCCGATGTACCAAGATCCATTCACAAACCAGTATGTGTAATATCTAAATCAAAGTAGCCCAATAACCAAAGTTGTTGTGCTGCATTGCATGAAAGGGAGCAAACAAGAAAGTGCAATATCTACTAAGATATGCACTGTCGTTGCAGCTGTCATCCCCTGTGCTGGTGCATTTTCTTTCTGCATAGCAAAAGGCACACACCTTTGCACCATAGTGCAGAGGTGTCTGCATGAGCCTAGCATAACATTTGTAGAAAATAGTACACTTAAATACTTTTCCCACTTTGCATGTGTGTTGTACAGAACAGTCCGCATGCCCAGTTAAAAAACTTTGAGAAAAAAAACCTGGGGGAGGAATGCATTTTTGGTAAAAAGCCCTGTCTACAAACGTTGGTAGAGAGGGTTTTGTCTTGGGTCGTTGCATGGAGATGCCCATGCATCATCTATGGTATACCCCCTTGATACAAGGTAGCAGAAAAAGTATTTTGTATTACTTTAGTGCTACCTTCCAGCACAAAACAAGTTTTACGCAGGAGAGTAAATTCCAAATCATCACTTTGCACCAGTGTACAGCACTTTTCCTGACTTTGCACTGTTGCTGTGTTGATAATTTGGTCCTAAGTGATTTGTGAATGGTATGCAATTTACAGTGCAACCTCTGTGCTAATAGATCACATGGCAAATTGTACACCAGAGGATGATAGCAACAATATTAATTAGGCAGGTATCATTTTGCCCCCAGACGAGTTCAAGGGTAATGGCTTGCAGGGGACAGACGACTATCATCCTTGCATTTGCTTTTTTTAATGGGAAACATTGTATTCATATAATCAGCCTATATGTGCTTAAGGGTGGAGCATGCAGTAGACCCCTAGATCACTTTCTGTGCCTCCTGAGGCTGCCCAACACATTTCTCAAAGGATCAACTATCACACTGGTACAGCTTCCTATGCATGAATGATATCCCATCACCTTTATGGTGTTGGTATCTGATCAATGGTTTTCAGTTACAATTGTGGTCAAAGAGCATTGATTGATTCTATTGTGGCTCTCAGATTTGAGGCAGATGCGCTTTTCATACCCCCTCGTAATTGCAGTTTGTAATAAGTTGCAAATCCATTTTAACACTTAAAAAGCCTTTTTATAACTGAGAAAGAGATTTGTTTGTAACAAAATCCTTCTTTCAATTCACAAAGCCTCTTTTTTTGTGATCCGAGGGCTTTACTATCCAAATTAATTTTTTAACATGACCACCTGATTTCTCTCACCTTCTAGGTCTTTGCAGCCACAACTCGGAAATTAAGACTAGAGACCAACTTGAAATTCTGTGTAATGACAGAAAGGGATGATGAGTGAGCACATTGACGATAATACACATTGCATCAAACTTGATACATTTTATAATGGGAAACCAGTTTAGTTGGGTCTAAATGGCAGAAATATAGAAAAAGTTACATATGCTGAAGCGGATTCTTGCTTTTGGTGCATCAGGAAATGTTTAGGCAAATCAAGATATACACTATGACCATAATCAATACTTGATGAAATAGAAGCAGTTGATCATTGAATGTTTGAGGTAGTTTCAAAATAAAGAAAAATATGTCTTATGTATTAATGGGGTAAAACATTATTTTGACTACATGTGTCTATTTCTACTTGGACAATGGTTAGACCTGTCAGGCTCAGGGTGGTCTTTCTCCAAACCTTTTTGTGCTTAGCGTGCCGCCATGACTTCAGGTTACAGGCCTCTGGAACTCTTGTTGGCTAGAGCCTCAAGCTTCATCCAGATGAGCATTTTCAACTTCTAAAAAAGAGACTAAGTCCAAACATAAAAATCGTTCCAAGCGCTCGCCAATGATGACGCTCCCTCCTTGGACACCAACTGCAGCCTTGTCCCACTGAACTTTACCTTCTCAGAACTTTTTCCACCGTGGTCAGACATATTGTTTGACTTGAATGGTCTTGCGTGACTGGATGTTTTTTTTCTGGTTGGTGCTTTGATCTTTTAAGAGCTAATTTTACTTTTTATTTTTCTAAAGTGGTGCAGGATATTTCTTCTGTTGTGATTTCACTTTATTACTGTTTGTGTCCTGCATAATTACTTTGCCTCAAAGTTAAGCTTGACTGCTTTTGTGCCAAGCTACCAGGGGGTTAAGCACAGGGTGAACCATATAATTCAGTAAATTAACCTGACAGGGATTATGGATGTTGCTTGAGCAGGGGTCACTCCACTCCAAGAAACAACCCAATTTCTCACAATTATTGCAAGATTTTTTTATGGACTCACTGCCTATTAACAACGTTCCATAGTCCACAATTGGGAGGGAGCAATTGTGAGAAGAGCATTTTGGTTTGATCGCTTGAATTTTAGGTAGCTGGATACCATCTAAATTTTAATCAATCAAAGGTCATAACAAAGTGAGTCTACAGTACGAAGGTTTGCACTTTCTTTGGTGTTTAATTTGAGCAGGAGCTGATTGTCAGCAGTTTACACAAAGATGATTGTTGTGAAGAACTTCAGCAGAGGATACCATCTATAAGCTGAAAAAGAATGGTGATAAGAATTAGTCCTGGTGAACCAAAAAAGGAGGCTGTATATCATAGTAAGTATGTAAGCAACATTAACTGACTTGAACATCTTGTTCTAAATCTTGCTTTATCAATATCACCCATTGGGTGCAAACTTTCTATAATAGCACAAATGGGGTGATATTGTTGTTAACAATTTTAGACCACAATATTTATTTGAGATTATATTTTGACTATGATATTGTGGAATCATATCTCCTGGGAATCAAATCTGAAGCAAATTCAAAAGCTTGAAAGGAAATCTGGAAATGAAGGAAAGAAAATGGCAGTCATACATATCTTTGTGTTAGTGAGTAGGAGGAAAAGGGCCTTTTGTGCCATAATCTGCAAACAAATCCAACAATATCAATCCCTGCACACCACAGTCAGATATCTGTATTCTCAATCTGTCTAGGATGGTCCACACCACCATATCCATATAGATTCTCACACTAAAGCTAGCTTGTGTGGAAATCAAGAATGTTCGTATTAGCACACAATGAGTGCAGCAGTGAGGTGGCAACTGCATTTATAATTGTTGCATGGAAATGGAGCTAAGAAATAGGATGATGATTGACCAACTCTTTAAGAACCAAGTTTGTTTTGTTCAGTAAGACTTTGCAATTTCCACATATATGGATATTACCCCAAAGTCTAATGGGCACTAGAGATCTTGGTGAAATATGGAGCCAAAGAAGAAAGTAGAGCTTGGAAAGTCTAAGGAGGGAAAGGATTCTGTGGAGATTCTAATGGATCGTAAACATACAAAATCTATCTGCTTTCCTACATTGACCTTTAGAAAAAAGTTATTCAATCCAATTGCACTGATTTTTCCATGGATAAGACATACTTTCTAGAAAAAAGTAATTTCTTAACTCTTCATCTAAAAATCATTTGAATGGGAAGGTTTTTCATAAAAAAGCAAGGTAAGTTTTCAAAGAGCTCTTTAGAGGTGGGCAGGTCTGTTGTCTTTGCAGTCGGTAAAATGAACTCACAGATGATCTTGAAGAGTTCTCTTGACAACCTTGGTGAATCCTTAAACAGTTTTAGCAATCGGTTTCTTAAAGGATGATGAGAAATGCAAATATTGCACTAGTTTGTTCATCAGCCCATTTACCCTAAGTGATTTCCTTTGTGAATCATTTATCTGGTTTCCTGGGTCAGATATTTCCAAGCTCTTTAGATTCTACAGGAGCCTGCTCATTTACAATCATGGTTAGGATATTTTTTAAATGTCTAACACCATCAGCAATTCCCCAACTTACTGTTTCCAAAAGAAAGATGGTGAGAGTTTTACTTGAGAGACTGTGCTGCAGTTACTGAACTGTGACACACCAATGGTATTTGAAAAAGATGTAATACAATGTCAGACCACACAGACAGAACAGCTGGTACAATAGCAGTAAAGTGAAAATCCATAACATTTTAAAGTGGTTCAGTACTGTGGTATTTTTATTTTATCCATAGGTTTCAATATGTGCTCTTGGCAGCTAGTAGCAGCTAAATACAGCTGTTATCCACAAAACAGCCAACACATGTTTCATCCAAAAAGGACATTATTAAGGCTAATAATGAAAGGTCCAGATTCATCAGTGTAGCAGTGCAATTAGGGTGAATGTCAAGTATGCTTGAAGAATTGACACCTCCTCTGAGACAGAGTTGACGACCAAGAGATAAGAGTGACCCGTTTGCAGTGGTAGTCCATGGGGCAGAGAAGGTCCTCGATTTAGTGCGGCTATCAGTCAAAACCAAAACAAACATATACAAAAAATAATCTTTTGCCTGGGATAGCCACCTTTCAGCCTTTGCTCCCTTTTAACAAGCCCCTCTCTGATCTCTATGGCCACAATGTCAAAACCCAGTTCCTACCTACTGGAGAATAGCGAGGTCTCCTGGTATTGCAGACCAGCTCCTGGTGATCCAGATTTTCTTGGTAAGCATCCTCCTGTAGAGAGCCTTGTGTTACAGGCACCAACTAGTAAAGTGAATCCTAAATCAATTCTCATGACTCCCCTCTACAGGAAGTCCAGGAGGACTGAAGCTTTTAGCACGCTTTTGTTTCCCCTCACCAGTCTAGCATATTGCACAGTTAAAGCTCTCTGCCTATTGTGCTCCTGAATACATGCCCTGCGAGGCATGGCCAACAAGATTTTGCTGGCAGACCATTGGGCGTCCCTGGCTCAGACACTTTATGATGGACAAGACAGGCCAAATATGTTATCCACTCTAGCCTAGATGCTACTGATTGCCTGGGGAGTGCTGTTGGCATCAGTGTTGTGCTTCCCCGACAGATGTGACGGCCTTCCATGGGATGAATCAGTGATGTGCAAGCGTATCTCATGAATATGCATTTTGATGGTTAAAACCTTTTCATTGAAAAGGCATACTTTTCTTTCAGAGATGTTCAGGAAGGTAGAGCCAGGGTGGTCTCCCTGGGTCTATTGATCCTTCTCAATCAGTTTCTATACCTGTTTAAAAGTTCAAAGGCTATTCCATTAGGTTGGCATATAAACAAATACTGTTTTCCCAGAAAGCACATCAGACACCCCAGTCCTTTTAAGGCCATAGACGTAGGTCTGGCAAGCAACTTGCATGCCAGCAGGGCCATCAACCCTCTTATTCTGTCTCCTCTGCTTCAAAGCCACCAATCCACTTTACATTGCCCTTAGTGGCACATGCCTATCCAGTGGAGGGCAGGATCCAGCTCTTCCTCTCTGTGTGGCGATCCATAATGTCACCTGATGGGTCTTACAAATGGTTCAGGATCTCTATGCCGCAGTCTTTCTTTTTGCCATGCCAAATATTCCCCCCACATCAGAGATAATTTCATAAGAACCCCTGTACATTCTTTTGCAAGAGTGGAGATCATTTCTTTCCAAGGTTGCTATCAAGACCGGGTACCAGACTAAGAAAGAGGTTTGTTACTGGGGGGCTGTGAAATTCACACAATTTGCGTTCGCATAACTATGCAATTGTTGTCAAAATTACATGGAATTGCACATAATTATGCAAAACGCAATCCTTCATTTAAGACTATATGTCAATACAAAATGAAATTTTTAATGCTAGAATGCATTTTGCCCAACATTTTGTGACTGTTTGCAATGCGTCAACCAATCACTACATATGTGTTTTTAGGCTACATTAGAACTTTTGAAGACCTTGAATATTAGGGTGGTAGATCATTAGAGACACTTAGCCTCAGTTTGCTAGAATAAACATGAAGGTCTAATCGGCTCTCTTTTGAACAGACACAATTTCCGATTTTTCTTTTATCATACACTGCCGTGTAATAGGACTTACATAAAATAATACCAAGGCACAACAATACCCCATTTAAAAACCAATAGTAACTAGGGTGGGTGAAGTGAGCTAAAGAATGATGATGGATTCAACCCAGATCTGTGACTGGGGGTTAGTGTCTGAAAAGTTTCAGGGCTCCGTTCATCATCTCCTTTTATTTCCTTTGCTAACCCCACTGGCTGCTACCAAAGAAATTAACTTCTTTTTAATTATTCATATATTCATGAATATATTCATCTAGGTAGTCCAACAGTCTTCGTAACCCAATCGGCATTTAGATACATTGTTGGCACACACAAATATTGAAATTTGCACTCATCTAGAAAGCTGGAGAACCTAACTATTTGAATGGACTCGTTTATGCCTTTTGGTTTACCAGTGTAATAAATGTGCATTCATGTCAAGGGGGTATCACAGTGCACATCTGTGCATCAACCAAAGTTTGAAATTGAATTCCAATAACTATATAATTCTAGTGAGTGGCTTCCAAAAATATAGTTAGCCCACCCCTCAGCTCCTTGGCTTGATCTTGACTGACTCACTTCGATATGAACCACTAGCCATCAAACACCCATAAAATCCTCTCTGAAATACATGAACCGGAGAATAATTCCTGTCACGCATCTGCAGTTCATTTTTTAAAAAGTCTGTCACTTGCTGGCACGCTATCTCAAGATACAGAAATCCTGTAGTACGATTGTGTCCCTTTAAACTCTAAATCAGAGTGCAGCAGGATAAGATGTGAATACAGCTGACATTATTTGCCAATACTATACAAAATAATGAAGACTTTCAGTCAGGTTTCGGTTTTGATGTTGACTAACAAACTCTGACTTACCCTATGTAGACTGGGGGGACAGCCAGGCCCATCAAGTCATGCCTCATTGGAACACCCAGTGGTATGGTGAATTTCCTCTATGATCTATTACACGGTCGCTGAAACTGAGTTGGCATAACAGAGGTTCTGTTTACATGGGGAGGCATTGCTCTTTGAAAAACTGGGGTTACAGGTCCTTCCAGGAGTTGCAGTAGGGAGTAAGTTGTTTGGGTGATGAAATATTATTCGAGATCCCAACTGGATACGTAGGGAAAGTTTGTTTTGTGATAGGTTCCTTTTGCCATTTCCTTTTCTCCATTCTGACAGTGCCCGGACTCCCAAATTGATACTGGCCAGAAATTATATGGTACTATTTCAGTAGTATTTCTGAGGCCTTTTAGGTTAAGCGGCTGATCTTGAAGGTGGTGTGGGCCTGGAGAGGGAACCAGAGTCGTTTCTTCAGTGTTGGAGTGAAGTGCTTAACCTAATTTATGCTTTTAACCAAGTGTGCTCCAGGTAGTACAGTTCTAATCCAATGTGCCAGTGAGGTACTAGTGGGGCCGCTGAGCAGAGAATTTCCTCAATCTGGGTTAACGAGGACTAAGGATTGCATTTCTGTTCTAACATCGGTTTCTGGGGATAGGGTTTCTCTTTCCGCTCTGTGAGAGCTGATACCATGTGGTCTTTCTTTTCAAAGTGATGTGTTCCTTAAAAGGGAGGTCAATGCTGAATGTGAATTCCAGTTACATGGCCTTGGCTGACTGCAGTGGAATGCAGCTGTAAAGATTTTAATGACAATCATGAAGACACTACACTGCAGGAGTGGCTGCACAGGAACACACAACACACAACACAGTAGCACAGGGCCAGGGAAACACCCACACCACCACAACACCACACTCAGGGAAATATACATGAAGACAAGCCACAAAAGAACACATACAAGGAATTAACATCCAAATGGACACACAGCCTGCACAGTTACACATACATACCACAGACTGACACACACACACACATACACACCCCACACGCCAAGAGCAATGGAGCACAACAAATAGGGAAACCAAAGTGGGCTGCACACAAATGGAAGGCCAAGGAGACACACAACAAGCATGTGTACATCACATCAACACAAGGAACAGAGCACAACACCCTCACAATATCAAAGCACACATGGCTGGCACAGTCAGTGAACTCAAACCACAGACAGCTCAGTGCAACAACACAGGGAGACAGCAAGGCAAACCACATATAGGCACAAGGATGAAAGGAAGGCCCTGAAGACAAAACTGTGAACAGCCACACATCCATACAACTACTTCACAGGAGCACACCAGCAGCACTACACACACAGGGCCCATCTACACACCTCAGGACAGACAAACACCAGTAAGAATCTACACACATATTCCCCTCACTCCAGCAGCACACAACACCAATGCCAAACACACTGAAGTATGGCAATACTTGACAGTCAATACAGACAGAAACAACCACACACACTAGGCACAGCCACAAACATCACACACACACAGGGATGCCACCACAAATGTGGAAATAAATACAACAGACAAACACATAACCCTACAGAAACACACACAGAGCCACAACAACAACAGCAGACATGCCCTGTGCAGCTAAACTGGGGACAGGCAATGGGAGCACAGACACAACAGGAGTGCAAAACCCAATCACTCAGGAACAAAGCACAGACAACATACCACAACACACACACAAGAAGCGCACCATCACAGAACAACACAGCCACAGCAAACAACCAACAGATGCACAGGCAGAACAATCACATAGCAAACACAGCATGACATCATTGTATGCACACCAGGCAACGACAAGGCAACGTACACACACAGCAGTACATGTACAAGAAGCGGTGTGTGCATACCAAGCATACCAGACACACAAAGACATCCGTTACAGAACAGCAACCCACACAACACCATTCAGCACAGCACAAAGACAACAGCACAACCAGGAAGTGAAGCAAAAACACAAACAACACACATATATCCAACTCAACACCCAATAGATGCCCAAGTCGGGGACACAAAGGTGGAAAAAACTTGACCACAGGACTGGGCAGCACACACAGTTGAACTGCATAGGAGCAACCATGACTGACAAACAGCACCAGAACATCACACATGACCCATTGGGGAAATGCCCTGAGTGACACATTGACCCTGGACAAAGAACTGCACCACAAAGCACAGTGGCACAAATGAAGTCACGGGGAGGCACGCACACAAACAAACCAAGGGGACAGCTCACACCAAAGTGAAGTGTACTGCATGTCAGTAGGGGACATGGCAGGAGTGTACCATACACAAAGAGAGGGAGTGCACACCCACAATGCGTAGGCAGCTGAAGCACAGATAGGGGAGGGCATGACAACATACACAACATGCCACACTGGAGGCAAGAAGGCACCATGTGACAGCAAGGCATGATAAAACACAACCACAATGGCAGTTTGGAGCAGCAGGTCTGCACAGTCCCCACAAACAGCAACAGGACACGTGGATGTGCAACAGAACACAACACTGACTTGCCAGAAACACTCTCTGCATACTCACAAATGAGAAAAACAACAAGTAGGAGTCAGACAGAACTGCAAGGACACACCAACACACTGCACAGTGCACAACATACCACTCACACATGGGCATACAACCACATCCACAGGGATGAACAATCAAAACAACAGGCACACAACTCCTAGGTGACAAATGTGTGTAGTTGACATTGCAGAGGCATGCACACATCAACACTCCCCACAAACTCACCCCCTTCACACTGCACACTACCTGGTCATCCAAGAGCAAAAATGGAAAGTAAGCCATGGGACTAGGATGACTGGCCATCACAAGATGACCACACACATACACCACTGGGCACACATAAAGGAAGAACACACATACATGATGACCCTGGACAGCCTGTCTGCAATACTGTGTGCAGAAACCCACTCTGTGCTGGCAGAAATCCCTCCCCCCCTGACATGTGTACAATAGAGCCAACATGAACCAATCAAGTAAATGACTACTGCTAACCATTAGAAATTGACACCATTGCCACCACAAGTCTCTGGGTCAAGCAGAAATGAAGACCCCATCACCCCTAAAAAAGAGGGTAAGTGAGCCCAAACATTGACCATGTTGAAGTGCCACACAGGCCATGTGGCATAGTAAACCATTTACACACAGCTAAAGAACTTAATCCAGTAAGGACACTGACAAAATAGACAACAGGAGACACTGTCTTTATTCACAGAGAAGTGAACGACAAGGCCAGTGGCCAGGACAAAGTGCAGACTGAGTCCATGAGAAGCTGCACAGGCACGGGGCACACAGCAGTGAACAACAAGGCCAGTGGGCATGTCAAAGTGCAGACAGAGTCCATGAGAAGCTGCACAGGCAGGGGGCACACAGCAGTGAACGACAAGGCCAGAGACCAGGACAAAGTGCAGACTGAGTCCATGAGAAGCTGCACAGGCAGGGGGCACACAGCAGTGAACGACAAGGCCAGTGGCCAGGACAAAGTGCAGACTGAGTCTATGAGAAGCTGCACAGGCAGGGGGCACACAGCAGTGAACGACAAGGCCAGTGGCCAGTACAGGGTGCAGACTGAGTCCACGAGAAGCTGCACAGGGAAGAGTTCAACACAGCGAAGAGCAACAAGGCCAGTGGCCAGTCCAGGGTGCCGACTGAGTCCATGAGAAGCTGCACAGGGAAGAGTTCAACACAGCAAAGAACAACAGGGCCAATGGCCAGTCCAGGGTGCAGACTGAGTCCATGAGAAGCTGCACAGGAAATGTGTGACTGTTCCTTTCCACTGTCAGGGGGCAACAATGTGCAGTACAGGCCCACCCGTGTGAGAGACAGGTGTGTGAGGGTGACTAATACTCAGACTTGTCTGTCAGGTGGACTGGAAGCTGGCTGTGTCTCGGGGACTGTCGGGGCACTTGACGGGGAAAGAGAGGAACAGCTGAGGTACAGCTATCAGTGGCTTGGCAAGCCAGAGGACTGCTTGGACCAGGTGGTGTAGTGGCACGTGGAGGTGGAGTCATGCAGACGGGAGACACAGTGTGGCTGGGAGATTGTGGAGGGGTGCCCTTCCACTTCTTGGGGATCCTAAATGGCTTACCTGACTTTGGATCAATTGGAAGTGGTGTGGGCACAACATATACACTCACCACCACTGCTGCAGCAGGTGCAGGCGCTGGCAGCCCCTCTGGTGATGTGCTGGACCCAGCGGAATGCTTTGCTTGGCTTTGCCTGGCTTCGCCTCTGCCCTCCCTTCCCCGGTTTACTAGGTGTTACCCCTACAGTGCCCTCTGGCCCCTGCTTCACTGGGCTTGGAATGGGAGTCGAGGTGGTTGGTGATACTGCCTTGGAGCCCTTTCTAGGTGTACCCTTGGCATGCACCACCTCCTTGGTGGGCCTAGACACTGGACGCTTATCTTTGCGCAATGCTTTAGGGGCAGGAGAGTCCTTGGATGGGGATGCCACTGAGGCATGTGTGCCTGAGGTTTGCTGCATTGCTATTTGTCCACTGGTGTCCCCTGACAGGCTTTTCTCCCTGCGCTCTGGGGTGCCTTTGGTCTTAAGTGGGGATGGTGTCTGCGCCCGGGACCGCTTGGGTTGCTGCTGCTCTGTGCTCTGTGTGCTGTATCGTGACTTTGATGTATGTGGACCTTGGTCACTATCGTCAGACGTGGCCATTGCCAGGGGGTGGACAAAGGGGCTGGAGCTGGACTGTGAGTATGTGCCTGTTGCAGGGCAGACGTCACTGTTGATGACAAAGCCTGGAATGTCTGGTGCAGCCCACCCACGTCGGAATGTATGCCCTCCATAAAAGCAACCACCTGGGCCAATTTCTTGTTGTGGTCAATGAAGGCATTGAGGAGAGCTGTCTGGCCTACACACAGCTGGTGCAAAAGGTCCACAGACTCAGCACTGATGGCGGCAGGGGGGACTGGGGCAGGGGCAGCGGTGTCAGGGGTGAAGGACACTCTTCCCCTCTTACTGAGGCGGACACGGGCAGCACCAGAGGAAGTGGCTGGGAGGGTGGGCAATGGCCACTGTGTGGTGGAAGTCGATGCAGAGTCCCCGTTCCCTGTGCCCTCCAACATGGATGCATCTCTGCTGGCATCGGATGATGTGGTGCTTTGCGTCTCAGGCTGGGACTCCTCCAGCAGACTCCTGTCCCCCTCTGAGGCGCTGGTGACATCTGTGTCACTGGGCTCCTGGGCAGCTGTGGTGCTAGTTTCACCCCCACTGGTGTCCATCTCCTGTCCCTCCGTAACCACAGGTGATGCTGCATGGTAGAGAGAGATGTAGGGTCAGGTCAGTGGCAGCAACAGAATAAACATGCAAGCAATGCATGACAATATTTGACCAAATCTACATGTTGCACACCACCCTGTGCAATCACATCGTGCCAACTCACTACATAGACTCAAGCAGTGCGTGGAAACAGGAAACTCAGGCAAGAATGAGCCATGTGATGACCACACAGCAGAACACCCTGCTTGTGGCTCTGTTCAAACAGACACACAACTAGTTTTGAGTACACCTAGGGACATGATGGGGGCACACTACTTGTTGCCAATGACAGAACTAGATGGAACAGGACGGTACAACACAGACCCAGACTACAACATGACAGTCCACAATGAACATTAGCCCATGCCACCCACCATGTCGTACCTTGGGGACAATATAATGCTGCTCATTGCTGTAAGATGTGTAGGCCTCCCCAATATGGGGGCATACAATGGATGCATTGATGTACGCACTGTCAGATTGGGCACACTGCCGTTCCCTCCCATGGGATTCCCAAGACTACACCAATGCAGAAGAAACCTGAAGAGCACAACTCAGAATGTAATGTGAAGGCACAGCATCCAAATCACCTTTGTAAGTACAGGTAGGGCAAATGCATGCCACAGGCACCCAGGCCAGCAGCCACTTACATGCCTCAACATCACACTACCAACATCACATATGCCAGCGCTGGCACAGGCTCTGTACACATGCAGCCACTCCCAGCCAAAGTCAGACTCCCCAAATTCTCACCCCTGGCTTGCTGCTGATGCTCCTTCAAAAGTGCATCCAGCTCAGGCTGCGTCACCGCCAAGATGCGCCCCATTAGTGGTGTCATGCTGCGCCGTGCCAGACGCCCAGTGCGAGGCAGCAGCCCCAAGGTCATCTCTGCCACATTCTTTGCCAGTTGGCTGATGTCGTCCCATCTCTTGTGGCAGTGGGTGCGCCGTCAGTTTGAGACCCCCAGAGCTCGCACCTTTGCTGCAATGGCCCTCCACACGGCCTTATGCTGGTGTACCTTGAGCTGCAGGCATGGGAGACAAGAGGGGGAAATGATCAGTGACACAGTGCCTTGAACCAACATCTATCAGTATAGCAGCAAGATACAAAATCATCACATATCCAACAAAATTGGCGATCAGAGACTATAGTACAGCTCACATGGGACAACTTCATGGTAAAAGCTGATGTTAAAGCATGCATGTGTGAGGGGGAACACAGTCCCTGCACATCTCACGCACATGCAGGATGCCAGCACTGAAACACCCATGTAGCCTGCCCACATCTCCAGTCCATTGTTGGCTTGAGCAACACATACATCACATGTCAACCTGTGTTTGGGGGTGGACTCACTGTGTCCAAGACTGCACAGCCATCAATGTCCCTGTCCTGTGAATAGATGAATGTGTCATGGTGGTCACATTGAGGGACATGATCACACAAATACAAAATGCCATTCACAAGGGCAGTTGTGTGCAAAATATAGTGCTGAGATGGCCCATAGCTGGAGTGCAATGTGAAAAGACTGATGTCATACTCTGTAACTTAAGTGAGGTGTCCTTGTCTTTGTAGGCGGGGACTGAGCAGGCCAGGTAGGCTCACACTGAGATGGACCGCAGGGGCTCACACAGCCATCCAGCCAAGCAATCACTTCCTGATTACAGCATGAACAACCTTCTGTGTCACTGTATGGCTGACAACACAACACAGGTCACTCATACATGCATGTGCAGGGAGGGAAAGCTGTGGCATTGGGTACACACACCCTCCCACCGGAGACAGCATGTCAGGCAGTGCATGACACTACTCCACACTCCCAGGCACATACTGCATCAGTCCAACTACATGTGTGGCCCCCCTGCTCTACCCTACCACTGTTGAAGACTTATCACAACATTTTGGGCACCATATAGCCTTGGGTACTGTGTGAGCACCTCATCCACCAGGACCTCTAGCTCTTCGCTCATGAAGGGACTGGCATGGATCTTCTCTGTCCTTGCCATCACTGAGGACATGAGACAACAGCGGCGGAATTGGGTGTTGAGGGATCTCAGGCAGCAGTCCCTGGAGGCAGTAGCATGTGAGGGGTCTCAGGCAGCAGTTCCTGGAGGCAGCAGCAGGTGAGGGGTCTCAGGCAGCAGTCCCCAGAGGCAGCAGCAGGTGATAGGTCTCAGGCAGCAGTCCCTGGAGGCAACAGCAGGCGAGGGGTCTCAGGCAGCAGTCCCTGGAGGCAGCAGCAGGTGCGGGGTCTCAGACAACAGTCCCTGGAGGCAGTAGCAGGTGAGGGGTGTCAAGCAGCAGACTCTTGGAGCAGTGGAAATGTGAGGCTCACTCCCACACACATATAGCACCCTGGGGTCGTTTCAAAGGTGCCAAGCTGCAGCAATTGGTGGTCCAGGTCTGCCTCTTTCAAATACATCCAATGACCACCTTGGCGGAGCATGCCTACCGTGATCTTCAAAATTGCATCATGCCACCGCAATCATGGCTCCCATTGGCTGTAAGGGCATGCTCCATGGCAGTGACACAACGCTGGGGCCCGGGGTGCGCTACCGTGATGGTGCAACTTTCAAATACAGTCAATGTCCGCCTCCGCAGTGACGGAGCACGCCTACCGCGATCTTCAAAATTGCATCATGCCACCGCTATCGAGCTTCGCATTGGCTCTATGGCAAGCTCCATGGTGGTGACACACCGCAGGGGCCCTGTGTGCACTACTGGGATTTTAGTGGCGGAGCATGCCACATGTCTCCATGCCTATCACTACAGCACTTGTGCGAATGGGTGCGCTAGTGACACATCGCCAGACCAGGCGGTAGCTACCGTGATTTGGGTGCCATACATTGACACAAGGCTCCACCATTCAGGCGGCGGAGCATGCCAATCGCCATTTCCACATATCTCCATGCCTATCACTACCGCACTTGTGTGAATGGGGGTGCTGGTGACACACCGACGGGGCCAGGTGGTAGCTGCCACAATTTGGGTGCCATACAATGGCAATGACCATCTGTCAAACATCAACAGTGCACAGTGCCAACATGTTCAATGGCACATCATTGTGCACACAATGCCAATGTTCCATTTACTCCACTGATAGCTACACATGACATGTTTGTGTGTGTGTATCGTAGATTGGCCTGTACCCACTCACATGTCACTTATGGATTGGATGTTGGTGTAGGCAGGACAGTGTTGTTCTGGACTGTACAATGTGTACACATGTCAATGTGTTGAGGTCCAGTGACAATCACAGCGATGCTCGTCTCAATGAATGATGATCCATTTTGCATTGCCTCTCATGTCTGCTCATGAACACATTCTTCATTCCAGCACGGACTGTGGTCATTGTGTGGTGGATGTGTGCCAGGTTGTAATGACGCATTAAGGTGTAACAGGTACAGCAGCTAGGTATGAGACAGTGGTTTTGATTATTTGCACATATGCTGGATGCTATACTCCCAGGCGTGCCCATGTGAAATGTGGTCATATCCCTATGTGCATTCACATTGACCAAGTTGGTGTTTGAGGTACTTGTCTTGTGTAAGTTGACAGGTGTGCCCTTTGTGTAGCTGAAGGTGTCCCTACATGTAAGCTGGTCTGTTAGTCACTATAGATGCCAGTCATTGTTGTTGTTGTGTCATCCAGAACGTGATATGATGTGCACATCTCATGATGTATTGCATTGACATGTGTCCACTCTCATCTCAAATAGGAGGAGGCCAAATTTGACTCGTCACTTGACAGTGCTGGAGGAATGGAGGATGTTGCGATCATATGGAAATGCCGCCTGGACAGAGCCACCCTGAAAGCCCTTTGTGATCTGTTGGAGCCCCACCTGCAGCCCCGCAGGACATATCCAACAGCTTTCACTCCTACTTATAAGGTGATGGCAGCCCTGCATTTTTTTGCCACTGGATCGTTCCAGGAGACAGTGGCCAGCACTGGTGGGATGTCACAACCGATGTTCAGCATGGTGCTGCGTGATGTACTGTCTGACATGATGCTATACAAGGACAGATACATCCATTTCCCCAGGGGTGCTTATTTGTCAACTGTGAAGGCAGAGTTCTATCCCCTTGGACACATCCCCAATGTTGTTTGGGCCATTGATTGCATCCATGTCGGTCTTGTGCCACCACAGGCAAGTAAGCACATTTACCGAAATAGCAAGCATTACCACTCCATCAATGTGCAGGTGGTGTGCCTGGCAGATATGACCATCTCGCACATGGATGTCAAATTCCCAGGCTCGGTCCATGACTCCTACATCCTGCGTAACAGCATAGTGCCCCAGCTGATGGCTAATCTTCTTCCCGAGCGTGCATGGATTGTGGGTGAGTATGCCTAGTCGTGTGGTGTGCTGTGTGTGTGACCTGCTGCCCTGAGCCTCTGCGACGTTGCAATGTCTATTTGTGTTTGTCATACCTAGGTGACTCTGCATATCCCAACCGTCCCTAGTTGCTGAGCCCACTGCGTAATCCCAGGTCCCCGGCTGAAGGCCGCTACAATGAGGCCCATGGGAGGACACGTCGTGTGGTGGAGCGTAATTTTGGTCTGCTCAAGTCACGTTTCCGCTGCCTGGACAAGACCGGAGGTGTACTGGCATACTCGCCCAGGAAGGTGTGTCAGATTGTAATGGCATGCTGCATGCTCCACAACCTAGCCATTCACAAAGAGAGTCCCCTGCTCCTGGATGATGGTGATGACCTAAGGCCCCAGCCTGCAAACCAAGCCATGTCCAGTGATGAGGATAGTGGAGAGGAAGAAGGTGTTGACCTGCGTGAACAGCTCATCACCCGCTATTTCACTTGACGGTGGGTGTCAATGTACAACATACCCATTGTCTGATGATATTGCTGTTGTCATGAAGGGGCATGTGAGAATTGTAGCATCAGCCATTTGAAGACTCAGTGGTGGTTGGAAATGTTTCTGGGACATGTCATTTGGGAACATCAACAGGACGTGTATGTTGACACTTGGTGGCCATTGTGACATGTGCATGTTGGGTTATCCTGATGGTAGGGGTTGTGTGATGTCTGTGATGCCACACCCAGACCAGTGACAGTTGTTCTGTTGTGTTTCCCTAGGTGCCTTCGACTTCTCCTTGCCTACATACAGCCCATGCTCCTGGTACATTGTGATCATGTTGAAGACTGTACATCCTGCAATAAAGACGGAGCAGACATGACAACATGTGTGTGAGGATATTTTATTTACAATGGTGAGATGCGAGGGGGGTGTACATTTCCATTGGGGGGTGGGGTGGAGCAGTGAGTTGACAGTTGTGGCAGATGAGATAGTCAAGTAGTCACCACAGTCTTCTTGGTACGGCCCCTTTGTCGTTTGGCAGGGGGGCCCTGCTGCAGGGCCAGCGGGGTCTGAGGACTCACCCCTCTCTGTGGGCGCAGGGGAGAATGTGAACTGTCATTGCGTGGCCCACCAGAGGGAGGTGGAGGTGTTGTCTGTGGCGCATGCCTATCTCTCAGTACCACCACTTGCTGGCCCCAGAGGTCCACGATTTGTCCCATGCGGGTGTCGATGGACCTCATCAGCAAGATGAGCTTGTGCAACAGTTTGTCCGACCAGCCCGTTCGTCCCTAGGCCTGTTCGTATGCGCCCAGGACTCTGGGGATGTGTTCTAGGGAGTGGGTCCCAGCCTCCTGGTCTCCCTTGGTGACCCTGCCCCTCCCACCTGCCCTGCTGCCACAAGCCTGTTGCCTCACCACTGTGGGCACCCGCATCCTCTCCATGACCTCCTCCGTCGGTGGTGTGTGCTGGTCATCCTCTGGGACAGGGAGGGTGTTGCAGGCAGCAC
Source organism: Triturus cristatus (assembly GCF_964204655.1). Classification (NCBI taxonomy): domain Eukaryota; kingdom Metazoa; phylum Chordata; class Amphibia; order Caudata; family Salamandridae; genus Triturus; species Triturus cristatus. The sequence goes on along the minus strand of NC_140587.1, from coordinate 343,124,186 downwards.
TGGTGGTGGTGGTGTTGGTGGTGGTGGTGGTGGCTGTGGCCGCACAGGCCGACAGGCCGTGACAACAGGGGTCTGCTGTGGAGTTGTTGTTGGTGCAGATGTGATGAGGGGGACAATGGGGTCCAGGGACCTGTTGCTCCCTGGCACACCAGATGGGCTGGCCTCGAGCTCATCGTCAATGGAATCCTGGGAGTCAACATCCGAGAGTTCTTGTACCGGGGGTGGAGACTGGCTCTGCAGGTTGCTGGTGTTGTCCTCTGCAGTGAGTTCTTGGTCACCTGTGAGTCAGATGTGAAATGGTTATTGCAGTGCACCCGGCAAGCTTTGTGTCATTCATTTTTTGTACACTGCACAATTGACATATCATCACATTGTTGACTATGTGCACTACTGTGCTTCCTGACATGATGCAGTGGTACAGGCATTACTTGTCCATGGTGTGAGGTGTCAAGGCATACCATGCGACCCGTGCACAATTAAGGTTTACAGGGACTTGTTGCCATCTAGGGCCTGGCACAAAATGTTTTTAATTGAGAACTCATTGTTTATTTGTCTGACCTAGCAGACGTCACATCTGGCCATGGGCTGGCCATTGTCATCTCCTCCATCCCTTTGTCCTGTCATGTGCATATCTTGATTTGTGCCACCACACATGCTTTCATATTTTTCTGATGGTCCTTGTTGCACTTGCCCCATGGCGATGCACATGTAACTAGGTGCTGTGCATGATTGTGCCCTGACTTTCTTCTGCTTGTGCATTGGTTTGTCACACTTTGGTAGCTGTGACACTTTCCTTAGCTTACCTGTGTGCACGCTGTGCTTGGCAATGGGGTAGGTATGCTTTTTTGTGCAATGAGAGGGCTGGTGCTGTCATATGGCACCATTTAAGTTGTGAAAAATGGGTGGGTGCACATACTGGCTACTTACCTGTAAGTGTGTTTGGTGTACTGCAATGGCTTCCAACTGTTCCTGGGTGGGGAAGTGCTCCATCCTGCTGAGGTGTGGGACAGAGGGAATGTTGGGAGTAGAAGTGCAGGTCTCCCAGCCACAAACACCCTCACTGTAAAGATGGCTACCTACCTGTAAGTTTGATGAGGGTGATGTAATGGCTTCCAACTGCTGGGGGGGGAGTGCTCCATCCTGCTGAGGTGTAGGATGGGGGCATGGTGGGAGTAGTGGTGCAGGCCTCCCACCCCTAGACACCCTCCCAGGCAAGATGACTACTTACCTGTATGTTTGTTTGGTGTACTGCAATGACTTCCAACTGCTTCTGGGTGGGGGAGTGCTCCATCCTGCTCAGGTGTGGGACAGAGGGAATGGTGGGAGTAGTAGTGCAGCCCCCCCCACCCCGAGACACCCTCCCAGGGAAGATGGCTACCTACCTGTATGTTTTTTTGGTGTACTGCAATGGCTTCCAACTGCTTCTGGGTGGGGAAGGGCTCCATCCTGCTGAGGTGTGGGACAGGGGGCATGGCGGGAGTAGTGGTGCAGACTCCCACCCCAGACACCCTCCCAGAGAAGATGGCTACCTACCTGTCAGTTTGTTTGGTGTACTGCAATGGCTTCCAACTGCTTCTGGGTGGGAAAGTGCTCCATCCTGCTCAGGTGTGGGACAGAGGGGATGTTGGGAGTAATGGTGCAGGGCCCCCACCCCCAGACACCCTCCCAGGGAAGATGGCTACCTACCTGTAAGTTTGTTTGGTGTACTGCAATTGCTTCCAACTGCTTCTGGGTGGGGGAGGGCTCCATCCTGCTGATGTGTGGGACAGGGGCATGGTGGGAGTAGTGGTGAAGGCCTCATACCCCCAGACACCCTCCCAGAGAAGATGGCTACCTACCTGTGAGTTTGATGTGGGTTGTGTAATGGCTGACCCATGCTTCTGGGTGGGGTGGGCAGAGGGATCCATCTTGGTAAGCTGTGGGAGCCGGGTGGTATGGTGGGAGTAGTGGTACAGGACCCCCACCCCCAGACACCCTCCTAGGGAAGATGGCTACCTACCTGTAAGTTTGTTTGGTGTACTGCAATGGCTTCCAACTGCTTCTGGGTGGGGGAGGGCTCCATCCTGCTGAGGTGTGGAACAGGGGGCATGGTGGGAGTATTGGTGCAGGCCTCATGGTGGGAGTAGTGGTGCAGGCCTCGCACCCCCAGACACCCTCCCAGAGAAGATGGCTACCTTACCTGTGAGTTTGATGTGGGTTGTGTAATGGCTGACACATGCTTCTGGGTGGGGTGGGGGAGGGATCCATCTTGGTTGGCTGTGGGACAGGGGGCATGGTGGAAGTAGTGGTGCAGGCCCCCCACCCCAGACACCCTCCCAGGGAAGATGGCTGCCTACCTCTGAGTTTGATGTGGGTTGTGTAATGGCTGACACATGCTTATGGGTGGGGTGGGAGGAGGGATCCATCTTGCTGATGCTGTGGGCCAGGGGACCTGGTGGGAGTTGTAGTGCTGTCTGCCTTTACACATGTCCCCATGGTAATGTTGGTAGCTATGTTTGAGGTGAATGGGAGTGGGTGAATGTTGAATCTGTGAGCCATGTTTATGTGAGTGTGTGGTGCAGATGGATGGTATGTGTCCTAGGTGGTGTAGCTTTGTAGTTGTGCAAGACAGTACATAGCAGAGTGGCTGTAGTCATTTGTTTGTACTTACCAGCCTTCACTCCCCCGGCTACTCCTGTGAGACTCTCTGGATGCAGTATGGCAAGCACCTTCTCCTCCCATTGTGTGAATGGTTTTGGTGGAATGGGAGGGCCACCGCCAGTCCTCTGATCCAGCCCATGGTTCTTGCTCCTCCTCTCCTTGACCACCCTCTTCAGATCATGCCAACGCTTCATGATCTCCTTGTTTGATCTTGGGGTGGTCCCTACTGCATTGACCCTTTGGACTATCCTTGTCCACATTTGTGTCCTTGCGGCTAATGGTGTCTGTGGGACCAGTGTCCCAAATAGCTGTGGTTCCACTCTGACTATCTCATCTACCATGACCTTCAACTCACTCTCAGTGAATTTGGGCATTTTCTGTGTGGCCATGGTGTGTGGTGTGCAAAGTGGTTGTGGGTGCAGGAGTGTGAGTGGTGGTTGTGGTTGTGCTGTGTATGGTGTGTGTTGTGCAGAAGGGTTGGTTGTCTTGGTGTGGAGGTAGTGGTGCTGCTGTGTGTGGTGTGGCTAGTGATGTTGTGTCCTTTGCCTCTCCTGTCAGCTGGGGTATGTGTCCCTTCTCTCCTGGAGTATTGCAAGGGATTGTGGTCAGGGAAGGGGCTGGTTTTATACTCAGCTATGTGGGTGTGTCCAATTGGAGTGTTGCTGACAGGTGTGTTGTCCTGGGATTTGTATTTTTCGTTTTGCCATGTCGTTGTGTCATTGGCATGTGTTTTGTGTATTTGGGGGACATGGCTAGTTTTCTGTGTGCACTTTTTGGCCTTCTTGTGGGGTTTTGGCTTCGTCCGCCATATTTTGAACTGTTCGTCCGCCACGGTGGCTGTGCTTCAGCTCTTCCGCTGGCACTTCCATTCATCCTATTGTGCGAACGCGGCAGTCGGAGACTGCGGTACGTACCGCGGGACCGTCGGGATATCCTAATTTCCAGTGCGGTGTCTCCGCTATACTTGCGGCGGGTTGGTGTTTTTCTGCCGCGATTCTGACTGCCACGGACAGATTTTGCCCATCTCTGCCTGCTACAGGTGGTTTTTCTTGGCCTCGTTCCGCCGCGGTTGGAATTTTGGGGCGGTTAATCCTAATTTGGCTGCCGGTTTTCCCACGGTGCCGGCGGGCGGTTGTTTTCCGCTTTCATGGTGGTCGGGGTGCTTTTCCACCCGCCATCCTAATGGACCTCCAAGTGTCATTAGGAAAACTACATGGGATCAATGCAAATGACCCCTCGCTCTATTCTGAATTTTATCTACTTTCAGGAATCTATAGATTTCCAAAATAACTCCTGGGTTTCAAACCAATTTCCACTACAAACTGGAGCTTGGTACAAAGCACAAAAATTAAGAAAACAATGCCCTACCTCTCAAAGAAATTCTAAAGCTGTGTTAAAAATAGTTTTGGGGATTCAGCTCTGCATGTTCCTGAAAGCCAGAAGGTTGGTGAATTTAGCACAGCAAACCTTGTTGATGCCATTTTTAGGAAAAAGACAGATGCTTTTTTGAAGAGTACTTTATCCCTATTTAAAAAAAAGAAAAACTTAGATATTTTAACTATTTTCTTGGTCCCTTCCAGGGTAATCTACAAACCCTGAATACCTTTAGAATCCATAGGACACAAATTTGGTGTGGACACCTTATGTATAAAAAAATGTCATGGAGGCTTATGCACAAACAACCCCAAATTACTAAAAAAATATTTAGTATTCTAGGGGGAAAAGGCTTAGCTGCCAAGGGGTTAAACACTGGTGGCTGGGACACCAAACATTTTGACTGCTGCTATTTTATGCCCTTAGTAGCAAGATAAGTCAGTGCTTGGTGCATACATATATATATGTATATAGTTGTGTGCCACTTTCTTGTGGTGGTGGTATGTTTTGCTTTTTTTGTGCCACTGTGTTGTTGTGCTGCATTTATGCAATGTGATTTTGCTGTGTTTTGCCCTGATATATATTGATTGTGATGTTATGTTGCTTTGTGTATGTTTTTTTGTTGTGTTCATTTGTATTCTTAAGATACATCAACAAATTCTGCTACATTTCCAGATAAAAGCAGTATATATCTTTAAAGTTCAGGTGACAAGCAACCATTTACCACTGCCTGAGGGTGCAAAATAGCATCACGCCCCCTCTTCATCAAATTAAAATACCAAAACTGTAGCAGAAACCATAACTTAATACTTGCAGATTTTACTTATTGTGACACAGCCCATGTCTTAAATTAAGACTTGTAGAGGTCTCTTCATGCAATATATATGGGCTCGAGGTGCTCTATTTGGATCAATGTTATTAGTGAATCTGTTCAAACTATTGTTTTCCACATGTTAAACAATGAAAATCTGAGAAAGTGGACGATGATGTGCCCCAACATGGGTCCTTTTCATTGGAATTTCCATGCTATGTTTTATTTATAGAGTGCAAGTTCACTAAGAGGTTCACTAAGAGTTTCGTGGAGTTGTGGAAGGTTTATGTTTTTTAGCTGTGTCTGAAAGCAGAATAAAAAACTAAAGGCCCGATGTACCAAGACCCATTCACAAACCAGTATGTGTAATATCTAAATCAAAGTAGCCCAATAACCAAAGTTGCTGTGCTGCATTGCATGAAAGGGAGGAAACAAGAAAGTGCAATATCTACTAAGATATGCACTGTCGTTGCAGCTGTCTTCCCCTGTGCTGGTTCATTTTCTTTCTGCCTAGCGAAAGGCACACACCTTTGCACCATAGTGCAGCGGTATCTGCATGAGCCTAGCATGACATTTGTAGAAATAGTACACTTTAATACGTTTCCCACTTTGCGTGTGTGGTGTACAGAACAGCCCGCATGCCCAGTTAGAAAGGTTTGGAGGAAAAATAACCTGGGGGAGGAATGCATTTTTGGCAAAAAGCCCTGTCTACAAACATTGGTAGAAAGGGTTTTGTCTTGGGTCGTTGCATGGAGATGCCCATGCATCAGCTATGGTATACCCCCTTGATACAAAGTAGCAGAAAAAGTATTTTGTATTACTTTAGTGCTACTTTCCAGCACAAAACAAGTTTTACGCAGGAGAGTAAATTCCAAATCAGCACTTTGCACCAGTGTCCAGCACTTTTCCTGACTTTGCACTGTTGCAGTGTTGATAAGTTGGTCCTAAGTGATTGTGAATGGTATGCAATTTACAGTGCAACCTCTGTGCTAATAGGTCACATGGCAAATTGTACACCAGCAGATGATAGCAACAATATTAATTAGGCAGGAATCATTTTGCCCCCAGACGAGTTTAAGGATGATGGCTTGCAGGGGACATACAACTACCATCCTTGCATTTGCTTTTTTTAGTGGGAAACATTGTATTCATATAATCAGCCTATATCTGCTAAAGGGGGGAACATGCAGTTGACCCCTGGATTACTTTCTGCGCACCCTGAGGCTGCCCAACAAATTTCTCAAAGGATCAACTCTCACACTGGTACAGCTTCCAATGCATGAATGATATCCCATCACCTTTATTGTGTTGGTATCTTATCAATAGTTTTCAGTCACAATTGCGGTCAAAGAGCATTGATTGATTCTATTGTGGCTCTCACATATGAGGCAGATGCTCTTTTCATACCCCCTCGTAATTGCAGTTTGTAATGAGTTGCAAGTCCATTTTATGACTTAAAAAGCTTTATTATAGCTCAGAAAGAGTTTTGTTTGTAACAAAATACTTCTTTCAGTTCACATAGCCTGTATTTTGTGATCCGAGGGCTTTACTATCCCAATTAATTTTTTAACATAACCACCTGATTTCTCTCACCTTCTAGGTCTTTGCAGCCACAACTCGGAAATTAAGACTAGAGACCAACTTGAAATTCTGTGTAATGACAGAAAGGGATGACGATAATACACATTGCATCAAACTTGATACATTTTATAATTGGAAACCAGTTTAGTTGGGTCTAAGTGGCGGAAATATTTAAAAAGTTACATATGCTGAAGCGGATTCTTGCTTTTGGTGCATCAGGAAATGTTTAGGCAAATCAAGATATACAGTATGACCATAATCAATGCATGGCGAAATCGAAGCATTTGATCGTTGAATGTTTGATGTAGTTTCAAAATAAAGAAATATATTTCCTATGTATTAATGGGGTAAAACATTATTTTGACTACATGTGTGTATTTCTACTTGGACAAGTCTTTCTCCACAATTCTTAGACCTGTTAGCCTCTGGGTGGTCTTTCCCCAAACCTTTTGCCATGTGCTTAGTGGGCCGGCATGACTACAGGTTCCAGGCCCCTGGAACTCTTGTTGGCTAGAGCCTCAAGCTTCATCCAGATGAGCATTTTCAAATTCTAAAAAAGAGACTAAGTCCAAACATAACAATCTTACTATTGACTGTTTCCAGGCGCTCGCCAATGATGACGCTCCCTCCTTGGACACCGACTGCAGCCTTGCCCTGCTGAACTTTACCTTCTCTGAACTTTTGTTTTCAGAATTTCTTTGTAGTACAAAGGTAAGCACTAACTGGGTCCAATCCACTCTTTGTATCTGACTCACGTCCACCATGGTCAGACATATTTTTTGACTTGACCGGTCTTGCATGACTGGATGTATTCGGTTGGTGCTTTGATCTTTTAAGAGCTAATTTTACTCTATTTTTCTAAAGTGGTGCAGGATATTTCTTCTGTTGTGATTTCCCTTTATTACTGTTTATGTCCTGCATAATTACTTGTTGAGCTTGACTGCTTTTGTGCCAAGCTACCAGGGGGTAAGCACAGGGTGAACCATATAACTCAATAAATTACCCTGACAGGGATTGTGGATGTTGCTTGATCAGGGGTCACTTCACTCCAAGAAACAACTCAATTTCTCACAACAATTATTGTATGATTTTATTATGGGCTCAGTGCCCATTAACAACGTTCCAAAGTCCACAACTGGGAGGGGCAGTTGTGAGAAGAGCTTTTTGGTTTGATGGGTTTAGTTTTAGGTAGCTGGATACCATCTAAATTTTAATCAATCAAAGTGAGTCTACAGTACGAAGGTTTGCACTTTCATTGGTGTTTAATTTGAGCAGGAGCTGATTGTCATCAGTGTTCACAAAGAAGCACAGATGATTGTTGTGAAGAACGTCAGCAGAGGATACCATTTATAAGCTGAAAAAGAATGGTCCTGGTAAACACATGAAGGGGGTTGTATATTATAGTAAGTATGTAAGAAACATTAAATGACTTGAACATCTTGTACTAAATCTTGCTGCATCAATATCACCCGTTGGGTGCACACTTTCTATAATAGCACAACTGGGGTGATATTGTTGTGAACAATTTTTAGGCCACAATATTTATTTGAGATGATATTTTGACTATGATATTGTGGAAACATATCTCCTGGGAATCTAATCTGAAGCAAATTCAAAAGCTTGAAAGGAAATCTGGAAATGAAGGAAAGAAAATGGCAATCATACATGTGTTATTGAGTAGGAGAAAAGGGCTTTTTGTGCCATAATCTGCAAACAAATCCAAAAAGATCAATCTCCGGACAGTCATTGGTATTCTTAATCTGTCTAGGGTGGTCCACACCACCATATCCATATACATTCTCACACTAAAGCTAGCTTGTCTGGAAATCATGAATATTCATATTAGCACAAAATGAGGGCAGCAGTGAGGTGGCAACTGCATTTATAATTGTTGTATGGAAATGGAGCTAAGAAATAGGATGATGATTGATCAACTCCTTCAGAACTAGGGGGCATATTATCAAGAAATGGTGTTACAATTATCGGCGCTTTAACGAAGCGGCAATAATGGGCTTGATAATATGCCCTGGAGAATTCCAATAGAAGCCCATGTTCTCGTGCCAACATGGGTTCCTATTGGAATTCCCAAGGGCATATTATCAAGCCCATTATCGCCGCTTTAGCGGCAGTTTTCTGCTGCTAAAACAGCGATAATTGTAACACCAAGCTTGATAATACGCCCCCAGGTTTGTTTTGTTCAGTAAGACTTTGCAATTTCCACATATATGGATATTGCCCCAAAGTCTAATGGGCACTAGAGATCTTGGTGAAATCTGGAGCCAAAGAGGAAAGTAGGGCTTGGAAAGTCTATGGAGGGAAAGGATTCTGTGGAGATCCTAATGGATCGGAAAAATACAAAATCTATCTGCTTTCCTACATTGACCCTTAGAAAAAAGTTATTGAATCCAACTGCACTGATTTATGCATGGATAAGAAATACTTTCTGGAAAAAAGTAATTTCTTAACTCTTCATCCAAAAGTCATTTGAATGGGGAGGTTTTTCATAAAAGAGGAAGGTAAGTTTTCACACAGTTCCTTAGAGGAGGGCAGGTCTGTTGTCATTGCAGTCAGTAAAATGAACTCACAGATGATCTTGAAGAGTTCTCTTGACAACCTTGGTGAATCCTTAAACAGTTTTAGCGATCGGTTTCTTACAGGGTGATGAGAAATGCAAATATTGCACTAGTTTGTTCACCAACCCATTTACCCTAAGTGATTTCCTTTGTGAATCATTTATCTGGTTTCCTGGGTCAGATTTTTCCAAGCTCTTTAGATTCTACAGGAGCCTGCTCATTTGCAATCAATCAATCAATCAATCACAGCATTTGTATAGCGCGCTACTCACCCGGAAGGGTCTCAAGGCGCTGGGGGAGAGGGGTCCGTTACTGCTCGAAGAGCCAGGTCTTGAGTTGCTTCCTGAAGGAGAGATGGCCCTGGGTCAGCCGAAGGTGGATGGGGAGGGAGTTCCAAGTCTTGGCTGCCAGGTAGGAGAAGGATCTTCCTCCGGCGGTTGCTCTGCAGATGCGTGGTACGGCGGCAAGGGCGAGGCTGGTCGATCGTAGCTGGCGGGTGGGCGTGTAGAAGGTCAGGCTGTTGTTGAGGTACATGGGGCCCAGGTCGTGGAGAGCCTTGTGTGCGTGGGTGAGAAGCCTGAACGTGATCCTCTTGCTGACGGGGAGCCAGTGCAGGTCTCTCAGGTAGCCGGAGATGTGGCTGTGTCGGGGGATGTCCAGGACGAGTCGTGCGGAGGCGTTCTGGATGCGTTGGAGTCTTTTCTGAAGTTTGGCTGTGGTTCCGGCGTAGAGGCTGTTCCCGTAGTCCAGTCGGCTGGTGACGAGTGCCTGGGTGACCGTCCTCCTGGTTTCGGTGGGGATCCATCGGAAGATCTTACGGAGCATGCGCAGGGTGTTGAAGCATGATGATGAGACGGCGTTGACTTGTCTGGTCATCGAGAGGGAGGAGTCCAGGATGAAGCCCAGGTTGCGTGCGTGGTCCGTTGGCTTGGGAGTGGTGCCCAGGGCAGGGGGCCACCAGGAGTCGTCCCAGGTGGAGGGTGATGATCCCAGGATGAGGACTTCCGTCTTGTCTGAGTTCAGTTTCAGGCGGCTGTTCTTCATCCATTCGGCGACGTCTTTCATCCCTTCCTGGAGGCTGGTTCTGGCGGTGGCGGGGTCATTGGTGAGGGAGAGGATCAGCTGGGTGTCGTCGGCGTAGGAGATGATGTTGAGGTTGTGTTCGCGTGCGATGGCTGCGAGGGGGCTCATGTAGATGTTGAAGAGGGTTGGGCTGAGTGATGATCCTTGTGGTACGCCGCAGATGACTTCGGTGGCATCGGATCTGAACGGGGGGAGGCGGACTCTCTGAGTTCTTCCGGCGAGGATTGAGATGATCCACTTCAGTGCCTTCTCTTGGATCCCGATGTTGCTACGGCGCTGTACTAGGGTGCGGTGGAAAACAGTGTCGAACGCTGCAGAGAGGTCCAGGAGGATGAGGGCCGCTGTTTCTCCGTTGTCGAGCAGGGATCTGATGTCATCGGTGGCTGCGATCAGTGCGGTTTCGGTGCTGTTGGTTTGCTCAAAAACCGGACTGCGAGGGGTCGAGGGATCCGTTCGTCTCGAGGAAGGCGGCGAGCTGTCTGTTGACGGTCTTCTCAATGACTTTGGCAGGAAAAGGGAGGAGCGAGCTGGGGCGGAAGTTTTTGAGGTCGGTGGGGTCCGCTGTTGGTTTCTTCAGGAGGGCGCTGAGCTCGGCGTGCTTCCAGCTCTCCGGGAAGGTGGTGGTGTGGAAGGAGGTGTTGATGATGTCCCGGAGTTGGGGCGCGATGATGGAGTCGGCCTTGTTGAAGACGTGGTGGAGGCAGGGGTTGGTTGGAGATCCGGAGTGGATGGTGTTCATCATGCGGGTGGTGTCTTCGGTGCTGACCGGGGTCCAGGCGCAGAGGGTGGTGGTGGGGGGCATTGGTTCGGCGGTTGGGTGCGTGGTTGGTGCGCCGAAGCTGTTGTGTATGTCGGCGATCTTGCGGTGGAAGAACGAGGCGAGTGAGTCGCAGAGGTCTTGTGAATATCATGGTTAGTATAATATTTAAATGTCTAACACCATCAGAAATTCCCTAAATAACTATTTCCAAAAGAAAGATGGTGACGGCTTCACTTGAGAGACTGTGCTGCAGTTACTGAACTGTGACACACCAATGGTGTTTGAAAAAGATGTAATACAACGTCAGATCACACAGGCAGAACAGCTGGTACAATAGCAGTAAAGTGAAAATCCATAACATTTTAAAATGGTTCAGTACTGTTATTTTTATTTTTATCCTTAGGTTTACAATATGTTCCCTGGACAGCAAGTAGTAGCTAAATACAGCTGTTATCCACAAAACAGCCAATACATGTTTCATCCAAAAATAACTTTATTAAGGCAAATAATGAAAGGTCCAGATTCATCAGTGCAGCAGTGAAATTAGTGTGAATGTCAAGTATGCTTGAAGAATTGACACCTCCTCTGAGACAGCGTTGACGACCTAGAGAAAAGTGTGACCCGTTTGCAGTGGTAGTCCATGGGGCAGAGAAGGTCCTCGATTAAGTGTGGCTATCAGTCAAAACCAAAACAAACATTTAAAAAAAAAATCTTTTGCCTGGGATAGCCACCTCTTAGCCTTTGCTCCCTTTTAACAAGCCCATCTCTGATCTATTGATGGCCACAATTTCAAAACCCAGTTCCTACCTACTGGAGAATAGCGAGGTCTCCTGGTATTGCAGACCAGCTCCTGGTGATCCAGATTTTCTTGGTAAGCATCCTACTCTAGAGAGCCTTGTGTTTCAGGCACCAACTAGTAAAGTGAATCCTAAATCAATCCTCATGACTCCTCTCCACAGGAAGTCCAGGAGGACTGAAGCTTTTGGCACGCCTATGTTTCCCCTCACCAGTCTAGCATTTTGCACAGTTAAAGCTGTCTGCCTATTGTGCTCCTGAATACATGCCCTGCGAGGCATGGCCAACAAGATTGTGCTGGCAAGCCATTGGGCCTCCCTGGGTCAGACACATTATGATGGATAAGACAGGGCAAATATGTTATCCACTCTAGCCTAGATGCTACATATTGCCTGGGGAGTGCTGTTGGCATCAGTGTTGTGCTTCCCCGACAGATGTGACGGCCTTCCATGTGTTGTGCAAGCGTATCTCATGAATATGCATTTTGATGGTTAAAACCTTTTCAGTGAAAAGGCATATTTTTCTTTCAAAGACTTTAAGGAAGGTAGAGCCAGGGTGGTCTCCCTAGGTCTATTGATCCTTCTCAATCAGTTTCACCACCTGTTAAAAAAGTTCAGAGGCTATTCCAGTGGGTTGGCATATAAGCAAATACTGTTTTCCCTAACAGCACATCAGACACCCCACTCCTTTTAAGGCCATAGATGTGGGTCTGGCAAGCAACTTGCATGCCAGCAGGGCCATCAACCCCCACATTCTGTCTCATCTGCTTCAAAGCCACCAATCCACTTTACATTGCCTTTAGTGGCACATGCCTATCCAGTGGAGGGGAGGATCTAGCTCTTCCTCCCAGTGTGGCGATCCATAATGTCACCTGATGGGTCTTACAAATGGTTCAGGATCTCTATGCCACAGCCTTTCTTTTTGCCCCGCCAAATATTCCCCCCACATCAGAGATAATTTCATAGGAGCACCTGTACATTCTTCTGCAAGAGTGGAGACCATTTATTTCCAAGGTTGCTATCAAGAGGGTACCAGACTAAGAAAGAGGGTTGTTACTGGGGGGCTGTGAAATTCATATAATTTGCGTTCGCATAACAATGCAAAATGTTGTCAAAATTACATGGAATTGCACATAATTATGAAAAACGCAATCCTTTATTTAGCACTAAATGTCAATACAAAATGTAATTTTTAATGCTAGAATGCATTTTTGCAAAAAGTGTGCAAACACACCACAAACAACAGCTGCTTGTGTTCTTTTGTTCTCATGCATTCAGAGTAAATGTTTACTGCAAATGGCACATAATTACCTGAAGTGGCTTAACTGTATAATTTTTAGAAATGTATTAACCAAATGTAATGCAACATTCCCAAAAATGTCTGAATTGTACTGGCATAATTTCATTTGGATTTAACTTTTTTATTTCCTTATGCAGAAAAGGTTAGGGGAACTCTTAATGACTTCCTGTGTAAGGACACCTTAAAAATGCTTCTGCTGGCCCTGATCCTGTCCTTCCTGAATCCCTGCACCAGAATGGTGTCCTCAGGCCTGCAGGGTATATATTTTCATATGCCTGGCCTATAGTCCGTCAGACATTACCTGTTGTTCAAAATAGGCAATTCGTATTTTCAGTTTACTGAACTCCATTTGGTCCTCACCAGTGCCCACGAAAGAGATGGCAGTGGCTGCAGCCCATCTGTAGAGGTTGGGGTTACCTTCTGTTCCCTACCTTGATGACTGGCTGGTTAAGATGAATTTGCCACATTAAGTCTTAGACTATCTCCATATAACAGTGAACCTCATTACATAGTTGACTTTCACTGTCAATGAGCCTAAGTCGAACCTAAGTCCCTTACACTGGCTTTTATTCATTGGAGTTGTCTTGTAAATATTTCTATTCTGGGCCTTCCCTATGCTGCAATGAGACCAGGAAATTCAGGGGAGGACTTGGGTGGCATCCATGCCAAAAGTAATGACTCCCTTTCCCACATTGCGATTAATCACCCTACCTGTGTTCTTTGTTCCCCCTCACCCTTCAAAAGAGGAGAAGAGGCTCCAAGGGCTGGACACCACAAGGACTTTAAACTTTTATATTTATTGTACCAAGGAGCACTGTAGGGACAAAACGATTTTGTAGGATTCTCTGGAGTGAATAAAGGGAAGGTTGTGCAGAAGATGACATTGTCAAGGTGCACAGCAATCAGTATCAAGATCTGCTCTGCACTGGCCAAGAAGCAGCCCGCCAGAAGCTCTGAAAGACCATTCCACAAGGACTAATGCTGCTACCACTCGTGGAGTGTCTATCCTTTACTTAGGCCAGAATGTTATGTTGGCATCAGGACAAACAATCACAAAGCACTGGTGCCCTGACAGACAGTTCAATCGTAAGGGCCATTTGGTCATGCAGGACTTTTGAGTCTGAGACGTAGATATTCCACCTGAGGAGGTACTACTTTGACATCAATTCTAATGTGAAAGATCTACGATTCGATGTAAACATCAGAAGAACAAGTTACTTACTATGCATAATGCACTTTCTGGTGGACACTATAGGTCCATATTTAGAGATCAACAGAATGGTACCAACAATTGTTTGCCCTTTGCTTTTGAGTGTAATGAAAGGGGAAAAAGAAACTGATATCAGCATGTAGGGGTGTCCCGCTATCACTTTCATGGCGATATGGAGCCAACAGGGAGATCCATGTCAGCAACTAGCAGTGCATAGTCACTGCTAAGGAAACATTTTGGGATGCAGTCTGGCACCTGGGCAGCATTCAAAGGTGAGGAATCTGATATAGCTAGATTATCTACCAGAAATACTGAAACCAAGGATAAATTACTTTTTCATTTGGATGCATAAACTCAACAAAGAGTAAAATAGGACAGATGTGTCATCAACAACCATTTCTGATGACAAAGCCCACAGAAATAGGTACTGAGAAGTGCTATTACTGAAAATAGAGATAAGAAAGCCTGAACATCACTCTTTTTAAATCTGATCTTGTTAGAAGGCTAGCTGGGAAAGAAAGCAATAGTTGAAAGTTGAAAACAGTGACAGAAAAAAGGCAAAATGGCTGGGCCCAGAAACAAGATGTATGCACTTCAACATATCATGTGCATGTGTCATGATTTTGCAGTGGCCATTTTATTTGTTTTCAATTTACCATTTTGAACTTTGACTATTGAATTCCAATCTTGAAGTGGTAAATAGAAACACAATTGTGGAAAAGTGCAAAATAGAGGACCCTACAACATCCTGCAGCTGTAGGAAAATACAAATCATCCATTCAAAGATTGGTAAAGAGGTTATGCTGAAGGGTGAGACCAACACAAGAAGAGGCTGGCTGATGAGGGCTGTTTACCTGACACCATCCCAGGATGCTTGTTTCCGGTCCAGGAAAGACATGGCTTGGCAGTTCAGGCTGGACTGTTCCCATGAGGCACAGGGTCAAGTCTGACTTGCATTTAGCTGTGTCTGAACTGGGGTGGCAAAGTGATCTAAAGAACAATGATGGATTCAACCCACATCACTGGGGGTGAGTGTCTGAAAAGTTTCACCGCTCCGTCCATCATCTCCTTGTGTTTGCTTTGTTCATCCTAACTTTGCAGGGTATGCCCAGACGTGAGTCCCTTGCTCACTTTGCCACTGGATTCAAGCTAGCCTGGCTGATGATGGTTGTTAGCCTGAAACCGGTCCGAGGATGCTTGTTTCCGGTCCAGGGAAGACATGGCTTGGCAGTTCGGGCTGGACTGTTCCCATGAGGTACAAGGTCAACACTGATTTGCATATAGCAGTGTCTGAACTGGGGTGGCAAAGTGAGCTATAGAACGATTATGGATTCAACCCTGATCTGTGACTGGGGGTGAGTGTCTGAAAAGTTTCAGGGCTCTGTTCATCATCTCCTTCTGTTTGCTTTGTTCGCCCTAAGTTGGCAGGATATGCCCAGACGAGGGTCCCTTGCTCACTTTGCCACTGGATTCAAGCTAGCCTGGCAGATGAGGGCTGTTAGCCTGAAACCGGTCCCAGGATGATTGTTTCCAGTCCAGGGAAGACATGGCTTGACAGTTCGGGCTGAACTGTTCTCATGAGGCACGCGGTCAAGACTGATTTGCATAAAGCTGTGTCTGAACTGGGGTGGTGAAGTGAGCTAAAGAACGGTGATGGATTCAACCCTGATCTGTGACTGAGGGGAAAGTGTCTGAAAAGTGTCAGCACTCTGTCTCTCACCTCCTTGTATTTGCTGTGAGGAAAGAATCAAAGCATCAACAGATAACCAATGATAAACAAAGGACTTGCCAAAATCCCACAGTAAATATATGGTATAAAAAACAATAGGTCTGGGGTATGGACTGACTGTAGAGTAGACCTAATAAAGCAGGATAATTGTTTGTTTCTAATTTGGCAAGTTATTTCAGATCTTGTTTGAAGCTCTACTCCACAATGTTATGGTGTACTCTTGTTTTAAGGTTAAATAAGTGTCCAATATTTGAGCCAACATTTTGTGACTGTTTGCAATGCTTCATCCAATCACTACGCATATCTTTTTAGGCTTCATTAGAGTAACTTAGCCTCAGTTTGCTAGAATGAACGTGAAGGTCTAATCGGCTCTCTTTTGAACAGACACAATTTCCGATTTTTATTTGATAATACACTGCTGTGTAATTGGACTTACATAAAATAATACCAAGGCACAACAATTCCCCATTTAAAAACCAATAGTAACTGGGGGGGGGGGGGGGAAAGTGAGCTAAAGAACGATGATGGATTCAACCCAGATCTGTGACTGGGGGTGAGTGTCTAAAAAGTTTCAGGGCTCCGTCCATCATCTCCTTTTATTTGCTTTGCTAACCCCACTGGCTGCTACCAAAGGACTTAACTTCTTTTTAATTATTCATATATTCATGAATATATTCATCTAGGCAGTCCAACAGTCTTTTGTAACCCAATCGGCATTTAGATAATTAGTTTTACATAGTTGGCATACACAAATATTGAAATTTGCACTCATCTAGAAAGCTGGAGAACCTAACTATTTGAACGGACTCGTTTATGCCTTTTTGTTTACCAGTGTAATAAATGAGCATTCATGTCAAAAATAGTTTCTTTTTTCTCAGGAAATATCACTGTGCACATATGTGTATCAACCAAAGTTTGAAATTGAATTCCAATACCTATATAATTCTAGTGAGTGACTTCCAAAAATATAGTTAGCCCACCCCTCAGCTCCTTGGCTTGATCTTGACTGACTCACTTCGATATGAACCACTAGCCATCAAATACCCATAAAATCCCCTCTGCAATACATGAACCGGAGAATAATTCCTGTCACGCATCTGCAGCCAATTTTTTAAAAGATCTGTCACTTGCTGGCACGCTATCTCAAGATAAAGAAATTCTGTCGTACGATTGTGTCCCTTTAATCTCTAAATCAGAGTGCAGCAGGATAAGATGTGAATACAGCTGACATTATTTTCCAATACTATACAAAATAATGAAGACTTTCAGTCAGGTTTCGGTTTTGATGTTGACTAACAAACTCTGACTTACCCTATGTAGACTGGGGGGACAGCCAGGCCCATCAAGGCATGCCTCATTGGAAGACCCAGTGGTATGATCTATTACACGGTCGCTGAAACTGAGTTGGCATAACAGAGGTTCTGTTTACATGAGGAGGCATTGCTCTTTGAAAAACTGGTGTTACAGGTCCTTCCAGGAGTTGCAGTAGGGCATAAGTTGTTTGGTTGATTAAATATTATTCGATATCCCGACTGGATACGTAGGGAAAGTTTGTTTTGTGAGAAGTTCCTTCTTCCAGGTCCTTTTCTCCATTCTGACAGTGCCCTGACTCCTAAGTTGATACTGACCAGAAATCATACAGTACTTTTTCAGAGGCCTTTTAGGTTATGCGGCTGATCTTGAAGGTGGTGTGGGCCTGGAGAGGGAACCAGTGTAGTTTCTTCAGTGTTGGAGTGATGTGCTTAACCTAATTTAAGCTATTAACCAAGTGTGCTCCAGGTAGTACAGTTCTATTCCAATGTGCCAGAGAGGTACTAGTGGGGCCGCTGAGCAGAGAATTACCTCAATCTGGGTTAACGAGGACTAAGAATTGCATTTCTGTTCTAACGTCGGTTTCTGAGATATGGTTTCTCTTTCCTCTCTGTGAGAGCTGATACCATGTGGTCTTTCTTTTCAAAGTGATGTGTTCCTTAAAGGAAGGTCAATGCTGAATGTGAATTTCAGTTACATGGCCTTGGCTGACTGCAGTGAAATGCAGCTGTAAAGATTAATTTTTGATTGCAAAAGTTAGGTTTGTGTTTCTATGTTGCTGTTGGCAAGCAGGATATGTACCTTCATTGGGATGAGCTTCAGGTATTAGTTTGGCAACCTGTTCTAGATTAGATAGGGGAGGTTTTGAGTCATTGGGTATTATATGTTGATGGTTTAATTCTATCTAAAAGCAAAAGTATGTGTACTCTCCATAAAAAACAGAAATCACAGGAATCAATTCTGTTCAATTATTCTTCCCTATTGATAGAATGCATGTGATGCAGCACGGAAACCTGGGTATCGGGAATCTAGACAAATCTCCGTACCTAATATATCCTCCCTTTGTCACAGACCAAATATCACATTGACACATTCACTCGTACAATCATTGGTGGGGCCCATAACACTAACATTCACACTTCGCTTCTCACTGGCCCATACTTACGGGAGGAATAACTGTTTCCAAGCGCTGACATGACACCTTATAACCTGTAGAGAGAAAGCTTATTTTACACTTCAATACACTAATACCCTTATTACTGTACATCTGAATCCTAAACATCAAGATACTCCTTCCACGTGATCGACGGATCAAGTTAGTTGTTTTGAGTTTAGTGATTTAGTCCAGCTAAAGCATATGCAAAGTTCCTGATTTACTCCCTTTCAATGAACGACAAAACACATGTTTTTGTTAATCAATATTTTGTTTATCTAAATAATGCAAGAATTTTAGTTCCATCTAGTAAATTTATTAATCATTACGCAAATCACAGAACACCATATTTACCTATTCTGGCTATCGGTCATCCTCTCTGTCATCAAATTTAGTCGTCAGCACGCTACAGTCCCAAAGATCGGGTCAAGGACCAGAGACGTGCAAGTATCGATCAGTGCCCATAGATTTTTCAATAGTTTGTAGTTCATAAAGAAATTGGGCAGCAATTCAGTCTGTCAAAGATTCAGGAACACAGCCGTCACGTAGCATCACCATTGTCTCCATCAGCAAAAGGAAGTACGTGAAGAATAGAACCTGAGCTAGAACTAGAACTGTCCTTTCTATTCTAACATCATTTATATAATGGAAATAAGGACTACAAGTTGCAAAATTGAGAATTTGGGTTCATCCTATTGGTTGGTTGGGATCGTCCGGTGAAGTTTCACATAGTTCATGATGTCATATTGTCAGGCATGATCCATCCAGTTCTTTGCATAAGTCCTTTGTTTGAACATTTGGCAAGCGTCCCATCGTGACCTTGCTAAGGCACATCGTGTTTGGGGTCAGGCTGAGGCTACTGGTACGGGTGCTTGGCGCAAGCGCACTTGGTCTGAAACCTCGTGGAATGGTAGCCGTCGCGTCGTATGTGTCAGACGGCCATCTTGCTTTTAGGCCCAAAGGATAACTTAAGCAAAACAAACACAAAAAGTAATTAACACATAGAAATAATGAATAAAATGTTAAACCCTCACTAATTCGCTATGTGCTTGTAATTATCTAGCATATGGCGACATTTAAAGCGCTCATATTCACCCAGTGATGTCATCTGGTGCAACATACGATAACGTCACAAAACCAACATATATCATGCAATATTCTATTTTTCTAATATTAGTATGCGTACATAGGTTAATTACAAATTATTTTAGCCATGCAAAATGCAAATCCCACGTATGTTTCATACATTAGTAATGTTGATTAAATTTCACACAAACACATTAATAGTATTATAATTAATAGATTATTCTAATTAGTATGAACATGCAGAATGGGGAGGTATACAAAATTTTGTACTACCCACTCCATCAATCCCCCCTTTGGTGATTATATCACCACACCATTAAAATTTTGTATTTCTTTTTATGGAATCGGAAGCAATTTCTTGCTTTTATTCATAACTCAGTTTCCCCAGTCTCTTCTTTTTGCTGTCTTATACATATTCTCCTTGACTTCTTCTAATTCTATTTCTTCAAATTCCCTCTCTTGTTTCTTATCTTTTCTCCTTAAATTTTCTCTTTTTAACTTTTTCTGATTTTTATTCTTTTTACGTCAGATACACCCTAATCTTATTATTAATACTATGAAAATCACACATGTTAATGGAAATAAGATTTTACCTAAAAAGTTACTACCTAGGTTGACTAAGAAATTCTTAATAGCAGATATTTTCTTTCCAATCTTTTCCCAAACACCTTCAACCTCCAGTGGTGCAATTTTGTCATGCAGTTCAGTTATATTCTTAATATAAATTTTCAAATCTTTACTTTCGTCTGGAATGTAAGTACAACAATGTTGAACTTTCAGCATTCTTCAGACTCCACCCTCTTTTGCCAATAATATATGAAGGGCAAGTCGATTTTGCATTACCATGGCATGCATGGCAACCATTTCAGTGTTCACCAATAAAAATCCTCCAGCGGTGCTTGTTGACAAGCGATCCACTACTGTTGAAAGCCTTCTAATTTTGTTTGCATTCAGAGAAAGTCCCACTGCTGGTATCAATGCTCCAAAGATATCACCCACAATTTCTGACCAAGATTCTCTCTTCCTACGTGCTAAACAGCTACCTAAATTATGTACACCATCTTCTCCTCTTTCCATATGAAAAATCTTCGGGAAAACCAGGCCTACATAACATGTGCTACACCAATGGTCTGGCAAACGATAATATGCCTTGTTCCCACAAAAAATGTGGGTCTGGCAAGCAACTTGCATGCCAGCAAAGCCATCAACCCCCATATTCTGTCTCATCTGCTTCAGAGCCACCAATCCACTTTACATTGCCTTTAGTGGCACATGCCTATCCAGTGGAGGGGAGGATCTAGCTCTTCCTCCCAGTGTGGCGATCCATAATGTCACCTGATGGGTCTTACAAATGGTTCAGGATCTCTATGCCACAGCCTTTCTTTTTGCCCCGCCAAATATTCCCCCCACATCAGAGATAATTTCATAAGAGCACCTGTACATTCTTCTGCAAGAGTGGAGACCATTTATTTCCAAGGTTGCTATCAAGAGGGTACCAGACCAAGAAAGAGGGTTGTTACTGGGGGGCTGTGAAATTCATATAATTTGCGTTCGCATAACAATGCAAAATGTTGTCAAAATTACATGGAATTGCACATAATTATGAAAAACGCAATCCTTTATTTAGCACTAAATGTCAATACAAAATGTAATTTTTAATGCTAGAATGCATTTTTGCAAAAAGTGTGCAAACACACCACAAACAACAGCTGCTTGTGTTCTTTTGTTCTCATGCATTCAGAGTAAATGTTTACTGCAAATGGCACATAATTACCTGAAGTGGCTTAACTGTATAATGTTTAGAAATGTATTAACCAAATGTAATGCAACATTCCCAAAAATGTCTGAATTGTACTGGCATAATTTCATTTGGATTTAACTTTTTTATTTCCTTATGCAGAAAAGGTTAGGGGAACTCTTAATGACTTCCTGTGTAAGGACACCTTAAAAATGCTTCTGCTGGCCCTGATCCTGTCCTTCCTGAATCCCTGCACCAGAATGGTGTCCTCAGGCCTGCAGGGTATATATTTTCATATGCCTGGCCTATAGTCCGTCAGACATTACCTGTTGTTCAAAATAGGCAATTCGTATTTTCAGTTTACTGAACTCCATTTGGTCCTCACCAGTGCCCACGAAAGAGATGGCAGTGGCTGCAGCCCATCTGTAGAGGTTGGGGTTACCTTCTGTTCCCTACCTTGATGACTGGCTGGTTAAGATGAATTTGCCACATTAAGTCTTAGACTATCTCCATATAACATTGAACCTCATTACATAGTTGACTTTCACTGTCAATGAGCCTAAGTCGAACCTAAGTCCCTTACACTGGCTTTTATTCATTGGAGTTGTCTTGTAAACATTTCTATTCTGGCCTTCCCTATGCTGCAATGAGACCAGGAAATTCAGGAGAGGACTTGGGTGGCATCCATGCCAAAAGTAATGACTCCCTTTCCCACATTGCGATTAATCACCCTACCTGTGTTCTTTGTTCCCCCTCACCCTTCAAAAGAGGAGAAGAGGCTCCAAGGGCTGGACACCACAAGGACTTTAAACTTTTATATTTATTGTACCAAGGAGCACTGTAGGGACAAAACGATTTTGTAGGATTCTCTGGAGTGAATAAAGGGAAGGTTGTGCAGAAGATGACATTGTCAAGGGGTGAGTGTCTGAAAAGTTTCACCGCTCCGTCCATCATCTCCTTGTGTTTGCTTTGTTCATCCTAACTTTGCAGGGTATGCCCAGACGTAAGTCCCTTGCTCACTTTGCCACTGGATTCAAGCTAGCCTGGCTGATGATGGTTGTTAGCCTGAAACCGGTCCGAGGATGCTTGTTTCTGGTCCAGGGAAGACATGGCTTGGCAGTTCGGGCTGGACTGTTCCCATGAGGTACAAGGTCAACACTGATTTGCATATAGCTGTGTCTGAACTGGGGTGGCAAAGTGAGCTATAGAACGATTATGGATTCAACCCTGATCTGTGACTGGGGGTGAGTGTCTGAAAAGTTTCAGGGCACTGTTCATCATCTCCTTCTGTTTGCTTTGTTCGCCCTAAGTTGGCAGGATATGCCCAGACGAGGGTCCCTTGCTCACTTTGCCACTGGATTCAAGCTAGCCTGGCAGATGAGGGCTGTTAGCCTGAAACCGGTCCCAGGATGATTGTTTCCAGTCCAGGGAAGACATGGCTTGACAGTTCGGGCTGGACTGGTCTCATGAGGCACGCGGTCAAGACTGATTTGCATACAGCTGTGTCTGAACTGGGGTGGTGAAGTGAGCTAAAGAACGGTGATGGATTCAACCCTGATCTGTGACTGAGGGGAAAGTGTCTGAAAAGTGTCAGCACTCTGTCTCTCACCTCCTTGTATTTGCTTTGAGGAAAGAATCAAAGCATCAAAATATAACCAATGATAAACAAAGGACTTACCAAAATCCCACAGTAAATATATGGTATAAAAAACAATAGGTCTGGGGTATGGACTGACTGTAGAGTAGACCTAATAAAGCAGGATAATTGTTTGTTTCTAATTTGGCAAGTTATTTCAGATCTTGTTTGAAGCTCTACTCCACAATGTTATGGTGTACTCTTGTTTTAAGGTTAAATAAGTGTCCAATATTTGAGCCAACATTTTGTGACTGTTTGCAATGCTTCATCCAATCACTACGCATATGTTTTTAGGCTTCATTAGAGTAAATTAGCCTCAGTTTGCTAGAATGAACGTGAAGGTCTAATCGGCTCTCTTTTGAACAGACACAATTTCCGATTTTCAATTGATAATACACTGCTGTGTAATTGGACTTACATAAAATAATACCAAGGCACAACAATTCCCCATTTAAAAACCAATAGTAACTGGGGGGGGGGGGGGGGGAAGTGAGCTAAAGAACGATGATGGATTCAACCCAGATCTGTGACTGGGGGTGAGTGTCTAAAAAGTTTCAGGGCTCCGTCCATCATCTCCTTTTATTTGCTTTGCTAACCCCACTGGCTGCTACCAAAGGACTTAACTTCTTTTTAATTATTCATATATTCATGAATATATTCATCTAGGCAGTCCAACAGTCTTTTGTAACCCAATCGGCATTTAGATAATTAGTATTACATAGTTGGCATACACAAATATTGAAATTTGCACTCATCTAGAAAGCTGGAGAACCTAACTATTTGAACGGACTCGTTTATGCCTTTTTGTTTACCAGTGTAATAAATGAGCATTCATGTCAAAAATAGTTTCTTTTTTCTCAGGAAATATCACTGTGCACATATGTGTATCAACCAAAGTTTGAAATTGAATTCCAATACCTATATAATTCTAGTGAGTGACTTCCAAAAATATAGTTAGCCCACCCCTCAGCTCCTTGGCTTGATCTTGACTGACTCACTTCGATTTGAACCACTAGCCATCAAATACCCATAAAATCCCCTCTGCAATACATGAACCGGAGAATAATTCCTGTCACGCATCTGCAGCCAATTTTTTAAAAGATCTGTCACTTGCTGGCACGCTATCTCAAGATAAAGAAATTCTGTTGTACGATTGTGTCCCTTTAAACTCTAAATCAGAGTGCAGCAGGATAAGATGTGAATACAGCTGACATTATTTTCCAATACTATACAAAATAATGAAGACTTTCCGTCAGGTTTCGGTTTTGATGTTGACTAACAAACTCTGACTTACCCTATGTAGACTGGGGGGATAGCCAGGCCCATCAAGTCATGCCTCATTGGAAGACCCAGTGGTATGATCTATTACACGGTCGCTGAAACTGAGTTGGCATAACAGAGGTTCTGTTTACATGGGGAGGCATTGCTCTTTGAAAAACTGGTGTTACAGGTCCTTCCAGGAGTTGCAGTAGGGCATAAGTTGTTTGGTTGATTAAATATTATTCGATATCCCGACTGGATACGTAGGGAAAGTTTGTTTTGTGAGAAGTTCCTTCTTCCAGGTCCTTTTCTCCATTCTGACAGTGCCCTGACTCCTAAGTTGACACTGACCAGAAATCATACAGTACTATTTCAGAGGCCTTTTAGGTTATGTGGCTGATCTTGAAGGTGGTGTGGGCCTGGAGAGGGAACCAGTGTAGTTTCTTCACTGTTGGAGTGATGTGCTTAACCTAATTTAAGCTTTTAACATGAACGTAACACCAACTTTTACGTTAGAACCCAATATGAAAAAATGGTGTGCATCCTATCCCCATCATTGAACTTACTCACAAGCCTGTAGAAGATAACACCCGCTCGATAATCAAGAAAAATTGTAGAAACTGTAATGTAATCCACATGTTTAGGCGAAAGATCTGGGCTCTAACGTAAAAGTTGGTGTTACGTTCATGTTAGTAATGCACTTCAAAACTGTCTTGTCATTAATAATGAGTTTGGAGTCTTGGTCTTTACAATTATCATTACAATACAGTGCCGTAATGGATGATGTACTTGAGATGTTCCTAAATACATTATACTGCATGATGGGATATGTAGTCTTGGATATATGAATAACTCTCTTGGCGGGATAACAACGTATGAATGGGCCAATCGGAGGTTAATAGGGCGTGATCATCCGGTATATAAGGGAAGGGCAGTTTAGGGAACCGTTTCTTGCTGCAATACCGACCTAGAGGGATGATTTTTAACATTCACGGCAGGTATGTCTACAGTTGTGTAAGCAAAGGTAGTTGTTGGGTCACGAACAAATGGTTGTCTGACATTAAATTGAACGTTCATATCTATGCATAGTCATTGTTTAACACTAATAGATTCTATGCAGCGTGATTCATGGGATAAATTAGTTTCGTGGTAGTGTGGACAAATATACATGACTACAAAAGGGAGGCCGACATAGGACTAGAGTCTCATTCAAATTTACATATACGAATTAGGCACGTATTATTTGGGCCTACATCGCCGTGAAAGAGGCTAACTGTGTTAAATTGTTTTGTTTAATCACTAATAGATAGGATGTTTTTTAAATTGATGTATAATGACGGACACTTGGGAAGAAGAGAAACTGTGATATACATGGAGATTAATATGTCGAGAACTTGATTCATTTAAGGTCGGGTGAGTGATAAATAGGCTACGTCCAGGTAATTACTGGCCCGTTTTGGGAGTTAGAGGGAGACTATGTACACGGTTACTGCACACTAAATGATTTTTGGAGGGGACCTATGAGTTACCAGTTTTTATTTTAGAGTAATTGAGATAAATTATGTATTTATTCTATGTAACATATATCAATGAAAACTGATTTTTGTTTTTTGTTAATTGATAGTTCCCCCTGACGAAGGGCGCTTGAAGCCCGAAATGCATTTGCTATTTGCTACATAAAACACTGCATTTTATGAACCATTGCTTCAGTCGTGTTCAATCAAAGAGGTCCGGATCGACACATGTTGGGCACCAGAAACTTTGGAAATTGCAATATATTCCTCGTGTCGATAAAAACTATACATGGTGCAAATTAAGTTGGATTATTAAGATCATACCGGCTGATGACAAAATAAGAATAACGGTAGCCAAAAATTGGCGCAACTCGGCAGTGCATCTGGTCAGGGCTCATGTGGGGCCCCGTTTTCTTCATTGATTATTTTTTCCATTTCCACATCTCAGACTGTCCTCTCCACTTTTCCTTCAGATGCCTTTCTTTGCATTTTCAATCTCCTTTCTTAAACCATATCCAAAAATGTCTTTTCTTCTTTCTTTAAACTGCAAGTCATATTGTTTTTAAATATATATTCTATTGTTAGTTCTTTAGTCTCTAAGAAAAATTCACCTAGTACCTTTGCAGGTTTTACCTTGTTTAGTTTGTTAATTGATGGTACTTGTCAAAATATTTTATCTACATCTGAAAATAATACTCTAATTTTCCTGTTTGATAAAATAAACTAGCTATTACACTACATGTTATTCCATAAGTTACTGGAAGGTGGTGATAAGTCACTCCCTCCGATACAGATGCAGGCAACTGCATACAAACGTAGCAGTCCCTTACGTCCATTGTCCAATTTCGAAAACACATTATTAGAAAAATCAGTTAAAGACCTGTCTTTATGTAAATAGTTTTTATCTATTCTAGTCGGAACTACCTTTTGAATCTTTTCTATATTAGTTTTGTTTTCACTATTTCCTTCTATTGTATCTATAGTAACCTTAAATGAGATCATGAGAGCAAGTATACTCCACAGAAGCATTAGTAATCCTGTACAACAACAACACATTTTGCACCATCTTTTCAGAAATGTACATCTACCTTTTCTACTATCTGTGTTTGCCATTTTTGTTAAAATGGACAGTGTCTTTTGACTTAGCCTTTTCTACTTCACAACTAGTTTGTCTAACCCAAGGCTCTAAGCACCTACTTGGTTCTACCAGTTTTTGTCTTTTTCACCATATTTTATTGTTTTTCCATTAGCAGCTTCTTTGTCTCATTCAGTTTGGCATCTCATCATCTTTCACTTTTCCTTTGTGATTTGAATACAGAATGTCCTGAACATCCGCTTCTTCTCCAATATCGGACAAGATAACTCTCAGGATTTCCGATTCTTCGTCCTGCTCAACCACTTCTGGTACAGTCATCTCTGGAATTCCTTGGCTATCAGCCTCTTCTTTTACTTCAGGCAGGGCCACATATGTCCATTCTGGCGACTTATACTTCTGGTTAGGTTTTCTCGTTCTTTTGCTTTCTTTAATTACAACTATTTCTTCGTCTTTTGATTTCTCCTGACTCGTCACGTCATTCACCTGTTCAGCTCTTGGTGAATTTACTCGTGTCAGTCGATATCTCAATCTTTTTATTTTATTCGGCCAAACGTCGTCTTTTGCTACTCTTTTCAGTTTACTTCCTTTATCATTCTTTTCAGTTCTCCAAGCTCTCTTTCTTAGAACTCGACCTTCAGGTACCTCGTCTTCGATTTCCTCTGACTCTTTTTCAACTTGCTTTTTACTTTCAACAGCTTCTTTTTCCACCACTTCTTCTGTTTTCCCTACTTCTGTCCCTCCTCGAATCTCCGGCACGCAATCTTCCTGCTGACTACTTGTCCCTGCTTCTAACTGGATGTTGGAGTTCCCTACACCTCCTCTGGGGTCTTCCGCAGAAATCTTTCCCTCTCTTTCTGTATCTGGCACCTGTCCATCTAAATGAGTTATTTCAGGTGGAATTTCTCTCAATCTTTCATCCGGAACTTCTCTTTCTTTGTCTTGTCCTTGTCTTTTTCTAGAACATTGAGTTCCTTGTTCAGTGTCTGAGTCTGAGCTGGTATTGTTGAAAACTAAACCAGCGATATGATTAAGCATTCACTGAAGACATGAATTCTCTTTAGTCAAAATGTGTTCCTTGTCTTATGTTGACTGATGTCCGGACTCCATTTTGTATTGTCATGTCTCCACGTGCTTTGCACGAGAAGAGTCCTACCTTTTCGCTAGTTGCTCTTGTAATCTGCCTAGTAACAGTCTATAAATAGCTCCTTTGTCCGTCTGGCGCATGTCCAGACTTGACCACATCTGTTATCAGTTAGTCCTTGTTTGACCATGTTTTCGCGGGCTCAGGAAATTGTTAACTCCGCCTCTATATTGATCCTGTATCGAAAATGTCCATAAATGGTAATGAATTTTGCTCTATGCTGTATCCACCCACTTATGAGCCCCTCTGTTGTGTATAAAAGGGGACCACGTACGCAAGTTCTTTGTGCTACTCTATGCAATACTGAAGAGTGTTGTGTAGGTTGTAGGACCACCCTTAAGGGTTAATAAACTCTGTTTTTGTATTTGCAGTTTCCGTGCCAACTTCCTTCTAGCTTTCGTTACAGGAGAGCGAACCCTTGTATTCTGCGGGCCTAGCTGAGGCCTGTACTCATCAATTAGCGCCCGTCACGTGGGGCTCATCGGCGACTCGGATGCTCGAAGGACTGGTCGTGGCGAAGGTGAGGAATTTGGCCGGGGATGTGATCACTGCCAGCGGCGTCTTTTAGTCCTGGCATCCCGAGGTTTCTTTCTTCCCTTCCGAGCTGACCATCTGGGTGGCGCCGGTCCTCGACTGAGACCTCTTCTGTCGGTTTGCCGTGTGATAGCCGTTTGGGCGAATTTTGGAACTTGGCAGTTGGAATCTGGACGCTCTTGATTGGTAAGAACCGTTGTACGGTACTTGCTCCGAGTTTTGAAGCCTGGGTTGGCTATTTGAGTTTGATTTGTGATGACCGGTCATATTTTGTATTGATTACTGTGAGAATATATGCGTTGCAACACATATAGGCAGGTAATGTGGAGATATTTCTCCGGAGTTGTTTAAATTTGAACGGCGCAAAGTTTAAGTGCCATTTTTGATAATACTGCATATTTTGCACTATTTTTGAGCATGCCTGCTTTTAGCGCACTTCGTAAGTGGTGCTGCTGTTTTGGAAACCGGTTAAATCTTGAGGAATCTGCTCCAGCCCCCCCAGAGGGGACTCCTAATAGGGATATGTATGTGAAGCATGGTCTTTCCTCTATAATGTACAGCACAGTGTGGAGGAAATACACCAAAAAGGATCCTGAGTTACGATGGCCTTTGTATGGATCGTTTGATATGCGTAAGATTGAGTATGTGGAACAGTGTATGTGTAAACGGCGTGCTCAACAAGACATGTTTGAATGTGTACGGTTATGGGTGAAGGAAGTGCGTGAGCAGGAGAAACGTGAGAAAGCGCTGATTGATAAAGAGCAACGGAAAAATGATCATGTGAGAGCGCAGGAAGCGAAGCGTCGGGAGGAAAGAGAACTGGCGGAGAGACAAGAGAAAGAGCGTCGGTTGCAAGTCTCGGGTCAATATGCTGTCCGCCAGCCACTTTATCCTGTCCTTACTAATCTCGAAGATGATTTTCATTTATTAGATCGCTCTCCGCCCCCTTATGTTGGCGCGTCTGCCCCGAGGTCACAGAATTCTGGATCGGTTTCGGATAAGGTAGACACGCGGTCCATGTTATCAACTGATCATATGGGTGAGCTTCGGAAAATTTCTTTTCGTGCGCTTAAAGGCAAGCTATCGCTTACTGAATTATTGGAATTTTTGGAAAGTTGGCAGGATAGAGAAAAGTTGTATTTTGTTGAAACTTTTTCTGATGAAGTGATTACTGCCTTTCGGAAATATTCTGATGTTTTTGAGCCTGATGATATAGTATCAGATTCTAAAGCATTATGTAACTGTGTCTTTTCTCCCTCTAAGGTACCCGATGCGGTTCGACGGCTGTTTACATTGCGGGACGCGATGCTTGAACTTAAAGAGAGAGCGCGCCAAAAGACAGGGGAGAAGGAGCAATCGGATTCACACGTCGGCGGGAAACAATCGTCTACCTCCCATTCAGATAAGAGCGAACTAGTGCATGCTAAACCGATGCGAGAGGCGGCACCTTTGTATGTTCCTCCTAAAGGAGCAGGAACTAGTTCAGACATGTCTTCCCCTGATGCTAGGGGATATTTTGTGTATAATTGGGTTTATACTCCCTGGCATAGGACAGATGTTATGGCATTGAAGAATGCATTGCCTGACCCCCGCAAGAATCCAGCGGCCTTTTATGAAGAGGTCGAAGGGGCCTTGAATTCTTGTACTATGACTTTAGCGGATATACATTTGTTCTTTGGGCTTATTTTACCACCGGATATGTGGCGATCTGTGCGGAAGGTGGATAATCAAGCCGTTTTTAAGGCCAAATGGTCTGAGATTGAGGATGAGGATAGGGAGAGAAAGCCCGCACAAAAACCGCCCCAGCTTATTTTAGATCTTCCTGCTGCTATCTTGACTAAGTTGAAAACGATTATCCCCCCCAAAAAAATTGACTGGAATATGTTAGCCTCGTGTAAACAGAAGGTTGATGAATCAGTTTCAGACTTCTTTACGCACTTTGAGGAAACATTTCATGATTTCAGTGGTCAGTCACTTACGGATGATACGGGTCGACATCTTTTTGTTGATAAATATGTGGCGAATTTATTACCGGGAATAGCAGCTTGATTAAAAGCGAGTGAAAGTTCTTGGTCCACCTCGTCTCCAGCATCCCTCCTGACTATGGCTCAGTATTATGAGCGTCAGGAACAAGAAGCGAAGGGGCATGAGGAGAAGAAATCGAAAGATTTGAAAACTAAGGTGATGTTAGCGCAGGTGTATGGTCCGCCTCGGCGGGGTGTTGAGAGAGGTAGAGGAGGCTTTTATGGTCCCCCTTCGGGTCGGTCGGATGTTAATAGAAATCAATGTGCTTATTGCAAACAGTTGGATCATTGGGCCAGGGATTGTCCGGTACTATATGCACCCCGTCAGGGACGTGGTCAGGGACCGCCGAGAGGTAGAGGGGGCCTTTCGAATTTTAGAGGGAATTCCAATGATCGTGCTCGCTTTGAGCCTACCGTGCAGCAACGAGATAGACCTAATGTGTTTGATCGGCAAAATCAGTATCAAATGTCTGGGAATGACCGCTCTGGGTACCATGATTCGCAGCATGCGTAGGATTGCGTTGGGTGGGGGTTGGAATCAGTTGAAGTGCCAGTTGATCAGAAGGGTCCTTATGTTACAGCAAGTGTTCTGGGTTCTCCTGATCGGTTCCTAGTTGATACAGGAGCTACTCGCAGTGCGCTGTCCAAACAATTGGTTCCGAGGGCTCCCCCATCTGGCATAATGGTTACATCGGTAGGGTTTGATGGTACACTCTCTCGAAGCCCTCTATCCCGACCCCTTGCATTTCGTGTTGACCGACTTTCTGCACCTTGTCCATTTTTGCTTGCCCCGAACACGCCTGACAACATTATGGGTCTTGATATGCTTAAGCACTTCAGAGCTACGATCCGCTGCTCCCCTACTGGAGTACGTGTGATATTAAACGATAATCACCCTATGACAGAACGGATGTGTGTGGTTGCAGAGGATACTGTATTAGCTTCTCTCCCTCGTACTTTGTGGGCCACTTCGGATACTGATGTGGGACAGATGGTGATTCCGCCTGTCCACATTAGTGTCCAGGAGGGTGCTGTGTTACCACGCCTCCCTCAGTATCGTATTTCCCAGGAGGGGGAGGAGGCACTCATACAGATTGTGCAGGATTTGATCAAGGTGGGGGTAGTGGAGGAAGTTCCATACAACGTCTGCAACAGTCCTATTTTACCCATTTTGAAGAAAGATACCGATACTAGGGTTTATCGTTTTATTGTTGACTTAAGGGAGGTGAATAAGATAGTGATACCTCAGTATCCAGTGGTTTCTGATATCACGACGTTGCTTACTCTAGTCCCGCCAACGGCGACCACATTCTCGGTTATTGATTTGAAAAATGCTTTCTTTTCGATTCCTATTCATCCTGATAGCCGGTATCTTTTCGGCTTCACTTTGAATAATCGGTCCTACAGATTTTGTAGAGTCCCCCAGGGTTATACAGAGAGTCCTAGTATTTACAGTCAAGCATTGAAAAGACAATTGGATTCCTTTGTTCTGCCTGATGGTGTCGCGCTTATACAATATGTCGACGACATCTTGTTGGCGGCCGACACTCCTGAGCTGTGTGAGAAGTGCACGTTATCCTTGCTTTCCTTTTTGGCATCTCACAATCACAAAGTGTCGAAGAAGAAATTGCAATTTTGTAGACCAAAGGTGACTTACTTGGGTCACCTTTTGTCTAAGGAGGGGCGTGCACTCACCCCAGATCATATTCAAGCAATTTTGGACACACCAGTACCTTCCACACAGAAGGACGTGCGTGCATTTTTGGGTCTTGCTTCTTTTTGTAGGCAATGGATATTGGGGTTTTCACACATAGCTAAGCCATTGTTAGCACTTTTGACAAAAGATACCCCAATTCCTCTTCCTTGGTCAAATAGTTGTGAAATTGCCTTTCAGAAATTGCAACAAGCCCTTTGTTCAGCACCAGTGTTAGGTACCCCTGATTATACGAAGCCTTTTACATTGTATGTACATGAGAAAGATGGATGTGCATTATCAGTTTTAGTGCAGATGCACGGCGACAAGCAGTGCCCTTGTGCATATTTTTCGGCCGTACTTGATCCTGTTGCCCGAGCATTGCCTGGTTGTTTTCGCTCGGTTGCGGCGACAGCTGTGTCAATACGCCAAAGCAAGGGAATTGTGTTATCTCATAAGCTGTTGGTATTAGTTCCCCATGCTGTTGATGCCCTGCTTAATCAGACAAAGACGCAGCATTTGACCAATGCTCGTTTAACGGGATATGAATTGATGCTTTTGGCTCCTCATATTACGTTAAAGAGGTGTGCAACGTTAAATCCAGCCACATTGTTGCCGTTCCCGGAAACTAAGTCTGAAGCACGGAAAGCACTTGACTGTATTCTTGTGACTGAGGAACAGACAAAGGGTCGTATTGATCTCCAGGATACGCACTTTTCAGATGTTGATGGAGAACTATGGGTGGACGGATCATGCCTGAAGCTACCAGATGGTACGACTTCAGCAGCGTATGCAATTACCACATTACAAACAATAGTGGAGACAGCACGCATACCGCAGAAATCAGCTCAAGCAGCGGAACTGACAGCATTAACACGAGCATGTGAGCTCAGTGCAGCATTGTGTGTGAATGTTTATACAGATAGCCGCTATGCCTTCGGAGTAGCGCACGACTTTGGCCTACTCTGGAAGGAGAGAGGGTTTCTAACGTCACATGGAGCGCAGATAATGTATGGAGAGTTAGTTCACAACATTTTGACTGCATTAACATATCCAAAGAAGATTGCTATAATTAAATGTAGTGCCCATAAAAAGGTGGTTGATAAAGTTGGAGAAGGGAATGCTTTGGCAGACCGGGTGGCACGAGAGACTGCGATGCAGCCTGACTCTACTGCAATGTATGTTGTGAAGTCACAGGCAGAAAGATGGCACGATGCTAGGAGAGAAGTGCTGGAGATACAGAGAACCGCTTCCGATAAGGAACGGGAGCAATGGTCCAATGATGGAGAATTAGATGATGAAGGGTGTTGGAGAAGTAAGCAGATGGATAAATGGAAGTTACCCACAGCTTTCGTACAACCTATGGTTCAGATGGCACATGGACTAGCGCATGTCGGAGCTTCCGCAATTTTCAAATTACTCACACGAGTTTGGGAGCATCTGGAGATCGCTAGTACGGCAAAGAGGGTAGTGCAGACTTGCATGATTTGCCTGAGGTATAACCCAGGGAAGGGTACACGAACCCCAGCAGGAGGATTTGCAACACCTACTGCACCCTTTGAGGTTTTCCAGATGGATTACATTCAGCTTGAGCGCTGTAATAATTTGAAGTATGTTCTAGTAGTGGTTTGTGCCTTCAGCAAATGGGTTGAGGCATACCCTACGAAAGACAACACTGCAATGACTACAGCCAAGATGCTATTGAAGGAGTTCTTCCCTCGATATGGTGTTTGTAGATTGTTGTGGAGTGATAACGGACCTCATTTTATAGCAGACGTTATCAAGTATGTCCTGAAAGGACTGGGAATTACCCAGAAATTTCATGCAGTGTTTCACCCTCAGTCTGCGGGATTGGTTGAGAAATATAACGGTACTTTGAAGCTTAAGATCGCTAAGATCCAAGCTTCGACTTCCTTGACTTGGCCAGACGCTTTACCGCTTGCATTATTGTCAATTATTATTATTATTATTATGTTTCTTATATATCGCCTGAATCAACCCCCGAAGGGGTATCTCCGGGCTTGCCTTGGGAACCCGTCCTGGCTTTTCCCTGTGAGATAGCCCCTACAGGGCATCCCCAAGGTGAAAGCCAGGCATCCCGCCGCGGGGGGCCGTTGTGGAGATTAAGCAAGCTTAATGCCCAGAGTTGCAGAGTGTGAACCCATGATTAGGTCAGGCACCGAAGCGAGAATTATCGAGTCCATGGACATTTGAGCTCAAGACCCTGCTGCGTCGGGAATTGAACCCTGGTCCCGGGTCTGACCTCTGTTTCAGGGTCTGCCTGCTCTAACCAGTGAGCCACAGATCGATACCGCATTCTCGGACCGGTCTCACACCATATGAGATCGTGTTTGGATGCCCAATGAATATTTGGGGTCCACCGAAACCGAAGTCAGTGTATGATGTACCTTGTGTAATGATGAATGATTATCTGGCACAGTTCACAGATAATTTGGTTTCTATTCATCAACAGGTTCGAGAAGCGCTCCCTGATCGGTCCACAGGTGAAGGACATAACCTCCGGCCTGGAGACCATGTTATGATCAAGGTGTTTGAAAGGACGAACAGTCTGGAGCCGAGATGGGTTGGTCCTGAGCAAGTCTTGCTCACAACAAGGACAGCTGTGCGAGTCTCCAATCGGAAGAACTGGATCCACTCCTTGCACTGTCGCAAAGTGCCGCCTGGATTAGTGGAGCCTGCTGTATTGACCGACCATCAAGAAATCCTGACTGCAGAGACAAGCCGTGCTGTGGAACCAAACAACACTAAGGAGCTCTTCAAGCGATTCCTGGAGGTAGGAGATATCATCTCAGACTGAGGAAGTGATTTCTTTCTGTCTATCAGGACGTTGTCAGAACGGCCCTTAGGTTAGTGAAACGGAGAGCCAATGAGGCAAGGGGGGGGGGATCAGCCCTGCATTAGTGTAGTGACACCCGTCTTGGCCCGCTGGTAAAGAAATCAACGGCTGCCTAAGGGGAAGAGTTCTGACAACCTTTTAGTTTCAGGAAGATATTGACTTTTACTACAAAATGGAGAAGAAGAAGATTCTTTGTGTGACAAGTTTTATTATCATTGTAGCTATTGTTGGTATAACCACGTGGTTTGTTGAGGATGTGACTCCTGCCCGTGAGTTACTTGTTTTGACTACTCCAGTGCCTGAGGAGCACTACTTTTACACCCTTCCGTATCAAGAATTGAAGCATCGTCAGTCTTATTTGAATAATACTTTTATCCAGATGTTGCATCATACCCATGTTGCTACAAATGCTACGAACTGTTGGATATGTGGTATGATGCCAGCTCATCAGAAGAAAGGAGGAACGCCGTTCATACCTCTTCCTTTCTCTCATAATGGCTCTTGTAGAGCATGGTACACTTTGCTTTTTGCCACACAGAAACCTCCAGTGGGACGACTACTTTTTAGACTTAATAGGGAATGTCATCAAGATAAAGAAGGCTATCCACAAGCGAATGGGACAATATGGGAGTGGGAAGAATATCGACCAGATAATGAATCGATCCCCTACATCTTCACGAACACCAGAGACATTGTCGGAAATTAACAATTTGTAATTCATGTGGCACAAGCTCAAGCGGACCTGTGTGTTTAGAGTGTGGGTCATATTCCTGTTGGTGTTAGTGACTGTATTATTGTGTTGAATATAGATGGATTAAATAATAGTACTTTCTTAGCTTCCCATAATACGTACTTCGTATGTGGGAATAAGGGTTATTATCGCTTACCAGCCGGCTGGTCCGGAGTATGTTATGTAGCGTTCCTATTACCCCCTGTATTCTTAGCGCCTGCATCCTATCATAAAGATTTAAAGTTATTGAACAATGTAACTGTAAATAGGTATAAACGTACTTTATCTATTGATGATGTTGACCAAACTGACACTAGCTTACAACAGTATGTTGATTTTAACTTAGGATTGTTTTTCTTTGTTTGGGCTGCTCTAAATAGTAGGAAGGTTCGACGATTAACAAGAGTTGTAGAGGCTGTAACGAATCAAGCTGCTGCTGCTCTTGGGAATCTTACGGAAGAATTACAAATCACTAGAA
The DNA here is from genome assembly GCF_964204655.1 of Triturus cristatus. Taxonomy (NCBI): domain Eukaryota; kingdom Metazoa; phylum Chordata; class Amphibia; order Caudata; family Salamandridae; genus Triturus; species Triturus cristatus. Next base: position 343,088,080 of record NC_140587.1, on the reverse strand, counting down.
TTGTTGTATTACAGAATCGTATGGTATTAGATGTTATGTTAGCAGACAGAGGTGGAGCATGTAGGATTATCGGAAGTAGCGGTTGTGTATTTATTCCTGACCACACGCCATCAGTCTATAACGCTATTAATAAATTGCATAAAATCGCAGCTGAGATCCATACAGAAAATGGCACTTGGACCTTTTCTGGATGGTTTTGGGCATTGATCACTACATGGGGATGGAAAGTTTTAACTGGTCTCTGTATTATTGTAGCAGTTCTGTTTTCCTGTTGCATCTGTGTTCAGTGTGGTCCTTTACTCTGTTCTTTATGTGTGTCATTTTGTATTCCTGATAAGAAAGCTATTGCCAATGTCACCTATCAGAAACATTTAAACAAAGAGGTGGAAGAGATGATGAAAATTGACATATATGATGATTATCCTAATAAGCCGAATGTCTTCAGTAAATGCTGAAAGGGTCGTCTGTTGAAAACTAAACCAGCGATATGATTAAGCATTCACTGAAGACATGAATTCTCTTTAGTCAAAATGTGTTCCTTGTCTTATGTTGACTGATGTCCGGACTCCATTTTGTATTGTCATGTCTCCACGTGCTTTGCACGAGAAGAGTCCTACCTTTTCGCTAGTTGCTCTTGTAATCTGCCTAGTAACAGTCTATAAATAGCTCCTTTGTCCGTCTGGCGCATGTCCAGACTTGACCACATCTGTTATCAGTTAGTCCTTGTTTGACCATGTTTTCGCGGGCTCAGGAAATTGTTAACTCCGCCTCTATATTGATCCTGTATCGAAAATGTCCATAAATGGTAATTAATTTTGCTCTATGTTGTATCCACCCACTTATGAGCCCCTCTGTTGTGTATAAAAGGGGACCACGTACGCAAGTTCTTTGTGCTACTCTATGCAATACTGAAGAGTGTTGTGTAGGTTGTAGGACCACCCTTAAGGGTTAATAAACTCTGTTTTTGTATTTGCAGTTTCCGTGCCAACTTCCTTCTAGCTTTCGTTACAGGAGAGCGAACCCTTGTATTCTGCGGGCCTAGCTGGGGCCTGTACTCATCAGTATCAGAAATCTGTAACCTTCTTCTCAGGTAAATACTTCTGGGGACGAAAGTTAGACTTGGCTCTGATTCCCCCCTTTCTGGGTTTTCTTTTGTTTTTGCCTCTTCGTCATCAGATTCAGTACTGGATTCTGATTCGTCAAAATACTCCTTTTCTGTGCTATCCACTGGATTTGGAATTCTCAATGTGTGACTTGCATGAATCCAGTTGTTCAGTCCAGCACACTTCACAGCTGTTGTTGTGGTCAAGATAACTTGTCGTGGTTTTCCCCACATTGGAACCAAACAGTTTCTTCTTCTGTGTACTTTTATTCTCACCCAGTCCCCTGGGCTCAGATCATGGGCTTGCTTCTTTTCAAGGGTGGTGGCATCCGCTCCAAGCTGATGAAACACAGAATGAACTGCGTCAGCCAGGCTTTTACAGTAATCCAACACCATGTCATCAGTTATAGGTAACAGCTTGTTGACTGGTATGAACACATGCTGCATCGCTCTGCCCATGATGATTTCATGGGGGCTCAACCCTGTAGTTCTGTTTAAAATTGATCTAATAGTCATGAGTACCAGAGGCATCAGGCCATTTCATACCTGTGGCTAAACGCATTTTCCCTATCCTGTTTTTGATAGTACCATTCATCTGTTCTACCACACCAGAAGCCTCTGGGCGATAGGCACAATGTAGTTTTTGTTGTACATTTAATGCTTCACAAATCAATTTTATGATCTCATTATGGAAATGTCTTCCTCGGTCTGATTCAATTGTTACTGGGAATCCGAATCTAGGGATAAATTCCCTCAAAAGTGATTTTGCCACTGTCATTCCATCATTTCTCCTTGTTGGGAATGCTTCCACCCATCTAGAAAACAAACAGACCATAACTAGAACATACCTCAACCTGTTACAGGGAGGCATCTAAATGAAATCCATTTGCATTCTGGTAAAAGGCCCTCCTTCTCGTCCTATTGTTCCTAGGCTCACTACTGTCTTTCTTCCAGGGTTGTATTGCTGACATATAAGGCATCTTTGACAAAGTCTTTCTGCTACAAGTCTAAATTTTGCATTGTACAAGGTCTGCTTGAATGACCTGATCATGGCATCTCTCCCTATGTGTCCCTGACCATGATACATCTGTGCCATGGTAGACATCATGCTATCAGGCATAACTGGTCTTCATCCCGATAGACCCACACATGATCCTTCTCTCTTGGTGCACATCCTGCTTTTACCCACTGCTTCATTTACTCATCTCCTGCTTCCTACTGTAATTGCCTCACTTCCTCCCAGGTACCCACAGTGTTAGTAAACATCAAAGAGCAAGAAATCACCTCTTTCTCGTTTGCCCTGTTTTTTAAATTCTGATTACGTGCACAGTATTGAGCCATATCGTTGGCGTAGTTATTGCCGATGGCGATGTAATCACCAGTCTGACTGTGGGCAGCACACTTCACAACAGCCAATTGCCTAAGCAGCTGTATCACCTCAAGCAATTTCCCAACCACCCCAGCATTCTTATTGGGAGTTCCACTTGATGTCAAAAACCCTCTCTGCAGCCATATTTGGCCGAAGTCATGTACCACTCCGAATCCGTACTGGCTGTCAGTTATCACAGTCACTCTCACACTCTTCCCAATCTTACATGCTCTAGTCAAAGCAACAAGTTCAGCTACTTGAGCCGATTTTACTCCTTTAAGGTAGGATGCTTCCATTACTGCTGCAACTGTGCATAGGACATATGCTGCACTCAACATTCCATCCTCTGTTCTCAAACAAGAACCATCTACAAACATCACAAAATCCCTCTCTGGTAATGGTACATCTTTTATGTCAGGTCATGGTTTGGTACAGAAATCGAGTACATCCAGACAATCGTGATCTGCTTCATCTCTGACTTCCACATTCTCAGCATCAGGCAGCAATGTTGAAGGATTCACATTCAAGCATCTTACAAGACTTACATTTGTTGCACCTAATATGACTTTCTCATACTTAGTCAGCCGACTATGTGTCATGTACTGAGTGGGACTCCTTGTTAAAAGGATTGCTACGTCATGAGGTACAAACACTTTCACAGGATTTCCCATCACAATTCCTTCACTCTGTTCCAAACTCCGACAGGTAGCAGCCACTGCTTTCATGCACCCAGGTAAGGCTACAGCTACTGGGTCTAGCATTGATGAGAAGTATGCAATTGGTCTCCTCAGTTTTCCATGCTTCTGTATTAAAACAGAGAGTGCACATCCATTTCTCTCACTGCAGTACAACTCAAACTCCTTTTCATAATCAGGCATACCTAATGCAGGTGCTTCACACAACCCATCTCTCAATCGCTTAAAAGCTGCCAATTTCTCTTTGTTCAAATCAATGGGATCTCTCACATCACTTCTTGTCAAACGTACCAATGGCTTTGCAATTAGGGAGAAATTGCTAATCCATTGATGACAGTATCCAACCATTCCAAGAAACATTCTCACCTCTCTTTGGGTCATGGGGGCTCTCATTCCTTTTATGATCCTTATTCTGTCTATTGTTATCTTTCTCAGTCCTTTTTCAATATTATTGCCTAAATATTGTACTTCTTTCTTGCAAAATTGTAATTTTGATGGTGACACTTTAAGTCCTCCATCAGCCAGATGATTCAGCAAGGCTATAGTGTCTATTTCACAAGCTTCACAGGTTTCAACGCCACAAGAAGGTCGTCGATGTATTGGACTAACACAGAATTTTCGGGCATTTCTAGACTCTGCAAGGATTTCTTCAAAATCTGATTAAATATCGAGGGGCTTTCTGTATACCCCTGTGGAATTCGGCACCAAGCCAAAATATGTTCGCCAAAACGAAGCGCAAAAATCTGCTGACTGTCATGGTGCAATTGGATGGAAAAGAAAGCATGGCACAGATCAATCACTGTATACCATTCGGCATCATGGGGAATCTGATACAAAATCACAGATGGATTTGGTACAATGGGACAGCAAGATACAACAATTTTGTTTATCTTTCTCAAATCTTGCACTATTGTGAACTTTCCATTAGGCTTTTTCAGTCCCATAATCGTGGAATTACATGGACTACTCATTATTTCTCTCAGAATGCCTTGTTTTATCATCTTTTCAATCACAGGAGTAACTCCTTCAATTATTTCAGGTGTCAATGTATATTGAGGGACATTTGGATAGCTTATTCCCTCTTTCACTGTTATTTTTACTGGATCTACATTTCTCATTAGTCCCACATCTTCTCCTGTGAAATCCCAAACTTCTGCTTTCACGGACTGTTTTAATTCTTTAGGTAATTCATCAGGGTTATCCCCTTCGATGCGAGTGACGCAGCGGTTCCGTCATGCGCGTCGGTTGCGCTGTGCGCATGACAGAACCGCTCCGTCATGGCCCCGCCCGCGCACGGAACCTTCAGCACAGCACGGTAATCCGTGCCGCGCTGAAGGGGTTAAATACAGCATAAGTTTCAGTAACCTCATTTTCCCTGTTTGCCATAGTCATTTTATACAACATGTCTTCATCAGGGGTCTCAAAGGCTATCCCATCAGGGGTACAGAATATAGTGCAATTCATTTTACACAGCAAATCCCTACCTAACAAATTCACAGGACTTGTATCGCACACGACAAAGCGGTGCATTTCTGAAAATTTCCCTATGCTAACTTTCACTGGTTCTGTAAGATAAGTTTTAATCTGTCTGTTGGATATACCAACTACTTGGATCGTTTCATCCGAGAGAGGAAGGTTCTTAACATCAGCTGACCTGAAAGTTAATCGAGTAGCACCAGTATCGACTAGGAAAGTAATACTTTCAGGGGCCGATTCACAGAACAAACTTAAGACAAAATCCTAAACTTAGTACCATTTTGGTATTCACAGAATGCACTTACTACTTCTGGTATTCACAGAATGAACTTACTACTTTTGCGATTCACAGAATAAACTTACTACTTTTGCTATTCACAGAATGGATTTACGACTACTAAACTTACGTCCGCACTCGGGCCGCAAATTCCGGCCTGGAGGCGGAGCTTCCGGCCCGGAGGCGGAGCTTCCGGCCCGGAGGCGGAGCTTCCGGCCCGGAGGCGGGGTTTCCGGGCCGGAGGCGGAGCATCCGGGCCGGAGGCGGAGATTTTGGCCATGGCTAAATCTCCGCCACTGGCCGGAATCCCCACCTCCGGGCCGGAAGCTCCGCCTCCGGCCCGGAAGCCCCGCCTCCGGGCCGGAAGCTCCGCCTCCGGGCTGGAATTTCCTGCCCGAGTGCGGACGTAAGTTTAGGAGTCGTAAATCCATTCTGTGAATAGCAAAAGTAGTAAGTTTATTCTGTGAATCGAAAAAGTAGTAAGTTCATTCTGTGAATACCAGAAGTAGTAAGTGCATTCTGTGAATACCAAAATGGTACTAAGTTTAGGATTTTGTCTTAAGTTTGTTCTGTGAATCGGGCCCATATTATTTATCTTCCCATCCACAAGTGGGCCTGTCTGGTCTACTTCTAGAGTTGCGCCAAGTACGCACTCTTCTTCCTCCCTTCAGCACCGTCAATAACCCTCTTCTGAATCGCTCTCATCGCGTTGTAGCCAATACTGCGAAACAGCGCTGTCGCGCGGCAGCTTGGTTGCCTGTTCTTCGTTGTAAAATCCTGTCTCATTACTGTATTTCTGTGAGTTTTTGCTCTGTGGAAAAGGTGGTTTTGGCACCTGATTCTGTTGGGTAACAACCTGCTGCTGTCGCTGCGGTTGACCACTCACCTCATTCTGCACCTGTGGATTCAATGATGCATTTTCATTGTTAGTACTTGGGGGAAATTTACACTCAGATTTCCAATGCCCTACTCTACCGCAATTATGACATAGGAATTTCTTGTTAGCTTCTTCTATATTAAAATTTCCCCTACCTTTCCCAGGAATTAATTTTTGTCTAGGGCCCGTATTATTCGCTTGTTCCGCTAACTGAGCTTCCTGCCTCTCTTCTACTTTTACTTGTGCCCACATAGCCTTCTCTTTTAATTTTCGCTGTTTTGCTTCAATCTCACCACTGAAATATTTTGCATGTCTCAATACTTCATCTATTTTCTTATTTTGCCAATCTACAGTATGTTGTTTGATCATCTCACTAATCTCTGGACGTAGACCATATACAAATCTGTATACAAAATAACTTAAATCCTTTTCACTCAAATTTTCATCACCACTGAACTGTTTAAAGGTCAAAACCAGCCTTTCATAATATGCATGTACCGCTCTTTGCTTTCCGGAAGAGTTCTGTCAATTTTCACCCAATCTGTCTCTTTAGGAGGTACTTTATTTTTCAGAAAGGTAATAACCTGTTCATATTTCTTCATTACCTCGGGGTCTGGGGCTCCCGTCTTTGGATCCCTAGGGTATTCTTGTGTAGGCCAATTAATCATTAATTTACACTCTGTCCATAAATCTGCTGGCACTATTATGTCAAACAGGCTATTCAGATCAATCCACAATACTTTAGACAATTTCACAAATCTGTCCACTTGCCTATACCACTCGACAGGCTTTTCGCGTAGTCGAGGGAAATCATTCGTAAATGACAAAATATCTTGTCTGGTCCATGGAACATGTACATATCCTCCTCCTGGATTTTCTCTCATGGGGCATTCTGTCACTATCTTTTCTTTTTCTCTCACCGGGAATGCTGCAAATGTTTTATTTGAGGCATCATCTCGTTTTCGGTACCACCTGCTTCTCCATTTATCTACATCTCCCCATTTTCTCAACAAACTAATTATTTCCTTAATCTGACTTATCCGTCCTGTGGTGTTCAAATTTTTAATATCTTTTTCAGTAAAATCTATTCGATATGGTTTTTGTAAAGCCTTCACCTTTTCAATATCTATACCTATTTCATTTGCTACTTCTTCTAGACTTTCATGCAAATTGTTTGCTCTCCATGTTACACTCTTACATAAAAATAGTAACTCCTCATCCTGGTAAGTTTTTTATTTTTCTGCGGTGATGGTTCCTACTATTAACTCTTCCAGTACCGTTCATAATTTTGCCACATCTATTGATTGGGATTCTTTGTCTTTTCTCTGCAAGCTTCTCAACCATTCACTCAATTCTTCTGAAGATGGACCTACTGGTTTCTCTACATTACTTCGTTCTGAATCCCTTTGTGTCTTTAATATTGATTCTATTGTCATTGTATGTCTTTCCGCTACATTTGGACCTATAAATGGGTTACTCAAAACATTTGGTTTGATCATACTCATTGTCTGCCTCCATGGATTTTCATTTAGGCTCTGTTTTGGCTTCTCAATCTGTTTGTTCACTATCTTTCTGTTTATCAAAAATAGGCATCACAGGGCCTATAGTCATTGGAACGGTTACAGCTTCTACATTTTTAGTTAATTCTCTTATCTTTTCAGTTAATTCTAAAGTTGTTTTTGCTAATTCTGCCGAATTCTCACCCTTTACTTTATTATCCGACTTTCTCTCTACCTATCAAATGGAATTATTTTTCTCTAATTCTTGGGACACTGGTCCTGACTTAATGATTCGTAAAGTTTCTCTCATTGTGGCACTTGGTGTCAGCATTTCTGATTCTGGTTGATACGGAGGTGGATTTTTATAAAACATGTCATCAAGAACATCATCCTCCGACTCATTCACTCCATACCCTCTTGATTCAACATTAGGGTGCCGATTACGATCCGGTAAAAACCGGGTACGAACCGTCGGTCGAAGCGTTTTCCCCGTCCGACTCGTACTCGGTCGTAAAACTTTACAAACATGGAATTACGATTCGCACGGAAACACCATTTCCGTACGAATCGTAAAAAACACCGACCGACGAAAATATACATACGAATGTGATCCGGGAATGCTGCGACGTGACGTTGGGACGCTTTCAGGCAGCGTTTCATGACCCAGGAATTACGATTCGAACCGACAGCAGTCCGGACGGCAATATTTTCACGGCACCCAAAAAGTGCCGGAAAAGCGAAGTACGGCGCGAATCGACCAGAGTAGGTGGCCCGGTACGCACCGTACCCCCCCCGCCCCCGTACGTACATGCCGACCCCCCCCCAGCCCCCGTACGTACGCGCTGACCCCCCCCAGCCCCCGTACGTACGCGCCGAACCCCCGTGTATGTACACCCGTGTACGTGTCGAACCCCCCCGTGTACGTTCGAGTCATACCCCCCGTGTACGTTCGAGTCGTACCCCCCCGTGTACGTTCGAGTCGAACCCCCCGTGTACGTTCGAGTCGAGCCCCCCCGTGTACGTTCGAGTCGAACCCCCGTGTACGTTCGAGTCGAACCCCCCCGTGTACGTTTGAGTCGAACCCCCCGTGTATGTACACCCGTGTACGTTCGAGTCTAACCCCCCCGTGTACGTTCGAGTCGAACCCCCCCGTGTACGTTCGAGTCGAACCCCCCCGTGTACGTTCGAGTCGAACCCCCCCGTGTATGTACACGGGGGGTTCGACTCGAACGTACACGGGGGGTTCGACTCGAACGTACACGGGGGGGTTCGACTCGAACGTACACAGGGGGGTTCGACTCGAACATACACGGGTGTACATACACGGGGGGGTTCGACTCGAACGGGGGGGGTTCGACTCGAACATACACGGGTGGGGGTACGACTCGAACGTACACGGGTGTACATACACGGGGGGGTTCGACTCGAACGTACACGGGGGGGTTCGACTCAAACGTACACGGGGGGTTCGACTCGAACGTACACGGGGGGGTTCGACTCGAACGTACACGGGGGGGTTCGACTCGAACGTACACGGGTGTACATACACGGGGGGTTCGGCGCGTACGTACGGGGGCTGGGGGGAGGTCGGCGCATACGTACAGGGGCTGGGGGGGGTCGGCGCGTACGTACGGGGGCTGGGGGGGTCGGCGCATATGCGGGCACGTCTCCATGGTTGCTATGGGAGTTCGGTGCGGACGGTGTTTTTTCCATACGGTTGTAACCTCGGACGCACGGGATGGATCGTGATTCCTCGGTCGGACTTCACCTTTCACATTTGTACGGTAAATCGTACGAGGACGTGTCGGACACATTTTCCGACCCGAGGACGTGTGGGGAATGATTCCCAATGCGGTTCGTATGGACTTTTTACCATGCGAATCGTGATTGCCAGTTCGTACGGCACTTGTACGATTCGTACGGTGAAAAGACCGGATACGAGTCGCACGGGGAAATTTTTTACCGGATCGTAATCGGCACCTATGTCTTTTTCTGTACATTTTCTACCTCCAACTTCTTCAGCAGTTCTTACGGGAAATAGACCTTCAGTCATACTCGCATTCCGCCACCTTCTCATTCTCTCATCATGAGTGTCATGCCCATATCTGCCAAACATATACTTATATCTTCCGCCACTCCTCTGTCTCTCTCTGTCATGCATTTCATCTTCCCATTCGGTCAATGATTCAAACTGTGTCGGTCTTGGTTCTAGATTCATCATTCTTTCTCTCAAATTTCTCAGAACTGCTAAATTAAATGAACCACGCTCTGGAAATGCCAAGACTCCGTCATCGCTAGTGTACTTTACCCAATTGTCTAACCAAATACAAGTATGATATCCGTATTTCGCAACCATGAAGGATGCAGGGGTTTTCGGCGGAGGAAGTAATTGTCCTACCCTAGTCACAATCGGTTTGTCCTTTTTAAACCACTTCTTAATTTTTCCAAACCAAGACTTTTTCTCCTTTTTTGGTGGATCGTAATACATCTTTCTGTCTTCCGTGTATCGCTAGTCTCTCCTTACGACTGTACTGTTGTTCTTGACCAATCGTAGCGCGACTCACACTAATGCACCAATCCGGAGCGTCTACGTCACTCTGTATTTCTCCACTCCTAGCGCGGCGTACACTAACGCACGAACCACGAGCGTCTACGTCTCTAGCTGACTGGCCAATTCCAGCGTGGTCTTTCTGACGTCAGCAGCCGCTGCCGCAGCTCCTGCTCCTGTTGACCCCTCCTTTACAAAAATTCTCTCAGTAAGCTTTTTACATTCTTCAAATTCACAGATATGTTAGTAACGACATAATAACGCCACCATTGTCCGCTTCGCTAACCAAAGAGTAGTTACTAACCTTTCTCACAAGAATTCCATCTTTTCCGAGAGCAGCTTACCTCTGCCCTACTACGGAATCGTTACTTCTGTTGATAAAGTAGCACATCCCTCTACCTCACCCTTCTAGCAAGCATTAGCTAACCGTTTCTCCAGAATTAAGACACCTAGTTGGAGACCCAATGCTCCTGAGAAATAAAACCACAGTTTTACAATTAACTTGAATGCTTTTCCATTCACACACTTTCAACCAGGAAAAATGTAGTACATTCACACAGAATTCTGTCTTTCCCGAGAACAGTGAACAGTCTGTCCTACTACAGAATTATGACATTCGTTAACAAAGTAGCACTTCCCTCTACTTTATCCTTCTAGCAAGCTAAGGGAACACCTATTACCTTTCCAGTGATAAGCGTTATAAGAGTACCTTCTGGACTCCTGGTACCTAAGACCAAAATTTCACAGGTGACCTTCGCTACCATACACTTCTTTCATGCAGGAGATATTTCTAATGGCAACACACAACGATGTCACCGAACCGAACCCAGACAATGCGTCGTGCAATTTCACTCGTTACACGTTTCCCCTGTGTACCTACAGGAAACAACAATTCTGTCTTTCCCGAGAGCAGCGCTTACCTCTGCTCTACTACGGAACTGTTACAAACTTCTGACTTCCTACATCCCAGAAGACGTCAAACAACGTGGAACTCGACGCGACTCAACATAGAGTGTTAATACATAAACCAATTCCAATCAAAATCAATAAGCAATGTACAAGCAATAATCACCTAAACCAAAACAATAAAAACCTTCATCTTGCTACCAGAAAAACTGATGCAGCGCGGAAACCTGGGTATCGGGAATCTAGACAAAACCCCGTACCTAATATATCCTCCCTTTGTTACAGAACAAATATCACATTAACACATTCACTCGTACAATCATTGGTGGGGCCCATAACACCAACATTCACACTTCACTTCTCACTGGCCTGTAATTACGGGAGGAATAACAGTTTCCAAGCGCTGACATGAAAGGAATACCTTACAACCTATAGAGAGAAAACTTATTTTACACTTTTATACACTAATACCCTTATTACTGCACATCTTAATCCTAAATATCAAGATACTCCTTCCACGTGATCGACGGATCAAATTAGTTGTTTTGAGTTTAGTGATTTAGTCCAGCTAAAGCATACTCAAAATTCCTGATTCACTCCCTTTCAATAAACATGTTCTTGTTAATCAATATTTTGTTTATCTAAATAATGCAAGAATTTTAGCTCCATCTAGTAAATTTATTAATCATTACGCAAATCACAGAATACCATATTTACCTATTCTGGCTCTCAGTCGTCCTCTAAGTCATCAAATTTAGTTGTCAGCACGCTACAGTCCCAAAGATCGAGGACCAGAGACGTGCAAGTATCGATCAGTGCCCATAGATTTTTCAATGGTTTGTAGTTCATCAAGAAATTGGGCAGCAATTCAGTCGGTCAGGATTCAGGAACACAGCCGTCACGTAGCGTCACCGTCGTCTCTGTCAACAAAAGAAAGTACGAGAAGAATAGAACCAGAGATAGAACTAGAATTGTCCTTTCTATTCTAACATCATTTATATAATGGAAATAAGGACTAAAAGTTGCAATATTAAGAATTTGGGCTCATCCTATTGGTTGGTTGGGATCGTCCGGTGAAGTTTCACATAGTTCATGATGTCTTATTGTCAGGCATGATCCATCCGATTCTTTGCATAAGTCCTTTGTTTGAACATTTGGCAAGCGTCCCATCGTGACCTTGCTAATGCACATCGTGTTTGGGGTCAGGCTGAGGCTACTGGTACGGGTGCTTGGCGCAAGCGCACTTGGTCTGAAACCTCGTGGAATGGTAGCCATCACGTCATGTGTGTCAGGCGGCCATCTTGCTTTTAGGCCCAAAGGATAACTTAAGCAAAACAAACACAAAAAGTAATTAAAACATAGAAATAATGAATGAAATGTTAAACCCTCACTAATTACCCTATGTGCTTGTAATTATCTAGCATATGGCGACATTTAAAGCGTTCATATTCACCCAGTGATGTCATCTGGTGCAACATACGATAACGTCACAGAAGCAACATATATCATGCAATATTCTATTTTTCTAATATTAGTATGCGTACATCGGTTAATTACAAAATATTTTAGCCATGCAAAATGCAAATCCCACGTATGTTTCATACATTAGTAATGTTGATTAAATTTCACACAAACACATTAATAGTATTATAATTAATAGATTATTCTAATTAGTATGAACATGCAGAATGGGGAGGTTTACAACATTTTGTACTACCCGCTCCATCACATGACGTCCTTGAAAACGTTAACAGGATCGACAGACTCATACCTGTTTAACTAATTCTTTGTGTGCTTCTTTTTTACCAACTAAATTCATTTGTAAAGAAGAACAACATGCATTATAGATTCACAACTATCATTAGATAGCCTTTGGCGCCATATGGATAGTCTAATTCTCATATACAGTGGTATTTTATGATTCTTGAGCAGACTATCAAGTTGTAAAGGTGAGCAATATTGAATATCTGATATTAAAATTGATGGAAATACATCCTTTGCAGACTGGAACAGTAAGCAAACTGATCCATTTCTACACTGTATTTTCTTGATACCCTCTTTGAAAATGGTTCAAAAAATAAAACACAAGGTAATCCAAATTGCTGCTCATAATTCCAAGGACTGGTGAATGCTTTCTGGAATTACGATCCTACAGTGATTTGATTGTAGACTTTTGTGTAACGAGCTACACTTCAAACTGTGACTCAACAGTCTGAGTGACTACAGCGTCCCATACTGCGTTAACCACATGCAGGGGTGGGTGACATCTAATATGTCTGCCAAACTGCCATAAAGACTATGCAACTGATGGTGGGCTCTGCCGAACCACTACCTCTCCCATTCTTAGTCAGCCACAGGGAGTGTGTTACTATCACCAAGCTGCGGTTAAGCTGGTTTTAAATTATGTTTGTGATTCAGAGCAATTCAGCCCCAAGAGATATTTCTACCTTAAATCATCTAAGGGTCATGCATTTGATCCCCAAACTGATACCACATAGAATTACTCTCATTTGCACAATAAACATGTTGGACCTCAATCCCTGCAATGGTAATAATGAAAAACTCTACATACATTACATTGGATGGGTACCCATGATGCCTGCATCCGATTTAACCAGATGCCCCAACCTTGAAAATCAGCAATAGCTCCAATAAGGAAACTGAAACAGCCTTATAGGCCTAATTAGGAGTTTGGTGGTCACAGGACTGTCAAACTTGCATTGGAGGTGCGGTAGCAGTCGATGACCACTGCATCAGTGGCTTAACTGCAGTATTTTAACTACGACGGTCACAGCACATTAGGACTGTGCAACCGCAAGGGGTCCGCGATCCCTGACGTGCTGGTCTGAGGCCGCAATATGCTTGGTGGTACCTCTTTGACCCCGTCAAAAATATTACAAGTTGAATGTCAGCCACCTTTTTCATGGTGGTGAGACCGCCATGAAGAGGGTGGTGGAGAGTCACCAAAGCGGACCCTACAGGGATCTCTGCTGCCTGAGGGCCTTTGGGATGCAATTAGGGGGTCACACGGTGTGCCTCCTGTCTGCACGCATCCTTATCCCAGCACAGTATGGATTTTACAGTCCGTGCCATGCTAAAACGCGCTGTGGCTATCCTACAGTGATACCTTTTTAAGGCTTTCCGATGATCCTTTGAAAGGCAGTGCCGTAGGCTTGCCTCTGCAGGAAGGCCAACCCGGATTTCAACTTGTATTCTGGCAGGTGGTCAGCAGTGGAGTTTGGCAGTGTGGGAGCGGAGCAGTGGTATGCCACTCCACTCCCACACCACCAAACTCATAATCAGGCCCTATGTTTTTTCACCACAAAAAAGAAACGCATTCAGGCTTTGCAAATTATCTCTTTGCAAAAGAAGGGGCTACTGAATTTAGTAGTACATACCATAAGCCTATTTGCTTGGCATATACATGCGGCTCTATTTCAAAAATGTACTAACAAGGCGGACCTAAATTAAGATTAAGCATATACATGAAGTCATTTTAAAAATGTCTATAAGTCATGATGGCCAGCCCTAAAAAAATTAATAAACATTGACAAATGTCATCTCTCTCTAAGCAGAGGACCAAACTTCTAGTCAGTTTCCATTTTCTATAACATGGTGGAGATTGCAAGCTATGGCCTGTAACCTCAGTTTGGTTATGGGTGATTGCTTGGGGTAAAAATGGTTTGCTTTCATATATATTAGGTAATTAACACTGGCCAAAGGGCTTAGTATGAATATTTTTGCCAACTGGAGCAACCAGGATCCTGCTCCTGACTTACCCTGCATTGATGGGGGACCATGAGAGAGCTCCTTTGTTGTCTTAACGGCTCCATAATGCTGACATTCTTTCTTTGGACCAAAAGGTGGAGCCAGGTGGAGCCAGGTGGGGCCAGCTGTTCCCGCCCTCGCTCTCTCTCTCTCTCTCTCTCTCTCACTCTCTTTCTCTCTCTCTCTCTCTCTCTCTGTCTCTCTCTCTCTGTTGTTTTCTTCACTGGTTGGATGGTTGGTTGGGCTGGTGTGTAATGCCCTGGTGTACTAGGGATCCATGCAAGCAGGGCTAGTTTGGGAAGCTCAAGGGCCAGGGGTCACTGGAACCAATGCAGTTCTAAACGGGGAAGATTTAAGAAAGAGTACATTTTTGTGTGGGTCTTGTTGGCTCAATAGCAACAAAGGGATAATTTGCAGGTGCTTGATCACACCAGAAATGTTCCAGTCCTTTGGTACTGGTGATCTCCCTGGAAAGTAGGTCAGGGAGAAATTTCAATTATGCCAGAGTAATCAGTGGAAATTCAGTAATTATGCATTATTCGTGCGATGTGAAATTACAGAAATTACTCAATTACAATAGCTTCAGTAATCAGGAGCCACAGCAGGAGCACAGGAACAACAAATTAAGGGTCTAATTTAGATCCTGGTCTCCCATTGTGAGGTGCACATTCCACATTCTTTTCTGTCCCTTACCACCAAGGTTTGCCTGGCGGTGACGGACAGTTAAAATGGTTATATGTCTACCCACCCTAATTGTGAGGAGAGACGGATAACCAATTTTTTGATGGCCCTTACTCCATTGCAGAAGTTTGCCATGGCCAAATTATGGTCTGCCCATACTTAAAGCAGTTGGGTGGGCCAATATATTGGTGGGGAGGAAACACTGTCACTGTTGCCATGAAGCTCCCACTCTACTAACATATCACTTAGGCCATAAAAGAGAGCATGCAGCTGCTGGCTAATGCTGTTTACATCCTGTAGCATTTGGTGCTTTATCCTCTAGTCCATTTTAGAATCAAGGGTGCATTTTGCATTCAGGAGAATGCTGGATTATGCATCTCACAAAATTATGCATAATTTTAACCAATTTTGATATAATCATGCTAGAGAGAATTAGGCCAGGTACTCCCACCTGTAGTGGAAAGTACTGTAGCCATGCACAAGGGGCAGAAGTAATTTCAAATCATTCAGTCCCATTTGGAAAAATTTTTGTGAAGTTTTCTGCATTCTGCTTCTTTAGGCTGGTCTAAGGCTTCTTAGTTAGCATGATACAAAAATATCATATCAAAATATCGGGACATCGGCAATATCGTGGATGAGAATAACAAAGGTAAAAATATATTATTAAGGTTGGCTTTTATATCGTTGTAAAAAAGATCTATGTAGAAAATATTGTTTCTATATAAAATCATTTGTAAGTGTTAATTACAATGTATTTTATTGTACTGTTTTCCATTTTATTTGTGTTTTTAGTACTATAACTTATTTATGAAATTGTTGAAATATTTTCAGTTGTGATAATTTATATAATTATTTGTTGAATATTTTTTTGAGTAGCAGTATATTGGGTTTTTAGGGGATAAGGGTGGGGAGATTTAAAAAAAGACTTGTATTCAAAATTTTACTTTTAAGGTGATAATTATGAAGATATGCAAATTAATAATTTTGAATGTTTTACATTTATTTTATCATATTACCATATTCATATATATATACATTTGAAGTTTATTAAGACAAGCATATATAAATATCTATATGAAGGTTTGTAGTTAGATTTTAGTAGATTTTATATTACAAATAATATATGTGAGAATATGGAGGATTGATTGTGGTTGTAATATTGTCTTTTGTAATATGCTGTGTAAAATTTTTTATTTTAAAGTGGCGATTTTGAATTTCTACTCTTTGGTTTCCAACACCTTCCCCAAAAATGGTTATATTGGAATGGGAATAGTAAATGTTACCCCATTAGTGTCCAATACCGTCCCCCAATATGGGTAGATTGGAGTGGGAGTAAAAATTGTCACCCCATTAGCCTCCAGCACCTTCCCCAAATTGATTTAGATTGGAGTGGGAATAGTACATTTTGCCCGTTTGTGTCCAACACCTTCTCCAAATAGGTTTAGATTGGAGTGGGAATACTAAGGGGCCGATTAAGATCCTGTCAGAAAAGCATTCCTACCGAATCGGTTCCGGAATTTTTTCCGAGCGTCTCGACTGTGAGCTTCCCAAACATCGGATTACAATGCAATGCATGTTATACTCCCACCGAGTCATTCGGAATGCAATCTGTCCAACTTAATCATCTGTAAACAAGCCTGATGCAACCGACTCATTCACAAACGCTGAAGAAGAGCATTCCGGTTACGAATTAGACTCATCTGGATACATCCGACGCAAAAATGGTCAAAACAAGCATTGGCAAATGCCAAATTTAAAAAATAAAATATTAATATTAGCCACACCACCAATCCACCTATATAAAGGGCCAAACAGATGACCATGATCCTTTGCTCTAACTGAACTGCTGACAGGCCACAAAATTTGCCACACATTCCCTGCTCTCTGCCTCATAAACTCGCACTTCACCCACCACACAGCTTGCACAGATTTTTTGTGTCAAAACAATTTACTCATACACACACTCTTTAACTTATTCACAATCACCCTCACATTCACACTCACCCTCACCTTCATCTTCACACTCACCCCCACCATGGCCCCAAGGCAGCAGCCAAGGCTCACAGAGAAAGAGTTGGATGCGCTTGTAGATGAAATAGTCAGAGTAGAGCAACAGTTATTTGGTAACCTAGTCCAACAGACTCCCCCGTCCCGGAGAAATAGGATGTGGGACAGGATAGTCAACAAGGTGAATGCTCGAGCACCTCTCCTGCGCACATTGGATGATATCAGAAACAGGTACTATGATGTGCGAAGGAGGGTAAAAAAACTGATAGCAAAAGAACACACCCAAAGTCAGCAGACTGGCGGTGGCCCTCCTGCACCACAAGTCCACTTCACGTCCTGGGAGGAAAAGGTGCATGGCATCCTTCCGCCGTGGGGCGTCTATGGAATACCTGGAGCACCAGAGTCTGGTGAGTACTTACTCCACATTCCAATAATGTTACCAATTACACATCTACAAACACCACTGTCAAAGATACAGTGATACAAAAGATTGTTTTCAAAGTTTCAAAAATCTAGAGTAAATGAGCATGTGATGTGCATGCCATATTGACAAACAACATGGCTGCAATAAAAATGTAAATGTATTACATTCCTACCATGTACATACATCTTACAAACTCACAGCAAGGCTTTGCACTCCAAACACATGTCACTAAACACTCCTCCTCCCACATAGCACAACAAGCCCACCCTGAACTATGCTTTCATGACAGTGAGTGGGAAACGTACTGGCAAGATGTCTGACACTGGTGACTGGTGACTTGTGTCTGGAGCAAAAGACATTGATGGGAGTTGTGTTAACTCAGACGCCAGGCACCAATGTCAGACATCTTGCCAGCACATTTTCACTCACTCTCAGGAAAGCTGAGTCACAGGTAGGCTCTTTTGGTGACTGGGAAGGGTGTTGGCACAGGCCCGATGGGAGCTGTAGTCACAGCAAACAATCCTCCTCCCACACAGCCCAACAGGCACACCTGAAACCATGCTTCCCGAACAGAGAGTGGAAATTTACTCACAAGATGGCTGACACTGGTGCATGGTATCGAACTTTAAGCCAACTCCCATAAAGGCCCTCTGCACCAAACATCATGCAACTGTGTAAGCCTTCTTCTTAGTACACTTTCATTCACTGTCAGGTAGCCATTGGCCCAGATGAGCTGGTTGTGCTGGTTGGGTGGAGGAGTGATTGCCCTGACTACATCTCCTAGCAGACACTGGCCTACACACACCTTCCTACCTATCCAAAATAGCTTACCTGGGACTTTGATATCCTCACAGTGAGTGGCAATGTGCTGCCAAAATGGCTGACACTGGGGACTGGTGTCTGGAGCAGAAGGTCCTGATGGGAGTTGCAGTCAAATCAAACAACAGGCACCAGTGTCAGCCATTTTGTCTGTACATTTCCACTCACTGTCAGGTAAGCATGGTTGATGGTGGGCTGTTTGGGCTGGGTGGGAGGAGGAGTGTTAGTCCTCACTAAATCTCTCAGAAGGCCTTGTTATACAAACACTCTTCCTAACCAACACAAATCAATCAATCAATCAATAAATACACTTATAAAGTGCACTACATACCCGTTAGGGTCTCAAGGCACTGGGGGGGAGGCGTGCTGCTACTGATCAAAGAGCCAGGTCTTGAGGAGTCTTCTGAAGGCCAGTGGGTCTCGGGTCTGCCGTAGTTTTGTGGGGAGGGTGTTCCAGGTCTTGGCGGCGAGGTGGGAGAAGAATCTGCCGCCAGCAGTCGTTCTTCGAATGCAAGGGACTGTGGTGAGGGCGAGGCCTGCGGAGCGGAGCTGGCGGGTGGGGGTGTAGAAGCTGAGCCATCTGTTGAGGTATGCTAGGCTGGTGTTGTGGAGAGCTTTGTGCGCGTGGAGAAGGAGTTTGAAGGTGACCCTCTTGTTGACGGGGAGCCAGTGCAGGTGTCTCAGGTGGGGGGTGATGTGGCTGCGGCAGGGGATGTCGAGGATCAGGCATGCCGAGGCGTTCTGGATGTGTTGCAGCCGTCTCAGGAGCTCTGCCGATGTTCCTGCATAGAGGGTGTTTCTGTAGTCCAGCCTGCTGGTGACGCGGGCCTGGGTGACTGTTTTTCTCGTTTCGGTGGGAATCCACTTGAAGGACCTGTGGAGCATTCGGAGGGTGTTGCAGCAGGATGAGGAGACGGCGGTGACCTGCTTAGTCATGGAGAGGGTGGTGTCGAGAATGACCCCTAGGTTGCGTGCATGGTCGGTGGGTGTTGGTGCTGTTCCCAGTGTTGTCGGCCACCAGGAGTCTTCCCAGGCTGTGGGGGTGGGGCCGAGGATGAGGACCTCCATCTTGTCTGCGTTCAGCTTTAGTCGGCTGTTCTTCATCCATTCAGTGACATCCTTCATTCCTTCGTGGAGGTTGGTTTTGGCGGTGTGAGGGTCTTTAGTGAGGGAGATGATTAGCTGGGTGTCGTCACCATAGGAGATGATGTTGAGGTCGTGCTGTTGGGTGACGTGGGCAAGGGGTGCCATGTAGATGTTGAACAGCGTCAGGCTGAGGGAAGAGCACTGGGGTAGGCCACAGATGATCTCGGTGGCTTTGGAGCGGAAGGGGGGGAGGCGGACGCTCTGAGTTCTGCCAGAGAGGAACAATGTGGTCCAGTCCAGGGCCTTCTCTTGGATTCCGGCGTTGTGTAAGCGTGTTCGTAGTGTGTTGTGGCAGACCGTGTCGAAGGCGGCTAACAGGTTCAGGAGGATGAGGGCAGCTGTTTCTCCATTGTCAAGCAGGGTCCTGATGTCATCGGTGGTGGCGATGAGGGCGGTTTCGGTGCTGTGGTTGCTGTGGAAGCCGGACTGGGATGGATCCAAGATGTTGTTCTCCTCGAGGTAGCGGGTCAGTTGTTTGTTGACAATTTTCTCAGTGACCGTCGCCGGGAATGGAAGCAGGGAGATGGGTCGGAAGTTCTTGAGGTCCTTGGGGTCCGCCTTGGGTTTCTTGAGTAAGGCGTTGATCTCAGTGTGTTTCCAGCTCTCCGGGAAGGTTGCTGTCTCGAAGAAATGTTGATTACTCTCAGGAGATGGGGTGCAATAGCTGTGCTGGCTTTGTTGAATATGCGGTGAGGGCATGGGTCTAATGGTGATCCAGAGTGAATGGTGTTCATGATTTTGCTGGTGTCCTCGTCGTTGACGCTGGTCCAGGATAGCAGGCAGTTGGTGCGGGTGGTGGTCGTGGGGGTGGTGATTGTCGGGGTGGTTGTGGCGCTGAAGCTGTCGTAGATGTTGGCGATCTTGCAGTGGAAGAAGGTTGCCAGTGTGTCGCACAGGTCTTGCGAAGGCGGGATGTCGTTGGTGTTAGAGCTGGGGTTGGAGAGTTCCTTCACGATGTTGAAGAGCTCTTTGCTGTTGTGCACGTTGTTATCTAGGCGGTCCTTGAAGGAGGCCCTCTTGGCGGCTCTGACGAATTGATGGTGTCTGCGGGTGGCGTTCTTGTGGGCTGTGTAGCTGTCCGATGATCGTTCACGGAGCCAGTTCTTCTCCAATTTTCGGCATGTTCGTTTGGAGGCCTGGAGGTCTTCGGTGAACCAGGTGGCTTTCTTGCTGGTGCGGTTGCTGGAGGGTGACTTCAGCGGGGCAAGGGTGTTGGTGCAGTCGTTGATCCATTGTCTGAGGTTGCGGGTGGCGGTGTCAGGATTGGTGGAGTCGGCGGCTGGGTTCTGGGTGAGGGTGGCGGTTAGCTGGTCTTCGGTGACTTTGCTCCAGCAGCGTCGAGGCATCTGTTGAGTGCGGTGGTGCGTGGTGGGCTTCCTGAAGGTGAAGTGGATGCAGTGGTGGTCTGACCAGTGGGGTTCAGTGGTGTGGTTGAAAGAGACGTGGGGGCTTGCGGTGAAGATGGGGTCGAGCGTGTGGCCGGCGGTGTGGGTGTGTGTTGTCACGAGCTGTCTGAGTCCGAGGTAGGTGAGGTTGGCGATCAGGGTGGTGGAGTTGGCATCGTTGTTGTTCTCGAGGTGGAAGTTCAGGTCTCCTAGGAGGATGTAGTCTGTGGAGGCGAGGGCGTGCATGGTGTTGAAGTCGGCGATGGAGTCGCTGAACTGCGGTCGGGGTCCGGGGGGTCTGTAGACGAGGGTTCCTCTGAGGGTGGTGTTGGGGTCGGTGTTTATCTAGAAGTGCATGTGTTCGGCGGTGCTGAGGGTGTCGTCGGTGTTGGTCGAGACTCTGAGAGTGTTCCTGTGGACGATGGTGATTCCTCCTCCTACTCCGTTGGAACAGTCTCTGCGGGTGATCTTGTAGCCTTCCGGGATGGCTATGGCGATGTTGGGTGCTGAAGCGGGGTTCAACCAGGTCTCTGTCAGGAAGGTGACATCCGGGGTGGTGGATTCAAGAAGGTCCCACAGTTTGATGGCGTGTATGCGGGCGGAGCGGGTGTTGAGGAGGATGCAGTTGAGGTAGTTGGGTATCTTGGTTGGCGGTTTGGCTGGCCGGATGCTGGTGAAGCTGCAGCTCCGGCAGTTGAAGGGTCCTTGGGTGCGCTTCGGGGTGGCCCGGTAGCAGATGTGTTCTCGGCCGGTGTTGAGTGCGTGGAGGGTGCTGGCATCGTAGCTCATCTGGGCATTGTTGCGTCCGTGGGGGCCAGGGGTTCTGGTGCGGGCGCGGTCCAGGCGCGGACAGGCGCAGATGGGCTTGCCTTAGGTGCGCCTTTGGCGCGGCCACGCATCGGCCAACATAAAAGGGGATGTGGGAGGGAGGTGCAGTTGGGAGGCAGGAGTGGGGAGGTCAATTAGTTATTACTAACTCCAGTGCGCCGTAAATTAGTTGCGGCCTATTTCCCAGGCTTGATCCCCATAGTCCAAGTCTTGAAGCAGCCCCACAGAAAGCAATGTCTGCAACTACTGATCTCAGCCCCCAACCTGCAGCCAAGCCGGAGTCAAGCTCCGATGACCAGGGAGGAACGGAAGCTATTTCTAGGGAAGAGCGGTAGGGGGGAGGGCTCGTTCTACAAGCACCGCATCGCTGTTAAGAGGAAACCGGGGCGGGGGGGTCACGCTCAATATGGCCGAAGCTGATCAACATAATTAAAGGACCTCCATTCGGAATCTCCTTAACTAAAACAGAAAAAGGACTTCACCCTGAGACTCTTTAATTATAATAGAAAAAGGATTACATTTCTAGCTCTACTCTAGACAGCTAACTATATAGCCATCTTGAACTTCACTAATTAACATTGAAAAAGAACTGCCACTCTGAGAATCTTTATCCTGATATAAAACAAAGGACTACATCACTAGCTCCTCGCTAGCCATTGATCATCATAGCCTCCCTGTTCTAATTTTCATCCATTCCACTTCTACCTAAACCCCTATTCCTTCCCCTCGCCTAGCGCAGCTCTCTCCCAGCCTCGTTACCCGCCCCCCGTAAAGGCAACTTCCCTCACTTCCTTGACCCCCTTAGATCTACCTCTCATCTAACCTTCGAGTATTTATCCCCTTAAGAGGTAGAGAGGTGTGGCTCACTGGTTAGAGGCGGCAGAGCCGTAAGCAGAGAATTGGCCAGGTACCAGGGTTCAATTCCCGATGCGGCAGGGTCATGGACCAGGGTCAAAACGGACTTGATAATTCTCGCCTCGGTACCTGCTCTAACCAGGAACACACTCGGCAACTCTGGGCATTTAGCTTACCTCATCTCTACAACGGCCCCCCACAGACGCCGGGGATGCCTGGTTTCACCTTGGAGATACCCAGAAAGGAACTATCTCACAGGGAAAACCAGGACGGGTTCCCCAGCGGTCTTCAGCGCCAGGATACTCCATGGAGTCACAGTGCGCTTTACAAGTACACTTACATTTTTACATTTAAGGGCATCATCTTGCTTAAACTTCTACCCATTGGTTTACCCCTCATTAATCTAGACACCCACACTATAGAACGCACCGGGAAATGCACCCACTCCATCACCTACCCTCCTAACCTCACTAAAAAAGCAGCCAAAGGCTTCAAACACAACCTATTAAATCCCACCCGGAAACCCCTATCTCTGACCCCTACTTCTCTATGAACAAGGGGCTCATTAAGAACGATATCATATTCTACACGAAAAGGAGAGCTCAATGGAGAAAAGCCTTTATCGCTCTCTTTAAGGTTTCTAACTTAAAGAAAACTGCGCACGGTTTCACCCTATCTATCCTTACCTCCTTATTCTTTAATGCTGCTGCCACTATCTATCATAATGGTATCATCCTAATCCAATCCTCCAACCACAACCGTAATCTGATGGATCATATTTTTCCGCTCATTAAGGATAGAGTCACTCTTACTCTCCCCTTCTCCCCTTCACCTCACCTGGACTTCTACAATTCCCATCCTGCGACTGAAATAAATCAGAACTCCCAGATGACCCTACCCACCACAACTTTATCTTTAGACCCCAACGACAACCCACCCAACAACACTTTCCACCTTACAACCACCCCACTTCTTAACATCGCCAATTCACCCCCCATCCCCCACACCCTGCACTTTTGCACCCCCGCTCCCCCCTCCTCCACTTCTTCTTACAGCTCCTCCCCTGGACACATAAACCCTACACTTACCCCCACGGCTCTTGACACAGCCATATCTAATGAAACTACTTCACCGTACACTCCCTTGGTCCTCCCATCCAATGATGAATCCATCTTGCCTGATAACAGACTTGACCTGATATTATGAACCCTTCAACAAGTCAAATCAGACATACGAGCCCTTCAAGACCTTATCTTACAACAATCGAAGTCCACTTGTACTAAACAAAAATACAGCCCGTCCCCACACCCTAAGATCTCTAACCACATCCAACATCATCCTGCAAACTCCCAAACACATGGATCTCCACGTTGGATCACAGTCCCACACCCTAATGCCACATCCCGACCTATCGGGGGTTAAACCCTCTATCTGACTTAGACCTAATGGCCCTCCTCCAATCCTGCGATCTACCTTACCCTTTTCTCGACACGGGACCTCCAGTTAGCCCGCAATCTGACTCCCAAATTCATTCCATTCCGATCAACACAAACAGAGCCCCTAGACTCAATTCCAGAGGCATTGTGGAAAATAACCTCACTAGAATCCCCATCACAGCTGAACCTACCACTGTAAGCACCCAGCCACGTCTAAGATGTATACTCCTCAACTGCAGGTCCGCCTCCAGACATGCAGCTGATATTGCCGACTTACTTATCATGAACGAACCAGACATTATGATCCTGACGGAAACATGGCTAAATGAAACTTCTACTCCCATCCTGGACATCTTGTTACCTCCTAACTATGACATCACCAGACTTGACAGAACTGACAGGCCAGGCGGTGGGATAGCCTGCATACACCAGACCAACCTAACTGTGACCAATTCCAATGCCCCTGCTATATCATCCTGCGAATACCTATGCTTAAACATCGCCAACAACAGCAAACAAATCTGTTCTCTCCACACCTTCTACCATCCTCCGGGAGATAACCTCAATTTCATAGAACACTTCATGGACATATTAGCCTCAAATGACAATCAACATATTAAACACATTTTCTTAGGGGACTTTCACTGGGATGACCAGAACGACCCTGCGGTTAACCGTCTCAAAGCCTTCATCACAGACCTCAATCTCACTCAAATTTGCAACAGCCCTACACACAACAAGGGTGCAACGCTCAACCTAATTATCTCCACACAGCTAGACTCGATACTCTCATGCGACTGGTCTGACCACCATATATTTACTTTCCAAATCCTTGAATCCTTTAAACGACTCCCGACACAACCCCTGAGAACTAAGATCTGGAAGAGAAACCTGAAAAACATTGGATCTGACCTCTCATCCTTAGATAACGCAAACCCTCTCCGCCCCCCGGAAGACATGAATGATGTACAGGGACTGACAAATCACTACATTCACTCCATGAACAACCTGCTTGACAAAATGGCCCCATTACAACTGAAAAGAACCTCCTCAAAAGACTCTAAACCATGGTACGATGGGAGGCTAAATGATGACAGGCGCTCGCTTAGATTAATTGAACGCCGCTGGAGAGATACTCCCTCAACGGACCTCCTCTAAACTCTGAGAACATCCAGAAATGCCTATTTTAGAAAGATCAAAAAATCAAAAACAGATTTCTTCAGGTCTCAACTAGACCTTGCCAAGAACCGCCCCAAAAAGCTATTCGACCTTATCAAAACCCAAACTAAAAACCTACCTAATGCCCTCAATGCCAGCCTGCTCTCTCTACCCAACTGTGAGGAGTTTGCTTCCTTCTTCACCTCTAAGACAGAATCCATTAAATCGGACCTACACAAGGACCTTAAATCCATATCAGATTTGACTAAGAGCCCTTCTCTCCCCCTGGATGGTGCCCTAGCTAATATCCGGGCCATTATTTAAACCAAAAAACAATGCAACTGGGTCCCATTTTGACATTTACTCTGAAGACTCCCTATTAAAATCACTTAACACACTGAAGCCCTCCAATCACTTCACTGACCCGCTGCCTGCGAACTACCTAAAAGACTTCATTCCTCTCCTACTACCCAGCTGGACTAAGATCATTAACACTTCCCTCCTTCAAGGCTCCATCCCTGACATCTTGAAAATTGGGCAGGTCTCACCTATCCTTAAGAAAACCACGGCGGACCGCTCCGACCCCAACAACTATCGTCCGATATCTAATATCCCTCTGTTAGCTAAACTCCTGGAAAAATGTGTTAACATACATCTGAACAGTCACATTGATCGATACAACTTGCTGAACCAATTTCAATCAGGCTTCAAAGCAGGTCACAGCACTGAATCAGCCATGACTCATGTAGTAGACGACACGCTCAAAATCCTAGGCCAAAATGAAGCTTGTCTACTAATCCTACTCGACCTGTCATCAGCTTTTGACACCGTCAAACACGACAACCTACTTGACCTCCTGAAACACAGAATGGGAATATCTGGAAATGTATTTAACTGGTTCACCTCCTTCCTCCAAATTAGATCCCAAAGATTAAAGGTAAACCAATCCTTGTCCAACCCCATGCCAGTGACATTAGGAGTCCCTCAAGGCTCCTCTCTCACACCCACCTTGTTCAACCTTTTCATGGAACCTCTTACTGATCTCCTCAGCCTCACCAAAATACACTTCCACATGTACGCAGACGACACACAAATATACATCAAGATTCACTCACTAGAGGACATCAAATCGCTCAACAACACACTACAAAAAACCCAAACGTGGTTGGCAGAAAACCATCTGAAACTTAATTCTCTCAAAACGGAATTCCTTTTAATCGCCCCCCGAACAAAACCCACACTATCCTGGACTGGATGAAGCACCTAACAGCTCTAAATGGTCAAACGCTCACAGTCGACTCAGCGAAATCTCTGGGGATAAGGCTAGACAGTAACTTAAAGATGCAGAAACACATTAGCACCTCAACTAAAGGAGCTAACTTCCAACTAAAGACCCTGCGAAAACTGAAACCCTTTCTGCCTGCACACGATTTCAAACAAGCAGTTCAAGCCCTAGTAATCCCCCGAGTGGAATATGGAGCAGTTACCCTATGCGGCCTCCCAAGATCTTCAACAGCACCGTTAAGAGCCACAATCAATTCAGCCACGAGACTCATCACAGGATCTAAAAGAAACGCTCACATCTCCCCTGACTTGAGAGCCATCAACTGGCTTCCATTTGAAGCCAGAATTCACCTAAAAATCGCCTGCATGATGCACAAGGTCTTTTACCACAAAACCCCACAATACCTAGCACAGAAACTGGTTCTCTCTGCGGGCAACAGAGCCTCTAGGAGCGCCAAAACCCTTCTCCCACAACCTCAACGATTTGCCAAGAAAAAAACGTATAACCATTCCTTCTCTGGTATGGCTCCGAAGATATGGAACGCTTTGCCCAGTGAAACAAGAATGAACCCCTCCACTTCAAAAGAGAAGTGAAAGCTATCCTCATGGCTAAATGCACTTGAACTCTATGTCTACTCATTGTATTTCTTTTATTGTCTGTTGTCTGTGTATACTATACTTTGCCTTCTTCCAACCTGTAAAGCACTCTGATACTCACAAGAGTCTAGTTTGCGCTATATATAAAACCTTCAAAATAAATAAATAAATAAATAAATAAATAATGGGGGATGAGGGGGCGGGGCCGCAGGGGACGCAACAGCGGGAAATCAGCGAGGGAGAGCGGAAGGCAAGCGAAGGGGGACAGTGGGGGTAACAGAAAGGAAAGCTACAATGTGGAAGGGTTACTCACAGGGCTAATTACAGTGCAAAAGAAAACAGTACAATACAAGAGACAAAAAAAAATAAACCAAAAAAACAAGCAGAGCCAAGGCGGGCCTTGAACCCTGGATACAGCGGCAGGATCTGGCTGGGGGCACTGGCGCAGACAGGTGGAGCTGCACGGTGTGTGGAGCGACCTGCCTGGAGGCAGAGTTACGTCGCTCTTACTGCCACGCAGCGGCCGCAATAAATGGGGATGTGGGAGGGAGGTGCAGCTGGGAGGCGGGAGTGGGGAGGCCAATGGGGGATGAGGGGACAGGGCCACAGGGGACGCAGCGGTGGGAAATCGGCGAGGGAGAGCGAAAGGCAAGCGAAGGGGGGACAGTGGGGGTAACAGAAAGGAAAGCTACAATGTGGAAGGGCTATACACAGTGCAAAAGAAAATAGTACAATACAAGACACAAAAAAAATAAACCAAAGAAACCAAAAAAACGAGCAGAGCCAAGTAGGGCCTTGAACCCTGGATTCAGGGGCAGGATCTGGCTGGGGGCACTGGCGCAGACAGGTGGAGCTGCGCGGAGTGTGGAGCGACCTGCCAGGAACTCTGCTTACCTGACAGTAATGGAAATGTGCTGACAAAATGGCTGACACTTGGGACGGGTGTTTGGAGCACAAGGCCATGATGGGATTTGTGATGAACTCTGATTACAGGCACCAGTGTCAGACATCTTGATAGTACATTGCACCTTACTGTGAGGAAAGCAGAGTCCCGGGTGTTCTGTTTGGGCTGGCTGGGAAGGAGTGTGGGGGACAGGGCCTGATGGGAAATGTAGTCTGTGCAAACACTACTCATTCCAAACAGCACAACAAGCCCACCTGGAACTATGCTTAACTGACAGTGAGTGGAAATGTACTGGCAAGATAGATGACACTGGGGACTGCTGTGTGGACCACAAGGCCCTGATGGGATTTGTGACCAACTCAGACACCAGGCACAAGTGTCACACATCTTGATAATCTATTTCCAATACTGTCAGTAAAACATTCTGCCATGTGGTCAGTTTTCTCTGAGTGAGAAGAGTGTGTGTAGGACAGAGCCTGATGGGAGTTGGAGGAATGGAAAACACTCCTACACCCAGCACAAACACTTAATCTGAGTCTATGGCTACCTGACAGTGAAAGGAAGTGCACTAGCAAGATGGCTGACACTGTTGCATGGTGTTTGGTGCACAAGGCCTTGTTGGGATTTGGATTCAAGTTAAACACCATGTAGCAGTGTTAGCATCCTTGCTAGTACACTTCCCCTCACTGCTAATCAGCCACTGTCTCAGTGGAGTTTGCTGGGCTGGGTGGGAGGAGGATTATTTGGAATTGCCACAACTCACATCAGGCACTATCTAACATACACCTTCCCACCAACCACAGACATCCCAGCAGGAACTAACCTTACCCACAGCGTTTCTAAATGTACTAGCAGGATGCATGACACTGGGCACTGGTGTATGCATTTTCCAAAAATAACAACAGGGAAACATGCTCCAAACACCAGGCACCAGTGTCAGACATCTTTGTCACTACATATCCACTCACTCTCAGGAAAGCACATTTACAGGGGTGCTGTTCCTGTACTGTGGAATATGTGTGTGTAGTACAGGGCCTGATGGGAGATCTGTAAATTGAAAACACTCCGCCTCCCACATAGCCCTACAGGCCCACTATGATGCATGCTTACCTGACAGTGAGTGAGGCCAGCATCATGGATAAAGGAGGCCAATCAACCTACATAAACTCATCGTTAGGTTCAGTAGGCTATGTAATGGGTATGATTTGAGGGGCTTGGGACATTCACATCAATCATTGTGTCATTTCCGTACCCACAAGGTGAGCTGGGAACACCTCTGGAGCCAACCAGGACAGCCAGTCCCAGACTCTGGTCCACCCTGGGCTCTCCGGCGTAGATGTCTCTCAACCATCTTCTGACGATCAGGAGAACCTGGCCGATCAGGTTTGGATCACCCCACAGCACCAGCAGTGGCTACATAAGGATTCTCTGTGACCATTCCCGCCTCAGCTTAAAATACCGAGCTGACCCCTACCCTCACGGAAACAGCAGCCCGGGACACAACCGACAGCACAGCAACACAGGGCACTCTGGAGTTGGGGGACAACAACACCACTGTCAATGATGAAAAAGGCTTAGTGATGACTGGGCAACCAACAACTTGTGCTGCTCATGTAGGTAAGGGTGGTGGGAGGGGACGTGGGGACCGGGGCCATCATGCAGCTGGTCCTCTCCAAGATCCTCCACGCGTATGAGGATTGCCAAAGAGATTTTGGTCAGGTCGTTGGGATCCTCAGGACCATTGAACAGCAGCATGCAGCCCAAAATGAAAGACAAGTTCATGAGCAAAAAATTGATGACATGACAGCGGTGCACAGGGACTTTGAAACCTGCCTCAGCCAGATTGCTAACAACATGTCCACACCTCTGTGTGCCCACAACTTCCAGTGCAACAACATCTGCACAAACCACAGGGAGCGATGTGGACTCAGGCAAAGAGCCCCCAGCACCGCTGCTGCCTGCACCTGAGGGTCTCACCGAAAAACATACAAAGGGTCTTTGGAAGAAGAATCCTTGAGAGACAGATGGCTATGCTTTACCACCAGGAAGTGACAAACTGCTCCTGATATCCTCCATTGTGTGCCAAGCGTTCACTTTGTTGACTGTCATTAAACTGTTCCACAATGGCTGGAGAGTCTAAGTTGTACTTTGGATTAAAAAAACAGTGGATTTACTTTTGAAGACTTCATCTACAAACACTACCAACTCCTCTCTGCACTTTTGTTGTTGTTGTTGTTGTGAGCACACCACCATTGTGTAGAAATATCTCCTATCTTCATGCACAAAAATAAACGACTTTTCACCAAGGTACTTGCTCATGTCATGACTTAGAATACCAATGTACATGTTGTAATGAGCCACAAAATTACAAAGATGTAACTGTTAACAACATTCGTTGCATATCACTTCGAAAAAGTAAGCTAAGGGCTTGTGAGTAAATGTACCTTGACACAGCATTATATATGGAGACACAAGGTTATTACACAACCCGTAGTACTTGGTACAGATTCAATGGAAGTCTACTGTATACAAAACTATCTCCATTTACCAGCACAATCAACAAACTTTGTCAGCAAACCAAATCATCATGGCCCATTTTAGTAGATAAAAAGGTTTGGCGTTGTGTGATAACAGACAAGGCATACCTCAATGTGTAACACAGGTCCAGATACAACATGGCGCATTTACACAAAATAAGGTCACATGACACATGAACAAAATGAACACAGATTTAAAAAAAAAATCTGGTCAGAAGGTAGTGTGTGCCATGGATTTCCGCAACAGTTCAGTGTTGTAGTAATGTCACTACCTGATGGGTTTGGTGAGGACACAATTCTGCTGTTGACATGGCAAAATACCCTGGTAAGGAGAAACATAGAACAGAGTCAGTAACTCAGGAATAATGTTGCTTAATGTTACTAACTATCTCAGCTAAAGCATACAAATGTCAGTGTGAACACTAGCTAATATTGAGGGTAGCATTGTACATGTTAACCGGAAACTTTTATTGAGCAACTCTGTACAAACTCATGAAAATTAACATACACTCAGCAGCATACATACACATTTACAACAGCAACACCCAAACAAACATTTTGAGGTTGTCACCTCTCATTGAACACTTACATTCAGGTGAAGAAATTGCGGATAAGTTGTTGTGGAAAATCCCCACCATCAATCTCATCGTCACTGGCATCATGTCCCAAGCCTGAATCCTCCCTTGCTGGTGGCTGCTGGTCTCCGTCATTCAGTATTAGTTATGTTATGAGGTTTTATAGAGCGCACAGCTTCCCCGGTAAAGGGGAGTGCCAGCGCTGATAGGAGACAGAAATGGAGGCAAGCAACAGAAAGAGGTCTAAATTGAAGGGAAGAGGTGGGTCTTAATAGCCTTATGGAAAGCCAGGTAATTATCGATGCTGCGAATGTGTATAGGAAGTGAGTTCCTGAGTTTGGCTGTCAGTGTGTGGAAAGAGCGCCCACCAGGTCGTACCCTCCTTATCCGGAGAACAACTGCCAGGTGATGACCTATCGAGCAGAGTTGGCGAGTGGAGATGTATGATGAGAGCAGATTGGCCAAGATGCCAGGTGAGGAAAAATTCAAGATCTTAAACGCAATGCAGAGAGACTTTAACTCCACTTGTGAAGCTGATGAATAGCGCCTGTGGTGGGGCAGTTTCTAAGAAGACCAAGGAGAGTTCTGGCAGCTGCATTTTGGACCCTCTGTAGTCTCACAATTTCAGACTTGTTTGTCCCCAGGTAGAATGAGCTGGCCTATTCCAGTTTTGACAAAACGGAGGCCTGGACAAAAACCTGCCTGATGGATGGATCGAAAAAACCCAATAGCGGTTTGAATCCCCGTAGTATACCGAAACACGTCCCTGCCACCTTCTTAGTTTGGGCCTGGAAGCGGAGAGCCGAGGTGGCCCAAACACCTAGATTTTTCACCACCTTTTTGGAGTGGGGTGCACAGCCCAGGTTAGCAGGTCACCAGTATTCACTCCACAGCTCAGGATCTTTCCCTACCAGCAAGACCTCAGACTTGCTGGTATTGAGCTGGATGCATTCGGCAATCATCCACCCCGCGCCAGCAGCAAGATCGCTCCAAAACTTATGAGAGTCCTGCACACAGTCATCGGAGAGTGCAACTATCAACTGCGCATCATCTTCATATGATATTACTTTGAGCCCTCTGCTCCTGGCCACCGCTGCTAATGGTTGGACATATAGGTTGAAAAGCATTGGGCTCAGAGCTGAGCCCTGTGGCACGCCCTGTTTAATAGTATGAACCATGGAGGTGAAAGGGGGGGCTGTTACCTGGAAGTTCCTCTCAGAAAGAAAAGAGGTGAACCAGGCCAGTGCAGGGCCCACAATGCCTGCCTCCTCCAACCTTTGCAGTAAGATCTGGTGAGAGACCGTGTCGAACGCAGCACAGAGATCGAGTAAAATCAGTGCCGAAGTACATCCCTTATCCAGTGCAACCCTCAGAAGTTCGGTCACCACTAGGAGGGCTTACTCAGTCTGGCCTGGGTGGAGGCCATTCTGAGAGGTGTCAAGAATTTTTTTCTCCCGCAGAAAGCCTGTCAAGATGGAGTTTATGTAGGCCTCAGAGATCTTAGATGCCCACGGCAGGAGAGAGATAGGACGAAAGTTCTCAGGTTTGGCTGAACCGAGGGAAGGTTTTTTTAACAGGGGGACAACCCTCGCCTGCTTCCAAGTCCTGGGAACAACTGCCATAGACAGGGACATGTTAATCACCTGGCCCAGGGGTGTAAGATGCACAGTTAGCAGTTTCATTAATTGATCGGCTTCATGGGATCAGCAGGAGAGCCGGATTTAACCTTGCTGCATAGTGAGCGCAGCAGATCCTGGGAGATCGGCGGGAAGACGGCAAGCATGTGAGTGTGACGGGGTCTCCCTACAGGGTCAGGGCACATATCCACTTGAGGAAAGGTTTTATAGATGTTTTCCAAATTGTTGACAAAGAAGGTGGCGAGAGCCTCACACTGCTCATTCGACGTGATAGAGAACGCTGCAGATACCCCAGCTGATTTAAGATCTTTAAGTATGGAGAAAATACTCTTGGTGAGGTTACTGCTGCTCCTGATCCCGTCTGTAAAGTAGGCAGCCCGTTCTTTCTGGATAGCCCTGTGATATTTATTGATGGCCTCCTGATAACACCCTTTCTGGGTAGGGTCATAATCTCGTCCCCAAGCCCGCTCCAACCGCTTTACGCATGGTAGAGAGCCTGTCATTATACCAAGGACTAGATTTGGTGTTACAGCACTTAGACCGTTTAACAGGAATAAGTGTGTCCAGAGGGCGGAGGATCCAGTCGAATATCGCTTTGTCTGCAGCATCATCTGGCAGGCTGGGTGTGTTCATAGAGAGGAGGCGTGGAACTAGTCAAAATTTAATTTGTGCCAGGGGCGTTTGAGAGAGAGAGAGAGAATTTCTGGGGGACTCTCCGAGGGGGCTGTACCCCCGGAGTGTCTTGGAGATCAGATAATGGTCAGTCCAGCACACTGGGATGGGGGTAGTGAATGTGAGAGAGGAGAGGTTAGAGAAGACTGGATTTAGCAGATGGCCAGTAGAGTGTGTAGGGCCTAGAACCTGTTGGAACAACTCACAAGCCACTAGGTCAGTAGAGAAGTTGCCCACTTCTTAGTCATGGGGGTTGTCAAGATGCAAGTTCAGATCACCAATGACACTGAAATTGGAAGCTCTAATGGCCAGGGAACTAACTGTGTCAATTAGTGCAGTCCTAAGCTCCTTCAAAGGTCCAGGTGGACGATAAATCAGTAGGCCAGACATGGTATAGCTGGCTTTGAAGTGGAATTTCCTACCGGATTGCAATGTTGTGGAGCAAGAATGATGCTGTGATTATCTTGCACACCTTCAAGGGATCATATTGGAGTGCTCCTCCTGTGCGATCCAGACACTGGAACCTTGTTTTAAGGAGACCAAATGTCAGCTCAACCACTTGGCTGGTACGGCCCTGAGCCTCATTTAACCACACTTCTGCAGGGTTGACTGGGTTGCGAAAAGGTGTTAGAAACCAGGGAAGGTTTGGGTATCTAGAGTCACCTACATAGAACACAGAAACAAGTTCAGTTGTCTGACAACAGAGCACTATCTGACATGCAATCAACACACACTACAACATACACATACAACATCACCTACCAACAAGCCAGGCCCAGTCACGTTGCACCTGAGACAGCAAATTTGTGATGACGTTGTTTCTCAGGATATAGGCATCATGTGCTGAGCCAGGGAAACGTGCAAAGATGTGTGAGATCAACATGTCCGCCAAACACATCACCTGGACATTGATGGAGTGGAATTGTTTCCTGTTGCGGTAGACCTGTGGTGTTACCAAAGCAAAATTGGTTTCAGCAATTGCTCCAATGATGTGGGGTATATGTCCGAAGGCGTAGAATTTCCCCTTGAAGTCAGAAAAGTCACCTGGTGTTAGGAACTTGATGTACTGTTCCAGGTGATGGAGCAATGCCTCCAACACATCACACAGGACACGGCAGAACATTGTTTGTTACATTGCACCATATGTTGCCACAGTATACTGGAAATAATCAGTGGCAAAGAAATGTAAGGCATCCATAACCTTCACTTGAGGGTCAGTGTAGTCGGTAAGACCTCAGACCTCCTGGTCAGGGACCTGCCCTCTCCCCCGCGGATCTGCTGGTGTGCCATTACTGTAGTTGTGACGCTGCCCTGACTAGCAGGGTTTGAGTCTGCTCTTCGCCGTCCTTATTTATGTATCATGCCCCTGTTTATGTGCCTGTATTGTGCCTCTATTTTGTGACTTGTTCCTTGCATTTTGCCTTTCGTGCCTGCCTTGTACTCTGCTTTTTGTGTCCGCTGCCTTTTTCTTTTTCTCCGTCCCCACTTCACCACCGCTGCTGCCCCCGCGGCCCCTCACTGCATCCTCTTTCAGCACCCTACTGCGCTTTTCTTCCCCCCTCCCTATTTAATGGCAGTCGCTGCGAGGGTAGCGGAGCAGGACCTCTAACCTCCTGGTCAGGGACCTGTTCTCCCCCGCAGCTCCGCTGGTGTGCCGTTACTGCAGTTGTGATGCTACCCTGACTAGTAGGGTTTGAGTCCACTCTCCATTGACCCTATTTAGGTATTGTGCCCCTGTTTGTGAGCCTGTATGGTGCCTCTATTTTGTGACCTGTCTTGTACTGTGCTTTTTGTGCCTGCTGCCTTTTTCTTTTCCTCCGTGCCCACTTCACTGCCCTTTCCCACCGTTGCTGACCCTGCAGCCCCTCCCCCCACCATTTCCTGCTCCCAGCTGAACTTTCCCTCCCCATCACCTATTTAATGGTGGCTGCTGCGAGGGTAGCAGACCAAGGCCTCTGGCTTTCTGGTCAGGGACCTGCTCTCTCCCCCGCAGCTCGTTGGTCTGCTGTTACTGCTGTTGTGACACTGCCCGGACTAGCAGGGTTCAAGTCTGCTCTCCACTGACCCTATTTAGGTATCGTGCCCTGTTTGTGAGCCTGTATTGTGCCTCTATTTTGTGACTTGTTCCTTGCATTTTGCCTTTTGTGCCTGCCTTTAACTCTGCTTTTTGTGCCTGCTACCTTTTTCTTTTCCTCCGTGCCCATTTCACCACCCTTTCCCACAGCTTCTCACTTCCCGCTCCCAGCTGCGCTTTCCCTCCTCCTCCCCTATTTAATGGGACGCACTCAGCGGGCGCCCTCGCCAAAGGCAGCCCATCTGCACCTGACCACGACCCAACCAGTGCCAGGGATCCTGGCTCACCGACCATCCGCCGCTGTGACTCAGCTGCACTCCTCACACTCAACCCCAGAAGGAGCAACAACTGCCAGCTGTTTATGCCGAGAACCACCCACGGTCAGTTCTCCTGCCGTCACTGCCGCCAGACCTTCACCACCGACTGCATTCCCATGGTCACTGCAGTGACACCGAATGCCAACACCTCAGAAGCCCTGAGGTGAATCCTCCTCCACGTGCACTCCCTACACAGACACGCCGTAGAGATCTGGGACCTCCTCGATACCCTCTCACCAGGCGCCTTTTTAACAGAAATCGGGACCAATGCCTTCTCTGCCCCCGTCATCACCACTGCCATCCCTGACAGATACCAGACGCAGAAGAAGGACCGCACAAACCACCCAGGAGGAGGACTCGCCATCTTACACAAGAGCTCCCTCTGACTCTCCACCTCGAAAGACTCCTTCTCAACCACCGAACACCTTCCCTTCCAGGTCCAGACCAGCCCTAGAACCACACTTTGTGGCACCCTCGCCTACAGACTCCCCGGCATGTGCTTCATTCGCCACCACCATCACCAACCTCATCACATCCCACACCATCGCCTTCATGGACTACATACTCATCAGAGACTTGAACTTTCACCTTGACAACCCCAGCGACCCCAACTCCACCACCCTCCTGGATAACCTCACCAACATCGGACTGAAACAACTCGTCACCACACCCACCCACAAGCAGGACACACCCTCGACCCCATCTTTGCAGGAGGTAACAACATCCACTTCTGCCACACAATGCAACCCCCATGGACAAACCACCATTGCATACACTCCCTGGTCAACAAACCCACGCCGCCCAAACCTGCCCTGCGCCCTCCATCAACGAACAATTGCGCCTTCGTCAGGAATTGCCACAGATTACCTGAGAACAATAGATTAAAAAATACACACTGACAATCAATTTTATTTCTCATTTTTTGAGTAAAAACACAACAAATATATTTTATGCCTCCATTTTTAAAAAAACAACTATTGCTAAAACGAATATGTAGTGATCGAAGTTAAAGAGATGAAAAGTGACTTATAAAAACATAAGAAAATACAGTGACTTACCAAAAAAGAAAACAAGTCAGGTAGTCTCACTTCCAAAATCCTCCTAGTGTTAAAGATTCCTATAATAATGCTTGCTTTCAAAATTATTTGATGGCCTTCTCTTGTATAGAGGTTGATATATTGAATAAGGTATATAGGATGGGTTCCAATCTGCAATAATCAACATGATTCATTAAGGTAGAAATTCTGATTTGTTAATCCATATGATTTCATGAAAGCAGAAATATTTACCCTCAATCCGTGCTTCACGTATTTCTATCTATATATATTTATTTCTTTAGAGCTTCTGCCGCTTCATGAAACAGTAGTATTTAATTTGTGTTATCTACAAAATAAAAACACAGTTTTATTGAAATCCTTTCTTACATTGAATTTGAACAGACGTACCGACAAATTAAAGTATTTTCTTGTCGGAAATTTACAAAATTATACTTTCAGATAGTTATTTTGTCTCAATAGTGGCATTACTCATTTTAGTATCTCTCTGTCACAATTTGTGACAATAATACAAAGCGTGCAGAGAATATTGAAGAAACATTTCATTTCCTATATGTATGGTTTTAAGATCCAGATACCATTGCCGCCATTTTATTAGTGTTTCATACTGTCCTACTTTGTTTAAAGATAATACTGCACTAAAACATTTAGGTCAAATCCGTAAAACTTCTTGTTTCTTACAAAGTATGACAAAATATATGTATATCTTACCGAGTTCCGGATAAGATTACGTGAAAATTTCTTAGTGACGGTCCATATTGATAGCGACGGACCTTAGTTTTTTAATGTTAAATTCCTAAAACGGGAGAGGCAAAACAGAAGAAGAGAAAGAACCAAGCTTACAATCCTCCTCTCTTTAAATATGGCATACTAAATACTGTGGTACTTTGTTTATTTTCGACTACTAATTTCTTCCTACCTATTCCTTAAAGAACCATCAACGGTAAAAATTCCATTCAAAGTGGCCAAGAGCATCTCGTAAGTCTTGCTTTCTTCATCAATTTCAAAAGACTATCTCACTCATTTAAATGGTGGAAGTTTACTCTACTTCCTGTCAGGTGACATGTACGGGCCGTCGTGACGTAATTGTCACGCACCATGTGATAATTCTTACACTTTATTAAAAATGAATCTCACATCCTAATTTGTTTTGAACTGAATTTTATTGGTTCTCATTATGGCCTAAACTTTAGGAAACCGAGTCCATTTGAATGTACAATCTGAGTGAAAAATATTATGTGTATAGAATTACCAGTTATTGTTTCAAATACTTAATAACCTGAATGAAATTCAAACCTATTTTTCCTCTCAACTCCAGTTGAATCAAATAGGGTCAACTAGAATTACATTATTGGATCCTATTTTTATACTAGGATGATATTTTGATGATGCGAGTTCCTCCTTTGTTAGTTATTTAAAGCTCAACCTTATTAATCTATGTACTATGTTGACACCGAGGAACGTACAGGGCGATTTAAAGTGTCCTAAACTGGATGCTTCTTACATTTTATTAAGAACGATTTTCACGTCCTAAATTATTTTACTGAATTTTGCTGGTTCTCATTGTGGCCTAAACTGGTATTGGAGTCCATTAAAATATACAACTATATGAATAGAACATATTGTATGTATAAAATTACAAATTATTGTTTTTTAAAACTAAATGACCTGAATAAGATTCAAACCTATTTCTTTTCTCGACTCCAGTTCATTCAAAATGGACCCACTATAAATCCATTATTGAGTACCAATCAATTGTTTATGTTGAGACTTATCTTTAAAAGAAATGAGAACCTGAACAGCACTCTTATATAATTGCATGTTCCCAAGGTAGTTCATTGTTTAATCCTTTTTTAAAAGTGTTAAGAGAGAAGATCCAATATACCTCTCTTTTTTTACAAATTTGCATACAACCTTTATCTTCTTGTGTATGGATCTTTTCCAATATTCTCCATCGCATGTCTTCTGGTTTATGTTTAAGGTCTATATATTGCTTGACTAGGGGTGCAGTTAGTTTAGCTGCCCTAATAGCAGAGCGGTGTTCAGCAATTCTTATCTGAACAGGTCGCGATGTCTCACCAACATAGCCTAATTGGCATGGACATGAAATGAAGTAGATCACATTTTGTGTCTTGCAATTTCATAGTTGTTGTGCCTGTATAGCGAAACCATTATGTATCAGAGTTTCTCCTTCTATAATGGTCTCACAGGATTTACAAGATGAACATTTCACAGTTCATTAATAGGTACACTACCATTAATGTTTTTTTTAATAAACTGTGGTCTAGAGGAATGGGAACTGTATCGTGAATGTACAAATGCCTGCACAACACCGGACCCCAATACCTCAACGAGAGAATCTCCTTCCACGTACCCAAGAGAAAACTCTGATCACCCGACCTTGCCTTTGCCGAAACCCCGTGCATCCACAAAGCCAGAACAGGTTGAAGAACCTTCTCAAACATCGTGGCCAAGACCTGGAACGAACTCCTGATCGACATCAGACGCGCCCCCTCCCTGGACACCTTCAGGAAGATGCTCAAGACCTAGCTCTTCAACTGAACGGAGCTGCTATCCCTCTCCAGTGCCTTGAGACCGTCACTGGCAAGTAGCATGCTTACAATCCAATTGATTGATTGATTGATTGATTGATTTATTGATATGTGCGACCAGGCATCAAATCTTGTGTCAACTGCTCAGCCAACTGTTCAATTATTGGCCTGGTGAAACGATATTTTCAAATTGTGTCACGTTCCTCCATGGTCTGCAGATCTGGGAAGGGCCTGTAGACTGGTGGTCATCTGTGATACCTATGTGTAGAGTGTAAACACAATTGTTGGTAGATACAAATAGACAGGATAACATGCATTAATACAAACAGAACATGAAATATGAGCACAAATTATACTATATATTTGAAATACACGTTTAAATGAATAAGATCAATCTTAGATACATATCACAGCATTATGACCCATTCCAGATCTGTTACCACGGTATGGTCACACAGCAATTTGAGTGCCATAGTGACACATTCACTAGTGTCCATCACCGTTCATGTTAATCTAGCATCACATACTAAACAACACAACACCAAATAAGATGAGATATTGGTTTGTGAGAACAATTACACGCTTAAAATGAACCCACATTCGGATCAAGAAATGCCAGATATGTGGAACGCCATATGCATACCGCGTCTCACTCTAAACATTATACACACTACTTTCACAGGGTTAGGTCTGCATCACACATACAATTACATACACAAACCAATAACTATGTAGGAGTTGCATATATGACGCCTTCATACACTTGAGACTGGCACAACAAAGATACACTGGTAAATCACACAACAAACTCATTCTGTTTTGGCTGCATATTGCCACAGTCTACTCAGTCAAAGGTAAATGCTTTAACCATGAATTACACACAAAACATTTAGAGTCAGATTTCACACTGATTGCACACTGGGTCGCACAGTCACCAACTGCAGTAAATATGAAAGGATAGGCTTGTACATCCCCATAAAGTCACCTGAACTGTGACCAAGCCTAGGAGGGTTTATGGAGAACTTATGAATCATGTTGTTATTAGCCACAAATTCAGTGTGTCACGTACCTCTCAGAGTTAGCTCCTCAGGGAGTGTGAGCTATTCATATAAAGGTTCATTTCATCTTGAAAAACCTGCCTCCACACATGTAATGCTCAAAAATAAAACAATCACAGAAGTGTCTGCCCTGCTGACCAATTATTCAAAGGATGCGGAAGCCACATCAGAACCAATTAGGATACAGCCACTGGCTGCAAGTTCTTATGGTGATAGACACAGGTGAGTATATAAAGGAAGCGGTAGCCGCACCTGAACCAATTGGGACACAGCCATTGGCTGAAAGTTGTTATGGTGACAGACGCGGGTGGGCATTCAAATGATGCGGTAGCTGCATCTGAACCGATTCGGACACAGCCATTGGCTGAAAGTTGTTATGGTGACAGACACATGTTCCAACTCCTATCCTCATTGCATGGAAACTGACTCAATAGTCTCCCATCACCAATGTATCAAAGTCACACGTGGGCAGATGATGAGTTTTTGAACGTTGCGGTAGGCGTGTTGTCTGCAGGCAATGTTATGCAATGGACCGATTCGTAAAATGCGACCAACGCAAACCTATCACTTTGGCTGCATGGATTTAAGACCGCCTCTGCTGCTTAGATATATCTGTCCGTTCCCTTGAGAATTCACTTGCTTGCTGTGAGAAGTTGGCCTGATGTATGATGTCACTAGTTATAGTGTACACCTTATATCAGTCCAAATACCCTTATGGTGATTGGTTGTAAAGTCAACCTTATAGACCAGCTATCCTAGTGGTAGCATGGACAAGAGCAGTCTTAGGCTAAACTCTGAATGGCATGTGAAGCCAGCTGTGATACCATATATAATCCCTTGAATACCAAATGAAAGGACACCACAACAGATATATATATAAAATAAAGTGTATTTATTCTAAACAAACCCTCAGCACTCCTTATGAGATTAGAGGTAAGTACAACACAGTCTTATTTAAGCATACATTAAGTCACACAGGTAAGTAATACAGTTAGGCCCTAGGGGCCACGCAAACCATATACTAAGTAAGTGATATAAGAACCACTGTCACGGAAATAGAATAGGCCTAGGCCTAGGGAATCGCTGGGGCTACACTACACTAGCGTTAGTTAGGAAGTGGGAGGCCCACGGGATTCGTGTGCAGAGTGGAAACACTCACGCGTAATGCGTAAAAGTCAATAGCAATAGTACAGTTTAGAAAACGGTAGATTTAGGACACTTCCGGAGTAGCTAGGAAGTTGAGACTTGAAAACTAGACACTAGGATAGTCACTATCCTGATGAGCACCGGAGTACCCAAGTTACCTAGCCCACAGGCTGCGGGTGCATAGGGGTGAAGATGCGTCGTTTTCGTCGTCGACTCCTATGGATGCCTGAAGAAAGATGCTGACAGGCAGTCAGTGAAGACTGTCCGGTGGATCCCAAGGCTGGGATCAAGAAGAGAAGAAACCTGCAAGCAGAAGGGACAGAGTCAAGGTCACTAGCCAGTGACCACGTGGAACCAGGAAGGAACCAGGCGATGTCGTGAAGATTGCAGGTGAAGGTGAAGCTTGTCGCTGCAGCCAGGAGGACCAGGAAGCGTTAAGGACGACCAGGACCAGGAGGCGAGCTGTCCCACGAAGGCTCTTGCTGTCGGCGGCGTCGAAGTTGGACTAGGACTCACCAAGCCTTGGCAAGCGGAACCCACGAAGAACGAAGGACTTGCTTCTGGTGCAGACCAGGAAGGTCTGGGGTGCTTCTTCTTTGCAGAGAAGCGGGAGCCAGTCTGGAGGAGCCAAACCAGCGCAGAAGATTTCAGGGTGCGTCGTCACAAAGGCCACTAGCCAGCGGGCAAGCAACTGGACAGACGTGGCAAGCAGGAAAATGCTGAA
The DNA here is from genome assembly GCF_964204655.1 of Triturus cristatus. NCBI lineage: Eukaryota > Metazoa > Chordata > Amphibia > Caudata > Salamandridae > Triturus > Triturus cristatus. The sequence continues at coordinate 343,045,692 of NC_140587.1, read as the reverse complement.
GGGCCCCACGCAGGACTCGTGGAGTGTGGGGGGCTGATCTTCGGTGCAGATGGTGCTTGAGGTTGGGGCTTCTCAATCCCCGGTGCACAACTTCGAGGGTACCTCAGAAGCTGCGCTGTAAGTTACTAGCCACTTTTTCCAGGTAGCCGGTCCCACGTCGCTTGTCGCCTCCACGGATCTCAGCTCTGCTGCAGATGTGGATGAGGGTCGGAGAAGTCTGGAAGTCAAGGCTCTGGTCGGGCTCTGCAGTCAGTTCCTCGTAGAACGGTCGCAAAGCAAAGGGTAGTCTCTTGATGGTGCCTGTTTGCACAGGGTAGCCACTCCTTGGCTACAAGGGAGATTCTTCAGTCTTCTTCTTTCGTCGAATGTCGAAGGTCCAGAGTTTCTGTTCAGTTTTGCAGGTTCAGGATAATCTAAAGTCTTGAGGCCCAACTCCCACTCTTATACTAATCTGGGGGGCTGGGATACCTGCTAGGTCACGCCTTATGGGTGGGACCTGGGAGGGGGTGGTTACACCCACTTCCCTTTGTCCAGTTTCGCGCCAGAGCTGGGGCTGGAGTGCCCCAGCGCCGGTTTGAACTGGACTTTGCAAGGAACACCTTGTGTGCCCCAGGCATGTCTCATTCCTTTCAGCCCACCCTGCCCCAATACACTAAAGGCTGTCTGGGGAGGTGCTAGCACCTCCCCAAGCAGGAAACCTATTGTCCAGGCCTCCCTGGCTGGGATCACTCCCAGCAGCAGGAGGTCAGACTTGTGTCTGTGGCAGCAGCATCCATTTTGTGATGCTGAGGCTTTGGTTAGAGTTAAACAGCAAAGTAGGATCTTAACATGTCTCTCCCTCTAGAAGGGAGGGATAATATCCTCATCACCAGAAATGGTATGGGGGTATTATTCCAAAGTGTTAGACACCTTACACGACATGTTTTGATAAAGCCAAACCATAGTTACCATAACCGTTTAAGATTATAAGGCACTTTAAGAGTATATGGTAGGCTATATCATAGAACAGCTATAAGGACTTGGTTCCGAAAGCTGCAGACAGGCTCAGCTCATGCTAGAGCACCATCTCACATGTTACCAAGCACTCTGCCTCCAGGATTGTTAAGGCCTGCCATAGGAGTGACTGATAGGTACACATGTGTCTATATATAAGGGTAGATGTAGGCATACTATACCTAAGCAAGGGGTGATTACACGACCTTGCCCCAGCTGAGTGATCAGCCAGTTGTGTCTGATTGGAAGGCCAGACCAGGGGTGGCATAATACATGCTGCAGCCCCTGGGAGGCCTAGGGTACACCTATGCCCTGGGTACCTAGGGTACACTGTACAGGGTCCAATAAGGTGATCCTTACCAATTGGTTATGTACCTAGGGTACATGGAGTCCATTTTACAGAGAGAGCAGACAGCCTGAGACCCTGAATGGCAGGATCTCAGGCCAACTAAGTCGAAAAACCAGCTAGACACTAGGCAAAAAGTTGGGGGTAACCATAGTCAGATATCCACCTTCCTACACTTGCACTACCAGCATCATTCCTGCACCTCCCCATCTCTCTGCTGCTGTTACAACATCCTCTGGGAGCTAGTATAGAATGTACATTGTACGGGGGCCCCAGCTTTCGCTGAGGAAGAGAACCAGGCCCTGCTAGACACATTCTTGCAACTGTACAGCCAGCTGTATAGCAAACAAGAGGAGCAGGTGAGGGATGATTACACTGCATTTTCATTGGACATGTGCAATTACCATGCACTACTAGCATTAGGAATCTCATAGGCAAGCATCTAAATTGTGTTTTTGTAAGTTTAATAGTGTGTAGGGAACTGTTCTGGGCAGGTTCACTGGTGCAGACGTGTGTGTTCTCATGGGATGGAGTCATCATTGAACACAGGACAACTGCACATAATGCCAATTACCTACCCCTTAGACATTGTTGCCAATCTGACCATGACCTATATGTACTAGTGTCTGACTCGGAAACATGTTCAATGTGAACTAAGGGTCTGTCACCAAGTTATCCTTACAGGTCAACTCCCATGAGCAGGCCAAGATGTGGAGGCCCATCACCCGGAAGGTGCGCAATGTGGGGTTGGACACTCTGCACGCCCGTCATTGCAGCAGGAGGTGGCAGGACCTTTGTGGCTGGACCAAGAAGATCACTGAAGTCCAACTGAGCATGTCACTTCCAAGCAAGAGGGGCGGCTGCCAATCCCTGACCCTACATGCTCCCTTTCCTAGCAGTGGTCTTCCCTGACCTGGATGGGCAGTTGAAAGTCAAACAGCAGCAAGGAAGGGGTGAGATGTATCTTGTTGCACAGTTTTCTTTAGCCATGCATGTTGTAGTACCTTAGCCTGCCGGAGCTTTTACAGGTCGGAAGTGAGCCAAACCCACTTTTAATGTTTAAACGATGCATATGCAGAAGGATCATTAGATTCACAGTTGTGCCCCTTTCATTGGGGACATTTAAGGAAGTTATGTTTAGGGTAGTGACAGCAGTTCTATGCTCATGTGATCAGCACAAATTACAAAAACTTGTGCATGGGGATAACCTTAAGAAGTAATGGCATAGCTCGATATGTGTTAGCACATTGATTAATGTGCGAGCCTGTTCTCAGTGTGGTTTCAACAAATCTGTGAAGTATGTTGTCATTGGAGCACGGAAGTATGGCAAGTTCATGCTATACATCCCAGCAGCATGTGTTGTCTATTTTGAGGCCTTGGTGAGTTTTGCATGCTCAGTGTGCCAAGGTTTGGTCCCAGTCATGCTGCTCAGTATAATCAAATGTATCCCATTGGATAATCACAGCCATGCTAACTCTGGTCACATGTCAAACTGGCTTTACACACGATGATGTGGGATATTCCATTCTCTCCATTCAAAAGAGTGAGTCCATGTGTGTGACTCTGTAACATGCCATTCAGTGTCAAACACAGGTGGTAACTGGTGGAAACATGGCTGAAATTGTAAGGAATGATGTTAGATACACATTTACAACCATTGACATATGTGTAAATGCTCTTGACTATTCATACTTGAGGGTTTTGTAAACCGTATGTATGATGCAACACTGTCTTATTGAGAGATGTCAAATGTGCATCATTTCGGAGCAAGTTACCAAAATGAAATTGCAAAAAGAGCAATGTAAGCTGTACAAAGTGTGCAATATGTCTAATTGAAGTGTGGGACAACCAGACTTGGGCCATACAAATGGGGACTTCGGCAGTCTAGAAAGGATTGGTACACAGTGTTGACTGGACTCATGAAGAATAGAGGTTCAGTATTAATATTCTGTACAGACAATGCACCCAGACGTGCCAATGGCATGGTGTTCAACCTAAAACATTGTGAAGATGCAGTCATCGGACTTGGAAGTACGTTGACCGTTGTTCACATCTGAAAATGGTGAGCTGTTTCCAATGTACAAAGCATTCAGATTTATCTTCATGACACTGTGCATAGATGACACAAGACAGTGTTGCACATGCCTATCACCCTAGCTGCGCCTACTACCTTGGTGTCTCCACAATAAGAGTCAGATGTGTGACCTGACAGTAGAGAACCTAAGTTACAGTACAAATGAGCATAATCACTGTTATCTGTGTAACATGACTAACGCAATGATTATACAATAATAAACTTTGACAAGGAAGTCATTTGACCTGTAACAATAGAGCCAATGGTTCCCAATTTGATGACTAGGGATTGCAGAATGGATACCGTGTCTCAATTCAATAAGGTGAATCCTATTCCCATTGTGAGCTCTAAACTCCCTTGCAGGAAATGAGACAGGCATGTCAGGACACAAGACCGTCATGAGCAAAAGACGATACATCACTTGCTATATAGTGAAGTAGTTGACATTGTGGTTGTAGCATTTGATTTTGATACACCCACTGTTGCAGATAACATCGGTATGAGGGACCGATGATTAACTGGCAGACTAACAAGTGCAGTGTATGTAAATATAGCAAGAGGTAATAGCAGTAGTCAATATGATGTATTTGTTTGATCTGTGAAGATATGTGATGTTATCTATGTGTCAAATACAAAAGGATGACTTATTTGATTCTTTTTCTTTCTTGTTCACAGCATCAAAAGTGGCCAGCGGAAGAGAAAGTGCCACAGATGTAGGGGGAGTAGTTTGTCAGTCTGGGTCCAGTGATGAGTCAGAGGAGGAGGGACCCAGTGGCGCAGAGGGTGAGGGGAGCCTCGCTGAGGGCAGCTCGGAGACAAAATCAGCAGACTCTGAAGCAGAGTACAGCTACAGTGAAGACTCCCTTGTGGTGGTGCAGGACACAGGGACTGGATCCTCAACATCAAATTCCACCACCACCACTACCATCCCCACCCTCCCAGCTGCTCCCTATCCCTGCACATCCCATCCCCATCCCTCTGTTGTTGAGTTTCTCTGCTAGGTCCAGTGATTGTTATTGGAGGTCCTCAATATTGCTGCTATTCCTTCTGATCAGGAGGAATTGGCCATATGGTAGGTTTTCTCTGAGTGAGCGTGAGCGTGAGTGGAAGCTGTCAAATTTGAGAAGCAAGTTTCTGGCTATGTGTTTGTAGAAAGGGGTAGTTTGTAAGGAGCCTTCTTTTGCTTCAATCAGCAGGTCCAAAAACACCACTTGCCTTTTGTCCACTGTGCTGGCAAAGTGTAAATAGGGGTCCCGGCTGTTGAGCCATGTGAGGAAGGTGGCAAGGGTGTCTTCTTGGCCCACCCATATCATCAAGATGTCATTGATGAAGCAGCACCAAAATCTTATGTTTGCTTTGAAAGGGGTGTGTGGTGTCAGGATATGTGTAGTTTCGAAGTTGTACACATAGATGCCTGCCACACTAGGGGTGAATGTCAACAACAGAGGTTAACCTAAGAAAATTAAAGGCACCTCAAAGAAAAGAGCACGGAATCAGAACAGGAAAGCTTTATTAGAAAAGAACCAAAGAGCTGACACAACCATCCCTCTGACGTGTGTAACCACTTACAACATCGTCTCAAACAAAATGACCAAAATCATCAACAAGTATTGGAGAATTCTCAACACGGGCAAACTAAAGTGGGAGAAGCCATTAATTCCCTTCAAAAGAGTAGACCGCTTAAGTGACCACCTGATCTCTACATGCCCGAGACAAACCAACAAACCCAGGGACAACACTGTCCTGAACGTGTAGGGCCTTCCAAATGTGACCAGCCATTTTCCATGTGGCAACTGCTGCGTATGCCACCTCACCACAAGCACTAATACTCTGGAATTGGATCATTGGAACTTGGTTTTTAAAAAAACATACTAACTGTAACTCCACTCATGTCATATACATGATAGAGTGCCCGTGTGGCCTCGGATATATCGGCATGACGAGCAGAAAAATAAGGATCAGAATCGGAGAACATAGAAGCAACATACTTTGCAACAGGAACACCACCAGAATGACGGACCACTACATTAAAACAGGACATACCCCTAATTACTTAAGATGGGTTGTCATAGAACAAATCAAAGTCACAGCCAGTACAGGGGATAACCTATCACTGCAGAAGGACTCATAAGATCTGGTTGAATGATACTATCCCTTGGAATAGGCTTAACAACCGCTGACCATGCACGCACCCCACCGCCAGTACACATTTACGATTGGCTCATTGACCACCCTTAGAATGCAAAGGATATACTGCTAATATATCGAGTTAGAGGCAGATTTCTCAAGCCACCAATGAGTCTAACATCGAAATGTCATCATCCCCAAAAGGAAGAGCCGTGCATCCTGGTATATACACGGAAACAAACAATAAGTGACATATGGTTATGAGTACGAGCAACTAACCTCTGACATAATGAAACTGAGTCTGTCTTAAACCCACTGACAGACATGCTCATTGGATACACTCAACACATGGTATAACCAATAGCATCCTACAATACACACATAAAAAGGGTGGCCATATCATCATTAGACAGCTCTAGGGGGCCACACCATAATTAGGAACTTTGTCCTCATTGAGCAGCTTGTAACACCTCATAACATAAAATAACCAGCCAGGAAGACCATCACTCTAACGTAACACGAACAGTAACACCAAGCACAAATGGTTCCGTGTCTATCCAATCCCTGTACGTAGTCCGCAGGCGCTAATACGCCATACACACTCCCACCCCATAACTATATTTATTTCATGTCTGCAGCATTTGTTTCCTTTTACACTTTTGAAACAAATGTTTTCCGAGCAGTTTTGACACCGCACTGCTCGACGATGGAGGCATAGGGCCCGATTCACAGAACAAACTTAAGACTAAATCCTAAACTTAGTACCATTCTGGTATTCACAGAATGCACCTAGTACTTCTGGTATTCACAGAATGAACTTACTACTTTTGCTATTCACAGAATGAACTTAGTACTTTTGCTATTCACAGAATGGATTTACGACTCCTAAACTTACGTCCGCACTCGGGCCGGAAATTCCGGCCCGGAGGCGGAGCTTCCGGCCCGGAGGCGGGGCTTCCGGGCCGGAGGCGGAGCTTCCGGCCCGGAGGCGGAGCTTCCGGCCCAGAGGTGGAGATTTCAGCCATAGCTAAATCGGCCAGAATCCCCACCTCCGGGCCGGAAGCTCCGCCTCCGGCCCGGAAGCCCCGCCTCCGGGCCGGAAGCTCCGCCTCCGGGCCGGAAGCTCCGCCTCCGGGCCGGAATTTCCGGCCCGAGTGCGGACGTAAGTTTAGGAGTCGTAAATCCATTCTGTGAATAGCAAAAGTACTAAGTTCATTCTGTGAATAGCAAAAGTAGTAAGTTCATTCTGTGAATACCAGAAGTACTAGGTGCATTCTGTGAATACCAGAATGGTACTAAGTTTAGGATTTAGTCTTAAGTTTGTTCTGTGAATTGGGCCCATAGTCTGTCTTTCCTCTTTTCCATAACCATGCCTGAGTGATGACGTGACCCCGCACCCGTGTGATGACACGATCACTCGAAACAATGGCAACAGATGGCGGGAGACCGCACATATAATGCCAGTCTCCGGACCTGCCCCACATCGACAGAACCCCGATCCGAGGCTGCAACAGATACTACCAGAGGGCAGAAAACCTTGACGAAGTAAGTGGGGCTCCCGGGCCCAAACTCCGGACCAAAACGAAGGGTATCCCGAGTAACAGATTCACTCCAGTATTCTGTCACTTCCTTCTTTTTCTCATTTTTTCTCATATTTTCAGCGTGTGACTACAGGTCCTGCCCCCTTGCGGGATTCATGCTGTACATGCAAATTCACCATAGTAAGCATCTCTTCATAATCATCAAACCCGCACTAATTCAGCAGCTGCAGATATTATCACATTAGCACATACAAATAATGTTAGTAAACTCGACGCACGCACGGGTGAAACATAGTGTCAACACCTCATAAATCGATAAACAACTGAGTATGGTACGGCATGTGACAGGCATGTGACACACATGAGTGCATGAGGTTCTCATGCTAAAGCCACTAAATGTCTATAATTATGTTTTTGTGATTTGTCTGTTTCCTTCCTTTTTTACAGCATAACCAGGAGGATACAGTCCCCCTCCTTTTTCTCAATCACACCTTAGTGTGCGCGATACTTTTTTACTCACTTGACCAAGTAGACTCCACCTGACCAACACATGTTTTTTTAATACACATCACCCCACAGGTCCTGAAGAAAGCCATCATATTAAAGAGACCGGCTGAAACATCAGAATCATAATAGCAAACTCTACACATATCCGCACTTTTCCATTTTAACCCTTCCATAGGGCCCATCAAAAAAATCATTTTTTGTTCCTAAAACTGACCCTAAAGGCAGTTTTAATATCTCTTCCACTGCACTATACTACACAAAAAACCTGCTCCGCTGTAGTCCAGGCGTCGTAGCACACCCGAGGTCAACTCAGCACCTTCGGTGGGACCCGATGATGAAGCATGCCACCAACTAGGTTGGTGGGTGAGGGTTTTCATAAGAAACCGATAGGTTACCCACAACATAAACGTAAGGCTTTAAGGGTGTGAGCCAGTTCGTTTGATCATTATACCAAGAAAATATATACAGGGCAGCCACTGATCACTGTAGCAAGTTGAATGTAAATGGGCATTTTAACACAATTCTACATAAAAGGCACAATGTGAAAATAACCATCCAATATATAATCCTACCCTAAAAGAATGGTTCAGTTAATTTCATTCCCAATGTAACCATGGTCATTTAGATTGGGACTCATCTGCCACACCTATACATGTGTACCAATGCCAAACAACAGTTTTCCTCTCTCATACTCTACTGTGCACATGCAAGTGACACGTATTCCACTAAATAACCAATAAGATCCATAAAGCAATGCACTCTTATCATCCATCCCACCCCAACTAATTGCACACCCTATTCAGATGCTGACAGTGCATAATTTGAGCCAGTGGTTTCCAGTGCTCGGCACCGGAACTTAATTGTTAACATTGGCTCTAGTGACAGTCTACCAAATGGTGAAGCTGCCTGTCTAATTTTGAGATCAGCACAACAAGTGTTTAATAATTAAATATACATTCAGAGAGAATAATACCTATCGCTCACATCATTATTATAGCTTTGGGTGGCCTGGAATAGTCTGAATTGTAACACTTGTAGGACTGTGACCACTAGTTGTGGTGTTGGTACTGTCACTAATCTATTCTAAATAGAACCCATAAAGAGTTCCTCTAGAGAAGAGAGAGTAAGAGTTGAACCTCTCTTAAAGAGTAGTTCTGGAAACTCAATCATGTTCCCTACAGCTGCAGGACCAACTGTAAATAAAAGTGTGACCCTTGCAGTAGCATTGATCAATAATAATTCAACAGTCATCAGTCACCTCAGGGAAATGGATAAGGAAAATCGACTCTCCATAAGAAGAGTCTTAGAGCAAAGAAATATGCAGCTGCAGGACCACGTGAAAGTCTATTAAAAGATGTATAAGGACTGCAAGCAAAGAGAATGAGGATGTGGAAAAAGTTTACTAACTAGCTAGGAACACTCATTGATATAGATTCATATTTTCGTAACAATTCTGTAGGTGTCCTTTATCCACATCCAATGAGAATAGTTCACAAGGTGGTGTCGTCCGTCAACTGATGATTCTTCTTCTTATTTCCACAGTGTGTACTGTCGCCACCATGATTGATACAATTATGACCGCATTTGTTACTTGAGAGAAGGTTCTTATGACTACCCTCTTACCTAAGCTAACATATGCACTATGTACTTGATTTGTGAACAATGGCCAGTTAGCAATATGGAAGCAACTATCAATGTCATTAGGAAACAGCATTCATTAAAGGCTCTAAGTCATTTATTTATTTATTTATTTTGAAAGTTTTATATAGTGCAAACATGACCACCGAGGGTATCAGAGCGCTTTACAGATTGTGCAGTAGGACGTGTACATGGAAACACGAATAATCAACATATCGACAGGGACATAGACTTAGAATGTCCAACATTCTCAAGAGCCTAGCATCTGGGGCACAAAACAGCGTCGAATGCTCTGGGAGTCAAGTGGGGAAGGAAGACTGAGGCAGATATTTCTTCATCAGGAGCTCTTTAACTTCTGATTTGAAGAGGGCAGAGGAAGGGATCACCCTGACTTCGGGGGGGGGAAGAAAGTTCCAGATCCATACCTGAAAATGTTCAATTATAGATCTTTTTTTTCTTGAAATGTTGTGGTTTAAGTAAGAGGGTGCTGGTACTTCTAGTGGCTCTTGAACCACATGAGAGCTCCAGTTTCTGAGCCAGGTACATCGGGGTCTTGAGGTGGATGGCTTTGTGTGTCATGCATGCAATGTTCAGCTGTATCCAAGCTTCATAGGGGAGCCATTTCAGAACTATCAGGTACGGAGAGATGTGGTTGAATGTTTTTGTGCCCGTACCGAGCCTGGCCGCAGCATTGAAGGTCACCCTAAGGGGAGCCATTTTCACTCTGGGCAGGCCACACAGCGTAGCACTGCCATAGTCCAGCTTTGCGATCACCAATGCTTTCACTGCAACTTTTAGGTCATGAGCAGGGAGATAGTGTTTGAGCTTTCTAAGGATGCTGAGTTGGAAGTTCGGTTCTCTGTTAGGGAACTGATGTGTTTTTGCATGTCCAGACTCTTGTCTAGTATGATACCAAGTGAGGATGCCAAGTCCACTAGGTCAGGTCTGCAGTTAAGAGCTGTAAGCTGATTCAACCATTGTTCAATGTCCGGTGATTGCCTATGGGGTGAGATAAGGAGGGATTCTGTTTTTAGAGCATTTAGTTTCAGGTGGTTACGTGGCAGCCAGCTTTGTGTTTCCAGTGCGACTGAGTTGAGGGACTGAATGTCCTCAGGGGAGGCGATCTTCAGGTATAGTTAAGTATCATCCACATACATGTGATAGTGAATGCTGGATGATTTCAGCATTTCTGTTAGAGACTCCATAAACAGGTTAAAGAGCATGGGAGAGAGATTGCTGAACCTTGGGGAACCCCCAGCAAAACCGGTGCAGGATGGGACAGGGATTGGTTCACCTTGAAGTGTTGGGATCTATTCAGGAGGAATGAAGAGAACCAATTAAGCAAAGGCCAATACAATCCCATCCTGTTTTCCAGGAGGTCAATTAGAGTATCATGTTTGACAGTGTCAAATGATGATGAAAGGTCAAGAAGGATCAGTAGGCATGACTCATTGTGGTCCAACATGCGTTAGGGCCAACTCTGTGCTATGGCCTGAGCGGAAACCAGATTGGCATTGGTCCAGGAGTTGGAAATGGTCGATATGGTTGCAGAGTTGGTCAAGCACACATTTCTCCAGGAGCTTTGCTAAGGTGGAGATTTGGTGGAAGTTACGAAGGTCCGAGGGATCCGCAGTAGGTTTCTTTAAAATCGGAGTGACTTGACCCATTTTTAGGCAATCTGGAATAACACCTTGCCGCAGTGATGCTCGCAGGCAGGTCGCTCCCCATGCCGCTGTACTGCCTCGGTTGTACTGGTGTTCATTCTGCTGCACTGCTTTGTCTGCAGTCTGCTTGACTGAATTTGCCTTGTTGTAAATTGCCTTTTTTCCTCTCCTTCCTTGCCTTGTTGTAACTTGCCATTTTTTCTCCTTCCTTGACTCTATTTGCCTTGTTGTAACTTGCTGTTTTCTCTCCTTCCTTGACTGTATTTGCCTTGTTGTAACTTGCCGTTTTCTCTCCTTCCTTGACTGTATTTGCCCTGTTGTAACTTGCTGTTTTTCTCTCCTTCCTTGTTCCCCCTGCTAATTCTGTGCCCTACTTACCTTCTGTTCCCCCGCTCGCCGTCCGTCACCCGTTCTTTTCCCACTCTTCCTGCTGGTGCGTCCCTGCGGCCCCGCCCCCTGCTCACTCATTCGCCACCCCGCTCCAGCCTCCCAGCTGCTCCTCCCTCCCAACTCCCCTTATATGGAGGTCGCACAGCAGCCAAGCTGCTGGAGTGCCGAAAGCGTGCCTAAGGCAAGCCCATCTGCGTCCGTCCACGCCTGGACCGCGCCCAGCACCAGAACCCCTGGCCCCCGCTACCGCCACGACGCCCATCACCGCTACAATGCCAGCACCCTCCACACGCTCAACACCAAATGACCAGACACCTGCTTCCTGGCCGCCCCGAAGCGCACCCACGGACCTTTCATCTGCCGGAACAGCAGCTTCACCAGCATCCACCCGCCAAGCCGCCGACCAGGAAAGAACCGAACTACCTCAGATGCATCTTCCTCAACACCCACTCTGCTCGCAAACATGCCATTGAATTCTGGGACCTACTCGACTCAACCTCCCCAGACGACGCCTTCCTGACGGAGACCTGGCTGAACCCCGCCTTGGCACCTGACATCGCCATAGCCATCCCGGAAGGCTACAAGATCACCCGCAGGGACCGCACCAACGGAGTTGGAGGAGGAATCGCCATCATCCACAGGAACACTCTCAGAGTCTCGACCAACACCGACGACACCATCATCACCGCCGAACACCTGCACTTCCAAATCCACACCGATACCAACACCACCCTCAGAGGAACTCTGATCTACAGACCCCTCAGACTCTGGCTTCAGTTCAGCAACTCCATCGCCGACTTCGTCAGCACACACGCGCTCGGCTCCACGGACTACATCCTCCTTGATGACCTGAACTTCCACCTTGAGAACAACAACGACACCAACTCCACCACCCTGATAGACAACCTAGCCAACCTCGGACTCAGACAACTCGTCACAACACCCACCCACTCAGCCGGCCACATGCTCGACCCCATCTTCTCCGCAAGCCCCCACGTCTCCTTCAACTCTACTGGACCGACCAACGCTGCATCCACTTCACCTTCAAGAAGCCCACCACGCACCACATCACCCAACAGATGCCCCGCCGCTGCTGAAGCGAAGTCACCGAAGACCAGCTAACCACCTCCCTCGCCCAGAGCCCACCCGCTGACCCCATCAACCCCGACCTCCGCCCGCAACCTCAGTCAGTAGATCGCCGACTGCGCCAACTCCCTTGCCCGCTCAAGAGACCCTCCAACAGTCACACCAGCAAGAAAGCCAGCAGGTTTACTGAAGACCTCCAGGCCTCCTAAGCAAACATGCCGAAAACTGGAGAAGAAATGGCTCTGTGAACAAACACTAGACAGCTACGCAGCCCACAGGAACGCCACCCACAGACACCATCACCTCATCAGATCTGCCAAAAGGGCCTCCTTCAAAGACCGCCTAGACAACAATGCACACAACAGCAAAGAACTCTTCAACATCGTGAAGGAGCTCTCCAATCCCAGCTCCAGCACCAACGACGTCCCACCTTCACAAGACCTGTGCGACTCACTGGCCACCTTCTTCCACCGCAAGATTGCAGACATTCACAACACCTTCAACGCCATGACCACCCCGACAACCACCAAGACCTCCGCCCCCACAGCCACCATCCGCATCGGTCGCCTGCTCGCCTGGACCAACATCACCGACGATGACAGCTTCATGATCTTGAACTCCGTTCACTCCGGATCTCCGTCAGACCCATGCCCACACCACATCTTCAAAAAAGCCAGCACAGCCATCGCGCCACACCTCCGAAAAGTCATCAGCATCTCCTTCAAGACACTAACCTTTCCACAGAGCTGGAAACATGCTGAGATCAACGCCTTACTCAAAAACACCCAAGGCGGATCCCAAGGACCTCAAGAACTTCCTGCCCATCTCCTTGCTCCTTTTCCCGGCGAAGGTCATCAAGAAGACCGTGAACAAACAACTGACCCACTACCTCGAGGAGAACAGTATCCTGGACCCTTCCCAGTATGGGTTCCGCAGCAACCACAGCACCGAAACTGCCCTCATCACCACCACAATGACATCAGGACCCTGCTAGACAATGGAGAAGCAGCGGCCCTCATCCTTCTGGACCTGTCAGCTGCCTTCGACGCGGCCTGCCACCGCACACTATGACCATGCCTCCACGACGCCGGGATCCAAGAGAAGGCCCTGGACTGGACCACCTCCTTCCTCCCCGACAGAACACAGAGCATCTGCCTCCCCCTTCCGCTCCGAAGCCACCTAGATCATCTGCGGCGTACCCCAGGGCCCAACGCTGTTCAACATTTACATGGCACCACTCACCCACGTCGCCCGACTGCACGACCTCAACATCATCTCCTATGCCGACGACACCCAGCTGATCCTCTCCCTCAGCAAACACCCCCACACCGCCAAAACCAATCTCCACGAAGGAATGAAGGCCATCGCCAAATGAATGAGGAACAGTCGACTGAAGCTGAACTTGGACAAGACGGAGGTCCTCATCCTCGGATCCACCCCCTCAGCCTGGGATGACTCCTGGTGGCCGACCGCATTGGGAACAGCCCCAACACCCACCGACCATGCACACAACCTAGGGATCATCCTCGACTCCACCCTCTCCATTACTAAACATGTCAACGCCGTCTCTTCCTCATGCTTCAACACCCTCCGCATGCTTCGCAGGATCTACAAGTGGATCCCCACCGAAACGAGAAGAACGGTCACCCAGGCCCTCGTCAGCAGCAGATTGGACTACAGAAATGCCCACTACGCAGGAGCCTCGGCCAAACTCCTCAGACGACTGCAACGCATCCAGAACGCCTGTGCACGCCTGATCCTCGACATCCCTAACCACAGCCACATCACACCCCACCTGAGAGACCTGCACTGGCTCCCCGTTAACAAGAGGATAACCATCAAGCTCCTCACCCACGCACATAAGGCACTCCACAACACCGGACCAGCATACATCAACAGACGACTCAGCTTCTACACCCCCACACGCCAGCTCCGCTCCGCCGACCTCGCCCTCACCACAGTCACCCGCATCCGAAGAGTGACCTATGGTGGCAGATCATTCTCCCACATCGCTCTCAAGACCTGAACACCATCTTTACCTACCTATGGCAGACCCAAGACCTGCTGACCTTCAGAAGACTCCTCAGGACCTGGCTCTTCGAGCAGTAGCAGCATCCCCCCACCCCAGCACCTTGAGACTCTCACGGGTATGTAGTGCGCTTTACAAGTGTTTTGATTGATTGATTGATTGATTGACTATCGTAACATAATCAGTTTTAATGAGCTCTTTCTAGTCTAACTCTTTCTATTTTAACATATGATCTAACATAGGGTGAGGAGCTGGATGAACATGATGTTGGAGTCAACATATTTCTAAAGGATTTCTCTTATGTTAAGCAGTTTTACTAAATGTCTTATTCATGTGAATGTGAGCAAGAGTTCAGTGAATAATACTTTTTAGGCCTTGTTAACATACAAGTTAAGAAACGGTGGCCTGGTGCAAAAATATTTGAAACACACATTAATTTACTAACATTCTAGGGATATTCTGAATCTTACATGTGATTAACTAATATATTTTCACAGTTTATTTACTAGGATTCTAAACATTATGCGTTCACACTTTTCTAATGCTAACATTTCTACAGCATTTAATGCATTTTTAAAGTGCAATTCTAGCGCAGTGTGTAAGTCAGTTTTCTAAATTCGTGCTACTTTCTCCAAGAATTCACTCTTTTTGCACAACTGGGTGCTCGTGTGGCTCATTCAGCATTGCTCCCAAAGAAGGAACTTGAAAAAACATGCCAACAGCCAGTGGCTGAAGGGATTGAAATAAAGTCTATTCTTCTGTACAACATGAACAGCCGTCTGTAGGTGAGGCCTAAAAATGTTGATGCTTTTACCATGCTGGCTTGTATGCTGCTCCAGCATATACTCTTGTATTTCTAGTTTCACCAACCTTCTCTAGTATTTTATAACAGAATCTTACTGCATTCAGTGGAGTGATATGCAGCTCATTTTAAATGATACACACGCGAACAATAACCCCAGGCGCACAGAAAAGGAAAGGTGTCTCTTAACTTTCTTTTACATTCACACCTTTACTGGTAATATAATATGAAAGCAGTCTTGTACATTTCAAATTTCTTTTTGACTTTAAAACGTATAATTTCTGAAAACCAGCATTACTTGCTACAGGGGCATTTTGGAGGATTATAGTCACTTCCTTTTATCGACTTTGAAAAGGAAAGGCAAAGTAACTTTTACAAAATATCATATTTTCACAGGAAGTGATTTAATTGTCTTTGGTTGAATGTCGTGATTAGATTTTTTAGGCCCCTTCAATACCTAATTTATAAAATTGATTTTGTCATTATAGATTTGCTACATTCTCATTCTTTTCGAATGCACTTAAAGTATGTATCTTAGAACTCTTAGCAATAAAACACAAATTGCCTAATAATTCAGCATGTCATTTTTAGAGAAATCTTTCTCTGGATGATAGTAAAAGAAAGTTGCTAAGGCAATTCAATTTGTAAAGCTGTAATATACATATATATTGAGCCAGCATTTTACTGGTCTGAATTTCCTCTGATCCTAATTCGGGTGGAAACTGCATGAGGACACATTACATTTTATTATAGCTGGGAGTGATAACACCTCCACCTTAGTATTTTAAAAGCATGTCTCCATATTTACCAATGCTGCTCTTGTCGGGCAGTAGCATTTTCTGTCTTTGAGTTTTTCATACCATTTGACTATATGCTATTGTGTTTCTTTCTCCTCATCACAGTTACAGGACATTTATGGAGAAGCAAAAATTTCTGAAAACCTAATAAGCTGTTAAGAGTGGGTTTGCTACTGCCTCCTTCTACAACACTAAAGCATCTTCCGTGTACCCCTGGAATATGCTTCAAACAATTCCTTGAGGGCATGGTTCAGCCAGAAATGTATACACAACCATCACAGTAACGCAGCATGAAGTATTTTATCATAGGAAGCGTCATGACTGTTACAAAATGCACAAAGTGCACTGAAATATTTAAGTAAAGCTGGCCACATTCGTTTTTCAATGTTGTGCTTTCATTGTTATATATTTGTCAATTATTTTAAAACTATATGTATTTCAGTGCTGTTACTCTGTGCATACCCTCCCGGAGCGAACCAGATACTTGGAATCTGTTTTACTTTTCACTCACCCGTGAAACAGTCAGGAGCAGGCGGACATACTGGGTAGGGCTACGGGCAGCGCGCTAGTCGTTCTCCTCCGTCTTCGATAAAAGAGGATGACAGCGCGTGCGCGCCGGCGGCGCGCCGAAGTAGCGCCAAAGGCAAGCACGTCTGCGCACGTCCGCGCCCAATCGGGCCTAGGGGCCGGAGATGCTGTCCCTCCTCAGGTAACTTACTACAAAAAACATTATTAACTACACAGCTGAATCACTGCGTGCCGTAAGAGACACTGAATCCTTTAAGAGACATAGGTTAATTATATGTAACCACATTTTTCCCGGGTTATTAGAAGGACCTGTAGGATGTCAGCTCTGTCAATTCTCTACCATCACATATATAGCGGACCACATTCCAGGAATAAAAGCCTCAGACCATTCCATCGTAGGGTCCAAAAATATCCTATGTAATGTTAGGTCTCTCGCCAAACACCCCTTCGAAATTTGGGACAAGATTGTCTCTTATTCCCCCGCACTATGTTTCCTTACAGAAACTTGGTTAAACCCTTCTAATCTTTCCATGATAAATCTGGTGATTCCAGACAATTATCAATTTATATACTTGAATAGGGAAGGAAAAACAGGTGGGGGCATTGGCATTGCCTTTCAGAATTACCTTAGGGTAAATTGGGTGTTTACAGAAAAAAATGAATGGCTGGAACTAGGTATTTTTAAGGTTACTGTATCTCCAACTGACTGCTGGCACGGCGCCTTGCTGTACAGACCCCCAGGACCTACAGCTAATTTTTCTAACCTCCTGGTGGAACATATAGGGTTGCACGCCCTAGCAGCAAGTACATTTCTCCTACTTGGGGACTTTAATTTTCATGGGAAAAACACCTCTAAACTTTTTGCCTCGTTGAAGTCAATAGGCCTTACTCAACGAGTGGTAGGCCCAAGGCATCGAGCTGGCCATCTGTTAGATCTTGTGTTCACTAACTATGACCAGCTGAGCTGTGACCCCCCTGATCCCCTGACATGAACGGACCATTCCATTATCTCTTTCACCTTTAATCAGACTAAGGGGAAAAAAGGGAAATTACAAAAAAGAAAAATAGGGGAACAATATAGGGTCTGACGGAATCTTTCCCTAGAATCTTTTAACAAGGCTTACTCCCCTGATGTGGGAATTAACCTAACGGAGGCTTCCAAAAAATTGGAAGCTTTTAACTCTGCTCTTCAATCTGCTTTTGATGTAATTATACCTAACAAACGGAGCTCGACCATACAACGAATTTCGACTCCTTGGTATACGGAAGAGCTCAGGACGGAATAAGCCAAATGTAGGCGCCTTGAGAGAACTTGGCGGGCAAATAAGGAACATCAATTTAGACTTCTGTACACTTACAAGCAGCGAGACGCTCCTTCACCATTAAGCAGATAGAACAAGCCAGTAATTCCTCGAAAGCCCTGTTCTCCATAGTTAAAGACTTTGCATCTCCTAGAGCTTGCTCTCAGCCACTCATAGAATCTCAGGATCTCTGTACCTCCTTGGCATCCTTCTTTCAGGATAAGATAGCTAAAATTTATAACAGTTTCCCTCCGGAAACTTCGTCAATCCCGGATCTAATGCCAACAATGAGTGATGCAGCTCAGACAGTAAAGGGCCATCTGGAGCACTTTGAATTTACCACCATTGAAGAAGTTATAATAGGCCTTTCCAAAGCGAAATCGGTGTCCCCTAACGATCTGTGTCCTCCAAAAACTATGGCCCTCTTAGCCACAAGCTGTGCCCCGGCAATTACAGATATTTTCAACTGCTCCATAACAACGGGCATCATTCCTACTGTTTGGAAAGAGGCATATGTCCGCCCCATATTGAAAAAACCCTCAGCGGATCCGTCAATTATTGCCAACTACCGGCCTATCTCCCTGCTACCACTTCTCGGAAAATTGCTGGAAAGCATCATAAAAAGGCAACTTTGCTCCTATCTGGAACAAAATGATATTCTGGCCCCCTCTCAATCGGGTTTCCGGAAAGGATATAGCACGGAAACAGCTGTATTGGCAGTGACGGATTCACTTAGATGAACAGTAGATGCGGGGGGCTCAGTGATACTGATTTTTCTTGATCTCTCCGCAGCTTTTGATACTATCTTGCATGTAAAGCTGGCGGAGAGACTAGACTCTGGCGGTGTAAGAGGGACTGCCCTGAAGTGGCTAAAACAGTTTCTGGTTGATAGAACCCAAACTGTCACTCTGGGTCCCCATTCCTCTCCCAAAATGCCTTTGAAGAGGGGTGTTCCCCAGGGCTCCTGCCTGAGTCCTACTTTCTTCAATATTTACATGACCCCTCTGGCGAGGACAGCTGAACAATTAGGCTTCGAGATCATCTCCTACGCATATGACACGCAGCTTATGTTCACTGTTGGGGAAATCTTAGGGAGTGAGAAAGTTTGTTTTGCTAATGGCATGAAGATGATCTATGACTGGATGACTGCCTATTATCTACAGCTGAATCCAGACAAGTCAGAAATTATGCTTCTGGGGAAAGCAACCGATGCCTGGTCTGATGACTGGTGTCCTGCCCAATTGGGCTCCGCCCCCATCCCCAAACTTTCAGTTAAAAATTTGGGCATATAAATTGATCGGCTGTTGTCCATGAAAGACCATTTTGCGATCACGTCTTCCTCATGCTATTATAGCCTCCGTCTTTTGAGAAAAATCCTTCCATATATGCCTACTTGTTATCGCTGGACTTTAGTGCAAGCTTTGGTAACTAGTCGGCTGGATTACGAAAATGCACTGCTGGTAGAGGTAGGTGAGACCCACCTAGCTAAGTTGCAGGTGGTTCAGAATACAGCAGCGAGAATGATCTTAAATCAACCAGCAGGTTCCCCCTCTCTGCCACTGCTCAGAGAATTGCATTGGCTAACTGTAAAGAAGAGATCTTTTTTCAAGATTTGCTGTCTCACCTACAACGCCTTGAACAACAGAGTTCCTCTCTACTTACGAAAAAAACGTTTTAAATATTGTCCATCAAGGAGTCTCAGATCTAGTCTACAGGGCCTCCTCCAGGTTCCACGTTTCCGTCTTAATCGGACTGGAGGCAGAGCTTTTTCATACCTTGCTCCAAAATATTGGAATCAGCTTCCCCAGACTTTGCGATCAATTCCTAAGTACGAACATTTTAGGAAAAAGTTGAAAGCCTTTCTGTTCTGAACTATTCACACTGCTCCTTTCGCTTTTTCTGTCCAGGATGTTAGTCTATCAGGTAGCGCCGAGATGCCCTTGGGTGAGTTGAGCGCTTTACAAACTCTTTAACATAACATAACATAACATTATGCTTTTAACATTTGCCTGACACCTTATTCTAAGCACGCCCGACGGAAAAAAGAACTCTGGGGTTCTATCCAGATCCTTTAAGAGAAACATTGGGATTTCAGTTGCATTGACTAGCATTTAATATCCTCGCTGGCATTTTTCCCTTATCAAAACATACCTTTAACAGTTCATGTAAGAAGAAAACATTTTAAAATGTGTTTCCAGCTGTCTTAATGGCCCCTTGCTTATAATTTAAGTAAACAGAGACAAAAAAGCAATGTTAAAACCATACGGATTATTTTATGCAAAGTTCTACTTAACAATCATGTGCAGGCCTTTACAGAATCCTAAAACATGAAGAAAGAGAGCTGATATTTCTTTTCTGGGAAATGTGGCAACCCTCCCTTTGCTCCAGTCATTTCCGTGCTGCCATTTACCCTCTTAGAGAAGCAGTGCCCCCCTGGGGATGCTCTCCTTCAGGAGCCCCATCTACTCATATAGGTGCCTGGCAGGCTTGGACTGAATATAAATAAATAGGTTTTGTTTCTTTTCAGTCCTGTCTCTGTGCGGTGTCATCTCAGAGTATGCTGCACATTGCAGCTGCTTTAGAGAGACATGCACAGACAAGTTGAGGGGTCCTCCTTGATATAGAGAAGACTGGGGGTCCCCAGCACCACGGGTGCTGCATGGGTGTCTGTTACACCTCCGATCATGAAGTTTGGGCTTTCCTTATTTCCTTGGCATGTAGACAACCGAGCTTTACATGATACCCTACCTGAACTGTTGAGTGTTTTCCACGACTAGGATTCTTGTACTCTCCACCAACTGACTCACAAAGTATCGATAACTTCCCCTCAGAAGACTTTGTATGACTCAATTTTTGCTCTTCTGATTAGTAAAACTTACTTGACTTTTCTGAATTCAAAATGCTGCAACCAAGAAGTCTTTTGATGTTTGATTTCCCTTACCTTTTGAAGAGCTGTCAGCTCTCACTCTGTTTGTTATAAACTGCAATCCATGACTGCCATATGTCGTAAACATAGTTAAAGTGACAATCGATGTTAGTGAAGATTCGCAGTTTGCCCGCAGTGGATGACATAGCTTTTACTGACCTTTTTCAAATATCAGCATGAAATTGTAGTGGCTTTGACAAAATGTTCAATGTCGGGTGAAAATTATTTTGAACTTTGATGATTTTAATGATGCATAGGGTCATAATTGACGAATTACCAATGTTGCACTTGAAATTACTTTACTGAATCAAAGAGAAAAAACAAATAGTTATGCCACATTTTCTGCGAGACACTATTTATTTCACTATGGATGCCGTTTCACTTGTTCTACTCATCTCACTCCTGCTCATTCCCTCTCCCAATCAGTGTCCCACTACAAATCATGCCTCCTCTCATTTTTGTGGAGCGGCGTCAAGATTCAAAAAAGCCCTATTGTATTATGAAGTTTGTATTGTGAATGAAGCGTCCAATGCATGCCCAAGAATGACATTCAAGGACTGGATCTCTGACAGAATATCAAAAATAACAATATTGTGTTCCAAAAATATTATGTCAAAAATATTTTTTACAGAAATATTGTGTTCCCGTATTTAAAATGGTAAGTATAAAAATATTGAAAATAAAATATTGTTTCAAACTAAAGAAATTAAATAACATACAAAAATACTGTCTTTGATATATGTGTATATATATATATATATATATCTTCACTTAAAAAACCATAGGTTTCACACATGTTATAGTTAGGTGGACATTTCACTCGTAAAAAACCAATGAAATTCCCCCGTTATAGTTAGTTCAGATAACTATAACTCGCGCGCCCGCAATTCACTGCTCATGACGTCACATATTACATCACTCATGACATGGTCAGTGGCATCACTCATTACATCACTGATGACATCATCATTGTGATAGACTGGCGGTCGTGCGAGTTATAGTTATCTGAACTAACTATAACGGGGGAATTTCATTGTTTTTTTACGAGTGAAATGTCCACCTAACTATAACATGTGTGAAACCTATGGTTTTTAAAGTGAATTTGCAAGGTTTTTTAAATGCTAATTCCTAACTATAACGTGTGTGAAACCTATGTTTTTTTCAGTGAATTTGTACAGTTTTTTAAATGCTAAGTTATGTATTTATTATTATATTTTTTATATATTTATTTTACAATAAACTACGTATCAAAAATTATTATTTTTTAATGGTTTTTCACCGTGCGCGCACGGTGCGCGCACCCTGCGATATTTTTTAAAAAAAATTAAAATGTTTTTTTCTGCCTTCGTGGTCCTTCAGGGACCCCCTGACAAAGGCTAGGTGGTCAGGAACTCTCTACCCTGCCCCCTTTTCACGTTCGCCACCTTCCTTTTTCACTCTCTCACTCAAAACAAACAAAATGGCGGCCGACACTTCCTGATTTTGACCGATTAGAACGTTGACTGACATGTAACCACCAATCAGAATTACGCTCGCGCACGTTAGGGTGCGCGCACCGTGCGCGCACGGTGCGCGGCTATAGATATTTATGTACTTTAACTGCAATTTTCTCAGGAACTACTGAACAGATTGACTCCATATATGCAAAAGGCACATCCCTGACCTGAGGACTACCTCTTTGCCAAATTTCAAGTAATTCTGTTCAGCTGTTCGGGCTGGACCTTCGACTAAAGGTCCTATGGGAAAATGCATGGGGAAAACGCGTTTTGGGACCCCCCTTTTTTCTCGGCCCCCGCTTGACGAATCCCCCCGAGACTTTCAGGGTGGGAGCTGAGCAGAGCGCCCCATTAGTTTTGAAAATTTCGCAAGGATTTGTCAACCGGCGATAAAGTTATTCAAAATAGAATTTTGAGATTTCCTATGGAAACACGGTCCTAACTATAACTATCTACTGGCGACCGCCAGTAGATAATATATATATATATATATATATATATATATAGATATATATGTCTCTTAGTTCTTGCTCCTTCTGCCTTCCCCCGCCCTATGCAGTATATCGCTGGTAGGTTACTGAATGCGCCAAACATGAAAATTCCAAGCACGCAATAAAGCGATCATTCAGAGGTTTTTGCAAAAGCACCAGCAGTTGGTTTTAATCCAGGTAACGCGTTTCGCTTGCACAGCAAGCTTGGTCACACAGTTTGTTGTGGGAATCGGCTAGCAATACATAGGAAGTATGGAAATCAAGGAGGGACCACAAATTACATGTAATACTATAGCCAATTGGCATCCATTTTGTAGTGTCACGTTATACACATGAATGTATTCAATTCATACATAAATAACAGTCATAATAAAAGGTTGTATTAAAATCCTACAATACTTTCCAAAGTGGATCAAGAGTCCACCCTACCACAGTTTAATCACACACGACTGAGGTTCAGAGACCATTATTTTACCTGAATGCAGTGATCACATGGTTTACCCAAATACTCGTGGCATCCATTTTGAAACGTGCATATTGTCATGTGGTTATATAGGATTCGATTATATTTAGTTACATTTAACCGACTTGGTAAACCACTGTTATGTACTTCCTAACACATGTGCTGTATGCAAACTGTAACTATGCATTATTCGTTTCAGTCGGCTTAGTGCCCTAAAACATTATGCTTAATCTGTGTTGTAGGTAACACGGTCTCTTTTGAGAGGGTCGTGGTGCGTGGGGAACTTTCTTACCAATACTCATCTGCATAAAGGCTATACTCGGCATAGTGCCTGTTAATACCCTGTGTGTTCAGCCCACTTAAATGCCCCAACCCCTAAGTAGTTTGTCATTTGGCATAGTGCCCTAAAGCTCCTTCAGGCACTATCTGTCCCCAAATGTTGTATTGCTATAAGCCCTTGCCCATTTAACCAACACCCAACCCAGTAGTCCACAAAGGAAACCAGTGTAAAGTGATGAATTTGAAAAATCTACAAAATAACTGATGACATAAGACACGAAGAGAAAAGGTAAGATTATGAAACCATATCTCTTATCTGTCTGGTCAAGCCTTCCACCATGATGACTGAAGAAAAGGTTAGGGGGATCCAATGGAGTCGATTCTCAGAGTCCGCCCCTTCCTTTTCTCCTGTGTAAAAAGAAAATACAAAAATCTATGAGAATACTCACAGTAGAGATTAAAATCTTATGTATGTCAAAAAACAAAATTTGCCTTAATAAATAGCATGCATGCCCTAATAGAAATATACAGATATAGAATACAGATAGGAGATCAACTCTTTATCGTTGCAGTAAACACTACTCATGTAAATTAATGCTCATTTCTTTGTCTTGCTTAAGCCCTTCGGGGTTTTGGTTTGGAGATTGATTATGTGCCAGGATTCTTTTTTGCGCAACTGTAAAACTCTATTCCCCCCTCTATGTGTGTACTCAATCTGTTCTATTGCAAAAAAGGTTAGTAGGGAATTGTTGGAGAGGTGGTATTCTGCAAAATGTCTTGCCACCCGGTAGCTGGGGTCTTTGTTAGTGATTTCCCTCATTTGTTCCAACTCTCCTTTCTTGGTGGCTAGTGTGGTGCTGCCTACGTATCTTTTCTTACATGGCCATTTGAGGATATAGATGGTGAATATGGTACCACATGTGAGGAATTGTTTTATCATTTTTTCTCCTGTCGGTGTCTGGTGTGATTTCTTCATTGAGCTATTCCTGCAGGCCTTACAGTGGCCACAGGGACAGAAGCCTTTTAGGTTAATCTGTGTGTCTGTTGGTAATGTCCCCTTTCACCAGAAAATCCCTGAGATATCTTCCCTTCCTGTACGTTATCTGGGGTCTTTCTTTTATTGTGTAACCTATGATAGGGTCGCTTGTAAGGATATTCCAATTTCGTGTCAGGATTTTAGCTATTTGTTTGGACTCTCTGTTGTAAGTAAGGATCACCCTAGTTGTAGTGTCTTCCTCAGTGTGTGATTTGTCTATCAGTGGCTCCTCCCTTTTGATTTTTTCTACTTTACCTTTAGCTCTAGCTAAGGCCCAATTAGGATACCCTCTTTCCTTGAACCTAGTTATCATATTTTCTTTTTCAATGAGGAAACTTTCTTGTGTGCTGCAGTTTCTCCTTGCCTGCAGCAGTTCACCAAACGGGATACTCCATTTGAGTGTATCAGGGTGGCTGCTGCAAGCATGGAGACTGTTCCCTGCTGTTGTTTTCCTATGGAGTTTAGTGTCCATTCTGTTGTTCTCTATTTCTACCACTACATTGAGGAATTCAATATGTTTTTCGCTTATAGTATATGTGATGTTCAGGTTAAAAATGTTATTATTAAGTTCCGTGATCATATCTGTACCACTTTACTCAGTCTCTTTCCACACCACAAACAGGTTGACAATGCACCTGTACCACCTGATCACCTTGTTGGTTATAGGATCTGACTTGAGTTTAGTGAGGACTTCATCTTCCCATACCCCCAGGAATAGGTTGGTAAAGCTGGGGGGAAAGCAAGTACCCATAGCTGTGCAAAGGACTTGTTTATACATTGTGCCATTGAACAAAAACATGTTATTTAAGAGATAACATTTCATAAGTGTCAATAACATTTCCGGATGTTCCAGGTATCAAATATTGCGGGTATTTAGGAAATGCTGACAGCATTGGATGCCAAGCGAGTGCTCAATAATAGAGTACAGTGAATTGACATCCATGGTAATCATCAAATAGCCTTCTTCCCAGGCAATGTCATGAATTTTGCCCAGGAAGTCTTTGGTATCCCTTATGTATGAGGGAAGGGTCTCTACATATTCTCGGAGGAAATGATCAATATATTTGGAAATATTTTCTGAGACACAACCTATTGAGGATACTATTGGTTTTCCAGGGGGTACCTCCGGGATCTTATGTACCTTCGGTAAAAGGTAACAAATGGGTGTTCTGGGGTAGTCACATTTAAGATAGCAATATTCTTCCCATTGGAGGATACCTTTGTCTTTCTATTCAGTGAGCATATCCCAAACGTTATTTATACTTTCTTTGTACTATTGTACATTAGTGGTGACATCATTTCTAGTGTCTTCTAGTTGTTTTCTGGCTTCCACAATGTAAGCCGTTCTTTCCCACGTTACAATATTGCCCCCTTTATCGGCAGGACGAATGATGATATTTTCATCCTCAGTAAGATAATTAATAACCTGCCATTGTTTTTTCGGGAAGTTCGGGGAGGTATTGTTTTTATTCCGGAATTTGATCAGATCTTTAGTGGTGGTTTCATGAAAGGCATCAATGTTATGTGACATTAGTGGAAGAAAATGGATTTTGGTTTGAACTTGGTATTTGCCGGAAGATCAGCTCTGGGAATGGGTTGTTCTTCATACTGATCTAGGCCTGATTCTAGGTAGAGGTCATGCATAGCCATTAGTGTATCTCTATAATTTATGTTTAGAAAAGCATTTTGCTCAGTTAAGGGAATTTCCTTCGAGCAATCAGGTGTCCCTTTCAAAGTATGTCATTTTTTAACTTAACTTTTCTCACAGATTTGAACATATCAACTCTTGTCTCTGGGTAATTAAAGGAAGTAGTAGGGCAAAAGGAAAGGCCTAAGCAGAGTGTTCCATATATGTGTGTATATATATATATATATATATATATTCACTGAAAAAACCATAGGTTTCACACACGTTATAGTTAGGAAATAGCATTTAAAAAACCTTGCTAATTCACTGAAAAAACCATAGGTTTCACACATGTTATAGTTAGCTGGACATTTTACTGATAAAAAACCAATGAAATTCCCCCGTTATAGTTACTGTAGGCAACTATAACTCACGCGACCGCAATCCTCTGCTGATGCTAATACTGTATTTAGACACTTATTTGCCCATATCTTCTTCCATTAAATTTTAGCTATACATATATTACAAATATTTTTTTTTCATAAAGACACATATGTCATCAGCAGAGGATTACGGTCGCGTGAGTTATAGTTGCCTACAGTAACTATAACGGGGGAATTTCATTGGTTTTTTATCAGTAAAATGTCCAGCTAACTATAACATGTGTGAAACCTATGGTTTTTTCAGTGAATTAGCAAGGTTTTTTAAATGCTATTTCCTAACTATAACGTGTGTGAAACCTATGGTTTTTTCAGTGAATTTGTACGGTTTTTTAAATGCTAAGTTACTTTACGCCATTTGTGGCGTGCGCGCCCACTTAACGCAGTTCGTTCCGTGCACGGTTTTTATCAACTTTAATAAGCCCTGTACATTTGGTGGCCTTCGGCCACCAAAAGCACAGGGGGTGAGGTCAATGTGGATAGTGTTTTTTTTATTTCGATTTTATAATTTCATGTTGCCAAAATTACGTTTTTTTTCTCTATTAATAAGCCCTGCACATTTGGTGGCCTGCAGCCACCAAAAGCACAGGGGGTGGGGTAAGTGTGGATAGTGTTTTTTTTATTTTTATTTTTTTACCGTAAGCGTACGGTAAGCTTACGGTAAGCGTACGGTAAGCGTACGGTAAGCGTACCCCGCGAAATTGCCGAAAAAAAAATAAAACCGTTTTTGCTCTTGGGGGATGTTTGGGGACTCCCTCAACATGACTATGTGGGAAGGAGTTGTCAAAACAGCCCCGTAACATGTTTTTGCCCATCATGTTTGATAAACAACACTAAGTGCGAGAGACAAAATGGCGGACGCCGCTTCCTGGTTTCGGCCGATTCGAATGTTTACTAAGATCTAAGAGCCAATCAGAATCGCGCTCGCGCACGCCACCGTAAGCTTACGGTAAGCGTACGGTAAGCGTACGGTAAGCGTACCGTAAGCGGGCTCAGATATATATATTGATTTAAAGGCTATTTTCTCAGAATCTACTGAACAGATTTACACCAAACCTACAAAAGGCACTTCCTTGACCTAGGGACTACCTCTCTGCCAAATTTCTAGTAATTCTGTTCAGCCATTCGGGCTGTAGCTCGTTCTAAAGGTCCTATGGAAAAATGCATGGGAAAAACGCGTTTTGGGACCCCCCTTTTATCTCAGCCCCCGCTTGACGAATCCCCCCGAGACTTTCAGGGTAGGAGCGGAGCGTAGCGCCCCACCTATTTTGAGAAATTCGCGAGGATTCGTCGACCGGCGCCAAAGTTATTCAAAATAGAATGTTGAGGTTTTCCTATGGAAACGTGGTCCTAACTATAACTACCTACTGGCGACCGCCAGTAGGTAATACACACATATATATATATATATATATATATATATACACACACACACATATATATATAAATTACCTACTGCCCGTCGCCAGTAGGAAGTTATAGTTAGGACCTATTTTCCATAGGAAATCCGCAACATTCTATTTGGAATAACGTTGGCGCCGATTGACGAATCTTCGCGAAATTTTCCAAACTTTTGGCCAGCTCCGGTCCACTCCTATCCTGAAAATGTCACGGTGATTCGTCACGGGGGCCGAGAAAAAAGGGGGGTCCCAAAACAAGTTTTCCCCATGCATTTTCCCATAGGACCTGTTGACGCAGCTACAGCCCGAACTGCTGAGCGGAATTACACCAAATTTGGTAAAGAGGTAGTCCTCAGTTCAGACTTGTGCCTTTTGCTTAAATGGTGTAAATCCGTTCAGTAGTTCCTGAGAAAATTAGAGTTAAAAAGATAGATATATCTGGGCGGAGCCTAACCAAACATCTCATCGTGAGATCTGATTGGCTGTCAGCACTTAATCCAAGAAGTGTTGGCAGCCATCTTGGCACCAATATACATGATAGTGATGGAGCTTAGATTTCACCTGTATGTATGTATTATTATATGACATAAAGCTGCAGACATGAGTTTTAAAATGGCACGCAGATTGTGGCGCAAGCAATATCAAAACATAATGCTTCAGTTTGGAGGTGTTTTCATGTGAAAACATGCCTAATTAGTTGAACAGCCATGCTTATATGTGATTAATCCATATGTAATCTCACTATAGAATGCACATTAATTTAGAAAATGTATTTGTACTTTTAAAATGGCATCATGTATTTTTGCAAGAGTAGAAATGTGCTGAATTGTGTTTCACAGTGTAGAAAACCACGTGATTTTAGTTTGCTTTAGTGGACTAAACTGAAACAGTTTGGAATGTGCTACTTTTTCCCTAGCAACTTCCAATGAACGGGCTCTGATAAAAAATAAACCTGCCTACCGCTTCCTCTGACCTTCAAAATGTTGCATAATTTTGTAGCTTGTTTAAACGTGGAGAGAAGAACACACTTTTTTTCATAAATCACATGACTGAAATTTGAACAGGAACAAGCCTGATAAATGACGTATCCAGCCAGCCCATGGGGTGATGATATGTCTTGAAGTTTTGATTGGACCAGCTATGAGTACTGAGCACGTGAACTTTTACTTGAAATATGGCTTACAAGTGGGAGGAGTGCCTTTTTTGTGCCTTGCTTTTTGCCTCTCTCCCAGGGGCAGGCCCAGTTTCTGTGCTGAACACAGAGACAGGGAGGGGCTGCATTCTGTGTGGGCTAAATACTGAAAATAGTGTACCAGCAAGTTCTACAGTGGTTACTGATTCTGTTGAACAGAGAGAAATACAGAATGAGAGAAATGTGCAAACATTTCAGATTGACCCACTACCTGTTGATACAGCACTGACAGTGATACCTCCAGGTGTTACTGCTTTAAATGTGATTGATTCAGTGAAAAAACTACAAGCTGCAGATGCACAGACAGTGCCTAGACAAATTATGACTGTTCAAATTAATATGGACCCTACTCAAAAGGTTCAAAGAGTTGTAGAAGGAGTAAATATGTCAGGGTTTATTTCAGAAACTCAGAATGCACAGATTATTGAACAGAAATTAACCCAGACAGTCCAAGCATTGAAAGATGGGGAAAAAATGGAGTTTACAGCACCCACACCCCAGGTTAAAATGAATATATTTGAAGATGGGATTTTTCAAACCTGCTTTGAGGAAGCAGCAGTAATTAAAAAGATATAAAGCATGGGGGAACAAATTAACCCAGATCCCGAAAAAGAGAAACAGCTTAGGGGCATATGTATCAGCATCTCCATTTGCGATTCTCAAATAGCGATTTTTAAAGAATCGCTATTTGAGAATTGCAAAACGGGATGTATTTAAAAAATCGGAAAACTTTAGCGATTTCTTAAAATTCCTTAACTGCGATCAGCAAATTGCGAAATCGCAATTAAGGAATACCCTCCCATTCATTTCTATGGGCCAGGAGACCCATAGGAATGAATGGGAAGTAATTCTCAAATTGCGATTCGCAATTTGCTAATCGCAATTTGAGAATAACTTCAAAGGTGCAAGGGTGTCATGATGACACCCTGATGCACCCCTGAAATGAGCATGTGGGCATTTATGTGCGCCACGTGGCACTTTGTAAAATTACAAAAAGTGCATTTTTAACAGAAATCGCAAATTACGACCAACTAGAATCGCAATTTGCGATTTCTTACATGCTTACGCAAACTTAAGAAATCGCTAAATTAGTGATTCCTTAAATTTGCGATGAGAATTTGCCTCATACATCCCGTTTTGCGAATTTTTAATCGCTAACGCTGTTTTTTGCGAATCGCAGCGTTTGCGATTAAAAATTCGGTTGATACATATGCCCCTTAGTGTTTTAAATTCAACATTTGAGCATGAAGAAATTAACAGTCCTTGCTATTTAAATCAGGAAAATATGAACCAGTGTCAGGAAAAATAATTAATTTCCCTGAGTAAGGAAACAAATACATGTGCAGTAACTACACATGGTAGACTGACCAATTTGGCTCAAAAATAAGAAATTAATGTTTCAGGAAGTCTTCCATTTCAGAAAAGCTTCAGGGTACACATGAATGAAGAGGCAAATGAGAACATGTGTTCTTCAGGAATAAAATTGCACATTGCAAAAACGAAATATATTTTTAAATGCAATGGATTTCAGAAATTAGGAGACAAGTGCACAAGAAAACATGAGAAGAAAAGGAAACCACCAGACCTAGCAAGGAAATTGGATAAGAAAAAGAAACCACCAGATTTAGTTGAGGAAACTAATAAGCAGAATGGGGGAGAAGCTTTTGCTTGCTCATTGAGAAAAATGGTGGGAGAAGTGCATGTTCATGTGCCACGGAACAAAAGTGAACTTGCAGAATTTCTGAACACATTCCCAAAATTGAGAGACAAACTTATGCTGTGGTACCCACAAGTTGATGGATTTATCGAAATGTTAAAGGAGTTGTGTATTAATTTGGAAATGATTTTTGACACTGCCATGCAAACTGAATTACGGTTTGAATCTAAAGTTGCGATGCAAAGGCCAGGTGAGAAGACAGTGAAAAATGTTTGCATGAATGCACCATCATTTTCTCTTGTTGTTGAGAAAAATGAAGCAGTGATTACTTTTCTGAAGGGCAGAGTGCCAGGAAAATATGTTAATTGGGTACAGATTAAAAGAACAAAACAGGAGCTAAAATTGGTTCATGAGTTTTGTGAAAGTGTGTGTTTAATGTTTCAGCAAAACAGTGGTAGAGTATGTCCAGATGCTACTAGCATAATATTCTTTGTGACTCAGCTGGTTATTGGTTTAATATTTTCTGATCAGATCAGTGTGCACATACAGCAAAAGCTGATAGAATAGCATCTGAAGGATGAAGATTACTATTGTGCAGGACAGGGAATGAAGCCAAAAGAGTTTGAAGAAAAACCTATGATGGTACAGAGAAGGTTTGCACAGAAAAGTTTTCAGAATAAGCTGTTTGCAGAGAATACAATTGTGGTACAGGGTGATGTTTCACAAGCAGAGGTAAAAAGTGCTCAAGAAAGATTTGGTGTGCCACAGGATGGAAATAGAGGTGGTTTGGTTTGTGCAAATTCAGGTATGGATGTTGTACTGCTGGAAAAATTTTAATTTAAAAGTGATGCAGGAATAGGAAATGTGCAAAAATGCAGGTGCAAGAGGTGCCAGCTAAGCAAATGCAAATGCCAGTTCAGAAACAGGTACCAATGGCAGAAATCTTTCAAGCCCAAATTGTCCCAAAAAATATGGAAAATGCTAAAATTAATTTAAATAAGCTGTCCGGAGCAAATGTGAATTATTTCCAGAAACAAGGCCTGACAGAAAAACAATTGTTTTGCAAATTTAACAGCACAGATTACTATACACCAGATAATGTTAATTTTCAGATTCCTGATGAGGATGTACATTTTAAAATGGCCCAACAAGAGACAGCTGTAGCATTGTTTTCAGAAAAGACAGCTGAAAAATTACCTTCTGATTTGAAAGCAATAATAAACACAGAAATAAGAGAGTTCACAGAGAAAGATGTCCGATTGATAAAATGTGCAGAGCATGTCTTATTCAAATTAGAATTAGATGACATGTATTCAAGAACAGCATCAGTTGCAGGAATTTTACCAATAAAAGGATTTTTGATGGAATTGTTTGGAAGTTTATGTAACTTTCTGATCACAGGTTCGCAGAAACTAAATGAAAAGAACAGATTAGAGCAGGAGATTAATTGCATAATTTTTCCATGTTGTCCAGTGGTACCGAATCCAGCCAATATATTTTTTCACATTCCATGTGCTGAAGAATGGCTTACTGTTATTGATTTTTGCCTAGTTCATGTCACAGTGTCATTGTATGAAGCTAGTGAGGAGTACTGTTAGAAAGAAAATGAATGGCTGTGACACATAATTGGAAAGGGAGGTAGAAAGGTGTCTCCACAGAGAGTGGAAATAATTTACCAGATGAATCCACCTCAAATTCAGTAAGAAGTCAGGACGTTTTTGGGAATGGTTAGATGCTGCAGTGAGTGGTTACTAAACCTAGTGGCTAAGCCTTTACTGAGGCTGACACACAAGGATGTGTCTTATCCGCTTCCATTGGACAACAATTGCACAAAAACATTCCTAGAGTTGAAAGTGAAAAGGTGTCGCGCCCTTGCACTAGGAATGCAAGTTTATTTAAAAGAAAATACACCAATGTGCATTGAGAGGGAGGGCTGCGCTCTCTCAGTGCCTGTTCAAAAACATGAATTTGGTCAAAGGTCTGTGACGTATTTCCCAATGACCCTTGACCCCAACGTCACAGAAATGCCCAGCTGCCTTAATTTAGTAGCTGTGGTAGATGTCAGTCATAAAAAGAGTGAGTTTATAATAATGGCATTTCCAATTATTGTAATGGTTGCTTCCTTTGTGGAGTTGTTTTGGGAAAATACTGTGACCAAGAAATGTCTAAATTCAAATGTATTTAGCTTACTGCCAGCAAATGAAATTGTTTGTGATCAAACTGAACCTAAATGTTTAAATGTCATGAATTTCTGCCTGAAACCAAAGTTAGACTTTAATGATAAACGTCTGATTCAGCCCGACCATTTTGTAGATAGACCATATTTGAAAGGTAACAATGACACACTAAGAGCAGCACATGCTGTGCTTCCTATACATTGGTGCTGATTACGATCCTGTAAAAACCAGGTACGAACCGTCGGACGGAGCATATTCTCCGTCCGACGCGTACCCGGTCGGAACAATATACAAACATGGGAGTACGATTCGCACGGAAATACTATTTCCGTACGATTCGTACAAAACACCGACCGACGAAAATATACATACAAATGTGATCCGGGAAAGCGCCGACGTGACGTCGGGACGCACGTAGCCTGCCTTTCACGAACCAGGAAGTACGATTCGCGCCGACGTCATCCCGCACGGAGAATATTTTCCGGCAGCCAAAAAATGCCGGGAAATCAGGACGACGCGAATAAGGAGTACCTGCACGCGACGGACAGACATGGACCCGAACCTACGTGTCATCCCGGCCCTCATAGCAGTCGACCTCCTCTACAGGTTCCGACGCAGATGCCGCAGAAGGTCAGAACAACAAAGGGAGGGGGGAAAGGGGTGGGGGGGCAGGAGCAGGGGCCGGCCACAAAACCCCCACCCAAGTCACACAGCACACATGCCCTGGACATACCTGACCCCCAGGCCCTGGTCACTACGAGGGGGTGGGGGTGTGTCCAGCAAAGCCAGCGTCCGCCACAATGGAAGTGGTTGACGACGCGAACCGGTAACACAACAATACAGGTACGTCCTGTACCCACGCCTTAAGAGCGTGGGTACGAGTCGTACCATGCCCACACATACGTCACCCCAACAATGGCGGGACGGCTCGTACCCACGTGGCAAAGGCCTGGGTACGGCCCGCACAAGCATTCCACAGCGTGGGTACGGATATGTATGGACCGTACCCCCATCCGCGTATGCATGGAGCGTACCCCCCCAACAGTGTACGTACGGACCGTACCCCACCCGCGTATGCATGGAGCGTACCCCCACCCCAACAGTGTACGTACGGACCGTAACACCACCCCCGTATGCATGGAGCGTACCCCCACCCCAACAGTGTACGTACGGACCGTACCCCCACCCCCGTATGCATGGAGCATACCCCCACCCCAACAGTGTACGTAAGGACCGTAACACCACCCCCGTATGCATGGAGCGTACCCCCCCAACAGTGTACGTACGGACCGTACCCCCACCCGCATATGCATGGAGCGTACCCCCACCCCAACAGTGTATGTACGGACCGTACCCCCACCGCCGTATGCATGGAGCGTACCCCCACCCCAACAGTGTATGTACGGACCGTAACACCACCCCCATATGCATGGAGTGTACCCCCCCAACAGTGTACGTACGGACCGTACCCCCACCCGCGTATGCATGGAGCGTACCCCCACCCCAACAGTGTACGTACCGACCTTACCCCCACCCCCGTATGCATGGAGCGTACCCCCACCCCAACAGTGTACGTACGGACCGTAACACCACCCCCGTATGCATGGAGCGTACCCCCCCAACAGTGTACGTACGGACCGTAACACCACCCCCGTATGCATGGAGCGTACCCACCCCAATAGTGTACGTACGGACCGTACCCCCACCCGCGTATGCATGGAGCATACCCCCACCCGTGTATGTTCTAAGCGTACATATCCTGATATAGCAGGGTTGGGTGCAGAGTCCTCCCAGCAGTGCCCAGACACAGGAGGGGTGGGTGCAGAGTCCTCCCAGCAGTGCCCAGACACAGGAGGGGTGGGTGCCTATCACTCCCAGCAGTGCCCAGACATAGGAGGGGTGGGTGCAGAGTCCTCCCAGCAGTGCCCAGACACAGGAGGGGTGGGTGCCTAACACTCACAGCAGTGCCCAGACATAAGAGGGGTGTGTGCAGAGTCCTCCCAGCAGTGCCCAGACACAGGAGGGGGGGTGCCTAACACTCACAGCAGTGCCCAGACATAAGAGGGGTGTGTGCAGAGTCCTCCCAGCAGTGCCCAGACACAGGAGGGGTGGGTGCCTAACACTCACAGCAGTGCCCAGACACAGGAGGGGTGGGTGCCTAACACTCACAGCAGTGCCCAGACACAGGAGGGGTGGGTGCAGAGTCCTCCCAGCAGTGCCCAGACACAGGAGGGGTGGGTGCCTAACACTCACAGCAGTGCCCAGACACAGGAGGGGTGGGTGCCTAACACTCACAGCAGTGCCCAGACATAAGAGGGGTGTGTACAGAGTCCTCCCAGCAGTGCCCAGACATAAGAGGGTTGTGTGCAGAGTCCTCCCAGCAGTGCCCAGACACAGGAGGGGTGGGTGCCGAACACTCACAGCAGTGCCCAGACACAGGAGGGGTGGGTGCCTAACACTCACAGCAGTGCCCCTGCAAAGAAAAGGGTGGAGTACCCAAAGATCCAATGCCCACAAATGTCAGTCAGGTGCACAAAGATCCTGCAGTACATTTACCACATGTGTGCGAGGCTGGGAGTATACACATGCATAGCGCCGAAAAGAAAACATGTCCACATGAAGTCATGTCAACAGTCTACATACACAAGTACAGTGACCACCAAGGACGCCACGAATGATGCAGGTAGAGACATCGCTCAGCATGCATGGCCAAAGTCTAACGAGTCCGTCACACACCCAGCCAGTGTAGACACAGCTCAGCACCACATATTGGAATGACCCTGCAGGGAAGATGTCAGGTTACACAGAGGAAGGAACACACCTTGGGACGGTGTCACCATGCAGTAACTGCTTACATGAACAAAGTTATGTAGCCAATAGCTTGTGATGGCACACAGATACCAGGGTCCACCCTATGACCAGCACAAGACGACAATTCACACACACCCAACACATTATCACCACCCAAAATAATGGAGCAGGTCCACCAACAGCAATACCAGATAGACAGTAGTGTACTAAGGAAAAATAAATTGCTTTATTCAGCATCCAAAAATGTGTTTGTCCCTTGAAAGTTCAAAATGTACTATGCCCATAGGCCAATCCAAAGTTCAAATCCAGCTGGGGGACACAGTGGGACGCGTGTCCCCTAGCTTGCCTGCACTCCTTTGTCTTCCAGAGGGGGGGGGGCATCATGTGGGGGGTAAGGACCAGGCACCGCAGGGACATGAGGGCAAAGGGTAGGCGTCGTGGGTGCAGGGACGGAGGACTCCACCACAGGGGGTGAGGCAGCGCCAAAGGCGGAGGTCAGGATGGCGCTGCACACCTTAGCAAGGTCCTCCAGCGACTCCCCTGCACCCGAAGGAACCACAGGCCCCAAGGAGGGGGGGGTTCGGAGGGATGGGTCGCAGCGCCACTGGGGGAGGGTGTGGACAGGGGGGGGACTCAACTCCCCTGCCGGTGTCCTGCCTCCACCGCTTGCGGGGTGGTGCCACACTGGGGCTGATGGACAGACTGGGCAGGACTGACCCTGTATCCGACTTGTGGCCAGGAGAGCTGAGGGGAGGGGATTTGGAGGGAGTGGATTTTGTGGAATGTGGACTCCCACTCTGGCTGCGTGTCTTACGTTTGCCCCCCGACCCAGTGGGTGTGCCTACTTCACCCTGTGTGTGCGTGCCAGGAGGTGTGCGTTTGACCTTCCCTGCTGGTGTGGTGCCTGTGTCTGTTGTGGTGGGTGCATGCTGACGTCTGGGTGTATGTGGGACAGGCATGGGAGTGGGAAGTGTGGATGGGTCAGGGGTAGGGGGTTGGACGAAGCGCTGCAGGAGACCCACTGCTGCAGACAGTGTCGAGTCAATGGACCTCAGCAAGTTGCGTTGGTCAGCCTGCGATGAGAAAATGCCCTCCAAGTATGCCTCCATGTTGTTCAGCACTTGGCTGTGGCCATGGAGGACATTAAGCATCGCAGCCTGACCAACCTGCAACTGCCGCTGGATGTCCACAGACTCGGCATTGGCGGCAGCAGTGGAGACAGGGGCAGGGGATGCGGTGCCTGGCAGGAAGGAGACATGTGGTGACCGGGCACGCTGGAAAGGGACACGAGCAAGTGGGAGGCGGCTGATGGCAATGGAGGGGGCGGGGAGAGATGTTGTGCCGCTGTCAGCTGGTGGTGCAGCCTCCGCCCACTCGGAGAGCTCAGCCTCGGACCCGTCAGCTTCATATTCTGAGGTGGCAGTGGACAGGTCCTCCGCCTTACTCCCCTCCGCCTCAGTTCCACTCGATGTGCCAGCCAAGATGTCACCGCTGGCACTGGTGCTCGGTCCCTCCGCTCGGTCTGTGCTGATGTCTCCCTCCGTGTCCCCCGACGATGCTGTGGGCAAGGTGAAGAGACAGGAATTAATCATACACCTGTATACATATGTCACATGAGTCCAATCTACATAGGTTACAGTGCATAGCCTGAAAAGAAAGATGAGTAACATCTACAAAACAAAGTACATATGTAGGCCCTGCAACACACAGTTGGTTGACCCACCATGCCACTGAAAAACTATGGAGAGCATGACACAATAGCAAATGACGTGAAATGGATTTTGACAGAGGAGCCAGGCTTTGGGGACAATCCAGCACTGCATCTGCACCACACAGCGTTGCCGAAAATAGGGATGAGCAGGGACCATATCCATGAACTTTAGGCACATGCTGCATAGGTAATACTGAAAACATGCCCACCATGACTGGCTCACTGCACCTTGAGTGTATGTCCAGACAAACATCACACACTGGCCAGACCTAGCAAGGAGATATCAGGTTTTGACATGTAGGCTTTGCCCGCACCAACCACCCCCTACATGAGACAATTTGTTGAGATACAGGAAGCACTTACATCTCTTAGTCTGGGTGAAATACACATGGGCGTACGCTCACTATCACTATGGGTGTGCTCGCGTATACGTACCCATAGTGATACGGACCGTACACGCGCGCGTACGCTCACTATCACTATGGGTGTACTCGCGTATGCGTACCCATAGTGATATGGACCGTACACGCGCACGTACGCTCACTATCACTATGGGTGTGCTCGCGTATGCGTACCCATAGTGATACGGACCATACACGCGCGCGTACGCTCACTATCACTATGGGTAGGCCTACGGCAGCACTCCCATAGTGATAGGGAACGTACACAGGCCCTCAGAGCGAATGTACGGTGCCTTTCACACATCACAGTGGTGACAGGCAGCACACAGGAAGGAATAGAGCTGACATACTTGTCCATGGATGGACATCAAGGCATTGTCTGGGCAGTACTACATGTGTGGGGCACAGGTGTGAAAGGCTGTGATGTGGCACATTACTCCTGAGTTGAGAAGGCAATAGATGTATGATGAGATGTGTACAGATGTTATGTGTGACGGTGCAATATGTGCCAGGCATGCCCTTAACTCCTTTGACATGTGTGCATGTCGTACTGCACACTTGGGATGAGCGTCCCTGCCATGGCACAGTCAACAACACACGCAAGTGTCCCCTGATGCCTGCTACAGGGGTTACCACACCAGACATGTGACTACCCATGGTGCACGATGTGTCTATGTCATGTATGTGTGGTGTGTTCCCATTAGCTTGATGTTGGTGTTCCCTCAAAAGCATCTGCTGTTGCAGCAACCAACATGTGTCTGTGTGTAGATGGCCATGGCACACTGTTACGCACACCAGGCCACATGTGGTATCGGATGTGAGGTGTGTATGTATGCATGGGACATGGAGTAGCATAACAAGGACCTGTCTGCATCCTCTCAATGTATGTGTGGTGAGTCATGACATGTACACCTTAATGGCAAGGTGTGTGGGCTGTCCTAGTGTAATGTCATGTGACCTGTGGCTCTAGTGTTCCGCTACCTGTCTCTGCAATCGACATCCTACTTCTGCTGATGTGTTGATGTATGTCACTCCTGTGTTGCGTCTGGCTGTTCACTTACACTGGGACACAGCTAGTCCCATGCCATGGGATGTGGAGGTTCACAGTCTCCGTGTGTAGCTGGGTCTTGGTAGGAGTGTCACCTGGCAGCCATACGTGTCCAGGGCATGTAGCACATACCTGACTCCCTATGTAGCATATGTGTATTGACAGATTAACATGTGCTCAGTACATATAAATTGTTGTTGTAGTGCACTCAATCTTCCTTGTCACTTCCAAATTACTGCAGAGCGCCGCCTCTTCCCCGACCAATTCCGGACTTGGCTGACATGCGGGAGAATGACTGTTTACGCTGCTACCGCTTCCCACAACCGTTGATTGAGGAGTTGACGGCAAGGCTGGCACCACACCTGCAACCGCTGCACAGGTATCCTACGGCACTGACACCCAAGCTGAAGGTAATGGCAGCCCTACATTTTCTTGCCACGGGTACCTTTCAATATACCATAGCTCATGTTGGTGGCATGTCCCAGAGCATGTTCAGCCGTGTGCTGCATGATTTCTTAGAGGCCATGTTGCTTCACCTGGATGAGTTCATCCATTTCCCAACCCCTGAACAGTTGACTAGGGTCAAGCGTGGATTCTATGCCCTGGGAGGGATGCCCCATGTCATTGGGTCCATAGATGGGACACATGTGGCTTTGGTACCACCACAGGCATAGGAGGTAGCGTACAGGAATCACAAACACTACCACTCCATCAATGCCCTTGTGGTGTGTCTGTCCAACATGGTGATTTCACATGTCTGTGCTCGTTTTCCAGGATCAGCACACGATGCCTACATCATGAGGAGTAGCAGGGTGCCTGAAATGATGACGCAGCTGCGCAACGAACGAGCATGTGTTGTTGGTGGGTACACTCTGTCTGTCCTGTATTTTGCATAGACTTCCAGCACAACCGCTTCTCCTGTCCTACTTATGTCCATGTGGTTTCCATGTAGGAGACGCTGGCTATCCCAACATGCCATGGCTGATCACACCTCTCCGCAACCCCAGCACGCCGGCCCAGCTCCGCTACAACACCACCCATGGGCGGACAAGGCGATTGATAGAAAAGACATTTGGCCTCCTGAAGAGCCGATTCAGGTGCCTACACAAGACCGGCGGCGCCCTCCCATATGCCCCGGCGAAGGTCTGCAAAATCTTCATGGTCTGCTGCATGCTGCACAACATGGCAGTTGAGAAAGCTGTGCCACTCATCCTGGATCAAGGTGATCAGGACCATCCACCCGTGGAGGACGAAGGGCTTGGCAATGGGGCTAGTGATGTGGAGGATGTGGTTCCACAAGAGGACATTCGTGGTCGGCTCATACGCGACTTCTTTGCTTAGTGGTGAGTACCAGTGTCTGAGTGTGCACGCATTGGTCCCCGTGTGGCATGTGTTGCGATGTGTGTGTCCATCTGCATGTATGCCACGTGAGTCAGAGGTGTGTGTGGATGTGTCACTCGAGTGATGGTGCCAGTGATGAGTGTATTTCCCCAGTCATAATTGTGACCTAGCATGTTGTCATCCTTACATGTGTCGAGTACATGCACATGCAAGTGGCTGTGCTTTTTGTGGCTGACTTCTTGTGTGTCTCTCATCCCCAGGTACTTGCGCATGCCGTCTGCTGGTTGCATTGTTGTGGCACTGCTATTCCTCATGGACACGTCATCGTGTGCTGACTCAGCGTTACACGCACGGACAAGTTTGGAAGTCTCCTTAGGGTAAGGGATGCATCAGGGGTGTATTG
Source organism: Triturus cristatus (assembly GCF_964204655.1). NCBI lineage: Eukaryota > Metazoa > Chordata > Amphibia > Caudata > Salamandridae > Triturus > Triturus cristatus. The sequence goes on along the minus strand of NC_140587.1, from coordinate 343,004,970 downwards.
GGTGTGGCAGTTGTTTACGATGTGTGCACACTGCCCCTGTCGATGTTTGGTTCCTCTGCAGACATGTCGCGTCACCATGGGACACATTACATGTAGCTGGATACACCTGAATAGATGGTCAGACTTGTTGACAGTCATCTGTGATGGGATAGTGGATTGTTATGATGGCATCAATGTGTGTAACACTGCCCTCGGACACAGACGGTTTGCATTGGCTTGACATGGTGTGGGACTTCCACATCAGAGGATCAATGGTGTATGGAGCCTCTCCGTGAGCAGCAGGGGGTGTTTAGCTGTTACCCGACACTTGTGTGCCAGTTCCATGGCTATCACGCATTTGTGCTGCAGAAGGGGGGTTCCAGTGTTGGACCCACATGTTACTCCACATGACCTGTGTATGTGTACTCCGAGTTGCCTCTGCATTCCCGAATACATGACTAATAAATGTGTCCCTATGCCTCTGAGGTGCCTCTTCTCAGTCAATGCTGGTGTGTTGCCATGGTGCATACGGCATGTCTGGCATGGTTTTCCGTGATAGTGGCTATGTGTATATGTGTAGAGTAGCAAGATGCAAGCTGTTTGTGTGGGATTAGACTCTGTATTGTGCATGATGTCCATGACTGTGTGGGTATTGTGACATGTGCCATCCCCATGCATCCAACGTTGGCCAGGCCACCATTCTCTGCATCCACCTGACTCAAGCTTGCAGGACATGGTTCTGCCACCTGTCTACACATACCTGGGTGCCCCCAGGACACTCCACATGATCCCTGACCTCTGCGCATGACTGTCGCTGTACTCAATATGTCTGTCAGCACGGTTGTGCGGCCACCCCCTCAGCTGGTTGGGCCCATCACGGGTGTGTATGGTGCTCCATGTCTGTCTTGCCTAATACATTGTGACCCATGTGTGTCCTGTGCCAGACTCAGGCCCCAGGGTATGGATTGTTGAAGTCATATGAGAACTCAGGCATGGTTAGACTTTACAAGACACATGTAAGGTAATAATGCAAAATGTAGGCATCATCTCTTTATCGTGTAACTTTTTATTTGTGTTGGGGTACGTGTTGGGGGGGGGTATGACAAGAGGGGCTTTCCGGGTGTGTGGAATCCAAAGTTCACTGGGGGAGTTGGTGTCCTTGCCATTGGAAATCATCAGAGTCCATGCCAGTCTTTGTCAACATTGGTCAGACAGTGACCAGCAAGTCCATGTGGCAGAGAATGTCTTTTGCTGAGGTGCTGCTGTTGGTCCAGTGGGCCAGGTGCCAGGCCAGGTGTCCTGGGAGATGGTGCTGTTGCGCCGACCCTCACGGTCTTTTCCGTGGATGACCCGCCCTCCTGCAGGAACCCTCAGAAGCAGGCCGTGACGATGTTTGGGATGCTCCGTCGGATGTCTCCTCCTCCTCCTGATCCCTCCCTGTGGGTGGTGATGTTCTTGGCCTGGTGGCACAGGGAGGGTTGCCCATGTTGTCGGCTATCCGACGGAGTGTACGGTGAATTCCCGTGAAAACCGCCACGAGCTCAGCCTGTCTGTCCTCCATCCGCCCTTGGTGTCGCAGTAGACAGGCATGTTGCTCCGCATGTTGCTGGGCCTGCTGGGTCTTGATCTCCTCGAGGGTCCCCTTCATCTCGTTGAGGGTGGACACAACCTGGCCCATGCCCGTGGTGTCCTGCCGGTATGTGTCCAGGATGTTTCTGACATGGGAATATACCGGTTCCGTAGCTAACTGGTCAGGCTCGCGCCTCCGCCGTCCTCCACTCCCACCACCCCTGCCCACTTGCACCTGGCCTGCCCTTGTGGGCACATCGGGTCTCCGGGACCCCTGAGGGGTGGCATTAGCGTTGTCGCCTGCCTCCTCCTGGGTGCCCGGTACACCGTGTCCCTACTGGTCAGCCTGGCTGCATTGTAGTGGTGGGGCAGGGATCCTGGGTGTCTCCTGGGATGTGGCAGGAGTGGGGGTGGTGGTTGGCCCAGTTGTACCTGACGCAGGTGCTGCAGGTGGTTGGACACCAGAGGGGCCAGGTTGGTCGGGGTCGTCCACAGAGTGGTGAGAGTCGTCGCTGCCGGTGGGATCGTCCTCCCGCAGAGCCGGGTCCTGTGAGTCTTCCCCCCCAGTGTTGGGGGGTGATCCACGACGTTGACCTGTCTGTGAGAGAGACAATGTTATTTTTGTTCCATGCAACATCCATGTTTCATTCGTTTCAAAGTTGGCACATTTCCTCTGGGTATTTGGATATGTCTTGCATTCCACTCACAGTGCACTTGTGTTTGGGTATGTCCCTTGTCCACAGCTTTTGAGACTTTACCTATGTGTGACTCAGTCTTACTTGCTGCGTCAATTGTGACTGCAGTCAGCAGTGGAGTGAGCAGGTGTGGCGAGCCATGCATTGGCGCCTTCCGTGTTGCACTGTACGTGGGCACATGGAGTTGTTCCACACACTTATATAATGCAGGTAGCTGGCGTTGTGCTCATGCACAGGTTGAGACATGGCCCAGTGTTTTGCCATGGAGAAGAGAGGGTGATTCAGGCACTGGCCACCCTTGTCTACATGCACGCAGTCCACCTGCTGACGAGCAGACATTCCCACACCACCCATGGCTGAATTGGTCTCCCTGTGTCTCCCTTTCTCACTCCCTCTCTGTGTCAGCCTCCTTCCTCTGTCCGTCTCCCTGTGTCTCCCTCTCTCTCTGTCCCCCTCTCCCTCCCTCCCTGTGACAGCCTCCTCCCTCTGTCCGTCTCCCTGTGTCTCCCTCCCTCTCTCTCCCCCTCCCTCTGTGTGTCACACTCTGTCACCTCAGCCCAGCTTCCTAGGCACACACTTTTTGCAGATCTTTGAATGGCCCTTGGCTTGTTCATGTGAGTTTGTTTCTGATCTCCAGGCACCCATTGGGTGTAGTGTCTGTGTCTGCGCTGCTGCTGTGGTGGTGTGTGCTGCCACTCTTTCACAGTGTTGGCTGTTCATTAGCTGCTGTCATGTACAAAAAGTGCCTTCACCCCCATGTCTTAATGCAAGGCGTCCGCCATTTGCTGGCAAGTCTTTCCGGTGTGGGGACACACTGTTTGTCTGTCTGTGACCTAGGCCATATGGGCAGAGGGCATTGTTGTCTGCTTCTGAGTTGCACTATGTGATTTTTGGGGCCCACACTCCCGCCATCCGGGTTACCGTGTCTTGTGTTGGTGTTTTCTGTGGCCTGTGACTTGGCATTGTCCAGCTGGGTGCATGGGGCATGGTGGCGCTAGTGGCATGTGCGTGTTTATGGAGTGTGGTTGAGTCATGCGATAGCTTGGGGTGGTTGCGTGCATGATTGTGAGTTTGGTTGTGGATGACGTTCCCCCCATGTGAGGTGAGTTGTTTGTGTACTCACCCGGCTCTCGGAGTCCTTGTACTCCGTCCACTGCCACCACCGGCAGTATGGCCATCACCCTCTCCTCCCAGGGATGGTATTGTACACGTCTGCGGGGCGGCCCTCCTCCAGTGATGTTGGCCTGGTTGTGGTCGTCGGTCATTTTGGCTCGGACCCTCCTCCGCAGATCGGACCACCTGGCTTGGCATTCATGCCTGGTCCTTCTGGTGGATGCAACAGCATTCACAGCATCGACAATCGTCTGCCACATGGCTGTTTTTTCGGAAATGCTGGTCTGTCTGACCAATGTTCCAAAGAGGTGTGGCTAGACTCTGAGGATTTCGTCAACAAGGACCTCCAACTCTTGGCTAGTGAACTTTGGATTCTTGTTAGTAGGCATGGTGAGGGGTGTGGGTGTGGATGGTTGTGGGGGGTGTGGGTGTGGATGGGTGTGGGTGTGTGGGTGTGGTTGTGCAGGTGTGTGTGAGAATGTGATGAGGGGGTGTTTGTGAAGGTGGTTGTGTGAAGGTGAGCAAGTGTAAGGTGTAGTAAAGGTTCAAGTATGGTGCTGTGGCTTGTCTGTGGGGTCTGGCAGAAGTGAGTCTGTTGCAAAGGCTCATGGTTTGTGTCTGTGGGCCCTTTTTATTGGTCCATTGGTGGGTGTGGCTGTGTTTGAACTTTGGGTGGGTGTGTTATAAGGAGTGGTTGTGTTTTGGGCCTCTGTTTGGGAGTTTGGCAGTTGCAGGTCAGTGAATGTGTTGTATTTGTGCTTGTTGGACATGTTTTATGGCTTTGTGCGATTCGAATAGAGTATTCTTGTGTTGTTTTGCTTTGCCCTGGTTGTGTACGTGTGTTTTTTGCGTGTGTACGGTGTGTACATCGGCCATTTTGTTGTACAGTGCTGTCCTTGTCTCTGGCTTGGTACGACTCGTACATGCGCGATGTTGGGTGAAGGTGATGGTGTTGGGGCCTGGGGTGCGCTCCATACTTAGACTGTTGGGGTGGGGGTACGCTCCATACATACGCGGATGAGGGTACGGGCCGTACATACACGGTTGGGGTGGGGGTACGCTCCATGCATATGGGGGTAGTGTTACGGTCCGTATGTACACTGTTGGGGTGGGGGTACGCTCCATACATACGCGGGTGAGGGTACGGGCCATACATACACGGTTGGGGTGGGGTTACGCTCCATGCATACGGGGGGAGGTGTTACGGTCCGTACGTACACTGTTGGGGTGGGGGTACGCTCCATACATATGCGGGTGAGGGTACGGGCCGTACATACACGGTTGGGGTGGGGGTACGCTCCATGCATACGGGGGTGGTGTTACGGTCCGTACGTACACTGTTGGGGTGGGGGTACGCTCCATACATATGCGGGTGAGGGTATGGGCCGTACATACACGGTTGGGGTGGGGGTACGCTCCATGCATATGGGGGTAGTGTTACGGTCCGTATGTACACTGTTGGGGTGGGGGTACGCTCCATACATACGCGGGTGAGGGTACGGGCCATACATACACGGTTGGGGTGGGGTTACGCTCCATGCATACGGGGGGAGGTGTTACGGTCCGTACGTACACTGTTGGGGTGGGGGTACGCTCCATACATACGCGGGTGAGGGTACGGGCCGTACATACACGGTTGGGGTGGGGGTACGCTCCATGCATACGGGGGTGGTGTTACGGTCCGTACGTACACTGTTGGGGTGGGGGTACGCTCCATACATACCCGGGTGAGGGTACGGGCCGTACATACATAGTTGGGGTGGGGGTACGCTCCATACATACGCGGGTGAGGGTACGGGCCGTACATACACAGTTGGGGTGGGGGTACGCTCCATGCATACGGGGGTGGTGTTACGGTCCGTACGTACACTGTTGGGTTGGGGGTATGCTCCATACATACGCGGGTGAGGGTACGGGCCGTACATACACGGTTGGGGTGGGGGTACGCTCCATGCATACGGGGGTGGTGTTACGGTCCGTACATACACTGTTGGGGTGGGGGTTTGCTCCATGCATACGCGGGTGGGGGTACGGTCCGTACGTATGGTGTGTACATACACGGGTGGGGGTATGTCTCGTACATACACGGGTGTACATACACGGGTGTACATTCACGGGTGGGGGTACGTCTCGTACATACACGGGTGTACATACACGGGTGGGGGTTTGACTCGTACGTACATGGGTGTACATACACGGGTGTACATACACGGGTGGGGTACGTCTTGTACATACAGGGGTGCACATACACGGGTGTACATTCACGGGTGTACATTCACGGGTGGGGGTACGTCTCGTACATACACGGGTGTACATACACGGGTGGGTGTTCGACTCGTACATACAAGGGCTGGGGGGGTGGTTGGGCGCGTACATATGGGGGCTGGGGGGGTGGTTGGGCGCGTACATACGGGGGCTGGGGGGGTGGTTGGGCGCGTACATACGGGGGCAGGGGGGAGTGTTGGGCGCGTATGCGGGCACATGTCTCTATGGTTGCTATGGGAGTTCGGTGCGGACGGTGCTTTTCCCATCCGCTTGTAACATCGGATGCACGGGATGGATCATACTTCCGCGGTCGGACTTCACTTTTCACATTTGTACGGTAATTCGTCCGGAGACGTGTCGGGCACATTTTCCGACCCGAGGACGTGTGGGGAATTATTCCCAATGCGATTCGTATGGACTTTTTCCCATGCGAATCGTAGTTGGTAGTTTGTACGGCACTTGTACGATTCGTACGGTAGAAAGACCGGATACGAGTCGTACGGGGAATTTTTTTACAGGATCGTAATCGGCACCATTATGTTGTCAAAGTTTCATGGCTGTCAGAAGTTACCTCAGCCCAAAAATCGAGATTGATTGCCCTTACCATAACATGCAATATAATTTCTCAATTGAGAGTCACAGTTGTCCTGGGAAAGAGAAATGCTAATTCAATTGCACAATATCGTATCCTGTTAGTCTCAAATGTGTTATTGCAAAAGCTGATGCCCAGGTATAGATTGCCAGTTTCTCTGAATTCAGATCAAATGAGGTCTCAAAGATGATGAGTGCAAAACCACAGACTGGACAAGAAGTGGATTGTAGCTATCTGCCTGAAGTTTTAAGCATAATAAAGCAAAACAAAGGCAGCACAGAGTTACACTTTGCAAAAGACTGTGTTTCAGCATCACCAAAGTTGCTTGAGTATTTACATGCAAATGCACTTGTGAAAACGACTAATGAAAAGACTAGCCATTGGCGTGAAGGTCTGATGGATGTGGAGCATGCAGTTTCTCACCAGATTGCAGCTGCTACACAAGATCTACATAATGAATGGTGTCAAAACTTTGATCTGAGAGATGCTGTGAAATGGAAAGGCCTGTTCCAAATGATCCTGGCAAAGACTGTTGTGAAATGTGGTGGCCTTCCAAATTGGGTGCATTCCTCTCACACACGTATGGTCCTGTGTCCCCCTGATAAAACAGCCCCTCTTCAAGAAAAGATGCCAGCAGTGGTCAAAAGTCCACAGAAGAGGGTCAGACAAGCTGTAAGGGAACACACGGAGTTTGAAGCAGCACTAGAGAAAACTGAGGTGGCACTGGAAAAGCAAAAAGTGGAAACTGACTCAGATGAAAGCAGTATCCAAAGGGTGAAAGAGTCAGATGCAGCCTCTGAAGAAGAAATTAGTGCTGTGGGCCTACGAGTGGAGGTAGGAAAAAGCTTGCTGAAAGGGAATCCAAAACGTTTTCAGTGGTCCCTTGAAAAATCATTTGCACCCATAGCTGAAACATCTGAATCTGATCAAAGTGAAAATAAAAGTGAAAAGCTTGGATTGGAAAAGTGCAAGGAATTGATGGTGCTCTGTCAGAGTTTTTCAGCACCTGAGTGGTCAAAATGCATGGAAAAGTACAGGATGCCACACTGTATGAGCCACCCTGAAGGCAAGCAGGTGACAAGGAGCAAAATTTGCTGAAACAAATAAATAAGAACTGTCAAACTGTTCCAAGAAGCTACTTACAGAAATCTGCACAACAACATTTGAGCTTGGCCATATATGATCTGCTTACATACCAAATTTGTGTGGCTTTAGAAATAGAGGTAACATTGTTATATGCTCAGCTTTTGTAATAACCAGTGATAAACAACATACTAATTTAGTAGGGTTTTCTTTTAGACTTTAGACATCTGAGTACTAATGATGAGTAGTAATATTTCAGGTAGAGAAAACATATATTTGACTCAACTAATGTTGTTTTTTTTTAAACAAATGTAACATGTGAAATTTAGTGTGATAAATTTCGAAATCATTTGAGGTACAATGATTTGATATTTATCAAAAGGGTGAATTGATGGAGCTTAGATTTCACCTATAAAATGTATGCATTATTATATGACAAAAAGTTGCAGACATGAGTTTTAAAATGGCACGCAGATTGTGGCGCAAGCAATATCAAAACATAATGCTTCAGTTTGGAGGTGCTTTCATGTGAAAACATGCTTAATTAGTTGAACAGCCATGCTTATATGTGATTAATCCATATGTAATCTCACTATAGAATGCACATTAATTTAGAAAATGTATTTGTACTTTTAAAATGGCACCATGTATTTTTGCAAGAGTAGAAATGTGCTGAATTGTGTTTCACAGTGTAAAAAACCACGTGATTTTAGTTTGCTTTAGTGGACTAAACTGAAACAGTTTGGAATGTGCTACTTTTTCCCTAGCAACTTCCAATGAACGGGCTCTGATAAAAAAAAAACCTGCCTACCGCTTCCTCTGACCTTCAAAATTTTGCATATTTTTGTAGCTTGTTTAAACGTGGAGAGAAGAACGCACTTTTTTTCATAAATCACATGACTGAAATTTGAACAGGAACAAGCCTGATAAATGACATATCCAGCCAGACAATGAGGAGATGATATGTCTTGAAGTTCTGATTGGACCAGCTATGAGGACTGAGCACGTGAACTTTTACTTGAAATATGGCTTACAAGTGGGAGGAGTGCCTTTTTTTGCCTTGCTTTTTGCCTCTCTCCCAGGGCCAGGCCCAGTTTCTGTGCTGGACACAGAGACAGGGAGGGGCTGCATTCTGTGGGGGCTATGGTGCAGCTTGAGACAGAGACACAGACTAGCACAGCGAAGCAGAAGCAGAGGGAAAAAGCTGAAAGGATCAGAACAGATTTAGATTTTAGGTCCTAAACTGCATTTATTTCTCTTTATGGGATATTTTTGCCATTATTAATTGTTGATTAACCTTGTCAGACTTACTCTTTTTCTTAGAGACTCTTTAAGAGTTTTGACTGACAATTTGCGCCACATTTCCCTTCCTATATGTGATGCTTATAAGTAGGCCTGGGCGGTAAATTCCGTTCCGCTCGCGGAATTTGCGGAATTTGGGTAATTTCGCGTTCCGCGGAGAACGCAAAATTGCCCAAAAATCTGCTTTCCGCGACTTCGCGACATTTTTTGCTTGTTCGCGTTCTCAATATGCGTGTTCGCGAGATATTTCACCCCGAGCACGCAAACAGCGATCGCGAACAGGAACAAAGTATCGCGAACAAGCAATTCCGCGTGTTTGCGGAATTTCTGCGTGTTCGCGGAGATTTTTTACCGTTTCACGGAGATTTGCGTAACGCGATTACGCAAATTCCGCCCACCCCTACTTATAAGCAGATTGTAATATGTTCTGTATTAATGCTATTTTTCCTATTTTTCAATTCTGTAACCTGATTGATATTTGACTAATGAATAAAGAGTCAGAGAACCTTAACTTTTGACTTAAATAAAACCCTTTCAAATAACTCACCACTCTCATTATTGCCTCTAATATTGTTTGCATTTAATTTTTATATATTTGTCAAGTCTCCTGTTTGATGAAACACGGTCATCAAAAGATCCATAATTTTTCACCCTTTACAGCGGTAAACCATAGGTGATGTGGTCTTGAATAGGGAAATTACCAGGTAATTACCGCTGGATCAATAGCACCTCATTAAAAAGCATTGCAGTTAATAGAAGGTTGTAAGACTTTAGTTACATTAGAAATCCTTTGTTGATGGTACCATACTCATTTTAGGAATTGTGGTGTGTTCTAAGGTGATTTTACCATGTGAAAAAGCCTTCTGCTGTGATATCATGAATCATGTTTGAGAAAAAACTATTTTCTCATGCATTTCCCACAGAGGTTTGTAAGGTGATCTATAAGCTAAACTGAGAGCATATTTTCTGTAAATTCACTATCTTTCTCAGTCATGTGAGAATGAAGTCTGACATTCTCTGTAAAACATGTACATCCAACAAGGTCAGAGACTGTCAGTTGATTACTTTGTGTTCTACTGCAGCTTCCCAGAGTGTTCTAAAGAACAACTAGAGCGCTAACAGTCCTACTTATGACAACCGTATTGCACACCTGAAGCCATCTTGATTGGAATAAAGTGGTAACTCTTAAAGCATTTAATTTAAAAAGGAACAAAATGAGGTGGTTCATTTTGCCATACACAGTATGATTAGTGCTGCAGAAAGAAAAATTAGGGCACATTTTGAGTGACTTCTCAAATCCTCTTCTATTTCATTAAAAAATTCTGACATGCAGACTGAAACATGCACTTTCAATACCAGCAGCAGACTTCCCTGGTGAGCAGTAGCTTTACTACAGTGATCTAATAAGCAACTAGAGTGCTAACATTCAGAATTTATGGTAAATGTGTGACACATCTGAATGCCTTCTTGATGGAATCAAAATAAATAAATGAAAGTATTTCCTACTGAGGAGACTGTAGTAAATTAGGAAATTAGGAAACTTCATAACAAATAAGTCTCCCAAAATGGCTACCAGAGACAAAAGAGCCCAAATGTAGCCCAAATATCACCCAGATGTAGCCCAAGTATAGCCCAATGACTGAATGTCCCAGAGTGATCTAACAAACAACTATAGCGCTAACAGTCTTAATTATGACAAAAGTATGGCACACCTGAAGCCATCTTGATTGGAATAAAGTGGTAACACTTAAAACATTTAATTTACAAAGGAACAAAATGAGGGGGTTCATTTTGCCATAGAAATTATGATTAGTGCTGCAGAAAGAAAAATTAGGGCACATTTTGACTTCTTAAATCCTCTTCTAATTCATAAAATAATTCTGATATTCAGACTGAAACATGCACTTTGAATACCAGCAGTAGACTTCCCTGGTGAGCAGTAGCTTTACTACAGTGATCTAATGAGCAACTAGAGTGCTAACATTCAGAATTTAAGGCAAATGTGTGACACATCTGAATGCCTTCTTGATGGAACCAAAGTAAAAAACTGAAAGTATTTCCTACTGAGGAGACTGCAGTAAATGAGGAAATTAGGAAACTTCATAACAAATAAATCTCCCAAGATGGCCACCAGAGACAAAAGAGCCCAAAAGTATCCCAAATATCACCCAGATGTAGCCCAAGTATAGCCCAAAGACAGAATGTCCCAGAGTGTTCTTACGAACAACTAGTGCGCTAAAAGTCTTACTTATGACAAAAGTATGGCACACCTGAAGCCATCTTGATTGGAATAAAGTGGTAACACTTAAAACATTTAATTTACAAAGGAACAAAATGAGAGGGTTAATTTTGCCGTAGAAATTATGTTTAGTGCTGCAGAAAGAAAAATTAGGGCACATTTTGACTTCTCAAATCCTCTTCTATTTCATAAAAAAATTCTGACATACAGACTGAAACATGCACTTTGAATACCAGCAGCAGACTTCCCTGGTGAGCAGTATCTTTACTACAGTGATCTAATGAGCAACTAGAGTGCTAACATTCAGAATTTATGGCAAATGTGTGACACATCTGAATGCCTTCTTGATGGAACCAAAGTAAAAAACTGAAAGAATTTCCTACTGAGGAGACTGCAGTAAATGAGAAAATTAGGAAACTTCATAACAAATAAATCTCCCAAGATGGCCACCAGAGACAAAAGAGCCCAAATGTAGCCCAAATATCACCCAGATGTAGCCCCAGTACAAGCCCAATGACAGAATGTCCCAGAGTGTTCTTAAGAACAACTAGAGTGCTTACTGTCTTACTTATGACAAAAGTATGGCACACCTGAAGCCATCTTGATTGGAATAAACTGGTAACACTTAAAACATTTAATTTAAAAAGGGACACAATGAGGGGGTTCATTTTGTCATAGAAATTATGATAAGTGCTGAAGAAAGAAAAATTAGGGCACATTTTGAGTGACTTCTCAAATTCTCTTCGAGTTCATTAAAAAATTCTGATATGCAGACTGAAAGATCCACTTCTAATACCAGCAGCAGACTTCCGTGGTGAGCAGTAGCTTTACTACAGTGATCTAATGAGCAACTAGAGTGCTAACATTCAGAATTTATGGCAAATGTGTGACATATCTGAATCACAATCAAGCGAAGGAAAATAAAACCGGGTGGGCTATATTTAACGAGGTCCAGTATACAAGCCCTGAAGTAGTTATGCGAGAAAGGTATACCGTTCCTCTTAGTGTGGAGTAGTGTGAAGAGTACACTAGTCCCTGGGATTGAGACAAAGTGGGGAATAATGTCTAGATAGCCTGGGAGCTAATAGCATGTGATGGGTGGGGGAACCCACATTGGTGGAACTAAAACCCTCACACACCCAGCAAGCTAGGTGTCATGCTTCATCATCTGGGTTTTGCTCCTCGTCGGGTCGGCGCTGCAATTCCCGACGGGCACCCAAAGATGGGGCTCTTTAGCGGAGATCTTTTGTTCCTTGCCGAAGGTGAGTGCAAGTGAGGGCCAGGTAGGTGTAGACGTTGGTGAGTGTATTTTAAAACAGGGTTGGTTAGTCTGAATAATAAATTTTATTCGGTCAGTAAACCACCCTATTAAAAACGAAATGAGAGGCGGTGGTCTGGACACAATGGGTCAAGGACTACCCTGCTCTACTCAGATGGTCAACATGTTTCTTGCCTCAAGGTCAGGGGGATCCAGCGGCAATTCATCAGGACCGGTGAAAGGTGAACTATCTACAAATTGTGAGGGTGTAAAAAAGAATATTAAGTTGTTGTGGTAGTGCCTGGATAAAACTACCCTAGGGAAGTGTCTGGAAAACTTAACACTTCCGTATTGGAATGGCCTAGAGGAGAAGGAGAGAGGAAGCAAAACAGGCCAACACAGCACATTAAAAATACACTTTGTCATATATATACAATTTGTAGTCTGGAGCCAAGGACTCCTCATATGCATGTCCAATACATGTAGCAATTGCGCTAAACAGGAGTGATCATGCATAAGTGGATGCAGTGTGAAGATACGTGTCAAGTGATAAAAATCCAATCCACTCAGAATCTCACGTCATGAGGTCTGACAAGGCTCACCTAACGTTATAGAAGGTGCCGCTCCAATCGGTACATGGCGAGCCTCTTGGGATGGCGTGTTAGCCTACTGTGGATAGTAGTATAAACAAGAGGCTCAAACAGGTAGGTGTACACGAATAACACACCTGCTAGTGCTAGGTGTTATCTGGGGAACTGGTAAGCAAGGTCCCCCGGTACCCCGGTCACCGGAAACCACCGTCCGAGGAGCGAGCCGACCCCCAGTCCTGAGTGCCACCCAGGAGAGAGCACAAAGCAGCCTGAGGGTCGGTCCGCCACAACAGCCGCGGTCAGCCGTCCACCGGCACAAAGGGAATCCCTGACCGTTCAATCTAAGTGATGTTAGTCGGGAGGTGATTACTTACAGTTCTGTCGCCCAAGGGTGGTCTGCAAACCTACCCCGCTCCGCCGAAACCGGGAAGTGTGGTTCACTTTCCACTGCTCAGTTAAGAACCAATCCGGTAAAGTGTAAGCGAGTTCTAATTGGGCGTCTGCAATCTGACGACTAGTTTCGGAAGAACCCCGCCTACGTAGAGTGACTACGGGCGCCATCTTGGAATGGGGTGCTGAGGCAGCATCAGGTCATGTTTGGTACGTCTCAGAGGCCAGGAGAGGGTCCCCGGGAATACTAATGAACTCCATTAAGCCCTAGTCTTGTGTATCAATGTCTACACGGGAGGATAAAAGACTAGTTGTGTGCATACTGCCCAAGATCAGGTAATATGATTAGGTAATGCGGGTTGAATCAGGCTATTTACGGGATCACTGTTGTGTCAGTTGGAAGTCAGTGATATCCTGAAGGGGCTATAAGGTATGTAGGATCGCTGTCGTATCTGTAAGTCTAAGTCCATCCCTTGTCTCCCACGTATGCTCAGGTTTGTTGACAATACTCGGGCGGGTAACAGGATATCAGTGTGTTAAAGTGCCCCATGGTATATCGTCATTCAGACCTCTCGTGTCAGATGCCAATCTGTGCACCCATCTTTGTTCTAATCTAAACAAGGCTTGTGATGTAATACCTGGATGTGACTCTAGTACGACCCATCTTAAGGAGTCTGGTGTGTGATGGAGACTTTTAAAATGGCAGTACAGTTTCGTGGTCTCTTTTAAGCATCTTATGTTGCTTTTATGCTCCGTGATGCGTGTTTTGATGGGCCGTGTCGTCATCCCTATGTAGTTCAATGTACAGGGGCACTGCAATAGATAGATACAGTTGGTGGAGTTACAATTTGTATGACGTATCAGTGTCCAGTTTAGGGTGTCGGACAGAATCAATTCCTTGGTAGTCATCGTCTGTTTGCAGGATGTGCAATTACCACAGGGGAAATGTCCAGTGACAGGTGGAAGCCCCCATAGAGTGCCCTGAGGGTTCTGTGCTTCATTTTTTATAGGTCTGGTGTGGATTAAGATATCTTTCAGATTTTGAGTTCTTTTAAAGGCAAATCTGGGTAGAGGCAAAGAGAGGTTACCAGCAGCTAGTATGCCCCAATGTTTTTTAATTACTTTTTTCATTGTATTAGAGGAGGGGGTGAACGAGGTAACACAGGTCAGGATGTCGGTTTGTTCCCGGGTCTTGGTCTCGAGCAACACCTCTCTGGGGTTATTCCTAGCACGTTTCATGGCTTTTGTGATAGTGATGGTCGGATACCCTCTCTCTTTTAAATTGTTTGCTAGAATATCAGCCTCTTTTTTGTAGTCCGACACTGAGCTACAATTTCTCCTCACACGGAGAAACTGACCGAAAGGTAAGTTATCCCTCAATGCCTTGGGGTGGTGACTACTATACAGCAGAAGGCTGTTCCTGTCTGTTGGTTTTTTGTAGAGGCTAGTTGTTAACGCCCCGGACGCTAATCTAATATCTAGGTCCAAGAAGGCAATGTGAGACGGAGAGATGTGGTTGGTAAATTTTAAATAGGGGTTCTGTATATTAATCCATTGGCAGAACTCTTCACATCTACTCCAGGATCCCTTCCAAAGGATGAGGACATCGTCTATAAAGCGCCTCCACATGATCAGATTATCGCCAAAAGGATTGGTGGGGCTCTGGATGACCTCTTCCTCGAAAGCTGCCATATAGAGGCAGGCCAGACTAGGGGCAAATGTGCTGCCCATAGAAGTCCCTTGGCATTGGTGGAACAGTTCGTTCCTGAATTCAAAGAAATTCTCCGTTAATGCTAGGGACGCTAGGTCCATAATGAAAGACACAGGAGTGGGTGATGTCCAGTCTTCATTTCGAAGGGCCTCTTCGATCACTGTCAGGGTTGCTTGTTGTGGGATATTGGTGTATAACGCCTCCACATCTAAGGTGACCAGAAGGCTGATCTCCCCATTAGGTTCAAACCCTTCTACTGTTCTTAGGATGTCACTGGTGTCTTTGATGTAAGACGGTATTCTTTGGACCAAGGGTTGTAAAAAGTGATCTACAAATATGGACAGTGGCTCTAAAACAGAGCCGATCCCGGACACAATGGGCCTGCCTGGAGTCGGTAAAGTACCTTTATGGACTTTGGGCAAAGTGTAAAAGTATGGTGTTACCGGATTACGTGCGTTAAGGTAATCGGCTTCTTTCTTCGTGATCCACCCATTCGTCTCTGCCTCAAGGGTAAGGCTATTAATAGCGTTCTTCAACCTTGGTGTGGGGTCTAATGTGATAGGTGTGTAGTATTTCCGATCACCTAGTTGCCTCCGACATTCTCTCTCATAGTCGAGGGTGGACTGGATGACTGTAGCACCACCCTTGTCTGCTTGTTTAATTGTGATCGAGTGGTCGTCAGCCAGGGCCCTGGCTGCATTCATTTCCTCTATAGAGAGGTTGTAAAAAGTGTTAGACCTATCTCGTGCCACGGCTAGATCTTTGAGTATAGCTTTTTCAAAGGTTAGGACTTCTGGGGGAACCATGCCCGCGCTGGGGGTGAAGGTTGATGGATTATGTAGCCCAGTATCTGTGTTCTCTGCATCTATAGAAGATTCGTTATGAAAAAAGGCTTTTAGGCGAATCTTTCTAAAGAAACTGTGCAGTTCGCATGCTTCCCTGAATTTGTCTACCCTTGGGGTGGGTACAAAACCCAGTCCTTTTCGAATCACTCGTAGCTCAACACTGTTGAGTGGTCTGTCAGACAGGTTGATTACTAAGTCCTTCTGCCCCTGCGTTGGCTCCGGGTCTCCATCGGGGGCTGGACTTGGTTCTGCCACTGGACATGCTGTGTTCCTCGCCTTCGCCCTCTTCCTCTGCCCCAGCCTCTGCCTAAAAAAGGTTGGGGGTTAGCCCCTGGGTAGAATTGGGGAGGGCACGGTGGAAACATTGGGTATTGCCAAAATTGAGTTTGTGGTGGACCGGGGAACATTGATTCCCCTCGATTATAGAAAGTTCGATTGTTCTTTCTTCTCTGGTTCGGGGTGTCCCAACTGCCAGAGCACGAGTTGCTATTGTTGGAGTCCCTCCTGCTATTGTTACTCGATTCCTCATCACTGGAGTAATTACTCCTACTAGGTGTGAAATCTGGTTTCAGGTAGGGGAAGATCTTTTCTTTGTCGAACCTCGAGATATCCTTCTGTAGTTTGGCAATCTTTTGTTTGAGAAGATACTCTCTATTCTCTGTTATTTCTGAGTTGATCTCAGCCAACTTGGTTTTAAAGGTGCTGTTAGGTACTGTAGATTTCATAGTAGACTCAGCGGCTTGTATCCGTATTAGCAGGGCATCAGCGAGTCTTTTGGCAGTATTGATTATAAGGACTAGGAGATCACGGGTACATTTCCAAGAGACTGAGGACCAATCCTTCTTGAATGGGGATCCTCCAGAAATAATCTGGGGAAGATATTGACGATCAGTCCATTCGGGGCGATGTTGGCCTTCAAATACTCAGTCATTACTGCTCCGTGCATCGTTATTCTGAGCCATTCTTTCTTGAGGGAGACTAAATTAGACCAGTCATCCGAGTGGGACACGCTTGCTGTTGTACCATCTGCTCCTAGGAGTGACGGTGTTCTAAGGATATCAGTGACTGCATCTTCGCCATAACTAATCCCTAATTCTCCATCCATTATGTGGAGTATGGGGAACAATGGCCACTAACCCAACGTGAGGGTTAGTCTGCTGCGGAGTGGGCCTACCAGCGTTAGTTGACACTGTAGGTAACCTCAATACGTTCCTGCGGTTTGTCAGCCGCACAAGAAATCACAATCAAGCGAAGGAAAATAAAACCGGGTGGGCTATATTTAACGAGGTCCAGTATACAAGCCCTGAAGTAGTTATGCGAGAAAGGTATACCGTTCCTCTTAGTGTGGAGTAGTGTGAAGAGTACACTAGTCCCTGGGATTGAGACAAAGTGGGGAATAATGTCTAGATAGCCTGGGAGCTAATAGCATGTGATGGGTGGGGGAACCCACATTGGTGGAACTAAAACCCTCACACACCCAGCAAGCTAGGTGTCATGCTTCATCATCTGGGTTTTGCTCCTCGTCGGGTCGGCGCTGCAATTCCCGACGGGCACCCAAAGATGGGGCTCTTTAGCGGAGATCTTTTGTTCCTTGCCGAAGGTGAGTGCAAGTGAGGGCCAGGTAGGTGTAGACGTTGGTGAGTGTATTTTAAAACAGGGTTGGTTAGTCTGAATAATAAATTTTATTCGGTCAGTAAACCACCAATTAAAAACGAAATGAGAGGCGGTGGTCTGGACACAATGGGTCAAGGACTACCCTGCTCTACTCAGATGGTCAACATGTTTCTTGCCTCAAGGTCAGGGGGATCCAGCGGCAATTCATCAGGACCGGTGAAAGGTGAACTATCTACAAATTGTGAGGGTGTAAAAAAGAATATTAAGTTGTTGTGGTAGTGCCTGGATAAAACTACCCTAGGGAAGTGTCTGGAAAACTTAACACTTCCGTATTGGAATGGCCTAGAGGAGAAGGAGAGAGGAAGCAAAACAGGCCAACACAGCACATTAAAAATACACTTTGTCATATATATCCAATTCGTAGTCTGGAGCCAAGGACTCCTCATATGCATGTCCAATACATGTAGCAATTGCGCTAAACAGGAGTGATCATGCATAAGTGGATGCAGTGTGAAGATACGTGTCAAGTGATAAAAATCCAATCCACTCAGAATCTCACGTCATGAGGTCTGACAATGCTCACCTAACGTTATAGAAGGTGCCGCTCCAATCGGTACATGGCGAGCCTCTTGGGATGGCGTGTTAGCCTACTGTGGATAGTAGTATAAACAAGAGGCTCAAACAGGTAGGTGTACACGAATAACACACCTGCTAGTGCTAGGTGTTATCTGGGGAACTGGTAAGCAAGGTCCCCCGGTACCCCGGTCACCGGAATCCACCGTCCGAGGAGCGAGCCGACCCCCAGTCCTGAGCGCTAAAGAGCCCCATCTTTGGGTGCCCGTCGGGAATTGCAGCGCCGACCCGACGAGGAGCAAAACCCAGATGATGAAGCATGACACCTAGCTTGCTGGGTTGCTGGGTGTGTGAGGGTTTTAGTTCCACCAATGTGGGTTCCCCCACCCATCACATGCTATTAGCTCCCAGGCTATCTAGACATTATTCCCCACTTTGTCTCAATCCCAGGGACTAGTGTACTCTTCACACTACTCCACACTAAGAGGAACGGTATACCTTTCTCGCATGACATATCTGAATACCTTCTTGATGGAATCAAAGTAAAAAAACTGAAAGCATTTCGTACTGAGGAGACTGCAGTAAATGAGGAAATTAGGAAACTTCATAACAAATAAATCTCCTAAGATGGCCACCAGAGACAAAAGAGCCCAAATGTAGTCCAAATATTACCCAGATGTAGCCCACGTGTAGCCCAATGACAGAAGTGTGCAAAACACTTATTTTCTGTTTATTTGCAGTTTTATATAGTGCAGACTTGTCAGGTATTGGATTGATTTACATGAGCATTGGATACATCACACAAGATCAAAATAATTTTGGTTGTAGACATGGGAGATTCATTGATTTGACCAGAATCACAGAATGTTGAGCTGAAGCAGAAACTCCAACCTGGTTCCCCAGTCACAAAGTCTGCAGCTCTGGAAGTAACACCACACCCTCTCCCCTAAGTGCAACATTTAATCAAGTGGTCAACTGGATAAAAAAACATAAAGATTACAAATAATTTAAGAGTTCTTTGTCGCTATTTGAAAACTCAGAAAATATGTCCTCATTTTAGTTTTTTAGAGCACTAACCATAATTTTGATGCAAATAAGACCCTCTCATACATGTAATTTCTAAAGGAAATGTTCTAGGTATTACAGTTTTGATAACATCAAGATGACGTCAGGCGTTCCACACTTTTGTAATAAATATAGAATGTTAGCATTCTAGTTGTTCTTTGGGATACTGTTGAGAGGCAGGGGCCAGGGGCACGGACTCTGAAAATTGAAGGCAGGTAGGAGAGTGCAGAGGCAACAATTTGACCGCACTGGGCAGACTATGGAGGGCAGTGGAAAGGGGTACAGGGGCAACAAACCAACTATACAGGACTGGCAAGAGAGGCTGTGGCAATATAATAGACCATTGTGGGCAGAAGGAAGAGGCAGTGGTAGTACAACCATACATGCCAACAGACCCGTTTCAGCCAGGAAACGTCCAATGTTTTTAAGCTCAAATGGGCTTTATTTGATCTGTCTCCTATCTACAATCTCCTCTTTTTCAATGTAACTCAAAGGGGAAAATCAATACTCCAGTTTTTTTTCAAAATCTCCCTCTTACCAAGTTCAAAATGTTCGCAAGTATGGTACATTGGATCATGGTAGGCAGGAGGAATTGGGGTAGGGACATGGACTCGGATAACAGAGGGCAGGAGGGACATGGAGAGGTGCAGGCATTAGGGTTTGCAGCAGCACAATACTAGGGGTGGGCGGAATTTGCGAAAGCGACTTTCGCAAATTATCACGAAAATGTTAAAAATCTCCGCAAACAAGCGGAAATATCGCGAAGATGCGGAAGTTTTTTTCCGGCATGTTCGCGAGATTTTCTGCATGGTTGCGGGTCGCCAACTTACCCATGTGGTTGCTTGCGGGTGCGGCCATCTTGTTTTCAGTTGTCTCGCGGTGCATGATCGCGAGAAAAAAGACGTGATCGCGCGACGCATGACGTCACTGCGGTCGCGAACTGTCGCGAGACAGCGCAAATGGCTAAAACAATACAACATCTCATGGAGAACGCGACCGGATCGGTAAAACTTGTCGGCGAACGCGGGGATTCAGGTAAGGCGATCGCACGCGCGCGAGTATGTATTATTTTACAGCGCGAGCAAGAACCAAATTATCGCAAAGCTGCGGAATGCGGAAATTTTGACATTTCCGCGCTCTCCGCGGAACGCGGAAATGCCAAATTATCGCAAATTCCGCGAACGGAACGGAAATTTTGCCCAGGCCTACACAATACACCACATGCGGGACGGGAGTGCAGCACAACAATCCATAGAAAGCAATAGGGAGGGGACAGGACCATGCACATGGACAACAGAGAAAAGAGGGGAAAAAGGCAATGGTAGCCAGCTGACCACAATGGACAGACAGGAGAGAAAGATGCAGCATAACAGACCATAAAGGGCAAAAGGGATGGATCAGGGGCATTACAATGGAACAGACACGCCAGGAGGGAGGGAATAGGGGTCTGCACATGGAAATAGAGGGCTGGGGGCAAGGGGGCAGGGCAGGAGCAGCAAGATGACCATGGAGGTCAGGCAGGATGGGCACTAGAAACAAGACACACCATGGAGAGCAACAGTGAGACTATGATGGCATACACACAGACCATGGAGGGAAGGTGGGAGGGGGTCAGGGATAGCTAGCTGACCACACAGGAAAGGTGGGAGGGGCCATGGCAGCACAGAAGTCCATGCATGGAGGGTTAGTGGCAGCACAATGGCTATGATGGGTAAGAAGGAGGGTGCAGGGGCATGCACAAAGGACCATGGAGGATAGAAGGGAGGGTCAGGACCTGGGCACAGACAAGAGAATTCAGGGGCAGGGGCTTCACAACAGACTGTGTGGGGCATGCAGGAGGAGCAGTTGCAGCACAACAGACCAGGGAGGGCAGAAGGGTGTGGCAGTAAAATGGACCATGGAGGACAGGAGGAAGGGGATAGGGGCATGGCATGTGGACAGGCAGGGTGGAGGTAGCAGGGACAGGATACAGTCATCTGACAATGCTAGGCACGTGGGAGGGGAGTGGCAGCTCAACAGAACACTCAGAGTAGATAGGAGTGGCAGGTCCATGGAACATGGTGGGCAAAAAAGATGGAGCAGGGGCGTGCACAAAGACATCGGAGGACAGGGGGAAGGAGAATAGGGGCAGCAAGCTAAGCACAGAGGCTAAGCAGGAGGTCAATGATGGGCCATAGAATTGGGCAATGGAGGGCAGGAGGAGTGGACTGGTACATCATGCTAAATGGAGGGCAGTGGCAGCACATCAGACGAAGCATGGCAGGAGGGAGGAGGCTAGTACATGTATTCAGACAACAGAGGATAGGTAGGAGGTGGATGGGGCAGAAACGCAGCCCCCCTCCTAAAGAATTAAAAAAAAAACAAAGCCATGCACCGGGGGTTGGGGTCCCCGGTGCCGATTAAGGCCTTGGGAGGGGGGCCACGCGGCCCCCTTCCAAATTTATTTTTTTCAACAAAAAAAAATAGGGTGCAGGCCCTGGGGGATGGGGTCCCCAGGGCCAATAAATTAGAAAAAGAAGGGGGGCCACACAGCCCTCCTTCTTAAAAAACTTAAATAAATAAAAGACTGGCATCGTGCCGGAGGCCACGCCCCCTCCTTGCAGCACTCTGCAAACGCGCCTACTGGCCAGTTGTAAGTTGGGGAAATAATTCCCCTTCAATACTGAGGGTTCCTGAGGGCCAACTAGCCCAACAGGTATCTCCAGTATGCACCAGGGAGGTGCGCTGCAGACAGGTGTTCTGAGGCCATGCCCCTTTTTACACCTCTATGCAACGCAGCTCTGTGGCGCTTACTGGAGGTACCTATTGGGCTATTTTGACCCTAGTAACCCTTAGGATTCAAGGGAACTTAATCTCTCATCTTAGAACGGCCACAGGGCGCGTTTACACAGTGGTGTAGGGAGGGGACGGGCCTGAGGTGACGTGTGCAAACATGCCCTGTGGTGCGTTTTAAGTTGGGGAAATAATTCCCTTTCAATCCTGAGGGACCCTTGGGGCCAACTAGCCCACCAGGTGCTTCCAGTAAGCGTCACTGCTCTGCGTTGCAGAGAGGTGGTGCAGGCCGTGCCCCTTTTCACACCTCTCTGCAATGGCGCTTACTGGACGTACCTAGTGGGCTATTTTGCCTCTAGGGACCCTCAGGATTCAAGGGGACTTAATCTCCCAACTTAAAATGGCCACAGGGCGTGTTTACACAGTGGGGAAGGGAGGGGACAGGGTCTGAGGTGACGTGTGCAAACACGCCCTATGGCGCATTTTAAGTTGGGGAAATAATTCCCCTTCAATCCTGAGGGCCCCTGGGGGCTAACTAGCCCACCAGGGGCTTCTAGTAAGTGCCACTGAGCTGCGTTGCAGAGAGGTGGTCCAGGCCGTGCCACTTTTTACACCTCTCTGCAACGCAGCTCTGTGGCGCTTACTGGAGGTACCTAGTGGGCTAGTTGGACCCTAGGGACCCTCAGGATTCAAATGAACTTAATCTCCAAACTAAAAACAGCCACAGGGCGTGTTTACACAGTGGTGAAGGGAGGGGACGGGGCCTGAGTTAACGTGTGCAAACACGCCCTGTAGCGCGTTTTAAGTTGGGGAAATCATTCCCCTTCAATACTGGGGGCCAACTAGCCCACCAGGTGCTTCCAGTAAGCGCCACTGTGCTGCGTTGCAGAGAGGTGGTCTAGGCCGTGCCCCTTTTTACATCTCACTGCAACGCAGCTCTGTGGTGCTTACTGGAGGTACCTACTGGTCTAGTTGGACCCTAGGGACCCTCAGGATTCAAGGGGACTTAATCTCCCAACCCAAAACAGCCACAGGGCGTGTTTACACAGTGGGGAAGTGAGGGGACGGGGCCTGAGGTGACGTGTGCAAACACGCCCTGTGGCGCGTTATAAGAAGTAGTTTTAATCCCCCGCCCTATTATATACTAGGGGCTTAAAGAGAAGGTCATGCTAATCACAGGGGGACCCCAACGCATGTATTCTGAGTGTCTTTTAACATAGCACTGGCTCTAGGACTGGTTAGTCAGACTCAGTTACCACCAGTATCCGTCCAAAAAGTTGAGGGTACAGGATGATTTTGCAAGGCTTCTTTCTGCTCTTCTGTTTGTTCTTTCTGCACGTTACCATTCTTCCTGCACTTTTCTTCGTCTTTGAGGACTTCTGTTGCTTCTTTCTGCATTTCTTTTTTTTCTTTCTGTGCGTTCTTTCTTCTTTCTTCACATGTCCTATCTCTGTAGGCATAGTTAGAAATTAGCCTTTAAAAAACCTTTGTAATTCACTGAAAAAACCATAGGTTTCAGGCACGTTATAGTTAGGAATTATCATTTAAAAAACCTTAGAAATTCACTGAAAAAACCATAGGTTTCAGGGGCGTTATCGTTAGCTGGACTTTTCACTCGTACAAAACCATTGAAATTACCCCGTTATAGTTAGTTCAGCTAACTATAACTCGCGCGCCTGCAATGCACTGCTGATGACGTCACATATTACATCATTCATGACATGGTCAGTAACATCACTCATGACATCACTGATGACATCTCAAATGACATCACTGATGACATCACTGATTACATCATCCTTGTGATAGAGTGGCAGACCTCCTCTCCCCATAATATAACCTTTGAAACACGCATTCAAAAATAGAGACTAAAATTTTCAAAACAATGGACATACCAATACCAGTTACAACAACCTCTTCAGTAATTCTAAGATCCACATACACATCCACTCATTCACCAACAGTCCTATATGGTCACTCATACATGTACTCACTCATCATATGTACTCATACACCTATACATCCTGTTACACAATGCCACTCATCCATAGAGTTACTCACACACATAGTCACTTATGCTAATAAAGATAAACATACATTTACTTGCATATACAGTGATACACACACCACCACACTTACTTCTACGGAAACTTACACATACTTAGTCTTTTAAACAATCACTTATAGAAACACATACTTATTCATACAGGAACTCTTATAATCTCTCACTCTCACATATACTCACTTATATACTCACTTATATACACCAATAGTCACATATACTAGTTTAACACATATGTACTTACTCATAAAGACACTATTAAGACAGTCATTCACTCACTAACACACCCATACACACACTCATCCACCCATACAGTCCTGCACACATGCTGTGTTCAACACATACAAACAGTGAGTCACTCATTCATGCACCTATGCACTACGTACCATGCAGACACTCAGACTGATACTCAAAAAAACAACTAATAACCTATATGGACACCCATGTAGCTACTCACCAACCCATGCAGCCACTTATACACAATGTGAGAGACTGATACAGATATTTACATATTTAAACATTACTCACTAAGCCATGTATTCACTATGATACACTTAATCAGTCAGTTACACAATCAATTTTTCAAAAACAAATCATCCATTTAGACACTTATATACCCATTTATTCTTGCATCGACCTTGAGATATACATATATAAAACATATTTAATTTTCAGAAAAACACACATTCACTGGATGATGACATCAGTGATGTCATCAGTGATGTCATTTGAGATGTCATCAGTGATGTCATGAGTGATGTCACTGACCATGTCATGAGTGATGTAAAATGTGACGTCATCAGCAGTGCATTGCGGGCGCGCGAGTTATAGTTAGCTGAACTAACTATAACGGGGGAATTTCAATGGTTTTGTATGAGTGAAAAGTCCAGCTAACTATAACACCCCTGAAACCTATGTTTTTTTCAGTGAATTTCTGAGGTTTTTTAAATGCTAATTCCTAACTATAACGTGCCTGAATCCTATGGTTTTTTCTGTGAATATATATATTCACAACATATTACCTACTGGGAGTCGCCAGTAGGTAGATATAGTTAGACCTATATTCCATAGGAAATCCGCAACATTCTATTTGGAATAAAGTTGGCGCAGATTGACGAATCTTCGTGAAATTTTCCAAACTTTTGGCCAGCTCCGGTCCGCTCCTATCCTGAAAATTTCACGGTGATTCGTCAAGTGGGGGCATTTTCCCATTGGGTCCTTTAGACGCAGCTACAGCCCGAACTGCTGAAATTTGACAAAAAGGTAGTCCTCAGTTCAGACTCGTGCCTTTCGCTTAAATGGTGTAAATTCGTTCAGTAGTTCCTGAGTTAAAAGTACATATATATCTATGGCCTCAGAGGATCTGCGCACCCTATGCGCACCCAGCGCGCACCCTGCCGTGCACGAGCTGTATTCTAATTGGCTGTCAACACTCCAGATCAGGAAGTGTTGGCAGCCATCTTGTGCCTCGGTAGAACCGAGGCACAAGAAACCTAAAAAACAAACACGAAAAACTCAAAAAGGGGGCAGGGTAGAAACACCCTGACCCCTAGGCCTGCTCAGGGGTCCCACAAGGACCCCCAGGGCCAAAAAAGAATAAAAAAAAAAAAAAATTGCCAGATTCGTGCACCCAGCGCAAATTTCAGCCGAAAATAAAAACAAAATTCAGCGCGGCCTCCCGCGCTGAATATGCTAATTTGCCCCTGGGGGGCCAAATCCCGGGGGCAGAATAAAAAAAAAGTGTGTCGGGGGTCCCAATCCCTCCATACTGCCCCGGGGACTGCCACCCCCCGGGGCTCGAACATTCTATATGCAGGGCTCACGGCCCCCCCGCAGCCCCAGGGACCGCCACCCCTGGGGCTTCTTCAATATGAGTGGGGGGCTCTCAGCTCACCGAGCCCCGGGGACCACCACCCCCTGGGGCTTGAAATAATTTGGGGTGAGGGGAACTCAGGCCCCCCCAGCCCCGGGGACCACCACCCCCTGGGGCAACTTGACGATGTGGGAGGGGGGCCATGCGGCCCCCCTCCTAGAGCCTTGTATAGGCCCTGGGGACCGCCACCCCCAGTGTCCTGCAGTGTCCCAGGGGACACTGTAGTTTGCAATGACAGGGCGGGAGCCTCGCGGCTCCCACCCTGTCATTGCAAACTGCTTTGCTTCATTGAAGCAAGAGCAGGGAAACCTGCTCTCGCTTCAATGAAGCAAAGTTGATTGCTTTTCCACATGGGGAGCAGCATGTTAGCTGCTCCCCATGTGGAAAAGCAATGCCGGCTCCCGCAGGATGCGGGGAGCCGGCTGGGACCGTGGGGGGATTGGGGACCCCCCCACGGCCCCCAACGGAATCCAGACCCCGGAGGGATGGGGTCCCCGGGGCCATAAGTGGCCAGGGAGTGGGGCCACGCGGCCCCTTACTGATTTCTTTTTTTTTTATAAATCAAAATTGGGGGCAAGCCCTGGGGGATGGGGTCCCCAGGGCCAAAAAAATAGAAAAAGAAGGGGGGCTACATAGCCCCCCTTCTAAAAAAAAAGCAGAAAAAAAAGACCAGATCGGGCAGGAGGCCACGCCCCCTCCTTACACCACTCTGCAAACGCACCCCCTAGCACATTTGCAGAGGGGGAACTAATTCCCCTTGAATACTGGGGGTCCCTGTGGGCCAACTAGCCCACCAGGAACCTCCAGTCCCTCCATACTGCCCTGGGGACTGCCACCCCCCGGGGCTCGAACATTCTATATGCAGGGCTCACGGCCCCCCGCAGCCCCAGGGACCGCCACCCCTGGGGCTTCTTCAATATGGGTGGGGGGCTCTCAGCTCACCGAGCCCCGGGGACCATCACCCCCTGGGGCTTGGAATAATTTGGGGTGAGGGGAACTCAGGCCCCCCCAGCCCCGGGGACCACCACCCCCTGGGGCAACTTGCCGATGTGGCCCCCCTCCTAGAGCCTTGTATAGGCCCTGGGGACCGCCACCCCCCAGTGTCCTGCAGTGTCCCAGGGGACACTGTAGTTTGCAATGACAGGGCGGGAGCCTCGCGGCTCCCACCCTGTCATTGCAAACTGCTTTGCTTCATTGAAGCGAGAGCAGGGAAACCTGCTCTCGCTTCAATGAAGCAAAGTTGATTGCTTTTCCACATGGGGAGCAGCATGTTAGCTGCTCCCCATGTGGAAAAGCAATGCCGGCTCCCGCAGGATGCGGGGAGCCGGCTGGGACCGTGGGGGGATTGGGGACCCCCCCACGGCCCCCAACGGAATCCAGACCCCGGAGGGATGGGGTCCCCGGGGCCATAAGTGGCCTGGGAGGGGGGCCACGCGGCCCCTTACCGATTTCTTTTTTTTTTATAAATCAAAATTGGGGGCAGGCCCTGGGGGATGGGGTCCCCAGGGCCAAAAAAATAGAAAAAGAAGGGGGACTACACAGCCCCCCTTCTAAAAAAAAGCAGAAAAAAAGACCAGATCGGGCAGGAGGCCACGCCCCCTCCTTACACCACTCTGCAAACGCACCCCCTGGCACATTTGCAGAGGGGGAACTAATTCCCCTTGAATACTGGGGGTCCCTGTGGGCCAACTAGCCCACCAGGAACCTCCAGTATGCGCCAGGGGACTGCATTACAAAGAGGTGTAATGAGGCCACGCCCCTTTTTACACCTCTCTGCAACGCAGCTCCATGGCGCTTACTGGAGGTACCTGGTGGCCTAGTTGGCCGCCAGGGGACCTCAGGATTCAAGGGGACTTAATCCCCCAACTTAAAATTCACCACGGGGTGCGTTTGCACAGTGGTGAAGGTAGGGGGCGGGGCCTAAGGTGATACTGTGGAAACACTCCCTGTGGCACGTTTTAAGTTGGGGAATTCATACCTCTTCAATCCAGAGGTCACCTAGAGGCCAACTAGCTCACCGGGTACCTCCAGTAAGCGCGATGGAGCTGCGTTACAGAGTGTTGTAAAAAAGGGCGTGGCCTCTGAACACCTCTCTGCAACGCAGCTCCCTGGCGCATACTGGAGGTACCTGGTGGGCTAGTTGGCCGCCAGGGGACCTCAGGATTCAAGTGGACTCAATCCCCCAACTTAAAACACGCCACGGGGCGCATTTGCACAGTGGTGAAGGTAGGGGGCGGGGCCTGAGGTGATATGTGTGCAAACACGCCCTGTGGCGCGTTTTAAGTTGGGGAATTAATTCCTCTTCAATCCGGAGGTCCCCTAGGGGCCAACTAGCCCACCAGGTACCTCCAGTAAGCGCCACGGAGCTGCGTTGCAGAGTGTTGTAAAAAGGGAGGTGGCCTCTGAACACATCTCTGCAATGCAGCTCCCTGGCGCATACTGGGGGTACCTGGTGGGCTAGAGACTATTTTTCCCAGGAATGCACTATTGAAGCATATATCAGTTGATACGCCCACTGAAACAATAAAAAGCATAAAAACAAAACAGAGCCTCACCTGGTCATTTGAAGCAAGCCTATGAGGAAGAGGCAGTCAAGCCTTGAAATGCGTCAGGCTGGGAAACAGTAATTGAGACTTCAAGCTGAGTTGCAAGTATATGCTGGATGGTGGGCGAACTGCTGTGTGCCCTTTCAAAGCTCAAGGGCATTTGTTTATTAATATTTTGGCGCGGCGGCACAGCCGCGGAAAGGAGCACCACCTCGCAAAGGTTCAAGAGGGGCTGGTGAACGGAACTGTGTCCGCGTCATGACAGCGCAATGAGCCCAGGAGTGAAAAAGACTCATTTTGACATCTTGAATCCTACTAAAGGAAATGAAGAAGCTTTCAAATTTCAAACGACACAGAACCCACTTAGGGATTACTAATGCTCACTATAGGGACTATTTTTCCCAGGATGCACTATTGAAGCATATATCAGTTGATACGCCCACTGAGGGTGATGAAAAAACAATAAAAAGCATAAAAACAAAAGAGAGCCTCACCTGGTCATTTGAAGCAAGCCTATGAGGAAGAGGCAGTCAAGCCTTGAAACGCGTCAGGCTGGGAAACAGTAATCGAGACGTCAAGCTGAGTTGCAAGTATATGCTGGATGGCGGGCGAACTGCTGTGTGCCCTTTCAAAGCTCAAGGGCATTTGTTTATTAATATTTTTGTGCGGCAGCCCAGCCGCGGAAAGGAGCACCACCTCGCAAAAGTTCAAGAGGGGCTGGTGAACGGAACTGTGTCCGCGTCATGACAGCGCAGTGAGCCCAGGAGTGAAAAAGACTCATTTTGACATCTTGAATCCTACTGAAGGGAATGAAGAAGCTTTCAAATTTCAAACGACACAGAACCCACTTAGAGATTACTAATGCTCACTATAGGGACTATTTTGCCCAGGATGCACTATTGAAGCATATATCAGTTGATACGCCCACTGAGGGTGATGAAAAAACAACAAAAAGCATAAAAACAAAAGAGAGCCTCACCTGGTCATTTGAAGCAAGCCTATGAGGAAGAGGCAGTCAAGCCTTGAAACGCGTCAGGCTGGGAAACAGTAATCGAGACGTCAAGCTGAGTTGCAAGTATATGCTGGATGGCGGGCGAACTGCTGTGTGCCCTTTCAAAGCTCAAGGGCATTTGTTTATTAATATTTTTGCGCTGCGGCCCAGCCGCGGAAAGGAGCACCACCTCGCAAAAGTTCAAGAGGGGGGTGAACGGAACTGTGTCCGCGCCATGACAGCACAGTGAGCCCAGGAGTGAAAAAGACTCATTTTGACATCTTGAATCCTACTAAAGGAAATGAAGAAGCTTTCATATTTCAAATGACACAGAACCCACTTAGGGATTACTAATGCTCACTATATGGACTATTTTTCCCAGGATGCACTATTGAAGCATATATCAGTTGATACGCCCACTGAGGGTGATGAAAAAACAATAAAAAGCATAAAAACAAAAGAGAGCTTCACCTGGTCATTTGAAGCAAGCCTATGAGGAAGAGGCAGTCAAGCCTTGAAACGCGTCAGGCTGGGAAACAGTAATCGAGACGTCAAGCTGAGTAGCAAGTATATGCTGGATGGCGGGCGAACTGCTGTGTGCCCTTTCAAAGCTCAAAGGCATTTGTTTATTAATATTTTTGCGCGGCAGCCCAGCCGCGGAAAGGAGCACCACCTCGCAAAAGTTCAAGAGGGGCTGGTGAACGGAACTGTGTCCGCGTCATGACAGCGCAGTGAGCCCAGGAGTGAAAAAGACTCATTTTGACATCTTGAATCCTACTAAAGGGAATGAAGAAGCTTTCAAATTTCAAACGACACAGAACCCACTTAGAGATTACTAATGCTCACTATAGGGACTATTTTTCCCAGGATGCACTATTGAAGCATATATCAGTTGATACGCCCACTGAGGGTGATGAAAAAACAATAAAAAGCATAAAAACAAAAGAGAGCCTCACCTGGTCATTTGAAGCAAGCCTATGAGGAAGAGGCAGTCAAGCCTTGAAACGCGTCAGGCTGGGAAACAGTAATCGAGACGTCAAGCTGAGTTGCAAGTATATGCTGGATGGCGGGCGAACTGCTGTGTGCCCTTTCAAAGCTCAAGGGCATTTGTTTATTATTATATATATATATATATATATATATATATATATATATATATATATATATATATATATAAAAAAAAATTTCACTGAATATATATATTCACTGAAAAAAAGAAATGATACAGGGACATTATAGTTAGGAAATATAATTTAAAGAACCTTAGAAATTCACTGAAAAAAACAGAGACATTATAGTTAGGCTCAAGTTTCACTCGTACAAAACCAGTGAAATTCAGCATTCAAGTACTACCACAAAGACCCTCCTATTGCTGCCGCTCTGACTGTCATTCAGTTTCAAACCAGCTTTCTTGCGTCCTCTAGGAAGTACTACCACAAAGACCCTCCTATTGCTGCCGCTCTGACTGTCATTCAGTTTCAAACCAGCTTTCTTACGTCCTCTCTATTTTTTTCGTATATTGCACTTAGCTTGAGTTGGCAGCCACGTAGGAGCGATCGGATGTTTGAGATCTTCTGCTGGGAGACAGGAGGTGGTGATCGCGTGCGCGGTTCCCAGAGCACCCTCAAAGCAGCGGAGTAACAGTAACAGAGCAATCGGAGCAGCAGGGGTGCAGCTTTGGTGGGGGCCGGAGGAAAAGCTGAGGAAAAGCGTGAGCGAGCCCAAAGCCCTTTGGACCGGGAGGTCCTGCCAGCCGCTGCGTTGTACTGCCGCGTTGTGCAAGGAGCCGGTGCCGGTCCGAGGCCCTTCGGACCGGGAGGTGTCCTGCCGCCGCAAGGAGCTGGAGCGAAAGAGCGGACTGGCTGTAAGTAGCAAAAGGCAGTCTTGGTGGGAGCCCGACGTCTCTGGCACCTTTGGGCATCTTTGGGCATTTAAGTTCCGAGTATCACCTGGAGCGGGTTGGCTGGGTCATATTTGGCCCTCCTTGGCCCTCCCCGACTGGGTCTTACCCTTCGAAGCTGCCGCTGTTGCTGCCCTGTGCCTCCAGCATCATGGCGGGGGGAGAGACAGCGCTAGAGACAGTGCTAGAGAGTCAGTGCAAGTGGCGTTGAGTCGCTGTGTCGAGCCAACCCAGGTTTGCGGAGTGTACTTGCTGGGGGAATCCGGTCGTCTGACCAAAAACAAAAAACAAACAAAAAAAACGTAATTTTATGTCCGAACGCTAGTGAAACTCCTGAGACCTGAGCCGTGGAGGCGAAAGAGACCAGTGATCTTGGGCCTCGTGAAAAGGGTCCTGTGTCCTGTGTCCAGCGTCTGGTGGCCGGTCGTATCTGATCAAAGCCCTGCCGCTGCAGAAGTCCGGCTTTGGTCCTGTGAGCTTTTCTTCAGTCAAGTTCCCCATCTACCTTGTTGCCTTGAGATGAGATCTGGCAGGGTGAGGACGACGGCTCCCCAAAGGAAAAAGAAAAGCAAAAGGAGAAACGAGAGGACAGTCTCTGACCCAGAATGGTTACCTATTCTGTTGCTGAGCGACACCGACACCACAACTGATATTGAGTACCAGGCCTTAAAGAAGCATTCTGATACAAGGGCCTGTAAATCTATTGGAAACCAACCGAAGATAACAACAAAATGTAACTACTTAAAGGACGCTGGGTCAGCGGTTTTTTCTAGCAACAAGAACATCACCGGGCTCCGAACCCCCCTAAGCCCACTGGTGATTATTTCCAAGGACCGCTCAGCGAACGGGGGCTCAAGGAGTGTTGACCTCAACACAAAGGAAACTGACACTGAACCAGCGGCGGAAAAAAACAGGATCTTGGGAAATCTCAATCGTACGCTTCCTGAAGTTAGCTTAAGCATCCCGTGCAGTCAAAACAGAGAATCTGCGCTTCATTTTATTAAGGATATTAACACCTCCCTTATGACGGAAAATCTATGCACCTCCTCTGGGGGGGGTGGTTGCAACCAACAGGCTTTGACCGTGTATGTAAATCTGAATCAGTGCACAATGAAACTGTAACGAACACAGAAGACGCTGAGGGTGTCATGAAGGGGCTTTCCTACCTCGAATCGACGGAATGGGCAAAAATGTTGAATTCATATGGGAATTCAAATCCTGGCTCTCCCAAGCCACCAGCAAATCCAAGGCAGGATAAAAGTGAGGTTCCCTCGCAAGAAAACGCATGGGCCACCGCCCTTGATATCCTTCAAAAGTCAGCAGACGCTATGCTCTATCAGGCTGATAAAATGGATCTACAAATCAGCCTCTTAAACACACTTGCCGTATATGTTGCCAAAATCGATGAAAGGATCTCAAATCTAAACAGCCTGATCAGACGGGCCCAGGAAACTGCAGATCGCCCGCAGCAAGGATGCGACTGCTTACCTATTGTGGAGAAACTCAGTTCGCTTCCAGGCATAATGGAAAAGCTGGTAGCAGACTTAAAAGCAATAGCAAAAGCTACACCTACCTCTGGGAATGGCAGCGATACAGACCCAGGAAATCCAAGTGAAGCTCGTCAATCTAAAACAGTCTTTAACTTAAGACCAAGCGAGGAAGAAATTGATAACTCCCTACGACCCGAAGAGAACACGGCGCAAAGTGGTGGCACGAGAGGGAAGCAGCTTACCAGCAGAGCCAGCTCCACCCCTCTCTCCCCAATTGAACAAGAAGAGGAAAACCCTGCGGGGAAAGTTAAGAGACAGAGAAAGCAGAAAGGACGCAATAAAATGAGAAGGGGCAAACAAGTTCTAAACCTTTACCCGATGTTTAACAGCCTTGGACCACCTGGTGTCTCCGGAGATGTCGAGCAAGCAACTCCCTCTGTCCCAGGAACAACAACGGAAGCACAACAAAATCAATCAAGTTTGTGACAAAAGGAAGAGTCTCACTTCCAGCCCGCCAACAACAAAGGAACCACCAACGGTCCCTTCGGGTAAATACTTGCCTATTGATGCAAAAGAACAAAAAACCACCACCAACTTGGCTCCCCCCAACATACACATCAAGCAGAATGAAATAGATGTGAATCATGCTCCGAGTCTTGCGACAAGGCCGCTTGGAGGCCCCATCTCCAAGCTGGAAGATGCAGCAATCTGTGCCAACAATCAACAGGGCTTATTCCCAGTAAATAAAAACTGGAACTCTGGTCATGTAAATAATGAAAGGCTTGACATTACGCGCAATGAGATCCCCTTCACGGGTCCTTTGATAAAAATAGCGCAATTACCAATCATGGATAAAACAGAGGCAATGCCCAGGCCAAACAGCATAGTTCGGAGTGGGAACAACTACTCTACCCTTTTCTATCCAGAATACAAGTCTAAAGGCAGCCACGATATCCTAAATCGGGGTAACATTTTAAAGCTGACACAAGCGTTAGGTCTGTCTGATGAAATTACCTCTCAAGACATAATCTCGGTAGAATTCATCGCACCATGTCAAGGTCAATCAAATGATTCTACAAAAATCACCTGGAGAACTGCCGAAGCAATGAACAAAATTCTAGGGTCAATTGACACCTTCAAACAATGAGGAATACTGATACAACCGGGAAGGGAAGAGGGTTATCCACACGTTTTACAGGGAAGCTGCGGTGCTGTAAATAGAAGTATAGGGAGGGGTACAGTTTACTCCGTCCTCAGGGGAGCATGTAATAAAACTCCCACTTCTGCCCACCCAATGAGGAAAGCAAAAGAAGATGGGTGCCTAACAAACAGGAATCTGGACGAGGTGGGTTCATGGTCATGGCTGGCCGGCGCCCTGAAAACAACTCGTCTTTTACGCTGACATCCTAGCAGGGTGGTCTGTAAGGACAAGATTCCTTTAAAAATCTGTTCATGGAACATAAATGGCCTCATGAACAAACTCGAGGACAACACTACCATTCCCTACCTTCGGGGTTTTGACATACTCTTATTACAAGAGACATGGCTTACGGCACCGCATCACCTAGAAGGCTTCAAAATCCATCACATCCCAGCGTACAAACTGAATCGTCCGGGAAGGGGGAGTGGCGGTCTAGCAGTCTATATATCAACAAAAAACGCAGTCACTTCCTGGGACTTGCCGGACTCATCAAATCGCCTCCAATGTGTGGGAATCTCTCTTATCTTGAACAATGGCCAAAAATGGAGGTTAACACTCATGAACGTCTACGTTCGCCCAAATACAGCATCCAGGAAATCCTTTGCAGATGAAGTATCGGCATCAGTAGTAAGAGCGCAAACAGGCTTTCCAAACTCAGAAATTTTACTCACTGGTGACTTTAACATGTGGCTAATGTCAGTCCTTCATAAAAACGAGGTCACCAAATCACACGATAGCATCTGGGTGATCCCACCGCAAGCCAAGCCTGGTTGGCATAAGGAGGATTCTCATGGAAGTTCTCTACAATGTGACCTTGAAAATCTGGGTCTAAGAGCCTTAAACGGACGTTATCCTGCTGACAAGCCACCTCGATTTTCCTACCTATCGAAAAAAGGCACTTCATTAATCGATTATACCTTCGTCAGCATCTTTTTGCTCCATCAAGTAGCAGGATACTGTCTTGGAAACAGAATAGAAAGTGATCATTGCCCGCAAGAAATTATTTTGAGTACTGGCTTAACACAACATAAAAAGGTAAGGGACTTGCCATCTGAGAGCCTCACAATCAACCTTAAACGCATCAAATGTTCCCTTAAGAATCTTCAACCCATATCAGCCGAGGCTAAACAAATAATTGAGCGCCAAACTTGCCCGGACAATATATGTGCCAACTGGTCAATATTTGCTACCGAACTTACGGATAGATTTGCGAAACCAACAAAATACGTAAGCCAAACTGATCATAAGAATATGCCGCGCTCGAACGGTGAGATACTATCTGCAAAAAGAGCAATGAATCGCTCATGGCGGGCATTAAAAACCAATCCATCGGATCCCAGCAAAATAAAAAAACCAAGAGAGGCACGTAATCATCTTAAGAAAGCAAAACGTGAACTACGCAAAAACCAATGGAATCTGTTTTGGGCCAAATTACAGTATGAGATTAAAACAAACAACTCTGCCAGGTTTTGGCGCACAATTAATAGCGCATCTGGGCGCTCTTCCAAAGTCGCTTCTTCGAGCATTCTTGAAATAGAGTGGGTTGAATATCTTTCTTCCCACTTTACCGACCAGGAATTGCTCAGTAATGATCAATATCCACCTCTCAGGGACACACTATCACAATTAGAGATTGCCTCAGAATCTCATCTGAACACTTCAAACTCCTCAAAAAAGCTCGGTCACAAAATGACACCAACAAAAGTAATTCATTCGATCCAAAGCTGCGCCAATTTTGTGACAGCCCAGAAGGGCGAAGTTGAAAAAATAATAAAAAAGGGACGTCAGGATGGCGCGCCTGGCCCAGGGGGAATTCCTCAAGCCTTGTTCAAGGAAGATCCAATTTTTTGGGCTGCGAAACTAAGCCCCCTTTTCAATACATGTCTCCAAAACAACATCATACCGCCCTCCTGGCGTGGATCTATCCTTGCACCAATCTTTAAAGGCGGGGACAAAAAATCTCCTGGGAATTACCGCCTCATTGCACTCATTGACAACGAAGCAAAGTATTTTGCGGGAGTGCTGCTAAACTCACTTAGGTCATGGGCTGAGGAAAACTCCATAATTCCTCCGAATAAAACAGGTTTTACAATAAACACCGGAACCTCAGTCAATCTCATGTCCCTCTCATGCCTAATTGACCAAGCTAAATCCTGCTCTTGTTCACTTTATATGGGGTTTATCGACTACCAAGCGGCCTTTGACAATGTCAACAGAAGCAAATTATGGCAGCAGCTGTCCAGTTTCAACATTCCAGCTGCCCTTCTAAGAGCCATACAACTCCTGCACCAGGACACATGGGTTAGAATTAAGATCGGGGATGGCTCAAGACTGTCTCGCCAGATTTCGACGGAAAAAGGCCTCAAACAGGGATGTGTCTTGGCCCCAATACTTTTCAATCTATTCCTAGCCGACCTTCCCGAAGTTCTCAATAAGGTCAATTCCCACGCTCCTAAATTATCTGGTTTGCCGCTGACAAACCTATTATATGCTGATGACGTGGTACTGTTAAGCAAAACAAAGATCGGAATGCAAAGACTTCTGGATGCTATCTCCGACTACTCAAACAATAATGAGCTTCGCATTAATAACAGGAAGACGAAAATTTTAGCGGTGCATTCAAGGAAAGCAAAGAAGCTGTCTTGGGCTTTGAATAACGAAAGCATTGTCGAATCCAACTGCCAAAGTACCTTGGAGTCACTTTTCACAACAACGGAAAATACAAATCCCAACTAGAAGAGCAAAAAAGGAAGGGTACGGCACTTGCCTTTGCAATCGGACTAATTCAAAAGAAATTTCAAGGCCCTACTCTTGCACCCACACTTCAGGTGGCTCAGGCAAAAATCATTCCCACTCTAACTTATGGCAGTGAAGCTCTAAAAGGACTGGACAGTGACCATCTGGATAAAATAATCACTAATATCTACAGGTCTGTGTTCAAATTACCAAACCACACATCACCTGCACAAATCAGGCTGGAATTTGGCATCTGCAAACAACGAC
This sequence comes from Triturus cristatus, assembly GCF_964204655.1. Classification (NCBI taxonomy): domain Eukaryota; kingdom Metazoa; phylum Chordata; class Amphibia; order Caudata; family Salamandridae; genus Triturus; species Triturus cristatus. The sequence goes on along the minus strand of NC_140587.1, from coordinate 342,968,249 downwards.
TGGCCAGAGCCATGTCCTTCCTTGTGTGCTGTCACAAGTTGAGGTTATCAAAGGAGGGAAGTTTAGGTTACCATTTGTGGGCCTGCATTGATAACAACTTATGGCAAGCAGGACATGAATATTGGTCAAAAGGCTTAAAAACTCTGTGCCTAAATGACCTCTGGATCCTGCATGCCAGTCAGAAGGAATTCAAAAGGCTAGCGAAAATCAGCACCAAACGACTATCAAGAGTGGAAGACAAAGCCAGCCTTGCCAAAAGAAGTCATGGGTGGATGACTCTTCAAACCTATGCCTTGCTAACCCCACAGCCGTACCTTACTACATTGTTTAGTGCTTGGACGAAACTAAGTTTTTTAAAACTGAGACTGGGAGTCATTAATCTGTTGATACACCGGCCAAAATGGAAAAGAGAACATGGAAAAGTACAGTGCCGACTTTGTGGGTCCCCCAAAGAAGACATTACACACATCATATGCCTGTGTCCTCTACTACTGACAGAGAGACGGGCTTTACTCAAGCATCACTGGAATAGAAACATGATTAGAAGCTGTAGAGAAGCAGTCTTGCCGTGTTTCGATCCTAGGAACACTAAACTAAATTGTGCCCTAGTAAGATTTATGGAGTGCGCTGCAAAAAAACATACTGAGCTGTCCAGAGTCTGCGACCCCTCATTGGAATAATGCTGCCAAATCCTTACTTGCTGCTTCCGGCTCCCTTGAATAGGACTTTTAAACTGAAGTTTTATTGTTATTATCCATACACATCAACTTTTTAATGAAATCATCGTCTTAAATTAACCTTGAATTTTAAATGTTTGTATTTGCAATGGTTTACTTTTAAATCACGCAATAAAGTTTTTATTATTATTATCTGCATTCATAGTTATCTGAGCTAACCATAACTTAGGCCCCCGCAAAGCACTGCTTATGAGCTACATATTTCATCACTCATGACATAGTCAGTGACATCAATGATGGCATTTCTGATAACATCTCAAATGACATCACTGATGACATCATCCAGTGACTGTGAGTGTTTTTTTTTAAGTTTATCAGTGTTATATATAGCGGTGGGCGGTGAAAAGAATTTTTTTTTATTGAGTATCAAAAAAAAAATACCGAACACGCTAACAGCAGGATGGTCAATAATATACATGGTCCATGTATATTATTGACCATCCTGCTGTTAGCGTGTTCGGAATTTTTTTTTTGTTGTGAGCACGTTTCTTGTTTTTATCCTGTGGCACCTAAAGATACTCAATAAACAAATCTTTCTTTAGGTAGTCATTTTTAAACACCATTCATCTGCACTGCACTTCGTTATACACATAGTTTCACCACACTTTAGGCAGCTTCACCACTTGTTAAGAACATTATACCTCGGTTGTTACTTCTTTAAAACATCCGTGAGCTCCTCCTTTTTCTTCACTAGCAAAGGAGTTGTAGCTCCTTAACCACACCAGGTCTGGTTAAGAGGAGGCCCCAGATGATGAAGCATGCCACTTCGGTGGGTGATGGGACTTTGTCCTCTTTATGAGTACTTTTTCTTTGTAACACTTTGTCTTATAGCCATTAGCCTCTAGTTCTTTTTCAGCAGACCCACGGACTCCTTGTTGTTATAGCACTCTAATATATGCCAAAGACAGAAATGGAAGTGGTCAAATCAATTCTGTCCACAGATTGACAAAGCTAGGAAGCATGTTAAAAAACATCTTCTGCATTCCTCAGAGAACCTCGCAAGGGCTGTATCTATAAAAGCAATCTGCATTTTGGCATGCGTGGAAGGTATAGAAATGATGGAGTGCACTTTAACCCCTTGCATGCCCGCCCCTTTCCCCGCCCAGTGCCGCGCCTTCCATTAGCGGGCGGAGTTCATGACGAGCTGGACTCGTCATGGGCACAGCGCCACCGCAGCCCATGACGAGTCCAGCTCGTCATGGGCACTGAAGGGGTTAAAGACAAAGGCAACAGGGTGTTTCTAAGTAACCTGAAACTCTGCTTCCGTTATCATGTGTAGCTGTCATATACACACAATCAACACAAAGCCTCTAGTCAGAGCCACCCTAGTACCCAAACTTTTGTAAAATTTTTTTCTAAAGATCCTTTGGTTTTAAGTTTTGGGAATCTTCGTGATGACGTTGCGATGGTCACAAATAATTACTGAAATCACAAAGCAAAACCAGGCATTCAACCGCCACCAGCACATCCAAACATATTAAATAAAAAAATCCATTCTAAACATTGCGCTATACATATTACTATATACATGCTTCTTTAAAAACATGTTTCAATTCATGTTATGGAAATAAGTTTCTTTAAATTCCATCCTTAAGACCTTTTTTGTTTTTGCGGGTTTTCCGGAAGTCACGATGATGCCATTAACAGCGATGATCGTGCCATTTAAATAAAGTAAAAACACATATATGCACACATATTCCAGTATTATACACACTAGGGGTTTATTACTGTGCACTTCCAACTCATGTTTTCCTAGTGTATTTCTAGAACAACCATCTCTAAAACCTATTTTCCATTTTCACAGTGAAGTCAGATATTGTGATGACGTCGATAATCGCGATCCCCACACATAGGTGCATAAAAATCTATTGATGGACAGAATGCAGAACAATGTCATACATTCACCCCAGTACAGTGATCTGGGCCTAAATCCATCATTTTTTTGCTCACCATGCCATTCTAGTTTGGACCCAGCCATATGTAAATCAGTCTTGACCCTGTGCCCAATGGGAACAGTCCAGCCCGAACTGCCAGGCCGGGTCGTCCCTGGAATGGAAACAAGCATCCTAGGACCAGTTTCGGGGTTTCTCCCCTCTTCAGCCAGGATAGCTTGATTCCAGTGGTATGGAGAGCACGGGACTCACGTCTGAGCATACCCGTCCCACTCGGGGTGACAAATGCAAAAAGAACTATTGATGGACAGAATGCAGAACAATGTCATACATTCACCCCAGTACAGCGATCTGGGCCTAAATCCATCGTTTTTTGCTCACCATGCCACTCCAGTTTGGACCCAGCCATATGCAAATCAGTCTTGACCCTGTGCCCAATGGGAACAGTCCAGCCTGAACTGCCAGGCCGGGTCCTCCCTGGCATGGAAACAAGCATCCTAGGACCGGTTTCGGGGTTTCACCCCTCTTCAGCCAGGATAGCTTGATTCCAGTGGCATGGAGAGCACGGCACTCACATCTGAGCATACCCGTCCCACTCAGGGTGACAAATGCAAAAAGAACTATTGATGGACAGAATGCAGAACAATGTCATACTTTCACCCCAGTACAGCGATCTGGGCCTAAATCCATCGTTTTTTTGCCCACCATACCATTCCAGTTTGGACCCAGCCATATGCAAATCAGTCTTGACCCTGTGCCCAATGGGAACAGTCCAGCCCGAACTGCCATGCCGGGTCCTCCCTAGACTGGAAACAAGCATCCTAGTACCGGTTTCGGGGTTTCACCCCTCTTCAGCCAGGATAGCTTGATTCCAGTTGCATGGAGAACATGGGACTCACGTCTGAGCATAACCGTCCCACTCGGGGTGACAAATGCAAAAAGAACTATTGATGGACAGAATGCAGAACAATGTCATACTTTCACCCCAGTACAGCGATCTGGGCCTGAATCCATCGTTTTTTTGCTCACCATGCCATTCCAGTTTGGAACCAGCCAAATGCAACTCAGTCTTGACACTGTGCCCAATGGGAACAGTCCAGCCTGAACTGCCAGGCCGGGTCCTCCCTGGCATGGAAACAAGCATCCTAGGACCGGTTTCGGGGTTTCACCCCTCTTCAGCCAGGATAGCTTGATTCCAGTGGCATGGAGAGCACGGCACTCACATCTGAGCATACCCGTCCCACTCAGGGTGACAAATGCAAAAAGAACTATTGATGGACAGAATGCAGAACAATGTCATACTTTCACCCCAGTACAGCGATCTGGGCCTAAATCCATCGTTTTTTTGCCCACCATACCATTCCAGTTTGGACCCAGCCATATGCAAATCAGTCTTGACCCTGTGCCCAATGGGAACAGTCCAGCCCGAACTGCCATGCCGGGTCCTCCCTAGACTGGAAACAAGCATCCTAGTACCGGTTTCGGGGTTTCACCCCTCTTCAGCCAGGATAGCTTGATTCCAGTTGCATGGAGAACATGGGACTCACGTCTGAGCATAACCGTCCCACTCGGGGTGACAAATGCAAAAAGAACTATTGATGGACAGAATGCAGAACAATGTCATACTTTCACCCCAGTACAGCGATCTGGGCCTGAATCCATCGTTTTTTTGCTCACCATGCCATTCCAGTTTGGAACCAGCCAAATGCAACTCAGTCTTGACCCTGTGCCCAATGGGAACAGTCCAGCCTGAACTGCCAGGCCGGGTCCTCCCTGGACTGGAAACAAGCATCCTAGGACCGGTTTCGGGGTTTCACCCCTCTTCAGCCAGGATAGCTTGATTCCAGTGGCATGGAGAGCACGGGACTCACGTCTGAGCATACCCGTCCCACTCGGGATGACAAATGCAAAAAGCGGCAACCAAAAGCTGGGATTTAATAGCCACCACATACAAAAATTATAACTATATAGTTAGTTTTAACCATCCCAATAGAAATATCACTATCTAACTAACTCTAGAAAACCTTTATCAGAATCTCAATATAATACAATGTGTATTAATGATTTACTGATATATTTTTTGATATTTCCACCAATATTTGTGGTGTTGTTGCAATACTCGCGATGTCCCCATGGCAGTCACAGCATCATCACAAATATCAAGTGCTGTGAAAAGAATCTACTTCGGACAGGTTGGTATTTTACCAGTTCAAAGCTATAATAAATACTGTGCCTAGAGTGACAATGGGCTTTTGTCATTTTACAGGTCAGCATGGATGGCAGTGTGCTAATCCTATGCTTAAAAACTTTGCTGTGTAAATGGCAAAAGACTTTGGGCCCGATTATGATGGTGACCGGACTTCAGTCCGTCCGCCATCATTTCGCATTTGGGACCGCTCTTTTTGCGTCCTCCCTCAGAAGCACTGGAACTCTCTTCCTGTCTGCATCAGAAGTATCAATAATCATGCTCTCTTTCGCTAAGCCATTAAAAGTCATCTCTTTCCGGTCTAATAGGTTCCGGTGACTCTCTCACAGTGCTTTCCAACAGGTTGCAGTCTCAGTGCTGGGACGCCCCTTAGCTGGGGAACTGTGCACTTTACAAAACATATAACATAACCGCCCGCCTACACGGCGGCAGTCCCAAAGGGCTAATTATGATGTGACCGCTACCGTGGCGGTTGCATTGACCATGTTTTGTATTGCTTAATGTCTCTTTCCGCCACCCTTTTCCTGCCATGAAAGGGCCGGTGAAAAAGAACATCATACATAATGCCTATGATGGTGCCTGGTAAGCACCGCCACCATTGTAGGCTTTTCTCTGCCATCCGTGGGGGTCGGTCTGTCCGACAGCCACTCAGCAGCCCACCATCCGTATGTGGTGAAGTTGTTGAAAATGACGGGGAGACCACCACGGCAGGCTGTCGGTGGCAGTCTTTCTGCCATTGTAATTAGGCCCTTTGTTCCTCTCTATCTCAATGTGGATGACACTGTGCTAATCCTATGCTTAAAGGTTTTGATTGAAAAGCAGACATTTGAGGTAAGCAAATTTAGAATGTCGCTGGTGATGAGGGATGCTCCATACAGGAACTGCTCTCCACCTAAACTTGGGAACTAAACAGAGTTTTCTGCTTCTTTTTTTGCATAATGTATGCGTCACTCTATGCCTGAAAGGGTACTGTTTATATAAATATAGCAAAGCATTAAATAAATAACATTTAAATCAAGTTGAAATTCAAAAATAGACATTAACTAAAACTATCATAAAAATTACCACAAATATATATTTTATAGATATGTATACAAATAATAAATAAATAAAATAATACACAATTTTAAGAAAAGTGTTGCAATCTTTGCATAATAGTCATACCATTCCCACTCCAGTTTCTGCAAAAGTTGACAATTTTTAGTGTTCAGAGTGGTTACATTTACCATTCCCACTCCTAATATATGTCAACGAGTTGGGAAAGTATTGGATTTAGGAGTGGTATGATTACTTTTCCACCTCCAGTCTGTGCAACAGTAGGGACAGCCTTGGATTTTGGAGGGGTTACATTTACTACTTCCACTTCAGTCTGTGCAGCTGCAGTGAAAGCGTTGATCTTTGCATGAGTAAGATTTACTATTCCCACTCCAGTCTGTGCAACAGTAGGGAAAGTGTTGGACTTCAGAGGTGTTAGATTTACTATTCCCACCCCAGTCTGTGCAACACTAGGTAAAGCGTTGGACTTCAGAGAAGGGATATTTATTATTCCCCTCCAGTCTGAGAAACAGTAGAGGGGTTAAGTCTACTATTAAAACTTGAGTGTAAGCAACAATAGTGAAAGTACTTCACTTCAAACAAATTACATATTTGATTAACCCTTTTGATTTAAGACAGATATAAAACTCTTATTATGAACATTAATAATTAACCCAAAATATATATATGTATATGTGAAATTATAAATATATCAAAACTATACCCTTTCAGGCAATGAGTGACGCATAAATTATGCAAAAAAGAAGCAGAGAACTCTTGGGTAGTTTCCAAGTTTAGGTAGAAAGCAGCTCCTGTATAGAGCACTCTCAAAACCAGCGACACTCTAGAGCTGCTCACCTCAAATGGCTGCTTTTCTATCAAAGTCTTGAAGCATAGGATTAGGATGGTCCCATCCACGTCGAGATAGAAAGTGACAAAGTCTTTTGCTGTTACTACAGCAAAGTCTTCAAGCATAGGACTAGCACAGTGCTGTCCATGCCGAGCTGTAAAATGACAAAAGCCATTTACCACTCCAGGCACAATGTGGTTCCTTGTTGTCCAGTGGTACTGAATTCAGCAGATATATTGTTCCAGATTCTAACCGAGGCAGAATGGTACTCAGTCATTGCCTTGTGCCAAGCTTTCTTTTAAAAACCATTACATCAGGATTCTCAGTTCCTTTTTGCATTTTATTTTTGAATTCATTTCTTGTGATGCGCAGGAACCCACAAGGGTACACAGAGAGTTCCTAAATTTTCTCACAAGTACTAATGAAGGATATGGAAAATGTAAAACGGCCATGCAACTCCATTTAGTACAGTACAAAGACAATATCTTTATAGTATCTAAAACAAGAGGATTATAAACGTTATGCCATTACAATTTTTAATCGTTTACAGGAAAAAGTCTCCCCAGCAAAGATGCGGTATTGTGAAAAAGTAGGTATTAATCTAAGGCACCAAATTCAAAAGGGTGTACAGAAGGCCTCAAAAGAATGCATTTCTACAATTTTGAAAATTGAATATCCCTACCACCAAGAGTGAGGCATAGTCAACAATTGATCTCAAACCAACTCGAAGCTTGGAGGGCAATGGGGCTGGACATCTGGGGAGACCTGTTTGCAGACTCGCAATTACAAGACTTTGCAAGTCTGATGGCCGATTTTGGAGTACCACCGGGTACATTCCTGCTTCATGTCACACTGTCGCAGCAATTCTTTCCTTTATGGGGCAATACTCGCAATGAGCCCACCACGTCTCAGCCTCTACAAACTCTTTTAACACATGGACGGGGCAAGCATGCATTCACTGTGATTTACAACTCTCTTAGACCTGACTCGACACCCCTGTTGGCCCCACTGCGTGACTACTGGGACATGGCACTGGAAGCTAACATCACCAATAAGCAATGGATAAGTCACCATAAAGTTATATCAACGAATGCCAGGTTGAAATAAACACATTTCAACTATCTCCACCACATAGGTTGATGCGTATGTATTCCACTTTGGCTGATTTCTGCCCCAGATGCCTGGCCCTGGAAGCAACGTTTCCCCACATGGTCTGGACGTGCCCTTGCATCAGGATATTCTGTGATGAGGTAGCTGGGACATTGACGGAGGCAGCATGCACCCCGATAATACCCTGGGGTCTGCATTTTCTGCTAGGAATAACTAAGCAAAATGCCCCACGCGAGAACCTAAATACATTTTAGACCTGGCGCTGGGGCAAGCAAAGCACAGAATAGCTATGTCTTGGAAGTGGCAGGCGGCCCCAACATCCAATCATGGCTCCTAGATCTCCGTAGAGCACTTGTTGCGTAACATGAGACACAATTATCCAACACACCTAGGATACCCTCACAGGTTAACCCCGGGCAATGGCAGGAGTACCTGACTGCCATAGAAACTAAGCTGCACACAGTAAATCCAGCTGCAACATAAAGCACACCCTTACCCTGTGCTTTTAATATAAAACAATGTGAAATCACTTCATATAAAGTACATTCTTATTGACTAAATACGCACGTTTAGAAATGGATGGGTAGGTGATGCATTCACAAATTCACGGATAATGGGGCTTCCCCCCTCCTGGTGCCCCCTAAATCTGCACCTGGTCATTTACACCAATTAAATGTAACTAGACCTCAATACCAAATATAAGGCAGACAAGATTGGTAAACCTGAACAGACAGCAGTTTAATTGATGTGTATAGAAAGCCTAGTGCTTGTGGTTTAAATTGTCAATACTGCTTTAAGAATACTGTTTTAAGATATTGTGTGGCACTCCATCACAGCTGCTCCTCTAACCGGAGCTGTAATACCAAGCATATTATGTTGGATAAAGTTTACTTTTATAACCTGCCGAAAATCAATAAAGATAATTCAAATAAATAAAAAAATGATCTTAAACTTTTCCCTGATTGCCAAGCTTTTAGTAAGGCTAACCTTTAATGATGTACAAAATCCGGTGCAACTTGATGATGTCCACTTTGATACATTTAGAAAATAGCAAGAAAGTTTGTGTCGTGCATCCATACTCTGGATGCCTGTTTACGATGTGATGTTGTATTTCTTTTTCAATGAAAAAGAAGGATGTGCACTTTCAAATCTTACTCAAACATGGGGGATGTATGTGCCCAGTTGCATATTTTTTCTGGAGCGTCCTGTATGCCTAAAATTGGTTGCAGCAATTTGTTTGGCAATTTAAAAGAGTGATGAAACTGTGATGGGTAATACTTTAATTGTCTTTTTCATACATTCAGTCAACATTCTTTGGACAAGAACTAGAGCACAGCACATGAAAAACAGTACGTCAGCATGTTTACGAGCAGGTAATTCTTGACGAAGAGAATATTTATATTTGAAGATGCTATGTTTTGAATCTGGCAACACTGCTTGTGATTTCCGAAAAAGTTGAAAACAGGGATAGGGGAATTGGTGATGAAGTAGTCCATGACTGCCTTGAAGTGACACCATTGTGTGCAAAACCAAGACCAGACATTAAAGAGGTTTCAATAGAATCATCAGATTTGCCATTATTTGTTGATGATTCATGTATGAAAGACCAATATGCAGTGTCCTCTATTATAGAGACTTTAGAAGCAGCCTCCTAACAAGATGTGACAACAGCACAAGAGATTTTTGCTTGAAAGAGCATTTGGATGTAATGATCTATACTGATCTATACTGAGAGCCAGTAGGGTTTTTTGTTTTTTCATGATTATGGGCAGCTGTGGTCATACATGGGTTTAATGAGTCTTTAGGGGCTCCAATAAAAAATAGCATGTGCATACTGGATTTGTTAAATTCAATTCAGAAACCAAAGGAAGTGGCAGTTGTAAAGTTGAAAGCCCATAAGGCTGGCAAAGATTTGGTCACATTAGGAAATATGCTGACCATATGATGAGGTATTGTGCCTTGCACGAAGAATTAGGTACTCAAGAAAATGGAGATGAGATTGATGTATGGGAGAATTGGGCTATAAAAATGAAATATCAAGATTTGTATGTAGCTTTAAAAATCAAGCAAAGATTCCACTTTCGCTATTGACTGCAATCCTCAAGTGTAGTGGAGAGAACTAATGGCACTCTCAAGAATAAACTGGCAAAAGTCTGTGCTTCAACAGGATTAAAGTAGCCTGACACACTTCCCCTTGTGTTAATGAACATGAGAAGTACTCCAAATAGAAGTGATCATGGGTACAGCAATGAGACTTTCACATGCACCTTCAAGATGCATTCGTTTCTATAACCAATGCCATTGTACTGGATTATTGCAAGGTCTGAGTGATGTGGTTAATCTTCTCTTACCAGGTAAATACAGCCAGAGAAGATTATAAGATATACCCAGCCATGGTTTGAATGTAGGTTATTATGTGTTTATTCTCAAGCATGTCCACAGAGGCAGCCTAGATGAATGCTAGAGTGGTCTTTTCCAAGGGTTTTTGTCCACAAAGAGTGAGGTCAAATGTGCCAGAGTGCCTCAATGGATCTAAGCAGCTCTCAAGAAGAGAGTCAGGATGACTGAAGCAGTGGATGAGGCAAGAGCAGATGATTCACGTCCACACTCTTGTGAACAAGTTTGTAGTCAAAATCAGATTTGCTGCTTGTATCCAGAGGGGGGGGAAACAGGGATTGAATATTTTTCTGTAGATGGTGAAGATCAAGCAGGAAGTCAAAAAGAATGGTTTTAGGTCAACAAAACTCAGATGAGGAGACTGAAACTGCTAAAGTCCTGTTACAACCTGATCTGAGTGATGATCTGTTGCAGTGCAAAAGCACAAAGCATGAGTGGCAGCATGAAGAGGGAGTCTCTGATCAAGGAGAATTAATATTCAGACATTTACTTCAGCAGAATGGGTGCACCTATCTACAGTGTCAGAGGAAAATAATGATGAAGAGGATTATTTCCAAATGAACAAGTGCTGTAAACATTTTGAGAAAGAATCAGATCTGGAGGGGGTGCTAGAGGGCGTGCACGGATGAGGGCCGCACTGTTGTGAGGCTCCTGCAGCCTGGGACATAAATCAGCATTAATCCTGTTCCAATTGACTGCATCGATTGCCCAATCCACGATACAGTGAACCGCATAACCTGCGATGATCCCTAGAGGTACATGCTGGCTCACTATGTTCCAGATGGAAGCAAGATAGTGGATGAGATGCCTTGGGACTGCATTGTTGCTGGATGATAAGCAAGAAGAGCGCACTGCCTATGGCGCTCAGTGCAGCTGGTTCCTAACCCCGAGGTCGTGGTTTCCTGGGACCTCCCTCGCTACTTTCCCCATGAAGCCCCCCGAATGCTGCTGCCTCGGAGGGCGAAGAGACCAACTGCCACCAACTTCGCTAATCACTCCCAGTTCCCAGGAGGTGGCGGCTGTCAATAGGAGGGCAAACTGGCGGCCGGCGACGAGGCGAGAGGCGCGAGCGGACATACAGGTGCCTGAGAGGCGGCAGCTCTTGAGATGGCAGTGGATTTGAAAGTGAGGAGACACACAGCAGCATGGAGGGATTGGAGAGGACGTTCCTGTTTGCTGGGCAGGTGCTGCTGTAGTGTTTAGCCCATGCGGCCACTGCTGCCTAGAGTACAAGACACCTCCCGACCCCCTGCAGCTTGGCAATGAAGGAGAGGGGATCTGCCTGCAGGGTTTGGACGTGGTAGGTCAACAGCCAGCTAACCTGCATCGTATTGCTGTTGAATTTTCGAGTGTGAAAAGAACAAAAAAATATGCATTTTCCAAATGAAAATGGAAACCATGGACTAACTTGTTTGCTATATGGAAAATTTGACCTCCACAAAAACGAATTTGATTTGGAACTGTGTTGGCTTTCATATTTTTGGAATTAACTGCCTGATGGCCACATGCCTGGGATTTAGGGAGCAATATTAGACTTGGTAACACTACCTGCTCTACTCAAATTGCATATGATGCCTAGAAACCCACTGGGACCTGAGCTGCTGCATGCTGGTTGGCCCTGGAAGACCGGCAAATGCGGGTCACTTTCAAGGGGGAAGAGCAAGTAGTAAACTGCAAGCAAAAGACAGCAAATCATAGCCCCCTCTCAGAGGCCCAGACAACAATGAAGATAGATGAATCTGGCGTGTCCCAAATTAGACAACAGCCCAAAAAGAGAAACCTTAGACTAACAAAGCAGGATGGGCAGATTGAAGAGGCTAAGCAAAGGATATTGGTCCTGGAGGACACATCAGAGGGCAGCGAGGAAAAGCTGCTTAACATGGAACGCCTACTGCGGACAAAAATGAAGATTTAGAGGCACAGTCATGGCGCAATAACATACGTATCATTGGCATATCCGAATCCACAAACACTGGGAGTATGGAGGAATATGTGGAGCGGCTGCTTACTACTGTCTTCGGTGCCGGAGCATTCTCTGCACAACTCCAGGTGGAAAGAGCCCACAGGGAGCTGATGAACGGCTGACCCCCAGGGCGCCCCAGGCCTATCATTGCCAAACTACTAAATTATCGAGATACTGCACTCTGCCTGGCCAGGAAACAATATCAGCTCACTTTTAAGGGATTGACCCTCCCCAGCTACCCAGATTTCACCTCGACTGTTCAAGAGGCTCGCAAAAAATTCCTACCGGTTAAAAAACTTAATCAGGTGAACATCACATATGCAATGCCATACCCAGCAAGCTTACGGTTGACACACCAGGGAAAGCAGCATTTCTTCCCCAAACTACAACAGGTGACAGATGTTTTTAAAAAGATTACTCATGGAACACCTCCAGTGACGATGACCAGGACTGTCTCCCGGTCTCCCTCAACCTATGTGTGAGCTGGGGTAAGGTGTCGCAGTGAACCCCTCATGGAGTGTAGGGGTGGGCGGAATTTGCGTAATCGCGTCACGCAAATCTCCGCGAAACGGTAAAAAATCTCCGCGAACACGTGGAAATTCCGCGAACACGCGGAATTGCTTGTTCGCGATACTTTTTTCCTGTTCGCGATCGCTGTTTGCGTGCTCGGGGTGAAATATCTCGCGAACACGCATATTGAGAACGCGAACAAGCAAAAAATTTCGCGAAGTCGCGGAACGCAGATTTTTGGGCAATTTCGCGTTCTTCGCGGAACGCGAAATTACCCAAATTCCGCAAATTCCGCGAACGGAACGGAATTTATCGCCCAGGCCTAATGGAGTGACCTGTGCTTCACAATAGGGTATTTGTCTTATGGTGTGGACTTGATGGAGGATAGAAGATCCACTGTAAAACTAACGCATACTCTCGTGTTAGAGGACGCTACTGCGGCAAAGCAACTGAACGATCAACCAGTCCAATCCTTGTTCTACCTACTAACTCATTCGACTATTGGGACCACAATCAAAACTCCCAGGTCACGCTCATCCATTTGTGGGGTGGACGAGGGTGCCTGCTGTGCTCTCGAGCTATACCCCAGGAGGAAACTCCTAATGCAAGAACATTCTCTCTAATGGACTGAACTCTGTTTTTTCTCTGTTCTGTGTTCTTTTTCTTTCTCTGCATTCTACTCTGGTAGTAGATATCCCTCTTTCTCTTCTCCTTTTTTCTGCGCTCTATGATACCTGTGACAGGCCGCAAGATGTGCTCAAAGTGAGTGTCTTCAGCAAAATTTCGATGGATACCATAATATGGCCGACACAGATGTTATAACTTTATATTTAACTCTTCGCGGTTTGTTGGGATGGGGAGGGGAAATGTCTTCGGCAGGTTTGGGCTGCCGCTGTGGGTGAGGGGAGGGAGGGGAAACTTGACTACGTTTTTCATGTTGCTATGAAATATTTGTTATTATCTAGTGCTACTTATAGGCAATATTCGGTTCCCTATATATCTACCACCTAAGTCCTATTACAGACAGCGATCTATAGATGGCTTACAACCCCACTAGATCAGAATGTAACTTCCTAATGTGGGATGTATGAGGCCTAAGCAACCCTCGTAAGCGCAGACACATCCTGGCTTATTTAGATAGGCACAACATTCACATCGCTATGCTCCAAGAGACACACAAGAATCCCTCACTCCTGACCACTTTTGCTTCTCGATCGGCAGCTCACAGGAGCTTTGCAGCATACTCCACATTCTCCAGGGGCACGGCGATACTTATCAAGAAGGGCACCCCATATGTGGCGAAGGGATCCAAGCAGGATACTATGGTATGACACAACGTCATGTGGGGTAGGCTAGCATCGCAATCCATAACACTGGTATGCTGCTACGGACCTAACAGAGATGAACCAGAATTTTTCAACAGTCTATGGGGGAAGGTCACTAATATAGGATCTACACATATTATATGGAGAGAGGATCTAAGCATTACTATTGACCCACAGCAGGACAGATCACACCTGCAGACCTACCACTACACTAACACTCAGCGACAGGTCAGGAATATTGTAGAGACACACCACATGCTGGATACCGGGAGACAAGCACTGAAGAAATGTGCCACTCTATAGTTCAAAGTGGTACAAAAGGGGGGGGGGGCTTTGTTGGCCATAAGTTGGCAGGGTATGCTCAGACGTGAGTCCCTTGCTCACTTTGCCACTGGATTCAAGCAAGCCTGGCTGAAGACGGCTGAAATGCCAGAAACCGGTCCTAGGAAGCTTGTTTCCAGTCCAGGGAAGGCATGGCTTGGGAGTTCGGGCTGGACTGTTCCCTTGAGGCACAGGGTCAGACTGATTTGCATATGGCCATGTCTGAACTGGGGCGGCAGAGTGGGCTAAAGAATGGTGATGGATCAAACCCAGATCTGTTGACTGGGTGTGAGTGTTTGATTGGTTCTGATGCTCTGTCCATCACCACCCCCTTTTGTACCGCTTTGTTCGCCATAAGTTGGCAGGGTATGCTCAGACGTGAGTCCCTTGCTCACTTTGCCACTGGATTCAAGCAAGCCTGGCTGAAGACGGCTGAAATGCCAGAAACCGGTCCTAGGAAGCTTGTTTCCAGTCCAGGGAAGGCATGGCTTGCCAGTTCGGGCTGGACTGTTCCCATGAGGCACAGGGTCAGACTGATTTGCATATGGCCATGTCTGAACTGGGGTGGCAGAGTGGGCTAAAGAACGGTGATGGATCAAACCCAGATCTGTTGACTGGGTGTGAGTGTTTGATTGGTTCTGATGCTCTGTCCATCACCACCCCCTTTTGTACCGCTTTGTTCGCCATAAGTTGGCAGGGTATGCTCAGACGTGAGTCCCTTGCTCACTTTGCCACTGGATTCAAGCAAGCCTGGCTGAAGACGGCTGAAATGCCAGAAACCGGTCCTAGGAAGCTTGTTTCCAGTCCAGGGAAGGCATGGCTTGGCAGTTCGGGCTGGACTGTTCCCATGAGGCACAGGGTCAGACTGATTTGCATATGGCCATGTCTGATCTGGGGTGGTAGAGTGGGCTAAAGAACGGTGATGGATCAAACCCAGATCTGTTGACTGGGTGTGAGTGTTTGATTGGTTCTGATGCTCTGTCCATCACCACCCCCTTTTGTACCGGTTTGTTCGCCATAAGTTGGCAGGGTATGCTCAGACGTGAGTCCCTTGCTCACTTTGCCACTGGATTCAAGCAAGCCTGGCTGAAGACGGCTGAAATGCCAGAAACCGGTCCTAGGAAGCTTGTTTCCAGTCCAGGGAAGGCATGGCTTGGCAGTTCGGGCTGGACTGTTCCCATGAGGCACTGGGTCAGACTGATTTGCATATGGCCATGTCTGAACTGGGGTGGCAGAGTGGGCTAAAGAACGGTGATGGATCAAACCCAGATCTGTTGACTGGGTGTGAGTGTTTGATTGGTTCTGATGCTCTGTCCATCACCACCCCCTTTTGTACTGCTTTGTTCGCCATAAGTTGGCAGGGTATGCTCAGACGTGAGTCCCTTGCTCACTTTGCCACTGGATTCAAGCAAGCCTGGCTGAAGACGGCTGAAATGCCAGAAACCGGTCCTAGGAAGCTTGTTTCCAGTCCAGGGAAGGCATGGCTTGGCAGTTCGGGCTGGACTGTTCCCATGAGGCACAGGGTCAGACTGATTTGCATATGGCCATGTCTGAACTGGGGTGGCAGAGTGGGCTAAAGAACGGTGATGGATCAAACCCAGATCTGTTGACTGGGTGTGAGTGTTTGATTGGTTCTGATGCTCTGTCCATCACCACCCCCTTTTGTACCGCTTTGTTTGCCATAAGTTGGCAGGGTATGCTCAGACGTGAGTCCCTTGCTCACTTTGCCACTGGATTCAAGCAAGCCTGGGTGAAGATGGCTGAAATGCCAAAAACCGGTCCTAGGAAGCTTGTTTCCAGTCCAGGGAAGGCATGGCTTGGCAGTTCGGGCTGGACTGTTCCCATGAGGCACAGGGTCAGACTGATTTGCATATGGCCATGTCTGAACTGGGGTGGTAGAGTGGGCTAAAGAACGGTGATGGATCAAACCCAGATCTGTTGACTAGGTGAGAGTGTTAGATTGGTTCTGATGCTTTGTCCATCACCACCCCCTTTTGTACCACTCTATAGTTCATTCATCGTGGTCAAGACTTGACTACTGGCTTATCTCTAGAGAGCTGGGTCCTTGGTTGAGGGAGGCCTCCCACTTGGCGCGAACGTATTCAGACCACTCATGGGTTGTGACAAAATTGGTGCCTCCTGACGCCCCTTCTCCCTAACTAGCCTGGCCACTCTCCCCTCGCTCTTCTGGATGTCTTGTTTTGGAACGAGATAGTGCAGGAAACCGAAGACTTCTTCCAACACAACAATGGGTCTGTGCTACTGCAGGTAACAGTATGGGATGCCTTTAAGGTCACAAATGTGAGGACTGTGCCTAGCAAAGGGAGTACATATATTGAGAGACATTCGCACTACCCTTCATAACCTGGAGACAGACATCAAACAGAGAGAGAGAGAGCTAGGAGAAGGCTCCTAGCAGGGAACTCTGAGAGACACTTAGACATACACTGTCCGAATATCAAGAAACAGCAGAATGTGAATCTTTATTTTGCAATAAATATTGTCAAGCCTGTGGATACATGGAGGGGGAGCAACCTGGGAGATCACTTGATGAACAACTTTGTAAACCTAGATACTCTAATACCGTCATAAAGATAACCGATTCGAATGGGAAAGTATACAGAGACACACCAGACATACTGCACTTATTTCATAGTTTCTACACAACATTATACACTGCACAGATCTAAACCAATATATGGAGGACGTGGCACCAGGATGGCTGGGAAACTCCCAAAGAGAGTTCTTATCAACTGATATCGAGGAGGATGAGATCAGGGCAGCTATTATGTAACTTCGCTCTGGACGAGCCCCTGGTCCGGACAGTCTCCAAGCTGATGTCTATAAAACATACGTAGATTACTTGGTCCCTATTTTGAAAGACCTTTATGAAGAGGCTCAAGAATCTGGCACTCTTCCGCAGTCTATGCGGGAAGCCCAATCATCTCTATATTGAAACAGGGGAAACGGGGAGATAGATGAAAGTTCCATAAACCCATTTCCCTGATAAATTGCGACGTGAAAATACTAGCTAAGGTGGTCGCTAATAAGCTGGGTTTGCTTATGGACTCCTTTGTCCTACCCAACCAGTTAGGATTCATGCCCAGGACTGCACGTCGCATAACCTTCAAACCCTTTTCGTGGTTTTAAACTGTTTTAACACCAATATTAATATTATTGATTCGTGCAAATTCAATATTTCTCTTATTGGAATTAATAGAAGGCATGATTACAAAATAATTCAACAAAAGACCTGGCAAGAAAAAGGCACTTTCCAACTAGGTTTTTACATGTAAATGTGTAGGATTACTTGTAGGGTAATGTATAAATCTATTTCACCTACGTCAGTCGTTCTTTTCATGAACTATCACTGATTCCCCTGTGCCATCCAACTTAATATTTAATAATTCCCAAATTGTGAAGAAACCAGCCACAAATAAAGTCACTCAACCAGCACCAGTAAATTGTAACTGATAAGAGTGATAAGGTGCAGGAGATTTATGAGAAAAGTGAAAAAATGTGAAAAAAATGAGAAAGTATCTCACGTGCGCACCATCAGACGAGCTGCTGGCAGGTACTCACCAGTCTGCCCACGATTTTATCATCTTCGATATCTTTCTCATGAAAAGAAAATATATGTGTTCAAATTAAGAAAAGTGTGAAAAAGAATTTGTGAAAAAAGATAAGCAAGACCCCAAAGAGATACAAAGAGACCTGTGGAGTCTCAAGTAAAATTAGGTCTAACTCACGTATACACTTCCAACTTCTTTATTTCACTGCCTGAGTTATCCCAAGGTTAAAAACCCAGTCATGTCATATAACCACGTTCAAGAATGGCCAACATGTTTCATTGCCTTTTTTAGAATAGCGGCAAATTCATCAGGGCATATGTGGTCTGCATTCACTTTCCCTGGACCCTTCTATTTAAAAGAGAGTGACTAGTAAAAGCCACGGGCCCGCATACCAGCTCTCACTTAGTTACGGGGGTATGTGCCGTTTGCACTATTCTTCCCCAATGTAAGCACCTCTGTTGCTCACACGTTCATCGTTAGCGCGATTGATGCGCGTGGTCACTCATCCCGGCAACGTCGGGACGAGTGACCGCGCACATCAATAGCCCGCCATTAAGCATATTACGAGTTTCCTCACTGCCACAGTGAAAAGTTTGGTGGTGAGGAAACTAAGGGGGTCCTACAGTACCCTCTGTTGATTAAGGGCAAGGGGATGCATGCAGGGCACATGTTGTGCCCCCCATGTATGCATGCACCCCCAGTTCCTGCATAGCATGGACTTAACAGTCCTTGATGTGCAGGAACGTGCTGCGGATCTCCCATTGTGGTGCCTTACTAAGGCTCCAATATAAGCCTTTGAAAGGCACTGCATGGGAACTGCCGCCGCAGGACCCCCTAACCCGTATTCTAATCGGAATAAGGCGGGTGGCCAGTTTATGGGTTGGTTGGTCTTGAAGCAGGGTACTGGCGTGATGATCCGCTCCAAGAAAGCCACACTCATAATCAGGCCCTTAGACTCTTTTATGGATGTCAAAAATCTCCAGCTTGATGAGGCAGGAGGCTGTAGCGGCAAGAGTTCCAGGAGAACAAATACTCCTTTGGCAAAGATCAACTGAGCAGGATTTGCTATGGTGGAGAAGAACGTAACCGGAGCAGCAGCAAAATCAGGCCTACTATTGATGCGCCTTGGATGGCTAGATGAGCAGGTTAGTCCCGGGATCAGTAACTCCATGCCCCGTGACCCCATTTCCAGAGCACAGAACAGAAAAGAAGGTCTAGCGCAAGGCTCAAAGGACTCTGTGACTGGGGGAGTGTTGGAGGCCCAGCCACAGAGTATTTCACCTGCAGCAGGTAGGAGCAGCAGCAAAGCTGGCCACTCCCACTATGCACTAGAGGGGCATGCACAAGTGCAGGGAGCTGGCTGGGTCACAGGGCTTAGGGGCATCCGTCCATAGTCCCCACAAACCATTACCACTTGTGGGTGTCCTCGTGGAACCAAAACACCAACAGGACACGTGTTTAACAGTTGTATTTCAAGTTTGTACAATATGACTTTTTTGAGTAATTCGGTCATCTGACCCGAATTGATGGATTGTGCTGATATTTAATTGTAAAAATCTTAAATAACACTCACGCAGTGACTGACATTAACGCCATAGTCTCGAACATTAAGGAGACGGTTCTTTCACTCGAAGCGGCCACAGCACCTGGCCCCTTCTCTGCCTGTGAATGGGCTCAAGCTTCTGTACCAACGTGAGAGGAGGTGTAGCACCCCCATGCGGGTGCTTGATCAGGCCCTGTCTGATTTGCTGGGCGGGGCATTTTAGGACCTGCTGCTGGGCTTATTCTGCTGATGGTTGGTAGCCCTGGAACACTTGGAAGTATTTACAGAGCTTTGAACACCGGAAGTGTGGTATAAAGATGTATATTTTTATAGTTCGCCCAAAGCATCAGTGCTTCAAAACACCAGACATGTGGTGTGAGGGGCTATATTATTCTAATTTGCCTAAAGCATCGGGGAAAGCAATGGACCGCACCTTGACCTGTTTCCTTGGCTATAACGATGGCTGGATTGTAATTATATCTGACGATGCTCCAGTTCACGGCCAGATTGCTTTGTCTTCACCGTAGGAGCTGGAAAAGGTATGTCGGAAGAGCCAACAAAGAGGCGGGTCAGAGGGCTAGAAAGATGGCTCCTGAGAAGGGTAGTCTCTGTGGGCCAATACGGATATTTACCAAGAGGGTTGTCACTGCCACTTGAGGGACCAGTAGGGCTTGGGTTCTAGTCAGACACCCATCATGTTTACCCGACAGTGACTGGATTTTTCTCAGCTCTGTTGGCCTCTCAGAGGCCCTGGCCTGCTGAGACTCTGGATCATTTGCAAATTAACCAATCACCCCTGAAATAATTAAAGTATTTCAGACACCATGGAAAGTGCCAAGTTGGTTGGAATATTTCCGCACTTTGTCATCTGGTGGGTAACTAGCTCGCATACAGGGCCACAAATACATGACATCACATCGGCGTGCAGCATATTGAAAATTGTAGGTTCTCAATGTGTCCGAAGTACGTGTGACCGAGCTTGAAGCATGTTCACTTTCTTACAGTGTAGTATTACATTTTTTTTTTTTCAGTGTGAACAAAATCTGTGAGCCTTTAATTGAAAATTGTGATGGACACTATGATTAATTGCAATTATAAAGAGATGTGGTACTGCATTATTTGAAAGGAAAGTGGAAATAAATGAGTTATTGCACAGCGGGCCAGATGTATGACTGCTATTTGCGGTCGCAAAGGGGATTTCGGCCCCTTTGCGATCGCAAAATAGGTCAGACCAATTTACTAACCATATTTTGCGAGTTGCTAATCGATTAGCAACTCACAAAACAGGGTTAGCGACTCGCTATTAGGAAGGGGCGTGCCTTTGTAAGAGCGAGCCCATAACCCATGTATTAATGTTTTTCGACCGCAATTGCAGTCGCAAAACACGCGCAGTTTACCACCCTTCTCAGAAGCGTAGTAAGGCACTCGCAAATGGGAAGGGGTTCCCAGGGGACACCTTCCCCTTTTGGAACGGAAACGCAAATATTTTTTAAAAGCAGGCAGTGGCCCCAGGGACCACTGCCTGGCCTTAAAAATAAAACTGAAAAGTTTAATTTTTTCTTTTTTAAATGCATCCCAGTTTCCTTTAAGGAAAATGAGCTGCATTTGTTTTTAAAAAACGGCTTTATATGAAAGGAAAGCGGAAATAAATGAGTTCCAGACAGGTTGGTCTGCTGACCCCAGAAGGCCACCATCCATGGGAGTGCCAGCCATTCCCAATGGGGTCGCAAATTGCGACAGCCTCATTAATTTTCATGAGGCATGCAATTTGGGACCCCATTGGGAATTGCAAACAGTGTCTGTGACACTGTTGTACATTGGATTTTTGCAACTTGCAAACTGTGACTCGCAGTTTGTTACAAATCGCGAGTCGCAAAATCCAATGGTTGTACATCTGGCCCAAAAACTTTAGTGATATTACTAGAATATTTCAAAGCAGGAGGCCATACTTGTTAAGTACTTATGGTTGAAAAGCAGAAATGTAGGTGAAGCATGGTAAGCAACAATGTCTTGTGAAGCGCACGGTTAGCATTTGTGCTTCCTGTCGGTACTTTCATCCTAATCTGCAGCACAGCTGACAGGTGCAGTTTACTTCAGGTATTTCCAAGACTATAAAACTTTGAGAAGTTCCTGTTACAGATTATCTATTAACACATGTGTACACATAATGACGCTCCCGCTCTTCTACTGTATAGCACCTACCATACCCTAGGGTCTGGTAGGTGCAATATAAAACTTTGTATTAATAAATAAATACTAGCGCTCTATGAAGTAAAACAGTCTCAAAGTGCAGGGCATGTTGTAACATAATATATATGTGTTGCTGTACACACTGGTGTTCCTATGTCTACAGGTTTCAGTGCACATACTGTACACAAATGTTCTACAGTGATTTTAAGCGGTTGTCAGGCCTGGAGGGAAAGTGAGAGCATGGTGAACTTCTTGACTTACATGCCCCCAAGAAAGTTTGGTGAGGCCCCTGTGCCTACAAGCTTGTGTAACCGAGCACTGGTGTTCTGGAAGAGAAACACAGGTCATGTTACAAAGTGCTCGGCAGCAGTGAGAGCTCAGAGGCGTTATATTCCATACAAAGTATTGCTGTTTGTTAAATCCATGTTAAGTCACCCGGCTGAGGTTCTATGCACGTGAAAGCGATGTTGTGAGAAAAGTGTCCCAGTTTCCTAAACTTTCTTGTGAATTCAGATCACAAACCCCTTGCCACTGCTGTTCAGGAGATTTGTAGATTCTAGGGGGTGGTATTTTTCATACGGTGCCTCAATCAATCAAAGGAATTGTAAGAGCGCTACTCACCCGTGAGTGTCTCAAGGTGCTGTGGGGGGGGGGTCAGCAGGTCCGTTTAGCCAAAGAGACAGGTCTTGAGGGTCTTCTTGAAGGTGTTCAGGAAGGGGGCGTGTCTGATGTCTGCTGGTAGCTTGTTCCAGGTCTTGGCTGCAATGTGAGAGAAGGATATTCCGCCTGCTCTGGCTCTGTGGATGCATGGGGTTTCAGCCAGTGCGAGGTTGGCAGATTGTAGGTTTCCTTTGGGTATGTGGAAGTTGAATCTGTCGTTGAGGTATTTAGGTCTGTTGTTGTGTAGGCATTTGTAGGCGTGAGTGAGAATTTTGAAGGTGACTCTTTTCTACACGGGGAGTCAGCGGAGCTTTCGCAAGTGTTGGCTGATGTGTTTGTGCCGGGGGACGCCGAGGACGAATCTGGTGGCGGTGTTCTGTATAGTCTGGAGTTTGCGGAATAAGGACTTGTTGATGCCGGCGTAGAGTGCTTTTTCATAGTCTAGTCTGCTGGTGATGAGTGCATGGGTGGCTGTCTTCCTTGACTCAGGGGGGATCCATTTGAAGGTCTTGCGAAGTATGCGGAGGGTGTTGAAGCAGATGGATGTGATGGCGTTGACTTGTCGGTTCATGGTGAGTGATGAGTTGAGTATGATGCCAAGGTTCTTGGCGTGGTCTGAGGGGGTAGGTGGGCTTCCGCGGGCAGTCGGCCACCAGGTGTTGTCCCATGCTGACAGGGTGGTTCCGAGGATGATGACTTCTGTCTTCTCGGTGTTGAGTTTAAGGCAGCTGTTGGTCATCCAGACTGTTACGTCTTGCATTCCTTTCTGGAAATTGATTTTGGCGGTTGTGGAGTCTCGGGTGAGGGAGAGGCTGAGCTGGGTATCGTCGGCGTAGGATACTATGTTGACGCTCTGTTGTCGGACGATGGGCCATGGGGATGTTATAGAGTGTTGGGCTCAGTGATGACCCCTGTGGGACTCCGCAGGTGATTTCTGTGGGATCGGAGAGGAAGGGTGGTAGTCTGATTATCTCTCTTTTTCCGGTGAGGAACGATCTGATCCAGTCCAGGGCTGTTCCTTGTATGCCAGCGTCGTGCAGTCTGGTGACTAGTGTGCGGTGAGAGAAGGTGTCGAAGACCACTGACAGATTGAGTAGGATGAGGGCTGAGGAGTGGCCTTGGTCCAGGGGGGTGCAGGTGTCATCTGAGGAGGCAAGTAGGGCTGTCTCGGTGCTGTGGTTGCTTCGGAATCTGGATTGGGATGGGTTGAGGATGCCGTTCTCTTTGATGAATCATGTTAGTTCCCTATTGACTGTTTTCTCTGCAACTTTGACTGCGAAGGTGAGGAGCAAGATGGGCCGGTAGTTCTTGAGGTCAGTGGGGTCCGCAGTGGGTTTCTTGAGCAGGGGCCTGACTTCTGCGCGTTTCCAGTCATCTGGGAAGGTGCCTGTTTTGAAGGTGGTGTTGATGGTGTGTCATAGTTCGGGTTCGATGGTGGCTGTGGCTCTGTGGCTGATGGGAGGAGGGCAAGGGTCGGTGGGGGCCCCTAGTGAATGCCTTTCATGGTCCAGGAGGTATCTTCGGTCGTGATCGATGTCTAGTTGGAGATGGTGAGTTGGCTGGTGTCCTTGGGTGGTGGCTGTGACGTCTGGAGGATGGTCGACAAAGTTGTCGTAGAGCATTTTGATCTTGAGGTGGAGGTATGTTCCAAGCTTATAGCAGAAGTCTTGGGACGGGGTGATGTCTGTGACTTCGCTGCATGGGTTGGTGAATACCTGAATGACACTGAAGAGTTCCCTGGAGTTGGTGGAGTTGGCGAGGATTTTGTTGTGGATGAAGTTCCTCTTGGTGGTTCTGATTTTGTTGTGGTAGTCCATCATGGCATCTTTGTAGGTGGAGTAGTTTTCCGTTATTTTGGAGTTTCTCTGACAGCTTTTGGCACAGCCTCAGACCTTGGGGTTGGCGGTTGTTGTTTGTGTGTGCTTTTAAAAGACATTTACCCAAAACATTACTTCATGATGACACACATTTATTCATTCTGAGGGGTATTGTAAGGGAGCTAACAGCTAAGCTGTGAAGTGTGCGCTTTAAAAAGACAGTAATGAAAAACTGCACTACATACAGTCTGCAAAACAAATCTATATTTTGGATACACTATCTTAAACCGTTTTCCGTATTCTGTAGCAACATAGTTTATGATGTGTTTAATGCAAGTTTAAAATAATAATTTACATGTTCATAGTGCATACTGTCAAAGACTGGGACCTTGGTGCACTTAACATACAAATCACTTTTCTCCACTGCTCCATCCAGTATTAATTTATTTGGCTTCCCCTTGTGACAGTGTGGCTTGCTTGCCCCAGGTCACTCATCCAGATCTTTTACGCCACTCCACTTTCAAATGTCCCCAGCTGCCACTGAAAATTGGAGTTTGCTGTTTTCTTGGCATCATGGAATCCTGATTGGATCTTCATCACTGAAACCTGGGGTAATGAAGCATCTGGTCCTAATTTAGTGGATGCTATTCCAACAAGTTATTCAATCATGAGAGTGGACAGGTCTTCTCGGCCTGGTGGAGGACTGGCCATTGTGTTCAAATCACATTTTAAATGCTTGATTGAATACGGATTTGATCTAGAAACAAGTGAAGCCCTCTATTTTAAACTTGTTCTATCATCTACTTGCTCGTTGGAGGCTCGCTGATATACAGACCCCCCAGGATCCAGACCACCTTTTTAAAAAGAGATAAAAGACCTAATCAAACCTTTATTTAGCTAACAAATGTTTGACCATCATGGGCAATTTTAATTTCCATCTTGAGGAGACTAGCCGCCAAGCCTCACTATCACTTATGAAAGTCCTTTCGAGTATATGAATGATTCAAATAGTATCTGTCCTTACTCATAAGCCAAGTCACACTTTATTTTTACTAACAATATCAGGCTGTATTATCAATCAGTCACTCCCCTAAGGTGGTCCGATCATTGTGCAGTAGCTTTCTCTCTTACATCTTTCTCCTTAGCAGTACAGAATCCTTCTGAATTATGACCAGGTCAAGAGGTTGGAAGGGGGTGTCTGCTGAAGTCCTGTCAAAAACATTAGATACCATACCCATTGAAATCTCAGAGGACATAGACAAGGGGGCAGAGGCATTCACAGACTGGCTGGAGATGGCAGCCAACCAGATAGCCTCCATTAGGGTAGCCATACAAAAAAAAACTCTCGCCATCAGCCTCTTGGTACAAAGACAGCCGCAGGAAGCTCAAGCAGGCATGTCACCGACAGGAGCGCATATGGAGGAAAAACCAGGGTGACCAAGAAAAAATCATATTAAGGGATATAAACTAGCCCTGATTGAGGAAAAATTCAAAAACTGCAAAACTTGAAAATATCCATAAAGGGTTTAAAGTGCCTCTAATTCACCCATGTAGCAAATCCTAACCCGAAGGCCTCTTATGGCATCTCGGAAGGCGTCCGTTCAAACAGACCAAGAGACCAAATCATTGTCTGTCTTTCCACCTCTAACCCCTAATATGGTGGAACAATACCTTAGTAACAGGAAATCAAGGTCTCCCCTTGAAGCCTGCTCACCTATGGTTCTCCACCTGGCAGCTAGTACAATAGCCCAACCTCTTTCCAATTTAATGAACCATGTGACCATCTCAGGATATTACTTCTGGAGATGGAAGGAGGAAATCATCAGGCCACCCTTAAAGAAAACTAACCTGGATAGTATGGGCTGTAAAAACTATTGTCCTATCTCACTGCTTCCGTACTTAGCAAAGATTTGAGAGAAACATCTCAATATCCACCTGATGGAATTTGCAGAACAGCAGGGCCAGCTGGATAATTCTCAGTTTGGGTTCAGGAAACATTATGGAACGGAAACCGCGCTGATTTCAGCCACAGACTGCATTAGGCATCTAGTGGATGAAGGACAGGGGCTGGCACTGATACTCCTCGATCTATCAGCAGCGTTTTATATCATCTTGCCTCTGATGCTGATGGAACGTCTTCAAGACCTGTGTATCACTCATCAAACTCTGGCCCTTCTGTTCTCCTTCTCTACAGATTGTATACAGAGCGTGAAAGTACAACACTTCTACTCAGAGGTTTACGCTCTGCCATGTGGAGTTCCACAAGGTTCTTCATAAAGCCCCACGCTCTTAAAAACTTTATATGCCCCCTCCCCTTGCTGCCATAATCCAGGCATTTTGGCTGAAGGTATTCTCTTATGCTGACAATACACAGATTATTGTGTCAATCCCCAAGAATTCATGCTCCACAGCAGATAATTTCCCACTATGCATGTCGGCAGTGGCAAACTGGATGGTTTGAAACTTTTAAAAACTTACAAGCACATGCATCAATGTAAAAACCGTTCGCAAACGGGCAGATTCTCAGAATCTGCCCCTTTGCGACCGGTATTTTTGCATTTGGGATGCATCATCCCAAATACAAAAATCGCAATTTAAGGAATCTATAAATTGCGATTCCTTAAATTGCGATTGCATTTAAGGAATCCCAAATTGAGATTCCTTAAATGCAATGCATTAAAGTAAAAAAATTAGCGATTTCGCTAATAGGGGGAGCGAATTACCATGAAGTTGAACTTCATGGTAATTTGCAAAAACTTTGAAAAATGCACTTTTGTGCATTTTTCAAAGTTTCATGTTGCGCACACACATGCCCTTAGAGCAGGGGTCTTCAAACTGTGGGGCGCGACCCCCAGGGGGGCCGTGGAGTGATGCAAAGGGGGTCGCGCCTTCCCAGTCACACGTCTGCCCAGGCCCAAGGGCTTCAGCCCCCCTCTTCCCCTGTCTTGTCTCTCAGCCCGGGCTGCTGCAGTGAAACTTGAGCTGCTGGGGGCTCAGCTGGGCAGTGTCTGGAGGCTTATCTCCGGCACCCGCGTGTTTTTCACAGGTCTTTAAAGGCCGTTTGCATTTTTACATGCCTTTGCAAACTGGTTACAGAGGCTTAGGTTTTATTCCTGGTTCCAGTACCCCCTGGGTCCCCACTCAGCCTATTCCTTACATTTGTATTTTACATTTCCTGCTGTAGTGTGTGAATGTATTTCATGGAAAGGAATACAAAGTAGGCTTGCCAAAAGAAAAATGCCTGCCGTGTTTTGTTTAAAGAGCCTGCAAAGATCTCCTCTTGGTACTAAATAGACTTAGAAATAAAAAAGTATGTATGCATTCGTTATGTGACTTTTCTGTCTTTTTCTCTTTAATTATCAGTCATAGATCATTAAGGCAGCCCTAGAACACAATTAAAAGTGCTTTCTATTTATATTTGCTGTTGGAAGTATGCACAGATAAGTGCTGAAAATACTGCTTTAGGTGACTGCTTTTTTTGTACCGACTGGGCCATCAAAATAATCTGCTGGCAACCCTAACCATAGGACTGGAAGTTTGTTGCAGGATCAGCACATTATTTATTTCCTTCACCCTCGATCCCCGATTAATGCGGCAATAGTTTAACTTAGATCTTAAACTCTATGCCGCCATCAATAACATGCTGAGTTACTTCATGGGTCTGGGGTTGCACCTTGCATTCAGACAACTCATTCCTCATTCTCGCCCTTCATTTTCACGCTCACCCTGCACTCACAGCGATCACAATACACTCACACTGATCACCATGCACTCGCACCATTCACCCGCTCACCCTGCACTCAGAGTGATCACTCTGCACTCACAATGCACTTGTGCTGCTCACCCTATACCTCAACCTGCAGTCACACGTGTACACTACTCATCCTGCACTCATGTGACACTTCACTCACCTGTCCCCCTCACTACTCAATATGCAACTCACTCAAACAAGCCCATCAGTAATCATACATTCATTCATCCCATTCTGAACTTGCATCCGCACCCAAATTCATACGCCACCTCACTCACCCTGCAGTCACTCCTCTTGTCCTACTCTCACACTGTTGCATCGCTCACCGTGCACTCACATGGGCACTCTTGTCACCCACACAGTGCAGAGGGTTAATGTGCCTGCTACAAAGAATATGTACCATGCAGATCCCAGAAATGAGTGTGAGTAAACTATGAGTAGTGCTATAAAAAATGAAATGTTTGTCAGAAAGGTGCTATAGAGAGATGCGGTGCATTGTTGGTGAGTGACAGTGAAGGAATTCATGGAGAAGGAGGAAAGGGGGGTGGGGCATCAAAAAAGACTGATGCACCGGGTGCGACCAGCGTTAGGACCAGCCCTGACTGGGAGTGTTAGCCCCCCCCCCCCCCCTCTGAAGTTCTGGTCTAGTGGCTCCCCTGCTTCTGCCTATTATTATTTACATTTGTAGTGCACTACTGTTACAAAAAGATGTCCTGGGGCTAATAACCATCTACTGCCTGAAGGCAAATGAGAAACACACTGAAGAGATATATGTGAGAGACTGTTAGAGATGAGGGCAGTGAAAAGACATAATGGCAAGAGGTGATTAAAGGTGAAGTGAGAGGTTGAATGGGGAGAATTCAGAAGTTGTAAAAAAGGGGTGAAAGAAAATGGCCTGCAAAGTGAGAGAGGGATCCGGGGTTAGGAGAGGAGAGAGGGATGGAAGGGAGGGGTGAGAGGAAAGCTGCATGGGTAAACTGCTTAACTGCACAAAACCACCAGGGTTTTAAGGGACCCCTGCTTCTCCCGGTCAGGGCCAAGTGAGCTTCTAATGTGGCAGCACGTATTGCTGCAGAGTGGAAGGCCCTTAACAAAGGTTGACTTGAAATCTTTCTGATGATAATTGCTGTATTTTGGTTATAAATGGATACTGATTGGGTGAAATCTTTCCTCAGTGTTACTGTGTGTAACAAATGTCAAAATAATGAAGCAATGCTATCCCAAAATACGCGGCATCACATAACCTCATTTACATTTTCATCCCACGCAATTTAGTCAACAGGTTTAGACATTTTTGTCAGGCGGGGGGCCTTACACCTCAAAATGTTGACAGGGGGGTCTTGGCATCCAAAAGTTTGAAGACCTCTGCCTTAGAGCATGTGTGTGTGCAACATATGTGCACAGATCAATTTCAGGGGTGCAATAGGGTGTCATTTTGACACCCTTGCACCCTTGAAATTGCATGAGCAATTTGCGAGTACCTGCTGGTACTCGCAAATTGCTCATGCAATCTCCAATTCATTCCTATGGGCCTGGAGGCCCATAGGAATGAATGGGACGGCATTCCTTAATTGCGACTCGCAATTTGCGAGTCGCAATTAAGGAATTTGTAGGAATCGCTATTTTTATAGCGATTCCTACATGCATAGGCTTTTGCAATTCCTTAATTGCGATTCCTTAAACATCGCAATTAAGGAATCGCAAAAGTCTTTGTTGATGCATGTGCCAGTTAATGAGGAAAAAACTGAGGTGCTGCTTTTTGGCACAGGACCATCCATCTGGAACAGTCCTAGGAAGAACGCCTAATGTCTTGGAGTTCTTTTAGATATGGAACTCAGTCTTAAGGCCCAGACTAATCGCACGGTGGCAACCTGCATCAGGATCATTAGGATGCTCAGGAAAATTTTCCCGCTTCAGCAGTCAGCATGTAAGCAAGTTGCCCTAGTCATGACCAGACTAGATCATTGCAACTCGCTTTACATAGACTCTAACACGAGCGCCCAGCACAAACTCCAAGTGGTACAAAATACACTGGGCAGATTAATCCTTGATACTCCTAGGTGCCAGTCAGCCACCAAGGGACTAGAGGCCTTAAATTGGCTCCCTATCAGAAAGCGCATTATGTTTAAATCACATTGCATAGTGCATAAGGCCCTGATCCTCCCCAGCCCATCAAGCATTAAAAATATGTTTTGATGGTATCATCCAGGAAGAATCCTGCAATCAGTGCATCAAAAACAGCCTAGAACCAAAAAGTAGAAATGAGGGGACAGAGCCTTCTCAACTGCAGCAAGCAGACTTTGGTACTCCCTCCCGCAAAGCTTAAGGGCTATCCCTGAGCAGTTTGTTGCCCTTGAGGAAAGCACTCAAGACCTGGTTGTATACGTTAATTATATTTCTTATGAAATTCTATAGGCTAAGCATGGTTATCTGGATAGTTCTTTACAGCTCCTTGATGCCTTTGAATAACTGCTGTGCTTTATAAATTAAATCAAATCATTTAAAAATGCTGTGGAAGCAATTTTCCCACTCAGGACACCCACAGCAATTTCAGACAATGAGGTCACAGAGGGAGAAGCCCAGGACCCACACAGTCCCTGTCAGTCCCCCTAACTGCACCTATCATGGGTACAGCACGAACCGGCTGCATTTGTTTGCTCTCACTCAGTGGGAGCAGTTGGTCTCTGCCACTGCTGGGTACGAGCAAACCTGTGTTTCCTGCCCACAAGAGCAAAGGGGGGGAGTTGAAGTACTGCCTGCCCACGCACTTGCGGGCTGGGAACTGCAGGGTCCAGCGGTCCCTAGGACATTTGGTACTGAGGGATGGGGTCCCCACACCCCTTTCACAAAAAAGATGCTATAGCCAATGGGGATGGCCCTTACATGCCCCCTCCTCTCAAAAAATAACTCAGCCCCAGGTAATGGGGTCCCCCGGGCCCTTGTACGCCTCGGGGATGGGGCCCCATGGCTCTCTCTGCCTCAAAAAAACTTTGGCCTCAGAGTATGGTGTCTCCAGGGCCCTTCTAAAATCTAAGGGAGGGGGAACGCATGCACCTTCCCCATTAATAATTTATTATTGGCCCTGGTGGATGGTGTCCTCTAGGCCCTACTATAGCTCAGGGAGGGGGGCCGCAAGCACCCCAACCAAATAAAAGAAGTGATTGGCCCGAGGGATGTGGTCCCTGAGGCTTTCATAAGGCTGTGGGGGGATTATTCCTTATATTCCATTTGTTCTGAAACCATTTAGAAACAGGCCCACTGATGTCCTTTATAGGCAACCATCAACAACCAAGATGACCTTTTCTGAACTTAAACATGGCGAGTTGCAGTTTTTTTAGACCAAATACACTTTCATTTTATACCAACAGCATATTCGAATAAAAGTGGCAAATGTTTTAATGTGAAGATTAAATAGTAATGGAAAAATCGAATATCCCAGGGCTGCTCTCTAGTTAAGTAGTTTTGCATCAAACAAACAAAAATGAGCTCCAATGAATTGTCTGAGTTCTACCACTGAGAAAAAGATGGAACTACTTACAGACAGTGCCAGAGATGTCAATGTGATCTAGTCTATGAAAGAGTGTTCTTTGGTTGATGGTGTCAAATGCAGCCAAGAAGACTAAACAAAAATACTGCATGAACACTGCTGCCATCCATATTAATATGCACAGGATCCACAGGTGACAGGACCACAGATTCATACGCCATGCCTGCTCTAAATCTAGCTTGTTTAACATCTAATGATCTGTTCGATTCAACAATTTTGGGAGGTACTGAGTTACATATTTATCTATCAGCAAGGATGGGGTAAGAGAAATGCATGGTGAACTTAGTTGGGCATTGACATTAAGGACTTGATAACAATTTGTGTGGAGGGGAACTCCCTGGTGGAATTCTGCTCTGTATACTTATGAGGGGGGCAATGTCCTTCCACCCAGATATTTCAAGTGTGGGAACACCAGACCTTATTCTGTTGACCAGTAGATCTGTCTGGGAAAATCTCATTAGAAAAACTAGTCCCCATCTCCTGCTCCTTTTTGATCTTCTGCCCCAGTGTGGGAAAGCAAGCAGTGTTCCATCCTGTCATGCAACAACACCCACATTGTCATGTCTTCCCACCATCACCATCCCGTTCCACCCTCACCATCCCAGTCCCCCCACATCCTACTGAGCACAAGCCTTTTCACACATATTTCACAGCAGTTGCTTACTGTGTGGTTTTAACCTCACAATACTGGAAACTCCATGTGAAATTCTGGCCAGAAAAGCTTCCTATTTTGTGGGGTTTTACTTGTAAAAAGAGGAAATATGTACAGCGAATCAATCCAGTAACTGAACTTGCTTCCACTCAGACTATCCTTGTAGGAAAGTCACCTTTTTGTGTGGTCAACCACATACGTATTGATATATAGCTTATGGTTTTGTCTCTTTAGTGCACTGGGGACTGCTGCCTGACCCCAGTGCTCCCTAAAACTGTTATGTGTAAGTTGTCATCCTCAATCTACAAAGACTTTACCCCCTTATAAGACCCCAGTATTTAGTACCAGTGGTTACCAGGGCATGGTGGTAAGGGGGTCCCCAGGGCTTGTAGCACTTTTTGTGCCATCCTGAGTGACCCAAGTAAACTACCGACAGCAGGCCTGCTATTGCAGACTGCAGGAACACTGTACACTGTTCAATTTTGCCCTTATCATTTCTCGCAAAGTTAATGAATTACTTTTAAAGTATGTTACTCATCACTAAGGAAGGTCTTTTAAAGTTCAGGAGCCAGGGTGAATTACATTAAGGCTGTGGGCATGTAAGTGCAAGCTTATATACCCCTATAGTGGCCTTTACCATTAAAGGACACTATAAGTGATATAGCCCATAAAATAACATGGGCTGGCACCCGGACAACCACGTGGTTGGCTGCCCCGTTATGGTACCACCTAAATATTTCATGTTTGATATCAAACAACAGCTTCTCACCTTTGACATGAATCTCATGTTTAGGGCGATGTGGTATGCACACAGGTGGCTACCTTAATGGTTGCCCACCTGGTTGCCTCAGTTTCTCTGTGCTCTTCTGGAAGCCCTTGCTCCTCCCCCTGCTAGTCAGTGTGAACACTCCCAGGAGTCAGAAAAAAAGGTCACACCTTCGCCTTCTCATGATGGCTAGAGAAGTGGCACATCAATGCAGATAGATTCAAGGGTTACACTGCCTCTGAAATGCATCAGGGGTGCCTCCCAAAGAAGGCAACAACCCCTCCCTTCCCCAGGCACACTTCCTTCGGAATAGGTAGGAAATTAGGTATGCAGGAAGTATACAAACCTAGAATGCTAGTCACACCTCAAGGGTGGGCTGCCTGGTCTGTGCAGCTAAGACATACTTCTGTTATTTTTAAAGTGGATGAAGTACTGGGTTCTGGGTAGACAAAGTTACCTACACCCCAGGATGTGGTCACCTTCAGGGTGGATTAGCTCAGCGGCTAACAGCCCATTGGCTACTTCTTTCCATACCTTTAACTCCCCTAAATGTAGGATTTAAGGGATCTCCCTGATACCAGAACCTCAGTTTTAAACAGCCTTCTTTGAAGAGAACAAAGAAGAGACCTGTGTTTGTGACAACAGGACTTACACAAACTAAAAGAGGGATAATCTGCTCCAGTGACAAAACTCCTGAGAGTGCCTGATCAAGACTCGTTCTAGGCTTACTCTTGGTTACCCCATACAGAGGGACCCCTGTGAGAGCCTGAAGCACCCAACAACTCTCTCTGGAGTAGTGCAGGTAAAGCATGGCTCCAGGTCAGAAGAATCACTGGTCATCGGGCCCTCCAAGGAATCGCACAAAGCTAATGCATTGTAGGAGCTGTAGTCTGCCTTTCAAGAAGTTACAAGTAGCTACCACATTCCCTGGAACCACTGGACATCAAAGTACCTTTCTATCACGTTTACCACTGCCAAGGCTTGTTGGTCACCAGTCCAGCAACTGACCCCTGCACTCGACGCTGCACCAAGAGGGAACTCCATTCGACCTTTGACTGAGGTCAGCGACCACACCATTGTTTGTTCCCTCAGCACCATGTAAACTGTAAAAAGCAGCTCTCCCGGATCTCCCATTCAGCACCACGGACAGCTATGACAACTCTGCACCCGAGCTCCACAGGATAGATAAAATTGAATCATAGCTTGGTCTCGGGACCAGTTTCACTTTAACCCTCCTTGGGTTCCACACAACTAACTCCGGTTGTATGTATATGATAACGTTCATTTTGGTGTCTAAATTAAGAAAGAAATACACTATATTTTAATAAATTGGTGTTGCATTTGAATTGATTCATGTCAGTTACTTATCATCCATGTTGGTACTCTGAAATATTTAACGCATGTTCCTCTAGTAAAACCTGACTTTGCCACCCTACCAGAAGTGAGCTAAGGATATATTTTGTGAATCCAAGGACAATCTTTGGGGTCTGTGAGAGTTTTGCAGGGTAAAGCCTAACAACGGGGGTGGCCAAGTGAGCTAAAGAATGATGATGGATTCAACCCAGATCTTTGACTGAGGGTGATTGTCTGAAAATTTTCAGCACTCCGTCTATCATCTCCTTGTGTTTGCTTTATTCTCCCTAAGTTGGTAGAGTATGCCCAAACTTGGGTCCCTTGCTCACTTTGCCACTGGATCCAAACTAGCCTGGCTGATGAGGGGTGCTACACTGAGACAGGTCCCAGGATGCATGTTTTTGGTCCAGAGAAGACCTGGTTTGGCAGTTCGGGCTAGACTGTGCCCATGGGGAACATGGTCAAGACTGATTTGCATATGGCTAGGTCTGAACTGGTGTGGTGAAGTGAGCTAAAGAACAATGATGGATTCAACCCAGATGTGTGACAGTGGATGACAGTCTGAAAAGTTTCAGCACTCAATCCATCATCTCCTTGTGGTTGCCTAACCAGCATCACAACATAATACACCACCTTCCCACAATACTCACATAGGCCCGGTTTAACAAAGGTGTAATTGCAATTGTTTTCTGCACAGAAAATGATAGGACTGACCTATCTTTTTATGTGTGGATACTCCTTAGTCATAAAGATACTACTAGCAGACTACCTTTTTGAATAGTAACAAATCGCAAACTTGCACAAAAGTGTAGGAATACATTTGTGAATCAGGCCTTAAATTTCTATGCATTAGTAAGCAGGACCTAAGAGAATGATTCAGTAACAATTAGAGCAACTTTCTTTTTTTTGATTTACTAATAAAGCTACGGCAGGTGTCTAGAGGAGAACCAGAAGTTTTATTATAATTTAAGAGTGCTAGGAAACCATAGGTGCTGAGGAGGTTAAAAGAAGAGAAATTTTCCCTGTCAGGCACCGCTCCTGCTAAGTCTATAATAGAATCATTCAAACGAATCACAAACTTTTTTCTTATATCACAAACTTTCCCCTCCAAAGACTTTTGATAGATCATACACTAGTTTGTTGGAGTGGTCAACAAATTGATGATGGCTTTGGATTAGCTCAATAATACAGTATTGGAGTAACTCCTTTGAAGTACTATCCACAGCCAAAACAGTATGAGATTTTGAAGCTTTTTTGAGCTTCAATATCTCAAGAATCAAGCTTAGCATCTTCAAACTTGAGCTGCCAAAGGCCAGTGTTTCCAACGTTAGCTTAACACAGTCATTCTTTTAGCAATTTAGGGATTTATATAGCAGCATGAATCTATAGTTGAATTTTTATCGATCAGTTTATATAAAACTCCACTGTAATACTCATTACAGTAGTTTACCCTTCAATTACCATGGATTTTGTCAGTTCTACCAAATGTGACAGTAGTGTTAAATCAGAATTTTTTGTAGCACCCTTGATCATAACACTGATTAGGGATGAAAAAAACACATTGATATCAAATAGTACTACCTGTTTCTTCCCTTTTGTAACTGTGGGTGTTGACCATCCCAGCTACTGTGACCACTTAAGGGAATAGTGCTCTGGTTTGAGTTGCCAAATGCAAGGATCTAACGGACAGATGTAGGAACATTGGATATGCTTCAAGTGATCAAAATGTGTGCATCAACATTTAGCAAATCCAATGGTATTTTATGAACTGACATATGTATTATTAGGTGGGGTTGCAATATATCAAATGGTAAAGGATCACAATTCTACCTGCCTCATTCAGTCACAAACTGTGATCTATACACAACAAATCTTTCACATGAAGAGGGGGTCCAAGGGATATGTTTAAAGACCACCAACTGTATAAATCCCCAAGTCTACATACAATATCCAAACAATACTGTGGGTCTAATGTTCAATGTGAAAAATAACACCGATGTGACAAAAGAAGTGAAGAGAACCAAAGTAGTCGTGTGAAGCCTCCCAAAAGGGTTAAGTTCCCATCACCCACCAAAGGTGGTTTTTCATCATCTGGGAACTATAGACAGTACCATAAATACCAACCACTATAATGATTGTGGTGGTTCCACGGTAGTCCCAGGCGTGAATGCAAACGACATTGCAGTCGGTGGGGGTGATGGTTGCAGTGCAAAAAATAGTAAAAACAGTGCAGTTAAAAATGGCTAACAAGACACTATAAATTTTATTCTGGTGCTGTCTTGGTGCCACTCTAAAAACAGTGCATCGACAGCTTAGCAAATAACTTTCAGGATGTCGGTCTACATGTTTCGGCTTCTGGACATAAGAGTCCAAGCTCTCATCAGGACCATGTTGACGCTACTGCAATGAATGTGTAAAGAATAATAAACAAATCCAGTGATAACTAGGTTGGTAACTAATACAACCTGATTGGTCCTGTGTGTCCCGGTTGAACTGTTACAGGTAATACTTGGTAAAAGAAACCTGGTCAAAACCAAACAAAGATTCATGATATCAATTCTATCAGCACTAAAAAAGACAAAGTCTATCACAATCTTTCTCAGAATGAGAAACAAGCTTTAACGGCTCTAGCAAACGATGAGACTATAACTATAAAACCTGCCGACGAAGGAGGAGCAATCGTTATTCTGGACACCGAGGCATACCGCACTGAGTGTTTGAGACAACTCAATGACCGGACAGCACACAGACCACTCTCTGAAGATCCGACCCCCAGATTAACAAGAGAGATACAAACTCTTGTAGATGATGCCAAAGCTGCAGGTTGGATTACAGAGCAAGAATCCAACTTTCTAATAACTACACATCCTGTGATGCCGTACTTCTATGTTTTACCAAAAATACATAAAAGTCAAAGGCCACCTCCAGGACGACCCATCATCTCGGGTATAGGTTCCTTACTGGAACCTCTTTCCACTTTTGTTGATTTTTTTCTAAAACCTCTAGTTAAGGAAATGCCCAGCTACCTTCAAGACACAAAGGATGTCCTCCGATTACTTCCTGATATCAGTTATGATACAGAGACAGACCTCTTGGTTAGCTTCGATGTGGAATCTTTATATACCTCCATCCCACAAATGGAAACTTTAGAAGCCATCGAGAGTCTTCTAGATGTGAGAAATTTGGACACTATTACACCGGTCCATTTCATAATGGAATGCACCAGGATGGCCATGATGGAGAACTTCTTTCAATTCGAGGAGACTATATATCTACAAGTCTCGGGTACATCTATGGGCAGCATTTTTGCGCCAAGTCTGGCCAACCTGTATGTCCACCTCTTCGAGCAGAACAATGTACTTACTCAGACCAACCCATTCAGAGACCAAATAAAAATTTGGAAAAGATACATTGATGACATTCTGGTTGTCTGGCAGGGACCTGTAGCCTCTCTGCTAGATTTTCATGCTTGGCTCAATACAAAGAACACATTTTTACGCTTTACAGTTGTCTCTGACAAAAACCGCCTGCCTTTTCTAGACATAGTGATATGTCCGTATCAGGGCAAACTTGGCAGTGAACTATACAAGAAACCCCTATCTAAGAACTCTCTCCTCAGTTTCAACAGTCATCAACCTCGATCTCTTCGAGAGAATCTACCCGTAGGACAGTTCCTGCGTATTCGCAGAAACTGTTCCAACGTAACCACCTTCAACCAGTATGCAGAGGAACTCTCTAATCAACTGAGAGACAGACAATACCCCAAACGCCTGGTGAGACAGGCTTGGAAAAGAGCCTCAAATAATAACCGGGGAGCCCTTTTGGAACCCCCGGTGCCGAAGCCTCCGTTGTCCAGAATGACCTTTGTAAATACATTCAGTACGTGGTCTAACCAGGTACAAAAAACGGTGCGAAAACACTGGCGTATATTGAATGTAGGGAATGAGGTTATTCCACCACCTTTATTCTCCTTTAAAAGGGGCACCAACCTCAAAGATAGCTTCGTACATACTAGACCCAGAACAAAATCTTCCATCACTACCAATACCCTATGGGATTTACCGCCAGTACAAGGCCATTTTCTATGCGGCCAGTGTTCAGCATGTCCACAGACCCAGCCCACTAAAACAGTTGATATAGGTACAGACACACCCTGGATTTTAAAAAAACATACCAACTGCAACACTGAAAGAGTCATCTATCTTATTACCTGTCCTTGTTCTTTGTGTTATGTAGTTATGACTACACGCAAGATCAAGACACGTATTAACGAACATAAAAGCACAATTAGGCGGAATAAACAGGCTACCAAACTAACCAACCATTTTCTGTCACTCAGACACAAACCAGAAGACTTGAGGTGGTTAGTCTTAGAACAACCTTTTATTCCCACACACGTGACGGATATTAAAAAATTCTTGTTCATTAAAGAACAGAAGTGGGTGTTTAAATTCAAGAGTGACCAACTGGGCTTGAATGATGATATCCCGTGGTCATCTCTCTAAACAACAGGATCTAGGCACCATATCCGTATGCAGAAAGACTCTATTTGATTTCCCTCAAGAAATAATCGGACGTGGGTGGATAGCCCTAATGAGTTCCTCACCTACATATCTGAACCAGTAGGGCACTTTTATATTTACATGTCCGGGTCTCATCTTTATGTTTCTGCAAATTAGGAACATAATAATTGTTTTTTTATATATACACCCACATGACTCTAACACATTCGATCTTCTGTTACTTTTCCAGTGGTGTTACAAGCTGTTCTCCTTTAATCGGCAAGGACGTTCAATACGGTATCTACGCATGAGTTTGCGTTTGGTACTACAAATCCCAGCATTCCTTTGACACACGACATCGCATGCGGTATTTTGTACACTGCCGCGTTCCGTAGCGGTTAACACGGAAGCACGCTTGTATACGGAAGAGATATATGGACACTCCTCCTTTCCGTCAGATACCTCCCCGTCCAGCTCAGTTGTCAGAGCGGGGTACCGACGGAGAGGTAATGGTTTCTTCCATGAGCTCCTTAACTTCTGTCACTTGCGATCACTCCACGCTGCGTTAACGATGTCAGGAAATTCCTTCGGGTTTCCCTACACACGAGTTAGACTTAGTTTGGTTTTGTTGTAATCATGGCAACTTGCACGTAGCATTGTAATCGCTGTTTGGTGCTCTTATAGCATACCAGGCGCTCTCGTGTGTGACTGGACGTAGATGAGAGCTAGCCGATTCCTTTTAAACTCTCACTAACTGTTGATTTTCAAACCTTTTAACATCGGACCCTAGTACCCCAACATTACACATAAGATATCAACACGGGCCATTCTCTCTTTTTGCTCGCAATATCACACACTGCAGCGCCTATAGAGTGATATTCCCGGTGTTTTTAAATATAGACTCTGCCTTGTTTTTACACCATGTAGTCAAGTACTTTCGTTGGTAAATTCCTGTATCCCCTGTGGATTAAAACCGCTATGTCCACTGGGGTACTACTGTTGTTTGGAATTTCCATTTGTAGAGCGGTGCCTCATGTCCTGAGCGGATGCCAGGTGAGGTGAGGTGCGTACCCGCAGTTTTCCGGGTAAGTGCACATACTGATTGTTGAATTAACTATCGCTATGTAATACACTTATGAGTGTTGATATGATCTCGTTAAAACAAAATAATTCTTTTTAAACATTGTTCTGTGATTAACACTGATATTGCACAAGATCAAGTGAGGTTTTCCCACCATCGTTTTTGTCTGACTCTTTGTTTGGCTTTGACCAGGTTTCTTTTACCAAGTATTACCTGTAACAGTTCAACCGGGACACACAGGACCAATCAGGTTGTATTAGTTACCAACCTAGTTATCACTGGATTTGTTTATTATTCTTTACACATTCATTGCAGTAGCATCAACATGGTCCTGATGAGAGCTTGGACTCTTATGTCCAGAAGCCGAAACATGTAGACCGACATCCTGACAGTTATTTGCTAAGCTGTCGATGCACTGTTTTTAGAGTGGCACCAAGACAGCACCAGAATAAAATTTATAGTGTCTTGTTAGCCATTTTTAACTGCACTGTTTTTACTATTTTTTGCACTGCAACCATCACCCCACCGACTGCAATGTCGTTTGCATTCACGCCTGGGACTACCATGGAACCACCACAATCATTATAGTGGTTGGTATTTATGGTACTGTCCATAGTTCCCAGATGATGAAAAACCACCTTTGGTGGGTGATGGGAACTTAACCCTTTTGGGAGGCTTCACACGACTACTTTGGTTCTCTTCACTTCTTTTGTCACAAACTGTGATCTGACATCATGTTGTTGGCTGTCTTAGGTCAGCAGGCCACTATGTATGTGATTGCTTTTAAATAAAGCAACCTTTTTTTTAAATGGGATATGTTTAAAAAAAAAACGAAAAGCTGACAAACTTTTTTTTAAGACTAGGCAGTAGTTCTTGGGACCACTGCTTACTCCTCAAAATATTTTGGGCAACATTCACAAAGGAGAAATGCTCCATTGGAGACCCCTTCACATTTGAAAATGGGTTACTACTACCTTTATGTAGTCTGTAAAATGTTAATGTTTTGCAAACCAGACTTTGGTTCCAAAATATTAATACAGCCTATTGCGAAATGCTGTTTGAAAGAAGGCCTTAAACACTCCCCCCCAAACAGCTATTTGGTATTTACGTGCAAACCCAAATTGCGATTTGTTTACATGTTACTGAATCGTAATTTGGGTTTTGTAAACATGATTTTGCTAATTGGAGCCTTTGTGGAAGAAATATATTTTCCTCCATATGGCCCTAAGCCTTTATTAATATATTCCAATAAAAGAATGCTTCTTGTATCCAGTGATTCATTATTTTAAGGAAATGTGTTAATATTGTTCCAATCTTCATGGGAGTCATTCAATCAAATGTGTTTTCTGGGTGTCGTCTGCATACATTTGAAAGCTGTTCTAGGATCTAGGCTAGAAGGCAAATATGTATAGATGCAATAAAAGCGGCAAGAGTACTGAGCCCTGAGGCATTCCATATGACCTTATCTAAGTAGATTTTTAGCAATTGGGTTTTTGGTTGGCAAAGCTATGCACCTTTTCCTAGCAGAAGCCACAATCCTACTTGGGGTAAGTTAGATACACACTAAAAGATAACCTATGCTGACCCCCTGGTAGCTGGCACAGAGCAGTCAGTCTTATCTAAATGGGTAATGTGTAACATATTTGTGTAACACACACACACACACACACATAAACACACACACAGTAACAAAATGAATACACCACAAAAAACTCTACGCCGTTTTATGACAATAGGCTATTATAGTAAAAAAACAACAAAAAAAGTATAGAAGTTGAAATAATGAATTAAAAAAAAGTGCAGTAAAACACTTACACCTCGTGGAAGTGCAGGCTGGCTATGGGACCCAGTTGAACAAAGTACCTTTCCTGGTCCCTAGCAGAGAAATGCAGTGATCTTCTCCACTCAGTGAAAGTGATGCGTTAGTTCCAAAGATGGGTGCCTGAGTCGAGAGATGTTGAGCGATGCTCCGGATTCTACCACTGCAGTCAAGGGGATAGGCCGATCTCACCAAGCTGCAGCAGCGGCAAAACCTTCTCCAATGCTTTGATCTTGGGAGGCAAAGGCCTGGTTCCGATGAACTGCTCCACTTTTACTTCCAAAACTGGGTTGATCTGCCGGTTCTGCTACTTACAGACAGGAGATGAATCAAAATCCATGCTGCAAGTATCTGGGCCACGTCCCGTGAGCCAGGCACAGGAGCTGGGGCAGATACTTTGATTTCCCTGAGTCTCAAGAAGCAGGAGGAGCCGACAAGCCCTTAAAGATCACCTGGGATGAAGGCAGAGACCAGCTCTTCTTCAGTTGAGTCAGAGAGCAGCAGGAAACATGCCAACACAAGAGAAAAGCAGGCATTCCAAGTCTGCAGTCAAAAGATGAGTCCTTTAAGCTGAACAGCAGTCATTCTGACAGAGGTTCAGTTTAACATCCAGAAGTGTCTGATTTTAGGGGGTTATGGTGCCAGTATTTATACCCAAAGCTGTCTTTGATGTGAAGGGTGAATTCAAATCAGATCTCTGAATCACTCAGGTTCCACTTTCAGCCTAGTCCTGCCTATCGGGCTATCCACGGTGGGTT
The DNA here is from genome assembly GCF_964204655.1 of Triturus cristatus. Taxonomy (NCBI): domain Eukaryota; kingdom Metazoa; phylum Chordata; class Amphibia; order Caudata; family Salamandridae; genus Triturus; species Triturus cristatus. Next base: position 342,925,892 of record NC_140587.1, on the reverse strand, counting down.
AAATCAGCCGTTTTTGTGTGGACAGGACACTACCTATTCAAGTGAAGTGTTAGCCTCTCCCTTCCATCCTGCCCAGGCAAGGACATCAGAATTCAAATGTATGTAGATGCGAACTTAGACACACCCATCCTTCATGTGTTGTGGCTGTCCAGAGGGAATGTACAAAGTGCAGCTGTCATCCACCCCATATGTGTATTAGGGACAGGCTGTCAGACATACAGAGCAGTAAGTGCAAAGAAATTTCCACTTCGTAAAAGTGGCATTTCTAAAACTGTAATGTGAAATCCAACTTTGCCAGTAAGTAGGATTTATCAATACCATTCCAAACATATTGAACATGAAAAAGCTACTCCTCTCTGATCAGGAATTACAGATTAAATGTGTATTAAGGAATTCCCAGTGCTATCCTATGGGAGGGGTAGGTCTCACAGTAGGGGAAAAAAGCTGTTAGTCTCTACCAGGACATGCAAATCATAAAGGTACACATCCTACCATTAACTCACGTAGCTCCCTGCCCTTAGGGCTACATAGGGCCCACCCTAGGTGTGACTTATAGGTAATACAAGGCTTGGCAAGGAGTTTTACACGCCAAGTCGAAGTGGCAGTAAACTGCACACACAGGCACTGCAGTGGCAGTCCCGAGACATGTTTGAGAAGCTACTTATGCGGGTGGCACAATCAGTGCTGCAGCCCACTAGTAGCATTTCATTTATACGCCCTAGGTATATGGTATACCACCTTACAAGGGACTTACAAGTAAATCAAATAGGTCAATGAGGTATACACCAATTAAACACATGTCTAGGGAAGAAGCATGTGCACTTTAGCACTGATAAGCAGTGGTAAAGTGCTCAGAGTTCTAAGGCCAACAAAAAGATTCAGCAAAACGCAGAGGCAAAAAGCAAAACGATTGGGAGAAGACCACCCTAAGGCTGACAGGTCTAACAATGATGTTGCAGATTCAATTTGCTCTTGTTTGCTATGATTGCTGACAAAGAAGAAGATCCAGTCTAGCATTCTCCTGGCGGTCTCTGCCAACCCTTGATTCCCCGTAGACTAGATGGAAAATTGTTTCTTAAGAAGAAAATAGGTTGAGTAGGAACTACTTGTGAGCAATGCCTGCTCTGCCTCCTTCCAGTCTTGATGAGAATAAATAATGATGAAAAAGATGAAGTTCACCATACCACTCAACTGTGAGTACAAGTGGTGCAGTTAGATGGGTCCGGTTCTATGAACTCCAAACAGTTCTCCACAGATGAGTCATTTTCATTGTGCTTTGAAAGTATTGTCATCAAATTGACATCAACATTGCAGCTGGCAACTCCACTTCTCTTTTTAAGAGCCATAATGAAAATGAGTGCTGATTGCTCTTAATCACCATCAGGAAGCAGGGATTCTAGTAGCAGCAGTGCAGTAGTAAAAGCTGCAATGGGCTTGAAAATCAATGAGCAAGATTGCTTTCTAGTCCCTCAACAACTCTCAGGTCCATTAGGTGGAGTGCTCCAATATATCCCGTCTTCCACTTCATAGGGTGGGTTCCAGCCCTTCAGTACTAAGGGGCATATGCATCAACCAAACTAATACCGATTCCTTAATAGCGAAAAATAAGGAATCGCCATTAAGGAATCGGTAATTGGCATGCATCAACAGATTCGGTGAAATTTAGCGATTCCTTAAAAATCGCTAAATTTACCGATTCCTTAATAGCGGGGCACGCAAACGGCCCCACTAGCAAATAGCGAGTTCGGTAATACCGATTTGGCTAATAGCGAGTTCGGTAATACCGAATTAGCAATTACCGAATCGGTAATAGCGAAATCGCAAATTGCCGCGTCGCTCCGGGAACAGGCTGATGACATCACCAACCAGGAAATACTGCTGCCCCACCCACATAGCCTCGACAGAGGAGCAGACAGGAGCTGGAAAGAAGGACAGGCTGTGCAGAGTGAGGCCACACAGATTCTGCCATTCACATCACACATCCATCATGTCGCAGGAAGTGCCATCCAGCGCAGAATCTGCACGCAAGCGCAAGAAGAAGTTTTCGGACAGGGAGCTGGAGTACCTCATTGAGGGAGTGTCCAGCAAACACGACCGCCTCTTTGGCAAGCTGTCCCTCAAGGTGCCTGAGACCGAGAAGCGGCGCATCTGGCAGCGCATCCGTGAGAGGGTCAATGCGGTTGGCGTCACTAGCCGCAGCATCGACGACCTTAAAAAACGGTGGTATGATCTGCGGAAGCGCGCAAAAGAGAGGATTGCTGAGAGGCTCCGGGAGGCAAGAAGGACTGGAGGCGGAACAAGCACTGCACCATCCAACACAGCCCTGGAGGACCTTGTGGAAGGGACGATAGAACGGGAAGCCGTCGTGGGGGTGATCCAGATGGACACGTCCGGCGCAGCCACAAGTGCCCAAGGTAAGATGCATGCCTGTGCCACACCCAGCATAGCGTAAATCCATACCCATGCCCCCAGCCCAATCTCACTGTGTCTGCAGCTCTGGCACAGACAGTTCCACACATGACACTACTGCATCTTGGGAGTTGTAGTCTAGTCAGCCCAGAGTGCAGGTACAGGCGTAATTCCTCTGAGCACACAACACATATTTTGTACATGGCTGTAGACTGTTCATTTGTTGGACCACAGAGGGACATTGATGGGTACAACACTATGTAGGTGTAATCATCCCACTAATCATGCACTGTTTCACACACAGATGCATCACCTGGGGACTCTGACGACAGCGACCAGCTGATCATATCTGAGACACCCGTGGAGTCAGACCAGGAGACTGCGCAGGATGCGCACGCACCGCCAACACCTGCCACCCCACCAGCACCACCTCCACCAGCGCCACAATCAACGGCACCAGCACCAGTGCCACAAGCCAAGGCACCTGCGCCACAAGCCAAGGCACCACCACCTGCGCCACAAGCAACGGCACCAGCAAGCCAGCCTGCAGCTAGTACAGCCACAATACCGCAGAGGCACAGGCACCAAGTTGCGCCCTTGCAGGAGATGGCAACCCCCCCCCGCAATTGGCACCCACGCAGCGCACATCCACACCACCTGCTGCACCACATGGAGGCTCAAGACACGCACGGCGTCACAGGGCCCGTCGCAGTTCCGTCTCCTCAGCTGACCAGGATGTCCCAACAACCTCTGCAATTGAGGAGAGGATGCTGCGTACACAGAACCTGCAGGGAAGACATGTGGCTAGCATCAGCTGCAACATCGTGCGCCTAGCGAGGGAGATGCGCGCCATGACTGCAGCAGTCACCGACATGGGCTCCGCGGTCAGGGACATGGGCACGGTGGTCAGGGACCAGACCACTGCGGTTGCTGATGGCAATGCTCAGCTCAGGGAGGAGGTACGTGAGCTCACCCGTGCCATCAGGGAGGGCCATGAGTCCCAGAGGAGGAGTAACCGGCAGCTAATGTTGCGTTCTGCCGCCGCTACCAAGGCCATACAACGGCACAGCAACTGCACCGCTGTGTTGGCACGCCGCACAGTCTCCCTGCAGGTGGACCTTGGGCACTTCTGCGGTGATGTGGCCAAGTCACTGGGACACATCACCACTGCTGTGGAACAACTTCAGAGCAGCACATGCAGTGCTGCAGCATTGGGAGGGGATGACACCAGTGAGGCTGCCTCCAGTGTCAGCAGCGTGTCACTGGCAGAGGCCAGCACCAGGCACCGAAGTTCGCGTGCCTTCACGGGGACAGGCCGTGGTGAGGGTTTGGATGCACCTGAGCGGAGGCTTGGTGTACGTGGCAAGCGCCACTAGAAATTTGGACATGCTGCAGGTCCATGGTGGAGCAACCATGGCCATCCAATTATTGTGTTTGCACAGGCCTGACTTTAAGGAACCTTTTATTTACATTTATGCAATCGGAGCATGATTCACAATGCTAGTTCTGTTGCACAATCCTCAGTGCTACTGTGCATTAAACAGTTGCACCCAACACCAACTTGTAATGTCTCATTTTACCCAGGGTCAAAAATGATTTTGCATTATGTCTGTCCGCCTCCTATGGCCCTCTGCTGTGTTTGGGATGTGTGCCGGTCGTCGTTGGGCGGGTGGTTGGTCAGCCTGGGGGTCGTCATCCCTGTCCACCTCCATGGGTATCCCCCTTCTGGTGGCAATGTTGTGCAGCATTGCACATACAGCAATTATTCGACAGCATGTGTCTGGTTGGTATAGCATGGCGCCGCCAGTCTTGTGGAGGATACGGAAGCGGCTCTTGAGAATCCCAAAAGTCCGCTCTATCACATTCCTCGTGCTGATGTGTGCAGCGTTGTAGCGATGTTCCTGCGGGGTTGCTGGATTTAGGTATGGGGTTAGTATGTATTCCCGCAGGGCGTAAGCACTGTCACCTAGAAGATAGAAGCATAGACTTAGCATTGGTGATGTACATACATGTGTGGTGTTGGTGTGGGGAAGCGTAGTTCTACTTACCTAACAGGAGTCCCTCTCCAAATTCTCCATTGAGTAGTCGCCTGTGCATTCCACTGTTGCGGAAGATGTATGAGTCGTGTGTGCTCCCTGGGAATTGTGCCACTAGGTCCGTTATGATGTTGTTGGCATCGCACACAACCTGCACGTTGATCGAGTGGTATGACTTGCGGTTCCTGAAAAGGTACTCATTTGCTGACGGAGGGCATATGGCGATATGCGTGCAGTCGATGCATCCAATAACATGTGGGAATTGTGCCACCTGGTAGAAAGCCTGTTTGGTGCGGTCCAACTGCTGTGGGGTTGTGGGGAAGCTGATGTGTGTGTGTAGCATTGTCAGCATGGCATCTAGGAATTTTTTGAAGAAGCGTGACAGTGCGCTTTGCGACACACCTCCGGCAACCGCAATTACCCCCTGGAAACTCCCTGAGGCCAGTAGGTGCAGGCTGCATAGGACCTGAACATGCGCAGGGATTGCATTGGTCCGGTGTGTCTGGTGCTGCAGTAATGGTTCCAGGTCTGCAATCAGGCGCATGATCATAGCGCGATTGAGGCGATATTTCTGCTACACCTCGTCCTCATTCTGGCCGAGCAGGGTTATGCGCAGTCTGAACACTCGCTCCTGGACCCTTCTCCTGCGCTGTCCTGCTGCATTGATCCGCATCCTCCTTGCAAGCACGTAGAGGGCAGCCATTTTGTGGGAGCCAACAGGGTCTCCTGGGCCAAATTTAAGGGTTTAGTGATTGCCTCAATCATTTGCACATGTAGGAATTTTTTTTTATTTTTTTTTTTTTTTTTTTTTGTGACTTTACCTCCAGGTTTTGATTCCCCTTATTTAGCTCTGGCAAAATAGCAATTTTTGGAATTTTCGTTATTAGTTTTGTTGCATTGGGGTGCGATTCGTTATTTGCTATTGGCAATTTCCGGGAGCTAATAGTGATTTCGGTAATTGCGAATTCGGTATTTAGCGAATCGGTAAATTAGCATTTTGGGTATTAGCGATTCGGTATGTTCGAGGTTATTTATTTAGCGATTCGTTATTTGCTAGGGTTTTGGGTTGATGCATTGGGATTGGGTATTTTTCACACAATACCGGGAGCTATTACCGAATCGGTATTTTACCGACTGGATTTTGGCTTGATGCATAAGGGTGTAAATTCTTATGAGAACTCAAGGTAAGGGAACTAGGGAGAAGAATATCGTGCTATGGGATTGGACCGATGATGGGCCAAAACAAGTAGCAACCTTGAAGCAAAGAAATTAGAGTTTAGATTTTTTCATTTTTATTTTCAAGAGTGTAATTGTTTACCCAGTTTTGCATCTATTGAGACACATAAAACATCGATTATGATTCAGTTGTTTCTTGATAGGAAAAAATAAACACAACAACAATTAAAGAGAATAATATTTGTTGTAGTTAAGTTTTTTACAGTATGCATCAGGCTTTTTAAATATAAGATATAATCTAATCTTTCTTCCCCAGTATCTAGTAATACAGCTGAAAAGCTGTAAGAATCTCTACGTGACACATAAACTGATTTTGAGACATTTCAAGTAGTACATTGATAAACAGGCACCATCTATACTTTAAAGGGACATGAGAAATAAATGTGAGAAACTTAGTTACTCCATTGTAAAAGCATGCAGATGATTGTAGGATAGATTAAATCATATCCATTTTAATAATATAGGTTTATATTTCATCAATAAACCTTAGCATAAGTTTTAGTGATGGAATGGTAAAGTAATGTGCTCATGTGTTATAACGTTCCTTAACCGTCCTACAGAGATAATAGAATTGTGTGAGGAATTTATGAGTTCAAATATAATTTAAATACCTTTGTGTCTGTTGTGTATTTGAGGGTTTTCTGTTCTGAATTCCATCTTCTTGATATGTGTGCACCAAATGAGAAAGTGGAACTGGTGCTACACAGTCATTTTAAGTGCAACCCTCCTTAAACCCTTAGACAATATTCTTCATGTATGTGCTAATAAAGAATGCTTGAAACAAGATTAATAATTTGTAATATGAAAAACTTTTACATGTTAGTACGTTGAAATTGCAGTAAAATAGCATAGTTACATGTAACCTTAGCAACAGAATTTATAAGAGCTCTGAATGCTTATAAGCCAAAATGGGCAAATAGATTATTGTTTTACCTCTATGAAATGTATATTTCATTAATTATATTCTGTATATTTTCAAATAGACTATATTCTAAGCCTGCATTTCACTATTCTGTACATTTCCTTTTACTCATGAGAAGCTTTCTCAAACTTACATTGTAAAGCAAAACTGTTGCTTCTTAGAAGGAGTTCTCACTCACTCAGAAGGACTTTTTATAACAAAATTTGATACTTCAGGAACATTTGCTATGGGAAACTGTCCTCTTGAACTCACTCTCATGTCTGTTGCTAAAGCATAATTGTTCTGAGGTTTACATGTACCGGATGACCTACGAATTACATGATCTGTACCACCTCTTTCTGTAATATGTTTCTTACGTTATGCCGTATGACAATCATCCTATATAAACTGACCAATGGACTGATTGGTTTGACACTGTGAGGAGACCCAGGAGGTGTCGCCCCGTAACTACAAGACTATATCATACATTGATCCAAGGAATGAAACGACTCTCTAAACTCACTCTTCTGCTTGGAATCGAGTTTGATACTAGCCAGTTTGGTTCTGTTGGTTGGACAGAATCCAAACAGTCTCCCTTTGGTTTTCCTGCAACTCTTTCAGTTCATGCTCATCCTTGCGGACCCTGCTGGCACCCTCCTTTTGCATTGATGGATATGCTGTGTGCACCATTCTTAGACTCCTTCTCGATTGGACACTGTACATGAGCTGTCATAGTTCATGTCCTTGCTAAACTCTCCTAATCACTTATGGCAATCCTAAACAATTAGACTATGTGTACCCTTTAGGTAAAGGAGTGTTTATTCTGAATTTGTTTATTGATGCCAAGTAGAGATCAGGTTAGAGAAATCTCCAAATGTCAAGTACTAATGTTACTGTTTTGTGTAGCCATAGCAGAATTATTGCTTTGCATGATTTTGTTCCGGCTAAACTTCTTCAGACGTTTCGGACTTGCTGTAGTAATCCTTTTTCTTGCATAATCTGGTTTTGAGAGTCATATACTTGAACGTTATTTGTTAGCCTGTAAATCAGATATCTAATTCTTGATCCTCATTTTGAAATTCGGATACTGGATCTCCTATATCCAGCCCCTCAGTGGCACACAAGAAAATCCATTGTAGGACGAAGGGAGCCAAAACTGAGTTCAGATATGAGAAAGAAGGGCCCAATGTCCTCAGGAACACTAGCATTGCTCACTTTACTGGTCTTAGAGATGATTTTAAATGCATATTTTTGTTGAATAGTTAGTCACTCTAAATAGCATATGCAATTGCTTAAAATGTAGTGAACTGTAAGTAAGATTCAGAACCTAAAAAATACATTTCCCAACGCCCAGCTGCTGCCTGGACCTCTGAATAACAGCACATAAAACAGGTTCCCAGTCTCTTTTCAGCAGAAAATAGAAAGGGATCAAATTAAAGTTTGTCTATTTCGCAGAAGGAATCAGGATTTGTCATATGTTCTAGACATTTAAAGATTCTGAGATTCCCTTTCCTAGTATTATTTTGTGAAAAGGTTGTCTTGCAAAGTCTACTTTAGGTACTGATCGCATTGTGCACGTTTAACTGGACAAATGAACAAGCATGTACCATTTTAATGAAATGAAATATTGCTTTTATTAAATCATACTTTACTGGGTAACTTATTCTCTTCTTCTAGCGCAAAATGTTCGAAATGTATTTCCTCTCACAATAAGAAAATACCTCCCAACTTCATTTAGGTCAGGTCAGAGGGACAGTTTCATCAAGAAGTTGAAGAAACTTGATAGCTGCTGCTCACCTTATTGACCAGCTGGCAAGCAGTCATTTTCTGAGATTGATGTGTGAGAGATAAAAAAAGCCATCCATTCCGCAGTGTCACTTAACTAAGAATGATTAAAGTCAGGAAGTGGCAAGACAATTAGAGCCTGTCAGTAGAAGGCAGGTACGCTTGACCCTGGATTGTGAAGTGTATGGAATAAAAGTCAACAAGGACATAAAAGTTCATTTCAGCTCTGTTTTCAATCTACCAAATAAAAATGGCTTTAGGTGCCTAAAAATAATTTACATTCAAAAAAATACATTAATTCGTGCTGTCACTACATTGTCAATAATTCCGATTACAAGCTATTTTCTAGTGTATTGGTTATGAACAAGTAGGTAGGATACAGATCCAGACGGAGTATTCGTTATTGCCTTTTAGTTTAAAATAACAGAGCACTTAATGCGACTTAATACATCTCTACACATTAACCTCCACCCAGCGTCCGTTCATCATCGACTTAAATTTTTACAAGAATTAGAAGACATATATGGGAAAAGGTCATCTGCTGTGCATTATAAAGAAATTGCATTTTACTGAAGAGTTCCATGACCATACAGAGGAAGGAGGCTGAAGGCCGAGTTTCCCTGTGTGGTCATGGAACTCCTATGTAGTCTCCTAACAGAAGCTAAAATAACATGAATCACCAACAATATACTAAGACATCCTAATAACATGGGAATTAGGACATGATGTACAATTCACATTCGCAGACTATGGATCTACACTGGGCCGGAATGGCCATAGCAGGCACTAGGCATTTCCCCGGTGCACCTGACGGTGGGGCCCATTCTTGTTACTGGGGGCTGGTTTTGCTGCAATGTATGTATATGTATATGTATAACACATTTATAGAGCGCCTGGTTACACCACAACGGTGTGTCCCCGCGCTATGACACAGGAGAAAGAAAATAGCAGTGAGGAGATGCTAATCAGAACTCTAATAGTTCTTTTTTCCATAGAGCCATGTTTTGAGTTGTTTGCGGAAACGTATTTCAGACGTCTCTGTTCTTAAGGTTATTGGAAGGGTGTTCCAGGTCTTTGCTGCTAGATACCTGAAGGACCTTGCTCCCTGCCTGGCTCTGTGTATCCTGGGTATTTTAGCCAATGCCTTGTCCGATGATCGTAAAGTTCTGTCAGGTTTGTATTCCTCAAGGAGTGAGTGCAGATATTTAGGGCCGGATTTCACGAGGATGCGGTGCCCATAGCATAACGCCTTGAATATGACCCTCTTTCCTACTGGCAACCAGTGGAGTTTCTTCAGTGCATTCTCTGCGTTAGCTCTTCTGGGTAAGCCAAGTACCAATCGAGCAGCAGCGTTCTGTGCCCTCTGTAGTTTGGCAAGTCCTCCCTTGGTAGTTCCAAGATATAGAACATTGCCATAGTCCAACTGTGAAGTTATTGTTGCATGGACAATGGTTTTCCTAGCATTGGAGGGCATAAGGTTCAGAATTTTCCTCAGAACCTTGATCGATCCATAACATTTACCCACAACCCTATGTATTTGGTTGATGAAATTCAACTCTGCGTCAAAAAAGATACCTAGATTTTTGACTTCCTTTTTAGGGTCGGGTAGTGGGCCTAAGGAGGCTGGCCACCAGGCAGATGACCAAATGGTAGGTGATTTCCCCACAATCATGACCTCAATATCGGCACGTTGTAACAAAAGCGCAGCAGCAGTGGTCCTGCCAGCACCTCCCCCGGGGTGCTGGTCGGACGTAATAGCCAGGGCTGGTTTGCTATCACAGTACTACCCTGGATGTACAATGTGCACCCCTACTGGTTTGTGAATGGGAATGGAATTTGCAATGTGAGCTGCGTATTAATTAGTTGCATTGCAATCTGAACAGCTGCAACGGATAGCAAAACAATATGCCTAATGAATATAAATTAGGCACCCTACACTTTGCACACCCCTGGGATTGGCTGTGGATGCAAGGAGTGGAAGCCTGCATGGAGCCTTGCACCTCTTTCCCAACATTTGTATTCTTGAATAGAAATCCCATGTCAAATAAAGTTACAAATGCTGCATTTATATAAAAATATTTCCAGAAAAAGATGGCCAGAAGCTTTTAGAGCACTGACAGATTGGCCATCACCAGGGCCGGACTGGGAACCGAAAGCAGCCCTGGCAAATTTTGTCTGACCAGCTCCCATGCAGTGCATAGAGAGTGAGCCCAGCGAACGAGCCTGGGCACTACAACTGGTCAGAGTCCTTAGTCTGGGGAAGCACAAACTCAGGATTCAGAACATAACACATAGTTAGGGTTAAGGGTTAGGGAAAAATTAGGATAGTGAAAGACTGGGAAAAAACATAACTTTCTCACCTATATTACAATTGCAACTTATGAACTGCATAGTGACAAAAGGATCTCTGTGACAAAAGCAGTAACCCACTGAGCTATGCACATAAAATACTGTTCTGTGATCTGCATAGTACACATTCTGTGCAACAAGCATATTAACCCTCTGCGCTACTGTTAGACCTGGCAGTCTTGGCGTTGGTTTCCCTGTATTTTTTGCTTTTGCCTCCAGTGTTTAGGTCTCGCTGAGCCAAAGGCTCGAAGAGACATTTTATATGTGGGATTTTCAAAGTGCTACCCACAGTTTTGGCTGGCCTAAACCTTGAGTGCACGATCACATGCACGTGCACAGCTGCTCCCACTCCCCCCTCCCTTCTCTATAGCTTTCTTTCACTTTAGCCGCTTTGACCCTTGCATTCCCCCCTCCCTTCTCACCCAGCCCTTTGATGCTCTGCTCGATTAGTTTCACTTTCGCCACTACAAACTTTTCAAGCCTTTTACCGCCTTTGATTTTCTTTTATTTTGCTGAGCCTTGATTCATACGCGCTTGTTCCGATTTCAAGGGAAGTCTTACCCATCTTCAACTAACAGCATGCAGCCAAGCGTGAAGGATTATCGCTTGTACTTTCATTTCATATCATCTACAGCGCGTGTCCTCTAACGCATGTAAATAAATGTAAAGGCACGATCAGACAAACGGTAAGGATAATCGCTTGTGCTTCCATTCAACTTTGTCTTCAGCACGTGTGTTTGTCAGCGCGCAGCAGATTTTCATGTTTCCTCGCTCATGACTATACATCGACGCTTGCATCATGTTTCTCCATCTCTCCCTTCCTCCTATGTTGTCCTTAGTTAACTATACATCACTCTCTGCTCCTTTGCCACACACTCATTTGTCCTCAGTGTATCACCTTCACGCTTTGCTTCCACTGATCTCGCTATTCCCTCTTCTTCTCTCACTCATCCCGCAGACAGCCTTTCTCACTGCCTCCCGTTCAAGCTCATTGCTTTCAATTCTATCTCCTCGCTCTCGCCCACTGCCAGTTTGTGTCGCATTCACCCTTCCAGTTCCTCTGACTCTGCTTTCCTCTGATTCTCTCCTTGCGCCGGCTCCCTCTTTATCTCGCCTCTTTTTCTTTATCTCTCTGCCCTCTCCTGCTTCACCCCATCCTGCTCACTCACAGCTGTTCTTTCCTCATTCTCCCCGCCCTGTAGCCCCGCTTCCCCCCCCCCCGAACGCAGCGTTTTTAGACGTCCTCGCCTTTCACTTTCCGACTTGGCTGTTCTTATTTCCCTTCCGTCCCCACTCTCTGCCTTGCACCCCTCTCCCTCCCTTGCAATCCGTCGGCACCGAGGCCCTTTTCCCTCGTGCTCCTCCTTCCTGTTTGTCTCTGCTGCTCTCCTCTGGCTCGCGCCCCTGCCTTATTTATCAGCCTTCCACTCTTCCTCTGCCGCACTTCCCTTTTCTTCCGTGCTTCTAGGTCATTGTTTGTCCTGTTTGTGTCTCTTACTCCCTTCTCCTGTAGTTTCCCTATTCCCTTTCCTCATTGCTGGTCTCCCTCCAGCACCTCTATTTAACAGCTCTAAAACAAGAACACATCATGGGGGATGATCACAGGACTCGTGATGTGCGGAAGATGCATTCATTTTTTATCTCCGATTTCAGAACATTTCACAGCCTTGTTTTAAAGTGTTACCAATTTGGATTATTTTGTTATTTCAAAAGAAAAAAAAACACCTCGAATGACACACAGATTCAGTGTAGTTAAACACCTTACCAAAGTCTAAATGCTCACGTATTTCCTACACGCACGAACATCTCTAGCAGATGATTCTCTGTAATAAATAAAATAATACCATGAATTTGGAGATCGCGATTCCACCGCAGCAGGATAACCCGCTGTGCTGCTCAGATACTGGGAGCCAAATAATTACCAGAGGCATTACAAACAAGAGAGAAGCAGCACTCGTCTCAGACTGCACAAGTGCCCGGACCTACAAGATCACCACCAAGACCTTCACCCCCCTCCCCCCAATACCCGACGAGTATCCGGCCAACGAGCGGCATACCGCTAATAGCGCCTGCATTAATAAATGCCAACCTGAATATAATTGTTATTAGAGTTTCCTGGCCAGATAATGTGATAGCTGCCTATCGATATGCTCGCGAACAGTTTGTGCTAATTTTGACCAGTCTCTTGTGAAATTCACGATGCGCGATGCACTGTGGTATCAGATGCGCAAATGTATTCTACTTCGCACGCACTTCGCCCTCCCAGCTCTGAGTCATGCGGAAAAATGCCTGCACTTGTGTGGTCTGAGTACAGATTCATTTTTGTAATCCTACGCAATGCGCGGTTCATCTAAAATTAACCATGCACTAGTCTCCGGAGGTGACGCGCAGCAGAATTCTATAGTGCTTAACAGTTTTTCCCAGTTTTTATTTAGCGCGAATTCGAACCAAGGGTATTGGAGCACGTTACATGAGCATCAGTTATATTACACAAGGAGACATTCATTTTTTTTATAGGCACAGGGAGAGGAAGTGGTTTGCCCAGAATCACAAGATTCTATCCGACGCCGAGATTCAAACCGAATTTCCCAGTTCCGAAGTCAGCACCGCTGGAGTATCCCAACGAATCCTAGTTAGATGTGGCAGAGATTTGTTTTTTTTTCAGTGTTGTGGTCTTTTCGAGGGGTTGCGAAAATGTGTGTGCACATTTAAGCCCTTCTAATGTGCAGTTCTTTATTTTTTGCAAATGGGTGACAATTATGGCAATCATAAAGTCGTTTTCAAACATTTCATTGTATTATTTCTCAAGTGTACACGACTCTGCTCTGAAAAAAACTCACGTGATTACGTTCACGCAGATAGCCCAACCAGAGAAGATAAGCACATTTACAAAGATAACACAACGCTGGAAGCCGGGGCTCCGCGAGGAAGATCCCTCCCTGGTTTGTGATTGGTGAAACAGAGTGAAGGTGTGAAAGGTACGCGCAGTACAGCTCGGCGTCACCTTCAGGATGACCCGCGACACTTATTTTGTGATTGGCCGGCAAACGCCTGTTAGTTCTGGGAGTTTTTTAGGCTCCCTTCATTGTTTGTCACTTGTGAGAGCGGCGTGGTTGATTGTGGCTTGGCAGCCTGCGTGATCATTTCACGGCCGCTTTGATGTTCTCAGTGAGCCGCGCGGCCACTGAGACCATCAAAGCAGCCGCGAAAGTGCTCACCAATTGCCAGCCTGAATGTCTCCCCCTCCCCCTCCCCCCCAAACCCCCCCCCTGTGTCTCTTCACGAGCTGGAAAGGTCGGGCTTAAAGACTGCCTTTTTTAAAGCACCGTTCCTGAATGGAGGTACATAATATATTCTGCTTATTATAGCGTTGCATAGTACAGCACAGAATAGCAGCACCTCAGCACTATATTATTTTCTTTGGTACGGTGTAAGAATTACTCAGATGTGGAGCTGCAAATGGATTGCCCCTTCAACAAGAATTTGCAATGCAATAGGTCTCGCATTTACACGAGTTTAAGCAATTGGCATTGTAAATGGCAATGCCTTTTATTTATGTTCAAAAATCAAAAATAAAAGGCATTGTCATTTGAAATGTCAATAGCTCAAACTCGCGTAAATGCGAGACCTATTGCATTGCAAATGCTTGTTTTACTGTGTGATGGATTTCAGTGTTGCTGGTCTAGATGCTTTGGACACCTTGCCACTGCTGTTCAGCGCCAAAGTGCAAGTGCTCCCTTTGTAAATTGTTATAATGGATTGGTGTTTCCATGATTGGTTTATTTGGTTTACTATTAAGTCCCTACTACAGTGCACCGTGTGTGCCCAGGGCCTGTAAACCAAATGCTGCTAGTGGGCATGCAGCACTGATTGTGCAACCCACACAAGAAGCTTTGCAACAAGGTCTCAGGCCTGCCATTGCGGTGCCTGTGTGCAGTCTAGTACTGCCATGTCGACCTGCCAAATGTACTCACTTGCCAGGCCCTAACCTTCCCTTTTCATACATGTGAGTCACACCTAAGGTAGGCCCAAGGTACCCCTGTGGGCAGTGCGCAGGGTATGTAAAAGGTAGGACATGCCCTGATGCGTATGGCATGTCCTCATAGTGAAATTCTGCCTATTTCGTTGTAAGGCTATCTGTCCCATATGATAGAATGGGGAGTTTGGTCATAACATCTAATGGGTATCACTGCCCATGGGAACAAGATAGGAACATAAAGTATGATATGCCTGAACTCAGAATGCTGTGATGCATCTTTTAGTGAGGGTGATTTTTACATTCTGGGTTTGACAATACCACTTTTAGAAAGTAGGTATTTTATTGCCTAACCATCCAGTGTGCCTCTGCTAGGTTTTGTATTGATGCTAGGTTGTGTATTGACTGTCTAGCTTTGGAGTGACAGGGGCTGGGAATGTGCATTCTGTTCAGACAGCCACTTGGGGGTTGAGGTGTGCCCTGCCTTTCCAGGGTGAGTCAGGGTGGGCTGAATAGACCTGGGCTGCATTCAAAGTAGGGGGAGCAGATTTCTTTCAAACCTGAATGGGCGAGGTCTGCCTTAGACAATGCTGTCTCCACCCCTGCCAGGAAGCTGCACCATAGAGGACAGATCTGATTTTGGCGCAGGGCAAAGAGCTTCTCTGCCACAGAGAACAAAGGATTTTGTATTATAAAAAGAGGGGCCCAGAGCCCAGACTTTTAGATCAATTCTGGGAATCAAGAGAAACCTTTGCCAAGGAGAAGAGTTGGATAAACTGAGGAGGAATACTGCCCCTGTGCTTTTTGCTGTCTGAGGTTGGCTTGCAGTGGCTTCTTTCTTTCAAGGAAGGGGGAAGGACTTTGCTGTGTGGTGTGTTCCCTGCTTGAGGAAGATCTCCAAGGGCATGAAAAAGAGCTTGCCTTCTGTTCTGAAGTCTCAGGGACACAGAAACTTCACCACCAGTCCACACTGAACTCCTTTGCTGGGAGTTCTGACCTGCTGAGAGGTGCCTGCTAGGGTTTTGGACTTCTGGAGGTTGTTTTAGGGCTGGTAAATGCAAGAACTGTGAAAAATTATGCATTGACTGTTTCCGACACATCGCAGTGATACAAGACATATTTTCTGACGCATAGCAGCAGTGCCTGCTTGCGGCTGAAATGTCTACCATGCGATGAATCCTTTGTGATGACTCCTATGCACCAATCTCCGACGTCTGAGGTCACCGGTTCAGACGCAGGCCCTGTTGGAGAAGAACCGAGGCATTGAGGGGGCGCGGCTGAAGTCATCGCAGCGCATCTCGGGTCTTCTCGCATCGCATCATACCAGATCATCATACATTGCATCGAAGTGTTAAGGCTTTCGCATTGTTGGGAGATGCAGTAAGAAACCTACTAATTACCTCCCCACGCAGTAAGAAACCGATGCATCACCTCCTCTCCAGTAAGGAGCTGACGTATCACCTCCCCTGCGCAGCAGCAAGGAACTGATGCATCACCTACCCCGGAGTAAGGAACCGACACATTACCTGTCCTGAGTGTAAAGAACTGACGCATCACCTTCCCTGCAACCCTTTTTGCTTTCCTTTTTTGACACATCCCAGGTACTTTGTGTAAAAGTGTTGCATCTCACATTTTCTTGGAATAGAACTTTTTCTACCTATTAAGAATCATATTTTTGTACTGTATTGTGGTTTTTTGTCATTTTGGTCTTGTTTTGGTTTAGATAAAGATTACTTATTTTTCTAAACTGGTGTGGTGTTTATTTGTAGTGTTTTCACTGTATTACTGTATGTGTTCACAAATGCTTTCCACACTGCCTCTAAGAAAAGCATGTCTGCTCGCTCCAAGCTACCAAGGGTGTGAACAGGGCTTATTTTCGAAGGGTATGTCCCCTTACGCTGACAAGGAAGAAGGGTCCTTACTTGGAAAAAGGTACCTACCTCTGCCAACTAGAGACACCTATTTCTACCAGCTACTTTAGACCACCCCGGTTCACACCAAAAGAAACATTGACCGTTGGATTAATTTAAAAACTACACACCTGATGTGCTTTGGCAAGTGGACATGCCTTCACATCACACTATAAAACACAACCCGTCACTGACCAGCACCCTTTGCTTCCAAACTGCATCACAGCAAGACAGGCCCCACCAATTTCTGCATTTTTAGATAAAGCACCCCTTTTTTCATCTTCCCATTTAGCACTCCCCACCACCTGTAATTTTTGTTTTGCACCTTTTTATCACTATCACTTGTTTGTTTTTCATTCATATACTCACTCACATTTTATTATTTCACCATGCCGGGGGGAACAACAAGCTTCACTAATCAAGAATTGACAGTCATGGTGAGTGAAATCATTAAAGTAGAGCTAAACATATTTCGAGCCCAAGTCCAGCAGACTCCTCTCTGTAGGAAAATAGAAATGTGGGACAGGATACTCGTCAGAGTGAATGCTGCACACAGGGCGACATTAGGAAGAGATGGAATGACCTTAGGCTAAGGGTACATACCAAGTACAACAGCCACCACCTGGAGGTTCAGGGGAATGGTGGTAGCCCTGCAAGCGCACAAATACAATTCTTAACCTGGGAGAAGAATGTCTTGCCCATCCTGCATACAGAGGGCTTCACAGGAATAGAGAGGGGAGTGGACTCTGGTAAGTTACACTTCAATAACTGCCCCAATACCACAATGTCCTGTTTGCTGTTAACTCTGCTTTTGCTGTTTTGTTCTCTATCTACTTTCCGAACATACAATACTCAAAGTATCTGAGATGTTAGTTTGTCGGAGGAAATGTGTATTGCTGCATAGACTAGCTCATGCATCCAACTCCATGACATGCCACAAGTTGCAATGCTGTGTGTAAGTGCATTGCCATCAAAATATAAATCCAGGACCCATGATATGTTTCTAAAATGTAAATGTATGGCCCAACCCAACTGCATGTTGCCAACAGTTATTATACCATAACTGTTGGAAACATGCAGTTGGGTTTGGCCAATGAGCCTTTACACTGCAACTCTAACCAAGATGCTACACTCTTTTTGCCCCTTCTCACTTGCCTGCCATGTTACTACTGATCTAAACTAGTCATGCAGCTTACCATTTTTAAGTGTTGCTAAAGTGACATTGAACTGGCTACAATTACCATGATGCCTTGTGACTGCAACTCTAACCAAGAAGCTACAATCCTTTTGTCCCTTTTCACTTGTCTATCATGATACTACTGATGTTCACTAGTCATGCAGCTTACCATTTGTCAAGTATTGCTAAAGAGACATTGAACTGAATACAACTACCATAAGGTATTGTGACTGCTACTCTAACTAAGGTGCTACACTTCTTTAACCTCTTCTAACTTGCCTACCATGTTATAACTGATCTACACTAGTCAGGCAGCTTACCATTTTTTCAAGTGTTGGTAAGTAGAGATAGAAAGCTACCACTACAATCATGAAGACTTTTAACTGGGATTCTAATGAAGATGCTAAACTCCCTTTGCACCTTTACATTTGTCTGCAATGTTACTACTGATCTACACTCATCATGGACTGTGCAATGTACTGACAATGCTCCACTCAGATATACATCTGAATACTTTCGCTTGATGGTGTCCTGGACCCATCTACTGATATTATTGATGTCATGTTTGACACCATGACAACGGTGTTCCCCTCATATATGTCAGCCATGAAGGCTGATTAACAGTTCCAGCTGACCCCATGACCTGTACTTTTCACAAGATGAATAATGCTAAATATACAACCCAGCTGTATATTAGACACAATTATGGATGGGAATGGACATATACACATTTTATGAGTACATTGCATGTGTAGCACATATCTGCACTTCTAATGAGCTGATGAAATCTACTACATCTATTGAATGTCAACAAATGTCTAGAAACCAACTTCAACCCTATGCAAATATATGACAATACTAATCTCTATTTATTTTGTTCCATTCGAGGTCCCCATTTACCTTGACACAAACAACGTGGATGTTTATACCTCACTTCCACTATTAACAATGTTCTCTAACTCTCAACAAGTCAATCTACCACTGCACCTGTACAGATGTTGTACACTGAACAGCATTCCCCTCCACCCCAGGACAGAACCCTCAGTGATGACAACCATCCTGAAGAGGTAGACGTGGATGACAGCCCTGGCACATCTGGTCAGTCAGAGCAGATGCCAACAGTGGGGCTCACTGTGCCCACTACAACACCTTCCACCACCGCTGCAACATCACAGGCAATCACCACCCCTCCAACCTGTGCACCTAGCACAGTCAGTCCCTTCATGTGCCCCCAAGTCCTGGATTCTCAGATGGCTAACACCACCCTAGTCATGGTGGAACCAGGACCCATTGGGAGGGTGCAGTCTGTTCCAAGGGCACAGGGCTGTGGGTGTTGGTGTAGGGGTAGGGCCCACAGATTGAGCCTACTAAGGCCATGGACACCCAGGCTGCCATCACCCAAACCCTGGGAATCTACTAGGACTCCTAAAGTGTCATGGGACAGGCATTGACTGAAATCCAGGAAATTAAGGAGATGCAAAGGGACACATACATTGACACTGAGCTGGCCGGCATACATCGTGTTAGCTGGCATTTGCACTGAGGTGGCCTCCCTGATTGAAGTGCTCCGGGACATTTCCACCTGTCTCTATCTCTTCCTGTGGTCCAAGTAGATCCACACCATCAGCATCAGCTGCACCCACAGGAAGGGAGACTCTGTCAGAGGAATCCATGCCTGCATGCACCCCTGTCTCAGAAGTTTCAGATTCCCACTCTCTCAGAGGGAGGGGATATGCATGCAAAATTAATGAGCTCAGGATGGCAAGACCCACCACCGCCGGTAACAGACCTCTACCCTAATGTCCTCCTGTGTGTGCTACACATTTGCTTGTTGGACTATTCTTGCCAACTTTTCTACATCTGAATGGAGGAGTATTTGGGGCTTTGGACTCCTGACCTACTACAATGGTTCACTTTTTGTTTGCACTGTTGAATTTTAAGTTCATTTCTTGATCGTATCCATGTTCACTTCATCAAAAACACGCGTCACCAAAGGATTGCCTCCTGTTTTGATTCTCATGTATAACAATGTGAGTGTACTACCAGGTGAACTTTGCAATGTCACCACTAGGGACTTCTGGAAGCATTGACATGTTGTTTGTAAACAATGTTCAACTTAGGATCACTGCCATGTCACAGCAATGCATACATGCAAGTGTTTTGGGCTTAGAACATCTTTATTCTATTGTTCAAATCATAGGCTGACATGATGTCAGACACATAGCAAATAAGACATGACTGGGTCACATAATCACTTGCAGACTTTCACAACATGGAAGGAGGGGATACAGCTGACAATATCCCACACAATAGGCAACAATAAATTATGTCTACATCATCAGCTAGAGCCACATTGTCTAACTCACAAAAGTAATCCTACATCAAATAAACAAATACACAGACCCATATCAGTACAGCAGTTTCTGACCACAGGGTCATTTCAATCCACTTTTGCTTGCATCTGGTGGAATGTCACAAACAAATGTCAGTGATGTGCTACAAGCACTTTTGGCCTACAATGAGGAGACACATCAACAGCTACATCCAGGTCATAGGCAATGAGGAATTATCCAATGTGAAGGTAGGATAGCATGCATTGGGCACAACACAACGTTGTGTTGGAGAACATGATGGCACACATATTGCATTAGGACCAATGCACATCAAGGAACAAGTTTAATGGAAGCCACGTAACTTTGGATGCTGGATCCCCGCCAGCCTTTCCATGGCTGTTCCCCCACCATGGAAAGGCTGGCGGGAATTGACTTTGGGGGCACGTTGCGGACCCCCGTGTAGTGGCACTTTCGTTTTGCACTTTTTCCTGCACTACCTGGCCTGCCACGTAGTGCAGGGAAAAGCAAAACCTGCATTTTAAACATTGCGTCTGGTACTGCAGCCAGCAGCACCCACCGTAATGTTAAAACTGCCTTTTGCGGCCGCTGTGGTGGCAGCCGCATTGTAATTTTAAGTACGGGACCGCTGCCATATAAGCGGGCAGTCCCAATCCCCGGGACGATGGCAGATGGACTTAAGTCCATCCGCCACCATAATCAGCCCCTTGATTAGTACACCTCAGGCAAAATAAACATGGTTCCTTTTTTAAGAATCAACACAGTAAAAGTCATAGCCAAAGGAAAAATTGTTATCTTCACAGAGATACTGGAAGCTCAAAACCTTTTGGATGCTCTATAGCTGCATAAGTAAAAGAGACTCTGTGGTTATAAGGCTATAAGACTGAGCTGTTAAAATTAAAAATTAAAATTTTCTGTTTTTCCTTTGAGGGGCGGATGTGAGGTAAATCAGGGAACGCAACAGGGTGCAACAAGATGGCATGCAATAGGAATAGGGAGGAAGAGGAAAGGATAGTGGAACAAGTCGGGGTTTTTCTTCTTTCGGGGGTGGGGGTTGTGGTGGGGGTGAAGCAGCTAGAAAAACAGAGTTCATAGACAGAAATATCTTTCTTTTTTTGAATAAGTTAAGGAAAAGGATACGTAATGTTGCTAAGGAAAGATGATGTCTTATATAGTCGTCATATTGTACATATTGCACATATTGCACAATGAATACTGCACTCTAATGCATTTTAATGTTTATCTTGCATAATTGATACAATTTATACTGTAGTATATTGCTTTGAGTGGTATAATAGCTGCCTGATTTGCACTTTAAATAGCTTTTTGCACAAATGATACAAACTGTACTGTAATATGCTGGTCTAAATATGTGATTTGCACTCTATTGTATGATTTGCACAATTGCTATATTAGGTATGGTAGACCTGCGCAGTTTGCACAATCCAATGGCCTGTATTTCAGTGTATAACCTAGCCCACTATTGTTCTATTGGGAGAAGAGATTTAACAAAGTGGTCACTTATTTATGCATTTTGCACATTTGCACAAGTTGCACTTTAGAAATGCATTTTGCACATATAGCACATATTGCACTTTAGACGAGATTCCCTGGGGAGTATGGATAAAACAGGCTATATTTTCTTGTTTTTAATTGCATCATGAATAGGAGTAAACTCTCAATTTTGTCTCTGAATGTTAATGGTTTAAACAATAGGCGTAAAAATTGTGCAATTGAAAGCTGGCTAAAAAGTCACCATCCAGATGTGATTTTTTTACAAGAGACACATTTCCGAGCTTTAGCAGATGCTAGTAAAATGTTTAAAAACTGGGCAGGTTATTATTTTTCGGGTGTGTCGGGGACAGCTCAGAAGGGTGTGAGCATTTATATAGGCAAGCATGTCCAATTTCATGTTGAAGCATCTCATTCAGATATGAGGGGCAGATGGGCATTCTTGCATGGGAAAATAAACCACACTAGCATGATACTTGCTACAATTTACGCACCTGTTGTGGGTGACCCGCTCCCCATCTTGCAGTTAAAACAAGCACTACCTGGTCAGATCATATGGGGAGGGGACTTTAACTTCTTGCAAAACCCAGTGGTTGATTTTACAAAAAAAGATCGAAGGCAAAATAAACCACAAGTATGCACCGCACTGTTGAGTTGTAAGATAGATTTAGATATTTTAGACACCTGGCGGCACAACAGTCCGACCAAACGTGAGTACTCCTGCTATTCGGCGAAATATGATTCGTCATCAAGGCTAGATTTGTTTCTAACCTCCCATAATCTAGAAGTCAGTAAATATGAACATATAGAGAATGCCTTCTCAGATCATGCATTCATTAAGATGGAAACCCTTCTAAGGAAGAAAGATGAACAAGCATCAAGAAGGTGGTATTTTAATAAACTTAATTTAGCAGATAAGCAATGGTGTGCAGACTTAGGGCAGGAGATTGGTTCCTTTTTTGCTATAAATAAAGATTCTGCCCCAAATAACACTATATGGGACGCTTTTAAGGCTACACTGAGAGGCATAATCACCTCAAAAGAGATACCAAAACAAAAAGCTAAGAAGGAGGAGAGAATGGCAATAGAAACTAGTTTAGCCCATGCAAACCAAGAATACTTCAGAAATAGGACTTCGAATAATAGGCAAGAAGTACTGAATGCAAAAACAAGAATGAGGGAATTTTATTATGACTTAGGGGATAGGGCAAGCAGATTATATCCTCAGACAAGCTATGAAGATAGCGAATACACGGGAAGATTGCTAGCCTGGCAAGCAAATGAAAAGCAAGTCCGAAATAGAGTTGAATGCATTCAGGACAAAGTAACTAAAACTCGCGTAAAAACTACACCACTAATAGGCGAGGTGTTTCTTAAACATTATAAAGACATCTATCAGACATCTCACCAGGTCTCCTTAGAAATAATTAATGAATTCCTGCGGGAATTGCCAATTCCAACTTTGGAAAATAATTGTAAAGAGCTGCTGCCAGCCGAATTCACAAAGGAAGAATTAGATGCGGTTATCAGCTCTTTGCCCAACTGTAAAGCCACCGGAGAGGACGGCATTCCTGCAGAATTTTTTAAAGCATTTTCTATGACTTGCAAATTATTTTTTACAAGGGGGTGACCCACCTGCATCTTTCCGCACGACAGTAGTGGTCAGTATTTTATAAAAAGATAAAGACAGTGAAAATGTGGACTCTTATAGGCCAATAAGCCTTTTAAATACTGATTACAAAATGTTTACTAAAATCCTTGCCAACATGCTAAATAAGATGGTGGGATCTCTTATTGGGACAGATCAGTGCGGTTTTGTAGCAGGGAGACAGCTTTATACTAATACAAATTTTTTAATAGAGGCTCTTGATTTTTTAATATCAATAAGGTTGAGGCACAGATTTGGTTTTTAGATGCCGAAAAAGCATTTGATCTTGTTTTTTTGGAACTGTCTTTTTACAATTTTAGAAAACTTCGGCTTCCCAAATGAGTTTATATTTTTATTGAAACAACTCTATATAAATTCACAAGCCCAAATGTTAATCAATTCTGTTAATATAGGGACATGCCAAATAAATAGAGGCACCAGACAAGGCTGTCTCCTCTCCCCGTTTTTATTTGCTCTATTCATAGAACCATTAGCAATTGCAATCAGGGAAAAAAGAGCCCATACGGTTCCGGTTCAAGGAATGATGAACATAAAATTATATGCTGATGACATTGTTCTCTTCCTGAACCCAAAGATAAATACCTAGACGGAAGTTATGAGCATCTTTGCAGACTTTGAAAAAATAGGGGGTTATAAAATCAATAAGTCTAAACCAGAAATTATACTATGCAATTGCGGTGTGAATTTTCTCTTATTATAATTTAGACAGACATATAACACCAGTCCAAAGAGGTATTTAGGGATCTATGTAACTGAGAGAGTAGAAGATCTTTTTTCCCTAAATTATATCCCATTGACAAAAAAGGTACATTCTCAGTTATAACGATGGAATCAGCTGCCGTTATCAATAATAGGACGAGTTGCGTTAATTAGAATGTCTATTCTTCCGCTTTTTAATTGTCTTTTTAGTGCAGCTCCTTGTGCAGTACAGACCACTTTTTTTTTAAGAAATAGACAGTATGTTCTCCTCTTTCTTATGGACAAATACGGTACCAAGATTAGCCCTTAGCACTTTAAATTATCCTGTCGCTGATGGAGGATTATCTCTTCCTAATATTAGAAATTATTATTATGCGACATTTGCACATCACAGTTTTAGATTTTTCTTTTTAGATCCTCAAGAGGCAGATAACTTCTTCATGAAAAAGATCCTAAGGGAATGTAATATAATAGACCCCACAAGAGTGACTAAATACCCTAAATAAGTCCGTTATAAGACCCTACAATGGCTATTTAAAAATAAAAACTCAGCTTTTAGCACACTACTATATTCTAAGAATTAATATCTCAATTACGCTTTCAAATATGTATACGGGGGAAACAGGTCTGTAAGAGAACAATATACTAAGGTTGTGGGAAGAAAATGGGTATGTTCAAATCCAGGATTTCATCAAGGGGAACTGTTGGAAAACCTGGGCGGAGATTGGGACGGGGCTCCAACATTCAAACACAATCTTAAAATGGTCATTTATTAGATTGAAACCCATATTGCAAAAACTAGATCTGGAAAGCTTTTGTTATAAAACTATTATTAGCAAAGCCCTTAATTCCCCCACACAATGGAAAATTAGCAACTGGATTAAGATCTTTGATGATAATAAATCTCTTTCACTATACGAAAAAGTTAGTGATAGATGGAAGAAAAGGGAAGATATACAGATTCTTAAACCAACCTGGAATAGGCTTAATAAACTTAATGCAGTTATATTCAGAGGGGCAAACTTCAAACGCATGCAATACTATGCGAAATGGCTGATATATAGAACACCCTCTTTTCTCCATAAAATCTACTCGCAAATAAAAGATAAATGTTTTCGCTGTGCAGAGAAAGGAACCTGGACGCATATCATCTGGGAGTGCCCAAAAACCCAGAGTTTCTGGGAGGAGATCGAGAAATATCTTATATTTATAATTGATCCCCTCATTTTACTTGATAAATCAACTGCATCTTTGGGCTGCTCTCCTGCTACCTCTACACACGAGGAAGGCTTGTTTATTGCAGTTTTAATAGCAAGATGTCTAATTCTGCAATTGTGGAGAACATAGAAGGTACCTACCTTTAATACATAGAGGGCAAAATTGTCTAGAATACAAGAATTGGAAAAGAAATATGCAATATGATCAGGAGCAGTAAGAAAGTATGAGAAATATTGGAGTGTGTTTGAAATATAGGATAACATCTTGTAGTGGGTATAAAAGGAGAGAACATATATATCGGTATCTGTTCGGATATAGCACTCTGCACTTTAGGCTAAGTTGATCTTTTCCCGTACTCTTGTCACATTTGGTACAAGAAGATAGGGCACATATGTAAGTATGTATCCTGATTTAGCACTTTGCACTTTAACTTACTAGGATCTTTTTCTGTATTATAGAAATATTGTGTTTGCACTACTGAGTATGCTGAAATGTATATTTATAATACTGTTTTCCTCTCTTAATATTTTGAAATATGTATTTATACATGATATTATTGTATGTTGATCAAGTCTATGAACTCTCAATAAAAATAATTTAAAATAAATAAAAAAATAAAAAAGAATCAACACAGTGCACTTTACTAATAACAAACTTGTTTATTGACTTTTTTTCCACAGAACTGTCAGAATGGCACAAGCTTTATATACGAGGAGTAGGTTGCTATGCTGGCCGAATTTGAAAGCCCCTCTGATGTCAGAAACCTCTCAACCATATCTATGAGGCCTCACACATCCACTTTGCATGCCTTTGCTTGGCCTCATGGATGTGGCATAATAAGACAAAACAGAGCAAGTCGCTGTGTTGCCTTACCTGTGCCAGGGAGGCATTCAATGAGCGTTGAGGTAGGTTTTTCCACCCAACACCCATGAATTTTGACTCTTCCCCAGATTTACTTAAACCTGGGGCAGCACAAAAACCTTATGCCTCCACAGAATAGTCGTAACAATGAGGATTTTTACAATTTCTTCTTGTTTTTTCTCTTTCCATGTGTGGTGCATTCTGCAGCACACATAGAAAGAGGAAAACACCTCTCATAAAGTGCAGAAAAGTGCTCTCTTTTTGGCCAGCGTTACCTTCCTCTGTACATGTAAGCCATCCAAAGGCACCCAAAGTGGCTTTGTGTGTTTTCACATGTGTGACTTGGGGGTTTGCCTTACACATGTACCATGATGTATGATGCATGTATCAGGCACACCCCTAATATATATGACCTTGTTTGAATCAACAGACACAGAGATGGCTATTAAGTCATACATTTCCAAATATTAATGGGTTGTTCTGTACTAGAGTTTTGCCTACCTACAAGTAGGCCATTCCCCTATTGTCCATTCTAGAAGCACTTATTGCTGATGGAGTGCCTAAAGATGTAGGCCTCATGCGCACTCCCTGGGTATTTTGCAAGGACGTTGGTAAAAATCTCTCAATGGTCAACGATGGCCTGGACGTGTTCTGTACAGGTGTTATGTTGCTGCAGGGGGAACCAGTTGCACATGTGTGCAATCCATGGCACCTAGCCAGTTGCGGCCAGTGCAGGTACGCGCGGTGGGGTGGTGGAGGGGGGCGGGAGTACGTTAAAAGACGACTCAGTAGGTTTTATTTATATATTTAATTTTACCTATTCTGTCATCTGTCGACTTCCCCCCTTCCACCAAACCCCGCCTCACCGCACCTACCTGCGATGGCCGCCGCTGCACCAAGCAGCAAAGCAGCACATGTGGAAATCCCAAAATGGCATAGAGACCTTGCTTGATCTCCATCTTCAGATGTTGTGTGTTGGAGAAGAGGTGTTAGGCGAATGATGGCATCCAAGACAGAATGTAGGAAGGTAGAAAAGGATGGCTGCGATATTCCTGCCACTCTGGCTGCTGTGGTCTGGAATGAACAAGATGCCAGAATGTGGAGGAGAGCCATCTGTTTGGCCTGCAGCAGAATGGTGGTAGGCCTATCAGTTGACGGCTGGATCCTCTTGTTGACTGTTGATGAGTGCTTGCAATGTTCAACACTCAATCCATCATTTCCTTTGGTTTTGCTTTGTTCGCCATAAGTTGGCAGGGTATGCTCAGATGTGAGTCCCTTGTTCACTTTGCCACTGGATTCAAGCAAGCCTGGCTGAAGACGGCTGAAATGCCAGAAACCGGTCCTAGGAAGCTTGTTTCCGGTCCAGGGAAGACATGGCTTGGCAGTTCGGGCTGGACTGTTCCCATGAGGCACAGGGTCAGACTGATTTGCATATGGCCATGTCTGAACTGGGGTGGCAGAGTGGGCTAAAGAACGGTGGTGGATTAAACCCAGATCAGTTGACTGGGGGTGAGTGCTTGCAATGTTCAACACTCCGTCCATCATTTTCTTTGGTTTTGCTATCTTGTTCAGCAGCTTTATTATGGACTCCCTCCTGAGTCGATAGTATGTGATGACCTCATCCTCCTTGAGGTCAATGAGGGTAGTCTGCTAGCGGTGAATGTGCTCCATTCTCTTGCGCTGCCTACTTGGAGGTGTTGGTGGGTTGCTCCTTGCTGCAAGATAATCACATTGATGGCAAAGTTGAGCTTGCCAGAATGTTTTGTGGGACATGTCTTCATGTACCACAGCCAATGCGTCATTTTCTATGCCTGGGTTGCTGAGGCAAAGGAGTTTTGATGCATTGCTGCATCTGCGTGCCACTTGCCGACGATGCGTCAAACATTGTGAAAACCACAAATACTGTGGCGTGGATTTTACGGAGAAACGCCTACCTTGCATATTTTATTTTCTGCTGGCCTCAGCCCATTCTTACGCAGGTATATTTTGATGCAGGCCTGCAAGAGCTGAAGTGTTTGGCCACATGCGTCTACTTTTAAATATAAAGTACTTACTGTGACATTAGAACGTCAAAATATTTAGCTCAACAGTGGCACAGTCACTCGTAAATAAACCCCTTAATGTGAATGGCCATGGAGCAGGCACCCATCCATTGCTATATTTCCTACTCAAGTACATTTTGAGATTTTTTGGAATGGTAGTGAATGTATTATGAAGCAAAATGTAAAACATCATCATTATCAAAAACAGGTAGGAATATTAAAATGATCTAATTTTGGAACAGCTGATGGAAACAAGGCACTACGCTAGAAAATGAAAATAACTGAAAATGTAAATGTTATCAAAATGCACCCCACTTTTTTTCTTCTTCTACTTGCTCATAGCAACCTTTAAAAAAATAATTTTGAGGTATAATTGAGTGACATTAGGAGGGAGTGTGTGCTAGACATAGGGTCAATTGCCAAATCAACCAACAATGAAGATCTATTAATGTCCCTGTTGAGCAGTCTAGATAAATACCCTAAGGGGTCTGGTGGCATTAAGGAGGGCATGGGACTAGATGGAAATGTGCCATTCAATGTTTAACTATGTTCAGATACCATTGTCCCATTCTCAGAAGGCAAAGGACAAGCTATAAAGGAATTCAGAAACATTACAAAGCTCTATTGAAAGAAAAAAATAGTAAGAGGCAAATAATATCCATCGATTTCTCAAAAAATAAAACGCCGTGGGGGAAAACTCAAGTAAAATAGCCGTAGAGGCTGATCAATGTGTCAGCTTAGAACAGTAAGTAGGCGCTCACAAATACCTTTGTAAGTAAGGGCTTCTCTGAGTCATGTTTGCATTCAAATCTCCAGATAAAAATATAATGTTTGCCTTGCTATAAGGAACTGTAGGCTTTGTTAGGATTTGCGATGCTACCCAACAGCGCTTAATGCACGTTGTCAACTTGAACATCATGTACTTACATACAATTGACAAAAATAGACCTACATTGTATTGCAGTATTCAATTATTATTGCCAACTTCATGGATATTGTTCTCTGTTCCCAAAAGAGACAAAGACTATAAGCGTATCCAGAGTTTGGCTGGAAATCAAAAATGTGAGGGTGCCTCATACAACCATGGTGTTAAGTTAGTATATAGCTCACAATATTCTCCATGAGAGGAATTTTCTCTAGTGAAATAAAAGTAACTAAAGCTAGAGTAGACTGCTAAAAACGGTAATTATTAATTGCAAATTAGCAAGTTTCTCAATATACAGAGCAGGGAGTTTTGTGTGCACAGTGGGTGCCTGAGAGAAAGCATCATCTATAATATAAATCAGTGCTAACTAAACCCCATCCTAAAAATAATATTTCAGTTCATGACTGTAACTTATTGCAAATTTTGGAGGTGTGTTCACACAGGAATTTTAGAGTAAGTAAATTAGTACACTTGGAGGACTATTTTACGTACTTGCATGACTGTGTGAATTGGTCCAACAAAACAGAATTATTCAGGGAATATTCATATACAATTAGTACAAATACACATGACTGTGCCATACAGGCACTTTTAGTAATATGGAGTTGGACATTTGGGGACGCTTCAAGAAGGCAAAAAAGAGTAAGTAAACGCGTCCTCTAGTAGTACTACTTCGGATGATCATAAATCATTAGTAAATTTTGCTCAGTGGGCCTTAAGAGTTTGGCGGATACTCTGTCAAAACATGAAAAAGATCTGGTTCACCATAATACAAGTGCCAAGTCTATAATGCACTTGAAATACATTGGCCGGGACATGTGTCATGTTTGTGACTGAGTATCCTATCCTTAAAACTCTAAATAGGGCCCTGTATATAAAGGCCATAAATACTATAAATAGTCTTGCATTCATACGAGTGAGAAATATTGTATTGACATGCAGTGGAAAAAAACACAAAAGCTAATAACCCATGGTTTATCCACGGATGCCTGAGGTTGCAATCTGCTTAAACTATGAACAACTTGGATCACTCAAAGGGTCATTTATCCATATACGCCTGAATCGATTGAGGTTGCAATAGCATGTTGTAAATTGGGCAGCAAATAGTTATTTATGTCATAATAAACTGGTTTGCCCTTTGCACCTAATTCTGAATCCTCACAATGGGGATTTACTTATTGCAAATTGATTCAGGCATTGGGCCCTCATTATGAGAGGCCTGTACATTCAAATTGGCTTGGGAATAGAAGTCACTGGGCCCTTGGAATTTCAAGTTTTTGTGTTTTACATGGAAACTTCAGCTACTGAAAGCTGTCAAAAGTGGTGTGAAAAATCAAAGGAAAACATGAAAAAATAAATGTAGAAATACACATTTCCCAATGTTCATTGCTTTAAATTTTTAACACCTCAAGAATGTAAGGATGGACTGGATAATCCAATGAGGCAGCATCTGAAATTGTCTCGACAGCACTAAAGGCACTAAATAGCAAAAAAATGGAAAAGTCAATTTTCTTAATGTGGCATTTTCAAAATAGAAATTTCAAATCTGACTTTACTTTTAAAGAGGTTTTTAGCTACAAATGCATGGATATCAAACACAAAAAGCTTAAATGTTGCCAATCAAATGTTAGCACTTAATAAATGTATTGAGGCAATCCAATGTTTTCCAAGGGGCAGATAGGCCTCACAAGTAGTCAAAAACGAATTTAGGATTTTGTTTACTACCAGGACATGTAAAACCTTAAAGTACATGTCTAACCTGTTAATTTCAAATCACCCTGACCTTTGGGCTAACTAGGGCCTAATTTGGATGTGATTTATATATAATAAAAGGGGAGTTTAAGGCTTGGCAAGGGGGTTATATTGCCAAGTTGAATTGGCAGTTTAAAACTGCAATCAGGCTGCAATGGCAGGCCTGGGACATATTTTAAGAGTGGCCCAATAAGTGCTGCAGGCCCACTGGTGCATTTAATTTATAGGCCCTGGGTATACGGTAGACCACTCTACAAGGGACTTATAAGTAAATTAAATATGCCAATTAGCTGTTAGCCAATTTTACCATGTTTAGGGGAGTGAGCACAAGCACTTTAGTACTGGTTAGCAGCGTTAAAGTCACAGAGACCTAAGACCAACAAAACACATTTCAGCAAAATTTGAGGAATGCCAAAAGACATTGCAAAAACCACCCTAAGGCCCACAATTCTAACAGATGGGACACAATATTGAGGACAAAATACCCCCAAAAAGAATTACAGGGAAGAAAGTCTACACACTTAACTACACAAATGTGATGCATATATCAAAGTACTCAGATGCGGCATTAGGAATAGTAAACCTATACATCCCTAAATGCACTTACCTTTTGATATTTTGTCCCTCGATATTCCGTCCTCAAAATTCTTGTACCGCAATATTCTGCAGTACAAGTCAGTTATGCATTGGGGAAGGTCAGCAACTTAGAGCAATGTCAAAAATGTATTCTTTATGTTTTTTCACTTCTCCACAAGAATATTACTTTTCTATGTGGGGAAACCACTTCTACAACACCTATATGACTTTTTAAAAAAAAAACTTTATTTACCATTTTAGTACGTAATATCAGTACAAACATGAGTGCTCACCGTCACTGCCACAATAACTTAACAATGAAAAAGTGTTGACCAAATAGAAGCCAATACATTAAGAAACAAGAAGGAAAAAATTTAAATTTGTGAATACAGTCCCGGTGACCCGCCCAACTCCCAAAAATGAAAACATCCGCCTCCATCAGCCCAACATTCAGCCCTTCCGCAAAAAAAGCAGCTTTGAACACAGACATATAATCAAAAATAACATCCTCTGCAACATACAGAGGAACATTAGTAAACGTGCAATTGTGATCAACAAGCTGGTTACTCCATCCCGGCCGGGACTATACCTTGTTCAAGCTGCGAGCCAGTAGCTCGGTGTTCAGTCCCCACATAATTCCTGAATGGCCCCCAAATATCTTTGGGACGGGAGGAGCGAGGCAGCGTACTGGAATAGACTTTACTGTGAGTGTTGCAGAATGCTAGATTGTTCAGCCAACTTTGTAATGTGGGAACTGTCTTGCGGCCCCAATGAATAGCGATTTCCCTTTTGGCCAGCAGTAAAATAAGGGAGACAAATTTCTGAATTCCTTTGGGGAAGTTTACCACATAACCTAATATTGCTACTTCGGGTGTGGAGACGAGGGTCAGTTCAGTTATGTCTCCTACTGTTTTGTGCACAGCCTCCCAGTATGATTGTATTTTCTGGCAAGTCCACGTGAGATGGGCATAATCAGCATGTGGAGCATCACACTTTCGAAAATTATGAGGTCTGGACGGATCAAGCCTGTGACATCTGGCTGGGGTGATGTACATTATACGCAGGAATTAAAAATGGAGTAGTTTATGTAGACTGTTTAAAGAGACTTCTTTCTTTACTGTGCAACATTTGACCCACTGTTCGTCTAAGATGGGGCGTCCTAAGTCGTCATCCCAGTCTTTGCGAATCTTGTCATTATTGACCGGTATAATACCAGAACATGCCTTGTACAGCTTAGATATGAGGTGTACCCCTTCCTGATTCTCAATGATCATGGAGAGTGGAATGAACGAATCTGGTTCAATGGGAAAACCAGGCAGAGAGGCACGTAGAGCCGAACGAATTTGTCCCATAACAAAGCGATCCATTAAGGTGGCGTTATGGAAGCGCTCTTCGTCCGCGACAGAGAAGACATGCTGTCCAGGGAACAAGTCTTCAGATTTAGTGATATCAAAGTTGGCCAAGATGCGCTGCACCAGCCTCTCACCTGTGATTGGCAGCCAGCGAGCATTGGGGATAGGTAAAGCCGATGAATATAGTGTAGAAGTGCCGGTGACCCACCTCAGTTTTTCCCAGGCCCAACTGGTGGCAGAGACAGTCTGTATGTCATTAGCGTCTCTGGGTATACCCTTGGGCAATACTGAAGATAATGTCTCAGGCAGAACGAAATCCGCCTTAGGGCGGAGAAATAGGATCCTAGCGTCTGGGTGGAACCAGGCAAAGGCGTAACTGCATTGGGCCACTAAATAGTACAACTGAAGGTCGGGAACCTCAAACCATCCTCTCTCATACGGAAGGGTCAGTACTTGCCAACGCACGCAAGCCTGTTTGCCCCCCAGACTAATCTGATAAGGTGCCAGCGTAATGACAAAAAAAACTGCTCCGGAGGGGTATGGGGATGTTATTAAAAAGATATACAAATTTGGGGCAAACAATCATCTTGATCACTGCAACTATGCCAGCAATGGATAATGGTAACCGCAGCCATCTCTCCACCTGAGCCTCGAGGGCGCTAACTGCTTGACCATAATTGAGGCGGAGGATTTGGGTGGTGTCCAGATTGATATGAATGCACAAATATTTAATGAAGTCAGTGCACCATTCAAGGGGGAAGTCATACTCCCACTGCATCGTGCTCGAGGTTAAGGGAAAGATAACTAACCAATTAATGCCTAGGCCAGAATGTTGTCCAAATCTGCTGATTTCTCTAATAAGTGGTTCCAGGTTGACATGAGGTTACCTGACATAAAGACATTTTTTGTCCGCATAGAGTGAGACCAAGAGAGGACCGGTGTTAAATTGTAGGCCCCTCTGCAGTTGCCTCTCCTGGAAATGTCGGACTAAGGGGTCCATAGCAAGAATAAACAATAAGGGAGTCATGGGACAGCCTTGTCTAGTGCCACGAGATAGAGAGAAGGGTCGGGAAAGCGTACTGTTCAGGGGAAGTCTCGCTGTGGGGCGGCTGTACAATAATTCAGTGGTGGCAATAAACCCCTTGGGTATTCCTATGCGGCGCATGACAGACACAAAAAAGCGCCACTCTAGAGAGTCGAATGCTTTCTCAGTGTCCAACAAGATGGCGGCAGCTGGGACCTCAGGTTTAATCCTATGGAAAATCAAAAGAGTGTCCTGAGATTCAATGAAGTAGATCAATGGGGAACAAAGTCGGATTGAGCTGGGGAAATAATAGATTCCATCAGTAGAGACAAGCGCATGGCGAGCATCTTGGCCAGAATTTTATAGTCTAAATTTAGTAGGGACAAAGGTCTGTATGACCCACATAATGACGGTTCTTTGCCAGGTTTGGAAAGGAGTATAATGACAGCCTCACGAAGGGTGGGGGTAAGGTTTGCCTTTCGAGGGCCTTCGTATATACTTCAATCAGTTTAGGCACCAGTAGATCCTTATATAACTTATAAAAATCCCCTGTAAAGCCATCCAGACCAGGGGCCAAGGAGCCTCGAAGGGCCTCAATGACACTAGTGATCTCCTCCGCCGAGAATGGCTCTGCCAATAATTCCTGTAGATTCTTCTCTAGATAGACCAAAGCAATCCCGGATAGGTATGTTTCCTGTGCAGTGGGATCGTGCCCTACTCTAGAAGTGTACAGAGAGGTGTAATATTCAAGGAATTCGTTATGCATCTCTGAGGTATCTGTGAGCATCTGTTCAGTGGAGGATCTCAACTCAGTGATATAGGCTTTGCTGTATGGGGGTCGAAGCATCTGCACTAGCATCCGGCCTGGCCGCTCACCTTCGCCATAGCAACGAGCAGTTTGATATTTACCTAAAAAAAGTATCTTGCGATCTGCGGACTCCCAATATTCAGTGAGGAGGTCAACCCAGTGCCTAACCGCCTCTGGGTTAACACCTATATGACGTTTACAGTGATTT
The DNA here is from genome assembly GCF_964204655.1 of Triturus cristatus. Taxonomy (NCBI): domain Eukaryota; kingdom Metazoa; phylum Chordata; class Amphibia; order Caudata; family Salamandridae; genus Triturus; species Triturus cristatus. The sequence continues at coordinate 342,891,116 of NC_140587.1, read as the reverse complement.
ATCCCCATTTCAATTCTAGAATACCTGATTTTTGAGTTTTACGGTCAGTGAGTGTCACTAATTGATCCTCACTCACTCCAAGCACAGATCCAGAGTACACTCTTTCCAGCACTTGAGGATTAATCATCATTCCCTGACTACACTCATAATTAGATTCAAAGCTTTTGTTATCCCTGCTAGGTCAAGTTAATTTCTCTTCTAGCCAGCTGGAGGATCAAAACCCTCCCCACACAATAGAGCCATTTGACGGTGCTCACGCTTGTTGGTGGGAAAGGAAGGCCTGAGAAGGCCCATTTCCTGAGAACAAAGGAGGGCATCCAGACATCTGCAGACAATCACAGGAGGAGCTCCCTTTTGAAGGAGTGGAGCCAATGAATCTGGCAGCTGCGGCAGTTGGGGGCAGGTCTGAGGCTCTCAGAGAAGGTCTTTCAACAGATCACTTCAAGTCACCACTTTGGAATGTCTCATAATGCTGGGCAGGAGGTATGAGGGAGGAGTGGAGTGATCATGCATCACCTTAGGATTGGGCAAAGGGACCTAAATTCTAAAACTTTCCACTCCATGCACAGGTGAGTGAATGTGAAGATCCATCTGGACCTAGGAGCAATAACGCTGAAGGAATGCCCAGCTGGAAGCTGAAGTCATCTAACTCCAATTGGGCGTAGGGGCTTTTAGGTTACAGCTAGCACTCATGGACTAGGAGTGTTTCGCCAGTGACACTGCCCACAGACACCCTCTGATGTGCAGCAGAGGGATGGACATGCTGGTGAGAACCCTGGAGGTTTACCTTGGATTATCTGTAGACTGATAGATAGGTGATCTCTATCAGGAAGGGGCACTGACTTTGTTGCCAATATACAGGTGCCCTGCAAGACTGACAAAGTCATGGGGTTTGGGGAATTCAGCAGGGAGGATACTGCAGGAGCCCCAAGTGAAGGCAGGTGTCAGTGACCCAGACAGAGGGCATGTACAGCACCTGGAGCTAATGGGCAGGAGGGCAGGCCGTGTGCTTATATTCATCAGAGGGAGAGCAGTGAAAAACAGCTCCACATAGAAAGGTAAAGTGACATTTAGAAGCCAGGAAACCTGCCAAAAATATTATTGGTGGCTAGAGCTGGCCACCAGGAGTAAACCAATAGCAGAATTGTTCAAATCGACCCAACAGGGCCAGAAACATGGACCATAGAAGTTTTGTCTGGAAAGGGAATGGAGTGCACAACTCTCTATAGCAATTTGTAATTTACCCCTGTGGATTGCCAAGCCCTGGGTGTCAATGCAAAAACAAAGTTGTCTCACTCTGCAATGATTTGAGATTCCCATGGGTCCCCCATCGCCCTGGGAGGCAATGAAGAAATTACCTCTTGAGCATTTCTGTGGCCGAAAAAACAATGTGTCTCTGGGGCCCCCTCCTACCTCAGAACCAAAGAAAAAGAGAGCCAGAAGGCACTTGGAGCAGGCCAGAGACTTGTGAGCATATGGCTATGCGGTCTTCTACTTCCTGTGCCCATTTCTTTGGTGCAGTAGAGAATGGTGGCTCCTGTGCCAGCAAAGGGATGTGTTGACCAGGTGAGGAGTCACCCCATGTCACAAGGATTTTGACTTCTGTGCATCCCCAAGGCAAAGCCATTTTGGGTACTCCATTTTTAGGGGCAGAGGCACCCACAGCATTCATCATAGCTGAGGCACAAAGATGCTGATATTCACAGCCTGAGGCAGAGGTATGCCCAATGAGCCCTTGCATGGGCTAAGCCATTTGCATTTTAGTTTCTTGGAGTATTGTTGGGGCTGGCAGTTGTGCAACACCCCTTGTCCGGTCCAAGAACAGTTCCCTAGTGTTACTCAAAGCGTCCCAGCGGTTTAGAGGACTGACAAGAGTGAATGAGAAGCACTCCTGCAGCTGGAGCTTTTGAGCAGAGGCTCTGGCTTGTGGGGAGCCCTGTTGGTTTGTCCTAAGACTGCCTATTTAGTATATTAAGATGGAAAAAAAGACTTGTGTACACACCACATTGAATCGGTAATGCGTTATTGACAATGGCAAAACTTGATAATGAAATATTATCTTGTTTAATTAGGATCATATAAGTGCTTTATTGATAAGCACGAAGTATACAGTCAATTCTTACATGTTCTTACAGGTCATTGAAATGTTTTGAACTAGTTTATTTACTATCACAAGGTTAAACATGAGTCATGACAGTCCTGAATGACTGCCATTGTCAGATGGCATAATTCTTAGCATTTTATTAATCTTGCATTGGTCTAGTATGATATATTTCTATTCTTGTTATTTCTCATAATATTGTGGTGACACCCAGGAAACCCAGTAGTCCTGCCTATAGATACTGACACCCCCTTATATTGCACCTAAAATAGGTAGAGGGTATAGTGGTCATAGGGATCAAGGCTAGCTAGAGGTGTGAACTCTGACAGTGTCACCATAGGTATTTCCATATGCCTAGTTGCACGTATTTGGAAATTAATACATATTATTTGGTAGGGTTAGTGAAATAAATTACTTTTGTTTTTAACAAAGAAAAACCCTGACTGGACCTGATTTATTGGGTGTTGTTTATTGCATATGAGTGGACTGTGGTACTTGTCCACCCAATCTCCCCTCAGTGCCTCGCTACCCTGTGAGAGCCAAGTGCTACGGAGTACCGGGTTCTTAGTAGACTGAAGGATGCCGACTTATAGAATGTGAAGGATTCACATCCTCCTTAATAATCCACTTTCTTATACGTGACTTTACTATCCTTGTTATTTTTTCACCTGAAATTCAGTTTGGTGCTTTGCTTCAAAGAATACGAAAGTACTTCATCAGCTTTAGAACACCCTCAACTCAACCCCTTATCTCTTTTTTGGAAAACTGAATTGGCTGAGTTTCTTTCCCTCCTGTCCTAGAGAGATGGCTTAAGCAAGTTCTGCACCTAGTGGGCATTGATATGTCCTGTTTTGAGGATCATTTGGCAAGCTATACTATTGCCCTTAAAAATGTCATATATTGCAAATTCATGCATGATTACCATCATTGCCCAACTGGCGCCCCTCACCCTGTTTGATACATGGCATTTGTCTAGCAGTTCATCTTTTCAACATCTCCTCAGGAAGGAAGAGATTTTGGAAAAGTATCAGAATCTCTTGATTGTATTAAGATTATTATGATTGCAATTGTAAATATTATTATGATGATACATAGGAGCCTGCAATCCTTGAATAATGCCTGCCTCTATTTTCCTTATTGCAGGCAACATGTGACACACCTAGTTCCCTCTAACACTATTACTAACACTGCTAATAACAATAACAATCAGAAGAATGATAATGATAGAAATAACAATAAAAATAACAATACTACTAGTACCACTACCACTAATAATAATAATAGTAACGATAATAATATTAATAACAACAATAAGAACGACAATAATACATATAGTAAAAAGAACAATAACAATAATAATTATAAGAATAATAACAAATAATGACACTGTAATTTGCTTGTACACAATTTGCCCCAAATTCTGAGTTATTGCTGCATATCCGTGTTCTCGCTGGATTTGTTGAAGGACTGTAAGTAAGCTCCATTCACTGAAAGCACAGAATCTCACATTTTGTTTTGTCAAATAGTTCTCTGAAGTCAAACCCGCATGTTTACGAAACTTTCCTGGCCCATGAGATGAGCTGGCCTCCCGCCGCTCCCATTCACTTAGCTAACAGCAGGAAGAGGTTCCAAGCAGTGAGCATTTTGGTTCAGAACATGTTGATTTTTAGAGTTATCGCAGCTGGACATGATGCAAGAGAAACGTTTTCGACAGAAAGGTGATTATAGAGATGTCATCCTTTAATTTTTGGCAAAGATGATTGTTTTATTCATTACAATGGTATTTGTGTTCTGTATAACAATTTAAAGCCATCATACTTTCCATGCAGCTGTATCATGTTGACAATGGCATTGTAAATCATGCCTTTCGTGTCAGATAGCTTGTATTTTTCATTTTTGGGAAAATGACATTAGTGATTTAGCAATAGGTTAATATTAATAATCTATTTTATAACATCATGCTTATGTCGGGGACTGAAAGCTAGATGATGTTTCCAAAATCCAATATTATTATTTAATAACATAATTGACGGAGAAATTACAATCTCCATGGACAAAAGATATAGTAGGTTTGTAAAGACTGTGATTCCGAAAAATAGAGGGCTTACGAGCACAAAATATTTTTTATATATTACAAAAACCTTTTTGCAATTCAAAACAGTCTTTCCAATTCCCAAAATGGCTATTTGTGGGCCAATCCAACCTGCATATTGGAGTACATGTGAAACGGGTGGTGCCTTCCTATTTGTGAGACACAAAGGGATATATCCAGTGGTGTAACACAACTTTAAGGGGGGCCCCCTGCAGTGTGCATGCAGGGGGCCCCCATGCTCCTGACCCAGTCCAGAGCTCTCAGGCCAGGCACCTGCTAGTGCTGGGAGAGGCTCCAGGAGCTCGCCCCCCCCCTACACTGGGCTTTTGTCATGGCACTGGATATATCAGCATTCGCAAACCATCCAGAAGTTCCCAACTGTCGAGTCAGAGTGGTAACTGGTTTGCAAATGGGAAGATAAAGTTTTAAATAACAATTCATCATTGCTGCTGGCTAGCTAGCATGATCCACTCTACAAACAAAGCTGTTTGATATTAAAATTTTAGAAACTGTGAGAAGTGCTTATAATCAGGGTTATTGCTTCCTGCCAATCTGAAAGTCAAAGGGCAAGGAGGCAGCATGGACTTCATTAAGGAAGAGTTTCTTAAGAAGGATATGCTTCCAAAGTCAATTCCTAAACAGACAGTGCTCCTAGACAGTGCTCCTAGATATCATAGTTTCCCCAGGTTTGGTGATTAGGGCAGTCAAAGATGCTAATGGCTTGTTGTCCGTGACAAAGACCCGGCTAGTATGGCTTACAGTCATATTCTTTATCAAATATAAGAAACTATTGACACTCTAACTGTTGGAAATGTAAAATTCATCCAAGATAATAAATCTGCGACCTATAACATGCAAAGCATTGCGCATAGTTCTACAGAAGACAGTTTGGGACCCATTATATAAGGCCTCGTATCATTCCTCGTGGATGCTCATTTTCAGCCTAAGATCCTTAAGAAAGTTCTGGTAAAAAAGATTTCATAAGTGCTTATGGACACTGCCCACCCAGACCAGACCTGTTTTAACCCAGGTCAAAATGCTTCTCCCAGCCTGAAAAGATTGACACACCTGGTGGATTTAACTTTGGTGGATACTCTGCTGCCTTAAGGTGCTACAATAAATATTGAAAGCATTTGCAATTATAGAACATATGAACTTTGGCACAGACCAAATACTCTTGATAAAATGCCTGTACTCTCGGACCATTGCCAATATTTGCACATTGCTAATTGTCTCCTCACAATAGCCAGATGAAAGAAGTACCTGTCCAGGATGCCCTCTCATATTGCTTCTTTTGGACATCATGTTGGAGCCTCTGGATCATTTTATTAGATAAACCAGACCAGACAGACACTTGAAAAGGTTGCATGATTTGTACAACTTCTTGCTGTATACGGATGAAGTCCTCCTTTACATGCTTGGCCTGAGGCTTGATTTAGCCCCATTTATGGAAAGAGGGAATAGTGGCAGCTTACTGTCTGATTTAAAAGTACATTGGAGGATGTCTTATGTGTTGCCACTGAAATAGTATGACAAAGAGATGCTTTTGGCTATATGTTGTGACCCCCTGAATTGGACCCTCACTTCATTTAAATATCTAGATCTCCATATTTAATATTCTAATTCTGAGATTGGGGATGACAACTGTGAGAGGTTATGTGGCTTTTTGTTGAAAGATTCCAATGACAGTGATGGGCAGGCTTGTTCTCTGTAAGATGGTATTGCTGCACATCTATGACACAAAACTGAGAAAAAAATTATTGAAGTACACAAATGTCACCCAAAATGTATACCTAAACTAGAAGTACACTCATATCAACTACAAAAATATTGGCATAGAAATGTCTTTAAACACATAAATATTAAGACATAAACAGCATTGTAACCACGTTATACAAATACAAATACAGCAGTATATAAGTATTGAAAAATTATTTATTTCCATCCAAAATATCTTTACCCAAAAAAATACACTAATTGAATTCAATACATTCAAAATTTAAAATACTATAATATATAAACAAAAACATTACACTATAGAATTACAATTAATTAAAAGCTAAACATGATATAAAATAGTAAAACACATACCCATCTATATATAATTCAATTAAAAACATAGAAAATAACATCAAGAAATGTATAAGATTGAAATATCAAGTTAAAACAACAAAAACAACAAGGACAATTATTTAAGCAATACATCAATATATTTGCATTCGAATGTAACTTCAATTACATTTAGAGATTGACAGATCGATAGATCGATAGGTAGACTGATAGACAGACAGATAGATAGATAGATAGATAGATAGATAGATAGATAGATAGATAGATAGATAGATAGATAGATAGATAGATAGATAGATAGATAGATAGATAGATAGATAGATAGATAGATAGATAGATAGATAGATACATAGATAGATAGTTAGATAGATATGTGAATAGATAGATAGATACATAGATAGATAAATAATGTTAACACCTAAACAATGGTTTGTGTTTACCAAATAAGGACTAAACATAAAAAATTCAAGCACTAAGCCAGCAATCAATGAAAATGAATCTAAAAAATGATATAAAGGGCACCGGAATGTGCAGAGAATTACAGTACACAAGTCAAACCACTGTATAGTTTATAAATAAATACACCTTAGAAAAATAATTAAATAATTTCCAAACATGTAACAATTACAAATGCAGAAGTAACAGATTTTAGTATTCTGATGGCAACATTGCAACTCCTCGTCCCTAGATTAAACATACCGACCTGATCCACTTGAGTCATGCACAGAAGTACACTGAGCAACACAACAATATATGTTCTTCAGTTTCAGGACCAATGCCACAAGCAGGGCAAGTGCTATGTGTCACACCATTCTGCCACTTTGCCCTCAGAGCATTGAGAGGCAAACTCCGCATTCAGAATCTTACATATACGATCCTGTATAAGAGAGAGATGATGTTATCTAAGAATATTTCAAACTGGGTTATAGGTTTAAAACTGAAAAATGTGTTAGTTAAATGACCATTGCCCATATTCGAGACATAATCTTTGTATACAAAAATCCAATACTTTAAGACTTCTACATCTGATTTTTTAATGGTTGTTGGGTTTCCCCAGAGCCCTTTAAGACCTAGTTTAATAAGCCAAGCAGAGACATGATTTAGCCAAGGAATGTTGAGGGGATTTGCTAAACTCAATATTTCCTTTAGACAATTCCTATACAGGATTAACTCAAAGGTTATGAAGAACAAGGGTACCTGCGCGTGCTGCGCGTACTTGCACGCGCACAGGACCCGCTCCACCCCTCCGTGAGACCCCCATTGAGTGAACCGTGTGCCGCCTGAAATGAATTAAATTCCCGGCACCGGAACCCCTCCTTCCTAGCTTGATCAGGTTGGATAAAGTTTTGATTTCAAGCCATCGTTCCTCCTCGAGGCATTCACCGCTGTGGTGACACCACCGGTGCAACACTTTCAATTGTCGACACCTTCTATTACTTACCTTCCCATATGCTAAAGTTCATATGCTCACATTTGTCCTGAAGATGAACTCGAATAATTGAGTTCGAAACGTCGTCGACCTTACGCAACTTGAACCTTTTGTACTGATTTAACAAAGAAAATGGTTCACTATTGTTGCCAATGCGATGCTCTTTTTTAAAGCTCACCCTCACCTGCACGTCACGCTTGTTGTCACTAAATATGTGAGCACTTGAATTCATCTTGTGTATAATAAATAAGTGTCATATATTGACCTCTCCTGTCCCTTTTCTCTATATTAAGTATCATTCTCCCATATGAGTCTTTGTACCTATACTAAATCATCCGCCCTCCTAAGGGCTTCTCTCTGTTCTGGACCTTCATAGGCCATCCAGAACCGTTGTTCCCTTCTACATAACTCAAAGGTTAACCACAGCCTTAGCTAATAGACCAGGGGATTCAATTTTGCTAGGTCAGACATTATATTTAACCCGATATCATAGAACAAAGGAACAATGGGTGTGCTTGATGGAACTGAAACTAGGGATCTTATGAAACTATTCTCTGCACTGGCCAACTTGTATGAACCCTTCCAACCGCATAGTTCTGCTCCATGAAGGGGAGCATTTTGAGCATTTGGTCTGTAGGCTTCCAGTACAGGAGAAATTGAGCGCGAGCTGGTTTTAAAGTGCATCTGTGTGATGGCCTTAGACCTCTTTTTGATGAGTATGGGGTTCTTGTTTAGTTGGGGCACCCATCCAAATCTGTCAGACAATTTGATCACCAGATACTCAAAGCTATAGACTTGTTCCAACTTATTAAGACCAACCCTCATGGCCCACTTCCTTGGGGGGGTCAGTTCCAAAGGTTGGTAAACTCCGTTTTAGAAGCATTCAATTTTAACCGCCTTTAGTCGCAAAACGCCACAAATTAATCAAATATGTTTTTTAGGCCAATTAGGGTCTTGGAAATAAGTAATGAGTCATCTGCAAAAAGTAATATTGGAATCTTAGAACATTCCAAGGAGGGAGAGTCATTCAGAAAGCCCAGTAGGTGTGTAGCAACATCATTAACATACAATGATAAAAGTGTCGGTGCCAGCATGCATCCCTAGCAAACACCTCAAATTATCAGAATACGATCAATCAATTCACCTTAAGCACCACACCGCACTTGGGCGTAGTTATCATCACAAATATGTGCAATGAGTTTAACCAATTTAGAGGTAGCACCTAGCCCAGCAATAACACTCCAGAGCTTGTCCTGAGCGACAAGGTCAATGGCTGCACGTAGATCAACAAACGCCACATAAAGATTTTGTTTGTCTAACAGGATATGTTTCCAGTACATGATGACAAGCCAGAACACCTCGTCAACCGTGCTAGTTTTAGCAGGAAAGCCAACTTGTAGGGAGATATTATATCATGTTCATTCATCCAATCAAGTAGTTTGTCTAGAACATACATAGCAAAGATCTTCTGTAAATTATCGATAAGGCTCATGGAGAAGTAGATGCAGGGCATGCCGCCATTGCCTTTTGTATGGATTGGGATGACCTCCACCCTCTTACAAGTATCAGGGATTTTGTAGCCAGCTGGAATGGCATTAGACAGGAGATTGATATAGCTGGACCAAACAGTAGTCTCAGATTTCAGCAGGTCATCAATGATCTTGCCTGGGTCATGGCTCTTTGCAGGCCTAAACCGATCTATAGCTAGTCTAGTGTCAGAAAGACTGAAGATTACGTGACTGCTCATATCAGGGGTATCATCGCAAGTCAAGGCCATATCACAAAATCCTAGGGATAGATAAACAGTGTCAGCCTTGACATATAGAAAAGCGTAATTGTAAACCCATTTATCAGTCTTGATGTAATGTGAACCAGTAGGGGTTTTATAAAGACTTGTATGGGACACTGCTTTCCAGAATGTGTTATTTGTCCTGAACTAAGTCTTGCCACGCTTTATATTCCCAGGCTCTCATCATCTTCTCAAGTGTCTGTTTGTACTGATATCTGGCATTTTTAATTTCTGAACGAAAGAGTGATCTAATGTATGCTGCAATTTTATATTGACACAGGGAAGTTGGTTATGTGTAGCCTTTTTATAAAAACAACTTGTGGTATAACTCAACAGGGATCTCCATTATAGGAATACCCTCTTCAGGACATCCAACAGAATTTTTCATGTGGTCAGGAAACTGATGATGAATCTCAAACATCAGGTTCTGGTTGAATACAACTTTGGTCCAAGAGACTCATCTGTGAATATTTGAAAGCATTGGAAGGGGCACCTCTGTGTGGGTCAAGGCAAATGATCTGCCAAAGACAGCTCCTTTAAAAGTGGTAATCAGAGAGTTATGGTCACTATCAATGTGATTATCAATAATCATATCCTCAAGTAAAGGCCATAAGAGCAAATCGACAAGGACATATTGTTACTCCGTTAGACCCCTCTCTCGAAGGGTGGTGCCATCTCAGGGTCCGAATGAGCTCACCCATTGCAAGCTCTTAGGCCCCTATCCACCACAACTGAGGCTAGCTGAAGAGCTACAATAGAAATGTGTCTAAGTGGAGTACCAGTTAGTGTAAGAATATTCAATTTTTCATTCTCCTGCTCAATTAGGGTATTAATGCAGGTAGAGGGCTCATAGGTGGCATTAAAATCATCAGCAAAAATATTCTTAGCATACTTCTGCTGGGATTCAATAAGGTAATTCAAGAGCACTGCAATTGGCAAATTCATACCGGCTGTCACCGATCTTATATAAGCATTAAAAACTACCATACTTCAAGCCCGTAGAAAACTTAAGATAAATCCCCATTAAATCATGTGAGTCACTTTTAAGCATAGCTTGAGTACGAGGAGCAGAGTTTTTGATCAAACCCAATAACCGCCCAGAAGCACAGCCAAATTTCCGTGGTGGTATGGCCTCTATGCTGTTAGTGGTAAAACCATTGCAGCACACCCTTTCAGTAGACCATGCGACTTGGAATACGCACGCACATAACAACTTTCTATGGAGGAGCTCAACTCACCATAAAAAAGTTTTGAATTTGTACCAGCCAAGTTCCTGCAGATGACAGAAACATTGATTTTTGGGGAACTACCCTTGCTAAGTGATTTATCTCAAGGCAGTAGGAGGTGCCACTCTGAAAGGCAGGATATCTAATGAGTAGCTTCTCTTGTAAAGCCAAGCTATCCCAGTTCCATGAGTGGATTGGATTGGGCTTCTCGCACATCTCACCTGTGTTGGCCACAGTGATATTCTTTCATTAATCAGGGTGGAAAGACTGTTCTCATGATACAGGGAACTGGCAGTAATATAAGTGGATCCAAATTAGCACCATCCAAAGAACATAGGCTAACCAAAGGAGCAGCTGGAGCCACTTATGCTTGTAAAGGGAGAACAAGAGGCATTGTATCATTGCCTGTGTCAAGAACATCCACATTTTTTTGTGATACCCCCTTAAATCATTTCCCGCCACACATCTTCAATAGGGATTTCCCATCAGGTGCAGCTTTGCTTAATCATCAATTCTACTAATAAAGTTCCCTACTAAGGGCCGATTCCAGTTACGGACCTGCAAGTACGATGCAACCGAACCCTGTGAAATTGTGAAATGCAGGGTTGGAGCCCTTCCATCCAAAATGGGAATTGGCTCTTAAGAGTTTAATTTGATGTAAATCATTGGACAGGGCGATCAGTCCAACTCCCTCAGTGGAATTCATGTGGCAATAATCAGTAGCTTTCACAGTGGACAACACAACAACATGAACAATATTCACAGGGGATAGAGAGGGATGAGAACTGGGATTCTCTGGGGGTGCATACTTGTTGTGACAACAAATACTGGGATCTATAACAATTTTGGGGGAAAGGGGAACTTTCCCTGTCAATGGTAACACAACAGGGTCAGTGTTCTCAGCAGGGCCATTTAATCCAGTGGTAACCACAAATGTACCAAGCTTGGTTGAATAGTTGCCACCTTCCCTTTTGTGCTTAAACATTTCAAGCACTGCATTGTGGCCAGACATAGCTACCTGGATAGGCTCTCGTTACTTTAATATGTATTCAAGCTCTTCAGTGAGTGAGTCTAATCTATGCCATCCAGAGTACAGTTGGACCCAGCGCTTTTCTGTATTGTCTTGGGACAAGAAGGATCTTTGTTAGATTCTAAAGCTTTGCATTTTCCTATTTCAAGTTAGCAAAACAGTAATCGCTTGCTCACTTATAACACTGGTCAAAAAGAAATAAATGCCCACAAGGGTATAAACTTTGCAGTTGTGTGATAGTTAGTTTGTGTTTTGAATACCTGGCTTAACGGAGGACTTATCCAAGGGTGAGGGGAATATCAAAGAGAGTAGGCCATGCCTCTTCTTGTTGGTGATGGGCATGCTTAGGACAGCTTTTGGACTGGGCTTTGTCCTAGCTCAGCCCGTGTGCATCCCACACAGCAGGAGAGTTGTTGCCACTCAATGCACAGTGGGGACTACTTCATCAGCTCCTGGCAAGCAGCACCTCCAGGCACAAATGCTTATGGGGCACGAAAACCTCCCAAACACGCTACTCATTTTTTGCCCAGTCATCGGCACTTATAGCGCCGTGTGGGCTCCTCCTCTGGCTCCCAGCAAGAAGCACCTCTATGTGCAAAGGCTTATGGGGCCTGAAGTCATCCCCAAACAGGCTGTTTGTGTCCTCCCCAAGTCATGTGACCCAGAAACAGGCTGCAGCCACCAAGTAGATACGACAGGAACATGCCAGCTTTCTAAAAGTGAATATGACAGCTACAACAGTTCAAGAAAACAATTACATAAAAGCAACAACAAATTATTACAGTTGCACATAAATACATAAACATTTAATTAATCAATCAATCAATCAAGGAATTTGTAAAGCGCACTACATACCCGTGAGGGTCTCAAGGCGCTGGGAGCTGCTACTGATCGAAGAGCCAGATCTTGAGAAGTCTTCTGAAGGCCAGTAGGTCTTGGGTCTGTCGTAGGTTGGTGGAGAGGGTGTTCCAGGTCTTGGCGGCGAGGTGGGAGAAGGATCTGCCGCCGGCGATCGTTTTATGAATGCGGGGGACTGTGGCGAGGGCGAGGCTGGCTGAGTGGAGGCTGCTGGTGGGGGTGTAGAAGCTGAGTCGTCTGTTGAGGTTTGCTGGTCCGGCGTTGTGTAGGGCTTTGTGTGCGTGGGTGAGGAGTTTGAAGGTTATCCTCCTGTTGACGGGAAGCCAGTGTAGGCCTGTCAGGTGGGGGGTGATGTGGCTGCATCGGGGATGTCGAGGATCAGTCGTGCCGAGGCGTTCTGGATATGTTGCAGCCGTCTCAGGAGCTTGGTTGTAGTTCCTGCATAGAGGGCATTTCCGTAGTCCAGCATGCTGGTGACGAGGGCCTGGGTGGCGGTTTTTCTCGTTTCGGAGGGGATCCACTTGAAGATGCTGCGGAGCATTCGGAGGGTGTTGAAGCAAGATGCAGAGATGGCGTTGACCTTGGTCATGGAGAGGGTGGAGTCGAGGATGACCCCCAGGTTGCGTGCGTGGTCGGTGGGTGCTGGAGCTGTTCCCGGGGAGGTAGGCCACCAGGAGTAGTCCCAGGCTGAGGGGGTGGAGCCGAGGATGAGGACCTCCGTCTTGTCAGAGTTTAGCTTCAGCCTGCTGTCCTTCATCCATTCGGCGACGGCCTTCATTCCCCTGTGGAGGTTGGCTTTGGCGGTGAGAGGGTCTTTGGTGAGGGAGATGATCAGCTGGGTGTCATCGGCGTAGGAGATGATTTAAAGGCTGTTCTTAAAAACAATGTAATTATAAACCACAACAGAAATCATGTAAAAAATCATAGAAAAAGTAGCCATAATAAATAAAAAAACTATTATTACTGCAAAATCAATTATTGCTAAAAGGACAACTATACAAAATCACAATTGAACAATACACAAATTGTGGTCGCACAGTTAAACAATAAATATCAATTGAAGACACACGTGTACAGTGTAAACAGAGGAAAAATGGAAGATGAAAGAATGTTAAAACAAAGACAAGTCCCAAAGATCACAGAAACAACAATTGGAATAAATGTTTCCTCTTCAATAAATGCCAGGGACAGGTATCAGTGCTTCTTCCACCTATGTACTTTATAGGGTCATTATCAGGACAGACAACAACATTTTCAACAACCAATCAAAATGATTTGTACAGTTGGAATCAAATGTATTCAGATGTAGTCAGAATATGGAAGCCAAAAGAATTCCAGCCGTAAAAGTTCAGGCACACATATACAAATCACAGTGTCCCTGGGGTCTTTATGCAACCTTAAAGCTGGCAACCTCAAAATTCCAATGTACAAAGCTTAACTCTGTCGATTAAATGATGATGCAGGCCTTCAATGCTTTTTAAAACTGGCATATTCAAAATAGTAACTTAAAATACAACTTTATCATTAAGGAGAAAGAGGTGACAGAGGTGCAGAAGGAGGTAAGAGAACTGCAGAAGGAGGCAAGAGAGGTACAGAAAGAGGCAAGTGAGGTACAGAAAGAAGCAAGATAAGTGCAGGAAGAAGCAACAGAAGTGCAGAAAGAGGGAAGAGGGGTAAGAGAAAGAGGCAAGAGAAGTGCAGAAATAAGCAACAGACTTGCAGAAAGGGGGAAGAGAGGTGGAGAAAGAGGCAAGAGGAAGCACAAAGATCAAGAGAGGTGCAGAAAGAAACAAAAGAAGTGCAGAAAAAAGTAACAGAGTTGCAGAAAGAACCAACAGAGGTGCAAAAAGAGGCAAGAGGAGTGCAGAAAGAGGCAGGAGGGATGTGAAAAGAAGGAAAAGAGCTGCAGAAAGAAGCAACAGAGGTGCTGAAAGACGCATGAAGGGTGCAGAAAGAGACAAGAGAGGTGCAGAAAGAGGGGAGAGGGTGTAGAAGCAGGTAAAAGGGGTGCAGAAAGAAGCAGTGAGATACAGAAAGAGGAGATACAGGTACAGAAAGAAGCCAGTGAGGTGCAGAAACATGCAGGAGAAGTATTGAAAGAGGCAACAGAGGTGCAGAAGGAGGTAAGAGAACTAAAGAAAGAGCCAAGAGAGGGGCGGCAAGAGGTAAGTTAATTGCAGAAAGAAGCAACAGAAGTACAGAAAGAGGGAAGAGGGGGTAGAGAAAGAGGCAAGAGAAGTTCAGAAATAAGCAACAGACATGCAGAAATGGTGAAGAGTGGTGGAGAAAGAGGCAAGAGGGGTGCAGAAAGAGGTAAGAGAGGTGCAGAAAGAGGCAGGAGGGGTGCAGAAAGAGGGAATAAGGGTGCAGAAAGAGGCAAGAGGGGTACAGAAAGAAGCAACAGAGGTGCAGTAAGAGGCAAGAGAGATGCAGAAATAAGCAAGAGTGGCTTGCACATCATTAGTACCAATTTAACAACCACATTTAGCAATAAGTAACATTTGACCATTCTAGATTTGCAAAGGGCCTTCCACCACTCTGTAACACTTGCCGCTACATTTTTGGTAACGTTTGAGCCATTTGAGCTAGAAACAAGGGTTTTTTGGTTCAAATCTGCAGATTAGGGAGCAGAGGATGGATTATGTGAATAATGCTGAAAATGTATAATTGTGCGAAAGTCGGTGCAGCCAAACAGTCGCATAATTCCAGTGTCCCTGCTCATACCTCTAACTAGGTCCACAAGTTTCCTCAGTGCTTCCTTCTTTTTTTGTCTCACTGAGTCCATTGTTGGGCTTCTATGGAAATGAGAAAACCTAAACCTAAGGTTACCACTCCACAACACAGTATACCATACCCCATAATTACTCTCCATAACACATAATCCCACTCTACATAATTCCTATACACTAAATACCACATACTTTCTATCCACATAATTTCACTGTACGACATACTACATTATTCAACTACACACAACGTACATCCACCCCACTCCAAAAAACATTAGTAAAAAACTTTACATTTACAACACCAATAGATCTAACTCTAGCAAATGTGAAACCTATTATATTGCAATTGCTTCTTTAACTAGTAATCACGTTTGCAGAGTGGTGGAGAAAGGGTGCTGGGCCTCCAACCAGCGCTCGGGAATTCTGCTGCTTAGGACTTACAGGAGGTACCAGGAGGGCTTCTTGGCCCCAAAGTCCCTTAGGAGTAAAGTGAACTTCATCCCCAACCCGTAGTCTGGCAGGAGGAGAAAGGGGGGTGTGGCCTCCAAAGACGTCTTAGCAATCCCACTGTGTGGGACCTACTGGAGGTAACAAGAGGGGTAGTTGGCCCCCAAGGAGATCCTTGGGGGCCAACTACCCCTCCTATCACCTCCAGTAAGTCCCACACAACATCATTGCTAAGCTGTCATAGCAGTCCCTGCCCCCTTTGCCACCACTCTGCATACAAGCTCCCGGGCACGCTCTTGGGTGTGGATTGAAGTCCCTTTCGCTGCTGGGGGTCCTTAGGGGCAACTAGCCTACCTCTTACTTCCAGTAAGCCCCACATAGTGGGATTGCTGAGAGGTGGACACAGGCCATGCCCCCTTTCTCCACCACTCTGTAAACACACCTCTTGGTTGGGGGATGAAGTCCCCTTGCCTCCTGAGGGTCCCTGGGGGTCAACTAGCCCTCATGTTATTTCTAGTAAGCCCCACACAGCTGGATTGCTGAGATGTGGTCCCCTTTTTACACTACTCTGCAAACACGCCTCCTGGTGCTCTGGTGCTCGGGGGATGAAGTCCACTTTATTCCTGAAGTCCTCAGGACACAAGAGGACCTCATCTCCCCACCAGCAGTGCGCCAAGAGGTGCGTTTGCAGAGTGGTGTAAAAAGGGGCATTGCCTCAGACCACCTCTCAGCAATCCCACTGTGTGGGGCTTACTGGAGGTTCCTGGTGGGCTAGTTGGCCCCCAGTGACCCTCGGGATTCAATGGGACTTAATCCTCCAACTTAGAACGCATCAGGAAGCTTGTTTGCAGAGTGGTGCTTGAAGGGGGCCGGGCCTCTGGCAAGGTGCCGTATTTCTTTTTTTGGTTTTGTTAGAAGGGGGGCTGTGTGGCTCCCCTTCTTTTACTATTTTATCTGGCCCCGGGAACCCCATCCCGCGGGCCTGGCCACCCTTTTTTTTTATTTGGCAGGAGGGCCACGTGGCCCACCTCCTGAGGCCAATTATGACCCCAGGCACCCATTCCCCCGTGGCCTGGCCAGCCTTGTTTTAAAAAAAAGAATTTTGAGGGTGGCCATGTGGCCCCCCTCCTGAGGCCAATTATGGACCCGGGGCCCCATTCCCCGGGGCTGGCCTCCATCCCTCCCCTCAGTGGAGGCCCATTGCCCCCACAGTCCCTGCTAGCTCCCCGCCTCCTGCCGGACCCAGCATTGCTCTTGGGCAAGGGGAGCTACTAACAAGCAGCTCCCCTTGCCCAAAAGCAATTCTGCTTTGCTTCTTGGAAGCAAGAGCAGGTATGTGCTCGCTCCCAAGAAGCAAAGCAGTGTTTGATGTGACAGGGCTGGAGCTGTGCTCTCGCCCTGCCATGGCAAACGGCAATGTCCCGGGGGTGGGCACCCCGGGACATTGCAGGAGCTGGCCTTGGGGGTGGCGGTCCCCAGGGCCATTGAGGGCTTCAGGAGGGGAGCCACGTGGCCCCTCTCCCTACATTGGCATAGCCCTGGAGAGGTGGTGGTCCCTTGGGCTTGGGAGGCCCATGAGGAAGCCCCGGGGAGGTGGTAGTCCCTGGGACTTAGGGGGTCTGTGAGGCCCCCACCTCAAAAATTTTAAAGCCCTGGGGAGGTGGCAGTCCCTAGGCAGCGTGGGGATGTTTGGAGCCCCCCCCACGCATTTTATTTCGAGCCCCAGGGAGGTGGCGGTCCCTGGGACTGTGGTGGGCTGCATTCTTCCGCGCAGAATAAACCAAGCCCAGGGGAGGTGGTGGTCCACGGGGTTTTGGGGGCCCCCGCGGTCCCCTGCATATAATTTCCCCATTGCCCCCAGGACCTGGCCCACGCTGGGGCTCAAAGAAACACGCTTTGTTTTTTTTTCTCAGGATTCGTGCACTCAGCACAAATTCTACTGTTTAACAAAAAAATGCTTTTTTGGGCCTGGGCGTCAGGGCGTTTCTACCCTGCCCCTTTTTCTTGTTTTAATATTTTTTTACTGTTTTGTCACAAGATGGCTGCAAACACTTCCTGGTTTGGAGTGTTGGCAGCCAATCAAAATGAAGCTTGTGCTCGGGAGGATTTGCGGCTCTTCCTCGGTGCTCAGATATCAATATTTTAATTTTTTAACACTAGACATCAGGAATTACATTTATGCAGTATGTTATGGGGGGAGCAGGCCTCCTGGCAGCCCAATACAATTTCTGCCTTCCAGGGGGAAGATAGGGTTATTTATCCCTCCAATCTGGCCCCCCTTGGGGGCAGAAAGCCCACTAAACACCAGACATATAAAAAAAGAGCCTAATATTGTTCCACTTGTAACGGTGAATGGCTGCACTTGTTGGGCTTGGGTAGGCTGCCATCTGGGAAACCTACCAAACCTACCTACAGTAGATTAAATGAATCTACGTCAAGACATATTCGTAGATGCAACTAACTATAAACATATAAGGTTTTCATTCCGTAAACGAAAAATAGAGAATGTTTTACGTGAACCACTTTTCCGCTATTAGTCCCGTAATCAGGTGGGGGTGTTTAACACGTTTGTTTACCTAGGAGTACTTAAGATTATGACATTATACATGTAAACATACTAGATAAGGGAAGGTTGTTTACCTAATAGAACATTTATCAGATAAGATTATATCTAACAAGACTGTGACTAATGGGTCACATATAGTTAAAAGTGAGAAACATTGTACTGCTACTATGTAGCATTAATTCTTGCTTTATGTTCCTCTCTTCTATTTACCATCAGTAAAAAGATTCTGTTCCTATACAAAGAAACAGATACCATGGGATTCTGTCCATCCATCTGTAGAAATCACATGCATTATTGGCCCCGTCAGAACTAATTGGGATATAGCGAATCAATCGCTGGAATTGTCCATCACCCAACAATCGATAACATTAGTGGCTGTTTATACAGCCCAAAGGTAATAATGTCACACTCTTCTCAAACTTGCTATACTCCCTCACAGTCTAAAAATAAGGGGTATAGTAGATACTAATATTGTGATCTCTTCATAGTTGCAGTCGAAGTAAGTCTGAGAGCTACCATGGGAACCACGTACACCTTCATTGGTGAGAAGGTTTCTCAGCCCTATACTACTATCAATACACCAGATCTAATCCGGGAGCATGAAGCATGTTGATCTTTTTGTCAGTTATAGATAAGTGCTATCCTGACATTTTCAATTCAGCATGAGGGCTCCACATCTCTTAATGTGAAGGAGGGATATAAGATGTAAACATATTTACCTCTTTTAACAATAGAAACACATAACTGCAATGTTTCAAATTCTGAACCCTAAAATTAATAGGGTGTCTTTTCTCAAAAACTGATCCTATTATTATTTCCTTTAAGTCACTTGGAGGTACGTTGAAGGATTTCTATCCTTTTGCTTTTATTCTTTTTCTCACTATGGAGTAGTAGTCACTATTAGCTATGATTAAGTAAATTATCTCATTAAGGGTGCCACAATTGATATCATTCCCTTTGCTTTCAGATTCCCTATTACCCTCCGCTGTAAAAATATTGAAATGGAGAGGTCCTGAAGAAGATGGATTAAAGTAATTCCTATCCACTGAAATGTACGTTGGCCTAATGGATTCCCAGCTGGCAGCATAATCATGGACACTAATGACGGGCTCTTCCCATGATTTTAGCGTTGCATGGCATTCCAAGTTGGGACCTGGATATATATGATGTGTGAATGTGTGAGTACGGCATGAAAGGCTGTGATGGGATATACTGAGGTGTGGTGTGATGTGATGTGAGGGTGATCACAATATGGGGACATGCATAATTATGCCTATTTTGTGTGCAAATGAAGGATTTATAAGATGTTGAATTATACACAAATTGAATTGTATATATGAGTACAAAAGAAATTTAGAAAAAAATGTTTTACTCTTTCCTAAAAAAGATAATAATAAACAAGGATGTAAATAAATTGAATATTGTTGTATCTCTTGATTCCTACAGCAAAGGGTAGCCCAGCAAGCTAATAGTAGCCATTGACAAATTGATATAGGATGAGTGAGAGTGTTTTTCAGTTCGTACTAATGCATCAAAACACTTTTTGGCTTATGCTAGCAGGAATTTGTCACAGATGGAACATGCTTATTCACAATCTGAAAAAGAAATCCTCACTGTGGTGTGGGGGTGTGAGCATGTTCATGTGTTCCTGAATGGAAAGCACCTCACAGTTGTCACTGATCACTAAGCATTACTCACCATTTTCGACAATCCTAAAGCCAAGATGCCTCCTCACATTAAGAGGTAGGGGTTGATACTGCAGGAGTGTGATTATACGATTATGCATTCCCAGGAAAAGATCAAAACCCTGCTGACATCTTCTCGTGTGTATCAATACCGTGTCATGGCACCACTTCTAAAGTGGCTGATGCTTATGCTCACTTAATCGTAAAATCCAGTAGCCTTGATGCCATATGATTGGAACAAATCTTAGCTGCCAGAGATTTGCTAATACTCAATGACATTATTACATATCAATCTTGGAGAAACATACTCGACCTCTTCATGATGATCTTAAATACCAAGGGGCAGATTTATGTTCCATGGCGCATCCCTGCCAATCAGCATGGATGCGCCAGGGAAGATGCGTCACGCAAGTATGCCCTTGCGCCACCGCAGATGCGCCGCATCGTGGCGCAAGGACAAGCAGATACGTGACGCATCTGCCGGTGTAAGGTTGGCGCAGTGCTGAAGTTGCGTCGCAAGCGCGACGCAACTCCAGCACTGTTCCAACCTACCCTATCCCTAACATGGTGCGTCAAGCCTTACGCCTGCTTCAGGCAGGCGCAGGGTTTTGACGCATCAGCGTTGGGAAAGTGACTCAGTGAAATCTTATAGATTTCACTGAGTCACTTTTCAGGGGCGTTCCTGCGACGGAACGCCCCCCCTGTGTAGCAACGCCCACATGAAACCTGACGCAGGTTTCATGTGGTGCAGGGCTTTACACCGTGACGCATCTCCATAGATGCGTCACAATGTAAATGGGGCGCAGCATGGTGCAGGGTTTACGCCGCTGATGCGTCACAAAAGTGACGCAACGACTGCGTAAAAGGGGCGCAAGTCCCTCATAAATCTGCCCCCAAAAATTCAAAAATGTGCAGGAAGAATTTTCAGTTACCCCGGAAGGCATTACTTTTTAGGATCAAGAATTGTCATACCTGAGAGCCTGCGACAACAAGTCATTGCACTGGCACATGAGGGACATAGTGGAGTTGTTGCTGCTAAACGGACTCTATTGGACAAATTGTGGTTCCCTCATCTTGATGAAAGAGTTGAAAAGGAATTAAGGGCATGTTATTTATGCAACTGCTTGTCATCTGAAACAACTCTGAATCCACTAAACATGTCTTATTTTCCAAAACAAGCTTGGGAGAAGATTGCAATAGATTTTTTGGGACCCCTGACCAATGTTCCCTCTAATTTATTTCCTCTGTGTGCGGCAATGTAACGTCTCTGTGCACTGCAGCCAAGGCTATGGGCACCAAGAAACTGACCATGCATGCAAGAGTTACCAGGATTTCCACTTTAGGCCAAACAGGCATATACCCACATGTTTCTTTATTTGCATTTGTTACGCTAAACAGGTTTACAAACCTGCATTGTGTGTTAGTCCTTCTGTGGTGCAGCTTTTCCCTGGCATTAATGCTACATGAGAGGTAGAGCTACGCAAGACTGAAAATTCATAGGAAGGGTTGAGCCAGATACAATACTTTAGAATATCCCAAATGAAATGATACAGCAAGTGGCATGCAAAAAATATGACAAAGACTCTTTCAACTTATAAAGAGGTTATTTTATTGTTCAGAGTTGAATTTGAATGTATTCATAGTATAATAGGTGATAGCAAAGCAAAATGAGGATGACAAACTTTGACACCATAGGAATTGCGCAGCAGAATGCCACAACCCTAAAACCTGACACCTAACTGTTTCATTGCACTGAATATGCAGCATCAGATTGTAACCCTAACAACCATTCTTCAATATCACATCAGGTTCCGGATACCATAACGATGGGATTTTTCAGTTACTACATTAGGTATAACACAACAATGGGACCTAAGGCTGAAACTAGTCAGACTATTGGCTTCGCTAATGTTTTTTAGCTGGATCAAACAAATGAATAGCAATGATTTTATTAAGATAATATGAACTGAAAATATCTGCCCTTCACACATATATTTTTTGACCCCACAGCTATCTGAAATCTTCAGTATGCATATATCACACGTCATCTCTTCTTGTGCACCTTTTTTTCACTCTCTCCTGAACATCCTTCATTTCACTTCCTCTACTTCAACACCTCACACACACATAAACACACACATCACACACACACTCACCTGCTGCAAGTGCTGCATTTTGCTTCACTTTGGTAATGTCTTAGTTGGAAAGTTGTGTATCTCTTGCAGCCATTTTTTCACGGTTAGAAATACCATGTATGTTATTTTCATACATTTCTTAAAGCACACGTGTACCCAGGGGTGTCTTGGCACTGAATCAGCATAGCAAACACGTAGTGAGAAGGATACTCGATACTAGTTGTTAAACAGCCAGCTGTGCAGCACATTTCTGAAGGTTAATAAGGAAGAAGCAGCTCTGATGTTAAAAGGTAATGCATTCCAGCGTTTAGGGGCTTATAGGGTAAAGTAACTACCACCCCAATTAAGTCTTATGATCTGGTGCTGGTGACCTTCAGAGAGTCTTTGAATCACAGGTCCCTACTGGGTTCATACCATGCTAGGGAACATTTAAGATGATCAGGGCTGAAGTTGTGGAGAGCTTTGTAGGTAAGAGAGAATATTTTAAATTTAGTTTGATTACCTAAATATAACCAGTGGAGTCCTTTAATGGCTTGGGAGACTGACTGGAATTTCAGAAGGCCAAGGAGGAGTCTAGCAGCCGTATTCTGTATAGTTAATTCAGATGTTGCTTTTGGAGATTTAAGCACAGTCCAATGGAGTAATCCAGTTTTGTAAGAATTATCAAGGTGATTACTGTTTTCCTTGAGTTGGAGGGAATAAGGGGACTGATTTTCCTGGTGATTCTGAGGGTGTTGAAGCTTGAGGAAATGACTGAATTGATGTGTTCACTAAAATGTAACTTATTAAGATTTTAAGGTTTCATGCTTTTTGGGCTGGGGATGGGGGTGCTCCTAGTTCTGTGATCCAGCAAGTGGGATTCCAGAATTGTGGATTATTACCAAAGAGGATGACCTCAGTTTCGTCCGAGTTCAATTTAAGGCAATGTTTGCCCATCCAATTGATGATAGCTCTCATGCAGTTGTGAAGTTGGAGGTTAGTGTGGTTAAGGTTGTTGGAGGCAGACAATACGACTTGTGTTTCATCAGTGTAAGACATGGGTGAGAAGCAAAAGAAGCTGATAAGGGATGTTAATTCAGTGACGTAGATGTTATAAAGTAAAGGGCTGAGTGAGGACCCTTGAGAGACCCCACAAGGAAGAGAGAATGGTCTGGATGTGACGTTGTCCAACATCACTGAATATTCTCTGCCCTTCAGGAAGGACCATAGCAAGGCAAGAGCTTTGTTATTGATGCCAATGTGCTTAAGGCGAAGGATCAAAGTGGAATGATCCACTGTATCGAAGGCCGCCGCTAAGTCAAGAAGAATGAGGGCTGCCTGCCTCCCTCATCTAAGATGGTTCTTAACTCATCTGTGGTTTTGATTAATGCGGTCTCTGTGCTGTACTCAGCCATAAAACCAAATTGTGTGGAGTCCAATAGATGATTAGATTGGATAAATTGCGTCAGTTGAGTATCTATAATTTGTTTATTAGCTTTGCTGGAAAGGGCAATCTGAAAATAGGAAGGTAGTTGGCTGGATTTTCTGGATCCAGATTGGGCTTCTTAAGAAGTGGAAAGATAGAGGCCTTCTTCCACATGGTGGCAAAAATCCCTGTAGCAAAAATCCCATTAAAGATGTTGGTCAGGTAGGGAGCTATAGGTACAGGGATCTGTTTGAGGATGGAGGGGGGGCACGGGTCATAGGGAGATCCGATTTTCGTAAATTGGATGATCTTGAAAACTTTTGGAGGGATAGTGGGGTGAATTCACTAAGAGTGCTGCTACCCAAGTCATAGTGAGCTGTTGAAGAGTTCTTACTGGAGTCAGCAGGGCTTGATGAAATTAACAGATTATATATTTGACCTACTTTGTTGCAGACATGCTGGGCTATCTTTTCACACTCTGTGATTTGTACGTAGGCCAAAATTGGAGGTGAATGTAGTCTGAAAAGTTTTAGGACTCCCTGACAGGCACTGTGAGAAACTGGCACTGCATTCTGCCTTACGTACAAAGCTCTCAATCATGTACCATCATAATCACACACACCCATTGTTTTTACTTAATAAGCCACAGGGCTGCAACTCAGTGAACAGCATGTCATATAGTGCATAAGAAACTGCAAATTCAAATTTGTAAAACCTCATCCTCTCAAGTAATGCACAATGAAATGATGCATGAAGCATTCATGCATCTCAGCATAATTTGTGAAAAATGGGCTGGTAATGGAGTGACTGTTGATGTAAGAATGTGTGTGCTGTACGTTTCCAAAACATGTGGATTTTTTATTGTCTGTACTGTACAGTGATTATTATTACTTCTACATTTATAAAAGCAAACTGTGTTTGTCAATGAAACTAATGGAAAGCTTTAAACCAACCAAGCCTGAACCAAGAAGAGGTAGGCAAATATTTCACACCTGCTCAGACAGTGGTGCTGCAGTTACACATAATGTTAGTGTTATCTGTGCGTGGTCCTGAGGAAATCCACGTTCCTGTAAAAAATGCAGTCCTCCATCTTTGCTAGCAATGGCACATATCTAAGGTTTATGCATTTTTTGGAAAGACCAGGTAAACACCGGTAGCATAGAAATTATGCCATGGGCTCTGGTGCAAGCAAGGAAAATGGCTCTTCTGACTGTTGTTGGGATAGGACAATACAGAAATGTACATGATTTGTATGGTCCCTGGTGCCACTAAAACTGCTGCACCAATGGTAGCTACTTCCCTGGTACTACCATCAGCGCATGCCCACTACATGGAAAACAGTGAGCTGGGGCCTCTAAAAGAAAATTATACAATTAGTGTTGTGCCGACATGTAGCTTCCATTGGTGCAGCAGGTGCAATGGCCAAGGGCCAAGGTCCGAGGGCCCACTGAATGCTGACTATTGCTGTATTTCATAGTTCAAATACCCATTTAGTGGCTGATTTGTACAAAGTGAAACTAGAAAAGCGATTGATCACGGCTTTCTCACATAACCAAATTGTGTGACCTTCGGCAAATAGTTTATTTCAGCAATATGCCATTTTCTTCATTATCGTATATGAAAGCACCTTTAAATAGGTGAGTTCAGCATGAGAGGCATACAAACATATTGTTTTGATTTACTAGACTATAATGTTGCTCTCTATACAAGAATGTGGGCCACATACAAGGTGCACATAACAACTCACTTTCTTCAGTTCACAAACCACATTAGTACGATGTAAGGGAAAGAATGGTTCTACTTTTAAAAACTTACTTTTAATCAGTGTTGTGCACTGATATAATATATGTTAATGCCAAAGTTCAGCGTGTGAAAGAAAGGTGGATTTTTGTATTTTGGAGAGGCTTTATCTTATTTTAGGTGATGTTTGCTGCAAGATTAATTGCAAGCATTTCAGGGCTCAGCTTGTAAAAGGGGCCTCTGCACTGATGCACTAAGAACTATCAGGCTGATCTTTATTCACAAGCATTAGCAGTCCCTTCCTAAACACGAACAATGCACAGAGCACTTTAAACTTAACATTACTTCCAGGCATTCGAGTAATGCCAATTGATGCATGGCAGTAAAAAAATACATTAATCAGAGACGCCATTGCTGCCTGTATATGGCTGTAGCCGTCGCCAATTTCAGCTAAACTTAATAAACAAATGGCATGTGCGCAGCTTGAGACCAGCCCTTAATGTCCTTCAGAATAATTCTTAACACCCCATCAACCCCCTGCCCTCCTCCAATCTTCCTCACACCTCTCGCTGGCACATTGAATCGATCCCTGCCCCCACAACAAACATCAAAGTTTCTTTCAGCCCACGGTGCAGTCCCACTCAATCGATTACGGTCAGCCCTGCTTGTGACCCTCTTCATCCATCCACCCCTGCCTGCACGGCCTCTTCCACAGTGAGCTGCTTATCACTTCTCCACACGATATTGCCTCCGCTTCTCCCTGTGCTTTTCCATCGCGGAAGTGACCGTTTTTTAATGCAGCTTACGTTATTTAAAGCAGCTGCAAAAGGTCCCTTGTGTAATCAGGAAGTGTGCGCGCTTCACACTACAGACTGCGTGCTCGGGTAAGTTAGAATGCGCGCCGGCGCACGCGCGCACCTTGCAGAGAACACTGCCCCTGACAATGGTCATCATCTACTAGTAGTCTTTGATGAATATTCCTGTTTTCACCTTCTGGAAGATCTGTGATCAACCACTCACGACAGAGTCATTAAGAGACTAGAAAGTATTTTTGCAACCTGAGGTGTTCCTTCGAATTTGAAATCTGACAATAGCCCACCTTTCAATAGTCGAGAATTTAATGATGTTCTCACTCACCTAAATGTTAAGCATTAGAAATGCACACCTCTCTTGCCTCAGATGAAAGGTGTTGTCAAGCAATTTATGAGCACCTTCAAGAAGAATGTTCAGTGTGCAGAGCTGGAAAGAATTGAACGAATGTCACTTCTTCACTCTACTCTTCATGTTTATAGTTCAACTCATTCTACCACAGATGAAACCCCTGCCAACTTAGGGGGTGATTAGGATGGCGGGCGGATCGCCACCGCTGGCCCGGTGGTGTCGATCCACCCACCATCCCAACCCGATTTACCCACCGCCATAATTAATATGGCGGGGGCTTTCGCGGGGGACACAAAGTGTGTCCGCCGCTTTTCTGCCGGTCGGCAATTGTTCCGATTGCCGGCCAGGCGGACTTGGGCCTTATATGGTGGTGGTGCCTAGCGGGCACTGCCATCTATATTAGTATGTGTGTCTTTAAAGGCCGTTGCCGCCATGGAAAGGCTGGTGGGGAATTGCTTTGGGGGCCTGTTGCAGGCCCCAGGTCGAGTGGGGGGGTAGGGAGCTGCACAACATGGCACTTTGGCATTGCGGCAGGTTCTACTTACAGCAGCACCCGCTGCAATTTTGCGGAATGCGACCACCAGGGTGGCTGTTGCATCCTAATTAGCGGTGCGGGACCGCCATATGTCTGGCGGCTGGTCCCAGCACTACTAGGGTGGCGGGCGGATCCTAATAACCCCCCAAATGTTTGGGAGGCCCATGGGTATCAAATTGCCACACTGGACCACTGAAAGATCTATTGACATTTATAATCTTTGCACTACTGATTAGTCTCACAAATGCAAAATGAAGACCTGTGTGGATAGACACTGCTGTGCTAGGAGCACTGTGTTCAAAAGAGGAGACAAAGTGACTGTCAGGCAGAAACGGGAACTCAAGTCTTGTGCACCTTTTGATACTGACCCACTGAGGGTTGTGACTAGCAAAGGACACATGGTGACTCCTCATCGTCCTGAAGAGTACATCACAACATACTCTCCTTACTTTGAAAACCTGCCTGAAGGTTCATTGACTCCAGACGTTTAGAGTGAGAACCTACCATTGGTGAGTCAGGAGAGACCAAAGACTGCATCAGTGCCTCTGTCACCTGTGACACCCACGGATGCCTCTCTTTTGTCTCCTCAACCCCACACAACGAGATATAGAAGATTGATTTGAGCACCTCGAAGACTCATCGAGGAGTTATGTTTATATGTATTTTTTGGAGGCATTTTATATTTTAAAAGGGGGAGATGTAGTGTTGTGTATGACAGAGATAGAGGGACCCCTCTGGTCCTTGGCATACTCCATAGAATATTGACGAAAGTGATTGGGTGCGGTGAAGAAAATTCATGACGTAGTACAGGCAATGAATGGTTACACTCTGAAGAATGAAAACGTGTAATACTGAGCTCCGTTTGTGGGATGACCTGGGCTGGGAAGGTCACCACCTTCTGTGGGAAAAAGTTATGTAGTCCTAAGCGCAAGCTACCCCAAATAGCCAAAAAGTGCTCAGCACTATTGGAGAACCCCCAGCAGTTGAGGGGTTAATTAGTCAGGTCCTTCTGCATCCCCCTGCGATGCAGAATTTTATGAACTAATCAAACAGTGCATATGTCGGTTTGTAGGATACTATTCCATTTGCAAAACGCATGTGCGGAATTTGGAACCATGTTATGAGAATGAAATTATACAGCAGGGCCCTAACCTTCAAAAGGAGATCGATGTCAATCGTTTTCACTCCTTGTTTGTGGTACCACCTGGTGTAATTATATCGTGAAGTGTTCTCCTATTTGTATGGTCATCAGCCAAACAGTGTACAATCTCTACTATTTAGCCAGCAGCTGGGTAAATAGTAAATTGTTTCTGCTATTTGCAAAGCCGCTGGCCAAAAAGTGCAGAATCTCTACTATTTAGCCAGCGATCAGGTAAATTGTTAAGTTTTCTGCTATTTGTATGGCATCAGCTGACCAGTGCAGAATCTCTACCATGTAACCAGCTGGCTGGTAAAGTGGGAAGTTTTTTCTCCTGTTTCTATGGCTGCCAGCCGAACACTGCAGAATGTCTACGATCCAGTCAGGGCTGGGTAATTCAATGAAGGTTTTCTGCTATCTGCATATCCCACAGCCAAACAGTGCAGACTGTCTTCTATTCAGCCAGCGACCGGGAAAATAGTGAAGGTTCTCTGCTATTTTCAAGGACACTGGTCAGATAGTAAATATTTTCTACTATTTAACTAGCAACCGAGTAAAATTCACTATTCACTAGTGGCTGGGTAGAAATCCACTACCTAAAGTGATAGTTATGTGAAAAGAGGCAGAGTCTCTTTATGTGACTTTAATATCAGCAGTCAATAGAGAGACATAGAGGTAGATTGAACATTACACAATAATGAAAATGAGAGGGCGGTGACGTATGTAAGTCTGAGCCCGCTGACAGCGTTATGGTTCGGATTCATGGGGACATGCTGTGACTCTAAAGCAGTAGTCATGTAAAAGTTCTGTGCACCATGCCATGAATCTGAATTTAGTGACGCCTTATGATTCTAAAGGCCTGCTATCACTTTGAACCAGCCAAACGTGCTGAGGTCAGCAGGAATGCTATCAATGTGAACACCTTAAGCTAATGCAACTGGTGTTGAAGTTACCAGCTCTCTCAATTTGGAGTCTACAGCATGCTTCTATTTCTAGTGGGAACAGCGCGGCGCTGAAACTGGTGAGTAGTGATTCTCAGAGGGAATGAAAAGCTCTCACTCTAAAACTGAGGAAAATGACATGTTATTAAACCACTCAAATATACAGTGAGTATGATAATTGTTGTTTGGATTTTGTATAATTCCTGAAGTGCTGCAGATGCCATGACCCTACAAATGGTGAGCATTTTGTAATTTGAAACCGGAGGGTACACCATCATTCTGCAAATAAAAGGGTGGAAATTTCATAAGTCAGAAATTTGTGAACATTCTTCGATTCTGAAACTGACAGCCATGACACAACCTGACGTGAAGAGACTTGCAATGATGCCTGAGCAGAATGCCTTCATTCTTGAAACTGGGGAATATTGTAAAATTGCTACACCTGGAGGCATGATTCTTAAACAGGTGCACCAGTCATGTTTTTGAAACTACAAGACATGCCATGCTTCTGAAACCTGAGTGCTAAACATGCCACAGAAAGGAGAAAGCTGATTTTGCCTTCGGTGTACTGTTAGGGGAAAAGTCGTACTTCTATTAAGCCATAAATGTTCTTTTTTGATCCCCTCAAATCCATTTGGTTCTTTTCATGGTGAAAACATTAAGGGGCTCATTATGATGTTGTGACATTCGCCACCGCCGAGCTGGCGGTTGGGACCGCCACAACATCATAACGAGTGAAACCCCCCGCCATATGGCGGGGGGGTTTGCGGCGGATGCAAAGCACGTCCGCCGCTTTTCCGCCGGTAGGCAATCGTTGCGATCGCCGGCCGGGCTGACTGGAGCACAAATATGGTGGTGGTGCCTACCAGGCACGCCATCCATTTTAGCATGGGTTTACACGAAAGCCTTTCCATGGCGGTGATGCTGCCATGGAAAGGCTGGTGGGAATTGCTTTGGGGGCCCGTTGCGGGCCCCCGGGGAGGTGGGGAGTTGGGGCCCTGCACTTGGGGGTACCTATGGTACCCCGCTACATTGCCATGCTCAAGGTGGCAGTCACCGCAAGGTGTCTGTCACATTGTGCATGGCAATGCACAACATGCCTCTTTGGCATTGCGGCGGGTGCTGCTTACAGCAGCACCCGCCGCAATGTTAAAGATGCGGACTGCGACTGCCAGGGTAGCGGTCACATCCTAATTGGCGGTGCGGGCCCACCGCACCCCTGGCTGACGGTCCCAGCACCGCTAGGGTGGCGGGCAGACTGAAGTCCGGCTGCCGTTCTAATGGGGCCCTATGTTTGGATCAATCTAATTCTTATTGGTGACTTAATGCCACGTTTGCATTATGATTTGGATGAATTTCCTGTTGGTGGTCAAATCCCCTTCTTAGTTGGTGCTTGTTAACTTAATTTCTCTTCATGTTACCCATTATGCACAAATCATCAATGGCTACTATGAAGTGTAAAAGGGAACAAGAACAAAAGATGCCTTTTCCTTCCATCTATACATTTCCAATAGTGATTGAACTCACTATAACACAGGTATTTTGGTAAAATGTCTGCTTGTTGAGTGATGTAATAGCAGACAATACTGGGCATTTTGTCTTGCTTGTCCTTCCCATTTTATTCCCAAATTGCTATTTTTATTAAAGCATTTCGACATATTGTGCCTAAACTGCATGATGTTAGGAAACAAAAGCGTTTGGCCGCGTTGATTATTACATTTAGTTATGAAAAATAAATGTGCCCTATGCAAATTGCGTTATTAAAGCCAAACAAAGTGGAACTGAATTGAAACAAAAGAGGCATTTACAAAGGACATGGGCCATATTCTTTAAAGCTCGGAAGAAAAATTATTTTTCAGCACCAATAAGCCCTTTTCAGAGATTTGAAATCGCCCCATGTTATTTCGAACACGCACAGCATGATTTTGGAAAAGGGTTTATTGTTCAGAATTCACCTAAAAAATGTAGTTAGAGAGTAACAGAACTAAAGGCCATGCTAGTTTTCCTGTAGATCGTGATAGACACTTCTGCTTTTTAAAGAGGACACAACTGTAGGATTACATGTATATGAAGGACTACAGAGCACAGTACAAAAAGGCCAAGATTTACTGAAGGTCGGTCAGCACAGCACTGTGTGGAAGTCTGCAGTGGAATGTTGCGTGAACGGTAAAAAAAAAACTGCAATTCCAACTTGATGATGTCATCAGCTGCGCTTGTACAAAAATGCAGTATAAGTGCAAGGCTAAACATCGTGCCGTGATGCCATGCCATGATGCTATGATGCAAAGCGGTTTACACCTGGCTTTGTTGGCCCTGGAACTTCAAGCTAAGTCAGGTCATGATATTGCAGTAAATCTGGCTTTAAGTGGAATAATCAGGGTGTTCGCACTGTTTCTACCCCATTATGCCCCCATGCATTCATCATCATGGGTTTCAAATCAGGCACCAAAAAGCCAGTTGGCGCTGCATGCATCCAAGCTGAAAGTTTTGAGCAAAACACGATTTGCACAGGAAAGTTTATTGACAATGCCAATTGTGCAGCTTTGTGTCACGTAGGTGTACTAAGATTTTGTGCTGTGTTTGTGATGCAAATCAACGCAAAATATTTTTTCCAATTTACTTTCTAGCACAAAACAGGGCACCCCCAGTTATATACCCCTAGGAAGACAATCCTCCCTCTTAACTCAGACCATAGTCCAGCTGATCTCATCTACAAGAGATTTTATTGGGAAATACTTAAAAAATCTACACGACTCAACATCCAGTCTGCCATTAACACTCAAAAGAAAGAGCAAGGAGTCTGACATTATTACATCCTTTGACCTGTCTGGATGTGCCCTTGTGTCACTGTCAGCTAAGGAGCCTTCCGACCCATTAAAGCCTCGATTATCACCTTCACTCAGAATCTGGCCCATACCTTCTCCAGGTCACCATAGAGAGGTTCCTTCTACAGGTAAGTGGATAGGTTTGGGAGAATTAAAGCCGCAGGACGAACAGGGCTCAAAGAAAAGAATGCTTGCAAGGAGCAGTAATCTCCATGATAATCTCGCATCAACTAATCTAGTCAGCTTCTCTTCTCCATCTTGAACACCCCAGCGGGCCCCGGTGCCTCTATGTTGGATATTGTATTATTAATGCAGAAAAACGTAAACAGTATTTCTAAATGTGTGGTTTAAAATAATGATTAATCTAAAAAACAAACTGGTTTATTTAAAAGTATATCAGATGAGTTAAAAGGAATAAATGTGTGCATGTCCGATCCGGTTTGCCCCAGAGACAGAGAGTCTTCCAGTGATAAAAAGGCACAACAAGCAGCTCACGAAAGAAATTGGTGAGGGTTTAGCTCCTGAAATATATACTTCAATGAACTTAATGTTAATAAAAAACGCGAGGAGATAACTTGTTCTATGGAAAAAGCATTCCCATATATACTGGTAAGTCAGGTAAACATTACTTAGAATTGTTTTACTGTGTTTCACTGTGGGAGGAAAAACTGCTCAGGAGAGGATAGAAATACATTTAAAACTCAAACTCAATACAATGGCCGTTTACCGTATAAAAACATAGTTCCTGAAAAACAAGTGAATGCAGAAAAATCCAAAGAAGTACCCAGTAGTCCTTAAGAGTTTAGCACAATAGGGAGAAATGACTCCAGCGGCAATGGAGACTATGTTGTATATTTCTGAGAGGGTTTTGTCACATTTGCACAATGTAATGTGGTACATGCGTGATGCAAGCCTCTAAGTCAGATTTTGTAAGCCACGCAAAGCCAATTAGCGTGACTTCAAAAATCTGGAGTAACACAACGCATCCCAAATCGTTGCGTTACTCTGCCCTGGGAAGGCGTTCCATGGGCAGTGCGTGGGTGTTCTCACACAACTCCCATTGATTTTGTCGCATTTCTAGATTAACAAGAACTTGTAAACCTGGGGATGCATCAAAAACACGTAGAAAGAGGAATATGTCTCCCAGGATTTCTTCTTTGCAGGAATGTATACTTTAATGCACAAAAACAATCCTGCATGAAAAAGAGGCACCCTTGCACCATAGTGCAAGGGTGCTTGCATTGGCGCTAGACTGCCAAAAGGACACCAGACCAAGAAAGGACAGGAATGCGCTGTATGGACTTAAATATGGCGCATTCCTGGCCTTTACCTGTCACACAGTGCAGCAAGGTGACTTGCTGCGCTGCCCTAAAAGTTCATAAACTGTGGTCCCCCCTCAGTATCCGACCAAGATGTATAATCAGAGTTGGAGAGCAAAGAAACAGGTCTACCATAGTCAAGTAAAGGCGGATCAGTTAGAAATATATTTAAATATCTTAAAGGATGGGGAAAAGAGTAAGAAGTTGAGTCTCCTCAATAGATTGATCAAACCTAATATGTGAATACTGCCCTTCGCTAAAGGATATGTACTCAAGTGATTTAAAACAAGTGGGCCTTCTTGAGGGGCCACCTTCCGTAGAAATAACAATGATTACGCTGTTTTCGATGGTATTAACCCCTTCGACGCTTATGACGGAACGGTTCCGTCATGCACGTCAGTTGGGCTGTGCTTATGACGGAACCGTTCCGTCATGGCCCCGCCCGCGCTCAGAACCTTCAGCACTGCGCGGAAATCCGCGCAGCGCTGAAGGGGTTAAAGAAAATTATCCTGGCGGCAGAAAAAGAGCTAGTTTTAATAGGGATTAACATAGTACCATTTCAAGATAAACAAGCTCTGCATAAAAGGCCCTTTTTAACTTGTCATACAGTGCTTGGTATAAAGTAAACTTCTCTCTGTAAGAACAGAGTGTACATCATCCATGAAGAAGAGTCAGGAATAGCAAAGTTGATCTATTAATGACCTTTGCAGTGAAATAAATGAATAGATTTGAGTATAAACCCAGAAAAGCAAGTATGGCAGTAGTTTAGTAGACTTAGAGATATAGATTAGTACAGGGCTCTGCAAGATAGCCAATCGGTGCTTAAAAGGAATGTACATAGGCTAAGATGACTGTTGCAGTCTGAATCAATTGAATAAATTCTTGAAGAGAGTAAAGTTATATGATCTCAAGTAACTGGGCTCTTACGGCAAAAACCTGTGCTCTCTGGTTTTATCGGACCTGGGTGAAATGTCAATTATGCAGGAGTAAATAAAGTAATTTTGGTAATTCAGGGTTACTCTGACGCAGAATTACTTGTAATTGTGTGATTACACCTGCTCGCAGAAATAAGAGTAATTTGGAGGAAAACATCCCACAGTGAGACCACATGTAGCGAGCATGAGGGCCTGATCTCCCTCCTATGTGCTATTTTCTTAGAGAAAAATGCACCCTTGCATCTATTTTCAATAGCGCTAAATGCTGAACCTCTGTCAAAATGACTAATGTGCTGCTTAAAGGACTCAGCTGCACTGCTTTTCTGGATGGACTGCTTTTCTTCTCATTGCCGTGATGACTCCACCTTCCCTCCAAGTGATGTTCAAGGGTTCCCTCTTGTTTTCTGAAGTCTCAGAGATAACAAAATACTTCCCACAATTCTGCTGGAGTTACTGGACTCTGCCTTCTGTGAGTCCTATCCCTCCTGGGTAGGTTCTGAGCATCAGAAGTGGCTTCTGAAGCTGTTTCCCACAAAACAGCCAAATCGCCACCAGTGTGCTCATTGGAACTGAGGCATTGTCCTTCGCCGCCAATGCAGAGGCTGTTTGACACACAGAGGCTCAACAACAATGCATTGATTTGAACTCAGTAAAGCTAAACCTGTGTGGAGTCTTTTTGTGGTGTATCATTGTGTTACTCTGTGTGTGTGTTGCACAAATACTTTACACATTGTCTTGTTAGAGAAGCCTGACTGCTCTGTGCCAAGCTACCAGAGGGTGAGCTCAGGTTATCATTTAGTGTGTATCTAGTTACCCTGACTAGAGTGT
Organism: Triturus cristatus; assembly: GCF_964204655.1. Taxonomy (NCBI): domain Eukaryota; kingdom Metazoa; phylum Chordata; class Amphibia; order Caudata; family Salamandridae; genus Triturus; species Triturus cristatus. The sequence goes on along the minus strand of NC_140587.1, from coordinate 342,856,132 downwards.
TGGTTCTTGCATGGCCTGGGTAAATATCTCAGCCAACCAGAAATCGGATATTTTACATTCTTCTATTTATATTTCTGCTGCATTTAGTGCACTTTTTTACCTTAGCATCCAGCCTTACTTCAATGTTGGACATGAGGGGCCATTATTGCACCGAGACAATAGAGCTAATGCAGAACTACTCTCGTAGGGAAATCCTGGGTAATCTTGTTGCATTTTTTAGAAATTCCTCTTTGTGTATAATTCCACATAATCTTACAGATTTTTGGGGTAATACCATGTGATAACGCTACATTGAATTACGCAATTTATGTCCACCCCTATTTTTATCCAATCCATTCTTTTTTAAAGCAGCGCCAATTAGCTCTGGCCATAAGTCAGGTGGTTTAATTACCCTAATATCTATGAAAATAGAAAAAAAACTCACTCAGATTCCAAAAAACCGAGAGTGACTGCATGCTGCCAAGATTGATTGTTATGATAATAGGGAAGTCGTAGGAAGCATGATAATTGTAAATGTGTACATATGGGATAAATGAATATGCTGAAGATCAATTCTCACTTTTTTGAAGAGGATGTAGGCCACATTTGTATATCCTTTTTCAATAGGATAATCTTAATACTGGGTGTCTCTATGGTACCCTAATCTTCCCAGGAAGAAGCACAATTGGGTGAACTGTTGAGAGCCTACAAGATACCACCAGAACATTTTCCCTGGTGTCAAAAATCAAAGTTAGCAGGGAAAAATGAAAAATGGCTGGGAATTGGAGCTTTTAAAAAATTAAATGACCACTTCCAATTAGATATCTCAGTCAGCCAGATATTTAAGCATGATAACCTAATTGACCCTATAGATTACATTTTCGTTCAAGCTTGGCATTTCCCATTAAATCTCGGTTTTCAAGTATTTGCTTTATCTTGAAAATATCACAAAGAGGTACAGTTATGCCAATGGATATAGAATTTCAAAGGCACCTCACTACTTGGAATTAATGCCAAACATATAGACTTATTGGATGGTCTGCAAAGAAATATTGACCTAAATTGTCTTATAATAATTGATGGAAACCCAATGAACAATTAAGTGGATACAATAAAAGATCTGCTGAATCGTTTGAAAGGACAATAGCAAAAGATCTATGAATACTTTAATGTTCCTATTCACAGGGGGAAAAGAATGCAATGGGGTTTGATTCTCAATTCCAGGAACTGAAAAAGAAACTAGAGAAATTGAAACATTTAAATAATCTATATACTAATGTTATAAACTAACAAGAAATTCACAAACAATACAAGGCAAGGATAAAATAGCACAAATCACATTATAATAATTGTTCAAAAATCATTATTGCTTGATTAATTAAAATCATACAATATAAAATCATCAGTTATACCCCCCTAAAAAAACAGTTTCTCATTTCCGAAGACCAAAAATAATGTGGACAAATATAATTTCTCTATAATACAAATCTACAATTCTTTACTTTTAAAACAAAAAACTTGTTGTACTCCATAAAATCATAACTTATGTGCAAAATGACCTGTGCAAATTATGTTTCTATATTACCTGATTTAAACAACCAGATTTACTATGCTGAAGTCACAGGCTTCTAATTTCTCTTTTGTTAAAATCAAAAATGTTGTAACATTTGCATTCATGATTATATCTGTTGGCTTAAAACAATTGAACAGAGCTTGTCTACAAGTTTGTACTGCTCATGTGTTCAAATAGTATTTTAAATATCTCCTTAATCTTTCATTTCTGAACATATACAAACTAAATAGATCATGTTTTCTTCCCATTGATTGCACAGTCTGCAAGGGGTCGGCTTGGATGGTCACGGACATGGCATTGCATACGTTGAGCCTGGAAGGTGGCCAAATCTTGCTTTAATAAATAAATGTTTTAATTTTATAGACCATGGTATCACTAAATAATGGTGTGATTTGAGCATCTTGTATTCATTTATAACCATCCATGCATGTCCTCTTTTAGTAAGCTGTTCTTTTTCTTTCAACAGCGACAATCATTTTGTTAGTCTGTTAATTGTCTTTTTGAAGGATGCTGGTGTTATGGCCATTTCCCAAACCCCTCATGACGATAGTTCCTTCAATGCAATTTGTAAGTACTTCCAAAACTGTAACTTTTGATTCTGCTGTATTTCCTGCAGCACATAGGATTTAAGGTATTCGATTTTATTTGTTTCCGTACTTTTATGTATTGACCCATCCTTGCAATTTGCTGATTGGGTATACCAAATTCTAGTCTAATTTGTGCAGGTGATGCATTGGCTGGGAGCCGAAACAAGAATTTTAAAAACTTTGGTAATAGCATTATTTAAGAGTATATCGTCCTTGCCACAGAGTGCTTCACTGCGATATGTGAGACTAGCCATCATTTTTGCATTTATTACCTTTTGCAGTGGGAGATAACTAAGACCCCCCAAAGAACTCTGCAGTGTATGAAATGCCATTATTAGGGAATTACTTCTCTTTTTCAGCTTTGCTTTATGTAGACAAAATGAGCCCCTATCGTCAAACAAGACACCCAGGTATTTATAGATGTTCACTTGTTCTAACTGTCGGTTTTGCAAATACCATTTATATTTATTGCATTTCCATGCCTTGTTATCGACTTCCATTACTTTTGTTTTAGCTTAATTTATTATCATCCTGTTCTCCGTATTTTGATATTTTATTTATCAGGCGTTGTAATCCAATTTTTATTTGGCTTAATAAAATAACGTCATCGGCAGATTTGAGTTTAGTCTGGCTGCCAACTCCTGTTGAATCAGATAAAAATAAATTAAATAGGTAGGGTGCTAATACGCACCCTTGTTTTAAACCCTGGGATGTTTCAATTTCTCTAGTTAATTGTGTGCATTTACCTAATCGAACCTTAGTCCAAGTCTCATTATATAGTAATTGAATTGCTTTTAGGAAGCCCGGGCTAGTTCCTTGTTTTTCCAATTTTTGCCAAAGCAATGGTTGTTTCCTCAGTTTGTATTTTTCAATTTAAATTGCAAGTATTAAAATATTGGTTGCCGTGCCTTGTTCTTGCATGAAGCCTGATTGATTTGGTGGAATTATCTGATATTTCGTTGCCCATCCTGTTGATTTAGACAGGAGGATGCTGGCAAAGAGTTTGGCTTCGGTATCTTGCAGCATTATCAGTCGATAGCTTGTTGGTAGTTCCCACTCTCCACTTTTATAGATAGGTGATACAATCGAGCATTTCCGTGAACGACGTTTGCAGTGCTTGGTTGAAAACACTTGTTAGGTTACCTGCCCAGAAAGAAGCATTATCTTTATAAAGTGCAGTTGGGATCCCATTGGATCCAGGGGCTCCATCAGGTCTCTGTTTACAGATAAGCTTAGATACTTGGGGGCATATTATCAAGCCAGGCGATAAAATTATCCTTCCCATTTAACATGGGCTTCAATTGGAATTCCATAGAGCATATTATCAAGCCCATTATCGCCGATTTAGCGGCAGTTTTCTGTCGCTAAAGCGGCGATAATTTTATCGCCTGTCTTGATAATATGCCCCTTGGTCTTCCATTGTATGTTAGTCGCGTCTCGTATCCTTTTATTTGGATCTGGGTTAAACTCCATATCTGGGTTATAATTCAAATGAAGTTGTAAAAACGTAACCCAACCATATTCAGTTATTATAGAGGATGTTGCTGTAGTACTTGCTTTATTCAATTTATTAATCAATTTCCAAAATTCTCTTGTGTTGTTCTTTTTTGCTAGTATACAGGGCTTTTGCCCACAGGGCCTGTTTTAATTTCAATTTATTTTCCCAGATTAGTTTTCACACATCTATATTACTTTTCTTTAATTTACTGCAATAATCTTGGATGTCTGGCCACTTTTTTACTATTCTCAATATTCTATTACGTTCTCTTCTTAATAGATGGTTGTCTGAGGAAAGTTTTATGAGTAGCTGTGATTTTTAATTTTGTTGATATTTATTACTTTCTTTTTCAGTGTAGTTGTTTGTCATTAATTTTTTGGCAAAAAGGGAACATTTTCCAACTGCATTGAGAGTGTCATTTTCAAAACAATGTTCAACTACTGATTGCGCTGTTCTTAAAATCGAAGTTTTAGAAGATTCCGACCAAGTCATCTCTTGTAGTTTACTGTGGTTATGTCACCTAGAAGCATAATGTAATTTTCATGCTGTGCACAGTTTAGTTTTAACTCAATTATTTGTTGTTCATGATCACTCCCATTTGATTCTGCAATCTGGTAAGATGATATCTTCTGAAATAGATTGAGGGATACAACTGAATATTCAATCTGGGATTTATTACCAAATGAACGATAGGTCCATGCAGGGGGTGAGTCTTGTGGTAATCGTCCCTCTAGAACCCTTAGGCTGAAAGATTCCAGATCCTTTAATAAGTTCTTTCCAATTACCCCTTTTGGTCCCTTAAAGTATTTAATTGGGGGACAATTAGGTATCGCCCATAAATGATCTTGTGTTGGATAGCTTCATCTCTGACCACAGCAAATTCATATTAAAATCACCTGTAATAAAAATCTCAGGTTGCAGGACTTTATTCAATTGTTGTTGTAAAATATTCATTAAGTTACTAGATATTGTTTTCCTTGAATTAGGATCAGGATGAATATATATGTTTAGAATTAAAAGTGGTTTTATCTTGTTTTCATCTTTATATTGTAACTTAACTATTAGACAGTTACAAATATTTAGATCTACTAACTCGCTTTCAATTTTTAAATCTATTGAGATAAAGGTTGCCAAGCCCCCGCAGTCCCTACCATATTTATTTACATTCATAGTAGGTTTATAATATCCTGTGAAGCCCTCTAGTGTAAAGGAATTGGTGGCCCAGGTCTCCTGAAGAAGAATTATTTGAAAATTGACCGACATTGTAGTCAAATACTCATTTTGAGGTTTTGTTTGTATGCCTTTTATATTCCAAGAGCATATTTCAATCCATTCTCTTAGATTAAATATCTCTTCCTGGACAGCCTAAGATTCATTTTGTCGAACTTGGTTTATTCTACCTAGGGCTGCTGTCAGCCACCCAGATTGTAGTTCCTCCACTACTTCTCTTTTATACTCTGTAGTGGATATAGAATATTTCCCAATAGGATCTTTCATTATTGAATATACCTGCTTGTTGTCTGACCTTTCACGTAGACCCACTGGTTTCGTTGGGGAAATAAATAAATTACTCGGATAGGAGAGTCCAAATGGCCTTGTGATTTTTATTTCCCAGATCAGAAAGACTTCATATTCATGTAGGATTAGATCTACTAAGCCAGTGGATTTCCAGGATATAAGTGTTAGTTCTTGTTTATCAACTTTATTTGGAAAGTATTCTGGTATTCTGGTTTAAAAATTAGTTGTGTACCTCCTTCTTTATGTACCTCATTTTTTCTGTTAAGTACTTGATATATACCACAGTTATTCTGCAGAGTTTTAGGATAGTTAATTGATTGCAGATCTTTGTTTCTTCCTGTTTAGTTTTCTACCTTTTCATCCCAAGTCCTTAGTATGGTTGGTTGTTGATTCTTAATTGAGCTATCCAATGTATTGTGATTCTCGCTTCCATCAATAACCTGATTCTGAGGTACCTCAATTTTCAATTAAGTTTTTTGTAGGTCCCAAGTTATCTTGATCTATCATAGTACTCTTGATATTAACTCTATTCTCTCCTTTTTGCAATAGTTCACAGTTTGCCATCTTTTTATTTCTTTCAACGTCATCCTCTAGGTTTACGATTTGGTGGTGCTCTTCAGTTTTTCACTTTTTTGTTTGGTCTTTTAGATCTTTAGCAGCATTACTTGCTTCTTCGGTTTTACCTTCAGGCAGTTTTTTGCTGCATATGTTTCCTTTACTTCTGCATCTTTGTCAGGCTGATTCTGTGTTACCTTAATAGCTTTGTTTAAATTATGTAGACTATTTCTCACTAATGATTATTGAGGAGATACAGAGATTGCACAGTGTTTTACTTTATTTCCTGCTTTCCGTTGTTTTTTACTCTGTCTTATTGACATTCGTGGTGCTGAAGATGTCAGAAGAGATTCTGAATTCTCTTCTTCTAGCTCCCCCTTCTTTTTATCCATTAACTCAAAGTTGTTTTGAAGGATTAAATTATTACTTGCAGTTATTTTTTCTGTTACCTCCTCCACCAAATATTCTTTATTTCCATCCATTTGTAGATTTCCTCTTAGGTCCTCAATTATTGTATTTAATGCTTCTGGAATTGTAGCTAATTTGTTAATCAACGGTGCACAGTTTTAATCTGGATATGGTGCTATTGGCTGTGCCTGAGTCTGTATTGCTATGTTGTTTAGTGTGGCTAGCTTCTGGTCTATTACCGTTACAGAAGTTGCCATAACATTGAGAAAATCTATTTGCACCTCCATGTTATTCGATTTATACTTTAGTGCTTCTAATATCAATTGAGAAGTTCTGAAAAGAAGGTCCCAGATTTCCCCCGAATCCCACATTCCAGAGACTAATGCTCCAGGGGCCTGACTGTTTTCGATAGGGTGTTGTTTGTTATTCCCACATAAGGGGCTCAGTTGTTCTTCCTCTTTTTTATTTACCTCTGTGTATTGCGGCCCACTGTAATTATCATTATTTTAATAGAGTGTACTCAAACGCTGCAAGCTGTCTGACTTTAAAACAAAATCCTCCAGATTATCTTGATTTCCATTGTCTTGTTTAGAGCTTTCTAGCTTTCCTATTTCCTGTTCTGTTTCAAATTATTCCAAACTTTATCTGTATTTTTTTAAAGGGATTCAGATAAGTTATTGATTCCACTAGGAGCTTTATGCAAATCAGTTCCTATAATAGGGCTACATTGGTATTCCTGGTTTATTTGAGTTAAGAACATAGGTTCCACGCCAACGTTTGCATTTTTTATTTTTACAGATAGTACAATTGGAAGTGGTGCACCTGATGACAATAACTGTTGAGCAACTCCCGACAATAATTCCAATGAATTTGAGTCCCCAGGTTCCAAATGTGGGGTTAAGGGGACAGTTAACATCTCCAAATCAGTTACTTGTCCCCATTCATTAGCTAATTCTTTATTTAAGTTGGGGTTTTGACCCACTTCATTTTGGTCAGGCGCACTTAGTCCTTGATTTGAATTTGATATTCTTGCCTCACTCATTGGTTTAATTGGAGTTTGTAATTTACATGAGTCTGGTTGTATAGTTAACATGACTCCCACTGGGTCCTTCATGACGTCAAATTTATTTGGAATCTTTATTGGTGCCCCAAACATATGTATCATAGAGGGTATTAATAGCTAATTTTCCTCTGCTAGTTTTACTTCTATTTTTATTTAGAGATGTTGAGAGTTGAAGTTTCTTTTTCCTTTTAATGGGGGGGAATAGCGGCCTCTCCCTGCCTGATCACATGGCTCCCCTACAGGGACTCCTTTCATCTACTTTTGGTGCGGCTGCGTTTTATGTTTTGGTAGGGGGCCTGATCCACAATAAACTCAATGGGCTCATAATCTCCTGTCGTAATCCAGGTCAATCAGCAGAAATCTGCAGAAGTTCCTACAGAACAGGAGGTCTGAACCAAATCCACGCTGATGCTTTATACTGACAGGACTATGCTGACTGGACGAGTGAGTCTTGCCAGATAATAGCTCAGGCCAAAACCTAGTTGGCCGCCTTTGTGATCCACCTGTAGCTTTTACTCAGTAGCCAAGTCCTGGCAGCCTCACTCATCCGACGATCCTACGATCCTGTGGTCCCCGCAAGTCCCCATAAGTCAAACTCCAATTGTCAGGCCCAACTCCAGACTGAGATCCCAGCCTGGGCATTCAAAGAAGCTAGCAGAGCAAAGAGTAAATGACAATAAAACAAACCAAAACTAATAAACAAAGTTCCTCACAGCCGCCTACTTGCTCGAGTTGCCTTTTTAGGTAGGACCGCCTCCTCCTCTTTTCCCCTTTCCCCTGGCTCCAGGGACACCAGAGGCTCCAGAGGCAGGTCTTAATTGGTTCTGGTTCGGGTTCAGGAGGTGCAACACCAGATGCTGTCTTTAATTAATTAATTAATTAAGCAATAGGTGCAGTGACGGTAACAGCGAGCGCTTGAGAGCAACAGCGAAGGAGATAGTTACCCCAAGAATACTGTAAAATCTCCAGGAAGAATTCCAATACCCACAATACGCCATAGCTTCGTCTGCCACTTCACAGCTTTTGGCGCTTTCACCACTCTCGCTGTCCCTCTGGGTTTCTCAGCGATGCACTCGCAGCTCCTTGCCCTTGCCTTACCGAACTACAGAGGTACAGGGATGCTACTTCGTCAAACAGAACAGTTGTGTCCGTATCGAGTTTGGTGCAATTCGCTCTGCATAGGTCTTCTGTCTCCTCCGAACTGCCTGGGTCTATGGAGGCTACAGAGACAAAGAAGGAGTGATTAAAATGATGGCAATTGCAACAGAAAGAAAGGAGCAAGGGTTGAACAGTGAGCAGCATGCAGAGCACACCAGGAAGGCATGCAAGCCCCACCTGGTTCTAGCCAGGCCACTTCCGCAGGACCTACCAGGGCAGACACTCTCCTGTCAGCGGCTGAAATCGTTACACTCACAGTCCCTTTTAAAAAACTTCTGTGGCGATGTTGATGCCCTTTCCAATAAAGCCATAATCTGTGTTTAATTTTGGCCTGCCTTCCTTGCCTTGCCTTAGGGGCTGAGGGGCTGCTTGCTGCAGTTAAGCAGAGTGGCTCGGCTCCTCCGTGCCTTCACTTTGCTCGTGAAGTAGCATGGCTCGGCTCCTCCGAACCTTCACTTTGCTTCTCTGCTTCCAGTCAAACTCTGGCAAAAACAGATGGCAATAGTGTGCAGTGAGCATGCCAACACTGCTAATTTCAATATAATAAGGAAAACTGGGAGGAAATGTTGGCTGTAATTTCATTAACCTCTTGAGTGCCCATGACGAGCTGGTCTCGTCATGGGCCGCGGTTGCGCTGTGCCCATGACGAGACCAGCTCGTCATAAACCCCGCCCGCTAATGCAACGGCCGGCACAGGGCGGGGAAAGGGGCGGGCACTCAAGGGGTTAAAGGATCTTCATACATTTTTAAAACTCATAAGACTAGGTAACATGGTAGAAAAACATCAGGCAGATAAGTTCCATGCAATTTGGGTGGAGATGCTGCACCCAGAAGTGACATTAGTCCAAGAGGCAAAACCATTAGGACTGCTCTCAACACACCCCCTACCAATCATGCTCAAACCCACCAAATGGAGAGAAGTCAAAGGCTGTCCCCAGTCATGTCTGCTTGAGAACAAACAATAGCGAGGTAGCAACATACTTAGCCATATTTGAAGTAATCGGCTTATACACAGTTGCTATGTCCAGCCAGAGCTAGAAATGCAGGGATAACTCTTAGGGGCCGATTCCGATCTCTTTCAGAAGGGCACTGAATCGGGTTCGGCCGTAGCGGATGCGATTCCGATGCTTCTTTTCCGACCGATCCGTACACGGGTCCGGACGACAAAGTACGATGTGAAGATGCAAGAATTCTCCGACCGACTCGATCCCGGCTCCGACCCAATCCATCCGACTCGGGCGCACGGAAACCGACGCGCGCAATGCAGACAATTCTCGACCAAACAAGTACGATGCTCGAATTGGACAGCTCGACCGAGTCGGAGCGTCCGGCTCACAAAAGCTCCCGGAGTCGGACTTCGGGGGTCCGCGTCAGACCCCCGACACCCGCAGCCGTACAACTCGCACACAGGGGGAGACACATAGGTCTCCCCCACACAGGCATGTACAGCGTGGATGGCACCAACGCGTACCCACTGTAGGGGGCGCACTTGTTCAAGACGTACCCATTCAGTCAATGGGAGCGCATGTACGTGTCAAACAACTGGCTCCCATTGACTTCTATGGGAGTCCGACCGAACCGAGTCCGACAGCATACGTGCGCATCGTACTCACTCGGTCGGACTGTAGGGGTCCGGTTCGGTCGGAAAACACTCCGGATCCGACTCGGTCGGAGTGCTTTCCGACCCGGATCAGAATCAGCACCATAGTTGGGAAAAATAGATGTTCCAGAGGGTGACTGTATTTAATCTTTTTCTGTTAGTAAAGGTGGTGTGCATTGCAGTTAATGCTACTGGCAACATTTACTCAGTATGCTGTTCAAGAGCCTTTCATATTTGGATATGTATTCTTTTCACACATGTTAAGAACCAGTTCCAGAGAACACTGTATGCCTACTATTGTGATACAACTACAAGTGAGGACAATCATATATTGAGACTTTAAATGACAATAGAAGTCAAAGGCCATCAATGTAATATGCCTTTGCTGTTTAACCGAAAACTTTTGGTTAAATAATATGATGAACATTTTGAATTATGAACAAAGAATTGTGATACAAGATGTTTATGGCAGAGCTGAATGTATGGTTCCTGAAAAAGTGAAGCGTCTATCCTTAAAGTGTAAGGGTACTAGTGATGATGCTCAACAGTAGGAATATCTTACTCATTTCTCCCAATCAACACTAAAACACACCATTTCTACTATTAAGTCAACTAGAACAGGAGGGACAAAAACTCTGCCAGCAATTATTAAAAAATGAATTTAGATTGATGGGCAAAATTCTTTTCAGGGTGGCTTAATATATTTACATCAACCAGTGTATATCTTATGAATTGGAAAGGTGCCATCATAAAACCCATATGTTAAAAGAGTGACCTTGCAGATTCGAAAAATCATTGATTATTAGCCTAGCTGATGTGGGTGCAAAAGTATGTGCAAAAACTGTGCTTTAAGAACTCAAACAGTGGATTGACGAGGCAAACTTGATTCCAATAGAAAAAGGTGGATTTATAGAAGGCACTCAACTATTGACCGTTGATTTAGTCTCTGGGCAATAGAGCATACATTTATAGATGTGGGAGACTCTTTATACACCTGTTTTGTGGATTTTCGGGCAGCATTTGAGTAAACCAGGAAATATTGTGATTCAAATTGGAAACCTGATAAATTTCTGGAGTCATTTTAGGAATGAAGGAACTCCGTAAGAATAACTTGTCTAGGGTCAAGTTGAATATGGTGGCAGCCATTTCCTGGAAGATACGAATTGAGAACAGTTTGTCTCAAGTGTGTGTGTAGGCTCCAACTTTATTTCGTCTGCATCTAGTAGACCTTTGATACACATTCATTCTCACCCAGAAAGGGGGCTTTCCATATCCCTTGTCTCCTGCATGTAGATGACCTAGTAATAATGGATGTGATCCCAGTTGGTCGCCAAGGAAAAAGTTCAGAATTCAATAAGTATTGTCAAATCAAGTATTGTTAAATCAAGAAACTATAATTAAATGTGGGTGCACCAGGTAAGGAAGTCCAAGACACTTAAGTTGTATCAAACGCCTTTATTTCAATTTCAATCCTTTCGTTTCCTCGATACTGGCACGCACACATTGGGACACACACGGACGGAGAGAATAGAAACTTGGTTTCGGGGGTTACTGATCCCTGGGAACGTCCCTTGCATCCAGCGCAACACACTGGATGGCAGATTTTGGATTTTAGCAACACAGAATGATATACTTTTGTGATATTAAGCCCTGATGAAGTTCTCCTTGTGGGAACAAAATGCGTTGGCTGAACTGCTTGTGCTATTAACCTATGGAAAATATTGAAATTGAAATAAAGGCGTTTGATACAACTTAAGTGTCTTCGACTTCTTTACCTGGTGCACCCCCATTTATAGCTGCCCCGTTCAGGATCTGGATCAAAGAGGTGCCATGCAACGGCTGGCGCTTGGGTATCAGTGCACAGGACCACTCACTGATGAAACTGATGTGAGGTGCAGACCTCTATGTCTGCCATTGAAGCTTTCATTTCAAAATTATAATTAACTGTGATAAGATGAAATTATGCCTTTTGGTTGAATGCAACACAGGGTTGTATTGTATGGTTTGCATGGTGGATTGGACAGACAAGAGTTGAGGAAGTCTATGAATACAAGTATCATTGTATGGTTTTAAATTCATTATCTTGTTCTCAACAAATAAATACTTTAAATTCTAAAGCATTTCAATCATTGGTGGATATTAAAAACGTAAAACTGATTATGGAGGATCTTCATGCAATCTCATATTTATAGCCTATGTGATGCCCTCAGTAATTCCTTTATTGGGTAAAGCGGCTGGGTCTGTGCAAACACTTAGACTGGGAAATGATGTAAGGCCCCTGCATAACAAACCTGTTATGTCTTCTAAAATCTGACATGGCTCCAACCATTAGAATGGATTCTGGTCTACAATCCTGGTCCTCCTTCGCCTTAGTGTAATCTTTAAATTCTTTAAGCAAATTCACAATCCCTCAGTCAGCTGTTGCACGGCGTCGGATGCACACAAAAGGCGCGCTGGGGCAACCGCGCAGCGGCTAAGTACAGGGGGCTTGCATTCCCTTATCTTTCGATCCTCACGGCCTTTGCCTTTCCCGCATTGTTGAAAACGCTGCTTGTCTGAGCACATTTGCACATTGCGATATTTGCACAACAGGGTTTTAATCAAAGTATCTTGCACGAATATTTTTAACTGGTTTTACTTTTTGGGAGTGTATTTACCTGTCATTCCTGTTTCTCGGCCACACGGACGCTCGACCCAAGCAGACCCGGAAGTTAGGCGGGTCCGCAGTGCACCTGGGTTGACGCGTCAGCTGTTGCACGCCATCGGATGCACACAAAAGGCGCGCTGGGGCGTCCGCGCAGCGGCTAAGTACAGGGGGCTTGCATTCCCTTATCTTTCGATCCTCACAGCCTTTGCCTTTCCCGCATTGTTGAAAACGCTGCTTGTCTGAGCACATTTGCACATTGCGATATTTGCACAACAGGGTTTTAATCAAAGTATCTTGCATGAATATTTTTAACTGGTTTTACTTTTTGGGAGTGTATTTACATGTCAGTCCTGTTTCTCTGCCACATGGACGCTCGATCCAAGCGGACCCGGAAGTTAGGCGGGTCCGCATTGCACCTGGGTTGATGCGTCAGCTGTTGCACGCCGTCGGATGCACACAAAAGGCGCGCTGGGGCGTCCGCGCAGCAGGTGCACCAGCCACGCGCCAGAGGCAAGCCCGTCTGCGCCCGGAGCACGCTCAGCGCCTGGATCCCTGCTTCTCCGAAGGTACATTATTACCGTAGAGGAGAGCTGATGGCTGTAGATAGAGCCCTGTACAGGGCCCATGATCTGGATTTATCCAATGGATGTACAGAGAGTTGGGCCTGTAGTAAATGTGCTATCGGATTAGGTGGGACAGAGAGGTGGGGGGTACAGACAATCTGTTAGATAGGACGTTCACAGCTGGCGTAGAGAATACCGTTAGACACAACTTTCACACTGAGACTAGGACCGGTCAGCCCCAAATTCTAAGCTGTATTCTTTTAAACGCTCATTCTTTACACAAAAACAAGTACCAAATTGGGGACTTGATTGAAAACTGTTCCCCAGACATAATCTTTCTGACTGAGACCTGGACGGACAGCACCTCCGGTCCAGATTGGAATACAGCTCTACCAAGTGGCTATGTGGTCACCTCGCAAGATAGAATAGGCAAGAGGGGTGGAGGGATAGCGATTGTTCATTTAGCACACTTAAAATTACAAGTGGAAACATACTTAGACCTACCTGCGGAAGTATTTTTTTTCACTATCTATCTAGGGAATTCCTTTAAGTTTCAAGGCCTATTAGTCTATCGACCACCTGGGCCTAAGTCCACTTTTCCATTAAGGCTTATGAGTCATCTAGAATCCCGGATGGATCCCCATCCCTTTATTCTTTTGGGTGATTTTAATTACCACCTGGAACTTGCCAACCAAACAGAGGTAGCCTTGTTGCTGGAAGACCTGGCAGCACTAGGTTTCAACCAAGTAGTTAAGAGTCCCACCCATAAAATGGGCCATACTTTTGATGGCATTTTTGTGAACAACATGGATCTGGAGGTGGTTAACATCATGGCTCTTCCTTGGTCTGATCACAGCGCAGTTCATTTTAACATTACGGCTGGATCACCAGTACTCCCTTCCTGCCCAAAGCCGGCGAAAATGAAAATTAGACAATGGTCCAAAGTGAATGCGGATAGTCTAATCATTGCGTTGGGCCACTCACACCCTATTCTCAGTAGAGATAACTCTGAGGCAGCACTGCTTTTTAACAAATGGTTGGCGGCAGCGGTCGATGAAGTAGCACCTGAGAAGCTGCTACCTACGAGGAGAACTAAACCATCTGCTCCCTGGTATAGTAGGGAACTTAAAGTCCTGAAGAGCACATGTAGGAGGGCTGAGCGCCTCTGGAGAGTGGACTACAGTGCGATAACAAAGTCAGGTACAATTGTGCTCTATCAGCATATAGAGATGCAATAATCGCAGCAAAAGGCTCATTCTACGTGATTAGGATTAGGGATGCAGGGAATTCGGCCAAGGAGCTCTTTAAGTCAATAACCGCTCTCTCTAAGCCGCCCCAGGACAACACTTACCGGCCAGATCAAGAAATGTGTGAAAAGCTCGCTTTGTTCTTCCAGGATAAGGTTCAGCTAATATATAAATATTTCACAAATCTGCACCCGAACTCGGAGAGTCCTGGGCAGCTGTCGATAACTAGTACCAAGAGCCATCCCGGTCTTAGGAATTTTTCCCCCATCACAAGAGAAGAAACCTATAGACTGATCATCATAACCAAATCAGGGTCACCTAAAGATCCCTGCCCCCCCTTCAATCATGCACCTCGCGGCAGATGTGATTGCAGGAGAACTATCCCCTCAAATCAATCAAGTTCTTGAGTCTGGTAGCTACCCTTTAAGTTGGAAGATAGCAACAATCAGACCATTGTTAAAAAACCCGCATTGGACCCTCATATACCAAAGAACTACCGCCCTATTGCCGCACTGCCTATTGCAGCCAACATTTTGGAGAGGGAGGTATATAGATCATTGACAGAATACCTAAACTCCTACAATCTGCTGGACTCCACTCAGCACGGTTTCCGTGCACAACATTCAATGGAGTCAGCACTACTTGTGGCAGCAGAGGAAATTCGCAGTATAGTGGATAAGGGAGGCAAGGCGATTCTAGTGATGTTAGATCTGTCGGCTGCCTTCGACACCGTAAACCATGCGGTGTTGATTCAAAGGCTTCAGGAAACCGGCATTGAGGGTGCTGCGCTGTCCCTTCTCTCTTCTTTTCTGGAAGGAAGGGAGCAAAGTCTGTTGTGGGACGGTCCACAGTCGGACAGCTTCTATCTGCCGTGTGGGGTTCCGCAGGGTTCAGCGCTGTCACCTACGCTGTTCAATATTTATGTGACCCCTCTGGCCAAACTCATTAGGAAGCATGGTTTCACGATAGTCTCGTACGCTGACGATTCCCAGCTCATAATTTCCGCGGTCAATCAATCTAACGACACGTCTCTTAAATTCCACAACTGCCTGTCTGAAATTATGACTTGGATGCAGGAGAGCTTCTTGAAGATCAACACCGAGAAGACTGAGATTACCGAGTTTGGCCAGGGGAATCCCCTGTGGAACAGCTCATGGTGGCCGTTAGGGGCCGGGGTGTGCCCCTGCCCTGTGCCCAAGGTAAGAAACCTGGGCGTGCTGTTTGACAGTCAGCTAAATTTCTCAGCCCATGTTAACAGCCTCACGTCATCTTGTTCCTTTCTAATAAGTACTCTGCGTAAGATTTTCCCTTTTATTAAACCAGAGATGCGCAAGACCGTTGTAGTAGCGCTTGTGTTATCCAGATTGGACTACTGCAACGCTCTACTGTTAGGGATAAATAGGACGCAGATAAAAAGGCTGCAGACTCTGCAGAATGCTGCGGCGAGGTTACTTCTGGACGTCCCTAGAGATCAATCTGTCTCAGGGGGAATTAAAACATTACATTGGCTCCCAGTCCAACAGCGTATAGATTTTAAGGCCATATGCTTAGTGCATAAGGCTGTTTTCGGAGGTGGAGCCAAGGACATCCAGAAATTATTTATTCCTTATACTTCTGGCCGTGTGCTAAGGCACCCGGAGTCTTATTAAGATCAATCGGATTAGGAAAGTTAGATGGGGTGGCAGAGCTTTCTCAGTCTGTGCTGCTGGACTCTGGAACAAGCTCCCCAGTTCCCTAAAACTAGTAGAGAATCATCAATCCTTCAGGAAACTGTTAAAGACACAGCTCTTCCAAGAGGATCGCACCTGAGGATCATGTTTCCCTCTGTATTTACCAGCGCCAAGACGCTTCGGCATTCGCGCGCTATATAATACTATATCCTATCCTATCCTATCCTCACTCCTCTCAGAGTGCACACTGTCAAAAACGGGGGACGGGCTTTTTCCTTTCTCGCGCCCATTCTCTGGAACAAACTGCCTTTATACCTACGCAACACTTCTGACCATAACCACTTTTGCTGGGAATTAAAAACATGGCTGTTCGATCATTAGTCCGGCTTCTTCCCTGTACATGCTGACAATTATGAGTCGTCCGCCAGCGCCATGAGACTTTTGGGTGATTTGTGTGCTCAATACATGTTCCTGATTTGATTTGATAACTAAACCAGCAGCTTGCACTTCCTAGTTATGCCCCTTTTACGATATGCGCCGCAAAGAGGAAAATGCCTCTAAGGATTGTTTTTGTGGGGGAAGGTGTTCCTTCCCACAAAAAAGCAATCCTGTCCGTAAGGCAGGCACCTTTGCAGCATAGTGGAGGGGTGCCTGGTTTGGCACTAGGTTTCACAGGGTGCCAGCAAAAGAAGAGTGCATAAAGGCTCCATATCTTTGTAAATATGGAGGATTTACGCTCTCTCTCTTTCAAGTAATGCAGCATTGCAAATTTGATTGACACACTGGGGTCGATTCCGATGTCGCCAAAAGTACCTTCCCAATGCTATTCGTAGGCTTACCTTACGTCTGACTCGTATCCGGAGTTTTTTCCTACAAACTAGTAAGTATGATGCGTATAACAGGCAAATCTCCGACCGAATCGTCTGCTCCGATTCGTGCGCAATGTCAGTAGCGAAGAGGCTCAGGAAACCCAGAAACCGAGCCGTACAGAGGCACAACCTAACCAATTTCCTGATACGCAAGTACGATGCGTCCCAAATATGCGTCGCACAGGGCGCCGGCTCCAGCACGTCACAGCATCCGGACGAGGTGTTTGAAAGCTCCGAATCGTGCCAGAACATGATCAACGGGGACGAGACAGAGCAGCCATGTATCCATACGCACATGTCTTCCCTATACTGTACGCCCATCATTACAGACGTGCACGGCGCAGAAGGTAAGTTAGACACCTACCACACACCAAAATGTCACGAGTACACAAAAGGAAACACCACCATAGGGGGGTGGATGCCTATCTCATTTAGCATATCCCACCCATAGGGGGGTGGATGCCTATCACTCACAGTATTGTCCACCCCATAGGGGGGTGGATGCCTAACACTCACAGTACTGTTCACCCCAAAGGGGTTGGATGCCCATCACACCCAGCATATCCCACCCATAGGGGGTAGATGCCTATCACTCACAGTATTGTCGACCCCATAGGGGGGTGGGTGCTTAACACTCACAGTATTGTCCACCCCATAGGGGAGTGGATGCCTAACACTCACAGTGTTGTCCACCCCATAGGGGGGTGGATGCCCATCACTCCCATCATATCCCACCCATTGGGGGTGGATACCTATCACTCACAGTATTGTTCACCACATAGGAGGGTGGGTGCCTAACACTCACAGTATTGCCCACCCCATAGGGGGGTGGATGCCTAACACTCACAGTTTAGTCCACCCCATAGGGGGGCGGATGCCCATCACTCCCAGCATATCCCACCCATAGGGGGGTGGATGCCTATCACTCACAGTATTGTCCACCCCATAGGGGGGTGGGTGCCTAACACTCACAGTATTGTCCACCCCATAGGGGGGTGGATGCCTATCACTCCCATTATTGTCCACCCCATAGGGGGGTGGGTGCCTATCACTCCCAGTATTGACCACTCCATAGGGGGGTGGATGCCTATCAAAATGACCATCACCACTCATAGGGGGCAGGATGCCCATCAACACCAGGATACACACACATAGGGAGACTAAGCAAACCACCCCCTCTACCATCTTTGCAACATTGCATGTTTGTATGTGAAAAATGCTCACAGCACAGATTGTGGCAGTGGACATACAATGTGACTCACAACACATGTGTGCCCAAAATGTTAATGTGTGTCACTAATATCCTGCAGCAAATGATCACTGTGGTAATGGGGTCTAAACCCCCCACCACTACAGTGACCAAAAGGTGATTGTGGGGTTCAAAATTCCTGCATCTACTGATCACTGTGGTAATGGGGTCTAAACCCCCATCACCACAGTGACCAAAAGCTGATTGTGTGCATCAGAATTCCTGCATCTACTGATCATTGTGGTAATGAGGTCTAAACCCTCCATCACTACAGTGACCAAAAGGTGATTGTGGGGTTCAAAATTCCTGCATCTACTGATCATTGTGGTAATGGGGTCTAAACCCCCACCACTACAGTGACCAAAAGGTGATTGTGGGGTACACCAATCCAGCATCAAATGATCCTTGTGGTAATGAGACATAAACCCCCCCATCACCACAGTGACCAAAAGGTCATTGTGTACATGAAAATAGCAGCATCTTCAAAACAGCATGCATGAGTCCGTGTCCAAATTTCACAAGCAATGTTGTGGCAATATAGTGGTTGTGTAACATACAAACATAGATTCTGTTTGGCAAATATTGCTGTGTATCACAAGCACACCCTCTGCCATGTGCAGACAAGCAATGGCGATGATCCTTGACAATGGCTCCAGTGAACAGTTAGACAATGTGCAAAGTGAGCACCATGAGGAATACACACATATCTACACCAACAGACACACACACTAAGGAATCCTGTGGAGACTGTAAATGTTAGTTGAACAAGTCCCATACCATGTCAGCAATGGGAGATACCAAACATGATGAATGTGCAGGCTGATGAGCCAGGAGACGCAGGAATACTAGGGTAAAACCTCCCAAAAACATACTGCCAATGGCCGGGACAAGATATAACAGTGCAGTGGTGCGGTTGCACAATCACAGACACCATTACAACAGCAAGTTCATGATACACATCATCAACCTCATGTACATTAGATGCAACACCACTGGATAACAACAATGGCTTTATTCAGCAATAAAATATATATGAATGTCCATGCCACGATGTGAAAAGGCCAATGGCCAGTCCATCAAATAGTCCTACCAGGGTAACATGTGAAAACTTGCCATCCATTTATTGCCTGCACTGCTATGAACCAGGGACATCTCACCCCTTGGAGGGGCATACATAGTGACAGGCCAGGCACTGCAGGGACAGGATCAGGGAACAGGAGAATGGGGCAGGGGAGGTGTGGTGGGTGCAGGAGTGACGCCAGCAACTGCAGTGGAGGGGTCTGACACAGTGGGCGCTGTCACCACTGCTGGGCACAAGTCAGATGTGTTGTTTTCCTGCACCACTGCAGTGTGTGGGACAGATGTGGTGGACGGGCTCTCAATTGCAGTGCCCAAATCAGATGGGAGGATGTGCCTCCTACTGCAGTGCCAACATCAAGAGGAGTGAAATGGGGTTCAGATGAGGTGGGCAGGACAGAGGGGGGAGACATGGTCTCCACACCAGTGGCAGGAACAGGCTGAGCATGTGAGGCGGGGTGCAAGTCCATGTGGAAGGGCCTAAGCATCCTGGGTATGAGGTATGAGTGTGTGGGTGAACCTGGTGCAGGGAATGGCCGTAGGACCTGTGTATTGGCGTCCGGGGGGGCGGCAGGATGGAGAGTGTGAGGTGGAAGTCTGTGCTTTTGGTGGTGTCTTACCCTTCCTGGTCTGAGGAGACTTGCGGGTGGGGGCCTCAGTGTCCATGCGCCTGGGGGAGGGTGTCCATTTTGCAAGGGAAATCCCCTCTGTGTGTGGTGACTTCCTCTTCCCTTGTAAGTTGGAGCAGATGGCTCTGTGGGGAAGAGGCCAAGGTCACAGAGGAAGAGCTGTTTGGAAGTGGGGGTAGTAGGTGAGGCAAGGGAAGGTGTTTTAGAGGGAGAGGCATCTGAGGAATGTGGAATGCTTGTGGATGCCTGTATGTGTGTGTGTGACCCATCCCCTGTGTGTGTTCCATCAGTCCCTGGAATGTGCATGCTTGTGGATCTAGACTTTGGCTTGCGTGTCTGTGTGCTGCTATTGCCTGATCTGGTGTGTGCATGTCCAGGTGTGTATGTCTGTTGGACAGGCAGGGGAGTGGGGACTGTGGATGTGGCAGAGGTAACAGGGGCGAGGGCCTGTTGGAGGAGGGACACTGCTGCCATCTGTGTGGAGGCCATGGCCTGAATGGTCCGATGAAGGGCAGACATGCTTGATGAGATGCCCTCGATGAAGGACACCAGTTGTGTCAACAGACTGGTGTGGGAATGGAGGACACTCAGCATTGCTGTCTGACTTGCATGGAGCTACTTCTGTAAGTCCACAGACTCCTCACTCAGGGCAGCAGGGGAGACAGGGGCAGGGGGTGCGGTGCCTGGCACGAAGGAGACATGCTCCCTTACACGGGAGCCTCCACAGACATCTGGAATGGGAGCAGATGGGGGTAGAGATGGTGGTTGGTGGTGGGGCCAGACTTTCTAGGTGATGTCTGGGGGCTGCTGGCACCCGCCTCCACAAGGGAGTCATCACTGAAGCTGACATGTTCCGCAGCCGAGGTGGACGTAGCCGAGGTCTCCTCAGTGTGGCTCCCCTCACCCTCCATTCCACTGTGTCCCTCCGAATCCTCCGCAGCGGACCCTGTCTGGTGCTGTAGCTCCTCATGGTCCGTGGAGCTGTCTCCTCCAGAGTTCGTAGATATAACTGCAAATCAACAGGGTAAACACAGAAACATCAGTCCCCTGTATAGACATCACATATCACAATCAGTACAGCACATCAGCGCACGTGTGTGCATCATTTGCAGTAAATACTCTTAAGTGCAGAAACATATTTGTAAAACACACATCTCAGTCTTCCAGTAAGCCATGCCTCTCATATCCTACATGTCCATGGAGACATCAGTCTGGTGCATGTAGCCAGACACTACTCATTTGTGCACACATGCACCACATAGTCAGTTGTCTGAACTGCAGGATTTGTGATGGAAATGTGTCAGTACACACATATACCATCTCCTGCGACTGAGTTTGTACATGAGTCAGGTAAAGGGATGGCTAAAGTAATTGTCAGTAATATGGATGTGCTTCCTTCACCACACACCATGATGTGCTCATGTCTTGCTGGACGATGCCACAATTGAGTGCATGCAGAACAACTTCCATCACAGCAGGATACACTATAGCAAATGAAACAAGATGCTACAGGGCAGTCTGGGTAACAAGTCATTGCTGCCGTGCATCACAAAACCAACAGTCTGCACTGTATCTCAATCATATAGTTGTGGGGAATATAAGCCCTGCATCTGTCAAGTGCAAATGTTGCCCCACTGCTACCCACCTGTTAAGGCAAATGATGATACCACGTCATACATATGCCACAGTAGAGTGACAGCAAGCACAAGTTTGGCAACATGATCACATCACAGTCTAATGACAATGAAGTATAGCTGCCTGCACTTAAATTTTGGGTACACCATCAGGCACAGTCAAGTGATTACACACCAATGTTTGACCCCATCGTGAAGATCCAACAGCCACATGTCAGGATGTCTGACCACCCAAAAATATTTGACACCCCAGGAGTCTAAAAAGCTAGCCCACTCCACAATGAGACAGAGGTTGACACCTGATTGCACATTGCACAATGCATTTAATTTACTTTGACACACATGATTAGGAGAACTGAGTGTACACCATGTCCGGAGTAGGCATACCTGACCTGGTCCATGTGCAACATGGGATTAGCCTGAACAGTAGGCATGTGTTTATGCATGTGTGACACACATGATGGACATACTTCAGAGATCACAACATTGTCACATATGCTGCATGTGTGTGTGGGAAACACACCAGACACATGTGGCAAGGCAGAGCATCAACTAGGACACGTAAATATGGCCCACACAGAGTGCATGTCACATATCTGTCAATATGCAGATACTTGTCAATACATTTCCACTCATGAAGGCTAATACATTCTGCCGGTAGCAGATGCAGTCCCCCACATCAACCTTGGACAACAGCAGGCCCCCCGTGAGACATGTCACTGACTGAAAGGGACACACCTGTGTATCAGATGAAGTACAGAAATAATGGACATGATTCTAGGTCAAGCAGACAGCCAAACTTTGGTAGCGTAACCAGGCTGAAGGAATGCAAAGATCATGCTAGACACAGTTCACAGACAAGGCATGCACTTACCCCCTCTTTGCTGTTGTCTGGCCTTTAATAGCCCATCCAGGTCAGGGAAGACCACTGGCAGAATTCGGCGCATGTGGGGGGTCAGGTTCCGGTGTCCGCCCCTACTGCGAGAAGGCAACAGCTTCAGCAGGACTCTAGCAATGCGTCTGGTCCAGCCATGTAGGTCCTGCGACCTCTTCTGGCAGCTGTGGATGCGATGCCTGTGTTCCCCCACAGATTGAACTGCCCGGGCAATGGTCAGCCAGATCTCCTGCTTCTGATGGGCATCAACCTGTGAGGATGACAAATTTAAAGGGCCATTAACACACATACAACATGTTTGTGCATCACACAGTTGGATAAACATGTGCTTTTCGCAAGGGCATCTGATATACACAGGTATTGCAACCATGTGGATGGACACTTGTCCTGCATCACCAACATGGAAACATTGCCTGGGTAGTATGACCATCTCTAAATGCCATTCTTGGAGCCAGAGGATACAGAGACAGCAGCAGTGGTAGCAGAGATGTCTATTTGGATCATTCAGTGCAGGCAAGTGAGCTCTCAGGGCAAGAGACAGCCTTATATCTGTCCTGCAGAGGCAGAATCGGTCCAATGCGTACAAAGCGATAGGTCTGACTCGTTCGCATCCTATGAATTAGTCCAATCCATGAGATAGGATGCATCGGACACGCCTACCGCAATGTTCAAAATACCTGCATCATGACAGTTTAGATTTTGATACATTTGTTCAAAAAGTAAACCGAATCGTACCATACGCGAATCGTGCACGATGCAATATGCGCGTCTGTCACCATGATGACCAACAGGCAATAAGTGCGTCCGGCTCGCGCAGGATGTGGCAGACGCGTGTTTTGAAAACTCACCCGCGTCGAGCAGCATTGAATCAAGCATGCAATTTGTCAGTCCGGCTCGGTCAGGATGTGGCAGACGCATGTATTGAAAAGTCACCCGCGTCGAACAGCATTGAATCAAGCATGCAATTTGTCAGTCTGGCTTGGTCAGGATGTGGCAGACGCATGTCTTGAAAAGTCACCCGCGTCGAACAGCATTGAATCAAGCATGCAATCTGTCAGTCCGGCTCAGTCAGGATGTGGCAGACGCATGCATGCAATGCCCACTCATCAACTTAGACAATGTATGTATGAATATTGGCATGCTGTATGCCCTGTGTAGATGGAGTTCTGCACATGTCAAATGGGACGGACACAATAGACAAGACTACTCATATTATGATCTATAGCAGTGTTTGTGAGGGACATGACTAGTGTGAGTGACCACTTCACAGATCATCCTCCTATGGTTGGCCACTGTCCCAGGGGATCATTGTGTTGTCGAGGTCATACATCACATCATGACAATGTCCAGACCATGAACATGTTGTGCATGGTGATAAGCTGTCTGTATGTAGTGTTGTTGCTAGGTTGTAATACCTTGTCCATGTCTGTACATTCAATGCATGTGCTATTTGACCTAAAACTCTATGGCTGATACTTAATTGTGTGTGTGTTGTGCATGTTACAATTGATCACATGGAGAGTGTCAGAGAACAGTGAGTAGTCACAGTACTACATTGTATTATTTGGTAATACATGACAAAATTGTGTGTATGTTCATGATCACATTGCTGTAATTTCTGGATTAGGTAAACCTCAGACATCTGACTTCACTGTGTCATCATTGTAAGTGCCACGCAATCTGTGTTGATACTGTATTACTTGAAGTTTAATTCATATAGTAATATGTGTACATACTTTGTCATGTGTTCCTCAGGGCACCAAATGTCCACAGACCCTTCCTGGATCTTGAAACTATGGTGGAGCGTGAGTGCATGAGGAAATACAGGTTCACAAGGGCATTCATTTCGGAATTGACAGACCAGTTGTCACCACACTTGCTACCTGGACGCACATATCCCTTTGCCCTGATCCCCAAGGTGAAGGTAATGGCGGCACTACATTTTTTTGCACAGGTTCGTTCCAGTTTACTGTGTCTGATGCTGGTGGGATGTCCCAGACGATGTTCAGTCGAGTGCTCTGGGATGTGTGTGAGGCCATGTTGAGGTTCCTCAACCTGTACATACATTTTCCCACACCACCACAGTTCTGTGCCATTAATGATGATTTTTATGCCCTGGGACACATGCCACATGTGATTGGATCGATTGATGGAACACATGTGGGCTAGGTTGCAACACGAGCCCATGAACAGGTTTACAGGAATTGTAAACACTTTAATTCAATCAATGCCGTTGTGGTATGTCTGGCGGACCAGATCATCTCCCATGTATATGTGCATTTCTTTGGATCTGCACACGACGCATACATAATGAGGATGAGTTGGATCCACCAGCTGATGTCCAGGTTCATGAATGAGTGTGCCTGGCTTGTTGGTGAGCCAAGTTGTCAGTGTCAGTTGTGTGATCAATGTCTGTCATGTTGCACCCTCTGGGAATATCTATTTATCATACCTTACTGGTCAAATATATGATATACATTTAGAAGACATAGCCTTATACTCTTTAATCCATTTATGAAACTGGCCATCTGCATGATCTATCTGCATTTGAAGATGCACCACCTTTGGGGTGTCAGTGGATGCACATCTCACTTATGGTGGTCAAAATGCATATATTACATTGCTAGAAAAGCACAACCATGCCCATACATACAGAAGGACTGACAGAATTAGGCCACCTAGCCTCCTATGAGAGAATAGTCCACAAGGTATAAAACACCATGAATCTATATCAAAATAATTGGGCCCCATGCTCAAATAGGGATATGGGTATAGCAATGCCATACGAGCTGATCCCATGGAATATGAAGTTTGACAATAAAAGACGAATACTGACAAATAAGGCTCCTTCCTTAAATTCATACCCACATGCAAGATTGCATTAATATCTATATACAGTAGCAGGAAGTTTAAGATTAATTTATGTCCCTAGAAACTCTCTCTAACCCAACCTAACTGTTTGTAGTATGAGATATTGGAAATTCTACTTAGCCTATGTTTAGGTTATTTGTGTTACCATTAGCTCTAAGTGACCACCCTACTGAACCATATTACTGATGATATATTGAAATTTCTATTTTTGTGTCACTTTATAAATGGAAACATATGCTGCCTATGAATCTAACATACATTTATCATGATTTTGAGTTACATGTCCATCAATGTGAATGCAATGTTTGTATCCAATTTGTAAGGAACGAATGAAGAATGATTTTAAATAAATAAATAGGTGCAGTGGTTCCATCCAGTCTTAACTACGGTATAGATATCTATTAGTCCTCACCGAAAACCTTACAGTAACAATTACAAATATGCACCAGTTTAATTCAGACTACACTGACTATCGATCAAAGATGTAATCAAATTCAAAGCTGTGGTTTTAGTCCACAGAGCCCTATACTTGGGCTGCCTAGAATTGTTAGCTGACATATTTCAATGAAAATACAAAAACGTGATGAATGGAATGCTTAAGTTAATTTTAGACACTGACATTTATTCAGGTCGCTTCCCAGTCCATATTTTTTTTTCCCACCAGGTCACCTCAGATTAGAGCCAGCCATATGCAAATCAGCCTTCATCCTGCTCCAATAGGAACACTTCGGACCAAATTACCAAGATAGGTCCTCCCCTAACTGGAAAAAAACCAACACACGACTAATTTTAACCTAGCTAAGGCTCTTCTGTCAGGTGCAGCTTGGTTTCACGGTGAGTGTGGGATGAGCATACCCATCACACTTTGAGCCTAATAATGAAAATACAAAAGTAATGTTGAATGCTTGAATTAATCTCAACCACTGGTAATCACTAGGGGTCTCATCCCAGTTCATTTTTTTGTGTGCCAACCATGCCATCTGAGATTAACCCCAACAATTTGCAAATCAACCTTAACTCTCCTCCAATAGGAATAGTTCAAGCTGAAATGCCATGCTAGTTTCTCTCCCAAATGGAACTCAAGGAACCCAAGACTGGCTTCATCCTAATAGGGGCTCTTTAGTCAAGTCCATCTTAGATGAAGCAGCACAGTGAAGATGAAACCCCCTTTTGGACATACCCATCACACTTATAGCATCACAATAAAAATACAAAAAGTT
The DNA here is from genome assembly GCF_964204655.1 of Triturus cristatus. NCBI lineage: Eukaryota > Metazoa > Chordata > Amphibia > Caudata > Salamandridae > Triturus > Triturus cristatus. Next base: position 342,829,622 of record NC_140587.1, on the reverse strand, counting down.
ACAGATGAAATAACTGAACTAATCTCAGTCACTCAGGGCAACATCCCAGGTGCATTGTTCTTTTGCCCACCGTGCTAGCTCAGGTTAGAACCAACCATTTGAAAAACAGAAATAATCCTGTCCAGACTTCGGTTCTGTATTCACTGTGGCAGAGGATTACGCTTGACTGACAATCCCCAAGCAGGTTGAACTACTATGGGTTGCTTGTGTCCCCTTCTGGAGGAGGTCTCACCTGACAGTTCAGACAGACTGTGTCCATGAGAAGCAGTTTTGATGCTGAGTTGTGTAAGGCGGGCCTTTGCCTAGAGGAGCACAGTGCTGAAATACTTTTAACTGGAATGTGGCTTGAGCGAATGCTATTGGCTGAGATTAATTAAAAAATGCCAACCATCACCTTGATGTTGTTGCAGTTGACACCAAATTTCAATGGCATACTGCAGCCTCCAATCAGCACTCTAGTCAGCAATACATGATCAAGATTCCAAGAACTAAAAAAAATAGGTATGGTGATGGAGCCTTCTCAGTAACAGCTTTCAAGTTATGGACCATGCTGTCCCTTTATTTACTCGGTCACAATAAAACTCACTCAAATTTAAAAAAATAACACTTTAAAAGTTATCATTTCTGAGTCTGCTCTCTGGCAGACCATCTGCAGTTAATAAGGTTTAGCATAGCCCCAAGATACCTTGGTGATATTTTTATATATAAATGCGTTTTCAAAATCCTGAAAACTGAGAAAGTTGAGAAAAGACACTGGGAGATATAACTAAGAAACTAGAGACATGTAAAAATGTAATTGAACATTACAAATCAAGAGAGCTGAAGACTCGAGAAGCTCTAAAAGGTTAATCAAATAATGATAACAAATTGAAAAAAGGACAAGAAATATTTCTGATTATACTGTGAACATAGGGTGAACCAATATTGGCAAAATAATAGCACATGTATTCGGCTTAATTTAAATCCACCAATTGAGTATAAGGAAATGATAAAAAGTAGTTTTGACTAAGGTAGTAAGTAGACCACTGAGAAATTGGAAGAATTCTAACGCCTCAATTCCACAAGATGTTGATTCTTTATATTGTCAAAGAAATTAATGAGTTCCAGTATGTTTTGAATACTATATACACCATATTGAGAAGAGCATCACTTTCATATATTGAAGACAATACCTTTCTTAGTACATTTGAGATTATCACATGTTAAATTGTAATTATAAACATGAGGAATTATGAAGCAGAATTCGATGTAGCTCTTAGAAATTAAGTAGGCATATACATTTTAAATGGAAATGGAGAATCTTCCTATAGGTAACTGTTGTTTTATTTGATCAAATTTAGACCAATTGACAGTGAATATCCATATGCAACATTATGTGGATACTGAGCAGTGATGCATGGAAAACCTTTTAGTGTTTTACGAGAGATACATTGACAACATCTTACTTAAATGGATGAGCACTTAAGACAAGTTCTAAGAAAACATAAACAGACTCAAACAAATAGATCAAGGTTCCTGGATGTTAGTATCATGACAAATATTTTAAAATGGATCACAAGTATTTTCACCAAAATGACATAAAAAGAATGAATTATTATCATCAAGCTCTCACCATAATTTAAAGAAGAAGAATTGTATTGTTAATGAATCAGAAAATAGAAGATTATTTCAGACAAAACTAAATGTGGCACAAGAAGCAGATAATTTCTCAGAGGGGTTCATTTTAGGTTCAAGCAGTACCAGCAGTTGCAAAGCCAATAATACAATTGCCAAACCAGTTTATGAAAACAAAGTAAAAAGCCAAAAAAAGAAAATGTATATTTACATACGATAAGGGCAACTGGAGATATATTCAAGTTTAAGGCAAGAAGTGACTAGAAAAGGTGCAGTTCCAATCATAAGTAACAGCTCACAGGTGACTATGACCGAAGTGTGATATGAAGGTAACCATATTGGAGCAGCAGATGGAAGACTGGTTAAAGTTTAAAGTTTTACCTTCTCACTTGGGGCCTGATTTACAGGTTGGTGTCAAGTAATTTGTGACAAACATGACAGATATCTCATCCACCTTATTAACCTGAGTCCTGAGCTGCAGGAAGAGCACCTGTGATGCCCAGGATAGGCAGCAAACAGTGTGTCTAGCTGGGGTCTGTCACCAGAGCTGCAGGAAAGGAAGGTGAAGATTGAGCTCAAACTACAACTGACCAAGATTAAGCTGGAAGCATTGAGGCAGAGAAGGCCTTGGCCAGGGAAAGAGTGGAGGCAGAGAGGGCACTTGACAGACAAAGAAAAAGCAAAGCTGAGGCTGAGACGACCTTTCATTTAAGGAAAACTGCTGATGGAGCACAAAAAGAACATGAAGCAACTGGAGCTCAAAGTCAGGTAAACTTCAGAGTACAGCAGTGATTGTGGCAGCATACCTTCAGATGTGCGGGTCCACATAACCCAAATCATGGTGTCCCTTTATGTGGTGGAAATGACAGAGACACGTGGTTTTCTGCCTATGAGGTAGCCATGAGGGTGCCAAGGTCCTAGAGGAATATTGGAGGTCTAGTACATGGAAACACATGCCTACAGTGGGGAGGGACATACTTCTTACACTTGAGGTTAGTGACCAGACCAAGTACATCTCCATGAAAGCCATACATATCTCCAAATTTGGGTTAACCTCAGAGGTTCCGGGATATCCACAAACTTCTAAACCAATCTTGGGTGGATTTCTTAGAGTACTCAAGCAAGGTTGTGAGTAGCTTGCTGATGGGCAGTAAGGTTGGCTCATATTGGGCTGTACAAATTAATCATAAAGGAGTACATGCTTAATAACTGTTTTACAGAGCTGTAACAGCACCTAGTGGACAGTAAGCTCACTGACCCTAGGGAGATTGCTAAGGAGGCAGATGTCTGTGTCAGTACCACAGTGTCCAAGAAGGTTTCTGGTGGGACTCCCAAAAGGACATTCAAGGTTCCTACCAGAAGAACAGAAGGAGGTAAACTAGGAAGGAGTCCCTCAAGGCCCCCAAAGCAACTCACGGGGAAAACGTACCCAGCCCCAATCTGTCCAAAAAAAAGGCATTTGTATACAAGAACCCTGTCAAATGTGTCCCCAAGTGTTATGTGTGTTACCATTTTGGGCGCATCAAGAGTGATTCCATGTGCCCCAAGAGGCCACATACCCCAGTTGGGGTTACCTCTGGGTTGGCCAGTGTAGCACTTGCGGAGGAGATGGCTCCAGGTAGTGTAGGACAGACAGCTGGGGTTACCAGAGTCTCCCTGGGTGACAGAGAGATGGTGCCTAAATTCCAAATGCCTTCAAATACTTCCAAGTACAGGTAGCAGGTCACCATCAATGGGGATATGGTGGAAGTCTTAATTGACACATTAGCATCATCTGGTGTCCTCAGAGCAGGTGATGCCTAATATATGTCATCAGGTTGTACAAGCAGACAGCTGTGAAAGCAACTACCTGGTGGCTCGGGTTCACTTTGAATGGAGAGGGCATTGCAGGCTCTCTTAGGGTAGCTGTGGGCCTTTCCACCGTTGTGAATTGTTATCATGGGAATGATCTGGAGCACACTACCTGGTAGGAAAGTAGAGCTCAGGTCACACCTGGAAATGTTAGGGTACCTGAATAGGTCTGTATGACCACAAGGTCCATGGCTGCCCAAGATGGGAGTTAAGTAGTCCTGGATCCTAGATGAATGCCCCAGGTAGCTGCCAAGAAGGGGAGGGGTTGAAGGCATGGAAACCAGTCTCTGAAACTCCAATGGTACAGGTGGATGGGGTGCTAGAGGAGGCCGCTGCAACCCCTATCAGGGAACACATTGCCTCCCTAGGAGGCCCACCTCAGCTTGTCAGATGTCAAGTTCAGGATGGCCACCATGGATGAGTTCTTCAAGGCACAGAAGGAGTGCCCTAGAGGGCAAGAGGTGGTAAGCTGAAGCCTGGTTAGCCGGTGGCACCTTTGGAGATCCCCTCATATATTGGGAGAATAACCTCCGGTATAGTGAACCTAATGTGCCTGTGCATGGTGCAACACATGTGTTGATCATTCCCCAATGTTACAGGGCATTCCAACTAGAGCTGGCTCATGAAATTCCCCTGGCAGTACATCTGAGGAGGATAAGAACTTTCCCAGGCTTGTCTCTCACTTTCATTGGCTCTGAATACGGCTATCCTCAGATACATTCATTAGGACCGTGGAAAAACAGGGAAGAAGCTGAAGGCTCCTCTGAATTCCTTACCTGTCATTGGGGAACCCTTTGAAACAGTGTCCTACTCACAAGGAACCAGGGTATATATTATATATAAAAAAAACAATGGTACCAGCAGTAACAATGTTTTTTCTAATAATAATAATAATAATCATTAAGCACAAAGCAATACTTATGAGAGGAGATGCACAAATACAAAAGAAAATTCAAACAGCTCAATGAGTAGAATGTAATATTATTCATATTGATATTGCAATGGAAAAAAGGTGTAAGGTGTCCCAAGTGAAATTAGAACCTACATATACAAATGACAAATTGTGACATACAGGGAGGTTTCCAACAAATAAAAACAACCTTCTAATCAATATACATTAACTATTTAGAGCCTTCAGTAACAATTGTGAAGGTTGAGTACATTGGTTCGCTTTATAAGCGTGTCGACGGCATTTCGATCTCTCATAGAATAGGAGGGCTCATCAGGACCTGGTAATGAAAGACACCTGAAATCAGATAATTTGAAAAAAACGGGGGGGGATCAGTTGTTTAGAAAATAAGAGTTTGCAAAATAGGCTTACTTCATTACGCAGTTTTAAAATGGTATTCTGAGTGGAGAAGTGCACACCTGTAAAGAAATGACTTAGCTTGAGTTAAGGGAGGGAAATTTCTTACACGGTGCCCAGTGGGGGACTGTTTAGGAGAAGACAAAAATACAATGTAATGATTACTTGGGATAGATAAGACCAAAATGGGGATTTGTCTTACATGAGTATAATTGAAACTGTGGGCATCGACATTGTTGGACCTTTGGACACCAAAACTGGCATAGGACTCAAGTTTATTCAGGTTTTGGTGGACCATGCCACTAGATACCCAGAGGCCAGCCCCCCCCGAGTTCTGTACCTGTATTAGCTAGGACCTTTATGGGGATTTTCACTTGGGTAGGTTTCCCTAAGGAAGCGGTGTGCCTACCTGTGCGAGGAGTGTGTCATAATATACAAGTTGTCCACACCCTATCACCCTCAAACTAATCTGCTTGTTGAAAGATTCAATAAGACCCTGAAGGGCATGATTAGGGGCCTACCTGAGCCCATGAAGCAGAAGTGGGACATCCTACTTTTTGCCTATCGAGAGGTGCCACCGATGGGAGTTGGGCTCAGCCTATTTGAACTTCTTTATGGACATCCTGTCAGGGGAACTTTCAGTCTGGTGAAGGAGCGATGGGAGCTAGCTCACAACAAGACACCCTCAAATCCTAGGTGGCCATGTTCTCAAAAAAGGCTTTTCAGCCTAGTCAGGAAGTCTTGGAACTCAGGTATGACCAGAAGGCCAACCTGGACATAAAGTATGGATTATGTAGCCAGAGGAGCCTAAGGCCTCGAAGATCATTGGACAGGGCACAATGAGGTGATTGAGAGAAAGGGCAGGCCACCTACTTGGTGGACCTCAAGACCCCCAGAAATCCTTTTAGGGTACTTCACATCAATCACCACAAACCCCACAATGTGAGGTCTGAGGTCACCATGCTGTTGGTGACAGATGATGGGGAGGAAGAGGAATGTGAACCTCTCCCTGACCTGTCATCCGAAGAAAAAGATGGGTAAATGGAAGATGTCAACCTCTCTAGTAACCTGACCCCAATCCGCCTTTCTTTAGTGCTCTTCATCACAGTCACCCATACTGTCTTACTTTGTCTGTTGTATGGACAGTTTGCCTCATTGTTTTCCCTCACCCCTAGGCTTACACATTTGTGTACCCATGACATAGATACTGAGGACAATCTGGTCATGTAGTTCCTAAAAATACAAAGGATCTGCACGTTTGTTGGACAACATAAACTGAGGGATTGGTGTCTAGGCTAATTCCGGACACCCCACAGGATATTTCAGCCTATAAACCAGCAAGCTCACAGTGCCACCTTAAGCCCCTAAACCCTACCAAAAAACGGATAGTTTCTAGCAACCATTGAACATGACAACCCTTGAACCTTCAGGGATCATTGAAACAGTACAATACTTTTCGTTCAGTCAATCGTGTCATTTAGTCTCAGAGAGATACACAGAAAAAACATTGGTGATGCTTACAATAAGCATTTATTGAACCAGCATCATTCTAGTATAAAACATGTTTGCTGCGACAATCAGTAGACAGATGCACATGTAAAAGATTACAAGCACCAACAGAGTAAATAGAAGGTAGAATGTTACTATGGTGCTTAAACAGTGAATAAATGTAGGCATATGAACATGAAAGTAATCGAGCATACTCCTATGATGTGGACCCTACCTAAGTGGACTTAAGTGTACCTAGCATGAATGTGGGTAGAAAGCCAAGAATTCCCTTAGAAAGAGCCAACCCCATTACCTGATGGGGGAGAATGAAGGACCCCATCTTGGTCACTAGTTGGACACCCTGCAAGGGATGTCAGACCACTGCGTGTTGAAGTTTCAGAGTGCAGGGACCTCAGTGTCTTGTGTCAGCGTGGAAGCGTCTCCTCTAGCTACCTTGTGAAGGTGCGGTTCTTTTATAACAAAGACATAGCCTAGGGGTTTCTACCACAATCGATATGTTGTAAGTACGATTATGTCAATGAGAATTGCAATTATGCAAAGTAGCCCTGTCGCCCTAGGATGAAGATAGCGATGACTTTTGTACAGAGTATGTTAATCCTGTTATGTACGTCATGTGCAAGGGATTTTACCAAGAATCCTCATACATAATAAATGAGGCTAGTTTCAAAGAAACCAATCAACATTTATTCAGCACCTAACTGGGTAAAAGGTCAATGCTAGAATCATTATGCAGAGCAAGGTAGGACAAATGTAGGTGAAAGGTCACTTTGCAACTTAGGCAAAGGTTGGGGAACATAAAAAATCTACCTGTCAAGAACAAAATATGCAGGCTGTCAGACAAAGTGAGGACCAGCATCAAGGACGACGTCTCCAGAAATTTGAAATTGGAAGTGATTGAGCACCCCTGTAGTCTATGGTCTGGCTAAGAGGTGCTGGTTCCCAAGGTTGCCCCACTGGGCACCGCATTTGAACTCAGGTTTTGTGTGGACCATAGGGAGCTCAACTGAGTCACCAAGACCGATGCTCACCCCACCCACAGAGCTGATGAGCTCATTGATTGTTAGGGGCTTTCAAGTTCCTGAGTACGTTAGACCCCGACTTCAGGGTACTTGCAGATTGCCCTAACTGAGGGGAGGCAAAGAGAGGTCAGCATTCTCTACCTCAGAACGCCACTTTCAATTTAAGGTGATGCTTTTTGGCTGATCAATGTCCCTGCCTCCGTCTAAGGGTTTGTGAACCAGGTCCCAGCTAGGATGGAGGCCTTCAGTGCTGCTTACCTGGATGACATAGCTAACTTCAGTATCAACTTGGAGGACTATCTGTTTCACCTGCAGGACATGCTTCAGGCACTGCAACAGGTAGGCGTGACTATCAAGTCCAGCAAGTGTCAGGTAGGGCATGGTTCCATGGTGTACTTGGAACATTTTGTAGGCAAGGGTAAGGTGCAACCCCTCCAGGCCAAAATAAAGACTATCCTGGCCTGGGAGCCCCCATAACACACACAGAAGTGAGGGCCTTCTTCGGCCTTACTGGCAACTAAAGGGGGGTTGTTAAGGGACATGGCACCATTGTTGCCTCCATAACTGAACTGACTTCAAAGAACCAGCCCACAAGGTGATCTGGACAGACAGAAAAAAACCTTTGACACCCTCAAACAGGTCATGTGCATAGCCCCTGTACTCAAGCCCCCTGACTTTTCTCAGGAATTCATTGTACAATCTGATGTTTACAACATTGATAGCAACCACTTGTTTAAACCATTATTAAGCTTCATGTTTAAATCTTTGCTATTATAGAAATAGTAATATTAACTTCTCTCTTTCTTATCCTTTTTACTACTTGTATGATATAATCTTGAGGAAGATGCACCGTGATACTGTGGACAGTCCTTAGACTATTTATGCAACAACTTTCTGATTAATAAGTTATTGATAATATTTTATAAAGAAAAGACACTCAAAATGAAGTAAAAAATTGCAGTTTGAAATTTGAAGTTTTTGTTAGTTATTAAAATTGTATTTTGTGTGTCTGCAGTATATTGTTTCAGGCAGCAACGAATTGCAAAATCAAAGTTTCTCTTACACATAGGAGAGAACATTGAGCAGGGTTGAAAAGGTCTGATTACTCTGTGGAAGTGAGCCTTTTCAGGGGCCCACCAGTGCAAGGGTTCACCCTTCTTTGTCCTTTAGTCCTCAGACCAACAAAATAGAGATTGGCACAAAAGCTGTAATATCAAAACAATAATTTATTATCACTCATGAGTGGGACTACATCGATACAGAACCCTCAGGCAATGTATGAGGCAGTACATGGAATACAGAAACCAGGGTGATTTTATACACCTTTTGTTGCAGTGTAAGCATGGAGACTCAAAAAGAGGTGGTACAAGTATACTCAAGAATAGCTATTCACATATGTGGACATACAGAAATCACTTAGTCAACAGAGTGGGAGGAGAAACTAAACTGCTTACATCAGTTGGAATAGCCTGACAGTTACACTCTAAACAGGTGCATTATAGCAGCTACAAGCCTTTCTGAGCATGCGCAGTGCTCTGGCTCAGTACTGAACGAATTAACTATAGTTGATGACTCAGGCAGAATAGTAAAGCAGGCGACAGTGAAGACGGAAGGATCACATGGCGAGCACATGGCGAGCACATGGCTAACTAAAATGGATGCCAAAACAAAATGGCTTCAGCTCATGCTAACAGTGATTTCTGCTGATTTCCACAACTCATTAAGATTTATGCAAAAGCATTCCAAATGCATTCCAAATAAACAAATGATGTCACTAGCAATATTCAATTTCAGTCTTGCATTTTTCACTGATAATCAGACACTTACATGTTACCAAAGCTCCCTTTTTGAACATGTATTCTGAGCAGAAATGGATACAGAAAACAAAAAAATCAATCTTCAGTGAAATAAAGTGAGCTCCTGAATTCTTATTTGCACCACTCACAAAAGTCCTAGTCACAAGAACTAATAATTACATTTTTACAGTGGGCAGATATCAATCTCTACAGTGATGGTAGCTCACAAGGTACTCTTTGTGGATGTTTGAATAAGTTGGTGTATTCAAGTAGCAAATGTCAGTATACAGGGAACCATTCATTACAACTATGCCTGGGTGACATTTTCTTTCCATGGACGTAATCCCACTTTCTTTCGAGCTACTCTTGCTATGTGTAAGTCCCATAATGATGCTATTACAGCAGGTTGTGTAATTACTCACCGTTTGAACCAACCCAGAAACTTGTGTGCAGAAGAACAATGCAAAAAAACACCAAGTGGTGCAGGTGCAGCTCCCTTGCTAGGGCGAAGTGCATAGCCCCACTGCTCTGAGAGCAGTGGAAAAAGAACAAATTATATTATCCTAAAATTATAATAACAACGTTATTATCATTTTATTTTTCATTGCTACGGGGCTGGGTTAAGGAGGGGCGGGGCTGGTGTCACAGGGGGAGGAGTGGTGGCACTCTCTCAAGAGCAAACGACAGTTTGGCCGGCTGTCTTGGGCAGGCAAAACAGTCATGGCCACTTAGCATGCTCACCATTGTGCTGAGGAGCAACGACGGAGGAGAGACAGAGGCGTGAAGAGGTTTTTATTTTTATATTTTGTTTTTTCCAACCTGACCATCTCCCCCTCTCCTCGCCACGCCTGTTTCCTGCCCCAGCCACCACTGGAGTGGTGTTCTTTGCTGTGCTTGAGTTTTACATTCTTATGTCTAAACATGACACAAAATCTCATTTCACACCAAAAATTAGAGATAAATTCTGGTTTTGTGTAAATTAGTCATTTTCACAAATATTCAAAAGCAAATCATGCAAATATTGTGCAATCCTAATTATAACAAAATGCAGACTGGGTAAGCTACTACCATTACAAAATTGTGGTAAAGCGAGTGGTGGTGACATCAAATGAATAGTATAAAAATAGGTATGGTTTCAAAAGAAAAAGAAAAGTGCATGTGACATTAGAAAAGAAATATTAGTTGTAGTCTGCGTTTTGATGTTTAATGATGTGAGAGCATTCATAATATGTAACACTATTTTAACTTGAATTGAACAAAAGACCTTTTACATTCTGGCATAGGGTTTTATTTACTACAAATAATATGCATGATACATGTTGGTTGTAGTTGTCAAAATTTCAATGTATTTTCCAAATATATGCATAATGCTTACATATACTAAATAGGTCGGTATCTTACATAAAAATTTGACCTTGTTAACAAGAACAACATGGGATACCAGTTGAAAACTGGTTGGAGGAGAAAACGTTTTGCGATCGGGGATTTGCTATACCTGTAAGATATTTTATGCCCAGACTGGTGGCTCGTGGGCAAATTATGTGCTCCCATTATGGCAAGAAATTTTGAAAAATTAGGAAAAACAAGATTTATTTCGTCCCTGTAATGAAAAGGTTGCCCAGGCCTAAAGTGGGTATATGTGCCACTATCGTGACTTTTGCATAAAACTATGTCTAACCTAGAGGGCACAAGTATTGATTCTTGCAAAGGAATCACAGACTTTCACCCTTCTAAGATTAATAAAATGATTGTCAAAGAGCTGACTGCTTAAATCTCGAGTAGGAAGTGATACGTAAAGCAAAAGTCACCATAGGTTTGTGCAACCAAGAATCAGCTGTCAGTTGAACCAATAGGCACTGGCAAAACCAATAGCTCTGGTGTTGGGCCGAGCCTTTTGACTTTATCAGTACTTGATGTTTTGTCATCCTTTTTATGAAACCTTCTGTTTTGGGAGCTACAGGGCCATCGTCAATAGCAAAAAATCAATGACATAAAAAATATATGTTTGCTTTCAAAAAGCATACAATGCCATAGCACTCCCTGGGACTGAAGGCTCCTACTTTGTGCGCAGATGTGCTTCTTGTAAAAGAGCAGAATGCCATCACTCACAGTAAAGTTAGCAAGTGGCTAAAGAGGGCTGACCCACTGCTGCATGCTGTAGGTTGTAGGGAGTGGAAGAAATGTGACACAACACATCAATGGATGGTAAGGGTATAATGTATACTTGCAGGTAAAATCAAACAAATAAGAAGTGTCATGAGAATTTAAATATACATTTTAAAGATAATGCATGGTCATTTTATGTTTTTGGAATATGAGTGAACATTTTAAATTGGAGCTTTGTGAAACACTGTTATGAGATGTAGTCCAAAGCACCTTAAGTTATGTATTTCAAAACTTTCGTGCCCACTAAAGCCAGACATGGAGTCAAAAACACACACAACCTGCAGTGATACCCCCTAAGGGACTATCCTTGTGTTCCAATGACAGATTGAAATATAGGCCACTACAGAACCTTCCTGCACTTAGAGCTCTGCACCCACCTGACACAATACATACACAAAAGGGCCATGTACCACCATAATGTGGGCAAATCCACTATTGCAAACAGACTCTGCAATAAAGTTCTAAGTGGTTAAGTAATTGGCAAACGTGTTATATAATAACATAAAATAATAGATATTTTTCAAGTTTTGAAGTATGCATTCAGGGATTTTATGTTCACAAGAGGAGGTAGGGCAGCCAGGGTCAGAATAATTGAGAAAATGGCCCTGGGCACCAAAATAAAAATAGTCCGCATTGGTGAATTAAATAGATAAAAAAGCGGCCCATATTTGTAAGTCGGGGAAGGTTTGAACTTGTAAAGAAATGTTGTATAAATATTTTGCAATGTATAAAATACTGCCTGGAATGACCTTCCTACAGTCAATGTTTGTTTTAATACCAGGGAAATTAACTGTCTAGTGACCATAAAACAGGCCCACAAAAACTGGCCATCACACTATTGTAATAATACTTTTTTTCTGCACATTTATTTTTACGATTTACAGATGTTTGGGAGCTGATTAATGTAAGCTCAAATAAGTTGTTAATTCTGTTAATCTAACTCTTCCTTGAATAATTGGTCCAGGACCCTTGTTTCTTTATAATAGGTGTGAAATTTGAGGGCATAACAAAGGAATGACCTGAAAAATTGTGGAAATTAAAAGAAAATAGTTTAAGACGGAGAAGGAAGGAGAAAGTAAAAAGATAGGAATTCAGAGAAGGAAGAGGGTGACACATGAAAGAATTAAAGATCCATTGAAAGGAAAAATAGAATGAGGTATGGAAAGGTGGAAAAAGAATGAGGGGAGTGAAAAAAGAGGAGAGTGAGTGAAAGAAATGATAGAAGGCATACAGAACTGAGCAGACAAGAAGACAAGACAAGAATTAATGAGAAATAGGAGGAAATTAGGGTAATAACAGTAATGCTAGAAACAAATATGCAGTTACAAAGGGAGTGAAATAAGGAGGTCATACCATAGAGAAAGCATCAGAGAGGAAGAAAAGTAGAGCAAAAATGTCAGAGCTGAATAGGGAGAGAGAAAAGAAAATATAAAACTACAGGCAAGAAAGAGAAAAGTGATAAGAAGAGATGATGAAAGAAAGAGCATCAGAAAGAGATAAAAGAAGAAAAAGAGAAGAGGAAGACAAGGGAGGAGAGAGGGAAATAATGAAAACAGATGGTAAAGAAAAATGAAGGCTAAAATTAAGAAAAGCAGTGATACAGAAACAATAGTATCCGAAATGACTGGATAGACAAGGCAAACAACAGTGAGAGAAATGAAGCAGAAAGAAAATGAATGACAAGTGACTCAGAGAAGAGAGAGAGAAACGGGTAGAAAGACTGGGACAGTTAATTGAAGGAATTATGAGAAAATGTCAATACGATATAGGGCTTGATTTAGAATTGACAGATGAGTTACTCCATCACAAATGTGATGGTTATCTGGTCTGTTGTATTTTAAGTGCATTATAGCTTCTGGCACTTATAATACATCAGAAGGCATATCCGTCACATTTGCCAAGGAGTATCCATCCACCAAACTCTGAATCATGCCCATAGTCTGTCCACCTGATGAGAAAGGGGTCTACTCTTTGCCTGGAGGAATTCAAAACTAGATATATCTGGATCTACAGTGGGTCAATACTACATGCAAAATGTAAGTATCTTGAAGCTATAGAAGGCTTTGACCAGTGAAGTACATAATATAATTTTGCTTGGGATAGCATTTTTCTAATCCCTTATGTGTGTGATATTCCATTATGGTTATTAGATCAGTATCACTGGCTAAACTTGGATTAAAGGCACAGTTTTGTACCCTAATTGGGGTCATTTTCATGGACAACAAACCTTAACTCATACGTTTAAGTTCTAAAGTCTGCCCCACTTTTGGAAAACACATCCATTCCCTTACACAATGCTGCACCATAGTTTTGCAGCTGGCAAAGTATTGCCACCTCACAAAGAAATCCACAAGTTACCTTTATACATTGCCCCAAAAAATAGACACACTCTCTGTGTCATCACATACTGCAGGTAAACAAAGAACAAGAGTTGGCACGTCAACAGCAAATTCTCTCATCACATTCATGTTAGAAACATTTTCTTTCAGTTTTCTCTCTTGGCCTAGCAATGGACAATTGGGTTCCTCTGCAGAAACAAACAAATGACAGTGTCCTTTTGCATCTATATCCATAATTATAGAAGACAGGCTAAAGGAAGATGGATGAGGGGACAGGAAGGGCCATGTAGGTTTAGGATGAGGAGGGCAGAGGTCTATGCAAACCCAACTGCCACATAACCCTACTTCTTCCCTCAGCCCTCCCTGTCTCTCTCATCAATCTCCCTTCTCCAACAAACCTTCTCTTTTCAGATCTTTGCTTTTATTCTCCACCAAATGGCCCTTCCTCTTGAAATACTCTCATACCTTAATTTCCCCTAATCCCTCTTTCCTCATCTCTTCCCCTACCCATCCTGTCCTCAGCATTTCCCAAGAAAAACCTAGTGAGACCCAGCAAGAGATAGACCAAGACAGAAATGGAGAGAGAGATAGGGGGCAAAAAAGAGAAGCTATGCGTTAGGAAGAGATAGGATCATTAAAGGAGTGATAGCATTGAGGGAGAAGGGAAGAGACAGGAAAACCAGAAATAGGAACTAGGAGATATGAAAGGTGAAGTCCATATAGAGGGCGTCAGAACAGATCCTAGTGAATGGAGTAGCATACCAGACAGCAATAATTCTTTATGAAGAGCCATATTTAAGTGCCTGACCAACAGGGAAGAAATGAAAAATAGATCATAGAGAGCAGGCGAGGGCAGGACACCATAAAAGAGGGAAGGAGCTAGATATGCTCGGTGACAGTGAGATGAATCAGGGCTTGGCAGAGAGTTAGACACTTTGATGTGCTTGTCAGGATATACTAGGGCCAGCTAGTATGAGTCACTCAGAGGCAGCAGACTGCCCCCTTTTTGCACATGAAGAGGCTCCTGCTAATAAACATATTCAGCTGAGGGAGAATATGGTTTCGGTAAGGTCAGATAATATGATCAAATCTTTAACCAGGATTTGCAGCAGTCAGATGGAAAGGATGAGATTAGAAGGGCAGTGCTAGAAATACATATACTTACAGTTGTAGAGTGCATGCCTCCTGCTCAGAAATCTACCTCTGAAGATCAAATGGTATTGGGAATAGGATTGTATGTCCTGTCTATCCTGTTGCAACACAGCAGACGTCAGCATATCTACAACTCACTCTTTTTATCAGTCTGATTTTCTAGTTTATCCAAAAGTTTTCCAGTTCTGTTTCTGATGTGCCTTATCTGTACTTCTGTAAGGCCTTTGTTATGTTAGTTCTTGTCTATGCATTTACCCACAAAGTCAGGTTTAATAATCCCACAAAGTCAGGTTTAATAATCCCTATGCTTGTCAAGAGAAATCTACAGAAAAACTCTCACGGTATCATGCATACAAGTGTATGTAAAAATGTCACAAGCGATGCGGTTGACTGCTAAATTATTCTTCGTGCATTGATGCTAGTTATTTTCATAAAACGTATTGCTATTTAATATTCTGCTTTTACCAGTGTTCATGGGTATGTTGTAAGTTTGGGTTTGGGTTCTGTGCTGTAGGAGGAGCATGCATGCTGCCCTTTGCCTTGGTTTCTCTGCTTTATTTTCGTAACTGTGGCCAAAATCTTTCAAATCTTTCAAATGTGGGTAGCATTTCAAGTTGAAGGACAAATCCAGATCAAGATTATTTGGGGTTGTAATTCAGGATTAATGTCTCATATCACGGAGCACGTACAATAGGCCTCAATATGAGCTCACAGTCCATGGGACCTCCGAACTCGTGGTGGCGGTCCACCCTCTGTATTACGACTACTGCAGTGGGACAGCCACAGGAGCACTGCTACCCCCAGGATCCCTGATCCCATGGTGTTGGCGCAGCAGTCAGAGGTCACAATATGCTGGCAGTGCAGCTGCTGCCTGCCATGAAAAGAGTAACAGTAAGGAACCAAAGGTGCCCTACTGGGCCCCTTGTTGCCTCTGGGCCAGGAAATGCATGTAGGGAAGCCCATTGTGCTCCTCCCTGTTCATATGCACTTCTGTTTGTGCACGACACGGACTTCACAGTCCATGGCGTGCAGGAACATGCATTAGCACTCCCATTGCAGTGCCTTTCTAAGGCTCACATACGAGTCTTTGAAAGGCCCCTCCGTGGGACCGCCAAAGCAGGACTGCCCGCCAGGATTACAACTTGTAGCAGACGGGTTTGGCAGCGTGGTACCGGGGCGCTGGCGTGGTTGCCCACTGCCACAACACCAAACTCGTAATAAGGCCCTATCTGTTATAGTCCATGCACTTGAGGCACGGCAGCAAGAGACTTTTCTGTTGAACTAACATCCCATCATTCAAATATTGTAAAGGTATAATATACTGGTAAATACAGTATGAAAGGAACAATAACTAAACAATGTATGCTTAAACTGTACCGTTTGCCACCACCTTTCCAAAACTTATTTGGAGAAATGATGCTCAAATATTTGGCAACCATTTTTAAAGTCTTGAAAGGCTACGACTAATGCAACTGGCCTAGTGTGTTTTAGAAGACGTCAGTTTCCACTGATAATGCCAAACACTAGAAACAGAAATGCTACATCCTGCCCAGTTTCCTGGGCTAATATATTTTAAAATGCAGTGTCTGAATTCAGCCTGCTAAATTTTATTAAGGTAGAGCCCTGCCCCGCTTGTAAGCTCTTTTATGCTGAAATCTTTCGTACGGGCCCAGTGTGTTTTACATAAACATTGGCCCAGAACAGTGAAAGGAGGCCTGCAATATGTTTGACTTCAGCTCTGAAGAGGCCCCCTGCTGTTTGATATCTTAGGCCCCCACAGTTGGAGTCTAGTCGCGCCCATGGTCTGTGATAACTTACATCTTATTTCTCCCAACACACATTAGGAGGACTAGTTCTTGTTTTGTTTTCACTGCTTTCCCCCGGAGTTTTGATACATATCACCTACCAGGTGCGAACGGGACTGTAACAAGATGCTCTTCATAAGTGCTTGTACATAACATATGTATATATTTACTTTACCTCCGGAATCAGCCGTGTACTGGGTCGGGCCTTGCACGATACATTTCCCGTAATGCCACCCCCATCAGTAATGCCCTCGCGCATTTGTACTGTATGCTGTGCCAGAACCGAACATTGGTTTCCCTGCAGTGTCACTCTATAATGAGAAACATTATTCTCCCCAGCTAATTCATTTTCCTAAACCGTCACAACAGAATTGTTCATCAAAGACAACAGTTTTTTTGTCAGGTTCACTGAAAACCTAAAACACTGCTTCGGAGACATACCCGTTTATTACACGAATTTGGAGACTTTTTAATTGCAAGATCATAACGAGTGGCAGAGAGAACAAAGGCTATTGTTACCTAATCTTTATTTATGGCCTTGCAAATGGCATGCGAGGATTAACACAACAAACTGCTCTGCGCTGATATATCCATGATTATCATACGACACAGCATCGTGGCTGCATAATGGGCAATAAACCTGATTTAGGAAGCAAACTCCATTAATGCTACACCAGGGATACAGTGATTACAGACCTCTTTACATTGCGAGGATGCATAATTCCGAATCTTCACTGAGAAGAGAAGAGGCTTCTTTTATTACAAAATGTTCACTTGTCATGGGCACGCTGGGCTGTGTAAAACCGATAATGAGGTGGAAATTAAGACTGTCAGCAGTACGTTTTCCGAACAGAAACATTACCCCCCTGAATGCAGAGACAGTAATGACCCATTCCCAGATTGTTTTCTGTTATTCTCTGTCAAGTCCTACTTTCAGAGGCATTGCACTGAAATGAAAGTATATGTTCATCCAGAATCAAATAACAACAAGATGCCATTCAATTAACAATTCCTCAGCAAATACCGCGAAGAGACTACATTACACTGGCACACTATGATGTTTCAGGGGCATGCAAAAACACTCAGTAAAACTTCTTTTGTGATATTACATAATCATAGTCGCAGACAAAAATTATATGTACCTTTAGGTAGTAAGATAATTATTAGACATTGTCATGTATTGTTTATCTTACTTGTGCAATGGTTATATTAATAACAGCCTCCAGAAGCATTTATTTTTGTAGAGTTTTTGCCCAAACTTTAACACATGTACATAAAAAAACTACACAAGAAGGGATGTGCACATAATAATGACGAATATAATCCAATTAATTAGATGCCAGGTTAAGGAAAGGTTGAAGATTAGAAAAATAATGAGCTTTGAGTCAAGTGCAAAGAAAAAGGGCGAAACAGACAGCAAGCAGTAGAATGTTCAGTGAAGGGGCGGCAAGACTGCAGGTGTTAAATGGAGAAGCTGAACTGGGAGGTGAAGTATGACGTCAATTAAATTATATTCTGTTCGATTCGGTACTTATCAACTAACAGCATTAATCTTTCTGGCTAAAACAGACATAACATCACACAAAAACACTAAGTAGGAGCGTACACACACACACAAAGTCACACACATCCTCTCTCTCTCTCTCTCTCTCTCTCACTCTCTCTCTCTCTCTCTCTCTCTCTCCACAAAACGCTGGTTCCTGAATGGCAAGCGAAGAAGGAGGCATGGAGAACAAAGACAATATGGCTGCCCTACACTGGCTTGAGTCCCTTCCTTCTCCAACAAAGATTGGCAGCATTCCAGTGAAATGATTGCACAGGAGTACATTCATATGGGTTTACAAATCACCAGTAAAACATAAACAAATCAAAACAAAAATATAATAACAACACATCAACATTGACACTATCAGAAAAGACTGAAGTACAGTTTAAAAATGCTCCAAATACAAACAGCTTAAAGCAAAAAGTACCCCTGCTGAGTATTTTTAAAAGTTACATAAAAACATATTAATTAACCATCTCACAAGTACAAAGACATAAAAGAAATGGTGGCCAGGCAAATGGAGAAGAAGTTTGCCGAGAACAAAGGAAAATGGCTACAGAAGCCTGGGCACTTGGCACAGGCACATGCAGAAAAAAACGTGCATTTGTCAAGAACTGCAGTCTACCTGCAAACCCCTAAAATAATTTAAAAATATCTCTAGAACAGCAGCCGTGAGAATGTGAAAAATAAATTCCCAAATACATCAGTTGTCTACTCAGTAAAATGCCAAACTATAATGAAACCTGGGCAGATTTCACAAACATGCAATGAAAAGCAGGAAATATATTTAATCACAGCTTGCCACCATCCCAAGCTGTCCTTTGGCACGTGTATTATCTACTTTCACATGGACCTGTCTGCACCCTCTGCTCTAGAGTTCAGGCCATCTGGCAACAATTAAAATGAACAAAGGGGTTTACAAATAATGGTATGCTGTTTGTTTGGAAAGTACTGCACCGAACTTACTTGATGTTCCCAAATAAAAGGTTACAATTCCAAGTCTGCTTGATGCAGCAGAGTTTGGAGACCAAAGATGAGTGAGGCTTTCCCTATGGGATCCAAATTCAAATTGACAAACCCTGAACATAGAACTGGAAGGAGTCTTTAGGACAAGAAGAGAAAGCTAATATAGTATGTACAGCAGCCTCATTCTCTATGGTGCTATCTCCCTAAATAAAAAATAAAATGAAAAATTATGCATTTTATGCTAAACAATTTTCCAAAATGGACTGTTCGGCTAAAAAACAACTGGAAATTAAATTCTGAGTTCATTTTAGAGGTGATTGAATGTAACAACAGCTGCTCACATTTGAGTCGATCACATGGTTCCTATGGTCCCAAGATAGTAGTTCAGTAGTTGTGAGAGCCTCGCCTCACCTCTTCGCTAAACTTGAGAAGTGCATATTTAATGCATCATCCCTAGAGTCTGTGGTGCATTTCATAGAATTTAAATGGATGAGCAAAGGTTTTCAAGGTAGCTCTGTGGCCAGCTCCAACTACAGTCACAACTGTACAGAACTTCCTGGGGTTTGATAATTGTTATAGGTGATTAATGCCAAACGTCTCACACATTGGTCAACCAATTACCTGCCTACTTCTTAATTAAGTTAATTTTCAGCGGTATGGGGAAGCTGTTAAGGCATTTTGAGTCCTAAATGAGAAACATACCACACTTTGTGACGTAACCCAGATATAAAGCTAACATTTATAGTTGAAGCAGGTAGGTGTACTATCACAAAGACACCCTGATACAGGATTGATTGAGCTAAAGGTTTATTTCTTGAAGAGATTCTCACCAACTGTGGTAAACTACCATATCACCTAAGAAGAGCTGTTAGCTGTTAAACCTGAGCTGGTGTGTCAGTGCATAGTGAGGGCCCGTCATGCAGTGAAACTCATTTTAGATCATTGTAACATGCAGTTCCCTTACTCGGATGTAGGATTGATACCATGCCAGTTGTGTTGGGTGATATACAGATTACAATTTTACTATTTCATACTGTCTAGGTTCTCAAAATGGGCAAGTAAATTCATTGTATTTGATTGTTTTGATTAGTAAACCAGATAATAGAAGTCTCTCAACCACCATTTCTGAATCCTAAACCATTTCCGACATTCCACTGTTAGCTGTTTAAATATGGTGGACGATCCATTAACGTCCACAGAGTACCTTTGTAGAGTGGTGGATGTGACCGATTTGTGCATTATATTGGGTTGATTGAGACAATTCTTCTGGTACTTTCAACAAAAGGAGTTTATTTTTAAATACTGAGGTTGTCACATAAGGTAAGAATTTTACTCGTATCCCAATGTTAATTTTGTCAATCACTGTGACGCACAACACATGAAGTGCATTAACTACACAGTGATTGAAAGTGAAAGCTGTCTGCATTATTAGGTGCCTACTGGCTTCACTTCGATTAGTAGTAGTGGGACATAACTCTGCCCCTGTTCACCAATCTAAGCAGGAGAGGTGCCAGTGGGAAGGAGGCTATAGACCACTTACAGCAGCAACCCTCCCTAGTAAATCACTGCTTGGAATCACCTCAGTGCTTTCTCCCTTAAAAATAAAAAAATGTCTTTATACCCCTGCATGGGAGGTTGAGGGTTTACACTTAATCTGCACCCCAAGGGGGTAGAACTCTGAATAGTGTCCAAAGGAAATAAATAAAAAGGAAGGGATGGGGTGCAGGTGACTCTGGCAGCAGTCTGTGTCCGCACCTTAAAGTGGTACCAACAGTTTTTTTTGCCCTACGTGGAGGTGTGATTGAAGGGGTTTACCTTCAATCCACCCCCTTGGAGTCATAAAGCCCACTAGAATCAAGGGAGACATATGTACAAACAAGGGGTATGGACAGACCTCCCTAAGTTTCAGACTATGCTCCCACCGCAGTACAGGCTCAGCAGCCTATATGCCCCTCTGGGTTAACCCTCCAATTTGTCCCAGGTGGGTGAAGAAAGCTCACCAGCCACCAGGTAAAAATAACCAACAAGAAGAAGGGTTGGGCCTGATCTGCCAAGGCATCAGGTTGTTTCCCACACAGAACAGGCCCAGCAGTCTTTCTACCCTTGGGGGGGGGGGGGCCTAAAGGCTCAGTACGCAACACTGAAAATATAATTGAGAAAAAGGAAGAGATGGACAGGGCAGGACTAAGCATTGCGCCATGCCTTCATTCCTAAATGGCCCAGTAGGCTTTGCCCCAAGGGGTAGATTGGGAGGACAGAGAAGCCACTAGACTCTAAAAAAAGTGGTTGTGAGAAAGTTCCTCTTGGGTATGTTCTCCAAAGTTTGTGGTCTGATGCTGCTGCTTTTTAAATCTGTACACGGTGCTAACCAGGCCCCAGTGCATGTACTCTGACCCCTAAAACATGTTGAAATTGGCTAGAATCATAATTGGCATTTTTAACTTTCCAACAAAACCACAGTCAGTCAGTCAGTCAGTCATAGTACTTTATTTCGATAAATCAATATCATAAAAAGACAAGGGAATAAAATGAGTACACTTAGACAAAGAAAGTACAATTAATACAAGATAAAAGCATATCGCGTATGCGATCAATCATTATATACACATAAATAATGCTAAAATAGATACATGCTATAAAATTCAATACTATATGTGCGTTAAAAAGAGGTCAGTTATGATAAAATGAACTATACAAAACATTTACATAGGATCAATATAAAAATCTTCCAACAAATGACCACTAGCCATGGGCAAAATGCAGTTCAACGTTTTTAAGGGCCCAAATTTGAGGTGATATCTGTCACCAACCTTTTCTTGACTCTGATCGCCCCCACTAAAAAATTAGCAACGTGAAAGGTTGTCCTCGGGGTCTGTAATAACTGTAAGAATAGAAGAGCGGGCTTGACCTGTATAAACCCAGCCTTTCTAAGGATCGGGAGCAGGTATTTCCTTCTTAAGGCCGTAAAGTGGTCACAGAACATCAAGAAATGCAAAGTGTTCTGTGTCGAGAAATTGTCACAGTTACATGGTAGGGCGTTTTCGGGAGAACACCAAGTCGGAAAATGACCCAGGGATAAATGGATTAAATTCAGCCGAAAACGAGTTAAGAGAAAGCGATGATAAGGCAGGTTGACGATAGATAAATATGGTTCAAGGCCAGCATGAGTGCTTAGAATGATGCCCGCCCTTACCATAGGTTTCTCAAGTTCTATTTGTTCCCTGTCAGATCGTAACATATCTCCCATCAGGCCTTTGATCTGGACTAGATCTTTTACAGTTATTGTAGACGGAGATAAATAAAGATCTTTTCTCCCTATCTTGAGGAGGGTATTTTTAATGTAGACTAGCCACGGTATTTTACAAACTCTATCTAGCTGCATGCAATCTTTTATAATAATATGATTGAGGGGAATTTCCTGATTCAGCCAGATCCTCAACCAAGCCAGAACAGGGGCCATTTTAATCTGGTCAGTAATATAACCCAAGCCAAGTTCAGAATGTACAATGTAAGTAGGGGTTGACTGGGGAACGGAAAGGACAGATCTTAAAAATTTATTTTCAGTGATCTGAATACATTCCGTCAAGCAATTGCCCCAAATAGCACTGCCATATGTTGCTATGGCTAAACTTTTGGCTTTATAAATTATTAACAGGGTGACCATTGGTCTTGCTCCTAGTTTTTTTATAAAACTCTGGATGGCAGAAGAAGATCTTGCGAGGGCAATGTTTCTGTTTTTTATATTGGGCCCCCAAGTACCTTTCTCATCGAACATAATCCCAAGATATGGAAAGGTAACTACTCTACAGAGCTCTTGGTTCCCACATGTAAAAGTTTTTATTAACCTATTTTTCATACCCCTGCCCATAATCATAATTTGAGATTTTTTAACGTTGATCTTGAGATCCAGGGTACTCATAAAGGCTTCAAATGCATTCAGTAACCTTTGGAGGCCCACCCCGGTACGTGAAAGCAAAACAGCGTTGTCCGCGTATAAGAGGACTGGAATACCAAGTTCACCTATACGTGGGACGTTAAGGAAGGGTTCCAAAGCATTTATGTAAATGGTAAAGAGGAGGGGAGCCAGAATACAACCCTGCCTCACCCCTCTTTCTGAGTTAAAGTGGCTAGTGCAACGCCCTTCTGAGGTGACTCTAACCGCTGCTGTTAGATTAGAATGGAGGTCAGCTAGAAGATAAACAAGTGCCCTATCCAAGCCTATATTGAGCAGGATGTTCCACAATTTGGAGCGATTAACAAGATCAAAGGCTGATGAGAGGTCCATAAACCCCAGGTATAGGAGCCCCTCTCTGGCCTTCGTGTATTTTTCAGCCAGTAAGTGTAAATTAAGAGTTTGATCAATTGTACTTCTTTTGGGTCTAAAACCATACTGGATATTGGATAGTATCCCCTTCTCGGTGATCCAGTCGTTCAACCTAGATAGGATGACCCTACCCAACATCTTCACCGATGAGTCAATTAAAGATATCGGTCTGTAACAGGATGGGTCTTGCCTGTTACCCTTTTTAAAGACCGGTATAATAATAGACTTTTTCCATGAGTCCGGAATCTTATCGGTGGTAAGAACGTTAAAGACGTTGCATAGGATTTTGGACCAGAACTTAGGAACATATTTAAAGACGTCCCCTGGCACCCCATCAGGGCCTGGGGCTTTATTTTTCGGAGACAGTTCAATTGCCCGTTCCACTTCTTCCCGGGCAAAGATAACCTTTTGCTTAGCAGGGCACGGAAATCCTTCTTCCACTAATAGAGAAGCGACGTCAATATCAGTGCTGGTGGGATCTGTGTAAATCTCGCTAAAATGTCTAATCCAGCCCTCATCAGCAATATTGGCCTCAAGAGGGGTATGTGAGTCCACTAAAAAGAGTGGCTGGTTTATTATTTTCCAAAAAAGGCCACTATTTTTTAGTGTTGCTGGGTCCAATAGCTGAGCTAAGGCATTGTCTTTTAGAGCCCTCTTTCTCTCTAATATTGTTTTTTTATATATGGACCTAGCACTCACTATATCTTCCCTATTTTTGGGTGTGGCCTTTAATACTTTTAATAGGTCCCTGTGGGCATTAGAACATTTCTTGTCAAACCATCTGTTTCCCACACGGACCATCGGACTAGATTTTTTCTGGAGGCTACGGTCAATTTCTAAGCAAATGTTATCAAAGGCTACTATGACCTCATTACATTCGATTCTATTTGATAAACATATTGCAACTTCGTCCTCCAACCTATGCAACACCTCCTTTAAAAAGGTTTCAGGAACTATTTTTGCCCATTTCAGCCTGCGATTTTGATCTTTTACCACAAGATCTGCTCCCCCTCTAACTTTTACTGATTTAAGAGAGAATACATTAACAAGCATTAATTCTAAAAGTACAGGCTTGTGGTCACTAAAAACTGATACCTCTGTGTAATATTTGATAACATTACTTAACAAACAGGGAGTCAAAAATATGTAATCTATAATAGAACCCTTGTCATTTCCTTTAAATGAGGGGATTCTAGTATTTCCATCCCCAAAGGCTGATTCATATAAGTTCCAACTAGCCAAAAAGGTTTCAAGCAAATCACCACGCCTGGTATGCTCTAGATGCACTTGGGAGGAGAACGGGGGGACATCAGCATCCTGACCGGTGCATAATAAAGGGCATGGATGTATGTTAAAATCCCCTAATAATATTAATTCATAAGTGTGAGCGTTAGTACTATAGGTTGACAAGAATTTGTCCAGTACTTCTAGATTGAGACTGGTACAATCATTGGCATTAGAGTTATAAAAGTTCATAAAAAGTATATTAACCTTTTCCTGCGAAGCAAGTTCTACGATCAAACAGTTTTCAGAGCCAGATGAATGTTGAGTAAGTGACCCTTTGATGTCTAGTTTAAATAAGGTTAACAAGCCCCCCTTGGGACGTCCGGCCGCGCTGCTGATAGCTGAAATAAAAAAGCTGCTGTACCCATCCAGAGAGAAGTTGTTCAACAAGTCCCATGTCTCTTGTAGCGCAATAATATCATAGCCTCTTAATGACGATAGCCAATCCATGTTCCCCATTTTGTTCTTTAAGCCAGCAATGTTCCAAGTGGCAATTTTGAGAAATGGGGCTGGTGACTCGGGAGGCTTCCTGGTAACATCAGAGAGTCAATCATTTTCCTCCAATGAGGAGAAGGCTGAGTAACGATTAGAAAGGGGGAGAATGTGGTCCCACTGTCTGCTAAGTGGCTGATATCCATAAGTGTCCCCACCATTTAAATGCATCGGAGCTCTCAGTGGCATGTTAGAATGGCAGCCAGCCCCTCCTCCGGTTATACCAGATTCATAATGCTCGGGCAGTTGGGGCCGTCGCTGTTGTATGCTATTCAAATGACTGTAAAAATATCCAAGAGGTCTAACAGAAACTACGTTGTCCTGGTTGGATAAGGAAGCAGCTCTTAAGAGGACGGTAGCCACATGTTGTGGATATTTGAAATTGACTATAATACAGTCCCCTCTTGTAGTTTTCCTCCTGTCCCCAATCCACCCAACTCTGCGGGTGGATAATATGTCATTAGAAAATGCCAGCGGAAAGCCGCAATTTTTGTTAAACCAGGCAAGTGATTTGTTTTTTAGAGAATCATGGGATTCCTGCCTGGAATTAGACATACAGGAGTCAACCTCAGGAACATTGATCAAAACCACTGTGTAAGGAACACACTGTGGTGGGAGGTTGACAATATGATTTCTCCTATGTTTGGTGGGCCCCCAAGCTTCTCCCTCAGCTAGATGCTTCTGTGTGTTCTGAGAACGCGTTTGTGCTAAATGTGATTTTCCTGGAAAAGTGGCTACAGTAGAAGATGTAGCCACTGGTAGATGTACTGGTAGTGTAGTGGACGAAACGTTTATGGGCCGACATAACTGACTACTACCCCCCAGGCCCCCAGGACCTCCCTCGCTATAATTTTCAATCGGATGTAATATAGGGTCCGGGACACTATCCGGGGGGCTATGGCCCACGGAGGCCGGTAGGGCAGGTTGAGGGGTTATCAAGGAAGGAGGTCGAATTAAATAAGAATCCAGAAGGCCTTTCAATCTGTTTACCTCTAAAGAGACTGAATCTAACTTCGCCAACAAAGGGCTAATTAGTGCCTCCAGTTTGGACTCTAAGATGGAAACCAGGCGACCTATAAAAGCTGGATGAAAAATACCCCCCTCGGCATTGTCGCTAGACACTAAGGTTTCTTTTAATGTCTCTGATGTAGCCCCCCTGCTTAATTGAGGTAGACCTTGCTTTTTGGACTTTCGAGTTACCACCCTCTTCGCTGGAGCCTTCCTACAAGCCCGCACTCTTCTCTGCATAGGAGAAGGAGTTGGGGTGATCTTTAAACAAGTACTAAACTCTGTGAGGAAATTGAGTCATTTGGAGAAACATGTTCGTCCATACTTTCAGCGTTTTCCAAAACATGAGGTTCGTCAATGTTAACGTCTGCAGTATTGGTATTTTCACTACAACTTTCAAGAAGAGGTGTTTTAGTGTTAGAAGCTATTGGGCTTAATAGTGATGCTTCAGGGCTCAGTCTACCCAGGGAGAGTCTCCTGTCCTTGTTGATCTTGTTAACAACTTTAACAAGATAATTATCCATAGTCCTAGTTTCACTTGTACTGGATAATTTGGATGACCTGGACTTTGACATCAGGGTTGACAACTGTAAAGACTTGCAGGGCAGAAGTATAACAATGAAGTAGCTTACTTGCAAGTCCGGAAAATACAAGGTCCGTGGCCCGGCCCGGCCTCAATCGGCCTCGGACGGCCACAGACGGTCCCGCCCTTGTCCCGGGCTTCTCCCGGCGCCCTCCCGCGCGCGGTCCCGCGACGCGGGGGTCCGATTCCGTTAAGTAGCGCCTCCGGGCACGCTGGCGGCGTGTTTCCGCCCCCAGGGGATCCTGGGGGATGTAGTTCTAGCGTGCGCTGCGGGCGCCAAGGACCTGGCTGCTGCACGATTTCCTCGCCTTCCGCCGGCCCTCAGGTTAGTCCCCCGCTCTGCCGGGGTCCGATTCCATTAAGTAGCGCCTCCGGGCGTGCTGGCGGCGTGTTTCCGCCCCCAGGGGATCCAGGGGGATGTAGTTCTAGCGTGCGCTGCGGGCGCCAAGGACCTGGCTGCTGCACGATTTCCTCGCCTTCTGCCGGCCCTCAGGTTAGTCCCCCGCTCTGCCGGGGTCCAATTCCGTTAAGTAGTGCCTCCGGGCGCGCTGGCGGCGTGTTTCCGCCCCCAGGGGATCCTGGGGGATGTAGTTCTAGTGTGCGCTGCGGGCGCCAAGGACCTGGCTGCTGCACGATTTCCTCGCCTTCCGCCGGCCCTCAGGTTAGTCCCCCGCTCTGCCGGGGTCCGATTCCATTAAGTAGTGCCTCCGGGCGCGCTGGCAGCGTGTTTCCGCCCCCAGGGGATCCTGGGGGATGTAGTTCTAGCGTGCGCTGCGGGCGCCAAGGACCTGGCTGCTGCACGATTTCCTCGCCTTCCGCCGGCCCTCAGCTTAGTCCCCTGCTCTGCCGGGGTCCGATTCCGTTAAGTAGCGCCTCCGGGCGCGCTGGCGGCGTGTTTCCGCCCCCAGGGAATCCTGGGGGATGTAGTTCTAGCGTGCGCTGCGGGCGCCAAGGACCTGGCTGCTGCACGATTTCCTCGCCTTCTGCCGGCCCTCAGGTTAGTCCCCCGCTCTGCAGGGGTCCGATTCCGTTAAGTAGCGCCTCCGGGCGCGCTGGCGGCGTGTTTCCGCCCCCAGGGGATCCTGGGGGATGTAGTTCTAGCGTGCGCTGCGGGCGCCAAGGACCTGGCTGCTGCACGATTTCCTCGCCTTCCGTCGGCCCTCAGGTTAGTCCATCCATACTGCAGGGAAAAGCTAATGACAGTGACCTTGAAGGTCCACAGTCTATAGTGCCTAAAGTACGGCCATGGCATTAAAATTTAAATATCACTTATGGATTACAGCACTACTGTGCCATTTAGAAGGAGAAACATGAGTCTAGGCCTACCACTGTAACATGGCTGCTGCAGTATCAAAACTGCAACTCAATCTGTCAAAATAAACCCTTTCGATAGGAGAATCCCTCCTTTTTAAATATTAACGTCACCCCTATGTAGGCCTCATAACCCTCAAGGCAGGGTGCATGGTATCTAAAGGCAGGACATGGGATCATCATTTAAAGTTAAAATGTCCCTACAGTGACTAGCCCTATTTTCACTGTACGAAAGCTGGTTGACCCACAGAGAAACTCTGAGAGGCAACATTAAATATTAATTCTGTTATCTCAGTCTAGGGACATGCTGTTCTTGTTCTATCTGTAATTTCCATGTATTACTAGTTCCAAACTTCGTATTTCAACAAAATACCTACTTATTTTCTTCTGGGGAGCAGGTAATTGGGAAAGTAGCCAGTCTCTTCCCCATTGTTTGCAAACTCTTGTAACATTTCAGCAACATATACTCACAATGCATTTAACGAGATTAAATCGAATATGTTATCACATAAACATGGCTTTCTCTTTGCCGGCTATGTAATTATTGGACCAACTTGAACCCTGCTGTCCATACTCTGCCCTCAGATTTCAGTTTGACCCTCAGTGCAGATTCCTATCTCTTTGATTTGGTTCAACCAAACAAAACATCACTGCACAAATCACCTCAATTAACTATCTGATTCATCTCATTTTTAGAGTTAAGCGCTACAACCTCTTTTCCGAGGCTTTCAAAGTTACCTGAGCTTATTCAACAGACAATGCCAGCTTCACAGACTTCGCGAATCCCGGCTTCAACCAGAAAATAAATGATTTCCGGGGTTCCCGAAAAAAGTATTCTTGTTACTATTCTTTTCTCAGTTTTCTCCCACCGACAGGAAAAATGCAGATTTTCCCTCTTTGCCAGTTCATGGTCTCCTATAAATGGCAATCTTCTGGGCATTCTCACCCCTCACTTGCATGCACGCTTTATTTCCATTTTCAGTGATTTCATATCATGAGACCAGGGTTCAGGTGTGTTTAGATTCTAGTTGCTTTATGAACAAATTCCAACTCCAAGTGCATGTCAACCCTCAGTTTCTTAGTGCTATGGTTCGTGTTTTCTGACGCAGTCGTGGTCATGTGACCTGTCCTAATTTCAAGGCTGACAAGTGGCCAATATCATTTGAGACACTTTCAGCTAATTCTGCTTATTATGGCAGCAGATTGCATTCTAGGAATTGAAGTTTCACCTTTAATTTTGATAGTATGGGTTCAAAGCTTATAGTAGGCAAAGGGCAAGTACAACAGAGATAATTGCCTGACATTAGCAGCTATGGAGTACTAGTATCATGGTGTGTGTTAGTGTTGTACATTTACTCATTCGTCTTGTAAATTGGCACATTACTCTTTTAAATAGCACCTTACTTTTCCAATAAAGGTTAATCTTTGATTAGGATGCATGGAGGCCTATTCATTATAAACTCTCCTCATTGTTTTGTTTGAGAAAGATGTTTTAAATGACTGATGAAAATACCTCTGTAAAAATATTTTTGGCTCTCGTTTGCATTTATTTTGCAAAGTCTTGTTACTTTTAACACGTATGCATGTATTTGTGGATATATGTCTGGGGTGAGAAATAAGGGGTGCAATTAGAGTGAGTGCTTGGTAGGAATAGCAACAAACCTGCTTTTTGTAAAATAATGACGTAATAAATATCCATGTGAAGAACAGCATCATGGACATTAGGGTTACTATTTCCGGGTTTCATGGAAACAGATGTAAAAAAAAATATGAGGGGGCAGATTTACAAGCATCTTGCGCCTCCATTGAGTCACTTTTTTGACGCAATGGTGGTGCAAACAATGCGGCCAATTTACTACGTGACCCCTCTAGGGAGATGCATCAAGTTGTAAAGCCCTGCGTCACATTATGCCTGCGTCAGGTATAATGTATGAAGGGTGGGCGTGCCCGCGCAAAAAGCCATGTAAAACTGATGCAGTAAAATGTACATTTCACTGCGTCACTCCACGCCTTCACTGCGTCAAAATCCCTACGGCTGCTCTGACCAGGCGCAAGGAATGATGCAGGGCTTTTTGAATGGGACTCACCTATCTGTTGTGGTGCATTGCTGGATTTGCGTCACTTTTATGAGCAAATCCAGCAATGCGTCACTTTTGTGCCAACAGATGCGTCATAATTTTTGACGCGTCTGTTAATCCTTGCGCCATGGAGCACTGTACTGTAAATACAGCGCATCCATGGTGGAGCAAGGACACATATGCCGCTGGAGCAAGGAAACTGACGCATCTATGCAGATGCGTAAGTTCCTTGTAAATCTGCCCGAGGAATGTACTAATTTTCTTTCATTTCAGTGCAGATTAATGTGTTGTACTTGTACTATTCTATTGTACGTAACGTATCTCACATATGTGGTTTTCTACATGGCCGGACTGGCTACAGGGCATTTCGTTCTAAATGAACAATGAAATAACAATTGGTTTTAAAATGAGCTTTAAAACCATTTGTTTTCTATTGTATTTTTAGAAGCGTCAACAGGTCTCCAGCAACAAAAGCAGCCCCATGGCAGTGAAACCACCTCCCACCCTGCCGGCCCACCGATAAACCCTGAAGCCAGTCAGACCCTGGTTTTCTGCCCTACCACTGCCCCAGTGCTGAATAATTTGCTATATCCTACTCAGTGCTCTTAAAGTATTTTTTATGCTTTCTCTTCTCTGCTCTCCATCATTGCCTTCTGGGATTTTGAGCTTACAGTGTGACTTGGCTCCAGGATCACATCCAGCTTAGAAGCTGAACCAGTTTCCCACACAAACACTTGCATGCGTAGCTAACCTTTCTGCTGTATTCTACCATAAGCTCAGCCACAAAATAATATTAGCAGAAAGCTGCTGGTTGTCCCACAACACCAAAACATGTTTACCTTTCCCCGCCCCTTCAGGACTTCTTGATTTTCGCATTTCCTGTGAAAATACACTTTAAAATGCAATAATTGTCCTCCATTTTTAAAATAATTTCTCTGGGAGAGAATCCCCTCCCCCAGCCAATCCTCTACAAGGTCACGGTTGCTTGCTCATTCTGTCCTATTTGTGGAAGGTATTTATACAACAACACTTTCAAAGTAAAGCAGCCACTATAGCTATTTAGAGTCCAATTAATCGTCAACCCATCAATATAGTATCAATTTCAAGATGACTGTCTCTGTCTATGAAACTAATCAAATATGACCTTCAAATATATAATGTGCACAGTGGTTAAACTGTACAAAAAAATAAGTGCTGGGGCTCTCGTCAGGAGGCAGCTTGCACCAGCCCATTCCTCCTGTTATCGTCGCCTAAAACAGAACCAACTACTACCCACGAAAGTGGGGATAGGATGTCACGTGATAACCAGAGCTGCAGACTTCGGAGCTGGGGAACCAGGCTCAACATCCTGTGATTCTGGGTAAATCACTTATCTCCCTGTAAATGATGTGTCCTTAATCACGGCTCATGAAAAGTACTAGTGTTGATGATTAAGTGCTGGTGCCAGAAACCACTGACTCAAATTAAGCACTGAATGTGCATGATATAGGCAAAGTACATGGATTACTTGAATTCATGAACCTTTTAAGGCACATATGAAAATCTTGTCTGTGCAGCTGTATGATTATCCACATTAAGGACTTGATTACAAGTGACTTGCGGGGGCATGACAGCAGTGGTCTCTCAACCACCCTATTACAAACAAGGCAGTTGGACTGTCATTGCCTCACCACAGCCACCAGGGAGCGACCGTTCCCTGACAGTTTTGCGACGGTGTAGAGGCAGTAATATGCTTGGTGGTACCGCGGCGGTCCTGCCAAGCATATTACAAGTTTCCTCTCAGTTACGGTTTTCATGGTGGTTCCACCGTCATGAAAACCAGGGCGGAGATGAAACATCGGGGGCCTTACAGGGCCCCCTTATGCCTCTGTGCCCTGGGGTGCATTCAGGGGGGCAAAACATGTGCCTCCCTATGTGCATGCACCACAGTTCCTGAACGGCATGGACTTTACAGTCCATGTCATGCATGAAATGTTTTTGACGTTCCTATTGCGGTGTCCATTTTCAGGGCACCGTCGTGGGAAAGTAAAAATAAAAAGTCTGCCATACACGAGAATGTCTTGTAATTTGGTGGGTAGCTTGACCAAAGGTTTGGCGGTGTAGAAGCAGGGCGGACCCGGCGCTGCACCACCAAACTCGTAATCAGGTCTAAGTAACTAAAGTCAAATAACAGGCACCTAGTATTTTTTTAGTGTATCATTTTTTTTACTTCTTCTGTACATTTGCTGGGCTTATGGAATACTGTATCCCTGGTCCTCAGTTATAAAGTAGGCACCATGGCATCCTCTTTCATGGCTCCTCTCTATGCACACCTATTCCTTGCAACATAAATAGGTGATACATGATTTAGTTGTACAAAGAAGAAAACAAAGCCTTAGCAAACTTTATACCTGAGTTTAGATGGAAGTCAAGTAAGATATTTCATATAACGCATTCGATTAATTCTCTACATTTCTAAAACGTGGTATTAAAGGTACACATTAACTCAGCTAGTCAGTTTTCAAAGTGTATATTTCAATAATTAATCATCAGTTGTGTAATTAGTGAAATGATGGGTCATAGTTTTGGTTCATGTGTCATTTCCATTATTAATTTCATGTGGATCAAGTAGTGTTTATGGATATTATAAAAGCTGTAAAATGTGCTTCCTTGGAAATGATTGTCTGTGAAAGTGGGCTAACTAGGTATTATGGCATTGTGAAAGCTTGAAAAATGAAATGGCATGAGAATTATGGAAACGTACAAAATGGTAGCTGGGGCATTTTAGAAAATGTCAAAATGTGCTAGATCGAGAAATATAAGAACTAAAAACTCGCTAATTTTGTCATCGTGGAAGTTTTCAAATGGTTAACTAATATCATGTGAGATTCTGCCTGCAGTCTGTACCTTCCTGTTTTATTTTGAAATACGAATTCTGCTGTGGACAGAGGCCTGCCTAAGAGATTGCCGCCATAAGTGCTTGTTGAAATGAAGTGCCCTGGTTCTCTAGTGGCAGCTCCTTCTACTGTGGGTCAGGCTGGTACTTGGAAATAATAACATACTAACAAGCATTGGAAATGCAATAGGTCTTGCATTTTTTGGAGTTTGAGCTATTGGCATTGTAAATGGCAATGTTTTTTACTTATGTGTTAAGGAGTGTGTGTTTGTGGTGAGCTGTGCAATTATGTGGGTTGTATTACATTTGTTAGTTGTGTAACTGTGTGGCGTAGAATTGTGTGGAGTGGGTTTGAGTACTAGAATTAGGGGGCATGGTGTGCTGTAGAATTATGTGGATAATACTTATGTGGTATTGAGTATACTGGAATTATGTGGAGTGGGATTATGTGTTTTGGAGTGTAATTATGTGAAATTGTATTTTGTGTTGTGGAATGGACTGTAGTGTAGTGGAGTTTAATGATGAGGTGTGCTGTTGAGGTCTGCCTTTCATAACACAAAAACACCTAAAAATAATATACTTTAAAAATTACATAATACATGATATAAACAGCATAACATTATTTTATAAAACAAAGAACTCCATTGTGTGTTTTTTTCGGTATAAATTTGCACAACATGCTCATTACTTAGAGAGTCACAGGGTGCAGCTGCAAGTATTGTATACAAATTAGATGGACTAGGTTTAAGTTAGAGCCCAAGATATGGATTGGTGCACCACCCGTTAAGTAAAAATAGTTTTTCAATAAGTCATATAGTCTTGGTTAGGGTTTCTTAATGGATTTTTTTTATTTTTGTGAAAGTCCAAATACAGAAAATTGCCAGCCAACGCGTTTCGTTCATACGCAATGAACTTCTTCAGAGCATAAAGGGATATCTGGTCCTAGGAAAGAATGAATATGTGCAGTGTGGCTGCATGGGTCTCCTTGATAAGGGCCAGCGTATGGTGAATCTGGTGTGATGACCAGACATCACTTCATGCCCTGAAGAAGTTCATTGTCTATGAACGAAACGCGTTGGTTGGCAATTATCTGTATTTGGACTCTCACGAAAATAAAAAAAATCCATTAAGAAACCCTAACCAAGACTATATGACTTATTGAAAAGAAATTTTTACTTAACGGGTGGTGCACCACTCCATATCTTGGGCTCATCCATCCTCTGCTTCGAAGCTCGCACCCAACAACGGCAGGTGCTGGAGTAGCTTATGCACACCCAGCCGGATTTGTTGAATCAAATACAAAGGGAACACAGCAGAGGAGTGCGGTCACTGCGTCGGCCGTTGCCTGTAAACTGTACTCTGCTTAGGTTTAAGTTAGAGGTATCAATGCACAATTATGTTTTTTACTTCTCTCCTCCCCGTCTTGCTTTTTTCACAAGAAATACATTTCTTTTCCTGTGAAAAACAATCCCTTTTTTTAAACCTCCATAAAACACATGTTTCGCTGTCCCTTACACCAAAATTTGCACAGCCAGCATTTGTGAGCACTGGCTTTAGTCTCAGACTCTAAGGTGGGTTGACTCATTAAGATTATGTCTACTTTCACATCCACCACCCCCCAAGGAACACATATGTTCACACCACTGCCACTATATTCAGCTATGTGGAAAAGCTACTGTACTAAATTGCGTACTAAATACAGATGATGTGACTTTTGAGATCTTGGTCGACAAACTCAAAATGAATTTTTTGCTCACACAAATAAAGATTTGAAGCACAAAAAGTTTCTGTATTGTGCCCACAATAACGACAAATGAGATTTCCAAAAGCCCTTGGGCTCCTGTTCTGCAGTCAAAAGTGGTTTATGTTCTTGCCACAGTTAATATGATTTTGCATGTGAGCAGCAGCTACGTTTAGAATATTTCACAGCTGCATTTCTGCCAGGAATTTACACACAGAAAAGAATCAGAATACTGCATGACTGCTTGTATTCTCGTGTTATTGGACTGATGTTCTAAAAATGTTTTGTTAATTAAAACCTACTATATTTAACGAAATTCTGTATTTTTAACACACCATGCTGCAAAAATGTTATTGGTCCAAGTTAAATCCTTGGAGTCAGCAATTGCATTGTCATTATTACTTTAAAAAAAAGGAATATGTGGTGATATATTATGAGCTTATGATGTGGGTAATATGTATATTTATGAGATTTAAAGGTTTTATATTTTTTGCATTTTTTAATACATGATGTTTTAAAGACTTGACTTGCAGATTTAGTATTAGCTCTCCTGCATAAAAAACAGAGAGGAGAGACTAGTCTTTGCAGACCTACGAGGTTCAGCTGAAGCACAGTGAGGCACTGTGCATTGGGATGGCTCCAGCAGGTCCTGCCATTAATGGTACGAAAACAGCACCAGCACAGCAGCAATTACTTCTACTTCTTATTGTGTAAAAAATGTGGCAGTAACTACCTAAGAATGGGACACTAGCATTTAAAATATGGGTGATATATTTTCTTAGATCCTAAAGCCCTACATAAATGCAATATTTTCCACCAGCCCACTTTATATGAATTACAGATCGGAGATAAATCACTGCTTTCAAAACTGATCCAATACTACAAACAAATTTACGCTACTTTGTCTAAATAAATTTACCAGCACTGGTGCCCAACTCACCCGCTCGGAGGACTTACCTGGCTGGTGATGCAGGTGAGCCCGGACTCATTCATGCAGTGTGACCCAATAAACACACCACGTTCTTGCTTTACAGAAACAAAATTGTATTTACTGGACATTAGGTCTTTCGTTCAGGTGGTACCTGTCATTGAGCTGTGCAGTAACCATTTGTCCTATATAAGGATAAGCCCGCTTTATATATTAATCCTTGTCGATTCTGTTATGTGTAATGTTATGTTATAAAGTACTTATCAAGCGCACGTTCACCAAACGGTTTCTTGGCGCTGGAGTGGAAGTAAGGCAGCAACAGAGGGGTAAGCCTAATTGTCATGTGCCTGGGAAAACAACCATGTCTTCAGCTGTTTTCTAGATTCTACAACAATATAACACCTTTGGTAATGTCTGCTCCATATAGAAAATGCATAAATAAATAATTTAAAATTTGTTAACTGTACCTTTGCTAAGCTAGCAAGCACTCACCTTTAGATTGTGTTGAGCACTCTGGAAGCCGGCACTGATAAACATCACTTTTACAGCTGGGGAAGTGGGAAGCTGCAGACAACCCTCTGCATGGCTCCAGATTAGGAGGTTCCACAGAACTTGTTCATGCCAGAGAAACTCTGACACAGCTACACCTTCTGCCAAGCCTCAATTTGTGTAAATTGTGCACCACTGAAGCCATAGAAATAGAAGAAAGAATGCAATCAAACATAACTCTTAAAGAAGTCCTTGTGCGTAAACAGGGCTGTCATCTTGGGAAAAATTACATGCTAGATGAATGCTGTGTGTTTCTCTGTCTGAAGTTGAGTGATCTGCCTAATTTCTGTATATTATATAATTTTAAATATTTGTTATCCAATGGAGTCTTCAATACTTCGTTAATAACTGCCCTCCAAAAAGGGAACTAATTATATGTCACTGGGACACCGTTTCTATTAATCGGCTATTCTTTGTAATCATTAGTTTCAGGTTTATAATTCCTATTTTATTACTAGTAGTAGTTTTAATATGATCATCTGCTTATTAACTTTGAATAGTATTAGCTTTCGTGAGTCAGATCAGCAGTGCATTTTCCTTGTAGGGTGATTCAGGGACACCTGAATGTTATGGAAATGGCGCCGTGCTGAAATAAAGTGCAGCGCCCATTTAGAGATTAACACATATGCGCGTGTCAGCCAATGAAGTGGGCGATGGTAATAAAAGAAACATGAAGTGGACAATAGTAATATTAAATACAATAAAAGCAGGTGCCGTGCTAAATATAAAGTGCGGCGTCCTGTACCTTTTATGCGGTGCAAAGAAACATGAAAGCTGGTTCAACACTAAAAAGAAATAAAACAAGTAGTCCCCAAAGGAACACAAATGCAACTACAGCGTAAGGAAACTGTAGTTGGCTGGTGCTCCTGAAATGAAAATGGAAGTGCTCTATCAGGACAGCAACAATTTGGGGAGCCAGAAAATACAAGGGATGCCGGCGTGAACCAATTTAACCAGGAGGCGGGATTTACACTGAGTATATGATTACAGCAGGTCTTGCAGATAGCGCATGCGTGCTGCCTAGGCTCGACCTAAAAATGAGCTCATAGGAAAGAAACAGTGAAAGTGCAATCCATCCTGACGATTGCATTAGGTTAAGTGCCGTGTAGCAGGAACAAAGCCTTGCAGCTGACCCCTGCTCTGCAACAGGAACTAAATTATTTAAGGATAAACAAATGCATTAATTTGCATGTTAGAAATCCTGGAATTGCTAGCAGACTTACCTTCAAAACTTTATAAAAGTTGCAAATTAGCCATAGACTTAGCATTGGGGATTAATACAGACCACAGTATGATACATCCCCCATTGTGGAGACTTGTAAGCGTGTTCATTTAGACATGATGTAAAATTGAAAAGTATACTCAAGACCCGGGATTATGTGGTCATAAATCCTAACAGGGGTCTACCATGTTACTTTCCTTTTGTGCTATACAATGCATACTTTGCCACAAAGAGCATCTTCATAACTTCAGCTATAAATCACAAATAAGTAATTCTTATGTTTCTCTTCTTTTAGATGTGCCATTAAATGATTTTTCATAGTTTTGATCTCAATCAGTTAGGGAAAATCCCCTTCAGAACCTGCATTTTTTTCTAGAATTAGGACATGCCGGTGACATTGAAAGTAAATCTTCTATAGGTTCACCCATCCAATACCTTAAAAGAGTTTAGGAAATCAGGACTCGACACTTTTGCCTGACAACCATAACCTGAATCTGTTGACCTTTTGCCATAAAAATTAAAGGGATCTATAATGTATTCATCAGAGGGCATAGAATCATTGTCTGGTTTAGAATTTGTGAGATGATTGAGGCCAGTGATGGTCTGGCTTCAATTACATTTGATAACACTGTAAATATAGGTCTTCTTGGTGCTGATCTTGCTTCTTTCGTTGATATTTTATTGATGGATCTTATTTTGGAAACCACTTCTTGAGTTCATCCTCTCCTTCCCAGTCCACACATAATAAAAAAGAGAAAAAATGCAACAAGATAGC
Source organism: Triturus cristatus (assembly GCF_964204655.1). Taxonomy (NCBI): domain Eukaryota; kingdom Metazoa; phylum Chordata; class Amphibia; order Caudata; family Salamandridae; genus Triturus; species Triturus cristatus. Next base: position 342,791,383 of record NC_140587.1, on the reverse strand, counting down.
ACATTAACAGTTGCACATTGCTGAGCCAGAGTATAATGCCATTAATCCCCAAATGCAATGCCTCTCCATCAAGTATAAATTGCTAATAATGATTTCCTGCTTTGCCTAGTTAATGCCACAGACCTTAACCACTGTTTATTATCTTCCATAGCACCTTCAGTGGCACCTTGAATCAGTCTAAAGATAAAAAATGCACCACAAGTTTTGAGTTGATAGCTGTGCAGTTTCTTTTCTTCCGTCTGATCTCCTACAGCCACAGGGGAAATCTTCCTCATGATATTGCTATTCCCAATGCAAGATGGGAGAAACGTCTCTACTTGTTTTCTTTGAAAGCTGTACAGTTATACCTTGCCATTCGTCTCATACACCTACCTGTGAAGCCATAGCAGCATTCATCAGATTTGTTTGTACAAAAGCAAACATGTTGAAGACACTTTCAAACATTTTTAATGTGCTCATTGGTAAATAACATTTATTAAGGGTTGGTTGAACATTCTCTGCCAAAGTGTTGGTTTAAGACCATCTGTCACCCAGACATCAATTCAAATGTTAAAATGTTTTGCTATTATTTTTATGCAACAAGAGCAATCCCTTCAACCCATGGGAACCTGGCTACATAGCAATTTTTCAAAACAACTTTTCACATTGCTATCATTTAGACAATCTTGTCAATAGACAGTAAAATCACCTTGCGCAATCAATGCAACATTACCCAAGTATTAACAGCCATCACACTTGATCAGCAAAAATATTATTTATCTACAAGGAATATGAAATAATATTTGTCTCAAACAAGAGGGATGTGTCCCAAGCAAAAACAAAGCAGCAAAGAGACAATAACAAAGACATAAAAATGAAACAGATTTCTTGTGTGTTTGCAGCAAACAACTTTCAAATTTTGAAAAGTCCATTGGCCATATTTGTGAATAGTTTGTTGATTACTTATTAATGTTGGTGGTGTTTCAATCCAATTTCCAGGTATGAATGTTCTTCATGACTTTAAAGTTGCAGGGATAGATCAATTGTTAATGTAGTTGGGCTAGATGCAGGTGGGTGGTCAATATGCAGGAAGTGCTCAAATGGTAATATAGTTACCTGAATGGCCAGTATTCTGTATGAGAATCAGGATGAGTGGATCTATTATGTGCAAGGTGACTTGGTGCTCACATAGATGAAAGATGAGGTCGTACTCACTGAAGGGTATAATTCATTACCTGTAAAACTGAATTACATGCACCATTAACCTGGCATATTCGGATGACCTTACTGGTCATTACATACATTACATCCACTCCATGACAGATATATTCAACTCAATTGGTACAAAGCAACCCAAAATGATTACCAGCAAACATTTCAGATCCTGGTTCAATTGCTCCCTTAATGAGGAGCGATGCAAACTAAGGCTGGCGGAGACCTCAAGCAGATGAGAATGACATGAAGCATGTATAACAAACATATCCGTAGTGCCAAAAGCCAATCACTTTAGGTCAGAGTTTGACAGCACCAAAAACAGACCAAAATTTGTTTTCAAAATTATCAAACAACAAGATAACCACTCAACTAACCAACACTCTCCAATCAAGGACTCACTCCCTAGTGGTGAGGAGTTCTCTGCACATTTCATTGAAAAGACAATATTGAACGAGAACATCAACTCACCTCACCAACTATGCATTAACAGACCCAGCTAACTCCCTCTCCATGGCTACCCTTCGTGAGTTCCCCTGTTTCTGGCTCTATGGATTATACTCCAAAATATAATGCGTCGTGGAATACCTTTATAATACCAGACTTTGCGGAGCTACTCAAAGCTACAACTTCATTAAAACCTTCAAATCATTTTAATGATCTTCAGCCCGCCAAGTTCCTCAAAGAGTTTAGAGCTTCCATTCTATCAATCTAGATTGTCCATGAATCTCTCATGCTTAGCATGATTCCTGATTCCCTCAAGATAGGACAAGTCACCCCCATACAAAAGAAGCCCGAAGCATATTTATCTGATCCTAATAACTTCTGAGCATATTCTAGTTTCATGACTTTAGCCAATCTACACACAACTCTGTATTCACATCGAACAGTTTCAGCTCCTTGGCCAATACCAATCAGGCTTCAGATAGGGTCGCAGTACTTAAACTGCTCTGACACACATTGCTGATGACACTCTGAGTCTACTTGACCAAAATGAACCATGCTTACTTATACTTCTTTATCTTTCCTCAGCTTTTGCCATGATTTTATCTTCTTAAAAAAAGGATGTGGTTATCGGGTCTAGTTTTAAATTGGTTTTCTTCATTACTACATAATAGAACTCAAAGAATCAAAGTCAACCATTCCCTTTCAAACGGTATGCCAGTCACAATTGGAGTGCCTCTAGGATCCGCACTCTCACCTATGCTTTTCAACTTGTTCATGGAACCTCTCGCCAAAATTCTGAACCACTCAAACATACACAATGACATGTATGCATATGATACTCAATTTTACATGAACGTTTCTTCACCAGATATCAAAACTCTTAACTGTGCACTCCTGAAAACTCAACATTGGTTAACTCACAATCACCTTAAGCAAAATTCACTGAAGACGGAATTCCTTCTGATTGCCCCCCACAATCATTCTACCCCCATTCAAGATTGGCTCAAGCAACTAACGACTATCAACTGCACTCCATGTGTTGTTGACTCCACTAGATCATTAGGCATAACTCTGGACAAACACCTGAAAATACAAGAGCATATTAGTTAGGGGTGGGCGGAATTTGCGGAATTAACCTTCGCAAATTATCGCGAGAATGTTTAAAATTATCGCAAACAAGCAGAAATATCGCAAAGATGCGGAAGTTTTTTTCCGGCATGTTCGCGAGATTTTCTGCATGGTTGCGGGTCGCCAACTTACCCATGTGGTTGCTTGCGGGCGCGGCCATCTTGTTTTGAGTTGTTCTCGCGGTGCATGATCGCGAGAAGAAAGACGTGATCGCGCGACGCATGACGTCACTGCGGGCGCGAACTGTCGCGAGACAGCGCAAATGGCTAAAAACAATACAACATCTCATGGAGAACGCGACCGGATCAAGAAAACTTGTCGGCGAACGCAGGGATTCAGGTAAGGCGATCGCGCGCGCGCGAGAATGTATCATTTTACAGCGCGAGCAAGAAACAAATTATCGCCAAGCTGCGGAAACCGGAATTTTTGACATTTTCGCGCTCTCCGCGGAACGCAAAAATGTCAAATTATCGCAATTTCCGCGAACGGAACGAAATTTTTGCCCAGGCCTAATATTAGTGCAACAGCTAGAGGAACCAATCATCAACTGAACATGCTAAGGAAAATCAAACCTTTCCTGCTCCTGTCAACATGCAGCTAGCAGTCCAATTCATAGTTATCTCCCGTTTAGACTACAAAATTGTGACCCTAACATGGCTACCCAAAACTAGACTGGCCCCATTAAGTGCTACTCTGAACTCTCCTGTCAGACTCATCATGGGATCAAGAAAACGTGATCAAGGATTTTGCTCAAGATAGCCTGCTTGACGCACAAAGGGCTTCATTATAACACTCCCGTATACCTGGCAAAAAAGCTTGAACTCTCTGGTTTGAATCAGGCCATAAGTAGCTCTTACACTCCACTATTGAAACCACAAACATTCAAAAAGAAGAGTACTTATAACCGCACCGTCTCCAGTATTGCTCTTCCTCCTCAAATCAGAGTTAACCCTTCAAACGCCTCATTCAAAAAAGAAGTCAAAACGTTCCTCCTGAATAGCTACCTGCAACAAAAGACCTGAAGTCACCCAAACTAACATTCATTTCTTGTTTACAGCACTGGTCTACCATTCAATTATTCAATTTCTTCATACTTTACAGCTGCTATGCTGTTGGCTGTACTCTTTCAGCATTTTGCTTGCTTAACTTCTTATGTGGTCAGTATTTATACCTTTAAATGCTTATCTTTTCTGCTTCTATGTACAGTTCTCTAATACCTTGAAAGGTCATGTTCGCACTATGGGCCATATGTAGGTAGCTAAATACCGGTCGGTAACGGCCGAAATTCGGTAAATATCACGTTACCGACCGGTATTTAGGCGAATGAGATGTAGGAGTCCAAAAAGAAGGATTCGGTATTTATGAATCGGTAAATACCGATTCATCTTTACCGAATTCTAAATTACCGAATCAGAATTACCGAATTCATATTTACCGATTCGGTAAATATGAAATGGTAAAACGAGAAAAGAGATGTAGGTAAATTCGTTATTACCGAATTCCATGAAATTCGGTATTTAAGAGTCGGTAATTAACATAGAGTGAAAGCAGGTGGTAATCAGCCACAGTGCATATAAGCAATCCTAAAATGCAACAGCGTGAACACCATGGCGGCTCTCTATGTGATTGCAAGGCGCCTACGTCTACAGGCAGCAGGTCTGAGGATTTGGAGACGGGAGGAGCGCATTTACAGACAGCGCATCACAATCTTTCAACAGACTGAGGCTGAGATACATGAAAGGTACAGGCTACACCCCCAAACCATCATGGACCTGATAAGGGACTTGCACCCACTCCTGGACCATCCAACAACAAGGGCGCATGCCATACCTCCACATGTGCAGGTGCTCTGTAGCCTACATCTACTGGCATCTGGCAGTTACCAGGGGGTGATAGCTGCGGTTGGCGGGGTATCCCAGAGTTGCCTGTCCCGTTTCATCAGGAAGTTCCTGGATGCCATGATGCAGAGAATGCAACACTACATTAGCTTCCCAAACACACAGGCTGAACTGCTGAAAACAAAGACCGACTTTTACCAGATGGCACAGTTCCCGCATGTCATAGGCTGTATTGATGGCACACACATTCCAATCTGCCCACCAGCAGCCACTGAGCACATCTACAGGAACAGAAAGTCCACCCACTCCATAAATGTACAGGTAATCTGCGATGCTGGCAACATAATCACTGACATCGTAGCAAAGTTTCCTGGGAGCATCCACGACTCCTACATCTTCCAGAACAGTGGGATCTACACACGCCTGGTTGCCGGAGAATTTTGAGAACGATACCTGCTAGGTAAATGACTGTGACACTCCCTAATACTTACCGCATATGAATGTGTATTGGTGTATGTGATTAATGGTACTCTCTTACTCACCTAGGCGATAGTGCATATGCCGTGCGGTCATTCATCCTCACTCCCTATCTACACCCATCAACCCTGAGTGAGAGACGATATAATGTGGCACACAAATCAACACGCAACGTGGTGGAGCGCACGTTTGGACTATTGAAAAGCAGGTTCCGCTGCCTCCACAAAAGCGGAGGTGCACGCCAGTACACAGCCATCATCTGCTGCAAGATCATTGCCACTTGTGCAATGCTGCACAACCTTGCCACAAAGACTGGTACAGAGGTGGAAATAACAGATTTTGAGGACAATGATGATGATCTTGCACAGCCAGAGCCCAACGCAGCAGGAGTGCCAGCAGCAACAGATGGGAGAGAGAGACGGGCAGAGATCACATGCAACTATTTCTAAGTAAGTAAGGGGACACAGCCAGTAGTTGGATGCAATGACGTAGTTTTAATTTGCGGGCACTACGCCACAACACAACGGAAAAAATGGCCTATCAAGTTGGTGACATCCATAGTTGGAAGTCATGGGTTACTTCACCCAATTGTGTCCTGTAAGTGTGTGCTGCATCAGCGTCTGCGCCCACGCACTACAGTGCAGGATGCCAGTGATTGACTGTCCTCACTGGCTGTGGGACCGGTGGCAGCCCCATGCCGTCTGCTGCTCCTCCGTGTGTCTGTGACAGGGGGGGGTAATGCTGCTCCTACTGGTCGTGTCCTCGCTGTCCACGACATCCACAGCACCAGTATTGGCAGACTGGCTCATCAGCAGCACCTCAATAGCACTGGTCATCTTAACCAGCCCCCTAGTGACATCAGTGCTGCAGTGCGCAAGCCCCTCCTGCATGGCCACCGAGCACCTGCAGAGCAGAGAAGTGGCAGTAGCTAGTCGGTTCACTGCCCTGGTATGGTGAGCAATGTTCTGCCTCTCCCTTCGACGTGTTGCTCTGTCCTCCTCCATTTTACTGCACAGCAGCATCACAGACTGCGACATGTCCCGCATGCCCGCAGCCATCTCCCTCATGCCCTCAGCCATTGATGAAATGCCCCTGTCAATATTACCCATTTTGTCATTTAGGCACTTCATTTGTCGTTGTAACGACTGTATTGCCTTGCCTTGTAGGCGCTGCACCTTCACCATGGTTGCCTCCAGCCCTCCAAAGACACCATGGCTCTCACCCAGAGGAGGTGGACTGCTGACACGAGCCCTGCGGCGGCGTCTGGCACCTGTACTCGCTCCCTCAACGGTGGACAGCACACCAGCATTGCTATCATCCACTGGCACATTGGTTGTTTCATCCCCCCTCGAGTCTTCTGAGGAGGACTCGGACACATGCAGTCTGCCGACAGCACGCCTCCTAGGTCTCACCACTGCTGGTGGTGTACTGTGGATGCTGGTGAGGCTAGCAGTAGCGGCGATGCTGTGTGTGGTGGCGTAGCCGGCTGTGTTGGCGAGCCTGGCTGTGGTGGTGAGGCTGGCTGTGGTGGTGAGGCTGGCTGTGATGGTGTTGTGTGCCCTGCACTCGTGGTGGTCTTCTCGTGGATGTGCTTCCTGGGTGCCCTCTCTCCCTTCTCCTGAGCAGTCCTGAGCGATGTCTCGCCTGTGGACAGAAACGTTACATTAGCTCAGTGTATCTGCAGGCCTACATTGCTCACCTCATAATACATTTGTGCAACACTATCTCTTTGTCCTCTGCCTCATTCTCACTGATGTGTGTCACATGCCCTGTTGTTCCGTGCCAATCCTGTCATGATAGGGGTTTCACTGACTACATCACCCATAATGCATTGCTGGTCTGACCTAACACCTGTACTGGAGTGGGACTCACAAAGCACAATTGGGGATTTGGGATAGGGGAAGGGGGGGCACTATGCTGCGCATGCTTCTTACCTTTTTTGGCAGAGCTGTCTTCATCCCCAATCCCAACAACACTTTCAGGCTCGATGGTGGACTCCACGAGCTGCTCCAGTTCAGTCAGGTCAGGTGCCCTATTCCTTCCACCTCCGGTCTGGCTGGCCTGTTTTTTCAGCTCAGCCATCTTCCTCTTGGTGATGATCCGGATGTCGTACCACCGCTTCTTTAGCACATCAATGTCCCGGGGGGTGACTCCAATTGCATTTACCTGCAACTTTATTCCTTGTCAGATCCTTCTTTTTTCAGACTCTGCAACTTGCAGGGACTGCTTTCCAAAAAGCTTGTTGTGGTGCTTCACCACCTCCTCCACAAGTACCTGCAGTTCCTTCACGCTGAATTTCATTTTCCTCTTCCTTTCACCTCCATCTGTGTCCTGGCTGCAATTGTGCATGATCAGTTGCAAATGTTCAGGCACTGGCTCTGTAGCACTCCTCAGCACTCCCAGCCTCTTCAGAGAGTTCTGATTGTGTGCACCTGCCTGGGTGTGGCCACTTCCTGGTTGGGAGGGGTGGTGGTTGCACATGATTGGCTGATTCCTCAATGGCTGTGGTTTTGAAATACCGATTCGGTAAATACCGATTCGGTATATACCGAATCGGTAATTACCGAATCGGTAAATGCAGATTCGGTAAATACCGATTCTGGAATACCGGTCGGTATTGTGGAATCGGTAAACTTTTTCCGAATGTTACCGATTCGGTAAAATTTACCCGAACAATTACCTACATACGAAATACCGATTTCTGAATACGGAATCGGTAAAATTCGGTATTTAGGAATCGGTATTTTTCACTTACCTATATATGGCCCTATATAACACTTTTAAAATAAATAAATAAAATGGTCACTGCTTGTGAAATGTAGTTTGGCATTAAAAGGTGCTACTTCCATTTAGTAGAATGGCAAAATGCAAATAGAAGTCAACATGTCCTTCTTACAGATTGGTGTACTGGAAAAGTAAACTTATTTGCATGTTGACAAGGGTAGGGATAACCACTTTTTCTGAGCAGGGGCCTTGTGATTTGTTGATCTCTGTTGCAATTATGAACATAACATGCATCCCAAAAGTATATCTCCACATTTTGAAATTGGCTGTCCAGCAGGGGAGTCTGCCTGATCAGCAACATACTGGCACTAGCTCTGTTGGAGGTAGCAATAACAAGGCGACATGTCCCCTAAATATTGGACTGGGCACTCAGTGGAAAAGAGTGGCAGGTGAGCTACTACAAGGCATTCAAACAGCCACAGCACCCAGCACTCTATGATGGGAGTCCATGGGGCACAGTCCCAAAATGTATGACCCCAATGTCAGAACAGCAAGGGTCTCCTGAGATTGATGGGTACCTGTGCTGACCTCCCAAACTCTCAGAGATGGGGGCAATCTTGCAAGCGACTTAGGCTTCCCAATCCACCCTGGAATCTAAAATCAGGGAGGTTGGTGTGAGGATCACTTTGCTCCGCCATGACCTTTGCAATGTGGATGATCGTGTCAGAAGCTGAGGCCCACATTTCTAAGCTTGATGGCAGACTTAACAAACTTATGTCCACAATCCTCAACCTATCCAAGACCTCTAAAACACTGACAGATAGAGCAGAAGATGCCGAGAACAGGGCCTGACCCAGCAGTCTGTGCCTTGCCAGGATCCCATGTCAGGATCCCATAGGGAATATAGGGATCCAATCCTGGAGTTTTTGTAGAGCATTGGATAACAACCTGGATGCGCAAGGATCAGCTTCCTCCCTTTTTTGTTATAAAGCAAGCCCACGGTCCACTGGCTCCCAATCCCAATTGGATGGCTCTCCGCATCCCATGATAATTAAAATATTAAACTTTAAAGAAAGAAGTGCTATCCTGATATGATGATTTTCCCAGATTATACCTTCTCTTTGCAGACACAACGGTACTCCTACTAGGCAGGCAAGCAAAAACTGAGAAGCATGAAATTACAATATATGCTCCTCTATCTCGTGACACCTAAGGTGATACACAACTCCAAATATAATTTCTTTGACTCCCCTGAGGCCTTTTGGGAGTGGGCCACTGAATAGACCCAGATCACCTGCAATCCGATCCCTAGTTGTGGAGGGCCCACATCCTGAAATGGCTTAAGCCTTAAACACAGAGGCCAGTCCTACAAACCCCATACAAGTGGAGGAGTGTGAAGCAGGGGAAGCTAACCATGCATGCTTCGTTTCCACAGAGTTGCACAGAAATAGAGAGACATTCTTATTTCTCATGCAAGAGATATGAATTGCTACAATCATAAGACAGACTGCGAAGTACAATATGTACGAGGTTAGCAGTTAGATAAAATAATACTGCAATAGCATGGTTTGTAGCTATGACATATATTAATCAAAATACATACATAATTAACATAAGCTAAAATGTGATACTCATCTGATGCTTCTAAATTGTTCTACCCCAGTGTACCTAACCTAAGTGCAGTACGAGGTTTGAAGTAGGTGCCATTTCTAAAGTATAGCTAGCTTTGTTTTAGTTTAGCCAAGAGTTGCCAAAAGTTTCTCTAAGTTCTAGTCAGCTCCATACCTTAGAATGAGAGAGGTTGGAATCTCTTTCTGGACTCTATAGTCTAACCCCCCGCAAGGGAAGCCAGAGAGCACTAGAGCTGGATTCTCTGCGAGGAGGATGGCAGCGTCAGTTTAGTGCATCAGGCTGGAACTTGATCTCCTTCCGAACTTGCCGTGGCGAACTGCGTAGTCTGGGTTGGATCGAATACTCCCGGAACCGCAATTTGCCAGGGCAAGTGCTGGTATATTAATATCTTGAAGGTGTCTAGAAATGCCAGTATTGACATAAAACTCGGGCAGAGGAACGTCATGAATAAACCCATAAGGAATAGATGTTCATGCAAACTTAATGAGTTCTTGGAGAAATCAATTTTCAAGCTGAGGGAAATTCCTAAAGGCTTAAGGGTCTGGTTTTCCAAGAAGTCGTTGTGACGTGGATGAACGGATGTAGGTGGCCATGCCTGTATTTGGTTTGTACAGATAATGTCTAAATAAGGGCCGGATTTCTATGTCCAAAAAGGGCAATGTGAATTGTACCTATATAAGGGCATAAATCGGGAAACCTATATACGGAATCTAATTCTGCACACAACACTAGGGGTGGGCGGAATTTGGTATGTTGTACAGCCCATGCAGTGTTTAGTGCTTAGAGCTTGTTCTGCGCTGTAAATTAAGTGCAAACAGTACCACACGGCACACCAGAGGAGACTGCTTCTTGCTGCTTCTTAAGTAGATTTAAAGTTGCGAGGCACATGTGAGAAAAAACTCAGTCACACAGCGTTTGGTGGAGTTTTGCCAGAACTCTGCATTCCAAGCAGAATGTAGAGTGAGCAAAATCCCAAACTCCGTCGGCAGAGAGGAATTTTTGCCCACCACTAATGGAGACTTTATCCTGGCCCTGCACTGAATTCAAGGGAGGAGTCATTGGATTAGAGCATGAGTTAAGTGAAAAAGGACAAGATTGAAACAGATTAGAAGAAACATGAGTTCCCTCGCAGAGACAGCATTTTCTTTCTGTGTATTTTTGGAGAAAGCAAGCGACATAGTATGCTAGACTCATGATTATTGTTTACATGATGGACTGGGACACATGTAAACTAAACTTGTAAACTTGGGGATTTATAGAGCGCAGTTGTTGCCCGAAGGCGTCAAAGCGCTAGGATAACCGTGACCTACAGAGAGCAGGGAAGGAGAAAAAAAAAAAAAAAGGATTGTACTTACACTTGGTTTTAATTAATTAATTGGGGGAGGGTGATATATGCTTCTCGTGTGGAAGTGTGGGGACGTGGGTATTGGGGGATTTCAAAGTTTATTATGGTGTGTCTTTTTCTGTTTGTTCAACTAGTGCAACTTCTTTGTCACATCCTTATCCACACTCCGAACCAATTTCCCACATCAGACTGCCCCAAAAATTCATATACACTACCAACGGTATCTGCATGCTTTCTTCGCGCACTGCTGACATCCTCATCAACTGAGGTCCATATTTCCAATGTATGAGTTATGGCTTGTGACATGGAATATTATTAGACTAAATGATTGTATTACGCATGAGATGGTCCTCTGATTCACAAAACTTCATGGCTCAGTGGTTTTATTACTTCAAGAAACCCATTTATTGGACACCAAATGCCCCATGGTCGCCCGATTTGTGTATGACATTGTGTATCATGCAGGGCCCATGATGGGCCTAAGAAGGGGGGGCTGATTTTGGTACAGAAATCCTTCCTCATAGTTAACTCCCAGACAATATGTGATCTTGCTGGTAGACACCAAGTCATAGAGATATTCCTTGAAAGCTGGCATGTCAATCTGGCCTCGGCATAAGTTATCCGACTATGGAAGAGTGTCTTGGACATTCCCCAACGATTATTGGGGGAGACTTCTATGATATTATGCAACTGAATATTGATTCAACCAGGGTTGAGGGCTTGGACCATGGCAGTCAGGGTGCCTGGCAAACTGGGCACATGGCATTGGCCTCTGTGACGGCTGGTGGATATGGCACCCACTATTAAGTGTTTACACGTATTTATCAGCGGCCCAGAAAACCATGTCCCAAATAGACCTGCTGCTGCTTCCGGGCATGGAAGTCACGCAAACATTCATTGCATATATGCTACAGAGAGGTATTTCCAACCATGCACTGGCAATGAACTATTTCGGAACAGGACAGGGGCCTCACTACCCAATTTGGTGACCTAATGCTTGGAACATAGTTGACAAACCATTCCTCCATTTCTTGGCAGATGAGCTGCTGTTCTGCCTAAACATAAATCAGAACCCTGTGAACTCACCCAAGTTGAATGATCCTTTTTGAAAATAAGATAGAGAAAATCATGAATAATTTTCAAAGCTCGATAATTCATTTCCCCACCTTGGAAAAATCACCCCTTATTCATCTGGTTATTGTTCCCCGTGTAAAACGCCTTCGCGCTGGGGGCCGGTCTTTTCGCTGCCTGGCAGCCAAGTTGTGGAACTCCCTGCCTGTCCAGATTCATAGGATGGACTGCTTGTTTGCCTTCAGGAAAGCGATTAAAACTTTTCTTTTTCCCCCAATTTAGTCCTCTTGGACAACCTTCTATTTTTGATGTTCTGCTGCTTTAGTGTTTGATTCCGCTCTCTGATGCTGCAGCGCCAGGATGCCCCTTTGCTGGGGCAGCTGTGCACTATAGAAATTCGAATAACATAACAAAGACGCATGTCTTTCTTGTAAACTTGAGGTAGGCAGGGCTTCCTTGTGGCAAGTATGGCTTGATGAGGCACTCCAGCACTGGATGGCGTCCTCCAGAAGGGTTTATATATGGGGCGATACATCTGGAGAACTCCTTGACTGCTTGGCTACCACAGAAGAAGTCTCTTTGGTCCCAGCAATTGTTAATGCACGGGGAACTGGTGGTGAAGGGGGAAGAAATTACAATCCTACCCAGAATATAACTGCTCCCTCTATGTGGGAAATCTATGCCCCGAACTGGGCTTCGCTACTGATGGCAGATTTGCCACTCCCAAATCTAACCCTCACTGCATGGACACACATAGAACAACCACTCACCGTTGCAGACCTCGAGGAAAGCCATTCAGGACACTAAGGGTGATTACGAGTTTAACGGTCCTACAGCGAACGGTACAACACCAAGACTCTGGTGTGACCGCCCGCCAGATCAGGAATGTATTCCTGGTCTGGTGGATGCTCCTGCGGCGCTCTGACTACAAGATCCTACCATGCAGACCGCTGCTCTCAGAGCAACGCTTGCACCTTCCTGCATGTTGTGGCATGCTTGCCACACTACGCAGAAACTGGGGGTTTAATTCCAGTGGGCAGCTACATGTGCCCCCCGCATGCACCCCAGGTCCTGAGGCAGCAGGGCGCTATGAAAATGGTGGTGGCGAAGCAACTCAAAATATGCTCAGCAGTGCTGCTGTGGCACCACCAGGCTATTCCGGTCTCTGACTGCTGCGTGAATGCCTTGGGATCCTGAATCCCTGGCAGTCACAGTGGTCTGACCGCTGCAGACGTAATACTGTGGGAGGTCCAGCACTGCGGCTGTGGTCGGATCGCCACCAAGGATTGGGTGGTTTGTAATCAGACCCTATGTCTGGTAGAACTCCTTGATCTGCTGGTTACCCCATGGAGTTTTACCAATGCTTCAGCTAGGTCATCCTGCCACCCCTACTGTAGATGTACACTGAAGTGATTGAGAAGGGGTTACTTCCAACAGGCTCAGAATTTGCCCCCATTTTAGATCTTCACAAAACAAGGAAAAAACCAAATGGATTCTCTTCCTATCATCCCATTTTCATTATCAGTGCTGACATGAAGTGATAGTCCAAGGTTTTAACCAATAGACTCCTCCGTGTGATCCACAGCCTGATACACACAGATCAGTGCAGCTTTTTAACAAACCGAAGAACATGGCATTGCATCTGCAGTGTGCAAATTGCCTTAGCATACGTGCACCACTTAGCGGACCCCATTGACTTACTATTTATCGATTCTGAAAGGACATTTGACTTACTTACCTAGGACCTCCATAGAGAGATTCTCTTGACAATGGATTTCAGCTCAAAATTTCTATCCTACATCCATAATTTATATTCCCACCCACAAGCCCAAGTGCACTTAAATAATGTCCTCTTCCCCTGGTTTTCTATACGGTGTTAAATGGTACTAGGCTGTCCCCTGTTGCCTCTCCTGTTTGTTTGAGCAATCGAGCCACTGCTGGTATGGATCACTGTGACCCACCGGTCCGGTGCTTCAACTGGGTGTGGTGACGGAGGATCAGATAGCATTATATGCTGATGATGACCTACTATTCCTTTCCCAACCCTCCCTTGCGGGATCCATAATGGTGCAAATACTGGGTCTCTATGGAGTTACTTCTGGACTCCAGGTGAACTGGTCCAAATCAATCTTTGTACTGTTTTCTAGAGGCATGGTTGACAGCAACTGGTGAGCGCGCCTGATGAAACAGCATCTCAACTTTAAATACTTAGGGGTCTACATAACCCTTGAACCCAGCCTCACTTGCACATTGAATCTCAACCCAATATTGCTCCGTATGAAGCAAGACTTTGCTCAATGGGTCTCCCTCCCACAAGAGGTACTTGTGTCTTTGGGAGGGTGGCACTTTTTAAATTGTGGGCCCTCCCATGCCTGCTTTATGCACCGCAGTTTTTCCCTAGTCATTCCACATACTTGATTCTACATACCTGCTTAGCAGTATCAGATTGTCTGTGTCGGTTTTGAAGCCTCCACGTATCACCTTTAGTAAATGTACACACTCTATGGACGATGGGGAAATGGGCATGGCTAATATATATCATTTCAACAACAACAACAACAAAGCTTTATTCGACAGATTAGTCATAAAAGCAGATCATATACAATAAAACATTCATAATAAGATTATAAATATTCTGAATCTAAAACATTTAAAAGCGCATTAAACATAAGTACTGCCGAGGAAGTTGATACTAAAACATTAAAACACGGGATCATTCAATTTATCTCAAGCAATTCATATCTTCGGGACTGGAGGCAGTAGTGTCATTAAACCTGGTCAACACCCTAGATCTTATGAACCAGGCCCAACCCAAAAACTTAGCCATTGCAACAGCTATAGGCTGTGAGGGGTCCGTTGTAAGAATTCTTAGGGCCTCCTCATGTTTACTAAGCCTAAAAGCTTGCAAATAGGAATTACCCACTTGGCCCGAGGTTTTTTATACAGTGGGCAAAAAAACAAAAAATGGCTAACGGATTCATCTTTATCTGGACAATTAGGGAAAACTTTCATGGTAGCCCCAGCCCAATTGCCGGTAAACAATCTAATAGGTAGAGATCCACTCCTCATTTGGGAATAAAGCTTTCTGTCTAGGGGTTTCTCTATAAGGTCCCAATATTGTTCTAGTACGGGCTTTACCTTAAATTCAAGAAAACGACCTGACAGATGTTTTGATGCATCCTTCAGACAAGCGGATTCCATTATCATCACCCAATACTTCTCTTTCAGTATCTTTTTTATAGGAAAAGAAGCATTTTGGGGGTCAGCCCATAGTTCTGACAGATCTAATTTAACCAACAATGACCTTAACTCTCGTAACCATTTGATCCTATAAAAGCAGTCTAAGTCCATTACGTCTTTTACCCCTTTAGCGTAATGGGAGAGTTCAGCCGTGCACCACAATCTTCGCCAGTATAGTAGAGGGCGAAGTTTAGCCAAATCTCTAAGTGCTTTCTTTCCCAGATCAAGGAATAATGGGCACATGGGGGTGCTTTTTGGGACGCCGATGACGCAAAAAGGAGGTTTCGGCAACGGTTATTGTCTGGAGGTTCTGGAACCCCCATAACTCCACACCATATAAGGTGGAGCTTAGTACTTTCATGCCATAAATTTCCATCAATGGGCCTATGGGTTTAGTAAAGGAAGTGTTAAAGTTGGCTATAAGAATCCCCGCCTGTTTTTTATGTTTTAGGGTTTAGACCAGCTCATGTCTGATTGAAGTGTAACCCCCAGATACGTGAAAGCGTCTACTCTATCAAGGGGTACATCATTCATGAATACCCTACCTCTAAAAGATTTATGCTCGTTAAAAGTCATAAACTTTGTTTTTTCTGTATTTATTACAAGACCCCGGGTTATACAGAAGGCCTCAAACCTACTAAGGGCTTTTTGTAGACCGCTAGGGGTCTTGGAGATTATCAGAGTGTCGTCCGCGAACATGAGGATAGGTATATGTTCTTTCACCAATACAGGGGCGTCGGTGGGGGTCTCAAGGAGGAATTCGGCCACCCCGTTCACGAAGAGCGAAAACAGGGTAGACGCAAGCACGCAACCCTGGCGCACTCCTCTCTCAACGGGCAATGCTTCAGTAACCTCACCCTTAGCACCCCACCGGACCCGTGCATGGTTATCCTCATGTAAGCGGACGATCAGGGACAGCAGTTCAGCCGGCATCGCCATTCCGGTTAGGACATCCCACAGCCTTCGTCGTGGCACCAGATCGAAGGCAGCCTTCAAATCAACAAATACCGCATAGAGGGCTCCTTTCCCCAGTATGACTGTCTTCCAATAGATGTTAATAAAACGGAAGACCTGGTCAATAGTGCTTGTAAGGGGGCGGAAGCCCGCTTGCACTGGGCTTAGGATTTGCTCATCATCCATCCATAGTTGTAATTTTTGTAGAATCATTCTACCCTTGCTCTTTTGGATGGGATCTATAAGACTTATTGGTCTGTAATTAGCGGCAACAGATTTTCCTCCCTTTTTAAAAACCGGTATTATCTCGGCCCCTTTTCAGGAGGCCGGGATTGGTGCCCCACACGCAATGGCATTTGCTAAATGTTTTATGTACAGATGCCATGAGGTTTTATAATTCAAGAACACATCTCCGGGAATGTTATCCATTCCAGGAGCACGACTAGGGGTGATGGTATCCAAGGCCCTATCTACTTCCCCTAGCGTAAACATCTCGCCAGAGAAAAAGGTTAGCTCAATAGGGCCCAGGGACTGTTCGTCCTCAAAGGAGGCATACTGAGGTTTGAAGTATTCCACCCATAAATGGTGTGCAACATTATTCTGCGGGGGGTCCGGATTCCCTCCCCTGTCCCACTTGAATATATCCCAGAATGCTTTTGGATTATGTGACTCACAAGCTTCTTTGAGCTCAGACCATCTTGCCTGGTCCCAAGATTTTTTTGCGGCTTTGACTGCTCTTTTATAGGAGTCCCGTGCCAACCTTACTTTCACTGTGTCACCCTCTCGTATAGCTAGGCCCAGGTTTCTCCGCAGCTGTCGACAATTATTAGTATACCATCGAGCTGTGTCCTTTTTCTTGCCCTGACTAGGCTTGGCAGGTTTACAAAAAAACAATTTCAATTGTTCGAACAGGGCTGTGTGCATCTCAGTGAACTGGGTCAAGGGAAGCTGGTTGCCTACACCCAAACCCCCAAATTTCTAATACCCTGTCCACCTCAATGTTCATTGCTGACAAAACCGTCTGCGATGTTGCAACATTTTTCCATCGTAGATGTCGGACATCATTTGCCAGTACCAGGTCATCACTTTCTACCACTGGGCTAACTTGCATGGCCTCTTCAATTAACACGTACATTGAGACAGTAAGTGGGTCGTGGTCACTTTCCAACCTAGTAACCACAGTCATATCCCTCACGCAGTGCCACAGGTCCAGGCCTACCAAAACATAGTCAATACGACTTGCCCTGCGTCCATTGTTGAAGGTATTGGCCCCTTTCTTGTGAGATGTTGTACGCCTATTTACGGCTCTCAGGCGATGCCCAATACACAGCCCTTTCATTTGTATGGCCGCCTCAGTCCATTTTTCAATTGGCTCGGCCTCAAGGGCGGGTATACCCCACTTTAAATCCTCATCCTCCGTTAGGTCATGGTCCTTAAGCCCAAGGGGTTCAAACGTAGTATTGAAATCCCCCACGACCACTGTACTAAATTCCCTTGGAACATTATCCAACAGCCTATCCAGGTCGGCTACAACATCAGAACGTCGTCCACCCTCCAAACCTCTAGCATATACATTAAAAATGTATAGGCTAGGTCTTTTTTCTGGAATGAGTTTTATTGCAAGGATGTCAATGCTGTTTGTGGGAGCTTGAGTAATTTTACACTTTAATGCTTGCCGTGCCCAGATAATCAAACCCCCCATTGGACGGCCCTTCTCCTGTCTTACGGCCGGAATCTGAAAGGTAAGATACCCCAAACGAAACAGGAGCTCTATTGCCCATGTTTCTTAAAAAAACATATATCATGGGTTTCAATAAAATCCAACCATTCGGAATGTGCCATTTTAGAACCCAAGCCTGCAATGTTCCAGGACAGGAACTTCAGGGTCCATGGTCCCTGAGTACAAGGATCCTTAGTCAAAGGGCTAGCCAAATTGGAAAAGGGAGGACCCAAGGTCGTAGACATCCTAAGTTGCAATGAACAGTCATTACTCCTATTTTCCCCGATTCTTTGCCCACTAACATGGGTAGAGGTTTTATTTACTAGATTCCTGTTCAGAGGGTGACTAGATGCAATCCATTTTTTATGTCCCACATCGAGCATCTTCGAGCTAAGATCTGAAGAGTATGTACCTTTTGGATTGTATTCCAAATTGTGATGATTAATCGTGGCTTGTTGTCAATCACACTCCTCTAATCCAGATAGAGCATCAAATCTATTTTCTAACAGAACTCCTTGCTCGCCCCCAAAACCCCCAACCATACCATTTCGTCTTTCACTAACTTCCCAAGGACCGGAAAGAGTGGCAGGGTAGAAATATGTTAGGGGAAGGGGTAATATCCTAGAAGCCGTGCCTTGGTGATATCGGCCACAAATGTGCTCCCTAGCCCTTGTATCCCCAAAATTGATAATAATACAGTCACCCTTGATCGTTTTCTTTGTTGGCCCAACCCAATCCACCCTCCTAGCAAAAAGAATTTTTGCCAAAACACCAGACGATAATGGTCGGTTCGCGTTGAGCCAGTGAATGCACTTATTTTTTAGATCGATATAATCCTCTCGATGACCCTTCCTCAAAGCTGGTACACCCGTTAAAATACACACATATGGGGTAGATGCAGGTGGGAGATCTATACATGGGAGTCTGACTAGGGATAAATCACTTAGCACCCTACTACCCCTATCACAAACCGAACGGATTGTGATAGGACCACCCAATGGTGCATCCACTCCACATGGGACCTGTAAACTAGTTATAGGCTGAGAGGAGGTCTGGAGAATAGAAACACTCGCATTCACCGTGAGGTTATTCTTAGATACAACAGACTGTGGGGGCTGTGCTAGGGATTCTAGCCTTAGGCTAGGCCGAGAGGAAGTCTGGGCATCAGGAGCACTCACAAACAGGGAGGGGTTACAACAATCTGAGGGGGCTGTGCTGGTGGTTCTGGGCTTGGGCTAGTCTCAGTGGACCCTATTGTATTCTGCCCAGTACTAGCACTAACCATGGTCTTGACATTATTAGTGGTTTTTACACTTGCACCTTCGAATAGGTCGAGTCATTCCTCTATGGAGATTAATCTTTTATAAATAGGGATACACATTCTATTGAATATCTGCTCAATTTTATCCCATATTGACTGTGATAGTTTAGTTGGAGTAACTATACCAGGCAATAATTCTTGACCTATCTCGACCCTCCTTGGCAACGAGAACTCAGCACTATTCTCTACGGGCGGCATTCTAACTCCAGGATTTTCAATTGAGTCATTTGGCTTCAGGAGCTTAGCCTTCCTGCCCTTCTGTGCCATGTTCCCACGTTTCCTTTTGGTTACTGGCAGTGGGAGCGCTGGTTTTACACTACGTTTATAGCGAGTCCTGACATTATTCTCTACAGGATCAGGCGTTATACTACCCACAAAAGAGCCTATTTGGGCCTCAGATGGAGATTCTAGTGTTGTAGCGAGTTCCAGCCCCCTATGAAGTTCACTAGAGGCTGTGTGCCCTAGAGCAGTGTGAGCATTCTGGACCATTCCAATACAATCAACTGGATGGATTTCTGTGCCACAGGTGGTAATAGGGATGGAAGAAATGCTGTTAGAGGGAATAGGGGACAATACACCAGCTAAGAGACCCATAGAGGACCTTCTATTGGCCGCAATGTCCAATGATAATCTTTTTTCCGTACAGTCAATTTCATAAGCCAAGATAGATGATGCACGTACGATAAATTGGTCCAGTGTACCCATAACTGAGCCTGTGAGGACCGCTTTCCCACTCTTCCCCAGCTTCCCCAACTTTTTTGTAATTTCTTTCTGCGGAAAACGCTTTTTGTTCCCTATTAGATCAGAAGTACACTCCAAGCTCCAAATATAAGTGCTTGTAAATATTTCAAAATATTGTAACAGCGGCACTAAAAAAACCCCAAAAAAAACTAATTATGCTGTGCTATATCCGTTACTAACAATAAGAGCTTGGCCCCTGATTACAGGGATAACAGAAACAAATTGTGTAGCCCCAACAACATCAATAGAACCAATACCTTGAGAACCCCCTCCGGAAGACAGCGTTAGGGGGTTGGCCCTGCCCTGGCGAGTCCTGGCGATGAGGGCGCGGCCCGCGCGCGTCCCGCGCTGCGGGACGACTACCGTGCTTAAATCCCTCCCCGGCGCTGCCTGATTACGTTATTGGCAGGCGCCCGGGGCAGGGAATGCTGGGAGGTGTAGTTTGTTTGTTGGGCCGTTCCCCTCACGGCAGGAAAAGGAGTTCCGAGGTTTGGCAGCGGGTCCCAAGGCGAAGTGAAAAGCCGTTCCCCTCACGGCAGGAGGACGAGTTCCAGAAATTCAAAAGAGGTAAGAAGCAAGAAGCACGACCCGCGCTGCGGGACGACTACCGTGCTTAAATCCCTCCCCAGCGCTGCCTGATTACGTTATTGGCAGGCGCCCGGGGCAGGGAATGCTGGGAGGTGTAGTTTGTTTGTTGGGCCGTTCCCCTCACGGCAGGAAAAGGAGTTCCGAGGTTTGGCAGCGGGTCCCAAGGCGAAGTGAAAAGCCGTTCCCCTCACGGCAGGAGGACGAGTTCCAGAAATTCAGAAGAGGTAAGAAGCAAGAAGCACGACCCGCGCTGCGGGACGACTACCGTGCTTAAATCCCCCCCGGCGCTGCCTGATTACGTTATTGGCAGGCGCCCGGGGCAGGGAATCCTGGGAGGTGTAGTTTGTTTGTTGGGCCGTTACCCTCATGGCAGGAAAATGAGTTCTGAGGTTTGACAGCGGGTCCAAGGCGAAGTGAAAAGCCGTTCCCCTCACGGCAGGAGGACGAGTTCCAGAAATTCAGAAGAGGTAAGAAGCAAGAAGCACGACCCGCACTGTGGGACGACTACCGTGCTTAAATCCCTCCCTGGCGCTGCCTGATTACGTTATTGGCAGGCGCCCGGCGAAGGGAATGCTGGGAGGTGTAGTTTGTTTGTTGGGCCGTTCCCCTCACGGCAGGAAAAGGAGTTACGAGGTTTGGCAGCGGGTCCCAAGGCGAAGTGAAAAGCCGTTCCTCTCACGGCAGGAGGACGAGTTCCAGAAATTCAGAAGAGGTAAGAAGCAAGAAGCATGACCCCATGCCTGCTTTATGCACCGCAGTTTTTCCCTAGTCATTCCACATACTTGATTCTACATACCTGCTTAGCAGTATCAGATTGTCTGTGTCGGTTTTGAAGCCTCCACGTATCACCTTTAGTAAATGTACACACTCTATGGACGATGGGGAAATGGGCATGGCTAATATATATCTATACTATCTTCCTGTCCAGCTATCGGTGCTGAAAGAGTGGCTGAGTGGGGTGTATTCTGACTCTGCCTTTCGCCTAAGTATAGCCCTTATGGGAAGGGACAAGATTCTAGATAGGCTCTATGGTACGCCGATCCCATTGCCCCCCCCCCAACAAAGCCACCAGAGTAGCTCTACTGGTGTGGTGGGCTGCACTGAAATGGAGAGGAAGGGACAAAAAGATACCAATGAAGACACCCCTGTGGTATGGATGGTGGTTGTGTCACTTTGATAGGCTGGAGGAATTCCCTAAATGTGATCTCATCACAGGAGCTGGAGACATCTGAAAAAGCACAAATATGACGTCCTTTCATGATATACCTTTTCCAAACTCATAAGATGTTCACTCCTTCATGGTTATGTATAAAAAGGTGACAGTAGGTCAGGGAACAGGATGAGTATTCCTAAACAGGAGCAGGGCAATAAGAAGTAATTCTATTAAAGCACATATTACTGTTTCAAATGCTCCCTTTTTGCTGAGGAGACATCTATCTGTTAGTTAATGCACATCTCCTGAGAAGAAAAAGAAAGTCAATTTACACAGACAAAAACTTAAACAACATTGTTAATTAGCATGTACCAGATGGAGAGTTGTATTACTTGTCTGCAAAATACTTCTGTTCAGATAAGGGTGCCAATCAGATAATCTACATTATTTTAGTGTTAAATATGTCACCCATTTTCTTTATAATAGCCCCTGTTAAATAAAAACTGGATGGACCTACCTGGAGTTTGGCCATTTCTTAAATCTTTTTCTCTGTGGTAAACAGCAATGATCGCACCTGTTAGATTTACATTATAAAGGGGATATAGAAAAAAAACGTATATTGCATCTTTTCATCATACTTTTCATAGTGGTAAAACTAACGAGATGTATTGTTGCTGAATCCGCATTTCTTGGCAATGGATGCCAAGACGACATTCACAATTTGACCTTATTCTACTGAAATGTTATCAAGAAGGGTTGAAATGAACAGATTACCCTTTCCCAGTTAACCAATTGCCAGTCTTCTGCTACAGCTACCTTTAAGATTTTGGGTTCGGGTCTGCCCGAGTTTGTTTTGTTGCAGGGCGTAAAAGGCTAGTTAGTGTTACCTGTTTGGGGCTTTGATCCGAATATGCTATTCGAATTTTCTCAAAGTTGCTCCCTGCACTTTACTCTGTGTGAATGCATGTGCACGAGGCTTACATCTCTTTGATTTGGATCATAAGTGCTTTATGCCACAGTCTCGCAAAAAAACGAAATGCATTTGAAATTAGAAATCTTTGTAAAATCTTTAGGTCGAGCTCCTCACGGTCGTGGGGGAAGGTGGAAAGTATACTTATTTAAATTGTAACCAACATCAAAAAGTCGTTGGCATTCCAGGTAGCCCCAATAGACCAATTCATATGGGTTTGCATAGTTAACTTATAATACAATGATATGATTCACAAACGTTTTCATAGTCCTAGGCATCCCATATCTGTGTAATAACTGTCATGTGCAATTAAATTGGAAATTGTGAACACCAGAATTAAACTTTCCAAGTCAATTGGCAATTTTGCAGAGAGAAAAATGTCTGCCTTTTGATTAAGGTTGGATAAAGGAAGAGAAATCAGAAGAAAAAGGGGGAACGCGATTATGGCAGGATGAAAATGTTTTGTACACACCCACAAAAAGGAGGTCATATATCACGCCAAATACTCAATGTACACATACTTATTGTGTGTGAGGAAGAAGCCTCGGTCGCTCCAAAATTAGTAGGCGGAAGTCAATTCAATTCAATCCTAGAAATCTTTATTCGACCTGTTAAGGTCATAAGAGAACACATAAAAACACAATAAAAGACTATGGCATCATTACAAATATGCATCATACAATATACGAACAGGTAAAAATGTATTTATATAAGGCTCACAATAGTTGCCTTCTGGCAAAACTGAACCATTTTGAAAGCATTTCACATTTGGCAATTTTGTCACAAAATACTAAAATAAAAGTTTGATATAAAAAGAACTGGAACGAAATTACATATCCATGGATTTCCTGGTTCTTACAGCAGATTAAAAAATGAACTAACCCGTAAGAATACTTCAGGGGAGTTCAGTAATTGCAGGTGACATAAGGCCTCGCTGCATCTGCGAATCCCTATGTCCTTTAATAAGGGCTTAAGAAAATGATTTTGCACAAATTTAAAATAGTACAAAAAAAATAAAATGCATCAATGACTGAATTGTTTTGTTATGGCAGGGGCAAGGCAAAGCTTGACCTCTCGTGGAGCCAGGGTAATAATTAAAATAAAGTAGCCACCAAATTGTTCGTGCCCGAAAACAAAATCGGAGGGATCTTTCCCAGTGTGTGAGGGCAAGGGACATGTAAATAACGGGCTCAATCTGAGGTAAGGGCAGTGCTTTAAGTGGGCCGGTACTCCCCGGTACTGAGTATCGGCACTTCTTAGAATTATCACTGTGAGTACCGGCACTTCTCTACTGCCCTGGAGAGTACCGGTACTCATGAAACGGTAGGCTCATTGGGTGTGCTGGTGAGCAGGAGTGGAACGTGTCTCCGGCAGCCAAGGCGCCACTTCTGTAGACCCGATCTGAGCTCCAGCTGAGCTATTCAGCAGGGCTCCTTTGAATAATGTCCGGATGCTCGTCATCACGCTGTGATGTGTTTGATGGAGCAGGGTCCATTCAGGCCCTCTGCTGTCAATCACATTGCAAAAACAAAGGTTGCGATCACACTCCTTCAAGTATAAACAAGCCTTTTTCAGTTCAAAAGAAATTTTATTGAGTAAATAAAGGTGTCAATACAGCAAAAAAAAACAAAAGCATAACAGTAACATGAGCAGTGAAATAGAGTAAGGCTATGATGCTAAACATGAAAATAAAAGATACCAAATGATTGAGGCTATCTAATAAAAAGCAGTGCTGAATAAATATGCAGTAAAATGAAACATAAGAAATGCAAAGGAACAAAAAGGTCAATCAGGGAGGTTTAGAGACTTCTTGCTGAGAGGGAAGCAGATGAAACGAAGGAGACGAGCGTTTAGCACTATAATCAAGATATAAGGTTACAGGAAGCCAAAGATCATGTCGCTTTTTGGCCAGATTAAGGGGGTGAATAAAGACAGTATCTAGCCTATGATTATGACATACATTGTACCACCATGCTCTAAAAGATATATTAGCAGAATTTTTCCAATTAACTGTAATTTTCTGAAATGCAACAGCTAGCAGTAAATCAACAATTTGCACATTAGCATCAACATCATCCCAACAAGGGGAGAGACTTCCTAAAAAAATATTAACAAGGGAGAAGGGAAATACAGTGTGAAATATGGCATTGATTTGGGTCCAAACTTGTTTCCAAAAAGTGTGCGTAGCAGTACAGGAAAAAAGCATGTGAAAAAGAGTAGCCTTAGAGGTCGAGCAGGACCAACAAAGGTCGGGAATTAGAGGAAATCTCTTATTTAACAAGTGGGGTGAGAAAAGGAGTCTGTTATAAATAAAAAAGAGGGTTTGTGTGAGGGAAGCTGCTCTGGACGACTTACGGAGTTTGGTCCACAGTTTATCCCACAGAGAAGTGGGCCAAGAGATACCA
Organism: Triturus cristatus; assembly: GCF_964204655.1. Classification (NCBI taxonomy): domain Eukaryota; kingdom Metazoa; phylum Chordata; class Amphibia; order Caudata; family Salamandridae; genus Triturus; species Triturus cristatus. Next base: position 342,766,438 of record NC_140587.1, on the reverse strand, counting down.
AAATCAGATTCCCATTGTTCCTCTGCTTTAGATTTTGATCGGGGCACATGAGTTACCTGAAATGAATGATAGATTGAGGAGGCTGTGGGCTGGGTGCGGAGCATAGAGTGAAGGTGCGAGGAAGGGCTAGGAAGGCCAGGGTGGGTGAGGGAGTTAGACAGCTGGGTATATGTGGACAAAATTGCAGTCTTAAGTATACTATACTTACTGGTAAAGGAGTGAGGGAGATCAAATGTTTGGCTAAGGATGGAGAAAGGTAGGAAATCAGAACCAGAAAAGAGATGGGACACCCAAATCAAACCCTTTTGTCTCCAGGATTTCCAATAAACGGGTTTGTGATTAATGAGGATACTATTATTATTCCAAATGGTGGTTTTGAGAAACTCAGCCACAGAAGAAGGGGGACTAGGGGAAGTGGAAAGGAGAATCTTAGTGGTGAACTTATGTATGGGAGTGGACATAACCTGGGGTTTACGGGAAAACGAAAGATACTCAGCGAAGGTAAAGGGGGACAAAGAAAGACGTTCAAGAACAAGCCATAAGGGGGAAGATTCAGCAGGATCCCGCAACCAGAGGGAAGCTTGTCGCAAAAGGAATGCTTTGTGATAAGTGGGAAAATCTGGGAAGTTGACCCCGCCCTCTGATTTAGGAAGTCGTAGCCTGCACAAGGACATACGTGCTTTTTTGCCGGACCAGAGGAAAGAAGAGAAAACAGTATTGATTTTTTTGAAAAACTTAGCTGGAATGGGCACTGGAATATTGGATATAGTATATAGAACTATTGGGGAGAGCATCATTTTAATCGTGTCGAGGCGACCCCACCAGGAAAGATAAAGTGGATGCCATCTGGAAGTGAGGTCGGACAATTTCTGGGTACATTTAGTGAGGCACAATGAGATAGTATAGGGGAGAGAAGGGGCAATGTACAGACCAAGGTATTTAATATGTGAAGGACTCCAAGTAAAATTGGACGCATCAAAATCCTGTTTAAAGGTAAATTTAGTAAGGGGTAAGATTTCACACTTGTCATTGTTCAACTTATAACCGGAAATTTGGGAATACTCGTGAACCTCATTGAGGAATGTGGGAATAGAGATGACAGGGTTGGACATAAAGAGCAGGATATCATCTGCATAAGCAGCAAGTTTGATATTTGTTTGGGAGATTTGGAAACCATGCAGATTAGGATTTTGGCGAAGCTTTGAAAGAAAGAGTTCTAAAACCAGATTAAAAAGGAAGGGGGAAAGGGGACAACCCTGACGGACTCCTCTGCCTAAGCTGAAAAAAGAAGAGACTAGACCATTGGCACAAACCGCCGCTCTGGGGCTGGAATAGAGAAAGGAAACAAAAGAAATAAAATTAGGACCAAACCCAAACCATCGGAGGGCGGAAAAAAGGAAAGTCCACTCTACTCTGTCAAACGCTTTCTCTGCGTCCAAAGCAATTGCCGCTAGCGAGTCCTGGAATCTTGAGGACCTGGATAAGACATTGAACAAAAGTCTAGTGTTGTCTGTAATGAAGCGGCCCTTAACAAATCCAGATTGTTCTGGACCCAACAATTCAGGAAGAAAAGGATCAAGTCTTAAAGCAAGAGATTTAGCGTATAATTTATAATCGATGTTAACCAAGGAAATTGGCCGATAATTTTTGCAATGTTGAGTGTCTTTCCCTTCTTTAGGTATGAAACAAATATGGGCGTCCAAGAAAGTGCCAGAGGAAGTGCCACTAAGTATAAAAGAGTCAATAAGAGAATGCAATCTAGGTAATAGGAATTTGGAAAAGTGCAAATAAAATTCAACTGTAAATCCGTCCGGACCCGGGGCTTTATCCTTCTTAAGTGACTGAAGTGCAGTGTGTAATTCAGAGGTAGAGATGGGTAATTCAAGAATGGATAGATCAACAGGGAAATTAGGAGGTGGTTTAATACTGGAAAAAAAGGTAGCGAGGGAGTGGGCAGATGGGTGAGTTACGGAGGAATAGAGTGTGGAATAAAAACGTGAAAATTCCTCTAAAATATCAACATCCGTATGTTTCAAAACCAAATTAACATCAAAGACAGACTCAATATTCAATTTGTGTTGCTTAACTTTTAGATAATTAGCTAATACCTTACCCGCTTTGTTCTTACCCCATAAAATTTTGAGCTAGATTTCAATAAATACAATGAAGCATCATCAGTGGATTGTTTGTTGAATTGCATCTTAGCTTCAATAAGTGTTGTCAAACTTTCCTGCGAGTGAGAAGTATAAAAATAATGCTCCAAATTCTTAATCTTAAGGAGGAGCTCGTTCGCAGTTTTGCGAGCGATCTTACGCTTTTTGGACACAAAATCAATGATAAAACCCCTGGCAGCAGCCTTATAGGCGTCCCAAATAGCATGCTTTGGTAGAGTAGGCGTATCGTTAATGGCAAAAAATTCTGTGGTGAATTCAACAAAAGAAGTAGTAAACTTGGGATCTAAAAGTAGGGAGTTATTGAAGCACCATCGTTTTGGCCCAGTGGACTTGGGTAGGACATCTATGGTAACCAACACAGGGGCATGATCAGAAAACAAGATGGGGCCAATATCAGCATGAGTGAGGGATTGAGAGATATGATGAGAGAGGAAAATGTAATCAATACTTGACTGTGACTGGTGGGCTGGGGAGTAAAAAGTAAACTCTTTAGTAGTGGGATTACAAAGACGCCAGGCATCAATGAGTTTGTGTTGGGATATTGCTTGCGCAAACAATTTGTGAGATTTATTTGGGACATAGGATGCTTTAGAATGCCTGTCTAAAAAGGGGTCAAGAGGCAAGTTGCAATCCCCCGCCATAATAAAATTATCATCCACGTATTCAGAAATACGAGGAGCCATTTTACGCCAAAAGGCGAGGTCACCACCAGTAGGTGCGTAAATGTTGAGAAGGGAAATGGGGACACCCTTCGAGGAAAGTTTGACATACAACCATCTACCTTCAGGGTCTGATTCAGAAATCAAGAGCGAATGAGAGAAAGATTTGCGGATTAACACAGCCACACCATTTCTTTTACCATCTCCAGGAGCAGAAAACACACCGCCTACCCAACCCCTTTTAAGTTTAGCAGCTTCAATGTCAGACAAATGAGTTTCTTGCAGAAAAGCAATATCGACATTTAACTTGGCTAAATGTGAGAGAATTTTTTGTCTCTTAATGGGAGAATGAAGACCCTTAACGTTCCAGGAAACAATACGCACAGCCATTAAGGAATATTGAAGAAGTAATACAAAGAAAAATCATAACATCGAGAAAAAGCCTCATGAGAAGAAGAAGAGAAACAGTAATAGGGAAGAGGTGAAATGAATAGAAGAAAGAAGAAAAAGGAGGATTGAAATATGTCGTGGAGAAAGAGAAAAAGAAAAACCAGAGTGATGCTAAGATCAATAAAAAAACATAAAGTGAAGTTCCGAGAATTCGGTAAATAAGGTCAAGTGAGAGAGAAAGAAGAAATAGCAGAACAAGATCAATGAACCAACAAAATAAGAGAGAGAAAGATCAAAAGAGGAAGAACATATATATGAATCAGAGGAGGTATGAAATAGCAGGTGAGAGGATATTGAAAACGGAGAGAGTATGACCAAAGGAGCCAAAAAACGATAGGGAGAAAGAAAAAGAGAAAGAAGAAAGAAGAGAAAGGGCTTGAAAAAGGTACCAACACCAATGAACCTGAAAGTGTGAGGGAAGGAAACAAAATAAGGAAAAACAAAACGGGAGCGGACATATAAGAGAAAAAAAGAAGAGAAAAATACTCACAAGGGGTAATGCAGAAAAAAATACGATCAGGAACAAGAACAAACAAGGACGTACGTGGAAGCAGGGGGAGGGAGGTAGAGCCAACTGGAGAAGGCAGGACACTCGGGGTCAGGGGAACGTCCAACCAGAGAAACAGGACGGAAACGCAAAACAATGATCTGTGGAGGAAGAAAGATAACAAAATTAGATATCAACAAGTGACAAGGGAAAAAGGCAGAGAATGAAAGAACAAACCAAGAATCCATAATGTCAATAATAAATACTACAATGAAGAACATGTACTCATCAAGAGAACAAACATATTTAAAAAACAGTGAAATTAGAGAGGAAAACAACAACTATATATAACAAAAGAAAAACTGGAATATCATTGTAAAGCTTCAGCAAAGAGTCACGTTGGAGGAGAAGAAGAAGGACCAGAAAGCTCCATGTCTGCCTGACCGCAGGAATTTAGGAAACTGCGAAGTCGTGTAGGCTCCTCATATGTCGTAGTCTTATTATTATAGGTGACTTTAAATAAGCAAGGATGGAAAAGGCCATATCTAGCGCCGATGGAACGCAGTTCAGGTCTCATATCTAAGAAGGCTTTACGACGGCTTGCAGTGGCTCTGGCGTAATCCTGCGCAAAGAACAAAGTAGAGCCTGACCAAGTGATGCGAGGAAAGGCTTTGGCCGCAAAGAGAACTTTCAACAAATCTGTGTATTCCAGAAAGTACATTATTACACCTCTGGGCCTCGCTGATGTGGAAGGAGAGGAGGGAGCCCTCCCAAGCCTGTGGGCTCGCTGGATATTGAGAGGGGTGTCCTCAGGTAAGTGCAAAAGCTTAGGAAGAAAAGACTTGAAAAAAGTGATGGGATCCTTCCCCTCGCAACCCTCCACCAGGCCGTAAAGACGAAGATTATTACGCCTATTTCAATTTTCTAAGTCCTCCACTTGCTTCTGAAGAGAGGAGACCTGCGCATGTAGATGATTGACTGTGGCTGCAGAATCCTGAAGAGAAGAGACGTCATGCTCCACCGACGACATTCTTTCTTCCATCAGGGTCCAGTTGTCAGTGAGGACCTGCAGCTTAATGTTGGTTTCCTCCATGAAAGGGCGCAAGGCCCAAATCTCCTCGAGAAGCAACTCCATCGAAATGGTCGAAGAAGACTTGGGAGGCGAAGGAGGGTCCTTTTTTAAGCGCTTAGGCGTCATTTTTACTGAAGACTGCGAGGAGGGTTCCATGGTCGGCGACGTCTCGGTGATAAGAGAAGACTGAGAGGCTTCTAAATTAGCCAATTCCGTGAAGAGTTTAGAATTTTTAATATAGTTGCGCTTTTGAAATTTGGAGGAACTTTCAGCCATAGATGCGTCTGCAGAGTATAGTTACACACTGCGAAAGCAGAGCCGGAGTCAAGTATTTTACAGGAACCAAAGCACGTAAAAAATAAAAAGGAGCACGCAGGAAAATTTGATGAGGAAAAATGTAATCCAGAGAAGCAAAAATGTCAAAAAGTCAGAAGACGCAAATTAAAAACTCAAAATGGCCGCCAGATATGAAGAGGGTATAAAAGTTCCATTCAAAAGACAGTTGTGCCAAACATTCAAATAAAGTAATCACCCATCAGTAGACAACTGTGGTAGCAGAGTTGGTAGAGGAGCAGGAGGCATTGCAGGCTCAGGGCAGCAACCAGGGATGCAATACGCGATAAACGCGCTTCTGAAAGGAAGACGAGCACCACAAACAAAATGGCAGTCGCGGCCGATGCAGAGCCGCGACCGGGAGTAAAACGGAGCTGAACACGAAGCAGATCTGCCTCGTCACTAAAGAAGGCTTCAGGGCATTCCTGAGACTTTCCGATATGAAAAGCTATCTTTCATTTTCCGCTTGGTGGGCGCAATCCATCTGAAGTCTCCGACGTGGACGGAGCCCTCACGCCGGCGCCGCCATTTTCTCGGGCGTCTAGCCACGCCCCCCCAAGTATAAACAAGCCTAATGCATGAAGTTGGTCCTGTCCTGATGTTTAGGGTGCCAGTGGGTATTCCTTGCCTGAATTCGACCCACAGTACGCGTCTTACTGACGTTCATAATACGAGTGGCTCAGCAGCCCCAAGGGTGACTGTAGAAAAATAGCGGGTGTCTGGCACAAGAATGTGACCCGTAAGAAAGAAAGTGTGTCCGCTTAATTGTGATACCGAACTTAAATAAGTGCTCCTGACGTAGATCAGAATCCAAGTGAATGAGAACCCGGTGCAACTCAGAAGTTAATAAAGTGAACACCGCTTCACCTAAAATACAAGACGTCTGCAATGCCGGGACGTGGTGTCAAGTACATGGAATAAAAGAACGTGTAACGTGACGAAGAATTGAAAGGAAACAAAAAATAGAAAATGCAAATGTGAGTCACTGTCTCCAATGTAAAATAACTGTGAATGGAAACCATGTTATTTCACGTGGTCAGGTACTTGAACGCATGATTGTGACATTAAACACCATTGTTTAACGGTAACTAGGGGTTACGGGAGCACTACATCGATGTACTTTGTTTTTTTGAATGAATTATACACACGTTGGTATCAAGCGCTTGGATTACAAAGAGTGATATTCTTGATTTTGCAATCGGGGTTTGTGGTAAAGCATTGTGAAGATGTATGCTAAGTACAATGTGACATCAACATTAGTGCTGCAGAACCACAAGATGATTTAAATGAAATTTGAAACAGAATTAAATACAAATTGGCCAACACTGTGATTGAAAGAATTATTATTCAAAAAGCAACAGCGGAGTGCCGGGAGGGTGCCATTTTCCTCGTGGGAGAACGTCCTCTTTACACTGTCAATCACATTCACACCATCCTGTGAATTTCTGCAAACACAGGAATCATGGCAGTGGCAATCAGGCTACGGCCAGTCCGGCCCTGGTGGCAATTCAAAAAGCCATGGTAGGTGAAGAGTATAACATGGCTTTTATCATACCCGAGTCTTTTGTGTGTCTGCTTATGTTTGTGTGTTTGCCTACATTTGGGGGCCTGTTTTTGTAAGAGAAAAGTGAAAGAAAGAGAGAGAGAGAGAGAATCAAGACACTATCAGGAGGTATTTTAAAGAAAATGTGTGGCACTTTGTTTGTACACGTCTGATCGGTGACAAAGATTCATAAATAACGTAAAAGGGAGGGTTGGTGGGTTGATGGGTGAGTGGATGAGTGAGTGGATGGATGAGTGAGCAAGGGTGGATGTATAGATCTGTTATTCAGCGCCTTGAGACTTTCGGGTGATACGTGCGCTATACAAAAGTACATGTTATATAGATGGATGGATAGATCGATGGATGAGTGAAAGCATGCATGGGTGCAAGAGGGTGGATGATTGGATAAAAGGGCAGATGATGGGTGGATAAGTGAAAGATTGAATGGATGAATGAAAGGTAGGGAGGATGGATGAAAGGGTGGGTGATGGATGAGTGAAAGGGGGGATTGAGTGAAAGGGTGGATGGAAAAAAGGAGTGAAAGCGTTGATGGATGAACACAAGGATTGATGGATGAGGGAAAGGGTAGATAAAGAGATGGATGAGTGAAAGGATGAATGGATAGGTTTGGAGATGGATGGATGGATAGGTTTAGATATAAAGGGTGGATAGACGGAATGGTGAAAAACTGAATGATTGATGAAAGACTGAATAGATGATAGCATGTAACGGTTAAATGGCAGAGATCAGCAGGTAAATGGTAGGATGAAAGGATGAATGGATAGATTGTTGGAAGAGACAAGAGATATCTTCTGGGAAGGGTTATTATGAGTTGCTCCATTTGCTTGGTGCCATAAGAGCTTTGGTCCGACGGGGGGTATTTTCAGTCTTCCTACTAGCGTGCTCAAGAATATATAGTATTGTGCCAAACAGCAATTAACAGTATGAAATTAAGAAGGTGCAACTATTGCAAAAAAAGGAAATGTTAACATATTATCGCATTTCTTTTTAATTTTGTGTAATGAGTTAAACTGCTTTGTTTATATAAACACATTTCTCATGTGTTTTGGTATGTGCTGCAACTAATATAGAAGTTGTTAAGTTACATCATGTCTTACCCGTAGCCTCGCCCCTAACCCCGCACCCTAATTACACCTGTAGCTCATTTTAATGAGTACCTGCACTTATTTTTTTCCATTTAAAGCACTGGGTAAGGGCTCTATAATAGGTCGCCACTGGGTGTTAATTCTATCCTCAGCCTATTTTCTTCACAATGATTAAGAAGTAGCACTTCACCATGAATTTGTCCTTCTTATAGATACTCCTCGGATTTGTGAACTAAGAGGGTAATCCCAGTGCAAGGAAACTATCACGGATATCATTTATCCAAGGTATTAAGAGCCGCTTGTCCAAGTTAAGGCAGTCCCTTATCATGTCTCTGCAGAGAGACGCCTTCAGATTCATCCACACACTAGCCCATCATAGCAGTGGAGCCAGATGGACCTTGTCTGCTGTTTAATCTAGCATCTGAGGTTAAGGCGTGAGGTAGTTGGAAGTCATGTCTAAAAGGAGAAAATAACTTTCTGCACGGAGAAAAAAGAGAAACAGAAAAAAGAATGTTTTGCCTAACCTTAAATAATTTAATATATCGAAAATAAAGAGTGTTTTTAACCTCTTCAGTGCCCATGAAGAGATAGTCTCGTCATGGAGCACGGTTGCGCTGTGCCCATGACGAGACTATCTCGTCATGAACCCCACCCACTAGTGCAACGCCCGGCACAGGAGGGGGAAAGGGCGTGGCACTGAAGGGGTTAACATGGAGGAAAGTAAATATTGATGTAGTTGTTGTAAACAAATTATACTCAGAAAATCTATAATGAAATGCTTCAAAGAATTTCCTTCCCTATTGTCCTTTTTCTTTGGATTTTAGAACATATCGGGAAACAGCACTTTAGGGTATCATTGATTACAACATCTCAGATATCAAATAGCCTGAATATATTTTGCAGTGCAGTACATGCACGGAGACACGCTACTGCCTATGTTTCAAACGTCAAGACGTGCAGTAGCTTGGTAAAGAAATATTAGATGATATTAATGTTAAATACAATATTTAAATATAATTCGGAAGAAAACAACAGATTGAGACCTAATCCTAGCTCCGGAACTAAGCTGAGGTAATGACTCATACAGGCATTCGTTAGCATTAAGCTCAACTCAGAAGGTATATTCTCTTATTTGTACATATTATTTGTTTGGTTTGTGGGAGTACACAAAGTAAGGCAAAGGCTGATGTCGACCTGGCAAAATAAACCTTTTGCCAGGTCCAAACCTTCAATTTCTGTAAATATAAGTCACCCCTAAGGTAGGCCCTGGACAATTCAGAGGGCAGGGTGCAATGTATTTCAGAGGCAGGCAGGGCATGTACTTTTTAGTTTTACATGACTTGATAGTGAAAAACTCTCATAGTGCTTTTTCACTACTCGAAAACACACTATCTCTCCCATAGGATAAGACTGAGATTACCTTATCATATTTTATAAGTGTAGTTTCCAAATGGGAAGAGATAAACCCTTCATGTCTGGTACTTCTGGAAACACAATTTAGAATCCAATGGGGAAGTTGGTTTAAAATTACAATGCTGAAAATGCTACTTTGAGAAAGTTTTCACAAACAGACAAGAGCGACCCATATGTCCTTGCGAACTGGGTGTTGCTAATAAGCAAAAACAATGTTCACAAGGAACTCATTAAATAAATTATTACCGTTTCTCCAAGAATTAGTATATCTTGCGTGAATGAAGCAGAGACAGAGAAACATCTACGATGGAACCTTAATTCAATTAGGTCTAATAATATTCTAACACTTTTTTTAGAGAAGCCCACAACACAATTATTGTAACTGTACTCACTTTAGCCGAATAAGTGTAATTTATTTAGCATTATGATATTCCAAAGTACAAGAACAGGCATAAACAGAATATTCCGTTGTGTATTTACAGTATAAACATTTTCACATTTCACAGTGTTTTTGTGGCCCCCAGTGGTGTGACCGGAACCTAAAGAATTGTGATATACGTAGTGCTAATAAAAAGGAGGAGATGCAAACATGGTTATTGGTATTACAAGAACAGAAGCTCTTGGGAGTTTTCGTACAATCAATTTTCTAAGAACTTTTTAGTTTATTGCATTAGTCATTTACTGCCTGCCTCTGATCATATGTCTGGGGTGGGTGATAACTGGGTATTGTGCATTCCCCCTAGGCAGCCACACACAATGGGAGCTTAGGTGTGGCTTGATGTGCCATACTGGCAGGATAGGAGGAAGGAGCTAGATCTACCCACACTTACAACTGAATAGACTGTGTCCTGTCCCCATACAAAGGGCTGCATACCCCCCCACTGTAGTGACTCTGGAGCCAGGGCAGCAATGTCATGGCCTCTGTGCTCAGACACCACCACTTCAGTTCAGATCTGGACCTGTGGATACTCTGCCAGAAAGGACTGCTACTCTGCTGGACTACTGCTTTGTTGGACTCCTGCTTTGCTGTGCTGTACTGTTGGCCTTCAGCCCTCCTGCCTGGGCGAGAAGGACTGGACTTGCATCACTTGACCCTGGAACCCAGAGTGGCTCCATGGGCTAGCTGGCTGGCCTCTGAACTCTCAAGGACATAAAAGGCTTCCAACCCCTGCACCTGGACACTGCCATATGTCAGTCTACCCTGACATGTGGTGGCACCCCAGTCATGTACCCTTGGAAGTAGGCCTAAGGTGGTTGCCTGCAGAACCGACACATCTTCTCTGCTGAGCGATGTATCCCTGAGCAGAATCTACGCATCTCCTCAGCTGAGCAACACATCCCTGAGCCGATCCGATGCATTGTTGCTGTTGCATTGATTGGATCCATTGTAAAAACTTGCATCACTGCAGCATCCCGCATCTGGGACCAAAGCATTGCCTTTAGAACCACCACTGTGCAACCCTCTCCACAGCACAAGCTCCTCGCATCTCCCATCTATGGCAGCCCCGACAACAGATCTCCACATCGCAGCTTCATAGCTCATCGAAGCCGAATCATTGCAAGCTCTGCTGATTGCTTGCATCAGGACCACGACATTTCGGAGCTGATGCATCAAGACTGCTGAGCTATGCATCTTCAGTGTGGATCCACGAAATGCCCTGCAGCAAAGATTAATGAGCTTTGTTGAGCGGGCCTAACTGGGTCCCTGTAGCGAGCCTGTGCTCCATTGTGGTCGGCCTAAACTTGTGACTTTGTCCCAATAGCTCTTCTTGCTTCTAGGCACTATTTTACTTAAAACTTTGAAAATCAATATCTCCAGTTCTACTAATTGGATTTATGTCATTTTGGTCTTGTTTTATTTATTAAATCTCTTTGTGTGGTGTTTTCACTGATTTACTGTTTGAAGTGTCGCATGAGTACTTTACATACAGTCTTTAAGGCTAAGCCTGACTGCTCTGTGCCAAGCTACCAGAGGGTAAGAACAGGCTAATTTAGGGTTTGGTTTGCTACTTACCATGACTAGGATTGTGGTTGCTGCTTGACCAGGCCTCATATCCCAGTCAACCAACAACCCAATTTCTAACACTGACCGATTCTTTTGTATGCTTTTCCACCTCCCCCTAATGGCTCTAGTGTTCCACTGGCCCAGTTAAGGAAGTAGCCTTGCAGAGTGCCAACATTACTGACATATAGTACAGAGTTGCCAGTGGATCTGTAGAGGGATCATGCTACCCCAGGGCAGGTACACCACAGATGAGCATAAGTCTGTGACTGGCAGCAAGATCTGTTGATGAGCTTTGACATTAAGGTGTTTTGTCACTTTATAGGATTCATAGGACATAGATTAAAACCAGGGCACAGAGGATCTATCTATCTATCTATCTATCTATCTATCTATCTATCTATCTATCTATCTATCTATCTATCTATCTATCTATCTATCTATCTATCTATCTATCTATCTATCTATCTATCTATCTATCTATCTATCTATCTATCTATCTATCTATCTATCCATCCATCCATCCATCCATCCATCCATCCATCCATCATCTATCTATCTATCTATCTATCTATCTATCTATCTATCTAACTATCTATCTATCTATCTATCTATCTATCTATCTATCTATCTATCTATCTATCTATCTATCTATCTATCTATCTATCTATCTATCTATCTATCTATCTATCTATCTATCTATCTATCTATCTGTCTGTCTGTCTGTCTGTCTGTCTGTCTGTCTGTCTGTCTGTCTGTCTATCTATCTATCTATCTATCTATCTATCTATCTATCTATCTATCTATCTATCTATCTATCAGCTTTGGCACCAAAAGTTGATACATACATTTGAAAGAATTAACACTTTTGTATATCTCTGTTATTACAAATTATGATTCAGATAATTGCAAATCCTACCAATAACATTTGAATTGTTTCATCAAATGTGATTTGCTGATGGTGGGATTTATATTTTGTCTCCCATCTTGTAATTTGGAATTTTTTTAAAGATTGCGATCCTTGCACTGTGAAACAGACCACAGCCATGGAGACACCACGAGGGATGCCCGGCCCCAGGGAAGTGTCTGGAAAGCACAAAAACATGGAATAATGGGGCACAGAGGATCTATCTATCTATCTATCTATCTATCTATCTATCTATCTATCTATCTATCTATCTATCTATCTATCTATCTATCTATCTATCTATCTATCTATCTATCTATCTATCTATCTATCTATCTATCTATCTATCTATCCATCCATCCATCCATCCATCCATCCATCATCTATCTATCTATCTAACTATCTAACTATCTATCTATCTAACTATCTATCTAACTATCTATCTATCTATCTATCTATCTATCTATCTATCTATCTATCTATCTATCTATCTATCTATCTATCTATCTATCTATCTATCTATCTATCTATCTATCTATCTATCTATCTATCTATCTATCTATCTATCTATCTATCCATCCATCCATCCATCCATCCATCCATCCATCCATCCATCCTCCATCCATCATCTATCTATCTATCTATCTATCTATCTATCTATCTATCTATCTATCTATCTATCTATCTATCTATCTATCTATCTATCTATCTATCTATCTATCTATCTATCTATCTATCTATCTATCTATCTATCTATCTATCTATCTATCTATCTATCTATCTATCTATCTATCTATCTGTCTATCTGTCTATCTATCTATCTATCTATCTATCTATCTATCTATCTATCTATCTATCTATCTATCTATCTATCTATCTATCTATCTATCTATCTATCTATCTATCTATCTATCTATCTATCTATCTATCTATCTATCTATCTATCTATCTATCTATCTATCTATCTATCCATCTATCTGTCTGTCTGTCTGTCTGTCTGTCTGTCTGTCTGTCTGTCTGTCTGTCTGTCTGTCTATCTATCTATCTATCTATCTATCTATCTATCTATCTATCTATCTATCTATCTATCTATCAGCTTTGGCACCAAAAGTTGATACATACATTTGAAAGAATTAACACTTTTGTATATCTCTGTTATTACAAATTATGATTCAGATAATTGCAAATCCTACCAATAACATTTGAATTGTTTCATCAAATGTGATTTGCTGATGGTGGGATTTATATTTTGTCTCCCATCTTGTAATTTGGAATATTTTTAAAGATTGCGATCCTTGCACTGTGAAACAGACCACAGCCATGGAGACACCACGAGGGATGCCCGGCCCCAGGGAAGTGTCTGGAAAGCACAAAAACATGGAATAATGGTCCAAAAAAGAAAATCAAAACAAATTTGCTAGAATAAAATAATTTTTTTAATGACAATTGTGATCTTCCTGCCACCATTTTATGATCAGCGAAAAAGGGACCATTTTGTGCTGAAAATTGTCATTTAAATTGAAATTACTTATTTTTACAAAAAAATTATTTGAAAATGTGAAAAGATGGAAAATGATGTTTCTGTTAATAAATCTACTATGCCCAGTCAAAGGAGGTGCATAGCAGGTATTAGCTGACCGCATTAGCTCTCAGGGATGTGCTTGCACTCTATGGTGTGTTGCCATCACTTGGTGTGTTGGTTACGAAACCTGGCCATTGGCAAATTCTGAGAACCGCCCACCCGCTTTGCACAGCAGTGATTGGTCACTTTCTCATAGGCCAGGCTCTGCATATAAACCCTGCTGTATACCACTTAAGAGTGTGTGCAGCAGGAGTTGGAAGTCTGTATCACGTTGGTTGCAGTTCCTGGCCAAGGGCAAGTTCAAGACGATACCCAGCGGAGGTTAACGATAAAGTAAAATATAAAAATCACCTTTGCACTTCACTGACAAGAACAGAATTAAAAATTGATTTTTGGTCCAGTTAACGCAAAAAAACTGAAAGTCACCATTTATGTCTAGGTGAACTAAGCATAACCTGCTATACACTATGTATGACCTTATTTATGACATCACTCATTCCATGTTCAATTACATGATTGATGAGATCGCTTATGTTGTTACATTTCACAGTCTGATGCTGTCATTTGAGATTTCATTAGTGATGTCATCAACAACAGATAATGACAGTATTAAGTTGCAAGAGAGAATTTGTGATCTATACTCTTAGACTGATTGAGCAAACTTAAACAAGAGGAAAGCACCTACTGTGTACACAACTTTGAACATCTTTGAGAAATAAAAATAGACACTTCAATTATACTGTGGCTACACATTAAGATATTCAACATGGGAATGGTCAAAGCCCGCTTTGGTTTTATGTAGTTAACAAAGTATGGAAAATAGAAAGTAGTGGTGATGAAATCAGGTATCTGAGACAGCTTGAATAACAACACATCTTAATATTGTGTTTAAACAAACAAGATCAGCGAAATAGTGATGACGAGTTACATATCTACATCTAGAATAAAGGAAAATAAAAATGAGAATTTACCAAGGAAGGACATGCAGTGAAAACATGAATAAAATGCTGACATTAATGTAATGTGTTGGAAATTCTAAAAAGTGGAATTTCAATTTATTAGGTACCTCTATGAGATAGATGTCACTTCAGCACATCAGAGGGTAGGACACACTGAATAAGCTGAACATAGTGAACAATGCAAAATAGATGCCACTTCAGGCCATCAGAGGGTAGGACACACTGAATAAGATGGACATAGTGAACAATGCAAAATACAGAATGGAATGGACAATATATGATACATAAAAATTGGTTCACAGGAGAACAAGAAAGAGGCACAGATATAAATTGAATAACATACAATTTAAAGTTACAAAGAGCCATCAAAAGTAATATGAAGACAACATACTCTTTTGCCCATCAATAAACTAGAATAATGGAAAATGTATGGATCAAAGTTTGACAAAACACGAAGCGATGGTTTACTAAATGTACCTGTGCACAAGACCATTAATAGGTCGACAAGTACAAAGTCCATGTGAGCAAACAACTGCCCTAATTTAAATAAATCGACTGAAATAGCTTCTTAGATTGCAGCGTCAACCATTTCAAAGAACTGTGGGACAATAATGAGAACTGTCATATCCTTCCAACAAAAGCGCCAATTCAATTTCTCAACTAGTGGATAATTACCTATCTATCTCTTCATTTATGTATGTATGTACATATGTGTGAGTGATGTATTATGTGAGGCTATAAGCACCCTATGACTGGACAACAAGTTGTAGATTGTTCACTAAATTTTAACTTTCATATTTTGATGTTTGTTGTTTTTTAACATTAGTTAATGACTCATATCACAAGCTAAGTTTTAATAACCTAACCTAACTATATCATCACTTTAACCTCTGGCCTTTCGGTGAATATATATCTGTTCACCAAAATGTCACTATTTTAAAATTACTGAGCTGACCGAGAAGATGTATATTTTGAATAATCAGATGTGGAAAAGGAATGCTGTACTTATGCTATGCTAGCTATTTTACGATATACCTTAAATTACTAAAAACCTATACCTCACCCCACATTTTTATCCCACTGGTTTCATGCCTGCATTAACATCTCAATATTCACTTACATCAGCCTTCTCCTCAGGAAAGGGTTTCAAAATTACAAGAAATTATTGTAAATGCAGGCTAAAAACTAGAGTGTTAAAATATGAGGAGTTAAGTAATTTGAGGCATAATCTATTTTTACAGGGTCTAAAAATAAACAAAAAGAGAGACAGCTGCATACGTACAGAATTCTCTTTCCCCATTGGTTTACTCAGCCTTGTTATATTCTTAGTCACTAACTGCTCCCTACTTATAAAATAGTACAATTTTTAAATAGTAATAAATGGATATATTCATTGAGAAAATGAAGATTAAAGTGTCATTATAATTAGGTATGCTAAGAAGATCGTACCTTACATTTAAAAAAACTAGAAATTCACTAAATAAAACAAATGTTAACGTGATGTTATAGTAAAGGTGTTGAAATCAGGTAAAAACTAACAATTAAAAAACAAAAAGCCTCTGAAATGTATCAGTTATAGTTTACTGAGATAATTATAAGTTACTCCCGCCATGCACTGCTTACAACTTCACATATTACATCACCTATGACATGCTAAATGACATCATGGATGACCCCACTAATTACTTCATATATCTTATACCTATGTAAAAACCCTAGATCATACTGCTTTCAGTGTTTATTTTGTGTGAATTACAATGGGTATTTTCCAGTGTTTTCTCGAATTCTGAAAATCAGTGGTTATCAGTGTTAAGATATTTCAGCACCAAAACAAATAACTGGAGGGTGAGGATTCCCAGCATTTTCAGAATACATTCACATATATCATTCTAACTGTATGTAGTGTGGTTAACAGAAATCAGGTGCTTAAGTATTTGAGTGCCCCAATGAACACTATCTCTCTAAAGTATTGTGCACCAGAGTTTGTGTTAGGCATATGTTGTGCTGCTGTGGTCTTCTGTGCTGTTGAGCACCTTTAGCTGGGAGCACTAAGTGAGACTATGACAGTATACACTAATGAAGGCAATGTAATTTTTAATGTGCTTAAAAAGTCCCCTTTAAAGGAAACTAGACTTTCCTGAATTTTGATGATGGTGAAATCTATCATAATCAGTGGCTCTCTAATATATACACATTTTGCTAATGCAGAATAAATCACTGTCTTTCCTTTGTACAATGCAGTAATCCTGTGTGTTTCTCATCTGTGTGACTTTGCTCATATTGTTTTGGTCACCATATTCTCTTCTAATTACAGTGAAAATTTCCACCAAGCCTTAGACTGCCACCTACATAGGGAAACATTGCTCATCTAGATTTAATTTACCAGAGTGATCCATATGCCCCAATAATTAGCCCTTTTGTGCCCTTGTGGCATACTCTTAAAAAAGATGGAGAGAAACAGCAAAGTGAGACGGAGCTGTGAATGACCACTAACAAATATAATTTCAGTAGCCTCAAAATGCAACATGTTATTGTGGCCACGGACCAATTCAAAGGGATCCAGCCGCACAAAGTCCAATGGAACAACCACCTGACCCACAAAAAAGCAGCTGGCACAAGTCACACACCAAAACATCAAATCAGCCTGGATTTCTATGTACAGCAGTTTAATTGTGAGGACAGGTACTGAGATTAGACTTCTAGAAGCAGAGAATGGACATTCCAACATCTCTAAATTATTGCCCACAAATAAAATTATATAAACCATATGTAATACACGATAGACCATGTTTTATTTCCAGCATGCAGAGAAGATATTTTCATCAGTCCTAATCACACCACAAATTAAGTTTACTTGTCATACCTACCAAAAATATGGCACACAATCTAATACATATTTTGGAGTTCCATATGATGCAGCACAAAACTCATGCATTTGGAGATAATGTCGATGAATGTACGTGACTTCAATGTACTGAAGGATCTTGATTTCATTATCAGCGAGTAAAGCTCCCAGAGGTTCTAAGTAGAGAACGAAGATGATGGGAACAGCTTCAATGGGCCTTTGAAGTAATGCACAGGAGATAGAGAATTTATGGGATGTTGTGGTTCCATTTTGCGCAAACTGGTGGTGGTTATAAAAGGAAGAAAGTTGACCATTGTAACTCTGCAACAGAGATGCCCATCAACATTCTCAAGATGTGCATTGTAGTATTGTGTATGTTAGAGATAGCAGGACACCCTTGGTCCCTGACGGACTGCATAATATAGTGATGTAAGTGATTGGGTGTGGTCAAGAAAAATCATGATGTAAAACGGGCAGTTAACGGTTACACACTAAAGAAGAAAGATGAGTACTACCAAGCTCTGTGTGTTGCTTGATCATTTACAAGTACCTGGTCTGGGAAGGACCCTACAGACGACACAACCAGATTGGGGATTACATAATCCCCGCAACCTGAAGAACCGAGAGTGCTCTCCCGGAGAGTTTGCCGTGGTCCAGAAAACTGCTTGCACGTGCCATGTCTCGAAGTGAAAAATCAACGGTTGTGGTACGTCGATTCAAAACGCCACTTCAGCCAGTGAAAGGCCTGTGAGGAAAGTGAAGGATTTACAGAAAGCTTGCTTGTCGTCATCTAGAAATTTGCTGTTAAAGTCGAGACAAGAGAGACTGAACCACCACCTAACACAGAGCCGTCATTCATACAGTACAACAACGCCAAAGATAGTGACAACCAGATACAGCAAAATGCAAAAGGCAGTAATAGCCAAATGCAAAGAAGTTCTAAAAGCAGAAACATTTCTGACACAAAGAGACACTAAAGTACAAGAGAACGCTGTGAGTAGAAGCAGATAAACACAGAGAAACTTTAGAGGTGGTGCTAACCAGAGGTATAGAGCATACGATTAGGCTTACTAGAACCGGAGTAAAGAGAGCCATCCGACCTTAGCACCAGGCACCAGAACCAAAGCAGAAGCATTGGGGATGTGCTTACAAAGCTGGTGAAACATGTCAGGCCAACTGAAAGGCATTGAGAGACTGTCAGAATAGTGAAGCTCTTCAATGGCTGCTTAAAAGAGTGCCAAATATGGAACATCCGCTTTCTTAAAACCACCACCTCCTTTGGATACTGCCAAAAAGTAGAATATTGGTGACTGATAAAGAAAATACCACACGGTGATGAAGAGATGTACCATCAAATCAAAGAGGTGTTTAACCAATGCCAAACATCGACTATAAAAGGTCCATTTCAGTCAAGAAAGGTAGAAAGCTGGTGAATTGATGGATGAGTTTGTAGAAAGACTTGATGTGCTCATCAAGCATTGCATGTTCCATGAGTTCAACAATGAAGAGGTCATGCGTTTCAGAGCAATAAATGGTTGTCTCTCCGATTCCTTCAGATGAGGATTGCTGAAAGAGACACTCAGCTTGGAACGAGTATTCAGGCTCCTAGAGTGGAAGAAATAGTTGACAGACAAGCTTCTAACATAGAGGCCAGGACGTTCCAAAATGAATCAGTGCTGAGTGTGAAAAGTAAGCTGAAACACAAGTTTGAATGCCACAAAGTAATGTCTCCAAAGAAAAAGGAGTTTCATTTTTGATGTGGACTTTCTTTCCCTCATGAAGGTACATTTTCTTCCATTGGACAGATTTACAAAGGCTCCGGGAAACAGAAACATTTGTAACAGTTTGCAAAGCAAAGGAAAGATCAAGTGTCAAGAAAAAAAAGGGATGCCAGAAAGTTACAGAGACGTTCCAACCGCACCCACAGGGCCAAGCAGCAACATCAGTTAAAGTAAGTAGAAAGTGAAAGATGTCAATTGTTCTCAAATTCCTCTTCTAAATGTTTGTCACTGTCATTATAAAGCCACAGTGAGATGGATGGGTGTGCAATTTCAATGTTGACCATTGGCCAATGTGCCCATGTAGGATTAGCTTCCTGCAAGGAAGGATGCCGGTCTACTTTTTCCTACTATTTGTCTACTATTGTACTATTGACCTCTGCAAATATATATATATATATATATATATATATATATATATATATATATATATATATATATATATATATATATATATATATATATATATATATATATATATATATATATGTGAAGAAACGAAGGATGCCGTCGATTGGACCGCACACCAAGGTAGGTTAAGCACAGTTTTAATGCAGGTAGCAGCGTGGATACAAGAAGGTCAGGAAACATTTGCTGAAGCTACCCGACGCGTTTCGGGCTGGACGCCCTTGTTCACAGGTCTTCAGGTTAACAGTTCAAAAATCACAGCCCCCTTTTTAAACACAGAAAGTTCCGCCTCCTCAAGTGGAGTGCATCATGGGCTTCGTAGTGCTGCACACCCTAGTGGGTCTAACTGGGAACCCGCTTCTTGCATTTTCTCCCCCATGTGGGTTGCCTCTCTGATCAACCTCGCATCGACACTGCAGAGACCTTCCCCACATCACAGGCCCTCCTTGCAAGCCAATCACTCCTCTGCGTCGGCTCAAGTCCGCTTTCGCGGCTGTGCAGGTCCGCGACCGGTCGAGCCGCAATTATGTGAAGAAACGAAGGATGCCATCGATTGGACCGCACACCAAGGTAGGTTAAGCACAGTTTTAATGCAGGTAGCAGCGTGGATACAAGAAGGTCAGGAAACATTTGCTGAAGCTACCCGACGCGTTTCGGGCTGGACGCCCTTGTTCACAGGTCTTCAGGTTAACAGTTCAAAAATCACAGCGCCCTTTTTAAACACAGAAAGTTCCGCCTCCTCAAGTGGAGTGCATCATGGGCTTCGTAGTGCTGCACACCCTAGTGGGTCTAACTGGGAACCCGCTTCTTGCATTTTCTCCCCCATGTGGGTTGCCTCTCTGATCAACCTCGCATCGACACTGCAGAGTCCTTCCCCACATCACAGGCCCTCCTTGCAAGCCGATCACTCCTCTGCGTCGGCTCAAGTCCGCTTTCGCGGCTGTGCAGGTCCGCGACTGGTCGAGCCGCAATTATGTCACAGCGCCCTTTTTAAACACAGAAAGTTCCGCCTCCTCCCACATGGGGGAGAAAATGCAAGAAGCGGGTTCCCAGTTAGACCCACTAGGGTGTGCAGCACTACCACTACGAAGCCCATGATGCACTCCACTTGAGGAGGCGGAACTTTCTGTGTTTAAAAAGGGCGCTGTGATTTTTCAACTGTTAACCTGAAGACCTGTGAACAAGGGCGTCCAGCCCGAAACGCGTCGGGTAGCTTCAGCAAATGTTTCCTGACCTTCTTGTATCCACGCTGCTACCTGCATTAAAACTGTGCTTAACCTACCTTGGTGTGCGGTCCAATCGATGGCATCCTTCGTTTCTTCACAGATATATATATATATATATATATATATATATATATATATATATATATATATATATATATGAATAATAAATCACTGTATTAAAGAAACAATCATAACATAATGATAACTCTGAAGGTACATTTCCCTGACTGAGTGATAAGTTGGAGACTATTTTTTAGTATAAGAACAGCTGCTATCAAGCTAACAAATGAGTGATGTGCAATGTGTAATTTATTGCAATAGAAAAATGTGTTGCTGTAGTAGACATAGGTGCCGATTACGATCCTGTAAAAAAATTCCCCGTATGACTCGTATCCGGTCTTTTTACCGTACGAATCGTACAAGTGCCGTACAAACTGCCAACTACGATTCACATGGGAAAAAGTCCATACGAATCGCATTGGGAATTATTCCCCACATGTCCTCGGGTCGGAAAATATGTCCGACACGTCCTCGGACGATTTACCGTACAAATGTGAAAAGTGAAGTCCGACCGCGGAAGTACGATCCATCCCGTGCGTCCGATGTTACAACCGTATGGAAAAAACACCGTCCGCACCGAACTCCCATAGCAACCATGGAGACATGTGCCCGCATACGCGCCCAACACTCCCCCCAGCCCTCCTATGTACGAGTCGAATCCCCACACGTGTATGTATACCCGTGTATGTACGAGACGTACCCCCACCCGTGAATGTATGGAGCGTACCCCCACCCCAACCGTGTATGTACGACCTGTACCCTCACCCGCGTACGTATGGAGCGTACCCCCACCCCAACTGTGTATGTACAACACGTACCCTCACCCGCATACGTATGGAGCGCACCCCCACCCCAACCATGTATGTACGGACCGTACCCCCACCCCAACCGTGTATGTACGACACGTACCCTCACCCGCGTATGCATGGAGCGTACCCCCACCCCAACCGTGTATGTACGGACCGTACCCCCACCCCAACCGTGTATGTACGACCCGTACCCTCACCCGCGTGCGTATGGAGCGCACCCCCACCCCAACCGTGTATGTACGGACCGTACCCCCACCCCAACCGTGTATGTATGACACGGACCCTCACCCGCGTATGCATGGAGTGTACCCCCACCCCAACCGTGTATGTACAGACCGTACCCCCACCCCAACCGTGTATGTACGACCCGTACCCTCACCCGCGTACGTATGGAGCGTACCCCCACCCCAACAGTGTATGTATGACCCGTACCCTCACCCACGTACGTATGGAGCACACCCCCACCCCAACCGTGTATGTACGGACCGTACCCCCACCCCAACCGTGTATGTACGGACCGTACCCCCACCCCAACCATGTATGTACGACCTGTACCCTCACCCGCGTACGTATGGAGCGTACCCCCACCCCAACAGTGTATGTACGGACCGTACCCCCACCCCAACTGTGTATGTACGGACCGTACCCCCACCCCAACCGTGTATGTACGACCCGTACCCTCACCCGCGTACGTATGGAGCGTACCCCCACCCCAACAGTGTATGTACGGACCGTACCACCACCCCAACCGTGTATGTACGACATGTACCCTCACCCGCGTACGTATGGAGCGTACCCCCACCCCAACATTCTAAGTACGGAGCGCACCCCAGGCCCCAACACCAGCACCTTCACACAACATCGCGCATGTACGAGTCGTACCAAGCCAGACACAAGGACAGCACTGTACAACAAAATACCCGAAGTACACACCGTACACACGCTAAAAACGCACGTACACAACCAGGACAAAGCAAAACAACACAAGAATACACCATTCGAATGGCACAAAGCCACAAAACATGTCCAACAAGCACAAAAACAACACATTCACTGACCTGCAACTGCCAAAATCCCAAACAGAGGCCCAAAACACAACCACTCCTTATAACACACCCACCCAAACTTCAAACACAGCCACACCCACCAATGGACCAATAAAAAGGGCCCACAGACACAAACCATGAGCCTTTGCAACAGACTCACTGCTGCCAGACTCCACAGACAACCTACAGCACCATACTTGAACCTTTACTACACCTTACTCTTGCACACCTTCACACACACACCTTCACAAACACCCGCTCATCACATTCACACACACACCTGCACAACCACACCCACACACCCACAACCATCCACACACCCCTCCCCCCAACCATCCACACCCCTCACCATGCCCACTAACAAGAATCCAAAGTTCACTAGCCGAGAGTTGGAGGTCCTTGTCGACGAAATCCTCAGAGTCGAGCCGCACCTCTTTGGAACATTGGTCAGACAGACCTGCATGTCTGAAAAAACAGCCATGTGGAAGAGGATTGTCGATGCTGTGAATGCTGTTGCGGCCACCAGAAGGACCAGGCATGAATGCCAAGCCAGGTTGTACGATCTGCGGAGGAGGGTCCGAGCCAAAATGACCGACGACCACAACCAGGCCAACGTCACTGGAGGAGGGCCGCCCCGCAGACCCGTACACTACCATCCCTGGGAGGAGAGGGTGATGGCCATACTGCCGGTGTTGTCAGTGGATGGATTAGAAGGACTCCGAGACCCGGGTGAGTACACAAACAACTCACCTCACATGGGGGGAACGTCATCCACAACCAAACTCACAAACAGGCACACAACCACCCCAAGCTATCGCATGACTCAACCACACTCCATGAACACGCACATGCCACTGGCGCCACCATGCCCCATGCACCCAACTGGACAATGCAAAGTCACAGGCCACAGAAAACACCAACACAAGACACGGTAAGCCGGATGGCGGGAGTGTGGGCCCCAAAAATCACATAGTGCAACTCAGAAGCAGACAACAATGCCCCCTGCCCATATGGTCTAGGTCACAGCCAGACAAACAGTGTGTCCCCACACAGGAAAGACTTGCCAGCAAATTGCGGACGCCTTGCATTAACACATGGGGGTGACGGCACGTTTTTGCACATGACAGCAGCTAATGAACAGCCAACACTGTGAAAGAGTGGCAGCACACACCACCAAAGCAGCAGCGCAGACACAGACACTACACCCAATGGGTGCCTGGAGATCAGAAACAAACTCACATGAACAAGCTAAGGGCCATTCAAAGATCTGCAAAAAGTGTGTGCCTAGGAAGCTGGGCTGATGTGACAGAGGGTGACACACAGAGGGAGGGAGAGGGGGAGAGAGAGGGAGGGAGACACAGGGAGACGGACAGAGGGAGGAGGCTGACACACAGAGGGAGGGAGAGGGGGACAGAGAGGGAGTGAGAAAGGGACACACTGGGAGCCCAATTCAGCCTTGGGGGGTGTGGGAATGTCTGCTCGTCAGCAGGTGGACTGCGTGCATGTAGACAAGGGTGGCCAGTGCCTGAACACCCCCTCTTCTCCATGGCAAAACACAGGGCCATGTCTCAACCTGTGCACGAGCACAACGCCAGCTACCTGCATTATCTAAGTGTGTGGAACAACTCCATGTGCCCACGTACAGTGCATCACGGAAGGCGCCAATGCATGGCTCGCCACACATGCTCACTCCACTGCTGACTGCAGTCACAATTGACGCAGCAAGTAAGACTGTGCCACACATAGGTAAAGTCGCAAAAGCTGTGGCCAAGGGACATACCCATGCACAAGTGCACTGTGAGTAGAATGCAAGACATATCCAAATTCCCAGAGGAAATGTGCCAACTTAGAAACAAATGAAACATGGATGTTGCATGGAACAAAATTAACATTGTCTCTCTCACACACAGGTCAACGTCGTGGATCACCCCCCAACACTGGGGGGAAAGACTCACAGGACCCGGCTCGGCGGGATGACGGACCCACCGGCAGCGACGACTCTCACCACTCTGTGGACGAACCCGACCCCGACCAACCTGGCCCCTCTGGTGTCCAACCACCTGCAGCACCTGCGTCAGGTACAACTGGGCCAACCACCACCCCCACTCCTGCCACATCCCAGGAGACACCCAGGATCCCTGCCCCACCACCACAATGCAGCCAGGCTGGCCAGGAGGGACACGGTGTACCGGGCACCCAGGAGGAGGCAGGCGACAACGCCAATGCCACCCCTCAGGGGTCCCGGAGACCCGATGTGCCCACAAGGGCAGGCCAGGTGCAAGTGGGCAGGGGTGGTGGGAGTGGAGGACGGCGGAGGCGCGAGCCTGACCGGTTGGCTGCGGAACCGGTATATTCCCATGTCAGAAACATCCTGGACACATACCGGCAGGACACCATGGGCATGGCCCAGGTTGTGTCCATCATCGAGGAGATCAAGACCCAGCAGGCCCAGCAACATGCGGAGCAACATGCCTGTCTACTGCGACACCAAGGGCGGATGGAGGACAGACAGGCTGAGCTCGTGACGGGACTTCACAGTACACTCCGTCGGATAGCCGACAACATGGGCAACCCTCCCTGTGCCACCAGGCGTAGAACATCACCACCCACAGGGAGGGATGAGGAGGAGACATCCGACGGAGCATCCCAAACATCGTCACGGCCTGCTTCTGAGGGTCCCCGCAGGAGGGCGGGTCGTCCACGGAAAAGACCGTGAGGGTCAGCGCAACAGCACCATCTCCCAGGACACCTGACCTGGCACCTGGCCCACTGGACCAACAGCAGCACAGCAGCAAAAGACATTCTCTGCCACATGGACTTGCTGGTCACTGTCTGACCAATGTTGACAAAGACTGTGGCATGGACTCTGAGGATTTCCAATGGCAAGGACACCAACTCCCCTAGTGAACTTTGGATTCCACACACCCGGAAAGCCCCTCATGTCATACCCCCCCCACGTACCCCAACAAAAATAAAAAGTTACACCATAAAGAGAAGATGCCTACATTTTGCATTATTACCTTACATGTGTCTTGTAAAGTCTAACCATGCCTGAGTTCTCATTTGACTTCAACCATCCACACCCTGGGGACTTAGTCTGGCACAGGACACACATGGGTCACATTGTATTAGGCAAGACAGACATGGAGCACCATACACACCCGTGATGGGCCCAACCAGCTGAGGGGGTGGCCGCACAACCGTGCCGACAGACATATTGAGTACAGTGACAGCCATGCACAGAGGTCAGGGATCATGTGGAGTGTCCTGTGGGGTACCCGGGTATGTGTGGACAGGTTGCAGAACCATGTCCTGCAAGCTTGAGTCAGGTGGATGCAGAGAATGGTGGCCTGGCCAACGTTGGATGCATGGGGATGGCACATGTCACAATACCCACACAGTCATGGACATCATGCACAATTCACAGTCTAATCCCACACAAACAGCTAGCATCTTGCTACTCTACACATAGACACATAGCCACTATCACGGAAAACCATGCCAGACATGCCGGATGCACCGTGGCAACACACCAGCATTGACTGAGAAGAGGCACCTTGGAGGCATAGAACACCTTTATTATTCAGGTATTCAGGAATGCAGAGGCAACTCGGAGTACACATGAACAGGTCATGTGGAGTAACATGTGGGTCCAACACTGGAACCCCCCTTCTGCAGCACAAATGCGTGATAGCCATGGAACTGGCACACAAGTGTCGGCCAACAGCTAAACACCCCCTGCTGCTCACGGAGAGGCTGCCATACACCATTGATCCTCTGATGTGGAAGTCCCACACCATGTCAAGCCAATGCAAACCGTATGTGTCCGAGGGCAGTGTAACACACATTGATGCCATCATCACAATCCACAATCCCATCACAGATGACTGTCAACAAGTCTGACCATCTATTCAGGTGTACCCAGCTGCATGTCATGTGTCCCATGGTGATGCGACATGTCTGCAGAGGAACCAAACATCGACAGGGTCAGTGTGCACACATCGTAAACAACTGCCACACCCAATACACCCCTGATACATCCCTTACCCTAAGGAGACTTCCAAACTTGTCCGTGCGTGTAACGCTGAGTCAGCACACGATGACGTGTCCATGAGGAATAGCAGTGCCACAACAATGCAACCAGCAGACGGCATGCGCAAGTACCTGGGGATGAGAGACACACAAGAAGTCAGCCACAAAAAGCACAGCCACTTGCAAGTGCATGTACTCGACACATGTAAGGATCACAACATGCTAGGTCACAATTATGACTGGGGAAATACACTCATCACTGGCACCATCACTCCAGTGACACATCCACACACACCTCTGACTCACGTGCCATACATGCAGATGGACACACACATCGCAACACATGCCACACGGGGACCAATGCATGCACACACAGACACTGGTACTCACCACTAAGCAAAGAAGTCGCGTATGAGCCGACTCCGGATGTCCTCTTGCGGAACCACATCCTCCACATCACTAGCCCCATTGCCAAGCCCTTCGTCCTCCACGGGTGGATGGTCCTGATCATCTTGATCCAGGATGAGTGGCACAGCTTTCTCAACTGCCATGTTGTGCAGCATGCAGCAGACCATGAAGATTTTGCAGACCTTCGCCGGGGCATATGGGAGGGCGCCGCCGGTCTTGTGGAGGCATCTGAATCGGCTCTTCAGGAGGCCAAATGTCCTCTCTATCACTCGCCTTGTCCGGCCATGGGTGGTGTTGTAGCGGAGCTGGGCCGGCGTGATGGGGTTGCGGAGAGGTGTGACCAGCCATGGCATGTTGGGATAGCCAGCGTCCCCTACATGGAAACCACATGGACATAAGTAGGACAGGAGAATCGGTCATGCTGGAAGTCTACGCAAAATACAGGACAGAAAGAGTGTACCCACCAACAACACATGCTCGTTCGTTGCGCAGCTGCGTCATCATTTCAGGCACCCTGCTACGCCTCATGATGTAGGCATCGTGTGCTGATCCTGGAAAACGAGCACAGACATGTGAAATCACCATGTTGGACAGACACACCACAAGGGCATTGATGGAGTGGTAGTGCTTGCGATTCCTGTACGCTACCTCCTGTGCCTGTGGTGGTACCAAAGCCACATGTGTCCCATCTATGGACCCAATGACATGGGGCATCCCTCCCAGGGCATAGAATCCATGCTTGACCCCAGTCAACAGTTCAGGAGTTGGGAAATGGATGAACTCATCCAGGTGAAGCAACATGGCCTCTAAGAAATCATGCAGCACACGGCTGAACATGCTCTGGGACATGCCACCAACATGAGCTATGGTATATTGAAAGGTACCCGTGGCAAGAAAATGTAGGGCTGCCATTACCTTCAGCTTGGGTGTCAGTGCCGTAGGATACCTGTGCAGCGGTTGCAGGTGTGGTGCCAGCCTCGCCGTCAACTCCTCAATCAACGGTTGGGGGAAGTGGTAGCACCGGATACAGTCATTCTCCCGCATGTCAGCCAAGTCCGGAATTGGTCGGGGAAGAGGCGGCGCTCTGCAGTAATTTGGAAGTGACAAGGAAGAGTGAGTGCACTACAACAACAATTTATTTGTACTGAGCACATGTTAATCTGTCAATACACATATGCGACATACGGAGTCAGGTATGTGCCACATGCCCTGGACATGTATGGCTGCCAGGTGACACTCCTACCAAGACCCAGCTACACACGGAGATTGTGAACCTCCACATGCCATGGCATGGGATTAGCTGTGTCCCAGTGTAAGTGAACAGCCAGACGCAACACAGGAGTGACATACATCAACACATCAGCAGAAGTAGGATGTCGATTTCAGAGACTGGTAGCGGAACACTAGAGCCACAGGTCACATGACATTACACTAGGACAGCCCACACACCTTGCCAATAAGGTGTACATGTAATGACTCACCACACATTCATTGAGAGGATGCAGACATGTCCTTGTTACGCTACTCCGTGTCCCATGCATACAAACGCACCTCACATCCGATACCACATGTGGCCTGGTGAGCGTAACAGTGTGCCATGTCCATGTACACACAGACACATGTTGGTTGCTGCAACAGCTGATGCTTTTGTGGGAGCACCAACATCAAGCTAATGGGAACACCCCACACATACATGACATAGACACATCGTGCACCGTGGGTAGTCACATGTCTGGTGTGGTAACCCCTGTAGCGGGCATCAGGGGACACTTGCGTGTGTTGTTGACTGTGCCATGCCAGTGACGCTCATCCCAAGTGTGCAGTATGACATGCACACGTGTCAAAGGAGTTAAGGGCATGCCTGGCACACATTGCACCGTCACATATAATATCTGTACACATCTCATCATACATCTGGTGCCTTCTCGACTCAGGAGTAATGTGCCACATCACAGCCTTTCACACCTGTGCCCCACACATGTAGTACTGCCCAGACAATGCCTTGATGTCCATCCATGGACAAGTATGTCAGCCCTATTCCTTCCTGTGTGCTGCCTGTCACCACTGTGATGTGTGAAAGGCACCGTACATTCGCTCAGAGGGCCTGTGTACGTTCCCTATCACTATGGGAGTGCTGCCGTATGTGTACCCATAGTGATAGTGAGCGTACGCACGCGTGTATGGTCCGTATCACTATGGGTATGCATACGTGAGAACACCCATAGTGATAGTGAGCGTACGCACGCGTGTACGGTCCGTATCACTATGGGTACGCATACACGAGAACACCCATAGTGATAGTGAGCGTACGCACGCGTGTCCGGCCCGTATCACTATGGGTACGCATACGCGAGAACACCCATAGTGATAGTGAGCATACAGGCGTGTGTATGGTCCGTACCACTATGGGTGTTCTCGCGTATGCGTACCCATAGTGGTACGGACCGTACACACGCCTGTACGCTCACTATCACTGTGGGTGTTCTCGCGTATGCGTACCCATAGTGGTACGGACCGTACACACGCCTGTACGCTCACTATCACTGTGGGTGTTCTCGCGTATGCGTACCCATAGTGGTACGGACCGTACACACGCCTGTACGCTCACTATCACTATGGGTGTTCTCGCGTATGCGTACCCATAGTGGTACGGACCGTACACACGCCTGTACGCTCACTATCACTATGGGTGTTCTCGCGTATGCGTACCCATAGTGGTACGGACCGTACACACGCCTGTACGCTCACTATCACTATGGGTGTTCTCGCGTATGCGTACCCATAGTGGTACGGACCGTACACGCTTCTAAGACTTGGAACACCCTCCCAGACTCCATCCGTTTGGAGGAGGAATACCTGCCCTTTCGACGGCTTTTGAAGACGCATCTTTTTCCTACGGTATAATTTAATCTGCCCCTCGCCGTCTGGTTCTCAGCGCTGGGAGGCCCTAGGGTAGCCATGCGCTCTATAAATGCCTCTTTCATTTCTTTCATTTCACACGCGTGCGTACGCTCACTATCACTATGGGTACGCATACGCGAGCACACCCATAGTGATACGGACCGTACACACGCCTGTACGGGCCGTTGCTATGCATTTGGGGTGCCCTAGGGCCCTGGTACGCACCGTACCTGTGTGTGAAACTCCAAATTACATAGGGGACACATGAGGGACAAGTATAAAGGCCTACATGCATGCTGGTTGTCATGGAGACCAAGTTTAAAGTTTGAATTTTTTTCAGCAGGTGCACAGCAGTAGTCAGTTTGAATGAATCTACTTTGTTGCAATGTGGTTCTGGAGTTGACATCATGCTCAAGAAAAAAACACAATAAGAACCCACTGACTGTGCTAGGTTTGAAGGGATTGAAGGAAACATAGGATGCAAATGTGAGTGACCAATCACTCTGTACTCCTGTGCATGAAACAGGCCAGCAAGGCAGATATAAGGCAGCCAGGTCCCATGAGGGAGCACTTGCCTGCACATCTTTGGATTCTACGACCCAGCTGCTGCTACTGATTCCCTGGAACCATGTCAAGGTCTGTGGAGAGGGCACAGCCTTTCACCCTGGAGGAGAACCTGGCTTTGCTGGATGTGATCCTCCCACAGTACCCCCTGCTGTATGGGCGACCAGGGTATCAGGTGAGTGCAGAGTCTACTAGCACTGACTGTGTCCCTTGTTTGTGACTGTGACTTCTGGCATTGTGTCCAGGTGTGACACACATGCTATGTACTGTAGGGGGGTCCCAGGGGGGGAATGCCTGATGTATCCCAGCCAGTGCATGCTGTGGTGCATGTCTGCCGTCCTCACTTGCATTGTGTTTACTGTGACAATCACTGCATGGTGCATGCCACATTCTGCCTGTCTTGTCCTCCTGGGAATGTAGCCTCTACAGTCCTCATTTTATTATGTGGTCAGCCCAGTGTGACAGGTGACTGTACCCACAGATGTGTGTTAGTTCTGTGTACCTGTGCTGAGAGTGTCCACATGATGTGTTCGTACCCTGGACATCGGTGTGTGTGTAAGTCCCCTGTCATGTGGGTGGGTGCATATGTGGAGTGTGGCACCCAGGCTGCATGAGGGATGGATATACCCTGCCCATGTGATGTGAGCAGGGAGCAGTGCTGTGTGTCTGACGTGCAGAGCCAGCCCCACACCTGTGAGCCCCCCCGGTCTAGTGGCACATGTGCAGAGTGAGGTTTGTCGCTGCATTTGGCAATGGCAGGTGAATGTCCTGTGCCTGTGTGTGTCTGTGTACTCTGCTGCGGTAGCGTCAGTGGCCTGTGGCATGTGACTGCTTAGAGGTGCTGCACATTATCCTGGTGTAGCTTGTGATGCACAGTGTGAGCCTGGATCATTGATTGTGTCGTTGCCCTCATTCCACCTGTGTACTTTCAATGGCACGTACTGCTTTTGCCCTTCCCCAGAGGATCATGTCCCTATGACAAAGGTGCAATGCGTTGGATGCATACTATGCCTTGTTGTAAACAGCAAATTTGTTCTAATATGTGTCTCTGTGACATGTGCCAGG
Organism: Triturus cristatus; assembly: GCF_964204655.1. Lineage (NCBI taxonomy): Eukaryota > Metazoa > Chordata > Amphibia > Caudata > Salamandridae > Triturus > Triturus cristatus. Next base: position 342,734,609 of record NC_140587.1, on the reverse strand, counting down.
TGTATTGATGTAGTGTCACTTGTTCATCCTCACAGGTAGGCGCCTCTGCCAAGAAGCAGATATGGATGAACGCCGTCAGTGCCGTGAGGAGGATGGATGGTCGCAAGCGGCGCCTGGCCCAGGTGAGGAAACGCTGGCAGGATATCCGGTGCTGGACGCGGAGGATCGCACGGGTCCTGCTGGGGGACTCACCTGAGACCCATAAGAACCGCGGGCGCCGCCGTCTGACCCACATCCACAAGCGTGTGCTCGCGGTGGTATTTCCAGACTTGGACAGGCGCTTACAGGAGAAGCAGCAGCAGGAAGGGGGTAGGTACATGTGTGTTTGTTGTGTGTCACCAGCATTTGTAAGTGCACAGTTGCATGGATACACTGCCTGGGTTTAAAGGTGCTGTGCAGATCCAGTTACCCACAGTATAGCGGTGCTCTCCTGCCTCCCTTCCCCTCCTTGCAATGTGTTCCCTGGTCTGTGTGTAGTCACTCCTCCACAAGGTTATGTAGGCTGGCACTTTCTCCACGTGAACTATGCCTGTAGCATCATGTGTGGGGGTGGTGTGTAACAGGTTTTGGGACCTTGCCTGTGCCCTGTCCAGTTCAGTACTTGTGGGTTCCATGTCATTTGGCACTGATGCTGAGTCCAGACATGGGAGTTAGTCTCTCAAGTGTCATGCCTTACAGCACGCATGTCCTATGTTGTGGCCTGTGACATGATGTGCATGAGTGTGCAATAAGCATAGTGCAGGGATGGTGGCGTGTGTTGCAGTCATTCCCATTCATGACCATGGAGTTGTGTGGCCACTACTGTCCCCTGGGGCATATTTTCCTAGGTGTCATGTGTGTCATCACAAAACGTGGACACTCTCAGTGTCTACAGCATAGGTTGTGCTCTGTGCCATTGTCCCCTGGCACCATGTATAATGACGTAAAATGTAGTACAAGTGTCCACTGTACAGCCTGACCTGATTTTCCTTGTTCATACTCACGGTGGCCAGTGCCTGTGTGTCTTGTTACAATCATCTGATGCTGCCCATTTGTACATGATTATTTGGACAGGCGCACCTTGGGTATTTTGTGTCCAATCTTGCATTTATCCAGCCCATGTGTATTTCACACAGACTAAGAGATGTAAGTGCTTCCTGTGTCTCAACAAATTGTCTCATGTAGGGGGTGGTTGGTGCGGGCAAAGCCTACATGTCAAAACCTGATATCTCCTTGCTAGGTCTGGCCAGTGTGTGATGTTTGTCTGCACATACACTCAAAGTGCAGTGAGCCAGTCATGGTGGGCATGTTCTCAGTATTACCTATACAGCATGTGCCTCAAGTTCATGGATATGGTTCCTGCTCATCCCTATTTTCGGCAACGCTGTGTGTTGCAGATGCAGTGCTGGATTGTCCCCAGGGCCTGGCTCCTCTGTCAAACTCCATTTCATGTCATTTGCTATTGTGTCATGCTCTCCATAGTTTTTCTTTGGCACGGTGGGTCAACCAAATGTGTGTTGCATGCCCTACATCTGTACCTTGTTTTGTAGATGTTACTGATCTTTCTTTTCAGGCTATGCACTGTAACCTATGTAGATTGGACTCATGTGACATATGTATACAGGTGTATGATTAATTGCTGTCTCTTCACCTTGCCCACAGCATCATCGGGGGACACGGAGGGAGACATGAGCACGGACGGAGCGGAGGGACCGAGCACCAGTGCCAGCGGTGACATCTTGCCTGGCACATTGAGTGGAACTGAGGCGGAGGAAAGTGAGGCCGAGGACCTGTCCACTGGCACGACAGAATATGAGGCTGACGGGTCCGAGGATGATCTCTCCGAGTGGGTGGAGGCTGCACCAGCAGCTGACAGCGGCTCAACATCTCTCCCCGTCCCCTCCATTGCCATCAGCCACCTCCCACTTGCTCGTGTCCCTTCCCAGCGTGCCCAGTCACCACATGTCTCCTTCCTGCCAGGCACCGCACCCCCTGCCCCTGTCTCCACTGCTGCCGCCAATGCCGAGTCTGTGGACATCCAGCGGCAGTTGCAGGTTGGTCAGGCTGCGATGCTTAATGTCCTCCATGGCCACAGCCAAGTGCTGAACAACATGGAGGCATACTTGGAGGGCATTTTCTCATCGCAGGCTGACCAACGCAACATGCTGAGGTCCATTGACTCGACACTGACTGCAGCAGTGGGTCTCCTGCAGCGCTACGTCCAACCCCCTACCCCTGACCCATCCACACTTCCCACTCCCATGCCTGTCCCACGTACACCCAGACGTCAGCATGCACCCACCACAACAGACACAAGCACCACACCAGCAGGGAAGGTCAAACGCACACCTCCTGGCACGCACACACAGGGTGAAGTAGGCCCACCCACTGGGTCAGGGGGCAAACGTAAGCCACGCAGCCAGAGTGGGAGTCCGCATTCCACCAAATCCACTCCCTCCAAATCCCCTCCCCTCAGCTCTCCTGACCACATATCCGGCAAAGACTCCTTCATGGCCGCTCTGTCCCTGAGCCCCACAGTGACACCACCCCGCAAGCGGTCAAGGGAGTCCCCGGTCAGGGTGGTTGAGTCCCCCCCCTGTCCACACCCTCCCCCAGTGGCGCTGTGACCCATCCCTCCACCCCTCCCCCTCCTTGGGGCCTGTGGTTCCTTCAGGTGCAGGGGAGTCGCTGGAGGACCTTGCTAAGGTGTGCAGCGCCATCCTGGCCTCCGCCTTTGGCCCTGCCCCACCCCCTGTGGTGGAGTCCTCCATCCCTGCACCCACGACGCCTACCCTTCGCCCTCATGTCCCTGCGGTGCCTGGTCCTTCCCCCCCACAGGATGCCCTCCCCGCTCTGGAAGACGAAGGAGTCTGACTGTGCAGTCAAGCTAGGGGACACGCGTCCCACTGTGTCCCCCACCTGGATTTGAACTTTGGATTGCCCTATGGGCATTGTACATTTTGAACTTTCAAGGGACAGACAGATTTTTGGATGCTGATTAAAGCAATTTATTTTTCCTTAGTAGACTACTGTCTGTCTGGTATTGCTGTTGGTCGACCTGCCCCATTATTTTGGGTGGTGATTATGTGTTGGGTGTGTGGGAATTGTAGTCTTGTGCTGGTCATAGGGTGGATCCTGGTATCTGTGTGCCATCACAAGCTGTTGGCTACATACCTTTGTTCATGTAAGCAGTTACTGCATGGTGACATCGTCCCAAGGTGTGTTCCTTCCTCTGTGTAACCTGACTTCTTCCCTGCAGGGTCATTCCAATATGTGGTGCTGAGCTGTGTCTACATTGGCTGGTTGTGTGACGGACTCGTTAGACTTGGGCCATGCATTCTGAGCGATGTCTCCACCTGCATCATTCGTGGCGTCCTTGGTGGTCACTGTACTTGTGTATGTAGACTGTTGCCATGACTTCATGTGTACATGTTTTCTTTTTTGTGCTATGCATGTGTATACTCCCAGCTTCGCACACATGTGGTACATGTACTGCAGGATCTTTGTGCACCTGACTGACATTTGTGGGCATTGGATCTGTGGGTACTCCACCCTTTTCTTTGCAGAGGCACTGCTGTGAGTGTTAGGCACCCACCCCTCCTGTGTCTGGGCACTGCTGGGAGGACTCTGCACACACCCCTCTTGTGACTGGGCACTGCTGGGAGGACTCTGCACACACCCCTCTTGTGACTGGGCACTGCTGGGAGGACTCTGCACACACCACTCTTGTGACTGGGCACTGCTGGGAGGACTCTGCACCCACCCATCTTGTGTCTGGGCACTGCTGGGAGGACTCTGCACACACCCCTCCTGTGTCTGGGCACTGCTGGGAGGACTCTGCACCCACCCCTCTTGTGACTGGGCACTGCTGGGAGGACTCTGCACACACCCCTCTTGTGACTCGGCACTGCTGTGAGGACTCTGCACACACCACTCTTGTGTCTGGGCACTGCTGGGAGGACTCTGCACCCACCCCTCCTGTGTCTGGGCACTGCTGGGAGGACTCTGCACCTACCCCTCCTGTGTCTGGGCACTGCTGGGAGGACTCTGCACCCACCCCTCTTGTGACTGGGCACTGCTGGGAGGACTCTGCACACACCACTCTTGTGACTGGGCACTGCTTGGAGGACTCTGCACCCACCCCTCCTGTGTCTGGGCACTGCTGGGAGGACTCTGCACCCACCCCTCTTGTGACTGGGCACTGCTGGGAGGACTCTGCACACACCACTCTTGTGACTGGGCACTGCTTGGAGGACTCTGCACCCACCCCTCCTGTGTCTGGGCACTGCTGGGAGGACTCTGCACCCACCCCTCTTGTGACTGGGCACTGCTGGGAGGACTCTGCACACACCCCTCTTGTGACTGGGCACTGCTGGGAGTGTTAGGCACCCACCCCTCCTGTGTCTGGGCACTGCTGGGAGGATTCTGCACACACCCCTCTTGTGACTGGGCACTGCTGGGAGGACTCTGCACACACCACTCATGTGACTGGGCACTGCTGGGAGGACTCTGCACCCACCCCTCCTGTGTCTGGGCACTGCTGGGAGGACTCTGCACACACCACTCTTGTGACTGGGCACTGCTGGGAGGACTCTGCACCCACCCCTCCTGTGTCTGGGCACTGCTGGGAGGACTCTGCACACACCCCTCCTGTGTTGGGCACTGCTGGGGGGACTCTGCACACACCCCTCCTGTGTCTGGGCACTGCTGGGAGGACTCTGCACCCACCCCTCCTGTGTCTGGGCACTGCTGGGAGGACTCTGCACCCACCCCTCTTGTGACTGGGCACTGCTGGGAGGACTCTGCACACACCACTCTTGTGACTGGGCACTGCTTGGAGGACTCTGCACCCACCCCTCCTGTGTCTGGGCACTGCTGGGACGACTCTGCACCCACCCCTCCTGTGTCTGGGCACTGCTGGGAGGACTCTGCACCCACCCCTCTTGTGACTGGGCACTGCTGGGAGGACTCTGCACACACCACTCTTGTGACTGGGCACTGCTTGGAGGACTCTGCACCCACCCCTCCTGTGTCTGGGCACTGCTGGGAGGACTCTGCACCCACCCCTCTTGTGACTGGGCACTGCTGGGAGGACTCTGCACACACCACTCTTGTGACTGGGCACTGCTTGGAGGACTCTGCACCCACCCCTCCTGTGTCTGGGCACTGCTGGGAGGACTCTGCACACACCACTCTTGTGACTGGGCATTGCTGGGAGGACTCTGCACACACCCCTCTTGTGACTGGGCACTGCTGGGAGTGTTAGGCACCCACCCCTCCTGTGTCTGGGCACTGCTGGGAGGACTCTGCACCCAACCCTCCTATTTCAGGATAAGTACGCTTAGAACATACACGGGTGTGGGTTTGCTCCATGCATACGAGGTGGGGGTACGGTCCGTACGTACACTGTTGGCATGGGGGTACGCTCCATGCATACGCGGGTGAGGGTACGGGTCGTACATACACGGTTGGGGTGGGGGTACGCTCCATGCATATGCGGGTGAGGGTACGGGTCGTACTTACACTGTTGGGGTGGGGGGTACGCTCCATACATACGTGGGTGAGGGTACGGGTCGTACTTACACTGTTGGGGTGGGGGTACGCTCCATACGTACGTGGGTGAGGGTACGGGTCGTACTTACACTGTTGGGGTGGGGGATACGCTCCATACGTATGCGGGTGAGGGTACGGGTCATACTTACACTGTTGGGGTGGGGGTACGCTCCATACGCACGCGGGTGAGGGTACGGGTCGTACTTACACTGTTGGGGTGGGAGGTACGCTCCATACGTACGCGGGTGAGGGTACGGGTCGTACTTACACTGTTGGGGTGGGGGGTACGCTCCATACGTACGTGGGTGAGGGTACGGGTCGTACTTACACTGTTGGGGTGGGGGGTACGCTCCATACATACACGGGTGAGGGTACGAGTCGGACTTACACTGTTGGGGTGGGGGGTACGCTCCATGCATACGGGGGTGGGGGTACGGTCCGTACATATCCGTACCCACGCTATGGAATGCTTGTGCGGGCCGTACCCAGGCCTTTGCCACGTGGGTACAGCCGTCCCGCCATTGTTGGGGTGACGTAGGTGTGGGCGGGGTACAACTCGTACCCACGCTCTTAAGGCGTGGGTACGGGATGTACCTGTATTGTTGTGTTGCCGGTTCGCGTCGTCAAGCACTTCCGTTGTGGCGGACGCTGGCTTTGCTGGACACGCCGCCACCCCCTCGTAGTGACCAGGGCCTGGGGTCAGGTATGTCCAGGGCATGTGTGTTGTGTGACTTTGGTGGGGGTTTTGTGGCCTGCCCCTGGTCCTGCCCCCCCCTTTCCCCACTCCCTTTGTTGTTCTGACCTTCTGCGGCATCTGCGTCGTAACCTGTAGAGGAGGTCGACTGCTATGAGGGCCGGGATGACACGAAGGTTCGGGTCCATGTCTGTCCGTCGCGTGCAGGTACTCCTTGTTCGCGTCGTCCTGATTTCCCGGCAGTTTTTGGCTGCCGGAAAATATTGGCCGTGCGGAATGACGTCGGTGCGAATCGTAATTCCTGGTTTGTGAATGGCAGGCTGCGTGCGTCCCGACGTCACGTCGGCGCTTTCCCGAATCACATTTGTATGTTTATTTTCGTCGGTCGGGGTTTTGTACGATTCGTACGGAAATGGTATTTCCGTGCGAATCGTACTTCCATGTTTGTATATTTTTACGACCGGGTACGCGTCGGACGGAGAATATGCTCCGTCCGACGGTTCGTACCCGGTTTTTACAGGATCGTGATCGGCACCCTGCTTGTCAATAGGGGTAGCGCTTTGTATTTTACTACTAAAGAGAATGCGTTTCACTTGTCAAACTAAATAGCTCACCGCATTAAAACAGACACATACCGAGGAGTTAATGTTGGGGGTTTGGTTTCGATCATGGAGATCAAGAAGCAAATACCAAAACTAAATACTTAAATATATTTTGTAATCATCTGTATAGTATTTTTTATTGTTTATTTCTTTGAATGACGTAATTTTGACAACAACTTTAATTGTTGTGTTTGAAGTAAAAAAAAACTGCTGGTAGTCAACCAATTAGTATTTTATTGGATTGGAAATATGTTGATGAAATAGACTTGACCACAAAATGAGATAGCTCACCGTACTAAATCAGATTATTACCAAGGAGTTTGTTAGGGGTTTGGTTCTAGTATGGAGACAAAAACTAAATACTGAAATATTCTTTAATTTTTTTCTTTGCAACCGTTCAATTTTTACTAAGGATAATTTAGAACAACTTGAATCTTATATTTGGTTTTCTATGTAAGAGATTTATCACATAAATTTAGAAGTAGACTTTTCAATTTACGATAAACTACATAGATTTTAGACAATGCTCTTGTTTTCCCGCCTTTAATTTGAATACGTCAATTAGGCGAGGAGTATATAAAGCGGAAATAAATAACATTGCGTTACCAGCGAAACTTGATGGAGATTTTGATTGCAGGACGCTGACAGCCTAGCAGTAAGAAGTAGGCTGCAATACTTAGATTTTGGTTCGGTTAGAATCTTTGTTCAATAGCTTAATAGTTCTGAGAATATTAGTCGTATTTTAGAATTTATTCTTAGAGGTTATCTTCACTACAAAAACAGGGAAGTATAGTAGATGTGGTCTTAATATCTAGCTCGGAGAAATGATCCGTAATCGGATCCTTATGACCAACATCAATTTAACTTGAAGGCAGTATCTAGCAGTAATATTCTTATGATAATCACGAATTTAATTTTTTTTTATTTATAATCTAATCACAATAATGTTCTTACTTGATATGTGAATACTGTGTAAATATTGGCTCTTGAATTATTTTCAGATCTTATCAAGGAACGCTAGCCGAAATACTAAATCAGAAACATATTATTACTTTGATGACAAGCCTAATCTTTGGAATATACATAAATACTAAGGTGAGACTACAATAAAAGTCTAATGGTGAAAATATTATTAGAGAATAATTTTAGATAAATATATAGTCAAACAAACTTAAAATAAGTATATGTCATTATAGGAACTCATTTTCTAACAAGGGGAACCAACATCTTTACGGAGGATTTTCTTTGAGAAGTATATCTAGAAATGGGATTGACAAGTGATCTTGAGGTAAACTATGCTCCAGTCCTAAGCAAAAATTGAAAATTGAAAATTTATATTCGAATTATGTAACAACTGAAGTATAATTATGTAAAGGTTAGTCTAACCAAAGACCCTATGTATCATAAATATGCAACCCCATTTATCTTTATGTATAAAAAAAGTTATTTGATTTGGAATAATTTGTTTAAAACTACAAGAACGTAATAGGAACATGCATATGGTAAATAACAAGAACTGTTTGAACCTTTTGTATGATTTTAAGCATATCAATTTTTGTTTATATGACAGCCCTGAAGAAGCGCAGTGGGCGCGAAACACGTGTTGGCATTACTGTGATATTTCTTTGCAAACTTGATCTCAAAAGAAACAAGAATAAAACATCAAAAGATGAATGAATAAGAAGATGAATCTTCTTGTATTATTGAGATTGTGAATATATACAGTTCTCAGATTTGTTTGTGTTGGATATATTTGAATAACACTGGTGGGGACCAGTGTCTGAGACAGTGGGGCGCCGGGCAATTTACCTGTAACCCAAATTTTGTATTATAATATATATATATATATTATCTACTGGCGGTCGCCAGCAGATAGTTATAGTTAGGACCGAGTTTCCATAGGAAATCTCAAAATTCTATTTTGAATAACTTTGGCGCCGGTTGACGAATCCTCGCGAAATTTTCAAAACTAATGGGGCGCTCTGCTCAGCTCCTACCCTGAAAGAAAAAGGGGGGGTCCCAAAACGCGTTTTCCCCATGCATTTTTCCATAGGACCTTTAGTCGCAGCTACAGCCCGAACGGCTGAACAGAATTACGTGAAATTTGGCAGAGAGGTAGCCATAAGGTCAAGGAAGTGCCTTTCGCAGGTCTGGTGTAAATCTGTTCAGTATTTCCTGAGAAAATAGCATTTAAAAGCATATCAATATCTGTACGCGCGCAGGGTGCGCGCGCACTGTGCAAGCCCTGTGGGCGCACCCTACCGTGCGCGAGCGTAATTGTGATTGGTTGTTAGATGTCAGTAAACATTCGAATCGGTCGAAATCAGGAAGTGTCCGCAGCCATTTTGTCTGTCGCACTGAAAAGGAAAGGTGGAGAACATGAATAGGGGGCAGAGTAGGGAGTTTTTGACCCCCTAGCCATTGTCAGGGGGTCACAGTAGGACCACGAAGGGCAAAAAAAAAGATTTAAATTTTTTTTAAAAACATCGCGAGGTGTGCGCACTCTGTGCGCACCTGAAAAAAAAACATTAAAAAAAATAGAAATAAAAATTAAGTTTAAGTGTTTAGATATTTGGTGGCTCTAAAAAGAGCCCTTGTGTTTATTGAGTGTTTTTCGGTACCTACAAGTAAGTACCGATGCAGAGTCTAAAGTTCAAGAGGAAGACTCTGTTCCCTTCATCATTGAAATGTACACCGTCTCCTCTATAAATGTCTTGCATATTGTAACGCAAGTTGTTGTGGTATATAGAGCCCATACCATAGTCTCTGAGGAAAGCAGAAACAGACTTATTGACGTGCTTTCTTGCTTTGTCAATCTGCGGACAAAATTGGTTGGACCAGTTCCACTTTTGGCTTTGGCATATATTAGAATATACAAAGGCAGTTTGTGGAAAGAGTGACATCAATTGCACAAAGGTGTCCTTAATAAGCATTTCCAGACCTACCCCAGTTAAAGTGCCTAGGTCATTTCCACCACAGTGCACAATAATAAGGTTAGGCTGTGGGAGATGTAGAAAGGTTTTCACCAAAGGCATTAATTGGTGCCACTTTAATCCTCTCTGACCAATCCATTTAATGTCTACATTTGGCAAAGCAAGGTCTTTTACAATACCTCTTTTTTCTGCAAATTTTTCACTCCAGAAGACATAGCTATGACCTACAATCAACACTGTCAACATCTTTCAAGGAGATCTGGATGCACTCAGAAGGTGTCTTTCAGTAGAATGGCAATATGAAAAGAAAGACAGTTGAAAAATTGAGGCATACATACTTTTTTGTAATAAAAAGAACTCATTGGCTGATTCAAACCATTTTACAGTTAAAATTAGGCTGTATGTTTACATTTTTAAAAGCATGTTTTGGATTGGTACAGAAAAATGTGTTCCCACTGAACATTACTTTGGATTTGCTGTTAGGTTTGAAAAGTCAAGCACTCTTGCTCTTTGGATTTGAAACATTGTGTGCTGAACTTCTGACCTCTCTGCTCACACCAGTGTTCCATGAGCTGTTGCTATGGTAGCAGGCAGAAGTCATGTTGGGGGAAGGGATGATTTGGAAAGGGGTTGAAAGTTGCAACCAATAGAAATGTGTGATTCCATTTGAAAAAATGTGGGAAGGACTGTGATTTTACATTAACATGTATATGTGTGAAAAAAGAGAGGGAAACATTGCCATTTACTGGTTGTGGTGAGAGGAGAGAGGTGTACAGCTCTGAGATTCTGGCTCTGATAATCTGCTGTTTGAGTGCCACATTTCTTTCTCAACTAACTAATTTTAAAGGTGAGTTATGAGTTTGAGAGGGGATGTATGTGGTGATTTTTGATATAAATATTAGAATTGTCATTCTTCTTTTAAAGTTGTGTTTTACATTTTGTGTTTTAGGAGATATTTAACTGTCTTGAACTTGTAAGATATTATGGAGTATGTCTTCACTGTAAGTTAAGGTGTAGTGGTATCACTGAGGAATACTGTTTTGTGCCTAGAATCACATCATGAGTCTGTCTGCACACAGGATTTGTTGTCAGAGATTTAATTTGTGTTGCTCTTGTTCTGTTAGCCTTGCACTCGCAGGAAAGGGGCAGTTTGTTTTCTTAAAGTGTGATGATTAGCATTCAGCAGAAATCACTATCTCAAAAATGAGAGGCAAATGCAAACACATTTGAAAATAGCATGGTACATTTTCCTACCACTTTAAAAGTTGTGTTTTACATTTTATGTTAAGGAAGATATTTAAGTGCCTTGAACTTGAAAGATATTATTGAGTATGTCTTCACCATAAGTTAAGGTGTACTGGTATGACCCAGGAATACTGTTTTCTGCCTAGAATCACACCATGAGACAGTGTGCACACAGGAATTGTTGTCAGAGATTTAATTTGTGTTGCTGTTGTTCTGTAAAACTTGCACTTTCAGGAAAGGGCCTGGTATCACCCAGGAATACTGTTTTGTGCCTAGAATCACACCATGAGACAGTGTGCACACAGGAATTGTTGTCAGAGATTTAATTTGTGTTGCTGTTGTTTTGTAAAACTTGCACTCGCAGGAAAAGGGCAGCTTGTTTTCTTAAAGTGTGATGGCTAGCACTCAGCAGAAATCATGATCTCACAAATGAGAGGCAAATGCTAACACATTTGAAATCAACAGGGTAGATTTTCCTTCCAATCTTGTAATGGGTGAGGTAGTTTCCACATGTTCAAAACTCCAATTAACCTTTACCAAACATGTACTCTTACACACATATCTGCAGTCTTCATGCATTTGTAAAAGTCTCCATGCAGATCTCTCTTGCAACTGACAATACACAGTCTCCAGAAACACACTCTTTGCACACATGCAGCAGCTTCTCCTACACTCCCATGCGTAATACTCAGCTCTGTGTTGTGTTTCAGATAGCAGTGTGTAACGCAAACACATTCAACGTCATCAAGGCACATTTCCTTTGCTGTAGTCTAATCACTCACCCTGTAACACATGGTCATGGTCTCAAGGAGCTGTTAGGACATGTGCTCTTTTTGGCTTGTCTAAAATATAAGGGAAATGTGTCAGGCAGTCACAGTAATTATCACTTGCTCCATCCACAGTACTAAATGTGCTTTCAAATTGCCAAAGGAAATATCGCTTTGTGCCTAGAATCACACCATGAGTCTGTGTGCACAAAGGAATTGTTGTCAGAGATGTAATTTGTGTTGCTGTTGTTCTGTAAAACTTGCACTTTCAGGAAAGCGCCAGCTTGTTTTCTTCAAATGTGTTGGTTAGCACTCAGCAGAAATCACTATCTCAAAAATGAGAGGCAAATGCTAACACATTTCAAATCAACAAGGTAGATTTTCCTTCCAATCTTGTAATGGGTGAGGTAGTTCCCACATGTTCAAAACTCCAACTAACCCTTACCACACATGTACTCTTACACACATATCTGCAGTGTTCACGCAGTTGTGCAAGTCTCCATGCAGATCTTGCTTGCAACTGACAATACACAGTCTCCAGAAACACACTCTTTGCACACATGCAGCAGCTTCTCCTACACTCCCATGCATAATACTCAGCTCTGTGTTGTGTTTCAGATAGCAGTGTATAATGCAAACACATTCAACGTCATCAAGGCACATTTCCTTTGCTGTAGTCTAATCACTCACCCTGTAACACATGGTCATGGTCCCAAGGAGCTGTTAGGACATGTGCTCTTTTTGGCTTGTCTAAAATATAAGGGAAATGTGTCAGGCTGTCACAGTAAGTATCACTTGCTCCATCCACAGTACTAAATGTGCTTTCAAATTGCCAAAGGAGATATCGCTTTCTGCCTAGAATCACACCATGAGTCTGTGTGCACACAGGAATTGTTGTCAGAGATTTAATTTGTGTTGCTGTTGTTCTGTAAAACTTGCACTCGCAGGAAAGGGGCAGTTTGTTTTCTTAAAGTGTGATGGTTAGCATTCAGCAGAAATCACTATCTCAAAAATGAGAGGCAAATGCAAACATATTTGAAAATAGCATGGTACATTTTCCTACCACTTTAAAAGTTTTGTTTTACATTTTATGTTAAGGAAGATATTTAAGTGCCTTGAACTTGAAAGATATTATGGAGTATGTCTTCACCATAAGTTAAGGTGTACTGGTATGACCCAGGAATACTGTTTTCTGCCTAGAATCACACCATGAGACAGTGTGCACACAGGAATTGTTGTCAGAGATTTAATTTGTGTTGCTGTTGTTCTGTAAAACTTGCACTCACAGGAAAAGGGCAGCTTGTTTTCTTAAAGTGTGATGGCTAGCACTCAGCAGAAATCATGATCTCACAAATGAGAGGCAAATGCTAACACATTTCAAATCAACAAGGTAGATTTTCCTTCCAATCTTGTAATGGGTGAGGTAGTTCACACATGTTCAAAACTCCAATTAACCCTTACCACACATGTACTCTTACACACATATCTGCAGTCTTCATGCAGTTGTAAAAGTCTCCATGCAGATCTTTCTTGCAACTGACAATACACAGTCTCCAGAAATACACTCTTTGCACACATGCAGCAGCTTCTCCTACACTCCCATGCATAATACTCAGCTCTGTGTTGTGTTTCAGATAGCAGTGTGTAACGCAAACACATTCAACGTCATCAAGGCACATTTCCTTTGCTGTAGTCTAATCACTCATCCTGTAACACATGGCCATGGTCCCAAGGAGCTGTTAGGACATGTGCTCTTTTTGGCTTGTCTAAAATATAAGAAAAATGTGTCAGGCTGTCACAGTAATTATCACTTGCTCCTCCACAGTAGTAAATGTGCTTTCAAATTGCTAATCAATTATCTTTTTCTGCCTAGAATCACACCATGAGTCTGTGTGCACACAGGAATTATTGTCAGAGATTTAATTCATGTTTCTTTTGTTTTGTAAGACTTGGACTCGTAGGAAAGGGTCAGCTCATGTGATAGGATTTGAAAAGCTCAAAAAAAAATTGTAATGAATTAAAATTACATAAAGGTATTTTTTTAGTTTCTTGCAGGTATTGCTGAGCAACAGTGAAAAAATTTAAAGATGCCTATAAAGTCAAGAAAGAGAAAAGAAAAGCAACAACAACTATATTTGAAGACAACTGGTAAAAAAAAAATAGGAGGAGAAGCTTGTGTTGGAAAACAGAAAAAGTCTTCTGGTAAGCAGACTAAAGAATTTTTAAAAAATATCTTCAAAAAAAATGATCGAAAGATAAATTCAAACAGTCTTTCAAGTACAAAACAACAACATAGTCGACAGCAAAAACAAAATGCTAATATAGACTCAGAAGTAAGAAAGAGTGACTTAACACGAAAAATAGATTTTAAAAACATTCGTAGAAAAATGTTTCAGAGAAGAGTGATGTTAAATTTGCTAAAGGATGTGAAAAAATATAAGAAGAAAAACCAATTTTATAAGAAAAAGAAATTTATTGAAAGTATTGTTACGAAGGCTTTAGAAATAAAAAAAACCTATTCATTTTAATTTTGAACAGGATGCGTAGATTAGATAAATTAGTCAATGCAATGAAGTCACAAAGCAAAAGGAAAAGAGAAGTGAAAAAAAAACCTTTTGTAAAGTGTTCTTAGGAGAATGGAAGCATAGTTCAAGTACTGAACCATTTTTTAATGAAGAGAGTTATCTTCAAAGTAATAGTTTGGTGCATGCAGTTGACACCAATGGTAGAGCATATGAAGTTAAGGATGGTTGTGTAATGGAAACGGAGAAAATGGTTCCAAGAAATGAGGAAGAAGTGATGGCTGATGAGGTTATGGGGAGACGTCCTAAAGCCCCAGTGTACACTTGGAATTGTAGTAGTATTTGTACTGTGCGTCAGGAATCTATTGATAAATTACGTGACTTTCTAAGAGAATAAAGTAAAAAGAGTGTTAAACAGAAGATTAAGGTGCTTCAAAGAGTAGATCCATGCAGAGTGAGAGAGAATACTGGTTTGCAAGGACATTCTCTGGCTTGTCTATCCAGGAAAGTGTGCCAAAGTGTTTTTCACCATTTTAGGATGCTGGCTGTTCATCATACTGAAATGAGAAAGTTTGTGAGAACATTGTATTTTGCTAAAAGTCCAGCACTAAAGTTAAATGAGTTGAATAATGCTCTGTTCCATGGATCTGTATCAGATGTAGTGAAGGTTACTGATGAGATTCAGTTTTGTTACTTTGGTCCAGAACAAGAAAGTGCAGAAAATGACACAGTTATTGATGAAAATGTGGAAGAGAATGTAGAACTTACTGTTAGTAAAAATTTTGAAGATGAAATGACAAAATTTACTATCATCTCTAATGAAAGACCAAATATTACTTGTATTTGTTGCCGGAGAAGCTATTATAAAATTCAAACAAGGAATGTTGATCTGTATAAAAAAAGTGAAAATGAAGATAATTATAAGTGGAAAGATTTTGCAACATATATATTTCTGGAAAATTGTTTTGAATTGGGTGAAGATCAGCGTATTTGTAAATACTGTTATAACAAGTTAGAAGAAAATAGAATGCCAGCAAGAGCTGTACATAATAAATTAGAATTGGTTGATATTCCTCCAGAACTTTCTGATTTAAATACGTATGAGTCTATACTCATTCAATGTGTCCATCCGTTTCAGACCATAGTGCGTATGGAGCCAAAAGCAGGTAAATTACCTCCTTCGGATTTACAAAGAGGTTTAAAAGGAAGAGTTGTCTATTTGCCATTGGACTTGAAAAAAAATATGGAAACAATTGATGCAGATACTTTGGAAACTGAACCATTAGTTATTCTAGTTAATGGTGTACTTACAAAGAATAAGAAAATTTGGCAGGAGCTGGTGGATGTACGAAAAGTACAAAGAGCAAATTTGTATTTGAAAAAAACATAATAAATGGTATGAAGCCATTTATATGGATGAAGATGAAGAAGAAATACTAGAAGTCACAGGAATACCAACTGGGCAAATTGAAAAAGTGGATAAGTCAAAAGAAGAAGAAATTTATGAACATTTCAGCATACATCCTCTTCATTCTAAAGAAGTTATGGGAAACGCTATTGATCTGTTTCAGATGAAGAAAGCAAAAGGAACTCCTCTGAGTGTATGGGAGGAGAGCTTGGAAGCTTGTTGTTTTCCCCAACTGTTTCCTACAGGAGAAGGTGGGCGATATGATGAACGTCCAATACAGATTCCTGTTTCGGAGCATCGGACTACAAGATTATATGCAGAAGATCCCAGATTTCGTCAAAGTATTCCTTATTTGTTCCATCTTTTATTTGAAAGTGACTTGTCTGCACTATCTTATGCAGTAAATCACATTTTGAAAACTGGAGTACATCTACATAATGTGTCAGCAAAGGACTTTATCAACAAAGTGCAACAGCGAGATGATCATTTGGAATCTCAATTGATCAATTTGATGGCTTGTCAGCGTGGGACTAATGAATATTGGTACCGACGCCATGGAGAATTGAAATGTATGTTACGGAATTTAGGAACTCCTACATGGTTCCTTACCCTAAGCTGTGCTGAGTACGCTTGGGATGATCTTCTGGATTTTCTTTGAGAGGCAAATTCAAACATTAAAAACATACAATACAAGACAGCAGGAGAATTGTGCTCATGGATCCGGTTAATGTTTGCAGATATTTTAATCATAGATTTGAGGCTATGATGTCCTTCATCTGCAATAAAAAAAATCCACCTCTTGGAGAAGTTGTGGATTTCTTTTGGAGAAAAGAGTACCAAGCAAGAGGTGCTCCTCACATTCATATGCTGTTGTGGATCAAGGATGCCCCACAATTTGGAACAGATTCTGATGATGCAGTTTTAAGTTTCATCGAAGGATATGCAACATGTGCTATACCTAAAAGCACAGAAGAGAAACACTTAAAAGAGAAAGTTTTACGTTTCCAAAGTCATCGGTGTGGAAAATACTGTCGACGAAAGTACAAGAGTAAAGATAAATTCTACACAAAATGTCGATTTGGATTTCCACAACCTGTTCTTTCAAAAGGAAGAGTAAACAGTTTTATGTCAGCTGTGTGACATACTATTACAAGAAAATCGCCTAAGAATACCTACAACCTAAGAAGAAAAGAAGAGTCAAAATATATAAATGACTACAACCCAGTCATTTTATCCATGTGGAATGCTAACATGGATATACAGTATGTGGCTGACAATTCTATTGCTGTTGCTCGGTATGTCACATCTTACATCACTAAATCTGAGAAAACGGAATTGAAGGAAATGTGGGAAGAGATTTCTCACGAGAAGACTGTCAGTAAGAAGCTATACAGTTTCAGTTTAAAGATGTTATCGCATCGAGAAATTGGATCCTACGAATGCTCAGATAGGTTATCATCTGCTAGTCTGTACTCGAAATCCAGAAGAATAATTTGGGTAAGTTTAGGCCTTGCAGGAATGCGAAATCGGGTACTGAAATCTATTCGAGAAATTGAATATTTAGCAGAGTTCGAACCAGAAAGTACAGACATTTTAAGAACAAACATGTTGGATACATATTACCCACAAAGAAGTCATCACCTTGAGAACATGTGTCTCTATGAAGTGCTGCAGAACTTAATTTTTAAACGGAATGCCACAGAAGATATCAACAATGGAAAATATAAAGTCAGTGGTGAGGAAGGATGTTTGGTGAAGCAAACAAAAGGAAGTTTGATAAATCACCGCAAGCTGAGTTGCGACACTCCTGACAAAAAGGAATTTTACTACTTGGCACTTTTGCAGCTTTTTAAACCATGGCGTTCAGAGGACGAACTACTTGGAGAATTCCAGAGTTATGAAGATTCCTTCAATGCTAGCAAAGACAGCATAGAATGCAGTACTTTCACAACTTATGTTCAAATGTTAAATGAAGAAATTGAACAAGAAGCAACAATTGCAGCTGAAGTAGCTAGAGACAGTTCTCAAGACAGTCAAAGTTCTGGGACATTCAGTCAAGATCCTCTAGGACAACCAATCGTAGAAAATGGAGCAGCAATAGCCATGAATGAAGTGGAACCAGCTATGAATCAAGCTCAGGAAGATTTAGTAGACTTAACATATTTGGAGCAGCAACTGAATGAAGAACAAAAACAAATTTATGAAGAAGTCAGGAAAAAAATTGATCACGGATTACTACATGAAAATAAAGAGTGCTCATGCACATCTTTTGAACCAATGAGAATGTATGTAAGTGGACAAGCAGGAACTGGAAAAAGTTTCTTAATTAATGTTATTAGAAGCTACCTACAGAAGAAAATGGATTCCATTTTGTCTTGTGTTGTTACTGCTCCAACTGGGTTAGCAGCGTATAACATAAAAGGAGTTACCTTACATTGTTTGCTAATGTTACCAGTAGAGCATGAGAACAAAATATAGTACCACAAACTAGCAGGAGAAGCATGCTTGGAAGTTTCAAGAGTATTGAAGAAATTGAAAGTACTCATTATTGATGAGGTAAGCATGGTATCAAACTTAATGCTTGCCTTTGTGCATTTAAGAATGCAGCAAATTCTGAAGACAGACTATGAGGTGTTATTTGGAGGAAAACACGTCATAGTTTTTGGGGATCGTTTGCAACTTACTCCAGTTAAAGGACAACCGGTATTCCATACACTTACACATGAAGACACGATAAAGTCATTAGGAAGTATAGGCAATGTAAATATTTGGACATATTTTGAGTATAAGGAACTCATTACCAATATGAGGCAAGCCAATGATGAGGACTATGCAAGTATTCTGAAAGATATAAGAATTGGACTACTCACAGAACATGGCAGAAAAGTATTACAGAGTCGATTGCTGAGTAATTTGTTTACAACAGAAGAAATAGTTCCAGAGAAAATATACAAGAAAATTGCTGAAAAAAATACTGTAATCTGCTTAATGCCAACACTACATGAATGCTCTGTATTCAATCAAGAACTTTTGAAATTGGAAAATGAAGAGATCATAAAACTGGAAGCTGTGGATAAAATTCAACATGAACGAATAACTATTATATTGACAGGCAAATTGGCTACTAAATTGGATTCTCTGGAGAAAAACATTTCAAAAACAGTTGGTTTGGAAAAGAATCTTTATGTGTGTATGAACTGTAGAGTAATTTTAAGACGTAATTTGGATGTAGAAAAAGGTTTAGTGAATGGAGCTATGGGTAAAGTTGTGGGTTTTGTAAAGTACCAGAAAAAAGATGGAATTGAATTCTTAAAAATAAAATTTGATCAGATTGAAGAGGTTAAAGTCATTAGTCGTTGTTCAGTTCATTTTTTGCTAGTGAAAGACTTATATGTACGTAGGAAGCAGTTTCCAATTTCTCTAGCATATGCTGTAACTATTCACAAGTCTCGAGGATTAACTGTTGATAGTGCTTTTGTAAACATTGGATCTACTGTGATTAAAGAAGGTATGGCATATGTTGCTTTGTCATGCTTTGTCACGCGTGAAAACATTATCTGGTTTATTCATGATAGACTTTGATGACTCAAACGTAAGTGCTGATGCAAACTGTGTAAAGGAGTATAATAGATTAAGAAGAAGCTATGCTCCTCATTTAGGTCAGTATCCTGTGTTTGAAAAATGTGTTGTTTGTCGGAAAAGGAGATTTGAGAATATCTGTAATGAGGATGTACAGAAGAGAAAACAAAAAGACAGTGATGTGACTGCAAGCAAAAAGAAAAAGGACAGTGTGGAAGAGGTTGTTGGTTGTCATTTTGAAAATAGCTCTGGTGTCAACTGCTACGCATATGTAGTGCTGAATGTTGTATTTTATCTTGAAAGTTTGCAAGAGCAGATAATACTAAATCATGAAAAAAGATTCTGTTCTTTGCTGAGTCTCCTTTATGGGAAGCTGAGTAATGATAAAAATAAAATAGAAAGTGCTTCTGATGTTAGAAATCTTTTAGATGTATGTTCTGGATGTACGCAGTTTACACAAAATGTCCAGCAAGATGCACAGGAATTCTTGATGTATATCCTGATGGTACTGGAAGATAAAGGGGTAGAAGTAGAACATTTATTTGGTGTCTCTTATAAATGGGAACATTGTTGTGATAACTGTATGAACACAAGCAGTACTAATGTTGATTCTAAAAGGTTCATATATTTACCATTACCAGAAAGTAAAACAGAGACTTTTAGTAAATTAGTTAAAGATGCTAATCACAACATGGAATGTTCTGAATGTAAATCTGAAATGTTGTCAACTTTATTTTTAAAGAAATATGGACAGTATGTAATTTTAATGGTACAACGTTGTAGAGCTGATGGAACAAAATTGGAAACTTTACTAAAGAAGTTTGTTGGTAATCAATTATCTATATCTGGAAAAACTTTTGTAGCAGTTGCAATAATTTTTTATGACGGTCCTTCTATAACTTCTGGTCATTACACAGTTTATCTTAAATGTGAAAAAGGATGGACACTGTGTAATGATTCTCTTATGATTTACCCAATTGTTACTTAATTTTTCTGAAACCCAAATTTTAAATACTAAATTCAGCATCTGAAGAAAGCATTATTTAAATTTTAAAGGATTAAAATTGAATATTTCACTCAAAAAGGATTTTAAAGTTACCATTTGGCCTTAAGGAAAGGTAAAACAAACAATTGTGGACTTCTTTGACAGATACTATTTTGGAAAATTTTCTTTTGCAACAAGGTTTACAGACGTTATTTCTTGAAAATTGTTATTGTACTTAAAAGGTATTTTTGACATTTCTATTAAGGTATGTTTTAGTGAGGATACATTTGGGGCTTTTTTAAACAATCTTTCTGATTGTTTTTTTTTTTGCCCGCTGTTAAATGATGAATACAATTGATTTCACTATTTTCAGTGAAAATCAAAACATTCTGAAAACAGCAAAAAAGGGCAAAAAATTGCTTTGCTAAATATGAAAAAACATGTAC
Organism: Triturus cristatus; assembly: GCF_964204655.1. Lineage (NCBI taxonomy): Eukaryota > Metazoa > Chordata > Amphibia > Caudata > Salamandridae > Triturus > Triturus cristatus. The sequence goes on along the minus strand of NC_140587.1, from coordinate 342,713,896 downwards.
TGTTTAATAAAATGTATTGTTGAATATTAATACTTTTTTCTTTATTTCAGAACGAGAACGATACTTTAGAAAATGTAATTCAGTTTCATTGCAATTAAATAAAAACATTTATTTCTAAATAAGTTACTTTGATGGTCAGGTAAGTTTAAAATATCTGTATGTGTCACTGCTTTCGTTTCATGCTTCCTTTTCTTCACCTCTCCTTACTGTGCTTTTCTCATTTCTCTTCTCACTCTCTCTTCCTGCTTTACTACTCTTTTGTAACTCCCTCACTCCTTCTCTACTACTCCCCTACCTTTACTACCTCCATCACTAATTTTTCATCCATGTTTCTTTCTCTGTATCCATATGTCTTAGTCTTTTGAACTGCCTTACTCCTTCTCAGTTGTTTGCTTTCTGTCTCTGTATCTGTCACTCTCTGTTTGTCTGTTTTACCCTTAACTTCCTTAACATCTCTGGGGCAGATTTACAAGCCAGCTACACCACCACTACGTCACTTTTCTTGACGTACTAGTGGCGCAGGGTGCTCCTCCATATTTACAAGGAGAGGATAAGCCACTCTGTGTGTCTTTTCGTCTCCTTGTAAATACAGCCAATTCAAACGCAGCACTAAAATGAGCTATTATCTTTTTTGATAGGTTTAGGGTACCTATACGTAAGTACTGATGCAGAGTTTAAAGTTTAATACGAAGACTCTCTTCCCTTCATCTGTGAAATATACACCAACTCTTCTTTAATTACTTTGCCACTCCCCTCTCTTTGTCAGGGAGTCCCTGAAGGTTTACTAAAGGTGAAAAAAAATATTTTTTTTTTTAAAAAAAACCATCATTGGGTGCGCGCAGGGTGCACGCACCCCCAAAAAAAACAAATTGACAAATAGATTAAAAAAAACAAGTTTTTGTGTTTAGATTGTAGGTGGCTCTAAAAAGAGCCCTTGAGTTAATGTAGGGACAGAGGAAGAGAAAAACGGAAAAAAAAATAACAAAACTATGGCCTACTGCAATAGTGCTCCTCATATTTTCTCTGAATGAGATCAACACTGCTCTCACCCATAGTAATAAGAGTACCACAAACCATGCAGCGTGTACTCATCCTCCCAAAACAAGGATGAATATCCAGAGGTGTGTAAGAAGGTGAAGGCACCATCGCAGAAGAAGTGCTCGGCTGAGCTGCCAAAGATGTGCTCGGCTGAGCTGCTGCAGATGTCGTCAGCTGAGCAGTTGGAGGGTTTGCTCCAGAAGCTTGACGAAAAGTCACAGCATGCATTTTCTCAACGTGCCTCAACATTGTGTGAATACTAAAAGAGTACTTCTTATTAGCATTCCCACGTGATAAGGTGCAGTGACAAAGTATGCAGGTGACTTTTGGTACATTCACCTTCTTTTGTCCCTCAGGAAAAGTGAAAAACTGCCACATAAAGGAGTCTTTCTGCTTCCTCTGTCTCTGTCTCTCAAGAGTGTCCTGTTCACCCTCAGAAGATGGCTGGTGCTCTGCCATTGTCTCACAAAAACAGAGTAGCTCCTTCTCCAAGGGAATCAGAACTAACAATGAGGGGAGTGGGTGTGGTTTTAGAAGAATCTGGAAATGAAAGTACTTTGAACCAATGAAAAGTGATGTTTCTTGATCACATGACTTGCCATGAGGGGATTGGGTGTGGTGTTGTAACAATCTGAAACTGAAAGTAATGAAAACCAATTAAAAGTGTTGTTTTATTAATCACATAACCCGAGGTGCGCGCACAGAGCAAGCTCAGAGCGCGCACGGTGCAATTACGCATGCGCAAACGCGTACGCGCGCATGCGCATAAGTATTATGCGTGAACGTAACGCGCATATGCAGCATACGCGCATGCGCGAACGTCAGCGCGTGTACTCTGCGCATATGCGCGAGTGTAGCGTGCGGAGCACGTACGATGCACACAAGCGTACGTACGCATGCGTACTGGGTGCGTGCTGCGAGCGCATACTAAAACGTACGTATACGTACGTAGATAACGTACGCATGCGTACATGAAAATCGTACGCAAACCTACTAGGTGCGCGCTCAGTGCGCGCATCCTAAAAATTTATAGAAAAAAAAGAAAGAAATAAAGTGGACATAAGTTAATGGAAGATATTAACTATGCTGTTCAACTTTATCCAAATGCAAAGTAAAAAAAAAATGAGCCTCACCAAATTAAAGGATACAGATAATTTATAAAAGTATACATAGGGAAAATTTTGTAAAAGAAATATATAAAAAATATATTAAAAAATTCTAAAATTAGCATTTAAAAAACCTTTGAAATTCACTGAAAAAACCATAGGTTTCACACACGTTATAGTTAGGAATTAGCATTTAAAAAACCTTGCAAATTTACTGAAAAAACCATAGGTTTCACACACGTTATAGTTAGGAAATAGCATTTAAAAAACCTTACAAATTCACTGAAAAAACCATAGGTTTCACACATGTTATAGTTAGCTGGATATTTTACTCGTAAAAAACCAATGAAATTCCCCCGTTATAGTTAGTTCAGCTAACTATAACTCGTGCACCCGCAATCCACTGCTGATGACGTCACATATTACATCACTCATGACATGGTCAGTGATATCACTCATGACATCACTCATGACATCTTAAATGACATCACTGATGACATCACTGATGATGTCATCCATGTGATAAATTAGCGCATCTTCTCACACCCTAATATAACCTTTGATACACCAACTCAAAATTTAAGAGTTCCATTCTCAAAACTATACATACTGCAATACAAATAACTACATACCCACTTATTAACTCTTAGGTCTACATACACCTCCAATCATTCAGCTGTACAGTCACTCATACTTACAGTCACTCCATACAAAAGTATCATATGCATTTATACACCTATATAGACATTCACACACCACCAATCATCCATAGAGGTACTCTCACACCTAGACAGTCATGCAAATAATCACACTCCCCTTTACTCACCTATGCGGTTATACAGACTCAAGTTCACTTAGTCATAAAAATAGTACCACATTCTTACGCTCTTATAGAAGCATTCATACACGCACACACACATCCATACAGTCACTCTCACAATCACACACTCTCACATCTACCGACTTATATACTCTTACATGCATATATACTGCCTTTCACATATGTAGTTAGTCACACATGTACCACTGAGATATACATTCAATCCCTAACACACCCATACATACACTCACTCAACCATACAGTCCATCACAGATGCACTCTTAAAACCATGCACCCATAGAATCACCCACTCACACATTTATGCATAGAGTCACACACACCCTACCCACACAAACACTCAGGAACCCATACAGATACTGAGACAAGCAATCAATAACTCATAGACACACTTATATAGGTATTCACAAAACCATGCCGCCACTTATACACCAACATACAGACACATACAGACATTCACACAGTTTAGTCACTAGTCTGCAGTAAGATACATTTAATGTCTCACTTATAGAGTCAGTCACACACCTAGAAAATCATCCATTCACACACTTATACACCCACTCATTCTTCAACAGGCCTTTCCCTATATATATTAAACATATTAAAATTGTTCAGAAACACATACTCAATGGATGATGTCATCAGTGATGTCATCAGTGATGTCATTTGAGATGTCATCAGTGATGACATGAGTGATGTCACTGACCATGTCATGAGTGATGTAATATGTGACGTCATCAGCAGTGGATTGCGGGCACGCGAGTTATAGTTAGCTGAACTAACTATAACGGGGGAATTTCATTGGTTTTTTACGAGTAAATGGTCCAGCTAACTATAACATGTGTGAAACCTATGGTTTTTTCAGTGAATTTTATAGATATATATAGATATATATATATATATATCATTCACTGAAAAAAACATAGGTTTCAGGGACGTTATAGTTAGTTGCACCTTTCACTCGTACAAAACCATAGAAATTTGGCCCTTATAGTTAGTAGAGCTAACTATAACTCGCGCCCCTGCAATGCACTGCTGATGACGTCATATATTACATCACATGGTCAGTGACATCACTGATGACATCACTGATGACATCTCAAATGACATCACTGATGACATCATGCAGTGAATATGTGTTTTTGTAAACTTTAAATATATTTTATATATGTTAATGCCAAGGTGTATTGAAGAATGAGTTGGTGTATAAGTGGCTGGGTAGAGGATTTAATAGGTGTGTGACTAATTGTGTAAGTTATTAAATGTCTCTTACTGAATGCATGGGTTAGTGACTAAACTGTGTGAATGTCTGTATGAGTCTCTCAGTTGTTGTATAAGCTGCTGCATGGGTTGATGATTAGGTACATGACTGTCTATATGGCTTGCTTATTGGTAACTTAAGTATTAGTATGGGTGGCTCAGTGTTTGTTGGTATAGGTGGGTGGGCGGTGTGTAACTTTCTGCCAACATGTGTGAGTGGCTAATTTACTAGGTGTATTGGTTCAGTAGTGCCTGTGGAAATAGCTGTTTCGGTGACTGTGTGTGTGTATCACTATGTTGGAGAGTGAATGTATATCTCACTGGTATATGTGTGAGTAACTACATATGTGAAAGTCAGTATATGTGAGTGCTGGAGTATATAAATGACTCTATGTGATAGTGAGTAACTGTGAGAGTGGCTGAATAAATTGTGTCAGTGATTGTATAGGAGAGTCAGTATATGATACTATTTGTATGAATAGGTTAGATACTGAATGTATAACTGTATAGGTGAGTAAACGGCAGTGTTATAGATTCTTTACATGACTAGCTACGTGTGTCAATAACTCAATGGATGAGTGACGGTGTATGAGTGTTTGTATAGGTGTATGAGTACATATAATAGTGCTATATTGATGAGTGACTGCATGTATGAGTTTCTGTATGGGTGAATAAATGAATGTATGTGCATAACTAGGAAGTAGTCAGTGGGTATATAGTAACTGCTATTGATTTGCCTATGGTTGAAAAATGGTAGTCAGTATTTTAGAGTGGGTGTATCAAAGGTTATATTAGGGTGTGAAGAGGTGCATCAAATTATCACATGGATCATGTCATGAGTGATTTCATTTGAGATGTCATCAGTGATGTCATCAGTGATGTCACTGACCATGTCATGAGTGATGTAATATGTGATGTCATCAGCAGTGCATTGTGGGGGCACGAGTTATAGTTAGCTCTACTAACTATAACGGCCAAATTTCTATGGTTTTGTACGAGTGAAATGTGCAACTAACTATAACTTCCCTGAAACCTATGGTTTCTCAGTGAATTTCAAAGGTTTTTAAAATGCTAATTTGTAATTATAACATCCCTGAAACCTATGTTTTTTTTAGTGAATTTCCAAGGTGTTTTACATGCTAATTTCTAATTATAATGTTCATTAAACCTATGGTTTTTTCAGTGATTTTAAATTATCATTCAATTTTCAAGCTGGTGAAAACAGGCGATATGGCCAGTTTTCCAGCAATAGCTTCCGCAAAAATAAAATTGCCACAAATGAGAGCAACAACTAACGCAAATAATATGCAGAGTAGGCGTTCCTGTACAAAAATAACACGAAAACACCACTTCCCGATATTTTCAACGAGCAGCCAAATCTGCGGTGTGATCCAAAATCAGGCCATACGCTACGTTAACAGTAGGAATGTACCATCTGCCTTTTACTGGTGTAAAGTAGGATGACAACCTACAGTGTGAAAGGGAGCCCAGCCCAGCATCACATCTGAAGACCAACACATGTCATAGAGCTACTGATCATGCACCTCCGACATCCAAGAAGGCCACAAAACCCACTGCTACCACCCTCAGGACCTCCCCCCTGGACCACCCCCCCTACTACCACCGAGACTGCGCAGAACAGGACAGTGGACCTTCCAAAAAACGGCATGGCACCTCAGCTACACAATAGCTGAATGTTGCGAGATGTGGCAACCAAACATGTGTGAAGGACGCAAGTCACCCACCAATAATAATGCACACAATACCAAGTGTAGCGGTGCTGGACAGACCTCACTATGCAGAGCACTATGCAGAGCACAAACCTCTCCATGTGTTCATATACTGCTGGTGCTTGTAGTGTTGTGGACAGTGGACGCAAGCATGTTACCTCAGGCAGTGGGGAAGATCTCAGTCATATACCTGTATCTTCATCCCCTGTAAGCGGAAGCGCAGTGGGCTGGTCCGACATACGCCACTCCACCGTAGAAGTGTGAATAAATAGTCCGGGACTCTGGGCGTGGTTCACTTGTATGAAAGCCCTCACCCTGCCATGTAGCTGCCGCCATATCCGCCGGCTTCCTTGCCACACCCCCCCTGCGAACACAGCGGTACATCACCGCAGACTTATGTCTGTACAGACTACTGCCTTCAAACTACACTGCGGACAGCAGGGCTCACAATTCAGATGGAGTGGCAATTGCAGATGACGCAGTCCAGTAGGCAAGACACATTCCTCCCAGTGCGGCCCGCCTGGACCACGCCTCATCGCAGGCTGTGTACACGCTGAGCTCCAGAGGTACCCCTAACTCAGTGCACCACAACTCAACGCCACGTGGCCTTATTAAGCCAGAATTAATTAGACAAAAGACATTGCTACCAGTGTGGTGTGCCCGGACCTTGCATCATCTCAGGGTATGCACATGCTGAGTGCCTCAGGTGCCACTAACTCAGTGCACTACAAGACACCGCCACCTGGCCTTACTGAGGCAAAATTAATTAGACAAAAGACGTTGCTACCAGTGTGGAGTGCCCGGACCACGCATCATCTCAGGGTATGCACATGCTGAGTGCTTCAGGTGCCACTAACTCACTGCACCACAAGTCACCGCCACCTAGCCTTACTAAGGCAGAATTCATTAGACAAAATACATTGCTACCAGTGCGGCCCACCCGGACCGCGCATCATCACAGGGTGCGCACACGCTGAGTGCTTCAGGTGCCACTAACTCAGTGCACCACAAGTCACCGCCACGTGGCTTTACTGAGGCAGAATTCATTAGACAAAAGGCATTGCTACCAGTGCAGCCCACCCGGACCACGCATCATCGCAGGGTGCGCAAACGCTCTGTGCTTCAGGTGCCACTAACTCACTACACCTAAGTCATTGCCACATTGCTTTACTGAGGCACAATTCATCAGACAAAAGACATTGCTACAAGTGCAGCCCACCTGGACCACACATCATCGCAGGGTGTGCACACGCTGGTTGCTTCAGGTGCCACTAACTCAGTGCAGCACTTATCATCGCTGGCTTAACACACGCTGAATTGCCAATAACTGTACAGCTCTACTGAACGCCACGTGGCAGTACACTGGGGTCAGCACAGCTCACAATTAAAATTTTGTGTTTATTAATTAATTACAGAGTCCAGCCGGCAACTAACTACAACGTCTTCGAAACCTAAATAATATCCGTTTAGTATCCTTGCTTCAAGAACTTTTTTTATATCAATTATAGCTTTCGTACAATCATGAAATTCATCTTTCAAGTCCAAAGGAACACTGAGTGGCAGTCCACACTGCAGCCAGCAGAGCTCACAGTTCGAATTCAGTATTGATTCATGAATTTCAAAGTCCAGTAGGCAACTGTCTATAACGTCCCCGAAACTTTTACATTTCGATAATGCATTCCATACATATTACATCTTTTGTCACCTACACTGTAGTCAGTAGAGCTCACAATTTACATTGAGACACGATTTATTAATTGCAGACAGAGTTGTACTCTATGTCCTCAGATTTTGTCAAGAGGAAGTGACAAAAAGCATTCTCGATGTCTATGCTGACTACTGCCTTCCATCTACATTGCGGATAGCAGGGCTCACAATTCACATTGAGTCACAATTAGGGGTGGGCGGAATTTGCGAAATCCACTTTCGCAAATTATCGCGAAAATGTTTAAAATTTTCACAAACAAGCGGAAATATGCAGAATTCTTTTTCCCGCATGTTCGCGAGATTTTCTGCATGGTTGCGGGTCGCCAACTTACCCATGTGGTTGCTCGCGGGCACGGCCATCTTGTTATGAGTTGTCTCGCAGTGCATGATCGCGAGAAGAAAGACGTGATCGCACGACGCATGACGTCACTGCGGGCGCGAACTGTCGTGAGACAGCGCAAATGGCTAAAAACAATCCAACATCTCATGGAGAACGCGTCCGGATCAAGAAAACTTGTCGGCGAACGCAGGGATTCAGGTAAGGCGATTGCGCGCACGAGAATGTATTATTTTACAGCAAAAGCAAGAAACAAATTATCGCCTAGCTGCGGAAAGCGAAAATGATGACATTTTCGCGCTCTCCGCGGAACGCGAAAATGTCAAATTATCGCAATTTCCGCGAACGGAGCAACATTTTTGCCCAGGCCTAGTCACAATTGCATATGATGCAGTCCAGTAGGCAAGAGACATTGCTCCCAGACTGCAGCCCACCCGGACCAAGCATCATCGCTGGCTGCGCACACGCTGAATGCTTCTAATGCCCCTATCTCAGTGCAGCACAACTCATGGACCCTTTATGATACAATATTTTGTGTATAATTTCACATCTGGTGCCCCTACCTCAGTGTACCACAAGTCATGGACCCTTTACAATAGACTCTTTTGTGTATTATTTCACATCTGGTGCCCCTACCTTAGTGCAGCCCAAATCATTGACCCTTTATGATTGAATCTCTGTGTCTGATCCAATGATTACTGTTCTACTTGTTGCCAGTACCAACCATTCCCAGGGGGTTGGCTTACGCTCACAACACACGCATCCAGCACAGACATCACTGGATATGTGACCCTGGTAATAGAAAGGAGTTGAGCGCACGTGCCCGTACCCAGTTCCACTATCTATATGTGTCTGTGTGTTCATTCTGTATGCTGGAATAAGATGTACGGTTGCACTCAATTGTAAGGAGAAAATTCAGTAATTAATCCTGGTAAGAAAACTTTGGTGCTGGTGAGTCCACCTCCTAACCTTAGAGGTGTGAGCGAAATAATGTTAAGACAGCGCCTTCAGGAAAAGACGACCTCACTTTAGCACTCAAGTGGCGGAATTCCGCTTAAGGAAGAGGTACAAAACTTATGTATAGTTGTATATGGAAGCTTTTAATTCATCTGTCGTGACGTATGATAATTCTCATACTCAAAAGAGAATTTCCATGTAGGTTAACAATACTGTTGGATATTTCACAGTTTTTTAAGTAGTCTTTTCAGATGTCCCCGATGCATTTCGGGACTCGCCCTTCGTCAGGGGATGTATTTCTACAAGAAAAATGAGGAAATTGGCAAGGGTCCTGGACATAAAAAAATGTGTTAAGTAGAGTGAATGAACCCGAGTGTCGAGTTACGAAGGTAAATATGAAGTGATAGGTAATAGCAATGGTGAGTATTAGTCAACCAAGATGTGGACCGTAGGCAAACAAAAAACAAGAAAAGTGAAACACGGTATCCATTGTAATAGCGTCGGGAAGGTGAAAAATTGAATAAACAGCGAAAAGTATGGAGTGAACCAGGTAGCGCGGTGATAAGTTCCCGATACAAATCGTAAACCAAAGCATAGAAGTATACCAGTGCAAGGTAAGCAGTGGAGAGAGGAAAGAACATGCGAAGAGTCAATGGTGAAATACCTGAAAAAAACCATCGAAGTTTCTGGGATGAAGTTTCATCAAGAGGTGATAGAAATCCAAGTGGGGACAGCGGAATAAATGTGCTGTTAACCCGAAAATGATACCTACGTAACGTACGTGAGGTGACGTGTGACTAAAAGAGAGTGAAGAAAGACTTAGTGTGTGCAGTAGTCATAGTAGCTTCGGGTGAGTGCTATGATATAGGAAAAAGTGGATGAGAGTTATATCAAAGGCATAAATTAAAAGATGAACAGACTGGGAATAAACATCGGTAAAAGTGGCATAAAAAAATATGAAACAAAACAACGAGATCATTACCTCAGTGTTCACCAAAATAACTGATCGTAATAATCTTTAACATTTCTCTAGTTTCCATCAAAAATCCTTGAAAAAACACCTGCCTTACTCACAGCTATTGAGAATCAAACGAATCTCGTCCAAGGAAGAGATCTTCAAGAAACAAAGTGATATCCTCATTGACAAATTTAAAAAGAGAGCATACCCTGCTCCAATTCTCCAGGATGCCATAAATCGAGCCGAAATCAAAGACAGAGCTGATCTCCTACAAAAATTTACCCACAAGACTTCCAATGAAAGACTGGTATTTGTGTCTAAGTTTTCTAAACAAAGCTATAGAATTAAAAACACGATAAAAAAATATTGGCCACTATTACAGTCAGAAACAGATTTTAAAGGCATTTTCAACCAATTGCCCATCTTCGCTTATCAAAGAACACCCAACTTACAACACCTTTTGAACAAGACCTCCTCCGATTCTGACAAGATTTATAAAGGAACTATCCCATGTCACAATTGTGGTGGCTGCAATAACATCATTAAGGGAACCAATGTCATGCATCCCTCTAAAGGAACCCCCATCAATCTCAGAGTAACTGCGACATGCGATTCCAGCAACCTAATTTACCTTCTCAAATGCCCATGTGGACTTCCGTATGTAGGCAAAACCGAAAGAAAAATGAAAACTCGACTAATTGAACACAAAAGCAACATAAGAACTCACAACACCAAGTCAACTGTTGCAAAACATTTTCTTGAGAACAGACATAATTGCAGCCAATTGAGATTTCTCATTTTGGAACAAGTTCCATTACTAAGAGGAAGAGACAATAATGCTTTCCTATTACAACGTGAAATGTTTTGGATCAACAAACTCAATTCAGTTTATCCTTCTGGAATGAATGAACGTGTTGAATACAGTTGCTATTTGTAATACGTCAATTCGTGTTATGATTCCTGAACATTGTATTACTTATTTGCTTTCATGTTTTAGCAATCATGCTTTATTGTACCTTCTCGTGCTTCATTGTACCCTCTCGTGCTCTATTGTATCTTCTTGTTTTTTTCGACTGTGTACTTTTTCATATTTTTTTATGCCACTTTTACCGATGTTTATTCCCAGTCTGTTCATCTTTTAACCCCTTCCATGCGGGGCGGATTCCCCCGCTGTGCTGACCGTTACCTGCGCGGGCGTGGTCATGACGGAACGGTTCCGTCATGAGCACAGCTCAACCGACGCTCATGACGGAACCGTTCCGTCATGAGCGTTGAAGGGGTTAATTTATGCCTTTGATATAGCTCTCATCCACTTTTTCCTATATCATAGCACTCACCCGAAGCTACTATGAATACTGCACGCACTAAGTCTTTCTTCACTCTCTTTTAGTCACACGTCACCTCACGTACGTTACGTAGGTATCATTTCCGGGTTAACAGCACATTTATTCCGCTGTCCCCACTTGGATTTCTATCACCTCTTGATGAAACTTCATCCCAGAAACTTCGATGGTTTTTTTCAGGTATTTCACCATTGACTCTTCGCATGTTCTTTCCTCTCTCCACTGCTTACCTTGCACTGGTATACTTCTATGCTTTGGTTTACGATTTGTATTGGGAACTTATCACCGCGCTACCTGGTTCACTCCATACTTTTCGCTGTTTATTCAATTTTTCACCTTCCCGACGCTATTACAATGGATACCGTGTTTCACTTTTCTTGCTTTTTGTTTGCCTACGGTCCACTTCTTGGTTGACTAATACTCACCATTGCTATTACCTATCACTTCATATTTACCTTCGTAACTCGACACTCGGGTTCATTCACTCTACTTAAAACATTTTTTTATGTCCTGGACCCTTGCCAATTTCCTCATTTTTCTTGTAGAAATACACCCCCCTGACGAAGGGCGAGTCCCGAAATGCATCGGGGACATCTGAAAAGACTACTTAAAAAACTGTGAAATATCCAACAGTATTGTTAACCTACATGGAAATTCTCTTTTGAGTATGAGAATTATCATACGTCACGACAGATGAATTAAAAGCTTCCATATACAACTATACACAAGTTTTGTACCTCTTCCTTAAGCGGAATTCCGCCACTTGAGTGCTAAAGTGAGGTCGTCTTTTCCTGAAGGCGCTGTCTTAACTTCATTATGTATGCAACATGCTGCCCCTGGGCCGTACCACATTACATTGTGCTCTTGACAGCATATGCAACCAACTTACCTATGACAGTGGGAGAAAACTTTGGTTATGTAACTTTGTCTCGGTCATTGTACAAGTACATACGTAGAGATTGGATGATTAGAGTACTGCAAGGAGAGTGTATAGTGTGTGGGGAGTGGCGGAGTGATTGTATAAGTACATATGTTGGCACAGCCTAACTCCGACAACAAGCTTGTCTCTAATTGGCTGCCCTCCATGTCCCAAAAACTGAATTTTGGACTTTGCATGGCCCAGTATTGCTACAGCTGCAATACTACACTGAATGTGCAATAAACATTCCATCCATACAGATGTGTCACGTCCACCATCTTTCTTGTGTGGAACTATGGATGAATGTAGGGTCAGTGATTCCCTGTACCTTCCATGTTGGCCATGTTATGGGACTTAGCTCACAGAGCGACACATTGACACTTGCGACCCGGGTGACGGCAGCACTACAACAAAAACACCCGCATGCCAGGGTTGCCAGATTCTTTAAGCATTCGCTACCCCAAAGACAACCAAAAAGTAGCCCAATATTGCTACTTTAATGAAGGAGGGGCAGGGACATCATCATGCAGGGGGTGAATGCATTGGAATTGATGTTGCAGCAGGCAGCCAAGTAAATATGTGTCTAATAAAGCGCTTTAACATACTAGTTTGCTGGAGCGCTGTGAATATATTTATAATCTGGCAACTAGCACAAACCAAAGTTTTACCACACAACCGGGAAAAATATAGCCCAATTGTGCGTGATCTAGCCCAATCTGGCAACAGTGCCGCATCAGTTGATTCCTCATACAGCTCACGATGGAGCCATGCCCATAGCTCCGGAGTCACTCTTCACAGCCTCACGTAGGACTGGCACACACCAGGCCAGCCCACTCTGCTTACACTTACAGGGAAGGACAAAAACGCTACATGGCCCAGATTTTATTGTAGTGATGTCCTGGTCACAGGTCTAGTTGTCATTATGCCACAGCCACTCCCTCATGGCTGGTATACACCCACACCACACCCATCCAGCATAGGCATCATAGGACACGTGACCCTACCAATAAAAAAAAACGGGCACAAGTTCTCTACGCCATTTTAGAGTTGCTCCCACTGCATGCACTGTCATGGCCCGTCCCGGTGGTCCAGACACCTCATGTAGGCCTGAGCCACCGAACAGGAAGGCCTACCGCCAGGTGCGTGGCCTCACTGGTCACTGAGTTAGTGGCACTGCAAGGACTGAGCGGGTGTGCAATCTGCGATGATGATTGCTGCACTAGTATGTCCTCTGCCATGGCAAAATCAATACGCAGCCCTAAATGTGAGACCTGTTGGCCTGCGGTATGGGACTGCATGATGTGGAGGGTGCCCTGTCCACGAAAATGTTAGCAGTGAGGCCTGGGTATGCAGCAGTGGGCAAATACGTCTGGGCGGTGGGAGTGGATACACAAAGGCAGCACAGCGATTTAGGCGTACACAGTCGTATATACTCTCCCATTACTAATTCTGTGCTATGTTTCAAATGTGGGAGCTTGAGGGCTCTACTAGGTCCCGGCACGTGGTTGGAGACACAGCGGTGGCGTAAAGGTGAGCTGTGAGGGTTTTGTCAACAGTATGGGCACACACTGTCCCACTTCATCTCTTCCTTTCTCTCCTGCACACTCTTTCTCTCTCTCTTCTTCTCACACTGTTTCTCTCTTTCTCTCTCTCTTCCTGTTTCTCACACTCTTTCTCTCTCTTCCTATCTCTCACTGTTTCTCTCTATCTTCGTCTCTCCCACTGTTTCTCTCTTTCTCTTTGTCTTCCTCTCACTCTTTCTTTCTTTTTCTCTCTCTCTTCCTCTCACTCTCACTGTTTCTCTCTTTCTCTCTCTCTTCCTCTCACTCTTTCTTTCTTTTTCTCTCTGTCTTCCTCTCACTCTTTCTTTCTCTCTCTATCTCTCTTTCTCTCTCCTTTGATGGATGCATGACGCACAATCTTATCTTGCTTTTTGTCTTGCAGGCCTGCGATGATGCGTGGCCATCCTGCAATCAACAACCAATTTGAATTGTGAGTTCTGCTTCACCGCATGTACACAACGGGTGAGGAGGTTTCTTTGGCACGTGGTGGGCCCTCTTTGACACACACTGGTGGTATAAGGTGAGCAGAGAGGCTTGTTTGCGCAGTGGTGGGCAGTCACCTCCGGGCAGTGGGAGTCGATGGGGTGCAGCAGCCTGGGTGCGCTGCGGCACGCATTCACCTCCGAGCAGTGGGAGTGCATGGGGTGCAGCAGCCTGGGTGCACAGTGGCTGTCATACACCTCTGGGCAGTGGGAGTGGATGGGGTGCAGCAGCTTGGGTGTTCAGCAGCGAGTAGACACCTCTGGGCAGTGGAAGTAGTAGGGGTACACTAGCCTGGATACACAAAGTCGGGACAGCGATTTAGGCATGCGCAGTTGTATATACTCATCCATTACTGATTCCATACTATGTTTCAGATGACTAAGCTTGAGGTCTGCCCTATATCCCGGCACATGGGTGGAGACACACCGGTGGCAGATAGATGAGCTGTGAGGATTTTCTCCACAGTGTCAACACTCACTCTCCCTCTCCATCTCTTCCTTTCTGTCACTCACACTCTTTCACTCTCTCTCACTCTCTATCTCTTCCTTTCTCTCTCTCACTCTCACTCTCTATCTCTCTTTCTCAGTCTCTTCCTCTCTCTCTCATTCTTTCTTTCTCTCTCTTCCTCTTTCTCTCTCTCTCTTCCTCTCTCTCACACTGTTTCTCTCTTCCTTGTATCTCAATATTTCTCTCTCTCACTCTTTCTCTGTCTTCCTCTCTCTCTTTCTTTCTTTCTCTCTCTTCCTCTTTCTCACTCTTACACTCTCTCTCTCTCCTTTGCTGGATGCATGACGCACCATCTTATCTTTCTTTTTGTCTTGCAGGCTGTGATTCACAAATTGTGCACTTGTAAGTACTCATCCATTGCTGATTCTATACTATGTTTCAGATGACTAAGCTTGAGGGCTGCCCTATATCCAAACACGTGATTGGAGACACACTGGTGGCAGAAAGGTGAGCTGTGAGGATTTTCTCCACCGTGTCAACACTCACTCTCCCTCTCCATCTCTTCCTTTCTGTCACTCACACTCTTTCTCTCTCTCCCACTCTCTATCTCTTCCTTTCTCTCTCTCACACACTTTCTCTCTCTGTCTCTTTCTCTCATTCTTTCTTTCTCTCTCTTCCTCTCTCTCACTCTTTCTCTCTCTCGCTTCCTCTCTCTCACACTGTTTCTATCGCTCCTCCTTTATTACACTGTTTCTCTCTTTCTGTCTTCCTTGCATCTCACTCTTTCTCTCTCTCTTCCTTTCTCTTGCTCCTTCTCTCTCTCTCTTCCTCTCTCTCACTCTTTCTCTCTCTCTCTTCCTCTCTCTCACTCTTTCTCTTCCTCTCCCTAACTCTTTCTCTCTGTCTTCCTCTCACTCTTTCTTTCTTTTTCTCTCTCTCTTCCTCTCACTCCCACTGTTTCTCTCTTTCTATCTGTCTTCCTCTCACTCTTTCTTTCTTTTTCTCTCTTTCTTCCTCTCACTATTTCTTTCTCTCTCTGTTTATGGATGCATGACGCACAATCATATCTTGCTTTTTAGCTATCAGGCTGTGATTCACGAATGGACGTCCCCCCCAACGCCATCACAGCTGAACGCGTGTAGAACCTGCGCTGATGCGTGGCCATCCTGACAATGCCTCAGAAAGTGCCTTCGACACTTGGTGCACCCTCTAACAAACATGCTGGTGGTGGAAGGTGAGCAGAGAGGCTTCATTCCGCAGCAGCGGGCAGTCACCTCTGGGCGGTGGGAGTGGATAGTGTGCAGCAGCCTTAGTGCACAGACACCTCCGAGCAGTGGGAATGGATGGGCTGCAGCAGCCTGAGTGCGTATTGCCAAAATAGAGAATTAGGCGTATGCAGTAGTATGTACTCTGCAATTACTAATTCTATACTATCTTTCAGATGACTACACTTGAGGGTGCACTATGTCCCAGCACGTGGTTGGAGACACACCGGTGGCACAAAGGGGAGCTGCGAAGATTTCCTCCAATGTCAACTCTCCCTCTCCATCTCTTCCTCTCTCTCTCTCACACTTTCTCTCTTTCTCTGTCCCTTCTTCTCTCTCATTCATTCTTTCTCTCTCTTCCTCTCTCTCACTATTTCTCTCTCTCTCGTCTTCTCTCTCACACTCTCTCTCTTTTCCTTGTATCTTACTCTTTCTCTCTTTCTCTCTCTCACTCTTTCTCTCTTTCTCTGTCTACCTGTCTCTCACTCATTCTCTGTCTTTCTCTCTCTCACTCTTTCTCTCTTCTCTCTCACTCTTTCAATCCCTCCTCCTCTCTCTCACTGTTTCTCTCTCTCTCTTCCTCTATCTCACTCTTTCTCTCTCTCTCTTCCTCTGCCTCACACTGTTTCTCTCTTCCTTTTATCTCACTCTTTCTCTTTCTCTCTCTTACTCTTTCTCGCTTTCTCTTTGTTTCTCTCTCTCTCTCTCTCTCTCCCTCACTCTTTCTCTTTCTCCTTTGCTGGACGCATGACGCACCATCTTATCTTTCTTTTTGTCTTGCAGGCTGTGATTCACAAATGGTCCAGCGATGACACGACATGGCTGTACATAGTTTTATATGTTGTTGTTTTTTTTTAATAACATTTTTTATAGGTAAATACATACATGACTAACAGCCTCATGCATCAAGCCAAAATCCAGTCGGTAAAATACCGAATCGCTAATAACTCCCGTTAGCGATTAAAAAATACCTATTTCAAATGCATGAACCCAAAACGTGAGCAAATAACAAATCGCAAAAAATAAATCCGCCAAAATACCGATTCGCCAGTAACCAAAATGCAAAATTACCGAATCGCTAAATACCGAATTAGCAGTTGCCGAAATCACTATTAGCTCCCGGAAAGTGCCAATAGCAAATAACGAATCGCACCCCAATGCAACAACACTAATAACGAAAATCCCAAAAATCGCTATTTTGCAAGAGCTAAATAAGGGGAATCAAAACCTGGAGGTAAAGTTAAAAAAAAAAAAAACGCAAATGCAAAAAAAAAAATTCTACATGTGCAAATGATTGAGGCAATCACAAAACCCTTAAATGTGGCCCAGGAGACCCTGTTGGCTCCCACAAAATGGCTGCCCTCTACGTGCTTGCAAGGAGGATGCGTATCAATGCAGCAGGACAGCGCAGGAGAAGGGTCCAGGAGCGAGTTTTCAGACTGCGCATAACCTTGCTCGGGCAGAATGAGGACGAGGTGTACGAGAAGTATCGCCTCAATCGTGCAATGATCATGCGCCTGATTGCAGACCTGGAACCATTACTGCAGCACCAGACACACCGGACCAATGCAATCCCTGCGCACGTTCAGGTCCTATGCAGCCTGCACCTACTGGCCTCAGGGAGTTTCCAGGGGGTAATTGCGGTGGCCGGAGGCGTATCGCAAAGCGCACTGTCACGCTTCTTCAAGAAATTCCTAGATGCCATGCTGACAATGCTACACACCCACATCAGCTTCCCCACAACCCCACAGCAGTTGGACCGCACCAAACAGGCATTCTATCAGGTGCCACAATTCCCACATGTGATTGGATGCATCGACTGCACGCATATCCCCATATGTCCACCCGCAGCAAATGAGTACATATTCCGGAACCGCAAGTCATACCACTCAATCAACGTGCAGGTTGTGTGCGATGCCAATAACATCATAACGGACCTAGTGGCACAATTCCCAGGGAGCACACACGACTCCTACATCTTCCGCCACAGTGGAATGCACAGGCGACTAATCAACGGAGAATTTGGAGAGGGACTCCTGCTAGGTACGTAAAAATACGCTTCCCCACACCAACACCACACATGTATGTACATCACCAATGCTAAGTCTATGCTTCTATCTTCTAGGTGACAGTGCTTATGCCCTGCATGAATACATACTCACCTCAATCCAGCGACCCCGCAGGAACATCGCTACAACGCTGCACACATCAGCACTAGGAATGTCATAGAGAGGACATTTGGGATTCTGAAGAGTAGCTTCAGAATCCTACACAAGACTGGCGGCACCTTGCTCTACAAACCTGAAACATGCTGCCGGATAATTGCTGTATGTGCAATGCTGCACAACATTGCGACCAGAAGGGGGATACCCATAGAGGTGGACAGGGATGACGACCACCGGGATGACCAACCACCCGCCCAACAACGACAGGCACACGTCCCTAACACAGCAGAGGGCCATAGGAGGCGGACATACATCATGCAAAATCATTTTTGAAACATGTGAGAATGAAACATTACAAGTTATTTTGGGGTGCAACTGTTTAATGCACAGTAGCACCGAGGTTTGTGCAACAAAACTAGCTATGTAAATCATGCTCCAATTGCATAAAGTAAAATAAAAGGGGCCTTAAAGTCACGCCTGTGCATACTCAGTAAGTGGATGTCCATGGTTGCCCCACCATGGTCCTGTATGCATGTCCAACTGTCTAGTGGCGCTTCCCACGTACCCCAAGCCTCCGCTCAGGTGTCTCCAAAGCCTCACCACGGCCTGTCCCCGTGGATGCCCGCGAACTGCGGCGCCTGGTGCTGCCCTCTGCCACAGACACACTGCTCACACTCGAGGCAGCCTCACTAGCGTCATCCCCCCCCAAAGCTGCAGCACTGCATGTGCTGCTCTGGAAGTGTTCCACAGCAGTGGTCAACTGCCCCAGTGCCTTTGCCACATCCCCGCAGAAGTGCCCAAGGTCGACCTGCAAGGACACAGTGCGGCGTGCCAACACTGCGGTACTGTTGCTGTGGCGCGTGATAGCCTTAGTAGCGGCAGCGGAACGCAACAATTGCTGTCGGTGCCTCCTCTTCTGGCACTCATGGCCCTCCCTCATGGCACTGGTGAGCTCTTGTACATCTTCCCTGAGGTGAGCATTGCCCTCTGCCACCACAGTGCTCATGTCCCTGACCGCCGTGCCCATGGCCGTTACTGCGGCAGTCATGGCTCGCATTTCACGAACAAGGTGCACAATGTTGGTGCTGATGGTTGCCATGTGGTGGCTCTGCATGCGCTGGAAAGACAGCATCCTCTCCTCAATGCCAGGAGTGTGTTGGAGATCCAGGTTGCCTGAGGAGACCGAACGTTGGCGAGACCTGCGCCGCTGTGTTAGCCTGGCGCGGACAGGTGGTGCATCAGGTGGTGTGATGGCGTGCTGACCGTGTCCCGTTTGTGTGGTGGGTGTTTCCATCACCGCCAAGGGCGCAACCTGGAACCTGCGCCGCGGCGCTTTGGTGGCTGTCGTGGCAGTAGCTGGTGTGGCTGGTGCTGGTGCTGGTGGTGCTGGTGTTGCTGGTGCTGTTGTTGCTGGTGCTGTTGTTGCTGGTGCTGGTGGTGCTGGTGGGGTGGCAGGTGTAGGTGATGTGAGGGCATCCTGCGCTGTCTCAAGGTCTGATTCAACCGGTGTTTCGGAGATTATCAGCTGGCCGCTGTCATCTGAATCCCCAGGTGATGCATCTGTGTGTGAAACAGTGCATGGTTATTGGGATAGTTAGACCTACGTAGTGTTGCACACATACATGTCCCTCTGTGATCCACTAAACATACTGTCTATACCCAGCTTCTACTGATCTGGTGAATGGTTATTGCATTTACCTTTGTACATGCACACTTGCCTGAGTAGACTACAGCTCCCATGATGCACTAGTGTTAGGGGTAAAGCTGTGTGTTGCAAAGCTGCATGCACACTCAGATCCTGCTGGGGGCCGGGAATGGGATTTACGCTATGCTGGGTATTGCAACAGGCATGCATCTTACCTTGGGCACTTGTGGCTGCGCCGGACGTGTCCATCTGGGTCACTCCCACGACGGCTTCCCGCTCAATTGTACCTTCCACCAGCTCCTCCAGGGCAGTGTTGGCCTGGACCGTGGAAGGGCCGCCTCCCGTTCTGCTAGCGTCCCAGAGCCTCTCTGCTATCCTCTCCTTCGCGCGCTTCCGCAAGTCGTACCACCTTTTTTTAGGTCGTCGATGCTGCGGGGCGTCACACGAACTGCATTCACCCTCTCGCGGATGCGCAGCCATATGCGGCGCTTCTCCGCCTCAGGCACCTTGAGGTACAGCTTGCCGAAGAGGCGATCGTGCTTGCTCGAGACTCCCTCAATTAGGTGCTCCAGCTCCCTGTCGGAGAACTTGCGCTTGCGCGCAGCCTCAGCGCTGGATGGGGCTTCCTTCTCCATGGATGGTGTATTTTAGCAGATGGAACAGTCTGTGTGGCTTCAGTCTGCACAGGCAGTCTGCAGTCAGTGCTCCTGTTTGCTCCTCTGTCGATGCAATGAGGGTGGGGCTGCTGTATTTCCTGGTTGGTGATGTCATCTGCACGTTCCCGGTGCAACGCGGTCATTTGCGATTTCGCTAATACCGAATTCGCTATTTGCTAATTCAGAATTACCGAACTCGTTAATAGCTAATCGCAGTTTGCATGCCCCGCTATTGTATATTCGGTAAAAATAGCGATTTTTAAGGAATCGCTAATTATTACCGAATCTGTTGATGCATACCCAAAAGCGATTCCTTAATACCGATTCCTTATTTCTCGCTATTAAGGAATCGCTTTTGGTTTGCTTGATGCATGTGCACCTAAGATTCTTATTTGTCCAACATAACGTGATTGTCACATTTGTTTGTAGGGTGTGCGGGTGAGGGGGGATGGCGACACGGAGCTCCTGCTGGGGATGTCAGAGCAGTGTTGGGTGTCCGACCTGCATGATTGTTGCCTCCATTGCATCTGCTCTCAGAGACTTACGAGCCGGCGAGCTGGCTCATAGATGAAGAGCTGTGAGCCGACTAGCAGGGTCATAGAGGGAGAACCACGGCCTGTCAGTTCGCAGAGGGAGAGCTGCGGACCAGCTCACAGAGGAACACCTGAGGGCCGACTGGTATAGGGACAGGTGCGGGCCGTCGGTTTCCAAAGGGATAGCCTAGGAACAGTGATGTGGGGAGAGGAAGCGTGAATGGGGTATCTCGCAGAGAGAGACCTGTGGTATATTTCCAGTCTTGGCTTCACAGATACAACTGCGGGCTCGAGAACTCGCACCCGAAGAGCTGTGATCCGACAAGTGGCTCGCAGAGGGAGACTTGCGGGCCTATGAATGTTGTTGGAGATATACTGTTGGTGAGGTAAAAGGGTGCGTTACCTGCTGATGCATGAAAGGGGTATCTCGCACAGACAGAGCTCCGGTGTGTTAAATTGCCCCCGGGACCTTTCTTTTATACTTTCACTCGATGCGAGGCACAAGATGGCTGCTAACACTTCCTGGTTTGAAGTGTTAGCAGCCAATAAGAGGCAAGCTCGTGCTCGGGATTTAGGCACCGTCCAGATATATATATCTTTTTTACCTTTAATATCTCAAAAACTACTGAACGGATTTACACCATTTCAACAAAAGCTCGCTTTCTGGACCACGACCTTTCTTCCTGCCAAATTTGGTGTAATTCCGTTCAGCAGTTTGACCTGTATCCTTGTCTAAAGTTTCCTATGGAAAATACATTGAGAAAACACTTTTTCGGACCCCCCTTTTTTCTCAGCTCCCCCTTGACTAATCACCCTGTAATATGTCTTCGCAGCTGGATGGTTCCGGTCATGGGTGCAAATATCTTGCAATAAACTTGCTTTCAATCAACAACCAACCTTGTACGTCCTCAATACACACCTAAACTTTAAAGATACGAGCTGATCAAAAAAGAGAAACTTTCTGGAAAATTTTGTAAAGATATGTCAGACGACGCCCAAGTTATAAGCACATGGAGGGCTCCAGGAGGGGGAGGGGTGCCGCGCAACCCCCCTCCCAACACTTGTACATCCTCAATACACCCCTAAACCTTCAAGATACGAGCAGATCAAAAAAGAGAAACTTTCTGGAAAATTTAGTAAAGATTTTTCAAACAACGCCAAAGTTATAAGCACATGGAGGGCTGCCCTCTCCCAACATGAGTGAAGCCAGCGGGCCCCCGCAGCTACAGCGAGCCCCTGCTATTTTTTTTTAAGAAATGCCCCCGGGACCTAGCCCAACCCGTGGTCTCATTAAAATAAAACGCGGGAACTCGCGACCCCAGCGTGAATTCCAGGGATATATATATTTTTTTTCAAATGCTTTCTTTGGCCCTGAGGGTCCTTCTGGGACCCCCTGAGCAGGCCTAGGGGGTCAGGGCATTTCTACCCTGCCCCCTTATCTTGTTTTATACCTTTGTTTCTCTTTTTTGTTGTGACTCGCTTCTACCGAGTCACAAGATTGCTATCAACACTTCCTGGTTTGGAGTGTTGACAGCCAATTACGTTGAAGCTCGTGCACAGGACTTAGGCTCTGCCTAGCTATCAAAACTTTTATTTTTCTAATTTCTCAGCAACTACTTAACGGATTTACACCATTTAAAAAAAAGGTCCCTTTCTGATCCAAGCATTACCTTTTTGCCAAATTTGGGGTAATTCCATTCAGTAGTTTCGGCTCCAGCTTTGCACAAAACTTCCTATGGGAAATTGTTTTTTTGACTCTTATTCTTTGAATTCCACAAAAACTACTGAACGGATTTACACCATTTAAAAAAAGGTCGCTTTCTGAACCAAGCTCTACCTTTCTGCCAAAGTTGGGGTAATTCCGTTCAGCAGTTTGGGCTGTAGATTGTCTCAAAATGTCCTATGGAAATTAACATGGGGAAAACACATTTTGGACCCCCTTTTTTCTCAGCCCCTGCTTGACAAATCACCCCCACACTTCCAGGATAGGAGCTGACCTGGATAGACTTTTTGTGGGGAGAACTTCGCAAAGATTCGTAAAACGACGCCAAAGTTATTAGCAAATCAAAAAATGCTTTTCCTATGGAAACTAGGTTGTAACTATAACTACCTACTGGAAAATCCATAGGTTTCAGGGACGTAATAGTTAGTTGGTCATTTCACTCGTTCAAAAACAGAGAAAATCAAACGTTATAGTTAGTAGAGTTAACTATAACTCACGGACCCACAATGCACTGCTGATGACATCACATATTATATCACTCATGACATGGTCAGTGACATCACTGATGACATCACTGATGACATCCCAAATGACATCACTGATGATATCACTGATGACATCAGCCAGTCATTGTGTGTTTTTGAAAAGTTTAAATATTTTTTATATATGTTAATGCCAAGGTGTATTGAAGAATGAGTTGGTGTATAAGTGGCTGGGTAGAGGATTTAATAGGTGTGTGACTGACTGTATACATTAGTGATTAAATGTCTCTTACTGAATGCATGGGTTAGTGACTAAACTGTGTGAATGTATGTATCAGTCTCTCAGTTGTTGTATAAGCTGCTGCATGGGTTGATGATTAGGTACATGACTGTCTATATGGGTTACTTATTGGTAGCATAGGTATTTGGTTGGGTGGCTCAGTGTTTGTGTGTGTAGGTGGGTAGACGGTGTGTGACTTTCTGCCAACATGCGTGAGTGGCTAATTTACTGGGTTTATGGGTTCAATAGTGCATGTGGAAATAGCTGTTTCGGTGAGTGAGTGAGTGTATCAGTGTGTTGGTGAGTGAATGCATATCTCACTGGTATATGTGTGAATAACTACATATGTCAAAGGGAATATATGTGAGTGTTGGAGTATATAAATGACTCTATGTGATAGTGAGTAATTGTGAGAGTGGCTATATAAATGAGTGTGTGCTTGTGTCAATAATTGTATAAGAGAGTAAGTATATGTTAGTATCTGTATGAATAGATTAGATAGTGAATGTATAACTGTATAGGTGAGTAAACAGCAGTGGTATAGATTATTTACATGACTAGCTAGGTGTGTCAATAATTCTATGGATGACTGACAGTGTATGAGTGTTTGTATAGGTGTATGAGTACATATAATAATGCCGTATTGATGAGTGACTGCATGTAGCAGTTACTGTATGGGTGAATGAATGAATGTGTATGTATAACTAGGAAGTAGTCAGTGAGTATATAGTAACTGCTATTGATTTGTCTATGGTTTAGAAAATGGTAGTCAGTATTTTAGAGTGGGTGTATCAAAGGTTACATTAGGGTATGAAGAGGTGCATCAGATTATCACGTTGATGATGTCATCAGTGATGTCATCATTGTTGTAATTTGAGATGTCATCAGTGATCTCACTGACCAAGTCACGAGTGATGTAATATGTGACATCATCAGAAGTGCATTGCAGGGGCGCCAGTTATAGTTAGCTCTACTAAACTATAACATTCAAATTTCTCTGTTTTTGTACGAGTGATTGACCAACTACCTATAACGTCCCTGAAACCTATGTTTTTTTCGGTGAATTTCAAAGGTTTTTTAAATGCTCATTTCTAACTATAACGTCCCTGAAATCTATGGTTTTCTCAGTGAATTTCAAAGGTTTTGTAAATGCTAATTTCTAACTATAACGTGTGTAAAACCAAAGGTTTTTTAAATGTTAATTTCTAATTATAATGTTCATTAAACCGATAGTTTTTTCAGTGATTTTAAATTATCATTCAATTCTTAACCTGGTTAAAACAGCCGATATCGCCAGTTTTCCAGCAATAGCTCCCACCCAAAATAATTGTCAGAAATGAGAGCAACAACTAACACAAATAATATGCAGAGTAGGCATTCCTGTACAAAAATAACACAAAAACACCACTTCCCGATATTTTCAACGAGCAGCCAAATCTGCGGTGCATTCCAAAAACAGGCTATAAGCTGCGTTAGCAGTAGGAATGTAACATCTACATTTTACTTGTGTAAAGTAGGGTGACTACCTACAGTGTGAAAGGGAGCCCAGCCCAGAATCACATCAGAAGACCAATACATGTCATAGAGCTACTGTTCATGCACCTACGACACCCAAGAAGGCCACAAAACCCACTACCACCACCATCAGGACCTCCCCCCGGACCACCCCCCCACTACCACCAAGGCAGTGCACAACAGGACAGCGGACCTTCCAAAAATGGCATGGCCCCTCAGCCACACAATAGCTGAATGTAGTGAGATGTGGCAACCAAACATGTGTGAAGAACGCAAGTCACCCACCAATAATAATGCACACAATACCAACAGTACAGGGTGACACATTGGTGCTTGCAGCCCGGGTGGCGGCAGCGCTACAACAGGGACACCCGCATCAATTGATTCCTCATACAGCCCAGGATGGAACCATACCCAGAGCTCCAGAGTCATTGTTCGCAGCCTCTCGCAGGACCGTCATACGCCAGGCCAGCCCAATCCGTTTACACATACAGGGAGGGATAACAACACTACATGACCCAGCTTTTCATTGTAGTGATCTGCTGCTCACAGGTCTAGTTGTCAGTATGCCACAGCCACTCCCTGATGGCTGGTTTACACCCACACCACACCCATCAAGCACAGGCATCACAGGACACATGACCCTGCCAATAAAAACGACCGGACACACGTGCTTAATGCCATTTCCATTTCAGACTTGGTGCACCGGATGCACTGCGGCCGCACAGGCACACCGGCACGGAACAGTGAATTTCGGTCCACTGAGGTAGGGGCATTGTAAGTGCTGAGCTCGTGTGCAGCCTGCGATGATGCCCTGTCCCGGTGGTCCGCACAGCTCATATTTTGTGTCCTGCTGGACCGCAGTGTAGGCCTGAGCCATCGAACACTGGAGGCCTACCACCACATGCGTGGCCTCACTGGTCACTGAGTTAGTGGCACCGCAAGTGCTGAGCAGGTGTACAACCTGCGATGATGATGGGTGCACTGGTATGTCCTCTGCCATGCAAGACGCAGCACCAAATGTGAGATCTGTTGGCCTGCAGAGCAGGGCTGCATAATGTGCAGGGTGCCCTGTCCGTGAAAATGTGAGCAGTGAGACCTGGGTGCGCAGGGGCGGGCTGACACCTGTGGGTGGCAGGAGTGGATGGGGTGCAGCAGCCTGGGTGCACAGTGGCGGGACAGCAATTTAGGCATGCACAGTCATATATACTCTTCCATTCCTCATTCTGTACTATGTTTCAGATGTGGGAGCTTGAGGGCTCCACTAGGTCCCGGCACGTGGTTGGAGACACAGCGGTGGCGTAAAGGGGAGCTGTGAGGGTTTTGTCCACAGTGTGGGCACTCAATGTCCCTCCTCATCTCTTCCTTTCTCTCCCTCACACTCTTTCTCTCTCTCTTCCTCTTTCTCACACTGTTTCTCCCTCACTCTCTCTTCCTCTCTGTCTCACTCATTTCTCTCTCTCTTTCTCTCTCCCACTCTTCCTCTGTTTCTCTCTTCCTCTTTCTCACACTCTTTCTCACACTCTTTCTCTCTCTTCTTCTCTCTCACTGTTTCTCTCTCTCTCTTTGTCTCTCTCACTCTTTCTCTCTGTCCTCCTCTCATTCTTTCTTTTAATCTCTCTCTTCCTCTCACTCTCACTGTTTCTCTCTTCCTCTGTTTTCCTCTCACTCTTTCTTTCTTTTTCTCTCTCTCTCTCTCTCTTCCTCTCACTCTTTCATCCTCTCTCTCTTTCCTCTCTCACACTCTTTCTGTCTCTCTCTCTCTCTCTCTCTCGCTCTCTCTCTCACTCTCTCAACTTTGATGGACGCATGACGTACAATCTTATCTTGCTTTTTTCTAACAGGCTGTGAATCATGGATTGACGTCCCCCCAACACAGAACTCCCGCCACTCAGTGCCACCAGAGAGGAACGCGTCTGCAGCCTGCAATGATGCGTGGCCATCCTGACAATCAACACCCAATCTGAATTGTGAGCTCTGCTTTACCTCGAGGTTGCTTCGGCACATGGTGTACCCTCTTACACACACACCGGTGGCGGAAGGTGAGCAGAGAAGCTTGTTTCCACAGCAGCGGGCTGTCACATCTGGGCGGTGGGAGGGGATTGTGTGCAGCAGCCTGGGTGCACAAGCAGACAGACACCTCCAGGCACTGGGAGTGGATGGGTGCAGCAGCCTGGATGTGCAGGAACGAGTAGTCCCCTCCGGGCACTGAGAGGTGGATAAGGTGCAGCAGCCTGGGTGCACAGCAGTGAGCAGACACCTCTGGGCAGTGGGACTGGGTGGGGTACAGCAGCCTGGGTGCACAGGCCGGACAGACACCTCTGGACGACGGGAATCGATGGGGTGCAGCAGCGTGAGTGCACAGGGGCAAAATAAGATTTACGCGTGTGCAGTTTTACTCTTCCTATACTATGTTTCAGATGACTAAACTTGAGGGCTGCAATATGTTCCAGCACGTGGTTGGAGACACACCGGTAGCAGAAAGGTGAACAGTGAAGAATTTTTTCCACATTGTCAACACTCTCCCTCTCCATCTCTTCCTTTCTGTCACTCACACTTTTTCTCTCTCTTATTTTCTATCTCTTCCTTTCTCTCTCTCTTTCTATCTCTTCCCCTCTCTCTCATTCTTTCTTTCTCTCTCTTCTTCTCACTCACTCTTTCTCTCTCTCTTCCTCTCTTTCACACTGTGTCTCTCTTTCTCTCTTCCTTGTATCTCACTCTTTCTCTCTTTTTCTCTCTCACTCTTTCTCTCTTTCTCTGTCTTCCTCCCTCTCTCGTCTTCCTCCCTCTCTCACTCTTTCTTTTTTTCTCTCTCTTCCTCTCTCTCATTCTTTCTCTCTTTCTCTCTTTCCTTTGCTGAACGCATGACGCACCATTTTATCTTTCTTTTTGTCTTGCAGGCTGTGAGTCACAAATTGTGCAGTTCTATGTACTCTGCCATTACTCTTTCTATACTATGTTTCAGATGACTAAACTTGAGGGCTGCATTATTTCCCAGCATGTGGTTGGAGACACACTGTAGACACAAAGGTGAGCTGTGAAGATTTTCTCCTATCCTATATTTAACTGTTAGTTTCTATAAAGAAACCTTGATGGATCTACACAAATGACCGCTTGCTGAATTCATAATTTTGTCTACTTCTCTAAAATGTATAGCTTTCCAGCATCCATTATTGCTTTTATACCCATTTCTACCATTAACTGGAAGGAGATCAAAAGCACAAAAAATACCAAAATAGTCTATTTCCCAGAAAAATGCCAGAACTGTGTAAACAATGTTGGGTGTCTGACAAAAGTCTGGTATACCCTAAAAGCTGGGAAAATGGTGATTTCAGCCCCACAAACCCTTTTTTGTTAACATTTGCAGGGAAAAACCCAGATGCTTTCATTTGCAGCCCGTTTTTCCCATTTTTCCCCCCAAAAACAAACATTTTGCTGTATTTTGGCTCATTTCTGTGACCCCTCCAGGGGAATCCACAAACCCTGAGTACCTTTAGAATCCCCATGATGGTGGAAGAAAAGTACGCAAATTTGACGTGGATACCTTATGTGGTCAAAAAGTTACAGGGGCCTCAGCGCGCACTACCCCAAATAGCCAAAAAAGGGCGTGGCAGAGGAGGGGGAAAAGGCCTGGCTGCGAAGGGGTTAATATATCCGTTCAGCAGTTTGACCTGTAGCCTTGTCTAAATTTTCCTATGGAAAATGCATTGAGAAAACACGTTTTGGATCCCCCCTTGACCAATCACCCCCAAACTTTCAAGATAGGAAGCGAACTACTCACCCCTACTGGTCTGAAGATTCAGGGATTAAACCGTGAGCTCATTGCTGTAAAGTTATGTGCTATGGGCGCTGTAGTATACCTGTGGAAGTAGTGTTAGTTTGCGTTTATATAATACAGGGAGTGGGAAGCGAACTTCTCACCCCTACCGTTCTCAAGACTCATGGATGAAACCATGAACTCATTGCTGTTAATTCATGTGCTCTGTGTAGTATTCCAATGTAAGTCATAGTAGAATGTTAGTACGTAATGCTACTATAATGTAAGTATGTAATGTTAGAATGTTGGGCTGTCATGAGGGGAATCTTGGGGAGTTTGTACATGGTGCTGGAGAAGATGGTTGCCTTGCTGTCTGGTCCTGTTGGTGGCTGTTTAAGCTGTCTTCTTTTCCTGCAACAAATCTACTTATTGGATCCACTGCTGTCTTCCGCTTCACTACATAAATTTGGCGACGAGCGGGAGAAGGTAAAAAGAAGGCAGCACTCATTAAGATTTTGAGCTTATTTGCATTCTGCTGAAGACCCGTTTTCTTGGTGAAGCTGTGTCTACTCATCCCAAAGTCATTGGCTAATCAAACTATGTGATCCTACCTCTGGTAGGATTAATATTTTTTGATTGTGGGCTTCCTCTGCCTCATCACTACACTCTGGTTGCTGCACTACACATGTGCAAGTAGTGTTAGTATGCGTTTATACTAATTATGTAGCTATGCATTAACCAATGCATCATGGCCCTATATAGCGCCACCTCCCAGGCACAGGTCATACAATGTCTCGGGGTGTGCATCCACGGGACATTTATGTTTGCTATTACAGGGCGGGAGCATTGCTTCCACCCTGTGTTAGTAAATTCTTGTTTGCCTCGTTGAAGCGAGAGGAGGAAAACCTCGTATCACTTCAATAAAGCAGATCCGGATGGTAAAAATTGAGAAAAAAAATGAAGCGGGGTCTCATTTGTTCATTTAAATGTGCCCACTAGTGGGTAATGTTCCGGGGTCAATCCTATTATTATATTGCGGGGTCTCTTCAGCACTGGGGACCTTTATCCCACATGTAAATTAGGCACTGGAGGGCACAGAGACGTTTCGCAGACTAGGGGATCGACACCTTCCCGGGTATTCTTTATGAATTGTTCGGGGGGCTTCGAGGCCAACTCCAGACCAGGGATCGGCAACCTCTGGGGCTTTACTTAAATATGCAGGGTGGGCCTCGTCAGTCCATGAAGCCTCTGTGGCCCTAGGCAGTGCCTTATTTGTTCTGTAATCACACAAACAGTACTCATGGTGTTATAAAGTGATACACTCATAGAACCCTTGCCGTTGTAGAATTACCCAGGCTTCATTTATGTAATAGTCTGTTGGTTTATATTTGGTAGGTGCACCGCAAAATTACAAATGTTTTCCCTTATAACCTCCTATCAACTGCCGATTTTCACAATAAATTACAGACAAGTGTTGTCAGAAAAAGGAGACCCATACACTCACTTATTTATTGGTAAAAAAAAATAACTTTTATTAAAACAACACAAATAAATAGAAACATAACATTATTCGAACAACAGTAAAACATGAAAGAAGTGGGTGGGACTCCTCCGGAAGCAGCGTACAAAACCTGCAAGAGATAAAGGAAACATAAGTATGTGTGCCATGTCCAAGTGAAAAAGAAAGGTAGTCAGAATGAAAGGAAGAAAGTGAGAATGGGACAGTGAGCGGGTGGGTGGGAGGGAGAAGGGGAGGGAGAGTCAAAAGAACAGAGGGAGGAGGAGACAGAGGGTCGGCCTACTGCACCCAGCCCTCACTCTTCACCTCCCATCACCCATGTGTCTGGGATGCTGGGGTCCGCGAGAAAGAGCGCGGTCCAGCAAGTCTTTAAAATGAAACAGAGATATGAATGAGGCCAGACATTATATTATTATCTATGGCAACATCGCTTGCCTGCACCTGTGCACTCAGGCTGCTGGACCCCAGGCCCTTTCCCGCACTTTGCTCAAATGCAGCTCCTGAGGACCGAGGCTTCACTGCTCACCTGTCACAACTGGTGTGTCCAATGATGTGCCGGTGCGAGCTCCGACTCCGGGGTGCCTCTCAGGGTGGCACAGCAAGTCTCCGGTCTGAGACAGTGTCTTGATACCACGATGGAAGTCGTCAGAAAGGCCAGAGCATCAGCACCGGTTGAGCACCTGCTGCGTGATTTTACGTGCAGCTAACTCAGTGTCTGAAAAGGGAGAAATAATATAATGGTGGAAACGTCTTAAGGTAAATAAAGGTTTATTTCAAGCTTAAGAGAGAACACCAGTTGAGTGCATCCTTCCTTCTTGAAGTATGATCTACCAACTGTTAGTGGTAATCGTGGTTCAAAGAGGAGTTGGAGTACACGAGAATAGATATGGGTAAATAATAATATGTTATGCCAACGTTCACATACAAAGGAACAGAGCGTATGCTAGAAGCATAATGTGCATGTGCAATGCAGTGGTGCAAGCCTGTGTGCATGTACACTTAGTAGTCAGCTCACTACAGGGCAGCAAAAGCCAACGCCACGGGTCTGTAGGGCAGCGCTGCCCGCTGGCTGAGGCCTACAGTACGGTCCAGCAGGTCCTTAAAATGAGACAGAGATGTGACTGAATGAGGTCAGAGATCACATCATTACGCACGGCAACATCGCTTATTTGCACCTGTGCAGCCAGGCTAATGCACCCCATCCCTCCCGCTGCACCGCGCTCAATTGCAGCCACTGTGCACCCAGGCCCCACTGCTCACCTGCTGTCATTGGTTTGTGTCCAAACACGATGGCCAGCAGGGTTCACAATTCAGATGTAGTTTTGATTGCCAGGATGATGTACACCTCATGGATCCCTTTTTTTATTGCACATTGTGATATGTGAGGTGGATGCGGCCATATCACCTGAAGCAGTGTGGGAGAACTGGGACATGTGGTGGCATCGTTATCCTATTTATACGTACGCAAAGTGGGCTAGGCTTGCGTACGACAGGCCAGCATAGGGGTGTGAATAATTATTCCGGGGACCTGGGCGTTGCTCAGTTCCTGCCTGGCCAGGAAGTGTACTTATGTGTGTGTCCCTGTTCCAGTTTTGACGTCGCACAATCCACAATTTACATTAATGTAGCATGTACCGGGAGGGCGGCAACTATCGCTAATGAGATGCTGTCCGAAAACATTGAATGGACAACATCACATGTTGTTGTCAAGCTTGTGGATATGTGCAGACACGCATGTCAATGGTGTGCGGTATTATTGAAAGTGTTGCTATCGCAAAGCGCACACATGTGAATGCGCTCAGATGGAGGGAGGATCAGCAGTGAGGCTACGTCATACACAGTGATAATGCTCATTACAGTCAAGCAATGCATGTCAAACATGAATCTGAAAGTCTCACATATGACACACTACTATACTGGTAAAGCCTGACAACAGAAAATACTGCAACATTACTCTTTACAGTTTGTCACATGTGATCTAGGACGTGCACTCTGCCCGAGGCTGATGATACCCCTTCGAGCCACCAGTACCCAGGCCGAAAGGCAGCACAATAATGTGCACACACACATCAGGGGCATCGTGTAACACACATTTGTTTTTTGATGTAACGTTTCAGATGCATGGCTATCACACGTGGAAGGCTACTGTACAGAGCATAATTATTGATCAAGATGATCGTTGCATGCTGTGTGAACATTAAGATATGTGAACACAGCAAAAAATGTTCAAAAAAGCTCTGTAAGCAGAAGATGTGTCTCATCAAAGGGTGTAGAGAGATTGACTAAAATGGGTGGGGTCCTCCAACTGTTACAATGGGAAATGTTATCAACCAATCAAAAGCTTTTTTTTAAGGTCACATGGCAATCGTGCACCAAGCGCGCAAGGATGACGTACCCGACGCGATTTTGAGAAAATATATTTACCATAATATAAGTTTATTACAGTTAGAAATATATAAATGTGGAAAATATTTTAGATTATCGCTTGCTCTCATATACACTTTAAACTTATATAGATATAGTTTTGAGACATAAAAAAAATAAATGAGGGAATGGCATACCCGGCGCGAAACGATACGTCTATGACATAACACAGGGCCTAGCAGCATGCACTCGTCGCATATGGAACGCGCAGCCGGCGCAACCCTATACGTAGATGAAATACCGCGCATATCGGTACAAGGCAGCCGTCGCATACCAAACTAGGAGCTGGCGTGACCTTATACGTATATGATGTTAGACGGGACATGGTGCTACGAAGCCATCGGATACGAAATGCGCATCCTTAACGAGTTTTGCAATATCGCGGATAGGATTCGCGTGGTGATGGAGCTTGGTACACTACCAGTATGGGAGTCTAGTTTTCTAAAAAAATACAAATATATGTACATGCTTTTTTTTAAAGATATAATAAACTTACATAATTTTTCAAATAAAAAAAAAAAAGGATAATAGAGTTCCAAAATATTACAAAAAAATAGAAAAAATATAGGTTTCATATATTTAAATAAGAAATTAACATTTAAAAAACCTTTGAAATTCACTGAAAAAACCATAGGTTTTACAGATGTTAAAGTTAGGAATTAGAATTTAAAAAAACCTTAGAAATTCATGGAAAAAAACATAGGTTTCAGGGACGTTATAGTTAGTTGGACATTTGACTTATATAAAACCATAGAAATTCGCCCATTATAGTTAGTTGAGCTAACTATAACTCGTGCGCCCGCAATGCAGTGGTGATGACGTCACATATTACATCATTCATAACATGGTCAGTGACATCACTGATGACATCACTGATGACATCTCAAATGACATCACTGATGACATCACTGATGACATCATCCAGTGAATGTGTGTTTCTTGTGTGTTTTTATGATGCTCCGGCGATTCAGTCCTCTTAATCATATTTATGATGCGATGCAAAGTTACCCTGCATGACCTTGCATTACCTCACTTTAAGAAGGTGTTACAAGGGCATTGCGGTGAGTTTTCGACACACAACACCAATGGGTTTTGACACATTACCGGATTTAAAAGGATCTGTAAACCTGGGAATGTATCAAAACTGTGCGTCTCCCCACAGTAGGTGCTATGAGGAGAAACAACTTTACTTCTCCTCAATTTTACCTCTTTGTTTGTATGATGCATTCTGCATCACACATAGAAAGAGGAAAATGCCTCCATTGATTGTTTTTGAGGAGGAAGGTGTTCCTCCCTGCACACAAACTATTGTGGCAACAACGCAGATACCCTTGCACCATGGTGCCAGGATGCCTATGTTGGTGTTAGGCACCAAATTTGTACACTGGTGCAGGTAGAAAGGACAGAAATGCACCTTATTTCATTAATATGGTGCATTCCTGCCCTTTCCTTTTGATGCAGTGCAGAGCTGCGAGAAACCTTGTGGCGCTGCTCTGCACCAAAAATTTGTGAATGTGGCCCTCAGTATTTAACACACCGAATTCTGCATGTTTTGCCTTTACACAGGCCCTTTCCTACTATCAATTTCACACGTTTGGCCTGATAAAATTCAACAGGGAAAAACTCTGAGGGTGTGATAATTATCACGCAATTTGTATTAGGACTCGTCTATTAGTAAGTTTGCACAAGGATCAGAATTTAGGCCGTCAATGTATTCTTTCAATAATAAGTAATAGTCATGTTCCCTTTGTGATTTGTTTCTATTTGTTCCAATATTCAATATTCATAAAGTGAGGTGACTAAGACGTGAGTCAATGGCAAAAATATGACCTTTCATGGAGGCGATCTATTTTTCTTTTTTGACTAACAAGAATAAATGATTCCCTTTTCTCTGTATTAAGCTTCATTGTGAAATGAAGTGTTTCAATAGCAAGTATGAGCCAAATATGGCTCAAGGCCACGTTTTGCTATACTTAACAATTTCAAAAAGAGAAACAGCCAGGGAATATTTTGTTTAACCGTGACAGGGTTAGGATACAAGAGGTGCCATACATTTCATGGTGCTGAATGGCTGATTCAATTTCATAGTCTTGTAATGGAATTCTGTAAGATTGCGCAGTGTTATAAAATATAACAGAATGACTTCCTACACAGTAAGCCCGTGTCTATTGGTTTATGACACCAGTACTGCGAACTTTGGGAAATAAAGCTTAGTCCTTGATCAGGAGATCTTTTAAACCTGATTTGTAAAGGACAGTATACTTTGCGAGAATTGGAAATACAGACTAAAGAAGTGTTGCGATGCCTTTGCTGACAGTGGGAAATTAGAATCCTACATGCCTGTATCATTAATGTTTCAAACAAATATTTCATAAATGTAAAATGCAAGATTTTGCAGGTGATGCTTTATTCCGAGTTGTAAACTATGATAAGAACAATCTTGATATGTGAAAAGGATTATGTAATATTGTTTAATGTAATGAAAAACTGTGCTTTTGAAAGTTTGGAAGAAAAGTGTACAGCAAACTCAATGAAATGATAAAAATAAATGTCAGATAACTTACAGCTTCAAGCACAATCTGCTCTGTAAAATATTTTATTTAGTTCCGCTTTTCACTCTGAGCTCCACTCATTGGATACAGACAGCCAACTTATTTTCCAACCATGAAACATAGGCCAGTCAAAGACTGAAGTGAGGTGTGTTCAATAACCAAACACTTGCGGGTGACAATCACAGCCACAGTTGACAAGTTATTCATTCAGCACTACCTATAGCACATGTTTTTATTTTTTCAAATAAAACTAAAATATTTTCAGTATAAACATACAAAGTATAGCAATTGAAAAATCTCTGATTTTAATATGGCCTTCATGCAGTTTTCAAGCTTTTGTAATTTTTCTGTAAAAGTCTTTATGAAAGCTAACGAACTCACAAACATTTTTAGAAATACAATGGAAGCTGAAACCATTATTATAAATTCAAAAATGTTTTACCGAATGTATCAAAAAAAGGTAGCATTGTTGTGGTGTTTCTGGGTGATACAAAACAGCGAGTGTTTGCTTCCCCATTGTTTAGTTGCCTGAATTAAAAGCCTTTGGGGCAGATTTATGTTTCCTGGCGCATCCCTGCAAATCAGCAAGGATGCGCCAGGAATGATGCGTCACGCAAGTTTACCCTTGCGCCACACATGATGCGCCGCATTTACAATGCGGCGCATCATGGCGCAGGAATAAACAGATGCGTGACGCATCCAATGGCGTAAGGTTGGCGCAGTGCTTCAGTTGCGTCGCAAGCGCGACGCAACTCCAGCACTCTTCCAACCTACCCTATCCCTAACATGGTGCGTCAAGCCTTACGCCTGCTTCAAGCAGGCGCAGGGTTTTGGCGCATCAGCGTTGGGAAAGTGACTCAGTCAAATCTTATAGATTTGACTGAGTCACTTTTCAGGGGCGTTCGTACGATGGAACGCCCCCCCCTCTGTCGACACGCCCACGTGAAACCTGACGCAGGTTTTACGTGGCGCAGGGCTTTACATCGTGACGCATCTCCATAGATGCGTCACGATGTAAATATGGCGCAACGTGGTGCAGGGTTTACACCGCCGCTGCGTCACAAAAGTGACGCAACGGCGGCGTAAAAGTGGCGCATCTCCAATATAGATCTGCCCCTTTGTTTTTTTCTTAAAAGTGTGTATGAAATACGAATGAAACTTTTTTGACTTCTTGTTCCCAAGTTGAGTAAGGGCCATATTTATGAGCCCAGCTGTGTTGCTCTTGCATCACTCAACGTGGTGTAAGAGCTGCACAACTCAAATATGAGATGCATGAAGTTACGCAAGGCCACTTTGTGTGGCCCTAATTGGCTTCCTAAATCTAGAGTAAAACAGCATAGCACAAATCACTGTGTTGCATTACTTTGCCTTGGTAAGGCTTTCCATGGGTGTTGTGTTCCCACACAACTCCCATGGTTTTTGACACATTACCAGATGTACCAAAAGTGGCAGACCTAGGAATGCACCAAAAAGATACACCTTTTCCGGGGAGGAGTAACAAGAAGAATTATCTTTATTTCTTTTTGTTACTTTCTCTTTCTATGTGCGCTGAATTCTGTAGCACACATAGGAAGAGGACTATGCCTCTCAGGAATGTTTGCCTTCCTGCACAAAAACAATTATGCATGCAACGCAGGCACCCTTGCACCATGAAGGGTACCTGTGTTGGCGTTAAGCAACCCATTGTGTACCAGCGCTGGGGAAAGGACAGGAATATTCCATATTGGAATTAATATGGCGCATTCATGCCCTTTACATGTAACACAGCGCAACAAGGTGACTTGCTGAACTGCATTGTGAAACAATCTCATAACTATGTCCCCAAGTAATACATATTTGTTTTTCCAGTTCAACAGTTTTCTCTAGTCTTAAGGTTTCTTGTAATGGTAAATCTATAGTGCATAGGTTTATAAAAAACTTCATCCTCATGGTCTCATGGCACTTACCATATATATTTGCAACCAAAATTAATTTATATTGATCATCGAATTTTGTAAGAAATGTACACCTACACAAACTACAGAAATACATCATTGGCTTTAGCATTTAATTGCTTTTTTAAAGCTAAAACTAAACTAAAACTCTATGGATGAGTGGCAGTGTGTAACCAGATGTATAGGTGTATGAGTACATATGATGAGTGAGTACATGTATGAGTGACTATATAGGGACTGATAGTGAATGAGTGGATGTGTGTGTAGATCTTGTAATTACTGAATAGGTGTGTTGTAACTGGTATTGGTATGTCCATTGGTTAGAAAATGTTAGTTTGTATTTTTGAGTGTGTATATCAAAGGTAATATTAGGGTGAGAGGAGGTCTGCCACTCTATCACAAGGGTGATGTCATCAGTGATGCCATCAGTGATGTCATTTGAGATGTCATCAGTGATGTCATGAGTAATGTCACGAGTGATGTAATATGTGACGTCATCAGCAGTGCATTGCGGGCTAACTATAACGCCCCTGAAACTATGTTTTTTTCAGTGAATATATATATATATATATATATATATATATATATATATATATATATATATATATATATATATATATATCTACTGGCGGTCGCCAGTAGATAGTTATAGTTAGGACCTATTTTCAATAGGAAATCTGCAACATTCTATTCCCAATAAGTCTGGCGCTGGTTGACGAATCCTCGCGAAATTTTCCAAACTTTTGGCCAGCTCCGCTCCGCTCCTACCCTGAAAGTTTTGTGGTGATTCGTCAAGCGGGGGCCGAGAAAAAAGGGGGGTCCCAAAACGGATTTTCCCCATGCAATTTCCCATAGGATCTGTAGTCGCAGCTACAGCCCGAACCGCTGAACGGAATGACACCAAATTTGGCAAAGAGGTAGTCCTCAGTTCAGACTCATGCCTTTTGCATAAATGGTGTGAATCTGTTCAGTAGTTCCTGAGAAAATTAGAGTTAAAAGTACATAAATATCTATGGCCGCGGAGGATCCGCCGACCATACACGCACCGTACGCGCACCCTCCCCGAACCGAGCGCGCACCCTCCCGATCGCGCGCTGAATGCTAATTGGCTGTCGAGTGTCTCTCTACATTCGAAACCAGGAACTGTTGGCGGCCATTTTCTGCCTCGGTAGAAGTGAGGCTGAAGAGGCAAGGGGAAAAAGTGTGTAAAACATGTAAAGGGGGCAGAGTGGAAATACTCTGACCCTCTAGAGGTGCTTAGGGGGTGCCAGAAGGACCCCTGGGGCCCCCCTTTTTTTAAAAAAAAAACGGCAAAATGCGCGCACGGTGCACGCATCCTATCACGTTGGATGCACGGATTCTCTCGCGGTGAGTTCGCGGATCCAAGGGAAAAAAAATGACATTGTTGGGAGATAAAGATTAAGCTTAAGTGAGCCGTTGTGTTCATTGAGAGTTTTTGGTACTTATAAGTAAGTACCTATACAGAGTCTAAAGTTGTTGAGAAAAACTCTGTTTCCTTCATCAGTAAAGTGTACTCCATCTCTCCTATACATCTCTTGCATATGAAAGCGCAGATTGTTATTGTAAATGGACCCCATTCTGTAGTCTCGGAGAAAAGCAGAAACAGATTTATTCACATGTTTCCTAGCTTTCTCAATCTGTGGACAAAAATGATCGGACCAGTTCCATTTCTGCCTTTGGCATATGTTAGAATACACAAAGGCAGTTTTAGGGAAAAGTGAAATCAGTTCTGCAAAGGTGTCCTTCATAAGCATTTCCAGACCTACCCCAGTCAAAGCGCCTAGGTCATTGCCACCACAGTGCACTATTATGAGGTCAGAGTGTTGGATTTGCATGAAGGATTTCACCAATGGCATCAATTGGTGCCACTTTAACCCTCTCTGACCAATCCATTTAATGTCTACATTTGGCAAACCTAGGTCTTTGTGAATGCCTTTGCTTTCTGCATACCTTTGGCTCCAGAAAATGTAGCTGTGTCCCACAATCCACACGGTAAGCATCTTGTAAGGAGGTCTGGATGCACTCAGATGGTCTCTGTAAATGAAATGGCAGTTTGGAAAGTAAGATGTTTCTAAAATGGTGGCTAAGATGCAATTTTGTAAAAAGACAAGAAATCATTGGTTGTTTGACAACCTTCTACACTGAAAGGTAGGGTGCATATTTCTGTTTTTTAAACGCATGATTCTTATTGGTTAACAAAAACTGATTGTAAGGAACATTATATATGATAAACTGATATGTTGAGACGTCAAGCACACTTTCTGTTTTGATTAGCAACATTGTGTGTGCTGAACTTGTGACCTGTGTGCTCAGTACAGTGTTCCATGACCTGTTTCTATGGTAACGGGCAGCGGGCAGATTGGGGGAAGGGTTGAAGTTTATGTCATTTGGAAGGGTTGACATGTTTAACCAATAGAAATGTGTGTTTGCTTTTGAATTTATGTGGGAAGGAATGTGATTTGATGTTTACATGTATATGTGTGGAAAATAAGAGGGAAACGTTGCCATTCTTTGGTTCTGCTGACAGGTGCATAGTGCAGAGATTCTGTATAAGAAAATCTGGTGTATGACTGATATCTGGTGTGTGACTGATATACTTCTTAATCTACAAAACATCTTGAAAGGTGAGTTATTTAATTGTGAGGGGATGTATGTAGACTATTTTTATTTTAATCAGACTAATGTATTTCTTCTGCTAAAGTGTAGGGTTTACTTTTTTTTCTCCACAATCTTATTGACAGTGTGTGTGCATGTGATAAGGATTTGTTTTTTTCATGTGTTTGTAGACAGATAACTATGCAGTTTTTATATTTTGGTAGAATTAGAAAACAGTCATTGTTTATGAATTTGTGAAATGAGTTATGTTTCTGCAGTAAAATGTAGTACTCCTTGTAGATGAAGAAATGTGTTTTGGTATAGTGCAAGGGATAGTGTTGTTTGTCTAGAATCACACAGAGAGCCTGTGTGCATTTGGGAACCACTGTGAGAGAAGCATTTAGTAACATATTGTATTTGCTGACAGATAACTCTTTTAAAACCTGTCATGTTGTCAAGTTT
Source organism: Triturus cristatus (assembly GCF_964204655.1). Lineage (NCBI taxonomy): Eukaryota > Metazoa > Chordata > Amphibia > Caudata > Salamandridae > Triturus > Triturus cristatus. The sequence goes on along the minus strand of NC_140587.1, from coordinate 342,673,683 downwards.
TAGTAGCATTAGAAGCCAGTCTTTGCTTATGCGTTGATTAAAGGACTCAGGCTTTGACACAAAAGTGCACTTTTGAAATATGCACATTGTGTGCAGTTCCTTTACCACTTCCATAGTAGTAAATACGTTTTGGTAAACTCCTAGGGATAGTGGTTGTTGTCTAGAATCACACTGTGAGTGTGTGTGCATTTGGGAACCACTGTGAGAGAAGTGTTTGGTAACATCGTGTATTTGCTGACAGATAACTGTTTTAAAACATGTCATGTTGTCAAGTTTTAGTAGCATTAGAAGACAGTTATGGCTTATGCTTTCATTAAATGAGTCATGTATTGACAGTGAAGTGTAGTCGTGAAATATGTAGATTGTGTGCAGTTCCCTTACCACTTCCACTGTAGTGAATGAGTTTTGGTAAACTCCTAGGGATAACTCTTTTAAAACCTGTCATGTTGTCAAGTTTTAGTAGCATTAGAAGCCAGTCTTTGCTTATGCGTTGATTAAAGGACTCAGGCTTTGACACAAAAGTGCACTTTTGAAATATGCACATTGTGTGCAGTTCCTTTACCACTTCCATAGTAGTAAATACGTTTTGGTAAACTCCTAGGGATAGTGGTTGTTGTCTAGAATCACACTGTGAGTCTGTGTGCATTTGGGAACCACTGTGAGAGAAGCATTTGGTAACATTGTGTATTTGGTGGCAGATAAGTGTTTTAAAACCTGTCATGTTGTCAAGTTTTAGTAGCATTAGAAGCCAGTGTTTGCTTATGCATTGATAAAATTAGTCATGCTTTGACACTAAAGTACAGTACCATGTAGTATTGTCTTCACTGCACCAGAACTGAAAATTTAAAAGTTTTACCCAGGCACTGTCCTAGAAGTTGTCTGATGATTTAGTCAGTTTCTAAGTACTTAGGTTGTGAACCATTCATTACCAAATAGACTGCTTCAATTGTCTATGCAGTATGCATGTAGTTCTCTAACCACCTACACAGTTGTTTTTCACACCTTCAATTCCCTAGTCAGTATCCACACACTTCCAGGAAACACCCTGTCACTCCCATTGCAGTCCTCTAGTGACCCATTCAGCACCATGTACTAATCCATTCACTGTGCCAAAACCCAAACACTTATAAATGCACCAAGACACTCTCTTTCCAGTACTCTAATGATTCAGTCACTGCCTAAGTATTCCTGCACTGAGCCAGGCCTTAGCACATGGACTGCGTCAAACCCCAATGCACTATGCATGCAGTCTTCTAACCAGCTAGACACTTGTCTTTTACACTTTCAATTCCCTAGTCAGTATCCATATAGTCCAGCAAATATCGTGTCACTCCCTTTGCACTCTTCTAGTGACCCATTCAGTACCAAGTACTAATCCATTCCCTGCGCCAAAAGCCTACCACTTATAAATTCATCCAGGCACTCTCCTTGCTGTAGTCTAATCATTCAGTCAGTACCCAAGTACTCATGCAGTGAGCCAGGCCTTAGCACATGGACTGCTTTAAATGCCTATCCAGTATGCATTCAGTCCTCTAATCAGCTACACAGTTGTCTTTCACACCTTCAATTCCCCAGTTAGTATTCATGCACTTCTAGCAAACACCCTGTTACTCACCCAGTGTGTCTCCTTTTAGTACTGTAATCATTCAGTCAGTTAGCATGTAGTCTTTTAGTGAGGTAGGCTTTAGGGCATGAACTGCTTCAAAGTAGTCTGCACTATGTATGTAGTGTTTTAATCATCATCACACTTGTGGTTCAGGGCTATAGTTTCTTAGTCAGTTTTTATATGAAATGTGTTTGTACAGTAATGGAATACTGTAAATTTGAAAGTTATTAATATACATTTATTTGTGATTCTTTTTTGCAGATACTGTTTTTCAACGTTAAAATAGAGAAATTATGCCAGAAAAAAAGGAGGATTACTTGAAGAAACATCAACCACAAGTATTGAATGAACAAGATAATGTGGCTAAAAGGAAAAAATCTTCTGGTAAGATCACGAAGCAATTTATTAAAAATGTTTGTAGGAGCAAACAGAATGTAGAGAATGCTGCAACTTCAGAGAATTTTTTAAGTAAGAAAAAAAATCAAAATAAGAGGAAAAGTAAAAAAGCAAATGTTCAGTCAATGGAGATAAAGTATGGTAAAAGAAGACAAAATCAGTATAAGGAATTACGCAAACAAATATTTTACAAGAGAATAGTTCATAATTTGCTGAAAGATGTGAAGAAATATAAAAAGAGAGCTTTATTTTATAAAAAGAAGAAGCATATTGAAAGCATCGTGGAAAAGGCTTTTGAAGTAAAACGGAAACTGTTTATTTTAGTGTTAAACAGAATTCGATCACTAGATAAACCAATATATGTAATGAAGGCCAAAAGTAGGAGGAAAAGAGTTATTAATAAAAAAAAATGTGATTTTTTTGGGGGAGAATGGAAACACAGTTCTAGTTCAGAGCCTTTTTTTAATGAAGAGAGTTATTCACTGAGTGAAAAATTATTGTATGCAGTTGACACCAGTGGTAGAGTTTATGAGGTTAGTGATGGTTGTCCAATGGAGAAAGAGAAAATGGTTGAAAGAAATGCAGAAGAAGTGATAGCTGATGAAGTTTTAGCTAAAAACCCTGTGTACACTTAAGATTGCAGTAGTGTTTGTAGTGTACGACAGGAATCTATTGAAAAATGATGTTGTTTTTTACGAGCCTATAATAAAAAAAGTGTAAAACAAAAGATTAAGCTGTTGCAAGGACTAGACCCCTGCAGAGTGAGAAAACATACTGGTTTGCAAGGTCATTCTCTGGCTTGTCTTTCTAGGAAAGTTTGTGAAAGTGTTTTTCAACATTTCAGAATGCTGGCAGTACATCGTACTCAAATGCGGAAGTTAGTGAGAAGGTTATATTATGCAAAAAGTCCAGCACTAAAGTTAAGTGAGTTGAACAGTGCTCTTTTACGTGGGTCAGTTTCAGATGTGAAGCAGGTCTGTGGGGATATTGAGTTTTGTTACTTTGGGCCTCTGACACATTAGTAGAACAAAATGTTGAAGACAATGTAGAACCTGTAATTACAGAAAATTTTGAGGATGAAATCCCAAAGTTTAAGGTAATTTCAGGTGAAAGACCAAATGTTTCTTGTATTTGTTGTCGGGGAAGTCACTATAAAAATCAGACTAGGGGTGTCAATCTGTATTTAAAAAGTGAAATAGAAGATAATGATAAGTGGATGGAATTTGCAACTTATTTGTTGGTAGAGGATTGTTTTGATTTGGGATGTGAGCAGCGCAATTGCAAATATTGTTATAACAAATTAGATGAGAATAAAATGCCTGCTAGAGCTGTTCATAATAATCTAGAGTTGGTTGCTATTCCTCCAGAGCTGATAGATTTAAATACGTATGAATCTATTCTGATACAATGTGTTCACCCGTTTCAGGCTCTTGTTCGTATGGAGCCCAAAACAAGTAAAATACCTCCATCAGAGTTGCAAAGAGGATTGAAAGGAAGAGTTGTGTATTTACCATTAGATTTAAGGAAAAATATTGAAACTATTGGTGTAGATCATGCAGAAAATGAGCCACTAGTCATTCTTGTTAATGGTGTTCCTACTAAGAATAAGGAAATCTGGCAAGAGTTAGTGGATGTTAGAAAAGTGCAAAAGGCATCATTGTATCTATCAAAAAATAATGAGTACTATAGAAATATGTTTGTTGGAGAAGAAGAAATAGATTTAGCAGAAGATAGTGAAACGGGGGCGTGGCTTGGCGCCCGCGGATGATGGCGGCGTCCGACTTAGGCTCCGAGGCAGTACCGAGAGACCAGCCGGTTCCCGCTTTCGAAGCACAGAAGAACACAGTTGAAGATGCGTCGGAATCTGTCCTGACTTCGCTGGTATCAATGGAGATCCTCACTTCTTTCCGCGATGCTACAAATGCCGCCTGTAAGTTCTGACAGGCTTTTTTTCCACGGTGACGGCCGCCATTTTAGACTCCCTGAATGACACGCGTTACATTACTGATGTCGCGCTGTTATTTAACTGTTGGTGCAGGACTTTCACTTTTCAACTTTACCGATGTTGTGGCACTAAACACTGGCGCTTGCACGTTTGACACCCAGCAGGTGCTATATACTATTTTTCGAGTGAGTCGTTTCCTTGCGGACCCTCAACTTGAATTACAGTTATAACATTTTTTGACCCCGCCTGCTGTGACCGCGTCATATTTACAACATTGTGGTGCATCTTACATAGGTGGCTATTTTGCAAATGACTATGACCCGCGCTTGTTTTCACCACACACTTTCTCCTTCCAGTCTTTATTTTAGACACTAGGAGTGCGCGGGGAGTTACACTCTGGTGTCTTTTCAACAACTCAAGGAAGTAATCCCATCGCACTCTGCAGCTAAGAAACACTCATATAAGGTTTTACTTGGTTGTTCCAGAACCCTTCAGGAGGCTTCACAGAAGTTTGACCGGGATTGCTGCTCAGAAGGAGGTTATGTGGTACTGCGCATGGACCCTATGTACAAGTAACCATACAGTGTCTTTTGTCGTTTATGGTCAACTCCACTAGTTGTTTGGTCCTTGTATACTATCATTTCGAGACAGCACTGACCAGAATATATTCCTCTCTATAGCGCCCTGGTGACAACACCACTCAAGTTGTCTGAAGTTGGATGTGCTACCTCACATTGTGCTTAGCCACCCTTATTCGCCTGCTGTGCCACGTCTGGTGTTCTCCACACTTTGATCTTTTGCACTTGGCTGGGCTACTAATCTCACGGATTGTTGCATGGGCAGACTCAAGCCAATGTCGCATTTGCCGCGCTCGACCAAACCACGCATTGTGAAGAATTCCAAGGTTTTTTCTGCCTTCTCGCAATTGGAGGACTATCTTACCTCATCTGAAATGAAATGAAATGAAAAATTATATTTATATAGCGCATAGACTACCCGGAGGCCTCGCAGCGCTTTAATTGATCACTGTGGCGGGCCGCAGGGTGAGATTAGCACGTTTTTGCAAACAGGTGGGTTTTCAAAGCTTTCCTAAAAGCCAGCCGGTTATTATTTTCTCTGTGGGCTAAGGGGAGGGAGTTCCAAAGTCTCGCAGCAGTATGGGAGAAGGAACGGCCGCCCCAACGTGCTTTGTTGATTTTAGAAGTGGTAACTAGGTGCAATGATCCCGAGCGAAGGGCTCTGGATGGAGCGTAGGGCACAACTAAGGGGGACAGGATGGCAGGGCCTGTTTGATGGAAAGATTTGTGCACAATGCACATAGCCTTAAACTGTGCTCTAGCAGCCATCGGGAGCCAGTGCAATTCTTTTAGAGCTTTCTTGGCTGACTGCCAGCGGGGGATGTTGAATATTAATCGGGCGGCGCAGTTTTGCGTGACTTGGAGCCTGTTGGTCACTGAAGCCGGGGCACCCAGATATAGCGCGTTTCCATAGTCCAGGCGGGAGAGTATCAGGGCCTGAACCATGATTCTCCTCACCTGGAAAGGAAGCAGAGGGAGTACTTTGCGGAGCATTTTCATTAGGCCGACACACGTGGAGGCAGTTTTGGTAGCCTGGACCGAGAAGTCCAGCGCTTTATCGAGCCAGATTCCCAGACTCTTTATCTGCGGTTTGGGAGGGGGGGGAGCACCAAGGCAGGTGGGCCAAATTGATGTCAAAATGGTCGGAGAAGGGTTACCCAATAGCATAATCTCTGTCTTCTCCCCGTTAAGTTTAAGACAGGACGATTGTATCCACTTAGCAACGGCCTCTAGACAGAGGCCCAGGGTGTTGGACGGCTCCTCAGTGTGGTCCAGAGAGACCACCAACTGGGTGTCGTCCGCGTAGGTGACAATACGCACGCCAAAGGGCTGGACTATCTCCGCTAGAGGTCGCATATAGACATTAAAAAGTGTGGGGCTCAGGGAGGAGCCCTGAGGACCCCCACATCTAAGTGGTTGCTTAGGGGAGACTGCTTTGCCCTCAAACACCTGGAAGAAGCGCTCGTCCAGGAAGGAGGTCAGCCACTCCAGGGCCACGCCCGACACGCCCATGCCTTTCAGACGGTGTAGCAGTGTGGCATGGTTGACAGTGTCGAACGCGGCACTGAGGTCGAGTAGTATGATGGCTGCTTTTCCTCCCCGGTCCAGCACCAATCTAGTTTCTTCCGTCACTGCTAGGAGAGCAGTTTCAGTTCCATGCTGCGGGCGGAAACCCGTCTGAGAGGCGCATAGCAGACTATTTGATTCTAAGTAGTCCACTAAGATATTATTGATGTGCCTTTCAAGCAGTTTGCTCATCCAGGGAAGTAGGGAAATGGGGCGGAAATTGGCCAAGTTGTTCTGGTCCAAGGTGGGTTTTTTCAAAAGGGCCCTAACCATCGCACATTTCCATGGTGCTGGGACGGAGTTAGAGGAGATGGAAGCATTAAGGACATCCAGAATGACAGGGCGGATGATGTCCATCACCTTATTGAGAGTTTGCGGGGGTGCTGGGTCATTGGGGGATCCCGAGATGACTTTAAGAAGCATTCTGTCTAAAGTGTCGGAATCTAGGAGGGGGAATTCATCCAGTGAGCTGGGGGCTAAGAAGTCAGAATCTGTAGTGGTGGTGTGGTCCATGTCACCACTGCCAGTAGAAAATGAAGAATAGATGGCCTCGATCTTCTGGGAGAAGAAAGTGGCTAAATTATTGCAACGGGTTTGTGCGCCGTCAGGTGACAGACGCTCGGCTGGAGGGGGAGAAATTAAAGATTTGGCTATTTTAAAAATTTCTTTGGGGGAGTTTGCAGCTAGGTTGATTTTGGCTTCATAGAAATGGGCTTGCACAGATTTTATTTGATTTTTATAGAGCTTTATTGCGGCTCTATACTCAACTTGCTTTGATTGTGAGTAATCTTGTCTCCAGGCTCTCTCTAGTTTACGGCAAGATTGCTTCATAGTCCTGAGAGTCGGGGAGTACCAGGGGGCCACTTTGGCTCTGTTTATTAAGTGCAAAGATTCCTCTGGTAGGACTAGGTCAAGGGAACTGGAGATCCAGTTATCAAAATTGACAATGGCTGTATTGGGATTGGTCACATTTGGGGGTAGGTGTTCTATAAGAGCCAGTTTCCACTTAGAAAGTGGGAGGGAGGCCCATTTTCTTCCCCGCTGCTTATTGTGATTTTGTGAGATGGGGGGGAGCAAGTGGACCATGTAAAAGGAACTAAAAAATGATCGGTCCAGGATAGTGGTACTGGAGCCTCGACGGTTAAGCTATCTAGATTGCTGTAGATGTGATCTAGGAGATGTCCCTTAACATGCGTTGATTGAAAGCCTTTCTGAGCCAGGTCAATGGACTGAAAGTTTGTTCGAAGACTATTGGCTGTTGAATCAAGTGGCTCATCTAGGTGTAAATTAAGATCGCCCAGCAGGGTGAAATTTGCCGAGGTGAGCACTAGGTTGGCAGCTAAATCCGTCATGTTAGTGATAAAGTTGTTGAGGGTGCCAGGTGGTCGATAGACTAGGATACCGGAGAAAGTAGTGGATGGGGAGAACTCAAGAGTGAAATGTAGGTTCTCACAGGCTGGCATGGGGGAGGGAGTGATGCGGCATCTAAAGTTGTCCCTATAGATAATAGCCAGCCCTCCACCTCTGCCAGTCTTGCGATCCAAATGTTTAATAGTATAGCCTTGGGGGGTGGCCCATGCTATTGCAGGATCAGTTTCTAGCTGAAGCCATGTCTCTGTTAGAAAGAGGGCGTCTGGATTGAGCTCCTCTATCAGCATGGCCAGTTCAGTATGGTGTTTGGGCAGGGAACGGCAGTTAAGAAGGAACATCCTCCATTTCTGCTTGGAGGGATTTTTCACAACATTTGGAGTAGTTATGCCCCAATCACAAGTTTTGCAGTGGGCCTTCGGTTGTAAGGGAAGGACTGAATGCAAACATAGTGGGTTGACCGAAGGACGCAATGCATATAGTGAGGAAGTGCTGTATGTGAGGAGATTTCCTACCATGATGACAGCTGGGTCCGGTAACTGGAAGCGTCTGGACACGGACTGGCGCAGACAGGCTTCTCTTTGGCGCCTCTTCGGCGCGTCTAAGGCGCTACCGCTGCGCGTGCCGCTGCGCGGGGCGAAGGAAGTTAATATAGATTGGGCTCAGGGAACACTGGAGCGTCAACCCACTAAAATGGCCGCCAAGAAATGGCACTACCAGGAAGTAGGAGCGCTCTGTTCTCCCTCCACAACAATCAGCCCGAGTAGCTGCGGTGGACCGGGGAGTCAGTGCACAATTCGAATCACATTAGCAACAGCAGTTTGCATGTAAAAACGATTTTCTCTTTTTAAGAAAACAATTTTCTCCTTTTAAAAAAAAACGATTTTCTCTTTTTAAAAAACGATTTTCTCTTTTCAAAAAACGATTTTCTCTTTTTAAAAAATCGATTTTCTCTTTTTAAAAAAACGATTTTCTCTTTTCAAAAAACGATTTTCTCTTTTTAAAAAAACGATTTTCTCTTTTTAAAAAAACACATTCAACAGAACAGCAAAGGTGCTATCACCTAGAGCGCTGGCGCAGGAGTGATCAGTTCATCTGCTTCGGACACACCAATGGATCCTTCCAGATCTACGCAGGACCCCTCTAAATCCAATACGAAACGGCTCAAGTCAAATTCTCTCTCACCTCCAAAGCATCCGGGGCCAGTATCCATGGAATTATTGTTAGAAGAAATAAGATCCCTGCGTCCTTTTATGGAAGAGACCAACCTCAAGCTTCAAGTCCTTACAGAAAACTGGTCACAAATGGAAACAAGAGTTACTTCAATCGAAAATTCTGTTCAGTCATTCCAAGAGACATCCTTTGTTGTCTCAAACTTGAAATCCCAAGTTTCGGACCTACAGCAACATGTGGAGCAGTTGGAAAACAGAAACAGGCGCAATAACCTTCGTATTTACGGCCTAGTCGAAGGAACGGAGGGGTCTGACCCAATCGCTTTCTTCAAGTCGTTCTTTCCCAAGATCCTGCATTTGCCACAGGACAAACCCCTCAACATCCAACGTGCCCATCAACTGGGTCGGCCGCCCTCCTCTGCTTCCCCCTCACAAAAACCTAGAGGGGTCATCCTTTACTTCCTGGAATATACAGATCTCCTGATGGTTTTGACAGCGGCCAAGTCCCTTCCACATCTCACCTGGTCTGGTTCGTCCCTGTTTTTCGCCCAGGATTATGCCAAGGCTACTGCCAATCGCCGCAAGGCTTTCCTAGGATTCCAAAATGATCTACGGGCGATGGGAACGCAATATGGCCTCTACCACCCATGTCTCTTCAAAGTGACTTATAACAATCGTACCACCACTTACGAGGATCCAGTGTGCTTGCAAAGCTTCATCAATGCGCACAGATCATCTGCTATGGATGCCTCCGGTCCATCCTCCTCTGCTCCTGGTTGACTACTGATCTTGTGTTTTTTTTCTGATTTCCTTGCTGTGATTACATCTGAGTTTTCCTACTCTCCGGATGTTCAATATGCTAGTCCTCACTGTATATGCTTAATGGTTTGTCCGTTGCTTTCGATGTTTCTTATGGTCTTATTGCATTTTCCTAATTCGCCTTATTCCTTTCTTCTCCATTTGTCCTACAGGTAATTTTGTTTTCGTGTTCTGATGATGTCTCCCGGTCCTTGCCTCGTTGCTCCTGGGTGTGTCATCCAACTGGCTCCTTCCCTCCTCCACCCTATCTCGCACCCTTCCTTTGTAGGTGTGTTCCTTCTCTATTTCCTTATTTGTCTCCCCTGTCCATCCGCTGCTCCTTCCTTCGTTTCCTCCCCTTCTCCCTTCTTCTTGTTTTTTTCTCTGTTTACTTGTCTATATTTTATCTTCTCACCTCTAGTCGGAATTTTTTGCCTCTGTAAGAGTCACATTTCCTGTTTTTCTCGATGCATTTGTTTTTCAACCTTTTCTTCTTTTTTAACTCTCTATTTCACTTTCGATACTACTGCCCTTCATTCTCATTTCCCTACTACTGCTCTTGTTTTTACTTACCTATTCCTTTTCTTTTACTTTAGCATTTCTCCATTGATCTTCCTCTTTTTTTATCCTTACTCCTTTTCAGGAATCTTTCTTTCTTTAATCTTGTTTTTCATACTTTTTTCGGCTAAATTATCGTTATGTCATTGAATTTATTGTCATGGAATGTGAAGGGTATCAATTCTCTGATCAAGCGTCAACGGATTTTGTCACACTTAGCTAAATTGAATGTTGATATTGCATTTCTCCAGGAAACGCATTTAACTGATGTCGAATCTGTTAAGCTTAAACGTGGTTGGGTGGGTGAACTTTTTTACTCTCAGGGTGATGGCAAACGAAACGGAGTAGCAATTTTGTGTCGCAAGTCTCTCCCCTTTCAGGTTCTTACCCATGAATCAGATACTTCTGGTCGGTGGGCTTATGCCAAGTTATTGCTAAGAGGTGTTCCAATTTCTTTGCTCAATGTCTACGGCCCAACCACGGGTGAACCTTCTTTTTGGGCTGTTTTTTCTCCACTCTTAACCAAATTTATGGATCACAATTTTGTTCTGGCGGGGGATTTTAATCAACCACTAGATCCCTTTGTTGACAGGTTGTCCAAGGCTCCACACATTCCTAACAGACCTCATAAGTTGTTCAGTCATGCCATTTCGCAGCATACGTTAATAGACTCTTGGCGCCTGTGCAATCCAAAACTACGGGAGTACACTTTTTACTCTCCCTGTCATCACTCCCAATCACGACTCGATTATATCTTTGTTTCCCACAATCTTGCCCAATCACTTTTACATTCTGAGATAGGCCCCATTTTACTTTCTGATCATGCTCCCGTTCTCACAAGTGTTGAGGTATTCCCTAAACCTACTGGCCCCAGAAGATGGCGGTTTAACAACTCCCTTCTTGCCGATCCCAAGTTTACGATTACTTTCACCTCATTTTTTGATGAATTTTTTCAGATTAATGATGATGCCACTCTCCCTGATCACATTATTTGGGACGCTTTTAAAGCAGCTGCACGTGACTTTATTATCAGTTACGTTGCGGACAAACGCAAGACTGCACGAAGGTTCACCAAAAATCTCCTTTCTGACATTAAGAAATTGGAAAATGCATATTTCACCTCTCACTCTGCTGATAGCTTGACTGCCCTTGTTGCTGCAAAAATGAAATTTAATGAGAAGTCTACGGAGGACGCCTCCCTGTACTTGCTGAATTCTACTGCTAAGTTTGATGGGGGTAGGAATAAAGCAGGAAAGCTTTTAGCTAATTATTTAAAAATTAAGCATAATAAGTTAAATATTGAATCTGTGTATGACTCTGAAGGTGCCTTGAAGCGTACGGATGTTGATATTCTTGCTGAATTTTCACGTTTTTATGAAACTCTGTACACATCTGAAACTCAATCCTCTCCCAGCTCCCTTGCACATTACTTTTCCACCATCCACACACCATCTAATTTCCCCCCTGATCTTTCCTCTTTAGAGTCTGACGTCACACAAAAGGAATTACTCACTGCATTACAACACCTTAAACCCAACAAAGCTCCCGGTCCTGACGGTTTCACCGTCAAATTTTATATTCATTTTTCTAAATTATTGATTCCTCGACTGCACTCCCTTCTTCGCACTTTTATTGCTCATGGTGCCTCTTCGGGGACGTTTTCTGATGCCCATATCTGTCTGATACCTAAACCTGGGAAAGATGTCAAACACTGCAAAAATTACAGGCCCATATCTTTAGTCAATATTGACTATAAACTCTTCGCTAAAGCATTGGTGATCCGACTGGATCATCTTCTCCCCGACCTTCTCGGTGAAGAACAATCCGGGTTTGTCAAGGGTCGGCATATCACGGATAATACTAGACTTTTATTTAACATCCTGTCGAAATCCTCCCGTTGTCAATACTCGCTTGCAGCAATCGCCCTTGACGCTGAAAAGGCGTTTGATCGGGTTGAATGGCGCTATCTCTTCCATGCCCTCACTTGGTTCGGTTTCGGCCCTAGATTTATCTCTTTAGTTTCCCTGTTATATTCACATCCTAGGGCTGCAGTCTTTGCAAACGGTCAACTCTCCCCTTACTTCGATTTAGGTCGTGGTGTTCGCCAGGGTTGCCCTCTGTCTCCCTTTCTCTTCAACCTCGCTCTAGAGCCTTTTTTATCCAGGTTGCGTCAGAATCCCGCCATTCACGGCTTCCAGATTGCAGATTCTCACATCAAACTTGCTGCTTATGCAGACGACATTTTACTTTTTCTTTCCAATCCTGCAGAATCTGTTACTTCCTTTCTGAATGAAGTCCGTAATTACTCCTCTATTTCTGGATATAAACTTAACCATGACAAATGAGAGATCCTTCCCCTGACCAAGTTCACTTTCAAACAAGACTTTCATGACTCCCAGTTTACTTGGTGTCCTTCCCATATTAAATACCTGGGTTTATATGTTACCTCCTCCATTCCAGCTACTGTCTCTTTATGCATGTCCAAATGTGCGCAAAAGATTGCTGATCTCACTACAAGGTGGCATCCTTTATACCTCTCCTGGTGGGGTCGTCTCGACACTATTAAAATGATGATTTCCCCTATTGTTCTTTACACACTTTCCAATATTCCTGTACCTATCCCCACGAAATTCTTTACAAAAATTAACTCAACGCTATCTTCATTTCTGTGGAACTCCAAAAAACCTAGGATGTCTCTTGCCAGACTTATACGTCCTGCCTCTGAGGGTGGTGTTAATTTTCCTGATTTCCCTGCGTACCAGAGGGCCTTTCTATTACGTCAAGCCTCTCTTTGGCTTCAAGATTCCACTTCTCCTTGCCCTCTATGGATTAAGGTTGAGCGCGCTCTCCTTTCTCCGTTTTCTTTTGCAGAGTATCTGGCTTTTTCTCGTAAACCCTCTTTGCTTCCTACTTCTATCCACAAACATACTCTCAAGGTTTTATTATCTGCTGCCCCTGGTCCCCCTCTCACCGTCGCTGACTTCCTTTCTTCTACTATCTGGCATAATAAACATCTCTTAATTGGCCTTAAGCCCTTTTATTGGAGATCTTGGAGGACTCGAGGATTGATTTGGATCTCGCAGCTCTTTTCTGGTTCCACTTTCCTCTCTTTTCCTGATCTCCGTTCTTCCTTCGACTTACCTCTATCCTGTTTCCCCAATTATCTCCTACTCAAGGCTGCGGTTCTGGCGGTTCATGAGCGACTCTCGGTCTCTTCTCCCTCCCTTGTTTCGCACACCCCTATCTCTCGTCTTCACTCTCTCCTGCATACCACTCCTACTGCGTCTCTTCTTTATAAATACCTTCACGCTCATGACCTGTTCAGACCCAAATCCAAGGTTGAATCTCAGTGGGAAACCGATCTTGAAATAGCTTGGCCAATATCATTATGGGACAAAATTTGGATAAAATTACGTAAAACTTCTAGAGCGGCTTCCTTGACACAATCCTTATTTTTTATTTATAACAGACTACTTCATACTCCTGCTACGCTTCACAAACGATTTCCCAATACCTCAGATAATTGTTGGTCATGTGACTCTCCTAATGCTAACTTGTTCCACATGCTTTTCCTTTGTAAACATGTGCATGCTTTCTGGTTACAGGTGTGGGCTCAAATTAATGTTATCTTCCATACCTATATCCCTTTTTCTCTCACTCATCTTTTTTTGGGCAGTTTATCTCCTAGTTGGGATAATGTAGATATGTATGTTCGCATTATTGATTTATTACTGGCCATTGCCTTTCAACAGATTACTGTTAATTGGAAAAATACGTCTAATATTTCCTTCAAAGCGTGGTGGTACAATGTTTGTTATAATCATAGACTTGACAATGCCTTTGTTTTTCCTATTCAAGTAGCAGCTAAGCGTGCGGAGCTCTGGCTCCCCATTACGTTATACTTAGATAATTGTGTTGCTTGTTTTTCTCGTCCATCACCTGACCAACAAGAAGTTCCTAAACCCCCATGATGCCCTTCGTCTGTCCATAATTTTCTAACATATTGCTTGTTTTTCACTTTTTTTGCACTTAGCTGTCTAGGTTATGATTAATGTAATTTTTATTTCGCTTTCTTTCAATTGCTCATGATTACTGTTTGGTTGTACATTCTCTCTTACATATTGTATTTTGCACTGCTATTCCTTCCCCTCCCTTCCCCCTTCTGCCTCTCCCCCCTTCCCAGCGGATACTTTGTATTGCATTCTCATTTTTTCATTACCTAATAAAATTCTTTTGAACTTTAAAAAAAAGAAGATAGTGAAACATTAAGTGGACAAATTGAAAAAGTGGACATGTCCAGATGTGAAGAGATCTATGAACATTACAGTTTACATCCTCTTCATTCCAAAGAGGTGATGGGGAATGCGATTGCATTGCCTCAAATGAAAAAAGCAACAGGAAGTCCCATGAGTGTATGGGAAGAGAGCTTGGAAGCTCGTTGTTTCCCGCAGTTGTTTCTAACAGGAAAAGGTGGACGATATGATGAACGTCCTGTGCAGATTCCTACATCTGAATATCGGACAACAAGATTATATGCAGAAGATCCAAGATTTTGACAATGTATCCCTTATATGTTTCATCTTCTGTTTGAAAGTGACTTGTCTGGACTTTCATATGCAGTAAATCACATTTTAAAACCTGGAATGCATCTTCAAAATGTAACTGCAAAGGATTTTATGGATAAAGTGCATCAGAGAGATGATCATTTAGAATCTCAGTTGATTAATCTGATGGCATGTCAGCGTGAGACTAATGAATATTGGTACCGTCAACATGGAGAACTGAAATGTATGCTACGGAACTTGGGAACTCCTACATGGTTTGTTACACTAAGCTGTGCTGAGTATGCTTGGGATGATTTACTTGAATTTCTTCCAGAGGCAAATTCCAATATAAAAAATATTGAATACAAGACACCTGGAGAATTGTGCTCTTTGGATCCTGTCAATGCATGCCGATATTTCAATCATAGATTTGAAGCTATGATGTCTTTCATCTGCAATAAAAAGAATCCTCCTCTTGGAGAAGTTGTGGATTTCTTTTGGAGAAAGGAGTATCAAGCAAGAGGTGCTCCTCGCATACATATGTTGTTATGGGTCAAGGACGCCCCCAAATTTGTAACAGATTCAGATGAATCTGTTTTGTCTTTCATTGAAGATTATGCTACATGTGCTCTTCCAAATAGCAGAGAAGAGAAAAACTTAAAACAACAAGTCTTACGATTTCAAAGCCACAGGTGTGGAAAATATTGTCGACGAAAGTACGAGTCAAAGGATAAGTTCTATACCAAATGTCGTTTTGGATTTCCACGTCCTGTATTATCCAAAGGAGGAGTGAACAGTTTTATGTCAGCTCTACGACATACCATCACAAGAAAGTCTCTGAGAAACACCTACAACTTAAGAAGAAGCGAAGAATCAAAATACATAAATGACTACAATCCAGTTATTTTATCCATGTGGAACGCTGACATGGATATTCAGTATGTTGCGGACAATTCCATTGCTGCTGCTCGATATGTAACGTCTTACATTACTAAGTCAGAAAAGACTGAATTGAAAGAAATGTGGGAAGAGATTTCTCACGAGAAGACTCTAAGTAAGAAATTAAACAGTTTCAGTTTGTAGATGTTATCGCATCGTGAAATTGGAGCATATGAATGTTCAGATCGGTTATCATCTGCAAGTCTATATTAGAAAAGTAGAAGAATCATTTGGGTGAGTCTAGGTCTTGCAGGAATGCAAAATCAGGTACTGAAATCTGTTCAAGAAATTGAATATTTAGCAGAAAATGACCCTGAAAGTACAGATATTTTGAAACCCAATATGTTGGACACATACTATCTAAAGAGAAGTCATCATCTTGAGAACATGTGTTTCTATGAAGTGCTGCAAAACTACACTTTTAAAGGGAATATTACAGGGAACATCAACGATGGAAAATATGGAGTGATTGGTTCTGAAGGATGTCTGGTGAAACAAAGGAAAGGAAATTTAATTAATCACAGAAAACTGAGTTGCGACACTGGTGACAAAAGGGAATTTTACTATTTAGCCCTTTTGCAGATGCTCAAACCATGGCGTTCTGACCTGGAATTACATGGAGATTTTCCCAGCTATGAAGATTCATTTAATGCTTGTAAAGATAGCATACAATGCAGTGCTTTCGCAAATTATGTCAAAATGTTGAATGATGAAATTGATCAAGAAGCTACAATTGCAGCTGAGATTGCTAGAGACAGTTCTCAAGACAGTCAAAGTTCTGCTGTACTGAGTCAAGATCCACTAGGACAACCAATTGTTGAAAATGAAGCAGCGATTGCAATGAATGAGGTGGAAACAGCAATGTATCAAGCACAAGAAGATACAATACAGTTAGGAAACTTGAAAGAGCAACTAAATGTTGAACAGAAACAAATATATCAGCAAGTGAAAGAGCAGATTGACGATGGATTACTTCATGAAAAGAGAGTGTGCTCATGTACATAATTTCAACCTATCCGAATGTATGTGAGTGGTCAAGCTGGAACAGGAAAGAGTTTCTTAATTAAAGTAATTAAAAGTTATCTGCAAAAAACAACTGAGTCGCATTTGTCTTGTGTTGTCACTGCTCCAACTGGGTAGACAGCACATAACATTAAAGGAATTACTTTACATCGTTTACTAATGCTGCCAGTAGAGCATGAGAACAAATTGGAGTACCACAAGCTATCTGGAGAAGCTTGTTGTGAAGTTTCAAGAGTGCTGACGAAAATGAAACTTCTCATTATTGATGAGGTGAGCATGCTTTCAAACTTGATGCTTGCCTTTGTGCATTTAAGAATGCAGCAAATTCTTAAAACAGAGTATGACGTGTTATTTGGAGGAAAACACGTCATAGTTTTTGGAGATCTACTACAACTGACACCGGTAAAAGGACAACCAGTATTTAAAACACTTGCCCATGAAGATACCAGAAAGTCTCTTGGCAGTGTTGGTAATGTGAACATTTGGAGTAATTTTGAATACAAAGAACTGACAACAAATATGCGACAGGCAAATGATGCTGAATATGGAAGTATTCTTCAAGATATAAGAATTGGAATTCTTTCAAAAAAAGGAAAAGAAGCTTTGGAGAGTCGATTACTTTGCAATGTCTTTCCAAATGAAAATGCAGTTCCTGCAAAAGTGTACGTGGAAATTGCTAAAAATAAGTCAGTGATTTGCTTAATGCCAACACTGCGTGAGTGTTCAATATTCAACGAAGAATTATTAAAATTGGAAAATGAAGAAATTGTAAAAATGGAAGCCATCGATAAACTACTACATGAAGGAATCACTATTATTTTGACGGGTAAGTTGAGATCAAAACTAGATTGTTTAGAAAAAAAAATATCTAAAACTGCTGGTTTGGAAAAGACACTGTATGCGTGTGTAAACTGTCGGGTAATTTTAAGGCGTAATTTGGATGTAGAGAAAGGTTTAGTTAATGGTGCAATGGGCAAAGTGGTGGATTTTGTGAATTATCAGAAAAAAGAAGGAATTGAATTTTTAAAAATTAAATTTGATCAGATTGATGAAGTTAAAGAAATTGGTCGTTGTTCAGTTCATTTTTTGCTTGTTAAAGATTTATATGTCCGTAGGAAACAATTTCCATTTTCTCTGGCATATGCAGTGACTATTCATAAATCGCAAGGATTAAGTGTAGACAGTGCATTGGTGAACATTGGATCTACCGTATTTAAAGAGGGTATGGCATATGTTGCTTTGTCGCGAGTCAGAACATTATCTGGTTTGTTTTTGATTAATTTTGATGAGACAAAGGTTACTGCAGATGCAAACTGTGTAAAAGAGTATAATAGGTTAAGAAGGGTGTATGCTCCAAATTTAGGTCAATATCCTGTATTTGAAAAGCGTATGGTTGGTCGAAAAAGAAGGTTAGGGAATATCTGTTCTGAAGGTATCAAGAAAAGAAAAGAACAAGATAATGTTGTGATTGCAGGTAAAAAGAAATTGAACACTGTTGGAGAGATTGTTGGTTATCAGTTTGAAAATAGTTCTGGTGTCAACTGCTATGCTAATGTAGTGGTCAATGTTGTTTTTTATCTTGAAGGTTTGCAAGAACAAATCATGGAGAATTGGCAAAAAAGATTTTGTTCTCTGTTGCATTCTGTTTATGAAAAATTGACAACAGATAGAAGTAAAATACAATCTGTTTCAGATGTTCGTAATCTTTTGGATGTGTATTCTGGTTCAACACAATTTACACAAAATATCCAACAAGATGCTCAGGAATTTTTAATGTATATGCTTACCATTTTTGAAAAAGAAGGTGTAGAAATAGAAAATATTTTTGGCCTTTCTTACAAATGGGAACATGATTGTGAAAATTGCATGTATACATGTAGCAGCAATGTAGACACTGAGAGATTTCTGTATTTAACATTACCAGACTGTAAATCAGTGTCTTTCAATAAATTAGTTAAAGGTGCAAATCAAAACATGGAGTGTAGTCAATGTAAATCAGAAATGTTATCCACATTATTCTTAACAAAATATGGAAAATACATAATTTTAATGATGCAACGTTGTACAGCTGACGGAAGAAAATTGGATACTTTAATAAAGCAATTTGTAGCAGCACAACTATCAATATCAGGAAGGACTTTTGTAGCAATTGCTAATATTTTTCATGATGGTCCTTCCACCACATGTGGACATTACACTGCCTATCTAAAATGTGACAAAGGCTGGACACTTTGTAATGATGCCCAGTTGGTTTTCAAACAACGTTTGCCTAGTGAATTACCAAATTCCTACCTAATATTTTTAAAGCCAAAGTTTTAGGAAGATAATTCACTCTCTGAGGAATTTATTATTATAATTTAATAGGACTACCATTGGACAATTTACATAAAGAAGAAGTGCAAAAATACCATTTGGCCTCAAGGAAAGGTATATTTTTGAATTATGGACTTTTTGTTGGTCATTTATTCGGTGATTATTTTAATGTGGCAACATTTACAGTTAGTTATAAAATTTTGTAATCTGTAAGCATTTCATATATGTATGATTTGTATTTTCTGGTATTTTACTGACAATAGTATATTTTTTTTAACAATCTTTCTGATTGTTTTTTTTTTGCCCGCAGTTAAGTGATGAGTACGATTGAAATCACTATTTCTAGTGAAATTCAATATATTCTGAGAACAGCAAAAAAGGCAAACAAATTACTTTGTGGAAATTATGTTGTGTTGTAAAAAATGTATTATTACATGTTATAATTTTTTTTTAATTTTCTTTCACAGATCCAAACTTAAAAAAAGCAATTTTTAAGAATTTAGATTTGAATGAAAATGTGCAAAAAATGTGTACCATTTTTTATTCCTATTACTGTGAAGGTAAGTTTAACTAAGTCTCAATATGCAGAATGAGAAGGTCTGCAAGAAGCTACAAAGTGGAAACATATTTCTAAAAACACTCAGTTTATACCTATGTAGTTTTGAAATCTGACCATAATCAGATATCATGTGACCTGCAAATAAAGAGATTTGGGGTGTTCATATTATTTCCTATTTTAGCTATTGAAGGACCGCAATTATTTCAATCATTCTTCTTTGAACATCTTTGCAGACAAAACTCTGTGCTTACTTTTATCATTCGCAAGGAATTTTAAAAACGGAAATGTGTCACTTTTTGCAACAGTGTAAGATACTGTTTCATATTTAGAAAGAGAGGAAAAGGCACTCTGTGCACTTTTTATACTCCATGTAAATACAATCTCATCATGCACACCACTTTGTGTTGAAAGGGTGTTCTATAAGTGTTGTTGTGCATGATTGCCCTGAATACTCATAGAACAAGACACATGTCTAGATTTATCAGAAATCATAAATCTCGATATGTGTGTGAATGGTGCACCATTCTAAAATTGGTGTAGGAAAGCACAACAAGGAGAATTGTTTTCATTTCTCCACATTTTTATATCTTCAGTGCATGCTGAAATGTTCAGCATACATGGAAGGAGAAAAATGCATTTTCTCATTGTTTTTGTGCAGGAAGGTGTGTCTTCCTGCAGAAAAACAAACAGCACATGACACAGATATCCTTGCACTACGGTGCAAGGGTGCCTGTGTCACCACATGGCTGCAGTTTAAGCAGCCATGCAGACAGAAGCATAGATTTGCAACATATTTATGTAAATATGTTGCATCCCTGTGCTTCGGAAGTACTACAGCACACTGCAGTTAAAGAGGTTACTGTGTGATGCTGCAGCACTTCCTCATACTTCTGCACTTATACATTCACCATATGCTACTAATGCATTCATTCAGTCAATTACGTACTACACATACATTCATCTAAACTAACACTAACCAAGAAATGTAGCTCTTTTTTTTAAACTAGGAAAGTTAGTTCTTAAAATAACTTTTTTTTTCTTCTTTCTTCTTTTATAATTTTTTGGGGGTTTTCTGAACAATTTTTAATTTTTTTTGGTTTTTCTGCAAATAAAAAAAAAAAACAGGAGAAACCAAAAAAACCTAGCAAATGTGACTTTCTTGCCGGCGACAGATCGGATCGATCGACTGCTCACCATAGCACAAAGTCTTATTGCACTTAGTGCAGAGCACTTTTAAAAATTGAAATTGAGGACGGATGTCCAAGGTTTGGGCTGATGGATGCACTCTTAATGTGCTCGGCTGCGATGAGGTGGATGGCGCAGGAGCAAGAGTGTTTCTCATCCGTCGGCACTCTTCTCATGCAAGATTGTTTGGATGAAGGGTCCTCATGTGCTTCATCATACTTGCCGTGCCGTATGAGTATTTCTTGTTAGGATCCCCTCTCGATAGGACTCTTTTGCAAATCTTGCACGTGACCAAGGTGGCATTGGTCTTATTCTGCCCCTCGGGAAAAGTACAAATTTCCACACCACCGAAGAAAAACGTTCTTTGGGTGGTGCCTCCGGCAAAAATTCATCCTCAGAAGTTTGAGGTGATGCATGTGATGCCTGCTGTCCTGAAGCCATTTTGGGTTGAAAAAAGTTAGAGCTAAGTGTAAACTTAGTCTAAATAATCTTCTTCTCTCCAAAGAGATGGTGATCCAAAGAAGGTCAAAGAAGAATGATTGAAATGGGTGGGGTCTTTTAATAGTTAGAAGAGGAAGTGTAATGAACCAATCAAATCTCTTTTTTTGCAGGTCACATGGGATCCGCGCACCCTGCGCGTATGCAGCACGGACCCAGTGCGCATACGCGAAATTGAATAAAAAAAGATTATAGGATTAGATGTCAAAATATATTAGTTTTAAGACTAGTTTAGAGTTTGTCTTCAATGAATATTCACATGAAATACATACATATGTTTTTGTAAATGTTAAATACTTCGCGGGATCCGCACACCCACCGCATCATAGACGCAGTTGACGCATCGCGGAAGCGCGTAAACGTTGTGTTACGTACACCGAACGTGTCACGTATAGGCTGGGAGTCGCGTACTGGTCGCATTGGAATCGCGCAGTAACCACGTACCTGACGCATACCATGCGCGGATGCTATTGCGTAGGGATCAAGAACGGTGCGCATAGGGTGCGCAGATCCAAAAATCATTGAAAAAAATATATAAAATAAAGTTTTGAACATATAGTTAAAAAAATATTTTGAAAAAAATATGTTTGAAAAACCCATTAAGTTCAAATATTATTTTTTATTTTTTAAAAGAATTAATTGAACAAATAAGTTTAAAAAATGGTGATAAAAAAGTATTTAAAAAAAAAAAGATAATTAATGAAATTGACACTGAATTTGAAAAATATAGAAATTCAATCAAAATCATTAAACATGATATCTTCAGAGGCAAGTTATAGATAGGAATTAGCATTTAAAAAACCTTTGAAATTCACTGAAAAAACCATAGGTTTCATGCACGTTATACTTAGGAATTGGCATTTAAAAAACCTTTGAAATTCACTGAAAAAACCAAAGATTTCAGGGGTGTTATAGTGTGGTAAATATTTCATTACCGGTACTATTTTTTATGCGGTAAAGTCTAGTAAGAATAACTCAGTAAATATAAGAGGCAGAATCCGTGGTATTAGAGGTTTTAAAAGGCTTTATTCCTACACAAAGGAATACAATTCGAATTGTAGGCTTCTATTCCATCACCACGAAAGTTCAGGAAGGAAGGCGATACATTATTGACAGGTAATCACTTTTATAAGAATTACATTATAGTGTAACAGATGCAGGAGGCGTAACAGTTGATAAGAGAGATAAAATATGCATACGTAACCAAAAAAGGCGTAAACATGGGTGTAACTAAAATACGTCATTAAACATGATGTCACAAATGGGTGGATCCATAAGAAATATTTGGCAGAGATGCGTGCGCATCCACATGACGTGTGATTGACGTGCAACTAGAGGGTGAAGGGGACTTGACATTTTAGCTCTACATGTGGAGACAAAAGTCTGGGGGTTATGTCAACCTAATCCCAAATCATATCTGATATCCTATGTTTAAAGAACTGTGTTATCCAAAAGGAAAGGTCTCTAGGATAGAATCTATTCTATACTGACTGTTAGTGCGTGTACAAGCGTCTAAGTGTCTACATGAGATGCGAGGGGGTAGGAATATTCCATGGTAACAGGGGCTATGAATTACTTGCACGAGGACAGTGAGGCCTGGCCCCTTGCACGGTAGCTGGAGGAATGTTTACCTAAACTACTAGACAGGAATGCATCGGATGAGGAGCGAAGCAGATAATCTTGAAGGTGAAATACAGTTTTTGGCAGGCAACAGGCTGGATCAGGCACCGTTAGCCGCGCAGGGAGTAGGACAAAGTTCATGGATACAGATGCAGGCTCGGGCTGGAACTTTCAGAGGCAGAAGACAGGAAAAGGCTTGATGACAGAATTCAGGGCCTACTCGCCTGAATCTGTAAAATGTGGAAAGTGAACCACATAAAGTCGGTGGCCTTTCATACTTAGGAATGGAATATCTGACCCATTCATGGCGGATCTGAAAGAGGACATGTTGACGGTGGACGCACATATATTTGCGTCTTTAAAGCTGGAATTGGAGGGAACATACATGTACTTGTAGCATGCACATGGAGCCGTTGGGGTCTACGATAGGGGACATAACTGATCACAAAATTCATATTTCCTCATTCCCTCCTTGTCCCCTACGGACCCTCAGGTGATATTGATCTTCATCAATCCATCGATCTGTTCATATAGCATCATTTGTTCTTCTTTCTTCTTCCGGGATTTTGAATGAAAACGTGGATGTGGGATACACGATGTGGCACACAGACCACAAATCGCTGGCCCACATTGTAGACATAAGCAGCA
The DNA here is from genome assembly GCF_964204655.1 of Triturus cristatus. Lineage (NCBI taxonomy): Eukaryota > Metazoa > Chordata > Amphibia > Caudata > Salamandridae > Triturus > Triturus cristatus. The sequence continues at coordinate 342,650,367 of NC_140587.1, read as the reverse complement.
ACTGAATAGTATGAGAAAGCCAATACCTAGGAAGGATAGGATTCTCCATCCCCAGGCTGACAACACGCCCCAGAACCAACCGGACCAAGTCCAGGTGCCTGGACTCTGGTGTATCTGGCTTATAATCTTATGAAGGCGGGTTATGGCTTTATATACTGACGGCGAATTTTCTGGTATGAAAATGCAACAACTTGATCCGATGACCCTACAAGCTCCGCCCCTATCGGCCAGGATGACGTCAAGGACAAGACGATTTTGAAGCACAACAATCCGCATAGCAGACTGCTCTTCTGTTAAATTGCCTAAGGCGGAAATAGTTTCGTTCACTACTGCTTCAAGGGTTCTGGTTAACCTACGTATCAGCTTACTATTAGTGACTGTACCTATATAGGGAAAGAAACCTTTATTGAAATCTGTGTATTTTTCCCATGCTGTTTCAGTGTAATCGACAATTGGAAGATCTCTCTGTTGTCTATTGTGTACTAAATAGGTATTTCTATGATAATCAGGAGGAGCTAGGAAAACAGGTGGTAGAAGGAATGCTATGTAACAGGTACCATCCCAATCTAAAGGTAGACATATATATGCGGTCTGGCCACATATGAAGTAGGAATGATGGGAAGCTCTAAATGTAGACTTGCCTTGATCCCTGAATTTTATTACAGTGTTGCATTTACTATGGCCCATGTGTATGGAACCATTCTTTTGTACACATAATTCCCCTTTTACTGGGAATACTGACATGGCGGGCAAGATTGGTGTAGCTTCAGATTCAACGTTCAGGATCATGAGGTTAAGCGTAAAATTACCTAATCCATATACTTCATTTTCTAGATCAGTTCCTGTTCTTTTGGGGAGTCCCTCCTTGTTAGGGTAGCAGACTTTAAGCAAAACTAGGTTCAGGTTTCCCCACACCCAGTTGTCTTGATAAACTGCGGAATTTGAATCTAGGGAACTAATCAAACTAAACCATGCTCCACAGGAGCCATTGTGTGTGAACGGATATGGAAAGAGGGGCAAAACTCCCTTATAGTTCTGATAGGGAGGGAGTCGGCCACATATCCAACAATTTGTGGCATTGCTGGTCTGATGGGAATGATGTAACATACTAATGAATGTGTTGTTGCGCAGCGCAAATCTATAGGACAACTCATGCGGAGGTAATTCGCTAAAAGAATGTTCTGCAGTTACATTGTAAGCACGCTTAAGAATAGGGTAATACATATGCAATAGTACGCTGAAAACGATGATCAGAAGACTTAGAAAAAACAAAATTAATAGTGTTACTGTGCAGTGACTACGAAGTGATTTACAATACGCATGCTTTTTAAGCTGTATCTGTTGATTTCTTTCTCTATTCCGGTCCAGAGGATACATGTCAGAGACAAATTCAACCGATTCACCTTGGAGAGGACTTAAACAATCAAATTGTCTGACTTGCTAGACCTTAATTTTAGTTTGTAAAGTTCTGGTTTTGACTGCTCAACCAAGGGGAGCTTTGAGTCTGTTTGTGAGGGAATACAAGGTTGAGTATTCACACTGGATGGTAGTCCATAAAATTTCTTGATATGACTCGAGTGCAACCACCCTTTACGACCCTCAATCTTCACGGCTGTCCTTGTAGTTAGTAGAACTAGCTTCGGCGACTTCCACCTAGGCTCCAGTTGGGTCTTCCGGTCGAAATTCCGGACCAGAACCAGGTCACCAGGAACCACGTCATGGGGCTTCACCTCAGTATTATCGGGAAAAGCTGCGGCTACCTGTGAACGACAAGATTGTAGTGCAGACATCAAGGAAGCTAGGTAATCTGTCAGCATATTACAGTCAACATCAGTGATTTTACGAGGTATAGGCGAACCCCACATATTTGGTGGTCTACCGAAGATCACCTCGTACGGGGATAGCCCTGTTCGAGAATGTGCTACCATTCTCATGTAAAAGAGCGCAACTGGTAAGGCTACTATCCAATCGACACCTTTTTCCCTACATATTTTAGACAATCTAATTTTCAGGGTTTGATTATGACGTTCCACGAGACCTGCTGCCTCGGGATGTCGGACACAGTGGAATTTCCATTGGTAGCCTAACAAAAGGGAAACGTGTTTCATTAGTTCGGATGAGAACGGCTGGCCGTTATCTGAGTAGACAACACGTGGTAAACCGTACCGTGGGAAGAATTCTCGAGCTAACTGTTTGGCAGTAGTCGGGGCGGTGTAATCTGAAACCGGGTAGGCTTCTGTCCAACGGGAAAGAGCACAGACAACTACGAGAACATATTTGAATCCTCGACATCGTTCCATCTGGATATAATCCATCTGGAGAACTTCAAAAGCATGATCGGGAGGTTGAAATCCACCCTGCTCTACGGGGATGCTTTTACCTGGATTAAACTGACAACATATCATACAGGTACGAACTTTTTGTTTAGCTGCTGCTCGCAAGTGTTTGTTGAACCAAATGTGTTGAATGCTGTCTAGCATAGCTTTCTCTCCTAGGTGCGCTGGACTATGTATTGTATTAATGATGACTTGAACCATGGAGTCGGGAAGAAACCATATAGATTTTTCCTTCGTCATCCATCCTTGATCCGTTTGGATCCCTCCTAATTCAGTCCATTTCTTTATTTCTTCTGGTGTAGCATGTGTCTGTATGTCAATTACATCAAGGGCGGGATCCTTAACTGTCATGCAATGTGTTGGTGTCGGAACTATTGTCTTTGTCATGTCAGTTGTGTGAGTCTGTTTCTGAGCAGTCTGTTTAGCTGTTCTGTCAGCTAGGTCATTACCCTGAGAAATGATGTCGGTAACTTTTGTATGGGCTTTGCATTTCATAATCGATATTGCAGTGGGTAGATGAATCGCGTCCAACAGGGCTTGAATGAGGGGTCCGTGTTGGATGTGGGCACCGTGAGAAGTTAAATAACCTCTCTCTCGCCATAGTACGCCGAAGTCATGGACGACTCCGAATGCATAACGTGAATCTGTGTATATGTTGACTTTCTTATTCTTGGCTTGAATACAGGCTTGTGTCAGAGCGATGAGCTCTGCTGCTTGAGCTGACAAAGTGTTAATACAATTTGTTTCAATGACTTCAGTGTCTGTTGTGACTGCGTAAGCGGCCACTAACTCTCCTGTACTTGTTCTCATACATGACCCATCTACATACAATGTCAAATCTGGATCTGACAAAGGGATATCTGTCAAGTCTTGTCTGGGTTTCGTCGTGATAGTAATGACTTCAATACAATCATGTGCTAATGGATCTGTTCCATTTACAGGCAAAAGTGTGGCAGGATTTAACGTATTACAACGTCTAATTTCTATGTGTGGCTGAAACAATGTCAATTCGTAACCAGTGAGTCTCGCTATAGTCAAGTGTTGTGTTTGTGTGCGGTTCAAGAGAACCTCTACTGCGTGTGGTACTTGTACTGTCAATTGATGTCCTAACACTATGGCATCGCTTTGTCTGATAGCTAAAGCTGTTGCTGCCACCGATTTCAGGCACGCAGGAAGAGCCTGAGCTACTGGATCTAATGTACTAGAGAAATAAGCACATGGTTTGTGTGATCCTGCTTCTTCCTGAGTGAGTACTGACAAGGCAGTACCTTCGCGTTCTGTAACAAAGAGTGTAAACCGTTTACTGTAACATGGTGTTGCTAAAACAGGTGCTTGGCATAAAGCTTTCTTTAAGCTTTCAAAGGCGTGTGTATGTTCTTGAGTCCAAGGGAGGACAGTCGATGTGGCTGCCTCCTGTGTTGTTAACTGGATGAGTGGTTTTGCTAGAAATGCATATTGAGGGATCCACTGCCTACAGTATGAAGTGAGGCCTATAAAAGCCCGCACCTCTTTTTGTGTCTTGGTGGTGGCATGTTAGCGATTAACTGGATACGGTCGGGTGTAAGCTGCCTTCCCTCCTTGGACAGCGAGTGCCTAAGGTAAACAACTCGCTGGACACAGAATTGCAGCTTAGAAGGGGACACCTTGTGCCCCTTGTCGGCCAGAAATTTTAAAACCGTCAGTGACGCTTTTTCACATTCAGGTTCGCTTCGGGCGGTGATCAGCAGATCATCGACATATTGAAGCAAGGCAGTGTTAACTGGCATGTGGATACTGTCAAGTTCTCGTTTCAATGCCTGGCTATAGATGCTAGGGCTTTCTGTAAATCCTTGAGGTGCGCGTGTGAATTTAAAGCTTCGTCCATTTAAACTGAATCCGAACAGATATTGACTTTCCGGATCTATTGGGACGCTAAAGAAAGCATTCTTGAGATCAATTACAGTGAAGAACGTTGCTTCTGAGTCAATAGCTGTTAGTAATGAAGAGATATCTGGGACCACAGGGTATTGTGGTACAATACATTTATTTAATTCGCGCAGATCAATAACTAATCGATATACTGGTGGTGCTTTTGGATCCGTTCTTTTAAGAATCGGAATTATCGGGGAATTACATACATTGGAGTCGGTTTCGACAACCACTCTTTGTGCAATGAGCTCGTCAATGATTTGCAGCAAAGCCACAACAGCATCGGGTGGTAACTTATATTGTCGCATTCGTGGTAGTACTACTCCTGTTTTTAGTGTGACTCGATATGGTGTAATGTTCATGCAACCAACATCAGTGGGGCCTTGTGCCCATAAATGTGAAGGTAAATTCTGTAATCGGTGATCCATGTCTCTGGACACGTAGTGACCTTTGAAGTCACGTAGAAATAGTCGTACTCCTTCCGGAGAACAACATATTATAGCTCCTAGAGCTTTCAATGTTTTTATACCTAACAAGTTTTCTGGACATGATTTAGTAAGCAATAAATCTGTAGTACGTGTCAATGGACCAATCGTAAGTGGAAGAGGTTGTGTTACGTCATTAATTATGGGTTTTCCTGAGAATCCAAGGGAAATATTCTGTGAGCCTGAGAGGGGTGCCCCTGGAACTTCACTGCGTCTTATAGTTGTTCTGCTTGCCCCTGTATCAAGTAAAAACTTTCTGTCTTCCCCTAATAGTTCACTATGTACATAAGGTCCCTCTTGGTCTACAGGAACCTCAATAAGGGGTAAGCCAACTTCCCTCTCTAGGCTATTTCATGTATATCGCTGATAATCGGGATAATCTGCTTGTGCATACTGATACATCTGTTGTGTTGTTGCTTGTGTTGCAGCAATAGGCTGCGCTTGTGGTGGTGCTACGGTCTGTTGTGGAGCTCCCTGTTGCGGAGCTAGTTGTTGCGGAGCTAACCTAGGTTGTGCATGCCGAGGGATTTGTTGTTGATTCTGATCCTGTCTAGGTGGACGTGGTCTCTCCTGGGTTCTACCTGTAGCAATATTATGTTTCAGGACTGGACAATCGTGTATATAATGACCTGGTTGTTTACAATAGTTGCATGTCCCTTTCGTAGGACCTGCGGAATCACCCTTTTGATGACCATTAGCTGGGACTGACTGAGCAACAAGCATTTTCATTTTTGTATCTTTCATACGTCTTTGTTCGTGTTCTTGTTCTTCTCTAATTCTATTGTGGTGATATTGTAACATCTGTAACATCTGTGATGGGGTATTACCTTGCCAGGTACTTTCGAATTTCAATACTCTATTCTTGACTTGCAGCAGAGAATTTTCAACTAATTTTGTCACAAACAGATGTGGATATGACTCACTACTGGCTTTTATGCCACTATTTATACCAAAACATTTTTCAAATCGGGAATAGAAATCACTAGTGTCTTCATCTGGCTTTTGTTTACAGGCTGATATTGCACCCCAGTCTTCCTTTTTCGTAGTTAATAAACGTGGCAGTACCTGCACTAGTAGTCCTGCTAGTGCTGTAGTCTTTTCCCCAAGTCCTGCTCCTGCAGCTCGGGCCCTTTCTTCGTTTTCTAATGCTGTCCAATCTATCTTTTGGTCTCCCACCTCCCATTCCTTTTCTTTAAGTTTCTCATAAACACCAGCGGGTAATAGGACTTTTAATATTTTCATAATGTCGGGGTAGGTATACTCTCCCATGAGTAACATGTCCTTTATTTCACGGTGGAAACCTGCTGGATCCTTGTCATGGCTGGGTACTACTTTCTTCATTTCTAATAATTCCAGTTTAATTATAGGCGTGTACACAAACACGCGTGTAAAGTTATTGCCGTCACCTCTGATTGGGTGTACTTCGCGTAACGGGTTCTGTCTATCTATGTGATACATTTTTCTTCCTATGATGGGAACTGGAACGTGTTCTGGGCATACGAAAGTTAAATATTGGTTTCGGAATTCTAGAATCTCTTTAATCAAATCAGTACCTGACCCTCTCCATATATTGGTGAGTAGTTCTGTCAATATGTCAGGTAAGGGTCCTGGATCGGAGTGTTGGCTTTTATATAATATAAGGAGGTGTTGAATCATGTATATACTAGCTAAACGCTGTTCGTATGGGTCAAGATTCAGAAACGTGTGTGCAAGTACATCATCATTATAGTCGCTGGGACTGTCAGCCCATTGTACTGCTGACCTAGCTAATTCTTGTTCGTCCATGGAATCGAGCATATGGTACCCCTTTCGATCTCGGAGTAATTTATCAGCGGCTTGGAATAGGTGCTCGGGGGATTTTGTATTTAACATAGGATTTGGAAAATGTCTATTATATTCTGGACGTATGGACGTATCTGATCATTAAAGCCTCTAGTATTATTATGGGGTCTTCCTCTACCTACGTAAGCTATCGTCTCCAATTGTTCTGAATCCTGCTCCTCCTCTTCTTCTGATTCTACTCTGTCTGTTTCTCGTCTTTCTTTATGTATTCGTTCTACTTCCTTGCGGATTTTTCGACACATGGCGATTATACACGCCTGTCTATCATGTTTCTCTTCTGATATGTTCTGACCCCATTTGACAAGTTTTTGCATGGTATCATGATCTGCCCCGGGCCTGTCTTGATTCCTAATTACACAATTTATGAAAAAACGTAGTAGTTGTCTTTGTACATCCACTTTCTGGTATTCCATAGCTTCGTTAATACTTTCTGAACCTCGCCCTGTTTGGACAAAGCGATATATATTGTCTAGGTGTCAACCATTCCTGGTATCGTCATTAAATATAATGTAGCTCGTCGTATACGTAGTGATGATATGAGCAATTTGTCCTGTCTACCTGGCACTGGATCGTATCTACAATCCACAAGCTGTTCTTTAAACATGTCGGGTGTCGCTAATTGGGGTGTACGTTGGAGTGCTAAATCTCTAAGGGTTTGTTTATTTCTCGGCGGGGTGGTAAACATGTCTGTCGTACCTCCTGTAGCACCATCTGAGGTGCTAGGCACGAAAGGATTCGTTGGACGTAGGATAGAAATCGTAGATGCGGGAAAAACTGTAGAAACGGACGGACCTGTGGGAACTTGTGTAGGAGTTTGTAGTTGCGGGGATACAGACGGATGCTCTTGGTGTTGAACACCATCGGCAAGCGGTGTGGGTGGCATGGCATTAGCATACTCGGGAGCTACATCATCTAAATAGGAGGAAAGGAAAACATCCTTTGCTGTTTTAGGATGTGCTTTTATCGGGAGCAATGGAGGAGTCAAGTCCTTTGGTATTTCCGGGGTAGCCTTAGGTAGTCCTTCGGCCAGAAGAGGATACATACCATTCATAAGAGTGTTTCTTTGTCTATCTACTTGTTCTGAGTTTACTCGGGTACCTTCCTCAAGTAATAGATTTTCTCGGGTTTTATTTGAATTCTCTCTACCTTTCTCTTCCTGTCTGAGTGCTTTTTCTGTACGTCTATATGATTCTTTACGCCATAATTCAATGGCCTCTTTCTGTGACTGTCTGGCTTTCTTTTTCCATAATTCTTCTTCTACTCTCATGACGCAATCTGCATCCCAGGTCCCCGCTGCGGGCCATCTCTGACTCTCTGGTAACTCTTTGGTGTAGTCCACCCATAAATCAAGAAGTAATACGGCATCTAGGCCATGCTTATGATACATAAAGTATCCTGGAGTGTCCCTAGGTGGAATGGGAACAGCTTCTTCGAGTACCCCTTTTCTGGTTTTGATCTGTCTTAGTTTCGAAAAGAGCGGCATTTTTAGACCTTATTACTAGAACACACTTTATACAATAAACACAATAATGAACAGTCATTCACACCACAATGTATAGAACGTATTAAAACATTTAACATTTAACAGTTTTAACGAACAATGATAACTAATAGAAAACTAGTTACTGACATAATACTGACACTAGATAATACTTATTTATATGCAAGACATACTATATATACTGCTAAACAGTACAGATACACTGCTGAAACAGTGCAGACCGGATTTGTGTACCCAAACCCGTCTTGACCGGCACAGACTATGTGCACGTTAAATGCCTCCCCGGTAATGGTACTCACCGGGTAGCTCGGAACGGAAGGCCTCGGAACGGAACTGAAACTGGACCGGACTGGACTCGACTTGATTGGACTCGGAACTTCGGAACCTGGTGGGCCTCTGTATACCTCGGATCTTGCTCTCTCAGCTAGGCTCTGGTCGGGATACTTCGCACTTCTCACCGCCTCGTCTGGGTGTTGATCGCAGCCTCAGTCGCCCCCGCTTGGCCGGAGGGAGATACAGGAAATCCTGCGGGTACGTGTTTTTGTCCGTTCAGCTGTGGCAGGAGACCGGGCCTGCAACGCACCTCCGGCGCGTGAGATGAGAAAGTGTCCCTGTTCGGGCGCCAATTTATGTGGTAAATATTTAATTACCGGTACTATTTTTTATGCGGTAAAGTCTAGTAAGAATAACTCAGTAAATATAAGAGGCAGAATCCGTGGTATTAGAGGTTTTAAAAGGCTTTATTCCTATACAAAGGAATACAATTCGAATTGTAGGCTTCTATTCCATCACCACGAAAGTTCAGGAAGGAAGGCGATACATTATTGACAGGTAATCACTTTTATAAGAATTACATTATAGTGTAACAGATGCAGGAGGCGTAACAGTTGATAAGAGAGATAAAATATGCATACGTAACCGAAAAAGGCATAAACATGGGTGTAACTAAAATACGTCATTAAACATGATGTCACAAATAGGTGGATCCATAAGAAATATTTGGCAGAGATGCGTGCGCAGCCGCATGACGTGTGATTGACGTGCAACTAGAGGGTGAAGGGGACTTGACATTTTAGCTCTACATGTGGAGACAAAAGTCTGGGGGTTATGTCAACCTAATCCCAAATCATATCTGATATCCTATGTTTAAAGAACTGTGTTATCCAAAAGGAAAGGTCTCTAGGATAGAATCTATTCTATACTGACTGTTAGTGCGTGTACAAGCGTCTAAGTGTCTACATGAGATGCGAGGGGGTAGGAATATTCCATGGTAACAGGGGCTATGAATTACTTGCACGAGGACAGTGAGGCCTGGCCCCTTGCACGGTAGCTGGAGGAATGTTTACCTAAACTACTAGACAGGAATGCATCGGATGAGGAGCGAAGCAGATAATCTTGAAGGTGAAATACAGTTTTTGGCAGGCAACAGGCTGGATCAGGCACCGTTAGCCGCGCAGGGAGTAGGACAAAGTTCATGGATACAGATGCAGGCTCGGGCTGGAACTTTCAGAGGCAGAAGACAGGAAAAGGCTTGATGACAGAATTCAGGGCCTACTCGCCTGAATGTGTAAAATGTGGAAAGTGAACCACATAAAGTCGGTGGCCTTTCATACTTAGGAATGGAATATCTGACCCATTCATGGCGGATCTGAAAGAGGACATGTTGACGGTGGACGCACATATATTTGCGTCTTTAAAGCTGGAATTGGAGGGAACATACATGTACTTGTAGCATGCACATGGAGCCGTTGGGGTCTACGATAGGGGACATAACTGATCACAAAATTCATATTTCCTCAATAGTTAGGAATTGGCATTTAGAAAACCTTAGAAATTCACTGAAAAAAACATAGGTTTCAGGGGCGTTATAGTTAGGAATTGGCATTTAAAAAACCTTAGAAATTCACTGAAAAAACAATAGGTTTCAGGGGTGTTATAGTTAGCTGTACATTTTCCTTGTACAAAACCCTAGAAATTCCCCTGTTATAGTTAGTTCAGCTAACTATAACTCGTGCCCCCGCAATGCACTGCTGATGACGTCACATATTACATCACTCATGACATGGTCAGTGACATCACTGATGACATCTCAAATGACATCATTGATGACATCACTGATGACGTCATCCATGTGATAAATTAGTGCATCTGCTCACCCCCTAACATAACCTTTGATACACCGACTCAAAATTTCAAACGGCCATTTTGACAACCATAGGTACTCCAATACCAATAACTAAACACCCACTCATTGACTTTTAGGTCTACATACATGTCCACTCACTCACCTGTACAGTCACTCATACTTACAGTAACTCCGTACAAGACTATCATATGCATTTATACACCTACATAGACACTCACACACCACTAATCATCCATAGAGGTACTCTCACACCTAGTCAGTCATGCAAATAATTAATCACACTCCCATTTACTCACCTATGCAGTTATACACACTCAAGTTCACTTACTCATAAAAATAGTACCACATTCTTACGCTCTTATACAATCATTGATACAAGCACACAGTCATCCATACAGCCACTCTCACAATCGCACACTCTCACATATACCCACTTATATACTCTTACACGCATATATACTGCCTTTCACATATGTAGTTAGTCACACATGTACCACTGAGATATACAACCAATCTATGCATAGAGTCACACACACCCTACCCACACAAACACTCAGGCACCCATACAGATACTCAGACAACCAATCAATAACCCATATAGACACTCATATAGCTATTCACAAAACCATGCAGCCACGTATACACCTACACACAGCCACATACAGACATTCACACAGTTTAGTCACTAGACTGCAGTAAGGTACATTTAATGACTCACTTATAGAGTCAGTTACAGACCTAGAAAATCATCCATTCACACACTTTTACACCCACTCATTCTTCCACATGCCTTTCACTATAAATATATAAAACATATTTAAACTTTACAGAAACACACAGTCACTGGATGACGTCATCCATGTGACAAATTAGTGCACCTTCTCACACCCTAATATAACATTTGATACACCGACTCAAAATTTCAGACGGCCATTTTGACAACCATAGATACTCCAATACCAATAACTACACACCCACTTAGTGACTTTTAGGTCTACACACATGTCCACTCACTCACCTGTACAGTCACTCATACTTACAGTCACTCTGTGCATTTATACACCTATATAGACACTCACACACCGCCAATCATCCATTGAGGTACTGTCATGCAAATAATTAATCACCGTCCAATTTACTCACCTATACAGTTAAACACACTCAAGTTCACTTACTCATAAAAATACTAACAAATTCTGTGTCTTCCTGCAGAAAAACAAACAGCACATGACACAGATATCCTTGCACTATGGCGCATACAGCCACTCCCAAAATAACACACTCTCACATATAGATAGTTATATACTCTTACACACATATACACTGCGTTTCACATATGTAGTTACTGACACATGTACAACTGAGATATACATTCAATCACTAACACACCCTTACATACAGTCACCCAACCATACAGTCCATCAAAGATACACTCCTAAAACCATGCACCCACTGAATCACCCACTCACACATCTAGTCACAGAGTCACACACACCCTATACACACAAACACTCAAGCACCCATACAGATACTCAGACAACCAATCAATAACCCGTATAGACACTCATATAGCTATTCACAAAACCATGCAGCCACTTATACACCAACACACAGACACATACAGACATTCACACAGTTTAGTCACTAGTCTGCAGTAAGATACATTTAATGACTCACTTATAGAGTCAGTTACGCACCTAGAAAATCATCCATTCACACACTTGTACACCCACTTATTCTTCAACAGGCCTTTCCCTATATATATTAAACATATTAAAACTGTTCAGAAACACATACTGAATGGATGATGTCATCAGTGATGTCATCAGTGATATCACAGTGATGTCACTGACCATGTCATGAGTGATGTAATATGTGACGTCATCAGCAGTACATTGCGGGGGCGCGAGTTATAGTTAGCTGAACTAACTATAACAGGGGAATTTCTAGGGTTTTGTACGAGGGAAATGTCCAGCTAACTATAACACCCCTGAAACCTATGGTTTTTTCAGTGAATATATATATATATATATATATATATATATATATATATATATATTACCTACTGGCGGTCGCCAGTAGGTGGTTATAGTTAGGACCGTGTTTCCATAGGAAATCTCAAAATTCTATTTTGAATAACTTTGGCGCCGGTTGCGAATCCTCGCGAAATTTTCAAAACTAATGGGGCGCTCCGTTCAGCTCCTACCCTGAAAGTCTTGGGGTGATTCGTAAAGCGGGGGCCGAGAAAAAAGGGGGGTCCCAAAACGCGTTTTCCCCATGCATTTTTCCATAGGGACTTTAGTCGCAGCCACAGCCCGAACGGCTGAACAGAATTATGTGAAATTTGGCAGAGAGGTAGCCATAAGGTCCATGAAGTGCCTTTTGCAGGTTTGGTGTAAATCTGTTCAGTATTTCTTGAGAAATTAGCATTTAAATCAATATATATATCTGTAAGCGCGCAGCGTGCGCGCACTGAGCAAGTCCTGTGCGCGCACCTTGCCGATCGCGAGCGCACTTCTGATTGGTTGTTAGATGTCAGTAAACATTCGAATCGGTGGAAATCAGGAAGCGACGGCCGCCATTTTGTCTCTCGCATAAAGAGGGGGTGAAAAACAAAGGGGGAGAACTTGAAAAGGGGGCAGAGTGGGGAGATATTGACCCACTAGGCATTGTAAGGGGGTCACAGTAGGACCTTGTAGGGCAAAAAAAAAGATTTATATTTTGAAAAAAAATATCGCCGAGTGCGCGCACCCAGCGCGCACCCGAAAAAATTATAAAACAAAAAAATTTAAAAAAACTCGCAATTAAGTAAAAAGATATAAGGTGGCTCTAAAAAGAGCCCTTGTGTTTATTGTGTGTTTTTTGGTACCTACAAGTAAGTACCGATGCAGAGTCTAAAGTTCAAGAGGAAGACTCTGTTCCCTTCATCATTGAAGTGTACACCATCTCCTCTATAAATGTCTTGCATGTTGTAGCGCAAGTTGTTGTGGTATATAGAACCCATACCATAGTCTCTGAGGAAAGCAGAAATAGATTTGTTGACGTGCTTCCTTGCTTTGTCAATCTGCTGACAAAATTGGTTGGACCAGTTCCACTTTTGCCTTTGGCATATGTTAGAATATACAAAGGCAGTTTGTGGAAAAAGCGACATCAATTGCACAAAGGTGTCCTTAATAAGCATTTCCAGACCTACTCCAGTTAAAGTGCCTAGGTCATTTCCACCACAGTGCACAATAATAAGGTTAGGCTGTGGGAGATGTAGAAAGGTTTTCACCAAAGGCATTAATTGGTGCCACTTTAACCCTCTCTGACCAATCCATTTAATGTCTACATTTGGCAAAGCAAGGTCTCTCACCATACCTCTTTTTTCTGCAAATTTTTCACTCTAGAAGACATAGCTGTGACCTACAATCCACACTGTGAACATCTTCAAAGGAGATCTGGATGCCCTCAGAAGGTGTCTTTCAGTAGAAAGGCAAAAAGAAATGAAAGACAGTTGAAAAATGGGGGCACACATACTTTTTTTTATAAAAAGAACTTATTGGCTGTTTCAAACCATTCTACACTAAAAACTAGGCTGTATGTTTAAATTTTAAAAAGCATGTTTTGTATTGGTTCAGAAAAATGTGTGAACAAAGAACATTAGTTTGGATTTGCTGTTAGGTTTGAAAAGTCAAGCACTCTTGCTCTTTGGAAATGAAACATTGTCTGCTGAACTTCTGACCTCTCTGCTCACACCTGTGTTGCATGACCTGTTGCTATGGTAGCAGGCAGAAGTCAAGTTGGGGGAAGGGTACATTTGGAAAGGGGTTGAAGTTTTCAACCAATAGAAATGTGTGATTTCATTTGAAAAAATGTGGGAAGCACTGAGATTTGAAATTAACATGTATATGTGTGAAAAAAGAGAGGGAAACTGTGCCATTAACTGGTTCTGCTGAGAGGAGAGAGGTGTTCAGCCCAGAGATTCTGGTCTGATAAACTGCTGTGTAACTGCCACATTTCTTTCACAACTAACTAATTTTAAAGGTGAGTTATGAGTTTGAGAGGGAGTGTTTGTGGTTAATTTAGATATAAAAAAAGAATTGTGATTATTTGTTTAAAGTTGTGATTTACATTTTCTGTTTTGGGAGATATTTAACTGTTTTGAATATGTAAAATATTATGGAGTATGTTTTCACCATAAGTTAATGTGTACTGGTAACAATGAGGAATACTGTTTTGTGCCTACCATCAAACAATGAGTCTGTGTGCAGAGAAGAATTGTTGACAGAGATTCAATTTGTGTTGCTGTTGAAAAGTAAGACTTGCAGTTGAAAGAAAAGGACAGCTTCTTTTTAATTGTGATGGTTAGCATTTAGCAGAAATCACTTTGAAAGAAAAGAAAGGAAAATGGCAGCACATTTGAAAAAAGCATTAGTTCTGTAAGAATTGATAACCCAGGAAAGGGGCAGCCTGTGTTTTGTGCCTACCAACACAGCATGAGTCTGTGTGTATATAGGAATTGTTGTCTGAGATTTAATTTGTGAAGTTGTTGTTCAGTAAGAAATGCAGTCCTAGGAAAGGGGCAACCTGTGTTATGTGCTTAAAATGATGGGATGAGTCTGTGTGCACACAGGAATTGTGGGCAGAGATTTAATTTGTGAAGATGTTGTTCAGTAAGAAATGCAGTTCCAGGAAAGGGGCAGCCTGTGTTATGTGCCTAAAATGATGGCATGACTCTGTGTGCACACAGGAAATGTGGGCAGAGATTTAATTTATGAAGTTGTTGTTCAGTAAGAAATGCAGTCCCAGGAAAGGGGCAGCCTGTGTTAAGTGCCTAAAATGATGGCATGACTCTGTGTGCACACAGGAAATGCGGGCAGAGATTTAATTTATGAAGTTGTTGTTCAGTAAGAATTGCAGTCCCAGGAAAGGGGCAGTCTGTGTTATGTGCCTAAAATGATGGCATGAGTCTGTGTGTGCACAGGAATTGTGGGCAGAGATTTAATTTGTGAAGTTGTTGTTCAGTAAGAATTGCAGTCCCAGGAAAGGGGCAGCCTGTTGTGTTTACACAAATTATCCCTTAGCACACATGCACTGTTACATACATCCCTGCAGTCTTCATGCAGTTCTGGAAGTCTCTTTGCTCATCTGTCTTGCACCAGACAATACACAGTCTTCAGAAACACACTCTTGGCACACACGCAGCAGCTTCTCCAACACTCTCATGTGTAGTACTCAGCTCTGTGTGCTGTTTCAGATAGCACTGTGTAATGCAAACACATTCAACGTCACCAAGGCCTCATTTAAATTCATCTAGTCTAATCACTCACCCTGTAACACATGGTCATGGTCTTAAGGAGCTGTTAGGACATGTGCTGTTTTCTGCTTCTGTAAATGATATGGGAAATGTGTCAGGCAGTAACAGTAATTTGGTACTGTTCAGGGACACTGTTTTGTTCCAAAAAACATAGCATGAGTCTGTGTGCGCACAGGAATTGTGGGCAGAGATTTAATTTGTGAAGATGTTGTTCAGTAAGAAATGCAGTCCGAGGAAAGGGGCAGCCTGTGTTATGTGCCTAAAATGATGGCATGACTCTGTGTGCACAGGAATTGTGGGCAGAGATTTAATTTGTGAAGTTGTTGTTCAGTAAGAAATGCAGTCCCAGGAAAGGGGCAGCCTGTGTTATGTGCCTAAAATGATGGCATGACTCTGTGTGCACACAGGAATTGTGGGCAGAGATTTAATTTATGAAGTTGTTGTTCAGTAAGAAATGCAGTCCCAGGTAAGGGGCAGCCTGGGTTAAGTGCCTAAAATGATGGCATGAGTCTGTGTGTGCACAGGAATTGGGGCAGAGATTTAATTTGTGAAGTTGTTGTTCAGTAAGAATTGCAGTCCCAGGAAAGGGGCAGCCTGTTGTGTTTACACAAATTATCCCTTAGCACACATGCACTGTTACATACATCCCTGCAGTCTTCATGCAGTTCTGGAAGTCTCTTTGCTCATCTGTCTTGCACCAGACAATACACAGTGTTCAGAAACACACTCTTGGCACACACGCAGCAGCTTCTCCAACACTCTCATGTGTAGTACTCAGCTCTGTGTGCTGTTTCAGATAGCACTGTGTAATGCAAACACATTCAACGTCACAAAGGCCTCATTTAAATTGATCTAGTCTAATCACTCACCCTGTAACACATGGTCATGGTCTTAAGGAGCTGTTAGGACATGTGCTGTTTTCTGCTTCTGTAAATGATATGGGAAATGTGTCAGGCAGTAACAGTAATTTGGTACTATTCAGGGACACTGTTTTGTTCCAAAAAACATAGCATGAGTCTGTGTGCGCACAGGAATTGTGGGCAGAGATTTAGTTTGTGAAGTTGTTGTTCAGTAAGAATTGCAGTCCCAGGAAAGGGGCAGCCTGTTGTGTTTACACAAATTATCCCTTCAAAAAAAATCCCTCAAAAATAAATTTTGGGGGTTTAGTTTATAAGTGGCTCTTAAAAGAGCCCTTGAGTTAATGGAGGGAAACAGGAAGAGAAAAACGAAGAAAAACATCTATGGCCTACTTGCACTCATGGGCATCAAATTTTCTCTGAATGAGATCAAGACTGGTCTCACCCACAGAAATAAGTTTACCGCAATCAGTGCAGCGTGTGGACAACCTAGCCAAACAAGGTGGTCCAAAAAGAGGTGTGGAAGAAGGCAAAGGCACCAATGCAGAAGAAGTGCTCGGCTGAGCTGCCGAAGATGTGCTCGGCTGAGCTGCTGCAGATGTCGTCGGTAGAGCAGGTGGAGGGTTTGCTCCAGAAGCTCGACGAAAAGTCACTGGATGCATTTTGTCAACATGCCTCAACATAGTGTGAATGCTAAAAGAATATTTCTTGTTAGGATTCCCACGTGACAAGACTTTTTGACAAAGTACACATGTAACTTTAGGTGCATTTACCTTTTTTTGTCCCTCTGGAAAAGTGAAAAACTGCCATATAAAGCTGTCTTTCTGCTTCCTGCTCCTCTGCCTCTCAAGAGTGTCCTGGTCACTGTCTGAAGATGGTTGCTGTTCAGCCATTGTATCTCAACAACAGAATAGTTCCTTCTCCAAAGGAATCAGAACTAATAATGAGGGGAGTAGGTGTGGTTTGGGAAGAATCTGGAACTGAAAGTACTTCAAACCAATCAAAAGTGATGATTGTTGATCACATGACTTGCCATGAGGGGATTGGGTGTGGTGTTGAAACAATCAGAAACTGAAAGTAATGATAACCAATAAGAAGTGCTGTTTTATTATGCATATACCCGAGGTGCGCGCACTGCGCAAGCTCCGAGCGCGCACCTCGTGATTACGTATGCGCGAACGCGTAGGAGCGCATGTGCATACGTCATATGCGCGTACGTAGCGCGCATACGTTGAACACGCGTATACGCGACCGTTATTGCGCGTAATTTTAGCGTATGCGGAAGTAAACCGCGTGGAGCGCGTAGGACGCACGCACGCATGCGTACGTACGTACGCATACGTACTGGGTGCGCGCTCCCAGCGCGCACTATAACGTATATTTGCTTTCGTAAATAACGTACGGCGGTATTCATAAAAAACGTACGAAATTGTACTAGGAGCTCGCTCAGAGCGCGGACCCCAAGAATTTATATAAAAAAAAAAAAAAAGTGGAGAAAAATTAATTGCAAACATTAAAAAAACTGTTCAACTTTATCCTAATTGAATTTTTTTTTAAAAAGCAAAAACAAATAAAAAGATACAGATAATATATAAATGAATACATAGGAATTTTATTTTTAATATACATTTTTTTTTTTTTAATTAAATAATACAAAAATTAGCATTTAAAAAAACTTACAAATTCACTGAAAAAACCAAAGGTTTCACACACGTTATAGTTAGGAATTAGCATTTTAAAAACCTTGCAAATTCACTGAAAAAACCACAGGTTTCACACATGTTATAGTTAGCTGGACATTTCACTCGTGAAAAACCAATGAAATTCCCCCGTTATAGTTAGTTCAGCTAACTATAACTCGCGCCCCCGCAATGCACTGCTGATGACGTCACATATTACATCACTCATGACATGGTCAGTGACATCACTCATGACATCACTGATGACATCTCAAATGACATCACTGAAGACATCATCCTTGTGACAGAGTGGCAGACCTCCTCTCATCCTAATATAACCTTTGATACACACATTCAAAAATAGAGACTAAAATTTTCAAAAAAATGGACATACAATACCAGTTACAACAACCTCTTCAGTAATTCTAAGATCCACATACACATCCACTCATTCACCAACAGTCCTATACAGTCACTCATACATGTACTCACTCATCATATGTACTCATACACCTATACATCCTGTTACACAATGCCACTCATCCACAGAGTTACTGACACACATAGTCACTCATGAAAATAAAGAAAGAAACATACATTTACTTGCATATACATTTATACACACACCACCACACTTACTTCTACGGGAACTTACACATACTTAGTCTTTTAAACAATCACTTATAGAAACACATACTTATTCATACAGGAACTCTTTCAATCTCTCACTCTCACATATACTCAGTTATATACACCAATAGTCACATATACTAGTTTAAAACATATGTAGTTACTCATAGAGACACTATTGAGACTCACTAACACACCCATGCACACACTCATCCACCCATACAGTCCTGCAGGCATGCTGTCTTCAACACATACAAACAGTGAGTCACTCATTCATGTACCTATGCAGTACGTAATACCCCCCACCGAACCATACACACACTCACACTAATACTAAAAAAAACAACTAATAACATATATAAACACCCATGTAGCTACTCACCAACCCATGCAGCCACTTATACACAAAGTGAGAGACTGATAAAGATATTTACATATTTAAACATTACTCAGTAAGCCATGTATTCACTAAGATACACTTAATCAGTCAGTTATACAATCAATTTTTCAAAAAGAAATCATCCATTTAGACACTTATATACCCATTTATTCTTCCATCGTCCGTGAGATATACATATATAAAACATATTTAATTTTCTGAAAAACACACATTCACTTGATGATGTCATCAGTGATGTCATTTGAGATGTCATCAGTGATGTCATGAGTGATGTCACTGACCATGTCATGAGTGATGTAATATGTGACGTCATCAGCAGTGCATTGCGGGGGCGCGAGTTATAGTTAGCTGAACTAACTATAACGGGGCAATTTCATTGGTTTTTCACGAGTGAAATGTCCAGCTAACTATAACATGTGTGAAACCTATGGTTTTTTCAGTGAATTTGCAAGGTTTTTAAAATGCTAATTCCTAACTATAACGTGTGTGAAACCTTTGGTTTTTTCAGTGAATATATATATATATATATATTACCTACTGGCGGTCGCCAGTAGGTAGTTATAGTTAGGACCACGTTTCCATAGGAAAACCTCAACATTCTATTTTGAATAACTTTGGCGCCGGTCGACGAATCCTCGTGAATTTCTCAAAATAGGTGGGGCGCTACGCTCCGCTCCTACCCTGAAAGTCTCGGGGGGATCCGTCAAGCGGGGGCTGAGATAAAAGGGGGGTCCCAAAACGCGTTTTTCCCATGCATTTTTCCATAGGACCTTTAGAACGAGCTACAGCCCGAACGGCTGAACAGAATTACTCAAAATTTGGCAGAGAGGTAGTCCCTAGGTCAAGGAAGTGCCTTTTGTAGGTTTGGTGTAAATCTGTTCAGTAGATTCTGAGAAAATAGCCTTTAAATCAATATATATATCTGAGCCCGCTTACGGTACGCTTACCGTACGCTTACGGTAAGCGTACGGCGGCGTGCGCGAGCGCGATTCTGATTGGCTGTTAGATCTTAGTAAACATTCGAATCGGCCGAAACCAGGAAGCGGCGGCCGCCATTTTGTGTATTTCACTCTGAAAAAAAAGAGTGAAAACAAGGAAAGGGGGCAATGAGGAGAGTTACAGACCCCCTAACATTTGTAAGGGGGTCAAAGAAGGACAGAAAAGTACAAAAAAAACATTTATTGATTTTAAAAAAAATCACGGGGTACGCGTACGGTAAGCTTACGGTAAGCGTACGGTAAAAAAATAAAAATAGATAAATGAAAAGCAGATTTAAGAGTTTAGAAATTAGGGAGCTCTAAAAAGAGCTGTTGTGTTTATGAAGTCATTTTTTTAGTGGTACCTACAAGTAAGTACCGATGCAGAGTCTAAGGTTCAAGAGGAAGACTCTGTTCCCTTCATCATTGAAGTGCACACCATCTCCTCTATAAATGTCTTGCATGTCATAACGCAAGTTGTTGTGGTAAATGGCACCCATTCCATAGTCACGGAGGAAAGCAGAAACAGATTTGTTGACGTGCTTTCTTGCTTTGTCAATCTGTGGACAGAAATGATTGGACCAGTTCCATTTTTGCCTTTGGCATATGTTGGAAAACACAAAGGCAGTTTTAGGGAAAAGTGTAAACAGTTGTGCAAAGGTGTCCTTCATAAGCATTTCCAGACCTACCCCAGTCAAAGTGCCTAGGTCATTGCCACCACAGTGCACTATTATGAGGTCAGGGTGTTGGATTTGAATGAAGGATTTCACCAATGGCATCAATTGGTGCCACTTTAACCCTCTCTGACCAATCCATTTAATGTCTACATTTGGCAAAGCAAGGTCTCTCACCATATCTGTTTTCTCTGCAAACTTTTCACTCCAGAAGACATAGCTGTGCCCTACAATCCACACTGTGAACATCTTCAAAGGAGAACTGGATGCACTCAGGAGGTGTCTTTCAGTAGAATGGCAATATGAAAAGAAAGACAGTTTGGAAATGGAGGCATACATATTTTTTTAAAACAAAAAGAACTGATTGGCTGTTTCATACCATTCTAGAATAAAAACTAGGCTGTATGTGAAAATTAATAGAAGCATGTTTTGTATTGGTACAAAAAAATGTGTAACCAAAGAACAGTACTATGGATTTGCTGTAAGGTTTGAAAAGTCAAGCACTCTTGCTCTGTGGAATTGAAACATTGTGTGTCGAACTTCTGACCTAACTGCACACAGCAGTGTTCCATGAGCTGTTGCTATGGTAGCAGGCAGAAGTCAAGTTGGGGGAAGGGTACTAGGCAGAAGTCAAGTTGGGGGCAGGGTACTTTTGGAAAAGGGTTGGTTTTCAACCAATAGAAATGTGTGATTACATTTGAAAAAAAGGGGGAAGCACTGAGATTTGAAACTTACATGTATATGTGTGGAAAAATAGAGGGAAAGTTTGCCATTATCTGGTTCTGCTGAGAGGAGAGAGGTGAACACAACAGAGATCCTGGCTCTGATAATCTGCTGTTTGAGTGTCACATTTCTTTCACAACTAACTAATTTTAAAGGTGAGTTTAGAGTTTGAGAGGGGATGTATGTGGTAACTTAAGAAATGAATAATAGAAATGGGAATTGTTTTTGTTGTAGTTACACATGGTGGTTTCATAATGTGACAGTGTGTAAAAGTGATTTACACTTGCCCCGAAAAAAAAAAGAGCAGTAAGTGTGCTTTCAAATTGGCAAAGAAATTTCGTTTTGGGACTAATGTGAAAACATGACTCTGTGTGCATAGAAGAATTATAGGCAGAGATTTATTGCGTCTTGCTCTGGTGATTTCACAGTTGCATTAGATGGAAAGGGGGAGCGAATTTTTTGGGGAAGAAGCAGAGGCTTAGCACACACCCATGTGCTTGCCATGTATAGTCATGCACAGTATTTAGAAGCCAGTGGGGTTTTCAGGTTTAAGTCTGTAATGCAAATACATTCAGCATCACTAAGGCTGATTGCCCTTGGTGGAGTGTAGGCAGTCACAGAGAATGCACATGGTGGTGGTCTGAAAAAAAAACAGCTTGGACACGTGCAATTAAATAAATCAAAAATAGTGGTTTCATAATGTGTCAGTCTGTAAAAGTGATTTCAAATTGTAAAAAGAGATTTTCACTTGGCCCGAAAAAAAAAGAGCAGTAAGTGTGCTTTCAAATTGGCAAAGAAATTTCGTTTTGGGACTAATGTGAAAACATGACTCTGTGTGCATAGAAGAATTATAGGCAGAGATTTATTGCGTCTTGCTCTGGTGATTTCACAGTTGCATTAGATGGAAAGGGGGAGCGAATTTTTTGGGGAAGAAGCAGAGGCTTAGCACACACCCATGTGCTTGCCGTGTATAGTCATGCACAGTATTTAGAAGCCAGTGGGGTTTTCAGGTTTAAGTCTGTAATGCAAATACATTCAGCATCACTAAGGCTGGTTGCCCTTGGTGGAGTGTAGGCAGTCACAGAGAATGCACATGGTGGTGGTCTGAAAAAAAAACAGCTTGGACACGTGCAATTAAATAAATCAAAAATAGTGGTTTCATAATGTGTCAGTCTGTAAAAGTGATTTCAAATTGTAAAAAGAGATTTTCACTTGGCCCGAAAAAAAAAGAGCAGTAAGTGTGCTTTCAAATTGGCAAAGAAATTTCGTTTTGGGTCTAATGTGAAAACATGACTCTGTGTGCATAGAGGAATTATAGGCAGAGATTTATTGCGTCTTGCTCTGGTGATTTCACAGTTGCATTAGATGGAAAGGGGGAGCGAATTTTTGGGGGAAGAAGCAGAGGCTTAGCACACACCCATGTGCTTGCCATGTATAGTCATGCACAGTATTTAGAAGCCACTGGGGTTTTCAGGTTTAAGTCTGTAATGCAAATACATTCAGCATCACTAAGGCTGGTTGCCCTTGGTGGAGTGTAGGCAGTCACAGAGAATGCACATGGTGGTGGTCTGAAAAAAAAACAGTTTGTACACGTGCAATTAAATAAATCAAAAATAGTGGTTTCATAATGTGTCAGTCTGTAAAAGTGATTTCAAATTGTAAAAAGAGATTTTCACTTGGCCCTAAAAAAAAGAGCTGTAAGTGTGCTTTCAAATTGGCAAAGAAATTTCGTTTTAGGACTAATGTGAAAACATGACTCTGTGTGCATAGAGGAATTATAGGCAGAGATTTATTGCGTCTTGCTCTGGTGATTTCACAGTTGCATTAGATGGAAAGGGGGAGCGAATTTTTTGGGGAAGAAGCAGAGGCTTAGCACACACCCATGTGCTTGCCATGTATAGTCATGCACAGTATTTAGAAGCCAGTGGGGTTTTCAGGTTTAAGTCTGTAATGCAAATACATTCAGCATCACTAAGACTGGTTGCCCTTGCTGGAGTGTAGGCAGACACAGAGAATACACATGGTGTTGGTCTGAAAAAAAAACAGCTTGGACACGTGCAATTAAATAAATCAAAAATAGTGGTTTCATAATGTGTCAGTCTGTAAAAGTGATTTCAAATTGTAAAAAGAGATTTTCACTTGGCCCTAAAAAAAAAGAGCAGTAAGTGTGCTTTCAAATTGGCAAAGAAATTTCGTTTTAGGACTAATGTGAAAACATGACTCTGTGTGCATAGAGGAATTATAGGCAGAGATTTATTGCGTCTTGCTCTGGTGATTTCACAGTTGCATTAGATGGAAAGGGGGAGCGAATTTTTTGGGGAAGAAGCAGAGGCTTAGCACACACCCATGTGCTTGCCATGTATAGTCATGCACAGTATTTAGAAGCCAGTGGGGTTTTCAGGTTTAAGTCTGTAATGCAAATACATTCAGCATCACTAAGGCTGGTTGCCCTTGGTGGAGTGTAGGCAGTCACAGAGAATGCACATGGTGGTGGTCTGAAAAAAAAACAGTTTGTACACGTGCAATTAAATAAATCAAAAATAGTGGTTTCATAATGTGTCAGTCTGTAAAAGTGATTTCAAATTGTAAAAAGAGATTTTCACTTGGCCCTAAAAAAAAAGAGCAGTAAGTGTGCTTTCAAATTGGCAAAGAAATTTCGTTTTAGGTCTAATGTGAAAACATGACTCTGTGTGCATAGAGGAATTATAGGCAGAGATTTATTGCGTCTTGCTCTGGTGATTTCACAGTTGCATTAGATGGAAAGGGGGAGCGAATTTTTGGGGGAAGAAGCAGAGGCTTAGCACACACCCATGTGCTTGCCATGTATAGTCATGCACAGTATTTAGAAGCCACTGGGGTTTTCAGGTTTAAGTCTGTAATGCAAATACATTCAGCATCACTAAGGCTGGTTGCCCTTGGTGGAGTGTAGGCAGTCACAGAGAATGCACATGGTGGTGGTCTGAAAAAAAAACAGTTTGTACACGTGCAATTAAATAAATCAAAAATAGTGGTTTCATAATGTGTCAGTCTGTAAAAGTGATTTCAAATTGTAAAAAGAGATTTTCACTTGGCCCTAAAAAAAAAGAGCTGTAAGTGTGCTTTCAAATTGGCAAAGAAATTTCGTTTTAGGACTAATGTGAAAACATGACTCTGTGTGCATAGAGGAATTATAGGCAGAGATTTATTGCGTCTTGCTCTGGTGATTTCACAGTTGCATTAGATGGAAAGGGGGAGCGAATTTTTTGGGGAAGAAGCAGAGGCTTAGCACACACCCATGTGCTTGCCGTGTATAGTCATGCACAGTATTTAGAAGCCACTGGGGTTTTCAGGTTTAAGTCTGTAATGCAAATACATTCAGCATCACTAAGGCTGGTTGCCCTTGGTGGAGTGTAGGCAGTCACAGAGAATGCACATGGTGGTGGTCTGAAAAAAAAACAGTTTGTACACGTGCAATTAAATAAATCAAAAATAGTGGTTTCATAATGTGTCAGTCTGTAAAAGTGATTTCAAATTGTAAAAAGAGATTTTCACTTGGCCCTAAAAAAAAAGAGCAGTAAGTGTGCTTTCAAATTGGCAAAGAAATTTCGTTTTAGGTCTAATGTGAAAACATGACTCTGTGTGCATAGAGGAATTATAGGCAGAGATTTATTGCGTCTTGCTCTGGTGATTTCACAGTTGCATTAGATGGAAAGGGGGAGCGAATTTTTGGGGGAAGAAGCAGAGGCTTAGCACACACCCATGTGCTTGCCATGTATAGTCATGCACAGTATTTAGAAGCCAGTGGGGTTTTCAGGTTTAAGTCTGTAATGCAAATACATTCAGCATCACTAAGGCTGGTTGCCCTTGGTGGAGTGTAGGCAGTCACAGAGAATGCACATGGTGGTGGTCTGAAAAAAAAACAGTTTGTACACGTGCAATTAAATAAATCAAAAATAGTGGTTTCATAATGTGTCAGTCTGTAAAAGTGATTTTCACTCGGCCCGAAAAAAAAAGAGCAGTAAGTGTGCTTTCAAAATGGCAAAGAAATTTTGTTTTGGGACTAATGTGAAAACATGACTCTGTGTGCATAGAGGAATTATAGGCAGAGATTTATTGCGTCTTGCTCTGGTGATTTCACAGTTGCATTAGATGGAAAGGGGGAGCGAATTTTTGGGGGAAGAAGCAGAGGCTTAGCACACACCCATGTGCTTGCCGTGTATAGTCATGCACAGTATTTAGAAGCCAGTGGGGTTTTCAGGTTTCAGTCTGTAATGCAAATACATTGAGCTTCACTAAGGCTGGTTGCCCTTGGTGGAGTGTAGCACTGTGGACATGGGCTTTTTAAAAAATCTGAAAAGTGGTTTCATAATGTGACAGTTTGTAAAAGAGATTTTCACTTGCCCAAAAAAAAGAGCAGTTTGTGTGCATTCAAATTGGCAAAGAAATTTTGTTTTATGACTATTGTGAAAACAAATGTAGTAATATATTTAAATACAATAAAGGATTTTTTTTTTAGTTTTTTTCAGGTATTGCTGAAGAACAGTGAACAAAATTTAAGATGCCTACAAAATCTCGAGCTCAAAAAACGCTAAAAAAAAAACTATATTTGAAGACAACTGGAGGACCAAAGTTAGTAGAAGATGCTCATGTTGGGAAAAAGAAAAAATCTTCTGGTAAGCAGAAAAAACAATTTCTTAACAAAATATTCAAAACAAAGAAAAATGTACAAAATGTCTGTCCTCGGAAAAATGTAACAAAACATAGAGAACAGCAAAAAATTGAGAATTTAGTTAATGCAAATATACCTTCTGCAATTGAAAAGTTTAACATAAACAGAAAAACAGCGTTTAAAGAGATACGTAGAAAAATGTTTCAGAGAAGAGTTATGTCCAATTTGATAAAGGATGTAAAGAAATATAAGCAAAAGGCAAAATATTACAAGAGAAAAAAAGAAATTGAAGCCATTGCAGCAAAAGCATTAGAATTAAAAAGGAAACTATTCATATTAATTTTGAATAGGATGCGTACATTAGATAAAATGGTTAATGTACTGAAATCACAAAGCAAAAGCAAAAGAGTAGTGAACAGAACAAACTTTTGTAAAGTGTTTTTAGGAAAGTGGATGCATAGTTCAAGTAGTGAACCTTTTTTTAATGAAGAGAGCTATTTTCAAAGTAATAGTTTGCTGCATGCAGTTGACACCAGAGGTCGTTCATACGAAGTAAAAAATGGTTGCATAATGGAGAAGGAGATAATGGTTCCAAGAGATGAGGTACAAGTGATGGCAGATGAGGCAATGGGGAGACGTCCTAAAGCCCCAGTGTACACTTGGAATTGTAGTAGTATTTGCACTGTGCGTCAGGAATCTATTGACAGATTTCGAGAGTTTCTAAGAGAATATAGTAAAAAAAGTGTAAAACAAAAGATTAAGGTGCTTCAAAGTCTGGATCCATGCAGAGTGAGAGAGAATACTGGTTTGCAGGGTCATTCTCTTGCTTGTCTATCTAGAAAAGTGTGCAATAGTGTTTTCCATCATTTTAGGATGCTGGCTGTTCATCATACTGAAATGAGAAAGTTTGTATTTTGCCAAAAGTCCAGCAATAAAGTTAAATGAATTGAATAGGGCTCTGTTCCGAGGAACGGTATCAGATGTAGAGAAGGTTGTTGATGAAATTCAGTTTTGTTACTTTGGTCCTGAACAAAACAGTGCAGAGAAGGACACAGTAAATGAGGCAGAAGTGGAAGAGAATGTAGAAACCTCTGTAAGTAACACATTTAATGATCACATAACAAAATTTGCAATAGTCTCTAATGAAAGACCAAATGTTACTTGTATTTGTTGCCGCAGAACTCATTATAGAAAACAAACTAGGAATGTTGATCTCTACAGAAAGAGTGAAAATGAAGATAATTATAAGTGGATGGATTTTGCCACATATATATTTCTTGAAAATTGTTTTGAATTGGGTGAAGATCAGCGTATTTGTAAATACTGTTACAACAAGTTAGAGGAAAATAGAATGCCGACCAGAGCTGTACATAATAATTTAGAATTGGATGCTATTCCTGCTGAACTTTCTGAATTAAATACATATGAGTCTATACTCATTCAATGTGTTCATCCGTTCCAGACCATAGTACGTATGGAGCCCAAAACTGGTAAATTACCTCCTTCAGATTTACTGAGAGGTTTAAAAGGTAGAGTGGTGTATTTGCCCTTGGATTTGAAAAAAAATATGGAAACTATTGATGCGGATACTTTGGAAACTGAACCATTAATTATTCTGGTTAATGGTGTACCTACAAAGAATAAGAAGATTTGGCAGGAGCTGGTAGATGTGCGGAAAGTACAAAGAGCAAATTTGTATTTGAAAAAAAATAACAAATGGTATGAATCAATTTATATAGAAGAAGAAGAAGAAGAATAAGATTTTCAAGAACACACAGAAACACCAACTGGACAAATTGAAAAAGTGGACAAGTCAAAGGAAGAAGAAATTTATGAACATTTTAGCATACATCCTCTCCATTCGAAAGAAGTTATGGGAGACAATATTGATCTCTTTCAGATGAAGAAAGCAAAAGGAAATCCCGTGAGTGTATGGGAGGAGAGCTTGGAAGCTCGATGTTTTCCCCAGCTGTTTCCTAAAGGAAAAGGAGGACGATACGATGAATGTCCAGAACAGATTCCAGCTTCAGAGTATCGGACTACAAGACTATATGCTGAAGATCCCAGATTTCGACAAAGTATTCCTTATTTGTTCCATCTTTTATTTGAAAGCGACTTGTCTGCACTTTCTTATGCAGTAAATCACATTTTAAAAAGTGGAGTACATTTACAAAATGTGTCTGCTAAGGATTTTATGGAGAAAGTGCAGCACCGAGATGATCATTTGGAAACACAACTGATCAATCTGATGGCTTGTCAGCGTGGGACAAATGAATATTGGTACCGACGCCATGGTGAACTAAAATGCATGTTACGCAATTTAGGAACACCAACATGGTTCCTTACCCTAAGCTGTGCCGAGTACGCTTGGGATGATTTACTGGATTTTCTACGAGAGGCCAATTCAAACATTAAAAACATCGAATACAAGACAGCAGGAGAACTGTGCTCATTGGATCCGGTTAATGTTTGCAGATATTTCAATCATAGATTTGAGGCTATGATGTCCTTCATCTGCAATAAAAAAAATCCACCCCTTGGAGAAGTAGTGGATTTCTTTTGGAGAAAAGAGTACCAGGCAAGAGGTGCTCCTCATATTCATATGCTGCTGTGGATCAAGGATGCCCCAAAGTTTGGAACAGATACTGATGAAGCAGTGTTATCTTACATTGAAGAATATGCAACATGTGGTATACCAAAAAGCAAAGAAGAGAACAAGTTAAAGGAGCAAGTTCTACGTTTCCAAAGTCATCGGTGTGGAAAATACTGTCGACGGAAATACAAGAGCAAAGAAAAATACTACACTAAATGTCGATTTGGATTTCCTAGACCTGTTCTTTCAAATGGAAGAGTCAACAGTTTTATGTCAGCTGTGAGACATACTATCACAAGAAAATCACCTAAGAATACCTACAACCTTAAAAGAAAAGAAGAATCAAAAAATATAAATGACTACAACCCAGTCATTTTATCCATGTGGAACGCTAACATGGATATACAGTATGTAGCTGACAATTCCATTGCTGTTGCACGATATGTAACGTCTTACATTACGAAATCAGAAAAAACAGAATTGAAGGAAATGTGGGAAGAGATTTCTCACGAGAAGACTGTCAGTAAGAAGCTGTACAGTTTCAGTTTGAAGATGTTATCGCATCGAGAAATTGGATCCTACGAATGTTCAGATAGGTTATCTTCTGCAAGTCTCTACTCGAAGTCAAGAAGAATAATTTGGGCAAGTTTAGGCCTTGCAGCAATGAGAAATCGGGTACTGAAATCTGTTGGAGAAATTGAATATTTGGCCGAGAATGACCCAGAAAGTACAGATATATTGAAAACAAACATGTTGGACACATATTATCCCAAGAGAAGTCATCATCTGGAGAACATGTGTCTCTATGAAGTGCTGCAGAACTACATTTATTCACGGAAAGCTGCAGAAGACATCAACAGTGGAAAATATAAAGTTGTTGGTGAAGAAGGATGTTTGGTGAAGCAAACCAAAGGAAGTTTGATAAATCACCGGAAGCTGAGTTGCGACACAACCGACAAGAAAGAATTTTACTACTTGGCTCTTTTACAGTTGTTTAAACCATGGCGTACAGAGGATGAACTACTGGGAGAATTCCAGAGCTATGAAGATTCTTTTAATGCTTGCAAAGACAGCATACAATGCAGTACATTCTCAACTTATCTGCAAATGTTAAATGAAGAAATTGAACAGGAAACTACAATTGCAGCAGAAATAGCTAGAGACAGTTCTCAGGACAGCCAAAGTTCAGGAACATACAGTCAAGATCCCCTAGGACAACCAATCGTTGAAAATGAAGCATCAATAGCCATGAATGAAGTGGAAACGGCTATGAATCAAGCTCAAGAAGAATTTATAGACTTACAAAATTTGGAAAGACAACTGAATCAAGAGCAGCAACACATTTATGAAGAGATCAAAAACAAAATTGATCACGGATTTCTACATATAAAAAAAGAGTGCTCATGCACATCATTTCATCCAATCAGGATGTATGTAAGCGGACAAGCTGGCACTGGAAAAAGTTTCCTAATTAAAGTCATCAGAAGCTACCTAAAGCAAAAAACGGATTCTACTTTGTCTTGTGTGGTTACTGCTCCAACTGGGTTAGCAGCATATAACATAAAAGGAATCACCTTACATCGTTTGCTAATGTTACCAGTGGAGCATGAGAACAAAATACAATTCAACAAGCTAACTGGAGAAGCATCCTTGGAAGTTTCAAGAGTATTGAAGAAGATGCAAGTTCTCATTATTGATGAGGTGAGCATGGTATCAAACTTAATGCTTGCCTTTGTGCATTTAAGAATGCAGCAAATTTTGAAGACAGACTATGACGTGTTATTTGGTGGAAAACACGTCATAGATTTTGGGGATCTTTTGCAACTTACTCCAGTTAAAGGACAACCAGTGTTTAATACTGTGACACATGAAGACACGAAGAAGTCATTGGGAAGCATTGGAAATACAAATATTTGGTCCTTCTTTGAGTACAAGGAACTTACAACTAATATGAGGCAAGCAAACGATGAAGAATATGGAAGTATTCTGAAAGATATCAGAATTGGACTACTCACAGAAGTTGGGAAAAAAGCATTACAGAGTCGGCTGCTACATAATTTATTTCCAAAGGAAGAAATAGTTGCAGAGAAAATATACAAGAATATTGCAGAAAACAAAAGTGTCATCTGCTTAATGCCAA
The DNA here is from genome assembly GCF_964204655.1 of Triturus cristatus. NCBI lineage: Eukaryota > Metazoa > Chordata > Amphibia > Caudata > Salamandridae > Triturus > Triturus cristatus. The sequence goes on along the minus strand of NC_140587.1, from coordinate 342,619,529 downwards.
CTCTACGTGAATGCTCAATATTTAATGAGGAGCTTTTGAAATTGGAAAAGGAAGAGATCAGGAAATTGGAAGCAGTGGACAAAATTGAGGATGGAAGAATTACTGTCACAGTAACAGGCAAACTGAAAAATAAATTGGACTCACTAGAGAAGAACATCTCCAAAACTGCAGGATTAGAAAAAAATCTATATGTTTGCATGAACTGTAGAGTATTTTTAAGGAGAAATTTGGATGTTGAGAAAGGCTTAGTGAATGGAGCGATGGGAAGAGTTGTGGGTTTTATTAATTATCAGAAAAAAGAAGGAATTGAATGTTTACAGATAAAATTTGATCAGATAGATGAAGTTAAAGATATTTGTCGTTGTACAGTTCGTTTTATGCTTGTGAAAGACGTATATGTACGTAGGAAGCAGTTTCCGTTTTCTCTAGCATATGCTGTAACTATCCACAAGTCTCAAGGATTGACTGTAGATTGTGCATTTGTGAACATTGGTTCAACTATGTTCAAAGAAGGTATGGCATATGTAGCTTTGTCACGAGTCAAAACATTATCAGGTTTATTCATGATAGACTTTGATGACTCAAAAGTTAGTGCTGATACAAACTGTGTAAAGGAGTATAATAGATTAAGAAGAAGCTATGCTCCTCATTTAGGTCAGTATCCTGTGTTGGAGAAACGTGTAGTTTCTCGTAAAAGGAGAAATGAGAATATCTGTAATGAAGATATAGAGAAGAGGAAAAAAAAGAGGAGTGATGTAATTGCAAGCAAAAAGAAAAAGGACAATGAAGAACGGGTTGTAGGATGTCATTTTGAAAATAGCTCTGGTGTCAACTGCTACGCTAATGTAGTGCTGAATGTTGCATTTTATCTGGAAAGTTTGCAAGAGCAGATAATAGTAAATCAGGGAAAAAGATTCTGTTCAGAGCTGAGTCTCCTTTTTCAAAAGCTGAGTAAAGATAAAACTCAAATAGAAAGTGCTACTGATATTAGAAAACTTTTAGATGTATGTTCAGGACGAACACAGTTTTCACAAAATGAACAGCAAGATGCACACGAATTTTTGATGTATTTTCTTCAGGTAGTGGAAGAAGAAGGAGTTCCCATTGACATTTTTTTTGGTCTCTCTTATAAATGGGAACATAGTTGTGATAATTGTTATAATATATGTGGCTCTATTGTTGATAATGAAAGGTTTATTTATTTGACATTGCCAGAGAGTAAAACAGTCACTTTTGCAAAATTAGTTAAAGATGCTAATCATAGCATGAAATGTGGTGAGTGTAATTCTGACATGTTTTCAACATTAATTTTAAGGGAATACGGACAGTATGTAATTTTAATGATGCAACGATGTAGAGCTGATGGTTCAAAATTGGATACTTTAATAAAGAAGTTTACAGGACAGCAATTATCAATTTCAGGAAAAACTTTTGTAACTGTTGCAATAATTTTCCATGATGGACCTACTGTTACTTCTGGACATTACACAGTTTATCTAAAATGTGAAAAAGGCTGGACACTGTGTAATGATTCCCAATTGATTTTCAAACAACGTTTGCCTTTTGATTTAGCAAATTCCTATCTAATCTTCCTGAAACCTAAATTTTAGAGAGACTTGGCAAGATCTGGACAAAATAATTTTACCATTTTACTGGATTACCATTGCAATTTTGTAGAAAAAATATTTTTAAAATTATCATTTGGCCTAAAGGAAAGATAACCAATTGTAATGTGGACTTTTTTAATTTTTAATGCAATTTTGAAAAACCAATAATTTATAGATAATCGGTAACTTCTGCACATTTTAAATTTTGGAATGCTATTGGACTGCCATTGGAAATTTTTTCAAAAATGATTTAAAAAATTACTATTTGGCCATGTGGAAAAGTAAGCAATTCTATTGTGGACTAAATAAATTATTCAAAACATTTTCGTGAACCAAAATGTTACAGAGAATCGGTGAGATCTGGACAGATTAAACTTTAGAATTTTAATGGATTTCCCTTGGAAATTTATTCCAAAAAAAAAAAAAAAAATACTATTTGGCCTAAAGGAAATGAAATCAGATGTATTTTGGAGTTATTTGAGATATAATATTGTGATTATACTTCTGAAACAAACATATCAGACGGTATTTTAAAGAAATAAGTATTGTTTTTAGATGATATTTTTTTAGAATAATATGCATTTCTGTAATGATAAGTTTAAGTGAGAAGAGATTCTGGGCTTTTTTAATACAATCTTTGAGATTGTTATTTTTTTTTGCCCGCTGTAAAATGATGAATGCAATTGCTTTCACAATTTATAGTGAAATGCAATATATTCTGAAAACAGCAAAAATAAGGCAAAAATATTTTTTTGAAAAAAATGTAAATATGTATACTGTATTATAAATTGTTAAAAAAATATTAATACTTTTTTCTTTTTTTTCAGATCGATATAGAAAATTTTCGAAAACTACAACCATTTTTAAAACTATTTTTTAAAAAAACAAATGAATAAATATTTTTTTGAGTGAGTATGGTAAGTCAATAATAATAATTGTAGTCTCTCAAGGACCTTGTAATGTGATAATTTATTTTTAGTGTTTTTTTTAAAAAATAAAAAAAGGTACGCGCACCGTACGCGTACGGTAAAAAAAAAAAAAAAAAGGTTTTAAAAAACATATGTAAAAAAAAGATGAAAGATAAGGTTGGCTCTTAAAAGAACCGTTGTGTTCATGCAGGGACAGAGGAAAGGAAGCATGGGAAAATCATTCAAAGCTACAAATGTGCTGATCTATTTTGTTGTTCACTAGGGAAACACTGGTCTCCCTATGACAAATTAGACCTTTACAAAATGTGCAATGAATATCAACCTTCCGAAATCGAAGGTTCATTTCCAGAGGGCCAGCAAAAGGAGATTCTCCCCCCACAGATGAAGGGCTCACCTGACCTGCAGAAGAAGGAGTCAGCCCTGCAGATGATGGTCCAGGCTGAGCTGCTGTGGATGTACTGGCTCGTCTTTCTGAAGAGTTACCTCCAAAAAGATGACCATGTGTCCTTCCGTGTACATCCTGGAGGTGCCTCTTCATGGTGTGATTCCCAAAGGAATACTTCCTGTTAGGATTACCTCTAGAAAGTACACGCTTACACAGACAGCAAGTAACTAAGGGTGCATTCACCTTTTGCTGGCCTTCTGGAAAAGTAAAATAATCCCAAACATAAGAAGGCTTTTGTTTCCTCGATCTCTGCCTCAAGACAGTGCTGCTGGTGCTAGGCTCACTCTCAGAAGAGCTCTGCTGTTCTGCCATCGTATCCCAAAGACAAACCAGCTCCTTCTCCCAAGGGATCACAAGCAGAAATGAGGGGAATGGGTGTGGTGTAGGAGAGTTCTAGAACTGAAAGTAGTTTCAACCAATCAAAAGTTGTGTTTCATGATCACATGACCTACCGTACGCTTACGGTACGCTTACGGTACGCTTACGGCAAAAAGTACGCGTGCGCGTAAAAAAGACACGCGCTTCCGCGCATGCGCATAACAGTCACTCCCCGGCACTTCCGCGTAACGTGCGCGTGTGGCGTAAGCGCGCACGCGTCCCACGCGCAGTACGCGCGGCTACGCAAATTGCGTAACTATACGCAAGCAGCGTAGATAGATTACGGACGTTGCGTAAACCGTACGCTTACCGTGAGCTTACGGTACGCGTACTAAAAAAAAATAAAAAAAAAAAAAAAAAAATCTGGAAATAAATTTTACATGTTTATTTTAAAAAATATATTAAAAAAAAATATTTAAGGATTTTAAAAATTTAAGCATAGTCTTTATAAAAGGAAAGAAAATTAAATTAAAAATATGTTTGAAAAAAATGAAAAAAAAAAAAAAAAATTAGCATTTAAAAAACCTTGCAAATTCACTGAAAAAACCATGGGTTTCACACACGTTATAGTTAGGAATTAGCATTTAAAAAACCTTGCAAATTCACTGAAAAAACCATGGGTTTCACACACGTTATAGTTAGGAATTAGCATTTAAAAAACCTTAGAAATTCAGTGAAAAAACCATAGGTTTCACACATGTTATAGTTAGCTGGACATTTTACTCGTAAAAAACCAATGAAATTGCCCCGTTATAGTTAGTTCAGCTAACTATAACTCACGCGCCCGCAATGCACTGCTGATGACGTCACATATTACATCACTCATGACATGGTCAGTGACATCACTCATGACATCACTGATGACATCTCAAATGACATCACTGATGACCTCACTGATGACATCATCCTTGTGATAGAGTGGCAGACCTCCTCTCACCTTAATATAAGCTTTGATACACACATTCAAAAATAGAGACTAAAATTTTCAAAACAATGGACATACCAATACCAGTTACAACAACCTCTTCAGTAATTCTAAGATCCACATACACATCCACTCATTCACCAACAGTCCTATACAGTCACTCATACATGTACTCACTCATCATATGTACTCATACACCTATACATCCTGTTACATAATGCCACTCATCCATAGAGTTACTCACACACATAGTCACTCATGCTAATAAAGAATCAAACATACATTCACCTGCATATACAGTTATACACACACCACCACACTTACTTCTACGGAAACTTACACATACTTAGTCTTTTAAACAATCACTTATAGAAACACATACTTATTCATACAGGAACTCTTTCAATCTGTCCCTCTCACATATACTCACATATATACACCAATAGTCACATATACTAGTTTAAAACATATGTAGTTACTCCTGAAGACACTATTGGGACAGTCATTCACTCACTAACACACCCATACACACACTCATCCACCTATACAGTCCTGCACACATGCTGTCTTCAACACATACAAACAGTGAGTCACTCATTCATGCACCTATGCACTACGTAATACCCCCCACCGAACCATACAGACACTCAGACTGATACTCAAAAAAACAACTACTAACCTATATAGACACCCATGTAGCTACTCACCAACCCATGCAGCCACTTATACACAAAGTGAGAGATACACTTAATCAGTCAGTTACACAATCAATTTTTTAAAAACAAATCATCCATTTAGACACTTATATACCCATTTATTCTTCCATCGACCTTGAGATATACATATATAAAACATATTTAATTTTCAGAAAAACACACATTCACTGGATGATGTCATCAGTGAGGTCATCAGTGATGTCATTTGAGATGTCATCAGTGATGTCATGAGTGATGTCACTGACCATGTCATGAGTGATGTAATATGTGACGTCATCAGCAGTGCATTGCGGGCGCGTGAGTTATAGTTAGCTGAACTAACTATAACGGGGCAATTTCATTGGTTTTTTACGAGTAAAATGTCCAGCTAACTATAACATGTGTGAAACCTATGGTTTTTTCACTGAATTTCTAAGGTTTTTTAAATGCTAATTCCTAACTATAACGTGTGTGAAACCCATGGTTTTTTCAGTGAATATATATATATATATTACCTACTGGCGGTCGCCAGTAGGTAGTTATAGTTAGGACCACGTTTCCATAGGAAAACCTCAACATTCTATTTTGAATAACTTTGGCGCCGGTCGACGAATCCTCGCGAATTTCTCAAAATAGGTGGGGCGCTACGCTCCGCTCCTACCCTGAAAGTCTCGGGGGGATTCGTCAAGCGGGGGCTGAGATAAAAGGGGGGTCCCAAAACGCGTTTTTCCCATGCATTTTTCCATAGGACCTTTAGAACGAGCTACAGCCCGAACGGCTGAACAGAATTACTAGAAATTTGGCAGAGAGGTAGTCCCTAGGTCAAGGAAGTGCCTTTTGTAGGTTTGGTGTAAATCTGTTCAGTAGATTCTGAGAAAATAGCCTTTAAATCAATATATATATCTGAGCCCGCTTACGGTACGCTTACCGTACGCTTACGGTAAGCGTACGGTGGCGTGCGCGAGCGCGATTCTGATTGGCTCTTAGATCTTAGTAAACATTCGAATCGGCAGAAACCAGGAAGCGGCGTCCGCCATTTTGTCTACCGCACTGAGTGTTATGTATCAAACATGATGGCCAAAAACATGTTACGGGGATGTTTTGACAACTCCCTCTCACATAGTCATGTTGAGGGAGTCCCCAAACATCCCCCAAGAGCAAAAACGGCATTATTTTTTTTTCGGCAATTTCGCGGGGTACGCTTACCGTACGCTTACCGTAAGCGTACGAAAAAAAAAAAAAAAAAAAAAAAACACTATCCACACTTTCTCCACCCCTTGTGCAAATGGTGGCCGAAGGCCACCATTTGTGCATGGCTTATCAGAGCACAGAAATTTCACAAAAAATTTCAACAGATTACCTATCACAAGGAAGCGCATAATATGTCCTCCATGTGCGCACGGTGCGCGAAGCGCATCGTGCGTACATGGCCCATCTAGCGTAACGTGGGCACGGCACTAACTGCGTAAAGTGGGTGCGCGGTGCGCGAAGCGCACCGCGTGCTCACTGTGCGCGCACGGTGCGCGAAGCGCACCGTGCGCGCACGGAACGAACTGCGTTAAGTGGGCGCGCACGCCACGAATGGCGTAAAGTCACTTAGCATTTAAAAAACCGTACAAATTCACTGAAAAAACCATAGGTTTCATACACGTTATAGTTAGGAATTAGCATTTAAAAAACCTTGCAAATTCACTGAAAAAACCATAGGTTTCACACATGTTATAGTTAGCGGAAATTTTACTGATAAAAAACCAATGAAATTGCCCCGTTATAGTTAGTGCTGGCAACTATAACTCACGCGACCGCAATCTTCTGCTGATGACATATGTGTCTTTATGAAAAAAAAATATTTGTAATATATTTATAGCTAAAAATGTATGGAAGAAGACATGGGCAAATAAGTGTCTAAATACAGTATTAGCATCAGCAGAGGATTGCGGTCGCGTGAGTTATAGTTGCCAGCACTAACTATAACGGGGCAATTTCATTGGTTTTTTATCAGTAAAATTTCCGCTAACTATAACATGTGTGAAACCTATGGTTTTTTCAGTGAATATATATATATATATTACCTACTGGCGGTCGCCAGTAGGTAGTTATAGTTAGGACCACGTTTCCATAGGAAAACCTCAACATTCTATTTTGAATAACTTTGGCGCCGGTCGACGAATCCTCGTGAATTTCTCAAAATAGGTGGGGCGCTACGCTCCGCTCCTACCCTGAAAGTCTCGGGGGGATCCGTCAAGCGGGGGCTGAGATAAAAGGGGGGTCCCAAAACGCGTTTTTCCCATGCATTTTTCCATAGGACCTTTAGAACGAGCTACAGCCCGAACGGCTGAACAGAATTACTCAAAATTTGGCAGAGAGGTAGTCCCTAGGTCAAGGAAGTGCCTTTTGTAGGTTTGGTGTAAATCTGTTCAGTAGATTCTGAGAAAATAGCCTTTAAATCAATATATATATCTGAGCCCGCTTACGGTACGCTTACCGTACGCTTACGGTAAGCGTACGGCGGCGTGCGCGAGCGCGATTCTGATTGGCTGTTAGATCTTAGTAAACATTCGAATCGGCCAAAACCAGGAAGCGGCGGCCGCCATTTTGTGTATTTCACTCTGAAAAAAAAGAGTGAAAACAAGGAAAGGGGGCAATGAGGAGAGTTACAGACCCCCTAACATTTGTAAGGGGGTCAAAGAAGGACAGAAAAGTACAAAAAAAACATTTATTGATTTTAAAAAAAATCACGGGGTACGCGTACGGTAAGCTTACGGTAAGCGTACGGTAAAAAAATAAAAATAGATAAATGAAAAGCAGATTTAAGAGTTTAGAAATTAGGGAGCTCTAAAAAGAGCTGTTGTGTTTATGAAGTCATTTTTTTAGTGGTACCTACAAGTAAGTACCGATGCAGAGTCTAAGGTTCAAGAGGAAGACTCTGTTCCCTTCATCATTGAAGTGCACACCATCTCCTCTATAAATGTCTTGCATGTCATAACGCAAGTTGTTGTGGTAAATGGCACCCATACCATAGTCACGGAGGAAAGCAGAAACAGATTTGTTGACGTGCTTTCTTGCTTTGTCAATCTGTGGACAGAAATGATTGGACCAGTTCCATTTTTGCCTTTGGCATATGTTGGAAAACACAAAGGCAGTTTTAGGGAAAAGTGTAAACAGTTGTGCAAAGGTGTCCTTCATAAGCATTTCCAGACCTACCCCAGTCAAAGTGCCTAGGTCATTGCCACCACAGTGCACTATTATGAGGTCAGGGTGTTGGATTTGAATGAAGGATTTCACCAATGGCATCAATTGGTGCCACTTTAACCCTCTCTGACCAATCCATTTAATGTCTACATTTGGCAAAGCAAGGTCTCTCACCATATCTGTTTTCTCTGCAAACTTTTCACTCCAGAAGACATAGCTGTGCCCTACAATCCACACTGTGAACATCTTCAAAGGAGAACTGGATGCACTCAGGAGGTGTCTTTCAGTAGAATGGCAATATGAAAAGAAAGACAGTTTGGAAATGGAGGCATACATATTTTTTTAAAACAAAAAGAACTGATTGGCTGTTTCATACCATTCTAGAATAAAAACTAGGCTGTATGTGAAAATTAATAGAAGCATGTTTTGTATTGGTACAAAAAAATGTGTAACCAAAGAACAGTACTATGGATTTGCTGTAAGGTTTGAAAAGTCAAGCACTCTTGCTCTGTGGAATTGAAACATTGTGTGTCGAACTTCTGACCTAACTGCACACAGCAGTGTTCCATGAGCTGTTGCTATGGTAGCAGGCAGAAGTCAAGTTGGGGGAAGGGTACTAGGCAGAAGTCAAGTTGGGGGCAGGGTACTTTTGGAAAAGGGTTGGTTTTCAACCAATAGAAATGTGTGATTACATTTGAAAAAAAGGGGGAAGCACTGAGATTTGAAACTTACATGTATATGTGTGGAAAAATAGAGGGAAAGTTTGCCATTATCTGGTTCTGCTGAGAGGAGAGAGGTGAACACAACAGAGATCCTGGCTCTGATAATCTGCTGTTTGAGTGTCACATTTCTTTCACAACTAACTAATTTTAAAGGTGAGTTTAGAGTTTGAGAGGGGATGTATGTGGTAACTTAAGAAATGAATAATAGAAATGGGAATTGTTTTTGTTGTAGTTACACATGGTGGTTTCATAATGTGACAGTGTGTAAAAGAGATTTTCACTTGGCCCGAAAAAAAAAGAGCAGTAAGTGTGCTTTCAAATTGGCAAAGAAATTTCGTTTTGGGTCTAATGTGAAAACATGACTCTGTGTGCATAGAGGAATTATAGGCAGAGATTTATTGCGTCTTGCTCTGGTGATTTCACAGTTGCATTAGATGGAAAGGGGGAGCGAATTTTTGGGGGAAGAAGCAGAGGCTTAGCACACACCCATGTGCTTGCCATGTATAGTCATGCACAGTATTTAGAAGCCACTGGGGTTTTCAGGTTTAAGTCTGTAATGCAAATACATTCAGCATCACTAAGGCTGGTTGCCCTTGGTGGAGTGTAGGCAGTCACAGAGAATGCACATGGTGGTGGTCTGAAAAAAAAACAGCTTGGACACGTGCAATTAAATAAATCAAAAATAGTGGTTTCATAATGTGTCAGTCTGTAAAAGTGATTTCAAATTGTAAAAAGAGATTTTCACTTGGCCCGAAAAAAAAAGAGCAGTAAGTGTGCTTTCAAATTGGCAAAGAAATTTCGTTTTGGGACTAATGTGAAAACATGACTCTGTGTGCATAGAAGAATTATAGGCAGAGATTTATTGCGTCTTGCTCTGGGGATTTCACAGTTGCATTAGATGGAAAGGGGGAGCGAATTTTTTGGGGAAGAAGCAGAGGCTTAGCACACACCCATGTGCTTGCCGTGTATAGTCATGCACAGTATTTAGAAGCCAGTGGGGTTTTCAGGTTTAAGTCTGTAATGCAAATACATTCAGCATCACTAAGGCTGGTTGCCCTTGGTGGAGTGTAGGCAGTCACAGAGAATGCACATGGTGGTGGTCTGAAAAAAAAAACAGCTTGGACACGTGCAATTAAATAAATCAAAAATAGTGGTTTCATAATGTGTCAGTCTGTAAAAGTGATTTCAAATTGTAAAAAGAGATTTTCACTTGGCCCGAAAAAAAAAGAGCAGTAAGTGTGCTTTCAAATTGGCAAAGAAATTTCGTTTTGGGTCTAATGTGAAAACATGACTCTGTGTGCATAGAGGAATTATAGGCAGAGATTTATTGCGTCTTGCTCTGGTGATTTCACAGTTGCATTAGATGGAAAGGGGGAGCGAATTTTTGGGGGAAGAAGCAGAGGCTTAGCACACACCCATGTGCTTGCCATGTATAGTCATGCACAGTATTTAGAAGCCACTGGGGTTTTCAGGTTTAAGTCTGTAATGCAAATACATTCAGCATCACTAAGGCTGGTTGCCCTTGGTGGAGTGTAGGCAGTCACAGAGAATGCACATGGTGGTGGTCTGAAAAAAAACCAGTTTGTACACGTGCAATTAAATAAATCAAAAATAGTGGTTTCATAATGTGTCAGTCTGTAAAAGTGATTTCAAATTGTAAAAAGAGATTTTCACTTGGCCCTAAAAAAAAAGAGCTGTAAGTGTGCTTTCAAATTGGCAAAGAAATTTCGTTTTAGGACTAATGTGAAAACATGACTCTGTGTGCATAGAGGAATTATAGGCAGAGATTTATTGCGTCTTGCTCTGGTGATTTCACAGTTGCATTAGATGGAAAGGGGGAGCGAATTTTTTGGGGAAGAAGCAGAGGCTTAGCACACACCCATGTGCTTGCCATCTATAGTCATGCACAGTATTTAGAAGCCAGTGGGGTTTTCAGGTTTAAGTCTGTAATGCAAATACATTCAGCATCACTAAGACTGGTTGCCCTTGCTGGAGTGTAGGCAGACACAGAGAATACACATGGTGTTGGTCTGAAAAAAAAACAGCTTGGACACGTGCAATTAAATAAATCAAAAATAGTGGTTTCATAATGTGTCAGTCTGTAAAAGTGATTTCAAATTGTAAAAAGAGATTTTCACTTGGCCCTAAAAAAAAAGAGCAGTAAGTGTGCTTTCAAATTGGCAAAGAAATTTCGTTTTAGGACTAATGTGAAAACATGACTCTGTGTGCATAGAGGAATTATAGGCAGAGATTTATTGCGTCTTGCTCTGGTGATTTCACAGTTGCATTAGATGGAAAGGGGGAGCGAATTTTTGGGGGAAGAAGCAGAGGCTTAGCACACACCCATGTGCTTGCCATGTATAGTCATGCACAGTATTCAGAAGCCAGTGGGGTTTTCAGGTTTAAGTCTGTAATGCAAATACATTCAGCATCACTAAGGCTGGTTGCCCTTGGTGGAGTGTAGGCAGTCACAGAGAATGCACATGGTGGTGGTCTGAAAAAAAAACAGTTTGTACACGTGCAATTAAATAAATCAAAAATAGTGGTTTCATAATGTGTCAGTCTGTAAAAGTGATTTCAAATTGTAAAAAGAGATTTTCACTTGGCCCTAAAAAAAAAGAGCAGTAAGTGTGCTTTCAAATTGGCAAAGAAATTTCGTTTTAGGTCTAATGTGAAAACATGACTCTGTGTGCATAGAGGAATTATAGGCAGAGATTTATTGCGTCTTGCTCTGGTGATTTCACAGTTGCATTAGATGGAAAGGGGGAGCAAATTTTTGGGGGAAGAAGCAGAGGCTTAGCACACACCCATGTGCTTGCCATGTATAGTCATGCACAGTATTTAGAAGCCACTGGGGTTTTCAGGTTTAAGTCTGTAATGCAAATACATTCAGCATCACTAAGGCTGGTTGCCCTTGGTGGAGTGTAGGCAGTCACAGAGAATGCACATGGTGGTGGTCTGAAAAAAAAACAGTTTGTACACGTGCAATTAAATAAATCAAAAATAGTGGTTTCATAATGTGTCAGTCTGTAAAAGTGATTTCAAATTGTAAAAAGAGATTTTCACTTGGCCCTAAAAAAAAAGAGCTGTAAGTGTGCTTTCAAATTGGCAAAGAAATTTCGTTTTAGGACTAATGTGAAAACATGACTCTGTGTGCATAGAGGAATTATAGGCAGAGATTTATTGCGTCTTGCTCTGGTGATTTCACAGTTGCATTAGATGGAAAGGGGGAGCGAATTTTTTGGGGAAGAAGCAGAGGCTTAGCACACACCCATGTGCTTGCCGTGTATAGTCATGCACAGTATTTAGAAGCCACTGGGGTTTTCAGGTTTAAGTCTGTAATGCAAATACATTCAGCATCACTAAGGCTGGTTGCCCTTGGTGGAGTGTAGGCAGTCACAGAGAATGCACATGGTGGTGGTCTGAAAAAAAAACAGTTTGTACACGTGCAATTAAATAAATCAAAAATAGTGGTTTCATAATGTGTCAGTCTGTAAAAGTGATTTTCACTCGGCCCGAAAAAAAAAGAGCAGTAAGTGTGCTTTCAAAATGGCAAAGAAATTTCGTTTTGGGACTAATGTGAAAACATGACTCTGTGTGCATAGAGGAATTATAGGCAGAGATTTATTGCGTCTTGCTCTGGTGATTTCACAGTTGCATTAGATGGAAAGGGGGAGCGAATTTTTGGGGGAAGAAGCAGAGGCTTAGCACACACCCATGTGCTTGCCGTGTATAGTCATGCACAGTATTTAGAAGCCAGTGGGGTTTTCAGGTTTCAGTCTGTAATGCAAATACATTGAGCTTCACTAAGGCTGGTTGCCCTTGGTGGAGTGTAGCACTGTGGACATGGGCTTTTTAAAAAATCTGAAAAGTGGTTTCATAATGTGACAGTTTGTAAAAGAGATTTTCACTTGCCCAAAAAAAAGAGCAGTTTGTGTGCATTCAAATTGGCAAAGAAATTTTGTTTTATGACTATTGTGAAAACAAATGTAGTAATATATTTAAATACAATAAAGGATTTTTTTTTTAGTTTTTTTCAGGTATTGCTGAAGAACAGTGAACAAAATTTAAGATGCCTACAAAATCTCGAGCTCAAAAAACGCTAAAAAAAAAACTATATTTGAAGACAACTGGAGGACCAAAGTTAGTAGAAGATGCTCATGTTGGGAAAAAGAAAAAATCTTCTGGTAAGCAGAAAAAACAATTTCTTAACAAAATATTCAAAACAAAGAAAAATGTACTAAATGTCTGTCCTCGGAAAAATGTAACAAAACATAGAGAACAGCAAAAAATTGAGAATTTAGTTAATGCAAATATACCTTCTGCAATTGAAAAGTTTAACATAAACAGAAAAACAGCGTTTAAAGAGATACGTAGAAAAATGTTTCAGAGAAGAGTTATGTCCAATTTGATAAAGGATGTAAAGAAATATAAGCAAAAGGCAAAATATTACAAGAGAAAAAAAGAAATTGAAGCCATTGCAGCAAAAGCATTAGAATTAAAAAGGAAACTATTCATATTAATTTTGAATAGGATGCGTACATTAGATAAAATGGTTAATGTACTGAAATCACAAAGCAAAAGCAAAAGAGTAGTGAACAGAACAAACTTTTGTAAAGTGTTTTTAGGAAAGTGGATGCATAGTTCAAGTAGTGAACCTTTTTTTAATGAAGAGAGCTATTTTCAAAGTAATAGTTTGCTGCATGCAGTTGACACCAGAGGTCGTTCATACGAAGTAAAAAATGGTTGCATAATGGAGAAGGAGATAATGGTTCCAAGAGATGAGGTACAAGTGATGGCAGATGAGGCAATGGGGAGACGTCCTAAAGCCCCAGTGTACACTTGGAATTGTAGTAGTATTTGCACTGTGCGTCAGGAATCTATTGACAGATTTCGAGAGTTTCTAAGAGAATATAGTAAAAAAAGTGTAAAACAAAAGATTAAGGTGCTTCAAAGTCTGGATCCATGCAGAGTGAGAGAGAATACTGGTTTGCAGGGTCATTCTCTTGCTTGTCTATCTAGAAAAGTGTGCAATAGTGTTTTCCATCATTTTAGGATGCTGGCTGTTCATCATACTGAAATGAGAAAGTTTGTGAGACGGTTGTATTTTGCCAAAAGTCCAGCAATAAAGTTAAATGAATTGAATAGGGCTCTGTTCCGAGGAACGGTATCAGATGTAGAGAAGGTTGTTGATGAAATTCAGTTTTGTTACTTTGGTCCTGAACAAAACAGTGCAGAGAAGGACACAGTAAATGAGGCAGAAGTGGAAGAGAATGTAGAACCCTCTGTAAGTAACACATTTAATGATCACATAACAAAATTTGCAATAGTCTCTAATGAAAGACCAAATGTTACTTGTATTTGTTGCCGCAGAACTCATTATAGAAAACAAACTAGGAATGTTGATCTCTACAGAAAGAGTGAAAATGAAGATAATTATAAGTGGATGGATTTTGCCACATATATATTTCTTGAAAATGGTTTTGAATTGGGTGAAGATCAGCGTATTTGTAAATACTGTTACAACAAGTTAGAGGAAAATAGAATGCCGACCAGAGCTGTACATAATAATTTAGAATTGGATGCTATTCCTGCTGAACTTTCTGAATTAAATACATATGAGTCTATACTCATTCAATGTGTTCATCCGTTCCAGACCATAGTACGTATGGAGCCCAAAACTGGTAAATTACCTCCTTCAGATTTACTGAGAGGTTTAAAAGGTAGAGTGGTGTATTTGCCCTTGGATTTGAAAAAAAATATGGAAACTATTGATGCGGATACTTTGGAAACTGAACCATTAATTATTCTGGTTAATGGTGTACCTACAAAGAATAAGAAGATTTGGCAGGAGCTGGTAGATGTGCGGAAAGTACAAAGAGCAAATTTGTATTTGAAAAAAAATAACAAATGGTATGAATCAATTTATATAGAAGAAGAAGAAGAAGAAGAAGATTTTCAAGAACACACAGAAACACCAACTGGACAAATTGAAAAAGTGGACAAGTCAAAGGAAGAAGAAATTTATGAACATTTTAGCATACATCCTCTCCATTCGAAAGAAGTTATGGGAGACAATATTGATCTCTTTCAGATGAAGAAAGCAAAAGGAAATCCCGTGAGTGTATGGGAGGAGAGCTTGGAAGCTCGATGTTTTCCCCAGCTGTTTCCTAAAGGAAAAGGAGGACGATACGATGAACGTCCAGAACAGATTCCAGCTTCAGAGTATCGGACTACAAGACTATATGCTGAAGATCCCAGATTTCGACAAAGTATTCCTTATTTGTTCCATCTTTTATTTGAAAGCGACTTGTCTGCACTGTCTTATGCAGTAAATCACATTTTAAAAAGTGGAGTACATTTACAAAATGTGTCTGCTAAGGATTTTATGGAGAAAGTGCAGCACCGAGATGATCATTTGGAAACACAACTGATCAATCTGATGGCTTGTCAGCGTGGGACAAATGAATATTGGTACCGACGCCATGGTGAACTAAAATGCATGTTACGCAATTTAGGAACACCAACATGGTTCCTTACCCTAAGCTGTGCCGAGTACGCTTGGGATGATTTACTGGATTTTCTACGAGAGGCCAATTCAAACATTAAAAACATCGAATACAAGACAGCAGGAGAACTGTGCTCATTGGATCCGGTTAATGTTTGCAGATATTTCAATCATAGATTTGAGGCTATGATGTCCTTCATCTGCAATAAAAAAAATCCACCCCTTGGAGAAGTAGTGGATTTCTTTTGGAGAAAAGAGTACCAGGCAAGAGGTGCTCCTCATATTCATATGCTGCTGTGGATCAAGGATGCCCCAAAGTTTGGAACAGATACTGATGAAGCAGTGTTATCTTACATTGAAGAATATGCAACATGTGGTATACCAAAAAGCAAAGAAGAGAACAAGTTAAAGGAGCAAGTTCTACGTTTCCAAAGTCATCGGTGTGGAAAATACTGTCGACGGAAATACAAGAGCAAAGAAAAATACTACACTAAATGTCGATTTGGATTTCCTAGACCTGTTCTTTCAAATGGAAGAGTCAACAGTTTTATGTCAGCTGTGAGACATACTATCACAAGAAAATCACCTAAGAATACCTACAACCTTAAAAGAAAAGAAGAATCAAAAAATATAAATGACTACAACCCAGTCATTTTATCCATGTGGAACGCTAACATGGATATACAGTATGTAGCTGACAATTCCATTGCTGTTGCACGATATGTAACGTCTTACATTACGAAATCAGAAAAAACAGAATTGAAGGAAATGTGGGAAGAGATTTCTCACGAGAAGACTGTCAGTAAGAAGCTGTACAGTTTCAGTTTGAAGATGTTATCGCATCGAGAAATTGGATCCTACGAATGTTCAGATAGGTTATCTTCTGCAAGTCTCTACTCGAAGTCAAGAAGAATAATTTGGGCAAGTTTAGGCCTTGCAGCAATGAGAAATCGGGTACTGAAATCTGTTGGAGAAATTGAATATTTGGCCGAGAATGACCCAGAAAGTACAGATATATTGAAAACAAACATGTTGGACACATATTATCCCAAGAGAAGTCATCATCTGGAGAACATGTGTCTCTATGAAGTGCTGCAGAACTACATTTATTCACGGAAAGCTGCAGAAGACATCAACAGTGGAAAATATAAAGTTGTTGGTGAAGAAGGATGTTTGGTGAAGCAAACCAAAGGAAGTTTGATAAATCACCGGAAGCTGAGTTGCGACACAACCGACAAGAAAGAATTTTACTACTTGGCTCTTTTACAGTTGTTTAAACCATGGCGTACAGAGGATGAACTACTGGGAGAATTCCAGAGCTATGAAGATTCTTTTAATGCTTGCAAAGACAGCATACAATGCAGTACATTCTCAACTTATCTGCAAATGTTAAATGAAGAAATTGAACAGGAAACTACAATTGCAGCAGAAATAGCTAGAGACAGTTCTCAGGACAGCCTAAGTTCAGGAACATACAGTCAAGATCCCCTAGGACAACCAATCGTTGAAAATGAAGCATCAATAGCCATGAATGAAGTGGAAACGGCTATGAATCAAGCTCAAGAAGAATTTATAGACTTACAAAATTTGGAAAGACAACTGAATCAAGAGCAGCAACACATTTATGAAGAGATCAAAAACAAAATTGATCACGGATTTCTACATATAAAAAAAGAGTGCTCATGCACATCATTTCATCCAATCAGGATGTATGTAAGCGGACAAGCTGGCACTGGAAAAAGTTTCCTAATTAAAGTCATCAGAAGCTACCTAAAGCAAAAAACGGATTCTACTTTGTCTTGTGTGGTTACTGCTCCAACTGGGTTAGCAGCATATAACATAAAAGGAATCACCTTACATCGTTTGCTAATGTTACCAGTGGAGCATGAGAACAAAATACAATTCAACAAGCTAACTGGAGAAGCATCCTTGGAAGTTTCAAGAGTATTGAAGAAGATGCAAGTTCTCATTATTGATGAGGTGAGCATGGTATCAAACTTAATGCTTGCCTTTGTGCATTTAAGAATGCAGCAAATTTTGAAGACAGACTATGACGTGTTATTTGGTGGAAAACACGTCATAGTTTTTGGGGATCTTTTGCAACTTACTCCAGTTAAAGGACAACCAGTGTTTAATACTGTGACACATGAAGACACGAAGAAGTCATTGGGAAGCATTGGAAATACAAATATTTGGTCCTTCTTTGAGTACAAGGAACTTACAACTAATATGAGGCAAGCAAACGATGAAGAATATGGAAGTATTCTGAAAGATATCAGAATTGGACTACTCACAGAAGTTGGGAAAAAAGCATTACAGAGTCGGCTGCTACATAATTTATTTCCAAAGGAAGAAATAGTTGCAGAGAAAATATACAAGAATATTGCAGAAAACAAAAGTGTCATCTGCTTAATGCCAACTCTACGTGAATGCTCAATATTTAATGAGGAGCTTTTGAAATTGGAAAAGGAAGAGATCAGGAAATTGGAAGCAGTGGACAAAATTGAGGATGGAAGAATTACTGTCACAGTAACAGGCAAACTGAAAAATAAATTGGACTCACTAGAGAAGAACATCTCCAAAACTGCAGGATTAGAAAAAAATCTATATGTTTGCATGAACTGTAGAGTATTTTTAAGGAGAAATTTGGATGTTGAGAAAGGCTTAGTGAATGGAGCGATGGGAAGAGTTGTGGGTTTTATTAATTATCAGAAAAAAGAAGGAATTGAATGTTTACAGATAAAATTTGATCAGATAGATGAAGTTAAAGATATTTGTCGTTGTACAGTTCGTTTTATGCTTGTGAAAGACTTATATGTACGTAGGAAGCAGTTTCCGTTTTCTCTAGCATATGCTGTAACTATCCACAAGTCTCAAGGATTGACTGTAGATTGTGCATTTGTGAACATTGGTTCAACTGTGTTCAAAGAAGGTATGGCATATGTAGCTTTGTCACGAGTCAAAACATTATCAGGTTTATTCATGATAGACTTTGATGACTCAAAAGTTAGTGCTGATACAAACTGTGTAAAGGAGTATAATAGATTAAGAAGAAGCTATGCTCCTCATTTAGGTCAGTATCCTGTGTTGGAGAAACGTGTAGTTTCTCGTAAAAGGAGAAATGAGAATATCTGTAATGAAGATATAGAGAAGAGGAAAAAAAAGAGGAGTGATGTAATTGCAAGCAAAAAGAAAAAGGACAATGAAGAACAGGTTGTAGGATGTCATTTTGAAAATAGCTCTGGTGTCAACTGCTACGCTAATGTAGTGCTGAATGTTGCATTTTATCTGGAAAGTTTGCAAGAGCAGATAATAGTAAATCAGGGAAAAAGATTCTGTTCAGAGCTGAGTCTCCTTTTTCAAAAGCTGAGTAAAGATAAAACTCAAATAGAAAGTGCTACTGATATTAGAAAACTTTTAGATGTATGTTCAGGACGAACACAGTTTTCACAAAATGAACAGCAAGATGCACACGAATTTTTGATGTATTTTCTTCAGGTAGTGGAAGAAGAAGGAGTTCCCATTGACATTTTTTTTGGTCTCTCTTATAAATGGGAACATAGTTGTGATAATTGTTATAATATATGTGGCTCTATTGTTGATAATGAAAGGTTTATTTATTTGACATTGCCAGAGAGTAAAACAGTCACTTTTGCAAAATTAGTTAAAGATGCTAATCATAGCATAAAATGTGGTGAGTGTAATTCTGACATGTTTTCAACATTAATTTTAAGGGAATACGGACAGTATGTAATTTTAATGATGCAACGATGTAGAGCTGATGGTTCAAAATTGGATACTTTAATAAAGAAGTTTACAGGACAGCAATTATCAATTTCAGGAAAAACTTTTGTAACTGTTGCAATAATTTTCCATGATGGACCTACTGTTACTTCTGGACATTACACAGTTTATCTAAAATGTGAAAAAGGCTGGACACTGTGTAATGATTCCCAATTGATTTTCAAACAACGTTTGCCTTTTGATTTAGCAAATTCCTATCTAATCTTCCTGAAACCTAAATTTTAGAGAGACTTGGCAAGATCTGGACAAAATAATTTTACCATTTTACTGGATTACCATTGCAATTTTGTAGAAAAAATATTTTTAAAATTATCATTTGGCCTAAAGGAAAGATAACCAATTGTAATGTGGACTTTTTTAATTTTTAATGCAATTTTGAAAAACCAATAATTTATAGATAATCGGTAACTTCTGCACATTTTAAATTTTGGAATGCTATTGGACTGCCATTGGAAATTTTTTCAAAAATGATTTAAAAAATTACTATTTGGCCATGTGGAAAAGTAAGCAATTCTATTGTGGACTAAATAAATTATTCAAAACATTTTCGTGAACCAAAATGTTACAGAGAATCGGTGAGATCTGGACAGATTAAACTTTAGAATTTTAATGGATTTCCCTTGGAAATTTATTCCAAAAAAAAAAAAAAAAATACTATTTGGCCTAAAGGAAATGAAATCAGATGTATTTTGGAGTTATTTGAGATATAATATTGTGATTATACTTCTGAAACAAACATATCAGACGGTATTTTAAAGAAATAAGTATTGTTTTTAGATGATATTTTTTTAGAATAATATGCATTTCTGTAATGATAAGTTTAAGTGAGAAGAGATTCTGGGCTTTTTTAATACAATCTTTGAGATTGTTATTTTTTTTTGCCCGCTGTAAAATGATGAATGCAATTGCTTTCACAATTTATAGTGAAATGCAATATATTCTGAAAACAGCAAAAATAAGGCAAAAATATTTTTTTGAAAAAAATGTAAATATGTATACTGTATTATAAATTGTTAAAAAAATATTAATACTTTTTTCTTTTTTTTCAGATCGATATAGAAAATTTTCGAAAACTACAACCATTTTTAAAACTATTTTTTAAAAAAACAAATGAATAAATATTTTTTTGAGTGAGTATGGTAAGTCAATAATAATAATTGTAGTCTCTCAAGGACCTTGTAATGTGATAATTTATTTTTAGTGTTTTTTTTAAAAAATAAAAAAAGGTACGCGCACCGTACGCGTACGGTAAAAAAAAAAAAAAAAAGGTTTTAAAAAACATATGTAAAAAAAAGATGAAAGATAAGGTTGGCTCTTAAAAGAACCGTTGTGTTCATGCAGGGACAGAGGAAAGGAAGCATGGGAAAATCATTCAAAGCTACAAATGTGCTGATCTATTTTGTTGTTCACTAGGGAAACACTGGTCTCCCTATGACAAATTAGACCTTTACAAAATGTGCAATGAATATCAACCTTCCGAAATCGAAGGTTCATTTCCAGAGGGCCAGCAAAAGGAGATTCTCCCCCCACAGATGAAGGGCTCACCTGACCTGCAGAAGAAGGAGTCAGCCCTGCAGATGATGGTCCAGGCTGAGCTGCTGTGGATGTACTGGCTCGTCTTTCTGAAGAGTTACCTCCAAAAAGATGACCATGTGTCCTTCCGTGTACATCCTGGAGGTGCCTCTTCATGGTGTGATTCCCAAAGGAATACTTCCTGTTAGGATTACCTCTAGAAAGTACACGCTTACACAGACAGCAAGTAACTAAGGGTGCATTCACCTTTTGCTGGCCTTCTGGAAAAGTAAAATAATCCCAAACATAAGAAGGCTTTTGTTTCCTCGATCTCTGCCTCAAGACAGTGCTGCTGGTGCTAGGCTCACTCTCAGAAGAGCTCTGCTGTTCTGCCATCGTATCCCAAAGACAAACCAGCTCCTTCTCCCAAGGGATCACAAGCAGAAATGAGGGGAATGGGTGTGGTGTAGGAGAGTTCTAGAACTGAAAGTAGTTTCAACCAATCAAAAGTTGTGTTTCATGATCACATGACCTACCGTACGCTTACGGTACGCTTACGGCAAAAAGTACGCGTGCGCGTAAAAAAGACACGCGCTTCCGCGCATGCGCATAACAGTCACTCCCCGGCACTTCCGCGTAACGTGCGCGTGTGGCGTAAGCGCGCACGCGTCCCACGCGCAGTACGCGCGGCTACGCAAATTGCGTAACTATACGCAAGCAGCGTAGATAGATTACGGACGTTGCGTAAACCGTACGCTTACCGTGAGCTTACGGTACGCGTACTAAAAAAAAATAAAAAAAAAAAAAAAAAATATGGAAATAAATTTTACATGTTTATTTTAAAAAATATATTAAAAAAAAATATTTAAGGATTTTAAAAATTTAAGCATAGTCTTTATAAAAGGAAAGAAAATTAAATTAAAAATATGTTTGAAAAAAATAAAAAAAAAAAAAAAATTAGCATTTAAAAAACCTTGCAAATTCACTGAAAAAACCATGGGTTTCACACACGTTATAGTTAGGAATTAGCATTTAAAAAACCTTGCAAATTCACTGAAAAAACCATGGGTTTCACACACGTTATAGTTAGGAATTAGCATTTAAAAAACCTTAGAAATTCAGTGAAAAAACCATAGGTTTCACACATGTTATAGTTAGCTGGACATTTTACTCGTAAAAAACCAATGAAATTGCCCCGTTATAGTTAGTTCAGCTAACTATAACTCACGCGCCCGCAATGCACTGCTGATGACGTCACATATTACATCACTCATGACATGGTCAGTGACATCACTCATGACATCACTGATGACATCTCAAATGACATCACTGATGACCTCACTGATGACATCATCCTTGTGATAGAGTGGCAGACCTCCTCTCACCTTAATATAAGCTTTGATACACACATTCAAAAATAGAGACTAAAATTTTCAAAACAATGGACATACCAATACCAGTTACAACAACCTCTTCAGTAATTCTAAGATCCACATACACATCCACTCATTCACCAACATTCCTATACAGTCACTCATACATGTACTCACTCATCATATGTACTCATACACCTATACATCCTGTTACATAATGCCACTCATCCATAGAGTTACTCACACACATAGTCACTCATGCTAATAAAGAATCAAACATACATTCACCTGCATATACAGTTATACACACACCACCACACTTACTTCTACGGAAACTTACACATACTTAGTCTTTTAAACAATCACTTATAGAAACACATACTTATTCATACAGGAACTCTTTCAATCTGTCCCTCTCACATATACTCACATATATACACCAATAGTCACATATACTAGTTTAAAACATATGTAGTTACTCCTGAAGACACTATTGGGACAGTCATTCACTCACTAACACACCCATACACACACTCATCCACCCATACAGTCCTGCACACATGCTGTCTTCAACACATACAAACAGTGAGTCACTCATTCATGCACCTATGCACTACGTAATACCCCCCACCGAACCATACAGACACTCAGACTGATACTCAAAAAAACAACTACTAACCTATATAGACACCCATGTAGCTACTCACCAACCCATGCAGCCACTTATACACAAAGTGAGAGATACACTTAATCAGTCAGTTACACAATCAATTTTTTAAAAACAAATCATCCATTTAGACACTTATATACCCATTTATTCTTCCATCGACCTTGAGATATACATATATAAAACATATTTAATTTTCAGAAAAACACACATTCACTGGATGATGTCATCAGTGAGGTCATCAGTGATGTCATTTGAGATGTCATCAGTGATGTCATGAGTGATGTCACTGACCATGTCATGAGTGATGTAATATGTGACGTCATCAGCAGTGCATTGCGGGCGCGTGAGTTATAGTTAGCTGAACTAACTATAACGGGGCAATTTCATTGGTTTTTTACGAGTAAAATGTCCAGCTAACTATAACATGTGTGAAACCTATGGTTTTTTCACTGAATTTCTAAGGTTTTTTAAATGCTAATTCCTAACTATAACGTGTGTGAAACCCATGGTTTTTTCAGTGAATATATATATATATATATATATAAAAATAATAGTTCCCTGAGCAATCGTTACATATATGAAACTTCAATTATAGTTCATAGAAGTTTTCTCAGAATCACGAGTTTCTGTGTTACAGATGGAAATCTTGTCCGATCTTCATCTTCCTTTATAATCTTTAGTTACAGCTTTGTCATTGTCCTTAGGAGACTTGTTTAAGCAAAAAGGCCTTATTATCCGGACGAAAAGTAGTCCAAGTCCATTTATAAAGAAGATTTTCTTCGAATCACTTATTTTGAACAGAAAGGTTTTATTCATTCGATCTTAGAAAAAACAGCCAACACGTGTTTCGTCTATGGTTAGTATTCCAAAAGACTTCCTCAGGGCTGTAATAAACAGATATACAACACAATTACCAATTCTATCTCTTCTCAAACTAAACGAGTTACAAACCTCCACCTAGTAGAGGAAACCCGTGTTTATAGAAGAGTCAAAAAGACCAAGGAAATATGAGATAAAGCCAAAATGTACCAAGAAGTGTTAGGGTCACCCAAACCACCGCAGTAAAATCATTTAGAAAAGAAAAAGAAAAAACGCCAAGTTTGATGCCATCTGTATACACAAGAGATCATCCGAAGATACAAACCAGCCAACTAACTAAACTAAATACTCCATAGTGTGTAAAAACACCCAATTGAAGTGTCTTGTAAGGTAAAGTCAAATAAGAACTAAGAATTAATAAAATAAGCCAAACGCTAATCCCAAATAATTCGTAAATACAGTAAAAGTGACAACATATGTAAATATGTGTCACCAACGTCAAAATCATAAGATCATAGATCACTCACTAGGGGTTTACTGAATGATGACGAATTTGCCTATTTGAAAATTGTAAAGCCTCGCTTCCCTTGCCTTTATACGCTCCCAAAAATCCACAAAGATGTCTCTAGACCACCAGGGAGACCCATTGTCTCTGGTATGGGAGGGCCTATGGAAAAGATATCTGAATTTGTAGACCTATTTCTGCAACCATATGTTCTGAATTTGGCCTCGTATATCAGAGATACTAAACACATTCTTAATGTCTTGATGGATCTTACTTGGGACGCTTCAATGATACTAGTAACTTTAGACGTGGTGTCCCTGTACACAAATATCCAACATGAGCAGGGGTTACAGGCACTAGAGTACTTTCTATACAAACGTCCAGTGGAATTATTGGAACATTCGGATATGCTGATTCATATGTCACGGTTGATTTTGGAACACAATGTTTTTTTGTTTAACAACGAATGGTACAGACAGAAATGCGGAGTAGCAATGGGATCAAAATTTGCGCCGTCCCTGGCACGTCTGTTTATGGGGATGTTTGAAATGTTACACCTCTGGGGTCCCAATGGTGCCAAATGGCAGGAATATATTATCTACTATGGCAGGTACATAGACGATTGTCTTATTATTTGGACTGGTAATGAGTTACAGTTGCGGGATTTCTTTGAATTCATGAATATGAATTTCTTTAATATGTCTTTCACTATGTCATCGAGTCAGGAGAAGATAGTCTTTTTAGACACTGAACTCTTTGTGGCAGATGGAAAAATTAATAGCAGATTATATGGAAAAAGTACCTCCTGTAATTCTACTTTATTTGCTACCAGTGCCCATCCTAAAGCCCAAGTAAACGCCATACCCTATGGTGAAATGTTTAGGGCACGGAGAAATAACAGTAGGGAAGATGATTTCCTTAGCTGTGTTACTGATATGGAAAAACGCTTTTTGAAAAGGGGTTATAACAAGGATATTATTATTCAAGCTAAACAAAGATCATTGAAATTATATAGAAAGGATACCTTGAAACAAAAAACTAAATATAAGGTTAATAAGACACAACACCTGAAGTTAGTAACTGATTACCATCCCAGGTCTCATAGATCTATAATATCCTTAAAAAACACTGGCACCTATTGACTTCTGACCCCACATTAGGTGTCCATTTAAGCAGCAAACCCAGTATTGTTTACAGGAGAGGTGAGGAAATATGAATTTTTATGGTCAATTATGTCCCCTATCTTAGACCCCAACGGCTCCATGTACATGCTACAAGTACATGTATGTTCCCTCCACTTCAAGCTATGAGGACGCAAATACATATGTGTCCAACGTCAACATGTCCTCTTTCAGATCTGCCATGAATGGGTCAGATATTCCGTTCCTAAGTATGCCTTGCCACCGTCTTTATATGGTATACTTTTCACGTTTCCAGCTCTGGCAAGGTAGGCCCTGAATTCTGCCATCGAGCTTTTCCTGCTTCTGCCTCTGAATGCTCCAGGCTGGACCTGTATCTGTATCCATGACCTATGTCTTTCTTCCTGCGCGGCTAACGGTGCCTGGCCCGGCCTGTTGCCTGCCAAGACTGTATTCAGCCTTCAAGTTATCTGCTCCGCTCCTCGAGAAAATGCATTCCTGTCTAGTAGTTTAGGTAAACATCCTTCCAGCTACAGAGCAAAGGGCCCGGCCTTACTGTCTCCGTGCAAGTAATTCATGGCTTCTTTTGCCATGGTAGGCCCATGCCCCTCGCATCTCATGTAGACACGTAGACGCTTGTACACGCACTAGTAGTTAGTATAGGATAGCCTCTGCCTGAGAGACCTTTCCTTCCAGATAATACAGTTCCTTAAACACAAGATATTAGATACGATTTGGGATTAGGTTGTTCTGACATCCCAGACTTCTGTCTCCTCATGTAGGGCTAAATGTCAAGTCCCCTTCACCCTCCAGTTACACGTCAATCACACGTCATGCTACTGTGCGCGCATATTTGGCAAGTATTTCTGCTGACTTTGCAGGATTCTCTTATGGATCCACCCACTTGTGTCATCATCATAATGACGTTTCTAGTACATGCCCTCATGCACGCCTATTGTAACGCCTTTTCATTACGTATGTGTATTCTTATCTCTCTTCTCAGCTGTAACGCCTTCTGCATATGTCTTCACTGTAATGCATTTACTATAAATATGACAACCTGTCAATAAAGTATTGCTTCTATCCCTTCCCGAACCTTAGTGGTGACGGAATACGATTGCCTGGTTCGAACCAATTCCTTTGTAAGGAATAAACCCATTTTAAAACCTCAAATGCCACGGATTCTGCCTCTTATTTTTACTGAGTTATTCTTATTTAATTTTACCGCATAAATTAAGTCTAGGTAATTAAATTTACCACATAATTGGCGCCCGAACAGGGACACCTCTCACACCCCACGCGCCGGAGGTGCGTTGCAGACCCGGTCTCCTGCCACAGCTGGACGGACAACTACGCGTACCCGCAGGATTTCCTGTATCTCCCTCAGGCCAAGGGGGGTGACTGAGGCTGCGATCAACACCCAGACGAGGCGGTGAGGAGTGCGGAGAATCCCGACCAGAGCCTAGCTGAGAGAGCAAGATCCGAGGTATACAGAGGCCCACCAGATTCCGAAGTTCCGAAGTATCTAAGTCACGAGTCGAGTCCAGTCCAGTTTGGTCTAGTCCAGTCCAGACTTCCGAGGCCTTCTGTTCCGTTCCGTGCTTCCCGGTGAGTACCGTTGCTGGGGACGCATCTAGACGTGCACATTGGTTTGTGCCGGTCAAGACAGGTTTGGGTACACAGACCTGGTCTGCACTGTTTCAGCAGTGTATCTGTGCTGTTTAGCAGTACATCTAGTATTAGGCAGTTGACTAGTTTTATTCTAATTATTATTGTTCGTTCTAAAATGTTTTAATATGTTTTAAATGTCGTGGTATGAGTGATTGTTCGATCTTCATTACTGTGTTTATTGTATTAACTGTGTTCAAGTCCGAGTAAGAACCAAGTAGCAAGGTTCAAGATGCCGTTATTCTCGAAATTAAGACAGATAAAAACTAGAAAAGGGACACTCGAGGAAGCTGTTCCCATTCCACCTAGGGACACTCCAGGGTACTTTATGTATCATAAGCATGGCCTAGATGCCGTATTATATCTCGAATTGTGGGTAGACTACACCAAGGATTTAGCAGAGAATCAGAGATGGCCCACTACTGGGACATGGGATGCAGATTGCATCATGAGAGTAGAAGAAGCATTATGGAAAAAGAAAGCCAGACAGTCACAGAAAGATGCCATTGAATTATGGCGTAAAGAATCGCATAGACGCACAGAGAAAGCGCTCAGAAAAGAAGAGAAAAGTAGGGAGGATTCAGACAAAGCCCGAGAAAATATATTAATTGAGGAAGGTATCCAAGTAAAAGCAGAACAAGTAGACAGACAACGAAACACTCTTATGAATGGTATGTATCCTCTTCTGGCCGAGGGCTTACCTAAGGCCACCCTGGAAGTACCGAAAGATCTGCCACCTCCATTGCTTCCGACTAAAGTGCACCCCAAGACTGCAAAGGACATTTTCCTTTCTTCTTATTTAGACGATATAGCCCCCGAATATGTTAATGCTCCGCCGCCACGTACACCACCTGCAAATGGTGCTCGACCCCGAGAAAATCTGTCCCCGCTTCCGCAGCAACATACTCCTCCGTCCGTCCAAAACCTTCCGCCCGTTCCTCCACTTCTTCCTGCATCTATTCTTCCTACCTTACACCCAACGAATCCTTTTGGACCTAGCACCTCAGGAGGTGCGACAGGAAGTTTTCATACGCCACCATCAGTGTGTCGATTGACTTATAGGGATCTAGCACACCAACGTACACCTCAAACAGCGAATTATGACATACTTAAAGAGCCTCTTACAGATTGTAGATATGATCCAGTACCAGGTAAAGATGACAGAATGATGCTATCATCAGTACGTCTACGACGAGTTGCGAACTATTTAATGATATTACCAGGAATGATTGAACATCTAGACAAAATATATCGCTTTGTCCAAACAGGGCAAGGTTCTGAAAGTATTGGCGAGGCCATGGCATACCAGAAAGTGGACACGCAGAAACTGCTGTTACGCTTCTTCATAAACTGCCTGATAAGACACAGAGATAGGCCAGGCGTAGACGCGGAAGAAATGAGAGCCCTTAACAAATGGGGCCAGAATATAGCAGACGGAAAACATGATAAACAGAATAGTATAGAAAGTATGTACAGAAGGATTAGGAAAAAGGTAGAACAAATATGTGAAAGAGAACAGCCTGAAAGAGAAACAGATGCAGATAAAACCGAGTCCTCAGGGGATGAGGAACAACTAGAAATGACAACAGGACAATTACAATTACCAGCTAGAGAAATGATAGCTTATGTAGGAAAAGGAAGATCCTTCAATACTCCAATACGTCTGATACGTCCAGAAAGTAAGAGAATGTTTCAAGCAGCTATGACAAACCCAAGGACCCCTGAACATTTGTTTCAGGCTACTGATAAAATACTTCAAGAACGAATGGGGTACAATGTACTCGATTCTATGGATGAACAAGAATTAGCCAGGTCAGCAGTACAATGGGCTGACAGTTCTGATAAATATAGTGATGACGCGCTAGTACATACGTTTTTGAATCTCTCACCAGACGAACAGCGCTTAGCTGGCATATACATGATACAACATCTCCTTATATTATATAAAGGCCAACACTCCGATCCTGGTCCCCTACCTGATATACTGATAGAACTACTCATGAATAAATGGAGAGGTCTAGGTACCGACCTAATTAAAGTAATTCTAGAATGTCGACACAGATATAGTGCCTTTTTGTGTCCAGAACATGATCCAGCTCCCTCCATGGAAAGAAAAACGTATTACATAGACAGACAGAATCCCTTACGCGAAGTACACCCAGTTAGAAATGATGATAATACTTTTAGACGTGTGTTTGTGTACAAGCCTATAACTAAAATAGAACTATTGGAAATGAAAAAATTAGTGCCCAGCCATGACAGAGATCCAGCAGGTTTTCACCGTGAAATAAAAGACATGTTACTCATGGGTGATTATACCTATCCTGACATTATGAAAATATTGAAAGTATTATTGCCTGCCGGTATTTACGAGAAACTCAAAGAAAAAGAGTGGGAGGTGGGAGAACAAAAGATTGATTGGACAGCATTAGAAAACGAAGAAAATGCCCGAACTGCAGGCGTAGGGCTCGGAGACAAAACTAAAGCATTACCAGGATTATTAGTACAAGTGTTGCCACGTTTATTAACTACGAAAAAGGAAGACTGGGGAGCAATCTCAGCTTGCAAACAGAAACCTGATGAAGACACTAGTGATTTTTATTCCCGATTTGAAAAATGTTTTGGTATTAATAGCGGCCTGAAAGCAAGTAGCGATTCATATCCACATCTTTTTGTAACGAAACTAGTCGAAAATTCCTTGCCCCAGGTTAAGAACAGAGTATTGAAAGTAGAGAGCTCTTGGCAAGCTAATACCCCGTCACAAATGTTACAAATGTTACAGTACCACCAGAATAGAATTAGAGAAGAACAAGAACACGAACAGAGACGTATGAAAGACACGAAAATGAAAATGCTCGTCGCCCAGTCAGTTCCGGCTGACAGTCATAAAAAGGGTGCGACACAGTCCAGTAATTCAGCAGTTCCTGTTAAAGGGACATGCAACTATTGTAAACAGCCAGGTCATTATATAAACGATTGTGCAGTTCTGAAACATAATATCTCTACGGGTAAAACCAAGGAGAGACCACGTCCGCCCAGACAGGATCAGATCCAACAACAAGTGCCTCAGAATGTACAGCCTATGCAAGCTGCACAACAGACCGTAGCGGTACCACAGTCACAGCCTATTGCCGCAACACAAAACACCACACAACAGATGTACCAGTATGCACAAAATGACTATCCAGATTATCAGCGATACACATGAAATAGCCTAGAGAGGGAAGTTGGCTTACCCCTTATTGAGGTTCCCGTAGATCAAGAGGGTCCTTATGTACAGAGTCAAGTATTAGGGAAAGACAGAAAGTTTTTCATTGATACAGGCGCAAGCAGAACAACTATAAGTCACGACGAGGTTCCAGGGGCACCCCTCTCAGGCTCACAAAATGTTTCCCTTGGATTTTCAGGACAACCTATTGTTAATGAAGTATCGCAACCTCTGCCTCTTACAGTTGGTCCATTGACACGGACTACAGATCTATTGCTTACAAAATCATGCCCAGAAAACTTGTTAGGTATAAAGACACTGAAAGCTCTAGGAGCTGTAATATGTTGTTCCCCGGAGGGGGTACGACTATTTTTGCGTGACTTTAAAGGTCACTATGTATTTAGAGACATGGATCACAGGTTACAGAATGTTCCTGCACATTTATGGGCACAAGGCCCTACTGATGTAGGTTGTATGCACATTACACCATATCGAGTCACACTCAAAACAGGAGTGGTATTACCACGAATTCGACAATATAAGTTACCTCCAGATGCTGTAGTGGCTTTGCTGCAAATCATTGACGAGCTCATTGCACAAGGAGTGGTTGTGGAAACCGACTCCAATGTGTGTAATTCTCCTATAATTCCGGTTCTTAAACGAACTGATCCAAAGCACCACCAGTTTATCGATTAATTATTGATCTGCGCGAATTGAATAAATGCATTGTACCACAATATCCCGTGGTTCCAGATATCTCTTCATTATTGACAGCTATTGATTCAGAAGCAACGTTCTTTACTGTAATTGACCTCAAGAACGCCTTCTTTAGCGTCCCAATCGATCCGGAAAGCCAATATTTGTTCGGATTTAGTTTAAATGGACGAAGCTTTAAATTCGCACGCTCACCTCAAGGTTTTACAGAAAGCCCCAGCATCTACAGCCAAGCACTGAAAAGACAACTTGACAGTATCCACATGCCTGTTAACACTGCACTGCTTCAGTATGTCGATGATCTGCTGATCACCGCCCGAAGCGAACCCGAATGTGAAAAAGCATCACTGACGGTTTTACATTTTCTGGCCGACAAGGGGCACAAGGTGTCCCCTTCGAAGCTGCAATTCTGTGTTCAGCAAGTTGTGTACCTTGGGCACTTGCTGTCCAAGGGGGGAAGACAGCTCACACCTGATCGCATACAGTTAATTGTAAACATGCCACCACCCAAGACACAAAAGGAGGTGCGGGCCTTCATAGGTCTCACTTCGTACTGTAGACAATGGATTCCCCAGTATGCATTTTTAGTGAAGCCACTCATTCAGTTGACAACCCAGGAGGCAGCGACTTCGACTGTCCTCCCTTGGACTCAGGCACATACACAAGCTTTTGACGACTTAAAGAAAGCCTTATGTCAAGCACCTGTTTTAGCGACACCATGTTACAGTAAGCCTTTTACACTCTTCGTTACAGAACGTGAAGGTACTGCCTTGTCAGTACTCACTCAGGAACAAGCAGGTTCACACAAGCCGTGTGCTTACTTTTCCAGCACATTAGATCCAGTAGCTCATGCTCTGCCTACATGCCTGAAATCAGTCGCAGCGACAGCTTTAGCGATCAGACAAAGCGATTCCATAGTATTAGGACATCAATTGACAGTGCAAGTTCCACACTCCGTGGAAGTTCTTTTAAACCGAACTCAGACTCAGCACTTGACTATAGCACGACTGACAGGTTACGAATTAACATTATTTCAGCCACACATAGAAATCAGACGCTGCAGTACATTAAATCCTGCCACACTTTTGCCATTAAGTGGAACAGACCCACTGGCACATGATTGCATTGAAGTCATTACTATTACGACAAAACCCAGACAAGACTTGACAGATGTCCCATTACCAGATCCAGACCTGACACTTTATGTGGATGGGTCATGCATGAGAACAAGTACAGGAGAATTAGTGGCCGCTTACGCAGTTACGACAGACACCGAAGTCATTGAAACAAATTGTATTGACACATTATCAGCTCAAGCAGCAGAGCTCATCGCTCTGACACAAGCCTGTATTCAAGCCAGAAATAAAAGAGTCAACATATACACAGATTCACGTTATGCATTCGGAGTTGTACACGACTTCGGAGTCCTTTGGCGAGAGAGAGGTTATTTGACTTCTCACGGTGCCAACATTCAACACGGTCCCCTCATTCAAGCTCTGTTAGATGCAATACATCTGCCTACTTCGATATCTATCATGAAGTGCAAGGCTCATACAAAAGTCACCGATATCATTTCCCAGGGTAACGACCTAGCAGACCGAACAGCTAAGCTAACAGTACAGAATAGAACTCATGCAACTGACTTGACAAAGACAATAGTTCCGACACCGACACACTGCATGACAGTTAGGGATCCCGCCCTTGATGTAATTGACATACAGACACATGCTACGCCAGAGGAAACCAAGAAATGGACTGAACTAGGAGGGATCCAAACAGATCAGGGATGGATAACGAAGGGAAAATCTACATGGTTTCTCCCCGACTCAATGGTTCAAGTTATCATTAACACAATACATAGTCCAGCACATCTAGGAGAAAAAGCTATGTTAGACAGTATTCAAAACATTTGGTTTAATAAACACTTACGAGCTGCAGCCAAACAGAAAGTCCGTACTTGTATGATTTGTTGTCAGTTCAACCCAGGTAAAGGTGTACCTGTAGAGCAAGGTGGATTTCAACCTCCTGATCACCCTTTTGAAGTCCTCCAGATGGATTATATCCAGATGGAACGATGTCGAGGATTCAAATATGTCCTCGTAGTTGTATGCGCTCTTTCCCGTTGGACAGAAGCATATCCAGTCTCAGATTACACTGCCCCGACCACGGCCAAGCAGCTGGTTCGTGAATTCTTCCCACGGTATGGTTTGCCCCGTATCGTGTACTCAGATAATGGCCAACCGTTCTCATCCGAGCTGATGACACACATTTCACTCCTGTTAGGTTATCAATGGAAATTTCACTGTGTCCGGCATCCCGAGGCAGCAGGTCTCGTGGAACGTCATAATCAGACTCTGAAAATTCGACTTTCAAAAATCTGTAGAGAAAAAGGCGTCGACTGGATAGTAGCCTTACCAGTTGCACTCTTTTACATAAGAATGGTAGCACATTCTCGCACAGGGCTATCCCCGTACGAGGTGGTCTTCGGTAGGCCACCAAATATGTGGGGGACGCCTATACCTCGTAAAATCACTGATGTTGATTGTAATATGCTGACAGATTACCTTGCTTCCTTGATGTCTGCACTACAATCTTGCCGTTCACAGGTAGCTGCAGCCTTTCCCGACAACACCGAGGTGAAGCCCCATGAAGTGGTTCCCGGAGATTTTGTCTTCATAAGAAATTTCGACAGGAGGAGCCCGTTGGAGCCTCACTGGCAAACGCCGAGATTAGTACTCCTGACCACGAGGACAGCAGTGAAGGTCGAGGGTCGCAAGGGTTGGCTACACTCGAGCCATATCAAGAAATTTCATGGACTACCGTCTGATTTGAACTCTCAGCCCTGCCCCCTTCCACAGACTGATTCAAAACTTCCCCTGGTCGAGAACACTGCTTCCCAAAACTATAAACTGAAACTAAGGTCTAGCAAGTCAGACAATTTGATTGTTTAAGTCCTCTCCTAGGTGAATCGGTTGAATTAGTCTCTGACATGTATCCTCTAGACCGAAATCGAGAGAGCGATAGACAGAAACAGCTCAAGAAACGTGCATATTGTAAATCACTTCATAGTCACTGTATAGTGACATTGTTGATTATGTTTTTTCTAAATTTGTTGATTATTGCTGCAAGTATACTGTTGCACATATACTATCCTATTTTCAAGCGTGCTCATTCTGCTTACAATGATACTGCCGAACATTCTTTTAGCGAATTACCTTCACATGAGTTGCCCTATAGACTTGCGCTGCGCAACAACACATTCATTAGTATGTTACATCACTCCCATCAAGCCAGCAACGCTACAAATTGTTGGATATGTGGCCGACTCCCTCCCTATCAGAAATACAAGGGAGTTCTGCCTCTCTTTCCGTATCCATTCACACACAATGGTTCCTGTGGCGCATGGTTTAGTTTGATTAATTCTTTAGATTCAAATACTGTAGCAACTGGGTATGGGGAAACCTGAACTTAGTTTTGCTTAAAGCCTGCTACCCTAACAAGGAGGGACTTCCCAAAAGGACAGGAACTGACCTAGAAAATGAAGTATATGGATTAGGTAATTTTACACTCAACCTCATGATTCTGAATGTTGAATCCGAAGCTGCACTAGTCTTACCTGCTATGTCAGTATTACCAGTCAAAGGTGAATTATGTATAAGAAAGAATGGTTCAGTACACCTGGGTCATAGAAAATGTACTACTGTGATCGAAATCAGTGATAAAGGCAAGTCTACATTTAGAGCTTCCCGTCATTCCTACTTCATTTGTGGTCATACCGCATATATACGCTTACCTTTAGACTGGGATGGTACCTGTTACATTGCATTCCTTCTGCCACCTGTTTTCCTAGCCCCTCCTGATTATCATAGAAATACCCATCTAGTACACAATAGACCCCAGAGAGATATCCCGATTGTTGACTACACTGAAACAGCATGGGAACAATATACAGACTTCAATAAAGGTCTCTTTCCTTACATAGGTGTTGTCTCTAATAGTAAACTGATACGTAGATTAACCAGAACCCTTGAAGCAGTAGTGAATGAAACTACCTCTGCCCTAGGCAACTTAACAGAGGAGCAGTCTGCGATGCGGATTGTTGTTCTCCAAAATCGTC
Organism: Triturus cristatus; assembly: GCF_964204655.1. Classification (NCBI taxonomy): domain Eukaryota; kingdom Metazoa; phylum Chordata; class Amphibia; order Caudata; family Salamandridae; genus Triturus; species Triturus cristatus. The sequence continues at coordinate 342,584,599 of NC_140587.1, read as the reverse complement.
TTGTCCTTGACGTCATCCTGGCCGATAGGGGCGGAGCCTGTAGAGTCATCGGATCAAGTTGTTGTGTTTTCATTCCAGAAAACGCGCCATCCGTATATAAAGCCATAACTCGTCTTCATACGATTGCAAGCCAGATACATCAGAATCCAGGCACCTGGACATGGTCCGGTTGGTTCTGGAGCGTGTTGTCAGCCTGGGGATGGAAAGTCCTATCCTTCCTAGGTATTGGCCTTCTCATAGTATTCAGTTGCTGCCTGTGTCTACAATGTGGACCAGCGATTTGCGGCCTGTGTGCCACATCATGTATTCCACGTTCAAGTTCTCGTTCAAAATCCCGGAAGAAGAAAGAAGAGCAAATGATGTTACATGAACAGATTGATGGATTCCTGAGGATCGATATCTCATGAAGGGTCCGTAGGGGACAAGGAGGGAATGAGGAAATATGAATTTTTATGGTCAATTATGTCCCCTATCTTAGACCCCAACGGCTCCATGTACATGCTACAAGTACATGTATGTTCCCTCCACTTCAAGCTATGAGGACGCAAATACATATGTGTCCAACGTCAACATGTCCTCTTTCAGATCTGCCATGAATGGGTCAGATATTCCGTTCCTAAGTATACCTTGCCACCGTCTTTATATGGTATACTTTTCACGTTTCCAGCTCTGGCAAGGTAGGCCCTGAATTCTGCCATCGAGCTTTTCCTGCTTCTGCCTCTGAATGCTCCAGCCTGGACCTGTATCTGTATCCATGACCTTTGTCTTTCTTCCTGCGCGGCTAACGGTGCCTGGCCCGGCCTGTTGCCTGCCAAGACTGTATTCAGCCTTCAAGTTATCTGCTCCGCTCCTCGAGAAAATGCATTCCTGTCTAGTAGTTTAGGTAAACATCCTTCCAGCTACAGAGCAAAGGGCCCGGCCTTACTGTCTCCGTGCAAGTAATTCATGGCTTCTGTTGCCATGGTAGGCCCATGCCCCTCGCATCTCATGTAGACACGTAGACGCTTGTACACGCACTAGTAGTTAGTATAGGATAGCCTCTGCCTGAGAGACATTTCCTTCCAGATAATACAGTTCCTTAAACACAAGATATTAGATACGATTTGGGATTAGGTTGTTCTGACATCCCAGACTTCTGTCTCCTCATGTAGGGCTAAATGTCAAGTCCCCTTCACCCTCCAGTTACACGTCAATCACACGTCATGCTACTGTGCACGCATATTTGGCAAGTATTTCTGCTGACTTTGCAGGATTCTCTTATGGATCCACCCACTTGTGTCATCATCATAATGACGTTTCTAGTACATGCCCTCATGCACGCCTATTGTAACGCCTTTTCATTACGTATGTGTATTCTTATCTCTCTTCTCAGCTGTAACGCCTTCTGCATATGTCTTCACTGTAATGCATTTACTATAAATATGACAACCTGTCAATAAAGTATTGCTTCTATCCCTTCCCGAACCTTAGTGGTGACGGAATACGATTGCCTGGTTCGAACCAATTCCTTTGTAAGGAATAAACCCATTTTAAAACCTCAAATGCCACGGATTCTGCCTCTTATTTTTACTGAGTTATTCTTATTTAATTTTACCGCATAAATTAAGTCTAGGTAATTAAATTTACCACAGAGGTACGACCATTCGCAATCTGATTAGTCCTAGCTATCCTAGAAATACTAAACCTGACCACACCTGGCTGCACAAACTTAATATAGGGTCCTTTAAATGTGGACACTGTAGCATGTGCAGGTTTTCAGTTCATGACATTAAGGAATTTGAATACAATGGCTCAGCCAAATATAAAATTTTACAACATATTGACTGTTCAACCAAATTTGTGGTATATGCAATTCGATGCAAGTGTTTGAAGATATATATTGGTAGCACCATTAGATGTCTTAAAGAAAGGATGGCTGAACATTTTAGAGCCCTAAAGAACGTTGACCTTAGGTATCCCCTTGCAAATCATGCCAAAGATTGTCTAAGCCAGAAAGGAAGTTCTTCTTTTTCTTTTTCTTTCCATGGCATTGAAAATATACTGCCTGACAACCGTGGGGGTAACAGAGAACTTAGAGTCCGCCAATGTGAGGCAAAATGGATTTTAAAATTATGGGCTGTGGAACTGGGGCTTAACGTGGATTCGGAGCTGCAATATTTCTTGGGCTGGTAGGCTTTCTGAATGTATTACTTAAATTGTTCCACTAATGAATTGGACTTATTGAAGTCATAAGCGTAATCCCCTTTATGATTGTTATGGGATTTCATGACTAATAATAATTTATAAGGAATTGGGCCATATATTGTTCACCCAATTGTATTTATAACCAATATGAGTCTCATAGCTGTCACCCATTATAGAATGTAAAATGTTATTGTTACCCCGTGTTGGGTCTGTACCTATTACCAAAATATTCATTGTGTCCCCTTTTGGCAATTTTGAGGTAGCAAGCTTAGCGTCTCGCTGTTTCTTTTATCCTCTCTCTCCTCTCGTCTCCCTCCTCAATACTCTCGTAACATCAAATTACTCTTCACTATACGTTATACTGTACCCGTGTTCACCCTTAAACCGGCATTTCCAGGTTTATATATAGTAACAGAATGGAATATCAGGACTTTTTGAGTAAGGATTCAGGAAGTTAAACCGGTTACTGTTGAGTCTTCATTGAATAGAGCATTATAACTAAAATAGAAAAAAAAATATTGGTTGCGACTGATAACTATTGGGATTTGTGGTTTTACTTCGCTAATTAAGGGTTTATTTTTTCTTTTTTTATCATTTCCTTGTTAAATATTTAGCTGCTTCACGATGGGTTAGAAATCAAATTATTATTTGCACTAGTGATATCGTTTTCGTAACCCACTCCAAAATGGCGCTGGCTAAGTCTTTGATTAAAGGTACAAGTATTCCCGTTAGTCCCTCTTCGATTTTGAAGAGCACTCGCCTTCAATAAATATATGAAAAAAACATGGCGCGGTTGCAAGACGCCAATACAGTGAGGCAAGATACGCCTCTACCCTCTGCCTCGTATTTGGAGGTAAGATTTGGATTTTCAGACGTCGAATATCCCTATATGCCTTCCGTTGTATTTTTAAACGTTTAATAAGTATTGATATGTTATTTTCTGAGTGCCTAACGGCTTTTAGTTGAATTTTGGTTAGACTGCTTAAGAATATTCATGACAACATATCTCTTTAATTAATGTTGATGTTGTTGTTTGGCTTATGGTTAGGACCATATTGGTTTTACAAAAATACTTAGAATTACCTTTTAAGTATATATACATGTTTTTTAGGTAACAGAGCACTTTGCTAAGGAAGAATTCTGTTGGGCTGGCTGTTATATATGTGGCCAACCCTCTTCACTATTTCCTGTTTAGGTAAATCGCAATTTGGAACTTTGGTGAGTGATCTGTGATCTTATGATTTTGACGTTGGTGACACATATTTACATATGTTGTCACTTTTACTGTATTTACGAATTATTTGGGATTAGCGTTTGGCTTATTTTATTAATTCTTAGTTCTTATTTGACTTTACCTTACAAGACACTTCAATTGGGTGTTTTTACACACTATGGAGTAGTTAGTTTAGTTACTTGGCTGGTTTGTATCTTCGGATGATCTCTTGTGTATACAGTTGGCATCAAACTTGGCGTTTTTTCTTTTTCTTTTCTAATTGATTTTACTGCGGTGGTTTGGGTGACCCTAACACTTCTTGGTACATTTTGGCATTATCTCATATTTCCTTGGTCTTTTTGACTCTTCTATAAACACGGGATTCCTCTGCTAGGTGGAGGTTTGTAACTTGTTTAGTTTGAGAAGAGATAGAATTGGTAATTGTGTTGTATATCTGTTTATTACAGCCCTGAGGAAGTCTTTTGGAATACTAACCATAGACGAAACACGTGTTGGCTGTTTTTTCTAAGATCGAATGAATAAAACCTTTCTGTTCAAAATAAGTGATTCGAAGAAAATCTTCTTTATGAATGGACTTGGACTACTTTTCGTCCGGATAATAAGGCCTTTTTGCTTAAACAAGTCTCCTAAGGACAATGACAAAGCTGTAACTAAATATTATAAAGGAAGATGAAGATCGGACAAGATTTCCATCTGTAACACAGAAACTCGTGATTCTGAGAAAACTTCTATGAACTATAATTGAAGTTTCATATATTTAACGATTGCTCAGGGAACTATTATTTTTTTGAATATTTACAATTGCCATCAATTGTAGTTAACAGCGTAGGGTGGTGGCTGTTTTGTTCCCTTTGATGCAATACTGTGATAATTCTGTTCTCTTATTGTTCCAACCACTATATGCTTGCGCAGGATACACCTCACTACCTATCATTAAGCTGCATATAGATATATATATATATATATTCACTTAAAAAACCATAGGTTTCACACATGTTATAGTTAGCTGGACATTTCCCTCGTAAAAAACCAATGAAATTCCCCCGTTATAGTTAGTATAGGCAACCATAACTCACGCGACCGCAATCCTCTGCTGATGACGTCAGATATTACATCACTGTATTTAGACACCTATTTACCCATGTCTTCTTCCATTAAACTTTAGCTATACATATATTACATATTTATTTTTCAGAAAGACACATATGTAATCAGTGATGTAATATCTGACGTCATCAGCAGAGGATTGCGGTCGCGTGAGTTATAGTTGCCTGTACTAACAATAACAGGGGAATTTCATTGTTTTTTTACGAGGGAAATGTCCAGCTAACTATAACATGTGTGAAACCTATGGTTTTTTAAGTGAATTTGCAAGGTTTTTTAAATGCTAATTCCTAACTATAACGTGTGTGAAACCTATGGTTTTTTAAGTGAATTTGTACGGTTTTTTAAATGCTAAGTTATGTATTTATTAATATTTTTTTTTCAGGTTTTTCACCCTGCGCGCATCATGAGCACTCGGTGCGCTTCGCTCACCGAGCACCCACGATGCGTTGTGCGTGCCGTGCGTGCACGGTGCGTGCACCCCGCGCTTTTTTGTCAAAAAAATAAGTGTTTTTTTCACCCTTGGGGGTCCTTCAGTGACCCCCTGACAAAGGCTAGGGGGTCAGGAACTGTCCACCCTGCCCCCTTTTCACGTTCTCCACCTTTGTTTTTCACTGCCTCAGACTGCGAGAGACAAAATGGCGGCCGACACTTCCTGATTTCGACCGATTCGAATGTTTACTGACATCTAACAACCAATCAGAATTGCGCTCGCGCACGGTGCGCGCACGTGCGCGCGTATAGATATTTATATGCTTTTAAATGCTATTTTCTCAGGAAATACTGAACAGATTGACACCAGACCTGCAAAAGGCACTTCCCTGACCTGAGGTCTACCTCTCTGCCAAATTTCAAGTAATTCTGTTCAGCCGTTCGGGCTGTACCTTCGACTAAAGGTCCTATGGAAAAATGCATGGGGAAAACACGTTTTGGGACCCCCCTTTTTTCTCGGCCCCTGCGTGACTAATCACCCCGAAACTTTCAGGGTAGGAGCAGAGCGTAGCACCCCACCTATTTTGAAAAATTTGCGAGGATTCGTCAACCGGCGCCAAAGTTATTCAAAATAGAATTTTCAGATTTCCTATGGAAACACGGTCCTAACTATAACTATCTACTGGTGACCGCCAGTAGATAATATATATATATATATATATATATATATATATATATATATATATATTACCTACTTGCAGTCGCCAGTAGGTAGTTATAGTTAGGACCTATTTTCCATAGGAAATCCGCAACATTCTATTCCCAATAAGTCTGGCGCCGGACGACGAATCTTCGCAAAATTTTCAAAACTTTTGGCCAGCTCTGGTCCGCTCCTATCCTGAAAGTTTTGTGGTGATTCGTCAAGGGGAGCTTGAGAAATTTCCCATAGGACCTGTTGACGCAGCTACAGCCCGAACTGCTGAACGGAATTACACCAAATTTGGCAGAAAGGTAGACCTTGGTTCAGAGTCGTGCCTTTTGCTTAAATGGTGTAAATCCGTTCAGTATTTCCTGAGAAAATCAAAAGTAAAATCACATATATATCTGGGCAGAGCCTAACCACACATCTCATCATGAGATCTGATTGGCTGTCAGCACTTCATCCAAGAAGTGTTGGCAGCCATCTTGGGACCAATATACATGATAACACCTCATTAAAAAGCATTGCAGTTAATAGAAGGTTTTAAGACTTTAGTTACATTATAAATCATTTGTTGATGGTACCATACTCATTTTAGGAATTGTGGTATGTTCTAAGGTGATTTTACCATGTGAAAAAGCCTTCTGCTGGGATACCATGAATCATGTTTGAGAGAAAACTATTTTCACATTCTTTTCCCACAGAGGTTTAGAAGGTGATCTATAAGCTAAACTGAGAGCATATTTTCTGTAAATTCACATTATCTTTCTTAGTCATGTGAGAATGAAGTCTGACATTCTCAGTAAAACATGTACATCCAACAAGGGCAGAGACTGTCAGTTGATTCCTTTGTGTTCTACTGCAGCTTCCCAGAGTGTTCCAAAGAACAACTAGAGCACTAACAGTCCTACTTATAACAAACGTATAGCACACCTGAAGCCATCTTGGTTAGAATAAAGTGGTAACCCTTAAAACATTTAATTTAAAAAGGAACAAAAGGAGGGGGTTCATTTTGCCATAGAATGTATGATTAGTGCTGCAGAAAGAAAAATTAGGGCACATTTTGAGTGACTTCTCAAATCCTCTTCTATTTCATTAAAGAACTCTGACATGCAGACTGAAACAAGCACTTTCAATACCAGCAGCAGACTTCCCTGGTGAGCAGTAGCTTTATACAGTGATATAATAAACAACTAGAGTGCTAACATTCTGAATTTATGGCAAATGTGTGACACATCTGAATGCCTTCTTCATTGAATCAAAGTAAAAAACTGACACTATGCCTACTGAGGAGACTGTAGTAAATGAGGAAATTAGGAAACTTCATAACAAGTCTCCCAAGATGGCCACCAGAGACAAAAGAGCCCAAATGTAGCACAAATATCACCGAGATGTAGTCCAAGTATAGCCCAATGACAGAAATCCCAGAGTGTTTTAAAGAACAACTAGAGCGCTAACAGTCTTACTTATGACAAAAGTATGGCACACCTGAAGCCATCTTGATTGGAATAAAGTGGTAACACTTAAAACATTTAATTTGCAAAGGAACAAAATGAGGGGGTTCATTTTGCCATAGAAATTATGATTAGTGCTGCAGAAAGAAAGATTAGGGCACATTTTGACTTCTCAAATCCTCTTCCATTTCATTAAAAAATTCTGACATGCAGACTGAAACATGCACTTTGAATACCAGCAGCAGACTTCCCTGGTGAGCAGGAGCTTTATTATAGTGATCTAATGAGCAACTAGAGTGCTACCATTCAGAATTTATGGAAAATGTGTGACACATCTGAATGCCTTCTTGATGGAATCAAAGTAAACAAGCATTGAAAATGCAATAGGCCTCGCCCTCGTTTAAGTTAAAGCAATTCTGTTTGTAATTAGGTGGCTTTTTAGCTTTGCTTGTATTAGAGTTTTTCAAACTTTCATGTACATACCATGCATATGTATGCATATATGTATATGTTTGAAGGTATTTATATTTATTTAGATATGCAGATTATATTTATATGTTTATATATGTATATATATATACACATACGTATATATAAATGCATATGAATATATATGCATATATATATGTGCATATGTGTGCATGTACAGAGAGGTAGAGCTGTATACGTAGAGGTGTAGAGGTAGAGAGGTAGGGGTAGAGAGGTAGAGAGTAGTAGAGAGAGAGGTAGAGAGGCAGAGAGTAAAGAGCGAGTAATAGAGAGTAGAGAGTGAGTAGTAGAGATTAGTAGAGAGTAGTAGAGAAAGTATCAGAGAGTGAGTAGTAGAGAGTAGTAGAGTGAGTAGTAGAGAGTGAGTAGTAGAGCGTGAGTATTAGAGAGTGAGTAGTAGAGAGTAGTAGAGAGTGAGTAGTAGAGTGAGTAGTAGAGAGTAGTAGAGAGTGAGTAGTAGAGAGTAGTAGAGAGTGAGTAGTAGAGAGTAGTAGAGAGTGAGTAGCAGAGAGAGTATTAGAGAGTAGTAGAGAGTGAGTAGCAGAGTGAGTAGTAGAGAGTAGTAGAGAGAGTAGTAGAGAGTGAGTACTAGAGAGTGAGTAGTAGAGAGTATTAGAGAGAGAGCAGTAGAGAGTGAGTAGTAGAGAGTAGTAGAGAGTGAGTAGTAGAGAGTAGTAGAGAGTGAGTAGTAGAGAGTGAGTAGTAGAGAGTAGTAGAGAGTGAGTAGTAGAGAGTGAGTAGTAGAGAGTGAGTAGTAGAGAGTAGTAGAGAGTGAGTAGTAGAGTGAGTACTACAGAGTAGTAGAGAGCGAGTAGCAGAGAGCAAATAGTAGAGATTGTGTAGTAGAGAGTGAGTAGTAGAGAGTAGTAGAGAGTGAGTAGTAGAGAGAGAGTAGTAGAGAGTGAGAAGTAGAGAGAGTAGTAGAGAAGTAGAGAGTGAGTAGTGGCGTGAGTAGTAGAGAGTAGTTGAGAGCGAGTAGTAGAGAATGAGTAGTGGAGAGTGAGCAGTAAAGAGTAGTAGAGAGTGAGTAGTAGAGAGTGAGTAGTAGAGAGTGAGTAGTAGAGAATAGTAGAGTGAGTAGTAGAGAGTGAGTAGCAGAGAGAGTAGTAGAGAGTAGTAGAGAGTGAGTAGTAGAGTGAGTAGTAGAGAGTAGTAGAGAGCGAGTAGTAGAGAGTGAGTAGTGGAGAGTTAGTAGTAGAGAGCAAGTAGTAGGGAGTGAGTAGTAGAGAGTGAATAGTAGAGAGTGAGTAGTGGAGAGAGAGTAGTAGTGAGTGAGTAGTAGAGAGAGAGTAGTAGAGAGTGAGTAGTAGAGAGTAGTAGAGTGAGTAGTAGAGAGTGAGTAGTAGAGAGTATTAGAGAGAGAGTAGTAGAGAGTGAGTAGTAGAGAGAGAGCAGTAGAGTAGTAGAGAGTGAGTGGTAGAGAGCAGCAGAGAGTAGTAGAGTGAGTAGTAGAGAGTAGTAGAGAGTGAGTAGTAGAGAGTGAATAGTAGAGAGTAGCAGTAGAGAGTAGTAGAGAGAAATAGTAGTAGAGAGTGTAGTAGAGAGTGAGTAGTAGAGAGTAGTAGCAAGTGAGTAGTAGAGAGTAGTAGAGAGTGAGTAGTAGAGTAGTAGAGAGTGAGAGGTGGAGAGTAGTAGAAAGTAGTAGAGTGAGTAGTAGGGAGTGAGTAGTAGAGAGTGAATAGTAGAGAGTAGTCGAGAGTGAGTAGTAGAGAGAGTAGTCGTAGACAGTGAGTAGTAGAGAGTAGTAGAGCGTGAGTAGTAGAGAGTGAGTAGTAGAGAGTAGTAGCGAGTGAGTAGTAGAGAGTGAGAAGTAGAGAGTGAGTAGTAGAGAGTAGTAGAGTAGTAGAGAGTGAGTAGTAGGGAGAAGTAGAGAGTGAGTAGTAGAGAGAGAGTAGTAGAGAGTCAGAAGTAGAGTAGTCAGTCAGTGTCAGTCAGTGTCAGTCAATGTCAGTCAGTCAGTGTCAGTCAGTCAGTCAGTGTCAGTCAATCAGTGTCAGTCAATGTCAGTCAATCAGTGTCAGTCAGTCAGTGTCAGTCAATCAGTGTCAGTGAGTGTCAATCAGTGTCAGTCAGTGTCAGTCAGTCAGTCAGTGTCAGTCAGTCAGTATCAGTCAATCAGTGTCAGTCAGTGTCCGTGTCAGTCAATCTGTGTCAGTCAGTGTCAATCAGTCAGTGTCAGTCAGTCAGTGTCAGTCAGTCAGTGTCAGCAAGAGCAGCTCAGCTGACCTGGTTCTCTGGCTCTAAAGCAGCTCTGCTGACCTGGTTCTCTCTCTCTAAAGCAGCTTTGCTGACCTGGTTTCTCTGGCTCTACAGCAGGTCTGCTGACCTGGTTCTCTGGCTCTAGAGCAGCTCTGCTGACCTAGTTCTTATGCTACAGAGCAGCTCTGCTGATCTAGTTCTCTGGCTCTACAACAGCTCTACTGACCTGGTTCTCTGGCTCTAAAGCAGCTCCGCTGACCCAGTTCTATGGCTCTGAAGCAGTTCTGCTGACATGGTTCTCTGGCTCTAGAGCAGCTCTGCTGACCTGGTTCTCTCCATCTAAAGCAGCTCTACTGACCTGGTTTCTCTGGCTCTGCAGCAGCTCTGCAGACCTGGTTCTCTGGCTCTAGAGCAGCTCTGTTGACCTGGTTCTTAGGCTCTAGAGCAGCTCTACTGACCTGGTTCTCTGGCTCTAAAGCAGCTCTGCTGACCTGGTTCTATGGCTCTAAAGCAGCTCTGCTGATTTGGTTCTCTGGCTCTACAGTAGCTCTGCTGACCTGGTTCTCTGGCTCTAAAGCAGCTCTGCTAACCTGGTTCTCTGGCTCTAAAGCAGCTCTGCTGGCCTGGTTCTCTGGTTCTAAAGCATCTCTGCTGACCTGGTTCTCTCCCTCTAAAGCAGCTCTGCTGACCTGGTTTCTCTAGCTCTACAGCAGCTCTGCTGACCTGGTTCTCTGGCTCTAGAGCAGCTCTGCTGACCTAATTCTTAGGCTCTAGAGCAGCTCTGCTGACCTGGTTTTCTGCACTCACGATGCACGCACCCGACTTCGCGAAAATATATTTAAAAATAATATAATTTATTATAAGTACAAATATATTCTTTTGATGAATATCTTACATAATCTCTTGCCTTAATATGTATATTAAAGACACATACATATCATTTTGGAACATAATTTTTTTGTGGGAGTCGCGCACCCAGCGCGCCCCAGCACGTATATGATGTCACGCGGGACCCGCAACCGCGCAAACATCTCGTACCGTAATGTGCATGTGTCGCAAATGAGCGGGAGCAGGAGTCGCAGACTGGTCGCATACCAATCGCGCATATCACGTGATATTAAATGTATATGATGTAACTGAAAAACACGCAGCCGTCGCACACCATATGCGGATCCTTCATGACTTTTCTACAATGGCAGCTAGAATGCGCGCACTCACCGTGATGTGTACACTTTGAGTGCGCGACTCCGAAAAAAAATTGGATTTTTTTCTAAAGAAAGTAATATAAATATATTAAAATCAAAAATGAAAACAAGAAAATTAATCAATATTTCAGTTTTAATTTTTTTTTTTTTTGCGATTTTCAGAAAAATATATAATGTTATTTAATGAATAAAATATTTATAAATAAACAGTTAAAAACTGTAGAAAATCAGTACAAAAAAATAGATATAACTACTATCACACTTAAAAGTTATCATTTAAAAAACATTTGAAATTCACTGAAAAAAACCATAGGTTTCAGAGACGTTATAGTTAGAAATTAGCATTTAAAAAAACCTTAGAGATTCACAGAAAAAAACATAGGTTTCAGGGGTGTTATAGTTAGCTGCCCATTTCACTCATACCAAACCATAGAAATTCCTCCGTTATAGTTAGTTCTGCTAACTATAACTCACGCGCCCGCAATGCACTGCTGATGATGTCACATATTGCATCATTCATGACATGATCAGTGACATCACTGATGACATCACTGATGACATCTCAAATGACATCACTGATGACATCATCCACTTGACAATCTGATACACCTCATCATACACTAGTATAACCTTCCATCACTCACTGTAAAATACAGAGTACCATATTTGAAACCATTGACACCAATACCAGTTACTACATACCCACTCACTGATTCCTAAGTCTACACACACAACTACCCATTCAACAACAGAATCATATATACATGCAGTCATTAATTAATAGAACACTATCAAATGCACTTATACACATATATAGACATTGACACATCAGCAGTCATCTTAGTAGGTTATGCAGTCATCCTGATCCTACTCACTCATGAAAAAAATTTATCGCACTTAAATTTACTCACTTACACAATTATCCAACAACACCTCATTTATTCAAACACATAGCAACTCATTGTTAATATGTTAAAAAAGCACCATTACAATTATACACTCATTCATATAGTTACTCTCACAATCACTGACTCTTACACAAACTTATTTATATACACCAACTCTCACATACAATGCCTTTTATTTTTTTACTTTGTTGAAGATGTACAACTAAAACATATATTCTCTCACCAACACACAAATAAATACACTCAGTCACCCAAACAACTGTTTCCACATGCACTCTTAAACCCATACACCTAGTCAATCAACCATTCACACATCTATGCATAGAGTTACACACACCCCATCCAACCACACACAAACTCAGTGTCCCATACAAATACTCACCCAACTAATCAATAACTAATATACACACTCATGTAGTTAGTGACCACCTGATGCAGCATGTTATACAACAACAGAGACAGTGCTGCACACATTCACATAGTTTAGTTACTAATCCATTTATTAAGTGAGACACTTTTAATTACTCACTTAAAAAGACAGTCAGACAGCTACTAAATCCTCCATCCAGACAGTTATATATACACTCAATCTTCAATACTGATTGGTATATATATAATACATATTTAAATTTCAAACTAAACCACATTCAGTGTATGATGTCATCAGTGATGTCATTTGAGATGTCATCAGTGATGTCATCAGTGATGTCACTGACCATGTCATGAATGATGCAATATGTGACATCATCAGCAGTGCATTGCGGGAGCGTGAGTTATACTTAGCAGAACTAACTATAACGGAGGAATTTCTATAGTTTGGTATGAGTGAAATGGGCAGCTAACTATAACACCCCTGAAACCTATGGTTTTTTCTGTGAATATATATATTATCTATTGGCGGTCGCTAGTAGATAGTTATAGGTAGGACCGTGTTTCCATAGGAAATCCGCAACATTCTATTTTGAATAACTTTGGTGCCGATTGATGAATCCTGGCGCAGTTTTCAAAATAGGTGGGGCACTCTGCTCCACTCCTATCCTGAAAGTCTTGGGGGGATTTGTCAAGCGGGGGCTGAGAAAAAGGGGGGGTCCCAAAACGTGTTTTCCCCATGCATTTTTCCATATGACCTTTAGTCCAAGCTACACCCCGAACGGCTGAACAGAATTACTTGAAATTTGGCAGAGAGGTAGTCCTCAGGTCAGGGATGTGCCTTTTGTAGGTCTGGTGTAAATGTGTTCAGTATTTGCTGAGAAAATAGCATTTAAATCAATATATATATCTATAAGCGCGCTCCGAGCGCGTACGGTAAGCTTACCGTAAGCGCACGGTGCCGTGCGCGAGCTCAATTCTGATTGGTGGTTACATGACTGTAAACATTCGAATCGGTCGAATCAGGAAGTGTCGGCCGCCATTTTGTGTGTCTCACACTGATAAACAAAGGTGGAGAACGTGAAAAGGGGGCAACGAAGAGAGTTTCAGACCCCCTAGCGTTTGTCAGGGGGTCCAAGAAGGTCCCAAAAGTATGAAAAATACATGTAATTTTTTTTAAAAAAAATCGTGTGGTGCGCGTACGGTAAGCTTACCGTACGCGTACGGCAGAAAAAAAAAAAAATAGGGTGACACAGCACCCATTTGGGGGAAATCCGCCACACTACGAATCCCACAATCCTGTGGGGGACTGCCACAAACATGCTCATTAGAGCGGGCCTATCAGGAGACAGCACATTTAAATAAAAGCGGTGGTGTAAAACGCTGTGCATCATACGGAACCAAGCCTATGATTAAGATTTATTGCGAAATGCGTCAGGCTGCATCCCGTGTTTGGCAGAGTCTATTGGGGATTTGCTGCTACCAGAGTGCATCTTCGCCAGTGGGCAACTTTGAAGCTGAAATGTGTATGCGGCAGGCCCTGCCGTAGAAGATGCACCACCGCGAAGATTTCAAGCGGGTCGGTGAGCTGGAAATCATGTCCGGTTCCGAACGAGGAGAGCAGCGCTGTAATTTAATACTGTGCCCGTCACGGGGCCCATTGGAGGGTATGAATCAGGGACCCAAGGTGACACAGCACCCATTTGGGGGAAATCCGCCACACTACGAATCCCACAATCCTGTGGGGGACTGCCACAAACATGCTCATTAGAGCGGGCCTCTCAGGAGACAGCACATTTAAATATAAGCGGTGGTGTAAAACGCTGTGCACCATACGGAACCAAGCCTATGATTAAGATTTATTTCGAAACACGTCAGGCTGCATCCCGTGTTTGGCAGAGTCTATTGGGGATTTGCTGCAACCAGAGTGCATCTTCGCCAGTGGGCAACTTTGAAGCTGAAATTTATATGCAGCAGGCCCTGCCGTAGAGGATGCACCACCGCGAAGATTTTAAGCGGGTCGGTGAGCTGGAAATCATGTCCGGTTCTGAACGAGGAGAGCAGCGCTGTAATTTAAGACTGTGCCCGTCACGGGGCCCATTGGAGGGTATGAATCAGGGACCCAAGGTGACACAGCACCCATTTGGGGGAAATCCGCCACACTACGAATCCCACAATCCTGTGGGGGACTGCCACAAACATGCTCATTAGAGCGGGCCTATCAGGAGACAGCACATTTAAATATAAGCGGTGGTGTAAAACGCTGTGCACCATACGGAACCAAGCCTATGATTAAGATTTATTTCGAAACACGTCAGGCTGCATCCCGTGTTTGGCAGAGTCTATTGGGGATTTGCTGCAACCAGAGTGCATCTTCGCCAGTGGGCAACTTTGAAGCTGAAATTTATATGCGTCAGGCCCTGCTGTAGAAGATGCACCACCGCGAAGATTTCAAGCGGGTCGGTGAGCTGGAAATCATGTCCGGTTCCGAACGAGGAGAGCAGCGCTGTAATTTAAGACTGTGCCCGTCACGGGGCCCATTGGAGGGTATGAATCAGGGACCCAAGGTGACACAGCACCCATTTGGGGGAAATCCGCCACACTACGAATCCTGAAAAGAGCTCTTGAGTTAATGTAGGGAAACAGGAAGAGAAAAACGATAAAAAGAAAAAACATCTATGGCCTAGAGCACTGATGCACATCAAATTTTCGCTGAAGGAGATCAAGACTGGTCTCCCCCACAGAAATAAGACTACCGCAATCAGTGCACCGTGTAGACAACCTCGCCAAACAAGGTGGAGCAACAAGAGGTGTAGAAAAAGGTGAAGGCACCATCGCAGAAGAAGTGCTTGCCTGAGCTGCCGAAGATGTGCTCGGCTGAGCTGCTGCAGATGTCGTCAGCTGAGCAGGTGGAGGGTTTGCTCCAGAAGCTCGACGAAAAGTCACAGGATGCATTGCCTCAACATGCCTCGTCATTGTGTGGATGCTAAAAGAGTACTTCTTGTTAGCATTCCCACGTGATAAGACTTTTTGACACAGTACACAAGTAACTTTCGGTGCATTCACCTTTTTTTGTCCCTCAGGGAAAGTAAAAAACTGCCATATAAAGCTGTCTTTCTGCTTCCTGTTCCTCTGTCTCTCAAGAGTGTCCTGTTCACTCTCTGAAGATGGTTGCTGCTCAGCCATTGTCTCTCAACAACAGATTAGCTCCTTCTCCAAGGGAATCAGAACTAATAATGAAGAAAGTGGGAGTGGTGTTGGAAGAATCTGGAAGTGAAAGTACTTCAAACCAATCAAAAGTGATTATTCTTGATCACATGACTTGCCATGAGGGGATTGGGTGTGGTGTTGAAACAATCAGAAACTGAAAGTAATGAAAACCAATAAGAAGTGTTGTTTTATTATGCACATAACCCGAGGTGCGCGAACGGAGCAAGCTCTGAGCGCTCACGGAGCAATTACGCATGCGCGAACGCGTACGAGCGCATGCGCATACGTGGTATGCGCGTACGTAACGCGCATACATAGCACACGCGTATACGCGAACGTCAGCGCGCGTACTATACGCGTATATGGAAGTGTACCGCGTGGAGCACATACGACGCACGCACGCATGCGTACGTACGCATGCGTACTGGGTGCGCGCTCAGAGCGTGAAATAAAACGTATGTATGTGTACGTAAATAACGTACGACGGAATTCATAATAAACTTACGCAAACGTACTAGGTGCGCGCTCTGAGCACACACCCTAAGAATTTATATAAAAAAAAAAAAAAAAGTGGACATAACTTAATAGAAAATATTAACTATGCTGTTCTACTTTATCCTAATTGAAAGTTTTAACAAAAAATGAGCCAAACCAAATTAAAGGATACAGATAATATACAAATAAATCCATAGGAATTTTTTTTAAAAACAAATATTTAATGTCATCAGTGATGTCATTTGAGATGTCATCAGTGATGTCATGAGTGATGTCACTGACCATGTCATGAGTGATGTAATATGTGACGTCATCAGCAGTGCATTGCGGGCGCGCGAGTTATAGTTAGCTGAACTAACTATAACGGGGGAATTTCATTGGTTTTGTACGAGTGAAATGTCCAGCTAACTATAACATGTGTGAAACCTATGGTTTTTTAAGTGAATATATATATATATATATATATATATATATATATATATATATATATATTATCTACTGGCGGTCACCAGTAGATAGTTATAGTTAGGACCGTGTTTCCATAGGAAATCTGAAAATTCTATTTTGAATAACTTTGGCGCCGGTAGATAGTTATAGTTAGGACCTAATTTCCCTAGGAAATCCGCAACATTCTATTCCCAATATCCCAATAAGTCTAGCGGCGATTGACGAATCTTCGCCAAATTTTCCAAACTTTTGGCCAGCTCTGCTCCGCTCCTACCCTGAAAGTTTCGTGGTGATTTGTCAAGCGGGAGCCGAGAAAAAAGTGGGGTCCCAAAACACGTTTTCCCCATGCAATTTCCCATAGGATCTGTTGTCGCAGCTACAGCCCGAACTACTGAACGGAATTACACCAAATTTCGCAAAGAGGTAGTCCTCAGTTCAGACTCGTGCCTTTTGCTTAAATGGTGTGAATCCGTTCAGTAGTTCCTGAGAAAATTAGGGTAAAAAAGTTAGTGATATCTATGGCCGGGGAGGATCCGCGCACCCTCCCCGCACCCTCCCCGAACCCTCCCGAGCACGAGCTGAATGCTAATTGGCTGCCAGTGCCAACACTCTGAATCAGGAAGTGTTGGCAGCCATCTTGTGCCTCGGTAGAACCGAGGCGCTAGAAAACCGAAAAAAAGGCGCGGGATGCATGTAGGGTCCACGCATCGCGCTGGCGAAAAAAAAACGAAGCGCAGTCTCCCGCGCTTCTTCTTTATTTAGCCTCCGGGGGGCCAATTCCTGGGGGCAATATCTTTATCATAATGGGGGGCCCAGAGGGGCCCCCCAGCCCCGGGGACTGCCGGGGCTTTAATTTTATGTATGCGGGGGGCTCATGGCCGCCCCGCAGTCCTAGGGACCGCCACCCCCGGGGCTTGTTTGTTTAAAAAAACAAAAAAAACTGTGTGGGGGGGCTCGACGCCCCCACACGCCCTGTGGACCGCCACCTCCCTGGGGCACTAAATATTTAAAATAGGGGGTCCGTTACGGACCCCCAAGCCCTGGGGACCACCACCCCCCGGGGCTAAATATTAAGTGGGAGGGGGGCTGCGCGGCCCCCCCCTTGGAGCCAATGATGGCCCTGGGGACCACCACCCCCCAGGGCCGGCTCCTGCAGTGTCCCGGGGTGCCCACCCCCGGGACACTGCTGTTTGCAATGGCAGGGCGGAAGCCTCGCGGCTCCCACCCTGCCATTGCAAACTGCTTTGCTTCATTGAAGCGAGAGCAGGGAAACCTGCTCTCACTTCTATGAACCAAAGACGATTGCTTTTTCACATGGGGAGCAGCGTGTTAGCTGCTCACCATGTGGAAAAGCAATGCTGGCTCAAGCAGGAAGCGGGGAGCCGGCTGGGACCGTGGGGGGATTGGGACCCCCCCACGGTCCCCAACGAGATGGCCAGTAGGGGCCCGGGAGGGGGGCCACGCGGCCCCCCTCCTAAAAATAAAGAAGGAAAGAAATGGCCCCGGGGATGGGGTCCCCAGGTCCGAAAGGGGACACAGGAGGGGGGCAAGGCAGCCCCCCTCCAAAAACAAAACATTAAAAAAAGGCCATGCCCCGGGGATGGGGTTCCTGGGGAAAATTATGGCCTTGGGAGGGGGGCCATGCGGCCCCCTTCCCGATTTATTGTTTTTTTAAAATAAAAAATACAAATTGGGGGCAGGCCCTGGGGGATGGGGTCCCCAGGGCCAAAAAATAAGAAAAAGAAGGGGTGCTACGTAGCCCCCCTTCTTAAAAAGATTTTTTTTTTTTTAAACGGGATCGGGGAGGAGGCCACGCCCCCTCCTTTCATCACTCTGCAAACGCGCCCCCTGGCGCGTTTGCAGAGGGGGAACAAATTCCCCTTCAATACTGGGGGTCCCTAGGGGGCCAACTAGCCCACCAGAAACCTCCAGTATGCGCAAGGGGTCAGTGTTGCAGAGAGGTGTAATGAGGCCACGCCCCTTTTTACACCTCTCTGCAACGCAGCTCCCTGGCGCTTACTGGAGGTACCTGGTGGGCTAGTTGGCCGCCAGGGGACCTCAGGATTTAAGGGGACTTAATCTCCCAACTTAAAACGCGCCACGGGGCGCGTTTGCACATTGGTGAAGGTAGGGGGCGGAGCCTGAGGTGATACTGTGCAAACATGCCCTGTGCCGCGTTTTAAGTTGGGGAATTCATTCCTCTTCAATCCAGAGGTCCCCTAGGGGACAACTAGCCCACCAGGTACCTCCACTAAGCGCCATGGAGCTGCGTTGCAGAGTGTTGTAAAAAGGGGTGTGGCCTCTGAACACCTCTCTGTAAGGCAGCTCCCTGGCGCATACTGAGGGGGACCTCAGTATTAAAGAGGAATTAATTCCCCAACTTAAAACGCGCCACAGGGTGTGTTTGCACATGTCACCTCAGGCCCCTCCCCCTTCCTTCACCATTGTACAAATATTCCTCTAAAATCAGCTGAACTATGAATTCCGATTTACTCACCTGTAATCAGGAGAGAACTCAATGCTGCATCTTTTAGCCCAGCACTGACCCTGAAAAGTAATTCCAAGCGTACTTACAAGTAACTTCTATTTCCTTCCATAGGAATCCATTGTGTGGTTTTCACCAGAAAATTTTCAGTGTCCATTTTTGAAACCTACAAATATTCCTCTAAAATCAGCCGAACTACGAATTCCGATTTACTCACCTGTTATCAGGAGAGAACCCAGGGCTGCATCTTTTAGCCCAGCACTGACCCTGAAAAGTAATTCTAAGCGTACTTACCAGTAACTTGTATTTCCTTCCATAGGAATCCATTGTGTGGTTTTCACCAGAAAATTTTCAGTGTCCATTTTTGAAACGTACAAATATTCCTCCAAAATCAGCCGAACTACGAATTCCGATTTACTCACCTGTTATCAGGAGAGAACCCAGGGCTGCATCTTTTAGCCCAGCACTGACCCTGAAAAGTAATTCTAAGCGTACTTACCAGTAACTTGTATTTCCTTCCATAGGAATCCATTGTGTTGTTTTCACCAGAAAATTTTCAGTGTCCATTTTTGAAACATACAAATATTCCTCCAAAATCAGCCGAACTACGAATTCCGATTTACTCACCTGTTATCAGGAGAGAACCCAGGGCTGCATCTTTTAGCCCAGCACTGACCCTGAAAAGTAATTCTAAGCGTACTTACAAGTAACTTGTATTTCCTTCCATATGAATCCATTGTGTGGTTTTCTCCAGAAAAGTTTCTAAGTGTCTATTTTCACAAACTAAAAATATTCCTAAAAAATCATCTGTATGACTTCTTTCAACTGTTTACAGGAGGTTGGCCAGTGCTGGATCCCGGATCCACCGCTGAGTAAGAAAAAGTAACAATAACACTACTTACCTGCTAAGTGAATTTTCTGCTGTAGGATAACATTGGTGATTCTGTGGGAAAAAGTTTCTAAGTGACAACTTTTAAAATACAATAATATTCCTTAAAAATTACTACTGTAACCAAAGCGCTTTTACTCAATTGTTTACAAGAGATGTCCAAGGACTGAATCTAGGATCCAGTCCTGTGGTTAGAAAAGTAATCCATAAAGTAACTAATTGCATTTAACTAGAAATTCACATTGAGCTCAATGTTGCTTTGTGTTTGAAATTGTGTTGCCCATTGCAACAACTGTAACTACTGTACTTAAGAGTCTGTTGCCTAATTGCCAAGTATTTAAACTAAAGTAATTCATTCTGAGAAAGTATATTTTGTATTGTAATGTATAATGTAATTATTATGTAATTAAAAAAAATATATATAAAAATAAATAGTTTAAAAAATGTAGTAAATCAATATAAAAAAAATCAGTATAACAATTAATACATTCAAAATTGTCATTTAAAAAACCTTTGAAATTCACTGAAAAAGCCATAGGTTTCAGGCCTGATATAGTTAGGAATTAGCATTTAAAAAACCTAGGTTTCAGGGGCGTTATAGTTAGCTGGACATTTCCCTCGTACAAAACCCTAGAAATTCCCCCGTTATAGTTAGTTCAGCTAACTATAACTCGCGCCCCCACAATGCACAGCTGATGACAAGCACACATATTACATCACTCATGACATGGTCAGTGACATCACTGATGACATCACTGATGACATCTCAAATGACATCACTGATGACATCACTGATGACGTCACTGACGACGTCATCCATGTGATAAATTAGTGCATCTTCTTACACCCTTTGATATACTCAATCAAAATTTCAGACGTCCATTCTCAAAACCATAGATACTCCAATACAAATAACTACATACCCACTCATTGACTCTTAGATCTACACACACATCCACTCACTCACCTGTACAGTCACTCATACTTACAGTCACTCAGTACAGGACTATCATATGCATTTATACACCTACATAGACACTCACACACCACCAATCATCCATAGAGGTACTCTCACACTCAGTCAGTCATGAAAATAATTAATCACACTCCCATTTACTCACCTATGCAGTTATACACACACAAGTTCACTTACTCATAAAAATAGTACCACATTCTTACGCTCTTATACAATCACTGATACAAGCACACACTCATCCATACAACCACTCTCACAATCACACACTCTCACATATATCCACTTATATACTCTTACACACATATACTGCCTTTCACATCTGTAGTTAGTCACACATGAACCACTGAGATATACATTCAATCCCGAACACACCCATACATACACTCACCCAACCATACAGTCCATCACAGATGCACTCTTAAAACCATGCACCCATAGAATCACCCACTCACACATGTATGCACAGTCACACACACCCCACCCACACAAACACTCAGGCACCCATACAGATACTCAGACAACCAATCAATAACCCATAGAGACACTCATATAGCTATTCCCAAAACCATGCAGCCGCTTATACACCAACAGACAGACAGATACAGACATTCACACAGTTTAGTCACTAGTCTGCAGTAAGATACGTTTAATGACTCACTTATAGAGTCAGTCACGTACCTACTAAATCATCCATTCACACACTTATACACCCACTCATTCTTCCATAGGTTTTTCCCTATATATATATTAAACATATTTAAAATTTACAGAAACACACACTCACTGGATGATGTCATCAGTGATGTAATCAGTGATGTCATGAGTGATGTCACTGACCATGTCATGAGTGATATAATATGTGATGTCATCAGCAGTGCATTGCGGGGGCGCGAGTTATAGTTACCTGAACTAACTATAACGGGGGAATTTCTAGGGTTTTGTACGAGGGAAATGTCCAGCTAACTATAACGCTCCTGAAACCTATGGTTTTTTCAGTGAATATATATATATATATTGCACCAAGAGTTCAAATCCACAACACCGACTTGTTTCCAAAAATACTTTATTCGTCTTGTGACACAGCATAGAATTCCACTCAATATCCTCACGCATTTCGGCAGTTTACCGCCTTGGTCACAGGTGGGTGTAATTTATACCCGGTGGTCACATGGCCCTTACTTGCAACTATGGGTCCTAGAATGCACCAACACTGCCATTTCTTGACATGGCACTGAAATCAATCCATTGTGCCTGAATAGCGTTTTATAAACCAGTGTCACGTAAGTACATGAAAAAAGTGCCTTATTTCCAGGTGCATGCTGTTAAAATACATCGTACAATACATATGCTGTCATGCTTCTGCTCTATACCCGGAATGCGGCATTCTCAGAGAGAGGAAGAGATCCTCTCTCGTCTCTCTTTCTCAACCCCAGCACCAAATATCCATGGCAATCCGGTGTGAGGTTTAAGCGGGTCATGCCCTCTAGGTATATATGTGTGTTTATATATATATATATACACACATATATATATATATATATATATATTTAGAGCAAATTGTGGTCCACAGGCGGCGCGCTCTGCTGCTGGTGCGGTGTTGAGGAACAGACCACATGCCCTCAATCATAGGAACAAGCAAAGGAGATTTCACCGCACTCCCAGAGATGTAAAATTTTACATCTCTGGGAGTGCGGTGAAATCTCCTTTGCTTGTTCATATATATATATATATATATATATTTTGCTCAAAGATGAAGTGCCAAGAGAACATCTAGAGCGCAGAACATGTTTCAAAGGAGCACAGGGGCCACGAAAAACGCGAACTCATCGGACAAAAGATCTCAACCCCAAATCACTACCATCAAACAAGTATTCATGCAGCTTGAGAAATTACTACGCAAGGAAACCTCACGGAGCTGGGAGATTATTACTCTGGAAAAATACATCGAATGCGACATGGTACCTAGAGGGCTCCGCATTTTCATGCTCCCAAACCACCCGGATACAAAATCTGAAATGCTTGAAGAGTGGGGAAGGAACAACATGGAGTGTTCAAAGAACATGATGCATATAATCATCAAATACGCTAAGAAAGACGTAGATGAATTACAACAAAAAATATCAGAACTTGAAACCCAAATCACAGCATCAAATGAAAATAGTGAGACAATCAAAAAACTACGAGCTGACATGGATCGCAATCTTGACAAACATGAAGAAGAAGTACAGGAGAGGAAACAACGTAAGTTCCGTAGAGATGAAGACGACTATGAATTTGGAACCATCTTCACATTTGCGAGAAAATTCGAAATTTATAAACAACAATGGGATACACAACCTAATGTAGACACTGGTGCTGGCTACACAATAAGTGGCTCTGAATCAGATCCAGGCGAAGGAGAACAAAGACAGACAGGCCTACGCAAATTCTCTTTTTTAGAGGAGATGAAACTGCTCTATCAAGAACAACAGACACCCAGAGACAAAACAAGAGGACGAGGATCAGGGAGAACCAGGGCAAGGGGAAGGGGATTCTCTCACTCAAGAGACCAAGGAAAACAAGAAGAAGCAAGCGGTCCAAGCGGAAGATACAATCTAAGGAACCGCGCGGTAGTGAGGAAATAAAATGCAAGAATCATGCAATCCCAAATCTGGTTATCAATCTATCCAGATATACCTTATCTGAATCGGAAACAACACTTCTCAATAAAGGTTTATCATTCTGCCCAGAGAAACATCAGGACCCCCTGGAAATTAAAATAGACATATATAAATATGTAAGGAAATTAAAACTAAAAAAATACTTTGCCAGGCACTCGCCCAAAGCGAACTTAGATCAAATCCGAATACCTGATCCTGCAAATCCAGAAATCTACAGTATCTCTGATGCACCACATCTACGACTAGCCTACGAATTAGCAAATGAGACTGATGCTTCTGAACTTACAGACACCCAAATCTTGGGGGAAATGGGGCTACAATTGAACAAACGCATGCCAACCACATTTAAGAAAAAATCCAAATTTTGCCCAGCGCTGCATCCAGGGAACAAAATCGACATTTTTTATGATCTGATATTGGGAGAAATAGATACTATTCAAAACGTCAACTCAAAGAAAAAACGGGAAAACCTAACCAAAAAAGAACGAGAGGCCATACAATCTTTGAAGAACAACAATGAAATCGAAATCAAACCGGCCGATAAGGGTGGAAACATCGTAGTGCTTGACAAACAGCACTACATAGAAGAAGCACTTCGCCAACTAAATGAAACAAAAAACTACAAAATTCTGGTAAAGGACCCAATAGCTTTACTAATATCAGATCTACAAAGAAAACTAAATATGTGGCAAGAGAAAGGCCTGCTGACTGAAAACGAAAAAGGATTTTTAATGGTTGAATACCCAATCATGCCAACCATCTATTTCCTCCCAAAGGTGCACAAAACACTTAACAAACCACCAGGTCGTCCAATCATCTCAAGCTGTGGAAGCCTGTACGAAAACATATCAACATATGTAGACTTCTATTTAGCACCCCTTGTAACAACTCTGAGTTCCTATATAAAGGACACTGGGGACTTTCTGTGAATACTCATGAACACTGAATGGCAACCAACCTACCTACTGGTAACCATCGACGTGGTGTCACTTTACACCTCAATTGATCATCAAAAGGGCCTTAATGCGATCCAATATTTCCTAAAACAGAGGCCTTTGAATGAATCAGAGCATTCCAAGATGCTGATTGAAATGATCACCTTGTGCCTGTACAATAATGTTTTTTTATTTAACAAAAAAATCTATGCCCAGTGCTGCAGTACCGCCATGGGAGTTTCTTTCTCTCCAAGCTATGCGAATCTCATGATGGGATGGTGGGAGAAGAACATAGCTTGGAGAGAGGAAAACGACCATCACATGTCAAACGTAGCCCTTTGGCTACGATTTATTGACGATCTATTCATTTTGTGGAGAGGAACTGAGAAACAATTTCAAGACTTCTTCGAGGAGCTCAATGAGAATGATGTAGGTTTAAAATTCACCTACAACATAAGCCCAAAAGAAGTCGAATTCCTGGACACAAAGGTATACGTCAAGGACAACCAACTGCACACCACAGTCTACCGCAAAAAAACAGCAACAAACAGTCTGCTCCATGGCCTAAGTTTTCATCCCCAAGCACTGAAAAAAAGCATACCTTACGGTGAACTGTTGCGGATGAAAAGAAACTGCTCGGAAGAGCAGGAAATGGAAGACAAGTTTGAAGAAACAAAAGAACGCTTCAAGCAACGTGGATACAAATATACAGACATAA
Source organism: Triturus cristatus (assembly GCF_964204655.1). NCBI lineage: Eukaryota > Metazoa > Chordata > Amphibia > Caudata > Salamandridae > Triturus > Triturus cristatus. Next base: position 342,559,506 of record NC_140587.1, on the reverse strand, counting down.
GATGTGGCGAAATGAAAGCAAGACAAAAAACCAGAGCGGACACACTACTACCCAAAAAAGTACAAAGGAGTGATGAAGAAAACAGCACAGACACAGAGAACAATCCAGACAGCCAAAAGAGTATTACAAAACCGAACAACAATCAACCACGGCTTATACTCACCTACAGCAAAGAAAGCTATGAAATTCAAAAAAGAGTAACCAAATACTGGAATGTACTCAAAAAAGATCCAGACATAGGAAACTCTATTGGAGAACGGCCCTTGATATCATATAGGAGGGCGCCAAATCTTAATGACCACCTGATCAGAAGCCACTTTGAAATTAAAAAAACGGAAACTTGGCTACAGAAGAGATCCAAAGGGTTCACCAAGTGTACATCCTGCAAGGCATGCAAAATCGGCAAAAATCTGAAGAATTTGAGTGTTCCAACGGGCAAAATCTTTGAAATAAAGGAAACCATCACATGTGAATCCACACATGTGGTATACATTCTCCAATGTGATTGTGGAAAACAATACATAGGCAGCACGATCTGTCCCCTTAAGAAAAGGATATTAGAACACATCCGAGCGATACAAAACAAGGACAACACATACGCCATCGCGAAACACATGACCATACATAAGGACAAAACTTGGCTAGACATCAAGTACTCAGGATTAATAACAGTTCCAATAAATGAACGTGGAGGGAACAGAGTTCAAAAACTACGCCGCCTAGAGTCCAGCATGATCATGAGATTCAGGACAAAACAACCGCTGGGTCTCAACGGGGATGAGGAGATGTATGTTCACCTCTGATTTTGATTGGAAAAAGATAATAATCAAGAAACAAAAACCCGATGAATTTGCTCTGTCAAGTGAACTCTCATTAACATACTTGCAGTAGAACTGTATAGACACAACCGAACTGTGTGGAGAAAGACAACAACAACCAGACAGCAAATGCACTAACAACAATGATGCTCGCACACTCTTTGTCTAACTGGCGACACGAGTAATCAAAAGCACAGTAAGGGGCACTCAGCCCTCTACCCTTCGAACACTCAGTTTAAATCTACCCCATGCGCAATCGTATAAAACGAATTGGTTAAATCACCAATAACGGTACGTCTGCTACTGCTAGAGACCTTGCCCCATCAGCACATGGAGGTCATGTGACAAAACCTCATCCAAATTACTGTGTTTTCTGGTGCTCAAATTCGCCATGTAGATAGAAGAATGAGTAGCGCAATGAACAATAAAGTTTGTTGAAAAATGTAAAAAGGTAAAAAAACATATGTGTGTACAAACTACCCAACCCATAATGCACTAGTTAGAATCACAGTGTATATAAGTGGAAATTAAAAAAGGACTAGAATAACACTCTACCGTGATCAGGAACTACGGTTCGAAACGCGTAGGAGACAGTCACGAACTGAATAAACAATTCTAAAATCATCAAGAGGTGTGCCGTGTACTTCATCTTTGAGCAAGATTTCGTACGAGACCCTGTCCTGGTCTCGACGCGGGCACCAGCTGATTAAGGAGCTCCCACTGTCAAATGGACACTTTTGCTCAGTGATATATATATATATATATATATTCACTTAAAAAACCATAGGTTTACCCTGGTTGGTTTACTCCCTCGATACGATGGGCACATGCTACTGCTCTAAAATTCCTTGCCTTGTGTGTTTGTTGTTTTTCGTTTCTTAAAAATATGAAACCTTTGTTTGTTCATGGACTGCAACTGCGGCCGACGGCAAGGATTTACACTCCAGTGACCCCCTTTTATGGCTTTATCGACGTGAATGTTCCAGTTGTACCTAGGGTCACACTGCATTTTAGCGGCCGGCCTATTGGTTGTAGGCCCATACTTGTATTTCTCTGAAATTGTAATAAAGGTTTTTAAAAAAAAAAAAAAAAAAAAACATAGGTTTCACACATGTTATAGTTAGCTGGACATTTCACTCGTGAAAAACCATTGAAATTCCCACGTTATAGTTAGTGCAGGCAACTATAACTCACGCGAACGCAATCCTCTGCTGTTGACGTCAGATATTACATCACTGATGACATATGTGTCGTTATGAAAAATAAATATTTGTAATATATGTATAGCTAAAGATTAATGGAAGACATGGGTAAATAAGTGTCTAAATACAGTGATGTAATATCTGACGTCATCAGCAGAGGATTGCGGTCGCGTGAGTTATAGTTGCCTGCTCTAACTATAACGGGGGAATTTCATTGGTTTTTCACGAGTGAAATGTCCAGCTAACTATAACATGTGTGAAACCTATGGTTTTTTAAGTGAATATATATATATATATATATATATATATATATATATATATATATACATATATATATTTATATTTAAGCTCCAGGTGCCCTCAGGCGGAGACGCACTCGGAAGGAAACTTGCTGCAAGGCATACAAAGGTAGAAACTGCTCTGCATTCCAATCAGTAAACAGTCAGCTGGCCGATTACAGCCTGACACGTTTTAGAGCTCTTCGCTCCTTCCCCAAAGGCTCAGCATAACCAAATGAGCTTGAGACACACCCACTATTTTTAAACGCCCTCAGATGGGCCACTTTTGATAAGTGAAACGCACAGCCTTATGGACTTTGTAGTGTGTTTCTTTTTATTAAATCCTGTATGGATGCACTGAAATCTTACTGTGTCCCAATTACAAATCCTACAATGAACCTCGGTTTGTAGCGCAGTCATTAATCCTCTCAGTTGCCTTCCCACTGAGTGCGCTCGGTTGTATACCCAGTGCGTGGCTCCCAGGTTGATGAGGTGGTGCGCCTCCCATGGCAGGAACACTGCAAAAATATTCATCTCCAGGTGCCCTCAGGCGGAGACGCACTCGGAAGGAAACTTGCTGCAAGGTATTCAAAGGTAGAAACTGCTCTGCATTCCAATTAGTAAACAGTCAGGGTGCCGATTGCCACCTGACGCGTTTCAGAGCTCTTCGCTCCTTCCTTAAAGTCTCGACATAACCAAATGTGCTTGAGACACAACCATTATTTAAACGCCCTAAGATGGGCCATGTTAGATAAGTGAAACACACAGCCTTATGGACTTTGTAGTGTGTTCTTTTATTAAATCCTGTATGGATGCACTGAAATCTTACTGTGTCCCAATTACAAGTCCTACAATGGACCTTGGTTTGTAGCGCAGTCATTAATCCTCTCAGTTGCCTTCCCACTGTGTGCGCTGGTCACATCTGTGTCACTGTGCTCGTGTGCAGCTGTTGTGCTTGATGCCTCACCACTGGTGTCCATCTCCTGTCCTTCCGTGCCCACGGGAGACGCTGCATGAGAGCGAGATGTAGGGTCAGTTCATTGGCATCAACAGAACAAACATATGCAAGCAAAGTATCACTGAAGATGATGAAATCTACATGTTGCACACCACCCTGTGCAATAACATTGTGCAACCTCAGTTTTTAACTCGAACAGTGGGTGTCAACAAGCTAACCAGGCATAAGTGAGCCATATGATGCCCACACAGCACAATATCCTACCGGTGGCTCTGTTCAACCAGACACACAAATAGCTCTGAGCACACCTAGGACCCTGATGGGGGCAAGGATGAACCCCACAACATGTTGCCACTGTCATATCCGGATGGAGCAGAAGGGGACAACACGAATACAGACTCCAACATAACAGTCCACAATGGCCATGAGCTCATGCCATCCACCATGTTGTACTTTGGCGCACAACTACTGTTGCACATTGGCGTCAGATGTCTAAGCCTCACAAATCTGAGGTCAGGCAATACATGCATTGATGAGAGCACACTCAGCTTAGGCACACTGCCGTCCCCTTCCATGTGATTTACCAGACTACCCCAATGCAGACGATACCTGAAGCCCACGACTCAGAATGCAAAGTAAATGCCCAGTACTCAAATTACATTAGGAAGTGCAGGTTTGGCAAATGCATGACAGCTGCACTCAGCATTGAGGCCACTTGCAAGCCATGCATCACACTACCAACATCACATAGTCCAGCGCTGGCCCAGGCTGTGTACACATGCAGCCACTCACAGCCAAAGTCACCCTTCCAGGAATACTCACCCCTAGCTTGCTGCTGATGCTCCTTCAAACGTGCATCCAGCTCAGGCTGTGTCACAGCCAAGATCCAGGCCATTAGTGGTGTCATGCTGCGCCGAGCCAATCGGCCAGTCCGACTGATCAGCCCCAGTGTCATCTCGACCACGTTCTTGCTCAGCCGGCAGATGTCATCCCACCTTTTGTGACATTGGGTGCGCCGTTGGTGTGAGACACCCAGAGCCCGCACCTTGCATGCAATGACCCTCCACACGGCCTTACTCTGAGCTGCAGGCATGGGAGATAAGAGGGGGAAAACATCAGTGACACAATGTTATGCACCAATATCTCTCAGCAAAGTAGCATGATACTGACTCATCCCAAATCCACACATATGTCTAACAGAGACAAGAATGTATCTCACATGGTAAATCAGCATGGGAGAACCACACATAAATGCATGCAGGTGTGAGGGTGGACACAGTACCTGCCCATCTCATACACATGCAGGATGCCAGCACATTATGCCATGTGTAGTCTACCCACATCTACTGTCCATTTGTATGTAGAGCAAGGCATACATTATATATCAACATATGTTTGGGGGTAGACTCACTGTGTCCAACACTGTGCAGCCCTCAATGTCCTTGCCGTGTGAATGGCGCACGGTGTCATGGATGTCACATTGAGGGACATGATCTCACAAACCCACACCCTTCTCACAAGGCCTGTCATGTGCAATCTACAGGGCTGAGATGGCTCTTCGATGGAGAGTAAGGAAAAAAAGACACATATAACACTCTGTGCACTCAGTGATGTGTTCTTGTCAGATTGGGTGGTGACTGTGCAGGCCAGGTGGGCTCACACTGAGAAGGACAGCAGGGACCCACACGGTCATTCACACAAGCAATTATCATCCTGACTCCTGCATTACCAACTTACTGCGTAACTGTATGGCTGACAAGACAATACATGTCCCTCAAATCTTGATGTGCTGGCAGGGAAATGTGTGAAATAGGCTACCTATCCCTCCCACTGGAGAAAGCATGCTAGGCAGTGCATGACAAAACCCCACACTCTCAGGCTCATACTGCAGCAGCTCAACTTCATGTGTGCCCCCCTTGCACTCTCACTCACACTGTTGAAGACTTACCACAACATTTGAGGCACCATATAGCCTTGGATACTGTGTGAGCACCTCGTCCACCAGGACCTCCAGCTCCTCGCTGGTAAAGGGACTGGCCCGTATCTTCTCAGTCCTTGCCATCACTGTGGCCAGGTAAAAGCAGCAGCAGCAGTTGGTGTTGAGGGTTGACAGGCAGCAGTCCCTGGGGGCAGCAGCAGCAGCAGTTGGTGTTGAGGGGTGGCAGGCAGCAGTCCCTGAAGGCAGCAGCAGCAGCAGTTGGTGTTGAGGGGTGGCAGGCAACAGTCCCTGGAGGCAGCAGCGGCAGCAGTTGGTGTTGAGGGGTGGCAGGCAGCAGTCCCTGGAGGCAGCAGCAGCAGTTGGTATTGAGGGGTGGCAGGCAGCAGTCCCTGGAGGCAGCAGCAGCAGCAGCAGCAGGTGAGGGGTCTCAGGCAGCAGGATCTGGAAGCTGTGGAAATGTGAGACTCTCTCCCAGACATATATAGCCCCCTGGAGCAGTTTCACTGGTTCCAAGCTGCTGCAATTGGTGTTCCAGGTCAGCCTTTTTCAAATGCATCCAATGACCGGCTCCATGGTGGCGGAGCACGCCTATCGCGAAATTCAAAATTGCATCAGGCTACCGCAATAGCGTTTCCCATTGGCTGTAAGGGCATGGTCCATGGCGGTGACACACAGCAGGGGCAAGGCGGGCGCTACCACAGTGGTGCATCTTTCAATTGCATCCAATGACCGGCCCCGCGGTGGCAGAGCACGCCTACCGCGATTTTCAAAATTGCATTAGGCTACCACGATTGCGGATCCCATTGGCTGTAAGGTCATGGTCCATGGCAGTGACCCACCACAGGGACCAGGCGGTAGCTACCGCGATTTGGATGCCATACCTTGGTGCCTATGACTGGGATTTGGGTGGCGGAGCATGCCAACCGCCATTTGGCACTACATATATATCTATCACTACTGCGATTGTGTCTTGGGCATTGGCAGTGACACACCGCTGGTGCCAGGCAGTAGCTTCCATGATTTAGGTGCCATACATTGGTACCTATGACTGGGATTTGGGTGGGGGGGCATGCCAACCGCCATTTGACAATACATATATATCTATCACTACCGCAATTGTTTCGTGGGCATTGGCAGTGACACACCGCTGGTGCCAGGTGATAGCTACCGCGATTTGGGTGCCATACATTGATGTAAGTGACCGGGATTTGCCTGGTGGAGCACTTTGACAGCACCTATGAACACATCATGCTGTGTCAATGGCCAATGGGCAGTCATCAACAGTGCACAGTGGCCACATGATTAATGGCACATCATTGTGCACTCAATGCCAATGTAACATTTAACACACTGCTGACTACACATGCCATGTTTGTGTATGTGATTTTGTACATTGGCATGTACTCCCTCACATGTCACTTGTGATATTTATGGGCATGTACACAGAACAGTGTTGTTATGGACTCTCCAATGTGTACACATGTCAATGTGTGAAAGTGCAGTGAAAATCACAGCGACGCATGTCTTAATGAAAAATGTGCAGATTTGACTGTCTTATTTTCTTGGACCATGCACACACTTGTTGTTTATGCTCAGCCTGTGGTCATTGTGTTGTTAATGTGTGCCATGTTCAACTTACGCCTGAAGGTGTGTCAGGTACAGCGCCTAGGTATGAGACAGTAGTGTGGCAGTTTTACACATATGCCGTATGAAATACTCTCAGGCCTGCTCTTGCTAGATGTCCCTATGTGCATTCTCATAGTCAGATTTGTTTCGGAGGTACTTGCTGTGTGAAAGAGGACACGTGTACGAGTAGTGTAGCTGAAGGTGTCCCTACATGTAAGGTGATCTGTAACTCAATTGTGATGACAGTCATTGTTGGCGTTGTGTCAGTCAAAACGTAAGATGTTGTGCACATCTCATGGTGTATTGCATTGAAGTGTGTCCACTTTCATCTCAACTACGTGGAGACCAAATCTGCATCAACCCTTCACAGTGCTGGCAGACATGGAGAATGAGGATATCATCCGGAAATTTGGTCTGGATAGAGCCGACCTACAAAACCTATGTGCTATGTTGGAGCCCCACCTGCAGCCTCGCAGAACATATCCAACAGCTTTCATCCCAACATCTAAGGTGATGGTGGGCCTGCAATTTTTCGCCACTGGATCATTCCAGCACACGGTGTCCAGCGCAGGTGGGATGTCGCAACCTATGTTCAGCATTTTGCTGCGTGATGTCCTGTCCGCTATGATGATCTACAAGGACAGATATATCCATTTCCCCAGGGGGCCTGAATTGGTGAATGTGAAGGGAGATTTTTATGCCCATGGACACATCCCCCATGTTGTTGTTGCCATTGATTGCACCCATGTTGGGCTTTTTCCACCACGGGCACGGGAGTACATCTACAGGAATCGTAAACATTTCCACTCAATAAATGTGCAAGTGGTGTGCCAGGCGGACTTGATAATCTCGCACATGTGTGCCAAATTTCCAGGCTCAGTCCATGACTTATACATCATGCGTAACAGCATTGTACCACAGCTGATGGCTAATCTGCTTCCTGAGCATCCATGGATTGTGGGCGAGTATTAGACGTGGGCGGTAAATTCCGTTCCGCTCGTGGAATTTGGGTAATTTTGCTTAGTGGAATTTTTTCTTGTTCGCATTCTCAAAATGCGTGTTCACGAGAAATTTCACCACGAGCACGCAAACAGTGCTCACAAACAGGAAAAAAGCATCGCAAACAAGCATTTCCACGTGTTCATAGAATTTGTGCATTTACCATTTTGCGGAGCTTTGCCTAGCGTGACTATGCAAATTCCGCCCACCGCTAGTGAGTATGCATAGTCAAATAGCGTGCTGTGTGTGTGACATGCTGTCCTCTGCCACAGTAACATTACAATGTTTATCTGTGTTTCTCACACCTAGGTGACTCTGCATTTCCCAACTGTCCTTGGTTGCTGAGCCCACTGCAGAATCCCAGGAAACCAGCTGATGTCTGCTACAATGATGACTATGGGAGGACACGTCGTGTGGTGGAGTGTACTTTTGGTCTCCTGAAGTCATGATTTTGCTGCTGGACAAGACCAGAGGTGCACTGAATGTACGCACCCAGGAAGGTGTGTCAGATTGTAGTGGCATGCTGCATGCTCCACAACCTAGTCATTCACAAGAAGATCCCCTTGATCCTGGATGATGATGAGCAGCCAAGGCTCCCGCCTGCAAACCAACCCGTGTCCAGTGATGAGGACAATGGAGAGGAGGAAGGTGTTGACCTGCGTCAACAGCTCATCAACCGCTACTTCACTTGAAGGTGAGTGACAATGGTACAACGGACCCATTGTCTGATGATGTTGTGAAGGTGTATGTGAGCTTTGTGACTGTAGCCAGTTGTTGACTCAGTGGTGGCTGACAATGTTTCTGGGACAGGGTAGTTTGGAACATCTACAGGATGTGTATGTTGGCACTTGTTTCTCATTGTGATGTGTGCATGTTGGATTAGCTTGATGATAAGTGTTGTGTGATGTCTTTGATGCCACACCCAGACTAGTGAATGTTGTTCTGTTGTGTTTTCCTAGGTCCCTTCAGCCTCTCCTTACCCACATACATTCCATACGCCTGGTACATTGTAATCATGGTGAAGACTGCACATCCTGGAATAAAGACGGAGCAGAAACAACAACATGTGTGTAAGGAGTATGTATTTACAATGGTGATATGCGAGGGGTTGAACATTTACATTGAGGTGATTAGTGAAGCAGTGAGTTGACATTTATGGTAAATAAGAGAATCGAGTAGTCACCACATCAATGTGGTGACCCAGTCCAACAGACAGATGCCATTCACAAGGCAGTGTGGGGAAGGGCAGTCCAAAAAGTCAATGCAGTAGTGAAGAGGGTTGCTGTCATGGCTGGCTCTGTTTCTGATGTTTGGCAGGTGCTTTGCCACGGGATACTCCCAGGGATTTCTTGGGACGGCCCCTTCGTCGCTTGGCAGGGGGGCCTCTGCTGTAGGGCCAGTGGGGTCTGAGGACTCACCCATCTATGTGGCCACAGGGGAGAATTTTGAACTGTCATCCTGCAGCCCAGCAAGGGGAGGGGGAGGTGTTGTTTGTGGCGCAGGCCTGTCACTCAGTACCGCCACTAGCTGGCCCAAGAGGTCCACAATTTGTCCATGGACCTCATCAGCAGGAGGAGCTCGCCGGAATCTTCTTCTGACCAGCCCGTTCTTCCCTGGGCCTGTTCATATGCCCAAAGGAATCTGTTTATAATGTACAGGGCTTTGGTCCCAGGCTCTGGTTGTCTGTGAGTGACCCTGCCCGGCTGCCACAGATCTGTTACCTCACCACTGTAGGCACCTGCATCCTCTCTCTACCCTCCTCAGTTGGTGGTGTGGGGTGGTCATCCTCTGTGAAAGGGGGAGTGTTGCAGGCAGCACGGGTGGTGGTGGTGGTGGAGGACGTACATGCCATAACAGCAGGGGTCTGTGTAGCTGTTGCTATTGCTACAGTTGTGGTCCTTGCTGCTCTGCCCACATGGCACTTACACATGGCATTCAGTGCTGTGCATGATTGTGCACAGACCTTATTCTACATGTGAATTGGTGTGTCACACTTTGGTTGCTTTGACAGTTACATTTGCTGAGCTGTCTGCACACTGTGAGTGGCAATAGGATCTGTGTGTATTTTTTTGTGATGAGAGGGCTGGTGATGTCATATGGCACCATGCTTTTTGTGAGGAATGGCTGGGTGCATGTACCTGCTACTTACCTGTCCTGTTTTCACATTTGGGTTGGATTTGTGACACATCTCTGAGTGTGTGTGGTGGAGGCTTCCATCCTGCTCAGGGGTGGGACAAGAGGGCATGATATGTCTACCTACCTGTTAGTTTGAAGTGTACAATGCAACGGCTGCCACATGCATCTGGGTGGGAGGGAGTGCTCCATCTTGATGAGCTGGGGAACAAGGGTGCCTGATGGCACTGTGGTCTTTCCACCCCCAGACCCCATTCCTGTTAAGATGGCTGCTTACCTGTTAGTTTGATGTGAGCAATGCAATCTCTGCCACATGCCTCGGGGGGAGTGGTCCATCCTACTTAGGTGTGGGAGATAGTGCCTGGTGGGAGTTGTGGTGCAGGACTCCCACCCCCAGACCCCCATCCCTGATTAGTTGGCTGCCTACCTGTTGGTTTGATGTGAGCAATGCAATCTCTGCCACATGCCTCGGGAGGGGAGTGATCCATCCTACTCAGGTGTGGGACAGGGTGCCTGGTGGGAGTTGTGGTGCAGGACTCCCACCCTCAAACAGCCCTCCCTGGGAAGATGGCTACCTACCTTTAAGATTGGTTGGTGAGATACAGTGGCTGCCACATGCTTCTGGGTGGGGGAGTGCTACATCCTGCTCAGGGGTGGGAAAGGGGGGTCTGGTGGGAGTTGTAGTGCAGTCTTCCCACCCACATACACCCCTCCCTGTGAAGATGGCTACCTACCTGGTAGTTTGTTTTTAGTTAGACAATGGCTTCCAAATGCTTCTAGGGGAGTGGTCCATCCTGCACAGGTGTGTGACAGGGGGCATGGTGGGAGTTTTAGTGCAGTCTTTCCACCCCCAGACCCCCTCCCTGTTAAGATGGATACCTATTGTTAGTTTTATGAGAGCAATGCAATGTCTGCCACATGCTTCTGGTGGGGGAAGTGCTCCATCCTGCTGAGCTTTTGGACAAGGGTGCCTGGTGGGAGTTGTGGTGCAGGCCTCCCACCCCCAAACACCCCTTCCTGTTAAGTTGGCTACCTACCTGTAAGTTTGGTAGTTGTAATACAATGGCTGACACATGGTTCTGGGTGGGGGTGAGTGCTCCATCTTGCTCAGGTGTGGAACAGGGGGCTGGTGTGAGTTGTTGTGCAGGCCTCCCACCCCCAAACAGCCTTCCCAGACTAGTGAATGTGTTTCTGTTGTGTTTTCCTAGGTCCCTTCAGCCTCTCCTTACCCACATACATTCCATACGCCTGGTACATTGTAATCATGGTGAAGACTGCACATCCTGGAATAAAGAAGGAGGAGAAACAACAACATGTGTGTAAGGAGTATTTATTTACAATGGTGATATGCGAGGGGTTGAACATTTACATTGAGGTGATTAGTGAAGCAGTGAGTTGACATTTATGGTAAATAAGAGAATCGAGTAGTCACCACATCAATGTGGTGACCCAGTCCAACAGACAGATGCCATTCACAAGGCAGTGTGGGGAAGGGCAGTCCAAAAAGTCAATGCAGTAGTGAAGAGGGTTGCTGTCATGGCTGGCTCTGTTTCTGATGTTTGGCAGGTGCTTTGCCACGGGATACTCCCAGGGATTTCTTGGGACGGCCCCTTCGTCGCTTGGCAGGGGGGCCTCTGCTGTAGGGCCAGTGGGGTCTGAGGACTCACCCCTCTATGTGGCCACAGGGGAGAATTTTGAACAGTCATCCTGCAGCCCAGCAAGGGGAGGGGGAGGTGTTGTTTGTGGCGCAGGCCTGTCACTCAGTACCGCCACTAGCTGGCCCAAGAGGTCCACAATTTGTCCATGGACCTCATCAGCAGGAGGAGCTCGCCGGAATCTTCTTCTGACCAGCCCGTTCTTCCCTGGGCCTGTTCATATGCCCAAAGGAATCTGTTTATAATGTCCAGGGCTTTGGTCCCAGGCTCTGGTTGTCTGTGAGTGACCCTGCCTGGCTGCCACAGATCTGTTACCTCACCACTGTAGGCACCTGCATCCTCTCTCTACCCTCCTCAGTTGGTGGTGTGGGGTGGTCATCCTCTGTGAAAGGGGGAGTGTTGCAGGCAGCACTGGTGGTGGTGGTGGTGGAGGATGTACATGCCATAACAGCAGGGGTCTGTGTAGCTGTTGCTATTGCTACAGTTGTGGTCAGGGGGCGATGGGGTCCTGGGACCGGTTGCGCCCTGGCACACCAGATGGGCCGGCTCGGAGCTCCTCGTCCTCTGAATCCCGGGAGTCAACATCCGAGAGTCTAATTTCCGGGGGGGAGACTGGCTCTGCAGGTTTCTGGTGTTGTCCTCTGCAGTCAGTTCTTGGTCACCTGTGGGACAGATGGGAACTGGTCATTGTAGTGCACCCAGCAAGCTTTGTGTTAGCTGTGTATTATTCACTGTTTGTACACCACACAGTTTACTAATCATCACATTGTTTGTATGTGCACTACTGTGCCTCCTGACATGATGTTGAGTTACATGCATTACTTGTCCATGGTGTGAGGTGTCAAAACATACCATGCGTCATGTGCATGTTTTGTGATAACAGGGACATGTTGCCATCTAGGGACTAGTGCAACAAAGATTTTCTGTGACGCCTCTTTGTTGATTACTCTGCCCTGGCCGATGTTACATCTGAGCATGAACTGGCCATTGTTATCTCATGCATACCTTTGTCATGTCATGAGCAAATCTGAATTTGTACCACCAGCCATGCTTTCTTTGTTTTCATATGGTCCTTGCTGCTCTGCCCACATGGCACTTACACATGGCATTCAGTGCTGTGCATGATTGTGCACAGACCTTATTCTACATGTGAATTGGTGTGTCACACTTTGGTTGCTTTGACAGTTACATTTGCTGAGCTGTCTGCACACTGTGAGTGGCAATAGGATCTGTGTGTATTTTTTTGTGATGAGAGGGCTGGTGATGTCATATGGCACCATGCTTTTTGTGAGGAATGGCTGGGTGCATGTACCTGCTACTTACCTGTCCTGTTTTCACATTTGGGTTGGACTTGTGACACATCTCTGATTGTGTGTGGTGGAGGCTTCCATCCTGCTCAGGGGTGGGACAAGAGGGCATGATATGTCTACCTACCTGTTAGTTTGAAGTGTACAATGCAACGGCTGCCACATGCATCTGGGTGGGAGGGAGTGCTCCATCTTGATGAGCTGGGGAACAAGGGTGCCTGATGGCACTGTGGTCTTTCCACCCCCAGACCCCATTCCTGTTAAGATGGCTGCTTACCTGTTAGTTTGATGTGAGCAATGCAATCTCTGCCACATGCCTCGGGGGGAGTGGTCCATCCTACTTAGATGTGGGACATAGTGCCTGGTGGGAGTTGTGGTGCAGGACTCCCACCCCCAGACCCCCATCCCTGATTAGATGGCTGCCTACCTGTTGGTTTGATGTGAGCAATGCAATCTCTGCCACATGCCTCGGGAGGGGAGTGATCCATCCTACTCAGGTGTGGGACAGGGTGCCTGGTGGGAGTTGTGGTGCAGGACTCCCACCCTCAAACAGCCCTCCCTGGGAAGATGGCTACCTACCTTTAAGATTGGTTGGTGAGATACAGTGGCTGCCACATGCTTCTGGGTGGGGGAGTGCTACATCCTGCTCAGGGGTGGGACAGGGGGTCTGGTGGGAGTTGTAGTGCAGTCTTCCCACCCACATACACCCCTCCCTGTGAAGATGGCTACCTACCTGGTAGTTTGTTTTTAGTTATACAATGGCTTCCAAATGCTTCTAGGGGAGTGGTCCATCCTGCACAGATGTGTGACAGGGGGCATGGTGGGAGTTGTAGTGCAGTCTTTCCACCCCCAGACCCCCTCCCTGTTAAGATGGATACCTATCGTTAGTTTGATGAGAGCAATGCAATGTCTGCCACATGCTTCTGGTGGGGGAAGTGCTCCATCCTGCTGAGCTTTTGGACAAGGGTGCCTGGTGGGAGTTGTGGTGCAGGCCTCCCACCCCCAAACACCCCTTCCTGTTAAGTTGGCTACCTACCTGTAAGTTTGGTAGTTGTAATACAATGGCTGACACATGGTTCTGGGTGGGGGTGAGTGCTTCATCCTGCTCAGGTGTGGAACAGGGGGCCTGGTGTGAGTTGTTGTGCAGGCCTCCCACCCCCAAACAGCCTTCCCAGGGAAGATGGCTACCTACCTGTAAGTTTGGTTGGTGAGATACAATGGCTGCCACATGCTTCTGGGTGGGGGGAGTGCTACATCCTGCTCGGAGTGGGACAGGGGGTCTGGTGGGAGTTGTTGTGCAGGCCTCCCACCCCCACACAGCCCTCCCAGGGAGGATGGCTACCTGCCTGTAAGTTTGTTTGTAGTGATACGATGGCTTCCAACTGCTTCTGGGGGGAGTGCTCCATCCTGCTCAGGTGTGTGACAGGGGGCATGGTGGGAGTTGTTGTGCAGGCCTCCCACCCCCAAACAGCCCTCCCAGGGAAGATGGCTACCCACCTGTTGGGTGAGGGTGAACCATAAGATGGCTGCCAACTGCTTCTGGGTTAGTATGGAGTGCTCCATCCTGCTCAGGGGTGGGACAGGGGGCATGGTGGGAGTTGTAGTGCTGGTTGCTTGGACACATGCAACCCTGTAAATGTCGGCTACCTTTGTGGTGATTCAGATGGAGTGAATGTTCCATCTGTGGGACATGTGTTGGTTATTGTGGTGCATATGGATATACTTTGGCCTCTGAGATGTGGCTTTGTACTTGTGCTGGACAGTACATAGCTGTGTAATGGTCTACATGTGTTTGTACTTACCAGCCTGCACTCCCCCGGCTATTCACGTGAAACTCTCTAGATGCAGTATGGCAAGCACCTTCTACTCCCATGCAGTGAATGTTTTGGGTGCAATGGAAGGGCTACCACCAGTCCTCTGAGCCAGCTCACAGTTCTTGCTCCTCTTCTCTTTCACAACCCTCTTGAAGTCATGCCACCGCTGCATGATTTCCTTTTTTGTTCACGGGGTGGTCCCTACTGCATTGACCTTATTGACTATCCTTTCCCTCTTTTGTGTTCTTGTGGCTTATGGTGTCTGTTGGACCAAGATACCAAACACTTGTGGTTCTACTCTGATTATCTCATCTACCATGACTGTCAACTCACTCTCTGTGAATTTGGGCATTGTCTGTGTTGCCATGGTGTGTGATGTGCAAAGGGGTTCTAGGTGCAGGGGTGTAAGTGGTGTGGGTGATGGTGATGTGTAGGGTGTGTGATGTGCAGGGGAGTTAGAGGTGCAGGTGTGGAAGTGGTGGTGGTGCTGTGTGTGATGTCAGTAGTGATCTGTGTTGATTTGCCTCTCCTTTGTGCTCTGGTGTTGGGCCCTTCAGTTGTGGAGTATTGCAAATGATTCTGGTCAGGAAAGGGGCTGGTTTTATACTCAGCTATGTGGGTGTGTCCAAATGGGGTATTGCTGTCAGGTGTGTAGTGTGGATTGTCCTGGGATTTGTATTTTTGTAGTTGCCATGTGGTTGTGTCATTGGGGTGTGTTAGGTGTTTTTGGGGGCATGGATAGTTTGCTGTGTGCACTTTGTGGCATTGTTGTGACTTTTTTCTGTCGACCGACATATTTGTAACGGAGCGTCTGCAGCAGTGGCCATGCTGCGTAAATTACCTTGGTCACATCGGGGATATCATAATTTTCCGTGCGGTGTCTCCGCTGTCCTGGAGGCAATTTGGTTGTTTTCGGTTTTCGCCTTCTCCACCCGCTATGGGCGGTTTTTCGGTGGCTCTTACCGCCGCAGTCGTTTTTTTGGGGCGCTGGATCCGAATCGGACTGTCTGTTTTGCCGCGGTACCAGCGGGCAGTTGTTTTTCGCTACCATGGCGGTCGGGGTGGTTTTCTGACTGCCATCCTAATGGGCCCCAATGTTTCCATCTGTTTGCACTCTCCATCATCTGACTTCCCTGTGCATCTGCTGTATGCAATATATAATTCGGATCTTCTTCTCTGTATCCATTCTTTACCTTCAACACAAGGGCTTTGTATCCTATTCTGTACCCACCACAAGCACTCTCAATTTCTACAGCTATCCAATTTTTACCTTGACTCCATGGATTGGCTCTATACATGAGTTCCCCATATCCATTCTCAAAATTCACTTCCCCTCCACCCTCATGTCTCTACAAGCATTCTCAACATATGTTCCTCACCGAAATTCATACTCCAAATACACAATCTACAAACCATTGTTGTAATATTCAATTATCCACAACCACTACTGCTTTCCACATTCATTCTTCACATGCCATTTCACACACCTTGCTCTATGATCTCTTGTTCCTCAGTTCATATCCCATGTCAATGATTGTTTAGCCCTCTAAACATCTGCTCTCCGCATACTTCATAAACATGAATATATGGTCACCATATGGACTCTTTATCAAGATTTACTCTCTACGTCATTCCCTTAAATTTTAAACCTGATCTTACTAATGCCTTCACAACGCTTATTTATTTACCCTCTTAGATCAATGTTCACTATATAGGCAATGCCACTGGAATTACGCAGCATGAGAGGGCTAAATTATGTGGTAGCGATGACTCAATTATGCGTAAGAAAAGTCAAATTATGTGACTTAATGCAGCACATTTTGTGACACTATTACTTCATTATTTTCTAACTTTTACTCGTGTTAACACTGTCTTACCAATCATTTTATCTCATTAGTACCACAAAATACAGCAATAAGCCACTGAAAGTGACTAGTCAACCTTTGCGAAGGACCTTCTACTCTGTAGCAACACCTTATTGAGTTTGTTAAAAAAAATCCGTTTTTGCTAGAAGCAAAAAGTTTTTGTGAAAATCTGCAAATTATGCAGCAGATGATGGATTATTTAACTCACCTCATTCCATCACCCACAGCTCTTACCCAATCACAGTTCTCATTCACCTAATGCCACTTACACCATATGTTTACCACTCACATCCTAAATGCTAAATAATATACCAGTCTGACTGTCGCTTTCCATCAAGCACATATAATACCATAGGTGTTACTTTTCATTCCTTTTATTGACGAGAACCATGCAATACCATTCTCACTAGTCTCTTCCAGTGACACAACCATTTTTCTCAGCCACTTGCTACACTTACCCTTAACTATGTAATGCAACTCAGTTTCTATTTTCAACAGTTGCTCTGAATACAACTCATACCCACTCAGCACCACGTGGTCACACCCACTAACTGCACTACTTACTGATATTGCCATCACCACACAACACTGTAGTGATTCAAATCATGTACATCCATCCACCCACTCAGGTTCAGGTACTCAGATTTCTTACACTACCATTTCATTCACTTCACTGACATCACTTACCATTGTTTTATTACTTCATTCAATACATTAACTCACCCATTCAACATCAACCACTTGCTGACCGACCCACTCGCAATGGACCGGTGAGTAGACAAAATATCGGAAATGTAATATCGATATACAGAAATATCGAAGTCAAAATATCGATGGAACAATATATCTCTGTCAACAATATCGATGTAAAAAATGTCGAGATTGTGATGTGTAGTAAAATATCGAGGTATAGTATATCGAAAGACATAATATCGTGTAGTAAAAATATCGAAAAAGTATAGTATTAAGTCACTTTGTGATTTGTAAAAAATTATTGTTTAGAAGTGTCAGCAAATGTTTATTTAAGTGTATTAAAAATAACAATTTTCTTTCTATTAATATAATTTTTTAAATTTTGATATATAATTTTAGGAGCGGGATGTTGGGTTTATAGGGGATAAGGGTGGGGAGTGTTTTAAAAAAATATATTTGAAATAAAATATTTTAATAAATTTTTGTAGAATTTAAATTTAAATTTTGAACAAAATTCAATTATTTAAAATTTAATTGTGAAAAAAAAATTTTTAGTGGGATGTTGTGTATATAGGGGTTAAGGGTGGGGAGTATTTTGGAAATAAATATTATATTTAATATTTTAGGATATAATTATTTAACTATTATTAATATAATTTTTTAAATTTGGATATATAATTTTAGGAGCGGGATGTTGGGTTTATAGGGGATAAGGGTGGGGAGTGTTTTAAAAATATATATTAGAAATAAAATATTTTAATAAATATTTGTATAATTTGAATTTAAATTTTGAACAAAATAGTAATATTTAAATTTTAATAATGAAAAAAAATATTGTTAGTGGGATGTTGTGTATATAGGGGTTAAGGGTGGGGAGTGTTTTGGAAATAAATATTAAATTTAATATTTTAGGATATAAATTTAGAAATATTATATTTAAAAAAAAATAAAAAAATTCAAATGTGTTTTTAAATTTTAAATGTGAAAATTGTAATAATAAAATAAATGTAATCAGTGGGATTTTGGGGTTATAGGGGATAAGGGTGGGGAGTGTATTAGATATATATTTAATATTTAATATTTAATTAAAAAAAAAAATTTCAAATTTGGTATGAAAATTTAAAATTAAAAATTTTAGTAATAAAATTTAATAATTTATGATATAAATTTTGAAATATTATATTTAGAAATAAAAACATTTCAAATTAGTTTTAAAATTTTACATGTGAAAATTGTAATAAGAAAATAAATGTAATACGTGGGATTTTGGGGTTAAAGGGGATAAGGCTGGGGAGTGTTTTAGATATATATTTATTATTTAATATTGAATTCAAAAAAATTTACATTTAAAATTTTGTATTAAAATTTACAATTAAACATTTTACTAATAAAATACATTTAATAAGTGGGATTTTGGGGTTATAGGGGATAAGGGTGGGGAGTGTTTTTGAGAAATATTTAATATTTTATAAAAAAAAAATAGAAATTTAATTTTTGAGTTTAAAAATTAAAATTAAATAAATTACTAATACAATAAATTTCATAAGTGGGAATTGGGGGTTATAGGGGATAAGGGTGGGGAGTGCATTCAAAATATATGTAATATTTTATTTTTGAAAAATATAATGCAAAGTTCTAATTTCTTAATAAAAGTAAATTTTAATATTTTTAATAATAAAAAAAATTTCATAAGTGGTATTTTGGGGTTATAGGGGATAAGGGTGGGGAGTGTTTTATAAATATATCAAAATTTTATTATTCATAAAAAATTATTTCCATTTAGAAATGTTATTTTAATTAACATTTAACAATTTTAAGAAGATAATTCATTTAATAAGAGTGATGTAGGATTTATAGGGGATAAGGGTGGGTAGTGTTTACAAATTAGTAATTGTTTGAAAAAATCTAACATATATAGTAATCCTAATTCAATATAGATTGGAGTGGGAATAGTAAATTATTTATGGTCACTGTCCAGCACCTACTGTAATTTTTTATAGACTGGAGTGGGAATAGTAAATTATTTATGGTCACTGTCCAGCACCTACTCAAATGTATTATAGACTGGAGTGGGAATAGTAAATTATTTATGGTCAGTGTCCAGCACCTACTCTAATTTATTATAGACTGGAGTGGGAATAGTAAATTAGTTATGGTCAGTGTCCAGCACATACTCTAATTTATTGTAGACTGGAGTGGGAATAGTAAATTTTTTATGGTTAGTGTCCAGCACCTACTCTAATTTATTATAGACTGGAGTGGGAATAGTAAATTAATTATGGTCAGTGTCCAGCACATACTCTAATTTATTATAGACTGGAGTGGGAATAGTAAATTAGTTATGGTCAGTGTACAGCACCTACTCTAATTTATTATAGACTGGAGTGGGAATAGTAAATTAGTTATGGTTAGTGTCCAGCACCTACTCTAATTTATTATAGACTGGAGTGGGAATAGTAAATTATTTATGGTCACTGTCCAGCACCTACTGTAATTTTTTATAGACTGGAGTGGGAATAGTAAATTATTTATGGTCACTGTCCAGCACCTACTCTAATTTATTATAGACTGGAGTGGGAATAGTAAATTATTTATGGTCACTGTCCAGCACCTACTGTAATTTTTTATAGACTGGAGTGGGAATAGTAAATTATTTATGGTCACTGTCCAGCACCTACTCTAATTTATTATAGACTGGAGTGGGAATAGTAAATTATTTATGGTAACTGTCCAGCACCTACTGTAATTTTTTATAGACTGGAGTGGGAATAGTAAATTATTTATGGTCACTGTCCAGCACCTACTCTAATTTATTATAGACTGGAGTGGGAATAGTAAATTAGTTATGGTCAGTGTCCAGCACCTACTCTAATTTATTATAGACTGGAGTGGGAATAGTAAATTATTTATGGTCACTGTCCAGCACCTACTCTAATTTTTTATAGACTGGAGTGGGAATAGTAAATTATTTATGGTCAGTGTCCAGCACATACTCTAATTTATTATAGACTGGAGTGGGAATAGTAAATTTTTTATGGTTAGTGTCCAGCACCTACTCTATTTTATTATAGACTGGAGTGGGAATAGTAAATTATTGATGGTCACTGTCCAGCACCTACTCTAATTTTTTATAGACTGGAGTGGGAATAGTAAATTATTTATGGTCAGTGTCCAGCACCTACTCTAATTTATTATAGACTGGAGTGGGAATAGTAAATTATTTATGGTTAGTGTCCAGCACCTACTCTAATTTATTATAGACTGGAGTGGGAATAGTAAATTATTTATGGTCACTGTCCAGCACCTACTCTAATTTTTTATATACTGGAGTGGGAATAGTAAATTATTTATGGTTAGTGTCCAGCACCTACTCTAATTTATTATAGACTGGAGTGGGAATAGTAAATTATTTATGGTCAGTGTCAAGCATCTACTTTTATTTATTATAGAGTGGAGTGGGAATAGTAAATTGTTTATGGTCAGTGTCCAGCAACTACTCTAATCTGTCTGGTATTTAATTTAATTAAATTACATTGATATAGTAGTTATAAAAATATATTTAAGTGAATATTATTTGTATTGTATGTTTATATATTGGATTTGTAGTAATTAATTCTATATTTATAGTTTAGGATAATATATACATGTAACCTTTTAATTTGATATGTTTGGAATATTTAATATTATTATTAGGAAAAATATATGAATATTTTGTATTGGAATAATGGGTAATGGCATTCTGTAATTTTATAATATTGATTGATTTGTAATTTTTTATAAAATAATTATTCTATATGTTAAATATTCATAATAGAAGATTAATATTAATAATCAGAGAAACACAATTCATAAGACAAGAACATGGTTTTTATTGTAGTTTTTTAAATTTGTTATTGTTTATTCATTTGAGTAAGATCATTCAGAAATAGTATTATTTACATTGTAATTACATTCAAACATATTGAATATAGGTCAGAACAAATTTTATGTACATTAAGTATATTTTCAAACATTTTTAAGTAAATTATAAAGATTATTAATAATGTTGTACAATGTAGTGTTTTAAATTAAAATTAACATAGCAATAGGTTTTGTAAATCTTTATACAAAACTTTTAACAAATATTTTCATATATAAACATTTTAATATTTGTAGTACAAACATGTTATACCTTTTTTATTAATATTAATATGTAAAATATTAATATTAATTATTTTTACAATGTTTTCGAAACAAACATCTTTTTAACATAAATAAAATTTTAGCATTTATGCAAAAAAAAATTTAACAATTTTTCATACATTGTTCTGTAGTATTATCTTTTTAGAAATTATAATAATAAATATTTTAAATTTTAAAATATTTATTAATATAATTTTACAAATTAGGAACATTTGTTGACAATTTGTAGGTAAATTAAAAAAATAGGTATATTTTTACTAAATAATATAAAATATTTGTGTGTGAATTTACTGTTTTACCTGATTTATTTAGGGCTTTTTAGTATAGTTAAATGTTTTATTATGTTTTGGACACTCTATTTTGTAACCGGGTAATGTTGTTTTGGGTCATTTGGTTTGAAGGGAAGCTCGCGGTTGGGAGTTACTTCGCGTCGTGAAAGGTAAGGTTTGTTTTATGTGTTTTAGATGGTTTTAAATTTACTTTTGAGCCTAGTTAGATAATGTTTAGTGTAGCTGTACATATATTAGTTATATTTGGAAATGTTATGTGTTAGAGTTGCGTGTTGTGTTTTTACGTGTTTTTAACGATGTGTAGGCATGTTTCGAAAGTTAGGTTTAAGGTGTTTAATGTATATTTAGAAGTGTTTTAAATCTAGTATTATTGTTAGTACGTGTTTATGTGTTGTTTTATGTGGGTGGGAATGTCAGTTGCTTTGTTTTTACTATTTCTTTTCTAGGTTATTCGTTTCGGATGGACTCTTTTTTTTTTTTAAAGAAGTGTGTGTTCGTTTTATTGAACAATATGGTTTTTACACTACTTTAAATGTTTCGGTTTTCATGGATCGTTTTTTAATATTTTTAGCTATTTTCGGGTTTTTCATGGATTTTCGAAGGATATTTGGTGAATGGCTTATGGATTTAATCGCCAGTTGTATTTTTGCATTTTTTTTTGGGAACCATTTTTTTAATGTTTGGATTGTGTAAGCAGGAAATGGATTTTTCAGACTTTGGAATAAACGTGGTAAGTTAATTTATTATTATTTCTTGTGGGTGGGTATTGTTTAATATTATTGTTCATTTTTATTTTATTACAAATATTATTAATGTGTGTTAATATATTTTTGACAATATGTATAAATATGTTACACACAGTAATTATTTTTGTAATAAGATACATATATTTTATGTGTTTGATATTATTGAAAATGGGTAATTAGTCATTTATTTGTATTTGTACTTTAAAGAAGTGTTTTAGCTATGATGTTTAGGTATTCTAGGCCTTTGGTAGTAGGGTACAATTTTACTTGTTGCTCTAGATATTTATACATTTGTTTAGTTTGTTTTGAGGTTTTTGGAGTTAGCTGAGTTATGGATTGTTCCATTCGGAACTCTTGATAACTCTGTTCTTTTTGTAGGCATGATATAAATCTTTCTAGTGTTGGTTTTGTTCTGCCTGTTGATTGTAGGAAGGCGTTATGCCATCCTTCAACTGCGTTATTAGTTTTGGATTCTCCATTTAAGGTGCTTCTGTATACGTTCCACCAGGGAATTAAGAATTTAGGGTTTCTTCTGTGGCCAGATCTATGTAGTCTGCCGACCCATGTATCTTCGAAATAGTCCAATAGTGAACTTAGTTTTTCTTCATTTTGTTTGTAGAAGGCGCTGTCTATTAAAATGTTGTAATGTTCTGTTACGTCTGTGTCAGGTACATAAGCTAGTGCTATGAGTTTTTTTATTTGATATGCAAAAGATGAATTAGTTGCATATTCAATGCTTAGGGCTGATTTTTGCATGTGTCTCCATAGGCATTGATTAAAATGATAGTAACAGCCTTGTATGGAGGTATGGGGGTGTGTTTTTAATATAGAATTAATCATTGCATGTTCAAAATCTAGGATTATTTTTTGTGGGGAAAAGTCATTTGTTTTTTGTTTTATTATATTTAATAGTTCAGTGTATGTGGAGTTATGTTTGTTTGGTAATAATGTGTAAATTAATGGTATATTGCAATTGTGATATATGACATGTATTGTATATAGTTGGAAAAATGGTTTGGGACATATGGTAAAAGTCCCATCCATCATCCAGTTATGTGATTCTTGTAGTTTACAGAGATTTTTAGCTGTTCCAAATATTATTATTCTTTTGTCATTGTTTTTATTATCAAAAATGACAAATGGTTCTTTGTTGAAAGTTATACTTTGTTCTGGACTTAGAATAACTTCACTGTATGTGTGAGGAATTGGGGTTGAAGTAGTAGTGGTTTTTTTAGTACGTGCAATAGTTCTTTTGAGTGAAGTTACAGATGGCATTTGTGTAGTAGCAGTTTTAGGAATTTTGGGAAGCTGCTCTTTTAAAATTACACTGGTAGGTTTTTGAGAACTTGTGCTAGCTTCCTTTATAGTTTCTAAAGCAGATCTGACTTCGATTTCAGTAATGTTTGGTGGGTGGTTATGTTCTCTAGTGTATAGTACTGTTGTTTGTCGTGTTGTAGCACGCCCATAGCACTTATTAGAGTAGTATTTAGTGCATTTCCAGTTAACTTTTAAACCATACACTTTTTCCTGTGTGTAAGTGTACCCCATATAGCATAGTAACATTTTTCCCTTCTGGCTTGTTATGAATTCAGCTCCTTCAGTCATTTTGATGTAGCTTTATCTATGAAAAATATATATTATAGTTATTATATATGATGTTATATTAATTTTCAGTAGAAAAAAACAAGATTTAGTTACTATATACTTACAACGTTGGTTTTGATGTGTTTGAGTAGAATGCTCCTGATTCTTTATTTGTGGGATTTTCCTCTAGTATTTTCTTTGTCTGGAAAAGAAAAGGAAATGTGTTGTAATAATTGTTTCTATATTTTTATAGGGAATGGTTAGGGGATTTGCAATTGGGATTTAATTAGGGTGGTATTTTAATCTATTAGTTGATTTTTGGTTGTGAAATACTTACTTTTTAGTTGTATCTTTTTTGGTGCTGTTCTGTATTTTCTTAGTTTCTTTTGGAGTTTCCTGTAGTGAAAACATGAAATAGAAAGAAGACATTAATTTATTTATAGTGTATGTATATTGTAATTACAATTTATTCTATTTGAGTCTTCATGAGAATAATATAGTTAACTTACTTTTGATAGTTTTAAACATTTCCTGTATGTTGATTTTCTTATATCTGTAGTTGCAATCCAGTCGATTTTCCTCTTCATTCAATTTCGTTTTTTTGGTTTTGGACTGTGAATGAAGTTGAACTTCTTTTTATAGTGCTTTGGATGTTGTAATATGTGTTTTATTGGTCAGTTTGAATTCGGAGTGTTTTTATTGGTTAGTTCGAATTTTTTTTTTTTTTTTCTGGTAGTTAGTTTCCTAATAAGGAAAACGCTAATTAGTGGTTTTGTGGTGTATTATTCTATATGTATTTTTCTAAACATTATATTATGTATTGGATGCATGAATTGATAAAGTATAATTTAATAATATAGTTGTTTAATGTAGGAATGTT
Source organism: Triturus cristatus (assembly GCF_964204655.1). NCBI lineage: Eukaryota > Metazoa > Chordata > Amphibia > Caudata > Salamandridae > Triturus > Triturus cristatus. Next base: position 342,534,537 of record NC_140587.1, on the reverse strand, counting down.
GTTAATAATGTTTTAGTAAAGAGTTAATTATTTAAATCCATTTTTAAATGTAGTAAATATATAATTGTTTAATAATAATTTTGTGTAGAGATAAAAGACATTATTTGGTGTTTATGTAGTTTGATTTTAGGTTTTCATTAAATGTTATATAGTCGATATTAGTAAAATGGAGATATTTTAGTGGTCGATATTTTAGTTTACGATATTTTGTTATGAAGTATATGTATATTATTGAGCATCGATATTTTAGGATTTCGATATTTGTGTTGCCGATATTTTGTGTACCTATATTTATGTAGTTCGAAATTGTGTGTTCGATATTTTTGTAATGTTTTAAATAAGTATATGATGTCGATAATAATGTGATCGATTATTTTGTATCGATATATTTGTAGGTCGATTTTTTGTCTTTCGATATTGTGTCAGTGATTCCAATTGACCACCAGCTTACCCAAAGAAATTTACAATAGAGCTCATATAATTCTCTATTTTCAACTTAAAGTACTACCCACTTACTTTATTCAGAAGTCACGTTGTTCACTCCAAATACTTATAAACACACTCACAGCTCCTCACAATTGTTACCACTTAGCCATCATCACTCACAGCTTGTAAGAGCTTAAAGAAGGAAGGGTTATCAAGGCTGGGATAAGTGTGTTAAAGCCGTAGTGGTGTTTCTCTTCGGCTCTCATTTATAGATAGACAAAATTGCAAATATTCCTGATGATTATGCAGTAAGTCAATTTCCGCATATTTAAGATGATTGTTTCTGTTTAGAGAAAAGTGGTATTACCACATTAAGAAATGTGGTAATACCACTTCAAGGAGCTGGAAATTAGTCTGCAAGTTTACTATGTATAACACACATTTCCCACACATTTTTTCCCATTTGAGTTTAAATTTGTAGTACTCTTAATTACTAGTTAGTGTGTCATAGTTACAAGAATTATGGCATTATACCTACAGTTAGGCTGATGGTTCTATGACATTTTCTAATTGGATGCCTTTGTGTATTTTTTCAACACCACACTCTGAAGTCTAATGGACAGGAAGGAAACATATTCATCAATGAAAATGACTTTATTCAAGCAATAACCATGAAATTGTGCTGGAATAAAAAGAAACTATACAGAGGTCCTTAGGGTCATTGTGAACAAACACATCCTGAAGTACTCATCATGAAGTAACCTAAATACATCTTGATGTAGTGATGATGCCATCATAAAGAAATTCAAGCACATCCTGAAGTAGTCATGAAGCCATCCTCAGGTTTGCAAAGTCATCTACTGTAATTCCCAAGTTGTTATGGAGTCATACTATAGTAGTTAAAGCTATTCACACATCTTTCAAAGAAAGTCATTAGAACACCATCCTAGATTGTTTTTGGATGACTCTCGAGTCATTTTATTTGATTATGTTGCCCTATACACATGCTTCAAGATGGCTTAGCTGACTTCACCAGATAATTGCAGGAATAGCTCATCTGAAGCCATTGGATGACTTTAGAATGACTCCAGGAATATCTTCCTTTTTGACCTGGGTAGAGCAGTCTACAGGCCGTTTGTGTTCAAATAATTCCAACTTCTCAGTGGGGTCATTGTTAAACCTGCAGTGCGCAACAATTAATGCCCAGGCATATAGGCAACATCTATGAAATTGTGTTGGAAGAGAAGCCAGATCTGTTATTTATTTTGGAATAAAGGACCACACCAGATCCGAATTTTGATCTAGGCCTAAGTCCATGCATTTCCAACAGATAGTTGGTCATAGAGTGGCACTCGCAATCCTTTTTTAAGGAAAGTGCTCCGTAAGATACTACATCTGTTCGTGGTTGAACATAGACCTTTGATTGTTCAAACTACCATAGTTAGTCAATTGGATTATGGAAACTCTTTATTGTTGGGAGCTTCATATATATTGATCAATGTCTTTCTGGCATACAGAACGAGGCAGCTTGTTTGTCTCTGTCTCTCCCACCAAATTTATCGGCCTCAAAAAAACGTCACTGGTTACCGGTAGCCAAGAGAGTCTTCTTAAATCTATTTGTATTGTTCACAGGGCCCTCCATGAGTTAGGCCCTACCTACTTCCGGAACAAGTTCACTAGGTCCAGAACTGGACAAATGCTGGATTCGGCTAGGCCAGTCTTTTAATACAGCACAAATTCAGAGCTTCTCGAATGGGCTTAGAAACTTCTCAGCTTAAGTTTTACGTTTATGGAATTGGCTACCTATCTCTCTGCCGAAGACGTCGAACATCGGTAATTTTAGAAGGTTGCTTCAAACCTGGTTGTTTAACTTTTAATTGTTGTAGAAAAGGATTGCTCTACTGTTATGTTGTAGCACCAGAACGCCTTTTAAGCAACTGTGCAGTTTAGAAATTAAAAATAATAATAATACTACGAATAATGTGCTTGAGACACACTGCCTCATCAGATAAATGGCCTAGCCAGTGAACTATACCTTCCAATGAATAGCTGGAAGCAGCAGGTGCTTTAACCTTACCACTTCATTTTTAACAATAGTTCCAACAGACTGCAGCTGTTACAACCCCCGTACGAAAATATCAAAATGTTTTTTTCCAGTTTTGTGAATTCAAGCTGTCACAAAGAATCAGCAGGTTTGGTTTGAGATCAAACTCGTTCTACCCAGCCTTTTCCCAAGCTGGGAGCTCGCTTTGCTGCATGGCTCGTTGTGATAGCATGTTTAGTGTATTGTATAAACACAGGAACTTGTGCAGTCCTCATTGATTACTAGAGTTCAATATGTCTTGAATGTTGACACCTATTATCTATGGTATTTCGTTTGATGTCAATGTAACATCTTTTAGATACATGGAGAGAAGAACTGCAAGCAAGGTAGTTGATTTTCTAAGAAAAGGAAGATAAAACAGCAGGATGAGGGCAAACTCCCTTTGACAATCATACTATGGATAGAGTAGCATGATGGTGGAGATAAATTCAGATCAATTCACAACGATTTAACCTCATAATTCATTAGTATGTAGGTTAAAAGTGAAGTTAGGATTAAAGGTATCATGCTGAATTGAAGCAATAATATATCACATTTCTAAGACAAGACTAAACAATATTTCATTTCTAAAGTGGTATTCGTTCGTTCACAATTTTTGAGAACAAGGACTATCCTAAATTAAATGAGTACGAACTCTGACCCCCACACCTAAACATTCTTTGTTGACTGCATGGGAGAGAATTGGCCTTACACCAGCAACGGCTCTGGTCAAAATATGACCCACACTGGCCAATCATGACTAGTAGTTTAAGGAGAGCTCGGAATCTGCTGTCTCACGCCACTGAGTTTAGCTGCTATTCCCATCAGTGCTGCTGGTGACATGGGCATAAATCATTTTAACAGAAAACAGCAATAGCAGTTGTCTCGTGCTTCTTTAAGTTGTCCACATTGAAACATATATCAAAACTATTTCTGCCACGCGTGTCATTTGTCTTTCGCACACTTCCAGAGATCATAAAGTGAAAAGAAATTTTAAATAGAAGGGGACACAACTGAAGAATTCCGTTGCCCTAAAGGGTGTTTTAAGAAAGTGCACATCATGTTTGCAGGCAGAAAGAAATGGGAACATCACATTGTATTCAGCAATAAGGTCTCTGTTTATGAATGTTAACAGTGCACTCTGTCCAGTACAGGCTAATGCACAACGACTCCCAGCATTAGTGCAAGCACATAAACTCAGAAGCATTGCAACTATTGAGAATGTAAAACCGGAAATAGCCCACGGTTCTGAGTTGAAGTTTGGATAATATGTTCTAAGTTCAAAGGTTTTGTGAAACTGCAGTAGTTTTACAGAGTAATGTTCTCTACTTTATTAAATAATGGGTGTTAAATGAATTCTGTTAAGTGTAAGTAAGGGGACGAGGAAACAAATGAGAAAGTAATATCCGGATTACGTACTGATAATCTTCATCACTCTGACTCCATGGGGCATATCATCAAGGGCTGGTGACATAATTGTCGCCGCTTTTGCGGACGTTTTTGGCCGAAAATAGGCGATAATTATATCGCATTATTAGCAAGGACACGCTAGCACGTGTTTCCTTGTTTCAGCTCCCGTTTTGTTCACGCCTCACTTTGCATCTCTGATGAGATGCAAAGGAGGCGTGCCTGACAAAACACCATGGGAAAATATCGCTACCCCAGCTTCGTGATATCATCAACGAGGGGTAGCGATATTTTAAATCCCGTTAACTATACTTTAACGCAGGAATCTAACGTCTGTTAAATTCCTGAATAAGGCATATCACCAAGGCTATCTCCGTTTTGGGTGCGACATCGCTGGTTTGCCAGTGATGTTGGCCCATTTTCCTGGAATATTATTGCCCTGGAGTAACGCGTTACCAGGGCGATAAATTCCTGCGATAGACGGCAATAAATAAACAAGCGCTAAGCGCGCTTTGCGTTTATTTATCGCCGTCCTTGTAAATATGCCCCCATATTCCTTATACCTTTACTTATGTGCCTTCTCTTCTTCCCTCCCGTTGCTGGTTGAGGAGTATTTTGGGGTCTTATAACAACAAGATGAATGTATGTTCTGGTTTCTTTTAATAGCTAAAGGGTAAGTGTTGTTTTTAAGACAGGAAGTGCTTGGTAGAAGTGACTATAGTGAGGATATTCCTCATAACTGCATAGAGTAGGTAATGGCCCGATGAATAATGAATGGGTGTAATGAAGGTTACCGATATGTAATCTAGACACTCATTGCTTAAATAAATGTAGACAGGATTAATCTTCTTTAGGATGTGTTGTTGTAGACATGTAGTTTATTCATACAGTACAGTGTACAAAGTCTAGGTCTTGGCACCAAGAAACTCTGTGTACATGAGCATTTTACAAGTGTGTACAGCAATAATGTTATTCTAGGGAACAACAGCATGCCAACTTTGCCCTCCAATATGAAAAGTTTAAAACTTGCATTCATATATTTCTTTAATAGCGATCACTCTGTAGTCAGCAGGATTTGTATAGTCGCACATTATTCTGTATTTATTTTGAAGCATTCCTTTTCATAGTGTTAAACCCCCCACTACAATTGATATTCATTTGCATTTAATTGGAATCGCAATGCATCTCGGGACAAGCCCTTCATCAGGTGAACAGTGGCGTAGCTGGGGGGGGGGGGCGGTGGGGGCGGTCCGCCCCAGGCGGCACTATTTTGTAGTTTATTTGGGGACACTCACTGACACTACAGTCAGTCATTACAGTAGTGTCAGTGTCCCCAAGTAAATTATAAAGGCCGCCGCAACGGGCTGCCAGTGCCGCGCAGCCCCTGTGTGAAGTGCGGGCGCACCTGCTTGTGGATGGTGCTTGTAGTGCATGTGCCACCGCCTAGCGTGGTGGTGCAATGCGCAACGTGCCACGTTTGTGGGTCCCGTCCCAGGGCTGTCGGTCTTGTGGCGCTGGAGGGCGCTACCAATGATGGCCCTGGGTGTGATGTTTGGCCAGCCCTCGCGCTGAAAGGTGGCGCAGCGGTGGCGTGTCATGCAGCGTGCGTGTCACTTTCAGGGCTAGGGACCTCGCTGGAGGGTCCGGAGTGACTGCAGGGGACTGCAGAGAGGTGCTTGGGGTAGGAGTCCTGGTTTGGGGGTGCCATGTGTGGAGCCATTTGTTGCCGAGAGGCTGCGAGGAGCTCTCGTTGTTGGACATGGGTGCCTGGATGGGATGCTGTTGCAGTGTGGGCGTGTTGTATTGTGCAGTGGCTGGTGCAGGACAGTGCTGCACTGTAGTGCTTTGTTGGGAGGGGTACAGGTGTTGTCGTGCCTGGCTTTATTGGAGTGGTTCGTGAGTACGGGGAGCATTGTTTCTTTCTGTGCACTGGGCATGTCTGTGTAACTTCTGTGACCGATGCTGCATGTGGAGATGCAGGGCTGGTCGACGCATGGTCATGCGGGCCGACGGTCCATTTCAGTGTCCGTGCAGTGGATCATGGCTTTAGGCGTCCGGTCGGTGACGTGCCTTATGTGTCTCTGGAGGTGCATGCACTGTGGGTTGTTTTTCACTCGAGTCACATTTTGCAGCACCCCTGTGTGCATAGGTTTTTGCGTGGATGTGTATCGTGGCCTGGCCGCGTGCATCCACATGCTCTGCGTGCACTGTGCGTACAGTGGGGTGGTGGATGAACGCCGAGGCGTCTACACTCTGCGCTGTTGCATTGTGCTGCGGCTGCAGCCAGAGCCATTGCAGGGCTGCAGTTGGGGGGAGATGCAGTTGGGGGGAGATGCAGCGGGAGGCAGCTGGCGAGGCTTTTCTCTGGGAACGGAGGCAGGAGGCCATGCATTACCCTGGAGGTGCAGCACCCGGTCCCCACCCAGGCCGGGCCTAATCGATGGCTGCATTGACCTGCTGGGAGACTGCTGTGGTGGGGACGCTGACTTCCGGTGCCGCTTGCCACGTCCCATGCACGCGGCTTTGACCGTGTGCGCCGGTCCCAATGGCGGAGTAGGTCCCTACAGGTGGGTTTTTTTTTGTGTTGCTCAAACGCATTTTATCGGGTGCGGGGGGTTGGAGTCGGCCCTGCTGGGATTCAAGCTGTTTCTCCATGTTTGGTTGCTTTGATGTGTACATTTCATTCTTTTAGTGTTGAGCTGGTATACTGCCACCACAGTGGACTGCATTGTTGATTGGTGCTTGGGTGTGGTGCGGCTCAGGGGCACTCATTTTGTCGACACCAGGGTGGTGGGATGCTGGGGCTGTCGCACTGCCACGCAAATCTGATTTGTGTGCTTGACTAGTTCAAGGTATGTCTTTTGTTGATGTGCCGTTTGCTGTTCAAATGTAACATGTCGGACGCTGGGTTGCCTCTGAGCGCTTCAATGGCTCGTTGTGTTAGAGTCTAGCACATTGACATCTATTTTGTTGGGTTGAGGGTATGGGCGACTGAGTCGGATCTGCGGGGGATCGAACTCAGCCAGGCACTTGATTGATAGAGTATATATGATTCAAGGTTAGAGCCGGTGCTGTTTTTCTTGAATGGCTGGTTGGTCGTGTTTTTCTGTATTGCTGTTGCGGCGGTGTTTTTGACATGTTCCTGCAGACCAAGGGGACGTCTGCTTTTGGGGAATGGCACTGCTGTCTGCGGTCACCTTGTCCAGGCCAATATTCTGTTTTGTTTCGCCTGAACAGGTGCGGTCTTGTCGGTTTGGAGGAGATGCTAGAGAGAAGAGTGTTGTGTGTCAGTGCAGAGGGCATTTTTCTGTTATGGAATCTTCGGCAGGATGGTGGCGGAGGGTATGTGCAGTCTTTTTTGCGTTGACAGGAGTTGTTGGGCCCGATGTTTCGAGGAATGATCCTTTCCAGTTTTGTGGAGGATAGTTTCGAGGGTATCCGAGGGAGCGATTAAGTGTTCTTCACAACAGTTCCATGATGTACATGTTTGGATTTGTGTGACTGGGTGAATTGGAGCCAGTGGACGGACGGGGCTGCCACGCAGTGATACACTTGCTGGGATAGGGGAGCAATTGAGACTCAGACCGATGTGTGGGAAGGGGACACTTTGCATTGGGGGTGTTGAATGCTGTGGTGAGCAGGATTTGAAGGTGGCTGTGCCCACCTGTGGAATTGTTCTGTGCGGGTGGTGGAGTGCCGTTCGGCAGATGGGTCGGGGTGGTGAGAAATGGGCCCAGACTGTGGCGGGGGTGGGAGTCCATGGCACGGATCTCGATTGTCTCGGGGCTATACCATGGATTCATTGGAGTCAGCTGACTCGCGGACTCCGGCCAACGCGGTGAGCATGTACGTGATGGCATTGTTGCTGGGCGGGCCTCGGGAGAGCCTGTGGGACGAGTGTGCCGATCACAGTCAGGCAGGTTGACGGATATGTTGGAGGTATTTGGAAGAATCACACCGATATGGCTGGGCTAGTGGCCCCGGGGAGCTGTGCGTGGCCCTCTACGGCTGAGAGTTCAGATGGTTGGCACTTGCTTGCTCTGGTTGGTGGACCAGTGTGGAGCTGGCATTCTGGTGATACATGTGAGAAATATTTGTGCCCGAAGTTTGACAGTGGGGTCAGATTCGAAATTCGAGTCGAGACTTGGCCTCGCACAGTCACGGGGCTGCGGATGCCATGGGCAGCAGTCTGTGGGATGGCCCCGGGCGCCACGGGCTCTAGCTCTGCCTCTGCAGGTGAATGTGTCCTTCCGATTACTCCATGTGAAGTGTGTCCTCACGGTTCACTGGCGTGTTACCTGGCAATTGTAGTGTGGGGTTTAACAATACGAACAAGAATGCTTCAAAATAAATAAAGAATCATTTACAGCTATACAAATCCTACTGACTAGAGATTGATCACTATTGAAGAAATACATGAATACAAGTTTTAAACTCTCCAAATAGGAGTGCAAAGTGGGGACGCTATTCTTCCCCAGAATAACTCTATTGCTGTGTACGAATATTTACGCCTTAGATCAGAGGGCGATGCACACCTGCACACAACACCTTTCAAAGAAGATTTAAAATGAAGAAGAAACGCTTTTTGAAAATTAAAAGGAGTGCGACTGTCTTTATTTTACGTTCTACAAGTGTTAACCAGCCGCGGTCGGTAGTAGGAGTAACTGCAGGGCGGTGACGTGGGGAGGGGAGGGGCAGGGTGGGGGGTAGTAAACTATGGATTACGGAGGTTTACAGGTAAGTTAACATATAAATTAATAAAACGAATTTCAGTGCCTGCACTGCATCCCCAAATGCGATGCAGTGCACGCAACGAAATTCGTTTTATTAATTTATATGTTAATTTACCTGTAAACCTCCGTAATCCATAGTTTACTACCCCCCACTCTGCCCCTCCCCCTCCCCAGGTCACCGCCCTGCAGTTACTCCTACTACTGACCGCGGCTGTTGTTAACATAACGTGACGCAGCATAAAAACTTTACTCATCATCCAGCCAACAAACAACTGATGTGCTTAATTCCCTTTACTCTGGTCAGACACGCTACTTGCCCAGTTTCAATGGGCACACGTTATTTTTCAAGCCATTTAATGGCAGACATCGTAAACTGCTTTTTTGGACTTCTAAATAATTAACTCAGCCAGAAAGATAATGGAATTCCAAATGACTGTCAAGCAAAAGGCTGCATAGAAATTAATTTTGGGATGGAACTTCCAGCCATGATAGAGCATATATTTCAGCGAGGCAGCCAATCCCGCTGCAAGCCGTGCGGGGGCGAATAAACAGTGTTCCATGAGCAGACATTAAGCAGCTGTTGGATGTTGTCTAAGTGTATCTGACAGTGATTTCACTCTCATTCTGTTGTCAATGCAGGGTCTGTCCTTCATAAGCAAACGAGTAGCATCATTTTTCAAATGATTTGGAACCACTTATTGAAATGTGCATACCTGCAAGCAAATATTCTGGTAATAATAATGTTTCTTTTTATTTGGGGCACTCGATCATACAGTTTGGCATTTTGGAGCAACTGAATTAAAGGGTGCGGCTCCTACAAGCTTTATCTGTTTTAAGAGGTGTAAAATTCTAAAAACTCGACTATGCTCTTCGGTGCAATTCCGATGAGTGCTTCTATCGGAATTAGGGGCATATTATCAAGACAGGCGATAAAACTATCGCCGCTTTTGCGGCAGAAAACTGCTGCTAAAACAGCGATAATGGGCTTGATAATATGCTCTATGGAATTCAAATTGAAGCCCATGTTAGATGTGAAGGACATCTAACATGGGCTTCAATTGGAATTATATAGAGCATATTATCAAGCCCATTATCGCCGTTTTAGCGGCATTTTTCTGCCGCTAAAGCGGCGATAATTTTATCGCCTGGCTTGATAATATGCCCTTTAGGGGCATATTATCAAGGGCACTATCACCACTTTAGCGGCACTTTGGGGCATATCAGCAACAACCGGCGATAATTATCGCTAAGCGCACTTAGCGCTAGGATAATTATCGCCGGCTAGCGTGGATTTTTATCACTGAGATAGCGTGCTATTAGCAACGCTTATCTCAAAAGCGATAAAAATCCTAGCATTAACTGCCAAACGTGAGATTATCGCTGGAAACCCAGCGATAATCTCACGAAGTTGGGCGTTAGCTTGATGATAGGGCCTCACATACTTAGCCATGATATCCACCTTCAATAGGATATCATGGCTAAGTCAGTTCTGAAGCAGGCGTAAGGAAAGTAGCGATAACAGGGGTTATTGCTACTTTCCCTGCCACTATGCTTCATAGCGTGGGGCTTGATGATAGGAGAAATGTCGCTTAGCGACATTTCTCCAGTCATGTCAGGTCAGTGACGCCCACTTTGCATCTCATTAGAGATGCAAAGCTGGGCGTTAAGAATTTGTGCGCTAATGCAAGGTTTCACGCAATAGCGTGACCTTGCTGATTAGGCGATAAGATTATCGTCACTTTTCAGGCTGAAAACGGCCGTAAAAGCGGCAATAATTTTCTATCACCGCCTTGTAGATATGCCTCTTTTTGCCACTAAAGCGGCGATATTTTTATCGCCCTATTTACAAAGCGTCGCTAACATGCATTAGCGCATGTTAGCACCCGATTTTGTAACGCATCTCATGCCAGCGATAAACATCGCTAATGAGATGCAAAGTAGGCGTTCCTTCAACAATACAACATGAAAGGGGCGCTAACACAACAGCACTGTATTAACAAGGCGGCCCCGGTCTTGCAAAGCGATATTAAAAGTCCCGCTAACTGCGGTTATTGCCGGATCCTAACGTCTGGTCAAAACCTGACTTAGGCATGTTTAGTATGGGAGGTGGATTGACAGGTTAAGTCCACACTACCATATTAAACAGCTTTTCATTAGCGCTGTGAAATCATCGCTTGATTTCAGACGCTAATGATGATTATCGCCTTCTATCGCTGGTTTGTACATCGCCTGTGAGCTAAGATTTGCTAATACGCCGCTTACACGGCGATGTAATCCAGTTATAGACTGCGATAATCAAATTCGCACTAAGAGCGCTTTGCGGTATTTAAAGCTTTCTGTTGATAATATGCCCCTTAGAGTCTGCTTAAAATGCACTGCCATTTTTCATTCCACTGCATACATAACATCACATACAACCTGTCAAAACGTGCACAGTAAAAAGTTCAACATGGGTTAAGAGCATGTAGGAATCTGTGAACAAATGCTGATTTGCACAATTTTCTCTATTGTGCGAGTGAAAACGTGTGATTCATTTGCCACCAGGAAACACTGAGCCCTGTCGATGTTTGCAAGGGGTGTCAACAAGGATAATTGTTTCCTGGTGTTTATAGAGCTCACTTTTATTATTTTTAATTATTGTTTAGTTTTAATCTTGTATAGTTTATTTATTCAACAGAACTTTTAATGTGTTACTAGAAGCACCTTAATTCCCATGTACTGTTATGCGTTTGCACTTTTATTGTCTGCCTACCAGGGAACTTTGACAGGACTAATGCAATTTTTATTAGGTCGAGCAATCGACACCTCTTGTATATACTTTAGTATATACTTAAATGTGTACGTACTTTATGGGCTCTGGAGGTCAGCCCTAGGTCTTGTTTGCTTCTGCTTAGGGACTTTCTTTTCTGTTCAACTGCTTCTATTTAACTGTCTTAATAGAAGACGACCAGCAGAGGTCAGTAAAATACCAGAATTGCTTTCTGCTCAGGGACTTTCTTTTTTAAATTTTTCTGGCAATTGCCCCTATTTAACTTTCTTGATAGAAAAGGACCAGCAGAGGTCAGTAAAATACCAGAATCACTTTAGCATTCTCTTGATTCCAGTCCATAGAAATTGACTTCCATGAGCACCGATAGACAATAATATTTTTTTTAAATCTTGTATTTTCAGTGATAGGACCACCAAAGGCCCTGATTTTATATTAAAAAAGAGCTTTGGACTATACATTTTCCCGCTGAAAGGCAATATTTCTCTCCATGTGTTCCCATGCCTGGCGTGTCATGCAGTTTGGTGCTTATTTTCCCTCCATGTTAAAGAACAGTAACTTCAGCACCCAGGCTAATGAGCGGAATACCTAAATACATATAAGGTCCCAACGGCAAAACCGATTGCATTGCAAATGCTTGTTTGGATACCTTCCTCATAGTGTTTTCTTTTTAGAGCTATGTTGCTCCAAAAATGCACTAATGAGCACTAGGTTGATTCGACTCATCTAGGGCATCCTTTTGTGTATATATGTATTTTATCAATTTGCCCACTCGTCCTTTTACTAAGTTATGTTGATATCTATTAATAGCTTACCCTTGTAGTTCCATTTACTGTACATTGGTGATAAATTGTGAATGTGGAACATTTTTCTGGACTCTTTGCCAAAACAAAGTAGTTGATTGGTCCCTTTCATATTAGTATTTGATCTTATGTAAATTGCTGGATTTCCCAGCATACAATCAGTGCGTGCCTAAATTATGCTAGACGTTGAAGGCTGGACGTGCATTTCATGCACTAAAGGTCAGATTTACAAAAATGCTGTTCACAGCGCAGTTTTCAGCACTGCACTGCGAGCAGCCTTAGCCATTGCCTGGCAAAGGTTTCAACACTTCTTCACTGTGTAACGGCACTGTGCACAGTGGCATACACAGGGACTATCACATTGATATTAATGTGGTGGGATTAGTCTATGCATTAGTGCTAGTGGGCCAGAAATTCTTTGCTTGTTCCTTGCAGGAGTAGGGCTCACAAAACTACTCTTGTGAACACTGTGACAGTTCACGTTTAAGTCTCTTCTATTCTCAACCTTTTCTTGCTTTCAGATTTTTTTATCACTTTTTAGAAAGGGTGATGTTTATAGACGTGTGCAGAAATGTTGGCATGATGTCTGCTTACTCTCTAGGCTGACATATTTTATTGTTTTCAGTTATGGAAGCTGCCATGATATAATGAACACTCACAGAATTAGCTGTCATGTTTGTACAGTTTACAGATATAGGAGCACATATTCAATATGTCAGTCGAGATGATGCATTTTTATCACTATGCTTGCTTAGTCTTAGTGTCTGGAAATGCTGTTTAAGGCAGTATAAAAGCACAGGTATCTGATCATAGGGTAGAGTAACCTCGCACTAGGAATATCAAGTCAGAGGTCACTCCAGTTTCCAGAGGCAACCTGACTAAGTGGGAGGTGAATCTGGGAGCCTTCAGCCTACCACTGTCTTTTATTCCTGGGCAAAGCTGTGATAGAGAATAGCTGAGCTGCTATTTTCTCAGCGAAAACAGCTTTGTTGTGAGATCATTCTCAAGAAACTCAAACAACAGGCTTCCTAGTTACTGCTTGTTAGACCTGACATCCTTAGGGTGGTCTTCCCCCAACCTTCTCTACTTTTCTGACCATGTTTTTGTAGGCTTCAGGACTCTGTGCACTTCACTACCGCTGACCAGCGTTAAAGTGTTTTTTGCTCTTTCACCTAAACACGGTCATAATTGGTTCATCCCAACTGGCATATTTAATTTATTTATAAGTCCCTAGTAACATGGTTCCTCCTGTACCTAGGGCCTGTAAATTAAATGCTACTAGTGAGCCCACAGTACTGATTGTGCCACCCACTTAAGTAGCCATTTAACTGCAGAGCCTGTGTGTGCCGTTTCACTGCCATGTCAAACTGGCAAAATAAATCTTCTCTATACAAAGAGCCAATAAAGGTCTCTGGGTTTGACTAGACTGGACCTAGGCACACTTTAAGACCGACCTCAATGGATCCCAAGGTCGGAAACACCAGGTGGGATGACGCAATCAATCAATTTACTCTGTAACTCAATCAACGAAATGGAAGTCCAATCCCTCAGCAGGGCAAGACACCAACCTGTATCAAGGAACGTCTCATCAAAGTTGGATAGGTGTTAAGCGAAATTCTGTTAGCCGCTGTTGGTTTTGGTGACAAAAGCTCAGCACAGTAAAAGCTAAATTTCACGTCTAGGGAAGTATCTGATGGATACTTTTGAGCTTTCACTCGGTCTCTATTTCTACATTGGGACTTAGGGCCCGATATAGATATTGGTGGTATGTATACTCTTCATCACAGGGATAGAATATACATACTGCCAAGACTGTGGTCTACCCACCAAACTTATATGGGAGCAGACCTTACATTAATCAAGGCAGAGAACCTACTCAGCCTTTGGTGTTATTAAACCCCTGAGATAACCCTACAGAGTAAAGTCTATCAGAGGCATGGCTCTAATCTGCCCATACATTTGATGGGCAAAATTAGAGGCCAGTTTTCACTGCCATGCCGCCACCAGGAAAATCCTGACCGCAAGGGGCAGTCAAAACTGCTAAATGCTCCCCTTGCTGAGGGTAGTAATTTCTTTCCTATTTTCAAAAAGCATATTCAACTTTGCACCAAACTTTCAACTGCATTGGCAGGAACCACCATGGCGGCAGTTCCTGCTAATGGTTTAGAAATTACTGCCAACTTGGCTGTCTCATTCGCTCTGAAGTAAACTATTTCTGTGGTGTGGGGTGCCTACAGAGAATGTGGCATCCACATATATGTGCATCAAAGCGCTTCTAGGAGCTATGATCTGTGCCACCGGCACTCATGCTGACGGGCATGTCTGAAATCCCAAGATGATGACATGATATTGGCGACAATAAAAGGTGTTGTTGACAATAAAAGTAGTCCTACCAACTACACTCAAATCTGGTACCCACCATGCTGCTTGGCCCATACTCAAACTCACTAGCGTTTTCCATTTCATGTACGGTAAATTGACTTGGTCAGCTTTTGTTTGAGCAGTTTTGGCCAAGAGAATACAAGGCAATGTTATAACCGGCGTTTTTTAATGCAATATTGAATCAACTTACACTCACCAGAAACTTTCCCACATTGTTTCTGTTTACCCTCATGCCTCTGGCACTAATTTAACATTGTGCAAGTCAACTGTCAAGTTCATGTATTCCCTTTCGTAGCCCCTTGTTTGAATGAGCAATTTCCTGGCAATCCGAGACTTGTATACCCGGTTTGATATTTCTGTCTCCTGCCTTACCATGAGTATGGCCCTTGTACATTTTGACCTTGTTTTTAGTCATCAGGCCATGCCAAGGCTGAGTCGTATTCACTGTTCCCACAGCTGATACTGAGCCACATGAAAATGAGACCGACATATATCACCCCACAATTCTATAAACAACTGGCTCCTTTCCTTCCACTCTTTCTGCAGAATAGTAACATGATCCTCTGAGAAGTAATGTACCCTGCATAATGCAGCCATAGCAAGCCGTTCACAGAGGGAATTATTGCTCTGATGCTCTTATAAAAGGGCTTCTCTCTCTGTGTCTGTCAGTCGAAAATGAGCTTCTTGCTGGCACTTCTTTGTACTGAATATAAGAGGGAGCAGGTCCAATCCTCTAGTGTTCCTATCAAGTCACAGAAATAAGGATCCAGTTCCTCTTCTGTTCTTCCACAGGTCCAGAATGTGTTCTGAAGGGGTGTCTTTGGGTGTCACATTTATGGTTTGCCCTATTTTTTGGGTGAGGGTGACAGTGACCAATTGTGAAAAGTCCCTACCACTTTTCCTGCAGTTCTTGTTTGTCCTACTAACAATAATCTCTTAGCACACCTTACTCCTAAATATCAGATCAATAAACATGTTCTCCCTGTCCTCCTTGCCCTTGTGGAAAATTTGTATGGCCATCTGAAGGTGTAGCCGGGGAGCACTTGAGTTGGTCCCTGCTTGTGTCCCAGGGGCACTGTAAAGTGCACGCTCGATCATAGTGAAGGAATTGCCAAGAGAATGCTAAAACATAAAGCACGGGGACACTGAAGGGGGCACCAACCTCAGCTTTAAAGTGAAAAATAAATTTCAACGGCACAGCTGAAGCACAAATAGGTGGTTGTTTGTAGAGGAGAGTGGGTTGTTTCTAGAATAGCTTCTGGAGTATGCGGCAGATGGGAAGGTGGGCTTATATCGCAAAGTGTAAGAAGGAAGCTAAACTAAACAAGCAGCGAGTGGCAGAAATGAAAAAGAATGAAAAGAGTTCTGCTAAACAGCACATAAAAAAGGGTAGCATAAGGAAACTGTAATTTGCTGGTCCTCCTCACCCTTAAACGGAAGTGAGGTATCGGCTGCAGGAATGAGTTAGGAGGCAGCAAAGAAGAGTTAAGCTTCACTGAGCCTATGTTAAGCAGCAGACAGGAATAGTGTAGTAGTATTGATTACAGCAGGACTTGCAGACAGCGCAAGCACTCCGCCTAGGCTCAACCTAAAAATATATTGCAAGCACTTTAAATCAAACATAAATCAAGTTGAACAAATCTGTTTAAAATGGATTGCTCTTATTGGAAATCTCAATTGATTCATTTGATCACTTCAGATTCTATGGGTTTGATTGGGGGGTCATTGATTTGAAAGCTTATTAGTGTACTTGCAAACGTGATGTGTAGTTATAATGTTTTGAGATTCCCGACTGTGACATAGCATTATAAATATGCAATTCATTTGTTTAAAAATAATTACTCAGTATACGATAACAGCATGCATTAGATAGTCTGCGACAAATGTGGAACATTTTTCTGCATTTACAGTACTTTTGAAAGTTATAGTTTCAATAATTCACAGAATGTACCTAGTATAAAACATTTTTTTAGATTCCCAGTAAAATAATACATTCCAGAACTGGTTACACCCTTACAGTGCATCTCAAAAAGAATAACTCTTTGTTATCATGAAGCTTCAACTCATTCTATAAATTAAATCCTTTAGATGTGGTGATTAACCAATTGTACACATTTATATTTCTCTCAGGTATCAGCCAGGCACCCTGGGGGTAAGGCTTGTTTCACCTTTAGCTGTCTATCGCTTTTCTTGTTTCAAGTGCAGGAGAATCCCTCCTTTCTTTTGAGGTGAAGACAATTTAATGTTGTTATTAACTGTTCAGGAACAGTTGTGTTTATTAACAAAAAGTATGGGACTGCTTGGTATGTTCCCAATAGACTCCACTCACTTTGCTCTCTGGTCATACTAGAGATGAAAGAGAGTTGCCTGACTTGCCACCTGGGGGACTCACAGTCCCAAGGGGCTGTTGCTGAAAAGGGATAAGGGGCCAAGGTGAAGGATTGCCCCCAACATGCACAAAGCTACAAAGAGCTGGCACCACACCCACTGAGTGGGATGCTTGACTTGCCACCTGCGGGACCCAGAGTCCCAAGGGACTTTACTGCAAAGGGAGGAGGGGACACGGACAAGAGGGTCCCAACATGCAGAGAGCCACAAAGTGTCAGCACTACACCCGCTGCAAGGGACACCTGACTTGCCACCTAGGGTCTCAGCATCCTAGGAGACTTTGCTGCAAAGGGAGGAGCGGCCAAGAAGATGGATGGCACCAATGCCAATGCCGCTACAAAGTTCTGGTACTACACCCGCTGTGCGGGATGCCTGACTTACCACCTGGGGTACTAAATGAACCAGGAGTTTTTGCTGCAAGTGGTGGAGGGGCAAAGTGCAAGGATAACCCCAATGCGCATAACGCTACAAAGCTTTGGCGCTACACCTGCTCCACCACCTGGGGGACTCAGAGTCCCAGGAGACTTTCCTGAAAATGGAGGCGGGCGCAAGGATAAGTAGGGCCTCAATGAGCACAGTGCTACAAAGTGTCGGCACTACACCCGCTGCACAAGACGAATAGAGGATGCACCCAGGCGAAGCCTTGGCCAAGGGTGGACTTGTACGTACTCTTCAAAACCAGGTAAAGGCAGGGCAGAGCCTCCTCGCTTGGTTCTAGATTTCTGAGTCTAAAGGTACTTGATTGTTCCATAAGGTACTATGATTTTGAGCTTACTTCTTTCTGACAAACATCTTTTAATTTAAAATGAGGAAAAGGAAAGCTACTACAAGCCCTACTGTGGCTACACTCCTAAAGAACCAACTTAAACATGCAGCAGAGAACTGTTTGGTTAGGGATATACATAAACTAACAGATTGGAGTAGAATGTATATTGAAAACAAATGAGCCACGCAAGGAGGCTACAAATGGAGGGAAAAAGATGGCTGAGATTTTTATAGAAAAACTAAAAATGCTAGCCAAAGAGATCAAAGTGCTAACTCCCATCCCAGAGTAAAAGTTATCCTACCAACCATGGATGACTGCTCATTTCGTAACAGTATTGGTAATATGGGAATAGGCCAATGTAGCATGCTCAAAAAGCTATGATGTTTTGCAGTGCGATAATATGCCCACCCGCAAGTCCCCAGGTATCCATCATGTTCTGAAAATAAGCTTAGAACGGACGCTCCAAACACTGATCCAGAGAGTATTATGATAGTTGAGGCAGCTGATTTTATATCAGCCCTGAGAGGAGAGATTAGAGCAATTTAAACCATGCAATCCTTAAATTAAGAGATTTACCAAATAAGGTACACAGGCAACTAGCCACAATCATAAGCCACCGGGTATCCCCAACCATGACTCCAATAATCCTAGACGTAGCACTATGAACAAGCTTAGTCCCCGAGACCAGATTGCTCCGCACAATTATGAAAAAAAAGCCATGAAGACTACAGGAATCAAGTCTACGATCATGGAAGAGGGACTAACTATAACCTACATGTAAGAAGATTACCTGGGATATCCTGTAAACTTGAGGGCTCTTCACCTGAATGTACCTCTGGCTACCAGTCATTTTTTTCCTGTTATACACGTCATCAACAAGGGAAGTAGGTATATATGACCAAGGTCCCCAAGTTACCCGTGGGTACTATTGAAAGTTGAACCTTCCTAAGAAATAAAGTAGCCCATTGGATATGCAATGTACAACACTGCTATTATATAGTTATCTCAGACATTATTTTTGGTAAATTCCATGTAGAAGATGAGGGACAGTGGGATTGCATAGAAATCAAATTCATTGAAAATAATTTTGTTGAAGGCCTAATTATGTTAGACCAGCGTTTCTCCCCACTGAGGGGTCTGAGATCCAATTGAAGTTGGCTTTTCCTTGTGCTAATGAAGAGCTATCAAGGCATAGAATTGCGCCTCCTATCTATAAAGTTGACAAGGCATATCCAAGGACTCTAAAATCACATGTAGGAGAGGATATCTCTGTTGTAGATCTCTTCTGCTTCTTGTATGAGTAGGGAGGTTAGAGATCCTATATGTTTTGATTAGGTTATTTATTGCATTGATGGATGGGGCAATATATTTCCCCACAACCCAGGCAAGGAGATTATGTCCCAATTAACATAACCATTGAGAATAAAACGGCCAAAGAAAAGAATATTGGTATTTACCAGTGTAGAAGGGAATACATCAGATTATTGAATGGGAATATTGCCGGTAATAAATTAAAGCTAGCCAATAACGACTGAGGGCAATTTATTGAGGATTTTCATCTGTGTATTTTCAAGAGAGATGGGCGAGCAATCAAATACATAGGTTATGTTTAAGCACATATAGCATTGATCCCCAAAAATCTGTGCACATAGACCATCAAGGGGGCTGTTTATACTTCTTGCCCCGATCTACTTGCCCTAAGATTGATACCCAAACAGGGGAAGTCTTATCTCTTATTGAACATTTATAATAGAAGCACCCCATGCAATAAAGAATCTATGACACTAAAATTCTTGGTTAATATTCTCAAAGCATACTGTGGAAGACATCATGTGATCCGGATGGGGGATTTAAACACCTGTTTGAGCACTAAGATCTCATGGTGGACTTGACAAAAGTAAAGGATGATGTCTGGAGAATAGCCTCCGACTCAGACCTATGAGAAAGACGATGAATGCAGGCACTCTATAAATGGGAGAGCTGGCAGTGATCTGTAAATTAAGAGCCTGTAATGGCGACCTAGCGATCTAACATGGCGGTCGCAGGTAAGGTGAGCTCCGCTGCACCCAAAACCGATATCCTGCATCTATCCTCTTTCATTGGTAAATTTGCACGCTGTGGCCCCTTGCAGTGATGGAGAATCTGGGGGCAATAATCGGACCTAGCGTAAACTGTATTTTGAGCGATTTTTAGGCGATGGTGGTGAAGTGCGTCAGAGTGGCCTAGAGGGCGGGCCCAGAGTTGGCTGCGAGCACCAACGCTAGCAGTGGAGCTGCCGCGCTGGGGGTCCAGATACGACTGGTGGCAGGCGCATCTGATCTCTGGTGGCAGAATTTGTGACCGAGCGGTTGCAGCTGGGACAACAGCGCGACCAACGGATCCGCGTAAGAGGCCCGGTGAGAACCCCCTTAGAGCCCTGCCCCTCCTCCTGTCCCTATTGCAGTGGTCGGCAGCCACTTCAGGCCGCGAGGGCGGGAGGACTGGTGGGCCACCTGCGTTGTTAGATGGCCGGCGGGGCCCATCGTGGCCAGAGTGTCCCGTGGTGACATTGAGCAGAGGCTACACAGCCATGCAGACTGCCTCAAAGAGAGCCGTTACCTCCGGGGGAACACTGTGGGAGGCGGCAACTGGAGCCCGTGGGGCAGATAATTGCAGTACATCTAGCGCAGTGGCCCAGGCAGCAGGTCAGCAGCTCTACACTGAAATTCCATGGTGTGGGCGGGTACCTGCAATTCGCCCTGAAATTTGGTGGCCCTATGTAGTGGATGTGAGAAGGTGGCCTGATATATGCAGTACACTAGTTCTAGTGGGCACCTTGTATCAGTCCAAACAGCCCCTTATGGCGAATGGTTAAAGACAACCTTTATTGAAAGCTATCCTAGTGGTAGCTATGGAGAGCAGCCTTCAGGCTAAGTCTTGAAGGAATGTAAAGCAGCTTGTTTTACCAGTCTATAATCTCTTGAATGATCAAATGAAAGACAACCACACCAGGTATATATTAAAAATATATGTATTTAAGATAGAACACACCCCTCTAGTCTCTTTATGAGACTGGAGTTCAAAGCACTTTGTTTACGAGTTAGCAATTATCAGTAATAGCACAAATACACGTTTGGGACCTAGGGGCGTACCAAACCATATACCAAAAAAGTGGTATAAGAACCACGACTTCAATGGAAGCCTGCAAAGAACTGCTGCTGCCGTGAAGAGGAGAAGTGTCCGAAGAGATCCAAGCCTGGATATAGGATGGAAGGAACCCGAAAGCAGAGGTGACAGAGTCTGGGTCACTAGCCAGTGACCAAGGGCAGGATGGACCAATGCCCACGGATGTCGGGTGCTTCAGGTGAGCTGATGGGTGTCTTGACTCTTCAGCCACGAGGTCCAGGAGACATCGACGAAGTCCACGAGCCGGATTCGAGCTGTACCACAAAGTCTGTCAAGTGCTGCTGTGTCGGCGACCAGGATGGACCTAACAAGCCTTGGCAATAGCAAGTCACTGGAATTCAAAGAAAGGACTGCGGTGCAGACCAGCAAGGTCTGAGGGATTCACCCAGCAAGGGTAAGTCAGGGCACATCTGGAGCAACCATGAAAGCTCAATCAGAAAATGAGTTGCCTTCGTGGGGACCTGCTAGCCAACAGTCTAGTGATCGTGAAGGAGCCTTGAGCGGTCGCACTTGAAGCTGGCCCACGGGTCACTTGTGGAGTGGAGGCCAACAATCTTTGGTGCAGGAGGTGCTCAAGGCTGGGGCTACTCGGAGCTCAAAGCACAACTTTGAGGAGGACCAGGAAGATAGTATTGTTGCAAAAGTTTATGGTGTCCAGGGGTCAAGGTTCCATGTCACCCACCATAGCCACGGGCCTCAGCATTGCTGTGGACTCAGGGTAGCCTCGGGGAAGTCTGGAAATCTACCTCTGGTGATGCAGAGACTTTGGCGTCCGGCGGGAGCTTCAGCGATGCAGACCGGTCAGTTGCTTCTTTGGTGCCTGCCAAGCAGGGGAGTCACTCCTTGACCCCAAGGGAGATTTCTTCAGTCTTCTAGTCAGGATAGAACGTCGAAGGTCCAGGATATATGTTGCAGAGTTTCGTCCAGCGTAATCTAAAGTCCTAGTGACTGGATTCCTATACTTATAGTAAGTTTAGGGGATGGACTAACTCTAAGGCCCCACCTATGGGTGGGCTTGGAAAGAGGGGTGGTTACACCCATTTCCTTTGTCCAGCTTTGCGCCAGAGTAGGGGCAGGAAGGCCCTGCAACCGGTTTGAACTGGACTATTTACAGGGACAGCAAACGTGCTCCCAGTGCAGGACTTCAAAGCACCAGAGAGTGCTCCCGCCCAGCCCCAATACACATCTGCCTGTCTTGGGAGGTGGTTACACCTCCCTTCGACAGGAAACCTATTGTACAGGCCTCCGCTGTCGGAGTTTCGGTCAGCAGCAGGAGGCCAGACCCGTGTCTGTGGCAGAGGCATCCCTTTTGTGATGCCAGGGCTCAGGAAAGTCCTACCGGGTTTGACCAGTGTGAACATGTATCTCCCTCTAGAAGGGTGGAATGCTACCCCGCCGCCAGAACTTGCGGGGGGTTGTATTCCAAAGCGTTTGACACCAAACACAATGATGCAGCCATCCCAAAGTTAGCTTTTACTGCAAGGTTATAATGCACTTAAGAGTATATGGTATGGCTGTATCTCAGAACAGCCATAAGGAAGTATTTCCGAAAGCTGCAGAAGGGCTCAGCTCATGCTTGGGCACCCTCTCAGATAAAACCAAGCAATCTGCCTTCAGGATTGTCAAGGCCTGCCATAGGAGTGGCTCATAGGTGTATATGTGTCTGTATAAGGGTAATGATATAGGTAGCCTATACCACAGTAAGGGGTGCAAGCACACCCTTACCCAGGCTGCAGTAGCAGACTTGTGGTGCCATTTTGGAGTGCTTCCCAGGGGTGGCATAATACATGCTTCAGCCCCTGGTAGGCCTCTGAGGTACCTATGCCCTTGGTGCATAGTATACCATATACTAGGGGCTTATAAGGCACTCCAGAATCCAATGTACCTAATGTACATGCAAACCATTTTAGAGAGGAAGCAGCTAGGCTGTGGGCCTGATTAGCAGGGCCACTGCCAGACTAAGGTCGAAAAACAGTGAAACACCATCAAAAAGTGGGGGTACCCATGTGAAGCAGATTCTACTCTCCTACAGTGGAGATAACGGGGAGGTGGCGCTCCGAGATGCCTTGGGTAGAGGTGTGTCTTACAATTGTGGCTGCAATCGCTGTGGTAAGGCGGGACCCGGACTTACCTCACACAGTTTCCTGGTGCACGGGAATCAGAGGAATCCCAATCGGCGGCCCAGCAGGATGACCAGATATCACCCTACCGCTCTTGACATCATGGGGTTGGGTAGCAGCATTGTAGTGCTGGCGCTGACTGTATTTGGGATTGCATCTCTCCCCTGTGGGGCCTGGAGTTAGGCTCCGTAGTAACAGAGAGACACCCATTGGGGGGGTGCGGCCGTCTGTAGAAGCAGCCAGGTTAGTGCCTGGTGCGGCTTGTGTACAGCGGCGCTTCACCCGTGTCTACAACGCAAAGAATCCTATCACCAGGCCAGATACCATCACCGAGTGGGTATAACCTGACCAACGTTGTACGGAGTCCATGCGCCGTAGGGTGAGAGTCTGCCTGGAGGACGGACACACTGATACTACAGGAATAGCCTCCTCAGCTGCTGCCATGACGAGGGACAAACTAACCATGGGCTCTGCCAAGCAATGCACTAGAAATTGCTTCACTGGACCGGGAGCCTCTACCGCAGACCAGGGAGGAGCACAAGGAGGTGCCCCAGACAACGCCGCGCTTATCGCAGCGATTACACAGTCCAGGGCTGCCCTGGAAGAAAAGATTGGGGCGGTGGGTATGGATGTCACACTACTGAGGCAAGATCTTCGAAATGCAGTAGAATGCATCACAGAAGCTGATACCAGAGTCTCTGGAGTCGAGGCTTCAGTTACCACTCTGCAGAAACATTTCACCACGCTTGAAACGCTTACCAGAGGCCTGGCCTCGCGGGTGGAGGAGGCAGAGGGCAGGGCCAGAAGGAACAATCTTCGTTTAGTTCGGTTCCCCAAAGGATGTGAAGGGGGGAACATGGAACAGTTTCTCACTGAGTGGTTGGCTCCCGTCGGAGTCACACTCGGGATGCTTTGTTATCGAAAGGGCTCATAGGGTCCTGATGCCTTTGTCACTCCCCAGGGTCCGGCCGTGGCCGGTTATTGCCAAGATTCTAAGTTATCTGGATGGGGATGTTATACTGAAACAGGCAAGGCTCAAAGAATCTATACTATATGAAAACATACGTATCCTTATCTTCCCGGACTATACTAGATTAGTCCAACAGAAACACCAATCATTTATGGCTGCCAAGGCATGTCTCCGTGAGCTGAAACTCCCTTATGCTTTGTTGTTTCCAGCCAAGCTGTGGGTTGTCTATCAGTCTCATACCCTCTTCTTTTACTCTCCTGAGGAGGTTTTTCATTGAACGGATAAAACTGTAAAGATTAGGCGCCACACGCCACCCAGGCTGGAGTCTGATTCCTCACCCGTTGGGGCTGCCCGCCAAGCATCTAAACCCTAGGTCAAGGGATCCAGGAGATCAAGATCAAGGCGACACTCCAAATCCTGCAGTGATCCTGGCAGACCCACGTCTGTGCCCCGGAAGAGGTCCTGAACACCACAACAGTAACATGACTTTCCTGGTTGGGTAACCATATGTGTCCTAAAACTAGACCGTCGAAACGTCAGCAGGGGCTGATACCTATACTTGATCTCACATCGCTCAGGAGCTTGGCTGCTGAGTAATGGGCAGGTTATTGGGGATCCATTGGGGAGGGAGGGCGGGGGGCTCCGGTTGGGGTCCATACACCACCTTTGCCGCAATAGATACTTCAGTTGTTTTGAGGTATAGGGAGGGGGGCTTGGGGGCTGTTGGGGAATGTTTGTTTTATGATTGCTGAGTGTGGCACGGCGTGTCCGTGTCACATAGGAGATGCACAGCAGTATGCGCATGTGATGTAAATATTCACGCGTACACCATATTTTTACTAAGTTTGTCCAAATTTATTCCGATGTTTAGTCAATTTTTCACCATCACGTCAGAGACACAAAGTTTCTGTATTTTATGAATCTTAAATACTCTGAGAATGCCCATCCAGGCTTATCCGCAGGCAATTACTTGAAACTTCATGGTTCCCAAACATTTAAATCAACCCAATGCATTTCGGTCCAAGCGACCTTCTTCAGGGATATCTATGGTATTAAAAAACATATTTCAATGAATGTGTACACAGAACAATTCTTATGCACGTTAACTTTACAAAAGCCATTTAACCCAAACATCCCTTTGTGACCTTCAAAATTGTAACTGAATCGTGTGTGGAACTCTTAAGCATGATGGGGCAGATTTACAAGCCCCTTGCGAGACATTGCAAACCATGCGCCATGTTGCACCTTATTTACAACGTGATGCATCTAGGGAGATGCGTCACGTTGTAAAGCCCTGCGCTACATTAAACCTGCGTCAGGTTTAATGTATGCAGGGTGGGCGTTCCGTCAGAAAAAGCCTCTGAAAAGTGACGCAGTGAAATCTACAAGATTTCACTGAGTCACTTTTCCGACGCTGCTGCGTCAAAACCCTGCGCCTGCTTGAAGCAGGCGTAAGGCATGACGCAGCATGTTCGGTATGGGCAGCCCCTGAGCATTGCTGGGGTTGCGTCGTGCTTGCGACATGACTCCAGCAATGCGCCGCCCTTATGCCATCAGATGCGTCACGCATCTGTTTACCCTTGCGCCATGATGCGCTGCATTGTAAATGTGGCGCATCTGTGGTGGCGCAAGAGTAAACTTGCGTGACGCATCTTTCCTGGCGCATCCCTGCTGATCAAAATCTTGGGCACAAGCGCATTTAAGTGCGGTAGCATATTACACGAAATTGGCGGGGCAGGCCGACCAAACAGGGGCATTTGAATGCCGCATGGCCATGAAAGGGTGGGGCAGGTTACAGCGGGCACCGGAGGACGCAAGGCGCCCCATCCACTTCAGATTGCTTCAGGCGATGCTGGGGGCCCTGGCCGGGATATGCTCCTCGAGGCACGAAGTCAGGCTGTTCCGGGCAGCGTTTGCAGTAGCATTCTTCGGGGCATATAGGGCCAGCGAGGTGGTAGCCCCCTCAGTGGTGGACGCAGGAGCAGCATGCATACAAAGAGAAGGGGTGGTCATGCAGGATGGATACATGGACATACTGCTAAGAAGGTCCAAGACGGACCAGACGGGCAAGGGAGTATGGACCAGACTGCACTGCACGGACAATGCAGAGCAGTGCCCGGTATGTCTACTAAAGAGGCACCTAGAGAGCAAGCAGGGGACGACGGGGCCGCTATTTCAACACAGAGATGGATCTTTCCTCAGCCGCTTTCAGTTTATAGCAGTAATGAGGAAGGCGTTAGAAGCTTTGGGTCTCCCCGCACGGGAATATGGATCGCACTCATTTAGGATTGGGGCGGCCACGACGGCGGCAGGGCTGGGCATGGGGGGGGCGCTATTAAGGGGATAGGGCGGTGGGCGTCAGGTGCATACAAACGTTACATACGCCCAGCAATATTCTAAGCCCCCTCCCCCTCCTCCCGCCCCCTCCCTCCTCTCTTCTAGACTCGGGCGCTGCACGCAAGAAGGTGTGGATCGTGGGGCACTCGTACGTTACGCGGGCACAGCGGTGGGCAGCGGCTAGACGGGACTTTGGCGGCATCTGGCTACGGGACACCGACATAGAATGGTGGGGGCGCCCCGGGATGAGATGGGGAGAGCTGCTGTCCACGGTGCGGGAGGCACTACAGCGGGGCAGCAGGCCAGACGCAGTGGTGGTCCACTTGGGCGGGAATGACTTGGCAGCAATGGGGCGAAAGGCACTCCTGGAGGACATGCAGAAGGGCCTCACAGCACTAGCACGGATGACACGCCCCGCGGACACAATTTTTTCGGAAATCATAGTGCGGAACACCTGGCGGGGGGCAATCGACCTGGGGGCGGTGGAGAAGTCTAGGAGGAAACTCAATATTACCATGACAAAAGTATGTAAGGCGAATGGCTGGGGTTTCGTGCGTCATGGGTTCATAAATTTAAGATCCCCGGGGTATCACAGCGAAGACGGGGTTCACCTCACAGGGGTGGGGATGGATATGTTCTTGCTGAACATTGTGGGGGTTCTGGAGCAGAGGGGTTTCCTATGACAGTCAGGCGGGGTAGGAGTCGGATAGGGGGGAGCTCCCTCTGATCGAGAAACCATAGGGAGCATGGCGGAGCTAGACAGACTAAATTAACAAAAGAAAGGGGAGAACCCATTAGAAGATAGAGGAGAGGCTCTCGCAGTGCCTTGGGGATGCCGCACGGCAGGGGCGCTGAGGGAGCCAAAAGGGCGGCACGCCGCCAACAAAGAGTAGAGACAATGCTTTCCCCATGACCCTTGGGATGCCGCACGGCAGGGGCTCAGAAGGAGACAAGAACAAAGGACCCAGTCACAAGAAATTAAGGTAGATACACAAGAAAGGCCCTTGGGATGCCAGCCGGCAGGGGCCTCTGGGAGAAGGGAGGGCCCATAGAAGGACCCAGGGCGAGCGGGACGGCACTTGCGGCCCGGACCGGTCCAAACGGAGACCCGCCCAATCGGTAGCAAGCTGAAGCCTAAACCCGGAAGCAGGGTTCCCTCCCCTCCCAGGTAATTGATAAAGCTGGGGCAAAGAATGACCAGGCAACATGTACATAACCATGAACAATGCGTTACAATTGTATAAAGTGTTCTGATGACAAATAAACTGCGACCTTTTCAGGCACCCAACAGAAGTTGTCAGTGGTGATTTGAGGTAGCAGGGCATAGCAGGATGGTACAAGGGGGGGGGAAGCAGGGAGGGGAGATCCGCCGCCTGGATGGGGTTAGAACCCGGGCCGGGTAGGCGAAGCCGGACCCAATAGGGGCCCGGGCAAAACGCCGTCCGGGGGCGGCGCCCCTCCCCCGGCCACCCCCTCGAAAACATTTGAATACAGGATAGGCCGACGGGGGCCAGGATTGGCCCCGGAGGCGCGAGCGAGCCCCCCCCCAATCAGGGGTCGAGCTCAGAGGCCAGGGGGGGGTTAAAAGGGAGGTCACCGGGCGAGTGAATCACAAACCCCCCCCCGGGCCAAGGGCGAACAAAGAAGAATCCCACCCACCCACACCTAAGAGTCGGGCGTCGCAGCTGCAAGGTGGAGGGTAGCGGAGCTAGACAGACTAAATTAACAAAAGAAAGGGGAGAACCCATTAGAAGATAGAGGAGAGGCTCTCGCAGTGCCTTGGGGATGCCGCACGGCAGGGGCGCTGAGGGAGCCAAAAGGGCGGCACGCCGCCAACAAGGAGTAGAGACAATGCTTTCCCCATGACCCTTGGGATGCCGCACGGCAGGGGCTCAGAAGGAGACAAGAACAAAGGACCCAGTCACAAGAAATTAAGGTAGATACACAAGAAAGGCCCTTGGGATGCCAGCCGGCAGGGGCCTCTGGGAGAAGGGAGGGCCCATAGAAGGACCCAGGGCGAGCGGGACGGCACTTGCGGCCCGGACCGGTCCAAACGGAGACCCGCCCAATCGGTAGCAAGCTGAAGCCTAAACCCGGAAGCAGGGTTCCCTCCCCTCCCAGGTAATTGATAAAGCTGGGGCAAAGAATGACCAGGCAACATGTACATAACCATGAACAATGCGTTACAATTGTATAAAGTGTTCTGATGACAAATAAACTGCGACCTTTTCAGGCACCCAACAGAAGTTGTCAGTGGTGATTTGAGGTAGCAGGGCATAGCAGGATGGTACAAGGGGGGGGGAAGCAGGGAGGGGAGATCCGCAGCCTGGATGGGGTTACAAGTTTTCAAACACAGGTGGGTGGATAAGGTTAAAAACAGTTACGTTGGGAGCGGCTCGATTAGAAAGCCAGCTGGAAGGAGACGAGGAGGTCATGTTGGTTGAAACTCAGAATGTTTGTAGGAGGTACGCACAGGGATTTAGTGTTTGTTTAAGGGAGTAGGTACTTGGGGTGATAACTTTGAGAGGATATTCGTCGGGGAGCAGGGGTCACAGTAGTTCGATTTTATCTTTTATATTTGAAAGAGTCTTAAGCGCGACGTTGACAAGGAGGGCACATGTAGTTATGTGTCATATGAACTGGGGCAGTTTCAGCGGGGTGCGTTAAAATTGAAAAATGGGGAAGTGAACATTGTGCTTAAGAGTTCCACGCACGATTCAGTTACAATTTTGAAGGTCACAAAGGGATGTTTGGGTTAAATGACTTTTATAAAGTTAACGTGCATAAGAGTTGTTCTGTGTACACATTCATAAAGAAGGTCGCTTGGACCGAAATGCATTGGGTTGATTTAAATGTTTGGGAACCATGAAGTTTCAAGTAATTGCCTGCGGATAAGCCTGGATGGGCATTCTCAGAGTATTTAAGATGCATAAAATACTGAAACTTTGTGTCTCTGACGTAATGGTGAAAAATTGACTAAACATTTGAATGAATTTGGACAAACTTGGTAAAAATATGGAGTACGCACAAATATTTACGTCACCTGCGCATACTGCTGTGCATCTCCTTTGTGACACGGACATGCCGTGCCACACACAGGACTCATGAATCATGCCAGGCGCTTCTTTGGGATGGAGCGCATTGGAGTTTTGCACTTAAACCACAAAAAGAGAATTCAGTTTGAGCAATCAAAAGAAAAAGGGTGTGCTTCAGGTTTAATCTAATTGATGTTTTATGATTGTACCATGTTTCTGGCACACACACCATATATGCGTACAAAGGTATGGCTGTCTCACATACCAGGGCTCACCGGCCTCTAGATGGTGAACCTGATGGATAGTGCGCGACTCTGCGTAGGTGACCTAGGCATTGTTAGTTGAAATGTTAGAGGTGCTTTGGATAAGATTAAGAGAGGGGCCCTGCTACACCAGGCTAAACGCTACCGAGCGGATGTTCTGATGCTCCAGTAGACACACCTCTTGGGTACTAAAGCACTGTGTCTCCTTCGATATGGCTATGTCCCAGTTTTCCACTCTGGGTTGACTAGGGGGTCGTGAGGAGTCACGATTTTAATACATCGCAGATTCCCCTTCAAGCACATTAAAACACGTACAGATACACAGGGAAGATACGTATTCCTTGAGGGTATTATATATAGAGAACAGTTGGTCTTGGGGTGTGTATATGGCCCCCTGCCGCTGCAATGGGCCTTGGTTGAGCGCCTCACGACTTAGTGGACCGATATGCTGGAGGGACTAGCTATCATAGGGGGTGATTGGAATGATGTAATGGATTTGGTGGTAGACAGATGGCGACCCGAGGGACAAGCCGTCATCCCTCACACCACTAAACTGAACTCCCTGGCTACGGGGTTGGGTTGGGTGGATGTTTGGCATTGGCTACATGGAACGGAACTCGGCTACACTTATTACTCGACCCCCCATGACTCCAACTCCCGCATCGATTATTTCTTTGTGCCCCGGAACGTAGTCGGGAGGGTGCTGGCAGTGGAGATGCTCCCACGGGGTCTCTCCGATCATTCCCCATCGGTCCTGACGGTGCAACTGGGTCCCGAGAGACCCCCATTTAGATGGCGTCTCTCCTCATGGCACCTTCAGGATGAGACTTACCGGGAAAACATGAGGAAGGCGGTTGACCAATACTTAGTGACTAACGTGGGCACAGTGGCTGAGGCGGCGACGGTATGGGAGGCTATGAAACCCACCTTGCGGGGTTGATATTTCCTACTGTGCAACTGTGCGTTGCACTCAAAGGGAGGCTCTGCTGCAGTCTGAGGCACATTTATTGAAACTGGAGCAACGTAGTAAGGGGGAGGAAGGTCATATGGCGCGCCGGCAACTAGTCCTGGCTCAACAGGCGCACTCTGCCACCCTGATGGGGGAGGCCTGCCTAGCGTGGCTGGGGACCCGTAGCAGAATTTATCAGTGGGGGGACAAGTCCAGCAAATTGTTGCATAGACTATGCCTGGAAACCTTACAACTCCAGGTTCTCCCTAGTATACTAGGTCCTGATGGATGGGTTCTGTGTGATCCCGCCCATATAGCGGAGAGCTTCGCGGAATACTTTGCAGACCTCTATACCCCGAGAGAGCTCCTGAAGAAAGACGTGATCCATCACTTTCTAGATCTACCGCCTCGCACCCTCTCTGAGGATGTGCGAACGGAACTAGAACTGCTGTTTGCTGTAGATGAGATTGTCACAGTGCTAGGAGAATTGAACCCTGGTAAAGCGCCGGGCCCTAATGGGTTCCCCTGTGACTTCTTTAAGAAATATATTTCCCAGCTTGAGTTGCACTACCTTCATGTCATCGAAGAAGCCAGAGACCGGGGCTGTCTGCCGAGAAACTGGCGCCATGTGGAAGTGGTCATATTTAACAAGCCGGGTAGGCCTCCAGACCAGCATGCCTCCTATCGCCCCATTTCACTTCTGAATGTTGAGGCTAAGCTCCAGGCCAAACTATTGGCCAATAACCTGAAACCCCACATCACTACCTTGATTCATCTGGACCAGGCCGGCTTTATTCCTCAAAGGGCCACGCGACACAATATCCGGCGGGCACATAACGCAAAACCTGTCATCCTGGGAAGGGGGGTCCCGGTGGCTCTGCTACTGGTGGATATGGATAGGGCATTCGACTCCCTTTGTTGGGTATATTTATTTGCGCTTCTGGACTGGCTTAACATGGGCCCGCAATTCTTAGCATTCATCAAACTACTCTACACAGACATCACAGCATCGGTATGGGTCGCGAGGGTCCGTATCCTCTACATTTTTGGTTAGCATGGACACTCGTCAGGGGTGTCCCCTGTCGCCGTATCTTTTTGCATTGGTAATGGAGCCACTGGCAGCGTGGGTATGACTAGATCCACAGGTGGCTGGGTTTGAGTGGGACCATGGGCTCTCTGACCACATTGCGCTATATGCAAATGATGCCCTCCTTTTTCTAACAGATGTCAACAGGACGGGCCGTATTATACAAATTTTCGGTGAATCGTCAGGACTCTATATGAACCCAAGCAAATCTACGTTATGGGTTTTGGGAGAGGCGTTAGAATTGGGCTCCTGGGCCGCAGCGGTGCGAGTGTCGTCAGACGGCAGGAAATACTTGGGAGTCTTTTTATCTGACTCGCTGAGAGTTGCGTGGGGTAGTAATATAGTTCCAATTTAGGCACGGATGAGGGAGGAGATGAAAACTTATTCACATATGCCCCTTTCCATATATGGCAGATCGGCCATTTTTAAAATGGTGTCTCTACCTCGCCTGCTATATCAATTGCAGAACCAATCCTACCCGGTGCCCCCCTCATGGTTTCATCAAGTAAACGCAGCACTGGGGCAGTTTCTGTGGGCAGGGGGGCATCCAGAGTGGCGCTGCGGGCCTGCTTTCGGGTCACATACTGCGGAGGGTTGGCCACTCTCAATATTCAATCCCATTATATGGCTTCACAGTTACTGGTACTGAATGAATGGTGGTATGGGGATCAAGAAGACCCCACCAATGCGGTGGAACGGAGGCTCATGGGTGGGTTCATGGTACATACCATTTTATACACTGCATCACTGCACAATTCTTTACCGTCGGCCACCCGGGTGGTATTTCAAGTATGGAGACAGTCCCTTTGTAGAATGGGTTGGTGGAATAAAATGAACAGGGAAACCACACTATGGCACAATGGTCGGCTACCGCAACTAGCGGCACTACCTGGCTTCCAAGGTTGGGACGCCATTGGTATATCCACATTAGGGGATGTAATGGGGGGGCGTCGTTCTCAAGTCCTTTCAAGAGCTTCAATGAGAGTATCGCATGCCCAAAACTCAGTTCTGTAAATACCCCCAGTTTCGACATGCTACCGCCCCGAGTATTGTAGGGCTGGAGGCGCTTCCGGAATTCAGTCCAATAGAGGCCAAAGCCTTTATGGGTGTTCTCCAGGATCACAACATTTCAAAGATTTGTCAATCCCTGGTGACACACTGTTCCACGATTCTTGATAGACTCAGAGAGGCCTGGGAGGGGGATGTAGGCCAATTAGATGGGGACGACTGGACGGACGAGAGCAGGCCTCCCCTAGAGGAGAGGCAATATCGATAAGACTTTGTCTCATCCAATTCAAATATCTTCACCGGGCCTATTACACAAGGCTCAGGCTGTGGAGGACTGGTCTAGTAGCTTCTCCTCTGTGCCTGAGATGTGGTCGGGAGGAGGGATCACTTATGCACACCATCTGGCACTGCACAGCCCTTATAACATTTTGGAAAGGGGTGTGGCATGTTTGGCGGAGGTATTGGGGTGGGAGCTCCCTTATTCACCGAAACTGACAATTTTACATGTCATAGAAGATATCGGGGGTTACATTTACAAGAGGCATTTATTGTTACTTGGCTTGACCGTAGCCAAAAGAGATGTTGCACGGTTATGGAAGGGACGACCTCACCTTCGCTTTCGGCGTGGACGAATGGGATGGATTTTAACATGAAATTGGAGATCCCAATATTTAAGGCCAGGGGATTGCCCACAAAAGCACCGCAAAATATGGAAGAGATGGGCAGACTATAGGGGCCTGGAACTGGACCCAGAACCCCCGATTGATTCACCTGTATCTGCTCTGATTAATAGTCGTTAGAGTTGAGTGTTGGAATTGTAATGGTGGGGTGGTTTTGCCAAATGTTGGGATTTATGGTAATGACCGTCGTGTGGTTGTGTTCTTTTGCAACTGGGGGGAAGAGGGGGTTATCATGATGGTTATGTTATGTTGTATTTTGGATATTGTTGACAAATTTTGTAAAGCAATGGTCATAGGCAATGACTTGTGATGCTGCATATGGCAGATGCTTTCTGGTTTAAGGAGCACTGCGCTGTATACGACTTTTGACTTAATAAAATATGTTTTCCCAAAAGAAAGAGCCTGTAATGGCCACTCTCTATCAGACCTGTATGCCAAATCGACTTTTAGAAGAGGAAACTACACAAGCAAAAGTTTGACCAACCTTAGAATTTGGTTTTAAATGGCCCATATGAAGGTAATTGAAAGTACAGAGAGTGATCATGATTCCTTATTACTAGAACTAAAGGGGTCTCCAATTAGAGACCTGTCAAGTTGTAATGCCCTCCCTCTGTAAACACCCATGTTGTTATTCAATAATATAAGGAGTGAAAAAATGAGCAGATATGTCTAAATCAGAGAATGACATAAAGGCAATTTTTAAAATACATTGTTTACAATGCTTTCCCCGTTAGAGGGCCATGCCTGTACAATCTTTCAAGTTATGACTGCTCATGAAGAACTATTCTCCAAACTAAGAAATGTTTTCCAGAAAGAAGGGAAAAATAATATATGCATGATTAAGACACATGAATGGTTCAATTGAGATTGTACATAGGCAAAAAAATGCACTAATTATTATGGCTATAAAAGGGGAAAAAAGAATTTGCATAATAGAATGTAGGCAAAAGAATAAATGTACGATGAAATCTGCCAGGCTTAAGTTGGAAAATAAAATATGTGGAGATTTACTAAAATTGACCAACAAGAAAGATAGCAGGAGAGTTTGGCATCTAGTCATCCATAGAGGGTGTAGGGACCATGCAAGACCGGAGATCCAGCTCAAACCTGGGGAGTGGGTAGAATAGTTCTTGTCCGTCTATTCTTAACCCAGAAGCGAGGATAAGCCTGATGACAAAATTCTATCATGTGATTAAGGTGAACGATGCAAATTTACGATGGAAGAGACCCTAAATACAATAAATGCCCAGAAACCCAGAAAAGCTCTGAGTTTAGATCAAATTCCTTGAGATCGGTTCCGATCTGAGCTTGCAATATGGGAGCCATATATAAATAGGTTGTCCAACGGTATGGCTGCAGGAGTGCCAATTCCCATTTCTTGGAAAGGAGAGGAAATCATACTGAAATGGTCAGAAGTATAACATCTAATTATCACCCCAAAAAGTCTCATTGATAGCATCCAAAAAGTATACAGCAAGGAAATCCTCACTAGGCTTAGCGAGTGGATTTTTAAAAATAAGGTGCACACCCATTTCCAAGCGGGATTTAAGGCAAATACCAGAAATGATCGACCATGTGCTAGGTTTCCTAACTTTAAAATGAAAAATTGTAGACATAAAGCAAGGCACCCTATATGTCTCGTTTGTCATCTTACGAGCAGCATTAGGATAGTCTTCTCAATTTGATTAAACAGCTGAACATAGAAAATGTTGCTAGAGTGAGATGGGGTGCTGATGAAGAGACTACAGGGAATATTCTGATCAGAAGAGGATTCTGCCAGGGCTGTTTTCTGGCTCAGACCCTCTTCTTGTTGTTTATTAGCAGCTGCATTACATTCCTAATGGACTGCAAAAATGACTTGCCAAAAATGTCTGGGTTGAAAGTCCCAGGATGATCCCCTCCTTCTTTTCAAAACACCTCCTTTTTGGAGTAGTGTAATCTCTTTTGTAGGAACCATAGGCTGGGACTAAATGAAGCTAAAACTAAATGTATGGTGATTAATGCTAGGAAAAAAGTAAGATGGGAAATTCTAGAGAGGGTGGCTGAATTTGACTATTTAGGGGTAAAACTTACAGATTCCCACAATTTGAAAGCCCAAATTGAGAACAGCTCTGTCATAGAGCTACAACAATCAATAGATTTGCCAACTGGGCTTCATCTGACGCCATATCACCAGCTTTGGAGGTGTTAAAGGCACAAAAGCTCAAAGCAGCTCTTTATAGAGCCAAACTGTGGGGAAATGGCAAGTTGAGTACCCTCGGGAAAGAGGAGAATCCCTTTATTAAAACACTGTTGAATCTTCCAATAAATGCACCAATATTACCTCTCAGGTTAATGTGGATCTGAAACCAATTATTATGATTGCTAAATTAAAACCAATGTTATATTGGATTCACATATGGAAAACTAGTGAGTGAGAATGGTAAAGAGAATGTCTTTGTAATATATTGAGAAATCCCAGTTCCTATGAAACGCTATAGAAAGACAAGTCTGAGTAGGCTCGGGGTGTGTGAGTATTAGCTTCAGCCCTCTTGTCTCCCAAAAATGATCCCATATTTGTGACTTCAAGATGCTGTAATACTATGCTAAATTCATGGGGCAAGAATGTTTCAATGGGAATTCTGCCTGATACGTTTCTATCAGATAAATGTAATTTCCAATTTGAAGAATTTATAGACGTTATTGCCCCTGTGTATACTGGATTTATAAAGTTCAGGTTGGGAAATTTTTTCAATTGCAAGTATCACTTCCTCATGGTGTAAAGAAAGCACCCTAACTAAATTATGTCCAATGGGGTGCCTGAGTGAAAAAATTGAAGAACACTTGCTATTTCTCTGAGAAACATATAGGAGACAATGTGCCTGTTGGATTGCCCCACTTAGTCGCGTTCTGGATATCAGAGACTAGCATCATGCCTTGAGGATATGCAAGACTGAAACAAATACCTGTGTTGTGTTTTCTGTTTCAACATTTTTACAATCAATTTGGTGTCATAGAATAAAATTACAAGGTTGATTCTGTTGACAATGCCTTTAGATTTGATCTAAATACTTATCGCACTTTGAACTACATTATATTGTCAAATGGATCATCTCCCATATCACTGACTATCATTTTACAATATTAGAACTGAAGACTGTTAGATAGATACCCATGATGGACTGCATTACAATTGAAGCATTTTAGGGACGACATAAAAGGGTTGACTATGACAGAGTATGATTTTTTCGATTTGTTGTAAAAACATTTTGCAGTTTATCCAGTTCCTTATACAAGATTAATAGATCATTTTAAATATTTGTATTGTGTTTTAAGCTCTGTAAATTTTAGAAATTAATGCAGCATTTTAGAGTGAATTTGGAAAATAAGTTATTGTAAGAATATGATTTTAACACCTAGTACAAAAGCATGGTGCACTTTGAAATTTAGTAAATTTCTAGAGTTAGACTTTTATTTACATTTTTTGCTGCAACTACTGTATGATATTTTAAGATGCTAGCACTGAAGATTCTGTAGCTATTTTAGTGTATATATTCTCCACCCTTCGGCTCTCCTTGGCTGACAAGATTTGTCGACAACCTGAACATGGAGGAGAGAAAAGCATTATTAAATCTAATTCAGGATGAACAAATTGAAATAAAAATTGAGGATTAAGAAGGCAACATCATCATCTGAGACAAAACTGATTACATTAAGGAAACACATGATCAATTGCGAAATACCAACTACTATGAAAGACTTCAAACCAACCCAAATTCCAGTTTGAAAATGGAATTGGATAAAAAGCTGAAGGAGTGGGCAACAGGGAATCACATTGATGAAGATGAATGCAAGTATCTAATGACAGAATACCCGATGATGGTGACTATATATTTCTTTCCTATGATTCATGAGCATCCAACAAAACCACCAGGGCGACCCATTATATTGAACCGGTTGCAAATTATATTGATCATTTCCTGATGCCTTTTGTTTCAAGCCTCTACTCCTGTATCAAAGATACCAGCGACCTATTAAGACACGTAGAAGGGTCCCCCTGGCAAGAAACATACAGGATAATTATAATGGATGTGGTCTTGTTGTATACAAATATAGAAAATGAGATTGGCATCTTTGCCTGTGAATATTTCCTGAAGGAGAGAAACATACACTATGCCTAACATAATGTCATGTTATTTGAAATGATAAAGCTATGTCTGACTCAAAACAAATTCGGCTTTGGTGATGAAATCTGAAAACAAGTCAAAGGCACAGTGAAGGTCTTTTCTTTTAGTCCTAGCTATGCCTGTCTGGCAATGGGATGGTGGGAGCAAAAACTTGGCTGGCAACCAGACAATGATAGATTAGTAAATAAAATAATCATGTGGTTCAGGTTCATTGCTGACCTTCCCATTGTTTGGGATGGATCAAAAGAAGAATTCAGTGAATAGTTTAACATCTTAAACTCAACACCTGCAAATTTCAAATTTACCTACAACATCAGCCAAACTAGGGTGACATTTCTGGACACCGAAATTTATATAAGGAAAAACCAACTACATACAACATTACATCGGAAAGAAATGGCAACTAACGCAACATTACATGCAGAGTTTCCATCAACAATCCTTAATCCAAAACATCTCATATGGCGAATTCTTAAGAATTAGAAGAATTTGCTCTGAAAAAAGATGAATGGCAGAAACATAGCAAAATGACAGCAGAAAGATTCAAGCGAAGAGTATATCCTGGGAGTTTGATAAAAAGAGGTTGGGATAAATCCAATCTGAAAACAAGAGATGAAATTTTAAAAACGAAAGAGCCCAGGAAGAATCACAGCCCTGAAACAATTCGGCTCATTACAACATACTCAAAGGAATCAAAACAGATCAGAGATACCTTGAAGAGAAATTGGAAAATTCTGCAATTGGATCGAACCACAGCTCAAATCATGACGAAACACCCAAATGTAACATTCAGAAGAGCAATGAATCTAAAAGATCAATTATTTCACAGTCACTTCCAAAAAAAACAGTAAACCAACTCAGTATTTATATATATATGTGACCAAGAGCTTGTGTGCTCAAAACGCGTATTTGTTTGCCCGTGAAAATAAAACTTTGAAATTGAACTGGATTCGTGATTCGTGTGGCTCGTGCTTACAGGAGGAAAGGAGGCTGTGAGCTGTCAGTGGATTTATACGAGCAGTGGCGCTTGCTCAGGAACGAGCCCCGACCCGAATGGATGGGAAGAGACGTGGTGCCAAAAGACGAGAGTGAAGCGATTCAGTTATATCTCTGCCCGCCGGTATTTGGTACACCTCGCTACTTTTTACGAGACACGGAGAACGCTTCTACAGCGGAGTTGATCGTGGAGAAACTATCCAGGTATTATCTTACCGGAGCAAGAGGTGAAGCACCGCGTACCAGGGTTTGTCAGGGCAGCTGCCCGGAGGACAGAATCCAGTTGAATTGAAGGTTGGGAGACCGCACAGCATTCTGGGCAATGGAGTTCCTGGAAGGCCGAGAGGCTTCAGCTGCATTAATCTTCAAGAGAACAACAATAGAAGGTAACAGTGATGTTACAAGTACCAATCGAGTATTGCCATCCAATTTGAAACAGAAAGGTAACCTTCTGGAAAAATTACGCAAAAAAGATTTAAGCAGATGGTGGGAAGCCACCTCGCTTCAGAATTATTTGGATGTTGATCGTATTCCAAGGGGCTTAAGAATTTTCATTGTACCTACGTTAAATAAACCAAAACATGAAGTTCTGAAGGCATGGCTAGATAACACCACCGCCTGTTCCAAGACTATGTTACAAATTCTTATTAAAAATGCGTGGGAGGAGCACAAAGATCTGTTTGACGAAATACAAAAAGTATTGGACGATCTAGCCAAAGAGACCGACCAGAATGAAGTAAGCAAAATCCTCTCAACTGTTAATGACAGGATCAAGATATTTGAAAAGGATATCGTTGAAAGGAACAAAGGAAATTTGAGAGGGATGAGAGACTATAGATCGGGGAGGAGTCTAACATTCGCCAGAAAATTTGATAAGCTACGTTCGAATTTTTCCAAAGACCAAGTGGATCGAGAAAGATGGGAATCTGGCACTAGCTTGAGTTCTGACGTGGGATCTATGGACCGCACCAACTCACTTCCTACAGAAATAACATATTTTTCCGAGGAACTGCGCCTCATGCAAGAGGCAAACGAACACTCAATGAGAGGAAGAACGAGATTCCAAGGGAGAGGAAGAGGAAAGACTCAAGCAAAAAGAGGAGAAAACGGCGCAAGGAAGAACAATACTGGCGTGGGAACCAAGGGTCAGAACCAAAAAGAAAAATAATGGATGAGCAAGAGCTTACGGTAATGAACCTATCTACTAGATCTTTGACCCCTGTAGAAGAACAAGTTTTAAAATTAGGATTAAGTTTTTGTCCTGATTTTCCCCTTGATTATTCACAAACACGCATTGATTTGTATTGTTTTGCGCGTAAGTTGAAATTATTTAAAATCCATCAACTTAAAGATAGCAATAGTAATTTACCAGCTATTACTACACCTATCCCTTCCACTGAGGATACCGAGATATTGAGAACACTGTTTAGTCTTAGTGATGAATGTATGCTATCCAGCTCCCAAACCTCCATTCCACTTGATGAAAGTAGGGTTGAATCTGACATTGAAAGTGGAATATTATCCACGTGTTCCCGTGTCAGAGACGATATACCTGATACTCAAACGTCCACTAATCTTGATCTTGCTATTGAGGTTATCGAGTCTACCGAAAGTTCAGGGACAGACACTAGAATCACTACACCATTCAGGGGGAAATCCAAATATAGACCCCAGACTCCCAGAGACAATATTGATATTTTCCATGAATTGGTTAACCATGATATTTTACAACTCCTGAATAAATCTACCTCTTTTTCTAACTTGAACAAAGCACAAAGAGATGCATTACGTGATTTACAAAATGACAGTAGTCTCGTGATAAAGCCATCCGATAAAGAAGGCAACATTGTCCTGTGGGACAAGAAGAATTATATACAGGAGGCCATGAGACAATTGAATAATGTAACATGTTATACAAAAGTTGACAAATCATTTATCAATAAATTACAGGTTAGGCTCTTAAAGCTTATTGACAATTGGACAGATGAGAAACTTTTGAACTGGGACGAGTCGAAATTTTTGAAGAATGAGACACCCACTATACCGACTTTTTACCTCCTCTCTAAAGTCCATAAAAACCCCACACAACCTCCAGGCAGACCTATAGTTTCCTCAAAAAACAGCTTGTTAGAAAATGTCTCCATATATGTAGATTTTTTTCTATCCGAATATGTCAAAGATTTAACATCTTACATTAGAGATGCAAAAGATTTTTTACAGAAAATTGAGAACATTCATTGGGACGAAAACTGTTGGCTTGTCTGTCTAGACGTGGAGAGCCTATATACTAGTATCAGGCATATTGACGGACTGAAAGCATGTGAACACTTTCTGAGCTCAAGGAGTATACACGTGACAAAACATACCATGATGTTGCTGCAAATGATAGAGTTTTGCCTAGTGGAAAATGTATTTACCTTTAATGGTTCATTATACAAGCAGACACAAGGGACTTCCATGGGCACCTGCTTCGCTCCTAGCTATGCCAATCTTTTGGTTGGCTGGTGGGAGAAGCAGGTGCTCTGTGGTGAATTGTTAGAACATAGGGCGAACAAGGTCAGTATCTGGCTAAGATTTATCGATGACATATTTTTTGTTTGGGAGGGTAGAGAAGATGAACTACTGTTTATATCAGAACTAAATGAGAATACCCTGAACTTCAAATTTACGATGCAGCATAGCCAAAAAACTGTTGACTTCCTGGATATCAGAGTGACAGCACGAGATAATAAACTAGAGACTGACTTATTCAGGAAAAGTACTGCGGGAAACTCAGTACTTCACGCAACTAGTTGCCATCCTCAGAATTTCAGGTGGAGCATATCCTTTGGTGAGTTCCTCCGTGCTAAAAGAAATTGTAGCACGGAGGAAACATATGTCAGAAACAAAGAAGAAATCTCAGAGAGATTTCTTGCTAGAGGGTATCCCTATATGATGCATAAGAGAGGTGAGAAAAGAGCAGATGCCATTACTAGAAGCGAAGCATTGTATAAAGCACCCAGAAGCAAAGAAACTGAGAAAGATACACCTATCAGATTGATAACCACCTTTAATTCGCAATCTAGTCTTTTCCATCAGATTGTTAGAAAAAGATGGGATATCCTAACCCAAGACAAAACACTGAAACAAAAGCTAGGCCCACATCCAGCAATCACCTACAGAAAAGGCACTTCAATCAAAGACATGATTGTAAGAAGTCACTTCAACAACATCAAACCTACATGGCTAGATAAAATAGGGGGGTTCCATCGATGTGGGAAATGTAAAGCGTGCAGCCACAGTGTCAATGTAAAAGAAGTAGTCCTTGAGAGAACCAAGAGAAAGTGGTATATTCGAAAGAATATACAATGTGGTACAGACTTTGTCATCTATGTGATCACTTGCCCATGTGGCAAGTGGTACATAGGTTCTACCACTTTTCCAGTGAAGAAGAGAATATTGGAACACTGGCGTGCCATAACCAATAAAGACTTCAGTTATAGTACAGCCAGACACTTCCATACTGAACATAATGGAGATTGGACAAAAGCTAAATTCTTTGCCCTCGACACCATTACCAAAGACCCTAGAGGAGGGAACAGAATTCAGGCTCTACGTAGAGCAGAATCGAGGTTCATCCTACAAGCAGGAAGTGTAGCCCCTTTTGGGATGAACAATGATGAAGAGATGCATGTTCATCTGTAAATTGAATTTTGTTGATAGATGTAGCTTCAGCCTCTTAGCACCCAGCTACTCCAGTTCATTGCTATATGGGTTCAGTTCATGTTGTAATTTTAAGTCACTGCATGTTTTGATGTCAACGACCTGTTCAGTCAACTTTGTTAGAGAATCAATTTATGTATGTATAAACGGACCACGAATATGAACTAAAGAACTTTTTTTATATGGTTTTGTCCAATAGGCTTTTTTAGGCCTTTGTTATTATTTTCCATTTATGATATAATACTGATACATTGTAGTTAGGAGTCCCTTCACATTTTTATATGACTTTTGGAATGTAAGTTTGACGTTTCACTGTACTACTGATATTAATATTTATTCCCCTTCTGTCTTTTGCATCTAGATGGGACCTGGAAGCTTACAGACACTATCGTTACCGTTAACTGATACGAGCATGGAGTAACTGGTGGCTTTACTTTAGCACCATCTCCTTAAGGGTCATCTTTATGTCTATCATTTTCATAATTTTTCATTTTTTATAAATGCACCTTGATCTATATAGACCTG
Source organism: Triturus cristatus (assembly GCF_964204655.1). Classification (NCBI taxonomy): domain Eukaryota; kingdom Metazoa; phylum Chordata; class Amphibia; order Caudata; family Salamandridae; genus Triturus; species Triturus cristatus. The sequence goes on along the minus strand of NC_140587.1, from coordinate 342,491,779 downwards.
GTGGGAACACAGAGGAGGGAATATGTGAGAATCATGTGAATACAGTAATTTAGTCTCTTTTTTCCTTATGAATAAGGTACTATACCTTGATTGTTTGTGGGACTTGAGAGAAAAGGAATTTGTACCTTTTCTTATGTCTTCTTATCCATATGAAAATACTTACTACAAGTTTGATAATGTACATATACAATTTCAGCTGAATTAAGGATACTAATTCAATATGATTGTCATAGATTTATGTATAACACAGTGGTTCACCATACAGTGACTGAATTCTTTAAAACCACGTTTAATTTACCTGACATCATTATGCAGTAATTTGACATAATATTATTTTGTACTTTTCACTTCTCCTTTTACTCTCTATGTCTGAGATCAAATGAACTAATGAGTCTTTTTTCCATGTTTGGCATGTCTTTAAATGCACTGAACCCGGAACTTATGGTCATGTGACCAAGAGCTTGTGTGCTCGAAACGCGTCTTTGTTTGCCCGTGAAAATAAAACTTTGAAATTGAACTGGATTCGTGTGGCTCGTGCTTACAGGAGGAAAGGAGGCTGTGAGCTGTCAGTGGATATATATACATATATATATATATATTCACCGAAAAAACCATAGGTTTCAGGCACGTTATAGTAAGAAATTAGCATTTAAAAAACCTTTGAAATTCACTGAAAAAAGCCATAGGTTTCAGGGATGTTATAGTTAGTTGGACATTTCACTCATAGAAAACCATAGAATTTCCCCTGTTATAGTTAGTTGAGCCCCCGCAATGCACTGCTGATGACGTCACATATTACATCATTCATGACCTGGTCAGTGAGATCACTGATGACATCTCAAATTACATCACTGATGACATCATCCAGTGAATGTGAGTTTCTGTAAAATGTAAATATGTTTTATATATATATATGCCAAGGTGTATTGAAGAATGGATGGGTGTATAAGAGTCAGGATGGATGATTAAGTAGGTGTTTGACTGACTGTATAGGTGAGTGTTTAATTGTGTCTTGCTTAATGCATGTGTTAGCGACTGATACAGACATTCACACAGTTTAGGTTGTCAGTTGGTGTGTAAGCAGTTCCATGGTTTGGTTAGCAACTAAATGAGGATCTATATGAGCTATTGATTGTCTGAGTACCTGTATGGGTGCCTGGGTGTCTGTGTGGGTGGGGGGTGTGACTCTGTGCATAGATGTGTGAGTGGATAATTCACTGGGTATATGTGTTCAAGTCTGTATCTGTGAAGGTCTGTATGGCTGGGTGAGTGTGTGTATGAGTGTCTTGGTGAGTGAATGGATGCCTCAGTGGTACATGTGTGAGTAACTCCTTATGTGAAAGACAGTATATATGAGTGTTGGACTGTATAAACGACTATATGTGAGAGTGAGTGATTGTGAGAGTGCCTGTATAGATCAGTGTGTGCTTGTATTAGTTATTGTATTAGAGTGTAAGTATGTATTAGTATATGTTTAAATAAGTGACGTGGTATGTGTATAACTGTACAGGTGAGTAAATGAAAGTGTGATGGATTATTTCCATTACTGACTAGGTGTGTGAATAACTCTATGAATGAGAGGCGGTGTGTGAGTGTCTGTATAGATATGACTGGATATGATAATGCTGTATTGATGGCTGACTGTATGTATGAGTGAGTGTATGGGTGAATGGATGTGTGTGTAGACCTACAAATTAGTGAGTGGATATGTGCTAACTGGTATTGGTGTGTTCACGGTTTCGAAAATTATAGTCTGTATTTTAGAGTGGGTGTATCAAGTGTAATTTTAGGGTCTGATGAGGTGCATCAGATTTTGACGTGGATGATGTCATAAGTGATGTCATAAGTGATGTCGCTGACCATGTCTTCAATGATGTAATATGCGACGTCATCAGTAGTGCATTGCGGGGGCACGAGTTATATTTAGCTCAACTAACTATAACAGGGCAATTTCTTTGGTTTTCTATGAGTGAAATATCCAACTTTTTAAATGCTAATTTCTATAGCGTACCTGAAACCTATGTTTTTTTCAGTGAATTTCAAAGGTTTTTAAATGCTAATTTCTAATTATAATGTTCATTAAACCTATCTTTTTTTCTGTGTTTTTTAATTCTCATCCCATTCTCAACTTGGTGAAAACTGCATCACCACTCTTCCATCGATACCTTACGCCAACAAAATTGGCACAAACGAGCGCCACAACTAACGCTAATGAAATGCAAAGTAGGCGTTCCCGTGCCAAAAAAACATGAAAGCACGAAAACACCACTTCCCCATATTTTCAATGACCAACCAAATCTGCAATGCGATCCAAAAAGCAGGCGATAAGCCGAGTTAGAAGTAACAAATTAACATCAACCTTTAACTGGTATAAGGAGGTCGACTATCTACTCCGTGAATTGGACCCAACTCACAGCCACATCTAAAGACCAACATGTGATAGAGCTACTGATCATGCAGCTCCGACACCCATCATGCCACAACACCCAGTGCCACCACCACCAGAACCTCCCCACCGGACCACCCACCCTACTACCACCGAGGAGGCGCAAAACAGGACAACTGACCTTCCCAAAACGCCATGCCTCTCAGCCGCACAATAGCTGAATGTTGGGAGATGTGGCAACCAACTATATATGAAGGAGGCAAGTCACCCATCAATAATAAAGCACACAATGCCAAGTGTAACGCTGATGTGCTGCACAGACCTCACTGTGCAAAGCACAAACCTCTCCATGTGGAGATATACTATTGATACTTGTAGTGTAGTGCACAGTGGACACAACCCTGCTACCTCAGGCAGTGGGGAAGATCTCGGTCATGTAGCTGTGTTGTCCCCCCCTGGAAGCGGAAGCAGAGTGGGCTGCTCCAATGTACGCCACTCCAGAGTATGAATAAATAGGCCAGGCCCTAGGTGTGGTTCACTTGTGGGAAGACCAACGAGTCTGTCAGAGCAACACCCCTCACCCTGGCATGTGGCTGCCGCCATAACCGCGGGCCTCCTCGACACAGGCCCCCTGCAAACCCAGCGGCACGGCACAGCACCGCAGACTTATGTCTGTACCGACTACTGCCTTCGATCTACACAGTGTACAGCAGGGCTCACAATTCAGATGCAGTGGCAATTGCAGATGTCGCAGTCCAGTTCGCAAGACACGTTGCTCCCAGTGCGGCCGGCCCAGACCACGCATCATCGCAGGGTGCGCACACACTCTGTGATTCAGGTGCTACTAACTAGGGGTGGGCGGAATTTGCGCAATCGCGTTACGCAAATCTCCGCGAAACGGTAAAAAATCTCCGCGAACACGCAGAAATTCCGCGAACACGCGGAATTGCTTGTTCGCGATGCTTTTTTCTTGTTCGCAATTGATGTTTGCGTGCTCGAGGAGAAATATCTCGCGAACATGCATTTTGAGAACGCGAACAAGCAAAAATTTCGCGAAATCACAGAAAGCAGGCTTTTGAGCAATTTCGCGTTCTCCGCGGAACGCGAAATTACGCAAATTCCGCAAATTCCGCGAGCGGAACGGAATTTGCCGCCCAGGCCTACTACTAACTCACTGCACCATAAGTCATCGCCACGTGGCCTTATCAAGGCAGAATTCATTAGACAAAACACATTGCTCCCAGTGCGGCCCGCTGGGACCACGTATCATCGCAGGGTGCGCACACGCTGAGTACTCCAGGTGCCACTAACTGTGCAGCTCAACTCAACACCACGTGGCTGTGCGCCCATACTGACCGCTGCCTCTGCCCTACACTGGGGTTACACGGTTCACAATTCAAGATTAGTAGCGACGCAAATTGTGTAAGACTATAATGGGTTAAGAAGACCAAATGCTCCCAATCTGTGCAGCTCAAGTCAACGTCACTTGCCTGTGGGCCTTTGCTGACCGTTGCCTCCGGCCTACACTGTGGAAGACCGGCGACACATGGTGCCAACTAACCCTGTTCAACACAAGCCAATCCCACATGTGTAACTGTGTCCTGAGTCCAGAATGCCAGTGACCACAGCACCAGACTCCCTTCGATCAGTGAGGGGTATTTGCATATGGAAGGCCGGCGACACGTGGTGCCACTGAACCTGCACTATGCAGGCCGGTGGGGTCACCAACATATGCACATGGCTGTGGGCCCTTGCTCACCGCTACCTCTGGCCTACACTGTGGAAGACCGGTGACAAATGGTGCCACTAACCGTCTTCAACACAAGCCGATCCCACATGTGGAACTGTGTCCTGAGTCCTGAATGGCAGTGACCCCAACTCTGTGAGACAACCACAGCACCAGACTCCCTTCGATCAGTGAGGCATATTTCCATATGCAACGGCGGCGAAACGTGGTGCCACTAACTCAGTTCAACACAAACCGATCCCACATGTGTAACTGTGTCCTAAGTCCTGAATGGCAGTCACCTCAAGTCTGTGGCAGCGACCACAGAACCACACTCCCTTCAATCAGTGAGGCATATTGCGATATGCAATGCCGGCAACACGTAGTCCCACTAACCCTCTTTAACACAAGCCGATCCCACATGTGTAACTGTGTCCTGAGTCCTGAATGGCAGTGACCCAAAATCCGTGGCACCGACCACAGCACCACACTCCCTTCGATCAGTGAGGGGTATTTCCATATGCAACTACAGACTCCAGTAGGCAAGTAACTATCACAGTCCTACACCCTACATATTATCCTTTTAGTATCCTCGCTTCAAGAACTTTTTTTATATCAGTGATAGCTTTCCTACAATGACCAAATTAATCTTCAAATGCAAACTAACATGGAACTGCAGTCTACACTGCTCGCAATTCCAATTTTAAATGATAATTTCTAACAACAAGATTGTACCCAGAAAATACAACACTTAGTCAGTGTATTCTATACTTATTTCATCTTTTCATCATACGCCTACACTGCACTCAGTAGGGCTTACAATGAAAATTATTTCTTCATTCATTAACTACAGAGTCCACTACGCAAGTACCTATTACAGGCCTGAAATCTACATAATATCCTTTTAGTATCCTTTCTTCTTGAACATTTTTTATATCAGTTATAGCTTTAGTACAATCACCAAATTCATTTTCAAGTACAAACGAACACTCATTGGCAGTCTACACTGCGGGCAGCAGACCTCGCAATTTGAATTTTGGACACGTGGTGCCAACTAACCCTGTCCAACATAAGCCGCTCCCACATGTGTAATTGTGTCCTGAGTCCTGAATGGCAGTGATCCCTAGTCCGTGGAAGCGACCCCAGCACCAGACTCCCTCTGATCAGTGAGGCATATTTCCATATGCAAGGCCGGCGACACGTAGTCCCACTAAGCCTCTTTAACACAAGCCGATCCCACATGTGTAAATGTGTCCTGAGTCCTGAATGGCAGTCACCCCAAGTCTGTGGCAGCGACCACAGCACCAGACTTCCTCTGATCAGTGAGGCATATTTCCATATGCAAGGCCAGCAGCACGTGGTGCCACTAACCCTGTTCAACACAAGCCGATCCCACATATTTAACTGTGTCCTGAGTCCTGAACGTCAGTGACCCAAGCTTCGTGATAGCGACCACAGTACCACACTCCCTTTGATTAGTGACGGGTATTTGCATATGGAAGGCCGGCGACACGTGGTGCCACTGAACCTGCACTACACAGGCCGGTGGAGTCACCAACGAATGCACGTGGCTGTGGGCCCTTGCTCACCACTATCTCTGGCTTACACTACGGTCAGCAGGCCTCAGAATTCAGATAGAGTCCTGATTCCACATGATGCAGTCCAGTAGCTAAGACATATTGCTCCCAGTGCAGCCCGTCCACACCAAGCATCATCACAGGCTCATACAGTCTCAATGCTTCTTGTGCCATTAACCCTCTTTAACACAAGCCGATCCCACATGTGTAACTGTGTCCTGAATGGCAGTGACCCCAAGTCTATGGCGCCGACCACACCACCATACTCCCTTCGATCAGTGAGGCATATTTCGATATGCAAGGCCGGCGACATGTAGTCCCACTAACCCTCTTTAACACAAGCCGATCCCACATGTGTAACTGTGTCCTGAGTCCTGAATGGCAGTCACCCCAACTTCGTGGCAGCGACCACAGCACCAGACACCCTTCAGTCTTATTTGTTGTTCTTTTCTTTAAATACATTTTTTTATGTGTAAATCTATACATGACTAAGATTCTTCTTTTTCCAACCGCACAGGGACACTTCCGGGCCCAAGAAGGTTGTTGGGGGTATGATGGTAATGTGGGAAGAGGGTGCGTTACATGCTGATGTGGGGAGAGGCAGCATCAAAGCGGTATCTATCACAGAAAGAACTCCGATATGTTTTCACAAATGCCTCGGACAAATGCCAGCTGACGGATTGAATCACAAAATGATATTTCAATACTTATGTAGTGTGAGTTATGAACAGTTCGCACCCAGGCTCTCAGAGGGACAGCTGCGGCCCGTCCGCTCGACTCACAGACGCAGTACTACGAGCCGTCTGCATCATTGTATCTATCCCTGCCCTGTTCTGTCATACGCCACGCCACTCCGATTACATTCCGACGTTGGCCCCACATAGCTACCTGTCGCAGGCATACTCGCTGTTGGTGTGCAGGTCAGTGGTCTAGTTCTCAAAATCTCACGGCCACTCCCTGAGGGCAGATTTGCACACACACCACACCCATCCAGCACATGCGTCACAGGCCATGTGACCACGCAAATATAGTAGATCAACAACGTCACATCCTTTATTGCCGGTGCTGACTAGATGGTGGACGCTCCACGTGTCTCAACCATAAAGAGTCTTTGAAAAGTTGCGCAGAAGGTTAGTCGCACCCTGATCTGTATAGCCGTCAGGGGCCTACCACCCCCTTGGCCCAGACTCCAGATGCACAGGGTTAGTGCCACCCGAAGCTCATATGGCCATCAGGGGCCTACCACCATGTGGCACGGACTTGAGTTCCACAGGCTTAGCGGACCCAAAAGCTGATGTGGTCTCCGCCATTGATGACTCAGGAATCAGCGACATATGTGAGATCTGCTGGACTGCGGAGAAGCTGATGTGGTCTCCGCCATTAATGACTCAGGACTCAGTGACATGTGTGAGATCTGCCGGGCCGTGGAGAAGATGATGTGGTCTCCGCCATTCATGACTCAGCGAAATCTGTGAGATCCGCGGAGAAGCTGATGTGGTCTCTGCCACTCAGGACTCAGCGACATATCTGGGATGTGCGGAGTTTTGACGCACACTCCGGTGGCACCAGGTAATTATATGCTCATGGATGTGCAGTGGCGGCAGTGTCTCTCTCTCACTCACTCACTCACTCACTCTCTCTCTATCTCTCTCTCTATCTCTCTCTCTCTCACTCTCTCTCTCACTCTCTCTCTCTCTCTCTCTCTCTCTCTCTCTCACTCTCTCTCTCTCTCTCTCTCTCTCTCTCTCTCTCACTCTCTCTCACTCACTCTCTCACTCACTCTCTCACTCACTCTCTCACTCACTCTCTCACTCACTCTCTCACTCACTCTCTCACTCACTCTCTCACTCACTCTCTCTCTCACTCACTCACTCTCTCACTCTCTCACTCACTCACTCACTCACTCACTCTCACACTCTCACACTCTCACACTATCACACTCTCTCACTCTCACACTCTCACACTCTCACACTCTCACACTCACACTCTCACACTCTCACACTCTCACACTCTCTCTCTCTCTCACACTCTCACACTCTCTCTCTCTCACACTCTCTCTCTCTCTCTCTCTCACACTCTCTCTCTCTCTCACACTCTCTCTCTCTCTCTCACACTCTCTCTCTCTCACACTCTCTCTCTCTCTCACACTCTCTCACTCTTCCTTTCTTTCCTTCCCTCTCTTTTTCGCTCTGGCTTTTTTTTTCCTTCTCTGTTTCTCTGTGTCTCTCTCCTTTGATATGCTCATTACACACGTCCTTATTTTGTGCTTTATTTTCCAGGCTCTGTCGTCGACATCCATGGTCTCCACAGGAGTGTTCCGCCTTGTTGTTTTGTATTATTTTTGATAAAATTTGGTTATTAGTTTATCGTTCATATATATATCTATATGTTAATAAAAAAAAGTTTGAAAATAGTTTATCGTTTACACATGTACGTTTATAAAAAAGTGTGGAAAAAAAAATGTATAACGTGTTTGGTTGTTTTCTTAACTGCTGTGTGACTCTTTCTTGTTCTTATTACTGTTATTTGATGGTGTCCACCATGGTGTTAAATTTTGGGGCACTTATCGCGGGAATATTGATGTCTGCAGTTTGCACCAACTTCTGAATAGTGTTAGATTTATCTCAACTTTACTTCCATTAAAGTGCTGAGAATGAAATGCAGACTAGCCGTTCCCGTGCAAAAACACACGAGGTGCACCTTTGCGATTTATTCTAAATACTAAAATCCTGTATTGAATTGCACTGAGGTAGTGGCTGCACTTACAAAATCAATTAAGAAATCTCATTGTATTTATATTGATTGGGAATAGTGCGTCAGGTGCTGGATCTTGACGAGATACACTGCCCAGTTCGTTTATTGTTCTGCACACAAAAAAAATCACATCAAAACTTTCACACCAACTGTAATGCGAAACAAATTCCAGCGATAAGCCACGTTAGCACCATGGATTTTACACATGCTTTCTGCTGGTGTTAAGCAGGGCGACTACCTGCACCATGAAAGGGAACACAGCCAAGAGCCACACCAGAACACCCACAGGTGCCATAGAGTCAATGAGCATGATACAGGGATACCCATGAGGGCCACAAGACTCATTGTAACAACTCCAGGACCGCCAACGCCCCCCAAACTCGCATCTGAGCAAGTGTGTCCCTGTGGTCATTGTGTTAGTATGATGGGCACGAGCCCTGCAACATCACAGTGTGCTGTCACCTCAGCGTTGGCAGTGAGCCTGGACTTGTAGCTATGCAGGCATCCTCCTGCATGCACAACTGGCATGTGCTGGTCTGGGGTACACAGGTCAGCGCAGGGGTGTGCCTATCCGGCAAGGGGAACAGGGTGTCTCGGACATGTCCGTGTACAGGAAGTGCGGTAAGTGTGTCTCTGTGTTCTGGTGTGGCCTCCCACAAGGGCCGCAGCAGTCGATGTTGTAAAGTGGCATACACCACCTCCAAACGGCACTGTAATGGTGTAGTTGGAATGCAGCAGGACATGCGTGAATAGGCATTACAATGGTGTGCCGTACAAGTGCATGAGATACAACCGTGCACTGTACAAAAGTGTGGGGGCTCGTGGGAGGGAGGAGCAGCTGTTTGGCAACTTAACATGCAGTGAACTCGCCCATGTGCCACGTGCTGGGCATCTCATCCATGATGACCACGGTCGCAGACATCGCACAACACCAACGACCGGCCTTTGTACACATCCTGTATGAATGCAGCGTGGTTTTACCTTCTATGCTCGTTCAGTGATATGATGTTGGCGGGTTGTGTCACTTGTGCTACTTGTTGGTGTGTTTCATTTTGGCCATTGTTTGTCTATAATTGTGCTGTACTTAATTGTGCATGTGTACCATTCTGCCCATCTCCCCCGCCCCCCCGCCCCCCCCACTCCCTGCTTCTTCCTCTTCCTGGTGCTGTTGTGTCTATAATTTTGTTGCTCCACACATAAATACATGTAAAGAACAAATTAGAATAGTTCCTTGATTCTTTTAGGTTTCAAAACTTCTCTCTATTAGTTTCGTTTTAATTTTCCATATAAACAGTTTTTTAAATATTCAACAACACATAGAAGTCAGAAGTGCAACGTATTCTATCAACACACTTTCTAGAACATTCTACAACACATGCAGGTTAAAAGTTCATCAATTTTTTTAAACTTAACGATATTTTCTTACAACATTTTCTCTGACATTTAACGGCACGTGCAGGTTAAAAGTTCATGATTGTTTTAAGTTCGAACAGTGCCTTCCAAATGCAAGTAGCAGGTGTGGTTGAGTCAAGCAAATTTTATCCTATGATATGTACTCTACATTGAAACTGCATTTTCTTAACCAATCACAAAGATGCTTTTCCACAAAACGAATGTGCACCCTATTTTTAAAAAAGAATGCTTTTCATCTCCCAATCACGTATCCTTTTGTGTGGCAAAAAAAAGTAATTCCCCATCTTTAAACATATCTCTTATTCGACCAAGGAACTGCATGAGCTACAGACATCTTTCCATACCATCCAGCCATACCTTCAAAATGCTATTGTGGATCGTAGGACATATCTATATTTTCTGGTGCAAGAGGTATGCAGAACACAGACGTATTGACTTAGACCTAGGTTTACAAAATGTGGACATTAAATTGTTTGCACAGAGAGGATTGAAGTGGCACCAATTGCTAACTTTGGTTAAAACCTCTTTGCATCTTCCACACCCCGACCTCATGATTGTGCATTGTGGTGGAAATGACCTAGGCACATTGACTGGGGTAGGTTTGGAAATGCTTATGAAGGACACCTTTGGACACCTCAGCTCAGCACCATGTGACTCTGGGCAATAGTTCACTTAATAGCTCACATAATTTCCACGCCTGCCTCGAGGGCCTTCAGACCCATAGGGGTGAGTAGTTAGCGCTTTACTAATACTGTATTGATTTGATACCCGCAAATTTACCTTCACACTCCCTGTATAACACCCGCTAAGCGCCATACACAAGTTACAATTTTCGAAACAAAAGTTCCTCCGAGTAGGTATAACTACATGCTGACAATACTTGACAGATGTGGAACAGCGGCCAGAGCACATGACTTCACAGCGTATGACACTCAGTTTGGACACATGCTTTCATCCTCGAGTCCGGCAGCACCTCAGCTTAGCACCATGAGACTCTAGACAATACCTCACATATTTTCTGTACCCCAGGACTTTCAGACCAGTAGGAGTCAGTAGTTCATCCTAGTAGGTATAAACACATGCTGACACTACTTCCACAGGTGTGCTGCAGCGGCCAGGGCACATGACTTCACACCATAAGATACACAGTTTAGGCTCACGCTTTCATCCGCGACTCGCGCAGCAGCTCACCTTAGCAGTATCAGACTCTACGCAATTACTCATTTAATTTCTGTACCCAGCACTTTCAGACCAGTAGGTATGAGTAGTTTGCCTTGCACACCCTCTATAGCACACCCTAAACACCTTACAGAGGTTACAGTGCTCCTACCCTCCTCTTTCCTACTTTTTACCCCCTTTTTTCCCCCTTACTCACTTCAACAGAATCACAAAATGGCGGCCAACACTTCCTAGTTGCAGCCGCTCACATCGCTCCCAACCAATAAGAAGAAAGCTTGTGATCCTAATTCCTCAGCCAATCAGATTGCAGAATTCCCAAATATCGATATCTGTAAATTTCAATACCTCTAAAAAACTACTGAACGGATTTACACCAAATAAACAAAAGCGTGCTTTCTAGACCAAGACCCTTCTCCCTGCCAAATTTGGGGTAATTCCGTTCACCCGTTCGACCTGTAGCTTTGTCTAAAGTTTCCTATGGAAATTAACATGGAGAAAACACGTTTTGGGATCCCCCTTTTTTCTCGGCCCCCCCTTGACGAATCACCCCCAAGCTTTCAACATAGTAGCTGATATGAACAAAGAAATAGTTTGGAAAATTTCATGAAGATTCATCAAAGTTATAAGCAAAACAAAAAATTATCTTCCTCTGGAAACTTGGTCCTAACTAAACTACCTACTGGCGACCGCCAGTAGGTAATCTATATCTCTATATATATATATATATGTGTGTGTTTATATATGCAAAAAAGAAGCCGAGAACTCTGGGTAGTTCTCAAGTTTAGGTGTAAAGCAGCTCCTGTATAGAGCACTCTCAACACCAGCGACACTCTAGATCTGCTCACCTCAAATGTCTGCTTTCCTATAAAAGTTTTTAAGCATAGGATTAGCACAGTGCCATCCACGCCAAGATAGAAAGGGACAAAGTCTTTTGCCATTTCTACAGCAAAGTCTTTAAGCATAGGACTAGCACAATGCTGTCCTTGCCGAGCTGTAAAACGTCAAAAGCCATTTACCACTCCAGGCACAATATTACAGCTTTGAATTTGCAAAATGCCAACCTGAAATGAGCAAAAGCAACACCTGACAGTGTTTCACTCTAATTAGAGCTCTTCATATATATATATTCACTGAAAAAAACCCATAGGTTTCTGGAACTTTATAGTTAGTTGGACATTTCACTCGTACAAAACCAGTGAAATTCGGCCGTTATAGTTAAATCAGCTAACTATAACTCGCGCCCCCGCAATGCACTGCTGATGACGTCACATATTACATCACTCATGACATGGTCAGTGACATCACTGATTACATCACTGATGACATCATCCATGTGATAATCTGGATCTGGTGTAAAGGTGTTTTTAAATGCTAATTTCTAACTGTAACGTCCCTGAAACCTATGGATTTTTCAGTGAATTTCAAAGGATTTTTAAATGCTAATTTCTAACTATAACATCCCAGAAACCTATGGTTTTTTTAGCGTATATATATATATATATTCACAGAAAAAACCATAGGTTTCAGGCACGTTATAGTTAGGAATTAGCATTTAAAAAACCTCAGAAATTCACTGAAAAAACCATAGGTTTCAGGGGTGTTATAGTTAGCTGGACTTTTCACTTGTACAAAACCATTGAAATTCCCCCGTTATAGTTAGTTCAGCTAACTATAACTCGCGCGCCCGCAATGCACTGCTGATGACGTCACATATTACATCACTCATGACATGGTCAGTGACATCACTCATGACATCACTGATGACATCTCAAATGACATCACTGATGACATCACTGATGACATCACTGATGACATCATCCAGTGAATGTGTGTGTTTCTGAAAATTAAATATGTTTTATATATGTATATCTCAAGGTCGATGGAAGAATAAATGGGTATATAAGTGTCTAAATGGATGATTTGTTTTTGAAAAATTGATTGTGTAACTGACTGATTAAGTGTTTCATAGTGAATACATGGCTTAGTGAGTAATGTTTAAATATGTAAATATCTGTATCAGTCTCTCACTTTGTGTATAAGTGGCTGCATGAGTTGGTGAGTAGCTACATGGGTGTTTATATAGGTTATTAGTTGGTTTTATGAGTATCAGTCTGAGTGTCTGCATGGTTCGGTGGGGGTATTACGTAGTGCATAGGTGCATGAATGAATGACTCACTCTTTGTATGTGTTGAAGACAGCATGTGTGCAGGACTCTATGGGTGGATGAGTGAGTGTATGGGTGTGTTAGTGAGTGAATGACTGTCTCAATAGTGTCTTTATGAGTAACTACATATGTTTTAAACTAGTATATGTGACTATTGGTGTATATAAGCGAGTATATGTGACAGTGAGAGATTGAAAGAGTTCCTATATGAATAAGTATGTGTTTCTATAAGTGATTGTTTAAAAGACTAAGTATGTGTAAGTTTCGGTAGAAGTAAGTGTGGTGGTGTGTGTATAACTGTATATGCAAGTAAATGTATGTTTGATTCTTTATTAGCATGAGTGACTATGTGTGTGAGTACCTCTATGGATGAGTGGCATTGTGTAACAGGATGTATAGGTGTATGAGTACATATGATGAGTGAGTACATGTATGAGTGACTGTATAGGACTGTTGGTGAATGAGTGGATGTGTATGTGGATCTTAGAATTACTGTATAGGTTGTTGTAACTGGTATTGGTATGTCCATTGTTTTTAAAATTTTAATTTCTATTTTTGAATGTGTGTATCAAAGGTTATATTAGGGGAAGAGGAGGTCTGCCACTCTATCACAAGGATGATGTCATCAGTGATGTCATCAGTGATGTCATTTGAGATGTCATCAGTGATGTCATGAGTGATGTCACTGACCATGTCATGAGTGATGTAATATGTGACGTCATCAGCAGTGCATTGCGGGCGCGCGAGTTATAGTTAGCTGAACTAACTATAACGGGGGAATTTCAATGGTTTTGTACAAGTGAAAAGTCCAGCTAACTATAACACCCCTGAAACCTATGGTTTTTTCAGTGAATTTCTGAGGTTTTTTAAATGCTAATTCCTAACTATAACGTGCCTGAAACCTATGGTTTTTTCTGTGAATTTCAAAGGTTTTTTAAATGCTAATTTCTAACTATGCCTACAGAGATAGGACATGTGAAGAAAGAAGAAAAAATGCACAGAAAGAAACAAAAGAAGTGCAGAAAGAAGCAACAGAAGTCCTCAAATACGAAGATAAGTGCAGGAAGAAGGATAACGTGCAGAAAGAACAAAAAGAAGAGCAGAAAGAAGCCTTGTTGCAAAATCATCCTGTACCCTCAACTTTTTCAGACGGATACTGGTGGTAACTGAGTCTGACTAACCAGTCCTAGAGCCAGTGCTATGTTAAAAGACACTTAGAATACAGTGAAAACACCTACATACACTAGGGAACATTATGCGTTGGGGTCCCCCTGTGATTAGCATGACCTCCTCTGTAAGCCCCTAGTGTATAATAGGGCATGGGGATTAAAACTACCTCTTAAAACAGGCCACAGGGCGTTTTTGCACACGTTAACTCAGGCCTCGTCCCCTCCCTTCACCACTGTGTAAACACGCCCTGTGTCCATTTTTAGTTGGGAGATTAAGTTCATTTGAATCCTGAGGGTCCCTAGGGTCCAACTAGCCCACTAGGTACCTCCAGTAAGTGCCACAGAGCTGCGTTGCAGAGAGGTGTAAAAAGTGGCACGGCCTGGACCACCTCTCTGCAATGCAGCTCAGTGGCGCTTACTGGAAGCACTTGGTGGGCTAGTTAGCCCCCAGGGGCCCTCAGTATTGAAGGGAAATTATATCCCCAATTTAAAACGTGCCATAGTGCGTGTTTGCACACGTCACCTCAGGCCCCGTCCCCTCCCTTCACCACTGTGTAAACGCGCCCTGTGGCTGTTCTAAGTTGAGAGATTAAGTCCCCCTGAATCCTAAGGGTCCCTAGGGTCAAACTAGACCACTAGGTACCTCCAGTAAGCGCCACAGAGCTGCGTTGCAGAGAGGTGTAAAAAGGGGCTTGGCCTCAGAACACCTGGCTGCAGCGCAGCTCCCTGGCGCATACTGGAGATGCCTGTTGGGGGCGCGTTTGCAGAGTGCTGCACGGAGGGGGCATGGCCTCCGGCACGATGCCAGTCTTTTATTTATTTTAGTTTTTTAAGAAGGGGGGCTGTTTGGTTCCCCTTCTTATTCTAATTTATTGACCCTGATGACCCCATCCCCCAGGGCCAGTCTCCTAATTATATTTTTTTGACCCCAATCCCCAGGGCCGGCCACTGTTTTTTATTATTTTAAAAAAATATATATTTATAGACACACCTAGGACATGCTGGACAAACCGTACGTACCTATCACCATGACGATTTGCGTGATATTCATTAAAAGGCGACTATGCATGCAATGAATCCACGTGGAATGTATTTACACCACTAGTGAAGCTCTGACATGTCTGATGCCCTACCGTGCCTAATCCTGGTAGACACCCTTGTCGTTTATTTATACAAACATGGGTAGCTATTGACGGGCACATTTAATACACATGCACACCAAGCCATTCAAAGGGGATTCGACAAAAATTCGACCAAAACTATGCAAGAAACCCCCCTCACGGTTAATAAAACACACATCCACTGCCGGATGTGTAATACTTTTTATTTTACTCTCTGGAAAGGGGACGAACATCACTTGAGAGTCACAGCGTGCTCCTGACAGAGCCCAATGCTGTGTTACACCCACCATTGCCTGCCGAGTGCCACACACCTCTGTGTTGTATTCCACTAGCTAGTGCATATGCTATGACACTCTCTAGCCCATGTGCACTGTAACACCACCCCGTGAATATGTCATGCCACACTTGTCTTCGCACGGGTTATATTGCCCCATCTAACGTGCCTTTCTCGATGCCTATGTTATAACGCACAGTGCTATGCCATACATATTACAATCTGGGATCCATATCTTTGTCACAGTGCATATGCAACGTTACACTCCCCAGCACATATTTTATATTACAACTTTAGAGACTAGTTAGGTTACACAACACTGCCCTGTGCATATTACACTCCAAGGCGCATATCGCATAGCACGCGCTAGTGCCTGTGCTATCTCGCGCTCTCCCATGAATCTGTCATTGCGCACAATGTATTGCATATTATATTTCACGCCCGGTTCATCTTATATCACACTTTTTGGTGCATAGTTTATACCATACACTATATCTAGTTTTCATTTTCAATCGTGCTCTCAGGACTATGTTCTATATAACACTGTGTTCACCTACCCTTTTCACGGGCATTACATTTTGCGATAGGGGGTGGAGGGTCAGGGGGTGTTTCTGCCAAGTGAGCCCGGAGTCACAGTCACAAACGTCCTCTTCTTCCTGAATAAAAGTGAGATTATGCTGCATACTTGTTCATATTTTAAGTAGTTCGCACAGACACAATGTTTTAAAAACAATAAAGTTCCTAATACCCGCCTTCTCTGAACAGTTAGCTTGCTGCCCCATCCCCTTCCTCCCTATCCTCTGTTGTGTGAATCCATGGACTAGCCTCCTCCCTCCTGCCATGCATGGTCTGATGTGCTGCCACTGCCCTCAATTTAGTATGATGTACCAGTCCACTCCTCCTGCCCTCCATTGCCCAATTCTATGCCCCATCATTGACCTCCTGCTTAAACTCTGTGCTTAGCTTGCTGCCCCTATTCTCCTTCCCCCTGCCCTCCGATGTCTTTGTGCATGCCCCTGCTCCATCCTTTTTGCCCACCATGTCCCATGGACCTGCCACTCCTATCTACTCTGAGTGTTCTGTTGAGCTGCCACTCCCCTCCCACCTGCCTAGCATTGTCAGATGACTGTAACCTGTCCCTGCCACCTCCACCCTGCCTGTCCACATGCCATGCCCCTATCCTCTTCCTCCTGTCCTACATGGTCCATTGTACTGCCACACCCTTCTGCCCTCCCTGGTCTGTTGTGCTGCAACTGCTCCTCCTGCCTGCCCCGTGTGGTCTGTTGTGAGGTCCCTTCCCCTGAACTTTCTTGTCTGTGCACAGGTCCTGACCCTTCCTTCTATCCTCCGTCGTCCTTTGTGCATGCCCCTCCACCCTCCTTCTTGCCCATCATAGCCATTGTGCTGCCACTAACCCTCCCACTTGCCATGCATGGTCTTCTGTGCTGCCATGGCCCCTCCCACCTTCCCTGTGTGGTCAGTTAGCTGCCCCTGACCCCCTCCCACCTTCCCTCCATGGTCTGTGTGTATGCCATCACAGTCTCACTGTTGCTCTTCATGGTGTGTCTTGCTTCTAGTGCCCATCCTGCCTGACCTCCATGGCTATCTTGCTGCTCCTGCCCTGCCCCCTTGCCCCCAGCCCTACTCCCTCCCTCCTGGCTTGTCTGTTCCATTGTAATGTCCCTGATCCGTCCCTCCTGCCCTTTATGGTCTGTTATACTGCAGCTTTCTCTCCTGTCTGTCCATTATGGTCAGCTAGCTACCATTGCCTCTTGCCCCTCTGTTCTCTGTTGTCCATGTGCATGGTCCTGTCCCCTCCCTCCTGCTTTCTATGGATTGTTGTGCTGCACTCCCGTCCTGCATGCCCTGTGTGGTGTATTGTGCTGCTGCAAACCCTGATGCCTGCCCTGCAGGGTCAGTTTGGTGCACCTCTCCATGTCCCTCCTGTCCTCTGTTATCCAAGTCCATGTCCCTATCCCATTTCCTTCCATGATCCAATGTACCATACTTGCGAACATTTTGAACTT
The DNA here is from genome assembly GCF_964204655.1 of Triturus cristatus. Classification (NCBI taxonomy): domain Eukaryota; kingdom Metazoa; phylum Chordata; class Amphibia; order Caudata; family Salamandridae; genus Triturus; species Triturus cristatus. The sequence continues at coordinate 342,473,989 of NC_140587.1, read as the reverse complement.
GGTAAGAGGGAGATTTTGAAAAAAAACTGGGGTATTGATTTTCCCCTTTGAGTTACATTGAAAAAGAGGATATTGTAGACAGGAGACAGATCAAATAAAGCCCATTTGAGCTTAAAAACATTGGACGTTTCCTGGCTGAATCGGGTCTGTTGGCATGTATGGTTGTACTACCATTGCCTCTTCCTTCTGCCCACAATGGTCTATTACATTGCCACAGCCTTGAAGGAGGGTAGATTTTGTATCACAGGGGGCCCCTGGCCCGTTCTGTCCACACCTGAAGTATGAGACCCTTGTCCTTGCCCTGCCAGCTGCATTTGTAGGCCGTATTAAATTGACCAGCGGGTCCTGTGTTGCTATATAATTATCCTGAGACATCCTTACCACTCAGCCAGCATAAAACCCCTGTTTAGGCCCTTCTGTTCAATATGTAGGCCTCTTTGTTAAATTGACCATAGCTCTGCAATTTTAGTGTATAGCAGTCTGAAGGCAGGTCTGCGAGGCCTTCTGATCCAAACTAGTAGCCCCCACCCTACCCGAGTGCTCCGTGCTCGGTATCAAAGTTCAACATCCCCCTGAAGCTGTCGACATACAGTAGGCTGCATCCTGGACTGGTACTTGCTTCCTGGGCAGGTTTCCCGCTTTTAAGGAAGTGGCAACCGCAGAGCGTCAAGTTAGGAGAACTGAGGAGATTTTATACATGAATATATTGAATTCCCGTACAATACCCATTATTTTCTGCTTGCTCTATGGAACTTACGATAAGCGATTGGCCTGAGAGACTGACCTTTTCACCCAGTCCATTGTCAGCATTAAGTGGGTAAATGACGAAATGTCTGGTAAAATCTGCAGACGAAGCTTTTGGGTAGCATACGTAGGTAGATGTAGCGTGCAAAGGAGCCCACAAAATGATATAAAAAGGGAGCACCCACAGATATCGACGGACTACCTCGCCGTCTGTATGTAGGTTAACAGGCAGTGCAGGTTTTCCCCAAGAGCTGGGAGCTCTTGTCTTCCTTTGCTTAAAATGTCTTGCTCTGCTTTGCTTGAAGTATCTTATTCTATTTTACCTATATGAAATGTCATGTTATGTTTAACCATTGTTCTCTTTACTTTTGCATTTAAAAGATTTTGTATTGTAATTGCAGGAATGCTTGCTCTAAGAGTAAACGTGAGTGTTCCTAGGTAACATTTTCCTTGGTGTAACTTGTTTCTCATGATGCATTTATAGATGTGTTTTCTCTCTCTCTCTGTCAGTACATTAATTGAGATACAGAGAATATTATGACAGCTGTATGATTATCTGGATTCTGTATTTTGTACTTTATGTCTCTATTCTGCGGTTTCTTTGAAGTTGCATCTTCTCATTAAACTGCCATTGTATTCTGCCTCCAATTCCATGTCTCATATGTCTGTTTTCTTCATTTTTGGAGCAAGCGTTCCTAGGCACCCCGGCTCAAATTAAGGTGCCCCTTTTGTCCCTGACTCACTCTCCTGCTCAGTTCTGTGGTGGCTCCCGGGGATCTGGGGACCGCCCCTAGCTTCCTTGACCCGTAATAGATCTTCCCTCCAACAGCCTCTCTTGCAAGTCCTGTATTGTTGGTTTGTTGCCCCTGCCCCCCTTTCCACTGCCCTCCATAGTCTGTTGTGCTTCCACGGCCCTTCCTGCCTGCTCAGTGTGGTTAAATTGTTGCCTTTGCACCCTACTACCTGCCTTCAATTTTCAGAGTCCGTGCCCCTGGCCTCTGCCTCTCAACAGTATCCTAATGAACAACTAGATTGCTAACATTCTATATTTATTACAAAAGTGTGGAACGCCTGACATCATCTTGATGTAATCAAAACTGTAATACCTAGAGCATTTCCTTTAGAAATTACATATATGAGAGGGTCTTATTGGCATCAAAATTATGGTTAGTGCTCTAAAAGACTAAAATAAGGACATATTTTCTGAGTTTTCAAATAGCGACAAAGCACTTTTAAATTATTTGTTATCTTTATGTTTTTTTATCCAGTTGACCACTTGATTAAATGTTGCACTTAGGGGAGAGGATGTGGTGTTACTTCCAGAACTGCAGACTTTGCAACTGGGGAACCAGGTTGAAGTTTCTGCTTCAGCTCGACATTCTGTGATTCTGGTCAAATCACTTAGTCTCCCCATGTCTACAACCAAAATGAATTTGTTCTTGTGTGATGTAACCAATGCTCATGTAAAGCACTCCAATACCTGACAAGTCTGCACTATATAACACTGCAAAAACACAAAATAATAAGTGTTTTGCACACTTCTGTCATTGGGCTATATTTGGGCTACATCTGGGTGATTTTGGGCTACATTTGGGCTCTTTTGTCTCCGGTGGCCATCTTGGGAGATTTATTTGTTATGAAGTTTCCTAATTTCCTCATGTACTGCAGTCTCCTCAGTAGGAAATGCTTTCAGTTTTTTACTTTGATTCCATCATGAAGGTATTCAGATATGTCACACATTTGCCATAAATTCTGAATGTTAGCACTCTAGTTGCTCATTAGATCACTGTAGTAAAACTACTGCACCATGGAAGTCTGCTCCTGGTATTAAAAGTGCATGTTTCAGTCTGCATGTCAGAAGTTTTTAATGAAATAGAAGAGGATTTGAGAAGTCACTCAAAATGTGCCCTCATTTTCTTTCTTCAGCATTAATCATAATTTCTATGGCAAAATGAACCTCCTCATTGTGTTCCTTTTTAAATTAAATGTTTTAAGTGTTACCAGTTTATTCCAATCAAGATGGCTTCAGGTGTGCCTTACTTTTGTCATAATGAAGACAGTAAGCACTCTAGTTGTTTTTAAGAACATTCTGGGACATTCTGTCATTGGGCTATACTTGGGCTACATCTGGGTGATATTTGGGCTACATTTGGGCTCTTTTGTCTCTGGTGGCCATCTTGGGAGACTTATTTGTTATGAAGTTTCCTAATTTCCTCATTTACTGCAGTCTCCTCAGTAGGAAATACTTTCAGTTTTTTACTTTGATTCCATCAAGAAGGCATTCAGATGTGTCACACATTTGCCATAAATTCAGAATGTTAGCACTCTTTTTGCTCATTAGATCACTGTAGTAAAGCTACTGCTCACCAGGGAAAACTGCTGCTGGTATTGAAAGTGCATGTTTCAGTCTGCATGTCAGAATTTTTTAATGAAATAGAAGAGGATTTGAGAAGTCACTCAAAATGTGCCCTAATTTTTCTTTCTGCAGCACTAATCATACTTTTTATGGAAAAATGAAACCCCTCATTTTGTTCCTTTTTAAATTAAATGTTTTAAGAGTTACCACTTTAATCCAAGCAAGATGGCTTAAGGTGTGCCATACGTTTATCATAAGTAGGACTGTTAGCGCTCTAGTAGTTCTTTGGAACACTCTGGGAAGCTGCAGTAGAACACAAAGGAATCAACTGACAGTCTCTGCCCTTGTTGGATGTACATGTTTTACTGAGAATGTCAGACTTCATTCTCACATGACTGAGAAAGATAATGTGAATTTACAGAAAATAAGCTCTCAGTTTAGCCTATAGATCACCTTCCAAACCTCTGTGGTAAAAGCATGAGAAAATATTTTTCTCTCAATCATGATATCCCAGCAGAAGGCTTTTTCACATGGTGAAATCACCTTAGAACATACCACAATTCCTAAAATGAGTATGGTACCATCAACAAATGATTTATAATGTAACTAAAGTCTTAAAACCTTCTATTAACTGCAATGCTTTTTAATGAGGTGCTATCATGTATATTGGTCCCAAGATGGCTGCCAACACTTCTTGGATGAAGTGCTGACAGCCAATCAGATCTCAGGATGAGATGTGTGGTTAGGCTCCGCCCACATATATATATGCTTTTAAATGCTATTTTCTCAGGAAATACTGAACAGATTTACACCAGACCTGCAAAAGGCACTTCCTTGACCTTATGGCTACCTCTCTGCCAAATTTCAAGTAATTCTGTTCAGCCGTTCGGGCTGTAGCTGTGTCTAAAGGTCCTATGGAAAAATGCATGGGGAAAACGCGTTTTGGGACCCCCCTTTTTTCTCGGCCCCTGCTTGACGAATCCCCCCGAGACTTTCAGGGTAGGAGCGGAGCGTAGCGCCCCACCTATTTTGAAAATTTCGCGAGGATTCGTCGACCGGCGCCAAAGTTATTCCAAATAGAATGTTGCGGATTTCCTATGGAAACAGGGTCCTAACTATATCTACCTACTGGCGACCGCCAGTAGGTAATATATATATATATATATATATTCACTTAAAAAACCATAGGTTTCACACGTTATAGTTAGGTGGACATTTCATTCGTAAAAAACCAATGAAATTCCACGGCTATAGTTAGTTCAGATAACTATAGCTCGCGCGCCCGCAATCCAGTGCTCATGACGTCACATATTTCATCACTCATGACATGGTCAGTGGCATCACTCATTACATCATCCTTGCGGTCGCGCGAGTTATAGTTATCTGAACTAACTATAACGGTGGAATTTCATTGTTTTTTTACGAGTGAAATGTCCACCTAACTATAACATGTGTGAAACCTATGGTTTTTTAAGTGTATTTGCAAGGTTTTTTAAATGCTAATTCCTAACTATAACGTGTGTGAAACCTATGGTTTTTTAAGTGAATTTGTACGGTTTTTTAAATGCAAATTTTTTTTTAATGGTTTTTCACCGTGCGCGCACCATGCGCGCACCCCGCAATTTAAAAAAAAAAAAAAAATGTTTTTTCACCCTTCGGGGTCCTTTAGGGACCCCCTGACAAAGGCTAGGGGGTCAGGAACTCTCTACCCTGCCCCCTTTTCACATTCGCCACCTCTCTTTTTCACTCTCGCACCCACAACAAACAAAATGGTGGCCGACACTTCCTGATTTCGACCGATTCGAACGTTGACTGACATGTAACCACCAATCAGAATTACGCTCGCGCACGTTAGGGTGCGCGCACGGTGCGCGGCTATAGATATTTATGTGCTTTAACTGCCATTTTCTCAGGAACTACTGAACAGATTGACTCCATATATGCAAAAGGCACTTCCCTGACCTGAGGACTACCTCTTTGCCAAATTTCAAGTAATTCTGTTCAGCCGTTCGGGCTGTACCTTCGACTAAATGTCCTGTGGGAAAATGCATGGGGAAAATGCGTTTTGGGACCCCCCTTTTTTCTCAGCCCCCGCTTGACGAATCACCCCGAGACTTTCAGGGTAGGAGCTGAACGGAGCGCCCCATTAGTTATGAAAATTTCGCGAGGATTCGTCAACCGGCACCAAAGTTATTCAAAATAGAATTTAGTAAGTAAGTAAGACCTACCATAAGACTTGTTACGTACTGTGTGGCAAACACCATTGCAACCTGTAATTTTATCTGTTCATAGTACTCGTATATCTGTGGCCTTATTCGTTGTGCCCACATTTAAAGCATGCCTGTAACACCGCCTATACAACCATCTAAAGGCAAGACAACACTAGTGGGAGGTTCACGGAAAGGGACACTAGATCATTTTTTGGCCAAAGCTGTCTCTAAGTTGGACAACGAAATAGCGGATACGGAACGCCATCTGTCCCAGGGTTTACCCCCTAATAAACGCTCCTCCCTGGGCACTATTCAAACGATTCCTTCTCCTACACCTAGAACACATAATTTGGCCAATACTTCCGTTTCAACCAATGACCCGGGTATTCCTCTACTTCTTCAAGATCTGCCGCCAACAGCAGATTCTTCAAGGGATCTAATCATTATTAATACTAACATGGACCCTTCCCCACACTCCACTTTGGAAGGGGTTCCACCAAATACGCCTCCAAAAGCAAAATCAAGGCCTATCAGAAAAACGATTCCCCCTAAAAAACCTAGACCTGTGGCAACCCTGAAAAGAAAGAGGGGCGGTGCTGGAGCGACAGACAGCCGTTTTAAAGCACCGAGATTATCCCACAGCCCCTTAAAATGTAAAGACATTGCGGTGTCCATTGTGTCTGATCCTAATGATGGACTAATCCAGAGACTCGAACATCTTGTGAAATCACTTTTACTACCTCTCTCTGAGAGAATAAAAAGGCTAAATGAACAACTAGACACCCTAACAGCCATATCTTCTTCGAACGGTTCTTTATTGAAAGATCTGGCCATTTCTCAACCAACCGATGGCCAGAGGAAATCACCAGATATGATTCTTATAAGAGATGTCTCACTGCCTAATAAAGCAAACACACAGCCCCCAGCTATCTTAGCTGATTCTGAAAATGTGCCCACATCTTCAGGAGCCGGGAAAGAATTAGCCCCGCAGGACACACTGGGAGGGCAAAATAGTAGCACCCCTAGGGCGCCAAATTTATATAAGTCTATTCAAAGAATGGATGAGCATATTGACTTACCACCTGAGTCTGCCCCCTATGTTACCATACTTACGGGTGTTCCAAAATTAAGCCCAGGAAAGAAAGAGGGGTTCGTGGAACTTAAAAATAAAGTAATATATTGGTTAAGCAAGAATAGACCTCTGCCCCCAAATCTTAATGGCGAGATTTTATTCGTACGAAGGCTGACCTGGCTTGGGTGTAGGCCTAAAGACATAGAGGGTGATATCGTAACTGTAAATTTTAAAGATCAGAAAGTAGTTACTTACATAGCGGATTGGTTTTTAGAAAGAGGAGTGGAAGGAATATCAACTCGTGTTCTGAGTTACTTCTACCCTCAATCCCTTCTCACCCCCCATGGTAACACATCCATCTGTAAGCCACTCAGAAATATCAGAACAGTTCTAGCGTCCAAACACCCAAGAACTTTGAAATCTGTCCCTTTGCTTCAACATCCTAGAAATTCTAGTCTCTGGACTGCTTCCCCCTCCTTTTCACCTTTTCCAGATAGGCCTCACTTCTATCAACACCAGCACAATTACAATTTACCTCAGTATCCAACTTGGACTGTACCGGTCACAAACCGTTTTGAGGCACTGACAGACTTAGAAGACCCTGATTGACAGATGGAACCTAGCTTGGAGGTTTATCCATGTGGAGCACCTATCATGCCACTTAACACCCACGTTGATACTTCTTATCCTGGAACGGATATTGTTAATATTTGTAATAAGGGAACTCTAAATTGCGAGGCACCTATTGATCAGCCACAAATTAGTAGCGACAAATTAAACCTGGGTACCACCTCCAACTCCGATTGCCCACCCCATCCTAGTCCCCCTCTTTACCACACTATTACATCAAGAGCTAAAAATAAAAATGCTCTTTTAAAGAGGGAAATATGGGATGCTGAAACTATCATCTCATGGAACGTCGCAGGCCTGTCAAACAAAATATCGCACCAACCCTGGCTAGATATAGTTACTTCTTATAGTATTATCTGTCTCCAGGAAACATGGGCCGCAGACGAACTCCATATTCCAGGATATCAGACCTTCCATGCCCCTGCACAAATAAGCTCACAGGGGAGAAATAAAGGAGGTTTGGCTATATACGTCTCTATAACGCAGGGCATAAAGGTACTAAGATATATATTTACTGAGTACTATCAGATTTTACTCGTTAGTTGGGGGCAGGTAAAATATCTGACCCTCATAAACTTTTATAACAATATTCCCAGCAACAATCTAGAAAGCCAGATCGATAGTCTTATGTCGAGTGTTAATGTTATCAAGACCCAGAAAAAAGACGAGCTGGTGTTGATCTGGTTGGGCGACTTTAATTGCACTATTTGCCCACATGCTTCCAGTGGCATTTGCGGCCTTGGTAAACATAAGGATGACAACCCAACTCATTTCGTTCACTCAACACTGGGCGATACCTTTAACTACATGCTTTTTCATTTTAATTTGTGTTTTATTAACGAACTTTGCATCCCAAACATTCCCTTCAAACCAACCTTTCACGGGCGGGGATGCAACTCGACCATTGATTTTACTCTTATATCTCCATCCAATGAAGGACTAGCTATCGCCTGGGAAACACTCAACGTTTTCTTCAGTGATCACTACCCAATAGCCTTTAATCTTAAAATTAGAAAGACTCATGAGATCCCCGTAGACAAGCTTAAATATCATTCTAATATAAATTTAGCTACAAAAAACGGCTATTCCATAAAATGGGATAGGGTTAACCCCGCCGTTTTTCTACATACTCTAATGGGATCCAGCCAACCTGACATACTTGCCTGTCTGACAGAAAAAGAGGAGTCATCAGTACTCCTGACCCCTTTTTTAAAAATTCAATTTGAACTTAAAAAATTACTAACTAGAGAGCATCAATCTAACCCTAAAAGTGGCCACGGTTGGTTTGACAAAAACTGCACTAAAGCTCTTCAAGCTCTAAAAAGGGCTTTGCATGAAACTATCAAATCACCTGCTGAGATTAGTAAAGCCAGAAAACTGTACAATTTGGCCATAAAAACAAGGAAACAGACTTTAAAGAAAGAGGCTTGGTCGGCTCTAATTGAAGCCTCCAAATCCAAGGACAACTTAGCCTTTTGGAAAGTGGTCAATGCTCCCTATTTACAGAAAAATCAGACAGATATTATCGATATGGCTATTAATGGTGAAATTTGGGTAAATCACTTTAAAAACCTATATGATAAAGAAGAAAACCCCGATTATGGTAACTCCCTGATTGACGGGGTAACCATCCAATCACCCATAATTCTACCAAATACATTCCCGATAGGCATTTCCTTCAATTGTATGGAGATTATAAAAGCAATCAAAGACAGTCCTTCAGGCAAAGCCCCTGGCCCTGACGGAGTCCCGATTGATGTCTACAAAGCAGAAATTGATCTGTGGGCTCCCCTGTTAACAAATGTTTTAAATAATTTTAATCGGCACGGGCTCCCACCATCTTGGTCTGAAGCTATAGTCTTCCCTATTTTTAAAAAAGGAGACAGAAATGACCCCATCTGCTACCGGCCAATTTCACTTTTAGATGCTCTAATGAAGGTAGCAGCACGGGCAATTTTAAACAGAATACAACTTTGGGCAGAGGGAAAAAATGTATTATCTCACTTGCAGTATGGTTTTAGCCCAGGAAAAGGGACTATAGACCAGAGTTTAAATTTGGCCTTAGTTTTATCAAAATACACGCAGGCAAAAAAGGGAAATCTTTTCGTTACATTTGTGGACCTGAGTTCCGCATTTGATTGCGTGAGCCATGAGTTATTATGGTCCATATTATCTGAAATAGGCTTAGATTTTAACATTCTCCAATTTATAAAAACTCTGTATAGTGACGCAGGCGCTAGAGTACGCTATGGAAATAAAGGCGAGTGCTCTGATAAATTTCCTATCAAGAGAGGGGTACGTCAGGGGTGCATTCTAGCCCCCCTCCTCTTTACCCTATACATAAACTCCATTGGCCAATATTTAATGGAATCACAGCATGATTACCCAAAAATCTTGGGAGCTCCGACCCCAATACTCCTTTATGCTGACGATGCCGCCATTATGTCTCGGAACAAGATAGGTCTCCAGAGGGCTGTCTTGAAGTTTGCAACTTATATGAAAGAACGAGGGTTAAAAATTAACATTACAAACACATATACAATGGCCTGTGGCCCTGGAACAAAGAAAGTGCCCTGCTCAATCTTTTTAGATAGCAAGAGGATCGAGACCACAGACCCTTTCTCCTACCTTGGAATACATTTTGATAGGAGGGGAAATTGGCATACAGCTGTAAATGCCAGAAACTTGGCCTTCGTCCGAGCAATTGGCGCCCTTAAACAGTTTTCAGCTAAACTAGGTGGCAGACCAGTGAAAGAGCTGATTGTTCTTTACAAGGCTAAATGCATTTCTACTGCCACCTACGGAGCGGGTCTTTGGGGAATAGAAAATTCACAACTACTACAAAAAACAGAAAATCAGTTTTTGTGTTATCTTTTAGGAGTTTCTAAATCAACATCGACTTTTTTTATACATACCGAACTGGGTATGCTGTACATTTCAGATATTATTAAAATTGCGCCTATACTCTTGTGGCATAAGATTTGTGTTACTCCTGAGACTCAATTGAATAGAGACTTGATTACTGACTGTCTCAAACTCGATGGATTAACCAATATCAAATGGCTCACCTACGTAAGAAACATGATGACTGACCTTGGCCATCCTGAGTTCTTCACAAGGCCTTCTACCATGGAAACGGTTTCCAGGAAGACCCTAAGAGAGTTGGCCTTAAACCACTTAACAACTAACAGATGGAACCTGGAAAAAACAAAAAATACAGTCATCAACTTCCAAAAAATAACCATGCAAGAAGGCCTCCAAAATTATCTGCTAACTCAGCCTACTTGTTACGCCCGAATGCTTCTGACTCGTCTCAGATTTGGGATTTTTTTTCGTATGATTGCTTTCCCTCTCTGCAACTCTTGGTCAAATGAACTCCCACTATGCCCTTGTGATGATACCTCTGCCCAATCTAATATTCATTGTGTTCTTTTTTGTAAATTCTACCAGCTGCCCAGAGGGGCTTTTTTGAAACCACTTTTAAAGTCCTGGGGGATCCGTACTTGTAGACTGGCCATGTTTAGGTTATTACAGCTGGAAAATGAATGTACTATCATTGCAGTAATGAGTTTTTTTAAAGCTGGCTGTTAAGTTTCGGAGCTCTATGTAATTATTTTAATATGCATTTTTTGCAATTTTTCATTAACAGGGGATTGTTCTGATTGACTTTGATTATATAAAAACAAAATCCTCTTAATATTTTTATCTGTATATATATGTATGTACTTTTTAATGTATGTTTTTTAATGTATGCTTTTATGATTTCAGTTTGAAAATCGAATAAAGCTTTCTTGATTGATTGATTGATGAAAGAGTCAATAAGGGAATGCAACCTAGGTAATAACAATTTAGAAAAGTGCAAGTGAAATTCAGCTGTGAACCCGTCTGGGCCAGGAGCTTTATCCTTCTTGAGGGATTGAAGTGCGATAAGCAATTCACAACTAGAGATGGGCAATTCAAGAGCAGAAAGGTCAACAGGAAAATTGGAAGGGGCCTGAATGCTGGAGAAAAAAGCATCAAGAGAATGAGCAGTAGGATGTGTTTCAGAAGAGTAGAGTGTGGAATAGAAATGTGCAAATTGGTCTAAAATGTCAACATCCGTATGCTTTAAAACAGAGTTACTATCGTAGACAGACTCAATGCTTAATTTATTTTGCTTGACTTTTAAATAATTAGCTAGAATCTTCCCCGCTTTGTTCTTACCCCCATAAAATTTTGAACTGGATTTCAACAAATAAAAAGAAGCATCATCGGTGGAATGTTTGTTAAATTGCATCTTGGCTTCTATGAGAGTAGTCAAACTTTCCTGCGAATGGGAAGTATAGAAAGAATGATCTAGTTGTTTAATCTTAAAAAGAAGATCGCTGTTATGTTTACGAGCATTGTTACGTTTACTAGCCACAAAACCAATGATGAAACCCCTGGCAGCCGCCTTGTAAGCGTCCCAAATAATGTGCTTAGGCAAGGTGGGTGAGTCATTAATGACAAAACATTCTGTGGTGAATTCGACAAAGGAGGCAGTAAATTTGGGATCCAGAAGTAAAGCATTGTTGAAGCGCCATCTTTTTGGCCCAGTAGATTTGGGTAGGATGTCAACGTTAATCAAAACAGGGGCATGATCAGAAAGTAAAATGGGGCCAATGTCAGCATTAGTAAGGGATTGGGACATATGATGAGAAAGGAAAATGTAATCGATGCGTGATTGGGAATGATGAGATGGGGAGTAAAAGGTAAACTCCTTTGAAGTAGGGTTACGGAGACGCCAAGCGTCAATGAGTTTGTGTTGGGATATCGCTTGAGCAAAGAGTTTTTGAGATTTATTAGGGACAAAATATGCTTTGGAGTGTCTATCTAAAAATGGATCAAGGGGTAAATTGCAATCTCCTGCTAAAATAAAATTATCATCAATGTACTCAGAAATACGGGAGGCCATTGTGCGCCAAAAGGCAGGGTCACCGCCGGTGGGGGCGTAAATGTTAAGAAGGGAGATGGGGACGCCCCTCGAGGAAAGTTTGACATACAACCATCTACCCTCAGGATCTGATTCAGAAGCCAAGAGCGAATGAACAAGAGATTTGCGAATTAGTACAGCCACACCATTCCTCTTACCATCACCAGGAGATGAAAACACAGCGCCTACCCAACCTCTTTTGAGCTTAGCAGCTTCAATATCAGACAAATGGGTTTCTTGCAGGAAGGCAATGTCTACATTTAATTTGGCTAGGTAGGAGATAATTTTTTGTCTCTTAATAGGAGAATGGAGACCTTTAACGTTCCAAGAAACAATTCGGACTGTCATTAGGGGATAATAAAAGAGTGATACGGACAAGAACTAAGACAGCAAGAAGTAGGACAGCAAGAATGAGCCTCATGCCAAGTAAAGACAAAGAAGAAAGATAGAATGAAGTAAGAATAATAAAGATGCAGCGCTAACAAAGAAAGAAGAAGTAAAAGAAGAAGCAGAAAAGCCATGCTAGTAGAAAGAAGCCAAGACAGTATTAGGAATGTTAAAAAAGTACAATGGAGTACGAAGAGATTGGTAAGTAAGGGCCAAGGGGGAATAAAATGTGTAAGGAGAAAGAAGCACAACCAGGGGAGCCAATATACGTAACTATGCCTACTGAGATAGGACATGTGAAGAAAGAAGAAAAAATGCACAGAAAGAAAAAAAAGAAGTGCAGAAAGAAGCAACAGAAGTCGTCAAAGACGAAGAAAAGTGCAGGAAGAAGGATAACGTGCAGAAAGAACAAAAAGAAGAGCAGAAACAAGCCTTGTTGCAAAATTATCCTGTACCCTCAACTTTTTCAGACGGATACTGGTGGTAACTGAGTCTGACTAACCAGTCCTAGAGCCAGTGCTATGTTAAAAGACACTTAGAATACATTGAAAACACCTACATACACTAGGGAACATTATGCGTTGGGGTCCCCCTGTGATTAGCATGACCTCCTCTGTAAGCCCCTAGTATATAATAGGGCAGGGGGATTAAAACTACCTCTTAAAACAGGCCACAGGGCGTTTTTGCACACGTTAACTCAGGCCCCGTCCCCTCCCTTCACCACTGTGTAAACACGCCCTGTGTCCGTTTTTAGTTGGGAGATTAAGTTCATTTGAATCCTGAGGGTCCCTAGGGTCCAACTAGCCCACTAGGTACCTCCAGTAAGTGCCACAGAGCTGCGTTGCAGAGAGGTGTAAAAAGTGGCACGGCCTGGACCACCTCTCTGCAATGCAGCTCAGTGGCGCTTACTGGAAGCACTTGGTGGGCTAGTTAGCCCCCAGGGGCCCTCAGTATTGAAGGAAAATTATATCCCCAATTTAAAACGTGCCACAGTGCGTGTTTGCACACGTCACCTCAGGCCCCGTCCCCTCCCTTCACCACTGTGTAAACGCGCCCTGTGGCTGTTCTAAGTTGAGAGATTAAGTCCCCTTGAATCCTAAGGGTCCCTAGGGTCAAACTAGACCACTAGTTACCTCCAGTAAGCGCCACAGAGCTGTGTTGCAGAGAGGTGTAAAAAGGGGCTTGGCCTCAGAACACCTGTCTGCAGTGCAGCTCCCTGGTGCATACTGGAGATGCCTGTTGGGCTAGTTGGCCCTCAGGGACCCTCAGGGACCCTAAGTATTGAAGAGGAATTAATTCTCCAACTTACAACTCGCCAGGGGGCGCGTTTGCAGAGTGCTGCAAGGAGGGGGCATGGCCTCCGGCACGATGCCAGTCTTTTATTTATTTTAATTTTTTAAGAAGGGGGGCTGTGTGGTTCCCCTTCTTATTCTAATTTATTGGCCCTGATGACCCCATCCCCAAGGGCCTGTCTCCTAATTATATTTTTTTGACCCCAATCCCCAGGGCCGGCCACTGTTTTTTATTATTTAAAAAAAAAATATATTTATGGACACACCTAGGACATGCTGGACAAACCGTACATACCTATCACCATGACGATTTGCGTGATATTCATTAAAAGGTGACTATGCATACAATGAATCCACGTGGAATGTATTTACACCACTAGTGAAGCTCTGACATGTCTGATGCCCTACCGTGCCTAATCCCAGTAGACACCCTTGTCGTTTATTTATACAAACATGGGTAGCTATTGACGGGCACATTTAATACACATGCACACCAAGCCATTCAAAGGGGATTCGACAAAAATTCGACCAAAACTATGCAAGAAACCCCCCTCACGGTTAATAAAACACACATCCACTGCAGGATGTGTAATACTTTTTATTTTACTCTCTGGAAAGGGGACGAACATCACTTGAGAGTCACAGCGCGCTCCTGGCAGAGCCCAATGCTGTGTTACACCCACCATTGACTGCTGAGTGCCACACACCTCTGTGTTGTATTCCACTAGCTAGTGCATATGCTATGACACTCTCTAGCCCATGTGCACTGTAACACCACCCCGTGAATATGTCATGCCACACTTGTCTTTGCACGGGTTATATTGCCCCATCTAACGTGCCTTCCTTGATGCCTATGTTATAACGCACAGTGCTATGCCATACATATTACAATCTGGGATCCATATCTTTGTCACAGTGCATATGCAACGTTACACTCCACAGCACATATTTTATATTACAACTTTAGAGACTAGTTAGGTTACACAACACTGCCCTGTGCATATTACACTCCAAGGCGCATATCGCATAGCACGCGCTAGTGCCTGTGCTATCTTGCGCTCTCCAATGAATCTGTCATTGCGCACAATGTATTGCATATTATATTTCACGCCCGGTTCATCTTATATCACACTTTTTGGTGCCTAGTTTATACCATACACTATATCTAGTTTTCATTTTCAATCGTGCTCTCAGGACTATGTTCTATATAACACTGTGTTCACCTACCCTTTTCACGGGCATTACATTTTGCGATAGGGGGTGGAGGGTCAGGGGGTGTTTCTGCCAAGTGAGCCCGGAGTCACAGTCACAAATGTCCTCTTCTTCCTGAATAAAAGTGAGATTATGCTGCATACTTGTTCATATTTTAAGTAGTTCGCACAGACACACGTTTTAAAAACAATAAAGTTCCTAATACCCGCCTTCTCTGAACAGTTAGCTTGCTGCCCCATCCCCCTCCTCCCTATCCTCTGTTGTGTGAATCCATGGACTGGCCTCCTCCCTCCTGCCATGCATGGTCTGATGTGCTGCCACTGCCCTCAATTTAGTATGATGTACCAGTCCACTCCTTCTGCCCTCCATTGCCCAATTCTATGCCCCATCATTGACCTCCTGCTTAAACTCTGTGCTTAGCTTGCTGCCCCTATTCTCCTTCCCCCTGCCCTCCTATGTCTTTGTGTATGCCCCTGCTCCATCCTTTTTGCCCACCATGTTCCATGGACCTGCCACTCCTATCTACTCTGAGTGTTCTGTTGAGCTGCCACTCCCCTCCCACCTGCCTAGCATTGTCAGATGACTGTAACCTGTCCCTGCCACCTCCACCCTGCCTCTCCACATGCCATGCCCCTATCCTCTTCCTCCTGTCTTACATGGTCCATTGTACTGCCACACCCTTCTGCCCTCCTTTGTCTGTTGTGCTGCAACTGCTCCTCCTGCCTGCCCCGAGCGGTCTGTTGTGAGGCCCCTTCCCCTGAACTTTCTTGTCTGTGCACAGGTCCTGACCCTCCCTTCTATCCTCCATCGTCCTTTGTGCATGCCCCTGCACCCTCCTTCTTGCCCATCATAGCCATTGTGCTACCACTAACCCTCCCACTTGCCATGCATGGTCTTCTGTGCTGCCATGGCCCCTCCCACCTTCCCTGTATGGTCAGTTAGCTGCCCCTGGACCCCTCCCACCTTCCCTCCATGGTCTGTGTGTATGCCATCACTGTCTCACTGTTGCTCTTCATGGTGTATCTTGCTTCTAGTGCCCATCCTGCCTGACCTCCATTGCTATCTTGCTGCTCCTGACCTGCCCCCTTGCCCCCAGCCCTCTGTTTACATGTGCAGACCCCTACTCCCTCCCTCCTGGCTTGTCTGTTCCATTGTAATGCCCCTGATCCATCCCTCCTGCCCTTTATGGTCTGTTATGCTGCTGCTTTCTCTCCTGTCTGTCCATTATGGTCCTGCCTCTTGCCCCTCTGTTCTCTGTTGTCCATGTGCATGGTCCTGTCCCCTCCCTCTTGCTTTCTATGGATTGTTGTGCTGCACTCCTGTCCCGCATGTCCTGTGTGGTGTATTGTGCTGCTGCAAACCCTGATGCCTGCCCTGCAGGGTCAGTTTGGTGCACCTCTCCATGTCCCTCCTGTCCTCTGTTATCCAAGTCCATGTCCCTACCCCATTTCCTTCCATGATCCAATGTACCATACTTGCGAACATTTTCAACTTGGTAAGAGGGAGATTTTGAAAAAAAACTGGGGTATTGATTTTCCCCTTTGAGTTACATTGAAAAAGAGGAGATTGTAGACAGGAGACAGATAAAATAAAGCCCATTTGAGCTTAAAAACATTGGACGTTTCCTGGCTGAATCTGGTCTGTCGGCATGTATGGTTGTACTACCATTGCCTCTTCCTTCTGCCCACAATGGTCTATTACATTGCCACAGCCTCTCTTGCAAGTCCTGTATTGTTGGTTTGTTGCCCCTGCCCCCCTTTCCACTGCCCTCCATAGTCTGTTGTGCTGCCACGGCCCTTCCTGCCTGCTCAGTGTGGTTAAATTGTTGCCTTTGCACCCTCCTACCTGCCTTTAATTTTCAGAGTCCGTGCCCCTGGCCTCTGCCTCTCAACAATATCCTAATTTAATTTAATTTAATTTAATTTAATTTAATTGTGGGTTTATATAGCACTAGAATCAACTCCCGGAGGAGTATCTCCGTGCTTCGACCGCTGGGGAACCCGTCCTGGCTCACCCTGAGAGATGGACCCTAATGGGTATCTCTAAGGTGCGACCATGCATCCCCGGCGGTCTGGGGGGGCCGTTGTGAAGATGAGGCAAGCTAATGCCCAGAGTTGCCGAGTGTGGTCCCTGACTGGAGTAGGCACCGAGGTGAGAATTATCAAGCCCGCTGACCCTGGTCCACGACCCTGCCGCGTCGGGAATCGAACCCTGGTCCCGGGCCGTCCTCTGCTTATGGGTCTGCCGCCTCTAACCAGTGAGCCACACCTCTAATGAACAACTAGATTGCTAACATTCTATATTTATTACAAAAGTGTGGAACGCCTGACGTCATCTTGATGTAATCAAAACTGTAATACCTAGAGCATTTCCTTTAGAAATTACATATATGAGAGGGTTTTATTGGCATCAAAATTATGGTTAGTGCTCAAAAAGACTAAAATAGGGACATATTTTCTGAGTTTTCAAATAGCGAGAAAGCACTTTTAAATTATTTGTTACCTTTATGTTTTTTATCCAGTTGACCACTTGATTAAATGTTGCACTTAGGGGAGAGGATGTGGTGTTACTTCCAGAACTGCAGACTTTGCAACTGGGGAACCAGGTTGGAGTTTCTGCTTCAGCTCGACATTCTGTGATTCTGGTCAAATCACTTAGTCTCCCCATGTCTACAACCAAAATGAATTTGTTCTTGTGTGATGTAAACAATGCTCATGTAAAGCACTCCAATACCTGACAAGTCTGCACTATATAACACTGCAAAAACACAAAATAATAAGTGTTTTGCACACTTCTGTCATTGGGCTATATTTGGGCTACATCTGGGTGATTTTTGGCTACATTTGGGCTCTTTTGTCTCCGGTGGCCATCTTGGGAGATTTATTTGTTATGAAGTTTCCTAATTTCCTCATGTACTGCAGTCTCCTCAGTAGGAAATGCTTTCAGTTTTTTACTTGGATTCCATCATGAAGGTATTCAGATATGTCACACATTTGCCATAAATTCTGAATGTTAGCACTCTAGTTGCTCATTAGATCACTGTGGTAAAACTACTGTTCACCATGGAAGTCTGCTCCTGGTATTAAAAGTGCATGTTTCAGTCTGCATGTCAGAATTTTTTAATGAAATAGAAGAGGATTTGAGAAGTCACTCAAAATGTGCCCTCATTTTCTTTCTTCAGCATTAATCATAATTTCTATGGCAAAATGAACCCCCTCATTGTGTTCCTTTTTAAATTAAATGTTTTAAGTGTTACCAGTTTATTCCAATCAAGATGGCTTCAGGTGTGCCATACTTTTGTCATAATGAAGACAGTAAGCGCTCTAGTTGTTTTTAAGAACACTCTGGGACATTCTGTCATTGGGCTATACTTGGGCTACATCTAGGTGATATTTGGGCTACATTTGGGCTCTTTTGTCTCTGGTGGCCATCTTGGCAGACTTATTTGTTATGAAGTTTCCTAATTTCCTCATTTACTGCAGTCTCCTCAGTAGGAAATACTTTCAGTTTTTTACTTTGATTCCAAAGGCATTCAGATGTGTCACACATTTGTCATAAATTTAGAATGTTAGCACTCTTTTTGCTCATTAGATCACTGTAGTAAAGCTACTACTCACCAGGGAAAACTGCTGCTGGTATTGAAAGTGCATGTTTCGGTCTGCATGTCAGAATTTTTTAATGAAATAGAAGAGGATTTGAGAAGTCACTCAAAATGTGCCCTAATTTTTCTTTCTGCAGCACTAATCATACTTTTTATGGAAAAATGAACCCCCTCATTTTGTTCCTTTTTAAATTAAATGTTTTAAGAGTTACCACTTTAATCCAAGCAAGATGGCTTCAGGTGTGCCATACGTTTATCATAAGTAGGACTGTTAGCGCTCTAGTTGTTCTTTGGAACACTCTGGGAAGCTGCAGTAGAACACAAAGGAATCAACTGACAGTCTCTGCCCTTGTTGGATGTACATGTTTTACTGAGAATGTCAGACTTCATTCTCACATGACTGAGAAAGATAATGTGAATTTACAGAAAATAAGCTCTCAGTTTAGCTTATAGATCACCTTCCAAACCTCTGTGGGAAAAGCATGAGAAAATATTTTTCTCTCAATCATGATATCCCAGCAGAAGGCTTTTTCACATGGTGAAATCACCTTAGAACATACCACAATTCCTAAAATGAGTATGGTACCATCAACAAATGATTTATATTGTAACTAAAGTCTTAAAACCTTCTATTAACTGCAATGCTTTTTAATGAGGTGCTATCATGTATATTGGTACCAAGATGGCTGCCAACACTTCTTGGATGAAGTGCTGACAGCCAATCAGATCTCAGGATGAGATGTGTGGTTAAGCTCCGCCCACATATATATATGACTTTACTTGATTTTCTCAGGAACTACTGAACAGATTGACACCAGACCTGCAAAAGGCACATCCCTGACCTTAGGACTACCTCTCTGCCAAATTTCAAGTAATTCTGTTCAGCCGTTCGGGCTGTACCTTGGACTAAAGGTCCCTATGGAAAATTGCATGGGGAAAATGCGTTTTGGGACACCCCTTTTTTCTCAGCCCCCGCTTGACGAATCCCCACGAGACTTTCAGGGTAGGAGCGGAGCGCCCCACCTATTTTGAAAATTTCACGAGGATTCGTCAACCGGCGCCAAAGTTATTCCAAATAGAATGTTGCGGATTTCCTATGGAAACACGGTCCTAACTATAACTATCTACTGGCGACCGCCAGTAGATAATATATATATATATATTGAGAGCAGACTTGAGTAACTGTAATACGGGACAGAATTGCCCGTCATTAAGGGGTTCTGTTAACATTTGTAAGCCATGAGGCCGAAGGCTGAGTAGTTTATAAATGTCACCTGAATCCAATGATGGCATCATAGGAGCATTCTATATGTTACTTGTTTTATATATATTATATTTAAAGCTTTATTAATTGATTTTAGTACTCTTTAGGAAGATTTAAAGCATTTGAGAGTCATGGGACTGCAGGTACGTCTGTCTGTGTTTTAAGAAATGTGTGTTTTTGTTGGAGATAATTTGCTAGTATTTCAAATGTGTTTTATGCAACTGTGTATAGTATTAGATTTTAATTGCAAAGCACATTGTAATGAAAATAAAATCATTTTGAAATGTTTTCGTTTGTAATATATTGGCACTATTCAGTAGGTTAATCAAGACATACAGAAAGAAAACAAAGGACAATGCAGGACAGTTACTTTTTGCTGACAGAGTTCTGGATTTCTTTTTCTTTTCACACTCTGGGGAGGATTCGATGTTAAGGCATCAAGGGAGAGATTGTCAGGTGCGCTGGTTAAACTTCTCAAAGCTGCACTTACATTTGTAAACGTTTTTACCAACACTGAAAAAAGAATGAAAAAGGTTCAACTACCTTCATTTGTGTAGGGAAGCTAAATATCCTGTAAATGAGTAGAGTTCAGCACTGCAAATTACAAGTTTCTATCACTGGCAAACATTAAATATGATGACTTTCTAATTTATTATATTTATCTATGGAGATGAATAACAGAGCACTGAGGCCCAGAACTCAAATTTTGAGCTAGTGGATACTCTGTATAGGCACTATGGAGCCCATTAGGATGGCGTGCGGACCACCCTAGCGGTGCTGGGACCAGCCGCCAGTGGTGCGGCGGTAAAGTACATTGCCAGCATTGTGAGAACCGCCCGCCACAATGCTGGGAATGCACTGTGTGCATTGTCATGCACAAGGTGACAGGCACTGCGAGGTGCCTGCCACCATATCCATGACCATGCAGGGCGGTACCATAGGTACCCTCCATGTGCACGCCCCACCCTCCCTACCCTGGGGGCCCGCAACGGGTCCCTGACAGCAATCCCCGCATGCCTTTCCATGGCAGCATTGCCACCACTGAAAGGCACGTCCCTGCCTGCATCCAAATATGGATGGCGGTGTCATGCAGACACCGCCACCATATTGAGCACCTTTTCTGCCCGGTCGACTAGTCGACCAGCAGAAAACCGGCGGACGGTCTTTCCATCCGCCGGGGTCCCCCCCGCCATACTAATATGGCGGGGGGAAATGGATGGCGGGCAGGGAAGGATGTAGGGCGGACCTCCACCACCAAGCGGGCGGTGGCGATCCGCCCTACATCCTAATGGACCCCTCTATAAAGTGAGCACTTCTTCTGGTTTGATTTTATAACTTGTGACTATTCTTAATTAAAAAAGTTATTTTATACCTATCCACATCGAATGGTGTTTGTTGGTGTGCAGCATCCAGTCATCTGGGAGCACAGTGAATACAAACATATCCCTGTACAGCATGCTTCCTCCAGCTGCCTAAAACAAAGGGACTGTCCATGAATGTGTGTCATTCCACCTCGAATGAAGGACGAGGGCGAAACAGGGAAATAAAAGGGAACTCGCTGTAAAAACAAAAAATCTGAAACCAACGGGAAATGCAAACCACTGCAGGACTGCGTAACCCCACACCAGTGCACAGTCAAAAAGTGCAAATATTTTCCAGTGTAATGACTGGAAAATGCACTCTCACAAAAGTGCAAGGACAATAATTTAGAAATTATGGTCAGAATAATATAATTCCAAACATTGTGTGGGCAAGTTAAAATACTATTTTTTTTTCATTTTTTATTGGTCCCATCAAACGAGGGAGCGAACGCGTTCCTTTCTAAAATGTCACACTAAGAAGAAACAATTACAAACACGCACACTTTATTGCAATTGGAATAGTAGAAAAGACTGGTGAAACTATACCTCGAATAATTAGTTAACACCACTGAGTTTAAATGGCCATTTTTTGTTGTGGTTGAAGATTATCGAAAAGACTGATATGTGTTTTAATGGACTGGAATAATAAAGGACCCAGGCGGACTACATTACAAGACATGCCTAATATAATTTTTCTGTCACCTACATCAACTCCAAATAGAACCCCAAAACGCATCCCACCCCTTTCCGTGCAGCCAGGCTAGCACCTTCCTCCTTCCCCGAGGGTGAGTGGGGTAAGCTCCTCTTATGGGAGTGGTGCTTTGTACCTGGGACTGGGGTTCTTTACCAGCCAGGTAAGGTCTGGTGTGTGGCGCCAGCTTGTTTCATGTAAAGAGAAGGCCTCCGGCCTGGGCAGGCTGTGCACTGCATGGGTGTTTATTTCCATGCAAGTCTGTTTATCTGCGCCTCTTAATGCGTGTCATGTGTGCTTATGCTTATTTGCGTGTGTCGGTTAGTGCGTGTCTTTTAGAGTGCGTGAACATGTAAGGCAGCGTTCATGGGAGCTGTGTACGTTTCTCTGTGTCTATTAACCAGTGTTTATTTGTATTTTTTTCTGCGAGCCATTTCTCATGTGTTGTATGGGAACATATTCAGTGTTTAGGTGTGTTTGTTTCAACGGATAAGTGAGAAAGCGTGTGTCAGTGCATACGTTTACGTGTGTCCGTTCTTGTGTATGAAAGTTTGTTTCTGTGCGCTTGAGCGTGCACTTGTAGCCGATATTCGAGTGCGTATGCCCGAGTAACCCAGTGTGTGCGTGTGGCCCGAGATGCTTGTGAATCTTTCCGTGAGCTAGGGTTTGGGTTTGCGTCTGTGATTGTGTTTCTGTGTGTCCAAGAGTATGTGTGTGCATATTTGAATTTTTTTCCACAAATGCCCATTTACGTTGTGTAGAAAGTAGATACCACCTAGCACACAGCACACACCGGTAAATTAGATGGGACCAGCAAATTAATATGGCCCCCTTTAAAAGGCCAAGAGGGGATATTAGCTGTCAAAACCAAATTTTCCTTACCGCCTGGGCCTTTTAAGCAGCAGCGATGACTCTTCAGTGGCTGCGCCCCCCCCCCTCCCCTCCAATAAAGAAACAAGCGACTACACAAGTAAACGGATGTTCTCTCCAAATAATGCAGGTTCGCATTAACCATCAAATAGGGTTAACCCTAATAAGGGAAAAGTGCTAATTTCAGATGGGCTTTTCAAGGCGCACTGCACAATTTAACCACAAGGCGCCTGTGGGATGGAGCCGAGAAGACCCATCGACTTTAGTAGAAAAAAGGCTCTAATAATTCCCCGCAGGACCCGGGGAGCGAAGAGGTTAAACTCACTTAGCATATGAACAACTTTATAGCCGATTTCCATTGGGAACAAATGAAAAGGCAGCGCAAGAGAGCTTTCCCTGTTATCATTGTAACCTGATTATTCCAAGATGGATTACAGATGCTCACCTCATGCATTCATACTGGAGGAACGTGTAACCCATGCAGTGTTTGCCATCTCCGCTCCCCCCGTTGCAGCGGCAGCATGGTACTGACCAGACACCTACCTCTGGTGTCACCGGTGGTCCACTGGGCCTCCCCATCCTACTGCTTCTGCAGCCAGCACAGACAGACCAGGGTGTAACTTGTCACCAGATGCTGCAAACACGTGCACTGCTCTAGCCATGCCTGTTGTGGCAGTGCACACTGAATGGCTTGCGTTTCCCATCCGTACACTGCAGAGGGTTTGCGTTTTCCTCTTCATGCACTCCTTCTGGGATGTATTTTCTTGTCCAGGGATTATCGCGGGCTTTGATTTTCCCACTGTTGTGCGGTAGCAGTTTCCCGGCCATGTTCTGTTGCAGGGACGCATCACTGCAGCCACTACTATGAGAGGGCAGCTTCGAAGCACTGCCCGGTAAATTAACATCTCCAGACTCCCTCACTGCTCTATAATTGCACTGTTACGTATCTGTGCTTTCCCTCCCACTGGCTACTCGGGCACTGCATTTTCATTCTTTTGCTACGTTCCGAATCAGCGATCTACTGCACAATCAATCAATCAATCAATCAATCAAGGGTTTGTAAAGCGCACTACTCACCCGTAAGGTCTCAAGGAGCTGGAGGGGCAGTTCCGGATCAGACACAGCATCGATTTATTCGAAGAGCCAGGTCTTGAGGACCTTCCTAAAGGTTTGCAGGGTTGGGGAGCGTCTGGTGTGCACGGGGAGTTCGTTCCAGGTCTTGGCTGCAATGTAGGAGAAGGCTCTCCCACCGGTTTTGCCAGGGCGAGGTCAGCGGAGCGGAGGTTCCTTTTGGGTACGTGGAAGGAGACTCTCTCGTTGAGGTATTTGGGTCCGATGTTGTTGAGGGATTTGTAGGCGTGGGTCAGGAGTTTGAAGGTGACCCTCTTCTCGACAGGGAGCCAGTGGAGCTCTCGCAGGTGTTGGGACATGTGTTTGTGGCATGGAGTCCCCAGGATGAGTCTGGCGGCAGTGTTCTGGATCGTCTGGAGTCTGTGTAGTAGACCTCTGTTGATTTCGGCGTATGAGGCGTTGCCGTAGTCCAATCTGCTGGTTATGAGTGCTTGGGTGACGGTCTTTCTGCAGTCGGGGGGGAATCCATTTGAGGGTCTTGTGGAGAATGTGCAGGCAGTTGTAATTGGTAGATGCGACGGAGTTGATCTGGCGATTCATGGAGAGGGAGGAGTTGAGGATGATGCCGAGGTTCCGTGTGTGGTCCGCAGGGATGAGTGGATTCCCAGGGGCTGAGGGCCACCAGGTGGTTTCCCAGGCGGATGAGCAGGGTCCGAGGATGAGGACCTCAGTCTATTCTGAGTTGAGCTTCAGACAGCTGTGCTTCATCCAGGCTGCCACATTCTTCATTCCTTCCTGGAAGCGGAGTCTGGTGTCTTCGGGTTTCGTCGTGAGAGAGTAAATGAGTTGGGTGTCATCGGCATAGGATATAATGGTGAGCCCATGCTGTCTTACGATGGGGGCGAGGGGGGCCATGTAGATGTTGAAGAGCGGGTCATTTCCATTTTCCTGATCGTGAACTGTTGTGGGACGATTTGCACTACTTTTCCTATACTCCCAGAAGTCGAAGTAGAAAGCAATGACAGCGTGTCAGGTGAAAGCCCCGGGGAGGTGGCGGTCTCCGGGGCTGTGGGGGCCCCATGGGCCTCCGCAAATTCATTTTAGCATTGCCCCCGGGACCTGGCCCACCCGGGGGCCTCGTTATATTCTATTGGGGGAACCCGGGCTTCATTTTTTTTAAATGTGCGGCCGGATTTGCGGCCCCAACATGAATTCTGCCGTTTAAATAAAAAAACAACATCCTTGTGGGATTCCCTGAGCAGGCCTAGGGGGTCAGGGTGTTTCTACCCTGCCCCCTTTTCTCCTTTTTTAACCTCTTTCTCACTGTTTTCTTGTGACTCAGTTCTACCGAGTCACAAGATGGCTGCCAACACTTCCTGGTTTGGAGTGTTGGCAGCCAATCAGAGTGAAGCTCATGCCCAGGAGGGTTCGCGAACCCTCCTCGGTGCTCAGATATCGATATTTTTTCTTTTTTTAATTTCTCAGGAACTACTGAACTGATTTACACCAATTTAAAAAAAGGTCTCTTTCTGAACCAAGGGCTACCTTTTTGCCAAAATTGTTGTAATTTCGTTCAGCAGTTCGAGCTGTAGCCTGTTCCAATTTTTTCTGTGGAAATTAACATGGGGAAAACGTGTTTTTGGACCCCCCTTTTTTCTCGGCCCCCGCTTGATGAATCACCCCAAAGCTTTCAAGACAGGAGCTGACCTGAGCGGGCCATTAGTTTTAAAAAGTTTGCGAAGATTCATCAAACGGCGCCAAAGTTAATGGAAAAAGAAAAAACACTATTTGAATAGAAACTAAGCACAACTATAACTACCTACTGGCGACCGCCAGTAGGTAATATATATCACTGAAAAAACCATAGGTTTCAGGGGCGTTATAGTTAGCTGGACTTTTCACTCGTACAAAACCATTGAAATTCCCCCCGTTATAGTTAGTTCAGCTAACTATAACTCGCGCGCCCGCAATGCACTGCTGATGACGTCACATATTACATCACTCATGACATGGTCAGTGACATCACTCATGACATCCCCCGGGGCCGGCCTTTGTTTTTTATTATTTAAAAAAAATATATATTTATAGAAACACCTAGGACATGCTGGACAAACCGTATGTACCTATCACCATGACGATTTGCGTGATATTCATTAAAAGGCGACTATGCATAGAATGAATCCACGTGGAATGTATTTACACCGCTAGTGAAGCTCTGACGTGTCTGACGACCCACCGTGCCTAATCCCGGCGTCCCCGCCAGTGGGTACTCTCCAAGTAGACACCCTTGTTGTTTATTTATACAAACATGGATAGCTATTGACGGGCACATTTAATATACACGCACACCAAGCCATTCAAAGGGGATTCAACAAAAATTCGACCAAACTATGCAAGAAACCCCCCTCACAGTTAATAAAATACACATCCACCACCGGATGTGTAATACGTTTTATTTTACTCTCTGGAAAGGAGATGAATCTCACTTGAGAGTCACAGCGTGCTCCGGGCTAAGCCCAATGCTGTGTTACACCCACCAGTGCCCGCCGAGTGCCTCACACCTCTGTGTTGTATTCCACCAGCTAGTGCATATGCTATGACACTCTCTAGCCCATGTGCACTGTAACACCACCCCGTGAATATGTCATGCCACACTTGCCTTTGCACAGGTTATATTACCCCATCTAACGTGCCTTCCTCGATGCCTATGTTATAACGCACAGCGCAATGCCATACATATTACAATCTGGGATCCATATCTTTGTCACAGTGCATATGCAACCTTACACTCCCCAGCACATATTTTATATTACAACTTTAGAGACTAGTTAGGTTACACAACACTGCCCTGTGCATATTACACTCCAAGGCGCATATCGCATAGCACACGCTAGTGCCTGTGCTATCTCGCGCTCTCCAATGAATCTGTCATTGCGCACAATGTATTGCATATTATATTTCACGCCCGGTTCATCTTATATCACACTTTTTGGTGCCTAGTTTATACCATATACTATATCTAGTTTTCATTTTCAATCGTGCTCTCAGGACTATGTTCTATATAACACTGCATCCACCTACCCTTTTCACGTGCATTACATTTTGCGATGGGGGGTGGAGGGTCAGGGGCTGTTTCTGCCAAGTGAGCCCGGAGTCACAGTCACAAACGTCCTCTTCTTCCTGAATGAAAGTGAGATTATGCTGCATACTTGTTCATATTTTAAGTAGTTCGCACAGACACACATTTTAAAAACAATAAAGTTCCTAATACCCACCTTCTCTGAACAGTTAGCTTGCTGCCCCATCCACCTCCTCCCTATCCTCTGTTGTCTGAATCCATGGACTAGCCTCCTCCCTCCTGCCATGCATGGTCTGATGTGCTGCCACTGCCCTCCATTTAGCATGATGTACCAGTCCACTCCACCTGCCCTCCATTGCCCAATTATATGGCCCATCATTGACCTCCTGCTTAGCCTCTGTGCTTAGCTTGCCGCCCCTATTCTCCTTCCCCCTGCCCTCCGATGTCTTTGTGCATGCCCCTGCTCCATCCTTTTTGCCCACCATGTACCATGTACCTGCCACTCCCCTGCCTAGCATTGTCAGATGACTGTAATTGTCCCTGCCACCTCCACCCTGCCTGTCCACATGCCATGCCCCTATCCCCCATGCCCCTATCCCCGTCCTCCTGTCCTCCAATGTCCATTTTACTGCCACACCCTTCTGCCCTCCCTGGTCTGTTGTGCTGCAACTGCTCCTCCTGCCTACCCCACGTGGTCTGTTGAGAATCCCCTTCCCCTGAACTCTCTTGTCCGTGCCAGGTCCTGACCCTCCCTTCTATCCTCCATGGTCCTTTGTGCATGCCCCTGCACCCTCCTTCCTGCCCATCATAGCCATTGTGCTGCCACTAACCCTCCCGCTTGCCATGCATGGTCTTCTGTGCTGCCATGGCCCCTCCCACCTTCCCTGTGTGGGCAGCTAGCTGCCCCGACCCCCTCCCACCTTCCCTCCATGGTCTGTGTGTATGCCATCATAGTCTCATTGTTGCTCTCCATGGTGTGTCTTGTTTCTAGTGCCCATCCTGCCTGACCTCCATGGTCATCTTGCTGCTCCTGACCTGCCCCCTTGCCCCCAGCCCTCTGTTTCCATGTGCAGACCCCTATTCCCTCCCTCCTGGCTTGTCTGTTCCATTGTAATGCCCCTGATCTGTCCCTCCGCCATTTATGGTCTGTTATGCTGCAGATTTCTCTCCTGTCTGTCCATTATGGTCAGCTAGCTACCATTGCCTCTTTCCCCTCTGTTCTCTGTTGTCCATGTGCATGGTCCTGTCCCCTCCCTATTGCTTTCGCTTTCTATGGATTGTTATGCTGCACTCCCGTCCCGCATGCGCTCTGTGGTGTATTGTGCTGCTGCAAACCCTGATGCTTGCCCTGTAGGGTCAGTTTGGTGCACCTCTCCATGTCCCTCCTGTCCTCTGTTATCCGAGTCCATGTCCCTACCCCAACTCCTCCTGCCTACCACGATCCAATGTACCATACGTGCGAACATTTTGAACTTGGTAAGAGGGAGATTTTGAAAACAACTGGGGTATTGATTTTCCTCTTTGAGTTACATTGAAAAAGAGGAGATTGTAGACAGGAGACAGATCAAATAAAGCCCATTTGAGCTTAAAAACATTGGACGTTTCCTGGCTGAAACGGGTCTGTTGGCATGTATGGTTGTACTACCACTGCCTCTTCCTTCTGCCCACAATGGTCTATTATATTGCCAGAGCCTCTCTTGCCAGTCCTGTATTGTTGGTTTGTTGCCCCTGCCCCCCTTTCCACTGCCCACCATAGTCTGTTGTGCTGCCACTGCCCTTCCTGCCTGCCCAGTGTGGTAAAATTGTTGCCTCTATACTCTCCTACCTGCCTTCAATTTTCAGAGTCCGTGCCCCTGGCCTCTGCCTCTCAACAGTATCCCAATGAACAACTAGATTGCTAACATTCTATATTTATTACAAAAGTGTGGAACGCCTGACGTCATCTTGATGTAATCAAAACTGTAATACCTAGAGTATTTCCTTTAGAAATTACATATATGAGAGGGTCTTATTTGCATCAAAATCATGGTTAGTGCTCTAAAAAACTAAAATGAGGACATATTTTCTGAGTTTTCAAATAGCGACAAAGAACTTTTAAATTATTTGTAATCTTTATATTTTTTTATCCAGTTGACCACTTGATTAAGTGTTGCACCTAGGGGAGAGGATGTGGTGTTAATTCCAGAGCTGCAGACTTTGCAACTGGGGAACCAGGTTGGAGTTTCTGCTTCAGCTCGACATTCTGTGATTCTGGTCAAATCACTTGATCTCCCCATGTCTACAAGCAAAATGAATTTGATCTTGTGTGATGTAACCAATGCTCATGTAAAGCACTCCAATACCTGACAAGTTTGCACTATATAAAACTGCAAATACACAAAAAATTAAGTGTTTTGCACACTTCTGTCATTGGGCTACATGTGGGCTACATCTGGGTGATATTTGTGCTGCATTTGGGCTCTTTTGTCTCTGGTGGCCATCTTGGGAGATTTATTTGTTATGAAGTTTTAAGTGTTACCAGTTTATTCCAATCAAGATGGCTTCAGGTGCGCCATACTTTTGTCATAAGTAAGACAGTAAGCGCTCTAGTTGTTCTTAAGAACACTCTGGGACATTCTGTCATCGGGCTATACTTGGGCTACATCTGGGTGATATTTGGGCTACATTTGGGCTCCTTTGTCTCTGGTGGCCATCTTGGGAGATTTATTTGTTATGAAGTTTCCATTTTTCCTCATTTACTGCAGTCTCCTCAGTAGGAAATACTTTCAGTTTTTTACTTTGGTTCCATCAAGAAGGCATTCAGATGTTTCACACTTTTGCCATAAATTCAGAATGTTAGCACTCTAGTTGCACATTAGATCACTGTAGTAAAGCTACTGCTCACCAGGGAAGTCTGCTGCTGGTATTCAAAGTGCATGTTTCAGTCTGCATGTCAGAATTTTTTTATGAAATAGAAGAGGATTTGAGAAGTCAAAATGTGCCCTAATTTTTCTTTCTGCAGCACTAATCATAATGTCTATGGCAAAAGAGTTACCACTTTATTCCAACCAAGATGGCTTCAGTTGTGCCATACGTTTGTCATAAGTAGGACTGTTAGCGCTCTAATTGTTCTTTAGAACACTCTGGGAAGCTGCAGTAGAACATAAAGGAATCAACTGACAGTCTCTGCCCTTGTTGGATGTACATGTTTTATTGAGAATGTCAGACTTTATTCTCACGTGACTGAGAAAGATAATGTGAATTTACAGAAAATATGCTCTCAGTTTAGCTTATAGATCACCTTACAAACCTCTGTGGGAAAAGCATGAGAAAATAGTTTTCTCTCAAACATGATTCATGATATCACAGCAGAAGGCTTTTTCACATGGTAAAATCTCCTTAGAACACACCACAATACCTAAAATGAGTATGGTACCATCAACAAATGATTTATAATGTAACTAAAGTCTTAAAACCTTCTATTAACTGCAATGCTTTTTAATGAGGTGCTATCATGTATATTGGTCCCAAGATGGCTGCCAACACTTCTTGGATGAAGTGCTGACAGCCAATCAGATCTCACGATGAGATGTGTAGTTAGGCTCCGCCCAGATATATATGTGATTTTACTTTTGATTTTCTCAGGAACTACTGAACAGATTGACACCATATATGCAAAAGGCACATACCTGACCTGAGGACTACCTCTTTGTCAAATTTCAAGTAATTCTGTTCAGCCGTTCGGGCTGTACCTTCGACTAAAGGTCCTATGGGAAAATGCATGGGGAAAACGCGTTTTGGGATCCCCCTTTTTTCTCAGCCCCCGCTTGACGAATCACCCCGAGATTTTCAGGGTAGGAGCTGAGCGGATCGCCCCATTAGTTTTGAATATTTCACGAAGATAAGTCAACCGGCGCCAAAGTTATTTAAAATAGAATTTGCAGAT
This sequence comes from Triturus cristatus, assembly GCF_964204655.1. NCBI lineage: Eukaryota > Metazoa > Chordata > Amphibia > Caudata > Salamandridae > Triturus > Triturus cristatus. The sequence continues at coordinate 342,443,273 of NC_140587.1, read as the reverse complement.
TTCCTATGGGAACTCGGTCCTAACTATAACTATCTACTGGCGACCGCCAGTAGATAATATATATATATATATATATATATATATATATATATATTCACTAAAAAAACCCTAGGTTTCACAGACGTTATAGTTAGGAATTAGCATTTAAAAAACCTTGCAAATTCACAGAAAAAACCATAGGTTTCACACATGTTATAGTTAGCTGGACATTTCTCTCATAAAAAACCATTGAAATTCCCCCGTTATAGTTAGTTCAGCTAACTATAACTCACGCACCCGTAATCCACTGCTGATGACGTCACATAATACATCACTCATGACATGGTCAGTGACATCACTGATGACATCTCAAATGACATCACTGATGTTGAGACACCTTAGGGATGTTCATTCAAGGACTTTTGCTCGACATACTGAAGCAAACCCTTCAGTAAGTCACCCGAGCACATCCGCAGAAGCTCAGCCGAGTACATCTTCGGCAGCTCAGCCGAGCTCTTCCTCTGCAGTGGGAGCATCACCCTCTTCTGCTCCTCTGGAAACGAACCCTCGATTTCAGAGGGTACAAATGAGGTGCTCCAGATGTTATGGTCTAATTGTTCATGAGATCAGTATTTCCTTAATAAACAATAAGATAGACCAGCACATCTGTGGTCCTTGTTAATATTCCCATTCTTTCTTTCCTCTGTCCCTGTATTAACACAACGGCTCTTTTAAGAGCCAATCTTACCTCTCAACTTTTTAAAAAATGTTTTTAATTATTTTATTTTTTACGGTACGCGTATTTATTTATTTATTTATTTTGTTTAAAACAAAACATTTTTTTACACCCTACAAGGTCCTTGAGAGAGTACAACGGAAAAGAGAAAAGCAGATAGAGGAGAAGTGGAAAAAAAGGGAGCATGAAACTAAATGTATGATAAATACAGAAATTACACACTTACCTGACCAACAAAATAACTTATTTATTAATAAAACCATCATATTTATAAAAAAAAAAGCTGCCCCTTTCCTACAAATGCCATTCTTACAGAACTGGACCAACACAATTAAAACCTCTGACAACAATTCCTGTGTGCACACAGACTCATGCTTTGATTCTAGGCACAAAACATTATTCGTCAGTGATACCAGTACACCTTAACATATGGTGAAGACATACTCCATAATATTTTACAAGTTCAAGACAGTTAAATATCTCCCAAACCACAAAATGTAAAACACAACTTTTAAAGAAGAATCACAATTCAATTTTTTATATCAAAATTCACCACATACATCCCCTCTCAAACTTATATCTCACCTTTAAAATTAGTTAGTTGAGAAAGAAATGTGGCACTCAAAAAGCAGATTATCAGAGTCAGAATCTCAGAGCTGTACACCTCTCTCCTCCCACCAGAACCAGTAAATGCCAATGTTTCCCTTACTTTTTTCACACATATACATGTTAATTACAAATCTCAGTGCTTCCAACATTTTTTCAAATGAAATCACACATTTCTATTGGTGGAAAACTGCAACCCCTTTCCAAATGAACTCTTCCCCCAACTTGACTTCTGCCTGCTACCATAGCAACAGCTCATGGAACACTGGTGTGAGCAGAGAGGTCAGAAGTTCAGCACACAATGTTTCTATTCCAAACAGCAAGAGTGCTTCACCTCTCAAACCTAACAGCAAATCCAAATTAATCTTCTGTGGGAACACAATTTTCTGAACCAATACAAAACAGGCTTGTAAAAATCTAAACATACACCCTAGTTTTTAGTGTTGAATGTTCTGAAACAGCCAATGAGTTCTTTTTATGAAAAAAATATCTATGCCTCCATTTTCCAACTGTCTTTCATTTCATATTCCCATTCTACTGAAAGACACCTCCTGAGTACATCCAGATCTCCTTGAAAGATGTTCACAGTGTGGATTGTAGGTCACAGCTATGTCTTCTGGAGTGAAAAGTATGCAGGAAAAAGAGGTATGGTGAGAGACCTTGCTTTGCCAAATGTAGACATTAAATGGATTGGTCAGAGAGGGTTAAAGTGGCACCAATTAATGCCTTTGGTGAAAACCTTTCTACATCTCCCACAGCCTAACCTTATTATTGTGCACTGTGGTGGAAATGACCTAGGCACTTTAACTGGGGTAGGTCTTGAAATGCTTATTAAGGACACCTTTGTGCAACTGATGTCGCTTTTTCCTCAATCTGCCTTTGTATATTCTAACATATGCCAAAGGCAAAAGTGGAACTGATCCAACCAATTTTGTCCGCAGATTGACAAAGCACGAAAGCACGTCAACAAATCTATTTCTGCTTTCCTCAGAGACTATGGTATGGGTTCTATATACCACAACAACTTGCGTTACAACATGCGAGGCATTTTTAGAGGAGACGGTGTACATTTCACTGATGAAGGCAACAGAGTCTTCCTCTTGAACTTTAGACTTTGCATCGGTACTTACTTGTAGGTACCACAAAAAAAACCACTTCATAGACACAACGGCTCTTTTTAGAGCCCCCTAATATCTAAAAACTTAAATTTGATTTTTACTTCTATTTTTTTTATTGTTTTTTTTCTGCCGTGCGCATACGGTAAGCCTACCGTACGTGTACCCCGCGATTTTTTAAAAAAAAATTTAAATGTATTTTTCATACTTTTGGGACCTTCTTGGACCCCCTGACAAACGCTAGGGGGTCTGCAACTCTCTTCGTTGCCCCCTTTTCACGTTCTCATCCTTTCTTTTTCTCAGGCTCAGACTGCGAGAGACAAAATGGCAGCCGACACTTCCTGATTTTGACCGATTCGAATGTTTACAGTCATGTAACCACCAATCAGAATTAAGCTCGCGCACGGCGTCGTGCGCTTACCGTAAGCGTACCGTACGCGCTCGGAGCGCGCTTATAGATATATATATTGATTTAAATGCTATTTTCTCAGGAACTACTGAACAGATTTACACCAGACCTGCATAGGCACATCCCTGACCTGAGGACTACCTCTCTGCCAAATTTCTAGTAATTCTGTTCAGCCGTTCGGGCTGTAGCTTGGACTAAAGGTCCTATGGAAAAATGCATAGAGAAAACGCGTTTTGGGACCCCCCCTTTTTCTCAGCCCCCTCTTGACGAATCCCCCCCAGACTTTCAGGGAAGGAGCGGAGCGGAGCGCCCCACCTATTTTTAAAATTTTGCGAGGATTCGACAATCGGCGCCAAAGTTATTCAAAATAGAATGTTGCGGATTTCCTATGGAAACACGATCCTAACTATAACTATCTACTGGCGACCGCCAGTAGATAATATATATATATATAATTTTTTTAATATATTTTTAGGGTTCCTCAACTGGGGTAGCAATTGTGGTGTATTTGGGGATCTCATGGGGTGATCATGGGGAAAGATCATCTTTTATCACCTCCTGTTGCAAATTCGTGAGTAGGATGGCACATTGGCGGAGATAGGTTGTTTGTGCAGTCAGAGTACCTCCTCATAGCAGAGGGCATTTTCTTCTGCTAAGACACATTTGTGTACTGCTTCATGCCATGATGCCATCGGAGGGGCTGTAGGGGAGTGTCTGGGGAGTGTGAGTGTAGGCTTGGCAAGAAGGAGTTGTAGAGCTGCAAAGCGAGTGTGTACCTTTTGTTGTTTCTTATACTTATATAGGCTTAGGGAGCATACTTCTCATGTGTAACTATCATGTAGCTCTGTGATCTCAAGCAGGGTGGTGTGGACCAAGTGCCAATAACTCTGAAGGGCAGGACAGGACCACATGTAGGTATGTATCAGAGACTCAACAGCATGGGCATTGAACCTGTGCCTCAGGGAAGTAAGGGTTTAATTGAGACGGGGTTAAGAATGCGCTATGGAGTAGAAATAACTATATATTCTTAAAACAGGAATTGCGGGAGACCAGTCGAGGAATTTCTAGCACCCATTCCCATTCCCTGTCATGTATCGCCCTTTCAAACTCATCTCCTCATTTTTGGCGCTGTGCCGCTGAGGGAGGTGACTGCCAGTTTACGGATGGTTTTATAGAGCCAGGTGATAAAGTGGCAGCAATGCTTAATTTGTAAAAAAAAAATAAGTGCCAGGACTCTTGTCAGGAGGCCAGATCAGTTCGAACCACACATTGCCCCACCATATTGTCAATAATAGTAACAACTCAACTACTAACCATCACACTCTTACAATAGTTCTGGCAGCCACATTTTGCACCACTTGCAGTTGCTGAATAAGACATTTGGGCAATCTGAGGTACAAACTGTTGACATAGTCTAGTTTTGATGTCACCAGGGCTTGTACCACATTCTTTCTGCTGTCTAGTGATAGCAGTGGCAGGGATTTTTTTAGCATGTGGAGTGTGCCAAAACAGGCATCTGTTAAAGTTTGGATCTGTGAACGCATGGAGAGAGTATTGTCGATGACAATACCTAGGTTTTTAACTTTCTCTTTAGCTGAAGGTGGAGTTGACAAGTCTTTTGGCCACCAAGTGCTCCAGTTATACATTTCAGGTTGTCCAAAGAATATTACTTTTGTTTTATCTGAGTTACACTTCAACTGATTTATCTTGAGCCAAGTGAATACCTTTGTGAGTCAGGACCTAATATTTGCTCCGTCAAAGTCAGTTCCTTTGTCACAGATAAAAATCAGCTGTGTGTCATTCACGTATGAGAAACATTTTAGCACCTTCTTCTTCTACCAAAGGAGCAAGGGGTGATAGATATTAAATAGAGTGGGACTGAGGATAGAGCCCTGGGGAACACCCACATTAATAGCAGATATGGGAAATGAAAAAGGGGGTAGCCAGCTGTGATCTCTTTTCCAGGAAGGAGGACATCCAGGTTAAGGCGGTCCCATCCAATGCAATGTTCAATAATTTACCGAGAAGCCTCTTCTGTGGGACCATGTCAAAGGCCACTGACAAATCGAGTAGCATCAGAACTGCATTTCCTTCTTGGTCTAGCTTACCCATGATAAATTCTCTGTCACCTCCGACAAAGCAGACTCCGTACTATAGTTAGACCTAAAGCCTGATTGTAAATCATTAAGTAGCTTCTGGTCTTCAATATGCTTTATGAGAGCTCTATCTACATGTTTCTCCAATAATTTAGAGAAGGCGGGAAGTAGGGAGATCAGCCTGTAGTTGGCAGGATCGTTATGATCGCCATTTGCTTTTTTAAAAAGGGGTAGGATCTTTCCCTGCTTCCATATGTGCGGCATATTGCTAGAAGAAAGGGCTAGATTAAATAGCTTGTTAGCTGTAGGATTGATGATAGGTGCTAGTAAATTTAGTATATTCGCTGGGCAAGAGTCAGTTGTAGAACATGACTTTATGCTGTGGAGAAGAGTGAGTGACTCCTCTAATTGTATCTCAAGGAAAGATAGTAACGTAGGGAGCTCCTGCAAGATAAACTTTCTATTTACAGAGTGATAAAAGGTCAGCTCTTCCTCAGAGATGTTATCAAAGGCTTGTTGAATTAAAGTGATTGTTGCCGATGCCATTAACCTGTTGCAGGGATCATGGCCCAATCCACAGGAGTGAAGAGAAGTTTCCCACACTCCCCAGGCCAGGGCCCGATATACTTACATACTATATATCTAGGAACTGACCAGAGGAGATGTGGGGAGAGACTGCGTAGGTTTGACTATGTCTGAATCCCCCAGCCAGTTCCCTATAGGCAAGTCAACAGTGGAAGTAGGCGGAAGAGAACCTGTGGGGAATACAACAGAACAACTTTAGCTGAATGCCCTCCCACCTGAAACATACAAGGTAAACTCAGTTCCTGCTCTATAAAGGTAGACAATCTCTTACCAACTGGACATCTCTGAAAGCAGTACAGTAACAGCTAGAAGTCGCAATGTGGCGAATGCTAGATAGTCTTCCAAGGCTGGAGTCAATAATGTAAATAAAATCTTTACAGGAATCTTGTCACTCACAAAAAAAATGGAAGAGAGTCACAGGGTCTCACAAGTAAAAGTTAAAGATCAGGCTGTTGGAAGCATTCAGTGCTGTTAAACACACACTCCCTATCTGTCAACTTTTGTAGGAAGTCTAGTGTGCACAACACAAACTTCAAATAATGTATCTAGCTCAGAAAATAAAGACGCGTACCTCGCGCTTGTAGGCAAACAATGATTCCAGTTCAAACACAATGTATCCAGCCCAGAAAATAAAGACGCGTAGCTCGTGCCAGTAAATAAACAATGTATAGGGTGCAAAAACGCTAACGCGTACCACGCGTTTACAAATAAAGAACTATGTAGCCAACCTACACTGCAAACTCGTATCGTGCATCTGAGGAAACAAAAATATCTAATGAATAAAGAAAATTCAAACGCGCATTGCGCGTACGGGAATTCAATGTCTGCAGGGAGGGCAGGTCTTTTACGCACCGCGTTCTCAAGGCAGGAAAGGTATTTCAAACATAGAAAGATCAGAACACGTCACGTAATGATAGAAATTTAACGGACTGTGTGCGAAAGGAGCACACTAGCATACAAAATACAAAAATATCTAACCTAACGTCTAACTGTCCGTGTCATCGGGTTAGTAGTCAGGCGTGGGCTTCTTGGTGTCTATCTGAAGGTCGAGATGCAAATAGGTTCTAAAACAGACTCTAATGAAAGTTATAACTAGAAAAAGGCACACCGTTCCTAAGAGCTCAGCAAACAGTTAGGGAACAAGGAAGTTGAGTGGCGGAGCAGGGGGGGGCGTGGAGTCAGGTTCAGGAATTCAAAAGAAAGGCACCTGTTCCCTTGATTGGTTTGCTTTTAAAGGTAGGGAGCATGTTCAAACTCCGCCTCCACAATATGTAAGGGACTCTCTATAAAGTGTCTTACTCTTTATAAAACAGGCACCTGAGCAACCTAGGATTGCCAGCTAACTGTACAAGAAGCCAGAGGTCTAACAGTGATCTTGCTATTTTGCGCTTTCTGCCTAGACCATTCTGATGGAGAGTGGTCCTTCCTCCTTACCAGCTTTGGGGGAAGTGAATGATTTGACTATGCTGAAAATTTCTTTACTCTTATTTTGGGCTGATACGATCTTAGTCTGGAAGAAGTTTTTCTTAGCCACCCTCACTTGTGTATTGCGAGCTTTTAAGGTGTCTTTGTAGGTTTTTCTATCTTCAGGCAGATCATTTTTTTGCCATTTCCTTTCCAATCTTCTACAGTTCTTTTTGCTAGTTCTAAGGGATTCATTGAACCACGGCGATGGGGGGGCCGTCCTCTTAGAGGAGCCGGTTGCCGCGGGTGCAGTGACATCAATGTTTGCTCAGAGCCAGAAATCTAGTAAGAGGACAACCCTCTCAGGATTGCCAGTTAGCTCCGGGGAAGACCGGTCGAGGGCATCTACTAAAGCGGGGATAGATATTTTGTGAAAATCCCTGTAGTTGAAGTCCCTCTTAATTGCATTTGGTAAGGGATCTGTACCTCAATTGGGAATTTTAAAAATAAGAAGGCACTGGTGGACTTGCCGGTAGATCAAAGTTGTGAAATATTTGGTTGAAGGTATGGCCTTTGTCGTGGGTGGAAGCAGAAGTCGATGGGATAAGATTACAGGCCTGCATCGTATCCAACAAGGAAATAGCTATGGGGTCATATTCTTTAGCAATATGTATATTAAAATCTCCCAAAATTAGGAAATTGTTATATTTTAGGGCCAATGAGGTGGAGGCTATGATAAGTGTGGTGATGAAATTACTGAGTGCACCTGGAGGTCTATATTATGTATTTAATTATGTTACCAAATTAATTACATTGGTATATTCCACATGGTCCACTGTGAATAAAAATGAGGGAGGTAAGTAATTTGTAAGTCACCATTTCTGTATTAATTAAAACTAGAGTAGAGAGAGTTTCAACTCCATGCCGCTTAGTTTATACTTTAAAAGTGGCTGTACGTTGAATTCATATAGTTCTGGCTTCTGATGCTTGAGCGGTCAGAAAGAACTTTGACTGGTGTTTAGCTCAGGCTGAATCTTTAAGGATGCTCATGCACGTGGCATCTTCATGGCAAAAGTGGCAGAGATACATAGGCGTAGCAATTCATTTATGTTGGCAGCTTACAACACCCAAATCTGTCATTGTATTGTTTGAGCAATTCTACTTTACTTTTTGCAAGAGGGAACATTTATCAGATACTCTCATAACAGGATTCTCTCAATTGTTACCATGGAACGCTGGGATTTGCAGTGTATATGTTGGATTCACTATCAGAACATTTCTCCCGAATAAATTAAATGAGTCTGGAAATGAACGATGATGCTATATAATTATTGTGAACTCCCTACAGTAAACCAGGACTATGTAGTTCCAATTTTAAACCATGTAAAATTCCTGTTCACTTGGAAAGTTTTGGGTGTAACAATTCACTTAGGTGGGATATATGCATAATTACGTCCCATTATTCAGAGGTCACCTGAACTTTCAATACTGAAAAAACATTAGATTTGTCGACTGTGAGAGGAAGGATGAATTAGTATTTCCACGGTGGAGCCTACTTTTTGTTAATCCCATTATAGTCTGTAAAAAGGTGCAAAATTCCTGATAATCTATTCAAGATCGCCACCCCTTGTACTTGGTAGAACCAATTAAAGAAAGCTCCACTAAGTCCTGATTATAAGTGCAGGGCTATATTCCTATCCCTATGCAAACAGATGTTGACTGACATTTTCAGGATTCTTTGCTTGGAGAAAGTGACCACAAGGGAAGCTGACATCTAACGTTGGATTTATGGTCCTCTCACGGGCGTCCTAGCTAGTTTTTCTAATATGTGACATATTACATATGTAGAGGTTCACATAAACAACTTTTCTAGTGATGCAAATGGTAAATACATTATGAATAATGTAGGTTTTCCAAAGCCTTGATGGTCAGAAAATCTGGATTTTATTAAAGACATGGAGGCTGAATGCTGACACTCAGCTTAGAATGAGTACGCATGGCTGCCAGAGAGGAAGGAAGAGCTGACAGACAAGCACCTAACATGGAGGCCAGAATGGCCTAAAAGGAATCAGAGTGTGAAAATTAAGTTAAATACAAGGTAGAAGGTCATAAAGTAATGCCTCCAAAGAAAAAGATGTATTTTTAATGTGGAGTTTCCTTTCCATATGAAGGTACATGTCCAACTATTTGACAGATATACAAAGGGTGAAGGAAAGAGAATCATTGTGTAATTTTTTGTAAAGCAAGTGAAATATCAAGTGTATGATGTCAAGAAAACAAAATGGAAGAAAGATCAAGTTGCTCATGTTGATAAAATCAAAAGGCAGAAATTTCCAGAGACGTTCCAACTATGCCCACAAGACTAAACGTCAACATCACTTGAGGCAAGTAGAAACTGAACAATGTCGACAAGTGAGAGTTCTAAATTAATTTGGACACTGAAAGTGAATGGATGCTCCTTACTTGAGGTCCTTTCTGAATTGGTGCAGTGTTGCTCTTCGTCGGAGGTGGAGGGGGACTTTGTTCCAGGTCTTGGCTGTGAGGTAGGTAGCTGGGTGCCATCCTTACCCAACACACTGGACATCCCAATGACACAAGGTACATTGTAGCTTATGCTAACCAAAGTTTGTCTTCGATAGAACATGCCTATTTACAACCTGAAAAAGAAAACCTTGCTGTGGTGTAGGCTTGTGAACATTTTCATGTGTTCCTATATGGAATGCATTTCACAGTTATCACTGACCACCAAGCATTGCTCACCATTGTTGGCAATCCTAAAGCCAAGACACCCGGTCGCAATGAGAAGTGGGGGTTGCGATTACATTGGTATGAATGTGCATCACCCAGGAAAGTATCAAAACCCTGCTGACTAATTCTCACATGTACTAATACAGTGTCCTGGCACTACTTCTAAAACAAATGATGCTTATATTAATTTCATCATGACATCTAATTTTAGCACAAATCATTGCTGCCACGAGGACTGACAGAGATTGTTTAATAGTCATTAGTTCATTATCATTCATGGGGAAAACATACTCTAGCTCTTTGTAGTGAGCTTGAATACCAGAAATTCAAAAATGTGCAGGAGGAGCTTTCCGATAACCCAGAAGGTATAATCATATGAGGGATGAGAATTGACATAGCGGAGAGTCTGAGACAACAAGTTATTGAACTGGCCCATGAGGGACATCATGCAGCTGTTGCTTCTAAATGAGCTCTACAGGACCAAGTGTGGTTCCATGGTCTTGATGAAAGAGTTGAAAAAGAGTTAATGCATGTCATTTGTGCAACTGCTTGTCATCAAAGACAACCCAATATCCATTAAACATGTCTGATCTTCCAAAACATGCATGGGAGAAGATTTCAAATGATTTCTTTGGACCACTTGACAATGGACCTCATCTAGTAGTAATTGTTGATGAGTATTCCTGTTTTCCTCTTGTGGAAGATTTGTCGTCAACTACTCATGACAGAGTCATTGAGAGATTAGAAAGTGTTTGTGCGACAGGGTGTGTTCCTTTCATTTTGAAATCTGACAACCGCCCTCCTATCAAGAGTCGAGAATTTAAAGATTTTTTTCACTCAAAGTCATAGTCGAAACAAGCTTTTTTCGGTATATAAAAGTATATCCATAAAAGCATTCTACATAATAAAAAAGAATTTGTCAAGAATTTTATAGCAATCAAAAGTTATTTCATCGAAATACATTCTCCAATGACCTAGTTTCCCCCGTGATAATTTAAAAAAAAAATAAATACAAATTTTCAATAATAATATAAAGACACCATAGCAATCAATTAATTTTTCGTAGGGCACATAAAAAACTACAAAATCCTAAAAAATACAGGATATGTTTAAGAGGCTAAAGATTTTATAAACTATTCAGTTTCATAAATGGGTGATTCCAAATGTAAGCGCTCCTTCCTTCGCTTGATGGCAAGTCGAGTGAAGGCAATTGCCGCATTACAAACCGAAACATGTTCTAGATTACAAATAAAATAAAAAGCGGTTTTATAGGAGTATAGTCTATTGGAAATAAAGTGGACGTAAAATTAATTTCCTTAAGTCCCTATAAAAATTACAAAATAATACAAAGTGCAGTGTGCTTTGGGCAGATTTACCATCTCACGGGCACATTGGAAGGCTTATGCTCCATTTTCCCATCTTTGGGAATGCTATCTGATAATGCAGCGTTCTCAGCCTTAATCTGGTTAAGTAAAATCTATATTACGTATTTCTAATAAAATTGAGATAAGGCTGAGTGCCCAGTGATAAAGGCCCTTCACAGTATAATCTAACATTTGATTTAGTATGCAACACAGCTTCCCTTGTTGTTTCCCTGGATCTAAGGAGTCTAATTTTCAGCTCCCCCTTACTTAAATTCTCAATGCTCATTTGGTCTCTAAAATCAGGTTTCACATCACACTCAGTAAGGAGACCATGGATATATTTTAACCATGGTATTTTCTTTGAGTGATCATGAGTTAGACAGTCATGTATTTCCCTAATGAAGTGAGTTTCTTCCTTTGTCCAAATTCGATACCATAAACTTATAGCAGATTTGCTAATCAGGTCACTTAAAAAGGAGACATCTGTATCGCTATGGACAATGTAGGTAGACATGGAATTAGGGACTGATAACACTCTTCGTAAACATTTCTTTTCCAATGTTTGTAATATGGAGGTATCTGCCATCCCCCATAAAGCTCCACCATAGCATACCCCTGATATACATTTGCTCCCGTATAATTTTAAAATCTCTCGCACTGGCTTGTTGGGTATTTTTTGTGAAAATCTGAAAATAGCCTCACTTGTCCTTAAAAATTTCAATTTACTTAAGTTAATATGTGCATTCCAGGTACCTTTACAGTTAAAAAGTAATCCTAAATAAGAAAAAGTTGAAGTCCTTTCGATTGGTACGCCATCGATGAAGTGGGTTCTGCCTTTAGTTTTACTTTTCCCACATGTCATAACCAGGGTCTTGGACATATTGATCGCTAGGTCTTTATCAGTAATAAACTTTGTAAAATTGTTGATCAGGAGTTGAAGGCCGTTAGCAGTCCTGGAGATCAGGACTGCGTCATCAGCATATAATAAAACAGGTGCTGCACGTTTACCAACAAAAGGGGCATCAGCCTTTAGACCCTGCAATAAAAAATCAACTCCATTGATGTATAATGAAAATAAAAGTGGAGCAAGGACAAAACCTTGTCTGATCCCTCGGGTAATTCTAAAGTGCGTTGTGCATTCCCCATTCTGTCCATATCGTATCTTTGATGTTAAACGGACATAAATTTGTGACAAAAGACTAATAATGTTATGTGAGGCACCCATCTCTTCCAGCGTTTGCCATAGCATGGTATGGTTTACTAGATCGAACGCGCTGGAGAGGTCAACAAAGCAAAGTTGGAGTGTACCCGCCTTAGCGAGGGTATATTTCCCTATGAGAAAGTCTAAGTTAATACACTCTTCAACCATACCGATTCCCCTTCTGAAGCCATATTGTGCTTCAATTGGAATATTTCCATCCTTGACCCAACATTCCAATCTGGCAAGCAGAATTCTGCCCATGAGTTTAAATGTGGAGTCAAGGAGGGAAATCGGACGGTAACATTTAGCACTAGCTCTATTACCTTTTTTGAATATCGGGACGATCACACTTTCAACTCAGGTTGCGGGCAACACCCCATCAATAACAGCATTAAAAAAATGTCTATCGGGACCCCGTCCGGGCCAGCAGCCTTCCCACTTGCATTATCCTGTAAGGCAATTCCAATGTCATCTGCAGTAATAGTATCGATTTTGCTAATTTTTAATAAGATGATATTGCCATCATTATCCTTTTTATTGCAACATTTGGTGGGATTAAAAATTTCCTCAAAATGTAGTAGCCAATCTTCTGGTGTTACTACAGTGTCAACCCTTGCCGAGGAAGCATCTTTAAACTGTGGTTGATCTATAGTTTTCCAGAAAAGAGTGGAGTTTTTAGTCTTGGCTGCCTGGACCAGATTGTCCCATTCAATCTCTATTTTCCTTGCATTTAAAGCTTGTTTATAGCAATTTCTAAGGTTTCTAATTTTTTCCCCATTTCTGGGTTTAACTTTCAATGCTTCATTCAAATCTCTACTCAGTTTAGAGCATTCTTGGTTAAACCATTGTGGGCAATAATCGTTTTTCTTTTTATGGTTCTTGTTTTTTAATCTCAGATCCATATCTATGCCTATAGAAATATTATTCAAAGCAGTAACAACCTCAATATTATTGGAGGATCCGTCTAGACAGATTTCTATATCCTGATTATTACTTGCAATTAGGTTTTCTATAAAATTAACAGGATTAACACCAGACCATTTGATCGAAATCCTGTTTTCTCCTTGGGTTCTTATATCGGCTGCCGAAACACATATTTTTTCAATAGAATATTTCTTACTCATCTAAATGTCAAGCATCAGAAAAGCCCACCACTCTGGCCACAGGCGAATGCTGTGGTCGAGAGAATTATGAGCACCCTCAAGAAGACTGTTTAGCATGCTGTTCTGGAAAAGCTTGAAAAATCAGTTCTTTAGTCTACAGTTTGTGTAGACAGGTCAAATCCCCATTCTATCACAGGTGAAAGCCCTGCCCCCTTAGTGTTTGGGTGAACCATAGGAACCAAATTAACACAGAGGACTGCTGAAAGATCTATTGAATTTGAAAAGTTTCACACCACTGATTAGTCTCACAAATGCAAAATGAAGACACCGCTGAGCTTGGAGCACTGTGTTCGATGGAGGAGACCAAGTTAACATCATGCAGAAATAGAAACGCAAGTCTGATGCCCCCCGTGATGCTGACGCTCTGAGGGCTGTGACTAGCATAGGACACATGATGATTGCTCACCCTTTTCGAAATTCCATTACGTGAGATACTTCACATTTTCAGCATCTGCCTCGACATTTGCCAGCTATGACCGTTTTTTGCAGTCGAAAACGGGAAATTGGCCTATTTGCGACAGCAAATTCGGTCTGCACTATGTACAAATCCTATTTTGTGAGTCACTAACCTATTATCGACTTGAAAAAAAGGGTTCACGACTCGCTACTTGGAAGGGGCATGCAACGGGCGTCATTTCCTAATAGCAAGTCCCAATGGTATGCACCACTTCAAGTAGGTGGTAAGCCACTCCCAAATTGGAAGGGGTCCCAGGGGGGCCCTTCCCCTTTGTGAATGGATGCAAAATTATTTTTTAAGAGCAGGTAGTGGTACTGCTGTACTAGTGTCTGTGTCACCAGGTCCAGTCATGGACACTTCTTTATCTCCGCAACCTAACAAGACCAGATCTGGGTGATTAATTTGAGCACCAAAAGGACTTATTGAAGCATTGCGATTTATAGATGTATTATCTGATTTTTTGATTTAACAAAGGGGGAGATGTAGTGTCTTGTGAGTTAGAGATGATGGGACGCTTTTGGTTCCTGGCAGACTCCATAGAACAGTTGGGTAAGTGCATGGGTTTGGGTGACATTATTCATGATGTAGAATGTTCAGTTTATGGTTGCACACTGAGGAATAAAGACATTTAATATCAAACTCCATGTGTAGTGTGATGATTTGCATGTACCTGGGCAGGGGAGGACGTTACATTGAGCAGGTTCCAAGTTGCTATGGCTTGCTCAGCACAAGTCCCAAAGTATAAATATGTTTGGTTAGAACAAATAATTAATACCCTTGACATATGGGAAGTTTTCTCACTGACTTAGGGGTCATTGAGTGGTTTCTGTGCTAAAGGACTGTAATCCAATGCACTATAAAATGGCGGTGCTGTGGCCGTTGGGCCGCAAGATCAAAGGTTTAAAAGGAAGAGGCCTCTCCTGGTGCAAACCTTGCACTTCCCCTCATTTCAAAAGGGTCAGAAAACTGCACGTTAGTTAGAAGATGCATCTTCCATTGTGAGAAAGCTGTTTATTGATTGGGGTGGATTGTCCCCAGCAGTGCAATAAAGACACTATCTTGTCACTTCCAGTCAATGGTTTCAGTACTTTAAACCTAATCTCAACTCATGGTAGCTTGGAGCTGGCAGACAGGCTTAACTTAACAAAAATGTGTAAAGCTTTAGAAGTAACAAAACAATAAAAAAAGCAAAAACACCTCACAAGATAGCTCCCACTACAATGTATTAAAAATAGAGCAGCATTTTATGGAAATGAGAAAGGTATGGGGACCCAGAGACAGCATTTTAAAGATTTGAGTGAAACCTGCACCGAGAAGCGCAAAGCACCAAGCTTGTGGTTTCTTGGAAACAAGCTCTTTACCCACCTAGTTCAACTTAGTTTGCAAGTGGTATAAAATTAATAATAAGATTAGTAATAATAATACATTTATTTGAAAAAAGCTCACAGTGATGAGGATAGGACTGGTGGTTCATCCACGTCAAAAGATTTACCTTCAGGCTCCCATTTTTCTGAATAACAAACAAAAAAGAAATTGGGCAAGACAGGATATTTCAACCAAAAAGCACTGCACTTAATTGTCTGCGGCCCTGCAGTAGCTTCAAACTTGAAGGAATGTTTTCTTACATTCCAGGCAGCTCTCTCTCTCAGAGATTCCTTGCAGTAATTTTTGCAAGGTAAAGTCACCTTGTGATTGGTGACCATCCCTTAGCAATTCAAACCAAAGGTCTTGCAGTGTCCTTGTGCATGATTTAACACAGTGTTGCACAATTTTTGCTCTACTAATGTGCTTAACAACAAACGCAGTCCAAGGTTAGTATCTTGTTTGCTCTCTGCTGTTCTTCAGCGTTCCACAAACTAGGCATTAGGCATCCTTACCTGCCTTACAACGGTAATCCTCCAAGAATCACTTGCTCTCTACCACATGCTGTGAGAGGTGCTCGTCTAAATAAAGGGAGCTGGGAATATACCATCTGCTGGGTGTTGGAGCTAATGGTCCAAGAGAAATGAAGTGTCAAGAGGGATTCTTCAATGCAACTGCCAGAAAAAAATAAATTAGGCGTTTTGCAAAAACTGCATAAGGTTCAGGCAGGCAATATAACAATTTGCTTAGACTATGAAGGGCGCCTAGGACAAAACTCTAAAAATATTATTATGATTGATGTTTTGTAAAGCACACAGCTACTGCATTGGGTGTCCTGACATTAGGCCTTCACAAGGTACGTTTTCAGAGCGATGGAATCATTTATTCAAAAAGCCAGGTTTTCAGTTGATTTCAAAAGATGGAGAGAGACTGACAGGATCTCAGTGACTGTGGCTTTGTGTTCCAAAGTTTGGATCCTTGGTAGGAGAGTGTGGAGTCTCCTTGATGTGTTGTTTTAACTCTAGGAACTGAAGAAAGGTTGGAGTTGCTAGATAGAGGGGAGGGATGAGGGATGCATCGTGAGACTGTCGTGTAGTTCCTACTAATCCGTATGATCTGCACATTGTTTGGACAACATAAACTAAGGGCTTGGCACATAGACTGGTTCCTGACACACCCACAGGATATGTTGGCCTACAGACCAGCTAGCTCACAGTGCCACTGTAAGCCCTCATAACTTACCAGGAATTGAACAGTTTCTTGCAACTACTGAACATTTCAACCCTGAACACTCAGATTGTGAAAAAAGTACAGAATTTTTCGATCAGTCACTCATGCTTGCGTTCTCTCAAAAAAGTATACAGAATACACAGTGGGACTTTTTCAATATTATTGAACCAACTTTATTTTTGTATAAAATACATGTGCTGCAATGATTAGGAGATAGAAGCAAATAAAGGAGATTACAAGCACCAGAAGAGTAAACAGTAGCTACCTTACTACCATAGTGCTGATGCAATGAATATCTGCACGCATATATGCAAAGTGGTAATCTACTTTACTCCTACAATGTGGACCCTATGCAAATGTGTGCAAACGTTCTCTGCTGAAATGTTATTTTCTAGGACAATCTAAGGAATAGGCAGCCTCTCTACCTGGGCCTAACTCAGAAATATACCAAGACCAGGTGACTGAGATACTTAGAGCCTGTGTTTGAACATATTTTGTGCATGTAGCATAATGTTTCAAAATGAATTCTTCTTTCCAGAGGCAGCCAATGGTGATCATGCAAAAACTTAGCTGTGTAGGTGAATTTTGGTGGCTTTTGAGGTAGTCTCATGGCAGCGTTTTGGACCAGCTGCAGTCACTTGATAGCACCCTTATCAACACCCAGATACAGAATGTTTCCGTAATCCATTCGGGAGAGGATCAACACCTGAATCACTGTTCTTTATGCTGGAGAGGGAAGGGAGCTGAGATTCTTTCTCAGCCAGCTGAGCATTTCAAAGCACAAATCTGATACCTTGCGGTCATTGAGAGCTTGCTATCTATCTAGATGCCCTCATTCTTGACAGCTGGTTTTGGAGTGGGGCAAGTCCCAAGAATCTTTGACCATAGGTGAGGGCCGCACATCTGGGATTGGTTGCCTACCACCAAGTTATCAGTCTTATCATTGTTCAATGTGAGGTGGTTAGCATTAATCGAGGCAAGCACTTTTGACAGGCAGGAATTTAAGACACCTGCATTCTGGTTTTTCTGGGAAGTCAGAGAGATGATGATTTTGGTGTTGTTGGCCTAGGAGAAGAAAGTCAGATCAAAGCTCTCTGCAATGTCAGCTAGACTGTGTACATAGACATTAAACATAGTTGGGCTGAGGTTGAGCCCTCAGATAATCCACATGATAATAGATAGATCTGTGAGTAGTGCTGTTTCTTTTTTTTTCTGTCCTCATATGCCTTCATCCACCTTAAACCAACCGCCTGTTCATAGCCTTACTTAACGACCTGGGATAACTTAGGCTTTTTAGATGGAAACTCTCGGTGCCTTCAGCCTATAAGGGTATATTATTAGACCGGAAAGTTATTTCCCCGCAGAGAAAGAAGGGGAAAGGAAGTTGGATTCACTCAACTAGGTCCTTCAGAACCTGATGGACACTATTGATAGCCTGAAAAAGCCTAGATATGGTCCAGAGAGTATCCAAAAGGCATAATCATAGGACCCCAAAAAAAAAAAAAAGGTCATTTCCATTGGAGCAACAAATCCCAAAATGTGAGTTTTTTCTGTTGCAAGCTCTAAACAGGTCCATCTTGGATACTTCACACAGTGAGGTCAGCCAATCTGAATGTTTGGGGGGGACTGGATCTATCCAATGTTTGCAGATTTGCGTCCTGGCCAATAATATTGAATAAAATAAAAGAGATCTAGCTGGACCTACAATGTGACTATTGAGGACAAAAATGATCAAAGCCAGATCCAAATCAATTGGTACTTTCAAGATACTCTCGAGTGTCTTCCGCACTTCTTCCCAGAAAGGAACAATGAAGGGACAGTCCTTGAACATATGTATATCTGATGCTTCAGCCAGCCCGCACCTATTGCATGTGACTTGGGTCCCTTTCATAAATTTTGAACAGATGATTCTGTTTCAGCCCGTCAGGTTTACCTAGACTGAAGAGAGTTCTAAACGAGTCCTGCCATAGAAGATCACATTGTGCATTTGGAATCTGTTCCCTCCATAACTCGTCTGGAAGCCTGAATTCCCCATCCACTGCCTCTTCAATAGCCCAATACCATAATGAAACCTCCCTCTTTCCAGGTGGCCTCTTGACTAGCTGTTCCAGGCTACTGCCCCTACCAAAAGATGTTTTCTGTCTTAACTGGGATTGTATCCAGCTTTGTAGCTGAATATACTTAAATCTTGAAAGACCGTGCCTACCGTCTTTCTTAGATCTTCCCAAGAAACAAATGTATCCTCAATAATCAGGTCTCCCCATACTTTTAAACCAGCTTCTCTTAGTGGTGTCGCCAGCCTATCCTGGAGGCAAACCGGCGAGCCTGGGGAGTCCCAAAGTGGGGCTAAATTAAAAAAATAATTAAGACCCACCATATTTCTTAATCTGGCTCATGTTTTTTGCTATTGCCTTGAGGACCTTGAGTTTGACCTTTGTAAAAAAAAATGTGGTCCCCAAATTTAAACATGAAGCCTTCTTCTGCTAGACCAGCACCTCTTAGCATAGCCTGGAACATGTCTCCACCCCCTGTGCTTACCGGCGTTTTCAATACCATATGGGAGTGTGAAAGTTGGAAGGCCCAGGCATAGTACTGAAGGTCAGGTAGCGCAAGTCCTCCTTTCTCTGTCCTTCTCCTTAATTTCTTCCAGGCTATCCTGGTCGATCTATATCTCCAGATGAAGGAGTTTATGTCTTGCTGAAATGTATCTATCAAAGATTTGTCAAAATGCAGAGGGATAGTGTTAAAGAGAAACGTGATCTTCAGTAGAATTGTCATTTTGACCAGATTGACCCTCCGCAAGATGGATAAGGGGAGATGGGCCCATGACTTCATCTGTTTCCGACACTCCCTAAGGACTCACACTAAATTTGTTTCTGCGATTTTCTCTACATCTTGCACAATTCTGACACCCAAGTACCGCATGCCGGAGCTAACTTGAAGTTGGGTTTCTCTAATGTTCCAGGTCATTATCTCTGTCTTCCCAGCGTTGATTTTGTACCCAGAAACCAGTCCGAATTCCTCCACCAATTTTATACCTGCTGGAAAAGCTGTATCCAAGTCTGCAAAAAGTATCAGGATATCGTCCGCATACAAGGCCACCCTTCTCTCCCAAGCCCCATATTTAAAGGAAATGATGTTAGGGCTATCTCTAAGTCTCTGTGCAAAGGGCTCAATATACATGTCAAAGAGCAGGAGAGAGAGGGGGCAGCCCTGTCGCGTTCCCCTAGTTATCTTAAATGCCTCAGTCAGAGTGCCATTCCCCAGCAGCTTGGCTGACGGTGCTTGGTATAACAGCTGAATAGTGTGGTGGAATTTATCGCCCATGTTAAATCTCGCCATGACTTCCAATAGGTAGCCCCAGTTCACCCTGTCGAAAGCCTTAGTGGCATCCAAAGTTAAAGCTGCCAGAGGGAGTGAATAGGTGGAGGCAATATCAATTGCACCGATCAGATCATAAGTAAGGTCTGCTAGTTGTCGCCCTTTCACAAACCCCTTTTGGTCTGGGTGAAGAATGTCATTTACAACCATCCCCAGCCTAGCTGCTAAAATAGAAGAGAACATTTTATAATCTATATTAAGGAGCAATATTGGGCGATATGAGCCACAGCTAGCTGGATTTTTTCCGGGTTTCAAAATCAGGACTACCGTAGCGTCGTCCCAGGAACGAGGTGGGCTGATTCCCTCCAATAGAATCTTATTATAAAGTTGAGTTAATACTGGGATTACGGCCTCCCCCAAAGATCGATATAGTTCAGCTGGTAACCCATCCGGTCCAGCCGATTTACCTCTTTTACAGCCCGCCATGGCCTTCCTCACCTCCTCTTCCTTAATAGCACACTGCAGGTCCATCTGTTGCTTAGAGCTGATAGATGGTAATGCAGTCCCATCCAACCAGAGCTTAACTTTGGCGCTTTCCTCTATACCAGCCTCTTTATAAATATCTTGAAAATAGTCCAAGAAGACCTTGCCAATATCTTTATCTGAGGACAAGGAGGGTGCGTCATCGTTCAACTTAATTTCTTTTATGTGATTTTGGAGCTGATCTGCCTTGATTTTCCAAGCAATTCATTTTCCTGCCCCTTCACCATACTCAAAATGGGCGATCTTGCTTGCCTCCCACCTACGCATAAGCCTTCTCTGAAGCATGCTCTCCAACTCTTCCTTCAGTTGATTGAACTTATCCAGATCTTCTTTCAGGCCAATATCGGCCTGGCTGTTCATTTTAACCTCAACTGCTCTCATTTCAGCTTCCAGAGCTAAAGTCACTTCTCTCTATTTTTTTTTCCTATGGCTTGATATATTGGTAATGCTGCCCCTGAGGAAAGCTTTGACAGTATCCCAGACTATTGTGATATTGGCTGTGCCTATGTTGCTCTCTAAAAATTGTTTAATTTCGTTAAAAAGAAAGCCGTCTCATCCTCTTCGAGCAGTATTGTTCGATCAAATGACCATGCTCTAGTATACTGTGACTGTATACAGTCAATGGTTAATAGGACTCCTGAATGGTCCGAAAGGTGTGAGGGTAGATATTTTATGTCTCTAACTCTATCTCTTAGATTATAGCTGAGCAAAAAGTAGTCGATTCTAGACTTATGTTTGTATTTAAAATTTCTAAACGATACTCCAAGTTGCTCACGTCACCTTTCCCTCCATATGTCACATAGCCCCAACTGAGTCATCGTTGTCTAAAGAGACGTCCTAGCTCTAGAAGGAATTGCTGCTCTACAGTTTGGGGTTTTATCCAATTTGGGGTCCAGGACGATATTAAAATCTCCTGCCCATATCACTGGCTCTCGGAAGTCCAGCAGATGTGAGCCAATGGAGTTTAGACTAGAGGGATAATCTTGATTAGGGCCGTAATATACAACTAAGGTAAAAAGTATGCCCATTAAAATGATCTTCAATATCAGCCATCTACCACTCAGATCTTCCCTATATTGTAATATCTGAGCTCTAGCCTGCTTTTTGAAGATAATCAGCACCCCTCTAATATTAGCAGTCTGATCGGTGCATATGAAAGCGTCCACCCACTTCTGACTTTTTAGTAGTTCTTTTGTCTCTGCCTTAAGAAGGTGAGTCTCCTGGATGACAATGACCTGCGCTGGGGAATCTCTCAAATATTGCAAGATTCTAGCTCTTTGCGCCCTCATGCGCAGGCCATTGACATTCCAGGACAGTATCTGGAGATTTGTCATACTATTCTAAGATTAAAGTTAGATTTAGAAGTAGCGTGTTGCACCCTGGGTGTCCAAAAACAAGAGCTGACACCCCTTCCAGCTTTCCCGCTCTTCCTGCTCTAAAAAATTTCCAGGTTTGTCGGAATTAAGACGAATTAGTTTTTTTTGTTTTTTACCCCCTGTGCTCCCCTTTCCTCTTCCCTTCCCCCTTCCCCCTTAGGGAACCCTTCCCCCATTCCTCTGGTCCGGTGTTCACCAGCTATCGCATCCATAAACTACTCCCCCCCTGCTTCTATTGTGACTGTGAGTTACCCAGCTTATTTCCATTTTCTACCCACTCTTAATTTAGATTTTTTTTATACTTTTACCATTTTTTTTCTCCAAAAAATATTATACATAACCCTTTTTTTAAAATGTTTTTATTTTTTATATTGCTTTCCTGCTTTACCCCTTATTTCTCCTCCCTGAGCTTTAAAACCTAATCTTGCCAAACCATTGACATAGCATGGAGTGTGAAGTAGGGATAGATGGCAAACAGAGGTAGCTCAATTTACCCATACTCATCTACTCTAACATCTCTAGCCTGAACCATTATCAGAACGAAGAAACAAGGATACTTCTAGAGGCTTATGAAACCTCTTTGCTAATTGTATCCAGCAATTCGTCTGCATCTAGGGCTGTCCTAATATTGTGCATTTTGTTATTATGCATAACCTTCAGGAAGGCCGGGAATTTAAGTTGCACTACTGCTCCGACCTTCCTGAAGTTATCCATTCTTCTGCCAAGTTCCCACTGTCTTTCCAGAGTGGCTTTGGAAAGGTCCGAACGAACCTCAAAGGAGAAGTCCCTGCTTCTTCATGACTTTTCCTTCTGGGCCAGATTCAGGATTTTTTCTTTAACAGAATAGGTAAGAAAGTTAATGAGGATCTTCCTGGGCTTTGCCCTATTAGGGTTACGGCGAAATGGGTCCCTATGAATCCTTTGGATGTCTCTTTCTAAGAGCTCTGTTGACTCTTCAAGTAATAGGGCCTCCTTGAGCAAAGCAATCATAAAGGTCTTAATGTCTGTCCCTTCTTTCCCTTAAGGAACATTCATAACCCGCAGGTTGTTTCTGCGAGAGTTGTTTTCCAACGTCTCCATTCTGTCCCGTATAGCAGCTTCGCCACTTTATAAGCTTTGTATTTTCATCTCTGCTGTCCCCAGATTAGTCTTAAGTTCCTCAACAGAGCTCTCTAGGGACTCAGTCCTGGAATTTAGAAGGTCAACCTTTCTCTCTAGGGCTTCGCATACATTCCTTATCTCACTCTGATTATCTGCTGGAACTGCAAAACCCTGTTTTATATCCTCTCTTAATGAGGCAAACAAGGCTTCAATCGAAGCCCCTGAAGAGTGGTTAAGAGCATCCCTTTGATTCTGGGTGACCAACCCTATTCCCTCCACTAACTGTGGTTCAGCCAGCCTCTCCGAGACTGCAATAGGTATAGATATGGGTGTAGCATTCTGGCCGGGAGGAGCCCCCTTAGAATCCATATGGGAGGCCCCAACTCCGACTCCGGAACTAGAGGAGTAAATTTTGGGGTTGCCCCTGGAATCCTCCCCCTGCTTTGTAACAATCAGGATCTCAGGCTGCACCCTAAAAAAGGACCGTAATGAGGGGATAACTTTCACTTTATTATATGCAGAGACAGATTTTTTCCTCCTATCTTGTATGCCCGTTCCCTTGACCTGATCATTTTGAAAGGCTGTACCTTCGTTAGGGTAGACTTCATTTGGGGAGACTATGTTTTTATACTTTGTGTTCATCAAGCCCTGGTTCTCTTCTGATTGTGGCTTTAATATCCTGCAGTCTTTCCTTTAATGCTAATTTTCTTCTGGCCCAAACCGCTCTGCCCGCGTTTTCCTCTTTTTTTTTCTCTTTGCTTATTTGCACTTTCAACCGGGCTGCCTAAACAGTGCGAGAACTCTTTGCCTCCTATTTGCTTGCACTTCTCATCTAGCGCCTCCAAGGAGACCAATGATTCTGCCACTAGCGTGGGGGGTGCCACGCTTTTACCGGCAAAAGTGCTACTTGAAGCGGTAGGAGGAAAAATACTCAGAGCGCATGCTGCCAAAAACTCCTCCGGGGCAGATCCCACTCTCTCCCCAGCACTGCCAGCCACAGCCATCCCGAAGAACTGGCTGATGCTGATACTGCCGCTGCTGACCCAGAGGAGACCGTCGGCCGCTGCTCTGTGACCGCGCCTCAACTCCAGGGCGCCGCCGTACCAGCGCAGAAGGTGGAGCGGGTATGGCGGCTGCGAAACACTGGGAGACTGAACGGAGAGCTTAAAGCACATTCAGCCGGCATGTGCTCTCTCCGTATTCGAGGCTGCAAAAAGAATTTCCCATGGCTTGCAGCGCTGAGCTCAGTCTATGTCAGGTAACATTGCCGTCAGTTTCACGGGGGTAGGGAGAGTTTTCCAGACGTGCGCAAAGCTCAGCTAGCAGGCGCCGTGTTCCCCCGTTGCGTGAGTAGTGCTGTTTTGTATGAACTTGAAGACCGTGGTCCTGAAGAAAGGACTTGAACCATCACACGGTGATGCCACACACAACTATGTCTTCTAATCTTTGCAGCAAGAGGTTATGATTTACTGTGTCACAGGTGACACTTAGGTCCAGTAAAATCAGAGCAGCGATGCTGCCTCTGTTTAACTGCACTTTAAGATTTTCCATCACTCCCAGTAGGGCTGCCACTGAACTGTCCAGCTCTAAAGCCTCATTGGGACTGATGGAGAAGATCATTGGAATCAATAAACACTGTAAGCTGCTTATTTATATGTTTTCCAAGATCTTGTTCAGTGTTGGTATAAGGGAGATAGGTCTATTGTTTGCCCAATTGGGGATGTCTAAATGTAGCTTTTTTTATCAATGGCCTGACTATGGTGTTCTGCCATGCCTTGGGAACATACCCTTTCCTTAGAGAGACACTCAGATGCTGTACTAGGTTTTCCAACACTTGTGGGTCCAGCTTACCCCAAAACAAGCGAGGTAGTGGGTCTAGAGTAGAGTCTGATTTTATGGCATTTAGGCATTCTGGAAATGACGCCAGGTCCAGAGGTGCAAATTTACTCTGCGTGCAGGAAAGTTCAGGACTTCTGGGGTGATCTCCATTAGCCTTCATCTGATGGAGCCCTGATAAGTTCAGGGTCGTGACTTCTTTTGGACCATCCACAGAGCTATCTGAAATGGTGGTGGGGGTGAAAGGGATCAAGGTATCTACTAACTTTTGTGCTATTCTAGAGCTGTATGAGAATTAAAGGAGGCTTGAATATCAGCAGCTTTTTAATGAAAAAGAAGGCCAATTCATCGCATTGGGGTTGTAAAAGGAAAGCTGGGGATGATATCTTAGAGGGGTCTGATAGAATTTTTACAACTTGAAAGAGTGTGCTTAGGCTGTTTTGAACTTTAATGATTATGTCTGTGAAAAAAGAGGCTCTTGAGGTACGGCATTTTTTTTTTATAGCCCTTCAACGTTAGTGTATAAGCTATTTTATCACATCCAGAATGCGATTTTTGCCAAATTCTTTCTAGGTGTTTGCACTTCTTTTTGTCCTTGTGCAGCATTTGGTTAAACCATGGCACTGAGTGCAGTGTTCTGTGATGTGTGACTTGGGTCAAAGGTAGTGCAGCATCAATAGATGATCGGAGACAATTGCCAATGGTAGGCGAGTCAGTTTCCATTGTATGACTTATGTTTGATTCACTAGTATTTAGCCTACAATTCAAGGCTGCCATGTCAATTTTGGAACATTTCCTCAAGGATGTGGATAGCTCATGTTTTTGTTTACTATGTGTGGATGGGGTATCAAAGGAGAACGGTACTGCCAGGTGGTCAGACCACACTAAGGGAATTGGGGAGTCAGTGTGAATGCCCATTACATTTAAAAACAAGGGGTCGAACAGATCTGTAGGAACACTATTAATTAGCTTAATGTCTAAGTTGGAGCAATCTTCCCTCATTAATATCTGGCCAAATATAGAACATAGCCTAAAACACACAACGTAGACCAGTTAATATGATTGTATTATTGATTTCTACATCAGGCATCAAGTGCCTCATTGAGGTTTCAGCTAGCACGAAAGAGAAGCAATCATTGGTTAACGCACCAAAAGCTATAACGTAACAACCATAGCACTGTGTACATCACTACTGCAAAACCTGAATAGTCAATAAAAAACACAGCCAGACTCCAGTGGAGTACCATGTGGGAAGGTATCTCAATAATATGCAATCATTTCAAACAAAGGCCATCAACAAAAACCTCTCCATGTACCTGTATTCCTTGCATGATTCAACACATGAGTCATTACCAAATTGTGAATGGCTTGCTTAACAGCCTTATTTCATACTGCTATTAACTGAAATCATGCTAGTCAATAACAGAGTATGTGAGTCATCACCAAAAAATGCATGACTTGCATAACAGGCATTTGTCATTCTTTTACCAATAAATCCATGTTTCCTTCTGCCCTCTATTGTTTGACCTTTCAAGTTAAGCCATACTGAACTCTTCCAACAAAACTCACTCACTAAGCATGTATACTAATGAGCCACAATACATAGGATTGTTTTCTCTAGCAAAACTACTGCCACTCAATTACACAGTGTACTAGGACAACCAATCAATAGAATAATGCAGATTCTATACTGCATGTTGATAGAACTGTCCGCCTTAAGGTGGTCTTTCTCCGATCTTTTTACTTTTTGCCTCCGCATTTTGCTGAATCCTTTTATTGGCCTTAGGACTCTGAGCACTTTACAAGTGCTAATCTGTGCAAAAGTGCATGTGCTTCTTCCCTAAACATGTGTGTCATTGGTGTATACCTGATTGACATATTTAATTTACTTGAAGGTCCCTTAAAAGGTGACATACTATATACCCAGGTTGTTTAAGTAAAGTGCTACTAGTGGGCTGCAGTACTGATTATGCCTGCTACAAAGTTAGTCTTTCAAACCTATCATACGCCTTCCACTGCAGTGCCTGTGTGTGTGATTACTGCCTCTTCAACTTGGCATTTAGATATACTCGCCAGGACGTAAGCTCCCCTTCTATTAAATATGTCACCCCTTAGGTAGGCCCTAGTAAGCCCTCAGGGCAGGGTGCTATATAGGTAAAAGGTAGGATATGTACTTTTATGTTTGACAAACAGCTTATTTTGTTTTTCACTTCTGCAAGGCCTACTCCTCTTATAGGCTATCATCAGGAATTTCTTAATACACTTTTAAGCTGTAGTTCTTGATCAGAGAGGAGTAGCTTTTTCATGTTTCATATGTTTGGAATGGTAACGATAAATCCTTCCTACAGGTGAAGCTGGATATAACATTACTGTTCCAGAAATGCAATTTTTAGAATGTGAAAACAACAGTTGATGAACAGAATGCAGAACAATGTCATGCATTCACCCCAGTACAGAGATCTGGGCCTAAATCCATCGTTTTTTTGCTCACCATGCCGTTCCAGTTTGAACCCAGCCATATACAAATCAGACTTGACCCTGTGCCTCATGGGCACAGTCCAGCCCAAACTGCCAAGCCAGGTCCTCCCTGGACTAGAAACAAGCAGCCTAGGACTGGCTTCGGGGTTTCACCCCTCTTCAGCCAGGATAGCTTGATTCCAGCGGCATGGAGAGCACAGGACCAGCGTGGAGGCATACCCTTCCCACTCGGGGTGACAAATGCAAAAACAACAGTTGATGGACAGAATGCAGAACAATGTCATACATTCACCCCAGTACAGAGATCTGGGACTAAATCCATCGTTTTTTTGCTCACCATGCCGTTCCAGTTTGAACCCATCCATATGCAAATCAGTCTTGACCCAGTGCCTCATGGTTACAGTCCAGCCCGAACTGCCAAGCCAGGTCCTCCCTGGACTGGAAGGAAGCATCCTATGACCGGTTTTGGGGTTTCACCCCTGCTCAGCCAGGATAGCTTGATTCAAGTGGCATGGAGAGCACGGGACCCACGTCTGGGCATACCCTTCCCACTCGGGGTGACAAATGCAAATCGACAGTTGATGGGCAGAATGCAGAACAATGTCATACATTCACCCCAGTACAGAGACCTGGACCTAAATCCATCGTTTTTTGCTCACCAAGCCATTCCAGTTTGAACCCAGCCATATGCAAATCAGTCTTGACCCTGTGCCTCATGGGTACAGTCCAGCCCGAACTGCCAAGCGCTCCGTCCATCATCCCCTTTGGTATCACTTTGTTCGCCCTAAGTTGGCAGGGTATACCCAGATGTGGGTCCCTTACTCACTTTGCCACTGGATTCAAGATAGCCTGGCTGATGAGGGTTATGAACCCGAAACCGGTCCCAGGATGCTTGTTTCCGGTCCAGGGAAGACATGGCTTGGCAGTTCGGTCTGGACTGTTCCCATGAGGCACAGGGTCAGACTGATTTGCATATGGCCATGTCTGAACTGGGGTGGTGGATTGAGCTAAAGAATGATGATGGACTAAACCCAGATCACTTGACTGGGAGAGAGTGTTTGATTTGCTCAAGCACTCCGTCCGTCATCCCCTTTGGTATCGTACTTTGTTCACACTAAGTTGGCAGGGTATGCCCAGACGTGGGTCCATTGCTCACTTTGCCACTGGATTCAAGATAGCCTGGCTTATGAGGGTTATGAACCCGAAACCGGTTCCAGGATGTTTGTTTCCAGTCCAGGGAAGACATGGCTTGGCAGTTCGGGCTGAACTGTTCCCATGAGGCACAGGGTCAGAGTGATTTGCATATGGCCATGTCTGAACTGGGGTGGTGGAGTGAGCTAAAGAATGATGATGGATTAAACCCAGATCAGTTGACTGGGGATGAGTGTTTGATTTGCTCAATCGCTCCGTCCATCATCCCCTTTGGTATCATTTTTAGAATGTGGACATTTCTCTGCCCCTACTGCTCTGTGTGCCTGGCAGCCTGTCTCCAAAACACATCTGGGGTGGGTGAAAGCTATGCTTTGTGCATTCCCTCTACACACATCAAGGATAGGTGTGTCTGAGTACCCATCTACATACATCTACATTCTGATGGCCTTGTCTGGGCAGGATGGAAGAGAGGAGCTAACACTTCACTTACATTGGCTGTGCCCTGTCCCCACACAAAGCACTGATTACCCCACATAGTTAGCCTGGCAGACAGGACTGGGCTGAAAGGGGAATCTGTACACTTTATAGAGGTGCTTTGAAGTCAACCTCCCAAGGGCATAAGTACTGGGTCTCTGACCCCCAAGAATGAGACACTTCTGAATCTTCAACTGAGCATCTGACAGAAAAACTGCTGTGTTGCTTAAAGGGCTCATCTTTGACCTGCAATCTTTGACTTGCAGACTTGGAAGGCCTGCTTTTCTCTTGTGTTGGCCTGTTGCTCTCTGAATCAGCTGAAGGGGAACTAGACTCTGCCTTCACTCCAGGTGATCTCAAGGTCTTGTTGGCTTGCCTCTTGTTGCTTGAGACTCAGGGAAATTAAAACCTCTATACCTGCTCTTGTGCCTGGCTCACTGGAAGTTGTCCAGATACTTGCAACATGGGTTGCGATGAATTTCCTGCCAGTGTGTAACAAAACCAGCAAATTTACTCAGTTACAGAAATAAACTCGTCGCATCGCATCGGATCCAATATTTTGCCTACAGAGATCGATGCAGCAGACAGTGAATCGCTGCTGCTGCAGATTGTTGAGATCGACGCATCCCCTTGATTGCTTAGCAGAATCTGGCACATCGCTCGAAGCCTCTCGACTCCGGCATCCATCTTCGTAACTGACTCATTGCTTTTGCTGAGTGGAAAAGATCGATGCATCTTGTTGCTTGGGACCTGCAAACGTACTTTGTTGGTCTGGACCTGCGTGAGTCTCCGTAGCTGGCCAGTGCTCCATCATGGTTAGCCCAAACTATGACTTTGCACCAGTGCAGCACAATCTAATGTAAACTTTTTAGCACGATTTGCTTCTAAGCGCTTTACTGCATTTATTGCTTTAAAATTCAATATACCAACTTCTATACATTGGATTTTTGTCGTTCGGTCTTATTCTGTTAAGAAGATGATAGTCTATTTTCTAAACATGTGTGGCATTATTTTGTGGTGTATTGATTGTTTTACTGTGTGTGTGTGCTGCACAAATTCTTTACAGATTGCCTCTTTAAATAAGCCTGACTGCTCTGTGCCAAGCTACCAGAGGGTGAGCAAAAGTTATCTTCTAAGGCCTGATTACACATTTTGCTGTGCAGCAGGGGGAACGTCCCGCTCCTGCACCACCAAGCTACTGGTTGAACTGAATGCCAGATTATGAGTTTTCTTAAGGTCTGGTGGGCAGTTCGTTGGTTTCCCACAGCAATGCTGGTACTGGGGTGCATGAACACAGGAGGGGAACAACATGTGCCCCCCTGCATTTATCCCCAGGCCCAGAGGCAACAGGGTGGCTTGTTGGGCCCCTTTTGTTTCCTCTTCACCACGGTTTTCATGGCAATGGAACCACCATGAAAACTGCGGCAGAGAGAAAACTCATAATAATAAGCTTGGTGGGACTGCAGCAGTCCCACCAAGCATATTGTGGCCTCAAAACCACAGCGCCACAACCAGGGATCTCCGATCCCTGGTGGTTAGTGTGGCACCAGGGCAGCCCGAACGACCTAGTTGTAATAGGGCGGCCAGAAGACCGCTGCTCCAGCACGAGTTTGTCAGTCCATGGACTGCCAGACTCATAATTAGCCCCTTAGTGTGTATCTAGCTTACCCCAGCTAGGATTGTGGCTTCTTTTTGGACAGGATGCATACCTTGGCCAACCAGAAAACCAGTTTCTAACACATGCTTTCTATCCCCATTGCCCACAGACATACAATTAAAAATGTGAATTGATATATAACTAAAGCATCAGCAACCACAGCAACAACAAATAACATCTTACTTCCAAGAAGACGAGAAACTACAGACAACTAATCACTACAATAAACCTAATATTGGTGCACAATGAATGATTGGTGTACATGAATTAGCTTGCGACCTGTCTGAAAAGCTCTTCAGTTACTCAAAATGGGTAGTTAGCAATGTATACACGGCAATACAATACAATAAAATAAGTAATAACATATAATGTTTCCATTGGTTTTGTCATAATCATTCATTTATGCTCTGCAAATAAAGTTTGTGGGTTTCCCTTTACACGTTTTCTTGCACCTTAAATTGATCCTGCCAGGACACAGCATGTGTACACATTTCAGATTGCAATCTGCAGAGGATCTTAAGTTTTACAGGTCTACTGTCTTTTACAGCATACATGGGATATGAAACCCATGTTATCCTTCTTTTAAAAACAAATTGGAAACTACTTTTTTCAAGTTGGATATTACACTGACGGGCCAAATTGTTTGTGCACACTTTCAGCAGACTTACAAAATGTAATGTAATTAAAGAGTAATGGGCCTTCTACACCTATGCGTAACTCTGCACCTTGCTATTCACCATATATTAGACAGAAATAAAGATATATATATATAGATAGATAGAAAGATAGAAAGATGGATGGATGTATGGATGGATGGATGGATGGATAGATAGATAGATAGATAGATAGATAGATAGATAGATAGATAGATAGATAGATAGATAGATAGATAGATAGATAGATAGATAGATAGATAGATAGATAGATAGATTAACATTAGTTCCTGTGGGGTGTAATGTTATTTTCCTGCCTACAATGTGTATACTGAGGTTTGTTATCATATTTTCCAAAACTGCTCCGTTAGGTACCCTAATCCTTCTCACTTAGGAGTAGTTGCCATTTTCCAGCCACTCCTCTTTGTGCCTCCCTCAGATCTCTGCACAGAAATTATAAGAGCGGTGGAGGTGTAAGTGTTAGAATAAAAATGATGCTCTGAATCGTTTTTACGTAAGTTAGCATTCGCAGCGCCATTTTGTGTATCAGTGCCCATTTGTACTATGATCGAAACTAATCCCTTGCTGATTCTCGGAAACTCCTTTTCTAGGGTATGTTTCTTTGGAGCTGAGTTTTGCTACACTAATGAATGCACTGTTCCTATTAGCGCATACCTTTCCTTCGTTGTAAGCCCTCTCTCACTTGTCTAGTGGTGAGCACAGGCAGGATGACCTTGACAGATAGATAGTGTGTGCCTGGCTTCAGAACTGAAATGTACTCCTTTGTAATTTACTGTCCAGGTGCATCTCTCGGAAAATTTCCATGGTGGGCGTGTTTCCATTGATTCTGAAATGTACATAATGTATCGGCATGCCTGTAGAATGCAGACCATCAACACTCTTAGGAAGTGTGCAGACAGGGCTCCACTTTGAGCGAACTTTGAATAAACTGTTATTGGTTTGAATTCCCTACTGTCTGACCAAATCTTCATTTTTTAGAAGGCAGAGAGGTAGTCGCAAGTGACATGGGTAACCCGAAGCGGACCACTTCCTTCAAAAGTCTCAGTCTGTTAGTTTGTGCAATTTTCTAACACATGAGTAGTACTATTATAACCACCACCACTAAGGATTGGTCACTTGTGGAGGCCTCCGAAGATGATGATGATCTGTGGTCTCCATTCCATTCCCCTCACTCTCCATGCTACTGTGTCCATTGGTGTCAAATGTTGTGCCACCGTTAACACAGTGTCCAGCTGCTTCTCCGCCTTCTTGGGCCTGTCCCATTCACCTGCTCCAGAAGATGCTGTAAAGACATATACAATAGTTGTACTGTATCTGTGTAAATATAACTGATCATGACTTTTTTTCTCAAAACATTTTCCAAATGTTCTACTTTTGTCATGTGTTCCATGTAGGCCATTGCTGATTTTCCAATTGTTAGACATGGGAGTCTCTAGCAATGGTTTCCAAAAATCTTTCATGCAAGTCCTCAATTACCGTTTCCCACGTGTCTCTCCCCATTTGAATTCTACCCTCCAAACCACACCCATGTTAGTTCTTTACATGTTTCTAGCTGCCCAATAAAAACCCCACACACAAAAATACAAGTCCCATGTGTCATTGTGTCTCACATGCCAGTACTACATAAATTAACAGTTTCCACATTCTTATTTACATGATTCTAAACAATCACAGAATCGATATTTGCGTATTACAGGTAAATGCTCAAGTCCAAACCGGTAAATTTCAACAACACTCTGATGATTCCTTACCCGATACATCAGTTCTCTCTGAAGAACGTGATGTTCCCAAATTTCCTTATGTGTGATGTTCTTTTGTTTCAGCAATTTTAATCCTTGATTATGTTGGGTGAAAAACAATCGACTGGGCAGTTTAAATTCAATGTCCAGATATATAATTGATGGTATGCACACCTTTGTTACTCTATTTATTCCAAATTATTCAGGGTACATTTTATTCTTGTGTGCAGACTGAGCCTGTGCCCTGCCCTTGTGGCACGTTTATGTAGATCCAATTGTTTTGGAGCGCGGTTGCACCCCATCCCAATCGCACAGCGTTATTCCAGAAATATTCATTAAAACACAATTTTCAATCCAATTTTATTCTATTTTATCCGATGTTTTTGTTCAGTCAAAACTTTATCCATTTCACACATAAGGTTTCGCACTCTCCTATTTCTTCTAATGCTCAAGATCAAAAGCATGCGGGAATGCATTGTTCCTCCTAGGTACACATGGTCGCATCAACCCAATGCATTTCGGGCTCCATAACCCTTCTTCAGGGGTAACTACAACATTAAAAAAACACCATCAATTGATTTTATACACTTAAAACACGAAGTACTTTACATTCAGTTCAATATGTCAAAACTGAAATCCATGCAACTGGCTTCATCCAATATTTACCCCCAAAACATAATAAAATCCTAAAGATATCCAGTGACGTGTCCCCATTGTGTTTAACGAAACTACATTCCTGCCCTGGTAAACTATTCAACCTGTGTCACTATACCTAAGTCTTACCAAAACAACTCCTATGTGTTACTCCAAAAACCAGCTCATGGAATACCAAATCTGCTTTCCCATGTATCTGCACAATCTTCCCACTGCATTGCACGATACAACCGCTTCAACCGCTTTCCAAAATGTTCTCGTGCAAGTGCTCAATTACGTTCTCCCACGTGTCTCTCCCCATTTGAATTCTACCCTCCATACCACACCTATGTTAATTCTTTACATGTTTCTAGCTGCCCTTCAAAAACCCCATATAAAAAATACAAATCCCATGTGTCATTGCGTCTCACTAGCCAGTACTACATGAATTAACAGTATCCACATTCTTATTTTCATGGTTATAAACAATCACAGAATCAATATTTAAGTAATGGGTGTATTTGCCAGGTCAACATGGCAGTTCTAAACTTCACACAGACACTGTAATTACAGGTCTGAGAACCTTTTGCAAGACTGCATGTGTGGGTGGCACAATCAGCGCTGCAAGTCCACTAGCAGCATTTGATTTGCAGGCCCGGGGCACATACAGTGCACTGTACTAGGGTCTTAGTAGTAAATCAAATAAGCCAATTATGGAACAACTAATCCATAACAACAATTTATAGAGGGAGCACTTGCACTTTTGCACTGAACAGCAGTGGCAAAGTGCCCAAAGCATCTAGACCAACAAAAACAAGGTCCAACACACAGTCAAAATACAGGAGGCAAAGGCAAAAATACAGGGGACACCCACACCAAGGATACCAGGTATAACACCTATGTTAGCATGAGCACACTGCAGTCTTTACTTTGCTTTGCATAAATTACTAGGCAAGCATATTTTGATTTGTGCCACACTGTGCTTTCCCACAGAACCTACAGTTTTTTTTGTGTTCTGTTCTTTCCAGGGATTTTAGCCTGAATACTGTAGACAAGCTCAAACAACAATGCCCCATGTTATTCTGTTTTGGTCAGGCTCTAGCACATGGACAAAACACACAAATGGAGCTGTTGTTTGGGAACATGTACTGTTTGTCATATAGGCATGCACAGACATTGAAACACACAGACGAAATTGCTACTGCAC
Organism: Triturus cristatus; assembly: GCF_964204655.1. NCBI lineage: Eukaryota > Metazoa > Chordata > Amphibia > Caudata > Salamandridae > Triturus > Triturus cristatus. Next base: position 342,408,627 of record NC_140587.1, on the reverse strand, counting down.
CTGAGATGTAGAACCTTTGTTTGTGCATGTTAAGGTACGAGACAAATGAGACATCATAGCTAGTCGGTCCCCGGCCTATGGTTACTGAGGTGGTAGGATGGTGGCGTGTCTAGGCGCCGAACATGGCAGTTGCTCTATAGTGGAGCTCCTGGCCGAGACTCGAGTCATCCTGATTTCCCTGCTGAACCTGGGAGTCTCCCTACTACAGAATCTGTCCGCCTGCTTGCGGAATCCACTGGGGACTCCTACCTGCAGTGACGGGGCTGCAGATCCCCAACACGGCTGAGATATCCTGTCCCGCGCATCGTCGGCATTCCCTGGCCTGCGTCATCGGAAGAAAGGGCCGCTGGTAGCCAGCACTTGGTGCTCGGCTTCCATCGCTGCCTGCCGTGGAAGCGACAGAGCCCGGCGCTGGCTGGCATGTGCCCAACCCTACATTGACATGGTAGGGGGCGCGGATTGCCACCAGGTCGTTGGTGGAAGTGCCCCACTTCCACACAGAGACATTCTGTCTCATGATGTTTCGACTGCCCTGTCTGCGAGCTTCCCTGGACTGGCGTGGGCGGTGCGGGGAGCCTTGCTGAGCGGCCTCCGCATCTGCCTTTATGAGGGTGATGTGCCCTGAGCCCTGATCGGTGGCTGGCCGGGCATGCAGTCGCCGCACTGCTGGGTTGGCTGCGTCACTGGGGTTGATTGCAGTATCCGCCCTGGTGCTGGTGCTCCTGCGGCTGTGTGGCTGGAGCCACTCTACGACACACTGATTCTCCATTGGCCACAACTGCGAGGGAGCCCCACCAGCTGGATATAGGCCGGGAGTGCTGTGAGCAGCTTTTTGTGGTTTGGCGGTGACCTGAGGGCACGCACAGCTGGACGGCCATCTTTGGGAACTGCCGCTGCACTGGCTGTGGTCTACACCCCACGCTTGTCCTCCCTGAGTGGAAGTGGACCAATTGACTGCAGCTGAGCACTGTGAGTACTACTCGTGTTCTCCCTGACGTATGCCCTCGCTCCTGGCTGGAGTACCTCTTATCCCCTGCTCGCAGCCTATGGACTGGTTGCGCGTGGGCTGCCCTCTTGCCTGGTGGTGCATAAAATTCCTGTCATGTTGGGCATGGCGACTGTTGCGGACGTTTGTGGGTCTTCTCACTTTTTCTTCTCGCCATTGTGCACGCTGCCATGGGGTGCTAGCGGCGGAAGCAACCTGAGAGGCCCAACACTGAGGATTCACATCAAGGGGCTGTGGACTCAGCCTCTCAGGCTTCCTCGATCAGTTGCGTTCCGCCGACTGCCCTGTTGCCCCCTTCTGACAAATTGGACCTGATCCTACAGGAGATAAGAGACTCGCGCCAGGCGATCGAGCATCAGATAGGTACGCTTACTACTGGCCTTAATCTCCTGCGGGCAGATCATGGTAATCTCGCTAACACTATCAAGGACCATACCCACACACTAACTGATCTTGTGCCTCAACAAAAAGATCATGCTGCCCAGCTAGCGTCGCTGAATGAACAACTAACAATTCTGCAGGACAGGGTGGACGATGTGGAAGGGAGGGAGCGGCGAAATAACATCCGCAATATTGGACTGCCGGAACGATCTGAAGGTACTGACGTGACGCACTTTGTTGAGAAATGGCTCAGGGACAGGGTGGCCGCAGAGGGTCTTTCTGCCTTCTTCTGTGTAGAACATGCACATCGTATCCTCACGAGCAGGCCTGCTGTGGGCCAGCCACCCAGACCACTCAGACCGCATTCTCAACTACAGTGACCACGATCTTCTGCTACAGAGGGAACAGGAAAATGCCCCGATACAGTTCAAAAACACCCGAGTATCCCTATATCCGGATTACACTGTACAGGTACAACGCCAGAGGGCCTCTTACCAGCCACTTAAGAAGAAGCTCCAAGACCTCAATCTGAAGTACGCTCTGCTGTTTCCCGCATGTTTAAAAATTATCCATAACGAGAAAACCCACTTCTTTGACTGCCCTGAAGCGGCGAATGATTGGCTTGAATGCACTTTACCCTCCCAATCACTAGTGCGGGGAGTGCGGACACAGTCCAACCGGCTCAGACCCCGCTCAACTGGAGTTCTGCAGACACTGGCTTCTACAAAGAAAACAACACCAGAACAGGCCGTGCTGGAACAGGAAGGAATCGGCGCTGGAGGTGGCCGCTGCCATGCGGGATCCTACACAGATCTCTTCCTCCTCGGATCAATTACTCCTCAGATGGTCAAGGACCTGTTTGGTTGAAGTGGAGACCTGTTCTCTGCAATTCTTTTGTAACTATGATCCAGGTTTGCTTCGCTGGGGGACAGTAAGATATTGACACTCTCTGTATAATATGACATTTTTTCTTTTTGCTTAACTTTTTCTTCTCAGGTTTGGCATATCCCATTGTTCATCATCCTATTTAGTCCCGGCGGGGATGCGCTTCTGAGTGTGCACATGCGGCAAGTGTTTGGTGCTGGGCCCGTGCCCCCTGCAGTTGTATTCACTGCATGGTATAAACGTTTGGAATTAATGTTTGCTAATCTGTGTTTGGACCAGCGCAGTTTGATTGCTGGCCCTAGTATTGGGGATTGTTTTTTCTGGGGTGGTTTTTGGTTCCCGGTCCACACTGTATTTTTTACTGTGTTGTGTTCACAATGTCACCCTAGGGGCCCGTCTCTTTACAAATGTTGCTATATGGCTGTTTTAACAAAATTTAAAATACCGACTTGGAATGTGTGGGGTATGGGATCTGTGCACAAGCGACGTGGGATCCACGCCCAGCTAAACCGGCTTAAGGTCCACATAGCTCTACTCCAAGAAACGCACATGACGAACTCAGAGATTGTTAAACTGCAGAGGAAATGGAAGGGGCAATTCTAGAATACTTCCTATTCTGCCTTTGCACGTGGGTCACTTATCTGGGTAAGGAATGGGGTACCATTTGAGCAGCTGGAGCGGAGGATGGACACAGCGGGGCGTTAAGTCCTTCTGCGGGGCAAACTGGATGGAAGTCCAATTGTTTTGGGCAGTGTGTATACTCCAAACTACGAACAGACTGCTTACCTTGCTAGCCTTATTGCGGTTTTGATGGATGGGTACAGTGTCCCTGGGTTCTCGGCGGGGATTTTAATTCTGTTTTGGATGCGCAACTGGACCGCTCCCATCCTCCGGTCCAGGGTGCAGTGGCTACTAAGATAGCAGACTTCTTACATGCCTGGGCAGTGGGTTTGTAGATTAGTGACATATGGCGTATGCAACACCCGTTTGACCATGAATACTCATTTTACTCCCCCCCACACCAGCTGCATACACAAATAGACAGAATTTTCTGCTCCCTGTCCCTGTCATCCCATGTGATCGAATCCACGTACGTCGGGAAAACGTTGTCTGATCACAATCCACTCGAGGTGCTGCTTGAATAGGGGAGGGCTCTGCCCCTGGTCCCGACTTGGCAACTGTGGCCGCTCACACTGGAAGATGGGGTATTTCGCTACACTCTAGGTACCGTCATCACCAACTATTTCACAGAAAATACTGGCTCGGCATCCTCATGTCTAGTTGAATGGGATGAGTTTAAATCGGTGATCAAGGGGGTGGCCATAAGGGCTACTGTTGGGGCCCGACAAGAGCTACATAAGAAGCATGCCACTGTGGAGGACTCTCTGAACAAACTAGAAAATGAGGCTATCTCTGACCCCGTTCGGCAGGCGCCACTGCAGGAAACCAGAATTCAACATGCGTAGCTCCTTGAAGGATTCCACTTAATATACTACGGTACATATACCCAATATAGAAACTACATCCCATCGCTACTCCTGATATTTGGAGATATAATGCCTCTTTAAAGTTGAACAAATTATTTTTAAGGCATAGAGTTGCTAATGCAATTATGAAGTCTCTGGGGACTTGGTGAGGACGTTCGCGTTGTTCCAGTGAATACTTAATAACGGCCAATGCTTCGTATTGAGGTATGTTTGTATATAACGATTCGATATCAAAAGATACTAATAGTTGTTTTTCAACATTGTATGGAAGATTTTCAACTTTCGATATCAAATCCATTGTGTCCCTTACATATGATTGTCTTTCTTTTACCAAGGGAATAAAAAAGTAGTAAGTGCATTCTGTGAATACCAAAATGGTAGTAAGTTTAGGATTTTGTCTTAAGTTAGTTCTGTGAATCAGGCCCTATAGGTCTACCAGGAGGATTGATCGTATCTTTATGCACCTTTGGTAGAATGTATATATCTGGTGTTTTATAGGTGTCTGAGTTAAGGAAGTCGAATTCGTTTTGACATAACCATCCTAGTTCTAATCCATCTGTAGTAATCTCCAAAATTTGTGATTTCAGGTTAGGAGTAGGATTCACTTCCAACTTTCTGTAATGTAGGGGGTTACAGAGTTGACGCATAATCTCATCATCATATTTGTCTTTATCCCACAAAACAATTCCTCCCCTCTTATCTGCCGGCTTTATTATTATGTCCTGGTTTTCAGACAGATTTTTCAGAGCTTGGGTCTCTTGTTTTGAACTATTTGCTTCATAAAAAATCTTCTTTTTATGTAGATTGTCTAGCTCACGTAAAACTTGTTCTTCAAATATCAAAATTTCTGGTGGTAATAAAATACTTTCAGGAATGAATTTAGATTTCTTTCTTAGTCCACTCACATTGTTTTTTTCTTCGAATTCTCTTTCGAGAAAAAACGCTTTAAGTCTCACTTTTCTCAAGAAGTGTAAAACTTCTGTTTTTGTATCTACGGGGTTTTGTAAAGCCATAGGAACAAAGGACAATCCTTTGTATAATATTGATAATTCAGATTCTGATGGTATATAGTTAGATAATTTATAGATTGGTATAAGTTCTAATTTGTCCATTGACTCCAAATTATTTATATTCATCGTCTGTAAGGCCTCCTTCGCATTCTGAACAGCTCTGGATCTTGGTTCTGATATGTCTCTGGGGTTTGGTATTGGCCCTGTTGTTGATAGTGGCCTGGTTGTGTGTTGTAACTTCTCCATACTGACACTCCTCCTCTGCCTCTGAATCTTCCTCTGCCAAAAAAAGGTTGGGCTCTGGGGTATTGGGGGTATGGATGGTAACCACTGCAAGAACTTAGATCAGAATCTGAGGAATTATCCGAGAAAGTGATAAACTTTCTTCTTGATCGTCCTCTATATTGAAGATTGAGTGAACTAGGGTTGTTATTTTGAAAGAAATCCTCTCTCAAGTAAGGGTATGTTTCTTCTAACCTGAAGTTTTTTATATCTCTCCCCACTTTAGTTGTTTTTTGATTGATAGTATGTGTTTTGAACTCGGCAATTGTCTTTTCTACGGATTCTAATAATGCTTTAGAGTCTTTGATGGTACTATCTCCTGCAATTTCTTGTTCTAATGCTTGAATCTCTTTAAGTTCTTCTTCATTAAGTCTAAAAGCTGTTTCGACGATAAAGCCATCCAATCTCTTGAACAATTTGTCCCAACTCCACTGAATCTACCTAGATGCGCCTTATCTGTAATAAAAATCACTAAAATGTTTCTCACCTGTAGCCCTACTGGTATAGTATTGTTTTTCAGATGTTCCAACAATACTTGTGCATATAATTGCGTTCTTATATTTTTCTTTTTTAATTGTTTTAGTCATTCTACTTTATCCACAGTTATGGCTTGTGCCACTGGTTGATCACCACTCAATAACGAGGGGATTTGTAATAAAGCACTAATCTCTTCCTCTGTGTAACTCACTGTTATAGGCTCTGTCATGTCCAAAAACTTTTTCCTGTATATATATAGTGTATATATATATAGTATATCTAAACCATCAATTGCTTAAATTAAACTGTTGAGTGAACTGAAGCAAATAATTCTCTCACTTCTTTTATGTATGTACACCATCTACTACTGCTCATGCGTCTTAAGAAACCCTCACACTTAACAAAGTGTAACAAACACCATTATATCAAAGGGGTAACCCAAAAAACCCAACAGCATCTGGGTAGATAAAACAATACATATGAAAATTAATGCTTTGGAACAAATGTACTACTCAATATTAAGCTGAAAAAATACCTGAATTATTCCTTCCTATGCAATTTACTTGCTAGATCAATCAAAAGAAATTTTTAAATCCTAGTTCACATAAGCAGTTCACAAAAAGCAAAAAACTCAAATAACTTCTTCAAAGAATAAAGAAACTTTTTTATATATATACATGTATCGTCTTATTTCCTTCATGTATGCATATATACAACACAAATTTGTGATATATACAATACAATACATAATTTGTTGTATTCATCCAATCAAAACAGTTAACAACTGTTCCCTCTTGACCTATTCGTAATACGAGGATGCTTTCTATTTCTTATATCCAGAGCATTGCTATCCAACAGGATCACCACAAAGTCTAGCGAGGTATATAGTTCCAACCTCACAGTTTTTTTAGACTCTCAGATTATTCGTATATATTTTTTTAATTCACATCGGTGTCCTCCAATACAGTCGACGCATTTCAGCCCTTCTGGTAGCGGGCCTCATCAGGACTAGGGCGTTTAAGGAAAAAAATCTTTTCGTAACCAAAATTCCCCTAAAAATTAAATAAACTGATTTACCCATATGTATATATTCAATTATTCACAACCATATTCTTAATCGACATACATGTATGTCACTATATATATATACAGTACTAAATAAAATATGCTAAGTACACCTTTCTAAGTGGCTCGAAATGGTGGTCCAAAAAACCTAACACCCATATAGTGCACATGCAAAACAAAAGATGTATAGTGCCACAGTCACGTGTGTCATCCGACTAGTGCATACATAAAATGCCCACTTTTATTGGTGAACTACATACAACAACCCTACATCACCATGTGGGAGCCCTCATCTAAGTATTCCTCCAAAGAAATCATGCCAAAATTGAAGGTGCACGAAAATGTGTTAAATATACCAATTTGGTGTTGATAGCCACAAGTCTTTGCTTATAGTATCTCCTCTTCGACTTTTCAAAGGGAGCTGCAAGTATAAGTATTGTCACAAGGTCAGAAACCCGATCCACGGACTACAAAAGAGTCAAGTCCTAAAGAGTGCACAAACGCTTTATCGTATATTGTTTCTAATATATGGCCATATCTTTAACACTCAAGCGAATAAGGACATCTCTATTACCCTTTTAACGTTTCAACCGTCTCCTTACCTAAAGTAAGTCAGGGACGAAAATTTACCGGGACTTTGTACAGTTCAAGGGCGTGCGTGATAATTCTAAAACCGAAAAAGACAAAACAAGAAAATCTCTGTATACTCTCCTTGTATCTAATATACAGAGAGTCGTGTATTAAATCCAAGGACAAGAAAGCATCTTACCTCTATTTAATTAGCCTAGTGGTCTCAGGGCCTAGAGACTGTTCGCGCTTTACAAATGTGGATTATTATTATTTCTTTATAAAGGACATGACATCACTTTTTAACCATTAAAACAGAGGTGCATTATTTTTTTAGCTATTACATCCTCATTAAATGATTGCCAACAAATATTTAGTGGCCCTCTGTGCTCCCTCTCTGCAGAGAACAGCTAAAAGGGAAAATGAATTATTAAGGTAAGTGAGTTAGTACACTATTTGGCTTCATGTATGCTGACAGCATACCGTTCAGTCAAAGGCAAATATCTGCGTTTTAAATAAAAAACAGCTAAAGTTCAGGTCTGGTACACACCTTGTGTGCTTTACTGCACGGAATGTGATACTGGGGCTCATCCTAAGCATAATGAACATGTAAACTCACAGTGAACACATCCACACCATCTTTGAATCTGCATAGAGGTTTGCCCTCCTTCATCTCTTTTATCTTTGTCATAGTATATTACGGTTCATGGTACGTTTCACTGTTGATTAATTTATTCTGTTATTTTAATCCAATTTTAGCTCTACTGCAATTTAACAGGAAGTTACAATAACAATACCTAGAGTGTGGTTGGTATTCTATTGCTTTGTTAATTTTCAGTTACGTTTTTTTTTTGGGGGGGGGTTGAAAGAGCACTTTGCTAAATTAATAGACAGCCTAGTACCAACTATCTCTTCTAAAGAAAGTGAAATCGCTTCTTCTAGAAAGCAAATTCAGAACTGATATTGAAGACCACAGATTCTTGCACCTAAATGGTGGTAAAACCCTGTTCCATAAATGTCCAGACTCTGCAATGACATTCTTTAGAGGCTACCAACATGCAGCAGGATATTCCATTTGGAGCATAACCAAAGATGGTCAAATCGCCCCAAACATTTGGAGCTCCACTGTCTTCCTTTGCCAGCCAGCAAACTAACAGCTTCAAACCAAACAGCATCATTTGCTAAGCTATCATGGTCATCGCCCCCTCTTATTTTGCAGTTCAACACATCAAGTTGCTTTTGTCACACCCACATTTATGGCACCATCTGTCTTAATATTGGGGTTAAAAAATGAGAAAAGCAAAGCAGCAGGCCTTTTTTGTATGCAAACAGGATCTGGAACAACGTTTCAATATCCATCAAGACCACCTCAACATTCCTTCTATTTAGGAACAATTTGAAGGCACAACCCTTAAAGGAAAACTCCATCACAAAGCAATCACAGTACAATTCTGCTCACACGATCCAGCTGACTGTCTTATCACGGGAAACAACCCTTACAACGTGGGCATCACATCGCAATGCCATTACAACGTGGTCGTTACAATGACCGCGTTGTAACCACGCAATGCCTTTACTACGCAAGTCGTTACATCAACTTGTGGTAGATGGCGTGCTAACATTAGAAATAGTATAGTTTACTGTTCCAACACCTCCCCTACTGTTGCGTAGGCTGGAGTTGGAATAGTAAATTATAAATTTCTAATGTCAGAGCGCCATGTACTGCAAGTCAATGTAATAACTTGTGTAGTAATGGCATTGCGTGGTTACAACGCAGTCGTTGTAACGACCGCGTTGTAATGGCATGCGGAGTAATGGCTCGCGTTGTAACAAGTTATATCACTTGTGACTGTAAATTTGTTTTTGACCGTGTACAGTGCTCTGCTGCTTTTGCATTTTTTCCCTCTGTACAAACACCACCTACATATATATAATTTAATTTGCCTTTAATCATTTCCAAATAGGAACTTTCCCTTCAAGAGTGCTCTATGCTCCATGTACAGTACCATTCACCCCAAGCTGCTCTTGTTGCATGCATATAGTTTGCCTCCTCTGCCTCTCAGGTTTCCATCTGAGGAGTAAATGCTATACATAACTGTGATGCAATTAAAACCTTCTCAGGACATGTGAACCGGTGCCAGATGACTTCCTTATTGCTTTGAGTGAGGTTAGCTGTGGCTGTTTAGGCAGAGCAGGAGGCCCAAAGCCATAAAAGCAACGCCCACTTTACAAGGCTATTCCACCTTCTCCCTGTAAACTTACCCAGGAAAACTTCTGCTTAAACTGGAAGGTCTGAAAATGAGAATGATAAAAGTGTCATGAAATTGCAAATACTCATTTGACTTATCCCTCATTTCAGGGTCAAAATCCATAGTATGATCGAAATCTTGTAATCAATAACAACCGTACTCTGTCCTGTCAGTAATTAAATGTGATAGATTTCTAAGCCACTTGGGTCAATGCCAGTAATGAGGGTTAGCTTTGCTTCAATTTTCAAAAAAATGTCTGAGTTATTCAAATCATCATACTAAACAATTATGGAGTTCAATATCTGTCAAGCAAAAGTTGTTGACATGCGTAATACATTTATCAATTTACTTCTCTGAATAAGTAAAAATACCTCCGTACAGCAGTGGATTATTAATTGGTGTGGATGATAGACCACCACAAACGAATAAGGCTGCCAAATTTTTGGAGCAGAACACAGTTTTAAAATGTTTAAACTGGGCTCAATCCCAGATAGTTATGGCACACAGCGCACATTATTTTGCAGTAACAAAACAGTTAAAAAGTCGAAAGACAACACAATAAAAATCAATTTGTAAAAATAGAAAAGTTCCACAACAAGAACCCAATTTGGGCAATTAGTGATGTTATGTAAGATTTAATACAAAAAGCACCAAGAAATAGTAAAGCACCAAACCATAGTCCCTGCTGTCAGTTGGCCAGGGCATGGGTATGATTTCAGGCCTAGCACTATAGAGCATGGGTCCGATACACCAGGCGGGTTCATCACAGTCAAAGATTTTACCTTCTAGCATGTTCTCTGAAATGGAAGTCAAAATCCCACAGCAGGGCATAGCTAAAGGCTATATCAGCTCATGTCCTCTCAAAGCAGGCTAGCCACTGTGTAAGGTCCTTTTGAAGCTATTGCTTTTTATGGATTTTATGGGACTCAATATTATCATGCAGGGTAAGGCAGAAGCTGTATCTGATCAAGTCACATCGAAACGGGATACCTTTGTCATGAAGGCCCGCTCGTGGTCCTGAGGTCTTGAAAGCCCAAAATGTCTCAACTTTTCAGAGTTTCTGGAGTAACATCCATATGGTCACATCTAAGGCTTCCAGAACCTCTGCGACAGCATTTAGTCCCCAGGACTCACTTCGGCAGAGGCCACTAGCAAGGTTCAGTGCAGTTCCTATCGCTACTGGTCAGCTGGACACTTTAGGAAAAAGGCCTCCTGCAGTGTGTTGTGTCCCTGTAGACACACAGGAAGTCAGTGTGTTAGATGACTTAAATATGATTAGAGCGAGTCAATCACTGTGATTACTCCACTGGATTCCAGAGGCAACATTGGACTTTCATGAACTGTTCTAATTGTGATAACTAAGTGATCACATTAGGATTGACATGTCATCTTAGTCACGGATACAAATGGTAGCAGGTCCTGCCCTTCAGGTCTTCTCTTTACCACACGAAGATAGTCTATGGTAAAGTTTTGAGAAAACTAAAAACATTTATGTAATTTAAAAATAAATAACAATACTTTTATGTTAAATATTGATTTAAAATTTATTTTATGTATTTACTTTAAATGTAGAACAAAACAAAACATTTTTATGGTACTAATAAATTTATTTTGAATTAAACAAAAATTAAAATGATTTTATGAAGTTTTACATAAAAAATAAAATGCACCTAAGGATAAAATATTGTTTTAATGTGCACTACTAATTATTTAAAGTGACTTAAAGAATTTGTGAAACACCACACTGCCATTCTTCAGGGTATCTGGCCAATGTGTCTCCATCGAAGAGCCAGGTTTTGAGTCTCTTTCTGAAGTCTGCCGGCGAGGGAGCTGTACATAGCTGGAGGGGAAGGTTGTTCCAGATTTTGACAGCGGTATAGGAGAAGGAACAGCCACTGCTGAAGCTGTGAGGGATGCCGATGGATTTTGCATAGCAAAAGCTCTAATTTAAAAATTAGAGCCTATTTGAATGGAAAATGACCTTTTAGTAATTACCACTAAACACTCTAAAAGTTGATTTGCAAATTGCGACCACTATTAGCAAATATAGGGCCAGATGTCTGACCATTCGATTTTGAGAGTCGGACATTGCGATTTTTTGCGACTCGCAAAATGGATTGTACAACAGTGAGACACTGTTTGCGATTCCCAAATAGGTTGCAAGTAGCCTTCCTAATTAATATTCATGAGTCAGGTTGCAATTTGCGATCCATTGGGATTGGCCTGCACTCACAGGTATGGTGGTCTGCTTTGGTAAGCAGACCACCATGTCTATGGCAGCATTTTCAGAAAAGCAGTTTTATTTTTAAATGCAGTCTGTTTTCCTTAAAGGTAAACGAGTTGCATAACAAAAAGAAAAATTAAACGTTTCAATTTCATTAGGTCTCCCCTAGGCAGTGCTTGCGCTGTCTCATTGAGACATGCAGTATATACTATAGCAGGGAAGCTTCATTTAAGCTCAACCCACTTTCTGCCCATCTTTTGGATTGGCTTACATCCTAAATCCTACATTCTGACTGGTTTTCGGCTTGTTAGTCCCTCCCCATGACGGCCATGTCATCATTTGTGTCCTTCCATGGCTATCAGCCCCTTTACTGCACATACTACTTTCTTCTCATCTCTCCCCCTCCCTCCTGCAGTCCCTGACTTCTTGGTGGCCCTACCTCTCTCCAGGCACTCCCGGTCGAGTTCGTGCCCATACTGGGGCCCAGCCTTTGCCTTGTTCGCCGTGTTTGCCCCTGTCTGCAGGAGGGAAGTGGGAGCCCACCCCGCTGTTCTGTGCCTGGCGTGTTGCATTACATTCGGAGGGAACCCCGGCGTGGGGATTCTCCCATACTTAGAGGAGGAGTGGGAGCCCACCCCGCCTCTGTTCGGTCAAGCGAGAGCCTACCTCGCACTTGCGCCACTTATTTTGTGGGAGCCTATCCCGCATTTCATTTCTGTGCCTCAGGGAAGAGTCACGGTCAGGGTCTGTTACGGCCACCGCCGGAAGTCAGGCGTGTGTTGCCTGGACATAGGCGGGCCGGCCGGCAGGAGAGAAGAAGTCTTGTGAGCTCTCCCGCCCTCAGCAGGAAGCCAGGCGGATCGTGCCTGAAGAAAGGCAGGGCCACCATGTGCCGGTGGGAGCTCGCATAGTGCTGGAAGAATCCGAGCCATGCAGGCTCCATTTCTGCCTCCCCCCGTCCCGTGGAAAAGAGAGAGGCGGGTCCCGAGAGGCCCCAAGGAGAGGGGCCGGCTGATGCACATTGTCAGTGCCTTTCTCCCGACTTTCAGGAGACCGGAGGAGTGAAGAAACAGAGCCCGGTGAGTGGGGCTCGAATTTGCACTCTGGTGGTGCAGAATCACAGATGCATATATAACCGGGCCAGTAGAGTGCCGCTGCACCATGTTATTTTTCGTATCGCATATCTGAACTTCAGCTCGCGCTGTAAGCGGGATCTGCCTCTTTCTGACATGTTGTTACGTGGCATCTCGGGTGCAAGTGCGTGCCTGCAGTAGCGGGTGTGGAGCAGCTGCAATCAGTCGTGTTCCCTCCATTTCTATGAGGCTGTTGGTAGAGAGCACTTACTTGTCACAATTTGGGTCATGCGAGTGTGGCATAATTAACTAAATTGCGGACTTTGGTACGGTTTGAGGTTCATAAATTACATGCACCCCAAGGAGCGGGCAGGGCTGCTCTCTCTCTGGGCGTTATGTGAATGTATCAAAGGGACTTCGCTTGCGTATGCGGCAGGGCCCAGGAGCTGTGATGGAGTCACCGCATGCCTGGTGTATGGGTTTGCGACCCAATGCTCAACTTGATCACGGGTGACTGGGTCATGATGGTGTGGCTCGGAGGCTCTGCTGTAGTCACAGAGGTGTGTATCGGAGTGCCCCCACCTGTGGCCATTTTGGGAGGGCCATCAGGGCTCACGGGCAGTGCTTACAAGGCTGGTCTCACTGCCCTAGGCTGGGATAAATGTTCTGGCTCAACGCGGTGGTGGTGTGGTCTTCGTTGTTGTGCCTAAGTCTTGCTGTGCATGCCGATCCTACCTGTTTGTGTATCCCGTTGGGGGGGATCTGGGACCGGAATGGGCCGTTGTGTCCGTCGCCAGGCCCGATGATTTTTATAGTTTGCTTATGAGCAGCATCTTTACCTGGACACTCCCTCTACTCTCTAACCCCACCACACAACGGGTTGGGGGGTCGGTGCTGAGGGGCTACATTTTGAATAAAATTAAGGGGCGAGGTCCTTTATTAGTTCGGTTCCTCCGGGTGAAGGGGGCCCAGCAGATTGGGATCACCAGTCCCTTGCGGTTCGGGGGTGTGAAGCCCGATGTCATACTGAAAGGTCACACTTGTGCGTCGCCGCTGAGGCTTGTCCTAATTTAAATAAAATAAATAAACACAGTTGGTGGCAAGAGTGCATGGTGCGGGCCGCTCCCCACACTTCACACCTTAATAGGAGGAGGCGTGCCGCTGACCTGTCCGAGGGCGAAGGCCTCTATTTATGTTGATGGCAGCATTTCAGCGGTTTCGTCCTCTACATGTATCTGGGCCCAGATTCCCATGCAGCCTGCAGCGCGTGCAGGTGGGTGCGGAGTTGCTGCTTGGATTTATTTATGTGTAATCAGGGCGCGCTTGGACTGACAGTATCCAAGTGTCTCCCTGCAGCAAGTAGAAATGCAGCAAACAAGAATGTTTATCCAGCAGCTCCAGTGTTAGTGGAACATTTACAAATGTTCACGTGTATCAATTAAAAATTGCTTTCTCATTTTAACACTCGTGGTTTTGATTAACAGCCATCATACTCCTTTAAGAACTAGAACACAAAGAAAAAACAATAGGGTGAATTAGAATTGCAGATTGACAGCTCATAGGTTGGGGTTGGAAGGCAAGAGAGGATGCTGCACTGTTGCTTTTGCGAAGGTTATATATACCTGGGGAAGCAAAGCACGGCCTGGTTTTGCCTGGGCTCCCCGTTATTGTTTATGGCTCCTCACTGTTGGTAAGTCCCAGCCTTCTCCAGGGCGGGCAGGGGGCTCTGAGTGATTCTACGTTCAGGTTTGACCCTACGGCTCATAAGGTGTTTAGGCCTCAAGGTGGCACTGTGCTACTGCTCCTTGCACGAGGCAAGCTGCAGCAAGGAGCACTGCGATCATTTACACCTTACTTTTGTCCCGCCTGCTTGAAGTTTTACCACACTTAAATAGTTAATTGTGACGTAGTCGTAATGAGTATGAGCGTGTCACACTATATCAAATTTGTATGCCCAATCAAGTTAGACAGCAGGGTTCAGAGCCATTGGCTGCTTTTGATTCATTCCAACTCACTGGCTTCCCTTTTCTGTGGGCGGGGGTCAACTTTGCTCAACCTACGTCAATGGGTTTTGATTACATTCGCTGGTGCAAGGCCGGTTACTTGCAGACTCACTCCTCTCAAAAACAGACATAACATTAAGATAATACTGAAGAAAGACAAATGTTATGTAACCTTATGTGATAAACCGTTATGAGGCCATAGGCAGCTGTTATAAGGTAATTAACAGGCATGATAAAGGCTTCATAAAGTGCATTTCGCTTATGCTCTCACTGCCTTTTCTGTTAATTTATGGTGATTAGCGCGGTTATTCTGTGCACCCAGTTGAAGTAAAGTGTAGTGTTCAAGTTTTTGTCCCGGTTTTGGCTTTAAAATCCTGGTCCCTCTTATCCTGGGTGCAAAGACGAGCAGCCAAGGATGAGAAGAGAAATGTCTATCCTGCCGTTGGTTCTCACTGAGCATTAGAAGGTTTGGGCTGAGCCCAACCGTTTCCGGCGTAGGGGCTGTGACTCCTGAAGTGAGTTTTGAGTGGCTTGTCGTTGCCGGCAGTGTGGTGGCGGTAGAATATTCCGCGTTTAACAGAGTTTACTCTGCAAGGGTGCTCTAAGGTGCTAAGGCCACTCGTTGGCACTGTGGCTACTTTAGCTGAACGGGGATAGAGCGTTTCGGTATGTTATTTTAATTTGTTTCGGAACTATTAGTTCGGTCTGGTCTATCATATAACTATTTTCATACCTTAGCGTGCGGCTGGGACATGAGAAAGCAGAACACCGTTCCAGTCCCCCAGTTGGGACAATTTTACGATGTAACATGAACAAGTTTTCAAAGCAGGGGCCAGAACACTGGGTTTATGAGGGCCAACTTGTGCTGTTGGGTGACTTTGGTAGACATAGGCCATGGCTTACATCCTAGGTGCCGTTTGACCAAAGGGACAAGGACGGAAGAGTAGGGCTTGTATTTATTGCATCGAGCGACAACTTCGCTGCTTGGCCAACAAGATCCTTGTGCCACCAGGGGTTATGCAGGTTGCCCTCTCAATGTCTTATTGGTGAATGTTGCTACTTATGACAGATAGAAAAACAGTTGTCAGTTCTGGCCGGGGCTCGACGAGTATGGGTTCATCTTTCTCACCTTAAGGTTGAGACAGGTGGTCAGGACATGAGAATGATGGTTTGGGACCTTTATTTTAATTGCACGTAGCATCATTGTCGGGCGTTATCAATAGTGCTGTTAGTTTAATAAGCCAGATGATCACTTGCTCAAGAAGGTCAAATGGTGTTTTTAAAAAGGAACATAGGATGGGTGAGGGAAAAGCGAACCTGTGCAGTTTTAATTTGAGCAACTTATATGGCCTGAGAAGAGTGTGGCAGAACAGCACAGGAGTTAACAGAACAAGGGAAACGTTTTCCAAATCTGGCACCAGAACACAAGGTTAGTCAGGGCCAACTTGTTTGTTGGGTGACTTATGTAGGCGAAGACTTATTACAGTTCTTGCACAGTCCCATCATTTCAGAATTGAAGCGTTGCCTTAGGTATCCCTGGGCATAAAGGAAGGCCAGACAAGCAGCCAGGGGAGCACAGAGCAAGTGAACTCTGTTCTTAGCGTATTATATGCACCTACACCAAGAAAGCAAGCATTTCAAGTGTTGGGTTGGTCCCATACAGGACATCAAGGAATAATTTAGCTATACTAACTTGCCCCCCCCCCCACAGTTCCTCTTAGCATTTCATCCTTCTATGGTCGATAAAACGAGAACCATTTGAGTTAAGTAACAATAAACATGTTATGCAGTGCCAAGGTACCATGGGGTGAACGTGTTCCCAATTAGTCAGAAACTGAAAATGTTAGGGAAATTGGGTGAATGCAGTGGGCTCACTAAGCAGTGTAGTAAGCGAGAGTTTAGCACAATTTCCATAGGCCTGAAGGGTGGCGAAGGCAACAAGTTTAACACAGCCAAAACAAAGCAGGGCAATCGGTGTCGGATGCGCAATAGACATTAATTCAAAACAGAGCGACACCATTCAATGTAGCCGTAGTTTATCACCAAAATTGCCTGCGCTAATGTCTGGTTGATGCCGCTAAGTATGTGCACTCGGTAATCAAGGGCATGTTACAGGCTTCTGCAGTTGAGCTATATTCACCTGCCCTATAGCCATGGAATCCTGGTGAGTTGGGTGAGTTGTCACCTTACAAGGTTTGTGGAGGGTTCTTTTGTGGGAGCCTGGTGAAGAGCTAAGGTCAGGCTAGAAAGTGTCTTGTGCTTTGACTGTACTGTTGAATCCCAGTCACAAGCAGATTCTATCAGGGTGAGCTGGCTGTGGGTCAGGAAGCGCCAAGGCATCAGTAGCACTGAGCGGCTTACAGCACATTTTATCAGGAGTGATTGTCAAAGGGATTGCACTTAAGCCGGGTAATGTTAGCACCCATCCACCCAAAGCCTATTGTTTAAGGTCACCCTGGGACGCATTTACACAGCCCAGCAGTAGGCCCTTGTGGTTGTCAGTGCAATGAATGACTGAATTGAACTGAACAGGAGGCGTGTCCGTGGGTTACACCAGCAGCAGTTTGGGGAGAGCTAGACTCCACCCATGGTCAAGGTGTAGGTTTAAGTAGTTGGAGTGGCACTCTTAGGGTTTGATGCTTCACGAGGGCATTGCTGCATTGCGGCCAGAGCAGAGGCATTGGGTGTTTACTAGGGGGCAGCAAGTGGAGGCAAGGCTCTTTCCAAATCTGGCACCAGAACACAATGTAGTCAGGGCCAACTTGTCTGTTGGGTGACTTGTGGAGGCACCTGTGTAGTTGTCACTCCACGAAGGGGTGAGTTGTCTCCAATAGTGGGCACAATACATATATGTGTGTCTCTGGCCTTACAGCTGTGTGGTGCCTGTCTCATTTAGAGGTATGCCCAGGGGAAAATTGTGTATTTAAGGTTTGCATGACCAATGCGGTTTGTGGTATCTCCTAGCGGACCCACTGAAGGTGTACTGCAGCTAAACAGGGAACTGGGAATCTTGGGTTGGAGATGGACAGTAGCTACTGTGCATCTGTGATCTGACGGCAGTTGGGCAAGCGGGGTGCGCTGCGTAAGTTGTAATTACACGAAAGGGTGAGGTGTCTCCAATAGTGGGCACAAGACATATATTGTTTCAAACCAGCTTTAATACCATTAAGGTGTTCACCAGGGTTTAGCAATCAAAGGGGTTTGTGCAACCGTCTGATCAACGGGGGAAGTAGGTGCACCCCAGAGCCAAGGGTAGGTGACTGCAGTTAAGCTCAAATGCCCGCTCAGTTAGCTATGGAAGCCTCGCTGGGTGGTGACCCTGTCAGCCAACATAGTGTGCTGCCGTCCCAAGAAAGGGGAAACAAGGTGTCAAGCACTAAAGGCTACTATAAAAAAGAACATTTGGCACGTCCAGTGATCAACAATGATTAAAATTTAGTGGAGCAGGTAATTTTCCACCTATGGGGTTGGCCAAGGCGTGTCCGTGGGTTACACCAGCAGCAGTTTGGGGAGAGCTAGACTCCACCCATGGTCAAGGTGTAGGTTTAAGTAGTTGGAGTGGCACTCTTAGGGTTTGATGCTTCACGAGGGCATTGCCGCATTGCGGCCAGAGCAGAGGCATTGGGTGTTTACTAGGGGGCAGCAAGTGGAGGCAAGGCTCTTTCCAAATCTGGCACCAGAACACAATGTAGTCAGGGCCAACTTGTCTGTTGGGTGACTTGATGAAGCACCTGTGTAGTTGTCACTCCACGAAGGGGTGAGTTGTCTCCAATAGTGGGCACAATACATATATGTGTGTCTCTGGCCTAACAGCTGTGTGGTGCCTGTCTCATTTAGAGGTATGCCCAGGGGAAAATTGTGTATTTAAGGTTTGCATGACCAATGCGGTTTGTGGTATCTCCTAGCGGACCCACTGAAGGTGTACTGCAGCTAAACAGGGAACTGGGAATCTTGGGTTGGAGATGGACAGTAGCTACTGTGCATCTGTGATCTGACGGCAGTTGGGCAAGCGGGGTGCGCTGCGTAAGTTGTAATTACACGAAAGGGTGAGGTGTCTCCAATAGTGGGCACAAGACATATATTGTTTCAAACCAGCTTTAATACCATTAAGGTGTTCACCAGGGTTTAGCAATCAAAGGGGTTTGTGCAACCGTCTGATCAACGGGGGAAGTAGGTGCACCCCAGAGCCAAGGGTAGGTGACTGCAGTTGAGCTCAAATGCCCGCTCAGTTAGCTATGGAAGCCTCGCTGGGTGGTGACCCTGTCAGCCAACATAGTGTGCTGCCGTCCCAAGAAAGGGGAAACAAGGTGTCAAGCACTAAAGGCTACTATAAAAAAGAACATTTGGCACGTCCAGTGATCAACAATGATTAAAATTTAGTGGAGCAGGTAATTTTCCACCTATGGGGTTGGCCAAGGGTGGGCACTGTGAACACCCCTGCCTCCCTTTTCGGGAATATTCTAGGATGGGGGTTAGGTAGGACTTAGTCAATCCTTAATGCTAGGCACCATATCGCTCAGTGCGCACTGTATTAAATCAGACAGTTTCTCTTTGCTGGCATGCCTAGGGCAGTGTTTCCCAAACTGGGGTCCGAGGACCCCCAGGGGTCCGTGGCACATTCCCAGGGGGTCCGCAGACAGCAGTTATAAAAGCACCGCAAAATTCATTGTAAAATTAGCAGTTTTCCAGCAACTATAAAAGTGTCAAGAAAATGCCAGTGATTAATGTACCTGCTGGAGAGAGATGAGAGTTTTGTCCAGTGGCAGCATTGACTTATCTAATGTGACACAGAGGGTTAATATACCTACTGCAAAGAACGTGTACAAAGCATTTTAAAAAACAGTATTTTATGTGCATAGGTCAGTGGGTTACTGATTTTGTCACAGAGATTCTTTTGTCACTGTGCTATTCATAAGGGACAATTGTAATCTAGCACAGTGTCCTATAAACTGTCATCAAAGAGCTGCTTGCAAACTGCATGGTAAAAGTTAGTAACATATGTTTATTCCCAGTCTATCATTATCCTGATGCTGCTAAAAAGGTTTATTAGGGTGGAAATACATTTTTCTTGTTGAAGTCAATGCTAACCACTGTGTTATGTTCTGAATCCTGAGTTTGTGCTTCTCCAGACCAAGCACTCTTTAAAAATGCCTACCAGTATGAATGACAGGTGAATCCTACACCTTGTAGTCCCCTTTGCCTTATGTAACATTTTCTATACACTGATTTACACGTATGATTCATTATCTCTATATGTGTGTGATGTAAAGTGCTCTGACATCCTACAATGTTTTTACAAGGCAGCGTTAAGCCACAATAAGTGGCTTAACGCTGCCTTGTAAATAAGTCGAAGCTCCTACCGCCACAGGAACATCGCAAAAAGTGACATTCCCATGGCGATAGGGACTTGTAAGTATGCCCCTAAAATCCTTAGTAATTCGAGTATTTGTTTTGTGTGCACACACGTGTTTATTTTTTTCGAATTACTGTTTTAATGTTTGAAATTTAAATCCCTCAAATTGCTTGGGGGTCCCCGGCTTCCAGTGGTGACTCAATGGGGGTCCTCAGGAGTCAAAAGTTTGGGAACCACTGGCCTAGGGGGTTTCACCACAGAGGAAGCTGAGCTGGCGTAATTCCCATAAGGAATAAGGGCTACATGGCAAGGGCACCCTTGCTCATTGTCACATACTGCTAGTTATGGACATTCCCATGCGTCATGATTTAGAAAGCAAAGGGACTGCAGAGGATAAGCATGATCCTCCTCGCTCGAATAGCCTGAGTAGGCAGGCGGGGTTGGGAGCGGTTACCTAACAAGTGGGCTGCTGTCCCATAGATGTGGGACACAGGGGTTCAGGCACACATGGTTCTAGAAGGACAGCAGCTAGGTGGGATCAGCAAATAGATGGGGC
Organism: Triturus cristatus; assembly: GCF_964204655.1. NCBI lineage: Eukaryota > Metazoa > Chordata > Amphibia > Caudata > Salamandridae > Triturus > Triturus cristatus. The sequence continues at coordinate 342,388,009 of NC_140587.1, read as the reverse complement.
AATGTGAGCCTTGGTGTCTGAAATCGTCCCACCCAGAGTTGGCACGGGGCTAGGTCATGTGAGGCAGTGGAACTTTCCTGCAGGAGGGTGAATAGTTCTTGGCACAGGTTCACAGGCCAGAAGGTTCTTTGATTTCATCAGACACTAGCTGATCCTGGCTAACGTCAAGGGCTATTGTGATATAGATGGGGTTCATCTATCACCAGTAGGGAGGGATCTCCTCCCTTAGATTTGCAGGAGGCCTGGAAATGAGCGGTTGCATATGTGAAATGTGCTGTTTTGGTGAGATCAGCAACTACATGGGTCAATGTGAGCTCTGGTGGTCTGAGATGATACCCCGCAGAGGTGGCACAGACCTGAGTCAGAGGAGGCCGTTGAACATCCCTGTAAGAGGGAACTGTTCATGGCGTAAGTTTGCAGACCAGAGGGGTCTGGGTTTCATCAGACACGAGCTGATTCAGGCTAATGTTAAAGGCTACTTTGCTAAAGATGGGGTCCATTGTCACCATTGCCATCCAGGCATACGGTTAGGTTAGGTTGACAAACATGGGGTGCATTTGTCACAGGTGGGCATGGACACTTTCCACTGGACATGCACGAGGCCCTAGAAATCAGGTTGCAGGTCAGAAATGAGCTGTTTGGTGGGGGGGTTCTGGCGGCGATGGGGGCCGCCTCCAGAGCTGTGGCAGAGTTACAGGGCGATCTAGAAGCAGACGGGTTCAGTAAGGGTACCTCTGCGGCAGACGGGTACAGTAAAGGTACCTCTGCGCAGCACAGTAGGGGTGCCAGAGCCAAAGACCAGGAGCCTCATGGCAGGTTCCTGGAAAACCGCGATGGCGCCCTGTTAGTCCTTCGGGCGGTTGGGGGCCTGACCAACCGGGGTTTTGCCCTGCTACTCTCCGCCCTGAAAAGGGCATGAGTAATAAAAGACCAACGTGTCGCGTGATCCGGAGGAGGAGGATCACAAAAAGGTGTAGCACTGATTGGGTGTCCCACAGTGCTGGCTCATCAGGTGGGCGGGGCAGCATAGGTTGGTATAGCTGCCTGTCCTTGGATCGCCTGTAAAATAAACCACCATATTGCATAATTTTGTACGGAATAAACCTGCAGCAATATTTCCCATAACAAAAGTGGTCTTGTGTATTTATTTATTCATGCATGCTCAGACTGTGGGTGGGGAAGTTGCCGATAATGGCACTATGACCGGCTCTAATGAAGAAAGCACCCTGAAGTGCATCTGGAGTTCGCATACAAAATACCTAGTAAGAGGGCTTAAGAACAGTGGAGCAGAAATTTACACAGGAAGGGAGGTAAGGGAGGCGTAGAAACAAAAGAAGGTTGATACACTGCAGTGGATGAGAGAGAACAGAGAAGTGTGCTTGTAAATATTAGGGCACTGCAGTGGGGCCAAAGATGACAAGTACACAGAAGGGGTGAAGCATGCCAAAAAAGAATATCATAAAGCCATCTGCCTTCTATTTAACAAACACTATGTCAAAAACCTTTAACCAGATAGTCTGGCATTAATTATTGAACGACCACAGACAAATTAAGGGAGGAAGGGGTGAGGTACACCCCATGCCCCAGTGCATGGTGCACATTGTCTTCGCTGCATTGGCCCCAAAAGGGCCAGTGGAATGCCCCAGTTAGAGCCCTGATATTGTGGACATAGGGCATTTGAGCCCCAGGGAAGGCCAGTTCTCCTGCAGGCCAGAAGCTGTGAAGAGTTTTTCCTATATTGGAAAGAAAAAGAAAGGAGCAAAGGGCCTGTTTTGCTCTGCTTTCATTTGTTCTTTCCTTCTCCTGTTCCTATTTATTCGTCTCTATTACCTGCTTTCTTTACTTTGTTAATCTTTGGGCATTTTTGCTTTATTTAACTCTCTTTTTCATCATTCTGTCTTTATTGTGCCATTTCCATTTATCCCTTTATTTTATTTTCACTCCAGGTGTCCCCTTTTCACATATTCGTTCCATCTCCGTTTCAGTTTCCTCCTTTCTCTAGCATCCTTTTTGTTTCCATATTCTTTCCTCTTTTATTCCTTTGGTAGGAAAAAGACATTGGCATTTACAATGCCAATACCTCTAACTCTCAAATGTGAGACCAATTTGCATTACACAAATGCTTGTTTTTTAAGAACAGGCAATGGTCCATGGGACCACTACCAGCTCTTAAAAAGTATTTGCTCCCACATTTGGAAAGGGGAAGGTGTCCCTTGGGGATCCCTTCCCACTTGCAAATGGCCTACCACCAACTTTGCATCAGTGGTAAAATGCGGATGATTTGTTATGTAATTGAAGAAAGTGCTCTCGTCATAGGTAGACCAGGAGCCAGGGATGTATTTAAGTAGATTTATTGTTCAAGTAAGATGGTACAGGATTGCACCACCGGGAGCAGCATCCTGCTGCTCAGCCCCACTCAATCTAACTGAACCCTCATTCAAAGAATACACACACCCAACATTCTATGACATCACACTCATGCAGGCTGAGCAGCCAGGACTAGGAAGTATAGACTATAACAATTTGCCACAGCATTTTGGTCGCAAAACATACGTACATGGCACTGTGAGTCACTATAAGGAAGGGACGCCCTTGGCACACTCCTTCCTAAGTCGCAAACCCTCTTTTGCGAGTCGGTAATAGGTTGCTGACTTGTAAAATAGGGTTTGTACAACAATAGCAAACGGCCCGATTAGCCATTTGCGACTGCTAAAAACAGTTGCATCTGTGGCCCATGATGTTCATACACCTAGCCCGTATTTCTTAGTAGATCTGGCTTTGTGTAAAAACTATAGATGTTTGGCCTGATCTGAATTAAACTCATGTAATATTCTCTTCAAGCAATGTGACACTAAGCCGAGCCAATCTCTGTTTGCGCTCAGAAAAAGGCACCTTTTCTCTGCAAAATACCTTTTAAGCTGGAAGGTAAATACCCTTCAAATGACTTTGTGCTGTTTTTACTTTGCTCAAGCACAAACACTTGGTAAATCTTACCCATGATCTTTTAAGGCTAAAAAAGATAGAGAATGCATTGTTTGACTATTTTGAGACTCAAATCTATTGGATTTGCCCAGATCTTGATTTAGTAGTTCTCGTCTCTGTAGAGGAAGCTGCTTGCAATTGATATGTATAATATCTGCAGGTGAAAGCTCAATAATAAAGGATTGAAAATAAAACATTTTTCAGAAGCGATACATAGTGCTCTAGAGATTTTATTTAGGCTTGAGTACATTTCTGTGGTATTTTATTTCATATTCTCTGGAGCAAAAATGATAAAGAGTATAACTTTTATAGGTTGAAAGACTGATTTTTTCTTTGTTATATAAACCACAAAATAAAAGAATTCTTAAACATCAATGCAACACTTCAGTTCGCATTACATTTTTATTCTAGTCTTCTCCTTTTCCAAAAGTAATTTACAGGGAAATGACCTTGTACATGTGTTATTGATGTTGCCTGTTTAAAAATGCTAGGAATTACAAGATATACTTTACTGTGCATTTATGCTTTACACAGAATCATTAAATGCACATCGGGTCCTTTCCCATAGGGTTTTCCCACGCACACTCATGTACTGTTTCTATTGATAGAGGTGTGAGAACATCGGATGTCAGGACCTTTGGTCCCTAAATGTAGTCAGCGTGCTAATCTTATTTAATCGCAAACTCCAGTTTGCACACTGTTGTCCTGGAACAGTTTTCAGAGCGTTCTGATCATTGGTACCAGCTCACCAAACCTCGGATTCTGAGAAATACCTACTACTGCACGAGTGAGTGTAGCAAAAGAGCCATTCTACTCGTCTGTTGACTTTGAGGGGTTTCCAAAAAACACTTACCAAAACATGGCTTCATTCGGTGCATTTTGAAAAATGATTTCCATAAATATATGGAGAGAACGGTATCTGGTACAGTGTACTTCGTCATTTGAACAAAACATACTTCTTATGTACTAACTCTCATGTTCGCAGTAAAAGTGTTCAGAAAAAAGCCCCCTGCTTCCCCTGGAATTTGGGGAAGACAGAATCAAATGACTAAAACTAATAAAGAACTCACATTAGGAAACACACTGTAAAGAATGACGTTTCAGGGAGAATTGCCCAAAAATAAAAATGCATGTACGGGTGAAGACAATGCACAATGTTTGTCAGTAATACATTGGATCTGCCCATATGCCACACGAAAGATTTAAATATGGATCTGCAATTTCATCAAACCGGAACCCTCATAAGAGTGCTTCGACGCCTCGTCAGGGGTAGCAAGCGCTATATAAATGCAATTACAATACAACTCAATGAGAGATATTGAAAAGAAAATGAATAATACATTTACTGTAGTGTTAGCCTTTATTTTATGTGGCTGGGTTGTGTCTTATTTGATCTTCTATCAGTGGTATATTTACAACATTATTGGACTATGGAAAGGAAGCTAATAAATATTGCTCACCTCTGCGATATTTGCAGTCATTTCTCAAGGTCATCCTATTTCACCTTGTCTGTGACGCCTGGCATGGGTGTCATTAAAGGTCGGGTTTTTAAATCATCACATAAAGAAATATATGATAACAAAATATCTTAATTCAGCGACTTGATGAATGCTCTGTGAGAATAGACGTTTGAATTAAAAGAAAAAACAAACTTTGCAGGCAATCAAATGTCAACCTAAATCTGAGGAATAATATAATTTAACAATCGTTGGTTAAAAGTTTAAGCCTGGTTTAATGAAATACAACCTGCCTAACAAAAAGTGATAATAATAGTTCTGTTGTGAACCAAGAGAATCTTGACCGTTGGCAGAGGCTTCATTGGAAAAGGGCACCAGATAGAAGTGTTACTCCTGATGGACCACAAATGGCCTCTGGAAAACTCGCATCATTTATGAGGAATGAAAGAGAAACAGATTGGGGAGTTCAGGGACGGACTTCACGGCACAAAGAAGGTCTGTCTCGGGCCTCTTGACACTGTCCCCATTTCAGCTCCATTCGGGGTGCAGCTCAGCGGTCTGCTTGCCAACAATGAGAAAGCTGCAGCAGGTAAGAGAACTTCAGTCAAGTATGCATCAAAATGCTTCATATTTTCCAGAACTGCCCCATTATGCCTAATTATACACCATTTAGTTATTAACACTCTGAGGCATTGAATGAATGAGTATTCAAAATGAGGTGCTCTGATTTAATAACTAGGAGGAACAGGCAAGGGATCGCTGCTCTCCCAATCCACAACTCCCAAAAACAATAGACTAAGGGGCCTATTATCATAGCGGGCGGATCGCCACCGCCCGACTGGCGGTGGTGATCCACCCGCCAAAATACCCAGTCGGACGGCCATTTACCCCCACCACATTAGCATTACGGGGGGTACTGTGGCAGACAGAAAGACCGTCCGCCACTTTTTCCGCCGGCAGGCAATCGTCACAATTGCCTGTCCGGCGGAAAAGGCCCATAATATGGTGGCGGTGCCATATTATGATGTGTACGGTATGCATGCATTTCCATGGCAGAGACTCCGCCATGAAGAGGCATGCGGAGTTTACTTTGGGGGCCCGTTGCGGGCATCCGGGGGCTGGGGGTGTGTGGGGCTGCACTTGGGGGGTACCCATGGTTCCCCCTACATTGGCATTCACATGGTGACAGGCACCACGTGGTGTCTGTCACATTGTGCATGCCAATGCACACCATGTATCTTTTACATTGCGGCAGGTGCTGCTTACAGCACCGCCCGCCGCAATGTAAAACATGCGGGATGTGACCGCCAGGGTGGCAGTAGTATCCTAATGGGCCTGGCGGGACCGCCACACCTCTGGTGGTCGGTCCTGTTTACCATTATGGTGGCGTGCGGACAAAGTCTGCCCCCCATCGTAATGGGCCCATAAGTGAGGGCTTGATTATGACTTTGGCTGTATGGGTGTGCTACCACACCAGTGCCTGGCTCCCACAATGCCAAAGTCAATCGCTGCCCACCCACCAGATTTCAAGTCATTTTGCAGTCTCACAGGTGGGAGTCCAGTGGCGGTGCAGTTCAAAAAGTTGTATGTGAACCTTTGAACTGCAGCACTGAAGGAGCACCAAAGCAAGTTCCTGCATGGCATGGACTTTGCAGAACATGCCGTGCAGGAAATGGGGTGTATGCACACAGGGAGGGCCCACCATGTGCCCCTCTGCATGTATTCCCAGGCCCTGAGGCAACAGGGGAGCCTGCAGAACCCCCTTAGTTTCCTCACCTCCAGCATTCTCATGGCATGAGCAGGATTTTAGCACCTTACTATACAAATGTATTTAGCTTTGTGCCACACTGCACTTTCACATAGAACCTGCCTTTGTTTTCGCGTTTTATTATTTCCTGGGATTTAGTCGGCACACCGTAGACAAGGTCAAATAACAATGCCCCTTGTTATTTTGTTCTGGTCAGGCCTTAGCTCATAGACAAAACACACAAATGCAGCTGGTGTTTGGGAACACATACTTTGCCATATAGCTATGCTCTGAATCGGTAACAACACATTTGGAGAGGGATCTTTCCAGGGAATTGATCGTGACAACACCTGAGATGTACAACTTTCAGCAGTGCATGCTAAGGTATGGGGCCTGCTTCTTAATTGTTGTGGCACGTATACTGCATACTAAAGCACAATATTTAAAATAAACATTCTAAACATTTCTTGTGCTTCTGTCAGACCTTATTTTGGACTAATACGGGTGTGAGGGCAAAAGGGTGTCTCCTGCAACTGTGATTTCTGAGAGGGTCGGGAGTGTTGTGTTATGGGGTGTCTAATCACTTGTTCCTCTGTGAGTGAGTAGGAAGGAAGTGAGACACTTGTCGGTTCTGGGCTAATGGGTACTCAGGTGGTAGGATGACTCAGTCCCTGCCTACAAAGGATCTTTAATTGTAAGCATAGTTCTGTTCCTCCGCAGAATCCCTGCAATAGTAGTTGCAAAAACACCTTCATAACTCTCTTTTGCCTAACACAGGCACTGAATTATTTGTGCAGCCAATTATACTCACATTTAGACAGCCAGAGTGGTATTATAGCAGGAAGTTACATACCGGAACATTTACATAAACCTCTCATGACACTGATAGAGGTGTACTTGGAAACTCTCTCATATATTTGGGCAAGTAATGACATAACATTTTCAACCATGTACAGAAATGGTCCTTCAAACATGGGAGATGACTACTAGTGTGGACCCTGTCGGTGCTCTCCCACTGCAAGCTTCACTGGATGTTATAGTTCAGCATTAAAATTTATTTTTAAAAGTACAAATTCACTAAAAAAACAAAGGTACAGAGAGGTTATAATTAGGAAATAGAATTCAAAAGCCTTAGTAGTTCACAGAAATAAACAAAGGCCATTGTTTTTGCGTACTTTTATTTCCTGGGATTTTGTCTGCACACAGTATACAAGGTAAAAAAAATGCCCCTTGTTATTTTGTTGTAGTCAGGCCTTAGCACCTAGACAAAACACCCAAATATAGCTGTTGTTTGGGGATACGTACTTTGTCATAAACCTATGCACAGAATAGGTAACAACACACTTGGAGTAGGATCTTTCCAGGCAAGAGGTAGTGACAGCACCTGAGATGTAGAACTTTAATCTCCGCATGCTATGTTACAGGTTCTGCTGTCAACACACAGAGATCTTCCGATATATAATCATTTTACTTCTGTAGAAGGGGAGGTGAGATAGGCTACCCTATCTTGTATAATGACAGCTCCTTTTATGATATAATAACTACTTACTATGCTGACTGTATTTGCATCTTCTTACTGGTTTTGGCACGTATACTGCATACTAGAACACGATAGTTAAAACAAACATTGTAAACTTTTCTCATGTCTCTGTCAGACCTTATTGTGGTCTAGTACAAGTATGAGAGAAAAAGGGTATGTCTTGCCACCTCGATTCCAGAGAGGGTCGGAAGTGTTGTGTTCTGGGGTGTCTAAACACTTGTTCCTCTGTGAGTGAGTAGGAGGGCAAATGAGACACTATAGCTAGTCGGGCCCGTGCTCATGGGTACTCAGGTTGTAAGATGAATTAGTCCCTGCCTGCTAAGTTTCTATGACCCGAAGCATAGTTCTGTGCCTCTGCAGAATTCCTGCAATATGGCGCCGCCAACGTTTGGTTCAGTACTAATTTACGGGACCCCTGAGTAGCGCTTGTGCTTCTACACAATATCCTCGCACCATTCCCCGGAGACGTCCATCGTGGAAGGGCTTTGCCTCCTCAGTTTGTAGGCATCACCTATTGCTGTAAGTTTTTCGAGCTTGAATTTTGAAATGTTTTTGACCCATTTTAGTGCTACGGTTTGAATTCCATCGTTCAGATTAATGGATTAACCGGTTGCGATTCCGGCACATTGAAGCACTGCAGTTACTCAACTTTTGTGGCAGCATAGAGTTCCCAATGTGGGGTCTCCTGTTGTTTTTGCATTGAAGGTGGATTTTGCATACCGTTTTGAAGTGTTTTCCTCATGGGTTACCTTTTCCGCAGTGGATGCAAATGATAATTCTTTTCTTGCTTACACAGCTGTTGCCGTTCAGGCAGCTTATCGCCCATATGCCGTTGTTGACGTTCCTTTTATGGCCTGAGAGCACCAGATTTGGTTTAATGGTGTCCTACCCCATCCCATTGCCACTGTTTCGAATGGGCCTCTTAAGTATTGATGGGGCCACTTGGCCTGTGTTGGCCGGTTTTACTCCATACCCTAATTATATTAACGTCAATTTGGTGGAAGTACTTTTGTTGTATGCTCAGGTTGTGCTTCTTAATAGGCGTCTGATCTAATTTGTTGCTCGTGTCTTTCTCATGGCTCCATCTGGGGCTGCGCCAACCGTACAGGCTGCGCACGGTGAGGGTCTTGTTATTAGCCCTGTTATTATTAATTCAGTCATGGGCAAACATCCTGAGAACCGTGAGGACTTTCCATTTTGGATTACTCCAAAATTTGATTAGCTTGGTGCATTTTTTCCTTTAATAGGGCGTGTGGAGAAACATGGGACCCTTCCTATGTGCTTGCCTAGTGGTCTGATTCCACCCTTGGCTGACTGCAACACCTGGGGGATGGTGTTTGTCTCAGTGTATATGCTTTGCTAGGCACACCTCCTCGAGGAGTGTTTTTCCGAGCGTTCTCAAACTAGTAAAGAACGAACATGGGGCAAGTCCTGCCTTTGATTTGGGGATGATGCTGATGGGTATTTTTCCCATCATTTCTGATAGGATTCTTTCTATTTTTAAAGGGTGAAGCAGCATCCTTAATGGTACGTCAACCCCTTTCAGCTGTGACTGACATTGACAGGGAATGTGAGTTGCCGATTATTATTCCAAAGTTTATACATCCGTAGGAAGCAATAATTTGGGGGTCAGACCATCTACCCAATCTCAATGTAAGCCCTCTCCTGAAAAGGAGGGTTATCTTTTCTTTCCGGAAAAGACATGGGACAAATGGAAGCAGCAAAAGAAGCCTGGGTCTTGTGGTGGGTCTCCACCACCAGACGCTTCTGAATGTAGATATGATTTACGTGATCGCTCTAAAATAAAAACTCCTGAGAGGTTTCAGGTTCCTGATCCTCATTCCTTTTGGAATCGTCTGATCAACAGTACGACTGTGGAGGACAACAGGATCACGGAGATGGTGAGTCTGCGCAATCTAAGCGGGTCTCGCAGGGCACTTTTGTTGTGAAAGTTAGGAGAGAAAAACCACCTCCATATGGAGCCCCATTCCAGAAGAAGAAAGATGACGCTTTAACAGTGAAATATGCTCCAGACCGTGAGAACCCTCCTCCTGAACAGGAGTTTCACTGTGACTCTCCTCGACAGCGCGGCAGAAGTTGCCACAGTGCGATAGACACTCCACCCTTTTCTGAAGGCGAAAGCAACTGACACCTTTGTAACTGTTGAAACGGTGGACAACCGCATTACTCCACCCAATAGACTTCACAATGTACACATTCAAATTGAAGGTAACATTAAATGCACCATTAATACTTTTTTTGGGGACAATTTGAATTCTTCTTGTGATAGTTTGTTGGCAAGGTCGACTGACCTTCCCCGTTTGTTCTAGCTTGTCCTCGGGGTGAGGATGTGATTATATCTTCCTTTTCGCAATTCGTCCCTGATGAGACTAAACATGCTTATGCTTCTGAATGGGTGCTTGCTTTAGTCCCTGCCCTATACCTCAACCAAGCTGGTTGGGATAAGGATTCTCCTTTACATGTTGTTTCAATACGTTCTACTCCTCAGCCGCAGCCTCAATATCCAATCAAATGTGATGCTGAATCGTCCGTAAAAGATTTTCCTACTCATTTGGAATATCAGGGTGTAACTGAACCCTGTGTCTCCGCAATGAATAATCCTCTTTTCTTGTTTTGAAACCTGATGGTTCATATCACATAGTTTTGGATTATAGGCATTGGAAAAGTCATACTCGTACATTTGCAGTGCAAAACACTCATTGTACAGCCGTAGTCAATAATATCATGGATAAAAGTTTTAAAACTACACTTGATAATTCTAATGGATTTTTCAGTCACAACCTGACTCCTGGGAGCCAGGACATGTCCACATTCAGCGACCTCGGTTCTCAGAGTCGATATGCAAGCCTGCCCATGGGGTATAAGAATAGCCCAGGGTCTTTGCAACATGTTTTGTGTCCCTCTTGCAAGATGTTGATCCTGATGCTTTCTTTTATGTCAAACGTGCCTGGCTGATGAAGGGTGATGCCCCAAAACCAGTCCCAGGATGCTTGTTTCGGGTCTGAGGACAACCTGGCTTGGCAGTTCAGGCTGGACTGTTCCCATGGGGCACAGGGTCACAACTGATTTGCATATGGCTGGGTCTAAACTGGGGTGGCATGGTGGGCAAAAGAATGATGGACTTAACCCAGTCTTTTGGCTGGGGGTGAATCTTTGATTTGCTCTGCTTTCCATCTATCATTTGTGTGTCTTTTGCTTTCTCGCCCTAAGTGCGCCAGGTATGCCCAGACGTGGATCTCGGGCTCACTGTGTCACTGGATTTAAGATAGCCTGGCTGATGAGCGGTGATGCCCCGCAACCGGTCCCAGGATGCTTTTTTCCAGTCAGGGAGGACCTGGCTTGGCAGTTCAGACTGGACTGTTCCCATGAGGCAAAGGGTCAAGACTGATTTGCATATGGCTGGATCTAAACTGGGGTGGCATGGTGAGCAAAAGAACGATGGATTTAACCCAGATATTTTGACTCTGGGTGAATGTTTGATTTGCTCTTCATTCTGTCCATCATTTGTGTGTCTTTTGCTGTCTCTTTTGTGGATGACATATACTTGACAGATGATGAATTAAATCCTTGTCTCGCAAGAGTGGATCGCATCATCACACGATTTGCTGCTCTTGCCTACAAGTAAACTTTTTCAAAGTTGCACATTGCCTTTATAGACGTTCTTTTTCTTGGCAATAAATTTACGACTGAGAGTAGGGGGTAGGCACCATATTTGGGGAGAAATGTGCACAGTTGCAACCTCCATCTACCCTCAGGAAACTCCAGTCTCTGCTTGTTTTTCTGAACTTTGGTAGGACTTACATTCCTGACTATGCTCAGCGAATCAAACCTCATTCTGCTTTGCTACACCAGTCCATTTCTGCTTCCTACTGGCTTCTGGAACGCCCTCTTGCTCAAGGTATATGCCTTTTTGTTGTTTCGCCTGTGCCAGCCTTTGAGGGGGTCAAAAAAGCTAATGTTCCTAATACTAGAGCACTCCATCATTGTTGGATTCAATAGGCTACATTGTTAACTTATATTAATGTCAGCTTCGTTTTTGACCCTTCCTTGCAAATGCAAGTTTCTTCAGTATGAACATGTTCACCCACTGCCTTTTTCTGTTTTTCCCCTCGATCAGTACAAATGTGTTATTTACACAGATGGTTCGGCACAACCTGCCATTGGTTCTAAACAGGTTTACTGTGCAGCTTGAGTGATTATCGTAGGTTTAATGAAATAGGGAGTTTATCACAGTACCTTGGTTCATACCCAGTCCCTTGTGGACTGCACGGACCAGCTGGCCGAATTGGGGGCTCTCCTTTTAGCTCTTGTATATGTTGACCCTGAATTACCCACCCTTGTTGTGCATGATTCTTTCTATTGTGTTCATTCCTTCAAGGACAATTTGTTTTTTGAAAACAATGATTTTCGGTATTCCTAATGTATTACGATAAAGAATAAAATGCTTTGGGTTTGAGTGGCCGCTCTTAAAGAACACCTGTTACTTAAACATATTGTAAATACATTGGTCCATCAACAAGCAGGAGCGCACGCTGTTGGGAATTTGATGGCTGATGAAGCAGTCAAATCTGCAGTAGCCACAGTTAAAGTAGCCACAGTTACAGGTTCTATGACTGAAATTGATGATAACATTTTGACGGCCCTTGCTACAAATCAGGGATTTCCTTATAAATATACTTACCATTCGACTACTGACAAAGTTCCTTTTGTGTCCATGCCTGGGTGTTGGTGATTGTCTGATTCCAACCTTGACAACAGCCCATCTTTGATAGTGGCAGCTCATGAAGGTATCACTTCTGCACATACAGGAACGGCTGCCACTGTTTCTCTTTTACAGCAGCGTTACTGGTGGCACAGTTTATACCAGCAGACTCGGCGATATGTCCTCTGTGATGTTTGCCAACAAATTAAAAGTTCTACTGTGTTGAGACCACCTCAGCCACATCTTTTTATTTCCAATCAGCCTTTTACCTGTATATACCTTGATCATTGTGGTCCTCTTATATCTGATAATGCTTTCAAATACATAGGTTCCTCTCGGTCTGGCCACAGCGCTCGGCTGGCGCTCGCACTGTTATAAATGATTTGCATGTCTTTGTCAGAACCTATGCCTGTGGCACTTTCCATTCAAGCCAGGGTCCGGCATTCGCCTTTAAGGCGTACTGCTCTTTGATAAAGTCAATGGGAGTGCAGTTGCTTTTCTCATCTCCATATAGTCCCAAGGGCAATTCTGTTGTGGAGCAGATATACTGTGACTTAAAGCTATCTTTAACAGCAAGGGTATTAGGTACAGGCCGTGACTGGTTAACTCATCTTTATGGGGTTCAATGTGCTCTTACTAATCTGCCTCAAAGATCTCTCTGTGGGTGGATCCCCTACGAAAAACTCTTTGGCATGAAGATGTTTGTTCCAGACATTGATGATCTAAACATTATGGCGGCTGCCAGAACCTTTGACGTAGATAACCACTGTGCTGTCTTATTGGATCTACAAAAGTGTTGTGATGCTCTAGCTAAATCCCATTTGCCTTCAACTCAGCCATCTGATACAGCGGCTCTCATTCATGTTTCCAGCTGGCTTCCTAAAGTTGGAGATCTGGTTTGTGAAAGGGTGGCGATCAAGAAAGAATTTGATACTTCTTGCCCTGCTCCTGTTCCAGTGCTTGGTCTTCAGGGTATGCCAACTGTGATTTTACCTCCACTAACAGGATACAAGGACAATCGCTTTGTTTTCAATGAATATGTCAAGTTACACCATTCAGCCACTACTCAATAGTATGCCTTGGGGTGTTCCAAGATGGGATATTCCTTTACAGCCTCTGAGCTCCATTTCTACTGATTCTCCCCGGCTTCTGGAAGGGGATGTCGAGTCTTCTGTTGACCTGGCGCCTGTTTTAACTTCTTCATGCTCCACAATGAAAATCGTCCATTCTGATACAGTCCTAGAGGCCCCTGCGGGAGTACAATCATCAGGTCTACATCCAGAATCCCAGCATCCATTATTAAAGCTGAGTTTTTCTTGTTACTATATTGATCAAGATAACTTTTCTTCAGACAGATTTCATTGTTTTCTGTTTTATCCCCACCATCAGGGCAGATATGTGTTTTATCTCCTGGTTAAAACGCACTTATCCGGTTCCACAGTGGATTTATGTCTGGATCATATTTTCCATGGTACTTCTGTTCATGTGGATTGGATTTGTGACTGGTTTTATCCTTTTGATTAATGGCCACTATCTCCCAGAACATTTTGCTGCAGAACCTGTTGATGGGGTGTTGGCCCCACATTCTTCTTCGCATTAAATGAAAAGAGACCAGTCCTTTGTTAACATTTCAGTGGTACCAGTCACTGATGGAATTGTATGGGATAAATTACCATTAGATGTATTCTGTCCTACAGAGACCCTACAGATTACATATGCATTCCATGTTTCCATGGGTGATGTGATAATGCCCGGGTTGCAATCAGATGATTGGGATGTCCATGCTGTAAATTCAATGTTTTATGAACTGCAATATCAGACTGTCTTTGACACAGGATTTATATTTAAATTCTTATAAGTATGCCAAAGCAGAAATTTTCAGAAAATTATTTTTTTGTCAGTTCAGCTGCTGTGTTGAAAGTTTCGGGGTGATCCGTGGAGCGGGGGCAGAGAAAAAGGAGGGGGAACCACTTTCCCCATGTTATGGCTATGGGGATTTCTTTTTTTTAACATGACTACAGGCCAAACCACTGGATGAAATTACAGCAAATTTGGTAGAAAGCTAGCTCTTGATCCAGAAAGCATGCTTTTTTGTGATTTGGTGTAAATCCGTTCAGGAGTTTTGTAGATATTAAAGGAAAAAAAAGAAAAAAAAACAGGAAGTGTGTGCAGCCATCTTGGGACTTGGCTTGAGCAAAAAAACATTTAAAATAAAGAAAAGGGGGTAGGGTAGAAATACCCTGACCCCCTAGATGTGGTGGTGTGGTCCCAGAAAGACCCTGCTGGGGATTAACAACTTTTTTTTAATGTTTCTAATTTGTGGCAAAATTGAAAAATAAAACAATTGTGGTCTCCCGCTCTTGGTTTGAAATAAACCCCCAGGTGGATAAGGTCCCAGGAGCATTTTTTTAAAAAGGAGGGGGCACACGGGCCTCCCTCCTGTAACTTCACAACCTCCCCAGGACTATATCTATATAAATAGAGGGGGCCATGCAGACCCCACTCCTGGGCTTCATTGAAGCCCCTTGGACCACCACCTCCTGGGGCTTTATTTTATAGACGGTGGGGGCCGCACAGACTCCCCTCCTGTGAAGGGGATTTTTTTCATCCCCCAACCAGTAGTTCCCCAGGAGACACATTTGAAGAGAGGTTGAGAAAGGGGGCAGGGTCTCCAACCAGGTCTCAGCAATCCCATTGTGGGGGATTTACTGGTGGCTACAATATGGGTTATTGACCCCCAAGGATCCTCAGCAGCCAAAGGTACTTCATCCCCTAACCATTAGTACCCAAGGAGGTGCATTTGCAGAGTGGTTGAGAAAGGGGGCAGTGCCTCCGGCGAGGTCTGAGCAATCCTGCTATGGGTGACTTACTGGTGGCAACAATAGGGGCTCTTGGCCCCCAAGGACCCTCAGCAGCCAAGGAGACTTCATCCCCGAACAAGCAGTACACCAGGAGGCACATTTAAAAAGTGGTTGAGAAAGGGGCGGTGCCTACACCCATGTCTCAGCAATCTGCTTTGGTGGACTTACTAGTGACAACAATAGGAATTACTGGACCCCATGACCCTCAGCAGGCAAAAGAACTGTATCCCCCAACCAGTAGTGCCTAGGTGGCATGTTTGGAGCATGGTTGAGAAAGGGGTGGGGTCTCTGATGAGGTCTTAGCAATCCTGCGGTGGGGGACTTACTGGTGGCAACCATAGGAGTCCTTGGCCCCTAACTACTCTTGGCATCCTAGGGGATTTAATTAGGAGTGGAGGAGCAATACTCTCCCTGTTCATGGAATTCAATGGAATTTGGTGGAGTTTTTCCATAACTCAACAGAATTTTGCAGAGGGTAATACTGATAGCTCTAACCAGGCCTTACACAAAGGGGAACAATAAAGTTCAGCAACGAGCTGAAAGTGGCAAAATAAAGGCCATAAGTGTGCAGAAGAAAGGCAGAAAGCAAGCAGAAAATGAGCAGAACTCACTCAGGCAGTCTTTCACCCATTCACTCAGACACTCACACACCCACTCAAACACCCACTCATACACCCACTCACAGACCCACTCAGAAACTCATGCACCTACTCCCATACACAGTGAGACACTCACATACCCATTCACGCACACACTGAGACACTCATGCACTCACTCACACATTCACTCTCTAAGTTTACAGGTTACAGTTAGGAAATAACATTAAACAACTGTAGAAATTCACTGAAAAAAACAAAGGTTACAGGAATATTATACTTAGGAAAAAGATTTTTTTTTTAAACCTTAGAAATTCACTGAAAAAATCAAAGGTTACAGAGACATTATGCTTAGGAAATATAATTTAAATAATCTTAGAAATTCACTGAAAAAAACAAACATTACAGGGATGTTATGGTTAGGCTAAAATTTCACTTATACAGAACTAAAGTAATTCACCATTTATAGTTACATGAGCTAACTATAACTTACACCTCTGTAATTCACTGCTTAAGACCTTACATATTACATCACTCATGACATGGACAGTGACGTCACTGATGATATCTCAAATGACATCATCCACAGAACTACTCACAAACCCACTCACACTCTCATGCAGCATTGCATAAACCTACTCACACACCTATACAACCACTCTCATACCCATTCACAAATCCATACAAATACTCATGTACCCACTCACTAATGCATAGAGCCATACCCACACCCACTCACTCACTCATACAGGCCCTCACACAACCAGTCACTCACCAATGCATTCACTCACACACCCACTCACTCACCCATACAGCCACTCACACACTCACTTACTCATCCACACACCCACTTGTACACCCAATCACGTACCCATACAGCTACTCATATATCATCACACTCACCCATAGAGACACTCATGCACCTTCTCACTCACCCAAACAGCCACTCATGAACTGTCTCATTGCCATTCACACACCCACTTATTCACCTAGGCAGCCACTCATGTACTCCCTCATTCACCATTTACAGCCACTTATACACCCACTCACCCAGATAGCCATACACACAGCCACTACCTTGCTTCATACAGCTACTGACACAGCAACTCGCTCACCCATACAAAAACTCACATAGCCACTCACTCATCTATACAGTCTATGACATACCAACCCACTGATCCATACACCACTTACACACCTACTCACTCATACATGCAGACACTCACACAGCCACTTACTCACCTATACAGCTACTCACACACTGATTTATTCATAAATAAAGCCACACACACACACCCACTCAAACATGGAGATACACAGTTACACAGACACTCACATAATATATGTTTTAAAATAGTCACTCATTAGCAGTACACAAAGTAAACTAATTTAACTTTTGCTATACCTTAGTATATATGTTTAACACTCCGAAACCTCTATAAAACACTCACAATTGCTGGATGATGTCATCAGTGGTGTCATTGTTGGTGTCATTTGAGATATCGTAAGTAATGTCACTGACCATGTCATGAGTCATGCAATATGTGAGGCATGAGCAGTACATTGTGGGGGCGTAAGTTATAGTTAGCTAAGGTAACTACAACTGCTAAATTTCTATGGTTTTGTATGAATGAAATTTGAGCATAACTATATCTTCCTGGTAAACTTAGTTTTTTTCAATGAATATATATCTCTGTCATTGGAAATTAACTCTACACGTTTCTGGTTCCCACACTCGCCACCCTTTGTACCAAAGGTAGGCTATACCTACCAACATCATTTGCATCTGTATAAGCAAGCCCCTGCATGTCTTTCTTAAACTATACGGTCACAATGACATACATTAGATGTATTGTCACATTTATTTTTACTCACCATAAAATTAATAAATTAATATTTGGATTAATTCACCTAAAATGTTTTATACAATAAAGGCAATATGTAAGAAAAACATATTTGCTGTTACAAACTCTATGATTTATAAAATCAAAGGGTTTGCCACACCAAAAACAGTTGGTTTGCATGTATTAAATCCACTTAGCCATTCAGTCAGTGGCAGCTCCACCATTAGGGGGCAGGATTGTCATCCCAGCTGCTGTGAGCGCAGCAAACTCAAAAAATAAGATTGTGATAAAATAATTTGATTAACATTATATTTTTTACTGCTTCCAGCCTGAGTCGAGTGCGAAGGGGGGGGAGAGGCCATTGATGCTGATTGACAGCAGGGGGCAGTAATGATGGCCTCTTGCGACTGTCAACCCAACATGCACACTTTAAACAGCTCCAACCCAAGCTGTGTTAGTAAGTCAGGTAGAGAGCAGACACAGGCTTAGTGTGTGCAAAACACTATGATCCATCACACCACATGAACATCATGTATTTCAAACAATATTAGTCCAAGCAGCAGGTCTGATTTCAAGATTCTTTATTCAAATTCTTCTTTAAAAACTGCGTAGCCAATGCATTTCGTCCTTACGGACTTCTTCAGGGCTACAGAATAAGTAAATATATGGGTACAAATGGCAAACAATATGTTTTAGACACAAGCATTGCCATATTTACAATTCTATTTACATATAAAAACGAATATACACTTATATACAAAAAGAAAATGATATCCAAAAGGTGTATATACAATAAAAATCAGACACAGAAACACTCTATTGTTTATAGCATTGTTGCATATATTGTGATTTAAACAATGAAAAGTATAAACATTGTGTTTAGTCAGCCTATCGAAATAACAATCAAATATCATATATAAGAAAGAAAGCCTAATCAATATTCATTAACGAGATAAACTTTGTTTAATATCAGCCCGCTAAGTCAAATAACATTCAGATTAGACATGTAAGAATGAAGACTGGTCTACACTCCTGCAGTGGTCGCCATATTGCAAACCATATGGGCAGGGCAAAAGGTTACTTCACTAAAATTGTATCGAAGATTTTTATGTTTTTTTTTTTAGAAAGAGCAGATAAACACATGGGAACATAGAATTTTCATGGGGAATTTAGAGAAAATAGTAATGGTAATCTTCTTACCGAAAAGAAAAACACAATAAGAGGGTCTCCACTATATATTCCCTCAATATTGAAGTCAGTAATGAGTGCTTCTTTTTAGGCTGATTTACCCACAACCTAAACATGTGATAAGAGAAACAGCATGTTTTAAGGATATGTATGTTTTTACTGATCTTTAAAATCTTATACTGATGTTCACAGAAAGGATGGAGATATCCTTCTAATACATCCGGGACCATTTTTACAAATATGAAAACGCTCAGTCAAAAGCCCAGGCTTAGTTTGTCTCAAGGAGCACTAAACTATCCCACCCCAAACAATCCTAGTTCTTCTCTCATACTGGTTAATATTATTAACAGCTAAAGAGGAGTGTCTGGATTGGATAGGAAAGTTGGCTTGGGGACTGCGAGATCGGAGCCACAGATTGGAGAAGAACACTGTGTATATATAAACATTACATTTTTTACTTTAAAATATTAATGTAAAGTAATGATTTACTTACTGTTTATAATGCATGCATTTTCTTTAATCTTGCATTCCCTAATAGTATTTAAAGCATGTTGTGTTTCTTTTTTTCCATTGTAGCTTATTACCCATGTATAGTGCGTACTTTAAAACTGAGTCGGCTTTTCGACTCAACTACAGGCACTGTGAGGAACTCACACTCCCTTCAACCTCAGCCTCAGAACTCTCAGTTGTGGTCTGTGATAAACATTGTTTAAAACAAGCCATGATTGAGAGCTTTGGTGTTGAACCTAAAGGCATTGCTGGTTTCTCACCATGCCTTTCAGTGGGTCAAGACTTTCGCTTCACTCACTCCACTACTTTCAAATGTTACCAGTCACCATTGTATTCAGTATAGTCTTTCTAAATCACAAAATAGGTTTAACGCTTTCAAATCACAGGGCGGGGATTGGAACATCAAGCTGGTGGTCCCACTCTAAGAGTGTTCCGGACCCCTCCATCATCCACTCACATCTACTGCAATCAAACTGCTACATTTCTACCTTGGACCTGCCTCTTGTTAGCCCTGGACTCCACAGCCACCGGATTTGTCTTCAGAGAGGTGATGATACCCCGGTTACCTGCTGTTCCTCTGTGGGCAATGGATCTTCTGGCACGGCAGCCCACAGAGCTTAATGACTGCCTGTCTCATCAGCTCCAGGGGGCCACCAAGCTTGCTCCAGTGACTGTGCTGGACCAAGGCAGCTATCGGGTAACTCAGACCGGCTGCTGCTTCCCAGCGTCTGCTTTCCACCAGTCTGTGCTCTCCTGTACCCCTAGCAGAGACTCACCCGCACAGTGACTAGGGCCCTGCAGCCTATTCAGTCTCTCATGGGGCTGTGTGGATTGACACCAGCCAATGCATAAAGGGAGGTGAGTAAGGCTCCCACTCTATCGCCTGACACTGAATTGCCCAGGAGGACCTCCAGCAGCTGCTGCCCCTTGTTTCTACCCGCTGTCCCATGCCCTTTGATACCACTGGGCAAGCTTAGTTGCACAACAGCTGCACTCTTGAGGCCCTTCTGGCCTACCGCAAGGCTGCACAATCCTGCACAAGGACCTGTGAGCTCCCCTGACCTCCAATAGACTTTGCGGCAAATGCTCAACCTGAGCTGGGGATAGGATTGACCCGCGATGCAGCTCCCAGCTTGGGGGCGAGCTTTCGTGTGTGATTCAGCTCAATGATGTCCTGAGGCGCTGTCTAGACCCGCCCACTGTGAGGGCATGCTTTTGACCTTTTAATATCGTGGCACGGCTGGGCCCAGACTGCACCTCCTTATACATTGAAGGCCTATTTTTTGACATAGTCAGACCTCTCCCTACAACACCTGGACCTGGAGATGGGCCTCCTGCAGTGGTGGGAATCTGTTGATCTGAGAGACTGCCTACTTCCTTGAAGAGGTGAGGGATTATCCAGGTTGCTGAGGGGTGGCCTGCCTGGACCTCACAACCGTCATGAGCTGTTTAGGCCATGACTATTAGTTACCACTAGCACCGAGCCTAATCTTGGCGGAAGCTGGGCCCTCATCTGTCTAAGTGAATGATTTGTGTCACTCATTCAGTTCAACCAAAATACATTTAATACGAGTGCTGGTGGATATCCCATGATTCTCTTTTCCCCCCCCTTGAAGTCCTGTACCCACGTGTATCTTTGTCGAATACTCATCCAGATTTAACCATCAAGAGGACCGTTACGTAAGGGATTTCCCCGAGGATCCCTTTCTGTTGAGCTGCCTGTGTCTTATCTTGGTTACTCCTAAAGTTTTTACATTCCTGTACCTAGATCCTAGAACAGATTTTGTTGTGTGTTTGACACCAAGACACTCCGATTCTCCTACGTTTTAAGTGCCCTGAAGAAGGTGCGATCTCTTTGTTAGGTCAATACTGAAACACGCGTCAGAGCACACTGGGGAGACCACCTTAAACAGAAACGTTATACAATAAGCTCAGTGTAGAGATAATACATATAGTCACTCAGAACTGTACTTCTTCAGGATACTGAATTATCCCTTTTATCCCTATTGTGACAAAAAAGCTATATTGTTAGTAATATCTACTCGCTTTTGATATCAGTGAAAGACACTGAGACAGATCCAACTTTACATAACAGATTTCTTATCCTGGGTTGAGCTTCGAATATTGAACTAGGATGGTCTTTCTAAAGTTATCTATTCTTTGTCTTGTTCTTAGAATGTGTTAACTGGTTGTGGTATGAATGTGGCATGTTTGGAAGTGTGAGATCAGATATGACAATACTTTCTGAGTCTTCGTGTTTTTGTTTTCATTAATCAATTGATATTTTGTATTGTATTGATCATCCTGATTCGATTATAACATGTTTAGTCTAGATTGTTTTGATACAAATAAAAGTAAGAACACAATTCATGTTTATTTTTTGTGATCTATTTGAATGTATATTACTTGACTGAATGCCTGTACTATCATCAGCCGTGCACACAGTGATCAGAGCTCCGGGCTCATGCTGTGACTCGTGAGAGCACTATTTAGAGATTAGTGTTTTCCATTAATTGAAGCAGATTGCAGACAGGATAATTTTTCTCTTCTAGTGCCCAATATTTCCCTGATATTCTGCCTGCGTGTCTTTCTCCCAGGACCTCTCTCTTTTTTGTATTTATGGGCAACATGCCCCCCCTGAAGGCCTACTGGACTGCACCATTAGGGCCCCCAGCAGACAATGCCAACTGTGCACCTGAGCCTCTAAGGTCCAGACAGATTTGTCTTATTATCCCCATTCTTCCAGGTGCATACCTGCCCTCATCAGTACCCTCCTTGTGAACTCAAGGGCATTTCCTTACAGCAACTCCCTGATGCAGTTATGACTGCTACTGCGATTCTCACCTCCCTGTCTCCTCTTACTGACTGGATGATTTCAGGCCTTCTTGTGCCCTGGGGTTCCAGAGACAGCGGGGTCCTCTCCCTCCTCTAATGCTCAACACTGTGTAATTGAGGGTGTGATTCCCAGCAGTAATACCTTCTCAGCCATACTAACTTGTGGACCAACCTACCAACATTTCACTGCTGCAATACAACCTTCCACCCTCTGGGTGTCTGCCGGGCTTGGGAGCTATGACCTGTCCTCTTACCCTACACTGGGGGAGGCCTTGTGAGACTCAGCCACACTGTCCACGGCAGTGCCCGATGACCACCTGACCCACCTCCTCCAACCCCTCTCTTTGGATTGAAGGAGGCTCTACCATCACAAGGTCTGCTGCTCATGCTGCTGCAGAGCTGTGGCAAGTGGGCTGAATCTCCATCGCAGAAGGTGCTGTGCAACAACACTGCTCCAACATCATGGGTAAAGATAAACCCGCCTGCTCGACAACCTCCCAAACTTGCATTGATCAATACATCATCAGACCTGTGACTGGTCACCCTGGGAGTACCGGTATGGAATCCCCCTCATCGAAGGGGAATCTTGTCACGATCCTCCAGGCCATTCAAATATCCCAGGCTGCTCTAAAAGCCAAAGTTGGAGCGGTGCGAATGGACATGGACTTGCTTTGCCAGTACCTCCGAAATGTCACAGCCAGGATCACTAAAGCTGATTCCTGGATATCCATAGTGGAGGACAATATCCCAGGTATCTAGCCTTCTCATGCACACAACAGAACTGAATTGCCACGCTGAAAACAGTGAGAACTTCTCCTGGCTCAACAATGTGCACGTAATTGGCATCCCTGAGGGCACTGAACATCAACAAGTCACAGACGTTCTTGAAACTTGGATCAAATCCTGGATGCCTACAGACCAACTGTCCTCCTAGTTCACAATAGAAAGGGCCCATCAGGCACTGACCCCTAAACCTCCCACAGGTGCTTCACCGAGACTAGTGATTGCTCGCATCCTTAACTTTAGGGACAGAGACAGGGAACTCTGATTTGAGGATGCCAATCTTCTCCTTTCCTTGATTTTCACTTGCGAAGTCCAACAAAAATGCCGTTCTTACCTAGAGATCAAACAGAAACTCAAGGCGATGGGCCTCCAATGCCGCCTCTTATTCCCCACCTGGATCCACACCAACAAATCCAACTTCTTCTATACTCCAGAATCCGGCTGGCTGTGGCTTATGGAAGAACACCCACTTTGGTAACTTGCGGAGACCTCCCCAGGACCTGCCGGGAATACACTGGCACCCAAGCCGCAAAGATATCAAACTCTCTCTTGGAACAGGTGCCACCAACAACAGCTACAAATTTCCTTCAGAGTCTTCCAAAGCATGCGGACAACCTCCTTCCTTGTTGGACTCCTCAGACTTCCAAAAAGGGGAACACCAGCTGGACCCGGAGGCCCCTCTGGATGTAGAGTCATTGCTACCTTTTGATTGATAACCGCTCAGACACAGACCTCCCTCAGAGTCCCGCACAATAACTTTTATGCTACTTATTGTCTGAGGGACATAAGGCATTCCTAACTGAACATTGTTAATCATATTCTGATGGCCTTCACCTATCCTTGACTATGGAGGGGTCTATCACTAAATTTCTTTTTTTACATGTTATTTTAGATCATAGTTTCTCTTTTCAGGGCAACAGATGCTTCTTGGGTGAAGTATGGGGTGGTGAGGGTGTTAAGGTGTGAGAATTCAGTATAATGTCAATGTTCCTTCAGTTGTTAGCCACGCATTGTTTACATGCTTGTTTTTGTGTTTACCTACACTGAGGAACACATCTACACTGTACCTCCTGCAGCATGATATGAGGCATGGCTCCCTATTATCCACTGCAAGTGCACACTTCGGTACCTGGGTGCTTCCCTCACCATAATACTGATTGCGAGGGAACCTAACTACCCCCACAATGGCATCTTTTTGAGTTTTGCCCTGAAACATTAATTGGCTCTTAGACCATGTGAAGCGTACTGCAGTCCTCAACTTTGCTCACCGACACCTCTCCAAGGTCCTCCTACTCCAAGAGACTCACTTCATGGGTAATAACTGCCCCTTTCTGACACACAAAGGCTATGACGTGGTTTATACTCGTGGGTACCGAGGGTGGTTATCCTGCTGCTGCTCTCCTTCCCCTTGTCAATCTCCAGTGATGTTCAAGACCCAGAGGATCGCTTCCTTACACGCACTAAAACACTTGAAGTCCTGACAATAAACCTGGTGAGTGCTTATGATATGCCTGCAACCCTCAACACCTTTCTCCTTGATCTTTCGAAGATCCTTCTCCATCCACCACAGGGGTTGACATTGATCGGTGGCGGCATCAATGCAGCTCCCGTCCCTGAAGATGACACCATTGGCCCCCCTCTGTCTATCGGAACTCAGGGGCTCATCACCTCTCTGACTGGGCACCAGCCTTGGCCTCTGTGATGCATGGAGGATATGGAATCCAAGGCGCCATCAGTTCACACATACCTCACCTGCACATCATACCCACTCACATACAGACCTTGTCTTTATGCCCGCCCTAGATTGTCCTACCATCTCCCAAGCCCATTTTCTCTCCCGTGGTATATCTGGCCACGCTCCTCACCTTCTTTATCTTGGCTTCCTCAGCAATGGTCTGCAACCCATGGGGAGACTCAACGCATAGTATCTCTGGGAGCTGAACTCCAGGCATATTTCCAAAGTACTGATGGATCATTTGCCACAATTGGTACCCTCTGGGCAGCCAGTAGGGTGACCATAAGGGGGTTTTCCAAAGAACGCATCGGGATAGCAGGCACCTGCCCACTCCCTCCACATCACACTACTAGAAGCATGTGCCCTTCACTTGGAGAAAGGCCTTACAACAGATCCCAGTGGTGACACCCTCGACAATTGGGTCTCCTGTATGAAAACATACATCTCCAGTCCCTGGAGGCCGCCAAACATCTCTAGAGTGCCCTACCAGACAAAGTCTATGGGTCGAGGGGCAAAAACGGAAAGTTGCTGTACTGGCTGCCCCCCGCAAACAAACTACTAGAATTGCGCCTGAAATCATTGAATGGCACGGTGACTCTTTCCATGCCCTCCCTGAGACTACATAGGCATTTGTTTGCTTATACACAGCCCCCTCCAGAAGAGAAGCAGACTTCATCTTCCCGGTTCCTCAATGACAATCCCCACCTTTGTTTGTTCCCGACCGAAGTCCGAATGCTGGAGGAGCCCTTCTCAGCCCAGGAGATGGGTGCAGCATTTTTAGCGGTGGCTCCTGTGAAAACTCCAGGTCCCTATGGCATTATTGGAAAGTACTACACTACATTTCACAACAACCTGACTCCTTAACTCGTAGTACTCTTTAGGGAAGTGAGGCAGGCGAGCACATTTCAACCTAGAGATAGACAATAATGCAATTGTGGTGATACCCAAACACAACCTCCCTCCACAGAGTGTGCCGACTACCGCCCAATATCACTCATCAATGAGGAAGTTAAAATCTTTGCTACACTGCTTGCCACCCATCTCAAACAAGTCCTACACACACTGATACATCCATGCCAATGCAGCTTCATGCCAGCCATTAGCAAGAGGCATTGCCTCTGATGTCTTCAAATGGCCCTGGCCCACCGTCATCTTCTGCCTCCTGACTTTACCTTACTTTTTATCGACTTTGAAATAGCTTTCGATGCAGTGGACTGGGGTTACCTACAGATAGTACGGATATTGTCCGGAGTCGGGCCAGCTTCTTTGGTCCAGGCGGTGCTGGGTCAGAAGGTCCTCCTCTCCCCCTTGGTGATTCTGCTGGGGGCCCTTGATGGTACTGATGGCACCAGGGCTGATCTGTCCTTCTTGGGTAGGACCCCTATGGCTGCCAAGCGTGATATTGCCATTCGCTGGAAATCTCCTGCCCCTCCTACCCTCTTGCAGTAGTGCAGGGGTTTTCAATGGTGTGCTTAACAAGAAAAACTGGTCTTTCAAGGCCAGGGGTTGTCACCTTAAACATGTTGGAGTCTGGGGGAGTGGCCAGTTAGCCTATAGTCTTGTCTGGAGACTAGGGTGTTACTGTTGTTTTGCACTACTGTATTGTGTCATTTGATAGCCCATGCCTGGATCAAACATGATATTATTTTCTCCGACATGCTACTTGTATGCCCTATTGGTCCTTCTATGCAAAAGTCAATAAAATCTGTTTATCAAAAAAAAAAACACTTCCAAATCGCAAATAGGAGAGCAGAAGAATTCAAAGGTCATTATTAATGGTTTGCAACCACAATTGTAATAATGCCAACACTTCAAAGGATTTGGTAACCGATTTGCAAGAAGAAGCTTTGCCAATGTGTTTAATAACTGTGGTGTGGTTGTGTTTTGTAAGGTTAGCTGATTGAGAGGTCGGCAAACATTTCAATGGGGTGGCTGTTGCTATCCACACGAAGGGAGCAAGGGAGTGGAGTCTAAATGTCCGGCTACACAATACTGGGTCCACAGTATGTTGAGCCATGGCTGTGTAGTGGGAGCAGGTGGGTTGATGGTAAGATTTGAGATAGGCTTCCGGCTTGCAGTTTGCTCATGTGTCCCAATTGACTAAGGAGTTTTGCGCAGGTGCGGCAAGTTGCGCAGGTACCTGTACGATGGGGCATAGGCATGTCAACTTGCATCCCTCGGAAAAAGATATTTCTGCTGCAACATTACCAAAATAAGAGATTTGTAATGTCTTCCAAGACATAGGCCTGTATCTTAATCAACATTGGCACCTCTTTGTGGTGTAATTCAATGTCCCTCATTTGCTGACTAATATATCCCCAGCACTAGGGATTGCCTGCTGGAAGAATTGATTCCTCCCAGAAGACATGAGTTGCCCACGCCAACCCATCCCCACATGTGTGGCCGTCTAATTATAAGAACATTTGGGAGATTTTGAATTATCAACTATGAGGAGGTTACAGTCACGAATGCTGCATGAGCCAATGAAAGATTGAACAGGGGATTTGGAAAGATATTAAAAAACATTCCGTTTTCAGCAAGGAAGTAAAGAAGGAATGGTAGAAGGCGAAGTAAAAAGGTAGGCAGGAGGAAGGAGGGAAGGAACAAAAGCAGGAAGGAGGGCATGAATGAAGCAAGGAAAGGAGGGAGGAAAGAAGAGAAGAGAAAGAACAAGTAGTCTTAGCATAGCAAATAGCTCGATGAAGCTTTTACGTGCAAATACAGTTGGTTTTATTGTAAATATATTTCAAATATTTTATTCCAGTTTCTGATTGGCAGACATGTTGTCCCAGAAAACCATGCACAATGCCTGTCAAAGCATCTTAGAGAGCGCAAGTTGTTCATCATTTGCAGTAATTTCCTTTAAATCTGATTATCTAAGAACTATCTCTTCAGACATTACCATGGGACCAATTGCTGTCAAATGAGCTATAAGTTCTCTCAGAAAGCAAGTGAAGCACAATAAAACCTGTCTCTTAAGGAACGTTGAACTAGAATTAGAAACTACTCAGCATGCATCAACTTAGCATGCAGCAGCTCCCTGCAGAGGAAATGT
This sequence comes from Triturus cristatus, assembly GCF_964204655.1. Classification (NCBI taxonomy): domain Eukaryota; kingdom Metazoa; phylum Chordata; class Amphibia; order Caudata; family Salamandridae; genus Triturus; species Triturus cristatus. The sequence goes on along the minus strand of NC_140587.1, from coordinate 342,360,153 downwards.
ATGTTTATTCATAGTATCCAAGTGTCATGAAGTGCAGTGAAGATGTTATGCATTGAGTAATGGTTTACATTATGCTTTGGCACTAATGTACCTCTACATATTTACCAAAGTAGGAACAAATACTTGACAATACAATGTGACAAAGGCAATGATCTTTGAATGTGCATTAAGATTTCTATTTGCAAAGTTACTAATGCGAAGACAACATGATGTACGCGAGCTGGGTTGATTCTCCATTTAAAAAGTGATAGACAGAGAGAATATAGACAGAAACATATTAACATAACATAACATATGGTCAGGACCTCTGCCCCGCGTATCTGATTTTGATCTTTTCTCCAAGGCAGCGCCAAGACACCTTCGGGTATTCGAGCGCTATATAAAACATATGTAGTTCCTATTACGAACAAGCGAGACAAGAATAACATGTAACAGACGTGCTATTATTGTCAGTGCAAGTAGATGCAGAACAAATCATTTCCACACACTAGGGGCCTGATTATGTACGCTGAAGTTCAGTGGTAAAAAGGAGCTGTCGTGGCAGGGGGAGCCTCCTGCAGGCGATAAATGCTCACCCACTATTACTGCTGGACAGGACAGCTGACAGGGAGAGCTCACCCACTCTACCTCCTCTCTGGGGAACGAGACCACAGACGCCACGTCGGCGTGGGTTCGGGCCTTGCGTTTACATAACTGCCCGGGAGTCATGAGCAGGAAGACGAGAACATTGCCCTCTCAGACATTTTTCCTGCCTTCCTGATACAGAGGAATTCTGTCTCCACTCACTCAGAACAACAGTACTGGGCATTCTGCAATGAACAATTTCTGTTTTACATGGTTAATTATGAGTAGTGCATATTAAGGCAGCAATTAGACGGGAGACCCAATACACAATTCACCTAATATGAATACACTGTATATGCAAAATAATTAATAAACACATTATTTCTGAAAAACAACTTCGAGTCTATGCTCATGATTATTTAACAAGTAGACAGACCACAAGGTAATAAAACCATATAAGGTTGTGGTTTGGTTTCAAATAGCAGTTCTGCAACAAAAAAGGCACCAACTCAACAGTCCGATAAGTCCTAGATGTTGGTCTTTCCAGTACATCTTATCATTAATACTCAGCATGGGAGTTTCGACTGAGCATCCAAATCGGTGTCCAATGTTTCCGCTCATTTTCTTAAAAACTGCTTTCAAAATTAAAATATGTGGGGGTGGAGGGCATGTTGCAAACGTGAAATGAATACAGAAATAATGTGTATTCAAGCACAGATAATTCTATGACAATCTTTTTTGCTCAGATAGGGGCATGTTCACAAGGACTTAACTCCGATTTATCTCCACCTTAACGCAACAAAAGTGGAGATAGATTTAACTCCCCATTCACAAGCAGAAGCACACTGCAGTATTTCCGCGATAACTGCCCAAAAATCTAACACCACGGCGGACACCACCAACTAACTCTAATGAGATGCAGAGTAGGCGTTCCCATGCAAAAACACACGAAAACACAACACCACCACTTTCACAACGAACTGACAGAACTGCAAAGCGAACCAAAAACAGATGATAAGCCGCGGTGGCCTCAGGTATTTAACACCTGCCTCAGGCAGGTGTAAAGACGGACGCCTACCTGCAGTAGGCAACGGAGCCCCGCACAAGGCCATACCCGAAGAACAAATGACGACATGGAGCTACTCATTATGCAGCTCGGATCCCCAACAGGGCCACAACACCCACCGCCACCAGCCTCAGGACCGCCACCCCCCCAGGACTAGGACCCACACCCCCCCCCGACCCCCACAGAGGCAGCATATAGTAAGGCAGCAGACCTACCGAAAACGCACCACCCTCACAGACCTAACGCCTGCGGAAGTCATTGCCCACTACAGGCTCAAAAGCACAACCATTCTCCGCATCATGACCCACATCGCCCACAGGCTGACGGTCCCAACACAGCGGAAAACCAACATCCCACCTCAGACAAAGCTGATGGCTGTCCTGCACCTGTCGGAGGAGTCTCACAGCCAGCCCTATCTAAGTTCATCACACCTGTCCTGGATGCCATCCTCAGCTTCATACCTCAGTACCTTCACTTCCCCAACACTGCACATGAACAGCTGGAGACAAAGCAAGGCTTCTACGCCATAGCTGGATGCCCGGCCGTGTTGGTGGCAATTGACTGCACACATGTTCCACTTGTGCCCCCTGAGGACACTGCACACCACTACCGCAACAAAAAGCACACCCATTCCATCAAAGTGCAGGCAATAGTGGACCACCGGAGACTCTTCACCAATGTCGCCGCAAACTACCCAGGCAGTGTGCTTGATTCCTTCATCTTCCGACAGTCCATCATCAACCAGCGCTTCCAGGATGGCACATATGGAACGGGACTACTCGTTGGTAGGTACCAAATCAACACACCACACATCCCACAGCCACCAACGCACAAGGCACATCTGTGGGGATGCACACGTGACCAAACCACATTCAACATGTCAGATTATACGACCACCTACCAGACACGACTACACCACTCCATAGTCATCCTGGGCTACCCCTGCACCCAATAGACATTTCATGGAACCACAGCCACACAACGGCTTGATGTATGGAGATGTGGAATGCAGTCATGAGACATGTGAGGCACTGCTCTGCCCTCATGACCCTGCCCCATTCTCCCGCAGGTCAGCGTCCCGTGGCGGTGGGCCCGTGTTGGCTGCTGTGCATCCGGGGCCACTGGCCCTGTGCGACTCGAGTCTTCCCCCCCTTGTGGTTCTGACATTGCATGTCTGAGTGCCTGATGACTGTTGGAGATGTTGCCAGCGCCAGCTACTCCCAGAGGGCTGGCTTACACTCACCCCACATACAGCCAGCACAGGCATCATTGAATTGGTGGGCCTGCTCTCACATCCTGCCGAACCAAGTATAGACTCTTTTCTCCCTGCCCTGTCACAGGTGATCAAGGATATGCACTCTGCCCTTGGATGATGACACCCCTCCGGGACCCGAACACACCCGCCCAGAGGCAGTACAATGCGTCCACAGGGGCATCGTTGAATGCACATTTGGCGTGCTGAAGTCACGTTTCAGGTGCCTGGACTGCAGAGGTGGGAAGCTCCTGTACAGCCCAGACGTCGTGTGCAAGATGATCGTTGCATGGTGTGTTTTGCACAACATCTGTGTTTGCACCAGGGCCCCATGGATCCCAATTCCAGAGGTACCGGACGATGATGATGGTGATGGGGCAGGTGGACCACATCCCACTGCAGCTGCGGCAGGAATGGCCCGTAGGAACTACATTATTGATACCTACTTCTCATGAGCACGTCACATTGTGTCCGTCCGTGGCAATCATGGGACAGTAGTAGATGTCCAATTGCACTGCATGTGTGAATAAAACATATTTGCTGGTTACAGGTTGGAATTGTGCATTGTCATGTCTGAGGTTACAGATGTGGTTCACCTGGTTGGGCACATTTGCCGATCCAGTTGTGTCCTGTGTTCAGTTGTGGAGGGGTTGCTGTTTGTACAAGGATGTTGCCAATGTCGAGGTGCACTTCTGCTTATGTGCGTATGGTGCATGGTTGGTGTGTCGCTCCTGTGGCTCTGATTTGTCTGCCACTGGTCTCTTTCATGCGGTGTGCCTGTCGGTTCTGTCCTTCCACTGTGCTTGGATGTTATGGTGTGCATGTTGTCCTCTGTTGCAGTTGGCCAGGGTGCATCCGTGGTACTCCGCTGTAGCAGTATTTTGTTCAGTGGCATTTTCTGTATGCTGTTCTTGTGCTTGTTCCCGCATTGCGCGTGAGTTTGCTGCCCTCGCGCTGCTTATCCCTGCTTTCCTCACAGCAGAAGGGCTCATCGCAGGTTTTCTGGTGTTGTGGTTTGTGTTTTTATCTCCGTCGGGGTGGTTGTATCACGGACATTGTCCGCGTTTGTGGCAGACTATTGAATGGTACCGTTGTGTTGTGAATTCCATGTTGACACGGGGTTACTTTCCCGCGATGGGCTGTGATACTGAAAATTGCGTTACGCTGCTCTTGTGGTAGTTATCACACGTTCTTGTGAATATACCCCGTAGTCTCCCTCTTTGTTATGAATAAAACGTTCCAAAATCAGCACATCCCTGAATGAATACCTTTCTCCTTCCCATTAAAAGCTCTTACTAGCAAAAAATTACAAACACATCTATTTTAAAGGGGGAATCATTTCACAAACCAGAAAACTGATGTAATACTCCATGATTAACCAGATCAGGCCGTATGAAATTAGGGTATAACAAGAGGTAAACACCAAACATTTCAGGGATACCTTTGCTAACCCTTGATCGCCCCACCAGCCTAATGCAGTCACGATCAGCACTTTACATGTCAATGCCAAGATCATCCCGTGAACTTGTTTAATTCTGTTCAATCGATAAATTGAACCCTATAATTAATGTGGCAATGCCAGCTGTCAACAGACCTAAAGGGGATATGGAACAAAAACGAAAACTAATGTTGATTCAACTTTCATACGAGAGGCTATAGCAAAGCTGTACATCAAGCATACACGGTCTACTGTCCCACTCTTTTGATTGTGCACCCACCACACTAATAAGCAGTGTATTGTTGTCGGTAAAGTTACAGAAGCAGAAGCTACCAAGGATAAACAGAACACGTCAACACAACTTTGCGAGGATGATTATGAACTTTTGAGAGAATGATTGATAAAATATGAGACACCATCCACACAAAACTGAACAGAAAGCAGTATGTCCAACAACTCCTCTTGCACTTTCAAAATCTTAAACATTCTCCAGGTCTGTGAATCTGGATCAAGTCACCCAGGCTCCAAACCAGATCAAAGCATCAAATGTCTTTCAACCCCTGGGTTGCTTCTGTATTCCAAGGCCACATTAAAATCCTAGTATAAGACCTGGGCCAAAGGGAAAACACCTCTATCCCACTCAGATAAAGCCTGAAGAGTCTCAAAGGTGCAATAATAAATGACCTGCTAATAGCTCAGTCAGCTGACCCTTAAATCCAGGTCAGCTTCTGCATAATCTGATGAAAATACAGTCTTAGAAAGAAACATAACTGATGCAGTAGCTGCTGACACCAGATTCAGGTGGTGAGGCGGGGTGGATGGGGATGAGGGATGACGACGAAGAAAAAAAAAATCTTATCTGAAACGGCCAGCCATCGCCTCTTCTCCATTTTCCGTCCTCTTCCTTTTTCTTGCAGTTGTGGCCAGCAGCAGGAAGCACCCGGCAACCAGGTTCCCCTGAGCCAATCACAACGCTGCAATGCAGTGTGATTGGTCTGAGCCCCATGGATAAGCGCTCAGATGGGAAATAGGAGGCTTTGCATGTTCCTCACCAGGCTGTGTAATGCAATGTGCGCATAACTGTTTGACCGGCCAGTCAAGCAGTCATGCCCACTTAAGGAGTGCACAGCACTCCTCTACCCTGCTGTGCGCAGCCCCCACTACCCCGCCCCAACAGCCACTGACTGCAAAAGAAAACTAAAGTGATAATAACTTTAGCTATTATCATTTTAGTTTTCCTTTTGTTCAGTGGGGCGACGCTCCTCCACCATAGCAGAGGAGCCGCATTGGAACTGATGCTGAGATAGCATGGATACTCATGATCAGCTATATGAAAACACAATTTTCCACAGCTGTCAGTTTGGTTTTAGACATTGGCACTGAACCCACACATGTAGTCTATAGTTGAAACTCCTCCACTCTTCAGACAATAACAAAATAAAGGTTTTGATACTCCTTGCCTAGCCTTCATCATATGACACAATGAACCATGCAATTCTACTCCACCACCTGGATAAACAACTGGCATCTCCCACTGCTACACTGAAGGTTTCAGACTTTCTTATCAAATGATATCTGACAGATCAGACTGGGCTGGTTCACCTTCACAACTAAATCACATCTGCAATACCATGGAACATTCTACAAGTAACATCATTGTTGCTTTACCTTTTTAGCATATATGTTGGTGGATGTAATCACATTACACAATTTAGTTGCAAAAGTAAATAGATGGCAGGTATATACTCATTCAGCTGTGAAAAAACAAAGAACAGTATATTCTCAGACTATTTGAGTCATATACAACAGAGAATCAAAAAGAAATGTTCTACTTTTTAACATGGGCAACATAGAGCCTGTGGGTGGCCTTTGGTCCTCGCTAACCCATAGAATTGAAGTTCCCAGGGATAACCTTATCCATTTTTGCAACATTTCTTGTGAGCCCAACAGCAAACAATTTGACAATGGCCTTCTCTGCCTCAATACAAGATGGTCAAACCTGTTTTTTCTTGTACCCACCTCAGACGTGTGACCAGAGAAATGAGCAACACCTCCTTTGTGGTCACTCAAAACGAGTCCTGGGGACAGCTCCCTCTCATTTATGATTAAAGCCTGGCTGACTAGGGAACAACGAAGGAGTCTGGGCAGGTGTCATCTGATATCTGCGAGTGACAGGGGAGACCTCCTTGAAGTTAATTAAGTTCCTGAACACTGCCCAAATGGTCCTCCTGCCGGAGGAACTGAAACACCTCCCCACACTCAACACTCTGTATCCTGCTCTGGGAGAAGTTTTCCTACCTTATTCAGGTTTGAGAACTCAGAGAGCTAACGCAAGTGGACCTTCTAAAATAACATTTTGGCAAATATATATTACAAATACGACTTAACCTGGACTTTTAATACATATTTCAAAGAGTCCAAGAATGCAGTTTGTAGGTGTTGGCTATCCTGGAATAGCATTATTACATTTAATATTGCATCCCAATATTTTCCTATAGAGCAGCCACCCTTACTTCTGTGAAAATAGCTTTTGGGGATTTTCACCGTAACAATAATGTTTTACATTTCCGATTTTAAATACCATACACCCAGCCTTTTGGACAGTAAAACCTACATAGGGATGATTTAATATTATCTAAAGGACGGTTTAGACCTGTAAAAAGGGTTTATTTTCAAAGGGCGAATTACAGTTTAAGAGCTGCTTTAGCCAGACTACAATGGTAGGTCTGAAGCAATGATTTACACTGACACTGAATTGGATGGCACAATTGGTGCTGCTGTCCTATAGTGACATTTAGCATACAGGCCCAGTGTACACTTTGTAACATATACTGCTGAGTTGTAGGCAGATCAAACATGCCACCTAGTGGTATACCAATACCATCACATTTGAAGGAGGAGCACAGGCACTTTACTGTTGGCTAACAGAGGCAAATTTCACAGAGTTGTACAGCCAACAAAAATAGATAGGGCAAACATCTGGGGGAACATACTCAAACATTGGCTATTTCCTACAAGGAGAGTCTCACTTGAGGAGCTCGCAGCTTGCGAAATATCAAAGTCCAATGTTCAGTGATTGCCAATAGCAAATCCATCTGAATTGGAATGCCATATTCTCCCAACACTGCTGCTCTGTGGGATAGTCACAGTTTCCATTTGTGTTGAAATTCATGGCTTTATTTATTTTTTAGATGAATAACAAGAATTGCACAACTAACTTTCAGAAGTGTTGATGAAAACTTGCCACATACCCTGGAAATCAATGACCTTATGGATGAAAGAATTAAGCGAAAAATATTCTTAAAGTGTTGGAAGGTGGCTTATAAATAGGTGAAGGTAGGTACCTACAGCTAGTAATAAAACCAAAATAACAAATAAGCTCCAGTCAAGTCTCAATACATTAATCCTTACTCAACCCTTGGTAGCAGGCTTACCTTGAGAGACAGGTGTGTAAAGCAGTTAATAGCACCACAACACACAATGAAAATGCAGAACCAATTTATAAAAATTGGAGCAATGTTTATCTTCAGAATTATGCTAAAATGACAAAAATCGAATGTAGGGAACCAAAGATATGACTTTTTAAAGATTAAAAGTAAAACTAACTCTTATAAGCAAATATTGATCAAAGGGTTTTAAAAGGTCATGCTGGACTGGGACAAAGTCGAGAATTCAGGCTGCATGCAATGTGACACTTTTACACTTACTTCCAGGCGTGTTTCTTGATACAGGAAAGTGATCCAGAGCACAAGCCAAGGGTTCAGAACTCTGGTTTGCCTCTTGTGGTCTAGGAATATAACTCCCACAATGCACCTTGTTAATCCACAAAGAATTCCAGTGAAGCTTGTCATCTGGAGGTGTCTTTGTTGTTGATGTGGTAGGTAGCACTTCCAGCACTTTTTTTCTGCTACTGATCACGGAGTTTACTCCTTGTCCTTTAAGACAGATAAAGCTGGGCATTCCTTCTTCTACGGATGTTTGTTTTAGGTCTCTGAGGGTCCTTAAAAAGGAAGGGTGTTTTAATATACATATATTAAGTAATATATGTATATTTTATAGATAATAGACAATCTATTTTGACCAATAACATTTATGTTAGCTATTCGATTTTCATTTTGCACACTAGGCTATTAGGAAAGAATATCTGTGGGAAGGTGTCTTAAAGAAAAAATTGAATTGGATGCACTTCAGAAAAGGCACAACTATTTTACTAGAAAGGTATGTTCCTTCTTTTGGAAAATATAGTTAATAAAATGTTTTTAATATTCCCTGATAAACCAATCTGGTAAATAAATTGATAATTAATGATCGGTAGAATTGAACCTAATTGTTAACCCCTTGCATGCGGGTTTTTTTCTCCCGCTGTGCGGGAGAAATAAACGTTGTTCGGGAACACGACGTCTCCCGGCCGTCGTGCGCACACGCCCACCGTAATACACGACGGCCGGGAGACGTTGTGCGCACGCAAGGGGTTAATAAAATGTTTGTCTAAACAATAATAGATAGTTTTTCAAGGATAGAATGTCCACTTATGAATTTGCCATAGTCAATATTATGTTGAAAGATTTTTTATGTTTGCTTGATAATGATTAATTGTGAACTTACCAAAACTGTCCTGAAAAAGGTGACGATATTTTATATGTTTCACCAAAATGCTGTGTCAACACTTGTCAAATGGTGTTTTATCTTCTTTCTGAATATAATTAACATTTGATGAATTGGTATTCTGTGTCATTAAATTGTTTTTGATATTTGATGTATACTTCTAAGTGACAAACTGTAATTTGTAATATTTTTAATAACCCTGGGCAGTAAAATCCGCTAATCTCGCGGAGTTTGCAGATTTTTGGCAACTCCGTGTTCCACGTAGACCACGGAGTTACCGAAAAGTCCGCGATCCGTTGCGTAGCAGAGTTTTTCCCTTGTTCGCGCTTTCAAAATGCATTTTTGCGCATGTGGTAGCAACTTACCTGGATCCCTGCATTCGCTGAAGAGTTTTCCTATCCGTTTGCGTGCGCCACGAGATTTTGGTAGCCAGCCGCGCGATCCCACGAGAGTGTGCAATCGCGAACACGTCATTCGGACGCGCCATCGAACATCACAAGTTTGGTGAAGGTCACGATGCCAAACATGTAAAATTTGCAATCTGGAGAACAATATCTCTCAAGCAGCATAAAATCTTCTCGAAAATGAGGATTTGGATGAAAAAAACTCCTCAGATTGTCATTTGGCCGTACTTTTTTGTGCAAGGAGTCATTTTTTTTAAAACTTTTTTTTTGGAGAGGAAGGAAGTGCCCCAGAGTCTCCAACTTCCGGTCCCTGTCCAGCAGGCTCCTCCCAGTACTTTGTCCATGTCCTGTTCACTTTTAATTTGGATTTGAAGCTGGAAGGATCACTCTTTGTGTCTGCTGCATCATATGTGTTTGGATTTGGGGACTTTTGGATTTAAGATTTTACAAGTAAGTTGGTGTTGTTTGTTTGATTGGGGGCATTGCAGTTGCTGCAAATACAATTTTTGTAATTTTCATCATTTTTTTTTTAATCTGGGTAGCTAGTAGGACAGAGCTAGTCATGGGTGCATGAAACAACTGTTTCTGTGGTGTGTGTTGAATTTAAACATCATTTAGGGCATGGATGGCATTGGATTGAATTGCAAAATGTGTATTTTTGGGGTATTTCACTTTTTGATGTGTGTTAAATAAATGCCTTTGTTGTGTGTGTGTGTGTGTTTTGTGGCTGTTGTGTAACTTGCACACATTGTTTAGCCGTGTGGATTTTCTATTTTGCATTTTATTGCATTAAAGCTGTGCTGTTTAGCATGCCTCCTTTGCCGGGCCTTTTTCAGTTTATTGTTTTCCAGGCCTCCTGCTTGTTGTGACTGTGAGTGACCATGTGGCTGGTGGCCATTTTGTTTTGGTAGTTTAGAAGTGTGCTGCTTTTGCCATGTAGGCCTGCATGTCTTTCCTTTGTTCATTTTGGCCTAGGCTTCTTGTTGTTGTGGGCCTGGCCAAGTGGCTGGCGGCCATTTTGAAGCCAGGCAGTGTGCTTTTGCCTTAGGCCTGCATTGTCTGTCTTACCTTTCTTGTTTTTTTGGGCCTGGCCATGTGGCTGGCGGCCATTTTGTGGAGCCAGCCAGTGTGCTTTTACCATAGGCCTGCAAGCTTGTGGCCTAGTCTGCCGATAGGCCTTTCAGCCAGTAGACCCAAAGCTACTCATGGTTGCATGAAACAACTATTTCTGTGGTGTCTGTTGAAGTTAAACATCATTTAGGGCATTGGATTGAATTGAAAAATGTGTATTTTTGGGGGTATTTCACTTTTTGGGTGTGTGTTAAATAAATGCCTTTGTTGTGTGTGTGTGTGTGGTGTGGTTGTTGTGTAACTTGCACACCTTTTTCAGCCCTGTGGATTTTCGTGTTTGCATTTTATTGCATTAAAGCTGTGTTGCTTATCATGCTTCCTTTGTCTGCCCATATAGGCCTGCTTGAGTTCATTGTTTCCAGGCCTCCTGCTTGTTGTGACTGTGATTGACCATGTGGCTGGTGGCCATTTTGTGATGGTAGTTTAGTAGTGTGCTGCTTTTGCCATATACGCCTGCATGTCTTTCCTTTGTTCCTCTTGGCCTAAGTTTCTCATTGTTGTGGGCCTGGCCATGTGGCTGGCGGCCATTTTGAAGCCAGGCAGTGTGCTTTTGCCATAGGCCTGCATTGCCTGTCTTCCCTTTCTTGTTGTTGTGTGTGGACTGGCCATGTGGCTGGTGGCCATTTTGTGAAGCCAGCCAGTGTCCTTTGGCCTTAAGCCTGCAAACTTGTGGCCTAGTCTGCCAATAGGCCTTTCATCCAGTAGACCCAGAGCTACTCATGGGTGCATGAAACAACTGTCTCTGTGGTGTCTGTTGAATTTAAACATCATTTAGGGCATGGATGGCATTGGATTGAATTGCAAAATGTGTTTTTTGGGGGGTATTTTACTTTTTTGGTGTGTGTTAAATAAATGCCTTTGTTGGATGTGTGTGTGTGTGTTGTGGTGTAGTTGTTGCATAACTTTCCAACATATTTTAGCTCTGTGGATTTTTGCTGTTTGTCCAAATTGTTTTTATTAAGCAGCATCATAGTCAGATAACACAACATAGAAGCAGTAGAGCCTGTAAGACCCCGGGGCAAAATAAACAGCTAATTACAGTCCAGTTTTACATGTTGCAGGGTAATTACATCTCCCCGTATGCAGAAGAGAAGATGTTCGATTTAAAACAACCAGTCATAAGGTAGTACCCTTACGTAGAGTGCGAAGAATAAAAAACAAGGAGAAACCCCCCTCCCTCCCCCAACCCTTCCTCCTCCCCTGTCCCCGTGATGGAGATTCCGCTTGCTAAGGAAGTGAGTAACGCAGGTGTAACTGTAAAGGTGGACTGTGTAAGGGAGGCCGAGCCTCTCAGTGGGGCCTAAGTGCTGCTGCAACCCCTCCACGGAGAGGTTAAAATTGAAAGAGATGCATTGCCTTAGAGAGGGTGGACACACCGCTGAAGGCAAGCATGGGACAAATAAGGTACCAACGGGCCCCATTGAAATTCAAAATTCTTGTATTCGTCCTGGAAAATGTCAGCGAGGTGTTACTTAGAAAGAATTCTCCATAGGCGGGAGTGCCACAATCATAACGCGGGTGCCTCTTTCTTTTTCCATGCAGCCGCAATTGTAAGTTTAGCCACCCCTAGACATGCCCACATAATCGCCTTGTCTGCTTTCGTTTGGTGTTCCATATCCGGGTCTCTGATGCCCAGTAAAGCCCCCTCTATATTCATCAGGATGGGGTATCCCAGCATCTCCTTAACATGTGAATGGATTTCCTCCCAGAATTTCCTAATGCCAGGGCAGTCCCACCAGATGTGGTGAAAGTCACCTTGTAGACCACAACCCAGCCAGCAAAGATCTGAGGAATCGGGGGAAAATACGCTTGAGTTTATGGGGTAAAGGTACCAGTCTAGTAGTGTTTTATGGTGGGCCTCCCTCAGTGCTATCGAATGGCTGTGCATAGAAATATCTCCCCAGATGTGATTCCATTCCTCCCCTGTGATGTCTCGTCCCAGCACCTGGTCCCAAAGCACATATAGCTCGGCCTAGGAGCATCTAATGTGGTTAATAGCAAGGCGTATAGTGAGTAGATAGCCCCTTTCATGGAACCAGCTTTTAGCACCAGTCTCTCCAAAGCCGTGAGTTCCCTAGTAGCAGCCTCTTGTATGTGCGGTTGTGTAGCCCAATGTTTAAGCTGAAGGTAGTGGTAGTGTTCGTTATGCGTGACCTGAAACTCTCTCAAATGTCAATACATCAAAGTTGTGAAATAGGTCTGCTAGCTGTAAGCAACCTCCCTCTCTCCAGCATTCAAAGGTCCTTCGCGTAAAGACGGCGAGAAAGCCGGCGGGAAAGCCGGGTTAAAGTGAATTGGGGTATATGGGGAGGGGAAAGTGGTCCATCCCTCCCTCTTCGTGACCTGGTGCTAGACTATGAGTGTGGTTCATGGGAGGGTGCTTAGGTACGCATTCGCTGGTCTGCATTTCTTTGGTTTCCACAGGACATCCCAGATGGACCGGCCTACAATCGCCCTGTCCATGCGGAGCCAGTGTTTTTCGGATTCCCTAGCCATCCATTCCATCACCAACCGCAGTTGAGCCGCTTGATAATATAGTGCAAAATCGGGTAGTGCCACCCCCTCTTCTTTATAGGTTGATGCAACACATGAAAGGGAAGGTGAGTCCTCCCCCCTTGCCAGATGAAGCTTGTGACGAGAGAGCATACGTGGGACATTGAGTCCCGAGGAAGCTCAATAGGAGAAGCCTGAAAGAGATATAGAAGTTTAACTGAACCGTCATTTTGAGTGCGTAGATTCGACCAAGCCAGGAAATATAGAGAGGTTTCCACCTCTTAAAATCCTGCTAGAGCTGTGTCACTAGTGGGGGTAGTTAGCTTTATACAAATCTCCGATTCTGGGGGTGAGGTGTACTCCTAAATAGAGGAGGGAGTGTTGAGCCCATTGGAGGGATTCTTGGCCCTTTAGTCTCGTTGCTTCGGTGTCAGAGAGAGAGAGGGTAAATCTGGAGGATTTGGAAAGGTTAACTTTGAACCCCGCCACCAGTTCGAAGTTCCTCCTGCACCGCCCGGAGGGAGGTGACCAGTTCCCGGGGTGTGAGCAAAATGTCATCCTCAAAGAGAGACGCTTTGTGGTCTGTGCCTCCGAAGCAGATACCCCGGATTTCCTTATTAGCTCGGAATTTCACAGCCAGAGGTTCGATACTAAGGGCGAATAGCAGTGGAGAGAATGGGCAGCCCTGCTGTGTACCTCCTGCTAAGGGTGAAGGTGTGGGATGTGTTCCCGTTGACCAATACTCACTATTGTGGAAGATAATATTTAGCCTTGACCATGTTGAGAAACTTGGCCCGAAGCCCAATTTGCCCATGGTTAGAAAAAGTAATGACCAATCCGCCCTATCGAAGGACTTTTCGGCATTGATACCTACTAGGATGGCCGGTATCTGATATTGAAAGACTTTCTCGATGAGGTGTATAGTGCGCCGTATATTGTCATGCGTTTGCCGCCCCTTTGTGAAGCCTGATTGATCATGGTGGATTAGTTCGGGCATCAAGTTATCCAGCCTGACAGCTAAAATCGCAGAGTAAAGCTTTGCGTCGAGGTTAAGGAGCGCTATGGGCCTATAAGAGGCTCAGTTCTGGGGGTTCTTCCCGGTTTTGGGAATAACAGATATCACCGCCTCACCCATGGACGTTGAGACCCTGGCGTCCATCGCTATTGCATTGGACAGTTCGATGAGGTGTGGAATTAATTCGGACGCAGAGCATTTATAAAAATGCGCTGTTAGACCTTCTGGGCCTGGGGCTTTGTGGGATTTAAGTTTAGAGATGGCTTGCCCAACCTCCTCCGAAGTAATGGGTGCCTCTAGAGGCCCTGCGACAGCGGGAGAAAGATGTGGGAGGTCTACCGAGTCAAGGCATCGCTGCTGTAGGAGCGTGTCTGGTGGGTCACCCGAGTATTGTTCCCCATAAAATTTGCCAAAAAGATTAGCTTTGATGGCATCTGAATGGGTGAGGCCGCCGTCCCCATCTAGGATGCCCCCAATTAATTCACGTTCCCTCTTTTCTCAGAGCAGTCTCACTGAGTCCCTACTTTGTCCCGCTGTGCGTATGAGTACTATCGCTAATTTAAACAAGGTAAACTCGGCTCTATTAATGTAAATTGCGTGCAATTTGCCCCTTAGTATGGTGTGCTCTCGCTGAAGTGCTCACGTGGGAGTGTTCTTATGCGCTCTTTCTACAACTTCTAGTTCCCCTTCAAGTGCTATGCGCTCCCTTGCTCTCTGTTTATTCAGGACCGAGTTGAGCTGGATGCATTTGCCTCTAAGCACCGCTTTGAGAGCGTCCCAATTATTCTGTGGTATAGTTGCCTGTGGAGTGTTGAGTGCAAAGAAGAACTCAGTGATAGTGGCTCTCAGATCATCACGTAGGGCCTTGTCTCGGGTGAGCGAGACCGGGAAGTACCATCGCGCTGTGCAGATAAATTATCGGGTATGTTTTGTGGTGCAGTCGGGCATCCTCGGACTTCTTAAGATGCGTTTCTTGTAGCACCACCACTACAAACTGGCGATCGCTAAGATATTTCTACATTTTTGGGGCACTTTTGGGGCGAATTCAGGCCTTTAACATTCAACAATGCTATGGAAATCACTTAGAAAGGTTGACCATACTCACTTAGCTCATTGGACCCCCCTCATGGTGAAATCTTCTGACAGCATGACACACTCTTCTAATAGGGCCTTGTCTACCCCTACACCACCACCAGGAGCCCTCCCCCCAAAAAAAGAAAAGAGCAAAAACCCAAAACTCCCCAAGAACTACTAGCCGAGGAGCCAACAGGCTCTCAGCTCTGAACTTTGCAAGGAAGAATGAAGACATTCTGGGTGAAACGGACAAGGCCCGCCCCCCCGTTTGCTCATGCATCAGGCACACAGAGGACAAGTTGTGGACTATAAGTAGCTCAAGGTGTCAAGAGTGTCCCAGCAGTTCCATATATAAGTGATCACAGTGTCAGCTTGATACCAGCATTGGCATGCCCGAAGTCCCAGCAGCAAGACGCGGCCGGAGTGCAACATGGGGGTTGCCATGGTCAGGGAGTACCACATCAGAGGACTTTACTTGGTTGATAATCTGGTTGCGGGGATCGTGTGCCGAGGTCGGGGCTCCTTCCAGGACAACCTCGGGTCGTTGGAAGGGCCAGGATCGGAGTCGTCTGCTGGAGAGGGGAGACCTAGGATACGTAGACCTTCCTTCAGGTTAGAGATATAGTGAGATTTGTTCTTGTGCTCAAAAGAGAGGCCAAAGGGGAAGGTCCAGCAGTATCTCACTCCGTCCTCTCGGAGTTTGGAGGTGACCAGGCGTAGCGTCTGTCTGCGTGCCAGTGTAGAGGGTGCCAAATCCTGAAACAAAGCACATTTATAGCCCTGGAACAAGGTCTCTCCCTTTTTCCTCGCTGCCCCCAGAATGGCCTCTTTGGTGGAGAGAAGCGCATCTTGATCAGGACATCCCTCGTACGTCGGCGCTCTCCAGTCTGCTGCGCCACCACACAATGAACTCGATCAATCTTGAGCCAGAATACGTATATTCTCCCTCGGAGACCTGTTATCCAGATCCTCTTTCTTTAAGAGCACTTGGTGGAGCTGGGCCCGAAGATCTTGTTGAGTGTTGTGTAGTTCGGTGTAGCAGGCATCCAAGGTCTGCGTCTGCTCCTACACTTCCAGCACTCAGGAACCCACCGCATCTACATCCTGTCGAAGCACTGCCATCTTCTCTGAAAGGTCAGCCCTGTGCTGGTCCATGGAGGCGTGCAGGACCCGCTTTATTTCCAGGCAGAGCTCGGATTTGAAGTCCCGAAGAGAGGCCACCAGATCTTCTCTGGTGAGTGCCATTTGGGGGCTCTGGTCGCAGTCAGAGGCAGCTGGCCATTTATCAGCAGCTGTGAAATAGCGGGAGACTTTATTTGATGACTTTTTAGGTGGCACATGGGCGGAGAGACACTCTGGGGGGAGGCCGGGCACCGGGGTCCCCTCAGCCAGCGGTCAGCTTGATTCCAGACTGCCTGTGAGCTGGAGCCTCGTGTGGAATGCCGGGTGTCAAAGCAGGAATATCTTGTGGCCACACCCCAGCAGCCATCATAAGGTCAGGTGCCCTGGAGCCACCTCCACTGTGGGTCGGTGGGTCTCAGCCCCCTCACTCCACAATCAGAACTGGCCCGGGCCTTAGGATAGGTCGTCCCCCACTGACCTCCCTCTCTCATCGCTATCGGGCTGCTGAGGCTCTCCTCAGGGAAGATCACTGGGCAGATACCATGTCAAGGTCAGGCAGGGCCTCGTGGTGCAACATTCCTTCTGGCCTCCTTCCTGCCAGCAGTCAAACTCAATGAGGGGCAGCTGGCACACCCCCTGGCCGAGCAGCACCTCCTCTGCTACCCACACGCCCCAGGCAGTAAGGGCACTCACCGCCGATCTCCCGCAGTCTGGCCGTCAACGTGGCACAAGTGAGGTCACGACCACTCTCAACATGGCATCCCAGGCTGCCCGGGCTCCCGCAGTGCGTCTCGGCATGCTCCGGAGCCCCTCACATCTCCGCTCACTGCCGATCAGGGAGAGAGCCTCCAAGCAGGCTACATCAGCGGGGGCATGCACTGGGACGTGGGCAGCCGTTCTATTCTTGCCAAGGCGCTCTCTGCTTATCTCCGCGCCATCTTGAGCATGCTCCTGGCACTCCAGTCTGCTGCCAAATCACAGAGCTGGACCTGAGGCAAAGAAGGCGCAGCAGGACACAACGGGCATCAGCTGGAGTGGTTTTCGAGTCCGAGGGTCCACTGTGAGAGCATTAAAGATCAGTGGATTAAACTTGGGTGCCGGAGCTGAAGCGGCTCACGTCCACTTAGCCATCTACCTTGGCCACGCCCTTTTGGATTTTCGTTTTTGCATTAAAGCTGTGTTGTTTAGCATGCCTCCTTTGTCTGGCCATATAGGCCTGCTTGAGTTCAGAGTTTTCCAGTCCTCCTGCTTGTTGTGACTGTGAGTGACCATGTGGCTGGTGGCCATTTTGTGGTGGTAGTTTAGTAGTGTGCTGCTTTTTCCATATAGGCCTGCATGTATTTCCTTTGTTTCTCTTGGCTTACTGCCTCCATCCCCTTTGCCAGCTGCTGCTCCCTGAATGACGTGATTAACCCCGGGCATAGTACTCCGCTTCGCCCACGGAGTGTACGTAGCGCTGCCTGCTTCGCGGTTTACGAAGTAGGCATAGCAGGCAGCGCTACGCACACGCCAGGGTGACGCAGAGCTGCCTTCTGCCCGCCGCCCGCCTCCCACCTGCCTTCATTTTAAAATAAGGTAAACTATGATAAAAAATAAAATAAAATGCCTTACCTGCAGTGCGGCTTCCAGGGGCTCCCTCTTCCTCATTGACGGCAACTTCTTTTCACAAATGCGCATGCGCGGATGCTCGCGCATGCGCATTTCTCACGAGAAATGCGCATGCGCGGGCCTGCACATTTGTGAAAAGATGTTGCCGTCAACGAGGAAGAGGGAGCCCCGGGACGCCGCACTGCAGGTAAGGCATTTTATCTTATTTTTTATCATAGTTTAGCTTATTTTAAAAGGAGGGTGGGCGGGAGGCGGGCGGCGCGTAGTGAGGCTACGCGGAGCGCACGAGTGTGCGTAGATTTGGCCACACTACGCGATGCTCCTCGTAGCCCCACTACGCCCACTACGCCCAGGGTTAGACGTGATGTGCACATTAATGCAAAACAGGTTCCACTTCCATTACATTTGTATTTTTGTTTTTGTTCTTTTTCTTTCCTATCCTTCCCAAGTGTACACAGTATATCATGAAAGCCCTTGTCAAAGTCTCACAAATGGCTACACTGTTATTTTTTTTTATAACTTAAACTTAGTTAATAAAATTTAATACCATAACACTAACAAGTGTGACCACCACACGCTAAGTTATATATTATATTTGTTTGTTTTTACTAGTAGTATTTGAACCACAACAACAAGTGCAACATTTCACTGATGTTCTTCTGGCTTCTTTGCTTTTAGGTGCACAAAAATACTGAGGAGGAGGTGTCATCATCATCACCCATTGTACTGCCAGACAGAAGTCCTGCTGCGCACGACGTCACGTGGTGTGTGACCACAGACATCTCTGCAACTTGTGCACCTGCGTCCTGCTGACATCGAAAAAAGATGGCCCCAAAGAAACATAATAGGTCCTCCAGTACCAAGAAAGTTGCCAGTGAGAAGAAGGAACAGAAGACGTAAGTGGCACTGGCACTTTACAACATTGATGTGCCGCCCAATATGTTTTTTGGGAAACAAAAAATTACTCCTTCATCAGCGGTGCCCGGGGACCAAGCTGGGAGCAGCACCTCTGCATCAGTGGGCCCACCCCACCAACCTAGGCCCAAGCCCATGAGTTTCGCAGAGGTAGCCAATGAGCGGTGATGTTAAAATGTTATTATTGCAAAGTAGTACCCAATCAACGCAGGTGGAAACTCAGCAGATAAGTGGGCAACAACAGCCGGAACAACAGCCCCTCCCAACAGCAGCCGCAACAACAGCCGCAATAACAGCCCACAATAGTAGTTGTTCCTCCTGAAGTAGGGATAGTTCAGGAAATCGAGCTTCCTGCAGACGAAGAAGAGCAAGCCACTCTTTCAGAAGATTCATTGTCTTTCAGGAAAAGGAGGGTTAGTCCATCAACATCTTCTTCAAGCCCCCAATTTTGATGATCCAGATACCACTTGGAAGCCACCAGCTAAGCCTGAGAGTGAGGCACGCTACGCAACAAGGCTAAGGAAAAGGAAGGTTCTAGAAAGCCTTAGAGTTATGGCAGTGAGGGATGTGGCACGGATACCACCAACACAGGTAACACCAACACGACCTCCAACTTCCATATTTGCATTTGCAAAGGCCCAGCAGGGACCTACGTCCAGCTCATCCACCACCTCAGTAGGTAGTGGTACTGTAACTGCACAGAGTCAAATTCTAGGCACACCCTCCAGTTCAACTGGCATTGCAAATGGCACCTCCAGCAGCACAAGAAAGTTCACCTCCCCAGTTTGGGACTTCTTTTCGGTCAGCAGTAAGGGGGACAACATTGCTATATGCTCAATTTGTTGACATGGTGTCAGTCGAGGTAAGCTTGGTACAAACTATGGTACCGGAGGCCAAACAACCCATCTGAAAAAACACCACATGATCCAGTGGGAGGTGTACCTACTTAGCGTACAAAAAAGTAAAACTGCGTGCATTGCTGTTGGTGGGGATGAAGAAGTAGAAGAAGATTTGATCACGGTGGAAGGTGAACAAGAGGGAGACATTTTCTCTGGTACACATAATAGCCCTGTCCCCAGCAGTGTAGTGATGCCGCCCACATCCTCAGCAACATCTCAGTGGCACCGTAGTAAGAGTCAGGCTGAGACACCAAGGCAACAGAGTACTGCAATGAAAAATTGTGCTTTGTTGAGCCTAACTGGGTTCAAGAAGACACCTGCATCAGCTGCACCAGAAAGGAAAACAAATCCAGCCTACCATTGTCAGCATGCTTAGGTCAGAGGGGCAGTACGAACGCAACCACCCAACGGCACATTTGTACAATGCAAAGCTGGCTAAAATGTTAGCGCTGGACCTTCTCTCTTTTTCTTTTGTGGAAGGGGTAGGTTTCCTTGAATTTGTGACAGCCATCTGCCCAAAATGGAAGGTTCCCAGCCGGTCCTATTTCGCCAGACTTGCTGTTCCAGCACTACATCACGATGTGCTGGAATTGCTTGGACAAGCTTTGCAGCAGAGGGCTCTTCACAATATCCACCTGACAACAGACACGTGGACTTGTTGCCAAGCCACTGAGTACATGTGCATCACTGGACTCTTTTGTGGGGGTTAGAGAAAAGATATCTGAAGCAGGTGTTGTTGACACTGCTGAGATTATTAATGCTACTCAGAAACATGCAACTGTAGCCATGTATGCCATGGAGAAATCTCATACTGCTGCAAACATTTTGGAAGAGTTTAACAGCAAGGTCTTTGAATGGCTTAACATTGGTTTTGTTGTCACAGATAATGGCAGTAATGTAGTTAATGCCATGTAAGATGGTGGCTATTTCAGGGTCCTGTGTTTGGCGCACTTCATTAACATTATTGTTCAAAACTTTCTGGGAAAAAAAGCCCTACTTACTGACCACGTGCAGAAAAATATGGACACATTTCAGCCATTCTTTTAAAGCCAGGAAGCAGCTGAGGATCATTCAACGTGAGCATAGAATGCCAGTCGAAGCACTCATCCAGGAGGTGCCAACACATTGGAACTCAACTTATTACATGCTTGATCGTCTGTTTGATCAGTACAGACCAATCAATGACTATGTCATGCAAAGAATAAGGGATGCGACTGTGAAAGGCATGACCTTGCAGATGGATCAATGGGGCCTAGTTGAATGCCTGACAGAGATGCTTCTTCATTTCGAGCTGTTCACACGTGAAGTCTGCAAGGAGGACTGTACTATGGGCCAAGCAATCCCATTATTGCACATGCTAGAGCAACAGCTGAAGAAGGTGTCTGAAGTGTACACAGGTGTGGAAGAAAAAAAAGAAGCATATGAGTTGGTGGAGAGCTTATCCCGTTGCTTAGCTGAAAATACAAGGGTGCAAACTCGCATTGTTTCAGAAAAACATTACATTTGTGTCACAATTCTGGATCCACGGTACAATATCGGCACTGAACACTAAGATATTAATTCCTTTTTCAGAAGTGGATGTTGCCCAGTCCAAAACTTGGATATCTGAGGCAGCCAGTGACTTGGAAAATGAACGGCTGGTAATTAAATGCCCACTACTCGAACCCACAAGTACTGCAGCAGGGCATCCGGCATCAAGTTCAACTTCAGAGCCTGAGAGCAGTGCGTTTGGGTCAGAGCTGTCACCAACACTATCGACAACAGCAAGAACTGGATCATCAGCCCCAGTAAAATAGGCATGGGATTGGTATTTACAGCAAGGGCTTGCTAGGTCCAGTGTTGATGCAAAGATGAAAGAGGCCCAGCAAAGTGGAGCACCCCTGAACATTGAGCAGATGGTCCAGGTCTATCTGGATGACCCAACAGAGGTCTACATTGATCAAAACCCATTGCTGTACCACTGAATTACAAAATACGTGAATCAATACAGGAAGATGAGGACAGCGACTTAGGTGACGGAAGTAGTGTCTTAGATGATTACCTACTTCTGGTTGAACCACCATAGTTTGAGGACGAGCTATGCTTCCCTGACAACTAGGCTTTGAACTTCTTACTTTCTTTTGTTTCTTCCTAATTTTACTTTTATTTGTGTGTGTCTCTGTCTTTCTGGTTCGAAACTTCGAATCACAACAAATCCATCACCGCCGTCTTCTAGTCTTTTTATTGCCATATTGGAGTTGCAGCTCTGTGCATTTAACTTGAGTCCACTCCTCTGAGTCCTGCTCCATCCTCCTGACTCGCCCTAAACCCCTTTCCCTCAAACCAGATGATGATTGGATGGAGAATAGTACAAGAAAATGTTGTCTCGTCGAGTCCATCCAAATGAAGTGGAACATGATGACAACTATAGCTATCCTCCTTCTTGAGCTGAGAGAGACTGCCCCTTAACTTAAGATGAGAACAAGGAACAGGTATGATGGCATACATTGGACGCTGATTCTGAGTGATTGGTGTTTGTGTTGATGTTGCTTGTTGTGCATGAAGTGAATTCATTGTGTATTATTATTTAATCTACACACTAAAAGTGACTCCAGTCAATGTTTCCCTTCTTGTTGTTTAATAACAAAATTGTACATCTACTGCAGGCCGATCCATTGCATTTTTTAATATGGAATCTGGACTCACTCGGTGCACTGCAGACTGAGTTGGACAACACCATGATGATGATCACAGTGACATAATATCTTTGCAGTCCGTCAGTAGGATCGGATACAATTGATGGAAACTCAGGACGTTTCATGGCATAAAAGGTAAACAAGTCAACAACAACCACAGTAGAACTACATGTCTGTGTAGTGGTGGAGTCGAGTCACGAGTGTAGTAGTGGTGGTATGACTAACAGCTGTGCATGCCATTGATGTAGTTACTTACTTTGGAAAATGCTATGTTGCTGTATATGTGACATGTGTGCTCTGTCTGGCTGAGTCAAAATCTAAGCTAAGTGGAGGTTGGTTGGGCACCGTGGGCCTGCTCTGTCCTGTTGCTGTTGTAGGTTAATGCTAGAAACAGACAACAGAGTTGACATGATTTAGCCATGCCGCTCTGAAAGTGTTTGCACTCCTCAGTAATTTATGCTTTTTTTACTCCTTGATCTTTAAATATCCCTTTTGTTTTTCCATCTACACTTATAGGCCAGCCTTTACCCTATGCTAAACAGAGAAAAACAACTCACACTCACCTACAAATCTGCATCTTCCATGCAGGCATTGGCACCCAAGATTGACGGACACAGCGTCCATGGAAGGAAGGACCAAGAGGAATGCCGAGATGAAACTCCCCAATTTGACCAGGATAACATACAGTAACACTTTAGTATCAACATTCATCATCTTTCAAATAATTTGATAATTTTTTTCTCTTCAATCATTACGACTGTGTGTTGTTGTTTGCTCTCTGCTTATAATTGATCCCTACAGCCATTTTTTTATTTTCTTTGCTAGCTTTACAAAGTAAGCCTGGTACAACAGAAGTAAAAATGTATGTAATTTTGGTCACTCTGAAGGCAGACAGGCATGACAAATTGCATAATAATTAATAATATTCTGCTGCCCTGTACTGTCTACTAGTCTAGTTAGTAAGTACCACTTATCATTAACCATCAAGTCATCATCATCATGCATGCATTTCCTTTTTCTCCCTTAACAGATTTATAGATATGATGGTCGTCTGCCAAGATTGTGTTTTGTTGTTTGTCCATGCATAGTGTTTTTCTTTGTCAAACCTTTCCCCAAACCCCCCCTTCCCAACCATTCATCAAACCCTAACCCTCTTTCCCTGGCTGTGTGATTTATTATTGAGGTGTGACTAAATTAAATGTACACCAATAATTGATCACACGCTTGCTGGGGCAGATGTGGTGAAAGCAACAGTGATTCAATTTCAAGGCAGGGGGAGGATCATCTTCTGCTTGCCCACCCATTCTCAGTATATTTGCAAGTAAATCTTTTGTCCAAAGGAACCTAATCCATCATAATAAATTGCCGGCATCGATAGGATTCATCATCCTCGTACACAGCACTAAAGATTACGCTTGTGTTGAGTGACTCAACACAACTAAAGTTTGTTGTAACTTGTTGTACTAGGCTATCCCCGCCACCATTATATTTTATTTTACTTTAGCATTGCTAATCAGCATTATTATTGTTTGGCAGTCTTCTTGTGTACTGTACTGTACTTCATTCTACCACTCCTCCCAAAGTCTCTCTCAGGCGACTAACTGTCTCATTTTCTTTTTCTGCAAATGCTACTGCCAGTGTCTACTACTACCACCACAACCATGGCATCTTGGGAAACCAAACCATCATCGCCATGCAGTCATAGCTGTGCCTAAGTTAAACATCAATCACAGGTAACAGAAGAGGTTTGAGGGTGGTATAATTAATAATGAAAATTAATTAATTAATTCACACACCCCTTGAGTCCTCCTGTTGCAGAATGCATAGACCAGGAGGAGAGACTGACTACTAGTAGGACAAGTCACTCAGTGAGGGGTACCGCATCGACCTGTTTGTGTGTTACAAAATCGGCAGATTATTTAAATCAAACACTGGCTGCGGCCCTGCAACAGCAAGGAAACCGTGTGACGTAAAACAGTAACCCCCCCCACAAAACATTAACATTGTATTTAAAGTTTAAGTATAAATATAATGTAATCCCCTAACAAAAATAAACAATGTAAAAAATCCCAAAACACCTGACCCACCCCTGTTCCTAACCCCAGCCAATGTCCAACAAGAAAAAGTCCAACCAATGTCGCGTGAATAATAAAACCTCAATGCCCAATTCCCACCCACCAAAAAAAGGAATAAAAAAGTGGCAATCCAACGGGGTCTTTATCAGATCCGGCGGGCTCTGAGTTGCTTGTCCACCAGGACCTTTACCCGCTTCTCTAGGTGCTCCTCTAGGCGTGCCATTCAGAAGAGCATGCAGCACTTGAATGCCCTACAATTGCATCCATGGGGGGCAGCAGTATCGGATGTAGTGCGGCGACAGGTGGCTGCATGACCGCGGCACTTTACCACTGGAGGGTACTGGGCCTGGCTGGGGCCCGGGGCATTGCAGGTCGCTGCAGCTGCTGCCGCCTCCTCCTCCACCAGAACCACCAGCCGCCGGTGTACGGTTTGTATGACCTCCAGCTTCCGACGCCGGGCCATGGCTGCCAACTCCTTCCTGTCCGGTTTGGATTTTCCTTTGGAAGGAGTAGCTATATCAAGAAGAAGAAAAAAGACTATTGTAACAATATACTCTTAGTGAGTCAAATTAATTCTACACATAGTGGCACAGTAGCACTAGCAAGCACAGTACATAACATTTGTGGTATGTATCTATCCTCCCACTTCCTCGGCCTTTAACATTTGTTGGAATTTCAGGCATTATACTAGCACTATGGACTTAAGTTCACAGTTTGTTAAGTGAAATTACGTAACCTTGTTGTAGCCGGCATGCCAGCTCAGTCAGCTTGCGCCCAAGACAAACATACTTGTGACGCAGACTCATGTTAGTTTTATTTACTACTGTCTGCAGTTGGGGAAGCTGACTACACAATCATCGTATTTTTCTATTACGGGTGGCACTGGCCATACTCTGTTACATCAAGGGCAGCTGCTCAATTTCACTTTCACCCTGCCCTAACTACTACAACAAGGCAGATGATATGTGATACAAATGATCATTGCTTATATATGGGACAACATGAGGTACTTTGTTTTGATTGATTGTGTAAATAATAAACATGCAGCTGATAGGCCACCCATGGCAGGCTGACACAGTCAAAAATAAATTAACATAGGTAGGGAGTGGGCCTCGGAGTCGGAGGGAACCACTTGATAACAACATACATACACAATATATATATGCTGTGCTTGCAAACAACTGTGAGTGAAGGGTGTATTCTGAAAATACAACTTTATTCTATTCTCCTTGGCTTTGCTACTCTGGCGCGGTTTCTTTTACATTCTCTTCAAACTAAGACTCTTCATCCAGTGACAGTCTCCACCTATGCTATCTATAATGAATACACTCCAGGCATCCATCCATTCAAAGTATACATGTCTATCGTTCCTCTTAATCTCTCAACAAACCTTAGTTTGTTTCACCAACAACACACAATGATTCTTTTTTTTTCAAACCACCACCTGTGTGTCCTTCTGTCCTTGCTTGCCTTGGCTTTGAGTTTGACCCATGATACACCCCTGAGGATTCTTGCTATCCACCCATACAGTTTCACCCACCAAGGCAGGAATCTTTTCTTTCACCTTCAACCCATCCTTCAACCACCCATGCATCTGATTCCTTCCCATCAGCCACCTATGCATGCATCCCGCATATCCTTCTCTGCCAGTCATAAATATTACATCTCGCCCGTCCTTCCTACTTCCACCCTTCTTTCCCTTTTTGTTCAACCTATCCATCAAGGTCATCTGATCTGACTCTTAGTCTTCTCCCAAAAACTTTCACAGCCGAGTTGAAGTCAAATAGAAGAGGCCATTAGTTACTCAACTCCTGCCGCTAATGCTATTGCTAATGCTAAGTAAAGGGTGTTTTCTTCAACCAGTGTTCACAACAACTTAGTCTCTCTCAACAGTACAGTATACATCCTTGCAGCGAGTGTAATGTCAATAAGTAAGGAATATAACTTACCACAGCCCATCACTGCTGCTGGCTCACCCCCTGCAGCTGCCGCATCTTCTGCTCCCTCCTTACTGGCCGTGTCGCCTTCGCCGCTGGCCCTGGCACTGGTGGTCGGTACGCCTAGAAAAAACATTACACATTTTTTAGATGCCATATACACCTCCCCCTATTTATTCTTTTTCACTAGCAAGATTGAAAAAAAAGTTAATACATACATCACTATTACAAATAGGGTACTAGAGTAGAGTAGACTAGTAGTAGTATGTCCTATCCTATCAAAAATAGTAAAATATCTGGTTGGGCAATTTATTGGTGGGAATTGTCAAAAAGCCTCAAGATTAAGAAAACTAGAAGAGGACAACCCAAAGGACTGGGCTCAGTGGCTAGAGCTATTGGTGAATCTGAGTTTTAAAACCTTTTAAATAAAGAGTGGCCAACTAGGCAAGCTTAGCTACAGACAGACTAATAGTAGCAGTAAAGAGAGTCACAGCAGAGGCAGTTAGAGGCAGGGATAACAAGAATTTAAAAATAGATAGTCTAGATCAAAGAAAAATTGGTAACAAACAGAATTAGGAAACGGAAATAACAGTTCCGAAAAAATAAGGTGTAGTAAATGTTAGGGAAGTATAATTATTAATATTAACAACAGGAGGACTCACTGGGGCCAGCAGCAGAGCCCTTGGTAGAGGAGCGGTCCTGGCCGGCATCTTGTTCAGCTGCTCCCACCGACTCCAACGACGCCGTCTTCTTGCCCCTGGATGCTGATCATGAAAGATATAAGAAAGAAAGAGACAAACATTGATGATTGGTGTGAAACAAATAAAATATTTTTTAAAACGCTCAAAAAAACATTTATGGAAACAACAATTGCAATAATATTTACCTAGCTAATCTGGTCGACTAGTAGTATCGCTGGATTTGTGGACTGTCTAGTTATTATTTATGAACACTAATCCAGTGTTCCATTCTGATTCCAGAATACTAACTAAGCCTAAGTACCACCTGACCTAGCCCACCTATTCCAGACGGCCAATTGTTCACTTAGTCTGCATTCCCATTTATTTTAGTCTTCAAAAATGCATAGATGGAGGACACATGCATACATTTTTGCATACACCAAATTGTTGGTTGGTTGCTGCTGATGTTGATGATGTGCTGATGACTACAAAAGGTTCTACTAAGGACTGGGGTAAGCAGCACTCAGCAGCACATGACGTAACAGAGGATGCGTCACACAGACCGCTAAAAAATTACCAACTAATAAGTAACTAAACCTATCAATCCACAACTATCTCTTAGTGACAGGAGTACAAAGGAAGGACTAGAGTCTCTCTAGCATTACCTAATTTAAGTTCTCTGAAGTAAAGTCTTACATAATCAGCCCAAGCGAGCGCAAAGTAAGATCAGTAGCGCCGAGCACCTGTGGCATAACAATTACAGAAGATTGTTAAACGTGATTTACCTGCAATGTAAGAAGCATCATTCATGCTATTCGGAAAAAAATTATATTCGCAATATATAACACAGAGCAGAAGAACACAAAGTAGTAATATTAGACAGCTACTCACCAAGCCCTGGGACCTCAACTCCTAGCAGGTCCAGCAGGTCCTACTCCCAGTCAAGGATATCGGACCACACGTGCGTAAGCTGGTTAGAGGTGTGCCGGACCCCAGAGCAGCAAAACACTGCCCGGCGTACCCTTGCCCACCGCTGGTGACGCTCCCAGAGCCTGTACCCAGACCCAGACCTGCCATCTGCTGCCAGGGTTAAGGGGAGGTGGCGCTGCACAATAAACAAGTGCGGCCACCCCCGCCTCTCCAAATAAAGCCCGTGCCTGCACCCCTATTGGGCACCACCTCGCGCAAGGAAGGCGGTCGCGGTTCTGGATGCGGCTAACCGCCTTGCCCTTTGCCATGGTTCTGGACACTCGGGGCGGAAAAGAAAAGGTAGGAAGGAAAAAAGTAAGTAAAAGAAATTTAAAAAGTAAGCAATAGAAAAAGAATGAAAAAGTAGGAAGAATACACAAAAAGTATTAAAAAACTCAAAATATAGAATCAGAAAAATAGAGAGATAGATAATAAATCAAAAAGATAAAAAAAGTTTCAGAAACAAAGGATTGAAAAGATAAAGGGAGGATAGAAAAGCAGGCCCAGAACCATAGCAAAAAAGTGAAAAACAAAATGGCCTGAGCCCGTTGCGACCGCATGGGCAAGTTTGTGCGATATTTCCCCCCGAGCACTAAAAAACCGCAGCGAATATGCAAAATGCGTTCGCGAACAGGAAATACGCATCGTGAACGAGCAGAAACAAGCAATACTTGCTCCGGAACAGGAAATACGCATCGCGAATGGGCGGGAACAGTGATAAACCAGATGACCACGCCCATTGGCGACCGCATGGGCAAGTTTGTGAGATATTTCCCCCCGAGCACGCAAAGAACGTCCCAAGCACGCAATATGCATTCCCGAACAGGAAAAACACATCGCGAACGGGCAGAACAAGCAGCTCTGCGTGCTCGCGGAATACCGCGTAGCTCGCTTAGTTTTTTTTTACCACTTTGCGGACGTCCGCCTAGCGCGACTACATGAACTCCGCTCAGGGTTAATTTTTAACTGTTCATGCATTTTTAAGCTAACCTAAGGTCTTTAATAAAGAAAACTGAAAGAAGACTATAATGAATAAAAGATTTTTCAAGAAAACAGTTATAGACATATAGATATTTGTTTTTATGGCAAAAGGACTGTTCTGTTTTAATTGCAGTGTAACAAAGTAGGCCCATTTATATGGTTGAACTTTATCAATATTTTTTGAATTCTAACATTTAATGTTGTTCTCAGGCTCTTTGGAGATTATATGTAAAGCTACAATTCTACTGGTGGATCAATCAATAATTAAGGGGGTCACTAGAGAAGGGAATCTTTGTTGTTTCTAGTTCTAACATATCCCATCCCTTTTCTTTGCATTGGGGTTGACTCCTTGTTGGGTTTTGACACAACTTTGAGGGTCCACAACACCAGCCAAGGGGCCAGAACCTTTGGGGGGTTGGAACTGCAATTCCCACAATGCAGCTGGTCAAATCATTTTAAGTCCAGGTGAAGCTGGCCATCTGGGGTTGTCTTTATGAAATTGATGCAGGTAACTTCTTGAAGCTCGTTTGTGCCCCTTGCTTTCAGGGAGTCAACTCCTTAATCCTTTTGAAGTCGGGCAAAGTCCTCTTTTTATGAAGCCCAAAGTGTGCAGCAGGTGCAGTCCTTATGAGTGCTGTCTTATTGTGATGCAGACCATGGGTACAGAAGGACGTTCTTCTTTTCTTGATATTTTCAGGAAGGGATCTGAGTTGCTGGGCAGCTCTTCCATATGTTGGCTAGAAGGGGGTACCCCTAATTATTGGGGTGCATGGTGCCAATCTCTGTGATGACCACTTCCCTTGAAGTGTGGCATTTTCTTTTCCCAGAAAGCATGCTGTTTTAGTTGTCCAAATACAGATGATGTTCGTAGTCTTTCCTTGTGTTTGATATTACATGGTCACTTTAAAGCTTCAAACATTATGCATCACACTTATTAATTAATTTATTTTGAAAGTTTTATATAGCGCAAACATGACCACCGAGAGTATCAGGGCGCTTTACAGATTATGCAACAAATGGGTAAAGAAAAAACTGATTATGCATCGTAGTGTATGAACATGACCACCGAGGGTATCAGAGCACTTTACAGATTATGCATCAAACAGGTAAAAAACAAATTATGCATCATAGTGTATGAACATACAAAATAGAATAACCAAAGCGACAATATAACAGTCTAAGATTATCAACCCACTCGTGAGTGCAAGGAGAGCACATCATCAGGCAAATCACAGACTAGAATTGTCCGACCTAATCGTGAACCAGGTGTCTGAGCCAGAGTCAATGGGTATGGGCTTAGAAACCGATGCAAGTGCCAGGCACCAGGCTAAGACAGAAATTTCTTCATCAGGAGCCCTTTGACCTCTTTCTTGAAGAAGACAGTAGAAGGATTCACCCGGACTTCGGGGGAAGGGAGTTCCAGATCCCCAGAGCCATCCTCGAAAAGGCTCGGTTATAGGTCTTCATTTTCTTGAATTTCTGAGGTTTAAACACAAGGGTACTGGTGCTTCTGGAAGCTCTAGAGCCACAAGAGAGTTCCAGTGCCTGTGCTAGATACAACGGAGTCTTGAATTGGATGGCTTTGTGAGCCATGCATGCAATTTTTAAGTGAATCCAGCTTCATTTGGAAGCCAATTCAGTTCCCGCAAGTTCGGAGAGATGTGGTGGTATCTTTTTGTACCAGTTAAAAGCCTAGCAGCGCAATTAAGGGTAGCCCTAAGAGGAGCTGTCCTCACTCTAGGCAGACCACAAAGTGTTGCACTACCATAGTCCAGCTTTGCAATCACTAATGCTTGTACTGCAACCTTGAGGTAATGAGCAGGGAGGAAGGGTTTGAGTTTCCTAAGTAAACTGAGTTGGAAGTTCGCTCCTTTAGTGAGGGAGCTGATGTGCTTCTTCATGTTCAGGCTTTTGTCTAGAATGATACCTAGAGATGATGCCGAATCCACGAGGTGCGGCCTGCAGTTAAGAGCTGTCAACTGGTTCAGCCTTTGTTCCATGACTGGGGATTGGTTGTGGGGTGAGCCAACTTTGTGTTTACAGCAGGCCTGAGTTGAGGGACTGGATATCTTCAGGGGAGGTGATCTTCAAGTATAGTTGGGTATCGTCCGCATACATATGATAGGGAATGCTGGAAGATTTTAAAACCTCCGTCAGAGGCTCCATGAACAGGTTAAAGAGCGTGGGGGACAATGCTGAACCTTGACGAACACCCAAGGTGACTGGTGCAGGGTGGGACAGGGATTGGTCCACCTTGAAACATTGGGATCAATTCTGAAGGAACGAAGAGAACCAGGTTAAAACTGGCTCGGGCAGCCCCATCGTGTGTTCTAGGAGGTCAATTAAGTGATCATGTTTGACAGTGTCAAAAGCTGATGAAAGGTCGAGGAGGATCAATATGCGCGACTCATTATGATACAGCATTCTGAGTGCATCATCTACAATGAACAAGGTCACTGTGTGACCAAAATGAATTATGGCTGACTTCTGCGAATAAACCAGACTTGCAAGGAGAGAACGGGTGTCTGCACCTCACCCTATTTGGATGTTTTGAAGCTATGGCGGTGGTGATATATTGCAACAAAGATACACAATGTATCAAAGCAGATATTACAATAGTCCTGAAGGATGCTCTAACTTTACAGCCTTCAAACAGGGGGGACTACTCAGCTTTACAAAAATAAGACTGTTCATTGGTTAAAATCTAATTCTGGGTGATTTAATGATTTATCAGGTTAAGTCCTATTTGTTAGGAGAATTCCTTGAACTGGCATTCCCAGAAAGGAATCTACAGGAGACTGTGGTATTGTTGCAAGGTCATACTGTGCCCTGGGCACCGCCCAACTTTTTGCTGAATGGTACTGGTGGTAACTGATTTTGACTGACCCTGGGCTCTGCCTAACCAGTCCCAGGGCCAGTGCAATGCTGAAAGACACACATTTAGAATACAGTTAAAAAACCCTACATACACTAGGGTACACTATGGTATGTGGTACCCCTGTGATTGGCATGACCTACCCCTAGGGCCCTAGTGCATATTAGGGAAGGGGGATTGAAACTACCTATCAGCCCCTATTATAAATAGGACACAGCAGTTAGTTTGGAGGTCAGCAGCTTTTCTGCAATTGCATGTGTGCACTGCTGAAGCCTGAGGTCAGTTTTAAAAGTGGCCCTGGGTGGCAGGACTGCTTTTAAAAAGTAAATTGTGGTCAAACTCGACTTTGGGGCACTTAAAAATGGATAACCTACAATGTTGTGGCAT
Organism: Triturus cristatus; assembly: GCF_964204655.1. Classification (NCBI taxonomy): domain Eukaryota; kingdom Metazoa; phylum Chordata; class Amphibia; order Caudata; family Salamandridae; genus Triturus; species Triturus cristatus. The sequence goes on along the minus strand of NC_140587.1, from coordinate 342,327,988 downwards.
ATTTGGAGCCTCTGGGGTCCCCCCATGGTGACCCAGGGGTGGGGGATCAGGTAGTTATAGGGTAGACCCTTATAAAATAAGTTTTATATGCCCTGGGTTAAGTGAAAATTCACATTTCACTCCCCACATTGTAATAAAGTGCTGTCCAAATTCGACTTTGATGCTAGGAGCCCTGTGGAGGGAGGATCTGCAATTTTTCTACAGATTCAGAACCCCTAAAATCTCCCCTAGTTGTCCCATGTGGTGGGGGTCCTGTAGATATAACACAAGTACTTATAAAATATGTTTATGTAAGTCCTGCTGCTGGAAAAATGACCCAAGTAATTTTTCCCATTGCAAATCCCCTGCTACATAGGTAACATAGTATGAAGTTATTGATTAATAACTCTTGACAGGAGAGGGCTAGAAGTCCCATTCAAAGACTTCCCAGAATGGTACTGGTAAACTCACGAATATGGTATTGTTGAATTTCTCCTAAAGTGTACATACAAGAAGTTATAAGACTTTCTTGTTTGTAAGTCCAGATTCAGCCTTCCAGTGGTCTGTCCTGATTGGTCAGAATTAAATGGATTAGCCAGGCTGCCTTTAAGAGGTGATAAAGAGCCCCCGGGGTTAACCAGCTCTGCTGGGAGGGCAGTGTGCTGCTACACAGGAATGCCAGGGCAGGGGGAGGAGTCGTAAACCATGGTCTTCAAAGGAAAGGTGAGGCCACAGGACTTCTTGTGTTCTCAGGGTCATTTGAAAGAGGATATTATCCATCGAACCCCACAAACAAACTGCATGGATGCATCCCCTATTGACAACTCTCTATTGAGCCATTGTGTTAGAATACTTTCTTGGAACATTTCAGGAACTGAGCAAAGATATCCAACCCAGACTGGGTATCTTTTGAAAATGATTTTGATTTAAATTGTATTTAAGAAACTTGTACTCTCTGTGAATATAGTTCCAATGGCTTTCATTGTATTTGATGTCCAGATTTTCCCTTATGTGGCGGTGGATCAAAAGGGGACATGGCAACTTTTATTTCACTCAAGTTGTCTAAACTTATGGCAAAGGAAATTATTGCCACCATGACTACCAAGTGATTTTACTTGCAATGTATTTATTTATTTGATAATATGTTGACTCATTTTTACTGTAATATTGTTTATGTTGATTCTAATGAGATTATTGATGAATGGGAAGCGAATATTGCTGATCTTCAAGGTAGGCACAGAAAGGAGATTCTAATCATATTAATAGGACAATGTAATCTACATTTGTGTGATACATTGTCATGTGGCCAAAGGGGTCCAGAAAGGGAGAACATTACACACTTCAACCATGTTTACAATGGTGAGGCAGTAAATATGACCCTAATCTTCTTAAATTTTTTTTTGCCAGAGACTACAAGATCTCTAATACACCTCTTCCTCCCATGTTTAGGAGTATTAGGAACTGTAGTAATATTGACATTGTAATCCTCTCCTCTGATTTAAAACCTTTGCTGTGGGATCGCAATGTGGTAGCTAGCTGGATTAGCGATCACAATCTGCTCCCTGCTTTTCTTGGGTCGAACCTTTTTGATGATGGCACATGTAAGGATAGTCAAGAGGTAGTGTTTACATGTATCAGAGGTGTTAGGATCAAATTGGATAAGGGTAAGAAATTCAGGGATAATCACTATGATATCTCAATTATGCCATCTCAATATGAAGCCCCGGAGAGAATTCTAGAGACCTTTGGTTCCTTTTGTGCTCCCACCTCCTCAACACTACTTTCATGCAAACTGCCTAAATGTAAACTCCCTTAAAGCTGGTTTAACATGCCTGTACTACGACTCCCAAGCAGCTTATAATTGCTCTGTCTAAACACTGTCTAAACACCCACCCTGTAGGGAAGAAATAAAATCGATCAGGTCGGTTTACAAAGAAACACAAGATTCTAGAAAAGCTGAGCTCAGAAAGAAAGCCTGGGAGGAATTAGAGAAAGCAGGGAATTTAACTGATACTGCAGAGTTCTTAAAAATTGTCAATCAACCTTTTTTCTGGTTATCACAAACCTATGATTGAATCTTATATCACAGTTCAAACGTGAGTAGAACACTTTTCCTCTATATATGATCCATCTCAATTAATCAGAAACTGTGTAAAGCACAAAGCTACTCTAATGGTGTTTCTCCCCTTGCCAACCAGGAAGCCATATCCTTTGATAAGAGGGCTGCTTTTTACTTAGCTAGTCCTTTCCGGTGAAGGATGCCACTTATGCAATCAATATAATTCCCTCTGGGAAAGCCCCGGGTCCGGATGGTTCCCAATGCATCTTTTTAAAGAAAATAGTTCACTCCGGGCTCGCTTACTAACAAATATTATCAGGGCTGCTACAACTGGTCAGCCAGTTCTTTCAAGGAAAGAGTCAGTAGTGGTTCCCATATTTAAAAAGAGAAAAAATGAATATACCTTGATGCTACCATCCAATTTCTGCATTTGATAGTCCCTGTAAGATATAGGGCAAAGTTTTTGCCTCCAAACTGGAAGTTTGGATAGAAGGCAAACATATTATTTCCAGGGTGCAGTATGGCTTCATTATTTTTTGTTTCATTACAGACTTTCTTAAAATTGATTGACAAATCCTTTCTATCTTAGAGATGATGAAAACTCTCAAGTAACAGCTCTTATTTTTGATAGAAGTAATGGTATAGGTGCAATTCCTCATCATAATATCAATATTATCCTTGCTTATTTTGCTGCTAGTTATTTTTTAGCATTCTCCATAATTCCTTGTGCCGTAGGGATACTTCTTCTGGCTTAGATATGATGATCACAAGATCATAAACATACAATGCTATCTTGGATAAAAATGTGTTATTTATGAATAAATGCTTTCAAGAGTATTTCTCTGCCTTCACACTTTTGGTCCTGTATATAGATCGAACACCAGGCAGCAACCATGCCTGATGTATTGCTCAATCACAACTTCCTGCAATAAGTATGAGTTGACCAACATTTTAGCTCTAGGTGAAAAGAAACATCCTTGCACTTGAGTGAAGCAATTTTGGCCAAACCTAACTCCATAAAGGACCCGCCAAAGATTTCTCCAATTTACACAATCAAATGCTTTATCAGCATCAACAGCATGTATAGTCAGAGGCGTGCCTGTAGCTTCAGCTTTATAATTTGTGTATGTCATAGATTGAAGTAGGTCCTTGGTCTTTCAGCCTCCTTGCCAAACTATATTTCTAGAATGTATAGTTATTTTCCAGTATTGACACAGGGCTATCATTTTAAAAATAATAGAGATTGTTGTATATCGTGGTGTTGGGCCAAGGCATGGGTGCTTTATGACTCCACCCAAGCTCATTAAAACATAGCCAATAGAAGTGCAGATTAATCTTTCAGCTCTCTATAGCATTCTGTAGAGAGCCCATCAAGACCTGCTGCTACACCAGTCTTTTAATACTTTATAGTGTCTAATACCATCTACACCATGATATTCTCTTCTAATCTTTGTTGCTATTTATAGTTGAGTTTTCGCAGATCCAGACTTGCCAGTGAACTATCTAATAATGCTATCTCAGGATTTATCTTTTCCTTATAAAGAGTTTGAAAGAATTGCCTGAAAGCATGTCTCAACTCAGCTTACAGGTATGTAATAGCTGACCTGCCATCCATCCTGATTGCTTTGATTGTATTCTGATATCTATCTAAAGTAGTTTTCCAAGTCAGGACTTCTCCAGTTTTTTCCCATATTCAAAGTTATTCAATTTAATGGCTTCCCATTTTTAACACAATAACGTCAAACCTGGCTTGAATACATGTCCCATACTAAGTGAAGCTCAGATTAGCCATTTTACTATTGATATTTGTTTGATTGAACAATATGACCCTTTTCAGTATATTCCTCTCCCTCCATATGTCCATGCTGTCTAATTCAGGCAGACTGTCCAGAAGTCAGGCTCTATGAACAAAGGACATGTGCAGCAGCGGATTGGTCATCCATGGGGGTGGGGTTGGCCACACACTATGGGTGGGTTGAGTGCAGGGTCTGCCCAGGTACAAGGCCCTGCAGCTAAATTGCTACTGAACATGGTCTACAGCTGTGTGCAGTGGGGATTGGTTTCCCACAGAGGGTTGGACATAGGGCATGGCTATATTCTATTCTATTATATTATACTGCAATATATTATATTATAATATATTACATTACATTACATTATATTATATATCAAAATATTGACAATGCTAATTAAAAAAAACTAGTAATATTTACCTTCAAAGTATTTCATTTGACACATTATGACCGATATAAAAGTATTTCAAAGCCTGTCTGGTTCAGTTCTTACATGAAAAGAAGCTCCTAACACTTTAAGTTACTATAGAACATAGGTAGAATAAAAAGACTGTCTTCCTGTTCTTGTAAAACAGCTGATATGCACTCATAATAGTTTTGAAGGCCATCTCACATTTACCATCTAACCCCTTCCACGAAAACAAGGCACTCTAAAAAAAGTAGTCCAACCAAACATACTATGCATACCTAATAATTATAACTTAATAATATTTTCCTGTGTTCTACTTCTTTCAGTGAAAAAGGTTTCGCAATGGGAAAAGTGGTGCATTAAATGTGCCATTACAGTACTGCTATTAAAACAGTTATTTGATCTGCATAGTTACACATACCTTTTACATAAAAGGTCTTTAGATATAAATTGCCCAAGTGGCATTCTGTAAGGCTTGAAATGAAGATATTGTGACACAATCTCAAAAGGGCAAGTCACTCTACCTAAGCGTCCTAATTTTAATATAGATTGCGCTACAGAGGACAGTAGCCCTATCTGCAAAAATCTCATGGGGCCATTAGCTGAATTAACTGATAATGCTGCAGTACCTCAAAGTAGCTCGAGAAATCTATGAATGTCATGTTCTTCTTTATTCTCAGATAAGTGCTGCCTGAATTCCCCTGTTACACAGAAAGTGCAAACGATAGTGTCTTTGAGATATGGCTCATCAACATATCTTCCCAAAGGTTAATGACTTAAAATCTGTGCAGAGGAGATCCATAGCAATCCGTCTTACTTTCTACAGTGCACGAGCGCCGCGGCTGCATGCCTGGGGCATTAGAATTAGCTTTCATGTAACGAAACAATGTGGTGAGAATTACACTTACACCCAAGTGGCCCGCAGAATGTGTTGTGCATTCGGGGAATTTAAATGAAACTGTTTGTTAGACCTGGTATCCTTGGTATGGTTTCCCCTGACCTTTTGCCTTCTGACCGCCTCTTTTGCTGCTTCGTTTTTGCTGGCTTTAGGATTCTGGGTACTTTACCACTGCTAACCAGTGCTATAATGCATATGCTCTGTACTCTAAACATGGCAACATTGGCTTATCCACAATTGGCATATTTAACTTAGTTATAAGTCCTTAGTAAGGAGCACTGCATTTGCCCAGGGCCTGAAAATTAAATGCTACTAGTGGGCCTGCAGCACTGCTTGTGCCACCCACTCAGTAGCCCTTTAATCATGGCTCAGGCCTGCCACTGTATGTGCAGTTTTTAAATTGTCATTCAGTCCTAGCAAGTTAACCTATTTGCCAGGCCCAAACCTTCCTGTTTATTACAAGTATGTCATCCCTAAGGTAGACCCCAGGTAGCCCCATGGGCAGGGTGTAGTGCATTTAAAAAGTTGGACATTTATTTTTAAGCTTTACATGTCCTGGTAGCGAAATACTCTTAAATTCGTCTTTCGCTAATGCAAGACCTAACTCTCTCATAGTTTAACCTTAGAATTGCCTTAAACATCGCTTAAGTGTAATTTTCAATTGGGAGCACACAGAAAGTAGTTTAATACCTCTGAACTCACAATTTAAAATCACAACTTATGTGGAAGTCGGATTTTAAATTGTAAGTCTGTTACACTGCGAGCAAATACCACGCGGTAGGTTACAACGCGGACGTTACATCGTCCGCGTTGTTACCACGCATGGCATTACATCGCAAGTCGCTTCTACGACTTGCACTAGATGGCGCGCTGGATTTAGGAATAGTAGAAATTACTATTCCTACTCAAGTTAGCGCAACAGCAGGGAATGTGTTGGATTTATAATCCAACACATTCCATGGTATTGCACGCCATCTAGTGTAAGTCATTGAAACGACTTGCGATGTAATGCCATGCGTGGTAACAACGTGGACAATGTAACGTCCGCGTTGTTATCAACATGCGTGGTACTGACAGCGTTGTAAACGCTGCCTCCCATTCCACAAAGGCAGCTTGGGTGTGACACTTACATCCTGATGGCTCATCCCCAGGCGGATGGGCCTTCCTGAGGTAGATTGGGAGGGAGGAGCTGACACTTGCACCTGAATAGGGCTGTGCCTGTCCCCACACAAAGAGCTGCACACTTCCCTGTAGTGAGTCTGGAGCCATGGTAGGAAAGGCAGGGACCTTGTGATCTTCAAAGACCTCTTTGATGTCTCCCTCACTACAAAGGCACATTTCGGTATAAGTACTGGACCCCTGACACCATCAAATACGAACACTACTGAAACCAAAGACATTGTGCCTGGAAGAAGAGCTGTTGTGATGTTCAAGGCTCTGCCACTTTGCTGTCTGCCTTGCTGTGTTGGCCAGATGCCTGCTGATTGCTCTGCTGTAGGAGGGAATGCCACTTCACAACCTGCTCTGCTGTGTTGACCTGCTGCTTCTTGCCTGGGAGTGAGAGGGACTGGACCTGCTCTCTACATCTTTGAACCCAGATTCTCCAATAGTTTGCTGGCCTAACCTCCAATATTCAGAAGTCTCAGGGACACAAAAGGCTTCTTGCAACTCTGCTGGTGTTGCTGTGCTCTGCAATCTGTGAGTCTCAACCTTGCCTGAGGTGGCCCCTTCAGACCTCTGCCCCAGACGTGGGTTCTGCAGCTGTTTTCTTCAAAAGTCACAGCAGTAGTCTCTATGCGTCGACGGAACTGACACAGTACCCTCCGACGCACTGCCAATTCAACTAAGACGTGGGTCCCGACTGCGAGGTTCGATAACAATGCAGCACTGATCCTTCGACACCGTCTATGAGGCTCGACAATAAGGCAGCACCAGTCCTTCAACAGTGTCTGTGATGCTCGACTCTGACGCATTGACCCGACAGCGGGGAAAATTCCAACAAATGCTTTACGCATTGCCTCTTAGGTTAAGCCTGACTGCTCTGTGCCAAGCTACCAGAGGGTGAGCACAGGTTAATTTAGTTTGTGTATCTGACTTACCCTAACTAGGATTGTGGTTCCTCCTTGGACAGGGTGTATACATCTGCCAACCAGAAACCTCAGTTTCTAACTTTATACTATAGATCATACTGTGGGGATATGATCATTTAGCTTACACAGCACTGCCTGTTTTGATAAAGAACAAGACTGAGGTAGAATTAAATAGTTAGATCAGATTTGGTTTGTGTAACCTTGCTAATTATTTCTCTTCAGACCATATGGACAAAACAATATTAATTAGTAGCTGCAGATTATAATATGAAACAACTTCATCATTAGCATATAAGATTATTATCATATAAGATAATGCTAAATAGACAGCTAGATGGTTACTACATAAATATTAGAATCAGTGTTATGTAAATGGAGACCTTTATTGAAATTGACATGAAATGTAAGGCTAAAAGTCCCAGACTGGTATTTCTAGTATAGAGTGTGTCACTGAAACAAGAAGATATATGTGGGTGTAAATATCTGATGAACTTATTTTATAACTACCTGCAGCTGCTACAAAGAAGCATCTGTTGAACACACAGTTTACTCCAATTATATATATTATCGAGGTGGGCACCTCTCATTGATTCTTGTTTGGTTGAAGACTAGGGACCTCATGCATAGACAGGCTGTTGGCTACAGTAAAAAGCTTTTCATTGGCCCACAACCCACCCCATCATTTGCTGTGCAAGGGAATCTCAAGTCCAAAGGCACGTTTCCCAAACATTTGTACACGTCTCCCCTCATTACCATTAACCCCTTCGACGCCCATGACGGAACGGTTCCGTCATGCACGTCGGTTGGGCTGTGCTTATGACGGAACCGTTCCGTCATGGCCCCGCCCGCGCTCAGAACCTTCAGCGTGGCGCGGAAATCCGCGCCGCGCTGAAGGGGTTAACAGGCTCGGAATTGACTCGTGGCTCATTGGAAAAAGTAGAGGACGCTGGGACGGAAACCTGTATGGTGAGATGAACTCAATTCAAGCAGTCATATCTGCAGTGTGTCTTAACTGCTACCCCTGTTCCTTGGAGGGGCATGGGCCACAATGCCACAAAATGTGCCACATTGTGAACGGAGCATCGGGAAGTACAGAAGGTCATGTGATCAATTTCTCCCCCATCGATGTTTGCAGCCTGCACAAGCACAGAGCAAAGTGTCAAATATTGTCAATTTACACTTTACAAATGGGTCCAATGGTTATCTTCAGCAGGAGTTAGCCATTTTGGGCAGATCTACAAGAAAGTGCCGCAGCGCGGCCCCACTATCCCTTTGGCTGCGCCACGCTGCGGCACTTTCAGTGCACAGGAATGTGACATATTTACAAGAATATGTCGCATTCCTGTGCTCTCCCCAGCGCTGGTGCACAAACAGCTGCCATGTGCCTGCACAGGCACACTTTCACCATGGTGCAAGGATGCCTGCGCCGTGGGGAGATTGTTTTTGTGCAGTAAGAGGTACCTTCCTGCACAAATACGATCACTACAGGCATTTCCCTCTTTCAATGCGTGTTGTAGAATGCAGCACGCATTGAAAGAGGAAAAAACGAGGAGAAATGAAAACATTTCTCCTCGTTGCACCTGGCAATGCCACCTCTAGGGTGGCGTACCACCCCTAGGGTGGTGTAGCAAAGTGACGCATTTCCAGGTTTAAGATTTCTTGTAAATCTGGAAATGTGTCTGGTTCCATGGGTGTTGCCTGGGAAAACCCACAGCAACACCGATGGCACGCCCCTTTCACGCAAAGTGCTGCGTGTAAAGGGGCTGTATTTACAAGGACAGGAAAAGTCATGCAGGATGGCTTTTCCTGTCCTTGTAAATATGGGGCAGAGAAATGCGCTGCCAGTGCGTCACAAAAAGTGACGTACTAGCAGCGCAAGGGGCCTGTAAATCTGCCCCTCTATGTTTTGCGACCGCAAAAGTGAAGCTTTTGTTCAATCACTGCTAGATTTCACAATCCTCTTTCCCTTGCAACTCGTGAGGACCCAATGGGGCAGATTTATGAGCCCCTTGCGCCACTTTTGCGTCACTTTTCCCATGTTAAAAGTGACGCAAAAGTGGCGCAAGGGGCTCATAAATCTGCCCCAATGTGTTTTCTGAGATTCGTAAAAACAGCTATGACTTGCAGTGCACTGTAGCGCATTGCGTACTGAAATTTTGCATTCCCAAAATCTGGTGCACTGACTTTGCAAATTTAAAGACTTTTGTCCAGGAGACCCGTGATACCAAGAGCACAGAGGGCACAGTCGCCCCACATGCACAAAGTGTCTGAAATACTTCTCTTTCTTGAGTCACTCTCACTCTGGACGATTCTCCCGCCAACAACGCTGGTTGGTAGTGCATGAAATCTGCGAGGATCATGCCGAGTATGCTACTCTCCTTCTGCACGGTGCAGTGTGAGCCTTCCCAAACGAGTAGTGGCCCAACCAGTATCGGTCAACCAGGCGTGCAGTGTTGAGCCTCTCCTTCAAATGTTGTTAAAGGTGCCACAATCATCTGCCTTCTTAACCACTGGAAAATTGGGAAATGTAAATAATCGAAATATTTTCACTTCCCTCCTCCCCAAAGAAATACAATTTGTTGCTGCTTTCCATAGGGCCCTTCCCTCACCGACCCACCCTGCTTTACCCATCTATTAGATGAAAGGAGGAGTACTGCAAGATATGAGCAATTGCTCATTTTGCTCTAGGTACCTTTTTGGAAGACAGGCTAAGGCCAAACTAACCACTCTGCCACTGTCCACTATCTTCTTCAATTATGCTAAGGCCAAACTAACCACTCTGCCACTGTCCACTATCTTCTTCAATTATGCTAAGGCCAAACTAACCACTCTGCCACTGTCCACTATCTTCTTCAATTATGCTAAGGCCAAACTAACCACTCTGCCACTGTCCACTATCTTCTTCAATTATGTTTTTTGTGGTGGTTTTGGCCATTAGTAAAACCAGAAACACAGCAGGAGAGCATCAGGAACAATTTTCTTTCTATTAAACAATCTGCTGTTTCACTTGCCTTACGGGACAAAGGGAATAGTGAAGAAGAAATGAATCGTTGTAAAATAAACTGGAGATTTCCGTTTTTTATTCATTTGTCACACTGCAAGGATAAGTCACTTAATGATGCACTCCCCCACGATTAAATTCTAGTCAAAAGAAGGTAGAGAAGACACAGTGGTTTGAGTGAAGAGACAAAGTTTCAGCAAGGTCAGATGCGTTTGCTGGGATGGTGGATCAATGCAGCCTCTGCGATTTTCATTGTGATTGCTATGACCTAGATTACCCGATTGAGCACCACCACCATGTTTATAAATGTGATTTCAGTCTCCATATAGGACAACTTCAAATCAAATCAAAAATTTCTTTATTCGGCTCTCCAAAGAGAGTCATAAAAGATACATATACAAATACACATAAAATACATAATTTAAAAAAGAGACATTTATAAAATTCATTGTGTTAAAACTCATGGCTAGCACAAATAATCAAATAACAATTCACAGAGTTTAGAACGTGAGGTAAGCATCTGGGTGAAACATCTGTTAAGTCGATACAATTCATTTAAAATTAAAATCAGAACTGGGTTAAGTCAGCCTAACTTCTGTCTATGATGCATAATATATTGTAGGAAATTGGAAACAGCATAGACCAGCCCTTCCCCCTCAAGAGACTGCAAAAACAATAAGGCCGGGCGACAGGTACGGAAGCCCATGCATTTTAATAAGGGGATTAATAATTTCTTCCGCTGGTCTGTATAATATTTACAGAATAGTATAGTGTGAAGTGTAGTCTGGGAGGAACTCCCATTACATGGGCAAGGTGGAATTATTTTAGCCCAGTTGTTTCTCAGCGGGAATGTCACTAAGCGGTGGAAGTAATTCAGTCTAAACCTCACCAAAAGAAACAGCTCATAAGAAGTAATGTTATAGGTAAGGTAAGGCTGGATCCCAAAAACCGTCTGTACTGTAAGACTGTGCCTAGCTGTTTGCTTCATTACCTCTGAATTGAGTCTTAAATCTTCAAGGTGGTTATAGCAAAGATCATAGAAGGCCTTTCTTGTTAGCTCCTGTATGGTAAGAGGATCATGATAATAATTTCCTAGTCCTAGATCTATTAAAAACTTTTTGACATAGGATAACCACCCAGATCTGAAAACATTATCAAGGTTCATGCAATCTTGAATAATTTTTTGGGTAAGGAAAGTTTTTTCAGATGACCATATTCGGTACCACAATAAGAGCGGCTGGATTTTTGCCAGGTCAGTAACATATGGTAGGCCTAGTTCTAAATGGCAGGAGTAGTTTGCGGCTGAGGTTGGTAAGGCGAGGAGGTATCTCAAAAAATTATTTTCTATCGTCTGGATGGGAGCCACGGACATGTGGCCCCATACTCCTGCGCCATATAAGGCCACTGAAATACATTTGGCTTTATAAATTTTTGTCATCTCCGTAGGTGCTTTCTTCCCCAGTTTCCTGGAGAAACTCACAAGTGCGGAGGTTGTTCTCGCAAACTGAAGTTTTCTTACTTCAACTGCCGGTTTCCAAGTTAGTTTTTTGTCAAACATGACACCTAGATAAGGATAACTGTCAGTATTTGCTAAACTTTCCTTGTTCAAGTAGATGGATCTAGTTTTGGTGTTCTTACTAACACCTGCCTTCATAACAAAAGTTTTCCCTATGTTGACCTTAAGGTTCAGACTGGCCATAAAAAGAGCATATTTGTTTAAAGCCCTCTGGAGTTCGTTTGGGGTGCGAGCAAGGATGACCGCATCGTCCGCATACAGTAATGCCGGAATGCGGCGATTGGCCACCATAGGAAGGTCCTGGGCTCCACTCAACATTTCAGCCTCCAAGCCATTGGTATAGAGGGTGAAGAGGAATGGAGCCAGGACACAACCTTGTCTCACCCCCTTTTCTACCCCAAAAGATGCAGTCAGTTCACCACTAGTACCGAATCTTACTCTGGCACTTGCATCCGCGTAAAGTTCCCTTAGAAAAGTGACTGCAGTCTGGTCCATCCCTAGATCTAAAAGGATGGACCAGAGTTTAGGATGGCTGACGCAGTCAAACGCAGATGACAGGTCGACATAGACCATATAGAGTACTCCGGCCTTGATGTTAACGTATTTATCTATCAGAAGAGATAGATTTAGTGCCTGATCCATGGTCCCCAGTCCTTCACGGAACCCGTATTGTAGGTCGGATAGGATGTTATTATCCGCTGCCCACTCCTGCAATCTGTCAAGCATAATCCGACCCATCACTTTCCCCGTAGAATCTAACAGGGAGATGGGGCGTTAGCAGGATACTGAGTTCCTGTCCCCTTTCTTAAAGATCGGGACTAGGATAGATGTTTTCCAGGATTCCGGAATGCCTGTGGAGCATAGTGCATTGAAGACTCTAGTTAAAAAAGGAATCCAGAGTTCGGTGTAGGTTTTATAAAAGTCTATTGGGACCCCGTCGGGCCCAGGGGCCTTCCCTGGTTTGCTTGCATTTAGCACCCGAGTGACCTGGTCAAGGGTGATAAATATATCAATAGGGAAAGACGAGGAGCCTTGACAATAGGGGACAGTGTTACCGACATCAATTGATAATTGAACTGCCGAAAAGATTCTTGTAAAGTGATCAACGCAGTCCTTTTCATCTATTGCAACCTCAACTCTAGGCAAATCACCGTTATCAGTAAAAAATGGTGCTTTTACTGCTTTCCAAAAAGTGATGTTATTGTTACTGGAACAACTCTCGTGCAAATCATTCCAGAGTTGTTTTTTCAGTTCCATTTTCCTTTCTTTTAACACAGACTTATAGGCCTTCCTCAATGTAGATATTTCGACGGGATCCCTAACTGTTTTATGCAAAGCAGATTTTAACCTAGAATAGGCCACTGTGCATGAGTGGTTAAACCAGCCTCTATTATTTTGTTTAGGATTGGCCTTCTTAATCGTTAGGGCCCGTTTTACCTCCTGAGTCACAGTGCCAAAGTTTGCAATGACCTCTATGTCAGACACGGTCGGGTCAAGGCATTTCGTGATAGACGAATATGCCTTAGTAATCACCGTTTTTGAAATATCAATGGGGTTGACTAAGGCCCATTTTAATGAGTACCCATTTAGTCTGGATAATTCTAGATTATATTGGTCCAGAACACTTGGATTTTTACGGTTAGGCCCATTGAATAGATGTAAAGTAATACTGATAGGGTAATGATCACTTAGTGCAATCTGATGAGTGTGGAAGGTAGCATCCCTCTTTGCAACGCTGTTAGAAAGAAGGATATAGTCAATTGTAGAATTACATCCTCGGCCATGATAAGTCGGGGCCAGTGGAGTATTTGAGTCATGTAAATTATTCGCAATTCCCATATCCAGCTTAAACATAGTTTCATTTAAGGAGCTACCTAGAGTTGAATGTGCAAAATGAGAAATGGGTATGCCTGCCTCATCATCTAAATCACATAAAAGTTGATTAGGTGCAACACATATAGAATCGTTAAAATCACCGCCCCAGATAATAGACACCTCACCGGCTTTATTCTTAATAAAAGATGTTATCAGAATAAAGATGGAATTAATTAATTCCGATGCCACTCGATCGGAGAGGTTGTTATAATAGTTAACCAGGAGGAAACAATATCTTTTATTTACTGTTAGGCTAATAAGCTGGAAATTAGGATCAAGTTTTATTGTCCTTATTTCTTCTAACTTAATCAAATTTGAAATGTATGTGGTTAGCCCACCCTTAGCCCTACCAGAGTTTGAAGGTTGGGCAGGAGAAAAGTATGTTTTATAGCCATTCAGATATGTAGCTGTTGTCTGCCATGTCTCCTGTAAACACAGGATATTAAAATTTACAATAAAACCAGTCCAAACGTCATTTCCTATTCTGGAGCGAAGACCCGCTACGTTCCAGAATAGAACCACTAATTCTGATTTAATTAAATTAGGATCGTGTATAGCCTTGGGACATAATAGAGGAATCGTAGATGTTGTCGAGACATCTTTTACTTGGGTGACTGTACTTGATGACAGCGGTAGCGAGATCTTAGTATTTAAAGCAGTATGATTTAATGCAGGAGGACAAGAATCGCTGCCTAATAGACCATTCGTTAAACCACTATCAGAGGTCCGCAGATTGCCCTCCAGAGAGAGTCAATCGACATCCTCTAATCCTTCAAGGGGATAAAAACGGTTGGAGATAGGAAGGTTAAAATTAAGGGGCCGTATTTGGGGGTGTGGATACATTCTAGGTATTATTGTATTCCTATAATCCGACTGTGGATAAAAGTAAGTCAGGTCATAGGTTCTTATAGTTGTCTGTCGTTGGGTATGAAACCAGTTGACTATGTGAGAAGTAGCTTTGTAGTCTCTGAAGTTAACAACTATTACGTCACCTGCAATATCCTTTGGGTGCAAGCCGACCCAACCAAGTCTACGAACATGTAAAATTTCACCATTGATGTGAGGCGGTAAGGGCCTATTCTGTCTCAGCCAGTACATTGCTTTATTTTTTAACTCTTGGTTGCCCTCCTTCTTCCCCAGCTCCAGAGTAGGAACTCCTGTCAAAACAACAACATAGGGGACCGCCTCGGGGGGTAGATCTATATGCTGACATCTGGAACCATCTATTTTACACTGGTCTGTATCAGCAGAAGCACTATGTGGGTTAGGGTTAGAACTAGTAGTTTTAGGGGTTACCTTTTTACTACCATAGTCAGGGACAGTATTATTATTTTATTGATTTTGCAATGAGTTAGTTTGATTTTTTAAGGATGGTAGTATCTTTGTTTTCGGTTGATCTAACTCTACTTGTTTATTATCTGTCACTGTAGTTAGGGAAGAGTGAGTAATGGTATTTTGAATTGCCACTGTATTTAAAAGTAGATCTTTTATCTGTTCCGAATTTTGCGCAACCGATTTCTCAATTAGCCCAAGTTGATTCATCATGCCCTTAGCTCTTTCTAAAAGAGGGAGAAGGAGCGATTTTACAAGTAACTCTATTCGACCCACAATTTCGTTAGTCAATAAATCACAATTTTGGGAATCTAACTGGATTTCAACGTCGTGTGATTTAATGGGGTCAGTAGAGTAAAAAGTCGTTGTGTTGTTAACCACCTGGTTGCTCTTAGTGTTACCAGGTGGGTGTAATTTATCAGACTTCTTTGGACCCTTCTTTCTCTTCTTCAAGGGGGGTGGACCTCCACTAGTCATTTTTGATCCCTTCCTAAACAAGCTCTTAGTGGTAATAGCGCTAGTGGACTTTAACGGTAATAAACCAGAAGAGGTATTATTAGAAGAAGGGCTAACATGAGAAGTGGAGGCAGACGATGCTAAATGGGTACAGAATTGAGTCTCAGAGTCAATATCTCGTATAGACAAAGAAGAAGATCCTGACGGAGATTGCGTATTACTTATTAAACGCGGTAAAGGCAGTGCATGAACCGGAGAGGCAACCATCTGAATGGTACCAAGCGAAGAACGTTTAACATGCAAATGTTCAGCCGATAGTCGCCGCTCCACCAGGGCAATCTCGTTCTCAAGGACTGAGGCGGCTCTTGTGATGAAATTGTCCAAAGTGCCTCGAACTGTTCCTCCCACCAAAGAAGATCTGCCCTTAGAAGGGCGTGATGTCATGATTACAATGAGATGGTATTGCTATACGCACTTATGAAGGCTCGAGATGGAATAAAGCAATGTCCAGGTCATAGTCAGGGTGCAATCACGCAGGATAATATATTTGATAGTCACAAGCAATGAGCACTGACTTGGTAACAATACCTCTCATGCGGCAGCAGGATGTTTAGGGAGTGGGCCAAGCCCAGCCTCATCCAGCCCTGGACGGCCACAGACGGGCCACCCTTGTCCCGGGCTTCTCCCGGCGCTGCCCGCGCGCGTCCCGCGACGCGGCCCGCGACGCGGGGGCTCTGTTCGATTTTATGCGCCTCCGTGCGCGGTGGTGATGGGAGCGGACTTCCGCCGCTAAGGCTTCTGGGTAGTGTAGTCCTGCGGACAGCGGCCGCAGGGGACTGTGTCTGCGGCGGCGGCAGGAAACGTGGAGGATCAATCTCAGCACCAGGGTCAGGTAGGAAAATGCACACTGTCCGTGCCACTCAGCCCAGGGTTGTTCTGACTCGCTATAGGACAGCTTGATTTGTGTTTGTTCCCAGTCTTTTTCTTTTTCTTTTTATTCGCCTTTCACTTTTGTTTTTGTTAAAAACCTCCTGGTATCCAACCTGAATTCTTGACCGAGCCGGCAAAGCGCCCATATTTCTTAGCAAGCAATGGTGTTAGGTGACTTTTCTGGGTGGAAAACTCATCACTCTCCTCTTCATTTATTTAGACCTTAAGCCTCTATCATTTGGACTTGATCATCTGGTCTCCAAGGCCACTACATCGGCCAGTCACAGTCTTGATAATTTGTAATTTCCCCTAAGAGATTACTCAATACATCAGACTGGGCAATTTTTTCATTACCGTTCCAGTGGAGTGCCCCAAGGATCAACCTGGTCAAGGCCAGAGGTATCCGCGGCAAACTGTTCGCTGACGATACATGGTTACTGGTTAATCTGATAATTTGTTAATGTCAGAATGGCCGATTGACAGCGGTCTACAAAAAAAGATGGCTGGATCCCAATGGTCTCAATCTTGAGAGTACCAAAACAGAATGATTGATGTCAAGTAATGAACCTAGTACTGTTTGTATGTAAAATTATCTACCAGACCTCGATCTTGGGCCTTCACCTGTCCAGGTGGCTTTCAATTTGGGGACTCTGTTTAACTCAGATCTGACCTTCTTGCATCCAGTGGAGGCACTAGTAAAAGCATGCTACATCTGGAGACCAGTCACACCTGAGGCAGTAGTCGGCTTACTTGGCATTGTGTCCCTTGAAGACAAGGCAGAGCACTGTAGTTCCATGTGGCCAGTGTGCAGTTAAAATCCTCATCCTTCATTCTGGCCAGCCTGTATCAATAGAGGCCATAGGGTTGATCCACATGTGCTGGAGGCTAAGGAAATGGCTGATGAAAAACTGAATCATGTAGGAGAAGAAGGATGTCAAATATGAGATTATTTTTCCAACCTGTCATTGAAACTACAATTCTACTATAGCACTGGGTGTGACTAGCCTTCAATGTATTCCTATCCAAAATGGTCACAAGTGTATCCTTTCTAAATATGCTAATTCTAGCTTGTGTCAACCTGTTCTCCTGTGATTTTTTCCCTGCGTAGTCCATATATAAAGATGCTTCAGTCACACAAAGATGGTGACAATTAGTGTTTTTGCTTATTGTGTAGGATTCCTGTGCTAATAATTCTTTTTTTCTTGTTTGATATTTCCTGAACCTTGAAACTGTGTTTTTGGAATTATTGCACATTATAAAGTATTAATGTAAACTAAATTGTCTTTTTGATTTGCATTCTGAATGACAGCACCGGCTCCCCTTCCACATGGTCTTGATAAATGACTGCTTGTTTCAATTTATCATAATTCCTGGCTTGCATTTGTTTAGACTCCTTTTCTGACATAGGCATCTTAAACCTATGAAGATGCTTTGAGTTTGGGGAATCTAGACAGTGTGGCCATAGCTTCTATATAACAGGTTCCCAAGGCTCGGGATACCGAAATGTCTTCTAATTTCATGGCTGCTCAGATTCCGTCTATATACAAAGTTCCCACATAGGGCTCCATTACAATTTCCCCGTTTTCTCCGCAGGAAAATGCAGGGGCGGGAATTTTAAGCTGAAATCTCCCCGTGAGACAAAGGATGATTGCAAGTTGTTTCCCCATGAGGGGTGAATACTACGAGGACCCTGAAAACTGCTCGCAGTAGTGCATGTTTTCCCCCTTCTAGCAAAAACAATGAGCGAAAATCCCCAGCTATTTATCAGCTGTTCGGAGCTGGTGATGAGTGTTTTCTTTTTCTTTTGCCAGTAGGGGGACACAAAGGTGGGTAGGAGTGGTGAGAAGGCAGACTCCTTTTTCCTTCAGCTGGGTTTGACTCCTTCTGCCTCCCCTACTTGAAGGATGTGGCCAGATCCAATAAGTCAGGGCCTCTACACACCAGGATACACATAGTTCACCAGAGCTGTGTCCCCTTCCTGGAATACTATTCCAGTCAACTCGAGAAAGAGCCCTAAACAAGTTACTTCAGGGTTAGTTTGGAGAAAATAGTCACTAGTTTTCTCACTCTCTTCTTGAGGAAATCTCTGTACTCATCAATTTGACCACTGTTGGCAGTCCAACATTAGGCTCTACAGTATGTATATGTTCAACCGTATTGATCTAGTACATATGCATCTTTGTCAGCTCAAAATGCGGCTGCTTCTAATTTATGAGATTTGTTGCAAATGAGTAGGTGCCACGATAGGTGCAAACAGGGCAGTACTGAGAACGAAACCCATCCTTGGAAAAATGTAAATCAAGATTTAGTGCACCTTGCAATTGAGAGTAGGTTATTAGCCTTTTCCCCATTACTGGAGTCTGAAGACTCACATTGCACCTTACAATTGAGAGTAGCGTAGAAGCCTTTCTCCCACCACTAGGTGGGGAAGGAGGCTCCTCCTGTCCTCAAGCTTCCAATGACAGACAGATTGGCTGAGAAAGCCTTATTCATTTGTCTGTCTAGCCTTCTGGAACCTTCCAACCTACTAGCTCAGCATCAGGTTGTCTTTAGGCCTGCCAGGGGGAAGAGGATATGCTAGATGACATCCTGGATGATCATTGCCTAATTTTGAACAGTGGTTTGGGAATTTCTGGACTCAATTTCTGTTTTACAATCCTAACTAAAAGACCAGCATCATTTGTATTCTCGTGAAAGTCCCTCAGCTAGTTCAGGTAACGTCTGCCGAATCGGTCATATGTCTTTTTCTAAGCCATGATTAGTCCCATCACCTCACCACCATGTGTGGAGCTCCTCAGGGCTCTCATATCTCATACATTTCATTCTGCATGTGCTGCAGCTGGTGAATCATAGCAGACCTAATTGGGTCCAGAGTCTTCTCGCTGTACCCAAGGGATTTTCCAGCTCATTCACAATGTAACATCCTTCTCTGCCTTTCCTTCGGCTTGCCATCAAAGCTGTCTTAACCAGCATTATCTCATTAAAGCTCGGGCAAGACTCAGATACTATGTATGGCAAATAAGATGGTTGACACCAGCTTTTCTTTCTGTCTCATTTTGCATGGTATCTCTCTTTTTTCAGTTACAAAGTAAAGAATCTAAGCTTTATCCTGAACAAAGTCCCCTTGATGACAAGTCAAATACACATCCCAGTGTCCTCTAGTGCTGTGCCTCTTACCTTATCTGCTACGGTGTTTCCTAAAGTGAGCTGAAGGCCATGATCCTTTCTCTTTATTAGGCCAGGTTAAACAGCACAAATGTGCAGGGGTCCTCAAAACTCGCATCCCACATAAGACACCCCTTTCATTTCTCCATTCAGTTCCAAGCAACAGTGCATTCTTAGGTTCAGTGCATTCTCGGGTTCGTAAAGAATAATTTTACTTTTATGGGATGTAACTTATAAGAAGGTGGTGATGAGGGAGAACGGATAAACAGGATCCAGGTTCTGTGCTTTTACCATTCACGCGTCTTTAGAGGGATGCCTAGTATAAAAAGTGGAAATGACCTGCATGCCTGAATCCAAGTGTGCTTGTCACCGAACAAATCATCAGATTTTTACAGTGCCTTGGTAATGGTGCTGGAAAAGTGGAGCATTTATCAGTGCAGAGGTAGGAAGATCATCAGCTTTCATTATGGTTTGAAACATTCTTTGCTCAACGGCGTGCGCGTGAAGGGAAAGAATAGTGAGGAAAGAACATAAGCTATAAGTCCTATACAATATTTACAATGTTACAAGATGTGACCTGTCTAGCAAAGTACATGAAAAATTAGTAATGAGGCCAACAAGTAGTGGAAGCGTAGATTTAATCAAGTCGACTCTTATTTACTTCTTGCTCTGCAGCTCAATAGATTAAATCGAATGTATGATGGTACAACGCCTACCATCACAACGCGGTATGTTACATCGCGGTTTTGACAACGCAAGTCGTTACATCGACTTGCGTTGGAGGGCGCTGGATTTAGGAATAGTGTGAATTACTATTCCAACTCCAGTCTACGTACAGTAGGGAAGGTGTTGGAATAGTAATTCACACTATTCCTTAGTCTAGAGCGCCCTCCAGTGCAAGTCGGTGTAACAACTTTCGTTGTAAAAACCACGATGTAACCATACCGCGTTGTAATGGTTGCGTGGTAAAGGGTGTTTCCCGATTAAATCTACTCACTGATTATCTCATCAAGACTAAGCCTTAAATTGCAGGATTGCCTTTAATGATGATGAAGCTTTGATTGTAGACACCGCTGGTGTCCCTCTATGTTCATTCTTGGAGCTACTTAGCCAATGCCTTCCACTATCCTCCACTGTACATCCTACGGTGTCTTAATATAGGTTGCCCATTCTATCGGTCCTGAGGAAGACCCCGCAGAAGTGATTGACCATCCTCGTCCACATGAGCTTGAAACGACGACTTTTTTTGTGCTAAAGCGTCCTGTACTATGTACATCTGAGCCTAGTGGTGGATAAACTCATTACTGAATCACGCTTCCACTACTTGTTGGCCTCATTACTCATTTTTCATGTACTTTGCAAGACAGGTCATATCTTGTAACATTGTAAATATTGTATAGGACTTATACCTTATGTTCTTTCCTCACTATTCTTTCACTTCACGTGCACACCCTTGAGCACTTTATGTCACATTATCACTATGGAGCAACCTTTGCTATATCATGTACTGTAATTGGAATGATGCATGTCTACATAAACTTTGTATTGATAACCAAGTTCAACCTGGTCATTCTGAGTTATTGAGTTGGGTGCTTGTAGTTCCAGTCATAATACATGCTGTGAGACTTATTCCTCTGTTACCCACAGCATTGCTTATGTTGTTTGACTGTCTGGATTCTTTCAGGAAATAAATGGGTGGTAATGCTTTTGGCCACCTCAGCTTGCTTTTGGCATTAATGTTGTCGCTTAGCGAAGACGAAGAGTAACCGTTTTTGTGACTGTGAGGATCTGTCCTGCAAAGATAGCAAAGAGATTCAGTGAAGTGTTATTTAAGAGAATAACAGATGTACGATCAGTCCTTTGTTGTGCATTAATCTGTTGATAGGCTAAACAAGTTTACGTTTTTTACGTCATATGTCCCACAATGTTGAGCCTTGCTGAAGGTGTCATTGGTGCAGGTATGCTGTTTCTCTTTGGTTGAAAAATTAATGTGCAGATGGAAAACAATCGAAAAATCAAAGGGTTACATCTAAGTTTTTTAGATACTAAGCCGCCATTTTTCTGGACAGAAGCTGGTGAAGTTAGCAGAATGTGAAATTATCCTACTTACACTGATATTTCATAACTCCTGCATTTGACACTTAGAATCCAGCTCTGGTCAACAACATTACTCTAAGGACAGTTCGTCCTGCGCGAAATCAGAGGGATGTCTACACGAGTGATTGGGTTTTCTGGATGCAGTCCAGCATGTCCCACATTTAAACATTAATACAGAGGGCACTGGAATTTTTGTATCTTAGACTTTGGGTGTAATCATTTAATAACCCCTGCCACTGGTCATATGGACCTTTGTTCATCGACAATCAATAATGGAAAGGATCAATCATTTACATCAAACTTCATAGATAACAAACCCATTTAGGGCTTCACAGCAGTCAACAAAGAACATTTGAGAAAGGGAAGGGGTTTTATTATGAATCCAATAAGGTTAAATTTGTTTTATTTAACAAACAATAATAATTTTACTAATAATTATTGCAAATTCAAATAATCCATTAATTGGAATTTCAAAGCAAGATAAAATACCAAATTAGTGAGTATCACAAATAAAATATAAATAAAACTGCAAGCGTGTTCCATAAGGGGTTTTCCTAATGTAGATTAGGCATGAAATGATAATTTCTTCAATAAGCATGGAAAGGTGTCAGCTCAAAAACCCAAATAAAGAGTTCTGCTAGAGAACAAAAGTGCATAAGCATGAAGCCTCTGCCCTTAAGCAATAAACAATTTTGTGAAGCTGGAAACTATTACCTACTATAAATCATTGGACATTCCTGAAAAAGGGGTGGCTCAAAGGGGATTTATCCTGAAGAGAGGTCAATCTAAAGATCTCAGAAAAAAAGACCAAGGTGTGCTCTAACCCACACAAGGAACACATGCTAATATAAATGTGCTTACACATGGTTGGTTACATTTAATGCATTCCACATATTCGGCATCCAATCAGATTTCAGAAAATCCTGGGAACAGGTAAACTCCCTAGAGTCTTATGTTTGCACAATAAGCTATAGAACCAATTCTTGAAAAGATAATTAGTTCACATCTCTCAGTTGAGACAGCTTTTCCCATGAGTGATGTTCCCTACCATCTACTCTCCTCCAAGTGAAAAACTCACTATCAGTTGCCTAATACATAACAATTGCCTATTCGCTAACAGAAAACTTCTGGAAAGTTACAGCATCTGCAGTGGAAGAGAAAAAAGCATCCTGTGCAGAATAATAATTCAAAAGAAAAACAAGCCTTTCAAAGCTAAGTCCTGGTTTATGGCAATTTGAAGTAGAGCAGCACAGCAAGGCACCTTGCTTCACTGCCCTACTCCAAAGCAAAAGGGTAGGAATGCACCATAGTTAAGCAATAAGGTGCATTACTAACCTTTCTGCCTGCTCTGGCGGTATTTTGGCAGACTAGTGCCCACAATATAGGCACAAGGGTACCTCTATTGCCGGCAGCATTGTTTTTGCGCAGGAAGGGGCACCTTCCTGCACAAAAACAATCCTACAAGACATTTTCTTCTTTTTTATGTGTGCTGCAGAAAAGAGGAAAAAGAGAGGAGAAATGAACATATTTTTCCTCGTTACGCCTCACTTTGGGAGGCATATGTATTTGAGGCTTCCCCAGGTTTACATCACTTTGTAAATCTGGGGCAGCTTCACATTCAATGGGTTTTGCATGGGAAAACCCACTGCAACGCCCATGGAACTCCTCCCGAATCCAGAGTAAGTCAATGAAGTGATTTGTGCGGCGTTACTTTACACACGATTTATAGGCCACTCAAAACCACGCAGGGTGACTTTGCGTGGCTTCATAAACCTTTATGAGAGCCATGCCTCATGCATGTACCACTTTACTATGTGCAAAAGTGATGCAGGGCTCTCAGAAATGAGACCCCTAATGTATAAATCAGCTCAATGATGGAATCTGTAGCTAGGCTACTTAAGTCAGCACGGTAATATTTATTTGGATGCTTGTAAAGTCTGAGGGGTATATTCACAAGAACGTGTGATAACTACCACAAGAGTAGCTTAATGCAACTCTCAACATCGCAGCCTATCGCGGGAAAATTATGCCGTGCCAACCAAGTATTCACAACGCGGCGGTAGCATGCGATAATCACCAGATAACATGTCAAATAGCCACGCAAAAATCAACACCACGCCGCAAAAATGCGAAACACGAATGCCAGAAAAGCTGCGATGAGGCCAATCGCGATACAAAAAACAGCGAAAACCAGTGGAAGGCCAGCAAATCCCACACGTCTGGCGGGAAAATGCACTATAAAAGAACAAAAACAACACACCAGAAAGAATCCAAAGTGCGTAGCAACATGGATGCACCCTGACCCAGCGCAGAGGCCAATGCAAACCCCACAAGCCCCAAAGACCACCAGCAAGGAACAACGGAGAAGGCCAAGGAGGAAGACGGGGTGCAGACCGCAGGAAAACAAGACCAGCGTCACGGAGGTGACAGAACACTACCAGCAACTGACCCACAATCAGACTATCTTTAATGCAGATGGAGTGTCGAGAAGGCCAATGGAGGAGGCCAAGAGGTGCTGGCATGACGTGATAACCTAAACCAGGCACAAACCTGCTGCAACAGGAAGGCAGCAACGGCGACAGGAGGTGGGAGTCCTGTGCCACAGGAGGAGCTGGAGGAAATGGAGGCCAGTCATCAGTGTGGAGACGGTGCAAGGAGTTGGGAGGCCAGACACAGCTCGATTGGACCTGACACAACAACAGGGTGAGGATCTAAAAGGGGCTGTGGGGACGGGGGAGATGGGCACAATGGCACACATGCGCAACAATGTGTAGCACACTGCACAACCACAAATACCCAGGGACATGTCCCCCATCCCCGTGGCACACTGCAGCACACACACATAGCAATCACAGCACATCCCATGACAATGTGGCACAAAGTGCAACACCGACACTGCAGAGCAGAGGATACAACTGGGTCTGCCCATGCGCAGAAACAGGCCAATCACATTGGACAGAGCAGGGAACTGTGAAATGCATATGTACAGGTACAACCTCACATCAGTCATGTAGTCCAAATGTCCACTGTCCCAACTCACCGCCCAAACAGTCATGATGTACATTGTCACACAGTCTGCATGTCCACAAGAACAATGCGCCAGCATAAATGTCAACACAATGTCAACATGCATCTCCTCTTCACATTGCAGAGGGACAAATAACACCTCCAGCAGGACACACTCGACAACCCATCAGTGATGCCGGAGACGACCACCACACCTTCGACACCGACGCCCTACAACAGCCCATGGACATCCCACACAACCCACCACCAGGACGAGGGCAGACAAGCCACTTAGAGGAGAACCCAGCCCATGCAACATACCACACAGCATGAAGCACCTGCAAGCACGGCTGGCACACAATACTTCACCAACCCACACATGGCACACCAATGCCAGGTGTCTGAATGCCAAAAGAAGGTGGCCCAACAGGTGTGGGAATGGTCCAAACCAATGGAAGGCATAACAGAACACATACCTGGGTGTCCATTACCCTTCAGGAACCACCTACATCACACTGCCATAGAGACACATGCAGATGCACATCCCCAGTACAGAACCACGGCCAGGGGCACGCACATATCAGTCACACACCCACATCAGCTCTGCATACGATGGCACAGTCCACTTCCCTTATGAAATGAGTGGGTGACGACAAAGCTACATATCCAAGCTCTAACCCGCTGCCTGTTGTGACATGTCTGCGTCCGCTGTACACAGCACAGCCCTCATGCATACAACAAGACCACAGGGACACACGCAGATATTATGTTAAACTGGCTACGGGCACATGTGCCCGGCCCGTTTATTGGCAGGGCCACATGTACAGTGACACCTGTGCTGGATGTGTGTTGGGTGGGTGCAAGCCATGTGTGCAGTCGATTGCCCCCAACACGGCCGGGAATCTAGCTATGGCACAGAAGCCTTGCTTTGTCTCCAGCTGTTCCTGCGCAGTGTTGGGGAAATCAAGGTACTGGGGTATGAAGCTGAGGATGGCATCCAGGACAGGTGTGATGAACTTTGATAGGGCTGGCTGTGAGACCCCTCCGACTCTGGCAGTTGTTGGTTGGAAGGTACCACAGGCCAACAGGTGCAGCACAGCCAGCAGCTTTGTCTGCATAGGTATGTTGGTTCTACGCTGTGTTGGGACAGTCAGCCTGTGGGCGATGTGGGTCATGATGCGGAGGATGGTTTTCCATTTGAATCTGTAGTGGGCAATGATTTCCTCGGGTGTTAGGTCTGTGAGAGTGGTGCATTTTCGGTAGGTCCGCTGTCTTACACTGTGCTGCCTCTGTGATGGTCTGGGGGGGGGGAGGTCCGGGTCCTGGGGGTGGTGGTGGTCCTGGGGGTGGTGGCGGTGGGTGTTGTGGCCCTGTTGGGGCTCCGAGCTGCATGATGAGTAGCTCCATGGCGTTGTTTGTTCTTCGGGTGTGGCTGTGTGCGGGGCTCCATTGCCTTCTGCAGGTAGTCGTCCGTCTTTACACCTGCTTGAGGCAGGAGTTAAATACCTGCAGCTACCACAGGTTCTCGCCTGTTTTTCACAGATCTGGCAGTTCATTGTGAAAGTGGTGTTGTGGCTTTTTCGTGTGTTTTTGCAGGGGAACGCCTACTCTGCATCTCATTAGGGTTAATTGGTGGTGTCCACCATGGAGATACGTTTTGGGGCAGTTATCGCGGGAATACTGGCGATGTCTGCAGTTTGCACCAGCTTGTGAATGGGGTGTTAGGTCTATCTCCACTTTTGATGCGTTAAGGTGGAGATAAATCGGAGATAAGTCCTTGTGAATATGCCCCTGAGTGTGATTACCTACTACAAAATTGCATTTATTATACGTAGTTTATATAGCATAAACATCTGCATTTTCGATTTAAATGCGCACATGATTGATAAATGAAGAAATTCATGTCATCAATACCCATATTTTATCATTATTTAAATGGTTGCAAGCAACTTATTATGATGTCACAATTTAGTAGGAGGATAATTCTGGTGAGAATATTGGTGCACCGCAAAGATAACTGGAGACGTAAATCAGGAGCCCGGTTAGAAGAAGCAGTCATCCTTTCAAGCCCAACTTAAAGAGAAGGTACATCAACACTAAATACAAGCTAACGAATGGAAACAGAGGAAGCCACTGATTGCATGTATTATGGTGAGAACAAAAAAACGATATGAACATTGATGAAAGCCTATATTAAAACCGTTGTTCGCATCTGTCATATTTGCAAATTGTATTGAATTGAAAAGTAACATGTCCCGACTTTGAACTGTTGTGTGATTAGTAACCGTAAATGTGTAATGGACACGTACCTTGCATGAGTGAAGATCGAAGCAAATTGGTACACTCCATTGGGTACACCCACTGCCAGGAAAACGACTCACTTTGCAACCTGTTGATATGGCATTTTAAGTTGGATTTTCATCCATTTCGTCAAAACCTTTAAATGTTTGACTCATCCTGTAATATATTTTTCTCATCTCCCCACACTGGTCTCAAACCACACATCTTTCTATCATCTTTACAGCGTTTACATCCACCTGCTGAAACCTCGTCGTAAATAAAGCCATCCCTTTATTACTTACGATGTAGTTACCAGGCAACCACGTATTGCCATAATTACCGTTCTAATACTGAGCCTCAAACGTGCTAAGTAAATCGGAAAATATATTTGTGGTGTTACCTTCTGCATTGCTGATGGCTGCACATTGATGGCATGCATATTAATGCTCATGATTTCCGAGGAGATGTTTGGTCTGATGGCGTAACTTTAAT
Organism: Triturus cristatus; assembly: GCF_964204655.1. Classification (NCBI taxonomy): domain Eukaryota; kingdom Metazoa; phylum Chordata; class Amphibia; order Caudata; family Salamandridae; genus Triturus; species Triturus cristatus. Next base: position 342,300,610 of record NC_140587.1, on the reverse strand, counting down.
AACACGTGTAGAGGTTTTAGCACGGAGCACGTGTGGAGAATAGATCGCAGCAACACATTACTAGACTCGCTGTCTGCTTGCTTGAAGTGACAGCGGGACGCGGGTGGGCATCTACTTCTGTGTAAGGATGAAGCGTTGCAGCGCCTAGTCCATAGATACACCAGCTAGGTTGGCACTGATGTTCCACTCATGCTGTACAACGAGAACCTCAAAATGGGCGGTGAGTGAACAGCATTACACATTATTGCCATATGAGCTCAGTCATCCTTTCACTGATTGCGTCAGGGCTCATATACACATTATACACTGCTATTATACGTTTACTAATTTGGTGAATGTAATGCTCTGGCCGAGGTCTCACGCTTGCGTCATCAATCAGCTGTCCCTGTAGTGTGCACACAATATGTATATTAATTAAGAGAGAAGCTGAAATCTTTTGAGAACGCAGCTACTCTAGACCATATCTGGCATTTATTTCTATGCGACAAAAATGAATTGCGTAAAAAGGGCAAGCAATAAAAAACACAGACATTTGTGTTTTAAAAAATAAATCTCCCAAACATATTAAATATAAATATTCAAGATTTGTTTACAACAAATTGCAAACTGTTTACTTCACAAATCATACTCCACGAAGGCCACTTAAAATTGTATAGAGTGGAGATGATAATTAAGCTTGTTTTGATGCCTAGCCAAATCCTTGGTGATATTTAAACATTTTATTAAGTAAGCTGAGTGCTTCCCAGATGCTCAATAAAAATCTCGAAACACTTACACGCCAGATGCCATACTGACCCTTCTAAGAAATCAAAGTGAGCAGTATAATTAGATCATCTATGCTTTGCATACTTGGATTTTTAAAGACATCATCCTAGTTTCAGAGACAATGTCACCCTCATTTTATGTTTTGTTACGTTATGCCTATTTGTATCACGCACTAATCACCTGTGAGGGTATCCAGGCAATTCGCAGGTGGGTAGGCAGTGGACTCTCAAGGTGATATTACTCAAATAGCCAGGTCTTCAGCTTCTTTCTGAACTCATGAAGAGATGAGGAGGTTCTAATGTGCTGTGGCAGGTCTTTCCAGGCTTTGGAGGAGATGTGATAGAAGGTGCGGTCTCCGGATCTGTTTTTGTCTCTGCAGGGTACATGTGCTAATGAGAGTCCTGCTATTGAAGATGTCTAGGAGGTGGTAGAAGTGCATGCTGCTATTGGTGTAGGCAGGGCTATGTTGTGTAATGCTTTCTATGTGTCTCTGAGCAGTTTAAATTCTGTAAGCTTGTGTATTGTGAGCCTGCGAAGATCTTGGAGGTGTGGAGAAATGTGGGAGCAGCAGGGTAGATTGAGCACTAGTTTTGCTGCAGCATTTTGGATGATCCAGTTTATAGCAGGTAATCTGGATTTATTTCTAATTAGTCATTACTATAAAATGGCATACATTCATGTGTTTGGCCCATAATGGCTTCTAACTTCACAAAGTACTAACCTCATCAAAGGTGCTGGACAGCTACTGGAGGGCGAAATTACTGTTCTGACTCTGCCAGGTACTTACCTGAGAGAAGGTGCTGTAAAGATACCGGAGGCAAAATTACTATTCTAAATCCACCAGTTACTTACTTCAGGGAAGAAGCTAAACAGAGATTGGGGAAAAATGACTATTCTAACTCTGCCGTGTTCTTACCTCAGGGCAGGTACTGAACTGTGACTGGTAGAAAGATTATTATTGGGTACTTACCTCAGGGAAGGTGCTGGACAGTGACTGAGGGGGCAAAATAACTATTCTAACTCTGCTGGGTGCTTACCTCAGGGAAGATACTTGACAGCGACTTGGGGCAAAATTACTAATCTAACTCGGCTGGGTACTTAACTCATGTAAGGTGCTGGACAGTGACTGGGAGCAAAATTACTATTCTAAGTCCACCAGGTACTTACCTAAGGGAAGGTTCTGGACAGTGCCTGAGGGAGGCAAAATCTTTATTCTAACTCTGCCAGGGACTTACATCAGGTAAGGTGCTGGACAGTGACTGGGGGAAAAATTATTCTTTTAACTCCATCCGGTACTTACCTCAGGGCAGATACTGGATGGTGGCTGGGGGGGTGGGAATTACTATTCTAACTCTGCCGGGTACTTACCTCAGTGAAGGTGCTGGACAGTGACTGGGGGCAAAATAAATCTTCTTTTAAAAAATATATATTTTTATTAATTTTCAAATAGATGACAGTCACATTCATCCTCCATTCAACAGTTTGACATATTATATAATCTTTTAAAGCCATGAGGGAAGTTAAATTAGTTGCAATCAAAAATATGTCCATGTGTCGCGCTCCAGTTCGCTGCATTTCCATTTCCGCCGATGGGGAAACACATAGGTTCCCTCGTGAGCATTCCAATTGCTCCATTTCTTGTCCCATTTCTTTGGACACCCCCTTGTTTTGAATACTTCCTTCTCCGCTACCATACATTTATCCAGTTCTCTTGCCCACGTTCGGGGAGAAGACCTGTTCACCACCCCCCACTTTTTCGCAATCTCAGATTTAACTAAGGTGTAGCCCAGTGTGGTCAGTTGCTGTTCTATCTCCATTAGGTCAGTTGGCTCCCATATGTTAAGAAGACCCAATCGTGGCGTAAGGGTAATCTCTTTTCTCAATGCATCTTGGATGTGTCTTGTGGCCCCCTCCCATATTGGTCGCACCTCTGGGCAGTCCCATATCATATGATAGAGGGTTGCATCTTGCTGGCATCCCCGGAGGCAGAGCGCCACTGACCTGGAACCTATCTTTGCTAGGATGACCCCGGTTAGATAAGATCTATGTAAAATTTTGAGTTGGATTAGATGAAGACGAAGGGTAATGGCAGCTTCCCTTGGGGACATTAGTGCCGCTTGCCAGTCTTCATCATCAATGGGCCCCAGATCCCTTTGCCATTACTCTCAAAGTTTGTGAAACGTGTCCGGTAGGTTGTTACACAATTTTTTGTTCGTCAATGATATGGCCGTGATGAGCAGCGGTTCGTCATGTAGCCGATCCTCCAAGGGGTACGACTCTGGTATGTCACTCATGTCGGAAAGAGCTGTGGTAAGGGCATGTCTAATTTGTAGGTATCTAAATACCTCTCTGTCGGCCATGTCATATTTCTCTTTCAACTTCCCAAACTTAAGGATCGCGCCCTTCTTAACCAGGTCCCCTATGGTGTAGATCCCAATAATATCCCATTTGTCGAATCTGGTCTAATGACACAGAAGTCCCAGTCTTTGGGTACACCACAGTGGTGTGGCTTGGGGACATTCAACCAACCGAGACTTGAGTTTGCCTGTTGCCAAATTGCAATTGTATGGGCTGTGGGGTCAAAATACTGTCCTTTGTGATCTTTGAGTACAACACCCCAAGTACCCCGCTCTTCCAGTTTGGTACTTGTCCAGCAGATAGCCTGGATCAATAGGGAGGCGAAACATCCAATGATTCACCACCATTAGTTGCAACGCCCAATAGTATAGTTGAATGTCCGGGAGGGCAATGCCTCCATCATACCATCCCTTTGTTAGTTTGCTCAACGCTATGCGAGGGGATCCACCATCCCATAATAACGTCCTGACTTCACTCTCCACCCCTGAGAAGTAGGCATCTGGGACTCGGTGGGGACAGTTCTGAAGGATATAGAGGAAACGTGGCTAGCATCTTAAAAAGAGACGCCAGACCCAGCAAAGAGAGGGGCAGAGACCTCCAGTGTTTAACATCCATGCGCAGCCGGGCCAATGGAGCGGCCAGATTACGATCGTAAAAGTGTTGGGAGTCTGGGGTTATAAAAATTCCCAAGTATCTAAAACGTTCTGTGGCCACCTCTACTGTGCAGCCCGGGGGGAGCCCGGGAGTCGGGCCTCGTAGTTCAAACAGTATTGACTTACTCCAATTAATAGCAAATCCTGAGTATTTCCCGAAGTTTGTAAATATATTTAGTACCCCATGCATGGATCTATATGGGGAGGCGAGATATAACAGTATATCATCGGCATATAACGATATTCGGTCATCATGCCCTTCTGCGCATTTCAACCCCCTCACCATACCATCACGTCTGACCCAGGAGGTGAGTGGTTCCAACATTAAGGAGAAGATTAGGGGGATAGGGGGCAGCCCGGCCTAGTGTGCCTTTTTAATGAGAATATTCGAGACGTGTACTTGTTTACTCACACTTGGCCCTGTACACCCATATACAGCAGCCTCACCCAGGACAGGAATTTCTAGTCAAAGTCCTTACATCCAAGAACTTCGAATAGGCATGGCCACTCAGTAGAATCAAAAGCCATTGAGGCATCAAGAGGTAGCACCACTGCGTCTTCCTCTATAAATTCTCAGCACACAAGCACATTTTGCAGACGTCAGATATAGAGCGCCGTGTTTCTCCCTGGCATGAAGCTAGATTGGTCTGGATGGACCAGTGAAGAGATGACCGTGACCAATCGTAGAGCTAGTAATTTCGCGAGGATTTTAGCTTCCGTGTTTGTTAACGAAGTTGGCCAGTAGGAGCCGCACTCATCGGCGGATTTCCCCGGCTTGTGGATCACAACTATTGATGCTAGGCGCTGATCCTCTGGACAAATCCCTCTCTTGTAGCTTTCATCGTACATGGCTCGCAGATGGGTCACCACCTGAGTGGCAACCACTTTCAGGAATTCGATGGGAATCCCATTGGGCCCCATCGCCTTCCCCGATAGGGTTTTAATTATGGCTTTTTGGATTTCGTCATCCGTCAAGACCTCGTCAAGGGCTTCTCTGTCACTATCCGAAAGTTTAGGCAGGGCACTGTCCAAGAGGAGCTGGCGGGAGTCATCTGCCGTATATGTGGTGGATAGGAAGTAGATTTGTACCAGGTGACCAGTGAAATACTACCACGTTATATAATACAAATACTTTCAGCAATACTGAGGTGTTCCAGAAAAACGTAAGTTATGCGGTCACACTTTGTCACCACAGATTAGTGTGTACCTTAGAGTGTACATACTGCCGTGGTGTTAGGTCCTGAAGACAGCCTTGCTAATTAGCATTGATGAGGCTGAAACAAATAGACCACATTTCTTTCACATAAGTGATGTGACTGGTCAATTTACCCAGTCTATCATCCAATTCACATTTTTATTTTTGCCTTACCATTCCACCAATAAATAATTTTTGTGGTTTGGTAACCTTTCACTTGGTTCACATTATTGCACTGTCACTTTCACAAAAAACCTGCTCCGCTGTAATCAGGCGAGGTAGCACACCAGAGAGGCATTTGGCCTCTCTGGTGGGAACCCAATGAGGAAGCATGTCTTCAACTAGGTTGATGAGTGAGGGTTCTTTTAACACTATAGAGGGACTATCTCTGCCTGTTTTGTCATCCTTGGCTCTACTCTCCTGCTGTTTTTGTTAGTCACATTACTGTTCATACTCTGGCAGGTACTTACCTCAGGGAAGGTGTTGGACAGAGGCTGGGGAAAAATTACTATTCTAACTCTGCAGAGTACTTACTTCAGGGAAAGTGCTGGACAGTGACTTGGGGGCAACATTGCTATTCTAACTCAGCCGAGTACTTACCTCAGGGAAGGTGCTGGACAGTGAATGGGGGAAAAATTACTCTCCTAGCTCTGCCGGGGACTTACCTCAGGTAAGGTGCTGGACAGTGACTTGGGGAGAAATTACTCTTCTATCTCGCCTGGTACCTACCTCAAGGAAGGTGTTTGACAGTGGCGGGGAGCAAAATTAATAATTTAACTCTGTTGGGCACTTACCAAAGGGAAGGTTTTGGACAGTGAATAATGGGCAAAATTACTATTCCACCTCCACCAAGTGCATTCCTCAGGGAAATTGCTAGACAGTAAATGTGGGAAAAATATATTTCTAACTCTGCCTGGGACTTAACTCAGGGAAAGCGCTGGACAGTGCCCTGGGGCAAAATTACTATTCTCACTCCACTGGCTACTTACCTCTGGGAATGTGCTGGGCAGTGACTGGGGCAAAATAACCATTCAAACTGTGCTAATAACTTACCTCCGGAAAGGTACTGGACATTGACAGGGGGCAGAATTACTATTCTAACTCTACTGAGTAGTCACATTACTGTTCATACTCTGGCAGGTACTTACCTCAGGGAAGGTGTTGGACAGAGGCTGGGAGAAAAATTACTATTCTAACTCTGCAGGGTACTTACTTCAGGGAAGGTGATGGATAGTGATTTGAGGGTAACTTACTATTGTAACTCTGCTGGGGGCTTACCTCAGGGAAAGTGCTGGAGAGTGACTGGGGAAAAAAGTACTTTTCTAACTCAGCCGAGTACTTACCTCAGGGAAGGTGCTGGACAGTAAATGGGGGAAAAATTTCTCTTCTATCTCTGCTGGGGACTTATCTGAGGGAAGGTTCTGGACAGTGACTTGGGGAAAAATTACTATTCCAACTTCACCAAGTGCATTCCTCAGGGAATTTGCTGGACAGTGAATGGGGGCAAAATATATTTCTAACTCTGCCTGGGACTTAACTCAGGGAAAGTGCTGGACAGTGCCCTGGGGCAAAATTACTATTCTCAACCCACTGGCTAGTTACCTCAGGGAATGTATTGTGCAGTGACCGGGGCAAAATAACAATTCTAACTCTGCCAGTTAGTTACCAGAGGGAAGGTGCTGGATAGTGATTGGGGGCAAAATTACTATTTTGACTCCACTGGTTACTTACCTCAGGGAAGGTGATGGACAGAGAGGGGAACCAACAATTACTATCCTAACTCCATCAGGTACTTACCTCAGTGAAGATGCTGACAGTGACTTGGGGGGCAACAGTACTTTTCTATCTCTCTGAGAACTTACCTCAGCAAAGGTGCTGGACTTTGATTGGGGACAAAATTACTATTCTGACTTCACTGGGTACTTGGCTCAGGGAAGGTGCCAGACAGTGACTGGGGTAAAATTATTATTCTAACTCTGCTAACTTTTGACCTGTGTTTCTTTCTCAGAGACCTTCAAAGCAAAAAAGACATTGAAAGAGAGTAGAACATGTAAACAATCCAAAACCACAGTCTATCTTTGTAAAAAAACTCAACAGTGTACAGATAAGTTATCCTTTAAAAAATCACAAAATGCAAAGAAAGCAGTGACAAAATAAAAGAACAATTATTATACCTTTTTTTCCTACTGAATTAAAATAGATAACCAAAAAGACGCACTCTGACACACTAGAAAACCAGAACAATTTACTTCAGAATTTTCACCACATTGCAGCAGAGAAAAAACAAACCAGGTATTAATACTTTTAAAAAAAATACAAAGTTCTAAACCTAAGAACTTTCTTTCCACAGAATACAACCAATATCACTTAACGTTCTCTCTTTTTCTACAGAAAAACGAAAAAAAAATCCTTTTCAACAGACTGTCTTAAGTCACTATACAAATCAATGTCCTTAGCAAACAAATTGCTGTCAGCGAAAATAAACCATAAAAAACATTTTTCTTTTTTTTCTACAGATAATTGAAACATGGAAAGAGAGATTAAATGAGCCCAATAGCCATTAGAGGTGTGTGCTGTATTTTTTGTCCCATTGAAAAGGCAGAGCGGTTACTCTGGGCTACACAGTTGAAAGGACCATAGAGTATAACTACTCTGCCTCTGCAATGGAAATCAAAATGAGGGTGAACATCCAACAATTGAACATGCTAGCATCCACCTCCAATTAACCCTGTGGCTCAGTTTTAAGGCAGATAGCCCAAAACATCCTCCTGCACACTGCTAGTAGTATGCCCACAGTACCCATTTTCAGGAGAATGGCTCAGAGGTAAAAACAGTGAGTAAACCCAAAGAGTAACACCACAATCATTCTCTTACCTGAACATCCCCCTGAACTGGAAATTCTTGATGCTTTCCCACTATATGACACTGACAACCCTCCAAAAACAAATACTAATCTTTAGCACAACCCATAACTTAATAACTCTTGAGAATACTGAAATGTGGACTATGGATGTGACTTTTAAGTCAATATCCCATTCATGTACACCCATTACACTATTCATGCTGATCTAAACTACACAACTGTCCCATTGGTGTACAGCTTTCTCCCTGACAAGCACTCCTCAACTTACACTGAACTTCTATCAGTAATAAAATCCAAAACTGTGAATAAAAGTCCTGGGGAAATTGTAATTAATTTTTAATTACAGATGATTAATACATTTACTAAAATTTATCCTGACAACCAAATCCAGGAATGTTTTTTCCACTTCTCCCAGGCATATTGCCAAAAAATTCAAAAGTCATCCTTAGCTGAGGATTGCATATCAAGCAGTAAACTACAGTATACGTAGAAAGAAACGAACAGCTTTGTGTTTTGTACCTCATGAGTATGTGGATGAGTTCTACACATTAATTACAGAATTGGAATACTTTGCATGAAATGAAGAAAAATTGGCTCCACTCTTAACTTATTTCAAGGACACTGGGATTGGCTATCAAAAAAGGTTGGGGCACGCAGGGAGTCAAGATTTCCCAATGACTGGCAGAACTGTTACTCGACCTGGGTGCCGCTCGTAGGCTCTGGACTTTGCTTTCTACCGACTGGGCTGTCACTGAGGAGCGGATCGGCAGCTTCTGAGGATGATACCCTGATTTTAGAGGAGGCGGTGTTTTATTGTGAACCTTTTTACATTCGGGACTGCGAGGACCAGGGTGCCTTGCCTAATACTAACCTGCTGCACCTGGTTCCTCTTCCCGACTCCTCCCCCGCCTACTACTTTACGCCTCGCGGCCCCCGCTTCGCGGGCGCCGCTCGTAGGCTCTGGACTTTGCTTTCTACCAGCTGGGCTGTCACTGAGGAGCGGATCGGCAGCTTCTGAGGACGATACCCTGATTTTTGAGGAGGCGGTGTTTTATTGTGAACCTTTTTACATTCGGGACTGCGAGGACCAGGGTGCCTTGCCTAATACTAACCTGCTGCACCTGGTTCCTCTTCCCGACTCCTCCCTCCACCTATTTAACCCACACGTGGTCTCGCGTGTCCGGGGCGAAGCCCGGGCAAAGGGCGGGCCCTCTTAGGCCCTCCGAGGCCGAGTGAGGCCGGGCAGGGCTTATTCCCTTAATTTTAATATATACCTTTTGTTAGCATTATTGCTATGGCCCAGAGTCTGAATAATGCCATTATTGAAAAGCCGGGGGGGTCGTTAAATGGTACCCTGGACTGTTATTTTACAAGGGTTCCCACCATCCTTGATAGGGAATCAATACTAGAAGAGCGTAGGGTGGAGCGCCGTCGATCGGTCGAATGTCTGAAGAATAGGGCTCCAATAGACCTTATGCTCCATGCCCTCCCCTCCAGTGGAGGAAGTTCTAGTGGTATCGACGACCTTACATCTTTAGAGAGTGTTCCACTCCTACTACGTGATTGTGCACCTACAGCTAGTCCTTCCATTGAACAGCCCTTGAGTCATACTCCCCTTCCCAGTTCCAGTAGTATAATTGCCAATTTGGCTAACCCAACCAATAGTAGGGGAAAATCTGCCCGAACCAAGATAAATAAATTAATGCCGGCTAAGGCATTTGGCCCTCCACCAGGTAAAAGAAGACGTAAAGGGGGTGACCAGAAAAAATCCAAGGTTAGTTACACTGACTTTGGTAGGCCCTCTAAGCCGGCCTCTAGAACAGATCAGGCGTTAGTAGCCGCACCAGCCAAGTTGCTTAACATGGAAGTCCCCCTTAAGTCCACACACATCGACAGGGAAGCTAGTACCATGGTACCTACTGCCATTTCTGCTGAACCCGTACGGGAAGCAACACTTTCCATCGTCCCTCCAGACAATATGGAACAACTAATCAGGTCTCTTATTTCACCAATTATTGAGGGGTTATTGAGGGTGGAGAAACGACTAGAGGCCATCGAGTCTGTTTTTAGTAGTAAGGACGGTGCAACTAGGGCCATAGCGAGTACGGTTGTGCCACCCATAACTTTGGTTGCACAACCAACAAGCTCAGCCCCTAAAGTTTTATTCCAACCCACCAAAGTAATATCACAACTTCCTAATTTATTAAATTCTAATGAACTAAGGCTACCACCCCTTTTGCAGGAAAACAAATTAGTTACAATTCCTGTTACCGAACCCACGAGGGGAATGGAAAAGGCTCTTGTTGGAAAAACGCGGGAGGAGGAGGGAAGTACCAGACACGTAAGGGCACCAATAAATAAAGGTCCATTAGTCGAACTTCCCCCTGAGGCTGTACCCTATGTGGTTGTTTTGACGGGGGTCCCCACACTGATAGACAACAAAAGGGAAGGGTTTGCCGAGCTAAAAAATAAAATCATGCATTGGTTCAGTATATACAGACCAATCACAAATAACATCAATGGTGAAATAGTGCATGTTCGGCGCCTCCCATGGCTTGGTGGTAGAAGGAAAGACATTGAGGGAGATGTAGTTGTAGTTAATTTTAGAGATCCTCGTGTGGTCAATCACATATTAAATTGGCCCACGGGCAATGGTAATAACCGCATCATCCCTCGTGCTCTGACATACTTCTATCCCAGATCACTTGTGTTCCCTCCAACTTACATAAGTGGCCAAGTACCTATCTATGCAAATTCCCTAGTACCATGTAATACTGGGCATTTTGTTCAAGCACAATGCCCAAAACCTGCTGCTGATCCCTTTGGGTGGAATACCGTACCCTCTAGGTTTAATACAACCACTCATAGGAGAATGGATTATTTGAGTACTTTCACACCCTTGGAGTCAGTAAATAGGTTTGATGTGTTCACTGGCATGGATGAGTGCGATTGAAGATCACAGCTCTCGTGGGGCGGGTGGGTCCGCCCGATAGGGGGTGTTACCCACGTGATGGTACAATCTACTGAAACCCCTAGCTTGCAAGTAGTTCAGTCTGCCCCCCTCATTGAAAGTAATTCCATTCTTGGTCATGAAATCATTTGTAGGCAAGAGGTCTTGATGGTTGGTGAGACTTGCTCTGTAGTCGAAAAAGGCCTAACTATAACCTCTAATGTGCCATCGCCTTTGTCTGTCCCAGTTAGGAATGCCCCAAATGAAGATGGGGAAGGGGCAGGAAGTTTAATGTCATGGAATATTGCGGGCTTGCGGTACAAACAGGAGTCCCAAGACTGGGTTGCCTTTGTTAATGGTTTTGATATATGTCTATTTCAAGAGACATGGATGTGTAAACCCTTGTTCCTTCAGGGTTATTTGAATTACTCTGTACCAGCTACTAAGGGCAAAAAGGGTCGACCCCTGGGAGGTTTGACGATTTGGGTTCGGCAAAATCTGTGCTCTAATATAAGAGTGATTGAGACAGGGAGCAAGGACATCCAACTCATAATTCTTGATTTGGGACCGCTAGGGCGCCTTGATCTATATAATGTATATGCTAGGGGTAGCAAGGGTGGGAAGTCAGAAGTTTTAGCTTCTTTGGCGGTCCTCTTAGAGACCCACTCCTTGGTTAATAACACCATAATTGCTGGTGATTTTAACCGTACATTTGAACCACTAGATATAGGTGATGACTGTATTGGGACAGAAGAGGATAGGCATTGGGGTGTCCCTCCATTAGATTTAGACCCGATAAAACGATGGTCTGATGATGTCATTTCCCTAAACGCTATTTGTCTAGAGAGAGGCCTCCATGCGTTGAATGGGAGAACCAAGAGTGATAGGATGGGGGCTTGTACTTTTCATAATGGTCGGAGTAGGAGCAGGATAGACTATGTCATGTGCAGATTGGAAATATGGAATCTGATTAATGATATGGAGGTTATGCACAGGTTGGAAAGCGATCATGACCCTCTGTGTATTTGTTACAGATGGTGGACCTTGCCTAGTGGGAATGTTCGAATAGAGTGGGAAGGTCTCCCTTTACCAGTTCCTATCAATGATACACGTCGGCTAAAATGGCCCCGTGTTCTGGCCAATCAAGATTCTATGGCTAGTATAAATATGGAGGTGGATAGTGCTATTGAGGCCTTGGAGCAGGCTGCTACTGTTACTCAGGGGTTGCAGGAAGCGACTATAATTCACGATACTCTTTTCCTAACCATCAAGTCACATTTCCAGAAGGTAGGTAGGAATACTAGTAGGGCCCCTACTAAGACTGCGAAGTGGTACAATGCAGGATGGCAAGGCTAGCTCTGGGCAGTGCCATAAAAACTAGGGATCTGGTGGAAATTCGTGGCGCCAGAAGTATTTATAAACATTGCATAGTCGCAGCAAAAAAGTAGTGGGACGAGAGGCACTGTAGAGAGTTATTGGAAGCCTGTGGCTCCAAGGACTCTAGGCTTTTCTGGAGTATTGTTAAATGGGGGAGGGGTGGTGAGCCTGACTGCCCTGATAATAATGTCCTGGAGGAGGATTGGGTCAAATATTTTAAACCCCAATATGCCGAACTTAATCCTGGCAGGGAGATGGATGGGTTTAAGGCTGTCTATCCCAATGAGCCATTTTTTAGTCTTAAAGAGGTCCTGCTGGCACTAAGTGTAGCATCGTCGGGTAGAGCACCTGGAATGGATGGGGTTCCGGTAGACCTTTTTGCTAACGATAAGGAACAATGGGGTAGATACATCCTTCTCCTCGCTAATGCGGTTGCTCAAGGAGCGCCGGTACCGAAGAGTTGGAGGGGTGCAATTATTATTCCCATATTTAAGAAGGGCGATAGGGGGTCGCCTGGGAACTACCGGCCAATTAGCTTGATAGCGACCATACAAAAGGTTGTAGGGAAGATGTTGGTAAACAGGCTTATGGAATGGGTTGACGAGCACAACGCACTTTCACCCTACCAAGCAGGGTTTCGGAGGGCTACCAGCACGATGGATCAGGTGTTTAGATTCACTCTGGTTCAGTGGCGGACTGTGGTACTTGGCGGAGGCAGCCTGTATGCTGCTTTTGTAGATTTGCGGGCTGCCTTCGACCTGGTGCCTAGGTCCAAGCTGTGGTTTGAATTAAGAAGCCTGGGTCTGCCTGACGATTTACTGACTATGGCTATGCGATTACATGAGGCAAATTTCGCCAGGATACAGTGGGGTAGGCAGGGTGAGACTACTGTTGATTTTCCGGTAGAACGGGGTGTACGACAAGGGTGTGCGATGGCCCCGCTGCTCTTTTTCGTTATTTATTAATGGGATAGTAGCTAGAATGCTATCTGTGAATGTGGATACACCCTCGTTGGCGGGCATCAAGATACCGATCTTGATGTTCGCCGATGATACGCTGATCCTGTCAAAGACCCCTGGTGGCCTGCAAAGGGCCCTCTGTATTTTTGACGATTTTTGCAGGACTAATGGTTTAGAAGTCAACGTGACAAAGACTAAACTCATGTTTTTTAACCCTCACCGTAGTACTAGTCCCAAGTTGTATTTGAGCCAATGCCCCCTAGATGTAGTCAGAGCCTTTACTTACCTGGGCATCTACATAACTGAGGATGCAAGATGGGCTCAGCACATCGACCTGGCTACTTTAAAGCATCGGCAAGTGGCTGGAGTCCTTGAGCTTGAGCATAGGAAATCACAGTCGAAACCTATTGCACCAGTTTTGCAGGTGTATGAAGCAAAAACCCTGGGATCTGCACTGTATGGTGCAGAATTGTGGGGTTTTGGTAACCTAAATTCGATGCAGGTGTCTGAGAACAAGTTTTTTAGGTCATTAATAGGTCTCCCCAAAAGTACCCCCCTGATCCCCCTCAGATATGATTTGGGAAGGAAGGCTGTTGGTGACTTGGCAAGGCTACGCCCGATTTTGTACTGGAGGCGGCTCTGGACTACACCAGAACTTAAGCATTATGCCGAGGGTTTTGTAGCAGTGATTAAGGCCCATGTCTTTCACAACATCCCTTGGTTGAGCAAACTTAGAATATGGTTATGTGTGCTTGGGTTAAAGATGTTATGGGATACCCCACTAGAATCATCTTTTCCTAGCAAACAAACAATCAAGGAGCTGTATTGGGCCTATGTGTATGAACAGGCTTGGGGAAAAACTGATGCAGGTTCTATGTCTGGTCGATTTTTGGAGGTCAAGCCCCTCCCTACACTAGAATTATTCTGGGACACTATTACTAATCCAAGGGATAGAAAACTTTTCTTCCAATTGAGGATAGGTGCCCTCCCCTAAGGTCCCTAACTGGGAGGTGGAGGGGTCTCTCCGACACTACCTGCCCTGCCTGTGGTATTACAAAAGAGTCCATTGGGCACTTTTTGTTTTCCTGCAAAGCCTATGCAGCCCCACGGCGCATTTGGTTAGCACCGGTCTGTAAAAACGTAGGCGTTCCCAGTAGCTCTGTAGCTATGAGAATTATTTGCACTAGTTCCTGTCTCCATTTGACTGTAGCAACCGCTAAATTTTTGGGGTGGGTGTGGTCCATTAGGCAGAGTGCCATGGCCTAGTAGCTATTTAATTAAAAAAAAAATGTAATTTTGGATGCTCTGCTAATGCATTGTGCTTACATCTACCCTCCTGAACTGTGATTGTTGTACATTTTATGATGCATGATTTTACTTATGGTTTTTTAAAAAAAATGTACTGCTTTTATGAGAATTTCTCGAATAAAGCTTTCTTGATTGATTGATTGTTACTCGACCTGCTTAGAGGTGGGTGCAAAAACATACAATACCATAGAAGGATGGCACAATTAATTTAACAAATCTATCGGAAGATTAGATCTCACCCTAACTGTTATCATTTCTGGGAAATTTTGAACAAAGAACAAAGTGTTCCAGGAAATGGCGCAATCATTGGCAGGAAATATGAATCTTTGTACTCCTAAAAAAAAGTAAGGACATGTCTGAGAGTCTATTGGCAAAAATCCATCAATTGCCATCGATGGGAGCTTCAGACTAGCCAGGCAATATTGCATGCATCATATACTTCTAACTAATAACCTCTATAATTACTCGCCTGTTTTAACAACATTTTCAAATTCGATTTGCATTTTTATAAATGTTTTCAACAAAATTAAACCATAGTTTGTGTTCTTACCTGTAGTTGTCTTCTTTCATCGACTTTGGCGATATTTCCACCTGATATCAAAGTTCCATTTAACACCGTGGCTGGTCCTGCGGCCCAGGAAAAGGTCCTCAGCCCAAGCCACTGTGCAAAGGAGCACTTCCTACACATCAATACACCGTGTATCATGCACAAAGTGGTGCATGGAGGTGAGTGGGGGGCACTACATGATCCCCTTGGGCTACTTTACAGTGGTCCATGAAAGATGGGGGCCCTGCATGGGGCTTCCAAAATCAGTTTCTGTCAGCCTTTTTTCGGCATTCTTTCCAACACGAAAAGGCTGTCAGAAAGGAATATTGTTATCCCGATGGCAGCGCCTGCCTGGGCACTGCCTCCATTTGGGATTGCAAATCCAACTGTTGCCCAGTCGAGATCAAATGATCCTGTCATAGGTGGTGGTCTTTCCCCTGTCCCCTTAGGGCCTGATTACGAGTTTGGCGGATGGGTTACTCTGTCACAAACATAAGGGATATCCCATCTGCCCTATACCAAGTTCCATTATGTTCCATTGGATATAATGGAACTTGTAATACAGCAGACGGTATATCCGTTAGGTTTGTGATGGAGTAATCCATCTGCCAAACTCGTAATCAGGGCCTGAGGGTCCATCCGGCTGCATTGAAATGAGGCAGCTGGACTGAAGGCCAGTCGGCAGTTGGACCTACATCGACGGCCTGTTGGTGCGTGGTCAGACCGCCATCATAATCAGGGTCCAAAAGAGTTACAAACAATCCAATAATTCAAACAGTAAAGCCCACATCCAGAGAAAAGGTCTACACTTTTGTTTTTGTAAACTCAGTATTCGGTAATCCACAAAAATGCAAAAATGAATACCAAAAATAAATTCCTGTAGAAAGACAGTTATTAAAAAAGTGCAAAATAACATCCAATGTGACGGGAGAGCATGGCGGCCAGCGAGCAGTTGGTCTCGGAGGCTGCCGAGAGTCAGGAGCAAAATGGACATACACGTCCTGGGGTAGCGAAAATGATTTTGTAAAAGGCATACAGCAATGTAGGCAGTATAGTATCACTGACACGAGGAAACAGTTAACCTAAGACACTTACCGGTGTTCGCGGCAGTTGGTGATAGCCCGCTTGGCTTTGGATTTGGGGTTTGGATTTTGTTTTTTGGGATCTGCTTGGTGGCCCAGTTTTAGTTTTTGGCTTGGTTTTTCAGTGCGGCGGAGTTGGCGGGATCAGTCGAATCAACAGAGGCGGCAGCCGCACAGTGGCAGCCCCGGGGACCCCAGGAGATGCAGGAGTAGCTGTGGTCTCATGCAGCCCGTGAGCTGGGACACAGACGGAAAGTCGCCACAAGGCTCCCCATCCAGGGCGGCAGAGGCAGGGGCAGCACAAAAGCTGCTCCTGTGTTACAGGAATCGCAAGAAGCTCTCCAAAGTTTGGAAGAGGACGCGGAGGAGAAAATTATTATCGACCTCGGGCAGTAAAGTAAGTTCAACTGTGGTGGATGAATTGGGGGTGTTTGTATGACTGGGGCGGTCTGGTGACTCTGGAGGGCGAAAGAGGCTGCAGACCCACAGGGATAAAGTCAGGGGGGCAAACTAGATACGCACTGAGAAGTGCAAGTCTTAACCCATCCAAAGTAAACTTGCAAATTTGAGACAGCATTCGAAAACAGGGGGCGCAATCTGATAAAAAAACATATTAAAGCATCACTCTATCAGAATAAGGTAACAACTGAGGAATGGGTCACTGCTCCCTGAAGCAACATAATCCAAGCACCCAGCACCCTAATACTAAAACCAAAGGGTTGTATTCCTGTCAGCAACCCCATGAAGGTATCTGAAATCTCAGAAGGGATATTAAGCCCAAATATGTTCCAACCACTCATGAGCAAGCCGGAATCATTAGAAGTAGAGGTCACAAGGGAATCGGTAATGGCAAACGAAGGAGATAAAGTTTCAGATATGACAAATCAGAGGGATCTGGTTTCTCTAAGTGAGAATCAGGTGGGTCAATCTGGTGAAACTGTCTCTGAGTTAGAGGCAACCCAACGAGGGGATGCTGTAGATCAGACCCTCCCCCGATCAATTTCAGATCTCTTGCAAATGCTAACAAAAGAAGTTAGAGACAGATTTGTGGTCTCAAAAAAAAAACAAGCCAATATTAAAGTGTCATGCGAAAAAATGGAAGATAAACTGGACTCACTAGCAGCCAGGACCACAGCTCTAGAACTTACTGTAGCGGAGCTAGCTTCTCACTCGGAAGAAAACGCAAGAGATATAACTTTATTGAAAGAGAGGGAAATGGGTTTCCAGGACAAGTTGGAATCTCTTGAAAATTCCCAAAGGAGGAACAACATTCCCCTCCTTAAAATTCCTGAAGGGGCCGAGGGGAGCAATCTTAAACAGTATGTAGTTAAACTAATTAAACAAGCTACTCAAGCTACTCAAATTGAAATCTCAGAACAAGCTCTTATGGCTGATATTCTGAGGGTACATAGGGACCCATTCAGGTTGAACCCAGATCCAGGAACATCCTAGTCCATTTTTTAACACACAATTTGAAGGGTGAAATCTCAAACAAAGCTCTGAAGATGAGTTTGTTAAATGCAGAAGAAATAATCTTCCAAATACGATCCGACGTCTTATCAATTACAGCAACCAGGCAGTGGAAGTTGGGGAAGTTATTAAAACCCTTCAGAAAGTAGAGCGCGACAGCACAGCTTAAATTTCCTGCCATGCTAAAAGTGATGTACAACAATAAATTGCAGTCATTTAGGCAGGTTGGGGAAGCTGAAATGTTTTTGCAGTCTATTTCAGGGGGTATAGAGGGAGCGAGGAGCTAAACAGAAGCTCTGCATTGTACATAGGGGTCTATTATGATGTAGGGCGGATTGCCACCGCCCGCATGCTTGTGGCGATCCGCCCTACATCATACCCCGCCCGCCACCCATTTCCCCCGCCATATTAGTATGACGGGGAGACCCTGGCGGATGGAAAGTCCATCCGCTGGTCAACCAGTCGATCGGGCGGAAAAGAGTCTGGATATGGTGGCGGTGTCTGCTAGACACCGCCATCCATATTAGCATGGGAGCGGGAAGCAGCCTTTCCACAGAAAGGCATGCAGATTTTGCTTTCGGGGGCCCAGTGCAGGCCCCCAGGGTATTGGGGGGTGCACCTGGAGGGGAACCTATGGTACCCCCTACATTTTCACGGACAAGGTGGCAGGCACCACACGGTACCTGTCACCTTGTGCATGACAATGCACAATGTGCATTCCCAGCATTGTGGTGGGCGGTACTGTGAGCACCGCCTGCCACAATGCTGGGAATAGAGGATGCCACCGCCACGGTGGCAGTGACATTCTAATTGCCGGTGCTGGACCGCCGTACCACTGGCGGCCGGTCCCTGCACAGCTAGGTTGTCCTAATAGATCCATTAGTCTTCCCTGTCATGTTGGCTAAAGGTTCAAAGTAGAATGAGGAACATATAAAGATCACTAGATTTATGATATGAACTCTCCCATGACAATATACAGTAACTAGTGTTAAAGCTCCTGACTCAAGGGGGTGGCCTCAAAGGCCAGGGTAGGGCCATTGAAATGAAAGAGGGGGTTCTCCAGGGGATGGATCACAAGGGAGAAAGGGGAGGGAGAGGGTAGGGAGCACAGGGTAGAGTTCTTAAAATATTTTTTTTTTTGTATTGCAAATAGAGAGATGGCCCAGCCAATAGAGGATCATAATATTCTTTTGAGGGTATTGTCATTGAATCTGAATGGCTTAAAATAAAAGTACAGGGTGGAGAAGATCTTTCAATATTTGAGAGATGCCCCAGAACAAATTCTCATACTTCACATCTAACAGAAAGCGAGTTGAAAAATGTGTGTAAGTCCAGGAATTGGATCCAAGATGTAGCCTGTACCACGCAACAAATTTTAACCAAGGGCGTAGCCATATTTATCAAAAGAAACCCAGCTCTCTTTAGAATACAGTAGAGTGGATAAGATGGGGAGATGGGCCATAGCTAAAATTAAGCGTCATGCGTACAAATTTACGGTGGCAGGATACTATGGCCACAATATAGACGATCAAGCTTCCTTTCAGATATCTGCTCTCTGAATTATTACATTTTGCAGATCCGTTAATTCTGGCAGGTGACTTTAATGTGGTCTTAGACCCTGCCATGGACAGGTCATCAAAAAGCAGAGCAATTCAGAATTGCAAAATGAGATCTGCGATTAAAAACGCTATGAAGCAGTTAGCTTGGTTTGAGGTCTGGAGAGACAAAATGGGGAACAGGAGAGGGTACACTTTTCATAACAAGAAATATGGCCATAAGTCCAGGTTAGATTTCTTCTTCATGAGTCTGGATTTAAAAAGATGGGTGCAGGATATAAAACATCTGGGGGAACATCTCTCGGATCATTTGGCAGTAACTTTATCCTTCAAGATGCCAGTAAAGCCGACCCACAGGAGATGGACCCTAGATCGTGCCATTCTCTTGGGGGAAGATGTAATTGAGAACCTAATTGTAGAGACAAAAGTTTTTTTTAACCAATATGGATACTGCCCCAATAGAAGTTGTGTGGGACACGTATAAAGCTTTTTTGAGAGGATGCATAAGGTCACTCCAAATTTCTGGACAAAAAAAATAGAGAGCTGAAATGGAAGAGATAGAGCGTAAAATTCAAAAGGCAGAGCAAAACCTTATTACTCAAGTGAGCAATCTGGCGGACAAAGATATCTCAGCAAACTTGCAGTCTCTTAAATCAGATCTGACTGGGGTGATTGATTCTAGGTTAAAAAAGAGGTGGAAAGCCAGCAACCTTGCTCACTTCGTGTATGGGGAAGGCTGTGGAAAGCTTCTAGTGTGGAAGACCAAACAAGATATTGCAAGAAGGAACATCAGATAAGTAAATTGTGACACCTCAGGGACTCTACTTAAGAGCCCTGTAGAAATTGAAGAGACTTTTCAAAAATATTTTGAAAAGGTATATCAAGAGGAATTAATTGTCCTGGAGGAAGCAATTAGGGCCTGGTTGGGCCAAGATCTCCCGAATAAAATCACTGAGAATTAATCTCATAACTTGAATAGTTTGCTAACAAGTAATGAGGTCAAGAAAGTATTAGCAGCAGGAAAATCTGGTAAAGCTGCAGGATCAGATGACACGCCGGAGGAGCTATAAAAGGTGCTAATGGAAGCTGCTATTCCAGTTATGGAGAAGCTATTTTCCCATATTTTTGAAAAGGGCGGGAATATGCTGCAATCTTGGAATGAAGCTACAGTAGCTTTGATTCTTAAACCTTCAAAGTCGCCTCACTCCAGCGATTCATACCGACTTATCTCTCTGCTCAATCTTGACTATAGGATTTTTGCCAAGATTTTGGCAGAGAGGTTGAATGGAGTGATAGGGGGTCTATTGCATAGGGATCAAAAAGGCTTCGTCCGAAGGAGAGGAATTCGAGACCTTACTTATAACTTGATTGGGGCAATTGATTTAGCAACACTTCATAAAACACCACTGGTTGTCATTAGGTTCGATGCCGCAAAGGCATTCGACAGAGTTAACTGGGCCTATTTAAATCATATATTAAGATTATGTAATCTAAGGGAAAACTTTTGTAGGACAGTTAGTTTGATCTACCAAACTCCTATAGCCAGAATTTTAGTGAATGGGAACCTGTCTGCGCCAGTTAAAATCCGAAGGGGCACAAGGCAGGGTGGCCTGTTATCCCCATTGCTTTTGAATCTATATATTAAGCCTCCAGCTGGAAAGATTAGAAGCCATACCGGAATACCTCCTTTTAAATATAAGACCTGGGAAAGGAAGGTGGCTTTATACGGCGATGATTTGATGGTATATACATCAGATCTAAATACTGCAATACCAATAATTTACAAGGAGGCGCAACAGTTTGGTCAGGTTTCTGGCTATGAAATTAATGCGTCAAAGACCGAGTGTATAGCATGGAACCTAGATAAAAAACACACATTTAACCAAAAAAGTGATAAGGTATCTGGGCATAATGATCACACCAAATTTTGAAGATATTAGAGAGATGAATTTTCATAAAATTTGTAAAGAAATATATGATTCCCTACTGAGCTGGGCATACCTTTAACACTAATAGGTAGAGTTAATTTCGTCAAAATGATGGTTCTACCTAAACTTACTTTTTTATTTCAACATATCCTCTTGGCATTTAAAGAAGAGGGACTGAAAAAACTCCAGGCAAAAATAAATAGTTTTATATGGGCCGCTAAAGGTATTAGGATATCATGGAAGAAACTACTCAGAAAGAAAAACAAGGGAGGGTTATCCCTGCCAGACTTAGGGGGTGATTAGGATGGCGGGCGGATTGCCATCGCAGGCGCAGTGGTGGCAATCCGCCCACCATCTCAACCTGATTTACCCTCGCCATATGATAATGACGGGGGGTATCGCGGCAGATGAAAGGTGCGTCCGCCGCTTTTTCGCTGGCCGGCAATCGGAATGATTGCCAGCCGGGCGGACTTGGGCCACAATATGGTGGCGGTGCCTAGCAGGCTCCACCATCCATATTAGTAGGTGTGGTTTCTAAGGCCTCTCCATGCCGGCGATGCCGCCATGGAAAGGCTGGTGGGGAATTGCTTTGGGGGCCCATTGCAAGCCCTCGGGGGTGGAGGCTACACTTGGGGGGTATCATACATTGCCATGCACAAGGTGGCAGGCACCGCGCGGTGCCTGCCACATTGTGCATGTCAATGCACAACATGGCACTTTGGCATTGCGGCGGGTGCTGCTTACAGCAGCACCTGCCGCAATGTGCACAATGTGGAATGCTCCCGCCAGGGTGGCGGTCGCATCCTAATTAGCGATGTGGGACCGCCGCATGTCTTGCGTCTGGTCCCAGCACTGTTAGGGTGCCCGCCATCCTAATAACCCACTTAGTTTCTTACACGTGGATATTCTTAATGAGGGCCAGGAGAATGCTCATATTTGAACCAGACAGCTCAGACATTGGTATAATGTTTAAGGAGATGCTGTTAGACCTAAAGGGAGGTGACCAGGGCGTCATATGTAAATTTGGTGACCCAAGATTTTTTTTAAATGTTCTCTTAAATATCCTAAATGGTCTAGCCTCTACGTGGTTCATGGTTAAGAAGTTATTCAAAATCAGCTATTAAAGTGCCCTGGCGCCCACTTGGGATGCCCTGGGCTCGCCCGAATGGACTAAGGACTCTTTGGTAACTTCCTTGAAAATAGCTGGAATATTACAACTTGCACCAGAGGGCTCACTGCTTTCTTGGGAATCTTTGAGCATACTTAAGGACAAGGAATTATCCAAATTTAAGTATTGGCAAATCAAGAGCTGTCATCAAGCGGTCGGTGCGACAGTTGGCCTGTCTAACGCACTGGAGAAGACCCTGAGGAAGAAAATTGCAAAAAAGAAAGAGGTCGCGATCCTATATTGGCTTTTGGTAGACCTGGCAGAGGGCGAATTTAAACTTCCATCGGAGCTGTGGGGAGAGTGCTTGCCTGGCGTCCATCCAGAATAACTATGGCTAGTATCTTATAACATTTGTATACCACAGTTCAAGCTGCAAACCTAAGGAGAAATCACATCTTTTGTCTCCACAGGGTGTACTGGTCTGCCTTAAAGCTATCCAAATTCACGAAGGGTCCTTCTCCAAAATGCCAGAAATGTTTCCAGGTTAAAGCTGATGATGTCCATATGTTTTTAACCTGTCCAATGTTATAACATTTTTGTATCTCTGTAAGTAGAGGCATGGAAGCCATGTTTGAGCCTGGTATCCAGGTGAGCACAATTTGGGTATTTTTTGGGGTGGCACCATACCATGAGTC
Source organism: Triturus cristatus (assembly GCF_964204655.1). Lineage (NCBI taxonomy): Eukaryota > Metazoa > Chordata > Amphibia > Caudata > Salamandridae > Triturus > Triturus cristatus. Next base: position 342,277,796 of record NC_140587.1, on the reverse strand, counting down.
AATGTCCCTGGAGGAAAACAAATTATTCTTTCATTTAATTTTACTTGCACAGAGAAAAATTTGTAAATTTGGGGTTAAAAGTACATCTCCGGCGTTTTTAGAGTGCTTAATCTCTATTAAATATACGATGAAGCTTGATAGTGCTTTACTAAAAAAGAAGGGCAATCAAAAAAGACTTTTTGGCACCAATTGAGGAATGGCTAGGCACTTTTGAACATCAGGGGGAAAATAGTCCAATGATTATGCCTCTACACGGAGTTACTCTACCCCTCTGGTTGTTCTGCGAGCTGCCCAGAGAGAAGAACAGAACAGACCAAACATGAGAAAGGGAAGTTCTGTGTAATGTGCATCCATTTAGATACAGAGCTCTTCAGTCGGTGCCAATCTAGTGGGGGGCTGCAGAGAAATCTAAATTGATCTGGGTTTATCTAATGACGAATGAGGACATAAAGAAAAAATAATAACATCCAATGTCAAAAATAAAATCCCCAAAACATGTGCTTCAGTAATCCATCCACAAAACAGTTTATCCATCAACAGCGTGGTCTTGGTCTTCAAAAGTCACAAAACAGTTCAAAACTAAAACACAAAAAAATGTAAATGGTGCTTTTATTTCAAATAGGTTTGAAAAAAATGTACTAATTTTTTTAAACCTTTTTTAAACTTAAGTTTAAAAAAAAACCTGCCCCAATAGGCATCTACAAACAAAACCTTCATGGGGATGTAAATGTGGTTAAAGCAACAATGACATTTTTACTGTATAACTTCAATCTACCCCCCACAGTCTCTGCTCACAATAAACTTAGCCACCGATATGTTTAAAAAGTAAATTCAATTTTTCTCACCTGAGCGCATATTTTCATTGCATCTGATATTGTCCAGTACCCTCCATTGACTGTAGAAAGAGATGCAAAAACGCTTACCCCCGTCCCTAAAGGTTTGTGTTGTAGTTTTAAGAATATTATTAATATATAAATCTAATATTAAATATCTTAAAAAACTAATGTTTAAACAATAATAATCAGATATTAATATTAATACCCGAGTATTAATAAACGTACCCATCCAATACCCCTGTATTCCTTGCATCCCATCCCTAAAGGTTAATTATACTATTAAATATCCCACAAATTAATGTTTACACTTTAATACTCAGGCTTTATAATTCATAGCTGCGTATTTATACACTTCCCCAACCAGTACCGCTATATCTCCTACATCCCATCCCTAAAATGTTTTTGTGAAAATTGTAAAATATTTTCTAAAATTATTATTGAAAAAATAAAAATAACATATATAAAAACCCAATTAATATAATTTCTATTCATTATTTTTCCCCAAACACACTGACATATTAAAACAGACACTTAACATATACTCATCTATGTACTTTCCCAATAATGTTTGTTAACATATACATTTATCTACAAAAAAACATTACATGCATATGAATATACCTATATACTTACACAATAATGCATATCTCAATTATATGTGGTAAACACATTCATGGTAGATACATATACTAATAAAGCATGGCAAAGGCATGCGTGGGAATGACAAGCATGGTAATGGCATATATGAGGTAATGACATGCTTGATAATGGCATATGCATTGTTAATGACTGTGTGGTAAGTGTTCTGCGTGGTAATTGATGTTTCCCACATCAAATATCTGTCTTTGTCTCAAGGAGTGGAGTAGCTGCTGGAGAACGAGGCCACATTGAGAGTTCCCCCATCTGAGAGAGGAACAGGGTACTACTCAATTGCCTTTCTTGTGGGGAAATCCAGAGGAGGTATTCTATTCAGATGGTTTTGGATCTGAAGTCCCTCAACAGGTTTTTGTGAACTCTACCCTTCCCCTTCAAAATAGAGACTTTGCAGCTGGTGATTCCTTTGGTAGTCGGGAATCCTTTATGGGGAATGCTGGACCAACTGGATGCTTATAGTCATTTGCTGATTCACCCACATGAAGTTCTGTATCAAGGATCACCATTTTCAATTTTAGGTACTGCAGTTTGGGCCCAAGATTGCCCTGTAAGTATTCACAAATGTAGTGGCTCCCTTGATTACCTTGTTCCATCTGCAAGTGATTTGGACCTATCCATGCTTGGACAACTGGTTCCTACACACTCCATCTCAAGTCCAGGTGCTTCAAGAGATGTCTGTAATGTGCAGTTGCATTCAGTTGCATTCAAAGCCACAGTTTCCTTTTCGCTCTAGGGAAATTCAAGAAGGTGTCCGCACAGGGCTTGACATTTATATGCAACAGATTTCAGATGGATCTCAACAAAGTCTTCCTTCTGGAGTCAGCGGTACCAACCTCACAGACTATGGCTTTCCAAGGTTCAACAGTCAGTCCCTTTCTGTAAGAAGATAGTTAAAGCTTCTGGGGCACGTGGCAGCAGCTGTCTTCACAGTACCTTGGGCCAGGTTTTATTGATGACTCTTTTGGACTCATTTGTATTCCTGGTGGTGCCCAGATTCAGGAAACTTCAGCATCATGGGTCCAGTGACTCTGGACATGCGGAGGGAGCTACAGCAGTGAATGGACCCCTTACATTTGTCCAAAAGCACCCCCAACTACCAGGATCCCCGAAAGTACTCCCAACACATGCCAATTCTTTTGGCTAGGGTGCCACTTTAAAGAGACAGTCATTTCAGGCCCGGTGGACAGCAGCATGTTCTTTCTCCACCAATTAGGCACTTTGGAACCTAAGCCAAAGATTTCACTTCACGTATATGTGCTCCAGATGTCGTGTGTTGCATGAAGCTCATAACCTGCCAGTGTCCTGGCAGGCAGATGTATGGCTAACATTGCTCTGTTTTATTTCCTACAGATACTACGATCAATTGAGTTTAAATCATATGTATAAAAGTGCACACACAGTAGGTGTGCACACATCACTTTTCACACGCATGTGGCTGGCCCCTGTGTGGTCCTGAGGAAGAGCCGTGGGGTGGCTCGAAACATGTTGACTAACGCCAGAGACAATAAACTCATTATGGTTAATTAGTTGTCTAGTACCCCTTGTTTTTATTATACCAACTAGGAGCTAAAATAAAGTGTATAGCCCACTAGCCAGGTATTTTTAGATTTTCTACTAACTCCACCTACACTGTACCACACAGAGTCACCTTTTGAGTGCTCCTACGTAATTTTGCAAGTCGAAGCACGCCTCAATCTGCAGCGGATTGAGAGGACCCCAATGATGAAGCATGTCACCGGTGGGAAACCTCGGTGAGTGAGGGGACTCAAGAAAGCACTTGCTTTTTCTTGCCATAAACACCTGACCTTCCAATTCAATTCTGTTTTGGTGTCAAACGCCACCTTAGCTAGGTCCTCGATCCGGTAACCCCGGGTCTGTTTGCATATATGATTGAAAGGAGGGTGGACCTAGCCTAGGAACCCTCTATCTCCCCCTGTTTTCGAAGTGTGCATATTACAGCATTTAGCTGAGGGAGTCAAACCCTTTTTCCCCACAGAGACATAGAACACTTAACGGATACCCACAGAAAACCGCAAATATGACTGAAGTAACTGGTCTTACCTCTTCCGAAGAGGAAGTGGAAAGAATCATCTGTTCCATGTTGCCATTAGCAGATACAATGAGGAATACTTCCAATGAAGCTAGTCAATGTTTGGAAGAATTAACAGAACTACGAAGGCATCAAATAAAAACTATGATTCCTGGTATTATGATGACCGAATATTTAAGGGCAAACACCGCCCCATGAGGTCTGATAGTATGAAACGAACCCTTCCTCTTCCAGCAGGATACAGCATTCAAAAAGGAATGGTCACTCATTTCCTGGCACTGTGCCAGGGGCTGGTTAGTTCTGATCATAAAAACCGCAGCACGCCTGACAAGATGAAAGGGGAGATACACACGTTGGAGATACAACTGAAATCATACCAGACAGTGACAGAACTAAAAAAGCGTTTAGAAGAACTGAACAAAACAATGACGGATTTTGAGGTGACCCTCAAAGACACTAAGTACCAGAAGTTTAAGAAAGATCAGAAATCCTTTTCACATGAAAAGGTCTACCCCTACATAAGGGAGGACTACATCCCTTCTGGTAGAAACCCAGGCTACAACTCAAACACAGACGGCTCGAAAACGGGCTCTGACAATTCAGAATCAAACTAAAACCGAAACAACAGCAACGGGAATCGCTGCAACGGAAGAGGACGGCTAAGGAACAGGGGAGGATATGGATGGCCCCCCCACCAAGGACCGTCACCATACAACATGCCCCAACCTTTCTTCTATCCACCAACCTTCCACCAACAACCTTTCCAGCATCAACTATATGGATATTGGGAACAGGGAGAGCAACAGGATTATCAAGGACAGTCTTTTTAGGTAAGGGCAAAGGACCGCAAAGAGGCAAAAACAGAAGAGGATCGCAAGTACAGTGGGCGCAACCACAGGAGTCCAAGAGGATGAACACAAGGAGCATGGGCCCTCCGAGCAATCCCTCAACCAGCCATCACCCAGTCTAGTGGTGAACATATCAGATGCAATACTAACAACAACCCAACAACTGGTTTTGGAGAAGGCTCTAGGTTTTGTACCAACCCCCAAAATGGACAAATGTAGACTCTGCTGCGGACTGAATGAATTCATTCGAAGTATCAAGCTACAAGTTTTTTTCAAGGACAGATAACCTAACCCAACCCAAGAAGGTGACGCAGGACTACACCCGAAATCTAATTTCACCCCACCATCAGCCAACCTACCGGTGGAGGTACTGGACTTTGAGAAAGCGGTACTTAAAGAAGTGAGTGAGATTGACCCCCGAACCATCAAAGCTTTCCACAACACAAGTAAAGTGGAACAGGAAGCGATTCAACAACTAGCTGATAACACCTTAGTTAGAATAAAACCAGCGGACAAGGGAGGGGCAATCGTCCTCCAGAACACAACTGCATACCGCGAGGAATGCCTGAGACTCCTAACGGACAAAAGGAATTACGTACGAATACTAGAAGACCCAACGGAACGACTACACATCGAGATCGCCAGTCTAGTGGAGGAGTCTAGAGCTAATGATTGGATTACCTGATGAATACCAACCCTACGATACTGTATTTTTATACGATACCAAAAATACACAAGTCGCTGGAAAACCCACCAGGAAAACCCATAGTTTTGGGTATTGGATCCATCCTGAAACCATTATCAAAATTCGCAGACGCATTCCTGCGTCCATTGATACAAAGTACTGGTATCTACCTACAGGACACCAAGGCAGTATTGTGCCTCCTCAAAGACCTCAACTTCAACCCCACTACATTCATACTCATAGGGTTGGACGTAGAAAGTCTCTACACCAGTTTACCTCATAGAGAGACCCTCAAAATCATAGAGGAAGTACTGTTTGAACAAGAATGGCGATACCACACCCCGAGACACGTTGTTTTGGAATGCTGCAGGATGGCCCTCACAGAGAATTTCTTTCGTTTTGAAGAGACCCTATTCCGCCAGCAGCATGGTACCAGCATGGGGAGCACTTTCGCCCCAAGTGTGACGGGTCTCTATGTCCACCATCTAGAAAAACATAAAATACTCAATGACGTAAACCCGTATCCCAACCACATTTTGTTATGGAAGAGATACATCGATGATGTGTTGCTCATTTGGGAAGGAAACAAGTTCGATGCCACCGATTTCATGGCCTGGCTCAATCTACAGGACCCCTTTCTCAAGTTTACACACACTATGAGCAGGTCACAATTGGTCTTCCTGGATCTGAGTATTCTTGCCACAGGAGACTCATTGAGAACCACTACACATTTTAAGCCTAGATCAAAAAACTGCCTCCTGCAATATGACATTTTACTCATTATGGTTAATTAGTTGTCTAGTACCCTTTGTATTTATTATACCGACTAGGAGCTAGAATAAAGTGTTTCGCCCACTAGCCAGGTATTTTTAGATTTTCTACTAACTCCACCTACAATGCACCACACAGAGTCGCCTGTTGAGTGCTCCTACGTAATTTTGCAAGTCGAAGCACGCCTCAATCCGCACCGGATTGAGAGGACCCCAATGATGAAGCATGTCACCGGTGGGAAACCCTGGTGAGTGAGGGGACTCAAGAAAGCACTTGCTTTTTCTTGCCATAAACACCTGACCTTCCAATTCAATTCTGTTTTGGGGTCAAACGCCACCTTAGCTAGGTCCTCGATCCGGTAACCCCGGGTCTGTTTGCATATATGATTGAAAGGAGGGTGGACCTAGCCTAGGAACCCTCTATCTCCCCCTGTTTTCGAAGTGTGCATATTACAGCATTTAGCTGAGGGAGTCAAACCCCTTTCCCCAACAGAGACATAGAACACTTAACGGATACCCACACAAAACCGCAAATATGACTGAAGTAACTGGTCTTACCTTTTCTGAAGAGGAAGTGGAAAGAATCATCTCTTCCATGTTGCCAATTCAATTCTGTTTTGGGGTCAAATGCCACCTTAGATAGGTCCTCGATATTGTAACCCCGAGTCTGATTGCATATAGGTCTTTTATTGAGAGCAGACACTCCTCCAACTGAAGAGAACTCATGGCTGTGTTCAGAGTGGTTAACGGCTTCCAGCAGGTGCCAGAAGGTTTCAGTACGGTTGTCAGGACAGACAACTTGGTGGCAGTGGCATATCTGAATAACGAGGGGGATTATGGGATGAAGTCCCTACATCTGGTGGTGGCTCAGTTGTTCAAGTGGGGAGGTGTTTTCTGATGACCCTACCAGCGGGGCACATCAGGGGGTGAGCAATGTGGTGGTAGATTCACTCAGCAGGGTGTTTCCATCCTCTCAGGAGATATGCTTGACCATTTCAATTTTTCAACAGATCTGCACATGCTTTGGAAGGCCATGCCTGGATCTGGTGGGACAATGCTCAGCTTCCCCTCTTTTACACCAGGGTGCCATAGGAGGGGGCTTGGGGAGTGGATATGATGATGATCATATCTTCTGTCTGCTTCTCCTCAAATATTTTTAGTTCCCAAGTTGTTGGCCATGATGTTGCGGGTACACAGAGAGATGGTCCTAGTTGTCCCTTTTTGGCCACGTTGGGCGTGGTTTCCACTCATGAAATCCCTAGCAGCTCAGTATCCTGGTTTCTCTCAGTCTCTCCAACTCCTCTGAAGTTATCCCATGGTCTTTCAGTCCAGAGGCTTCTTCTCTTGGTGTGGAAGTTGAGAGATGGGAAGAGTCTACCAGCAGTCTAGAAAGCCATCCATCTTGGCATTTTATGGTCGACATTGGGACAGTTTTCAAAAGTGGTGTATCCCCTTGAATCTCTCACCTTCGAACTGCACTTTAAATCATGTTCTTCAAAAATGTTTGTCCGTTTATACATTGAGAGCCCAGTGGGCAATTTCTAGAGACGTTCAGGCTTCATGGATTCAGAGGATTTGGAATTTCAGTTGTTGAAAAGCTGTTCCATTTCCAGATCTTTTGTTTTACCTTTGTTTTCTTTGTTGGATTTTCCCTTAATTTTGAGAGCTCTGGTTTTCCTTTTGAATCCCTGGAAACAGTAGATGTTTCATTCTTTACTCTGACGATGGTCTTCCTTGGGGCCATCATATTGGTGAATTGAGGAGTTGGGTGCTCTGTTGGGTAGGGCATCCTTTCTTTCTTTCAGGTAGGTCATCATTGTGTTGAGGTAAGACCCCTCTCGTGTGCCCAAAGTCTCTTCTCAATTTCAGACAGTACAAGAGATAATCCTGCCAACTTTGGTGGCAATGGATGATTCTTTGGTAAATTTTCAGCAGAGTTTATTGGGTGTTAAGAGGGCCCTTTTGATATCTTTGAACAGGTCAAAGTTCTTTAGACAGTCTGGTTCCTTGTTTGTGTCATTTAGGACTTTGAAAAAAAGAGGATTAGGCATCCTTGTTGTCCATCAGTCATTGGATTGAACAGGTGATCCCTTTGGCATACTCTTTGTCTGGTACTCCTCACTCAAATGTGGTGCAAGGTTTTCCACCACAAGGGTGTCCACCTCATGAGCTGTGATTCATGCAGTTTCCACTGCTGAAATTTGTTGGGCAAATATTTGGGCTACGCCAAACAATTTTGCATTCCATTATAAATTACAGAATGTGTTACATGGGGTGAGAGTGCAGCATTCTATTTTACCTTGAGCATGTCTGGATTCTAATACATCACTGTTGTGTGTTGCAGTCTATATTAGTTTGTGTCTTCTCTTATATTTTGATAGTCTTTAAGTTTGGTCTGAATGATGCTTTGGTATTCCTCATTAGTGATGAATGGGATGGAATAAGGGAGACCTGGGAATTATGTCTCATTACTCACCCTTAGGGCCTGATTCTGGTCTTCGGAAAGCAAATGGAATGACTCATGTCCAGAATGTTTTCCGTACGACTTGTGTCAGGGGAGTCCGACCGAACAAGTACGATGCATTTGAATGCACCTGGATACGATTCAGTTGGACTCCTATTGACTTCAATGTGAGCCTGTGTACCAAATGCGTACACAGGCTCCCATTGACAAAAGGGGTGGTTTGGCTCATTGTGCATCCTGTGGTGGGCAGCCCTTGGTGCCTGCCACACTGTTCATGGTCTGAAAGGTGGGACCCATGGGTACCCCCACGGGCACGAATCAGAGGGCCCTGGGTGAAGGGGGGCTGCTATAGGCCCCCAAAGACTGATTCTGGCAGCCTTTTTCAATCCGGGCAAAAGGAATTGTAAAGGCTGTCCGAATTGTTCATCGTACTTGCTCGCTTAGAAAACCTACTCCTTAGAACTGTACAGTTCGGCTCCGGAGGGCTCTATCTCTCCGTATGTCTTACAGAAATGATTTGGTCTGCGTTAAGGGTTTCTAAGCATCGTACTTGGTTGTTCAGAATTGGGAACGAGTTGGTCAGAAACAAGGGCTCCAGGTGGTTTAGGTAAAACCAAATCCGATTCGGAGCCCTTCCGACCGAAATTGGAATCGGGCCCATAATCCTAATTACTCCAGGTCCTCTTGACCTCATCCCATTTACCATGCCCCTCCCTCTCGGTCATTTGGCCTTCAGTGTTGGGAGGCTTGAATGTCAGGAAGAATGCTGGGTAAGTATTGTCTACATAGGCACAAGCATTATAGGAAGGGCATATACTTCTCACATTCTTCTTGTTCATTTTTCTGCCTTGCGACGTGGAGTCCTCATTATTGATGAATGGGACGAGCGCAACAGGGCCAATAAGGCTTTCCTTTCTTGCCGGGGATCTGCGGTTATGGGTCTGATAGCGCCGGGACACTCTGCCTGAGTAGCTGAGCGCTTAATAAAACTCCAGATAACCTAACATAACATAACATAATAAAGATTATTGGTAAGTAATGAGACTTTGCTCCTTGTCACAGTTGTCCTTGTTCCATGTATTACTGGTGAGGTGATATCCACTTCCAAATACAGAAAAAAACTGATACGAATGCTGCACATTACTACCCCTTCCCCTTAGGCTTAAGCCTACATAGGTAGACCTTATCTAACATTCCTCCTGAAGTACCAAGCCAAACATACTCAATATGAAGGCTGGGAATTTGGGAGGGAGGGAGAGGTGTAATTAATGGGACAAGGACAACTTGGACTAGGACTAATGAAGATTACCAGTAAGTAATTGAACACTATCTCCACATCCCCTTGTCAACTTCCCCTTCAATACTGGTCAGGAATACCAAAGCATGTTGTTCACGACCTTCATATAGAACAACTCATAGCACAAACCACCATGTACTGCTACACCATATATTGATTTATTCAGAATTTGAGGAAATTAAACAAAACTGAATTTAGTACATCAACACCAAAATTTAAACCATCATAGGGTCGTAAGTTTGTAGTGATAAACAAAAGTATTGGGAGTCATCCAAGTGGCTACCCAACATATATCTGGTATTTAGATACCTCCAAGCTTGGCCCAAAAGGCTGATACCCCTCTAGTAGAATGACTTTGCACTCCAACTGGAGGAGTTCCAGACAAGGAGTATGCTATGGAATAGCTGGTTTAATCCATTAGCTGATGGCCATTAGGGCTCCTTTTTCCCCCTTTACTGGAAGTTCCAAAAGAGGGTCTCTGTTTCCTGCAACTTGAGAATCTTTCAAGAAACACCTGAAGAGCGCTCTTAATATAAAAAAATGCCTCTGACAGTCAGCTGACGAATATGAAATCTCCTTAAGAGAAGGAAGAACAATCCCCTGACTCATAAGGAAAGAGGATGCTACTTTTAGCACAAAATAAAAACCCAACTAGAGGATAACACCATCCTCAGAAAAGAAAAGACAAGGTTCTCTTGTCATAAGAGTATGCAATCAATCTATCAATCAATATTTGTAAAGCGCACTAATCACCACAGGGGTATCCAGGCCCAATTCACCTGTTCTCCTGGCAGAAGTAACTGCCAACAGGAAAACAAACTTCAATGTTAAAACCATAAAATCCACTTTAGATAAAGTTAAGGCTCTAGAAACTTTGGCAAATACTACAAAGGAAAAAGAGGTTTGATCGCTGGTCCGGAAAGAAAAAAGATAGATGAGATGCCAAATCTTCCTTATCTGATAGATTGCCCAAAGTGTTCCCAAAAGACCTAATTGAAGCCATTGCGATCGTACAGTGGACACATTAACATGCTTTTCATAACCTTCCCAAAGGAATTGCAAAACATAATTTAGGTTGCACTGTAAAGGAGATAGACCATGGATAGAACACCACTTTTTGAAAAGTCCTCCAATGTATACCATAAGACGTCAATTTAGAGGGTCTCCAATATTGTTGAATTGCTAGAGCTAAATGAGCTGGCAATCCCTTAAACCGCAAGCCCATCCTCTCAACCTCCAGACTGAGTGCTGTAACCTCCAAAAAAGAAGAATGATGGAGGATTTAGGGAGGATGGAATGTTAGAAATGAGCCAATGATCATGAACTGAGAGCTATTTCAGAACTTGGAGCCAGAATGTAACCACTACCACAATTTTTCTGTCCTCCAGCATAAGTCTGGACATGAGGTTAGGAATTAAGGGAATCAGAGGAAATGCACAAATGAGGTGTTAGACCTGCACGCCTTAGGGTGGTCTTCCCCCCAATGTTTTGCCTTCTTCACTTTTCTGACTTCTTTTTCATATGGTAATAGGACTCTGTACTTTACCACTGCTAACCAGTGCTAAAGTGCTTGTGCTCTTTCCCCTAAACATAGTAACATTGGTTCCTCCTCAACTGGCATATTTAATTTATTTAAAAGTCTCTTGTAAAGTGCTGTTTCCTGTCCCCCTGGCATGTAAATTAAATGCTACTAGTGGAACTGTAGCACTGATTGTGCCACACACGTAAGCTGCCCATTAACCATTTTTCAGACAACCATTGCAGAGCATGTGGGTGTGGTTTACACTGCTATTTCGACCTGGCAAAGTAAACCTTTTGCCAGCCCCAAACCTTCCCTTTTCATATCTATAAATCACCCCTAAGTTAGGCTCCAGACAACCCATAGGGCAGGTTGCAATAGAATTAAAAGGCAGGCCACGTACTTTTATGTTTTACATGTCCTGGTAGTGAAAAACCCCCCAAATAATTTGTCGTTACTGCAAGGCCAATATTTCCCATGGATTAAAATTGGGATGAACTTTTTACATTTTAGAAGTGCAATTACCAATTGTGAAGAGATAGACTTTTCAAGTTTTGTGCCACTGGATTCGCAATTTAACATTCAAACTGATGGTGAAGCAGGGATTCTAAAATGCAATTCTGAAAATGACACTTTTCGAAAGTTGGCATTTTCTTATCACATCTGGGGTGGGTGATTGGTGGGCTTTGTGTATTCCCCCTAGACATCCATACACAATGGGAGCTTAGGTGTGACTTGGTGGGCCATCCTGGTAGGATGAGAGGGAGGAGTTGCACCCATCTTTACGAGTACCTGGATAGGCTGTGTCCTGCCCCCACACAAAGGTGTGAATACTCCTCTGTAATGAGTCTAGAGCCGGTGCAGGAAGGGAGGACCCTTTTACACTTCAAAGGCATGCCTTTGAAGTCTCCCCCACTTCAAAGGTACAACTGGGTGTAAGTACTGGACCTCAGACACCACCACTTCATTACACTTTTGGACCTGTGAAGACCCTGCCAGGAAGAAGGAATGCTGTGCTGCTGCAGGAATGCCACTCTGCTTGACTGCTATTTTGCTGGACTCCTGCCTTACTGTGCTGCCCTGTTGCCTGCTGTTCCCCTGCCTGGTTGAGAAGGATTGGACCTGCATACCTTGAACCCATCTATCTTGGGGCTGGAAATCACCTCACCAGCAATGAAAGGGATAAGGACAAGGTGATGTCAAGGCAATGGACAATTGGAAAGATGACAAACTTAGTAGAATGTTAAGCACCTTCGCCCATGCTATCAACACTTGTGACAATGTATACTCTGTAAACTGGCTCTCCCCATGTCTAGAGCATATGTCACACTTACTGGGTAACCTGATTTACACATTCCCCTCACTGAGTGTCATTCACTCTGCATGAATCTGAGACACACCGATGTGATGAGCACTATGAAACTTAATAGGTCAATAAAATAAATATACAGAAATTGGAAAAATTACAGAGGGTGAACAAAGGAAATAAGTTAGTAAGAGCAAATAAGAGGAGACAAATTGGGAGGTGAAACACAGAGAAGAATCAGCATGATGGTTATGATTAGTTGAATCTTGCCAATCTAAAGATCGATTGCAATTCAGATATCACTTTAAGCGAGTAATCTCAGAAGGAAAAATGTTGGTGGGATTTTTTTTTAAAACAATTCCCTATGCATTACCAGAGAGAGATATTGCATTTGAGGCAGAGATCTCTGCATGGTAAACTGTATGGCAAAATCAAAAAATACATTTAACTCAAAAATGAATATTACAAATATTGTTATGTTAAATATTAATTTAAATTCATTTTTTGTGGTTAGTTTAAATGTAGAACAAAATAGAAAAAATGTTACAGCACTATTAAATACATTTTTTATTAGAACTAGCAATATAAATATATTAAAATGAATCAAAAATGTGTTTCTGAAGTTTGAATGAAAACAAAAGGCTCCCATCTGAAGAAAAAAATGTTTGCTTTGTACTTGAATAATTGTAAAAAGTGATGTATAAAATTAATTAAAATTAATGTAATTATTTTAATACAATTAATGTTACATTATGATTTATATTAAAAATAGGTTATTGAACATTTTATATTTAAATGGTAAATATGTAAAATAGCACTTTGTATTACGTTTGTAGTACTGGTGTAGAACCACAAAGCGTACAACAAAGTTTTCATTACAGCTTAATACACCACAATGTTCCTCTTACAGACTTTTTTTTTCTTTCAGGCACCACCCCACGAGTCCAGGTGTGTTTAGAATTTAATTTGTTCAAACTATCTATCATCATTAAGACTCTCTTTGTTTCACACTCCCTAAGCATAGCGTGGCCTCAAACACAACACTGAAGAACTTATTTTAGCAAGAAATTATAGTTGATCTCCAAGGACGTCCTTGGGGGCCAACTACCCCTCCTATTACCTCTAGTAAGTCACATACAGCAGGATTGCTGAGATCTGATAGCAGGGCATGCCCCCTTTCTCCACAACTCTGCAAACATGCCTCCTGGCGCACTTCTAGTTGGAGGATGAAGTACCCTTGGCTCTTGAGGGTACTTGGGGTCCTACAAGCCCTCCTGTTACCTCCAGTGAGACCTACACAGCCGGATTGCAGAGAGGTGGTCGAAGGCCACGCCCCCTTTATCCACCACTCTGCAAACAGACCTCCTAGAGCTCTACTGGTTGGGGAAATAGTACACTTTAGTCCTGAGGGCTTCAGGAGTAAATAGGAATTCAATCCCCAACCAAAAGTGCGCCAGGAGGCGCGTTTGCAGATTGGTAGAGAAATGGGATGTGGCCTTCAAGTCCTCTCAGTAATGCCGCTGTCTGGGACGTATGAAAAGCCACCAGCTCTTTTTCTCTTAACACGAAGAACAGTGGCTAGCTTAAGGTTGGCTGAGCGCAAGGACCATGAAGGTTGATACAAGGATAGCAAACTAGACAGAATGGTGGAACCCTGGGAGACTAAGATCTTATGGATGGTACACATGCTCCTTTACAGGGAGCCAGTGCAGTTTGTGAAGGAGGCCGGAAGCAGTGCAAAATTTTGGAAGAGAGAACAACAGTCTCGCTGTGGCGTTTTGAGTCTGCTGAGGTCTACTGATCACTGGGTTGTTGACTCCTAGGTATAGAAAGTTGCAATAGTTTAGCTAGGATAGGATTGCTGCTTGAATGATGGTCTGTTGAGTGCAAGGATCAAAAAATCCAAAAATGGGTTTGAGATCTCGCAAGAGTCCAAACCACATGCCTGCCAACGATTTTGCCTGTGCTTCAAAGTTTAAGGTGCTGTCCGCCCAGACGCCTAGATTTTTGACAGCAGTCTTGGGTCGAGCATGAGTTGGGTATCATCTGCATAAGACACCAGTGCAACCACAAGTTTTTCACAACCTGGGCCAAAGGTTGAATGTACATTTTTAGAAATGGGGGCCTCTAGTTGGCAATGTTTTGCACCGTTGTCCAATATCCACAGATGCAATTGATGCTGGTTTTGTCATGATTAAAAATGGCAGTTCTCAAGTTAATAACAATTTCGGGAAGAAAAAGTTCCACCAATTGTATGTGGTTGCATAATGGTCTGCACTATACTAGTAGTGTACACCAATCAATGTATGTAAGGCACAAATGAAGTCCAGATCCTTACCGCTGACCACCAGTGTTAGAAATGGGGGTCTCTAGTTGGCAATGGTTTGCATCTTTGTCCAAGTAAGGACCCTTCTTCCCAGTCAGAGTGAGGGGAATACACTTCTAAAATGACCCCTGCTCACCTCCTTGGTAGCTTGGCATGAGCTGATAGGCTTATCTCAGAGGCAGTGTGTAAAGCATTTGTGCACACATACAGTAATACAGTGAAAACTCTACAAATGGACACCACAGCAGTTTAAAAAAATAAGTAATCTTCATCTAAACCATTCAAGACCAAAATAACAAAAATCCACAATACAGTATTCAAAATCAAACCATGACTTTTAAAAGGTAGAAACAAATCTGTCTATAGCAAACTATAAATGCGACACTTTCAACACAAAGTACCTTGGATGCGTCAAAATCATAAGCAAACACAGCCGCAGGACAGGTGATGCCTCGTTTCCTTAAGCGCAGTGAAGGTGATGCATCCATTCCTTACTCCAGGGAAGGTGATGCGTTGGTTCCATACTGTCACAAAGGGGAAGTGATGTGTTGGTTCCTTACTGAAGGGGAAGTGATGCGTCGGTTTCTTACTGTGTGGGGAGGTGATGCATTGTTTTTTTACTGTGGCCCCAGCATTGATGTTGACTTGGTGCCTCGGTGCGATGCATGAGGATCAGAGATGCGCCGCTTCTCGATGAGGCAGCGGCACCAGCGCTGCATTGATTTCTTCAGCCACTGTCCCATGATGCATTTGTTCTTGCAGCCGCACAGCAGGGTCTTTGTCAGAATTGGTGCAGTGATCTCGGCCTTCCTTTGTATATCGATCGTGCACTCAATGCGTTGTGCGATTATTTCTCCAGCCGCGGGCAGGCGCTGCATCGGTTTCTTCAGCGAGGAATTGGAAACAGGTGCGGATGTGTTGCGCTTCTCCTCATTACATTTCTTTTCTAGCTCCAAACAGCAGGAACAACCTCACGAGGCCAAGAACAGCAACATGCACTTCTTGGCAGGTCAGAACTCCCAGCAAGGGAGTTCAGGGTAGCTGAGGGTGAAGTCTTTGTATCCCTGAAACTTCAAAATAGGAGGCAAGATTGACCTCAAGCCCTTGGAGATCTTCCTCAAGCAGGGGACATAGCACAGCGCAAAGTTCTTGTCCTTTTCCTGGCAGAAACAACTACTGAAGGTCAACCCCAGACAGCACACAGCACAGGGGCAGTACTTCTTCTTCAGTTTTTCCATGGCAAAGGTTCCTCTTGAATTCAAGAATTAATCTAAAAGTCTGGGGTCCACTTTTTATACCACAAAGTCCTTTGTTCTCTGGTGGCATAGAAGCTCTTTGCCCAGCCAAAACCAGTTCTGTCCTCTCTGCTGCTGCTTCCTGGCACGAGGTGGACACAGCATTGTCCAAGGCAGACCTGGCCCATTCAGAGGTGAAAGAAATCCCTCCCACTACTCTGAATGTAGCCAGGTCTATTCAACCCAGCCATGACTCATCCTGGGAAGGCAGGACACACCCCACCCCCACCTAGTGGCTGCCTGAACAGAATGCACCTCCCCAGCCCTTGTCACTCCAAAGCCAGACGGTCAATACACAATCCAGTAGAGGCACACAGGATGGCTAAGCAAGAAAATACCTACTTTCGGAAAGTGGTATTTTCAAACACAGAATGTAAAAATCATCTTTACAAAAAAATGCATCTTTATATTCTGAGTTCAGGCATGTCTGAGTTACATTTACAGGCTACTCATGGGAATGGCACCGTCAGTGCTGCAGGCCCTCCAGCAGCATTTGATTTACAGGCCCTGGGCACACACAGTGCACTGTATTGGGGACTTAACAGTAAACCAAATAAGCCAATTATGGAAAAACCAATCCATGACAACAATTTACAGAGGGAGAACTTGCACTTTGGCACTGACCAGCAGTGGCAAAGTGCCCAAAGCATCTAGACCAGCAAAAACTACGTTCAACACACAGTAAAATAACATGAGGCAAAGTTAACAAATACAGGGGAAACCCACTCCAATGATGCCAGGTCTAACATAAATATTAAACAAAGAAGGACTCTGAGAAGAGCCCTGAAGAATGCCATAGTGCAGAGCATGTGCTTGGTAACTGTAGGGCAGGCAATGACCTGTAAGCTCGGAAGCAGGCTTTTTTGGGACACCACATCAAATGCGATGCTTCAATCGGGCAGGATCAAAGCTGTGAGTCTGCCTTCATCTAAAGTACAGCACTGATGAAGAAATACCACAATTTAATTAATATTGAAAAAAGTGAAACAAATCAGGAACACATCACTTGACTCAAGGTGCCGCTATGCCGTTGCTTATTCCTGCAGAGAGCCACAATCCACTGCCTCTCTCCTTACGCTCAGTCGGTTTAGACAGTGTGACAGTGGAGTGGATTTCTGCCCTCCTCTCTTCGGTATCAGCCGCATATTACATTCCAGTCAGTGATTGCCTAATATTCCGCTCTGGGTTCCTCCAACACTGAAAAGCGTAAGTTGCCACTTGGCATTTCTTGTCTCAGACATATATTATTTAGTCCTGATGTTGATCCCTAGGCCCTCAAATGGAATCAAAACGTCATCGACTTGTAGTACCATGACTATTGCAATGGCTTTTTTATATTAATAAAAATAGCATTGGTACCTTAATAGACGTGACACTAATTGTTTATTTTTATGTCACTAGGTCAATGTGAAACAAATTATAAGTTGTTTTGTTTGTTTCCCACTTTAATTGTTTCTGTTTTTTTACTTTTTCAAATATTAATTAGACTGTGGTATTACTTCATCAGTGCTGTCATAGAAATTATTTGACTTCTATGCTTATATTTGTATAAATATTTTGTTGGAAGGGACCGCCTGTTCCTCTATAAATAACAATACCCATGGTCCCTGACATATTCTTGGGTTCCCTTTTCTATGAAAATATATTCATCTAAAGTGCAACACAGTTGCTCTGTGACTGTGAGAAGTGTGGTTTCTGTGCTATGCTGTAACAGGCTCCTCCTGGGCCTGTCTCTGATTGGTTTCCCCAATCAGACCAAGGCAGGTCTTGTCAATAAAGTCTGCATAGTTTGAACACAAAACAGGTGCAATAGAGAACAAGGAAATGCCCACCAAACCCCTCAAGTCCAAGGTAGTGGAAACAAATTAAGAACACTTAAAAGTAGTATGCATGGTCCCAGTCAAAATAGCAGTGTTAATACGGGGACTGGCTATTCTGCGCTGTGGCCTGCATGAAATAGCTGGGAGAGTTCCAACAGGCTCTTCTCAGCCCTGTTTTTGATTGGTTCCACTGAAGCAATCATAGCAAGGCAGGTCTTGCCAATTAATTCTGCAAAGTTTGAACAAAAAGCCGGCGTGGTAGTGAACAATGAACTGCTCACCAAATCCCCCAGGTGCACGGCAGTTTGATTAAAACAAATTAGGAACACTTCAAAACAGTTATGCAGTGTCCCAGGCAAAATAGCAGCGTTAATACTGGAACTAGTGCCTCTGTGCGGCTGCCTGCATGATATACGCAGGGAGTTCTAACAGGCTTCTCCGGAGCTTGTCTCTGATTGTTTCCCCTATAGCACCAGGTAAGGAGAGAGTAAAAAGTGAGAAGTTTGAGAGAAGCATGAATGAAATAAAGAAAAAGTAAGAGTGCATGAGAAAGCAACAAATGGACAAAAAAGATAGATGGAAAAGTAGACAAGGGTAAAGAAAAGAAGGAAGGAATAGCCTCAATGGTCAGTCCAAGCAGGTTGGAAGTACTGTAGCTTTTTGGAGTTACTTCCGTAATGCCCCTTCTGAAACATCTGCAAGACATTTCATAAAAAACTCCTAAAATTATGCTGCTAAATGAGCTGTTGGGCCATTTTTGAAAGAATAAGGCCCAGATTTGCTAAGAGTTTGTATTGCCCTTCCATCATGAATAGTTATGCAACGCAAGCCCTTAAGTAAGATTTCCTAAGTCATAAAAAAGCCACCTTGCGTAGCCCTGTGTGGCTTAGTGAATCCAGAGTAATGCAAGGCAGCACAAGTTGCAGCTTTGCTTTAATCTGTTGGGAAGGCAATCCATAGGTGGAGTGCTAGCGCTCCCATGCACCCACCCATTAATTTTGGGGCATACCCAGATTTACTAAGGATAGTAAACCCAGGAAAGCATCAAAATTGTATTCAATTCCAACAGAGGCGTAATGTGGAGAAATATGTTTATTTCTCTGTGTTATTTACTCTTTCTATATGTGCTGCATTCTGAGGCACACAGAGAAAGAAGAAAATGCCTCTAAGGTTTTTTTTTTGCAGGAAGGCCCTTCTTGGCCAAAAATAATCCTTCCCATAACAAAGCAAACACCATGGTACAAGGGTGCCTGCATTGGCTCTAGGCAGTGCTCACTGCACCAGTGCAGAAAGGGAGCAGGAATTAGACAAATCTAAGTAAATATGGCTCTATCCATTTGACGCAGTGCAGCACTGCAAGTTGTCTTGCTTTGTTGCACCAAATGTTAGTAAACTTGGGCCTAAATTCTTAGGGCCTGTTTATGATGGTGGTCCGCCTGCCAACAGCCCCTCGGTCTGACTGCCTGATTACCATACCAGCAGTCGGACTCACAGCAGTCAGGGGGAAGACCGCTGTCTCCGCCAGGATCAGTGTTCCTGATGGGGTGGCTGTCAGATTCATAGTCCTTAATGGAGGTGGTGCCGAGGCAGGCAACACCTTCGGGATTACGAAATCCCTTTCCAACAACCTTTGCATGGTGGGAAGACCACCATGAAATGGTTGTTGGAAATGTAATTTGGGGGCCCCAAGCAAGGCCCCCATCTGTCATGGGCCACTATAAAGTGGCCCTTGGGGCACATGTGGGTCCTCCATGCAGCTTTTCATGGGCTGCAGCAGAAGCTGCTGTAAAACGGAGCACTTTGCGACCTCCAGCCAGATGGTCACATCGTAAAATCTTGTGGCTTGACCGCCACCTACTTGTCGGGCAGTCTCCTGACCGCCGCAATAGCGGATGGCGATCCAACCGCGCGCTATCCTAATCAGGCTCTTAGTATATGAACGTTTCAGCACCAACACCCCCCTGAACACTTGTAGGGAAGTTGGGTCTCAATTGCTTCACTCAGTAGGTGTTTTAGGAGAAAGAAGTAAGATCGCTTCCTCGTGCAGACAGTGTCGGAGCCTCGCCTGTGTGTGTCAGCAACCAGTGGAGCTGTGCCACTCTCAGGAGCACTGCAGGTAGGTGGCAGCACCCCTGCATCATATACAAGTGTGCGAGGACAGAGAGCAGCCACCGGAGCTGCACCACTCTCGGGGGCACTGCAAGTAGGTGGCAGTACTCCTCTTCACCCCCCATAGTGTGCCAGGACAGAGAGCAGCCAGCAGAGCTGTCCCACTCTCAGGGGTACAGCAGGTACGTGGGCAGCACCCCCTCTACAGAGTGACCCGCACCCTTCGTTGTGTGCCCTGGGAGGGGCACGCGCCACTTGCTGCACTCTCAGAGGTACAGCAGGTAGGTGGGCATGCTGCTCCCTCCTAGTGTAAAAACAACAGTTGATGGACAGAATGCAGAACAATGTCATACATTCACCCAAGTACAGAGATCTGGGCCTAAATCCATCGTTTTTTTGGTCACCATGCCTTTCCAGTTTGAACCCAGCCATATGCAAATCAGTCTTGACCCTGTGCCTCATAGGAACAGTCCAGCCCTAACTGCCAAGCCAGGTCCTCCCTGGACTGGAAACAAGCATCCTAGGACTGGTTTCGGGGTTTCACCCCTCTTCAGCCAGGATATCTTGATTCCAGTGGCATGGAGAGCATGGGACCCACTTCTGGGCATACCCTTCCCACTCGGGGTGACAAATGCAAAAACAACAGTTGATGGACAGAATGCAGAACAATGTCATACATTCACCCCAGTAAAGAGATCTTGGCCTAAATCCATTGTTGTTTTGCTCACCATGCCTTTCCAGTTTGAACCCAGCCATATACAAATCAGTCTTGACCCTGTGCCTCATGGGAACAGTCCAGCCCGAACTGCCAAGCCAGGTCCTCCCTGGACTGGGAACAAGCATCCTAGGACCGGTTTCGGGGTTTCACCCCTCTTCAGCCAGGATAGCTTGATTGAAGTGGCATGGAGAGCACGGGACCCACGTCTGGGCATACCCTTCCCACTCGGGGTGACAAATGCAAAAGCAAAGGTTGAAGGACAGAATGCAGACCAATGTCATACATTCACCCCAGTACAGAGATCTGGGCCTGGCTTGGCAGTTTGGGCTGGACTGTTCCCATGAGGCACAGGGTCAAGACTGATTTGCATATGGCCAGGTCTAAACTGGGGTGGCATGGTGAGCAAAAGAATGATGGATTTAACCCAGATCTCTTGACTGGGGGAGAATGTTTTGATTTGCTCTGCATTCCATCCATCAATTGTGTGCCTTTTATTTTCTCCCCCCCAGTGTGCCAGTAGAGGGAGCAGGCATGTGGGCTCCGCCACCTGAGGGCAGTGATACACAGAGCTAATAGGACTAGAAAGGGACCTGTGTGATCCACGAAGGAAACCCAGCATCCTTCAACATCTCGACACTGGAGCTCTCGTCCTCTTAGTCTCACCTTTCTAATATTTCTCTTTTTGTTGGTTTCTCTTTTGTCCCACCCCTCACCAGCCCCCACCGCCTTATCCTACATACTCGGTGTTTACTCGTTTTCTTTCGATGTTTATTCGCTCTCTTTGCTGCTCTTTCCTTTGTTGCTCCCTCTTGTTTCTCCATCGTTCCCTCACCATCAGCAGTAGTCCTCCCTCCCTCTCATTGCTTCTCTCTTTCTTTCACAAGCCCTGGTTTCCTACCATTTTCTCTCCTATATTGTTTTATACTATATCTTCCCCCATGTTGTTACCACGAGCCACTTTACCACTCCTTGCCTGAGGCCATCCCATGTTTTCATATAACTTTCGACTGTCTTTTCCACTCCTCTCTCTTTACCCCAGTCAAACCCACTACCTGAACTTGACTTTGATCCTGGCGCCCTGAAGCAATATTTACTCTGCACGGAGCGCCTTACAAACATCTATATACATAATTAAATCTACTTCCCTCTATCTGTGCTGAGTCTATTCTGTTATATGTCTGTCTATAGGTGAATGCATCCGTACAGTCTCCAAAAACACCGATTGTTTGACAAGAAAGAGGAACAAGGCACAGGACGGGAACATGATTTGTCTAGGATCACACATTGTGGGTCACACAGGACAGCTGACCACACTTGTGCTCTGGCTAAACACTTAAAAGGTCCCAAAGGTGCGATCAATTGCATTGCAAATGCTGGTTCATTGCATGGTTACATTGGCATGGAAAAAGAAAGTCTAGATATTTCATAATCTTATGTTTAAATCTACTTATGCATTGCAACATACTGTATAACATGTAAATACCGAGTTTATCGAGTCTTCTCCTGTGTTTTCCATGAGGTATATGAATGCAATTGCTCTTAATACAATTTATATCCTTTTCTTTTTTGCTGATGTTAAAATAGCTTCAGGGGCAATGGATGTTGAAATCTAGGGCTCGTTGCAATAAATTATGCTTAAGCATTAAAATAATATTTAAATTTTTAATAGCTAATAAATGTCAGATTCTGAGTTTGGTGACTTTTTTCTTAAGGTCATTTTGATCACTGAGACAGTTTAAAAATATTAATGTCTCTTAAAGGGTATCTAAATGAATTATTATAAAGATCGACGAGAATGTTTAGATGTTATCCTGATCAAAGTATTTTCATGCTTAGGATTTTGAAAAGAGGCACCTTTTGCCAATAGTAAGAGCAGTGTAGATTTGTAAGACAATTTGATCTTTTAAAAACCCTAACAGTACAGATTGTTCCTCTTTAAAGGTCAACATGTACTTCAGACCACAATCAGTGATGTAACACACATTTCATAAGAACAAAGTGACATTGTGGAAACCATATGAAATGTGCTATATCTGTGTGTCTCCTAACAAATATTATATATGTGAATAGGCAGAATGTAATTACTTACCAGTAAACGCCAAATGTGTTTCAGCGCGCGCAATTAAATTCGTTGTATATATTTATTTATTACATTGCTCCGGTCAGCCATGAGCCGCAGTTTGCTACCCCCGCCCAGCTCGCCGCCCCGCGGCACTCCCTCCACGAGCCGCTACTGGGGACTTCCTTGTGTCCAGTCATTGCGTATTGGCACTAGACCTCTCTCACGAGACAGGCACTTTTAGGAAAAGACAAATACTCCCTCAAAAAAGTTTTCAAACTAATGTTGGCCCCTCCCTATTCCCTTGCATTAGGGACCCACAGGACTTAACAGGCATCTTGCTTTGGTTGTCTCTGCTAGAGGCACGACTCCCATATCCCCTTTTTCCAGTGGGATGAGATGTGTCTATACTTCATTGTAATCATGTTGGTGACCCCCATGATGTAGGTATGCATTGTATAAGTACATTAACTCATTTCTGGGACCTGCTATATTTGCTTGAGGAATTGATAATAGTAGCTTGTGCAGGTTTAGGTAATTATCAGGTGTTATGCTGAGTCAGAGTGGGACATGTGACAGGGCATCTGCAATAAAAAGATGTGTAAGTATGAGCAGTCCGTCAACATGCCATAGTTCCAGTTTCCTATGTAGGTGCTCTGAAAGGACTGAGACAAAGGAAACATACGAGGCAGTAATACGCACGTGATTTCTATAGTTCAGTCCTTGGAGGGTTCATGATTTAAGAGAGGTGAATCCTCGTATGGATCATGATGCGTCTTCTTTCACCCACACCAAAGGCATTGATTTTACCTGGGAACAAAAACCTAGTTCTTTTAAACGTTTATTCAAGACCCTCTCCAGGAGGTGGTGAATCCAAGGTTATCACAGCCTTGAATGATTTTATTTTGGCTTTAAACCCAGGATACTCTGTTATAGTCGGTGGCGATTTTAATTGTCAATATGAGCCACTTAGCCTCCTTGCTCAAAACGACCCTGCGGCGGAAGATACACATTTAAATATTCCCGAACCCATTATCACTCCGGTTAGAGCCTGGACCCCACTAGTGTTGCAAATTTTTTCTCTTTCCCTTTCCCTATCGTTGAGGGCTTGTAATGGCAGATTTAAATCTGACCAGCCTGGACAAACTACCTTCAACAGAGCTGGGCATTTATCGATTTTGGATTATATCCTGATTGATATAAAATCCTGGGATTGATGATAGTGATCATAATGCTCTTACTCTGAAACTAAAACCAGATCAGTGGGGACTTGCAACCTATGACAATGGGATGCTCTCTCTCCAGCAACCTCTAATACTCCACAATAATAACCGGAGAGTTAGATGGCCAAGTATTCTTACGTGTCCCGCGAAACTGGCAGAAATGTATAGTTTGGCACTTCCATGTCTTTCTGAAATGGCTGAAGTTGTGTTGAATTGCTCCTCTGCTGAAACTTTATCTAGCCCACTTACCATCCACACCAAGTTAGCTACGAGACTTTTAGATGTTTTTTCTAGATCCGAGGCCCCTAAGGCCCATGTGGCTAACAAACATTCTTGGTATACTTCTGAGTGTAGGAAGTTAAAATCTGAGTTGATCTTGGCTATAAAAGCAAAAGACAAATCCAGGACTAAAATAGCCCGCGTGCAATATAAACAACAGATTGACAGGGCCAAGAAGTCCTGGGAAGATGATAAGTGGGAGGAGCTGAGATTATCACTACAGCACAAGGATTTTAGGTCTTTTTGGGCCATTGTTAGTAATGGAAAGAAAGATCCTGATACCATCACTGGCTCCAATATAGCTCCTGCAGTATGGGAGGGGCACTTTGGGGGTCTATATTCTATAGCAAATTTCGATTCATCCTCCTTAAGTGATTCTTTTTCTAACACAACTTTTTGTGCTGAACCTACACCACGAATTACGATTCAGGAGGTCGAAAATGCCATTTCCACGCTCATTCCCAATAAAGCGCCGGGTCTGGACAAAATTCCAGGTGACCTCTTTAGGTCCGAACCCGCGATATGGGCGCCTTACCTATGTGTCCTTTTTAATTCCATTTTATTTGGGGCAGAACCACCGTTAACATGGCGAGGGGCTGAGATAGTGCCTATCCACAAAAAAGGTTGCCCCTTACAGCCTTCGAATTATCGCCCGATAAGCCTAATTGATACGACCCAAAAATTATTCGGGCGCATAATTCTGAATAGATTACAGGCTTGGGAAGAAGAAAATAACATCCTAAGCACTTTGCAGGCTGGTTTTAGGAAGGGCACCTCAACTCTGGACCAGATCTTTCGTCTCCAGGTCTTATTCTGGAAGTCTGTGAATGTAGAGGGTGGCAGCCTCTACCTCATCTTTGTCGATCTAAGATCTGCATTCGATCTGGTCCCTAGAGAAAAGCTTTGGGCTGTGCTCCAGACGTTAAATGTTCCCTCATATCTTCTAGAGGTCCTGAAAAACCTACATATGACCAACTTTGCCCAGGTCAGATGCGGAAAGTATGGCGAACTTTCCGAACGCTTTCCAGTTTGCCGCGGAGTACGACAAGGATGTGTGCTAGCGCCCACATTGTTCTGCCTTTACATCAACGGGCTCATAAACCATCTACTAGCTCTAAAAGACACTGATGTTCCCAGGCTTGCCTCGGGCAAGGTACCAGCGCTAATGTTTGCTGACGACACTTTGTTGTTGTCACGCACTCCAATGGGAATTCAGCGCATTTTAGATGGCTTTGTAGACTTCTGCAGTGATCGGGGTCTTGAGATCAATCTTGCCAAAACCAAATTTATGATCCTTAACCCTCCTAAACGTACTCGCCCCAACCCAGTTCTAAACGCCATCCCTTTGGAACGGGTGAAAACGTTTACCTATTTAGGGATCATACTGCAAGAAGACCTGGGCTGGGGAGGTCAGGTCATTAATTCTACCCTCAAGCTGACCCAAACTACAGGGGGCATGGCCAGATTATTCAAAGGTTCAGCTTTCAAACCAGCTTTACCAGTAGTAGAAATTTTTAAAACACAGGCCAGACCGGCTTCGACTTATGGAGCGGAACTATGGGGTCATTCTAAAATAGGTAGTCTACCGAGGGTAGAAAATTCCTTTATTAGGAAATTGTTAAGCTTACCCCCTAGCACACCGCTAGTCCCCATTAGATTTGATTTGGGACTGCTTCCAATTGAAAAAGTGGTGGCGGCCCGACCTGTGCAATACTAGAAGAGACTCTGGTCCAACCCGGACCTGGAAATTTATAGAGATGACTTTCTGGAGCTCTGGCCCGTAATAAAACACATGAATATCCCTTGGTTAATCTATGTCAGGGATATTTCCCGCAAGATTGGTCGCCAGGAACTCTGGGACACCCCAGAAATTTCTTGCCCAGCTGTTTCTAAAACCAATCTTGCTGAGGAAATTAGGCAATTTAATCTACTCCGCTTGCACACGAACCCAAATGTAGGTAGGCTGACTGAGCAGTTTCTTTCGGTTAAACCAAATTATGAAAGGGAGTCATTTTTGGATGTGATTTTCCCCCCTGTTGCTAGGAAGTTATACGTCCAATTTAGAATAGGTACCTTACCACTCAGATCTTTTACTTCTAGATGGGACATTAACAAAAGCATCTTATGCCCTGCATGTGGCTATAAACAGGAGGACGAAAACCATGTGTTTTTCTTTTGCCCAACATACCGTGCACATAGAAATCACTGGGTAAAATTAATCTGTAAGAATCTTGGTTTTCGTGATTGTGCTAACGCCCTGCGAGTTTTAAAATACGACACCCATCCCCCAATTGTATTTGCTGTCTCACGTTTCTTAAATGCTGTATGGTTGCAGCGTAGGAAATTTGCTACCAATTGTTAATCACTTGGATATTTCAATTTAATTGGTTTCTGTATTTTGCTTTGGTGGCTGAAATGTGTTGTGCTTTGTACAAAAAATTGTTGTTATGTTTTGTTGCTTTTATGGCCTCTGTGGTCGAAATAAAGTTTAAGAATGATTTGCATATTACTGTCTTAATGGTTATATACGTACTTTAATGTGCAGTGTGAGCTATTCAAATAAATAAATAAAACGATCTGCATGCATATTTTTTTCTATGCTGTTTTGTCATATGTTATATTTGATAAACAACGTATTTAAGTGAAACCAGGGCACACTAAGCTAAGTATGTGAAGTGAGATAAACTAACATCACAATGGCTTTGCGTCATTGACCTAGCTGTAATCCTCAGTAAAGTGTCTTTAACATTTAGTCAGTTGGGAATTTAGCAGTGATGTCATCAATTAGTTAAGGTTCACGATGCTGATAACGTTGAACCCTACCTTTGAGCTGCAATAATTGCATGAGAGGGTCATATATTAGGAAATGAGTTTCAAATAACTTATTGTAACAACGATATTTTTTGCTGGCAAGACATAAACAATATTAGAACATTGGCGGGAAGAAGCTCGGAGCTCCAACAATTCCATGTTCGTTCACAGCGATTGCTGTGAACAAAAGGCTTCACGGAGCTTGAAGGGAATGTTAATCCCCTTGTGCTCTGTTAGACCTTTGTTTTACAAATTAGAACATTTTGCCCTTCTGGGACGGAATGTTCTAATAGCCTTAGAGCCCTCCGTAGTGCGCTCTACCAACCATTGAAGGCCTGCTCCTTCATTAAAGGTGCTCGCTTTTCACTCTAGCCTTAAACGCTGGAGCGAGCCTTTAATGGCTGGAAGAGCCCTCTGTGGTAGGCTCTACCAGCCACTGAATACCTGCTCCCTTATTAAAGGCACTCCCCTTTCGCTCGAGCCTTAAACGCTGGAGCGAGCCTTTAATGGCCAGTAAAGGCCTCTGTGGTGGGCTCCTAGGCTACATTAGAATATTAGAATGTTGAGAGCTCAATTGAAGGCAATGGAGTAGCTCTGGGCTTATAATGACTGGTGTAAGCCTTTTGCTCCAACATTCCAATGTTTGTCTTTCTATTTCCTTTTTTTAATTTAGAAAATGTTCTAGCCTCAGTGAGTGTAATGTTCTAATTGCCTTTTATAGCCCTTCTGCCTCAGGCTATAGCGGTTGATAAAGTCCTTAACCCTTGTGATAGCCAATCCGAATGTCCTGTGTCTTTCAATTATGTGATTTATATTTAGGAGCAAATTGTTGTTTTATGCTGCTGACTCCTTTTACTGCAATTACAGCAAGTGAATGAAATATGTCTTGCCAGATTTTACAAAGTAAACAGTCTCACAAATGTGGCAGCAACCCTTTTTTGGGCTCAGGGAGTGGATCCCCTGTCCTAAAATAAGGTTTAAAAAAACATATTAGGGGATGGGTAGGGACACTCTGCTCCATTAGGGCTTCATTTAAAGAAAACAATGGGGGTATATGCCCCCTCCCCAAGCCTTCATCAGGCCCGAGGACCCCTACCCTTGGGTCAAAATTTAAAGGTGAGTTGGCTGTGCATGCCTCATTTCCAAAGCCATTGCATGGCCCTAGGGACCCCATCTCCAGGGGCCGGCTCTATCATGTTGTCCTAGGTGTTAGGAATTGGGGTTTCTAATTGGCAGAGGTATGCACCTTGCTTAAATAGGGACCCTTGCTTCTAGTCAGGATAAGGGAATTACACACTTTAGATAATCCCTGCTCACCCCCTTGGTAGCGTGGCATAAGCAGACAGGCTTATCCCAAAGGCAATGTGTAAAGTACTTGCACCCAGACACACAGTAACACAGTGAAAACTCTACAAATGGACCCCACACCAGATTCGAAAAAGAATATATCTTAATCGAAACCAAAAAAGAAAAAATCCACCTTACAGAAATCAAAATATGACTTTTAAAAAGTTTCAAGCAATTCTGTCCACAGAATTCTATGAATGCATGATTTTACACAATGTACCTTCAAATGCGTGTCTAAATACACAAGGCCAAACAGCGGCAGAGAAGGGAAGCATCGGAAAAACACAGCAATGCGTCAGTTCCTGAGCCCTTGGGGAGGCAATGCAACATTTCTGCTGCACTCAGGAGAAGTGATGCATTAAATCCTGACTGTACGGGGAAGTGATGTCTCAATTCCAAGATGGTTCTCGTCTTTGGGTGATGCATCGGAAAACTTGCTGCACAGGTGCGATGTGTGAAAATCTGGGATGTGCTGGAGTCCGATGCGGCAGAAGCAAACAGGCACTGCATCGATTTCCTCAGCGGCAGTCCCACTATGCATTGATTCTTTCAGCCGCACAGAAGGGCAAGCATCGGAGTCAGTGCAGTGGTCTCGGAGGTCGATGTGCTGGACTCGGTGTGCAGCAGATTTTTCAGCCACTGACAGTGTGTCAGTTCTTTGGTCGCACGGCGGTGGTGCACGGAAATTCTTCCCGCACGGCGTCAGAAAAACAGGTGCTGGAAGGGAATGCGCCAATCTTCTTGGTTTCTTCAAGCCTTTCCAGCTCCCAGCAACAAAAACAACCTCCAGAGACCCACAACTGAAACAGGCACCTCCTGGCAAGTCAGACTTCCCAGCAGTGGGGTTCAAGGAGGTTGGTGGGAAGTCTTTTTGTCTGTCACGTGGTTACTAGAGACATTATCGACATCTTTAAGTGAGCATGAGCCAGGTAGCCACGCTGCTGCTTTTGTGCATGACACTGCAAGTCTTTATTTTGCACAACTTTGTTTATGCCTTTCACATGAGAACTCTCTCCTGAGCTGGTTCTCTTCCTGTTCCTGGAGTTTAGTCTGTACATAGTGAGCAAGGTCGAAAGACACTGACTCTTGTTATTCTGTTCTGCTCAGGCCTTAGCACTTAGATAAAACATACCAATGCAGCTGTGTTTGATGAAGAATCTTACTTTGATATTATAGGATGCATGTTTAGGTAACACAAACTTGGAGAGGGATCTTTCCAGGGAGAAGAGCAACACACACCTGTGATGTAGAAATACGATCTATGTCCTGAGGTATAGGGTCTGCTGACAAAGCCCAGAGATCTTCTATCATATAAAAAATACTTCTGCTTACAAATGGGAGTGTGGTTAGGCCTTATAGTCCTTGATCTACTGTCTTTATAAAATGATATCTCCCTTTATGATGTATGGCCTTGCTACAATGCTAACTGTATTGATATTATGCATGGAGCACGTTAGTTAAATTAAAGATTTTAAACTATTGTCATGTCTCTGTCAGATCATATTGTGGACAAGTGTGAGCGAAAAGGTGTGTCTTGTTACCGCGATTCCTGAGAGATACGGGAGTGTTGTGTTCTGGGGTGTCTAATAATTGGTTTCTCCATTTGTGAGTAGGAGAGAGAATAAGACACTATAGCTAGTCGGTACTGGGTTCGTGGGCACTAAGGTGGTGGAAGGCTTAGCCCCTATACACCAAGGTCTCATTTTCCTGCGGATATGTCTGAGTATGTGCAGAATCCCTGCTACATGTACTTGAGACTTCAGAACAGGAAGCAAGCACATCATACAAGCCCTTGGAGATTCTTCAAAAGCAGATTCATAGCAAAACAAAGAGAGTCAGTCCTTTTCCTTTGCCCACAGATAGAATCAGCAACTGCAAGCCCACCCACCCTCACACAGAAATGCCAGTGCTCCTCGCACAGCTCTTCGCTCTTCTTCTGGGCAGGGCCCTCTTGTTTCCAGAAGTTATCTAAAGTCCTGGGGGTTTAGGTCCAATACTTATACCACCATTTCTCATTGTAGTCTTTGTTTCAGAGTCCCTGAGGTCAGTACAAACCAGTTCTGTCCTCCCTTGAGCAGCTACACCACAGGAGGTGGAGGTAGTGTTTTGCAAAGGAGACACAGCCTATTCAGGTGCTAGTAAAACTCTTCCCACCACTCTAAATGCAGCAAGGTCTATTAAGCCTAGCTATGAGTCACCCAGACAAGGCAGGACACACCTCAACCCCCTTGCGACTCTTGAGCGAATGCACATCCCCAGTTCCTGCCACTCCAAAACCAGTCGGGGAATACAAAAACAGGCAAAGGCACACAGAATGGTAAAGCAAGAAAATGCCCACTGTCTAAAAGTTCAGAACACAAAACAATGAACCCGGCTCCGTACTACCGTACACTTCTACTACTCATGGAGTAACGAACAGTCAACTCTTTTATCTGTCTGAATGGAATTTGTATTTGACCATTCCTGTTTCTTATTAATTTAAACATTGATCAAAACAATTTTTTGGACTGAAAAAGAAACACAGACTTATCAAATTCACACATGAAGTTAGACG
This sequence comes from Triturus cristatus, assembly GCF_964204655.1. Classification (NCBI taxonomy): domain Eukaryota; kingdom Metazoa; phylum Chordata; class Amphibia; order Caudata; family Salamandridae; genus Triturus; species Triturus cristatus. The sequence continues at coordinate 342,246,826 of NC_140587.1, read as the reverse complement.
TATTTACAATTCACAGTAACATACACTTAAAGACAAAAATGGACTTAGAAACTGTGAAAAGATTATTGCCAACAGCTTGCAACATGACAAAAACAGAAAATGAATTCTTAGATTAATCTGATGCAAAACACATTTTTAGGAAAATTTACATCATATACAAAATTTTGTATTAAACATGAAAATATCCAATGTTATGAACCACATGTGTTATTCCAACTCCAGCATCAAAAGAGTGTCTGAATAGTATATCAATCCTTTTTCCAATAATTTCCTTCAACGCTCGCCGCATTCAGAATTAACTAAATGCCTCCCAAAATGCCAACGCGTTTCAAGACACAGGTGAATAGTACTGGGACTATCATCAGGGCTTCATATAAATGGACCGGATATTTTACAAAAAACAAAATAAATAAATGATGCAAAAACAACCCAAACTAACTCTCTCTCTTGTACATGTAACTAACTTAGTGAGTACCTGTTGTCTAGAGATGGAGCGGCCGCTCCAGATCCTTTTCTCCAAGAGTTTTTGGCTTTTCTGCCACTGGACTCATTTATGTTACTGCCTACGAGGCTCCCTTAACACTTTGCCAGTATGAATTTCTGAAATGAAAGAACCAAAGTATTGAATATATCTACTTCTACTCTCGACTTACACCCCAGAGGGAAACACCAAAAAGATATGTACCTTTACTGCAGAGTATGGGCAGGACTGAGTTTCTTGAAGACTCTAGAAATGAAAAAACGATATTGTCCTCATTTAACAATGTATCCAAACAGGCAAAATTCATGAAGCACTTTAAAACACTATTAACAAGCGGACTTACTTTACCGCATCTTCACCAATTAAAAACTCTGAATGTAGTGGACTTTCCTTTTGCTCAAATACGGGCGTGCTTTCCCTCACGGGTATTATCTATAAGAAGTACAAACGTAAGCGCATTTGAGCATACGGTCATATGTTTTTTAGTATTGTAATTTTTAACCAAACAGACACAGGGGCAAAACAGTGACTTACTTTTCACTCAAAAACGAGAAGGAATATTTAACTTCTGCACCATGCTGGTTGTGACTCAACTCTGCATCTCAAACCAGAGCACTTCCTGTTTGGAGAGCTATGATTCATGGGAAAAGAAAATTTGCCCAATCAAAACGCTCTAAAGCCCCTCTTTTTGCAAATGCCATACCACTCAATCCAGTGGAAGCACTGTCAAATTTTAAATTAAGATAAGCTTCCTTTCTCAATAATGCAGCATCAATATCAAAATAGCGTTTGGTTGTTTCAAAGCTAGACAAAACCGTCCATTTAAAATCCTTCTCAGTATGGAAATTGTCAATAAAGTGTTGCACCATAGGGGCAGTCAACACTTTCTTTTTAATCCTAGAACGGTGTTGCATGATCCTTTGATTTATTTGTTGATTTGTTTTGCCAATATATAATAAGGCACATGGGCAGACAATTGCATACACTATATTTTTTGATTTGCAATTAGTGAATTCTGAATGGCGCCATTTGGTACCATTATGGGAAAATGCAACACCTTCAATGATTGAATCGCAAGCTGCACACGTTCCACATTTATGATGGCCCTCAACCGATTTCAATTGCCATTGCGATCTTAAAGACTGTTTATTTTGAATGGGAAAGATGTCTGCTCGTACTAGTTGTTGACCAATGCTCTTGTTTTTTCTCATTGCGAACAGGGGTTTTGGAAAACCGCATTCTAATTTTTCAAGAAAGTGCCAATTTTTGGGGGGTCAGTTCCATAGTCTCATGAAGGGTGGATCTATGATTATAAAAGCACCTCCTTTCGGGGGAGAGGATGTAGCCTTACCGCTAGAGCGGTCTACCTCGAAGCTGGGAAACCAGGTTCGAGTCTCAGTAGGGATGCTCAACTTCCTGTGATTCTGGGCAAATCACCTAATCTCCCCGCACCTAACAAAAATTAATCTGTCCATCTAAAACAAAACTGGTGCTTATGTAAAAGCGCCCTGATACCTGATATCTTCGGGTCGAGTTTGCGCTATATAAAAATCTCCTAAAAAATTAAATTAAAAAAAACGTTCTAGTGTGGACTGCCTGTAAGTAGACTGAGTTGTGAGGTATATGTTATCACAATTGAAGTATATTCATATGATTGAGGTTGATGGTAAAGCTTTTGTTGTTGATGTCTCCTTTTGCCTGCAGAATACCACACTAAGTGCACTGCACTGAGAACAAGAAAGATCTCTCACACAGAAAAGAGAAGACCAAGGAGGGCCTTTGATGGCGGACTGCTACCCTTATTCCTTGTCATATTATCCCTTTCTCCTGGGTGCTTCTGTGCCGGGTAGTGGCTTGAAAATACTCCCTGCGGGTTACACAGGGTGGAGTTGAGAGGCTGTCATCACCCGCTGGATCCGTTCCGAAAGGTTGGTGTCTAGTAAACTTTGCTCACCTATCATAACCTGGAAGTGCCTCACATGTAGGAATAGGGAAGGTTAGGGGTCAGCAAGTGGGTGCACTTGCCACATGGCAGTTTAATTAGTTTGAAAAACAGGGGCCCCGGCATACAAGATAACTTGCCAAGTGCAGGGAAAGAACTAATAGTTAAGAAACCAACTTGAGCAAGAAACGGCAAGTACAGAATGTGCAGGTATACAATATGTAAACTGACAGATAGTAAACACTTACATTACATTTAATGATTTGGAAGACTACCAATGTTATTATCACAAAACTATTTTTAATATTTTATATACAATGTTTAAAAAATGTGAAATCATCAACATCATGAAACATGATTGTCTAGAACAGTGTCCTGGACAACAGTCAATGCATAAGATTATACATTCCTGTAATAGGAGGGTTATCAATCATATTGTCCTATTCAGTGGGCTAATCTATGGCACATCTGACTGAATACACAATGTATTAATTCATTAAACCATAATGCAACAGCAATTCAGCTCACAATTTTAATAGCTCAGATTTTTAAAAGAGGTGACACTATGCACATTTCAGCAGGAATGCCTTTATCCGAAAGCCGTAACATCATTCACTAAAAGGGACACAAAAAAACACAGGGGTACATGATATGTATGCCCACAGCTAATATATTCTAAACATCCTTATGAATAACATACTTATTAAAATCAGGTGAGTTGAAGCCAGAGTGACCGTGAATATTTTGCTTTGAATTATCCTGATCAATAATGAGATATATAATCCTAGGATACAGTGCAAATACCGTGGCTACAGAAAATACAAAAAAAATAAAGAATAAAACACCCAGGTTTGTGAGGAAAAAAAAGGGGGAGATTGTGATGCAAAGTAATAACCAATAATGCCATGCATATAAATCAGATGCATCGATGTTCTGAGACATGCTAAATGCATGAAAATAGACTACATTCTAAAAGTGTTGGATGTGGCAAATCTAAAAGTGGGATAATACCAGAGGTACCGAAGGGAACGTGCCTCGCAAGGTCATACTGTTGTGAAGCTAAATATGAAATGTCAGAAAACCTTAAATTATAGCTTCATTGCCTATAACTGTTGAAGAATGGTGGGCCCCTCCTTTACAATGCTGCAGTGGCCCTTAATATCACATCCTAAGGGCGGAGGTAAAAGGTTGCAATTTCCTAGATTCAAAAGAGGGTAAAGAACAGGGACATTACTAAAAAGGTCAACTATGCAATGGATGGAATAGCAAGGGTGTGAGCATCAAGCATCAAGGCGTAGACATTACCGTCTCTGTTGCTTAGGACTCCAGAGAGATATCAACTAAAACGACACCAGAACTGATTTAATGCATACTAACAGAAAAGAAAGAACATAATTAATATATGAGGGAACCACTAAAAAATATGTAAGTGTTTCAATGGAGCACGGATTATGTGATTGTAATTTATAAATTTGTATCATAACTTGGTTTAATTTCAAAGCTGTCTAAAGGGAGACACTTCATATGTTAAATTAAGTGACTTTAAATATGCACATTAGCGATGCCGATTAATCAGGAACAATTATAGTTTGGAATATAATATAAATTCACATGACTCTCTAAATGCAGCTGCAAGGAGTGGTTAATTTTTGATGGAGAAAGAGAGCCACTGTTACTTCCCTCATAGGTGAATATAGAGCTGTGGCCCTAGTCGCCCTGTTAAGTGAGACGATGCAAGTTTCTAACTACCACACATGCTCAGCCCGATGTCAAGTTATAAAGGGAAAGCAGGGATATCAAAAGTTACTTAAATGAAAAGCGGCACTGTTACTGCACTCATGGGTGAATGTAGAGCTGTGGCTCAAGCCTCTCTGTTAGGTGAAACATTGCAAGTTTCTAACTGCCTCACATACTCAGCGTGGTATCAAGTTGTAATGGGCAAGCGGGAATGTGGAGAGGTGTGGCTCACTGGTTAGAGGCGGCAGATCCGTAAGCAGAGAATCGGCCAGGGACCAGGGTTCAATTCCCGACGCGGCAGGGTCGTGGACCAGGGTCAAAACGGACTCGATAATTCTCGCCTCGGTACCTACCCTAACCAGGAACACACTTGGCAACTCTGGGCATTAGCTTGCCTCATCTCCACAACGGCCCCCCACATTTGCCGGGGATGCCTGGTTTCACCTTGGAGATACCCTGGAGGGACCATCTCACAGGGATAGCCAGGACGGGTTCCCCAGCGGTCTACAGCGCCAGGACGCCTCAGGGCAGCAGTGCGCTTTACAAGACATTTACAATGTCAAAAGTTACTTTGGCAAATGAAACGCTGTAAGTTTATAACTACAACACATGCTCAGCATGGTATCGAGTTGGAAAGGGAAAGCAGGGATGTCAGATGTTACTTCATCAGGACTGACGAGTTTACATTGCTCAATGTTTTGGACGCAAATGATCCATAATAATTACTCAATAAATGCAAGTATTTAATGGAAAAATAGCTTTTTTCTAGACATTCAAACACGGTGCAGAAGACTGCACGCTGCAGAAATTAAATAGTGATGCAGGACTTGAGGCAGGAAAGATAGCGGTGATACGTAGGGAGCATGGAGATCGGGCAGTTCTTACCTGTTCATGTCATGTGAGGAATTCAGCGTCTCTCCTTGTGTCCACATGGGCAAAGTAGGTGAAACCAGTGTTGCCAGATTTTGAGACCCATCCGAAGCCCAAAGCTGTCCAAGTATAAGCCCAAATTCAGCCCAAGACAAAGCAGTAACAGCCCAAAAATCAGCCCAAAGTTGCAACTCTCGAGTTATGTACAATTAGCGTTCAGAAAACATTTTAAGGATAAGTCTAACGTATATTCAGTATAAATATAGTTAGAGAAGGTACAATAGACTCCAATAGACGTCTGCAATCATGCACATAATCCACAGTGAACTTTTAATTTGCACTTCTGTAATAGAAAAGGACACAATACAACTTCATTTACAACGCATTCCATTACAACACATACCACTACAACGCATACCACTACAACACATAAAACTTTTATTGCAAAAGTAGGGTAAGTGTTGGATAGTGTAGGGGTAAAAATTACGATTCCCACTCCAGTGAGTGCAAAAGTAGGGTAAATGTTGGATAGTGAAGGGGAAAAAAATACTATTCCCACTCCAGTGAGTGCAACAGAAGGGTAAGTGTTGGATAGTGTAGAGGTAAAAATGACTATTCCCACTCCAGTGAGTGCAACAGTTGGGTAAGTGTTGGATAGTGTAGGGGTAAAAATTACTATTCCCACTCCAGTGAGTGCAAAAGTAGGGTAAGTGTTTGATAGTGTAGGGGTAAAAATTACTATTCCCCATTACTTACCTTATAATGTGTTGTAGTGGAATGTGTTGTAGTGACATGCGTTGTAATGGCGTGCGTTGTAGTGACATGCATTGTAATTGCTGTGTTGTAATGGCATGCGATGTAAAGGCAGTCGCGTTGTAATAACTGCGTTGTAAATGTAGTGCATTATAATGACTGCGTTGGAATGGTTGTTCCCCCTGTAATCACAAATCCACACTCAACCTGGCATTAATAAATCTACAAGAGCAGATTATAATCAGTCTCAATTAAATGTAATAACTGGAACATCAAAGCTACTTCAGCAGTGTGGCTCCAAATAGATAACACCGAAGGATCTTGCAGAAGTAACACCACACAATGCATAAATGCTGATAGACTTGATTCAGACGGGGGAACCCCAATTTTTTAAGCCAAAATTTGGTTTATTTTGGCTGTCTTCTGCCTAAAATTGCCTCCCAATCATTTTTTAAAAAACTTCCACTTTACTCTTCTAAAATGTTGACATGCATGACAATGATAAATGTTTTATGACACAACCCTTGTGTTAAAGTAATTCCTGTAGAACTTGTCTTGCAAGGTTTCCATTATATCGATTTACATGAAGATATTTGAACAAAAAGCTTCTTTTGAGAAGGCATTCATGACAGTATGGGACAACAATAAAAATAAACATTGTGGCAGACTACTAACAATTGTGCTTAAATATGAAGTGACAGGATAAAATCTTAAAGACTAGAAGGAGAAAAGTCTTGTTTGACAACTGCGAGGGTCACTACAGTAAGATGACAGGCTCACACTCTTCAGTTAAAATGTCAGGAAGAGACCAGAAAAGAGACAGTCACTTGCTATGACCAATTCCCTTCTCTGCTCTCCACTCCAGAGTCCTTCACCATGACCACATAATCGGGCACTGAAAGTGATACAGTTCCAGTTTTGTTGGCCTTGCACTGCAGCTAAAACGAGATTAAAGCTCCCAGTCTTTGCATGAAACTGATGTGTTTGCTTGGGGTCTAAAAGACTCCATTTTCCAGAACCTTCGGCAACATCCTCCCCTCAACATCTGAACACACTCTCAACTCTGTTGACACTGCCATCACTCCCCTTGTTCCACCCCAATCGACTCCACTTCATCGTTTGGGCTGTCCCGCTTTCATGCCACTGCTGACCTGGGCAATCTCATGAGCCTGTGCAGCTGATTTATACCGATCACCCACAATTAACTTTATATGAGGGGGGCCCTGTTAGAAGGCCCAATGTATATCTGTATGAATAATTACACCAATGAAGTAACTACCACTCACTAATTAATTTTTGTACTAAATTCTTTATAGCACTGTTAATTCTAATGTAGGGTGACAAATGACTTTACTACAGACATACTATTATACATAGACAATGAATCGTACAAATGTGTAAATAAATGTACACAAGGTTTCTATATAAAGTAATCATTGTTACAAGGTGTAGGAGTCACATATCAACCACACTGTTAGGCAGTATATGTTAAGAGTACATGGTCAGGTGAAAAACAAAGTCTGGCTTTAAAACATAATGCAGTGGTTGCATATGCTGATAAGACTTCATTATTACCCACATGAACCCTTTTTTAGCAACCTTGGAATATTGAAAGCTTGAGGGGAAAAAAGGACTCAAGCTATGCCTTACAGTTTGCATACAGCTCCTTGATGCCCGTTCATTGCTCACTGTGCTATATTAGAAGGATGTTAACTTATTAACTGCCAGTAACTAAATGATCTTCGTAACAAACACGGGAACCTACTGAGCGCTCTAAACACAATACACATTCGTGATCTGAATGTAGGAAGTAAGGTTCTCGCCTGGTCGAATTTGTACCGGCATGACCAGTGTTTTAGGGCCCCAAAGTACTGTCTAGTGCCACACACAACGGGTTAATGTAACTCATTATAGTGTCACCCTGTATTACCACAGGGTCGACAATATGTCAGGCTTATTAATAGATCTGGGATGATAGCGCATTCATTAATAGTCTGCCTTTTCTACTTCTGGAGCTAAGAGGACTTTGTTCTGTCTTAAAACACAGTTTGATTAGTTAAACATGAGTATTAACCATGCAGTTGTTATTCTATCTCTACAACGAGAACTTGAATTGCCTCAGCCACACGGATGGAACCACACCTTTTGAACAGCATGTATCATTTGCAGTCCGCACTCCGGTCGGACAGATAATAGTGCACGTTGCGGCTTATTTTACAAGGACGAGCTAAAACTGCTGCATTACATGTAGAAGTCAGGCCAGGCACAGGTGAATGGACTTTGTCACAAGAGTGTAGCTACGAATGATGCAGTAGGTGCAGGTGACACCAGAGCCCAGGGATGCGGGGTGCCCACTTCACCCTAATTGTGTCTGGCTGATGCACTGTGTCTTGGGAGTCTGGGCAGGCTGCCCTGGACTCACAGATTACTCTCTGCCTTCAGCTAGATTAGCTTTTAGAAACAGCACAAGTTAGTGAACCTAGAAGAAGAGAGCTGAAGCGGCCATCATACGTTAGATACAACAACTTACAAATGTGTTATGTTACGAAGAACAGGCCTGTGTGTGGAAAGAATGGATATCTGAGACTACGCAAAAGCTTGGAAGTAAGGGAAATAGGTGCCACTTAAACTTATCATGTTCAGCTACAGTGTTGTTTTATTCACTGTGTTACTGAAGTAGCAGGATCTACAAAGGCAACACACCACATTACAGGGGTGGCAGTGAAGTTCAGCAATAGCCTGGAGGGAAAAAGTGCACTCATTTAGGACACATGACAGCCAGAAGGATGGGTGTGCTCAAAGAACTCCCCCCACAGCCGTTATCTGACTAATACTGACTAATAAGGGACACTTTCAGCAAAGACCAGTTGAGTTGATAACAGTAAGCATCCTGGGATTTGGAGCTTCACCTTGTAAGTCACAGTGTTACTGACTAAAACAGCCCTGGGTGAAAGTTGCCATTACATTGGGTAGATTGACTGCTATAATGAAGTGAGTAATGCAGACCCAGAGAGGGGGAATTTTGTACGACTACTTGTGGAAGGAATACTAAAGGAAGCCAGCTGGGTGTGTTGCTGCATCCTGAGAAAAATAAGTGTGGCATAGACTGGTAATAGTGGGTGTACTGCAGAAGCACAGAGAAACATGGGGGCGGTGAGTTCAGGCTGTAGAAGCTTGAAAAGAGGTACTGCTGCAAGATCAAGGAGGGGGGAGAGAATAATCCTGTATTGGCATGTTTTGGAGGGAATACCCCTGCAGGGTCCTATTGTCACTAGAGAGAGTCCTTCTGCTGGAGCCGAAAGGGAGGGAGGTCTGCAGTACGATGAGTGAATACTACATGAACCAGGATTAAAGCAGTCAGCGTTGTATTATATGTAGGGATAGTGGACTTTGGGTGCCTGGGAAGACAAGGTGTTTCGGGGATCTGGAGGATTGGTAAGAGAATATTACATTAGGTGTTCAAAGCAGTGTTGGCATCAGGTCAGTCATCAAGGCACCACATTTCTAGTGCCGAGACAGACTACATTGTACTCAATTAATGCAGTACAGAGTACTTTAGTGTTCTGATTTCATGTGAGTACTAGTACCAGTCCAGGCTTTACATTTTTATTTTGGTGGCAATAGTATTTTTTATTTTATGATGAATGCAAGACTCAAGGTGCGAGAAAGCAAAGGAAAGTTCTTTCCTGGATGAGATTTTCACACATGGAAACAGTAAAGGACTGCTTTGCACCAATCTACCATGTCCATATTATTTACTCATGGGCATGCTGCTGGTACTGCATAGAGTAATTAAATGCAGAGGGCACCATGTTGTACTGCTTTGGCAGTTTACGTGGTTCGAGTTCATGATTAAACTTTCAGAGAAGTGCCCCTTCAGGTGTCACACAGAAGACATACAAATTTCACACATAGGCATTCTGCAAACATGTAAATTTCACACATAAGCAGGATGAAAACTAGGCAACCCTGGTCCCAGTTGGTAGAAAAATAGCAAAATTGTCAAAAGGCCATAATGTTCCCCATGCCAAAAATAAATGCATTGGATTTTCTGCTGGGCTTGAAGTGGAATGAAAAAACTGAGGGGGGGCTCTCAAAATGCTGTGGCTGATATATTTGGGGTATGGCTTAAAACATGCAAGCTAAAAGTCTGTGCTTAGCCAAGTGTGCTGCCCCACTGGTAATTTGCTGCTTCTGTCATTGCATCCAGATATATAATACAACAAACAACATTACAACTGCAGAGAGCCACTATTGGCTTTGCCGATGGGTGTTATCCTAGACAACCTAGACAATAAAAAACCATTTAGTATCCATTCATACTTACCTATTTCTCCATCCCTTTCTCCATCCCTTTCTTACCTTTCCAATTTTCTTTCAAAACTATTTTCTTTTTTCGTTTTTTTTCCTTGCATGAATGTAAGTATGAATGGATACTAAATGGTTTTTTATTGTCTAGGTTGTCTAGGATGTCTCCCTTTATACTAAATGTGTATAGCTTTGCATCAAAACGACAATAAATGTTTATGTCTATTTGAAATTATGTGGAAATTGTAAAACGCATAAAGAAAAAAAGAAATAAAAATGACTTTTTGTATTAAAATCTCAATGGTTTGATAGTGACTTTATGAAAACAATGTTATAATGTGATATAAAAATTGGCATATCATTAGGGTAATGCAGAATCTGAATAGATCAACTAATTAAGTATATAGGCCGGTTTAGAGGTATTTATTCTGCTTTTTCTAAATGAGGGGCTGCCATAGGCACCTTAAAGGATGGCGACCAGAATTGTTAGCCAGATAAAGTGCCTCAATCCTGGAGGCACATAATGGCCTATGTGACACAGTATAGGGAACATCTATGCTATAATAGTTACCAATCTTGCTGGTGAAAGAAGATTTAAAAGGGCAACGATGGGCTGCCCAAATATGTAGGCCTATCTGCAGTAAGTTTGCTCCGGATTGTCAGAAGGACTGTGGGCAATGATTAAATATGTGAAGACCGTGGACTGGGATGGATGTAAACATAACACAACTCCTGCTTAGTAATTGAATTTAATCGCTTGATCCAAGGAAATTTCAGTATTTAAACCTGGAGTTGAGGTTTCCAAAATAAAGATCCAAAAGACTTCTCTTTATTTTCGGACTGCTTCGGGGTTGATACCTGGTTGCTCCTGTATTTTCTCAAGTATGAGCCATTTGATGTCATCAGGAGTATGGTTCATTTCAATGCAATCCTGCACCAAGCGGGCTATAACTTTTTTTGTACGTATGGCTGATCTATGTTCTGTAAGTCTAGGGACTAAGGAGCGTGAGGTCTCACCCACATTCCATAAATTACAGGGACATATTAGTAAGTAGATCATATCCCAATGGACAAACTTACATATTATTTAGTGGTTTCCTCATACTTTAATTATGTTCTTTCTTTTCTGTTAGTACGTATTAAACCAGTTCTGGTGACCAGTGCTCTTTTTCACTGATATCTCTCTGGAGTCCTAAGCGACAGAGACGGTAATGTCTATTTCTTGATGCTCACACCCTTGCCATTCCATCCATTGTATAATTGACTTTTAAGTAATGTCCCTGTTCTTTACCCTTTTTTGCATCTAGGAAATTGCAACCTTCAACCTCTGCCCTCCGGATGTGATATTGAGGGCCACTACATCATTAAAGCCCCCCGGAGAGGCCTTCCATTCTTCAACACTTATTGGCCTTAAAGCTATAACTTTAGGTATTCTGACAGTTTGCATTTAGGTTCACAACAGCATGACCTTGCGAGTGACGTTCCCTTCGGTACCCCTGGTATTCTCCCACTTTTAGATCTGTCACGTCCAACACTATTAGAACTTGGTCTATTTTCATGCATGTAACATGTCTCAGAACATTGATGCATCTGCTTTATATGTATGGCATTTTTGATTATTACTTTGTAGTCACGATTTCCTCCTTTTTTCTCTGTCACAAACACAGGTGTTTTATTATTTATTATTTTTTTGTGTTTTCTGTGGTAGTCACGGGATTTGCACCATATCCTGGGATTATATATCTCGTTATTGATCAGGATAATTCAAAGCAAAACATTCATAGTCACTCTGGTTTCACCTCACCTACTTATTTTAATAAATATGTTGTTTAGAATATATTAGCTGCAGGCATACATATCATGTACCCATGTTTTGTTTTGTGTCCCTTTTAGTGAATTATGTGACGGCTTCCTGATGAAGGCATTCCCACCGAAACATGCAAAGTATCAATACATCATCAGCCTTTTAAAAATAATCTGAGCCATTCAAATTATGAACTGAATTGTTGTTGCATTACGGTTTAATAAATTAATACATTGTGTATTCAGTCAGATGTGCCATAGATTAGCACACTGAATAGGACCATATGATTGATAACCAACCTATTACATGAATGTATCATCTTATGCACTGACTATTGTCCGGGACACTGTTCAAGACAATCATGTTTTATGGTGTTGCTGATTTCACATTTCTTTAAACATAGTATATAAAATATATAAAATATTTTTGTGATAAAAACATTGGTAGTCTTCCAAATCATTAGATGTAATGTTTACTATCTGTCAGTTTACATATTAAATGCCTGCACATTCTGTACTTATTGTTTCCTACTCAAGTTTGTTTCTTAAATACTCATGGCAGTTTAAAATTGCACGTGCAGACACTGTGGTGGCAGGTCTGAGACACTTGTGGAAAGCTACTCATGTGAGGGGCACAACAAGTGCAGCAAGCCCACTAGTAGCATTTGATTTACAAGTCCTGGCACATTCAATGCTTTTACTAGGGACAGTAAACCAAATATTCCAATCAGGGATAATCAATCATAATCAAACTTTACACAGAGAGCATATGCACTTTAGCACTGATCAGCATTGGTAAAGTGCCCTGAGCTCTAAAGCCAACAAAAACAGGGTCAGAAAATTAGGAGGCCAAAGGCAAAACGTTTTGGGGATAAACGTACAAAAAGGGCAATGTCAAACACAAGGGACCCCATTCTCCAGGACACTGCAGTTGTCCTGCCCATGTACAGGGAAGTCTTATGTGCCACCCACCACTCTTGCTGCCAGGGAAAAATGGAATTGCTCCTTTCTGGTCGGAGTAGAAGAAAATCTGCTACCGTCAGGTGGGAGCAATGCTGGTTCCTGCTGCCCCCGATTTGGTTCTGGGAGGTGAGCCAGCGGGCTGCAGTAGGGGCTTGCAGTGTTGCATAAACTTTGACTTTGGCACAGTTCTACAAATCTTGCTTTCCCACACACGAAAGACATAAGTGAACTCCGTTCAAAGCACCAGTGCTTATTGTGAAAGACAGGGTATTGTAGCCCCGCACAACCCTATCCAGTACAGTGTTGAAATAGAATTATTGCTGGTTGGTTAATAAAACTCCCTGTAAAGGGATCAGGGTCAGCGTGGTGACAGAAACAAATCTGCTTCATTTTTCACAATATCATACACAGTGCTATAAAAATAATCAACCCTTTTAAGTAAACATGGAGGGACAGGGTGTAATAAAGGTTCAGCATCCACATTCCCAAATGTAACCATCACTACTCATAGAATTTGCTGTTCCTATTCACACTCTAGGTAAACACTATTCGTGTCCCTGAGTGAAACAATGGTCGGAGGACAAATTTGGAGCAAAAGTCCTCCCCCACAAACAAGGGAGGCATTCTTCATCACCGGGCACCACCACCTCATTAGGCCAGTGGTGCACTGCCCTACAGGTGCCTCAGAAAGGGCTACTTGCTGGAGTCCTTTTGCTTATTTGTACATTGATGTAGTTTTGAATAGGTGAGAAGCTGATTGTGGAAGTGTAGATTGGTGAAAAAGTGTGATTAATATAAACAAAGGTACCCCAATTGGATTTTGACCAGCAGTTTTCTACATTAAAAGATAAATTGTTGCATAGAAACTAGACCTGCAATATCATTATTATGGCATACAAAATATTTAGAAATGATAACCATGATGCGCTATTGGAGCATTAACCACAAGAGCCATCCAACATACTCACCTGTGTGACAACGTTTTCCTCCAACTTCAAGAAAATCAAAACAATTGTCAATAAATATTGGAACATCCTTAATTATAGTTCACTGAATTTAGAACGTCCCTGGTTTGCATTCAAAAGCACAAAAATCTCAAGGATACCAGACCATTTAAAAAAGCACAAATAAGACGACACAGATGTGGACAATGAGTAGGGACACTTTTAATTAAAAACATTTAGACAACCTGTTTCTTAGTACGCCTAAAACATCTATACTGAATATAATAAAACAGTAAAAAGGCATGTTATGAGTAACAAGAATAAAATAAAAATTCTTAACATGGTTAAAATATCTAAATCCTAGCACCCTAAAAGATACTTTTATACTACACTCAGAGATCATGGAAAGCAGAGCAACTTGCAGCGTTGAGTTTCTTAGGGAGAAGCGACACACTCCATATCTTGTTGACAGCAAAGGCTGTCATTGTCAGTGGAGGTGTGAAGGCAATGTTCTAGGGCAATGGAATATATGCACTGCAGAAGCAACCATCCTCCGAGACTTGGCTTTATCAGCACTGAGAAAAATGTGCCGGCACTCGGTGAGACTGACTTCTGGCAGAATAGTAGGTGGTAATCTGGGAGAAGATCCTCTCAATTAAGTGTTAAAATGGTTATCATTATATACTAAATGTTATCAGATTAGAAATTCTGACATAAGAGAATGACAATTTAGACTACATTATTTTGATTATATGTGTCTAGACTTGCTCTTGTTTGACTTAGACATGGTGATAACACTTGCCCAGAAACATGTTGCAGCAGGTGTTATATCTATGTCATCTGTAAGATGGCCTGACGCTTTCCTAATTATAAATCCGAGCACTCCAAATATCAATACACTTTTCTCATAGTTGATAGTCCATTTTTTAATCAGCTTTCAGGCACAAAAATTATAGTCCAAATCTTCACATCAAGTTTGTGTAGATGTTCTTTACAGATGTTTCCAAAAGCAAGGCAATCCAAATACTGTTACTTACAACGTTGAGTAATCTCAAAGCCACTTTAAGAAACACAAGCGCCAATCAGCTAACACGTGTTTTATCGGTAGGTCGTACACCTCGACTTCTTCAGGGCTGTGGGCATTAAATAAACAATCGCAAATTAGGTTATACTTCTACATGAGTTATTCTTAACCCTCACCAATCTTGGTGCACAGAGAAGAAATAGTGGAATTGGTGTCCATTTCACTCACATCGTGCACCCACACATTTAGTAAGGACTATCAATGTGCACATATAGCACAAATGAATAAAAACTTTTCTGTTTATGGGAGTACATATGGTTTTTGCTTAACATATGGAGGTCACAAAATAAGGGAAGCATGACTGCTGTTGCCTTTCTTAACATCTTGTGCACTTTGGGTGATCTTTTTAGTTTTCTCTTCTCCGTTCTTAAGTTTTTGTTGTTTATGCTTAACATACTTGTTATGTATGCATTTATGATTGCATACAAAGGAACATAATACATCTCCTCTTCTCGTTGCACTAATATATAATTTGTGCTATATGTGCATATTGATAGTCCTTACTAGATTTCTGTGCACTGGCACCAAAAGCAAGGCCCTGCTCCCAGCCCCAGTCTGTGCACAGTAGAGGGTTGAGTGCCAATGGGGTGTTGGTCGCAGGCTCTCGGTGGAGGTCAGGCCGTGCACCCAACTCCACGGCACACACGGCCAAAAGCTGTGCACAGTGGGGGGGTATGGCCATAGCACCACGCTGTGCACTGCAAAGGGGATTGGGTGACAGTAGAAGAGTTGGGCACAGGGCCTGGCCACAGTCCAGGCCCTGCTCACAACCCCTTACTGTGCATGGCTGAATGTCAAAAGCCGTTCATAGCAGGTGGTTTGGAAACAGCAGGGTTCACTTACATTTGCCAGGCTCAATCAGCCAGAGCATTTGTAAGCTCAATGCTCTTCACTCATACAGGTCTCATACCATCCAATATGAAAAACAAACACCCTGTGGCCTTTCAGCATATTATCAATTGTTTGGTACATATTTTAAAATCTTTTATGCCCAGATGCATAGGCACTGCCATTATCCAACTGCCATGCCTTAGTTTTAAGGATTTGTATTTCATTTACATTCTTGGGGTCTCCAGGTCTTTATTCTCAAAGGTCCTTTTTGCTATATGAGGTCTGGCTCAGTTACACTCACTACTAGTCCTGTGTGATTTCTGTTCATTCTTAAACATCACATGTTCTCGAACCTCTCGAAAAGAAAACTGTCATTCATTATAAATGCTGATTGGGCGTTTAGTGAAATAAATGCATGCCTAAAAGCAGTGTACTGTCTCCACATTGCAGTTGCTTAAAGATGTCAAGAGCAGGTCTTCTTGGCACTGGTTATAGTTTCTTCTTGGTGTGTAGGAACAGCCTACAATGTCCAGAAACAAACTCAGACACCAAAATGAAATTGGTTGCGCAGACTTCCTGATGTTTTTCCTAAGCGCTTCTGAAACATTGGAAGCTACTGCTGCCCCTGGCATGTCATCTCTACTGCCTTCCGCAGTCTCTCTGGCTTCCTAAAAATCTTTCCTGAGCTACTGTTTCCTTGCATTTATCTTCCTGCTGGCAGTCATGGTTTATTTCATCGATTTTTTGGACTGTACATCGGAGACAGGCACACCTAGTGAGTATTTTCAGCCGGTCACATATTCATTTTCATGCATGTTTGTTTGAGCGGTTAGTGGTGACAGACCCACCTTGTTTATTGAAGGTACTAATTCCTGAACTTCAGATGTTCAGTCTTATAGCAAATTTATTCTACTATATTTGTGCACTTGCACTGAGTGAATATGGCTTCTTCTTCCTCTGCTGCAAATGCTTTGGTGCACTTAAGTTTATTTTTAGAGAATCCAGGAAAACCTCATATGAAGTGGGCAATTTGGCTCAGACTCATTGAAAATTATTTGGTAGCTGTTGGTGCAGATGAATACATTCCAAGTTATGTGGGGTAAGTCTTTGATAACTTACCCAGAATACCAGCACCCACTGATGAGGAGAGTGAATGGGATGTTTTTATGGAGCCAAGGCATAACTACAGTAAAGGTTGTGTGATAAACCAAGTATTCTTCTTCAAAGATTCAATCAATACAGAAAATGGCAATAAAAATATTTTATAAAAAAAAAGATTCAATTTTGTGAAGCGGAAACAAGTTATTGACAAATCAATTGAAGAATATCTCTCAGTGCAAAGATTTTTAGCAACTAACTGCAATTCTGGGGCTTCTTTAGATGTTTATTCACGTGACCAGTTTGTTTATGGTTATTGGCTTGGAAATTTCAGGATAAGTTGTTATGTTACAGGGATACCGCTCTCCGTAAGGTTTTAATGGTTGCTAAAAGTATTGAACGCTCTATGGAATCTTCTTGTGTCATGGGTTAGGAGACAATGTCTTCTTCTGCTTCCTTGGCAGTGCATACTGTTGAAGATCCTGTGCATGTTGATGTCATGAAACCCAAAGATAAATAAAGGAAATCTGGTAGCCAATCTTTCTGCTACAGAGGTGGATCTAAAATAACACATGGGGAACTCTCCTCAATGTCCTTCAATTGGTAATCACTGTGTCAAATGCAAGAAGCTAGGTCATTTTCATGGGGTCTCTAGGATGGGGCAAAAATCAGTCTAAAGTCAACAGTATTGAAGTTCCTTTGGATAGTGAAACCTTGGAATTTTTCAACCTAATACACAATCTGGATGTACTACAAGTATCTTATGCAAAAATTAAGGATCCCATCTGTCATGATACTATAGTGGCAATTTAAAGTTACCCTTGATGTGTGATTCTGTTGCCCCTTTCACAATTATATCTGACACCATGTTCAATGCTAACTGGTTAGACTGTGTACAGTCACAGACTCCTGATGTATGACCTAAAGCATATGGAGATCAATACATTGACATGTTGAGGTTTTTCAATGATTATATTACTTGTTTGGGTAGAACTGTTATTACAAAAATTTAATTTGCAAAGAAAGACAGGTCTATTGTGGGTAACGGTGGGCGACAATTTCCGTTCAGCTTGCGGAAATTGCGAAAATTCAACATTTTCGCGTTCCGCTCGGAACGCGAAAATGTCGAAACGTCCGCGATCCGCGAGGGAACGGAAATTGTCACCTAGGCAGGTGTGCTGCTGTCTCCTCATATCTACCGTCAACAATTTGCTTTCATCCTTGATGGGGCTCTGTGCATCCATGAGTTTCTCGAGCGCAATCCCCGTGTAGCTCCTGACGCCAGGAGTTTATGTCTCCTCATCTGCTGCTCTGATCCTCTCTGGCCCTTTATAAACAAGAGGCATGTGAACTGCATGGAAGTCCTGCCCGTTTGGCCCCGCCCCACACACCAGTGGTGTGCAACGTCTTCCCGCCCTTTCCCCCACTATGATGGACAGGTCACTCGAGGGACCCCGGTGCCCGTTGGCACGGTGGCAATGTTACAGACACACATGGTCGCTGTAGACAAATCTTCTGGACCTTTACTCAGCTGTAGTGTAGGAAAAGCACATACATTTACGAGGTAGCACTAACTGATTAGCCAGTAGAAAGTACTCCAGTTGAGTAGAGGTATTGCTCAAAACGGTGGCATCTTCTTGGGTAAATATGCAGGGCAGGATTCATTCTGGCACGATGCTCCTGTCACAAAAATTAAACCCCAACAGGAAGCACTTTTATTTTGACGTTCAACTGGGGCACCTGCTTTATTTATATCTGTAAGTCTTACAGATATATTTATAAATAAAGCAGGTGCCCGAGTTGAAGGTCAAATATTCAGTAACGCATTAATCAGCACACCAAAATCTCCGCGATCATGTGAAATTTCGCGTGATCGTGGAGATTTTTTGCCATTTTGCGCTATTTTCGCTAATTCCGCTCACCCTTAATTGTGGGTTGGAAGGATTTGACAAAGCTTGGAATTACTTTAGTTCCTGGAGCTGATCCTCTACTCAGAGTTTCTGAAATACTCCTTGTATGTGTTCAGTGAATTAACCAAGAAGGTATGGTAGTAAGGAACAAAACAATTCCAGAGGTATTCAACAATTCTATTGGTTGTGTTAAGAATTATGTTCATTTCATTGTGTTAAACAAAACTCCATACCTGTGACTCACAAGGCTCGCCCTGGTCTTCTGAACATTAGAGATGAACTTAAATCTCTTCTTGAACAAATGATGTGTGAGAGCATAATTGAAAAAAAAAGCTGAAGCTTCTGAGTGAGTCAGTCCCATCGTTGTTGTGCAAAAAATGGACAAATGTATTAGGCTCTGTGTGGATTTGCGCAGTTTAAACAAGTGCATTGTGGTTGAAGTCATCAGTTACCAAGCATATATGATTTGTTGGCGAATATTGGTGATGCTTGTCACTTTTCTCTTCTCGACTTGAAGTCAGCATATCACCGAATTTCTTTGGATTCTGATTCCCAGTTACTTATCTCTTTGTTACTCCTTTTGGGGCATACAAATTTACTAGGTTACCTTTTGGCCTGGCCTCTGCTGCCAGTGTTTTTTAAAGGTGGATGGGAGCATTGTGGGTGTGCAGGCATTCTAGGATGATGTTCTCATCTTTGCAAAAACATTGGCTGAACACAATGCAGTTCTAAATGAAGTGCTATGCAGATTTTGTGAATATGTTGTCACCTGAAGATCTGATAAATTTCAGTTTAATGCTCAATGGTTTGACTACTTAGGTAATTTTATTAGCTCTGAAGTTATTTCAACCAAACTCTCTTTTATCAAGACCCTTCACCATGTTCATGGATCGTAAGCCATTGCTTTATCTAATGAATGGTAATGGAACTGACAAATCCTCATCGAGTTTAGTAAGGCTCTTGTCCAAATTACAGGAGCACAATTTTGTTTTGAACTACATTCTAGGTGGGAAGAACACAAGTGCCGATTGTCTTTCTAGATTGTCCATTCAGGAAGATTCCACAGAAAAATTAAGTAGTAATGAATGCGTCATTGCCCTGGTGAATGATGTTGTTTCTAGTGCAGGTCTCATTTCACATAAAAAATGGTTTCAAGCTGCTGTGCTGGATCCCATTTTCATTAATGTTTCTGATTTCATGGAAAAAGGATGGCCCAAGGAGAGGTATGTTGATTCCTCCTTATGCTCTTTTATTGAGGTTTCTGATGAGTTGGTGATGGTTAAAGGAGTTGTTGTGAGGGGTCGTTGCTGTGTGCCACCCTCTTCTCTCAGGCACATACTCATGAAAGAGGCACATGGAGGGCACTTTTACATACAAGGCTTTGAAGCAGTTCTATTGGTGGCCATCTTTAGAGGCACAGGTTGGGAGATTTGTGGAATATTCTGCTTGCTTAGTTTTTGATAAACATTATAAGAAGCATGAAACCGCACTCATTCCCGTCTCGTTGACTGAGGAGTCATGGAGCAAAGTTGCTTTGGAGTTTGCAGGGCCATTTGAACTATTACCATCTGGGCAACGCTTTCTTATGCTAGTGGTCAATTTGTGTTCAGTAAATGGGTGTATTTTAAGTTCACTTCACATCCTGACACTGAATCTGTTATTGATTTTCTCAGCAGTATTTTTCTCATTGGAGGTGCTCCGAAGGAATTGGTGTCTGATAATGGAACTCATTTTGTGTCAAAAAGAATGTGTACATTTTTGGAGGAACAGCAGATTAAACAACTTACTACTGCTTTTTTTCCCCATCAGTTAAAGGCTTATTGGAATGCATGAATCACCTACTTAAAGAAGGTATTCAGCCTGCCTTAACTATGGCTTATGATGTCAAGGATTTTTTTGTGAAAAAAGTTTGGTCATATCTGCTTACCTCAGATAGTACAACATGAGTGTCTCCTTTTAGGCTCATGAGGAAGCTGTTACCCAAATGTTAATTTTGGTCTGACTGGGTCAGGAGATTTAACATGCAGAAGACGAGTGCTTTTGAGGGTGTTGCTAATAGTGTTGCCACTAAACAGCTGCAGTCCAAATTATTTTTTGATTCAAAGCATAAAGCACACCCTTGCAATCAGTCAGTAGGTGAATTACATTTCCAACAAAATCAGGAAAGGTGAATTAGATGGTCAGTTCCTTAGTGTATGGAGAAGGTTTCTAGGGGTTCTGCATTTTTAAAAGGTAAGGGTTGGTGGAGCAAAAGGGATTTGGTGAAAGTGTCTAGTGAGCAGGCAGAAACAATGGCATGCATTAGGAGGACAGGGGATTCATATTTTTTAGATTTTTCGGAGAGTGACTCTTGGCGCATCTTCAAGTGTTGTTTCAGACTCTGGAATCCCTGGTTCTGGTGTAGACAGTTCTTGTTTTTTGGTTCCTAATTGTAGCAGGAATGAGGCATGTTTGTCGTCTGACTTACAACAAAGGGTTGGTCGCAATGTGGGGCTGACTTCTGGCCTTTGCCAAATAAGGTAATTTTCAGATTCTGTGCATCAAAATATGTCAGATTGACACTTTCAAAAGGGATGCTGGCTGTGAGAAACTTGGTTTTGGATATTAGATTTATATAGTTTGAGAATGTGTTTTTCCCATTCAGATTAGGAGACTGGTGTTGCTTGAATTGATTTTCTTCTCCCGCTTCTACTATATTCCAAAATGCCTTATTGTTTCTGTGTTTTACTGCAGTTTGGATATCCACCCAGATTCTATCTTTTTGTTTTTCTTTCTCTTTTTTTCATTGGCGTAATTTTTTCAGCTTTTTTATTTCTCCTTGTCTTGCGGCACAGAAGGATTGAAATTGCATTCTGGTCAGGTTATTTAAGTGTTGTGACAGATGGTCTAGTTGTATTAGCCTGAAGAGAAGCCACAACAGAATGTTTTTTATCTTCGTATCTGGATATGGGATCACCTTCTCCATTTATAAGGGCTGGCAGAGAGGAAGACATTGGAGTGTTCATTTTATTGATTGCTTTGGCGTTCCAGTGGATCTTACCAGTTTTTGGGTTTACATCTGTCCGGCCATCTAAGTTGCGTGGGGATGTAGACTGTGTTAAGATATCAATTTCCATAGTCAAATATGCATGATCACTTTCGTGTGTGCACAGAATGGATAATGATTGAACTTTCACTAACAAATTTAAACTGCACATTACATAATCTAAAATAGAAGAATTAAAGGTACCCAATTGAGGGAATGCAGCCGTAATATCTCCATCTGCCCTTCGGTTTAAGATGATGCCATTAATTACCGCAGTGTGAGACAGAAGCAATTTCCCTCGTTTATCTGCTCTTATCTGATCAGGGAATACGGGGTTTGGAATTAAACAAGCTGTCTCTTGTGCAAACTTCACCCTGTTGTTAAATAAGCGTTCAAGATTTTTCCGTTGAAGTCCTCAGCTATTATCATCGGACAAAACCCCCTAGGTTCTAGAGTTCTAGAGATGGACAAGGATTATCAAAGTGCAAACCTTCTACAGCCAAGGTTTTTCAGAGAGGGTGACAAACATCAAAACCCTTGCCTACTGCAGTTAATTAATCTATAAGACTCAATGAAACACAACCTTGTCTATTGGCTTTAACACATTGAAAAAGCAATCTACCCATAAACTCCTATTGTCTTTAACACACGTTTTTTCACATAAATAAGTCAGGCTTTCTGCCTTTGTCGTAACGTTTCATATTCACTAATCAAATCTATGGCATCTGACAGAACCTCTCTCTAAGAACTAATCAACCTTTTAACTTCCTCATTTGCTAGTCGCTGTAGAAAATGGGTGATAAATTGGGATGGATGAGAGCCCACCACAAAGAATAAGTCCGCAAACTTGTCAGGTTAAACAGTTTCAGTAACCTTGGTAGTTACGTCACAGAGCAGATAAGCTTAACTTAGGAGACGTTTGCCTACTACTCCTCATGGTGAATAGGCCATCTCTGTCCTGGGCTTTTCTTCCAATCTGACTCCATGTTTATTGGCCTTCCTCTTTTCCTTTTGCTTCAAGGTTTCCAGGTGAGGGCTTTCTTGGGGGTGTTTGATGCGGACTTGAGGAGGGTCTGACCCATCAATAATCTTTTCATGATTTCTTTACTAGCAGGGAGTTGGAAAGTCTGCTTCAATAGGTCATTGTTACTAATGGTGTTTGGGCAACAGATTTGGAGGATTTTCTTCAGACAGGTGTTGATGAAGTTCTGGACTTTATTAGTGGTGGTCACTGTTGTCCTCCAAGTTTCTTCTTCATATAGAAGGAGCACTGGTGTTAAAAAGCCTGATGTTGGCTTGCAGAGTTAGGTCCTTGGAGCTCCAGATCTTCTTAAGCTGAATGAAGGCAGCCCTTGCTTTGCCAATACTTGTCTTGACACTGGGGTCTGTGTTGCCCGTTTTATCTATGACACTGACCAGGTAGATGAAGGCCTTAACCTCTTCCAGTGCACCACCTGCAAGAATGACTACAATTTTGCTAACTGTCTTAGCCTTCAGAATCTTGGTTTTTCATCTGTTGATCTTGAGGCCAAGTTGTGCTAATGTGGCTGCCACGTTGTCAGTCTTCTTTTGTATCCGCAGATGGGTATGGGAGAGTAGAGCCAGGTTGTCTGTACTGTCCAGCTCATTGGGCTGCATCCAAGGGGGTCCATCAGATCCCATTTCTTCTCCTTGTTGTGGATGTCATCATGATCCACACTGTGGCCAGCAGGAAGAGGAAAGGTGGACTCAAGTCTTTACTTCAAAGGCTTCCATGAGTTATTCTCCATGGACTATTTATCAGGTCATTCCTATGTAATAGTTTCTGAAGACTCTTATGAGTTCATCTGGCACACCTTTTGTGGTGGAGGAGTTTCCAAAGGGTCTCTATCCATGCTGTTGAATGCCTTCTCATAGTCAATAAAGTTGACCTAGAAGGGGGAGTTTCATTCCATTGACTGCTCAATGATGAGGTGCAGTTTTGCAATCTGGTCTGTTGAGGATCTATGTATGCGTATTCCAGATTTTTGGTTTTGCAATTGAGTGTTGACTTGTTCCTTCATTCTGTTTAAGGTGACTCTGTTGAACACTTTACCTGGGGTTGAAAGAAGAGTTATCCCTGTGTAGTTTGCACAGTCACACTGTGGTCACCGTTCTTGGGGATCTTGATGAGATATACCTCCTTCCAGTCCAATGGCACCTTTCACTCTTCCTAAATCCTTCAAAACATGAGAAAATCATGTCTACTGATGTTTCAAAGTCTGCCTGTAATGCCTCTGCAGAAATGTTGTCAAGTCCTGTTGCCTTTCTCTTTCTCAGATGTTTGATTGCTTGCTGTATTTCTTCCTTGGTTGGTTTTCTACAGTTGATTGGCAAGTCCTTGTCAGCTGGCTGTATATCTAGTGGAGACTGTAGCATGGGCTGTTTCAGCAGTTCTTGAAAGTGCTCCACTGATATGTAGTGATGTAGTAGAATGTAGTTGAAATATAATGAATGTGGTCACAACCACATATCAAATATTACTTTTCAAGTTGTAATTGTTGCTCAGCCATTAAAGAAGTGCTGAGGTCAAGCAGTTTTGGAAGAGCTGTCTCTGCAATAATTTCATTTTAACATAATCCGCTTGCCTCCTGTACCTTATACAAAGATGCCACACCATTACAGATTGGCGGCAAGCACTGGTTGAATATGCATGCATAACAAACATGGATTTACAAATACCTCGCCTGAAAAAGTTTGAAGAAGACTTAATATATGCAAATATTTCTAGGTAAGAAGAAGTACATATTTTAAAAGGAGTCACTGCTGAAATGATGGGACTATTGGATATGATATTCAATATCACAACAGTAGACTTCATATTAAGAGAGTTTCAGGGTAGATTCGAAGAATTGGGCAAGCTGAAGGATAAAACCTTTACTTTACACATAAATGAAACTGTGAAACCTGTAGCACAAATACACAGGAGAGTTCCATTACATTTTAAAGCTAAAGTAGAAGTAGAGATACATTTGCTATTCCAGCAAGATATCATCGTCCCAGCAGCTGTTCCAACACCTTGGGTGTCTTTGATAGTAGTAGTTCCTAAAAAGAATACAGACCAGATTCACATTTGTGTAGATATAAAACTACCAAATACAGCAATGGAGAAAAAAAGACATCCAGGAACGCACTTAAATGATATGATTAGCAGTTTAGATGGAGCAACAGTATTTTCTTTGAGATTGATCAAGAGACATTTCTACACAACTGGGATTGTTTTGTTATAAGATACATAGTTTTGGACTTTGTTCAGCAGCATAGATCTTTCAAAAAAATATAAAGATTGATATTAGGCCAGTGAAAAACTCAATGAACTATAGTGAACGTGTACTGGTATTTGGAAAAACAGAAAGTGGACATGATCGAGCTTTAAAGGAAGTAAGTAAATAATTTATAAAAGCTGGACTCAAATTAAATCCAGATAAATGTGAAATCAGCAAGCCAGAACTAACTTTCTAAGGACATATATTCTCGAGTAAAGGAATGAGACCAGACCCTTTGAAAGTGTCATCCTTGAAGTCAAAAACTAGTCCAAAAGATATACCAAACTTACTCTTTTGCTTAGGGATGGCTAGTTATTACTTTTGTTATATTCAGGATTATGGCACTATCGGCTCACCTCCCTGGGAATTAACATAAAGAGAAAGAGACATTTTCTGGGATGAACAGTGTGAATATTTATTTAAGAATATTAAAGACAATATAGCATCAAGAGCAAATTTAATATAATTTGTTCTAGAACTGCATATTGAGCTAATAGTAGATTTCAGTCCAGTGGGTTTAGGTGCCATTCTTAAACCTGGAAATGCAACTGCCAAAAATGTAGTGTCACACCAATAAATGCCTGACTGATATAGAAGACAAATGTTTGCAGCCCAAAAAAGAAAGATTGGCTGTGCTTTGGGCTTGTGAGCATTATCATGATTATGGAACATTTGTGTGATAGTCACAGACCATCAAACATTGGCAACTACTTGTGGAAATCGTAAAGCACAGAGACCTCTTCACATTGAAAGAGGGGGGTATAAGGTTAGTGGGTTATCCCTTTAAAACTATTCACAAACCAGGAAAGGAATATATCCAGCAAAATATTTGTCCAAACATCCAATTGGAATGAATAAGAAAAAAGTGAACAAAGTTGTGGAGTGTGTATGTTTCATAATCAAATCGGTAATACCTGAAACAATCTCAGAACTAGAATTGATATATGAATTTATGAAAGATAATACTCATGCAGAGGTAAGGTGAATAATAACTACAAATAAACAGAAACAAATAAATTTTACAATAAATGTTCAGCCTGGAATAAACAAAAGAGATATACTTAAATTCGGAAATGTACAAACTGGGTTAACAATAACTTTATCTGATATTCTCTTAAGAGGTTACAGAATAGTTATCCCATGTAAATTGCAAAAGCGTGTAACATAATCTAGCACATAAAAGTCATAGAGCAATACCATTGACCAAAACGTTTTTATGTGAAAAGGTGTGGTTTCCAAGACTTGACAGTCATGATGAAGAGGTTATACAAGCCTGCCACTTATGTCAATGCACTCCAAGATAAAGGAATGTTGATGAACTACACATGTCTAAGCTTCCAGATGCTGTATGGTCTGAATTATCATTTGATATTTATGGTCCATTAGATTCTGGACAATATTTGTTTGTTAGAGTTGATGAATATTCTAGATTCTCAATTGTAAAAATGATGCCATCTATCTCTGCATCTGTGGTACTTCCCAGTTTAGATTACATTTTCTCTACATGGGGTATACCTAAGATATTGAAGACAGATAATGGACCACCTTTCAATTGTAATGAGTTTCACAAATTCCTTGAATATATGGGAATGGTAAATAAAATAACAACCTAATGGAATAGTAGAAAGGCGGATGGGCACCATAAAAGAAATTCCATTCAGAGAGCCAAATTATCACAAAATTCCACAAATCAAGATTTGTGTCAGGTTTTAGGTGATAATAGGAATGCATCTCATACATCAACAGAAAAATGTCCTTCAGAGTTGTTATTTGGGCAAGCCAAGCATACACTTCTGCCACAGGTACTATTGAAACCTCTTGAAGAATAGGATACAATTGCAAAGAGGGATAGAATAATGAAAGTAAAGATGAAATAATATGTAGATCAAAGGAAAAACATTGAAGACAAAAGTTATCAAGTTGGAGAGCTTGTATTAGTGGAAAAAAGTCAATCAAGGGAATTGAAATTTATCCATCGCCGTTGGAAGAACAAAAATAACAGGATCGGCAATTACTGCACAGAATGGAAACTGACCAATAGTGAGGAGCAAGACATATGTGAAGAAATTCATCAGTCCAGTTAAACAACAGAAATCACTATATGATCAAAAACAACAAAAAGACATTTCTGTAACAGAGGGTGAATCAATTGGTCGTGATGTAAAGAAAGTGATTGTGACTCATTCACAAGAACAAGTACACTTAAGAAATCATAAAGACTCATTGAACAATGCAAATGTATGTATTTATTTATCTATGTATTTGTTAATGTTAAAGGTACTTATAGAGCACAAACAATCATCCCAGATAGGATATCACGGCGCTACTGTGGCAGTGAAGAAAGTAAAGGGTAAGTACAAGATGGTTAAATTTTAGTCAGGTTTAGGGAAGAGAAATGTTTTCAACTGCTTCCTGAAGAGCAGGTGGCTGTTTGTTAGTCTAAGATTCACAGGCAACTCATTCCAACTGGTTGCCGCCAGATGGGAGAAGGCTCGCCCACCCATCTTTGTTGTTTTCACGCGTGTGGTTCTGGCTCTAGCTGTAGTTTGGGAGCGTAGATTCCTAGATGGGACATAAATTTTGACTTTGTTTTTTAGAATACCGGGGCCTGTATCATGTAGTGTTCTATGCCTTATGCACAGTAGCTTAAAGATAGCTCTTTGTCTCATCGGCAGCCAGTGTAGTTCTCTCATACAGCTCTTGGCTGAGTCGTATTTTCTTTTGTTACATATTGCCTTGGCTGCAGCGTTTTGTACGACCTGTAGTTTGGAAAAGAGATGGTCAGCCATTCCTACAAACAGGGAGTTTCCATAGTCCAGCCTACTCATAAGTAGGGACTGAACCAAGATCTTTCTACATGCAATGGGAATCCATGGAAAGACTCTTCTGAGCATTTTTAGTAATGCAAAGCCTTTACCACAGATTATTGATACTTGGGTTTTCATGCTTAAGGTGTTATCTAGTGACACCCCTAGATTCTTGGCCATGGATGTACGGTTAGGGGGGGTGCCTAATGTTGCGGGCCACCAACTGTTGTCCCATAGCTGTGAATGTCTGCCAAACAGCATTATTTCAGATTTGTCTGCATTTAATTTAAGACAGTGACTATGCATCCAAGTGGCTAATTCCGTAAGGCAATTGAGTAATCTATCCTTAGGGTCATCCTCCCCGTCCAGTGTGATCATCAATTGGGTGTCGTCTGCATAGGAACACATATCGACACCCCATTTTTGTCCTATTTTGGCCAGTGAGGAGACAAACACATTGAACAGAGTCGGGCTTAATGACGCCCCCTGTGGGTCCCCATACTTGATGTTCTGGGGAGTGGATAAGAAGTCCCCCATCTGCACTGATTGTGTCCTGTCTTGCATGAAAGACTGTAGCCACCCTAAGGCTTTTTCCTGGATTCCTTTCGCTGCAAGGATTTCCAGTAACCGATTGTGGGGTACAGTATCGAATGCCGCCGAGAGGTCCAGTAATATCAGGGCGACTGTTTTCCCTTGATCTACCTGGGTTCTGATGTTATCCATCACTGCTAGTAGAGTTTTCTCCGTACTGTTGTTAATCCGGAAACCTGTTTGAGATATATCCAGTAGATCATTGACTTCCAGGAAGTTAGACAACTGTCTGTTGACTAGTTTTTCCAACACCTTAGATAGGTAGGGTAACTGAGATATAGGCCGATAGTTTGCCGGGTTGTTAACATCAGTCCCCGCTTTTTTTAGTAGAGGGGTGACTATGGCGTTTTTCCAAATTTTAGGAAATTCAGTGGAGTTTAGAGAAGAATTCAATGCTTTTGTAACGGCAGGACCTATTGTCGAAGTTAATTGTGAAAATATGTGATGTGGACATGGATCTGAGGAGGAGCCTGATTTTACTTCTAGCATAATTTCGCACACCTCCTCCTCTGAGAAGGGGCCGAACCTGAGGCAGTTAGCCTGGGTTAAAGATGGTACATAAGGTTCAGTATGTTTCAGATCGGTATTTGAAAAAGAGGCATAGATTGTGTCTATTTTCTCGCAGAAATATTTGTTTATTTTATTGCAATTTTCTTGCGAGGGAGTGAGATCACTTGAAAGACTCGTAGGGCTGCATAGTTCCCTGACTATTCTGAAAAGTTCTTTTGAAGAATTTCTATTCTCTGTTATTCTATTTGAGAAATAATCCTTCTTCGCTTTTCTGATGGCTTTATTATAAAGTGAAAGTTCTTTTTTGTAAATGGCTCTAGTTTCATGAGTTTTATTGAGTCTCCATTTGTGTTCATAAAGTGTGCATTTCCTTTTCATTAACTTTAGTTCAGATCCATACCATTTCTCTGATCGAGTGGATCTATTTTTGTGTTTAGAGTGTGAGACGGAAGAGTGATCCAATGCACTGCTGATGTTGTTCTGGAGTAGTTGTATTTCATCATTCGTGCTAGTGAATATTGCGTTTGTGTGTGAGAAATGTTGCTGAAATTTTTCTACCGAAAATCTTTTCCAGCTCCTTGTTTTCACTGATGCCTGGGTTGATAATTTGAGGTGTCTAGAGAATAAGTTAATAGAAAACTCAATCAAAAAATGGTCTGTCCAAGTCATTGGATTGATTGCAGTGATGTCGATGGTACCTATATTAGAGAACATCAGATCCAATGTGTGTCCTGCTATGTGTGTAGGCTGATCATTTCTCTGAGTCAGCTGTAGGATTTCCATATCTTCTAGTAGCTGTTTAGTAAGGGCATTATTGCCGTTGTCATGGTGTATGTTGAAATCCCCTATCAACAAAATATTTTTGTTTTTGAGACAGACTGGCATGATTTGTGCAAGAAGCTGGACACAGAAATCCATCGTGCTGCCTGGGGGGTTGTAAATTATCACTCCGCCAAATAGAATATTAGTGTTTATAGACACCGAGAAGGCCATAGCTTCGTGGCTATTGGCCTGTGTGATCACTTCTTGTTTGCAGGAGAGGGAGTCCTTGAATATCAGGGCTACCCCTCCACCTCTTTTCTTCTCTCGATTTAAATAAAGTATTTTATAGTCAATTGGGAGGGCTGTTGCAATATCGTGGGTGCTATGATGATCCAGCCAGGTCTCGGTTATAAAGGCTAAGTCGGGTTTGAGCTCAGTCAAAATGTCCCATATCTCCATAGCATGTTTGGGTAGGGATCTTGCGTTAATATAGATGCACTTGAGGGCAAGATTTGGGGTGCTTATCGGAATGGGGTCAAGCCAGCTAACACTCTCCCATCTACAGTTAATGCAACAGAAAGGGCCTGTGGTGTTTGATGGTCCCATTCGTGCGCATAGTGCTGGGTTGCTTGCCTTTAAAATATTGAGGCTCCTGAGCTCATCACTAGAGTAATGAGTACGGCGGTCCGTTTTTCCTAGGATGGGGCTACGCATTTGTGCAGGGGATGTGGCCCCTGGTCCCGGCCCGTCGGGGACGGGCGCAGACGGGCTTGCCTTTGACGTGCCTTCGGCACGCCGGCGGCGCGCCCGCTGCGCGCGTCCGCTGCGCGTTGCGCTGGGCATCTGGCTTTCACTATCTGTGCCCGCAGCTGATTGGAGGATTGTACCGGAAGTGCCGGCCCCTTCCTGTTGCACGGGGAATCCCTCCACTCAATCCGAAGATTCGGTGGTGGACCGGGGATCGTGTGCTACAATAGGTGGTAAGAATGCGGCGCAGGTATATTTTTCAATTAATACAAGGTATTGGTGCAATTTTAAAAATATGCAATGGTAAAAACAGTGAGCAATTGTAAAACAGCGTAATTAGGAGCCCTTTGCCAGGCGCTCCATGCAATCAGTTTTATCAATAGAATGGAGGAGCCCTTTACCAGGCGCTCCCCTGACGTGAAAACAGGCATTCTCGCTCTCACCCTTCAACTTTCAGCGTGTATTTGATTTACAAAAAAACAGTAGGGTAAGATAACTTGTATCGGGCTGAATGTAGCTTAAATAGAATGTATGAATTCATAATCACATATGGAATGTTACTTTCCAAGTTGTTGTAGTTTTTCTGTCATTAGAGAAGCACTGAGGACAAGCAGTGTTGAAAGAGGTGTCTCTGCAATAAATCCAGATAAACATACAACGCTTGCTTCCTGTACCTTATACACATATAACATACTGTTACACAATCTTTGTTGTTGGCCTTCATTACCCATGGTTGTCTTTCTGGCTTGATGTGTCTGTGAGAGAGTTTCCTTGGTATGTCGTACAATTCTTTCAAGTTTCCATGGCTTGTTGCTTCCTGGGCATCTGTGGCAAGACCATCAATGGATCTTTGAGTGTCTGCTCTTAAGGTTCTTTTTGCTTCCTTGTTGGTTTGCGTGTATTCGCCATGAACTTTTTCTTTTTCTGCTGTTGTCCATCTGGTGTTGACTGCAGCTTTCTTTTGCTTTCCTACTTGGATTTTTCAGAGAGTCTCGATGGAGATCCATTCTTTATGCTGGTTTTTCTTAGGATTCAGTACCTCTTCGCATGTTGATGTCACTGTTTCTTTGATCTTCTCCCTCTGGCTTTGTACTGGGTCTCTGTTGTCTTCTAGTTCTTGCAGTAATTGAAACTTGTAACTGAGGGTCACTGATTATTCACTCTGTTTCTGTGCATATTTGAGAAGTGTGGCGTTATATTGATGGTGCTTTCTTCAGCTTTAGTCTGGCTACAAGAAGGTCTGATGCCACAGCCGCTCCTCTAATCACTCTCACATCCTGAAGGGACCTCCAGAACATATTGGCATGCAGATATGGTCAATCTGATTCTCTGGGGAATGGTCTGGTGACACCCATGTTGGTTTGTGTATTCATATGTGTGGGAATACACTAATTCCTATCACCAGACTGCCCAGGGCACATAGATCTGCAAGCCTTTCACCATTCGAGTTCATGTTGCCAAGGTCATGGATGCTGGTGACTTCTTCATGCCAAGTGTTGCATCCAATATTGCCACTGAGGTCCCACATCAGTATAGTGATGTCTCTCTAAAGACATTTCTCCAGGATGGAGCGGAGTCTGTTGTAAAACTGTTCTTTTTCCTCTTCTTTGCTATCATTTATAGGTGCATATTACTGAATAACATTCATGTTGATCCTGGTTTTCTTTGTGCGGAATTTTGCTGTGATGACTGTAGGAGCTTGGGCTTCCCATCCAATCATAGCTCTGTTGGCTGCTGGCATTAGCATCAGTACTACTCCCTGAGTATGTGGGACATTCTCTTCCTCATTTCCAGAATACAGCAGCATTCCTCCTGGAGCTAGTATTTCCTGTCCGGACAGGGTCCTTCGCTTTTTAGTAAAATCAGATCTAGAGTGTGGCCAAACAAATGCCTAGGGCCAGTCACACTCAAAGCATGATTAAAATCACAGAAAACATCTCCAAGCTCCATGGCTGCTTTATTATTGACCTGTCTTTGTGGACATTAAAATCAGCTACAGCAAAGAAGTTAGAATATTGCAAAACCTGCAAAAAAGTGTGGGCAGTTAATCAAAATAAGCAAGTGGGTATCTGTTCACAAATTAGAGGTGTTTGGTTAAGATGTATTTATTAGGAAGGTCCCAGTTTCGACTTGATAAAGGTCTGAAATACTATTCTAACAGGCATCCCTTTTCTCTTTTACCCAGCACATACTACAATACAAATGCACAAATAAATCAGAAAGCACTAGCAGTCAGAGAATAATTCAAAATACCACATAGTTCCTTGGTTTACAAATCAAGTGTTAAGTTCCAATATGAGAAGCCAGGATAGTTCTATTAGTTTCAGCTTGCACTAAACAGTCAGATGAGCAAGAGAACTGTTAAGTTACAGTGGGGGTTTTATTTTGCTCACACCTTATAATTTCCTTTGGTGTTTTCCAAAAGAGATCAAGATTTGCATTTCAATGAACGTTTTCCTTAATGTCTATATGAAATATAAACAAACTGTTGCATTGAACATCTACAAGTGCAATGTACGTATTGAATTGACCATCAAGACACAGTCAACTCCCATTCAGTTTTGGATAACCCAGAATCATACAAAGTAGCAAGGCAAGAAAATAGCTTAAACCCACTTCTTTGGTGTGTTAATCACAGAACCAAATATTCACTCAAAAATAAAAAACAACATTTAAATCAATTTGGTTTTTTAACACAACTTCATGTTGAGACATTAAAGTAGTCTTGTGTTCCCTCATTTGTAGTCATTATAAAATATAATGTAGGTGGTTTGGTATTTTATATGTCACTGGTATAAAGGGCATATGACAAGTTCTTATACTGGAAAAAAAGATTATATCAAGTATGAGTGTTGCACTGCAGCCTGTGCCATTCTCCAAACAACGTATCTTTTAATGTAATTGAAGAATTATAAACATTCATTCTATATATGAGTCCAGTTGCAAATGACATAATGGAAATTACTTGCAATTTTTAAAAGCTTACTTTAAATAAGGAATAGTACTACTAAAAACCTTTATTTGTGCCTAAAGTGTCCTTATAGCAAGCTATTGCTACTTCCACCAGCATGTCTTTAGTATTTTAATCCTTGGTTTATAGTTTAAATAGGTCACATATGATATGCAAAGTTGTTTCTTGGGTTGCAAATTGTTTGCCTGCAAAAAATCCAGCAGTAGTAGCTACAGGTATAATTGTTTTATAGTCAACATATAGGTTGTCATGCTCATTTCCAGGGCTGCACATCATGTTTTTAGCAACATTGCCTTTACACTAACAAATATGTCTTACTTTTATCAAACAAAAAAGGAAAGCATGGTAGTATTTTGTTTTGAGTAGGCCCATCAACCAATGTTTTCAATCTAAATAGTTAAACATGAACACATTTTATTTAGTGCAATAGGGTGGTCATGAGTCACACACACCCACACATGCAACTCACATGTAAAATTGTTTGCAAAACAATTCCTTCAGGAGAAATATTGAGTGGCATAAGGAAGGACTTTATAATGCTGGAACTCCTGTCAGTGATATGTCAAGAGATCTGAAGTAGTCTATCTACTGAATCCTGCGGTCGGGACTAATAAGACATTCCAAGCCTCTTAACAGTGCCCCACTCTTGAAGGTACATGGAAAAAACAATGTACAGATGTCTTCTTTGTAACACAGATGCAACTTCATAATTGTAACTTCCATTAAGTCTGTTGGGTACTCTGCTGCAGAGATGTTTGCTCTCGAAATGTTGTGAAAAATGTCTATACACCCCCAATGGAACACTTCAAGTTTTAATTTTTTAGGGGACATTTTTTTGATTTTATAAAAAGGTATAAGAATCAAAGTCATCCTAGACTTGATGTACAAAGCCTTTTTTTGGTTGCAAATGGCCTGATTAGCAGAACTGGGCCATTTTCTAATGCAAAAAGTCATTTTCAAATGTACAAAGTCCTAATTGTGATTTGGTTACCTGTTAATGAATCACAATTTGAGTTTCAAATCAGTTTTTGGAAGGGAGGAGTTTAGGGCGTCCCTTCCAAATGCCGATTTGCATTGGTATGTATGAATGTTTTGTGACCGATATGCGGTTGCAAAACATTTGCACTTTACCGCCAACTCAAAGTTGATGGTAACCCATTCTCAAATGGAAGGGACCCCCAAAGATTGGTTACCTCATTAGTATTCATGAGGTAGGTCATCTATTTGAAATACACTCTGAATCACTATTCAAGGAATAGGAACTAAATAAATATTTTGGGGTCGATAATGATGGCAGTCAGACTTTTGTCCAACTGCCAACATTGGGGTAGTGGGACCATCTGCCTATATGGCAGCGGTCCCCCACGTGCAATCACGGTGTGACTGCCACCGTGGCAGTCACATCGTGCAAGTTTACCATTGCGGCGGGTGCTGCTGGTTGCAGCACCCGCCGCAATCGTAAAAATGCATGTTTTCCATTTCCCAGCACTGCGTGGCAGGCACCATGCGGTGCCTGCCACTGACTGTAGGGAAATACAAGGGGGTACTATGGTTACCTCCCAGTACAACAACACCTCCCCCCAACACAAGAGGGGCCCACAACGGGGCCCCAAACCCAATCTCTGCCAGCCTTTCCATGGCGGTTCCACCGCCATGGAAATGCTAGCTGATGCCCGAATCGTAATATGGTGGACAGTGCCTGGTAGGCACGCCACAATTTTACCCTATCTGGACCATCCGCCTGGCAATTGGTCCGATTGCCTGTGGTGGTTCCCTGGCAGACGGTCTTTGCGTCCACCATGGTCGCAGTGTGGATCCGCCAGCCATCCTAATCTGGCAGGTGGACAATCCACGTTTGATGGCGGACGGATCGCCACTGCAAGGCTGGCAGTGGCGGTCCTTTCACCATCATAATCACCCCCTTTATACATTAGTTATAGCGATTACCAAATACCAATTCATAAAAAATCGTTATTTGGTGATTACTTTTTGTATTGTTCATACATCTAGCCCTTAGTCTTTGAAATCATGGATGTCTAATGAACCTCACTCTGTTCCCTTCACAATGATGAATAATTCAGTCTAACATTTTGATAGATCACTTATAATGTCCACATTGTTACCTCTTCCTACATTGTTTATGTATGATACATACCAAGCATGTGCATTTTCCCAGGCCTGCACTATTTCATGGTCTTTGCAAAACCATTGTCTTGCATTGTGCTATATTTGAAATTGCATTGCTTGATTCTTACGCAATTCAACGTTCTCCCCAGTGTATATTTATTTTATATGACATCCATGTTCTTAATTTGTAACACATTTTTACATTTAATGTTTAGAATTTTTAAGTTACATGACATGTCATCCTATAGAACAATATTTATGAGTCTGTAAGGCCATGTGTATATATTAATTATGGCTGTGTGATGATTACCATAGTTAACAATGTTTGGTGCTTCCCTTCTGTTATTGCAATAAAAACTCCAACCTGGCAATCAGATTATTATTTAATTAGAGTATCTAATCATCAACCCAAATTTTGTTCCAAAGTAAGTTACGCATTCAAATCAATTCTGAAACATAATTTGTAAAAACACATCATTATGAGTCCCATTTTATAGCTACATTTTATTGTTGTTTTGAATTGATTTAAACATATTGATAGTTACAACAAAAAGTATAGATTTTTTTAATCATACTAAAAGTATTACACACAAATAAACTCAACCTAACTGTAACTTATAGAACCTACTCTAAAATCCTAACATTATAAAACACAGTATACAATAAAAGCCCCGGCTCATTCTTCTAAGAATTCCTAAAATCTCCAACCTACACTAAAATCTAAACACACATAAAACAATGTTAAACATATGTAAATACATATATTCACAAAGACATATAAAAAAATTAGCTCCCCTCTTATTCCAATATGTGTACAATCTACTCTACAAACAACCTAAAAAACTAGCTACAATTTCTAAAATCTAACTAACATTTTAGAAGCCTACAATAGAAACCCCCCAAACTCTACCTACCTCAACCTCATCCAAAAGCAAAATTATTAGGCTACTGCAAATTAGTTCACAAAGTCCATATACAATTTTAAAGTTGCTGGCTTCCTTGCACCCATGCAGCACAACTTTAATTTGCCTGAGTTTGTCCATACTATGATTCAGCGTTCAAGGTTTGGTAACCTGCAATCAATTCGTCTGACAAACTCATACATTTGTTGGTGATTTTCTTTTCTGGCTTTGAAGGCTTGAGGGGGAGATAATGCAGTTGAAATGGTGCTGCTGCTGGTGGGGAATGTGCTGCTGGAGGTGGCATTGCTGGAATTGCTGGTGCTACAATACTGTTGTGAAAGCTGATATCTTGACCCTTGCGGCTCTCTGTTCCTCTTTAGATTAGCTTAAAGATGTTTGCAGTTTGATAGTATTTCAATGTACCACTAATCCGTACTATGAGCAACTTTGTCTTACTTTGAATCGAAGGCATGCTCCATGATTGTGACATGGACCTTCAATGAATCCACACCTGTACTTTCTATCTAAATATTACTGCTCTAAACATGTACATAAGTTTTGTCATAAACTACTAAGGGGTGAGCAAGTGGGGCCCCAGTGTAAGTATGATGTTCACTTTCACTGGATCAGAAAGTGTGATTTCTAAAACCTCTTATCTTGTCTACTGTAATTACCAAATTGAGAGGTAATATTGAGTATTTAACCAGACAGTCAACCTAAACACTGTTGTGCTCTGCAACAATCATTCTTGGCAAGCCATGATTAACCAATTTGAAAAGATAAAAATGCACAAATGCTTCCCCTTGTTTCCCCTCATAATGTTATATTGTGGATGAACTGTACCACAAAAAAGGTGTTTGAAAGGTGCCTGTTGTTATAATGTTATATTGTTCTCACCATGGTAAAAAAAAGAATCAGCTTTGTTTTTGATTCCTCCTACACCCTACTCATGTTTCCTGATGTGTAATTTGCACTTCCTTATTTTTATGTTGTTTGTTTTAACTTGTTATTCCATAGTCTGCAAAGCGTATTGTTTCTCTTTGCTGATCAACTAGTACATTATCTTATGTAGCCTACCTGCGCACCCTTGCAATATAGTGAAAAGGAACATGTGTGGATGCATGCCTTCTCAAAGTGTACTACCACAGAGAGTGAGAGAGCACACTGCCATCATTTTTTTGAATCATTGTGCAGTTAGTCTCTCTGTAGTTCCTCCAAAACAGCACTGCAACATAGTGTGCTGCCCTGGGTTATGTCAAAGATTTCTAAAGTTGGGAAAAAGTTAAGAATACAGTTTTGCGCATGTAAATCTTGACCCTTAGTAAGTCATTCCTAACAAGGAGAAATGTTCAATGATTACATTGAATATCCCTATTGTTTGCATGTGCCATTGTTATTCTTTTCTGAATATGAGGGCTTGACAGGGAGATATGTATGGTATGTTACAGCATGCACACAAAGAGATAAAAACATAAAATATATTATTTCACCCTGAATAGACCTCTTCCTCGCAAAATGATATAGTTACCACATTGTTGATGCACTAACAGTATGGTGCAAGGTTGTCTGTGTTAGTGCATGGCAATGTA
The DNA here is from genome assembly GCF_964204655.1 of Triturus cristatus. Taxonomy (NCBI): domain Eukaryota; kingdom Metazoa; phylum Chordata; class Amphibia; order Caudata; family Salamandridae; genus Triturus; species Triturus cristatus. The sequence goes on along the minus strand of NC_140587.1, from coordinate 342,208,787 downwards.
CAATTTACCAGTGCATGGAGAGACCAAAACACCAGCGGTTCTTATTAAATATATTGATATTCTGCTCAGTCAAATTTACACAATGTAGGATGCAGGGTAAAACATTAATTGCTGGTCTACGTTGCGTTAGCATTTTAGAAATCTGAACATAGATTGTAATATCTGCACAAAAAATACTAAAGTAATTGGAAAATATAAGAGCATCAAAGTTATGTGAAAAAAATTCCATGGGTGTCTGTCTATATTTTTTACATGATTGTTAGTGAGCAGGAAGAAATACCCTCCTACACAAAAACAATCCTTAGAGGCATGTTTATCTTTCTATGTGTGGTGCAGAATTCATGAAATAAAGATAATTCTCCTTGTTATTCCTTTTTTGGCTAGGTGCACAATGTTGGTGCTAAATCAGGTTTTCATGTCTTGTAAATCTGGATTTGTGTCAAAAAACATGGGTGGGTGAATTTGAACACCCGTTCCCTTCTCATGCAATACCCACCCAATGCAAAGCAATGCAAGACAGTGCTATGCTGCATTGTATTACTGTGCATCTACTAAGCCATGCATGCCTTACAAAGTGACACAACCCCAGTGCAAAACCATAGTAGATCTAATCCCTAGTGACTAAGACAGGTATCATCATCTTGGGCTATATGGATTAAAATGAATAAACATGGGTGTTTGCATACAGACACACTTGCAGCACTAATAAAAGTATAACTTGATGGTACAAAAAGTAAAGCAGACTATTACACATGCTTGTTAAATGTTTTATATATACACAAATTGCTTCTGGTATTTTACCCAGTCATTAAACACTGTTTGTGGCCTTTTATATATATTTGTTCATATTAACATAGCATAGAAACTTAGAACTCTGGTCTGGAGTTGTACAAGTGAACCAATGTATTTTAAAATTATTTGACTGAATAATGATGCATTAATTAAATATCTATTTTGATGTTCCTTTACAAGGTTGAAGGGGTCTCCAAACGATGCAATGTCAGTGGCTCCTTAAGGAGGAGGACCACCTTGAAAGCAAATGCTGTACCATACGATACAAATACGATATATACCTATTTTTCTTTTGATGACATGAAATGCACAATATTTACACACATTACAAATACAACAATAGCATTTTGAGAAGTCTTTTTTTATAAACAAAATTAAACTTATCTACAGGACCTGCCACTTCAATTCCAAAATGGTAATGGAGGTGCCCCTTCCATGACACATCGGCCCTCCCATGCTGCTGGATGGTATGTTGTGTGTGCCTCATTCCAGGGAGGTGCCTGGTAACCTTCTAACAGCATTTTCTATGGTTATGCAGATGATAACAATGTCCCAACCTCCCGTCTACAGCAGTCATTTTTTGCTGATAGTGCATACCAGCCACAACAAGGTCCTAACCTCACTCTCCTCAAAGTTACCTTTCCTCCTCTTGCTTAACAAATTAACGCTAACAACTAAACCCCAACAAAACTAAAGGCACTATGTACAAAGCCTTTTTGCAACAACAAACAGCTCCATTTACAGAATCAGGTCATTTGTGAATGCACAAATGTGTTCTATTATGTATGAAACCCAATTTGTGATTCAGTCACACATTACCGAACCACAATTTGGGTTTATGAACAAATATAGAATCAGTATGTAGAATGGGTGGGTTTAACATGCCCCTTTCAAATACTGAATCAGATTGGAATGTATTAATATTTTGTGACTGAAATCAAATTCCAAAACTGTAATATATTACCACTTTCTCAAAGGAGGTGGTAAGCCATTTGTGAAGAGGAATAGGTCCCAAGAGGACTTTCTTCCCTTTCTCAATGTCGAAAAAACATTTCTTAAGCGTAGGCAGTGGTCCATGGACCACTACTGATTCTAAAAAATGTCTTTAACTCTTCCTTTAAAAATAGTAGATTGCATTTAAAAAATGCTTTATTTAAAACAATCACAGACTAAGGGCCTCGTCACGGCTGTGCCGGTCCATTGGACCGCTGCAGTTGTGGTGGTGGTCTGTTAACCACCAGACTAGTGCTCCACCCACCATATTCTGACTATGGCAGTCGGACATCCACAGAACCACTGCTGCAGTCAGGGTCCCGCAAGCCCTGTCCGTCTTGCAGCAGTGTGAGGCTGGTAATATGCTGGTGTACCACAGCGGCACCACCAAGCATATTACTAGTTTTCTCACCACCATAGTTTTCATGGTGGTGAGCTTGCCATGAACTGTGTGGCAATGAGGAAACAAAGGGGGCCCTACAGGGCCCCCTGTTGACTCTGTGCCATGGGGTGCATGCAGGGGGCACATGTTGTGTCCCCCTGTATGCATGCACCCCAGTTCCTGCAGCGCATGGACTATTCAGTCCATGCCCTCCAGGAACTGCCTTTTATCCTCCCATTGCATTGCCTAATTCAAAGGCACTGCTGTGGGACTACCATAGAACTGCCCACCAGAGACATTAATAACCGTACTCTGGCGGGTGTCCGGTTTTGGCTTTGGCAGTCTCGGAGCGGGACAGCGGCTTGACGGCCCTGCTCCAAGACCACCACTGTCAAAATAAGGCCCTAAGTATTCTGCTGACATCAGCAGGCCACCATCCTTGTGATGGCTACGATTCCTTTTGGATCGCAATTTGTGAACTACCTCCTTAATATTCATGCGGTAGATCAAACTGGGACCAACTATGGATCAAGTCATTGAAGACTGACCTATTAGCACATAGGTAGGTTTGCAAAAAACAGAACGGATTCATTAAAAGTTGGTGCACAATTTGCAATTATGTCTACCAAATCCATTCTTTGTACATATGGCCCATACTACTCTGTATATTATTTAAACAATTAACAAGCAAACAAAAACTAAAAACAATTACTCACCCACACTATGACAAGAGTATAAGTCTCACAAAAAACAATTTACAATGACTAATCGACAGATGTACAGGCGCAACCACAACAAAACAACTCTGCAAACTACTCCAAAAAATGCAGTCGCTCTCCCCTATAACAATTTGCCTCCACACTTCCCCAAAACCAAAACCTCCAACAAAACAGTGTCAGTGTTCTTTGAGTCATTTGATTTCCATGTAGCATAATGACATTTTGCAAAGTGTTGTGTGACTTTTCTGATGCAATGCTATGCAAAACGTAGATTTGTGACAATGTGCAGTAAAAAAGAATACAGTTTCAGACAAAAGACTAGTAAAAGTCATGCAACAATAGAATATTGATTACACACATTTCTTAAAAGGCAGTTATCATAGACATATTTTAAAACAATTATGTGTATGTTTATTGATTGCATTACACATGAAAGTGATAATTAATGTCTTTATAAATATGTTAATTTCATATTGCATTTCTTTGGGGGAAATTAACAAGCCTTTATTTGTATATTGTAATATAAAAAAAAACTGCTGGAAAATGTACTTCATTAAAACAATGAATACCTTACTTTGTCATGTAAAGTACATACACATACCCCTTATTTTGCTGATCTTTGTCCTGGTTAAAAGTCGTGAAAGGTGCATTCACTAATTTTGAATTTACTTCTTATTAAAGGTCACATATGTTTTAAATAACTTATAAGATTTGTTTGTGTTCCATCAAGAATTATGTAATGCAATCCTAGGCCATGATTCTTAGTCAGTTTGTGCTGGGTTTGCATTTCTTTTGTAACAGAAACCCAACGCGAAGTGCCATATTATCATTTTCCATCTAATACAAATCTGGTTTTGCATTGGATAGATGTCCAAAATTATGCCAAGTTAGACTTTGTGCTGCTTTCCAGTGATTTACATCAGGAGGCACTTCTATGGGTAATGAATTGACTTTCATATGCATAACACCTATGGATGTAGCTAAGAATTTCAATCTGCAAGCAATCGTAGAAAGGGATTTCGACCTAACTGCTACACCTCCTAGAGTCAGGTGCAAAGATGAAATGTTTTTAATTTCTCCTAATTTTTCACACTTTTAAGGTGTTCTGAATTATACTGCAGACAGCCAAAGCATGACGTATAGGTATGTATGTAAGGGTCAAGAATACAAACATTATTACATACAGAACACAAAAATAATTGCACTACATCGCAAGGGTGTATGTGTTGTGGCCTGGCAGCCAAACGTGCATTTATGCAATGAGAGAACAAAGTTGATCTGCATCTTACTAGATATGTTGCAGTTCTAGCACAGCAACATCAGTTTCTGCACCACATATCATAACCTAACCATCAATATGGTCAACAATGTGCCTATCTCTATGCCTGCCACAGGCGGGAAAACAGATGATGGAGGAATGGGGGATGTTTATCTGTAATATGGTCAGTTGGATATCAATGAAAACCTAAATAAGACTGCTGAATTCATTATGTTTATGTTCGCTAACCTGATAACGCTGAATGTATGGTGTAACTGGTGTCATAATTCTTTCAATAAAAAGATATGATAATAATAACAATATGCCTATCTAATGGAAAATCAAAACTTGCTGCTGTGTCTGTGTATTGTAATGTACATATGGATTGTATATTACTGTAATTATCACAGTCCTACACACACTCAAATGATAAAATCTGGACAATGATCATAAAATCGTGGTCTAATAACATATATTTGCATTTTTATGTGTAGGATATTTATTTGTTTGAGGATGTGTGTCAATACTTATTGATATGTGTGTTTCTTAGAGCATACTCCTGTGCGATTATAAAAGCATTACTGCTGTCATAGTCATTACAGTAAAGTCTTTGAGCCCGATTCACAAAGACAATCTGAGACAAAAGTCTAACTTTACGACTTTTGGTATTCACAGAGGTCATTTGTGAGTCATATCTTTATGTCCACAGTCGTGCCGGAGTCTCCGCACCCGGGCCGTACTCTCCGCACTCGAGCTGTACTGTCCGGCACCAACTGTACTCTCCGGCTCAGGCTGGATGAAGTGTAATCAATGGGCCGGAATACACATTTTTACAAAAAGGAACATTAGGAACGTGTGATAAATGGTAGAGGATGTCATGAAAATCAGTTTGGGCAGGGAAAAGGGTATGACCGGACACTACATCATATCCTAGAAAGGTTTGCTCCTTTGCATCATGGTACATGCAGTGTATGATTTGCTCTACCCCCAGTGTCTATTTACAATATAGTCAACACTGAGGGGAGAGCATGTCAGTCAACACTGATGGGAGAGCATTTCAGTCAATACTGAGGGGCATGCAAATCATGGACTGCATGTACCATGATGCAAAGGAGAACACTTTTCTGGCAATATCTAAATGTGTATTTTTAAATGCTCATGAAAAATGATCTATCTGCTCTAATAAAAATATACGTTTTTTTGAAAGATTGAACTATACTGAAAACATAACTGCGATTGTTGTGTGATGTGCTCATGTCGTGGGATGCCGAGGACGAGTCTGGCCGCAGTGTTCTGGATGGTCTGGGGTGTGCGTAGCAGGGATTTGTTGATTCCAGCGTAGAGGGCATTTCCGTAGTCCAGTCTGCTTGCTATGAGTGTGTAGGTGACTGTCTTTCTGACTTTGGTGGGATCTACTTGAAGGTCTTGCGGAGGATACAGAGGGTGGTGAAGCAGGTGGAGGCGATGGCGTTGATCTGTCGTGTAATGGTGAGGGAGGAGTTGAGTATGATGCTGAGGTTCCAGGTGTGGTCCATGGGGGTTGGCAGGTGCCGAGGGTGGTGCGCCACTAGGTGATGTCCCAAGCTGAGGGGATGGGTCCAAGGACGAGGACTTCTGTCTTCTCCGAGTTGAGCTTCAGATAGCTGCTGCTCATCAAAGGTGCAATGTCTTTCATTCCTTCTTGGAAGCTGAGTCTGGTGGTTTTGGGGTTCTTCGTGAGAGAGAGGATGAGTTGGGTGTCGTTGGCGTAGGATACAATGCTGAGTCCATGCTGCTTGACGATGGCGGCGAGGGGGGCCATGTAGATGATGAAGAGCGTGGGACTGAGCGATGATCCACGTGGTACTCCACAGTTGATCTCTGTGGGTTCGTAGAGAAAGATGTCAGTCTGATCCTTTGGGTTCTGCTAGCAAGGAAGGAGCGGAGCCAGTCGAGGGTGGTTCCCTGTATTCCAGCTTCATGGAGTCTGGCTGTGAGGGTGCAGTGGGAGATGGTGTCGAAGGCTGCAGAGAGGTCAAGTAGGATGAGGGTTGCGGTGTGGCCTTGGTCGAGGAGCATGCAGATGTCATCTGTAGCAGTGAGGAGGGTGGTCTCGGTGCTGTGGTTGCTGCGGAACCCAGATTGAGAGGGGTCGAGGATGGAGTTCTCTTAAATGAAGTTTGTCAGCGGGGCTTTGACGATCTTCTCTGTGACTTTGGCTGCGAAGGTGTGGAAAATTAGTTCGTAACTGAACATTATCTGCGCCATCTTGTCTCTCCCCAGCGCAACACACAGGAGTACGCACGGCAGCCATTTTAGGCACCCTGGTCTCTCTCCCTGCTCATTGCCGATCGCCAGCGCGTCCCCCTGGCGCTGCGAGCATTCCCCCGCGCGCCGGCCACCCCCGCTCTCTCATACACGGGCCATAAACCCTCTCCTTCTGCGCGACCCTGCCATGGAACCTCCATCTCTTTGATAACCCCCTTCCTCGGCGCCCGATTGTCCGAACCGATCCCAGGCCATCACCTAGCCCTGCGGATGCAGTTTATTGCCCCTACTGTAAGGGAAACACCCCACATCAAAGGGATTACAGTAGATCAAGGCCCCCCCCACCCCCTGAGACCCGACCGGTCGCACACACCCCCGGGAATTGACAGAATGTCCAGCTGTGTGATAGCCATCTCCTACTGTGGGTGGGGTGGGGACTTCCACTATAGATATGCGTGGGAACGAGCTTGAAGTGGGGATTCTGAGGATGTTCTTTCATGTATCAAAGCGATCTCAAGAATGTGCCATGTATGATAAACCTGCAATAAAGTCATAAACCTGTGTATAAGAGGCCAGGCCTCAGAGATGCAGTTAGAGCACCTCATGACGATACCTTGCTGTCTGACCTGATGTGTTCTCCTCCAGAGAGAATAAAACCTTGTTTCCTGCCTTCCAGTCTCCGGCGCCTGCCTCTTTGTTGGTTTATCACTGAATGGTACAAAAGGCGATTACCGCCGGGCAATAATTGAAAGGTTATCGACTGCGACTGCGACTGCCGCTACCATTTAACAATTGGCGTCCCAAGCGTGGGGCTCATCAGCGACACGTGGATCCAGTGGGGGAGGTCCCGACGACAGAGTGAACGACTGCAACGATCGGGTGAGCTCCTGCCCGATAGACCCTCGTCTGGCAGCCGATCATCCGAACTTCACTGGTTCCGAGCAGACCTCTCTCGAGTGATCTACGGTCCTGACTGGGAACCATCAGGAGTGCCGCGGCAAATACGGAGAGTAGAGGACCATCGGGCACTGGAGGTGGAAGACGAGAAACTGTCCACGCGGTCCGGGTAAGGTCGTGAGACACGACAAATTGCGAAACAATTGATTGATTGATTGAAAATACTAGTATTGCTTATTGATTGTTCTCTTTGAGATGTTCGCTGTCTACAAATGGGGAGGAGTAGAAATACTCTCTCTCTCCCTTTGCAGATAGTGAAGGGTAGGTAACGCAGACTTTTGTCCCCATTGTAACCCGTCGTGCCTATTTTTATCTCCCCACTGATTGATTGTCCGAATATTGATTGTTTTGAAGGATAGTGCTCTTTGAGATATTCTCTGTTTGCAAATAACGTAGAATAGAAATATTTTGTCTAGTCTTTGCAAATAGTGAAGGGTAGGTAACGCAGACTTTTGTCCCCATTGTAACCCGTCGTGCCTATCTCTTTCTCACCATTGATTGATTGATTGTCCGAACACTTGTTGTTCGATATTGGTTCTTTGGAGGTATTCTCTGCTTACAAATAACGTGGAATAGAGATATTCTATCTAGTCTTTGCAAGCAGTGAAAAGATAGGTAGTGCTGACTTTTGTCCCCATTGTAACCCGTCATGCCTATCTTCTCCCCATTAATTGGTAGTTGGTTCTGCCCGGACCGCTTATTAGAGGTGAACCATCCAGCTCCACTGGAGGACACCCCTAATAAGGACATATTTACTAAATATGGATTAGTCGCTGTAGCTTACAGTAAGCTAGGGCATAAAATCGCTATAGAGAAACAAAAATAATCTAGTGAGACCAGTAGACCGCTGATGGGATCCTTTTGACCCTACAAACACAAGAAACGCTAGGAAATAGCCCTTTACGAGGAATATGAAACTAGGGGGGAGGAGCCAAGCTCACGGTCGAGGTAGCCACGAGGTAGCTCGGCTCCGTCGCTCTCGCTGCCTAAACCATGTCTGCCCTACTGCCCACCCCGCCTAATAAACACGACAAAAATCCTGCACCAACGGAAGCCTGCTGGTACCCACCATCGACGTCACCAAACTGGGCTAGATCGCGCACAATTGGGCTATGTCATTTTCCGGTTGCGCAGTAACATCCTCGTGCTCGTCGCCAGATTGCAAATATGTACAACACTCCAACAAAGTAGTATAATTATAACATTTTAATAACTTATAGGTATAACAGCACGCCAACAGGGTAATCACATTAAAACAAGTTTTTAAACAACTATTCACATGACAGTCCTCGCCCCTCCTTCCTCGAAGTTGCAACATTGGCCTGTTTTGGGCGGTCCTTTTGGTCGACTTTGGGCTATAAAAAGACCTGCAAAATCCATCGGCCTGTGAGGCGGCATCAGTGGCGGACGATTGTGCGAATGGGCCGGAGGCTATGGAGTCCACCACGTTGTATTGGTCTTCCCATTCTCTGCTTCGACCGGCCGCGAAGGGTGCCCTGGCAGGGGGGAAGCGACGCGGACGGGCCTCCCCCGCCTCCCCAGGTGGAGGCTCGCCAACAGAGAAGGCACCCATGCCGTTTTTTTATTCGCCGGCCAGCTGAGTTGCACCCAGCCGTTTCACTCGCCGTCCAGATGAGTAGGCACCCCTGCACTCAGCGGCCAGCTGCAGCAAGACAGCCATTCACGCCTTGCCTGCCGGACAGCCACCCAGGCGCGGGTTCCTTTCTGCACCAATATTGCCATTAACGTTTGACTCGAGAGGTGGGTCCCCGCAGCAGAGTGATCGGGGGACCCACCCCGGTGGCTGTAACGAAGAGCTGCTGCTGCTGCTGCCTCTGGACTCTGGCGGTCAGTTCTTCGGATCCAGGCCTGGCCCACCGTAAGACGGCCCTGGACTCGGAAGCTTGTCTGCTCGGGCGTGGGCCCCACCCTTGAAAAACACCCTCTCAACTTTGCAGATTCTGCGGGAGTCATTGACATTCGAATCCCGTGGACTTCCGGTGGGGGCAACCTCCGCTATTGCTCGATCATTCCACATTAACTTGTCTTTGCCCCGGGCGGCAGCCATCTTACGTCCCTTTTGGTGCCCTGAGAGAGACTGATTCAAGGCGTCGGCAGCGAGACCCGCCTGCTGTCCTGCCCTGAGAATGGATCATGGCATTGCTGCGAGACCGTGGTGACGCCATGCTGACGCAAGCTTCTGTTTGAATTATCAAGAGACACTGTAGCCTAGCCGCTCGGATCAGTTCCGGTGGAACCTCAACATGACCCGGTAGGACCAAAAACTGTGCTTCCCCACCCCCGAACCACGATCCATGCTGTCTGTTCTTTCCGTTGGCTCTAACGAAAGTTCTCGAACTGCCGAAAGGGATTCTGGTCTGGCAGCTAGTTAGCGGAAGGACTTAGACTGTACGCTGGACCCGCCTGACCTCGCCCCAAAATGGCGCCGATGTAGGAAGGGCCTACAACTCCCCGTGGCGTTTCAGTTTTTTTTTACATTTATGTTAACAGGATATGAATGCGATGTTTTTACACATGATGGGCGGAGGGACGGGGAGGGTACTGATCGAGCATACAAACAACCTTATTAATGCTGGCATTTCCATTTTTTTATTGTCATTTTTAATTTTTTTCATGTTAAGGTAGAGTTGCTCATGATACCCAACGCCTCGCACACCGTGGCCGGACTGTAACGGTTGTAGGCCCGTATTTGTATACTGACACTGTTTTAAATAAAAGGCTCTTCGAAGGAATTACGGAATTGGCGTCATAACTGATCATCTAGGTTGGTAGAGGTTTTTAATGATTGTTACTCCCAAGCAATAGAAGGCAGATAATGCAGACCCTTTTTCTTTTTGCTTGAATTTTGAATTAATGAAATTTGTACCCATCACGCCTATCTTTTTTCAGACTTGTTAGAAAATGGTTTACTATAGCTTAAGGTATCTGCCGAATGCGAGGTACGGTACCTTACCTTATAATATGCGACCAATTGAGAAACAAATGCACGACAAGGGAACCCGAATTTAGGAGGCGAATAAAATGGAGCATCTTGTATAGTCGAAGGGAAGGATATAGTAGGTCTGTGGTATTACCCGCCCCTGCAACAAGCCTGGTACGTGGTAAGTAGAACTTTTTCGTGTCTACGCGCGCTAACGTACTTTGAATATTGCACATCCCCCCCCTCTTTTCCCTCTCTATAGGTCACAACGAAGTTCCGACTGAAGAATGGAGTGGACATGGACCGCACCGTGCTCAATATAGAAAAAAAAAACATAGACAAACGTTGTGGGATAGTGCGCGAAGTGCAGACCACCATTGGGAACGTGAAAAACTGTATGGTATGACTGTGCGTGTGTGCTACGATTATACGGTATGAATGTGTATGCATTTCATATGCTTGGGTCGCTTGAAGAGAACGTCATCGTACGATTGAAGTGCTTGTCTATCGATCAAAGGGAGGGGAGTAAAAGGTCCGACACCCCCCCAAGATAAACTACAAAAATACTGAAAATACGCAGCGTGCATAGGAAAGAGGACAGGAAAGGAGAGGTCCCCATACTCAACGTAGCCCTGTGTCTCCGTCTTAAGTTTCTGCGCTTGATGTATGTACTGTCACGCCCTATCCGGTATTTGTGTGTACGTGATCACCGAATTTATGTCTTTCCCCCGCTTGTGTTTTCTTACATAGAACTGACCCATGCTACTCCATGTTGTGTGTGCACCAAGTAGCCTATTATCGTACACATGTCTCTCTCTCTCTCTCGTTTTGTGTCGTACGTATGCCAAATAGCCTACTTGATGCGCACGTCTCTCTCTCTCTCTCTCTCTCTCTCTCTCTCTCTCTCTCTCTCTCTCTCTCACTCACTCTCTCTCTCTCTCTCTCTCTCTCTCTCTCTCTCTCTTACTCTCTCTGCCTCCCTCGCTGAAGGCCTTCTTGCCCTCTTTCTTTTGGAATAAATTAACGACACATACCTCCTCAGTATGTGTATAATTGGCCTCAAACACGGCGGTGTTCGAACAAATTGACAGAAACAAAAACGACCGTACTGTACCACGTTACTACCTCTCCTTTCTGAAAAATGTTGAATTTAATTGGCTGAGAAAGAAAGGACAGGTAAGACGACTGATGTCTCCCAATCTGGCCCTCATCACGGGGACTATATGTCAGTGGTTTTCGTTTTTAGAGCTTTAACGACACCATCTCCACCGCCCAGAATTGCCCCCGCCCAATTGTTCCGAACTAGAATGTCCAAGCACCCCGTCCTCCCAGAATCACCCCAGCTCTGTACTAGCCGTCCCAGAGTATTCCGAACAAAACAGCTGATGACTTTATTTTCTAAAGGTACATCGCCTAAGCTGATGAGGGTTACCTATTGTCTCCAGCAAGAAAAAAAATGTTCAGCTTGTGTCCCTCCCCGAAATAGATACCTGTGAACCCATGACAGTAGCACCTCGCACTTTTTTCATAAACTTAGCAGTCCTCGGAGGAAAATGTGTATTAACAGAACTTGTGTTAAGAAGAACGAGTCTCTACCGGAGGAGCCGGTTCGAATTTTTGATAGACCAGAAAGTTGACAGATGTCAGGCTTCCTGCAACTATTATAGGGCACAGGAATCGACACCTAGCAGGCCAGACGATGGACAGGAACACCCACAGAAACCTGCACCACAGCAATGATTAATAAATTAGTAACACACACCGACATAAGAGTTAATAGACATCAATCATACAGCGACCGATAAAAGCATTTCCTCAACTACTCGGTGGTTGGGAGAGAGAATGAAGTGTGTAAATGTCTTCCCTGCCAACTCTCTAAGATTTTGTTTCTTGTACTCATTCAAAGATAACCTGCGGCCATCGGAAGAGAGGGGTCGGACGTGACGCACAGCCTGGCTGCGGACCATGGAACATCTATGGCATCGACCAAGGGGGGAGCAACGAAGCAAAAAGGGCGTGAGACGAGGCACCATTATCAGCATGATAAGCGATAGAACGAAGGGCTATCTAGAGGGCCGCTGCTCGCTGACCAGCGTGCCTGAAGTCCCAACCCGTCGGGCCCGATTGATGGGCCCAGTGCTGAAAGATTCTGCTCTCCTTGGTCCGCTTTTTGATCCGATCCCACTCCACCCCCTCTTCCCTCGGCATCCCAAAGCACGCCACACCCCTTCTCTCTCTCTCTCTTTTATATGGATTTTGAATTTGACTTAACTACAGAAGAACAAAATGCGGGTACCCCGTCTCAAGGTACCTATGATAAAATGTGTTAGGGAACAGGACTGTGAATCGAGAACAACGAATGGTCACACCCTGCTACATGAAAACTTGGATTTGAGCTGGACCTTAGCTCCACCGCCGGTGCTCAACAGTGCCAACAAAAGAAGAAGAACAATAAGAGCTTACCAGTGGTGGCTCGTTATAATAGGACACTGGAAAGAAGAACTCCCTTCCCTGACTGTAACTCATGTTAAGTTGAATTCCTCTCCCAACCGCTTTTATATTGACTATCTTCCAATCGAGTTTCCATGATATTGCATCAGTCACTTCCAACTGTACACTGATAAGTTAAGAAACTCTAAACTTTGTATAATGACATTTGTATAACACCAGCCGTGCACATGACTATGCTGACTATTTTTGATCCACACGAAGTCTGGGCCTTAAGTAATATACGAAATATCCCTTGTTTTGCCAGAAACATTTTTGCTTTACGGTATCATGTTTGTGCTCAAACAAGCTTCCCTCCTCCTATCTCTGGGTCTGACATGTGGCGCAGCTGATGTAATTTTGTATGCACTACCTCCTCGCCTATCCCATCAACTACATGTAATTATGTGCAGATGTGTCAGGTTATTCCCGTCCGCCCTAAAACTCAGAACTTTGAAGCGGAACATATGAAAGCTTTATACAAGGTAGAAGCTCGCGGCATTATGGGGATAGATCCGAACTATACAAGCTGGCGAGATATGTTAAAAGGGAGGACTGTGGAAAATTAGATTGTAACTGAACATTATCTGCGCCATCTTGTCTCTCCCCAGCGCAACACACAGGAGTACGCACGGCAGCCATTTTAGGCACCCTGGTCTCTCTCCCTGCTCATTGCCGATCGCCAGCGCGTCCCCCTGGTGCTGCGAGCATTCCCCCGCGCGCCGGCCACCCCCGCTCTCTCATACACGGGCCATAAACCCTCTCCTGCTGCGCGACCCTGCCATGGAACCACATCCCACGCCTGACCGACATCCCATACATGGTCATGCATCTCTTTGATAACCCCCTTCCTCTGCGCCCGATTGTCCGAACCGATCCCAGGCCATCACCTAGCCCTGCGGATGCAGTTTATTGCCCCTACTGTAAGGGAAACACCCCACATCAAAGGGATTACAGTAGATCAAGGCCCCCCCACCCCCTGAGACCCGACCGGTCGCACACACCCCCGGGAATTGACGGAATGTCCAGCTGTGTGATAGCCATCTCCTACTGTGGGTGGGGTGGGGACTTCCACTATAGATATGCGTGGGAACGAGCTTGAAGTGGGGATTCTGAGGATGTTCTTTCATGTATCAAAGTGATCTCAAGAATGTGCCATGTATGATAAACCTGCAATAAAGTCATAAACCTGTGTATAAGAGGCCAGGCCTCAGAGATGCAGTTAGAGCACCTCATGACGATACCTTGCTGTCTGACCTGATGTGTTCTCCTCCGGAGAGAATAAAACCTTGTTTCCTGCCTTCCAGTCTCCGGCGCCTGCCTCTTTGTTGGTTTATCACTGAATGGTACAAAAGGCGATTACCGCCGGGCAACACTTGAAAGGTTATCGACTGCGACTGCCGCTACCATTTAACAAAGGGATGGAGAGAGATGGGTCGGCAGGTCTTCAGGTCCGTCGGGTCTGCAGAGGGTTTCTTGAGGAGGGGATTGACTTCTATGCATATCCAGTCATCGGGAAAAGTGCCGGATTTGAAGGTGGTGTTGATGGTGCTTTATAGCTGGAGCTCTGTGGAAGATGTGCGGAGGGTAGGGGTCCATGGGGGCTCCTGAGTGAGTGCTCTTCATGGTCGAGGTGGTATCTTTGGTGGTGACCAGGGTCCTGGGGGAGATAGTGGGCCGACCGTAGTCACAGGAGGGATGGTGTTATCTGGAGTCTGCGCGCTGAAGTTGTCATAGAGGGCATTAATTTTGCAGTGGAAGTAGGAGCGAAGCTTGTTACAGAGGTCCTGGGAGGGAGTGATGTCCGTGGCTTCATTGGTGGGTTTTGGTGAATTGCTGGATGATGTTAAAGAGTTCCTTAGAGTTGCTGGAGTTGGTGATTCCGGATGAGGTCTTCTTTGAAGATAGTCAGGTCTTCCATAGTTTTGCTGTTTCTCGATTGTTTTTTGTGATGTCTGCAGAAACGTCTGGCTTTTTGGAGGTCGGTGGTGAATCATGTGGCCTTCAGGGAGCGTTGTCTGTCAGTGGTGCAAGCTTGTCTGTCCAGTTGCTGATCCAGCGGTGTAGTTCCTTGGCTGCAGAGTTGGCATCTGTCGAGGAGGGTGGGGGGTCGCGGCAGAGGTTGGAGTTGAGGTTCTCCTTTGTTGTCCTTGTTCCAGTTCCTTTGCGGAGGGCGAGGAGTGGGTTTGAGAGCGGTGGCAGTGTTGAAAGAGGAGTGTAAGCAGTGGTGGTCGGTCCAGAGGGGCTGCGTGGTGTGGCTGAAGCAGATGTTGTTCCCACCTGCGAAGATGGGGTCGAGGGCGTGTCTTGCCTTGTGGATACGGGTGGTGATGAGCTGTTTCAGTCCGATGTTGGCGAGGTTGTCCAGGAGGGTGGTGGAGTTGGCGTCGCTGAGGATGTCGAGGTGAAAGTTCAGGTCTCCGATGAGTATGTAGTCCATGGAGATGATGGCGTGGGATGCGATGAGGTCAGCAATGGTAGTGGCGAATGAGACGCAGGGTCCGGGGGTTCTGTAGGCCGGGGTGCCATGAAGAGTGGTTCTAGGGCTGGTCTGGATCTGGAAATAGAGGTGTTTGGTGGTGGCGGAGGAGTCGCTTGTGTTGTAGGTGGTGAGTCGGAGGGAGCTCTTGTGTGCAATGGCAAGTCCTCCTCCTGGGTGGTTAGGGTGGTCCTTCCTCTGGATCTTATATCCGTCGGGGATGGCGGTGGCGATGTTGTGGGTGGAGGAGGCGTTGATCCAGGTTTCCGTGATGAAGGTAACGTCTGGCAAGAGGGTGTCAAGGAGGTCCCAGATCTCTATGGCATGTCTGTGCCAGGACCACACGTTGAAGAGGATGCACTTCAAGTATCACAATAGGGTAAACATAAGGTAAGGTAGACATTTACAAATCACCTATTGTTACAAACATTTTGGCGAGTGACAAAATACAATTGAGCAGATATGATATATAAAGATGAAGAGACACACAGAAAGATGGACTGAGAAAAGCATAGAGTGCTTTATTCTTTACTCAGATATTCCAAAAATAGAACATTATATATTTTACAGATGATAAAAACTTAACAATGAGAAAATCAAAGATGGACAGAACAATAAATGTACAAAAATTAAATGAACAAGAAGAAATTGCAAACTATCACATCAACAAAGGAAACTCTATATAGGAAATGTATTGAAAAAATATACAAAACTAGATTGCAGTTGGAATGTTAAAAGATTACATATTGAAATGGGCAGGTCGAATTTTATAACTCGCCAAGAACACCTTACTGATGTTTTCTTAGCTACCATGTGATTCACAATAGTGATTCCTACATATTCTTCCTCTGATGATCATCATGCTCCTCCCAGGGTGTTTGAAGATCAAGCAAAGGAGAACAGGGAGTCTATGATGATTCACCTGAGGAAGAAGCTGTAGAATGCATGATAGCTAAAAACATAAGAGAGTGCACTGAAGGCTGGACTGAAATCTCTGGCAAGGAACCTCTGTGATTGTAAAGCAGTGACAATATTCCTATCGAGAACACTCATCACAAAGATGAACGAGTCTAACTTGCACTCCAGTCCATGGTGGAATGATTGAAGGGAGGAATAGATTATATCTAGCTGCTTTGCTCTGTCACCACTATGAGAAGGAGAAGACTGGTAAAGGTAGTTTCCCCATCCCTCACTTTACCTCTTTCACCAGGCGTAGCTTTGTTCTCTGGACTTTTCCCTTGATGCTGACTGAAGGTTCATCATTAACATCCACAAGAGGATGCAGAGTAGATGTTGACTGGGTAGAAGTGTGTCAAGGTTTAATGGGAGACACTGCAACATTGTCATCCCTTGCCAAGATGGAAGGAGAATTGTCCAAAACATCTATAAGTTACGCCAATGGATCCTCATCCAAGGAGAGCAAGGTAATGTTGAAGGCAGCAAATACAGCATTGTTTAACTTTTCCTCAGAATATGGATCTTGAGCCACCAAAATGTAGCAATGAGAAAACTCATGTACTTACATTTTTAAAACAATTTGAAACATTATAAAGAGATTTGCAAAAGCACAAACTATGTATCACTAATTTCCGTTATTGAAAAAGGAAAGTTTATTAATCATAACATAGACCAAACTAAAAATGAGATAAATACAAGATTACGCATAGAAATACATAGGAGTATGAAACTGTATGTGCAATTGAAAAAGAGTACAGACAGAGCAATGTATGTTAGTTTTCTAACTATGATGGTATAGACGGTTAGATACTGAAAAGTTATTTTAAATCAAAGGATGCTAGACCAATGCAATGAACACATTTAAAAGTAACTTACAAATAACTCAGGTGCAATGTAATGTCAGAACACAGTAGTTTACGTTATTCACAAATATTTGCTATAAGTACAACAATGGAATAACAGAGTCAACCTTGAATAACTTGATGTTGAAAAACAGAGTAACTTTCGATAATATTGGCCTCTCATGGGTGTATTCTTCAGATATGGTCAAGCTTTGGAAAAACTGTGTTTAGCTGATAAGATTATTAAAATATGTACTAGTTCTAGGGACCTGTGTATTCATATTAGTTTTAGTAAACATAAGTAAGAGGAAATTTATTATTTAGAATACAAAACAGGAATATGTTTGCATAAAGTGTGAATTCGGTTTTGAGTAACTACTTCTACTTAATATATAGAGCTACTAGCAGACTGTGGCATCATGTATAATTCTAGGAAAATATATCAACAACAAAAGGACCACATTTTAGAACATTTTGCTTTTCAGATAGGCTCATTGGCCACCAAGGAGCAGGTATTGTTGTGAGATTACGTAGGCTCCGGGCACCAACACCTCCAGTTTACATGCTCACATTTAAAGTTGACTATCACTTTAAACAATTACTTTAAACACAAATTTGCTTGCTCGCCTGTATGGAATAATGTTCTCAGAAAATTATTTGCTTTCACTTCCACTTCTTCGTAGGCACATTATCAGTCCTTGGAACAATTTGTACAAGGACTAGGTACACTGCACAAATGTCATTGTTTGTTGTTGTTTATTTGGTGACAGCTCTGGGTGGGTTGAATCAGGAATGACAGCCGGACCAGAGCTAAGGCACATAACAAATAGCTCCAGTTGATTATATAAACGGCACCAAGCATTTGTATAAACAGAAGAGGATTTTGATGGGCTGTAGAGGTCACCACACGACGCAATTCCAGCCCAGCTGAATCCCATCATTTTCTTGAGAAGAACAGCAGCCTGTTCTACACCAAAACTGACTATCAGATGACACAGACCCACAGGCAAATAGGGAGTAAGACCGCTCTAAGGTATTCTGGCAGACCCACACACCCTATGTTTTATAGATAGGAGTAAAATTATATGTATTCATATAACCCAGTGCAAATGCACAATGGTTGAATTGTTCATTCTGTTCTCCATTCTTGCAACACTGGTAACATTGTTTTGCTTCATTCTATTAATCATTGCAGCATGCATATTTTACAAAAGAATGTAATTGTTTCGGTAAACATTTGGAAATGCCAGTGGGTGTAATTCTTACGTCTCCCCTTTGGGCATGCCTGTATTAACAATGAAAGGGTAGATATGTTTCCACAATTTCCTTGAGGAACCAGGGTTGTCATGTTCTGAGGTTGCAGACACCATCCGTTACTTTGTAAGGTTTAGAGGGCCAGGTGGCACACTATGAGCTATCCAGGAATTACATCAACATATTCTGAAGGTATGTGTGGATTCAGTCCCACATAGTTCTGATGCTTGTGTTGCCCAAATAATTTGTCTTACTGAAATAGTAGGAACCTTATGCCCGGGCACTACCAACATTCTAGGTCAGGTACTTTTTTAATGGGTCTCCTCAATAGAAGTCTTTTGTCTGCCCAAAGACCCTAGTCACCATTTAACCAGAGACTTCCGTGGCGTGTCTGCCGCCTGTAGGTTGTTAAAGCTTGAACCTTTCACAGGATCACTCCAGCAAAGGAACCCTCTCTGAATTCCACATTTTCAAATAGCTAATCCAGTACCAGTGGTCATATCACTAAACTGCAGACATGAAGTATCACAGATGTTGCAACAACATGGGCTCCCTCTAACGGAAGGCCCACAAACTGTATAAAACAGAGGTATTCAAGTTATGGGTAACATTTCCGGCAGTGAATGCCAACACAGGAAACTTTCACAAATACACTGCAGCAGCAGTGCCAAATAATTATAGACCATATCAAGATTTAGAAATAGCACTTGCAAGGAACACACAAACTGGTTCCAAGGCTTCCTTCCACATCCATTAGCTAATGTCAGACTCAGTCCCCTCAGCTACAATGGGGTAACATAGCCAGTCTTAGCTGGCTACACACCACATCCTCAAGTAGCAACACTCACAGCAGCAGATCTACGTATACTTTACAATGGTCTAGTGAGATTATACAGGCATATGACACAGTTCTTTATGTGAACAATAACAACAAATCCAGGGAGGACTGCTTAGCTGCACAAATGTGTTAAGCAATGCCAGCAATTCATCCAGTCATAAGTAATTGAATTATGGGCAAGGTTCCCACGAGACAGGAGGAACTTCCTTTCTGGATTGCACAAAAAACAAATCAGCTTGAAGCAGTATTTCCCCATATAGGATCTCAAGATAAACATATAATTTTCACAATGTGCCAACATTTTGGCATGGTACCCCTGTAGAAGAGTGTGCCGCATTGGGCACAGTGTTTGTCACAATAAATTCCATCCCACATGGTACACCATCCATAGCTGTTTTTCCAGACATGCTTAAACAGATTTAGAATGAATATGGGGCAGACCCTACCCTGGACTTGGGGATGAAACTTACTTGCAACTTTGCCACTGTATCCTCAATTGTTTTCAGTAATATTAAGGGGGAAGCAGCAGCTTTGGCAGTACGCCAACATCTCGCACAAATATCATTGCTGATCAGGAGAGTGAACTACGAAAAATTATTGCTGACACATATAAAGCGATAGGTTGAGTTAATTTGGGAGCCAGACCTAACAAACCAGAACTTAAGGGGAAATCTGTGAATGATAATTCAAAACAGGCACCAGAGTCTTGTAAAAAATGGGGAGAAAATAAGAAAAATAAAGATAATGCCCAAACGTTCAGTCCACTGAAACAGGAGGAACCATACAACAGTATCATGATGAGGAAGACATTTTAGAAATGCATTTAAAGAATACTGTTGTAAATGGTACAAGAACATTAAAAATATTTTTTTTAAATGATAAACATAGATTTTTATCAAGAGAAATCTGATTTACTTTGATAAAAAAACAAAAAGATTTTACTAGTCTGAATATACACATCCTAGAACTTGGACTATATATTATTTGAGCATCACTGAAAAAAATGTATTTGCACATTTATTGACAACATAGTCTAGTAAATACCTGAATAAATACCAATAAAATATTGTGCAAAAGCATACCTTTCAATTATATTCGGTAAATTATATTTATTTTAATGTACACTATGGAAACTGACAATTACTACAAATATCTGTCCGTTGGTAACTCTGAAAGAAGAAAAAAACCATTTGCTATGCTTTACACTTAGGGGTCGATTCTGATGTCGTTTGGAAGGGCTCTGAATCGGTTTTCGAGTTTTCCGAATTCGGTCTGGAACCCTTGTTTCCGACAGAATCGTACACACTTCCCAACAACCAATTATGATGCCTGGAAACCATTAGGGTTGTCTGACTAGGTTCCAAAAGACATTCGGACAGGTCACGTCTTTTGGAGACAAATCGTACAGCTCTATGGACTCAGTTTCCGAGAGAGTGAGTACGATGACCGATTCGGACAACCGTTCTAATTCGGTTTCTCCAGAACAAACCGGCTGCCGGAATCTGTCTTTGGGGGCCCATAGCAGGGCCCCTTTCATCCGGGGCCTTCCGATTTGTGCCTATGGGGGTACCCAAGGGACCCTCCTTTCCAACCATGCACAGTGTGGCAGGCACCGTGGGGTGGCCGCCACAGGGTGCAAAGTTTTCCCCAGCCACCCCTTCTTTAAATGGGAGCCTGTGTGTGGTACTTTAAAATGTGGGACCGCGTAGTAGGCAGGGCCCTACCCCTGCCTATCCCGGTATCAGCGAACCGCGAATGGCCAATGCAGTATGTACAAGTGCTTTGTATAACGTTTTATCGACTAATGCAATTTGTATACGATATTTTACATTGACTTCGTGGGTTCCATCTTGGAGCGGTGGCCATCTTATGGTTGCCCTCACATAGGCTACACATTACAAACAATCACAGGTCACTAGAACACATGTGCTTTCTGTTTGACTTCTCTGCGACCTGTGCAGCTTGGCTCCGCTGCCCCAGGTCAGTCCAGTCCCACGAGCTCCCCGTCCTATGGCCACCTGTGATTAGCATCAAGGTTCGACACACCATAAAGCCTTTTCATCCCACACAAGCCTCCGGCTAATCTCTTTCACACCTGACTCTTCCTGCTTTATGGCTTGTTTTACAAACAGGAGATGCCCGTGTTTATTGGGGTCTGTTGATATCTGATGTGGGATCTGAGCCTCGCTGGGTAAATAATTGTGGGCTGGCTAAACTGGAATGTGGGATGGTCATCATGACCCTGCCTTTTTGTTTGTAATGAATACATGTGAATGACCATATCATAAAACGAGGAATGTGTGCCTGAAGCATGATATTTTGTATATAAGGAGAAGGCCGTTTCTGTAATTTTAAGCAGTCTCCTGAGAACATACATTGTGTTGTACTTCTCGGATACCTGTAATTGGTCTGCAGCCAATAAATCGATCTTTGACTTCACCCAGAAGACTCTGGGTTTCTGTAGGTCTGAAACAGGAAGAACCCGAAGTCTTAGGGTGTGTTCCCCTGCACCGCTGGGTTTTAAAAACCCAGTACTTCAGTTGGCGCCCAACATGGGGCGATTTCAGCGGTACCGGTCCAAGCCAGAGGTTCGTGAGGAGCTTCGTGTGGAAATTCCGGAGGAAGGCCGCCACTTCATCGACCCCTGCATGTCGACGTGGTCCGAAAGTCTTTTCTGCGAGGTTCTCCGCGTCCCGACGGCTACGAAGGACTGCTGCCCTGATTAATCGCCCTGTTTTGGACCCTTGACGATTTTGGTAGAGAGGAACAATCGAGAGAGTCTTCTGGTGACGCCATCGATCATCGATATTCAGTTAAGTATAAGTGGAGCATCTCCCAGTTTGTTTGGTATCCTTCGGGAATTTGGTATCCTTCGGGATCGCTTTGATTTGGAACTTGCAAGTGCTAAAGCCAGAGGACTCGTGTATTCACGAGACTATCGTATTCGATAATCCTTTGAAGTTTGAAACTAGACTAGTGAGCGAAGATGCCTGGTTCTAGTGTTTTTGTAAGATTGTTTTGTTTGGGTTGTAGAAGGGATTCCCAATTAGAGGATTCATGTCCGGTTCCTCCAATTGGAACTCCAACTTATGAACTTTATGTAAAACATGGCGTGGGCCCCATTGCATATAATGAAGTATGGATCCAATACACCAGAAAGGACGGTGTTTTAAAATGGCCCCAAAATGGTAGTTTCGATACAGATATCTTAGATAATTTGGAAGTTAAATTGTTTAAAAAGAAGAAATCCCGGCCGGCGATGTTTGATTCTTTCCGCCTATGGCGAAAGGAAGCCAAACAGAAGGAAATTAAGCTAGCGAAAAGGAATAAGAGAGAAAAAGGTATGTCAATGATGCAAGCAGCTGTGCAATTTAAAGATAATGAGGAGGAACAAATGAATGAGCAGTTACATAGACAGCGCAAACTAGGGATCGATAAATGTTACCCTGTTTTGTCACCCCTTGTACAAGATGAGACAAAAGAGAAAGAAAAGGATTCCCTAATGTCCCATTTGCTAAGTTCGCCACCCCCGTATGCGCGTAATGCCACAGCGCCTCCACAGCTCGTAAATGTGCAGCCTCCAGTTAATGTGCCGCAAGCCTTCCCACAGCCGCCAGCTCCTCCTCAGCTGGCTCCTATCCCTACAGTGCAGCCCTCCTAAGGGCCGCCAGTTTTGTTACCTGTCGCCCCTGCGCTTCCTGCGACTTTGCCTAGTACGTCAGCTGCCTCCCCTGGCGCTTTTCCTTACACTACCCAGGTACCTGTATCTGCATCCGCTTTTCTTCCCTCTGTCTTTCCCCACGTTTTCGCCTCCACTTCTCCTTCAGCACGACAATGACTAGCTAATGTAGTTACTAGTTTAATGTCGCCTCTCTTTGGGTCATCTAGTATGACCCCTGGTTTACAACGTAAGCAGTTACGTAGTCAGCTGCCTAATCCTGAAGAGAAAGAGGTATTAGATCATATGGCGCGCTGCTGGATTGTTTTCCCTACACTCTATGAGGTGGAATCAATTGTTAACGTTTTTCACCAATGGGATGCCCCAAAACAGAGGTATGTGTTTGACAAAATGTGTGAATTCCTCTGTGAGGAATTGGAGGATCATGGTTCAAACACAATCCCGCAGGAGTTGTGTCGAGTGCGATTTGATTTTGGAACAGGTACAATTGTGGGTCCCGATGTAGATAAAGCAGTTGCGACTTTACTGTCCTTCAGGAATGGCGATTGTCAACAATCATTGTTCGAACAGGAATTCCCTGTGAGGAAGAAGGTAAAAGCGCGCCAATATCCGATGCGTGAGGTTCCCCCAGTTTGGAGACCTGCTGATCCAAATGCTGTTCCACCTGTCTTAGCACATTTTCAGCGTGTTTGGGTACATGTCCCATGGAAGCGTTCTGAGGTGTTAGCGCTTAAACAGACATTGCCTGACCCCCGTAAAAACCCTGCAGGATATTATAAGGAGTTATCACAGACTGCAGACTCATGTGTCATGAATCTAGCTGATATAGATATGTTGTTTGGGAATGTTGTTCCACAGCCTTCATGGGGATCCATTCGTAATGTAGATCACGCTGCAGAATTGGGTAACACATGGGCTAATATCATTGCTGCAGACACTAGACAAGTTGGTGGTGCGAAGCCTGACCCTTTGGTAGCAGAACTCCCGGGTAGAATTATTACGTACATGAAGACTTTAATGCCCGCGATGCGCGTGAATTGGGATAAACTATCCGCATGCAAGCAGAAGAAAGATGAGACAGTGTCCGATTTCTTTACAAGGTTTGAAGAAACGTTTATCGACCACAGTGGTCAAGACATGAGTACTGAAGGTGGCCAACGGTTATTTGTTGAGAAATTTGTGCAGAATCTACTTCCCGAGTTGTGTAAGAAATTAAAAGATTCAGAGAGTTCTTGGGCTGTTTCCTCTTCAGCGCAAATACTGGCTACTGCACAGTATTACGAAAATAGAGATAAAGACGAGAAGGATAGAACAGACAAGAAAATGAAAGAATTGAAAACGAAGGTCCTTTTACAGCAGGCTTATCCGCCACGTGGAGGACAGAATAATTACAGGCAAACCCAAGGTATCTATCAGCAACCCCAACAGTTTCAGAATAACCAGCAAATGAATGGGTATTATCAACCACGTATCCCTGTAGGTCCCAATCAATGTTCATATTGCAGAGAGGAAGGTCATTTTAAGTATAGTTGTCCTAAATTGTTGCAGCGTACTAATAATGTATATGGCGCAAGAGGTAGAGGTGGTCAGCAAGCTCCTAGAGGCAGAGGGCGTGGAAATGTTCCCCAGAACGCACGTCCTCTTCCGCCTCAAAAATAAAATACGATAAATAGCTTTGATCAGCAAGCCAACGCGACTGGTAATACAGCTCAGTACTATAATAATGATTATTATGCAGAAGACGACAACGTGGAAGGTAATGATTACTAGGACAGCCATAGACAGAGAGAGGGAGTTGTTTCAGTACCAGTGCATCAGAGTGGACCGTATGTTAAGGTGACTACAGCGGGTGTAACAGAGCCCTTTCTGCTGATACTGGTGCTGCAAAGAGTTCAATTATGCATTCAAAACTCCCTGGCGCGCCTTTGTCTGGCGAAATGAATGTTTCAGTAGGTTTTTCT
Source organism: Triturus cristatus (assembly GCF_964204655.1). Classification (NCBI taxonomy): domain Eukaryota; kingdom Metazoa; phylum Chordata; class Amphibia; order Caudata; family Salamandridae; genus Triturus; species Triturus cristatus. The sequence continues at coordinate 342,184,001 of NC_140587.1, read as the reverse complement.
GGCGCCCCAGTTAGGAACCCGATTTCTAGTCCTATGCCACTTTCTGTTGGACCTTGTGAGCTAAAAGCACCCCTCATGCTAACGACAGGTTGTGGTAAAAATCTGTTAGGGTTGGATTTGTTAAAAAGATTGCATGCAACGCTATATTGTTCCCCTTCAGGGGTACAACTTACATTGGGTAAGGAAGTGATTTCCCCAATATATTTGTCAAAGAATGCATTGCCGCCTGAATTGTCATCCCTTCCGGATGTCCTTTGGGCTACTGGTCCCAATGATGTGGGTCTCTTGGAAATACCGCCATATGTAGTCACTTTAAAAGCCAATGTCAGATTGCCACGCATTCCCCAGTACAAGATCTCCAATGAAGGTCAGAAAGCGTTGTTAGCAATTGTCAGTGATTTGATTAAAAAGGGTGTAATTGAAGAAACAAGAGGCAACGTTTGCAACAGTCCTGTTTTACCTGTTTTAAAACGAACGGACCCTTCACAGCCACCTGTTTACAGATTTGTGATTGATCTTAGAGAGGTAAATAAGATTGTTGTGCCACAGTTTCCAGTCGTCCCTGATATAACTGCCTTGTTAACTATGATTCCAGCCTCCGCTGCATGGTTCTCAGTGATCGATTTAAAGAATACTTTCTTTAGCATCCCAATTGCAGAGGAGAGTAGGGACATTTTTGGCTTCAGTTTAGGAGGTCGAAGCTTCCGCTTTAAACGCGCTCCCCAGGGCTAATGTGAAAGTCCATCAATATACAGTCAGGCTTTAAAAGCGCAGCTTGATGCACTTGTTTTACCTAGTGGTGCTACCCTCATTCAGTATGTTGACGATTTACCAATCGCCGCGGATACTGAAAGGATTTGTAAAGAAGCTACATTGTCATTGTTGCGTCATTTGTCTGCCTCTCATCATAAAGTGTCTCTCTCCAAACTGCAATATTGTCGACAAGAAGTGACCTACTTAGGTCATCTCTTATCGAAGGAGGGAAGGAAACTGACCCCAGAAAGAATAAAAGCCATTGCACAATTGAGTGTGCCAAGAACACAGAGAGAAGTGCGTGCTTTCTTGGGCATTACTTCATACTGTAGGCACTGGATACCAAATTTTTCTTTGCTGGCAAAACCTTTGTTAGCATTAACCTGTAAAAATACACCGAATCCTGTCCCATGGTCTGGGGAGTGTCAGAAAAGCTTTTTGGAATTGCGTAACGCATTATGTTCAGCTCCTGTGTTGGGTACACCCGAATATAGTAAGCCTTTTACATTGTATGTTCATGAAACGGACGGTTGCGCATTATCAGTGTTAACACAGCCTTTTGGCGACAGACCGCGTCCATGCGCATATTTTTCGTCAACCTTGGACCCGGTAGCGAGGGCATTGCCAAGTTGTTTGAGAGCTACAGCCGCAGCAGCTATGTCTATTCGACAGTCTGCTGGATTGGTAATGGATAACACATTGATTGTAATGGTTCCACATGCTGTGGACACATTGTTAAACCGGACCAAGACACAGCACTTAACTAGTGCGCGATTGTCAGGGTATGAATTGACACTATTAGCAAACCATATACACATAAAAAGATGCAACACGTTGAATCCAGCTACATTATTGCAGATTCCAGCAGACCTAGATGAGATTGAGCAACATGATTGTCTGTTCAGAACAGAAGAAGAGACAAAAGGGAGAGTGGATCTTAAAGATACTCCCCTGACTGAGTGTGATGGTACCTTATGGGTGGATGATTTGTGCTTTAAGCTTCCGAATGGTGATACGACTGCTGCATATGCTATCACGACTTTGCACATGATTGTTGAAACTGCACGTGTGCCACATAATTCGGCTCAAGCAGCAGAATTAATTGCCCTTACAAGAGCATGCGTGTTCTCTGAAGGAATGAAAGTGAACATATATACTGACAGCCAGTACGCCTTTTCCGTGGCCCATAGTTTTGGGCGCCTATGGAAAGAACGTGGGTTCCTGACTTCGCATGGAGCTAAAATTCAGAATGGCAAGTTGGTGAATGATCTCCTTGAGTCACTGACCCTACCGTTGCAAGTTGCGATTCTGAAATGCAGTGCGCACAAGAAAATCACTGATGATGTTGGTCGTGGTAATGCATTTGCTGATGAAATCGCGAAAGAAACAGCAAAAGATGTGAAGACTCGAATGTATGTTGCAGGCCCTGCAAGATGGGTTGGTGATGTTGGAATGTGTGAAGACACGATAGAGAGTGTGAAGTCCCTTCAAGCTGAAGCCACAGAGAAAGAGTTGAGCAAGTGGAGAGAAAGTACGGGTAAATTGGATGAGAATGGTTGTTGGGTTGATTTGTCAGAACATCGGCGATGGTTGCTACCTGATGCATATGTGCTTCCAGTGGTTACTATGGCACATGGAATGGCACATATCAGTGTGAAAGGAATCTGTAAGTTGTTGGCTCCAGTATGGCAGAACACTGGAATTCCCAAGTGTGCAGAGAATGTGGTCAAAAATTGTATGGTATGTTTGAAATACAACCCTGGTAGGGGTACCCCGACTCCAGCTGGTCATTTTGCGCCTCCATCATATCCATTTGAGGTTTTGCAGCTAGATTTTATCCACATGGAAAGGTGCAACAACTTGAAATATGTACTGGTTGTTGTTTGCGCTTTTTCAAAATGGATAGAAGCATATCCCCTAAAAGACAACACTGCTTTATCCACAGCCAAAGCCCTTGTGAAATAATTTTTCCCTAGGTTTGGAATGCCAAGAATGGTGTGGAGTGATAATGGGAGTGAATTTGTGGGTCGAGTGATGAAGAATGTATGTGAGGGGTTAGGGATAAAGCAAAAATTCCACGCTGCAAATCACCCCCAATCAGCTGGATTAGTAGAGTGCTACAACGGCACTCTGAAGCTAAAACTGGCCAAAATCCAGGCGAGCTCCGGTCTTAAATGGCCTGACGCTCTGCCTTTAGCACTCCTATCCACCAGAATGACTGTGCATTCACGAGTGGGACTTAGCCCATATGAGATCATTTTTGGCCGCCCGGCCAATGTATGGGGTGTGCCAAGACCGACAAAATTCAGCGAAATCGAACATCCAGTACTGCTTGACTACCTGTATGAATTGACGTCTAAATTGCATGTTTTACACCAACAGGTGCATGATACTCTGCCCCAGGCCTCTGAAGCTCCCGGACACCCTATCGACCCTGGCACGTGGGTTCTCGTGAAAAACTTTCAGCGAAAGAACAACGATGAGCCCCGTTGGATTGGCCCTCACCTCGTACTTCCATCGACAAGATCAGCGGTTCGAGTAAAAGGGAAAAAGAATTGGATTCACGGCGCCCACTGCAAACGGATCCCTTTGCCCCTACCATATGACCAGTGGGTCCAGGAGGGTATCGCTGATTCTGAAACAGACACTGTACCCCGTTTTGTACCATTTAGTGATGCACGCGTAAGAGGCACAACTTCAGAACAAGAAAGTGACGATATTTTGCAAGAAGCTGTGCCACCGTCAATTCGATTGAACACCACAGAGCCTGAACTCTTGTTCCAAGACCAGACAGTACCTGGCAGAAACCAATATAACTTGCGACCAAGGCCTATGGACAAATAAAGATTCCCTTCCCTTACTATTTTTTGATATTATAGCTCTCCCATCTGAAGAACTTTTTGATTTTGATTTTTCGAACCACCATCCGGGTTCAGCCGCAGGGTCGCGGTGCCAAGACTTTGGGGTACAGGCCAAAGACGTTAGGTCAACGGTTCTGGTTGGTCTAGGGTGTTCCCTGGACTGACAGGCGTACTCCTTAGCAGAAGATACTCACCCGCCGCGAGCGGCACGATTAGAGGATGGAGTTCTTCAAGATGGAGAGACCCGCTGAGGAAATGAACTTTAAAACGAAAATATGTAGAATAATGAAGAGCAAACGTTTTGTATTATTATGTCTGTTTGTATTATTTAGTATGATGGTGTTTACTGTAGGTTATGTATTCTTCTCCTCTCAAGTGCCATTTGCCCCCACTGTACAGCCTATACCTCCTCCTACTGCCCCTTGCACTCTTTTCACCCTCTGCCTGAACACGAACAAGCTAGACGTTCCGAGTTTGTAAACAATTCATTCATTCAACTCCTGCACCAGCACCAACTAGTCATGAATACAACCAATTGCTGGGTGTGTGGTTTAATGCCACACACCATTAACAAGGGTATTCCTTATCTAGTGCTGCCGTTTAGCTATAATGGATCGTCATGGGCATTCCAGACCATGTTTCTTTTTGCATTAGATGCCTACTCCCCGCGACAACCGCGTTCCATCAGACCTAGCACAAACAATAAAGCCTTAATGAAAGGAGTTGCCGATATGAGCAGAGATATCGACGCATACTCATCTATTCCCAAGGATGAATTGCGAGCTTATGTAGGGTGGAACGCGACGGGGTATAGCATTAGTCTGGGTGAAAGGCAGCGGAAAATTTCATCCCCAATTTGGGTCGTACCCCACAGAGGTCGGTTCTGTTTACAAGGTAATGGTCAGAATCCAAGAGCTCAACTGGGTAAAAGTGAGTGTACTGAAACGTACACTTTTCCATCACAGTTTTCCCCTGCGTTTTTGGCTGCCAAGGGTACATATTTTGTCTGCAATGACCGGGCATATACATGGTTGCCCCCTGATTTCTCGGGCACATGTTATATTGCAAATTTGCTACCGCCGACATTTACTGCTGCCTCTGATTATCACAAGACCAGAGTTGTGAGAGGCGTGATTAGTAAGGAGGATACTGCCGGTCAGGAAGCAGGAGACTTCTTTTTGGGTTTCCTGCTGTTTTGGGGACCGATGGTCAATAGTAGGATCCTGAGACAACTGACTCGTGTGGTTGAATCCACTGTTAATGTTACGGCTGGTGCCCTTGGTAATTTGACAGCTGAGCTCCAAGCGGATCGCCTCATGACTTTGCAGAACCGTATGGTTCTAGACGTCATACTTGCAGACCGCGGTGGGGTATGTAAGGTCATCCAATCTAGCTGTTGCATTTTCATACCAGATAACGCTCCAACAGTTTATCAAGCCATCTCCAAACTGCATAAAATATCTGAATCTATTCACGTGGATAAAGGAGATTGGTCACTGGTGGGGTGGTTCTGGGAACTGATATCTGCCTGGGGTTGGAAGATTCTGATGGTCATTGGAATGATCTTAGCCATTATTTTCCTATTCTGTCTGTGTATACAGTGTGCTCCTGCGATATGTGGCCTCTGTGCTACATTATGTGTAAGGAAACCTGTATCGAGGGATGACCTAAGTAATAGGATGATGCTACAGCAACATCTCCATGACTTCATGAATATAGACCTGGACTCGGATTGAAATGAGTATAGTTATTGCCTATGTAAGGGCAAAAGGAGGGTCTGTGGTACTTTAAAATTTGGGACCGCGTAGGAGGCAGGGCCCTACCCCTGTCTATCCCGGTATCAGCGAACCGCGAATGGCCAATGCAGTATGTACAAGTGCTTTGTATAACGTTTTATCGATTAATGCACTTTGTATACGATATTTTACATTGACTTCGTGGGTTCCATCTTGGAGCGGTGGCCATCTTATGGTTGCCCTCACATAGGCTACACATTACAAACAAGCACAGGTCACTAGAACACATGTGCTTTCTGTTTGACTTCTCTGTGACCTATGCAGCTTGGCTCCGCTGCCCCAGGTCAGTCCAGTCCCACGAACTCCCCGTCCTACGGCCACCTGTGATTAGCATCAAGGTTCGACACACCATAAAGCCTTTTCATCCCACACAAGCCTCCGGCTAATCTCTTTCACACATGACTCTTCCTGCTTTATGGCTTGTTTTACAAACAGGAGATGCCCGTGTTTATTGGGGTCTGTTGATATCGGATGTGGGATCTGAGCCTCGCTGGGTAAATAATTGTGGGCTGGCTAAACTGGAATGTGGGATGGTCATCATGACTCTGCCTTTTCGTTTGTAATGAATACATGTGAATGACCATATCATAAAACGAGGAATGTGTGCCTGAAGCATGATATTTTGAATATAAGGAGAAGGCCGTTTCTGTAGTTTTAAGTAGTCTCCTGAGAACATATATTGTGTTGTACTTCTCGGATAACTGTAATTGGTCTGCAGCCAATAAATCGATCTTTGACTTCACCCAGAAGACTCTGTGTTTCTGTAGGTCTGAAACAGGAAGAACCCGAAGTCTTAGGGTGTGTTCCTCTGCACCGCTGGGTTTTAAAAACCCAGTACTTCATGTGTTCTTGTTTGGTACACAGGCTTCCTTTGAAGTCAATGGGAGTCCGACTGAATCGCATCCGGAGGCATCCGGATACATCCAAATCGCTCGGTCAGACTCCCCCGATCTGAGTCGTCTGGAAGGCATTGTGCAACCGATTCAGTGGGAATGCTTTAGAACAACGTCAGAATCGACCTCTCACTCTGAGGTATGGATAAGATCTCCAGATGGACACTGTGTTCTCGACTCCAGCAGCCACCTCAGGAACAATGACTGCTGCCATCTGCTTCTGCATTGGGGTCAGGTTTTCATGGATGTCTGTTACTCCCCCTGTTATTGCAGCCTTAAGATTTCTTGCCAGTTTCATCTTAGTCCTGCACTTTTAATCATGCCAACTTTTCTTGCATTGAACTACAGTCCTGTGTGTTGATGCTACTGCATTCATTTTGTCAACAATTGCACTCCACAAAAATTCCTTCTTAAATAATAGTAATTTCAAGGTGACAAGGAGATTCTTTTCTTAATTTGTCACCTCAGAAATCAAAAATTAATTTTCCTCTTCAGTAAAATCAACTTTTCTCTTCCTTCTGCCCTCCAAGTCATACTTCCTTCAATGCACAGAGCCTGATTTTGTGAGCCTTCATCTTGTCTCATCGTGTTGAAAGTTTGGAAATGGAGTATGAGATTGGCTTTGCTTTGTGTAGTGAAAAGCAATCCAAATGCCATTTGCGTGATGCAACTCTGCCTTGCAGCATGCAAGAGGCATTTGTGTCACACAAAGACAAGTTGCTTTATGTCTCGTTCCGCTTGTTCTGCTTGGGTTTTCGGATCAGATAGAACCCGCTCATCAGAGCCTCTCTAACCCAGCCAGAACGTTACCCTCTCCCTAGGGCCTATTCACAACAAGTAACCACCGATATATATATATATATATATATATACCACCTAAGGACAGGGAATTCCTACTATATATATATATATATATATATATATATATATATATATATATATATATATATATATATGTATCTAGACCTCTTATAATACAAGTGGCGGCCTCGCGATCCCAGACAGACCCAGGACTTCCTACCCAGACGGCCGCCTTAGCCTCGCGGTCCCAGACGGACCCAGGACTTCCTACCCAGACGGCAGCCTTAGCCTCGCGGTCCCAGACGGACCCAGGACTTCCTACCCAGACGGCAGCCTTAGCCTCGCGGTCCCAGACGGACCCAGGACTTCCTACCCAGACGGCAGCCTTAGCCTCGCGGTCCCAGACGGACCCAGGACTTCCTACCCAGACGGCAGCCTTAGCCTCGCGGTCCCAGACGGACCCAGGACTTCCTACCCAGACGGCAGCCTTAGCCTCGCAGTCCCAGACGGACCCAGGACTTCCTACCCAGACGGCAGCCTCAGTACAAGTTCATCCTATGATTACCATAACATACAACAGGGGAATCAGTTTTACTATTTATCAGATCACACAAGAACTGCCAGTTTGAGCACAACCTGTTCTCTGGTTCGAGGGGCTCCTCTCTCCCTTATTCAGTTACCACTTACCTGATCAGGGTTAACATCTGTTCATGTCAAGTCACAGCTGACTAGAAGAATAGGCTACCCTCTTATACAAGAACACGCAGCACATGTTGATTCACTACAAACTGGATACTTTATTATTTATTATATACGCAATCACATAACATTACTGTGTAACACATAACCTGCAAAGAAAAGTGAAAGATTAGGTTGTACACTCTAATAAGAAAGGGGTCGACATCACCTTAGTCGTGTGTAGCCTGCACTCAATGGTCATCTAGGTTCCCTTCTCGTCTGTGCCTCGGCTCGCCTGGAGGTCACACCTCCGTAGTCACAGCTCCCTTCTCCGAGTCACTGGGACCTCTTCCTCATCGGCTACTCTCTCCTCTCTGGCAATTCTGCTAGAAGAGTATCTGTCTCTCGGTTTTTCTCCGCCTTCAAGTTTGTCATCTGTCTTCCCTGGAATAAGTAGTAGCTTTACTGCTAACGGCTAGATGCCGCCTACGGACTGAAGTAAGTGTGCCACGTAACTGCCTCAGACTTTCACTAATATAGAGGTGCATTTCCTCATGGAAAATTCCGGCCCGTAACCTGCCGCCCACCAAATTCTTGTACCTCCCCGTACCAAGGACACTTTCCCAGCCGGCCGGCCTGATGTAGTGTCTTCGGCATGAAGAAAAATACAATCCTTCGATAAGGGCCGGTCTGAACCGGTTCTCTCCAAGCGAATAACACCTCATAACTAAAACATTCCCTTTAACCTAGAAGCATCTCAAGCTGCCGGAGCAGAAAGAAAGATGGAGTCTCTCCCGTTTGAGGCCTACCAGGCCTGAATTCAGCACGGCTCCATGAAATACCCTCACTACAGGGCAGGTTATCCCTAATACTAACGAATCTATCCCCTAGGATATGTGTGCAAGCCCTAATCTATGGGGAAGAACACAGGATCATGACGAAGTGCCTAGTAAATAGACTTCATTCACTACTCTAACCCTTAGGCTTGAATGGTAAGAGACTGAAGTCACCCTAATCACCCATCAACACAATAGGGCCGGGAAAATCGAGCAGTACACCGCTACAGTGACTTTGCATCATGGTTGCATTTCAGTTCCACAGTGGTGCATCATATTGAAAACACAGTGCATGTACGAGCCAAAAAGGTTGAATAACACTGTGCAACTTTCGCTGACTGAACACAGTGCAGAGTCCGTTTTTGTTAATCTGGGCATATAAATTGATGAGGAGCTTATTTACAAGCACCTTGCTCCGCCGGTTCGTCACTTTTTGTGAAACACTGATGGTGCATTTTGCTACCCCATATTTACAAGGACACGAAAAGCCACCCTGCGTGGCTCTTCCTGTCCTTGTAAATATGGCCCCTTTACAAGCAGCACTTTGGGTGAAAGGGGCGTTCCATGGGTGTTGCTGTGGGTGTTCCCCCGTAACACCCATGAAACCTGACACATTTCCAGATTTATGAGAAATCGTAAACCTGGAAATATGCTGAATGCTACGCCTCCCAAGGTTGGCGCAGGGAGGCGCAAAGAGGAGAAATGTATTTATTTTGCCTTGTTTTTCTCCTCTTTCTATGTATGCTGCATTTTGCAGCACACATAGAATGAATAAATCACCTCTGGTGATTGTTTATGTGCAGGATGGTGTCCCGTCCTGCACATAAATAATCATTAAAAAAATGCATTTCTTCTACTTCTAAGCTTGCTGCTTTAAGCAGCATACATAGTTGTTTAAAAACGCCATTTTGGATTGTTTATGTGAAGGAAGGGGCACCTTCCAGCATATAAACAATCATCCCCATGACACAGGCATCCTTGCAACATGGTCCAAGGGTTCCTTCATCGGCGCAGGGCAGCTAATTGCGCGCCAGAGAGAGAGTTGTAGATATGACGCATCCCTGTGCTTTGGAATTAACGCAGCACAGGACAGCCAAATGGGTTGCGGCAGCACGTGGATTTAATTCTTTGCAAATAAGGCCCTGATTCCCTAAGCTTATGAGGTTTTTGAAACTGGAATGTAAGACTAAATTAAATCTTTGTCTGGCAAATATTTCCGATAAGAAAAAAAGAGACCATACATTAGAGAAGGGTTGTGACATCATTTTGATCTTGTGATGTTTGCAAGGAAAAGGACCACAACAATTATTCATTCTTAATTTAATATTAGAAAATGCTAACCAACATTATAATTGATCATATTCACAGCAAGAGATCTCTGTTTCTCTATTCTTAAGTGATTACATCTCATTGAAGAACACTGCACATCATCTTGAACAATTGATTGTCAAGCATTGTAGATGGTTAAGTTGAATTGTATCTCCTTTCAGTAACTAATGACTCCAATTAATGAAATTACTGTGTACTTCTTGAGAGAGCTTTTCCAAAAGTCCAACTCAACAGCTCTCTACAAATCACTGATGCTTTGAAGAGGAGGTGCATGTTCAATAAACAAATAAGACTGAAATGCAGGGACTATTCCTGAAAATTGGTCAATTCTACATTTTCCCTTCCCATGTTCACCATGGCCCACAATACTCCATTTAATAAGTTTACACACGTAGAGCCAGTGGAGGCTCTTTTCTTGAGAGGCCCCATTGCACGAAAAATAATAAATCAGGATTAATTACAGTGGATAGACGAAAGAAAATCCACAAGTTTAAGGGAGCACTGGAATCTGGTCAAGTGAAGGACTTATGGTCTAAATTAATCATCTCCAAATAGGATTATGAGCAAGTTTTCACTACATGTTAAACATTTTAGGGCCTAATTCACATAGGTCTTTGCATCAGCAAAGCCATAGCCTCCCACTTAGCAAAATCTGAAATTGCAAGGCACAGAAGAGCTTTGCAGTTTGTAATCTGAAAAAGAATGGCTTTGTTTATAGTTTGGTGGTTTTCCTGCCTGATTTTGAGTTGTGTGTACCATCAGGCTTCAGGAGGAGGAGCCCCAACTGCTTTCAATCAGTGAAGATATTCTATTGTATTGTAATTACATTAATTTATCACTTACTACCTCTGACGAAGTGTCAAAGTGCTTTTTGGGTGAGTAACACGCTTCTCCAGAACCCAAAAAGGATTAGTGGTGAATTAGTATAGTGAAATATGAAATTAATTTGAGTGGTGGACATTTTAGTCTGGTATTTGGATTGAAAAGGATGACAGAGGGATAAAAGAGGGAAGGGTTTTTCGCATTTATATAGCGCTTGCTACCCATGATGAGGCGTTGAAGAACTTTTCGGCAGGTAGCACATTAGTCTGGAACCCAAACAGGATTTGTGAGGAATTAGTCAAGGGAAATATGAAATTAATTTGAGTGGTGGACATGTTAGTCAGTTATTTGATTTAAAAGGAACATCAGAGGGATAGAACAGGGAATGGTCAAGAAAGTTTTTTTTGTATTTCTTTGGTGTACATAGTAGTAGAAGGGGGGTTTGGATGAGTAATGGGGAGGTGGAGGAAAGAGTCAGAGGGAAGGGTTTAGAAAGGCTTGTTTGGGAGATCTAAATAGTGAAAGAGGTATGAGATGATGCAAGGAGGGATAGTGGAGGGAAGAGTCCAGAAAGGGTGCTTTTGGGGAACATAGTAGTGATATGGGGTTTGGGATGAGTGAGAGAGTGGAGGTAGAAGGTATACTGAGCATGGTATAGGGTGATAAATAGGGTAGTGCATTGAAAAGAGTAGAAGAATGAGGTTTGAGATGAGTCCGAGAGTGAGTTAGAGGATATATTGAGAGATATAGGGTGAGATATAGGGTAGTGAATTGGATATGTTGAATTAGAAGCAAAGTATTAAATATAAAGCTAGATCTGTACATGGAAGGTGTATGTGTATAAGGAAGGTAATATATGTAGTTTAAAGATATATTTAATAAACTCAGACTTTCAAGAGTTGCTGTACTTCAAGTTAATTTTTGGGTAATTCAATAGTGAAGCAATTGTAGATAAATAGTTATGATAAAAGATTTACTTATTTATGCAGCCACCTACATACTAAAAATAGAATAATGTAACTATAAATAATATGAACATTTGTTAAGCAGAACCAGCGAATATCTATGTATTTAAAACAGAAATTTTATACACGCTTATACAAAGCAATACACATATGTAGGTGCACATATATAGTCAAAATAAATGCTTTGATACAAAGGCCTATGCTGTATATTTATGTTTGAGTATGGTGGTTATGTGGGGAAGAGCCAACTCTTGAGTAGTCTTCTGAAGATATGGGGGCCGATTCACAGAACTAATCTGAGACAAAAACCTAAACTTACTACCTTTGGTATTCACAGAAGGCATTTAGTAGTAGTAAAGTTAGGATTTTGTCTTAAGTTTGACTTAAGACAGACTTAAGATAGATTTAAGACAGACTTAAGACAAACTTAAGACAAACTTAGGACAGACTTATACAGACTTAAGACAGACTTAAGACAGACTTAAGATAAAATCCTAACTTTACTACTACTAAATGCCTTCTGTGAATACCAAAAGTAGTAAGTTGAGGATTTTGTCTCAGATTACTTCTGTGAATCTGGCCCTATGTGATTATCTGTGGATCTTATGTTTTGAGGTAAAGAATTCCGTAGTTTGGCTGCTTGAACCAAGAAGAATGTGCCATCTATGTTTTCTTTCCCTGTATGGTGAGATTTTGAGGTGAGGTGCCGATATACAGCATAAGTTTATTTGTTGAATGTATTTGGTGATTTTGTTCCTGATGAATAGCGGTTATTTGGCAACCAGTAACCATTGTAGGGATTTCAAGGCAGGGAAGATGTGGGCTTGTGGCTTTGTATGTAAGAGTAGTTAGACAGTAGTTGGACAGCAGAGTTCTAAATTTGTGGTAGTATTTTCATAGTTTGTTAAAGGTGATGGTAGAGGCTATTGGCATAATTGAGTTTAGACATAACAAGAGAGATAGTAGCCTAGACCTTGTGTGGAAATCCCAGTTTGGGGAAGGTGCGTCGCAAAGTTTTTATAGTAATGGAGCTTGATCTTGCTAGTTTGTCCACTTAGGCGTTCATTGATAGCTTGGAGTTCATGGTAATTCCGAGGTTTCTTAACTTCTTTCATACTTTAGGCCGTGTTCCCAGGTCATCAGGCCAAACGGCAAGTGGGTCCTAATTTTTCTAATCGCCACATGTGAGTATTTCTGTTTTGGAAGCATTCAATTTGAAATGGCTCCATGTTATCCATTGATCCAGGGCTCTGAGACTACTGAAAATTGGTGAGTTTCCAATGTACTTGGGGCTTTCCAAGTTAAGGAGTATTTGTGTGACATCTGCATACTGATAGCATGTGAGGTGAAACTGATTGATCAGTGCCAATAATGACTTCATGTAAATGTGGAAAAGCATGGGTGAGATGATAGAGCCTTGTGGGGCTTTTGAGAAGTATGATTTAGAAGAGAAAAGGGGGTATGAATGTCATTAGTTCTGTTGTGACAGTAGGATGTGATCCAGTCTAGAGCAGTCCCCTCTATGCCATCTTCGTAGAGTCTTTGTATTAGAGTGTCATGCTCCACCTTATAAAAAGGCAGCTGAGAGGTCCAGGAGAAGTCGAGCAGTAACCCTGTTGCAGTCAACTGTGTACTTAAGGTCATCCCAGATGGCAATGAGGGCTGTTTTTGTGCATTTTCATGGAAGGAATCCTGTTTGGAAGACTGACAGTCGGAAAGTATCTTAAAAAAGTATGACATCTGGGCAAATGCTGCTCTTTCTATCAGTTTGCCCAGGAAAGGTCAATATGTAATCGGTCTGTAGTTGTCGGGGTTAAGCGTGACCCCCACAAGATAACACCCCTTCTCCTCAGTTGTCAGCTGATAGACTGGCCTGATCTTCAGGAGGGTGGTTGTGTGCTCAGTAGACCACAGGCAGGGGAAGCCCCCACGCCCCAGACACAATTTGGCACGTAATCTCTTTGGAGGGCAGAAAGATACTGTGAGACCAGAGACAGTGGAAGCCCCCCTATAGATCTATATAGATCTCTTGTTATAATCCAGGACACACTCTAGCATGTTATCTCTTTGGAGAGTCCTGCACAGAAGGGGAGGGGCGAGTCGAGTATTACTGTGAGACCAGAGGCAGAGAAAGCCCCCATAGATCCATATAGATCTCTTGTGATAACCCCAGACACACTCTGGCCTGTTATCTCTTTGTAAGGCTCTGCACAGAAGGGGGGGAAGACAGTTACTGTGAGACCAGAGGCAGGTGACGCTCTCCAGAGAGTTCCTGAGAAACCACAGGCAGGCTAAAGCACCCCTACAGAACTGTATTGATCTTTCAAAATAATAATCACTGATTCAGACAGCTATACCAGGGAAGACTACCTCGATTTAAGCAGAGACATGTCGGAAGTTACATTTAAGGTAAATTGTTCAACTGTGGTGTTGTAATTCTGTAGAATGCCTTGCTTGGGTGTATTTTAATTATGGGCTTTTTATTAGGGCAAAAACTAGACATCTTGTGATACGCGCAAAATCATGGTAATGTCAGAGCATTTAGGTCATCGAGTGTTGGCTTACTCAAGTAAGTAAAGGCACTGAGCTGGCTAAGGGGTGTGTTTCAAGTCAGACATGCGGTCATTTGCATTGTGATGTATTTAGTCTACAATTCACACTGACACCATTCTGTGTTTTGAGTTATGGTTGATGATAACGGATGAAGGAAGTTTGGCATACCCTCATAGTAAGAGCACAGGTTTAGTGAATACTGAAATAATGAGTGCCATTGACACTGGGTAGTTTTCACACTGGTAGCATTCACAAGCACATTTTTTCGAACAGTAGTATGTTGGTCAGCCTATTTCTTTAGTTTGGAACATGAATAGATGTACAGGGTATATTTAAGCTGGCAGTCTGCTTATAAACTTTGCACATAAATCTTTTCTAATGATTAACTCAACATAGAGTTCCTCCAACTCTTTCTTTTTTCCAGTAGTGTCTGATTTCTCAGCTAATGATCAATGTTTCCTACATGTTAATGATAAAGAACTGTTGTATCAGTAGCCCCTGAGGAAGGGTGGGATCACCCAAAATGCATTGGGGTCATTCAGCAAGCCCCGATTTAAAACGTTGTTGAGTAGTCAAGAATTCATTGTTGTTCTAATTAATGTGATGTAACATTGCTTTAAAGACAATGCAGTGCATTGTGTATAACCTTTTGTTTATGTGATTTAAAAAAACTTGAACATTCGTGTGTAATATTTGATTGTAATTTCAACAGTTTGGACAAAGATTTAAACTACGTGCCCCCGAGTATTGCAATTGAATTCTAGGAAACCTTCAGATTAACAATGTTTGTACGAAAATAAACCATTTACCAGGCTCAAACTTGCCTATTCAATACATGTTATTTATTTCATTTATAAAGCCCCTGAATCACCCCCAAAGGGGTATCTGTATGCTGTGGGGAACATAGCAGATGGTATAGACCAGAATATCAGCAATCAGAAGAGCTCTGTTTTATAAAGAAGATATTATGAAGATTTTCGAAGATGAATTGGGAGTTGATTCCAGTAATGGGGGGCTGTACGGACTTTCCTAAAATGGGGAGTCGCAAGCAGGGATTTTTCTCCTGATCGAAGGGATCTATTTGGCTGATATGGAATACGTTTTTCAGTTAAATAACCAGGTCCTCTACCATTCAAAACTTTTTGTACAATGCAACATATCTTAAATTTTATCTCTTGCATATCGGTAACCAATGGAGTTGTCGCAAGAGGGGGAGGAAGATTGTTCTAGCTGGTAGGTACGACGGGCAGCTGTATTTCGCACCACCTTGAGTCTATTTAGTGAAGAGTTGCTATCCGCAAACAGGGGCACATTACAATAGTCCAGACAGCTCATCACTAGTGCCTGAATGAGCGTTTTTCACATGGAGAGAGGAAGTAGAGGAAAAACTCTGAGCAAAATGCTCAAAATATGGAAAAAGGAACCAGTAGTGACCACCACCTGATATTTCATGGTACGTTTCTGGTCTATACCGACGCCCAAGCTCTTAACTACTGTCTTAGGGGTGGGGGAAATGGCCAACTCAAGGGGCCACTATTCTGGAGACCAGAGCGACAGGACATCCCTGAAGAGCATAATCTCTGTTTTCCCAGCTTTCAGCTGGAGAAAGTTCTCTGTCATTCAAGACGTGATTGCTGTCATACCTTCTGAGAAACCAGACTGGGTGTTCAGGGTGTTTCTGTCAAATGAAAGTGCACATGCACATTACTCCTAAGGTGGGCCCTAAAAAGCCCACATGGTAAGGTGGAATTTAATTAAAAAGCTCGACATGAAATTTTAGGTTTTACATGTCCTGGTTGTGAAAAATTCTTACATTTGTTTTTCACTATTGCAATGTCTACTTCTCTCACAGGATAACAATGTAGTAACCTTATCACATTTAATAATCAGTAACTCCCAAATGGGAACAGGTAAACAGTTCATGTTTGATGTCTTTGGAATTGTAATGAAAAATCAGATTTTTTGCTACAATTTTGAAAGTGTAAATTTTAGAAAGTTGGCATTTTCCTGCCTCGTATTGTATTTCATATTTAAATTTCATGTGCATTTGATTAGGTAGCATAAGATGTATGGGAACTGTGTGGGTGGTTTGTCTATGCATGTTGGGAAATGTAGTGTGCATGGGGAGGCATTCATTGTTCACAGCATGCCATTCACAGCATTTTCAGAGTCTGTTGATTTTTTTGGTTATGAGAAAGAGTTTGTTGGTGCACCTGAAGGCACTTAAGAAAATGGGAGATTACAATAGGCTGGGATTCACCAGAGTTCATCTGAACACCACTGCTAACAGGGCTGCCTCAAGCAGTTGATTGAAGAATGATGATTTAAACATTTAGCCCCGTCCATAAAAAACAGGATACTGTTGCACTGATGCTATTTTGAATGACACATTAATTACAGCTGAAGATCTAGTAAACACATTAGTTGATATTGTCACAATGGTTTGGTTTTTTGGGTAAAGGGGTTGTATTTGTAAAGATTCAGTCCGAGTTTATTTTTTGGGAGATTCACACACTGGACATATCTCTTTATGAGGATGAGATTGATTTTATTTTGGTGGTTGGCTTTAATGAGCACTTTTGGGCTGTCTTTAATGAGGTTTATTTTCTGAACTGAGTTCACCATGGGTCACAAATTCTTGGTTGGGGGCAGAACGGTATTGTAAGCACATAACAATCACATTGTATTAGGCGTAATGTTAATACAGTTTGTAGCTTCATTAGTTTCTGCAGTAAAGCTTATGTTCCATTGATTGTGCTGATGGCTTCTTTTATAATATCTTGTATTTTAGTTACCCTTGAGGAAGGGAACTATCTCAAAATGATTGGGTACATTTTAATGACACCTTGACATAAGGAGATTTGAACCCTCATGTGTTTCTGTGAAAAGCCTGTAAAGGCATTTTTGAAATCCATGTGCATATTGAATTGGATACCAAGAAAACATTAAGATTAAACGAATGCAGAAAGTTTTGATAAAAAGAAGATTAAAAAATGATAAACTGGTTGAAGACAATGGATTCATTTATTTATTTGGCTGTGCATTATTTTGGGGAACCTGAAGAGGTTCCATTTCTTCAAAATTGTCCTGCCTTAGCCATTTAGTGTTCTCAGCCTGTCTCTGGGTTACATGACTGTGTGTAGTTGGCAGTTGGTCTTTGTATATTTCTCCTAGAAAGCCACACACAATAGTGAGCTTAGGTGTGACTGGATGGGCATCACTGGCAGGATGGGAGGGTAGAGTTAGGCATAGCCCCACTTAAACCTGAATAGGCTGTTTGCTCTCTTCATATTAAGGACTGCATACCCCCTGTAGTTAGTCCAGAACCAGGGCAGGAGATTTAAGAAACCTGTACACTTCAAAGAGAAACCGCAAGAAGCTTCTCCTACTTCAAAGAAGGCACCAAGTATGAATATCGGACCTCAGACACCAACTTTTCAGTACACTCCTAGACCTGTGGATACTACAGAAGAAGGACTGCTGTGCTGCTTTACTGCCAGAAAGACTGCCACTCTGCTGCCCCTGCTACTCTGATGCTCTGCTGCCTGCTGACATGTTTGTTGTTAGGAAGATTGGAACTGCACCATTCACTGTAGTGACTCCAAGGGTCAGTCTCCTGACATTGTGTTCTAAGCTACTTGGACATAACAAGCTTCAGAGGCTACCTGCAACTGCCTAGCTGACCTGTTGCCTGGACCTGTTGCCTGGACCTGTTGCCTGGACTTGCAAATGGACCTACCTGAGTCCTGCTGGCCTATGTTGGTGTGCGTTCCTGAGCCAGAATCAGTGACCCTCAGGTCCTGGACCCTTGGTGTTGCTCAGTTGAGCTCCATTGTAGATGAGGGCTCTTCGCGACCATAAATTGGCCTGTTGGTGCCAAACGCTTGCTGCCCATGCCCATTCCCAACGTAAAGTTTCAGCAAACCAACTCTTCACACTACAGCATTGACTGCTGCACTGACCATCAATACGAAGCACCAGCCTTGACCATCCATGAGGCTGACAGGATCTTCGCACCACAGCAACGATCATCTGGTTTGCCCCGGCCAGCTCATTGCGCTACTTCAACAGACACCTGCAATGCTCACCATGCTCCGTATGGCCCCTTCCACTGTGAACTGAACTCTTGGTGTTGGATTGAGAAGGTAACTCATTCAGCAGAACTAACGTGCTCCCTGTAGTTGACCCACGGGCCATCGTGTATGGCCTGAACTTGTGACTTTCTTACAGCCTCGCGCAATCAGATAGCCGTGAGTGGCCCTTTGTACTTTTAGGTGCTATTTTCACTTACATCTTTAAAATTGCATATCTCTGGTTCTACTGATTTGAATCATGTTGTTTTGGTCTTGTTTTATTTATTAAATTTTACTCTATGTTTCTAACTTTGCGTGGGATTTTTTTGTTATCTTATTGCACTTGATTACTGTTTGAAGTCTGGCATAAATACTTTATACATTGCCTTTAAATTAATCCTGACCGCTGTTGTACCAAGCTATCAGAGGGTTGAGCACAGGTGAATTTGGGGTCTGCTTGTGTCTTCACCCTGAGAAGGACTGTGGTTGCTGCTTGAGTAGGGTCCCTACCTCAACCAGTAACCCAATTTCTTACAGAGATCTAGACTGTCTGTTCTATAGCTCCACTCCATGCAGATAGCATCCACCAGGCAAAGAAAGTGAATTATGGTGTCTCATTTGAGAAAACATCCCCATGGTGAAACACACAAAGCAGAAACACAAGAAACTAGCACAGCTCCCTTATATATGTTGGGTGACCAAGAGTATTCCAGAATAAACTATTATTATTTTTCCTTCTAATCCTTCCTTCTCTCTAAAGAAATATTCAGATTTTATTAATCTGACCATCTAAAATCTGGCAGTAAGAATAGACTTAAATACTGCCAGTAGGCCGACATACCTACACGCTTTTATAGTTTTAATTATAAACCCTGCTCAACCTATGTATCTGTGTATCATTAGCTTATTTACTTGCACAATATAGACCGCTATGATGCGAGCTCTTACCTGCGGAATTTAAAGACGAGAAGTGGCCTGAAATACTGATCCAGTCTTGAAAATGTAAATAGGCCAGTGCTCCACTTGATAGCTCAGTAAAAGCGGGCAGTCTCACCGCTGAAAACTGAAACTGTAAGAGAGTCAGTGCTTCACCGGATAGCCACAAAAGTAAAAGCGGGACAGCAGACCGCTCAGGTCTGAGTTTGGAAGTGGGGCAGTGCTCCGACCGATAGTTTCTCAAAATAAAAGTGGGACAGAGCACCGCCCCAGGACATAAAAGCAAGGAGCGGCCCGGCGTACCCTTAGCAAACTGGAGCGCTCCTATCCTGATTAAAAATTGGGCCAGTGCACCGCCTACGAGCACAAAAACTGTCCCATACAGTCAAGTACTGTCTCAAACAGCACACAACATAATTTTAAAAAAATCCTGTGTTTCAAACAGTGGTGTAATAAAACTTGAGTGGGCCCCCCTGCAAAATACAATGACCTCCCCCCCCATGCTCCAGACCCAGTCAGGATTTCTCAGGCCCACCTGTGCCCAGTGCCGGAGGGGCCCCCTTGAGCGTGGGAATCTCCACACACTACGAGGGCAGCGGGGCTATTGTTACACCACTGGTCTCAAAACAAGGGAGATGTCCCAGCTCAATAAAAACTGCTCGTGCCTTAAACCTAATAAAAGTTTTTACCTTTAAGGAGCGCACTCCTCTGTCCTACCCGGCAGGAAAAAGTTGCAAATCTAGAGGAAATCACTAATGTAGCCTTCCAGGAAAGCCTTAAAATGGACAGACATAAAAAAGAAACAGGAAATGAGGAGAAGTTAATGGGCAATATCGCTGTTAGCATTACAGAAAGTGAAAAATGCTTTGGAATGGATCAACACGTGGCAGTAATGCTGGAACAATACTCATATATGTAAGGAATGGGACGAGTAATAAGGTGAAGCGGAGGTGATGCCCTTCTTTTTATTGTTATGATTACCGTGTGAAAATGTGAAATGAAACAGTGACTCTAGATTCTCTTCAACTGGGGATGGTCACACCTGATTGAAAACATACTTATTCGCTGCTTAGTGAGGAGAGGCAATCTTAGTGTCATGTTATGAGCACAATAATCCTGGGTATGCAGAATAGTTTTGTCCTGTAACTTCGCTAGGAGAATGATTGAGGGGCTGGAGGTATGAGTGGCTGAGGTGCACAGGAGTGCAAATGATTGAGGGTTAGAAGGTGAGTATAACTGAAGGGCTGGGGAATGTGAGTGAGGGGCAGGAGGTGAGTGTGACCTAGGGAAAAAGGGTGCAAGTGATTGAGAGACAGGATAGGAGAGTAATGGGGATGTACATGACTGAGGGTCCGGACATGCGAGAGACCAAATGGCAGGAGGTACGATTGACTGATAAGCAGGAGGTAAGAGTGGCAGAGGAGCTGCAGGTGTGATTTTTTGAGGAGATGTCACTGTGGTAAAAGTGCCCAAGGGGTAGGAGGTGAGTGAGCATGAGGGGGAAGGTTTGAATGAACCCAGGTAGGTGGAACTGAAGCCTGTCAGCTCACCTTTGTCACACGTGTTAGAGAGCAAGTGGAAGAGAGAAGCACTAAAGAGATCTTTGGGAAAGGTATCCAAATAACCTCAACTCTGGCTCACTGTGTGAGTACTGTCCAACTTGGCCCCATAAGTGGCAAGTTTCTTTAAAGGCTGCTCTGCAGATTCTCACAAACCCATTGCTTAATTTGAGCCTGTGGTTTCCGGTGCTCAGCACCGGCATGTATTTCTCAACAGCAGCGTTTGTGACAGTCCACCACAAGATGGCCCTGTCTGGTGACTTTAGACATGACCACAACATCAGTTAATTATTAATTCAATATGCATTAAAAACAAAAAATCACTATTACCTGTCAAGTACCTTAGCTGAACGTGCCTTTTCCACAGGAGCCGATGCTTGATCTCCACTCCCTCACCCCGCTACTGCGAACTAAGCTCACGAGCAGCTGAGAGGGGGAAAGGGGAATTGGACAGACAAGAGAGACTGCACTGCATCTTCTTCCTGGACTGGACTCAGAGCTCTTCCTCTCGATTCCTGCAATGAGAGTAACTCAGTAACAATTCTACAATTGTCTACACTCAATGGGTAATTTAGTTATTCACACATTATACCTGTCCTGACACAGTGGCTAGCTGCTCTCGCTACTCGTTCAGTTGGATACCTTCTAAATGGTTGAGGCGTAGGCTGTAAGCTGGTTCGACTCCTGCAAAGGAATTCAAATGTAAAACCAGTTTGGCAGATTACCACTCCCCACCCACGCTAAATGTCCACCATTACCTGTCTACCTCATAGAAGGTTAATTATCTTTTCATTTACAGTTACTCGTTCTATAGCAGAAAATTTCTTCTTACAGGTTCCAGAGAGTTGCAGGTGAATGTTAGGAGGTATGTACCAAAAATAGTTTTATATATATATATATATATATATATATATATATATATATATATATATATATATATATATATATATATATATATATATATATATATATATATATATATATACACTACTGCTTCCAAATAGATCTCAATTAAAGTCTTTCTCAAACTTATTTTCTTCCTGGCTCTTCTTTCATTTCTTTTCCTGCAGAATTCTATACTCGCTGCTTGAATTACTCCTGCTACAAAACTGTGCTTGGATTGTTGACTAGCTTTGACGACATTCTCTCTCTCTCTCTACTTCTCTGGACGAGGGTTCAACTAGTCACTTCCAATTAAATTGAGTCATTAAATGTCTTTTATCGGAAAACAGTCTCCTCAAGTATTTAGCAAACAGCACTTACTTGTTGAGTTGAGTATTATTTAAGACTTGCCTCTACCACATGTAGACTGCAGTTGCTCTGCGAGAATGCGTCGAGTTCACCAGACTGGTCACTCTCTCGAAGCCTCAGAAAGCGAACCTCCACCACAAGCGGCGAGAAAAATGCAAGGTTCCCTGAACTAGGGACTGCAGATTGACTTCACTGGAAACGAGACCTTCCCCCCACTAGACATTAAGGGGAAACTCTGACTGGAAAAACTTCAATAGCTACGGAGCTCACTAGAACTCCGTCTTGTCTCAGAAAATTTGACGGTTGAAGTGCGCCGCGCTCAGGACGCGCGCGCGCACATCAAACCGGGAAAACTGCACCGCTGCCCGCGCGAGCACCCAAGGGAAAGTAGATGCCTAGCCAGCAGCCATCTTGGGAGAGGGGACAACGGACCTAAACTCTTAAGGAACGGAGGAAGACGGAGAGCGATATCACAGACACTCTTCTTCGCCTTCCCACAAAACGCCAAGCCTGACTCCTGGGTTGAATGTTTAACCTAGGGAATCTAACCCTATCTGCCTCAGTCCTGACAGTACCTCCCACCAAACCCCCCCCCTCTCCTCCATGGGCTTAGTGGGGTGAGTGCGGTGAAACTCTCGAAGCAAACGTGGGGCATGGATATTGGATTGTGGCTCCCAAGATCTCTCTTCCGGCCCAAAACCCTTCCAATCTACCAGATAGAATATTTTCCCTTCTTGAAATCTAGAATCGAGTATTCTCTTTACCTCAAATTCCTTCCTACCTTGCACCAAAACTGAGGAGGGTGAATTACTGGATCTGAACCCCTTTGGATTACGCTGGAGCAGGGAAACATGAAAAACTGGATGTATCTTCAACCTGGGAGGAAGACAGACCTTTACACTAACTGGATTTACCATGCGGTCTACCCTGAAAGGGCCCACAAACCTAGGCTGAAACTTCCGATTCCCCTTCAAGCGTAAATTTTTAGTAGAAACCCAGACCTGATCTCCCCTTTCATAGACAGGATTTGGACGTCTCTTTTTGTCTGCCTTAGCCTTAGACAGATTTCTGGTAGCTAATTGAAAAGCCTCATGTAACTTCTGTACTACCGTCTCCACTGCAGGAACTTCACTAGTTTCTTTATCTACCAGAGTGTTTGGATGTTGACCTGAATTCGAATAGAATGGAGAATAACCTGTGGAAGCATGCTCGGCATTATTATAAGCGAACTCTGCTGCCCAAATCAGATCTGGCCACTCTCCCTCCTGGTCCATCAGGAACAGGCGCAAATATTGCTCCAATTCCTGATTTACTCTTTCCGTCTGTCCCTCCGTCTCAGGATGGAAGCTGGAAGACAAGCGGGAGTCCACACCCAAACTTTTCAAAAAGGATCTCCAAAAACGAGAGACAAACTGAGGGCCTCTGTCAGAGATCACAATCTTTGGGATACCATGGGCCCTTACAATGTGCTGTGTGAACAGTTTGGACAGCTGTGTGGCATTTGGGAGGGCCTTTAAAGGGACAAAATGGCTCATTTTGGAGAAATGGTCCACCACCACCCAAATGACTGAAAGACCCCCACTGGACGGAAGATCCACAATGAAATCCATGGAAATGGTATGCCATGGGTACGGGGCAAGGGGCATTGGCTGTAAAAACCCTTGAGGAGCCCTTCTAGGAGTCTTTCCCTTGATACACAACTCACAAGTGGCAACATACTGCCGCACCTGAGCTTCCATTGCAGACCACCAAAACTCTCTTCGGATCTGCTCCATAGTTTTCTTCACCCCTTTGTATCCAGCCAGAGGCTCGTCATGGAAGTGTTCAATGATTTGTTTTCGCAGATCCAGATTTGGCACGAACAACTTGTCTTGGTAGAAAGGCCTACCATTCTTGACTTGGAATTCTTTTCCCTTAGCCGTCCAATCCCCCACTTCTCCTGGAGACAACAAATTTGGTAGCTTCTGTTCAATGTCTGAGTAGGTAAGAGTTCCGATTATTCGATCTACTGGAATAATTACTCCTTTTTCAGTAGTCTTGACATCGGCGCCCACATTCAGACGAGATAAGGCATCCGCCTTTCCATTAACCGCTCCAGGTTTGTAAGTTAAGACGAAATCATAATCTGCAAAAAATAGGGACCATCTCAATTGGTGTGGGGTAAGTGTACAGGCGGATTTCAAAAACTGGAGATTCCGATGGTCCGTGAAAACAGTCACCACATGCTTGGCCCCCAGCAAATAATGTCTCCATTCTGAGAAAGCATCTTTGACAGCCAATAGTTCCTTATCCGCGATGGGATAATTTATTTCAGCCACAGATAATTTCCTCGAACGAAAAGCTACTGGATGTAACTGGCCCGTCTGCTTATGGCGCTGAGATAAAATCCCTCCAATGGCCAAGTTGGAGGCGTCAGCTTCCACAAAAAATGGTTCTTCCGGATCCGGATGGAGCAGGACTGGGGATGATACAAAAAATGTCTTGAGTTCATTAAAAGCCAATTCAGTTTCCGCATTCCATTCAAATTTAGTCTTCTTCCTCAATAATCGAGTGAGCGGACAAACACGCTCAGAAAAGTTGATTATGAATCGCCTATAAAAATTGGCGAAGCCAAGGAAACTCTGTACTTCCTTTACTGAACTCGGAGAGGGCCACTCCTTGATTGCTCGCACCTTAGATTCATCCAGAGATACCCCATTTGGGGACAAAACAAACCCCAAAAACTCAACTTGTGTGGAATGAAACACACACTTCTCCAATTTGACAAAAAGTTGGTTCTCAAGCAATTTCTTCAAGATGGATCTAACGTGCTGGATATGTTCCTCTAAGCTGGCTGAGAAAATGAGGATGTCGTCAATGTAAACCACTGCGAAACGATCCAAACATTCCCGCAATACGTCATTTACAAAGTGCTGGAAGGCTGCCGGAGCATTGCATAAGCCAAAAGGCATGACTTGATATTCGAACAACCCAAAACGAGTTCGGAAAGCAGTCTTCCACTCTTCTTCTTCAGCCATGCGTACCAAGTGATAAGCGCCCCTCAAATCCAGTTTGGTATACACCTTCGCTCCCTTAACCTGGTCCAAGAGCTCAGAAATCAAAGGTAGCGGATATCGATTCTTCTTTGTCACCAAATTGAGAGCGCGGTAGTCTATGCAAGTTCTCAATTGGCCATCTTTCCTTGGAATGAAGAAGAGCGGGGAAGAAACTGGTGACTGAGAAGGGCGTATGAAGCCATTAGCCAAATATCTGCTCAGATATTCTTTGAGATGGACATTTTCTGTTTCCGACAGCGCGTAAATTCAGCTACAGGGGAGGGAGGCTCCAGCTCAATCCGACAGTCATACTCTCGATGGGGAGGTAAGCGTTCAGCTTCTCTTTCATCAAACACCGTGGCGAGATCTTCATATTCTTGTGGAATTTCTTGAGTGTCAAGCGCACAAATGGATTTAGGAAAGCTTGCTAAAAAATGGGATTGCGAAGCTTCTGGTGGTTCAGGAACCGAGTGAAAACAATGATGTAGACAATAATCAGAGTTCATGCGGATTGACCGCCTGGCCCAATCAATTTGAGGATTATGCTCGGTGGGCCAAGGCAGACCCAGGATTAATTGAAATTGCGGAGCATCGATCAAACTGAATTGCAAGGAACTAAGATGTTGACCGGGTCCATACAACAAGATTTCCTCGGAATCAAATACAATCGGTCCAGAGGACAAACTCGTTCCGTCCACTGCGCGTACCGGTTCCGGCCGTTCCTTCCTCAAAAAGGAAATTCCGAGAGCCTTGGCAAAACCAATGTCACAAAAATTGCCCGTGGCCCCAGAATCGATCATGACGGAAATCCCTTCCTTGATCCGACCTCCAAATCTTATTTGAACGGATAAAATTAAATGTGGGGCCGATGATTGCAAAGTATTAGCCACTAATTTTGGATCTGGAGTGGACTGTTCCTTCGCTTCCACCAGGGCAACCCCTTCTACTGGTGGAGCCGATCTTTTAACCCGAAGTTGCTCTTGGGCTTC
Organism: Triturus cristatus; assembly: GCF_964204655.1. NCBI lineage: Eukaryota > Metazoa > Chordata > Amphibia > Caudata > Salamandridae > Triturus > Triturus cristatus. The sequence continues at coordinate 342,157,871 of NC_140587.1, read as the reverse complement.
TTTGGACATTCCTTCACAAAATGACCTGGGTTCCCACAGTACATGCACAACTTGCCCAAACGCCTCTTCTCCCTTTCATCCTTCGACAAAGGTCCTCTTACAGAACCAATTTGCATAGGCTCGTCTTCAGACGCAGATTCCTTGGGCTTGGATCCCTCTGATTTCATTCTGTCAAACCGAGGCGGAATATACCTAGTTTCTTTTCGCCTCTCGTTCTTCCTTTCACTTTGTCTCTGGTCAATCTGAAGAACTAGGTCAATTAATTCAGAAACCTCTGTGGGACGTTTTGGAATCTGTGATAGACCATCCTTAAGCTCATCCTTAAGACCGCGATAGAAAATTGCAGCTCGTTTTGCCTCTGGCCAACTTGTTTCCACTATTAGTTTATTAAATTGAGCCAAGTATGCCACCAATTCACGGTTTCCCTGCTTTAGATCTAATAACTCATTATCCGTGGATTGAGAGATGGATCTTCTATCAAAAATCCGTAGAAATTCTCTTTTGAATCCTTCAAATTCATACAAAATGGGATCATTGTTGTTCACCAATGGCATGGACCAAGCGGCAGCATCTCCACTCAGGTACGACAGCATGAACGCCACTTTAGACTGGTCTTCCTTAAAAATGATAGGCCGACAGAGATAGTGTAAAGAACATTGTGTGAGGAAAATTTGGGCCTTGTTTGGGTCCCCACTATATCTTTCTGGAGCTGCCAACGGAATTGTAGGGGAGATTGCATGAATTACCTGTGTGGTGAGTTCTGCAGCGGATGGGGCAGGAGCAAAAGAGGGAGGCTTATCTTCTTTAACTGTTGAACGAGGACCCCCAGAAAACTCTTCAAATTGCTGACGCAAATAACGAGCATCTTGAGCTTACTTCCTAACCTCCTCTCTAAGGGACTTGTTATCTTCCAAGGTATCACTTAACTGCTTTTGTATACTATCTAACACTGTAGCAAGAGCCTTAACATCAATTCCCTCAGCCATCGTGCTCGGGTGGAAATTTATTGCGGGCACTTCAATCTGTCAAGTACCTTAGCTGAACGTGCCTTTTCCACAGGAGCCGATGCTTGATCTCCACTCCCTCACACCGCTACTGCGAACTAAGCTCACGAGCAGCGGAGAGGGGGAAAGGGGAATTGGACAGACAAGAGAGACTGCACTGCGTCTTCTTCCTGGACTGGACTCAATGGGTAATTTAGTTATTCACACATTATACCTGTCCTGACACAGTGGCTAGCTGCTCTCGCTACTCGTTCAGTTGGATACCTTCTAAATGGTTGAGGCGTAGGCTGTAAGCTGGCTACGACTCCTGCAAAGGAATTCAAATGTAAAACCAGTTTGGCAGATTACCACTCCCCACCCACGCTAAATGTCCACCATTACCTGTCTACCTCATAGAAGGTTAATTATCTTTTCATTTACAGTTACTCGTTCGCTAGCAGAAAACTTCTTCTTACAGGTTCCAGAGAGTTGCAGGTGAATGTTAGGAGGTATGTACCAAAAATAGTTATATATATATATATATATATATATACACTACTGCTTCCAAATAGATCTCAATTAAAGTCTTTCTCAAACTTATTTTCTTCCTGGCTCTTCTTTCATTTCTTTTCCTGCAGAATTCTGTACTCACTGCTTGAATTACTCCTGCTACAAAACTGTGCTTGGATTGTTGACTAGCTTTGACGACATTCTCTCTCTCTCTCTCTACTTCTCTGGACGAGGGTTCAACTAGTCACTTCCAATTAAATTGAGTCATTAAATGTCTTTTATCGGAAAACAGTCTCCTCAAGTATTTAGCAAACAGCACTTACTTGTTGAGTTGAGTATTATTCAAGACTTGCCTCTACCACATGTAGACTGCAGTTGCTCTGCGAGAATGCGTCGAGTTCACCAGACTTGTCACTCTCTCGAAGCCTCAGAAAGCGAACCTCCACCACAAGCGGCGAGAAAAATGCAAGGTTCCCTGAACTAGGGACTGCAGACTGACTTCACTGGAAACAAGACCTTCCCCCCACTAGACATTAGGGGGAAACTCTGACTGGAAAAACTTCAATAGCTACGGAGCTCACTAGAACTCCGTCTTGTCTCAGAAAATTTGACGGTTGAAGTGCGCCGCGCTCAGGACGCGCGCGCGCACATCAAACCGGGAAAACTGCACCGCTGCCCGCGCGAGCACCCAAGGGAAAGTAGATGCCTAGCCAGCAGCCATCTAGGGAGAGGGGACAATGGACCTAAACTCTTAAGGAACGGAGGAAGACGGAGAGCGATCTCACAGACACTCTTCTTCGCCTTCCCACAAAACGCCAAGCCTGACTCCTAGGTTGAATGTTTAACCTAGGGAATCTAACCCTATCTGCCTCAGTCCTGACATTACCTGCTGCCCAAACCATTCTTTTAACTTTGAGGAGCTTTTAGGAGTGTGATGGTTGGTAGTTGTGTAGGTACTGTCATTGGTAGCATAGCAGGGGCCATGTGTTGGGCAAATTGCAGAGGCCTCCTGACGAGAGCCCTGGCACTATTTTGTTTTGTTTTTTAATTAAGCACTGCATAAACCTTTCCATCCACCCGGACAAGGAAAACAGCCAGCAAACCCTTAATATACAGTGAAGGAGCAGCAAATTGTTTTCTTTGCTGATACATTGAAAACTCAAATTTTCCGGTGTTTCCCCAGTCAATTTTGTGCTACTGTAAAAAAAGAAAACTGCATTATGCGGTCACTGGACATGGGCATGCGGTGCATTGCTGGATGGATGACCAGGGCTTTAAGTGGGCCGGGTCTCATCGGTGCTGAGCACCAGCAGTTTTTTAAAGGGGGCCTCAACACGGGTCTCTATCAGGCTTTGTTCTGTGCCCTGGCACAGTCGGTACATTTTTTTTCTGGACTGTAATGACAGCAGGCACATCGATGTGCGCGTGCTCACTTCTCACTTTTGTAGAAGTTACGGCATGACTTCATGCCAGGTGAGCGTTGTAGGGGAAGGGAAATCCTTTAAAGAGAGTCCTTTTCTCTTTGGATTTCCCTTCTCTTCTTGAAACTCAGAAGCAGCAACATTGTCCTTGTGTCACCAGGGCTTTAAGTGGAAGTTTCAGGTTGGGGTCTCAGCTCTCTGAAGCGGCTAAAGGCTAGACCGCTACATCCCATCCCATCCCAAATCAGCTAAAAAAAAACACCAAAGTGAAAAGTCAGCACACATAGTCAGCAAGTCTTTGATTTGGCTTCGGGTGGGGTCTCAAGTTGTAACAGTGCTGATGGGTGCCTCCTCTCGGACCGGCGGTATCTTCCGTGGTCGGCAGGTCTTCTGTTCTGGGGTCACAGGGTACGTCTGGTGCCGCTGGGTTCAGGGTTGGACTACCAGTGGCGCTAGGGATGCTGTCTGGGTGCCCCCTTTCTTCGTCGCAGGACACCTTGGTCCTTGTTCTCTCACCTTCTGGAGTGGGTACTCTCTTGAACCATGAGATGTTCCGAGTGATGACCTCTCCATCCTTCTCAGCCGTCACTGCAGTGCCTTTGACTGTTTTGACAAGCCATAGTCCTGGTTCATAAGGTGTGCGGAATTTGCCTCCGCAGCAACGGCCTCCCACTAGGACAACACATCCTGGCGTCATCGGCCGGATACGTGCTCTTCACCGCCTGCTTGCTTGCTGGCCGATCTTCGGGCCTGAGCGCTCACAGGGTCATAAGGTTTTGGTTCCCAGTTGTCTGCTACCGGGATGTTGTCTCGTCTCTGCCCAGAAAGCATCAGCCACCATGGGGACCTCTGAGTTGTGCAGTGTGGAATGCTCTGGTATTCCCGCAGGAACCTCTGAAGAGCGACCTCTGGGTCTGACCATGGATATGCGTAGAATCTTGTTCAATGTCCGCATGAATCGTTCTGCCTCCCCGTTAGCTTGGGGCCACTGCGGCGTGATGCGGTAATGCTTTACTCCTAGGCGTGATAGAAATTCCTTGAACTCGTACCCTTGGAACGGGGGCCCTTTGTGTGTTTTGATTACGTGTGGCAGACCAAACAGTGCAAAGGTCTTATCCAGCATTGGTAGCAAGTGGTCGACACAGTTGACGGTAGCACCTCCACAACTGGGTATTTTGTGTAGCCAACAATCAGGACGGCAGTCACTCGTCCGTCCAGAAAACTCCCAAAGTCGAGACCCACGACCAGGGAGACGGGGCAGGGTCTTCGGTTATCACCGGAGCCTCCGAGCCGCCAGTGAGTTGATATGCTCCACACCCGCCCACAACGTCATCCACGGCCTCTTCTAGATTAGGAAACCATATCTTCTCCCTCATCCTGGCTTTCATTCTTCTCGTTCCTTGGTGGCCCTACATGTGCTAGGGCAGTCACCCGATCTTGGAGGTTCAGGGGTATGACGATGCGTGAGCCTCTCAAGACTACGTCATTTGCTGTGGCGCTCAGTTTTTCATGGATTCTCCATATTTTTCCCAGATGGACCAGTCTGCTTTGTTCCATCCACTAATGTCATGAAGGAAACCGGCCCACGAGCCTTTCTGTATTGCTTCCAACACTTTTCCTAGAACCATGTCTGTCCGTGTATGAGCTTCAATTTCCGAGATAGTGAGGGCTTTTGGGCAGGCCCACTGTATGTTCATGTTGACAAAATCTTCAGTCAGCTTCTCTTGGTCGGAGGTCTCTTCTGTGATAGCTGCCGGATGGCGCGATAAAAAGTCAGCTGGGTTCTTGGCACCTGGTCTGTAGACTAATTCTAATTGGCAATGCTGGAGTTGGATCGCTCATCTCTCGATTCTGGTTGGCGGAAGAGGTGCAGTTCCCTTGAATAGCGGGAGAAGTGGTTGGTGGTCCGTTACCACGTGGAATGGGTGCCCACTGATGTAGAGATGAAAGTGGTTGCAGGCCCACTTGATGGCAAGTGCTTCGCGTTCAATTTGTGAGTATCTTGTCTCTGTTGCAGTCAGCGACTTGCTTGTGAAAGCTAGCGGGACCCACGTTCCTGGCTCTGTTTCTTGTGTCAGTAGGGCTCCCAGCCCCAGGGGGCTGGTGTCTACTATCAATTCCGTTTGTCGTTTTGTGTCGAAGTAGGCCATTGTCGTCTTCTCCAACAAAGCTGACTTCACCTTGCGAAAGGCTTCTTCCTCTTCTGGGCCGCATTTCCATCCAACGTCTTTCATCGTCAGGTTTTGCAATGGTTGCGCAATGGTCGCGAGGTTGGGTATGAATCTCCCACAGTATGTCGCCATACCGAAGAAGCTTCGAACTTCTGATGCTGTTGTGAGGGCTGGTGCTAGTTGGATTGCCTGTGATTTTCAGGGGTCTACCTTCACACCCTCCTGGCTGAAAACATCCGAAAAATTTGATGGATTTCTTAAAGAACTGGCACTTCTCCTTGTGGAGGGTCACCCCGTGTTCTTAGAGGCACCGGAGGGTGGCACGGAGTTGGCGGTGATGGTCCTCTAGTGTTGCGAAATGGATCAGGATGTCATCGCTGACGTTCAATACCCTTTGAAGTCCAGACAAGATTTCTCTCACGGCGTTCTGGAATATTTCGGCGGCTGATGATATTCCAAAGTTAGCCTCTTGTAGCGCCTGAGCCCCAGGTGTGTCGAGAAGGTGGTTATATACCTATTTTCTTCTGCCAACCTCAACTGGTGTTATCCTGCATTGAGGTCCAGCTTGGAGAACCACCTGGACCCATTTAGGTCAGCCAGGATGTCATCTACTGTTGGCGTCAGGTGTCTTTCTCTTCGTATCGCCTGATTGGGCATGCGCATGTCTATGCAGAGTCTGATCTGTCCGGGCTGTTTCAGTTTTTCTGCAATAACCATGGGGGATACCCAGGGGGTTGGTCCTGTTACCTTCTCTATTACTCCTTGTTGTTCCAGTTTCTGTAGTTCTTGCTCAACTAGCGGTCGCAGGTGAAACGGGATTCGATGGTGCCGTAGGGCCACGGGCTTTACTGACGTGTCGATGTGCAGTCGTACAGGAGGTCACTTCATGCTCACCAGCCCTTTGAACAGTTGTGGGAACAGTTCTAGTCCTCTGTTTGTAGTGTCTTCACCGCGTTCACAAACGTCACCAGGCTTAGGTCTTCAGCGGTGTGACTTCCCACTAGAATATCTGCTTCTCTATCAACAACATGGAACGTTGTCGTCACTTCGTGGCTCTCTGACTTTACTTGGAAAGTCATTTGTCCTTTTATGGGTAGTGGCGTTTGACTGCCATATGTGAGGATTCGTACTTTGGACGGCGTGAGCGTTGGTCTTGGTGTCAGTTTCTTGTTGTGTTGGCTTCCCATGACATTGACCGATGCCCCGGTGTCAATGAGGGCCGTGACAGGGGACCCTGCAATCTCAATGGCACATGTCGGCTGAGGAAGCCGCCTTCATTTGAGGTCACTCGCGAATTATATGAGAAGGCACTCTTCTTCTTCGTCAGTGGACGGGTCCTCGACTTATGCCCTATGCTGGGTGGATGTCTTCGGCGTTCATGCCATGTCAGGTTCATCTAGCGAGAGGTGCCTCAACGCTTTGGTTGGTGGCCGTCATCCTGGGATTCCTCTGCTCCGCATACCCCCTCGGCATACACTGGAAAATTAATTGGGGATTCCGCACTTCGAGCAGGTCTTCCCTTTGGCAGGGCAGTCGTTTGGAGCATGTTCTTCACTGCCACAGTATCCGCACTGCGGCTGGCGCGGTCTTCTGGTGGTCCACCCCCCTCGGTTGCCGTGACCCTGGCTGTGGGCTGCGTCCACCTGCTCTGTCTTAACTGTCACGGCTTGACCAGCTGTAGGTGTGAGCGCCGCTTTCATTTCAGTAGCTCTGACTTCGGACAGGTCGTGGGATCGCGCCAGGACAAGCATATCTTCTAGGGAGATCCGGGGTTGTCGGAGGATGAGTGTCCTCAGAGTTTTGTTTCGCCACCCTTGGATAAGTTGTGCCCACACTTCTTTAGCCGGGTCATCTTCAGTGCATGTGCTGGCCAGTTCCCTCAGGCGTGCATGGAAGGCGTCCATAGACTCGCCCTCTCTTTGACGGGCTTGCCGCAATTTAAAGCGTTCGTAATTGGGGTTTAGTTGGGGGTCAAAATGGGCATTGAGCATCCTCACTGCCGCGTCATAGTCTGTGGGGGGTCCAGTGTTCGGTAGGTGCGCAAATAACTTGTAAATTTCATCCCATGTGAAGTGTAACAGCAACGACCTCTTGACGGCACCATCTGTCTCTCTGGTGGCGATAAAATAATTGTCCAGGCGGACGATCCAAACGGTCCACCTTGGGGACGCAGTAGCAGGATCGATCAGTTCACTGAAGGGCGGCAACGCACTAACTTGGGGGTGTGCGTGCGCTGTTGGAGCTGCCGGGGCCGCTGGCTGCGGAGCTGCCGCTGCTGCATCTTGCTCTGTCATGGCGGAGTGCAGTGTACCGGCCTTCTTGCTTCTTAAGGGACTCTGAGTGTGTGTGTTCTGGTGGATTTCGCCAGCGCTTGTCTTTTTGCAATGGGTTTTGCCAGTGCTTGTTTATTGACCAATGCTTGTTTAGTCTTCTTTTGGTGGGCTTTGCCAGTGCTTGTTTACTTGGCCAATGCTCGTTTGTTCCGCTTCAATTCGGCCGGGCGCTGCCACACGTTTGATTTATTGCAGCCTGGAGGTTCTGGCCGGGTCTCGGTCTGCGCATGCGCGCCTCTCCGAATGCAGCGCGGCCTGGATTTTACCAGATTGTCCTTCCAAGCATTTGCACGTGTGTGCTCCGCGGATTGCAACGCAGGCTCAGGCAGGATGTCACCGGGAGCACTAGCGCGTCTCTGCTTGGCATGGGGGCACTTCTTCAGGCGCTGCTGTTGGGTGTAGGGGTACCTCTAGCCACCGGCCAGTGGCTTGCTGACTGATTTGCCGCTCCGCTGAACTCCTTCAATCTCCTCAGCAGGGCGTTTTGACGGGCCGCCGGGCTGGATCGGATGGCTCCAGCTGACGGGAGGGAGCGGTGGGGTTTTTGTATCCCACCCTCAAGTGTCAGGGCCGGTAAGTGGTTGTACTTGGAGTGCTAAATTACTGGACACACACGCTGCTAATTGGCTGGTATGGGCCGGAAGTCCTGAGCGACACCGGCCCATTTATTTAAGCCTTCCGGCCACGCTTGGCCAGAAGGTGATACGATGTATGCATGATGTTCCGGGTTGGGGTCTCAGCTCTCTGAAGCGGCTAAAGACTAGATCACTACAGGTATGATATTAACTGTTTGCAATGACAGAAACAGCAAAATACGAGTCGGGCGGCACACTATGCCAAGCACAGATTTGTAGCTTCCGTGTTTTTAATCCACGCCCTAATCAAATTGGCCACTCCACTTTGAGAGACCCCCCACAGTTTTTTCATCCTACTTCAAGCCCTGTGGGTGGCATTAAAATATGGGCCCCCTCCGCTACATTGAAAAAGTCCCTGTAGCTGGCAGGGGCTCTGCAAGGGGCTCTGCGATGGCACCACTGGATGAGAACGGAGAGCAGCTTTCTGCGGTAATATTAAACTTCCAACCCTCTTCCCGGACAGGTTGAGTTTTATGGACATAGTCAAGACTGATTTGCATATGGCCATGTCTGAACTGGGGTGGCTTGGTGAACAAAATAACGATGGATTAAACCCAGATCTGTGACTGGGGGTGAATGTTTTGCCAATGTGCAACATTCCGTCCATCATCTTGTGTGTTTTGCATAGTGAGCATCAAATCCATAGGGTAACTATAGAGACTGTGAAAAAAGAGATACTCAGAGTGATAGATGAGAATGTTTGTACACAATCTGTCTACTAGAAGAAATTGGAAAGCTGATAAAATGAGTTTGTTGGAAGCATATCAAGTATTTATCATCCTCACTGCTTCAAGGTAAAACTGGAAAGAAAAGTAGACAACTGCTGTATGCTATTGGATAATATCAAAAGGTGACAGGCAGCAAATCCAGCCAATACCTGACGGGGGCTCAGCCGGAGAAGCAAGTTGCTGAAGGAAGATGACTTAAAGTCCCTTTTAGATGCTGTACATGTATGTATGCAGGGCATGAGTTGGAGGTACGTGGGTGGACGACGTCCACCCACTATTTTCACAGGCTGTACGCTGTCCACCCTGCCGAGAATTTGGGCCCCACTGAACAACGTGCTGAACACGTCCCAGTGTAATTTCCAAACACCCAGGCACTTTCAGCACCGCCTGAACATTGTCTGCTTTCCTTCTGCAACAAGCAACAACGTACAAGTAGGATGGGGCTTTCTTATTTAAGACTCCTGCTGGGCCCATAACAAAGGCTGAATTTGAGGGGTCATCCGGCCTCCTTTTCTTCGAGTCTCTTGGCTGGGAGAAGTGAGGAGCCTTACACCTGCTGCAATTGAAGCGGAGGGGAAACAAAAGTTAGCACTTCACACATACTTAAGAAAGGCAACTTTTCACTTTGTTCAGTCCGTTTAGGAGATATGCATGCACTGTAAAGAATGTCAGATGTGTTGGTCTATCCCAGTATTTACACACAGCAAATTGCATTTATATAGAGCTTACTACACCTGAGGAGGCATTGAAATAATGTAAGTACCACTATTATTTCTTGTATAGCCCTACTCATCCCAATACAGGGTGTCAGAGCGCTTTACATCAAACGTGCATATTACATGTACAATCATTTATATAAGTTTGTAAATTAAAGTACAGGATGTGTTACATAAAACTGTGGGATTTGCAAGATGTCGAAGTCACCTATCATCTTCCAAAGCTCACTGTGCTATTATCCCCGCAAGCCCTCAAACGTACACATGATAGACCTGCTAAACATATGTGAGGGCTTTAGATTTAATGTCACTTCTTGTGATGCCACTTTCTGTAAAGTCTTGGCTTGTGATGCCACTTTCTATAATGTCAATTCCTGTGATGCCATGCGTGATGTAGTGCGCCGTGATGTAATGTGCCATGATATCATGCGCCGTGATGTCGCGCGCCGTAATGTCTAACTAGGTTAGTCCCCCCACTTCTTTTTTTAGGGCTGGTGCCATGTATGTATGTATGTGTGTGTATTTTGTACAGAGTGTAATGGAGCTAAACATACCTGTATGTAGCATTAAAAATGGAAACATTACAGTTCAGAATGTGACAGAATGGCGTCCAATTTAGAATGTGAGGGACTTTGTGAGTTTTTAGGCAGGCCAGGGTTTATTTGCTGTGATGAATGGACTCTACACAGCACCACGACGATGATCTCTAAGTAAGTCTCTCCTGATTACTTACATTTTACTGTCATCTTATATTGCATTTAAAAGCAGCCGTTCACAATGTTGGAATTTAATCGATGCAAGTATTTTGCAGCAGTGCGAGTGATCTATTTTATTATAGGGACGTCAAGAATGACGTCTTTGAGGTCACCTTTATCTGCCTTTATGAAGTCACATTCACTCACTCGGCAGACTGGTTTTCAGATATTTGCCAGGGCTGCTTCCGTTCCCAGCACGGCCCTGAATACGCCATGCTTTGCACTAGGAGTGTTTCACATATCCTCTGCCATTTCAGATCAATATTCCAGGCCATGTGGCATCCTTATTGAATATTAATAACGCGAGAGTGGACTAGCCAGCAGGAGGTGCGTCAAGACAATTTAACTAAGACTGGGTTGAAGGACCTTGACCTTGAAGATTCTTAGAAGACTGACCTGAGATTTTCGAGAAAATGTAAGATTGTATTTTAAGAAGCTTTGTGGTAATAGCCATGTACAGTCTGTTGGGCGAACCACAAGTTAGTGCACTTCAAACAATGATATATTTAATGCAATGCAACAACTGATGAATTCATTTATGAGTGTGTATATGTGTGTGCGTCATATGCATGTACAGAGGCGCAAGTAGAGTGACATTTCTGGGGGGCTAATAAACATTTCAGGTGTGCGGTAATTCTTCGAGTAAAGATGCAGGGGCTCTAAGACAAGTAAATTGTCTTATAAAGACCTGTGAAGTACTCGGGTGCGGCTGTGTGAGTGACCGGGAAGCTGTCTCAGCCCGGGCTGACACACACAACCAGGGGAGGGGGCTGAATCCCTTTGAGCCCAATGGGCTTTGAGCGTCTTTGCATTCATGTGATATTTCTATCGTCAATTATGAATATTTTTTCCAGAAACACATTATTGGGCCAGAAGCAGATCAAGTGCGTGCACCAGGCTCCGACTGAGACAGTGCACCTTTTAGCTGCAAATGTGCTGCTCCCAGGATTGGTGCTAACCCTCGCCAGCACCGGGAACAGTAGATTAGTGAAAGCAGGACTGGCTGTTTGAAGCCACGGCCCAGGCTCCATTACGAAGGGCCCATGAGCTCTCCTACAGGTGGGGTTAGTGGGTGCACCAGTCTGCCAGGGGGATGCTTGGAGGTCCTTCGGGACCCCCTTGGCTGCACCCAAGAGGCCTCTCATGGAGTGCCCGGACTGTACGCCTCTTCTATATAGCGCATAGTAGTGGACCTTGTGAGGGCTTTTTTGCCTCCGTAATGTGGCTTGGGCACAAGGACCAAGGATTCCCTCATTACCACATGCAGATCCGGACATGCCCCTAGGTACTGGTGCACATTTAGTTCTGCTGCTATTCATTTTGCAGACGAGGCTTATTTTAATTCCATAGTGCCTAGGGGTACAAGAAGTGGACGCAAATATCGGGGGTGCCCACGGGGTGCTACTCTAATACTGCCCCAATAGTACTAAGAAACATGTTTCCATACATTTATTTCTGAAGTTCAAACGTGATATCTAATGTTGTTATCTTGATATGACAAAAATAACTGGATCAATCTCTGTTTACCCATGCAGATGTATTGTTACAATCACTTTACAGGGAAGATCAATTTTCACAACCTCCCTAATACAATTTTACTACACCACAAAGATTTAACCCCTCATGTTCTACCTGACTAATGATATCCAAGAGTACACCAGAGGTCAGCCACAACTTCTCTTGGTTTGCTCCGATCATTCAAGATTAATTCAGAAATACAACAATAATATGTTACTGTCAGAAATGGAGTCTCTGTTTGACAAAGCTATGCACCCTGTCCATGCCGAAGCCATACTCCTACTCAGGGTAAGCTAGATACACACTGAAAGATAACATGTGCTCCCCCTCTGGTAGATTGGCAAAGAGCAGTCATGCGTATGTAAAGATGCAATGCGTAAAGCAATTGTGTTCCACACACACACGCACACACACACACACACACACACACACACACACACACACATACACACACATACACACACATACACACACACACACACACACACAAACACCACAGTAACACAATGACTGCATCAGAAAAAGACCCACACAGGTAGATACAAAGTTACTATTATATTATAAACAAAACAAGACCAAAATGACAAAAATCCAATGCATAGAAGCTGCAATATTGAATTTTAAAAGAATAAAATGTATTAAAGCGCTCAGAAGCAAGTAGCTCTAAGAGGTAACTTTATGTCGTGCTGGACCGGGACCAAGTCAAAGTTTGAGTCAAAGTTCAGGCCGGCTACAGGACCCACTCAGGACCCGGTGACCAAAGTACATTTCCTAAATGCAAACAGTGAGATGGTCAATCTTCTTCAAGCAGTGAAGGCGATGCATCAGTTCCGAAGATGGGTGTGGGAGTCAAGAGACGTCAAGCAATGCACCGGATACTGCCACGGGATGGAGGGGATGCATCGATCTCAGCAAGCTGCAGCAATGGGGATCCACTGTCCCATGGGTTGAACTCTGGAGGCAAAGCACTGGTTCCGATGTGATGCACTGATTGTACTCCTGCAACTGGATTGATGTGCTGGTTCTGTTACACACAGACAGGAGAAACTTTGATATCCCTGAGTCTCAAGCAATAGGGGGCAAGCCAACAAGCCCTTGGAGATCACTTAAAGGGAAGGCAAAGTCCAGCTCTCCTTTAACAGAGTCAGAGAGCTGCATGCAACAGGGCAACAAACAGAAAAGCAGACCTTAGAGATTCAGCAGTCCAGTTCAGTCCTTTAAGCAGCACAGCAGTCCTTCTGAAAGAGGTTCATTTCAAGATCCAGAAGTGTCTGATTTGATGGGGTCAAAGCCACAGTACTTATAACCAAAAGTGTCTTTGATGAGGGGGGTGACTTCAAAGCAGATCACTGAAGAGCACAGATTCCCTTTTCAGTCCAGTCCTGTTTGCAAGACTATTTATGGGGGTAAATTAGCCCTTTGTTTGGGGACAAGACACTACCTATTCAAGTTAAGTGTTAGCCCCTCGCATCCTGCCCAGGCAAGGCCATCAGAATACAGATGTATGTAGATGGGTACTCAGACACACCTATTGTTCCTGTTTTGTGGCTGTCTAGAGGGAATGCGCAACGTGTAGCTGATTTCCACCCCAGATGTGTATTGGAGACTGGCTGTCAGGCACACAGAATAGTAAGTGCAGAGAAATACCCACTTTATAAAAGTGGCATTTCTAAAATAGTAATGTTAAATCCAACTTCACCAATAAGTAGGATTTATCAATGACAATCCAACCATATTAAACATTAAAAAGCTACTACACTCTCTTCAGGATTTACAACTTAAAAGTGTATTAAGGAATTCCTAATGCTAGCCTATGAGAAGAGTAGGCCTCACAGTATTGAAGTATGAAATAGGCTGTCACTACCAGGACATGCAAAACATAAGTACATGTCCTAGGACCTACCTTAGGGGGGACATATGTAATAAAAGGTACGTTTCTAAGTCTTGGCAAGTCGTTTTAAATGGCAAGTCAAAGTGACAATGAACTGCACACACAGGTACTGCAGTGGCAGGCCTGTGGCAGGTTTGAAAGACTTATTCTGTGGGTGGCACAATCAGTGCTGCAGCCCACTAGTAGAATCTAATTTACGGGTTCTGGGTATATGGTATACTACCTTACAAGGGACTTGCAAATAATTTAAATAGGTCAGTCAGGTATACTCAAATTACACATAGGTTTAGGGAAGAAGCAGATGCACTTTAGCACTGATTAGCAGTGGTACAGTGCTCAGAGTCCTAAGGCAGACACAAAGATTCAGCAAAATGTGGAGGAAAAAAGCAAAATGATTGGGGGAAGACCTCCCTAAGGCTGACCACAGCAAAATCTTTGCGAATAATTTGTGTGAGGAGAAACGTCAACTGGTATATTATGCTCTTCAACTCCCCCAATAAAGGTAATCAATTGTAATTCGCACACTGCAGTTCTGCTCACATAGACTATGCCATGCACATTTTTGCATACGTTAAAGATATTTATCCTTAACCATGAGGATAGGACTGATTCGTAAAGATTTAAATATCACTAGCTGTGGCTTATGTTTGTAGTACTTTTGCTCGAGTAAGACAAAAGTACTATAACTGTAAGTCACAAAAAATATATACATACATGTATATATTTATATATATATATACACACACATACACACGCATGCACACACACACACACATACATACACACACATATACGCCCTTCACAAAACAGTTAAACTGTGCTTACGGTCCACTAATTATAATAGATAAAACCACTGAAATTGGCAAGTTATGGAACCACCAACCTTGAATCACAAAATGCCCTTTACTCTTCCATCAAGTGCAATGCTTATGACCTCACAATATTTATTGCGATACTTAACCACACTTTACTGCAAAGCATAATTAAATATCAATGTATAATCAAATAAATCAATAATACTACATTCATAGTTGTGTTTATTTTAAGGGTAATGGTATATGTAATGTCATCTGTAAGATAATGTACATTTATATTTATATTTGTATATGTATCATCAAGGATAAAATAAAGACTATTGCATTTGGTGTGACAGTTATGGTTTCCATGTTTCTTGTACAGGATATGGATTGAGGTCCTAACCATAACCTCTGAATTTTAGTGGATGTTGTAAATAATACTAATTACAAGCTTTCCTGCTATAAAAGGGAGCGATATCTAGATTTTCTTCACACCATAACACTGTGTTCTGGTATCTTTTATTTCCACTCGATATCAACATGTTTGACCAACCAATAATTTCCTGTAGGAAACTCGCAGAGTTCTACACACTCAAGCCCACTCATAATTGCAAAACCCGCACAAGCAGGGAATTGCATGTATGCTGCAATTTAGTACAGTACTAGCAATTGAGGCCTTTGTCTTGTACGCCTGGCTTACTCAGGAATTTCAAGGGCCCAAATCAGAAAGAGTTTGCTATATGTCGGTGTGACTTACTAATTCCATAGTAAGCCAAGAACATTACAATATGTCGCAGTAACATTTTTGTGATTGGGCATCTTTACAGAAAGACAGAGACATATGCTGTAAACATACATCACAGACCCAGTGGCATAATTAAACTTGAGGGGGTCCCTTTGCAGGGTACGTGGAGGGGCTCCCTCCAAACTTAATCTGGAGCTCTCTGGCTGAAGTGCAGTGCTGAGGGGGGCCCATGGAGGTTGAGGGCCCCCTGCACCACGGGGGATGCGGTGGCCTGTGTTACTCCTATGCTCAGACATTCAATACATTTGAATCAACCCATTATCGAATTTCATTCCTTGATTTGCAGGTTCACCATGGAATTCTTGTGCACAGAAATAACATTTGAAATTAAACAAATATAAGAGTTATTGGTCATACAGAAGATGTATTAAAATGTCCTGTATTTTAAAGCCATACAAATTTCAACTTTTGTTTAAAATTATAAATTCTTTTGGTAATTGTACAAATTATAAATCACATACTGGAGGTCTTACAAAATAGTGTGCTTATGTCAAATATTTCTCATTTATATTCTACTTCTGTATTATTGTATGGAACCGGATTTTCTAAATAATTATTACTTTGACATAACCAACACAGCTGCTTTGCAATTCATCTTAGCTGGTCGCATTACTGTGTTTGCATTTTGTTGTTTAAAAAATCATACCCAGCCATATGGTAAAGTGCCACATACTCATGAAATAATCTATGGCAGAAAGGACTAACAGATTTATTTTTTAGGTTTGGACAGAAATCATACTTAGGCTAAGAATCAATATTTTCCTCTCTATGTCTTTGATTTCTCTTTATTTCTGTATATAGATACATACATAAATACATACATGCGTACATTCATACATAGAATGCTAGAATGGGGTAGAGTTGAGCAGATTAGAGTGGAATATATATATATATATATATATATATATATATATATATGAAGCAGAGAGCTCTGGGTAGTTCTCAAGTTTAGGGGGAAAGCAGCTCCTATTAGAGCACTCTCAACACCAACATATATTCTGATAACTACTGTGTGGTTCTCCTTTCATTTAACCAATACAATAAGGTTGCACTCTGGTAAACCAAGCTGCTTAACATTCCTTCAAGACTATGCCTGACTGCTGCTCTCCAAAGCTACCACTAGGATATTGTTCTAAAGGTTATCTTTGACCTCTTAATCACCATAATGGTTGATTGGACTGGTGCAAGGTGCCCACTATAATTAGTGGACAGCATATACCAGGCCAAATTCTCATAGTATTATACCAATTCAAAGCTGTAATACTGTATCTGAAGTGGTAATTGGCTTTTGTCATTTTACCGGTTGGCATGGGCAGCACTGTGCTAGTCCTATGCTAAAAGACTTTGCTGTAGAAAAGCAGACATTTGAGGTGAGCACATCTAGAGTGTCACTGGTGTTGAGAGTGCTCTATACAGGAGCTTCTTTCTACCTAACCTTGAGAACTACCCAGAGTTTGCAGCTTCTTTTGTGCATCATTTATGCCTCACTCTATGCCTGAAAGGGTATTGTTTTGACTTATACTGGGTGCTCGCTTGTGTCTGGACAAAGCTATACCTCTCTGAAGAGCTCCAAGTAGAGTGAAACACTGTCTCAGGGGTTGCTTTTACTTATTTCAGGTTGGCTTGGTTGGTATTTTACCAATTCAAAACTCTAATACTGTACCTGGAGGGGTAATTTACTTTTGTCATCTTACAGCTCGGCATGTACAGCACTGTGCTAGTCCTATGCTTATAGACTTTGCTGTAGAAATGGCAAAAGTCTTTGTCCCTTTCTGTCTTGTCGTGGATGGCACTATGCTAATCCTATGCTTTAAAACTTTGATAGAAAAGCATACATTTGAGGTGAGCGGGTCTTGAGTGTCGCTGGTGTTCAGAGTGCTCTATACTGGAGCTGCTTTCCACCTAAACTTGAGAACTACCCAGAGTTCTCTAGTTCTTTTTTGCATAATTTATGTGTTACTCTATGCCTGAAAGGGTATTGTTTTGATATTTTTATATGTATGTATATAGGAACGCCAATTCCAGTTTCCAATCACAGACTGGACACCGACACAGCAAGGCAAGGTTAAAGCAACACGCTCTTATTTCTAGCTGTAACATGTTTTGGCTGTGAACTACTACCTTGATCACACACTAGAGGCCATTAATCACCATGTCTTTAGTAGTAGATCACATGCTTCCAAACTTAATAAACATAGAAAGCATACCAAACAGCAATATTGTTATAGCACATATACTACTTACAATCCATCTTGTTTACTTGTGTCTAGTTACAAATTACTTTTTCTTTTCTTTTTCTGTTATCTCTTTTAATTTTTTTAATATTTTTAATTTTTTGTTTTTCTAAAAAAAAATGTTTTTTTTGCCTTTGTCAAATTCATATCACCATTTGGTTCCACTGTTCAAATTGGTAATAATTGACTGCATCTTAGATATTTACACAGTTATATTGCACACATAGGTTATTATTAACATCAAAATAAAGTGCTTGTGTATAAATTCGGTGCCTACATAAGTCTTCCTATGTATACTACTTAATCACTCTGAAGATACATTTTGTCACAGTTTTTTATTGCCTTAAGTTGTTGCAAAATTCTCACTTGTGCCATGTGAATAGCGCTCCCTACATATAGTTTCGGACATGAACATTGAAGACTATAAACTGTATATTTGCTCCTGCAATTGTAAAAATGGTGAATTTCCGATGTACTCTTTAAAAGTTGTGGTTGGATCTCCTTCTTATTGACACCTCGTTTGCAGGCTTTGCATTTATGACATCTAACAAAGCCCAGACTAGCACCTAACCAACCTTACATATCCATCACCTCTGGGCTACTCACCACAAGGTCCTAGCGAATGGATTTTTCTCGTCTGAATATTAAAAGGGGAATGTGAGATATGATGCAGCCTTATGTATGGGCACTTCTTACTAAATGCCAATGTCGGTTCATTGATTCTATCTCCTTGGCTTGGTAGGCATTGTACCCAGTAATCATATGTAATACATCCTTGCCCTTTCTTTTTTTGGGTTCTCCTGAGTTAATTGAGAACAATAATAAATCTCTCACGATCCTCTCCACCTTGTTCTGAGTTCTGATCTAAAACCTGGGTCCTATATCCTCTCTCAGTGAATATCACTGTTAGTTTCCTCCTTGTTGCCCTCAGAGAAGTGGAGTTACTACAATTTCTTTGTATCCATAGGTGTTCTGCATATGGGATACTCTACTTAAGTTTCTGTGGATGGACGCTGCGTGAATGCAAGATGGGATTCCCTGCTATTGGCTTCCTATGTGTTCTGGTGTGTAATTTGTTGTTTTTTGCAAACACCTCATGATCCAAGAAGCAAACCTCTGATTTACTGATGGTACAGGTAAACTGTGAATTAAAAAAAATATTATTTAGGTCTGACACAAACTGCCTCACTGATTCTTGTGTTCCTTTCCACAGGATGAACAAGTCATTAATAAATCTTGTCCAGAGAATGATACTCTCAGCCCACCCCCTGGCATGTTTGACCCTGAGCACCTGCTCCTGCCACCAACAAACATGGAGGTTGGCATAACTTGGGACAAAGCATGTGCCCATGGCCGCACCCCTCAAGTGTCGGAATGTGTCCTTTTCAAACATAAAAAAATTGTTTTCCAAGCACCAGCTAGCCATCTCAATGAGCATTTCTGAATGTTGGTGTAAGCCTATTGGTCTTGAGTCTAGAAAATGTATTATGGCTCTAAGCCCAATCTCATACATCTAGTGTCATCAGGACAAAAGATTCCTCCCATGGAACGTCATAAATTCTCCTCAGAAAATGCCCTGTATGATGTATAAAGGAAGACCACTTACAAATTCCAGGAATTCATCTGAAATAGACTGCCTATTGCCGAGATAATTGGTCTCCCAGGTGGGATTTCTTGATGTTTATGTATTATATATGTATATAGATATATATGTACTCATCCTGTTACTCTGGTGGCAGCCGGCATCCCAGAACTCACCCAGGGGCTGCTTTGAGGGTCAGAGACACCCAGGAGGAGATTGAAGATCCCTCCGCTGCTCGGGCACATTGACGCGTTTGGAAACGGCACACTAGCGCTGCCGACTCACCGAGATCAAAATGGCGGCATAGAGCTTTAATTACGAATGGGAGACGAGACCTCGAGATGATGTGAGGCTACTGCACAGTGGAGAAGGGGAGCGGGGGGGCCGGGATGCTGACCGCGAGCCTCAGTGTGTTGTTGTGAGCCCAGACGAGAGATCTGCAATTTCGGTGATGACAAGACTCCACACCGGAATGCCTGGATCAGCGGCGACAGAGGAGTGATGAGGCCCGGTGGCTGAAGGGATTACGGGACAGCAGGGGCCCATGTCGGGGACTGGCAGCTGTCTCAGGGGCTCGCTGAGGTGACCTGGGAGCTGCTCTGTGCTCGTGTGAACTAGGAGGAACCCCTGGGAAGTGTGAGGCCCGAATGTCTAGTGGCCCCAGTTGTGACTCGCCTGCTGGCCGAGGTGGCCTCAGGGGAATCCTAGGTGAGGAAAGTCCGGGCTTTGGGTGATGGCCTGAGAGTGCTGCTGTGGTACCCGCTCACTAAACTGAAGACTCTAGGGCCCCCGCATATCTTTGTGAACTGCTGTGGGGCCTTCGGAGGTGCGAGGCCTGCATAGTACACCCTGGGATTGGTGGTTCAACCCCCAGCCTGCAGCGAGGCTCGGTTGGCCCTGAGGCGGATCCCTGTGGCAGGAAGCTGGAGCCTACAGATCTATGCCACTTGGTATGTGGACGCATCCCTGAGAGCCTTGCTGTGCTGTTTGATGTCCGTGCTGATAAATGCATCATACCAGCGATACTGCCATGGAGTGTCCGCAGACGGTGAGGAGTGTTGCGATCCAGGAACTTGGGTACTACTGGGCCACCTGAGAGTACCTTAACGTGGCCCTGCGGTGGACTTAGAGCTATTCGTGGGAAACCGCAAGTGGTGCAGTTTTTTGGACGGATTCATGGAAATGCTCTCTACATTCCCAAAAAGCTGGAAATTTACACCAAAAGTAGGAGTAAATCTACAGGGACTAGGATACAAATGACAAAAAAAGCTAGTAAGAGCGCCCAGCGGAGCTTTCGAGAGAGGTACATCTGAAGTTTAGCTCTAGTTCACCCCTCGGCCGGCACCTTCCCAGACGGATATCGGACAATGTTTTCCTCGCCTCCTCATTGTGTTTCCTACCTGCATCCTTACCCCTGTTTACCATTCCCCCTCTACCTTTTCACTGCCCATAAGACGTATTTACATGCTAATAACTCACATTATTGTGTAATTCTCATGTTTTTTCCCTCCTATGTCTATACCTGCCTATGTAATTATGTAACCTGTAACTCACTGATCCTCATGTAAAGCGTTCTGAGACCTCTGGGTCTAGCCAGCGCTATATAAAGCTTTGCAAATACAAGTATTTGTATATAGATATATATGTATAAATATATATATGTGTATATATACATATATATAAATTCACTGAAAAAAATAGGTTTCAGGGACGGTATAGTTAGTTGGACATTTCACTCATACAAAATCAGAGAAATTCTGCCTTTATAGTTAGTTCAGCTAACTATAACTCACGCCCCCGCAATGCACTGCTTATGACGTTACATATTACATCACTCATGACATGGTCAGTGACATCACTGATGACATCACTGATGACATCTCAAATGACATCACCGATGACATCATCCAGTGAATGTGTGTTTGCATAACGTTTAAATATATTTAATATATATAGACCAAGGTTTATTGAAGAATGAGTGGGTGTATAAGTGTCTTATTGGATGATTTAGTAGGTGCATGATAGACTCTATAAATGAGTAATTAAACATATCTTACTGAATGCCTGGATTAGAGACTAACCTGTGTGAATGTCTGTATCAGTCTGTCTGTTGGTGTGTAAGCGGCTGCATGGGTTTGTGAATGGCTACATGAGTGTCTATACAGGGTATTGATTGGTTGTCTGAGTATCTGTATGGGAGCATGAGTGTTTTTGTGGGTGGGGGGTGTGACTGTGCATAGATGTATGAGTGGGTGATTCACTGGGTGTGTGGATTCAAGAGTGCATCTGTAAAGGGCTGTATGGGTGGGTGAGTGTGTGTATGGGTCTGTTGGTGAGTGAATGGATGTCTCAGTGGTACATGTGTGAGTAACTACATATGCAAAAGGCAGTATATGTGAGTGTTACAGTATATGAATGACTATACATGAGAGTGAGTGATTTGCAGAGAGGTGGTCTGAGGCCATGCCCCTTTTTACGCGTCTATGCAACGCAGCTCTGTGGGGTTTACTGGAAGTACCTGCGCTGCCCTAAAACACTGCCCCAGCACGACCCCCTACACTACCCAAAAACCACTGCCATGCCCTATACCCTAAAACACTGCGCCCAGAATGACCCCCTACACTACCTAAACACCACTGCCCTGCCCTAAACCCTAAAACACTGCCCCCAGCACGGCCCCCTACACTACCCAAACACCACTGTGTTGCCCTAAACCCTAAAACAGTGCCCCAGCATGACCCGCTACACTACCCAAACACCACTGCGCTACCCTTAACCCTAAAATACTACCAGTCCGTCGGCTCGCAGCTCTGCATTTTCGAGCAATCGAGGCCGCAGCAGAACCTCTGCGAGGTAGCATGTTAGCTCATAGCTGTGTCTCTGCTAGCAGGCCCGTTGGCCTGTTGCTCTCCCACTGGGTGTGAGCCCATCAGCTCGCAGCTCTGGTCCGCAGCGCTACCTCTGCGAGCCAGCCCGTTAGCTCGTAGCTGTGTCTCTCCTAGCAGGCCCGTCGGCCCATTGCTCTCCCTTTGCGAGTCAGACCACTGCTTTCCCTCTGCGAGCCAGTATGCTGCTTTGCCTTTGTGAGCCTATGGCCCGTAGCTCTCACTCTGCGATCCGAGCCCATGGGCCGCAGGCTTCCCTCTGCGAGCCTGCCCTATGGCCCGCAGGTCTCCCTCTGCTAGCCGGACCATAGCTGTCACTCTGCGATCCGAGATTGGGAATATAAGGCGGCTCTAAAAAGAACCCTTGTGTTTATTAGCTGGAGCTACATATAAGTGCGGATGCACAGCTTCAGGTTATTCAGAAAAACTCGATTTCCCTGATCTGTGAAGTATACGCCATCACTTCTCTAGATATCAGCCATATCAAAACGTATGTTGTTGTTGTAGATCGACCCCATTCTATGGTCTCTGAGGTAGGGGTGGACGGAATTTGTGAAATTCACTTTCACAAATTATCGCGAAAATGTTAAAAATCTCCGCAAACACGCGGAAATATCGCGAAGATGCATACGTTTTTTTCCCGCCCGTTCGCGGTATTTTCTGCGCGGCCATCTTGTTTTCACTTGTCTCGCGGTGCATGATCATGAGAAGAAAGACATGATCGCGCGACGAATGACGTTACTGCGGGCGCGAACTGTCGCGAGATAGCGCAAATGGCTACCAACAATCCAACATCTCGTGGAGAACGCGACCGGATTGGGAAAACTTGTCGGCAAACGCGGGAATTCAGGTGAGGTGATCGCGCGCATGCGAGAATGTATTATTTTACAGTGCGAGCAAGCAAAAAATTTCCGGTAAAATGCGGATTGTGGAAATTTTGACATTTTCGCGCTCTACGCGGAACGCAAAAATGTCAAATTATCGCAATTTCCGCGAGCGGAACAGAATTTTAGCCCAGGCCTACTCTGAGGTACGCAGACACAGCTTTGTTGACATTCTTCCTAGATTTTTCAATCTGAGGGCAACATTTTTTTACCATTTCCACTCCCGTCTTTAGCATATATTGGAATATGCAAAGACAGTTTGAGGCTAAAGCAACATCAATTGTCCAAAGGTGTCCTTCATAAGCATTTCCAAACCTACCCCACTCAATGTGCCTGGGTCGTTACCACCACAGTGCACAATCATGAGGTCAGGGTGTTGGAGATGCAAACAGGTTTTACCCAAAGGCAGCAATTGGTGCCACTTCAATCCTCTGTCTGCAAACCATTTAATGTGCACATTTTGTAAACCTAGGTCTAAATCAATACATCTCTGTTCTGCATACCTCTTGCACCAGAAAACATAGCTATGTCCTACAATCCATACTAGCATTTTGAAGGTATGGCTGAAGATATGGATAGATGTCTGTAGCTCATGCAGTCAGTTTGAAGAATAAGAGATATGTTTAAAGATGGGTAACTACTTTTTTTTTCCATACAGAACGTTAACCGATTGGGAGATGGAAAGCATTGTTTCCTAAAAAGTAGGGTGCATATTAGTTTTGAGGAAAAGCCTCTTTGCCATTGGTTAATAAAAAAACAGTTTACATGTGGAGTATATATTATAGGATAACATTTGCTCAGCTTAACCACACCTGCTACGTGCTGATAAATGTTCGAGAAAATGTTGCAAAAAAAATTTGTTACGTTTAAAAAAATGATGAACTTTTAACCTACAAGTTTCATAGAATGTTTTACAAAGTGTTGATAGAATACGTTGAACGTTTCACTTGTATGTGTCCTTAAAAAATCTGTTTATATGGAAAGTTAAAAAATAACCAATAGTGAGAAGTTTTGCAATCTAAAAAAATCTAAAAATCAAGGAACTATTCTGATTTGTTCGTTACATGTATTTATGTGTGGAGCAACAGAGAAATTGTGCCATTACTGGCTCCATTCTTAATGAAAGCGGTGCATTACATGTACTGTGTGACAATGAAAGAATTGCATGCGTTTGGGACATTTGAAATATGCATACCAACTACAAAGGTAAGTTAGAAAACAAGAAGGTGTGTTATGTGTTCTGTAGTTGTGGTTAAGTATTTGAGGCGATATTTTTAACTTAGTGTTAGTAAAGTGTGGTGTTTCACATTGGTTCTAAAATATTCATAAAGTGTGACAAGTTGTTAACCAAGTAGTTTATATATGTTTAGGAGTTTTTCACAAAGGAAAAGATGTAAGTTGTCATCTGTAAAAGACTGCATGGTTTTGAAAATTAGATGTTTTGTTAATTTGGATTTGTATATCTATTCCGGTAAGATAAACAGAATGTTGCACGTTTGCAAATTATGCTTAGTCTGGAAATAGTGGGAAAGGGGTGAAAGTAGAAAATTCATGTGTTATTAGCTTAACAGAGATGGAACAAAACCCAGAAATGTTATGTGCACAATTTGTGGTCTCATTTTTTAGACTGAGAGGTAGATTTCAATATCAGTCAAGGCTGGTGTGGTACTGTGAGGCTTTGGATTTGGGTGTTCTTAGGAAATCTAAGTTGTTGGGGAGCGTTTCTTCAGAAGACATTTTTTATAAATATGTGAGAGAAAAAATCATTGAAAATGTTCTCTGTATACTTTTTGGAAGATTTTTTCACAGTGCTAAAGTAAATGTAATTATTAGTGAAGGTAATTGTCAGGGTGTGTTCCTCTGCTGAATATACGCAGGCCTTTAAGTGGTCCGGGCCTTGTTGGTACTGAGCTCCACCACCCCTTTAAGACAGTCACCAATTTTTTCGTCCCACTTAAAGCTGTTAATATACATATAGTAAAGGGACGATACATAAAACGTTTGGGAATTACACCTTCATTTACTCTGTCCAACTCCCACCACCATGTTGTACCCCCAGCAGTACTGTTTATAAAAATAATCTAATACAGCTTTTTGTATTATAAAAATAGCACTTATAGGTTTATTGCCATATTGGTAGGATTTGTACTATATAGAGAATGTTGCAATCAGTTTCAATGGTGTAAAACGGCACTGTATTATGTTGGAAATATTACATATGCATAGGTTGTGATGTTATTTTTTACACTGTGAGGTGCATTTGAATATAAGTGAAGACATGTGTTATACTGCAAACCCGTTCAGAATGTGCACATATTACATGGAGAGTAAATGTACAAAGTAAATGTACAAGTTGCTTTGTGTATGTATGCATGGTTTGACTCATTTGATGATACTTTAAGATATAATCTAAACACTGTTTCTGCTTTACAATTGGGTACAGTGCACAGTGTTAGTAGTTAGTGACTAGATGCTGGTAAGGGGATTATTTATTGCTCGTTCTTACGAAATAAAGGTGGAGAGGGGTGTTTCTTTACAAGAGATATTTTATAAATGTGTGAGAGATAAAAAAGAAAAACAATGTTCTTAGTA
The DNA here is from genome assembly GCF_964204655.1 of Triturus cristatus. Classification (NCBI taxonomy): domain Eukaryota; kingdom Metazoa; phylum Chordata; class Amphibia; order Caudata; family Salamandridae; genus Triturus; species Triturus cristatus. Next base: position 342,132,431 of record NC_140587.1, on the reverse strand, counting down.
AATTATCTGTATGATTTTTTCACACTCGCAAAGTAACTATGATTATAAGTGATGAAAATAGTTAGGGTGTGTCTCTGTCCTGAATATACGCAGGACTTTAAGTAGGCTGGGTCTTACCGGTGCTGAACACTGCTACCCCTTTTAGACACCAGCAAAACACTTAAAGTTAAACACTTAAAGCCATCAAAGCCATCAATATATGTATATTTAGGGAACGGTACAATAAAGATTTAGGAATTACACCTCCATTTACTCTCCTCATGTCTCACCCCCATTTTGTGCACCCAACAGTAGTTTTTATAAAACTTAAGTAATGGAGCTTTACCTAGTATGGCATGTTCGTGGGGTCTGTAGTAAAGAGGTCATAAAGAGTTTCAATGGTACAAAAGTGACATGACATATGTTTGAAAGATTACATGGTTTTAGGAGTAATGTATAGAGGTAACAATTAAGAAGTATAGTTTGTAATGTTTAGACGAGTATGTAGTTTTGCAAATCAGATACGGCGTTGATTTGTGTTGAGAAATAAGTTTGGCCGAGATAAAGAAAATATTGCGCGTTTGGAAATTATGCTTGGTCTGGAAATAGTGGTGAAAGGTGGGTAGGTGTATTTATCTGTTATTAATTTAAGGCAGATAACAAAAAAAACAGATATATTTTGTGTACAGCTTGTGGGCTGATTTTTCACACAGAGAGGTATATTTGAATATAAGCCAAGGAGGTATTGTACTGCAATCACATTTACAATGTGAAGACATTACATGGAGAGGAAATACAGAAAGTAAATATGTACCTTGCTTTGTATATGTATGCATGGTTTGAATAATTTGATCATACTGTTAGATATAATGTACAATGTCCGGTGATGCGGGGCAAGAGAGGGTGAAGGAGGTATTTCAGAGAGAGACAGCTGTGATATATACTCAGTATTAGATTGCAGAGGGATAGCTGCGGGCTAGTGATGTGTTGAGTTGCAGAGGAGGAGCTGCGGGCCCCACGGTTTGCAGAGGGAGAGCTGCGAGACGTTGTCTTGTATAGGGATAGCTGCGGGCTGTCGATGCTGGGTGAGGGAGGGTGAAGGGGGTTTCTTGTAGAGAGAGAGATGCGTTATATCCGCAGTGTTGGCTAGTAGAGGTAGAGTTACGGACCTGACGGCTTGTACAGATAAATCTGCAGGCCCGATGGTTCGCAGACGACGAGCTGCGAGCTGACTGGTGGTTCGCAGAGGGAGAGTTGCGAGACGGCATGCTGGCTCGTAGAGGGAGGGCTGACTCTGCGAGCCAACACTAAAATATATTGCAGTTCTCTCTCTATGAGCCAGCCGGCCGGCTCACAGCTCTCCCTTTGCGAGCCAAAACGTCGACCAACGGCCCGCAGCTCTCCCTCTACGAGCCAGGCACTCGGCTCGCTGCTCTGTCTCTTTGGTTAGCTGTCATGACAGAATTGTTCAGCAGCCAGCAGCCAGAGGTTACTGATCAACCTTGGCATCCTTTTTGTTATCTACAAACAACTGTGAATACTCTGAGAGCCAACAAAGCCCAGATTATCAAATCCTCAGCCTGAAGTTTTCTTGCTGTCTTTCCTGGTGCCTTCACTTCCTCCACTCCAGTCCCGATGAAGACACCACTCCCAAGGCGTAAAGTTTGCTGTTCTGCTTAGGGGTCGAAACGTTGAGTTTTCCTTTTATGTTCAGACATCAGATGACAGAGATTTGTTATCTGCCTCTAATGTATTATGTTATGATTTATCATTCGTGTATTTGCCAGGCATCTGGCTGGATAGATTGTAAATACTGAATGTTGATGTATATATGCACACTACTATCCTTTCTCACATCACTTTCACTATGCCCTTCATGCACTCACCACCCTTCCCTTGAGCACCTGTTCTTCAAAACGTTTAATTGAGAAATACATTTTTGTTTATAAGATTTGATACAATCGAACATTGTGATGTAATAAACCCATAACCATTTATGGAATAACTTAATGGTGGAGTCTAGTTTTGAGTGAAATAATAATGATTTTCTCTTGCTCTGTATAAAATTGCTTCCCACTGTGACGTCATCTTTCTGTACCATTCCTCTGCGAGCCGTCGGTCCCGCAGCTGTAACTCTCGAAGCCAACACTAAAAATATACCGCAGCTCTACCTCTGCAAGATACCCCCTTCACCCTCGTTCGCACCACATCACCCGCTTGCAGCGACCCGCAGGTGTTGCTCTGCGATTCAGCATGCACCTCTTGCTCTGTGAATTGGCACGCGGCTGTTCCTCTGCAAGCCAAAGGCACGCAGTTCTCCCTCTAGAAGCCGTCAGGTCCGCAGTTCTACCTCTGCAAGCCAACACTGAAAATATACCGCAGCTTTCCCTCTGCTAGATACTCCCTTCACCTTCCCTTGCCTCACATCACCGGTCGCAGGTATCCTGTTGCAGGCCGTCGGCCCGCAGCTCTCCATATGTGAGTCGGCCCGCAGCTGCCCCTATGCGAGCCGGCCCGCAGCTCTCCCTCTGCGAGGCAGCCCGTTGGCTTGGAACTCTCCCTCTGCGAGTCCTCGGGCCCACAACTGTACCTCTGCCAGCCAACACTGAAAAATATACCGCAGCTCTCTCTCTACAAGCCAGCTGGTCGGCTCACAGCTCTCCCTTAGCGAGCCACACCATGGACCAATGGCCTGCAGCTCTCCCTCGGTGAGGCAGGCCGTCGGCTCACAGCTCTGCTTCTGCGATGCAGCCTGTCGGCTCGTAGCTCTTCCTCTGCGAGCCGTCGGGTCCGCAGCTGTAACTCTCCAAGCCAACACTGAAAAATATACCGCAGCTCTCTCTCTACAAGCCAGCTGGTCGGCTCACAGCTCTCCCTTAGCGAGCCACACCATGGACCAATGGCCTGCAGCTCTCCCTCGGTGAGGCAGGCCGTCGGCTCACAGCTCTGCTTCTGCGATGCAGCCTGTCGGCTCGTAGCTCTTCCTCTGCGAGCCGTCGGGTCCGCAGCTGTAACTCTCCAAGCCAACACTGAAAATATACAGCAGCTCTACCTCTGCCAGATACCCCCTTCACCCTCGTTCGCACCACATCACCGGTTTGCAGCAGCCCGCGGCTGTTGCTGTACGAGCCGGCCCGCAACTCTCCCTCTGCAAATTGGCACGCAGCTGTTTCTCTGCAAGCCAAAGGCTCGCAGTTCTCCCTCTAGAAGCCGTCAGGTCCGCAGTTCTACCTCTGCAAGCCAACACTGGAAATATACTGTAGCTTTCCCTCTGCTAGATACTCCCTTCACCTTACCTCGCCCCGGTCGCAGGTATCCTTTTGCAAGCCGATGGCCCGCAGCTCTCCGTATGCGAGTCGGCCCACAGCTCTCCCTCTGTGAGCCAGCCTGTTGGCACGGAGCTCTCCCTCTGCGAGTCTTATGTCCCGCAGCTGTACCTCTGTAAGCCAACACTGGAAATATACCATAGATCTCCCTTTGTGAGCCACACAGTGGACCGACGGCCCGCAGCTCTCCCTCTGCGAGCCAGACCGCCGGCTCGCAGCTCTGCTCCTGCAACGCAGCCCGTTGGCTCGCTGCTCTCCCCCTGTGAGCGAGGCCGTCGGCTCACAGCTCTGCCTCTGCGAGGCAGCCCGTCGGCCCAAAGCTGTACATCTCCGAGCCAAAACTGAAAATGTACCGCAGCTCTACCTCCCCCTTCACCCTTGTTTGCCCCACATCACCGGCCTGCAGCGGCCCGCAGCTGTTGCTTTGCGAGGCAGCCCGCAGCTCTCCCTCTGCGAATTGGTACGCGACTGTTCCTCTGCGAGCTAACGGCTCGCAGTTCTCCCTCTAGAAGCCGTCGGGCCCACAGTTCTACCTCTGAAAGCCAACACTGGAAATATACCACAGCTTTTCCTCTGCCAGATACTCCCTTCACCCTCCCTCGCCCTACATCAGTGTTTGCAGGTAACCTTTTGCAAGCCGATGGCCCGCTGCTCTCCCTATGCGACTCGTCCTGTAGCTGTCCCTCTGTGAGCCGGCCCTCAGCTCTCCATCTGCGAGCTGGCATGCAGCTGTCCCTCTAGGACCTGATGTCCCACAGCTTTCCCTCTATGAGCCAGCCTGTGGGGGGGACGTCTCACTCCCACTGTGTGTTATTTTTATACTAGATAAAGCTCTGTTTGTTTGTTTTTTAAACAGTACTCTCAGGGGTACAAAGTGTTGGTTACAGTGCTAAAGCACATGTAAAGGTAAATTAACGTAATTACGAGGTTTTCTGTAAATGTAATGTTAATGTAGTGCATTTATATAGCGCTCCGCACACCCCCGAAAGGGTCTCTCAGGCACTGTGCAGATACCGCTGTGGAACCCTTCCTGGACTTTCCCTGTGAATTGCCCACTCCTGGGCACCCCCAAGGTGAAAGCCAGGCATCCTAGCGCTTTTGGGGCCGTTGTGGAGATTTAGCAAGCTATTGCCCAGAGTTGCAGAGTGAGACCCATGATTAGAATAGGCACCGAGGCGAGAATTATCGGGTCCTGGGAAATTAAGCCCAAGACCCGCCGAGGCGGAAATTGAACCCTGGTCCGGGCCAGACCTCTGCATCAGGGTCTGCCGCTCTAACCATTGAGGGACACTTCTCCACTGTTGGTGTTAAAGTTCCGTACACAACTGGGCTGGCACATTACCAAAATGGGAATGACACCCTACTTAATCTTTCCCCCCTCTCCATCCCCATTTTGGTTGGTTTTGTTGCTCTCTAACAGTTGATTTGTTTTTGGTTATGTACATCCTCAATCAAATGTAAGCCTGTACCATATCTTTGTTAATATGGAGCAGTGTTATGCTTGCTAAGTTGCCAATAGAAGTGTTAAGCTAATAAGGGTAACGTTTACATGTGCCATTTAGATGAGAATATCACTCTAAGTATACAGATAACAATTTCTCAAAATAGTATCCACAAAGTTATCTGTAGAGGGTTGCAGAGGAAGTGCTGTGGGATGGTGGGGTGTGTGGGACGGTGGGGTGGGGTGGGGGAGGGAAGGAGAAAAGTAGGATGAAGTAAAATCACATATAAAATGGGAAGGTGAATCTACGTGCTGTATGTCCGATGACACTACCTGCCACCCTACTGTTCCCTGAATCCGCTCCACTACCATGCAGCTTTCCCTCTGGAAGCTGCTAGTGGAACTTATCTAATTGTATGTGATTGTTTTGACATATTAAACAGATATAACAAACAATCACATTTTTTTTTCTTTCTCAGAAAATTATTTTGTTTGGATTAAAAGTTTAAAATGCCTAGAAGAACTGAAAAAAAATGAAAGACAAAAAGGCAATCTACTTAAAGAAAAGTAAAAAATGCGGATTACAAGTAAATGAGAGTACTACAAAAAGACTTTCTTCTGGTAAAAACATTAGAATTTTTTAAAAAACATTATTACAAACATTTAATGAAAATAACATCACACAAACGAAAAAGAAGAATTTTTCAAGTAAGGAGAAGCCGACTTCAACTTCAAATTGCAAGAAAAAAATCATTATAAGGAAAGACTATTTGTTACCTGTAGACAAAAACAATTTCAAGAAATACGTCAAAGACTTTTTTGAAATAGAATAATTCAGAATTTAATAAAGTGATGCCGGAAATATAAAAAGAAAGTGCAGCATATTGAAAGCATTGTGGATACTGCTTTTAAGTTATAACAAAAAATATTCATTTGGATTTTGAAGAGGATGAAACTGTTGGATAAAACAATGAAGTTTCTGAAAGACAAAAGTAAAAAAAAAATGACTTGTGAACAGAAGCAACTTTTGTAAAATCTTCGGTGGAAAATAGAAACATACGTCTAATAGTGAACCTTTTTTTAATGAAGAGAGTTACTTCCAAGGAAAATAGTTTACCATTTGCAGATGACACTGTAGGTCAATGCTATAAGGTTCAGAATGGTTGTTCGGTTCCAAAAGAGGAAATGGTTAGTATAAGTGCAGAACAGTTAATAGCTGAAGAAGTGCAAGGGAAACGCACACAAGCTTCTGCGTATAAGTGGGGTTGTAGCAGTATTTGTACTATTCAACAGGAATCTATTGATAAAATGTGAAATTTGTTACGAGAATATGCACAGAAAAGTGTAAAACAGAAGATTAGGTTGTTCCAAGGAATAGATCTATGTAATTTCAGAAAATATACTGAGAAACATGGGAATTCTCTGGCTTGTCTTTCAAGAAAAGTGTGTAAAAGGGTTTTTCATCACTTGATGATGTTAGCAGTACACCATTCAGAAATGCGGAAGTTTGTAAGGAAAGTGTACTATGTAAAAAGTCCTGCATTATGTTTAAGTGAACTGAATACAGCTCTTTTACACGGTTCTTTATCAGATGTACAAAAAACGTGTGATGATATTCAGTTTCGATATTTTGGTTCAGAAGAGCAGTGCATAGAAAGTGAAAGTTTGACATTTACAGATGTTGATGAAGATGGGAAAGTTATTAGGATTGATTAGTTTGAAGAAAAAATTGGAAAGTTTAACATAGTGTGCTCTGAAATTCCAAACTATGTTTGTGTTTGCTGTCGATGTACTATTTATAAAACTCAAACTATGAATGTTGATTTGTATTTGAAATCTGAAAAGAAGAATAAAGATAAATGGAAGGAATTTGCAACTTACTTGTTAGTGGAAGGTCAATTTGAGTTAGGCAGTAATCAGCATGTTTGTAAATATTGTTATAAGAAATTAGAAGAGAACAAAATGCCCGCTAGAGCAGTACATAATACATTAGAATTAGTAGCTATTCCAGAGGAACTCGCAGATTTGAATACATATTAGTCAGTTCTAATTTAATCTGTTCATCCATTTAAAACTATAATTCGCATGGAGCCTAAAACAGGTAAACTGCCACCAACAGACTTACAAAGAGGGCTGAAAGGAGGAGTGGTATACTTACCTTTGAATTTTAAGAAAAATATTGAAATTGTTGGTGGAGACAAAGAGGAAAATGAAGCAGTAGTCATTCTAGTAAATGGAGTACCAACAAAGAGTCTGAAAATATGGCAAGAATTTGTGAATGTTAAAAAGCTTCAAAAGGCTACGTTATATCTTGAGGAGAATAATATTTAATATAAAAGTGTAAATGTGGAAAACCAGGTAATAAGTTTGGAAGATGAATATGAAATTTCAAGTGGTCAAATAGAGAAAGTGGACAAGTCAAGGAGTGAAGAGATTTATGAACATTACACAATATGTACTCTACATTCAAAAGAAGTAAAAGGAAACAGCATTGAGTTTTTTCAAATGAAAAAAGCAAAAGGAACTCCAATGAGTGTATGGGAGAAAAGCTTAGAAGCTTGTTGTTTTCCACAGCTGTTTCCTACTGGAGAAGGTGGACGATATGATGACAGACCTGTACGGATTCCAGCTTCAGAATATCGCTCTACAAGATTATACTCTGAAGATCCTAGATTCCAACAGTGTATTCCATACATATTTCACCTTTTGTTTGAAAGTGATCTGTCTTCTCTGTCCTATGCAGTGAACCGCATACTGAGAACTGGAGTTCATCAATCAGTTCTTTCAGCAAAATAATTTGTGGAGAAAGTTCAACAAACAGATGAAAATTTAGAAGCACAGTTAATTAATTTGATGACATGTCAACGAGGAACAAATGAGTATTGATATCGTTGTCATGGAGAACTGAAGTGTATGTTATGGAACTTAGGTACACCAACATGGTTTGTGACACTTAGCTGTGCGGAGTATGCATGGGAAGATTTGCTTGAATTTCTACGAGAAGCAAATTCCAATATAAAAAATTTTGAAATGAAGACACCTGGAGAACTGTGTTCTTTGGATCCTGTAAATGTGTGCAGATATTTTAATCATAGGTTTCAAGCTATGATGTCTTTTATCTGCAATAAAAAGAAGTGGAGAAGTTACCGATTTCTTTTGGAGAAAGAAGTACCAAGCGAGAGGTGCTCCTCATATACATATGCTATTATGGATCAAGGATGCACCTACATTTGGAACTGATTCAGATGAAATAGTATTGTCTTTCATTGAACAGTATGTGACATGTGAGATTCCCAGAGAAGGAGGAGATAGAAGCTTGAGACAGCAAGTTTTACGTTTCCAAAGTCACCGTTGTGGAAAGTACTACAGACGAAAATACAAGTCTAAAGGAAAATGTTATACCAAGGTGCCGATTCCGATCGGGTAAAATAATTTCCTGTACGACTCGTATCTGTATTTTTTTACGTATGAGTAGTACAAGTCCCGTACAAACGGCGAAGTACGATTCGTACCGTAAAAATACATACAAATTGCATCGGGAAAAGTCTACGAGACATCACCAGACAGATTTACGTACGAGTCGTAAAACTGAAGTCCGAGCGCACAAGTCCGATCCGTACCGGCGTCCCGAATACTCAAGCGTATGGAAAACGTCCTGTGTGGAGCGAACTTTGTACGACCCCTACCCCGGGTACACTTGGGCCTGGGTTACGAGTCATACGGCCCCCCCACCCCACCCGCGCATGTCCGTGCCGTACCCCCCACCCCAGCACCACCGTATGTAAGTGCCGTACCCCCCACCCCAGCACCCGCGTATGTACACCCCGTACCCCCCACCGCAGCACCCGCGTATGTACGCGCCATACCCCAGCACCCGCATATGTACGCACCGTACCCCCCACCCCAGCACCCACGTATGTACGTGCCGTACCCCAGCACACACGTATGTACACGCCGTCAAGCTATCCTGGCTGATGACGGCTGATAGCCAGAAACCGGTCCTAGGATGCTTGATTCCGGTCCAGGGAAGACATGGCTTGGCAGTTCGGGCTGGACTGTTCCCATGAGGCACAGGGTCAAGACTGATTTGCATATGGCCATGTCTAAACTGGGGTGGTGTAGTGGGCAAAAGAACGATGGATTCAACCCAGATCTCTTGACTGGGGGAGATTGTCTGCATTGTCAGCATTCCGTCCATCATTTGTTTGTTGTAACGCTTTTCGCCCTAAGTGGGATGGGTATTCCCAGACGTGGGACCCGTGCTCACTACGCCACTGGAGTCAAGCTATCCTGGCTGATGACGGCTGATAGCCAGAAACCGGTCCTAGGATGCTTGATTCCGGTCCAGGGAAGACATGGCTTGGCAGTTCGGGCTGGACTGTTCCCATGAGGCACAGGGTCAAGACTGATTTGCATATGGCCATGTCTAAACTGGGGTGGTGTAGTGGGCAAAAGAACGATGGATTCAACCCAGATCTCTTGACTGGGGGAGATTGTCTGCATTGTCAGCATTCCGTCCATCATTTGTTTGTTGTACCCCTCCACCCCAGCACGCATGTATGCGCCATACCCCAGCACATGTGTATGTAAGCGCTGTACCCCCCACACCAGCACCTGCGTATGTACGCCCCATATCCCCCACCCTAGCCCCATACTTGGACACACCGTACCCCAACACCGTACCCCAGCATCGCGTATGTATGAATCGTACAACACCATTGCATATGTTATCACTGTGCAACAACATAGCTATGGATGAACCTTACATATGCGAAAATGACTCGTACTGAACCAAGACACTGTAAAACAGCACAAGGAGGGTCAATTCGACGCGCACAACACCACAAAACACGTCTACAGGACAAAAAACAACTAAAAGACTGACCTGGCACATCCAAACAGTCAAACAGAGGCCCAAACTCACAACCACCTCTTATAACACACCCACCAAAAGTTCAAACCCAGCCACACCCACAAATGGACCAATAAAAAGGGCCCACAATCACAAACCATGAGACTTTGCAACAGACCCATTGCTGACAGACATCACACACAAACAACTGCACCCATACACCTTAACTTACACACCTTCACACAACCTCCTTCACACAGACCCCCTCTACACATACACACACACCTACACATTCACACCCACACACCCACAACCATCCACACCCACACCCCACACCATGCCCACAGACAAGAATCCAAAGTTCACAAGGGAGGAGCTGGACATCCTTGTCAACGAAGTCATCAGAGTCGAGCCACAGCTCTTTGGAACATTGGTCAGACAGACCAGCATACCCCAAAAAACTAGCCTGTGGCAGAGGATCGTCGATCGGATGAATGCTGTTCCGCCCATCAGAAGGACCAGGAATGAATGTCAAGCCAGGTGGTATGATCTGCGCAGGGCAGTCAAGCGCAAAATGAACGAGGAATATGCCCAGAGTAACATCACAGGAGGTGGGCTGCCCCGCAGACCGGTACTTTACCATCCCTGGGAGGAGAAGGTGATGGCCCTGCTTCCGCTGGTGGGAGTACATGGAGTCGAAGGAGTTCGAGAGCCTGGTGAGTACACAAACAACTCACATAATATGGGGGGAATGGCCTCCACACCCCAACTACAACAAATGCACTCACCTACCCCTAAGCCCTCACCTGACACAACCACACTCTAAGCAACGCTCATGCCACTAACATGAGTATGCCCCATTCACAAAGCAAGGCCATGCCATGTCCCAGCCTACACAAACCACAAACCCAAGACAGGATGTCCGGGATGCTGGGAGGGTGGGGATCACTAAACATATTGTACAACTCAGAAACAGACAACATTGTCCTCAGCCCATATGGCCCAGGTACATACCCATGCACCATGCGCAATGCACAGGGACTGGCAAAGTACTGACAAGGTAGCTGACACTTGGCCCTGCTGTAGGCAGCACAAGGCCCTCCTGTGACAACTGCAAACTCGAACACAAACACAACAAGCTCAGAAATCTAGGACAGGAACTCACACTCACTGACATGGCAGCATGCGCCATGGTGGGACAGATACATCACCTGGGAGACCCACTGCCAAATCACACCACACCCACCAGCAGGCACCGTCAATCAATCAACAATCGATCAGGGTACTTGTAAGGCGTGCTACTTACCTGTGAGGGTCTCAAGGCGCTGAGGGGGGGTTCCACCACTGCTCGAAGAGCCAGGTCTTGAGGAGTCTCCTGAAGGCAAGTAGGTCTTGGGTCAGTCGTAGATGGTTTGGGAGGGTCTTCCAGGTCTTGGCGGTGAGGTAGGAGAAGGATCTGTTGCAGGCGGGCGTACGTTGGATGCGAGGGACAGCTGCGAGGGCGAGGATGCCGGAGCGGAGCTGGCGGGTGGGGGTGTAGAAGCTGAGTCTGATGTGCAGGTAGGCTTGTTCGGCGGTGTGGAGTGCCTTGTGTGCGTGGCTGAGGAGCTTACAGGTGATCCTCTTGTCGATGTGGAGCCAGTGCAGGTCTCTCAGGAGGGGGGTGATGTGGCTCTGGCGGGGGGCGTTGACGATCAGTTGTGCCGAGGCGTTTCTGAAGCTTTGTAGCTGCCATAGGTGTGTGGGTGGGAGTCCTGTGTAGAGTGCAGTGGTGTAGTCCAGTCAGCTGCTGACGAGGGCCTGTGTCACTGTTCTACTTGTTTAAGTCGGGATCTACCAGTAGATCCGGCGGAGCATGCGTAGGGTGTCGTAGCAGGAGGAGGAGACGACGTTGACCTGCTTGGACGTGGAGAGGGAGGATGCGAGGATCAATCCTAGGTTGCATGCGTGTTTGGTGGGTGTCAGTGATGTCCCCAGAGCGATCGGCCACCAGGAGTCATCCCAGGCTGAAGGTGTGGGTCCGAGGATGAGGACCTCCGTCTTGTCCGAGTTCTGTTTCAGATGGCCACTCCGCATCCAGTCGACGATGGCCCTCAGACCCTCGTGGATGTTTGTCTTGGCGGTGTGAGGGTCCTTGGTGAGGGAGAGGATGAGCTGGGTGTCGTCGGCGTAGGAGATGTTTTTGAGGTTGTGGTGGCAGGCCACTTGTGTGAGGGGGCCATGTGGATGTTGAACAGCGTCGGGCTGAGGGATGATCACTCACCCCTTACACAAGCACACACCCCGGGGCAGCCAATGGAGTCACACATTCTCAAAATGGACATGTGACACAACAAGATCAAGCCACAGCCAAAAAAGCATCCAAGGCCAAATGTGACTTGTCAAAGACCCTGGATAACATTTCAATCAGTCCCCTGCAACATACCCATCCACAAGTGAACATTAATGTGAATGCTAGGCACATACAACTACCTGGAGGAACTGTGGCAACCAGAACATGTATGAAACATGGATGTTGCATGAAATAGCATTAACATTGTCTCTCTCTCACACACAGGGCAACGTCATGGATCTCCCCCCAACACTGGGGGGGAACAATCACAGGCCCAGGCTCGGCAGGAAGATGATCCCACCGACAGCGACGACTCTCAGCACTCTATGGATGACCCCAACCAACCTGGACCCTCTGGTGCCCAAGCCCCTGCAGCATCTGCGTCAGGTACATCTGTGCCAACCACCACCCCTATTCTTGCCACATCCCAGGAGACACCCAGGAGCCCTGCCCGCACAGAATAACTGAGCCAGTCTGACCTGGAGGGACAAGGTTCTCCAGCCACCCAGGAGGAGGCAGACAACCCTGCAAATGCCATCTCTCAGGGGTCCCGTAGACCCGATGTGCCCACAACGGCAGGCCAGGCTCATGTGGGCAGGGGTGGTGGGAGTGGAGGCAGGCGGAGGCGCGAACCTGACCAGCCAGCTGAGGGAACCGGTATGTCACACATATGACACATCTTGGACACATACCGGCGTGACACCAGGGGCATCAGCCAGGTAGTGGGGACCCTCAACGAGATTAAGAACCAGCAGGCCGAGCAACACGCCAGTCAACAACAACACCAAGGACGGATGGAGGCAAGACTGGCTGAGCTCCTGGCGGTGCAAACGGACATAAGCCGACCACTCCGTCGGATCGCCGACCACATGGGCAACCCTCCCTGTGCCACCAGGCGAAGACCAGCACCAGCCACAGGGAGGGAGGAGGATTCGTCTGACGGAGCGTCCCAAGCATCGTCAAGGCCTGCATCTGAGGGTCCCGCAAGGAAGGTGGGTCGTCCACGGAAAAGACCGTGAGAGGCAGCAGACCATCCACATCTCCCAGGTCACCTGGCCTGGCAGCTGGCCCTCATGCGCAACAGCAGCACCTCATCCAATGACATTCTCTGCCACATGGACTTGCTGGTCACAGTCTGACCAATGATGACCAACACTGTGGTCTGGACTATGATGACTCCAAATGACAAGGATCCCATCTCCCCCTGTGAAATTTGGATTCCATGCACACTGTATAGCACCTATTTGTCCACACGAAACAGGCCCCCCACCGAGAATAAATCCTAATTTCCACAATTACATGTTGCATTCATTTTGCATGAGTACACAACCTACGTGTGGGGAAATGTCAAACTATGCATGAGTGTTGAACTAACTCCAGCTATCCATACCCTGGAATCTGAGCCTGGGACAGGACACACATGAGTCACAATGTATCATACTATACAGACATGGAGCACAATACTCACCGGTGATGGCCTCAAGCTGCTGAGGGGGGCATGCATTTCTGTGCGGACAGACCAATTGGGAAGAGTATCCTGAAGGCGTAGAGGTCATGGCTCATGTGGATGTTGCCGGGGAGGGAGTAGCAGGTATGTCTTGCCAGGTGGGAGAACTATGTCCTGCATGCTGGAGTACGGTGGATGTGAAGAATGGTGGCCAGGGCAAGGTTGGATGCATGGAGTTGGCACAACGGGGTCTCGGATGACAGACGGCCAAGGTTGGTTTGGGGTCTGGGGTTATGGCCTGCCTCCTGAGTGTGGGTGAGGAGTCTGAAGGTCATCCTGCAGCACACAGTGATCCATTGCAGCTATCTCTGGTGGACGTTGATGTGGCTGGGGCGCGGGATGTTGAAGCTGAGGTGTGCACATGCAGCCTGGATGTGGACAAGTTTCCCAGGAGTTAGGATGTACTTGCTGCGTAGAGGGCGGGGCAGTAGTTGACACGGCTGGTGTCGTGGGCCTGGGGGATGGTCAGTCTTTGCTTGGAGTGGATCTATCTGTGGATCATGTACATCATGCAGAGGGTGTTGCACCCTGAGGTACAGATGCTGGTGATCAGCATGGCAAATGTGAGTGACGAATCCATGATGCACACCATCTTGTGTGCGTGGGCACTGGGTGCATGTGCAGGGCTCTTGCGGGTGGGACACAAGCAGTTGACCCAGCTGTAAGGGGACAATCCTCAGATGATTACTTCAGTCCTGTACAAGTCCAGCCTCAGGTGGCTGATGTTCAGCCATTCATCAATGGATCTCATGCCATCTTGAATGTTGGAACTGGCAATAGCTGCGTATTTGGAGAGGGTGAGGAGCACCTGGCTGTCAATGGCATACGAGCTGATGATGAGGTGCTGTGCGCATGTGATGCCGGAGAGGGGGACCTGGACACATTGAAGATTGACACGCTGAGAGATGATACCTTGGCCATGTGCCAGATGATGCCACTATACTACATGTTGAAGGCTTGAGTCCCACTCCCATGGCCTTGCTGGTGTACGGAGCCGGTGCGGAGTAGGAGGGACATGACATGGTTGGTGTGACAGGGCCTGGAAGGCGGGGCAGTGCTGTGTAGGCAGTTGGAGTTGCACACTCATCATGCAAAGGTGTTGTGTGTGCGCCTAGGGTATGCCTGAGAGCAGGCGGTAGCTTTTCGGATGGACAATGCTTGGAGGGTGGGTGCAACATCAGACTGTAGTGTGATGTGGGTCATGTAAGGACATGAGGGTCGTGCAATGTGCACGTTGCATGCGCTGACGGTCCAGCCTTTGGCACCGCGTGGGCGCAACAGTGGCATAGACAAGCTGATGCCAGCCAAATGAATGGGTGGAGGGAGGAAGGGAGGAGCATCTTTGAGGTCTGTGTGTTGCCGAATGTGTAAACTTTGTGGGCCCTTGCTGCAGGGGCCGCATCAGCAGGCGGCATGTCCTGGAAATGATGCCACAAGTTGCACACAAAGACAAGGATGTCAGAAAGGACAACTGCAACAGGCGTATGTAAAGGAAGGAGTGTCCAGTTTCCCATGGCAGAGACAATGGATGCACAATCACCAAAGATGACTGACACCGGATCATGAAACCGAAGGCCGAGCTGCGCACAGGATACACACCCTCAGCAGGTGTTGACGGCCCGTTGTGGTCACCAACATGCCCAAATACATACACAACCATGGACATCATGCACAATAGAGATTCTAATCCCTGAAGAACTGCATGCATGTTGCTAAACTACACATAGACTCATATGCACAATCTTTGACAACTATGCCAGTGATGCCGCATGCAAAGTGGCAAGAGACCTGCATTGACAGAGATGAGGCACCTTGGAGGGTGAGGAACACCTTCATTACTCAGGTTCACACCTAGGGAAATGCATCAATATGAACAAACTCACAGGTAATTTGGCTGAACATGTGGGACCTACACTGGGCACCCCCTTCACAATCACAACACAGATGCTGTAAATCCATTGAACTGGCACACAAGTGAAGGGGTGAGCCAAACTCCCCCTGCTGCACACGGAGGGGCTGCAATTCCCCATTGATCCTCTCATGGGCATGTCCCACACTATGTCCACCCATAGCATCCCGTATGTTTCAGAGGGAAGTTGTACACACATTGATGCCTTCATCAGAATCCACAGTCCCATTACAGATGACTGTTACGAAGGGTGAATATCAATACATGGGAGTCATGCAACATGTCATGTGCCCCATGTTGAGTCGACATGTATGTATAGTAACACAACATGCACAGGAGCAGTGCCCACACATTCCAAATACCTACCAACACCAAAATGCCGTGCAGCAATCCTTAACCAAAAAGACTTTTCACCATGTCCGTGCATGGGACGCTGATTCAGCTCACGTTGCAATACTCATGAGGAATAGCAGGAGGCCAACGATGACACAAGCAGACAGCATGCAAAACTACCTGGGGATGACAGACACACAAGAAGTCAGGGAGAAGATTGTCATCCGCATGCATGGCCATTTACTCTACAGGAATAAGTGTGTCACCATGCTATATTAAAATTGAGTGTTTAAGCTAAAATGTTTGGAAGGACATCATCACTCGAGTGACACATCTGAACACACCTCTAAGTAACTTAGCATACAGTCAGCTGGACACACACATTGCAACACATGCCACACAAGGCTCCAGGCGTGCACACTCAGACTCATGGACTCACCATTATGAGAAGAAGTTGCGTATGAGCTGACTCCGGATGTCGTCCTCCTCCTCCTCCTCATCCTCACTTGCCTCGTGACCAAGCCCTTCATCCTCCACGGGTGGATGTTCCTGCTCATCTGGATCCAGGATGAGTGGCACAGCCTTCTCCACTGCCATGTTGTGCAGCATGCAGCACACGAGGGAGATCTTGCAGGCCTTCACCGGTGCATATGTGAGGGACCCGCCTGTCTTGTGAAGGCACCGGAATCTGCTCTTCAGGAGGCCAAACGTCGTCTCTATCACTCGCATGGTCTGCCCATGTGCGTTGTTGTAACGGTGATCTGCAGCTGTTCTGGGTTTGCAGAGAGGCGTCATCGGCCATAGCATGTTAGGATAGCCAGAGTCCCCTACATGGAAACATCATGTAAAGAAGTGGGTCAGGAGATACCGTAAGATACAAAGATAGCGCTAAACAAAGGACAAACAGAGTATACCCACCAACAAGACATGCTCGTTCGTTGTGCAGCCACAGCATCATTTCTGGCACCCTGCTACGCCTCATGATGTAGGCATCGTGTGCTGACCCTGGAAAACGTGCACAGACATGGGATATCAGCATGTTAGCAAGACACACCACAAGGGCATTTATAGAGTGGTAATGTTTACGGTTGACATAGGCGACCTCCTGTGCCTGTGGTGGGACCAAAGCCACATGTGTCACATCAATAGACCCAATTACATGGGGCATCCCTCCCAGGGCATAGAACTCACCCTTGACACCTGTCAACTGCTCACGAGTTGGAAAATGGATGAATTCATCCAGGTGCTCCAACATGGCTTCTAAAACATCATGCAGGACACGGCTGAACATGGTCTCTGACATGCCACCCACATCAGCTATGGTGAATTGAAACGTACCGGTGGAAAAAAATGTACGGCTGCCATCACCTTCATCTTGGGGGTCAGCGCAGTAGGATACATGTGTCGCGGTTGGAGGTGTGGTTCCAGCTTTGCGGTCAAGTTCTCAATCAACTGTTGCAAGAAGCGGTAACGTCTTATGCAGTCATGTTCCCTCATGGCACCCAAGTCTGGCATTGGTCGGGGGAGAGGTGGTGCCCTGCCGAAAATTGGAAGGAATAACGAAGAGTGAGTACATAACAACATCAATGTCAATGAACAGAGCACATGCTCAACTGCTACTACACATCTGCTAAATACAGAGTCTGGTCTGTGCAATACATCCAGGACACGTATGCCAGCAAGGTGATACTCCTACGACAAGCCAGCTACACCCGTTGATAGCCAAGTTCTACATGACATGCCCCGAAACTAGCTGTGGGCCAGTGTAAGTGAACAGCCAGAGACATCACAGGAGTGACATACATCCACATATCTGCACTTGAAGGATGTCATCTCTTACAGACTGCTGGAGGCAAGCTAGACGCACAGGTCACATGTCATTGAAAAAGTACAGATCACACACATAGCGATGAAGGGGTACACGTAAAAAACGAAAACACAGACATGGATACGGCGCAGATATGTCCTCATGTCAAAAAAACATCTTCAAAGCATCCAGAAACACGTAACGTGTGAATCCACATGTGGCATGGTGTGCGTATATGTGTGTCATGCCCATCTACACACAGACACACGTTGGATGCAGCAACAGCAGATGCAGTTGACGGAACACCAACAGCAAGCTCATGGGGACACATGACACACACAGGACATAGTCACATCGGGGCACGCTGGTACTTAGATGTCAGGTGTTATTGTCCCTGTCCCTGGCATCAGGGGACAGTTGCAGGTGTTGGTGACTGTGCCATTCCAGTGATGCAGTGCTTGACACGTTTGTACTACATGCACACATGTGCAAAGTGGGAAGGGGAAGTGTGCCACATACTGCCCCATCACACATGACATGTGTACACATCTATTGTGCTAAAACATGAGGAGACATGTGCCATATCACTGCCTGACACACCTAGGCCCTGCACATGAAGGACTGCAATGACAATGACTTGATGTATAGCCGTACACGAGTCTGACACCTCCATTCCTTTCGTGTGCGCCTCCTATCACCAGTGTAAGCTGTGAAACGCCCTGTACACACGCTCTGAGGGCGTGTGAACGGTCCGTATCATTATATTGGTGTTCCCGCCGGAGTACGGGTGTGTGTACGGACCGTACACACGTACGTGTACTACCAGTGTGTACACGTATGTGTACGACCAGTGTGTACACGTACGTGTACGACCGTAGTACACGTACGTGTACACACTGGTCATACACGTACATGTACACACTGGTCGTACATGTATGTACGTGTACACACTGGTCGTACATGTACGTGTACGACCAGTGTGTACACGTACGTGTATGACCAGTGTGTACACGTACATGTACAACCAGTGTGTACACGTACGTGTACTACGGTCGTACACGTACGTGTATGACCAGTGTGTACACTGCCGTAGTGCACGTACGTGTACATACTGGTCGTACACGTACGTGTACACACTGGTCGTACACGTACGTGTCAAACGCACTGTGCAATTGGTGCCATAGGGGTACGTGTGAAACGCACCGTACCTGTGTGTGGATTGCTAAATTACATAGGGACACATGAGGGACACGTATTAGGGCCTAAATGCATGCTGGTTGTCATGGATACCGATTTTCCAGTTCAAATCTTTCCATCAGGTGGACTGTAAAAGGCAGTTGGGAACTAAATACAATGTTGCAAAGTGGTTGGTGACTTCACATTATGCTCAAATTTTGAGCCATGCAAAGGCACTCACTGGTGTATGTTTAAAGGGATTGGAGGAAACGTAGGATGCAAGTGAGACTGACCAATCACTCTGTACTCCTGTAAATGAAACAACCCAGCAAGGCAGATATAAGTCAGCCAGAACCCATGAGAGGGCACTTGCCTGCACTACCTTTTAGTCGACACCACTGCTGCTGCCTGTGCTTTCTCTGGCACCATGTCAAGGTCTGTGGAGAGGGCCCAGCCATTCACCCAGGAGGAGAATGAGGCATTGCTGGATGTCATCCTCTCACAGTACACCAGCCTGCATGGGAGACCAGGGGAGTAGGTGAGTGCTGACTCCACTACCTTTGACTGTGCACCTTTTTTGTGACTGTCACTTCTGGCATTGTGTCCAGGTGTGACAGACATGCAATGTTGTTTAGAGTGGGTCCCAGGGGGGATTGGCTTATGTCTCCCATGCAGAGCATGATGTAGTTCCTGTGTGCACTCCTCACTTGCATTGTGCTTACTGTGACATTCACTGCATAGTGCATGGCACATTCAGCCTGCCCAATCCTTTGGGCCATTTTTGTTCTATAGTCCAGAGGTGATTCAGTGCCCCCCCCGGTGTGACAGGTGACTTAACCCACAGATGTGTGTGAGTTGAGTGGAGCTGTGGTGAGAGTGGTGAGAGTGTCCAAATGATGTGTATGCCCCCTGGACATTGATGTGTGTGAATGTTCCTTGTCATGTGGGTGAGTGTCTATGTGGAGTGTTGTACCACAGCTGCATGGAGGAGGCAACAGCTCCACCATCTGAGGTGAGAAGTAAGCAGCGCGGAGCGTCTGACTTGCTGAGCTATCACCACACCTGTGACACCCCACAGGCATGTGGCACATGTGCAGAGTGAGGTTTGTATCCGCTGTTGCCAATGGCAGGTGATTGATCTGTGCCTGTGTGTGTCTGTGTACTCTGCTGAGGTTGCGTCAGTGGCCTGGGGCATGTGACTGCTTGGAGGGGCTGTCCATCAGCCTGGTGTTGCATGTGATGCACAGTGTGTGCCATGATCAGGGAGTGTGTTGCACCCCTCATGCCACCTGTGTACTTTCAATGCCATGTAGTGCATTGGGGCTTCCACAGAGGCTAATGTCCCTATGACAAAGGTGCTATTTGTTGCCAGCATACTATGCCCTGTTCAACATATCAAAGATGTGCAAATGTGTGTCTCTGTGACATGGAGCAGGTGTAGTGATGTTGTCTCACTTTGTCATCCTCACAGGTAACTGCCTACGAGAAGGGGAAGATCTGGAAGCGGGCCGCCAGGGCCGTGAGTTTAGTGGAGGGTCGCAGTCGGCGCCTAGCCCAAGTGAGGAAACGCTGGCAGGACATCTGGTGCTGGACCCGGAGGATCGCCCGGTGCCAGCTGAAGGACTCACCTCCACGCAAGCACGGCGGGCGCCGACGCCTGACCCACCAGTTGAAGCGTGTCCTGGCGGTGGTCTTCCCTGACTTGGATAGGAGGTTACAGGAGTTGCAGCAGCAGGAAGGGGTTAGGTACATGTGTGTTTGTTGTGTGTCACCAGCTTTTGGAAGTGCTCAGTCGCCTGGATACACTGCGAGGGTTAATTTGTGCAGTGCATATCCTGTTCCCCAAAGTCAAACGGTGCTGTTCTTACTCCCTTCCCCTCCTTGACATGTGTTCCCTGGTCTGTGTGTAATCACTATTGCACATGGTTATCTAGGCTGCCAGTTAATCCAAGTGCACATTGCTTTCTGCATCATGTGGGGGGGGGGTCTGAGACATGTGTTGTTGCCTTGCCTGTGCCCTGTGCCCTGTCCTGTTCAGTCATTTGGGGGTCCATATTAGTTGGCACTGATGCTGAGTCTCAACATAGGAGTGTGAGTTTTCAAATGAACAGACTTGCAGCATGCATGACCGATGTTGTGGCCTCAGACATGATGTGCATGAGTGGGAGATATGCATAGTGCCAGGAAGGTAGCTCATGTTACAGTCAGATAATTCCAGGACCATGGAGCAGTGTGCCCACTACAGTCCCCTAAGACACCCTTGCCTCGGAATCATGTGTGTCATCCAACACTGAGCCCATTCTCTGTGTGTTCAGCATCGGTTGGCCTGTGTGGCATTGTTCCCTGGCCTCATTTGTATTTATCTAAAGTGTGCTACATGTGCCCATTGTACAGGCTGACCCCATTTGGCTTGTGCATCCTCACACCGGCCTGTGTGTCTATGTACAACTATCTGTTGATGGTTGTTTGTCACAAATATGTGTTGGCAGCCTCACAAGGTGATGTGGAGTACATTTAGGAATTCTTGAAGCACATTTTAGTAAACCCAGATTAAGAGGTGTAACTTCTTGATCTGTCTCAATAACATTGTCTCAGGTATGGGGGGTTTTTGCAGGCAAGGCCTACATGTCCAAACCTTATGTCTCCTTGCCAGGTCTGACCTGTGTGTGATAATTGTTTGGACAGACACTCAACATGCAGTGACCCAGTCATGCTGTGCAGGGTTTAATGTTTGTGCTTTGCAGCATGTGTCAAAATTAAAAATACATGGCTCATGCTCATCCATTTGTGCCACCAGTGTGTGGTCGAGATGCTACGTAGTTTGGTCTGTGTGTGCTGACATCTGTGTGGACATTCTTGCTTGCCATGAGGGTGTCTCCTCAGTGCAGGTGCTCCTTATCCCGACACAATTGTAGGCCCATTAGCTGATGCATTGTCCTGTGTTGGACATGTGTGCCACTCCACATGACAGGCAGTGGGTCAGATGTGTTGCCAACTGTGTCATCATGGTATGGATGGCCATGTGACAGGTGGCATGATTCAAGTTGTTAGTCAAGAACTATTGTACCTTGGCACTCACTACACTTGTCAACATGTCTCAATTTTTCATATGCTTGACTTTGCTAGTTTGTTGTGAAGGACAATAATGTGCCTGCATGACAGATGTCTCCCAGGGAAGTGCAAAAGAAAGTACCTTTACACTTTCCGTGGACACGCTGGCACATTTTAAAGAAAGGCACAGTTCGATTGCCACTTGTTTTATGATTATACATATCCATGTTCACACAGTGTGTTTGCATTTGGGTAAGTCCTTGGTTGTTGCTGATACCAACTTACGAGTATCAAGTCATCCAGACCACCGTGTTGCCATGTATATGTACTTACTGATACCCCATTTTTTCTTTACAGTGGCTTATTTGAATTCGGCTGGCAGCTCATACAATGACTGTGTAAATGTAGTTTTGTGTGCACCTCATTGTGTGACTTCTGTTATACAGGCACATGTGTGTTCTGTTCACAAAGTCGCACATTCACACATTCTAAACATGTACATTGTGTAAAGTGTTGTGAGTCTCAAGGGATCGCAATGTTTTTCGTTTGGGTTTCAAAAGTACTCACAGGTCTCAGAGTGTGGGGACACCTTCAGCATTGAGGTCTGTTATTTGGCCTTGGGTGCACCAATACTGTTTCGTTCACAGTGAACAAGAGGTGGCATGCCTTCATAGTCTTGCTGTGCTCAACTGTTCCCAGACACTAGCTTCTCAGCATAATTCAATATCAAGTTATTTGCTGTTGTGTCATAATCTCCATTGTTTCCAAGTGCCATGGTGGGTCAACCGACTGGGGAGTGCAGGGTTACATATGTGCGGACTATTCTAGATGTTACTCATGATGCATTTCCTGATATGCACTGTGACATTTTTTGTTTGGACTCATGTGTCAGATGTATACAGGCGACTGATTATTTTCTGTATCTTCACCTTGCCCACAGCATCATCGGAGGACACCGAGAGAGACACCTGAACGGACCTGGAGGAGGGATCCAGCACCGCTGCCACCACTGCTGGCGAGTCTGTGGGAGCAAGTGGCACGGAGGGCGAGGGGAGTCAGGCGGAGGACCTGTCTAGTGGCAACACTGACTACGATGCTGACGGGTCCGAGGCTGAACTCCTCGAGGGGGCGGAGGCTGCTACAACACCTGGCAGCAGCACTACATCTGTCACAGCCCCCTCCATTCCCATCACTGCCCTCCCAGTTGCTCTGGTCCCTTCTGTCCGTGCTAGGCAACACCGTGTCTCCTTCGTGCCAGGCACCGCACCCCCTGCCCCTGTCCCCCCTGCTGCCCTCACTGCAGAGTCTGTGGACATTCTGCGGCAGTTGCAGGTTGGCCAGACATCGATGCTGAATGTCCTCCATGGCCACACCAGAATGATGACACAGATGGTGTCGTACATGGAGGGCATGTCATCAGCGATGTCTGACCAACGGATGTTGCTGAGGTCCATGGACTCTTCACTGACAGCAGCAGTGAGTCTCCTGCAGCGCTTCAGCCCCCCCTACCCCTGCACCATCCACACTTCCCACTCCCATGCCTGTCCCAAGCACACACAGACATTCCGAAGCACGCACCCCACCAGACACAGGCAGCACACCAACACGTAAGGGCAAGCGCACTCCTCCTGGCACGCTCACTCAGGGGGATGAAGGCACACCCACTGGGTCTGGGGCACATAGGCATACACGCAGCCACAGTCCAAGTCCGCATGCCGCACTACCCAGTCCCTCCAATGGCACTCCCCTCGGCTCCCGTACCACACAATCTGACAAGGAGGCCTACTTGGCTGTGCTGGGCCTCAGCCCCTCTGGCTCTTCAGCCCGCAAACGGGAATGGCACTCCACAGGTAGGGGAGTTGAGTCCCCCCCTGTCCACCCCCTCCCCCAATAGCGCTGCACTCTATCACTCCGACCCCCCCTCCTTTAAGCCTGTGATTTCTTCAGGTGCAGGGGAGACGCTGGACGACCTGGCAGCAGTGTGCAGCACCGAGCTGACCTCCACCTTTGGCGCTGCCCAACCCCCTGTGGTGGAGGCGTCCGTACCTGCACCAACTACACCTACCCTTACACCTCCTGTCCCTGTGGTGCCTGGTCCTTCCCCACATGATGCCTCCCCCAGTCGACGAACCTGAGGGTTCTAATGTGCAGGCAAGCTAAGGGAGATGCGTGGCCATGTGTCCCCCCCAAGGACTTCTGATCTGGACTGGCCATGTGCCTTTGTAAATAGTGGCCTTTTATAATTTTTCATTTAATGCTGAATAAAGCATTTTCTTTTCACTTTGAACACTATTGCATTTCAGGTATTGATGTGGGTGCTGATTGTCCAGGAGTTGGGGTTGTGGTAATGTGTTATGTTTCAGGAAAATGTTGTAGTCTGATGCTCATGGGGTGGACCATGGTATCTGCGTGCCATCACAAGGTCTCTGCAAAGAATCTTTGGTCGTGTGTGCTATTTGTGTTTGGAGACATTGTCCCAAGGAGTGTTCCTTCCTCTGTGGCACCTGACATCTTCCCTGCAGGGAGTTGAACATTTGTTGTGCTGACTCCTGTCTACATTTCCTTTGGTGGTGACGGATCCCTTCAACTATGGCCATGCCTGCTCAACAATGTCTTCGGCTGCATTGTCTCTGCCATCCTTGCTAGTCACTGTACTTGTGTATTGAGTAATTTGTAATGCCTTAATGGCGACATTCACCATTTTCCGCACTATGCATGTGTGTTATCCCAGCCTAGCACACAATTGGTACTTGTTCTTCAGGGTATTTGGGCACCTGACTGACAATTGTGGGCATTGTATCTGTGGGAACTCCACCCTATTCCTTCCATTAGAGGCAACATCTTGGTGGCTGTCCCAGCACCTGTACATTTCTATCAGTCCTGGGATGTGCGTGACAGTGTGTGTTCCCTTTGGCTCTCTTAGTTTAGTGGGCATTGACATGACTATACAGTCTTGTGGCATGATCTCTGTGTGTGTATTGTTGTGCATCCGCCAGGGGTAGGTATGCATGTGTCATTTGCCCTCACACCCACATGTGTTGTGTCATGCAGTGGGGGAAAGACATCCATCCTCATGGGAGTGGGACAATGCTGTCAGTGATGTGTTGTTATGGCACTATCAACATAGTCGAACATTAAGGATGCGTACATACACCCATGGAGTTGTGGTCATCTGATCATGATGTACACACCCCCATGTCTCTGTCCACTGCTAGTATTCCTCTGCACCCACCCCTCACATGTCTCTGTCCACTGCTGGGAGTGATAGGCACCCACCCCCATGTCTCTGTCCACTGCTGGGAGTGATAGGCACCCACCCCTCACATGTCTCTGTCGACTGCTGGGAGTGATATGCACCCACCCCTCACATGTCTCTGTCCACTGCTGGGAGTGATAGGCACCCACCCCTCACATGTCTCTGTCCACTGCTGGTATTCCCCTGCACCCACCCCTCACATGTCTCTGTCCACTGCTGGGAGTGATAGGCACCCACCCCTCACATGTCTCTCTTCACTGCTGGGAGTGATAGGCACCCACGCCCCACATGTCTCTGTCCACTTGTGGTATTCCTCTGCACCCACCCCTCACATGTCTCTGTCCACTGCTGGAAGTGATATGCACCCACCCCTCACATGTCTCTGTCCACTGCTGGCAGTGATAGGCACCCATCCCTCACATGTCTCTGTCCACTGCTGGGAGTGATAGGCACCCACCCCTCACATGTCTCTGTCCACTGCTGGTATTCCTCTGCACCCACCCCTCACATGTCTCTGTCCACTGCTGGGAGTGATAGGCACCCACCCCTCACATGTCTCTGTCCACTGCTGGGAGTGATAGGCACCCACCCCTCACATGTCTCTGTCCACTGCTGGAATTCCTCTGCACCCACCCCTCACATGTCTCTGTCCACTGCTGGGAGTGATAGGCACCCACCCCTCACATGTCGCTGTCCACTGCTCGGAGTGATAGGCACCCACACCTCACACGTCTCTGTCCACTGCTGGGAGTGATAGGCACCCACCCCTCACATGTCTCTGTCCACTCCTTGGAGTGATAGGCACCCACACCTCACATGTCTCTGTCCACTGCTGGTATTCCTCTGCACCCACCCCTCACATGTCTCTGTCCACTGCTGGGAGTGATAGGCACCCACCCCTCACATGTCTCTGTCCACTGCTGGGAGTGATAGGCACCCACCACCATGTCTCTGTCCACTGCTGGGAGGGATAGGCACCCACCCCCATGTCTCTGTCCACTGCTGTGAGTGATAGGCACCCACCCCCATGTCTCTGTCCACTGCTGGGAGTGATAGGCACCCACCCCTCACATGTCTCTGTCCACTGCTGGGAATGATATGCACCCACCCCTCACATGTCTCTGTCCACTGCTGGGAGTGATAGGCACCATCCCCTCACATGTCTCTGTCCACTGCTGGGAGTGATAGGCACCCACCCCTCACATGTCTCTGTCCACTGCTGGGAGTGATAGGCACCCACCCCCATTTCTCTGTCCACTGCTGTGAGTGATAGGTACCCGCCCCATGTCTCTGTCCACTGCTGGGAGTGATAGGCACCCACACCTCACATGTCTTTGTCCACTGCTGGGACTCTTAGGCAAACACCCACCCGTCCACCCACACCCTTGGTGCTGTACACTGCTGGCCATGAACACACCCCAATATACTGGTTATATGCTGCACCAGGCCCTAAGCCAGCATTCGTGTGTACGCCTTGTATCACTAATGTACTGGTGCCCTAGAGGTACGGGTGATGAGGTCCGTACCCCCGCATTCATAGGTTGGGTACGGTCCGTACCACGCGTACCCCTACATCACCACTACAATGGTGGTACAGGCCGTACCCATGCTTTGAGGGCGTGGGCACGGCCCGTACCACCATTGTAGTGGTGATGTAGGTCTACGAGCCGTACCCACACCCTCAGAGCGTGTGTCTGGCCCGTACCACGCGTACCCCTACATCACCACTACAATGGTGGTACGGGCCGTTCCCACGCTTTGAGGGCGTGGTTACGGCCTGTACCACCATTGTAGTGGTGATGGGTACCCGTACGCGGGGATTGGTGGACACGCCCCCCGAAGTGACCAGACCCTGGAGGTAATGTATGGACAGTATATGGTATTTTTAAAATTAGATAGAGGTTATGTTTCCTGCCCCTCGCCCCCCCTTTGCCCCTGGGTGTTGTGCTGACCTTCTGCGGCGTGCGCAGCGGTTTCGGTGCACCAGGTCGTAGGCTAGGAGGGCCGGGATGACACGTAGGATGGGGTCCATGGCTGTCCGTCGCGTACCGCTGCTCCTTCTTCGCGTTGTCCTCAATTTCCCGGGAGTTTTTGGCTGCCGTAAAAAATGATCCGTGCGGAGTGACGTAGGCATGAATTGTACTTGCTGGTCCATAGAACGCTGCCTGACTCCGTTCGGACGTCACATTCGCAATGTCCCGGGTTGGAATTGTGGGTATTTTTTCGTCGCACATAGTTTTTTACGATTCGTACGGAAATGGTATTTCTGTACGAATCGTACTTGCTGGTTTGTAAGGAGGATTTCCCGAGTACGAGTCGTACGGAGAATACGCTCCGTATGACCATTCGTTCCCGGGTTTTACAGGATCAGAATCGGCACCCAAGTGTCGGTTTGGATTTCCACATCCAGTATTTTCTAAAGGAAGAGTAAATTCTTTTTTTTCTTCTGTAAGGCACACAATAACTCGCAAATCTCCAAAGAATACCTACAACTTAAAAAGAACAGCACTGTCAAAGTATATTAATGACTACAATCCAGTTATTTTAAAACTGTGGAATGCAAACATGGACATCCAGTATGTTGTAGATAACTCAATTGCTGTTGCACGCTACTTTTACATCATATATAACAAAATCAGAAAAAAACAAGATGAAACAAATGTGGGAAGAAATTGCACAAGACAAGAGCCTTAGCAAAAAAATGAACAGCTTTACTTTGAAAATGCTTTCCCACCGAGAAATTGGATCCTACGAATGTTCAGACTGCTTGTGCTCCACAAGTTTATATTCAAAATCACGAGGAATCATTTGGGTAAATGTAGGTCTTGCCTGCTCACGAAATAGAGTATTGAAATCACTAGAAGAAATTGAATACTTAGCAGCAAATGAACCAGACAGTACACAAATTCTTAAAACTATTTTGTTGGATACATACTATCCAAAAAGGAGTTGACATCTGGAACAGCTATGTCTGTATGAAGTACTTCAACATTACAGCTTCAAAAGAAATGTTAAACCAAATTTAATAGAAGGAAAATATGCAGTAGTTGGATGTCATGGATGTTTAGTCAAACATACAAAAGGTAACCTTATCAACCACAAGAAACCCAGTTGTGAAACTCCAGATAAGCTAGAATGTTACTATTTAGCACTTCTCCAACTCTTCAAACCATGGCATAAGGAAAGTGAATTACTTGGAGATTTTGACTGCTACGAAGATAGTTTTAATGCATGTAAAGATAGCATTGCATTTTCAATTTTCCCTACATATTTGAAAATCTTGAATGATGAAGTTGAACAGGGAAAGACTATTAAAGCTGAAGTTGCTAATGAAAGTTCTCAAGCTAGTCAAAGTTCTGGTCCATGTAGTCAAGATTCTCTTGGACAACCAATAGTGGAAAATGAAGCAGCGATTGCTATGCATGAAGTCGAAATTGCAATGCAGCAAGCACGAGAGGAGAATATTACATTAGAAGAGTTAGAAGAACAAGTAAATATTGAAGTGAAAGAAATACATGTACAAGTGAGAGAACAGATAGAACATGGTTTGTTTCATGAAAAAAAAGAATGTGTATGTTCATCATTTAAACCTATTCTTATGTACATCAGTGGTCAAGCTGGAACGGGTAAAATTTACTTAATTAAAGTTTTGACCAGTTTTGTTAAAAAAACTACTGGTTCACATTTATCTTGTGTGGTAACAGCTCCAACTGGATTAGCTGTGCACAATGTTAAAGGAAATACTTTGCATAGATTACTGATGTTACCAGTTGAGCATGATAATAAATTAGAATATCAGAAGTTGTCTGGAGAAGTGTCTTATTGATGAGGTGAGCATGGTCTCAAACTTAATGCTTGCTTTTGTACATTTAAGAATGCAACAGGTATTAAAAACAGATTATGAAGTTCTCTTTGGAGGAAAACATTCAATTGTATTTAGAGATCTGCTACAATGAACTCCTGTAAAAAGAGAACCGGTCTTTAAAACTCTTCTACATGAAGACACTAGGAAGTTCTTTGGGAAGTATTGGAAATGTTAATCTCTGGTTATATTTTGAATATAACGAACTCACTCAGAATATGCGACAAGCAAGTGATGAAGATTATGGAAATATTCTGAAAGATGTAAGAATTGGTGTTCTAAGCAAACATGGTAAACAAGCTTTACAAAGTCATGTACTAAAGAACTTGTTTACAACTGAAAACACACCAGCAGCAGTAATGTACAAGGAAATTGCAGAAAAAAGTCTATAGTTTGCTTGATGCCTAGAGTGGAAGAGTGTTATACATTTAATCAAGAGATTCTGAAATTGGAACATCAAGAAATAGTTCACATTGAAGCTATAGATAAAATCGAGCATCAAGGAATAACAATTCTTCTTTCAAATACATTACAGACTAAATTGAATTCTTTGGAAAGGTCTGTATCAAAAACTGCTGGCTTAGAAAAAAATGTATGTATAGCCTGTCGGGTAATTTTGAGACGTAATTTGAATATAGAAGAAGGTTTAGTGATTGGAGCAATGGGGAAAGTTGTTGAATTTGTAAAATATCAAAACAGAAATGCAATTGAATTCTTGAAGATTAAATTTGATCAGATTACAGAGGTAAAACAGATTGGGCGTTGGGCTGTATGTTTTTTGCTGGTTAAAGACTTGTTTGTTTGTAGAAAACTGTTTCCTTTCTGTTTAGCATATGCAATAACCATTCATAAATCTCAAGGTTTAAGTGTAGATAATGCTTTAGTAAGTGTTGGAAGAACTGTGCTTAAAGAGGGAATGTTGCATTATCTCAGGTTAGACCATTGTCTGGTTTGTGTTTAATTGATTTTGATGAAAACAAGGTTAGTGCTGATTTAAATTGTGTAAGAGAATATAATCGTTTAAGAAGACTTTATGCACCAACTTTAGGTGAATATCCTATTTATGAAAAACTTGCTGTGTGTTCAACATGCAAACATGTTGATGAATCAAGTGTAGTTGAAAAGCATAAAAAAATTCAAGAGAAAAGAAAAGATGTAAAGAAACAGAAAATACAAACAAGTGATGATGTTGTGGGATACCAATTAGAAAATGCTTCTGGTGTCAACTACTATTGTAATGTCATTCTAAACATTATATTTTATTTAGAAGATCTTTATGGTGAAATTATGGAAAGTCAGGAAAAAAGATTATGTTCTGCACTTTATACTTTATTTCAACAATTGAGAACTGACAGAAGTAAGATACATACTGCTTCTGGTATTCGCCAACTCTTGGATACATGTACTGGATCTTTAACGTTCAGCCCTAATATACAACAAGATGCACAAGATTTTCGGATGGTTATGATTGGAGTAGTAGAAGATGAAGGAATCCAGATTGAGAGTTTATTTGGGCTCAGTTACACATGGGATCAGAAATGTGAAAAGTGTTCATTAACTTTTAAGCGCTATAGTTGACAGAGAACGATTTCTATATTTAACAATACCTGACGGCAAATCTGTACCTTTTACGAAATTAGTAAATGAAGCAAATCATGATATGAAATGTTCTCGTTGTCAATCAGAAATGTTATTTACATTATGCCTACAAAGATATGGAAAAAATATCTAATTTTAATGCTACAACGCTGTAGACCAAACGGAAGAAAAGTGGAAACGAAAATCAAGATTTTTGTTGCTAGTCAAGTATCTATTTCTTGAAGAACTTTCACAACACTGGCTGTTGTTTTCCATGCTGGAGCTACTACCACATGTGGACATTATACTGCATATTTAAAATGCAATAATAGATGGAGTCAGTGCAACGATACACACTTGGAAATAAAACCGAGATTGCCTTATGAATTACCCAACTCATACTTGATATTTCTGAAACAAACATTTTAGATACATTATTCGGCTTACTGGGAAAATGTGAATATGCTTTAAGGAACTCATACTGGATGATTCAAACAAAATGTTTGACACATTATTTGGCCTCTCGGAAAAATGTGAACAAAAATTACAGAGTAAAGGTAAGATTTAAAAATTGGAAATAGTATTGGATGTGTTATTTATTTTGAATTTGTATTGTGCTTGCAAGAATTAGTCATTTGTTTTTTTTAACAATCTAGTTGATTGTTTATTTTTTCCAGCTGTTTATGATGATATTACACTGACATCACTGTGAATAGTGAAGTTATGTAGAATCTGATAACAGCAGAAAAAGAGAGGAAAATATGTTTTCAAAGTGTTAAATTATGTTGTATTATTTTATAAGTAACACTGTAATTTGTGAAATATATTACATTACACAACAGTTTTGCAGTTTTTTTTCTTTTATGTAGTGGAAAAATTAGAAAAAACAGTACCAATGACAAATAGCAGAATAGTAGTTCAATATTTAAAAAACCTTTGAAATTCACTGAAAAAACCATAGGTTTTACAGACGTTATAGTTAGAAATTAGCATTTAAAAATCTTTGAAATTTACAGAAAAAACATAGGTTTCAGGGACGTTATAGTTAGTTGGATATTTTACTCGTACAAAACCAGAGAAATTCTGCCATTATAGTTAGTTCAGCTAACTATAACTCGCGCCCCCGTAATGCACTGCTGATGACGTCACATATTACATCATTCATGACATGGTCAGTGACTTCACTGATATTGATGGTGTATAAGCGGCTGCATGGGTTGGTGAGTAGCTACATTAGTGTCTATAGGGGTTATTGATTTGTTGTCTGAGTATCTGTATGGGTGCCTGAGTGTCTGTTTGGGTGGGTTGGGGGTGTGTGACTATGTGCATAGATGTCTGAGTGGGTGATTGATTGGTTGTATGGATTAAAAAGTGCATCTGGGAAGGGCTGTATGGGTGAGTTAGAGTGTGTATGGGTGTGTTGGTGAGTGAATGAATGTCTCAGTGGTATATGTGTGAGTAACTACATATGTTTTAAGACAGTATATGTGAGTGTTGGAGTATATAAATGACTATACGTGAGAGTAAGTTATTTGAAGAGTCTGTGTATAAATGAGTGTCTGCTTATATCAGTGATAGTATAAGACAGTAAGTATGTGTTAGCATCTGCATTAATAAGTGATGTGGTGTGTGTATAAATAACGGAGTTAATGTGTATAACTATATACATGAGCAAATGGGTATGTGATAGATTCTTTGCATGACTGACTAGGTGTGTGAGTAACTGTATGGATGAGTGACAGAGTGTGACTGTATGTATAGATGTATAAGTGCATTTTATAGTACTGTATTGATGATTAACTGCATGTATAAGTGACTGTATGTGTGTAGCCCAGGAAATAGTGGGTGGTATATAGTGTCTGGCATTCTTGTGTGTATGGTTTCAAAAATAGTAGTCTGCATTTTACAGTGCGTGTATCAAAGTTTATATTAGGGTATCAGTATGTGCATCAGATTATCATGTGGATGATGTCATCAGTGATGTCATCAGTGGTGTCATTTGAGATGTCATCAGTGATGTCACTGACCATGTCATGAGTGATGTAATATGTGACGTCATCACGAGTGCATTGCGGGCGCACGAGTTATAGTTAGCTCAACTAACTATAATGGGTGAATTTCTCTGGTTTTTTACAAATCAAATGTCCAGCTAACTATAACGTCCCTGAAACCTATGGTTATTTCTAAGGTTTTTTAAATGCTAATTCCTAACTATAACGTCTGTAAAACCTATGTTTTTTTTAGTGAATTTCTAAGGTTTTTTAAATGCTAATTCCTAACTATGACGTCTGTAAAACCTATGGTTTTTTAGAGAATTTCAAAGGTTTTTTAAATGCTAATTCCTAACTATAACATCTGTAAAACCTATGGTATTTCAGTGAATTTCAAAGGTTTTTTAAATGTTAATTTCATATTTTAATATTTATAAAACCTATATTTTTTCTATTTTTTTGTAATATTTTGTAACTCTATTATCCTTTTTTTATAATTTGAAAAATTATGTAATTTTTTATATCTTCAAAAAAAAGTATGGATATATTTTTTTGTTGTTGAGAAAACTAGACTCCCATACCGGTAGTGTACCAAGCTCCATCAATACATGAATCCTATCCGCCATATTGCGAAACTCGTTAAGGATGCGCATTTCGTATCCGACGGCTTCATAGCACCGTGTCCCACCTAACATCAAATATGTATCAGTTTGGTATGCGACGGGTGCGCGGTACCAATACGCTCGTTACGTCATATACGTATAGGGTCGCGCCGGCTGCGCGTTCCGTATGCGATGAGTGCACGCTGCCAGGCCCTGTGTTATGTCATAAACGTATGGTATCGTGCCGGGTACGCCATTCCCTCATTTATTTTTTTATGTCTCAAAACTATATCTAAATAAGTTTAAAGTGTATATGAGAGCAGGCGATAATCTAAAATGTTTTCCACATTTATATATTTCTAACTGTAATAAACTTATATTATGGAAAATATATTTTCTCAAAATCACATCTGGTGTCATCAGTGATGTCACTGACCATGTCATGAATGATGTAATATGTGACGTCATCAGCAGTGCATTTCGGGAGCGCGAGTTATAGTTAGGTGAACTAACTATAGAGCCAGAATTTCTATGGTTTTGTATGAGTGAAATGTCCAACTAACTATAACATTCCTGAAACCTATGTTTTTTTCAGTGAATTTCTAAGGTTTTTTAAATGCTAATCCCTAACTATAACGTGCCTGATACCTATGGTTTGTTCAGTGAATTTCAAAGGTTTTTTAAATGCTAATTTCTAACTATGCCTACAGAGATAGGACATGTGAAGAAAGTAGAAAAAACACACAGAAAGAAAAAAAAGAAATGCAGAAAGAAGCAACAGAAGTCCTCAAAGACGAAGAAAAGTGCAGGAAGAAGGACAACGTGCAGAAAGAACAAACAGAAGAGCAGAAAGAAGCCTTGTTGTAAAATCATCCTGTACCCTCAACTTTTTCAGACGGATACTGGTGGTGACTGAGTCTGACTAACCAGTCCTAGAGCCAGTGCTATGTTAAAAGACACTTAGAATTCAGTGAAAACACCTACATACACTAGGGAACACTAGTCATTGGGGTCCCCCTGTGATTAGCATGACCTCCTCTGTAAGCCCCTAGTATATAATAGGGCAGGGGGATTAAAACTACCTCTTAAAATGAGCCACAGGGCTGTTTGCACATGTCACCTCAGGCCCCGTCCCCTCCCTTCACCACTGTGCAAACACGCTCTGTGGCCGTTTTAAGTTGGGAGATTAACTCCTCTTGAATCCTGAGGGTCCCTAGGGTCCAACTAGCCCACTAGGTACCTCCAGTAAGCACCACAGAGCTGTGTTGCAGTGAGATGTAAATAGGGGCATGGCCTAGTCCACCTCTCTGCAACGCAGCGCAGTGGCGCTTACTGGAAGAACCTGGTGGGCTAGTAGGCCCCCAGGGACCCTCAGGATTCAAGGGGAATTATTTCCCCAACTTAAAACGTGCCACAGGGCGTATTTGCACACGTCACCTCATGCCCTGTCCCCTCCCTTCCCCACTGTGCAAACACGCCCTGTGGCCGTTTTAAGTTGGGAGATTAAGTCCCCTTGTATCCTAAGGGTCCCTAGAGTCCAACTAGCCCACTAGGTATCTCCAGCAAGCGCCACAGAGCTGCGTTGCAGAGAGATGTTAAAAGGGGTACGGCCCAGACCACCTCTCTGCAACGCAGCGCAGTGGTGCTTACTGGAAGCACGTGGTGGGCTAGTTGGCCCCCAGGGTCCCTCAGGATCGAATGTGAATTATTTCCCCAACTTAATATGCGCGACAGGGTGTGTTTGCACACGTCACCTCAGGCCCCGTCCCCTCCCTTCACCACTGTGTAAACATCCCCTGTGTCCGTTTTTAGGTCTCGCCTGATCCAGCGCATGCGCTGGTCTGGCCGAGACATTTTGTATGCAGGTTTTCCAAGTGCTGCCTGTGGCCTAAAGCTTGCATGCACGTGAGTGTGCACGCGTGCAGCCGCCATGTGTCTTACTCCGCCGTGCTTGATCGTGTCTGCGATCACTTTCACTTTCACGGGCCACGCGGCCGTTTCAGTTTCACGGCCGTGCGGCTAATGCTTGTTTCTTTTTGGTTAAACACCCCATGCGAGTGCATGTGTTTTCCAGCTTTCTCTTTCATGTTTCTCCAGCATCAAGCTCTCTGTTGCTTTCTTCCTTGTTTGCTTTTCCCCCTCGCCCCCTGTTGGTTTCTCTAGCATGTGCTTCTTCCCATGCCTCTTTCTACCTCATGCACACCTGGTTTTAATTGTATTCTATCACCGCTCCCCGCACCCCCCCCACCACCACTTTTGTAGTCTTATTTTTGTTTTACTTTTAATTGGGTCAGGTTGCAAATTGTTGCCTACCCTATGCCTTAAAACAGTGCTTTCACACTCATACTTTACTGAACCGTCTTGGATTGGTAAATTTAAAAAAATGCCACCTACATCATTTCTAAAACTCACACACACATCATTCAACATGCCTATGAAAACGCTGAGGTCAGTGGCAGCCATATCATTGTGCCTTTTTCTGCCAATGCATTACAGCATTTTCAAATAATGTTTTTCACCAATGCTGCACAGTATCGCCTAAAGACACTGTTAAAGTCAATAGGTTCCAAAGGCGATACCTATTGTCTTTGCTACTGCTTGTTATTTCTTCCCGTCTCTCTCTCTCTCCATGGCTCCTTGTAGCTCTCCTCAAGCCCCTCCTAGCCCCCATCTTCTAGCTCACTCTCTTCCTCGCTCCTTTCTCTCCGCGTCCTAGAAAGTGATCACGTGACTAAAAAGCCTCCATTAAACCCCTCAAGGATTAGTTCGACAGGCTGGGGTACTTACTCCCGGATTCACTTAACAAGATTTTGGAAACATTTTAAACCCTCAGGATGAGCAAATGAAATCCCCAGACAACTTGACAGACATAACGCCTTCTGAGTGCTCCACAGTCACACAGAGAGTGAGTCCATTTTATTTTTCCTTGCCTTTCTCACCTCGAGTGATCTCTGCTACTCTGCCTGTCCCAGTGCTTAATTTGTGCCAGTGGTGGGCGCTAGCAAGAAAGTAGCCAGAAAAACTAAAATAACCCCCACTTAAACCAAACCTCTAATCACACAAGCAAGTAAACTCGACATTGCTTAGAATAGTTCCCCTCACCCTTTCATCCTCCTTCGATCTATCTCGGCGTCCATCCTTTCATCTATTTATGCACCCATCTGTCCATTCTTTCACTATGTTTTCCATCCATTCATTCACTTATCTAGCCATCCATCATTCCAACCACCCATCATTTTACCCACCTGACACTTCTTGTGTCCTCCCATTTTTCAACCCTTTAATCCAGGGCTTTAAGTGGGCTGGGTCTCACCGGGGCTGACCACCAGCAGTTTTTTAAAGGGGGCCTCGAAACTGGTCTCTATCGGGTTCTGTTTCGTGCTCTGGCACAGGCGGTCCGGTTTTTTCCAGACTGCAGGGACAGCAGGTACATCGATGTGCGCCTGCTCACACTGCTCACTTCTCACTAGTGGAGAAGTTATGGCAAGACATCATGCCAGGTGAGTGTTGTAGGGGAAGGGAAATCCTTTAAAGAGAGTCATTTTCTCTCTGGATTTCCCTTCTCTTTGTGAAACTCAGGAGCAGCAACATTGTCGTGGTGTCACCAGGGCTTTAAGTGGCAGCTTTTTCAATATTATATACAAGCCATAGTTGCTGCTTATTTATCTTATGCAACTAACAGCCATTGACAAAGCCAATAGTCCTGACTTGTTGTAGGTATGATGTTATATGTATCATATATCTGGATGCAATGACAGGAACGTAAAAATACAAGTCGGGCAGCACACTATGCTAAGCACAGATTTTTACCTTGTGTTTTTAAACCACGCCCTTAATTACACTGGCCACGCCCCTTTGAGAGACCCCCCAGTTTTTTCATCCTACTTAAAGCCCTTCTTTAATCTATTGTTCCTTTCACACTTCCACTCATCCTGTCCCCATCCATCTGTACTTCCTTTCACCCTCTCTACCTCTTATCCATTCTTTCCTTCACCCTTTCTTCTTTTCCATCCTACCTTTCACCTTTTTCTAACTTTCTTATCACTCGTCCTTCCTCCTCCTGTCCTTTCCTCTATCAACCCATTTTTCTTGCTCATGCCTACTTTTTTGTATCTGATCCATCTCTCTCGTGCTCACTTTTTAGGTCTCGCCTGAGCCAGCACATGCGCTGCTCAGCGAGATATTTAGTAAACGGGGCTTTCAAAAGTGCAACCGCACGCTTTTTGCTGGCATTTTGCCTGCGTTCACATATGGCTTTCCTCTCGCTCGGCCAAGCGCGCGCGCGCCTCGCGTCAATGCCCCTCCCCCACCACAGAGCGCATCTCGCAGCTTTTTTTTTTCTTTACTTAGAGGCGTGTGCGCGGCCAATGCTTGTTTTACTTCAGTTAGTGCAAGAATAATTATGTTGTTAAGTGGACTGGACCAATTAGAATACTGGAATTTATAAAGGAAAGCTCATTTTATGTACCTTCAAGTATAGTTCAACTAACAAAACAAGAAAGTCACTTACTTGAAGACAAGCTTGAAGGATGCAGAAAGATTCCACAAACTGTAGCGGCGCGCCGATTGCGACCGCTTCGGGTCATGATTTCATTTGGCCTGAGAGTAGTAATAGTTTTTAAGTAACTCCTCTACAGCGCCCAACCCTGGCTGCCGGCTCAGCTGTGACCCACCTATCTCACTGTGTGTGCCTCAGCTTTGCCCAGTGCCGACCGCGGACGTGCGCCGAGTCAGCTGACTCTGTTGACTCGTAATTTTAATTATGCACTGCCGCTGAGAAGACTCTCCATCTTCTCAGCTGCTGTGCGTAATTAAAATTAAGAATTTTGCGTTGTTGGGGGTCTCACGTTACCAATCCTTTTTTTCTCTCCATTCTTTGTATTGTAGTTCTATATTTTACCTTGTAAATTCAGAACTAGAAGAACCAAAAAACAAAAACTCAACTGGGTGAGCTATGCACACATGAATGGAATTGAAAACCGTGTTTCAAATAGAAGAGGTGCAACATCTTTAGGCGCCATTCAAACTTCCCTGCATAGAACAGCTGTATTATGAGCAGTAGGCGCACCAGCTTCCTTGACGGAAGTATCACAATTTGCAGCATGCACTGATAATCCTTGTGCACACAAATAATCTATAGCATGGGAGCAGCTCCATGTTGCTCTCTCTCACCTGAGTGCTTCTCTTCCTCCCCCACGCTCCGTGTTGTTCTCATTCGTTTGTATGCTCCTTCCGATCCCACAGTATTCCTCTCCCTTGTGTGCTGCTTTCCCCTCCCCATCTCATCCCCCCCACAACTGCACCTCCAATTCACCCACCCCTCAGTCCTATGTTGTTTAATTATTTGTTTTTAATGTTACACTTTACCGATTCCTTTTGTAAAAAAAACAAGCATTGGCATAACCAATAGGTCTCGCCTTTGGGACCTTATAAGTGTTTAGCCATGCAACAGTTGATGTTGTTGCACCAAGGATATTGTGCTGCATAACTAAATACTTATAAGGCCCCAAAAGCGAGACCTATAGGCTCTGCCAATGCTTGTT
Organism: Triturus cristatus; assembly: GCF_964204655.1. NCBI lineage: Eukaryota > Metazoa > Chordata > Amphibia > Caudata > Salamandridae > Triturus > Triturus cristatus. Next base: position 342,093,886 of record NC_140587.1, on the reverse strand, counting down.
TTAGGTCTCGCTGAGTCAGCGCGCATGCACCGCTCGGAGAGACTTTAGTAGGTGAGTTTTTCAAAGTGCTGCTGGCTGGTGACAAGCTTGTGTTCACGCGAGCATGCACACGCAAACTTCCAGCCTTCAGCAGCACTTTGAAAACTCACCTACTAAAGCATGTGTCTTGAAGCGTGTTTTCTTTACTTTTGGTATAATCGCGGCACCAGTGCTTTACTTTTAATGTTATAAGTAAAGCGAGGGTGCCGTGATTATACCAAAAGTAAAGAAATAGAAAAAAATATCTATTTCTTTACTTTTGCTATAATCACGGCACCCGTGCTTTACATTTAACATTAAAAGTAAAGCGCGAGTGCCGCCATTATAGCAAAAGTAAAGAAATAGATGTTTTTTTCTATTTCTTTACTTTTGGTATAATCGTGGCACCCACACTTTACTTTTAACATTAAAAGTAAAGCGTCGGTGCCGCGATGCTTGTTTAGACGTGTGAGTGAGCGTGCTGGGCTTTGTAAATGCAACAAACTGAAAGAGACAACAAGGTGGTGGAAGGAAGTGCTGAAGTAATCTCAACTACTGTCACTTCACTTTGTTGCACTCATGCTTCCTCACACACAATTCTATGTTAAATGCCACCAACGCTGCCAACTTCAATCCCCTTGCTCTCAGAAAGACTGAGGTGCTGTGTTCACCTCCCACCCAAGAGCTGGGCCCATGCCCAGATAATATCACACACAGACTTTGGTAATGCCATGCTTGCAGGCTTGCCCTACTTCTCACGTGCTCTCAAAGCCACCATACATTCTACCACTAAGCACCTGTCGTCCACTACAAAGGGTGACCACATTACACTTATCCTCTCCAATTTTCATTAGCTACCAAACTCAACCAGAATCAAGTTTAAACTGGGCTGTTTTATCTTCAAAGTCCTGCCCCTAAACACACCTCTGATCTCTAAAGTGTCAACTAATCTGGCGGATTAACAGGACTCAAGAATAAAAAAAATAATTCTGCAATATTTGTACTGCAAAACGACATATGCTGCTTCTGCAGAGAAGCCACCTTCATCTGATTTTACTTTTGCTATAATCACGGCACCCACTCTTTACATACTAAAAGTAAAGCGCGTGTGCCGCGATTATACCAAATGTAAAGAAATAGAAAAAAACATCTATTTCTTTACTTTTGATATAATCGCGGCACCCGTGCTTTACTTTTATTGTTAAAAGTAAAGCGTCGGTGCCGCAATGCTTGTTTATGTTAAAGGTTGACAAAGTCACAACATCTTGCTTGATGGGGTTAGGGTCCTATCAGCACAGGGAGTCCTGGCCCGATATTCTACAACAGCTCCCACCGTTTGTGACAAGACCAGGTAAAGGCGGTCCGGAAGGATTCAGTTTATGGGCTTTTCTTGAACCGCAGGTGGTTTGGTTCTGCACTTGGCATTGGAGTCAGTGTGGTTCGCAGCCTGTGGCCCTGCACTCGCAAGATATTCCCCCATTGTTTCATCCTATAGAACAATCAAAGAGATTTACTGTTGATAAGCAAAGGTTTCTTCTGTCTGGGGCACAGTGTGGTACTAGACCTGCACAGAGCTCCCTTAATGTTCGCATTTCAAACTGTGAAGGTTTCTGGCCCCGCTTGGCTGCGTGGCATCGGGAGGTCGCCGCCCTTGGTGAGGCAAGTCTGGGTGGGCCTAGGGTTGTGTGTGGAGGCATCACAGGTTTGAACAGGGTGGGCGGGAGGGTGTAAGACCCAATGGATCAGGTCTTCAAAGTGTCAAATGATGACGTTTTGGTTTGGGAAAGTAACAGGTATCAGTTTGGCTGATACTGACAATGATAACAGGAGGAGTACGGGTGGTGCTTAATTGTTTAAGCAGTCTGCATGTTGGTCAATTCGATATTATCACACATGCCAATACTACCGAAATAAGTGGACAACAACTGTAAGTAGCTTGATTGTGCTTCAAAACTTCATCCACTTCAATGCACGTTTATGATGAAATTAACTTGAACAACATTACATTAAATTCCTGCTCTTTCGATTACAGAGTATATTTAAAAAATACTTCGACAAGGGTATCAACACTGCCTATTGAATGGCGGGGTAACACCAAGGCATATGGCTAAAGACTGCTGATGGTAGTGAACACACTAGGAATGCAGCACAAGTTAGGTAGGGCTTTCAAGCTTGCTAAAATAGGCATCCTCAAGAGGACTGTGACTTCCAAGACCTCAAAGCGGCTCACATCCTGGATAATAAGCTAGCATTGGCAGTGGTGCCTATAACCAACCTAAAGCAAATTCAGTGAAAGTGAAAGAAAAACCCTTTGAAAAGTGGGTAGACATCGGCCAAAGGACAAGGAATTGCATTTTTCATATAAAATATTTTAATCATAGTTAACAGAATTATCATAGTGTCTGCGGGAGGTTAAAGTAGGAATTACAGAGAGCTTTTTTTTAGGTCGAGCCTACTAGACAGCCATTAAGAAAAAAAGATCGTGGGCTTACCAAGAACAGGGGCTTGAAGCTCACCCATTGCATAATATTGGTTGGCATTACTGTCACTCTTTGATACAAAGACATATGCAAATAAGACAGACGAATGGTCTTGACAGACTTCTGAACTTATTATACTTCAAAAATGTGTTAGAAGATTAGCATTACTGTGTCATTGTTAGGTTAAATGCACATAAAAATAATCAAATAAAACACTGTCACTTTTAATTGCTAGCTTTCTACTGGGTGACTTTCCTTGTTTCAGCCTGTGCATCTCGTGTCTGTCCCTCCCATGGAGCATAGCATCTTTACCATCTCTTTGGCTGGCTGACTTCTATCCTTCCTCTGCTCGCTTTTAGAGAACTACTTTTTTCTTTTGGTTTAGGCACTCCACAAGAGTGCATGTATTTTACAGCTGTGTTGCAGTGAGGTGTAAAAAGGGGCACGGCCTAGTCCACCTCTCTGCAACGAAGCGCAGTGGCGCTTACTGGAAGCACCTGGTGGGCTAGTTGGCCCCCAGGGTCCCTCATGATTGAAGGGGAATTATTTCCCCAACTTAAAACGTGCCACAGGGCGTGTTTGCACACGTCACCTCAGGCCCCGTCCCCTCCCTTCACCACTGTTGAAACGCGCCCTGTGGCCGTTCTAAGTTGAGAGATTAAGTCCCCTTGAATCCTAAGGGTCAAACTAGCCCACTAGCTACCTCCAGTAAGCGCCACAGAGCTGCGTTGCAGAGAGGTGTAAAAAGGGGTGTGGCCTCAGAACACCTGTCTGCAACACAGCTCCCTGGCGCATACTGGAGATACCTGTTGGGCTAGTTGGCCCTCAGGGACCCTCAGTATTGAAGGGGAATTAATTCCCCAACTTACAACTCACCAGGGGGGCGCGTTTGCACAATGATGAAGGAAGGGGGCGTGGCCTGAGGTGACATGTCTGAAAACACGCCCTGTGGCGCGTTTTTAGTTGGAGAATTAATTCCTTCTCAATCCTGAGGGTCCCTGGGGGCCAACTAGCCCACCAGGTACCTCCAGTATGCGCCAGAGAGCTGTGTTGCAGAGAGGTGTTCAGAGGCCACGCCCCTTTTTACAACACTCTGCAACGCAGCTCTGTGGCGCTTACTGGAGGTACCTGGTGGGCTAGTTGGCCCCCTGGGACCCACAGGATTGAAGAGGAATTAATTCCTCAACTTAAAACGCGCCACAAGGTGTGTTTGCACACATGTCACCTCAGGCCCCACCCCCTCCCTTCACCACTGTGCAAACGTGCCCTGAGGCGTGTTTTAAGTTGGAGGATTAACTCCCCTTGAATCCTGAGGGTCCCTGGGGTGCAACAAGCCCACCAGCTACCTCCATTAAGCGCCACAGAGCTGCATTGCAGAGAGGTGTAAAAAGGGGCGTGGCCTCAGAACACCTCTCTGCAACGCAGCCCCCTGGCACATACTGGAGGTTTCTGGTGGGCTAGTTGGCCCCCAGGGACCCCCAGAATTCAAGGGAAATTCGTTCCCCATCGTGCTACAAGGAGGGAGCATGGCCTCCCGCATGATGCCAGTCTTTTATTCATTTATTTTTTTGAGAAGGGAGGCTGTGTGGCCCCCTTCTTTTTCTAATTTATTGGCCCTGGGACCCCATCCCCCAGGGCCTGCCCCCAAATTAAAAAAAATATATATATTCTTTAGGAGGGCCTCTCCTCAGGCCACTTATGGGATGGGGTCCCTGGGGCCGGCCTTTCTTTTTTATTTATTTATTTATTTTCTAAAATTTTGGGGAGGGGGGCCGCGTGGCCCCCTTCCCGGGCCACTTGTAGGCCCGGGGACCCCATCCCCCGGGACTGGCCCTCTCCGTTGGGGATCGTGGGGGATCCCCAATCCCCCCACGGTCCCGCCGGTTACCCTCGTCCCTCGGGAGCCAACATTGCATTTCCATATGGGGAGCTGCTAAGATGCAGCTCCCTGTGTTGAAAAGCAATTTCGTTTACATTTTGAAAGAAAGAGCAGGTTTCCCTGCTCTCTCTTTCAAAATACAAACCAAGTTTGCTATGGCAGGGTAGGAGCCGCGAGGCTCCAGCCCTGCCATAGCAAACTACAGTGTTCCGGGGGTGGGCACCCCAGGACTCTGCAGGAGCCGTCCCTGGGGGGTAGTGGTCCCCAGGGCCATGACAAGGCTACAGGAGGGGGCCGCGCGGCCCCCCTCCCACAATTTACAAAGCCCCGGGGGGTGGTGGTCCCCGGGGCTGGGGGTTCCATCACGGACCCCACAATTTTAATATTTAGAGCCCCTGGAGGTGGTGGTCCCTGGGGCATTTGAGGGGCTTGAGACCCCCACACAGGTTATTTCTTTAAAAAAAAAGCCCCGGGTGTGGCAGTCCCCGGGGCTGCGGGGGGGGCAGTGTGCCCCCCGTAATCACAATTGAGTAGAGCCCCAGGGGGTGGCGGTCCCCGGGGCTGGGGGGCCCCTATGGGCCCCCCAATTGCCCCCAGGACTTGGCCCCCCAGGGGCTAAATAGTAGCGAAGCGCAGGAGCCCGCACTTCGTTTTTTTTTCTCGTGGCTGGATCTGCGGATACTCCGCAGATTATCCATTTTTTTTTTTTTAAAAAGGGTGATTCTACCCTGCCCCCTTTTTGCGTTTTGAGCACTTGTATGACTGATTTCTTGTGCCTCGGTAGAACCGAGGCACAAGATGGCAGCCAACACTTCCTGGTTTGGAGTGTTGATAGCATATTAGCATACAGCTCGTGATTGGGAGGGTGCGCTGATCCTCTGTGGCCATAGATATATATGTGTTTTTACTTTTGATTTTCTCAGAAACTACTGAAAGGTTTTACACCATTTAACAAAAAGGTTCTTTCTGAACCAAGATCTACCTCTTTGCCAAATTTGGTGTAATTCCGTTCAGCAGTTCGGGCTGTAACCGTGTCTAAAATTTCCTATGGAAAATTGCACGTTTTGGGAACCCCCTTTTTTTTCTCAGCCCCCGCTTGCCGAATCACCCCGAAACTTTCAGGATAGGAGCGTACCGGAGCACCCCAGTAGTTGTGAAACTTTCGCAAAGATTCATTATCTGGCACCAAAGTTATTGGAAATAGAATGTTGTGAATTTCCTATGCAAAATAGGACCTAACTATAACTATCTACTGGCGACCGCCAGTAGATAATATATATTTAGTATACTATGTATACATGTAAAAATGTTTCAGTCCACCTGTTTACATCGGTGGCATGGAAAAAATGGGTGGAACTGACGTCAGCACGCCGACGAGGTCCTCTTATGGCTCCTATGATGTCATTCGGTGTCACGAGCGGAGCCATGCTATTATGACTTCGTCGTCGACGTGGGAGAGCTAAGAAAGAATTTCTGTGGAATGCTGGCCCAGGGGATATTGAATTAAGTGTTCAGGCTAGTCCTTTGGGAGCAACTGTTTATGTTGCCACTCCAGAAATAAAAAACAGTGATCCGAGGGCAGAGGCCCTGCAGATAACACACGAGGTGGGGAGCCCAGTCGTGTGCACTGGCGGGGCAGCGAAGTGACAAGCACCACTACCCACAGAAAAGGTAACAAGGGCACTGAATAACACAGGATCTTCTCTTTGTATCTGACACGAACAACAAGGTTAAAATGCCCTAGTTCCAAAATGTAGAATTAGTGCTACAACAGTGTTCAAGAGGACCTGCGATGGATGCCGCTTCTGCCTTCCGTACACTGGAGGTAGCACATGGGTCACGCGGTACGGTCATACTGCGGTGGGATGCACACTCGTTGACCTCTCATGGCACTGCCCCAAACTTTGGGGAAAAAGCTTTCCATTAGCTGTGTTTTCTGATGATGTGTCGCGCCGGACCCGTCCAACAGCAGAACCCCGTTAGATCCAAACGGACTCTTCCACTCTCTCACCGGAAGTGAAACCAGGCCACGCAGACACTTTCACAATACAACAGCCGGTAATGCACTTTTTGGTAATAAAAACACATTCCTTCCTCCTAATTTATCTAATAAACCACTCAATGAAGAACAGCGGCCAGCTTCGATCGGTACACAGCCATTAAAACAACTTTTTTACTCTGCGATACCATGTGTTGTACATCACAAAGTCATTGCAGCGCATTTTTTTAGAACGCATGGTCATTTACCCCGCATGCCTTTACAACAAATTTTTTTGTAAAGGTATGTATGGTAAATGACCATGAGTTCTGAAAAAAATGTAGACGATCCACATCATTGTAAGGAAAGAGAGGATGTTCCGTTTCCTCACAACGACATGCACTGCCCCTCAGAGATGACATGAAGCAGGAACCACGAGGAGAGAGGAACCATGAGGAGTGAGAGGCAAGGGGATTGGGCATTGGGTGGTGGTTACTTTTCTAGGGTTTAGGGTAGTGCAGTGGTGTTTGGGTAGTGTGGGGGTCATGCTGAGGGTAGTGTTTTAGGGTTTAGGGTAGTGCAGTGGTGTTTGAGTAGTGTATGGGGTTGTGCTTGGGGTAGATTAAGGGTTTAGGGTAGTGCAGTGTGTATGTGTAGTGTAGGGGATTGTGCTGGGGTAGTGTTTTAGGGTTTAGGGCACTGCAGTGGTGTTTGTGTAGAGTAGGGGGTCATGCTGGGGATAGTGTTTTAGGGTTTAGGGTAGTGCAGTGGTATTTGGGTAGTATAAGGGGTCGTGCTGGGGGTAGTGTTTTAGGGTTCAGGGTAGTGCAGTGGTATTTGGGTAGTGTTGGGGGTTCTGCTAGCGTAGTGTTTTAGGGTTTAGGGTAGTGCAGTGGTGTTGGTGTAGTGTAAGGGGTTGTGCTGGGGGTAGTGTTTTAGGGTTTAGTGTAGTGCAGTGGTGTTTGTGTAGTGTAGGGGGTAGTGTTTTAGGGTTTAGGGTAGTGCAGTGGTGTTTGTGTAGTGTAGGGGGTCGTGCTGGGTTAGTGATTTAGGGTTTAGGGTAGTGCAGCGGAGTCTGTGTAGTGTAGGGGGTCGTGTTGAAGGATTTAGGGTAGTGCAGTGGTCTTTGGGTAGTGTAGGGGATCATGCGGGGGGTAGTGTTTTAGGGTTTAGGGTAGTGCAGTGGTGTTGGTGTAGTGTAAGGGGTCGTGCTGGGGTAGTGTTTTAGGGTTTAGGTTAGTGCAATGGTCTTTGGGTAGTGTAAGGGGTCGTGCTGGGGGTAGTGTTTTAGGGTTTAGGGTAGTGCAGTGGTCTTTGGGTAGTGTAGGGTGTTGTTCTGGGGGCAGTACTACTTTAGGGTTTAGGGCAGTGCAGTGGTGTTTGGGTAGTGTAGGGGGTCATGCTTTGGGTGGTGTTTTAAGGTTTAGGGCAGTGCAGTGCTGTTCGGGTAGTGAAGTGGGTAATGCTGTTGGGGGTGTTTTAGGGTTTAGGGTAGTGCAGTGGTGTTTGGGTAGTGTAGGGGGTCATGCTGTGGGTGGTGTTTTAGGGTTTAGGGCAGAGCAGTGGTGTTTGGGCAGTGAAGGGGGTCATGCTTTGGGTGGTGTTTCAGGGTTTAGGGCAGCGCAGTGGTGTTCGGGCAGTGTAGGGGTTGTGTTGTGGGTGGTGTTTCAGGGTTTAGGGCAGTGCAGTGGTGTTCAGGCAGTGTAGGGGGTCGTGCTGTAGGTAGTGTTTTAGGGTTCAGGGTAGTGCAGTGGTATTTGGGTAGTGTTGGGGGTCCTGCTAGGGTAGTGTTTTAGGGTTTAGGGTAGTGCAGTGGTGTTGGTGTAGTGTAGGGGGTCTTGCTGGGGGCAGTACTGCTTTAGGGTTTAGGGCAGTGCAGTGGTGTTTGGGTAGTGTAGGGGGTCATGCTTTGGGTGGTGTTTTAAGGTTTAGGGCAGTGCAGTGCTGTTCGGGTAGTGAAGTGGGTAATGCTGTTGGGGGTGTTTTAGGGTTTAGGGTAGTGCAGTGGTCTTTGGGTAGTGTAGGGGATCATGCGGGGGGTAGTGTTTTAGGGTTTAGGGTAGTGCAGTGGTGTTGGTGTAGTGTAAGGGGTCGTGCTGGGGTAGTGTTTTAGGGTTTAGGTTAGTGCAGTGGTCTTTGGGTAGTGTAAGGGCTCGTGCTGGGGGTAGTGTTTTAGGGTTTAGGGTAGTGCAGTGGTCTTTGGGTAGTGTAGGGGGTCGTGCGGGGGTAGTGTTTTAGGGTTTAGGGTAGTGCAGTGGTCTTTGGGTAGTGTAGGGGGTCATGCTGGGGTAGTGATTTAAGGTTTAGGGTAGTGCATTGGTGTTTGGGTAGTGTAGGTGGTCGTGCTGGGGTAGTGTTTTAAAGTTAAGGTTAGTGCAGTTATCTTTAGGTAGTGTAGGGGGTCGTGCTGGAGGTAGTGTTTTAGGGTTTAGGGCAGTGCAGTGGTGTTTGTGTAGTGTAGGGGTCGTGCTGGGGTGGTGTTTTAAGGTTTAGGGCAGTGCAGTGCTGCTCGGGTAGTGAAGTGGGTAATGCTGTTGGGGGTGTTTTAGGGTTTAGGGTAGTGCAGTGGTGTATGGGTAGAGTAGGGGGTCATGCTGTGGGTGGTGTTTTAGGGTTTAGGGCAGAGCAGTGGTGTTTGGGCAGTGTTGGGGGTTGTGCTTGGGGTAGATTAAGGGTTTAGGGTAGTGCAGTGGTGTATGTGTAGTGTAGGGGATTGTGCTGGGGGTAGTGTTTTAGGGTTTAGGGCACTGCAGTGGTGTTTGTGTAGAGTAGGGGGTCATGCTGGGGATAGTGTTTTAGGGTTTAGGGTAGTACAGTGGTGTTGGTGTAGTATAAGGGGTCGTGCTGGGGGTAGTGCTTTAGGGTTTAGGGTAGTGCAGTGGTGTTGGTGTAGTGTAAGGGGTTGTGCTGGGGGTAGTGTTTTAGGGTTTAGTGTAGTGCAGTGGTGTTTGTGTAGTGTAGGGGGTAGTGTTTTAGGGTTTAGGGTAGTGCAGTGGTGTTTGTGTAGTGTAGGGGGTCGTGCTGGGGTAGTGATTTAGGGTTTAGGGTAGTGCAGCGGTGTTTGTGTAGTGTAGGGGGTCATGTTGAAGGATTTAGGGTAGTGCAGTGGTCTTTGGGTAGTGTAGGGCATCATGCGGGGGGTAGTGTTTTAGGGTTCAGGGTAGTGCAGTGGTGTTGGTGTAGTGTAAGGGGTCGTGCTGGGGTAGTGTTTTAGGGTTTAGGTTAGTGCAATGGTCTTTGGGTAGTGTAAGGGGTCATGCTGTGGGTAGTGTATTAGGGTTTAGGGTAGTGCAGTGGACTTTGGGTAGTGTAGGGTGTTGTGCTGAAGGTAGTACTGCTTTAGGGTAATGCAGTGGTGTTTGGGTAGTGTAGGGGGTCATGCTTTGGGTGGTGTTTTAAGGTTTAGGGCAGTGCAGTGCTGTTCGGGTAGTGAAGTGGGTAATGCTGTTGGGGGTGTTTTAGGGTTTAGGGTAGTGCAGTGGTGTTTGGGTAGTGTAGGGGGTTGTGCTGTGGGTGGTGTTTTAGGGTTTAGGGCAGAGCAGTGGTGTTTGGGCAGTGAAGGGGGTCATGCTTTGGGTGGTGTTTCAGGGTTTAGGTCAGCGCAGTGGTGTTCGGGCAGTGTAGGGGTTGTGCTGTGGGTGGTGTTTCAGGGTTTAGGGCAGTGCAGTGGTGTTCAGGCAGTGTAGGGGGACGTGCTGTAGGTAGTGTTTTAGGGTTCAGGGTAGTGCAGTGGTATTTGGGTAGTGTTGGGGGTCCTGCTAGGGTAGTGTTTTAGGGTTTAGGGTAGTGCAGTGGTGTTGGTGTAGTGTAGGGGGTCTTGCAGGGGGTAGTGTTTTAGGGTTTAGGGTAGTGCAGTGGTGTTTGTGTAGTTTAGGGGGTCGTGCTGGGGTAGTGATTTAGGGTTTAGGGTAGTGCAGCGGTGTTTGTGTAGTGTAGGGGGTCATGTTGAAGGATTTAGGGTAGTGCAGTGGTCTTTGGGTAGTGTAGGGGATCATGCGGGGGTAGTGTTTTAAGGTTTAGGGCAGTGCAGTGCTGTTCAGGTAGTGAAGTGGGTAATGCTGTTGGGGGTGTTTTAGGGTTTAGGGTAGTGCAGTGGTGTTTGGGTAGTGTAGGTGGTCGTGCTGTGGGTGGTGTTTTAGGGTTTAGGGCAGAGCAGTGGTGTTTGGGCAGTGAAGGGGGTCATGCTTTGGGTGGTGTTTCAGGGTTTAGGGCAGCGCAGTGGTGTTCGGGCAGTGTAGGGGTTGTGCTGTGGGTGGTGTTTCAGGGTTTAGGGCAGTGCAGTGGTGTTCAGGCAGTGTAGGGGGACGTGCTGTAGGTAGTGTTTTAGGGTTCAGGGTAGTGCAGTGGTATTTGGGTAGTGTTGGGGGTCCTGCTAGGGTATTGTTTTAGGGTTTAGGGTAGTGCAGTGGTGTTGGTGTAGTGTAGGGGGTCTTGCAGGGGGTAGTGTTTTAGGGTTTAGGGTAGTGCAGTGGTGTTTGTGTAGTTTAGGGGGTCGTGCTGGGGTAGTGATTTAGGGTTTAGGGTAGTGCAGCGGTGTTTGTGTAGTGTAGGGGGTCATGTTGAAGGATTTAGGGTAGTGCAGTGGTCTTTGGGTAGTGTAGGGGATCATGCGGGGGTAGTGTTTTAAGGTTTAGGGCAGTGCAGTGCTGTTCAGGTAGTGAAGTGGGTAATGCTGTTGGGGGTGTTTTAGGGTTTAGGGTAGTGCAGTGGTGTTTGGGTAGTGTAGGTGGTCGTGCTGTGGGTGGTGTTTTAGGGTTTAGGGCAGAGCAGTGGTGTTTGGGCAGTGAAGGGGGTCATGCTTTGGGTGGTGTTTCAGGGTTTAGGGCAGCGCAGTGGTGTTCGGGCAGTGTAGGGGTTGTGCTGTGGGTGGTGTTTCAGGGTTTAGGGCAGTGCAGTGGTGTTCAGGCAGTGTAGGGGGTCGTGCTGTAGGTAGTGTTTTAGGGTTCAGGGTAGTGCAGTGGTATTTGGATAGTGTTGGGGGTCCTGCTAGGGTAGTGTTTTAGGGTTTAGGGTAGTGCAGTGGTGTTGGTGTCGTGTAGGGCGTCTTGCAGGGGGTAGTGTTTTAGGGTTTAGGGTAGTGCAGTGGTGTTTGTGTAGTGTAGGGGGTCGTGCTGGGGTAGTGATTTAGGGTTTAGGGTAGTGCAGCGGTGTTTGTGTAGTGTAGGGGGTCATGTTGAAGGATTTAGGGTAGTGCAGTGGTCTTTGGGTAGTGTAGGGGATCATGCGGGGGTAGTGTTTTAAGGTTTAGGGCAGTGCAGTGCTGTTCGGGTAGTGAAGTGGGTAATGCTGTTGGGGGTGTTTTAGGGTTTAGGGTAGTGCAGTGGTGTTTGGGTAGTGTAGGTGGTCGTGCTGTGGGTGGTGTTTTAGGGTTTAGGGCAGAGCAGTGGTGTTTGGGCAGTGAAGGGGGTCATGCTTTGGGTGGTGTTTCAGGGTTTAGGGCAGCGCAGTGGTGTTCGGGCAGTGTAGGGGTTGTGCTGTGGGTGGTGTTTCAGGGTTTAGGGCAGTGCAGTGGTGTTCAGGCAGTGTAGGGGGTCGTGCTGTAGGTAGTGTTTTAGGGTTCAGGGTAGTGCAGTGGTATTTGGGTAGTGTTGGGGGTCCTGCTAGGGTAGTGTTTTAGGGTTTAGGGTAGTGCAGTGGTGTTGGTGTAGTGTAGGGGGTCTTGCTGGGGGTAGTGTTTTAGGGTTTAGGGTAGTGCAGTGGTGTTTGTGTAGTGTAGGGGGTCGTGCTGGGGTAGTGATTTAGGGTTTAGGGTAGTGCAGCGGTGTTTGTGTAGTGTAGGGGGTCGTGTTAAAGGATTTAGGGTAGTGCAGTGGTCTTTGGGTAGTGTAGGGGATCATGCGGGGGGTAGTGTTTTAGGGTTTAGGGTAGTGCAGTGGTGTTGGTGTAGTGTAAGGGGTCGTGCTGGGGTAGTGTTTTAGGGTTTAGGTTAGTGCAGTTGTCTTTGGGTAGTGTAAGGGCTCGTGCTGGGGGTAGTGTTTTAGGGTTTAGGTTAGTGCAGTGGTCTTTGGGTAGTGTAGGGGGTCGTGCGGGGGTAGTGTTTTAGGGTTTAGGGTAGTGCAGTGGTCTTTGGGTAGTGTAGGGGGTCATGCTGGGGTAGTGATTTAAGGTTTAGGGTAGTGCATTGGTGTTTGGGTAGTGTAGGTGGTCGTGCTGGGGTAGTGTTTTAAAGTTTAGGTTAGTGCAGTTATCTTTAGTTAGTGTAGGGGGTCGTGCTGGAGGTAGTGTTTTAGGGTTTAGGGCAGTGCAGATTTGTTTGTGTAGTGTAGGGGGTTGTGCTGGGGTGGTGTTTTAAGATTTAAGGCAGAGCAGTGGTGTTTGGGTAGTGTAGGGTGTTGTGCTGGGGGTAGTACTGCTTTAGGGTTTAGCGCAGTGCAGTGGTGTTTGGGTAGTGTAGGGGGTTATGCTTTGGGTGGTGTTTTAAGGTTTAGGGCAGTGCAGTGCTGTTCGGGTAGTGAAGTGGGTAATGCTGTTGGGGGTGTTTTAGGGTTTAGGGTAGTGCAGTGGTGTATGGGTAGTGTAGGGGTTCATGCTGTGGGTGGTGTTTTAGGGTTTAGGGCAGAGCAGTGGTGTTTGGGCAGTGTTGGGGGTCCTGCTAGGGTAGTGTTTTAGGGTTTAGGGTAGTGCAGTGTGAGGGTCATGCAAGGAGTGGTGTTTCAGGGTTTAGGGCAGTGCAGTGGTGTTTGGGCAGTGTAGGGGGTCATGCAAGGGTGGTGTTTCAGGGTTAAGGGCAGTGTAGTAGTGTTCGGGCAGTGTAGGGGGTCATGCTGAGGGTAGTGTTTCAGGATGGAAGGCAGAGCAGTGGTGTTTGGGCAGAGTAGGGTGTCATGCTGGCCGTGGTGGTTAGGGTTTAGGGCAGTGCAGTGGTGTTCGGGCAGTGTAGGGGGTCATGCTGGGGGTGATGTTCTAGGGTTTAGGGAAGAGCAGTGGTGTTCAGGCAGAGTGCGGGTTCTGCTGGGGGTGGTGTTTAAGGTTTAGGGAAGAGCAGTTGTGCTCTGGCAGTGTAGGGGATCCTGCAGGGGTGGTGTTTCAGGGTTTAGGTCAGTGCAGTGATGTTCCGGCAGTGAAGGGGGTCATGCAGGGGCTGGTGTTTCAGGATTTAGGGCAGTGCAGTGTTCAGGCATTGTAGGCGGTCATGCTGGGGATAGATTTAGGGTTTAGGGCAGTGCAGTGGTGTTTGGGAAGTGTAGGCGGTCGTGCTGTGGTTAGTGTTTTAGGGTTTAGGGTAGTGCAGTGGTGTTTGTGTAGTGTAGGGGGTCGTGATGGGGTAGTGGTTTAGGGTTTAGTGTAGTACAGTGGTGTTTGGTTAGTGTAGGTGGTACTGCTGGGAGTAGTGTTTTAGGGTTTAGGGTAGTGAAATGGTGTTTGGGTAGTGTAGTGGTGCTGCTGGGCGTAGTGTTTTAGGGTTTAGGGTAGTGCAATGGTGTTCGGGTAGTGTAGGGGGTCGTGCTGGGGATAGATTTAGGGTTTAGGGTAGTGCAGTGGTGATTGGGTAGTATAGGGGGTTGTGCTATGGTTAGTATCTTAGGGTTTAGGTTAGTGCAGTGGTGTTTGGGTAGTGTAGACGGTCGAGCTGGGGGTAGTGATTTAGGGTTTAGGGTAGGACAGTGGTGTTTGGTTAGTGTAGATGGTACTGTTGGGAGTAATGTATTAGGGTTTAGGGTAGTGCAATGGTGTTTGGGCAGTGTAGGGGGTACTGCTGGGCATAGTGTTTTAGGGTTTAGGGTAGTGCAGTGGTGTTTGGGTAGTGTAGGGGAGTCCTGCTGGGGGAAGTGTTTTAGGGATTAGGGTAGTGCAGTGGTGTTTGTGTAGTGTAGGGGGTAGTGTTTTAGGGTTTAGGGTAGTGCAGTGGTGTTTGTGTAGTGTAGGGGGACGTGTTTTAGGATTTAGGGTACAGCAGTGGTCTTTTGGTAGTGTAGGGGGTTGTGCGGGGCTTAGTGTTTTAGGGTTTATGGTAGTGCAGTGGTCTTTGGGTAGTGGAGGGGGTCGTGCTGGGGGTAGTGTTTTAGGGTTTAGGGTAGTGCAGTGGTCTTTTGGTAGTTTAGGGGGTCGTGCGGGGATAGTGTCTTAGGGTTTAGGGTAGTGCAGTGGTCTGTGTGTAGTGTAGGGGGTCGTGCTGGGGTATTGTTTTAGAGTATAGGGTAGTGCATTGGTGTTTGGGTAGTGAAAGGGGTCGTGATGGGATAGTGTTGTAGGGTTTAGGGCAGTTCATTGGTGTTTGTGTAGTGTAGAAGGTTGTGCTGGGTGTTTTAGGGTTTAGGGCAGTGCAGTTGTGTTTGGGTAGTGTAGAGGGTCGTACTGGGGGTGGTGTTTTAGGTTTTAGGGCAGTGCAGTTGTTTTTGAAGAGTGTAGGGAGTTGTGCCAAGGGTGGTGTTTTAGGGTTTAGTAGCAGTGCAGTTTTGTTTGGGTAGTGTAGGGGGTCTTGCTGGGTGTGGTGTTTCAGGGTTTAGGGCAGTGCTGTGGTGTTCGGGCAGTGTACCGGGTCGTGCTGGGGGTTGGTGTTTCAGGTTTTTGGGCAGTGCAGTGGTGCTCGGGAACTGTAGGGGGTCTTGTGGGGGGTGGTGTTTCAGGGTTTAGGGCAGTGCAGTGGTGTTCGGGCAGTGTAGGGGGTGGTGTTTCAGGGATTTTGGCAGTGCAGTGGTGTTCGGGCAGTGTAGGGGGTCGTGCGGGTGGTGGTGTTTCAGGGATTGGGGCAGTGCAGTAATGCTCTGGCAGTATAGGGGGTCATGCGGGGGGTGGTGTTTCAGGGTTTAGGGCAGTGCAGTGGTGTTCAGTCAATGTAGGGGGTTGTGCTGGGGGTGATGTTTCAGGGTTTAGGGTAGTGCAATGGTGTTCGGGCAGTGTAGGGGTCGTGCTGGGGATGGTGTTTCAGGGTTTTAGGCAGTGCAGTGGTGTTCTGACAGTGTAGGTGGACGTGTTGGGGGTAGTGTTTCAGGATTTAGGGCAGAGCAGTGGTGTTTGGGTCGTGTAGGGGTCGTGCTGGGGGTAGAGTTTAGGGTTTAGGGTAGTGCAGTGTTGTTTGTGTAGTATGGGGGTTGTGTTTTAGGGTTTATGGTAGTGCAGTCGTGTTTGGGTAGAGTTGGGGGTCGTGCTGGGGTAGTGTTTTAGAGTTTAGCATAGTGTAGTGGTCTTTGGTTAGTGTAGGGGGTCGTGCAGGGGTAGTGTTTTAGGGTTTAGGGTAGTGCAGTGGTCTTTTGGTAGTGTAGGGGGTCGTGCTGGGGTATTGTTTTAGAGTTTAGGGTAGTGCATTGGTGTTTGGGTAGTGAAGGGGGTCGTGCTGGGTGTAGTGTTTTAGGGTTTAGGGCAGTTTATTGGTGTTATTTTTATTTATTTCTTTATAAAGCGCACAAATCATCCCATAAGGGTATCTCAGCGCTGAAGCTACACATTAAACGAGGAGACTGAAAATTAGAAAAGAGAAGTCTTCAGCATTTTCCTAAAAGCCATGTAATCTCTGCATTGGCGCATGCGGAGAGGAAGATCATTCCATAGATGAGGGGCTAGATAGTAGAAGGCCTTCCCGCCCTGTCGAGCTTTTTTAACCCGGGGTAACTTAATTAGGGCTTTGTCCCCTGAGCGAAGGGCTCTAAGGGGAACAGAGATGACAAATTTGGCATTAAGATAGCTAGGGCCTAATGTGTTAGTGACTTTGAATGCCAAGCAGCATATCTTGAAGTGGATCCTTTTTTGAATGTTTGTGTAGTGTAGGAGGTTGTGCTGGGTGTTTTATGGTTTAGGGCAGAGCAGTTGTGTTTGGGTGGTGTAGGGAGTTGTACTGGGGGTGGTGTTTTAGGGTTTAGGACAGTGCAGTGGTGTTTGGGTAGTGTAGGGGTCGTGCTGTGGGTGGTGTTTTAGGGTTTAAGGCAGTGCAGAGGTGTTCGGGTAGTGTGGGGGTCTGGCTGTGGGTGGTGTTTTAGGGTTTAGGGCAGTGCAGTGGTGTTCGGGCAATGTAGGGGGTCTTGCTTGGGGTGGTGTTTCAGGATTTAGGGCAGTGCAGCGGTGTTCGGGCAGTGTAGGGGTCTTGATGTGGGTGGTGTTTCACTGTTTAGGCCAGTGCAGTGGTGTTCGGGTGGTGTAGGGGGTCTTACAGGGGGTGGTGTTAAAGGGTTTAGGGCAGTGCAGTGGCATTCACGCGGTGGAGGGTGTTGTGCTGGGGGTGGTGTTTCAGGGTTTAGGGCAGTGCAGTGGTGTTCAGGCAGTGTAGGGGGTCTTCCTGGGGGTGGTGTTTCAGGGTTTAGGGCAGTGCAGTGGTGTTCAGGCAGTGCAGGGGGTCGTGCGGGGGTGGTGTTTCAGGGTTTAGGGCAGGGCAGTGGTGTTCAGGCAGTGTAGGGGGTCGTGCGGGGGTGGTGTTTCAGGGTTTAGGGCAGAGGAGGGGTGTTCGGGCAGTGTAGCGGGTCGTGCTGGGGCTGGTTTTTCAGGGTTTTGGGCAGTGCAGTGGTGTTCTGGCAGTGTAGGGGGATGTGCTGGGGGTAGTGTTTCAGGGTTTAGGGCAGAGCAGTGGTGTTCGGGCAGTTTAGGGTACATGATGGGGGTATTGTTTCAGGGTTTAGGGCATAGCTGAGGTACTTGGGCAGAGTAGGGGATCATGCTGGAGGTGCTGTTTAGGGTTTAGGGTAGTGCAGTGGCGTTCGGGCAGTATAGGGGGTCGTGCTGGGGGTGGTGTTTTAGGGTTTAGGGCCTAGCAGTGGGGTTCAGGCAGAGTAAGAGGTCGTGCTGGGGGTTGTGTTTAGGGTTTAGGGCAGTGCAGTGGTGTTCAACCAGTGTAGGGGGTCATGCTGGGGGTGGTGTTTCAGGGTTTAGGGCAGTGCAGTGGTGTTTGGGCAGTGTAGGGGGTCATGCAGGTGGTGGTTTTTCAGGGTTTAGGGCAGTGCAGTGGTGTTCGGGCATTGTAGGGGGTCGTGCAGGGGGTGGTGTTTCAGGGTTTAGGGAAGTGCAGGCTGGGGTTGATGTTTCAGGGTTTAGTGCCATGGTGTTCTGGCAGTGTAGGGGGTCCTGCTGGGGGTGATGTTTCAGGGTTTAGGGCAATGGTGTTGAGGCAGTGTAGGGGTCTTGCTGGGGGT
The DNA here is from genome assembly GCF_964204655.1 of Triturus cristatus. Classification (NCBI taxonomy): domain Eukaryota; kingdom Metazoa; phylum Chordata; class Amphibia; order Caudata; family Salamandridae; genus Triturus; species Triturus cristatus. The sequence continues at coordinate 342,076,474 of NC_140587.1, read as the reverse complement.
GGTGTTTGGGCAGTGTAGTGGGTCTTTCTGGGGGTGATGTTTCAAGGTTTAGAGCAGTGCAGCGGTGTTTGGGCCATGTACGGGGTCTAGCTTGGATGGTGTTTCAGGGTTTAGGGCAGTGCAGTGGTGTTCGGGCAGTGTAGGGGGTTGTGCTGGGGCTGTTGTTTCGGGGTTTAGGGCAGTGCAGTTGTGTTCGGGCAGTGTAGGGGTTCATGCTGGTGCTGGTGTTTCAGGGTTTAGGGCAGCACAGTGGTGTTCGGGCAGTGTAGGGGGTCGTGCTGGGACTGGTGTTTTAGGGTTTTGGGCAGAGCAGTGGTGTTCGGGCTGTGTAGGGGGTCATGCTTGGGTGGTGTTTCAGGGTTTAGGGCAGTGGTGTTCGGGCAGTGTAGAGGGTCTTGCTGGGGGTGGTGTTTCAGGGTGTAGGGCAGTGCAGTGGTGTTCGGGCAGTGTAGGGAGTCTTTCTGGGGGTGGTGTTTCATTGTTTAGGGCAGTGCAGTGGTGTTCGGGCAGTGTAGGGGGTCATGCTGGGGGTGGTGTTTCAGGTTTTAGGGCAGTACAGTGGTGTGCGGGCAGTGTAGGGGGTCGTGCTGAGGTAGTGTTTTAGGGTTTAGGGCAGTGCAGTGGTGTTTGTGTAGTGACTGAGGAAATATGAATTTTTATGGTCAATTGTGTCCCCTATCTTAGACCCCAACGGCTCCATGTACATGCTACAAGTACATGTATGTTCCCTCCACTTCAAGCTATGAAGACGCAAATACATATGCGTCCAACGTTAACATGTCCTCTTTCAGATCTGCCATGAATGGGTCAGATATTCCGTTCCTAAGTATGCCTTGCCACCGTCTTTATATGGTATACTTTTCACGTTTTCCAGCTCTGGCAAGGTAGGCCCTGAATTCTGCCATCGAGCTTTTCCTGCTTCTGCCTCTGAATGCTCCAGCCTGGACCTGCATCTGTATCCATGACCTTTGTCCTACTCCCTGCGCGGCTAACGGTGCCTAGCCCGGCCTGTTGCCTGCCAAAAAACTGTATTCAGCCTTCAAGTTATCTGCTCCGCTCCTCGAGAAATGCATTCCTGTCTAGTAGTTTAGGTAAACATCCTTCCAGCTGCAGAGCAAAGGGCCCGGCCTTACTGTCTCCGAGCAAGTAATTCATGACTTCTGTTGCCATGGTAGGCCCATGCCCCCTCGCATCTCATGCAGACACATAGACGCTTATACACGCACTAGTAGTTAGTATAGGATAGCCTCTGCCTGAGAGACCTTTCCTTCCAGATAATATAGTTCCTTAAACACAAGATATTAGATACGATTTGGGATTAGGTTGTCCTGACATCCCAGACTTCTGTCTCCTCATGTAGGGCTAAATGTCAAGTTCCCTTCACCCTCTAGTTACACGTCAATCACACGTCATGCGGCTGCGCGCGCATCTCTGCCATGTATTTCTGCTGACATTGCAGGATTCTCTTATGGATCCACCCACCTGTGTCATCATCATAATGACGTTTCTAGTATACGCCTTTATGCACGCCTACTGTAACGCCTTTTTCATTACGTATGTGTATTCTTATCTCTTTTCTCAGCTGTAACGCCTTCTGCATCTGTCTTTACTGTAATGCATTTACTATAAATATGATAACCTGTCAATAATGTATTGCCTATCCCTTCCCGAACCTTAGTGGTGACGGAACCCGATTGCCTGGTTCGAACCATAATTCCTTTGTAAGGAATAAATTCCCTTTTATAACCTCAAATACCACGGATTCTGCCTCTTATTTTTACTGAGTTATTCTTATTGAATTTTACCGCATAAATTAAGTCTAGGTAATTTAAATTTACCACATAATTGGCGCCCGAATAGGGACACCTCTCACACCCCACGCGCCGGAGGTGCGTTGCAGACCCGGTCTCCTGCCACAGCCGGACGGACAATTACGCGTACCCGCAGGATTTCCTGTATCTCCCTCAGGCCAACGGGGGCGACTGAGGCTGCGATCAACACCCAGACGAGGCGGTGAGGAGTGCGGAGAATCCCGACCAGAGCCTAGCTGAGAGAGCAAGATCCGAGGTATACAGAGGCCCACCAGATTCCGAAGTTCTGAAGTATCTAAGTCACGAGTCCAGTCCAGTCCAGTTTGGTCTAGTCCAGTCCAGACTTCTGAGGCCTTCCGTTCCGTGCTTCCCGGTGAGTACCGTTGCTGGGGACGCATCTAGACGTGCACATTAGTTTGTGCCGGTCAAGACGGGTTTGGGTACACAGACCTGGTCTGCACTGTTTCAGCAGTGTATCTGTACTGTTTAGCAGTACATCCAGTATATCTAGTATTATGCAGTTGACTAGTTTTATTCTGATTATTATTGTTCGTTCTAAAATGTTTTGATATGTTTTAAATGTCGTGGTATGAGTGATTGTTCGATCTTCATTATTGTGTTTATTGTATTAATTGTGTTCAAGTCCGAGTAAGAATCAAGTAGCAAGGTTCAAGATGCCGTTATTTTCGAAATTAAGACAGATAAAAACTAGAAAAGGGATACTCGAGGAAGCCGTTCCCATTCCACCTAGGGACACTCCAGGGTACTTTATGTACCATAAACATGGCCTAGATGCCGTATTATATCTTGATTTATGGGTGGACTGCACCAAGGATTTAGCAGAGAGTCAGAGATGGCCTGCTGCTGGGACATGGGATGCAGATTGCATCATGAGAGTAGAAGAAGTATTATGGAAAAAGAAAGCCAGACAATCACAGAAAGATGCCATTGAATTATGGCGTAAAGAATCGCATAGACGCGCAGAGAAAGTGCTCAGAAAAGAAGAGAAAAGTAGGGAAGATTCAGAAAGAGCCCGAGAAAACATATTAATTGACGAAGGAATCCGAGTAAAAACAGAACAAGTAGACAGACAACGAAACACTCTTATGAATGGTATGTATCCTCTTCTGGCCGAGGGTTTGCCTAAGGCCACCCTGGAGGTACCAAAAGATCTGCCACCTCCATTACTCCCGATTAAAGTACATCCCAAGACCGCAAAGGACATTTTCCTTTCTTCCTATTTAGATGATGCTGCCCCGAATATGCTAATGGTGCGCAGCCACGCGCATCACCTGTTGACGACGCTCAACACCAAGATCATCTGCCCCCACCTCCGCAGCAACAAACTCCTCCTCACGTTCTGAACGTTCCACCTGTTTCTACAGTCCTTCCTGCATCTACACTCTCTACCCTGCATCCAACAAATCCTTTTGGACTTGGCACCTCAGGAGGTGCGACAGGAGGTGCGACAGGAGGTTTTTCCACGCCACCGCCAGCACCTAGGTTGACTTATAGGGATTTAGCACACCAAAGTACACCCCAAACAGCTAAGGACAAAATATTTGATGAGCCTCTTACAGATTGTAGATATGATCCAGTACCCGGTAAACACGACAGAATGTTGCTATCATCAGTACGTTTACGACGAGTTTCGACCTATCTAATGACGCTACCAGGAATGATTGGTCATCTAGACAAAATATAACACTTTATCCAAACAGGGGAAGGTCCTGAAAGTATTGGCGAGGCCATGAAATACCAGAAAGTGGACATGCAAAAATTATTATTACGCTTCTTCATAAACTGCTTGATCAGAAACAGAGATCGGCCAGAGGTAGATCCGGAGGAAATGCAAGTACTTACCAGATGGGGTCAGAATATAGCAGACGGAAAACATGATAAACAGAAGAGTATAGAAGTTATGTACCGAAAGATCAGAAAAGAAGTAGAACGAATACATGAAAGAAGATTAGAGGCAGATAAAACTGAATCAGAGGAAGAGGAGGAGGAACAGTCAGAAATGAACACAGGACAATTAGAATTACCAGCTAGAGAAACGATAGCTTATGTAGGAAAAGGAAGATCCTCCAATAATCCAATACGTCCGATACGTCCAGAATGTAACAGAATTTTTCAAGCAGCTATGTCAAATCCAAGGACCCCTGAACACTTATTCCAGGCTACTGATAAATTACTTCGAGAACGAAGGGGGTACCATGTGCTCGATTCTATGGATGAACAAGAATTAGCCAGGTCAGCGGTACAATGGGCTGACAGTTCTGAAAAATACAGTGATGATGCGCTAGCACACACGTTTCTGAATCTTACACCCGACGAACAGCGTTTAGCTAGTATATACATGATACAACATCTCCTTATATTATATAAAGGCCAACACTCCGATCCTGGTCCCCTACCTGATATACTGATAGAATTACTCACGAATAAATGGAGAGGTATGGGTACCGATCTAATTAAAGTAATTCTAGAATACCGACACAGATATAGTGCCTTTTTGTGTCCAGAGCATGATCCAGCTCCCTCCATGGAAAGAAAAACGTATTACATAGACAGACAGAATCCCTTACGCGAAGTACACCCAGTTAGAAATGATGATAATACTTTTAGACGCGTGTTTGTGTACACGCCTATAACTAAAATAGAACTATTGGAAATGAAAAAATTAGTGCCCAGCCATGACAAAGATCCAGCAGGTTTTCACCGTGAACCAAAGGACATGTTACTCATGGGTGATTATACCTATCCTGACATTATGAAAATATTGAAAGTATTATTGCCTGCCGGTATTTACGAGAAACTCAAAGAAAAAGAGTGGGAAGTGGGAGAACAAAAGATTGATTGGACAGCATTAGAAAACGAAGAAAATGCCCGAACTGCAGGCGTAGGGCTTGGAGATAAAACTAAAGCATTACCAGGATTATTAGTACAAGTATTGCCACGTCTATTAACTACGAAAAAGGAAGACTGGGGAGCAATATCAGCTTGCAAACAGAAACCCGATGAAGACACTAGTGATTTCTATTCCCGATTTGAAAAATGTTTTGGTATTAATAGCGGCCTAAAAGCAAATAGCGAGTCATATCCACATCTTTTTGTAACAAAACTAGTCGAGAATTCCCTGCCACAGGTTAAAAACAGAGTATTGAAAGTTGAGAGCACTTGGCAAGCTAACACTCCTTCACAAATGTTACAAATGTTACAGTATCACCAGAATAGAATTAGAGAAGAACAAGAACACGAACAAAGACGTATGAAAGACACGAAAATGAAAATGCTCGTCGCCCAGTCAGTTCCGGCTGACAGTCATAAAAAGGGTGCGACACAGTCCAGTAATTCAGCGGTTCCCGTTAAAGGGACATGCAACTATTGTAAACAGCCAGGTCATTATATAAACGATTGTGCAGTTCTGAAACATAATATCTCTACGGGTAAAACCAAGGAGAGACCACGTCCGCCTAGACAGGATCAGATCCAACAACAAGCACCTCAGAATGTACAGCCTATGCAAGCTGCACAACAGACCGTAGCGGTACCACAGTCACAGCCTATTGCCGCAACACAAAACACGACACAACAGATGTACCAGTATGCACAAAATGACTATCCAGATTATCAGCGATACACATGAAATAGCCTAGAGAGGGAAGTTGGCTTACCCCTTATTGAGGTTCCCGTAGATCAAGAGGGTCCTTATGTACAGAGTCAAGTATTAGGGAAAGACAGAAAGTTTTTACTTGATACAGGGGCAAGCAGAACAACTATAAGTCACGACGAAGTCCCAGGGGCACCCCTCTCAGGCTCACAAAATATTTCCCTTGGTTTTTCAGGAAAGCCTACTATTAACGAAGTATCGCAACCGCTTCCACTTACAGTGGGTCCATTGACACGGACTACAGATTTATTGCTTACAAAATCATGTCCAGAAAACTTGTTAGGTATAAAAACATTGAAAGCTCTAGGAGCTATAATATGTTGTTCTCCGGACGGAGTACGACTATTTTTGCGTGACTTTAAAGGTCACTACGTGTCAAGAGACATGGATCACCGGTTACAGAATCTACCTGCACATTTATGGGCGCAAGGCCCCACTGATGTAGGTTGTATGCACATTACACCATATCGAGTCACACTCAAAACAGGAGTGGTATTACCACGAATGCGACAATACAAGTTACCTCCAGATGCTGTAGTGGCTTTACTGCAAATCATTGACGAGCTCATTGCACAAGGAGTGGTTGTGGAAACCGACTCCAATGTATGTAATTCTCCGATCATTCCGATTCTTAAACGAACTGATCCAAAAGCACCCCCAGTATATCGATTAGTTATTGATCTGCGCGAATTGAATAAATGCATTGTACCACAATATCCCGTGGTCCCAGATATCTCTTCATTACTGACAGCTATTGATTCAGAAGCAACGTTCTTCACTGTAATTGACCTCAAGAACGCCTTCTTTAGCGTCCCAATCGATCCGGAAAGCCAATATTTGTTCGGATTTAGTTTAAATGGACGAAGTTTTAAATTCGCACGCGCACCTCAAGGATTTACAGAAAGTCCCAGCATCTACAGCCAAGCACTGAAAAGACAACTTGACAGTATCCACATGCCAGTTAACACTGCACTGCTTCAGTATGTCAATGATCTGCTGATCACCGCCCGAAGCGAACCCGAATGTGAAAAAGCATCACTGACGGTTTTACATTTTCTGGCCGATAAGGGGCACAAGGTGTCCCCTTCGAAGCTGCAATTCTGTGTTCAGCAAGTTGTGTACCTTGGGCACTTGCTGTCCAAGGGGGGAAGACAGCTCACACCTGACCGCATCCAGTTAATTGTAAACATGCCACCACCCAAGACACAAAAGGAGGTACGGGCCTTCATAGGCCTCACTTCGTACTGTAGGCAGTGGATTCCCCAATACGCATTTCTAGCAAAACCACTCATTCAGTTGACAACCCAGGAGGCAGCGACATCGACTGTCCTCCCTTGGACTCCAGAACATACACAAGCTTTTGAAGACTTAAAGAAAGCCTTATGTCAAGCACCTGTTCTAGCGACACCATGTTACAGTAAGCCTTTTACACTCTTCGTTACAGAAAGTGAAGGTACTGCCTTGTCAGTACTCACTCAGGAACAAGCAGGATCACACAAGCCGTGTGCTTACTTTTCTAGCACGTTAGATCCCGTAGCCCAGGCTCTTCCTGCGTGCCTCAAATCAGTCGCAGCGACAGCTTTAGCGATCAGACAAAGCGATTCCATAGTATTAGGACATCAATTAACAGTACAAGTACCACACGCAGTAGAGGTTCTCTTGAACCGGACACAAACACAACACTTGACTATAGCACGACTGACAGGTTACGAACTAACACTTTTTCAGCCACACATAGAAATCAGACGCTGCAGTACATTAAATCCTGCCACACTTTTGCCATTAAGTGGAACAGACCCACTGGCACATGATTGCATTGAAGTCATTACTATTACGACAAAACCCAGACAAGACTTGACAGATGTCCCATTACCAGACCCAGACCTGACACTTTATGTGGATGGGTCATGCATGAGAACAAGTACAGGAGAATTAGTGGCCGCTTATGCAGTCACAACAGACACTGAAGTCATTGAAACAAATTGTATTGACACATTATCAGCTCAAGCAGCAGAGCTCATCGCTCTGACACAAGCCTGTATTCAAGCCAAAAACAAAAAAGTTAACATATATACAGATTCACGTTATGCATTCGGAGTTGTCCATGACTTCGGAGTCCTTTGGCAAGAGAGAGGTTATTTAACTTCTCATGGTGCCAACATTCAACACGGTCCCCTCATTCAAGCTCTGTTAGATGCAATACATCTACCCACTTCGATATCTATCATGAAGTGTAAGACCCATACAAAAGTCACCGATATTATTTCCCAGGGTAACGACCTAGCAGACCGAACAGCTAAGCAAACAGCTCAGAATCGGAATCATGCAACTGACTTGACAAAGACAATAGTTCCGACACACTGCATGACAGTTAGGGATCCCGCCCTTGATGTAATTGACATACAGACACATGCTACACCAGAGGAAATAAAGAAATGGACTGAATTAGGAGGGATCCAAACAGATCAGGGATGGATGACAAAGGGAAAATCTACATGGTTTCTCCCCGACTCCATGGTTCAAGTTATCATTAACACAATACATAGTCCAGCACATCTAGGAGAAAAAGCTATGTTAGACAGTATTCAAAACATTTGGTTTAATAAACACTTACGAGCTGCAGCCAAACAGAAAGTCCGAACTTGTATGATTTGTTGTCAGTTCAATCCAGGTAAAGGCGTACCTGTAGAGCAGGGTGGATTTCAACCTCCTAATCACCCTTTTGAAGTCCTCCAGATGGATTATATCCAGATGGAACGATGTCGAGGATTCAAATATGTCCTCGTAGTTGTATGTGCTCTTTCCCGTTGGACAGAGGCATATCCCGTCTCAGATTACACTGCCCCGACTACTGCCAAACAGTTAGTTCGTGAATTCTTCCCACGGTATGGATTGCCCCGTATCGTGTACTCAGATAACGGCCAGCCGTTCTCATCCGAGCTAATGAAACACATTTCACTCTTGTTAGGCTATCAATGGAAATTCCACTGTGTCCGACATCCCGAGGCAGCAGGTCTCGTGGAACGTCACAACCAGACTCTGAAAATTCGACTTTCTAAAATCTGTAGAGAGAAAGGCGTCGACTGGATAGTAGCCTTACCAGTTGCACTCTTTTACATGAGAATGGTAGCACATTCTCGCACAGGGCTATCCCCGTACGAGGTGGTCTTCGGTAGGCCACCAAATATGTGGGGGACGCCTATACCTCGAAAAATAACTGATGTCGATTGTAATATGCTGACAGATTACCTTGCTTCCTTGATGTCTGCACTACAATCTTGCCGTTCACAGGTAGCTGCAGCCTTTCCCGACAACACCGAAGTGAAGCCCCATGAAGTGGTTCCTGGAAACTTTGTTTTCATAAGAAATTTCGACAGGAGGAGCCCGTTGGAGCCTCGCTGGCAAACGCCAAAACTGGTACTTCTGACCACGAGGACAGCAGTGAAGGTCGAGGGTCGCAAGGGTTGGCTACACTCGAGCCATATCAAGAAATTTCATGGACTACCGTCTGATTTGAACTCTCAGCCCTGCCCCCTTCCACAGACTGATTCAAAACTCCCCCTGGTTGAAAAAACCGAATCACAAGAATACAAACTGAAACTAAGGTCTAACAAGTCAGACAATTCGATTGTTTAAGTCCTCTCCTAGGTGAATCGGTTGAATTAGTCTCTGACATGTATCCTCTAGACCGAAATCGAGAGAGAGATAGACAGAAACAGCTCAAGAAACGTGCATATTGTAAATCACTTCATAGTCACTGTATAGTGACACTGTTGATTATGTTTTTTCTAAGTCTTTTGATTATTGCTGCAAGTATACTGTTGCACATGTACTATCCTATTTTCAAGCGTGCTCATTCTGCTTACAATGATACTGCCGAACATTCTTTTAGCGAATTACCTTCACATGAGTTGCCCTATAGACTTGCGCTGCGCAACCACACATTCATTAGTATGTTACATCACTCCCATCAGGCCAGCAATGCTACAAATTGTTGGATATGTGGCCGACTCCCTCCCTATCAGAAATACAAAGGAGTTCTGCCTCTCTTTCCGTATCCATTCACACATAATGGTTCCTGTGGAGCATGGTTTAGTTTGATTAATTCTTTAGATTCAAACACTGTAGTTTACCAGAGCAACTGGGTATGGGGAAACCTGAACTTAGTTTTGCTTAAAGCCTGTTACCCTAACAAGGAGGGACTTCCCAAAAGAACAGGAACTGATCTAGAAAATGAAGTATATGGATTAGGTAATTTTACACTTAACCTCATGATTTTGAATGTTGAATCTGAAACTGCACTAGTCTTGCCTGCTATGTCCGTATTACCAGTCAAAGGTGAATTATGTGTAAGAAAGAATGGTTCAGTACACCTGGGTCATAGTAAATGTACTACTGTGATCGAATTCAGTGATAAAGGCAAGTCTACATTTAGAGCTTCCCGTCATTCCTACTTCATATGTGGTCATACCGCATATATACGTTTACCTCTAGATTGGGATGGTACCTGTTACATTACATTCCTTCTGCCACCTGTTTTCCTAGCCCCTCCTGATTATCATAGAAATACTCATCTAGTACACAATAGACCTCAGAGAGATATCCCGATTGTTGACTACACTGAAACAGCATGGGAACAATATACAGACTTTAATAAAGGTCTCTTTCCTTACATAGGTGTTGTCTCAAATAGTAAACTGATACGTAGATTAACCAGAACCCTTGAAGCAGTAGTGAATGAAACTACCTCTGCCCTAGGCAACTTAATAGAGGAGCAGTCTGCGATGCGGATTGTTGTTCTTCAAAATCGTCTTGTCCTTGACGTCATCCTAGCCGATAGGGGCGGAGCCTGTAGGGTCATCGGATCAAGTTGCTGTGTTTTCATTCCAGAAAACACGCCATCCGTATATAAAGCCATAACTCGTCTTCATAAGATTGCAAGCCAGATACACCAGAATCCAGGCACCTGGACATGGTCCGGTTGGTTCTGGAGCGTGTTGTCAGCCTGGGGATGGAAAGTCCTATCCTTCCTAGGTATTGGCCTTCTCATAGTATTCAGTTGTTGCCTGTGTCTACAATGTGGACCAGCGATTTGCGGCCTGTGTGCCACGTCATGTATTCCACGTTCAAGTTCTCATTCAAAATCCCGGAAGAAGAAAGAAGAGCAAATGATGTTACATGAACAGATTGATGGATTCCTGAGGATCGATATTTCATGAAGGGTCCGTAGGGGACAAGGAGGGAATGAGGAAATATGAATTTTTATGGTCAATTGTGTCCCCTATCTTAGACCCCAACGGCTCCATGTACATGCTACAAGTACATGTATGTTCCCTCCACTTCAAGCTATGAAGACGCAAATACATATGCGTCCAACGTTAACATGTCCTCTTTCAGATCTGCCATGAATGGGTCAGATATTCCGTTCCTAAGTATGCCTTGCCACCGTCTTTATATGGTATACTTTTCACGTTTTCCAGCTCTGGCAAGGTAGGCCCTGAATTCTGCCATCGAGCTTTTCCTGCTTCTGCCTCTGAATGCTCCAGCCTGGACCTGCATCTGTATCCATGACCTTTGTCCTACTCCCTGCGCGGCTAACGGTGCCTAGCCCGGCCTGTTGCCTGCCAAAAAACTGTATTCAGCCTTCAAGTTATCTGCTCCGCTCCTCGAGAAATGCATTCCTGTCTAGTAGTTTAGGTAAACATCCTTCCAGCTGCAGAGCAAAGGGCCCGGCCTTACTGTCTCCGAGCAAGTAATTCATGACTTCTGTTGCCATGGTAGGCCCATGCCCCCTCGCATCTCATGCAGACACATAGACGCTTATACACGCACTAGTAGTTAGTATAGGATAGCCTCTGCCTGAGAGACCTTTCCTTCCAGATAATATAGTTCCTTAAACACAAGATATTAGATACGATTTGGGATTAGGTTGTCCTGACATCCCAGACTTCTGTCTCCTCATGTAGGGCTAAATGTCAAGTTCCCTTCTTCCTCTAGTTACACGACAATCACACGTCATGCGGCTGCGCGCGCATCTCTGCCATGTATTTCTGCTGACATTGCAGGATTCTCTTATGGATCCACCCACCTGTGTCATCATCATAATGACGTTTCTAGTATACGCCTTTATGCACGCCTACTGTAACGCATTTTTCATTACGTATGTGTATTCTTATCTCTTTTCTCAGCTGTAACGCCTTCTGCATCTGTCTTTACTGTAATGCATTTACTATAAATATGATAACCTGTCAATAATGTATTGCCTATCCCTTCCCGAACCTTAGTGGTGACGGAACCCGATTGCCTGGTTCGAACCATAATTCCTTTGTAAGGAATAAATTCCCTTTTATAACCACAAATACCACGGATTCTGCCTCTTATTTTTACTGAGTTATTCTTATTGAATTTTACCGCATAAATTAAGTCTAGGTAATTTAAATTTACCACATGACGGCGCATGCGCTGTGTCGGTAGGCGAGACCTAAAAAGCATTGCACCAAGACGGCTGCCAACACTTCCTGGATTAAAGTTTTGGCAGCCAATTAGAGCCAACCGCGTGCTTGTGTAGTTAGGTCCCACCCAGATATATAAAGATTTTTTTCTTTAATATCTCGAAAACCACTGAATGGATTTACACCATTTAAAAAAAATGTCGGTTTACGAACCAAGCACTACCTTTTTGCCAAATTTGGTGTAATTCCGTTCAGCAGTTTCAACTGTAACCGTGTCTAAAGTTTCCTATGGGAAATTGATTTTTTTACCTCTATTTTTTGAACTTCTCAGGAACTACTGAACGTATTGACACCACATAAAATACTGTCTCTTTCTGAACCAAGGGCTACCTTTTTGCCAACTTTGGTGTAATTCCATTCAGCAATTCGGGCTGTAGTCGTGTCTAAAGTTTCTCATGGGAAATAACATGGAAAAAACATGTTTCGGGACCCCCCTCTTTTCTCAGCTACCGCTTGGCGAATCACCACGAAACTTTAAGAATAGGAGCTGACCGGAGCGGGCCACAAGTTTTAAAAAGTTCGCTAAGATTCATCAACCGGCGCCAAAGTTATTTTGAAAAGAATAAACGCTTTTCCTCTGGAAACTAGGTCCTAACTATAACTATCTACTGGTGACCGCCAGTAGATAATATATATATATATATTACCTACTGGTAGTCGCCAGTAGGTAGTTATAGTTAGGACCTATTTTCCATAGGAAATCCGCAACATTCTATTTGGAATAACGTTGGCGCTGATTGACGAATCTTTGCAAAATGTTCCAAACTTTTGGCCAGCTCCGGTCCGCTACTATCCTGAAAATTTCACGGTGATTCGTCAAGCGGGGGCCGAGAAAAAAGGTGGTCCCAAAACACTTTTCCCCATGCATTTTTCCATAGGACCTGTTCACGCAGCTACAGCCCGAACTGCTGAACGGAATTACACCAAATTTTGCAAAGAGGTAGTCCTCTGTTCAGACTCCTGCCTTTTGCTTAAATGGTATAAATCTGTTCAGTAGTTCCTGAGAAAATGAGAGTTAAAAAGATAGATATATCTGGGCGGAGCCTAACCACACATCTCATCGTGAGATCTGATTGGCTGTCAGTACTTCATCCAAGAAGTGTTGGCAGCCATCTTGGGACCAAAATACATGATAGCACCTCATTAAAAAGCATTGCAGTTAATAGAAGGTTTTAAGACTTTAGTTACATTATAAATCATTTGTTGATGGTACCATATTCATTTTAGGAATTGTGCTGTGTTCTAAGGTGATTTTACCATGTGAAAAGCCTTCTGCTGTGATATCATGAATCATGTTTGAAAGAAAACTATTTTCTCATGTGTTTCCCACAGAGGTTTGGAAGGTGATCTATAACCTAAACTGAGAGCATATTTTCTGTAAATTCACATTATCTTTCTCAGTCATGTGAGAATGAAGTCTGACATTCTCAGTAAAACATGCACATCCAACAAGGGCAGAGACTGACAGTTGATTCCTTTGTGTTCTACTGCAGCTTCCCAGAGTGTTCTAAAGACATCTAGAGCGCTAACAGTCCTACTTATGACAAACGTATTGCACACCTGAAGCCATCCTGATTGGAATGAAGTGGTAACTCTTAAAACATTTAATTTAAAAAGGAAAAAAAGAGGGGGTTCATTTTGCCATATAAAGTATGATTAGTGCTGCAGAAAGAAAAATTAGGGCACATTGTGAGTGACTTCTCAAATCCTCTTCTATTTCATTAAAAAATTCTGACATGCAGACTGAAACATGCACTTTCAATACCAGCAGCAGACTTCCCTGGTGAGCAGTAGCTTTACTACAGTGGTCTAATAAGCAACTAGAGTGCTAACATTCTGAATTTACAGCAAATGTGTGACGCATCTGAATGCCTTCTTGATGGAACCAAAGTAAAAAACTGAAAGTATTTCCTACTGAGGAGACTGTAGTAAATGAGGAAATTAGGAAACTTCATAAAAAATAAGTCTCCCAAAATGGCCACCAGAGACAAAAGGCCCAAATGTAGCCCTAATATCACCCAGATATAGCCCACGTATAGCCCAATGCCAGAATGTCCCAGAGTGTTCTAACGAACAACTAGAGCGCTAACAGTCTTACTTATGACAAAGTATGGCACACCTGAAGCCATCTTGATTGTAATAAAGTGGTAACACTTAAAACATTTAATTTACAAAGGAACAAAATGAGGGGGTTCATTTTGCCATAGTATTTATGATTAGTGCTGCAGAAAGAAAAATTAGGGCACATTTTGACTTCTCAAATCCTCTTCTATTTCATAAAAAAATTCTGACATGCAGACTGAAACATGCACTTTGAATACCAGCAGCAGACTTCCCTGGTGAGCAGTAACTAAAGTGATCTAATGAGCAACTAGAGTGCAAACATTAGAATTTATGTCAAATGTGTGACACATCTGAATGCCTTCTTGATGGAACCAAAATAAAAAACTGAAAGTATTTCCTACTGAGGAGACTGCAGTAAATGAGGAAATTAGGAAACTTCATAACAAATAAATCTCCCAAGATGGCCACCAGAGACAAAAGAGCCCAAATGTAGCCCAAATATCACCCAGATATAGCCCAAGTATAGCCCAATGACATAATGTCCCAGAGTGTTCTTAAGAACAACTAGAGCGCTTACTCGCTTACTTATGACAAAAGTTTGGCACACCTGAAGCCATCTTGATTGGAATAAACTGGTAACACTTAAAACGTTTAATTTAAAAAGGAACACAATGAGGGGGTTCATTTTGCCATAGAAATTATGATTAGTGCTGAAGAAAGAACAATTAGGGCACCTTTTGAGTGACTTCTCAAATCCTCTTCTATTTCATTAAAAAATTCTGATATGCAGACTGAAACATGCAATTTTAATACCAGCAGCAGACTTCCATGGTGAGCAGAAGCTTTACTACAGTGATCTAATGAGCAACTAGAGTGCTAACATTCAGAATTGATGGCAAATGTGTGACATATCTGAATTAAGGGAGGGCGGAATTTGCGAAAGTGCCTCTCGCAAAATATCGTGAAATGGCAAAAAATCTCCGCGATCATGCGAAATTTCGCGTGATCGCGGAGATTTTTTTGTGCTGAATTAAAGCTTTACTGTTGGGGTTTCATTTTTGGGATAGGAGCATCGTACCAGAATGAATCCTGCCCTGCATATTTACCCAAGAAGATGCCACCGTTTTGTGCAATACCTCTACTCAACTGGAGTACTTTCTACTGGCTAATCAGTAAGTGCTACCTCGTTGGGTAAATGTATCGTGCTTTTCTTATACCACAGCTGCGTAAAGGGCCAGAAGAGTTGTCTACAGTGACCATGTGTGTCTGTAACGTTGCCACCACGCCGACGTGTCCCGGGGTCCCTCGAGTCAGCTATCCATAGTGGGGAAAGGGAGGGAAGACGTTTCACACCACTGGTGTGTGGGGCGGGGCCAAACGGTCGGGGATTCCATGAAGTTCACATGCCTCTTGTTTATAAAGGGCCAGAGACCGATCAGAGCAGCAGATGAGGAGACAGAACCTCCTGGTGTCAGAACTACATGGGGATTGCGCTCGAGAAAGTCACGGATACACAGAGCTCCATCAAGGATCACAGCTAATTTTTGACGGTAGATATGGGGAGAAAGTCACAACTGCCCAGCCTCTACCTAGCTCCCGAATGTTTTGTGCTGATTAATGCGTTACTGAATTTGAGCTTCAACTAAGTCCTCTGCTTTATTTACATCTGTAAGTGATTCCTGTTGAGGTTTAATTTTTGTGACAGGAGCATCGTGCCAGAATGAATCCTGTCCTGCACCTGTGTCCTGCATATGTCCGTTCCGGCCGCGGATCGCGGAAGTTTCGAATGTCGACATTTCGCAATTTCCGCGACCGGAACGGAAATTGTGCCCACCCCTAATCTGAATACCTTCTTAATGGAATCAAAGTAAAAAACTGAAAGCATTTCCTATACTGAGGAGACTGCAGTAAATGAGGAAATTAGGAAACTTCATAACAAATAAATCTCCCAAGATGGCCACCAGAGACAAAAGAGCCCAAATGCAGCACAAATATCACCCAGATGTAGCCCACATGTAGCCCAATGACAGAAGTATGCAAAACACTCTTTTTTTGTGTATTTGCAGTTTTATATAGTGCAGACTTGTCAGGTATTGGAGTGCTTTACATGAGCATTTGTTACATCACACAAGATTAAATTCATTTTGGTTGTAGACATGGGGAGATTAAGTGATTTGACCAGAATCACAGAATGTTGAGCTGAAGCAGAAACTCTAACCTGGTTCCCCAGTTGCAAAGTCTGCAGCTCTGGAAGTAACACCACATCCTCTCCCCCAAGTGCAACATTTAATCAAGTGGTCAACTGGATAAAAAAGCATAAAGATTACAAAATAATGTAAAAGTTATTTGTCGTTATTTGAAAACTCAGAAAATATGTCCTCATTTTAGTTTTTTAGAGCACTAACCATAATTTTGATGCAAATAAGACCCTCTCATATATGTAATTTCTAAAGGAAATGCTCTAGGTATTACAGTTTTGATGACATCAAGATGACGTCAGGCGTTCCACACTTTTGTAATAAATATAGAATGTTAGCAATCTAGTTGTTCATTGGGATACTGTTGAGAGGCAGAGGCCAGGGGCACGGACTCTGAAAATTGAAGGCAGGTAGGAGAGTGCAGAGGCAACAATTTGACCACACTAGGCAGGCAGGAAGGGCAGTGGCAGCACAACAGACTATGGAGGGCAGTGGAAAGGGGGGCAGGGGCAACAAACCAACAATACAGGACTGGCAAGAGAGGCTGTGGCAATATAATAGACCCTTGTGGGCAGAAGGAAGAGGCAGTGGTAGTACAACCATACATGCCAACCGACCCGTTTCAGCCAGGAAACGTCCAATGTTTGTAAGCTCAAATGGGCTTTATTTGATCTGTCTCCTGTCTACAATCTCCTCTTTTTCAATGTAACTCAAAGGGGAAAATCAATACCCCAGTTATTTTTCAAAATCTCCCTCTTACCTAGTTCAAAATGTTCGCAAGTATGGTGAGGAAATTCGATTTTCGATCTTGATCGTATTGACCCTCCATTTTGTAAAACCGCCGCCATTTTGTGTTGCCCTCACTCAGGCAGCACGACGAACAAAGTCTTTTCTGCTTTTCCTGCAGTATCGTGTCAAAATAGCCTTCTGCCTCTGTTTACAAAGCTGGTGTTAGGGACTGGCCGAGTACACTAATCCCTGTCTGGTTTTTCTAATCCCTGTCTCAACTATCTGTTGGTTCACACTATTCTCTTCTGACTTTATCTTATCTTCTGGCCTTCACTGTCCTCTGTTCGTATTCTCTCGTTTCACAACTGTCCTCCAAAACACACAAATGTATCTCGCCACCTGCGAGTCAGCTACAGACACGTTAATAAATTAACCCGTAAGGAGGAGCGACAAACACAGTTGGAGGAGAGGCTTCTTCGGGTTACTCGATACTTTGTTTTCCAACTCTCTCTATTGGCTCTGCCCTATCTCGAACTTCCCTTATTGGTTTTCGATGTATGTATTAGGTGTGTTTTCTGGTTAATGTATATGTCACCTATGTACTATAAAAGATTGTGCGCCACGGAGTGAAGTGGCAGTCTCCTGAGAACATACCGTGTGTACTTCTAGGACAACTGTACTAGCTGCAGCTAATAAAATCTGATCTTTTATGCCGACAGATTGTCCCCGTGTATCTGTTAGCTGAAGCAGGAGAACCCAGGAGATTAAGGCGTACCCTGCGCCGCCAGGCCCATAAGGTTCTGGTTCTTCAATGGTACGTTGGATCATGGTAGGCAGGAGGAATTGGGGAGGGACATGGACTCGGATAACAGAGGACAGGAGGGACATGGAGAGGTGCACCAAACTGACCCTGCAGGGCAGGCATCAGGGTTTGCAGCAGCACAATACACCACACAGGGCATGCGGGACGGGAGTGCAGCACAACAATCCATAGAAAGCAATAGGGAGGGGACAGGACCATGCACATGGACAACACAGAACAGAGGAGAAAGAAGCAATGATAGCTAGCTTACCATAATGGACAGACATGAGAGAAATCTGCAGCATAATAGACCATAACGGGCAGGAGGGATGGATCAGGGGCATTACAATGGAACAGACAAGTCAGGAGGGAGGGAATAGGGGTCTGCACATGGAAACAGAGGGCTGGGGGTAAGGGGGCAGGGCAGGAGTGGCAAGATGACCATGGAGGTCAGGCAGGATGGGCACTAGAAAAAAGACATACCATGGAGAGCAACAATGAGACTATGATGTCATACACACAGACCATGGAGGGAAGGTGGGAGGGGGTCAGGGGCAGCTAGCTGACCACACAGGGAATGTGGAAGGGGCCATGGCAGCACAGAAGACCATGCATGACAAGCAGGAGGGTTAGTGGCAGCACAATGGCTATGATGGGCAAGAAGGAGGGTGCAGGGGCATGCACAAAGGACCATGGAGGATAGAAGGGAGGGTCAGGTCCTGGGCACAGACAAGAGAGTTCAGGGGAAGGGGCCTCACAACACGCGGGGCAGGCAGGAGGAGCAGTTGCAGCACAACAAACCAGGGAGGGCAGAAGGGTGTGGCAGTAAAATGGACCATGGAGGACAGGAGGAAGGGGATAGGGGCATGGCATGTGGACAGGCAGGGTGGAGGTGGCAGGGACAGGTTACAGTCATCTCAGGGGCATGCACAAAGACATTGGAGGGCAGGGGGAAGGAGAATAGGGACAGCAAGCTAAGCACAGAGGCTAAGCAGGAGGTCAATGATGGGCCATAGAATTGGGCAATGGAGGGCAGGAGGAGTGGACTGGTACATCATGCTAAATGGAGGGCAGTGCCAGCACATCAGACCATGCATGGCAGGAGGGAGGAGGCTTGTCCATGGATTCAGACAACAGAGGATAAGGAGGAGGTGGATGGGGCAGCAAGCTAACTGTTCAGAAAAGGTGTTTTAGGAACTTTATTGTTTTTAAAATGTGTGTCTGTGCAAACTACTTAAAATATGAACAAGTATGCAGCATAATCTCACTTTTATTCAGGAAGAAGAGGATGTTTGTCACTGTGACTCCGGGCTCACTTGGCAGAAACACCCCCTGACCCTCCACCCCCATCGCAAAATGTAATGCCCGTGAAAAGGGTAGGTGGACGCAGTGTTATATAGAACATAGCCCTGAGAGCACAATTAAAAATGAAAACTAGATATAGTATATG
The DNA here is from genome assembly GCF_964204655.1 of Triturus cristatus. Classification (NCBI taxonomy): domain Eukaryota; kingdom Metazoa; phylum Chordata; class Amphibia; order Caudata; family Salamandridae; genus Triturus; species Triturus cristatus. The sequence continues at coordinate 342,057,235 of NC_140587.1, read as the reverse complement.
GTATTAACTATGCACCAAAAAGTGTGATATAAGATGAACCGGGGCGTGAAATATAATATGCAATACATTGTGCGCAATGACAGATTCATTGGAGAGCGCGAGATAGCACAGGCACTAGCGCGTGCTATGCGATATGTGCCTTGGAGTGTAATATGCACAGGGCAGTGTTGTGTAACCTAACTAGTCTCTAAAGTTGTAATATAAAATATGTGCTGGGGAGTGTAACGTTGCATATGCACTGTGACAAAGATATGGATCCCAGATTGAAATATGTATGGCATAGCGCTGTGCGTTATAACATAGGCATCGAGGAAGGCACGTTAGATGGGGCAATGTAACCTGTGCGAAGGCAAGTGTGGCATGACATATTCACGGGGTGGTGCTACAGTGCACACGGGCTAGAGAGTGTCATAGCATACGTACTAGCTGGTGGAATACAACACAGAGGTGTGTGGCACTCGGCAGGCACTGGTGGGTGTAACTCAGTATTGGGCTCAACCAGGAGCACGCTGTGACTTTCGTGTGAGGTTCGTCTCCATTCCAGAGAGTAAAATAAAAAGTATTACACATCCGGCGGTGGATGTGTGTTTTATTTACTGTGAGGGGGGTTTCTTGCATAGTTTGGTCGAATTTCTGTCAAATCCCCTTTGAATGGCTTGGTGTGCGTGTGTATTAAATGTGCCCGTCAATAGCTACCCATGTTTGTATAAATAAATGACAAGGATGTCTACTTGGAGAGAACCCACTGGCGGGGGCGCCGGGATCTGGCACGGTAGGGCGTCAGACACGTCAGAGCTTCACTAGCGGTGTAAATACATTCCAATTGGATTCATTGTCTGCATAGTTGCCTTTTAATGAATATCACGCAAATTGTCATGGTGATAGGTACATACGGTTTGTCCAGCATGTCCTAGGTGTTTCTATAAATATATATTTTTTAAAATAATGAAAAACAAGGGCCGGCCCTGGGGGATGGGGTCCCCGGGGACATAAGTGGCCTGAGCAGGGGGGCAACGCAGCCCCCCCTCCTAAAGAATAAAAAAAAAAAAGCCATGATCCGGGGGTTCGGGTCCCCGGTGCCGATTAAAGCCTTGGGAGGGTCAAATTAATTTTTTTCAACAAAAACAATTAGGGTGCAGGCCCTGGGGGATGGGGTACCCAGGGCCAATACATTTGAAAAAGAAGGGGGGCCACACAGCCCTCCTTCTTAAAAGAATAAAACAAATAAAAGACCGGCATCGCGCCGGAGGCCAAGCCCCTCCTTGCAGCACTCTGCAAACGCGCCCCCTGGCCAGTTGTAAGTTGGGGAATCAATTCCCCTTCAATATTGAGGGTCCCCGAGGGCCAACTAGTCCAACAGGTATCTCCAGTATGCGCCAGGGAGCTGCGTTGCAGACAGGTGTTCTGAGGCCACGCCCCTTTTTACACCTCTATGCAACGCAGCTCTGTGGCGCTTACAGGAGGTACCTAGTGGGCTAGTTTGACCCTAGGGACCCTTAGGATTCAAGGGGACTTAATCTCCCAACGTAAAAAATGGCCACAGGGCGTGTTTACACAGTGAAGAAGGGACTGGACGGGGCCTGAGGTGACGTGTGCAAACACGCCCTATGGCGCGTTTTAAGTTGGGGAAAAAAATCCCCTTCAATCCTGAGGGCCCCTGGGGGCTAACTAGCCCACCAGGTGCTTCCAGTAAGCGCCACTGAGCTGCGATGCAAAGAGGTGGTCCCTGCCGTGCCACTTTTTACACCTCTCTGCAACGCAGCTCTGTGGCGCTTACTGGAGGTACCTAGTGGGCTAGTTGGACCCTAGGGACCCTCAGGATTCAAATGAACTTAATCTCCCAACTAAAAACGGCCACAGGGCAAGTTTACACAGTAGTGAAGGGAGGGGACGGGGTCTGAGTTAACATGTGCAAACAAGCCCTGTGGCGCGTTTTAAGTTGGGGAAATAATTCCCCTTCAATCCTGAGGGACCCTGGGGGCCAACTAGCCCACCATGTGCTTCCAGTAAGCGCCACTGCGCTGCGTTGCAGAGAGGTGGTCTATGCCTTGCCAGTTTTTTTATCTCTCTGCAACGCAGCTCTGTGGCACTTACTGGAGGTACCTAGTGGTCTACTTGGACCCTAGGGACCCTCAGGATTCAAGGGGACTTAATCTCCCAACTTAAAACGGCCACAGGGCATGTTACACAGTGGGGAAGGGAGGGGACGGGGCCTGAGGTGACGTGTGCAAACATGCCCTGTGGCGTGTTTTAAGAGTTAGTTTTAATCCCCTGCCCTATTATATACTAGTGGCTTACAGAGGAGGTCATACTAATCACAGGGGGACCCCAACGCATAGTGTTCCCTAGTGTATGAAGGTGTTTTCACTGTATTCTGAGTGTCTTTTAACATAACACTGGCTCTAGGACTGGTTAGTCAGACTCAGTTATCACCAGTATCCGTCTGAAAAAGTTGAGGGTACAGGATGAATTTGCAACAAGGCTTCTTTCTGCTCTTCTGTTTGTTCTTTCTGCACGTTGTCCTTCTTCCTGCACTTTTCTTTGTCTTTGAGGACTTCTGTTGCTTCTTTCTGCATTTCTTTTTTTTCTTTCTGTGCGTTTTTTCTTCTTTCTTCACATTTCCTATCTCTGTAGGCATATTTAGAAATTAGCATTTAAAAAACCTTTGAAATTCACTGAAAAAACCATAGGTTTCGGGGACGTTATAGTTAGGAATTAGCATTTAAAACACCTTAGAAATTCACTGAAAAAACCATAGGTTTCAGGGGCGTTATAGTTAGCTGGACTTTTCACTCATACAAAACCATTGAAATTCCCCCGTTATAGTTAGTTCAGCTAACTATAATTTGCGCGCCCGCAAAGCACTGCTGATGACGTCACATATTACATCACTCATGACATGGTCGGTGACATCACTCATGACATCTCAAAGATTCATCAAACGATGCCAAAGTTATTAGCAAAACAAAAAACGTTCTTCATATATATAGTCACAGAAAATCATCAGTAGGTCGTTATAGTTAGGACCTATTTTCCATAGGAAAAGCATTTTTTGACTTTCCTATATTTCCTCCTTGGGGAAACCCATGCAGGTAATGATCCCCATCAATGTCCAGGCCATGACACCTCCTGTCACTTCCTCAGTGGGAAAGTTTCTGTGTACTGGGTGGCATGGTCCACTAACACCAGAATGAACCTGTTGCCAATGGCTGTCTTGTGATCTAGAGGCTCCCCAATGTCAATGCCCCCCACTCACAACAGGGAATATTTGTAAGGGAGCCTTACATCTCTCGCCACTCTTGACACTCACTTGGCAAGTGTGGCAGGGCCTACAGAAAACATTTGATTTTTGGGCATTTGGGGCTAGTAGGAGTTGGTGAGAAGCCTGTCAATGGTTTTGCCCTGTCCCAAATGTCCTGTCAGAGACACATCATGAACCATACCCAGTAGGAAGGCTCTGAAGCACTGGGGTACCATCATCACATAGGCTGCCCCAAAAGCTCAGCAACCTTAGGCTTACAATAGAATAGATCATTCCCACAATTGATCTGGTGAGATCAAGTCTCTTAGCCAGCTGCCTGGGCCACGGCCTTCTGCTGAAGAACCACAAGAGTAGGGCGTGCTTTCTGTGCTGCACAGATTTTCTCCCTGGTGGAACCCCCTTCCTGCTGTCAATGGGTCAGCTCAGGCAGGTTCCCCAGTTTGGCCACTTCTTCCCCTGTACATTGCGGGGTGTCCCTCTCGGGTTCAGCCTCCTCCCAGTCTGTGGGATTTTCTGGAGCAGGTTTCCCATGCCACATGCCCCCCTCTTTTTAGCAGACACCTAGGACACTGTTTCAGACTCCAGGTCCTTCTGATCACCCTGGGCTGTGATTGATCCGGTGGTCAGGCACACCCACTCAGACAGTCTCAACATCTTCAAGTGGGACCCACCTGTATTCTACCTCCTTCCATGTAGTGTGTTCCAGGTCATTTACTATCAGACAATCCAAAGGAATGTATGGGCTCACAGCTACCCTTAAAGGACCTGAGTCCCCACCCTACTCAAAGGGAACCTTAGCCACCTTACAAAAGCACTCACTGTTGTCTACGCAAGTACTTGGTGGACCACTCAAGTGACCACTTGCTCATCAGACACCAGGTGACACCTTACAGTAGTGACACTGGCTCTTATGTCTCTACCCTCTCTCCATTGATGGTCACCCACTGCCTGAACCTGTTAGTGTTATCAGGCATGAGGGTTGTCTGGACCATCTCACTGTCCCTTAGTAAGACAAGAGTCATCTCAGCTGGTCCCCACACCCACATGGGACCTTCTCCACCCCCAGCACTACACTGGCCATCCCTGGTATCTACCCACTGGTGGGGGCCTGTGCACACTTGGGACACTTAGGACTCTCTTTAAAGTGCCTTTGAAGAAATCAAAACCTTCTCAGGGGTTTCACTGATACACCTAGTCCTTTTAAAACAACAGCAAAGAAGAGATTGGCACAGAAGCTGTAATATAAAAAACATCTTTTTATTAACCTCAGATGAGGGAGATTGAGTCACACAGTAATCTCAAGTCAATGTAGGGGGTATTCTAAGGAGTACAGAGAACAGGGGCCTATATACCCACACAGGGGCTCAAAAGAAGGTGGTACAAGTACACATGATAAGAGTTACACACATAGATGGTCATACAGAAAATGTACAGTCAACAAGTAGGAGGAATAATAAGTTGCTGACATCAGTTAGAACAGCCTGACAGTTCTATACTAGGAACAGGTGCATTCTCCTAGCTAGGCCCTTCTGAGCATGTGAAAGGCTCTGGAAGAGGGAGAAAGCAAATGGCCAGCACATAGCTAACTAAAATGGCTGCCAAGTACAAAATGGCTTTCAGCTCATGCTAACAGATCCCCATAATCTTTAACAGATAGTCCTTTTAGCATGAGCTAAAGACATTCCTATGATCCAGTAGGAACACAGAAAATATTTGCACATTAATTTTCATAAATTTATCAATATCCTAATTCATTGCTAGGTGGGCATTTCTCATTCTAAATATTGTTAAGCGGGTATATATAAGGTATAAGCAGGAGTACAAAGGGAACAGAGCATTGGTTCATAATTAACATACAGATAACAGGAGAGAGTAATCACTATTATTACAAACAGAATTATTAACTTTCTAGTCCTAAGCAAATCCTAGAATCATCCAGTAAAAACATTTTCAAGGCTCCTATGCATTTCAGTGACCATCCATTTCAACTTCAGAATAGCCAACTGCACATATCTAATAAAAATATTTTCACTAGACTTTTCCTGTGTTTCCTTTATGAGGGCTAGAGTATCAATCATTATAATCAAGGAAAGGGTAAAGTAACATTTGTCAACTGCTCAGATTAACTTTTCTCTCGCAGAATAAACATTATTCCTAATGCAAATATTAAAGCAGTCAGACATATTATTACAAAAAGGATCCTGGATCCAGGGGACCAGGAGGACCACACAGGGCCATGAGAATTAGGACAAAGAGCTGCAAAGGGCTGTTCCTCCTCAAAAATAGGACGACCAAAGGGGTAAATTTTTAACAAAAAAGAAAAAGTCCTTGGGAAATTAAAGCCGCTGTTTAACCAGCCAGAGGGGAGTCTTCTCCCTGTGTCCATTTGAGCCTCACAGGCAGGCTCTTGTTGTTACCACGGTGGAGCTGCACAACTCACAACTAAGGAATCACGGCCCAATTTCAAGGGAAATGTTTCTTCTTTCAGAATTGGGAAATCACCCACCAGGGAAAATGCTCTCAGCAATCCTGTCCAGTGTCTCAGGCAGTGCACCAGTTTTCTTCACTTCAATCTAACAGGCACCAGAGACACAGCACCTGTACCCTGAACTCAAGTCCTTCCCTAACTCCTGTATTGCTCTGCTGGCACACTGCTCTTTCGTTGGGGCCATAGATTGCATCCAGTGTGCCCAGGTATCTCTTGACCAACACAGGTGAAGACGTGCAGTCACTTTGGGACCAGGATTCAGAGGCCTGATGCTAGGATCTCTGAAGCAACTCTTGTTTCAAAGGGGGGTTACCTCAAGCAAAAACAACCTTGTTGTTCTGGTCGGTCTGTGACTCTCTCAGCTGGGCATCAAAAACTTGATCCACAATTTCTCCTTTCTGACCCCGTCTTTCGCCCAAGACAGTGGCAGGGGTACACACTTCATATCCCAGTGCTTCCAGCCTTCTACCTTCACTGAGGTCCTAGTTGCCAGCAATGCCTGTGCTGGTTACCTTCACCTTGACTTCAAGCTGGACTGGTGCTGACTCCCCAAGCTAGATCTGATGTCCGCGCCCCTCTGGCAATGGTTGTAAGGCAGCAAATATTTATTGGTGGACAGAACAAAAGGTCTTTAGACAAGGCACAGAAATAATCTATCAACAGTGAGGATATTCTCAGAATATTTCCTAGTCTTGGGACGCCCCATATATTAGCAAGGCACCCAATAACCACTTTCATCTATGTGAGAGTAAAAAAAACAACAGCCAGGACCTACTGGCAAGTATAAAAGGAACTCTTTGGTGAACTGACAAGAGTAATACGTCACCCAATCCCAAGCAGACAAGGAAGTCTGTGTTCATTTACTAAATTCTGAGGAAAGGAGAAAAAACAATACAGACATACTCCAAATCCTTACATCTGTGTATTCCTATATTATTCATCTGAAGACCTTCAAGAAAAAAGGAAATGTTCTACACTTTTACTCATAGACTTTGCATTACTTGTATAGGACTGCAGACACTTCTAAAATGATTTATTTAAAGAAAATCACCTACATTGTATGCTAAGGACCACGCTCTCATGTTATAGGAGCAACAGGAAAATCTAAAACTGCTAATTTAACAGGGATTTCTATTACATAAAGAACTAAAAACTTCAACATAATGGGTACATTTTCTCCAGCAGAACATGTTGTGACAAACAAACTCCTATAAAACAATATTTTCCTCAACAATGTTTGCTAAGAATCACATGGGCATCTTCCCTAGCTAGGCCCTTCTGAGCATGTGCAAGGCTCTGGAAGAGGGAGAAAGCAAATGGCCAGCACATAGCTAACTAAAATGGCTGCCAAGTACAAAATGTCTTTCAGCTCATGCTAACAGATCCCCGTAATCTTTAACACCTTGACTGGTTGCAGTCAAAGCACGCCTGGAGTCCCTTTCCTCTAGGCTTTCCTGGTGAGAAAAAACAATTTTTCTTCTCAATGGGGGGCTGGGAATCTTTACTCTGGGAATCATTTTGGGGCTGTTAGAGAACTCACCATTTTTCAGACCTTGTCTAACCTCCTCTGCTGCTGGGGACCCTACCAACTCTTAGTGGAGTCTTCCCCATACAACCTCTTGTGGACCCTGGTACTCACCCAGTTGTACATCTTCTGAGCAAGCTTCCTGGCATCAGAAAGCCTGCTACCCATCAAGTGCTGGTGCAGCTCTGGAAAACATTGACTAGACAAGTGCTCCCACACAATCAAATTGTACAGCCCCTAATAATCTGTTGCCTCACTGCCCTTCACCCCACCATCTAGGGCTCTCCAAAATGTATCTGCACACTCCAGCCATGTTTACCAATCAAGTTTGCTCTACCTAAACTGATCCCTGTATGTATCTGTGGTAAGACCATACCGGGTGAGAAGGGAATGCTTCATTTCAGTGTGGGTGAGGTCATATCGCTTCCCTAAGACAACAATGTGTCCTTCCCCTCCACAGTAAACTGATTCCACAATCTTGCCCCCTAATTCCTCTTCACAGACCCCAATCATGTGAAGAGCTGCCTCATAGCACTCAAACCACCTCTGAATCTTCCTTGATATTCTCTTTCCCTAAATTCTTAGAAATTTTCAACATTTTCCCAGAGTACACTGAAGCCCAGCTCCTCAGCTAGCATCATTTTCCTCTCTTCTCTTGCCAATTTTTCCATTTGGAGCTCTCTCTCATGCTCCATCTTGAGCTTCTCCATCTCCAACCAATGTCTTATAGTCTCCCTTCTGTCGTCCAGTTACTCTGGGGAAGACCTCTTGAAGAAAGACTGCTGCTTGCCCTGGAAGGTGCCTTTCTCCCAGGTGGATCCTGATGCACAAAATCCTCGAGCAATCTCTGCTCCTTCAGATCCGTATGACCATGTCCATCCTTTGTGGCTCACAAGCCTCTTTTGCTGCCAACCGGGCCCTCAGCACCTTTTGCCGCTCTTCCTTTTAGTGAGGCCATTGATAGAACATTTGAGCGCCTTGCAGATCTTTTTGAGCTGAGATACAGAATAGGCCTCCAACCTCTCCTGCTCAAACACCAAATCTGCATCTCCCACTAATGGCTCACCAGCCTGAGACATGATTGTGGATCAAACTTAAGAGTTGCAAATAAGAGAAAAATCAAAAGCAGTATGTAGTTGCGTAATGTTCTGCGATCTGGTAGTAGTGCACACTAATCACTGTATGTAAAGTACAAACACTAGTCCTATACTCACCGAGTCACCGCTGACCACCAATGTTAGGAATGGCATCTCTAGTTGGCAGTGGTTTGAACCCTGTGCAAGTAGGGATCCTCACTCTAGTCAGGGTAAGCAAGTCACACAGCTAAGATAACCCCTGGTCACCCCTTGGTAACTTGGTGCAAGCAGTCAGGCTTTTCTCAGAGTCAATGTGTGAAGCTTGTGTACATACATACACAGTAACACATTGAAAACACTAAAAAATGAGCCCACACTAGCTTAGAAAAATAGGCAATATTTATCTGATTAAAACGAGAAACAAACAACAAAAATCCAACATATAGAATTAAAGATATCAGTTTTCAAAGGGTAAGCAATTGTAGTCCATATAAATCTATAGATGTATCGCATTTTGCACAAATTACCAGGGATCTGCCAAAATTCAAAAATGAAAGCAAGCGCATGGGTGGTGAGGCACTGGGAAAACAAAGCAATGTGTCTGTTCCTTACCCTAGGGAAGGTGGTCATGTGTCAATTCCTTACTGCCAGGGGAGATGATGCATTGGTTCCTTACTACTATGCAGGGGACGTGATGAGTCTGTTCCTTACTGTCAGGGGAAGTATTGTGCCAGTTCCTTACAGGGAGAGGAGGTGATGCGTTCATCTCTGGACACTGAGCCTCAGCTCCTTACTGCTGTGCATTGTCATTGAAGAGGCAGCGTCAAAGTATGATGCGTCGAAAATTCAGATGTGCTGGTTGATGTAGTGGCAGTGAATCAGGCACTGCATCGATTTCACGGCGCAAAGCAGGTTATGTGCAGATTTTTCAGCCACAAAGCAGGCGCTGTGCTGGGGTCAGAGTGGGTGCCACAGTCGTCAGTGACAGAGCTTGGAGCTGCAGTGAATTTTCAGACGCACAGCAGGCGATGTGTCGATTCTTCAGAATCAGAGCAGTGATGCATTGATTTGTCCACTGCACAGCAGTGATACATCAAGAAAACAGGTGCTGAAAGTTAATGAATGGATTTTCTCACCAGCTTGCACTTTAAAGGGCCCAGGAACTGAATTTCACACCACTTTGCAAGTCAGGCTTTCAGCAGAAGAACTAAGGTTTTGGTAAATGAAGTCTTTGATGGCCCTGAGACTTCTTAACAGGAGGCAAGCATGCACAAGCCCTTGGAGAGCCTTGGAAGAAGGATTCAGAGAGCAAAGTCCAATCCTTTCACTCCTAGAACAGAAAAGCAAGCAGGCCAGCACAAAAAAGCAACAGGCACAGTGTCAGTCCCTCCTACAGCATCCTGCACTGCTTCCTGGCAGAATGTCCTTTAGTCCAGAAGTGTTTTAATTTTGGGGTTTCAGAGGTCCAATACTTGTACTCCTTTCCACCTTTAAAGCAGGCAAACTTCAAAAGAAAGTCTTTGTGGTTCACAAGACCCTGGCTTATCTTGACCTGGCTCCAGACACACTACATGGAAGTGGAGACAGCTTTGTTTGAGAATGGGCACAGCACTATTCAGGTGTCAGTGACTACTACTGCCACCACTCTAGCTCAGGAAGGCCCATCAGCCTGGTGATGGCCATTAGAATATTCAAGGCACACCTCACCTCTCCTTTTGTGACTGTCTAGAGTTAGTGCACAAGAGCCCAACTGTCGTCCCACCCAGATGTGTATTCTACAGACAGGCACAGGCACAGACTGGTTAAGCAAGAAAATGCCCTGTTAGAAATGGGATTTCTGGTTGGCCAAGGCTTGCGCCAAAACCAGGCAGAAACCACCACTGTAGTCAGGGCAAGGGAGTTACACACTGAAGATAACCCCTTCTCACCCCCTTGGTAGCTTGGCACGAGCAGTCGGGCTTATCCCAGAGGCAATTTGTAAAGCGTTTGCGCAACACACTCACAGCAGCAACACACTAGGCACATCCCAAAAGAAATTCCACACAATGTTATATCAAAAATAGCCTTTGTATTATTTTAAACACATTAGAAACATAATCACACATTTACACTGTGCCAACTGGCACTAGGCAATATTCACAGGGGATTATATACAGGACCAGGCCAATCGGGCTACGGTCAGAACCATCAGATCAGATAAATAAATCTAAAACACAACCAGTAACTACTGGTTCCATAATGACCTAAGCATTATCACATTAGCATTAGACACCATCCTAAAATATCATAGCATGACATTAGGCATAATATTACACATAAATCACAGTATGCATAAATCACATTAGGCATAAAACATATTAGGCCCAAACCTCATTAAAATAAACACATTACCCAATAGGCCTCACCAGCATAAACTAAACACATTATGTCATAGGCATCACAAGCATAAATCACATTATACAATCATCACATTAAGCATAAATCATATTAGGCATAACACATATTATGCAATCATCATATTAGGCATAAACACATTATCAAACACCCCAATAAGCCTAACCACATGATGCCACCTCTGCGGGCATTACCTTAGGGCCTTGCACCCTACCAACACACAGGTATCCACAATGACCCCCAGGCCAACTGGCCATTCACTGGGGCTCAAATGCCCTATGTCCAGAAAAGTCAGGGCTCCTACAGGACTGTCTACTGGCCCTCTGGCTGCCAAAATCAGCAAACTCAATGTGCACATGTGCTGGGGCATAGGGTGCACTCACCCCTTCTTTACCTGAAAGAACTGCCCCCCAAACGTTGCAGCTGCCCGTGCTCTCACAGGCAGCTGTGATCAGCACTGGCACTCACTATGCTCTGTGGGACCCACTGGGACTCCGACACAAAAATCACTCCCACGTTGCAGCTGTCCACCATGGCAGTACAGCTGATAGCAAAATAAAGAGGCACTGGCACTTCTGTGCCTTGGGAGCGACTACGGGTGAAGGCACTGACAATGTGCCTCGACATACCCCCCCACCTGGTTCACAACTTAGCCCCACTCACTGGGCTTTCTGGGGGACTCTGCAAGACAATATCCGGGCACCAACAATGTGCCCTAATAGGCCCACTCCGGGGACCTCTCTTTAACTTCACCGCCTGGCCTCAGGCACCGCAATGGGCCTCGATAGGCTGCGTTCCCGGGCCTCTTCAGATCGGCCTCGCTCTCTCTTGCAGCCACCAGAGCCCTGGAGGCTCCTACTCTGAGACTCTTCACGACATGCGGGGTTCTCCCTTTCCTCACAGGAGACCCGCGCAGACTGGCGCAGGTTTGCAGGCTTCCCAGTCATGACGCTACCTCTTCTCGCATTGCCGGGACACTTCCTGGGCTTCCCTTGGCTCCGCCCACAGTCAGGCAGCTCTTGCCTGGCTTCCAGGATGCTGCTTGTCTTGGTGGTGGCCCGCTTTTTTGTGCAAATTGAAAGTGCGTGGTGGGCTCCCACCACAATGAAGCATCCATGCGGGGTCGGCTCCTGTTTAATTCACTGGCAGGAGAGCAGGGTGAGCTCCCGCTCTTCTCATGCACACCATCATGGTTCGGCAGTACAGGGTGGGCTCCCGTGGTATAGTTGCATCAAAGCGGGGTGGTCACCCGCTCTTCTTGGCAAAATGCGGGGTGGGCTCCTGCAACCCAGCAACATGGGGAGTCCCCATAACGGGACTCTCCCTGAAGAAAATTTCACAGCACAGTGCTGCAGAGCCCTCTTGCTCTTCGAAGCAATTAAAATACAGCACTCACAAGGCGCAAGGGTCCACAGTTTCAGGGGGGCAAAGCTGGGCCCAGGGAGGCCAGCACACAGGGCCCTCCAGCACGGAGGTAAGCCCTCATGGCTGTTCCTCCTGGGCTCCCAGCAGCAGCAAGCCCCTGCAAGCCCAGGAACAGCACACCTTCATGGGGTCACAGCCCCAGTATTTATACACATATTCTCTTTGTCTGCCCTGGCACAGGGCTTTGGGGAACCAGAAAAAAACTGGTTCGGGGGGAATTGGAGCACTTTGTTTACAAGGCTCCTCTTCTCCTTTTTCAGGTGGGGGCTCGTCATCAGACACACCACAGGGGGGCAGAGCCAGCATTGTCCAGGCTAAGCACAGACCTATTCAGGTACCTGAGACTACTTCTCCCACTACTCTAACTGCAGATGTCCTATTCAGCCTAATGCTGACTCTCCCTGCCCCCCTGGAGCCACACACACCTCACCAGCACCTCTCGCTCAAAAGCCAGGCATGCAATTCACATCAGGCAGGCAGACACATAGCACACAGAAATGCCAACTTCTAAAAGTGGCCTTTCTAAAATAGTTATAATAAATCTGCACACACCATTGCGCAACATTTATTATTACCATTCCAAATATACTAAACATGACCACGCGGCTCCTCTCATATCAGGAATTACCACTGAAATACTTATCAGGGAATCCCCAATGCATTCCTATGGAAGGGCATCCCCAAAGTAGTGAGAAACCAAAATGGCTGTTTGTCACTACCAGGACATGTCACACACTTAAGGTACATGCCCTATCTTTTGCCTGCAATGCACCCTGCCCATAGGGCTAGCTAGGGCCTACCTTAGGGGTGACTGACATGTAGTAAAAGGGGTGGTCACGGACAAGGCACACACTTTGGGTGCCACGTCTCAGCGGCAGTAACACTGTGCGCACAGGCCCTGCAATGGCAAAGGCCTGGGATAGGTTTGAACGGCTACTTTGGTGGGTGGCGCAGTCAGCGCTGCAAGCCCACTTGTAGCATTTAATTTACCAGCCTTGGGTATCTGAGATACCACTTTACAAGGGACTGACAGGTAAATTAAATAGGCCAAACAGGGGGAGACCAATCTTAACATTTTTATCACAGAGAGCACACACACTTTACACTGAACAGCAGTGCTAAAGTGCCCTGAGTCCTAAAACCACCAACACCATGTCAGAAAAAAGGCTAGGAGAAAGGCAAAAAGTTTAGGGATGACCCTGCAAAATAGGGCTAAGTCCAACATGCCCACATTCTAAAAATGATTGAACGGAAGAAATGCTAGTACTGCACTGTTTCTTAAAGCTCCATTTTTTTTAGGAGGAAATTTTTTTGAAAAAGAAACAAAAAAATGTCATAAGCTTATTCTTTTGCTTGTATTAGTCAATATTTCATTAGATCATGTGAAAAATTACACCTTCCTATTGCTAAGGCGATTTGTTAAAAATACAAAACGAAGTAATTTCAACTCGAGAAATCACACCAATTGTTCACTGCTCAACTTGCATACTACTCTTACATACCACACATTCAAGTCCACTCATACATTCACACAGGCTGTGGAATCGAAAAACACAAAAAGCACTACAAAATTTGAACTTTTTCAGTTAAGACCACAGAGGAGTAAGTATATAAATCTCTGTAATTGATTGTTATTTGTGATTTTTCATATTCTTGTGGTCTTTAAAGAAGGTCTACGCGTTTCAAGACCCGTTGGTTACTGGGTCTCTCATCAGGACCTGTAGGGTGATAAAGGAGAAAGCCTGTAGTAGGTCTGTTGGATGACCCCTATACCCTGTTTTAACCAAAGTTGTGAAATCGGAATTACCTTTTTAAGAGTGAAGACGAGCGATTGGAGTGGAAAATCGTACACCTGGGTGAAAAAAGTGAAAAAGGAAATTGGAATCACATACATTAGGGGTCTCACTCATGCGGATGAACTGATTAAGATGTTGGCTTACTTGTTTTATGTAGCAGACGGAAGGGTGCAGCTGTGTCTGCAAGGTAGAAACTGGCCTCGTTTGGGTGCTGTGGGTAAGTTCAAAGAGTGTATTTAGGTATGTAGAAAAAAGGCAGTAGTCCTAATACTTCAGTTTGGGTGGGGGGACCAAGTTTTGTGAAGTTTGAAGGATTACCTGCTTGGGCGGCCGAGTTGGGCGCGTCTCGTTTTAGACACAGACACAGCTGCACCCTTCAGTATGTCAGATGCCCCAGAGACGACTCAACCTATTTCAACATAGTCTGCATCTGCCATATCAAAACTCACAACCATTCCCATATATACTATTGTATTTCCACTTCTTGCACTGCATTTCTGCAAGTCTATGCAGTAGCCCAGAAAGCATTACCAAAGCCAATAGGTTTGGTGCTTGTAAAAAGCACGCTCACAAAGACATAACAAGCAGGGACTCCACACTCACACTGCTGCCCTCACATAGGCACATCCCAAAGTCTGCACTAACACCGCCATATTCCTTACTCTGCACTCCCACAGGTGCAACTTGCTGCTTGCAACCTGTAGACCTATTCCCTGCAATCACAAAAGACAATGCTAATCCTGCAGTCACACTGACACAGCCCGCACTATGCACTCAGAAATATGGTGGGTATTCTGCTCGCACTCATGCCACTGCTCACACAAAGGTATACTGCTTACTAGGAAGCGAGTTGGGTGATATGGTGGCATATGAGGCACAGTTTGAGTATCTGGTGCATCGGTCCACTAGTGAAATTCAAACCTTTTGAGGTAAGTGATCTGAAGACTGAATGTCCACAGAGGTTATCTAGTCTCCCATCAGCTACAATTGGAGCAGTGCTGCATACTATTTGAGTCATCTTTTTGGACTTTTGTGGAAAAGTGACTTGGCATCAAAAAAGCCCATCTTGCCTTTTAAAAACTAGGTGGTGGTTTTCTTTAGAGTGCAAGTTCATTTTTGAGAAAACATGAGCTGGCGAGAAAGTTAAAGCAGTCATTTGTTCAGACCTAAAACACACAGGAATATATAGAGCACAGGAAGCAAGAGTGCAGTGGGTCTTTGGTTCACACACATAAGACATGCAACACTGGGTAAGAGTATCACAATCTTCTCTGAAAGACAAGGAAAAAGTGTGGCATGCAGAGCCACTGCAAGCATCCTTCAAAGACATAAAACAAGTGTAATACTGCCGGACCAGTACAGGCTTACTTTAAAAACGTGGAATAAGTGTGGTACTGTAAAGCCAGCCAGTGCAAGTTTCCTTCATAGACATGGAACAAGTATGGTTCTGCGAGATCACTGTAAGCTTCGTACAAAGACATGAAACAAGTGTGGCACTCCGAGCACTATTGAACACCTCCCTTAAATACCACGAATAAGCAGCATTTCAGATTAGGCACAACTGTGTGGTACATCACCTCAGTGTATGAGTGCTAGCTTGACTCACACGTATGGTGAGAATTCCACACACAGACAGGTACAGCACTGAGCAAAAATACATATTTTTCTCACACCCATAAAACACATACCAATCCAGCGATAAAAAAAAAAGCTTCCTGAGTTGCATAAAACATGCACAGCTTCTGCTGCAGCAATGTACAGCATTTAGCAGCAGTGTAAGATCCCCTCACACACAGCACAGCTACTCGATGGCCAGCAGCCTTGCAAAGGAGGATTTCCTCACATATCAAACAGGTATCACACTGCCAGTAACATTTAAGCTTATTTCAGGCACAAAACACCCAGGAATAGGTGTGATACAGAAGGCTCGAGCCAGATGCCAGGCTATGACACTGCAGGTATTTCAGTAGATTTTGATACTTAAAGACTGACTCTTTCATCTTTGGGAATTGGATAGCGATAACTGCAAGCTCCCAGTACTGTAAGAGCTCCTGTGGCCCCACTAGGCAGGGGTGCAGAAACAATTTTCAGATTGGGGTTGCTGTCATCAATGTTACATCACTATACTCAGAGGGATTCTGAAAAATCCAAGCATCACACAAAAAGCAAGTGCTGGAAATAAGAAACACCCATTCAGCGGGACTGCATTAAGGGCGTGGTATGCAGCCTGTGGTTCGTTTTGGGGCACACTGTCACAAATATATTACTAAATCAAGCTGTTGTAGCAAACCGTCCTTTACAGACAGCATGTTTTAAATTAAGATCACCACTAAATTTGCACACACATACAATTTTACCCCAAAAAATTTATATTGCACTATAATGTGAGGAAATTGGGTTTCAGAGAATATTTGTCATTTGCGCTTTGACTTGTGTCCTGATTTGCTTTGATCCTATTAAAATCTTTGCTTCCATCACATTTCAGAATGAGAAAAAAAGAACTTTATTGATACATTTTAACTTTTTATTTATTTTGAAATTTGTGCACAGTTTATTTGTGTTTTTTTAGGATGTTTGTGTTATAATAAAACGGCATCTTACAGCCATTTGGGTTTTGTAAGAGTTGCCAAGAGGTGCATTTACAGAGTGGTGTAAAAAGGGCATTTCTTCTGACCACCTGTCAGCAATCCCACTGTGTGGGGCTCACTGGAGGTAAAAGGTAGGCTAGTTGAACCCTAAGGACCCTCAGCATCGCAGGTGGACTTCATCCCCCAACCAAGAGCGCACCAGGAGGTGCATTTGCAGAGAAGTACTTGCCCCCAGCCAGTTGCCAGCTTTGTATTTTTTTTTTTTTTTAGGAAGGGGGCTGGCCTTTTATTTTTTTTAAACTGAGCAAAAACAGGAGGGGACGATGTTGTCCCCCTCCTGAGGCCAATTCGGCTTGGGTACCCCATCCCCTGAGGCATGCCCATTTTTTATATTCATTGTCAAGGGAGTGGGGCCCAGCTTCCCATCTCCCCAGCAATTTTTGGCCCCTGTGACCCCAACTCCCGGGGCCCAGCCCCAAAAAATATATATATATATATGAAAATAGGGAGGGGGTTGAGTGGCCCCCTCCAGATCCATTTTAGGCCCGAGGACCCCATCCCCTGGGGTTTGGCCACCTGTTTGGGGACCACATGGGGCATGAAGGCCCCCGCTGTCCAGCCTGCTACCGCCTCCTGAGGGAGCAGTCATGATTTTTACCCCCTGGGAGCTGCTGACATGTAGCCCTCTGGGTGTAAAAAGCAAAGTGCTCCACCATGAACAAGTGAGAGAAAAAGTCTCTCACTTGTTCGAAGTGGAATACTTGTTTGCTGTGGGATAGCGGGAGCAGTGCTCCCTCCATCCCATAGCAAACTGCAATGTCCCTGGGTTGGGCACACCAGGACATTGCTGGAGCTGGCCCAGGGGGTGGTGGTCCCCAGGGCCATTCACAGCTCCATGAGGAGGGCTATGTGGCCCCCTCCAACATTATTAAAGCCCCAGGGAGGTGGCGATCCCCGGGGCTGTGTGGGAGGGCTCGAGCCCCCCCCACACTTTATTGTTTTATATAGCCCAGGGGAGGTGGCAGTGTCTGTGGCACTGTGGGGGGGGCTGGAGCCCCCATGCATCATTTCAATTTAGCCCCCTGGGAGGTGGCGGTCCCCAGGGAAATGGGATGCCTTGCTACTATCTCCATTGGGAGGCCTGCTGACTTAATACTTTCTACAAACTGCTAGCAGCCAGAGTTTGCGGGATTTCCTGCACCTCAAGAGCAAGAAAGGAAATGAAAACCGGCAGCCGGGAAAAGAGTGAACTTTACATCTTGTAGTAAGAGGACTAATGGCCTGGGGCAAATTGAGGCAAAAGAGTGTATCTGCCCCCTGCACGACATGAAAATGATTCCTGATGAAGCACTAAGGTGGGCATGTTACAAGTTACAACCTCTTTATTGAACATTATAATGGCAAAAATGGAAAACGATTTTAAATAAGAAAGGATGTGACGTTACATTTTTGGATTATCATTACGTTGCATGCTGGTCAATGTAGTGCGGAAATCAGTTACACTGGGACTATAACCATACAAACTCGGACACTGTTTATGAACAATGCACTGCCAATGAAATGAACAAGAGTATTGTGTAGGGAAGCCACTTTATAGTCCCAGGACAGAACGAAAACAAGATTGTGACTAGGGGTGGGCGGAATTTGCGAAATTAACTTTCGCAAATTACCGCGAAAATGTTTAAAATTATCACAAACAAGCGGAAATATCGCGAAGATGCGGAAGTTTTTTTCTGCATGGTTGCGGGTCGCCAACTTACCCATGTGGTTGCTTGCGGGCGCGGCCACCTTGTCTTGAGTTGTCTCGCGGTGCATGATTGCGAGAAGAAAGACGTGATCGCGCGACGCATGACGTCACTGCGGGCACGAACTGTCGCGAGACAGCGCAAATGGCTAAAAACAATACAACATCTCATGGAGAACGCGACCGGATCAAGAAAACTTGTCGGCGAACGCAGGGATTCAGGTAAGGCGATCGCGCGCGAGAATGTATTATTTTACAGCGCGAGCAAGAAACAAATTATCGCCAAGCTGCGGAAAACGGAAATTTTGACAATGTCAAATTATCGCAATTTCCGCGAACGGAACGAAATTTTCGCCCAGGCCTAATTGTGACCTCTGCCCTTTAAAATCAGAAGACTGCATGCCATTGTCCTTCTTCACTGTTTTCAAACGAAGTGCATTTAAATTCAGAGTTACCTGCTCCCAATAAAGGCATATGATTAAAACCAAGTGCGGTTGAAATGCGTCATGCTTTTATTACTGAGCTGCCTGTTTGAATAAAATGGAATGGCATCCACACGTCAAATTGCATTTCGATGTATATATATATATATATATTTATATATATATATTACCTACTGGCGGTCGCCAGTAGGTAGTTATAGTTAGGACCACGTTTCCATAGGAAAACCTCAACATTCTATTTTGAATAACTTTGGCGCCGGTCGACGAATCCTCGCGAATTTCTCAAAATAGGTGGGGCGCTACGCTCCGCTCCTACCCTGAAAGTCTCGGGGGGATCCGTCAAGCGGGGGCTGAGATAAAAGGGGGGTCCCAAAACGCGTTTTTCCCATGCATTTTTCCATAGGACCTTTAGAACGAGCTACAGCCCGAACGGCTGAACAGAATTACTTGAAATTTGGCAGAGAGGTAGTCCCTAGGTCAAGGAAGTGCCTTTTGTAGGTTTGGTGTAAATCTGTTCAGTAGATTCTGAGAAAATAGCCTTTAAATCAATATATATATCTGAGCCCGCTTACGGTACGCTTACCGTACGCTTACGGTAAGCGTACGGTGGCGTGCGCGAGCGCGATTCTGATTGGCTCTTAGATCTTAGTAAACATTCGAATCGGTCGAAACCAGGAAGCGGCGGCCGCCATTTTGTGTATTTCACTCTGAAAAAAAAGAGTGAAAACAAGGAAAGGGGGCAATGAGGAGAGTTACAGACCCCCTAACATTTGTAAGGGGGTCAAAGAAGGACAGAAAAGTACAAAAAAAACATTTATTGATTTTAAAAAAAATCACGGGGTACGCGTACGGTAAGCTTACGGTAAGCGTACGGTAAAAAAAATAAAAAAAAATAAATGAAAAGCAGATTTAAGAGTTTAGATATTACGGAGCTCTAAAAAGAGCTGTTGTGTTTATGAAGTCATTTTTTTAGTGGTACCTACAAGTAAGTACCGATGCAGAGTCTAAGGTTCAAGAGGAAGACTCTGTTCCCTTCATCATTGAAGTGCACACCATCTCCTCTATAAATGTCTTGCTGTCATAACGCAAGTTGTTGTGGTAAATGGCACCCATACCATAGTCACGGAGGAAAGCAGAAACAGATTTGTTGACGTGCTTTCTTGCTTTGTCAATCTGTGGACAGAAATGATTGGACCAGTTCCATTTTTGCCTTTGGCATATGTTGGAAAACACAAAGGCAGTTTTAGGGAAAAGTGTAAACAGTTGTGCAAAGGTGTCCTTCATAAGCATTTCCAGACCTACCCCAGTCAAAGTGCCTAGGTCATTGCCACCACAGTGCACTATTATGAGGTCAGGGTGTTGGATTTGAATGAAGGATTTCACCAATGGCATCAATTGGTGCCACTTTAACCCTCTCTGACCAATCCATTTAATGTCTACATTTGGCAAAGCAAGGTCTCTCACCATACCTGTTTTCTCTGCAAACTTTTCACTCCAGAAGACATAGCTGTGCCCTACAATCCACACTGTGAACATCTTCAAAGGAGAACTGGATGCACTCAGGAGGTGTCTTTCAGTAGAATGGCAATATGAAAAGAAAGACAGTTTGGAAATGGAGGCATACATATTTTTTACAAAACAAAAAGAACTGATTGGCTGTTTCATACCATTCTAGAATAAAAACTAGGCTGTATGTGTAAATTAATAGAAGCATGTTTTGTATTGGTAAAAAAAAATGTGTAACCAAAGAACAGTACTATGGATTTGCTGTTAGGTTTGAAAAGTCAAGCACTCTTGCTCTGTGGAATTGAAACATTGTTTGGCGAACTTCTGACCTAACTCAACACAGCAGTGTTCCATGAGCTGTTGCTATGGTAGCAGGCAGAAGTCAAGTTGGGGGAAGGGTACTAGGCAGAAGTCAAGTTGGGGGAAGGGTACTTTTGGAAAAGGGTTGGTTTTCAACCAATAGAAATGTGTGATTACATTTGAAAAAAAGGGGGAAGCACTGAGATTTGAAACTTACAAGTATATGTGTGGAAAAATAGAGGGAAAGTTTGCCATTATCTGGTTCTGCTGAGAGGAGAGAGGTGAACACAACAGAGATCCTGGCTCTGATAATCTGCTGTTTGAGTGTCACATTTCTTTCACAACTAACTAATTTTAAAGGTGAGTTTACAGTTTGAGAGGGGATGTATGTGGTAACTTAAGAAATGAATAATAGAAATGGAAATTGTTTTTGTTGTAGTTACACATGGTGGTTTCATAATGTGTCAGTCTGTAAAAGTGATTTTCACTTGCCCCGAAAAAAAAAAGAGCAGTAAGTGTGCTTTCAAATTGGCAAAGAAATTTCGTTTTGGGACTAATGTGAAAACATGACTCTGTGTGCAGAGAGGAATTATAGGCAGAGATTTATTGCGTCTTGCTCTGGTGATTTCACAGTTGCATTAGATGGAAAGGGGGAGCGAATTTTTGGGGGAAGAAGCAGAGTCTTAGCACACACCCATGTGCTTGCCATGTATAGTCATGCACAGTATTTACAAGCGAGTGGGGTTTTCAGGTTTCAGTCTGTAATGCAAATACATTCAGCATCACTAAGGCTGGTTGCCCTTGCTGGAGTGTAGGCAGTCACCGAGAATACACATGGTGGTGGTCTGAAAAAACAGTTTGGACATGTGCATTTAAATAAATCAAAAAAAGTGGTTTCATAATGTGGCAGTCTGTAAAAGTGATTTTCACTTGCCCCGAAAAAAAAAAGAGCAGTAAGTGTGCTTTCAAATTGGCAAAGAAATTTCGTTTTGGGACTAATGTGAAAACATGACTCTGTGTGCAGAGAGGAATTATAGGCAGAGATTTATTGCGTATTGCTCTGGTGATTTCACAGTTGCATTAGATGGAAAGGGGGAGCGAATTTTTGGGGGAAGAAGCAGACTCTTAGCACACACCCATGTAAATATGTGTACTGTATTATAAAATGTTTTAAAAATATTAATACTTTTTTCTTTTTTTCCAGATAGATATAGAAAATTTTCGAAAACTACAAACATTTTTAAAAATATTTTTAAAAAAAACAAATGAATAAATATTTTTTCAGTGAGTATGGTAAGTCAATAATAATAATTGTAGTCTCTCAAGGACCTTGTAATGTGTTTATTGATTTTTAGTGTTTTTAAAAAAAAAAAAAAAAAAGGACGTAAAAAAAGTTTTTAAAAACATATGTAAAAAAAAGATGAAAGATAAGGTTGGCTCTTAAAAGAACCGTTGTGTTCATGCAGGGACAGAGGAAAGGAAGCATGGGAAAATTATTCAAAGCGACAAATGTGTTGATCTATTTTGTTGTTCACTAGGGAAACACTGGTCTCCCTATAGCAAATTAGATCTTGACAAAATGTGCATCGAATATCAACCTTCCGAAATCGAGGGTTGATTTCCAGAGGGCCAGCAAAAGGAGATTCTCCCCCCACAGATGAAGGGCTCACCTGACCTGCAGAAGAAGGAGTCAGCCCTGCAGATGATGGTTCAGGCTGAGCTGCTGTGGATGTACTGGCTTGTCTTTCTGAAGAGTTACCTCCAAAAAGATGACCATGTGTCCTTCTGTGTACATCCTGGAGGTGTCTCTTCATGGTGTGATTCCCAAAGGAATACTTCCTGTTAGGATTACCTCTAGAAAGTACACGCTTACACAGCTTACAAGTCACTAAGGGTGCATTTACCTTTTGCTGGCCTTCAGGAAAAGTAAAATAATCCCATACATAAGAGGGCTTTTGTTTCCTCGATCTCTGCCTCAAGACAGTGCTGCTAGTGCTAGCCTCACTCTCAGAAGAGCTCTGCTGTTCTGCCATCGTATCCCAAAGACAAACCAGCTCCTTCTCCCAAGGGATCACAAGCAGAAATGAGGGGAATGGGTGTGGTGTAGGAGAGTTCTAGAACTGAAAGTAGTTTCAACCAATCAAAAGTTGTGTTTCATGATCACATGACCTACCGTACGCTTACGGTACGCTTACGGTACGCTTACGGCAAAAGTGCGCATGCGCGTAAAAAAGACACGCGCTTGCGCGCATGCGCATAACAATGACTCCCGGCACTTCCGCGTAACGTGCGCGTGTAGCGTACACGCGTACGCGTCCCACACGGAGTACGCGCGGCTACGCAAATTGCGTAACTATACGCAAGCAGCGTAGGAAAATTACGGACGTTGCGTAAACCGTACGCTTACCGTGAGCTTACGGTACGCGTACTAAAAAAATTAAAAAAAAAATAGAAAAAAAGTACTGCAAATAAATTTTACATGTTTATTTTAAAAAATATATTAAAAAAAACATATTTAAGAATTTTAAAAATTTAATCATAGTCTTTATAAAAGGTAAGAAAATTAAAATAAAAATATGTTAGAAAAAATAGAAGAAAAAAAAAAATTAGCATTTAAAAAAGCTTGCAAATTCACTGAAAAAACCATGGGTTTCACACACGTTATAGTTAGGAATTAGCATTTAAAAAACCTTGCAAATTCACTGAAAAAACCATGGGTTTCACACACGTTATAGTTAGGAATTAGCATTTAAAAAACCTTAGAAATTTAGTGAAAAAACCATAGGTTTCACACACGTTATAGTTAGGAATTAGCATATAAAAAACCTTAGAAATTCAGTGAAAAAACCATAGGTTTCACACATGTTATAGTTAGCTGGACATTTTACTCGTAAAAAACCAATGAAATTCCCCCGTTATAGTTAGTTCAGCTAACTATAACTCGCGCGCCCGCAATGAACTGCTGATGACGTCACATATTACATCACTCATGACATGGTCAGTGACATCACTCATGACATCACTGATGACATCTCAAATGACATCACTGATGACCTCACTGATGACATCATCCAGTGAATGTGTGTTTTTCTGAAAATTAAATATGTTTTATATATGTATATCTCAAGGTTGATGGAAGAATAAATGGGTATAATACTGTCTAAATGGATGATTTCTTTTTGAAAAATTGATTATGTAACTGACTGATTAAGTGTATCATAGGGAATACATGGCTTAGTGAGTAATGTTTAAATATATAAATATCTGTATCATTTTTTCACTTTGTGTATAAGTGGCTGCATGGGTTGGTGAGTAGCTACATGGGTGTCTATATAGGTTATTAGTTGGTTTTTTGAGTATCAGTCTGAGTGTCTGCATGGTTCGGTGGGGGGTATGACGTACTGCATAGGTGCATGAATGAGTGACTCACTGTTTGTATGTGTTGAACAGAGCATGTGTGCAGGACTGCATGGGTGGATGAGTGTATGTATGGGTGTGTTAGTGAGTGAATGACTGTCTCAATAGTGTCTTTATGAGTAACTACATATGTTTAAAACTAGTATATGTGACTATTGGTTTATATATGTGAGTATATGTGAGAGTGAGAGATTGAAAGAGTTCCTGTATGAATAAGTATGTATTTCCATAAGTGATTGTTTAAAAGACTAAGTATGTGTAAGTTTCCGTAGAAGTAAGTGTGGTGGTGTGTGTATAACTGTATATGCAAGTAAATGTATGTTTGATTCTTTATTAGCATGAGTGACTATGTGTGTGAGTAGCTCTATGGATGAGTGGCATTGTGTTACAGGATGTATAGGTGTATGAGTACATATGAAAAGTGAGTACATGTATGAGTGACTGTATTGGACTGTTGGTGAATGAGTGGATGTGTATGTGGATCTTAGAATTACTGAAGAGGTTGTTGTAACTGTTATTGGTATGTCCATTGTTTTGTAAATTTTAGTCTCTATTTTTGAATGTGTGTATCAAAGGTTTTATTAGGGGAAGAGGAGGTCTGCCACTCTATCACAAGGATGATGTCATCAGTGAGGTCATCAGTGATGTCATTTGAGATGTCATCAGTGATGTCATGAGTGATGTCACTGACCATGTCATGAGTGATGTAATATGTGACGTCATCAGCAGTTCATTGCGGGCGCGCGAGTTATAGTTAGCTGAACTAACTATAACGGGGGAATTTCATTGGTTTTTTACGAGTAAAATGTCCAGCTAACTATAACATGTGTGAAACCTATGGTTTTTTCACTGAATTTCTAAGGTTTTTTATATGCTAATTCCTAACTATAACGTGTGTGAAACCTATGGTTTTTTCACTGAATTTCTAAGGTTTTTTAAATGCTAATTCCTAACTATAACGTGTGTGAAACCCATGGTTTTTTCAGTGAGTATATATATATATATATATATATATATATATATATATATATATATATCCAAGTCGTATCCGCAAATAAGCAACGCACTCTCAGAGGCAGTAACGAGTTGTTTATTCACACTGTTACGCGTTTCGGGAGTCAAGCTCCCTTGATCACACAGTGAGTCGCCATGACACAATGCTCCATAAGTACGTAAGCATATTAGACATAGTCAAAGGACTACCGTTTCAACCACATACTGAAAATGACTTTGGCGGCCATCTTAAAACAGGTACAAATTATATGTGCAATTGTTACAATCGTCAGAACAATGAGACAAAATGGCAAAATGTAGATAATTCTCAACATATGCTGCTCATTAACTTTGCTGTTTGTTAAATATCATATGCAGTAAATTCACAACTTGCAAAACTATGCAAAAATAGCGCGTCATAGTGACTCATTGTATGTACACAGGCACAGTTTTACCATTTGGGTATTTCTGAATGCTTATAGAAATGACTAGGTTGCATTGGACTCGTCATAGTGACAAAAGGTCAAGTTAATGTCCATGAACTCATGTATATACATGATTGCACGACTAGCATACTTATACAAAATTCAATACTCGCACCATATTGGCAGTAACCTGTAAACAAGAAAGAAAGGCCTATAGCCTCTATTATGTTCTGGCTGCAGAGCGACATCCATGCCCAACTTGACTAACGTCTATTATGCGTACTATAAAGCCGAATATATATATATATTACCTACTGGCGGTCGCCAGTAGGTAGTTATAGTTAGGACCCTGTTTCCATAGGAAATCCGCAACATTCTATTTGGAATAACTTTGGCGCCGGTCGACGAATCCTCGCGAAATTTTCAAAATAGGTGGGGCGCTACGCTCCGCTCCTACCCTGAAAGTCTCGGGGGGATTCGTCAAGCAGGGGCCGAGAAAAAAGGGGGGTCCCAAAACGCGTTTTCCCCATGCATTTTTCCATAGGACCTTTAGACACAGCTACAGCCCGAATGGCTGAACAGAATTACTTGAAATTTGGCAGAGAGGTAGCCATAAGGTCAAGGAAGTGCCTTTTGCAGGTCTGGTGTAAATCTGTTCAGTATTTCCTGAGAAAATAGCATTTAAAAGCATATATATATGTGGGCGGAGCCTAACCACACATCTCATCCTGAGATCTGATTGGCTGTCAGCACTTCATCCAAGAAGTGTTGGCAGCCATCTTGGGACCAATATACATGATAGCACCTCATTAAAAAGCATTGCAGTTAATAGAAGGTTTTAAGACTTTAGTTACATTATAAATCATTTGTTGATGTTACCATACTCATTTTAGCAATTGTGGTATGTTCTAAGGTGATTTCACCATGTGAAAAAGCCTTCTGCTGGGATATCATGATTGAGAGAAAAATATTTTCTCATGCTTTTATCACAGAGGTTTGGAAGGTGATCTATAGGCTAAACTGAGAGCTTATTTTCTGTAAATTCACATTATCTTTCTCAGTCATGTGAGAATGAAGTCTGACATTCTCAGTAAAACATGTACATCCAACAAGGGCAGAGACTGTCAGTTGATTCCTTTGTGTTCTACTGCAGCTTCCCAGAGTGTTCCAAAGAACTACTAGAGCGCTAACAGTCCTACTTATGATAAACGTATGGCACACCTGAAGCCATCTTGCTTGGATTAAAGTGGTAACTCTTAAAACATTTAATTTAAAAAGGAACAAAATGAGGGGGTTCATTTTTCCATAAAAAGTATGATTAGTGCTGCAGAAAGAAAAATTAGGGCACATTTTGAGTGACTTCTCAAATCCTCTTCTATTTCATTAAAAAATTCTGACATGCAGACTGAAACATGCACTTTCAATACCAGCAGCAGTTTTCCCTGGTGAGCAGTAGCTTTACTACAGTGATCTAATGAGCAAAAAGAGTGCTAACATTCTGAATTTATGGCAAATATGTGACACATCTGAATGCCTTCTTGATGGAATCAAAGTAAAAAACTGAAAGTATTTCCTACTGAGGAGACTGCAGTAAATGAGGAAATTAGGAAACTTCATAACAAATAAGTCTCCCAAGATGGCCACCAGAGACAAAAGAGCCCAAATGTAGCCCAAATATCACCCAGATGTAGCCCAAGTATAGCCCAATGACAGAATGTCCCAGAATGTTCTTAAAAACAACTAGAGTGCTTACTGTCTTCATTATGACAAAAGTATGGCACACCTGAAGCCATCTTGATTGGAATAAACTGGTAAAACTTAAAACATTTAATTTAAAAAGGAACACAATGAGGAGGTTTATTTTGCCATAGAAATTATGATTAATGCTGAAGAAAGAAAATGAGGGCACATTTTGAGTGACTTCTCAAATCCTCTTCTATTTCATTAAAAAATTCTGACATGCAGACTGAAACATGCACTTTTAATACCAGGAGCAGACTTCCATGGTGCAGTAGTTTTACTACAGTGATCTAATGAGCAACTAGAGTGCTAACATTCAGAATTTATGGCAAATGTGTGACATATCTGAATACCTTCATGATGGAATCAAAGTAAAAAACTGAAAGCATTTCCTACTGAGGAGACTGCAGTACATGAGGAAATTAGGAAACTTCATAACAAATAAATCTCCCAAGATGGCCACCGGAGACAAAAGAGCCCAAATGTAGCCCAAAATCACCCAGATGTAGCCCAAATATAGCCCAATGACAGAAGTGTGCAAAACACTTATTATTTTGTGTTTTTGCAGTGTTATATAGTGCAGACTTGTCAGGTATTGGAGTGCTTTACATGAGCATTGGTTACATCACACAAGAACAAATTCATTTTGGTTGTAGACATGGGGAGACTAAGTGATTTGACCAGAATCACAGAATGTCGAGCTGAAGCAGAAACTTCAACCTGGTTCCCCAGTTGCAAAGTCTGCAGTTCTGGAAGTAACACCACATCCTCTCCCCTAAGTGCAACATTTAATCAAGTGGTCAACTGGATAAAAAAACATAAAGATAACAAATAATTTAAAAGTGCTTTGTCGCTATTTGAAAACTCAGAAAATATGTCCTTATTTTAGTCTTTTAGAGCACTAACCATAATTTTGATGCCAATAAGACCCTCTCATATATGTAATTTCTAAAGGAAATGCTCTAGGTATTACAGTTTTGATTACATCAAGATGATGTCAGGCGTTCCACACTTTTGTAATAAATATAGAATGTTAGCAATCTAGTTGTTCATTAGGATACTGTTGAGAGGCAGAGGCCAGGGGCACGGACTCTGAAAATTGAAGGCAGGTAGGAGGGTGCAAAGGCAACAATTTAACCACACTGAGCAGGCAGGAAGGGCCGTGGAAGCACAACAGACTATGGAGGGCAGTGGAAAGGGTGGCAGGGGCAACAAACCAACAATACAGGACTTGCAAGAGAGGCTGTTGGAGGGAAGATCTATTACGGGTCAAGGAAGCTAGGGGCGGTCCCCAGATCCCCGGGAGCCACCACAGAACTGAGCAGGAGAGTGAGTCAGGGACAAAAGGGGCACCTTAATTTGAGCCGGGGTGCCTAGGAACGCTTGCTCCAAAAATGAAGAAAACAGACATATGAGACATGGAATTGGAGGCAGAATACAATGGCAGTTTAATGAGAAGATGCAACTTCAAAGAAACCGCAGAATAGAGACATAAAGTACAAAATACAGAATCCAGATAATCATACAGTTGTCATAATATTCTCTGTATCTCAATTAATGTACTGACAGAGAGAGAGAGAAAACACATCTATAAATGCATCATGAGAAACAAGTTACACCAAGGAAAATGTTACCTAGGAACACTCACGTTTACTCTTAGAGCAAGCATTCCTGCAATTACAATACAAAATCTTTTAAATGCAAAAGTAAAGAGAACAATGGTTAAACATAACATGACATTTCATATAGGTAAAATAGAATAAGATACTTCAAGCAAAGCAGAGCAAGACATTTTAAGCAAAGGAAGACAAGAGCTCCCAGCTCTTGGGGAAAACCTGCACTGCCTGTTAACCTACATACAGACGGTGAGGTAGTCCGTCGATATCTGTGGGTGCTCCCTTTGTATATCATTTTGTGGGCTCCTTTGCACGCTACATCTACCTACGTATGCTACCCAAAAGCTTCGTCTGCAGATTTTACCAGACATTTCGTCATTTATCCACTTAATGCTGACAATGGACTGGGTGAAAAGGTCAGTCTCTCAGGCCAATCGCTTATCGTAAGTTCCATAGAGCAAGCAGAAAATAATGGGTATTGTACGGGAATTCAATATATTCATGTATAAAATCTCCTCAGTTCTCCTAACTTGACGCTCTGCGGTTGCCACTTCCTTAAAAGCGGGAAACCTGCCCAGGAAGCAAGTACCAGTCCAGGATGCAGCCTACTGTATGTCGACAGCTTCAGGGGGATGTTGAACTTTGATACCGAGCACGGAGCACTCGGGTAGGGTGGGGGCTACTAGTTTGGATCAGAAGGCCTCGCAGACCTGCCTTCAGACTGCTATACACTAAAATTGCAGAGCTATGGTCAATTTAACAAAGAGGCCTACATATTGAACAGAAGGGCCTACACAGGGGTTTTATGCTGGCTGAGTGGTAAGGATGTCTCAGGATAATTATATAGCAACACAGGACCCGCTGGTCAATTTAATACGGCCTACAAATGCAGCTGGCATGGCAAGGACAAGGGTCTCATACTTCAGGTGTGGACAGAACGGGCCAGGGGCCCCCTGTGATACAAAATCTACCCTCCTTCAAGGCTGTGGCAATGTAATAGACCATTGTGGGCAGAAGGAAGAGGCAATGGTAGTACAACCATACATGCCAACAGACCCGATTCAGCCAGGAAACGTCCAATGTTTTTAAGCTCAAATGGGCTTTATTTGATCTGTCTCCTGTCTACAATATCCTCTTTTTCAATGTAACTCAAAGGGGAAAATCAATACCCCAGTTTTTTTTCAAAATCTCCCTCTTACCAAGTTCAAAATGTTCGCAAGTATGGTACATTGGATCATGGAAGGAAATGGGATAGGGACATGGACTTGGATAACAGAGGACAGGAGGGACATGGAGAGGTGCACCAAACTGACCCTGCAGGGCAGGCATCAGGGTTTGCAGCAGCACAATACACCACACAGGGCATGCAGGACGGGAGTGCAGCACAACAATCCATAGAAAGCAAGAGGGAGGGGACAGGACCATGCACATGGACAACAGAGAACAGAGGGGCAAGAGGCAATGGTAGCTAGCTGACCATAATGGACAGACAGGAGAGAAAGCTGCAGCATAACAGACCATAAAGGGCAGGAGGGACGGATCAGGGGCATTACAATGGAACAGACAAGCCAGGAGGGAGGGAGTAGGGCTGGGGGCAAGGGGGCAGGGCAGGAGCAGCAAGATAGCCATGGAGGTCAGGCAGGATGGGCACTAGAAGCAAGACACACCATGAAGAGCAACAGTGAGACTGTGATGGCATACACACAGACCATGGAGGGAAGGTGGGAGGGGGTCAGGGGCAGCTAACTGACCACACAGGGAAGGTGGGAGGGGCCATGGCAGCACAGAAGACCATGCATGGCAAGTGGGAGGGTTAGTGGCAGCACAATGGCTATGATGGGCAAGAAGGAGGGTGGAGGGGCATGCACAAAGGACCATGGAGGATAGAAGGGAGGGTCAGGACCTGGGCACAGACAAGAAAGTTCAGGGGAAGGGACCTCACAACAGACCACACGGGGCAGGCAGGAGGAGCAGTTGCAGCACAACAGACCAGGGAGGGCAGAAGGGTGTGGCAGTACAATGGACCATGTAGGACAGGAGGAAGAGGATAGGGGCATGGCATGTGGACAGGCAGGGTGGAGGTGGCAGGGACAGGTTACAGTCATCTGACAATGCTAGGCAGGTGGGAGGGGAGTGGCAGCTCAACAGAACACTCAGAGTACATAGGAGTGGCAGGTCCATGGGACATGGTGGGCAAAAAGGATGGAGCAGGGGCATGCACAAAGACATCGGAGGGCAGGGGGAAGGAGAATAGGGGCAGCAAGCTAAGCACAGAGTTTAAGCAGGAGGTCAATGATGGGGCATAGAATTGGGCAATGGAGGGCAGGAGGAGTGGACTGGTACATCATACTAAATTGAGGGCAGTGGCAGCACATCAGACCATGCATGGCAGGAGGGAGGAGGCTAGTCCATGGATTCACACAACAGAGGATAGGGAGGAAGGGGATGGGGCAGCAAGCTAACTGTTCAGAGAAGGCGGGTATTAGGAACTTTATTGTTTTTAAAACATTGTGTCTGTGCGAACTACTTAAAATATGAACAAGTATGCAGCATAATCTCACTTTTATTCAGGAAGAAGAGGACGTTTGTGACTGTGACTCCGGGCTCACTTGGCAGAAACACCCCCTGACCCTCCACCCCCTATCGCAAAATGTAATGCCCGTGAAAAGGGTAGGTGAACACAGTGTTATATAGAACATAGTCCTGAGAGCACGATTGAAAATGAAAACTAGATATAGTGTATGGTATAAACTATGCACCAAAAAGTGTCATATAAGATGAACCGGGCGTGAAATATAATATGCAATACATTGTGCGCAATGACAGATTCATTGGAGAGCGCGAGATAGCACAGGCACTAGCGCGTGCTATGCGATATGCGCCTTGGAGTGTAATATGCACAGGGCAGTGTTGTGTAACCTAACTAGTCTCTAAAGTTGTAATATAAAATATGTGCTGGGGAGTGTAACGTTGCATATGCACTGTGACAAAGATATGGATCCCAGATTGTAATATGTATGGCATAGCACTGTGCGTTATAACATAGGCATCGAGAAAGGCACGTTAGATGGGGCAATATAACCCGTGCGAAGACAAGTGTGGCATGACATATTCACGGGGTGGTGTTACAGTGCACATGGGCTAGAGAGTGTCATAGCATATGCACTAGCTAGTGGAATACAACACAGAGGTGTGTGGCACTCGGCAGGCAATGGTGGGTGTAACACAGCATTGGGCTCTGTCAGGAGCACGCTGTGACTCTCAAGTGATGTTCGTCCCCTTTCCAGAGAGTAAAATAAAAAGTATTACACATCCGGCAGTGGATGTGTGTTTTATTAACCGTGAGGGGGGTTTCTTGCATAGTTTTGGTCGAATTTTTGTCGAATCCCCTTTGAATGGCTTGGTGTGCATGTGTATTAAATGTGCCCGTCAATAGCTACCCATGTTTGTATAAATAAACGACAAGGGTGTCTACCAGGATTAGGCACGGTAGGGCATCAGACATGTCAGAGCTTCACTAGTGGTGTAAATACATTCCACGTGGATTCATTGCATGCATAGTCGCCTTTTAATGAATATCACGCAAATCGTCATGGTGATAGGTACGTACGGTTTGTCCAGCATGTCCTAGGTGTGTCTATAAATATATATTTTTTAAAAATAATAAAAAACAGTGGCCGGCCCTGGGGATTGGGGTCAAAAAAATATAATTAGGAGACTGGCCCTGGGGGATGGGGTCATCAGGGCCAATAAATTCGAATAAGAAGGGGAACCAAACAGCCCCCCTTCTTAAAAAACTAAAATAAATAAAAGACTGGCATCGTGCCGGAGGCCATGCCCCCTCCGTGCAGCACTCTGCAAACGCGCCCCCAAGAGGCATCTCCAGTATGCGCCAGGGAGCTGCGCTGCAGCCAGGTGTTCTGAGGCCAAGCCCCTTTTTACACCTCTCTGCAATTCAGCTCTGTGGCGCTTACTGGAGGTACCTAGTGGTCTAGTTTGACCCTAGGGACCCTTAGGATTCAGGGGGACTTAATCTCTCAACTTAGAACAGCCACAGGGCGCGTTTACACAGTGGTGAAGGGAGGGGACGGGGCCTGAGGTGACGTGTGCAAACACGCACTATGGCACGTTTTAAATTGGGGATATAATTTCCCTTCAATACTGAGGGCCCCTGGGGGCTAACTAGCCCACCAAGTGCTTTCAGTAAGCGCCACTGAGCTGCATTGCAGAGAGGTGGTCCAGGCCGTGCCACTTTTTACACCTCTCTGCAACGCAGCTCTGTGGCACTTACTGGAGGTACCTAGTGGGCTAGTTGGACCCTAGGGACCCTCAGGATTCAAATGAACTTAATCTCCCAACTAAAAATGGACACAGGGCGTGTTTACACAGTGGTGAAGGGAGGGGACGGGGCCTGAGTTAACGTGTGCAAAAATGCCCTGTGGCCTGTTTTAAGAGGTAGTTTTAATCCCCATGCCCTATTATACACTAGGGGCTTACAGAGGAGGTCATGCTAATCACAGGGGGACCCCAACGCATAATGTTCCCTAGTGTATGTAGGTGTTTTCACTGTATTCTAAGTGTCTTTTAACATAGCACTGGCTCTAGGACTGGTTAGTCAGACTCAATTTCCACCATTATCCGTCTGAAAAAGTTGAGGGTACAGGATGATTTTGCAACAAGGCTTCTTTCTGCTCTTCTTTTTGTTCTTTCTGCACGTTATCCTTCTTCCTGCACTTATCTTCGTATTTGAGGACTTCTGTTGCTTCTTTCTGCACTTCTTTTGTTTCTTTCTGTGCATTTTTTCTTCTTTCTTCACATGTCCTATCTCTGTAGGCATAGTTAGAAATTAGCATTTAAAAAACCTTTGAAATTCACAGAAAAAACCATAGGTTTCAGGCACGTTATAGTTAGGAATTAGCATTTAAAAAACCTCAGAAATTCACTGAAAAAACCATAGGTTTCAGGGGTGTTATAGTTAGCTGGCCTTTTCACTTGTACAAAACCATTGAAATTCCCCCGTTATAGTTAGTTCAGCTAACTATAACTCGCGCGCCCGCAATGCACTGCTGATGACGTCACATATTACATCACTCATGACATGGTCAGTGACATCACTCATGACATCACTGATGACATCTCAAATGACATCACTGATGACATCACTGATGACATCATCCTTGTGATAGAGTGGCAGACCTCCTCTCACCCTAATATAACCTTTGATACACACATTCAAAAATAGAGACTAAAATTTTCAAAACAATGGACATACCAATACCAGTTACAACAACCTCTTCAGTAATTCTAAGATCCACATACACATCCACTCATTCACCAACAGTCCTATACAGTCACTCATACATGTACTCACTCATCATATGTACTCATACACCTATACATCCTGTTACACAATGCCACTCATCCATAGAGTTACTCACACACATAGTCACTCATGCTAATAAAGAATCAAACATACATTTACTTGCATATACAGTTATACACACACCACCATACTTACTTCTACGGAAACTTACACATACTTAGTCTTTTAAACAATCACTTATAAAAACACATACTTATTCATACAGGAACTCTTTCAATCTCTCACTCTCACATATACTCACATATATACACCAATAGTCACATATACTAGTTTAAAACATATGTAGTTACTCATAAAGACACTATTGAGACAGTCATTCACTCACTAACACACCCATACACACACTCATCCACCCATACAGTCCTGCACACATGCTGTGTTCAACACATACAAACAGTGAGTCACTCATTCATGCACCTATGCACTACGTAATACCCCCCACCGAACCATGCAGACACTCAGACTGATACTCAAAAAACCAACTAATAACCTATATAGACACCCATGTAGCTACTCACCAACGCATGCAGCCACTTATACACAAAGTGAGAGACTGATACAGATATTTACATATTTAAACATTACTCACTAAGCCATGTATTCACTATGATACACTTAATCAGTCAGTTACACAATCAATTTTTCAAAAACAAATCATGCATTTAGACACTTATATACCCATTTATTCTTCCATCGACCTTGAGATATACATATATAAAACATATTTAATTTTCAGAAAAACACACATTCACTGGATGATGTCATCAGTGATGTCATCAGTGATGTCATTTGAGATGTCATCAGTGATGTCATGAGTGATGTCACTGACCATGTCATGAGTGATGTAATATGTGACGTCATCAGCAGTGCATTGCGGGCGCGCGAGTTATAGTTAGCTGAACTAACTATAACGGGGGAATTTCAATGGTTTTGTACAAGTGAAAAGTCCAGCTAACTATAACACCCCTGAAACCTATGGTTTTTTCAGTGAATATATATATATATATATATATATCCACCAAAAGATTGCTCACACGCTTGAGGCTGCAACCCACTGCAGAGAAAGGAACATCCTTTATTTAAACACAAACGGGCAGTTTTGGATCCAGTATTATTCACCCCAGCCTGACGCGTTTCAGAGATTCTCTCTCTTCCTCAGAGGCAGTTCGTCACATGGGTGGTCAAAATTCAAATGCTCTGCAAATGTTTTCTTCGTGCTTTTAAAACGCTCCTGATTGGCATCTGGTGTTTCTCATTACCATATTCCGTATTGCACGCTGGTCTTTGCAGTCCTTTCAGCAACTGCCTCTGAGGAAAGAGAGAGAATCTCTGAAACGCGTCAGGCTGGGGTGAATAATACTGGATCCAAAACTGCCCGTTTGTGTTTAAATAAAGGATGTTCCTTTCTCTGCAGTGGGTTGCGGCCTCAAGCGTGTGAGCAATCTTTTGGTGGATATATTGTGGCGGCTCCAGCCACAGAGGGATCGCGCCGCCCGGGAAATGGGAACCACACAGGCTGAATCATGCTTGTGAATTGGCGCTGCAGGTACACTAATTTAAACGGACAGAGTTGAATCCGGGGGCCTAATGGAGGGCTTTGAATGGTACCCTGAAACTGTCGACATGAGTGGGCCCACTGGAGGGTGTTAACCTTGCTGAAAGGACTGCAAAGACCAGCGTGCAATACGGAATATGGTAATGAGAAACACCAGATGCCAATCAGGAGCGTTTTAAAAGCACGAAGAAAACATTTGCAGAGCATTTGAATTTTGACCACCCATGTGACGAACAGCCTCTGAGGAAAGAGAGAGAATCTCTGAAACGCGTCAGGCTGGGGTGAATAATACTGGATCCAAAACTGCCCGTTTGTGTTTAAATAAAGGATGTTCCTTTCTCTGCAGTGGGTTGCGGCCTCAAGCGTGTGAGCAATCTTTTGGTGGATATATTGTGGCGGCTCCAGCCACAGAGGGATCGCGCCGCCCGGGAAATGGGAACCACACAGGCTGAATCATGCTTGTGAATTGGCGCTGCAGGTACACTAATTTAAACGGACAGAGTTGAATCCGGGGGCCTAATGGAGGGCTTTGAATGGTACCCTGAAACTGTCGACATGAGTGGGCCCACTGGAGGGTGTTAACCTTGCTGAAAGGACTGCAAACACCAGCGTGCAATACGGAATATGGTAATGAGAAACACCAGATGCCAATCAGGAGCGTTTTAAAAGCACGAAGAAAACATTTGCAGAGCATTTGAATTTTGACCACCCATGTGACGAACTGCCTCTGAGGAAAGAGAGAGAATCTCTGAAATGCGTCAGGCTGGGGTGAATAATACTGGATCCAAAACTGCCCGTTTGTGTTTAAATAAAGGATGTTCCTTTCTCTGCAGTGGGTTGCGGCCTCAAGCGTGTGAGCAATCTTTTGGTGGATATATTGTGGCGGCTCCAGCCACAGAGGGATCGCGCCGCCCGGGAAATGGGAACCACACAGGCTGAATCATGCTTGTGAATTGGCGCTGCAGGCACACTAATTTAAATGGACAGAGTTGAATCCGGGGGCCTAATGGAGGGCTTTGAATGGTACCCTGA
The DNA here is from genome assembly GCF_964204655.1 of Triturus cristatus. Lineage (NCBI taxonomy): Eukaryota > Metazoa > Chordata > Amphibia > Caudata > Salamandridae > Triturus > Triturus cristatus. The sequence continues at coordinate 342,020,527 of NC_140587.1, read as the reverse complement.
AACTGTCGACATGAGTGGGCCCACTGGAGGGTGTTAACCTTGCTGAAAGGACTGCAAAGACCAGCGTGCAATACGGAATATGGTAATGAGAAACACCAGATGCCAATCAGGAGCGTTTTAAAAGCACGAAGAAAACATTTGCAGAGCATTTGAATTTTGACCACCCATGTGACGAACTGCCTCTGAGGAAAGAGAGAGAATCTCTGAAACGCGTCAGGCTGGGGTGAATAATACTGCATCCAAAACTGCCCGTTTGTGTTTAAATAAAGGATGTTCCTTTCTCTGCAGTGGGTTGCAGCCTCAAGCGTGTGAGCAATCTTTTGGTGGATATATATATATATATGTGTGTGTGTGTTCAAAAAGGTTTACACCAAAGCCGCCGCTCATTTTTCAGGTGGGTGCTGCCACAACACGGCGGTGTACCGCTTAAATTCTCACAAATCTTCTTCTCACACAAAGTTAGTGGTGCACACGCGAGTTTGTTGGAATCAATCGTGATTTATTTATTTTTCCACCGTGTAAGCCTCAAATGGCTTTCTTCAGTGCCAGTCCCACGGGCTCCTCATTATCCATGGGGTCAAACACAATGGAGATGTTATAGTGACTTCTCCCAGTCAGGTAGTTTCTTGCCCCTCCTCCATCCTAAGGGTGTACAGATATCTCACGCTCTCCCTGCCAGGCAACAGCATGCTGGTAATTGGAGTCCTTCAAGGATGCCTATTCAGTAATTTGGACAATCTAAACACCAAGTGATGTCCTAATAAATATTGGTTGTCGGACCCCACACCAGCTCAGGTGCCAAAACCCATTCTCAGGCAATACATATTGTCTCCTCTCTCCCCAATGCAGAAATAAGTCCTGAGTAGTGATTAGAGCAGGTTGAGGTTCGATGCAATTTCCAAAAAGTGCCGGCTTCCCTCGCTGCTCCTGACCGAGAGGGCATGTCGTGAGCCAGCGCCTGCTTGCTGGCCAAACATGAAGACCAAGTTTTCTCCCAAGTAGCACCATAAAAGAGCATGACACAGCTCCGGGAAGAACAAGTGCCTTTAATGATTTTCTTGCGCGTGATGTATGAAGTCCATGAAACGCTTGGCAGACGCGTTTCAGCCTCAAAGGGCTTTCATAAGTGCCGGTTCCACGGGCTCCTCATTATCCAAGGGGGTCAAACACAATGGAGATGTTATAGTATAGTTATATACATATTTTTTTCACTGAAAAAAACACAGGTTTCACGGACGTTGCAGTTAGGCTGACATTTCCCTTGAAAGACGCGAGAGGTGCAGAAAGAGGCAAGAGGGGTACATATAGAAGCAGGAGAAGTAAAGAAAGAAGCAAGAGAATTGCAGAAAGAAGCAAAAGAGGTACAGAAAGAGGCAGGAAGGCTGCAGAAAGAGTCAAGAAAGGTGCAGAAAAAGCAAGTGAAGTGCAGCAAGAAGCAACAGATGTGCAGAAAGATGCAAGGGAACTTCAGAAAGAGGCAAGAATGCTGCAGAAAGAGGCAAGAGAGGTGCAGAAAGAAGCAAGAAAGGTGAAGAAAGAAGCAAAAGGGGTGCGGAAAGAAGCAAGAGAGGTGCAGAAAAAAGCAAGGTAAGTGCAGAAAGAAGCAAGCAAGGTGCAGAAAGAAGCAAGGGAGATGCAGAAAGAGGCAAGAGAGTTGCAGAAGAAAGAAGCAAGAGAGGTGCAGAAAGATGCAAGAGCGGTGCAGAGTGAAGAGAGGTACAGAAAGAACGGAGGTTCAGAAAGCGGAAGAGATGTGGAGAAAGAGTCAAGAGAAGTACAGAAAAAGGAAGAAAGGTACAGAAAGAAGGAGGAGAAATGTAGAAAGAGGCAAGAGGGGTGCAGCAGGAAGCAAGAGCGGTTTGCACACCATTAGTACTAATTTAACACACATATTTAGCAATAAGTAACAGGTGACCATTCCAGCTTTGCAAAGGACCTTCCACCACGCTGTAACACTTGTTGCTGCATTTTTGGTAACGTTTGAGCTAAAACCAAGGTTTTTTTATTCAAATCTGCAGAATATGCAGCAGACGATGGATTATGTGGAAAATGCAGAAAATGTATAACTATGCAAAAATCGTTGCAGCTTAACAGTCGCATAATTAGAGTGGCCCTGCTCATACCTCTGACTAGGTCTAGAAGTGCTCCTCAGTGATTCCTTCTGTTTCTTTGACTCATTGACTTTATAGTTTAGCTTTTAAGGAAGGCTAAACCTGAGGTTACCACTCTACAACACAGACTACCATAAAACATAATTACTCTCCATAACACATAATCCCACTCCACATAATTCCTGTACACAAAATATCACATGCTTTCTATCCACATAATTTCACTGCACAACATACCACATAATTCCACTACATACAACGTACATCCACTTCACTCCAAAAAACATTACTAAAAAACTTTTACATGTACAATGCCAATGCCAATAGCTCTAACTCTGACACATGTGAGACCTATTACACTGCAAATGCTTCTTTAACTAGTAGTCTCATTTGCAGAATGGTGGAGAAAGGGGGTTGGGCCTCTGACCATCGCTCAGGAATTCTGTTGTGTAGGACTTACAGGTGGTGCCAGGAGGGCTTCTTGGCCCCAAAGTCCCTCAGGAGTAAAGTGGACTTCATCCCCCAACCAGTAGTGTGCCAGGAGGCACGTTTGCAGAGTGGTGGAGAAGGAGGGGCGTAGCCTCCGAAGACCTCTTAGCAGTCCCACTATGTAGGACTTACTGGATGTAACAGGAGGAGTAGTTGGCCCCCAAAGACATCCTTGGGGGACAACTACCCCTCCTATCACCTACAGTAAGTCATACACAGCAGGAATGCAAAGTTCTTATAGCAGACCACGCCCCCTTTGCCCACCACTCTGCAAAAATGCTCCCTGGCATGCTCTTGGATGGGGATTAAAGTCCCCTTCGCTACTGGGGGTCCTTACTGGCCAACGAGCCTACCTGTTAACTCCATTAAGCCCCGCACAGTGGGATTGCTGAGACACAAGTCATGTCCCCTTTTTACACCACTCTGCAAACACCCTTCCTGGCGCACTGCTGCTTGGGTGATGGAGTCCACTTTAGTTCCAAAGTCCTCAGGACACAAGGGGACGTCATCGCACCACCAGCAGTGCACCAAGAGGTGTGTTTGCGGAGTGTTGTAAAAAGGCATATGGCCTCATTCCACCTCTCAGCAAGCCCACTGTATGGGTCTTACTATAGGTACCTTGGTGGGCTAGAACGCCCCTAAGGACCCTTAGACTCAAAGGGGACTTAATCCCAACCCAGAATGCACCAGGAGGTACGTTTACAGAGTGGTGCAGTAAGGGGGAGAGGCCTTCTGCCAGTTACCGGGTTGCTTTTATTTTTTGAAGGAGGGCTCTGTGGCCCCCTTCCCTTGACCCATTTGAGCCCTGGGCACCCCATCCCCCGGGGCCTGAGTCATTTAAAATAATAACAAATTATTGAAAAGGGAGGGGGCGCTTGGTCCTACTCCCAAGGTTTAGTATTATTTTTTTAAAGGGGAGGGGGGCTGTATGCCCCCAACCAAGGCCACTTTCTGTCCCGGGGACCCCATTTCCCAGGGCCATACACAATCATTTTTATGTAAGACCCCTTTCATGGGCTACTTTCTGCCCCTAGGGCCTGCCCTGCCTTTCTAAAAAAATAATTTGGGGAGGGGGCCCCTCTCCTGAGGCCAATTTTGGCCCCGGGGTTCCAATTCCAAGGCCCAGCCTTGTTTTTTTTTAAATAAAATAATTTAAAAAGGGAGGGGGTGGATTGGCCCCCTCACAGTTCTTTTTAGGCCCCGGGGACCACATCCTCCGGGGCATGGCCAGAATATTGGGGATAACAGGGTGAGCCCCAATGCCCACTGGGTCCCTGCCTCCTGCAGGAGCTATCATTGCTTTTGTGCAAAGGGAGCCGCTGACATGCAGCTCCCTTTGCCCAAAAGTAATACTGCTTCGCTTCATGGAAGCAAGAGCAGTTTTTCTGCTCTCGCTTCCATGAAGCGCAGCAGGACTTTACTATTGCACTGTGGGAGCAAACTGCATTGTCCCGGGGTGGGCACTCTGGCACTTTGTGGGAGCTGGCCCTGGGGGTGCGGTCCCCAAGGCCATGGAGGGCTCCACAACGGGGGCCATTTGGCCCACCTCCAACACGTTTAAATCCCCGGGGAGGTGAGGGTCCCCAGGGCTGTGGGTGTGCAACGGACCCCCACATTTACATAACATATGCCCTGGGGAGGTGGTGGTCCCTTGGGCAGTGTGGGGGGCAGGACCCCACAGCTTTTTAATAAAAAAAGCCCCAGGTAGGTGATGGTCCCTGGGGCTGGGGGGCGCGAGGCCCCTCCATTTTGAAATATTAAAGCTCCGGGGAGGTGGCTGTCCCTGGGGCAGCATGGGGGCTGGCAGGACCCCCCACACATTTTAATTAAAAGAAAGCCTCAGGGAGGTGGTGGTCTGTGGGGCTGCGGGGATCCCCACAGTCCCACACACCATATTTTGACATTGGCCACCAGGACCTGCCACCTCCGGGGGCTTAATTAATCAAAGCACGGGAGACCGCGCTTTGTATTTTTTTGGGGAGGTGGGATCCGTGGACCCTATGCGAATCCTGCCAAAAAATATTTTAAAACATGGGGTTTTTGGCCCTCATGGTCCCTGTTGGACCCCTGGAGAAGGCCTAGACGGTCAGGGTGTTTATACCCTGCCCCCTTTTCTTGATTTTAATTCTTTTTTTTCCTTTTTTCTTGTGCCTTGATTCAACCGGATGGCTGCCAGCACTTCCTAGTTGAAGTGTTGGCAGCCAATCCAAGTCAAGCTCGTGATCGGGAGGGTTCGTGGATCCATCTCGGTCATCAGATACTAATATTTCTAAATATATGAATTTCTCAATAATTACTGGACGGATTTACACCACTTAACAAAAAGGGTGCTCTCTGGACCAAGAGCTACCTTTCTGCCAAATTTGGTGTAATTTGGTTCAGCAGTTCGAGCTATAGCTGCAACAACAGTTTCCTATAGAAATTAACATAGAGAAAATATGTGTTTTTGGATCCCCCTGCCCCCTCCCGATTGTACATGCAGAAAAACACAACTCCCACCACATTTTGGCAATAAGGAAAGTCTCCTGGACATCAGAGTATTACCTACTATTCGCCAGTAGTATATATATATATATATATTCACTGAAAAAACCATAGGTTTCACACATGTTATAGTTAGCGGAAATTTTTATCATAAAAAACCATTGAAATTCCCCCGTTATAGTTAGTGCAGGCAACTATAACTCACGCGACCGCAATCCTCTGCTGATGACATATGTGTCTTTATGAAAAAAAAATATTTGTAATATATGTATAGCTAAAATTTAATGGAAGAAGACATGGGCAAATAAGTGTCTAAATACAGTATTAGCATCAGCAGAGGATTGCGGTTGCGTGAGTTATAGTTGCCTGCACTAACTATAACGGGGGAATTTCAATGGTTTTTTATGATTAAAATTTCCGCTAACTATAACATGTGTGAAACCTATGTTTTTTTCAGTGAATTTGCAAGGTTTTTTAAATGCTAATTCCTAACTATAACGTGTGTAAAACCCATGGTTTTTTCAGTGAATTTGTACGGTTTTTTAAATGCACATTTTTTTTTTTGTGATTTTTTTTAAATCTATGTTTAAAATAATATATGTACTATATCCTGCATTATAGAAAGGTTTTTTTTTTTTTTTGCATTTTTTTCTGTGCGCGTACGGTAAGATGACGGTACGCGCTCCGTACGTCATAAGTACGGTGCGCGTACGTAATAGGATACGCGTACGGTAAGCTGACGCTACGCGCTCCGCACGTCATAAGTACAGCGCGCTTACGTGATATGTGCGCGACGTACGCGTACACGCGGTAGCAACGTCGCGGTTACGCAGGGGCATGTAATGCGCATGCGCGAGTGCATCTTACGTACGCGCTCCGTAAGCGCTCCGTAAGCGCTCCGTAAGCGTCACGTTTGCGCATGCGTACTTGTTTACGAGCGCGTACCGTAAGTTTACGGAGCGCGCACGGTAGGTCATGTGATCCACAAAGAACACTTTTCATTGGTTGAAATTACTTTCAGTTCCAGAAACTTCCCACAACACACCCATTCCCCTCATTACTGCTTGAAAGAACACTTTTCATTGGTTGAAACTACTTTCAGTTCCAGAAACCTCCCACAACACACCCATTCCCCTCATTACTGCTTGAAAGAACACTTTTCATTGGTTGAAACTACTTTCAGTTCCAGAAACTTCCCACACCACACCCATTCCCCTCATTACTGCTTGTGATTCTCTAGGAGCAGGAGCTGAATTGTCTTTGGGATACAATGGCAGAACAGCAGACCTCTTCTGAGAGTGAGGCTAGCAGCACCACCATCATCCAGAGAAGGAGGAAACAGAAGAATTCTTTTATATGGGAGTATTTTACTTTTCCAGAGGGGGAGAAAAAGGTCAATGCTCCACTGGTCACTTGCACACTTTGTGACCGTGTTTTATCAAGAGGAAATCCTAGGAAAAAGTATTCCTTTGGAAATCACTCTATGATGAGACACCTTAGGGATAGACATCCCAGGACCTTTGCTCGACATACTGGAGAAAACTCTTCAGTAAGTCACCAGAGCCCAGCCTCAGAAGCTCAGCCGAGTACATCATCGGCAGCTCAGCTGAGCCCTTCCTCTGAGGTGGGAGCATCACCTTCTTCTGCTCCTCTGGATATTAACCCTCGATTTGGGAGGGTTGTAATGAGGTGTATAACATGTTCTGGTCTTATTGTTTTTGGGGAGACCAGTGTTCTGCTTATTAACAATAAGATAGACCAGCACGTTTGTAGACGCTCATAATATTCCCATTCTTTCTTTCCTCCATCCCTCTATGAACCCAACGGCTCTTTTAAGAGCCAACCTTACCTCACAATTTTTTTTTTTTTTTTTAAGCTTTCCTTTTTTAAAAAATGTTTTTACCGTGCGCGCACGGTACGCGTAATTTCGCGAACTTCGCGGAATTTCTCCGTTTACGCCGTGCGCGTACGCTGCGCGCATTCGGCGGTTTTTTAAAAAAAAAAAAATTCATTTTTGGCCCTTGGGGGTCCTTGTGTGACCCCCTGACCAAGGCTAGGGGGTCAGGAACTGTCCACTCTGCCCCCTTTTCACGTTATCCACCTTTGTTTTACATCCCCTCAGACTGCGAGAGACAAAATGGCGGCCGACACTTCCTGATTTCGACCGATTCGAATGTTTACTAAGATCTAACAACCAATCAGAATCGCGCTCGCGCACGGCACCGTGTGCGTACGGTAAGCTTACGGTAAGCGCACGGAGCGCGCCTACAGATATATATATTGATTTAAATGCTATTTTCTCAGGAACTACTGAACAGATTTACACCAGACCTACAAAAGGCACTTCCTTGACCTGAGGACTACCTCTCTGCCAAATTTCAAGTAATTCTATTCAGCCATTCGGGCTGTAGCTGTGTCTAAAGTTCCTATGGAAAAATGCATCGGAAAAATGCGTTTTGGGACCCCCCTTTTTTCTCAGCCTTCGCTTGACGAATCCCCCCGAGACTTTCAGGGTAGGAGCGGAGCGTAGCGCCCCACCTATTTTGAAAATTTCGCGAGGATTCGTCGACCGGCGCCAAAGTTATTCCAAATAGAATGTTGCGGATTTCCTATGGAAACAGGGTCCTAACTATAACTACCTACTGGCGACCGCCAGTAGGTAATATATATATATATATATATATATATATATTCACTGAAAAAACCATAGGTTTCACACACGTTATAGTTAGCTGGACATTTCATTCGTGAAAAACCGTTGAAATTCCCCCGTTATAGTTAGTGCAGGCAACTATAACTCACGCGACCGCAAACCTCTGCTGATGACGTCAGAGATTACATCACTGTATTTAGACACTTATTTACCCATGTCTTCTTCCATTCATTTTTAGCTATACATATATTACAAATATTGTTTTTTCAGAAAGACACATATGTCATCAGTGATGTAATATCTGACGTCATCAGCAGAGGATTGCGGTCGCGTGAGTTATAGTTACCTGCACTAACTATAACGGGGGAATTTCAATGGTTTTTCACGAGTGAAATGTCCAGCTAACTATAACATGTGTGAAACCTCAGGTTTTTTAAGTGAATTTGCAAGGTTTTTTAAATGCTAATTCCTAACTATAACGTGTGTGAAACCTATGGTTTTTTCAGTGAATTTGTACGTTTTTTTAAATGCTAAGTTATGTATTTTTAAAATATTTTTTAAGGTTTTTCACCGTGCGCGTACCGTACACGCACGGTGCGCTTCACGCACCGTGCGCGCGCTGTTGGCGCGCAGTGCGCTTCGCGCACCGCACGCCCACGTTACGCAGTTCGCGGAATTTTTCCGTTTCTACCGTACGCGCACGCTACGCGCACTCCACGATTTTTCAAAACAAAATTAAAAGAAATGTTGGCCCTTGGGGGTCCTTCTGGGACCCCCTTACAAAGGCTAGGGGGTCAGGAATTGTCCACCCAGCCCCCTTTTCACGTTCTCCACCTTTGTTTTTCACCCCCTCAGACTGCGAGAGACAAAATGGCGGCCTACACTTCCTGGTTTTGACCGATTCGAATGTTTACTAAGATCTAACAACCAATCAGAATCGCGCTCGCGCACGGCAGCGTGCTCGTATGGTAAGTTTTACCGTACGCGCACGTGCGCGCTTATAGATATATATATGTTTTTAAATGCTATTTTCTCCGGAAATACTGAACAGATTTACACCAGACCTACAAAAGGCACATCCCTGACCTGAGGACTGCCTCTGTGCCAAATTTCAAGTAATTCTGTTCAGCCGTTCGGGCTGTAGCTTGGACTAAAGGTCCTATGGAAAAATGCATGGGGAAAACGTGTTTTGGGACCCCCCTTTTTTCTCAGCCCCCACTTGACGAATCCCCCCGAGACTTTCAGGGTAGGAGCAGAGCGGAGCGCCCCACCTATTTTGAAAATTTCACGAGGATTCGTCAACCGGCGCCAAAGTTATTCTAAATAGAATGTTGCGGATTTCCTTTGCAAACACGGTCCTAACTATAACTATCTACTGGCGACCGCCAGTAGATAATATATATATATATATATATATATATATATCAGTACACATGGGGAGTCCAACAATTGAGCCGCACTCAGGTTACAGGTCCGCTTATCCCCAAAGCCTTTATTGGTACAGACAGCTCAGCTCGCCGTTACATCCAAGCAAATGACTGTAGCCCGACGCGTTTCGAGAACATCTCTTCCTCAGGGGCAGCCAACAGTCAATGAAAGCATAATGGACTCCACCTCCCTATTTACCAGCAATCATGCGCCGTGATTCGGCGGCTCTGTATGAGTCAGCATGTCAGGATTCTGGGATACGTAGTCCGTTTATCAAACCTGGATGAATGCTTTCATAAATTCCATGCTGCATAAAAAGCCCTTGGTAGGCTCCGGCAAGCGTTGCTGTCTTCAATCCATGGCCTGTACCTCACATATTGAGCCCCGTGTATCGGGAACTACGTGACCCCCTGATGATTCTGGGGTGGTGCAGGCTCGGCGGCAGGACGTCCGCCAATACATCAGTACACATGGGGAGTCCAACAATTGAGCCGCACTCAGGTTACAGGTCCGCTTATCCCCAAAGCCTTTATTGGTACAGACAGCTCAGCTCGCCGTTACATCCAAGCAAATGACTTTAGCCCGACGCGTTTCGAGAACATCTCTTCCTCAGGGGCAGCCAACAGTCAATGAAAGCATAATGGACTCCACCTCCCTATTTACCAGCAATCATGCGCCGTGATTCGGCGGCTCTGTATGAGTCAGTATGTCAGGATTCTGGGATACGTAGTCCGTTTATCAAACCTGGATGGATGCTTTCATAAATTCCATGCTGCATAAAAAGCCCTTGGTAGGCTCCGGCAAGCATTGCTGTCTTCAATCCATGGCCTGTACCTCACATATTGAGCCCCGTGTATCGGGAACTACGTGACCCCCTGATGATTCTGGGGTGGTGCAGGCTCGGCGGCAGGATGTCCGCCAATACATCAGTACACATGGGGAGTCCAACAATTGAGCCGCACTCAGGTTACAGGTCCGCTTATCCCCAAAGCCTTTATTGGTACAGACAGCTCAGCTCGCCGTTACATCCAAGCAAATGACTGTAGCCCGACGCGTTTCGAGAACATCTCTTCCTCAGGGGCAGCCAACAGTCAATGAAAGCATAAAGGACTCCACCTCCCTATTTGCCAGCAATCATGCGCCGTGATTCGGTGGCTCTGTATGAGTCAGCATGTCAGGATTCTGGGATACGTAGTCCGTTTATCAAACCTGAGTGCGGCTCAATTGTTGGACTCCCCATGTGTACTGATGTATTGGCGGACGTCCTGCCGCCGAGCCTGCACCACCCCAGAATCATCAGGGGGTCACGTAGTTCCCGATACACGGGGCTCAATATGTGAGGTACAGGCCATGGATTGAAGACAGCAACGCTTGCCAGAGCCTACCAAGGGCTTTTTATGCAGCATGGAATTTATGAAAGCATCCATCCAGGTTTGATAAACGGACTACGTATCCCAGAATCCTGACATGCTGACTCATACAGAGCCGCCGAATCACGGCGCATGATTGCTGGTAAATAGGGAGGTGGAGTCCATTATGCTTTCATTGACTGTTGGCTGCCCCTGAGGAAGAGATGTTCTCGAAACGCGTCGGGCTACAGTCATTTGCTTGGATGTAACGGCGAGCTGAGCTGTCTGTACCAATAAAGGCTTTGGGGATAAGCCGACCTGTAACCTGAGTGCGGCTCAATTGTTGGACTCCCCATGTGTACTGATGTATTGGTGGACGTCCTGCCGCCGAGCCTGCACCACCCCAGAATCATCAGGGGGTCACGTAGTTCCCGATACACAGGGCTCAATATGTGAGGTACAGGCCATGGATTGAAGACAGCAACGCTTGCCGGAGCCTACCAAGGGCTTTTTATGCAGCATGGAATTTATGAAAGCATCCATCCAGGTTTGATAAACGGACTACGTATCCCAGAATCCTGACATGCTGACTCATACAGAGCCGCCGAATCACGGCGCATGATTGCTGGTAAATAGGGAGGTGGAGTCCATTATGCTTTCATTGACTGTTGGCTGCCCCTGAGGAAGAGATGTTCTCGAAACGCGTCGGGCTACAGTCATTTGCTTGGATGTAACGGTGAGCTGAGCTGTCTGTACCAATAAAGGCTTTGGGGATAAGCGGACCTGTAACCTGAGTGCGGCTCAATTGTTGGACTCCCCATGTGTACTGATGTATTGGCGGACGTCCTGCCGCCGAGCCTGCACCACCCCAGAATCATCAGGGGGTCACCTAGTTCCCGATACACGGGGCTCAATATGTGAGGTACAGGCCATGGATTGAAGACAGCAATGCTTGCCGGAGCCTACCAAGGGCTTTTTATGCAGCATGGAATTTATGAAAGCATCCATCCAGGTTTGATAAACGGACTACGTATCCCAGAATCCTGACATTCTGACTCATACAGAGCCGCCGAATCACGGCGCATGATTGCTGGTAAATAGGGAGGTGGAGTCCATTATGCTTTCATTGACTGTTGGCTGCCCCTGAGGAAGAGATGTTCTCGAAACGCGTTGGGCTACAGTCATTTGCTTGGATGTAACGGCGAGCTGAGCTGTCTGTACCAATAAAGGCTTTGGGGATAAGCGGACCTGTAACCTGAGTGCGGCTCAATTGTTGGACTCCCATTGTGTACTGATATATATATATATATATATATACATATATTACCTACTGGCGGTCGCCAGTAGGTAGTTATAGTTAGGACCACGTTTCCATAGGAAAACCTCAACATTCTATTTTGAATAACTTTGGCGCCGGTCGACGAATCCTCGCGAATTTCTCAAAATAGGTGGGGCGCTACGCTCCGCTCCTACCCTGAAAGTCTCGGGGGGATTCGTCAAGCGGGGGCTGAGATAAAAGGGGGGTCCCAAAACGCGTTTTTCCCATGCATTTTTCCATAGGACCTTTAGAACGAGCTACAGCCCGAACGGCTGAACAGAATTACTAGAAATTTGGCAGAGAGGTAGTCCCTAGGTCAAGGAAGTGCCTTTTGTAGGTTTGGTGTAAATCTGTTCAGTAGATTCTGAGAAAATAGCCTTTAAATCAATATATATATCTGAGCCCGCTTACGGTACGCTTACCGTACGCTTACGGTAAGCGTACGGTGGCGTGCGCGAGCGCGATTCTGATTGGCTCTTAGATCTTAGTAAACATTCGAATCGGCAGAAACCAGGAAGCGGCGTCCGCCATTTTGTCTACCGCACTGAGTGTTATGTATCAAACATGATGGCCAAAAACATGTTACGGGGATGTTTTGACAACTCCCTCTCACATAGTCATGTTGAGGGAGTCCCCAAACATCCCCCAAGAGCAAAAACGGCATTATTTTTTTTTCGGCAATTTCGCGGGGTACGCTTACCGTACGCTTACCGTAAGCGTACGGTAAAAAAATAAAAATAAAAAAAACACTATCCACACTTTCTCCATCCCTTGTGCAAATGGTGGCCGAAGGCCACCATTTGTGCATGGCTTATCAGAGCACAGAAATTTCCCAAAAAATTTCAACAGATTACCTATCACAAGGAAGCGCATAATATGTCCTCCATGTGCGCACGGTGCGCGAAGCGCATCGTGCGTACATGGCCCATCTAGCGTAACGTGGGCACGGCACTAACTGCGTAAAGTGGGTGCGCGGTGCGCGAAGCGCACCGCGTGCTCACTGTGCGCGCACGGTGCGCGAAGCGCACCGTGCGCGCACGGAACGAACTGCGTTAAGTGGGCGCGCACGCCACGAATGGCGTAAAGTCACTTAGCATTTAAAAAACCGTACAAATTCACTGAAAAAACCATAGGTTTCACACACGTTATAGTTAGGAATTAGCATTTAAAAAACCTTGCAAATTCACTGAAAAAACCATAGGTTTCACACATGTTATAGTTAGCGGAAATTTTACTGATAAAAAACCAATGAAATTGCCCCGTTATAGTTAGTGCTGGCAACTATAACTCACGCGACCGCAATCTTCTGCTGATGACATATGTGTCTTTATGAAAAAAAAATATTTGTAATATATGTATAGCTAAAAATGTATGGAAGAAGACATGGGCAAATAAGTGTCTAAATACAGTATTAGCATCAGCAGAGGATTGCGGTCGCGTGAGTTATAGTTGCCAGCACTAACTATAACGGGGCAATTTCATTGGTTTTTTATCAGTAAAATTTCCGCTAACTATAACATGTGTGAAACCTATGGTTTTTTCAGTGAATATATAGATATATATATATATATATTATCTACTGGCGGTCGTCAGTAGATAGTTATAGTTAGGACCCAGTTTCCATAGGAAATCTCAAAATTCTATTTTGAATAACTTTGGCGCCGATTGACGAATCCTCGCGAAATTTTCAAAACTAATGGGGCGCTCCGCTCTGCTCCTACCCTGAAAGTCTCGGGGTGATTAGTCACGCGGGGGCCGAGAAAAAGGGGGGGTCCCAAAACGCGTTTTCCCCATGGATTTTTCCATAGGGACTTTAGTCGCAGCTACAGCCCGAACGGCTGAACAGAATTACGTGAAATTTGGCAGAGAGGTAGCCATAAGGTCCACGAAGTGCCTTTTGCATGTTTGGTGTAAATCTGCTCAGTATTTCCAGAGAAATTAGCATTTAAATCAATATATATATCTGTATGCGCGCAGCGGGCGCGCTGGGTGCGCGCACCTTGCCGTGCGCGAGCGCAATTCTGATTGGTTGTTAGATCTTAGTAAACATTCGAATCGGTCGAAACCAGGAAGTGTCGGCCGCCATTTTATCTCTCGCACTCTGAGGGGTGAAAAACAAATGTGGAGAACGTGAAAAGGGGGCAGGGTGGACAGTTCCTGACCCCCTAGCCGTGGTCAGGGGGTCCCAGATGGACCCCGAAGTGTAAACATTTTTTTTTTTTTTTTTTTCGAAAAATCGCCTAGTGCGCGCACCCTGCGCGCACCACCCAAACGGAAAAAATTCTGTGAAGTTCGCGCAGCGTGCGCGCACTCCGCAATTTTTCGAAAACAAAAAAATGAATTTGACCCTTGGGGGCGAAGCGCTCCGTGCCCACCGCACAGCACGAAGTGCGTAAAGTGTGCGTAAAGTGTGCGAGAAGTGCGCCGTGAAAAAGTTTTGTTTAAAAAAATATGTTAAAAAATACATAACTTAGCATTTAAAAAACCGTACAAATTCACTGAAAAAACCATAGGTTTCACACACGTTATAGTTAGGAATTAGCATTTAAAAAACCTTGCAAATTCACTTAAAAAACCATAGGTTTCACACATGTTATAGTTAGCTGGGCATTTCCCTCGTAAAAAACCAATGAAATTCCCCCGTTATAGTTAGTGCAGGCAACTATAACTCACGCGACCGCAATCCGCTGCTGATGACGTCAGATATTACATCACTGATGACATATGTGTCTTTCTGAAAAAAAAAAAATGTAATATATGTATAGCTAAAGATGAATGGAAGAAGACATGGGTAAATAAGTGTCTAAATACAGTGATGTAATATCTGATGTCATCAGCAGCGGATTGCGGTCGCGTGAGTTATAGTTGCCTGCACTAACTATAACGGGGGAATTTCATTGTTTTTTTACGAGGGAAATGCCCAGCTAACTATAACATGTGTGAAACCTATGGTTTTTTAAGTGAATATATATATATATATATATATATATCAACCCAAATCGGCTCCGTTCGGAGGACCCCTGGCGCGTCTCGTTCCGGTGCTGTGCTAAGGCAGAGCCATGCCGTTTAATATTGTCCCCAGAGATTCACTTCGCAGTGAAACAAGTAGCACGCACTCACAGTCAGTTGAGTTTCCCAATTACTTTATTTTCATTTAGTAGTTCTCCAGTCTCCAAATTAACCAACGCGTTTCGCCATCCACCGATGGCTTGGTCACGGTTAGCTAACCGTGACCAAGCCATCGGTGGATGGCGAAACGCGTTGGTTAATTTGGAGACTGGAGAACTACTAAATGAAAATAAAGTAATTGGGAAACTCAACTGACTGTGAGTGCGTGCTACTTGTTTCACTGCGAAGTGAATCTCTGGGGACAATATATATATATATATATATATATATATATATATATATATATATATATATATATATTCACAGAAAAAACCATAGGTTTCAGGCACGTTATAGTTAGGAATTAGCATTTAAAAAACCTCAGAAATTCACTGAAAAAACCATAGGTTTCAGGGGTGTTATAGTTAGCTGGACTTTTCACTTGTACAAAACCATTGAAATTCCCCCGTTATAGTTAGTTCAGCTAACTATAACTCGCGCGCCCGCAATGCACTGCTGATGACGTCACATATTACATCACTCATGACATGGTCAGTGACATCACTCATGACATCACTGATGACATCTCAAATGACATCACTGATGACATCACTGATGACATCATCCAGTGAATGTGTTTTTCTGAAAATTAAATATGTTTTATATATGTATATCTCAAGGTCGATGGAAGAATAAATGGGTATATAAGTGTCTAAATGGATGATTTGTTTTTGAAAAATTGATTGTGTAACTGACTGATTAAGTGTATCATAGTGAATACATGGCTTAGTGAGTAATGTTTAAATATGTAAATATCTGTATCAGTCTCTCACTTTGTGTATAAGTGGCTGCATGGGTTGGTGGGTAGCTACATGGGTGTCTATATAGGTTATTAGTTGGTTTTTTGAGTATCAGTCTGAGTGTCTGCATGGTTCGGTGGGGGGTATTATGTAGTGCATAGGTGCATGAATGAGTGACTCACTGTTTGTATGTGTTGAACACAGCATGTGTGCAGGACTGTATGGGTGGATGAGTGTGTGTATGGGTGTGTTAGTGAGTGAATGACTGTCTCAATAATGTCTTTATGAGTAACTACATATGTTTTAAACTAGTATATGTGACTATTGGTGTATATATGTGAGTATATGTGAGAGTGAGAGATTGAAAGAGTTCCTGTATGAATAAGTATGTGTTTCTATAAGTGATTGTTTAAAAGACTAAGTATGTGTAAGTTTCCGTAGAAGTAAGTATGGTGGTGTGTGTATAACTGTATATGCAAGTAAATGTATGTTTGATTCTTTATTAGCATGAGTGACTATGTGTGTGAGTAACTCTATGGATGAGTGGCATTGTGTAACAGGATGTATAGGTGTATGAGTACATATGATGAGTGAGTACATGTATGAGTGACTGTATAGGACTGTTGGTGAATGAGTGGATGTGTATGTGGATCTTAGAATTACTGAAGAGGTTGTTGTAACTGGTATTGGTATGTCCATTGTTTTGAAAATTTTAGTCTCTATTTTTGAATGTGTGTATCAAAGGTTATATTAGGGTGAGAGGAGGTCTGCCACTCTATCACAAGGATGATGTCATCAGTGATGTCATCAGTGATGTCATTTGAGATGTCATCAGTGATGTCATGAGTGATGTCACTGACCATGTCATGAGTGATGTAATATGTGACGTCATCAGCAGTGCATTGCGGGCGCGCGAGTTATAGTTAGCTGAACTAACTATAACGGGGGAATTTCAATGGTTTTGTACAAGTGAAAAGTCCAGCTAACTATAACACCCCTGAAACCTATGGTTTTTTCAGTGAATTTCTGAGGTTTTTTAAATGCTAATTCCTAACTATAACGTGCCTGAAACCTATGGTTTTTTTCTGTGAATATATATATATATATATATTATCTACTGGCAGTCGCCAGTAGATAGTTATAGTTAGGACCCTGTTTCCATAGGAAATCCGCAACATTCTATTTGGAATAACTTTGGCGCCGGTCGACGAATCCTCGCAAAATTTTCAAAACTAATGGGGTGCTACGCTCCGCTCCTACCCTGAAAGTCTCGGGGGGATTCGTCAAGCGGGGGCTGAGAAAAAAGAGGGGTCCCAAAACGCGTTTTCCCCATGCATTTTTCCATAGGACCTTTAGACACAGCTACAGCCCGAAAGGCTGAACAGAGTTACTTGAAATTTGGCAGAGAGGTAGTCTACAGGTCAAGGAAGTGCCTTTTGTAGGTCTTGTGTAAATCTGTTCAGTAGTTCCTGAGAAAATAGCTTTAAATCAATATATATATCTGTGGCAGCTTACCGTGCGCTTTCGGTAAGCTTACCGTACGCGTACGGTGCCGTGCGCGAGCGCGATTCTGATTGGCTGTTAGATCTTAGTAAACATTCGTATCGGTCGAAACCAGGAAGTGTCGGCCGCCATTTTCTCTCTCGCACTCTAAGGGGGGGAGGAAAAACAAAGTTGGATAACACGAAAAGGGGCAGGCTAGACAGGTCCTAACCACCTAGCCTTGGTTAGGGTGTCCCAAAAGGACCCCCAAGGCCAAAAATGTAATTTTTTTTTTTTCGAAAAAACGCCGAATGCGCTTACCGTACGCGTACGGTCAAAAATAAATAAACAAAAAAAACTATCCACCTTTCCCCCCCCCCCCCGTGTGCAAAAGGTGCCCGCAGGGCACCTTTTGTGCCTGGCATATCGAACAATAGAACAATTAATAGTTAACCTTTCACAACGAAGCGCATAATATGTCCTCCGTGTGCGGACGGTGCGCGAAGCGCATCGTGCGTACATGGCCCATCCAGCGTAACATGGGCACGCGGTGCGCGTAGCGCACCGCATGCCCACCGTGCGCGCACGGCACTAACTGCGTAAAGGGGGCGCGCGATGCGCACCGCGTGCTCACTGTGCGCGCACGGTGCGCGAAGCGCACCGTGCGCGCACGGAACGAACTGCGTGAAGTGGGCGCGCACGGCACGAACGGCGTAAAGTAACTTAGCATTTAAAAAAACGTACAAATTCACTGAAAAAACCATAGGTTTCACACACGTTATAGTTAGGAATTAGCATTTAAAAAACCTTGCAAATTCACTGAAAAAACCATAGGTTTCACACAAGTTATAGTTAGCTGGACATTTCACTCGTAAAAAACCATTGAAATTCCCCCGTTATAGTTAGTGCAGGCAACTATAACTCACGCGACCGCAATCCTCTGCTGATGACATATGTGTCTTTATGAAAAAAAAATATTTGCAATATATGTATAGCTAAAATTTTATGGAAAAAGACATGGGCAAATAAGTGTCTAAATACAGTATTAGCATCAGCAGAGGATTGCGGTCGCGTGAGTTATAGTTGCCTGCACTAACTATAACGGGGGAATTTCAATGGTTTTTTACGAGTGAAATGTCCAGCTAACTATAACTTGTGTGAAACCTATGGTTTTTTCAGTGAATATATATATATATTCAACACAAAAACATCTGAGAACAATACTGATCAATATTTTCAATGATCCACAGATGATTAGTCTTCTCTTTCGTTTATTTCATGATGTTTTTATTCTTGTTTCTTTTTTTAGAAGCCAACAGTTCACAGAGGAGAATCACAGAAATTGCCAACATGTGTTTCGCGCCAGCTGCGCTTCTTCAGGGCTGTCATATAAACAAAATTGATACACTTAGAATTAACTAGTCCATCTTGATCTTACATCCTTATTTATACAATTCTAAATCATAATAATGAAACGGGGTATTTTAACCTTCAGTGACATTTTCTTAAATAAAGAACAAAGAAATATACACAATATATACACAGGTAAGTACAAGAACAAAAGGGAAAATAGGAACAGCGGGTCTGTCACAATTTTATTTAGTCTTTTAATCTTAGTTTACTAGCTTATACATCTGAAATCCACACCACTTTTGTAGTGAAATGTAACACAGGAGCAGAGTTTACCTCATCTTCCATTATTGGTATCTCTTCTAAATCGTTAAGAGGAAATCTTCACACTTGATAAAGATACCCTATATTATGGTTCCATTACCTAAAGATAGAGTTGATCCATCATTAATTAATTTGCATATTAAAATCCTAGTTATTTGACTTAGTAGTCTACACTAACATAAAGATTTGTCCAAAAAAAGATAATCTCACCTTATTTATGACTATATTCCGCAAATCTTGTAATAAAATTTAATCTGTTAGGAAGTTCTGCTAACGATCCATGATAAGATCTATAAGTAAAGTTATTGACAATCTAATTAGTATCACTGTCGTCATTAAATAGTATTCAAAAAGGGGAATTGCATTCATAAGTTGTCACAAAATAATTGCTTAATGAAGTTTCATTATGTATCCTAAAGCATTTCTTATAACATGGAATAGAAAAAATGTAATGCGTAGTAGCGTCGATATGAACTGGACTCTTAATACAGACTTCACTCTATGTTCTGAAATTAATGAAGATATAATATATGAAGTCTTCCTCGTTCTAAATTCACTCCAAAGTTAAAATTTATTATCATGCAAGAAAAAGGAGTTTGAAATCTGAATCCGCTAATGTTATTCAAATTCTAACATTCTAGAGCGACTACTGCAGGAAAAATAAATTGTAAAGTAGCGTTAGTATAGACTGCTCACTAAACCATTATAAACACATTTCAATGTTAAAGCTTGTTAACCATGAGTGAAAAGGGAGTTAGAATCTTGTAACCGCTAGTATTGTTAAACCGGCTATGACGCATATCGGGCTTTAAATGTGCCAGAGATCTCCTTACCGCTAGATAGAAGAGCCACTCGGGTTCAGACCATCCGTCGGTTTTCACAGGTAAGGCACTGTTGGAGCCTTAGCCGTTATATACACTCTCCTCCCTCAATTGAAAATTTAAAAAACGGCGGGAGAATGTCAACGTTCACTATTAACTCTGAATCTATTCTTAGCCTAGTAATCATTAATCTATATAGATGGTTCAAATACACCATTAATAATATCTTATAGTGCCCACCCCGGGACACTGCCATTTGCTATGACAGGGCGGGAGCCTGGTGGCTCCTACCCTGTCATAGCAAACTCTGGTTTGGATTTTGGAAGAGAGCGCAGCAAACCTGCTCTCTCTTCTAAAATTCAAACCACATTGCTTTTCCACACGGGGAGCTGCATGTCAGCAGCTCCCCGTGTGTAAAGCAATGCCAGCTCTGCAGGAGGCGGGGACCCGGCTGGGACCGTGTGGGCATTGGGGCTCCCCCCATGGTCCCCAATGAAGTGGCCAGGCCCCAGTGGATGGGGTCCCCGGGGCCAGAAGTGGCCCAGGAGCGGGGCCATGCAACCCCCCTCCCCCTTAATTAAGAAAAGAAAAAAGAAAAAAGAAAAAAAGCAAAGACCGGCCCCGGGAGATGGGGTCCCTGGGACTATAAATGGCCAGAGGAGGGGGCTCCAGGCAGCCCCCTCAAAATATAAAAACAAAATAAAAAACACTGGCCATGCCCTGGGGGATGGGGTCCCCAGGGACAATAAAATAGTAACAGAAGGGGGGCCACACAGCTCCCCTTCTTACATTTTTTTTTTAAAAAGACCAGCATCGCGCCGGAGGCTCCGCCCCCTCCCTGCAGCACTCTGCAAACGCGTCCCCTGGCATGTTGTAAGATGGGGAACTAATTCCCCTTGAATACTGGGGGTCCCTGGGGGTCACCTAGCCTACCAGGAACCTCCAGTATGCACCAGGGAGCTGCGTTACAGACAGGTGTTCAGAGGCCACGCCCCATTTTACACCTCTCTGCAACACAGCTTTGTGGCGCTTACTTGGAGGTACCTGGTGGGCTAGTTGGCCCCCAGGGACCATCATTATTCAAGGGGAATTAATTCCCCAATTTACAAGGGGGCTCCAGGGGGCGCGTTTGCACACTGGTGAAGGGAGGGGGCGGGCCTGAGGTGACATGTGTGCAAACATGCCCTGTGCACGTTTTAAGTTGGGGAATTAATTCCCTTTCAATCCTGAGGGCCCCTGGGGGCCAACTAGCCCACCAGATGCATCCAGTAAGTGCCACTGCGCTGCGTTGCAGAGAGGTGGTCCAGGCCACGCCCCTTTTCACACCTCTCTGCAACGGAGC
This sequence comes from Triturus cristatus, assembly GCF_964204655.1. Taxonomy (NCBI): domain Eukaryota; kingdom Metazoa; phylum Chordata; class Amphibia; order Caudata; family Salamandridae; genus Triturus; species Triturus cristatus. Next base: position 341,999,468 of record NC_140587.1, on the reverse strand, counting down.
TCTGTGGCGCTTACTGGAGGTAACTGGTAGGCTAGTTGGCCCCCAGGGGCCCTCAGGATTGAAGGGGACTTTATCCCCCAACTTAAAAAGCGCCCCGGGCGTGTTTGAATACGTCACCTCTGGCCCGCCCCCTCCCTTCACCACTGTGCAAACGCGCCTCCTGGCGCGTTGTAAGTTGGGGAATTAATTCCCCTTGAATACTGAGGGTCCCTGGGGGCCAACTAGCCCACCAGGTACCTCCAGTGTGCGCCAGGGAGCTGTGTTGCAGAGAGGTGTTCAGAGGCCACACCCCTTTTTACACCTCTTTGCAACGCAGCTCTGTGGCGCTTACTGGAGGTACCTCCTGGGATAGTTGGAGCCCACGGACCCTCAGGATTCAAGAGGACTTCATCTTCCAACTTAAAACGCGCCATGGGGCGTGTTTGCACAGTGGTGAAGGGAGGGAGTGGAGCCTGAGCTGACATGTGTGCAAAAACGTCTTGTGGTGCGTTTAAAGTTGTGGAATTAATTCCCTTTCAATCCTGAGGGCCCCTGGGGGCCAACTAGCCCACCAGATGCACCCAGTAAGTGCCACTGCGCTGCGTTGCAGAGGTGGTCCAGGCCACGCCCCTTTTTACACCTCTCTGCAATGTAGCTCTGTGGCGCCTACTGGAGATAACTGGTAGGCTAGTTGGCCCCCAGGGGCCCTCAGGATTGTTGGGGCTATATCTCTCAACTGAAAACGCACCAAGGGGCACGTTTGCACAGTGGTGAAGGGAGGTGGCGGGGACTGAGGTGCCATGTGTGCAAACATACCCTGTAGCACGTTTAAAGTTGGGGAATTAATTCTGTTTCAATCCTGAGGGACCCTGGGGGCCAACTAGCCCACCAGGTGTTTCCAGTACGCGATACTGCGCTGCGTTGCGGAGAGATGGTCCAGGTCATGCCCTTTTTTACACCGCTCTGCAACGCAGCCCTGTGGCGATTACTGGAGGTACCTGGTGGGCTTGTTGGATCCCAGGGACCCTCAGAATTGAAGGGGACTTTATCCACCAAATTAAAACGCGCCACGGGTCGTGTTTGCACACGTCACCTCAGGCCCCCCCCTTCACCACTGTGCAAACATGCCCGGTAGCACGTTTTAAGAGGTAGTTTTAATCCCCTGCCCTAACATGTACTAGGGACTTACAGGGGAGGTCATGCTAATCACAGGGTTACCCCAACGCATAGTGTTCCCTAGTGTATGTAGGTGTTTTCACTGTATTCTAATTGTCTTTTAGCATAGCACTGGTTCTAGGTTCGGTTAGTCAGAGTCAGTTACCACCAGTACCCGTCTGAAAAAGTTGTAGGCACAGGATGATTTTGCAACAAGGCCTCTTTCTGCTCATCTGTTAGGTATTTATGCACATGTTTTGATTCTTCCTGCACTTTTCTTCATCTTTGTGGACTTCTGTTGCCTCTTTCTGCATTTCTTTTGCTTCTTTCTGTCCATTTTTTCTTCTTTCTTCAGATGTCCAACCTCTGTAGGCATAGTTAGAAACTAGCATTTAAAAAACATTAGAAATTCACTGAAAAAACCATAGGTTTTAGAGAAAGTTATAGTTAGCAGGACATTTCACTCGTACAAAACCAGTGAAATTCCCCCGTTATAGTTAGCTCAGCTAACTATAACTCGGGCCCCTGCAATGCACTAATGATGACATCACATATTACATCCCTCATGACATGGTCAGTGACATCACTGATGACATCACTGATGACATCTCAAATGACATCACTGATGACATCACCAATGGCATCATCCATGTGATAAATTGATGCTTCTCACACCCTAATATAACATTTGATACTCCCACTCTAAATTACAGACTGCCATTCTCAAAACCATAGAAATGCCAACACCAATAACTACATACCCACTCACTGATTCTGAGGTTTACACACACACATCCACTCACTCATCTGTACTGTCACTCATACTTATGGTCACTCAGTACAGGACTAACATATGCACTCATACACCTATATAGACACTCGCACACCACCACTCATCCATAGAGGTACTCAGATACCTAGTCAGTCATGCAAATAATTAATCACACTTCCATTTACTCACCTACACAGTTATACACACACCAGTTCAATTACTCATACAAATACTAGCACATTCTTACGCTCTTATACAATCACTGATAAAAGCACACACTCATCCATACAGCCCCTCTCACAATCACACTCTCACGTATAGCCATTTATATACTCCAACACACATATATACTGCCTTTCACATATGTAGTTACTCAAACATGTACCACTGAGATATACATTCACTCACAAACACATCTATACACGCACTCTTGAAACCATGCACCCAGTGAATCACCCACTCACACATCTATGCACAGAGTCACACACACCCCAACCACACAAACACTCAGGAACCCATACAGATACTCAGAGAACCTATCCGTAACTCATATAGACACTCATGTAGCTATTCACAAACCCATGCAGACTCTTACACAACAACAGACAGACGGTTACAGACATTCACACAGTTTAGTCACTAATCCATGCATTCAGTAAGATACATTTAATCACTCACTTATAGTCAGTCACACACCTAGTAAATCCTCCATTCAGACACTTATACACCCACTCATTCTTCAATATGCCTTTCCCTATATATATTAAACATATTTAAACTTTACAGAAACACACAGTCACTGGATGATGTCATCAGTGATGTCATCAGTGATGTCATTTGCGATGTCATCAGTGATGTCATCAGTGATGTCAGTGACCATGTCATTAGTGATGTAATATGTGACGTTGCTCCAGCGCTGAATACCAGGAATCCCCTCACTACGTCACAAACCACAGATCTTCTTCAACAACCGCATTCATTCATTCATTCATTCATTCACCGGTGGGGCCCATAACACCAATCATTCACTCTACTCTTTAGATCAATGGTCCTCGAGAGGGGAGTTCCTTTCTCTATTCCATGCGCTGGAAAAATGGGAGGTGTTTTAATTAATTAATCTCCTGATGAGTAACAACAAATTCACCTATTCATCCCTACCTCACCAGGTTCTCAATATTCTCTAACCTAGCAGTTCCTCCCATGCTATCGGCCATGGGTCAGCTAGTTGCTGGAATAAGCGACACCTAATTCTTTAAACAATATACATTAATACACTTCCAATAATAACCCAACAAAGTTTAAATGAATTTGAAATGTATATCTAAATAATGCATAAGAAAAGCATTAAGCATTCAATAATTTGGTTCGCATATTTACCTAATCTGGCTAAATGGCGTCCTCTATGTCAAATTCAGATCGTTTGTCTCTATGCCCATAAAGCGATCAATCAGTTCGTAAATCAATTGGGCATCTGCTCAGTCCGTCAGAGTCTCTGGTAAGCAGCTGTCCAGCAGTGTCACCGTCCTCTCCGTCAGCATAACGTCAGGAAATCTAGTAAAGCACGACAAGAGGTTGGAGAGAGTACCTACCCTCTCTAGTCTACTTCTTTTATAGTAAAATCAACAACAAAATGTTACAATACATGTTTTAGAACAAATCCGATTGGTGGAACCAGGATCATTCTTCCTAGTTCTCATGCATTCAATGTTTCATTAGATGTAGTTCTCAATTTATCGGTAAATTTGAAACAGTTTCTAATCCATTCAGAATATGTTCATTCCCACACGGGCTTGTGTCCATGGTGTCATCAATTATAACAGTTCTTAGTTTAAGAAAGTTTATTGTTTGAGGATTGGCATTCCTCCCGGTGGGTCCTTCACAATTGCAGTCTGCCTGGGGTCAGGACGAGGTTATTGTTGCTCATCTTTTAGTGCAGGCGCACTTCACTTAGTGATTTCTGTATCTCGTCTGTCCGTCAAAATAGGGATGGCAGCCATTTTGTGGCCACTCCAGAAATGTCAACTTAAGCAAAGAGACACAAAACGTAATTAATACATGGAAATTACTATTAAAATGTTATTCCCTCACTAAACCCTTTATGTGTGTGTATTTATCTAGCAAAAGCAACACGCATTGCGATTTATACTCACAATTTAAAGCACAATTCACTAATCACATCACAAAAGCAACATATAACATGCAAATTCTAAATATCTGACATTAATATGCGTACGAAAATTAATTTACGTATCAATCAAGCCATGCAAATGCGATTCCCACGTGTATTCTCTAATTAGTGATATTGATTAATCAAACACGGCAAACCTTTAATACTCTTAATATTAATCAATTATTCATTTTAATTAAAACACGACAAAATGGAGGAGGTATACGATTCTTATGGAAAACCTTGCTCCAGCAATCCCCCCTTTGGTGACTTCTTACTCATAGCTCAAAATTCGGTTTCTTCACATTCATCTCTTTTTGCCTTTTTATACATACTGTCCTTCCACTCATCTAAAGCTATCTCTTCAAAATCCTTTTCTGGATCTTTCCTTTTTCTCCTAAGTTTTTCGCTTTTTATTTTATTATTTGTTTTCCTTTTCCTGCAACACATACACCCTAATCTTATCACTAATACTGCAACTATCACACATGTTAATGGAAACATAATTTTACCTATAATAGTACTACCTATTTTAGCTAAGAAATTTTTAATAGCATCTATTTTCTTTCCCATTCTTGTCCATACATCTTCAACCTCCAGTGGTACAAGTTCATCATGCAATTCAGTAATATTTTTAATGTAAATCTTTAGATCTTTACTTTCGCCTGGAATGTAAGTGCACAATGTTGAACTTTCAGCATTCCACAGACTCCACCCTCTTTTGCCAAGAGAATGTCATGGGCAAGTCTATTTTGCATTACCATAGCACGCATGGCAACCATTTCAGTATTAACCAATAAGAATCCATGAGCAGTGCTTGTTGACAAGCGATCCACTACTGTAGATCATTTTCTAATTTCATTTGCATTCAGAGTAATTCCCACTGCCGGTATCAATGCATAAAAGTTGTCACCCACAATTTCTGCCCAAAATTCTCTCTTTCTACGCACTAAATGACTATTTAAACTATTTACACCCTCTTTTCTGTCCATGTGAAAGATTTTCGGAAATACCAGGCCTACATAACATGTGCCATACCAATGGTCTGGCAAACGATAATATGCCCTGTTCCCACAGATAACATATATTCCAGGAAATACTAGATCTCTTCCACCTTTAAATCCCCATCCACCCATGATTCGGTATGTATCATGGCACTCACTATTACCTACAAAAAGATTATCATCTGCAGTTTGATTCCTTCTTATACAAAATATTCCTTTCTGAGGCCTATCTAAAGCTATTGTTGGTGTTGACTCTCCTTTTATCACATGTTTTTCCATTTCTATGTCCCAAGCTGTTTTCTCAACCTTTCCTTCTGATGCCTTTTTGTGCATCTTTTGCCTTCTTTCCTCAACAATATTCAAAAATGTCTTTTCTTCTTTTTGCAAACTGCATGTCAAATTATATTTAAACACAGCTTCTAATGTTAGTTTGCTAGTCTCTAGGAAAAATTCACCTAAAACTTTAGCAGGACTTACCTTATTTAACTTGTTATTAGCAGGCACTAATGCAAAAATGTTATCTACATCTGAAAAATAATACTCCAATTTCCCTAACTCATAAAATAAGCTAGCTATTACACTACATGTTATTCCATAAGTAGCTGGAAGGTGATGATAAGTCACTCCCTCTGCCACAGAAGCAGGTAACTGCATGCAGACGTAGCAGTCCCTTACGTCCATAGTCTTTATTATTCATACAATAATTTTGAAAATACATTATTAGAAAATTTGTTAATAGACCGATCTTTAAGGCAAATGAATGTTTGTTTCTACAGTCGGTACTACCTTCGAAATTTTACCTATGCTAGTTTTGTTTTGACCATGTCCTTCTATTGCATCTATTGTGACTTTAAATGATATTACAAGAGCTAGGATGCTCCACAAAAGCATTAATAATCCTGTACAACAGCAACATGTTTTACACCATCCTTTCATGAATGTACATCTACTTTTACTACCATTTGTGTTAGCCATTATTAAAATAGACTGTGTCTTTTGACTTAGCCTCTTCTACTTTGTAACCAGTTTCTAACCCAGAGCTTCTAAGCTTCTACTTAGTTTCACAAGTTTTCTACTTCTTCTCTTTATTTTTTTGTTTTCCACATCAACAGCTTCTTTTCTTTATTCGGTTTGGCATCTCATCGTCCTTTGCCTCCTTCTCCCAATCACGATACAGAATTTCCTGAATCTCCGCTTCTTCTTCTTCTCCAATGTCGGACAAGAGAACTCTCAGGATTTCTGATTCTTCTTCTTCTTTAACCAATTTCAGTAAAGCCTCCTCTGGATTTCCTTGACTGTCTGCCTCTTGGGGTTCTTCAGGCAGGGCCACGTATGTTCATTCCGGCAACTTATACTTCTGGTTAGGTTTTCTTGTCCTTCCGGACTCTTTGGTTCACTGACCAATTTCACAATCTCATTATAGAAATGCAGTCCTCTGTCTGATTCAAGGGTCACTGGGAACCCGAACCTGGGGATGAATTCTCTATATAGCAGCTTTGCTACTGTCAATCCATCATTTCTCCTTGTTGGGTATGCTTCTACCCACCTGGAGAATAGGCAGACTATGACCAGAACGTACCTCAATCTGTTACATGTTGGCATCTCAATGAAATCTATCTGCATTCTGGTAAACGGCCCTCTTTCTCGGCCTATGGTTCCTAGGCTCACCACTGTCTTTCTCCCAGGATTGTATTGCTGACAAATAAGACATCTCTGACACAGGCTCTCTGATATAATTCTGAATTTGGGATTGTACCAGGTCTGTTTAAACGACCTGATCATAGCATCTCTCCCTATGTGTCCCAGGCCATGATACATCCGTGCCATGGTAGACAACATGCTATCAGGCATGACTGGTCTTCCATCTTGATAGACCCACACATGATCCTTTTCCCTTGGTGCACATCCTGCTTTTACCCACTGCCTTGTTTCCTCATCTCCTACTTCTTCCTGCAATTGTCTCACTTCTTCCCATGTCCCTACAACGTTAGTAAACATAAAGGAATAGGAAGTCATTTCTTTCTACTTTGCCCGATTGACTGAATATTGATTTCTGGCACAGTACTGTGCCATGTCGTTGGCATAACGGTTGCCGACAGTAACATAATCCTCCCCTTGGTTATGGGCAGCACATTTCACCACAGCCTATTGTTTAGGCAGCTGTATCGCCTCAATAAACTTTCCAACCACTTCAGCATTCTTTATAGGAGTTCCACTTGAGGTTAGGAAACCTCTTTGTAGCCACAACTGGCCAAAATCGTGGACAACTCCGAAGCCATACTGGCTGTCAGTTATCACAGTCACTCTCACACCTTTCCCAACTTTGCATGCACGAGTCAGAGCCACTAATTCTGCTACTTGAGCAGATTTTACTCCTTTTAGATAGGATGCTTCCATCACTGCTGAAACTGTGCACACTGCATATGCTGCACTCAACACTCCTTCTTCTGTTCTCAAACATGACCCATCAACAAACATTACGTTATCATTGTCTGCCAAAGGTACAACTTTTATGTCTGGTCTCGGTTTCGTACAATACTCAAGCACATCCAAACAATCATGATCTGCTTCATCTCTCACTTCTACATTCTCACCATCTGGTAAGAACTTTGCTGGATTCACATTCACACATCTTGCAAGGCTCACATTCGTTGCACCTAATATGACTTTCTCATACTTAGTCAGCCGACTATGTGTCATATACTGAGTACGACTCCTTGTTAAAAGAATCGCCACATCATGAGGTACAAACACTTTCAAAGGATATCCCATCACGATTCCTTCACTCTGCTCCAAACTTCGACATGTTGCAGCTACTGCTTTCAGACAACCAGGTAAGCCTACGGCTACTGGATCAAGCATTGATGAATAATATGCAATTGGTCTCCTCAATCTTCCATGCTTCTGGATTAACACAGAAAGTGCACATCCATTTCTTTCACTGCAATACAACTCAAATTCTTTTTCATAATCAGGCATACCCAATGCTGGGGCTTCACACAATCCATCTTTCAATCGTTTGAATGCTGCTAATTCTTCTTTGTTCAATTCAAGGGGATCTTTTACATCACTCCTTGCTAGCCGTACCAGAGGTTTTGCAATCAGCGAAAAGTTGCTGATCCACTGGCAGCAGTAACCTACCATTCCCAGAAACATTCTCACTTCTCTTTGAGCCATGGGGGCTCTCATTCCTTTTATGATTCTGATTCTGTCTATTGTTATTTTCCTCAATCCCTTTTCAATGTTATGTCCTAAATACTGTACTTCCTTCTAACAATACTGCAGTTTAGCTGGAGACACTTTTAGTCCTCCATCTGCCAGGTGATTTAGTAAAGCTATAGTGTCCACTTCACAAGCTTCACGAGTTTTCGACGCCACAAGGAGGTCGTCGATGTACTGCACTAATACTGAATTCTCGGGCATTTGCAGACTTTCCAATGACTTTTTTAACAATTGATTAAATATTGAGGGGCTTTCTGTATACCCCTGTGGGATTCGGCACCATGCCAAAATACGGTCTCCAAACCGAAATGCAAAAATCTGCTGACTGTCGTGATGCAATGGGATGGAAAAGAACGCATGGCATAAATCAATTACTGTATACCATTCTGCATCATGGGGAATCTGATACAAAATCACTGATGGATTTGGTACAATGGGACAGCATGGTACAACGATTTTGTTTACCTTTCTCAGGTCTTGCACTATTCTGAATTTCCCATTTGACTTTTTCAGGCCCATTATGGGTGAGTTACATGGACTGCTCATTATCTCTCTCAGAATTCCTTGCTTGATCATTTTCTCAATTATTGGAGTTACTCCTTCAATTATCTCAGGTGTCAATCTATACTGAGGAATGTTCGGATAACTTACTCCATCTTTCACAGTAATTTTTACTGGGTCTACGTTTCTCATTAGCCCTACATCTTCTCCGGTGAAATCCCAAACCTCTGCTTTTACAGACAGTTTCAATTCTTTAGGCAGTATATCTGGATTAAATACTTCATATGTTCCAATATTCTCACATTCTCTGTTATCTATGGTCATTTTATACAATACAGCCTCATCTGGTGTTTCAAAAGCTATTCCATCTGGAGTACAAAATATAGTGCAATTCATCTTGCACAACAGGTCCCTACCTAGCAAGTTCACAGGACTAGTGTCACACACTACAAATCGGTGCATTTCAGAAACTTTTCCTATACTAACCTTTACGGGTTCTGTAAGGTATGTCTTTAACTGTTGGTTAGATACACCAACTACTTGGATTGTTTCATCCGAAAGAGGAAGATTCTTAACATTAGCTGATCTAACTGTAGATCGAGTAGCCCCAGTGTCCACTAGGAAAATAATGTTATCATTATTAATCTTCCCATCTACAAATGGTCCTGTCTGGTCTACTTCTAGAGTTGCGCCAAGTATGCACTCTTCTTCCTCCCTTCGGCACCGTCAATAATCCATTTCTGAATCACTCTCATCATGTTGCAGCCAATACTGCGAAACAGTGCGAGCGCGTGATGGTTTATTTACCTGTTCTTCATTGTAGAATCCCGATTCCTTACTATACTTCTGTGTGTTTCTGCTCTGTGGAAAAGGCGGCTTTGGCACCTGATTCTGGGAGGTAACCACCTGCTGCTGTTGCTGCAGTTGACCACCTATCTCTTTCTGCACCTGTGGATTCAACGATCGATTTTCATTATTAATATTTGGAGGGTTCTTACACTCGGATTTCCAATGCCCCAACTCACCGCAATTGTGACATGGGAATTTCTTTTTGGCTTCTTCTATATCACCTTTCCCTGTACCAAATCTTGGTCTTATTCCTGGATTGTTTGCTTGTTCTACCAACTGAGCTTCCTGTCGTTCCGCTACCTTTACCTGTGCCCACATTGCCTTTTCTTTCAGTTTTCGCTGTTTTGCCTCAATCTCATCGCTGAAATATTTTGCATGTCTCAAAACTTCATCTATTTTCTTATTTTGCCAATCAACTGTATGCTGCTTTATCATATCACCAATTTCTGGGCGTAAACCATATACAAACCTGTATACGAAAAGACTCAAATCCTTATCACTCAGGTTCTCATCTCCACTGAACTGTTTAAAAGCCTGAATTAGCCTCTCATAATATGCATGTACTGACTCCTTGCTTTCCTGTTGGGTTCTGTCAATTTTTACCCAATTAGTCTCTTTCGGGGGTACCTTATTTTTCAAAAATGCCATAACCTGCTCATATTTCTTCATTACTTCAGGGTCGGGAGCTCCCGTCTTTGGATCCCTTGGATACTCCTGAGTGGGCCAATTTATCATCAGCTTGCACTCTGTCCACAAATCTGCAGGTACTATTATGTCGAATAGACTATTCAAATCTATCCATAATACCTTTGCCAATTTCACAAATCTGTCTACCTGCCGGTACCACTCAACGGGCTTTTCGCGTAGTCGAGGGAAATCATTTGTGAAAGACAAAATGTCCTGTCTTGTCCATGGAACATGTACATACCCTCCTCCTGGAATCTCTCTCATAGGGTATTCTGTTGTTACCTTTTCTTTTTCTCTAACGGGAAATGCTGAAACTGTCTTTTCCGTGACATTATCACGTCTTCTACACTACTTACTTCTCCATCTGTCCACATCTCCCCACTTTCTCAATAAACCGATTATGTCCTTTATTTGACCTATCCTTCCTGTAGTATTCATGTTCTCTATATCCTTCTCAGTGAAATCAACTCGATAAGATTTTTGCAGTGCTTTTATTTTGTCAAAATCTATTCCCATTTCGTTTGCAATTTCCTCCAATCTTTCATGCAAATGTTTTGCCCTCCACGTTGCACTCTTGCAGAGAAACAACAATTCTTCATTCTGATAGTTTTTCAATTTTTCAGTAGGGATAGTTCCTACTATTAGTTCTTCTAATGCCATTCGTAATTTGGCCACATCTATCGATTGAGATTCTTGATCCTTTTTCTGTAGCTCTCTGAGCCATTCGCTTAATTCTTCTACAGAAGGCCCTACTGGATTATTTGCATTAATTTGTTCTGGAGACCTCTGCGGTTCCAATAATGGTTCCCCTGTCAATCTACTCTTTCAAGCATAAATCTGATTTACAAATGGATTATTTGAAACATTCGGTTCAAACATATTTATTGCCGGTCCCCACGGATTGTCAATTTGACTCCGTTCAGCGTTTTCAATTGGATTTTGGCTTCTGTATGGTACTGTCAAACAATGTTCAGTGTCTTTTTGCTTCTCAAATATGGGCATTATAGGACCTATCATTACTGGAACTGTTATAGCTTCTAGATTTTTGGTCAATTCTTTTATTTTCTCAGTTAATTCTAGGGTAGTTTTTGCCAGTTCTACTGAATTTTCACCATTCACCCTACTTTCTGTCTGTTTTTCTATCTCTCTTGCAGAGTTATTTTTCCCTAATTCTGGTGACATAGTCTCTGTTTTAATTATTCGTAATGTTTCTCTCATTGGGGCACTTGGTGATAATGCCTCTGGTTCTGGGCGATATGGTGGTGGGTTTTTGAAAAACACCTCATCAAGAACATCATCTTCTGATTCATTCACTTCATACCCACTCAAATCCACATTACGCCTTTTCTCAGTGCGCTTTCTCTCTTCATTCTCTCCTACCATTCTCACAGGATACATTCCCTCAGTCATACTTGCATTCCGCCACCGTTTCATCCTGTCGTCATGTGTCTCATGTCCGTATGATCTACCAAACATGTATCAATAGCCCCTACCACTTCTCTGCTTTTCTCGTTCATGCATTTCGTCTTCCCATTCCGTCAATGCCTCAAACTGTGTCGGTCTAGGTCTTGGTTCTAAGTCCATCATTTTATCTCTGAGATTCCAAATTAAAGAAACCATGTTCTGGAAACGCCAGGACTCCATCGTCCTTGGTGTATTTTACCCAATTATCCGACCAAATACAAGTATGATACCCATATTTCGCAATCATTGTAGCTGCAGGTGTTTTCGGTGGAGGAAGTAACTGTCCTTCCCTAGTCTCAACTACTTTATCTTTCTTAAACCACCTTTTAATTTTCTCAAACCACGATTTCTTCTTTTCTGGTGGTTGGTAATACATTTTCTCGATTTTCGTGTACCGTTTAGGCTCCTTACAATGGTACCGCTATTCTGTCCACTCACAGCGCGACTCTTGCTAACGCACCAATCAGGAGCATTTACGCCACTATCACAATTCTCCAATCTCAGCGCGACTCACACTAACGCACCAATCAGGGAGCGTTTATGTCACTCTGTATTCCTCCACTCCTAGTGCGGCTTTACACTAACGCACCAATCCAGAGCGTTTTACGCCTCCAACCTACTGTCCAATCCCAGCGCGGTCGTTCTGACGTCAGCAGCCACTGCGGCAGCTCTGCTCTGCTCTTGTCTACCCCTCCTTTACAAGACCGCTCTGTGAACTCTTACTGTAACTTTTTCAATTCTGTTAGTTACAACACTAAAACATCTCCATTGTCTGCTCCACTAACCAAAGAATAGCAAAAACCTTTCTCACAAGAATTCCATCTTTCCCGAGAGCAGAGCTTACCTCTGCCCTACTACGGAATTGTTACTTCCGTTGATAAAGTAGCACATCGCTCTACTTCACCCTTCTAGCAAGCATTAGCTAATTGTTTCTCTGGTATTTTAGAAATAACCTAGAGTTTCGCAATCAACCCGAATGCCTTTACATTCACACTCGTCCATACCAGAAAATGTAGTACATACGCACAGAATCCTGTCTTTCCCGAGAACAGCAATCAGTCTGTCCTACTACAGAATTATGACACTCGTTAACAAAGCAGCGCTTCCCTCTACTTTGTCCTTCTAACAAGCTCAGAGAACATCTGCTACCTTTTCAGTGATAAGCGTTATCGGTTTGCCAATTGGTTTCCTGGTACTTAAAGACCAAAATTTCACAGGTAACCTTCGCTATCATACACACTTCTCTCACACAGAAATTGTCTCTAATGGCAACACACGACGATGTCGCCGAATCGAACCCAGACAATGCGCCGTGCAACTTCACTTGTCACACGTTTCCCCTGTGTACCTACAGGGCTACAACAATTCCGTCTTTCCCGAGAGCAGCGCTTACCTCTGCTCTACTACGGAACTGTTACAAACTTCCGACTTCCTACATCCCAGAAGCCGTGACAACAACATACAACTCAACACAACTCAACATAAAGTGTTAGTACATAAACCAATACCAATCAACAATCAATAAGCTATTTACAAGCATTCGTCCCTAAACCCAAAACAATAGCTAACCATCATTCTGCTACCAGTAAAACTGCTCCAGCACTGAATACCAAGAATCCCCTCACTACGTCACAAACCACAGATCTTCTTCAACAACTGCATTCATTCATCATTCATTCACCAGTGGGGCCCATAACACCAATCATTCACTCTACTCTTTAGATCAATGGTCCTCGAGAGGGGAATTCCTTTCTCTATTCCATGCGCAGGAAAAATGGGAGGTGTTTTAATTAATTAATCTCCTGATGAGTAACAACAAATTCACCTATTCATCCCTACCTCACCAGGGTCTCAATATTCTCTAACCTAGCAGTTCCTCCCATGCTATCGGCCATGGGTCAGCTAGTTGCTGGGATAAGCAACACCTAATTCTTTAAACAGTATACATTAATACACTTCCAATAATAACCCAACAAAGTTTAAATGAATTTGAAATGTTTATCTAAATAATGCATAAGAAAAGCATTAAGCATTCAATAATTTGGTTCGCATATTTACCTAATCTGGCTAAATGGCGTCCTCTATGTCAAATTCAGATCTTTTGTCTCTATGCCCATAAAGCGATCAATCAGTTCGTAAATCAATTGGGCATCTGCTCAGTCCGTCAGAGTCTCTGGTAAGCAGCTGTCCAGCAGTGTCACCGTCCTCTCCGTCAGCATAACGTCAGGAAATCTAGTAAAGCACGACAAGAGGTTGGAGAGAGTACCTACCCTCTCTAGTCTACTTCTTTTATAGTAAAATCAACAACAAAATGTTACAATACATGTTTTAGAACAAATCCGATTGGTGGAACCAGGATCATTCTTCCTAGTTCTCATGCATTCAATGTTTCATTAGATGTAGTTCTCAATTTATTGGTAAAATTGAAACAGTTTCTAATCCATTCAGACTATGTTCATTCCCACACGGGTTTGTGTCCATGGTGTCATCAATTATAACAGTTCTCAGTTTAAGAAAGTTCATTGTTTGAGGATTGGCATTCCTCCCGGTGCGTCCTTCACAATTGCAGTCTGCCTGGGGTCAGGACGAGGTTATTGTTGCTCATCTTTTAGAGCAGGCGCACTACACTTAGTGATTTCTGTATCTCGTCTGTCTGTCAAAATAGGGATGCCAGCAATTTTGTGGCCACTCCAGAAAGGTCACCTTAAGCAAAGAGACACAAAACGTAATTAATACATGGAAATGACTATTAAAATGTTATTCCCTCACTAAACCCTTTATGTGTGTGTATTTATCTAGCAAAAGCAACACTCATTGCGATTTATACTCACAATTTAAAGCACAATTCACTAATGACATCACAAAAGCAACATATAACATGCAAATTCTAAATATATGACATTAATATGCGTACGAAAATTAATTTACGTATCAATCAAGCCATGCAAATGAGATTCCCACGTGTATTCTCTAATTAGTGATATTGATTAATCAAACACGGCAAACCTTTAATACTATTAATATTAATCAATTATTCATTTTAATTAAAACACGACAAAATGGAGGAGGTATACGATTCTTAGAGAAAACCTCGCTCCAGCAACGTCATCAGCAGTGCATTGCGGGGCCCGAGTTATAGTTAGCTGAACTAACTATAACGGGGGAATTTCCCTGGTTTTGTATGGGTGAAATGTCCTGCTAACTATAACTTTCTCTAAAACCTATGGTTTTTTCAGTGAATTTCTAAAAAAGTTTAAATGCTAATTTCTAACTATAACATGCCTTAAACCTTTGGTTTTTTCAGTGAATATATATATATATATGTATATATATATATATATATATATGTATATATTATCTACTGGCGGTCGCCAGTAGATAGTTATAGTTAGGATCGTGTTTTCATAGGAAATCCGCAACATTCTATTTGGAATAACTTAAGCGCCGATTGACGAATCCTCGTGAAATTTTCAAAATAGGTGGGGCGCTCCGCTCTGCTCCTTCCCTGAAAGTCTCAGGGGGATTCGTCAAGCAGGGGCTGAGAAAAAGGGGGGGGTCCCAAAACGTGTTTTCCCCATGCATTTTTCCATAGGACCTTTAGTCCAAGCTACAACCCGAACGGCTGAACAGAATTACTTGAAATTTGGCAGAGAGGTAGTCCTCAGGTCAGGGATGTGCCTTTTGCAGGTCTGGTGTAAATCTGTTCAGTATTTCCTGAGAAAATAGCATTTAAAAGCATATATATATCTATAAGCGCGCACCGTGCGCGTACGGTAAAACTTACCGTACGCGCACGCTGCCGTGCGCACGCGCGATTCTGATTGGTTGTTAGATCTTAGTAAACATTCGAATCGGTCAAAACCAGGAAGTTTCGGCCGCCATTTTGTCTCTCACAGTCTGAGGGGGTGAAAAACAAAGGTGAAGAACGTGAAAAGGGGGCAGAATGGACAGTTCCTGACCCCCTAGCCTTCGTCAGGGGTTCCCAGAAGGACCCCCAAGGGCCCAAATTTCCTTGAATTTTTTTGCAAAAAATCGCGGAGTACGCGTAGCGTGCGCGTACGGTAGAAACGGAAAAATTCTGCGAACTGCGTAAAGTGGGCGCGTACGGTACGCGAAGCGCACCGTGCGCGTACGGTACGCGCCCAGTGAAAAACCTTAAAAAAAAAAAATAAATACATAACTTAACATTTAAAAAAATGTACTAATTTACTGAAAAAACCATAGGTTTCACACACGTTATAGTTAGGAATTAGCATTTAAAAAACCTTGCAAATTCACTTAAAAAACCATAGGTTTCACACATGTGATAGTTAGCTGGACATTTCACTCGTGAAAAACCATTGAAATCCTCCCGTTATAGTTAGTGCAGGCAACTATAACTCACGCGGCCGCAATCCTCTGCTGATGACGTCAGATATTACATCACTGATGACATATGTGTCTTTCTGAAAAAAAAATATTTGTAATATCTGTATAGCTAAAAATTAATGGAAGAAGACATGGGTAAATAAGTGTCTAAATACAGTGATGTAATATCTGACGTCATCAGCAGAGGATTGCGGTCGCGTGAGTTATAGTTGCCTGCACTAACTATAACGGGGGAATTTCAATGGTTTTTCACGAGTGAAATGTCCAGCTAACTATAACATGTGTGAAACCTATGGTTTTTTAAGTGAATATATATATATATATATATATATATATATATATTCAAGTTCCCAATTGCCCAAGCATAGGATGCACTTGTCCAACAGCAATAATATCAGGCTGCAGCACAAACGCAAACTCAGTGTTCAATCAATAATGCCTGACGCGTTTCAGACTTCCATCGTCCTTGTTCACAGGCAGAGTTCTCGCTAAAAAATGAAGCCAAACCACTGATTAGTAACACCTCTGTATTTATTGCCCCAGTGGGCCTCCTGATAAAGCACTATGCATTCTGGGATCGGTGGTTCAAAAATCGTTTCACAGTTCATAGTTTATACTGCTTACAATTCAAAATATCCAGTGCGATGCCTCTCACATATTTGATATAATCCAGCCATTAGTGGCCTATCACTGAACTGTTGTTTGCGTGCAAATTCAATCTTACGCCATGCTGCTGGTCCGGAAAGAGCCTCGTACTCACAAGGCAGCCGGCCCGCTGTTCAATCAAGTGATGGTGCAACCTCACGGCTGGACTGCCGTGTATAAATTCAAGTTCCCAATTGCCCAAGCATAGGATGCACTAGTCCAACAGCAATAATATCAGGCTGCAGCACAAACGCAAACTCAGTGTTCTATCAATAATGCCTGACGCGTTTCAGACTTCCATCGTCCTTGTTCACAGGCAGAGTTCTCGCTAAAAAATGAAGCCAAACCACTGATTAGTAACACCTCTGTATTTATTGCCCCAGTGGGCCTCCTGATAAAGCACTATGCATTCTAGGATCGGAGGTTCAAAAATCGTTTCACAGTTCATAGTAAATACTGCTTACAATTCAAAATATCCAGTGCAATGCCTCTCACATATTTGAAATAATCCAGCCATTAGTGGGCTAACACTAAACTGTTGTTTGCGTGCAAATTCAATCTTACGCCATGCTGCTGGTCCGGAAAGAGCCTCGTACTCACAAGGCAGCCGGCCCGCTGTTCAATCAAGCGATGGTGCAACCTCACGGCTGGACTGCCGTGTATAAATTCAAGTTCCCAATTTCCCAAGCATAGGATGCACTAGTCCAACAGCAATAATATCAGGCTGCAGCACAAACGCAAACTCAGTGTTCAATCAATAATGCCTGACGCGTTTCAGACTTCCATCGTCCTTGTTCACAGGCAGAGTTCTCGCTAAAAAATGAAGCCAAACCACTGATTAGTAACACCTCTGTATTTATTGCCCCAGTGGGCCTGATATTATTGCTGTTGGACGAGTGCATCCTATGCTTGGGCAATTGTGAACTTGGATTTATACACGGCAGTCCAGCCGTGAGGTTGCACCATCGCTTGATTGAACAGCGGGCCGGCTGCCTTGTGAGTACGAGGCTCTTTCCAGACCAGCAGCATGGCGTAAGATTGAATTTGCACGCAAACAACAGTTCAGTGTTAGCCCACTAATGGCTGGATTATTTCCAATATGTGAGAGGCATCGCACTGGATATTTTGATTTGTAAGCAGTATTTACTATGAACTGTGAAACGATTTTTGAACCACCGATCCCAGAATGCATAGTGCTTTATCAGGAGGCCCTCTGGGGCAATAAATACAGAGGTGTTACTAATCAGTGGTTTGGCTTCATTTTTTAGCCAGAACTCTGCCTGTGAACAAGGACGATGGAAGTCTGAAACGCGTCAGGCATTATTGATTGAACACTGAGTTTGCATTTGTGCTGCAGCCTGATATTATTGCTGTTGGACGAGTGCATCCTATGCTTGGGTAATTGGGAACTTGAATTTATACACGGCAGTCCAGCCGTGAGGTTGCACCATCGCTTGATTGAACTGTGGGCCTGCTGCCTTGTGAGTACGAGGCTCTTTCCGGACCAGCAGCATGGCGTAAGATTGAATTTGCACGCAAACAACAGTTCAGTGTTAGCCCACTAATGGCTGGATTATTTCAAATATGTGAGAGGCATCTCACTGGATATTTTGAATTGTAAGCAGTATTTACTATGAACTGTGAAACGATTTTTGAACCACCGATTTCAGAATGCATAGTGCTTTATCAGGAGGCCCACTGGGGCAATAAATACAGAGGTGTTACTAATCAGTGGTTTGGCTTCATTTTTTAGCGAGAACTCTGCCTGTGAACAAGGACGATGGAAGTCTGAAACGCGTCAGGCATTATTGATTGAACACTGAGTTTGCGTTTGTGCTGCAGCCTGATATTATTGCTGTTGGACGAGTGCATCCTATGCTTGGGCAATTGGGAACTTGAATTTATACACAGCAGTCCAGCTGTGAGGTTGCACCATCACTTGATTGAACAGCGGGCCGGTTGCCTTGTGAGTACGAGGCTCTTTCCGGTCCAGCAGCATGGCGTAAGATTGAATTTGCACGCAAACAACAGTTCAGTGTTAGCCCACTAATGGCTGGATTATTTCAAATATGTGAGAGGCATCGCACTGGATATTTTGAATTGTAAGCAGTATTTACTATGAACTGTGAAACGATTTTTGAACCACCGATCCCAGAATGCATTGTGCTTTATCAGGAGGCCCACTGGGGCAATAAATACAGAGGTGTTACTAATCAGTGGTTTGGCTTCATTTTTTAGCGAGAACTCTGCCTGTGAACAAGGACGATGGAAGTCTGAAACGCATCAGGCATTATTGATTGAACACTGAGTTTGCGGTTGTGCTGCAGCCTGATATTATTGCTGTTGGACGAGTGCATCCTATGCTTGGGTAATTGGGAACTTGAATTTATACACGGCAGTCCAGCCGTGAGGTTGCACCATCGCTTTATTGAACTGTGGGCCGGCTGCCTTGTGAGTACGAGGCTCTTTCCGGACCAGCAGCATGGCGTAAGATTGTATTTGCACGCAAACAACAGTTCAGTGTTAGCCCACTAATGGCTGGATTATTTCAAATATGTGAGAGGCATCTCACTGGATATTTTGAATTGTAAGCAGTATTTACTATGAACTGTGAAACGATTTTTGAACCACCGATTTCAGAATGCATAGTGCTTTATCAGGAGGCCCACTGGGGCAATAAATACAGAGGTGTTACTAATCAGTGGTTTGGCTTCATTTTTTAGCGAGAACTCTGCCTGTGAACAAGGACGATGGAAGTCTGAAACGCGTCAGGCATTATTGATTGAACACTGAGTTTGCGTTTGTGCTGCAGCCTGATATTATTGCTGTTGGACGAGTGCATCCTATGCTTGGGCAATTGGGAACTTGAATTTATACACGGCAGTCCAGCCGTGAGGTTGCACCATCACTTGATTGAACAGCGGGCCGGTTGCCTTGTGAGTACGAGGCTCTTTCCGGTCCAGCAGCATGGCGTAAGATTGAATTTGCACGCAAACAACAGTTCAGTGTTAGCCCACTAATGGCTGGATTATTTCAAATATGTGAGAGGCATCGCACTGGATATTTTGAATTGTAAGCAGTATTTACTATGAACTGTGAAACGATTTTTGAACCACCGATCCCAGAATGCATTGTGCTTTATCAGGAGGCCCACTGGGGCAATAAATACAGAGGTGTTACTAATCAGTGGT
Organism: Triturus cristatus; assembly: GCF_964204655.1. Lineage (NCBI taxonomy): Eukaryota > Metazoa > Chordata > Amphibia > Caudata > Salamandridae > Triturus > Triturus cristatus. The sequence goes on along the minus strand of NC_140587.1, from coordinate 341,979,464 downwards.
TTGGCTTCATTTTTTAGCGAGAACTCTGCCTGTGAACAAGGACGATGGAAGTCTGAAACGCATCAGGCATTATTGATTGAACACTGAGTTTGCGTTTGTGCTGCAGCCTGATATTATTGCTGTTGGACGAGTGCATCCTATGCTTGGGTAATTGGGAACTTGAATTTATACACGGCAGTCCAGCCGTGAGGTTGCACCATCGCTTTATTGAACTGTGGGCCGGCTGCCTTGTGAGTACGAGGCTCTTTCCGGACCAGCAGCATGGCGTAAGATTGAATTTGCACGCAAACAACAGTTCAGTGTTAGCCCACTAATGGCTGTATTATTTCAAATATGTGAGAGGCATCTCACTGGATATTTTGAATTGTAAGCAGTATTTACTATGAACTGTGAAACGATTTTTGAACCACCGATCCCAGAATGCATAGTGCTTCATCAGGAGGCCCACTGGGGCAATAAATACAGAGGTGTTACTAATCAGTGGTTTGGCTTAATTTTTTAGCGAGACCTCTGCCTGTGAACAAGGACGATGGAAGTCTGAAACGCGTCAGGCATTATTGATTGAACACTGAGTTTGCGTTTGTGCTGCAGCCTGATATTATTTCTGTTGGACGAGTGCATCCTATGCTTGGGATATTGGGAACTTGAATTTATACACGGCAGTCCAGCCGTGAGGTTGCACCATCGCTTGATTGAACAGCGGGCCGGCTGCCTTGTGAGTACGAGGCTCTTTCCGGACCAGCATCATGGCGTAAGATTGAATTTGCACGCAAACAACAGTTTAGTGTTAGCCCACTAATGGCTGGATTATTTGAAATATGTGAGAGGCATCGCACTGGATATTTTGAATTGTAAGCAGTATTTACTATGAACTGTGAAACGATTTTTGAACCACCGATCCCAGAATGCATAGTTCTATATCAGGAGGCCCACTTGGGCAATAAATACAGAGGTGTTACTAATCAGTGGTTTGGCTTCATTTTTTAGTGAGAACTCTGCCTGTGAACAAGGACGATGGAAGTCTGAAACGCGTCAGGCATTATTGATTGAACACTGAGTTTGCGTTTGTGCTGCAGCCTGATATTATTGCTGTTGGACGAGTGCATCCTATGCTTGGGCAATTGGGAACTTGAATTTATACACGGCAGTCCAGCCGTGAGGTTGCACCATCGCTTGATTGAACAGCGGGCTGGCTGCCTTGTGAGTACGAGGCTCTTTCCGGACCAGCAGCATGGCGTAAGATTGAATTTGCACGCAAACAACAGTTCAGTGTTAGCCCACTAATGGCTGGATTATTTCAAATATGTGAGAGGCATCGCACTGGATATTTTGAATTGTAAGCAGTATTTACTATGAACTGTGAAACGATTTTTGAACCACCGATCCCAGAATGCATAGTGCTATATCAGGAGGCCCACTGGGGCAATAAATACAGAGGTGTTACTAATCAGTGGTTTGGCTTCATTTTTTAGCGAGAACTCTGCCTGTGAACAAGGACGATGGAAGTCTGAAACGCGTCAGGCATTATTAATTGAACACTGAGTTTGCGTTTGTGCTGCAGCCTGATATTATTGCTGTTGAACGAGTGCATCCTATGCTTGGGCAATTGGGAACTTGAATTTATACACGGCAGTCCAGCCGTGAGGTTGCACCATCGCTTGATTGAACAGCGGGCCGGCTGCCTTGTGAGTACGAGGCTCTTTCCGGACCAGCAGCATGGCGTAAGATTGAATTTGCACACAAACAACCGTTCAGTGTTAGCCCACTAATAGCTGGATTATTTCAAATATGTGAGAGGCATCGCACTGGATATTTTGAATTGTAAGCAGTATTTACTATGAAGTGTGAAACAATTTTTGAACCACCGATCCCAGAATGCATAGTGCTTTATCAGAAGGCCCACTGGGGCAATAAATACAGAGGTGTTACTAATCAGTGGTTTGGCTTCATTTTTTAGCGAGAACTCTGCCTGTGAACAAGGACGATGGAAGTCTGAAACGCGTCAGGCATTATTGATTGAACACTGAGTTTGGGTTTGTGCTGCAGCCTGATATTATTGCTGTTGGACGAGTGCATCCTATGCTTGGGCAATTGGGAACTTGAATTTAGACACGGCAGTCCAGCCGTGAGGTTGCACCATCGCTTGATTGAACAGCGGGCCGGCTGCCTTGTGAGTACGAGGCTCTTTCCGGACCAGCAGCATGGCGTAAGATTGAATTTGCACGCAAACATTAGTTCAGTGTTAGCCCACTAATGGCTGGATTATTTCAAATATGTGAGAGGCATCGCACTGGATATTTTGAATTGTAAGCAGTATTTACTATGAACTGTGAAGCGATTTTTAAACCACCGATCCCAGAATACATAGTGCTTTATCAGGAGGCCCATTGGGGCAATAAATACAGAGGTGTTACTAATCAGTGGTTTGGCTTCATTTTTTAGCGAGAACTCTGCCTGTGAACAAGGACGATGGAAGTCTGAAACGCGTCAGGCAATATTGATTGAACACTGAGCTTGCGTTTGTGCTGCAGCCTGATATTATTGCTGTTGGACGAGTGCATCCTATGCTTGGGCAATTGGGAACTTGGATTTATACACGGCAGTCCAGCCGTGAGGTTGCACCATCGCTTGATTGAACAGCGGGCCGGCTGCCTTGTGAGTACGAGGCTCTTTCCGGACCAGCAGCATAGTGTAAGATTGAATTTGCACGCAAACAACAGTTCAGTGTTAGCCCACTAATGGCTGGATTATTTTAAATATGTGAGAGGCATCGCACTGGATATTTTGAATTGTAAGCAGTATTTACTATGAACTGTGAAACGATTTTTGAACCACCGATCCCAGAATGCATTGTGCTTTATCAGGAGGCCCACTGGGGCAATAAATACAGAGGTGTTACTAATCAGTGGTTTGGCTTCATTTTTTAGCGAGAACTCTGCCTGTGAACAAGGACGATGGAAGTCTGAAACGCATCAGGCATTATTGATTGAACACTGAGTTTGCGTTTGTGCTGCAGCCTGATATTATTGCTGTTGGACGAGTGCATCCTATGCTTGGGTAATTGGGAACTTGAATTTATACACGGCAGTCCAGCCGTGAGGTTGTACCATCGCTTGATTGAACTGTGGGCCGGCTGCCTTGTGAGTACGAGGCTCTTTCCGGACCAGCAGCATGGCGTAAGATTGAATTTGTACGCAAACAACAGTTCATTGTTAGCCCACTAATGGCTGGATTATTTCAAATATGTGAGAGGCATCTCACTGGATATTTTGAATTGTAAGCAGTATTTACTATGAACTGTGAAACGATTTTTGAACCACCGATCCCAGAATGCATCGTGCTTTATCAGGAGGCCCACTGGGGCAATAAATACAGAGGTGTTACTAATCAGTCGTTTGGCTTCATTTTTTAGCGAGATCTCTGCCTGTGAACAAGGACGATGGAAGTCTGAAACGCGTCAGGCATTATTGATTGAACACTGAGTTTGCGTTTGTGCTGCAACCTGATATTATTGCTGTTGGACGAGTGCATCCTATGCTTGGGCAATTGGGAACTTTAATTTATACACAGCAGTCCAGCCGTGAGGTTGCACCATCGCTTGATTGAACAGCGGGCCGGCTGCCTTGTGAGTACGAGGCTCTTTCCGGACCAGCAGCATGGCGTAAGATTGAATTTGCACACAAACAACAGTTCAGTGTTAGCCCACTAATGGCTGGATTATTTCAAATATGTGAGAGGCATCACACTGGATATTTTGAATTGTAAGCAGTATTTACTATGAACTGTAAAACAATTTTTGAACCACCGATCCCAGAATGCATAGTGCTATATCAGGAGGCCCACTGGGGCAATAAATACAGAGGTGTTACTAATCAGTGGTTTGGCTTCATTTTTTAGTGAGAACTCTGCCTGTGAACAAGGACGATGGAAGTCTGAAACGCGTCAGGCATTATTGATTGAACACTGAGTTTGCGTTTGTGCTGCAGCCTGATATTATTGCTGTTGGACGAGTGCATCCTATGCTTGGGCAATTGGGAACTTGAATTTATACACGGCAGTCCAGCCGTGAGGTTGCACCATCGCTTGATTGAACAGCGGGCTGGCTGCCTTGTGAGTACGAGGCTCTTTCCGGACCAGCAGCATGGCGTAAGATTGAATTTGCACGCAAACAACAGTTCAGTGTTAGCCCACTAATGGCTGGATTATTTCAAATATGTGAGAGGCATCGCACTGGATATTTTGAATTGTAAGCAGTATTTACTATGAACTGTGAAACGATTTTTGAACCACCGATCCCAGAATGCATAGTGCTATATCAGGAGGCCCACTGGGGCAATAAATACAGAGGTGTTACTAATCAGTGGTTTGGCTTCATTTTTTAGTGAGAACTCTGCCTGTGAACAAGGACGATGGAAGTCTGAAACGCGTCAGGCATTATTAATTGAACACTGAGTTTGCGTTTGTGCTGCAGCCTGATATTATTGCTGTTGAACGAGTGCATCCTATGCTTGGGCAATTGGGAACTTTAATTTATACACGGCAGTCCAGCCGTGAGGTTGCACCATCGCTTGATTGAACAGCGGGCTGGCTGCCTTGTGAGTACGAGGCTCTTTCCGGACCAGCAGCATGGCGTAAGATTGAATTTGCACGCAAACAACAGTTCAGTGTTAGCCCACTAATGGCTGGATTATTTCAAATATGTGAGAGGCATCGCACTGGATATTTTGAATTGTAAGCAGTATTTACTATGAACTGTGAAACGATTTTTGAACCACCGATCCCAGAATGCATAGTGCTTTATCAGGAGGCCCACTGGGGCAATAAATACAGAGGTGTTACTAATCAGTGGTTTAGCTTCATTTTTTAGCGAGAACTCTGCCTGTGAACAAGGACGATGGAAGTCTGAAACGCGTCAGGCATTATTGATTGAACACTGAGTTTGCGTTTGTGCTGCAGCCAGATATTATTGCTGTTGGACGAGTGCATCCTATGCTTGGGCAATTGGGAACTTGAATTTATACACGGCAGTCCAGCCATGAGGTTGCACCATCGCTTGATTTTAACAGCGGGCCGGCTGCCTTGTGAGTACGAGGCTCTTTCCGGACCAGCAGCATGGCGTAAGATTGAATTTGCACGCAAACAAAAGTTCAGTGTTAGCCCACTAATGGCTGGATTATTTCAAATATGTGACAGGCATCGCACTGGATATTTTGAATTGTAAGCAGTATTTACTATGAACTGTGAAACGATTTTTGAACCACCGATCCCAGAATGCATAGTGCTCTATCAGGAGGCCCACTGGGGCAATAAATACAGAGGTGTTACTAATCAGTGGTTTGGCTTCATTTTTTAGCGAGAACTCTGCCTGTGAACAAGGACGATGGAAGTCTGAAACGCGATAGGCATTATTGATTGAACACTGAGTTTGCGTTTGTGCTGCAGCCTGATATTATTGCTGTTGGACGCGTGCATCCTATGCTTGGGCAATTGGGATCTTGAATTCATACACGGCAGTCCAGCCGTGAGGTTGCACCATCGCTTGATTGAACTGTGGGCCGGCTGCCTTGTGAGTACGAGGCTCTTTCTGGACCAGCAGCATGGCGTAAGATTGAATTTGCACGCAAACAACAGTTCAGGGTTAGCCCACTAATGGCTGGATTATTTCAAATATGTGAGAGGCATCGCACTGGATATTTTGAATTGTAAGCAGTATTTACTATGAACTGTGAAACGATTTTTGAACCACCGATCCCAGAATGCATAGTGCTTTATCAGGAGGCCCACTGGGGCAATAAATACAGAGGTGTTACTAATCAGTGGTTTGGCTTCATTTTTTAGCGAGAACTCTGCCTGTGAACAAGGACGATGGAAGTCTGAAACGCGTCAGGCATTATTGATTGAACACTGAGTTTGCGTTTGTGCTGCAGCCTGATATTATTGCTGTTGGACGAGTGCATCCTATGCTTGGGCAATTGGGAACTTGAATTTATACACGGCAGTCCAGCCGTGAGGTTGCACCATCGCTTGATTGAACAGCCGGCCGGCTGCCTTGTGAGTACGAGGCTCTTTCCGGACCAGCCGCATGCAGTAAGATTGAATTTGCACGCAAACAACAGTTTAGTGTTAGCCCACTAATGGCTGGATTATTTGAAATATGTGAGAGGCATCGCACTGGATATTTTGAATTGTAAGCAGTATTTAGTATGAACGGTGAAACGATTTTTGAACCACCGATCCCAGAATGCATAGTGTTTTATCAGGAGGCCCACTGGGGCAATAAATACAGAGGTGTTACTAATCAGTGGTTTAGCTTCATTTTTTAGCGAGAACTCTGCCTGTGAACAAGGACGATGGAAGTCTGAAACGCGTCAGGCATTATTGATTGAACACTGAGTTTGCGTTTGTGCTGCAACCTGATATTATTGCTGTTGGACGAGTGCATCCTATGCTTGGGCAATTGGGAACTTGAATTTATACACGGCAGTCCAGCCGTGAGGTTGCACCATCGCTTGATTGAACAGCGGGCCGGCTGCCTTGTCAGTACGAGGCTCTTTCCAGACCAGCAGCATGGCGTAAGATTGAATTTGCACACAAACAACAGTTCAGTGTTAGCCCACTAATGGCTGGATTATTTCAAATATGTGAGAGGCATCGCACTGGATATTTTGAATTGTAAGCAGTATTTACTATGAACTGTGAAACAAATTTTGAACCACCGATCCCAGAATGCATACTGCTTTATCAGGAGGCCCACTGGGGCAATAAATACAGAGGTGTTACTAATCAGTGGTTTGGCTTCATTTTTTAGCGAGAACTCTGCCTGTGAACAAGGACGATGGAAGTCTGAAACGCGTCAGGCATTATTGATTGAACACTGAGTTTGCGTTTGTGCTGCAGCCTGATATTATTGCTGTTGGACGAGTGAATCCTATGCTTGGGCAATTGGGAACTTGAATTTAGACACGGCAGTCCAGCCGTGAGGTTGCACCATCGCTTGATTAAACAGCGGGCCGTCTGCCTTGTGAGTACGAGGCTCTTTCCGGACCAGCAGCATGGCGTAAGATTGAATTTGCACGCAAACAACAGTTCAGTGTTAGCCCACTAATGGCTGGATTATTTCAAATATGTGAGAGGCATCGCACTTGATATTTTGAATTGTAAGCAGTATTTACTATGAACTGTGAAACGATTTTTGAACCACCGATCCCAGAATGCATAGTGCTTTATCAGGAGGCCCACTGGGGCAATAAATACAGAGGTGTTACTAATCAGTGGTTTAGCTTCATTTTTTAGCGAGAACTCTGCCTGTGAACAAGGACGATGGAAGTCTGAAACGCGTCAGGCATTATTGATTGAACACTGAGTTTGCGTTTGTGCTGCAGCCTGATATTATTGCTGTTGGACGAGTGCATCCTATGCTTGGGCAATTGGGAACTTGAATTTATACACGGCAGTCCAGCCATGAGGTTGCACCATCGCTTGATTGAACAGCGGGCCGGCTGCCTTGTGAGTACGAGGCTCTTTCCGGACCAGCAGCATGGCGTAAGATTGAATTTGCACACAAACAACAGTTCAGTGTTAGCCCACTAATGGCTGGATTATTTCAAATATGTGAGAGGCATCGCACTGGATATTTTGAGTTGTAAGCAGTATTTACTATGAACTGTGAAACGATTTTTGAACCACCGATCCCAGAATGCATAGTGCTTTATCAGGAGGCCCACTGGGGCAATAAATACAGAGGTGTTACTAATCAGTGGTTTGGCTTCATTTTTTAGCCAGAACTCTGCCTGTGAACAAGGACGATGGAAGTCTAAAACGCGTCAGGCATTATTGATTGAACACTGAGTTTGCGTTTGTGCTGCAGCCTGATATTATTGCTGTTGGACGAGTGCATCCTATGCTTGGGCAATTGGGAACTTGAATATATATATATATATATATATATATATATATATATATATATATATATATATATATATATATATATATATATATATTCACTGAAAAAACCATAGGTTTCAGACATGTTATAGTTAGCGAAAATTTTACTGAGAAAAAACCAATGAAATTCCCCGTTATAGTTAGTGCAGGCAACTATAACTCACGCGACCGCAATCTTCTGCTGATGCTAATACTGTATTTAGACACTTATTTGCCCATGTCTTCTTCCATAAATTTTTAGCTATACATATATTACAAATATTTTTTTTTCATAAAGACACATATGTCATCAGCAGAAGATTGCGGTCGCGTGAGTTATAGTTGCCTGCACTAACTATAACGGGGGAATTTCATTGGTTTTTTATCAGTAAAATTTCCGCTAACTATAACATGTCTGAAACCTATGGTTTTTTCAGTGAATTTGCAAGGTTTTTTAAATGCTAATTCCTAACTATAACGTGTGTGAAACCTATGGTTTTTTCAGTGAATTTGTACGGTTTTTTAAATGCTAAGTTACTTTACGCCATTCGTGGTGTGCACGCCCACTTAACGCAGTTCGTGCCGTACACGCAAGGTGCCCACGTTACGCACCGTGCGCACATGGAGGACATATTATGCGCTTCCTTGTGATAGGTAATCTGTTAAATTTAATTTGGAAGTGATGACAATAATATGCCATGCACAGTGTGTTTTTTTTTTTTTATTAAAATTTTTAGCGTAAGCGCACCGTACGCGTACGGTAAGCGTAATCGGCGAAATTTCAAAAAATAAAAATTTACCGTTTTTGGCCTTGGGGGATCTTTGAGGACTCAACTAACATGGCTATGTGCATGGGCGCTGTCTAAACAGCCCCTTTATATGTTTTTTGCCTTTGTTTACAGCCCCCCCCCTCAGAGTGCGAGAGAGAAAATGGCGGCCGCCGCTTCCTGGTTTCGACCGATTCGAATGTTTACTTAGATGTAACAGCCAATCAGAATCGCGCTCGCGCACGCCACCGTACGCGTACGGTAAGCTTACGGTAAGCGTACCGTAAGCTGGCTCAGATATATATATTGATTTAAAGGCTATTTTCTCAGAATATACTGAACAGATTTACACCAAACCTACAAAAGGCACTTCCTTGACCTGAGGACTACCTCTCTGCCAAATTTCTAGTAATTCTGTTCAGCCATTCGGGCTGTAGCCCTGCCTAAAGGTCCTATGGAAAAATGCATGGGAAAAACGCGTTTTGGGACCCCCCTTTTATCTCAGCCCCCGCTTGACGAATCCCCCCGAGACTCTCAGGGTAGGAGCGGAGCGTAGCGCCCCACCTATTTTGAGAAATTTGCGAGGATTCGTCGACCGGCGCCAAAGTTATTCAAAATAGAATGTTGCGGATTTCCTATGGAAACAGGGTCCTAACTATAACTACCTACTGGCGACCGCCAGTAGGTAATATATATATATATATATATATATCCCCAAAACAACAGTCCCTGTTCTGGAGCCCAAGACCCTTCAAGGCGGCCTCACACACTGGGCACGGAGCAGCCCCGCAAAACAACCCCTGTAAACGCAAAGACGTGAGGCCCAATACTGCAACAGAGGTTTAATATCCAAGTTTAGCAGCGTCTGCTTCCATATTCCGACGTTTCGGCATACTAGCCTTGTTCACAGATGGAAGTAACAAACACTCAGGTGCGCTCGGGCGTGCTCTTATACAGATTAGATCACGTGACTGTATTAACTTTACTTCAAATCCCACAGTGCAGTGTGTCAGTACATAAAATAGCTCCTCAGATGTTATATATATATATATATATATATATATATATATATATATATATATATTTCTTGTTTCTCTTCAAAAAGCATTTTTTCTTTTGCCAATATCTTTGGCGCCATTTGACGAATCTTCGCACAATTTTCAAAACTAATGGTTCACTCACGTCAGCTCTTGTCTTGTAAGTTTCGGGGTGATTCGTCAAGCAGGGGCCGAGAAAAAAGGGGGATCTCAAAACATGTTATCGTCATGTTAATTTCCATATGGGTTTTGGAACAGGCTGCAGCCTGAACTGCTGGATGGAATTACACCAAATTTGCCCAAAATGTAGCTCTTGGTTCAGAAAGAGCCCTTTTTTTAAATGGTGTAAATCCGTTCAGTAGTTGCTAGGAAATTCAAGAAATAGAAATTTATACATCTGAGCACCGAGGAGGATTTGCGAACCCTCCCGAGCACGAGCTTCATTCTGTTTGGCTGCCAACACTCCAAACCAAGAAGTGTTGGCACCCATCTTGTCCAAGAAAACAGTAAAATAAAGATAAAGAACAAGAAAAGGGGGCAGAGTAAAAACACCTTGACTCCCTAGGCCTGCTCAGGGCATCCCACAAGGACCCCCAGGCCCCCAAAAAACATATATTTTTTTAAATCGGCCGATTTCGCGCTGGGTGCACGAATCTGCCCCCAAAAATGAAAAAATAAATGAAGCGCGGGCTCCCGCCCTTCGTTTTGTATAAGCTCCTGGGTACAAGAGGATAGCATTGGCTTCCTTTTATTGGATTATGAGTAAATTATTAGTACATCTGCATTTCTGAATCATGGCTATAGAATTTTTCATTGATCACGAGTGGGCCACTAAGACTGTTATTCCTAGGAGAGTTAAAAAGACTCCTGAAGTGAATCCCTGGATTTACAGGATGCGTATTTTTATGTGAAAATTTTCCTCAATCATCTACAATTTCAATGCGTTTGACTTGAGGGGAGGCACTTTGAGGTCAATATCCTGCTGTTCTACCTCAAGACTGCTCCCTGTGTGTTCCCAAAAGTGGTAGCTTTTTTGCTGGTTTCGTTTAATCTCCAGGGAAAAGGAGTTATGCTTACTTGGACACTGGCTCCTGCATGCGCTTTCAAAATGTCAGCTTTTTCAGCAGATGGAAGCAGATTTCAATGTCACCCAGACTCATGGATATTGACTGAACATTGCAAAATGGATCCAGCAATGGATATGACATTTAAACGGGAGAGAATTCGCACAGACCTTAACAAGGTTTTCCATCTCAATGCTTAAGCAGTTAAATTGTGAAAATTGACTCTAAACACCATGTAGAACCAATTGCTTCCAGTAAGACAATGGCTCAAACTCCAGGGACACATGGCTACTTGTGTTTTTAGGGGTGGGCGTAACTCATGTAATTTGCTGCAGCATAATTATGTGAAATGACAGCAAAATTATGTAAAATTATGCAGAATTTTGTGAAGAACAACATCCGGCATTTAGCACTATTTTCTTAGTGTTAAATGCAGCCAAACACAGCAGCAGCCACCAGGTGCATCTCTCGCTAAATTCATTATTCCTGTGCTTCTGCAGTTGGATTTTTTCTCAATTTACACATTATTACATGAATGGGTCTAATTGCATAATTTTGGGAAATTTCTCTTCAAAAGGAAAATTGCTGCAATTACTCCTACTAGCCCACGTAGTTAAAATTTTGCCGAGGCCTAGTGTTCTTACAGTGCATTGGGCAAGATTACACCTAGGCCCCTTTTGACACACCTTTACTCTTTCTGAAATTCCAAATCAGATGATTTGTTGTTCCAATAAAACAAGAGATCAGAAGAGCTCTCAAGTAGTGGTGAATCCCAGAATCTCTGTCCAAAGAAGTATCTCTTCAACAAGACGCCCCAAAGGTTTTGACAACGGGTGCAAGTGCATTTTGAAAGGGGGGAACAATAAGTTTCATGTTTTGTCAGGCCAAATGGCCAATGCCAGAGAGCTGCCACTCCCTGAACTGGAGGAAGGTCACTGTACTACTGAGGCTGGTGATGTATTCTTTCCGTAATGGATTTAGACAATATGGTAATTGTAGCTTAATTGAAAACCAAAGTGGGAACCAGATCCAAATAATTGAATGTGGTAGCATTTTAATTGTTCCAATAGGTATAGTTTCACCATTTATCTCTGGTGACAACTCACATAAAGAGGTTAGACAATGTGATAGTAACTGATACATTCAGTGAAATTTTTCTCTCCTCTCAGATGACATTGTCTAAAGTGACCTTTCAAAATCCATGCAGGATGTTTGGCAAAACCCTTCTGGATCTGGATACAATCCACAAGTTCTGAGGTTTTGTTGCATTAGCAGATGGTGGTGGTAGTTCAATTCCGGCAGAGAATACCATTTTGTCACTTTCTGAAGTCCGTTGCAGTTGCGGATTCTTGGATTTTCCATTTATCCCTCTCCTTTGGAATTCATCAACATTGTCCTTTCCTAGAGGATGTCGATCTCGGTTTGGATGTTGAAAGTAGGGGGTTGCAGAATAAAGGATTGCCTATCCATCTAGCGTTAGCTATTCAATACTCTCGTAAGCCTTCCACTTTAAAGTTATGTGGGCAACATTGAAGACATTTTCAAACATTGAGCAGGCTCTATAGCCTCTCTCCTGAGGAATGTAAGCTCAATGAAACATTACAATTTCTCTAGCAGGGGTATGAAAAATATCTTACTATTTCCACCTTGCGCCCTCAATGGGCACCTATCAGAGTGTTCAGGAACCATTGGGGAAATGTATCAGAGAAGGAAGATTTGGTGTCGTGCTTTTTGATAAGTTTTCCCCTTTCTCATCCAGTGCTTTAAATTTTGTATACTTTATGGGAATTACTATTGGTTCTAAAACCTCAGCTCCCCACCCCTTTCAAACCCCTTTCTCTGGTGAACCTGAACTTTTTGCCAATGAAGATTGTTTACTTGGTGGTGATAACATCCACCCAGAGAATTGTGAGCTTGGTGCCCTTATCAATAGAAGCCTTTTCCTCTCCTTCTTTGAGGATGGAGTTGTGCTCAAACTCGATTCATCATTCATACCCAATGTCGCCTCCGTGGTATTCCCCTAAACATTTACCTTTCACTCTCTTACAATACAAAAACATTTCTAAAGTGCACAGCTTCTTCCAAAGAGTTGTCCCAGACCTAGCGGTCTAGGCCCTTACTTTGCTGAACTTGTTTTTGTTAGCACTAGGACCCTGTGCACTTTATCCTTGCCGAGGAGTAGAAAAGTGCCCTCTCCTTACAACATAGTAAAATTGTCACATTTGGTTTACTTGAAAGTCACTAGTAAATGGAACTACATATACCCAGGGCCTGTAAATAAAATGCTACTCTTGGGCAGCAGCACTCATTGCGCCACCCATTAAAACAGCGTTTTAGATGCCTATGACCTGCCAGTGCAGCTAGCGGTGCAAATTCAAACTAAAATTTTGACTTGGCAAAATAATTCCTTTGCCAGGCCTAAACCTTGCTTTTTATTACTTATAAATCACCCCTATGGTAGACTCTAAAGGCTCACAAGGCAAGAAGCTATTGCAATCAAACGCTCTACTGTCTTCATACAATGAAATATGCAACACACCAGTCATTCAGTCATTCAGTTGTGCAAAGGTTTTTTTCTGCTTGCAAATGGCCAGATGTATCAAACCCTGTTTGCAATTCAGTAACTTATTGTCAAATCACAAATAGGGTTTGCCATTCTGTGTTAGGAAGAGGCCTGTTTAAGGGCGTCCCTTCCTAATACCGAAAGGCAGCGATATGTAAGAATGTTGTGCAACCAGGAATGTGGTTGCAAAACATTGGCAGTTACCACTAACTGCAGGTGGGTGGTCACATATTGGGAAATGGTAAGGAGTCCCCAAAAGACCGCTTCCCATTTGTGAATGTGGGCGCCAACATTTTTTAAGAGCAGGCAGTGGTCCCAAGGAACACTGCCTAGTCTTAATAAATGAAAAGGTAGCTTTTCATTTTTATTTTTGAAATGCATCCTATTTTCCTTTAAGGAAAACGGGCCGCATTACAAAATATATATCTCTTTTAAGGTCGAGCATTCAAGACCTCTTGTATATACTTTAGTATATATACCTTAGTATACACTTATATGTGTATGTACTTTGTGGGCTCTGGAGATCAGCCCTAGGACTTGTCTGCTTCCGCTCAGGAACTTTTTTTCTGTTCAACTGCCTCTATTTAACTGTCTTGATAGAAAACGACTAGCAGAGGTCAGTAAAATACCAGGATGGCTTTCTGCTGAAGGCCTTTCTCTTTTTTATTTTCCTGGAAACTACCTCTATTTAACTTTCGTGATAGAAAACGACCAGCAGAGGTCAGTAAAATACCAGAATCACTTTAGCATTCTCTAGATTTCAGTCCATAGAAATTGTTTTCCACAAGCACCCGTACATAATAATATTTTTTTCAAATCTTGTATTTTCAGTGCTATGACCACCGAAGGCCCTGCTTTTAGATTAAAAACAGAGCTTAAGACTATACCATTTCCTGCTGTAAGTCAATATTTCTCTCCATGTGTTCCCATACCTGGCATGTCACGCAGTTTGGTGCTTACTTTCCCTCCATGTTAAAGACCAGTAGATGTTTCAGCACCCAGGCCAATGTGCTGCATAGCTAAATACATATAAGGTCCCAAAGGCGAGACTGATTGCATTGCAAATGCTTGTTTTTAAAAGCAATCACAGACATGGTGGTCTGCTGACACCAAAAGGCCACCATCCCAGTAATTGTAGCCATTGACAATGGGCCGCAAATTGCGACTTTTCTCATGAATATTGATGAGGCAGGTCCATATGCGATCCACTGTGAATCGCTAACAGTGTCAAACACACTTTTGTAGATTGCAGTTTGTGATTTCCTAATAGCAAACTGCGAAATCTCACACTTGGGAAACCGCAAACACGGACTTCGTACATCTGGCCCTCAGTTTCACTGACCATATTTGTGTATTATGGCCTAAGGAGAACTGACAGTGTACACAAATGTCAGCACTTCCAGTGATACACCCCCTCTGTAATCAAGAATATGAGAACACTGGAAGGTAAGGAAACATGAAATCATCCACAAAAGGTGTCAAAATGTGTTTTATTGGAAACAAATGCGACATTCAAGGTAGAAAGTGTGCGAATGCAACCGTAGCTTCTGCCAAGAGCATACTATGAGCTGTCATGGAAATATCTGAGCTGACGTTATTACTGAACTGAAGACATTTTGTCCCATTACCGAAATGAATAGCTCTTTTGACAGTTCTGTACATTTCGCAAACTGGCATATCCAAGCAAGCGGCAGAATTCGAAACTATAAGAAATGATCAAAATGAGCGATAATGTTAGCAAGAAATCAATCTCAGTTATTGTAACCTTCCCCAATGCTTTAGAGGATAAATAAATTCCACAGAGCTCTAGACATTCAATCCAATTCACAAATTCCCGAATTATTGTTTTCGAAACCACGTTTGACTGAACTGCAAATTTTTAAACGGGGGGCATGAGATGAATCGAAGCCTGGCAGGGTATAGGAAATGCCACCTGAATAAGAAATATGCCTAGCCCAGCTAGGAGCATTTGCCTGCAAGATCTGTATTACTTTTGCCCCGCAACAGAACCCATCACTACCTCGAACCGTAGACTGGTCTCCCTATGCCCTTCACCATCCAAGAAAGGACTAGAATAAAGGGCAAGGGATGCAGGGACGGACATACAGATGTGGCGCGTGCCGGAGCAGGCAAACACATGCTCAGAAGCCTTTCCAGTGTATGATGATGACATCAAGCAGAAGGATGTCCGGGAATCAGCTCTAATATGTTGGGGCTGAAACACCGAAACTAGGTGTGCGTTCTCCAAAACACACAGGGCCAGATGTATCAAGGGCTTGCGCTTGGTCAAACAAGGTGATGCAAGGCAAGGCAAGCCCTTAAGTCTCATTTACTATTTACTTTTTATTTTATTTTATGCGTGTTTATATAGCGTTTCACAATAGGAACAGTAATGATGCATGAGGAGAAAATTACAAGTGAGCATGTTACAAAAGCAAACGTTACGTTACATGAGGCAATAGTGACAATTGTGCATGTATCAAGAGAAAACAAAATACAAGAGGTAGCAAACGATACGTTACAAGAGGAAAAGTGACGTTTGCATGTTACAAAAGAGTACAAAATACAAGCAGAAGTATAATACTGCAATAAATGGCAGACACTCAAAACACAAGAACAAACGTTACGTTACATGAGGCAATGGTGGCAATTGTGTATGTATCAAGAGCAAACAAAATACAAGAGGTAGCAAACGATACGTTACAAGAGGAAAAAGTGACATGTGTGCATATTACAAAAGTGTACAAAGTAAAAGTAGAGGTATAATACTGCAATAAATGGCAGACACTCAAAACACAAGAACAAACGTTACGTTACATGAGGCAATGGTGGCAATTGTGTATGTATCAAAAGCAAACAAAATACAAGAGGTAGCAAATGATATGTTACAAGAGGAAAAGTGACGTTTGCATGTTACAAAAGAGTACAAAATACAAGCAGAAGTATAATACTGCAATAAATGGCAGACACTCAAACCACAAGAACACACTGGGAACAGAATTTCCTATAATGGAAGGACTTCCTTCAGATAATAGAGAGGGCGTGAATTACATTTGGAAGTGTCTTTGAAGGAGGAGAGCTTCGAGGTCAGTTTTGAAAGCCTGGGAAGAGGTGATGGTCCGGAGCTGAGGCGGAAGTGAGTTCCAGATTCTCACCGCGATGCCTGAAAAGGATTGGGCCATCGATCTTTCCTTCTTGAAAGTGGGAGGTTGAAGCAATACATTTTCCGCATTACGTGATGGTCTAGAGCCTCCAGAGAGTTTCACTTTATTCGCCAGGTAGCGAGGAGAGGAGGAGTGCAAGGCTTTGTGGGTGATACAGGCATTCTTGTAGATAGATCTTGCCTCGATGGGAAGCCAACGGAGGGTGGATAAAATGGGTGTGAAGTGGTTGTTTCTTTTGGCCCCATATATGAAACGAGCTGCTGAATGGAGAACAGATTTAAGGGGGGATAGGTGGGATTTGGGGAGGCCAGTAAGAAGAGAATTGCAGTAGTCCAGTCTGGAGAGAACCAGCGATTGGACCAGGGTTTTAAGGTCTTGCTCCGGGAAGAAGCAACGAATCCCCCAAAGAAGGCGCAGTTGGTATCGAGCAGACTTTGCAATGGAATTGATGTGGGAGAGTAGATTGAGTTTTTTGTTGAGTATGACACCAAGGGATTTGCACTGTCGACAATGATGGGTTTTTTGTTAAGTAGAAGTAGAAGAACTATACCACACCGGTACACCCTGCATGGGTTGGCGTGACACAGTAAATCTGGAGTAATGCAAGGAAGCACAAGTCACTGCTTTGCGCTTCTTTGCCCCAGGAAGATGCTCCATAGGTGGAGCGTGGGGGTTTTCCATGCATCCACACGTGGTTTTTGGTGCATTCCCAGAGTTACTAAGACAAGTAAACCTGGCAATGCATCAAAATGATACCCCTTCCCAGGTGAGGCGTAAGAGAAATATGTTTATATTTCTCCTCATTATTTCCTCTTTCTTCATGTGCTGTATTCTGCATCACACATAGAGAGAGGTAAATGCCTCTGAGGATTGTTTTTGTGCAAGAAGCTGTCCTTTCCTGCACAAAAACTATCCTGCCTGTAAAGCAGGCACCCTTGTACCATGGAGCAAAGGTGCCTGCATTGGCGCTTTGGAGCTAAAAATATGCCAGTGCAGAAAGAGAGCAGGAATGCACCATATGTTAGTATTTATGGTGCAGTCTGCTCTCTACATTTGACGCAGTGCAGCAAGTTGTCTTGCTGCATTGCACCAAATGTTGTTAAATCTGAAAATACCTCTATACATTATTTTTAATAATTATTGTTGTATATTATTTGTTTTTTTTCTTTAGCTGTAAATTCATTTTTCAATTCAAATTTCTGAAAAATAATTTACATTTAATTTCCATTTATTAATGTATTCAATCAAAACTAAATTCATAATGCTGCAGCATTTTAAATTTTGTTCTACCTTTAAATTAAATGAATGAAGTATAGGGAAACATAAAAAAGTGTATTGTTACATTAACTTTTACATTCTAAAAATGGTACTTAAATATTTTATAATTAAATAATAAATATGTGCTACTTGTATTTATTTTTAATAATAAATTATATTTATTTATATTTGTAACTATTTTAATTTTAATTGAATTTGATTTTCTATTGGTTTTAATTTGAATTCCCTTCTTCCATTGTTGTCGAAGGATGGTGGGCTGTTACAGTACCAGTGATAGGCCAAGTGTGGTGCTGGACTTAATACTCTTTTTTTATTGGTAACTCAGATCTTGTGAATAAGGAAAAAGTAATACACCTAACCAAAAGTGTAAATTACTCAAAAGTGTTTAAGTTACCATTGTTAATCGGGCACTTGGTTAATAGCCAAAAATGGTAAAGTTACTCAAAAGTGTAAGCTACCTTAGTGAAACAGGCCCCATATGATGAACCTAAAAACAGGCTTAAGAAGCACTACCAGGAAAGGGTCTTTGGCTCCACCCACATGTTGGTATCCAAGAGTACACATTTTGATTGGGCAAAAGTGGTTGCCCTTCACATAGCTGTGATCACTTTGTTTATTTATCCAGGTGCCCAGTTTTTCTCTGGCAGCAGCACAGATGAAAGAAGGACTGTCCTTAACTTTAGAGTTCAAAGTACAGTTATGTGTTTAGAAACACAGGGCTACACTATTCATCATGGATATTTAGGTCTGGCTTGACAATGCAATTTTGTGATCAACACAAAATAGCTTTTGGACTCCTACTCAGTGAGGGGCTTAGGCTCCACCCACATGCTGGTTCCCTCAGTACAGGTTATTCAGTCTGTGAGCTTTCACTAAAAAGATTGCCTTTATTGCTCTTTTTGACTAGTCTTAAAGTTTATACTCGACACAGCAGGACTCAGCATTGGTTATTATGGGAAATGATGATGACTATAGGGCCTGATTTCATTACTATGCTATGATATGGGAAAAGCACTAGGCCTGGCATATTTATTGTGAAAACAATATGTTAAAGTCAATAGGCAATCAAACATGGATTTTTATTCCTGTATTAAAGGCTACTGTTAGGTATTCGGTCGCATGAAATCTCACAGAATACTGTACTAGGCAATGGTTTTGGTGTTGTTCACCCAGTTTGACAAACAGTGGATATAGAAGTTTACTCTCTGAGAATCCTAGTTACGCCATCTTAACAGAGGTATTATTTTTGCCCTTGAAATGTAATGTCTGATGCCTCTGATCTATATGGGGCCCATGCAGTGAAGCTCAAGGGGTGTGCAATATAATCTATGTAGGAATTTGAAGTGTTTAAGACATAGCCGATAATTAGGGGAAACTGTGGTAGTGTGGGAGCAGCAGTGATGCCACTGCTGCTATGGGATGTCAGTGCCAAGCTCATCCTGCCACCCCTCCAGCGCTGAGGCACTATTTTCAGGATGGTGGCCTACATTGAAGGGGGGTGGGTGTCAAGAGCAGATCTCAGGCCTGGAGTCCGACAGGTTCTCATTGGAAAAAGTGGGGTGCACTTACCTACATGCCCTGCATAGTCTATGCTATAAGATGTCTAAGGGCTTTCTGGTCCTGGCCAACTTGATATGAAATATTATGACAAAGGCATTTGGTCTAGCTTATTAATTGTGAAAATCATATGTTAAAGTCAGTAAGCTTTAACAGTTGGTTGTTATTGCATTGTGTTATCGGGTATTTAAAGGTATTAGTCATAACAGACAAGGATTTTGGCCTTGCCCACCCACTCTGCCAACTACGCCCAGTCATGAGATCCAGGAGCAAAATGTTAACTTAAAATACAACTTTACCATTAAAGACGATTTGAAATGGATAATTTCTCAAACACCAAACAAGAAACCTTACCTGCTCCCAATCAAAGGTTAGCACATACTGTAATGTGATAAGGCAACCCAATTATATCCTATGGGAGAGGTAGGCCTCACAGTAATGAAAAATTATTTTGTGAGCTTTTCACTACCAGGATATGTAAAACGTAAAAGTATATGTCTTTTATGGGCATCCTCAATCCAGGCCATGCGCTCCCTCCTGAACCCTCCAAAACTCTTTTTTGCACAAGGAAAGCAGGGTCCTGTTCTTGGGTAAGCAACTGGTGGTTCAAGCTCCGAGGGACTGGTCCCCAAGAGTTAGTATGATCATATGACCCAAGTTAATGGTGCAGTTATGATATTAATGTTTCTAAATTGATAATGCATTGTAGATATTTACAGTGGACCCCACCTGTTACCGGAGTATTCTGGAACATTGGCGGCCATTCTAGGTCCAAGAGGGCATAAATACTGCTCCCTTTAGACCAAGCCCTAGACCATTCCCCTGCTAGGCAATCTTGCCTACTGAAGAAGATGGTCCTTGTCTCTATGAACTTACCTGAAGAACTGCAGACCAGTTCATCCAGCTGGTCCTTATTGGCAAGCGATAGTGGTAGCTGCTTAATGCCTCTCTTGGTGCAGTATATTTATTCAAAGACAACAACCGAGGAAAAAAGAAAACGAAGATAAAGTTAAGTACTTTAGAATCAAGACTTTCATGTGTGCACATGAGAAAGGAAATGAACAATATCTTATACAAACCCAAAGCTACTAGTAAGACAAAAGCTGCAGTTATTTTTGCTCTGAAGTGAACATTCAAGGGGAAGCATCAGTTTCCAAAACCTATGACTAAAAACACTCATGAAGTGATGCTAAAGAGACTAAGGACTAATTGGGTGCCTTGCACTCTCATACCAACCTACGTCTACAGGTAGCCAGCCCAGATATTGATAATTATACAGATGTATGAATGCAAATACAAAAACAATGTTTTTCAAGAGATATTGAAGAAAGCACCTTGGTAGTGCGACCATAGATGATCATCAGCCACACAGGTAAGCAGTTGGCTCTCTGTTATTGTTTTATGCCATTCCCCTCAGTAATCTACTTGGGTGAGTGTTCGCTCTCTTGGGCACGCATCAGGGGGAGTGGACAGTCTATCTTTATATATTCCTTCTTCTGGGCCAGACTCACAAGTTAGTCATACCAGTTCTGAAAATTTACCTAGCCCACATAGTGTAACTGGCCTGACCGATGGACGCCAACTGTGTATTTCTTTTGTGTTGTAATTCTTTATTGGAAAAACAAAGAAGCAGTAAATTCATAATACCAAACAGCAAAGAGGGGGGAGGGAGAGGCTGTGGCATGGGGGTTAATCAGGCAGAGCATACATTACATTCATATGTTGTCCTGAAGTGTATTATACCCCGGTAACAGGATCAAATTACTCAAGCTGCCTGGAGGTGTGGGGGGGTCCATTACATGGTTAGTGTCCAATAGAAGCGTCATCTTCTATCAGGCAGATTGAAGTGGGATGAAGAAGGAAGAAGGTTGTGTTATATTATGCGCAGGGTGCTAATGTTTGAGGGGAGGTTGATACTGCTGCAGATCATAGGGGTAGGCAATATCATGTGGTGTGTCTTGTCCAAGAAGAGACAGAAAGTGAGTGGAGGGTGAGAGGAGTAAGGTAGAGTAGTAAGAGGGGGAAGTAGGAAGGTAGGGGGAAACTGGGGGCAGGGTTTGCTGGGGGATGTGCATACGGTTGGAGGAGTGTCCACCTGTGGGAGGAGGGGGCTTATCCAGTGCAGTAGGCTGGTCACGGTGCAGCTCTTTCCCATTTTCACTGTGCCTTGTCATGGAGGAAGGGTGTCCATGTCTGTAGGAATATCTTTGTTCTATCTTGGAAGTTATATATGACATGCTCATGGGTGGCCACCTGAAACATCGACACCAGACACTCCCCTTGTGAAGAGGGCATGGGGGAGCACCAGTGGCAGAGAATGCAGAACTTGGCTGTTGCCAGGGCTGTGTGCAGGAGGCTGCGCTGAGTGCAGGAACGGTCCAGGGAGGCCCCCATGTCATGCAGTAGAATCAGGGAGTGGGGGAGAGTGTCATGGTCTTCCCTAACGTCCCTGAAGGGCTGAATTGAGTGGCAATCACATAATGTATGCATCAGGTCACAGTGATTGGCTGAACACTGCCAGCATTTTGCATGCAGCACGATTCCAGCATTTTCCAGTTAAGTCGAGGTCCAGTGCCATTCCTGCAGGGGCTCCATGGCCAACAGGAACAGTAGTGATGACAATGAGCAGCCCAGGCATGTTACTCTCCAGACCAGGAAAGGGTCCAACAGAAAGCCACCACAATTGACCCGTGCTATGCGGTTGTCATAGAGTCAACGGACATTGGTGATAAACTGATCTTCGCGCCCGGACATCTTAAAGGCGGTAAAGAGATCCCCCTACTCGTTCCTATCAAACGGCATTAAGAGATAGGGCAAGGGTCTCATCCGATAGCTCTTTAGCCTCCCATAGGGCATGTGCAAGGGTTGTTCCTGGAAGAGAAGCCGAAATCCACTTGCGTATGGTGTATTAGGGACAGGATCATTTTTCAAATGTGAGCCGCCAGCACGCCATCAAGGATTTTTATATCTCCATTGAGTAAGGATATGTGTCTATAGCTGCCGCACAGGAGGGGGTCTTTCCTCAGTTTGGGAAGGACTGCTATCACCATCTTATTCGCAATAGGGCCCAGAGAATCTGTCTGCTCTGCCTCCTGACAGGCAGCATGGAGCGAATCAATGACATCCCTTTCCGCCCATTTGTAAAACTCTGCAGAGAAGCTGTCCTCCCCTTGAGCCTTTTGTAGGAAAGCTTGGAGATGGCTTGTTCTATCTTAATCTTACTTATTTCCCTATCCAGTAGGGCCCGACCGAGAGACTGGGAAGATGCACACTCTCCAAAAAGGCCTCTAGTCTATCAGCACTGGCCGTAGTCTCCGCCATGTACAGAATCCAGTAAAAGGTTGCAAACTCATTAACTATGTCTTGCGAGAAGACACAGATGTCACCACCTGCCGAATGAATAGTGGGTATGGCCATAGCAGCCTCCTGTTGGTGCAGTTGAGCAGCCAAGAGGTGACCAGCCTTATCCCCTTGCCCATTCTGGCAGCCTTTAAGCAGCTGTAAAGAGTATTTGGCTTTGGATGTGTATAACTTGTTCGGGTCCACATGGACCTTCTTTAGCCACTGGTATGCTGAAGGTGAGGGGTTTGCAGTGTAACAGGGCATGAGGTTCGTAATCATACTGTTAGAACTAGGGGTCTCTAGTTGGCAGAGGTAGGTACCCTTGACCAAATAAGGACCCTTGCTTCTAGTCAGGGTATGGGGATACACTCCTAAAATAACCCCTGCTCACCCCCTTGGTAGCTTGGCACGAGCAGGCAGGCTTATCTCAGAGGCAGTGTGTAAAGCATTTGTGAACACATACAGTAATCCAGTGACAACACTACAGATGGACACCACACAGGTTTTTATATAAAAAATAAGTATTCTTTATATAGACTTATCACAAGACCACAAACGACAAAAATCCACAATGCTGTACTTTAAAAATGGTAGAAATAGCTTAGTTCTCTTAAGATGGTAAATGCGACACTTTAAGTTCAATGTACCTTTGGATGCGTAACGCTATACAACTAAAGTATTGCAGGGAAGGTGATGCGTCGGTTCCTTACATGCAAGAGCAGTGATGCGTCGGTTCCCTACTGCTGCATAGTGGATGATGATGCGTTGGTTCTTCTCAGCGTGGGGAGGTGATGCGTCAGTTTCTTACTGCGCTTCGGTGACGATGCGACCCACAACGCCGTGATGCGATGAAGATCCGGTGCAAAGAAACAAAATGGCGTCTTCTTGAGGATGCGACAACGATGTGTGCATGCCTGACAGCCGTGCAGCGACTCAATGAATCTTCTGAGCTGCGACAGGCCCAGCAACACGCTTCTCTGGGAATGTGACGGCATCTGCTGCAATGGCGACACTCTTCTCCAGGGATGCGGGTCGCCTCGGTGATGTGATGTGACTGCATGCTTTCTCAGTGATTCGACAACTGCGGCTGCAGCAGCGACACTCTTCTCCGGTGATGCAACAACTTCTGCTGTGATGGCCACACTCTTCTCTGGTGATGCGAGGCGCTTTGGGTGATGTGATGGCGACAGCGGCGGCACGCTTCTCCGGTGATGCGACGACAACGGCTGCGACATGCTTCTTCGTCTTGAGTCCCGCTTCCAGCTCCCAGCGACACGCAGTCTCTCAGAAGGCCAAGCTCAACAACAGGCACTTCAATTCCCAGCAAGGGAAGGCAGGGGAGCTGGTTGGTGAAGTTTGTTGTCCCTGAGACTTCAGGAGGGGGCAAGCTCTATCTCAAGCCCTTGGAGATCCTTCACAAGTTGATTTGAAGAGTACAAAGTTCCTTTCTCCTTTCTTTGGCAGTCAGGCAACCACTGAAGGCCAATCCCCCAAACAGCACTCAGTTAGGGATAGTCTCTTCCTCAGTTTCTCGGATTCCGCTCCTCAGCAAAGGTTCTTCTTGTGTCCCAAAGTGATCTTAAGTTCTGGGGTCTGGGTCCCCCCTTTTATACTCATGTTCTCTTTGTTCTCCGAAGGCAGAGAGGGCTTTGCCTAGTCCAAAACAGTTCTGGTCAGTCCTGGATCACTTTGTTGACAACACTCCTTATTTCTTTTCACAGTATAGGCCAGGGACATCAGAAGCACCACAGAAGGTGGAGCCAGCATTGTGGAGGGAAGGCACAGCCCTATTCAGGTCCCAGGTGCAACTCCTCCCACCCATCTAAATGCAGATCTCTCTATTCAGCCCTGTGCTGACTAACCCTGTCTCCTGGAGTCCCCCAGCCCCTGTCACTCAAAATCCAGACAAGGAATACACAACCTAGCGGAGGCAGGCTTGGATAGTTAGGCAAGAAAATACCTACTTTCTAAAAGTGGTATTCTCAAACACAAATGTTAAAACCAACTTCACTAAAAGGTGTATTTTATAATTCTGAGTTCAGGTATACTAAACTCAAATTTCTACCATGTTCCCTGGGTCAGTTAGGATTATAAGATGTTATAATCAAACTGCCCATCTGTACTATGGGGAACAGGTAGCCTTGGAATAGTGAAAAACAACAATGGCTGTAAGTTACTATTAGGACATGCCGCACACACCAGGGAATGTCCTGCCTTACACTTACAATGCACCATGCCCTTGGGCCTACCATAGAGGTGTCTGCTATGAAGAAATGGGAAGGCTTAGGGACTGGCAAGTGGGTGCACTTGGCCAGTCAACATGGCAGTACCAGACTGCACATAGGCTCTGCAATGGCAGGCCTAAAAAACACACTTCACAGGCTGTTTCTGTGGGTGGCACAACTTGAGCTGCAAGGCCACCAGCAGCATTTGATTTACAAGCCCTGGGCACACTCAGTGCATTGTACTAGGGTCTGACAAGTAAATCAAATCAGCCAATCATGGAGTCACTAATCCATACACCGATTTTACCATAGGGAGCACTGAGAGAGAGACAGGTATATACCCTGCCTGCTTTGTTGGAGAGATGCAAGTGGTGCACCAGACCGTGGTCGGAGAGCATGACCCCCAAGAGGGCCCTGTCTGCATTGTTGCCTGCTTCCAGTGAACGGGATCAGTCCAGCACCACGTCTTGCACTAGGTTCCAGCCCCCTTCTATTAGGTAGTGGGAGGTCCTAATCTCAGTGAGGAGATGATTAAGTTGAAGGAGGAAAGGGTACTTAACGCATGGTGCCCATTCCCCAAGCTTCAGCTTGGTGAAAAAATACCGGCCATCTGGGTCTGATCAGGCCTTACAACAGTGATGGGTAGTGACCCGCGGAGGAGAACCACAACTGTGCATTTCCAAGGTTTTCCATCACCATCTCTGCCGGCTCCGGGTAACTGCTGTGCACCACTCTCCCCACCCAATCCCGGTGCAGCTATTTGGACTCTAGGTTGGCAAGGTGTGTCTCCTACAACAGGGTTACATCCACCCATTTAGCCTGTAGATTTGACAACACCTTCTTGGGGTTTATGTAGTGCGTTAGCCCATTGACGTTGCACAAGATGATGCACAGAGGGGGCTGAGCCAGGTGCTTGCACACCCATAGTATCAGGGTGTGGATCTGGCAGCGGCACAGATGTCAAAGTTACAAGGGGGGCAAGGAGGTGGGGTATAGCCTGGGAGTGAGAGGGTACTGGGGGAGGTAGAGAGAGAGAGGGGTAGGGGAAAAGAATGAGAAGGGGAAGAAGGAGGGGGAGGTGAAGAGGAGTGAGCAGAGTGCGAGAAAGGGTGAGGCAGCAGACAGGCACACAGGCCTCTTGGACATGTCCCAGGGCGGGCTGCTAATGTGCCAAAAAGTGGAGGGGGTAGTTTGGGGCTATGACAAGGAGACATTAACTAGTCAGCACTAAACCAAGGTCAGGTCTCAAGGGCCGGGGTTTGTAGGCTGCGGGTCTAGGCTTGTGGCACAACCACGCCACAGTGGGTCTGCCAGAAAGAGCAGGGCAGGAAAAAGATAGAGATACCCAGTGTGCAGGTAGAGCCACAGTTGAGTTCCTGGGACCTGTGGTTCTGGGCATCCCCCAGGGTCCTGACAGCAGTCAATGCTGCATTCCAGGGATGAGGAAGCCTGAAGGTCCAGATGTATCATCCAAAATAGAGTGAGGAGATGCTTGCAGGACAACTCTGCTGAGGCCCCAAGTGTTGAGTTAGGCGATGATGTTATACGTAGTTGCAAGCCATTAGCTCAGGGACTCCTTACCACTGGGTTAGCTGCTGGCTAGCAGGCCAAACAGGCCCAACAGTTGGGAGCGTAATAATACATCAAAAATGCGTGAAAGTGCATCAAATGCCCACCGCTCCGTAACATGGAGAAGGGATCTGCTGGGGTACATCAAACAAGCCAACAAATAACAAAACATAGCTCAGCCACATAAAACTATCTTCTGCTGGCTGTGCATTTCTCTTAACATAAAAGAGAAGAAGTACAATCATGCAACAGGGTACTCATCCATCTGCCAATGGAGAGTCACTGCCCCAGGTCATCTGTGCCCAAGGCATGGGGGTGCCGTGCCAGGAGGTTCACCAACCATCTCAGCCATCGGGGTGGATGGGCTTCAATGGCAATGGGGATTTGTCTCAGCCCTGGTCTTACATGATCAATGCAACTGCTTTGAGGGCCAGGTCCCTATTGTCCCAGGAGCCAGACACCATCTCTTGATCTCTGCCCCTCTCATGTTACCTGTTGCTGTGCTATTGGCTGCCTAAGGAGGTGGGAAGAGGCGGTGTGGTGGGGGTGCGGGGACAGGAGTGTGACTCTTGGAGGGTAGAATACATTGCATGAAAAGGCGCAGAGCTTCCAGGTCAAAAAGTGTCTGGACGTGCCATCCTTCCTTATCCACATTTGTACTGGCTCAAATAGTCCATACTTAATGTCAATTTGGCAGAGCTGGGGCGGGAGGAACTCTTTCAACTGTCATTGGTCTCTCGTGAAGAATCCTAAGCTATATTGATGTTGTGCCCCTTGTGGTCATAGAGCCCAGGCTGTGTGTACTTGCTCATGGTGGAGGAAGCAGGCTATAATGGGACGAGGCCTCCCCAGTTGGTCCTGTCACACAGGGCCCATGCAGTGCACCCTCTGGAGTTCCAGTAGTGGGATAAAGGTGAGTCCAGTGAGGGTGGGAAGGAGACCTTTGAGGAACCACCTGAAGTCCGCAACCTCAGCACATTCTGGGAAACCAAAGAAGCAGACATTGTCTGTGGTTTCTGTTGTCCAGGTCGATGATCTTGCTCCTAAGGTATAAGAGCTCCTGGTCCCTGGTACCCCTCTGGAATGGTGTTGAGGTTGTCTTATACAGCCAGTGATCCATCCTATCTACCCGGTTTTGGAAGCATGCTATGTCCGAGCAGATGGATTTGGTTTTGGCTGCAAGGTATGAGATTTTGGAGTCCACTCCTTCCAGGCGTCGATGTACTGCTGTGACCTCCTGCAGAATGTGCTCCATGGTGGAGTCCTGCTGTGAGCCTGTGGCGGCCTCAGTTGGTCCAGTGGCTGGTGCTTCCGGCGGTGTTGTCATGGTGTAATGTTAAGTTACCACCACTGAGAAGAGCAGCTGCTGAGTGGTTTTACTGGTGGATTTGTCAGGGACACTTCCAGTTCTGAGATCCCAGGCCTTTGAGGGGGCTGCAGCCACACAAGGAGTAGTGTAGAAGATGCCGGTGCTTCTTCTGTCTGATTCCCCACTGCTGATGCTGACCCAGGTTGTTGCTTATTGCAAGGCCCCCTCTTCACAGTCCTGGCTGAAGCTGTGCCAGTTCTGTGCCATAGCCAACCCCCTCACTTGTCCGCCTACCCCGGGCCAAGTGCCTCTGGTGTCAGCCCACTGCTAGGGGTGGGTATACATATGACAGGCCACTCACTCTGGTTTGGCATCGGTCGTCACATTCCGGGGCTGCTTTAGAGTGGGCCCACAGTGTGTGCTGTCAGGTGGCCTGTGGCCCAGTACGAGGTGCTGTAGCTCCCGGTCCTTGGGGAGGGGCTAGGGTAGCCTCTGAGAGCTTAGTCCTGGGGAGAGGTTTTGCAGTTAGGCCTCTGGCGTGGTGTAGGGAGAAGGTGGTTGGGGGGTGAGGTGCCCTCCTGGTTTCTTTTTGGTCACGCAGCAAGCCTCAGGTACTTCTCTCACTGTCAACTGTTCTGCTTGCAAAGCTCCTCCCTACATTTGCTGCTGGTGTCTCTGTCCTATATCCAAGGTGGCTGCTGGGCTCTTCCTCTCCTTGCCCTCAGCCCCAACAAGTTCACTTGTGCACAGCAATGGCAGGCCCAACCAGTCCCAGGGTGCGCTCCACTGGTGAGCACTGAAGTGGTGCATCTCAAAATGGCAGTCCCCTCCTGTTGCCTGTCTTCTTCCTGTGGTGAGAACCAGTTACTGTGGCTCCTGCACCCCAGGTGTGACAGGGTATGTCCAATGCCTGGACCCAGTGTCTGGGTAAACGTGCTGCCCCGCTTCTCATCTCATTGTGAGGCTGCTCCAGGTGCACTTTGATGTAGAGCCCACCTGCATCTCTCTTTGGTATGAGGGTGGGGTTCATTGGTGAGCCCCACCTCTGGTATCTGCAACTAGAGGTTAGAGGTATTGCCCCTCAGTTCTCTGCCAGTCCACAGTGTGTCCTTCCTGCGTAGTGGCATGATTAGGGCCTGCTCACCCTCCCCTGCTTGGCCAGTATCCGTGCCTTTGCTTAGAGGGTGCAGGTCCGATGGTGGGCTGGCCTCCGATGCCTACTGCTGGGGTTGTGATGGGTCACCCCGTTGTTATATGCCAATCTGGTTTGGGCCTCTCTGGCCTGTTGCCAAAATGGCAGCCAGCACCCTTTCCGTGCCTCAGTCTGCCTCCTCCTGGTGATTATCAGGGGTGGAGAATGCTGCTTTCCTTCTCTGCTCGGGGATACATGGACCGTTTAACCTTGTGACCCAGGAGCTGTCAGTCTTTGGGCCCCATTGAGTGTACCCTGAGTACCTGCAGTGAGGTGGGGGTGGGGCTGTCTGTCCTTGATAGGAGTAAGGGTGGGCGTACGCAAAGTGAAGTTCGCACTACGCGAGCTACGCGTAGCACTTCGCGAACTGCATAGTAACATGTTCGCACTGTGCAAGATGTTGTTTTCAATGATTGCACAGTGCGGAAAAGCAACCGGCACTGTGCAATCATTGAAAATGGCATCTTGCACAATGCGAGCTGTAGTTTTCTGCTGTTCGAGTAGATTTTTATTCGAGCGGCAGCTTTCTCAACGCGAACTGGTAGTTTCTCATCGCGAGCGGTCGCGAGCATACGCGCCCCCTCGCAATGAGAAACCTGACCTCCTCGCGTTGGGAATCTCGCCGGGAGGTTTATTTTCCATTCTCGCGATCGCCAACTTGATGTTGCTGATCGCGAACAAGGAAAAAGACTCGCCTGGATGTCATTTTGCTTGCTCGCGGTCGCCAACTTGACATTGAGGACCGCGAGCAAGCAAAAAATGACCGCAGCACTACGCAACACTACGCTACGCGTGTGCGCACTGTGCTACGTGCAGTTCACGTAGTGCGAAGTAGCGCGAACTTCGCAAACTACGCGAGCGTAGCGTAGTGCTTCACCCAGGCTTAGATAGGAGCATTCCAGAGTTGATGCAAGAAGAGTCATGCCAGTCCCTACTCCAGGTTGATGCTTCACCCCTCTCTGTAGACCCTCCTCACGGTGACTAGCCCTGGCCGCTGTTCTTCTGTTTTTACTGGTGCTGCTATGGTAACAGGCCCTCCATCCTGATGCCCCAGTCAGGACAGAATTGCATAGACCCCTCTGGTCACCACTGCGGCATACAAATGTCTTCCACCTACTTATAAGTCCCACTGGTGCGCAGGGCTCAGACTTAAGCAGCCATCTTCTCTCGTGGCCAGACCCCCCCCCGCCAACCGTGTCTTAACAACCATTCTAGAAACTATAACAAGTTTACAACAGGAGGCACAAGTCTCACAAGCGGAGAACACGTGGCAGAGTTGTCTCTCAAGGGAAAAGTGAACAGTAGAAGACTTGGGGGAAGCCATGGACATTAACATTACCCCTGGCTGGTTGAGGCACTTTATCTAGCCACAGTACAACTCCTTCCCCTATTGGAGGGGCTGATTTTCAACCCCCTCACATCCGCTTCCCAAATTTATCAGGGTCTCAAGAGTGAGGTCAAAGATGTCTCAGAACAAGTGGTGAGTCTCCCATATAAATGCGGGTCTGCGAGTCTCAGATGAAGGAGGTCAAAACACAGAACACAGAAAAACACATGCAAGTCAATGAAATCCGAAGCCTGTTAAACCCAAAAGAAAGAGATAAAAGGGGGATTTGAAATTGTGCATGTAATATGGTAAGAATAGGCACTTTATAAAATATTGCAGAGTTAGGAATAAATTAACCGAAAATCAAACTCCAAGTATTAATCAGGTGGTAGGGATATCTTTGTTTGGCAATGCAATGGATCTAGAAAACTGAATCTCTTGGTTAAGACTAGGGTTGCTTGTTCAAGTGAGGCTGTTACAGAGACCTCAATAGTTTTTGCCAATACCCTGTAAAGTTCAGTAGCTCATATAAACATTAATCTGCTGATACAGTTACTGGACAGGTTCAATTAGGAATCTCAGAGTTCTTGGACTCTGGAGCCACTGGCAATTTATTTGCTCAGCATTTTGCCCGGGAATTAAAGATTCCTTGTATCAGAAAAGACACCCATGAACCAGTGAAAGCCGTAGACAGTGCCGCTTTAATGACCAGACCAGTTTGGGGTGAAGCATTTAGAGCATACAAGGTTTGATATAATTGATGCACCACTGTTAAAAAGTCACCCTTTTGGCTTATTTACCCCTATTTGTGCTTAATGGAACTAGTGGTAGCTGACTCTGACTCTGGGCTCTGCAAGCCTTTGTTAAACGCAAACATCTACATTGAGGCACACTTATATAGGCAAGTCCTACCCTATAGTCCCTAGCATATAATTGGGTATGGCAGTTTAGAGGCCAGCAGCCTTTGCTATACTCCATGTGTGCACTGGTGAGAGCCTAAGATCATTTTAAAATGCAGCCCTGTTATGTAGCACTGCTTTTAAAAGTAAGATTTACTGTAAACTCGCCTTTGGTGGTACGGTCACTGTGAAGTAATAAACAGAATCGTTTTCACATATTAGGAACCCCCAGGTCTACCCTAGGTGTTCCAGGGGTGGGGGATCTTGTAACTATGAGCAGAGGCTTTATCAAAAGAGATTTTTATAAACCTTGGTGAAGAAGAAATTGCACTTTTCATTTTCCCTATTGAAGATAGTTAGCCTCATAAGCTAAGATGGCAATATGTTATGGGCGAATAACTATTGCTAAGAGAATGTGAAAAATATAAATCAGAGACTGAACAGAATGCTATTGATGAATCCAGCAATTTAGCATTGTTCAATTTATCATAACTTATAGAGAAAATAAGTTATAAGACTTTCTTTTCTGTAAGCAAAAATCCAGCCTCCAACACTCTTCCCCGATTGGTCAGCCCTGTTGGGAATATGCAAGCTGCCTTGATTCGGTGATAAGTGGCCTGGCCGGGCAGAGGGTGTCTGATGGAGGGATCTTTGTGGGGCACAGGAATGCTAGTGCAGGGGGTTGGTCCTTAGAGCATCAGCTTCAAAAGAAGAAAAGGTCAAGGAAGCCTATCAGCCAGGGCCACCCTCTCTCCCAGCCAGATGGGAGGCTTAAGGAAGGAATTCACAGATGTGAGTGGAGGGCGTTTATGCAAATTTGGATGTAGTTGTCATGCTTTGGGTTATTGCCCTGGACCTCATTGGTCAGGGGTGTTCCATGCTTGTCAGCAGAGAACACTGAGCCTTTCAGTTCTGCTGAAGAAAAAAGATAGTCCTGCTGGAATTCTAATCTGCAACCAAGGGCCTTCCTGGTGAAAACTGCACCTGCTGCACTATCTGGGGCTAATGCTCTGAGGACTTTGCCTTGCTTCAAGAAGGAGTATGGAGTGGACTCCCTGCAGCTTCAGGTTAACAGAGCTTAACTGATTTGTCTCTAGCCAAAGTCCCCCTCCTGGTTTTCGTCCAGGGCAGGTGTTGACCAAGTGCATTGTAGGAATCGAAATCCAGGCCTGCCAAGGACCCTCTAGGATGTTCCAAATCCTTGGATTTGTGTTTTGGACACCTGGAACCCACTAGGAGACCTTCTGGAAGGACCTCCATAAGTTTGGGAAGGTTTGGGAAACTTTTGGGAATAAGCTCTAGAGGGGGACTAACTTGACTTTGAGGGCCAACCAGCAACCCAGCCAGGATTTCAGGTTTGTCCCACTGAAAAGCTCCAGAGGTCCAATTTCCAATGTTTGACCAGAGCTCGGGGAAAGGTAAGCCGCTGAACCCTCACCGAATCCGGACTGGTGGAGAGCATCGAGGGCCCCCTGGAGAAAAAGCTCCAGAAAAGTTTCTAGGTGTGAAGGTACAATTTTGATCCAGGTGTGGAGTATCTGAGTAGGGCTTCAGCGTGGTCGGTCTCAAACTTTGACTTTGTCCCTGTCAAGCATGACCAGATGTCTAGAATTGGCGTTATTGGTTTCTAAGCACTAGAAAGTGTTCATGCTTTAAAAATTCATATCTCTGGTTCCCTACTTTGGGTTTTGATGGTTTTAGTGTAGATTCAATTATAAAAATATTTCCTATGTTTATAAATTGGTGTGGAATTTTCATTGTGTGTTGTGTCTTACTTAGTCACTGGTGTTTTTAAATGCTTTACATGCTGTCCTCCTATGTTAAGCCTTGTTGCTCGGTGTCAGCTACTCTGGATTGAGCAACAGAATAATTTATATAAAACCTAATAAGGACCAAGTACCATGGTAGTGGCCTTGTAGCTGGAGTCAGGTGCCTATCTACCACTCCCTATAGCTCACCGTCCAACAACCACAATTTAGACTGATTCTTGACTGATTCTCGGGATGCCTTTGTTCACCCTAGGATAGTTTTTTGGGCAGCCTGTTCAGTTCAATGAATTCAACCTTTTGCAAGTCACATTGTGTGAAGAAACAATTGTTCTCTGTTTCAGCCCCAGACCATTCAGCCAACTTTCTAACATATGGAGGTGTGGAATAGATTTTGTCATTTTGATGTCAAATAATTTATTAATATTAAAATGTACTTTATTTTCTGAATTGGTGTCAGAGTTTCTTGTGTTGTGTTTTCACTTTATTAACGTTTGAAGTGCTGCATAAATACTTTACACATTGCCTCTAAGTTAAGCCTGACTGCTTTGTGCCAAGCTACCAGAGGGTTGAGCGCAGGTTAAATTGGGGTTTGTTTGTTTTTCACCCTGACAAGAATTGTGGTTGCTGCTTGAGTAGGGTTTCACCCCTTTCAACCAGTAACACAGTTTCCTAGAACTGCCATTGGTACGCTCTGCTATGAAGCACTATTTCCATTTAAATCTTAAATATTCTCATAAATAATTCATGTCTCTGGTTGCACTTAATGGATTTTTGTAATTTATGTGCCATTTAGTTCATTACATTTTCCTATTAGGTTTTAGATTTTTATTGATTGATGTTTTGACTTTCTTACTGTTTTGGTACTACGTAAATACTTTACACAAGCCTGGCTGCTTCATGCAATTGCTACCAGGTGTACGAGGTAAGGTTGGCATAGTGACTTTAAGGGTACACCCTGACAAGATTTGTGACTATTCCTTGAGGTGGGCAGTCGCCACCTGGAAAAATCAAATTATGTTTTAGGTTTCTGCAACTCCTGCAATTTTCCAGATTTACTTTGGGTGATTCTGTAGTCCTTTCTATGGGACATATTATATAGCTGAAAAGTAGGTAACGCTGGATGTGAACAGGTCATAAAAGTACTGCTCTGGTATATTCTCATTCAAGTACTGGGACAAGAAAGGGTTGAGGCAGTAATGCACTGAATGTTTCTTGTTTATTTTCAATACTCCAGTTACCCATCCTATTATCCTTCCTAGTTCTATTAATTACAGACCAATATCCTTTCCCAAGTTCATGACCTTCATCCAACTGCTTTGGGATGAGAGGAAGGTCTGGGGTCTCTTCCCCTATTATGGCCCTCATGAAAGGAGGTGGCTGAGGGCAGAGGGCAGAAAGAGAGAGAGTGGAGGCTGTTTTCCCATTTTCCCATTTTCTTCCTGAACCATCTGGTGTCTGAGAGAAGGTGAACTCCTGATTTAATAACTACTTGGATGAGGAAGGGTAATTGGTGTAATGAAGATTACCAGTAAGTAATTAGCACATTAGCCAAAAATCATACATCAAATCCTAAAAAAGCTAAGAGTGTTATTGTAGAGGTGGTACACCAGAGAGAGACTGGCAAATGGGGAGAATCCCCGATAAGCTACTACAGCTTGGGTAGCGTTTGTATTGTGTCAGACCCACCAACAGCTTCCTTGCATCTGACAGAGCCCGTCGGACTCAGTACTAGCAGTTTTAGAAAAATCTTGCTGACCTTGTCAGTAAATTGCTTCCCTCACTGCACAGCTCTGCCTGGTAGCTGTTACCCCCGGCTTCTTCCAGGCCCTGAGTTCAGGGCCCTGGTCCCTGGTGGTCCAGTGGGGAGCACCTCTGCTGCTGCTCTCTGCCCTATGTTATTCTGATTTCTGCCTTTTTGCTCCTCTGCTCTTTTTCACCTTCCTTTTGATCTATTTATTGCTTTTCTAAACTATAATTGCTTTTTACCATTTCTCTTCTTTCTCCACTTTTTGCACCTTTGTCTTATTCCTTGCCCTACCTCGCGGCTTCGCCCACCTCCAGCGCCGTTGTCCTGCTTCCTGCCTCTCAGCTGTCCAGCCCTCCCCAAAACTACTTAATGGCAGCTGCTGTGTAGGATCGCCAAAGGCAAGACAGTCAGCGCCCATCCGTGCCTGGACTGTGCCCTGCACTATGGACCCTGGTCCTGGGACTATCCACTGCTAGCACTCCAGCACCCTCCACGCTCTCCACTGCCTGCCATCTCATGCCACCATAGAACACCCAAGGCCTTTTCACCTGCGGCCACTACACCTTTGCCTGCCTCCACACACCAGATGCACCAACCGCACCAACCGCACTACCCTGAAGAACCAGACACAACCACCTCAGATTCAAGCTACTCAACACCCGCTCTCTCAAAAAACATGGTGTGGAGATCTTGGACCTGCTTGACTTCATATCCCCTGACGTCAACGTCTTAACAGAACCCTGGAAAAACCCCATCCCGGCTCTGGACATCGTAACCACCATCCCCGAAGGCTACAATATCATCCACAAAGACCGCATCAGCCTTCCAGGAGGAGACATCACCATTGTTCACAGAAACACGCTCGGCCTCACAACCAGCTCCGACGACTATTCACCCCACATTGAGCATCTCCACTTCCAGATCCAGACCAACCTGAATGTCACCCTATGTGGCACCCTCATCTAGAGATCTCCCAGACCCCACCCCCCTTCAGAGAAGCCATAGCTAACTTCATCGCTGTTAGAAATGGGGGTCTCTAGTTGGCAGAGGTAGGTACCTTTATCCAAATAGGGACCCTTGCTTCTAGTCGAGTAAGGGAGATACACACTACAGAGAACCCCTGGGAGCTTGAAATGAACCGACAGACTTATCCCAAAAGCAATGTGTAAAGTATGTGTACTCAAAACACACAGTAATACAGTGATAACACCACCAATGGACACCACACCAGTTTAGAAAAATAAAGGGGCAGAGTTACAACAGAATGGAAAGCGTGGTATTAAGCAAACATTGCTAATGCAACGCATCTCCATTCTGAAAACACAGGGATGTGCCGTATTCACAAGAATGCGGCTCACCCCTGCGTTTCCCCTAGCACTGGCGCTTAGTTCAGCTGCCTAGTACCAATGCAGGCATAGTGCAAGGGTGCCTGCATTGGGGGAAATGATTGATTATGTGCAGGAAGGTCTACCCTCCTGCCTCCAGTACATAAACAATTGTTTATGTGTAGGAAGGTCTCCCTTCCTGCACATAAACAATCATTCATAGCGTTTTGAAACCTCTATGTGTGCTTCTTATTGCAGCACATATAGAAGTTGCAAAACATAATTTTTTTATTGTTTATGTGCAAGAAGGGTCACCTCCCTGCACATAAACAATCATAGCCAATTTGCTTTTTCTATCTGTGCTGCACAAGGCAGCACACATGGAAACAGCAAAAACGAGGAGAAATAAAGCACTTTTCCTTGTTTCGCCAGTTTAAGGACCAGGTTTCCCTTTTTTCTTAATTTTGGCCCTGCCTCCTATTTATGCTACCCTTGTAAATAGGGGGCAGCATCAAAATCGATGGGTGTTGTGGTGGAACGCCCACAGCAACACCCATTGCCCTCCCCTTTCACGATAAGCACATTGTGAAAGGGTGCCTTATTTACAAGGCATCGTTAAGCCACGTTAAGTAGCTTAATGCTGCCTTGTAAATAAGAAAAAGCGCCTATCGCCAACACAACGCTAGTAAAAGTGACATTGTGGTGGCGATAGGGGCTTGTAAATATGCCCCCAAGAATCTTTATCTAAACTCAACAAGACCAAAATGACAAAAATACAACATACATGTAAAAAGAATATGACTTTAAAAAGGTTTTAAGCAAATTGGTCCATAGAAAACTAAGGATGCGTGAGTCTACACAAACTACCTGTAGATGCATCAAAATTCACAAAGCAAAATAGCCTAGAGAAACAAAGAGATGTGTCAGTTCCTAAATTTATGTTTATGTTTAGGGAATTTGTTGAGTGCACGTACACTGAAAGGTCTCTTGGCGCTAATTGGTGGTTAGAAGCCGTCCCGAGGTATGATTCAACGATAGGCTTGGTTGAACAGCCAAGCTTTCAGTTTTTTCCTGAAACCAATGTAGTCTGGTGTTAGTCTAATATCAATCGGTAGAGATATTCAAAATTTGGGGCCTAGCATAGAAAAGCGTGAGCCACCCATTCTCTTGTTCTTGAATCTAGGAGTTGTCAGCAGATTCATTGAAGCTGATCTTAGGTTTCAGTTGGGAAGGTACAGTGACATCTTTGTGGAGATAAATTTAGGACCCCTATCATGGAGTGCATTGAAAAGCATGCAGCCTGTCTTGAATATGAGAAGCCACTGTCAAACCACGCTCGATTCAATGCACAGGAGCAAAATGCCGCAAGTCTCCAATGCTTTTCCAGGGTTCTTCAGCAACCCGCACTTAGCAGCGTGTATACCAAACAAACCCCAGGGGGGAAAGGGGATGGGACAGAGAAGAGACAGTCACACTGCTTCTAATCTTTTCCTCTGCTTCTGACTCTTCCTTCTTGTCTTCTTGAGGCTAACACGAGTTCTTTTAGACTGCAAGATAAAATGACACTAGTTAATCCTGTACCCTATCTGCTATTCATCCTATCTAACTTAATCTAAATTGTACACCTATCCCGTCTTGGTGTGACCTTTGCCTCTCTTCTTTTTGTATTATTTTCTTGCTTCTGTGTGCTGTAACTAAGGTTTAATTGTGTTAATTCTTAGTTGTTGTTTCTCTCTTTCTTACATTATCTTTTTCTTTTACAGCTTCCTCACCTATTCTGGATAACAGCAGGGGCGTATAATTGGATTCTGTGTTGGTAAGTATCAATTTAATCAAGTCTTGCTTCACCTTACTTGAGGTATTATATTTCAATGTTTTGTTTTAGTTCTAATTCTTCTCATGTATTACTAACTCTAAATATAACTGGTTAATGAATTACTCAACTCTTTCCTATAAATCTTCTACCAGCCGGTATGTCTGCTCCATTATATTTCTCTCAGCATCGATACCTTTTGGGCAATTGGAATTTACAAGCGCTTAAAAGGTTTTATTCGTAACCTCTGCTGACTCCGCTTTTCTCTCTCTGAATAACTAATGCGGTTCAACTAGGTGCATGCTCTAAGCCTCTGAGTGTTCTTTTTAACAAATGCGCTTGACCGCACACGCGACACTTCTAAATATCTCCTTGTGCATGCCCCCTCAAATGCTTCACACGGAACAGTCTTACCACGCTCCAAAGACGTATTCCACAGGAACTCCGAACTTGCCCAATAACACGGTTTGTGATGCGCGATGAAGTTTTTCCCTATCTATCTTTCACGGCGCACCTCAGTAACAACTTCTCTCCTCCTCAGTTCTCAGGTGAAGTGCGCCACAGCACGGGCGCTTCACCTGGATCTTCGTGATTGAGCGTGAGCGCTAGAGCGCTAACCTGCTGACCTGACTGCTGACTCTTGACGGCCATCTTTGTATCTGTATTTGCCAGTAATTTACATTGCCCCTTAGCCTTCCTGATTCTTCCTCTAGTTTTAACTACTACGGTGTTCACTGACAGTCTTTTCCTGACTAGAGGTCTGACAGTCCTGACAGTACCCTCCCTCAAAGTGCTTCCTTTCTGCTTGGGCTTTTTTGGGAATTTGCTGTGAAATTCTTTAATTAACTGAGGGGCATGAACATCTGAAGACAATACCCAAGATCTTTCCTCAGGGCCATAACCCTTCCAATCCAACAGGTAGTACAGTTTTCTTTTCCGCACCTTAGCATCTAAAATCTGTTCTACCTCAAACTCCTCTCCTTTCTCTGTTTGGATTGGTTTTGGGGGTTTGTTGATTCATACACCACTCGATGTCTTTTTTAATAAAGAGATGTGAAATACTGGATGTATGTGCAACCCCTTGGGCAACCTCAACTGATAGTTTAAGGCACTCCAATTTTTGTCT
This sequence comes from Triturus cristatus, assembly GCF_964204655.1. Classification (NCBI taxonomy): domain Eukaryota; kingdom Metazoa; phylum Chordata; class Amphibia; order Caudata; family Salamandridae; genus Triturus; species Triturus cristatus. The sequence goes on along the minus strand of NC_140587.1, from coordinate 341,940,468 downwards.
ATTTGATAGGGACCTACAAATCTTGGCTGCAGCTTCCTGACTCCTTTTAGTTTCAGATTTTTAGTGTTCAACCAAACCTTATCTCCTTCTTGTAACTCAGGTTCCCTTCTTCTCTTTTTATCTGCATAGTGTTTGTAACTCTCTTTAGCTTTGGTTACATTTTCTGTGGCTAAACTATGCACTCGTGTCATGTGTTCGACTAAATCTGTAACTGCTGGAACATCCACTTCCTGGAAACTTAATGATTGATGGGGATGCCTTCCAAAGTTCAAATAGAAAGGGGAATACCCTGTGGACACGTTTTACACGTTATTATGTGCAAACTCCGCTGCCCACAGGTAATCTGGCCAATCACCCTCTTGATCTAACAAACACAGTCTCAGATACTGTTCTAATTCTTGATTGGCACGTTCCGTCTGCCCATCAGACTCAGGATGATAACTAGTGGAATATCTAGTTTCAATGTTCAATTTTTTGTTGAAGGCCTTCCAAAAATGGGTTAAGAATTCAGAATCCTTGTCTGATATTATTACCTTTGGAATACCATGTGATCGAACAATATTTTGGCTAAAAGTGTGTGCTAGGGTTTTAGCTGTGGGTAATCCTTTTAAAGGTACAAAATGGGCCATTTTGATAAAAGCATCCACACAAACCAATATGGTATCAAACCCTTGACTCAATGGTAAATCTACTATTAAATCTAAGGTGACTGTATGCCATGGGTAAGGTGGTGTGGGTAAGGGTCGCAATAACCCTTGGGGTGCTTGCCACTTCGATTTACCCCTAGCGCAGATCTCACATGTGGCTACATACTGGCGTACATCTTTTATTACGTCTGGCCACCAAAAACGTCGTCTCACTAATTCGTCTGCTTTGGAATGTTATGTTGTTATGTTAGATAGTTTATAAAGCGCGTGAATCACCCCCAAAGGGGTCTCTCAGCGCTAGCAGAGCTGTGCAGGATAGCTGAAGAGATGTCATTCTGCGAAGAGGGTGGTTTTCAGCATCTTTCTGAACCTAAGGTCATCGGAGCATTGTCTAATAGGGAGGGAGAGCTGATTCCAGACCAAAGGTGCTTGATAGGAGAAGGATTTACCTCCTAACCGTATTCTCTTTATCCTCGGAATAAGTAACAGAGATTTGGAACATGATCTCAGGTTGCGGCTGGGAGTATATTGGTGGATCCTCTCAGCCAGATATGGAGGGCCTGGGCCCCACAGTGCTTTGTGTGTCAAGCAACAGAGCTTAAACTTGACTCGTTTCCTCACTGGCAACCAGTGCAGTTGTTAAAGCAGTGGAAGTGAGGCTGATCTAAACGGTGCATTAGTGACTAATCGTGCAGCGGTGTTTTGCACCACTTGCAGACGGCTAAGGGCAGATTCATTAGCGGCGACCATAAGGGCATTACAATAGTCCAATTTATTCAATACAAGAGCCTGAACGAGTGACTAGCGTAAAGAGTCCGGGAGATAAGGAAGGGCTTTCCTCAGAAGGCTCAGTGTGAAAAAAACATGCGCTAACTGTATGAGATACATGATCTTTCATAGACAGAGCCTGGTCAAATCGCACACCAAGATTTTTTACTGTTAGTTTGGGCAGAGGAGCAGGGCCCAGTTCAATTGGCCACCAGGTAGGTGACCACATGATGGGGGCATCTCCGTAGAGGAGAGGCCCTTATGTCCTGCCAAAATGCTATCATGACATTTTCTCCAGGCTGTTTGTTGCATTTCTGGCGTGGGCAAATAAAGTGCACCATCGTGATATGGTAACCCTTCTCGAATTTCTCGTCTTGAATCACCTTCCACCCAATCTGTCATCTCTTCCAACGTCATTGCATTCTGATTCTTTTCCTCTAGAGACTCTTGCAAGACTGCTCCAATCACCTTCTCCGCGGGAATGATAGCCTGATCCTTGACCTCTTCCAAAACTCCTTCTGGACCCAATCTGGATAAGGCGTCTGCCTTACCATTTTGCGAACCAGGTCGATAAGTTATGATGAAGTCATAATCTGCAAAGTACAATGACCATCGCAATTGCCTTGGTGTTAACGTTCTGGCTGACTTCAAAAATGTCAAATTCCTATGATCTGTATATACGGTGACCACATGTCTTGCACCCATCAAATAGTGTCTCTATTCTTTAAAGGTGTCTTTGATGGCCAACAATTCCATCTCCGTAATGGTATAGTTTACCTCCGCTGCTGTCAATTTCCTTGAACGGAAAGCCACCGGATGCAACTGTCCTGTAGTTTTGTGCCTTTGAGACAATACTCCTCCCAGTGCCAAGTTGGAAGCATCAGTTTCCACAAAGAAAGGCTCTGTGGGATCTGGATGAAGTAAGATCGGCGCAGTCGTGAAATCTTTCTTTAATTGAATGAACGCCTCCTTTGTTTCCTTCGTCCATTCAAATTGAACTCCCTTCTTCAATAATCTGGTAATGCGTATCAACTTTTTGGAGAAGTCTTGAATAATCCTTCTATTGAAGTTCGCGAATCCAATGAAACTTTGAATTTCTTTCACGGTTTTAGGGGTTTCCCAATCTATGACTGCCTTGATCTTATGTTCATCCATGGTTATCCCGCTTGGTGCAAGCACAAACCCCAGAAACTCCACTGTAGTTACATTGAAGGCACATTTCTCTAACTGGACAAACAAACAGTTTTCTCATAATCTTTGTAAGACCTTCTTAACATGTTCCTTATGTTCTTCCTCTGTGTCAGAATAAATTAGTATATGATCTATATATACTATAGCATTCCGATCAATGAACAACTTCAGTACATCGTTTATGAAATGTTGAAAGGCGGCTGGAGCGTTGCACAATCCATATGGCATTACTTGATATTCATAAAGCCCATGCTTGGTTCTGAATGCCGTCTTCCATTCGTCTCCTTCATGAATTCTGACAAGATGGTATGTCCCCCTCAAATCAAATTTTGTGTAGACTCTTGCTCCTTTCACCTGATCCAACAGCACTGATATGAGGGGCAAAGGATATCGATTTTTGATGGTTATTCGATTGATTGCTCTATAATCAATGCAGGTTCTCAATTCTCCATTCTTCTTTGGAATAAAAAATAGTGGAGAAGAGACAGGAGATTGGGACTGTCTAATGAATCCATTCTCAAGGTATCTTTGTATATACTTCTTCAGGTGCTCATCTTCTCGCTCAGTCAAAGCATATATTCTACTGCAGGGAAGATTGGACCCAGGTTCCAAATCTATTTTACAATCATAGTCTCTATGTGGAGGGAGTCTTTCGGCCTCCACCTCATTAAAAACATCCTGAAATTCATTGTATTCTTCTGGTAGTTTTGTTGTACTTATCACACAAATTGTCGTCTCCTTCTCACTCAAATTCAATGCCGGTGATTTCTCTTGGTTTATTTTACATTCCTTATGACAACTCTCCTTGCAATACTTAGAATCCAAGGCTATTGATCGAGCCTCCCAATCGATAGTCGGATTATGCTCCAAGAGCCAAGGTAGGCCTAGTATTAATTGAAATTGTGGGGCATAAATTAAGTTGAATTGCAGTATCTCTAAATGTCCTTCTACAGATTCCAACTCTACTGGCTCAGTATGGCTCACAATGGGTCCCGATGAAAGATTCGTTCCATCGACGGCTCGCACGGCTTCACTCCTTTCCTTCTTGATAGCCTTCAATCTGATTTTTTCGGCGAATTTAAGATCACAAAAGTTGCCCATCGCTCCAGAATCAATCATGACGGTTACTTGCGTTAGCATCTTTTCCCGGAACCGTAAGGTCATCATTAGCACCAGATGTGGAGATGCTGATTGTAGGGTATTTGCCAACATGTGAGCTTCTGGAGTTGTCTTTGCTTCTACAACCACCAGTCCAACTCCATTTACTGGTGGTGCGAGGCATTTTCCGTCGATGATTGCTTTGGTTTCTTTGGACAATTACGAATGAAATGTCCACTGTTTCCACAATAAAGTCATTGTTTATTTATTCTTCGCCTCTCCTTCTCTTCCTTAGAGAGAGGTCCTCGAATAGTTCCGATTTGCATAGGTTCTCCACCCTTGACTGAGTCCATTTCTTTGCTGCCCTCTACTCTGACTCTATCAAATCTAGGAACACTGGGACGATAATCTCTTTTTCTCTCTCCTCTTCTTTCACTTTGGCGGAAGTCAATTTCTAAAACCAGATCTATTAGTGCTGAAATCTCCGTGGGTCTATTGGGCACCTGCGCCAAGGCATCTTTTAATTCATCTTTTAAACCACGATAGAACACTGCAGCTCGTTTGTTCTCTGCCCATTCAGTTTCCACAATCAACTTATTGAACTGGGCCAAATAGGCAACCAAATCTCGATTGCCTTGTTTAATTTCCAATAACACGTTGTCTGTTGCTTGGGAGACCCTTCGTCTGTCAAATATTCAAAGAAATTCTTTTTTAAACTCATCCAAATCATATAATATTGGATCATTTCTGGTCACCAGAGGCATTGACCAAGACGCAGCGTCCTCGCTTAAGTACGACAAAATAAATGCCACTCGAGACTGCGCATCAGGGAAAACTGCCGGACGGCACATGAGGTATAAAGTGCATTGTGTCAGGAACACCTGAGCCTTCTGGGGGTCTCCGCCAAAATGCTCAGGAGGTGCCAAAGGAATTACAGGGGACAGAGAATGAATAACTTGAGTAGTAATCTTGGGTTGGGGAACTGTAATTTCACTAAGATATTCTTCAAGTGAAGCTGAATATTTAAAACTGGGACTGGATACTAAACTACTCACTTTTTGGGTTAAATCTGTAGTCTCTTTTTTAAGCTCCCTATTCTCTTCCTGAACTGTTATTAACTCCCTTTGTATTCCTTCTAAGATTTCTCCTAGTTTCTTTAAATCCAAACCTTCCGTCATTCTGCTCAGGTGCTATTTAACTCGTGGGCACTTCACTCTGTCAAACCACGCTCGATTCAATGCACAGGAGCAAAATGCCGCAAGTTCCCAATGCCTCTCCAGGGTTCTTCAGCAACCCGCACTTAGTAGCGTGTATGCCAAACAAACCCCAGGGGGAAAAGGGGATGGGACAGAGAAGAGACAGTCACACTGCTTCTAATCTTTTCCTCTGCTTCTGACTCTTCCTTCTTGTCTTCTTCAGGCTAACACGAGTTATTTTGGACTGCAAGATAAAATGACACTAGTTAATCCTGTACCCTATCTCCTATTCATCCTATCTAACTTAATCTAACTTGTACACCTACCCCGTCTTGGTGTGATCATTGCCTCTCTTCTTTTTGTATTATTTTCTTGCTTCTGTGTGCTGTAACTAAGGTTTAATTGTGTTAATTCTTAGTTGTTGTTTCTCTCTTTCTTACATTATCTTTTTCTTTTACATCTTCCTCACCTATTCTGGATAACAGCAGGGGCGTATAATTGGATTCTGTGTTGGTAAGTATCAATTTAATCAAGTCTTGCTTCACCTTACTTGAGGTATTATAATTCAATGTTTTGTTTTAGTTCTAATTCTTCTTAGGTATTACTAACTCTAAATATAACTGGTTAATGAATTACTCAACTCTTTCCTATAAATCTTCTACCAGCCGGTATGTTTGCTCCATAATATTTCTCTCAGCATCGGTACCTTTTGGGCAATTGTAATTTACAAGCGCTTACTGTAATTTACAGCGGTGTCACTGCCTGCCCGCCCCGTTCCGACTCGGTATTGGCTACCGTTGAGCGGAGGGCGGGGCAGGTGAGAGCCAGACACGCCTACTGACATTGACGCAGCTGAGCGGTTAGCGCTCTAGTAGCCCTGACGAGAGACTATTTAGGCGGGAGGAGGCCTGGGCTCTTCGCGGTAAGGGGAGACGGTGGCAGTGTCTTCCTAATCCGCTTGGCGCCCGGCTTCAGCTGTCATTGCCCTGAGAGAGTGGTGATTTGTCACGAGAGATTTGCTTGACCTGGTTAAAACGCCGGTCCTACTTTGCACTTTGTATTTTGCACACTTTTAATTTCATTTTAATGTAGCAATTTTAATGATCGGTGTGTAAGACTGTAAATTCTGCTCGTTTCACGTAGCGCTTAATTAAGTAAATTTTAACCTACTTGAACTGTCCGCTGATTGCGGGGGCCTTCAGGGCTCAATCCTGGTCTGTGCTCGGTGTCACTGCTTGCCCGCCCCGTTCCGACTCGGTATTGGCTACCGTTGAGCGGAGGGCGGGGCAGGTGAGAGCCAGACACGCCTACTGACATTGACGCAGCTGAGCGGTTAGCGCTCTAGTAGCCCTGACGAGAGACTATTTAGGCGGGAGGAGGCCTGGGCTCTTCGCAGTAAGGGGAGACGGTGGCAGTGTCTTCCTAATCCGCTTGGCGCCCGGCTTCAGCTGTCATTGCCCTGAGAGAGTGGTGATTTGTCACGAGAGATTTGCTTGACCTGGTTAAAACGCCGGTCCTACTTTGCACTTTGTATTTTGCACACTTTTAATTTCATTTTAATGTAGCAATTTTAATGATCGGTGTGTAAGACTGTAAATTCTGCTCGTTTCACGTAGCGCTTAATTAAGTAAATTTTAACCTACTTGAACTGTCCGCTGATTGCGGGGGCCTTCAGGGCTCAATTCTGGTCTGTGCTCGGTGTCACTGCCTGCCCGCCCCGTTCCGACTCGGTATTGGCTACCGTTGAGCGGAGGGCGGGGCAGGTGAGAGCCAGACAGGCCTACTGACATTGACGCAGCTGAGCGGTTAGCGCTCTAGTAGCCCTGACGAGAGACTATTTAGCCAGAAGTCGGCTCGAGCGCGCAGCGGTTGCGCGCAGAGGGGCGCCCTTGACGGCGCCAAAGACTAGCCTAAGACTTGCCCGTCTGCGCCCATCCGCGACAGGACGGGACAAGGGGCAATGGGGACACCGTCGATAATCCCACCTTTGACCACCACAACGAGGATCACGTATTCCAGTGGGACGTTACGTCAGCTGGGTGTGAGCCCCATTCGGACATGTGGACTAGGAGGTAAAGTGGAGGTGGAAGGCCCCTTCTCCTGCCGCCATTGTCAGACCCAGTTTACCATTGCCAGTCAGAACACCCTTCCTCATGGCTCTAGGACGGATTTTTCCCCCTCCGGTAACACTGGTAACAATTGTGCCAGTGCTGCTATAAGAAGGAAAAATCTACTGTGTAATGTAAGATCTCTACCGAAACATGCCTCTGAGATATGGGACCTAATTTCTACTAGCAATCCAGACCTATGCTTTCTCACGGAAACATGGTTAAAACCCTGCTCAACTCCAGCAATTGCATTAGCCATTCCCTCGGGTTTTAAAATTATTAGATTAGATCGACCCTCGAAAATAGGCGGAGGAATTGCTATTGTTCACAAACAAGATGTTGATTGTTCTATGGTAACTGAGCTATCCACACCAGAAATCGAACTATTAATATTTAAAATCACTCCCTCTGGAAAAAACTCAGCCACGCAGATGGGTGCCTTAGTATATCGCCCTCCGGGCTCATGTGCAAACTTTTCTAACGTTTTACTTGAGTCTTTGGCTCCATATATCAGCAATGATAAAGATTTTATTTTACTTGGAGATTTTAACATTCATAGTGAACAAATAAATTGTAAAGAAGCCCAGTCGGTTTTACAGGACCTTTTGCTTCTGGGGTTATCACAGGTTAACTCTGGACCTACGCACCGGGCAGGACACACATTAGACCTCATATTAGCAAACCATCCTTTAGTCTCATGTCTACCGCCTATTCGAACCAGCTGGTCTGATCATTTTGTGATCGAATTTCATACCTTTCAACATAAATATATTGGTCATGAATCAGTTTCTCTTCCCTGCAAACGACGCCCTTGGTATAAGGTTAATGAACAGACTTTTAAAGATAATTTTATTAACCCCTCCTACTCTGTTACAGAGGGAATTGATGGCGCCTTAAGGGAATTTGACTTAGCCACTAGAAGAACGATAGACATCATCGCACCATTGAGACAATTTAAACCACGCCCTGCCAAAAAACAAGAGATCTGGTTTTCTGAGGAGCTTCGAATTTTAAAACAGAACTCTAGGAAGCTGGAAAAAAGATGGAGAACCTCACATCAGGAGAAGGATAGAAAGCAATACTGGGCCTCTCTATCCATCTATCACAAAGCCATTCGTGGGGCACTTAAAACCCATATAGCATCACAAATTGCTGCGGCAGGGAATTCTTCAAGGGTTCTCTATCAGGTTCTACAGTCTTTTGTGAAGCCAGTTGCCTGCGAAAGCTCTGAATCAGTATCCCAACTTCTTTGTGATCAAATTTCGTCCTTCTTTTCTAATAAGATAGACAGGATTTATGAGAATATTGTCAATTCTAATCTTGCCTCCACTGCCATGGTCCCCTGTCAGGTCTTTAATGATACTGAACATGTGCCTAATACACAAGTTTTAGACACCTTTCCCTCAATCTCTTCCCCAGACTTATTGGCTCTGATGACCCAGATAAAAAGTGGTAGTCCAGATGACATCATACCTACCAAACTTATGCCCATCCTTTCTGGACAACTTGGCCCCATGATTCAAGGACTGGTCAACCTGTCTCTTAGCTCGGGCTCTGTTCCCAAGGATTGGAAGCGTGCCTTGGTAAGGCCCATTAGGAAAAATACATCTATTCCTTGGACCGAGCTTACCAATTTAAGACCCATCTCACTGCTTCCTTTTCTTGGGAAACTGACAGAAAAACATGTCAACAGACACTTGTCCGGCTTTATCGAAGATGTGGGTGGCCTGGACTACTCACAATCTGGGTTCAGGCCAAAACACAGTACAGAGTCTACTCTTCTGTCTGTGGTAGACGACCTACACATGCTTCAAGATAGGGGTTACTCTGTAATCTTAGTTTTGCTTGACTTGTCAGCAGCGTTCGACACCGTGTCACATAACATTCTTGTTGACCGGTTGTCGAACATGGGAGTGAAGAACAAAGCCCTTGCCTGGCTGAGAAGCTTTCTTACTGGCCGTACCCAGACTGTCACCATGGGTACGTACCGTTCCAGGGAAGTAGAAATTACGAAAGGGGTGCCACAGGGCTCCTGTCTGAGCCCTACACTTTTTAACATCTATGTGGCACCCCTGGCAAGAGTGATGCGCGAATTTGGTTTTATTCCAGTGTCTTATGCTGACGACACACAGCTCCTCTTCCCTTTCAAAACCCTCACGACGGAAATTAAGAACTCCTTCTCTGCAGGCATGAAGGCTGTAGGGCAATGGATGTCATCTAATTACCTACAATGCAATGTCAGCAAAACAGAGATTATGTTGTTTGGAGGGGCCAAGATACTGTGGTCCCCCGATTGGTGGCCCCCCGATCTGGGTATGGTTCCTGAACCGAAGCAGGTTGTTAAAAATCTGGGGATACGCCTTGACCAGGATTTAGTGTTAAGGCAGCATACCAATTATATTACAGGTGTATGCTTCCACACTATTGGCCTGTTGCGTAAGATTCTTCCTTTGTTGCCGGATTCCTCCAGAAGGACCCTGGTGCAGGCCCTTGTTCTAAGCCGGCTGGATTACTGTAATGGCCTGCTCCTCTCAGCAAATGAGGGAGTGTTGGCCAAGTTACAGGTGATCCAGAATACAGCAGCTCGACTGGTTCTGAATGCCCCTCCGAGAACAGCTTCTAAACCTCTTTTAGAAAAACTGCATTGGCTGTCAATGTTTAAAATCTGTTGCCTGATCCACAAAAGTATAAATGGCAAAGGTCCCCTGTACTTGGAAAACAAATTCATTCCCTATATTCCTACCAGATCCTTGAGATCCAGCAATGGTTTTCTGCTGGTAGTGCCCCGTGCCAAAAAAGCTAGACATGGGGGTAAAGCATTGTCAGTCGTGGGACCTACACTGTGGAACAGTCTACCTCAAATTTTAAGAATTTGTCCAGAACACCTGCAATTCAGGAAACAGCTTAAAACTTTGTTGTTTAAAAGTGACATCTAAGACGGCTCTCCCTGTCTGTTAATGATCAGCTGAAACCCGTTCCAGAGCGCAGAGATACTCCATTGGAGTCAATTCTAGCGCTATATAAACCCGCAAATAAATAAATAAATAAAAGGTTTTACTCGTAACCTGTGCTGACTCCGCTTTTCTCTCTCTGAATAACTAATGCGGTTCAACTAGGTGCATGCTCTAAGCCTCTCAGTGTTCTTTTTAACAAATGCACTTGACCGCACACGCGACACTTCTAAATATCTCCTTGCGCATGCCCCCTCAAATGCTTCACACGGAACAGTCTTACCGCGCTCCAAAGACGTATTCCACAGGAACTCCGAACTTGCCCAATAACACGGTTTGTCATGCGCGACGAGGTTTTTCCCTATCCATCTGTCGCGGAGCACCTCAGTAACAACTTCTCTCCTCCTCAGTTCTCAGGTGAAGTGTGCCACAGCACGGGCGCTTCACCTGGATCTTCATGATTGATTACGAGCGCTAGAGCGCTAACCTGCTGACCTGACTGTTGACTCTTGACGGCCATCTTTGAATCTGTATTTGCCAGTAATTTACATTGCCCCTTAGCCTTCCTGTTTCTTCCTCTAGTTTTAACTACTACGGTGTTCACTGACAGTCTTTTCCTGACTAGAGGTCTGACAGTCCTGACAGCCAGAGAAGCTGCTTCATCAATGGCTTGGTGTGGCAGTGTCTTGGTTGCTGGAAGATTAATCTGGCAGCTTGGTTCTGTATCAGCTGCAGTCTGTGGGTTTGATTGGCTGGAAGACCCAAATATATAGTATTGGCATAATCCAGCCTGGACATGATCATGGCCAGCATGATCATCATACTTGCCTCTCTAGTAAAGAATCCCCTGATTTTCTTGAAATTTCTTAGTTGATAGATGCACGGTGATGTCACCAGGCTAATCTGTGCGTGCACAGAGAGGTTGGCGTCAATTTGGATGCCCAGGCTCTTTACAGAATTTTTAGGGAAGGGTCGAGTGCCTAAGGTAGCCGACCAGTGGCCTGGCATCAAATGGTAGAGTCTGTTGTTTGAAATGACTATCTCTGTTTTGTCAGAGTTCAATTTGAGATGGTTATGACTCATCCAGTCTTTAATAAATAGCATAGTGTTTTGAAAAAATTCCTTGGAGTCCTCTGTCTCGTCTATTGGGAAAATCGACTGCATATCGTCTGCGTAGTTATAGACCTTAACCCTCCTGCATTGGAGTGAGTGGATCAGGGGGCAGATATAAAGGTTGAACAGGTGGGGGGATAGGGATGAGCCTTGAGGTACACCGCAGGTAGTTTAGAACCTGGCTGAATTAAAGGATGCCAGCCTAACAGACTGGGTGCGATCCCCCAAAAACGAGATCATCCAGTCCAGGGCCGTTCCTTTCAGGCCTGCCGCTGCCATTCTATCCACTAATATTATGTGATCCACGGTATCGAATGCAGCCGACAGGTCGAGCAGGACCAGTGCCTTCGTGCACCCCTTGTCTGCTCCCTCCTTTAGGTCGTCTACTACACTTAAGATGACTGATTCGGTCGAGTGTGATGGCCAAAAACCTGCCTGATGAGAGTCCAGAAATTCAGTCTCTTCAATGAAGGCGCATAGGTGTTTTGCTACGTGTGCTTCAAGTACTTTTGCAGGGTATAGGAGGAGCGATATGGGTCTATAGTTGCTTAGTTGTTTGGAATCTACTCTGACTTTCTTTTGAAGCGGGACTAACACTGCCTCTTTGAATGCCTGTGGAACCTTGCCTTGCTCCAGAGATAGACTGAGCAGGGAAAGGAAGGTATCAGAGAAGTGGGCAAGAATGTCTTTTTGTATAGTAGAATGACAGGGGTCTTTGGGGTGGCCAGATTTTAACTTGTTACTTAATTCTGCAAGTCGATCTAGGCATATGTTTTGGAAGGTAGAAAGTGTTGCCGGATTGGTGAATTGCTGATGTGATTTCCAGTCCTGTGAACTAAGGGTGATGGAGTTTTGTATTGCCTTAATTTTGTTCACAAAGAAGTCATTCAAGTGGTCACATAAGGCCTGGGAAGGAGTGATGGCCAGTGTGCCACGGTCGGAGTTAAAGAGTTCTTTAACCATCTTAAAAATGTCTTTAGATTTATTTTCTGAACTCATAACTCTGTTCTTATAGAAGGATTTTTTTGCCTCCAAGGTGGCACCTTTATAATCAGTAAGAGCTTTTTCATATGTTTTCCTTGCTGCAGGAGAATAGCTTCTCTGCCATTTCCGTTCCACCTGGCGGGTTTTAAGCTTTGTCGATTTTAGCTCTACGGTAAACCATTTAGAGGCCTTGTGCCGCCTCATACAACTTTCGCTCTTAATTGCCAGTTGGTTATAGCTGTCTCTAACTCGTCAACATTTTCTGATCTAGGTGGAAGTGTAGATTTCAGGGTGTTATGGAACTGACAAACTGATACGGTTCCATTTCCTGGTCAGCATTTTTGGGCCAGTCAGGGGTTTAACTAAGGATAGACCACTTAATGTAAGTGTATTAAGTGGTGGTCTGACCAAACACATGGCTTGACAGATAAGTTGTGGACCAAGAGGTTGGTGGTCCACAGCTAGTCTAATGCATGTCCTTTAATGTGTGTGGGCTCGGTTATGTGTCTTTCTATGTTCAGATTTTTCAGTAGATCTTTTAACTTCTTAGAACCCCGACTCCCCTCTTCCTAGTTAGACCAACAATAAATATCTCCCACTAACAATGTTTTCGCATAGTCTAATGTTAAAGGGGCAAGATAGTTTGCCAATTCACTGGTGAATTCCCCCATTGCAGTGGGGGGTCTATAAATCAGGATGCACACCAATGTGAATGTTGGAGAAATTAATTTTAGCGTGAGGCTATCCACCGATGCCACTTCTAATGGGGCAATGGAGGTAACAGAGAGGTCTTTTTTAACAACTGCTGCTACCCCGCCTCCTCTTTTACCAGGAGGTCTGTTTGCCTGCAACAAATAGTAGTTTCCAGGTAGCTCTGCTAATATATCATGGGTAGATTCCATGGTTAGCCAGGTTTCTCTGTGATTAATAATAAATCCGGAGCTTCGGTGTCTGAAAGGTTAAAGATTTCTAGTTGATGCTTGACCATGGAACATGTGTTTAAGTACATTATGTTTAACTCTTTTGGTGCTAAGAGCTAAGCCCTCACTGTAGTGCAATTGTGCTTAATGGGAGGGGGTTTTCAAGTGCTGGGGTTGTCGGTAGTATAGCCGGAACCAGATTGAGGAGGCCATGCCCTACTAACTTATTTTTGGTTATGGGGTCGATCTTCTGGGTAGCCTTGCGTGCCAGAGAGTGCTACCAGTCACCCCCACAGCAGGAGCTCAGTAAGTGCAAATGCACAGTAAAAATCTGTGTCCTGGCCCCTCCTTCCAGCTAAACCAGAAGTGTGTTATGCGGGCAAATGGTGCCTGCCCCCTCCGCATCAAAGGAGTCAGCAGCTTGCGGCAGAACGAGGAGGCAGCGCTAGAGGTCACCCCCCACAGCAGGAGCTCAGTAAGTGAAAATGCGCAGTAATAATAAATTGAAGTAAGTTAAAAACAGATTAAAATAGCCCCCAATGAGTAGGAACCTGTTCGTGGACCCTGTGATTCAGGACGGCTCAATATCTGGGCGCATCTGCGTCCCCATGAAGATTAAGTAGTGGTCGTAGCTGAACCACTATACCGCTAGTGTGTTATGCGGGCACATGGTGTCTGCCCCTCTCCACATCAATCGAGCAAACAACTCGCGGTGGAACGAGGAGGCAGCGCTACCGGTCACCCCCCACAGTAGGAGCTCAGTAAGTGCAAATGTGAAGTAAAAATAAATTGAAACAAATTAAAAACAGATTAAAATAGCCCCCGATGAGTAGGAAACTGTTTGTGGACCCTGTGACTCAGAAGGCAATGCAACTGTTCTGCTGCAGGCACGAGAAGTGGTGTGTCGAATCCGGACTGTAGGTGAAGTAATGCATTGACTCCAAGACGGTTCTGGTCTGCGGGTGATGCATCGGGAAACCTTGCTGCACAGGTAGAATGTGTGGAAATCCAGGATGCGCTGGCAGTCAATGCACTGGCGGCAGGTGGTGGTGTGTCGGTTTCTGCAGCCGTGATCTGACAATGCGTCAATTCTTGGACCCGCGACAGGCGATGCGTCGTTTCTGCAGCCGCGACAGGCGCTGCATGGAGATTCTTCTCGCACATCGGTGCTGCGTTGGGAAAAACAGCCGCAAGAAGGGCGATGCATCGATTTTCTCAACTCTTCAGGTTTCTTCCAGCTCCCAACAGCAGGAACAACCTCCAGAGGCCCGAAACTGGAACAGGCACCTCCGGGCAGGTCAGACGTCCCAGCAGCAGGGTGACATCATTGTGTCCTGAGACTTCAGAACAGGAGGCCAGCACACACAGGCCCTTAGAGATTCTTCGTCAAGCAGGTTCACAGTAAATTTCCAGTCTTTGTCCTTTCCTGGGTAAAAACAGAAACTGTGTCCAACCCCACACAACATACTGAAAAGGGGCATTACTCCTCCCCACGGCTCTTCAACTCTTCGCCTTAGTAAAGGTTCCTCTTGAGTCCAGAAGTGATCAAAAGTTCTGGGGTTTAAAGTCTACTACGTATACCCCATTTTGTCTTTGTTCTCTTTGTGCAAGGGTCTCTGAGCCCAGTCCAAACCAGTTCTGTCCTCACTGGTGCAGTATGACCAAAGGGGTTGGAGAAAGCATTGGGTAAGGGAGAAACGCCCTATTAAGGTTTAAGGAAATCTCCTCCCACTACTCTAAATGCAGCTAAGCCCCATTCAGCTCAGCTCTGAGTGATCCAGGGAGGGCCAGGCACGCCTCATCCCGCTCGGTGGCTGTCTACAGTGAATGCACATCTCCTCCCCTGTCATCGCAAAAGCAGACAGTCAATCCGCAAACAGGCAGAAGCGCACAGAATGGTTAAGCAAGAAAATGCCTACTTTCTAAAAGTGGCATTTTCAAACAAACAATATAAAAAACATCTTTATTGAAGATGTGTTCTTAAATTCTGAGTTCGGAGAGCCTACACTGTATTTCTTCATCTTGTCCCAAAGGGAAGTTATACTTGTAAGACGTTAGAAAGCCTTTCCTGTTCTATCCTATAGGGCAGATAGACTTTCAACAGTGAAAAACGAAATTGGCAGTATTTCACTATCAGGACATTTCACACACACCAGTACCTGTCCTACCTTTCACATACATTGCACCCTGCCTAGGAGGGTACCTTGGGCCTACCATAAGGCTGCCTTACATGTAAGAAAAGGGAAGGTTAGGGCCTGGCAGGTGGGTGCATTTGCCAGGCCGACATGGCAAATTAAAATGGAGCGCAGACACTGCAGTGGCAGGTGTGAGATACATTTACAGGCTACTCATGTGGGTGGCACAATCAGTGCTGCAGGACCACTAGCAGCATTTGATTTACAGGCCCTGGCACATTCAGTGCACTTTACTAGGGGCTTACTAGGAAATCAAATATGCCAATCAGGGAGAACCAACTGGAATAACAATTTACACAGGTAGCACTTGCACTTTGACACTGTTCAGCAGTGACAATGTGCCCAAAGCATCTAAACCAGCAAAACCTTAATCCAGTACAGCATTAAGAATACAGGAGGCAGAGGCAAAAATTCAGGGGAAACCTCCCCAAAGATGCCAAGTCTAACAATCGCTCACCATGCCTGACCTCAATGGATTATATCCTCCTCGGCAACCTCTATTTCCACCCTAGACGACCTTGTTCCCACAATACCACATCCCTACTGGAGAACCTCGCCACTATCGGACTCAAATAACTGGCCACAATGCTACCCACTCACTAGGACCCCATTTTCTCAGCATGCAACAACATTTCCATCAGCCACACCTCCAAGCCACACTGCACTGATCACCACCATGTCCACTTCTCTTTCACCAAACCCACCGTACACCACCGTGCCCACCTCGATCCTCGTATAAGCTGGAACAAGGTCACCGAAGACAAGCTCACCACTGCACTAAGCAAAACCTCACCACTGACATCCACAGATGTCAACATCTCAGCATGCAACCTCCACACCTGAATCTGCGATGGCGCCAACACACTGGCTCCCCTCAGGAGAGTTCAGGCACACCTGCAGGTGGCTCGAGAAAAGATGGAGGAGCAAGAAGATCATGACAGATAATGCAGCCTTCAAAACTGCTGTCACCGCACACCACCCCATCATCAGAACAACAAAGAAAGTAGCCATCCCGGAATGCATCAACAGCAAAGAGCTCTTCACTGTGGTCAAGTAATTTGTCAAACCCAGCACAGACACAGCAGACATTCCCCCCTCTCGGACCTCTGGCACAACCTTGACACCTTCTACCACCCCGAGATCAAGGAGATCTATGACAGCTTCCCAACCCAAGACCTGCCCACCTCACCCACAACCACCGTATCCAATAGCTCCTGACCCGAGCAGACCTTGCTCAACTGGACCATCCTGCCAGGGCTAGACATGCCAAAAAATCCCCAGCGCGATGTGTGGCAGTCATTTACCGCAGTTGACTGGGAGGACGCAGGGTAGGAAGCAGTCAGCCTAGAGCATGAGCACCAGCTGCAAATGTCATCAATCACGTTGGGGGTGCTCAACCAAGGCTTCTGTGGTTACCGGTCTAGCTTTCTGCACGCGAGGACTGGCGCAAGGACAGACTCAGCAGTGAGGTGCGTTGACGGCGTTCTAAGTCGCACACGTCACCAACAGAATTCACGGAGAGAACTTGTACTATTTTTGTAGTCAGTCAGAGGTCAGAGTAGGGAATTCAAGTCTTTTAGTTTCAGAAATAGAATAGGTTAGAGTCTGTTTCGTTGTCGTCGGGTAGGTTGTTAGTTACTCTTGAGTAGGAGTTTTATTGTTCAAAGGATTTTCGAAACAAGATTTCAACCCTGAATACCACTTACCAGTTGGTCTCGAGTTCTCCAGACCAAGGAAGAGTTCTCCAGTCAGCTGAACCACAAGTAGCCTAAAAGAAAAAGAAAAAGAGTCAAATGTCATTAGAGCATAATAATTAGATTTGGCATATTAATAAATAGATGTAGACATTCCAGTACATTTTTTATACAAAAGAAGAAAGTAGAAGAAGAGAGGCAAAGATCTTAGCTTCACAGGTTCACACAAGAGGTGAAAAAAAACACCCAAAAGAGAGACAGAAGGTGTAGTGAGTAGGAGCAGAGGAGAACCTCAGAAGAAAGACAGTCACTTCTATGTCCTCTTCCCCTTTCCCCCAGCAGGGTTCACATGAGAACTTGTTACTAGAGGGCTCGAGTGGAGGTCTGTGGGGGGAATTCCGAAAATTCAACATTCTGCTCCCGTGAGAGTACGAAGAGCCAGTGAATATTTAGCTGGGCCTTGGCACACCCTCATCTCTGATGACACCTTCAGGATCATGAAGAGCATCCACTCTGGAACCCCCTCAGATCCCTGTGCCCACCTCATCTTCAACACAGCTGGCCCCTCCATTTCACCTGAACTGTGCCACACCATCAGCTGCTCCATCAAGTCTGCCACGTTCCGGAAAGACTGGAAGCATGCAGAGATCAACCCCATGCAGAAGAAACCCTTTGCCGACATGGCAGACCTCAAAAACTACACATCACTCTGCAGTCCTTCCCAGCCAAAGTCATTGAGAAAGCCATCAACGACCAACTTTCCAAGTTCATCAAAACAAACCACGACCTGGACATCTCTTCCAATCCCAACCAAGCTTCAGAAGCAACCACAGCACTAAGACCACTCTCCTCGCTGCTACAGACAACATCCGCACCCTCCTTGACTGAGGCAAAACCACTGCCCTCTTCCTCCTGGACCCCTCAGCAGCCTTCGACACAGTATCCCACCACACTCTCTGAGCAACACTCCATGACACCGGCATCCGCGACAATACCCTAGAATGAAGCCACTCCTCCCTCACCAGCCAAACACGGAGAGTCAGACTTCCACCATTCAACTCAGAACCCACAGCAATCAGCTGTGGAGTGCCTCAGGATCTTCCCTGAGCCCCACCCTTTTCAACATCTACATGACCTGGATGAAGGGCAGCTGCCTCAAGCTTACCTCGAAGTAGAACTAAGTTCTCATCCTGGGCTCCACCCCCTACACCTGGGATAACTCCTGATTAGGGGTGGGCGGAATTTGCGAAAGTGGCTTTCGCAAATCATCGCGAAAATGTTAAAAATCTCCGCAAACACGTGGAAATATCGCGAAGATGCAGAAGTTTTTTCCCGCCCGTTCGCGGTATTTTCTGCGTGGTCGCGGCTCGCAAACTTACCCATGCGGTTGCTCGCAGGTGCGGCCATCTTGTTTTCACTCTTCTCGCGGTGCATGATCGCGAGAAGAAAGACGTGATCGCACGACCAATGACATTACTGCGGGCGCGAACTGTCACGAGACAGCGCAAATGGCTACCAACAATCCAACATCTCGTGGAGAACGCGACCGGATCGGGAAAACTTGTCGGCGAACACGGGGATTCAGGTAAGGCGATCGCGCGCGCACAGGAATGTATTATTTTACAGCGCGAGCAAGAAACAAATTATCGCTAAGCTGCGGAATGCGGCAATTTTTACATTTTCGTGCTCTCCGCGGAACGCGAAAATGTCAAATTATCGCAATTTCCGCGAGCGGAACGGAAATCTAGCCCAGGCCTACTCCTGATGGCCTGCAGTGCTCTGAACCTCCCCCCACACCCACAGATCATGCACGAAACCTGAGCATCATCCTGGACCTCTCGCTCTCAATGAACCACCAAATCAACACTGTTTCATCCTCCTGCTTGAACACACTCCACCTGCTTCAGAAGATCTTCAAGTGGATCCCCATGTGCTTATCAGCAGCAGACTTGACTACTGCAGCACACTCTATGCCGGCACCACCGAGAAGCTCGGAACGACACTGCAGAACATCGAGAACACTTCTACCAGACTCATCCTGAACATCCCATGGTGCAGCCACATCATCCACCACCTGAGTACCTTCAAGCTCCACATGCACCCCTACAAGGCCCTCCTCAATGCCAGACCTGCATACCTCAACCACCACATCTCCGTCTACACTCCTACCAGACATCTCGCCCTGCCCCAACTGGTCCTGGCCACCCCTCCACGGATCAGCAAGACCACGGCTGGAGAAATATCCTTCTCCTACTTTGCTGCAATGACCTGGAACTCCCTGCCTCTGCACCTCAGGCAATCACCATCGCTGCCGCAATTCAGAAAGGACCTCAAGACCTGGCTCTGCAAATGCACCACAGATCCACCCCCTACTCAGGGCCTTGAGACCCTCATGGGTGAGTAGTCTCACTTTATAAGAATCCTGATTGATTGATTGATTGATATGACTAACACTAGCCACCACTATTAGCTTTTACAAATACTAACTTCATGTGATTGGCTCAACCCCATTCCTTCCGGTCTTTCAGTGACATTAGTTTGTTGGTGCATCTTTCCATTTTTTATAAGCCATAAAGATCAGAAAATGGTATCTTTGTAATTAACTGCTTCCACCCAATTATAAGTCTTGTTGTTGGGGAGTGACCCAGGGCTGACCAATGAGCTGGTTGGTGTCTCCATAGCTATGGCATCTCGAGTGGAATAGGATAGCCTTGCACCCAGAAGGTGGCAGATCTGAAAAGTGAATCCATTCACTGAAAATGAGTAATGTATCTGCTTAGGCTTTACGTTCAATTAAGAGCCTGGGGGTCTGGCTTGATCCTGCCCTGAACTTAGGCGTTCAGGCTCGCAAGGTGGCAGGAACCTGCTATGCCTTGATCAGACTACTTCGGAAGATAATCAAACTCCTTCCGTTTGAGGCCAGGAGAATATTAGTGCAGGCGCTGATTCTCTCATGCTTGGACTATTCGAATGCGCTGTATTTAGGCACCTCACAAGCCACCATAAAAACCCTGCAGACAGTACAGAACTGCGCAGCTCGAATGCTGCTGGATATCCCTCGTCAGACTTCTGCTAAGCCAGCACTGCGTCAACTACATTGGCTGCCTGTCCAGCAAAGAGTACAGTTTAAAGCGCTGACCACGGTCCATAAAGCTATTAATAAAATAGGACCCTCCCTGATTCAATCTATGTTTCATCTATTTCTACCAGGACGAGTCCTAAGGTCTGAAAATAAAAAGCTTATTGCGATTCCTAGAACCAGGAGAGTGCGAATGGGAGGCAGGCGCTTCTCCCTCCAAGCCGCCACCCTTTGGAATAAACTTCCTGACTCCATCAGAATGGAAGCTAACCATCTCAGGTTCAGGAAGAGTTTAAAAACCTTCCTGTTTGCCTGATTTCCTCAAGATCTAGTGAGTTAAGCGCTGGGATGCCTTCGGGTAGCTATGCGCTATATAAGACTGTAATCATTCATTCATTCATTCATTCAAACAGTCCCAGACGCTTTTCGAGCCTGCAAGTTGTTCAGCAAGACAAGGGATATATCTCAGTGTTCAGACTCATAAGTAGGACGCACAGGCACTTTTTTAATACTGTTTAGCAGCACAGAGTTCTACAGCTATCAAATCTGCATGTGCATAAATGTGGTCATTTCTTACAGTCATGTAATGTCAACTTTACTGTGAACATTAGTAAAGAGAAAAACTGTTGAGGAAAAGTCAGTATAATGCATGGAGCATGTTTGATATTTCATTGGTGTTTCACTTTCTATCTATCTATCTATCTATCTATCTATCTATCTATCTATCTATCTATCTATCTATCTATCTATCTATCTATCTATCTATCTATCTATCTATCTGTCTGTCTGTCTGTCTGTCTGTCTGTCTGTCTGTCTGTCTGTCTGTCTGTCTGTCTGTCTGTCTGTCTGTCTGTCTGTCTGTCTGTCTGTCTGTCTGTCTGTCTGTCTGTCTGTCTATCTATCTATCTATCTATCTATCTGTCTGTCTGTCTGTCCGTCCGTCCGTCCGTCCGTCCGTCCGTCTGTCTGTCTGTCTGTCTATCTATCTATCTATCTTTCAGTCTGTCAGTCTATCCCCCTGGCTCTCTGCCTGTCTACCGGTCTATGCCTATTTATCTCTTTCTCTTTCTGTCTCTACTTGTCTATCTCTGTATCTGTCGCTCAACTTGTCTGTTGTCTCTGTTTCTCTGAGTCCCGCTTGCTGTCTGCCAGTTCACCCTCCTCCTTTTCTTCTTGATATGTCTCTCAAAATCCATGTGTATATTAACTCACACTCTGCCCTACCATTGTCAGGGCCTAAAAACTGTTCTCGGCACTATCCAATTCTGAGAAAATTCTAACCCTGCACCTTTGATAACACAGAAGTGCTTTGTGTGGGCAATCTGACCTTGTATCCGCTGGGAAAAAGTGTGTTCCTGGCATGTTCTGACACCCCATCTGTAGGGCCAGTTGTCTCAGCCCAAAAAATTGAAATAAAATCCGGTTAACCGGTACATGCACTCGAGGGAAATAAGATCAATTGACCAAAAGTGCCACCAACAGGAAGACAGTGTTGATATGAAAATTGCTTTCCAGAACTAATCTTGTTTTGCACTGAAAAGTTGCTTTAAAGTAACACAAAGCAGGACTTTGCACTGTTAAACAATCAAAAATAACTTTATTATTTAATAAAAACCATAAACATGCATAAAACCCGCGACGTAATCCCTAATACAATACATATAAAAATCAATACAGCTCTCCTTCAGACGATCTAAGCACTGATGTGACCATCACAAGCACACCAAGCCAAATCTAAAAATCATGTATACAACACGATAAAAATATGGAAGTTTTAACTTGTACAAAACCATCGGATTTCCAATATCGTGCATAAGCGCGTAGGGAGATCACCATGGGTCCTTTATTAAACTGATAGTTAAATCCTGAGCTAACTAGGATCGCGCAACCCATGGAGAGTGCAAAAACTCCACAGGTCACTATACAAAGTAGCAAGAATAATGTAAAAAAGTTTGGAGCGAATCAGCAGCTCCGGTCACCTGCTAGTGCTAAGAACATGACAATATTATTCATAACCCTTAATACAAACTTGCCACTGTTGTGCAGAAGAGACATTATAAGGGCTTATCAATACCTTACTCACTATGTTCCAGAGAAAACATTGGCATTTTAAACCTATAAATATTACTCCTGCCAGCCTAGTGAGAAGTTATGCGCGCAATACTTTGCCAAGATGCCTAGTACAATATACTTTCCACAATTAAACAAAATGCTTCATGCAACTGTGCAAAACAGCAATTTCAACCTAATTGATGAAGCAATGACAGGATTGTGAAAAAGACACACTTGTTAATGCACGCCTATCTGTCAAAGAGGCTAAAGTGCCTAGAGCATCCATAAAAACAGTAGTGCAAGGGAAGCATTTACTGTTCAAACAAGTTGCAAATGTTGTTGTGTACATTCCTTCCAAACCAAGGACAGCATTCAAGATAGAATATCAGCATGTTTGTTAAAAGTTGCTAAAAACTGCACCAAGCAAATGTTCAGCATAAAATTCTTTGGATGTAAGCCTCGTCGAAACTGGAGGTTCAAACATCTAAAGCTGAAAACTCCTTGCGCGGTAGTGGCCTCCAGTATGCTAGCAAGCTTGGGCACACACAAAGTACATGTACAAATGTTTCTGTTGCCTAACAACACAAGCTGCACAGTGCGTCTTCCGATTGGTTCTCCTTCTGTCTCGTGGGAACACATTCTAAGGTGGGGAGGCAACCAAGTCACATCGTAATCAGTTCCAGCTGATGGTCAGTGACAAAATAGCCTCGAAATAGGGCTGTTCCTTGCTTAGGTAATATAATTTATTACTAAACACTGATATGGTCGTTTTACCAGTGCAGCTTTATCTTCCAACCTGCTTTTTTACTGCATGCACTTGTCAATATTTTTTACGTCGAGCCTAGCGGCAGGACGAATGCACTGCTCCCTCTGCGAGACTGCTGTAGTAGAGTATGGGAGAGAAGCCGCGCCCACTCTATGCCCATATTTTTAATTGGCTTGTGTCATTGTCTTTCGTAAATGCGGCCTTTAGGATTAGTTAATTCGCTTGTTAGTCGCTCCTTAGTACGACCTTGCCTTCATTTGTAACTTCCCATGGCTACCAGCCCCGTTACTTCGGTTGTTACACGGGACCTGTTATTTAGATTGTAAGCACTTTTTACTTTACTGAGTTTCTCTTACTGCAGGCCGGACATGTGCTGCTTCAGCTGAAACTGCTTATATTTTTTAAAGCAGCACGGCTGCCCCTTAACACTGGCACCTGCGTTCAATCACTTTAGCCCGGCATTATCTTGTGTCTGTTTCAACCTCCCCACCGCTAGTAAAATGGATTTAGAAATGATTAGGGAAAGTCAGGTGAATTCTAGGTAGCACATAATCCTGTGCTAATGGGCTGAAGCTGACAACAGCACATCTGTATTACTTGTCATCTGTACTAAAGCCTCCTGGCCGGTTGTTTTCAAAAGCCTGTTTTATTAGCAACAACACCACCACCAATACCACCACCACCAATACCACCACCAATACCACCACTAATACAACACCATCACCACCATCAATACCACCACTGCCAATAGTACCACCACCAATACCACCACCACCACCAATACAACCACCACCAATACCACTACCACCACCAATACCACCACCACCAATACCACCACCAATACCACCACCATCAACACCATCACCACCATCAATACCACCACTGCCAATAGTACCACCACCAATACCACCACCACCACCAATACAACCACCACCAATACCACTACCACCACCAATACCACCACCATCAATACCAATACCACCACCATTAATACCACCACCACCAACCAATACCACCACCACCAATACCAATACCACCACCACCAACAATACCACCATCATCAATACCAATACCACCACCACCACCACCACCAATTTCACCACCAATACCAACACCGCCAATACCATCACCAATACCACCACCACCAATTCAGCCACTACCACCAATACTACTAGCACCACCAATACTACCACCACCAAAAGCACAACCACCAATACCACCACCACCACCACCAATACCACACCACCACCAATACCACCACCACACCAATACCACCACCTCCACCAATACCACTACCACCACCAATACCACCACCAATACCACCACCACCAATACCACCACTAATATCACCCCCAATACCATCACCAATACCAATACCACCACCACCATCAATACCACCACCAAAACCACCACCACCAATACCACACCACCACCACCAATACCACCACCATTACTGCAGGCCGTACATGCGCTGCTTCAGCTGAAGCCACTTGTGTTTTTTTAAGCAGCACGGCCGCCCCGTAACACTGGCGCCTGCATTCAATCACTTTAACCCGGCATTATCTTGAGTCTGTTTCAATCCCCCCACCTAGTAAAATGGATTTAGAAATGATTAGGGAAATTTAAGTCAATTCCAATTAGCACTTAATCCTGTGCTAATGGGCTGAAGCTGACAACAGCACATCTGTGTTACTTGCCATCTGTACTAAAGCCACCTGACCGGTTGTTTTCAAAAGCCTGTTCTCTTAGCAACAACACCACCACCAATACCACCACCACCAATACCACCACCAATACCACCACCATCAATACCACCACCACCATCAATATCACCACCACCAATAGCACCACCACCAATACCACCACCACCAATACCACCACCACCAATACCACCACCACGACCACCACCAATACAACCACCAACTAACACGTATACCACTACCACCACCAATACCACCACCACCAATATCACCACTAATACCTATACCACCACCACCAATACCACCACCATCAATACCAATAACACCACCACCACAAACCAAGACCACCATCAATACCAATACCACCACCACCAACACTACCAATACCACCAATACCACCACCAATACCACCACCACCAATTCAACCACCACCACCAATACCACCACCACCAATACCACTACCACCACCAATACCACCAATACCACCACCACCATCACCAATACCACCACCACCATCACAAATACTACAACCAATACCACCACCAATACCACCACTAATACCACCACCAATACCACCACCACCAATAACAACACCAATACCACCACCACCAATACTACAACCAATACCCCACCACCACCATCAATACCAATACCACCACGACCAACACCACCACCACCACCATTACCACCACCACCAATACAACCACCACAACCAACACCACCACCAAAACCACCAAAACGACCACCATTACGAACAATACCACCACCATCAATACCAATCCCACCACTACCAACACCAACACCTCCAATACAACCACCAATACCACCACCACTAATACCACCACCACCAATGCCAGCACCATCAATACCACCACCACCAATACCACCACCATCAATACCAATAGCACCACCAATACCACCACCCCATCAATACCACCACCACCAATACCACCACCACCAATACCACCACCAATACCACCACCATCAATACCACCACCACCAAAACCACAAATACCCCTACCAGTGCCACACCAGCAATACCAATACCACCACCACCATCAATACCACCAATACCACCACCAATACCACCACCACCAATACCACATCACCACCACCACCTTCAATACCACCACCAATACCACCCTCATAAATACCATCACCTCCACCACCACAAATACCACCACCAATACCACCAAGACCAATACCACCACGACCACCAACACCACTATCACCAATACAAGTACCCCTACCACCACCACCAATACCACCACCACCAATACCTGTACCACCACCATCCAATACCAGTACCACCACCACCAATACCAATACCGCAACTACCACTACCACCACCTCCACCAATGCCACCACCACCAATACCACCAATGCCACCACCACCATCAATACCACCACCACCAATACCAGCACCACCAATACCACCACCACCAATACCGGCACCATCAATACCACCACCAACAATACCACCACCACCAATAACACCAATACTGCCACCACCAATACCAATACCACCACCACTAATACTAATACCACCACCTCAGTGCCTCTCGTTCACTAGTAATAGCAGGGGCACTGTATGAGGCCGGACCTGCTGCCGAGATGACCCCTCCCTACATGCCTGCCATAAAGCACAGCCTGCCCTGCACCAGGAGGTGAAGCCAGGGCCCTGCTACAGCTGGAGTGGTTTTATAAGGCTAAAGATAGCAATGACATTATGCAATCAATCAATCAACCAATCAATCAAACATTTGTAGAGCGCACTGCATACCAGTGAGGGTCTCAAGGCACTGGGAGGGGCGCTACTGATCAAACAGCCAGGTCTTGAATAGCCTCCTGAAGGTCAGCAGGTCTTGGGTCTGTCGTAGGCTCAGTGGAAGGGTGTTCCAGGTCTTGGCAGCGAGGTGGTAGAAGGATCTCCCTCCAATGGTTGTTCTTCGGATGCGCAGGACGGTGGCAATGCCACACTACCACACTGCACACTCAAATTACATAGAGGGCAGGAACTAGCTCCCCCTTCCGCTCTTCCTCCTGAACCACGACAGTGCAATCACAGAACAAAAGGTGTTGGAGCGCTTTGTTAGTGTTTGTAGCTTGGATCATATGTATCTCTCACTTCACACTTTGTATCTGTGTAATTTACAACACTTACACATCTTCACTTCACTATTCATCCCTACTTTGAAGACGTCGCAGGCCGGTCTCTTCTTCTAATATTTACAATCTAACAAGTGGTCGAGAAGGCCCTTTATCGCAATGCAATAGGTCTGAAACTATTAGTATTGTAAATGACAATGCATTTTATTTATGTTTTAAAACCCAAAACATAAATAAAAGGCATTGTCATTTACAATGCCAATAGCTCAAACTCTTGTGAATGCAATACCTATTGCATTGAAAATGCTTGTTAAAAGATGTAGCCCACTTCCGATAGGTCTTGGATACCAAGATTCTGTATACTTTTGTGCAGGTATCTGGCAAACTGACCTTTCCCTCTTGTTATGTTTAACTCTGCCCTAGTTAATTAAGCCAGCAATCCATCCGGGGAACGAAGCAGTCGATGGCAGCACTTCACGAAAGCCCCTTGCCTCACTAGGGATTGTTTTACTAGGGCAATATCTAACCTTACTTGAGAGGGAGAGGCTGTCCTTGGGACCTTGGAAGCATGTTTATACGTAAGTATTGTGAGCTTCTCCGGCAGGACTGCATCTTCACCCAACATTTTATCGCCGCCATAATATAAGGATGGGATCAGTTTTGCTTTAATAACTGTTATCAGTGCAATTAAATTATGATGCAACAGGTTTTTCCTTAGAGTTAAGAAGTTGAAGTTTAAGGCCTCTGTTTTTGCAGTGATATCACTTTTTGTGCGACTAAAGAATTTCATGAGTCCAATTGAAACCCCACGTATGTATACGTTGCAACTTCGTCAATAATTGACCCATTTAGTAGTCATTTCTAATTTTTTGCTATACGTTATTTCAACGGTGCAACTTTAGTTTTCTTACGGTTTATTTCCAACTGATTTTTTGCTGAGTCTCGGCGAGCCTGTTGATCAACCTCTGTAGACCCACATGGGTGTTGCATAATTGCAATACTTTTTCTGCATACAGGATGTTGCTCAGCTGTTTAGACCCAAGGCTCAATGTGTGTGAAACCACTTCTGCAAGGGACTCTAGGAGATCCCTAATGAACAGATTAAACAACAGCGGTGCCAATACACATACCTGTTTCAATCCAAGGAAGGTGTTGGCTTTTCTGGAGACATGGCGCCCATCCCCCACTTTGATCTTTAACCAGGTCTTTGTGCCTTTTTGCCTTCATTGCCCACTCCTGTAGATCTTGCAAAAGTAATGTAGCGAAATATTTGAGGTCCACATTGAGCAGTGATATCAACCTGTAATTGCAAGAGGATGCAGCTACGCAGCCCTTGAAGATGGAGTGGATCACTGAGCATCTCCAGCTTTCTGGTATAGATTTGCTTGAACACTAAGTTAAAAAAATAACTGCCCAGGTTGTGGTGCTGATCTTTGGAAGAGAAGTTGGTATGCCATTAGGGCCAGGTGCAGAGCTGGAACGCAAGTTCCCAATTATTTTTGTTAAAGCCTCCATTGAAAAATGTAGAGGATCCATTAAGTGGTGTAAAATCCCAGAATCATCATTACTATTAGTTGTCTGGGCCACCCGCTTATGTGCACTTGTGCTGTAATCTTTTAAATATAAGGACACACCAGGGCCTGGGGAGTAGAGTAGCTTTGCCCACAGTGCTTCGGATCTCTAATTTGTTAGGGTCTTATGCTCTATTCTAAAGTGTTTAATTATATCAAATTATTTGGAAAGCGCCACAATTGGCTGAGTACTTTATTGATCTGCGCACAATTTTAAACTCGACCACTCCAGTAAACAGTAGAGTGCTCACCATTGTGTAGTCAAGGTAGATGATTGTCTTACATGAGTGCCCTGTCAAGGTAGGTGGAATGTTCCCCTGGGAGGCATCCATTGAGTGTTACCAGGCCAGTTGCTTCACAAGTCTTCAAGTGCCTTTTCCCCAGATTATCGGGGCGTCTATGCGGGAGGAGCATTTGTACCGGCAAAACCTCTAACACCTCGTCAGCAGCCTCAGATGTATCTTGGAAAATGTTCAGATTAAAATCTCCTGTAATTTTCAGGTTTGCCATCTGTTTATCCCTTTTCCACTCCAGGGGCAACTTGACCAGTTTCTCCTCTATCTTGGATTTTTCTCTCAGGTTGATATAAATTTGACCAGAATCAGTAGAGTTTTTGACTGCTTGTCCCATCCCCTCCAAATGTAGAGCTAGTAACCAAGGTTCCTCTATAGCCACTGGTGTTACATTAACAGTTAGTTTTGGGTTCCCATAGATCGCTAGTCCTCCTTTTGCTCTTTGGTGGGTGCTGGTTTTGCATACCCATCTGTTGAATTCAAATAACTCAATTAACAGGGTGCTGGTTTGCTACCAGGTCTCTTGCACTGCAGTTATGCCAAACATTTCGAGGTATTTCATCATTGTGGCACCTCCAACGTTTGTTGCAAGACCTCCCAAATTCCAAGCGCAGATATTTAGCTTATTTTTTGGTTGATTCTCATTTCAGGCTTCACAACACCCCCCTGATAGGTCCGTTGGTAGCCAGCTTCAGTTATCCAATTCACCCTGCTTGATAACTCGTCTAGACCACAAACCTTCCTATGTTTGCATGTTTGCTGCTTGAACTTTCAACCCCAAGACCCTGGTGGACAGGGGCCAATCTACTGCACCTTACAAGACTGAGGTCACCTGTTGATTCTGACCCTTGTGTTGTCCCACAAGTGGTGGCATGTGGCTTCAAAAGGTTTTGGTGGATGGTTTGCTGGTGGGAGTAAAGGCAAATAACACCCCTCCTGAAAATGCACTATTTCTATGCCCCAGATCTTTAGCAGCTCCTTACAGGCCATAACATTAGCTTGAATCTCTGACCAGTTGAACGTAAAAAGTGTTAATTCAGATACTTGCTTTCTATTGGGTGCCAGAAATGTAATGGAAAAAATGTCCTGGGATTCGGCCTCCACCAGGTCCGGCAGCCTCTTCATTGGTTTTACTATCTTTGAGTGGTTTAGGATATCATGGGTTCCTCTGGATCTATATTTAGGGATTGACAGTATGTGTAGACAGCAAGGGTCTAAATATTCTCTAAAACATTTCAGGGTGGGCTTGAATCCGGATCTTATATTCCATCCCCCATGGGCGTTTAATGTCACTTCATGAGGCATCGTCCTCAGTACTGAATGTCCCCTACACGTGCTACAGATTGGCTTCAAACCAGTTTTTAAGTATATATCCTCTAGGATTGGTGATCTGGCACCATTCCTTCCCTGGACTGAGCCACAATATGGAGGTACGGCCCTGTTGGCAGCTGACATCCCTCCTTTCTGGACTGCAGGTTTTGATCCTTTTGTTCAAGCCTCCTGATCTGGTGGCAGTATTACTTTTCTGTGCCTGCATGCAGGAGTGGATTCTAATTAATTTCCCTTTCCCAAAACTCCTTGCCTGACATCCATTGTAGAGGGGCCAGCAATCTCATTGCCATGTTCTATTGGGGCTTGCTACATGCAGGATCTCACAGGCTGCCTTACCTTGCTTGTTTTCTTTCCTGCTTAGTCATACGCGGTGGTGCTGGGTTATTTGGATACAGCTCAATGGTCTCTGCCTCTTGCACTTGCTTTTGTTCAAGAGCGCACCTCTCAGTGAGGTTCATCCTGCCCCTTGCCTGTTTATCCTGTTTTTTTTTTTATTGGATGAGTTGAGGTAATTGAGGTGGCTGACTCCGTCGTCTGCTCGCACCACCTGTGTTGCGTGCATCATATATTTGTGCTGCAGTCTGTTTAGTTTCACATGGTACTTTCCCTGCTTCTCCAAGTATTTCTTTCAGAAGTGCTTGTAATTGTATCAGCTCCTGTATAGGCAGTGCAGAAAATTCAGCAGAGCGTAGTGCAGCAGAGGTTTTTTGTGCTTGCCAATGGTAAGTTGGTGAGCGCGAGCTGCCGCTGGGGTAGAATTTCTACTCGAAAACCAGGAACATCAGCACGAATGGCATTTCGAGCTGCACTCCGCCACTTGTCGAACTCCGTGAAGTTTTTTTGTCACTTCGCAGAGTTTACTCCGCAAACTCCTACCAGACCCACTCATCAATTATCTCCTTGAATGTGCACAGTGTAAATTCTGAACCTGAAACCCGAGGTGTCGGGTAAAGGACCTAGCCGAAGGACTGGCGTACCCTGAACAGTGGGGGCCTGAACCTAACACTACCTATGTTAAGCCATAGAAAAGGAAAAAACCGAAAAAACTATCTGGTACATACACGTCCTACTAGCACAACGGAAACGGAAGGGGCTCTACGTAGGCTACATCCACTCCCGCAAGGACACTACCCTTGCAGTAACTGTAGTGTTTGTCACTTAACTAACCCCACTAAAATAGTGAAATTCAACAACAGCACAACATGGGAACTGCGCAGTTTTACCAACTGCAAGACAGCGGGGGTCATGTATTTGATCAACTGCACATACAATCTCCACTATGTGGGGATGACAACCAGAAAAGTCAGCACTAGGATAGTGAAACACCATAGCAACATAAGGTGTAAACAAGCAACCACTAGAATGACCACCCATTTCCTATAAAGACAACGCACCCCCAATGACATGAGGTCGGTAGTACTGGAACACATCAAGTGCCGTGAGAACATAGAGAGAAAATTACTTGAAAAAGAACAACGCTGGGTGTTCAAATTACGTACGGACAACCAGGGCTTGAACGATGATATTCCGTGGGGACAGTTCTGCTAAAATACACCGCACTATATTTTGATGATACTGATGTTTTTCCTGAAAGACCCCCCCCCTATACACCACAAGTAATACCAGGTTACCAGTAAGTGATGGGGTTCTTTATTCAATAATACCACCAAGAGCAATCCCTTCACTACATTTTGCTTTGTGGTCTTCCTCAATGACTACTGATTTGAATCTGGCCACCTAAATTATTTAGATTTACAATACCATGTGAACTGACCTTATTTCGTTTTTTAAATTACAGCCTTAATTTTTAATTACAGCCTTTATTCAGTTTTCCTCTTGTTTTTTACCATAAGGAGTCATTAATCATTGGTTTTTGACCCCCCCCTTTATCAAACTGAGGTAATACACCAAGAACACCCGCGTATCCCCCCAAAATGGCCGACACTATGAGCCAAAAGTGGCAGCCATTTTGAGAACAAGCACGGTCCAGTCACTATCCTTAGTGACGGGCGGATACAGGAAGTATTTAGCCGGTCCCCGTCCGCTGACACGCTAAGATGCGGTGTGGAGGGGAGACGACAAGGTATTTTCGGCTAGGCACTCTCATACTAAGTAAGTTCTTTCTTTTCCACAGGCGGTTTTAGACCTAGCACTCTTCTGACCCGACCAAACACCTCGCGGGTACATTTTGGAACAGGAGAGACTAACGAGGCAATTTCTCCCCGTTTTTTCCTTATCCCCTGATTTAGGACTAAGAGATCCCTTGATCCCCCAGTCCATGGGGCACATCAATACTTCTTTTGAAGTATGTTATTACGACCGAAGTACCGGCAAATTTGTTTTATATGTGTGTGTTTTTGAAAGTCACGAGGTGTGTGTTTCTTATCTTTTTAAACTTTTGGTTTCTCACTAGCGGCACAGTCTTTCCAGCATGCCTTTTTGTCCTACAAAGGCTAAAAACCACGTGCAGTACTGAAATAGCGCACTCACCATAGAGGAGCATTATTGAGTGTGGTAACGCATTGAATACTGTTGTATACCCACCTACTCGGAGAGGGGGGGCCTTTGTTCCCCTAACTTTGTTTGTTTTTTCTATCATACAGATACTACGTGATAAATTCTTGATCGTATGTATGGTTTAACGCATGCTTTATAGTTGCAGCGTTCATTTCTTTATTTTTCTAGATTGCTCAACTTTGGCAAATTAGGAGTGGCAAACACAGGGCTGGTCCCTGTGTGGTCCTGACGAAGAGCTTTGGGGAGGCTCGAAACAAGTTGATGTATACGAAGGATTTCTAACCCATTATAGCTAGGTCTACTTGTATCTCACCCCGTTTTTAGACATACCAAACTAGGAGCAACAATAAAATATTTCGCCCACTAGCAAGGTATTTTTAACTCACTTGAGCCCACTCCACTACACTTTTGCACTACACATAGTCTTCCACAAAAGTGCTCCTATGTAAATATCGCAAGTCGAAGCACACCTCAGCTCGTAGAGAGCTGAGATAGCCCCTATGATGAAGCATGCCACCGTGGGGAAACCCTGGTGAGTGAGGAGACTCAAGAAAGACATTTTTCTTTCCTGTTTGGTGTTTCCGGATCTTACTGATTGGAAACCCTATCCTTGTCCTTCGGCTAGGTCCTTTAAATGACACCTCGGGTTTCAGGTTCAGTGTTGAGAAAGGAGGGCGGACCTAACTTAAAAAACCTCTACCTCCCCCCTCATTTTCTTTTTCGATTATACACAGTGTAAATTCATCATCCGTCCTTGATTGAACTCTCTGAATCAGATTATTTAAATACTCCATCTTCCCATCTATAACTGACACAAAGACAGCCAGTGAGTTTAACAGGTCTACTTGTATATCCATTTTGTTAAAGTGATCATTCACTGCTTCCACTGTCACTTTGCATTATATTCAGTACTGCCTCCCAAAAGCTGCTGGTACCCCATTTGGACTATTGACCCTCCTTGAGTGCTCTGAACCTAGGTCTTCTGCATATGAGGTAGCCAAGGACTCTTCCATTTCCATTTCCGTAAGGATAGTTTAGTGCTACCTCACTTGCGCTTGTGCTGGAGCACTGCCTCCCTTCCTGCATGTGAATTCAGCTGATGTACTTCAATGTTAGCCTTAAAAACTCGAAATGCACTAAAAGTTGAATTAAAACTACATGAAGAGCCTCCGCTAATCCAGTTATCTGGGCGCATCTATAGCATCCAGGGAGGTGATGTTTACAGGAATTACTTCTGCTCCAGGGAGCACTGTTCCCTGCAGTCTGGAGAGACCATGTGACAATCCCTCCCCTGGAGATGTTATTATTGTTAGTCTCACCATCAGTACTAGCACTGCTGCTGCTGTTAAATTGGCCCTTTTCGGGATAGTAATTACTGGCATTGGGACTGGGACTAATTGTAGTAATTGCAGCAATAACTGGCCTCGGCCCATGTCTGTTGGGCTATCAATTGGGGATTCCGAATCCTGGTCCTGGTTTAGTGATCTGGACACTCCTTATCCTTCCATGGACCCTGCTTCTTCTTCGATTTTGGCCAATGGCTAAAAATTCAGAGATCAGATGATTGCAGCTTTTATATGTATCTGTATCACATGATCCTCTAAACTCCCTGCTCATCTCACTAATTTCACCAGCACCATCAGTGGTTGATTTAGCCCTTCCTGGGGACTGGCTCCTCTCCAGGGCAGGCCAAATAAAATTGAGGTGGAGGTAGGCCGCATGGCCCCCTTCCAAGGCCATTTATGGCCATGGTGAACCCCACCTCTTGGGGCTTGGTCAATATAGAAAAGGGGGGCCAAGCCGACCCCCCTTCTTATGCCGATTAGGGTCCAAGGGACCACCACCTCCATGCGGCCAATGTCAGTATTACGCAGGTACCAGAATAACAAAGGAGGGGGGCTGCAGGCCCCCCTCATGGAGCCCTCAATGGGCCTGGGGACTGCTATTCCACAGGTCCAGCTTCCTATGTCCCAAGGTGCCCATCCTAGGGACATAGTTGTTTGCTGTCCCTTGGCAGGAGCTTTGAGAGCTCCAGCCAAGCAGGAGCAAACAGTAAGTGTGCTCCCAGCAGGAAAACTGCTCCCGCCCTCTGGGAGTGGACTTTTCATCTGTTTTCCTGCCTGATGTCAAGGGGGTAGGAAAACGGACAAAAGATTTTCTCCCACGTGAATGGAGAAGTTGCTGCTCCCTACATGCAGGAGCAATGCTGGCTCCCTATGGAGGTGGGAGATGGCAGGGACCACAGAGGCATTGGGCCTCACCCCTCAGTCGACAACAGAGCACACTGGGTGCCTTTTGTGGGCCCAGGTCACCCATCATCAAGTGGCCGGGCCCCAGGGTGAGGGGTCCCCAGGGCCAAAATCGGCCCTGGGAGGGAGGCCAAATGGCCCTCCTTCCCCTAATAGTTCTAGGCCGTGTTCTGGGGATGAGGTCCCCAGGGCTGAAATTGGGCCTTCTGTAAAGTACAAATGGTCTTAACTTCTTGGGCTTTGGTAAGGCAAAGCTAATGTGTTGTCTTGTCAATTCCACATTTATAAAAGATCTGAAATCCTTGCTAGAGGTAAATGTATCGTTGAGTCCATGATTACCACTTTCAATTATTACCAGTATGCAAATGCGCAAAATCACCTGAAAGCTTTACTCGTTTGGCCACAGCCCATCCACCTTAGTAATATGTAAAGGTCTTCCCGCCTTTTAGCAGGATGAGGGACAGCTCATCAATAGGCCCGCAATGTGTTCTTGCAGACTTTGGTGACCCATTCTTGATGCCAAAGAATATGATGACATCTCCACCAAGCAAAGAAGCACTTGTTTTATATAGTTAAGAGGAAGTACCCTTGTTTGGCGGAGATTCACCTCTTTGTAGTCTCGTCATCGTCTCTATAGGAGAATCATGGTATGTCAAAGGAAAATCTTGAGGAACAATCACAGTGCTAAAATTAAATGCACAGAAGGTCACTGGAGACATTTCCTACCGGTCCATTAAACAGCTGTATTGTAGAATATGCTCTAGACACCAATGAGTTAGCATACTAATTAACCAGTAGAAAGTTTTCCAGTTGGGTAGAGATTTTGTGCAAAACTGTGGACTCTTGTTGGATAAAGGGGCAGGTGAGGCTCAGGTCTGGCCTAGTCACTCACACAGCTTCTGACACAGCCACTCAGATACCCACTGAAACACCTATTCAGACACTCTCACACCCACACATAAACCCACACAGCCACTCATACATCCATACAGTCACTCACATACCCACTCATACATACACAAAACCACTGACACACTAACTGATACCCCACAAAACCATTTACACACCCAATAACAGACCCATATAGCCACTCATACACCCTCAAAATCACTTGCACTTGAACTCACCAACCAATATAGCCACTCACACACCCACATATAGACCCATACAGCCACTCACATACACACTCACAAACCCATACAGCTACTAACAAACAAACTCAAAAACCCCCACAGCTACAAACACACCCACTCACAGACCCATATAGCCACTCACACACCCACTCACTAACGCACAAAACCACTCATACACTCAAAGCCACTCACATACCCACTCATACATCCATGCAGACACTCACACATCTACTCACAGACCCATACAGCCACTCACACACCCAGACACTGACCGACAGAGCTACTCACTCACCCCCTCGTATACCCCCAAAACCACTCACACACCCACTCAGAGACCAATGCCGCCACTCACATACCCACTCACTGATCCATACAGCCACTCACACACACACTCACTGACCTATATAACAAAATTCCCCCAAAAAACAATGGTTACAGGGGCATTATAGCTAGGAAATAACCTTAGAAATTCACAGAAAAATGCAAAGGTTACAGGGATGTTCTTCATAAAACTTTCCCCAAAAAACCTTCACCCACTTCAGTCCTTTCCTCAAAAGTGTCAGGGTCATCGGTCAAGCAGGGGCCAAGATAAAAGGGGGGTCATAAAATGACTAAATCCACATGTGTATTTCCACATGTGTAATGACTAAATCCACATGTGTAAGACAGGTTACAACATAAACTACTGAACGGACTCACACCAAATTCGGCAGAAAACTAGATCTTGGTCTGCAGATTTCTTTTTTTTTTGCTGAGTTTCATATAGCGCGAACTTGAACCAAAGGTATCGGGTATCAGAGTGCTTTCCATAGCACCAGTTGCATTACATGAGGACACATTCATTTTTGTTAGGCACGGGGAAATAAAGTGATTTGTCCAGAATCACAGGATGTTCAGCGTCATTGCTGAGACTCGAACCCAGTTCCTCAGATTCCAGGTCGGCCGCCCTAGCCTTTAGGCCAACTCCTATCCCCTGCACTTTTCATAATTTGATGTAAATCCATTTAGTCATTTTTGAGATATAGAGGATCCGATTTAATTGTATAATTTAGCAGTTAGGCTCACAAGAGTACAGCGGGTGTCCTGTGAGAGCGTGATATAAAAAATGGAGCCCTGTGATTGGTCAAGAGGCACTTTTTTCCCATGAGCATTCATGCTCTCATGGGCGTGAGAGGCTCTTGCAAGTCCCATGAGAGCTAACACTGATTGGCAGGCTGATGGAATATTGCCTCAGAAATGATCAGCGATACAGGCTTTACAAGCCTTGTTGCAGCTTCCTGGTGCCACTCCCCCAGGATAGCCAATCAGAATGGGTGAGGGGTGGAGATGCCGCTAACACCGGATATTTATGCCAGCGAGATCGCGGGAGCGCTCATTTAGATTGTGTTTGCTGCCCAGCGCTTAGGGAGCCTCTCTTAAAATTGTTTCTAATCCTGAATGTGTATTGCTCAAAAACTGAAATTATGTTTTTTAAAACTTGCACTTAGCTGTGATCGGCGATACTGGCTTTACAAGCCTTGTTGCAGCTTCCTTGTGCCACTCCCCCATGATAGCCAATCAGAACGAATGAGGGGTGGAGCTGATGCTAACACTGGATATTGATGCCAGCAAGATCGAGGGAGCGCAACGGATGCGCGGAGTGGGCAAGCCCGTCTGCGCCCGTCCGCACACACTCTGCGCACAGCGCCAGCCATGCTGCCTGTGACGCCAGGAAACTGCGTTATTGAAGCCAGGCATTGCGGGAGATAGGTGACAACAGTGGTGCCTGGGTAGGCATGCTTATATTTGAGAACTCGGCCATCCCGTAGTCCGACTTCATTAGGAAGGAAGCTTTGGTCTCTGGATTACTCAATGTTAGATCTCTCCCTAAACATGTCATAGAGATCCAATTACTCACTGAAGCGCATCACCTTGACTTGCTACTCATTACTGAGACTTGGACTTTTCCTGACTCCGCTTTTGAACTAGGTTTGGCGTGTCCCCCAGGTTATAAGATCTTTCACAAGCCCAGAGCCACAGGTAGAGGTGGTGGGGTTGTTTTGATGTTTAAAGAAGGCTGGGATTTTGTCCCTATGGACATGGACGCAGTAGAGGGATTTGAGCTCCTGGGGTTTTCCTTAAAAGACCCCAGGGGGCACCTACTGGATAGCATAGTGTGCTACTGACCCCTTGGCACAGTCAATCCGTCTCAATTACAGGTGTTGATAGATGTTTTTAACAATATGGCTGTCACTCACTCGAGACTGCTTATTGCAAGGGACTTTAATCTCTGGCAAAATGGGACCTTAGATACAGGCTGCCATACCCTTCTTCAATCTTGCGAAAGTCTGGGCCTATTCCAGGGAGTAACTGGACCTACACATATAAGGGGACATATGCTCGACCCAGTTTTCACTGAGGAAAGGGTTATTGACCGCATGGAGATTCTTCCTGTAGATTAGACTGACCATCATTTGATAAAATTTCTGATGGCCATTCCTAGCCAAGGAGCTACCGCCCTGAGGGATGTTAGGAACTTCCTGGTTAGGGATTGGAAGAGTTTATTGGAAAATGTGACACAGTCACCAACGTTCCCTTACATAGATCAGTGGAGGAGAACTATACAGTCCTCGGTAGTCATATTACTGCCACTGTTAATCAAATTGCCCCTCTGAAACGCTGCAAAAATAGAGGCAGACCCTCCGCTAGGTGGTTCAATGAAAAACGTAAAGACTTGAAATCAAAATGTAAACAGGCAGAAAGAAAATGGAGAAAGCACTATGCAGATGAGGATAATTTCGCAGAAATCATTCTGAACTCGGCGAATAAGTCCAAATGCATATTTAAATTAGTTGAAGATCTCACTAATCCTCAGTGCTCACAAAATCAGATTCAGCCTACTCAAGATCTCTGCCATAGTTTAGCAACCTTTTTTTAACGAAAAAATCAGTACTATCATCATGGGGCTTAAAAACAACACATCCGGGGGGGGTAGATGGTATGATTCCTAAAGTAGCAACCTCAATTGATAGCGCTCTATGTAGGTATACAGACTGGGGAAGGGACTGGTAAATGGAGTCTCTTGGACCATCTTGAGCCCTTCTCGGAGGAGGAATTTAGTAGGCTCGACCTGGGCGTCTCCTCAGGTTCCCCCCTGGACCCCCTCCCACACAAAATTTGGAAGGAATTTGCCTCAGAACTTTTTCTCAGGCTCTGACACATTTGTAATCAATCACTTTCCAGTGGAGTGGTACCATCTGGCTGGAAACAGGCCGTAGTTACGCCACTCTTGAAGAAGGCCACTCTTGATCCAACCTGCCCGGGTAATTATCGGCCCATCTCTCTCCTCCCCTATCCAGTGAAAATTCTCAAACATCTGGTCAGCAAATCTCTGTCAGCATTTTTAGAATGCATTAGTTGCCTGGCAGATGTACAATTTGGTTTCCGTCCAGAACACGGAACTGAGTCGGCTTTGGTGACCGTGATGGACGATCTGCGTCAGTTGGCAGACATGGGACAATCAGCAATACTTATTTTGCTTGACATGTCTGCCGCTTTCGACACGGTCAACCATGATATTTTGCTAACCCAACAAGAGGAGGTGGGAGTAGTGGGCACTGCCATGGATTGGTTTCGATCCTATCTATCTGGCAGGTGTCAGACTGTGGCTCTTCCACCGTTCCAGTCAGCCTTCATTAACATCTGTCATGGGGTTCTACAAGGATCTGCCATCAGCCCAATTTTATTCAACATTTATCTGAGCCCATTGATATACCATTCAGGCCCACAATGTGAAATTGGTAAACTATGCTGATGACACCCAGTTCATTCTAACTCTTGATGAAACCCAACCTAATGCCCTGGAGGATTTTCATGCGTGCATGCACAACACTGCGCAGTGGTTACGAAATAACTCTTCACAAGTTAATTCAGATAAGACCAAAATTCTACACTGTGCAGTTAGGAAGGTTCGTCTGCCTCTTCCTTGTAACTTCTGGCCTCTCTGCACATCTACTCCCTTGGCGCCGTCCACGACGGTGCGAAACTTGGGAGTCATGTTCAATGCCAACCTGTCATTGGAGACGCAAGTGAATAAGACGGTGGGGTGCTGTTTTTGCCTTATGAGAGCTCTAATAAAGATCCTTCCATTGCTTCCAGTTTCGGCCAGAGCCTTGATTGTTCAAGGCGTTATCTTAAGTAGACGTGACTACTGCAATGCCTTACTGTTGGAGTCCCCCAAATATTTAATCCAGAGACTACAACGTGTTCAGAACACAGCAGTGAAACTAGCCCTGTCCAGACCACGAGGTTATTCTGCCTCAATGTGCCTAGCCGAGCTACACTGGCTTCCTGTGCAGCAAAGGATATATTTTAAATCCCTTTGCATTGGGTTTAGGGCGCTGCTTGGACTCCTATCTGAAGTCTCCGTTGCTCTTCCGCCTATCTGGCAAAGGTACCCAGATTCTACACGGCCAGACTGGGAGGAAGATCCTTTAGTTTTGCTGCCGCGAAACTCTGGAATGAACTTCTACTCGCAATCAGTACCTTGTCCCTGTTCAGGAAAAGGATCAAAACGTGGCTGTTCCCTAGAAACTGATTCTGTTGTCTCTGAGTAATGTTCATATTAGGCTCTATTTTTCTTGTTCCCTGCTGGTCCGTGTTCACGTATCTTCAGCGCCGGGGTACCCGCAGGGTGTTTGTCGCACTCTATAAATATACAATACAATACAATAAGCATTGTGTACTTAAAAATAGGTTGAATGTTAACAATGAATGAATGAAAACAAGCATCTTTATGATTGGTTATTGAGAAACGTTTAAAGGTACAGAAGACTGGATAAGCTAATATTTAGGAAAAGTCAAACACACCTGTTATTTGGATTTGGAAGCTAGTGTGCTGCATTTAAAAATATGGTGAACATCTGACCTACTGGTACAGTTGAATGTTGCAGAAACTGTTACTATGGAAACTAAGATGAAGCACTATGGGAAGGGTTTAAACTAAACTGTAGTTTTAAAATATAAAATGGAATGTTATTTATATAAAATATATATTTGTAAATTAAGTTTTCCCAAATCAATACTATGTTTAGAAGTGGTGTGATCTTAAAAACTAATACTAGAATTATTGGAAATGGGATTTTGAACTCCCGTAAGGGTTTGCAACCCCATCGCGACGTTATACTGCGGCACCGTGGTGGAGTCTTGACTCCACTAAGTTACAGAAACAGATTGGGATCTTTTAGAAGAGAGTAATAAAGGGTTAATTTGAGTATATCCAATACAAAGTTGCTTTTTTTTTGTTGAAAAAATGAAGGGAGTGTTTTGATTAGTTACTTATGTTCATTTCTGTGGAAAACTGAGAGGGGAAGTTTGACATTAATGGTTTTTCCTTATTGAGAGTGGAACATCACATTTATTGTGAAGGAAAGAAAATTATTTAAGAGTTACTGATATTTACATATTCTACTACAGGATTTCAGAGGTAAGTTACAAATGTGTAAGGTGTGTGATGTATGGTGTATGGTGTAGGAGCGCTTCAGTGATTGTAATTACATTTTTAACTTTCAGATGCAGTATTTATAAAAGTTGAGAAGCGTTAGAGAAATGTGAGGTTTAAAACATGTAACCAAATGAAGGAATTGGTATTTTACTCTATATATACATGTACAGAAATGAAGTTTGCAAATATGTTGTATATACTGATACCTGAGCTTGAAACTAAAAGTGTATTCTGTGAAATTTAAAAGCTTGACTGGTATCGTGTCTCAGGTTTGTTTGTAGTTTTCTGTGATATTTGACACACATCATGCAAGTATTGATCATAAGTTTACAAAAATGAGGTCTATCATACCCCTAGACAAATATTGTCAGACCTACTTTAGGATTTCGTTTCACAAGCAAAGATCAGTTAGGCAGACAGGGTTTGTGAAACCAATTAAACACAGTTTCATCTCTGACTGCTCTGTATAATAAGTATAAAAAGAGATCCATGCAGTTTCTTCTACACACGTATTTGCACAGCATAAGGTATGAAATAAAGGTAGTGTTGTATGGATACTACACTTTGCTTGTGTTATCTCACTCCTAAAATTCATTGAGACAATTATCGGTGTGTCTAGAAACATAGTGACACAAATACGACTTCCATGGGGAGAGATGCTTTTTTCATTCTATTAGTTAGGCAGGCAGAATGAAATCAGTTGAACACACATGTTTATACTTGAAAGACCTGTGTAATCAACAGAAAGTGATTCATGCAGGTTCTTCTATAAGTATTTAGAAAGTATGTGGTTTCAAACTGGGGTAGTCTTGCACATATTGGCTTGTTTGAATGTAATCTCTTTTCTAAAAAATGGCACTGACACAGTCATTGAGGTCTGTAGAAAGATGCTGACACTCACAAGAGTGGCATGACAGGAGTCAGCCTTTCATTTTGTCTTAGGCCTGACATTGCGACTTCTCTCTCTGTTATGGAACTGGTAGAGAAAAGTCAGACTTAAAGCATGTACCCAGATGTATTAACCTCTATTCTAGTCCATATAAGACTCGTTATAGTTAAGCTAAGAGTAGTCCATACTGAGTTCAGTACTTTAAACTGAAAGCTTACTCTGCCATGTTTGAATGTCTGACCAGTACCATGTCTCAGGTATGTCTGCATTTGAACATGTAGTCTGATATGTGTGGTGCAGCTGATGAGCCTAACTTTAAAACTATACAGTCTATCATATCCCTGCACAAATCTTGTGAGACCTACTTCAGCATTGAGTCTCAAAAGCACAGATTGTTGTGGATAGGCAGGCATCATGAAATTAGTTGAACATCTT
Source organism: Triturus cristatus (assembly GCF_964204655.1). Lineage (NCBI taxonomy): Eukaryota > Metazoa > Chordata > Amphibia > Caudata > Salamandridae > Triturus > Triturus cristatus. Next base: position 341,897,996 of record NC_140587.1, on the reverse strand, counting down.
CATACCTGGCTGACCTCTGTAATGAGTAGAAAGTGATCCATGCAGTCTTTTGTGCAGCCATTTAGAAAGCATGCATTATGAAAGTCAGGTAGAGTTTCACCTATAAGCTTCTTTGCATATGTTGTTTCATCTCTAAAAAGTACACACACACACACTCATTAAGGTGTTTAGAAAGATGTTGAGATCACAAGAGTGGCATGACACAAGTTGGCGTGTCATTTTGGCTTAGGTATTGCCAGCTCTGACTCTGTAATAAATGAAGTAGAGAAAAGTGAGGTTTAAAACATGTTGGCTGATGTATTAACATGTGTTGCAGTCCATATATGTCTGTCCAAAGCTACACTTGAAGTAGGTGGTACATAGTAAGGTGAGTGATTTAAATAAGTAGAGTACTCTCTCAAGTTAGAACATCTGACTTCTACCATGTCTGAGGTATGTGTGCACTTCTATGTGTACTGTGATGTGTGTGGTGCAGCTGATCAGCCTAACCTAAAAGCTATAGCGACTATTATACCCCTGCACAAATCTTGTCATAGCTACTTCAGCATTTAGTCCCAGTAACAAAGCTCTCTTAGCTAAGCAGGCATCATGCATGCAATACTGGTCGAAGTACTGTCCTTTGAACAAGCAATGCTCAAAGAAGTGGAATCATTAACCACAAAGACAAAAAAAAATCATGACTATCACAAAGAAATAACAACAAGCAATGAGGGAATTACAACAAAAGAAAAATGTGATCATTAAACCAGCATATAAAGGGGGAGGCATTGTACTCCTTTCAGCATTAACTTACCATAAACAATGTACAGATCTTCTAAGAGAAGAAAGACACTACCGAATCATCTCTCAGGACCCGACAGAAACACTGAAAAGAACTATTAACATCATGACAGAAGAGGCGGAGACCAACATACGGATCACCAAATATGAGGCAGATTTTCTAAGATCCACTGAGCCAAGGATACCCCAATTCTATTCCCTACCAAAGACCCACAAGAGCTGGATCCCACAGGGAGGCCAATATATCAGGGATAGGCTCAGTGTTACAACCCCTGCCACTACTACCTGGGACCTCTAGTACAACGAAAGCCCACTAACTTAAAGGACACACAGGATCTTCTGAATCTCTTGAAAGATGTATCATACCAACAAGGCAGTTCCTGTCTAGTTGGCCTAGACATAGAGAGCTTATATACGAGCCTCCCTTAAGAAGCCGCATTACAAACTATCGAAGAGATATTATTTAGAGAAAACTGGCCACATAAGACACTGAGACATTTCATCCTGATATGTTGCCACTTAGTTAGCTTTAATGGAGAACTATTTTGAATATGAGGGAACCCTATACCTTTAAACGCACAGGACCTCTATGGGCAGTACACTCGCCCACAGTCTGGCGGGCCTCTATGTGAGTACATTTGAAGAAAAATACATTCTGAATGAAAATAATCCCTTCAAGAACAAGATCCTTTTCAGGAAAAGGTATATAGACGATGTTCTTATGATCTGGGGAGATAAACCAGGAACCTTACCAGAATTCCATCAATGGATCAATACCAGAGATGACTTTATCAATTTCAATTACACCGCAGATGAGAACACTAGAGTTCCTAAACATTACCATCTACACGGAAAACACAAAATTATTCACCAAGACCTACTATAAACCCACCTCCAAAAACAAACTCCCCTCATTTAATAGCTTCCATCCAAGATCACTGAGAGAAAACCTACCGTACAGTCAATTCCTGAGGATAAGGAGGAACTGTAGCAACATACAGGTATACAGACAACAGGCAGGTGAGTTAAGCAGAAAACTCAAGGATAGACAATATCCTAAAACCATCATTAACAAATGCCAGAAAAGAGCGAGAAACGAAAACCACGAGAACCTTCTTAAGGTGACAACCAAAACACAGTAAAAAGATATCCTCAACTTTGTAACTACGTACAATGTAGCTTCAAACTAGGTAAAGAAGTTAATTAACAAAAACTCGAACATCTTCACGTCAGGAAACCTACAATGACCCAAACCCAGATTTGCCTTAACCCCTTCCCCGCTCATGACGGAACCGTTCCGTCATGAGCCACGGTTGGCGTGTGCTCATGACGGAACGGTTCCGTCATGACAATCCTGTTGCCGGCCGCTCCGCCTGCGCGGCGCTGTTTCCCCGCCTGTGCGGGGCGACAACGCAAATGGGCGGAGTCATGACGGAACCGTTCCGTCATGAGCACAGCTCAACTGTGGCTCATGACGGAGCGGCTCCGTCATGAGCACAGGCCCACCGCGCTGCCCCCCTGCCCCCCCCAGCGCTGCAGCGGAATGTCCGCAGCAGCGAAGGGGTTAAAGAGCACAAAGAACATTTTGGACATTCTTGTCCACAGAAGACCAAGAGTAAATTAGAGGGAGTCTAACCTGATACAGTTGATGACTCAAGCTATAAAAGGACACCCACCTTGTGGACTATGTTCAGTGTGTCACCTGACCAAAAAAAACCCCAAAAAACGTTACCGTTGATTGATGATACTGTTTGGGCACTCAGATGACACACACATTGCAATATGACGCATGTGATGTACATCATCACCTGCCCTTTCCAAATGAAATAGGCATGACGTGTTGTAAAGTAAAACAATGAATATGTGAGCACCACAGTAACATAAAATGTAAAAAATCAACCACGTGCATGAGCACTCCTTTTCTGAACCTGAACCACACCATGAAGGACATGGAATTGGTCGTCATTGAAACTCTAGATAACAAAGTAGACCCAAAAGCAGAAAGAATCCTCTTCAAAAAGGAACAACATTGGGTATACCATTTACGGACATACGACAAAGGATTAAATTACAATATTCCTTGGTTGTCATTAAAACACTGAACATTGCATTGACCATATGAAGCGCAACATCGAGACTCGACTTTTGTTCCTAACACCGTGCTCTTAACAGTAATTTTATAACAGCACATTTTATATCGGGCACATGAAACCACATAGAAAGAATTACACCTTCACGCCCCCTAGAGAAATTTCAAGTCTGTTTTTATCTCATAATTGGCATTGGAATAGTCTCTTTTTAGTTTCCATAACACATCATCACTATAAAGGTGCACTTCTTTCTGGATCACAGGTGATAACTTCTGGGTTGCAGTGTGAAGCTACAACAATGACATGCAAGTAGCATTCTAGAGGTAACTGAGAAAGAAATGACACCAACAACCCAAGGTAATGTGAGCAAAGAAATTATCACCGTCATGCCTGTTTCCATTTCTTATTGTAGAGCTCCCGCAGCACCCAAAGGAGTTTAATTAAACTCCCATAAAAAGTTCCATAAAGTTTATTTACATTTGCATGTTTTCCTTTTGCTTTACAAAGCCCCAAATATAAAACAATATGAACGCTAAGGCTAAGGTAATACTTTTTGTACAGCATGCTTTTCTTTCCTTCTCTCCCCTTCAATATATTAGGAAGGGTGAGAATTTTTCAAAAACTATTTCAGAACTGTGGTAATCTTTCTAGACACGTTTATTGGACATGTTCTTGAGCACTAATTTGATAACATCCTCAACGCAGGCTCTTGTGGTGTGAGTAGGAGTAAAATTAATGATGTGCTTCACACTAACTTAACAGCCATTGACTTTCATTCTTACCAACCAAGCACAAATCACTGCATTATTATGTCTTTAGTAAGCCTTTGATGCCAACAAATATTACTGCATGCCTTCTGATATCGATCCCTGATTGATTATTAACACTTAACAGTCATATATATTGAGAAATTACATGAGTTCAGCACACAAATTGTGTCACATATGCAAGTAGTATTACACATCCACGCACCTAATTGGGCACTACTATATGAAATCTATATAAAGCAACAATCTGCATGTTTTTCCTTTTCCCCTTTTTCTTTCCCAAGTTATAGGTAGAACCATAACGTATAAACCCATCAATTACATGAAATAATGACGAAGATGGGTAAATGACATTAACTTACCCAATGTGGCAAAGTGATCTATCACGTTATCGCTTTGACGAAGGTCCTGATGAAAGTCCACTAATCTTTAGATACACCCATGGACTGAAACATGTCAACCACCGAAATCATCATTATATAGGTGTGGTGGACCACTTACATATGCACCAGAGCACCACACACTGTTTTTGATCTTACCCCATCCTGACGAATAAAATAGGAGTACAGGATAGGATAACCTTCTCAAGCGGAGAACCAAGATTTACCACTGCCCCCAGGTTAGATTGTATGAGGGCCTTTGTACAACACTTGTAGATCCTGGCTTGTTCAAGACACGTGGTTCATTCTCTTTTGATTATAAACTATTAAGCATGGAAGCAGAATTAATCACTGCTTCTTCCTCCCTTCTCTTGATTTTTTGGTTAGCTAGGGAGGTGTCACAAAAGCACTCAAACACTCAGTTGCATACCCACCTGCCCTGTATAATGAGAAGAAATTGATTCATGCAGCTTCTTTTACATATGTCATCTCACCGCTAAAATGAAGAGACACACTTATTGAACTGCTTAGAAAAATGATGTGGTTAACGAGAGTGGCATGACAGGAGTTAGTCTTTCATTTTGGCTAAGGCCTGGCATTGCAAGCTCTGCCTCTCTAATGAAAGTGTTAGAGAATTGTGAGTGTTAAAACATGTTGCTAGATGTATTTACCTGTATCCTACTATATTGAGGTGAGTGCTTTAGACTGAAAGTATACTGTGTGAAATTTGAATGTCTGACTGCTACCATGAGTTAGGTATGTCTCTATTTCTATATTTAGTTTGATATTTATGGTGCAGATGATGACACTAAGGTAAAAGGAAAACAGATTATCATTCTCATCGGAAAATATTGTCAGAAGGTTTTCATTATTTAGTACCACAAACACAGATCTGTTTGCTAGACAGGACTAATGTAAGCATTTGATTACACAGGTTCATACCTGTCTATTCTGTATAAATAGGAGAACGTCATTGATATCAAAAATGAAAGGATATACCAATTTTTTAAAATTTTCTTCCAGACTTTCAATAATTTAAAGATTTACTAATGTGCATAGTCAGATATTTTACATATTTATGGCTTATGGAGGCAATGGCAATGTAATTTCAATAACTGATTAGTAAGTATTATGAATAATATTATCTAATTAATTTTAAATTATTAATTTATGTAGCACAGTATTAAAACTGTTCTTTGTTTTTTAAATATTTTCTTTACTTCATGAAAAACTTAAAGATGGCAAGAAAACATGAAAAGAGAAGAGCACAAAAAAAACAGTACTACTAAAAGAAGAGTGAAAAGAAGAAATTTGAATTTCCCGGAAAGAGAACTAAACAGTTTCTTAAAACACTATTATGAGGATTGAAAACTGTGGAAACAGTTGAGAGAAAACCCAGGGCCCGATTCACTAAGATAAAGTGAGACGGAAGTTTTAACTTTATGACTTTCGGTATTCACAAAGGAAATTTACTACTTGCAAATGCCTTTTGTGAATACAGAGAGTCGTGAAGTTCAACTTTCAGTATTCATACATGAATCGGGCATGAAGACTTTAAGAACAAGTCAGAAACAGAAGATAATTAGTCATGTTGACAGAACTTCAAATTGTAGAAAAACAACACATCTGACAAGAAGGCAAAAACAGTGTAAGAATATAACAAGAAGAATGTTTGGAAGTAGCGTAATTCAAAATGTATTGAAGAATTTAAAACAATATAAAAGAAGATCAGCAGCTAATAAGCAAAAGTAACAGATTGAAAGTGTAGTAGATAAAGCTTTTAAGTTGAAACGAAAATGATTTATTTTAATATTGAAGAGATTGAGAACACTGGATAAAACAATGGTGTTTATGATGGAGAAAAGCAGAAGAAGACTGGTTAATAGAACACATTTTTATAAAACCTTTACTGGGGAATGGAAACACACTTCCAGCATTGACCCTTTTTTAATGAAGAAAGCTATTTTCAAGAGAAAACATTAGTACATGCAGTTGATACTAGTGGTCAATGTTATGAGGTGAAAGATGGTTGTCCCATTCCAAAGGAAAAAATGGTTCCTAGGAATAAAGAAGAAGTAATAGCTGAAGAAGTGCAAGTAAGGCGTACACAAGCTCCTGCACATAAGTGGGATTTTAGCAGTATTTGCAGTATTCAACAGGAGTCTATTGATATATTATGAATTATTTTACGCCAATATCCAAATAAAAGTGTTAAACAAAAGATTAGGGTATTACAAGGACTAGATCCAAGTGAAATAAGAAAATATACCAAGTTACAGGGACATTCTCTGGCTTGTGTTTCAAGGAAAGTGTACCAAAGCACTTTTCATCATTTAAGAATGTTAGCTGTCCACCATTCTGAAATGCAGAAGTTGGTAAGGAGGGTTTACTATGTAAAATCTGAGTATGCAATTTTAAATGGAAATAGGCTTGAACTTATAGGTTAATTTACATGTGTTATTTCATCTGTAAATGACACTGACACACTCATTGAGGTATCTAGAAAGATGCTGACATGAGAGGAGATGATCTTTTATTTTGGGTCATGTCTGGCACTATGCGTTCCTTTACTCTAATGAAACAAGAGAAAAAATGCAAGGTTAAAACATGTTGTCTAGTGTATTATCCTGTAAACTAGTCCATATATTTCTTCACAAAGGTACACTGGAAGTAGGCCATAGATAACAATGGCTCTGCTGGGAACTGAAAGCATATTTTGTCAAGTTTCAATGTGAGACTGCTGCCACATCCCAGGTATGTTTGTACTTCTATATATACTCTGACATTTGCCCTGCACCTCATGACCTTATCTTAAAAACTTTACAGTTTATCATTGCGCTGGACAAATATTGTCAGAGCTTCTTCAGCATTCCGCCCCAGAAGCACAGATCCCTTAGCTATGCAGGCCCCATGGCAGCACTTGAATACACAGCTTCATACCTAGGTACCCTGTATAATTAAGCATAAAGTGACGCATGCACTTTCTTCTAAACACATTTACAGAGCATGTGATCTCAAACAAAGGTGATCTAGTGTCTATAGGCTACTTTATATGAGTCATGTCACCGTTAAAAGACACTGACACACTCATTGAGAACTCTGAAGAGATGCTGACACTAATAAGAATGGCATGACAGGAGTTTTCCTTTCATTTTGGGTTACACTTGACACTGTCAGCTCTGATTCACTAATCAAACTCATCTACAAATCTGAGGTTAAAAAAAGGTTCCCAAGTCTATTAACCACTATCCTAGTCCAGTTAACTCTCTGAAAATATATATTGCAAGTAGGCCATACATAGTGAAATGAGCGCTGAAATTGAAAACATATTCTATTAAATTTGACAGTGTAATTGCTACAATGTCTCAGCTACGTCTGTACTTCTAAATGTAGTCTCAGACGTGTGGTGCAGCTGATGATTCAAGTTGAAAACTCAACGGTCTATGATACCCCTCAGCAAATTATGGCAGAGCTATTCCACCTGAAAAAACACAAAGGTTACAGACACGTTATAGTTAGGCTCAGGCTTTACTCGTACAAAACCAGAGAAATTCAGCAGTTATAGTTAGCAGAGCTAACTATAACTTGCATCCCCACAATGTACTTCTTGTTACATTACATATTACATCACTCATGACATAGTCTGTGACATCACTCATGACATATCAAATGACATCACGATGACATTATCTGGTGTCTATGAGTATTTCTAAAAGGTGTATGAGTGTTAAATATATACACCAAGGTGTATTGGTTAATCAGTGGGTGCATGAGTGCCTGTATGGATGAGTTAGTGGGTGTGTGACTGACTTTATAAGTGATTGATTATACGTGTCTCAGTGAATGAATGGGTGAGTGACTAGGTTGTGTGAATGCCTGTATGAGTCTGTCAGTTGGTATGTAAGTAACTGTATAGGTTGGTAAGTAAGTACATTAGTGACTGTATAGGTTATTGATTGGTTGTGTGAGTACTTGTATAGGTATGTGAGTGTCTGTGTGGGTGGGTGAGGGTGTGTGTGACTGCCTACATGGAGTGAGTGGGTAAGTCAGTAGCTGAATGGTTTGTGAGTGCCTCTGTGAGGGGCTTTATGGGCGAGTGAGCATACATATGCCTGTGTTTGTGAGTGAATGGATGTGTCAGTGGTATATGGGTGAGTAACACTGCACATGGGATAGGCAGTATAGGTGAATGTCAGAGCATTTAAGTAAATGAATGTGTGAGTGAGTGATTCTGAGAGTGGCTGTATGCGTGAGTGTGTGCTTGTGCCAGTGACTGTATAGGTGAGTGAGTATATGTGTATGAATAAGTGAGTTGGTGTGTGTGTACAACTGCATAGGTGAGTAAGTGACTGTGTGATTGACTCTATAGATTAGTGAGTAGGTGTGTGAGTAGCTCTATGGGTGACTGACAGTGTGTGAGAGGCTGTATGGATGTATGAGTTGATTAACCAGGGGCTGTATTAGTGCATGAGTTTGTGTATGAGTAGATGTATGAGTGACTGAATGGATATGTGTGTAGACCAATAAATCAGTGAGTAGGTGTGTACGTACTGGTATGGTTGTGTCAACAGTTTTGAGAATCGTAGTGTGGAAGTTGAACTGGGTGAATGAAAGGTTATATTGGGGTGTGAGTGGGTGTGTGAGAGATTATGTGGATGATGCCATCAGTGATGTAATTTGAAATGTCACCAGTGATGGCATCAATGATGTCACTGACCATGTCACGAGTGATGTAATATGGGAGGTCATAAGCAGTGAATTGAGGGGGCATGACTTATAGTTAGCTCAGCTAACTATTACTGCTGAATGTCTTTGTAACATCTGGTTTTTTCAGTGAATTTCTAAGGTTTTTTATATTCCATTTTCTAGCTGTAATATCCCTGTAACCTTTGTTCTTTTCAGTAAATTTCTAAGGTATTTTAAAATGCTAATTCATAACGATAACGTCCCTGTAACCTTTGTTTTTTCAGTGAATTTCAATGTTTTTTAAAGTAGTAGTCACATTTGCAGAGTAGTAGAGAAAGGGGGCGGGGCCTTCAACAATCTCTCTGGAATTCCACTGTGTAGGACATACAGGAGGTATCAGGAGGACTTCTTGACCCCCATGGTCTCTCTGGAGTCAAGTGGACTTCATCCTACATCTAGTAGTGCGCCAGGAGGAAGGCGTTCAGAGTTTTGTAGAAAGGGGGCATGTCTCTGAAAATGTCTCAGCAATCCTAGTGAGTGGGACTTACTGAAGGTAACAGAAGGGGTAGTTGGCCCCCAAGGACGTCCTTGGGGGCCAACTACCCTTCCTGTTACCTTCAGTAAGTCCTATACAGCAGGATAGCTGAGATCTGATAGCAGGCCACATCTTCTTTCTCCTCCACCCTGCAAACGCGCCTCCTGGTTCACTACTAGTAGAGGCAAAAAGTCTTCATGACTATTGAGGGTCCTTGGAGGTCAACTACCCCTCCTATTACCTCCAGTAAGGCCCACACAACTAGAATGCTGAGAGGTGATTAGATGCAAACGTGCCTCCGGTGGCACTGCTGTTTGGGGCAAAAAGTCCACTTTAGTCCTGAGACCCTCAGGAGGTAAGGGGATGTCACCCCCCACCAGTAGTGTGCCTAAAGGTGGGTTTGCAGAGTGGTGGGGAAAGGGGTGTGGCCTCTGACCATCTCTCAGCAATGCCACTGTGTGGGGCTTACTGGAGGTAACAAGAGGTCTTCTTGGCCCCTGGGAGCCCTTAGCAGCCAAGGGTACTTCATCCCCCAACCAGGCATACCCCCGATGCTCATTTGCAGAGTACTGGAGTGAGACTGCGGGGTCTTCCATGAGGTACATTTATTTTTAATTTTTTAGGAAGGCCCAGACTTACTTTTTTTCAATTTCAAAGTGAGGGACATTTTTGGCCATGTGGACCCCTTCCCTGAGGCATGCACATTTAAAAAAAAAAGAAAATTATAATTCGGAAGGCGGCTAAGCAGCCCCCCTTCCGAGGCCTATTTTGGTCCCAGGGTCCTCGTCCCCCGGGGCCTGGCCTTTATATTTTTTTACATGGGAGTAGGTCAGCACGGCCACCCTCCCAGGGCTGATATTGCCCGGGGGACACCATCGCCCTAGGCATGGCCACCTTGTTGGGGACCGAGAGGGGACACTGAAGGCCCCCGGCCCCTGCCAACTTCCTGCCTCCTGCGGGATCCGGCAATGCTTTTGGACAGAGGGAGCTGCAAACATGCAGCTCCCTCTATCCAAAAGAAATTCTTCTCTGCTATATGGAAGCAAGAGCATTTTTATTGGGTTGAGCACCTAAAGACATGGACACCCGGGGACATTGCTTGAGCTGTCTCTTAATGGTTTTAGTCCCCAGGGCCATGCATTTCTCCAGAAGGCCCCCCTCACATCTTGTATATAGTCCTGCAGAGGTAGGGGTCCCTGGGGGTCTGCAACTGACCCCATTCATTAGTGCATGTATGCCCCGGGTAGGCAGCGTCCCATGAGCTGTGTGTGTGGGCAGAGCCCCCCATGCATTATTATGGCATATAGTCCCAGTGAGGTGGCAGTCCCAAGGCTGCCGTGGAGGGTGTAGGGCCTTCCCAGCTGTTTTTTTACTTTTTATTAAAGTGTGTGCCTCAGGCAGGTGGTGGTCCCCAGTGCAGGAGTGTCCATGAGGCCCCACCATATAATGTAAATTGGCCCCAGGGAGGTGGCGGTTCCGAGGGCGGGGGGTATGTGAGCCCCCCATATTGTTTCAATAGTCCCAGTGGGCCCGCCCGCATTAATAATCTAAAGTACCCTGTGGAGGTGGCAGTCCCCAGGGCTTTGTTAAGCCCTAGGAGGAGGGCCCCATGTGCCCCCTTCTCATATACCCCACCCAGGGGTTAATGAAAAGCAAGCTTGCTTTTTTTGCTGCAAATTTGTGACTATCGCGAATTTGTGGCAACATTTAAAAAATAAATGCTTTTATGCCATGGTGGGGTTTGACGATGCCAAAATTATAGGCAAGTCAGGAAATACTTTTTCTGTGGAAATTAGGTTATATCTATCTATCTATCTATCTATCTATCTATCTATCTATCTATCTATCTATCTATCTATCTATCTATCTATCTATCTATCTATCTATCTATCTATCTATCTATCTATCTATCTATCTATCTATCTATCTATCTATCTATCTATCTATCTATCTATCTATCTATCTATCTCTTTCTCTCACTCTGTATAACATTACTGAAGTTGTAACATCTAGAACAGATGGAATAAACGACCTTAACCCCAATACTAATAACTATGCTAAAACTTTATTGAAAAAGCTAGAGAAGTTGCATTGCGTGGAAATGACAAAATGGTGGGAGAAGAAATCTCTGGAAAAATATAAAGAGGTGGGACGGGTTCCACGGGGTCTCAGAGTTATGATTGCACCCTCCTTTGAAAATCCAAATCCCTTAATGTTAAAGGAATGGGCTACGAATAACTTAGACGCATCGATGAATATGGTATCGATACTTATAAAGTACGCTGAGATCGACCGGATTGAAATCCTTAAAGAGACAGACGAGGTCAACATACTATTGGAAAAAAATGAAGAGAAAGATCAAATTAAAAAAGGAAGGGAAGATATCACAGCAAGGCTTAAAAAACATGAAGAATCTATAAAGGAAAGAAAAGTTTTTAAATTTGCTAGAGATAAGCGCGATTATGAAACTGGTTGCGTTTTCACGTTCTCGAGGAAATTTGACAATATAAAACGACGAGCGCTAACAAATGATAGCAACACAAGTAACACGGCTACATGTAGTACATCATTAAATAATAACTTCTCTTCTATTGAAATAAGCAGTGTTGACAGTAGTAATGAATCGGATGAGAGTTTGGCACATAAGACGCCTCAAGTACCAACTAATTTTGCGCCAGGAGAAGAGCTTTCTTTTTTAGTGGAGGACCGCCGGCAAACTCTAAGAACATGCAATCAAGCGCAGCAACAAGGACCAGAAGGAACCAACGGAGGAAACAGAGGCGGCAACACAAACTACAGAGGAAGAGGCAGGAAGAATTACAACAGAAGGAAATAAATCAGGTACCAAATGAAAGGGATGATAACACAGTAATCAACCTATCGGAAATTACATTGTCAGTCACAGAAAAACAACTTTTGGCTTTAGGTTTGTCATTTTGTCCCACAAATTGTTTCAAATATACCCAAACAAGGGTTGAGGTTTTCAAATTCATCCGAAAGCTTAAGTTAAGGAAACACTTTCAATTAAATAAAGCTGCTAATACTGCCTTACAAAATAGCACTGCACAGGGGTTTTGTTCAAATTTGCAGGCTGCGGATGTGAATACTCTTCTTGCAGTTCAAACTTTGGCAGAAACAAACAATTCACAAGTAAGCGTTACTCAGGAGAATCTTTTAGAAGCAGGTATCATATGTAACATGCCAGCAACCAGCCCATTTAAACCTCCCTCTACCTTCATTCCCATGATGCCAAAGGACGCGATAGATGTTTTCAGTGATTGCATAGTGGAAGATCTGAAAAAACTAAATAGGGAAGTCACACAACAAAATCTGCGAAGAAACCACTCTGAAATTCAGAATACTAAACTTATTTGCAAACTTAAAAAGCACACTGAAGTCATCATTAATAAAGCCGATAAAGGCGGGAATATCGTTCTCTGGCCAAGAGATATGTACATGGAAGAAGCAGGGTTGCATTTAAATGACACTAATTGCTATAGGAAAGCAAACTTTCAGGAACTAAGGCAAAATAAAGAATTTGTTTTTGGTGAACTGGCACGGTGGAGGCGTGTTGGTCTACTATCTAAAAATGAGCACAGTTTTTTAAAAAACTGACCATCCTTTGACTCCTTTCTTATATTTTATCCCTAAGGTGAACAAAAATCTGACACCAGTGCCTGGAAGACTGATTATTTCGGCGCATAAAAGTTTACTTGAGGCTATGTCCAAGTACGTGGATCACTTCCTACATGAATTTGTGGAAAATCTACCTTCATTTATTAGGGATACCGGTCATTTTTTGACTAAACTAAAAACAGTCAAATGGGACGAGGACTATCTACTGATTGTGATGGACATTAGTTCACTGTACACTAGTATTCATCATAAGGATGGCATTAACGCAATTTGCCACTTCTTAGATCAAAGAAGCATTCATATGTATGAACATAATAAGATGTTGATCAAGATGGTGGAAATTTGTTTAACTCGTAATTACTTCCTTTTTAATAAGGAGGTTTATCAACAACTACGCGGAGTGGCTATGGGGGCATGCTTCTCTCCCAGCTACGCGTGTTTACACGTGGGCTGGTGAGAGGAGCATGTCCTCAGAAGCACTCATAAAGATAGATTTGGTCAGCATGTTCTCCAGTGGTGGAGGTTCATTGATGACGTTTGTTTAATTTGGAAAGGTTCACCTGAGACAGCTATTGATTTTATTAATGATTTGAATGACAATGCCTTAAATTTGAAATTTACATCTGATATCAGCAATGAAAAAGTACAATTCCTGGATGTGGAAATATATATAAAAGAGAATAGAATCCATACCAGACTACATAGGAAACCTACGGCAGGAAATTCTGTATTACATGCTAGCAGCTCACATCCCCAACACCTGATACGAAGTATCCCCTTTGGTGAATTTTTGAGAATAAAACGCATTTGTAGCCATAGGGGGGATCTTGAAGAGTGTCAGAAAGAGGCTTTCAATAGATTTTTACAAAGAGGATATAAGGCCACAGATTTAATGAAAGCGAAAGACAAGGCGAATAGTATTGGTGCTAACTGTGAGACATTGGAAGAGTCTGAAATTCCGACAATTGTCCAGGTTGAAAATGTCACGAATACAACAGTTATTGAATCTATGGAGAACATAAGATTGATTACTAAATTTGCAGACAGGAGAGACAGATTCGCAAGATTCTTTATAAAAATTGGCCAATTATTCGGTCTGCCATAACAATGTCACAAATCTTGCCAAAACTTCCCAGTCTAACTTTCAGAAGAGCTCCATCTATGAGAGATGCATTAGTTAGGAACAGTCCTGAAGTGACATTCTCTAATACTTGGCTCACTTTGAGATCAGGATTTTTAAATGCAGTTCATGTCGTGCTTGCAAGTTTGGCAAAAATACTACTGAATATATGACTGCTTTTGGTAGAGAACCTATTAAAATACAAGGACACTATTCTTGCACAACGGATTATGCCATTTACGTTCTGGAATGCACCTGTCATTTATTGTATGTAGGTAGCACAAAATTGCAAGTTTTTAACAGGATTTTACAACATCTTAGAGCAGTGGTGAATTCTGATTCTAATTATCCTGTGGCATGACATTTTAAACTTGTACATAACAATAATCTTGATGATCTCAAATATTTTGTTATCAGCGCAGTGCCCAAAAATATTCGAGGTGGCAACAGAGAAAAAAGACTGAGGCAAGTAGAGTCGGAATTTATTATGCTACTCGACACTAAAATGCCAAATGGACTTAATAACAGCGATGATTTGCACAATTTTCTTTAATGAATAACTGGCTTTTGACATTACTCAAAATGGTATTATAGATCCCAGATTAACTATCAAATGGCTTTTATCTGCTTTTTTATGACTAAAGTTTTCTGGAATTTGTAAGATTTTTTTAGATCTTTTAAGTGGTGATAGTGGCTATGGCCGGTTTCAAAGCCTGGGGAATCTTATCCAGTTTTTATTCTATTTATCATATATTTTATTGAAAAACAATGCATTGCATCTTGATGGCAGCTAATGTTATAATTTTATATCTTCTGAATACCCACATTGGTCTATGACTTGTTTTAGGAATAAGCAATGATTTACATCCCTGATTTTACTTGATTTTATTTGAGGTTTCCTCAAATGTTTTTAAGTTTCATGGGACCTTGACCGGCTATCTTGTTTTGTAATTGATTTAAAAACTAACTCTAATTAATTTGAGACACTGTGTCTCAATTGAGTAAATGATCGTTAGCTTGCAAATATCTGTAAATCTATTTTTTTCCTTTTTCGCCATTAGATACATCTGGGTATTAAAACTGAAGAGTGGGACAAGACAACTTAACATGATGAAATTAACTGAATGATTTATGATGAGGAGATTACTTAAGGGACATCGATTATCTGCTGCTATATTTGTATGTTCACATTTTTTTGACTGAAATTCTATTATTATGCACTTTAGCACTAGATCACTTTTTTGCACAATTTTGCACATAACGATTTACCATGTAAACGGAATTAGATCCATGATTATATTTTAATTAGGCCAGTGATTGTGGTTACTTACACTATATGTGGAAATTTATACCAACTGAGACTCTTCATTATGAAATATGTAAGTAATCTTGGCTCTAATATTTGAAAAGAATTCTTGCAGACTGGTTACGGAAGATTTTAGTTAGAACAAATTACAAGCACTATGTTTTTATCATTGTTCGATACTTTATTTGTTTTGCATTTATGTTTAACATGTGTTACCCTTTAGGGGAGTATCATCAAAACCGGTTTTATATGCTAATTCTCTGATTTCTGTAATTGGGTGAATTGAATCATGTGCTCAATTTGAATTTCACTATTTATGTGCACTGATAGGTCCAGCGCGTCATGTGATCAAGACTGCCTGTGTGCAGTCGAAACGCGTCATGCTGGGCACTTGCTCGTATTGATTTCTGCACTCGCATTTGCACTTTTTTTGAATCTGAAAAATAAAATGAAGAATTAAATATCCACGCTGTGGTCCGTACCTGGTTGATGTGATCAAAACTACGATTACTTCAGGATGGTGGTTTGCTTATATATATATATATATATATATATATATATATATATATATATATATATATATATATATATATATATATATATATATATGTATACCAAAACAAGAGTCTGATCAGGCAAAAGGCTGTCAGTCGGGCGGTCCGCACTCAGGTTATCGGAAACCCTGTATCTATTATTCCACTACTTCTCGAATTATGGAAATATTACGGACACAAAGGCAATTGCAGCAAAGGGTTTCTTTAGGCTGCATAGCAACGCGTTTCATCTTTCGCCTTGATCACGCTATGTGACAGGCGTTTTTGCACGTTATTTTAAATGCAGTGTCAAAACATAAAAGACAGACAAAAAACGTTCCAATAACCATGTGAAAACGGCGGCCATCTTGTAATATGTAGTCTTACATTATTATCTTTTCAATTACTATCATTGTATTAATTGTGCATATTTCAGGGGAGAATTACAGAAATGAAAAAACAAACAAAATCGATCGACAGTCAATGTGCATATATCCTGATAAATAATGCACCTTTGTTGTAAACATTCTTACGAAAATTTCATTGAAATGAAGATCGAGTTTGAATCTTGCCCAAGTGGGCATTTGTAACCACTGTTGATGAACACAATGTCTATATTGCAAAGATTTCATTAAAATCAGATTAGATCAAATTAAATCCTGCCTCAGTGGGCATAGTAACCTCTGTTGTGAATACAATGTCTGATTGCAAAAAATGGCATTAGAAAAAATCGTCATTGGAAAAAATCTAATTAAATCTAAATCCTGCCCAAGTGGGCATTAGTCACCAAACAGAGTTACTTATATTGTGTCCATATCCATATGCAACAGTCGGTCACATTAGGAGATTCTCTTCCAAGTCCATAATGTATCATCAATTAATGCTATTATCTCCTCGGAATATCATGATATCAGGTTGTTTAGATAGCCAGCCAACAAGAAAAAGTGCAAAAAACCTGAAAGTAAAAAACAAAAAAAGACCTAATTATAATCTGATTGTCTAAAATCATTCAATTCAGTATTTCCACAGCTACATTTTTACTTATGCAGATGTACAGACAATTCTTCATTGGAGTTTAAACCCAAGGGGGCCATGGTTTCAAGATCTATAATATATCTAGACTCCAACTTACGTAAAGTTAATAATCTGTTTCCACCTCGGACATTTTCTCCGACAGCATCAATGACTACCATTTTGAGAAATTTCTCATTCTGTATATGAGTGTCAAAGAAGTGTCGTGCTACCGGGTATTGTCTGTTATTGTGGCAGATAGCCCTGATATGTTCCAGTACTCGTTTTTTAGCACGATGGATTGTGCTCCCTATATAGGCCTTACTGCAAGGACAGACTAATGCATATACACAATAGGTGGTATTGCACGTCAGAGATTTTTTAATCACAAATTAATTTTTACTGCTGAAAATGTTCAGTGTCGTGCAATCAATGCTGTTACTGCACGCTTTGCAGTTCCTGCAGCATCGAAAGCCTGCTCTGCCACTCTGTTTCGATCCATTCATACTAGTTACCAAGTTGGGACTTAATTCATCTCTTAAGGACCGATTTTTCTGGAATGTAATCTGAGGACAGTTACTTAGATGTTTTTTGAGATGAGAGTCAGTTAATAACACATGCCAATGTTTCTTAAGTGTCATCCTTACATCCCTTGCTTGCCCCGAATAGGTGGTAATAAATCTTAGTGTATTTGTATCCTTGATCTTTTTATCTGGATGTAATAGCTGAGTCCGTGTAACTGCCTCTACTTTTTTACAGGCCTCAGAGATCGTTCTTTTTCCATAGCCCCTTTCCCTGAATCGTTGTATCATAGTCTGTTTTTCTTTTTGGTATCCCGTCTCAGAGCTACAATTTCGTTTGGCCCGTAATAGTTCGCCAAACGGAATACTTTGTATCAGTTTTTTTGGGTGTGAACTCAACGCACTTAAAATACTATTTCATGCAGGTTTTTTACGGAATAGTTTGGTATGCATGCCGCAGTCCTTGATTTCAATTTGAATATCAAAAAATTCAATTTCAGTAGTACTGATTTGTTCTGTAAAGGCCAAATTGTAACAATTATTATTCAGTTTTGCAATGAAGATTTTAACGGAGTCACTATCTCCGTTCCAAATGAAGAATATGTTGTCAATAAAGCGTGGCCACAGGACACACTGATCGAATTATGCCATCTGTGCCACCACCATCTCCTCCCACCAGCCCATGACCAAATTGGCATAGCTGGGGGCGAAGCAGGTGCACATGGCTGTGCCCTGTGACTGGCAATAGACGACATCATCAAACAAAAAGTAATTGTTTGTCAAACAGAACTGGATCATGGTCAGAATCATCTCTGAGTGTCCCAATAATGATACAGATCGCATTTTGAGGTAATGTTTTATGGCTTGTAAGACAAACTCATGTTGGATGTTGGTATAAAGGCTACACACATCTAAAGTTACACGTGTGTAGTTCAATTCCCAGTGTATGCCATCTATGATGGTCAAAAAGTGTGTAGTATCTCGTAAATACGATGGTAAAGCGACCACATATGGTCTCAGGTAATAATCAATAAAGCGAGATGTATTCTCCAATAGTGAACCAATTGAAGACACGATTGGTCTACCTGGCGGGTTGAGTGGATCTTTATGCAATTTCGGAAGTAGGTATAAGATAGGGATTTTGGGGTAGGGACATTTTAGGTAGTTGTACTCCTCCCATTCTAATAGACCCCTTTCACGCCACTCACCAAGCATATTCCCATATTCTTTGTTGGATCTAGATATAGAGCTTTTATCTGATATGCTATAACACCTGTTATCTGACAGCTGTCTATGGCCCTCTTCCAGATAAGCATGTTTGTCTAGAATCACGACATTACCCCCTTTATCGGAATGTCTTATTACGATGGTTGAGTCGGATTTTAAACTGTCAATGACTAACATTTGTTCGTGAGTCAGATTTTTTTGGTTAAAGGCAGTCTTCTTATACCGCAATTTTTTAAGATCACTTAAAACTCCCCTCTTGAACACATCAATCGCATCACACTCTATCTGTGGCAGGAAGACTGACTTTGGTTTAAAGCCACTTCCTGGATTTACATATCCATCAATATCGTATTGTTGCAAATCTGTAATCACATTATTCATTCCAATTTCCTGATCATGCTGGGAAGTTAAAATATTCAAGATTTCAATGTCATCAACATTTAAATTGCTTACAGTTACCCTCTGTGAGGCAATCTCATCAGTCACATGTTTTGTATCAAACCATTTTTTCAATTTCAATTTACGCGCAAATTAAAACAAATCTATTCTAGTCTGCGCAAAATTCAAGTTATAAGTTGGGCAAAAAGACAGACCCAGTGCAAGTAGTTTCGTTTCTTCCGTTGTCATTGTTCTATGGGAGAGGTTGACCACAGTCATACTTGTTGTTTCTTCCCCCTTGTCGTCATTCCCATGGGGGTTGTTACATTGTTTTTTTCTCCTCTTCTTTGCCTGCTTGTTCCGGTACCTCTGCCTCTGCTTCCGCGTCCTCTCCCTCTCTGAGCCCCCTGCACGAGCACTTGTTCTGTCCGACCCTGGTTCATCATGTGAAATTGGGCTAAAACATTTGTTGACTTTTTGTGAGCTACATTGATGCTGGAATATACTGCCGAAGTCGATGCATCCGATAGACTTCCATCCGATACGTCACCTTCCGATATCTCAATTCTTTCCACTGTATTAGTTTGATAGGTTGGACCACCCCCTTCTTTAACTTTTTCAGTCACTAGTCTGCAGTAAGATACATTTAATGACTCACTTATAGAGTCAGTTACACACCACAGAAAATCATCCATTTACACAGCTGTACACCCACTCATTCTTCAACAGGCCTTTCCCTATATATATTAAACATATTAAAACTGTTCAGAAACACATACTCAATGGATGATGCCATCAGTGATGTCATCAGTGATGTCATTTGAGATGCCATCACTGATGTCATGAGTGATGTCACTGACCATGTCATGAGTGATGTAATATGTGACATCATCAGCAGTGGATTGCTGGCGCGCGAGTTATAGTTAGCTGAACTAACTATAACGGGGGAATTTCATTGGTTTTTTATGAACGAAATGTTGAGCTAACTATAACATGTGTGAAACCAATGGTTTTTTCAGTGAATTTGC
This sequence comes from Triturus cristatus, assembly GCF_964204655.1. Taxonomy (NCBI): domain Eukaryota; kingdom Metazoa; phylum Chordata; class Amphibia; order Caudata; family Salamandridae; genus Triturus; species Triturus cristatus. Next base: position 341,877,998 of record NC_140587.1, on the reverse strand, counting down.
AAGGTTTTTTAAATGCTAATTCCTAACTATAACGTGTTTCAAACCTATGGTTTTTTCAGTGAATTTGCAAGGTTTTTTAAATGCAAATTTTTGAATTTTTTTTTATATTTGTTTTTTTACAATATGCTACCTATGTATATAATTATTGATTTAATGTATCGTGCAATATGGGATGGCTCACCTTTTTTAAAAAAATGTTTAGATATAATTGAACAGCATACTTAATATCTTCTACAACCCTCTAAACATTGTTTTTTTTTTTTTTAAAGGGATTTTTACCGTGCGCGCACCGTAAGCTTACGGTGCGCGTGCGTCGTACGCGCACCCGCCTTACGCGCATGCCCCTAATGCGCATGCGCGCGTGCGTCGTACGTGCGTGCACCGTATGCACATGCGCGCGTCTTACGTACGCGCATGCGTGCTTGTACCGTGCGCGCAACGTAAGCGTACGTTGCGCGCACTGTAAGTCATGTGATTAAGAAACAACACTTTTCATTGGTTTAAAGTACTTTCAGTTCCAGAAACTTCCTACACCACACCCATTCCCCTCATTATTTCTTCTGTTTCCCTGGGAGAAGGAGCTGAACTGTTTTTGGGATACAATGGCAGAGCAGCAATCATCTTCTGGGAGTGAGCAGGAGAGCCTTATCAGACAGAGACGGAGGAAACAGAAAGATTCTTTTGTCTGGCAATATTTTACATTTCCAGAGGGGCAGAAGAAAGTCAATGCTCCATTAGTCACCTGCAAACTTTGTTGGCGTGTCTTATCTAGAGGAGATCCTAAGAAGAAGTACTCTTTCAGTATCTTCACTATGTTCAGGCACATTAGGGATGTACATCCTGCGACTTTTGCTCGAGCTACTAGAGCAACCCCTCCAGCAGCTCAGCCGAGCACATCCGCAGAAGCTCAGCCGAGTACATCATCGGCAGCTCAGCCGAGCACTTCCTCTGCAGTGGGAGCGTCACCCTCTTCTGCTCCTCTGGACATTTACCCTCGGTTTCAGAGTGTACATATAAGGTGCAATACTTGCTACGCTCTTATTGCTTTTGGGGAGTCCAGTATTACCCTTATAGAGAATAAGATACAGCAGCACAAGTGCGGCACCTTATAATATTGCCATTCTTTCCTTCCTCTGTCCCTGTATTAACACAACAGCTCTTTTTAGAGTCACCTTACCTCTTAAATTTTTTTTATTTTGTTTAATCATTTTTAAAAAAAAATAAAATGTTTTTTTCACCCTTCATGGTCTTTGAGGGACCACAAGGGGAATGAGAAAAGCAGAGTGAGGAAAAGTGAAAAAAAGGGAGCATGAAAGTAAAGGGGTGAGAAATACAGATATTTCAAACTTACCTGACCCACAAAATAAATTAATTATAAATACATGTTTTTTTTAAATGCTAGAAAAAAGGATTAATTTTCCTAAATTTTCTTTCTCGATCTGAAAAAAAAAGAAAAAAGTATTAATATTTAATAATACATTTTAGAATACAGTAAACATATTTTCATATTTAACAAAGTAATTTTTTGCCCTTTTTTTGCTGTTTTCAGAATATATTGAATTTCACTGCAAATTGTGAAACCAATTGCATTCATCACTTAACAGCGGGCAAAAAAATTTACAATCTGAAAGATTGTTTAAAAAAAGCCCAGAATCTCTTCTCAGTAAAACATACCTTTTTAGGATTGTAACATATTTAATAAAAATATCATGTAAGAACAATAACTTTTTGCAATAAATATCGTCTGTAAATCTTGTTGCTTAAGCACATACACCAAAAAATTATCTGTCAAAGAAGTCCACAAGAGAAATTTTTACCTTTCCAGGAGGCCAAATGGTAATTTTTTAATTCTTTTTTGATGAAATATCCAATGGTAATCCAATAAAATCGCAATAATGGTTTGTTCAGATGGTGCAATTTGTATCTAAAATTTTGGTTTTAGAAAAATTAAGTAACAATTTGGTAAATCATAAGGCAAACGTTGCTTGAAAATCAATTGAGAATCATTACACAGTGTCCATCCTTTTTCACATTTAAGATAAACTGTGTAATGACCAGAAGTTATAGAAGGTCCATCATGAAAAATTATTGCAACTGCAACAAAAGTTTTTCCAGATATTGATAATTGATGTCCTGTAAACTTCTTTATTAAAGTGTCCAATTTTGTACCATCAGCTCTACAACGTTGCATCGTTAAAATTAGATACTGTCCATATTTACTTAAAAATAACGTTGAAAACATGTCTGATTTACATTGAGAACATTCCATGTTGTGATTGGCATCTTTAACTAATTTACTAAAAGTCACTGATTTACTCTCTGGTAATGTTAAATATATGAACCTTTCAGAATCAACATTAGAGCTGCATGTGTTCAAACAGTTTTCACAACTATGTTCCCATTTATAAGAGAGACCAAACATATTTTCCATTTCTACCCCTTCATCTTCTAGTACCATAAGCATATACATCAAGAATTCCTGTGCATCTTGCTGGACATTTTGAGTAAACTGTGTACATCCTGAACATACATCTAAAATATTTCTAACATCAGAAGCACTTTCTATTTTAGTTTTATCATTACTCAGCTTCTCATAAAGGAGACTCAGCAGAGAACAGAATCTTTTTTCATGATTTACTATTATCTGCTCTTGCAAAATTTCAACACTGTCCTTTTTCTTTTTGCTTGCAGTCACATCACTCTCTTTTTGTTTTCTCTTCTGTACATCCTCATTACAGATATTCTCAAATCTCCTTTTCCGACAAACAACACGTTTTTCAAACACAGGATACTGACCTAAATGAGGAGCATAGCTTCTTCTTAATCTATTATACTCCTTTACACAGTTTGCATCAGCACGTACTTTTGAGTCATCAAAGTCTATAATGAATAAACCAGATATTTTTTTCACGCGTGACAAAGCAACATATGCCATACCTTCTTTAAACACAGTAGATCCAATGTTTACAAATGCACTATCTACAGTTAATCCTTGAGATTTGTGAATAGTTACCGCATATGCTAGAGAAAACGGAAACTACTTCCTACGTACATATAAGTCTTTCACAAGCAAGAAACGAACTGAACAACCACAAATGTCTTTAACCTCTTCAATCTGATCAAATTTTATTTTTAAAAATTCAATTCCAACTTTTTTCTGGTAATTAACAAAACCCACAACTTTACCCATAGCTCCGTTCACTAAACCTTTCTCTACATCCAAATTACGTCTTAAAATTACTCGACAGTTCATACATACATAAAGATTATTTTCTAAACCGGCTGTTTTTGAGATGTTTTTCTCCAGAGAATCCAATTTACTTGTCAATTTGTTGGTCAATATCATAGTTATTCCCTCATGTTGTATTTTATATACAGCTTCCAGTTTGACAATCTCTTCATTTTCCAATTTCAAAAGTTCTTGATTGAATATAGAGCATTCATGTAGTGTTGGCATTAAGCAGATTACAGTATTTTTCCAGCAATTTTCTTGTATATTTTCTCTGGAACTATTTTTTTTGTTGGAAACACATTACATAGCAATCGACTCTATAAAGCTTTTCTGCCATGTTCTGTGAGTAGTCCAATTCTGATATCTTTGAGAATACTTGCATAATCCTCATCATTGGCTTGCCGCATATTGGTAATGAGTTCTTTGTACTCAAAGTATGTCCAAATATTCACATTACCTATACTTCCTAATCACTTTTTCGTGTCTTCATGTGTAAGGGTTTGAAAAACTGGTTGTCCTTTAACTGGAGTAAGCTGCAGAAGATCTCCAAAAACTATAACATGTTTTCCTCCAAATAGCACGTCATAGTTTGTCTTTAGAATTTGCTGCATTCTTAAATGCACAAAGGCAAGCATTAAGTTTGATACCATGCTTACCTCATCAATGATGAGAACTTTCATTTTTTTCAATACTCTTGCAACTTCAAAACATGCTTCTCCTGTTAGCTTGTGGTATTGTATTTTGTTCTCGTGCTCTACTGGTAACATTAGCAAACGATGGAGGGTAATTCCTTTTATGTTATATGCTGCTAACCCAGTTGGAGCAGTAACAACACAAGACAAAGTTGAATCTGTTTTGTGCTGTAGGTAGCTTCTAATTACTTTAATCAAGAAACTTTTTCCAGTTCCGGCTTGTCCACTCACATAGATTCTGATTGGTTCAAACGATGTGCATGAGCACTCTTTATTTTCATGTAGTAATCTGTGATTTATTTTTTTTCTGACTTCCTCATAAATTTGTTGTTGTTCATCATTCAGTTGTTGTTCCATATTTGGTAACTTTATTAAATATTCCTGAGCTTGATTCATAGCTGTTTCGACTTCAGTCATGGCTAATGCAGCTTCATTTTCTACGATTGGTTGTCCTAGAGGATCTTGACTGAACGTCCCAGAACTTTGACTGTCTTGAGAACTGTCTCTAGCTACTTCAGCTGCAATTGTTGCTTCTTGTTTAATTTCTTCATTTAACATTTGAACATAAGTTGAGAAAGTACTGCATTCTATGCTATCTTTGCAAGCATTAAAGGAATCTTCATAGCTCTGAAAATCTCCAAGTAGTTCGTCCTCTGAACGCCATGGTTTAAACAGCTGTAAAAGTGCCAAGTAGTAAAATTCCTTTTTGTCAGTAGTGTCACAACTCAGCTTCCGGTGATTAATCAAACTTCCTTTTGTTTGTTTTACCAAACATCCTTCCTCACCAGTGACTTTATATTTTCCATTGCTGATGTCTTCTGTGGTATTCCGTTTATAAATGTAGTTCTGCAGCACTTCACATGTTCTCAAGATGATGACTTCTTTGTGGGTAATATGTGTCCAACATGTTTGTTCTTAAAATGTCTGTACTTTCAGGTTCGTTCTCTGCTAAATATTCAATTTCTCAAACAGATTTCAGTACCCGATTTCTCATTCCTGCAAGGCCTAAACTTACCCAAATTATTCTTCTGGATTTGGAGTACAGACTTGCAGATGATAATCTATCTGAGCATTCGTAGGATCCAATTTCTCGATGCGATAACATCTTTAAACTGAAACTGTATAGCTTTTTACTGACAGTCTTCTCATGAGAAATCTCTTCCCACATTTCTTTCAATTCCGTTTTCTCAGATTTAGTGATGTAAGATGCGACATACCGAGCAACAGCAATAGAATTGTCAGCAACATACTGTATATCCATGTTAGCATTCCACATGGATAAAATGACTGGATTGTAGTCATTTATATATTTTGACTCTTCTTTTCTTCTTAGGTTGTAGGTATTCTTAGGCGATTTTCTTGCAATAGTATGTCGCACAGCTGACATAAAACTGTTTACTCTTCCTATTGAAAGAACAGGTCGTGGAAATCCAAATCGACATTTTGTGTAGAATTTATCTTTACTCTTGTACTTTCGTCGACAGTATTTTCCACACCGATGTATTTGGAAACGTAAAACTTGCTCTTTTAAGTTTTTTTCTTCTGTGCTTTTAGGTATAGCACATGTTGCATATTCTTCAATGAATGATAAAACTGCATCATCAGAATTCTGTTCCAAATGTTGGGGCATCCTTGATCCACAACAGCATATGAATATGAGGAGCACCTCTTGCTTGGTACTCTTTCTCCAAAAGAAATCCACAACTTCTCCAAGAGGTGGATATTTTTTATTGCAGATGAAGGACATCATAGCCTCAAATCTATGATTGAAATATCTACAAACAATAACCGGATCCAATGAGCACAATTCTCCTGCTGTCTTGTATTGGATGTTTTCAATATTTGAATTTGCCTCTCGAAGAAAGTCCAGTAAATCATCCCAAGCGTACTCAGCACAGCTTAGGGTAAGGAACCATGTAGGAGTTCCTAAATTCCGTAACATACATTTCAATTCTCCATGGCGTCGGTACCAATATTCATTAGTTCCTCGCTGAAAAGCCATCAAATTTATCAATTGAGATTCCAAATGATCATCTTGCTGTTGCACTTTGTTCATAAAATCCTTTGCAGACACATTATGTAGATGTACTCCAGTTTTTAAAATGTGATTTACTGCATAAGATAGTGCAGACAAGTCACTTTCAAATAAAAGATGGAACAAATAAGGAATACTTTGACGAAATCTTGGATCTTCTGCATATAATCTTGTAGTCCGATACTCAGTAGCAGGAATCTGTACTGGACGTTCATCATATCGTCCACCTTTTCCTGTAGGGAACAGCTGGGGAAAACAACGAGCTTCCAAGCTCTCCTCCCATACACTCACAGGACTTCCTTGTGCTTTTTTCATCTGAAACAGATCAATAGTGTTTCCCATAACTTCTTTAGAATGAAGAGGATGTATGCTGAAATGTTCATAAATTTCTTCTTCGTTTGACTTATCCACTTTTTCAATTTGCCCAGCTGGTATTCCTGAGTCTGCTAGTAAAACTTCTTCATCTTCATCCATATAAATTGTTTCATACCATTTATTATTTCTTTTCAAATATAAATTTGCTCTTTGTACTTTTCGTACATCTACCAGCTCCTGCCAAATTTTCTTATTCTTTGTTGGTACTCCATTAACCAGAATAACTAATGGTTCAGTTTCCAATCTATCTGCATCAATTGTTTCCATATTTTTTTTCAAATCCAATGACAAATAGACAACTCTTCCTTTTAAACCTCTTTGTAAATCCGAAGGAGGTAATTTACCTGTTTTGGGCTCCATACGAACTATAGTCTGAAAAGGATGGACACATTGAATGAGTATAGACTCATATGTATTTAAATCACTAAGTTCTGCAGGAATTTCAACCAATTCTAAATTATTATGTACAGATCTTGCTGGCATTTTATTTTCTTCTAACTTGTTATAACAGTATTTACAAATACGGTGATATTCACCCAAATCAAAACAATTTTCCAGAAATAAATATGTAGCAAAATCCATCCACTTAGTATTATTTTCTTTTTCACTGTTTTTATAGCGATCAACATACCTTGTTTGATTTTTATAATGGCTTCTCCGGCAACAAATACAAGTAATATTTGGTCTTTCATTAGAGATGATTGTAAATTTTGTCATTTGATCTTCAAATGTTTTACTAACAGTGGGTTCTACATTCTCTTCCACATTTTCCTCAATAACTGTGTAATTTCCTGCACTTTCTTGCTCTGGACCAAAGTAACAAAACTGAATATCATCAGTAACCTTCACTACATCTGATACAGATCCATGGAACAGAGCACTATTCAACTCATTTAACTTTAGTGCTGGACTTTTAGCAAAATACAATGTTCTCACAAACTTTCTCATTTCAGTATGATGAACAGCCAGCATCCTAAAATGGTGAAAAACACTTTGGCAAACTTTCCTAGATAGACAAGCAAGAGAATGTCCTTGCAAACCAGTATTCTCTCTCACTCTGCATGGGTCTAGTCTTTGAAGCACCTTAATCTTCTGTTTAACACTCTTTTTACGATATTCTCTTAGGAAGTCACGTAATTTATCAATAGATTCCTGTCGCACAGTGCAAATACTACTACAATTCCAAGTGTACACTGGGGCTTTAGGACGTCTCCCCATAACCTCATCAGCTAACACTTCTTCCTCATTTCTTGGAACCATTTTCTCCTTTTCCATTACACAACCATCTTTAACTTCATAAGCTCGACCATTGGTGTCAACTGCATGCAACAAACTATTACTTTGAAGATAACTCTCTTCATTAAAAAATGGCTCAGTACTTGAACTATGCTTCCATTCTCCTAAGAACACTTTACAAAAGTTATTTTTTTCACTACTCTTTTCCTTTTGCTTTGTGACTTCATTGCTTATACAAATTTTTCTAATCTATGCACCCTGTTCAAATATAAATGAATAGTTTTCATTTTATTTCCAAAGCCTTAGAAACAATTTTTTCAATATATATTTTTTTTATAAAATTTGGTTTTCTTCTTATATTTTTTCACATCCTTTAGCAAATTTAACATCACTCTTCTCTGAAACATTTTTCTACGAATGTTTTTAAAATCTATTTTTCGTGTTAAGTAACTCTTTCTTACTTCTGATTCAACATTGGCTTTTCGTATTTTTTGTCAACTCTGTTGTTGTTTTGTACTTGAAACACTATTTGCAGTGCATATTTTCGTAACATTTTTTCTTTGTTTGAAGATATTTTTTTTAAAATCCTTAGTCTGCTTACCAGAAGTCGTTTTCTTTTTTCCAACATGAGGTTCTTCAACTATTTTTTTTGGTCCAGTTTTCTTCAAATATAGATGTTGTTGCTGTTCTTTTCTCTTTCTTGACTTTATAGGCATCTTTAATTAATTTCACTGTTGTTCAGCAATACCTGAAAGAAACTAATAAAAAATACCTTTATGTAATTTTAATACATTACCATTTTTTTCAGAGCTTTTCAAATCCTATCTCATGACCTGTCCCTTTCCTACAACTCCAAGTCTTACAGAACAAGAGCAACACGAATTAAATCTCTGACAACAATTCCTGAGTGCACACAGACTCATGGTGTGATTCTAGGCAAAAAACGATTTTAGTTTGGCAATTTCAAAGCACATTTACTACCGTGGAAGAGTAAGTCATAATTACTATGGCAGCCGGACACATTTTCCTCATATTTTAAAGAGGCGGAAAAGAGTACATGTTCTAACAGCTACTTGAGACCATCAGCATGTGTTACAGGGTGAGTGATTAGAGTAGAGCAATGGAAATGAGCCTTGGTGACGTTGAATGTGTTAGCATTACACACTGCTATCTAAAATACCACACAGAGCTGAATAGTAAGCATGAGAGTGCAGGAGAAGCACCTGTCTGTGTGCTAAGGGCGTGCTTCTGGAGACCATGTATTGTCAGGTGCAACACAGATCTGCATGGACTCTTGTAGAACTGCATGAAGACTGCAGAGATGTATGTAAGAGTACATGTGTGGTAAAGGTTAATTGGAGTTTTGAACATGTAGGATCTACCTCACCCATTGTAGGAGTGGAAGGAAAATGTACCATGCTAATTTCAAATGTGTTAGCATTTGCCTCTCATTTGTGACAAAGTGATTTCTGCTGAATGCTAACCATCACAGATCTTGAAAACAAGCTGCCCCTTTCCTGCGAGTGCAAGTCTAACAGAGCAAGAGCAAAACGAATGAAATCTCTGTGAAAAATTCCTGTGTACAGACAGACTCATGGTGTGATTCTAGGCACAAAACAGTATTTCTGGGTGATACCAGTACACCTTAACTTATGGTGAAGACATACTCCATAATATCTTTCAAGTTCAAGGCACTTAAATATCTTCCTTAACATAAAATGTAAAACACAACTTTTAAAGTGGTAGGAAAATGTACCATGCTAATTTTCAAATGTGTTTGCATTTGCCTCTCATTTGTGAGAAAGTGATTTCTGCTGAATGCTAACCATCACAGTTCTTGGAAACAAGCTGCCCTTTTCCTGCGAGTGCAAGTCTAACAGAGCAAGAGCAACACGGATTAAATCTCTGAGAAGAATTCCTGTGTGCACACAGACTCAGGGTGTGATTCTAGACACAAAACAGTATCCCTGGGTGATACCAGTACACCTTAACTTATGGTGAAGACATACTCCATAATATCTTTCAAGTTCAAGGCACTTAAATATCTTCCTTTACATAAACTGTAAAACACAACTTTAAAAGTGGAAGGAAAATGTACCATGCTAATTTCAAATGTGTTAGCATTTGCCTCTCATTTGTGAGAAAGTGATTTCTGCCGAATGCTAACCACCACAGTTCTTGAAAACAAACTGCCCCCTTCCTGCGACTGCAAGTCTAACAGAGCAAGAGCAACACAAATTACATCTCTGAGAAGAATTCCTGTGTACAGACAGACTCATGTTGTGATTCTAGGCACAAAACAGTATTCCTGGGTGATACCAGTACACCTTAACTTATGGTGAAGACATACTCCATATTATCTGACATGTTCAAGGCAGTTAAATATCTTCCATTACATAAAATGTAAAACACAACTTTTAATGTGGTAGGAAAATGTACCATGCTATTTTCAAATGTTTTTGCATTTGCCTCTCATTTGTGAGAAAGTGATTTCTGCTGAATTCTAACCATCACAGTTCTTCAAAACAAGCTGCCCCTTTCCTGCTAGTGCAAGTCAAACAGAGCAACAGAAACACAAATTAAATCTCTGTGAAAAATTCCTGTGTAAAGACAGACTCATGGTTTGAGTCTAGGCAAAAAAAAGTTTTTTAGGTTGATACCTGTACACCTTAAGTTATGGTGAAGACATACTCCATATTATCTGACATGTTCAATGCAGTTAAATGTCTTCCTTTACATAAAATGTAAAACACAACTTTTAAAGTGGTAGGAAAATGTACCATGCTATTTTCAAATGTGTTAGCATTTGTCTCTCGTTTGTGAGAAAGTGATTTCTGCTGAATGCAAACCATCACAGTTCTTGAAAACAAGCTGCCCCTTTCCTGCGAGTGCAAGTCTAACAGAGCGAGAGCAACACAAATTAAATCTCTGTGAGAAATTCCTGTGTAAAGACAGACTCATGGTGTGATTCTAGGCACAAAACAGTATTCCTGGGTGATACCAGTACACCTTAACTTATGGTGAAGACATACTCCATAATATCTGACATGTTCAAGGCAGTTAAATATCTTCCTTAACATAAAATGTAAAACACAACTTTTAAAGTGGTAGGAAAATGTACCATGCTAATTTCAAATGTGTTTGCATTTGCCTCTCATTTGTGAGAAAGTGATTTCTGCTGAATGCTAACCATCACAGTTCTTGAAAACAAGCTGCCCCTTTCCTGCGAGTGCAAGTCTAACAGAGCACGAGCATCACAAATTAAATCTCTGTGAAATATTCCTGTGTACAGACAGACTCATGGTGTGATTCTAGGCACAAAACAGTAATCCTGGGTGATACCACTGCACCTTAACTTATGGTGAAGACATGTTCCATAATATCTGACACGTTCAAAGCAGTTAAATATCTTCCTTTACATAAAAAGTAAAACACAACTTTTAAAGTGGTGGGAAAATGTACCATGCTAATTTCAAATGTGTTTGCATTTGCCTCTCATTTGTGAGAAAGTGATTTCTGCTGAATGCTAACCATCACAGTTCTTGAAAACAAGCTGCCCCTTTCCTGCGAGTGCAAGTCTAACAGAGCAAGAGCAACACAATTTAAATCTCTGTGAAAAATTCCTGTGTACAGACAGACTCATGGTGTGATTCTAGGCACAAAACAGTATTCCTGGGTTATACCACTGCACCTTAACTTATGGTGAAGACATGCTCCATAATATCTGCCACGTTCAAGGCAGTTAAATATCTTCCTTTACATAAAATGTAAAACACAACTTTTAAAGTGGTAGGAAAATGTACCATGCTATTTTCAAATGTGTTTGCATTTGCCTCTCTTTGTGAGAAAGTGATTTCTGCTCTATGCTATCCATCACAGTTCTTGGAAACAAGCTGCCCCTTTCCTGCTAGTGCAAGTCAAACAGAGCAACAGCAACACAAATTAAATCTCTGTGAAGAATTCCCGTGTGCACACTGAATCATGGTGTGATTATAGGCACAAAACAGTATTCCTGGGTGATACCAGTACACCTTAACTTATGGTGAAGACATACTCCATATTATCTGACATGTTCAAGGCAGTTAAATATCTTCCTTAACATAAAATATAAAACACAACTTTTAAAGTGGTAGGAAAATGTACCATGCTATTTTCAAATGTGTTAGCATTTGTCTCTCGTTTGTGAGAAAGTGATTTCTGCTGAATGCTATCCATCACAGTTCTTGGAAACAAGCTGCCCCTTTCCTGCTAGTGCAAGTCAAACATAGCTACAGCAACACAAATTAAATCTCTGTGAAGAATTCCCGTGTGCACACAGAATCATGGTGTGATTATAGGCACAAAACAGTATTCCTGGGTGATACCAGTACACCTTAACTTATGGTGAAGACATACTCCATATTATCCGACATGTTCAAGGCAGTTAAATATCTTCCTTAACATAAAATATAAAACACAACTTTTAAAGTGGTAGGAAAATGTACCATGTTATTTTCAAATGTGTTTGCATTTGCCTCTCATTTGTGAGAAAGTGATTTCTGCTGAATGCTAACCATCACAGTTCTTGAAAACAACCTGCCCCTTTCCTGCGACTGCAAGTCTAACAGAGCAAGAGCAACACAAATTAAATCTCTGTGAAAAATGCCTCTGTACAGACAGACTCATGGTGTGATTCTATGCACAAAACAGTATTTCTGGGTGATACCAGTACACCTTAACTTATGGTGAAGACATACTCCATAATATCTGACATGTTCAAGGCAGTTAAATATCTTCCTTAACATAAAATGTAAAACACAACTTTTAAAGTGCTAGCAAAATGTACCATGCTATTTTCAAATGTGTTTGCATTTGCCTCTCATTTGTGAGAAAGTGATTTCTGCTGAATGCTAACCATCATAGTTCTTCAAAACAAGCTGCCCCTTTCCTGCTAGTGCAATTCAAACAGAGCAACAGCAACACAAATTAAATCTCTGTGAAAAATTCCTGTGTACAGACAGACTCATGGTGTGAGTCTAGGCACAAAATATTTTTTTGGGTTGATACCAGTACACCTTAACTTATGGTGAAGACATACTCCATATTATCTGACATGTTCAAGGCAGTTAAATATCTTCCTTAACATAAAATGTAAAACACAACTTTATAAGAATTTTCACATTTCTATTATTTATATCCAACTACACCACATACATCCCCTCTCAAATTCATAACTCACCTTTAAAAGTAGTTAGTTGGGAAAGAAATGTGCCACTCACACAGCAGATTATCAGAGCCAGAATCTCTGAACTGTACACCTCTCAGCAGAACCAGTCAATGGCAATGTTTCCCTCTCTTTTTTCACACATATACATGTTAATTTCAAATCACAGTGCTTCCCACATTTTTTCAAATGGAAACACACATTTCTATTGGTTGCAAATTTCAACCCTTTTCCAAATGATCCCTTCCCCCAACATGACTTCTACCTGCTACCATAGCAACAGGTCATGGAACACTGGAGTGAGCAGAGAGGTCAGAAGTTCAGAACACAATGTTTCAAATCCAAAGAGCAAGAGTGCTTGACTTTTCAAACCTAACAGCAAATCCAAACTAATGTTCTGTGGGAACACATTTTTCTGAACCAATACAAAACATGTTTTTAAAAATTTAAACATACAACCTAGGTGTCGCTCGTTGCCACTGACCTGTGCACTCTGGAACTGCCCTGATCCCTGCTTGATTTCCCCCGAGTGGCGTGGACGCTCTGCTGCATTCAGGGAGGACGCTGGAGAGGCTCTGAAGACCGGGACTGCGAGGACCAGGGTGCCTGCCTGCTGGCTAGTTGATTTTGCACACCTGACTCCTCTTCCCTGCCCCGCCTCCTGCCACTATATAACTTCTCGCGGCCCCCGCTGCGTGGGTGTCGCTCGTTGCCACTGACCTGTGCACTCTGGAACTGCCCTGATCCCTGCTTGATTTCCCCCGAGTGGCGTGGACGCTCTGCTGCATTCAGGGAGGACACTGGAGAGGCTCTGAAGACCGGGACTGCGAGGACCAGGGTGCCTGCCTGCTGGCTAGTTGATTTTGCACACCTGACTCCTCTTCCCTGCCCCGCCTCCTGCCACTATATAACTTCTCGCGGCCCCCGCTGCGTGGGTGTCGCTTGTTGCCCCTGACCTGTGCACTCTGGAACTGCCCTGATCCCTGCTTGATTTCCCCCGAGTGGCGTGGACGCTCTGCTGCATTCAGGGAGGACGCTGGAGAGGCTCTGAAGACCGGGACTGCGAGGACCAGGGTGCCTGCCTGCTGGCTAGTTGATTTTGCACACCTGACTCCTCTTCCCTGCCCCGCCTCCTGCCACTATACAACTTCTCGCGGCCCCCGCTGCGTGGGTGTCGCTCGTTGCCACTGACCTGTGCACTCTGGAACTGCCCTGATCCCTGCTTGATTTCCCCCGAGTGGCGTGGACGCTCTGCTGCATTCAGGGAGGATGCTGGAGAGGCTCTGAAGACCGGGACTGCGAGGACCAGGGTGCCTGCCTGCTGGCTAGTTGATTTTGCACACCTGACTCCTCTTCCCTGCCCCGCCTCCTGCCACTATATAACTTCTCGCGGCCCCCGCTGCGTGGGTGTCGCTCGTTGCCACTGACCTGTGCACTCTGGAACTGCCCTGATCCCTGCTTGATTTCCCCCGAGTGGCGTGGACGCTCTGCTGCATTCAGGGAGGACGCTGGAGAGGCTCTGAAGACCGGGACTGCGAGGACCAGGGTGCCTGCCTGCTGGCTAGTTGATTTTGCACACCTGACTCCTCTTCCCTGCCCCGCCTCCTGCCACTATATAACTTCTCGCGGCCCCCGCTGCGTGGGTGTCGCTCGTTGCCACTGACCTATGCACTCTGGAACTGCCCTGATCCCTGCTTGATTTCCCCCGAGTGGCGTGGATGCTCTGCTGCATTCAGGGAGGACGCTGGAGAGGCTCTGAAGACCGGGACTGCGAGGACCAGGGTGCCTGCCTGCTGGCTAGTTGATTTTGCACACCTGACTCCTCTTCCCTGCCCCGCCTCCTGCCACTATATAACTTCTCGCGGCCCCCGCTGCGTGGGTGTCGCTCGTTGCCACTGACCTGTGCACTCTGGAACTGCCCTGATCCCTGCTTGATTTCCCCCGAGTGGCGTGGATGCTCTGCTGCATTCAGGGAGGATGCTGGAGAGGCTCTGAAGACCGGGACTGCGAGGACCAGGGTGCCTGCCTGCTGGCTAGTTGATTTTGCACACCTGACTCCTCTTCCCTGCCCCGCCTCTCTCCTTGCTCTCACGACAGCATAAGACTCCCGCTCTGACGCGCCAGCGGGACGCGCCCAGGGCGAAGACCGGGCAAAGAGCGGGCCGTTTGAGGCCGTTCGAGGTCTGCGAGGTCTGGTCGGGGCTACCCTCTTTCGTTTTTTATTCCAACAGTTCTGTGTTGAGCCTAATTGCCATACTATTTATTATTTGATTCCCACAGTTAAGTCAGGGGGTTGTCGTTGTTGTGGTTGGTAAGCTATGTCTACCAGGTTAACACGGAGTAAGGCCGCAAACGGCGGCCCTCCAATCAATGGTCCTATGGACGATTTTATTACTCGTACCAACACAGCTATAGACCATGAAATTTCCAAACTCCAGACTCGTGTTTCCCTGGAATTGGCATCTGCCAGGAGACTGTCCCAGGTAATTGATTTGTCAAAAAAATCCTCCCTGGGCCATATAGCCACTGCGGTTACCCCGGTGCGTCCAGTAATCCCCCATTGTGTAGTTACACAAGTTGATGTTCATCATTCCCCGACTTTTCCTCCACTACCCCCCACTTTAGAGCCATTGATTCAGGATAGCGTAGTGAATCCCCCCACTATTCCTCCTAGGCATGACGCTAGTTCTAATAATTCCATCTCTATAATGTTTCCATCTAGGCGCACTATTAGTAAAGATCACCATTCTAAAAGAAAATGCACCTCTCGGTCTGCTTACTGTCGTAAGAAGGCCAAAATTGCGAATGCACAACACCTAAATTCGACTAGTGTTCCGGTTTTAAATCCTATTGGAGGGTGTGTGTCCAGGGAACAACCACATTGTGAGGGAGTCAAAGAGGGGTTAGTTTCTGCTCTCTCGACTGACCCTACGGCCACTGAGGCAGAGGTTGAGGGCTCACATACAGGGAGCGTGGATAGGAATGATGGGGAATTTATAGGTTTAGTTTGGGAAACCCTTAAGAAACTTATTTCCCCTCTCGATCTCAGACTCTCACGTATTTAGAACAATTTGCTCGAGATGGAAAAGAGCATTATTGCTCTGGCCACTCTCGGCCTGAGAAGTCTTGAAAATCAGGGCTCTCCTGTTGTCGAGCCACCACCCCATGTTTTAATTCCTCAAGTCCCGCAAGCCTCCCCTCTAGTACCAGCTACCACACGATCGGTTTCTACATTGGGGTCTGTGGGTGTGGATCATAGTACCACCACCTCCATACTCAAGGCTCCTAAGTGTTTCATCCCTCAGCCACCAGTTAAACCCAATGCAGGTGTTCCGCATAGTCCCCCTCCTAGTGAAGTGGTGCTACATCCAACTAAGAGCCCACCTATCAAGAATAATTTTAGAGGGGGTTATATTGATCTCCCTCCAGAGGCCAATGACTATGTGGTTGTGTTGACGGGTGTCCCCCAGTTAGGAAACGGCCAACATGAGAACCACTGGTCTTTGAAGAATAAGACAATTCATTGGCTTAATGCGAACAGACCAATTCCTATCGGACAGAGAAGCAAAATTCTGATGGTACGCAGAACCCCCTGGGTAGGCCCCTCAAGGAAATCTAGTCCCGGGGACTGTATAGTGGTGACCTTTGAGGACCCACATACGGCACATTATATCTGCTCCTGCCCCATTGGTGAAGGATCTCTTGTTACACCTAGGCCTTTGTCCTTTTTCTACCCACCGCGCCCTAGATATACAAGCGAAGAAGACTGGTCCTTAGTTCACCACCATAACTGGAGGAGCCATCCCAAAAAATTCCAAGATTCCTCCACAATCTGGAATGGCTTCCCCACTTCGAATCGGTTTGCGGGGCTTGAGGAGGTAGATTGACTCGCACGCCATCCTGTTCCCCAAGTTCCTTTACCACAGGTTCTGGGGCACAATGAATCTTTTCTTATGCCGATTGAACCTCCGGTTGTTAGCCTTCCAAGTCTAGAGGGTACGTTTACTCCTTTACCGATAGAGGCGGGTTTGAACACGTTAAGTACTTTTGATTCCCTAGTAGCAACGGATCAACTGGACCCATCTTGTATGATTCCCCTGCCTCCAATTCAGAACGTTCCACCAATTAGGAAGTTGACTGATGCAGAAATGGCTCCCCATCACCACCAGCTTGACCCACTGCCTAAGCTAAATAGATTTGTTGTGGGGAGGGCAGGACCTGTGTCCAATTTGGTTACATTAGATAACCCTCCAAGGCAGATTACCGCAGACGACCCCTTGCTAAAGATTATAAGCTGGAATGTGGCAGGTCTCGCTCGTAATTTTGAAATTCCTGAATGGAATGCTTTTTTAGCCTCCTATAACATCTGTCTTTTGCAGGAAACGTGGTGCCTCGAACCTAGGCATAGAGTGGGCTTTACGACCTACTTTGTTCCAGCTTCCCATCAATACGGATGTAAAGGTCGCCCGTCAGGTGGCCTTCTTATATGGGTTAATATAGCTTTAGGTTTAAGCGTAAGCCAAAAGTCTACGCACTCTCCCGATCTCCAGTGGATAACCATTCTATGCCCAGGGGGTAGGAAGCTGGAAGTTTTTAACCTTTATTTAAGAGGGGCCAGGGGCGGGTTATCCACTCTATCCTCTATAGGATTAAGCAGCGATCTAGCCGCCTGCAGTATTGATTCTTATGTTCTTCTTGCAGGCGACTTTAATTGCTGCTTTGAGCCATTGACTAGGGAGGATATCCTGAACACTTGGGATGAGGACACAAGGAGAGGTATTCCCACCCTGACCATAGATCCGATTCCTAAATGGTCTCAGAGTGCAGTAGACATCAATGCACTCTGTATGGAACATGACCTAAGACCAACTAATGGTCGATCTAAATCGGATCCCTTGGGTGCGCACACCTACAACAGGATGGGTCACACTTCCAGAATAGATTATGTTGTGTTGAATTACAATTTGTGGTCACTTCACTATGATATGGAGGTTATTGCGTCTTGTGATAGTGACCACAATCCTCTCTCCCTAACATTGATTTCGCCCTGGCAGGTTGGGAATTCAGTTAAGATCCCCTATAAGTGGAAAACCTCCCATGAGCTTCTTCCCTCGTGCTGTGGCAGGCGTTTAAAGTGGGCTAAAGTAGTAGCGGATGAGGAAAGGTTGGCACAGGCAGGGACCACTATGGTAGTGGTGGGGCCGCGCCTTGATGCCCTGGGTGTCACCAGTCAAACTGTTTTACCAATATTCACAGAAACCATTGCGGTGTTAAGTGATTTGTTTATTATACCCCAAGCCAGCGTGAAGGTTTCCGCGAAAGGTGCTCCTAGGGCAAGAAATAAGTGGTATTCTTCTAAATGTCGGGCTGCCAAGGGGGAACTCATTTCCGCAGTGAAAAGTAAGGTTCCAGGCAATATTAGATTGGCGAGGAAATTTTATAAAAAAGTTGTGGCGGAGGCGAGGGAGGCCCACGATTACAGTTTTTGGTGGGACCTAGTGGAGGCAAGCGCCAGGAAGGACTCCAAGGGGTTTTGGGATCTGCTGAGAGCTAGGGACAAACCTCTTGATTCCCAGTTTACTTGTAACATTCCGGGTGATCTCTGGTTTGCCCACTTCTCCAAACTGTACTCTGTCCATAGTGGGGAATCCCACCTAAACATGGGCCCTCTCGCCAGCTTACCAGCCGAGATTCCCATCATTGCCTGCCCCTTCAGCACTGAGGAAGTTGCAAGGGCAATCAGTTGTATTGTATCTAATAAGGCTGCTGGACCGGATGGTATTCCGGGCGACTTGCTGAAAAAATATCCATTACCGTGGAGTAGATTAATTGCCACACTTTTGAATGAGGCTGTGTTGGGAGGTCCTCTCCCTGACTCATGGAGGGGCGCTGAGGTCGTCCCTATTTTTAAAAAAGGTTGTCGGGACGACCCAGCCAATTATCGCCCTATTAGCCTGCTTGACTCATCTCAAAAGGTTGCGGGCAAAGTGATACTAGGCAGGATCCTGCAATGGGTTGAAGAAAATCAGGTTCTGTCAGATTTCCAGGCAGGTTTTAGATCAGGGATGGGCACCATCGAACAGACGTTTCGCCTTTTAATGATATACTGGAAAGTGGTCGTGCTGGGCGGGGGCAGCTTGTATTTAGTCTTCATAGACTTGCGAACTGCCTTCGACCTGGTCCCTCGAGTTCAATTGTGGAATGTCTTAGGTAGGTTGGGTTAACCTCCCTATTTGTTGGCCTTGCTCATAAAGTTCCATGATAGCAACTTTGCCCAGATTAGATGGGGTACCCAGGGGGAGAAGACATCTCGTATTTCCGTAGATAGGGGCGTCCGCCAGGGATGTGTGCTTGCCCCCACTCTGTTCTCTCTTTATGTTACCGGAGTGGTGGACCATCTGCTCCAACAGCCGTCAGATGCACCATCCTTGGCTGGTAGGAAAGTTCCTACGCTCCTTTTTGCGGATGATACCCTCCTAATTTCAAAGTCACCAGTAGGTATCCAAAAGTTGCTTTCCAGCTTTAAGGCCTTTTGTGATACCAAGGGCCTGTCTATAAATATAAGCAAGACCAAATTCCTTGTTCTTAACCCTCCCAGGAAAGCGGTTGTTCCTCCTACCCTGGACTCTGTCTCTCTTGATAGAGTCAACGAATTCGACTACCTAGGTATTCGACTGTGTGTTAATATGAGTTGGAAGGCGCACCACCAAAAGGTGTTTTTGACCCACAAGAGGGTCGCAGGGGCCCTGCTCAAGGAGCAACGTGCCTCCGCTTTAAAACCTATTGGGGCACCACTTGATATCTACAGGGCAAGGGTGGTGAGTGCAGTATTGTATGGTGCGGAACTGTGGGGTACACAAAGAGTTGACATCTTGACACACCTTGAAAATAATTTCCATAAAGATCTTATGAAGTTACCCCACAGCACCCCCACAATTCCTCTCTTGCTAGATGCAGGCACACGCCCAATTTCCGAGCAAGCTAGGCTACGTCCCCTTTTATTATGGGCCAGGATATGGAACGTCCCTGAATTGAGTAGCTATGCAGATGCCCTCAGCGAAATTTTATCCTTATCAGGCTGGTATAAGGTAATCTGGCTCAGGGAGGTTAAGCGACTTCTTTATGAGCTGGGCTTAGGAGAGGCTTGGGTCAACAGAACAGCACCCTCAAAACAAATGCTTAAGAAGATTTATTGGCTCTGGGTGGATAATGAGAGGTTGCGTAACCCTAATCATTGCAAATCTGTCGCCCAGTTCCTGCTAGTTAAGGAGATCCCTTTTAGAGAACCTTACCTTGACTCAATCCTTAACCCGGGTGACAGAGCACTATACTTTAAATTCAGGGTGGGTGTTCTTCCTCTAGGATTTTTCACGTCTACTTGGAAACCTCCATTCCAAACCATTCCTTATTGCCCCTTTTGTGACTCAAGGGTGGAGTCTATAGCTCATTTGTTGTTTGAGTGCCATGCTTACTCTGCGCCCAGGTCGAGATGGTTGAAGCCTCTATGTAGGAGACTAGGCACAGGATCACATTTGGAAGCTTTAAGCATATTGCGCTCAGATGCCTGTCCCTTTTTTGCCTGTTGTATGGCTAAATTTTTGGGTTGGGCTTGGAGGATAAGAACTGCAAGGAAACAGTTGTTACAGTAATGTGTTCTTTTTATAACTTTTAAATATTAGACAGTATATGGAATTTAATACGTTTTTACCTTGTAATAGTAATGTATTATTTGTTATTTATTGTGTGATATGTGTTGTATTGTTGTGCTTTTATGACAAAACTGTCGAAATAAAGCTATTTCACTCACTCACAACCTAGTTTTTTAGTGTTGTATGGTCTGAAACAGCCAATGATTTCTTTTTATTTTGAAAAAAGTATGTAAGCCTCCATTTTACAACTATCTTTCTTTACATATTGCCATTCTACTGAAAGACACCTTCTGAGTGCATCCAGATCTCCTTGAAAGATGTTCACAGTGTGGATTATAGGTCACAGCTATGTCTTCTGGAGAGAAAGGTTTGCAGAAAAAAGAGGTATTGTGAAAGATCTTGCTTTGCCAAATGTAGACATTAAATGGATTGGTCAGAGAGGGTTAAAGTGGCACCAATTAATGCCTTTGGTGAAAACCTTTCTACATCTCCCACAGCCTAACCTTATTATTGTGCACTGTGGTGGAAATGACCTAGGCACTTTAACTGGGGTAGGTCTGGAAATGCTTATTAAGGACACCTTTGTGCAATTGATGTCACTTTTTCCACAAACTGCCTTTGTATATTCTAATATATGCCAAAGGCAAAAGTGGAACTGGTCCTACCAACATTGTCCGCAGATTGACAAAGCAAGAAAGCACGTCAGTAAGTCTGTTTCTGCTTTCCTCAGAGACTATGGTACGGGTTCTATATACCACAACAACTTGCGTTACAACATGCAAGGCATTTATAGAGGAGACGGTGTACATTTCAATGATGAAGGGAACAGAATCTTCCTCTTGAACTTTAGACTCTGCATCGGTACTTACTTGTAGGTACCAAAAAACACTCAATGAACACAACGGCTCTTTTTAGAGCCAACCAACATCCAAAGACGTAATCTTTCTTTTAAAATCTTTTTTTTTTAAATTTTTTTGCCGTGCGCGCACCTCGCGAATTAAAAAAAAAATTAAATCTTTTTCTTTGCCCTTCGGGGTCCCACTGTGACCCCCTGACAAACGCTAGGGGGTCAGGAACTCCCTACCCTGCCCCCTTTTCACATTCTCCACCTTTCCTTTTCAGTGTGACTGACAAAATGGCGGCCGACACTTCCTGATTTTCGACCGATTCTAATGTTTACAGACATATAACAACCAATCAGAATTACGCTCGCGCACGTTACGGTGCGCGCACCGTATGCTTACGGTGCGCTTACGGTGCGCATACGGTGCGCGCATATAGATATGTATATACTTTTAAATGCTATTTTCTGAGGAACTAATGAACAGATTGGCACCAGACATGCAAAAGGCACTTCCCTGACCTGAGGACTACTTCTCTGCCAAATTTCAAGTAATTCTGTTCAGCCGTTCGGGCTGTACCTTCGACTAAAGGTCCTATGGAAAAATGCATGGGGAAAACGCGTTTTTGGACCCCCCTTTTTTCTCGGCCCCCGCTTGACAAATCACCCCGAGACTTTCAGGATAGGAGCTGAGCGGAGCGCCCCATTTGTTTTGAAAATTTCGCGAGGATTCGTCAACCGGTACCAAAGTTATTCAAAATAGAATTTTCAGATTTCCTATGGAAACACGGTCCTAACTATACTATCTACTGGCGACCGCCAGTAGATAATATATATATATATATATATATATATATATATATATATATATATATATATATATATATATATATATTCACGGGGGAATTTCATTGGTTTTTTACGAGTTAAATGTCCAGCTAACTATAACATGTGTGAAACCTATGGTTTTTTCAGTGAATTTGCAAGGTTTTTTAAATGCTAATTCCTAACTATAACCTATGTGAAACCTATGGTTTTTTCAGTGAATTTCAAAGGTTTTTTAAATGCTAATTCCTAACTATAACATGTGTGAAACCTATGTTTTTTTTAGTGAATTTGCAAGGTTTTTTAAATGCTAATTCTTAACTATAACGTGTGTGAAACCTATGGTTTTTTCAGTGAATTTCAAAGGCTTTTTAAATGCTAATTCCTAACTATAACGTGTATGAAACCTATGGTTTTTTTAGTGAATTTGTAAGGTTTTTTAAATGCTAATTTATGTATGTATTTTTATATTTTTTATATAATTATTTTACAATAAACTACCTATGTATATAGTTATAGATTGACTGTATCCTGTAATATTGAATGTCTCAGCTCTTTTTTTTTTTATTTGGATAAAGTTGAACAGCATAGTTAATATCTTCTATAAACTTATAAACACTTAATGTTTTTTGTAATTTTTTTAATGGGTTTTTGACCGTGCGCGCAACGTGCGTGCACGGTATGCACTCCACGTGCGCATGCATACGTCATGTGTGCTCCATGCGCACATGCTCCGTACGCGCATGCGTGCGTGCTCCCTATGCGCATGCTTTGTACGCGCATGCGTGCGTGCACAGTGCGCGTACGGTGCGCGCACCTGTGTGCTCCAAGTGCGCATGCTTACGTTATGCGTGCTCCGTGTGCGCGTGCTCCGTACGCGCATGTGCGCGTAGACCCTACGTGCGTGCTCCGTACGCGCATGCGCGCGTAGACCCTACGCGTGTACTCCGTACGCATATGCGCACGTAGGGTGCGTGCACGGTGCGCGTACCGGCATGCTCCGAGTGCACATGCGTGCGTGCTCTGAGTGCGCGCACGGCAAGTCATGTGATTACATAACAACACTTTTCATTGGTTCATATTAGTTTCAGTTTCAGAATCATCAAACACCACACCCACTACCCTCACTTTTTCTACTAATTTCCTGAGAGAAGGTTGCTGAAGAGCTACTCCAGTGAAATGGCAGAACACCAGTCATCTTCAGACAGTGAGGAGACCTTTCAAAAACCACCAAGAAAGAGCAAACAGAAGCACTCTTTCATTTGGAATTATTTCACTTTTGCAGACGGGCAACAAAAAGTGAATGCGAAAGGTCACTTGTACAATTTGCGGAAGTGTCCTGTCTAGAGGGAATCCGGCCAAAAAATACTCCTTCAGCATTCATTGCATGCTTAGGCATTTTAAATCAATGCATCCAATTCGGTTTGCTCGTGAAACCACAAGAGCCCTAAGGGAGAACCCTCCACCTGTACCTTCTCAGCCGAGCACATCATCTGCGGCTGCAGATTCACCATGCACCAGGCCTCTTGACATCCGGCCCCTGTTCCAAAAAGTGCACATTCATTGCAATATGTGCAATGAGGTAATTTGCTACGGTGAGAGTAGCATAAATGTAATTGAAAACCGTATACAGCAGCACACATGCTCCAGGTCATAATTTTTTTTTTGTTTTGTTCCTGTTGAGCAGTTTTTTGATTCCCAGTTTTGTTTTGGTGCTGTAAAAAAATCAACAAAAAAAAAAATTGTTTGAAAACTAAAAAAAAAATATAAAACAAAAAAAAGACAAAAAAAAACGTTCTTTTAAGAACTCACTTCACTTCTCCAAAAAGAGCTATATTCTTAATATACTGTTTTTTATTTTGATTGAATGAATGTGTAGTGTATTCAAGAATGATTGAAATGATTGAAATGACTGAGTGAAGAGGAGGAAAGGACAGACAGAATGAGTGAGAAAAGGAAATTATGATCAGTCATGAAAGGGAAGTGAAAGACTGACTGCAACAAAAGGACTAAGGGTAGAGGATACAGGTAAGAAGAGTAAATGAATAAGGGAATGGCAGTGAGTAATGGAGAGTGATGGAGGGGGAGTGAGAAAAGGGGAGTAAGGGACGGAGATAGGAAAAGGGAGTAACAGATGAAGCGGATAAAGTACAGCAGGGTAAGGCGATTGAAAGTAAGAGAAGTGGAGTGATGGTGAGATAAGGGGTATGAGGATTAGAAAAGGGGGTAAGGGAAAGTGAAAGATGGGGAGTGAGGGGATGGAAGGATTTAGGAAACTGGAGTGAGAGAAAGGGAGTCAGGATTTCAATGGGCAAAGGAGAGTGAGGGAGAGTGAAGGAAAGAATGCGAAAAGATGAAGGGGTGTGAGATACAGACAGGAGGAAGTGAAGTAGGAGAATAGGAGTGACTATGAGTAAAGGATAGTGACAGTTAGGGAAGGTGAGGGAAGGAGAATGACGGAGAAGGTTAAAAAATTAACATAGATGGAAAATGAGTGATGGAGAGAGGAGGAGTGGTAGAAATAGAGATATTAAGGAAATTAAGGGAAAGACAGAAACAGGGAGAGAGACAGAAACAGAAACAGAGAACAAGGAACTGAGAAGGAGTAAGGCAGTTAGAATGACTGAGACATATAGAAACAGGGAGAGAAACATGGTTGAAAAAATAGTGATGGAGGCAGTAAACCTAGGGGAGTAGTAGAGAAGGAGTGAGGGAGTTACGAAAGAGCAGTAGAGGAAGAAGAGAGAGGGAAGGGGAATGAGAAAAGCAGAGTGAGTAGAAGTGAAGAAAAGGGAGAAAGAAAGTGAAGGGGTGAGAAATACAGATATTTTAAACTTACCTGACCAACAAAATAACTTAATTAGAAATAAATGTTTTTTTTTAATTGCTAGAAAAAAGGATTACATTTCCTAAATTTTCTTTCTCGATCTGAAAAAAACGAAAAAAAGTATTAATATTTAACAATACATTTTAGAATACAGTACACATATTTTCATATTTAACAAAGTAATTTTTTGCCCTTTTTTGCTGTTTTCAGAATATATTGAATTTCACAGAAAATAGTGAAATCAATTGCATTCATCACTTAACAGTGGGCAAAAAAATTAACAATCTGAAAGATTGTTTAAAAAAAGCCCTGAATCTATCCTCAGTAAAACATACCTTGATAGAAATGTAACATATATATTAAAAATATGTTCTAAGAACAATAACTATTTGCAATAAATATTGTCTGTAAATCTTGTTGCTTAAGCACAAACACCAAAATGATATCTATCAAAGAAGTCCACAATAGAAACAGTTACCTTTCCATGAGGCCAAATGGTAATTTTTAAATTCTTTTTTGGTGAAATATCCAATGGTAATCCAATAAAATCGAAAAAATGGTTTCTTCAGATGCTGCAATTTGTATCTAAAATTTTGGTTTTAGAAAAATTAAGTAGGAATTTGGTAATTCTGCAGGCAAACGTTGCTTGAAAATCAATTGTGAATCATTACACAGTGTCCAGCCTTTTTCACATTTTAGATAAACTGTGTAATGACCAGAAGTTATACAAGGTCCATCATGGAAAATTATTGCAACTGCAACACAAGTCTTTCCTGATATTGATAATTGATTTCCTGTAAACTTCTTTATTAAAGTGTCCAATTTTGTTCCATCAGCTCTACAACGTTGCATCATAAAATTACATACTGTCCATATTTCTTTAAAAGTAACGTTGATAACATTTCTGATTTACATTGAGAACATTCCATGTTGTGATTTGCATCTTTAACTAATGTAGTACAAGTCACTGATTTACTCTCTGGTAATGTTAAATATATGAACCTTTCAGAATCAACATTAGAGCTGCATGTGTTCAAACAGTTTTCACAACTATGTTCCCATTTATAAGAGAGACCAAACATATTTTCTATTTCTACCCCTTCATCTTCCAGTACCATCAGCATATACATCAAGAATTCCTGTGCATCTTGCTGGACATTTTGAGTAAACTGTGTACATCCAGAACATACATCTAAAAGATTTCTAACATCAGAAGCACTTTCTATTTTAGTTTTATCATTACTCAGCTTCTCATAAAGGAAACTCAGCAGAGAACAGAATCTTTTTTCATGATTTAGTATTATCTGCTCTTTCAAACTTTCAAGATAAATACAACATTCAGCACTACATTAGCGTAGCAGTTGACACCAGAGCTATTTTCAAACTGACAACCAACAACCTCTTCAGCATTGTCCTATTACTTTTTGCTTGCAATCACATCAGTCTCTATTTGTTTACTCATTACAGATATTCTCAATTATCCTTTTCCGACAAACAACACGTTTTTCAAACACAGGATACTGACCTAAATGAGGAGCATAGCTTCTTCTTAATCTATTACACTCCTTTACACAGTTTGCATCAGCACTAACTTTTGACTCATCAAAGTCTATCATGAATAAACCAGATATTTTTTTCACGCGTGACAAAGCAACATATGCCATACCTTCTTTAAACACACTAGATCCAATGTTTACAAAAGCACTATCTACAGTTAATCCTTGAGATTTGTGAATAGTTACAGCATATGCTAGAGAAAACGGAAACTGCTTCCTACATACATATAACTCTTTTACAAGCAAGAAACGAACTGAAAAATGACTAATGTCTTTAACCTCTTCAATCTGATCAAGTTTTATTTTTAAAAATTAAATTCCATCTTTTTTCTGGTAATTAACAAAACCCACAACTTTACCCATAGCTCCATTCACTAAACCTTTTTCTACATCCAAATTACGTCTTAAAATTACTCAACAGTTCATACATACATAAAGATTATTTTCTAAACCAGCTGTTTTCAATATGTTTTTCTCTAGAGAATCCAATTTAGTTGTCAATTTGCTTGTCAATATATTAGTTATTCCTTCATGCTGTATTTTATCCACAGCTTCCAGTTTTATAATCTCTTCATTTTCCAATTTCAAAAGTTCTTGATTGAATATAGAGCATTCATGTAGTGTTGGCATTAAGCAGATTACAGTATTTTTTCCAGCAATGTTCTTGTATATTTTATCTGGAACTATTTGTTCTGTTGGAAACAAATTACATAGCAATCGACTCTGTAAAGCTTTTCTGCCATGTTCTGTGAGTAGTCCAATTCTGATATCTTTGAGAATACTTGCATAATCATCATCATTTGCTTGCCGCATATTGGTAATGAGTTCTTTGTACTCAAAGCATGTCCAAATATTCACATTACCTATACTTCCGAACGACTTTTCGTGTCTTCATGTGTAAGAGTATGAAATACTGGTTGTCCTTTAACTGGAGTGAGCTGCAGTAGAACATGTTTTCCTCCAAATAGCACGTCATAGTTTGTCTTTAGAATTTGCTGCATTCTTAAATACACAAAGGCAAGCATTAAGTTTGATACCATGCTTACCTCATCAATAATGAGAACTTTCATTTTTTTCAATACTCTTGAAACTTCAAAACATGCTTCTCCTGTTAGCTTGTGGTATTGTATTTTATTCTCATGCTCTACTGGTAACATTAGCAAACGATGGAGGGTAATTCCTTGTATGTTATATGCTGCTAACCCAGTTGGAGCAATAACAACACAAAAGTTGAATCAGTTTTTCTCTGTAGGTAGCTTCTAATTACTTTAATTAAGAAACTTTTTCCAGTTCCAGCTTGTCCACTCACATACATTCTGATTGGTTCAAATGATGTGCATGAGCACTCTTTATTTTCATGTAGTAATCCATGATCAATTTGTTTTGTGACTTCCTCATAAATTTGTTTTTGTTCATCATTCATTTGTTGTTCCAAATTTGGTAAGTCTATTAAATCTTCCTGAGCTCGATTCATAGCTGTTTCGACTTCAGTCATGGCTATTGCGGCTTCATTTTCTACGATTGGTTGTCCTAGAGGATCTTGACTGAGCGTCCCAGAACTTTGACTGTCTTGAGAACTGTCTCTAGCTACTTCAGCTGCAATTGTTGCTTCTTGTTCAATTTCTTCATTTAACATTTGTACATAAGTTGTGAAAGTACGACATTCTATGGTATCTTTGCATGCATTAAAGGAATCTTCATAGCTTTGAAAATGTCCAAGTAATTCATCCTCTGAACGCCATGGTTTAAACAACTGTAAAAGTGCTAAGTAGTAAAATTCCTTCTTATCAGTAGTGTCGCAACTCAGCTTCCTGTGATTAATCAAACTTCCTTTTGTTTGTTTCACCAAACATCCTTCCTCACCAATGACTTTATATTTTCCATTGTTGATGTCTTCTGTGGTATTCCATTTAAAAATGTAGTTCTGCAGCACTCCATAGAGACACATGTTCTCAAGATGATGACTTCTCTTTGGGTAATATGTGTCCAACATGTTTGTTCTTAAAATGTCTGTACTTTCTGGTTCGTACTCTGCAAAATATTCAATTTCTCGAATAGATTTCAATACCAGATTTCGCATTCCTGCAAGGACTAAACGTACCCAAATTTTGGATTTGGAGTACAGACTTGCAGATGATAACCTATCTGAGCATTCGTATGACCCAATTTCTCAATGCGATAACATCTTTAAACTGAAACTGTATAGCTTTTTACTGACAGTCTTCTTGTGAGAAATCTCTTCCCACATTTCTTTCAATTCCGTTTTCTCAGATTTAGTGATGTAAGATGTGACATACCAAGCAACAGCAATAGAATTGTCAGCTACATACTGAATATCCATGTTAGCATTCCACATGGATAAAATGACTGGGTTGTAGTCATTTATATATTTTGACTCATCTTTTCTTCTTAGGTTGTAGGTATTTTTAGGCGATTTTCTTGTAATAGTATGTCGCACAGCAGACATAAAACTGTTTACTCTTCCTTTTGAAAGAACACGTCGTGGAAATCCAAATCGACATTTTGTGTAGAATTTATCTTTACTCTTGTACTTTCGTCGACAGTATTTTCCACACCGATGACTTTGGAAACGTAAAACTTACTCTTTTAAGTTGTTTTCTTCTGTGCTTTTAGGTATAGCACATGTTGCATATCATTCAATGAAAGATAAAACTGCATCATCAGAATCTGTTCCAAATTTTGGGGCATCCTTGATCCACAACAGCATATGAATATGAGGAGCACCTCTTGCTTGGTACTCTTTTCTCCAAAAGAAATCCACAACTTCTCCAAGAGGTGGAATTTTTTTATTGCAGATGAAGGACATCATAGCCTCAAATCTATAATTGAAATATCTGCAAACATTAACTGGATCCAATGAGCACAATTCTCCTGCTGTCTTGTATTGGATGTTTTCAATATTTGAATTTGCCTCTCGAAGAAAATTCAGTAAATCATCCCAAGCGTACTCAGCACAGCTTAGGGTAAGGAACCATGTAGGAGTTCCTAAATTCCGTAACATACATTTCAATTCTCCATGGCGTCGGTACCAATATTCATTAGTCCCACGCTGACAAGCCATCAGATTAATCAATTGAGATTCCAAATGATCATCTCGCTGTTGCACTTTGTTCAGAAAATCCTTTGTAGACACATTATGTAGATGTGATTTACTGCATAAGATAGTGCAGACAAGTCACTTTCAAATAAAAGATGGAACAAATAAGGAATACTTTGACGAAATCTTGGATCTTCTGCATATAATCTTGTAGTCCGATACTCAGAAGCAGGAATCTGTACTGGACGTTCATCATATCGTCCACCTTTTCCTGTAGGAAAAAGCTGGGGAAAACAACGAGCTTCCAAGCTCTCCTCCCATACACTCACGGGAGTTCCTTGTGCTTTTTTCATCTGAAACAGATCAATAGTGTTTCCTATAACTTCTTTAGAATGAAGAGGATGTATGCTGAAATGTTCATAAATGTCTTCTTCTTTTGACTTATCTACTTTTTCAATTTGCCCAGTTGGTATTCCTGTGTCTGCTAGTAAAACTTCTTCATCTTCATCCATATAAATTGATTCATACCATTTAATATATCTTTTCAAATATAAATTTGCTCTTTGTACTTTTCGTACATCTACCAGCTCCTGCCAAATTTTCTTATTCTTCGTAGGTACACCATTATCCAGAATAACTAATGGTTCAGTTTCCAAACTATCTGCATCAGTTGTTTCAATATTTTTTTTCAAATCTAATGGCAAATAGACAACTCTTCCTTTTGAACCTCTTTGTAAATCTGAAGGAGGTAATTTACCTGTTTTGGGCTCCATATGAACTATAGTCTGAAACGGATGGACGCATTGAATGAGCATAGACTCATACGTATTTAAATCACTAAGTTCTGCAGGAATATCAACCAATTGTAAATTATTATGTACAGCTCTAGCTGGCATTTTATTTTCTTCTAACTTGTTATAACAGTATTTACAAATACGCTGATCTTCACCCAAGTCAAAACAATTTTCCAGAAATAAATATGTAGCAAAATCCTTCCACTTAGAATTATTTTCTTTTTCACTTTTTTTATAGAGATCAACATTACTTGTTTGAGTTTTATAATGGCTTCTCCGGCAACAAATACAAGTAATATTTGGTCTTTCATTAGAGATGATAGTACATTTTGTAATTTGATCTTCAAATGTTTTACTAACAGTGGGTTCTACAGTCTCTTCCACATTTTCTTCAATAACTGTGTCATTTCCTGCACTTTCTTGCTCTGGACCAAAGTAACAAAACTCAATATCCTCACAATCCTTCTTCACATCTGATACAGATCCACAGAACAGAGCACTATTCAACTCATGTAACTTTAGTGCTGGACTTTTAGCAAAATACAATCTTCTCACAAACTTTCTCATTTCAGTATGATGAACTGTCAGCATCCTAAAATGGTGAAAAACACTTTGACAAACTTTCCTAGAAAGACAAGCCAGAGAATGTCCTTGCAAACCAGTATTCTCTCTCACTCTGCATGGATATAGTCTTTGAAGCACCTTAATCTTCTGTTTAACACTTTTTTTACTATATTCTCTTAGAAAGTCACGAAATTTATCAATAGATTCCTGGCGTACAGTACAACTACTACTACAATTCCAAGTGTACACTGGGGCTTTAGGACGTCTCCCCATAACCTCATCAGCTAACACTTCTTCCTCATTTCTTGGAACCATTTTCTCCTTTTCCATTACACAACCATCTTTAACTTCATATGCTCGACCACTGGTGTCAACTGCATGCAGCAAACTATTACTTTGAAGATAACTCTCTTCATTAAAAAGCGGTTCAGTACTTGAACTATGCTTCCATTCCCCTAAGAACACTTTACAAAAGTTTTTTTTTTTTCACTTCTCTTTTTCTTTTTCTTTTTGACTTCATTACATTCACTAACTTATCTAATGTACGGATCCTGTTCAAAATTAAAATGAATAGTTTTCTTTTTAATTCCAAAGCCTTTGCAACAATTGATTCAATATGTTTCTTTTTCTTATAAAATTTGGCTTTCTTCCTATATTTTTTTGCATCCTTTAGCAAATTGAACATCACTCTTCTCTGAAACATTTTTCTACGAATGTTTTTAAAATCTATTTTTCTTTTTAAGTCATTCTTTCTTACTTCTGATTGTACATTAGCATTTAGTATATTCTGTCGATTGTCTTGTTGTTTTCTACTTGAAACACTATTTCCAGTGGATATGTTTTTTAAATTTTTTCTTTGCTTGAGGATATTTTTTATAAAAACCTTACTCTACTTACCAGAAGGCTTTTTCTTTTTTCCAACATGAGGTTCTTCAACTAATTTTTGTTGTCCAGTTGTCTTCAAATATTTTGGCTTTCTTCCTATATTTTTTCCCATCCTTTAGCAAATTGAACATCACTCTTCTCTGAAACATTTTTCTACGAATGTTTTTAAAATCAATTTTTCTTTTTAAGTCATTCTTTCTTACTTCTGATTGTACATTAGCATTTAGTATATTCTGTCGATTGTCTTGTTGTTTTCCACTTGAAACACTATTTCCAGTGGATATATTTTTTACATTTTTTCTTTGCTTGAGGATATTTTTATAAAATCCTTAGTCTGCTTACCAGAAGGCTTTTTCTTTTTTCCAACATGAGGTTCTTCAACTAATTTTTGTTGTCCAGTTGTCTTCAAATATAGATGTTGTTGCTGTTCTTTTCTCTTTCTTGATTTTATAGGCATCTTTAATTTATTTCAGTGTTGTTCAGCAATACCTGAAAGAAACTAAAAAAAAAATACCTTTATGTAATTTAAATATATTACTATATTTTTTATGAGCTTTTCAAATCCTATCTTATGAGCTGTCCCTTTCCTACAACTGTAAGTCTTACACAATAAAAGCTACACAAATTAAATCTCTGACAACAATTCCTGTGTGCAGACAGACTCATGGTGTGATTCTAGGCAGAAAACGATATTTGATTGGCAATTTAAAAGCACATTTACTACTGAGGTAGAGCAAGTGATAATTACTGTAACAGCCTGACACATTTTCCTTATAGTTTAGAGAGGCAGAAAAGAGCACATGTCCTAACAGCTTCTTGAGAGCATGAGCATGTGGAACCTGGGTGAGTGATTAGACTAGAGCAAAGGAAATGAGCCTTGGTGATGTTGAATGTGGTAGCGTTACACACTATTATCTAAAATACCACACAGTGCTGAATAGTAAGCATGGGAGTGCAGGAGAAGCAGCTGCCTGTGTGCTAAGAGTATGTTTCTGGAGACTGTGTATTGTCAGGTGCAAGAGAGATCTGCATGGACGCTTGCACAACTGCATGAAGACTGCAGAGATGTATGTAAGAGTACATGTATGGTAAGGGTTAATTGGAGTTTTGAACATGTAGGAACTACCTCACCCATGGCAGGAGTGGAAGGAAAATCTACCCTGTTGTTTTCAAATGTGTTTGCATTTGCCTTTCATCTGTGAGATAGTGATGTGTGCTGTATGCTAACCATCACAGTTTAAGAAAACAAGCTGCCCCTTTCCTACGAGTGCTAGTCTTACAGAAGCAGAGGCAACACAAATTAAATCTCTGACAACAATTCCTATGTGCACACAGGTCTCATGGTGTGATTCTAGGTAGAGAAAACGATATTTGATTAGCAATTTCAAAGCACATTTACTACTGTGGTAGAGCAAGTGATAATTACTGTAACAGCCTGACACATTTTCCTTATAGTTTAGAGAAACAGAAAAGAACACATGTCCTACCAGCTACTTGAGACTATGAGCATGTGTAACCTGGGTGAGTGATTAGACTACAGCAAATGAAATGAGCCTTAGTGATATTGATTGTGTTAGCGTTACTCACTGCTATCTGAAATACCACACAGTGCTGAATAGTAAGCATGAGAGTGCAGGAGAAGCAGCTGGCTGTGTGCTGAGAGTGTACTTCTGGAGACTGTGTATTGTCAGGTGCAAGAGAGATCTGCATGGACGCTTGCACAACTGCATGAAGGCTGCACAGATGTATGTAAGAGTACATGTGTGGTAAGGGTTAATTGGAGTTTTGAACATATAGGATCTACCTCACCCATGGCAGGAGTGGAAGGAAAATCAACCATATTGATTTCAAATATGTTAGCATTTGCCTCTCATTTGTGAGATATTGATTTGTGCTGAATGCTAGCCATCACAGTTCAAGAAAACAAGCTGCCCCTTTCCTACGAATGCAAGTCTTACAGAACAAGACCACCACAAATTAAATCTCTGACAACAATTCCTTTGTGCACACAGACTCATGGTGTGATTCTAGGCAGAAAACGATATGTGATTGGCAATTTCAAAGCACATTTACTACTGTGGTTTTGCAAGTGATAATTACTGTAACAGCCTGACACATTTTCCTTATAGTTTAGAGAGGCAGAAAAGAGCACATGTCCTAACAGCTACTTGAGAGCATGAGCATGTGGAACCTGGGTGAGTGATTAGACTAGAGCAAAGGAAATGAGCCTTGGTGATGTTGACTGTAGTAGCGTTACACACTACTATCTAAAATAGCACACAGTGCTGAATACTTAGCATGGGAGTGCAGGAGAAGCAGCTGCCTGTGTGCTAAGAGCGTGCTTCTGGAGACTATGTATTGTCAGGTGCAAGAGAGATCTGCATGGACGCTTGCACAAATGCATGAAGACTGCAGAGATGTATGTAAGAGTACATGTGGGGTAAGGGTTAATTGGAGTTTTAAACATGTAGGATCTACCTCACCCAATGCAGGAGTGTAAGGAAAATCTACCCTGTTGTTTTCAAATGTGTTAGCATTTGCCTCTCATTTGTGAGATATTGATTTGTGCTTAATGCTAGCCATCACAGTTCAAGAAAACAAGCTGCCCCTTTCCTACGAATGCAAGTCTTACAGAACCAGACCACCAGGAATTACATCTCTGACAACAATTCCTTTGTGCACACAGACTCATGGTGTGATTCTAGGCAGAAAACGATATTTGATTGGCAATTTCAAAGCACATTCACTACTGTGGTTTTGCAAGTGATAATTACTGTAACAGCCTGACACATTTTCCTTATAGTTTAGAGAGGCAGAAAAGAGCACATGTCCTAACAGCTACTTGGGACCATGAACATGTGGAACCTGAGTGAGTGATTAGACTAGAGCAAAGGAAATGAGCCTTGGTGATGTTGAATGTGGTAGCGTTACACAATACTATCTAAAATACCACACAGTGCTGAATACTTAGCATGGGAGTGCAGGAGAAACAGCTGCCTGTGTGCTAAGTATGTGCTTCTGGAGACTGTGTATTGTCAGGTGCAAGAGAGATCTGCATGGACACTTGCACAACTGCATGAAGACTGCACAGATGTATGTAAGAGTACATGTGTGGTAAGTTTTAATTGGAGTTTGTAACATGTAGGAACTACTTCACCCATTGCAGGAGTGGAAGGAAAATCTACCATGTTGATTTCAAATGTGTTAGCATTTGCCTTTCATTTGTGAGATATTGATTTGTGCTGAATGCTAGCCATCACACTTCAAGAAAACAAGCAGCCCCTTTCCTATGAATGCAAGTCTTACAAAACCAGACCAACACAAATTAAATCTCTGACAACAATTCCTTTGTGCACACAGACTCATGGTGTGATTCTAGGCAGAAAACGATATTTGATTGGCAATTTCAAAGCACATTTACTACTGTGGTTTTGCAAGTGATAATTACTGTAACAGCCTGGCACATTTTCCTTATAGTTTAGAGAAGCAGAAAAGAGCACATGTCCTAACAGCTACTTGAGACCATGAACATGCTGAACCTGAGTGAGTGATTGGACTAGAGCAAAGGAAATGAGCCTTGGTGATGTTGAATGTGGTAGAGTTACACACTACTATCTAAAATACCACACAGTGCTGAATACTTAGCATGGGAGTGCAGGAGAAGCAGCTGCCTGTGTGTTAAGAGCGTACTTCTAAAGACTGTGTATTGTCAGGTGCAAGAGAGATCTGCATGGACACTTGCACTACTGCATGAAGACTGCACAGATGTATGTAAGAGTACATGTGTGGTAAGTTTTAATTGGAGTTTGTAACATGTAGGAACTACCTCACCCATTGCAGGAGTGGAAGGAAAATCTACCATGTTGATTTCAAATGTGTTAGCATTTGCCTCTCATTTGTGAGATCTTGATTTGTGCTGAATGCTAGCCATCACACTTCAAGAAAACAAGCTGCCCCTTTCCTACGAATGCAAGTCTTACAGAACCAGACCAACATGAATTACATCTCTGACAACAATTCCTTTGTGCACACAGACTCATGGTGTGATTCTAGGCAGAAAACAGTATTCCTGGGTGATACCAGTACACCTTAACTTATGGTGAAGACATACTCAATACTATTTTACAAGTTCAAGGCAGATAAATATCTTCCAAAACATAAAATGTAAAACACAACTTTAATACAAGAATCACTTTTCTATTTTTTATATCAAAATACACCACATACATCCCCTCTCAAATTCATTACTCACCTTTAAAAGTAGTTAGTTGAGAAAGAAATGTGGCACTCACACAGCAGATTATCAGAGCCAGAATCTCTGAACTGTACACCTCTCAGCAGAACCAGTAAATGGCAATCTTTCCCTCTCTTTTTTCACACATATACATGTTAACTTCAAATCACAGTGCTTCACACATTTTTTCAAATGGAAACACACATTTCTATTGGTTGCAAATTTCAACCCTTTCCAAATGATCCCTACCCCCAACATGACTTCTGCCTGCTACCATAGCAACAGGTCATGGAACACTGGTGTGAGCAGAGAGGACAGAAGTTCAGCACACAATGTTTCTAATCCAAAGAGCAAGAGTGCTTGACTTTTCAAACCTAACAGCAAATCCAAAGTAATGTTCTGTGGGAACACATTTTTCTGAACCAATACAAACCATGCTTTTAAAAATTTAAACATACAGCCTAGTTTTTAGGGTTGAATGGTCTGAAACAGCCAATGAGTTCTTTTTATTTTAAAAAAAGTATGTAAGCCTCCATTTTACAACTATCTTTCTTTTCATATTGCCATTCTACTGAAAGACACCTTCTGAGTGCATCCCGATCTCCTTGAAAGATGTTCACAGTGTGGATTGTAGGTCATAGCTATGTCTCCCGGAGTGAAAAGTACACAGAAAAAAGCGGTATTGTGAAAGACCTTGCTTTGCCAGATGTAGACATGAAATCGATTGGTCAGAGAGGGTTAAAGTGGCACCAATTAATGCCTTTGGTAAAATCCTTTCTACATCTCCCACAGCCTGACCTTATAATTGTGCACTGTGGTGGAAATGACCTAGGCACTTTAACTGGGGTAGGTCTGGAAATGCTTGTTAAGGACACCTTTGTGCAATTGATGTCACTTTTTCCACACACTACCTTTGTATATTCTAATATATGCCAAAGGCAAAAGTGGAACTGGTCCAACAAATATTGTCCGCAGATTGACAAAGCAAGAAAGCACGTCAATAAGTCTGTTTCTGCTTTCCTCAGAGACTATGGTATGGGTTCTATATACCACAACAACTTGCGTTACAACATGCAAGGCATTTATAGAGGAGACGGTGTACATTTCAATGATGAAGGGAACACAGTCTTCCTCTTGAACTTACTTATAGGTACAAAAAACACTCCATGAGCACAACGGCTCTTTTTAGAGCCAACCAACATCCAAATATTTCATTTTGATTTTAATTCTATTTTTTTTTTTTTCGCCGTACGCGCACGGTACGCGTACCCCGCGATTTAAAGAAAAACCAAAATATGTATTTTTCACACTTCTGGGTCCTTTTTGGACCCCCTGACAAAGGCTACGGGGTCTGCAACTCTCTACCTTGCCCCCTTTTCACGTTCTCCACCTTTGTTTTTTAGTGTGAGGCACACAAAATGGCGGCCGACACTTCCTGATTTCGACCGACTGGAATGTTTACTGTCATGTAACAACCAATCAGAATTACGCTTGCGCACGGCAGCGTGCGCGTACGGTAAGCTTACCATACGCGCACGGTGCGCGCTTATAGATATATATGTACTTTTAACTGAAATATTCTCAGGAACTACAGAACAGATTTACTTCAGATATTCAAAAGGCACATCCCTGACCTGAGGACTACCTCTCTGCCAAATTTCAAATAATTCTGTTCAGCCGTTCGGGCTGTACCTTGGACTAAAGGTCCCTATGGAAAAATGCATGGGGAAAACGCGTTTTGGGACCCCCTTTTTTCTTGGCCCCCGCTTGACTAATCACCCCGAGACTTTCAGGGTAGGAGCGGAGCGGAGCGCCCCACCTATTTTGAAAAATTTGCGAGGATTCGTCAACCGGCGCCAAAGTTATTCAAAATAGAATTTTCAGATTTCCTATGGAAACACGATCCTAACTATAACTATCTACTGGCGACCGCCAATATATATATATAACAAATGGTATGAAACAATTTATATGGATGAAGATGAAGAAGTTTTACTACCAGACTCAGGAATACCAGCTGGGCAAATTGAAAAAGTGGATAAGTCAAAAGAAGAAGAAATTTATGAACATTTCAGCATACATCCTCTTCATTCAAAAGAAGTTATGGCAAACACTATTCATCTGTTTCAGATGAAGAAAGCACAAGGAACTCCAGTGAGTGTATGGGAGGAGAGCTTGGAAGCTCGTTGTTTTCCCCAGCTGTTTCCTACAGGAAAAGGTGGACGATATGATGAACGTCCAGTACAGATTCCTGCTTCTGAGTATCGGACTACAAGATTATATGCAGAAGATCCCAGATTTCGTCAAAGTATTCCTTATTTGTTCCATCTTTTATTTGAAAGTGACTTGTCAGCACTATCTTATGCAGTAAATCACATTTTGAAAACTGGAGTACATCTATGTAATGTGTCTGCAAAGCATTTTATGAACAAAGTGCAACAGCGAGATGATCATTTGGAATCTCAATTGATTAATCTAATGGCTTGGAGAATTGAAGTGTATGTTATGGAATTTAGGAACTCCTACATGGTTTCTCACCCTAAGCTGTACTGAGTACGCTTGGGATGATCTTCTGGATTTTCTTCGAGAGGCAAATTCAAATATTGAAAACATCCAATACAAGACAGCAAGAGAATTGTGCTCATTAGATCCGGTTAATGTTTGCAGATATTTCAATCATAGATTTCAGGCTATGATGTCCTTCATCTGCAATAAAAAAAATCCACCTCTTGGAGAAGTTGTGGATTTCTTTTGGAGAAAAGAGTACCAAGCAAGAGGTGCTCCTCATATTCATATGCTGTTGTGGATCAAGGATGCCCCAAAATTTGGAACAGATTCTGATGATGCAGTTTTAAGTTTCATCGAAGGATATGCAACATGTGCTATACCTAAAAGCACAGAAGAGAAACACTTAAAAGAGCAAGTTTTACGTTTCCAAAGTCATCGGTGTGAAAAATAATGTCAACGAAAGTACAAGAGTAAAGAAAAATTCTACACAAAATGTCGATTTGGATTTCCACGACCTGTTCTTTCAAAAGGAAGAGTCAACAGTTTTATGTCAGCTGTGCGACATACTATTACAAGAAAATCTCCAAAAAATACGTACAACCTAAGAAGAAAAGAAGAGTCAAAATATATAAATGACTACAACCCAGTCATTTTATCCATGTGGAATGCTAACATGGATATACAGTATGTTGCTGACAATTCTATTGCTGTTGCTCGGTATGTCACATCTTACATCACTAAATCTGAGAAAACGGAATTGAAGGAAATGTGGGAAGAGATTTCTCACGAGAAGACTGTCAGTAAGAAGCTATACAGTTTCAGTTTAAAGATGTTATCGCATCGAGAAATTGGATCCTACGAATGCTCAGATAGGTTATCATCTGCAAGTCTGTACTCCAAATCCAAGAGAATAATTTGGGTAAGTTCAGGCCTTGCAGGAATGCGAAATCGTGTACTGAAATCTGTTGGAGAAATTGAATATTTGGCAGAGAACGACCCGGAAAGTACAGATATTTTTACAATCAAACATGTTGGACACATATTACCCAAAAAGAAGTCGTCATCTTGAGAACATGTGTCTCTATGAAGTGCTGCAGAACTACATTTTTACACGGAAAGCCACAGAAGACATCAACAATGGAAAATATAAAGTCATTGGTGAGGAAGGATGTTTAGTGAAGCAAACAAAAGGAAGCTTGATTAATCACAGGAAGCTGAGTTGCGACACTCCTGACAAAAAGGAATTTTACTACTTAGCACTTTTACAGCTGTTTAAACCATGGCGTTCAGAGGATGAATTACTTGGAAATTTTCACAGCTACGAAGATTCCTTTAATGCATGTAAAGATACGATTGAATGCAGTACTTTCACAAATTATGTGCAAATGTTAAATGAAGAAATTGAACAGGAAGCTACAATTGCCGCTGAAGTAGCTAGAGACAGTTCTCAAGACAGCCAAAGTTCTGGAACACTCAGTCAAGAACACCTAGGACAACCAATCGTAGAAAATGCAGCTGCAATAGCCATGACTGAAGTGGAAACAGCTATGAATGAAGCTCAGGAAGATTTAGTAGACTTACCAAATTTGGAACAGCAACTGAATGAAGAACAAAAACAAATTTATGAAGAAGTCACACAAACAATTGACCATGGATTACTACATGAAACGAAAGAGTGCCCATGCGCATCATTTGAACCAATCAGGATGTATGTGAGTGGACAAGCTGGAACTGGAAAAAGTTTCTTAATTAAAGTCATCCGAAGCTACCTACAGCAAAAAACAGATTCAACTTTGTCTTGTGTTGTTACTGCTCCAACTGGGTTAGCAGCATATAACATAAAAGGAATTACCTTACATCGCTTGCTAATGTTACCAGTGGAGCATGAGAACAAAATAGAATGTCACAAGTTAACAGGAGAAGCATGCTTCGAAGTTTCAAGAGTGTTGAAGAAGATGCAAGTTCTCATTATTGTTGAGGTAAGCATGGTATCAAACTTAATGCTTGCCTTTGTGCATTTAAGAATGCAGCAAATTCTAAATAGAGACTATGACGTGTTATTTGGAGGAAAACATGTTATAGTTTTTGGGGATCTTCTGCAGCTCACTCCAGTTAAAGGTCAACCAGTGTTTAATACTGTGACACATGAAGACACAAAGAAGTCATTAGGAAGTATTGGTAATGCGAATATTTGGTCATTCTTTGAGTACAAAGAACTCACTACCAATATGAGGCAAGCAAACGATGAAGATTATGCAAGTATTCTGAAAGATATCAGAATTGGACTACTCACAGAAGTTGGCAGAGAAGCATTACAGAGTCGGTTGCTACATAATTTATTTCCAAATGAAGAAATAGTTGCAGAGAAAATATACCAGAACATTGCTGAAAAAAATACTGTAATCTACTTAATGCCAACACTACGTGAATGCTCGATATTCAATGAGGAACTTTTGAAATTAGAAAAGGAAGAGATTAAGAAAATGGAAGCAGTGGACAAAATTCAGCATGAAGGAATTACTATTACATTAACAGGCAAACTGAAAAATAAATTGGATTCTCTAGAGAAGAATATTTCGAAAACAGCTGGATTAGAAAAAATTCTTTATGTTTGTATGAACTGTCGAGTATTTTTAAGAAGAAATTTGGATGTAGAAAAAGGTTTAGTGAATGGAGCTATGGGTAAAGTTGTGGGTTTTGTGAAATACCAGAAAAAAGATGGAATTTAATTTTTAAAAATAAAATTTGTTCAGATTGAAGAGGTTAAAGACATTTGTCGTTGTTCAGTTTGTTTCTTGCTTGTGAAAGACTGATATGTACGTAGGAAGCAGTTTCCATTTTCTCGAGCATATGCTGTAACTATTCACAAATCTCAAGGATTAACTGTAGATAGTGCTTTTGTAAACATTGGTTCAACTGTGTTCAAAGAAGGTATGGCATATGTTGCTTTGTCACGAGTGAAAACATTATCTGGTCTAGTCATGATAGACTTTGATGACTCAAAAGTTAGTGCTGATGCAAACTGTGTAAAGGAATATAATAGATTAAGAAGAAGCTATGCTCCTCATTTAGGTCAGTATCCTGTGTTTGAAAAACGTGTTGTTTGTCGGAAAAGGAGAATTGAGAATATCTGTAATGAGGATGTACAGAAGAGAAAACAAAAGGAGAGTGATGTGACTGCAAGCAAAAAGAAAAAGGACAGTGTTGAAGAGGTTGTTGGTTGTCATTTTGAAAATAGCTCTGGTGTCAACTGCTACGCTAATGTAGTGCTGAATGTTGTATTTTATCTTGAAAGTTTGCAAGAGCAGATAATATTAAATCATGAAAAAAGATTCTGTTCTCGTCTGAGTTTTCTTTTTGAGAAGCTGAGTAACGATAAAACTAAAATAGAAAGTGCTTCTGATGTTAGAAAACTTTTAGATGTATGTTCAGGAAGTACACAGTTTACTCAAAATGTCCAGCAAGATGCACAGGAATTCTTGATGTATATTCTTATGGTACTGGAAGAAGAAGGGGTAGAAATTGAAAATATGTTTGGTCTGTCTTATAAATGGGAACATAGTTGTGAAAACTGTTTCAATACATGCAGCTCTAATGTTGATTCTGAAAGGTTCATATATTTAACATTACCAGATAGTCAATCAGTCACTTTTAGTAAATTAGTTAAAGATGTCAATCACAGCATGGAATGTTCTAAATGTAAATCAGACATGTTTTCAACGTTATTTTTAAAGAAATATGGACAGTATGTAATTTTAATGATGCAACGTTGTAGAGCTGATGGAACAAAATTGGACACTTCTATAAAGAAGTTTGTAGGAAAACAATTGTCAATATCAGGAAAAACTTTTGTTGCAGTTGCAATAATTTTCCATGATGGACCTACGATAACTTCTGGTCATTACACAGTTTATCTTAAATGTGAAAAAGGCTGGACACTGTGTAATGATTCTCAATTGATTTTCAAGCAACGTTTGCCTGCAAAATTACCAAATTCCTATTTATTTTTTCTAAACCCAAAATTTTAGATACAAATTGCAACATCTGAACAAATCATTTTTTGCGATTTTATTGGATTACCATTGGATATTTCATCAAAAAAGAATTTAAAAATTACCATTTGGCCTCATGGAAAGGTAAAAATTTCTCTTGTGGACTTCTTTGACAGATATTATTTGGGTGTATGAGCTTAAGCAACAAGATTTACAGACATTATTTATTACAAATAGTTATTGTTGCTAGATGATATTTTTATTATATATATTATATTTCTATCAAGGTATGTTTTACTGAGAAGAGATTCAGGGCTTTTTTTAAACAATCTTTCAGATTGTTAATTTTTTTGCCCGCTGTTAAGTGATGAATGCAATTGGTTACACAATTTGCAGTGAAATTCAATATATTCTGAAAACAGCAAAAAAGGGCAAAACATGTCTTTGTTAAATATGAAAATATGTGTAATGTATTGTAAAATGTATTGTTAAATATTAATACTTTTTTACTTTTGTTACAGATTGAGAAAGAAATTTTATGAAAATTAATCCTTTTTTTCTAGCAATTCGAAAAAAAACATTTAATGAAAATTAAGTTGGTCAGGTAAGTTTGAAATATCTGTATTTATCACACATTTACTTTCGTAGTTCCTTGTTTTCAGTTCGCCTCACTCTGCTGTTGTCATTTCTCTTGTGGTCCCTGAAGTACATTGAAGGGTGCAATAAATATATATATATTTTTTTAAATGTGTGCGTACCGTACGCGCACGGTACATTTTTTTTTAAAGAAAACAGATGAAATAACTAAAAATAAAAAATTGTGAGGTAGGGTGGCTCTTAAAAGAGCCCTTGTGTTAATACAGGGACAGAGGAAAGAAAGAATGGGAATATTAGAAGGAACCGCACTTGTGCTGCTCAATATTATTATCTATTAGAGGAATACTAGATTCCTCCACAGCAATAAGAGAGTAACAAGCGATGCACCTTATTAGTACCCTCTGAAACCGAGGGTAGATGTCCAGAGGAGCAGAAGAGGGTGATGCTCCCACCGCAGAGGAAGTGCTCGGCTGAGCTGCCGAAGATGTACTCAGCTGAGCTTCTGCGGATGTGCTCGGGTGACTTACTGAAGGGTTTGCTTCAGTATGTCGAGCAAAAGTCCTGGGATGTACATCCCTAATGTGTCTCAACATAGTGTGATTACCAAAGGAATACTTCTTCCTTGGATTACCTCTAGGTGTCATTTGAGATGTCATCAGTGATGTCATGAGTGATGTCACTGACCATGTCATGAGTGATGTAATATGTGACGTCATCAGCAGTGGATTGCGGGCGCGCGAGTTATAGTTAGCTGAACTAACTATAACGGGGGAATTTCAATGGTTTTGTATGAGTGAAATGTCCAGCTAACTATGTTTTTTTCATTGAATTTGCAAGGTTTTTAAAATGCTAATTCCTAACTATAACGTGTGTGAAACCTATGTTTTTTTCAGTGAATATATATATATACATATATATTTATATATATACAGCATGGGGTTATAAATGTCCATACCCTCCAAACACGCACTAAGATCTTTCTATTTCACAGTATTTATTTCACACAAAGGGAGGCATTTACTGGTAGATCCTTGCATCAGGGGCCAATGAGCTTACCAGGTGTTCTGATTGATGCCCTGTGAACAGCATGATCATAGTTAAAGTAGTCTTCTTACCAGCACTGCAAGAAAGAAAAAATGCTCTGTTAACCAATGTTTTATATAGGTGTATATATACATACATTCCATTGTATAGTTGTGGGTCTGCCTCACTTTCCACTGAAAAGACATGTTTTGGGACCATTTGCCTATAACTTTCATCCCATAGATGGATCTGCACCAAATGTGGCTTTGTCTTTGCATTGTCTGCTAAGGTTGTGTATGCCAATTTTCATGCAGTTCCAAATGAGGAGGAAATGCTAAAGGGAGAGTGCAGTAAGTTGTTTTCTCATTTTAGTTCCCATGGGTAATTCTGCTCTTGCCACACTTAAAGCTGCTCAATGGATTTATTCTGAATTTGGTATGAATGGAGAGTTTTACCCAGAACGAATGCTTTCAATGATTTGGTGTAAATCCATTAAGTTGCTTTGGAAATATAAGGGTTTAAGTAAGGTGGTGTCACAGAAATTCTGCTGGTAAACAGAACTATGCCTTGGGATGATAGGACATCAGAATTTAGGGACTGTGTCTCTTTACCACATCGGCACTTGGAAGCTTAAATCTGGGCAAGCTAACAGTGCCTTATCTGAACTCCTAACCTTCCCAGAGTAGCAGGTGATTTTTGCAAACCCAGAACATAACCCTGTAGTCCCCAAGGGAACCGTAGCAACAGATCATTACTTTTCATCTCTGACTCATGCATGCCCTTAGTAA
Source organism: Triturus cristatus (assembly GCF_964204655.1). NCBI lineage: Eukaryota > Metazoa > Chordata > Amphibia > Caudata > Salamandridae > Triturus > Triturus cristatus. The sequence goes on along the minus strand of NC_140587.1, from coordinate 341,833,084 downwards.
ACCAAAGAAAGAAACAAAGAAAATTCACAATACATTAATTGAAACAATTGCAATCTATTGTGAAGCAGATGTGCTGTGATGAGTAGGCTAATACAACTAAGCAGTGTTATCAGCATTGCTACAGGCCGTATACAATGAACAAGCAACCATGGCACATGATCTCTGTCTAGGCCTATACTTACTGTGTAAGTAAAGTGGTACATTAGTGATCTCTAGGATTAGCAATACACCCCATAACTGGCCTGCATTCATCCCAGGACAAGTCTGTCTGCCAGAATTCTCCTCTCTGCCCACAAATGGACAGAACACAGTTTATGTGATAAAACTATTGCATTGGAAAACCACAACTGTGCTGCTGTGTTATGTCTAGAACATTAGGAACTGTTGCTGACCGAGCAGGAAACAGTTCAACATGGTGTTATTTGTTCTTAGCCACCTTGAACGAAATGTACAGAAGGAATCCCAAGAAGAAGCACCAAATAACAAAACAACATGTACAGCATATTTAAAAAAGAATGTCACAAAAACAAAAGTGTTATGTGTGACTGTGCATGCAGAAGCAGCCTAAACTAGCTAATACACTAAACTAAGGAAGAACCAAAGTGGACCCAAAAGGGACATCATAACACCCCCTCCTTGGTCGGGAAAGTAAATTAGCAACTATCAAAATAAGAAATGCCACAAACTAAGCAAATTCAATGCAATGCTAAAGCAGAACAATAGATTCTACATTAAAAAAATGTGGGCGAATTAGGTCGAGGACAGGGCACCCATTATTTCATCCAGAACATCAATGCTTAAAGATTTAGAATAGATTCCGCCTCCGCAGACGATGATAACTGAAGAGCCCCATTCAAAGGCTCCAAAGAATAGACATGATCTTTGAGATCAGCCAATACTGTAGAAGTAGTCTGTTTTTTTTTTTTTTTATTTAAGCTTGTGATTACAACAAAGAAAAAAAAGACAAAGAAAAACCAGACTTTAGTTCAAGGCAAAAAAAAAGCGAAGAGAAATAAAAAATACAGGTTAATTATATACATATGCATTCCTATCACAAAACTTGCTAGACAATTCTCAACACAATATGCATTGACAAAAACAAATATACAAGGATGCTACCATCATCAATAATTACAATACAATCTATCGATAGGAGACATTATATATCATTTTGCAGTAATAGTAAGAGGCCAACTGCTTAAACTAAATTAGACATCAGCTATTGGCCTATCCATGCTTCAAGCGGAGCCCAGATCTTTTTACCAAAGTCACACCTAACTCTACCCCACCTAGCCCAGACTGCAGACTCCAGGTTATATAATGCTAGAATCCTCCCTCTCCAGTCAAAAAAGGTGGGTGACACCGGACTTATCCACTCTGAGGTGATACAAAGGCGAACCATGGCCATAGCTATTAACAAAAAAGCTGAGGGATAACGAGGCCGAATATGCTCACTATTGCTTTGATACCCACAGATAACTAACTCAGAGGAGAGAACAGCAGAAATCCCAAGATTGACATTGAGGAACTGCTCTACTTCCTTCAAAAAAGGCTTCAGCTTCTGACATCCGAAAAACATGTGGACATCATCAGCCGCCATTGACCCACACCTTGGGCAGCTATGCCCCCCACAACCCGCCCACTTAGATATCTTGGCTGGGGTATAATATAGGTCGAATAGAGCCATGTAGGACTGGGATCGTAGACTACCTAAAATGAGGACCCTACCTGCTAGTTCCAGGATAGTAACTATATCTATTCCTGTTACACCAAATTTGGCTTCTATTTTTATCGTAGAGGCAGTAATATCATCAGGAAGACTTGTAAGTAAATGGCGATAGATTACCCCAATTTTAGAGCACTTAGCAATAAGCTCAAACAAAATTATCCTCCCAAATAGTGCTTCGGACTTCAGTTTGCTTCTCTCTATAAAACTGCGTAACTGTAAATATTTAAAGAAGTCAAATGTATTAAGCAGATGCTTCTCCTTAAGGCATGCAAAAGAGGCGAGCCTCCCTTCATGTTCTAGGTTGCCAAGTACATTTATTCCTAGAGCTGACCAGTTAAAGGTGACTTGATCCTGGAAGACTGCTGGCAAAAGCCGAGCTGCAGAAAAGGGTGTATAGAAGTTAATGTTGGAAACTGAAAATTTACGACGGACCTTACGCCATACCGAAAACATGGACCAGATGACCTTGAACCTAGTTCTTTAATAGTAACTAGGTTCTAGAACCCGAACTAAAACTCGTTTGACATCTTCACCCATCCCAATTTCAAAACTTGAGGGGCTACAGGCCAAGGAGGGGGCGGCAGCATCTCCCAACAGTGGTAAGCCAAAATTTTGAATCATTGAAGACCAAAAATAGAATATTAAGCTGGGGACCCCCCATCCACCACGTGAGCGAGGCTGGAGCATCCATTTAGCCGCCCTTCTGGGTTGCCTATAACCCCAAAGAAACATGTTGCAAATTCTATCTGCGAAAGCTAAGCTGGATTGAGGCACCTCTAAGGGTACTGTTCTAAATATATATAGGGATTTAGGCAGGATCAACATCTTAAGAACATTGCATCTGCCATAGAGCGAAAGATGGAGATTGCCCAACCTTGCCAATATTATTTTAACCAAATTAATTATAGGCAAAATGTTTAGATCTGGGATAGTGCTAACTTGTGATGTAATATATACACCCAGATATTTTGCATACTGCACTATCGGAGCATCCGAGGGACCCATAGCTGCAGATTGAATAACTTGGGTCTTAGCAGCATTAAGTTTATAGCCAGCATAGGCTCCATACTGAGCTTCTATAGTTTTAACAGCCATATAGGCAGACGAGACATCTGAAGTCAGAATGACAATGTCGTCGGCATAAGCTAAAACCTTATAATCCGTTGAATGAATCATAACTGGATTGATGTCCTGCGCTTTCTCAATTGAATATAAGAAAGGCTCTATATACAGCGCAAAGAGCAGAGGGGAACACGGGCAGCCCTGACGAGTGCCCCTTCCTACTGTGAATGGCTTAGAAACTAACCCAGAAACCGAGACAGTGGCTTTAGGGGTAATATACAAAGATTGGACTGCATGAATAAATTCAGGGCCCAGGCCCTTCCAACCAAGAACCGCCCAAAGAAATGGCCAGGCGACCCTGTCGAACGCTTTTTCAGCGTCCAGCAGGATCGCCCCTACAGGTGAAGATGTAGCCTGGGCCCAGTCCAATAAAGCCACTACTCGAGATGCATGATTTGCTGTATCTCTGCCTGGGATAAAACCATGCTGGCGTAACGAGACCAAAGGGGTGATTACAGCTGCTAATCTAGATGACAAGATCTTGGCGAAGATTTTATTGTCAGAGTTTATAAGTGAAATAGGCCTAAATGAGGCAGGATCCAATTCAGATTTGTCTTTTTTCTTAAAAAGAATAATATTAGTCAAGGTCCAGGACTCAGGAATACTTCCCAATTGTGCAGCCCTAAGAACTGAGAGAAGAGCCCGACGGGTCTCCTGAGTGAACACTTTATAAAACTCTAATGGGACTGCATCAGGGCCTGCTGCCTTGCCATTGGCCAGTGCTCCGATTGCTGTCTCAACCTCCTCCCACTCAATGGGGGCCGAAAGAACACTTTTCTGTTGATCGGTAGGTTGGGTAGTTGGAATATTTGCCAAAAAGGTGGCAGCATGCTGGTCTAAATTTATGACGCCATTACTGACTTCATTATATAGGTTTTTATAGAACTGCTGAAATACCTCAAGGATCCCTACTGGAGTTTCAATAAGCTGACCTTGTGGGTTCTGTATCTTGGTTACATAATTAGCCAGCCCCTTCTGCTGAAGTCTCTTTGCCAGAACCCTACCTGACCGCTCCCCCATTTCGAACATCTCAGAGCGATATTGCATAAATTTTGCGGCTAGATCCTGACCAAAATACTCCAACAGAGAGGTCTTTGTCTTAGCGATTTTGACCTGAATTTGCATAGTGTCTCTACCTTCACTTATAGCTTCAATTAATTCTGTCTCTACTGTGCTTAACACAGCCAATCGCTCATAAATTTGTTGCTGGACTACTTTTCGACGAAAGAAGGAATTGCTCCTAGTCTCGCCCCTCATGGCCGCCTTGAATGAATCCCACACCACATTCTCAGAAGCTGTGCCAACATTGAAATCAAAAAATTCGCTGATCCAGCATTTCATATGCTCTATATAAGCCTGCTCTGTCAGCAGTTTCCTTTCGAACGTCCAAGCCCTGAGTTCTAGTGCCCTCTGTGGCAGAGTATATTCTACAATAAGAAAATTGTGATCAGATAATACCCTTGGATGCAGTGCAATAGACGATGACATAACCAGCTGTTCGGACATAAAAAAATAATCTAGCCGAGACATTTTATTGTGTGGGGCCGAATAGTATGTAAATCCATCTAATAATTGATTATGGTACTGCCAACAATCTAGCAGGAAATGCTCTTGTACCAAAGCTTGTAGCGCACAAAACACCCTGGGCTTTTTCCCGGAATAAGATTGGTCCGTAAATAAATTAAGATTAACCGCTAAATTGATAGTAAAATCTCCACAGAGGAAAGTAGGATTTGGATACAAAGCTACTTCAGTATTCAGGTGGTGCAAAACTGCCGGGTCATCTACATTTGCCCCATATACTGTACAGATTGTATATGACCTAAGATTTATAATTACCTCGACAATTGCCTACCTGCCTGCACTATCTTGACTGGTCCTTCTACAGGTACAAAGACCTCGTCGTGCCAAGACCGCCACCTCCCTGATCTTTGAAGTTTGACGAGAGCATCCAATTAGTTCAAATCCAGGTATCCGAAGCTTACCCCGCTCATTCCAAGCAATGTGGGTTTCTTGAATACAGATCAGATCCAGCCGTAAGACTGACAACAATTTTGAAAACAGAGCCCTTTTCCTCCCATTATTTAGCCCACAAATATTCCAGGAAGCTATCCTAATTGTTGCTTGCGCCATTCAATGTATATACAAATACCTACACTATGATAAGCAACACAACTTCTAACAAATAACTTTTCTGCATTGAATCCATAAGAAAATACTGAACTACACATAGTAAAGTTGAACCACAAGCTTTTTTTAATACTCAAAATGACCCCCCTCCACCCAAAACATCCCCTACCCCACCACCCCCACCCCCACCCTGACCAACCCCTGCAAAGGGCAACAGGCCTAAGCCCTTGTGATGGAGGAGTTGGGAAGACTCATACTCCTGAGAGCCATCGCCACACTATATAAAGAAAAAAATACCCATGACACCATTTATCCATCAAGTACAATTCGCGAAACCAGTGAAAGCCATTAATAGGCCAAATGAATGAAGCAAATCAGAAACATTATCTGGCTTTTAAATGAGAGTTCTAGAAGGGGGGACAGATAGAAAGACTAGTGTTATTCAGATTATAATGTGCACCAGCTAAACATCACCCCAAATCAAACCGTGCTTTTCCCTTATAAGGAATCCAGATAATCCTTAGCTTTCACTTCGGATTGGAAAAATTTAACTTGGCCCTTAAGGATGACCTTAAGCTTTGAAGGGAAAAGCAAAAACGCCTGAGCCCCCTTTCACTGAAAGGAGGTGATTAGTTGGCGGAGGTGCCACCTTCGCTCAACAGTGGCTGGGCAAAAATCGGGGCGCACAAAAAAGTGACACCCCTTAGTAGAAGTAGTCTGTTGTCCTGCATCCATGTTGTCAGAGAAGGAGTTATAAAATCCTGGTGCTGAAGCACACATCTCTCGTGTAGGGAGAGGAGCATAGCATGCATCTTGATACAACTGCAAGTTCATAATATAAATCCAGAAATGGGTCATTGTCAGACTTATCAGCAGGTACATGTCTATAGGAACAGACAATTGCAGTGCAAGCCAGACATCAGGTTCCCACTCAAAGCAACATCATAAGCAATGAAACACAGGCTGTATGCAAGTAAATCAAGCAGGTCGGAATGACAATGACCAGTCAGTATTCAGTTCCTGGAGCAACGGTACTCCAAAGACTTTTATCATGAGCTAATGGCACAATTGGACCGGTGATAGTTCCATTACCAGTGTGCTTTGAAACAGAACATCCATTTTGGAGTAGCAACAATAGAAATAAATGCCACAAATAAGGAATAACAACAAGGGAATGCTCCCATAACACTCGAAAACAGGGAATGTATAAATGCCAGTGTTACTCCAAAGATTGTCTGGAAGGTACTGACCAAGCCAGTCCTAATTGTTTTTAAAAAATTGAACAATACCAGCAGTATTGTAAGCTTTAAATATATGATGCACATGCTCACCAAAGTGCTATGGAAGGTTTGTGCTGAAGAGTACCGTATTTCACTTGATGTCCGGCATTTTTACTACAAGTTGCAGTCTAATAGCTAATATTTGTGCTCGTATTTTAGCATCTATGTTGATGAGCAATAAGGGTCTATAGGACTCGCATTTCTCTAGGGGTTTGTTGGGCTTTAGCAATCTTATTATTAAGGCTTCTAGTAGCGTGGGTGGCAGAAATCCCTTCGAAAAGGTGTCCCTGCACATTTTAGTTATGTGTGAGATTATTAGATCTTTGAATTCTTTGTAGAACTCGCTTGTGAGTCCATCTGGACCTTGTGTCGTTCTATTTGGTTAGGAGCATATTGCCTCCCGCACCTCATCCTCTTCAATGGCCTGACTTAAATATTCCCTCTGTCCATTTGGCAGCCAGGGGAGTGCTACATCTGATAGATACTCATCTAGTTCTTCCCAATTTGCCCGCACACAAGAGGAGTATACTCCTGCATAGTATGTCTTTATGCTCATAATGGTCTTCCCCTTCTTCATCTGTGATTTTTATAATGTTATGATTTCTCTTATTTGCCAATATTCTCATTACCAGATTGTGTCCTGGTCTCCCTCCTTCTCGTTATGCCCTCGCAGTATGTCTCTTAGACAGGTGTCGCACTTCCTCCAACACCAGCTCATTGTATAGGGTTACCTATTCTCGTGTGTTCGCTAAAATATCAGTATGGGGTGCAATCTCGTATTGCTCCTCCAGGTATTGAAAGGCCTCCTCTGTGCATCACAACTGTCTGTGGATAACATTTAAGATTCCTACACTTGTATATTCTCCTTATACTGGCCTTAAATACTTCCATTAGTGTGGCTGTTTCGCTTACTGATCCTTTATTAATTTCAAATTACTCCTTAATTGCCTTTCTAATAGTGACCCTGCATACCGGATCTAGCAGCGTATCTGCTCTGAATTGCCATATGACTTGCCGGGGGATGCTTGCTGGAAGCTGTACACTTAGTTTGACCGTGTTGTGATCTGAGTGTCCTGGCCAAATTCCCCACATCTGGCACCCATGTGTTAACCTCTGCTGTCGTCAGCATGAAGTGTAGTCTGGACCAGGTTCCGTATGCCATTGATGCGTGTGTGCCCTCCAGTCTGTCTGGGTTGCGGATTCTCCAGACATCCACCAGCCCCATCTTGTCTATCCCTTCTCTTAGGATTCAGGCTGCCCTCGTGTTATGACACCCATGCAGGACCGATTTATCTTTGCTTGGGTCCATATGTGTATTCAAGCCCCCTCCATATTATTTCGGTATTCAGAAACGGGCAGCGAGCATTTAATATTGTTTTGTAGAATCCAGGGTCTTCTGTCTTTGGCCCATACACATGCACTGTTGTTAGGAGTTTACCGTGTATTTGGCCCTGCAGTATAGTGTATCTCCTGCCCTCGTCAGTGATACTGTGTGTGACCTCAAACAGTGTACCTTTTTCTATTAGTGTTAGCACACCTCATGCATATGCTGAAAATGAAGATGCCATACGAACTCCTGCCCATTGGGTTCCCACCCTTGCTTCCATATGTTTTGTCAAGTGCGTTTCTTGAAGAAGCGCTATGTGAATATATACATTCCCTAACCCCTACTATTTAAATTCTAACTTTCTGTCAATCTTAATATACTTAATAGTTCCTATGGGGTTTGCCCAAGTGGGGGCCATCAGGAGCTCAGACTCCCTACAGATTGGAGGTGGCCCTGCAAACCAGTTTTCCAGCTTTTATATCGTCAATGGTTCGTAAGTAGGTCTCAGTTCTTTTGCCAAGTCTGCTGTCCCTGCTGGGTTCTCTTGTTGCGAGTACCGGTGTTCTGCAAGCTAATATACTAGTCTGAGTCCTCATCATTGTGGTGGCACTTTGTGATAGATTTCAAAAAGTCTTGTGCAGCTTTTGGAGTTGTGCATATTTTTTGTTTACCCTCGTATTCTATGTGCAGTCTGGCAGGGTATAGCATTGCGTAGGAGATGTTTTCTTTCTGTAGTTGCCGTTTAATAGATAGATAATTCCTTCTTGATGCTTGTAATGTTGCAGTGAAATCTGGATAGAAGGTGACCCTACTACCTTGATAGCTGATCTCCTTAATTTGCCTTGCTAGTCGAAGCACTGCATCCCGATCACGGTAATTGAGAAGTTTAGCGATAATTGTGCGCGAAGCAGCCCCTGGTTGTGGCTTTGTTGAAAATGACCTTTGTGCTCGCTCCCCCACCATTATGGCTGACAGGTGTTCCCAGCCAAACCGTTCATTAATCATCTGTTCTACATTCAGCTCCATTTTTCCTGTATTCATTGTCTCCGGATCACCTATTATGCTCAAGTTGCTGCACCTGGAGCATGCTTCCCCATCTTAATTTTTTGCTTGTATTGAGGTAAGAGTCTGTCCATTTTTGGTTCGTTTGGTTCGTTGATCTCAGGTCATCCTCTGCCTTTGAGATTCTTTGTTCTGCTTCTGTGATCCCTGGTGCCTGCTTATCTAGTTTGACTGATATACTGACAATAAATTGATTCAAGGAGTCCATTTTGCAATCAATTGATTTCAGGCTCAGCTGCATAGCCTGTAGCATCAATTCCAGCACTGATGCTCAATGTCCTCCGTCTCTTGTTGGGAATCTAGCTGCCAGACTTGCACAGGTTTTGTTGTTTTTTTTGTGTCAAAGGTGAGTTCAGATTGTGTTTTCTCTGACTTCCCCAAATTGAAGTCTTCCTCCGGCCTACTGACCAAGGTTCCATGCCTCTGAGTTAGCGCTGCTAGGGGAAACCTGTTTTATTTGTTTTGCAGTGGCCTTATAGCTGCACCTTATTTATCACAGTTTTCGGGTGTCACTTGCTGTTTACAGCATGATATTAGGTCATTTCTCAGCTTGCAGGTGGTGTCTCCGCTTTTTTATTTATCTTAATTATTCTTTTTTTCCTGCACTTCTATGCAGCCCAACTCACACACACAGCCGCAGATCTTCAATTTTCTGCTGGGCGGCTGCTCTCCACTGCTTCTGGCTTGTTTCTTAAGTCACTGTTCAGGCTCTGCAGCACGGTCTGCTCCCTGGTGGTGTGGCCTCTGGGGCCTAGGGGAAGCTCCCAAAGCCCGGTCGCTCAGGCCTGGTTTCAATGCCCTCAATTGCTGCAATTTTTCCCCTTTGCCCGTTGGGCTCTACACCAATTAAGGTATGTCGCACTTGTATTCTTCAGGTGTCTTACTGCTGCAGCATCGCAGCGCATTGTGGTTCCTTCCTCAATGTTTCTCTGCTCCAGTGCTGCTCTGCTTCTAGGCCCGGCAGGGCGACTCCTCCAGTCTGCTGTGGCGCCAGGCCCTGCCTGTGTCTTTTGCGCTTAGTGCCTGTCCTCCTCTATGCCCCTCGAACACCGGGTGTGTGTCCTGTGCTGCACCATGGTTGTATTCACAGGTGTGACTGTGGTCGCAGCAGGGGAGGCTCCACCTTAAACCTTCGCTCTCTTCTTTCTGGGCCTGCTGCTGTGTCTTCCCCTGAATTTGGAGCCTCTCCCTCACAGCATCGTGACCCCCAGGTACATTTTGGTTTGCCTTTTCTCTGGAGTAGGGACGCACTGTCCCAAAGTTCGATGACAGAATTGGATGCCTTCGCTACTCACTTCATGGGCTACCTGTCCAGGTCTGCTCCTTGTGTTGTACTCTTTCTTGCTTGAGCTGGAGCTCCCCGCCACAAGGCCTTGCACTCTGCATTCTGTTTATAATCGCTCCCAGTGTCTCCTTGATTGGTAAAAGATTTACTTCAAATATTCAGGACCCGCTACCTGCTTTGTTTACCCCTTTGGTTTAGTACCACCTTACATATATATATTTGCTAGATGGTTGGACTTTTGTCAGATTTCTTCGCCCGGCAGGCAGAGCATCACTAAAGTGCGGCCATCTTGCCTCGGACTCACTAGCACCCCCCGCATCTGCTAAGTTTGTTAAAGTCTCCCTTCGAAGTTGGAATTTAAGGCCACAACGAGCAATTCAGAAAACACATGCATAGGTGTGAAAAGCACATTATTCTACCAGGTCACTATCTAGGAAGCAGACAGGATATACGGGATACCGACCGTCATTCTAAAACAGTCGCTTAGCATTAAATAATTTCCATTGAAAAGCACACTAATGATGGGAAGAATCAAAGGGTCTTGTATCCCTTTCAGAAAACAGTCCAAGTTCACTACCAAAGAATCAAATGCTCTGTGGATGGTAACATTCTTACAGACAAGTGAGTGGACACATCAGAGTCGCATTCATTTCCAGTAAGGCATACCTCTCTGTCTCCCTGTTTACATTTGTAATCAAATGGAAGTGACCAGAATTCATGAATAAAGGTCCCTCCCAGGGCTTAATAAGCACTTATCAGGAAATATCTCATGCAAGAAGTGAATTAGAATGTGGAATTCGGCAAAGATATTATGCCAGGAATTAACCATAATTGGGAGAATGTTTTAGATACAGTAAAGGGCAGTTGTTTTAACTTCTCAATATGTACCATTGTGTAAGTGGCATCATTTTTAGCCGTGAGTTGCTGTTCATGTGTCAGATTGAAAGGCAAAAATAGCTGGGTAGAATGTAGATAACGCCATGGCCATTTTTGAGGACATGCATTATCCAACTAAACTGCGTGATAGATCTATGCTGACTTTGCCCATGGTACAATAAACACATGTTGTTTTGCATAATATCAATAACAGATGACACAATGTTATTCATATTGTAAATACAAGAAGACAACATATTAATGCTATTATCAACAACAGCAAGTAAGTTATCCAAGTTATCTTGATGAATTTGCTTTAAATTGCAGCTTCTTCCATTTCTAAGTGGCATAGATGAATCTTTTTGAATGTGGAGACTTAGCACCCAACAAAAAGTCACATGTTTCTATGTCTTCGGACAAGAGGGAAAGATGTTGTTTTACTGTAGATGGTGTAGTGTATTTCAACCATTGTGGGCACAATTTCCCTACTGAAAAGGTGATGACTATCCCCAAGTATTGCGCATGGGAATAATTAGGGTCTCGTCTGCTTACCTTAAACCCCAGTGGTGGTTTAAGAAAACAAGCATAACAACCAGTTGTGTCCACTGGCCACAATAACCACTCATTTAAAATTGAAAGTGTGATTTTAAATGTACCGTTCTGTACCATACTGTTGAGCTGTTCTTCGTTATAATTTGTCAAATGTTCCAAATGATCAAATTATTCAATGGGAGGAATGAAGGGAGAACTCATGTCTTTAATTTGAGCAAGTCCTAGACAAGTAGTCTGTTGAACTGTGTCATTTAGAAAATTCATAGAGTTGGAAGTAAACTGGCTCTGTTCCCTGAACCTGCCAATGTTTGGTACCTTGAATTGATTTCATGTTAATGGTATCCTCCCAATACTCATAGCCATATAAGGATAACTGTTTGACAAACAAATCTGTATTTATTAGCTTGGTTTCTGCCAGCACATATTTCTTCGCTGGTGTGGGCACAGGTTTAAAATTAAAAGATTTCAGGTCTAGAGTGTCATATCCAGAAAAATATGTGATTGTATCCCTATATGTTTATGTGCTCTTTGTGGGGGAGTTGGACAATGTTCCCATTCTGTGTAATTAAAAATAATGCATTGAACACTAACTGGATGTAAATAATAATTAGCAGAATTTAGATACAGGTCTTCACTTTCCCAAACAGAGTAATATTCCATCTATGAGGGCATGGACTTTACAGTATCAACATCCCAATCATCAGAATGCAACCCAGGTACAATACCATCACCCATAGAGATCTTAAAGACTTAAGGAATCTAGAGTATTTCTGTAGGGCTGAAAACATCATACGGTATCTTATCCTCCAAAAATTCCATCCGGTACTGGGACAGCTGAAATGGTCACATGAGACAAGTCTCTTTTCAGTTTATGTGAATATGAATGAAGCAATAACACCTCGTTGACCCGTTCTGTGGCAGAACATTCTCGAAGGAAATGGCCATTGATTAGCATGAAGAAAACAGTCACACATCCAATCCAAAGAAATAGAGAAACCAAAGTAAGTGTTATCCAAACATGTTTCCAAGGATGGACCAGATAGGTGTGTTTCAGCCATGAAAAGAAAACACAGACCCATGTCGGCCTTGTCGTGTAGGTGGATCTGTCAAAGGGATCTGATGAGAAATCATCTGTTCCCACAAAGTAACTAGAAGCTGTTTGTTGAAAAATAGGAGCATAGGTGCAGTAAAAGAAATAGCAAATTCCACAAGAGATTGATCATTATAAACAACATCCTCTTCTGGAGACACAGTAGTAAGTACAGTGCTCACATCCATCGTATGGCTGGTATTTGTAGCGGTATTAGGAAGTGACTGAAGTTCATTCTCCACCCCCATAGCTGAGGAGAAGCAGCTTTGATGTTGCTCACAAGCTGTAAAGGAATTTCCTGTATGGTAGTGAGAAGAGTTAGAGAACTACCATGGACTCCTCGTGGCCTGCTGTTTAGAATTAGTCATATGCTGTAACTAACTCTCTAACATCTTAGCATCCCATTTTATTGGGTATTGTGGCTGGCACTTTTGAGATGGATCTTATGGGTATTTCATGATAAGGAGAGCTGGGTCTAGTGCAAGAACCCATTCTGCTGCATAGGCTTATTTGACTTCATCAGGGACAAGTGCATAAAATGATGGTAGTATAACATCTTCACCTTGTGGGGATGTTCGTACAAACTTCGGGAGCCAATCGACCTCTGCTAAGAGAATGTCAAATAATAATGTTACATTTTCCCAGAATATTTCCTGAATGGTGTGTTGTATGTCACCCTAAACTTGTTTATCCAAATTCTATAGTCTCTCTGGAAGGACTAAATGCCTATCTGTGGTTTTAACTGTAACTAATCAGTTGCCTTTGCTGCCAGAAACTCCTGGAGATTCTGGTGCACTATGCTGACTTCTGTCATGTTGTTGAGGAAAGTCAGTGCCCACCTCCTGTTCAGGAGTAGAGTTCACATTGTTAGTGGCATATTTTGCAGTTTAAGCTGAAACCTTCTTTTTCTGAAATTGGCGTTCAAATTGAGGAGGTTTTTCCTCCTTCTTTATCTTCATGTCAGATGAGTGTTGTGAGTCTGTTTTGGTTTCACGTGCTCTTCTTGTCTGCACTTAAAATGCCCTCCTCATGTTGTTTTTCAGAGGAATCCTGAAAGGATCAAGGATGAGTAAGTATCAGAAACCTGATACCTATCAGGTACTTTCAATTGTGGGTGGTCACACAAATCATAGCGTCTGTCATTGGTCTTTGGGGGTGGAGAACCTCCTTGAGATCTAGCTTTTTGTTTAGGTTTGGGTTTGTCACGGAACCAAGTTTGCCAAGTTGTAATTTATTTGGCCTGGTTCCCAAATTATTGTGACCTATATAAGTATATACTTCAGCGATAATTATAGGTAGCTCACATTCCTGGTTGGCTGGAGCAACCTGTGCAAGCTTCTGGCATTTAGCTAAAGATTCCGCTTCACCTTTTATGGTAGACAGAATCATTGAGGAGACCACAGTTAAGTTTCCCATTCATGTAATCCCCAAGTCAAGGGCAGCAACTGACTCGTGTTTGTTCTGTATTTTTTTAACACTTCTGGCAAGACTTTCATTGACCGAGTACCATAAGTGATGGGATAGACTGCAGCAAAGACTGTGCCCCAAAGTTTACAGTCACCTACTTGGGGAACCATTCCATGGGTAAACATGTATTCAATATTCTGTGCTTCTCTTGTGGTCCTGTAAGGGCAAACACAGCTTCAATTTGATCGTTTTTTTTGGCTATTCAAAAAGTAATTTCCTCACTGTTGGCTGGAATTTTACCCATATTTGAATAAATAATTACAGGACTTATAGTCTGTACTGCAAGCAACTGGGGTTGCCCTGCCAAGGCTGGCCATGCAGGGGCAGCCATCAATGTGTGAGAAACATACTGAGTTAAGCGTCTATGTAGTCCACAGCTGGAAAATTGGCCCAAAAATAAAAGACTTCCACGTGATAGGCATTGTGGTCTTCAACCACAAAGATTATATCACAGCCTACATTGCCAAAAACCATGTAAATTTAAATGTGCATGGACTGCAGGTCTGCAGTTGTCAGCAGTTGGTATAGGATGTGGCTGGGTCGTTAATAAAACAGTAATGGAAACAAAGTGAAAACACTAATATTGATAATCCTTTTAAAGGTTCAAGCTTGAACAATGAACAGAAAATTAGGTGCCTCCTAAAATACTGTGGAGGATAAATCCCAAACATCAAGGACAACTCTGAAGAGGTGTAACGGTACTATGGGCATGCACAAGTACTATTCAGGAGACCCGTCAAATAAGTACCTGACCAATCGCTGGTGGTGCCATGTTGCAAGGATTCTGCTTTTAAGCAGAACAGTGTCTTGGGATGATAGGACTTCAGAATTTAGTAATTTTGTCTCTCTACCACGACTGTACCTGGCATCCTAAATCCTGGCTAGTTCATAGTGCCTTAACTGAACTCCTAATCTTTCCAGAGTAGGTGATTTTGTCAAACCTCGAAAATAACCCTCTAGTCCCCCAAGGAACTGCGTAAACAGATCATCACCTTTCGTCTCTCACTCATGCATACCCCTAGTAAACAAACGAAAGATACAAAGAAAGTTTACAATACATATATTGAAAGTATTATAGACAATTGTGAAGCAGGTGTGCTGCAATACGTAGGCTAATACAACTAAGCAACATTATCAGCATTACTAGCAGGCTGTATACAATGAACAACCCAATCATGCCATCTATCTATCTAGGTCTAGTCTTACTTTGTAAGCAAAGGGATAGATTCGTGATTTCTTGGATGAGAAACGGACCCCATAACTGGTGTGTGTTCGTTCCAGGACAGGTCTCTCTACTGGAATTCTCTTCTCTGCCCATAAAGGGACAACACAGTTTATAAGAAAAATGAATGTGTTGGAAAGCCGCAGCTGTGCTGATGTGTTACGTCTAGAACATTAGGAGCTGATGTTCACCGATCAGAAAACATTACACATGGTGTTATGTGTTACTTCTAAAATAATGCCACAAAAACAACTGTGTTATGTGCAGCTGTGCAAACAGAAGCAGGCCAAAACAGCTAGAAATCTAAACTAAGGGAGAACCAAAGTGGGCCCTTAAGGAACATCACTACAGTGGTGAGTGGGCTTTAAAGGGTTACAACTTTTGTACAGTTCTACTGTTTAAGCTTTCAAGCTGAAAATTGAGAATTGTGTAATATTAGATTTTTTTAAAGTGTTTGTCTTGGTTTGTTTTAGGATTTACTTTTGCTGTCATCTTGAAAAATCGTGATGTTGGAAAAACTTGAATTTATAGATGACTTGCTGAAAGTTGATGCCCCCAAAGTTGGCGAACGCACAACCCCTATACTATTTAATGCAAATGATGCGGTCCTGTTATCTAGAACCACAAATGAGCTTCAGTGTCTGATTGAGAACTTTGTCGAATATATGGAAGAAAAGGACCTAAAACTCAATCTAAAAAGACATTCACAATGGCATGTGGGAAAGGGAAGCCTAAAACTAGACCATACCATGCTAAGGAGGCACCGATAGCAGAAAGTCATACTTTTATGTATCTTGGCATGCTATTTACATCCAATGGCCAATGAGGGCCACAGATTTATTTATGTAAATCACATTTTTTATGATCAACAGAGGCCATTTTTAGATTTTTGGGCAAGATAGGGAACAAGCCAGTAACATAGATATTGACCCTTTATAAGAGTAAATGCATTTCGGCATCTTGCTATGGTGCTGCCTTATGGGGAATGGCTAATTGTGTACCACTTCAGACTCAAGAGAATATTGTTTTCAGGAGAATACTTGTAGTCCCTATATTAACTCCCTCCTATATAGTACATAAGGAGGTTGCAGTTCCCTATATCGACGATTACATTAACATAGCTCCATTAACTGCCTGGCATGGGATCTGGAGCAAAAGTGGAACTAGATTCACTCAGGACATTATAACCGATTGTCTGGGCCTTGACTTTAGCAATAAAATCCCATGGCTGACATACATTAACAAACTCCTAAAAGAGTTTGATAGAATATTGATGTCAATGCTCCTGCACAAATGTTATGCTATAGCAAAAAGGAACTGAATATGGTGCTTATATGGGTGAGGCAATTTTGAGGGAAGCTAGCAAGAGTTTAAAACCGACAATCAAGGAATACAGTGAGGGATTACGAGAGAAAGGTATACAAAATATCTTTTCTGGGTACCAACTTTGCAACACAGATTTATCTTACTAGACTAAGATTGGGTACCCTTCAGTTGTTAACAGCTTTTTCCGATATGTGCAAATGGAAACAAAAACTACCATGTTGCCCCTGTGATGGAAAGTCAAAACAGTCAACCTTACATTTTATTATTTTTTGTAACTTTTACTTCAAATTTTGTTTATTGAATTTTTGAGATTGATACAGGAATGTAGTACACAAGCAACAATTATCACAGTAAGCCACGAATTACAAAGATCACATTTAAGTTACAGCTTGGTCACAAGTTCTGCAGCCTAAAAAATAAAAAATAAACATTTTAAGATTACACTTGCATTTTGTTGCGTTTGATATTCTACTTACGATCGTCCGTCAATCCATACCCCTGAGAGAGGAACATAGAAAGGAAACTTAATATACCTAAAAAACCAACACAACATTGATGTCATGGTGCAAATGATAAGGAGGTGATCATGAGGGCTGGGCGCCTGGGCCCATGGTAAGGCATTGTCCCTGTTGCAGACTGCCAGCTGTACTGCTGTAACATTATATATGAAACACGTTAAGGGCCTGTAGTCGTGGGGCACATGCTGTCAACGGGAGGCCTTCTGATAATTAACTCTCCAGGGGAGACCATATGTATTCGAACCCTTTTCTAGTATCATCTACTATGTCGGCCATGCGCTCCAGCGCCAGCGCCCTCCACAGCCTCACATGCCATTGGGTTAAGAAAGGTGCCTCTTGTTTCTTCCATGCGGTAGCTACAGCCATTTTAGCTGCCCCTAGGCAAAGCCACATGACAGACCTATCACTCTGCGTTTGGTGTTTCAGGATTGGGTCTCTTACTCCCAGCAAGGTGTGTTCCAGGGTATGAGGAATTGGGTAGTCTAACATGAGTTTGATTTGGGACAAGATCTATTTCCAGAAAGGCTGGACGGATGGGCAGTCCTACCAGATATGAGGAAAGTCAGCCAAAAGCCCACAACCCCGCCAACACCTATCCGAAGTGGTGGGGAAGATCTTGTGAAGTTTCTGGGGATATAAGTACCAGTCATACATGATTTTGTAGTGTGCCTCGCTTAAGTACATCGAGCGGTTGAATTTTGCTATGTCGTGATGTAGCCGCTCCAACTGCTTGTCCACTAGAGGAGTATCCAAAAGTGCATCCCAAAAGAGTTTGTATCCCGGGGTCGACCTGGGGCTTAGGGTTTGTATGAGAGCGTATGGAAAGGAGATGCATACCTTGGAGGTGGATCCCGATTGGGCAAACTGCTCTATTGGGAGCAGGTCCCTGGTGACAGCCAGCCGCACCAGGGCTTGCTGCACCCAATGTTTAAGCTGCAAATACTGGAACTCCTCTTTGGGGGTCAGTGCTAATTGTTTCCTGCATTCCTGGAAGGTGAGAACCTCCCCTTTGTGGAACAGGTGGGAAATCATGAGACAGCCTCCTTCTCGCCATGCTTCGAAGGGTCCCTCTTGGAGCGCAGGGGGAAAGCAGCATTAAAATGTATGGGCGTGTTGGGAGATGGGAAGGTGGTCATCTGCAACCCCCTGTTGATTTTGTAACTTTTATAAGGACATCAGGAAAAGTTATTTACGCCCTTTTTTTTACAGTGGAAAAATACTCCTATAAACTAAAGATGCCTTTAATTTTATTTGCAGCTTGAAAAACAAGAGAGTATGTTATGCTGTGGTTTCGTAGGTACAACTAGTGATTAAAAAAAAGAGGGCAAATTCACATCTTTGGGCCTTACTATATGAAACTACATAAGGCTTATATTCATAGGATGACTGTAATATTGCTATGTCCTATATTACTTCTGGATTGGTCTAAAAAAATCATACGCTGTCTTTCGCATGTACTTTATTGCTCATTTCACAGTGGAAATTTACCTATTATAAGGATGCTATTTTAAATGCAGTTTATTGCTCATCTTGTTGAGGAAAACTATACTCATATAAAGCTACTTTCAATTGTATTTGAAGTCTGGAAAATGAGAGAGCATGTTACGTTGTGGTCTCCTCTGTACAATCAAAGATCAAAAGAAGAAAGGTAAACCCATACCTTGAGGCTTTATTACATGCCATTAAAATATGCTATATATCTATAGGAAAATTATAATATTGTTATGCCCTATTTATTCTTGGATTGGTTTAACAATACCATATGCTGCTTTTCACATGCACTTTTTTCACCCATTTTATTGTATTTTATGAAACTGCCTTTGAAATTTGTATTAATTTTATCCTTGTTGTTTGTTTTAAATTGTTATATCGAAAACGGATGTATTTGCTCGATATGTATTACTTTTTTAGATTACTTTTATGGTTGCGTTTTAACCAAATAAAGCTGAATTGAATTTAATAGATGACTTACTCCAGGCGACACCTCAGGGCATTCAGAGGCGTAAACAAGTTGGACATAAAACTGCTAAAAAGCTCAAGACTTCTACAGTAAGATGGTATTTTTCATGAACATTGGAGTCACTCTGCAGCCATATTCTATTTGGAAAAAGGTCACACTTTTGGAAAGAAATCATGATCTCCTTCAAATTACTGGTTTTCTTAGTTAAAAGGGCTATCATTGAGAAAAGTCCCTGTTTAGGAACCCTTTCAGAGGGCAATAGGGCAGGCAGGGGCTACTGTGCCCAACTGTGGTGGTTGAGGCCTCCTACTCCTGATGTTTTTGGTTACTGGAAGCTCGTGAAATATGGCCTGCTCCTGTACCCATACCGGCGGCAGCAAAACCTTTAACAAAACAAACAAAAATAATGTCAGCGGACATTGAGACAATAAGATTGAAAAAGCTAAAGCTTGCAAGCTGAGCATCAACATTATAGAACAGCAGGGGCTTACCACACTACCTGTCATCCCCCTTTAAGCCAACAATGAGATGCCAACTAATGAGGCTGCTATTCCGCGTGATCCCACTAGTGGCATACAACTACGACCAAGGTTATGAAGAAATGGTAGTTACACAGTGCCTAGCTAGAGGGGAGAAGAGGAATCACTAATTCATATATTATGCATCTGTGAGACACTACGCCCCTTGAGAACTTCTTGGCTCCTCCCCATTTGGTGTATTTTGGATATTCGGACATGTCAGAATGCCATGGTAGAATGTTTGAAGGGCGATTCAGCACAGCACATGTTTTATGAAATTTCTGATGGCTGTAAAGGTCATTTTGACTTCTGACAAATCTAAAGAATCATAACGTTCAACCCACTGTCATCTGTCCCAATCCTTTTTCCCATTGATAATGTGAAGTCCAAATTTTTACATTTTCCAATAATAGGATGTTATTTTGTTACATTTTACCTTTCACAATGGAACTCACGCACTTTATTCTGGACTTAATCAAGCACAATTGCAATTATTTTAGTTAATTGTGCAATAAGAAATGATCTATCTATCTATCAGATGTTTTTGTGACAAGCCTACTATGGATTCTGAGCAACGGAGCCAAGTACCCCTTCTACACTTGACTCTCAGTGGCAGATGTGGATGAGCAGTCCAAAGCTCCCTTGGTTTGGAAGTGTAGATACAGGTGAGGAAACATGAGTCATATCTCAAAGTGGACACAGTATTGTCAATAAGTCAATGTCCAGTTAAATATTTGTCTTTATAAGAAAAATAAGTATTTTATATCTAACTCTACACATTCAAAGAAATACCGACATTCATAAGCAATAACTCAATCCCCTTAAGGTTGGGGCTCTAGCTTTTGTTAGGAAAATTACTGTCCTACCCTGTTGCTTGTAATATGTTTGTGGTTAATCATCATTCAGTGGTTCCCGCATCCAGGGAATGGTCACTAGTAGGCAATACTCAAGAGCTTCGGGGGTGCCCACAAGGCCTGATCCTGTTCAGAGAAGTTGGGCTGTTGGTGGTACATGCAATCGTGCTGCAGGCTTTTTCCAGTGATCAGAGACGCTCCCAACCTGTGAAGGTGAGGTAAGTCAATCTTCCCCACATTGGGGGAGAGGGATGATTCAATCCTACAACCCTCAACCAAAGCCCAGTGAGGTTGTGACATCCTTAACGGCCTTTGGGGGGGGCAGTCAAGGGCAGGTCTTGGTGTGCGATCTCGACCCTCTGGTCACGCCTCTATCGTCTTACTGGGCAATGGTACAAACATTCTGCGAATTGGTACTGGCAGCCCCTTGTGGCATATGGAGTTTCTGTGGTACTTTCTTGCCTATGCACAAGCTTCTACAGTGCAATCTCTGAGACCACAGTGGCATCTCCTGGCATATGAGATTGTCGCTAAGGCAGATACAAGTCTAAACGCGCTTGCAAAAATAACCTCAATGGTGATCTCTCTGGGATAAGGGGTAACCACAATAAGGTGGTGTGGATTGGCGCTTCCTGAATGGTGCTCAATACATGGCTCAGTTCACGGCAGCCCCCTACTGCTGTACGGGGTTCGCCTTTTCACACCTGCACAATGGGCAATGACACAATTGGTGCAAAACTATTTCCTCACATCCTGATCCAGGAGTCATCTCAGTAGGGGTCACAAATAGACTTCACCCCCTCCAACGCTTCCTTCTTCCTCACAGGGAACACTGGAGTTGGCAAGCAGCCAGACACTGGTGCTTCATGGCAGGCAGTTGTGGTT
The DNA here is from genome assembly GCF_964204655.1 of Triturus cristatus. Lineage (NCBI taxonomy): Eukaryota > Metazoa > Chordata > Amphibia > Caudata > Salamandridae > Triturus > Triturus cristatus. The sequence goes on along the minus strand of NC_140587.1, from coordinate 341,811,881 downwards.
TCCCTGTGTGAAGAAACCTCGCCCAACAGGAAGTCTAGCAGACCTAAGTCCCCAGTCCTGGACACTGACAGACATTTTGCAGAGCTTTCCGTTCACACACATCCTATCTGGCTTCTAGGCAAATGGACAGGTTTGGGCTTTCAACCTGCCCTTCTTATAGTCCATTTAAATGTGATTTAGGGTCTGAGTATTTGAAGTTTTATGTTAGGGTTCTGCTTCTTTTGAAGTGTACACTTTTCATTTTATTTTTTTCTCTTGAAAGGCTGTCTTTCACAGCAGAATAGACTCCGAAGTTGATTGTCCAACAGCAAAGGCCATGGAAATTAAGAGTGCATAGCAAGATATCAACCACAATGATATGTGCAAACACTAGAACAAGGGAAGAGGCTATAGCAAACCGCACCTGACAATACAAGTTTCAAGTTCATGTCTATTATCATTGAGTGCAAAGAACCTAGGAGCGCTCCACTTAATACTCCTGAATGGGAAAATACATTTTCCCTTTAACACAAAAAGCATTTGTTTCAGCACCCTATAGTTATTTATGTATCCAAATGTTATACAATATGCACACAAAGATAATTCCAGACTTCAGATGTGATCTTTTCTTATTTTAGACTGTTCTTTCCTATTTTCCATTAGAATTCATAGAGCCATAGCCAACGCGTTGCATCTCCAACAGAGACTTCTTCAGGGCTACAGAAAAAAACACATATATGCAAACATTTAAAACACTCATGTACACATATGAGTGAACAAACACATTCATTGAAAATTATAACAACACCATTACATATCCTAATATAATCCTGTTTCTAAAATCAGTTACATCTTTTTACATTATTTCTAACGTTTCCGGCCTGTTTGCATAAGAGAGACACAAACTGTAAAAAATGGAGAAAAAGAGAGTTGAGAGAGAGGGAGGCACAAAAAACACTTTCATTTCAATTAGGGAATAAGTCATATATGGACAAACTAAGTACACATCCTTATGTATAAGGAAGGTCAAAATTATGACTATATGGTGAACTTTATATGAAGATGACAAAGTAATAAACATTTAAGGTTCTATCGGCTCACATATGAAAATGATAATACATATCAGTACATACACAGTTGGCCATTACCCAGATTTTATACAAAAGACATTTAAAAATATAAGGATAAGAATATACACAGTTAGCTTTTACCCAGATTTTATAAAAGAGATATTTAGAGATATACAGAGTTTAATTCCTACATCATGGTCATATTTCTTTCTTCGTTGAAAACGACATTTTTCAGAAAAAGCCTGGCATATTAATTCACTTCAAACAGCCAAAATCTGTGTTCTAAGATATTATGAAGTATGAACATTATCTATATTCGAGCAATCAGAGAATCAAATAGTGCCAGATTCAACTCTATTTTGATGGTATCACATAACTTAAGGTGAGATTATATAATAGCTTCAAATCCATTCATGTTGCTCCTTTCAACACATTTATACCCAATAACTTTCAAGATAATGAGTCAGTGGATTATGTGCGAAGGCCTTCTTCTACTTACATAAGAGCCCTATTCCACACTCACCGCAATACTAACTTGGCAGCATGGACACGTATTAGATAGTAATCGGACCGGAAACCAGGGCAAAAACGTTGGCCCTAGAAGAGATGTACCGTTCAATTTAGCAATTGCACAATCATGTCCGAGCACAGTATTATTATAACAAGTTTCACTTAAAAAGGTCTTTATCAATACTCACCTGAAAATTTGGCGAGGTGACAAATATATGTTTTGATCTCCATTCTTATATCGGGAATGAAACGGAAAGACGGTACAGAGATAAATGTTAATTTTTGGACCTGAACAAAAGAATATAATATCTCTGTCATAACGAGTATGAGCATCGTTTCATAATAATTCATACATTTTTCGTGTTATATTGACAAACTCGACAAAGCATTTCATAACAATTATGAATGCGATATGTTAGCCTGACATATATTACACGCCTCGTGTTTATATGGAAAAGGGAGTATCGAGGCAATATAACAGAAAGGGCACAGATTATTAAGCTTTTTCTTTTTTCTAATTATATTCTCCTTCAGTACACTTCGTATTACTTGTAAATATAATTTAGTACGTGGGAGGTCACATGACCGTCCGCTATGTACTTAAGACCACATATTTAAGTGGGCAAGAGACCATAAAGACAATGTAAAGAGAAACACCAATGTTATTAGAGCAACATGAAACACCCTCGGATATCGCAGTGTGTTCAACACTCACCATCAGCCCTACGTCATGGGACGCTAGAAGAGCAAAGTCAGGTTTCAAGCATGTGCTCAGGTTAACTGTTCACAAAGGTCCTGATAACTAAAGAACAGACATGGACCAAGTATTAATCTCATTTAAGATTGCATTATATCCGTTTAAACCAAGTATTACTCTCATTCAAAATTGCATTATATCCATTTAAACCTCATATTTATGTTACCCGAAAAACGTGCACATGACATCGTCTTGGGGACAATTAGTTAAAAGAACTATAGTGTGTTATATACACAGTGACAGCTGGCTTCGGTTCTTATTATCATACATTCTATCATCGAAGTGAAGATGTGGTATAGCGTGCACGAATAAGCATGGTGCATTCAACACTCACCATCGGACCAGCGTGGAGGGGACGCTGGAAGTATAGAATCGAAATTCGGGCGTGTGCTTAGTTTAGCCGTTCATAACTGTCCTAATATCTGAAATACAGACATGGACCAAATGTTACTCTCTGGATTTTATTAAAGTGCAAATTGCCACGATATCTCTAACTATACTTTACTCACCAAGAAAGGTGCATAATAACCAAGCAAGTCTGTGTCCGTCAATTTTGCAGTGGTGAAACCAAGTGACTTTTGGCGGGTATTTTTATACTCAGGATGTCTTACACCTGAGTATATTAGACACAAACAAAGGCCACGGAAAGAATGGGACACGTAGACCATCAAAATAGCAGCCATTTTAAAACAGTAAAGTCATCAATTGTTTTTCAAAGTGCACTGTAGAGCCCTTCAAAAGCCACGACGAGGGGATCACATAGACCAACTGCGTGGCGACCATTTCAAAGCAATAAGGTGGCTGAACCGTTATTAATATACATAATAAAACCATCCATATCATGACATATGTGGACACTTATACACACCCTTAGATGCTGATCTAATTTCAACATATACTATGTGATATATTCCACCTGATTATATAAACATGAATGAAAGCCCGAATAAGGTTTAATAACATGGTAAACAAGACCGACTATCATTTGACAAAAGTTCAATTGTTGATTTTTTCGCAGTGTCTATTAAAAACATTTCATACCATGTCTGGTTAAAAAACCTGACAAATTTGTAAATAAATTGAAAACTGAAGGCTACATCCACATGATTGTCATCTCAATCTGATATGCCATCAGGTAAATCATAACCAAATGGTCCCTACTACATTTACATGATTTTCATTTCAAATTACAGTGAATTTCCAGTTTTAATTCTATTCATCCATGGATTCCCTCAAATTCTTATGCCCAAGCGGGACTCACTATGCACTCTATAGTGCGTAATGAGTAGAAGTTGTCGCATACATGTTTGGGCATAATTACAATGCCATTGTCTTATACAAAAGTTTAGCACAATTAATATTAAAAAATACAGTCTAGAAAGATGTAAATAGTAATCATGGATTATTCCATATATTTAATCCTGAACAAAGATCCCAGTTCTCTCTGGCATATATAGTGGTTTCACTCTTGTTGCCTAAGGGTTAGTTCCCTATCCCCTCCTCTTTCTAGTGGCATTACATGATCAATGCCGGCAAATGAGATATTCTTATCATCCGGATGCTCGTGATGTATGTGCGTGGCAATAGGGTACCTCATGTCACAGTTTTTTATAGCCCTCACATGTTCCTGAGTTCTCATTTTTAGGCTGTGGATAGTACTGCCTGTGTAAATCTTCTTACAGGTACATGTTACCATATAGACAGTGAAAGTAGTGTTACAGTTAATGAAGCAGTTAACAAAATAGTCCTTTGATTGATGAACTGTTGAATTTTTTTAGTCTGTTCTGGCCATATTTGCAGATGAAAAAGTTCCCACACGTGTGGAAGCCAACTGGTTTGTCTGGCAACCATGTGACTTTAGGTTTATTCGAGGTTTTTATATAACTGGGACTAAGCATACTTTTTAATGTCATGCCCTTGCGATAGACAACTCTCGGTTTTTTAGATACTGTGCCAGAGGGGAAACTATCAGATCCCAAAATACACCAGTTCTTTCTCAAAATGTCATATATATGGTTACTGAAGATATTGTATTCAGTGATAAATAGAACCTCTGACAGATGTTTGTTTTTCTTCTTTCGTTTATTGGCATTGGGTGTAAGCGCTTCTTTTTTATTTAGAGACTGTGCTTTCTTTTCTTCTCAGCATTTTCTAGACAGGTTCTATTATAACCCCTCTTGATGAAATTTGTTTTGATGTTATCTATATTCCTAATAAAGTCCTCTTCCAAGCTACAGTTGCACCTCGCGCGAACCATTTCCCCATACGGTATGGCATCAATCGTAGAGCGAGGGTGAGCACTGGTAGCATGCAGATAACTCTTGCATGAAGTCTTCTTTTTGTGAATATTACTCTGTATGCTAGTCCCCATAATAAACAATTTTACATCAAGGAACTCAATGTTTTTCGCTGAATATTGAATAGTCAATTTCACATTAAAGAAATTAGTGTTTAGATACTGAAAGTAGATGTTTAGACTTTCTACAGTTCCATGCCAGATCATTATCACGTCATCTATGTATCGGCCATAGAATATAACATTGCCATTCCAGTTGTCTGACCCCGGGCCCCAGATATGCTCCACCTCATACAACCCCATAAAGAGGTTTGCATAGGATGCAGCAAATCTGGAGCCCATCGCTGTTCCCTGCCTCTGCAAATACCATACATTGTCATGTAAAAAGGCATTTTGTGTCAGGACCATTTCTGCCATTGTCAATAGCATGTGTGTATGTTCAAGATGTTGCGGTCCTCGTTTAAAAAGGAAATGTCTTAGGGCCCTCAAGCCTTGTTGTATCTGAATGCACGTGTTTAAGCTTTCCACATCCATTGTTACTAGAAGGAGGTTCTCCAAATCCCATTTAACCCCTTCGGTGCTCATGACGGAACGGTTCCGTCATGAGCGTCGGTTGAGCTGTGCTCATGACGGAACCGTTCCGTCATGACCACGCCCGCGCAAGAAACGGTCAGCGCTCAGCAGGAATCGGCGCCGCATCGAAGGGGTTAAAATCCTCAAGTCTACATAGTAGGTCAGAAGTGTCATGCAAGTACGATGGTAAGTTCTTCACAATTGGTTGCAAGACGTGGTCTATATATTGAGGTACATTTTTAGTGTGCCCACCATTACCAGAGATAATAGGCCTTCCCGGTGGAAATGGGCCACCTTTATGTATCTTAGGTAATATATGGATACATGGAAATCTGGAATGGTGGGCCCTTAAGAATTTATATTCCTGTTCTGACAGTAGACCGGACTCATGCCACCCACACAGTTTTGAATTGATATTGCTCTCTATTAGGGAGATGGGGTTAGAATCCAACTTTACATAGCAATGTGTATCATTCAGTTGTCTATCTATTTCTTTAAGATAGTCACTTCGATTCATTAAAACAATGTTTCCCCGTTATCGGCTTCTTTAATGACTAGACTGTCATCATTTTTCAAAGCCTGTAGTAATGTCCAGTCTTCTCGACTCAAATTGTTTTCATGTCTACAACTTCTCATCTTATGTTGATCTTCCAATTTGTGAAGATCAGAGGTGACTTTGTTGAAAAACTCATCTATGATTGTATCCTGTGACTGTGGAGGTATAAATTTTGAATTGGGACGTAGTCCACTGTCTATGGTACAGCCCTCAAATATACCCAGGTCATTTGCCACTTGGAAAACATCTCCCACCACCTCCTCATCATATAGTAAGGCCAGTAAATGTACGTTATATACATCATCAATAGTTGAAACTGTATCAACATTATCCCTTATGAATGGAACACAAGGTACAATTGGATGTTCTTCCGAATACTTCTTTATTTTAAGTTTACGGGTGAATTTGTACAGCTCTATATGTACATTAACAAAATCACATTTATTTGTAGGGCAATAATTCAAACCCTTACTTAGAACAGAAGTTTCTTTAATAGTCAATATCCCAGTTGAGAGTTGAGAAACACAAGGGACTACTTCTTGGTATTCACATTCTGCTCTCTGGCCTTTGTTCCGGCCCTTGTGTTTCAATGATATGTGCATCAAAGGGTTAATCCTGGACTCCAAACCCCTCTCTTATTTTCCCTTAACAGTCCCATCTCCTTTCTAAGATGTGTCCAAGCATGTTCCTTGTGATCTATCACTCAATCAAAAAGTAACCTTTTGAAGTGTAAAGGGGAAGTCCCTTTCTCCCTTCCTCCAGTGTGTGTCCCATCCAGGTCACGGGAATGCAGCAATACACAAATCTGTCTGGGCGGATTTCTCCTCACGACTCCACCAAGGAGGACTGGGTTTCCCAAAATGGAACCTAGGGTCCTCCATGTAAAGTACCATTGCAGGCACACTTGCACTCAGTATACATTACCAGTGCACATACTCTACAGTACCGTTACCTTCCTGCATTGTGCTATTACAGACACATATACATTAAGCACACACATTGAATCTGCGCACACTGCTCAGTACTGTAGCCTCTCTGTACTGTACCAGGGTTTGCTATTTAGAAACACATACACTGCCAGCACATACACACTTACCATGTACGCTCTGAGCAACACTTCACCCTTCATATAATATACTTCACGCAAGCACACAAACATCCAGCACATGTTTTCACTGCGCAAGCACAACACAGCACTACATCTCTCATGGTATGTATTCCTCACAGGCATTAATACACACAGGACAATCACTAATCACACATATACTTTTCAAATCTGCTCTACCACAGTACTGTACCCTAGGCCTGGGCGTAGTTCATGGAGCTCCACTATACGGAGCTCCGCATTGTGCCCAAAAACTCTGCAGCTTTCCACAAGAGGCGGAGTGCAGTGCAAACTGACATTCACGCTGATCTACCCGAGCGGCAGCTCGCGATCACCAACTTACTGTTGGCAAGTTTGAGCCCGGAGCACGAAGTGCAGAAAACTCTGCAAACTCCGCGAATGGAGCGGAGTTTACCACCCAGGCCTACTGTACCCTTCCAAGGCACATACATATCCAGCACAGTATCGAAACATCTGCATCACGCAGCATTCTAATTCTACTTAATGTAGGCCAAGGGTGAGTTAAGGACACAACAGTAGAACTTTAAAAGGTGAGTAAGTCTGTCAGTACCAATCCAGTGTCATGATGTGAAAAGGACCTGTTCAATCCTACTGATTACTACACAGAATGCTGCTACCACCATGCTTGTGCTGTTAAACTCTTGGTGAAGGCACATTATGATGGTAGCGATTTGGGTTCCCCTCCTTGTCCAATAAGAACACTATCCATTAGACAGGCCTGTGTCATGGCACACACACATGATGTGTGTTTTCTCATGAAAAAACATCTGCCTTATGGATTCAGACAACAGTAGATAGAGTTGGGCACTCAGGGCAGGGGTAAAAGTATTTTACCATGCAGAGGACATTTCTGTCCGAATACCCTTGCAGGATGCACGAGCAGTTGCTCTAGGTCTGACCGAAGACCTGGCCCTGTGGGCAATCTCCACTGACCTAAACAGAAGGCTACATAAAGTGTTGAATTGGTATGTGGCTGGTAAATAATATGTTTTTATAAAAACCACCTAGAAACTCACTGGGAAAAAACAAACTTCAGGGTTAGTTGTGATTCAGTAAATTCAAACCCAAAAGACTTCTGTAACTTGTCAATTATGGTTTGCAGCACAGAACGCATGGCATAAGGCACACCCGAACTGCCACGTTCCATACACTACGTTGCCAATGGCACATGCACAAAAAGGCTGTCTGCCAAGAGAAATATATTGCTGGTGCCATGAGTTTTGGCATGTGGTCTGAATGTATGATGGTAGGTACAACGCCTTCTGTTGAAACGCATGCCTTTACCAAGCATGCGTTACAATGAGAATGCCTTTACAACGCATGACCTTTACAACAAATTTCATCGTAAAAGCATGTATGTTAAAGGCGTATCTGTGGTAATGGTTTTCCCTGACTCCTGCCCCCAAACCTGTCCGCAGCACATCCCCTCCCCCCCACTGGCACCCAGCCCTTGTTAAAATAGCCAGCCCCTGCCCTGAGCCATAAAAATATACTCTAGCATGACTCCCAACCTTTTTAAATATGCCTGACCCTGTCCTGAGCCCCAGAACTAGACCCCAGCACTTTCCCAGCACTTTTAAAAAAAAACGACCCCTGCCCTGGGCCCTAAAACTGGCTCCCGAACCTCTCAGGCAGAGGCGTAACACAGGCCCCTACAGCCCCCGTGGTGCGGGGGGGGCCCCAACCTCCAGGGGGCCCCCTCAGCACAGCACTCTGGCAGGAGAGCCAGGCAGGCTTGCACAATCGATGACCGCCTGCAGGTCAGGCAAGCACACAAGTCTTCCACAAAGCGCTTTATCCTCCTGTTATTACAGGACAGAGACACACTCGACCTTGACCCCGGAGGGCGGGAAGCACAAAATGTTATTTTTGACGGAGAGAATACACGACGAGACACCTGTGCACTCGTGATGGTTTTGTCGCATGTAAAACAATCTTACCTTCTTTATCAGAAAGGTACACGTTCTGCATGTAAACAACGTTTATTTCAAATTGATTGCTTTAAAAAACATATTACGAAAAGAAACCTTTTGTCTACCCTCCAGGTATATGAAATAAAAACATCATTGCAAACCAGGTCATAACAAGGGGGTCGAGGTGCGCCCAGGGAGTTTGTTTCACCCGGCAAATGGTTATTTTATCCCTGCTATAGTATTGTTTTTCCTAGCGGTTTTATGTTTTTTTGTGTGTGCCAATTCCCATTTGTGATTCTGATGAAGTTATTCTTTGATCAAAGTAGGGATAGGGGGCATATTATCAAGACAGAAGATAAAATTATTGCTGCTTTAGCGGCAGAAAACTGCTGCTAATACGGCGATAATGGGCTTGTTAATATGCTCTATGGAATTCCAATTGAAGCCCATGTTTGATGTCCTTCACATCTAACATGGGCTTCAATTGGAGCAGCACTGAAATATGCTGAACTTGTCCTGGTGTAATTTTCAGACACCAGAACACGCTCAGCAGCACCTGTAGTTGTCTGCTTTCAATTCCCAGCAGCAACCTGCAGGCAGCGCTGGGGCTTTTTTTCACCTACAGCTGGGCCGAAGATAAAGGCAGAAGTTAAGGGCCCATCAGGCCTCCTTTTATTTGAATATCCTGACTGGACCCGGCCTGGAACCTCACACTTAAATGTAAATGCCACGGAGGGGAAACAAAGGCACATCTTGTTATCTCTTCGCAGGTACTTAGGAAAGGCATGCTTTTGCCTTTGTTCAGTCCCTGTATATAAGAGATGCATGCACTGTAAGAATGTCTGGTGTGTTGGTCTGTCCAAGTATTTACACAAATAACAATTTCAATAGCACTATTTTATTTCTTTTATAGCACTATGCAACCCAATGCAGGGTGTCAGAGCTCTTCACGTAACATGCACATTATACATTGACAATAATTAATGTACATGTGTAAATCAATGTACAAGATGAGTTACAATAGTCAGTGAGGGTTACAAGCAGAGGAGTAACACAGGCCCCTGCAGCCCCTGCCATGCAGGGGTGCGCCCGAACTGCAGGGGGCCCCCTCAGCACAGTACTCTCGTCCGAGAGTTCGAGCGGGGGGCTGCGAGGAGGATCTGAAATGAGCCGGGTGGAGAGAGACAGATCGGGGGTGAAGCCTTGGAGGGGGAGAAAAGGATGAGAAAGTCTGAGAGGGGAGAGGAGGTGATGGTGAAAGAAACTGACTGGAGAGGGTGCTCAGTGAACAGAAGGCAGGTAAGAGAGGTCCTAAAGAGCATGCAGGAGTTGAGTGACTTAGAACGAAAAGGGAAAGAGAGGCGAGGAGAGAGAGGTGGAGAGGAGACAGCAACGCAGAGAGAGAGAGGGAGCGGCCGCCCATTACAGAAGTCACTGTAATTGTATTTATATAGCGCTTACTACCCTGACGAGGCACCAAAGAAGGAGATCAGGGGAGAGAGAATAAACATAGATACTTAGAAAAGATGTGCAGAGAAAGTGAAGAGAATTGTTTTAGAAAGGACTAAGAGAAATAAAGGTCGACAGCGGATCCGAGAGCGGATAAAGGAGAAACAGATAGAAGAGATGGCACTGATCAGAGAGTGTACAAGACGAAGAAAGAGATGGGGGAATAAGACTACAGCTAGAGGGAATGACATAAAAGACTGCAGGAGTGAGGGCACTAAAGAATTGAGATGGGGAGAGAACAAGGAGAAGTGAGGGACTCAGAAAGAGAGACGGAGAAGGATGGATGGAGACAAACAGGGAGTGTGAGAGGAAGTGATCGGGAAAAAGACGAGTGAGTACAGGGTTGATGGAGGAGACAGACTAGAGGGAGTGATGAACAGAGAGAGGCAGCAACAGAGAAAGAGGATGATGGGGACAGGAGTGGACATAAGATGGAGAAGAGACCTTTGTGTGGTCGAGAACGGAAGGAAAGAGTGCTAGAGATAAAGATAAAAGGGGAAGGAAACAACAAAGCAAGAAACAGGGAAGAGAGTGAGTGAGTGATAAAAAGGAAGTGATGGAGAGACTCAAAGGAGATAATCTGATGGAGACACACAGGGAGGAGAGTGAGTGATAAAGAGTGAGCGATGAGAGAGGCTAAGAGGATAATATATGATGGAGACACAGGGAGGAGAGTGATAAAGAGAGACAACGACAATATTGTCAGATGGAGACACGCACAGAGGAGAGTGAGTGATAGATAATGATTGATGGAGAGAGACAGCGAGGATATTTTGTGATGGAGACACACAGGAGAGTGAGTGATAGAGAGGAAGTGATGGAGAGACTTGAAGGGCATCATCTAATGGAGACTCATAGAGAGTAGAGTGAGTGATAGAGAATGAGTGATGAGAGAGACAAAGATGATATTATATGATGGAGGTACAGGGAGGAGAGTGAGTGAAGAGAGTGAGTGATAGAGAGGAAGTGATGGAGACAGACACAGAGGAGATTGTCCGATGGTGTCACGCAGGGAGGAGAGTGAGCGATAGAACAACAGAGTGATGGAGAGAGAGAGACAATGTGGATCTTGTATGATGGAGACATACAGGGAGGAGAGTGAGTGATAGAGAATGAGTGATGAGGGAGACAAAGAGGATATTATATGATGGAGACACAGGGTGGAGACTGAGTGAAGAGAGGCAGTGGTGAATAGAGATAAGGGCAATATTATATGAAGGAGACACACACAAAGGAGAGTGAGTGATAAAGAATGAGTGATGGAGACAGTGAGTATATTATGTGATGGAGACACACACAGAGGAGAGTGAGTGATAAAGAATGAGTGATGAGCGAGACAAAGAGGATATTATATGATGGAGACACAGGGAGGAGAGTGAGTGATAGAGAGGTAGTGATGGAGACCGACACAGAGGAGAATGTCTGGAGACACGCAGGGAGGAGACTGAGCAACGAGAGGGAGTGATGAATAGAGAGACAATGACAATATTGTGTGATGGAGACCCACAGAGAGTGAGTGATAGAGAGGAAGAGATGGAGAGAGACTTGAAGAAGATAATCTGATGGAGACACACAGGGAGGAGAGTGCGTGATAGAGAGTGATGGGAAGAGAGAGACCACCAGGATATTGTATGATGGAGACACACACAGAGGAGAGTGAGTGAAAGAGAATGAGTGATGAGAGATACAAAGTGGATATTATATGATGAAGACACAGGGAGGTGAGTGATGAGAAGGAGTAATAGAGAGTAAGAGTTGGAGATACACACAGATGAGATTGTCTGATAGAGACATGCAGGGAGGAGAGTGAGTGATAGAGCAACAAAGTGAAGGAGGGAGAGAGAGTAATGTTATTGTGTGATTGAGATACACAAGGAGGAGAGTGAGTGATAGAGAATGAGTGATGAGGGAGACAAAGAGGATATTATATGATTGAGACGCAGGGGGTAGAGGGAGTGATGAATAGAGACAACAACAATATTATATGATTGAGATGCACACAGAGGAGAGTGAGTGATAGAGAATGAGTGATGGGGAGAGACAGGATATTGTGTGATGGAGACACAAACAGACGAGAGTGAGTGATGGGGCAAAGGGATGGAGATACACACAGATGAGATTGTCTGATGGAGACACGCAGGGAGGAGAGTGAGTGATAGAGCAACAGACTGCAGGAGGGAGAGAGACAGGTCATTGCATGATTGAGACACACAGGGAGGAGAGTGAGTGATAGAGAATGAGTGATGAGGGAGACAAAGATGATATTATATGATGGAGACACAGGGTGGAGACTGAGTGAAGAGAGGGAGTGGTGAATAGAGATAAGGGCAATATTCTATGAAGGAGACACACAAAGGAGAGTGAGTGATAAAGAATGAGTGATGGAGACAGTGAGGATATTATGTGATGGAGACACACACAGAGGAGAGTGAGTGATAGAGAATGAGTGATGAGCGAGATAAAGAGGATATTATATGATGGAGACACAGGGACGAGAGTGAGTGATAGAGAGGTAGTGATGGAGACAGACACAGAGGAGAATGTCTGGAGACACGCAGGGAGGAGACTCAGTAACGAGAGGGAGTGATGAATAGAGAGACAACGACAATATTGTTTGATGGAGACACACAGAGTGAGTGATAGAGAGCAAGAGATGGAGAGAGACTTGAAGAAGATAATCTGATGGAGACACACAGGGAGGAGAGTGAGTGATAGAGAGTGATGGGGAGAGAGAGACCACAAGGATATTGTATGATGTAGACACACACAGAGGAGAGTGAGTGATAGAGAATGAGTGATGAGAGATACAAAGTGGATATTATATGATGAAGACACAGGGAGGTGAGTGAAGAGAGTGAGTAATAGAGAGTAAGAGATGGAGATACACACAGATGAAATTGTCTGATGGAGACACACAGTGAGGAGAGTGAGTGATAGAGCAACAGAGTGAAGGAGGGAGAGAGACGTGTTATTGTGTGATTGAGACACCCAGGGAGGAGAGTGAGTGATAGAGAATGAGTGATGAGGGAGACAAAGAGGACATTATATGGTTGAGACTTAGGGGGCGAGGGAGTGATGAATAGAGACAACAACAATATTATATGATTGTGATGCACACAGAGGAGAGTCAGTGATAGAGAATGAGTGATGGAGAGAGACAGGATATTGTGTGAGGGAGACACAAACAGAAGAGAGTGAGTGATAGAGAGGAAGTGATGGAGAGAGACTCGAAGGGCATAATCTGTCACCTGAACCCACTGACCACAACCTTTGAAGAAGCACCGACAGCTTCGGAAGCAGACCTGCGTACAGTGGAGTAGGCAGACCTTTGCCTACCCCCCACCTCCAAGACAGGTACCCTGTGGAAGTCCTGCATGAAGAGGTCAACCGGATGGGCCCCTTCCACATATCCTGCAGGGGGGCCCCCTCAAGTTTCGTTATGTTTTCAGAACCACCCACAGTCTAAAGCTCTAAATCAGTACCCCCCCCCCGCCCCAGGCCCAGTCCCCCTTACATCTACAAGATGATGAGGCAGCTCTTCTGAGGTGAGGCGCAGCACAGATCACCAAGAGGAAGCAGAAGGGTCTTTTCATTTCCTCTAACAACGCAGATAGCCGTGACCGGATGTATGTCGTTACAACGCACACTTTTACAATGCATGCACTTACAACGCATTTTTTACAACGCAACATCCATTACAACGCATTCCATTACATAGCATGACACTACAACGCATTTTTAAAAACTACCTTTACAACGCATTCCATTACATCGCATACTACCTTTACAACGCATACCATTACAACGCATAATATTAAATTGCATTTAAGGTAAGTATTAGATAGTAGAGGGGTAAAAATTACTTTTCCAACTCCAGGGGGTGCAACAGTAAGGTAAGTGTTGGGTAGTATAGGGGTAAACATTACTATTCTAACTCCAGGGGGTGCAACAGTAGGGAAAGTGTTGGATAGTATAGGGGTAAAAATTACTATTCTAACTCCAGGGGGTGCAACAGTAGGGTAAGTGTTGGATAGTATAGGGGTAAAAATTACTATTCTAACTCCAGGGGGTGCAACAGTAGGGTAAGTGTTGAATAGTATAGGGGTAAAAATTGCTATTCTAACTCCAGGGGGTGCAACAGTAGGGTAAGTGTTGGATAGTATAGGGGTAAAATGTACTATTCTAACTCCAGGGGGTGCAACAGTAGGGTAAGTGTTGGATAGTACAGGGGTAAAAATTACTATTCTAACTCCAGGGGGTGCAACAGTAGGGTAAGTGTTGGATAGTATAGGGGTATAAATTACTATTCTAACTCCAGGGGGTGCAACAGTAGGGTAAGTGTTGGATAGTGTAGTGTAATATTATGCGTTGTAATGGTATGCGTTGTAAAGGTAGTATGCGATGTAATGGAATGCGTTGTAAAGGTAGTTTTTAAAAATGCGTTGTAGTGTCATGCTATGTAATGGATGTTGCGTTGTAAAAAATGCGTTGTAAGTGCAGTGCGTTGTAAAAGTTGCGTTGTAAATGTTGTTCCCCGCCGTGACCATGCGAGAGACTTTACCACCATTACCAGCTTATGCCCTTACCACCAGTGCAAAGTATATGCCCTTACCATTCATACCGTTACAACATTAATTTGTTGTAAAGGCATGCGTGGAAAAGGCATAGGCATTGTAAAAAATGTGTGGTAATGGCTATGCGTGGTAACAGTGCATGCGTTGTAACGCATGCGTGGTAAAGGAACTGAGTGCTTACAGCCGCGTTGTAATGGCTGTTTTCCATGTGGTCTGTGCCTTGAAAATCATAACTGCCGAAGTGCAGTTTTCTTCCCTGGCCCTGAGATCTCTGCATTTGTCAGCTGCAGCTCACTCAGTCATCTTTCCAGCTGATGGAAAAATAAATGTTAAAACCTTTAACATGCAGCTTATGTGAAAAGCTACTGAACAAGATACATCATTGCAGATGCTCATGCCACGCTGGAGAATATATCCAACATATGCTACTGTATTTAGTTTCTAGGCCCCCACGAAGAGCCCACCTAATGAGCTATTACCTTCTTCAATCTATTTATAGCTACTCCTTATATTTTAGATTTTAAAGATGTGTTGAAGTTTTCCATCTAATGATGTGATACACTTTTATTTCTTTCCCAAGGCACTCCTAGTTCGCCAGACTAGATTTTTTTATTTTTGCAAATTTATTTTCCCATCCCCAATACAACTAAGGCATTTCCTCTGACCAAGTTATTCTAATTTAATGTTCTGAAAAATTCATGTTTTACTTGCAACAACTTTGCTTTGAAATATACCAATAAAACCAAGTAAACTGGAAAACGTTCAGACATTAGTAGCTAGAAGCTAACCATAATATTGTCAATTATGGAGAACATGGTTAAGAATACATTTCTATATTTTCTTTGTTTGATTCTAGTTCAATTCATGTTGTGTTTTTTGGTTTGGAGGCAGGAGCAATAGCAGAAACTGAACCAGTCAGCAATATGTTAATGACTATTTCCGTTACTGTGACAGAAGCATGATTGTACACGAACTTCGTTTCCCTCGCAGCATAACATTGGTCATTCTCTGCCCAGGCCAGTGAATACACAAACTTCTTTTTTGTTATTTTTAAATACACGAGGACTGGATATTTAATGCCTCGCTTCAAGGTCAAAATAAAGAGCTCAGTAAACTGTATGACGCTATACAAATACCTATATTTTTGTAAAGTTTAGTACAGGTTGATGGACCGCAAATAGGGTGAGTTTCCTGGCTTTAAAATACATTTAGGTGCAGATTTACAAGCCCCTTGCGCCACTTTTGCGACACTTTTCCCATGTTAAAAGTGACGCACAAGTGGCGCAATGGGCTTGTAAATCTACTCCTTACTACTTACTTGGACGATGGAGCATACATATATTATAATCTAATGTCCCACTTCGTCCCAATACTTAATTTGGTGTGACCTGGCTTGTTACACCCATAGTCAAGTTACACTTTTTACAACATAGTCACAAAAATAATAGAGGCTGCGTCCGTCTCAGCGTACACTGAGTTGTGGTGGCTAAATGAAAAACATTTTAGAGACTCTCTGTGCATATTCATTCAAGAATTGTGTTTTTGTACTGTTGTTACCTACGCCACGAGTTGAACGGTTAGCTATATTTGTACAAATATTCTTAAATAACAGCAGGCATATCATGTGTGTGTGCCCACACTTCTTACTTCTCACTAGTGGAGGAGTTACGGCATGACCTCCTGCCGGGTGAGAGTTGTAGGGGAAGAGAAATCCTTTTAGGAGAGTCATTTTCTCTATGAATTTCCCTGCTCTTTTTGAAACGCAGGAGCAGCAACTTCGTTGTGGTGTCACCAGGGCTTTAAGTGGAAGCTTATTCGATATATTATATACAGGCCATAGTTACTGCTTATTTATCGTATGCAACTAGCAACCATTGACAAAGCCAATAGTCCTGACTTGTTGCAGGTATGATGTTACTTGTTGTATCATATCTGGATGCACTGACGGAAACAGCAAGTTGGGCAGAACACTATGCTAGGCACAGATTTTTAGCCTATGTTGTTTTAAGTCACGCCTTTAATTACATCAGCCACGCCCCTTTGAGAGACCCCCATTTTTTTCATCCCACTTAAAGCCCTGCTTGCTGGACAGTATATTTTGTTAATCTATGGTCAGTGTGGTTTATAATGATGTTTATTTTTTTTTACTACATAGACACAAGATAAAGCCTCGTAACTCTTCTTCGCTGGTCCCTCCTCCGATTTGGTCCTTATGCCAGGCGCTATACTCCCACACCTATTTTATTTTTATTTTTATAGGACAGGTGCAAGTCACAGCTGGGCCAGGTCAGAATCTGCTGCATTTGGTGCTGCATAAGAGGTGTGAGGTATGTGGGGCACAAACTGGGGCTGTGCCCTGCGGGACGGACAGTCTTAGGTGGGTGGGCTCCAAGCCCCCCTTCTGCTTTATCCTCCTTCTGACTCACTGGTACTGCATTGGAGCTTGCAACTGGAGAAGGCTATGCTGGACAGCAGGGATTTTCAGGACCGAACTGTCCGATTCTTAATCCACCATTGCAAGTTATGTTCTTGCCCTCATGCTACAGGATAACACATGCAATGAGGCTGTGCTGTATAGGCACCACTGTGGATAGTCGGTGGACTAGTCCTTCTGGATAATGGCTTGCATTGCCTCCAGTGCTGTATCTACTCTCCAGTACAGGTTGGAGCAGATGGATGGAAGTACATTTGAGGTGTGTTTGAAATGTCTGAAATGTTTACCTATGCCTAAATTGTGAGTGACTACACTGAATGAAAAATGACCCAGTCCCTGATTGGGTCTGTTGTACTGTTTTATTCTGGTGGTTCATCAATAGTGTGATCATTATGCTTTTGGTTTCAACAGTTTTGTTAAAAGTAACCTCAAGATGTTCTCCCTTTCAGATGCCAATGCTGGAAGGTCAGGGATGAGGGGGCTGTATTTATGGAGCATGAAGGGGCAAGTGTTCTGGCAGAGATCCAATGTCAAGATCCTTGCATAGTTCTCAGAGTAGTGTCCAATCGCCTTCCCCTCATTCCTCAGTATCTTCACAGTGTAAAGTTTCCACTTTTTGTTCTGTGTCTTCTTGGAATTCCCTTAAATATATTATTGATCGTGGAGATCTGCCTTCTTTTGAAAGTAGCATGTAGATAAGAGAAATCCACCCACGGGTAGATTTATTTGCAGTGTTGATCTAATTTGGACACATTTTGAGCCCTCAGTTTGCTGAGAAAGAGCTAGGTACCATGTGATCCGCGTTCAGTTTCAGGACATCAAATTCCTATGAATGCTACTATTAAACATCTATTAAAGAGCACCTTCTCCAGGAATGGTGGGGCCAGTTTATAGAAATGCTAATTAGGGCTTTCTCATTTGTATCTGGATCTCACAAACTATAAACTGTCCGGCAGCACAACCCAGATAGCAAACAATGTCTCGATTGCAGACCAAGGGGATTTTATGGATGTGTCATGTATATTTAGAACGCTCTTTGGTCATAAAAGCAGGCAATTATGAAGTGTAAATGTTCCGGTTTTAGGTCGAGGATTTTTATCACTGTCCTCTTGTCTATCGGAAGGAAGAATATAACAGGCACATTTTCTAGACATTTCTAGTAAATAACTGAACGGAGTGTTGCAACTCCATAGAAGGGTTTTCTTCTGATCCCTTAGGTTTTGTGCTTTTCAGGGAGAACCCGTATGACATTCGCTACAGGTCTTTTCAGAGACAGAAATGTTAAAAACTGTTTAAATCTGTATCCATACTAAAGAAAAGAGCAGAATGCATTGCCACACACACCAGGCAATCAGCCATGCTTCTCCACCTACCACACAGGTGGTGTGAGGGCCTGCAAAGCTGCATCTGTGTGTTTGTGGTTGTTGGACTTCTCTGCAGGTTCACTCCCAACTTTTTTCCTTCACCTCTCCTATATTTCTGAATTTATTTTCGTTGGCTTCAGATCTCTGTGCACTTTAAAACTGCTACCAGTGCGAAAGTGCTTGCGCCCAGTTCCTGAAATGTCGTAAAATTGGCTTACACTGGATTGGCACATTTAATTAAATGATATTTCCCTAGTTAAGTGGTGTACCCTATACAAAAGGCCTGTAAATAAATGCTGCTAGTAAGTCTGCAGCACTTATTGTGCCACCCACTTGAGTAGGTCCTCAGAAAATATCCCAGCCTGCCAAGCACTTTTAAGATTTATATGTCCTTATAATTAAAAACTCCTAAATTATTTTACTGTGAGACTAACCTCTCTGATAGGATAAAATTGGCTTTCCTTCTTACATTTAATAAGTGCTAACCTTTGATTGGGGGCAAGTAGGAAATGTATATTTGGTGTCAAAGAAATTGTAATTTATAATTCTCATTAATGGTAAAGTCAGATTTTAAACTGTAGTTTGAAAATGCTACTTTTAGAAAGTTGACATTCTTCTGTCCTAACTAATTGGTGCCTACAGGCTGTTCGCAGGTCATATTTCAGGGTGCAGTTGGCAGTTGGACTTTGTATACTCCTCCTAAGCAGACACACAATAGAGGGATTATGTGTGCCTGGATGGGCCATCACTGGCAGGATTGGGGACGAGCTGTAGCAACTGCAGGTACAAGTCAATAGGTTGTACCCCACGATCAAAGGACTTCACACCAACCCATTATACCTGCAACCAGGTTGGAGCCGGGACAGGGGAGGCTGAAAATGTCATACATTTTTAAAAGGAATCTCTGAATACTTCTCCTACTTCAAAGAAAGTACTAGGTATAACAATAGGACCCTCAGATTCACCCTTAAGTGCACCTGTGGAAGATGTAGAAGAAGAACTGCTGTGCTGCTCTGCTGCAAGAGGGATTGCTACTCTGCTGCCCTGTCGACTGAGTGAGAAGGACTGAACCTGCATCTTTAACCCCTGCTAGTAGAGTTGCTCCAAGGGCCAGTTTCTTGGCCTCCTGATCAGAGCCTTAGCGACGGAAAAGGCTCCAACTACCTTGAACCCTGCACCTGGACTCTGTCTGCTGTGTGTCTTGCCCCCCCCCCAAGCGGTGCCAAGCCAAAACTGGACACCTGGAAGGGGGCCTGAATGTGCTCTGGCAACCCAGCTGTGATCCTAGCAGAACCGACTCAGTGCAACGCATCGCCTCACAGCTTGCCATCTGAGCCACCGCTGCACGATGCTGATCCTCCCATTGAAGCTCCTGAAAACCACTGCTGCCTGACTCATCCTCAACACATGACCTCACATCACAAACCGCAGCTCCTTCAAACTGCCACTGTGCGATGTATACTCGATGCAGGACTCCACTTCACAACTATCAGCTCCTCATAGCTTCCGCTGCACAATGCATTCATTGCGGGACCTCGCAATGCTCTGCAACCAGGATTTAAAGTACTTTTTCAGCGAGCCTAACTTGTTTTCTATATCCAGCCCATGCTCCAACATGGTAAACCTGAACTTGTGACTTTTTCCGGGTCCAGCGCTACCAGATAACCACAGATGGCGCTTAGTGCTTTTAGGCACTAATTTTAACTGAATCTTTGAAATTGCATATCTCCAGTTCTACTGACTGGATTTTTTCTGTTCTGGTCTTAAATAATGTATTAAAATGTACCATATGTTTCTAAATTGGTGTGGAATTATTAGTGTGTTTTGTTTTCACTTTATTACTATTTCTGTGCTGTATACATACTTTACACATTGCCTTTAAGTTAAGCCATATCGCTTTTGAGCCAAGTTACCACAGGGTTAAGCACAAGTTAATTTAGTAACTTTAGTGGTTTTCCTTGAAAGGGATTGTGGCTGTTGCTTAAGCAGAGTTCCCATCCCACTCAACCATCAACCCAATTTCTCACAGTGGTGAATGGAGGTAGGGCTGATATGGCAGGAAGACATTTTGTTTTTTTCCAGATATCCGCTCCTTCCTTTCCAAGCCATGTGTTTGTTTGACACATTGTCAAGCCAGTGTATGTTAGGCAGTAATTTTCTTTTTGTTCCCTATGCCTCCTATTTCCCTGGTAACCTATGTATTCATCCATCATTTTGTGAAGTGTGTGTGTGTCTCTGTATATAGGTGTATGTGTGCCCATGCATGCATATACCAGTCTGCTGTGCTCCTGCTGCCAATGCCAGCAGTGAAAATGCACAGAAGAGTTAGTCCAAAGCCATCATCTGATCGCCCCTCAAAGCTGGTGGGACACCATTCAAAATCCAGTCATTGAATAGCCACTTCTTCACAAATGATAATTCCCACATACAGTAGTGACACATGCCGTGTGAGTTGCTTGCACATACATATTAAACATTATGCTCTCCTACTCCCACCAATCATTACTCCCAACTTCCTCTCAAATGTCACTGCAGTTTTCTCTGAAGACATGGTTGATGACAGCCTACCCCATCCAAACTGCTGGGTAAATGGAATATGAAATAAAACCTGCAATGACCTCAAGCACTGTTGAGTGAGGCAGAGTAGTGCTCGTCTCTGCAGCAAAAGTTGGTAGGAACCGAGTCCAGCAACTTTATGCTATGGACCTCTATTCTTCTTCTCCACAATATGGTTGTCAAGAGTTCACCAATAATTGTAAATGACTAATGCCAGCCTCTGTCAGCGCCTTTGCCACGTGGACCCAGCAATTGAAAACATCCAAGCAGAGAAGAAATGCACTGTGCATTGCTAATTCAAGCGCATGACCCAGAGGACAACTGCGGAGTGTAGGAATCGATCTAGAGTTTTCTTGCTACTGCCATCAGATGCAACTAAATTTAATAGCTATCTCACTAGATGCTATCAGAGACAATGCATGTTGCCTATCTATACAATATCAGGGTCAGAGTTGAATGGAGCATTTTCTCCTGCTATCAATATTCAGAGGACATGACCTCAATGAGTAGACATACCACACTTTCATCTATCCCTGTGGGTGATCCCAGTGATATGGCTGAGACATAGCATAGAACATTTCCTCCTTTTTTGGCTCCCAGCCGACTCGTGTTGAGAATGTGTGATGATTTTTGATCATGTAAATGTACTGGGTTCTTCATCTGTTACATCACAGTCGACCATTTTCTAGCACCATAAATTGCTCTCCTCTAGCTTGCCTGTTCACTTTCACTCTCCTCATACATGTCCCTCTTTCATTGACGTCATTTGTGTCCAATAATTCCATAATGCTCTAGTCCTTACAGTGTGCCATTCCTGAAATAATAGCTCCCCCTACAGAAATGTCTGTGGTGTGTTCTGTAAATTACTAGGCCTTCTAGATCATATTTAATGATAGTGGAGCATCAATTCAGCAATGCAAATGGATATACACGTAATCCGGGTTAACATTGTTACCCAGTAGACAGGCCATGTTGAGAATAAACCATAAATCATATGTTGGTATGTATAACATGAGCACCTTTGGAGTTTCCATGGCTGAAGCCATTCTGTGTGGTATACGTTGGAAGTAGGATGGTGGGTGAATTAGCGATGAAATAAATAGATGGCTCTTCTTCACCTCCATGGCTTTCAGGGGTGGCAGGGCACATCTCTGCAATTGTATCATAAGATACACTCTCACACAAAAAAGGAATGCCTTACAGCTACTCAGCTCAACCCCACCTATTCACACTTTATGAGTTCCTACTAGTCCCAGACAATCCTCCAATGTGTCCAAGTTTGCACAAAAAATATTTAGATTCTTTATAATCCATCATGACAAAGCACCTTTGGTCTAGTTGTAAACTATCTCTAGCCAGTCAAACTCCCAGGCAACAATGAAGCTCGGCTCCAAGAGCAACAAAAAACCAAGCCCACCTCTCGCTATGATCACTGGTTCTCCCCTCCTTCTCCCTGTGAGTCAGAAAATAATGGGGGCTAACCATTGGTCCCCATGGGCCACAAAACACAATCTATCATGATTTGTGGTGCCCCTGCTCTTGTGCATGCAAATTTAAGCATCCATAGCAGCTTTTCAGTTGATTGTTCACCCCAAGGGATCATTTTACACTGTCCTTTTGGCAACTGCCAGGGATGGGGATTTCGTTTTCTCATTTTTCTTTTCTACAGTAGCAGGCTTGTCTGACCCTCAATCAGGGTAACCATACTCCCCACCTGCGTCCTGCAGGATAGCCAAGTTAGTGAGGTCTATGCAGCAGCCTTCTCCGAGCCACAAGACCCTGTAGCCCTCTCTGTCACCTTGCACCCTTCTCTTGTTGTCGGCTGGGGAAACCACTGAGGCTCTCTTCACCCACCACTGCTCCTCCTAATTGCAAAGAGCAGAGAAGAGCATGGTCATGTGCCTGATGAACGGAGGGGCCCTCCTTCTCACAGGGCCACTCAGCTGAGTCCACGGCGCTCCCTGGCAGGACAATATGCCTTGTCACAGTTCCCCACCTACAAGGGCTGTCAAATTTAAAAGTCATTTAGTTGATCATCCCAGCTGGAATTTCTTGAAGGAGACAGGCGATCCGATGGAAAGGCACCTGTTTAAGAACACAATATGGCATATAAGAGCAGGTAGCTTCTTTTTAGATAACTCGTCTCTTTGGGCAAATTTCTTTGCTTATTTCTGCTCTAGGCGGCATAATACATTCACCTGAATCAAATCACAGGTGCCTGCAAACCCAGGTATAAGTTGACCTCCAATACTTGGCCTCTTGTGCTGATGGGCTCTAATTTTCTATACAGCATCCTCCTGAAGGTCACACTTGCAGCACCCTCTCTGGGCAGTGAGTTCATCCTCCTTCCTCAGGGCAGATTCTACTCCTACTGCAGGGTTGGAAAATAAGTCAATTGCACAACTCTTTAGTATACCGTCGGGTCTGGTGGCTTAGTGGATGAACACATCTACTGTAAGGGGCTGTGTTTGAACTCAGGGTCACAGGTTAAAATCCCAGCAGTTCCACTCAGCCTTACCTCCTTCTGAGGTCAATAAAATGAGTACCATTGAGTTGGGTAAGAATAAACATCTGTTGTTCAGCATCAAGATACCTTTGGGTGAACGTGCACTTTCCAAACACATATGTTTTGATACAGGCGGCTGAAAGACAAGGTGGGCTGTCTTCAGAGGTTCACTGAAAAAGCAATGCCTCATTTTCCAGAAGGTAGTTTGTTCTTACTCCTGGCAGTCTTCACCTTTTTTACAGGTTGTCCCCTCTGGTAGGAAAGTCAACAATCAGATATCCAGTAATTGACTTCCACAATGCTGGATGGGTCTTAACACTGGTCAGAAAGAATGCTGGCATCCTGACTAGGGATTCTACTCATGATCTACCCTAATCAAGTAGTCAACAATGTGGATTCCTGGCAGTTCCTGCCATTATTTTATTATCCCGGACTGGTTGGAATGAACTCTTTTTTACTCAACATTCAGCAGCAAGAAGGGGAGAGTTCTGTATTTCCAGACAGGGAAAACGAAAACAAGGGTACAAAAAGGTTGATGGCTTGCAACTCAGCTAATACAGGAACCTCTCTGCAGTAACACTTCACTGCCAGCATCTTTCTCCCTCCTTTCTTTTAGAAAAGCATAGTCCCCCTTAAAGGGCCTTGGGAATGTTGTTCTATTTACACCCCTTTCTGGCAGGGTCTTTCCATTTGGTCTATCATTCGCTCACAGGCAGTCCAAAATGTATTCCTGTCCATACACTATACAGTACTACAGATAGACTTGAAACCTAAAACAACCCACACATACAACTTGTTAAATGCACAAATTGCCTCCAATACATGTTCCTTGCAGACTATCCAGAGACCCTTCACGTGCAGTCCATAGACAGCAGAACTTATATAGTAAAGGTTGCCTCTCATAAACTAATTGAAACAGTGTTAATATGTGAATGCTCATAAACTGTACACTGCTCAAAATACAAGGGTCAGAAAGCAAAAAACTGTGGGGCAGATTTACAAGAAACTGACACATCTTTAGAGATCCGTCAGTTTCCCTGAACCAGCCTGCGATACCCTTGCGCCACCATGGGTGCGCTGTATTTACAATACGGCGCGCCATGGCACAAGGATTGACAGATGTGTCATACATTCTGATGCATCCGTTGGCCCAAAAGTCTTGCATTGCTGGGGTTGTGTCAGAAGCACAATGCAACTCCAGCAATGCATGGGGAGGCCTATACTCGTTGTACTGCGTCACTCCTTACTCCTGCTCCAAGCAGGCGTAAGGTTGTGACGCAGTGGCGTCCTAGAAGTGGCACAGTCAAATCTTGTAGATTTCACTGTGTTACTTTTCCCAGGCTTTCCTATGTGGGAATGCCCACCCTGCATACATTATACCTGACGCAGGTATAATGTGACGCAGGGATTTACAACGTGACTCATCTCCCTCGATGCGTCGCGTTGTAAATAGGCCACATTGTTTACGCCGCTGCAGAGTAACAAAAGTGACGCAATGGCGGCGTAATGTGTCTCAATGGGCTTGTAAATCTGCCCCTGAACATTTTCATGTGGATTGGAACCCATTTTCTTAACTCTGTTACTTTTCTGTTTTCAAGATTGGAAATTATATTTTACTTTGTTTTTTAATTTTCTTTTAGAAACGATTATGTCTTTTTTGATCTAAAATAATAACCAAGCAGTGCATTCCCTTTTGATTAAAAAACACTGGAACAAGAAATATTGATGGATAACAAAACAGTGCTCATAAAGACCAGAATTTTATTTCCTAGTTTCACATGAAATGACGTCTAATAATACAGAGTTATTTATGCCAATGCGCTTAGTCGAGTTGTCTCTTAGCTAGTTGCCTCCGATTGCATTTCCATCAACTTTATTTGTGTGTATCAAGAAAAAGTCCTTGAATAGTTGTAAAGAAATTTTGCTGTCAAGGATTGATTGTAAAGGGAGAATGAGACAATCCCTATTATTTTTAATTATTGTATCACCAGGCCTCTAATGAATCCATCAAGATGCTTTCTTTCAAAGTATGTGAGCTGTAAATAATGGATGGCAGGTGGGTTTAGAAGCAGGAAAGACAATCCTCTTCAGGATTAGAGTGCCTTATTAATGTGCAGCACATTACTTTGCAACTTTATACTAACTTAAAATCACTAATTAACTCACACATGTCTGTGTAAGTACTTTCTAATTCATATCCATAGATATTTATTTTGACAACAAATTAAGTATGCTTCACTGGAGCAGCAAAGCACAGAGAAGAATCCTTCACGAGTCGAGGCTACTAAATAATCGTGCAACTTATTCCAAATTAGATGCTCTCGCTATTATTACATTTCAGCGTAATATTGTTTCGTTATTTTATAAACCGGATCAGATTGAGGTGAATTTTGTTATCATGCACCTTATCAAAGGGTGGTGTCACAATATGACAACTGCACTCAAATCAAATCAAATCAAAGGAAGCTTTATTCGATTAAAACTAATAATCATAAAAGCACAATATCAATTCATTACAATCAGACGAAATAAAACATATGGATCTACAAAGTTAAGGGGGACTAAGCTCCAGAACAGGCTAAGTAAAATGTAACAGTATAATTTCTTACATAATAATAGTCTTCCTACATCTAAAAACAGCCTTTAAAAACGAAGAGACAGCTAGGGTTATAAACTTTTCCCCCAGAGAGTGGAAAATTAAAAAGGCAGGAGGACACTGTTTCATCCCCAATATTCTCAATACTGGAACTATCCACCGTTTCCTTTGATAATTGTAAAATTTACAAAAAAACAAGATATTCATAGTGAGTGGATTGAACGGACATATCATCGCAGGGACAATTGCACAGTTGCCTGGACCAATCATTGATTGTAGGAAAGCTAAATAATCTATGTACAACAGACATCCTGAACCGTTTCAATAGAAATCTGTCAAAATCAGGAGTTACATATGTTAGGTAGGGCTGTATCTTAAAAGTGGTAAGGATTTTTTTTTAATGCACCCGAACCGAGGTTTTATTAATTTCTCTATTTAATCTAATATTTTCAAGATAATGCAGGCAGCTTAATTTTAATATTTTCCTATTTACTTTGAATAAAGTACTAGGCTTATCGAAATATTCTGGATGGCCCAGTTTTCGTGAGAAGTCTTTATGTGCATGAGCCATCGTATCTGGGAAGCCCCGTCTAGCGCGCAGCAATCACCAATCACTTGACGATTTAGGCTAGTCTGTTCTGTGGTCCATATATGATGCCAAAGGAGAAAAGGTTGAATACCAATAATGTCCTCTATATAAGATAGTCCCAGCTCAGAATGACAATTAAAAATAGAGGTGCTTACTGGAAGGGCAAGCACATTTCTAAGAAAACTATTTTCGCACTTTTGTAGTGAGGTCACATCTACGTATCCCCAGATGCCAGCCCCATAAGTTGCAATTGAAATGCACTTGGCTTTATAGATGTGGAGTAGTTCAGTGGGTGGATGTCTGCCTAATTTTTTACTAAAATTGCTCAAAGCTGTTAGGGCCTTCTGGAACAATAATCTTCGAGAGTTTACGGCCTTTGACCATAAGCCGGTGCGGTCAAAGAGAACCTCCAGATACGAAAAGGTGCAACTGTACTCAAGATATGGCTGTTTGCCTAATTGAGCTCGATCCAGTAAATGGCCTGCCATATGCACGATACAGCCCCCCCATCCCACCAAAATAAAACAACAGGTTTAATGACAGCGTGGTTCAGATGGGAAACAACCGTTACAAAGCAAGCGTTACAACGCATGCCATTACCTCGCATGTCGTTACAACGTGAATGGCTTGTTGCAGGGGGTAGAAGGTGTTGGATTGAACTCCAACACCTTTCCTACTGTTGCACACACTGGAGTTGGAATAGTAAATTATACTTTCTGCTGAGGGACTTTATGTTTTTTTATTTTTCTGGCAACTGCCTCTATTTAAATTTCTTGATAGAAAACGACCAGCAGAGGTCAGTAAAATACCAGAATCACTTTAGCATTTTATAGATTCCAGTCCATAGAAATTGTCTTCCATGAGAACCAATAATATTTTTTTCAAATCTTGTATTTTCAATGATATGACGGCAGAGGGCCCTGCTTTTATATTAAAACAGAGCTTTGTACTATACCATTTCCTTCTGAAAGGCAATATTTCTCTCCATGTGTTCCCATACCTGGTGTGTCACACAGTTTGGTGCTTACTTTCCCTCCATGTTAAAGAACAGTAGATGTTTCAGCACCCAGGCTTATGTGCTGCATAGCTAAATACATATAAGGTCCCAAAGGCAAGACCGATTTCATTGCAAATGCTTGTTGTTTTTCTTACCCAGCATTTCGTCACCTTCTACTGATGACTTGTGCTCAGTTTGCCTTCTCTACGCCTTCCTTGCAACTTTTTTATTACCATCTGTACAGCCTGTGGAACTTTTGCCACTATTTGCACGTTAGCAGATCCTTTTCCACTCCCTGCCAACCACGGCACTTCCTGCAACATCGTATATCTCCTGTGTCACGCTTTCCTGTGATGTCCTGTGTGCTCATGCTTTTCTCTGTCCCATTCTTTCACGTGCTAATCTTGCCTTCCTTGCTAGGCTTGTTCCTCTTGCCTTTCCATTGCTATGATGCCTTACTTTCACAGCCATCTCACTCGGCTGTAATTCAAAACTCCTTGCACTGCCATTTCTCTTCAACCTATTTCAGCACCTCTAGGAGCTTCACTTGAACTTGACCCAGGGATATTAGCAGTTTACCAGTAAGGCCACTTTTTTTGAGGCGGTGGGGATGATGGGATAGTGCACCAGTGGCTCTGAAACAGATGGGACAGTAACTCTTTGGAATGAGTTTTCACTGAGTGTGGTCATGTTAGGTGAGTGTCAGGTGGGGACACACTTGGATATCATTCCAAGCTGAAGGTAGTGACACTGACAATGTAATTTGTCACTGCGGTGACCCTTCAGTTCCACTCATGACCGTAAGCTACAAGCTTTCCTGCCCTCTCTCAGTTTTTCACAAATCACCTGAAGCAAGTAGTAAAGGGGGCTGTGGTTTCACAAAACCACCTCACACTTCATCCCTGAGTACTGCCAGTTCCATTCTCCTCTACTTCTCCTCCTCCTCGGGTCACCCTACCACATCCACATCCTGCTGGGTCTTGCCACCATCTCCCACTTTTCTCTCTTACCTTTGCCACTCCCACTTCCACTCCCTCCCCCTCTAGCTCTCCCCATTTCCTTACAGTTTACGTATTTCTTCAGTTTTCTTTGCCCCCACCTTCCCCACTCTGCATCATTTGTAGTTCTCACCCCTCCACTGTCACTTCCCTTTTCCCTCTCACCTCTTGCATTTATTCCCTCACCTCTGCATGCTCCATCCTCCTTCATTCCCTATACAATCGACATAATTTCACTCAATGCCACACACTTCCACACCACACAATTCAGCTTTTTACATTTACATTCCATATCACATAATTTGACAACAAGCCACATAATTCAACTCAACAACACAACTAACTACACAGAGCACCATGTACATTCAATCCTTACCACAGAATTCCACATCATGCCACAAATTCAATAGCACACTACATAATTAAACTCCACTACATACCACTCCACAAAACAAAATACTATTCCACATAATTACTCTCCATGATACACAATCCCACTCCAGTACACTCAGTACCACGTAATTGCAGTCCACATAATTCCACAGCACACCAAGCCACATAATTCCACTACACAAATGCACTCCACACCACACAATTCCACAACACACAATTAGAAAAATAACAATACCGATTCAACCCACATAATTCCACTCCACATCACATACATCCACTCCACTTCAAACCAAAACACATGGGTAAAAGACATTGTCATTTACAACGTCAATAGCTCTAACTGTCAGAAATGCGAGACCTACTGCATTGCAAATGCTTATTTTGCACTAGCAGTCACTACAACACCAGGCACTGTCACAAAACCTGACGTCAAGGAAGCGAATCCTAGGACTGTCTTCTCTGTGGGATTCAGGCCCACCTACACCCACTGCCCCATTACTACCACCATCCCTTATTTATTTAGCCAAAGCCTAAAGAATGCTCACATGCCCAAATGCCGTTCCTTGTAGGCAGCGACATAGTAAACCTTTTCACGCTACATCCGTAACTGCTGTATTTTTATAACCACAAATATGCTGTCCCAATGCACTCTGTAGAAAAGACAACCAGTGTGTCTTTGGCCACAATAGGGTCCCTGCCTGTGAATAAATCAAGTTAAAGGTAAAGAGAAATAATAGGTACACAGGTCAGACTAAAAAAAGACAACTCTATGGTAGGGGAAATGGAGAAAGCTTGAGGGTTAGAAGTTATTGGGGGGAAAACATGGAGTGATTTGAGTTTCTACATGTTTTCCTTTCTTTGCAGCTGAAAAAATTTGAAGATGAAACATCAGGCAGCTGTAGAGGCCCTGGGAAATTTATAATTTCGATCGTACTGGAAAAGGGGTTGCTGGTCCCACAGAAATTATTCGGCCACTCGTAATGAGGGCAACAGTCTGCTAGACAGTGATTGGTGAAAGAATCTCCATGAAGCAAATTATACTGGCATGCATTTATGTGGTGCTATAAAGTAGGATATATTTCACTTAATACATAATATCATGTCCTCACAGTAAATAAAGAAAGAATACTGGAGCAGCCAATGGCCAGTCTATAGTGACTGGTATTGCTTCAGGTGAGAAAATGAAGATGAATCAGTACTTTTAATGCTCATGTTGCCAAAATGTTTTTGGAATCACTTGGGTCTTTTAGGTCAAGTTAAAAAAGTGTTTTTTGCACAACTACCCACTGAAATACTGTGGAAGTCAAATTAATGCTCTAATGAAAAAACTGGCTTTCAGTTAATTTGGATCTACGAACAGAAAGTGAGATTGAGAATAGTTAGGGAATTATTTTATTCGACAGGAATCAGAGTGCTGTGGCAGTAATTGCCTTGGTCTGATCCAAAATGAGGGCACTGTAATTTCTGTTTGTTCAACTACTGCCCTGAGCATTTTTCTTGTGTGAAATAAGAAGCCATGAAGTTGTTTTTCTATAAATGTCATGGTAAGGAGACCCATGTACTTGCTGTGCCTGTTCTAGGCTGTGGGTAATGTTGGGTTATTACCTTGAGCTCATACCTGAATGGTAACTATTTGGATGGAATGCCACATCAGTGATTTGGGCTTGTACATTCTTGTGAGGCCATGTACGACCAGAGTTACTTAAGATGGAGGCGGGTAGGCAGGAAGAGCTCAGGAAAGGGTGGAGGAGAGGCCCCATGTGGCCAGCATCAAGGAGTACTTCTCCTGTGGACTTTTCCCCATTTTATGTGGGCTCCCCTGTGGAGCAAGTTCTCTCACCTCCAAGCTCCCTTCTTGCACCAAGCGTTCCAGTCAATCGCACTCCTCAATATGCTGACATCACATTGGCTCTCACCATGAGGGATTGAAGCCTACTCAAGCGCAATCAATATCTCATTGCTTCAGATCTTTTAGTTAGTTTCTCCATCTAGGAGTGGTGCAGGTGTGCCAGCACTCCCCCGTTTGATTTTTGGGCCACAATGGCACTTCAGCACTCAGGATGCAGACGGATAATGCCTGAGGGGCAAAGTGCTCTCAGGTCTTATGTCCTCTTTGCTGGCCATGACAACCCACCCATGACACATAGTCTATGATGATAAGAACCGTTGTTCTCTTTTCGTTAATGTTCATTGCTCATTGATCTTGTCATGTTCTTTTCTAACTTGATCCAGAAATTGGCATGGTCTTTCCTAACGTAAACCTAGAAATGTGTAGTGTCTATGTTTAGTCCTTTTTCTTCTGTGATCACCAAGGATGGGTCTTGACTGGTATATGTTACTAGATCTCCATAACCATTTCAAGACAAGTCTTAAGTCTTTCCAGTTCTTGGAACCAAGTTGGTATTGCATCACACAGTTGTAGTCATTAAAGAATTGCAACCACCTCGGTGGTTGAGATGGCAATTATGGAAAATTGGGTTGTCGGTTGAGGGGGGTGCGAGCCCTTTCCAAGCAACAGCCACAATCCCCATCAGGGTGAGCCACTAAAGTCACTAAATTAGTCTGTGCTTAACCCTCTGGTAGTTTGACACAAAACCAGTCAGACTTAAATTAGAGGGAAAGTGTAAGGTATTTATGCAGCACACAAACAGCAATAAAGTCAAAATGCATCACAGGAAAAATCCCACACCAATTCAGAAAAATAGAGTACATTTGAATACATTATTTGACATCAAAACAACAAAACTCCAATTAGTAGAATGAGATATTCAATTTGAAAGGTTTAGGTAAAAAAAATACTTGTCTGCCTAATTGCACTGCTTGTTTAGGCCAGTAGCACATTCCAGTCTGAAAAATCAGCACGCACAGTACCACACAGTCTGCATGGGCATGACCACTTTGTTATACCTGCTTTCTGTTCTCTGCATGGTGCTAGACCTGATTTTTGTATCCATTTGAAATCTTTTCCAATTCTCCTTAATCAGTGTGTGTTTTTGTGTTTGTGTCTTTCCATGAAACTCTGTACATTTTTAGTTTTCCCTTTCTACTTCCTTTAGTTCTTCCTTTCTGCTTATTTTTTTTGCTTCCTACTCTTTTCTACCACAGCACCATGTCGGAGGAGCAACAGGCAGACAGTTGCTGAGACAGTGCAGGTGCTACAAGCTGCACACCTTGTGGTTGCTGACGCCACCAAGGTGTGGCCGCACTTGCTTTTTATGAGCAGCACCACCTCCCTTTTGTGCTGGTAGCAGGAGGCAGTTCTGGGAGGGGGTAAGCTATAAGAGAGTGTAGGCTGCTGTCGGGGAAAATGTACCTGTGTGGGCACCGGAGCACTGGGACTCAGCGTAAAATGCAGCAGCTGACCTGCTGGACAGGGAACAGGACAAGCTTGACCTGCTGGGTGCGGAGTTTGTGAGTAATTATTTATTTTTTGTTTTCGAAAGTGCTAATATTTTTTTTCAAATAGTATGCTGCTCACAATTAGAGGAAAGTTACATTTACGTTACACATATTACATGATCCAGCTTGAGCTAGCTAGTTGCTCAGAGCTATCTAATTGTACTCATCAGCACTCGCTTGGGCAGAATATTTAAGAAGTCATGTAGACTCTCTACCCTGTCACTAAGATAGTGGTACTTATATCAGTGAGTTAGTGTTCTCTGAGCCTTTCTTAATGTAGCTCACTCATCTATGCACTGAAAAGGAGGACTGAGTTGGCCGATCAAAGGGGGTTGAGAAGCAAACATTGTTCCCTGCAGTGCAGTAGTAGTTCCAAATGTAGTTTAGGTTTAAGAAATTAGGAGTAGGTCAACTCAATACTATTAATATTAAAGGCAATGTGATTTACATAAATACATTTCTACTGCATTTGCCTGTAAAAACATTTTTGGAAAATTACCTCCACCACTAATCTCTTTTTATATCTTCTTTTCTTTTTACATCAGCTACCAAGGGCAAAAGGGCATCTATGGCGGGTCAAAGAGGGGCTGCCACAACCAGTGCCACGGTGGAAGGAACCACCAGCACCGTGGACTATAGTTCTGCTTGCCCCAGTAATTCCTATTTTTATTATTATTATTATTATTATTATTATTATTATTATTATTTCGCTAACTTTTAACTCTTCCGACTATTAGAATAATTGTAATTTTGTCATGTTTATTTCTTTCCTGTCTCCTTTTTTTCTACTCCTCTATCTAATGTTTGTTAAATTCTTGTTTTCCCTGCATTATCCTTTTTTTCTATATCCAATTTTTTCGTGGCTGTTGTCTCCGGCCTGTTCTAGTCTGTAGCTATTTTCTGCTTTGTTAGTAAATTTTCCCTCTCCCATTATATAGCTTGTGGTACTGTAAGACGAAAAAAACTGATTTTTGGAACTCTACTGTGAAGATTGCAGCCCCAGGTTAGCTATCATTCACCATGCATGTTTGTTGAGAAGACTTTCTTTTTTTTGCCCCTGCTCAAACAGTATAAACAAAAGGGTGGCCATCATCACGGTGGACTCCCCCAATGTTGGGTTATGATTAGGCCTGGGCGGAGTTCGCGTAGCGGTGCTACACGGAACTCAGGGAAGCGGTAAACAAACTTTGCCGTGCTAAGCGGAGTTCTGCAAGCGGGAGGAAATCTCACACCAACTGCACCACGCAGTCACGCATGGGCACGGCCATCTTGTTTTCTTCTCTCTGTTATGGTGCTGGGGCCTACTTCTCAATCCTACTTAATCTTTTCAATACTTCTTTCTGAAAAAAAGTATGATCTTTTTTGTTTATTATCTTACCCTGTGTCTTCTTAAGTGTATATTTTGTGTTGTTTTCTACTTTTTGTGTGTTTATTTGTGCGTTATGCATAGTTTTTCTATATTACTTGCTATCTAATTTTTTTTAATTCCTTTCTTCTTTTTCTCCCTTAATTTTTTACTTTTTACATTTCTTTTTCCACCCCGTGCTCCCAGCATCATGGCAGAGAGTGTGACTCGGCAGGGTTGCAGCTCTGGCCCTTGTTTTTGAAGGTGGAGATGGCAGTACTTGCTTTTTTTGTGCATCGCCACCTCCCCCCCCACCCTGGCAGCAGGCCTGGGTCCAAGCACAGGATCCGGGAGCTTCACCGGCAATGGACGAGGGTGCGCCGGGCAGTCTATCGCTGCTGTGGGGTCCAGCGCACCCATAATCAATTGATGAACCAGTAGTCTGATATCCTGGACCTGCTAGATGCTGAGGGCACAGGGTTTGGTGAGTAGCTAATTATAATTATTATTGTGTGTTCTATGTTATTGCAAATAATATTGTTTACCCAAATAGCAAGAATGCAGCTGTTCACATGCAGGTAAGTTAGGTTTAAAAATGTTATATTATATCATGTGATTGCTATTCTAGACAGGTGCTCATGCTCAGCTCTACCGAATTGTACATTTGTTTGCAACTTTGCGCTCACATGGGCAGATTATATAGGAACATAAGTTAGGTAATGCAGACTAGAGAGACTCCTTTCCTTTGTCCTGTCATTAAGATAGTGGAAGTTAGTTAGTTACTTAGTAGTATTAGCAAAAATGTAGCGGCCAGCGTACTCTCACTTAATAGAAACTTTTTTATTTTTTTAGTTCGTATAGTGACTAGCAAGTAGCGACAATCAACCAATTTGGTGTATGCACTTAGCATGTGTCCATCCATGTGGAAGACTAAATGCAGACTTATTGGCCTGTCAAAGGCGGTTGAGATGATTGCGATTTGCGAATTAGATCGGAACTTAGAAGCAAATATAATTATTTTTGCAATTCATTCCAAAGTCTTTGGAATACGTGGGTTTGGTAGGTGTAGGATTCACGAATATGATTGCTTGTATGAAAGGTAAATGTTATTGAAATTGCTGTTTCCTGCCAAATAATCTTTTTGGAGCGAATTAATATATATATATATATTTTCTTTTATATTTTGTTTATTGAAGTTTTCGTAGAACAATAACCAGTAGAGATATCATTACATCATCACATGTCATACAGAATACAGTAAGTCAGTTATCACAAGGGTACATAAATCTAGATGGTGATAAATTACAAGTGCACCAATATTCAAGACAGTCACATGTGCATAACACAATAGTGTCCTCAATTAGTGGTAGTAGCCAGCAGGTAGGCAGTAAAGGGGGCCCAAATGTCTTGTGGTCGGGACACACTTGGGAGTTCCTCTGCATAACATGTGATTTGATCACGACAGTATGTAATGTCTTGCAGCCAGCGTGCCAATTTAGGTGCTGGGCGCCCATCCCAGTGCAGCGAGACCCCTGCGCTTCGCTAATTGCAGCGCCAGCGCCATAAGCTTGCGGTTCACAGACTTAAGATGTAGGACATGCCCCAACAAGCAGACCTTCATATTACAGTCGACTACCTCACCCACCATAGCCGACAGCGTAGTCGTGACTTCACCCCAAAAAGCCGCTACTTTTACACAAGCCCAGGCTAAATGCTGAAAATCTGCATTATCTGCTCCACATCTCCGACAACAAGGAGAATATTGCAGTCCATATTTATACAGTTACATAGGGGTATAATATACCTGATGAATATATTTATAGTGAGTGTACTTAAGATTACCATTTGCAGCAAACTGGCCCGTTAAGCGGCACCTCAATTCCCATTATTCTGTCGTCAGTGGTTGCGGGAGGATAGCATTCCATTTTGCTAACGAGGCTGCAGCTATTGGCACCTCATCCTTTTGGGAGGCCGTATATAAACGTGAAACTAGTTTGGTTGTATTCTGCGCAGTATACAGACACTGCAGAGCTGCTAGCGTTGGCGGCTTCACAGGGAAACTGGAATACAATGACTTTAATGCGGCCCGCAGTCTGCTATAAATAAAAGTCAGCATCACTACATACTCCCTATCACCCACAAAATCATTTAGTTGCAGAAAGTGACCACCA
The DNA here is from genome assembly GCF_964204655.1 of Triturus cristatus. Lineage (NCBI taxonomy): Eukaryota > Metazoa > Chordata > Amphibia > Caudata > Salamandridae > Triturus > Triturus cristatus. Next base: position 341,775,670 of record NC_140587.1, on the reverse strand, counting down.
GGATACATCCCCCATAGTGTGTGCCCCAGCAGCATGCAATATTCTAAGGGACTCCACCTCACCCGTCACCGATATATCCATATGATGTACTAGGTGTATCGTCGGAGCATACAGCGGCAGCCTCCTGGCCCGACGTCCCAGGTCCTGCCATGCTTGAAACATACATTTCACCGTATCTATTTTGTCCCTTTCAAGAACTGTAGCGTTATTCACAACAATTGCTTTTAGGGGAATTGGGTAGGCAGCGCCGGCCTCTACCGCAATGTGTGGTGTATATGGTAGAGCTTTGAGCCAAAAATAGGTATTATGTGCTTGTGCACATAGATAAGACAGCTGCATATCAGGCACAGCAAAACCTCCCATGTCATACTGCCTTGTGAGCATCTCCCATTTCACTCTTGCTTTTCTCCCCCATGCCAATGTAATTAACAATGATCTGAGCGTGACGAAAAAAAGGTATGTTCACAAAAAGATATAAAAACCGTGGTAGCACCACCATTTTGATGAGTGCCACTCTGTCCGCACATGTAAGAGGTAGTTTAATCCATCTCGCTACTTGATCTTCTAGTCGCTTGATGGCAGTGCCATAATTGGTGGTAACAACAACTTTGGAGTCCCTGTGAGCCCAGACACCCAAATACTTGACTGGCTAAGTCGTCCATTCAAGAGGACACTCCAGCTCAAACGGGGTGGTGCTGTCCGTTAAGGGGAATACAGTCAACTTGTACCAGTTTATTGCAAGGCCAGAATACCATTCAAACCGTACATACTCACGAATTAACCTGTCCAGATGCACTGCAGGGTCTCGCACATAAAGGACCATGTTGTCTGCATACATGGACACCGCCAACGGCCACTGCAAGAAACGCAAAGCCGCCCCAGCATGCTGTTGTCATAAAATGCAGGCCAGAGGTTCCATAATTAGCGCAAATAGTAAGGGTGATAGCAGGCACCCATGCCTCGTAACCCGCCTAATTCGAATCGCACCCGAAGTCTGGCCATTGACCCGTATGAGGGCCATTGGATCAATGTACAGCAATTTAATCCAGTTTGTATAAACATAGGGAACGCCCATGTGATGCAGCACTGCAAACATATACGTCCACGTGATGGAATCAAACGCCTTTGCGGCATCCAGCAATACTGCAGCTGCCGACATATCAGGTTTCAGAACATAGTTCTAAGGTTATGAGCAGTGGATCGGGTCGGGATAAACCCTGACTGGTCTGGTAAGACCATGACCGGCATCAGCAGGTGTAATCGGGCTGCCAGCACTTTAGCAAGGATTTTGACATCCGTGTTCATCAAAGACAAAGGTCTATATGAGTCACATTTGTCTGATGCTTTCCCCAGTTTCAATAAAGTTATGATAAGAGCCTCGCGCAAGGTATCCAGCAGACGCTGTTGCTCATACGCCTCCTCAAACATAGCCTGTAGGTGCGGCACCAATATGTCCACATACTACTTATAGAACTCTGCTGGGAGCCCATCCGTGCCTGTGGCCTTACCATTTGGCAGCGCCGCATTAGCATCCCTAATCTCACCCACTGTCAATGGATGCATCAGGAACTCCTGTTGCCTCCTCGACAACCACACCAGGGCAATGTCATCAAGGTACTGAGCGATATCGTCCTCACTCGCAGTAGGCCTAGCCTCATACATCTCTCTGTAATGCTGTGTGAACTTGCCCAGTATGTCCGATGTATCACAATAAGTGTGCTCCCCCTCTGTAATGGAGTGAATCAAGCATTGTTTGTTCCAGAACTCTGTAATCCTGCTCGCCAACGCACGGCCCGGACGACCCCCTTCCGCATAATATCTGGCTTGCCATTGCCTGGACATATGCTTCACTTCTTGGTCTGTTATCTCATTGTACTCTGTAGGTTTGGAGCGTATAGAGGCAAGTAATGCCGCATCCAGCGCCACGTCATACTGCCGTTCTAGTTGCCCCAGTTCTCTTTACAGCCACACCATGAAGGCACAAAGTGATTTGAACACCCCAGCCTGCAGCCTGTACAGTGGCCTTAAAAGCTTCCCATATTGTGCCAAGACTCTGTACTGATCCTACATTTTCGGTGAAGTAATTAACTATAGCCTCACGCAGTCCCTCCCTGAACACTTGGTCTAACAGCTCAGAGGGCTGCAGCCTCCATTGAAATAGAGGGGGCCTGTAAGTAGGTATCATCACAGTGAGTTTTACAGGAGAATGATCAGATAACGTACGAGGGAGATGTACAACCCCAGTAGTCCGTGTATTAACATCCGCCGTGATCAGCCAATAGTCAATACGGGACCACGAGCTGTGAGTGGCATGTACCCTCCGGCACCCCCGGATGCCTCAATCGCCATACATCCAATCGACTTAGATTTTGCATACCACTGTGTATTGCTTTGGCAGCCTTCTTGGTGGTAATATCTGAAGCAGTGCGGCGGTCCAAGGCAGCATCTAATATCACGTTAAAATCACCCCCACATATCAGCGATGTAGGTGGTAACAGATACACTTTGTTCCATTGCTCAGCATAGAAAGCAGGGTAATCGACATTCAGCCCATACACGTTTACTATGGTAACAGGTTTACCACATAGCTTACCCTGAATAATCACATAGCTGCCATCGTCATCAACCTCCTCATAAATGCTGACAAAGGGAACATTCTTTTTTATGAGGACCATCACTCCCCGCACACACGAGGAGTACGAGGAGCTGAACCTGGTGCCTGCCCATTTAGTGACTATAGTGGAGGCTGCAGCCTTGGTGAGGTGGGTTTCCTGTAACAACGCCACTTGTATACTATGACGGTCAAGGTACGCCAACACCTGCCTAGTCTTTTTGGGATTATTGAGCCCCCTAACATTCCACGTCAGCCAGTGTAGTCTAACCTCTGCCTGCGGCATTCACATGTATAGTAACAACATACTTGGCATATACATCATGGGACCTATGAACCTCAGCCATTTCCCAGCTTAGTATTCTATAAATCAAGAATGTATCTCTAAACAATTCCCCAACCAGGCCCCCCATCCACCCCAGCATCCCAATCACACTGAGGAGACCCACAAAACTGAACAGCCAGTTTAACCCCCCCTTCCAGGCCACATTGAGCAGCTAACCTGCTCCATAATGATAACTACTGTTCTTAACTGTGTGGGGATCACCCTCATGGAGGACAGTAGTTGCCCAGTGACCCCCTTATTGTAATACGGGAGGTCAGGGTACACTCGGTACTATACCTGCGATAAATTCGACTGTCATAGGGCCCCCATCAAGTTGCCCCGCAGGTCTCAGGTATGTCTCGGCAGACCACGCCACCCACCCCAACACCCAAACAGCACCATCAAAAAAAAGAAAAAACAATTGTTGGTGATAGGTGCTATAGTCTCATTCAGAGGGCAAGTTAACACGGTCATGAACATCAGTGCCATCTCACATGCGACACAGCGCACCATAGTGGCGAACTCAGACAAAGATAACAATCACATTGCGTCCCAGTCCCATTTTCAAACCAATGAGTCTTCCAACCATTCCATTCAGCCGCCACAAGGGTGCCTAACGGGCGCCCTACTACACTACAATACAATACAATAACAGATCCACCCAGACAACTGCCTAGGCCATCAGTCTTCATTGTCCGCCTCCTCGCCAGCCATTCTTGTAGAGTCTCTGCGCTCAAGCTGCTTGATGTAGTGCATGGCGTCTTTGGGAGTCGTGAACAACTTAGTCTTTCCGTCGTGCTTTATGCGTAGCCGCGCAGGATAAAGCATGGCGTATTGTAACTTCAGCGCTTGCAAGCGCCTTTTTGCTGGCTGAAACTCACGCCTCACCTGCTGCACTGCTCTGGGGAAGTCCGGGAATAGCTGAACCTCCACACCCTGATACTGAGTAGTGCCCATCTCTCTTGCCAGCCGAAGGCCTGTGTCCCGGTCCCCAAAATTAAGGAGCCGGGCAATGATTGGTCGGGGGTTTTGCCCCCGGTACTGGACACGGCGCCCAAGATCTATGTGCCCACTCACCCACCAGTATATTGGAGAATTTCTCTGCGCCAAATAAAGTTTTAAGAATGTCCTCTATATAAAGCTCCATCCTCCCAACATTGGTGGACTCCGGGACCCCAAGAACGTGCAGGTTGTTACGTCTGGACCTGGCTTCCAAATCCTCATTCTTCGCATTTATTACTGCGAGCAGCTTCTCCATCTGTGCGCAGGATTTAGGAATGTTGTCTACCTTGTCTTCAGCGTTTGAAATGAGCTGCTCGGCCTCTTCTAAGCGCTCTCCATGTTTATCCAGCTTAGACGCCATGTTATCAATGCAGAGATTAATGTTGCCTATTTTGCCATCAATGGTGAGTAAGCTCTGCTGCACAGTCAGCAACATTCGTTCCAACTTACTAGTGCCTCCAGCCTCCATGTCCGTTTCCGTATCAGATGCTGCTTGCAACACCGTATTCTTCAGGCGCTTGGATTCAAAAGTTTGGGCTGCACCTGTTTATCTGTTTTCCCCATCGCAGCACCGAAGCCACGTCGCTATCCTGCAAGTGTGCTGCCACCAGATATGCCCTTGGTTGCTCTCTGCTGAACCTAACCTGTCCAGTAGTAGACAGTGAATTCACAATCCCATCAGATAGGGGACTGAAAGAGCAGCACTCCTAGTGTACATGCAGCGAACAGTGAGAGCCTCCTGATGTGCTGCGCTGATCCTCCCAAACTTTCACCCTACAGGGGCTGATTGTCCACAATGTTCATGAGGGCGATGGGTATTGATATGCTAGAGAGAGGAGCTGATCGGGCAAGAATCACATGGTTCTGCAGTCAAATGATGCACTTCCCAGGGCAATTGGGGGTATGCAGAGCGCTGTGTAGAGCAAGTACACTATGCCCACAACCCCTGCCGTTCAAGGGAATCGGTTTCACTGCCAGGAGTTACAAACGCCCTAAGATGGCGGGTGGCAAGAGTCCCGCACTCCTCCTCAGTGTGCTCAGGCAGACTGCTTCCGCCGATTCAGCACGTAAAGGCGGCAGGAGAACACCGCCCGCAAGCCTGCACTCACCCACAGCCACTATCCAGTCAAGTGGTGAACAGGGGATCACTAGCACTCCGCCTCCACCTGCAGTCGCAGCGCACCCAGCGCCGGAGACCAGTCACGCTCTCCCGGCCGGCGCGAACAGTCCCGAACCTCTCTGCACACCATCAAAGTCTCGGCCATGGACGATCACCAGCAGCGCCACTCAGCAGTCCGCAGAGGCGCCCAAAGCCCCCCGCACAGGCCTCGGCAGCTCCTGCCTCACAATAAGCATCCGGGGCACGTCCACACCTTCCGTCAGGCTGCATCTTAGCTCACCGGACTCCATCCGCCATTGCTCCCTGGCCCCGCGAATCCGCGCCGATCGGCAAAATGCAGCACTTAGACAGCACCAATGAGCACCACAGTTGGATCGATGCGCTCTCCAGGTGTAGGGGAAACAGAGCCGCCACGATGCGCCTACCAGTATCACAGAGAAAGGCAGGATATTTGCAGGATTATGGCCCTGACCAGCAGAGCTGCACTAATGTGCGGCCCTCTTGCTTCGGGCTCTCTAGCGCCCTCCAGCAATTTAATATTAACACCAATAATATTTTTTATCTCTTTCATTAGGTCTTACACAATCATCAGGTTCCAGGGACAAGAGTGAGACGCAGATAAGGTCATCCAAGGTGGGTGGAGGAGCTGGAGGTGCCTCTCAGCAGGAACGCTCCTCATCTGATGGCTCTGCTGACCCCAATAAGTCCTCCTGTTGTGAATATTATATATATATTTCCCTAACCTTTACCGCTCTTTATTTTGAAATTTTATTTCCATTTCCTAATATTATTTTTTCGAAAATCATCTTCACTCGATCTACTGTTTCTAACGTCTTGTTATCCCTGCAGCATTTTATTTACTAACTTAGTTATTTTATATTTCTAGTGTATGTATTTTAATTTTTACCTCAAACTGCCTCAATCTGTACTAGTCTGTATGTAGCTTGCTCTCCTCTGTTTATTTTGTCAGCTTTCCCTCTTCCCTTATATATTTTGTGGACTGTTTAGTGGTGATACTGAAAGAGAACCCATTGCTCCTACTACCACTAGTACTACTACTCTGTTGTGCATATTGCATGCCCAAGTAAGGTATTATTCTATGCATTTTTGTTGAATTGAGATTGAGAATGAGAAGGCTTTCTTTTACTTTCTCATGCTCAATCAGTAAAACAACAAGAGTGGCCATGGTCCCGTTGGACACCCCAAAGTTTTGTCTTCTTATCTAGGCCTAGTATTTTCTATAATAGCAGCAGCTGATGGTGAACCAATTACCATGCACCATGACCAGAAGGGATTTTTGAGGATTGAGGACGGCACTTTAGAATTTTCCAACCAAGAAGAACCCAGGTTGATTGTCTGCCCAGTTGCCCACTCTTATTTCTTTTCGAAAACTCAGATTCACCGATAGCACTAGCCACGTAGTCCAGTTCTTTACAGGTTGTCTTCTTGAGCAGCATTTCAAAAATTGCTACCAACAAAATGCCTAACCTGATTTTATTATTTTTGATAGAACATAATGCGCTCTGTAGTCTGTACCAGAATTGTAGTGATGTGTGTGGTGTATGTATTTTCAATCTTGCTACGTAAAAAAATAAACAGGGGGAGGCGTATATATGCCATGCCATTTAAAAATGTGTATAGTTTTTTTTAGTGTACCAACCACCAGTGCCAGAGCCAGCGGGAACGGCAACATCGACGCTAGCCTTCTAGGACCTGATGCAGCAGTTGCAGGGGGTGAGCCAGCAGCAGTGGTGGGCGGTGGTAAGTTATATTGCTTGCTTATTGACAATTTGAATTTATTTACACCCGCTGCAAGGGTGTTCACTGTACAATGTACTGTAAGACTAATTTGTGAACAGTTGAAGACACCCTTTACTTAGCATTATCATATACAGTGGGAGTTGAGTAACTAATGGCCTCTTATATCTTCAACTGATCAGAGAATGTTTTATGGAAAAGACTCAGACCTTGATAAGTTGATGGAAAAGGGAAATATGGATGGAAGGAGGAAGGATGGGTGAAATGTGATATGACTGGCAGTGAAGGATGGGTGTGTGAAGGCTGAAGGGAATGATATAGATGGGTGATATGCATGGGTGGTTGAAGGATGGGTGAAAGGTGAAAGAAGGGCTGCCTGCTTGTGTGGGTGAAAGTGCATGGGTGAAAGGTTTGTCGGGTCAACCTAAAGTAAGGAGTAAGGGCACATGTCAAGGGGTGGTCAAATGACAAATGTATGTTGGTGAAAGGTTTGCTGAGAATGATAGCCGAATGATAGCCATGTTTGAAATTGATAGATGGTATTCAATCATAGGTGAAGATCGGATGAAGAGAATGTAAAACTTAAACCGTGCCTGTGTAGTAAAGCCAAGGGTGAAAAAATAATGCTAGAAGTACAATGCAATGATAATTGGAAAAATCCATGGGAAGAATAAACAGCAAGGTTTCAGATTCAAATGTTTGAGGAGGTTGTATTTAGGACTACTCCCTGGACTCACAGTGGTTTCCAAGCACAACATGATATTATGTACCCTACCCACCCATCATCAATCACCTCCCCCAGAGGCCCACTCCTTACCCATTTCATTTTTTTACAGTGTCAGCGATTGGTGGCCTAACTGCTGCATGGGTACAAAGTAGTACCTCACGTGACATTGTGCCATTCATCATCATTTATATTAGTAACTATTCATCTGTCCTGTTGTAGGCTAGTCAAGATGAAAGTAAAATTGAGCATTTGCCATTTAACAGAGCATGGCCATAATAGAAATAGAGATAAGTGTGTAGTACAGCTGCCCCACCTGCAGACAGTAGTAAAGTAATGTAAGTCTGTGGCACAAGTATGTTCCCCACCCACCAAAAAGGAACTGGAGCAAGGTTACCGACGAGCAACTGAACTCCACCCTCACCCGAGACAACTACAGCTGGCCATCCGATGCAAACATCGCAGCCAGAAGACTCCACACTTGGATCTCCAAATGCGCAGATGAGCTCGACCGCTACGCAACCCCGGCAAACAGCACCCCTGGGAAGCCTCCTGGTTCACCACCAATCTCCAAGTAGCCAGGTGCTCCTGCAGATGCCTAGAGAAGAACTGGAGAAACACCAAGACAACAGATAACTACTCTACCTACAGGGACGCCATGATGGATAACTACAACTAAATCAGAACAACCAAAAGGAACTTCATCCACAACAAAATCCTCACCAACTCCAAGGAACTCTTCAGTGTCATCCAGGAATTCACCAACTCATGCAGCGAGGCCACAGGTATCACCCTGCCCCAGGACCTCTGCGACAAGCTTGGAACCTACTTCCACCTCAAGATCAGAACACTCTATGACAACTTTGTCGACCACCCACAAGACGCCACAGCCAGCCCCCCACCCTCCAGAGACACAAGCCAGCCCACCATCTCCAACTGGACACCAATCACAACTGAGGACACTGCCACGACCATGAAAGGCATCCTCTGGGGAGCCCCCACCAGCCCCTGCCCCTCGCACATCTGCCACAGAGCCACGGTCGCCATCGCACCTGAACTGCAACACACCATCAACACCAACTTCATAACAGGCACAACAGGCCCCTTCCCAGATGACTCAGAGGTCAGACCCCTGCTCAAGAAGCCCACAGCCGACCCCACTGACCTCAAGAACTACTGGCCCATCTTGCTCCTCCCCTTATCAGCCAAAGTGGCAGAGAAAGCAGGTAACAGGTAACTGACATGATTCATCGAAGATAACACCATCCTCGACCCATCCCAATTCGGATTCTGAAGCAATCACAGCACACGGACCGCCCTACTTGCCACCACAGATGACATCCGCACCTTCCTGGACCAAGGTCACTCCACAGCAGTCATCCTCCTCAACCTGTCTGCAGCCTTCGACACCGTCTCTCACCACACCCTGGTCACCAGACTGCATGATGCCGACATACATGGAACTGCCCTGGACTGGATCCGATCGTTCCTCACTGGAAGAAGCCAAAGGATCAGACTACCGCCCTTCCTTTCTGCCCCCACGGAAATCACCTGCTGAGTCCTGCAGGGGTCATCTCTGAGCCCGACCCTCTTCAACATCTACATGGTGCCCCTCGCAGTCATCCTCCGACAACACGGCCTCAACATCATATCCTATGCCGACGACACCCAGCTCATCCTCTCCCTCACCAAAGACCCAACCACAGCAAAACTTCCAGAGAGGAATGCAAGACGTTGCAGTCTGGATGACCAACAGCAGCCTAAAACTCAAGGCCGAGAAGACAGAAGTCCTCATTCTTGGAACCAGCCCTTAAGCTTGGGAAAACACCTGGTGACCCAGCACCCTCGGAAGCCCGCCCACCCCCTCATACCATGCCAAATACATCAGCATTATACTCGACTCACCACTCGCCATGAACCGACAGGTCAATACCATCACCTCCAGCTGCTTTGACACCCTCCACATCCTTCGCAAGACCTTCAAATGGATCCCCCCTGAGTCAAGGAAGACAGTTACCCACACACTCATCACCAGCAGACCAGACTATGGAAACACTCTCTATGCCAGCATCAACAAGTCCCTACTCTGCAAACTCCAGATAATACAGAACACCGCGGGCAGACTCGTCCTCGGCATTCCCTGGCACGAATACATCAGCCAACACCTGCGGAGACTCCACTGGCTCCCTGTGGGAAAGAGAGTCACCTTGAAAATCCTCTCTCACGCCTACAAATGCCAACTCAACAACGGACCCAAATACCTCAACAACAGGATAAACTTCCACGTACCCAAAAGAAACCTCCAATCTGCCAACCTCACACTGGCAGAAACCACACGCATGCACAGAGCCAGAGCAGGCGGAAGATCGTTCTCTCACATTGCATCCAAGACCTGGAACGATCTACCGGCAGACATCAGACGTGCCCCCTACCTGAATACCATCAGGAAGACCCTCAAGACCTGGCTCTTCAGCTCAATGGATCTGCGTACCCCCCCTCAGCGCATTGAGACCCTCACGGGTGAGTAGCGCAACTTGCACAACCTGAACTGGCATGCTACAAGATTAATTTAGCTAAACAAGAGAGAGAGAGAGGAAGAATATTTGTCTACTCCAAATCCATACTTTAATACCTTATGCCTGAGACTCTAATCTCATCCAAATCTTAGGAGCTGAGGATTCGAGGTAGATACCACAAATGTTATGTACTGCTAGTGCTACTGTGCCACTATATAATAATTTTATGTGTTACTGTTTTGCTAAGAGTACTGGTTACAATTTGTCTTTTTTCTTTCTCGATATAGCAACTCCTGCCAATCCACAATCTGACAGGTGGGAGACAGCAGCCAGGACCCGGAAAAGGAAGCTGGAGGTCATAAGGGATGAATTTTGGTGGCTGGTGGTCTAGCAGGAGGAGAAGGCAGCAGAAGCTGCAGCCTCCAATGTCCCGGGCCCCAGCCAGGCCCCAGTAGTAACTCCAATGGTATGGCATCATGGTCTGGCAGCTACCCGCTGCCACTCCTAATCTACTGCTGCTACCCCCTTGTAGGTAATAGTTAGAAAATGTCACTGCTGCATGCTCCTTAGGATAACGTGCCCAGAAAGCTGAATGGGTGAGCGTTTCGACAGCCTAGAGAGCCCCTTTGTTAATCATTTGTTTGGTGGGTGGGAGTGGGACCTGTTGAGGAGAGGGTGGGGGTGGGATGTGGGAGTTGGGGAAATTGGATTGAGGTTTTACTTACAGAAATGTGGTTTTTGGACTCTTGTTGAACATTGGTTGGGGTTGGGGAGGGGGGTCAGGTGTTGTGGGCATTGCTAGTTTTAAATGTGTTAGGGGAATGCATTTTTAGTTTTACAATATGATGTAAATCTTTTTTCGGGGAGGGGTTTTCTCTTACTTCGCATGGTTTCCTTTGTAGCAGGGCAGCAGTCAGTTTTCGAAATCTGCTGATGTAGTATAACAGAAAAACAGATACATTCAGTACCCTCACTTGCCCTACAACTACTCTCTCCTCCTAGTCTATACAGTCTGCAAATACATAACCCCTATGGTCTCGGAAGGGGTGTGTGAATGAATTAAGTTCCATAGTATATACACTATTGCATCCCCAACACTTCTTCTCTTACCTGTTATTGATGATTAGGCGAAGCAATGGCTGCATGGTGATGGTTTTGTTTCCCAAGGTGGTGGTAGTAGTAGACAGTAGCAGTTGCAAAAAAAAAAGGAAAATGAGACAGTCACCTGAGGGAGACTAGAAAACAACTAGTAGAAGTAGCTTACACAAGAAGAAGAGTACCAAACGAGAAACCATGATAAGCAATACTAAAGTAAAATAAAACAGAATGGTGGGCTAGCCTAGTACAAGTTACAAACCAAAGTCGACTTGAGCTATGAAGTGGACAAGCATAACCTTGAGTGCTGGAAGGATGATGATGCTGGCAAATAATTATGATTGATTATGTTCCTCTGGGGAAAAAATGAATATCGAATACTGTGAATGAGTGGGCAATCCAATACATATATTTCCAGTGTGGGCTATATACTAATACTCAGAGCACAAGATCCTCACCCTGCCTTGAGTTGGTGTTGCTTTCACCATATCTATCCTAGCAAGTATGTGATCAATTAATGGTGTAATTTCAATTTAGTCTCACCTCAATAAATCACACAGCCCGGGGGAAGAGGGTTAGGGTTTCAATGAATGGATGTGAAGGGGATTTGAGGGAAATGTTTGACAAAGACTAACACTACACATGGGCAACACATTCATCTTGGCAGCCGACTATCATAAATCTGATATGGAAGGAAAAGGAAATGCATGCATGATGATGAGTAGTATTAGACTAGTTCAGAGCAGTATATTAATTATCCAATCTGTAAGAGTCAGATAAGCAAACATAAACAACACACACAGTTGTAATGATTGACGAGATGAAAATAATACTGTATTGCCAAATTGGGAGTTGCATCTCTGCATTCCAATTAGACTGTTCATCTGTAAGTCTTGGGTGTCTGGCGGTGGTTTGTGAAGGCAAGTGTGAGTTGTTTTTCCAGTATGGAGCAGGGTAAAGAGCCTGTAAATGTCTATTTCAGGCAGTTACCTCCAACAACAGCCCCCCACCCAACCTTCATTTATGCTGCAAATTTGAGGCAGACAACACTGAGCACACACACACATAAACACACAGACACACAACAACATAGCATTTTCCAAATGAAGTAAAAAATCAATGCACTACTGTCAGTCACACCATACTCACTACCACCACTACACAGACATGTAGGTCTGGTGTTGTTGTTTACCTTTAGGCCACTTCAAAATCATCATCATGCAAATCGGGTGGTTTCAGTGCATTTGAAAACTCCCACCTTCCTCTGGTGGCATTTCTTGAAGTTGTCATGCTCACGCCCAGAGTTGTTCCAGAATCTGACCCTTGTATGGTGTCCAACTCCTTACCAACAATGTCCCGAGTGAGTCAGACTCGTCCCGACTCAAAATGCAATGGATCGGCCTGTAGCAGTACAATTTAGTTATTAAACAACAAGAAGGGAAAGATTGACTTGAGTCACTTTTTTTGTGTGTAGAATAGTAAGCATCATACGCAACAAACAACAATTACTCCGCGTGCAATGCACGCCATCATTTACCTGTTCTTCTGGGGAAGTCCCTCTAGGTTAGGAAAGGAAAGATAGTTTGTCAGGGCCCAGGGTTGGAGGCAGGCACACAGTTGTTTGTATTCTTCATCCAATATCTGGCTTGAGGGAAATGGCTTTAGGGCAAGTCAGGACTACCTGCTTCACTGACTGCACACAGTTGCAACTCCAATCGGGCAATTAAACAGTAAGACGGTAGATATGGATTGGTGAGCCAGAAAGACACACACACATGATAAAGTAAATAATGTTCCTTAGCTATATCTTTTTTGTTTTTGTTTTTGGATGTCAAAGAAAGAAAGAAAGTAACTAGAAACTAGGCCTGGGTGGTGAACTCCGCTCTGTTTGTGGAGTTTGTGGAGTTTTCTGCACTCCACACTCCTCTGGAGCTCGCAGAGTGCAAAAAACTCAGCTCCGCATAGTGCAGCGTAGTTTTTTCCCCGCTCGTGCTCCGAATGGTAAGTTGGAGAGCGCGAGCTGCCGCTCAGGTATAATTTATGTAGGGAGATCTGGGTGAATGGAAGTTTGCACTGCAATTTGCCAATTGCGGAGCTTTACTGAGTTTTTTTGTTACTTTGCGGAGCTCTGCATAGCAAACCGCTGCAAACTACGCTAAGGCCTAGTAGAAACTAAGGCCTAGTTGACAGGGAAGTAGAGCTCGTCCTCAAACTCTGGTGGTTCGCCCAAAAGTCGGTCACCTAACACACTGCTTCCATTACCTGTCTCGCCGTCATCATCTTCCTGCTGTGGTACTTCAGGTATAGTGTAATCCGGTGGTATAAAGTGCTGATTCATTTTTATCATGGTTAACCTCTCCACATTTAGGTGTGAGAGACTGGTCCTTTTCACTGTCAGAATGGCACCAGCAGCACTGAAAACAAACTAAGCAGCGACACTTGCTACGGGGCAAGCCAGGTAGTATATCGCCAGCCTGCTGAGCATTGGCTATTGGCGCCTTTTCCCATACTAATACAGTAATGGATTTTGATCAAAGTAGACCTCTTTTGGGTCATCTAGATAGGCCTGGACCATCCGCTCAAAGGTCATGGGTGCTCTGCTTTGCTCTGCCTCTTTTGCCTTTGCCTCAGCACTGGATCTAAACCTTGTCAGTAGAAATCATTCCGATTTTGGGGCTGATGCTCCTGTTCTTGTTCTTGTTATTGATGTTGTTGTTCTTGCTGTTGTTGGTGCCTTTGGCTGCTGTGAACTAACTGCACTGCCCTCAGACTCTGAAGTTGAACTTGAAGGCTGCCCTGCAGTACTTGTTGTGCCCTAGCAGAGCGGGCCTCTAATTCCCAACTGCTCTTTTTCTAGCTGACTGGCTTGCACAGCTATCCAAGTTTTGAAGTTGGCAACATCCCCATCTGAAAAAGGAATGAAAGTGTCCAATATGGTTTGTAATGGTTTGCACCTTGGATCAAGACATGTGGCACAAATGTAGAGGCTGCATGACACAATGCCTCCTTGCACCCTTATATTTTCAGATAAGCAAAGAATTAATCTCTCCACCAACTCACATGCTTCTTCTCTGTCCTCCACGCCTGCGTACATTGCAGACACCTCATTTAGCAGTTCCTGTAGCATGTGTAACAATGGGATAGTTTGGCCCATGATATAGTCCTCCTTGCTGACTTTATGTGTGAAAACCTCTAAAGGAGGCCCCATTGGTCCATCTCAATGATCATGCCTTTCACAGTTGCAAACCCTCTTTGCATGACATATTCATTTATCGGCCTGTACTGCTCAAACAGACTTTCAAGCATGTAATGCGTTGAGTTCCAACATGTTGGCACCTCTTGGATGGGTGTTTTAACTGACATTCTGTTATCATTAACCCCGGGCGTAGCACTACGCTTCGCCCACGTAGTGTACGTAGCGCTGCCTGCTTCGCACTTTCCGAAGTAGGCGAAGCAGGGCAGCGCTACGCACACGCCGAGGGCGAAGCGTAGCTGCTTGCCACCCGCCACCCACCTCCCGCCCGCCCTTCTTTTAAATAATATAAGCATTGAAAAATAAATTAAAATAAGTCGACTTACCCGTAAGCGCGGCGTCTCCGGGGCTCCTTCTTTCTGTTTCTAATTTCTTCTGGCAAATGCGCATGCGCGGACACCCGCGCATGCGCATTTCTCGCGAGAAATGCGCATGCGCGGGCGTCCGCGCATGCGCATTTGCCAGAAGAAATTAGAAACAGAAAGAGGGAGCCCCGGAGACGCCGCGCTTACGGGTAAGTCGACTTATTTTAATTTATTTTTCAATGCTTATATTATTTAAAAGAAGGGCGGGCGGGAGGTGGGTGGCACGTAGTGGGGCTACGCGAAGCGCGTAGTGTGCGTAGATTTGGGCACACTACGTGCTGCTTCACGTAGCCCCACTACGCCCACTACGCCCACCCTTAGTTATCATGTTGAATGATCCTCAGCTGCTTACAGGCTTTAAAAGAATGGCTGAAATGTGTGCATATTCTTCTGCAGGTGGTCAGTAAGTTGCTGACATCTTTTTTTTCCAGAAATTCTTGAACAATTATGTTAATGCTGTGCACCAAACACAGGACCCTGAAATAGCCACCATCCTCCATGGCCTTAACTATATTCCTGCCATTGTCCTTGGCAACAAAACCAATGGTAAGCCCTCTTGGTCACTGCCATTCAAATACCTTAGTGTTAAAGTCTTCCAAAATATTTGCAGCATTATGGGATTTCTCCATGGTGATCATGGCTACTGTAGCATGCTTCCAAGCTCCATTAAAAATGTCAACAGTGTCAACACATGTAGATATCTTTTCTCTAAACCTTACTAAAGGTGATGCACCTGTAATCAGTGGCTTGGCAACTGGTCCACATGTCTGTAGTCAGGTGGATATTGTGAACAGCACTCTGCTGCAAAGCTTGTCTGAACAATTCTAGCACGTCGTGATGAAGTGCTGGAATAGCAATTCTGGTGAAATAAGACCAGCTGGGAGCCTTCCATTTCGGGCAGATGGCTGCCACAAATTAAGGAAAACCCACCCCTACCACAAAAGAAAAAGGGAAGAGGTCCAGAGTAGGAGTGGGCCGAATTTGAGAAATCCACTTTCGCAAATTATCGCGAAAATGTTTAAAATTATCGCAAGCAAGCGGAAATATCGTGAAGATGCGGACGTTTTTTTCCCGCATGTTCGCGAGATTTTCTGCATGGTTGCGGGTCGCCAACTTACCCATCTGGTTGCTCGCGGGCGCGGCCATCTTATTTTGAGTTGTCTCGCGGTGCATGATCGCGAGAAGAAAGACGTGATCACGCGACGCATGACGTCACTGCGGGCGCGAACTGTCGCGAGACAGCGCAAATGGCTAAAAACAATACACATCTTATGGAGAACCCGACCGGATCGAGAAAACTTGTCGGCGAACGCAGAGATTCAGGTAAGGCGATCGCGCACGCGCGAGAATGTATTATTTTACAGAGCGAGCAAAAAACAAATTATCGCCAAGCTGCGGAAAGCGGAAATTTTTACATTTTCGCGCTCTCCGCGGAACGCGAAAATGTCAAATTATCGCAATTTCCGTGAACGGAACGAAATTTTAGCCCAGGCCTAGTCCAGAGCTAACATTTTAGCCAGCTTTGCATTGTACAAATGTGCCATTGGGTGGTTGCGTTCATTCTGCCCCTCGGTCCTAAACATGCTGAGAATGATAGCCTGAATTTTTTTCTTTTCTGGTGCCACTGATGCAGGTGACTTTTTGAGATCAGATATTGTTACGCTCAATGCATGTTTTTTCGTTGCGGTTCTCTCTTGCCTTGGAACCCTTTGTGTCTTGGCCTGACTCTTGTGCTATTGCTATGTTCTTGATGATGATGTGGGAGGTACCACTGCACTGCTGGGGACAGGGCTGCTTTGTGTACTGTAGAAAATGTCTCCCTCTTTTTTACTTTCCACCATGTTCAGATGTTCATCCCCTCCACCAACAACACTTGCAGTTTGGCTGCTAAGGTGCACCTCCCACTGGATCACATGGTGTTTTCTCAGATGGGTTGTTTGACCTCCAGTACCATAGTTTGTACCAAGCTTACCCCGACTAACACCTACTCCTCAAATGGAGCATATAGCAATGTTCACCTCCTTCTGGCTTATCAAAAAGAAGTCCCAAACCGGGGAGGTCAACTTTATGATGCTGCTGGTGCCACTGGCAATGTTGGATGAACTGGTAGGTGGGCATGACGTTTCACTCTCTGCAGTACCTACGTCTATCGAGGTGGTTGTGGTGGATGTAGGTCACTGGTAGGGCTTTGTAAATCTGGCAGCTGGAGGTGGTGTTGGTGGTATCTGTGTTGGTAGTATATGTGCCACATCCCTCACAGCAATTTGGGATGGGGTAATATCGGTCTCCAATGGGGAAGGGCTAACGTCCATGATGACTGGATGGTCATTATCCTCCTCTTCTACATCTACCTCCATAAATCTAAGGCTTTCCGTAACCTTCCTTTTCCCTAACCATGTCTCATCGGCATGGCGTGTCTCACTCTCAGGCGGATTTTAACAAAAACAAGAGCAATCCATATGTCCCTGTGAACTGGGTATAGGGGATCAGCCAACATACAATTGCTCACAAGGAACTCATTTGAACAACAAATGTGAAAATTGCGCAAGGAGTGTTAGTTCCTTGCATCCAAATTAGAATTGTAGTTAGAGTGGCGAATTATATCCTTCTAACAATGTTATTTCATCGGTTATGATAAGGAATCAAGCAAAGTCTGACATTTCTCGGGTCTCAATCCTGAAGTATCCTGTGTGTCGATGCGGATTGAGTCCCGATCCAGGCTGATTGTAGCACAAAGGAAACTGATTACATTTTCTGGGTGACCAGTGGCCTTTCCTGATGACTGATCACAGCATGAAGAATTAATTATTATTTCACAGGGTGACCAGTGCCCTATACTTATCCTACCAGCTTTCCTGACTCCCGCTATCATTTGTTACCAGACATCAGACTGCAAGCCAAAATTGATGTGTTCCTTGACGAAGTCTGCGAGGACTACAATAGGGTCATTATCCATTGACCACCAACTTTAGGAAGATTAATTCCACACCTTCAGTGAATGCCCAGGTCCCGAGAACCCCTTGTCCTGAATAGACCCGGTAACTCAAGAAGGTTGAAACGTCATCAACTACAAAAGGGGGAAGAGTCCTAGGTCATTAGAAATAATTTCTACATATTGGATTGAAACGTTATCCCATAAAGGACCTCCCTGATTACTCCAATATCCAACTGCTTCTTTTTCCAGCCTCTATATAATACGTCACTGTTGGTTATGGTCACTACACTGGGGCACATAAGTGACTTAAGTCACTTTTTTATCTTGTATATAGTGTGAATACACAGTCATTGTTTTACTCCTTATTCATATGATTCTCTTTTGCAAAATAAAAGTTATGCCTATGTTTGGCTGAAGTGGGCACAACATAAATTCTACGATTTGTGGACTTAAATTTAATTTCAGACTTTGATTGATTCCTTATCATAATCGATGAAATAAAATTGTTAGAACATTGTTAGAAGGATATAATTCACTGCTCTAACTACAACTCTAATTTGGATGCAAGGAAGTAACACACCTTGTGTAATTTTCACATTTGTTTTTCAAATGAGTTCCTTGTGAACAATTGTATGTTGGCTGATCCCTCTCAGACTGAGGCAGGATCCAAGTGGTTTCAAGATCATCAGAAGGGGGGCTTGGAGAAGAAGTTGACGGACTAACCCTCCTTTTGCTTGCTGGGGATCTAGAAGACAATGGATCAGCTGAAAGAGTGGCTTCCTCAGCAGGAATTTCAATCTCCTGAACTTCGGGAGGAACTACTACTATTGGTGGTGGTTGCGGCTGTTGTTGCTCACTTATCTTAGTTTCCTGCATTGATTGGGTACTACTTTGTGCTAAAATGATAAGTTAATTTCAACCTCACTGCTCATCAGCGTTGTCATGATTAGGCTGGCTGCTTCTGCGATAGACATGGGTTTAGGCCTAGGTTGGTGGGGTGGGTCTGCTGATGTGGGGGTGCTCCTCCCAGCTTTCTCCCCGGACACTGTTGCTGCAGGCACAGTTTGTCGTTTCCAAAAAAAGGTACTGGGTGACATACCGTTGTTGGTAAGTGGCAGTGCCTTCTTCTTCTCACTGGCAACTTTGACTTTCTTGGCACTGGTACCTTTCTTTGGGGCCATTTTGAAGCTGTCATTTAGCAGGGAGCAACACTTGTTTTAGATTCACAAGTTGAAGAGATTTCTGTGGTCACACATCACGTAACGTTGTGTGCAGGGCACATGCCTTCTTTCTGGCAGTACAATGGGTGTTGTTGTCTCCTCTTGTGCACCTAAAACAAAGAAGCAAGGAGCACATCAGTGAAATGTGGCATTGTTGTAGTTCAAGAATCATTACAAGTACAAACAAATATTATAACATATAATTTAGTGTGTGGTCACAATTGTTGGTAGTTTTGTTACCTCAGTTATTTAAAAAAATAACAATAAAGTGTAACCATTCGTGAGACTTTGACAACAACAAAAGCTTTCATGGTGTACTGTCCAGTCCAGTACACTCAGGAAGGATAGGAAATAACAACAACAATAATTCAAATGTAACGGTTTTGCATTGTGCAACACATTGCAGGGAATGGATGCTGCACTCAGGGATCTGCAGCTTACAAATTACAATGGAATAAATCCCTAGACAATTAATATTGTTCTGCACGTCATATAGCAGACATAGGGTTAATGTTAATAGTTCATTGATGCCAAGTCATGTTACTTTGAAATTGAAATAAAAACAAAATGAAAACGAAATTTCAAAAATTTCAAAAATTATTTGAAAAATTGAAAAAAATGAGAAAATAAATAAACAAATTTGAAAAATAAAAAATTAAAAAGAAGACATTAAAATAAAGAAATAATTATAAATAAGTAAAATTACCCTCAATCATCTAATTATCGATTTATTAAGCTGCTTATCTCAATAATCAACCATCCATGCAAGCATATGGCAAAGGGGCACAATGGCTGAATGCACAAAATAGCCACCACAACAAGAGGCAATAAGCCAAGAGGAACAGAGGGAGACCTGCCGGCCTATGGCAAAAGCACACTGCCTGCCTTCACAAAATGGCTGCCAGTGACATGGTCACACCACAAAAATAACAAGCAGGAGGACTGGAACACAATGAACACAAGCAGGCCTAAGGAGGACACAGACTTTACCAAATGTCCCCCACCACATGGCACTGGGCAACCAAGGCAAATGCATTGCTGGCCTACGTGCCAACCCACTCACACTCTGGCAGGCAAAGGAAGCATGCTTGCTAAATAACACATCTTTAATGCAACAATGCCAAAAGCGAAATCCACAGGGCTTAAAAGGTTTGCAAGTTACAACCACCCACATGCAACAAAGGCATTTAATTAACACACAAAAATTTAAAATACCACAAAACACATATTTTGTATTTTAATCCAATGCCATCCATGGCCAAAATGTTGTTTAAATTAAACAGACACCACAGAAACAGTTGCTTTATGCACCCATGAGTAGCTCTGGGTCTATTGGCTGGAAAACACATTGGCAGACTAGGCCACACAGTGAAGCAATTAAAATCAATAAAGCAAATGTATTAAAAACATAGAGAAAATGTAGTGAACTGTGCTATATTTTTGTTGAATAAAAGAAGAAAACAAAACAAAACAACAATCATCAAGGAAACATAGCCACCACAAAGAAGGCATGCAGTCCTATGGCAGAAGCACACTAGCTGCCTTCACAAAATGGCCGCCAGCCAGATTGGCAGGCCACAACAAGAAGAAATAATAAGCCTACAAAGGGAAGAAAATGCAGGCCTATGATAAAAATCACTCTGGCTACATTCACAAATTGTCCAGCAGCCACATGGCCAGGCCACCACAACAAGAAGCAATAAGCCAAGAGGAACAAAGGAAAGACATGTAGATCTATGGCAAAAAAGCACACTGACTGCCTCCACAAAATGGCCACCAGCCACATGGTCACTACAACGGGAAGCAGGAAGCCTGGAAAACAATGAACACAAGCAGGCCTATGGACACAGGGTTTACAAAATGGCTGCTGACCACATGGAGAGCCAAGGCAACTGCTGGGGTCTACTATTACAAACACACTCACACATCGGCCAGAGGAAGGAGGCACATCTCATGAGAAAAAGTGAAATACCACAAAAACACATTTTGTATTTCAATCCAATGCCATCCATGCCCTAAATGATGTTTTAATTCAACAGACACCATAGAAACAGTTGTTTCATTCACCCATGAGTAGCTCTGGGCCTACTGACTGAAAAAGGCCTATTGGCAGACTACTGTGCTACATTGTGACTTAAATCAATATTGCAAATTGATTTCAAAACATGGAGAACATGTAATGAACATGTTTCCTTTATAAAAGAAGAAAAATTACTTACAAAGAAACAACTAGGCCCCTACTGAAACAATAGCAAAAACAACAGTTGATGGACAGAATGCAGAACAATGTCATACATTCACCCCAGTACAGAGATCTGGGCCTAAATCCATCAGTTTTTTGCTCACCATGCCATTCCAGTTTGAACACAGCCATATGCAAATCAGTCTTGACCCTGTGCCTCATGGGAACAGTCCAGCCTCAACTGCCAAGCCAGGTCCTCCCTGGACTGGAAACGAGCATCTTAGGACCGGTTTCGGGGTTTCACCCCTCTTCAGCAAGGATTGCTTGATTTCAGTGGCATGGAGAGCACGGAACCTACGTCTGGGCATACCCGTCCCACTTGGGGTGACTAATGCAAAAACAATAGTTGATGGACAGAATGCAGAACAATGTCATACATTCACCCCAGTACAGAGATCTGGGCCTAAATCCATCGTTATTTTGCTCACCATGCCATTCCAGTTTGAACACAGCCATATGCAAATCAGTGTTGACCCTGTGCCTCATGGGAACTGCCCAGCCCAAACTGCCAAGCCAGGTCCTCCCTGCACTGGAAACAAGCATCCTAGGACTGGTTTTGGGGTCTCACCCCTCTTCAGCCAGGATAGCTTGATTCCAGTTGCATGGAGAGCATGGGACCCACATGTGGGCATACCCACCACACTTGGGGTGACAAACACAAAAGCAACAGTAGATTATATTATGCAGCAGACACAAAGAGTGATCCTTCCAGCTCCAAATCCAAATGAATGTGATCAAGAGATGGACAAAGAACTGGGAGGAGCCTGCTGGACAGGAACAGGAAGATGGAGGCTCTGGCGCACTTTCTTCCTCTTGAAAAAAAAAAGTAAAATAGAAAAAGGACTCCTTGCACAAAAAGGTATAGCCAAATGTCAATCCAAATCATCATTTTGAGAAGGATTTGATGCTTCTCAGGGTGAATGCCTTTTCCAAATTGCAATTGCGGTAGTTCCTGTGAGTTTGGGATTGCGTTCTCCACAAAACCCCCGCTGGAAGTCTGCTGGGGTGCTCAAATAATGTTTTGGCGATCACAAACTCTCGCTGGATGTTTCGGCTGCCTAGCTAATCACGTGGCGTAGGGAACGGCTCAAGAAATCTTGTGAGTGATCACAGGCACCTGGTAAGTCGATCTCGCACATGCGAAAACGCATTTCGGGCATGCCAACAGAAAAAACTCAGCTCTGTTGCAGAGCGCAGAGTTTTTCAGCAACTCCGTATGCGGAGTTGCCAAAACTCTGCATACTCCATGAGCTGAGCGGAGTTTTACATCCAGGGTTAGTTATCATTCATACATACAGTATACCAGCAGTTTCCATGAGAGTGCAGCATGTTAGGAAAGTATGAAGTCCCATTGCATTTGCCAACCATACCCATATGTCCTTCATGGACCATTAATACACCTCTTCCTTGTGCTTTAATATCTAAGAGTCATCATAGCTCTGCTCCTCCATTGTTTGTCTACCTGGTTTTTCTAATATTGCCATCAAATGGAAAAAAAACACCCACAGTGATTTTTTTTAAAGAAGATACTGCTAATCGAACTATATTGAGGTACTGTGGTTATAATTTGTTAAATAAAAATAAAGGGAGGCATAGATGGCATCTAAAATGCATAACTTATTTTCTAGCCACACAGACCACCAGTGGTGGGGCCAGCCACAGCGCCAGTGCACCAGAAGCAGCAGAGGAGGTGGGTTGAAGGGGAGGTCCAGTGGTGGCAACGATGGTTGATGGTAAGTTACATTGCTTGCTTACTGACAATTTAAGTCTACCCACTGTATTTGTTAATTGAGCCAGATATCCCTCCCATCATTATTCATCATCTCCCTGTCCATTGCATTTCACCACTAGTGATCTTAATGTAGCATGGTTCAATTCAACACTGCAGTGTTAGCTTTCCATTGTGCATCTGCTTCAATTAATGCATCATTTATGAATTTTCAATGCATTACAACAAAACAAGGTGTGTCTTTCCCAGTGCCCATCCAGACACCTCCTACTAGTACTTCAGTCCTCTATTCTTTCCTCAGTTCTGTCCCTCAGTTCTGTCGAAATAATTGAAAAATGTATTATTGGCATGTGCCACATTTTTCTGGCCAAGTAATTTATGTATAAATATTTCATGGCGCTATAATAGATTTATGCCTGTTCAAATGTTTCCCTTTGGTCAACTACAGTGACTGACTAAGCCAAAGCTTAGCACATGACTATCAGTGACACCCTGTTATTCTATAGCAAAACCTCTATCTACCCTAATCCCTTTAGAGTACCTGTGGTAGAATAGGTTTCCTTACTGCCAAGTGAAGGTATTTGTTGAAAATACGTTGTGGTGGAGGGCGAGGCCAGGAAGTAAAGTGGGACTAAGGGCCATATGTAGATAAATTATATTTACCGATTCATAAATACCGAATTTTACCGATTCGGTATTTATGAATTGGTAAATAGTATTTAGGTAAACAATCGGTAATTATTACTGATTCGGTAAATATCGGTATTTATGAATAGGTATTTACCGAATCGGTAATAATGCATCCCTTCCCATTCATTCCTATGGGCCTGGAGGCCCATAGGAATGAATAGGAAGCCAGGTACTATTACCGATTCGGTAAATACCGAATCGGTAATAGGGGAAGCATATTCATGGGTGGCAGGGTGTCACATTGGCACCCTGTTGCACCCCTGAATCATGCATGTGTGCACATGTGGTGCACATACATGCCCTAAGGGCATGTATGTCTGCCACATGGCACTTTTCAAATAGCACAAAAATGCTTTTTTAAAGGTATTCGTCATTTACCATCAACTTGTAGTTGGTGGTAAATAACGAATCCAGAAACCAATAATGCACTCACCTGAGTGCCCCCTACATAGCATTTCAGGATTCGGTAAATTACCGAATCGGTATTTTACCGATTTCTTAAAATTCCGATTCGGTAAATTACCGAATCCAGAAAATCAGCCACCTACATCTCAAGTGCCTCAATACCGGTCGGTAACGGGATATTTACCGATTTTCGGCCGTTACTGACCGGTATTTTGGTACCTACATATGGCCCTAAGTGCCTGATTTAGAGTTTGGTGGATGGGAAACTCTGTGAAAAACTTGCCAAATACTTTCTATATCCCTTTTCCTTTCCCTGTAGTGCAGTGCATTATTTTTCCCCCTGTCTTTGAAGTCAGTGTAGAATTGAAAGGAATTTGGAAAAGAACAGGGCCAATGAAACAAAAGTAAGATATTACATTGCCCATTACAGCTGCCCCAGCTGCATATGCACTAGAATGCCTCTATTGATTTAGCACAACAAGAATATTATTAATTGTGTTGCTTAGAACATAATGCCTTACACATTAATGAGAGGTCATTTATTTGTATTTTTACACTCAAAGTGCCTGTTTAGTTTTTTCCTAGCTAATCCTTTAATAGAAAAAATCATTTTGTTTTAATCTGGTGGCATTCTGGCATTATTCCTTGCAGCCAGTCATTGCTTTTATGTGAGGCATGTGAAGGAAAAACTCGGCCCTGTGACTAATCACATCAAATATTCCAATGGCCCTAGAGGACCAGCAATGTCCTCCTTCTGTGCCACTCTATAAACAAGGGTTTTCACAGATTATTATTTACAAAAAAAAAATTCTTGATATAGCTACTCCTGCTGGTCCACCATCTCATAGGTAGAGGCATCTGCCACTGCCACGGACCCCAGTTAGTCCAGTCAGTCACTAGTGCCTCCATCTCAGCCACTATATCAACAGTGTTGCCGCCAGCTGGGATCCTCTGGATCCAACATGGCTGCCACTCCTCCTACCCAGACATCTTCAAATGCTGCATGCTTGAACAGCTGGCAGTGCTTCATCGGGAGGTGCCCACTTTGATGATGTCCTATGATGGCCATTTTTATATTTTGATATTGTGGGTGGGACTTTTTGTTGTGGTTGGAGAGGGTGGGAGGAGTTGGACAGGGACAGAGAAGTTGGGATTTTTCTTTGAACATTATTTGGAAATTGGTAGGGGGAAGGGGGATATTAGTTTGGGGAGAGGGATGGGCCTGTTGTAGGTGGGTTTTTATTATTGCTAAGAAAAATTTCATGGAAATCATTCTGTTACTTAATGCCGGAAATCTTTTTTTTGTGGTTTACTTTGTGCAGCTGCCTTTCAGAACAGCCTGTTTTTTCATCCGTTTATCAAACCATATACAAGTTTGTTAAACCCTTGTCCAACTACCATTTGTAGCTATATTTACCACTAGATGGGTTATGCCATTGCCTACGCCTATATTGCCTGCAAAAACCTAGATAAAAAACATCTTAATCTTCAGTATAAGTTAGTACCTGGCTAAACTACTTCATTGCACCCCGTAGTTCTCATACCTGAATAGATGAAGCAATGGCTGCTACCTCTCTCAATCTTCCAAAACCTTACTGCAGGGTTTCCCAAGGTGCCTTCGTAATGGTGATGGTAGTAGTAGCAGGCTAGCATGCTAATAGGGAAGTCACCATAAGTCAACTACCACCTAGGTGAAGTCCAGCTGTAGGTTTAATCAGAACGGTTATCCATCCTCTGGGTTAACTACCGGAATCAACCACCTGGGCCATTTTCTTTAGCAAATGAAGAGCGTGACCCCCTTCCCATGCCTCCAGGACCCCCCTGGGGATCGCGCCCCACAGATTGAATACCTCTGTGTTAGATGCAGATGAAACAACGCTTTCTAAGAAACTACATCCTAATGTATAATGTAGTTGTAGCATCTTCAATTGCTGATAGAGCCTTTTCCAAGTATGCTCTATCAACTTCACATATCTGTTCCGTAGCTTTCTGCTGTGTAACCTTCCATGCTTCATTGTGTATTGCATACAAAAAGCACTTTTTGATGTGGCTTTCTATGACCTAGCAAGAAATCCTGTAATTCCTTCATATCAGAAAGGAGACAAGTGTTTTTTCACCTCATCTATAATTGAATGTTAGCCAGTCTAGGTACACCTTTCAAATGATATATGTTGTGACTACTCCTGAGTGTTTTGTCTGCATGTAACATGTGCCAGGCCTGAATATTATAAAACCCTATTTGTTGTTAAGAAAACAAGCATGACATCTATTAGTATCTAATAGTCACAATAACCAACCCTCTGGATTGCAAAGTGAAGAATTGTATGTACTATTCTTAAGCAAGTTGTGGAATTCTTCATTCATAAAATTTTTTTTTTTTTTTAAAAGATTTTATTGTGCATAAAAGGGTTACAAACACGGGCCTACAACCACCAGGGCCGGCCGCTAGTAGTCAAGGTGTTCCAGCATATCAGAAAACAATGGCTAGCCCACAGGGGCTCCGCACTATCACATTAAATCAGACTGCACATAAAGGAAATCAGAATACACACTTTTAGTATAAATAACAACAAAAAAGGAAAAATACAAAAATACAACAAACAAGGCGAAACGACTTATGAAGGGCGGCGAACACCAGCCGGGGGAGTCAACACCCAACCACCCGAGGGCGGTCAATAAAAGAAGACCTGAGAGGGAGGGGGGGTGGCAACGAGAGAACCAGATCTGTACTACGAAGTACGAGATGCACAAGGAACCCTCAAGGATCAGGGGGACGAGGCAACCCCGGACGTATCCACCAAAGGGGGAGCACAGATAGACCCACGATACGCGTTCCACTGCCCCCAAATTTTACCCCAAGCCCCCGGTTTACCACGGGCCACATACACCGTTTTCTCCCTGAACATGCACCAGTCCATGTTTTCCTTCCAGATGGACACGGTGGGAGGCCGCTGGGAACCCCAAAGCTGCGCAATGTCTCTCTTTGCAATCATGTTCTCCAAGGCCGCCCACCGAGCCTGAGCCGCATTGCAGTCATTGGGCTCCCATACATTCAGCACACAATGACGCACCTCCGGCAGCAGAGCGACCCCGGTGACTCGTCTCATAATATCATGCACCCGGCGCCAGTATTCCGCCACCTCGCGGCATTCCCATAGGATATGGAGAAAAGTAGCACTGAGCCCGCAGCCACGCTTGCAGAGTCCGTCGTCTGAAAACCCCATCGAAACCAGGCGGGGGCCCGTCACATATACACGATGGAGAATCTTAAGCTGGACCAGGCGGAGACGGGCCGGGATGGCCACCTCCTTAGGGGATGACAGTGCAGTCTGCCAGTCCTCATCGTCCAGCTCCACCCCATCTCCCGTCCATGCCTCCCGAAGACGCACCAAGAGGTCAGCCCGATTGTTTATCAGTTTTTTGTAAATCAGGGAAATAGTACTGTCGGGGACGTGACCGTCGAGTATGCGGTCCTCGAGAGGCGAAGAAGAAGGGACCGTGGTCCCCTCCCCAAAGACCGAAAGCAGGGCGTGCCGAACCTGTGCATAACGGAAGAACTCTCTGTCACTAAGCTCATACTCGCGCTGAAGCGCCACGAAGGATTTAACCGCACCTTTAACCCACAGGTCCACCACTCTGCTGATGCCGATTGTATCCCAGCGCTCGAAGCCTTTCGTTGTCCAGAGGTTTCCCAAGCGGTCTGAGTCGAATAGAGGAGTGGCGCACGTTAAACGCTCACCCCAGCCCATCGCAGCGCTAGCCGCCTTCCATACACGGACCGCAATCCTGGTAGGGCCCGTAAGGGCCCTACCAGCAGACCGCGAGTAAAGCGCTCTGTTATAGTTACTGCCGGGGAGCAGGAATTTATCCATCTCATATGCCGGGTTCGAACCAGGAGCGTACGTAGCATGGTTAATGGCAGATAGCTGGGAGGCCCAATAGTACCGTCTAATATCAGGAAGCGCGATGCCCCCGTCATACCAGGAAAGAGTCAGCTTGGCCAACGCGATACGCGATCGCCCGTCCCAAACCAGTCTCCTCTGCAAACTCTCCACCCCCCTAAAGTAGGCCGCAGGAATGACATCGAAGAAGTTCTGGAGTGCATAAAGGAATCTGGGAAGGGACATCATTTTAAACAGCGCCGCGCGACCAAGCGGAGACAAGGGCAGCTTACACCACCGAGCCGTATCTGCCCTCAAACGCCGGAGTGGAGACAGGAGATTCTGCCCATAGCGAACCGCCGGATCCAACGAAACGTACACCCCCAGGTATTTAAAGCCGGACTGAGATATTTGGAGCGGAAGCCGAGGCGGCAAGAGAGGAGAACCACCAGAGATAGGATACACACAAGATTTGGACCAGTTGATTATCAGACCCAAGTTTTTCCCGAAGGAAGTAAGGACATCAAAGAGAACATTGAGCGACTTCCGCGGTGAGGTGAGATACAAGAGAATATCATCCGCGTACAATGAAACCCGATCCTCGAAGCCCGGGGCCCACCGGAGCCCTCTAATCGAGGGCTCCCAACGGAGCCAGGCAGCGAGCGGCTCCAGGGCAAGAGCGAAGAGCAGCGGGGACAACGGGCACCCCTGCCTAGTTCCCCTCCCGAGAGCGAAAGGCCGAGAAACCCGCCCATTGACAACCACCTGAGCCATTGGTCCAGCATAAAGGAGCTTCACCCAGCCAAGGAACCCCTCCCCAAACCCAAACTTCGCCAAGACGGCCCAAAGAAATGGCCATTCAATGGTATCAAAGGCCATCGTGGCGTCTAGGGAAACCAATATGGCCAGTTCAGCCAAGTACTCAGCCCTAGCAAGGACGCCGTGCAGACGCCGTAAGTTAAGGGCGGTATTACGATGTGGAATGAAGCCACATTGATCCGGATGTATCAAGTCACATATAACGCTCAGCAAGCGATTAGCGAGGACCTTAGCAAGGATTTTGGGTTCGGCATTCAGCAGGGAAATAGGCCTATAGGAGGCACAGCGGTCACGTGGCTTACCCTCCTTGGGAATCACTACTATAGTAGCCAGACGCTGGTCGTCCGGAAGGGAACCCCTCTCGAGCGATTCCTGAAACATATGACGGAGGAAAGGCGCGATTTTATCCGGGCGCAACTTATATAGTTCAATCGGCAGGCCGTTGGGGCCCATAGCCTTGCCCGAGCGGAGGGAGCGAATCGCAGTAGCAATCTCTTCGACAGACAAAGGGGCATCCATCAGCTCGCGGTCATCGACGGATAAGCCGGGCAGGGCAATATCCCAAAGCAGACGACGAGAGTCGTCCTCATCTCTATCGGACACCGGGGAGTACACTGCACGGAGGTGGTCAGCAAAACACTCAACAATCTCACCAGGCTCAGTCACACACACTCCATCCGACACCCGAAGCTCCGGGACCACACGATTCACTCTCTCCTTCTTATCCAACCAGGCAATCAGCTTACCCGCCTTGTCTCCGGCGTCATACAACCTGCCCTGCTGCTCCCTATATATAGTCTTGGCAGCATCAGTGACGAGAGACTTATATTCAAACTGCTTCAGGCTGAGGGCATGCAGCCCATCCGGGGTGACACCCGCCTCCAAGGCTGCCTCCAGCCCCGATATTTCAGTCTCCAGCGTCACAACCGCCTCTCTCTTGACCCTCTTGGCCTCCACTATCTGGGACAGGGCATGCCCGCGGAGCACTGCCTTGAAAGCTTCCCACAGGGACACCGAGGACAATACCGACCCCTCATTCTCAGAAAAATATTGATCAATCGACTTAATCAGGCTATCACGGATCTCGGGGTCTTGCAGGTACCAAGGGTTAATAGGAGCGATCCGCCCAGCGGACCGCAACCCAGTGTCAAAAAGCAACCACAGTGGGGAATGATCAGAAATACCCCTGGCCAGGTGTTTGACCTCCTGAATCCGAGTAGCCTGGGCCGCGGGCATAAGGAAATAATCCAGTCTGGAGAGACTCCCATGGGCCCCAGAGTGAAAGGTGTACTGGCACTGTGCCGGATGCATTAACCTCCAACAGTCCACCAGACCGAAGGTCTCCAGGAGCCCGCCCAGCCACGCCTGGGCAGCAGGGAGGGCCCTGGGCGGATGACGGTCCAGGTCACCCGAGACAACCGAATTAAAGTCCCCACCCATAAGCAAAAGACTGTCAGGAAGCCCAAGCAACATACGACCCAAGTCTGAGAAGGTAGAGTTCTGGAGGCCTGGGGGAACATAGACTGAGATCAAGGAAAGGGACTGCCCCTCCCACCTCCCAGTCAGAGCCACATAGCGCCCTCTATCGTCTGGGACCACCCTGGTGATCTCCAACGGAAGTGAAGCTCGCAAGAGAATGCCCACCCCTCTCGAACCAGTGGTGAAACCAGAGTGGGCCACAAGCCGATATCCCCCCCTGTTCATAGCCCGACAAACGTTGCCAACCAGATGCGTCTCCTGTAAGAACACCACATCAGGAGTCAAACGACGCAGATATTGCAGCACAACACCCCGTTTGATACGGTCCCCCAATCCATTGACGTTCCAAGACATCAATCTCAACCCGTCCCCCCCATCCCATCCAGTAGATCAAGGGCCCCCTAGCAAAGAAAACAAAAAACACAAATGCAAACAACCCCACCCACCCACCAACCCCCCCCCAACTCCAACATCCCCCACCCTGCACCCCTGCGGTTCAAAAAACCACCCCAACTTGCAGTGTGCCTGTCGCCCTACAAACCCCATTCTACGAAAAGACCCCGGAGGAGGGAGGGGACCCATCCCCGCCCGCTCCCCACACACAACATAGTGAAACAAAATGTACAAAAGAAGTAGAACCCAGCCAAACAGTACAACCTGGCAGAGTCCGGGACCATAAGTCACTCCAAAGGAGACCCACCACCCTCGGTACCGGCAGAGGGCCCAGTCCGGTCACCCCGGTCTGGCAGCGAATCCAGCCAGTCACTCACAGTCACAGGAGAGTCAAAAAAGGTAGTCCGATCTTCATGTTCCACTCGGAGCCTTGCAGGATAAAGCATAGAGTACTTGAGACCGAGGTCCCGGAGACGCCGCTTCACCCCCTGGAAGCCCATCCGCTGTTTCTGGACAAGTTGGGTGAAGTCCGGGAAAAAGTTAATGGACGAGTTCTCATGTCGGACCGGGCCATGAACCCATGAGGCCTGCAGAATCGCATCTCGGTCTCTGTAGTGGAAAAGTCTCGCAACGATAGGCCTCGGGGGGGCACCCGGTCGCGGCCGGCCACCTGGGACTCGATGGGCCCGCTCCACAGCGAAAAACTTACTCAGGCCAGCGGGAGCAAGATGTTCGAGGATGAGCTCCTCGACCAGAAGATCAACCGGGCGGTTATCGGAGGTCTCCGGAACGCCTATGACGCGGATGTTATTGCGGCGGGCCCGTCCCTCGAAGTCTTCCAGCCGCCGGGCCATCAGATCATTGGCCGACTTGAGATCGCCGAGAGTGGCCTTCAGGTCCGACACGTCCGTCCCAAGGGAGGACGTCCGCACATCCAGCGATTGAACCCTCTCGTTGGTCTTAGAGAGATCCGCCCGGATTAGGGTAATGTCAATGGCCACTGTGTCGATTTTACGGGCCAAGGCCTCGTACTGTGTAGCGATGGTCTCGCTGATGCCCGTAATGGCGCCCATGATGTCCTGCAGGGACAGATCCGGAGAAACGGAAGGGCCACCACTGGTGTCATCCGGGGGGACATTGGCTGTCCCGGGGGATCCTTTACCCTGAGTGTAGCGGTCCATGTTGTTCGTCTGGACCGGTCCCCCACGTAGGGATGTCTTGGTCTTTCGCCTCTCGGGGTCTCCCCTGCCTCCCATAAGAACCTCGATCGCAGAAGGGGACCACCGAGGAAGCGTCGAGGTGGCACAGACCAGGCAGACGTGTGTCGCACCACAGGCCGCAATATGGCGGAGCGAAGGGACCACCGTCAATGGGCACACTGGCAGCAGACGAAGCCACCGGCATCAAGCGAAGGCAAAATGGTAGCCCAGTCGCACCAGGCAAGTCCACAGTCCAGCCCCTCAAAGACCAAAAGTGAAACCGAAAGTGATGTGACGGCCACTGGCACCGCTCCGCTGCCGTTGTTGTTCAACTACGCCCCGGCTCCACAGAGCACCCTCGCATCGGGCACTGCCGTAGGGTGGGCCTCAAAAGTTCAAACCACCATAACTCCGGATTGCCAGGTCCGATTTGATTTCCGAAAGGAGTTTAGTGTTCAGCCAGCATTCATCTCCCAGATTCCATCAACCGGGTCAGGATAGATTCAGGATAAATTCCGAGGAGCAGCGAGGGTCCGGGGAGCCCTGTGCTCACGCGACCATCTTGGATGTGCGCTAGGCTCCTCCTCCGTCTTCATTCATGAAATTTAAGAATTGGCGTGCAAGTGTGGAAATATTTATTGTGTTCATATCCTTTATCTGAGCCAGTCCAAGACAGGAGGTCTGCTACACAGTCTTGTTCAAGAAAATCATTTGTCTTGGTATAAGGTTTGCTATAAACAAAACCTCATTGCCTTGAAGTTTCCAGTCTTTTGTTCCTCAAACATATTTTAAATCAACATTGTCCTTCCAAAATTCAAATCCTTGTATTGACAACTGTGACATAAAGGAGCGCAAATAAACTAGCATTGTGTTAGTTAGCATGTTTTTCTTTGCTGGGGAAGGAAGAAGTTTATAGCAATAAGGCTCTGGGTCTACTGGGCTGTTACTAGAAAAATATGCAAACATCTGTGCAAATGTCTTGGAGCTAACCACTTGGGGGTGTAGGATAGTGTTTCAATTGTGTGTAATTAAATACTGGATGTGAAGTACTTGTTTTCTGTAACAAATGGTGTGCATAATGGTAAAAACATAGCATTTCATAATAATTAGATGTACCACTACAGATATCTCAATTTTCAAATACATTGTAATTGTCTAGATCAGGAGAACTCACAAACTTTCTCTTGGGGGCCAAATTTACAGTGTGGTTTGTGGCCTAGGGCCGCACCTTGGGGGCGGGGTCATTGTGGGAGGGGGCGGGGCAAAAAAACTGTGACCATGAGGTGGAACACAGGTCCCTGCAGCGGACACCTTCGTCCACTGAGCAACCGGACCCGGCATACACATATCTCTCTCTCTCCCTCTCTCTATCTCCCTCCCTCCCTCCTCCGTCTCCCTCCCTCCTCCATCTCTCTCCCTCTTCCGTCTCCCTCCCTCCTCTTTCTCCCTCCGTCCTCCATCTCCCTCCCTCTCCCTCTGTCTCCCTCCCTCTCCCTCTGTCTCCCTCCATCTCCCTCCCTCTCCATCTCCCTCTGTCTCCCCCTCTCTGTTTCCCCCTCTCTGTCTCCCCCCTCTGTCTCCCTCCCTCCCTGTCTCCTTCCCTCTCTCTCTCCCTCCCTCTCTCTCTCTCTCCCCCTTCTCTCTCTCCCCTCTCCGTCTCCCTCCCTCTCCGTCTCCCTCCCTCCCCCTCTCCCCCTCTTCCCCGTTCTCCCTCCCTCTCCATCTCCCTCCTCTCCCCGTCTCCCTACCTCTCAGTCTCCCTCCCTCTCAGTCTCCCTCCCTCTCAGTCTCCCTCCCTCGGTCTCCCTCCCTCTCAGTCTCCCTCCCTCTCCATCTCGCTCTGGCTCCCCATCTACCTCCCTCTCCGTCTCCCTCCCTTTCCCCGTCTCCCTCTCTCTCCCCATCTCCCTCCCTCTCTGTCTCCGTCTCCCTCTCTCTCTTTCACCCTCCCTCTCCATCTCCCTCTCTGTCTGTCTCTTTGCCTCTCTGTCTGTCTCTGCCTCTATTTGTCTGTCTCTGCCTATCTGTCTCTGTCTGTCCCTGTCTCTGTTAGTCTCTATCTCTATCTGTCTCTGTCTGTTTCTGTCTCACCCTACTTCCCTCTGTCACCCTCTGTCCCCTTACCCGACTCTCACACCCTGCTGTTCTCTTGTCATTCTTTGTCATCTCTCCCCCCGCACCCCTCCCCTCCGCTTGTGTGGCAGCTGAGGCAGCTTCCCTTCCAGGGCACACACACAGCCCCACCCGAGTACTTCACATGTCTTTAAGAGACCATTTGCATGATAACGAGGCTTTGTTGTATTTCACCTCTTAGCGCCCCAGCAGCTCCACTCGGACTATCGCTTGAATCCCTGGGCCCCCACAGAGCAGAGTCTGTGTTTGCTGACACTGTTCAAAAAAACTAAAAACACCGTACGATGTCTGCAAGGTCCGCGGGCCGCCAAGAAAGGCTTGCCGGGCCGCTGGAGGCCCGTGGGCCATACTATGATTACCCCTGGTCTAGATCATTAATCATTTGTTTCACTATACGAATATCCCAATCATCAGAAATGCTACCAGGACTGCTAACATCACTAAGAGAAATGTTAAAACATATGGGATCTGTAAAGTCTCTGTCGGTCCAAATATATCATAGGGCACCTTGTCCCAAACAATTCCCTCAATTACTGGAACCGTTGAAGTGTTCAGAAGGGACCAGTCTCCTCACACTTTATGTGATGAAGAAGGAGGCTTCAATACCTTGATTAGTAGTTCAACATTAGAGTGTTCTGGGAGATAGCATCCATTAAAAAGCAAGAAAGCGACTGTCAGAAAACCAATCCAAAGGAAAAGCAAATGTAGATCAAAGGAGGAACAAAGTAAGTCCTTTTTAGGCAAATTTCAAATGCACGAGTTCCACGCTGAGAAGG
Source organism: Triturus cristatus (assembly GCF_964204655.1). NCBI lineage: Eukaryota > Metazoa > Chordata > Amphibia > Caudata > Salamandridae > Triturus > Triturus cristatus. The sequence goes on along the minus strand of NC_140587.1, from coordinate 341,741,000 downwards.
TGGGTTTGACGAATCTGAAGAAAAGTCATCAATGTTGATAAAATAGCCTGATGCAAATTGTGCAAATGTGGGGAGCTTGTTAAGCTGTGTAGGACTGGTATTTAACCACAATGGGGGTATATAATGAGAAACTTCATTATTTGCTTATGTTGTGGAAATCTGTGAATTCACACACAGTGCTTGTGTTGTATTGGTAGTGGTGACTGTAAGTAGCAAAAGTTCAGTGTCAGATGTCCCCATCCAGGGAGAAGAAACTTCAGTCTGAGTTAAAGTTTGTAATGGAATTTCCTATAAAGTAGTTACAGGAGGCAAGTAACTACCCATGAGCCCTATTGCCCTGCTATGTGTAACCAGCCACGTGATGTGGTTTGATGAGATCTATAGTCAAAAATCTCTCCTGTTTTCTACCAGCACAGAGGTAAAAGTACCTTCAACAGCCAGGACTGGCAGAGGCGCTCTGTAGGATAGCCCGAATTCCATTTTGATCAGAACCTTCTCCCGCACTAAATAACCAATCTTCGGAATGCAGCCAGGAGTGGCTAGTACTTCCTGTACTTCGCCAGTGGCAGAACATTTCTATAGCTCATTGTTTTGCACGTCGCTAAAGTTGTTCAGCTTCTGTAAGACAGCCAAACATTCTCTGATATCAAAAGGCATTTCTGCCACCACTGTACTAGGACTACTGTCAAGGTTTGGAACCCACATCTTGCTCTCGAGACCAAAAACTGTTTAAGATTCAGACAACACACTTGCGCTGTCTAGCAGTGTCAGTGCCCAGTTCTTGTTCTGAAATAGTGTCCTCAATATGTGTGGCATAATTCTTGGAAATACCTGCCACTTTCTTCTTTTTGAACTGGGGTTTTTGTTGTGGAAGTTTCTATTCCTTTTTATGATGATGTCCGATGAACGTTGTGAGTCCTTTCTCATTTTCACATACTCTTCTTCCCTGCCCTTCGGTAGCCCACCTCTGTCTGAGCATTTGTCAGGTGAGTCCTAAGAGGAACAAGAAGAATGAGGATCAGAAGACTAATACTTATCAGGCTGTTTAAGTATATCAAATTATAAAGTTTTTCAGTGGACTCCAGTTGTGGATAACCACTGCGTGTTTTTGTTTTTTCTTTATTTTTCTGTTTGGCCCAGCATTTTTTAGAAGAGTCAGGTACCTGTTTACAGTTATCTCTTTCAGAATTACCCTTAAGCAGTCTCTTATTTTGTCTGGCTCCCAAATTATCTCAACCTATAGATGCATAGATTTCAGCAATAACCTTTGGTTATTCGCGCTCTTGGTCTGTAATGGATCCTGCGTGAGGCCCTGACATACTGCCAATGCTGCTGCCTCCCCTTTTATGTTACTTAAAGTAATGGAAGGGACTGTGGTATAGTTGCCAATAAATGTCATCCCCAAATCCAGGACAGGTGCTGCCTCACATTCATTTTGTATCTGTTTTAACACCTCAGGCAAAACAACAATAGATGGTTGTAGGGAACCGCCTCTCTGTAAAGTATACTAAGCTGACGTACACTACATAGAGATTGCGAGGAACCCCAAAAGGCAGGTACAGGTAAAAGTAGATAATACTAACTCTCTTCTTGTAGTAGTGAGGGCAAGCAATTAGGCTTATTGGAGGGTAGTATTAAGCATTTGTTGTAATCACAGAGACAATAAATGAAACACATACTGAAGAATAAATCAGAGACCAATTTGTAAAAATAATGTTGATTTTTGTATGATTTTTAAGACTATAAACACAGTTCTAAGGTAAGTACTTTCAGAGATATGACAGTTCCAAGTTTGATAAATATATCACTTCTATGCACAATTACTCATCATAGGAAACAAGGGGGAAAAAGCAAAAAAACGCATAGAAATTCAGACAATGCTTTCACAAAGTTCACCTTCTTGTTTTAGGTCAATGTTCTGACCATGTCCAAAGTTACAGTAAATGTTCGGGAGCTTCCTGGATCAGCCGAGAGCAGCGGTGCTGAGGTCTTGGAAGCTGGTGTGCAAAGCTAAAGGGGTAACTTGAAAAAGCAATGCACAGAGGGACACAGGTAAGTCCAGTGAGTCTCATTGGAGGGAGAAATTTGCAAGGGCCTGGGAACCACAGGAGCAGGGCTGGTTGGCCAGTGCTAGGGTTGGTGCAGCCAGGTGCAGAGCGGAAAGGTCAGCAAGGCATCGTGGTCTTCATGGTCAGGAATAGGCAACTTCGAGACATGATCTCGGGACATCTGGGCCACTCAAGAAGTGGGTTTTGGGTGCATTAACATTCACAATGGATGCTTGCTTCTGGTGCTTTGGGAGACTGGAGAGGACTCTTCTTCTTGGTGTTTGCCGATGGGGATCTGGTACCCTGGGAACTGGTATGCCACGGCTAGGTCCTGGTATCTCAAAACCTGGTGGGGAGACAGATTTGACCCTCTGGAGCTGTTGTACATTTTCTCATTTTGATGCTGTGTCAAGGTGTCAGGGGACAGCATGTCCGTAAACTGGACTTCACGGAATCAGTGCCTGTGGTGTACAGGGGAGTTATATGGCTGCCCGGCAAGAACAGCTAGACCACTGACCTGGTCAGTGTGACTGCTCTCCCCGAGCAGTTCCACCACTAAGTGCTGCCTTGAGAAACCTGAATGAATGAATGAAAGGCAATTTGTATCGCGCAAACTAAGCCCGAAGGCATCAAGGCGCCTACCAATATGATCAAGGCACATGGGCCAGCTTACGGATATGCCATAACAAAAAGCCAGGTCTTTAATGCTTTTCTGAACAGGGGGAGTGATGGTTGAGCTCTAATTTCCATAGGGAGAGCATTCCAGAGCTTGGGCACCAGATAGAAAGCCCTTCCTCCCCATCTGGTTCTCCTGAAACGAGGTACCGATAACACATTTTTATCTGAGGACCGAAGGTTTCTGGCGGGGACATAGGGAACTAGGAGATCCTTGATTCCTCTCGCTCCATGCCCTAGCATAGTCCCATAAGACAGACTAAGGATCTTAAAGGTGACCCTGGCCGAGATAGGAAGCCAGTGTAAGCTCTTCCTAACAGCAGTGGCAGAGGCAAGCCTAGGGGCGTCCGTGACAAATTTGGCAGCCGCATTCTGCACAATCTGCAGTCGCTGCAACAGACCCTTGTCTATACCCGAGTATAGAGCATTACAGTAGTCAAGACGTGAGGACACCAGGAAACCTGTGCTCTCCGTTCTAAGGTAGGTTTGAGGCTCCTCCACCCGCAGGCTCCTGTCTGCACCTCATCCCTGGTGGTCCAGTGGTAGAACACTCTGCTCTTCTGCTTTTTTCTGTGTCCTCTTTTCTCTTTTTTGTTCCCTCTTTTGTCTTCTTGCTCTACCTTTTCTCTTTTTGCCCCCTCTTTCTCTGTTCACTTCTTTTTCTCTTTTTGCTCTCCCTTTTTTCTGTGCTCCCTGCCGCTGCTGCCTCCATGGCCCCTCCCACCTCCAAAGTGTCACGCTCCTGCTTCCCAGCTGACTGCCGTCCCCCAACCCCTACTTAATGGCAACCCCTACACAGCCACACCACTGGTGTGCCTCAAAGGCAAGCCTGTCTGCGCCCGTCCACGACCCGACTGCGACCAGCACCAAGGTCTTTGGTCCTCTGACTAACCTCCGCTACGACTCCAGCACCCTCTGTGCTCTCAACCCTGGATGCAGCAACAACTGCCAGTTTTTAATGCCAAGCAACACCCAAGGCCCGATTTCCTACCGACACTGCCGCTGCACCTTCATGCACCTCCGGACCCCAGCTGCAGCCCCCAGCCTACTGGAAGTCATCGCACACAAACCACTGAACTGCATCCACCTCCACATACACTCCCTACACAAGCATGCCATAGAAATCACGTCACCTTCCTCACAGAAACCTGGACCAACGCCAGAACAGTGCCCAACATCGCAACTGCCATTCCCAACAGATACAAGATCCTGAGAAAAGACTGCCCCACCCGCCCAGGAGGAGGCATTACCATCGTCCACAAAAACTCCCTCTGCATGAGAACCACTAATCCGGACGATGCTACCGCCCTCATGGGACATCTTCGCTTCCAGATCCAGACCAACCCTAAAACGACTCTCCGTGGAACCCTCAGCTACAGGCTGCCTGGCCCCCACGCTCCTTTCACTGACACCATCGCCCACCTCATCGCACCACACGCCCTTGCCTCCACAGACTTCATACTACTTGCAGACCTAAACTTCCAACTGGACAACTATGAGGACCCCAGCACCACTGTCCTTCTAGAGAACCTCGTCAACAAAGGACTGATGCAACTCTTCCCGCACACAGCAGGGCACACATTCGACCCCATCTTTATAGAAGGAAACAGCATCTCCTACACCCACACCACAGAACTCCTCTGGATAGACCACCACTACAGCCACTTCTCCTTCAGAAAACCAGCACACCAACGGCTGCCCCGTAGAAGCTGGAACCAAGTCACCGAAGACCAGCTCACCCCTGCCCTCACCAGCATCCCACCACCAACGATGCCTGACACCAACACTGCGGCACGCAGCCTCCACCACTGGATCTCAAACTGTACCAACATTCTCGACCCCTTCCAGAAAACCACAGGGCAACACATCAAGAAAGCAAGCTGGTTCAACCCTGCACTCCAAGAATCCAAGCTCTCCTGCCGAAGTCTCAAAAAGACATGGAGGAACAAAAAAAAACAGAAACACACACTGCCTACAGAGCAGCAACCACAGCACATCACCATCTCATCAAAGCCACAAAAAAGAACTTCCTTCGAGACAGAATACACACAAATGCCCTAAACTTCAAATAACTTGTTTCCATCATCACAGAAATTGCCAAAACCGGCAGCAAAACAACAAACATACCACCCTCCCAAGGCCTCTGCAACTGACTCAACACCTTCTTTCACCTCAACATTAAGCCTGGGCGTTGAACTACGCTCCGTTTGCGGCGCTTGCGAAGTTTAGGCAACTTCGCGATTCGCATAGAGCGCGAAGTTGCAGATTGCTACGCAATCTAGCGCGTAGCGTAGTAGTTTTGCTTCCTTGCGTGCTCAATATTCATTCTCGCGTGCACGGTAACGTCTTACCGTGATTCTGCGATCGCCAACTTGCTTTCCTGTCTGTTCGCGAGCGCCACGAGATTTGTACTATGGCTGCCCAATCCCGCCAGAGTGTGCAAACGCGAACACGTCATTCGGGAGCGCGAGCTGACTTCCGGCGTCTGTCTTGCTAAGATCGCGATCCCGAACATGCAAAAACTACAATCTGGCGAAGAATATCTCGCGATCTTCATAAAACCTTCTCTAAAATGATCATTTAGCTCATAAAACTCCTCAGATTGTGATTTTGCTGTAGTCTTTTGTGTAAGGAGGAGTCCTTTAATTTTAACTCTTTTTTTCAAGAGGAAAGAAGTGCCCCTGAGTCTACAACTTCCTGTTCCTGTCCAGCAGGCTCCTCCCAGTGCTTTGTGCATGTGCTGTTCACTTTCATTTGGATTTGGAGCTGGAAGGATCAGTTTTTGTGTCTGTCTGCTCATACCATTAGATTGGATTTATTTGAGGACTTTTTGATTTGAGATTTAATTTACTACAAGTAAGTTGGAGAATTGGTGTGTTTGTTTTATTGGGGCTTGTATTTTTATTACCTACATTTTTCTGGGTTTTTCATTGTTTTTTAAAATTATTGTTGTGGCGGGTGGCCTGTGCTTTCAATAGGGGCCTAGTTGTTTTTCTCTGCAATTTCAGCCAGTAGGGTACCCATGGGTTCATGTTTCTTGGTGTCTGTAGAATTTTCAACATCATGTAGGGCATGGATGGCTAGAATTATTTGAAATGCTAAATGTGGCTGTGGTGTATTTCTCTGTTGGTGTGTGTGTGAAATACCTTTGTGTGATGTGTGTGCTTGATGTGTAACTTCTTTCCAATCCTTTTGTAGCCCTGTTCATTTTCATTTGTGTATTAAAGCTGTGTTGTTTAGCAGGCCTCCTTTGTCCGGTCATATATTATAGGCCTGCTTCAGTTCATTGTTTTCCATGGCCTGTTGTGACTGTGAGTGCCCATGTGGCTTGTGGCAATTTTGTGGTGGTAGTTTATTAGTGTGTGCTTCTTTTTCCATAAAGGCCTGTATTTCTTTTCTTTGTTCCCCTTGGATTATGCTTGTTGTTGTGTCATCCTGGCCATGTGTGTGGCGGCCATTTTGTTAAGGCAGGCATTGTGCTTTTGCCATAGGCTTACATTGAGTGTTCCAAGCTTGTGGCCTAGTCTGACAGTAGGCCCAGAGGTAGTCAACCTCAAATCTTTGGTGCGTTATTTAAATTTACAGTTTGTGTTATCTGTTGATTTTCTTTTACACCATGGATGGCTTTGGATTTTATTGCAAAAGGTGTTTTTTGGGGTGGAATAGCATTTTTTGGGTGTGTGTTTTTAGCCAGTATGTAAGCCTAGGGATTCAGCTCACGTACTTTTGGTAACTCTGCACAGCGCGACAACGCGGACTTACAGTTTTCGTCATTTTCGCGCTCGCAATATGCGTGTTCGCGCACGCGATAAAGCCTTTTTGTACAGTCCGCGATCCCGAACACGCAGCTTTTGCAATCTGGCAAACAATATCTCGCGAGCAACATAGATCCTTGTCGAAAACGCTTTTTTGTGCATTTCTGCTAAAAAAAACTCCTCAGGTTGTCGTTGAGCTCTAGGTTTGGAGCACGGAGAAGCTTTTATTTTTTTCAAAATATTTTTATGAGAGGAAGTAAGTTCCACAGACACTAAAACTTCCTGTTCCTGTCCTTTGTAATCACTTTTTGGTTATTTGTGGTGGGTGGCCTTTGCATGTGTGTGGCAGCCATTTTAGGAAGGCAGGCATTGTGCTTTTGCCATAGGCGTACATTGACTGTCTTCCATTTCTTGTTGTTGTGGGTGTGTGGTGGCCATTTTGTGGAGCCATCCAAGCAGTGTGCTTGCTTTTGCCATTCTGTTCCAAGCTTATGGCCTAGTCTGCCAGTAGGCCCAGTGGTAGTCAGCCTGAAATCTTTGGTGTGTTATTTAAATTTACAGTTTGTGTTGTCTGTTGATTTTCTTTTACACCATGGATGGCTTTGGATTTTATTGCAAAAGGTGTTTTTTGGGGTGGCATAGCATTTTTTGGGTGTCTGTTAAATAAATAGGGCTTTTTAGCCAGTATGTAAGCCTAGGGATACAGCTCGCGTACTTTTGGTAACTCTGCACAGCGCAACAACGCAGACTTACAGTTTTCGTAATTTTCGCGCTCGCAATATGCGTGTTCGCGCACGCGATAAAGCCTTTTTGTACAGTCCGCGATCCCGAACACGCAGCTTTTGCAATCTGGCAAACAATATCTCGCGAGCAACATAGATCCTTCTCAAAAACGCTTTTTTGTGCATTTCTGTTAAAAAAAACTCCTCAGGTTGTCATTGAGCTCTAGGTTTGGAGCACGGAGAAGCTTTTATTTTTTTCAAAATATTTTTATGAGAGGAAGTAAGTTCCACAGACACTAAAACTTCCTGCTCCTGTCCTTTGTAATCACTTTTTGGTTATTTGTGGTGGGTGGCCTGTGCATGTGTGTGGCGGCCATTTTAGGAAGGCAGGCATTGTGCTTTTGCCATAGGCGTACATTGACTGTCTTCCATTTCTTGTGGTTGTGGGTGTGTGGCGGCCATTTTGTGGAGCCATCCAAGCAGTGTGCTTGCTTTTGCCATCCGGTTCCAAGCTTGTGGCCTAGTCGTACAGTAGGCCCAGGGGTACTACTCAGTCATCAATCATCACAGGTGCATGGAATTTAAACAACTGTTTTTGTGTCGTGCGTTAAATTTCAACATCATGTATGGCTTTGGATTGAATTGTAAAATGTGGCCTTTACTTTTTTACGGGGTTAGATTTCAATTTTTGGGTGTTGGAAATAAACTCCTTTAGTTTTTATGTGTATATGTTCATTGTGTTGTTGCTCCCTGATGCTTCATCCATCCCATAAGATTCACACATTTTTATTTAGGTCAACCAGGCTAGACTACATTTATGTTTTTGTCCCTTGCTATTCTTCTTCATGAGTGTACACAGTACAAATACACCAGGATCCCTGGCCTTGTCAGTCTCTTAATGGCTGGCTATACTGTTGTTGTTCACTGACTTTATAAAATTTAATAATTGTGATGACCACCCACCAGACATTAATAAGTTATATATTATATTATGGATGTTTTGACTGATGTTCTTCTGGCTTTTTTGCTTTTAGGTGCACAAAATACAGAGGAGGTGTGTCATCATCATCCACTGTTGTGGTGCCAGACCGACGTCCTGCTGCTGTACACAACGTGACGTGTGAGTGACCTGACCAGGCATCTCTGCAACTTGTGCAACTGAGTGCTGTTTTGACATCTGTTGAAGATGCCCCCAAAGAAAGCAGGTAGCAGGTCCTCCGGTACCAAGAAAGTTGCCATGGAGAAAAAGGAACAGAAGAAGAAGGAAGTGTTACTTAAGTCTGGTGTGCCTCCCAAAACCTTTTTTGGTACACCAAAAATGACGCCTGCAGCAGCGGTGTCGGGGGGCCAAGCTGGGGGCAGCACCTCCACATCAGTGGGCCCAACCCACCAACCCAGGCCCAAGCAGATGAGTGTGGAAGAGGTAGCCAGCCTTATGGTGGAAAGCAGTGATGCTGAGCCTGAACTAAACTTATCGCTATCTCAAAGTAGTACACAATCAACGCATGAGCGAACATCATCAACATAGCAGATAAGTGGTCAACAGCCGCAGCCACTGCCCGCAATAGTAGCTGTTGTTCCTCCCGAAGTAGTGGCAGTTCAGGAAATTGAGCCTCATGCAGAGGAAGAAGAGGAAGCCACTCCTTTAGACGTTCCATTGGCTTCCAAATCCCCAGCAAGGAAAAGGAGGGTTAGTACATCAAGTTCTTCACCAAGCCCCCCTTCTGATGATCTAGATGCCACTTGGAAGCCACAAACTGAGTCTGAGAGGGAAACACATCACAAGAGCAGGCATGGGAAAAGGAAGGTTGCAGAAAGCCTTACACTTATGGATGTTGATGTAGAAGAGCAGGATGATGATGATGATGATAAGCCAGTCATCACAAACATCACTCCCGGGCCTGAAGAGATGGAGACCAACATTATTACACTATCCAAAATGGATGCAAGGGGTGTAGCACGCATACCTCCAACACAGGTAACACCAACACAACCTCCACCTTCCATATTTACATTAGCAAAGGGCCGGCAGCGTCCTACATCCAGCACAACAAGCACCACCTCAGCAAAAGTAGGTTGTGGTCCTGCACAGAGTCAAATTCAACACACACCCTCCAGTTCATCCTGCATTGGAAGTGGGAGTGGCACCTCCAGCAGGAGACAAAAGTTAAGCTACCCAGTGTGGGACTTCTTTACGGTTAGCGGAAAGGAGGAGAACGTTGCTATATGCTCCGTTTGTCATACCTCTGTTAGTCGTGGTAAGCTTGGTACAAACTATGGTACTGGAGCCCAAATGACCCATCTGAAAAAACACTACGCAATCCAGTGGGAGGAGCACCTTAGTCGCTTCAAAACTGGAACCATTGGCCATAAACGAGTAGAAAGTCCGCTCCCGGTGGAACAGGAAGAAGAGGGAGACATTATCTGTGGTAGTGGTACACAAAGTAGCCCTGTCCCCAGCACTGCAGTGGTAACGCCCACATCCTCAGCCACATCTCATTGGCACAAGAGTAAGAGTCAGCCTGAGACACCAAGTAGTACTGCTGGCCCAAAAAGTGCGACGTTGACCACAGGAAGGAATACCATGCAGCCTACCATTCTTAGCATGTTTAGTAGGCCGGAGGGGCAGTACGAACGCAACCACCCAATAGCACGTTTGTACAATGCAAAGCTGGCAAAAATGTTAGCACTGGACCTTCTCCCTTTTTCTTTTGTTGAAGGGGTGGGTTTTCTTGAGTTTGTGACCACCATCTGCCCAAAATGGAAAGTTCCCTGCCGCTACTATTTCGCAAGAGTTGCTGTTCCAGCACTACATCACGACGTGCTGGAATTGCTTGGAAAAGCCTTAAAACAGAGTGCTGTTCAGAGTATACACCTGACAACAGGCATGTGGACCAGTTGCCAAGCCACTGATTACATGTGCATCACTGCACACTGGGTCTCTTTTTCGGGTGTTAAAGATAAGATATCTGACGGTGTTGTTGACACCGCTGAGATTTTTAAAGACACTCGCAAACATGCAACTGTAGCCATGTTTGCTATGGAGAAATCTCATACTGCTGCTAACATTTTGGATGAGTTTAACAGCAAGGTGTTTGAGTGGCTGCGACCAAGAGGTTTACCATTGGTTTTGTTGCCACGGACAATGGCAGTAATGTAGTTAGGGCCATGAAAGATGGTGGCTATTTCAGGGTGCCATGTTTGGCACACTGCATTAACATTGTTGTTCAAGACTTTCTGAAAAATGAAAGCAAAGTCAGCAGCTTACTGACCACCTGCAGAAGAATATGCACACATTTCAACCATTCTTTTAAAGCCCGGAAGGAGCTGAGGGTCATTCAACGTGACCATAAAATAACAGTCAAAGCACTCATCCAAGAGATGCCAACACGTTGGAACTCAACGTATTACATGCTTGTGCGTCTGTTTGAGCAGTACATACCACTTAATGCTTATGTCATGAAAAGGTCAGGGGATCCTACTGTGAAAGGCATGAGAGTTGAGATTGCCCAATGGGACCTTGTCAAAAGCCTGACAGAGATGCTACTTCCTTTTGAGGTCTTCACGCATGAAGTGAGCAGGGAGGACTGTACTATGAGCCAAGCTATCCCATTGTTGTACATGCTAGAGCAAGAGCTGAAGGAGGTGTCAGAAATGTAAGCAGTTGTGGATGACAAAGTAGACGCATATTATTTGGCAGACACTTTATCCGCCCGCTTATCTCACAATACAATGATTCAAAATAACATTGTGTCACATCCACATTACATTACTGCCTCAATTTTGGATCCATGTTACAAATTATTGCTGCGCTGTAATGAAGTCATTCCTTTTTCAGAAGTGAATGTTGCCCAGTACAAAACTTTGATAGCTGAGGAAGCCACTGAGTTTGAAAACAAAAGGATCTTCATTAAAGGCTCGCCCCCAGGGCAGAAAAAGTACTGCAGGGCACCCAGAGCCAAGTTCTACTTCAAAGGCCAAGAGCAGTGCGTTTGCCTCCCAGCAGTCAACAACACTGCCAGCAATAACATCAACGGCACCAACAGGATCATCAGGCACATTTAAAAAAACGGCAGGTGATTGGTTTCTACGGAAAGGGTATTGTACGTCCATGACTGATGCAAAGGCAAAAGAGGCCCAGGAAATCGGAGCACCCCTGAACATTGAGCGGATGGTTCAGGCCTATCTAGATGACACAACAGAGGTCTTCATGGAGCAAAGCCCATTGGTGTATTGGCATGAGAAAAGAGGCCAATGGCCAGTGCTCAGCAGGCTGGCGACAAAGTATGTGGCTTGCCCTGTTGCAAGTATCTCTTCAGAGCGTGTTTTCAGTGCTGCTGGTGCCATTGTTTCTGTAAAAAGGACCAGTCTCTCGCCCAAAAGCGTTGAGAGGTTAACCATGATCAAAATGAATCAACACCTTATACCACCGGAGTACAAAATACATGAATCACAGCAGGAAGAGGAGAGCGACTTCGATGACATAAGTAGTGGGTTGTTAGACATACTTCTGTCTGAACCACCAGAGTTTGAGGACGAGCTCCTTTTCCCTGACAACTAGGCTTACAAATTGTTCTCCCTTCCTTTATTTGTGTATCTGTTTTTCTGGTTCAAAATCTAATCACAACAAATCCATCAACAGTCTCCTCTTTTTATTTCCCTATTGAGGTTGCACGTCTGTGCATAACTGTCCACTCCACTCCTCAGGGTCCTGCTCCATCTTCCTTACTCTCCCTAAGTACATTTCAAGCAAGCCAGACATTGGATGGAGATGGAGAATAGTACAATACATGTTGCCTCTAACAGTACCTCCATAAGAAGTGAAACGTGACACCAGCTATATTCCATTTTGTTTCCAAGCCGAAAGAAACTCATCACTGACTGGCAGAAGGCTAGGCAGGCATCAGATCAGACAGCCAAAGAGAACACCAAGACAGATAATGAGTGATTATTGTGAATGATGGTGGCATGCTTTGCATTGGATGCTGGCTGACTATGAATAATTGTGCATGAAGTAGAATTAGACTAGTTTATCGACAAAGTAAAAGTGACTCAGGTGTGGTGACAGTTAATGTTTCCTTGTTGTTTAATAATAACCACATTGTACTCCTACCATTGCAGGTGCCGGCCAATATCCGTTGCAATTTAGTAATATGGAATATATTCTAAACTTAATCAGTCACTACAGACTGAGTTGATGTTGGAGAAGACGTACCACACGGTCATCATCATGATGCTGCTGAGCATACTATCTTTGCACACAGTCAGTTGGATCGGAGAATATTGATGGAATAACTGCGTTTCATGGGCTGACTTAAAAGGTAAACAGTTTGAACAAGGACCACAGCACAGACTTAGGCTAGATGTCCGTGTAGTGGTGTGGACTGGAGTAGAGTGTAGTGGTATGAGGGACAGTGGCGCATTGATTTATTCACTTCGTTTGGAAAATGCTCGGTTGCTGCAGTGCATATGACATTTCTCTGGCTCGCTCAAAATGTAATTAAGGGGTAGGGTGCCTGGCCTGTGCCGCGGTTCTCCTGTTCTGTGGCTGTGCTGGCTCCTGAGTCCTGTCCCGTTGTTGTTGTATATTAATGCTGTAGAGTAGACACTTATGTATCCTATCCAAGCTGCCTCAGTCTGAAAGTGTTCTCTCCAGAGTGTTGTCTTCTCGTCTTGCACTCCACTGTAATTGAGTTTATTGTTTTAAATGCAGTAATTTTTCAATACCCCGTTTGTTTTTCCATCTACACTTACAGGCCGGCCTTTAACCTGTGCTATAGTGGGAGAAACGACTCACACTTACTTTACCAATCCGCATCAGGCAGGCAGTGGTACCCAAGATTGATGTGCGGAGTCGGAGTGTCCATGGAAGGGAGGACCAAGAGGAATGACGATAATGATGCAACTCCACATTTGGACAAGGATAATACAGTAACTTTAGTATCATTCATCATTCGTCTTTAAATTTATTTGATTGTTTTTTCTCTTCAATAATTACGACTGTGTCTTGTGGTTTGTTTGGTAATTGATCCCTACAACTATTTTTTAATTTCCTTTTCTTGCTTGAAAAATAAAAGTAAGCCCGGTACATCATGTAATTGGGTTCGGTCTGAGCTCTGAGGGCGGCAGACAGGCAAGGCAAATTTCAATTTCTTCCTTGACTGTACTGTCTCATTGGGTAATAGTAGTTATAGTAAGTACAACTCATTATCATTACCATCAAGTTCTCTCTTCCTCAGCATGCATGCATTTGCTTTTTCTCACTTTATACTTTGATTTCTTTGATAATGGATCATGGTCGTCTTACAAGATTGTGTTTTACTTTTGTTGTGTCCATGCATACTGTCTGTTTTTCTTTCTCAAACCTTTCCCAAAACCCCATTCCCATCCATTCTTCAATCCCTAACCCTCTTCCCCCGGGCTGTGTGATTTATATTGAGGTGTGATGTGATGACTACATTAAATGTACACCAATTGATCACACGCTTGCTGGGGCAGATGTGGTGAAAGCAACACAAATTGAATTTCAACTGAGGCTGTGCAAGGATCTTCTTCTGCTAGCCCACCCATGCTGTAGTTTACTTTGTGTTCCGTTCTACTACTCCTTCCACAGTCTTTCAGTCAAGTGACTTTCTCTTTCTTTTTTCAAATGTTATTGCCAGTGTCTATTACTACCACCACAATAATAGCATCTTGTCCGGTAATTTGGAAAACCAACCATGCAGCCATCAGTGTGCCGAACTTCATCATCAATTGCAGGTAAGATAAGTTTCGTGGGAGGTATGGACCAGGAGGAGAGACTGACAGTACTATTATGACAATTAAAATAACTCAGTGAGGGGTACTGCATCTATCGGTTTGTATGTTACAAAATCGGCAGATCTTTTAAATTAAACACTGGCTGTGGGCATGTAGAAGCACGGAAACAAGTAAACAACCATGTAACTTAGATTGAATTTGGAAAACTGTAACCCACCACAAAACATTAACATCGTATAAGTAAATACTATATATTTTAATTTCCCTAACAAAAATAAACTATCCCGCTCTGACCTAACCCATCCCCCTCCCTAACCCCAACCAATGTCCACAACGAAACGAAACGAAAGTCCAAAGTCCCAATGTTTGAATGAATCCCCAACGCCCACAAACCCACCCACCAACAAAAGGAATTTAAAAAGGGGCAAATGATGAGGTCCTCTATCGTCGGGGGGCCTTAAGGTGTTGATCAACCAGGATCTTTACCCGCTCCTCCAGGTTCTCCTCTAAGCGGGCCACCCGGCGGAGCAGCTAGCGGCGAAATGCCCTGCAGTTACATGCAGGGTGGGGGGCAGCAGTGCTTTATATTGAGGGGCGCCGGCGGCCGGCTGCCGGACCACGGCGCCGTGAAAGTGGAGGCAGGGCTTGACTGGGGCCTGGCGCATTGGAGGAGGCTGCAGCCGCCTCCTCCTCCTCCTCCGCCTGAGCCACCAGCCGGCGATAATGCTCACAGATGGTCTCCAGTTTCCGGCACCGGGCCCTAGCGGCCAACTCCTTCCTTGATGGTTTCATGGGTGTGGAAGGAGTATCTATATCAAGAAAGAAAAAGAACATGTTGTAGGCAATACTCTTAGCAAAACATAAACACTAAAATCATTCAACACATAGTGTCACAGTATCACTAGCAAACACAGTTCATAACATTTGAGATTTGGTGGTAAGTATCTATTCTCTACTCCTACTTCCTTGGACTCTAACATTTGTGGGAGTTTCCGAAATTATAAATATAATCGTACTATGTACTCCAGACCGGTACACCAGTCGTGTTGTTCTTATCTGTAGTTTAGCCCAATTACATAACCTTGTTGTAGCCAGCATGCCAGCTAAGTCAGCTAAGCTTGCACCCAAGAGAAACAGATATGAGCCACATGATGCAGACTCACGTTAGTTTTATTTACTACTACTGTCTGCAGTTGGGGAAGCTCATATGTTTGTTTGACGCCTTACGGCCGTTGGCACTGTCCATACTCTGTTACATTTTTTTGTTGATTACCTGTATTTGGCCGTAATACACAGTTTACTCGCCAGTGCCACCCACCCGTCCCCTCCCCATGTTTCCGCCCGCAAACACTCCCACCACCAACCGCTACTGCAGAGGGTACTTTGCTTTCATTGATTGTGTAACCAATAACCATAAACAACAGATAGGCCACCCTTTGCAGGCTGGCTGCCACAAGCGAAAATAGTACATTATTAATAGGTAGGGAGTGGTCTCCAGAGTGGGAGGAAGGGGCTTCCGCTTGATAATGCATATATATATAAATATATATGACGTGCTTGCAAACTACTGCAAGTGTACTGTATTCGGAAAATACTACCTATATTCCCCTAGGCTTTGCTCATGTCGCGCAGTTTCTTTTACATTTTCTTCAAAGTAAGAATCTCCAGTGACACTTTCCAATCCTGTACTGTCTATAGTACATCCAGGAATACATCCATTCAAGTAAACGTTTATCCTTCTTTTTTATATCTGTCATACTTAGTTGGTTTCACCAACAACCACCCATGCTTCCGCTCCTTCCTTGCTTGCCTTGGCTTTGAGATTGAATTTGAACGAAACAACGCTGGTTTTTGCTATCTAGCACTATCCACCCATACTTTGTCGCCCACCCAGGCAGGCATTCTTTCACCTTCCACCCATCCTACAACAACCCATGCATCTGATCTGATTACTATCACTATCAGCCACCTATGCATGCTTCCAACAACATATCCTTCTCTGCCAGTCAGTCATATTATTTATCTCGCCCGTCCTTCCACCCTTAGGGCCCGATTCACAGAACTAACTTTAGACAAAATCCTAAACTTACTACCATTTTGGTATTCACAGAATGCACTTACTGCTTTTGATATTCACAGAATGCACTTACTACTTTTGGTACTCACAGAATGGATTTACGACTACTAACTTTACGTCCGCACTCGGGCCGGAAATTCCGGCCCAGAGGCGGAGCTTCCGGCCCGGAGGCGGGGCTTCCGGGCCGGAGGCGGAGCTTCCGGCCCAGAGGTGGAGATTTTGGCCATGGCTAAATCTCCGCCACTGGCCGTAATCCCCACCTCTGGGCCGGAAGCTTCACCTCCGGCCCGGAAGCCCCGCCTCCAGGCCGGAAGCCCCGCCTCCGGGCTGGAAGCTCCGCCTCCAGGCCGGAATTTCCAGTCCGAGTGCGGACGTAAAGTTAGTAGTCGTAAATCCATTCTGTGAATACCAAAAGCAGTAAGTGCATTCTGTGAATACCAAACGTAGTAAGTGCATTCTGTGAGTACCAAAAGTAGTAAGTTTAGGATTTCGTCTTAAGTTAATTCTGTGAATCGGGCCCTTAGTTCTTTCCCTCTTTGGTCAACACAACCATCAAGGTCATCTGATCTGAGTTTGTCTTCTCCATTAAACCTTCACAGCTGATTTTGGAGTCAAATTGAAGAGGCCATTGGTTACTCTACTCAAGCTGCTAATGCTAAGTAAAGGGTGTCTTCTTCAACCGTTGTATAATAATAAGTCGCACAGTACAGTGAAATAGTGAACACACTTCCATCTAGTAATGTCAAGAATTAATGAATATAACTTACCGCCGCTGGCCACTGCTGCTGCATCCCCCCCTGTCTCACCTGCAGGTGCCGCCAGTTCGCCTGCCCCCTCCGGAATGGCTGCATCGCTGGCCCCGACGGCACTGGTGGATGCTAGTGTGCCTAGAAAAAAACATCACAAATTTTTAGATGCCTGGAAACCTCCCCCTATTTAAAGTATTGTTCACTTGGAACATTGAAAAAAAAGTTAATACAACATACATCAGCACTAGAAAGTATGTACAGTCAGTAGACCAACACTAGTGGTGATATGGTTCCACTTCCTAGGATCATCTAGTCCTACTCTACTCTTTTGAAAGTTAGCCTGAGCCATGTGTAACCCTTTTAGATTCATCATGTCGACTACTACTGTTTTGGCGCATATATAATTATACCTGCAAGCTTAGTGAGATGTGCAGGAGAGTAGATGCCTTTGAGGCCACTTGACTGTGGCGTACAAGTGACACGGTTGGAAAAAACACACTTATTGAGTTTGTTTAGTTCATATTGCTTAGCCATCACATACATGTTACAATTTTTGCCATGACTGCAAAATGCTTCCATTCACCAGTATACTATGTAACGGCTAACTCGCAGCATTTTTCTCATATAATAGGCGGATGAATCCCTTCTACAAACCAGAGATTTACAGAACATATAATGATGCAAGATTATGTAACCAGTATTTCTACGTTCTACGGTGAGGGGTCTTCCAGAATTCGAAAGATCTTGGCTCTTGTTCTTGTTGTCATGCACTTGTAAATGTTTACTGTTTTAATGTTAGGCTTTTTGCTGGCTTATTGACTATGGCTGTAGTAAAATAAATGTTGATGTACTGAGTTTGATACTTGTTTCAAATAAACCTTTTGAACTTACACATAGACTCTGTGGTATTTGGGGTGGTGGGGTGGACTTACACAAGTGAGTGTGCAAAATGGTATTATTATGTTCTGGGTTGTCTGATTCAGTCATCATCAACATTTTGTATCTTCGTGGGGGGGTTCGGGAGTGAGACCCTAATGTGAGACACTATAGCTAGTCGGTTAGGGGATCCTCGTGTTGAAAACTAAAACAGCGATATGATTAAGCATTCACTAAAGACATGAATTCTCTTTAGTTAAAACATGTTTTCTTGTCTTATGTTGACTAATGCCTGGACTCCATTTTGTATTGTCATGTCTCCACGTGTTTTGCACGAGAAGAGTCCTTTCTTTTTGTTAGTTGCTCTTGTAATCTGCCTAGTAACAGTCTATAAATAGCTCCTTTGTCCGTCTGGCGCATGCCCAGACTTGACCACATCTGTTATCAGTTAGTCCTTGTTTGACCATGTTTTCGCGGGCTCAGGAGATCGTTAACTCCGCCCACATATTGATTCTGTATCGAAAATGTCCATAAAAGGTAATGCATTTTGCCTCATGTTGTATCCACCCACTTATGAGCCCCTCTGTTGTGTATAAAAGGGGACCGTGTACGCAAGTTCTGTGTGCTACTCTATGCAATACTGAAGAGTGTTGTATAGGTTGTAGGACCACCCTTAAGGGTTAATAAACTTTGTCTTTGTATTTGCAGTTTCCGTGCCAACTTCCTTCTAGTTTTCGTTACAGGAGAGTGAACCCTTGTATTCTGCGGGCCTAGCTGGGGCCTGTATTCATCAATTGGCGCCCGTCACGTGGGGCTCATCGGCGAGTCGGATGTTCGAAGGATTGGTCGTGACGAAGGTGAGGAATTTGGCCGGGGATGTGATCACTGCCAGTGGCGTTTTAGTCCTGGCATCCCGAGGTTTCTTCCTTCCCTTCCGAACTGACCTTCTGGGTGGCGCCGGTCCTCGACTGAGACCTCTTCTGTCGGTTTGCCGCAACAGCCGTTTGGGCGAATTTTGGAACTTGGCAGTTGGAATCTGGACACTCTTATTGGTAAGAACCGTTGTACGGTACTTGCTCCGAGTTTTGAAGCCTGGGTTGGCTATTTGAGTTTGATTTGTGATGACCGGTCATATTTTTTATTGATTACTGTGAGAATATATGCGTTGCAACACATATAGGCAGGTAATGTGGAGATATTTCTCCGTAGTTGTGTAAATCTGAACGGCGCAAAGTTTAAGTGCCATTTCTGATAATACTGCATATTTTGCATTATTTTTGAGCATGCCTGCTTTTAGCGCACTCCGTAAGTGGTGCTGCTGTTTTGGAAACCGGTTAAATCTCGAGGAATCTGCTCCAGCCCCCCCAGAGGGGACTTCTAATAGGGATATGTATGTGAAGCATGGTCTTTCCTCTATAATGTACAGCACAGTGTGGAGGAAATACACCAAAAAGGATCCTGAGTTACGATGGCCTTTGTATGGATTGTTTGATATGCGTAAGATTGAGTATGTGGAACAGTGTATGTGTAAACGGCGTGCTCGCCGAGACATGTTTGAATGTGTACGGTTATGGGTGAAGGAAGTGCGTGAGCGAGAGAAACGTGAGAAAGCGCTGTTTGATAAAGAGCAACGGAAAAATGATCATGTGAGAGCACAGGAAGCGAAGCGTCGGGAGGAAAGAGAACTGGCGGAGAGACAAGAGAAAGAGCGTAGGTTGCAAGTCTTGGGTCAATATGCTGTCTGCCAGCCACTTTATCCTGTCCTTACTAATCTTGAAGATGATTTTTATTTATTAGATCTCTCTCCGCCCCCTTATGTTGGCGCGTCCGCCCCGAGATCACAGGATTCTGGATCGGTTTTGGATAAGGTAGACACGCGGTCCATGTTATCAGTTGAGCGTATGGGTGAGCTTCGGAAAATTTCTCTGCGTGTACTTAAAGGCAAGCTATCTCTTGCTGAATTGTTGGAATCTTTGGAAAGTTGGCAGGATAGAGAGAAGCTGTATTTTGCGGCAACTTTTTCTGATGAAGTGATTACTGCCTTTCGGAAATATTCTGATGTTTTTGAGCCTGATGCTGTAGTTTCAGATGCTAAAGCATTACGTAACGGTGTTTTTTCTCCCTCTAAGGTACCCGATGCGGTCCGACGGCTGTTTGCATTGCGGGACGCGGCGTTTGAACTTAAAGAGAGAGCGCGCCTACTGGCAGGGGAGAAGGAGCAATCGGATTCACATACCGGCGGCGACCAATCATCTACCTCCCAATAAGATAAGAGCGAACTAGTGCATGCTAAACCGATGCAAGAGGCGGCACCTTTGTATGTTCCTCCTAAAGGAGCAGGAAACAGTTCAGATATATCTTCCCCCGATGCTAGGGGATATTTTGTGTATAATTGGGTTTATACTCCCTGGCATAGGGCTGATGTTATGGCATTAAAGAATGCATTGCCTGACTCCCGCAAGAATCCAGCGGCCTTTTATGAAGAGGTCGAAGGGGCCTTGAATTCTTGTACTATGACTTTAGCAGATATAGATTTGTTCTTTGGGCTTATTTTACCACCGGATATGTGGCGATCTGTGCGGAAGGTGGATGATCAAGCCGCTTTTAAGGCCAAATGGTCTGAGATTGAGGATGTGGATAGGGAGAGAAAACCCGCGCAAAAACCACCCCAGCTTATTTTAGATCTTCCTGCTGCTATCCTGACTAAATTGAAAACAATTATCCCCCCTAAAAAAATTGACTGGAATATGTTAGCCTCATATAAACAGAAGGTTGATTAATCAGTTTCAGACTTCTTTACACGCTTTGAGGAGACATTTCATGATTTTAGTGGTCAGTCACTTACGGATGATACGGGTCGACATCTTTTTGTCGATAAATATGTGGCGAATTTATTACCGGGAATAGCAGCTCGTTTAAAAGCGAGTGAAAGTTCTTGGTCCACCTCGTCTCCGGCATCCCTCCTGACTATGGCTCAGTATTATGAGCGTCAGGAACAAGAAGCGAAGGGGAATGAGGAGAAGAAATCGAAAGATCTGAAAACTAAGGTGATGCTAGCACAAGTGTATGGTCCGCCTCGTCGGGGTGTCGAAAGAGGTAGAGGAGGCTTCTATGGTCCCCCTTCTGGTCGGTCAGATGTTAATAGAAATCAATGTGCGTATTGGAAACAGTTGGGTCATTGGGCTAGAGATTGTCCGGTATTATATGCATCTCGTCGGGGACGTGGTCAGGGACCACCGAGAGGTAGAGGGGGCTTTTCGAATTTCAGAGGGAATTCCAATGATCGTGCTCGCTTTGAGCCTAACGTGCAGCAACGAGATAGACCTAATGTGTTTGATCGGCAACACCAGTATCAGATGTCTGGGAATGACCGCCCTGGGTACCATGATTCGCAGCATGCATAGGATTGCGTTGGATGGGGGTTGGAATCAGTTGAAGTACCGGTTCATCAGAAGGGTCCTTATGTTTCAGCAAATGTTTTGGGTTCTACTGATCGGTTCCTAGTTGATACAGGGGTTACTCGCAGTGCACTGTCCAAACAATTGGTTCCGAGGGCTCCCCCATCTGGCTTAATGGTTACATCGGTAGGGTTTGATGGTACACTCTCTCTCGAAGCCCTCTTTCCCGACCCCTTGCATTTCATGTTGACCACTTTTCTGCACCCTGTCCGTTTTTGCTTGCTCCGAACACGCCCGATAACATTATGGGTCTTGATATGCTTAAGCACTTCAGAGCTACGATCCGCTGCTCCCCTACTGGAGTACGTGTGATATTAAACGATAATCACCCAATGACAGACCGGATGTGTGTGGTTGCGGAGGATACTGCATTAGCGTCCCTCCCTCATTCTTTGTGGGCCACTTCGGATACTGATGTGGGACAGATGGTGATTCCGCCTGTCCACATTAGTGTCCAGGAGGGTGCGGTGTTACCACGCCTCCCTCAGTATCGTATTTCCCAGGAGGGGGAGGAGGCACTCATACAGATTGTGCAGGATTTGATTAAGGTGGGAGTAGTGGAGGAAGTCCCCTATAATGTCTGCAACAGTCCTATTTTACCCATTTTGAAGAAAGATACCGATACCAGGGTTTATCGTTTTATCATTGACTTAAGGGAAGTGAATAAGATAGTGATACCTCAGTATCCAGTGGTTTCTGATATCACGACGTTACTTACTTTGGTCCCGCCAACGGCGACCACGTTTTCTGTTATTGATTTGAAAAATGCTTTCTTTTCGATTCCTATTCACCCTGATAGCCGATACCTTTTCGGTTTTACTTTGAATAATAGGTCTTATAGATTTTGTAGAGTCCCTCAGGGTTATACAGAGAGCCCTAGTATTTACAGTCAAGCATTGAAAAGACAATTGGATTCCTTTGTTCTGCCTGATGGTGTCGCCCTTATACAATATGTCGATGACATCTTGTTGGTGGCCGACACTCCTGAGCTGTGTGAGAAGTGTACGTTATCTTTGCTTTCCTTTTTGGCATCGCACAATCACAAAGTGTCGAGGAAGAAATTGCAATTTTTTAGACCAAAGGTGACTTATTTGGGTCACCTTTTGTCTAAGGAGGGGCGTGCACTTACTCCAGATCGTATTCAAGTAATTTTGGACACGCAAGTGCCTTCCACACAGAAGGATGTGCGTGCATTTTTGGGTCTTGCTTCTTTCTGTAGGCAATGGATATTGGGGTTTTCACACATAGCTAAGCCATTGTTAGCACTCTTGACAAAAGACACTCCGATTCCCCTTCCCTGGTCAAATGAGTGTGAAATTGCTTTCCAGCAATTACGACAAGCCCTTTGTTCAGCACCAGTATTAGGTACCCCTGATTATATGAAGCCCTTTTCACTGTATGTGCATGAGAAAGATAGATGCGCATTATCAGTTTTAGTGCAGATGCACGGCGACAAGCAGCGCCCTTGTGCATATTTTTCGGCTGTACTTGATCCTGTTGCCCGAGCATTACCAGGGTGTTTTCGCTCGGTTGCGGCGACAGCTGTGTTAATACGCCAAAGCGAGGGAATTGTGTTATCTCACAAACTGTTGGTATTAGTTCCCCATGCTGTGGATGCCCTGCTTAATCAAACAAAGACGCAGCATTTGACCAGTGCTCGTTTAACGAGATATGAGTTGACGCTTTTGGCTCCTCATATTACGTTAAAGAGGTGTGCAACGTTAAATCCAGCCACATTGTTGCCGTTTCCGGAAACTCAGTCTGAAGCACGAAAAGCACATGACTGTATTCTTGTGACTGAGGAACAGACAAAGGGTCGTATTGATCTCCAGGATACGCCCTTTACAGATGTAGATGGAGAACTGTGGGTGGACGGATCATGCCTGAAGCTACCAGATGGTACGACTTCAGCAGCGTATGCAGTTACCACATTACAAGCAATAGTGGAGACTGCACGCATACCGCAGAAATCAGCTCAAGCAGCGGAACTGATAGCATTAACACGAGCATGTGAGCTCAGTACAGGATTGTGTGTGAATGTTTATACAGATAGCCGCTATGCCTTCGGAGTTGTGCACGATTTTGGCCTACTCTGGAAGGAGAGAGGGTTTCTAACGTCACATGGAGCACAGATAATGTACGGGGAGTTAGTTCACAACCTTTTGACTGCATTAACATATCCAAAGAAGATTGCTATAGTTAAATGTAGTGCCCATAAGAAGGTGGTTGATAAAGTTGGAGAAGGGAATGCTTTAGCAGACCGGGTGGCACGAGAGACTTCGATGCAGCCTGGTGCTACTGCAATGTATGTTGTGAGGTCGCAGACAGAAATATGGCACGATGCTAGGAGAGAAGTGCTGGAGATACAGAGAACCGCTTCCGATAAGGAACGGGAACAGTGGTCCAATGATGGAGAATTAGATGATGAAGGGTGTTGGAGAAGTAAGCAGATGGATAAATGGAAGTTACCCACAGCTTTCGTACAACCTATGGTTCAGATGGCACATGGACTAGCGCATGTCGGAGCTTCCGCAATTGTTAAATTACTCACATGAGTTTGGGAGCATCCGGAGATCGCTAGTACGGCAAAGAGGGTAGTACAGACCTGCATGATTTGCCTGAGGTATAACCCAGGAAAGGGTACACGAACTCCAGCAGGAGGATTTGCGACACCTACTGCACCCTTTGAGGTTTTGCAGATGGATTACATTCAGCTTGAGCGCTGTAACAATCTGAAGTATGTTCTAGTAGGGGTTTGTGCCTTCAGTAAATGGGTTGAGGCATACCCTACGAAAGACAATACTGCAATGACAACAGCCAAGATGCTATTGAAGGAGTTCTTCCCTCGATATGGTGTTTGCAGATTGTTGTGGAGTGATAACGGACCTCACTTTATAGCAGACGTTATCAAGTATGTCCTGAAAGGGCTAGGCATTACCCAGAAGTTTCATGCAGTATTTCACCCCCAGTCTGCGGGATTGGTTGAGAAATATAACGGTACTTTGAAGCTTAAGATCGCTAAGATCCAAGCTTCGACTTCTTTGACTTGGCCAGACGCTTTACCGCTGGCATTATTGTCAACTAGATCGATACCGCATTCTCGGACCGGTCTCACACCCTACGAGAACGTGTTCGGACGCCCAATGAATATTTGGGGTACACCAAAACCGAAGTCAATGTATGATGTACCTTGTGTAATGATGAATGATTATCTGGCACAGTTAACGGATAATTTGGTTTCTATTCATCAACAGGTTCGAGAAGCGCTCCCTGATCGGTCCACGGGTGAAGGTCATAATCTCTGACCTGGAGATCACGTTATGATCAAGGTGTTCAAAAGGACGAATAGTCTGGAGCCGAGATGGGTTGGTCCTGAGCAAGTCCTGCTCGCAACGAGGACAGCTGTGCGAGTTTCCAATCGGAAGAACTGGATCCACTCTTTGCACTGTCGTAAAGTGCCGCCTGGATTGGTGGAGCCTGCTGTGTTGACCGACCATCGAGAAATCCTGACTGCAGAGAAAGGCCGTGCTGTGGAACCGAACAACACTGAGGAGCTCTTCCCGGACCAAGCGATTCCTAGAGGAGGAAGATATCACCTCAGTCCAAGGAAGTGATTGTTGTATCCAAAGACGTTGTCAGAACCGCCCTTAGGTTAGTGAAACGGAGAGCCAATGAGGCAAGGGGGGGGATCAGCCCTGCATTAGTGTAGTGACACCCGTCTTGGCCCGCTGGTGAAGAAATCAACGGCTGCCTAAGGGGAAGAGTTCTGACAACCCTTTAGTTTCAGGAAGATATTAACTTCTTATTACGAGATGGAGAAAAAGAAGATTCTTTGTGCAACAAGCTTTATTATCATTGTAGCTATTGTTGGTATAGCCACATGGTTTGTTGAGGATGTGACTCCTGCCCGTGAGTTGCTTGTTTTGACCACTCCAGTGCCTGAGGAGCACTACTTTTATACCCTTCCGTATCAAGAATTGAAGCATCGTCAGTCTTATTTGAATAACACTTTCATTCAGATGTTGCATCATACCCATGTTGCTACGAATGCTACGAACTGTTGGATATGTGGTATGATGCCAGCTCATCAGAAGAAAGGAGGAACGCCGTTCATACCTCTTCCTTTCTCTCATAATGGCTCTTGTAGAGCATGGTACACTTTGCTTTTCGCCACACGGAAACCCACAGTGGGACGATTACTTTTCAGACTTAATAGGGAATGTCATCAAGATAAAGATGGCTATCCACAAGCGAATGGGACAATATGGGAATGGGAAGAATATCGACCAGACAATGAATCGATCCCCTACATTTTCACGAACACCAGAGACACTGCAGGGAAGGAACAATTTGTGATTCAAGTGGCACAAGCTCAAGCGGACCTGTGTGTCCAGAGTGTGGGTTATATTCCTGTTGGTGTTAGCGACTGCATTATTGTATTGAACATAGACGGGTTAAATAATAGTACTTTCTTAGCCTCCCATAACACTTACTTTGTATGTGGGAATAAGGGCTATTATCGCTTACCAGCCGGCTGGTCCGGAGTATGCTATGTAGCATTTTTATTACCCCCTGTATTCTTAACACCTGCATCCTATCATAAAGATTTGAAGTTGTTGAATAATGTGACTGTAAATAGATATAAACGTACTCTATCTATTGATGATGTTGATCAAACTGATACTAGCTTACAGCAGTATGTTGATTTCAAAATAGGATTGTTTTTCTTTGTTGGAGCTGCCCTAAATAGTAGGAAGGTTCGAAGGTTAACAAGAGTTGTAGAGGCTGTGACGAATCAGACCGCTGCTGCTCTTGGGAATCTTACAGAAGAATTACAAATTACCAGAATTGTTGCATTACAGAATCGTATGGTATTAGATGTTATGTTAGCTGACCGAGGTGGAGCATGTAAAATTATCGGAAGTAGTTGTTGTGTGTTCATTCCTGACCATACGCAATCAGTTTATAACGCTATTAATAAATTGCATAAAATCGCAGCTGAGATTCATACAGAAAATGGCACTTGGACCTTTTCTGGATGGTTTTGGGCATTGATCACTACATGGGGATGGAAGGTTTTAACTGGTCTCTGCATTATTGTAGCAGTTCTGTTTCCCTGTTGCATCTGTGTCCAGTGTGGTCCTTTACTCTGTTCTCTATGTGTGTCATTCTGTATTCCTGATAAGAAAGCTATTGCCAATGTCACCTATCAGAAACATTTAACCAAAGAGGTGGATGATGAAAATTGACATATATGATGATTATCCTAATAAGCTGAATGTCTTCAGTAAATGCTGAAAGGGTCGTCTGTTGAAAACTAAAACAGCGATATGATTAAGCATTCACTAAAGACATGAATTTTCTTTAGTTAAAACATGTTTTCTTGTCTTATGTTGACTAATGCCTGGACTCCATTTTGTATTGTCATGTCTCCACGTGTTTTGCACGAGAAGAGTCCTTCCTTTTTGTTAGTTGCTCTTGTAATCTGCCTAGTAACAGTCTATAAATAGCTCCTTTGTCCGTCTGGCGCATGCCCAGACTTGACCACATCTGTTATCAGTTAGTCCTTGTTTGACCATGTTTTCGCGGGCTCAGGAGATCGTTAACTCCGCCCACATATTGATTCTGTATCGAAAATGTCCATAAAAGGTAATGCATTTTGCCTCATGTTGTATCCACCCACTTATGAGCCCCTCTGTTGTGTATAAAAGGGGACCGTGTACGCAAGTTCTGTGTGCTACTCTATGCAATACTGAAGAGTGTTGTATAGGCTGTAGGACCACCCTTAAGGGTTAATAAACTTTGTCTTTGTATTTGCAGTTTCCGTGCCAACTTCCTTCTAGTTTTCGTTACAGGAGAGCGAACCCTTGTATTCTGCGGGCCTAGCTGGGGCCTGTATTCATCACTGGGTTCTTCGGACTGAGGTGTGATCAGTAAGGTCCAACCTCCCATCAGCAACATCCTATTTTGTTGTGCAAAGTTCTGTATGTGGCTCTGCAGAATCACTAGACAATAGTAGTATCATGTACTATCCGATCAAAAATACTAGTCAAATATCTGGTTGGCCATTTTGTTTGTGGTAATTGTCAAAGCCTCAACATTGAGAAGACTTGAAGAGGACAACCCAAAGGACAGGACACAGTGGCTAGAGCTATCGGTCAAACAGAGTTTTATTATTCCAAAGAAAACCTTCTATAAAGAGTGGGCAACTGTGCAAGCTTCGCTACAGACAGAGTAATATAATAGTAATAGTAGTAGTAGTACAGAGAGTCATAGCAGAGGCAGTTAGAAGCAACTTAATTAGAGGCAGGGATAAACAGAATTTGTAAACAGATAGTCAAGGTCAAAGAAGTAAGCTTTTGTAAAAATAGAATTAGAAAGTGGAACCATAATTTATAGTTTGGAAAAAAAAGATGCAGTAAAAGTTACGGAAATATAAATGTCAATAACCACTGGAGGACTTACTGGGGCCTTCAGCAGGAGCCTCGGTAGAGGAGCGGTCTTCCTGTGGTTCCCCCACTGACTCTGACCCCGTCTTCTTGCTCCTGGGTGGTGCTGATGATCATGTAAAATATAATAAAGAAAGAGACAAACATTAAGGAGTGCTGTGAAAGAAATAATAATCATTTGGAAAATAAGTCAAACAACATTTTAGGAAACAACAATTGCAATAAAATTGACCTATCTAATCAGATGGATCGACTACTGGCTTCTTCCTGCATTCACGGATTGTCTACTTAGTTATTTATGAACACTCCAGTGTTCCATAATCATTCTGATTCCAAATACTAACGAAGCCTAGTAAGTACCACCCGACCTACACCCCCTATTCCAGACGGGTCAATTGTTCACTAAGTCTGCATTTTTATTTGTTTTCAGCCATCAAATGCATAGATGAGATGGAGGACACATGCATACATTAGTGCATACATAGATACAACTAATTGTGGGTTGGTTGCATGATTCTGATCTAGTTCTGCTACTGACTGACCATGCTAAGCCTACCACTCACTAAACAAAGTACAAAACGTTCGACGGAGGACTGGGGTAAGCAGCACTCAGTGACAGAGGAGGCATCACGCAGACCGCATAAAACACTTATTAACTAATACTAACAAACTAAACCTAGTATCCAATATCCATCCACCACTATGTCACAGTAGGACAATGGAAAGACTAGTCTCTCTAACAAATCGCATTATCTAACTTCAGTTCTGTAAAATAAAATCTTATATAATCAGCATCAGCACAAGCTAGCGCAAACTAAGTTGCAAACAAGTAAGAGTACCACCGAGCACCTGGGTCCTTAAATCAAAGAGCATTTTACTTTTTGGAACTTAATTTACCCGCAACGCCTGGCACGCGGCAGTAATCTTGTTGTTCATCAAATTTAATATACACAATAAGTTACTCACCAAGCCCGACGACCTCGACACCTAGCAGGTCCAACAGGTCCTGCTCCCGGTCCAGGATGTCGGACCACCGGTGGGCTAGAACACGGCCTGGCGCACCTTCGCCCACCGACGGTGCCGCTCCTGGGTAGCTTAGCCGGAGCCGGGCCTGCCGCCTGCTGCCAAGGTCAAGGGGAGGTGGCGCTGGATAAAAAAAACAAGGGCGGCCACCTCCTCCTCCCCAAATAGTTGCCGGGCCTGCACCCCTGCAGGACGCATTCTGCCGCAAGGCAGGCGGGCCTTCTGTGCTCCTGCAGGTCCCTTGCCCTTGCCACTGGGACTTGCTGTGCCATTGGCCATGGCTCTGGGATGGGTGGGAGGCAGAAAAGAAAAGTTAGAAGGGGAAAAAAAAGTTAGGGGGAAGAAGATAGAAAGAACTTTATAAAAGTAACAAAAACACAGTAAAAGTAGAAAGAAAATGGAAAATATAAACTTAGGCAAAGAGAGAGATAGATAATAATTAAAAAAAAGTCAGAAAAAATGTTTTAAAGACAAAGGATGGCAAAGATAAAGGGAGGATACAAAAGTAGGCCCAGAACCATAGCATAGAGTGGAAAACAAGATGGCCGCACCCATTCGCGACCGCGTGGGTAAGTTTGCGCGATATTTCTCGCGAACATGTACTATTCATCGCAAACAAGTAAAATGCGCTCCCGAACACATCAATGCACATCGCGAACACGCTATCCGCGACCCGGAACAGGAAATAATGTATCACGAGCGGGCGGGACAATAGAAAAACACGATGGCCGCGCCCATTGGCGACCGCATGGGTAAGATCGGGAGATATATCCCCGAGCATTCAAACAGCTCCCCAAACATGCTTACCGCGCTCGCGAACAAGAAAAAGCCATCGCGAACAGGTTGCCACAAGCAACTACGCGAAGCTTCGCGAAGGTCGCGTAGTGCAATTACATCTTCGCGAAGCTTCGCAAAGCGCGGCTACGCGAACTACGCCCAGCCTTACTCAACATTAGGACAATCTATGACATCTTTGACACCCAAGACCTCTCTACTACCACAGCTCCTATTCCCAACGACGCCACCCAACACACCCCACCTCACGTGGACCCCGCTCACGAGAAAGACACCTCAAAGACCATAAAGAGCATCCACTTTGGAGAACCCTCAGATCCATGCCCACCCAACATCGTCCACAAAGCCGTAATGGGCATCGCACCCAAGCTACGCCGAATGATCAACCGCTCCCTTGAAACTGCCACATTCCCAGATGACTGGAAACACGCCAAAATGAACCCACTCCTAAAGAAACACTCTTCAGACCTGAAGGACCTCAAGAACTTCAGGCCCATCTCCCATTTGGATTCAAAGTCGTTGAAAAAGCTGTCAACACCCAGCAACAAACTTCATCAAAGCACACAATGGCCTGGACATCTCCCAATCCAGATTCCGCAGCAATCACAGCAGTTAGACTGCCCTACTTGCCACCACCGACGAAATCTGCTCCCTCCTCAACCAGGGCTATATGGCAGCCCTCATCCTCCTGGACCTCTCAGATGCTTTCAACACTATCTTCTACCACACACTAACCACCAGACAACACGCAAAACTGAGAGAGTCAGACTCTCGCCTTTCCTCTTTGAACCAACAGAGACCAGATTTGGAGTAACCCAGCCCCTCAACATCTACATAGCCCCCTCACAACCAATGTCAGAAACCATGCGCTCAACATAGTCTCCTATGCCAATGACACCCAGCTCATCCTCTCCCTCACCAAAGAAATAAACAGCACCAGGCACAACTTCCAAAAAGGGATGAAAGCTGTTGCCACATGGATGAAGAGAAGCTGCCTGAAACTCAACTTTGAGAAAACCAAAGACCCCATTCTTGGCCCCACCTCATCCACCTGGGATGACTCCTGGTGGCCCCCTGCCCTCAGAAAACCCCCCACCCCGATGGACCATGCATGAAACCTCAGCATCATACTAGACTCAGCGCTCACGATGAACTGCCAGATCAACGCTGTATCCTCGTCATTCTTCAACACCTTCTGCATACTCCAAAAAATGTTCAGATGGATCCCTCCTGAATCCACAAAAATGGTCACGCACACCCTCATCAGCAACAAACTGGACTACGGCAATGCTTTCAACGACAGAATCAACAAGAAACTACTTCATGAGATCCAGACCATCCAGAACACAGCAGCCAGATTAGTCTTAGACATACCCTGCCACCACCATATCACCCAACACCTCCGCGATCTCCACTAGCTCCCATCGAAAGAAGAATAAGCTTCAAGCTCCTAACCCACGCTTGCAAGGCCCTCCACAACATCGGGCCAGCATATCTAAACAACTGCCTCTCCTTCTACGCACCCAAGAGACATCTCCGATCAGCAAGCCTCTCTCTGGCCACGGTTCCATGCATCCACAAGACCAGAACGAGAGGGTAGTCCTTCTCTTACCTCGCAGCCAAGGCCTGAAACAACCTTTCCCTCTGCCTCTGGCAAACCCCCACAGTGCCCCAGTTCAGGAAAGACCTCAAGACCTGGTTCTTCAGATTACCCCAGCACGCTATGGAGTCAGCTCCCCCTTTTTAGTGCTTCGAGGCCCTCACAGGTGAGGAGTTGCACTTTACAAAACCATGATTGATTGATTGATTGAGTGATACCTTTACTCCAAGGGAGCTTCACAATGATTTCGTAAAGGGTGGAGGGGCTCCTGGGCTCATGGACTCCTTTGAGGTTTCAGGATGGCACAGTAGCAGTAATTGTTGAGTCCTGGGAGCAGCAGGTAGGGTTTGGTGCATTTTTCTTCTGCAGCACGGCTTCATTTTTCGAGTAGCAGGTCTTCTTTGTCCTGGTCTTTTTTTGTCTATCAAATCTGATGTTCAGGTCTCGGGGTGCCACCTAAATACTGAATTTAAGGGCTTTACAAGGGGAGACAGGTAGTAGCCAATGGGCTACTTACCTTTAGGGTGTATATACCCTCTATTGACCATTGTGGGAATAGGCACTACCCTAGCCCTGATAGTAGGGTTGCTCACCATCCCAAGTTGGTGGAATTTCAGTAGAGGGAAGGTGTAGGCTAAGTGGGGTGCCTCCTCCTAGTCTAACTAATTTTCCTGCCTTTCCTCCTGCCAAAGTTGTAGCAGGAAAGGGGGCCTGCCTCCCCCACTATCTGGAGATGTCTGGGTTGTAATTCAAAGGCGGCATTGCCTTTGAAGCTTCATGCCCATGAAGGCCATCCTATCTGAGAGTAGTTGTGAACTCCCTCTGCTAAGAGCAGGATTTGTCTCTTTCCTCTAAGAGCTCTGGATTTCACCCCATGAGGTCAGAAACATGTCTGGTAGTCGCAGGCTGGTGAAAACAAGTCATGAGCCACAACTGTGCTTGGTAGGTTTTATGGGGACCCTCTAAAAGGGTCTCCTGTGTGGATTTATTAATAAATCCAACACTGGCATCAATGATGATTTATTAAGACAAGATGTTTGGTACCAAACACCTTAGAAATCAGTGAAGCCATCATATTAAACTTGTGTTGAAAAGCATCCAGCCCATGTATCTTTATGGCTTTCCCTTGCACTCACAAAATCTCAGAACAACTAGATGTTGTAGGGGCATATCTGCTTCTGCTGATATGCCCATACATAGGATAAAGTGCACCTCGCCTTAGGGCTAAAGGTCAGCAGTGGGGGTGAATTATATCTCATGCAGTGTGTGGAAGGCATGGTACACAGGGCTGTGTGCCATGTCAACTTTTCGGATTTCTCTGCAACAAGACATGCAGCCTGCAATGGTAGAGTGCATAGTCTTGGTGAAGGGTCCCTGGGATGGCAATGCCAGTGATGAAGTCCCAGAGGACCCTCTTCAATATCAATGCCCTAGGTACCAGGGGTACCATTTATTAGGGACTTATAGGGGTAACTGAAGTGCTGCCAATTTTTGGAAAACTGGTTAGCAGGGACCCAGTGCACTTACAGTTCAAAATTACATCAGACATCAGGCAAAAAGTGGGGGCTACCATTTCAAAAGTGGCACTTTCCTACTTGGCTCAACCAAATGAAAGAGGACTAACCTTCTCCTACCGAGTATTCATCACTCGGTGGTAGAACCTGGAAAGTCCATGTGCATTTGTATGGGTAGTCCCAAGTCTGTGCCTCAGTTCAAATTCCATTCCCTGTAGGGATATGGACCACATTAGTAGTTTGTGATTGTCACCTTTCATCTGCATTAACCATCTGAAAGGCCTGTGGTCGGTTTGAACAATGAAGTGAGGGCTTCTTCAGGGACCAGACCACGGCACAGCTCAATGGCACTCCAACTCTGTTCCCTGGAGAGTAGCCTTCTACTGAGGAAAGCGACAGGCCGGTCTTGACCATGGTCATTTATCTGGGATAGGACCTCTCCTATCCCATGTTCAGAGGCATCAGTCTGCAAAATGAATTGCTCAGCATAATCTAGAGCTTGCTCACTGTCCATTTAACCTCTTTTTGCATTCTGTTGGAGGTCTGCTCTGTGAGGGGTATCACAATAGTGCCATAATCCTTCACAAACCTCCTGTAGTACCCAGTAAAGTCATGGAAGGCCCTGACTTGAGTCTGGGTTGTTGGAGCCACCCAGTCCAGAATAGTCGGGATCTCAGGTTGTAGTGGTTGAACCTGATCTCCACAAACAAGGCGGCCCAAGTACATAACCGTTTCCGGCCCTATCTGGTACTTCCTTGCCATGATAGAGAGGCTTGTACTTCTCAGAGCCTCTAATACTTTCCCAAGGTGGATCAGGTGACCCTGGAGCTAAAGATAGGAATATCATCTAGATCGAGTGCATTGTATTGTAGGATTCCAAGCCAGCAAAAACTTTGTTCAGCAACCTTTGAAAAGTAGCAGGTGCATTTTTCACTCCAAAAGGCATTCCAGTAAATCGATTATGCCCATCTGTGGTTGAAAATGCAGATCTCTCATTTGCTCCTGGAGTCAAACCTATCTGTCAGTATCCAGATGTGAGATCAAAAGTACTCAGATATTTGGCTGCTCCCAACCTGTCAATTAATTCATCTGCCCTTGGAATTGGTGTGCGTCATTTTTGGTAACTGCATTGAGGCCCCTATAGTCCACACAGAACCTTATCTCTAAAACTCCCAATTCCAGCATCTTGCTTACTTCAGCTTTTATGCTCTCTCCACATGCCTGCCTGTAGATTTTGTTTTTGACAGGTAGGCTTTCACCAGTATCCACATCATGGGTACACCAGCAAGTCTGACCAGGGGACAAAGAGAAGAGCTAAACAAACCAATTTAGGACTTGCCTGCAATATGTCTGCTCCTGGGTACTGAGGTGACTGACAAGACCACTCCATCCACTGTCATCTCTCGCGTCTGTAACTATGAGCATGGTCACTTCTGCCGTGTCATTATAGGGTTTAAGGCGGTTCAGAGGGATGGCCCTCTTGGGTTACTTGCAAGAGCCAAGGTCCACCAGGTAGGTGACCTCCCCTTTTCTTTCTAGGATAAGGTAGTGCCCACTCCACTTATCTTTGAGTGTCCTATGAGACCCTGGCTCCAAAGCCCACACCTTCTGCCTGGTTGGAACTCCACCATAGCAGTCTTTTGGTCATACCTTTGCTTCTGGAGCTCTTGATTGGTCTCAAGGTTTTGGCTTGCTTTCTCCTTGTATTCAGCCATCATGGAGCAGAGGCCAAGTACATTGTCCACTATGTCCTGTTTAGTTCCAACTAGAGGTTTCTCCCATCCCTACTTCACAAGGCACAATGGTCCCCTAACAGGATGACCAAACAAAAATTCAAGTGGGGAGAACCCCATTCCCTTCTGTGGCGCTTCCATGTAAGTAAAAAACAGGCATGTCAGTAAAACATCACATCTCCTCCTAAGCATTTCAGGGAGTCTACCAATCGTACCAATCATGGTCTTGTTAACTCTTTCAACAAGGCCATTACACTGCGGATGGTAGCGGGCAGTGAACCTGTAGGTCTCTCCACACTCCTTTCACATGTATTTTAGATAACCAGATATGACGTTTGCACCTCTATCTGATACCATCTCTTTAGGGAAGCACACTCTGTTAAAACTACTGATGAGG
Source organism: Triturus cristatus (assembly GCF_964204655.1). Taxonomy (NCBI): domain Eukaryota; kingdom Metazoa; phylum Chordata; class Amphibia; order Caudata; family Salamandridae; genus Triturus; species Triturus cristatus. The sequence continues at coordinate 341,706,370 of NC_140587.1, read as the reverse complement.
GCCCTAGCCACTGTAGGGGCAGTAGTAGCCCAAGGGTGATAGCTTCAGGATTAGGCCTGAGTGGAGTTTGCAACGTTCTGTTACGTAGAACTCCACAAAGTGACAAAAAAAGCTCTGCAGCACTACGATGAGATAAAATGGCAGAAGCAACTCTCTGCTCAGGCTGTGGACAACCAATCATGGCATTCCTGTTGGCAGACGCATTTGTGATTGATCGCAAACTCATAGCAAGTTAGTGCCGATCGCAGATATACAAATTGAATTTCCTTAAATTTCTCAAAACTGCTGAAAGCACGATCTGCTAACCAAGAGCTATCTTTCTGACAAATCTGGTGTAATTCTACCCAGGGGTTCAGGCCGTAGTTGTGTTCAAAACTCCTATGGGAATTAACATAGGAAACTCACTTTTTTTACCACCATTATTCTCGGGACCCACTGGACAGAACACCCCAAAACTTTCCCAGCAGAAATATATTTATTGGGGCATTTATTTTGGAATATTTCGTGAAGATTCATCAAACAGCACCAACGATATAGGCAAGTCAAATACTTTTCCCATGAAAACATGATTCTAATATAGTTATTACCTACCAATGGTTGCCAGTAGGTAGTTATATTTGGGACCTAGTTTCCATAGGAAAATTAATTGTTTGATTTGCTAATAATGTTGGAGCTTTTGATGAATCTTCATGAGATATTAAAAAATAGTTTGCCAATCACTTCAGCTGCTGTCTGGAAATTTCCAGGGTGATTCATCAAGTGAAGACCAAGAAAAAGGGGTGCCAAATCGCTTTTTCCCCATGCAATTTCCCATAGGTATTAGAGACACTAATGCAGCCCGAACTACTGAATTGAATTACACCAAATTTGGCAGAAATGTAGATCTTGGTATAGAAAGAACCGTTTTTGTAATTGATGTAGATCTGTTCAGTAGTTTTGGAGCTATTAAAGAAGAAAGAAAGCACTAAGCCCCAGTCCCCAAAAGGGCAAGAATACTGTGAACCCCTATGCCTGGTGCTGGGGTCCCAGAGGGACCCTGCCTGGGGCCAAATCTGATTTCAGTAGTGGAGGATGAACAAATCCATGGTAAAATAAATAAAACAAAAAACTACCAGCGCGTTCTTTACCTTACGCGGGCCCGTACCCCTTACGCTCCGGCTATACCCTTGAGGGCTCTCCCAGCGGGCTGGGTGTGCTTAGTGCCCTGGAGCTGGTGGACTGGACCGCGGCAGATATACAAACGATGGGGGACCTTTACCGAGATGGTGTTCTCCTCCCGTTCGCCTCTCTGGTGGAGGAGACGGGGCTTCCGCATGGCCACTTCCTTCGCCACCGGTCCCTGGTGGAGACGCTCGCAAATCGATGGGGAGATCTTCGGGAGGAACCAGAGCAGCATCTCATGATACAATTCCCGCCCGCAGGGAGCAACCTTTTTAGCTGCTTCCTGTGGGCGGGAGAAACAACAGCTCCTGCTGGATGCGAGGAGCTGGGTGCGGCTATGAAGGGCCTTGGGGCTCCCCCTGATGCCCCCTACAAGGAGATTGTGGGCACCATGGGCAGGCATCTGGTTAACCGCCCTTAGTTGGCCTGGATCCGAGGGATGAGGCTAATATCGGCCTAGGGAGTAGGACTGCACCCCCCTTTAATCATTTGCCAGGTCGTTTGGGAGGTCTGGGGAGGGGGGATACATGCCTCTCTACCCTATTAAAAATATGATGGCCCCCGTGAGATGGAGTCCCTGGTGCATAAATCAGCTCAGGGAGGGGGATTCACTAATTGGCTGAGCCACAGGGATGGGGTCCCAAGGCTAAAATAGGCTTGGGGAATGGGGCTGTGTGCTTCCTCCCATTTATAAATTGGTCCTGGGCCCTGGGGAATGGGGTCCGCAGGGCCAAAATCAGCCCAAGGAAGTGGGCTGCATGCCCCCTCCCTGTTTACTATATAGCCGGGCCCTGGAAAACAAGGTCAAAATCAGCCTGGGGAGGGGGGCTGTGTGTCTGAGGCAGGGGGCATTGTACGCAACCAGCTGCACCTGTGTGACTGACTATTAGTCCAGTTATGGTTAATTTGGTCATGTGCAAGCGACCACAGAATAAGGAACATTGACCTTACTGGCTTGCTGAGAAAATTGACCAGCTGGAAGCTGTGTTTCCAAACACCACTCCTGTGGAAAACACAGAATTTTAACTATTAGTTTGCAGAAAGACTTAATACCCGAAGTAACTGATTGTGAAAATTGGGGTAAAGTGTTCGCGGCGGTGTATGCAAAATGTTTCGGCACACCATCCATGACGGTGCTCCCCTCCGTGATTAAGCGTGTTCAGGATGAACATGGGCCGGAGGCGGCTGTGGAGTTGGGGATGAGGTTGGTTGGAGTGTTTCACATAGTTGCTGATCTGATCCTTGCTAATGTCAAGAGAGATACAGTTTACTTTCAAGTGTCTAATGGTTTGTGTCTTGTCCGTGATGAGGAGAAACCCCGGTAATTACCAAAAATGATTGCAGTAGCTTAAAGGACAATTGGGTGCAATAGTTTGGGTGTTAAGCCTTTTGTTAGAATACCAGCACAACAGCAAACACAGACGGCACAGTCTGCTAAAGACGACCGTCCAATTATTCCTAAAAAGAATTGGAAAAATAAGAAACAGGGGAAGCAGCAACGGAAACATGGGTCGCGTGCAGTGTCACCGGTACCCGAGTCTTCTGAGCGCACTAATGATTTGCGCGACCGTGCGAGAATTAGGTCTTCTGACAGGTTTCAGGTTCCTGATCAGCGTTCTCCTCATTCTTCACAGGAAACATCAGGCTCACAAGCCGGTGGAGGGGAATGCCAGGATCGCGGCAGAGGTCACGGTTCCCCTGCAAGGACGTGAGCAGCCTCGACAGGCTGACGGCAAAGGGAAACAAGACGATTTTCCTCATCAGCGCCCACAGTTTCAGAAAAACAAGGTTGCTGCTTTAACAGCAAGATATGCCACAGACAGTGAGAACCCGGCTCCAAAATCTAACATGGGCAGTAACGCTGCTAGACAGCGCAGCGAAGGTTACAATAGTGCGGCAAGCACCGCTTCCATTTCTGGAGGCAATAGCAATTGAAACATTCATCACAGTTGAAACGGCTGACACCCGAGTGGCTCCCCCTGACAGACTATATGATATAATTCTTCAAATTGAAGGTTGTCATACAACGTGTAATAAAAGTGATTTTTTGGGAAAATCTCACTTCTTCGTATGACATACTTTTGGCGGAGGAAGATTGGCAGCCGCCCTTTGTTCTAACCGCTCCCCGGGGTGAGGAGGTTATACTCCCCAATTTTTCACATAACATCTCCAAGGAGCAAGCTAAGGCTTTTGCAGAAGAGTGGGCTTTGGCGCTTGCATCAGCTTTTTACGTGAATCAGGTGGGCTGGGATAAAGATTCTCCCCCGCATGAGATACCATTACCATCAATGCCACAGCCACAACCCCAATATCCCCTCCAGTGGGAGGCAAAAGCACCCGTTGGAAATATTCCGGATCAACTAGAGTATCAAGGAGTAATTGAGTCATGTGTGTCACCAATGAATAACCCTCTTTTTACAGTAGCAAAACCCGATGGGTCGTACCGCTTAGTTTTGGATTACCGACATTTGAACTCGCATTGTCGGACTTGTGCGATGCAGAATACTCATAGTTCTGCGTTAGTCGACAGTCTTGTTTGTGAAAAATATAAAACTACACTTGACATTTCCAACGGCTTTTTCACGCAAATCTATCTCCTGAAAGCAGTCAATGGACCACCTTCACAGCGGGCGGAAAACAAAAAAAAATTAATCATTTGACAATGGGCTACAAAAATAGCCCTGGTGTTTTTGCCGCCCATATTGTCTCTTTGTTAGACAGCATAGACGAAGACGCATACTCGTGATGTCTATCAAACAGACAACAAAGTTATGGCCGCATCTTTGTCACATGGATCGCATCATAGTATTGTTTGCAGACCACAGTTACAAATGTAACTTTGCTAAATCACACATTGCAGAGTATACAGTTTGTTTTTGAGCTACAAGCTCAACAATGAAGGTAGAGGCTTAGCGGCTCACTTCTTGGAAAAGTGAACACGTTTGTGCCCTCCGACTACGCTGAAAGAATTACAGTCTTTGCTGTTTTTTAAAAATGTTGGTCAAACTTACATTCCCGATTATGCCCAGCGTATCAAGCCTTTGTATGCTTTGATAAAACCTACCTTTTCAAAAGCCTGCTGGCTTCCGGAACATTCTGCTATTCTGCTATCTTTGCAGTCTGATCTTATTGAATCAAAATTCTTGTTGACTCGTGATAACCACACAAACCTGGTGATACGTATCGTGCCAGGCACAGTGGGTTTCACTTACTTGACATTTAATGAAGGTGACACAGTGCCTATTGCTTACAAATCACATTTGTATACATCGGCTGAACTTCGATTTTCTACTGTTGGAAGAGTTTTGACAGCTGCGAAGATGCTGATCCTGAAGGAACGTGCCCTGGCACAGGGGAAACGCATTTTGGTTGTGACACAATATCCTGCTCTTGAAGCAGTGACGGAAGCAAGTGTTCCAAACGCAAAGGCTTTGCACCCCCGTTGGATACTATGGGCTACTTCATTGACATCTCCGGATTTCACCTTTATTTTCAACTCCTCTCTGCAAACACAGGAGTTTTTGCAGTATGCGTTTGTTCATCGTGCTCCTCTGTCAATGCGTCCGTTAGAGGAGTACCATTGTATCATTTACACCGATGGTTCAGCGCAACTGGCGATTGGGTCAAAGAACTCCTACTCCGCAGCATGCACTATTGTGACAGGTACCTTAGTGAACGGAGAGTTCAAGTCCAATGTTGTCCACACTCAGGCACTATGTGACTGTACCGCCCAATAAGTTGAGCTATGCACTTTGGAACTAGCTCTGGAGTTTGCAGATCCAAATGTGACTACTTTAATTGTAAGCGATTCATTCTACTGTGTTCAGTCTCTTAATGACAACTTATTCTTTTGGTCTCAAAATGACTATCGTGATTCTAAAGGCAGCGCAATTAAAACTAAAATGCTTTGGGTTCGAGTTGAAGATCTTAAAGACTGTCTGCCTCCCACACAGGTAATTCATACACTAGGTCATCAGCGTGTAGGAGTGCACGCAGTTGGCAACAGTTTGGCAGATGAAGCTGCCAAATCGGCAGTAGCCACGTGTTCAGTTGCAGCAGTTACAAGATCCATGAATAAGATTGAGAATGACATTTTGACAGCAATAGCTGCTACTGAGAAGGGTGATAATTACCCGCAGGGTTTCCCTTCCAAATACTCTTATCATTTAAGTCCTGATAATGTTCCTTACGTGAGAATTAACGACGTTGGTGACAGGTTGTTTCCCAATGTGGACCACAGACCTTCACTGATAACAGCCGCACACAAAGGCATGGCCTCGGCACATGCTGGAGTGTCTGCGACTGTTTCTATCTTGCAGCAGTGTTACTGGTGGCGCGGCTTATGTAAACAAACCCATAATTACATACTTTCTTGTGACATTTGTCAGCAGATTAAACTGTCTATGGCAACGTGCCCACCACAAACTCATCTATGCATTTCTAAAAAACCTTTCAGTTGTATTTACTTAGATCACTGCAGTCCTTTTTCTTCCGATACTGCCTATAAGTTCATCTTAGTTGCAGTTGATTCGTGCACACACTTTCTATGGGTTTGGCCACAACGCAGTGCTGACGCCTGAACTGTCATCAGGGATTTGCGTGTCTTTGTGGGAATTTTTGCATGTGGCACCTTCCATTCGGACCAGGGTCCAGCGTTCACCTCTAAGGCATACAAGGATACCATGAGGTCTTTGGGGGTGCAGGTCAAATTTTCTTCTCCATACAGGCCTGAGGACAATTCAGTTGTGGAACGGATGAACTGTGACTTAAAGAAATCCTTGACAGCTAGGGTCCTAGGGACTGTCAGGAACTGGTTCGCCCATTTGTATAGCGTACAACGTGCACTAAATAATCTCCATAGAAGATCTCTGGGTGGGCAGACCCCATACCAAATGCTCTTTGGCATGAACATGTTTGTGCCAGACCTTGATGGTCTAGACATGGTGGCGTCAGCCGTGTCCTTTGACGTAGATAATCATTCTGCTGTATTACAGGAAAAGCAAAAGACCCGTGACAGTCTTGCAAAGGAACATTTACCCTCACCCACTGATGCTGCCCTGCAGTTTCCGGTTGTCGGCTAACTACCCAAAATCGAAGATGTGGCTTGAGAGAAGGTGGAGAACAAGAAAGAGTTTGGCCCCTCTTATCGTGCACCGGTCCCAGTGCTTGGCGTGAAATGTACTCGTACACTCAGTTTATCACCACTTACTGGTCGAAAAGAAAACAGATACATCTCGGTGGACAATGTCAAGCTACAACATCTGGCCGATCCTGAATAGCATCATGCCAGCGGTCTCTACAACAACTGTATCGAGAGATCCAGGCTTACCGGCTTCTAACAACACACAGGATGACACCGCCATTGAGATGGACTCTGTTAACAATCCTTTGCTAATCCCGCCATCTTCCACTTCTAATGATGAAACTGAATATGCTTATCCCACTACAGTGTCATTACCTGGTTTGCGACCTGAGGCCATTAATGAGTCATGTTTTTCCTTTGACACACATTCCTCGTCATCAAAGGCCCCTTCAGAATTTTCTATTTTTGTCGCCTGGTTTAAGCGAACTTATTTGGTTCCACCTTGGACATACATCTGGTTGGTGCTCATCGCAATTGTTTTGTTCATGTCCATTGGTTTTGTGACATTTTTTTTCCTTCTAATCAATGGCCACTACCTTCCTGAACGCGTTGCTGTTAAACTGGTAGATGGAACTTTGGCTCCGCACTTTTGTCAACATCATTGCCTGGCCAGTTGTCAACGGCATAGTTTGGGATGCTGTAGATTTTCAAATCAATGGCCCTACAGAGATAATTAATGTGCCAAATGTACTTTGTGTTTCAATGGGTGATGTAGTGAAACATAACATACGGTCTGATGATTGGCACGTACTAGCCATACAATCCTTGTTTTCAGATTTGAAATACTATGCCGCTTTTGATGCTGAAGATTTGTATTTGAATACTGCAAATTATGCAGATTTGTTTTGCTATCAGCACTATGGTCATCATTATCTGCATAAGGCTAACACATTTAGAAATGTTTTTAATTATACACAATGAGAACATTGCCCGGCTCATTTGGAAGGCAGCTCTAGAACGTTTTTGAAACAATTCACATATTTTACCGATTTTGATAAATTAAACCCCAGGTTCTTCTTTTTTAAATGAAATGCTTCATCTAATTCTAAAGTGATGCTCTCCCACACTAAATTATTATATTCTAAATCCTTTATTGATATATTGTTGGTGGGTGGCTATGATCTGTGAAAGACCACAATTGATCTTAAATCATTTTGGGGTTCTAAATCCTGGCAAGTGCGAGGCACAGATGCGTAATACCGCGCGTGCCTCATCCCATCACAGATTCTATTTTTAAATGAATTGATTTATCAAACAACTTGTTTTGGATTATCAACTTCTAAGCAAATGAATGCCCCTGCTATTCCTGCTCTAGCTGCATATCAGAACTGGAGCAGTTATACTAATTATTCCATGGCTGAATTACAATCACTGTTTAACAATGACACCTTTAATTTTTCTAGCTTGGACCCCCTAGGTTGGTTAGTTTGGCAAACTAGTTCGGATTCTTGCCAACTTTGTTTCCATGACAAGGCTCCTGGTTACACACAGGATAGGCCTGATCCTCGTTTTACTAACTCCCATTCAGTTACTACATATTCCATTGGAAAATTATGTCAGAATTGGTTGCAACACTCGACTCTAACTTCAGTGAAACAACATTTATCGTTATTATTAGGTGACATTGATTTGACAGATTTTATAAAAGGACCTGCTGGTCCAAGATCAAAAAGATTTCTTTCTGTAACTTACAATGAAATCTGGATGCTTTCCCAAATTGACGCAGCTTCACGTTAAGGGCAATAGATCAGGCTAATCTTGAAAAAGTGCTTGCTGTTGTTGATAATAGTGTTAACACACTTTCTTCCCGCATTTACACATTGGACAATATTGTTCATCTGTTGTTGACATTGTACAGGAGGATGTTTCTGTTTTGTATCATGGTCAAAGTCAATTGTGTTCTGTTCTGCAGTTTGCTTGGACTTTACAGACTCTAAAGATGGGGAAGGTTCCATGGGATCATTTGAATGCGTCATCCTTATTTTGGCCCTTTAACTTGACAACAAAACAGCAGTTCATGTTTATGAAAGATGCTACGTAGCTCTTTTGCATATTGAAAAGATAGATCTGTTACCATTCTCTGTGGCAGAAACTGACTCAGCTGTCTGGCTCATACATGGGGTGATAACACTGCCATTTTCCTTGTTTAAATTTACCTCATGCATGAAACACTGTCCACTAGGCCGCTTCGAACCCTTAGGCAGTGCATTTCTACACGAGGTTTGGTCGTTACCATTCACATACAGGGTATACAACCTTTACAACGCAACTTTTACAACGCACTACACTTACAACGCATTTTTTACAACGCAAAATCCATTACAACGCATTCCATTACATCGCAGGACACTACAACGCATTTTTAAAAACTACCTTTACAACGCATTCCATTACAACGCATACTACCTTTACAACGCATACCATTACAACGCATAATATTACATTAAAACCCCTACACTATCCACCATTTACCCTACTGTTGCACCCCCTGGAGTTAGAATAGTAATTTTTACCCCTATACTATCCAACACTTACCCTACTGTTGCACCCCCTGGAGTTAGAATAGTAATTTTTACCCCTATACTATCCAACACTTACCCTACTGTTGCACCCCCTGGAGTTAGAATAGTAATTTTTACCCCTATACTATCCAACACTTACCCTACTGTTGCACCCCCTGGAGTTAGAATAGTAATTTTTACCCCTATACTATCTAACGCTTACCCTACTGTTGCACCCCCTGGAGTTAAAATAGTAATTTTTACCCCTATACTATCCAACACTTACCCTACTGTTGCACCCCCTGGAGTTAGAATAGTAATTTTTACCCCTATACTATCCAACACTTACCCTACTGTTGCACCCCCTGGAGTTAGAATAGTAATTTTTACCCCTACACTATCCAACACTTACCCTACTGTTGCACCCCCTGGAGTTAGAATAGTAATTTTTACCCCTACACTATCCAACACTTACTCTACTGTTGCACCCCCTGGAGTTAGAATAGTAATTTTTACCCCTATACTATCCAACACTTGCCCTACTGTTGCACCCCCTGGAGTTAGAATAGTAATTTTTTCTCCTATACTATCCAACACTTACCCTACTGTTGCACCCCCTGGAGTAAGAATAGTAATTTGTACCCCTATAGTATCCAATACTTACCTTAAATGCAATGTAATATTATGCGTTGTAATGGTATGCGTTGTAAAGGTAGTATGCGTTGTAATGGAATGCGTTGTAAAGGTAGTTTTTAAAAATGCGTTGTAGTGTCCTCCGATGTAATGGAATGCGTTGTAGTGGATGTTGCGTTGTAAAAAATGCGTTGTAAATGCATGCGTTGTAAAAGTGTGCGTTGTAACGACATACATCCACATACAGATGCCTACGGGATGACACAGAAGTATACCTAACTGGGGAATCATGTGATACCACAATAGGTCATTCTCTTGTTTGTAAGAATATCCAGTTGCATGGCGCCTGTAACCTTACAGCCCCGAATCTTGCATGTGCTTTAAAAGGTACACCCGTGCCAGATATAACACCCACTTTCACTCTGCTTGCAAACGGTAGTTACTTGCTTTTAAATAATAAAGAATGCTGCGGCATGCTGGCCAGAAGTACAAGCCCTTCTTAATACTGACCTCCCACTACATTTCGGTGCGTTGATTCACACAATCTTCAATACTTCTAATACTGCAAGCATTGCCCATTTTTTTAAACTGTGGGCACTGGTCTTGTGACCTCTTTCCAAACTTTCCAAACTTAAGACAAACTTAAGACAAACTTAGGACAGACTTAAGACAGACTTAAGACAGACTTAAGATAAACTTAAGACAAAATCCTAACCTCAGGAGATTTACATGCTGCTAGAAGACCATGACTTGGACGCCCTATTCCTCTCTCAAACATGGACTCGGCCTGATGGGGAAGTTGAACTAGTGCTAGAATGCCCACCCGGTTTTACATCCTTTCATAAACCCAGGCTAAATGGGAAAGGGGGAGGGGTGGGAGTGATACACAAGGAGATATGGAAATTCACCACCTTAAACATCGATGAAGTAGAAGGCATCGAACTATTAGGCTTCTCCCTGAAAGACGCCAGAGAACAGTTACTCTCAGGCATAGTGTGTTATAGACCACCAGGAGGCTCAGGTACACAATATCAAGCGTTAATCGACACTATTTATAACCTGTCACTCACTCACTCCAGAGATTTTAATCTGTGGGAAACCGGGAACCTGGATTCTGCCTGAAAGAACTGCTGCAACCATGTAAAACCAAAATCCTTCCACAACTGGTTCAACAGCCAACCCACATAGGAGGCCATATCTTGGATCTACTATTTGCAAACATCACAGAGGCATCGGTGAAGGAAACACTGCCTATGTGTTGGACGGACAACTCCCTAGTCCTCTTTAGACTACTACTTTCTAAGGAAAATAAGAAAACTAAACAATCAAGAAAGAATCGTCAGGGTAGAGAATGAGCTAAGTTGCTAAAAGTAAAACAACTCTCTCTATGCCCTGGAGAAAAAGCCTTTGACTACACAATCGAGGAAAAGGATATCTATTTCTGTGGGTGGATTATTCATACTTTTATAACAGGGATAAACTGTCAGCCCCTTTGTACAATGATGAACTAAAAATACTAAGGAAGGAATGCAAACGGGCAGAGAGGAAATGGCGGAAACAGTATGAGGATGAGGACAAAAAAGCCCTGAAAACAATCTTAAATTCCTATAAAATAACAATAGCAAAGGCAAAAGCAGATTATTATGAGAAAATGATCTTGCAGGCCACCAAGAGAACAAAAACTGTCTTCAACTTAGTAAAACAGCTACCTAAACCTGATAGTACACAGAATAACATTATAGCTACTCAAGAGCTCTGCGGTAGCCTCACAACTTTTTTTGAAGAAAAAATTAATAAAATTATTGGTGGCCTAGAACTAGACAAAAATGTTCAGATGGATACCATGAGTAATGTACCGGAGGTAGCTAAAGGTAATAAACAGACTGAGGGTGAAATCAAAGGGGAACAGATTACCTTAAAACAGTTTCAGATCCCTACACAGGAAGAGTTCAATAACATAGCTCTCAGCATCTCTTCTGGATCTCCACTAGACCCCTCCCACATCGGTTATGGAAGGAGTTCAATGCAGAACTATTTCCATTACTCTATCAACTCTGCGGCCAGTCACTGGGCAGCGGCTCCGTCCCAAGCTGCTGGAAAAGAGCGATGGTAACCCCATTATTAAAAAAATCCACACTTGATCCTCTTTGCCCCGCAAACTATATACCTATCTCCCTGTTGCCATACCAAGTAAAGATTTTAGAACGGCTGGTTAGCAAAATGTTGGCTAAGTTTCTAGAGGAAAATTTACAGTTAGATGAAATCCAATTTGGATTTCGGCCATCACACGGCACAGAAACAGCCTTGGTAACAGTCCTGGACGAGTTGAGAATGTGTGCTGACACTGGCCATGAGGTTCTATTAGTACTATTGGACATGTCAGCCGCGTTCGAAACGGTCAATCATCGGACATTACTTAACAGGCTTGAGGAATTTAGAATCACAGGCATGGCTCTTAACTGGTTCCAGTACTATCTACCGGATAGACAGCGAGCAGTGACTATTCCTCCTTTTGTATCCCAAAATATACCCATCAGATATGGAGTACCACAGGGCTCTGCAATCAGCCCAATTTTATTCAACATATACCTACGCCCACTGATCTCCCTAATAAAATCATTTGGAATCAAGGTAGTGAACTATGCTGATAATACTCAGCCTGTCTTCTCCTTAAAAGGATCCAAAGCAATATCCTTAGAAAGTTGCCATGACTGTATGGATAAAAAATTGAAATGACTGAAGAATAACTCACTACAATTTAATGGGGAGAAAACTGAAATACTACACTGCTCAGTGAATAAAATTCCGCGTCCCCTCCCGGACAATTTCTGGCCCACCCCTGCTAACAATCAATTGACCCCATCCAATAAAGTGCCCAACCTGTGGGTGTTATTCAATAGCAATCTACAGTTGGATTCACAGGTTAACAGAACTGCCAGTACCTGTATGGGTCTTATAAGATCCCTACGTAAAATCCCCCCACTGCTGCCACCTTCTACAAGAGCACATGTGTAATGAGTAGACTAGACTACTGCAAAGCTTTGGTATTGGAGGCACCAGCGACCCTGATTGAAAAGTTGCAGAGAGTTCGGACAATTGCAGACAAACTAGCCCTCAAAAGACAGTTTATGTCCACCACATCCTCAGCCTTGAAAGATCTGCACTGGCTACCAATCAAGCAAAGGATACACTTTAAATCACTGTGCATTGTCCATAAAGCAGTAAATAAAATGGGCCCTAAGCTACTGCAAGAAAAATTCCTCTGGTATGCCCCAGCTAGAAACCTTTGCTCTACATCAGCAAAACTAGTCTGCACAGCTAGCTTCAAGAAAACCCGAATGGGTGGTAGGTCATTTAGCTCTGCAGCCTCACGCCTATGGAATAGCCTACCGTTTGATCTTAAACAAACGGAGAATCTACTAAACTTCAGAAAGAAGCTAAAAACCTGGCTATTCCCTAGGGTTTAGTCTAACCATGCTGCAACTATGACCATCTGGCTGTATGACAATGTACCACACATAGCGTCTACTGAGTAATATGAAGCGCCAGGATACCCGTTGGGTGACAGTGTGCTACAGAAGTCTCACATACAATACAATACAATACAATACAATATGCGCAGACGTGGGTCACAGGATCACTGTGCCACTGGAATCAAGCTATCCTGGCTGATGAGTGGTGAAACTCTAAAACCTGTCCTAGGATGCTTGTTTCCGGTCCAGGGAAACAAGCCGTTCGGACTGGACTGTTCCCATGAGGCACAGGGTCAAGAATGATTTGCATATGGCCAGGTCTAAACTGGGGTGGTATGGTGAGCAGAAGAAGGATGGATTTAACCCATATCTCTTGACTGGGGGTGAATGTTTTGATTTTTTTTGCATTCCGTCCATCAATTGTGTGTCTTTTGCTTCAACGCCCTAAGTGCGCCGCTTATGCCCAGACATGGGTCGGGGGCTCACTGTGCCACTGGAATCAAGCTATCCTGGCTGATGAGGGTTGAAACCCTGAAACCGGTTCTAGGATGCTTGTACTGGTCCAGGGAGGACCTGGTTTGGCAGTTCGGACTGGATTTTTCCCTTGAGACACAGGGTCAAGATTGATGTGCATATGACTAGGTCTAAACTGGGGTGGCATGGTGAGCAAAAGAATGATGGATTTAACCCAGATCTCTTGACTGGGGGTGAAAGTTTTGATTTGTTCTGCATTCCATCCATCAATTGTGTGCCTTTTGCATCCTCGCCCTAAGTGCGCTGGGTATGCCCAGATGTGGGTCCCGGGCTCACTGTGCCACTGGAATCAAGCTATCCTGGCTGATGAGGGGCGAGACCCCGAAACTGGTCCTAGGATGCTTATTTCTGGTCCAGGGAGGACCTGGCTTGGCAGTTTGGGCTGGACTGTTCCCATGAGACAAGGTGAGCAAAAGAATGATGGATTTAACCCAGATATCTTGACTGGGGGTTAATGTTTTGATTTATTCTGCATTCCGTCCATCAATTGTGTGTCTTTTGCCCCCTCTTTATGTCAGTGGGTTTTTGACAGGGTTGTTTACTTTTTTCTGTTTATTGGTTTGCCTTGTTCTGTAGATCTTCCTTCTAGACCACATCAAATTGAGTTTGAAGTGGACACGAAGTCTTTTGTATGTATGCTTATAACATACATTGGGTATATTGTAGCACATAATTGATGTACTATGTTGACACTATCCTATAGTTGTATCCATGGACTTTTTTCATTGAACCTAAGTTTGAAGATATTGACTTGTGCTTTTTTGGGTGGATATTGGTATTGTTACAGACTACCCTTTCTGTGGTCCTTGGAGTTTCGAGGATCAGGATTTGTTCTTTTACAATTTTCTTTTGACGAACTACTTATACTTACCAGATTTAGTTTATTTATTTATTGATTACCTTTTTTCGAGTCTTTTTTTGTTATTTCTTCATTGGAGCAAAGGTTGTCTGATCACATGGGTCTTGATGCTTTCGCCTTTCTGCTCCTACATCACTTCTTTGTGCATTCACATTATAAATAAAACTTTGCAAACTTCTCTTCACGTTTACCTTATCTTGTTTAGGACTATTTCAACTCTTTCCATTGGAAGTTTCGAGATCTTTTGGACTATCCTTTTAAAAAAAGTTTGGAAACTGTCCCAAACACTTTTGCTTATGTTAAGTAGACCTATTCCATGTTTGTGTACCTTTTTATCGCGATGTGTTTTTGTATCTGCTCTGCAATTTTTGTGCATATCTGTTTGAACCATTAACTTACCATCCTGAATGAAGATATAGAAGTTAAAGTAAATTCATGTTTTTTTTCGATTTACATCCTTGAAAAAGTCGTTGAGTACGACGAAACATGTGTTGGCTGTTGTTTGAATGTAATTGCATAAGGAATGGAATATAAACAAATGGAATCAACTTTTTGCGTATTGGAGTTCTTCTTACCGAAACAGAAATGTTAGATTGATGGACCCTTTTCAGTCCAACTTGGTGGTGCTCTGGACATTCTTTATATAGTCATTGGCGGGTACCCAGGCTGGGGAGAATGTTTAAACTGGTGACAAGATAGGGGATAAGAAATCTGAAGAACGATTGAGCTCTCTGAGAGAGCTTGCCATGGTTCAAGCAGACTGCTTGTGAGTGCCATGTTTGTTGCTGTCGAAATACGGAATAAACGCTTTTTGCATGTGGAGTCACAGTACAATTCCAGCCACTGTTAAACAGGTGAAGACAACAAATGCGTTGCAAAGAATCTACATGTCGATAGCTGAGATCCTGCTGGTCAGGCCATATATAAAGTTACCATGCTGTCTTGCAAGAAAAAGTTATACATTATTCGGAGTGTTAATACTGAAGGTAGATTCAACCTTGTTTATGAAGCTTACCTGCTGAAAAGCATAACTGAAAGGCAGAGATCAACCAGGTGCAGAAAATGCAAATTGAAATGTTGAAAAGAAGTAAATGACCTACTGAATACGCTAAAGAGAGTCATCATACCGCAGAACTCAGTGTAGTTGGCTCAAGAAGAAGTGCTCGAGTTTGTGCTTACCGAGCTGTCCAAACCCAAAGCAGTACATTAAAAAAGCTGCCAAGTAGGGCGCAGAACAACTTCACAGGTTTTCAAAGAATAAAGAGCCAAGAGTGACTCTTAGAATAGTGAAAATTTTCAGATGGCAGCAAAGAAAGTCACGTTTCAAGCTATCATTAAAGATGATTCAGAGGACAGCACTTCGCAAAGGGCTCACAGATGAGCTCCCTAAACCGAGTCACATTGATCCACCAGCAGTGTCATTAAGTATCATACTGGTCTACAATGCTGCTACATTCCTGAAACCACCACCACCTTTCGATACAGCCAAAAAGCTAAATATTTGCAATAAATAGACCGCTCAGATAGAGAAATTTGATTTTTTCATTGATGCACCTGAAGAGACTGATAAGAAAAAGTATCTCAAAAATCTTGCTGGTGATGCTATGAAAGAAGTCATAAAGAAAATGGTGCGAGCGGATGAAGAATTTGCATACCGTCAGACTAGGAAACACTGAATCTCAAGCTCAATCCAATACCAAACATTGATTATAAAAGATACATTTTCTGTCAAGAACTCCAAAAAGCTGGGGATACCATTGATGAATTGGTGGAGAGACTCGATACACTCATCAAAATCTGTAAATGTGTAAATAATGTAATGATGAAGAAGCTATGCTTCTTAGAATTATTGATGGATGCTTGTCAGATTCATTCAGACGACGAATGCTGAGAGAAAATGTTGATGGCTGCATGAGCTGAGGAGCATGCTAAAAGACAAGCTGCTGACATGGAGGCTGTAGGTGCCCAGAATGAATCAGTCATGATCATTAAAATAAAGCCAAAGCAAAATACTGAAGGATAAACTTAAAAAAAAGTTATGTTTTAGGTGTGGATTTTCCTTTCCAGATGAAGGAAAATTTCCTGCCATTGGACATATATGTAAAGACTGGGAAAGCAAACCATATTGTGATGGTTGCTCGATGCCTTTCATTATCAACAGTGTTGCATCAATAAACATCATGCCTGATGAGAAATAGAATTATTATCTACACTACCGCAACTTATGAAATTGAAAACCAAAGTGTACACATGGGCTATATCAATGGCTATAAAAAATCAAGGTTCATTTGTAACAACAAGAAAAAACAAGAAAACAAAAGTGCAAGCACCCATCAATGTGCTTAAAGGTACAGCTGCCTTGTCCGCTCAGTTCCAGTACAGCTGCTGATATGGGACTGATTTCTCTGAATTACAACATGAATGTTCACCACAAAATAGTCAGTCAATTTCCTTCTTTGTTTCATGGTTTACAAAAGCTTAAGACTATGAAAGTAAAATTGCATACTAATGAAAATTTCCGCCATGTTGCTCAGAGACATAGACAAATTGCTTTTCATTTACAAGAATCTGTTGAAAAAGAATTTGAATTGTTAATCATAACAGTATTGAGCGATAGACTGGTCTGATGCCATGAGTTTCTCCCACTTTGGTAGAGCCCAAAAAGGACAGTGAAGGAGCTGTACTCATATGCGTTGACTTGCGTCAAGCAGACAAGGAAATTGATTGAGAATGACATCCAGGTACACACATCGCTGGCACAATAGTGCAATTAAATGGTGCAAAGTTCATCTCTTGGCTCGATTTAAATGAAGGTTATCAGTTGGAACTCAAAGAAGATTGCAGGTACATTACAACCATTTATAGACATGTTGGTCTGTTTCAATACAAGAGACTCAGTTTTGGTGTGCCATACGCTGCAAACCTTTTCAAGATGTCATTCAACGTTTCACACAGCCTGTTGTTAAAGCATTCAGTTATAGCGATCACATACTGATTTTCTGAGCACACAGAAGAGCGCACAAGTATGTCATTTACGTACTGAAGCATTTTGACTTTTGTGGTAAATATTTAAATTACCTGTACTATTTTTTATGCGGTAAAGTCTAGTAAGAATAACTCAGTCAAAATAAGAGGCAGAATCCGTGGTATTAGAGGTTCTGAAAAGGACTTTATTCCTTACAAAGGAATTATGGTTCGAACCAGGCAATCATATTCCATCACCACGAAGGTTCAGGAAGGGATAGGCAATACATTATTGACAAGTAACAATATATATATGAAAAGCATTGCATTAAGACAGATGCAGGAGGCGTAACAGCTGATAATACAGATAAGAATACACATACGTAATGAAAATAGGCGGAATAATGGGCGTATACTAGAAACGTCATTTAAAATGATGTCACAAGTGGGTGGATCCATAAGAGAATCCTGCAGTGTCAGCAGAAATATTTGGCAGAGATGCGCGCGCAGCCGCATGACGTGTGATTGACGTGTGATTGACGTGCAACTAGAGGGTGAAGGGGAATTGACATTTAGCTCTACATGTGGAGACAGAAGTCTGGGGGGTCAGGTCAACCTAGTCCCAAATCGTATCTAATATCTTTGTTTAAGGAACTGTTTTATCCAAAAGGAAAGGTCTTTCGGACGGAATCTATTCTATACTGACTGTTAGTGCATGTACAAGCGTCTATGTGTCTACATGAGATGCGAGGGGGCAGGAATCTTCCATGGTAACAGGGGCTATGAATTACTTGTATAAAGACAGCGAGGCCGGGCCCTTTGCTCGGTAGCTGGAAGGATGTTTACCTAAACTACTAGACAGGAATGCATTGGATGAGGAGCGGAGCAGATAACTTGAAGGCTGAATACATTTTTTGGCAGGCAACAGGCCATGTCAGGCACCGTTAGCCGCGTAGGGAGTAGGACAAAGTTCATGGATATGGATGCAAGTCCAGGCTGGAGCATTTCAGAGGCAGAAGCAGGAAAAGGCTTGATGGCAGAATTCAGGGCCTACTCGCCTGAACTGTAAAACATGAAAAGTGAACCATATAAAGTCGGTGGCCAATCATACTTAGGAATGGAATATTCGACCCATTCATGGCGGATCTGAAAGAGGACATGTTGACGTTGGATGCACATGCATTTGCGTCTTCATAGCTGGAACTGGAGGGAACATACATGTACTTGTAGCATGTACATGGAGCCGTTGGGGTCTAAGATAGGGGACATAACTGGTCATAAAATTCATATTTCCTCATTCCCTCCTTGTCCCCTACGGACCCTTATGAAATATCCATCTTCATCAATCCATCAATCTGTTCATATAGCATCATTTGTTCTTCTTTCTTCTTCCGGGATCTTGAATGAAAATTTGAAGGCGGGATACACGATGTGGCACACAGACCACAAATCGCTGGCCCACATTGTAGACATAAGCAGCAACTGAATAGTATGAGAAAGCCAATACCTAGGAAGGATAGGATCCTTCATCCCCAGGCTGACAACATGCTCCAGAACCAACCGGACCAAGTCCAGGTGCCTGGATTCTGATGTATCTGACTTATGATTTTATGAAGTCGAGTTATGGCTTTATATACTGACGGCGCGTTTTCTGGTATGAAAACACAGCAACTTGATCCGATGACCCTACAAGCTCCGCCCCTATCGGCCAGAATGACGTCAAGGACAAGACGATTTTGAAGAACAACAATCCGCATCGCAGACTGCTCCTCTGTTAAGTTGCCTAAGGCGGAAGTAGTTTCATTCACTACTGCTTCAAGGGTTCTGGTTAATCTACGTATCAGCTTACTATTAGTGACTGTACCTATGTAGGGAAAGAAACCTTTATTGAAATCTGTGTATTTCTCCCATGCTGTTTCAGTGTAGTCGACAATCGGGAGATCTCTCTGCTGTCTATTGTGTACTAAATGGGTATTCCTATGATAATCAGGCGGGGCTAGGAAAACAGGTGGCAGAAGGAATGCAATGTAACAGGTACCATCCCAATCTAGGGGTAGGCATATATATGCGGTGTGACCACAGATGAAGTAGGAGTGACGGGAAGCTCTAAATGTAGACTTGCCTTTATCACTGAATTCTATTACAGTGGTACATTTACTATGGCCCATGTGTATTGAACCATTCTTTCTTACACATAATTCGCCTCTAACTGGAAATACTGACATAGCGGGCAAGATTGGTGTAGCTTCGGATTCAACATTCAGGATCATGAGGTTAAGTGTAAAGTTACCTAATCCATATACTTCATTTTCTAGATCAGTCCCTGTTCTTTTGGGAAGTCCCTCCTTGTTAGGGTAGCAGACTTTAAGTAAAACTAGGTTCAGGTTTCCCCATACCCAGTTGTCTTGATAAACTACTGAATTTGAATCTAGGGAATTAATCAAACTAAACCATGCTCCACAGGAGCCATTGTGTGTGAATGGATACGGAAAGAGGGGCAGAACTCCCCTATATTTCTGATAGGGAGGGAGTCGGCCACATATCCAACAATTTGTAGCATTGCTGGTCTGATGAGAATGATGTAACATACTAATGAATGTGTTGTTGCGCAGCGCAAATCTATAGGACAACTCATGCGGAGGTAATTCGCTAAAAGAATGTTCGGCAGTAGCATTGAAAGCACGCTTGGAAATAGGGTAATACATGTGTAAAAATATACTGACACTAATAATCAGAAGACTTAGAAAAAACATAATCAATAATGTCACTGTGCAGTGACTACGAAGTGATTTACAGTACGCATGTTTCTTGAGCTGTTTCTGTCTATTTCTCTCTCTATTTCGGTCTAGAGGATACATGTCAGAGACAAATTCAACCGATTCACCTTGGAGAGGACTTAAACAATCAAATTGTCTGACTTGCTAGACCTTAGTTTCAGTTTATAGTTTTCTTTTTCTGGCTTGTCAACCAGGGGGAGTTTTGAGTCAGTCTGTGAGGGAATGCAGGGCTGAAAATTCAAGTCGGATGATAGTCCATGAAATTTTTTGATATGGCTCGAGTGCAACCACCCTTTACGTCCCTCAATCTTCACAGCTGTCCTTGTGGTCAATAAGACGAGTTTAGGCGACTGCCAGCGAGGCTCCAGCGGGTTTCTTCTGTCGAAGTTCCTTACAAGTACAAGGTCTCCCGGAACCACGTCATGGGGCTTCACCTCAGTCTTATCGGGAAAAGCTGCAGCTACCTGTGAACGACAAGATTGTAGTGCAGACATCAAGGAAGCCAGGTAATCTGTCAACATATTACA
This sequence comes from Triturus cristatus, assembly GCF_964204655.1. NCBI lineage: Eukaryota > Metazoa > Chordata > Amphibia > Caudata > Salamandridae > Triturus > Triturus cristatus. The sequence continues at coordinate 341,685,798 of NC_140587.1, read as the reverse complement.
ATCAACATCAGTGATTTTACGAGGTATAGGCGTCCCCCACATATTTGGTGGTCTACCGAAGATCACCTCATACGGGGATAGCCCTGTCCGAGAGTGTGCTACCATTCTCATGTAAAAGAGCGCAACCGGTAAAGCTACTATCCAGTCGACACCTTTTTCTCTACATACTTTGGACAGTCTAATTTTCAGAGTTTGATTATGTCGCTCCACGAGACCTGCTGCCTCGGGATGTCGGACGCAGTGGAATTTCCATTGGTAGCCTAACAGAAGTGAAACATGTTTCATTAGTTCGGATGAGAACGGCTGGCCATTATCTGAGTACACGACACGGGGCAAACCGTATCGTGGGAAGAATTCTCGAACTAACTGTTTGGCAGTAGTCGGGGCAGTGTAATCTGAGACTGGATATGCCTCTGTCCACCGGGAAAGAGCGCATACAACTACGAGGACATATTTGAATCCTCAACATCGTTCCATCTGGATATAGTCCATCTGGAGGACTTCAAAAGGGTGATCGGGGGGTTGAAATCCACCCTGTTCTACAGGTACACCTTTTCCTGGATTGAACTGACAACAAATCATGCAGGTACGTACTTTCTGTTTAGCTGCTGCTCGCAAGTGTTTATTGAACCAAATGTGTTGAATACTGTCTAGCATAGCTTTCTCTCCTAGGTGCGCTGGACTATGTATTGTGTTAATGATGACCTGAACCATTGAGTCGGGGAGAAACCATATAGATTTTCCCTTCGTCATCCATCCTTGATCCGTTTGGATCCCTCCTAATTCAGTCCATCTCTTTATTTCTTCTGGTGTAGCATGTGTCTGTATGTCAATTACATCAAGGGCGGGATCCTTAACTGTCATGCAGTGTGTTGGTGTCGGAACTATTGTCTTTGTCGTGTCAGTTGGATGAGTCTGATTCTGAGCAGTCTGTTTAGCTGTTCTGTCAGCTAGGTCGTTACCCTGAGAAATAATGTCAGTCACTTTTGTATGGGCTTTACACTTCATAATCGATATTGCAGTCGGCAGATGTATTGCATCTAACAGAGCTTGAATAAGGGGACCGTGCTGGATGTGGGCACCGTGAGAAGTTAAATAACCTCTCTCTCGCCAAAGCACGCCGAAGTCATGGACGACTCCGAATGCATAACGTGAATCTGTGTATATGTTGACTTTCTTATTTTTGGCTTGAATACAGGCTTGTGTCAGAGCGATGAGCTCTGCTGCTTGAGCTGACAAGGTATCGATACAATTCGTTTCAATAATTTCAGTATCTGTTGTGACTGCATAAGCGGCCACTAACTCTCCTGTATTGGTTCTCATGCATGAACCATCTACATACAATGTCAGGTCTGGATCTGATAAAGGAATATCTGTCAAGTCTTGTCTGGGTTTCGTCGTAATAGTAATAACTTCAATACAATCATGTGCCAATGGGTCTGTTCCACTTAATGGCAAAAGTGTGGCAGGATTTAATGTACTACAACGTCTGATTTCTATGTGTGGCTGGAACAATGTCAATTCATAACCCGTCAGTCTTGCTATAGTCAAGTGTTGTGTTTGGGTCCGGTTCAAGAGAACCTCTACTGCGTGTGGTACTTGTACTGTCAATTGATGTCCTAACACTATGGCATCGCTTTGTCTGATTGCTAAAGCTGTTGCTGCGACTGATTTCAGGCACGCAGGAAGAGCCTGAGCTACGGGATCAAATGTACTGGAAAAATAAGCACATGGCTTGTGTGATCCTGCTTGTTCCTGCGTGAGTACTGACAAAGCAGTACCTTCACGTTCTGTAATGAAAAGTGTAAAACGTTTGCTGTAACATGGTGTTGCTAAAACAGGTGCTTGGCATAAAGCTTTCTTTAAGCTTTCAAAAGCTAGTGTATGTTCCTGAGTCCAAGGGAGGACAGTCGATGTCGCTGCCTCCTGTGTTGTCAACTGAATGAGTGGTTTCGCTAGAAATGCATATTGAGGGATCCACTGCCTACAGTACGAAGTGAGGCCTATGAATGCCCGTACCTCCTTTTGTGTCTTGGGTGGCGGCATGTTAACAATTAACTGGATACGGTCGGGTGTAAGCTACCTTCCCCCCTTGGACAGCAAGTGCCCAAGGTACACAACTTGCTGGACACAGAATTGCAGCTTTGAAGGGGACACTTTGTGCCCCTTGTCGGCTAAGAAATGTAAAACCGTCAGTGATGCTTTTTACATTCAGGTTCGCTTCGGGCGGTGATCAGCAGATCATCGACGTATTGAAGCAGGGTAGTGTTAGCTGGCATGTGGATACTGTCAAGTTCTCTTTTCAGTGCTTGGCTATAGATGCTGGGGCTTTCTGTGAATCCTTGAGGTGCGCGTGCGAATTTAAAACTTCGTCCATTTAAACTGAATCCAAACAAATATTGGCTTTCCGGATCGATTGGGACGCTAAAGAAAGCGTTCTTGAGATCAATTACAGTAAAGAACGTTGCTTCTGAATCTATGGCTGTTAGCAATGAAGAGATATCTGGGACCACGGGGTATTGTGGTATAATGCATTTATTTAATTCTCGCAGATCAATAACTAATCGATATACTGGTGGTGCTTTTGGATCAGTTCGTTTAAGAATCGGAATTATCGGGGAATTACATATATTGGAGTCGGTTTCCACAACCACTCCTTGTGCAATGAGCTCGTCAATGATTTGCAGTAAAGCCACAACAGCATCTGGGGGTAACTTGTATTGTCGCATTCGTGGTAGTACCACTCCTGTTTTGAGTGTGACTCGATATGGTGTAATGTGCATACAACCTACATCAGTGGGGCCATGCGCCCATAATTGTGCAGGTAGATTCTGTAACCGGTGATCCATGTCTCTAGACACGTAGTGACCTTTAAAGTCACGCAAAAATAGTCGTACTCCTTCCGGAGAACAACATATTACAGCTCCTAGAGCCTTCAATGTTTTTATACCTAACAAGTTTTCTGGACATGATTTCGTAAGTAATAGATCTGTAGTCCGTGTTAACGGACCGACTGTGAATGCAAGCGGTTGCGATACTTCGTTAATAGTGGGCTTTCCTGAGAAACCAAGGGAAATATTTTGTGAGCCTGAGAGGGGTGCCCCTGGGACTTCGCTGTGACTGATAGTTGTTCTGCTTGCCCCTCTATCGAGTAGAAACTTTCTGTCTTTTCCTAATACTTGACTCTGTACGTAAGGACCCTCTTGATCTACGGGAACCTCAATAAGGGGTAGGCCAACTTCCCTCTCTAGGCTATTTCATGTGTAGCGCTGATACTCTGGATAGTCATTTTGTGCATACTGGTACATCTGTTGTGTCGTGTTTTGTGTTGCAGCAATAGGCTGTGGCTGTTGTTGTGGTTGTTGTTGTGGTTGTGGTGCGGTCTGTTGTACAGCTGGCATAGGCTGTATATTCTGAGGTACTTGTTGTTGGATCTGATCCTGTCTAGGCGGACGTGGTCTCTCTTTCGTTATACCCGTAGAGATATTATGTTTCAGAACTGCGCAATCGTGTATATAATGACCTGGCTGTTTACAATAGTTGCATGTCCCTCTGACGGGACCCGCTGAATCATTGGACTGTGTCGTACCCTTTTTATGACCGTCAGCTGGAACTGACTGCGCAACAAGCATTTTCATTTTCGTGTCTTTCATACGTCTTTGTTCATGTTCTTGTTCTTCTCTAATTCTATTGTGATGATATTGTAACATTTGTAACATCTGTGACGGTGTGTTACCTTGCCAAGTACTCTCGAATTTCAGTACTCTACCCTTAACTTGGGGCAAGGAATTTTCAACTAATTTTGTCACAAACAGATGTGGATACGACTCACTACTTGCTTTTATGCCACTATTAATACCAAAACATTTTTCAAATCGGGAATAAAAATCACTAGTGTCTTCATCTTGTTTTTGTTTACAGGCTGAAATTGCACCCCAGTCTTCCTTTTTCGTAGTTAATAAACGTGGTAGTACCTGCACTAATAATCCTGGTAATGCTGTAGTCCTTTCCCCAAGCCCTGAACCTGCAGCTCGGGCCTTTTCTTCGTTTTCTAATGCTGTCCAATCTATCTTTTGGTCTCCCACCTCCCATTCCTTTTCTTTGAGTTTCTCGTAAATACCGGCAGGCAATAAAACTTTCAATATTTTTATAATGTCAGGATAAGTATACTCTCCCATGAGTAACATGTCTTTTATCTCACGGTGGAAACCTGCTGGGTCTTTGTCATGGCTAGGTACTACTTTCTTCATTTCTAATAATTCAATTTTAGTTATGGGCGTGTACACAAACACGCGTTTAAAAATATTGTCTTCACCTCTTATTGGGTGTACTTCGCGTAAGGGATTCTGTCTGTCTATGTGATACGTTTTTCTTTCCTTGGGGGGAACTGAAACATGTTCTGGGCATACGAAGACAATGTACTGGTGTCGATATTCTAGAATTTCTTTAATTAAGTCAGTACCTGAACCTCTCCATTTGTTCGTGAGCAATTCTATCAGTATATCAGGTAGGGGACCAGGATCGGAGTGTTGGCTTCTATACAATATAACGAGGTGTTGTATCATGTATATACCAGCTAAACGCTGTTCGTCTGGGGTGAGATTCAAAAACGTGTGTGCTAGCGCATCATCACTGTATTTTTCAGAACTGTCAGCCCATTGTACTGCTGACCTGGCTAATTCTTGTTCATCCATAGAATCGAGCATATGATACCCCCTTTGGTCTCGAAGTAATTTATCAGCAGCCTGGAATAAGTATTCAGGGGACTTCGTATTTAGCATAGGGGTTTGAAAATGTCTGTTGCATTCTGGACGTATCGGACGTATTGGATCATTAAAGTATCTGGTATTACTACAAGGGCTTCCCCTACCTACAAATCGTTTCTAATTGTCCTGTGGTCATTTCTGATTCTTCCTCCTCCTCTCCCTCTGATTCCGTTTTATCTGCCTCCAATCTGGCTTTATGTATTCGTTCTATTTCTTTGCGGATCTTTCGGCACATAGCTACTATACACGTCTGTTTATCATGTTTTCCCTCTGATATATTCTGACCCCATCTGGTAAGTACTTGCATTTCATCCTGATCTACCCCAGGCCTATCTCTGTCTCTGATCAAGCAGTTTATGAAGAAGCGTAACAGTAATCTTTGTATATCCACTTTCTGATAATCCATGGCTTCGTCAATACTTTCAGGGCCTTGCCCTGTTTGGACAAAGCGATATATATTGTCTAGATGATTAACCATTCCTGGTAGTGTCGTTAAATATAGTGAAGCTCGTCGTATACGTAGTGATGATAGCAGCATTCTATCATTTTTACCGGGCACTGGATCATATCTACAATCTACAAGATGTTCCTTAAACATGTCGGACGTTGCTATTTGGGGTGTACGTTGGTTTGCTAAATCTCTAAGAGACGATTTACTTCGTGACGGTGGCGTGGCAAAAATTGCTGTCGCACCTCCTGTCGCACCTTCTGAGGTGCTAGGCACGAAAGGATTTGTGGGATGTAAGGTAGAAACTGTGGATGCAGGAAAAGCGGTGGAAACAGATGGACCTACTGGATTGTGCGGAGGAGTTTGTTGTTGCGGAGTTGGGGGCGGATGATCTCGGGGTTGAGCACTATCGACAGGTGGCGTATGTGATGGAACATTAACATATTCGGGAGCTACATCGTCGAAATAGGAGGACAGGAAAATATCTTTTGCGGTCTTGGGATGTATTTTAATCGGGAGTAACGGGGGTGGCAAATCCTTCGGTATTTCCGGGGTGGCCTTAGGTAAACCTTCGGCCAAAAGAGGATACATACCATTCATAAGAGTGTTCCGTTGTCTGTCTACTTGTTCTGTTTTTACTCGGATACCTTCTTCAACTAATACGTTTTCTCGGGCTTTATTTGAGTTCTCCCTACTTTTCTCTTCCTGTCTGAGCGCTTTCTCTGTGCGCCTATGCGACTCTTTGCGCCATAGTTCAATGGCATCTTTCTGTGACTGTCTGGCTTTCTTTTTCCATAATTCTTCTTCTACTCTCATGATGCAATCTGCATCCCATGTCCCAGCTGCGGGCCACCTCTGACTTTCTGCTAGATCCTTGGTGTAGTCCACCCATAAGTCAAGATATAATACGGCATCTAGGCCATGTTTATGATACATAAAATACCCTGGAGTGTCCCTAGGTGGAATGGGAACAGCTTCTTCGAGTACTCCTTTTCTAGTTTTGATCTGTCTTAATTTTGAAAAGAAACCTTGCTACTTTATTCTTACTCAAACTAGACTTGAACACAATTAATACGATAAACACAATAATGAACACTCATTCATACCACAATTTTTGAACACAGTAAAACATTTAACATTTAACATTTAACATTTAACGAACAATGATAATTAGAAGAAAACTAGTTACTGACATAATACTAATACTAGATAATACTGGATTATATACATAAACATACTGGATATACTGCTAAACAGTACAGATACACTGCTAAAACAGTGCAGACCGGATCTGTGTACCCAAACCCGTCATGACCGGCACAAATTAATGTGCACGTCTAACTGCCTCCCCAGCAACGGTACTCACCGGGTAGCACGGAACGGAAGGCCTCGGAACTGAACTGAACTGGACCGGACTGGACTCGACTGGACTCGGAACTTCGGAACCTGGTGGGCCTCTGTATACCTCGGATCTTGCTCTCTCACTTAGGCTCTGGTCGGGATACTTCGCACTTCTCACCGCCTCGTCTGGGTGTTGATCGCAGCCTTAGTCACCCCCGCTTGGCCGGAGGGAGATACAGGAAATCCTGTGGGTACGTGTTTTTGTCCGTCCAGCTGTGGCAGGGGACCGGGCCTGCAACGCACCTCCGGCGCGTGAGATGAGAAAGTGTCCCTGTTCGGGCGCCAAATTATGTGGTAAATATTTAAATTACCTGTACTATTTTTTATGCGGTAAAGTCTAGTAAGAATAACTCAGTCAAAATAAGAGGCAGAATCCGTGGTATTAGAGGTTCTGAAAAGGACTTTATTCCTTACAAAGGAATTATGGTTCGAACCAGGCAATCATATTCCATCACCACGAAGGTTCAGGAAGGGATAGGCAATACATTATTGACAAGTAACAATATATATATGAAAAGCATTGCATTAAGACAGATGCAGGAGGCGTAACAGCTGATAATACAGATAAGAATACACATACGTAATGAAAATAGGCGGAATAATGGGCGTATACTAGAAACGTCATTTAAAATGATGTCACAAGTGGGTGGATCCATAAGAGAATCCTGCAGTGTCAGCAGAAATATTTGGCAGAGATGCGCGCGCAGCCGCATGACGTGTGATTGACGTGCAACTAGAGGGTGAAGGGGAATTGACATTTAGCTCTACATGTGGAGACAGAAGTCTGGGGGGTCAGGTCAACCTAGTCCCAAATCGTATCTAATATCTTTGTTTAAGGAACTGTTTTATCCAAAAGGAAAGGTCTTTCGGACGGAATCTATTCTATACTGACTGTTAGTGCATGTACAAGCGTCTATGTGTCTACATGAGATGCGAGGGGGCAGGAATCTTCCATGGTAACAGGGGCTATGAATTACTTGTATAAAGACAGCGAGGCCGGGCCCTTTGCTCGGTAGCTGGAAGGATGTTTACCTAAACTACTAGACAGGAATGCATTGGATGAGGAGCGGAGCAGATAACTTGAAGGCTGAATACAGTTTTTGGCAGGCAACAGGCCACGTCAGGCACCGTTAGCCGCGCAGGGAGTAGGACAAAGTTCATGGATATGGATGCAAGTCCAGGCTGGAGCATTTCAGAGGCAGAAGCAGGAAAAGGCTTGATGGCAGAATTCAGGGCCTACTCGCCTGAACTGTAAAACATGAAAAGTGAACCATATAAAGTCGGTGGCCAATCATACTTAGGAATGGAATATTCGACCCATTCATGGCGGATCTGAAAGAGGACATGTTGACGTTGGACGCACATGCATTTGCGTCTTCATAGCTGGAACTGGAGGGAACATACATGTACTTGTAGCATGTACATGGAGCTGTTGGGGTCTAAGATAGGGGACATAACTGGTCATAAAATTCATATTTCCTCATTTTGAGTGCTAAAAATGGTGAGTTCCACCAGACAAAGTTAAAGTTCTTTGGTCATATCTATTCAGCTGGGGGTATGACGCCTGATCCTGCAAATGTACAAGCCCTGACAACTGATGATCCCCATAAGATATTTCTATAAGATGTTCATCTCTTGGCATGGCCAATTACTGTTCATGATACATATGAGACTTTCCTAACATGTGCTCCCTCACGGAAGTTATAGAAAACATTTTTTTCATTCAAGTGGTCAGAAGAATGTCAGAGAAGTATCAAGAAAATCAAATAAGCCATTGAAACTGCTGCTGAAATTGCCTATTTCAATCCAAAACTTAATTTAGAGGTTGTTTTTGACACTAGCCAGGTTGGGTTGGGCGGGATCCTTTCACAGTGCAGTGGACACCCAATTGTTCAAAGTCATATTGTGGCATATGCCACTAGAAGTTTGACAGAACGTGCTTACTCACAACCTGAGAATGAATGTTTAGTTGTGGTATGGGCTTGTGAACATTTCCATGTATTCCTGTACAGAAAACCTTTTACACTAGTAACTAATCATCAATCTTTATGGACTATATTTGGCTATCCAAAAGCCAAGGTTCTTCCTTGGATTGAACGGTGGGGATTACAACTACAAGAGTTCAACTATACCATTTTGCATCAGCAATGATAGTTGTAAATGTAATCCAATGATCATAAAAAGATATGCTCTTAGTGAGCTTTGTCATCGACACTGGAAAAAATTGCTATCATTTCAACATCAGTCCAAAAGTTAGCTGCCTAGTTTATATATTAGTCTTCAATGAAATATAAACTACTGAACTATCTTGGTATAATTACCAGCAATCATGGTATGGTATTTTCCCTGTACAACACCAAATATACTTCATGTACAAATATATCTGTTTTTGCCATCATAGTCTCAGAAAAGGTGCTGTGTGCTAAAAAAAAAGTGCATATAAAATTATCCAGCAGTATGTGCTATGTACAATGTAATTATCAATGTTCAATTCGGGTCATTTTATGATAGAAACGAGTACCCACTTACAATCAGATTGCAGAACCATATTTAATTTTACCCATAAGTACAAGAAATTATGTATGTCTGCACTGATGTTTAAATTGTTGTGGGACTTGGTAGTCAAATCTAATATATATCGAGTCTGAGCAATATTACTTGATCTCCTCCTCTCCTCAAGTTTGGGATTGCATCCATGACAATCTCATGACATGAGACTATTATTATGATGCTATTTGAAATGATGAGCAACAGGGTAAGAGGAATCTGAGTTTACTATGGCTCTCAAATGCTGAAGAATTCATACATGAACCTGCAGTTTAGTACTTTAGTACTTTAGTCCCAGACAGAAATGTGAGAAAAATTTGATTTTTTTTAGCTAAATTTGAGGTTTGAAGAGCATACTGGGTAGGAAAACGTTAGAGGATCCATGCAAGCCACACCTCCTTGCACTCCCCCAGGTCTCTAGTTTTTAGAAATTTGTGAGTTTGGTAGGATACTCTAGATGGCCGTCGAGACCGGGACAACAAACGCAGGTGCCCCCTTGCCAAACCAGGTTGTTGTGTGATAGAAATTACTATGTCTCACAATACGTTTGGGCCCTTGCCTCTCCTGGGTACTTGACGCACCCACAAAAGTGAGGTACCATTTTTATCAGAAGTCCTGGGGGAATGCTGGGTGGTAGGAAATTTGCTTCAGCTCATTGATTCCGCAACTTTCCCCCACATAAATGTGCAAAAAATATGATTTTCTTCAGCTAAATTTGAGGTTTGCAGGGGATGCTAGGTAGGAAAATGTTTTCAGAAATGTGTGGGTTTGGTAGGTCTCCCTAGATGGCCACTGAGCCTGGGATAAAAAATGCAGGTGACTCCCTCGCAAAACAAGGTCTTTTGTAATCGATCATTTTGATGTCTCCACACTATGCTTTAGGCCATTTCCTGGGGTGCCCACCCACACAATTGAGGTGCCACTATTAGCGGGATACTTGGGGAAATGCTGGCTGGTTAGAAGTTTGTGGCTCCCTGTAGACTCTGAACATTTAATCTCAGAAAATGAGGAAAAATGTGTTTTTGTTTTTACAAAGTTTGGGATTTGCAAAGGATTCTGGGTTCCAGAACCCGTTAAGAGCCATACAAATACTGGATTTCCCCTGATGTACAGTTTTCAAAAATGTATATGTTTGCTCTGTTTCTTAAGGTGCTGGCAGAGCTAGGGTTTAAAATCCACAGATAGGTACATTGCTAAGAAAGGGTCAGTTTTCACTTAAAAAATGAGACATGTCCATGCTGTGTTTTGGGCTGTTTCCTGTTGCGGGTACTAGGCCTACCCGCACAAGTGAGGTACCATTTTATCATGAAACTTGTGGCTCCACGAAGATTCCAGAACTTCCCATCACAGAAATGTGAGGAAAATGTGTTTTCTTTTACAATGTTTGAGGTTTGCACAGGACTCTGGTTAACAGAACTTGGTGATAGAAACTCAAGTCAACCCATACTGGATTCCCCTGGATGTCTAGCTTTCAAAAATGTGTAGGTTTGCTAGGTTTCCTTAGGTGCCGGCAGAGGTGGGGTCCAAAATCCACAGCTTGGAACATTCTGAAAAAAGGGTCAGTTTTCACTGGATAAATGTGATGTGTCCATGTTGCGTTTTGGGCCATTTCCTGTCAGTGGGTACTGGGCCTACAGACACAAGTGAAGTACCATTTTTATTGTGAGACTTTAGGAAATGCTGGCTGGGTGAATATTTCTGTCTCCCCACAGATTCCAGAACTTTACATCACAGAAATGTGAGGAAAGTGTGTTTATTTGTTTTTACAAAGTTTGAGGTTTGCATGGGATTCTGGTTAACAGAACCTGGTAAGAGACACACATGTCACCCCAAACTGGATTCCTCTGGATGTCTAGTTTAAAAACATTTATAGGTCCGCTAGGTTTCCTTAGGTGCCGGCAGAGATAGGGTCCAATATCCACAACTAGGCACATTGAGAAAAAAGGATCAGTTTTCACTGGAAAAATTAGATGTGTCCACGTTGCATTTTGGGCCGTTTCCTGCTGCAGGTACTAGGCCTACCCACACAAGTGAGGTACAATTTTTATCGGGAGACTTTGGGGAATGATGGTTGGGGGGAAGTTTGTGGCTCTCCACAGATTCCACACCTTAAAATCACAGAAATGTGAGGAATTTTGTTTTTTGAAAAATGTTGATGTTTGCAAGGGATTCTGGGTAACAGAACCTAGTGAGAGCCACATAAGTCACCCCCTCATGGATACCCTTGGGTAACTAGTTTTGAAAATGTATAGGTCTGCTAGGTTTCCTTAGGTGCCTGCAGCGATAGGGTCAAAAATACACAGCTAGGCACACTGGTAAAAATGTGATGTGTCCATGTTGCGTTTTGGGCCATTTAGTGTTGCGAGCACTAGGCCTACCCACACAAATGAGGTACTATTTTTATCAGGAGACTTTGGGGAATGCTTTGTGGGTGGAAATTTGTAGATCCATGCAGATTCCTGAACTTCCCATCCCAGAAATGTGAGGAAAATGTGTTTTTTGTTTTACAAATTTGGAGGTTTACAAGGAATTCTGGGGAACAGAACCTAGTGAGAGCCACACAAGTCGCTCCATTCTGGATTTCCCCGAGTCTAGATTTAAAAAATATATAGGTTTGCCAGGTTTCCCTAGGTGCCGGCTGAGCAGGGTCCAAAATCCACAGCTAGGCACATTGTAAACAGGGGTCCGTTTTCACAGGAAAAATGTGATGTGTCCAAATTGCGTTTTGGGCCATTTCCTGCTGTGAGCACTAGGACTACCCACACAGGTGAGGTACTATTTTTATCAGGATACTTTGGGGAATGCGTGGTGCATGGAAGTTTGTGGATCCACGCAGATTCCAGAACTTTCCATCACAGAAATGTGAGGAAAATATGTGTTTTTTCTTTTACAAAGTTTGAGGTTTACAAGGAATTCTGGGTAACATAACCTATTGAGAGCCACACAAGTCACCCCATCCTAGATTCCCCTGGGTGAATAGTTTTAAAACATGTACAGGTTTGCTAGGTTTCCCTAGATGCTGGCTGAGCTAAGGTCCCAAATCCACAGCTAGGCACATTGCAAAAAAAGTTTCTGTTTTCTGTGGAAAAATGTAATGTGTCCACATTGTGTTTTAGGATGTTTCCTGTCGTGGGCACTAGATCTACCTACACAAGTGAGGTACCATTTTAATCAGGATACGTTGGGGAATGCTGGGTGTTGGAAAATGTGTGGATCCACGCAGATTCCAGAACTTTCCATCAGAGAAATGTGAGGAAAATATGTTATATTTGACAAAGTTTGAGGTTTGCAAGGGAGTCTGGTTGACAGAACTTGGGGAGAGCCACTTGTGTCACCCCATCCTGGATTCCCCTAGATATCTAGTTTTCAAAAATATATAGGTTTTCTAGGTTTCCTTAGGTGTCGGCAGAGCTAGAATCCAAAATCCACAACTAGGCACATTGCAAAAAAAGGTCAGTTTTCATTGAAAAAATGTGATGTGTCCATGTTGCGTTTTGGGCCATTTCCTGCTGCGGGTACTAAGCCTACCCACACAAGTGAGACACCATTTTTATTTGGAGACTTTGGGGAATGCTGTGTGGCTTGAAGTTTGTGGCTCCACATAGATTCTTGAACTTTCTTTCACATAAATGTGAGGAATATTTTTGGGGGGATAAAGTTTGAGGTTTGCAAGGGATTTTGGGTTACAGAAACTAATGAGAGACACACGTCACCCTAAACTGGATTCCTTTGGATGTCTAGTTTAAAAACATTTATAGGTCTGCTAGGTTTCCTTAGGTGCCGGCAGAGATAGGGTCCAAAATCCACAACTAGGCACATTGAGAAAAAAGGATACGTTTTCACTGGAAAAATTAGATGTGTCCATGTTGCATTTTGGGACGTTTCCTGTTGCAGGTACTAGGCCTACCCACACAAGTGAGGTACAATTTGTATCGGGAGACTTTGGGGAATGCTGGGTGGGTGGAAGTTTGTGGCTCCCCACAGATTCCACACCAGGAATTTGTTTTTTGAAAAAGTTTGAGGTTTGCAAGAGATTCTGGGTAACAGAACCTATTGAGAGCCACATAAGTCACCCCCTCATGGATTCCCTTGGGTAACTAGTTTTGAAAATGTATATGTCTGCTAGGTTTCCTTAGGTGCCTGCCTGCAGCGATAGGGTCAAAAATACATAGCTAGGCATACTGGAAAAAATGTGATGTGTCCATGTTGCGTTTTGGGCCGTTTAGTGTTGCGAGCACTAGGCCTACCCACACAAGTGAGGTACTTTTTTATCAGGAGACTTTGGGGAATGCTTTGTGGGTGGAAATTTGTAGATCCACGCAGATTCCTGAACTTTCCATCACGGAAATGTGAGGGAAATGTGTTTTTGTTTTGTTTTGTTGGAGGTTTACAAGGAATTCTGGGGAACAGAACCTAGTGAGAGCCACAGAAGTCGCCCCATACTGGTTTTCCCCGAGTCTAGATTTAAAAAATATATAGGTTTGCTAGGTTTCCCTAGGTGCCGGCTAAGCAGGGTCTAAAATCCGCAGCTAGGCACATTGCAAACAGGGGTCCGTTTTCACTGGAAAAATGTGATGTGTCTACATTGCGTTTAGGGCCGTTTCCTGCTGCGGGCACTAGGACTACCCACACAGGTGAGGTACTATTTTTTATCAGGATACTTTGGGGAATGCGTGGTGCATAGAAGTTTGTTGCTTTACAAGGAATTCTGGGTAACAGAACCTAGTGAGAGCCACACAAGTCACCCCATCCTAGATTCCCCTGGGTGAATAGTTTTAAAACATGTACAGGTTTGCTAGGTTTCCCTAGAGGCCGGCTGAGCTAAGGTACCGAATCCACAGCTAGGCACATTGCAAAAAAAGAGTAGGTTTTCTATGGAAAAAGGTGATGTGTCCACATTGCGTTTTGGGGCGTTTCCTGTCGCAGGCACTCGGCCTACCTACATAAGTTATGTACAATTTTTATCAAGAGACGTTGGGGAATGCTGTGTGTGGGAAAGTTTGTGGATCGACACACATCCCAGAACTTTCCATCAGAGACATGTGAGGAAAATGTGTTATATTTGACAAAGTTTGAGGTTTGCAAGGGATTCTGGTTGACAGAATCTGATGAGATCCACATAAGTCACCCCATCCTCGATTCACCCAGATATCTAGTTTTCAAAAATGTATAGGTTTTCTAGGTTTCCTTAGGTGTCGGCACAGCTAGGGTCCAAAATCCACAACTAGGCACAGTGCAAAAAAAGGGTCAGTTTTCACTGGAAAAATGTGATGTGACCACATTGCCTTTTGGGCCTTTTCCTGTTACGAGTACTAAGCCGACCCACGCGGGCGAGGTACCATTTTTATTGGAAGACTTTAGGGAACACCGAGTCGGTAGAATTTTGTGGCTTCTCACAGGTTCCAGAACTTTCCATCACAGAAATGTGAGGAAAATGTAGTTTTTTTAACAAAGTTTGAGGTTTACAAAGGATTCTGGGTAACAGAACCTAGTGAGAACCACACAAGTCACCCCATCTTGGATTCCCCTGGATATATAGTTTGCAAAAATGTATAGGTTTGCTAGGTTTCCTTTGGTGCGGCTGAGCTAGGGTCCAAAATCAACAGCTTAGGCACATTTCAAACAAAGGGTCCATTTTCACTGATAAAATTTGATGTGTCCATGTTGCCTGTTTGGTTGTTTCCTGTCGCAGGCACTAGGCCTACCCACACAAGTGTGGTACCATTTTTATCAGGAAACTTAGTGAAACACATAATAGTAGAACAAGTGTTATCACCCATTGACTTTCTTTGCATTTTTGCCTTCCGAATGTAAGACAATGTGTAAAAACAAGTCATTTTGAAAAATGTTCTCTAATTCACATGCTTGTATGGGTACCCACAATTTTGGAGATGTGCAAATAACCACTTCTTCTAAAAAAAAATTTTTGTTCCCATTTCGGAAATATATAGGTTTCCTTGGTACCTATTTTTCACCCTTTATATACCAAATTAATTGCTATATACCCGATACGCAACGAAAAACCATTGAAAGATGCAACTCAGTTAATAGCTCTGGGTACCTCGGGATCTTAGTGAACCTACAAGTCCTATATATCCCCACAACCAGAAGGGTTAGTTGGACGTAACAATATATTGTTTTAAAAAATCTGCCATACTTAGAAGGAGTTACAGGTCAAAACTTTGGCACAAATGGCTGTTTTTTCCAACTCAATTTCAATATTTTTTATTTCAATTCTTAGTTTCTATAGAAAAACCTTCAAGGATCTACACAATTGACCCCTTGCTGAATTCAGAATAGTTTCAACTTTTCTGAAATGTATAGTTTTCCGAGATCTATTGTTGCTTTCATAACCACTAACTAGAAATAAGTTGAAAGCTCAAAAAATAGGAAAAATAAGCTATTTCCCAGTAAAAAGCCAAAACTGTGTTTAGAAATGATTTTTTTTTTTACAAAAGTCTGCCTGTTCCTAAAAGCTGGGAAGATGGTGATTTTCGTACCACAACCCCTTTGTTATAACCTTTTGCAGGGCAAGAACCAGATGCTTTCTTCAGACATTCACTGTATTTTGGCCAATTTCCCAGTCCCCTCAAGGGGATTCCACAAACCCTGGGTACCTTTAGAATCCTCAATATGTTGGAAGAAAAGGACACAAAATTGGTGTGGATACCTTATGCGGCCAAAATAATAAAGTGGCATACGCGCAAACTATCCCAAATAGTATAAAAAAAAGGTTTAGCAGCATGGGGTGGGGGGGAAGGCCTAGTAGCAACGGGTTTAACATTGGCAGATTTAGTATCAGTATACTTCAAGAACTACACCCAGATCTGCAAAAGAGAGTTAACTCTGACGGATTGGACAAGCTGGACAGATATCTAAAACATTGTGACAGAAAATGTTTTACTCAAGGAATGGGGAATACGCATAGACAACTTTGCAATAGAGAAACATCCTCATGTACTATTACAGGAGCTTCAAGACCAAGGGGCACAACAATTCTTGAAATGCGTACTAAGGGGCACTAAACCAATCTCAATACAGCCCAGTCAAAATAACATCATAATCCAAACTTGATGAGTGGCGGAATCAGACATTGCACAGAGGCAAGAGCAATCCAAAACTCCAGGGCATTAGGAGATTGGGCTTGGATATCGACAATACTGCACATCAAGGGGAGGACAAACTCCTAGCATAGGGAAATATCCGATTGGAAATGGATACCAACACCATTGTACACCAAGGGGAGGCCAAATTCCCCACACTGGGGAAATAAAGGTGCAGATGATAAAATCCATGATTCGAATATTAAGCTGGAATGTGGCGGGGTTGAAAACTGCAGTATCAAATAAATAAGCCATAGAACTCCTACAAACAGGTGACATATTTATGCTTACATGAAACATGGTTTACAATACCTAGCTTTATCAAAGGCTTCCAGGCAATCCACACTTTGGCTTATGAGAAGAACCTCTTTGGAAGACTCATTGGTGGGCTTTCCATTTTTATGAAACTAAATCTGCAAGTCAAGGAATGGCTTACACACTTATACGTGCAATAACTCTAATATTCAAAAAGGGGAGGGAACAAGAGGCTACAGGGCAGTCAGGGTAAGCTGGCCTCCAAGTGACATGTAACACACAACAAGAAGCTACCCTGGCTCGGTGTCTGATTCCTAAAGAAGTTAGAGGCACACTATGCCGATTCCCTATGTGGTGTTGGGCATCTCCAAAAAATGTAAGGACTGTCCTCACACACCACCAGGTGTCATGCTTCATCATCGGCAGTCCTCGCTTTCTAAAAACCACGTTTGATAGAGAGCAGGCCTTCACCTCAGTGAAATCTGCATATTGAGAGATACTGGGGCCTACTCTTGTTAATTCTGTAGTCACCCAATCTCACTGCTCCTGTAATGTGTCTATATCCCTTTCTTGTAATGTATCACAGATGCACAGTAGCGGCTCGTGGAGGGAGTTTGGTGGGGCAGTGAGGCAGGTCAGGGGAGAGTCAGGGTGGGGAAATGTAAACCCCGGAATATGGCTGAACGGAGGTAAGTACATATTTAAATAAATAAAATGAATTTCGTTGCGCGCGCAGAATCACAAAATTTTAATTTAAATGTGTACTTACCTCCGTTCATCCATATTCCGGTGTTTACATTTCCCCGCCCCACCTCACTGCACCACCGAACTCCCTCCACGAGCCGCTACTGCAGATGCAACACGCTTAGGCAAGCACAGAGACAGGCTGGCTCCCCCATACTTTAGTGTATGTCCCGTCCAGCTTACAGCTTTTCTGGACTGTCAAACTCAATCTGGTGTAATTTAAATTCTCCTCATGTTATGACCAGGTAGCCATGTCTTACGCACAAATGGAGACAAGTCTTCTATGTAATGTAACAGGGCTGCCACTTTTGTACTCGGGTACATGTATGACCCCAGTTGTGTGGCACTTGCGCCATTCAATGTGGTACATGCACAATGCAACACAAATTAGAAATTTATGAAGCCATGTAAAGCCTCTCTGTGTAGCGCTGAGTGGCTTCATTAAACGCATGTAAAGCAGCACAGCTCAAATTGATGGGTTGCCTTACTCTGAGCTTGGGAGGCATTCCATGACCATTCCCTGGGTGTGTCCATTCAACTCCTGTGGTTTTTGACACATTCCCAGATTTACCAGAACTGGCAAACCTGGGAACGAGCATAAAAATAAAACACCTTCGCAGGGGAGGGGTTATTATAATTTCTTCTTGTTGCTTCCTCTTTCAATGTGTGCTGCAGAATAAATATGGGAATATGCCTCTCAGGATTGTTTTAGTGCAGGAAGGTGCCCCTTCATGGCCTTCATGCACAAAATCAAACCAGCACGCAAAACTGGCCCCCTTGTACCATGGTGCAAGAAACCCTGAGTTGGTAGTAGGCATCTAAAATGGCACATGATGACTTGCTGCGCTACACTGCATTGCGATTCTTATAAATATGCCCCTCAGTGTACAGTAACAGGACATTCAATGACTAATACTGTGATCCACATGTATCAGCCTATTGACATGCAGCACACACACTCAGTCTGCACACACTGTTTTGTTCAACACTTCCTTTCAACTGTACTAGAGTGTGTAACATTGAACGCAAAATATCACAAAAAAGAGAGACTAGGGAAAAAGAGCCTTCTCTGACTCCCCTATAGTAAATGCAAACTCACTAAATAGAGAAGTGCTACAATCAAAGGAAACACTAGTTCTAAAGATAGAGACTTAAAAGTATGGGACTAAAAACTAACCTCAACACTCTATGACAATTAAAAGAGAGTGGTATACAACATGAAAGACAACAGATGTCTTAATACTGCCCTCACACACTTTGCAGTGTCATGCTTCATCATAGGGCCGCATCTGACGTCCAGGTGCAGACCAACACACTGGACGGAGCGCAATTTTTTGTATATAAGAAGATTAGTGGTGAGGCTACAGAAAATGTGAAAGATTTAAGCAGGCATTCACAAAACATATAAAGAAAATATAATATAACAATAGAGAGAGAAGAATGTTCTCCTCAAACGGGACCAAAAAAGTGCAGACATATACAAATAAAACTACTTAAGGGGAATACCATCATTCTCCTTTATTCCTGAGGCCCCTTGGTAGGATTAAAAACTCAAAGGTCGGGATATTCAGGGGAGGTAAAGGACCCCTATCTCACTGCTGCAAATACCAACATGTTTCTGCCAATTATTCATGGCCATAAAGGTAATTCTGGCTTTCGTCAGGGTGTTGGTCCCTCGTTATCTGGTCTTACACCCCTATTTGGAGTATGTTACCTTATTTCATCAGGCCAAACAGTACCTGGATATCATCCACTCTGGATTAATTTCCGAGAGGGAACAATTATCTGTAAATAAAAGTAGAACATTCAGTCATTGTTCTATATATTTGTTCCCAATATCTCTTTACAATTTATTGTTCTTACCATCTCTAATTTACTCTACCAATAAACATGCTCTATTTTAAAGGTAAAAAATGGCCAGAAATAGAGTTTATCATGGTGTTATCTACATCACAAGAGTACTCACAAAACGCCCCACACCTCAGTGGAATAAAGGACTAGGACTCTCCAAGAACAATTGTTTGCAAAGAGAGTTTGTGGCGCAAAAATATATATATAGTGTTATATCCGTGCTCCCATTCCTCCAAGGCAAATATTGATAGAGCCTCACACCCTAAAAGCTAATAATCAAGAACTTACTAGTACTTCTCTAAACCCGGGACCTTTGTGGGACCGTGGTCTTGTAGTCACACTCTGAAAATGACACATAGACAATGAAAAAACACCTTAAATTTGTGTACATTCAATTATGACAAGAAGACAATTGTTTATGTTTATGTGCTTATGTTATCTTGTCAGTCTTTCCTTCCTCCATGTCTCAGTATCAGTTATGTTAGCGAGATACAAACGAGCATGGAAAGGATTGTAAAACAACTTCAGATACAGACGCTCAAATATTTCCTGCGCTTCAGACACCATCTCACACCCCATTAGTAGTCCTACTTACTACTCCAAAGAACCACCGAGTGTCTGGTTCCTCAAGCCGGTCCTCCGCCGATAGAGTTCGGAGGCACTAAACTCTCTATTTAACAGAAACCGGATATCAATCACCCGTCCCTGCCACACACTGCCACTCCTTCCTGGGCGTGTGCGTCATCGTGTCCCGGTCACTTCCGCCTGCACAAACAACATCAACAACGACAGTGTACCTGCCTCTATTCAAAACACAGCGGCCATCTTACTAGGGTATATCGCGCAATAGAGTCATATCACCATAAAGTGTTAGTGTGGGTTCTAAAGATATAGTAATCAAACTTCTACGCTATTTCTCCGTACTGTCTTTGTCCTCGCACATTGTTATTTATAACCATGGGCACAATCTGTCTTTTAGGCAATTACATACCGTAACAACGACACTATCATCATTGCTAGAGAAGCTAACGTCCAGATACAAAGTGTACCGACATAGTAATCTTGCTAGAAGATATATTAAAAAATGTCATACAAGCGTATCACGCATGCATTATGGGTTTGGAGCAACAGGTGACTTCTAAATTCGATTAGATTCTACGCTCGATCCCTCATACAAATAATAGACAGTCAAAAAAACATTGCTATGTTTTGTTCGGGATAAAGCAGTCTTATATCTGGGATGGCAGCCTCTATCTATCCGTACCAAGTCTTACTTTACTACCATCTTGCTAGAGGTATTATAGGAAGCATCCTAAATAGCATAGCACCCAGAAACAGTTTAAATTTGAATCAATAGGACTTGCGCAATATTGATAGTGTTCTGCGTGTAGTCTCTCTCAATAACATACAGAGTCTTTCTGATAAACGTCAAGGCAGAGTCCCACCTAGACTGGCTAAATACCTCCAATCAGGCAGAACATCCTCCTCTTCGTAATCATTTGTTGTTAAATCTATATAGTTGGAACCAGGGTATATCATCATTTAAACCCTGAGTGCTGCTTTTCAGCCTATCCACCCAACGTTGTTGATGGACCAGCAGGACGCTCGCAACATCAACGGTATTAGGTGGAATAAAAGGTTTATCTAATACTGTCCACCTCAGATCTCTTTCGCTATGTCTTTTTTCAAAAAAATGTGCCGTCAGCTTGGTATTCGTTTTCCCGCACCTTATTGTGCTCATGTGTTCCAAAATTCTGGTTTTTACCCGACGGGTGGTCATCCCGACATAGAACAACATACATGGACATTTTATCAAGTAGATAACATCCTCTGTGTTGCATGTTGTGTGTTTTCTCTGTTCCCAGGGGCGATTGGTCCCAATATCCACATTTTTCCCATTTAATTAGAGGGGACAAGCCCTACAGTATCCACACGCGTAATGTCCCATTACTGGGGAAAGAAAATGTTCATGAATCTGTACATTAGGATCATTCACCATCATCCTAGGGCATGTGTTGACAATCATGTCTTTAATACTCTCACTTTTCTTAAAGGAAAAGAGGGAGGTAGGTTGATCTAGACCGTTCGAGTTAAGAATTCTCCAATTCTTTTGTATTATCTTCTTAAGGTGATTAGATGCCGTGTTAAAAGTCGTCACACAGATGCTGCTCTCAACTGTTTCTTTGACATTGGTTTCCAATAAAATCTCTCTATTGCAATTTTGCGCTCGTTTCTGAGCCTTGCTAATAACTAGTTCAGGAGAGTTTCTGTGTCTGAGTTTGTCACTCAAGAGATTCGCCTCCCTTTGTGTGAGGGCAGTATTAAGACATCTGTTTCTTTCTTGGTGTATACCACTCTCTTTTAATTGTCATAGAGTGTTGAGGTCAGTTTTTAGTCCCACACGTTTAAGTCTCTATCTTTAGAACTAGTGTTTCCTTTGATTGTAAGATGGAACACACACACATCAACCATGTGCACACTGCTCCACTTTTCAACCTATGTGTTGAGTATATCTTGCTCCGGCACATGCATTCTTCACATGGTTTACTGATCAACCTCATGTTGGGCAGGGGTGAGTGTAACACACAGCACCAAAACTTTTTAAGAGTGCCTGGGCCAGTAGGCCTCAAAGCAGTGAACCAGTGTTGACTGGGAGTTTACACTACTACTGTTCACTACACAGCATGCTAACATCCATGTTTAGCTCTGTCGTAGAGTACACTTACTATGACAGCATGTGTTTTTGTGGCCCTCGTTGTCCAAGCAGACTGCAATCCATGACACAGGCCTAGGTCATGGCACACATGCATATTGCATGTTCACCTTTGGGTATATACCAGATTTAGTGAGCCACACAACTATGAAGTTGGACACAGGCAGGATTACATTACTCTTACTATGCAGGGAAAATGTCATGCCCAGCACCTGCACTGCATCATGTTCAATACGATTATGTATGTACACATACATGTGTGCTCGACCATTGACATGGACGCTTCATACATTAGCCATCTCTGTATTCCTGATTTGATTAGATGGTTGGTAAATATCACCTGTGTCTTAATTCTCTGGTTAACGCCACACATTAGTATCTTTTCAGTTTTTTGCATTTTGTTACACAGCTTTAAACTTCCTTGCATCTTTGTGCAAAGCATGGAAGATGAGTATTTTGTCAACTGTGGGCAGATGTGGTTTTCACATCAATCTGGCTAGGAAAGGTGTGACATGTATGGCGGTTTGTGGATGCCCACACATGCATGAATCCATTCTGACATCTTCATCTAAGACTAGACCTTTGTCCATGATAACTGCCATTCATTAACTGTGATGGTATCTCCTGTGACATTTGCTCCTGTAAAGTGTTGGCATTCTGCATGCTAGTCCAAATGTGAGACACACTGCAATGAGCAGTTAGCCTCAGAGGCCGACATTTTAGGAGTTTTGTGATCCATAATACACTGTGTACCATATGAAACACACTTGTGCTGCAGAATATAGAAAGACTTCTTGCTGTGCTACACTACACTGCTTAAGTGTGTGAGGATAGGAATGACCCATTACTATATTGATATGTGGCAATCCTGCTCTATCCCTTTCATGCAGTACATTGCATCCCATTGGCGCACTGCATTGATTTCTTACTATTTGGAGGTATGGCCCATGTTGATCAATAGCTTAGACAACATGATTCTTACATGTTAAGGCCTACATCTAGATGAGGAGATGTGAGTGACTAGATTTGTACATTAACATTCACCACACACAACACAATGAACGAGTTCCAAAAATTATTTATTGGTCGATAAGTTGATATATTTTCTGTCAGTATTACCATCAGGTGATGATATTGATTAAGTAAAACAATTTGCCACGATTTGGTCCCGTTTCCACTGACCTCCATTGTGTGCTGGGTATCTCTATCATTGTCTTCACCCTCTTCCAGTTGCTCTGGATCTTGTGGCTCATAGTCCCACTGGACATTCATTTTTAAACAGATATTTTGCAATATTGCACATACAAGAATGATTTCATATACAATAGGGGGTGAGTACAATAGCATTCTGCCTGTGCAGTGTTCAATCATTTTTCAGTCTCCATCTGAGTATTGTTGAATGGGATCATTACCCATGGCTGCAACCCATATCCTTGGTCACCTGAAAAGTCCAAATAGACAACAGTAAATTAGTTTGCACGTTGTCACTTAGACATAAGTGATCATGTGTGTTATGTATGCTGGCAAACTTATACACATTTCTTACACTTTTATCAGATATGTGTTAGATATTGTTGACCATTGCTTTACACGGGTATTTATAAGTTCTGTGTGTCATTACACATATTCTCAAACAAAAAGGGGGAAAGGAGGGGCTTTTGCAATAATAACCTAACTAAATGATATTGCAGGTCCAGCATACATGCCCAACAATCAATCCTTAACAAAAGGGTATGCAGTTCCTAATAATAACGTAGTGAGTGTTAGAATCACTAGGTCCCAAGGTGATGGTGTGAACACGGTCTAGTTAAGCGGAGTAAAAGGTACTCCTACTGGAAATGAAGACCCTCACACACCCAACAAGCGGGTGTCTTGCTTCATCACCGGGTCTTTGCTCCTTATCGGGCCGGCGGTGCAATGCCCGATCAGGCACCCAAAGGGGGCCTTCCTATCGGAGATCTTTATTTCCAAACGCCGGTGAGTGAGGTGTGTGGGGAAAACGGTTAGTTGATATAACTAGTGTAGGTGCAAGTGGAGTGAAAGGTAAGTGTACTAAAACAGGGTAGGTGATCCACTTCAAACTAATTTAATAAAGTATGGTCACCACCCTGATTAAAAACAATCTGCACATCTCTCACCATTAGGTGTATGAGTGATATGTGCTACAACAATAATAAAAAAGGTCAACATGTTTCTTGCCTGGATATTAATTAAATGGCAATTCTTCAGGACCAATGTATACGGCTACCTGCACCTTTTTGGTGGTGGCCACAACCTCTAAGAGGTGTCAATGGTAGCCACACGTACAGCACCCTAAAAACGTGTGGTGCCGTGTAAATATAGAACACACAACCCCATTAGGCTGTGGAGACAATGTGGTCAGGGTAGGAACACACTAATTGTTAGTGTCGGTTGCGTTGGACTCACGTTACCGTAAACCTATGACCCCGCCAGCTGCTCAAGTCTGGTGTCATTACACATATTGTCAATGTCCTGAAACATAGGACACTTCTACATGCTGACTATCATGTTTAGGCAGAAGTTTGCTATGATAAGTACTTTGGAATGTTCTTAACAGCTCTATGTTATTTGCACTCACTATTTGTGCAAAGTTACAAACTTATGATCAGACTCTCTGACCTATTTTCAGCCCTATCTAGGTTGTGACAGTGCCAACATGTTTGACACTCACACATGCATTTGTCGTTCTAACACCTATGATATCCCTGCTTGCCTACATGACATTAGCACATCCTTTGATTTGTTCACTTACATTAGCATGGCTATTTGGCCAGTAGGTATAGTGAATTTCCAACATGTGACATGGAAAGTTATATTGTTTTTCATTAAATACCATCTAATGCTTTTTGTATGGCAAGGTATAAGGCTAAACTTAGATTGACACATAGGTATGGCAATGTAGGACATTTTTATATGGGACAAACTGATGTAGGTGAAGGTAACTTTACAGACATATACACCGTACTTTCAGATTTCACATGTATGTATGTGAACTTGCTATGTAGTTGATTCAGTACTTATATGCCTTCATTATGCTATAATTGAGTGATGAGTTTAGGATCCTCAGTACACTGTGATACCTTACCCTGGTCTCATTTAATTCTGTGTTATTTACTGGTGTATGACAAATTTTTACAGCATATTAATTGACTGTGTCAGTTTTACATTGATGTACTGAGATCTTATATCTTCTTCTATTTTCTCTTGTTCTTGTAATGAATCATCAGCCTCCAATTTCCAATATAACTCTTGGATTTCAGCTTCTAGCTGATTCATTAAATTCCTGGTATCATTATTCTTAAAGATGGCCAAGCTAGACAAAGTCCCCCTAATTACTGCCTTATATGCATCCCAGACTATATGAATGGGTGCTGCACTTTTATTTATTGAGAAATATTCCTCTGTCTCTAGTCTCAACATGTCCACGACCTGTTGTTCTAGAAGAAGAGTGTGATCTAACGTCCAACTAGGAGTTACCTGCGGATTCCCTGTTTGTAATGTAATACAAACTGCTGAATGATCAGACAAGTTATCACTCAGACCTCTATCTACTAAAAAAAAATCCATCTCGGAAGCATGCCCATATTTTTTATTTTTGTAAGTAAACCTATTCCCCTTATTCACTTTGTTTTTCCAAACATCCACCAACCCCAGATCCACTGTATATCTTTTCAACCGCATCCTCATTTTCGGTACATTAATAACTTTGCTAGGAGGAAACCGATCTTCTTTAAGATCTAGTAACAAGTTGAAACCCACAATTATGGCAGCTGTGGTATCCAGTAGCTGACTGCATAGGGCCTGTAGTGTTGTAGGGTCATCTAGGTTTAGGCCATAAAACCCTGCCAGGGTATACATTTTACCGAACATCTTTACCTTAGCTATAAACCATCCCCCCTTCAACCTGTAATGATCTCCAGAATTAATGTCTTAGCGATTTTGGTTTTTTAAATCGAATAGCCACTCCTTTGATAAAGTACGTCTGGTTAGTACAAACATACCTTGTCACCCATTTTAGTTTTTTCATGATATCCTCCCATTCTACTCTCAATAAATGTGTTTCTTTGAGAATTATGATTTCGCTGTACATATATATATATATATATATATATATATTGCAAAGGGTTCCTTTAGAAAAAAGGAAGGTCGACGCCTTGTCTGTTGCGCAAAATAAATGTAATGACAGCACAAACGTTAGACGCGTTTCGCCTGTGAAACAGGCTTGTTCACTAACGGTTCACATCAAATTATCAGCCATTTTTAAACAAACAGTGATTGCGTGACACGTGACAACTACAAACTCATAGATAGTGAGAACAGACTGGTAGTTTCTACGAAGTTCTCTGGTAAATTGATTCACATGGTAGCATTTAAATCAGTTAATCTATTTTCTTAATAATTTTAATAATCTCATGACTCGTAGCCTTCTATACATTAAATAAGACCTTTGATCTGCCCATTTAAAATTACATCACAATTTTAAATAAAATCAGATGAAATGGCGGGGTTCGAGCCATGCACAATTATATTGATATCATTTTTAGGTACAGCCTCAATATGCTAAACCATTGCCACAATACGCTTAAAAATGATTACTCATAAACCATGGTTACTAGAAGAGTCTCGCCCAAGTGGGCCAACTCAGCTTTTAGTCTAAGAACATATGCAGATACATAGATACCAACTTTGATTACCATCAGTCTGTATAAAGTGCTTGTGTGCAAATTACAAAACAAATTAATAAGATTTAAAATTCATCAGAATGAATCAAAAAAAAATTTCATCAAAATTTTTAAAATCAGGCTAGGGAGCAGAGGCGGTAAAAGAATTATAGGTGTGTATGAAAGTCTTCTTCCATATTGAGACCTTCAGGAATCTTTGTATTGAGATGAATGATGTACCTTGACTCTAACTGTCTCAATTTTTTAACTCGGTCACCTCCCCTTACGCTCACGGGCACTGCGTCAATTACAAAATACTCAAAACCCACTGTATTTCTATTGTGGTATAGATCGAAGTGCCTTGCCACAGGATAGGTTTTATCTCCATTTTTGATGGCCCTAAGGTGCTGTAGGATACGCTTGTGGACGGGCAGGATTGTGCTGCCCACATACTGCAGGCCACAAGGGCACTGCAGCACGTAGACAGCAAAATCGGTTTTGCAAGAGTATTGGCCCCTGATCTTACTGGGATGAGGCAAAAGGCCTCCTGAAAAGGTGGATGTATTCTTGCCATGAATACAGGCCTTACATTTTGCACATTTTATGAAACCATCCTTTCTTTTAAGCCAAGTTTTGGGTGCCTGTACCTGTGTTGTAGGTAACATGTTCGAGACCAGTGATTGTTTCAGAGATTTAGCTCTTCTGAACGTTATTAGAGGTTTACGCCCTACTAGCTTCTTTAGTGTAGGGTCATTAGCAATAATGTGCCAATGCTTTTGTAAGATTTTTCGCAAGCTGCCCTCTTGGGTGTTGTAATTGGTGATTAATCTACACTGGTCATCATTCACAGTGGCTCGCCTATCTGGCTGCTGTTCACGACTGAAGAGTATTTGTTCTCTTGATTTCTTTTGTGCTTTTGCAATCGCTAAATCAACCCATGCCCGGGGATATC
Source organism: Triturus cristatus (assembly GCF_964204655.1). Lineage (NCBI taxonomy): Eukaryota > Metazoa > Chordata > Amphibia > Caudata > Salamandridae > Triturus > Triturus cristatus. The sequence goes on along the minus strand of NC_140587.1, from coordinate 341,658,336 downwards.
CTCTTGCTGAGAAGCGTTCCCTCAAGCAACCCAGTTCTGCATTTAAATCTTGCCCATTGCTGCAGTTCCTCATAGCCCTAAGGCATTCGCCATAGGGAATGCTCCTCACCAAGTTCTTTGGGTGAAAGCTAGAGGCATGCAGCAGGGTATTGCCATCTGTGACTTTACGGTACAATTTTGTCTCCAACTTGTCATTAGCAATAAAGACAGTCACGTCCAAAAAGTTAACACTGATCCCACTAATTTCATATGTTAGTTTTAGGTTCAAATCATTGACCTGTAGGCCGTTGACAAAATTGCTGGCACTCTCTTGGCATCCCTTCCAAACGACAAATAAATCGTCGATGTAGCGACACCAGAAGATCACATTATCGTGCCATTCCTTAGCAAACTGCGATTGGACCACCTGCTCCTACCACCAGCCCATATGCAAATTCGCATAGCTGGGGGCGAAGCAGGTGCCCATCGCAGTCCCGCATATCTGATGGAACAGTTCTCCATTGAAAAGAAAATAGTTGTTGTTTAGACACGTAGAAATCATAGTTAGCAACATTTGGGTATGGTGCCATAGCTGTAATGGCCTTTCTCCCAAATAATGCTTCACGGCATTCAAGCCGTCTACATGTCTAATACTCGTATACAGAGTAGTAGCATCAATAGTCATCAATAAATAGTCCGGTTCCCACGGTATGTCATAAATTTTGCGCAGAAAGTCACCCGTGTCTTGAATAAAGGACGGGAGCTTCTTGACCATGGGGGCTAAGAAGAAGTCAACATATTTAGAAGTATTTTCAAGAGCACTGCCAATTGCCGAAATAATCGGCCTACCTGGGGGGTTAATCATGTTTTATGCACTTTGGGTATTAGATACAGTACCGGTGTTGTTGGAATATTGATTTTAAGAAATAGCATTTCATCATTACTAATCAAACCATGCTTAAACCACTCCAATATTAAATCATTGTATTTTTTGTGGCTAACATTCATCATACTGTTTCTAATTCTTACATAGTTCGATTTATTATTGAGTTGTTTATATGCTTCTTTCAGGTATTGATCTCTTCCCCATAGGACCACGTTACCCCCTTTGTCCGCATCACAGACAATGCATGTGTCATTGTTAGTTAGTTTTTTCACTAAAGCATAGTACTCTTTGTCGCATTTGTTAGATGCATGTTTTTTTGCTTTTAATGAGCAGCATAGGTTTTTCACATCATTAACCACCAGATCATTGTACACATCTACAGAGTCTCTGCTTGTCATTGGGGTAAATTTGGATTTCAGCTTGAAACTGGTGGGTGCCCTTTGTTCAATGTCCAGATTCTCATCGCACGCTAGGCTCAATGCCTGTTGCAAGGTACTGGGAACTTCTTGTGATATAGGTGCATCCTGACCAGTGTCTTTATTCAAGTCTGCCATTGCCAGCATCAGATTCATGTCATCCACTGCTAACTCGGCGGGTCTCTCCTCTGGTGCTCCATCCTTTTGCCCAGCCGGGCGTTTAGGTGCCACTGCAAATAATTTTTTAAGTTTTAATGTTCTTGTAAACTTAAAGATGTCCACCCTAGTCTGTACATAATCAATGTCAGCTTTTGGACAATAGGACAAACCCAATTTCAATATATCTTGTTCTTTGTCAGATAGTACAATGTCTGTGAGATTAATAACTGTGGCGATCTCATTTAACTCTACTTGTTGTTTTTCATTGGTTTCTTGTTGCCTCACCAGAGGAGAGACCCGCCGAGTTAGCAGTGGATGACATGAATCTGATGCTGGCAATGGCAGACTTGAATAAAGACACTGGTCAGGATGCACCTATATCACAAGAAGTTCCCAGTACCTTGCAACAGGCATTGAGCCTAGCTTGCGATGAGAATCTGGACATTGAACAAAGGGCACCCACCAGTTTCAAGCTGAAATCCAAATTTACCCCAATGACAAGCAGAGACTCTGTAGATGTGTACAATGATCTGGTGGTTAATGATGTGAAAAACCTATGCTGCTCATTAAAAGCAAAAAAACATGCATCTAACAAATGCGACAAAGAGTACTATGCTTTAGTGAAAAAACTAACTAACAATGACACATGCATTGTCCGTGATGCGGACAAAGGGGGTAACGTGGTCCTATGGGGAAGAGATCAATACCTGAAAGAAGCATATAAACAACTCAATAATAAATCGAACTATGTAAGAATTAGCAGCAGTATGATGAATGTTAGCCACGAAAAATACAATGATTTAATATTGGAGTGGTTTAAGCATGGTTTGATTAGTAATGATGGAATGCTATTTCTTAAAATCAATAATCCAACAACACCGGTACTGTATCTAATACCCAAAGTGCATAAAACATGATTAACCCCCCAGGTAGGCCGATTATTTCGGCAATTGGCAGTGCTCTTGAAAATACTTCTAAATATGTTGACTTCTTCTTAGCCCCCATGGTCAAGAAGCTCCCGTCCTTTATTCAAGACACGGGTGACTTTCTGCGCAAAATTTATGACATACCGTGGGAACCGGACTATTTATTGATGACTATTGATGCTACTACTCTGTATACGAGTATTAGACATGTAGACGGCTTGAATGCCGTGAAGCATTATTTGGGAGAAAGGCCATTACAGCTATGGCACCATACCCAAATGTTGCTAACTATGATTTCTACGTGTCTAAACAACAACTATTTTCTTTTCAATGGAGAACTGTTCCATCAGATATGCGGGACTGCGATGGGCACCTGCTTCGCCCCCAGCTATGCTAATTTGCATATGGGCTGGTGGGAGGAGCAGGTGGTCCAATCGCAGTTTGCTAAGGAATGGCAAGATAATGTGATCTTCTGGTGTCGCTACATCGACGATTTATTTGTCGTTTGGAAGGGATGCCAAGAGAGTGCCAGCAATTTTGTCAACGGCCTACAGGTCAATGATTTGAACCTAAAACTAACATATGAAATTAGTGGGATCAGTGTTAACTTTTTGGACGTGACTGTCTTTATTGCTAATGACAAGTTGGAGACAAAATTGTACCGTAAAGCCACAGATGGCAATACCCTGCTGCATGCCTCTAGCTTTCACCCAAAGAACTTGGTGAGGAGCATTCCCTATGGCGAATGCCTTAGGGCTATGAGGAACTGCAGCAATGTGCAAGATTTAAATGCAGAACTGGGTTGCTTGAGGGAACGCTTCTCAGCAAGAGGATATCCCAGGGCATGGGTTGATTTAGCGATTGCAAAAGCACAAAAGAAATCAAGAGAACAAATACTCTTCAGTCGTAAACAGCAGCCAGATAGGCGAGCCACTGTGAATGATGACCAGTGTAGATTAATCACCAATTACAACACCCAAGAGGGCAGCTTGCGAAAAATCTTACAAAAGCATTGGCACATTATTGCTAATGACCCTACACTAAAGAAGCTAGTAGGGCGTAAACCTCTAATAACGTTCAGAAGAGCTAAATCTCTGAAACAATCACTGGTCTCAAACATGTTACCTACGACACAGGTACAGGCACCCAAAACTTGGCTTAAAAGAAAGGATGGTTTCATAAAATGTGCAAAATGTAAGGCCTGTATTCATGGCAAGAATACATCCACCTTTTCAGGAGGCCTTTTGCCTCATCCCAGTAAGATCAGGGGCCAATACTCTTGCAAAACCGATTTTGCTGTCTACGTGCTGCGGTGCCCTTGTGGCCTGCAGTACGTGGGCAGCACAATCCTGCCCGTCCACAAGCGTATCCTACAGCACCTTAGGGCCATCAAAAATGGAGATAAAACCTATCCTGTGGCAAGGCACTTCGATATATACCACAATAGAAATACAGTGGGTTTTGAGTATTTTGTAATTGACGCAGTGCCCGTGAGCGTAAGGGGAGGTGACCGAGTTAAAAAATTGAGACAGTTAGAGTCAAGGTACATCATTTGTCTCAACACAAAGATTCCTGAAGGTCTCAATATGGAAGAAGACTTTCATACACACCTATAATTCTTTTACCGCCTCTGCTCCCTAGCCTGATTTTAAAAATTTTGATTAAAAACATTTTTGATTCATTCTGATGAATTTTAAATCTTATTAATTTGTTTTGTAATTTGCACACAAGCACTTTATACAGACTGATGGTAATCAAAGTTGGTATCTATGTATCTGCGTATGTTCTTAGACTAAAAGCTGAGTTGGCCCACTTGGGCGAGACTCTTCTAGTAACCATGGTTTATGAGTAATCATTTTTATTCGTATTGTGGCAATGGTTTAGCATATTGAGGCTGTACCTAAAAATGATATCAATATAATTGTGCATGGCTCGAACCCCGCCATTTCATCTGATTTTATTTAAAATTGTGATGTAATTTTAAATGGGCAGATCAAAGGTCTTATTTAATGTATAGAAGGCTACGAGTCATGAGATTATTAAAATTATTAAGAAAATAGATTAACTGATTTAAATGCTACCATGTAAATCAATTTACGAGAGAACTTCGTAGAAACTACCAGTCTGTTCTCACTATCTATGAGTTTGTAGTTGTCACGTGTCACGCAATCACTGTTTGTTTAAAAATGGCTGATAATTTGATGTGAACCGTTAGTGAACAAGCCTGTTTCACAGGCGAAACGCGTCTAACGTTTGTGCTGTCATTAAATTTATTTTGCGCAACAGACAAGGTGTCGACCTTCCTTTTTCCTAAAGGAACCCTTTGCAATATTTTCGGACCGAGCTTTGGCGGTCCGTTTGTCGACGCGCCCTCTGTTCTGGAGGTGGTGGGCATACCGGAGCACCTGGGAGAGTAATATATATATATATATATATATATATATATATATATATATATATATATATATATATATATATATATATATATATATATGTTTAGATGCTCTGTTCGTACTGCGTACTCCTTCAGGCAAACAAACGGATACGGACCACAAATCGGTGCAAAAGAGTTTAATCGGTGTAAGAGGTCGCCATGACGCGTTTCAGCCCTTCCCACGGGCCTTGATCACATGACACAGTGTGAGAGTTTACATTGGTTTAAATAGCATATAATTGCAGACGCAGTCATTGGAGCATGTAAGCATACAAAAGCAAATGACATGGACGAAAGACTAGTAATGAACTACAAGTACGTCGGTTAAAAAATATTTCCATAACAGAATTACTTAAAACCATTCATGGAACGCCTAAAAATAACAAGATAAATCTACTTAATAATCAAAGCACGTAGTGTAAAATAACTGCACATCATGTGTCAAATAGCCGCGTTTTTAGTAAGTCCAAGTCCATCAAGAATGACGTGTATACTGCAAATTTTTTATACATAAAACCACACAAGATAAAGTGCAAAATTAGTGCAATAGTGAATTTTAAAATTCAAGAGAGCTAGTTTCTTATCATTTTTTCTTTTTTTCTTTCATTTTCTTTGACAAGTCTTTGACAAATTTATGACACCAAATTGATCTGGGAGCATAATAGATTCAGGTTGAATACCCAAAAAAGAGTATGTGGACGTGACAAACATCTCATCTTATACTGAGATAGTATTTAAGATATATACTCAAAACGATTTGAGCCGGGGGTTTGAAAAATTGCTAGGAGCCCCTGCAATTCCCCTTCTATGTGTTTGTCGACAAGAGCAAAATGCGAGACATCAAATAGTAACTGGGCTAGTAATCAACACAATCGGAGATTTGCAAGCATAGTCTCACAGGCATTTCCAGGGTGAATATTTTCAAGATAACCACATGTGGGGAATGCATATTGAAGGGAATAATGATATCACACTTATAATTGTAAAAGAATCAGGAACTTTCACACATAGATGAAATGACAACATACAAATATTAAATATTAAATAAGCTAAGAATTCAATCTATAATAGATAAAATATATATATGTGCTTATATAAGAATAAATTATGCATCAAATAAATATGTATAAAAAACATTTTATATTTTTTCAATCCATCTTATTTCAACAATTTAATAAATACAATAAAAAATTCCCGATTTCTAAAATCCCACATAAAAAGGCTAAAAGGTGTATAAAAATATGTTGTTTTTAGGAAATGAGTGCAAATAACAAGGTTCATATGTTATGAGAGTCATATTTAAAGGCATGTGTAAAGGTCCTCAGTGATATTAAGGCCAAAAGGTTGTTTGGTGTTGAGCTCTAGGATGTACCTCGTTTCCATGGAGCGTAGTTTTTGTTCCCTGTTTCCGCCCCTCCTACTGGCCGGAATAGAATCAATGACAAAGTATTTAAGTTCTTTACTTCTAGAATCATGTTTGGCCTTAAAATGCCGGGCCACTGGGTATGTGTTGTCTTGATTGTTGATTGCCCTTAGATGTTGTAAAACCCTCTTATGCACTTGGAGTTTTGTGCTTCCTACATACAGTAGATTGCACGGGCATGACAAAACATAAACCGCATATTCAGTTTTACATGTGAGGAGTTTATCTATTCTGTGCTTTTTTTGATCAAGTGGGGTGATGTATGTGGTTTTATTCTCACCCTGTTGGCATGCCTTGCATGTTTTGCAATGAAAAAAGCCAGTATGCGTTTGTAGCCAGTTTGTTGATTCTATAGTTTCCGGACTGGTTTTAACCAGTTCGTCCCTCATTGAGCGACCTCGGCTATATGTTATCGAGGGCCTTTTAGGCAAAATAGGGCCTATCACTGAGTCACTTAAAATCAGAGGCCAATTGCGGGTTATAATAGACTCAACCTTTTTGTGTTGTTGACTATATTGGATGATGATTCTAAATTCATTTGCATTTATCCTAGTGTTGGTTCCTGTTCTAGTCTCTGTGGTGTTGGTCGTGGTTTTTGTTTCTGTCTCTTTGAGAAGTTCAGCTCTATTCATGCGCATAGATTTTGTAATGGCATTGGTTATAATTTTGTCAGAGTAGCCTCTTTCTAAGAATCTTTGTTTACAATCTATTTGGGCTGTTTGTAGATCACTATCCTCACTGTGGATTCTTCTGAGTCTGAGCATCTCACCGTAGGGAATGCTATTTAATAAATGTTTAACATGCGAGCTACTAGCATGTAGTGTTGAATTTCCAGCAGTTTCCTTGCGGTGGAGTTTGGTTTTGATTTTGTGGTTGCTGACATACACTTCCGTATCAAGGAAATTCACTAAGGTGGCACTGATGTTAGCAGTGAATTGTAGGTTTAGATTGTTTATGTTAATGGCCTGTAAAAAATCCTGTGCGCTGCTAAGACTACCATCCCATACAATAAAAAGATCATCTATGTAGCGTAGCCATAGCTTAACATTGCTTTCCATAGCCTCAGTGTGTTCTGTCATGAGGGCCAGCTCCTCCCACCAGCCCATGTGTAAGCATGCATAGCTTGGGGAGAAGCTGGCCCCCATCGCAACTCCTCTTAACTGCCTGTAAAGAAGGTTGTTAAACATGAAGATGTTGTTGAACAGACAAAACTTAACCATTTCTATCAACATCAATTTGTGACCAACCAGATTACCCATTGATTTGTCCAAAAAGTATTCCAATGCCCTTAGGCCATCTGCATGCTGGATACTAGTGTATAGTGAGCTTACATCAAGGGCAATTAGTACAAAGCTGGGTTTCCAAACTACGTTATCAATTTTGCGTAGGAAGTCACTTGTGTCCCGCACATATGAAGGCAAGGCCTTCACTATGCTTTGTAAGAAGAAATCCACATATTGTGATGTGTGTTCCAGACATCCATTCCTCGCCGAGATGATGGGTCTTCCCGGCGGATTAACGGGGTCTTTGTGGATTTTGGGTACAAAGTAGATGGTAGGCACCACAGGAAAGTCATTTTTTAAGAATTTGAATTCTTGTCCGGTAATCAGGTTAGTCGATTTCCATGTTGATAACTTCTTATTGAAAGTAGTATACATTGTTTTTAGATCAGTTCCATTACATCTAATGTAGCAAGTTCTGTCATTGAGCTGATTGTAAGCTTCCTTCATATATTTTTCTTTGGTCATCAATACAATATTGCCACCTTTGTCCGAGGCTCGAATTACTATTTGATTGTTCTTTTTCAGTTTGGACATCAAAATCGTGTAATCAAACTTGTTTTTGTTGAATTTGGGTTTTCCAGCGAACGTCCTCGTATTTAACTCCTTCAGTTGGTCCGTTATTATTCCAGATGTTTTTGTCTTATATTTTTAACTCTGAGGACATTTACGCTCCATGTCATTATATTATACGTTGTATAGTTACTCATGGTCCCTCTTCCTAATGTGTGCACTGGTTGTTCCTTCTTTTTTATCTGACATTCCACCCTGGGGCCCCAATGTACCTGTAAATTGCACAAAGGGCAAAATGTATTTCTTTTTTCCTATATGCTCCCACATCTGGTGAAGAAATTATAATCATGAAATTCATTGTGACACGCCTTCCCACTCCCGTCCCCCCTTGAGAACCCTCCCAATCTTCCTTGGGCAAATCATAGATTGTCCTTTTTGAGAACCCTTCTCTCTAGGCATCCATATTTGCGTCTTATATTCTGCCCCATATTTCTTTTTCTACTCCTGCTGCACTTTTATGCGGTCTATGAGCCTCTCTACTTCCTTGGGCTCTCTTATATTGTACATTTGATTACTCCGCATAATTTCCAGAGAAGCAGGGAAACGCATCTGAGCTGTGGCCCCCAGGGTCTTAAGTTCCTGTATGTATTGGCCCAATTCCCATTGCCAATCCTGCATAGCACTTGATATATCTGAGAGGATTTGAATTGAACATTCCCCTTTCGTAAAGGTGTCGGCTTTCAGAGAGATTTTTTCCTTCAAGACATAAGATTTAAAATTCACTAAAGTACTAACTTTTACTCATTTTTCTGTTTTTAAAAAGGACCTCGGTGCACCCTTTGCATGTCTTCTAAACCTGAATCTTCTAGTCCCGGGATAAAATCTTTTAGGAGCTTAATCACAAAACTCTTAATGTCATCTCCTTCAATTCCCTCCGGAACGTTCAGAATCCTAAGACTATTCCTTCTTGCATTATTTTCTAACATCTCAATTTTATCCCTCAGTTCCTCGCTGGTTTTTAAGATCTGTATTTCAACCTGACTAGCTTCTACTTCTCTCCCAAGTTTATCTAAGGAAGTTTCTACTCCCAATACTCTTTCCAATGAGGTATTTACCTTTCCATCAAGGGCCTCACATGTCCCTTGTATTTTTTCTTGATTCTTTTCCGATTTGGCAAAATTTACCCTCATCTCAGAGATTACGCTTTCCATCAATTCCTCTATCTGTGAATGCTCTGTTTGTTTTTGTGACTGCTGCTGGTGTTACTGAGCCAAATTTGGCATTTGGAATCTGTTACTAACAGTAACCTCTTCTCCTGTGAAACCTTTGTTGTTTCTCTGCGTCTCTGCTCCTGCTTTTGGTCTTAGCTATAAACTCTTCCTGCAACTCCCTAGCTGATGTTTTAGTTAGGGCTTGCTTGGATTGCACTTTAAAAAAGGGGCGCAAGGAAGGTGTAATTTACATTTTTGTTCCTCTTTGTTTGCCTCGTGTTGATGATGCCAGAGGTATAATGGGTGTTTCTCAGTTATGATTTGCCCCATGGTTCCCTGCTTGTGTGTTAATTACAGGTACAATGAGGGGACTTTTGCACATGTTTTCAGGTGCGATGTTATTTACCGCAAAATTCCTATTTCTCAAAGAGTAGCTGTTAGAAATGGCGATTTCTGGTTGGCTAGGGCTTGCGCCAAAGCCAGGCAGAAACCACCACTCTAGTCAGGGCTGGGGAGTTACACGCCAAAGATAACCCCTGCTCACCCCCTTGGTAGCTTGGCACGAGCAGTCAGACTTATCCCGGAGGCAATGTGTAAAGCGTTTGCGCGCGCACCAAGCAACAACACCCAAGGCCCACTACAAAAGAAACTCCACACAAGGTATTATGTAAAAATAGCCTTTGTATTATACCAAAACACATTAGATAAAAACACACACTTTACAATGTGCCAACAGGCACGAGCAGAATTTACAGGGATATGTACAAGACAGGGCCACCTGGACCACTGTCAGGAATAAGCACTTTTGGAACTAGCACGTTGTAGAAATATCACTTTAGAACATCGCACATATAATCACTGGAGCACCAATTAGAAAATGTAGCGCACAACCAGTAACCACTGGTAACTGTTAAGTACCACCTACGCAACCCTAACCACCTTAGGAAAATATTGCGCAGGGAACCAGGACCTCACTAGCACCACCTGTACTAGGAGAAAAACAACCACAATACCTGTAGGGGTATAAGCACATTACACATGATGCATCACAACATATTCAGAGGTGTAGGGAAGGGAAACACATGATGCATAACATACATTCAGCGGTGTAAAAACAAGGCACATGACGCATAAAAACACATTCAGAGGTGCAGGAAAACACAATTGCGCCAACCTTACATAAGTCACCACCTGTGACTGTCCATAGGCCAACCTAGCCTTTCAGGGGCTCAAAACTAGGGGTGGGCGGAATTTGCGTAACCGCGTTACGCAAATCTCTGCGAAACGGTAAAAATCTCCGCGAACACGCAGAAATTCCGCGAACACGCGGAATTGCTTGTTCGCGATGCTTTTTTCCTGTTCACAATCGCTGTTTGCGTGCTCGGGGAGAAATATCTCGCAAACACGCATTTTGAGAACGCGAACAAGCAAAAATGTTCGCGAAGACGCGGAAAGCAGAATTTTGGGCAATTTCGCGTTCTCCGCGGAACGCGAAATTACCCAAATTCCGCAAATTTCGCGAGCGGAACGGAATTTACCGCCCAGGCCTACTCAAAACGTCCTTCGTCCAGCAGAGTCAGGGCTAGACTGTGCAAGCCAAGCGTAAAGGGCACAGCCTACACGTTGCAGCTGCCCTACGTCGGGGTTCCCTCCTAGATTATCGTAGCGCCGCGCTGCTAGCCACAGATGCAGGCGCTTCTCAAATAAAAGTGCAGCGCTTCCCAGGCGCTGGCAGGCAAGGTCCAGGAACAAAGTCCTGGTAAAGTTCAGGCAGGTAAGCAGGGGGGCAAGGCTGGGCCAGGGGCCAGCTCACTGGGCCCTCCAGGCAGGAAGGCAGTCCCAAGTGGCGGTTCCTCCTGGCCTCCAGCAGCAGCAGCAGCCCCCCTCAGATAGGATCCTGGAAGAGAACATTTTACTTGGGGTCACAGCCCCATTTTATACACAGGTTCACCTTTGTCTCAAGGTGCAGGGAAGGGGCGAACCAGTTACAACTGGTTCCTGAGCACTTTGTTTTGCTCAGCCCCTCTCCCTATTCAGAGAGCATGCCAGGGTCATCAGTCGCACCACAGGGGGCGGAGCCAGCATTGTGTGGGGAAAGCCCAGCCCTATTCAGGTCCTAGGTGCACTCCTCCCACCCATCTAGCTGCTGATCTCCCCATTCACCACTGGGTGACTCCTCCTGACTCTGGGGATTCCCTAGCCCATCACATGACCTCAGCCAGCCAATCACGCGACAGGCAGTCACTGCACATTTATGCCAGCGTCTAGAAGTGGCACTTCCACACTAGCTACAGTAACACAGCACACATCATCGCGCAGCATTTAATCACACGAGTCCGCACATACCAAACTCGCACCTGCACTCCCCACGCATCAGGAACTACCAGGGACACATACATTCCCTCATGCATTCCTATGGGAGGGCAGGCCAACCTTACTACACGCACGCACCTTACCCTGGGACACAGTGGTGAAGTGCGCAGAAGCCAAAAATCACTAACACCAGGTCACAGTAAAAAGCCAAAAGTTTCAGGGGTGAACCTGCCAGAAGGGCCAAGTCCAACAGTAGCTAATACCTTGCTTCCCAGTGTAATCTTTGTCAGCCTCCACTGGGGGTGTATAAAACAAAAGCAAACACTTTACCATTACCAACTAGGAAGAGAACAGCTCAAATAGTCACCAGCATTCAAAATGAAAATACTTTTGCAATGACAATCAATGCACATAGGTCATGGTATGATATGCACCTAGGGTCATACCCATAATGGAAATGTTACTGGTATCAACACGACACCTGACTCCACTTACAATGCCTGGATAAAGCCACATACTTGGACCACAGTGATGCAGACTACCTGCAGGAAAACCACAATCTCATTCACGCTCAGCAGCTCCTGTCCTTGATGCTCAGAAGTGGAGAACACAGGAAAAGGTACTACAAGCAAAACACATCACACATGGGATACACAGACCATGAAATATTACAGATTGTACCTCATCAAGGACACCATTGTTTCCCTCTTACTCCTTAGATATCCCATACGACAACCTAGAAAAACATGCCTCTTACCATGACCACAGTGCCAAACCTTCCGTACACATCGTGATAAAGTGCCACCAAGAGTAAGGTTCATGACAATGAACTCCCCAAAAATGTCTGACCATAATATCACGATCAAAATGTAAAATCTGTAGGCATACATTTTTGTAGTCAATGTGGAAAAGACCAGAGACAGTGGAGGGAAAATAGGGAATAATTACTACTTTAGCACAGTTAGGAGCATTGGATGGAAAAGAGGTGACTTGTGCATTTCTCCTGCCCCCTCCCTGGCTACTTACCGGTGTCATGGACGTGGTGGAGGGTTCACACACTCTTTTTCCTGCTTCTGTGATCTCCTGGAAGCCTTTGAAAGTAAACCGGGGCAGCCGCATGTCTACTCCACTGCAGCTCTGTGGCTGCTTCTGCCCACACGCAGCTGCCGTTCTGGTGCACCCTCAGAGGGCTCCACTGGTTTCTGATGCATGGACCCGCCCGCACCAAATAGCGCATGGGGACGCCAACTCTCAAGCAACTTCTCAGCCCTGATGCAATTGTAAGTCCCTGTGTCCTGTATATTTTTATGGTTGTATATTATTCATTAGGGCATTCTTCTGGGAAAGATCGCATATTAGTTTGTAGTCTGCCTAGAGGTCTTGGGTGCTCCCAACCGAGCTTCTTAGCTGGCAGTCATGTTTCTGCCAGCCGAGAAGATGAGAAAATAGAAGACGATATAAAAGAGAAGAAGAATAACCTGGTAAACATCTTAGAGACAAGAGTTAGAAGTAAATGGGAAGATAGTAAGCTGTCGCATCATGAAAACACAGAAGGTAGTGGGAAACCTTTAGCCTGGAAGCTGAAGACTGAACAAAATAGAAACAAGATCTTGGCTATTCAAAGGGAGGATCAAGCTAATGTTACTATGAATGATCTAGAGATTGAAGGAGCCTTTATTTCTTTCTTCCAACATTTAAACTCAGAAGATGAACAGACATCAGAAGAATGAATTAATTGTTACTTATAGATATTGTTTGCTGTACTCTCAACTAGAACAGGACAGAAGATGTTGTATCATGTGGTAGCTACTAAGTAACATATGGACCTTTGCTGTATTTGATTTTCTTCTTGTGAAAATGATAAATAAAACATTTTTTTTTTAAGAAATCAGATATCCCAATGTTACAAAATGAACAGAGAGAGATTAATTCTGAAATAGCTATAGAAGATGTGATGGAGGTGAAAAGGAACATAAAGAAAGGGAAGGCAGCATGTCCAGTCGCGCTCCCAAATGAGCTTTAAGTTCTAGCCCCCATATAAACTAAATTGTCAAATACCGTTTTTTAGAGGGACAGGTCTTACCAAAATCTTGGAATGAGGCCACTATCAGTATAATATTGAAGCCAAGGAAGGACCCAAAGTGCTGTGAATCCTACAGATGTATATCACTACTAAACAGTAACTATAAAATATATACCAGATACTGGCTAGACAACTGGGTAAAGTGATAGGGCATCTGGTGCCCGGGGATCAGAAAGGGTTTATTAGAGGAAGACAATTGTATGAATTGACTCAATAACTAATTGGAGCAATAGACATAGCCACACAATAAAAAACATCCCTTGCAGGGCTTACTTTTGATGCAGCTAAAGCTTTTGACCGGGTCATTTGGTTCTTTTTTGATATAGCTATTAATTATAATGGGCTAGAAGAAAACTTCTCAATGGCATTGACCTGTATGTATAAACGCCCTACGGCTAAGATTCTGGTAAATGGAAACCTTACAAAGGAATTATGCATTAAAAGAGGTACTTGTCATGGATGCCCACTTTCACCGTTGCTCTTTAATTTATATATAGAACCCCTAACTAACGTAATTAAAGCTTCTCAAGAGGTTATTCCCTTCCAGTTCTAAGGGTGGCAGAAAAAAGTAGCACTATATGCAGATGACCTAATGATTTTTAAAAGTGATTTAGTAATGTAACTACCAAATATCACTGAAATTTCGGAAAGATTTGGGGAAGTTTCAGGGTATCAAATTAATCATCAAAATTATGGAGTGGAGCTCTCCAAACCCTAATCCCCTTTAAAGGACAGGATGAGATACCTAGGGATATTGGTGACAAAAACACAGATGAATTAGCTGACGTCAATTTTAATATGAATATTGAGGAGACGAGGAAGCTATTGAAAGTATGGGCTGGTTTACCACCATCTTACATGGGGAGATCTAATGATATAAAGATGTCAATACTATCCAAATTCACCTACATCTTTAACACCATACCCCTAGAATTCAAATCGGTATGGATTAAAAAGCTACAGGGGGAATTGAACAGCTTTATTTGGGCCACCAGGGGGGTGAGAATAGCACGGAAAAAGTTGAGAGGAAAAAAGAACATGGAGAGATTGCAAGTCCGGACCTCCGGATATACTGTTGGGCATTTCAGTTAAAAAAAATGTCATATAAGGAACACTCTCCTCTTACGCATTATACCAACAAGCAATGACAGAAGGAAATGTCTTTCTCTATAAGTTTGGACATCCCAAATACTTTTAAAAAGTCAGGCTGAGGACGCTCTTATCAGCTTGTAAATTGTAGCACCAAATCAGAAAGTGTGGGCGGTCAATTCCGCTCTGCCTGAGGAGTTTGTGGAATTTTCACCAACTCTGCGCTCCGTTGGAGCGTGGAGTTACAGGAAAAATCTGATTCTGCCGCATAGTGGAGTTTGCCCACACTTCCCACCCCTGCTTTAAGCCCTAGTGGCTCAGGGACACACTTTTTAAACCCTTGTGGTTCCCCAGTCTGCTCCACTGTAGGCATGCTGTGAAACCGTGAGATGACTTCATCGCCTGCCTTCTACCGAGATTACAGGGCAAGGTCACATGAGATCTAGGGGCATATGTATCAAAATCTCCATTTGCGAATCTTAAATAGCGATTTTTTGAGAATCGCTATTTGAGAATTGCAAAACGGGAAGTATTTAAAAATTCGCACATATTTTGCGAATTCTTAATATTCCTTAATTGCGATTAGCAAATTGCGAAATCGCAATTAAGGAATACCTTCCCATTCATTCCTATGGGCCAGGAGGCCCATAGCAATGAATGGGAAGTCATTCTCAAATTGCGAATCGCAATTTGCTAATCGCAAATTGAGAATAATTTCAAAGGTGCAAGGGTGTCATGATGACACATTGATGCACCCCTGAAATTATCATGTGTGCGCATATGGTGCACATACATGCCCTAAGGGCATGTATGTGCGCCACATGGCACTTTGAAAAATGCCAAAAATTGCATTTTTCAAAGAAATCGCAAATTACCACCAACTTGAAGTAGGTGGTAATTTGCGATTTTTCAAGGAGAAATCGCACAACTTGGGTGCGTGTTACATAGCATTTAAGGAATCCCAATTTGCGATTCCTTAAATGCTTACGCAAAATTAAGAAATCGCAAAATTAGCGATTCCTTAATAATGCGATGCAAAAATGGCTCATACATCTCATTTTGCGATTTTGTATTCGCAAACGCTTTCTTTTTTGCGAATCGCAGCGTTTGCAAATACAAAATCGTTTGATACATATGCCCCCTACTCATGCTTTGAGAATTAGCTGGGTGCTTAGAAAAAGCACAGAATGATACTGTGAAACTGATAACACCAAACAAGAGCGCACACACAAGCCAGCAGCACTCGGGCATACATGACTACATCCTGGAAAGGGCATCTTCTTCACGCAATCATTTTGGGATGGCACTAGCAGACAACACAAAGGTGTAGAGGTCGGGGGCCCTGCACCAATAAATTGGCACCCCTAATGAATAACCCACGCACTGACCTGTATCTGGGGGCTGCGAGTACGGTAGCGGCTAAGTGGCTTTCTCACCTGTGCACAAAAGGAGAGGCCTCCTGTTGACACGGTCAGTGTGGGGCAGGCTGGGTAGGGAGCAGTGATGTCCAATTAATGGCACTGATTAACTGTAGCTATGATGGTGGTACCATGGCCAGGAGGTCAAAATTGGCAGGGCGAGCAGAAAGTGGTCAGCAATATACGGTGGCCCTGATTTGTTGTCCCTTGGCCCGCAGTCTTGTGAGGGGTCCTGTGAGGCCTCCATAGTATGCCGCGTCTATGATTGCTCATGGCAGCTCCAGCCACAATCAGAGGAACAGGCTGTGGTTGCTGCAGTTAGTGGGTGGGTAGCCACAATCTTAAAGTCGCCCAATACGACCAATGCTGGGGGTCACCTCCGGCAGCAACTGATTGCACACACCAGGTTTTCAGATGATTGGCGGTTAGTAGCCCCAATCGTTGCGGCAGCCAGGTGCCCTTTCAGCAAACATCACTGAGGACAGTAGGCGGTGCTGAGAGGTAAGTGCTGGGAGTGGGGATGATCAGTGTTCTTACAGTAGGACAAAGCTGAACTTCGTTGAATCCCA
This sequence comes from Triturus cristatus, assembly GCF_964204655.1. Lineage (NCBI taxonomy): Eukaryota > Metazoa > Chordata > Amphibia > Caudata > Salamandridae > Triturus > Triturus cristatus. The sequence continues at coordinate 341,641,637 of NC_140587.1, read as the reverse complement.
CAGAGTTTTTAAGCACCTCCGCGGAATACCGCTTAGTGCAACTCCGCAAACTCCACCCACCCTTACAAATCATGAGAATTTTAAGCACCCCATATTATAGCACCTATGCCCTAATTCGTGATTCTCCAGGAACTCCAGCATGCCTCAGAGACAAACTATCGACTCCCCTGAAAGAGGAAGAAATACTGAAGTGGGGGCAGTTGGTAGAAGAAGGTGCTATGTTAGGTTAGGAATCCCTGTCAGTAAGAGTCAGCGGTAATCTGTTTAAGTTTAAATACTTTCGACTGACAAGTTGAGCGAAGGACTTGGGGAAAGACAGGGCAGGAGACATTAAATTAGAGGAGGAACTACAAAGAGGCCCACTAAAGAAAGAAGTGTCCAAGTGGTACTGGCCTATGATTCAGGCTGGAGAGGAGGACTTCACACTGTCCAGCTCTGAGGGAAAGACCTGAGGAAGCGGGATGTGAAACACATATGGCAATTATCTATGGCTACACTATGGTATACAATAAAGTCTGCACCTCTCAAAAAAAATCATCTCTTCACATTACAAAGAGCATACTGGTCTCCGGAAAAAGCTTCCGAAGATGACTAGTTGGAAGTTGAAGGTATGTCCGAAATGTGGTGAAGAAAGAGCAATTGACATCCACATGTTTTGGCAGTGTCCCCAACTCCAGCTGTTCTGGTCCAATGTTGGTAAGGTCCTAAATGAAGTGATGGGTCATGATATTGAGGTAAGCATAGATCTGATTATCTTTGGGGTTGTTAGTGAAAATACTGAAGAAGCTATGTTACCACACTTAAACAATAGACAAAATAGATTACTATTTATATTAATTTTACTGGCTAGGCGAGAGATATGTATAAAATGGATACATGGCAACCCCCCCAATGCTGCATGAATTGTTATTATCAGTGCAGATAGTCAATAAGTTGGAATGTGGTAGAGGGCAAAGTACGAGAACTGCCTTTTTAAACTGGAAAAGAATAAAGGAGTACATACTTAATAAGAGGTTTAAGAGGAGTGGGAAATCCAATAATTATGTACCATGGCAATAAGGCATAATCCAAGGGGATCAGCTGTGGATGGTCCACAAGCAAAGCTTTCAGCTGGAATTGGAATTAGAAGGATGGGCCCTCACAAGAATGCGGCTTCACCTCTGCTCTAATTGAGAGTTGGGGGAAAGACCTAGTTGGTAAAGTTTTGAAAGAGGGAACCTGCCATCTTCTTACCTACTTATTGTACAATGAGGACAAAAAAAATACAAAATTGATGGACTGAGATGTAGGAAATGTAGTCAACCTGAGTCATCAAACTGGTCATCTATCACATTGATGAAGAATGTCAATGTGGTTTGATAACTATGTGTATGTTTGGACCTAGAGAGTAAGAATGGCTGAGACATTTGTGTACTTTGTGCTTTTAGTATCACATATGTACCTAGATTTGCCATTTACACACAAATTGAAGCTTTACTTACAGTGCATGGCATAAATGGAATTTACAACTACTTCTTCCATTATTGCTCCTGAAATTTTGTTCAAAATACAAATGTACTGCCACATATTGCGTAGGAACACCTGATTTGTTCAAAACCCATTATTTTAGGGGAACTTTCACAAATTACTGAGCTAGATATACCACTGAACATACACACATCCCACTCATAACTAATTTGTGCCCTTTCTACTCACATTTATTTCACTTGTGAACCACACGATTATTATGTTGAATTGGTAAGCAGTGCATAAAAACTGATTATGTCTAATCACACAGTGTGAGTTGCCACAATACTTCCCATAGTTGATTTTACATTACTTTCATTGCAGGATTAGTGAGGGAATGAGACAATGGATCATCATTGTATACAATGTATAGTCAGTTATTCTGACTATACCTGCATAAGATACAAAATCCCTAAGCAAACACAAAGATGGGTATTGTGTTGGTATTAAGTATATTTGTGATTTCCTTACCAATGAGTCGGCATTTCCTATATGGGCCATTCTGAAACCACTCATTGATGATACTGTGGAGGAAGATGAAGGCATCTCTGCAATCCCAGGATATTTAGCCAGCACATTTATGAATATTCCCTGATAATCCACTATGGCCTGGACATTGATGGAGTATGTGTGCTTGCAATTTTTGTACAGGTGGGATGTTGGAGCAAGGGGCACAAATTGCACTTGTGTGCAATCAATTGCAGCAATAACATGAAGAAAAAACAGCTATGGCATTGTATTATATATTTATATAGGCCTCGGGTAAGGAACATCACCATTTTACAACTTCATGTCTAAAGTTGACATATTTCTTAAATGTTGAATTTGACATACAGTTGCATGTGTGCACATATAGGATAATGATCTATTAAATGGATTTGCTTACATTTATACTTCGTAGTCAAATTATTAGGGCCTTGAACATTATGTACCATGCTTAAGATCACTGCGCAAATTGTTGATGTTTGTTGTTGTCCGTTGGCGACAACCCTGCAAGGGAAGAATCAATAATGGCGGCCTGACTGGGACTCTGGTATGGTAACATAGGTGAAGTTCAGTATATATAGGACACCAATCCTTTGTTTAGATAGAGGAGCATTTCACTGTCACTGCCAAGTGCAAAGGTCACCCCGTGCCTGAATTCCAGCCCAGCTGAATCCTGTCTACATTCTTGAGAAGGACCATGTGCTGCTGTATGCAAGAGCATGCTCCCATATGAAACATGCCCATAGATAACTGGAGATTCAGATCACTCAAAGGTATTCAGGTAGATTCACAGCCCCTAAACCTGCTGGGTTAGGAAGTGCTACTTAAGCGTATATATATGATTATACATGTATGCTGATAATCATGTGTTCTTATACATGTATGCTTATGAAGCACAATAGTTGAATTGTTAATCTCCTTTACGATTCTAGTAATGCTGATTACTCTGTTTTGTTTCTTTTTGTTAATCATTGCAGCGCATGCATTTTAAACAAGAATCACAATGCACCAATAAATTAGTGCAATGCCAATTTGAGTATTTCTTGTTTCTCCCATTGGGCATGCATGAGTTACTGATGCAAGGGACTGATCTGTTTCCATGATTTCCTTGGGGAGTCAGAGTTGTCATGCTCTGAGATTGCACATAACCTCCGGTACCTTCTAAAGTTTAGAGGTACAGGAGGTGCACTGTGAGCTATCCAGGACTAACGCCAACGTGGTGTGCGTCGAGTCAGTCTCGCAGACTTTTGGCATGTATGTTGCCCAACCTCAGTCTGACTGATAAAGAATGAACCATACAACAACAGAAGCCTTGCTTTGTGGCCAATTGAGTTTTAATATGGCATCCAAAACAAAGGGGGGAAAGGCAAAAAATTGCCCTCTGAGAGATGCCTGCCAATCTTTCTGTTGTTCTTGGAAGGAACCTTATGCAAGCATGTGGACCACACCCATAAGTCTTACATGTGGTGGAATGTTAGAGAGCCTTGAAGTTAGTGGCTGGAGACTTTGCCCAATCTACTCCAGCAATTCCATGATGGACTCCTTCTTGAGTCTGTAAAACTGTAAGACCTCCTACTCCCTGAGGTCATTGAGGAATAGGCACTGCCATAAATAAAAACACTCCCTCCTCCTTCTCTGCCTACATGGGGGTTTCCTTGCTATCCGAGTTGTATTATGATGACCTACATGGCGTAGTTTAGCTTGCCAAAGTGTTTCGTGATATTATTATACCACAGCCACTGTGTAGTTTCATATGCCTGGTTTGTCGATGCGCAGCAATTCTGGTGCATTTCATGGTTTACATTGCACTTTCTAAAGAAGTAGGAGTGAAACTAATGTTAATACAAAAAATAATTAAATCATGACATTCTCAGGGGGTCAGCCCTCTTGGCAAATGGGCAACCACTGTGGGGCCCCATATTGTCTTCCAAATGTGTGTTTTCACCGGGGGGGGGGGGCGATCAAGGCCCCAGGGGAACCACACATTTGCAAAAAAGGAAAGAAATGTTGTTAAGGGATCAACTTTTAGCATATCATTCAACCACCTTTGGTGGCCATATATATGTATTTTGTTTCTGATGTGTGTTTTTCCTTGAGGACAGATTACTGCACATGCCCTATAATCTACCATTTGCTGCATAACCTGCATATAGTAGAAAGTCAAAGGTCTTGTGCAAAGGACTCAAATGTTACTTAAAATGTGGCAACATGTGTTTGCATGTAGTGGAGGACCCTGCAACAAGCTTGACTAGTCAATAAATCAATTTGTATTTGTATAGCGCAGCTTATCACCTGAGAGAATATCCAGGCTCTGTGCTGTGGGTATCAGTCAAAGACCCAGGTCTTAATTCCCTTTCTGAAGTGGGTCAGCGAGGGTCAGGCTTTGGTGGCACGATGGAAGAAGGAGCGTCCTCCAGAGCATCAGCAACAGATGCATGGTGTCTGTGTGACAGGAAGGTGTGTGGAGCAGTGGTTCCTGGTAGGTTGGTGGAAGTGCAGGTTGTGGTTCATGTAGGTGGGTCCTTGGTTGTGTGGACTTTGTAGGTATGGGTCAGCCAGTGGAGGTCCTTCAGTTGCTGGGTGATGTGGGTCCTCTTGGGCAGGTTGAAGATCAGTCTGACAGCTGCATTCTGGATAGTTTGGAGTCTTTGCATGTGTTTGGTGGTGGTGTCTTCATAGAGTGTGTTACTGTAGTCCAGTCAGCTGGTGATGAGGGCCTGTGTCACCGATTTCCTGGCTCTGATGTGGAGCCACTTAAAAATTTTGCAGAGCATGGGGAAGCAGGCTGAGGAGATGGCTTTCACCTGACGGTTCACGGAGAGTTCACAGCCCAGAATGATGCTGAGGTGGCTGGGTGTGGTTTTTCGGCATTGGGTGGGTCCAAGCCCCGCTGGCTACCAGGGGTCATTCCAGAGGGCAGTGTTTCTGCTGAAAATGGTAACTTCAGTTTTGTCTGTGGTGAGCTTCAGGTAGTGGTACTTCTTCCAGGCTGAAACATTCTTCATACAGTTGTGGAAGTTGGTCTTTGTTGGTGAGGCCCACTGACAGCGAGAGGTCGAGCTGGGTATCATTGGCATAGGAGATGATGTTGATGTTGTGTGATATGAAGATATCTGAGAGTGGTGCTATGTAGATGTTGAAGAGGGTTGGACTGAGAGATGAGCTTTGGGGTATGCTGCAGATAGTGCGCTTGGGTTGTGAGGTGAAGGTAGTGAAAGGGAGGAAGGCAGACCCTGTGGATGCTTCCCATGAGAAAGGATGCCATCCATTTGAGTGCATCAACTGTAATTCCAATGTGGCATAGTCGATCATTGAGTGTGTTTTGTGATATGGTGTAGAAGGCCGCAGAGGGGTCAAGCAGGATCGGGCTGGCTGATTCTCTTCTGTCTAGTATGGTGCAGACATCATCAGGTGTTCGTTGAGTTGGACCGTCTTCTCCAGGACTTTTCCTGAGAATAGAACCAGAGAGATGGATGGTAGTTCTGGAGCTCGCTGGGGTCTGTGGATGGTTTCTTGTTGAGGGGTTTTACCTCTGCATGCTCCAGGACATCAGGAAAGGTGGCTATGGTTACGGAGACAGTGAGGATGATTGTGAGCTGTTGGCTGCTCTTATTTCTTCTGAGGTTGAAAAAGCCGGTGGGGGCATGGGTCTGTGTGTGCTCCAGAGTGGATAAAGTTAATCAGAGTGGTTGTGTTCTGTGTGGTGAATTATTCCCATGTGGCGAGTGGGTGGTTGTCGGTGGTTGTCGATGGGATGCTGAGGAGGTCGGGGAGTTGGGGATCGAAGTTTGTGTAGATGGATGCTATCTTGTTGTGGAAGGGATTGTCGAGGGAGTCCCAGAGTTCCTGTGTGGAGGACATTGAGTTTTCAGTGGCTGATGGGCAGGTGAACTCTCTGATGAAGGTGAAGAGTTCTGTGGTTTGGTTAGTGCAGGTCTCGATCCGGTGGGTCAGGGTTCCCAGAACTTCCCCTCTCCTCCAAGGGAGAGCCTCTCCCACCTCCTATCTCCCCTTCTCTCCTTCTCTCATTCTCCTACCCCACCCCAATAAGATAAGATTGTGTAAGCCACAGCTACAGTTCATGGGGGCCAGACCTATCTGGTGGCCTCTTCGTTATTTAAGACAAAATGCAAGGGCGTTGGGTAGACATAGAAAACTGTAGGCTGGGAAGTGGGGAAGCTGTGTATTGAAATGAATGTCGATATCATTGAACATGTGAGTCCAATAGTTGGCACTTTTAGGGCATTCCTATAGTAAGTGTGTCAGTGTGCCAGGGGAGCCCAAGTTCTATGTGATTATTTTAAGAGTCTGGGCCATTATGAGAATATCTAAGTGGTTCTATTGGAGCTCGTTAAGGGAGGGGAAAGTGCGACAACCATGGGTTAGAGGATAGTCTGCTTGTGGCCAGTGGCTTAATGATGAGGCGCTCTTTGAAGTACGGTCTAGGGGAACTCAGGAGTAGGTGGAGGCCCAACAAACCCAATTCAAGATAACAAACAAATAACATTTCACGCAAAAATTATTATATGTCCAGGGCAGTAATACCCATAAGAGAGAGGTTGAAGAGGTCTGCAGTGCCAAGTTCCCCCCATCTTGCCCAGGCCCACCCTCATTCTGAAAGGGCTGGAAAGGGACCATAGAATCCTCAGATCAGCTTAGTGCTGGCGACTTGTTGGGGAAACAAGAATCCATTCACACTGGCCAGGAGTGTTATCTCTTAGGGAAACTAGGACTGCCCTGCGTTTTCTGGCTATTGTCTCTGGGTTGAGGTACGGCCTATTGTTTTCCATTTATGAGTCCCTGGTTCTTTGCCCGAGCTGGCAGTCGGTGGAAGATTCTATGGGGGGGTTGTCGGTGATGTTCAGCAGTTGGTGAGCCTCCTTCGCAGAGCGGATCTGGTGAATCCTCCCTTCCAGGTGGAAGATTATTCGAAAAGGGTGACCCCAAGAGTAAGGGACTTCAATGGAGTCATGATCAGTAGGAACACCCTTCTTTTTTGCAGCATGAAGTCTCCGAGATCTTGAAGGAGAATGGATTGATGTCCCTGAAAACTGGACTGGATGACTGTCTTGAACTTTTTAGAGGATGCGTTCCTTCAGCTGGAAGTCATGGACACAGGTAAGGATGTTGGCAGGGGGGCCGGAAAAGGCCTCTTCGGGCCGACACCATAAGTGGTCTAGTTGGGGAGGATCCCCCAAGATTGATCTAAAGAGAGCTCCCACAAATGATGCAATGTTTTGACCCTCTGCTCCACTTGGAATCCCCTGGATGCATTTGTTATTTCACCGCGAGCGATACTCTTACTTCGGAATGAGCTTGGAGATCTAGGTGTTGGTCCCTAAGGTGGACCACTTCTTGTTGCAGTTGTTCGATCTCTTCGTCTCTAGTCATGCCCTGTGACTCTAGTGTGTCGACCCTCTCTCCCAGTGCATTCACGTCTTTCCTCACCTCTCTGATTTCCTGAGCGAGTTCCTTCTTCACAGTTTGTAAGTCATCCCTGAGGGAGGCAAATGTGTTTCTATAAAAGAGCGGGTGAGCGGGGTCTTGGTGTCACTTGTGTCATTAAGAACTTGCATGTCTGGAAGGGTTGCTGATGTGTCAGTACTGGAGTTTGGTACCTCAATGAGGATGTCCTTGGCTCAGCGATCCTTTTTCCCCTTGCTGATCACCAAGTTGAGTGAGGGATGAGTATGCTCTGCATGTAGGCTGCTGCTTTTTGTATCCCCAGGGGTCTCCTAGTGCCTGAATAAGGACGGGTGCGCAGCTCAGTAGGTCTCCCAAGGGCAAGGTCTACTGTTAGCTACCAATCCACTCTCCCCCTAGGATCAGTCTCCAAGGACCAGGAGGTAAGGTCTTGTGGGAGACTCCTGAGGAAATAAAGGAGTGACATATGAGGGGGAGCACTCACATAGGTATAGGTAGTTCAGTAATTTCTTCAGGTGGGGCCCCTCACCTAGGTGGGTGCACCCCAGGCATCACAGGAAGTCCCAGCCGATTGGGCAACTCAGTTCCTCTCTGAGCCTCTGGGCATGCCACTGAACACGTTCTTGGGACCTCTACTGTACAGGCTGCTTCACACAGGCCCCGTGGGAGAGAAGACCCTCCCCCTTCAGGCACTGTCCAGAGCCCCATCCACTAGGTCCAGACCACCAGAGGGTAGGGCTGCAGTGCCTCGATCTTTGCTATAGTGCAGGAGGTCCCACCGTCTCACCTTCAGTGTGGCAGGAGGCAGGGCTAACCTGGTCCGGGGTTTTACTTCTCGATGCACGCATCTGTCTTCGATGCTAGGGGTGGCCTTAACCGCGGCCCAATCACTGTTTCCCAGGCCCACATGTTCCTTCACCACCTTGCTCCTACCAACCTTGGCTTCACAGAGGGGGGGCCTTTCAGCAAGTTCCCCCCATGCTTTAGACAACCTGTGTCTTTGGATCCTGGTAACCGCAGCTGCAGAGCGCTGGTCGCCGTAGGAGGCAGCACGACCCCGGCTGGGTAGAATCGATCGGCCAGCCGCTGTCAGTGCCTGTCGTGAATCTAGGCTTTCCCGGCCTTTGAGTGTTCGCAATTTGTCCCCGCTTTCTTGCCCTGATGTCCAGTTGTGGGGCACTGCCAGTACCCTAGATCGCTCGGTGCCCTCAGGAAACGTTAGGAGTACCGGCCAACCACCACCTTGGGCTCCACTGGTCTCGTACATCATCAGGGCCGCGACCGGCCTCAGGCCGCCAGCTCCCACCAGGCAAAGTGAATGCCTCTCGGCTGGCACCTCAGCTTTTCACGGTCATCTCAGGGCGTCTTTTGTTCTTCAAAGCGGCTACCGGACAGCTTTGAGCGGGTTCTCTGGTTTGATGAAACAAGGCTTGGGCGGTGGGCTCTCTCAGCAAGATGGAGTAATGAGCAGGCACGTTCTACTCGGTCACCATCTTGGACATGCCTCCCTACTGTGTCTTTTTTTTGTGTCTTTGGAGAACCTGCATCTTCAGCAAACAAGAAAAGTAGAAGGGTAGTAAGTTTAGGACTTTGTCTTAAGTTAGTTCTGTGAATTGGGCCCCTAGGGTTTATTTACTGCTGCACACAACTCACAGAAGTGCACACCCACTGACTGATTTAGAAAAATAAATTTCGAAGGAAGGTTTTAGTCAGCAGAGAGGCTGTCTATGTGAATGAATGACTGCTTCCCAGGCCCTTACTCGAGTTATGGAGGACAACTCAGATTAGATAGTGAGGCAGCATCTGAGGGAGAAGAAAATGGAGCAGAATCTAAAAGTGATTTTTCAGTTGGCACAGTTACAGTCAATTACTTATCTTCCAGCTATTCTGAGGGAGATGATGATGGCAGCTGTGATGTTCCCTTTTTCAAGCACAGTCTGTAGCAGGGTAGACCAACCCAGACAGCAGGCGTGAGCGGCGGCAAACACAGATGGAGTGCTCCCTTTGCAGCCTCTAAATTTAGCACAGCCCTGAAATTCCCCCATTCTCTTGGGACGCTGGATGTATTGAATTTTATTGCTGATTGACTACATCCATCTCTTGAATTCCTTGAGGAAATTGTGTAGCAAAGAAATTTGCATGCAGAACAATTATTGAGGGAGCTTGCAGGTACTCTAGGGCCTCATTCTATGGCATGCCAAAGGCCTCCTACTTCACTTTAAGACATTTTTGGGCCTTATGCTCACAAGGGGGCTAATGCACAAACCAAGCCTGCAGTTCTACTGGTCTTCTTGCACGATTTGGGTAACACTCATTTTTGCTGTGTCAATGAGCAGAGATCGGTTTTTACCATTTCAATATATGCTGCATTTCAATGATAATTCCAATGCATTGCCCAGGGATCATCGTGACTATGAAGGGTTGTTCAAAATTCTACTTGTCGTGGAACATTTGTCTGCCAGGTTTCCAGAGATTTATACTCCGGGAAATAGTAAGACCTTGATCCCATATAAAGGGGACAAACACAATGAGATTATGGACGGAGCACTGAAACTTTTCAGAAACTCACCCCCAGTCACAGATCTGGGTTGAATCCATCATCATTCTTTAGCTGACTTCACCACCTCAGTTCAGACCCAGCGACATGCAAATCTGTCTTGACCCTGTGCCTCATGGGAACAGTCCAGCCCGAACTCCCAAGCCAGGTCTTCCCTGAACCGGAAACAAGCATCCTTGGACCGGTTTCTGGGTAACACCCTTCATCAGCCAGGCTAGCTTGAATCCACTGGCAAAGTGAGCAAGGGATCCACGTCTGGGCATACCCTGCCAACTTAGGGCAAACAAAGCAAACACAAGGAGATGATGGACGGATCACTGAAACTTTTAAGACACTTACACCAGTCACAGACCTGGGTTTAATCCATCATCATTCTTTAGCTCGATATGCCACCTATGTTCAGACCCAGCTAAATGCATATCAGTCTTGACTTTGTGCCTCATTGGAACAGTCTAGCCCAAACTGCCAAGCCAGGTCTTCCCTGAACCGCAAACAAGCTTCCTGGGACCGGTTTTGAGTAACACCCATCATCAGCCAGTCTAGCTTGAATCAAGTGGCAATGTGTGCAAGGGACCCACGTTTGCGCATACCATGCCAACTTAGGGTGAACAAAGCAAACACAAGGTGATGGTGGACGGAGTGCTGAAAATTTTCAGACACTCATGCCCAGTCACAGATCTGGGTTGAATCCATCATCATTCTTTCAGTCACTTCTCCAACCTAGTTCAGAGTCAGGCATATGTAAATCAGTCTTGACCATTTTCCTCATGGGAACAGTCCAGCCTGAACTGCCAAGCCAGGTCTTCCCTGGACCAGAAACAAGCATCCTGGGACCGGTTTCAAGGTAACACCCCTCCTCAGCCATGCTAGCTTGAATACAGTGGCAAAGTGAGCTAGGACCCACTGTCTGGGCATACCCTGCCAACATAGGGTGAACTAAGCAAACACAAGTAGACGATTGACGGAGTGCTGGGACTTTTCAGACACTCACTCCCAGTCACAGGACTGGGTTGAATCCATCATCGTTCTTTAGCTCACTTCACCACCCCAGATCAGACCCAGCCATACGTAAATCAGTCTTGACCCTGTTCCTCATGGGAGCAGTCCAGCCTGAACTGCCAAGCCAGGTCTTCCCTGGACCAGACACAAGCATCCTGGGACCGGTTTCAGGGTAACACCCTTCCTCAGCCAGGTTAGCTTGAATCCAGTGGCAAAGTGAGCAAGGGACCCACTACTGGGCATACCCTGCCAACTTAGGGTGAACTAAGCAAACACAAGGACATGATGTACAGAGCGCTGAAACTTTTCAGAAACTCACCCCAGTCACAGATCTGGGTTTAATCCATCATCGTTCTTTAGCTCTCTTAACCACCTCAGTCTTGACACTGTGCCTCATGTGAACAGTCCAGCCTGAACTGCCAAGCCAGGTCTTCCCTGAACTGGAAACAGGCATCCTGGGACCAGTTTCTGGGTAACACCCTTCATCAGCCAAGCTAGCTTGAATCCAGTGGCAAAGTGAGCTAGGGACCCACGTCTGGGCATACCCTTCCAATTTAGGGCGAACAAAGCAAACACAAGGAGATGATGGACGGAGCGCTGAAACTTTTCACACACTCACCCCCAGTCACAGATCAGAGTTGAATCCATCATCATTCTTTAGCTGACTTCGCCATCTCAGTTCAAACCCAGCTATATGCAAATCAGTCTTGACCCTGTGCCTCCTGGAAACAGTTCAGACCTAATGCCAAGCCATGTCTTCCCTGGACTGGAAACAAGCTTCCTGGGACCGGTTTCGGGTAACACCCCTCATAAAGCAGGCTAGCTTGAATCCAGTGGTAAAGTGAGCAAGGGACCCACGTGTGGGCATACCCTGCCAACTTAGGGCGAACAAAGCAAATACAAGGAGATGATGGACGGAGTGCTGAAACTTTTCAGACAACATAACGTAAAGCATAGCATAATTTTAACTGTAATTTTCAAAAAGATGCCACCCTAAGGGGCATGTTTATGGGTTTTGTGTTGCAGTACAGCAAGTCACCTGCATCACAGAGAAACAGAAAGAATAAGCCATATTTATTCGAAAACGTTACTTCCTGCCCTTTCACCCTGCTTTGGCACTATTTTGGAAGCCTTGTGCCAATGCAGGCACCCTTGCACCATGTGCCGGTGTTGTAGGCAGGATGCAAAACGCAGCACACATTAAAAAAAATGAAAAAAACTAGGAGAAATAAACAATATTCTCCTCATTACACATCACCTGGGGAGGTCTAGGATTTTGGCGCATCCCCAAGTTTACAAGTTCTTGTAAGTCTGTGGCTGCATCAAAATCCATAGATGTTGAATGGGAACACCCATGCAATACTCATAAAAATGCCCCCTGCCTTATGAAGCCACGGTGCCTCACGTGGCTTCATAAATCTAATTTTTCATTTGTATTGCTTTTGCACCATGTTGTATTTAAAGAGGGGCGCTGAGGGGCTCGTAAATATGCCCCCAAGGCTCCTGAAGTTGAGAATTACTGACCACTGGAGAGATTTAGCTGTATTTCAAGCTCTTTCGGGTCTAACCTTTTGACACACCCTGGGTATCTGATGACCCATTGAGATTCTGGGTTCTCAGTGGTTGCTATAGAAACTGATTATTAGAAGTAGGAATATCATTTAATAGTGATTTCTATGGAAAGTACGTGGAAGTCAATAGGTAAGATTGTTTTTTTTAAAAAAAGAAAGTCAAAATAAGTGTATGTTTGTCATAACATCTTAGAGGCTTTCATTTCATACTGTTCAATAAATGGTGAACATCCTGTGAAAAAGCCAGTAAACCTGCATTTTTATATTGACAAACCTCATGAATATTATAGACCTGTTTTTATAAAGCAATTTACTTTCAAGTGCTGTAATAGTATTCCATTTCTAATTATGAATACGAATCTGCACACATTGATGCAGTTCATTGTGGATCAGTGAGTTAAACACGTGCCTCTAAAGATTTGTGCGCCTTGCTGATCACTAATTTGAATATAAGCGGAGAAATGTAGTCTTCCACCCTTCCGAGGCTGGTAAATTATGTAATATTATATTATGTAATTGTAAAACCTCTAATTTACAGCGCTCCGAAATTGTAAAAGTGAGGGATAAAATGAAATATAGAGAACATATTTAGTGTCATGTGAAGTTGGACGAATGCAAGCTTTTTGAATCATAGCTCCATGGAAAATATATAATTGATCGGATCGAATACATGGTCATTATTTTTCTCTGTAATTCGTTCTTGTGTTAAAATGTCTTTTTGTAGCTAATACTGCGCCTCACTAGTGCTTGACTTTCATTATCATTCTGAAGTCTAATAAAGAAAAACAAAGACTGCAGTTTTCTTTCCAACAAAGGAATGGGGAAGCTGATATAAAAACAGAAGTTCATTTTCTATTGTATTTATTTATGAGCAAGCTGGTGGGTAAAGCAATAGACCGAGAGAAAGCAAGTGCATCTGAACAGCAAAGAAAGACACATCTTTAACAGGGGCCTTTCAGCAGTCATCACTTATGTTAGTGTCCTTGCGAATGTGTCGGGAAACTCGAGCATGGATGCTTGATTTATTTATTTTATAAGAGAAGGGCCTTTTAGATTTGAAGCAGAGATGTAAGCAGTTATTTCAAAATATGTTTGTTAACAAAATAACCCATTATTGTCCAGAACATGTTTTCCTTAGTAGAAATAAAAACAATTTCAATTAAATGTTCTTAATTTGAGGACCCTCTATAGGATTTCCACACCATGCAAAATACAATATTATTTGCCTCGATCCACTTATATCTCAGTTAATGGCAGTGTAATATCCGACATTTTTCAAGAAGAGAGCTAAATCTTTTACATATTATATATAATGTACAATGCTCTTTTTGCTCTTTGCTCCAGTCCCTGTTACATGATCAACCACATTATCAATTCAAGCTCGGGATTCTGTTGTATATGAGTTTAAGACACACAAACAATAATGTTCTGACTAGAGATCCTTGACTTTATGATGCAGCTGTAATTTAAACGCTTTCGGTAATGCACTCTTCTTCTGTCTGAAGCTAGGCTCTTGCTCTAGATAATATATAAAAAAAAAAACTAAAATAGTTTTCGTGATTTTTGCAACGTGATCAGACGGTGTATTTCACCTGGGTGGAGCTCCACACCTTCCTTCCAGCCTTAATACCCTTCTCCTTTGGAGGGCCCTTGGACTTGCATTTTTGCTATAGCAACTATCTAAAAGAAAGGAAAACAAACTGGATTTCAGAATTTTTGTGATATGTTCCAAGGGGTATCATTAGATCTGGACAGAACTACTTCCATCTATACGTAATGCCGTGCTTTATCCTTCCAGTTAAAATGTGGCAGCACCCACTCCCATCATATCGCCATAATTCCAACATGATGGGCCATGTTAAAATCGAGACACGATACCAACAAATAACTTTAATTTTGCTTGTGTTTGCCTGGCCACTACGGAGGAAGTGAAATCACCTTCTGAATGGGAATATTCTGCCCAGAGTCTGGCATATCACAAATTGGAGGCAGAATCTTAATGGAGGGACCTAGGGCTCTATTACAAACAGAGCCACAGGGGACCATTTTATGTATCATGCCCCAGGAGGTGCAACAGGCGAGTATGCCACGGACCACAATGGTATAACACTTGTGTGTCCCCTTTTGTGTTACAGATAGCAATGGTGCTCCCTCATTTGCATGGGGGTGTGGCTCCATGCACATGAGGGAATCCCTTTGACCCTGAGCCCCCATTGTATTGCCTGAATGGGCGCAGAAGCCAACACTGAAAATTGACCCTAAGAGGTGGCACACTTTCAGGGCACCTCCTAAAGGCAGCCTCTGGGAGGGAGCAAAGTGGGTTCCATGCACCCCCAGACATCGCCTTGAAAGTGGGTTCAGTCACTAACTGCACTCTCCCCTCTTGAAAGAGCAGACAGGTTGCTGCCTGCACTGGGAAACACGGAGTGGCTTTGGAGCAGCATGTGTGCGTGGCTGCTCTGGGGGTAACGCATTCTCTAGAATACAGTGCACTTTTCCTATCTGCACCTGGCGCACCTTTTGAAAAGTGCGCTTAGTGCAAACATGGAAAGGATGATTTTTGTATAATACGGCCCCAGGTGTTCAATGAGCATGTGCGCCTGTTTTCTGCACCCCCAGGCCACTGCAGTATTACAGAAGGGGTTTCAGATGATTGTGAGACCATCTTTTAATACAGATACTGCTAGCACACATATAGCTCTGGCTCTACCTTAAAGGGTGTACCCTCATCAGCATCTGGACATGGCTCCCGTGCTAATGAGGGAAAACGTATGCCTCTGTGCGAAGCCAGATTTTGGACATGGCCACAGAGGTCAAGAGGCTGTCAGGTGGTGCATGCACCACAAAGAGATGGCGCAGTCAGTGCTACCCCTGATAGCAACCTTCTGAAGGATACAAAGAGGATCCCATGGGCTCCCTGGAAATTGCCCTGCAGATGGATGCAAATGTGCCCTGCACCCACCTGCAGTGGGATCCCTGTCCAACTTCGAAGCACAGATAGCCTGTGACCTGCACAGGGAAAGAGAGACAGGCTGCATCAGTCAGCTGGTCTGCCTTCCACTAACATGTGACCAGGGCAACACAAGTTTACTGCTACACAGCAGGCATCGCATTGCCTTCCTAGGGCATGCTGCCCTTGTTTGCTGCTGGAGCACCTGTTTAAAGATTTGCAAAAGTGCAAACAGGGATAGTGTGCCTGCTGTGTACTACAGCCCTGCAGCCTTAAACTAACCTTCTATATTTCCAATGATGCACCTCCATTACTTCAAGACACAATTTAACTTTAATTATGGGGACAAATACTATTTCTTTTATACCATTACACATCATTGTATCTGAGAATCACTTTTTTAAAGTAAGTAAATTCTTACAATGTAAATTGCAAATTAATAATTAAAGCAGAATAATTTGGAATGTTTACTAGTTTGGTATCAAATACGTATTTAAAAAAAACGTTGTCTACAATATGATAAACACAACATGCACGCACAAGCATGTTTATTTGTATTTTAATTCAATTAATAAATAATGTATTTAACAACATTGATGTAATGAAAAAAATGACAACAATAATTGGAATTAAGAGGAATGGTTCGGTCTCCAGTTTTTCACATATTTTCTCATTGACTGTTGCTCTGATTTTAATGTGTTTTAATGGGATTCCATATTGCTACATGCTGGACCTGGCCCTCTCTGCAGGGTCAACCTTAAACCTTTTGGGGCAGATTTATGTTGGACTTGCGCCACATTTACGCCGCCGTTGCGTCACTTTAGTGACGCAGCGGCGGTGTAAACCCTGCACCACGTTGCGCCCTATTTACATCGTGATGCATCTATGGAGATGCGTCATGGTGTAAAGCCCTGCGCCACATGAAACCAGTGTCAGGTTTCATGTGGGCGTTTCTATGCAGGGGGGGGCGTTCCGTCAAAGGAATGCCCCTGAAAAGTGACTCAGTGAAATCTACAAGATTTCACTGAGTCACTTTTCCAACGATGATGCTTCAAAACCCTGCGCCTGCTTGAAGGAGGCGTAAGGCTTGACGGACCATGTTACAGATAGGGCAAGTTCGAAGAGTGCTGGAGTTGCATGCCGCACGCAACACTACTTCAGCACTGCGCCAACTTTACGCCCCAGATGCGACACGCATCTGTTTATTCCTGCGCCATGATGCACCGCATTATAAATTCGGGGCATCATGGGTGGCGCAAGGGTAAACTTGCATGCCGCATCTTTCCGGGCGCATCCCTTCTGATTTGCAGAGATGCGCCAGGCAACATCAATCTGCCCCATGGTCTTTATCCTCTGTTAGCCTTAGGACTCTGAGCACTTTACCACTGCTAACCGGTGCGAACGTGAATGTGCTCTCTCCTCTAAACAAGGTAATAATGGCTCATACCTCATTGTCAAAAATAATTTACTTATAAGTCCCTGGTACAGTGCACTATATGTGCCCAGGGCCTGTAAATTAAATGCTACTAGTGGACCTGCAGCACTGATTGTGCCACCCACTTAAGTAGCCCTTTCGCCATATCATAGGCCTGACATTGTAGAGCCTGTGTGTGGACAGGGTGTAAGCCATTGCCAACTAGAGACCCACATTCATAACACCTCTGTAGTGAGTCTGTAGCAAGGGTAGGAATGACAGGGCCTCTGTGCACTTCGAAGGCCTGTCTTTGAAGTCTACCCTACATCAAAGGCACCACTCGGTAAAATGACTGGACCTCAGCTACCACTACTTCAGTAGACTTCTGGACCTGTGGATACTGTGCCAGGAAGAAGGACGGCTGTGCTGCTGAAGGACTGCCACTCTGCTGGACAGCTGCTTTGCTGGACTCCAGCTTTGCTGTGCTCACCTGCCCTCTTTCATGGGTGAGAAGGAATGGATCTGCATCACTTGACCCCAGAACCCAGAGTGATTCCAAGAAATAGCTGGTTAGCCTCTTGATCTGAAGCCTCAGGGGCATAACAGGTATCCAACTCCTGCACCTGGACTCTTCTATCTGTGAGTCTACCCAGCCAAGTGATGCAAACCCGGTCCTGGATCTTTGGAAGTGGACCTAAGGTGCTTGCAAGTGGAACCAACACATTTTCTCTACTCAGTGGTGCATCCCTGAGCCGTAGCAACACATCTTCTTAACTGAGCAGTGCATACTCAAGCAAACAAGCTTAGTTACATTTAGTCCATACTTAATGTGCATTTGAGTTACTTAGGATACATATTTTAGATAACATATACATCATTGTAACAAAATTCAATATCACACTATGTTTGAAAGTATGTGAAACGTGCTATTATTTCCAAAACCTGAAAATTAACAGGTGTTACATCCCATTTGTTACAGAGCCCTAGATATTATTCTGAAAAATTACAAAAGCAAAATTCATTTATTTATTTTATTTTAATTTTATTTATAACGTTTTTTATGGTACAAAAATGAACTGTGAGGGTATCAGAGCACTTTACAGATGATCAGATAAAAAGGAAAACAGGAATGCATAAGACTACAGAATCATGGAAGGTAAAAACTGTGTAGGTTCACTATTGAGGAAGATAAAACTTCTAGGAGAAGTAAACAGGACACAGGGCATGGGCTGAACAGTTTCATAATAATTATGGAAATAGATCAAAGGTCAAGGTGATCAGGGAAAAAGCAAACAGAGAAGCAAGCAACAACATAATCAAGAGAGGTACAAACTGTGTACTTTCACAAGCTGAGGAGGGTAATATTTCTAGGTCAAGTAGACTGGATAATTGGCAAGGTCAGACAGTCTAGTAGTTATTATGGGTGTAGATCATGAGTCAAATAGTATCACTTAGGGTATACATTAGTTCATAAGTAGTAATTTAATTTCTTTTTTAAAAGATGCAGTTGAGAGAATCAGTATGACTTCTCTTGGCAGGAATTCCAAATTCTTGGTGCAATACCTGAGAAGGCTCTGTTGCAAGTTTTCTTTTTATTGGATTTCTGTGGTTTCAATACTAGGGTGCTAGTGCTTCTAGAGGATCTGCATCCACCAGATAATTCTAAAGTTTGTGCCAAGTGCTCTATGGGTCACACAGGCAATTTTTGAATGACTCCATGCTTTATAAGGGGGCCATTTTAGGACTTTTAGATCAGGGGTGATGTGCTTGTTTCTTTTTGTTCCCATGGTGAGTCTGGCAGCCACTTTGAGAGATGCCCTTAGATGTGGCAACTTGGGTCTGGTAAGGTCACAAACAGTTGCACTTCCATAGTCCAATCTGTAGATGACTAGAGCTTTGACCACTGATTTGATGTTGTCTTAAGGGAGGAATGGTTTCAATTTCCTAAAAAGTTAATTTGGTAGGTCGCTCCTTTGATGGTGGTACTGATGTGATCCTGCATGTTCAGGTTCTTGTCAAGTCTTATTCAATGTGATATTGTGGAGTCAATAGTGCGTGGTGAGCAGTTAAGCGTGCTTAGATTATTCAAACATTAAGCGGGTGAGTGATTGAGTGGGACATTTAGGAGCAATTCTAATTTGATGGCACTAAGTTTGAGGTAGTTGTGAATTAGCCAGTTTTGGGTTTCTAGCAGACTTGTGTTGTGGGACCTAATATCTTCAGAGGAAGAGATTTTCAAGTACAAATGGGTGTCATCTCCACACAAGAGGTAATGAGTGTTGGAGGAGTTGAGGATTCTAACTTGAGGCTCCATGAAATGGTTGAAGAGTGTGAGTGAAAGAGAGGACCCTTGTGGGACCCCTAACGTGACTGGTGTGTCATTGGGCAGGGATTGGTTAACATTTATTCTTTGCATTCTGTTGTGGAGAAATGAGGTGAACCAGTTTAATATGAATCCTGAGAGCTCCATCCTCTGCTCAAGTAAGTCTAGGAGACTGACATGTTTAACCATATTGAGGGCGAATGATAAGTCTAGGGGGATGAGAAGACAATATTCATTCTGATCCAGCATTTCTAACAGGTCATCCATTATGTGCTTGAGAGACAATTCAGTACTGTGGCATTGAGGAAGCTGGATTGGAATTGGTAAAGAAGTTGAAAATGAACAATATGATTGCAAAGTTGGACCTTAATGCATTTTTCAATGAGTTTAGCTAAAGTTGGAAAGTTGGAAATAGGGCAGAAGTTGGTTGGGCCCAGGTTATCTGCAGTACTTTTTTTTCAGAATAAGGATTACCTGTCATACTTTTAGGTAGCCCAGGATATTGCCTCTCTGCAGTGAGGTGTTTACTATCTTGGTCAAAAGTGGGAGTAAGGATGATTTGGTCTCCCTGAAGATATCCACTGGCATCAAATCAATGAAATGGTTTGAGGGTTTAAGCGCTGTCATGATTTTGTGAATGTAATTTTTGCTAAAAGTTTTTAGTGTAATCTCAGAGGCATTGCTTTTGTGTGGGGGGGTGTCCTGAGGAACCAGGTGGCTCAGCTGAATAGCTGAGCCAGAATCATGGCAGCGCTGAAACCCTCAAACCTGGAGTAAGTCTGGAGCCAAGACAGGGCAGGGAAGGAGGGAGGCTGACTGGCGGTATAAATGGAGGTATAAATGGAGGTTCAGAAGAAATTTGCTTCAAACTTCCGATGCACTTATTGAAAATGTTCCTTGCCATTCTGAGGCATTTTAAGTGTGCAATGAAAGGTGAGAATCTCCATGTTCATTCAGCAAGGCTTAGATTGTGTCTTTCTGCCTTTAGGCTGTCATTGAAACGTTAGCAATATCTATATTTCTTGAAATATATATTTGAGGTCACCTATATTGGTCCATTCTAAATCAGAAATCAAGAATATTTGAGAATCAGTATATTCATCAGACCAGAAAAAAGTCCAAGGTTGCTTAAAACCCCTCTTGTTTCATATTAATAAGCCATATGGTATCATTTTTTAGACAATATGATCATTCAAAATCCTATGATATGCTTTTTTTTATTGTTCTTTCATTCAGACCCACATCTAGCATGCTATTGCCTTTTGTGCTCTACCTGCCATCTTACTTCTCCTCCCTCTCACTTCCTTTTTTCTCTCCCACTATTGCTTATGCTGGCAGCAGACTTCCGTGGTGAGCAGTAGCTTTACTACAGTGATCTAATGAGCAACTAGAGTGCTAACATTCAGAATTTATGGCAAATGTGTGACATATCTGAATACCTACTTGAGGGAATCAAATTAAAAAACTGAAAGTATTTCCTACTGAGGAGACTGCAGTAAATGAGGAAATTAGGAAACTTCATAACAAATAAATCTCCCAAGATGGCCACCAGAGACAAAAGAGCCCAAATGTGGCCCAAATATTACCCAGATGTAGCCCAAGTATAGCCCAAAGACAGAATGTCCCAGAGTGTTCTAACGAACAACTAGAGTGCTAACAGTCTTACTTATGACAAACGTATGGCACACCTGAAGCCATTTTGATTGGAATAAAGTGTTAACACTTAAAACATTTAATTTACAAAGGAACAAAATTAAGGGGTTCATTTTGTTGTAGATATTATGATTAGTGCTGCAGAAAGAAAAATTAGGGCACATTTTGACTTCTCAAATCCTCTTCTATTTCATAAAAAATATTGACATGCAGACTGAAACATGCACTTTTAATACCAGCAGCAGACGTCCCTGGTGAGAAGTAGCTTTACTACTAATGAGCAACTAGAGTGCTAACATTCAGAATTTCTGGCAAATGTGTGACACATCTGAATGCCTTCTTGGTGGAACCAAAGTAAAAAACTGAAAGTATTTCCTACTGAGGAGACTGCAGTAAATGAGGAAATTAGGAAACTTCATATCAAATAAATCTCCCAAGATCGCCACCAGAGACAAAGGAGCCCAAATGTAGCCCAAATATCACCCACATGTAGCCCAAGTATAGCCCAATGACAGAATGTCCCAGAGTGTTCTTAAGAACAACTAGAGCGCTTACTGTCTTACTTATGACAAAAGTATGGCACACCTGAATCCATTTTGATTGGAATAAACTGGTAACACTTAAAACATTTAATTTAAAAAGGAACACAATGAGGGGGTTCATTTTGCCATAGAAATTATGATTAGTGCTGAAGAAAGAAAAATTAGGGCACATTTTGAGTGACATCTCAAATCCTCTTCTATTTCATTAAAAAATTCTGATATGCAGACTGAAACATGCACTTTTAATACCAGCAGCAGACTTCCGTGGTGAGCAGTAGCTTTACTACAGTGATCTAATGAGCAACTAGAGTGCTAACATTCAGAATTTATGGCAAATGTGTGACATATCTGAATACCTTCTTGATGGAATTAAAGTAAGAAACTGAAAGCATTTCCTACTGAGGAAACTTCATAACAAATAAATCTCCCAAGATGGCCACCAGAGACAAAAGAGCCCAAATGCAGCACAAATATCACCCAGATGTAGCCCACATGTAGCCCAATGACAGAAGTGTGCAAAACACTTATTTTTTGTGTATTTGCAGTTTTATATAGTGCAGACTTGTCAGGTATTGGAGTGCTTTACATGAGCATTGGTTACATCACACAAGATCAAATTCATTTTGGTTGTAGACATGGGGAGATTACGTGATTTGACCAGAATCACAGAATGTTGAGCTGAAGCAGAAACTCCAATCTGGTTCCGCAGTTGCAAAGTCTGCAGCTCTGGAAGTAACACCACATCCTCTCCCCTATGTGCAACATTTAATCAAGTGGTCAACTGGATAAAAAAATATAAAGATTACAAATAATTTAACAGTTCTTTGTCGCTATTTGAAAACTCAGAAAATATGTCCTCATTTTAGATTTTTAGATCACTAACCATAATTTTGATGCAAATAAGAGGCAGCTAGCTGACCATAATGGACAGACAGGAGAGAAAGCTGCAGCATAAGAGACCATAACGGGCAGGAGGGACGGATCAGGGGCATTACAATGGAACAGACAAGCCAGGAGTGAGGGAATAGGGGTCTGCACATGGAAACAGAGGGCTGGGGGCAAGGGGGCAGGGCAGGAGCAGCAAGATGACCATGGATGTCTGGCAGGATGGACACTAGAAACAAGACACACCATGGAGAGAAACAGTGAGACTATGATGGCATGCACACAGACCATGGAGGGAAGGTGGGAGGGGGTCAGGGGCAGCTAGCTGACCACACAGGGAAGATGGGAGGGGCCATGGAGAGCAAAGAAGACCATGCATGGCAAGCAGGAGGGTTAGTGGCAGAGCAATGGCTATGATGCGCAAGAAGGAGGGTGCAGGGGCATGCACAAAGGACCATGGAAGATAGAAGGGAGGGTCAGGACCTGGGCACAGACAAGAGAGTTCAGGGGAAGGGGCCTCACAACAGACCACGTGGGGCAGGCAGGAGGAGCAGTTGCAGCACAACAGACCAGGGAGGGCAGAAGGGTGTGGCAGTAAAATGGACCATGGAGGACAGGAGGAAGGGGATAGGGGCATGGCATGTGGACAGGCAGGGTGGAGGTGGCAGGGACAGGTTACAGTCATCTGACAATGCTAGGCAGGTGGGAGGGGAGTGGCAGCTCAACAGAACACTCAGAGTAGATAGGAGTGGCAGGTCCATGGAACATGGTGGCAAAAAGGATGGAGCAGGGGCATGCGCAAAGACATCGGAGGGCACAGAGAAGGAGAATAGGGACAGCAAGCTAAGCACAGAGACTAAGCAGGAGGTCAATGATGGGCCATATAATTGGGCAATGGAGGTCAGGAGGATTGGACTGGTACATCATGCTAAATGGATGGCAGTGGCTGCAAATCAGACCATGCATGGCAGGAGGGAGGAGGCTAGTCCATGGATTAAGACAACAGAGGATAGGGAAGAGGTGGATGGGGCAGCAAGCTAACTGTTCAGAGAAGGTGGGTATTAGGAACTTTATTGTTTTTAAAATGTGTGTCTGTGCGAACTACTTAAAATATGAACAAGTATGCAGCATAATCTCACTTTTATTCAGGAAAAAGAGGACGTTTGTGACTGTGACTCCGGGCTCACTTGGCAGAAACACCCCCTGACCCTCCACCCCCATCACAAAATGTAATGCCAGTGAAAAGGGGAGGTGGATGCAGTGTTATATAGAACATAGTCCTGAGAGCACACTTGAAAATGAAAACTAGATATAGTATATGATATAAACTATGCACCAAAAAGTGTGATATAAGATGAACCGGGGAGTGAAATATAATATGCAATACATTGTGCGCAATGACAGATTCAATAGAGAGCGCGAGATAGCACAGGCACTAGCGCGTGCTATGCGATATGCGATATGCGCCTTGCAGTGTAATATGCACAGGGCAGTGTTGTGTAACCTAACTAGTCTCTAAAGTTGTAATATAAAATATGTGCTGGGGAGTGTAACGTTGCATATGCACTGTGACAAAGATATGGATCCCAGATTGAAATATGTATGGCCTAGCGCTGTGCGTTATAACATAGGCATCGAGTAAGGCACGTTAGATGGGGCAATATAACCCCTGCGAAGGCAAGTGTGACATGACATATTCGTGGGGTGGTGTTACAGTGCAGATGGGCTAGAGAGTGTCATGGCATACGCACTAGCTGGTGGAATACAACACAGAGGTGTGTGGCACTCGGCGGGCAGTGGTGGGTGTAACACAGCATTGGGCTCAGCCAGGAGCACGCTGTGACTCTCA
The DNA here is from genome assembly GCF_964204655.1 of Triturus cristatus. NCBI lineage: Eukaryota > Metazoa > Chordata > Amphibia > Caudata > Salamandridae > Triturus > Triturus cristatus. Next base: position 341,617,478 of record NC_140587.1, on the reverse strand, counting down.
AGTGAGGTTCGTCTCCTTTCCAGAGAGTAAAATAAAAAGTCTTACACATCCGGAAGTGGATGTGTGTTTTATTAACCGTGAGGGGGGTTTCTTGCATGGTTTGGTCGAATTTTTGTCGAATCCCCTTTGAATGGCTTGGTGTGCGTGTGTATTAAATGTGCCCGTCAATAGTTACTCATGTTTGTATAAATAAATGACAAGGGTGTCTACTTGGAGAGTACCCACCGGCAGGGGCACCGGCATTAGGCACGGTAGGGCGTCAGACACGTCAGAGCTTCACTAGCAGTGTAAATACATTCCACCTGGATTCATTGTATGCATAGTCACCTTTAATGAATATCACGCAAATCGTCATGGTGATAGGTACATACAGTTTGTCCAGCATGTCTTAGGTGTTTCTATAAATATATATATTTAAAAAATAATAAAAAACAAAGGCCGGCCCCGGGGGATGGGGTCTCCGGGGCCATAAGTGGCCTGAGGAGGGGGGCAACGCAACCCCCATCCTAAAGAATAATAAAAAAAAAAGGGCATGACCTGGGGGTTGGGGTCCCCAGGGCCGATTAAGGCCTTGAGAGGGGGGCCACGTAGCCCCTTCCAAATTAATTTTTTTCGACAAAAAAAATTAGGGTGCAGGCCCGGGATGGGGTTCCCAGGGCCAATAAATTAGAAAAAGATGGGGGGGCCACACAGCCCTCCTTCTTCAAAAAATAAAATAAATAAAAGACCGGCATCGCGCCGGAGGCCACGCCCCTTCCTTGCAGCACTCTGCAAACGTGCCCCACTGGCCAGTTGTAAGTTGGGGAATTAATTCCCCTTCAATACATAGGGTCCCTGAGGGCCAACTAGTCCAACAGGTATCTCCAGTATGCCGCAGGGAGCTGCGTTGCAGACAGGTGTTCTGAGGCCACGCCCCTTTTTACACCTCTATGCAACGCAGCTCTGTGGTGCTTACTGGAGGTACCTAGTGAGCTAGTTTGACCCTAGGGACCCTTAGGATTCAAGGGGACTTAATCTCTCAACTTAGAACGGCCACAGGGCGCGTTTACACAGTGGTGAAGGGAGGGGACGGGGCCTGAGGTGAGGGGTGCAAACACGCCCTATGGCGCGTTTTAAGAGATAGTTTTAATCCCCTGCCCTATTATATACTTTGGGCTTACAGAGGAGGTCATGCTAATCACAGGGGGACCCCAACGCATAGTGTTCCCTAGTGTATGTAGGTGTTTTCACTGTATTCTGAGTGTCTTTTAACATAGCACTGGCTCTAGGACTGGTTAGTCAGACTCAGTTACAACCAGTATCCGTCTAAAAAAGTTGAGGGTACAGGATGATTTTGCAACAAGGCTTCTTTCTGCTCATCTGTTTGTTCTTTCTGCACGTTATCCTTCTTCCTGCACTTTTCTTCGTCTTTGAGGACTTCTGTTGCTTCTTTCTTTTTTTTTTCTGTGCGTTTTTCCTTCTTTCTTAAGATGTCCTATCTCTGTAGGCATAGTTAGAAATTAGCATTTAAAAAACCTTTGAAATTCACTTAAAAAACCATCAGTTTCAGGCACGTTATAGTTAGGAATTAGCATTTAAAAAACCTTAGAAATTCACTGAAAAAACCATAGGTTTCAGGGGCGTTATAGTTAGCGGGACTTTTCACTCGTACAAAACCATTGAAATTCCCCTGTTATAGTTAGTTCAGCTAACTATATCTCGCGCACCTGCAATGCACTGCTGATGACGTCACATATTACATCACTCATGACATGGTCAGTGACATCACTCATGACATCACTGATGACATCTCAAATGACATCACTGATGACATCACTGATGACATCATCCTTGTGATAGAGTGGCAGACCTCCTCTCCCCCAATATACTCTTTGATACACACATTCAAAAATAGAAACTAAAATTTTCAAAACAATGGACATACCAATACCAGTTACAACAACCTACTCAGTAATTCTAAGATCCACATACACATCCACTCATTCACCAACAGTCCTATACAGTCACTCATACATGTACTCACTCATCATATGTACTCATACACCTATACATCCTGATACACAACACCACTCATCCATAGAGTTACTCACACACATAGTCACTCATGCTAATAAAGAATCAAACATCCATTTACTTGCATATACAGTTATACACACACCACCACACTTACTTCTACAGACACTTACACATACTTAGTCTTTTAAACACATACTTATTCATACAGGAACTCTTCCAATCTCTCACTCTAACATATACTCACTTATATACACCAATAGTCACACATACTAGTTTAAAACATATGTAGTTACTCATAAAGACACTATTGAGACAGTCATTCACTTACTAACACACCCATGCACACACTCATCCACCCATACAGTCCTACACACATGCTGTCTTCAACACATACAAACAGTGAGTCACTCATTCATGCACCTATGCACTACGTAATACCCCCCACCGAACTATACAGACACTCAGACACTCATACTGATACTCAAAAAAACAACTAATAACCTATATAGACACTCATGTAGCTACTCACCAACCCATGCAGACACTTATACACAAAGTGAGAGACTGATACAGATATTTACATATTTAAACATTACTCACTAAGCCATGTATTCACTAAGATACACTTAATCAGTCAGTTATACAATCAATTTTTCAAAACCAAATCTTCCATTTAGACACTTATATGCCCATGTATTCTTCCATCGACTTTGAGATATACAGATATAAAACATATGTAATTTTCAGAAAAACACACATTCACTGGATGATGTCACCAGTGATGTCATCAGTGATGTCCGTTGAGATGTCATCAGTGATGCTATGAGTGATGTCACAGATCATGTCATGAGTGATGTAATATGTGACGTCATCAGCAGTGCATTGAGGGCGCGTGAGTTATAGTTACCTGAACTAACTATAACAGGGGAATTTCAATGGTTTTGTAAGAGTGAAAAGTCCAGCTAACTATAACGTCCCTGAAGCCTATGTTTTTTTCAGTGAATATATATATATATATATATATATATATATATATATATATATATATATATATATATATATATATTCACACGTGGACTATACACAATTTTTTTGCACTGGCTGTATCCATTTTACTGTGGTAAATGAGATAAATTAGGAGAATAGTGAGGTGGCACCCACTATGGATTGAATAAAAATGAACTATTCCCATTCGGGCGGGACTTATACATTGATTGCCAGTGTGATGTCAGGTTTTGCTGCCTTTTCTCCTGCAGCCAAGCCAGTGACCAAGGGCCAAGGAAGGCCTGAAACGCGTATTGCGAATTTTGCGTATTGCTATGCTGAAACTGCAATTTTGAATGTTCTGTAGTCCTGCAATAAAGAAAGGGAAAAAATCGCCGTGTGTGGCACCTTCATTGTGGAGCACCTTTCTTTTGGATTTGTAGTGGATGGCTCCAGTCGCGAAGGCGCCACACTGCTAAATGAGCAGGTCCTCTGCGCTGGTGATTCTGAAGCACGGATGGAACGACGTGCCTAATTGTAAGGACACAAACAAGCAGGGCATCGACTTGGTATGTTTTCAGCAACCCACTGTGATGAATGAGATAAATTAGGAGAATAGTGAGGTGGCACCCACTATGGATTGAATAAAAATTAACTTACAAGACCAGAATGCACCAAGTGTAAACGCCCACTCGGGCGGGTCTTATAAATTGATTGCCAGTGTGATGTCAGGTTTTGCTGCCTTTTCATCTGCCAAGCCAGTGACACAGGGCCAAGGAAGGCCTGAAACGCGTATGGCGAATTTGGTGTATTGCTATGCTGGAACTGCAATTTTGAATGTTCTGTAGTCCTGCAATAAAGAAAGGGAAAAAAAACGCCGTGTGTGGCGCCTTCATTGTGGAGCACCTTTCTTTTAGATTTGTAGCGGCCAGCTCCAGTCGCGAAGGCGCCCCACTGCTAAATGAGCAGGTCCTCTGCGCTGGTGATTCTGAAGCGCGGATGGAACGACGTGCCTAATTGTAAGGACACAAACAAGCAGGGCATCGACTTGGTATGTTTTCAGCAACCCACTGTGGTAAATGAGATAAATTAGGAGAATAGTGAGGTGGCACCCACTATGGATTGAATAAAAATGAACTTACAAGACCAGAATGCACCAAGTGTAAATGCCCACTCGGGCGGGACTTACAAAGTGATTGCCAGTGTGATGTCATTATAGTTAGTTCAGATAACTATAACTCGCGCGCCCGCAATCCACTGCTCATGACGTCACATATTACATCACTCATGACATGGTCAGTGGCATCACTGATGACATCACTGATGACATCATCCTTGTGATAGAGTGGCGGTCACGCGAGTTATAGTTATCTGAACTAACTATAACGGGGGAATTTCATTGGTTTTTTACGAGTGAAATGTCCAGCTAACTATAACATGAGTGAAAACTATGGTTTTTTAAGTGAATCTGCAAGGTTTCTTAAATGCTAATTCCTAACTATAACGTGTGTGAAACCTATGGTCTTTTAAGTGAATTTGTAAGGTTTTTTAAATGCTAAGTTATGTATGTTTAATTATATTTTTTATATATTTATTTATTTTTTGAAAGGTTTTTCACCGTGCACGCACGGTGCGCGCACCCCACAATTTTTTGAAAAAGAAATAAAATGTTTTTTTCACCCTTCGGGGTCCTTCAAGGACCCCCTGACAAAGACTAGGGGGTCAGGAACTCTCTACCCTGCCCCCTTTTCACGTTCCACCTTTCTTTTTCACTGTCACACACCAAACACACAAAATGGCGGCCGACACTTCCAGATTTCGACCGATTCGAATGTTGACTGACATGTAACCACCAATCAGAATTGCGCTCGCACACGTTAGGGTGCGCGCACGGTGCGCGCTTATAGATATTTATGTACTTTTAAATGCAATTTTTTTCAGGAACTACTGAACAGATTGACACCATATATACAAAAGGCACATGCCTGACCTGAGGACTACCTCTTTGTCAAATTTCAAGTAATTCTGTTCAGCCATTCGGGCTGTACCTTCGACTTATGGTCCTATGGGAAAATGCATGGGGAAAATGCGTTTTGGGGCCCCCCTTTTTTCTCAGCCCCCGCTTGACGAATCACCCCAAGACTTTCAGGGTAGGAGCAGAGCGGAGCGCCCCATTAGTTTTGCAGATTTCGTGAGGATTCGTCAACCGGCGCCAAAGTTATTCAAAATAGAATTTTCAGATTTCCTATGGAAACACGGTCCTAACTATAACTATCTACTGGCGACCGCCAGTAGATAATATATATATATATATATATTCACTGAAAAAACCATAGGTTTCAGGCACGTTATAGTTAGGAATTAGCATTTAAAAAACCTTAGAAATTCACTGAAAAAACCATAGATTTCAGGGCTGTTATAGTTAGCTGGACATTTCCCTCGTACAAAACCCTAGAAATTCCCCTGTTATAGTTAGTTCAGCTAACTATAACTCGCGCCCCCACAATGCACTGCTGATGATGTCACATATTACATCACTCATGACATGGTCAGTGACATCACTGATCAAGGCCATCTTGTGACCGAAACGCGTAATGGCGTGTGTGGGTGTGAACGCTCATTAAAATCCTTGAAGCACGAGCTGGTGTCCGTGTGCTTTCTTCCTCGCCGTTTGGAAGTGAGAGACAGCGTTTGGATTTAATATATATATATAGTATTTCGTCAAGAGTACTCCTGTGCACCAGAAATCTGAGGGAAAACAGGAACAGACGAAAGCTGACCCAGGATGCAAGTGAGAAAATTAATTTATTTTCGTTTTACAGCAATGCCTGCATGACGCGTTTCAGCCTTCGAAAGGCCTTGATCACATGACGCCGAGGCTGAGCAGGAGCAATTTAAAGCGCAAGTGCAAAGTGTGTAAAGTACATGATTGGCTAACGCATAAATGGCGTGATAGACATGGAAGAAATATATTGGAGAGAATGTATATACATATTCGTAGTTCACTTTTAGTAAAATACATAAAAGTAACGAACATTGATAGACAGTTGGTAAAACAATCCTTAAAAGCAAAGAAAGTACAAATATAAGGTGCGATCTAAATTTAAGGTAAAACCAACGGGCAGTGGCAGTTTAAAACAAACTTTAAATGTTTTATATATAAAAAAAACTGAACACCTACATAAGCGACAACGAAATAAGCTGTGCAAAATACGCAATATGTGCAAATGAGACCCAAGTGGGTAAAATCCTCATCATGTATGTAGTCAGTGAGCATATATGATACAAATAACCATCATAGATGAACACTAGCATGACTATATCAAAGCGCCAATCAAGATAATGCATAGTATACAAAGTGCCAAAAATTAGTGCTATATTAAAAACAATCTTAATATAATATAAAGTAATGTTACAAAAATTATAATTCTTTCTGCATACTAAAAAGGTATGGAGGCTATACATCAATGGAACAATAGATATAGGCATCTTAAAAACTAATGGAAAGAGTTGATGAAAATGGTAAGATTACAGACAGGTGAAGAAATCTTCACTAGCGTTAAGACCCACAGGGGTCTTAGAGTCCAGTTCGAGAATATAGCGGGTTTCTAGCGCACGGAGAAGGGCCTCACGATTGCCTCCTCGTCTCAACGGGGGCACAGAGTCAAAGACAAAGAACCTAAGGAGTTCACTTTTGTTGTCATGGCACTCCTTGAAGTGGCGTGCAACAGGGTATGTGAGATCACTGCCATTGATGGCCCGTATGTGCTGGAGTATCCGCTTGTGGACCTGCAATTTGGTACTGCCAACATATTGCAGGCCACACGGACACTCCAGCACATACACCGCAAATTCAGTCCTGCAGGTAAGGAATTTATTGATGGGGCGAGGAATGTCACAGAACGGAATGCAATATTCCATCTTGTTAGCCCCATGCCTGCACGCTTTGCAGCTAGAACAGCGTTTGAAGCCCTTACTCGTCTGCAATCATGTTTTAGTCGCAGCAATTTCAGGACTGGATTTAACTAGCGCATCCTTCATCGAACGAGCTTTTCTGAATGTAATGACCGGACTAGCTGAAATCAGGTCCCCAATGACAGGGTCATTACAAACGAGGCTCCAATTTTTCTTAAGTACTTTGCGTAGAGCCTGATGTTGACGATTATAGGTCACAATTAATCTGATCGGTTGATTAGTAGGTAAGCTCGTTTCGATAGGTACAGACTTCTTTAAGGCCTCACTCCTAGGGATGCAATTGGCTTTTTGAATTGCACAATCAACCATAGCAACACTATAGCCCCTTTGCATAAAACGTGCTTTGCTAGCTTGTTGAGCTTTAACACATTCTAGGTCAGTGCTGCAAATACGCCTTATACGCAACATCTCCCCATAGGGTATGCTGCGTATGAGATGTGCCGGATCAACCACCAACTCCAATCTTCGACAAAAGAAAGGACACCGACACCAACGACTTCACTGAATTCACAGGTTTAATGATCTCACTCTATTGCTACGCGTTTTGGCATCACCTGCCTTACTCATGCAATAAGAAACAAGTTCAGTGTGTAGGTTAAAATACAAAAACGTAAACTGCAATTAAAGGTCACATGGTTTTTTGCACCAATCACTGGCTATTAGATATGAAGAAAAGACTTCACATTTTGATGTGGGATTTTCTCTGAATACATTCTTTCATGTTTAGTTTCCATTTTTTTGTCTGAAACAAAACTATATCCACACAGATAATGTCCAATACCACATATTACTTCATATTTGGTATGCAATCTTTCTCTTGACTGTTAAATACATATATGAAAGTATAAATATGTGAATATATATATAAAAATATATGCGCGTGAAATAATGGGACATTATTTAAAAAGAAACTACATCGAAAGATTCTTTTTTTTAAAAAAGTTCCCAATAAAACTCCTTCAATGTAAAAATTATTTTACAATGATAAAGTGCCTTAGTGCTTATCTCCCAATATACGAATAAAATGCAATATATATATATATATATATATATATATATATATATATATATATATATATATATATATATATATATATATATATATATATATATATATATATATATATATATATACATATAAATACATATATATAAATTTACTTAAAAAACCATAGGTTTCACACATGTTATAGTTAGCTGGACATTTCACTCGTAAAAAACCAATGAAATTCCCCCGTTAGTGCAGGCAACTATAACTCACGCGACCGCAATCCTCTGCTGATGACGTCAGATATTACATCACTGATGACATATGTGTCTTTATGAAAAATAAAATTTGTAATATATGTATTGAGGAAATTAAAATATCATAAGGCCTATGTGTCCCCGTGTGTTCCCCGTCACTCATGTGCACATGCATGTAACCTATGTATTTCCCCTCCATGGCCTGTCTATCATGATGCTTATGCTATAACGTGGCCTGCCATCATCCAGTCTCCCATGAGAGAAACGACAAATCTGCACTGAGGCCTACACGTTTTGCATCATGTTTTCCCGCATTTTCATGAAAGCCCATTTTTGTGGCTCAGCCAGAGCCGAAAAGAGGTTTCAGGCCTCAGAACGCTGAAAGCTGCAGCTGCGTATCCTTGGCCTTGCACACTTGGGCCTCAGCCAAAGGGGCCCTGTCCGAGGTGCCGAGACAGTATTGAGCACGGTTATCTGCTTACTCCTACTGAAACCACATTCCTGCCTGGAGAAGGAGGAATAAACACCACCCGTCTGCGAAGGAGAAAGCCTAGCCTTTCTGTCTCTTTTCATGTGATTGCAAAGCTCACGTCGGTGAAAAGCCCATAGCCCCCATGTAAGGCCTACACAGTGAATGAAGAAATAGATGCCACATCGGCTCTTGGTGATGGGCAACCTATGTCACAAATCAGTCCTTGCTCCAGACTTTAGATATCAGATAATACAAGATGTGCTGGTCGTCCTGACACTGAAGGCCTCACTTCCAGACTCCCCGGTTGCACAGCAACCCTTCCCCACGTCAGTTACACGTCATGCTCGAGTTGAGCACAAGTAAGGCAAAGTTCCAGTAAAGTTCCAGCTGATCACGCAACCCCCTCCAGGCATCCACCCACCTATGACACTCACCTATTATCATCAAGTGGACGCCCACCTTCACGCCTACTTACATACCCACATGCTCTTATCTCATTCTCTCTTGCTCCGCCTGAAGCACTCCTGCTTACGTATAATATCAAATGTATATATACTGTACTCTGTGAATAAAGTTTGAGAATGTTCTGAGAAGACCCTTCCTGATCCCTTGTGGTGATGGAACTATTCTCCCTATAACTCGAGTTATTGGAATAAAGCCCTTTTGAACCTGATACCACAGACTCAGCCTCTTGCTTTATGCATGATCATATTGATATTATAGAAATTCTGAGCGCGTAATACTTTATTTACGACATTAATGGCGCCCGAACAGGGACAAATCTCCTTCCCCATGCGCCGGAGATGAAGGTCCAGTTTTGCCCCCTTCCACAGCCGTGACGGACTTCAAGTGTACACGCCGCGGGTTTTCTCGCCAACTCCCTCAGGCCAACGAAGGAGACGGACTGTGACCAGGCATCCATACAAGGCGGTGAGGATTGCGGATCGTCCCGACCCAGAGCCCACCCTGCGAGAGAGCTGTGTCCGAGGTTTCTAGAGATCCACCTAAGATACGCCATTCCCTGCGCAGCGTCAAGTGTCCGAGGCCTTCAAGTTCAAGTTCAAGTTCTGCTTCCCGGTGAGTTTTTCATGGGGGTTGCAATAAAGACGGGTTCATTTAATGAACACGGTAAAGACGTGTCTCACTTGTGAGACCGGTATGTTCAAGAGCATGCATCAAGAATTAAAGAATTCAAGAATTAAAGTCCAAGTTTTCAGGTGCACCGATATAACTGTATGAATGTTATTGTCTTAGTTAGGTTCAGTTAGGTTTGAATGTGTCAGGTTTTTATGTAAGTTTGTTTCATTGTGATTTTTGTTTTTTTGTTCATTGTGATTTTTTGTTTTCGGTTACATTCCAACATGCCGTTATTTTCAAAACTGCGTAAGATATGTACCAGAAAAGGTGTACTAGAGGAACCAGTTAACATTCCGCCTAGAGACACACCTGGACATTTCATGTACTGTAAGCATGGTTTAGATGCCGTGTTGTTTTTAGAACTATGGGTGGATTACACGAAGGATTTAGAGACAAAGTATAGATGGCCCATCACGGGAACGTGGGATGCGGAATGCATCATGAAGGTAGAGGAAGAGCTATGGAAGAGAAAATCTAGACCTGCTCCGAAGGATGCCATTGAGTTATGGCGCAAGGAGTCACATAGAAGAACAGAGAAAGAGTTCCACAAAGCAGAGAGAAGTAGACAGGAGTCCGAAAAAGCCAAAGAAGAGAAATTACAGGAGGAAGGGGAACGGGTAAAAAGAGAGCAGACTGAAAGAAAAAGAAAAACTGTCGTTGCTGGTATTTACCCCGTCCTTTCAGAGGAACTAGCAAAAGTGGCCCCAGTAGAGAGACCCATTAAAGTGCCACCGCAAGTACCCCGAAAAATAAAACAAACAGCATCCGAAACATTCATTAACACCTACCTTGAGGAATCCCCACCAGCATACGTGGACGGATTTTTCCCTGCACCCCCAACGCAAGAACAGCTCCAGGAGCTCGAGGACGGCGGGGAGGGAGGATTCGGGGCAACATCAGGAGGGGGGCCGACAGTAAAAGTAGACATCTCCGAATGTATATATGACCCAGATCCAGGAAAGAGCAGAATGCTCGTGTTTTCACTACGGCTTAGACGAGCAGTCGCAGATTTGGAAAAATTACCAGATATGGATAAACATCTAAAGAAAATGTACACATTCATAAGAACAGGGGAAGGTTCTGAGTGCATAGCAGAAGCTGTACAAAATAGAAAAGTAATTATTAAGAACTATATCCTTCGCTTCCTAATTAATTGTCTGATCAGGGAAAAAGACGAAGGTGACGGGGACGTAGACCGTTGTTATATTGGTTGGAGTGATCGCATAGATGCCGGTCAGCATGATAAATCAGGCCAGACAGACAACATGTTGACCAAAATCCGAAAGGCAATAATAGCGTCACACGAAGGAGGCCCAAACGAAAAGGCTGAGTTATCATCTGATGACGAAGCAGGGGACAAAGACAGAATACATTATGTGGGGCATGCCCGGCGATTCGAAAGGCCCAAGGGCCTCAATCACCGTAAACAGGGAACGGCTATAAAAGAAAGATATTCCCTTGAAAGTTTGTTCCAAATCACCGAAAAAGCGGTGAATAAATGGTTAGGTAACGATCAGCCCCTCACCCCGACCGAAAATGAACTAGCACGGTCAGCCACCCTGTGGATATCCCAATATGATATATATAATAATGATATCGTAGCACAAACGTTCTTGAGCCTCCCACCAAACGAACAGCGCATAGCTGGTGTTTACATGGTCCAACATTTGATCACGTTATATGAGAGTCAATATTCTGGTCCTGGTCTATTGTATAAGTTGCTGGACGACATAATACTAGACAGGTGGATGAACATGGGTAATGAATTGATTAATGTCATCCTGGATCAGCTACACAAGTATATAGTATACGTGACTAGGTCCCTGCTTCCCGCTCCACCACAGGTTAAGGGACAGTCATACGACAAGCTGAACCCCCTACAAGAGGTTCATCCTGTAAAGGATGCAAACAATGAACTGCAACGGGTGTATGTCTACATCCCCCTTGTCAAAATTAGAGATACTGGAAATGAAAAAAATGTTACCATCCCATGATAAAGACCCGGGGGGTTTTCACCGAGAACTAAAAGACATTCTTCGCTTAGGAGAATATACATATGCTGACATTCTAAAGTTATTAAAAGTACTATTGCCTGCTGGTATTTGCGAGAAGCTGAAAGGACAGGACTGGGAGGTGGGAGAGAAAAAGCTCAGCTGGGATCTGTTGTTAAGAGAGGAAGAGGGAAGAGGCCCGGGGGTTGGTCTGGGTCCCCGAGCTAAAGACTTACCTGAACTCCTTGTACAAGTTTTGCCCAGATTATTAATTACCAAGAAAGAAGACTGGGATGCTATTTCAGCCTGTAAACAGAAACCAGACGAGGACACTAGCGATTTTTACTCTAGGTTTGAGAAGTGTTTCACTATCAATAGTGGTCTTAAGCCCGGTAGCGATTCATATCCCCATCTTTTCGTGAGCAAACTAGTAGAAAATTCCCTGCCAGAGGTGAAGTATAGGGTACTGAAGGTTGAGAGTACTTGGCAAGCAAACAGCCCTTCCCAAATGTTACAGATGTTACAATACCACCAGAACAGAATTAGAGAAGAACACGACCAGGAAAAGAGACGCATGAAAGACACAAAGATGAAGATGCTGGTGGCCCAATCGACACCGGCAAACACAAACACGAACAAGAATAGCACGAAACAAAGTAATGGGACCTGTAATTATTGCAAGAAGCCAGGCCACTTCGTAAATGAATGTGCAGTCCTGAAACACAATATAGCTATAGGTAAAACAAAGCCACGTCCTTATCCTCCCAAAGAAAATAACACACATCAGACATCAGATACGTTTCCACCGCCGCCGCCGCCTGTCCATGCACCTGCACCAGCCCATGCCACAACACAAATGTATGAGCACGCTCAGACTAACTATCCAGAATACCAAGCATATTCATGAAGCAGCCCAGAGAGGGAATTCGACTTGCCCCTTATTCCAGTTCCTGTGGACCAAGCGGGTCCCTATGTGCATGCACGTTTACTAGGACAAAATAAAAAGTTTTTGATTGACACTGGGGCGAGTAGAACTACCATCAGTCATTCCGAGGTTCCAGGGGCACCCCTCTCGGGCTCAAAGAGTATATCCCTGGGCTTTTCAGGAAAGCCTATTATCAATGAGGTTTCAGAACCAGTCTCTTTAGGAGTTGGTCCACTAATACATACAACAGACTTACTGCTTACTAAATCATGTCCAGAAAACTTACTTGGCATAAAAACGTTAAAGGAACTGGGAGCAATTATCTGTTGCTCGCCAGAAGGAGTGCAACTGTATTTACGTGATTTCAAGGGCCATTTTGTAATGAAAGATATTGACATCAGGCTCCAAAATGTACCGCAGCACCTATGGGCACAAGGCCCGACTGACGTAGGGTTCATGAACATCACACCACACCAGGTCACCCTCAAGGAAGGAGTGGTGCTGCCACGGATTAGACAATACAAAATCCCACCTGAGGCTGAAGTAGGGTTACTGAAAATAATCGATGAACAAATCGCACAAGGGGTAGTGATAGAGACAGATTCAAACATATGCAATTCACCTGTTCTTCCTATTCTTAAAAGAACTGATCCCAATACATCATCTGTCTATAGATTAGTTGTGGACCTGCGAGAATTAAACAAATGTGTGGTGCCACAGTACCCTGTGGTCCCGGACATTTCTTCATTATTGACTGCCATTGATGCGAAGGCTATGTTCTTTACAGTTATCGATCTGAAGAACGCATTTTTCAGTATCCCAATACATCCGGACAGCCAATATCTTTTCGGTTTCAGTTTAAAAGGCCGCAGCTTCAGAGTCACAAGAGCACCACAGGGCTTCACGGAAAGTCCTAGCATCTACAGTCAGGCACTCAAAAGACAACTAGACAGTATTCATATGCCTACCACTACAGCACTTATACAGTATGTAGATGACATTCTCATCACTGCACGATCGGAAACTGACTGTGAAAATGCATCACTCACTGTTTTACACTTCCTAGCTGACAAGGGGCACAAAGTGTCCCCTTCGAAGTTACAATTCTGTGAACAGCAAGTGGCGTACCTTGGGCACTTGCTATCCAAGGAGGGTAGGCGACTGACACCAGAACGTATTCAATTGATTTCTGGCCTTTCACAGCCCAAGACACAAAAGGAAGTACGTGCATTCATTGGCCTCACTTCATATTGCAGGCAGTGGATTCCCCAGTATGCTTACATAGCCAAGCCCCTAATACAGTTGACGACACAGGAGGTAGCTTCTACTAAAGTCCTCCCTTGGACACAAGAACACACTGTGGCATTTGAAGAATTAAAAAGAGCTTTATGTCAAGCACCAGTTTTAGCAATCCCTGATTACAACAAATCTTTTATGCTTTTTGTGACAGAGCGGGATGGAACAGCACTATCTGTCCTAACACAAGATCATGCAGGAAAACACAAGCCCTGTGCTTATTTTTCTAGTACATTGGACCCGGTAGCACAGGCTTTGCCTGCGTGCCTAAAATCTGTTGCAGCAACAGCCTTAGCCATAAGACAAAGTGACTCAATAGTGCTGGGCCACCCCCTGACAGTACAAGTACCGCACGCAGTAGAGGTTCTCTTGAATCGAACACAAACCCAACACCTGACTGTAGCGAGACTGACAGGTTATGAGCTGACGTTATTTCAACCACACATAGAGATCAGACGATGCAACATACTGAATCCTGCTACTCTTTTGCCCTCCAGTACAGAAAACGTTTCCCCACATGACTGTGTTGAAGTGATACATACCGTGACTAAACCAAGACAAGACTTGACAGATGTTGCACTCCCAGACCCTGACCTAACACTCTATGTTGACGGCTCATGCATGAGGACGGGGGCGGGAGAATTAGTGGCAGCGTATGCAGTGACCACTGCTACTGAAATCATAGAGACTAAAAGAATAGACATACTGTCAGCACAAGCAGCAGAGCTCATTGCCCTGACACAAGCGTGCATAAGAGCTAAGCACCTGAGAGTAAACATTTACACTGACTCGCAATACGCATATGGGGTAGTTCATGACTTCGGAGTACTGTGGAGAGAAAGAGGTTTCTTGACCTCTCACGGGGCCAAGATACAGCATGGCCCCCTTATACAAGCCCTTCTGGAAGCGATACATTTACCGACAGCCATAGCTATCCTGAAATGCAAAGCACATACTAAAGCCACAGATACCATTTCTCAAGGCAATGATCTGGCAGACCGAACAGCTAAACAGACAGCTCAGACCCCACTAGACATGACAAAATCACAGATACCATCAATGACCAAAGCCATGACAGTCAGGGATCCTTCCAAGGATGTACAAGACATACAGACACATGCTACTCTAGACGAATTAAAGAAATGGTCGGAACAAGGAGGGGTACTGACTGATCAGGGTTGGATGACTAAGGGCAAAGAAACATGGTTTCTTCCTGATGCGATGGTACAAGTGATCATAAATACCGCACATAGTCCTGCACACTTAGGAGAGAAAGCAATGCTAGACAGCTTACAGAATATATGGTTCAACAAGCACCTGCGTGCAGCAGCGAAACAAAAGGTCAGAACCTGTATGATCTGTTGCCAATTCAATCCAGGTAAAGGCATTCCGATGGAACATGGTGGATTCCATCCACCTGACCATCCTTTTGAAGTCCTCCAAATGGATTATATCCAAATGGACAGATGTAGAGGTTACAAATATGTCCTGGTAGTAGTATGTTCACTATCAAGATGGACAGAGGCCTATCCAGTTCCTGATTATACTGCTGTAACTACCGCCAGACAATTGGTGCGAGAGTTTTTCCCACGTTATGGATTACCGCGTGTCGTATATTCCAACAACGGTCAGCCTTTCTCCTCTGAACTCATGAAACAGGTGTCCCTTCTGTTAGGGTATACCTGGAAGTTCCATTGCGTACGACATCCTGAGGCAGCAGGCCTTGTAGAAAGACACAATCAGACCTTAAAGATAAAACTGGCAAAGATTTGTGCAGACAAAGGTGTAGATTGGATGGTAGCCCTGCCGGTTGCCCTCTTTTACATGCGAATGGTAGCCCATTCTAGAACAGGTTTATCTCCCTATGAAGTGGTCTTTGGTAGACCACCGAATATGTGGGGCACTCCAATGCCTAAAAAGATCACTGATGTTGATAGTAACATGCTGACAGATTACCTGGCTTCCTTGATGTCTGCACTACTCTCTTGTCGTTCGCAGGTTGCTGCTGCCTTCCCTGACAACACCCAGGTCAAAGAACATTCCCTCGCTCCTGGGGATTATGTTTTAATAAGGAACTTTGATAGAACGAGCCCTCTTGAGCCAAGGTGGAAGACGCCCAAGTTGGTATTATTAACCACGAGGACCGCTGTTAAAGTCGAAGGACGGAAAGGATGGGTTCATCTTCATCATTGTAAACGCTACTTCGGGAATAACGATTCTTTTAAAAAGGACACGAACTTTCCAGACTTTAAGCCGCCTTTACTAGAGGAGACTCCCCAGCAGGAGTACAAAGCTAAACTTAGATCTAAAAAGTCAGAACCCGTTTGATCAATTAAGTCCACTAGGTGGTGAAGCGGTTGAACATGTATTCTGGCTTGCATAAGATCTCGAACAATCATAATGAGAAAAAGAGCAAGATGAAAAGCCAATTCTGTAAAATATTACGTGGTAGATGTATAGTGACTTTGATTTTTCTATTTCTTCTGTGCATCACGATGATATGTATCAGCTTAATACTACATGCTATTTTTCCTCCTATTGCCTCACTCTTACACTCTTCTACTAATGATACCATAAAGCACACATTTAGTGATCTGCCATCCCATGAGCTATCATATCGACTTGCCTTACGCAACAATACCTTTATTCAGATGCTGCACCATTCACATCAGACTAGCAATGCTACAGACTGCTGGGTCTGTGGCCGACTTCCCCCATATAAGAAGGTGAAGGGAGTGTTGCCTCTTTTCCCTTTTCCGTTCTCCCATAATGGTTCTTGCGGAGCATGGTTTGCCTTAATGACATCCATCAACGGTGATGCCAAAGAATGTCAAGACAAGGAGTGTAGGGGCGACTGGGTATGGGGTAACTTGAATAAAGTCATGAATAAAGCATGTTTCCCAGATGAAGAAGGTCTTCCCCAAAGGAAAGGTACGGATCTAGAAAATGAAGAGTATCTGCAAGGAAATGCGACCCTCGACTTTATAGTGTTGAATGTCAAGCCCATACACAATTTAGGTCCATCCTCAATTACAGTCCTGCCAGTAAAAGGGAACTTGTGTGTCAGAAAAGAAGGCTCAGTACATTTGGGGCACAGCGAGTGTAATACTATAATAGTGTTTAAAGACAAAGGAAAGTCCTATTTCAGAGCATCACGACACACCTACTTTATTTGTGGCCAGACAGCCTATGTGCAACTGCCCTTAGACTGGGGTGGGACGTGCTACATATCATTTCTTTTACCACCCGTTTTCTTGGCCCCATCGAACTATCATCAAAATCTCCAACTAGCACTTATCAGACACAGACGAGGGCTCGATGCCTCTGGCATTGACCAGACTGAAACAGCTTGGGAGCAATATACAGATTTCAACAAAGGATTCTTTTTCTTCATAGGTCCCGTCCAGAATAGTAAACTTATCCGCAGGCTAACAAGGATTCTAGAAACAGTTGCTAATGAGACTGCATCAGCCCTGGGGAACTTGACCCAGGAACAGTCTGCTATGAGAATGGTCGTTCTTCAGAATCGTCTTGTTCTTGACGTCATCCTGGCGGATAGGGGCGGGGCCTGTAGGGTAATCGGTTCCAGCTGTTGCGTTTTCATCCCTAATAACGCACCGTCTGTATACAAAGCAATAACAAGACTCCACAAGATTGCCCAAAGCATACATCAAGACCCAGGCACGTGGACTTGGTCCAGTTGGCTCTGGGGAGTAATATCGGCATGGGGATGGAAAGTGTTGACCGTCTGTGGATTGATACTACTGATGATATTCAGTTGTTGCCTATGTCTGCAGTGTGGCCCGGCCATTTGCGGCCTGTGTGCTACTGCATGTGTTCCACAACCCCATTTACAAAGCATTGAAAATGGTAAAATAATGCTGCAAGAACAGATTGACTGTCTCATGAGAATAGATGTGACATGAAGGGTCCACTAGGGGACAAGGAGGGAATGAGGAAATTAAAATATCATAAGGCCTATGTGTCCCCGTGTGTTCCCCGTCACTCATGTGCACATGCATGTAACCTATGTATTTCCCCTCCATGGCCTGTCTATCATGATGTTTATGCTATAACGTGGCCTGCCATCATCCAGTCTCCCATGAGAGAAACGACAAATCTGCACTGAGGCCTACACGTTTTGCATCATGTTTTCCCGCATTTTCATGAAAGCCCATTTTTGTGGCTCAGCCAGAGCCGAAAAGAGGTTTCAGGCCTCAGAACGCTGAAAACTGCAGCTGCGTATCCTTGGCCTTGCACACTTGGGCCTCAGCCAAAGGGGCCCTGTCCGAGGTGCCGAGACAGTATTGAGCACGGTTATCTGCTTACTCCTACTGAAACCACATTCCTGCCTGGAGAAGGAGGAATAAACACCACCCGTCTGCGAAGGAGAAAGCCTTTCTGTCTCTTTTCCTGTGATTGCAAAGCTCACGTCGGTGAAAAGCCCATAGCCCCCATGTAAGGCCTACGCAGTGAATGAAGAAATAGATGCCACATCGGCTCTTGGTGATGGGCAACCTATGTCACAAATCAGTCCTTGCTCCAGACTTTAGATATCAGATAATACAAGATGTGCTGGTCGTCCTGACACTGAAGGCCTCACTTCCAGACTCCCCGGTTGCACAGCAACCCTTCCCCACATCAGTTACACGTCATGCTCGAGTTGAGCAAAAGTAAGGCAAAGTTCCAGAAAGTTCCAGCTGATCACGCAACCCCCTCCAGGCATCCACCCACCTATGACACTCACCTATTATCATCAAGTGGACGCCCACCTTCACGCCTACTTACACACCCACATGCTCTTATCTCATTCTCTCTTGCTCCGCCTGAAGCACTCCTGCTTACGTATAATATCAAATGTATATATACTGTACTCTGTGAATAAAGTTTGAGAATGTTCTGAGAAGACCCTTCCTGATCCCTCGTGGTGATGGAACTATTCTCCCTATAACTCGAGTTATTGGAATAAAGCCCTTTTGAACCTGATACCACAGACTCAGCCTCTTGCTTTATGCATGATCATATTGATATTATAGAAATTCTGAGCGCGTAATACTTTATTTACGACAGTTTAGCTAAAGATTAATGGAAGAAGACATGGGTAAATAAGTGTCTAAATACAGTGATGTAATATCTGACGTCATCAGCAGAGGATTGCGGTCGCGTGAGTTATAGTTGCCTGCACTAACTATAACGGGGGAATTTCATTGGTTTTTTACGAGTGAAATGTCCAGCTAACTATAACATGTGTGAAACCTATGGTTTTTTAAGTGAATTGGCAAGGTTTTTTAAATGCTAATTCGTAACTATAACGTGTGTGAAACCTAGGGTTTTTTCAGTGAATATATAAACATATGAATATAATCTGCATATCTATATAAATATAAATTCATGCAAACATATACATATATGCATACATATGCATGGTATGTAAATGAAAGTTTGAAAAACTCTAATACAAGCAAAGCTAAAAAGCCACCTAATTAGAAACAGAATTGCTTTAACTTAAACGAGGGCGAGACCTATTGCATTTTCAATGCTTGTTTACTTTGATTCCATCAAGAAGGCATTCAGATGTGTCCCACATTTTCCATAAATTCTGAATGGTAGCACTCTAGTTGCTCATTAGATCACTGTAGTAAAGCTACTGCTCACCAGGGAAGTCTGCTGCTGGTATTGAAAGTGAATGTTTCAGTCTGCATGTCAGAATTTTTTAATGAAATAGAAGAGGATTTGATAAGTCACTCAAAATGTGCCCTAATTTTTCTTTTTCCCTCACTAATCATAATTTCTATGGCAAAATGAACCTCCTCATTGTGTTCCTTTTAAATTAAACTACTCACTCTCTACTACTCACTCGCTACTACTTTCTACTACTCACTCTCTATGACTCACTTTCTACTACTCTCTACTACTCTACTACTCTCTACTACTCACTCTCTACTACTCACTCTCTACTACTCTCTACTACTCTCTACCACTCACTCTCTACTACTCTACTACTCACTCTCTACTACTCTCTACTACTCTCTCTCTACTACTCTCTCTCTCTACTACTCCCTCTCTACTACTCTCTCTACTACTCACTCTCTACTACTCACTCTCTACTACTCTCTACTACTCTTTACTACTCTCTACTACTCACTCTCAACTACTCACTCTACTACTCTCTCTACTACTCACTCTGCTACTCACTCTACTACTCTCTACCACTCACTCTCTACTACTCTCTCTCTCTACTACTCACTCTCTACTACTTACTCTACTACTCTCTACTACTCTCTACTACTCTCTCTGCTACTCACTTTCTACTACTCTCTACTACTCACTCTCTACTACTCACTCTCTACTACTCTACTACTCTCTACTACTCTCTCTACTTCTCACTCTCTACTACTCACCCTCTACTACTCTCTACTACTCTCTCTCTCTACTACACACTCTCTACTACTTGCTCTCTACTACTCACTCTACTACTCACTCTACTACTCACTCTCTACTACTCCCTACTACTCCCTACTACTCACTCTACTACTCACTCTCTACTACTCTCTACTACTCACTCTCTACTTCTCCACTACTCTCTACTAATCACTCTCTACTACTCACTCTGTACTACTCTCTACTACTCTCTCTACTACTCTCTACTACTCACTCTCTCTAATACTCTCTCTCTACTACTCACTCTCTACTACTCACTCTCTACTACTCTCTCTCTACTACTCTCTACTACTCTCTACTACTCACTCTCTACTACTCTCTACTACTCACTCTCTACTACTCTCTACTACTCTCTACTACTCACTCTCTACTACTCATTCTCTACTACTCTCTCTCTACTACTCTCTACTACTCTCTACTACTCACTCTCTACTACTCTCTACTACTCACTCTCTACTACTCTCTACTACTCACTCCACTACTCATTCTCTACTACTCATTCTCTACTACTCTCTCTCTGCTACTCAGTCTCTACTACTCACTCTCTACTACTCTCTACTACTCACTCTCTAATACTCACTCTCTACTACTCCCTCTACTACTCACTCTCTACTACTCTCTACTACACCCTCTACTACTCACTCTCTACTACTCTCTACTACTCTCTACTTCTCACTCGCTACTACTCTCTACTACTCACTCTCTACTACTCACTACTACTCTCGCCTACTCACTCTCTGCTATTCTCTCTACTACTCTCTACTACTCTCTCTACTACTCTCTCTCTACTCTCTACTCTCTATTACTCATCCTCTACTCTCTACCTCTCTACCTTTCTCTACCTCTCTCTCGACTACTCTCTACCTCTCTACCTCTACCTCTCTACCTCTACCTCTCTACCTCTACCTCTCTACCTCTACCTCTCTACCTCTACGTCTCTACCTCTACATCTCTACCTCTCTACCTCTCTCTACCTCTCTCTACACGCACACATATGCACATATATGCATTTATATATGTATGTGTATATATATGTATATACATACATATATAAACATATATATAATCTGCATCTCTATATAAATACAAATATAAATGCATGCATACATATACAGATATGCATGTTATTTACATGAAATTTTGAAAAACACTAATAAAAGCAAAGCTAAAAAGCCACCTAATTCCAAACAGAATTGCTTTAACTTAAACGAGGGCGAGACCTATTGCATTTTCAATGCTTGTTTACTTTGGTTCCATCAAGAAGGCATTCAGATGTGACACATTTGCCATAAATTCTGATTGGTAGCACTCTAGTTCCTCATTAGATCACTGTAGTAAAGCTACTGCTCACCAGGGAAGTCTGCTGCTGGTATTGAAAGTGCATGTTTCAGTCTGCATGTCAGAACTTTTTAATGAAATAGAAGAGGATTTGAGAAGTCAAAATGTGCCCTAAGTTTTCTTTCTGCAGCACTAGTCATAATTTCTATGGCAAAATGAACCCTCTCATTTTGTTCCTTTGCAAATTAAATGTTTTAAATGTTACCACTTTATTCCAATCAAGATGGCTGCAGGTGTGCCATACCTTTGTCATAAGTAAGACTGTTAGCGCTCTAGTTGTTCTTTAAAACACTATGGGATTTCTGTCATTGGGCTATACTTGGGCTACATCTCGGTGATATTTGTGCTACATTTGGGCTCTTTTGTCTCTGGTGGCCATCTTGGGAGACTTGTTATGAAGTTTCCTAATTTCCTCATTTACTGCAGTCTCCTCAGTATGCATACTGTCAGTTTGTTTACTTTGATTCAATGAAGAAGGCATTCAGATGTGTCACACATTTGCCATAAATTCAGAATGTTAGCACTCTAGTTGCTCATTAGATCACTGTAGTAAAGCTACTGCTCACCAGGGAAGTCTGCTGCTGGTTTTGAAAGTGCATGTTTCAGTCTGCATGTCAGAATTCTTTAATGAAATAGAAAAGGATTTGAAAAGTCACTCAAAATGTGCCCTCATTTTTCTTTCTGCAGCACTAATCATACATTCTATGGCAAAATGAACCCTCTCATTTTGTTCCTTTTTAAATTAAATGTTTTAAATGTTACCACTTTATTCCAATCAAGATGGCTTCAGGTGTGCCATACCTTTGTCATAAGTAAGACTGTTAGCGCTCTAGTTGTTCTTTGGAACACTCTGGGAAGCTGCAGTAGAACACAAAGGAATCAACTGACAGTCTCTGTCCTTGTTGGATGTACATGTTTTACTGAGAATGTCAGACTTCATTCTCGCATGACTGAGAAAGATAATGTGAATTTACAGAAAATATGCTCTCAGTTTAGCTTATAGATCACCTTCCAAACCTCTGTGGGAAAAGCATGTGAAAATAGTTTTCTCTCAAACATGATTCATGATATCCCAGCAGAAGGCTTTTTCACATGGTAAAATCACCTTAGAACATACTACAATTCCTAAAATGAGTATGGTACCATCAACAAATGATTTATAATGTAACTAAAGTCTTAAAACCTTCTATTAACTGCAATGCTTTTTAATGAGGTGCTATCATGTATATTGGTCCCAAGATGGCTGCCAACACTTCTTGGATGAAGTGCTGACAGCCAATCAGATCTCACAATGAGATGTGTGGTTAGGCTCCGCCCAGATATGTATATGATTTTACTTTTGATTTTCTCAGGAACTACTGAACGGATTTACACCATATATGCAAAAGGCACATGCCTGACCTGAGGACTACGTCTTTGGCAAATTTCAAGTAATTATGTTCAGCCGTTCTGGCTGTAGCTGTGTCTAAAGGTCCTATGGAAAAATGCATGGGGAAAACGCGTTTTGGGACCCCCCTTTTTTCTCGGCCCCCGCTTGACGAATCACCCCGAGACTTTCAGGGTAGGAGCTGAACGGAGCGCTCCATTAGTTTTGAACATTTTGCGAGGATTCGTCAACCGGCGCCAAAGTTATTCAAAATAGAATTTTGAGATTTCCTATGGAAACTAGGTTGTAACTATAACTATCTACTGGCGACCGCCAGTAGATACTATATATATATATATATATATATATATATATATTCACTGAAAAAACCATAGGTTTCACACACGTTATAGTTAGGAATTAGCATTTAAAAAACCTTGCAAATTCACTTAAAAAACCATAGGTTTCACACATGTTATAGTTAGCTGTACATTTCACTCGTAAAAAAACAATGAAATTCCACGTTATAGTTAGATCAGGTAACTATAACTTGCGCGCCCACAATAAACTGCTGATGACGTCACATATTACATCACTCATGACATGGTCAGTGACATCACTCTTCACATCAATGATGACATCTGAAATGACACATTGTGGATTGCGGTCGCGCAAGTTATAGTTACCTGATCTAACTATAACGTGGAATTTCATTGTTTTTTTATGGCGGTCGCCAGTAGATAGTTATAGTTAGGACCATGTTTCCATAGGAAATCCCCAACATTCTATTTTGAATAACTTTGGCGCCGATTGACGAATCCTCGCGAAATTTTCAAAATAGGTGGGGCGCTCCGCTCCGCTCCTTCCCTGAAAGTCTCGGGGGGATTCGTCAAGCGGGGGCTGAGAAAAAGGGGGGGTCCCAAAACGCATTTTCCCCATGCATTTTTCCATAGGACCTTTAGTCCAAGCTGTAGCCCGAACGGCTGAACAGAATTACTTGAAATTTGGCAGAGAGGTAGTCCTCAGGTCAGGGATGTGCCTTTTGCAGGTCTGGTGTAAATCTGTTCAGTATTTCCTGAGAATATAGCATTTAAATCAATATATATATCTATAGGCGCTCTCCGAGCTCGTACTGTAAGCTTACCGTACGCGCACGCTGCCGTGCGCGAGCGCGATTCTGATTGGTTGTTAGATCTTAGTAAACATTCGAATCGGTCGATACCAGGAAGTGTCAGCCGCCATTTTGTCTCTCGCAGTCTGAGGGGGTGAAAAACAAAGGTGGATAACGTGAAAAGGGGGCAGGCTGGACAGTTTCTGACCCCCTAGCCTTGGTTGGGGGTCCCAGAAGGACCCCCAAGGGCAAAAATGTATTTTAATTTTTTTAACGAAAAATCGCGGAGTGCGCGTAGCGTACGCGCACAGTAGAAACGGAAAAATTCCGCGAACTACGTAACGTGGGCGCGCGATGCGCACCGCGTGCCCACAGCGCGCGCACGGCACGCGCACGGTGAAAAAACTTCTAAAAAATAAATACATAAATTAGCATTTAAAAAACCGTACAAATTCACTGAAAAAACCATAGGTTTCACACACGTTATAGTTAGGAATTAGCATTTAAAAAACCTTGCAAATTCACTTAAAAAACCATAGGTTTCACACATGTTATAGTTAGCTGGGCATTTCACTCGTGAAAAACCATTGAAATTTCCACGTTATAGTTAGTGCAGGCAACTATAACTCACGCGACCGCAATCCTCTGTTGATGCTAATACTGTATTTAGACACTTATTTACCCATGTCTTCTTCCATTAATTTTTAGCTATACATATATTACAAATATTTTTTTTTCAGAAAAACACATGTCATCAGTGATGTAATATCTGACATCATCAGCAGAGGATTGCGGTCGCGTGAGTTATAGTTGCCTGCACTAACTATAACGGGGGAATTTCATTGGTTTTTTATCAGTAAAATGTCCAGCTAACTATAACATGTGTGAAACCTATGGTTTTTTAAGTGAATTTGTATATATATATATATATATATTCAATGAAAAAACCAAAGGTTTCACACATGTTATAGTTAGCTGGACATTTCACTCGTAAAAAACCAATGAAATTCCCCCGTTATAGTTAGTTCAGCTAACTATAACTCGCGCGCCCGCAATGCACTGCTGATGACGTCACATATTACATCACTCATGACATGGTCAGTGACATCACTCATGACATCACTGATGACATCTCAAATGACATCACTGATGACATCACTGATGACATCATCCAGTGAATGGCTGTTTTTCTGAAAATTAAATATGTTTTATATATGTATATCTCAAGGTCGATGGAAGAATAAATGGGTATATAAGTGTCTAAATGGATGATTTGTTTTTGAAAAATTGATTGTGTAACTCACTGATTAAGTGTATCATAGTGAATACATGGCTTAGTGAGTAATGTTTAAATATGTAAATATCTGTATCAGTCTCTCACTTTGTGTATAAGTGGCTGCATGGGTTGGTGAGTAGCTACATGGGTGTATACATAGGTTATTAGTTGGTTTTTTGAGTATCAGTCTGCATGGTTCGGTGGGGGGTATTACGTAGTGCATAGGTGCATGGTTTACGCAATGCCCGTAATTTATCTACGCTGTTTGCGTATAGTTACGCAATTTGCGTAGCCGCGCGTACTCCGCGTGGGATGCGTACGCGTGTACGCTACACGCGCACGTTACGCGGAAGTGTCGGGTAGTGACTGTTATGCGCATGCGCGCAAGCGCGTGTCTTTTTTACGCGCATGCGTACTTTTGCCGTAAGCGCACCGTAAGCGTACCGTAAGCGTACGGTAGGTCATGTGATCATGAAACACAACTTTTGATTGGATGAAACTACTTTCAGTTCTAGAACTCTCCTACACCACACCCATTCCCCTCATTTCTGCTTGTGATCCCTTAGGAGAAGGAGCTGGGTTGTCTTTGTGATACGATGGCAGAACAGCAGAGCCCTTCTGAGAGTGAGGCTAGCACTAGCAGCACTACCTTGAGGCAGAGAGCGAGGAAACAAAAGACCTCTTATGTATGGGATTATTTTACTTTTCCTGAAGGCCAGCTAAAGGTAAATGCACCCTTAGTGACTTGCAAGCTGTGTCAGCGTGTACTTTCAAGAGGTAATCCTGACAGGAAGTATTCCTTTGGGAATCATACCATGATGAGGCACCTCAAGGATGTACACAAAAGGACACATGCTCGACTTTTTGGAGGTAACCCTTCAGAAAGTCAACCAAGCACATCCACAGCAGCTCAGCCTGGACCATCATCTGCAGGGCTGAGTCCTTCTTCTGCAGGTCAGGTGAGCCCTTCATCTGTGGGGGGAGCATCTCCTTTTGCTGGCCCTCAGGAAATTAACCCTCGATTTCTGAGGGTTGATATTCGATGCGCCTCTTGTCATGATCTAATTTGTCATAGGGAGACCAGTGTTTCCCTAGTGAACAACTAAATAGATCAGCACACTTGTCGCAGAGACTAATTTTCCCAATCTTTCTTTCCTCTGTCCCTGCATGAACACAACGGCTCTTTTAAGAGCCAACCTTATCTTTCATCTTTTTTTTATATATGTTTTAAAAAACGTTTTTTTTTTTTTTTTTTACCGTACGCGTACGGTGCGCGTAATTTTTGGTTTTTTTTTAAAAAAAAACACTAAAAATCAATTATCACATTACAAGGTCCTTGAGAGACTACAATTATTATTATTGACTTACCATACCCACTCAAAAAAATATTTATTCATTTGTTTTTTAAAAAAATTGCTTTAAAAATGGTTCTAGTTTTCGAAAATTTTCTATATCAATCTGAAAAAAAAGAAAAAAGTATTAATATTTTTAAAACATTTTATAATACAGTACACATATTTACATATTTATCAAAAAATATTTTTGCCTTATTTTTGCTGTTTTCAGAATATATTGCATTTCACTATAAATTGTGAAAGCAATTGCATTCATCATTTTACAGCGGGCAAAAAAAAATAACAATCTCAAAGATTGTATTAAAAAAGCCCAGAATCTCTTTTTACTTAAACTTAACATTATAGAAATGCATAATATTCTAAAAAAATATCATCTAATATCAATACTTATTTCTTTAAAATACCGTCTGATATGTTTGTTTAAAGTATAATCACAATATTATATCTCAAATAACTCCACATTACATCTGGTTCCATTTCCTTTAGGCCAAATAGTAATTTTAAAATTCTTTTTTGATTAAATTTCCAATGGTAATCCAATAAAATTCTAAAGTTTTATTTGTACAGATCTCACCGATTCTCTGTAACATATTGGTTCCCTAAATATTTATTAATAATTTATTAAGTCCACAATAGAATTGGTTACCTTTCCACATGGCCAAATAGTAATTTAAAAAATCTTTTTTGAAAAAATTTCCAATGGCACTCCAATAACATTCCAAAATTTAAATTGTGCAGATGTTACCGATTTTCTCTAAATTTTTGGTTTTCGAAAGTTTCATTCAAAATTAAAAAAGTCCACATTACAATTGGTTATCTTTCCATTAGGCCAAATGATAATTTAAAAAATCTTTATTTTTGAAAATTCCAATGGTAATCCAATCAAATGGTAAAATTGTTTTGTCCAGATCTTGCCAAGTCTCTCTAAAATTTAGGTTTCAGGAAGATTAGATAGGAATTTGCTAAATCAAAAGGCAAACGTTGCTTAAAAACCAATTGGGAATCATTACACAGTGTCCAGCCTTTTTCACATTTAAGATAAACTGTGTAATGTCCAGAAGTAACAGTAGGTCCTTCATGGAAAATTATTGCAACAGTTACAAAAGTTTTTCCTGGTATTGATAATTGCTGTCCTGTAAACTTCTTTATTAAAGTATCCAATTTTGAACCATCAGCTCTACATCGTTGCATCATTAAAATTACATACTGTCCGTATTCCTTTAAAATTAATGTTGAAAACATGTCAGATTGACACTCACCGCATTGCATGCTATGATTAGCATCTTTAACTAATTTAGCAAAAGTGACTGTTTTAGTCTCTCGCAATGTCAAAAAAATAAACCTTTCATTATCAACATTAGAGCCACATATATTATAACAGTTTTCACAACTATGTTCCCATTTATAAGAGAGACCAAATAAATTATCAATTGCAACTTCTTCTTCTTCCAGTACCTGAAGAAAAAACATCAAAAAAGACTAAGTATGTGTAAGTTTCCGTAGAAGTAAGTGTGGTGGTGTGTGTATAACTGTATATGCAAGTAAATGTATGTTTGATTCTTTATTAGCATGAGTGACTATGTGGGTGAGTAACTCTATGGATGAGTGGCATTGTGTAACAGGATGTATAGGTGTATGAGTACATATGATGAGTGAGTACATGTATGAGTGACTGTACAGGACTGTTGGTGAATGAGTGGATGTGTATGTGGATCTTAGAATTACTGAAGAGGTTGTTGTAACTGGTATTGGTATGTCCATTGTTTTTAAAATTTTAATTTCTATTTTTGAATGTGTGTATCAAAGGTTATATTAGGGGCAGAGGTGGTCTGCCACTCTATCACTAGGATGATGTCATCAGTGATGTCATCAGTGATGTCATTTGAGATGTCATCAGTGATGTCATGAGTGATGTCACTGACCATGTCATGAGTGATGTAATATGTGACGTCATCAGCAGTGCATTGCGGGCGCGCGAGTTATAGTTAGCTGAACTAACTATAACGGGGGAATTTCATTGGTTTTTTACGAGTGAAATGTCCAGCTAACTATAACATGTGTGAAACCTTTGGTTTTTTCATTGAATTTCTAAGGTTTTTTAAATGCTAATTCCTAACTATAACGTGTGTGAAACCCATGGTTTTTTCAGTGAATTTGCAAGGTTTTTTAAATGCTAATTCCTAACTATAACGTGTGTGAAACCCATGGTTTTTTCAGTGAATTTGCAAGGTTTTTTAAATGCTAATTTTTTTATTTTCTTCTATTTTTTAAACATAATTTTTTTTTAATTTTCTATCCTTTTTTTAAGACTATGGTTAAATTTTTAAAATTCTATAATATGTTTTTTTAAAAATATTTTATAAAATAAACAGGTAAAATTTATTAGCAATACATTTTTTCCTTTTTTTTTTTTTTTTTTTAGTACGCGTACCGTAAGCTTACGGTAAGCGTACGGTTTACGCAATGCCCGTAATTTATCTACGCTGTTTGCGTATAGTTACGCAATTTGCGTAGCCGCGCGTACTCCGCGTGGGATGTGTACGCGTGTACGCTACACGCGCACGTTACGCGGAAGTGTCGGGTAGTGACTGTTATGCGCATGCGCGCAAGCGCGTGTCTTTTTTACGCGCATGCGTACTTTTGCCGTAAGCGCACCGTAAGCGTACCGTAAGCGTACGGTAGGTCATGTGATCATGAAACACAACTTTTGATTGGATGAAACTACTTTCAGTTCTAGAACTCTCCTACACCACACCCATTCCCCTCATTTCTGCTTGTGATCCCTTAGGAGAAGGAGCTGGGTTGTCTTTGTGATACGATGGCAGAACAGCAGAGCCCTTCTGAGAGTGAGGCTAGCACTAGCAGCACTATCTTGAGGCAGAGAGCGAGGAAACAAAAGACCTCTTATGTATGGGATTATTTTACTTTTCCTGAAGGCCAGCTAAAGGTAAATGCACCCTTAGTGACTTGCAAGCTGTGTCAGCGTGTACTTTCAAGAGGTAATCCTGACAGGAAGTATTCCTTTGGGAATCATACCATGATGAGGCACCTCAAGGATGTACACAAAAGGACACATGCTCGACTTTTTGGAGGTAACCCTTCAGAAAGTCAACCAAGCACATCCACAGCAGCTCAGCCTGGACCATCATCTGCAGGGCTGAGTCCTTCTTCTGCAGGTCAGGTGAGCCCTTCATCTGTGGGGGGAGCATCTCCTTTTGCTGGCCCTCAGGAAATTAACCCTCGATTTCTGAGGGTTGATATTCGATGCGCCTCTTGTCATGATCTAATTTGTCATAGGGAGACCAGTGTTTCCCTAGTGAACAACAAAATAGATCAGCACACTTGTCGCAGAGACTAATTTTCCCAATCTTTCTTTGCTCTGTCCCTGCATGAACACAACGGCTCTTTTAAGAGCCAACCTTATCTTTCATCTTTTTTTTATATATGTTTTAAAAAACTTTTTTTTTTTTTTTTTTTACCGTACGCGTACGGTGCGCGTAATTTTTGGGTTTTTTAAAAAAAAAAACACTAAAAATCAATTATCACATTACAAGGTCCTTGAGAGACTACAATTATTATTATTGACTTACCATACCCACTCAAAAAAATATTTATTCATTTGTTTTTTTTAAAAATTGCTTTAAAAATGGTTCTAGTTTTCGAAAATTTTCTATATCAATCTGAAAAAAAAGAAAAAAGTATTAATATTTTTAAAACATTTTATAATACAGTACACATATTTACATATTTATCAAAAAATATTTTTGCCTTATTTTTGCTGTTTTCAGAATATATTGCATTTCACTATAAATTGTGAAAGCAATTGCATTCATCATTTTACAGCGGGCAAAAAAAAATAACAATCTCAAAGATTGTATTAAAAAAGCCCAGAATCTCTTTTTACTTAAACTTAACATTATAGAAATGCATAATATTCTAAAAAAATATCATCTAATATCAATACTTATTTCTTTAAAATACCGTCTGATATGTTTGTTTAAAGTATAATCACAATATTATATCTCAAATAACTCCACATTACATCTGGTTCCATTTCCTTTAGGCCAAATAGTAATTTTAAAATTCTTTTTTGATTAAATTTCCAATGGTAATCCAATAAAATTCTAAAGTTTTATTTGTACAGATCTCACCGATTCTCTGTAACATATTGGTTCCCTAAATATTTATTAATAATTTATTAAGTCCACAATAGAATTGGTTACCTTTCCACATGGCCAAATAGTAATTTAAAAAATCTTTTTTGAAAACATTTCCAATGGCACTCCAATAACATTCCAAAATTTAAATTGTGCAGATGTTACCGATTTTCTCTAAATTTTTGGTTTTCGAAAGTTTCATTAAAAATTTAAAAAGTCCACATTACAATTGGTTATCTTTCCATTAGGCCAAATGATAATTTAAAAAATCTTTATTTTTGAAAATTCCAATGGTAATCCAATCAAATGGTAAAATTGTTTTGTCCAGATCTTGCCAAGTCTCTCTAAAATTTAGGTTTCAGGAAGATTAGATAGGAATTTGCTAAATCAAAAGGAAAACGTTGCTTAAAAACCAATTGGGAATCATTACACAGTGTCCAGCCTTTTTCACATTTAAGATAAACTGTGTAATGTCCAGAAGTAACAGTAGGTCCTTCATGGAAAATTATTGCAACAGTTACAAAAGTTTTTCCTGAAATTGATAATTGCTGTCCTGTAAACTTCTTTATTAAAGTATCCAATTTTGAACCATCAGCTCTACATCGTTGCATCATTAAAATTACATACTGTCCGTATTCCTTTAAAATTAATGTTGAAAACATGTCAGATTGACACTCACCGCATTGCATGCTATGATTAGCATCTTTAACTAATTTAGCAAAAGTGACTGTTTTAGTCTCTGGCAATGTCAAAAAAATAAACCTTTCATTATCAACATTAGAGCCACATATATTATAACAGTTTTCACAACTATGTTCCCATTTATAAGAGAGACCAAATAAATTATCAATTGCAACTTCTTCTTCTTCCAGTACCTGAAGAAAAAACATCAAAAATTCGTGTGCATCTTGCTGTTCATTTTGAGAAAACTGTGTTCGTCCTGAACATACATCTAAAAGTTTTCTAATTTCAGAAGCACTTTCTATTTGAGTTTTATCATTACTCAGCTTTTGAAAAAGGAGACTCAGCTCTGAACAGAATCTTTTTCCCTGATTTACTATTATCTGCTCTTGCAAACTTTCCAGATAAAATGCAACATTCAGCACTACATTTGCGTAGCAGTTGACACCAGAGCTATTTTCAAAATGACATCCTACAACCTGTTCTTCTTTTTCCTTACTCTTTTTGCTTGCAATTACATCACTCCTCTTTTTTTTCCTCCTCTGTACATCTTCATCACAGATATTCTAATTTCTCCTTTTACGAGAAACTACACGTTTCTCCAACACAGGATACTGACCTAAATGAGGAGCATAGCTTCTTCTTAATCTATTATACTCCTTTACACAATTTGTATCAGCACTAACTTTTGAGTCATCAAAGTCTATCATGAATAAACCTGATAATGTTTTCACTCATGACAAAGCAACATATGCCATACCTTCTTTGAACACAGTTGAACCAATGTTCACAAATGCACAATCTACAGTCAATCCTTGAGACTTGTGAATAGTTACAGCATATGCTAGCGAAAACGGAAACTGCTTCCTACGTACATATAAGTCTTTCACAAGCATGAAACGAACTGAACAACGACAAATGTCTTTAACTTCTTCTATCTGATCAAATTTTATTTTTAAACATTCAATTCCATCTTTTTTCTGATAATTAATAAAACCCACAACTCTTCCCATAGCTCCATTAACTAAACCTTTTTCAACATCCAAATTTCTCCTTAAAAATACTCTACAGTTCATGCAAACATATAGATTTTTTTCTAATCCAGCTGTTTTGGAAATGTTCTTCTCTAGTGAATCCAATTTATTTTTCAGTGTGCCTGTTACTGTGACAGTAATTCTTCCATCCTCAATTTTGTCCACTGCTTCTAATTTCCTGATCTCTTCCTTTTCCAATTTCAAAAGCTCCTCATTGAATATTGAGCATTCACGTAGAGTTGGCATTAAGCAGATGACACTTTTGTTTTCTGCAATGTTCTTGTATATCTTCTCTGCAACTATTTCTTCCTTTGGAAATAAATTATGTAGCAGCCGACTCTGTAATGCTTTTTTGCCAGCTTCAGTGAGTAGTCCAATTCTGATATCTTTCAGAATACTTCCATATTCTTCATCGCTTGCTTGCCTCATATTAGTAGTAAGTTCCTTGTACTCAAAGAAGGACCAAATATTTGTATTTCCGATGCTTCCCAATGACTTCTTTGTGTCTTCATGTGTCACAGTATTAAACACTGGTTGTCCTTTAACTGGAGTAAGTTGCAAAAGATCTCCAAAAACTATGACGTGTTTTCCACCAAATAACATGTCATAGTCTGGGGCCGATTACGATCCTGGAAAAACCCGGTACAAACCGTGGGTTGGAGCGTTTTCTCCGTCCGACTCGTACCGGGTTGTAAAACTTTACAAACATGCAATTACGATTCGTACGGAAACACCATTTCCGTACGAATCGGAAAAAAGACCAACCGACAGAAAAATACATACAAATGTGATCCGGGACACCACGGATGTGACGTCCGGACGGAGTTAGGCATGTTTTTACATACCAGCAATTACGATTCGCACCGACTACAGTCCGGATGGGAATATTTTTACGGCACCCAAAAAGTGCCGGAAAAGCTAAGTACGCGGCGATGCGGGCTGATTAGGGGGCCCGGTACATGCCGTACCCCCCCCGCCCCCGTATGTACAGAGCGTACCCCCCAGCCCCCCGTATGTACGGGGCATACCCCCCAGCCCCCCGTATGTACGGGGCGTACCCCTGTACCCCCCAGCCCCCCGTATGTATGGGGCGTACCCCTGTACCCCCCAGCCCTCGTATGTACGGAGCGTACCCCCCAGCCCCCAGTATGTATGGGGCATACCCCTGTACCCCCCAGCCCCCCGTATGCACGGAGCGTACCCCCCAGCCCCCCTTATGTACGGGGCATACCCCTGTACCCCCCAGCCCCCCGTATGTATGGAGCGTACCCCCCAGCCCCCGTATGTATGGAGCGTACCCCCCAGCCCCCCGTATGTACAGTGCGGACCCCCAGGGGGTATGCTCCATACATACGGGGGGCTGGGGGGTACGCTCCGTACATACGGGGGGCTGGGGGGTACAGGGGTACGCTCCGTACATACGGGGGGCTGGGGGGTACGCTCCGTACATACGGGGGGCTGGGGGGTACAGGGGTACGCCCCATACATACGGGGGGCTGGGGGGTATGCTCCGTACATACGGGGGGCTGGGGGGTACAGGGGTACGCCCTGTACATACGGGGGGCTGGGGGGGGGTACGGCGCATACCGGGCACTTGTTTGGACATCTCCATGGATGCTCTGGGAGTTCGCTCCGGACTGTCTTTTTTCCATGCAGTTGTACAATCGGACGGATGGGACGGATCGTAATTGCGCATTGGGACTTCCGTTTTCCCATTTGTACGTAAAAATGTCCGGGGACGTGTCGGAGACTTTTCCCGACCCGAGGACGTGTGGGGGAATTTTCCCAATGCGATTCGTATGGACTTTTTCCCATACGAATCGTACTTGGCAGTTTGTACGGCGCTTTTACCATTTGTACGGAAAAAAGTCCAGATTCAATTGGGTTGGGGAAATTTTTTCCAGGATCCTAATCGGCACCTCTGTCTTCAGAATTTGCTGCATTCTTAAATGCACAAAGGCAAGCATTAAGTTTGAAACCATGCTCACCTCATCAATAATGAGAACTTGCATCTTCTTCAAGACTCTTGAAACTTCCAAGGATGCTTCTCCAGTTAGCTTGTTGTATTGTATTTTGTTCTCATGCTCCACTGGTAACATTAGCAAACGATGTAAAGTGATTCCTTTTATGTTATATGCTGCTAACCCAGTTGGAGCAGTAACCACACAAGACAAAGTAGAATCCGTTTTTTGCTGTAGGTAGCTTCTGATGACTTTAATTAGGAAACTTTTTCCAGTTCCAGCTTGTCAGCTTACATACATCCTGATTGGATGAAATGATGTGCATGAGCACTCTTTTTTTTCATGTAGAAATCCGTGATCAATTTTGTTTCTGATCTCTTCATAAATTTGTTGCTGCTCTTCGTTCAGTTGTCTTTCCAAATTTTGTAAGTCTATAAATTCTTCTTGAGCTTGATTCATAGCCGTTTCCACTTCATTCATGGCTATTGATGCTTCATTTTCAACGATTGGTTGTCCTAGGGGATCTTGACTGAGTGTTTCTGAACTTTGGCTGTCCTGAGAACTGTCTCTAGCTATTTCTGCTGCAATTGTAGTTTCCTGTTCAATTTCTTCATTTAACATTTGCAGATAACTTGAGAATGTACTGCATTGTATGCTGTCTTTGCAAGCATTAAAAGAATCTTCATAGCTTTGAAATTCTCCCAGTAGTTCATCCTCTGTACGCCATGGTTTAAACAACTGTAAAAGAGCCAAGTAGTAAAATTCCTTCTTGTCAGTAGTGTCGCAACTCAGCTTCCTGTGATTTATCAAACTTCCTTTTGTTTGCTTCACCAAACATCCTTCCTCACCAATGACTTTATATTTTCCATTGTTGATGTCTTCTGCGGCTTTCCGTGAATAAATGTAGTTCTGCAGCACTTCATAGAGACACATGTTCTCCAGATGTTGACTTCTCTTGGGATAATATGTGTCCAACATGTTTGATTTCAAAATATCTGTACTTTCTGGGTCATTCTCGGCCAAATATTCAATTTCTCCAACAGATTTCAGTACCCGATTTCTCATTGCTGCAAGGCCTAAACTTGCCCAAATTATTCTTCTTGACTTCGAGTAGAGACTTGCAGAAGATAACCTATCTGAACATTCGTAGGATCCAATTTCTCGATGCGATAACATCTTCAAACTGAAACTGTACAGCTTCTTACTGACAGTCTTCTTGTGAGAAATCTCTTCCCACATTTCCTTCAATTCTGTTTTTTCTGATTTCGTAATGTAAGACGTTACATATCGAGCAACAGCAATGGAATTGTCAGCTACATACTGTATATCCATGTTAGCGTTCCACATGGATAAAATGACTGGGTTGTAGTCATTTATATTTTTTAATTCTTCTTTTCTTTTAAGGTTGTAGGTATTCTTAGGTGATTTTCTTGTGATAGTATGTCTCACAGCTGACATAAAACTGTTTACTCTTCCATTTGAAAGAACAGGTCTAGGAAATCCAAATCGACATTTAGTGTAGTATTTATCTTTGCTCTTGTATTTCCGTCGACAGTATTTTCCACACCGATGACTTTGGAAACGTAAAACTTGCTCCTTTAACTTTTTCTCTTCTGTGCTTTTTGGTATAGCACATGTTGCATATTCTTCAATGTAAGATAACACTGCTTCATCAGTATCTGTTCCAAACTTTGGGGCATCCTTGATCCACAACAGCATATGAATATGAGGAGCACCTCTTGCCTGGTACTCTTTTCTCCAAAAGAAATCTACTACTTCTCCAAGAGGTGGATTTTTTTTATTGCAGATGAAGGACATCATAGCCTCAAATCTATGATTGAAATATCTGCAAACATTAACCGGATCCAATGAGCACAGTTCTCCTGCTGTCTTGTATTCGATGTTTTTAATGTTTGAATTTGCCTCTCGTAGAAAATCCAGTAAATCATCCCAAGCGTACTCCGCACAGCTTAGGGTAACGAACCATGTTGGTGTTCCTAAATTCCGTAACATGCATTTTAATTCACCATGGCGTCGGTACCAATATTCATTTGTCCCACGCTGACAAGCCATCAGATTGATCAGTTGTGTTTCCAAATGATCATCTCGGTGCTGCACTTTCTCCATAAAATCCTTAGCAGACACATTTTGTAAATGTACTCCACTTTTTAAAATGTGATTTACTGCATAAGACAGTGCAGACAAGTCGCTTTCAAATAAAAGATGGAACAAATAAGGAATACTTTGTCGAAATCTGGGATCTTCAGCATATAGTCTTGTAGTCCGATACTCAGAAGCTGGAATCTGTTCCGGACGTTCATCGTATCGTCCTCCTTTTCCTTTAGGAAACAGCTGGGGAAAACATCGAGCTTCCAAGCTCTCCTCCCATACACTCACGGGACTTCCTTTTGCTTTCTTCATCTGAAAGAGATCAATATTGTCTCCCATAACTTCTTTTGAATGAAGAGGATGTATGCTAAAATGTTCATAAATTTCTTCTTCCTTTGACTTGTCCACTTTTTCAATTTGTCCAGTTGGTGTTTCTGTGTCTTCTTGTAAATCTTCTTCTTCTTCTTCTTCTATATAAATTGATTCATACCATTTGTTATTCCTTTTCAAATACAAATTTGCTCTTTGTACTTTCCGTACATCTACCAGCTCCTGCCAAATCTTCTTATTCTTTGTAGGTACACCATTAACCAGAATAATTAATGGTTCAGTTTCCAAAGTATCCGCATCAATAGTTTCCATATTTTTTTTCAAATCCAAGGGCAAATACACCACTCTACCTTTTAAACCTCTCAGTAAATCAGAAGGAGGTAATTTACCAGTTTTGGGCTCCATACGTACTATGGTCTGGAACGGATGAACACATTGAATGAGTATAGACTCATATGTATTTAATTCAGAAAGTTCAGCAGGAATAGCATCCAATTCTAAATTATTATGTACAGCTCTGGTCGGCATTCTATTTTCCTCTAACTTGTTGTAACAGTATTTACAAATACGCTGTACTTCACCCAATTCAAAACAATTTTCAAGAAATATATATGTGGCAAAATCCTTCCACTTATAATTATCTTCATTTTCACTCTTTCTGTAGAGATCAACATACCTGGTTTGTTTTCTATAATGAGTTCTGCGGCAACAAATACAAGTAATATTTGGTCTTTCATTAGAGATTATTGCAAATTTTGTTATGTGATCATTAAATGTCTTACTTACAGAGGGTTCTACATTCTCTTCCACTTCTTCCTCATTTACTGTGTCCTTCTCTGCACTGTTTTGTTCAGGACCAAAGTAACAAAACTGAATTTCATCAACAACCTTCTCTACATCTGATACCGTTCCACGGAACAGAGCCCTATTCAATTCATATAACTTTATTGCTGGACTTTTAGCAAAATACAACCGTCTTACAAACTTTCTCATTTCAGTATGATGAACAGCCAGCATCCTAAAATGATGGAAAACACTATTACACACTTTTCTAGATAGACAAGCCAGAGAATGACCCTGCAAACCAGTATTCTCTCTCACTCTGCATGGATCTAGACTTTGAAGCACCTTAATCTTCTGTTTTATACTTTTTTTACTATATTCTCTTAGAAACTCACGAAATTTGTCAATAGATTCCTGACGCACAGTGCAAATACTACTACAATTCCAAGTGTACACTGGGGCTTTAGGACGTCTCCCCATAGCCTCATCTGCCATCACTTGGACCTCATCTCTTGGAACCATTATCTCCTTCTCCATTATGCAACCATTTTTTACTTCGTAAGCACGACCTCTGGTGTCAACTGCATGCAGCAAACTATTACTTTGAAAATAGCTCTCTTCATTAAAGAAAGGTTCACTACTTGAACTATGCATCCACTTTCCTAAAAACACTTTACAAAAGTTTGTTCTGTTCACTACTCTTTTCCTTTTGCTATGTGATTTCAGTACATTAACCATTTTGTCTAATGTACGCATCCTATTCAAAATTAAAATGAATAGTTTCCTTTTTAATTCTAATGCCTTTGCTGCAATGGCTTCAATTTCTTTTTTTCTTTTATAAAACTTACTCTTTTGCTTATATTTCTTCACATCCTTTATCAAATTGGACATAACTCTTCTCTGAAACATTTTTCTACGTATCTCTTTAAACGCTGTTTTTCTATTTATGTAAATCTTTTCAGTTGCAGAAGGTGTATTTGCATTAACTAAATTCTCAATTTTTTCCTGTCCTTTTCTTTTCAAAACATTCTTTCCAGTACAGACATTTTGTACATTTTTCATTCTTTTGAATATATTTTTTAGAAATTGTTTTTTCTGCTTACCAGAAGATTTTTTCTTTTTCCCAACATGAGCATCTTCTACTAACTTTGGTCCTCCAGTTGTCTTCAAATATAGGTTTTTTTTGTGAGTTTTTTGAACTCTGGATTTTGTAGGCATCTTAAATTTTGTTCACTGCTCTACAGAAATACCTGAAAAAAACTAAAAAAAAAATCCTTTATTTTATTTAAATATATTACTACATTTCTTTTCACAATAGTCACAAAACGAAATTTCTTTGCCAATTTGAATGCACACTTACTGCTCTTTTTTTTTGGCAAGTGATAATCACTTTTACAGACTGACACATTATAAATCAACTTTTCAGATTTTTTTAAATGCACATGTCCAGACTGCTTTTTCAGACCACCACCATGTGTATCCTGGGTGACTGCCTACACTCCAGCAAGGGCAACCAGCCTTACTGATGCTGAATGTCTTTGCATTACAGACTGAAACCTCAAACCCCACTCGCTTGTAAATACTGTGCATGATTATACATGGAAAGGAGCTGGGTGTGTGCTAAGAGTCTGCTTCTGCACCAAAAAATCGCTCCCCCTTTTTCCTACTAATGCAACTGTGAAATCACCAGAGCAAAACGCAATAAATCTCTGCCTGTAATTCCTATTTGCACACAGAGTCATGTTTTCACATTAGTCACAAAACGAAATTTCTTTGCCAATTTGAATGCACACTTACTGCTCTTTTTTTTTGGCAAGTGATAATCACTTTTACAGACTGACACATTATGAATCCACTTTTCAGATTTTTTTAAATGCCCATGTCCAGACTGCTTTTTCAGACCACCACCATGTGTATCCTGGGTGACTGCCTACACTCCAGCAAGGGCAACCAGCCTTAGTGATGCTGAATGTCTTTGCATTACAGACTGAAACCTCAAACCCCACTCGCTTGTAAATACTGTGCGTGATTATACATGGAAAGGAGCTGGGTGTGTGCTAAGAGTCTGCTTCTGCACCAAAAAATCGCTCCCCCTTTTTCCTACTAATGCAACTGTGAAATCACCAGAGCAAAACGCAATAAATCACTGCCTGTAATTCCTATTTGCACACAGAGTCATGTTTTCACATTAGTCACAAAACGAAATTTCTTTGCCAATTTGAATGCACACTTACTGCTCTTTTTTTTGGCAAGTGATAATCACTTTTACAGACTGACACATTATGAATCCACTTTTCAGATTTTTTTAAATGCACATGTCCAAACTGCTTCTTCAGACCACCACCATGTGTATCCTGGGTGACTGCCTACACTCCAGCAAGGGCAACCAGCCTTAGTGATGCTGAATGTCTTTGCATTACAGACTGAAACCTCAAACCCCACTCGCTTGTAAATACTGTGCATGATTATACATGGAAAGGAGCTGGGTGTGTGCTAAGAGTCTGCTTCTGCACCAAAAAATCGCTCCCCCTTTTTCCTACTAATGCAACTGTGAAATCACCAGAGCAAAACGCAATAAATCTCTGCCTGTAATTCCTATTTCCACACAGAGTCATGTTTTCACATTAGTCACAAAACGAAATTTCTTTGCCAATTTGAATGCACACTTACTGCTCTTTTTTTTGGCAAGTGATAATCACTTTTACAGACTGACACATTATGAATCCACTTTTCAGATTTTTTTAAATGCACATGTCCAGACTGCTTCTTCAGACCACCACCATGTGTATCCTGGGTGACTGCCTACACTCCAGCAAGGGCAACCAGCCTTAGTGATGCTGAATGTCTTTGCATTACAGACTGAAACCTCAAACCCCACTAGCTTGTAAATACTGTGCATGATTATACATGGAAAGGAGCTGGGTGTGTGCTAAGAGTCTGCTTCTGCACCAAAAAATCGCTCCCCCTTTTTCCTACTAATGCAACTGTGAAATCACCAGAGCAAAACGCAATAAATCTCTGCCTGTAATTCCTATTTGCACACAGAGTCATGTTTTCACATTAGTCACAAAACGAAATTTCTTTGCCAATTTGAATGCACACTTACTGCTCTTTTTTTTTTTTGGCAAGTGATAATCACTTTTACAGACTGACACATTATGAATCCACTTTTCAGATTTTTTTAAATGCACATGTCCAAACTGCTTTTTCAGACCACCACCATGTGTATCCTGGGTGACTGCCTACACTCCAGCAAGGGCAACCAGCCTTAGTGATGCTGAATGTCTTTGCATTACAGACTGAAACCTCAAACCCCACTCGCTTGTAAATACTGTGCATGATTATACATGGAAAGGAGCTGGGTGTGTGCTAAGAGTCTGCTTCTGCACCAAAAAATCGCTCCCCCTTTTTCCTACTAATGCAACTGTGAAATCACCAGAGCAAAACGCAATAAATCTCTGCCTGTAATTCCTATTTGCACACAGAGTCATGTTTTCACATTAGTCACAAAACGAAATTTCTTTGGCAATTTGAATGCACACTTACTGCTCTTTTTTTTGGCAAGTGATAAACACTTTTACAGACTGACACATTATGAATCCACTTTTCAGATTTTTTTAAATGCACATGTCCAAACTGCTTTTTCAGACCACCACCATGTGTATCCTGGGTGACTGCCTACACTCCAGCAAGGGCAACCAGCCTTAGTGATGCTGAATGTCTTTGCATTACAGACTGAAACCTCAAACCCCACTCGCTTGTAAATACTGTGCATGATTATACATGGAAAGGAGCTGGGTGTGTGCTAAGAGTCTGCTTCTGCACCAAAAAATCGCTCCCCCTTTTTCCTACTAATGCAACTGTGAAATCACCAGAGCAAAACGCAATAAATCTCTGCCTGTAATTCCTATTTGCACACAGAGTCATGTTTTCACATTAGTCACAAAACGAAATTTCTTTGCCAATTTGAATGCACACTTACTGCTCTTTTTTTTTGGCAAGTGATAATCACTTTTACAGACTGACACATTATGAATCCACTTTTCAGATTTTTTTAAATGCCCATGTCCAGACTGCTTTTTCAGACCACCACCATGTGTATCCTGGGTGACTGCCTACACTCCAGCAAGGGCAACCAGCCTTACTGATGCTGAATGTCTTTGCATTACAGACTGAAACCTCAAACCCCACTCGCTTGTAAATACTGTGCATGATTATACATGGAAAGGAGCTGGGTGTGTGCTAAGAGTCTGCTTCTGCACCAAAAAATCGCTCCCCCTTTTTCCTACTAATGCAACTGTGAAATCACCAGAGCAAAACGCAATAAATCTCTGCCTGTAATTCCTATTTGCACACAGAGTCATGTTTTCACATTAGTCACAAAACGAAATTTCTTTGCCAATTTGAATGCACACTTACTGCTCTTTTTTTTTTTTGGCAAGTGATAATCACTTTTACAGACTGACACATTATGAATCCACTTTTCAGATTTTTTTAAATGCCCATGTCCAGACTGCTTTTTCAGACCACCACCATGTGTATCCTGGGTGACTGCCTACACTCCAGCAAGGGCAACCAGCCTTACTGATGCTGAATGTCTTTGCATTACAGACTGAAACCTCAAACCCCACTCGCTTGTAAATACTGTGCATGATTATACATGGAAAGGAGCTGGGTGTGTGCTAAGAGTCTGCTTCTGCACCAAAAAATCGCTCCCCCTTTTTCCTACTAATGCAACTGTGAAATCACCAGACCAAAACGCAATAAATCTCTGCCTGTAATTCCTATTTGCACACAGAGTCATGTTTTCACATTAGTCACAAAACGAAATTTCTTTGCCAATTTGAATGCACACTTACTGCTCTTTTTTTTGGCAAGTGATAAACACTTTTACAGACTGACACATTATGAATCCACTTTTCAGATTTTTTTAAATGCACATGTCCAAACTGCTTTTTCAGACCACCACCATGTGTATCCTGGGTGACTGCCTACACTCCAGCAAGGGCAACCAGCCTTAGTGATGCTGAATGTCTTTGCATTACAGACTGAAACCTCAAACCCCACTCGCTTGTAAATACTGTGCATGATTATACATGGAAAGGAGCTGGGTGTGTGCTAAGAGTCTGCTTCTGCACCAAAAAATCGCTCCCCCTTTTTCCTACTAATGCAACTGTGAAATCACCAGAGCAAAACGCAATAAATCTCTGCCTGTAATTCCTATTTGCACACAGAGTCATGTTTTCACATTAGTCACAAAACGAAATTTCTTTGCCAATTTGAATGCACACTTACTGCTCTTTTTTTTTGGCAAGTGATAATCACTTTTACAGACTGACACATTATGAATCCACTTTTCAGATTTTTTTAAATGCCCATGTCCAGACTGCTTTTTCAGACCACCACCATGTG
The DNA here is from genome assembly GCF_964204655.1 of Triturus cristatus. Taxonomy (NCBI): domain Eukaryota; kingdom Metazoa; phylum Chordata; class Amphibia; order Caudata; family Salamandridae; genus Triturus; species Triturus cristatus. The sequence continues at coordinate 341,574,083 of NC_140587.1, read as the reverse complement.
TATCCTGGGTGACTGCCTACACTCCAGCAAGGGCAACCAGCCTTACTGATGCTGAATGTCTTTGCATTACAGACTGAAACCTCAAACCCCACTCGCTTGTAAATACTGTGCATGATTATACATGGAAAGGAGCTGAGTGTGTGCTAAGACTCTGCTTCTGCACCAAAAAATCGCTCCCCCTTTTTCCTACTAATGCAACTGTGAAATCACCAGACCAAAACGCAATAAATCTCTGCCTGTAATTCCTATTTGCACACAGAGTCATGTTTTCACATTAGTCACAAAACGAAATTTCTTTGCCAATTTGAATGCACACTTACTGCTCTTTTTTTTGGCAAGTGATAAACACTTTTACAGACTGACACATTATGAATCCACTTTTCAGATTTTTTTAAATGCACATGTCCAAACTGCTTTTTCAGACCACCACCATGTGTATCCTGGGTGACTGCCTACACTCCAGCAAGGGCAACCAGCCTTAGTGATGCTGAATGTCTTTGCATTACAGACTGAAACCTCAAACCCCACTCGCTTGTAAATACTGTGCATGATTATACATGGAAAGGAGCTGGGTGTGTGCTAAGAGTCTGCTTCTGCACCAAAAAATCGCTCCCCCTTTTTCCTACTAATGCAACTGTGAAATCACCAGAGCAAAACGCAATAAATCTCTGCCTGTAATTCCTATTTGCACACAGAGTCATGTTTTCACATTAGTCACAAAACGAAATTTCTTTGCCAATTTGAATGCACACTTACTGCTCTTTTTTTTTGGCAAGTGATAATCACTTTTACAGACTGACACATTATGAATCCACTTTTCAGATTTTTTTAAATGCCCATGTCCAGACTGCTTTTTCAGACCACCACCATGTGTATCCTGGGTGACTGCCTACACTCCAGCAAGGGCAACCAGCCTTACTGATGCTGAATGTCTTTGCATTACAGACTGAAACCTCAAACCCCACTCGCTTGTAAATACTGTGCATGATTATACATGGAAAGGAGCTGGGTGTGTGCTAAGAGTCTGCTTCTGCACCAAAAAATCGCTCCCCCTTTTTCCTACTAATGCAACTGTGAAATCACCAGACCAAAATGCAATTAATCTCTGCCTGTAATTCCTATTTGCACACAGAGTCATGTTTTCACATTAGTCACAAAATGAAATTTCTTTGCCAATTTGAATGCACACTTACTGCTCTTTTTTTTGGCAAGTGATAAACACTTTTACAGACTGACACATTATGAATCCACTTTTCAGATTTTTTTAAATGCACATGTCCAAACTGCTTTTTCAGACCACCACCATGTGTATCCTGGGTGACTGCCTACACTCCAGCAAGGGCAACCAGCCTTAGTGATGCTGAATGTATTTGCATTACAGACTGAAACCTCAAACCCCACTCGCTTGTAAATACTGTGCATGATTATACATGGAAAGGAGCTGGGTGTGTGCTAAGAGTCTGCTTCTGCACCAAAAAATCGCTCCCCCTTTTTCCTACTAATGCAAATATAAAATTACCAGAGTTGTACACAATAAATCTCTGCCTATATTTCCCAACATGTGTAACCTGGGTGACTGCCTACATTCCACCAAGGGCAACCAGCCTTAGTGATGCTGAATGTATTTGCATTACTGAGTCCAACCTCAAACCCTAAAACTATTCATTTTTTATACCAATACACCTTAATTTATCGTGAAAACATAGTCCATATTATTTTACATGTTCCTCACATTTAAATTTCTCCCAAAACAGAAAATAATAAACGCAACTTCAACAAAAAGAAATACATTTCTATTATTCATTTCTTAATTTACCATATACATCCCCTCTCAAACTCTAACCTCACCTTTAAAATTAGTTAGTTGTGAAAGAAATGTGGCACTCAAACAGCAGATTATCAGAGCCAGGATCTCTGTTCTCTACACCTCTCTCCTCTCAGCAGAACCAGATAATGGCAAAGTTTCCCTCTATTTTTCCACACATATACATGTAAGTTTCAAATCTCAGTGCTTCCCCCTTTTTTTCAAATGTAATCACACATTTCTATTGGTTGAAAACCAACCCTTTTCCAAAAGTACCCTGCCCCCAACTTGACTTCTGCCTAGTACCCTTCCCCCAACTTGACTTCTGCCTGCTACCATAGCAACAGCTCATGGAACACTGCTGTGTGGAGTCAGGTCAGAAGTTCGCCACACAATGTTTCAATTCCACAGAGCAAGAGTGCTTGACTTTTCAAACCTAACAGCAAATCCATAGTACTGTTCTTTGGTAACACATTTTTCTGTACCAATACAAAACATGCTTCTATTAATTTACACATACAGCCTAGTTTTTATTCTAGAATGGTATGAAACAGCCAATCAGTTCTTTTTGTTTTGAAAAAAATATGTATGCCTCCATTTCCAAACTGTCTTTCTTTTCATATTGCCATTCTACTGAAAGACACCTCCTGAGTGCATCCAGTTCTCCTTTGAAGATGTTCACAGTGTGGATTGTAGGGCACAGCTATGTCTTCTGGAGTGAAATGTTTGCAGAGAAAACAGGTATGGTGAGAGACCTTGCTTTGCCAAATGTAGACATTAAATGGATTGGTCAGAGAGGGTTAAAGTGGCACCAATTGATGCCATTGGTGAAATCCTTCATGCAAATCCAACACCCTGACCTCATAATAGTGCACTGTGGTGGCAATGACCTAGGCACTTTGACTGGGGTAGGTCTGGAAATGCTTATGAAGGACACCTTTGCACAACTGTTTTCACTTTTCCCTAAAACTGCCTTTGTGTTTTCTAACATATGCCAAAGGCAAAAATGGAACTGGTCCAATCATTTCTGTCCGCAGATTGACAAAGCAAGAAAGCACGTCAACAAATCTGTTTCTGCTTTCCTCCGTGACTATGGTATGGGTTCCATTTACCACAACAACTTGCGTTACGACATGCAAGACATTTATAGAGGAGATGGTGTGCACTTCAATGATGAAGGGAACAGAGTCTTCCTCTTGAACCTTAGACTCTGCATCGGTACTTACTTGTAGGTACCACAAAAAAATCACTTAATAAACACAACGGCTCTTTTTAGAGCCCCCTAATATCTAAACACTTAAATCTGAATTTCATTTCTTTTTTGTATTTTTTTTTACCGTACGCTTACCGTAAGCTTACCGTACGCGTACCCCGTGATTTTTTTTAAAATCAATAAATGTTTTCTGTGTACTTTTCTGTCCTTCTTTGACCCCCTTACAAATGTTAGGGGGTCTGTAACTCTCTCCCTTGCCCCCTTTTCAAGATATCACTCTTTTTTACCGGAGTGAAATACACAAAATGGCGGCCGCCGCTTCCTGGTTTCGGCCGATTCGAATGTTTACTAAGATCTAACAGCCAATCAGAATCGCGCTCGCGCACGCCACCGTACGCGTACGGTAAGCTTACGGTAAGCGTACCGTAAGCTGGCTCAGATATATATATTGATTTAAAGGCTATTTTCTCAGAATCTACTGAACAGATTTACACCAAACCTACAAAAGGCACTTCCTTGACCTGAGGACTACCTCTCTGCCAAATTTCTAGTAATTCTGTTCAGCCGTTCGGGCTGTAGCCCTGTCTAAAGGTCCTATGGAAAAATGCATGGGAAAAACGCGTTTTGGGACCCCCCTTTTATCTCAGCCCCCGCTTGACGAATCCCCCCGAGACTTTCAGGGTAGGAGCGGAGCGTAGCGCCCCACCTATTTTGAGAAATTCGCGAGGATTCGTCGACCGGCGCCAAAGTTATTCAAAATAGAATGTTGCGGATTTCCTATGGAAACAGGGTCCTAACTATAACTACCTACTGGCGACCGCCAGTAGGTAATATATATATATATATATATATATATATATATATATATATATATATATATATATATATATATATCTTCAAAACGAATTTGGCGCAATCACCACCAACGTATCCACAGCACAGAGAGTCCACAGTAGTTTCTTTGAGGTATTTTTTATTTTTTCTCTGCACCATTAGTGCAAAATGAAAGGATGGTCGACGTGTTTCGGGTGATGACTTTAACTGGACCATAGAGTCCCGGCGTCTACACTGTCTATTTAAGTGGCTATGTGCATGGATCCCTTGTTAGTTTCTAAAAAATAGACTAGACTGCTAACCCATACAGACAATTGATTACATTTGGCTTATGGCAGTTGCCAATGATCCTTTAGCATGTTTGCATTTGTATACATATTTTTAGCAGTTTTATCACTTATATATGAACACGTGTCTCCACACTTATGGAATTTTTTGAATTTATCAAAATATTTATTTGTGGTGTAGTACCCAAATCAAATCACCAGTACAGTGTAGGAACGAGTGTAAAAAAGATTAGAAAGACTATAAAAAATGTAAAGAATGCAACAAATGGTCTGTTCAGGAATGACCATGTTAAGTTTTCAACTTTAGCATATGAAAGGGAAAGAGGTTAAAGTCATGAAGAGGAAAGAGAGATCAGAGTTGGTAAAGAGACAGATTAAGGCGAGGGGGAAGAGAGGGGAGAGAAGGATAAGAGTTGAAGAAACAACATGTTATACAGATGACCAGAATTATTTCATTTCATTTCATTTATGCATAGTTTAGACAATTTTGGTTCTATCCGTTATTGAGCCACGGGAGGTTCAAATTAAATTCAACTAAAACCTATAAAATCAAACTTTCCTCTCTAGACTACACTAGGAATTCTTAGGTTGTAGATCTAATGTAGAGTAAAGTGACAAGTGTCTGATGTAAAGTACATTCAAACATATGGGAATTAAAGTGACAAGTGCCTAGTGCAAAATTGCATTTGTGCCAATTTAGCTTTCCAAGAGTCTTTTTTCGAAAGAGTTTTTTTCAAAATCAACAAAAAATATTTTTTTACAAAAACATATTCTAGATATATAGTACAAAGTCGCAATTCCAAAAATGTCTCTCTACATATAATGTCTAATGCTTTTGAGGTAAGATTTCATGTATCAACAACCCATATTCCATTGGGGAATGTGAATGACGGTCGTAATTGTTCCTGTTGAATCCATAAATTTTAAGCCTCCCAAGCTATACGTTGATCTTTAATTTTCTCTTTTGTCTTTAAACCTTCTCTCTTATTGCATATTTGCTTTTACAGTTCTTTTCTCTCTGTCCCTCACCCATTATGTTAGCTTAATAAAATTATTCCTCTATAGATGGGTCTTTAACCTCTATTTGATTGATTGTCCGAAAATTTCATGAGGGTTCTTCATCAAAGTATTTATTCTGCGTTTGATTAATTCATCATTATCAAGTTTGTACTGTACATGAATCTCACTTGTTTTTATAAGTTTTTATAAATGAACATGCAATTCAGCATCTAGATTATGCCCAAATGGTTGTTCTGTACCTAACATTAAAATGAGTATTGATTCAGCTCTTCTGAGGTCCAGGGTTTTGTGCCCTCCTCTCTCATTCAGTTTGACCATTTTGGCTCCAAAATATTTCAGTTCTTTGATGTTGCCTGAATGTTTCTCTGCAAAGTGTTTTGCCATTGGGTAAGATAAATCTTTATTTTTGATTGCTCTTAGATTCTGTAATATACGCAGTTTCAATTTATTGATGGTACTTCCAACGTATAATTTTTTACACGGACATTCTAAAACATACACCACGTATGTGGATTCACACGTGATATGTTCGATGATTCTGTTCTGCAGTGGATAAGTTTGTGTATTGTATCCATGATCACAGGCCTTGCATTTGGAACATTTCCAAAAACCAGTTGATAACCATGTTCCTTTGTCTTTTTTGATTGTTTCCAGGTGAATGTGTGTTAAAAGGTCACCCAATGAGGCTGTCTTCCTATACGTTATTTTTGAAATTGATGGTAACTTCCGTTTTAATGATTCCTCCAACATCCAGATACCCCAGTGCTTTTTGATGATATTTCTAAGGTACTTGTTTTCCACATTGAAATCCAAAATAATGTGAGTTGTATCATCATTTTCCAGTTGTTCATGGTCTTCCAATAGTTCTGATCATGTCTTTCGCATTACTTTATTTTTGGATGTTTCAATGATATTCAATGGATAGCTCCTTGCCAGAAATCTGATCCCTGTTTCATCAAGATTTTGTTTAATGTCTGTAGTTTCAGAACAGTTCCTCTTTACGCAGAGCATCTCTCCATATGGAATACTCCATTTCAGATGTTGTGGATGTCCACTGTTTGCATGGAGGATGCTGTTTATGGCAGTCGGTTTCCTATGGATTCTAGTGCAGAGTTGGTGTTTTTGTGCGAATACTTCTACATCCAAATAAGTAACTTGTGTTCTACTGCAAGTAGATGTGAAAGATAGATTATATTCATTCTGGTCCAGGCTTCGAATAAATTCTTCAAGGCCTGGCGGGTCTCCTTCCCAGATTACGAATAAATCGTCGATATATCTCATCCATGACTTGATATTCGACTGGTACCTGCTCTGTAAGATCCCTTCCTCCCATACTGCCATAAAAAGATTTGCATATGTCGGAGCAAATGACGTCCCCATTGCTGTACCTTTTTAGCAGTTTTATCACTTATATATGCACACGTGTCTCCACACTGTTATGGAATTTTTTGAATTTATCAAATTATTCATTTATTTATATATATATATTCCACAACACTCTTTCCCAAGAGAAGTTTTCCCAGCTGGAATTCTTTAATAAAAACACCGGAAAATCAACTTAATTTGGAGCAAGATTATTTATGAATACTGCGAGTGCGAGAGAAATTCTCTTGGGAAAGAGTGTTGTGGAATAGATAACGGCAAAGCTCTGCCATATCTCTAACGCACTGCCGGAGAGCGCCCAGAGGACCGGAACATGGGGCCACTTTTGGAAATAATATATATATATATACATATATATATATATATATATATTATATTCTTGGCGGGTGGATCGTTGGTTCTGAGGCTGGTGTAGCTGCAGTTCCGGCAGATGAAGGGACCGTGTGTGCGTTTCGGAGCTGCCTTGAAGCAGGTCTGGATCCATCCTGGGTTGAGGTCGTGGTGTGTGCTGGCATCGTAGCTTTGTTCGCCATAAGTTTGATTGGTTCTGATGCTCCGTCCATCACCACCCCCTCTTGTACTGCTTTGTTCGCCATAAGTTGGCAGGGTATGCTCAGACGTGAGTCCCTTGCTCACTTTGCCACTGGATTCAAGCAAGCCTGGATGAAGACGGCTGAAATGCCAGAAACCGGTCCTAGGAAGCTTGTTTCCGGTCCAGGGAAGGCATGGCTTGGCAGTTCGGGCTGGACTGTTCCCATGAGGCACAGGGTCAGACTGATTTGCATATGGCCATGTCTGAACTGGGGTGGCAGAGTGGGCTAAAGAACGGTGATGGATCAAACCCAGATCTGTTTACTGGGTGTGAGTGTTTGATTGGTTCTGATGCTCCGTCCATCACCACCCCCTTTTGTACCGCTTTGTTCGCCATAAGTTTGCAGGATATGCTCAGACGTGAGTCCCTTGCTCACTTTGCCACTGGATTTAAGCAAGCCTGGCTAAAGACGGCTGAAATGCCAGAAACCGGTCCTAGGAAGCTTGTTTCCGGTCCAGGGAAGGCTTGGCTTGGCAGTTCGGGCTGGACTGTTCCCATGAGGCACAGGGTCAGACTGATTTGCATATGGCCATGTCTGAACTGGGGTGGCAGAGTGGGCTAAAGAACGGTGATGGATCAAAGCCAGATCTGTTTACTGGGTGTGAGTGTTTGATTGGTTCTTATGCTCCGTCCATCACCACCCGCTTTTGTACCGCTTTGTTCGCCATAAGTTTGCAGGATATGCTCAGACGTGAGTCCCTTGCTCACTTTGCCACTGGATTTAAGCAAGCCTGGCTAAAGACGGCTGAAATGCCAGAAACCGGTCCTAGGAAGCTTGTTTCCGGTCCTGGGAAGGCTTGGCTTGGCAGTTCGGGCTGGACTGTTCCCATGAGGCATAGGGTCAGACGGATTTGAATATGGCCATGTCTGAACTGTGGTGGAAGAGTGGGCTAAAGAACGGTGATGGATCAAACCCAGATCTGTTGACTGGGTGTGAGTGTTTGATTGGTTCTGATGCACCGTCCATCACCACCCCCTCTTGTACTGATTTGTTTGCCATAAGTTGGCAGGGTATGCTCAGACGTGAGTCCCTTGCTCACTTTACCACTGAATTCAAGCAAGCCTGGCTGAAGACGGCTGAAATGCCAGACATCGGTCCTAGGAAGCTTGTTTCCGGTCCAGGGAAGGCATGGCTTGGCAGTTCGGGCTAGACTGTTCCCATGAGGCACAGGGTCAGACTGATTTGCATATGGCCATGTCTGAACTGGGGTGGCAGAGTGGGCTAAAGAACGGTGATGGATCAAACCGAGATCTGTTGACTGGGTGTGTTTGATTGGTTCTGATGCTCCGTCCATCACCACCCCCTTTTGGACCACTTTGTTCGCCATAATTTGGCAGGGTATGTACAGACGTGAGTCCCTTGCTCACTTTGCCACTGGATTCAAGCAAGCCTGGCTGAAGACGGCTGAAATGCCAGAAACCGGTCCTAGGAAGCTTGTTTCTGGTCCAGGGAAGGCATGGCTTGGCAGTTCGGGCTGGACTGTTCCCATGAGGCACAGGGTCAGACTGATTTGCATATGGCCATGTCTGAACTGGGGTGGCAGAGTGGGCTAAAGAACGGTGATGGATCAAATCCAGATCTGTTGACTGGGTGTGAGTGTTTGATTGGTTCTGATGCTCCGTCCATCACCACCCCCTTTTGTACGGCATCGTAGCGGCGGCAGTCGTCGTGGCAGGAGCGGGGGCCAGGGGTTCTGGCGCTGGATGTGGTCCAGGCACGGATGGGCGCAGACGGGCTTGCCTTAGGTGCGCCTTTGGCGTGGCAGCTGCGCACCCACTGCGCGCGTCTGCTGTGCGGCCTCGCAGCGGCCAGCATATTTGGGGAGGTGGGAGGGAGGAGCAGATGGGAGGCGGGGACAGCAAATGGGCAGTCGGGGTGTGGGGCCGCAGGGGACGTAGCGGCGGGGGTGGAGAGGGACGGCGAAGGGAACAGAAGGCAAAAGGGAACAAAATCAAGGGGGAAATGAGTGGCACAGTGGGCAAAAAGGGCACAGAAATACAGGGGTGGTTAGGATACAGAAGGCAAAAATGGGCAGAGAGACACGGGGTGGCGGGGGAGCAGAAGAAAAACCGGGCAGAGGGACAGGGACTGCGAGGGGAACAGGTGGGAAAACCGGGCAGAGAGACATGGGACAGCGAGGGGAACAGAGGGAGAAAAACAGGCAAAGACCACTTATAGGCAGTGGGGGGAGTCAGACAACAGCAGTCACAGATGCAGCATGAAAATACAGTCAATACCATGAATCAGTGAAATACAGGCAATACGCTGAAGTAGAGAAAGAAACAGGCAATGCAGTGAGGCGATGAACAGAAGCTGAACGAACCTACGACCAACCACAGGCCACCTCGAGCTTCTTCAGCACCACCAGCTGGGGCAGGGACGCACAGACGGTGCTGTGCGGAGGGGGAGTGACTTACCTGGATGGGTCAAACAGGCCGTCTCCGCACTTCCTAGCCGGCGAACAGAGACAACACGAATCCCAAAGATCAGGCACTTGTAAGTTTATTTGTTACAGAGCTGCAAATCTGACGCATTTTGGGCGATTGCCCTTGCTCACAGATAGCCAGATCTAGGCCCGTCATTATTTTAAATATGCATAGTGTATACCACATGTTAAAGTGAACATAAACAAAAGACTATGCACTAGCTGTCAGTTGTAAACATTAGTCAGTCTGTTTTCTTAAACGTTGTATCTCCTAACATTATCCAAAAACAAATCTGGCATAAATGGCAAAGAAATGATTGACTGGAAAAAAACAAATATAAATGGTAAGCGTAAATGCAAATTAACATGTGGCGGTCAGCTTACTGAATAGAGATCATGGAAAACAAACAATTGTAAAATTCCTGATCGAAATTCCTGTATGAATACACAGACTGTGGTCAATAAATATACGTGATGGTCGATTGTGTTGTAAACCTATGTGCAAATAGTGCACTATACTATGTGCAAATACTGCTATTAAATATGTGCAAAATACGGCAATTGTTCATCAAGATATGTGCAAATAAAGCAATTTGAATATCCTAGTGCAAATATCGCATGTGCAAATTCTATCACATCTGTAAACATTTTTGTGCAATCAACACATCTGTGCAAATTTCGCATATTTTCTAAATCAACATAGAACGATATGCAAATGTCGCTACTCTCATTGACCAATCATACAGCCTCGGTGTTGATGGATGTTGTAATGTTCTACAAGGAAAGTTCCAATGAAGTCATTAAAATCTAAGCATTACTCCCAAGCTGAGTATCAATCTGTTCAAACTGCTATCGTCTAACCACCATGTGCAAAAATGCCTTAACATATTAGGGATGACTGAACCATCATTGGCGAATCCATTGTTGAAAAATGGATACAACCAGTGCAAAAAAAAAATTTATAGTCCACGTGTGAATATATATATATATATATGTATATATATATATTTTTATTTTTTTTCACTGAAAAAAACCATAGGTTTCAGGGAGGTTATAGTTAGTTGTACATTTCACTCCTACATATTTCACTGTTATAGTTAGTTAGTTCAGCTAACTATAACTTGTGCCCCCGCAGTGCACTGCTGATGATGTCACATGTTACATCATTCATGACATGGTCAGTGACATCACTGATGACATCACTGATCACATCTCAAATGACATTACTGATGACATCACTGATGACATTATCCATGTGATAACACCCTAATATAACGTTTGATACACCCACTCCAAAATACAGAATACCATTTTCGAAACCAGAGACACACCAATACCAGTTACTACATATCTACTCACTGGTTGTTAGGTCCACACACACATCTACTCATTCAGCCATACAATCACTCATACATGCAGTCACTCATCAATACCACACTATCATATACACTTATACACCTACACAGACACTCACACACCAGCACTCATCCAGAGTTACTCACACACCAAGTCAGTCATGCAAAGAATCAATCACACTTCCATTTACTGACCTATACAGTTATACATACAACACATCACTTATTCAAACAGAAACAAACGCCTACTCGTATACAATCACTGATACAAGTACACACTCATCCATACAGACACTCTCACAATCACTAACTCTCACATATAGTCATTTATATACTCCAAGTCTCACATGCACTGCCTTTTACATATGTAGTTACTTGGACATGTACCACTGAGACATCCATTCACTCACTAACACACCCATACATACACTCACCCACCCATACAGCTGTTTCCACATGCACTCTTGAACCCATACACCCAGTGAATCAATCACTCAAACATTTATCCACAGAGTCACACACCTCCCACACACCCACATACATACTCAGACACCCATACAAATAATCTGGCAACTAATCAATAACCCATATAGACACTCATGTAGCTACTGACCAACCCATGCAGCAGCTTATACAACAGCAGACAGACTGATACAGACCTTCACACAGTTTAGTAACTAACCAATGCATTCAGTAAGACACATGTAATAACTTACTTAAACAGTAAGTCATGCACCTACTAAATCCTTCATCCCGACACTTATACACACACTCATTCTTCAATACACCTTGGCATTTATATAATACATATTTAAACTTTATAGAACCACACATTCACTGGATGATGTCATCAGTGATGTCATTTGTGATGTCAGCATAGTGATGTCACTGAATATGTCATGAATGATGTAATATGTGACATCATCAGCAGTTTATTGCGGGGGCACGAGTTATAGTTAGCTGAACTAACTATGACGGCGAAATTTCGATGGTTTTGTAGGAGTAAAATGTCCAACTAACTATAATGTCCCTGAAGCCTATTTTTTTTTCAGTGAATTTCTAAGCTTTTTTAAATGCTAATTTCTAACTATATTGTCCCTGAAACCTATGTTTTTTCAGTGAATTTCAATGGTTTTTTAAATGCTAATTTCTAACTATAACACCCCTTGAATCCTGAGGGTCCCGGTGGGCCATCTAGCCCACCAGGTACCTCCAGTAAGCACCACTGACCTGCTTTGAGGAGAGGTGGTCCAAGGCCATGCCCGTTTTTACACCTCTCTGCAACGCAGCTCTGTTGCACTTATTGGAGGTACCTGGTGGGCTAGTTGGACCCGAGGGACCCGAGGGATTCAATGGGAGTTAATCCCCCAACTTACAACGTGCAGGAGGGCCCGTTTGCACAGTGGTGCACGGTCCTGTCCCCTCCCTCTTGCTTTCTATGGATTGTTGTGCTGCACTCCTGTCCCGCATGCCCTGTGTGGTGTATTGTGCTGCTGCAAACCCTGATGCCTGCCCTGCAGGGTCAGTTTGGTGCACCTCTCCATGTCCCTTCTGTCCTCTGTTATCCAAGTCCATGTCCCTACCCCATTTCCTTCCATGATCCAATGTACCATACTTGCGAACATTTTTAACTTGTTAAGAGGGAGATTTGGAAAAAAAACTGGGATATTGATTTTCCCCTTTGAGTTACATTGAAAAAGAGGAGATTGTAGACAGGAGACAGATCAAATAAAGCCCATTTGAGCCCATCCTGGCTGAATCGGGTCTGTTGGCATGTATGGTTGTACTACCATTGCCTCTTCCTTCTGCCCACAATGGTCTATTACATTGCCACAGCCTCTCTTGCAAGTCCTGTATTGTTGGCTTGTTGCCCCTGCCCCCCTTTCCACTGCCCTCCATAGTCTGTTGTGCTGCCACGGCCCTTCCTGCCTGTTCAGTGTGGTTAAATTGTTGCCTTTGCACCCTCCTACCTGCCTTCAATTTTCAGAGTCCGTGCCCCTGGCCTCTGCCTCTCAACAGTATCCTAATGAACAACTAGATTGCTAACATTCTATATTTATAACAAAAGTGTGGAACGCCTGACGTCATCTTGATGTAATCAAAACTGTAATACCTAGAGCATTTCCTTTAGAATATTACATATATGAGAGGGTCTTATTGGCATCAAAATTATGGTTAGTGCTCTAAAAGACTAAAATAAGGACATATTTTCTGAGTTTTCAAATAGCGACAAAGCACTTTTAAATTATTTGTTATCTTTATGTTTTTTTATCCAGTTGACCACTTGATTAAATGTTGCACTTAGGGGAGAGGATGTGGTGTTACTTCCAGAACTGCAGACTTTGCAACTGGGGAACCAGGTTGGAGTTTCTGCTTCAGCTCGACATTCTGTGATTCTGGTCAAATCACTTAGTCTCCCCATGTCTACAGCCAAAATGAATTTGTTCTTGTGTGATGTAACCAATGCTCATGTAAAGCACTCCAATACCTGACAAGTCTGCACTATATAACACTGCAAAAACACAAAATAATAAGTGTTTTGCACACTTCTGTCATTGGGCTATATTTGGGCTACATCTGGGTGATTTTGGGCTACATTTGGGCTCTTTTGTCTCCGGTGGCCATCTTGGGAGATTTATTTGTTATGAAGTTTCCTAATTTCCTCATGTACTGCAGTCTCCTCAGTAGGAAATGCTTCCAGTTTTTTACTTTGATTCCATCATGAAGGTATTCAGATATGTCACACATTTGCCACGAATTCTGAATGTTAGCCCTCTAGTTGCTCATTAGATCACTGTAGTAAAACTACTGTTCACCATGGAAGTCTGCTCCTGGTATAAAAAATGCATGTTTCAGTCTGCATGTCAGAATTTTTTAATGAAATAGAAGAGGATTTGAGAAGTCACTCAAAATGTGCCCTCATTTTCTTTCTTTAGCATTAATCATAATTTCTATGGCAAAATGAACCCCCTCATTGTGTTCCTTTTTAAATTAAATGTTTTAAGTGTTACCAGTTTATTCCAATCAAGATGGCTTCAGGTGTGCCATACTTTTGTCATAATGAAGACAGTAAGCGCTCTAGTTGTTTTTAAGAACATTCTGGGACATTCTGTCATTGGGCTATACTTGGGCTACATCTGGGTGATATTTGGGCTACATTTGGGCTCTTTTGTCTCTGGTGGCCATCTTGGCAGACTTATTTGTTATGAAGTTTCCTAATTTCCTCATTTACTGCAGTCTCCTTAGTAGTAAATATTTTCAGTTTTTTACTTTGATTACAAAGGCATTCAGATGTGTCACACATTTGCCATAAATTCAGAATGTTAGCACTCTTTTTGCTCATTAGATCACTGTAGTAAAGCTACTGCTCACCAGGGAAAACTGCTGCTGGTATCGAAAGTGCATGTTTCAGTCTGCATGTCAGAATTTTTTAATGAAATAGAAGAGGATTTGAGAAGTCACTCAAAATGTGCCCTAATTTTTCTTTGTGCAGCACTAATCATACTTTTTATGGAAAAATGAATGTGTGTATCAAAGGTTATATTAGGGTGAGAGGAGGTCTGTCACTCTATCACAAGGATGATGTCATCAGTGATGTCATCAGTGATGTCATTTGAGATGTCATCAGTGATGTCATGAGTGATGTCACTGACCATGTCATGAGTGATGTAATGTGTGACGTCATCAGCAGTGCATTGCGGGCGCGCGAGTTATAGTTAGCTGAACTAACTATAACGGGGGAATTTCAAGGGTTTTGTACAAGTGAAAACTCCAGCTAACTATAACACCCCTGAAACCTATGGTTTTTTCAGTGAATTTCTGAGGTTTTTTTAAATGCTAATTCCTAACTATAACGTGCCTGAAACCTATGGTTTTTTTCTGTGAATATATATATATATATATATTCACTTAAAAAACCATAGGTTTCACACATGTTATAGTTAGCTGGACATTTCACTCGTAAAAAACAATGAAATTCCCCTGTTATAGTTTGATAACTATAAATCGCGCGCCCGCAATCCACTGGTCATGACGTCACATATTACATCACTCATGACATGGTCAGTGGCATCACTTATGACATCACTGATGACATCATCCTTGTGATAGAGTGGCTTTTGCACGAGTTATAGTTATCTGAACTAACTACAATGGGGGAATTTCATAGGTTTTTTACGAGTGAAATGTCCAGCTAACTATAACATGAGTGAAACCTATGGTTTTTTAAGTGAATTTGCAAGGTTTTTTAAATGCTAATTCCAAACTATAACGTGTGTGAAACCTATGGTCTTTTAAGTGAATTTGTAAGGTTTTTTAAATGCTAAGTTATATATGTTTAATTATATTTTTTATATATTTATTTACTTTTTTTAAAGCTTTTTCACCGTGCACGCATGGTGCGCGCACCCCACATTTTTTGAAAAAGAAATAAAATGTTTTTTTCACCCTTCGGGGTCCTTCAGGGACCCCCTGACAAAGACTAGGGGGTCAGGAACTCTCTACCCTGCCCCCTTTTCACGTTCTCCACCTTTCTTTTTCACAGTCAGACAAAAAACACACAAAATGGCGGCCGACACTTCCTGATTTCGACCGATTCGAACGTTGACTGACATGTAACCACCAATCAGAATTACGCTTGTGCACGTTAAGGTGCGCGCACCGTGGGCGCTCGGGGGGCGCCTATAGATATTTATGTACTTTTAACTGCAATTTTCTCAGGAACTACTGAACAGATTGACTCCATAGATGCAAAAGGCAGATCCCTGACCTGAGGACTACCTCTTTGCCAAATTTCAAGTAATTCTGTTCAGCCATTCGGGCTGTACCTTCGACTAAAGATCCTATGGGAAAATGCAAGGGGAAAACGCGTTTTGGGACCCCCCTTTTTTCTCAGCCCCCGCTTGACGAATCACCCCGAAACGTTCAGGGTAGATGCTGAGCGGAGCGCACCATTAGTTTTTAAAATTTCGCGAGGATTCGTAAACCGGCGCCAAAGTTATTCAAAATAGAATTTTCAGATTTCCTATGGAAACTCGGTCCTAACTATAACTATCTACTGGCGACCGCCCGTAGATAATATATATATTCACTTAAAAAAATAGGTTTCAGGGACGTTATAGTTACAAATTAGCATTTAAAAAGCCTTAGAAATTCACTGAAAATATCATAGGTTTCAGGGACGTTATAGTTAGTTGCACATTTCACTCATATAAAACCATAGAAATTCAGCCGTTATAGTTAGTTGAGCTAACTATAACTCACACCCCCGCAATGCACTGCTGATGACGTCACATATTATATCATTCATGACATGGTCAGTGACATCACTCAATGCCTATAATAATATTGTATTGATGAGTCACTGCATGTACGAGAGACGGTATGGATGAATGAGTGGATGTGTGTGTAGACCTAGGAATCAGTGCGTGCATACTTAGTAACTGGTATTGGTGTCTTTATTGTTTCAAAAATGGTAGTCTGTATTTTAGAGTGGGTGTATCAAAGGTTTTATTAAGGTGTGAGGAGTTGCATCAGATTTTCACGTGGATGATGCCATCAGTGATGTCATCAGTGATGTCATTTGAGATGTAAACAGTGATGTCACCAGTGATGTCACTGACCATGTCATGAATGATGTAATATGTGACGTCATCAGCAGTGCATTGCGGGGGCATGAGTTATAGTTAGGTCAACTAACTATAACGGCCGAATTTCTATGGTTTTGTATGAGTGAAATGTGCAACTAACTATAAAGTCCCTGAAACCTATGGTTTTTCCAGAGAATTTCTAAGGTTTTTTTAAATGCTAATTTGTAACTATAACGTCCCTGAAACCTATGTTTTTTTTCAGTGAATTTCAATGGTTTTTTAAATGATAATTTGTTACTATAGCATCCCTGAAGCCTATGGTTTTTTTAGTGAATTTCGAATGTTTTTTAAATGGTAATTTCTAATTATAATGTTCAATAAACCTATAGTTTTTTCAGTGATTTTAAATTATCATTCTATTCTCAACCTGGTGAAAACAGCCGATATCGCCAGTTTTCCAGCGATAGCTTCTGCCAGAAAAAATTGCCACAAATGAGAGCAACAACTAACAATAATAATATGCACAGTAGGAGTTCCTATGCAAAAATAACAAGAAAACACCACTTGCCGACATTTTCAACGAGCAGCCAAATGTGCGGTACGATCCAAAAACAGGCAATAAGCTGTGTTAGCAGTAGGAATGTAACATCTGCCTTTTACTGGTGTAAAGTAGGACAACTACCTACAGTGTGAAAGGGAGCTCAGCCCAGAATCACATCTGAAGACCAACACATGTCATAGAGCTACTGATCATGCACCTCTCACACCCAAGAAGGCCACAAAACCCACTGCCACCACCCTCAGGACCTCCCCCCCAGACCTCCCCCCCACTGCCACCGAGGCAGCGCACAACAGGACAGCGAACCTTCCAAAAACGGCATGGCCCCTCAGCCACACAATAGCTGAATGTTGCAAGATGTGGCAACCAAACATGTGTGAAGGATGCAAGTCACCCACCAATAATAATGCACACAATACCAAGTGTAGCGGTGATGTGCTGGACAGACCTCACTATGCAGAACACAAACCTCTCCGTGTGTACATATACTATTGGTGCTTGTAGTGTTGTGGACAGTGGACGCAACCATGTTACCTCAGGCAGTGGAGAAGATCTCGGTCATGTACTTGTGTCGTCGTCCCCTGTAAGCGGAAGCACAATAGGCTGGTCCAACGTACGCCTCTCCAGTGTAGAAGTGTGAATAAATAGGCCGGGGCTCTGGGCTTGGTTCACTTGTGTGAAGGCCAACGCGTCTGCCAGCGCGGTGGCCCTCACCCTGCCACGGGGCTGCCGCCATGACCATGGGTCTCCTCAACACAAGCCCCCTGCGAACACAGTGGCACAGCACCGCAGAGTTACGTCTGTACACACTACTGCCTTCGATCTACACGGCGGACAGCAGGACTCATAATTCAGATGGAGTAGCGATTGCAGATGACGCAGTCCAGTAGGCAAAACACAGTGCTCCCAGAGCGGCCCGTCCGGACCACACATCATCACAGGCTGAGTACACGCTGAGCACCAGAGGTACCACTAACTCACTGCACCACAAGTCATCGCCATGTGGCCTTGCTGAGGCAGAATTCATTAGACAAAAGACATTGCTACCAGTGTGGCCCACCTGGACCATGCATCATCGCAGGCTCCACACATGCTGGTTGCTTCAGGTGCCACTAAGTGTGCAGCTCAACTCAATGCCACATGGCTGTGGGCCCTTACTGACCGCTGCCTCCGGCCTACGCTGTGGTCAGCAGCGCTCACAATTAAAACTGAGTCCAGTAGGCAATTAACTACAATGTCTTCAAAACCTAAATATTATCCTTTTAGTAACCTTGCTTCAGGAACTTTTTTGACATCAAGTATAGCTTTAGTACAATGACAAAATTCATCTTGCAAGTCCAAAGGAACACTGAATGGCAGTCTACACTGCGGACAGCAGAGCTCACAGTTCAAGTTCAGTTTTGATTTATTTATTGCAGAGTGAACTGAACTCTATGTCATTGGATTTTCTCAAGAGGAAGTCACAAAAAGCATTCCTCGATGTCTGTGCTGACTACTGCCTTCGTTCTACACTGCAGACAGCAGGGTTCACAATTCAGATGGAGTCCCGATTGCAGATGACGCAGTCCAGTAGGCAAGAGACGATGTTCCTGGTGCGGCCCGCCCCACACCACGCATCATCGCAGGCTGTGCACACGCTGAGCGCCACACCTACCACTTACTATACAGCTCAAGTCAACACCACATGGCTGTGGGCCCTTCCTGATCACTGCCTCTGGTCTACACTGTGGTCAGCAGGGCTCACAATTGAAGATTAGTACCAATGCAAATTGTGTAAGAGACTATAATCAGGTAAGAAAACCAAATGCTCCCAATCTGTGCATCTAAAGTCAATGCCACATGGCTGTGGGCCTTTGCTGACCGCTCCCTCCGTCCTACACTGTTGGCTGCAGGGCTCACAATTGAAATTCACTCTTGATTCATTAATTTCAGAGTTCAGTGGGCAACTAACTATAACTTCCCCGAAACCTACACATTTCGACAATGTATTCCATACATATTTTCATCTTTTGTTACCTACAATGCGGTCAGCAGAGCTCACAATTTAAATTGATTCTTGATTTATTAATTGCAGACAGAATTGTACTCTATGTCCTCGGATTTTGTCAAAAGGAAGTGACAAAAAGCATTCCTCAATGCCTGTGCTGACTACTGCCTTCCATCTACATTGCGGATAGCAGGGCTCACAATTCACATCGAATCGCAATTTGAGATGACGCAGTCGAGTTGGCAAGAGACAGTGCTTCCAGTGGGCCCGCCCGGACCATGCATCATCGCTGGCTGAGCATATGCTAAATGCTTCTAATGCCCCTATCTCAGTGCAGCACAACTCATGGACCCTTTATGATACAATATTTTCTGTATAATTTCACATCTGGTGCCCCTACCTCAGTGTACCACAAGTCATGGACCTTTTACAATAGAATCTTTTGTGTATTATTTCACATCTGGTGACCCTACCTTAGTGCAGCACAAATCATTGACCGTTTATGATTGAATCTCTGTGTCTGATCCAATGATTACTGTTCTACGTGTTGCCAGCACCAACTATTCCCGGAGGGCTGGCTTACACTCACACCACACACATCCAGCACAGACGTCACTGGACATGTGACCCTGGTAATAAAAAAGAGTTGAGCGCATGTGCCCGTACCCAGTTCCACTATCTATCTGTGTCTGTGTGCTCATTTTGTATGCAACATGCTGCCCCTGGGCCCTACCACATTACATTGTGCTCTGGACAGTGTATGCAACCAACTTACCTTTGACAGTGGGAGAAAACTTTGGTTATGTAACTTTGTCTCGGTCATTGTACAAGTAGGTAAGTAGAGACTGGATGATTAGAGTACTGCAAGGAGAGTGTATAGTGAATTTATAAGTGTGTGGGGATTGGCGGAGTGATTGGATAAGTAGATATGTTGGCGCAGCCTAACTCCGACAACAAACTTGTCTCTAATTGGCTGCCCTCCATGTCCCACAAACTGAATTTTGCACTTTGCATGGCCCAGTATTGCTACAGCTGCAATACTCCACTGAATGTGCAAAAAACATTCACACCCACACAGATGTGTCATGTCCACCATCTTTCTTGTGTGGAACTATGGATGAATGTAGGGTCAGTGATTCCCCGTACCTTCCATGTTGGCCATGTTGTGGGACTTGGCTCACAGAGTGACACATTGAGGCTTGTGACCCGGGTGACAGCAGCACTATAATAAGAACATTCGCATGCCAGTGTTGCCAGATTTTTAAAGCATTCTCTACCCCAAAGACAACCAAAGAGTAGCCCAAAGTAGCCCAATATTGCTACTTTAAGGAAGGAGGGGCAGGGACATCGTCAAGCAGGTGGTGAGTGCATTGGAATTGATGTTGCAGCAGGCTGCCAAGTCAATATTTGTCTAATAAAGTGCTCTAACATTCTAGTTTGCTAGAGCGCTGTATATACATTTATAATCTGGCAACTAGCACAAACCAAAATTTTACCACACAACCAGGAAAAATATAGCCCAATTGTGCATGATCTAGCCCAATCTGGAAACAGTGCCGCATCAGTTGATTCCTCATACAGCTCACGATGGATCCACGCCCATAGCTCTGGAGTCACTCTTCACAGCCTCACGCAGGACTGGCATACGCCAGGCCAGCCCACTCTGCTTACGCTTACAGGGAAGGACAACAATACTACATGGCCCAGATTTTCATTGTAGTGATCTGTTCATCACAGGTCTAGTTGTCATTATGCCACAGCCACTCCCACATGGCTGGTATACACCCACACCACACCCATCTAGCACAGGCATCACAGGACACGTGACCCTACCAATAAAAAAGACCGAGTACACGTGCTCTATGCCATTTTAGAGTTGCTCCCACCGCATGCACTGTCATGGCCCGTTCTGGTGGTCCGGACACCTCATGTAGGCATGAGCCACTGAACAGGAAGGCCTACCGCCTCACTGGTCACTGAGTTAATGGCACCGCAAGGACTGAGCGGGTGTGCAACCTGTGATGATGATCGGTGCACTAGTATGTCCTCTGCCATGGCAAAATCAAGACACAGCCCCAAATGTGAGACCTGATGGCCAGCAGAGTGGGACTGCATGATGTAGAGGGTGCCCTGTCTGCAAAAAGGTGAGCAGTGAGGCCTGGGTGCACAGCGGTGGGCAAATACGTCTGGGCGGCGGGAGTGGATACACAAAGGCGGCACAGCGATTTAGGCGTACACAGTTGTATATACTCTCCCATTACTAATTCTGTACTATGTTTCACATGCGGGAGCTTGAGGGCTCCACTAGGTCCCGGCATGTGGTTGGAGACAAAGCGGTGGCATAAAGGAGAGCTGTGAGGGTTTTGTCAACAGTATGGGCACTCACTGTCCCTCTTCATCTCTTTCTTTCTCTCTTCACACTCTTTCTCTCTCTCTTCTTCTCACACTGTTTCTCTCTTTCTCACTCTTTCTCTTTGTCTTCCTCTCACTCTTTCTTTCTTTTTCTCTCTCTCTCTCTTCCTGTTTCTCACACTCTTTCTCTCTCTTCCTATCTCTCACTGTTTCTCTCTCTCACACTCTTTCTCTTTGTCTTCCTCTCACTCTTTCTTTCTTTTTCTCTTTCTCTCTCTTCCTCTCACTATTTCTCTCTTTCTCTCTGTATTCCTCTCACTCTTTCTTTCTTTTTCTCTCTGTCTTCCTCTCACTCTTTCTTCCTCTCTCTATCTCTCTTTCTCTCTCCTTTGATGGACGCATGACGAACAATCTTATCTTGCTTTTTGTCTTGCAGGCCTGCGATGATGCGTGGCCTTCCTGCAATCAACACTCAATCTGAATTGTGAGTTCTGCTTCACCACGTGTACACAACGGGTGAGGAGGTTTCTTCGGCACGTGGTGGACCCTCTTCAACACACGCTGGTGGTGTAAGGTGAACAGAGAGGCTTGTTTGTGTAGCGGCGGGCGGTCACCTCCGGGCAGTGGGAGTCGATGGGGTGCAGCAGCCTGGGTGCGCAGCGGCTGTCATACACCTCTGGGCAGTGGGAGTGGATGGGGTGCAGCAGCCTGGGTGTTCAGCAGCGAGTAGACACCTCTGGGCAGTGGAAGTGGATGGGGTACACTAGCCTGGATACACAAAGTCAGGACAGTGATTTTGGCATGCGCAGTTGTATGTACTCATCCATTACTGATTCCATACTATGTTTCAGATGACTAGGCTTGAGGGTTGCCCTATATCCCAGCACGTGGTTGGAGACACACCGGTGGCAGAAAGGTGAGCTGTGAGGATTTTCTCCACAGTGTCATCATTCACTCTCCCTCTCCATCTCTTCCTTTCTGTCACTCATACTCTTTCTCTCTCTCTCACTCTTTATCTCTTCCTTCCTCTCTCATACTCTCTATCTCTCTTCCTCTGTCTCTTCCCCTCTCTCTCATTCTTTATTTCTCTCTCTTCCTCTCTCTCACTCTATCTCTCACTCTCTCTTCCTCTCTCTCACACTGTTTCTCTCTTTCTTTCTTCCTTGTATCTCACTCTTTCTCTCTCTCACTCTTTTTCTATTTCTCTGTCTTCCTCTCTCTATCTTTCTCTCTCTCTTCCTCTCTCTTTCTCTCTTTCTCTCTCTCTCTCTCCTTTGCTGGTCGCATGACGCACCATCGTATCTTTATTTTTGTCTTGCAGGCTGTGATTCACAAATTGTGCAGTTGTATGTACTTATCCATTACTGATTCCATACTATGTTTCAGATGACTAAGCTTGAGGGCTGCCCTATATCCCGGCATGTGGTTGGAGACACACCGGTAGCAGAAAGGTGAGCTGTGAGGATTTTCAGCACAGTGTCAACACTCACTCTCACTCTCCATCTCTTCCTTTCTGTCACTCACACTCTTTCTCTCTCTCTCACTCTCTATCCCTTCCTTTCTCTCTGTCACACTCTTTCTCTGTCTCTTCTTCTCTCTCTCATTCTTCCTTTCTCTTTCTTCCTCTTTCTCACTCTTTTTCTCTCTCTTCCTCTCTCTCACACTGTTTTTTCTCTCTTTTCCTCTATCACACTGTTTCTCTCTTTCCCTCTTTCTTGTATCTTACTCTTTCTCCCTTTCTCTCTTTCTCTGTCTTCCTCTCTCTCACTCTTTCTCTCTCTCTCTTTCCCTCACTCCCACTCTTTCTCCCTGTCTCTTCCTTTCTCTCGCTCTTTCTCTCTCTTCCTCTCTCTCACTCTTTCTCTCTCTCTCTCTTTCTTCCTGTCTCTCACTCTTTCTCTCTCTCTCTTCCTCTCTCTCACTCGTTCTCTCTGTCTTCCTCTCACTCTTTCTTTCTTTTTCTCTCACTCTCACTCTTCCTCTCACTCGCACTGTTTCTCTCTTTCTCTCTGTCTTCCTCTCACTCTTTCTTTCTTTTTCTCTCTGTCTTCCCCTTACTATTTCTTTCTCTTTCTCTTTCCTTTGATGGACGCATGATGCACAATCATATCTTGCTTTTTATCTAACAGGCTGTGATTCACGAATGGACGTCCCCCCAACACCACCACAGCTGAACGTGTGTAGAACCTGCAATGGTGCGTGGCCATCCTGACAACGCCTCAGAAAGTTGCTTCAACACGTGGTGCACCCTCTTACACACACGCCAGTGGCAGAAGGTGAGCAGAGAGGCTTCTTTCTGCAGCAGCGGGCAGTCGCCTCTGGGCGGTGGGAGCGGATAGTGTGCAGCAGCCTGAGAGCACAGACACCTCCGAGCAGTGGGAGTGGATGGGCTGCAGCAGCCTGAGTGCACATTGCCAAAATAGAGAATTAGGCGTATGCAGTTATATGTACTCTTCAATTACTAATTCTATACTATCTTTCAGATGACTAAACTTGAGGGTGCACTATGTCCCGGCATGTGGTTGGAGATACACCGGTGGCACAAAGGTGAGCTGCAAAGATTTTCTCCAGTGTCAACTCTCCCTCTCCATCTCTTCCTTTCTCTCTCTCACACTTTCTCTCTTTCTCTGTCTCTTCCTCTCTCTCTCTCATTCTTTCTTTCTCTCTCTTCCTCTCTCTCACTCTTTCTCTTTCTCTCTCTCTCTTCCTCTCTCTCACTCTTTCTCTCTCTCTCTTCCTCTCTCTCACACTGTTTCTCTCTCTTTTCCTTCTATCTTACTCTTTCTCTCTCTCACTCTTTCTCTGTCTTCCTCTCTCTCTCACTCTTTCTCTGTCTTCCTCTCTCTCACTCTTTCTCTCTTCTCTCTCACTGTTTCTCTCTCTCTTCCTCTCTCTCCCTTTTTCTCTCTCTCTCTTCCTCTCTTCCTCTCTTCCTCTCTCTCACTCTTTCTCTCTCTCTCTCTTCCTCTCTCTCACACTGTTTCTCTCTTCCTTGTATCTCACTCTTTCTTTCTTTCTCTCTCTCACTCTTTCTCTCTTTCTTTGTCTTCCTCTCTCGCTCGCTCACTCTTTCTTTCTTTCTCTCTCCCTCACTCTTTCTCTCTTTCTCTTTCTCCTTTGCTGGAAGCATGACACACCATCTTATCTTTCTTTTTGTCTTGCAGGCTGTGATTCACAAATTATCCAACAATGACACAACATGGCTGTACATAGTTTTATTTGTTGTTTTTTTAATATAATTGTTTATATGTGAATACATACATGACTAAGATTCTTATTTGTCCAAACTAACGTGACTGTCACATTTGTTTGGGGGGGTTGGGGTTAAGGGGGGATGGTGGAAAAGGAGCTCCTGCTGGGGGATGTCGGAGCAGTGTTGGCTATCCCACCTGCATGATTGTTGCCTCCATTGCATCTGTTCTCAGAGACTTACGAGCCGGCGGGCTGGCTCGTAGATGAAGAGCTGCGAGCCGACTGGCAGGCTCATAGAGGGAGAACCGCGGCCCGTCAGTTCACAGAGGGAGAGCTGCGGGCCAGCTCTCAGAGGAACACCTGAGGGCCGACTGGTATAGGGAAAGGTGCGGGCTGTCGGCTTCCAAAGGGATAGCTGAGGAACAGTGATGTGGGGAGAGGAAGCATGAACGGAGTATCTCGCAGAGAGAGACCTGCGGTATATTTCCAGTCTTGGCTTCACAGATACAACTGCACGTGAAGAGCTGTGAGCCGACAAGTGGTTCACAGAGGGACACTTGTGGTCCCAAGAATGTTGATAGAGGTATGCTGTTGATGGGGGAAAAGGGTGCGTTACCTGCTGAAGTAGAGAGACGCAGCGTGAAAGAGGTATCTCGCACAGACAGAGCTCCGGTGTATTAAATAGCCCCCAGGACATTTCTTTTATATTTTCACTCGATGCGAGGCACAAGATGGCTGCTAATACTTCCTGGTTTGAAGTGTTAGCAGTGACCCCGGGCGCAGTGGGCGTAGCGGGGCTACGTGGAGCATCACGTAGTGTGGCCAAATCTACACACACTCCGCGTAGCCCCACTACATGCCGCCCGCCTCCCTCCCGCCCTCTTTTAAAATAACTTAAAGTGTTTAAAAGTAAGGAAAATGTCTTACCTGAGCTGCGACATCCCGGGGCTCCCTCCTCCTGCTTCATCGGCAACTTCTTCCTTACAAATGTGCATGCATATCTCGCAATAAACTTGCTTTCAATCAACAACCAACCTTGTATGTCCTCACTACACCCCTAAACTTTCAAGATACGAGCTGATCAAAAAAGAGAAACTTTCTGGGAAATTTAGTATAGATTCGTCAAACGACGCCAAAGTTATAAGCACATGGAGTGCTCCAGGAGGGGGGCTGTGCAACCCCCCTCCCAACATGAGTGAAGCCCTGGGTCTGCAGGGACCCCAGGGGGCCCCCGCAGCCCCAGCGAGCCCCCGCTAATATTTTTTAAGAAATGCCTCTGGGACCTAGCCCCCCCCCGGGTTCTCATTAAAATAAAACACGGGAACCCGCGACCCCAGTGCGAGTTGCGCCGATATTTTAAATTTGTTTTAAACTGCTTTCTTTGGCCCTGAGGGTCCTTCTGGGACCCCCTGAGCAGGCCTGAGGGGTCAGGGTGTTTCTACCCTGCCCCCTTCTCTTGTTTGATACCTTTGTTTCTCTGTTTCCTGGTGACTCGCTTCTACCGAGTCACAAGATGGCTGCCAACACTTCCTGGTTTGGAGTGTTGACAGCCAATCACAGTGAAGCTCGTGCATGGGACTTAAGCTCCGCCCAAATATCGAAACTTCTATTGTTCTAATTTCTCAAAAACTACTAAACGGATTTACACCATTTAAAAAAAAGGTTGCTTTCTGAACCAAGCTCTACCTTTCTGCCAAATTTGGGATAATTCTGTTTAGCAGTTCAGGCTGTAGCTCGTCGCAAAACTTCCTATGCAAATTAAACCAGGGAAAATTTGTTTTGGGACCCTCCTTTTTTCTCAGCCCCCGCTTGACGAATCACCCCCAAACTTTAAGGATAGGAGCTGACCTGAATAGACTTTTTATTTGGAGAATTTCGGAAAGGTTCGTCAAACGACGTCAAAGTTATTAGCAAATCAAAAAATGCTTTTCCATGGAAACTGGGTTGTAACTATAACTACCCACTGGCAACCACCAGTTGGTAATGATGGTATATATTTATTTGTACATAGTTCAACCATGCCTACACTTCAGAGATGCCCACCAAACACTAACCTGCTATCTAATTATCCTGACTCCAACACAGCAATTGCCCAGCACAATATTAATTTTTTGGCTTCCATACAGTTCATCACACCAATTAATTCAAGACTTGATTGCATCGTAATTCAGAAGTGAGCATTCCTACTTGTTGGTTCAGTGAATGGCCTGTTGCTTTTCCTATCTTTATTATCATTGGGCAGCTGTGTTGTGAAATGTTGGTACTTGTGTGGCCTCGTAGCTCTTTCACACTGGGTCCAATTGAATGCCAAGGAAAACCTGCCTAAATAATAGTTGGTGCACTAATGGGCATAATATTTATTGGTCACTGCTCTGCATTTCAAAATATTTCCAATAAATAGATGCTGGAATGATGTGTTAATAACAGACATGAATTAAAGCTAATTAGGGTATATCATCGCATTTTTCTTTATTCCAATTTGCTGTTGGTTGAATGATGGGTAATTGTCCCAGTTATGAATCAAGGCCCCGGATCATGAGGGCACAGATGAAAATTGGACTTCCGAGAGGCAGAATGCACTTAAAGGCCCCATCCCAATTCATGTTCGAGACCTGAGGTGCGGTGGGGGCGGGGGAGTGTGGGGATTAGGTGTGCAGTTGTTCTATACTTGCTGATTCAGCATAGCACTTCATGCATAACAAAGCGGCAGGCAAGCATGCAAATACGGCTCCTTTATGCACTGCCCGTAATGTCAGTCTGTCGTTTCTGCACTCACCTATTGGAGCACAATTACATGTATGGAAAGGACCAATATATATTTATCAAATGAGTCATATTTGTACCACACAGTTAGGGGTGAAAAATGAATCCTGTACTCCACTGCTGATGGATTTCACGAGCAGTGCCAGATGGAACTGTGAAGCCTTCAGGCACGAATTTTAGTAGGGCCTTCCATGAATGTGCTGGAATCTCTTCCTGCATTACCCTAGACATACGCCCAAACCCAGGCCTCGCGTTATTAGCAGATGCATGCCATTCTGCACATTTCGAATGCTCATTATGAATTAGCATATGCAAAAAGGCGTTTTTAGGTCTCGCCCAAGCAGCGCATGCAATGTCTCGTCGAGAGATGCCCACTTTCCAGACTTATTTTTGATTGCCTTGAATCATAATTTCGGCATTTGGATTGGTGCTTGGCTTGGTAATCCCGTCTCCTGATGGGCAGGTCGTCATTTTTTTCCTTCTGAGGCTATTGGCCCCTTTACTGTAAAAACAGTTTGGTTCCCCTGCCTCTCCCCGTTCCCTCCCGTAGTCCGTGACTTTTTCGACCATCACCACCCCTTCCACCCAGCACTTCTGTTTAAAATGCAATAGGTCTCGCGTAAATACGAGTCCTATTGCATTTTAAATGCTTGTTTGTCCTCTGATTGGTGGGTACATTCGCACTCGTTTTTTGTTTCACATGCACTCGATACCTCTGGGACTGTGCCTACGCCAAACACACCGTATGCCATGATTTGGAAGGAGACCCGGGAGGAGAGTGTTGTCAGTGCATTAGCTCAACTTAGCGTGCTGAGCGGAGGTGGCGAATAACTCAGAGCGGCCAACTTGCTTACTTTCAGTGTTACCCCAATCATGCCTCATCGCCACACGCAGTAACCTCTTGCTGACCCCGCCCCAAACCTGAGCCACGGGAGCTGCTGTTGAGCCAGCCTCTAACACCCGGGAGAGATGGAAGCGGAGAGGGCAAGAGAACGGAATACAAACCCGTCCACCAGCAGGACCTAAAACCAAACTGGACCAGGCGAGTTAGCCCACCGCTCCCTTCCCAGCTCCGAAGATCAGCCTCATCACCGGAGCCGCCGGCATGCAGCTAGCATCAATGCGGTACCGAACCAGGATGATGCTGCTAAGTGCTGGCCTCCGCTGCAAATGCTTGTTAAATTTCTAATGAATAGCATCCGAAATATGTGTTTTCATGAAGAATTTCAGCTTCCAGAGCACGAGAGGATGAATTGTTTGTTTTGCAAGCGCTTTCACTTTTAATTTACAGAGCTGGAAGTGGCAGAGCTGAGTGCCGAGCACAAGAAGTGAGAGTTCGCCTTGTTTTCATTAACACATCAGGAGTCACGTCCTAGACACCCCCTCTCCTCTACTACCCTCCCTTGCCTCACATCTCCCAGCACTGCAAGTATGGCTAGGGCCCGGCCCCCTTCCTGTTGTGCTCATCCTTGTGCTTCGCTCCACTGCCTGCACCCACCCTCCCCCATATTCCTTTCACATTGACCCACACACTGTTCCTCGTGTTGCTTCTACCTTGCCCCCCCTTATTCCCCTCTATCATCACCCACCTACACTCCCAATTGGTTCAGGAACACTGAATTGCTGTTGGAAACAAATATTATAAATAATAAAAGGAAATGGTGGTCTAAATTAACCTTTTGGCTGCAAGGCATTGCGTTATTTAATCCTTTATTTAATTACAGCTAAATTGTCATTTTTGTTCCTGAAAGCATGTGTATGTCATCCAACAAGTGTCACTTAGCATGAATATTTTAACTTTATTACCGCGCTTCTGTGAATACCCAGCCAGCCGTAATACCAGTTTTGCTACATTCTGGCCAGCTTGTTTCTCTGTCCGTGCCTACCTTTCCCTACTGCTGGTGGCTTCAGGGCATGCACCGCAGGAAAAAGTTAATGAAACACTGTACATGCACCAAGTATCTTACAAGAAACATCAAAATAAGGACAAAATAAAATGGTGGGAATAAAATTGGGCAGATAATTACTCGAGCTATTCAGATTCGTATTTATTTGAAATAGAACAGTTGTTTGTTCCTTGTTTTAGATATTTATGGATGCATGGCAACAACTGCCTGAGGCTATAATGATCCTAAGGGAAGGCAAGGTATGTGATGTTGTTGTTGTTTTTAATTCAAACAAGCCATAGATAAGGGACATGTTTCATAATATGGTGTTAGGGAGGTTGTTTCTGGAGCCCTGTAGAAGGGGAATCATATATTGTGCTTGTGTGACCATGCATGTTTGGCATCCCTGATAATATGTTGTTCGTGTTGTGGTTTAAACCCCAAAATATCATGGAAATAGCCAGTGGAGGCTGCATACTACATATTGCCGGGCCACATTTAATGAGAACTGTACAGATAGCACACTACTTTATTGAGTATTATGTTTACAATGGCTAATTCTAGGGAAATGATGGGTTTATAGCTAGCATTTTTGTACAGCCCCAGAGCAGCTGCCTTCACCAGGTGATTCATGCAGTAGTGGTGCACTAAACAACTACATGTCAAACGCTGCTATCATCATATGTGATGTGATTCCATCCTTCTACTTCATTGCCCATTTCATAGAAGTTGTAGAATGCCTAGATGGCCACCAATGCATTAGCCTCTGCGTGTCTAGGTTTTTAACTTCACCCAGAAAACAATGCTTTTGCTGGAAAGTAATACGACAAATGAACAATGGTAAATATGAAAGATCTGGCTTTATAGTGCTAATGAGTGCACAGAACATGCGCAATTGATATTTCCGTGTGTTGGAAGATTAAAGTCACACATATTGGTAACAACATGCAGACTGTTTCTGTCTGCTGTTCCTGGGTGCAGGACTCCCCGTGGCAATGTTCTACAAAAGTATGAATTGGGCTTAAAAATGTGTGAGGCATGATGCTATGCACAGAGTCAGGATTTTGGCATTAAATCCATATCATGTATCTCCACAGAACTGGGCAATTTCTTCTGGGGTGATGGAGCAGAACATATTTCCTGGTGACTCGTTGGACCTATATAGGGATGGCAGCTAAGGGAATGTACTGGGGCACATTAGCCATACCTTTTATAATGGATGCAAACCCTAATTTAGACCTCATTTGCTGAATATCTCTCTGCCTGTGTGGTTGAAGACCACCCTTCAATATTCCAGTAGTGACAT
Organism: Triturus cristatus; assembly: GCF_964204655.1. NCBI lineage: Eukaryota > Metazoa > Chordata > Amphibia > Caudata > Salamandridae > Triturus > Triturus cristatus. The sequence continues at coordinate 341,543,536 of NC_140587.1, read as the reverse complement.
TTTGCCACTGCATTTGGCTATCATTTGGAGGAATTTCTCTGTCAAAACATGCTAGTAAATACCACATAAATCCACTCTAAGAAACATAAAAGCAATCCACATAAATACACTCCATACCATGCCACATAATTACACGCATTTTACTCAACACCACACTGTTCCATGCCACTCTATTCAACTCCACACAAATATATTCCACACCACACAATTCAATACCAAATCACATAATTCCACTCCACAACACAATTCCACTACACACCACATATATCCAATTCACAACACCTAATTCAACATCAAACCACAAACTTCAGCAGCACACCACTACATAATACTCCACAACACAAAATGCCATTCCACATAATTACAGTCCATAACACACAATCCCAATCCACATAATTCTAATATACTCAAAACCACATTATTAATATCAACATAATACAAGTGTACACCATACCACAACATTCCACTACCCACATCCACTCCAACCCACACAGTTCCACAACTAACAATCCCAATACAGCCCACATAACTCCACTACACACCACATATATCCACTCCAATCCATAACACATAGGTGAAAAATATTTACATTTACAATACCAATAGCTCTAACTCCCAAACATAGAGATCTGGAGCTTATCTCCTACCTATTTGTTCTTTTTCATCACCAAAAAGGCAAAGCTATCCACACAGTTCCACGCCACACAATTCAACACCAAACATTTCCAATACACACCACATAATTCAACACCAAACCACATAATACAACTCAACAACACAAGTATACAACACACCACATACATCCAATACACACCACACAATTCCACATTGTGCGAAGAAATTCAACAGCGCAATACACAATTAAACTCCAATACATAACACTCCACAAAACAAAATACAATTCCACAAAATTGCACTCAATAGCACACACTCCCACTCCGCATATTTCCAGTACACTCAAAAATACATAATTACTATCCACATAATACCACAGCACAGCATGCCACATAATTTCACCACACAAATCCACTTCACATCACACAATTCCATGCCACACAGTTACACAACTAACTAATCCAAACCAGCACACATAATCTCACTACACACCACAAACGTACACGCCATAACACATAGGTAAAAGACATTGTCATGTACAATGCCAATAGCTCTAACTCACACAAATGCGAGACAGATTGCATTTCCAATGCTTGTTTTATGATGCATGCCTTCAGATACATTTATCCTGAAAGTTGGCCCATATAATCTGAGTTATTGTTTTTGAAGAACTGTGATTGACAGCCATAAAGAGTTTCATGAATGCAACCCGTTACCTACGCTAACTTGCAGTGACCACACAATACCTTGGTTCAGCCTAATGGACAGAAGTATGTAGATGGTAGTGGTGGAAGAGCCACGATGATATGTGCAAGTAGTGCAAAAGTATAAAATAGCATTTCATTAGCTCTAAACTTTTAAAATGCAAGTTTAATAGCGTATAACATTATTTATACATTATGAGATTATCATAAATTGCTCATTTTATAGACAAGATAGTTAGCATAAAATAATTTGCATCTCTCGATGTGCCAATGTTAAGCTTATGTTATTGAAACATAATTGCCTAATTAGTTTTCGCACATTAAGTATTTTTATTCAACCTGAAATAACTTCATATTTACATAATGTATGTGATTATTTACACAGCAATGTACTGGCTACAGAAATACACTGATTTGATATTATTAGAAATGTGACCGTTTTTGTTGACCTAATTTTGCTTAGTTTTCCATATCAGATACAAGTATGAATATAGATTATGGAATTTATTATCAATTTACCATTTAAAATTTCGTTTTTGGTTCAGTTTTTTGTTTTGGATTGTGTGGCTGCCTCTCTCTAGAAGAGGGACACACAATTCTATACCTATAAATAAAGGGTACAAATACAATTCAGTCTGGTGTTCGTAACAGAAAAGTTTACCAGGAGCACACCTACCTAGGGGCAGATTTATTAACTTTTCCTATAATGCAGCTCAGCCACCAAAGTTGCATGGACAAAGAGAGCAGAACAGTGCCATATCTATACCAATTCTTTTCCTCCCTCCCTTCGCTGCTGCACTTACGCCTGTCTGACACCAATGCTCTACAGTGCAAGGATGTGTTTGTAATGTAAAGCAAACGTTTTGTTGTAGAAGGATGCCCTTCCGATATTTCTGAAAATGTTATGCTTAGACATAGTTTAACACTATTCCACTATGTATGTTGGCTATACTGTGCAGCACACATACAAAGTTAAAAAAGTTTGGAAAAATAAAAACAATTTTCAAATTTAACGCCAGCATCTAAGAGCTAATATTTTTTTGGGCACAAAGCACTGTCTGTGAATGTTAACAGATAGGTCTTTGCACTAAAAAGTGTGGGTGGTTGCATGGGAATGCCCATATATTACACATCGTGCACACAGTACATCCCCTTGAGGCAAAGCTACACAAAGCAATGCTAGTGCTTGTGTATCTTTGCCTTACTACTTTCCAGCGCAAATAAAGTTTTGGCTAGAAAGTAAATACCAAATCCTCAGTTTGTACTGGTTTGCAACACTTTTGTGATGCAAACCTGTGCAAATAGTTAGTACATTTTTGCCTCTGAGTTCATGTAAATGGATTTACCTGAACATGATCTGTATAAGCAATGATATAAACATTTGCACATGATTTGTGCTCAGTTTCTTCAAAACCACTAAAGGTGGTCATATCTGCCTAGATTTTTAGTACACATTCCAAATTATTTACACATGCTCTATTTACTACAGTTTCACAAACAAATAACATTAAAACACATTTTTTTAAATGATCTTTATCATGTAGCCCATTGAGCCATGTATTTGTGATTTACAGTGTTTGAGTCCATAGAAGTTGTGGACACTATTTCGGAGCATTCAATACTAAATTGATCCTGAAATGCTACAAGCTTAGTTTGCTTTGATGTTCAAGAATTAAAAAAGCAAGAGTGGATTATTGTCATACACTATGTATTGAGTCTAGTCTGCAGTGGCACAGTTCGTGTTTTTTTGCATCCACAGGTATAAATCACCCTCACATGTACAACAAGCATTGGCAGTGCCAATAGGTCTTGCCGTATATTGGAGTTTAGAATATAAAAAGTATTAAATAGCAGTGAAAGTATTAAAGAGAAGTGGTAGCAAAACTGAAAACAAACCCCAACAACGTCAACAGAAAATGAAAAAATAAATGATCTACCGTATTTTTAAATAACACCCAATGCTTAATAATACTAAAATAAAATGCTCCGTGTTTTTTTAATATTATTTTTAAGTTTGACTATTTGGTATAGTTGAATTAATCACACCAACAGACACAGCTTTAAATGGGCCGGGTCCTGCTGGTGCTCACCATCGTTAGCTCTAAAAAGCTGCTGCCGAAACATCTGCATATGCACTGCGATTTACTTCCAGCCGCACCTTACATGACTCCAGCATCTCTGCTCATGTCCGCTGGCAAGACAGAAAACAAACCCCGACAACGTGAACAGAAAAGGAAAAAAAGATCATCTACAGTATTTTTTAATAACATCAATGCCTAATATTACTAAAATAAAATGCTACGTGTTTTTTTAATATCATTTTTAAGTTTGACTATTTGATATAGTTGTATTAATGAACCCAAGAGAACCAGATTTAATTGGCCCGGGTCCTGCTGGTGATGACCATTGTTAGCTCTGAAAAGCTGGTGCCAAAACAAGTGTATATGCACTGCGATATACTTCCAGCCACACCTTACATGACTCCAGTATCTCTGCCCATGTCCACTTGGAAAACGGAAAACAAACCCTGACAACGTCAACAGAAAAGGAAACTAAAAATGCTCTACCCTATTTTTTAATAACACCAGCTTTAATTGGCCCAGGTCTGGCCGGTGCTCACCATCGTTAGCTCTAAAAGGCTGGTGCCGAAACAAGTGCATATGCACTGCGATTTACTTCCAGATACACCTTACATGACGTCAGCATCTCTGCCCATGTCCGCTGGCAAAACGGAAAACAAACTCCAACAACTTCAACAGAAAAGGAAACTAAAAACGCTCTCCCGTATTATTTAATTAATAACACGCAATGTTTAATATTAGTAAAATAAATTGCTCTGTGGTTTTTTATTATCATTTTTAAGTTTGACTGTAGGAATAAAAGTCATACTGCAGTTACCATCAGGATAATTCATAACAGATGCACTTTAAAACATGAACAAAGGCACAGGGCTTTTTTAGGTCAGAATTAAAGTGAAACTGTAGTTAACATAAGGATGATTTCTAACAGATGCCTGCTGAAGCAGAAACAAAGCCACAAAACTTTTTTAGGTCAGAATGGAGGCAGACTGAAGTTACTATAAGGATAATTGCTAACAGATGGACGTCTCTGTAAACAGGGGCCATCACATGCTACACAGTGATGGCCAAACTAAATACTCACTAAGTGAAATCACCAGAAAGAGAGAAGGGAGGGACTTTTACAACCCAACACGAATACAATTTATGAATGGCAAAGCCAACAGCCAATAGAAAGCAGATATTTTTTTAATACACATGGAATACAATACAACGTGTCTTGCATACAGCGCAAGCGCTATCTAGGCTCGACCTAAACATGGATTTCCACATTCATACCGAAACCCTCATTCACAGATTCAGAATGTCCTTGAGAAAATCAACTTATTCATGCAAAAGTCTGCTTGAATAGGTGGAGTTCTCTTAAAAAATGTAGCGTTGAGCAGGTTAATGAGCAGTATCTGAAAGAACCCTATTTTTAAATGTTAAACAAGTTGTCCCTAAATAGTCCTTGCAGACCAAATAATAGGATGCCCAGTATTTAAAACTGAACATACAATAATTTAGTGTCGGCATGTACCAGAGTAACTGGACCCCAAAGCAATTTTCACTGCGAAGACCTATAGCTGTCAAATGAGATTATCAAACATCCATAATAAAATCCAGACTCCACTCTCTTTGGTTTGAGAAAACTACCGGAATAATCATAACACTATTTTTTCAGGTTTAAATATATTGAGGATTTTATATTAAACAAGGGTCTATCTGATTTCAATACAAAAACTTGGTTTACTAGATTAGCACTAGCCCAAGCACATAGGTACAATGCAAAAAACCCTGAAAAGGTTAGGGTAGAAAAGAAAGAGATAAGCCATGGTAACTAGGCAAATCAGCATTTTGCTTAGCCAGGACCTGCACTGTCATGCCAGTGATCATAGCTATTTAGCATTGGAAATTCCTAAGGTGGATAACTGGGTGAGGCTGAACATGTAAATGATTAGCATTTAGTGGAAGAGACCATTTGATAAGGTCAATGTATGTCTCTTTTTTTTAAAGTATAATTCTCTTCCAAGCATAGGTATTTCAATTATGCCCTCCCAAGTGTTTTCGAACAGATAGAGCTGGTAATTCAACTTGTATATCACTTCCTCATGATATCCGGAGGTGAGGACATATCCCAGTATGCTAAAATGCACATCTTTGCGACAGCCAACACTGAGTCCAGCCATCTTTTTCTGTTATTGAATCTGACGACATCCTAAGCACTGTGTGGTAGAGCTAGTTCAACCCTTGGTTATATTAGAAGGTCACTCATCTTGTGTAGGTGTCATCATATGGAGTCTAAGTATGAATGAAGTCTTTGGCAAAGTCACAGAACGTGTATCATGGCTCCTTTGGGTGTGGTGAGTTTGGTGGTGAGGCAAGGTTTGAGGTTCAAGTTAGAAAAGAAATTGACTTGCAGGTAGACAATATTATTATCTCAGGTACTGAAAAGGCATAAAACCCCCCTCTCAAAAGACACAACCTATATGGAGAATGCTGCAGCATTCTCCTTGTGGCCTGTAAAGTTCTGCCTTCAATTGTCATTTCCGCATTGTGCAATAGGGGTGCCTGGAGGGACACTGCTGCAATTATGTGACTGGCTTTCCAGGTCCACAGAGATCCTATCAATATATGGTTGGAACCTCCCTCTATGGCGATAGGATTACTACACATTGCTGAGTGTCCCTTGAGATCTTCCCGAATATGATTTTCCAGTATGACCCAATCCGTTGTTTCCAGCTCTGGATGAAAGTGATAGAAATGTTGTGAATGTTTCTGGACCATATAGTATATCTCCTGTTTAGGATATCACAGGCTGCCCAATGTCATGGAAGGGTATAACTTTGCAGCTGACAGTCTAGCCATATGACCTTGCCATAGATAGTCTCTAATTTGAAAGTCATTTTTTAGTAATATGGTTGTAGGCACTGGAATCAGAAGCATACTAAAGACAGTTGAAACATGGGGTACCCACCATTTTGAAAGTATAGCCCAATTCTTCATCCTTGTTTGTACCCATCGGTAGAGCAATCCATGCAGAGAGTGAGTGGTGATGGAGATCATCATGGGTAACACTGCACTGTTGGCTCACTTAATTTTGTAGCCAGAGAAGGTGCAAAAATAGAGATAATCTCCATCAGTGCTGGTCTTGACATTTGGGGGAAGGGCAAAGTCAACAGTATGTCATCTGCAAATAGTATGAGTTTCCAACTGCCTGCTGGTATAACAATAACCAATATGACCTGTGATTGATGAATCACTAAAACAAATGGCTCTAGCACCAGGAGTTGTAGTGGAGGAGATAATGAGCACTTTTATCTTGTCCCTCTACCAGTACTGAGCAGCTCTGATTAAACTCTATAATAGTTGCCTAGTGAAGTGGGGTTTTGATAAAGCCATTGTATCATGGACATGAGAGCAGGACAAATGCTCACCCTGGAGAGTGTTTGGAATAGGAATCCCCATTTCGCTTAGTTAAATGCCTTCTCAAATTTGAGGAAGAGTGCCACCTTATCATTCAGGTCATGTCTTGTGTTCCAGACCAAGTGGAACAAGGTTTGCACATGATTGTGTGAAGAAAGCCCAGGGGTAAATCCATCATGATTTTTATGTATCAATGCAGTAATGAACTTTTAGCAGTCATATAGAGAGGATCTTTGCCAGAATCCTAATGACATTATTGATTAAAGGAATGGGTTTGTAGTGCCCCGATTTAGTGGATCTCTGTTTGGTTTAGGTTTCACTGTCATGCAGACTTTATTTTAGGCATGTGACATTTCTTCAGTGGACATTATTTCTCTTGACATTTATCCCAAACCCAAATTTTAATGTTTCTTAAGCATCTTATTCAGTGTCACGTGGCCCATAGGCTTGCGAGCTGCTTTTGCGCACGTTCCAACATGTCTTTGTTTTTACAATACTTTCAATGACTGATTTCACATGAGAACTCATCGCTGGGTTAACTCTCTGCATGTTCCTGGGATTTTGACTGAACATTATGTGCAAGGTGGAACAACAATGCACTTTGTTATTTTATTCTGGCCAGACCTTAGACTTTAGACAAAACATACCAATGCTACTGTTGTTTGAACAGCATGCTTAGGTTTTTAGTGAGGTATACAAATAGGTTACACACACTTAGAGAGGGACCTTTTGAGACAGAAGAGCGAGACAGCACTTATGATGTAGATCTACTATCTATAGGCTAAGGTATGGGGTCTGCTGACAAAGCCCAGAGATTTTCTACTATTTAATAATACTTCTTAGCAAGGGGAGGGAGGTTAGGCACTATAGACTTTTCTCCATTGTCTTTCTATGATGACATCTCCTTTCATGATATATGGACTAGCTGTTATGCTGACAATATTAGTACTATGCATTTTCCTGCTTGTGGTGGCACATATACTGCATGTTAGGCCACGTTAGTTAAGATAAATATTTTAAACTATTTCGTGTCTCTGTCAGATCTTATTGTGGACATGTACAAGAGAACGAACTAAAAGGTGTGTCGTGTTACTGCGATTCCTGAGAGATCTGGGAGTGTTGTGTTCTGGGGTGTCTAATCATTTGTTTCTCTGTGAGTGAGTAGGAGAGCAAGTAAGACATAATAGCTAGTCGGTCATGGGTTTGTGGGTACTAAGGTGGTAGGAAGACCCAGTCCCTATAGACTAAGGTCCCATAATCCTCCGCATATTTCTGTGTTTGTGCAGAATCCCTGCAGCAAATTAACTTTTATCAGTCATATAGAGAGGATCTTTGCCAGAACCCTAATGTTGATTAAAGAGATGGGTCTGTAGAGCCCTGATTTAGTGGATCTCTGTTTGGTTTCGGTACCACTGTGATGCAGCCTTTATTTTAGGCATGTGGCATTTCTTCAGTGGACATCATCTCTCTTGACATTTATCCTAAACACACTTTTTAATGTTGCTTAAGCATCTAATTCAGTTGTGAAGTCTGATCTTTCATAAATATTTAGGAAAAATAACTTGGATTTTGTCTGCCTAAATCTTCAGTGGGCTGATAAGCATTAGCCTGCCAGCAACTGGCCTTTCAGTGCTTTTCCTAAATGACGTATGAAAACTGCTCCAAGAGCAGAAACAATGGTTTAGGTCTTTTGGCAGAAAGACCTGTGCGAAGGTATGTGGAACATATCAGCTCAGAAAGGACAGTTGTGGAAGGTTCAGAAATGTCATTAACTTGAAAGAGACCGCAAGTGTGTCCATTCATAGTTAAGTGTAAAAGGAGACCTAGGGAAGAGAAGCCTTTTGTTTTCTGGGCTCTCTGCAGACAGTATGGCACCATCAGAGTGAGGCCTGGTCCAAGAATCGGCCTAGTGTAGAGGAAGAGGCAAGGATTCCTCATTTAACTAGGCACAACCATGGACCACCTGCACTCTCCAAGAGCAGAAGAGTTCTGCCATGTTGGATTTTATACAGAGTGGTGCACTGTGAGATAGTTTGCAGTAAGGCAAATGGCATGTGCTGCAAGAGTGGGAAGGTTTGACCAATTGAAAGTTGTTCTCATTGCTTAGGGAGTATTAGGGAGTCCCCCCAAATACTGGCTAATAAATCCTACAAAAGAAGCACATCACCCATTGCTCATCAGAGTAGTTTCTGGAACTGTGGAAAAATGGAACAGGACTGGTCTTGATGTTTGCGACCTTTGTGGGGGCCTAAAGAGTTGCACCTGTTCACACTTACCCAGGGTAGGAAATGGACTTCAATGGTCATTTGGCTGTCCTTCTGTGTGACTACAGGGACACAGCAAGCTGAAAGAGTCTTTATCCTGGAGTTCCCAGCTTACTTGTAGCAACTGGACCTGGACCCTGCTTGTGCCCTCTGCTAGCGTAAATTATGGCCTATCTGTGCTGTCCCTGAGGAGCTGGCAGAATTAAAAAAGAACAAGAGGAACTGCTCCTGAAAGTTTTAAAATTTGGGAAGATATTTGGAGTCAAGACCTCCGGAGGTTCAGCTGGAGGTTGCAGTAGCATTGGCCGTTTTGATATGACTTCCAGGCTAGCTCCACAAGAAAGACAAGGGGTCTGATTTAGAGATTGGCTGATGAGTTGATAAGTACAGCCTGTCAAAAGCTGTCTGCTTACTCATCTCCTGCCTCTACACGTAGGTTCATTATCCGATTAAGAGAATGTGGGTTGACAAAAGTCAGTCAACTTTCTTCCCTATTTTCCTTCCTACCTCAAGGGACCTATACTCCATCCACATCAAACTGGGTGATGGAAAGCCAATGCTCTAAATACCATATTTAGAGTTTAATGTCCATCGAAGAAACATGGTGGTTGATACTCCAACCCTGTTTGGGAGCAAATAAAACCAAAAAAAGTTGTACCCTGCCAACACAACTACAAAACCTATTCAAACAACATCAAGGCCAAGGGCTTAGATGTCAGTTTGCGATGAACAATATGAAAATCCACAAAAAATAGAAGGAAAGTAAACAATTTTAAAGCACTTTTAAAAACACAAGCTTAAATTGCACTGCTACTTAAGTTATATTTGTAAACCCCAAAACATATCTGACAGCAATTTATCCAATCCCCCTATCTGACCTCATGCGTCACACTACACAGCAATGTTCAAATACTTACCAAGTACTATTTTACTATGCCCAACACCTCAAGTCAGTAAGAGAATGCATATTTATTACAAATGCACATGCTCACGCTAACATACAATTCTAACCCTCTATAACTAAGCTGTTTACTTAACCTTGGTGTATGTATACATGATCCATGGCATGGACTAAATGCAATCCACAATATTTCAACCTATTCACAAACAGATTTCCCACAACAGTGGTGTGAAATGTAGTCACACACACTACCACTCTAACTGCCACTTACATTAGAGCCTCTCAAGCACACTACCACTTTTTTCATACATATGGGAAAGAGAATTAGATATATATCCCACACTGCAAACCAGGTAAATAGCAATACCTGGAAATGGAAGTAAATGGCTAATGTATCTAACATTGGAATATGCAAATCAGATATGGTAAATATGTTGGCTTTTTTTAAACATACTATATCTTCAAATAGGCAAAATTAATTTTTTATTATAGCCAATGAGAAATAGACAGCAAAAGATATTCCTCCTCCGGGTAATAGAATGAAGAACAAAAAAATAAATGAAGACAAATCAAAATCCAGGAGCTGTGTTTCAAACAAATTGGGCCTATCGCAGTCAATCAAAATTGTAATTCCTCTAGGCATGTGACTTGTTTTCCCACCATGTATAGGGATGCCCTGCTCAGTGGGTTTTCCATTCTTCTGGGGCTGATGGCACTTACAACTTGGGGTGTAGTAGGGTGTTAAGAATTTTAGAGGGAGGCAGGGAAAGGTGATTCTGGGGATGAAGGCAACACAAATGGAGAGGTTTGGGGATATTGGATTGTGGGTATTGGGAGATTTGTGTATTTTGGGTGTGGTTGGGACATATATAATATGGAGGGCGGTGGAAGGATGGGGTCCGAAGGAGAACCAACGTAGGATGTGAAACAGAGTCAGGGCTTGGAATGTGGGCAAGTGGTGAAATGGAGTCCGGTCTTTAGATGGAGAGAAGGAGCTTGAATGGTGTTGGGAGGATATGGGCTAAATGAAGAATATGAACATGCATACCGGAATCACTGGTGTCAGCTGAGGAACTAGCACAAGCAGAAAGGGCAGATCGCTGGCCATCCAGGATGCCTATTACCTTAGACAATTGCTGACTGACACTCTGGACAGAATGCAACAATGCCATGTAACCCACAAAGGGGATCTTCAGAACATCCAGTGCTTTTGTAGGAGCTGAACCCCAATAATTTTCTGAACCCCACCTCAGGGATTTCATCTTGGTAACTCTTCTCATGTATCTTGCAGCAAGAGACTACCCTCCCCTTCAATCCAACACATTTTAGCAGAGTTAGCAAATGTAGCAGAGTAAAAACATTTTTAAAACAAGGACCACTGACGAACTGAGTTCCGGATCAAGATTACATTTAAAAAGGTTGTATTACAGAATCACTAATAGAACAATACAAAGGTATGTAAATCTGTCATAAAGACTCGGGAATAGAGAAGTACAGAATCCTAAATCATGACAGAACCTAAATCAGTTAATCAAGTTACCCTCTAATTCTCAGTTTCACACTCATAAAGAGTGCTGACAACATTCTAATGAGAAGTAAAAATCTCAGAATAATCGAATCGAGTCTCAGGAGGAAAATGTAAATTTGCCAGGGGGTTTTATACAAATTGTATGCATATTGATTAATAAATCTGCAAATTCAGCATAGCACGTTCGTGGTTTGGTTTAATTGGCACTTAGGAGATGTACAACCCAATTTGAAACATTTATGAACAATAGCCTATAGTATCATATTCTTTTGCTCACCTTCATGATACTTTAGGTACACAATAGAAACATTCATTTACAATACAAGCTTTCTAACTCTGCATCCATTTACATCATTAAGCTTCCATGCTCCAAGGAAACAGTGGGAAGAGAACACTTGTAGCAGGTAGTTGCTTAGGACGGTGAATGAGCAGGAGAAAGATGAGAAAAACACCAGAAACTGTATTCATTTAATTAAGCGGTGTCTCATATTAAAGTGTGGCGTAACTGTAACCCTTCTTTTATGCTACTTCCATTTAAGATAATTAAATCATTTTAATTGCAACGTCATCATTTCATCGCTTATGGTCATATGCATCATTAAACATTACTAATTTGCACCATTAATTCACCACCCAAAATTACAGATTGTAAAAATATTTAACCACCTCCTCTCTCTAATTAGATTTTAATAACCATCTATACCTCATTAATTACACTATTAATTAACCATTAGTACATTGACTCAACAAAACCTTCATTTTCTTAGATAAGGATACATTATTCTCTAATTGTTTTAACTGTTGATACATTTGATCCTTGTAATTATCCATTTCCACATCCATTGATCTTTTCCTTTTTCTCCATTTATTACAAATTCTAGTTCTATTTTTATATCTAACCATACATTATAGTGCTTTAAGTAACAAACAATAGAATATTTGCACAAATCATCACAATTATTACAGGTGTTAGAGTTGATTGAAGTACACCACCTCCAATATTACCTAACCATTCACCTACCTTACTAAAGCTACTCCCTTTTTCTCTCATCTAAGATCCTACTCTTTCACATAGTTTTGGTTCTGACAGTCTTCTGGTTATATGAGTCAAATTAGTTATACCAGTTACATAAGAATCAATCACTCCACTATAGCCTGGAATATAGATACAGCACCTTCTAGCAGTAATTACTTTACAAACTCTGCCTTCTTTAGCTAAAAGAATGCCCAAGGCGAGAAGGTTCATCATAACAATCGTTCTCTCCATTTCCACATTTACTAATTTAAAAGACCCTGCTGTACCTTAAGTAAGTCTATTTATTATCATCTGATTTTCACATAGTAAATCAGAGGCGCCGAGCAAGGTTCCTTAAACGGCCATCTTTGGACCGAACTCTCCACCCGAGAGAACTCTCCCGCTAGGAAGTATTTAAACGAATCCCCGGAGTCCCTGGGATTAACAAACCTCTGGGAGTCATCTACAGACAACAAAAGCTTCAAAAACGTGGTTACAAAAGTAACCAAAATGATATCATCAATAGACGATAAAGAAATTCTGGCCAAGAGGGCTCACGGATGGTCAGTGTTGAAAGACTATAATGCTCTGAAACCGCAGGATTACCTGAAAACGGGCCTTACGCAGGCGACAAAAAACAAATTTTTAAACTTGCGTCTAGGCATCCTACCAATACTACCCCACTTGCCACCTTGGAAAAGGGGAACAGAAGTCCATCTCTGCCGACTTTGTAGAGCAGGGAAAGAGGACCTTATACACATAATCTGCATCTGCCCAATCTTGATGGACATAAGGCGCTCTTTACTTTGAACTTCATGGAATCAAAAGGGCATAAGAAGCTGCAGGCAGGCTGTGATGCTGTGCTTCAATCCAGTTGAAACATAGCTAAACTGTAGACTGACAAAGTACTTTGACATAGTGGCTAGAAGACTTCTGAACTAGCCACACGGCTCGCTTAATGAACAGCAAGCAACAGCACCTCAACCCAATAAAGGACAGCAGGTTACTCACTTTCCAAGTTAAAGCTTCGACTGGCAAACCAAGTCACCTTGACTTTATAAACTTACAAATGGACAATACCAAAAAGTAATGAGACTTTTATGATTTTATTGAAAACAATCATTTTTCTTTTAAACTCGCATTACAAATGTATATAAGGCCTAATATGTACTCTTTTGAAGTTTTTATATTGTGAATTTTTATTAATTGTACAATAAACTAAACTCAAACTCAAACATAGTTAATGGCCATAGGCTTTGAAGGAATCATTATTCCTGAAATATTTAAAACCATTTGGCCAAAACGTAGTCTTACCCTCTTCATACCATATTCTTCATTATTTGAACTCCATGATAAATACTGGGGAAAACTGACATAAAGTAACATGAACCCACCAAATATCTTGGCAGGTTAACATAGGCAGTTGCACTACACAAAGCTGTGTTTTCTGCCCTCTGCGAGCTCTGCGGAACACGGAACACTCCCCAAACTCTGCGAACAGAGCACACCGCCCAGGCCTAAATAAATACTCCTTATAATAGGCTCTCATCCAACCAACAAATCTTAACTAAATTCATAAGATTTATCACACAAAATATTTCCCACAAATTTCTCTCTCCATTTCTCTATAGGATTTTATCTTACCATACACCTGTTCCATTTTCAATTTAGGATGTAAATCTGAAAACCTAGATTCCTTTTCCTTTCTCATTTCTTCCACAGCATTCTTTTTTCCTGATTACCCCACAGACATAAATAGTCTCATTATCCACACTCTCCTTCTCTGTTGTGATTTTACCCTCTTCGTCTTGGCTTTGACTTGAGCCTAATTCTGAGCTCTGACTCAAATTTGCCATTTAATCAAACATATCTCTGTCTATTTTCTTCACACTGATTCTTTTATCTTCTGAAAGGTGTCTTTTCACTTTAATTTTCAATGGCATTTTGTTACTGCTTTAATCTATTTCTTGTTACCCTCATGCTTTGCTTTGTGCATGGTAGTAACTCTTCACTCTAATCGCTCTGTAACTGGACTTTAGCAATGTAGGAATTTTAGGCTCTTGATCTGAACTTTTGGCCACCTGATATCTTTAATTTTTACTCTTCTCTTTGGCTTCACTTTCTCTCATAAGTCATTTTTCAATTGTGCTTTTCTCTTTGTCTTCATCAGTGTTAGGGAAATGTTCATCCCCTCTGGATTAACGACTTGGAAAACTTACAGCTACTGGATCTAATTCATCCAAAAGATATGCAACTGGCCACATTTTAGTGTTTTTAGACTTTATGTAAATTTACAGCTATTATATTTAACAAGGCAATGGTATCCAATTTACAATCTCTTTTCATCCTAGATGCTAAAAACACATTGTCTATGTAATGAATCAGGACTGAATTACATGACTATTTTAGACTCTCTAAATGTTTCTTTAGTATCTGGGAGAAATTTGAAGGACTCCCAATATAGCCCTTGTTGGATTCTACACCACATGAGAAGTTTATTAAAAAGTAATTGAAATGCATAAAGGAACTTCAAATCCTCATGTAATGGGGTTGAAAAGAATGCATGTCATATCTCAATGACTGTATACTATTCTTCTTCTGGAATAATATTGCAAATTACAAGGAACAACAACTTTATTTATTTTTCAAGGTCTTCTATGATTCTCCATTTGCAGTTCGGCTTTCTTCATCTCATCACTGGAAGAATGCAAGGACTGCTAAGCACTTCTCAAAGAGTTACCTGCTCAATCATTTTTCAATCACTGGATTAATTTCTTCCTCTGATTTCTTGGTAAGTCTGTACTGTCTAGTTCTAGGAAATATTGCATCCGATCTAACCTTAATTTTCAATGGTTCTGCATTTCTAATTGATCCAATGTGTTTGACATAGCTCTTCCTTGAGATTATAGGCCTCATTACGATGGTGGTCACAGCTTACAACCACCATCGCTGCAGGATGGAGACCGCCCGACATGTAGTCGGCAGTTCCACCTGCCAGATTATGATGCGACTGCTGTGTAGGTGGTCAGAAACATCCCTTTCTCTATTGGGGCTTGTGCTTTGGCCCCGAAAAAGGGCCGCAGCAGAAGCAGCAATTAGAAAAGGGATGATTTGAAACATCCATGCACCGTGTGCCAGGCACAATGGGGTGCCTGTCACACACTGCATATCTGTTTGGGGAGCACCACATGTGCTCACCTGGCCACATAGAGTAGGCCCACAGGGACACTGCTAGGGGCCCCGAAAGTCCCTTTCCGAAAGCCTTTCCACTGTGCTGGGGATGTCATGGAAAGGCTGTGGGAAATGGACATTGCAATCCCTATGGCAGTGCCTGTGCAGGCACTGCCTTCATTGTAGGGATTACAGTCTAACTGACACCGCAATGGGCTCCTTGAGCCAGTCGGAGGTGTTGGTCTGTCCTTACGACCACTGCGGTTGGACTGACCAAATCATAATCAGGATGTTCAACGGCCACTCGGTTGCGGTTCTACCGACATCCTAATAAGGGGCTTAGTCTTAACTCTAGAGGCAGGTGATCTTTGGTCAAAAATGGATACAACTTAACTCAGCGGTTTTTTATGAAGTTTAAAAAATGTATCCTGATCTTGCAGTTTCATTCGTAATAACATCCGGTGTACAATATATCATGTAATACATCTTGCAAAGAAGATCCCTTCAAAGCAAGTTCACAGAACTTGAATCACATTTTTGTTCTCTAGTGGTCCTATTTTAACCGGAACATCTGCTGTAACCTGATTCTTAGTTTATTACAAATCAAGACAACTTGGACTTCTCTTCCCAAAAGGAGTAGGATAGGGACTTCCTCAGAACAAACTGTAGAAAGAGTATCTACTATATGAATTGAAAATTAAATGGGATAGCTAGTGACCTCTACATTCATGTGTGGGCCGCTCAGATCTTCTCCAGTACTGCACCAAGCATGCTGTCTCACTGGCTCACTGTGGAGTAGTGCGGCTCACTGGTTAGAGGCAGCAGACCCGGAAGCAGAGGACGGCCCGGGACCAGGGTTCAATTCCCGACGCGGCAGGGTCTTGGACCAGGGCCAGTGGACTCGATAATTCTCGCCTCGGTGCCAACTCTAACCAGGGATCACACATGGCAACTCTGGGCATTAGCTTGCCTCATCTCCACAACGGCCCCCCACATTCGCCGGGGATGCCTGGTTTCACCTTGGAGATACCCATGAGGGACCATCTCACAGGGATAGCCAGGACGGGTTCCCCAGCGGTCTACAGCGCCACGATGCCTCGGCAGCAGGGTGCTTTACCAAAAACACATACACATACTTCCCCTCTCATGCATCATCATTGTGAACTATTCCTACTATCTCATCATTCAAAATCATAGTACTTTGCTGATACCCTGGATTGTATGGCATTTTATTTCTTATATTTTGCTATATTACCGGGGCTATTGGCATAGGTATCCAAAATGTTCTGTAATTCTGCTGCACTGTATTGCCCATATTTGACGTCATGATATTTCTCGGATTTTGATGAAACTGCTCCAAATTCACCTGAACTTTTTTAGCATTCTCCCTACACTCCCTATTCCAACGTCCAATCCTTCCACAGAAATGACACACTGTATTCTTTTTCAACATCTCAATATTTGCAATCCTTCCATCAACCTTACTTTGCATTCCTTGATTCTTTTCATTCTCTCCGAATTGCATGAAATTCATATTTGAACCCATTTGATTCCGTGCGCACTTTTCAAACTGTTTTTTCTGGGCAATTATCATCTTTTTCTTAATTTTTTTTTGCCTTGCCTCAAAATAGTCACTACTATTTTTCCACAACTTCAAGATCTCATCAATGATCTTCATCTGCCAACACAACCAACCTTGTTGAATATGATTACTAATTTGGGATTTCAACCCATTCGCAAAGGCAGAAAAAAAGTACTAGCTCCATCTTTTTCTACATCCTCAACTCCACTATGTTTTTTACAAATGTGCATTAATCTCTTGAAACGAGCGCTCTGATACTTTAGGTTCCTGTGTTGTTTCTGAAATCTTTTACCAATTCATAACCTTTTCTGGGGCTCACATTTTCAAATGCTCAATCACAGTCTTATATTTCTTTGCTATCTAATTATTTGAACCAAGTCTAGCAGGCTCTTGTGTTGGCAATTCAGTAACAATCTTACACTGTAACTACAGATCTCCAGGGACCACAATTTCAAACATTGTATTTAACTCAGTCCATAACATTGGTGTATTTCCTAATACCACTTATCTGGGTCTTCTGGAAATTTCTGAGAGTTGCTCGTTAAAGCATGCAAATCATCCCTTGTCCATGGAACATGCACCAAATTCGCTGTATGTACTTACCTTAAAGGGATTTCCACCCTACAAGGTTGTTCCTACTTCTGAATCACTTACAGTGTGCTCTGTCTTTCCCTTAGTCACTTTCATTCTTTCCTATTATTCACTGTCCCTTTCCTTCACTTCTTTCGATAAATCTTCAAATTCTTCAAATCATTCCAATCTCTCATTCTTTCAATTAAATTCTTAGTAGGATCTCTCAAAGTATTCAAGCCCATCTCTTTAAACTCATCATTAGTCAAATCCCTTTTATAATTGTGTTTGACATTTTTCAATTTGCTAATTGCAACTTCCAGCTCAGATGCCAATTCTTCCAATTCACAATGGTCTTCTTTAGCACATCTACCTGAGTCCTTTATTAAATACCTAATTTTATCAGCATTGTAATTTAATAGTCTACTCAAACCTACATTTCCTTGCAGCATCTTACCAAAACCCTTTTTCAAAATTCCTATACAATTTTATTCATGCAGTGGCTTTACTACTACTACTCCTGTAGGAAAATCCTGTATCTGGCCCTCCAGTATCCCACTTCCACTTGTACTATGCACTGACATTATGGCTGTCGTTTCTGTTTGGGCACATGGTACAATCCCAGTAGGGGCTCGTGCCATTCGTGTATCTCCCCAGGCATCCTTATCAACCTCAGTCTGGGAGCCCTCTATCAATCTGTCTATCTACAGAGGAGGTCTAGAACTCAACAATATACTTACGATTTTGTCTTCATCCTCATCCAACTCCACATCTTCCTTCCTTATATTTTTCTCTTTATCCTGCTCTTCTCGGTTTGCTATAGCAGGGAAAGTCGTTACACATTCTAACATGTCCTCCACTCTAGCTTTCCTCTTGGTGATCTAGTTTACTTTCTAGCCATCCCATTCTGAGATCCAAGTGCACATATATTACCCCCCTTTCTCCATCTTTTCATATGATTGCATTCCTTCAAAATTAATGAACAACAACAAATAACAGTGCAGTTTTGTCGAAGGTCAACCTATTACAATGTGACTATGCAACAACCCACCAATCAGAGCACAGCTTAGTAATAGTATCTCACCAATCTCAGTACAGTCTCTGGCTGAGCAACCAATGACAGTTCAACTCCTTCATAAACAGCAAAACAACCACAAAATCACATTAACCCTCATAAAATCAATAAATCCTTTGTCAGTTTGCGCTAGAAAGGAAATAAAAGTTAGTATTTGAATTAAACTAAGAAATCACAAACCATAAAAGTCTATTTATAGACAAACACTAAGAAATAAAATCATAACAATCCTACAAAGTTCTCAATAAGCAAATGCTGAACAACAGAAACTCACCCGCGAGTTCATGTAATTCCCACCATGCACTCAGGGTAAGCACAACTACTGAGGTTAAACTTTCAAATCTGAGAAAGGAAAATTCATCATTTCAAAGTCTCCCTATAGATGTGTATGCAACGTATCGCTCTCCACACCACAATAGAGAGCAACAATCAATGTTTTGAGTTCTTAGATTGACAACAAATATGATAATCAACCATTTACCAACGAGTTAAACCTCTAATAGGGTTAGAAATATGAATAGTACATCAGCACAACAGTAGTCAATCACCAATTAAGCCCATAATCATCATCACATATCTGAACAACTCAGCACAGAAACAAAAATCCATCATCATGACTCATACTTCACAATCCATCCAAATACTTAATTTTTCCCTGTTCCAACTTACGCCCATCTTCTCCTCAGGAACATCCCTCAGGAGGTGGCACAGTGTGAAAAACAACGATGAACTGGGATGCGGCCTGATTAATTATCAGTGGCTAACATTAATTCAAGAAATACATTCATAACATTTTTTTATAATTTAGTGTGTCACCCTATGGTGTGATGGCTATGCCCAGACATGGTTTCTGTGCACAGTGTGTCACTGGAAACAAGCTATACCTGGCTGATGAGCCCTAAATAGAGGAAAGCTGGTCCTGTTTGCTTGTCTTTTGATTTAGGAGTATCTGGCCAGGCAGCTGCATCTGAGCTGTTCCCACTGGAGTAGGGTCAAGATTGATTTTTCTATGGCTGAGTACAACGGAAGTAGCATGGGCTGCAAAATTATGATTGACTGGAATGCAGCTGCAAGTAATTACCAGTGGCTGAGATTAATTCAAGCATTCCATCCATAATTTTTTTGTATACTTTAGTATGTCACCTTCAGTGGGTCAGGTATGCCAAGACTTGAGTCTTGTGCACACTGTGTCACTGGAACTAAATGTTGCCTGGCTGTTAGAAATTGGGTCTCTAGTTGGCAGAGGTTTGCACCCTATCCAAGTAGGGCTCACAATCCCAGCCAGGCTAAGCTAGATACATGCTTTAAAGGAACCCGTGCTCACCCTCTTGTAGCTTGGCATAGAGCAAGCAGGCTTAACTGAAGAGGCAATGTGCAGAGTATTTGTACAACACACACATGCAGTAACACAATGTAAACAACAGACAAACGCTTCCACAGAGGTTTGCAAAAATAAAGAATATTTTTCCTAGTAAAACAAGAACAAAGCAACCGAAATCTAATCAGTAGAGGTCGAGAAATGATTTTTTAAAGAATAAATGCAAAAATATTGCTTAGCACTAAGTCACTAGCAGTCAAAGGGTTATGTGAGGCCACGAGGTACCAGTACAAATCCAAAGTTTAGGGCAGCCGTGATGGCGGGCAGGCCGGCTACAGAAACCAAACAAGGCCCATTGAAGAAGTACCTTGGCTGGAGTAAGTGTCCACTTCGAGAACCTACTGCGTCATCGTCAAGCATGCAAAGGGGGTTCTCTGTGTCGTTGTTGAGCTCTGTTGAAGTGAGTGTAATGCGTCATCATTGAGCCATGCAGAGTGTCTCATCGACCCACAGGTTGCGGATCTGCTGCGGTCGAGCAGCTTCTGCTTCAACATCAAAGGGAGATGTGGCGGAATTTCTCATGCATTTGGGGTGATGCATCTGTTTTTGCAGATCTCACTTCTGAAGCCCAGGACTGGAGGGGGCACTTCAGGCAAGGATAGGAATCAACAACATCAGAGTCCAGCAGCACCAGCATGATTGCAGGAAGTATTTTGTTTTTATGAGACTTCAGAAAACAGGACGCAAGCCAGCAAGCACTTGGAGTCACTCTGGGTTTGCAAGTGAGATGGGATCAGCAGGCAGCAGGGCAGCTCAGCAAGCAGAGAAGCAGTTCCTCAGGACAGGCAGTCAAGGCAAAGTGGCCATCCATACAGCACAGCAGTCTTTACTCTAGCAGAGTTCTTCCCAGGTCTAGCAGAGTAGGGGTGGGCAGAATTTGCGAAATCCACTTTCGCAAATTATCGCGAAAATGTTGAAAATTATCGCAAACACGCGGAAATATCGCGAAGATGCGGAAGTTTTTTTCCCACATGTTCGCGAGATTTTCTGCATGGTTGCGGCTCGCCAACTTACCCATGTGGTTGCTCGCGGGCGCGGCCATCTTGTTTTCAGTTGTCTCGCAGTGCATGATCGCGAGAAAAAAGACGTGATCACGCGACGCATAACGTCACTGCGGGTGCGAACTGTCGCGAGACAGCACAAATGGCTAAAAACAATACAACATCTCATGGAGAACGCGACCGGATCAAGAAAACTTGTCGGCGAACGCAGGGATTCAGGTAAGGCAATCGCGCGCGCGCGAGAATGTATTATTTTACAGCGCGAGCAAGAACCAAATTATCATTAAGCTGCGGAATGCGGAAATGTTGACATTTTCGCGCTTTCCGCGGAACGCGAAA
Organism: Triturus cristatus; assembly: GCF_964204655.1. Lineage (NCBI taxonomy): Eukaryota > Metazoa > Chordata > Amphibia > Caudata > Salamandridae > Triturus > Triturus cristatus. The sequence goes on along the minus strand of NC_140587.1, from coordinate 341,521,910 downwards.
ATGTCAAATTATCGCAATTTCCGTGAACGGAACAAAATTTTTGCCCAGGCCTATAGCAGAGTACTGATTTGGAAGAGCCAGAGCCCCAGTACTTATACCCACAAGTGCCTTTGATGTAGGGGTTGACTTCAAAGGAACTCTCTGATAGTTGTAGTGATGTGAGTTAATGTATTCCCAATTGTAAATGTTGATCATGACCTTTAAGTATAGTGTATACTTAAAGGTCATGATCAACATTTACAATTGGGAATACATTAACTCACATCACTACAACTATATGGATACATTTTTTAACATAAATAGTTGCATGTGAAGGGCCTGCACCTGTATAACTGAAACTATGGCTAAGTCATCAAAGCTTTAAGTACAGTATTGTCACTGTTCATTTTTTGTAATATCAATTCCAATGATAGTTATATAAAATTCCGCCCCCACCTCCCCTAAATGTTTTCAAACATGCAGAGCTAGTCATTCTACTAGTATATTGTTCATGAATGGCCATTTCTGTCATTGTGTTACAGTGTATTAGAATGCAAATCTTGGGTCCAGAAATCTTTTGTTGTGGTTAATGAGTCTGACGACATCCTAAGCAGTATTTCATAGAGCTAGTTTGACTGTTGGCTATATGTGAAGGTCACTTATCCTCTGTAGGTGTCACCAAATGGAGCCCCAGTATAATTAACTCTTGGGCATGTGTATCATGGCTCTGTTAGGGTGAGTGTAGCACCAGCATTCTACAGTACAGGTGAGTTTTGCCCTGCAGAATTTAGGGGAGATCAATGTTATGTGAGATACACTGTGTCTGCCTTATTGAACTAATGATTGCCTTTTACATATTGTTACATATTGTGTGGTGAATGGGATATCTGCAAATTTGTAATTGAGTTGCCATCCTTCAGAAACAAAATATGGGCCAGAGTCACATATATTCTACAATGCTTGTATTAGCAACTTTCAGAAAAATGGAGGGCTTGATTTAGAGTTTTGTGAATAGTTACTCCAAACACAAATGTGACAGATATCCTGTCCACCTTATTACAAGTGCTATAGAACGTAATGCAGTAGTGGTAAAGCAGATGGGATATCCATCACATTTCTGTTGGATGACCCCCCCCCCACAAAACTCTAAATTAGGCCCCTGATATCCTTATTTGGAACTTCTTTTATAGGTAGCTGCATCAAAATGTACTTTATTTTCTATGACACTTAAAATAAGGTTTATGGGATATTCATTATGCTTGTAATGGAGTCAAGCCTCTGCAAAACTCTACACCGAACACTTAATTACAACATTTGTGATGTTATATCTCAACCTGAAAAACTTAAATTAATGGTTAAGAACACACACGCTTTTTAAGGTCAATTCACTTAATCCTTTGTCGCTACTCCATGGACTTTAGTAGTACCCAATCCAGGTGAGATTAGGCAACCCCCCAGAATGTGCAGAAACTTAGTGGACAGTGACCACAGCTCCTACTATTTTTCTCAGAGGACCTCACAGTTTTAATAGGGTGGTGAGGCACATCCAACACTGAAGGTCATTCCAACTCTTCCAGCAGTGATGTACTACTGCCACACTTGCCTGGGAACATCCCACCAGATCGTCTTCTTGAAGTGGGGGCTGACGTACAGAGAATAAGTGAAAAAACAATCCAAATACATTAAATATCAGGTTTACTTAAACCATACTACTGAAAAAATTCAGTTAGAATATGTTTAATTTATTCGAACTTAACCTATATTGTTGAATGACAATTGGTTTGACATGCTAGTGCCTCATTAGAGCGACAAAAATACCATGCGCCTTATTCTAAGTACATGATGTACAATCTAGATTGTTCCAGGCAAACAAGCAGCTCCCTCAACAACAGACAAAGAAAGGTCAGCCAACCATTCACCAGTTCCAGGTTCCACAGACCTGGAGTGGGCCACCCACATCTTCAAGCCACCACTGCCTAGTACACAAATATGCTGTCCACCTTATTACAAGAGCCATAGTATGCAATGCACCTGCAATATATATCGAATGGGACATCTGTCGCATTCATGTCGGAGCAACCCTATGCAAAACTCTGAATCAGGACAGGAACTTGATGTAATGATTTTGAAATTTGTCTATGTGGAGCTCCACCACAAACATGACAAATGGCACATCAGTCTTTTTGCTTGTGCTTTTATTTATGACACTTAAAATAAGGTGAATGAAGTAGAAGTGGGGGAAGGCAGTGCCATCTGTCTGCCATCTCCACATTGAGAGAGATCAGCAGACTCAACATTTCAAAAGAGGTTTCCAGGAACTCAGACAGGGAGTGCCACACCATCGAATCAGGCATCAAAGGCTACAGCAATCTGGTACTTGAAAAAACTAGAGGATTGCTCCAAGTTAACATCAACCATCAACCACTTGTCATGGCTGGCAGGGGCCAATGCTTGACTCCTGCATTTTGAGAGTCATCTACTGGGAGGCAGGGCCCCCTTACCTGGAGGAATTGTTGGTGGCAAACAGAAGTGTTTCCTGAGCAATTAAAGAAACTCACGTGATGACCTTGGGGTTCATGTAGAGAAGTCAATTTTTACAGGGGCAGTTATGTTTTGACTGGGGACTTTGAGCAGCACACCTTCTCTGTAGAAGAGAAATAGATCTCCCTCATCATTCTAACTCCTTCCCATTTAGTCTGCCTTGTTGCCCATGATCGGACTCTCTTTGGTTGATCAAAATTCAGATAGGATGGGATTGGGCATATAGGATCCAGGTGCCAGGGCATCTTGGGACCCAGGACAGGAAGGTACTAGTATCTGTTGTGTGCATGGGTTTCTACTCAGGAGGGCTTTCTGTTGATTATGGCCCCTCCTGGTCTCGGGCTTGGAAGCTGGGATCACCACTGTCTGTCTCTCCCAATAGACTCCTCTGCCAAGCTCAACTATGCAGTGGTTTCAGGAGGAGCCAAGTCCACATGTGCCCTAGTTCTTGGATGTCAGTTGGGTCCCACATGCCCTGGTCCTTGGGTATCGGATGGTTCCCACGGGGGATGATCACACCCCATGCCTAGTCTATAATCTAGCATCTAACAGCCACAGACTGCTTCATCAACCAGCATTCCAGGGGCTTGTCAGGCCAAGTGTTTATGTTCTGCCTGGCAGGCAGCTGAGATTTGGCTCTGCCATTAATCAACCATTCATCAGGCCACTTTGCTGTTAATGATCTTTCCGCAGCTTCACCTATCCAGTAAACCAATCAGTAGTAGTGGCAGGCAAAGGGCAGGAAAATAATCAGAACACATGCTGGTTAATCATCATGGAAAATATTAGCATTTCCCAATGCCTATCATGGCCTGGGTTCATTTTATTTCCTCTTCCTTTCAGTGAAGGGTAGCTATACACTGAACAATTCAATATAATGTGCATGAAACCCTTGACAACTATAGGGTATTACAGACCTGAATGCCACTCCTCACTCTGAGAATTTGAACGCTGACCTATGTGGGCCATGTTATAATGGAGGAGTTGTGTTCATTATCAGAAATGATTAAACAAATCACTACCATGAAATAATGGCAATGCACCATCATACATAACTCTTTCTATGCCTGAGAGGGGTGTGGGTTCTGATGGTGAGTTCAATTAAGCTAAAGGTTCCACTCCTTGTGATGTCTTCCATTTAAATTGCTATATTGCAACCATACCTCCCTAAGAACCGAAAGAATGGTTTCCTAGAAGCTGCTCGGATGGACATGGAAATAAAGCTGTTGGATCGCTGGTCAGCATCATTTATGGTTGAAACTTCAATTATATCTGATTATCTATTAACCTCTGACTTTCGTTCTTGGTTAATGAAAACGCTCATGAAAAATATTTTCTCTGTCTTTCTTCTTGAGCGGGTCCAAATATGTCACCTCAAGCAGCACAATACAAATTCCCCTGGCCATCCCCTTAGTTATGGCTCAAGTACTGAAAACTGACGAAATTGAACCAAACTGCTTAAGAATTTTAATGTTTTTCAAAGTAAATGTTTAGGATCCCCAACACACTCATTCCAGAACATCAAGGGGCTCTGACTAATGGAAGCTCACCTTACGGCAGGGTATTAGTTCAATCCCAAGACCTAACTATGAGCTTTTTAACTGTAACACATTTAAATTACACTATTGGAGCTGGAATTAACATGGCTGCTACCACCAGACTTGCCATCAAATGAATCCTCATGATAGGATTTAGTGTGCTCATTCTAATTTCAGAACCTCAAGAGAGTAGTTCAATGATTTTTTCATCACTAATTACTCAGGTCAGGAGTGGGTAATTTGCACCTTTACAGACTTTCTTGGAGTTGATAGCTGTTTCTCATGCTCCCTCTGTTGTGTTCAGATTTAGATTCCGTATGTAGGTTTCCCGATTTATGCCCTTATATAGGTACAATTCACATTGCCCTTATTCGGACATAGAAATTCGGCCCTTATTTAGACATTGTCCGTACAAACCAAATACAGGCATGGCCACCTACATCCGTCCATCCATGTCACAACGAAGTCTTGGAAAACCAGACCCTTCAGCCTTTAGGAATTTCCCTCAGCTTGAATATTGATTTCTCCAAGAACTCATTAAGTATGCATGAACATCTATTCCTTAGGGGTTCATTCATGACGTTCCTCTGCCCGACTTTTATGTCAATACTGGCATTCCTAGACACCTTCAAGGTATAAATATACCAGCACTTGCCCTGGCAAATTGCGGTTCCCGTAGGATTGGACACATTGGACACAAAAACACACAGAAATTTTGCGTTCACTACAAACAGACATGTTAGCAACGAAACACTTCCAAACACGCGTAAACGTACGCAACTTAGTGATCCAAATAATTCCGGGTCAATGCGGATTCACCTACTCAACTTTTAACGAAGGTGAAAAAGTACCAATTGCATACAAATCCCACTTGTATACACAAGAAGAAATGAAATTCTCTTCTACAGAAAAAATTCTGACAGCAGTTCAAACCACTGTAGCAAAAGAAAGAGCCCTAGCACAGGGGAAACGCATTATGGCTGTGACTCCTGTACCAGCCCTAGAGGCAGTTACAAAGGCTAGCATTCCAAATGCAAAAGCTTTACATCCAAGATGGATACAATGGGTTAATTCCCTTGCTGCAACTGATGTTGAATACGTTTTTGATCCATATTTAAAAACACAAGCATTCCTGCAATATGAACACAAATGTCCTTCTCCCTCTGGACCAGTACGAATTTATAATTTATACTGACGGATCTGCACAACCTGCTACGGAAAGTAAACAAGCTTACAATGCAGCGTGTGCTATCGTTAAAGGTCGCATTCGAGATGGCAAATTCAGACCAATGCTCACAAAATCCCAATCTCTACGAGATTGTACAGCTCAGTGAGCTGAACTACAAGCATTTAAGATGGCACTTGAAAACACGGATCGCAAATTCCCCACACTCATAGTATGTGATTCTTTTTACTGTGTTCAATCATACAATTAATATTTACAGAATTGGATTCACAATGGTTTCAAAGATCCAAAAGGTGGTGCAATCAAGCACAAATTGCGTTGGGAACAAGAAATTCAGTTGCGAAACGGACTACAAAACACTCACGTGATACACACGCTGAGTCACCAACGTGATGGCGTTCACATTGAAGGGAATTCATTGGCTGATGAAGCTGCGAAAGGGGCTGTGCAAACGGCTCCCGTAGCTACAATCACTCGTTCAAAAACTAAAATAGATTGCGAAATAATGCTGGCTGTCAATGCATCAAGCAAAGGCTGATGTGCGGCATTACCTAAAAAGTTTCCACTCAAATACTCATATATAATTAATGCGAACAATGTTCCATTTGCTCGAATCCCTGGAGTGGAGTATAGAGTAATTCCAAACATGGAACATAGACTAGGGCTAATCCTAGCCGCACATGCTTGCCTCTGCCTATATAGGTGTTTCCTCCACAGTAGCATTATTAAAACAAAGGTACTGGTGGCCTGGCATTAGGAAACAGACTAGAAATTATGTTTTGGACTGTGAGATATGCCAGAAGATGAAAGTCTCTACTGTGAAACGTCCTGTGCAGACGGCCCTGTTAATTTCAGATAAACCATTAGCTTGTGTTTACCTGGAACACTGCGGTCCCTTACAAAGGGATGAGAACTATAAATATATCATAGTCGCAGTGGAGTCATGCTCTAGGTTCCTATGGATGTGGCCTCAGCGCTCGGCTGACGCTCGAACTGTTGTAAAAGATATGTGAGTCTTTAACGGCACATACGCAATAGGCACACTACATTCCGACCAGGATCCTGCGTTTAGCTCTAGGGCTTACAAAGAAGCCATGGCCAGTCTGGGCGTAGCATTGCGGTATTCTTCTCCATTCCATCCTGAGGGAAATTCTGTTGTAGAAAGAAAAAACCGGGACATGAAACAGTCTATAACAGGTAGGGTATTAGGTTTGGGTGATGGGTGGGTAAAACATTTATATGTGGTCCAGCGCGCAATAAACAACTTGCCAAGAAGTTTTCTAGGGGGGTGTCACTCCATATGAGGTCCTGTTTGGGACTAGAATGTTGGTTCCGGACTTAGATATGAAAGGCACAGTGGTGGAAAACAAACAATTTGATATCAAAGATCGTTTGGCTGTTTTTCAGGACTTAAATGAACTTAGAACGCAACAAAGCAATGTGGTCCTGTAGCCAACCACCATTGAGAAAAATCTGGCCGTCCCCGCAAGGCCTGTCTGGATCCCAAAGCTTGGGGATCTAGTCAGAGAAAAGAAGGCAGACAAGAAGGAATTTAGGCCTTCTTACAGACAACCAGTACCTGTCCTAGCAATCCATGGATCAAGAACAGTACGTTTGCCACCCCTTGCTGATAAAAAGGAGAAAAGATTTGTGTCCATCGACCTGATCAAACCACACTATGTGGCCGATACTGAATAGTAGGCAAAAAGGACTCCGCCAATGGGTTGCTTTTCTACAGACTTGTGGGCGCTTTGTTGATTCCTGCCGCTAGCTCCACTCTGTGTGCCCTGCGCGCTGAGCGCCCTGCCTTGCTGAACTCTGTGTCCCCCGCCGCCGCAAGCACCAACAGCGGCCGCCGAGCGGGGACAAACTACGTTACCCTGCAGCCTGTGCGGCTAGAGACCCGCCCACAACCTTTCCCGCGCCAGGAGGCGCTTCAAAACCCGGCGCTTCCTTCGCGATGCGGGACGCGCGCGGGCGTCGCCGGGCTGAGCCCGGGCAGAAGGCGGGCCGTCTGTGGCCGTCCGGGGCCAGTAGAGGCCGGGCCGGGCCACCCCCCTTGGTTCCTGCAAGTAAGACACACCATAAGACTCGTTACGGACTGCGCGGCAAACGCCTTTGCAACCTGCAATTTCTCTGTTCATAGTACGCGTATATCTGTGCCCTTCTACTTTTTGTGCCCACTTTCAAAGCATGCCTGTAACACCGCCTATACAACCATCTACAGGCAAGATAACACTAGCGGGAGGCCTACGGAAAGGGACACTAGATCACTTTCTGGCTAAAGCTGTCTCTAAGTTGGACAACGAAATAGCGGACACGGAACACCATCTGTCCCGTGGCTTACCCCTTGATAAACGCTCCTCTTTGGGCACTATTCAAATGATTTCTTCTCCTACACCTATAACACACAATTTGGTCAACACCTCTGCTTCAACTAATGACCCGGGTATTCCGCTACTTCTTCAAGATCTGCCGCCGACAGCAGACTCTTCAAGGGATTTAATCTTTATTAATACAAATGTGAACCCTTCCCCACATTCCATTTTGGAAGGGGTTCTACCTAATACGCCTTCTAAAACAACCAAGGCCTATTAGAAAAATGAATCCCCCTAAAAATCCCAGACCTGTGGCAACCCTGAAAAGAAAGAGGGGCGGTGCTGGAGCAATAGGTAGTCGCTCTAAAGCACCGAGATTACTCCCCAGTCCCTCAAAATGTAAAGACACTGCGTTACCTACTGTGCCTGATCCCAATGACGGACTAATCCAGAGACTCGAACACCTTGTGAAATCACTTCTTCTACCTCTCTCTGAGAGAATAAAAAGGCTAAACGAACAACTAGACACCCTAACAGCCATATCTTCCTCAAATGGTTCTTTATTGAAAGATCTGGTCATTTTTCAAACAACTGACGGCCAGAGGAAACCCCCAGATGTGACCCTTGGAAAAGATGTCTCATCGCCTAATAAAGCAAACACACAGCCCCCAGCTATCTTAGCTGATTCTGAAAATGTGTCCACTTCTTCAGGAGAGAGGGAAAAATTAGTCCCGCAAAACACACTAGGAGGGAAAAACACCAGTATCTCCAGGGCGCCAAATTTACATAAGTCTACCCATAGAATGGACGAGCATATTGATTTACCACCTGAGTCCGCCCCCTATGTTATCATACTTACGGGTGTGCCAAAATTAAGCCCAGGAAAGAAGGAGGGGTTTGTGGAACTTAAAAACAAAGTAATATATTGGCTAAGCAAGAACAGACCTCTGCCTCCAGACCTTAACGGTGAGATTTTATTTGTGCGAAGGCTGACCTGGCTTGGGTGTAGGCCTAAAGACATAGAGGGTGATATTGTGACTATAAATTTTAAAGATCAGAAAGTAGTTACTTATATAGCGGATTGGTTTTTAGAAAGAGGAGTGGAAGGGATATCAACTCGTGCTCTGAGTTACTTCTACCCCCAATCCCTCCTCACCCCCCATGGTAACACTTCCATCTGTAGGCCACTCAGAAATACCAGAACAGTTCCAGCGCTCCAACACCCAAGAACTATTAATTCTGTCCCTCTGCTTCAACATTCTAGAAATTCTAGTCGCTGGACTGCTTCTCCCTCCTTTTCACCCTTTCCAGATAGGCCTCATTTCTACCAACACCAGCACAAATACAATTTACCCCAGTACTCAACCTGGACTGTACCAGTCACAAACCGTTTTGAGGCACTAACAGATCTAGAAGATCCTGATTGACAGATGGAACCTAGCTTGGAAGTTGATTTATGTGGAGCTCCCACTTTGCCACTTAATACCCATGTTGCCACTTCTTATCCTGGAATGGACACTGCTAATATTTGTAATATGGGAACCCTAAATTGTGTGGCACCTATTGATCAGCCACAAGTAGTAGCGATAAATTACACCCTAGGACCACTTCTAATTTTGATTGCCCAACCTATCCCAGTCTCCCTCTTCTCCAAACTACTAAAATCAGAGCTAAAAATAAAAATGCTCCTTTAATGAGGGATATAGGGGATGCTGAAAATATCATCTCATGGAACGTTGCAGGCCTCTCAAATAAAATATCACACCAACCTTGGCTAGATATAGTTACTTGCTATAGTTTTATCTGCCTCCAGGAAACATGGGCCACAGACGAACTCCATATTCCAGGATACCAGACCTTCCACGCCCCTGCACAAATAAGCTTACAGGGGAGAAATAAAGGAGGTTTGACTATATACGTCTCGATAACGCAGGGCATAAAGGTATTGAGACATATATTTACTGAGTACTATCAGATTTTAAATGTTAGTTGGGGGCGGGAAAAATTTCTGACAGTCATAAATTTTTATAACAATATCCCCACTAGCAATCTAGAAAGCCAGATCGATAATCTTATGACGAGTGTTAATGCGATCAAGACCCAGAAAAAAGACGAGCTGGTGCTGCTCTGGTTGGGCGACTTTAATTGCACTATTTGCCCACATGCTTCCAATGGCATTTGCGGCCTTGGTAAACATAAGGATGACAACCCAACTCATTTTGTCCATTCAAAACTGGGTGATACTCTCAATTACATGCTTTTTCATTTTAACTTGTGTTTTATCAAAGAACTTTGCATCCCAAATACTCCCTTTAAACCAACTTTCCATGGGCGGGGATGCAACTCGATCATTGATTTTACCCTTATATCTCCATCCAATGAAGGATTAGTTATCGCCTGGGAAACACTCAACGTTTTCTTCAGTGATCACTACCCAATCGCCTTTAATCTTAAAATTAGAAAGACTCATGAGATCCCCGTAGACAAGCCTAAATATCATCCCAACATAAACTTAGGCACAAAAAACGGCTATTCTATAAAATGGGATAGGGTTAACCCTGCTGTTTTTCTACATACTCTAATGGGATCCAGCCTACCTGATATACTTGCCTGTCTGACAGAAACAGAGGAGTCATCAGTACTCTCGACTCCCTTCTTAAAAATTCAATTTGAACTTAAAAAATTACTAACTAGAGAGCATCAATCCAACACTAAAATTGGCCACGGTTGGTTTGATAAAAAATGCACCAAAGCTCTTCAAGCTTTAAAAAGGGCTTTGCATGAAACTATCAAATCACCTGCTGAGATCAGTAAAGCCAGAAAACTGTACAATTTGGCCATAAAAACAAGGAAACAGACTTTAAAGACTCTAAAGAAAGAGGCTTGGTCGGCCCTAATTGAAGCCTCCAAATCCAAGGACAACATAGCTTTCTGGAAAGTGGTCAATGCTCCCTATTTACAGAAAAACCATTTGACGGGGTAATTATTCAACCATCTACAATCCTACCAAATACATTCTCTTTCAATTGTATGGAGATTACAAAAGCAATCAAAGATAGTCCTTCAGGCAAAGCCCCTGGCCCTGACGGTGTCCCGATTGATGTCTACAAAGCAGAAATTGATCTTTGGGCTCCCCTGTTAACAAATGTTTTAAATAATTTTAATCGACATGGGCTCCTACCATCTTGGTCTGAAGCCATAGTCGTCCCAGAAATGACCCCACCTGCTACCGGCCAATTTCACTCTTAGATGCTCTAATGAAGGTAGCAGCACGGGCAATTTTAAATAGAATTCAACTTTGGGCAGAGGAAAAAAATGTATTATCTCACTTGCAGTACGGTTTTAGTCCAGGAAAAGGGACTATAGAACAGAGTTTAAATTTGGCCTTAGTTTTATCAAAATATACGCAGGCAAAAAAGGGAAATCTTTTTGTTACATTTGTGGACCTGAGTTCCGCATTTGACTGTGTGAACCATGAGATACTATGGTCCATATTATCTGAAATGGGTTTAGATTCTAACATTCTACAATTTATAAAAACTCTGTATAGTGACGCAGGCGCTAGAGTACGTTACGGAAATAAAGGCGAGTGCTCTGATAAATTTCCTTTCAAGAGAGGGGTACGACAGGGGTGCATCCTAGCACCCCTTTTCTTTACCCTATACATAAACTCCATTGGCCAATATTTAACAGAATCACAGCATGATTACCCAAAAATTTTAGGAGCTCCGACCCCAATACTCCTTTACGCTGATGATGCCGCCATTATGTCTCGGAACAAGATAGGTCTCCAGAGGGCTGTCTTGAAGTTTGCAACTTATATGAAAGAACGAGGGTTAAAAATTAATATTTCAAAAACATACACGATGGCCTGTGGCCCGGGAACAAAGAAAGTGCCTTGCTCTATCTTTTTAGATGGCAATAGGATCGAGACCACAGACCACTTCTCCTACCTTGGAATACACTTTGATAGGAGGGGAAATTGGCATACAGCTGTAAATGCCAGAAATTTGGCCTTCACCCGAGCTATTGGCGCCCTTAAACAGTTTTCAGCTAAATTAGGTGGCAGACCAGTGAAAGAGCTGATTGTTCTTTATAAGGCTAAATGCATTTCTACTGCCACCTATGGAGCCGGTCTTTGGGGTATTGAAAACTCACAATTACTACAAAAAACAGAAAATCAATTTTTGTGTTATTTACTAGGAGTTTCTAAATCAACATCGACCTACTTTATACATATCGAACTGGGTTTGCTGTACATCTTAGATATTATTAAAATTGCGCCTATACTCCTGTGGCATAAGATTTGTGTAACCCCTGAGACTCAACTAAACAGAGACTTGATCACTGACTGTCTCAACCTCGACGGATTAACCAATATTAAATGGCTTACCTACGTAAGAAACATGATGATTGACCTTGGCCACCCTGAGTTTTTCACGAGGCCTTCCACCATGGAAATGGTTTCCAGGAAGACCCTAAGAGAGTTGGCCTTAAACCATCTAATAACTAACAGATGGAACCTGGAAAAAACAAAAAATACAGTTATCAACTACCAAAAAATAACCATGCAAGAAGGCCTCCAAAATTATCTGTTAACTCAGCCTTCTTGTTATGCCCGAATGCTTCTGACTCGCCTCAGATTTGGAAACTTTTATCGTATGATTGCTTTCCCTCTCTGCAATTCTTGGTCAAATGAACTCCCACTCTGCCCTTGTGATGACACCTCTGCCCAATCCAACATCCATTGTGTTCTTTTTTGTAAATTTTATCAGCTGCCCAGGGGGGCTTTTCTGAAACCACTCTTAAAGTCCTGGGGAATCCGTACCTGTAGACTGGCCATGTTTAGGTTATTACAGCTGGATAATGAATGTACTATTACTGCAGTAATGAGTTTTTTAAAGCTGGCTGTTAAGTTTCGGAGCTCTATGTAATTATTTTAATATGCATTTTGTGCAATCTGACGAATTTTTCATTAACAGGGGATTGTTCTGATTGACTCTGATTATGTAAAAACAAACTTTTCTTAAACTTTTTTATCTGTATATATATGCATGTACTTTTTAATGTATGCTCTTTTATGTATGCTTTTATGATTTCAATTTGAACATCGAATAAAGCTTTCTTGATTGATTGATTGATTGACTCCGCCAATGTAGCAGACGCACTCCTCTAGCTACAATCCAAGAGGTTCAAACTGAGAGACTAATCATCTTTGAAGATTCTACAGTAAGAAATAGAGGATTGAGCAACAATGCTATGGACCTTGTACCTCTTGAGACCCATTCACAGTTCGTCCAGATACACCTGTTTGCAACGAAGTAACAAGTGATCAACTGGTTCCAGCAATTTCATTAAATATGGATGCAATTCCAACCATTGACAGAACTGCTTCTGGCTATTTCATGAACTTTGATATGTTTTCTGAGGATCCCAGCGAGCCTGAAATGACGCCAGTACAAAGAACTTTCAAAGAACAAACAACAGACTTTTTTCATCTACTGGAAAAAACGTATCTGGTTTCATCATGGATTGAACTGTGGATTGTTTTGGGAATATTCTTCTTTTTACTTTGGTTAGCTCTCGTAATAACTCTGGGTATGCTGATTAATGGAATAGATATTCAAATGGACACAGCAAGTAAAAGAGTGAACTTACTTCTCCAGCCACACAAATCATCCCATCGTGAAGCAAGAGACTTGTCAGCAGTGAACATCACAGCGATTCCTATACCTGATGGTATAGTTTGGGACACAACCGAATATGACATTTTTGGCCCGTCGGAGCTTTTGAAGATTCCACACTTATTTAAAATGTCATTAAGTGACTTTATTACCTCTAGTACCTTTTCTGATGATTGGGACTTCGAGACTGTTAATAATTTGAAGTCTGATCTAGAGATCTAGCGATGTCAACTGCATTTACTAATAATGAATATTTACAAGGGTCATCAGACTATGAACAACTGTATTGTTATAACCACTATAGTCATGATTTCTTGCATAAAACTGCAACAGCTAGAAATGTATTTATGTATAACCAATGGGAACATATTTTTCAGGGTTTAATATCTCGAATGCAGAGACATTTCACTTCAAGAATGTCAATAAGACAGGAATAAAATCTATGTTAACGAATACCAAACCGATTTATTCTACAGCCTTTATTGCCCAACTGTCTAGACAGGGTTACGACTTTTGGAAAGACAACATTGAGACAAAAACTGTTTGGGGTACTAAAGGTTGGCAAGTACAGGGAATAGAAGCTTTGTTTAGAGCCTGCATCATCCCTGAGCAAATTATGTTTTTGAACGACACTGTCCAACAAACATCATGCCTTGGAATAGCCAAGATAAAAGACATGAACACTCCGTCTATACCTGCACCTACAAGTGAAAGCACTACATAGGGGGAGGTCGACGTACATAATATTTTGCATCACAACAGATCAGATCCTGAATGGAAAAAATGGTTGCTCTGGCCCTTAGACACAAACAACTGTCAAGATAGATTCCTGAACAAGACACAAGGGTTTACCTTTCATAGGCCAGACCCACGTTATGTCCAAAGACAGCATCCGGGGGTAGTAACAACTTACAGTGTAGGGAAACTTTGCCTTGATTGGCTACAGAAAGCTACACTAGAGGATGTAAAACAACACTTAACTTTACTTCAAGAAGGCGCAGACCTTAGAGAATTCTTGCTAGGACCAAGAAAACCGCATCAAAAACATTTCATATATGCCGGTATCTACGCTGCTTATAATGAAGCATGGAACGTCACCCAAGCAGAGACTGCAGAACGAATACGAGAAATTGATCATATTAATTTAGAGAAATCTATCTCTGTAGTAGACAATGGGTTAACCACTCTGTCGTCCAGGATATATTCTTTGAACAGCATTGTATCCTCTGTCATAGACCTCATGGAACAGGACTTGGTCATGTTGCAACATGGTCAGTCACTGCTACGTTCTATCATGCTATTAGGCTGGACGCTTCGAAACCTGTGTTCTGGCTATGTGCCTTGGTGTTTAATCAATACTATGTCCCTGTTTGCAGAATTCAATCTCACTGATAGACAGATCAAACTGGCACAAAGGGGTGCAGACTATACGGTGCTGAGCATTGAAAAACTGGAGAAGTTATCATTCACAGTGGAAGAATAACCAGCTACTGAGTGGATCAAGCATGGTATGATTACTCTGCCTGTTATGACTTTCCATTTTCAGTATTGCCTAAAAAATATACCAGCAGGCAAATATGAAATGTTGGGTAAAGAATCCATCAAGACATCCTGGGATTTACCTTACACACACATATGTGGGGGACGTGAAGTGTTTCTTAGCGGTGAAAACTGTGAACATGCACTAAGCGGTTGTCTCCTTTGTCAGGGTATTTACTTACACGGGGCCTGTGATCATTTCACTACAAACTTGTCCTGCCACCTGCACGGTTTACCAGCAGCAGTGATTAATCCAATCTTTGGTCAGCTTTCAAATGGGAGTTACATTGTGTTGAATGATCACAGCTGCTGTGGCATGCTGCCAGGTATCCCATATCTAGTACCGGTTACATCCAGGGTCATTTGCTGTATGCAAGTCTTGTTTCATCAAATAGACATAGTCAGGGAGTCGCCTTTATGGCCTTCTCTGAATATCTCTTCTACACAAATTGATACTCTAAACAGAATGAAAGCCATTCCTTTACAAAAAACTGTGCCTTTGACCACTGCCAAAGAAACCTATGATCTCCAAGTCGCAAGGACTTCTGCTGATATACATATAATTTTGTATACAAACTGCACTGTGCATTTCTCAGAAATGTTAGGTCGTATCTTAAACATGTCTGATACGCGTGGTATTGTACATGTATTTAAGAAAGTGTGTGCAGGACTGTTTGTACCTTTTCAAGCAGTCCTTGGAATTTTTCCAAACTTCGTGCACTCTGTGTTTGGCGGACTGCTGTTCCTTTTAGCACTCGTTGCAGGGATACTATTTTTGGTCCTATTGCTACGATATGGCAAGCCAAATCACCAGCGACACCCATTTCACCAACGAAAGAGCTCTATTGGAGATGAAGTGTTGTGGGCGCATCGTCCAAATTCTGGGTTTACCTTGTCCACGAGAATTAAACACCACTTGGTTTCTGTCATTCAGACCAATCTGGCAAGATTGTATCTTACCTCTTCTACACTGCCTGCTATGCGGTGAAGAATGCATGCTGTGCATTTGTCTGACACTCCCATCAGTCATGCCTACGAATATCTATACTCTGCTGGACCCGATAACGGCCCATGCTATGTTTTGTCCCCAGCGGCTACCAATCCTGATGACGGCATTCATTGAGATCTCACAGACGCAACATGCTACTGCTGAGGTACGAGAGGAAACATCAGGCGCGCAGGTAACATCCAATCCGGACATTGCTGATGCTTCCCATGCTGAAGGCCATAGTTCGCATCTATGTGCTGTTGATCTTCTTCGCAAGGTATTCCAACTCTCACCCACAACAGTAGACAACTTGTTGTCTACAGAATTAGAACATTTTATGTTTTCTCCATCCCCACTGTGAGAAGTTGGCCTGATATATGCTGTCCAGTAGTTCTAGTGGGCACCCTGTATCACTCCAAACAACCCCTTATTGGTATAGGTTAAAGAAAATCTTTATTGAAAGGTATCCTAGTGGTAGCTATGGAGAGCAGCCTTCAGGCTAAGTCTTGAAGGAATGTAAAGCAGCTTGTTTTACTAGTCTATAATCTCTTGAATGATCAAATGAAAGGACAACCACACCAGGTATATATTTAAAATATATGTATTTAAGATAAAACACACCCCTCTAGTCTCTTTATGAGGCTAGAGTTCAAAGTACTTAAGTTATAAGTCAGTAATTAACAGTAATAGCACAAATACACGTTTAGGCCCTAGGGGCGTACCAAACCATATACCAAGAAAGTGGTATAAAAACCATGACTGAACTAGACACAAGGCCTAGAGCCTGTAGAATCGCTGGGACCCCAAGGAACCACCCAAGGTAGTGACACAGGGGACCCACGGGGGCCCGATGCAGTGTGAGAACACAGCCGCGGGGTTCCGTAATCTTCTATGGGCAATGTTGCAGTTGGAAATTTAAAGATTAAGGACACTTAGAATGGACTCAGGACCAAACCCTTTTGGACTTAGACAGTTCTAGGGCTAGCACCCACGGGAGCACCAGAGTACTCGAGTTACCCTGCTGGAGCGGGTAGTACAACATTTTGTATACCCCCCCTCATTCTGCATGCTTATATTAATCCGAATAATCTATTAATTGTAATAATATTAATCCGTTTGAAGTGATAACTCACCAAATATATTAACGAAAGAATTACACGTGGGATTTGCATTTGCATGGCTAAATTAATTGTATACTAATATATGTACACATACTAATGGTAGAAAATTAGAATATTGCATGATATATGTTGCTTTTGTGACGTAATTGTAAATTGCACCAGATGACATCACTGGGTGAATATAAACGCTTTAAATGTTACTATCATGCTAGATAATTACTTACACATAGGGGAATTAGTGAGGGTTTAACAATTTATTAGCCATTTCAATGTTTTAATTACGTTTTGTGTTGGTTTGACTTAAGTTGACCATCTGGGCCTAAGAAAAGATGGCTGACTGAGACACAACATGACTGCTATTGTTTCACGAGGTTTTGGGTGAAGTGCGCCTGCGCCACCTCCAGCAACAGTGGCCTCGTCCTGACCCCAGGCAAGATGTACCCATCAAGGACACCCTGAGATCTTTGCCAAAATCATGAAACAAATGACTGTCTTTAAAACTGGAACCAGCAAGTGTGATGACTTAACCTAACGGACTATGTGAGAACTTTACCGAATTACCCCAAACCAGCCAATCAGGGCTGTCTAAAAATGATTTTTGTTACATTTTGACGTCAGTTTCATTATAAAAGAAAGTAGACTACGGAGTTAAATAGATCCTTGATCCTTTCCTTTTTCCTGACGTTATGCTGACGGAGAGGATGGTGACACTGCTGGACAGCTGTTATCCTGAATCTTTGAAAGATTGAATTGATGCCTGACTTTGATGAATTAAAGATTTTTTCACGACTTGATTGACTTAGAGGACGACTAATAGCCAGATTATGTAAATATGATGTTTGGTGATTTAGTTATGATTTATTAAATCTGCAATTGACTAGATAAACAAAATTATTATTCTAATAAACAAATGTGTTGGGTGATTTATTTAGAGAAATTAGAATAAGATTAAATGTAGAGTAAAGAATTGAGTCACCAAATATCCAAAAAGAACTAACTGATCTGTCGACTAAATGAGGGGAATGTCTCGAGGTTCTGAGTTTAATAAAGCTACTTAATGCATGTTCAGGTAGATTACGTTCTTTAGTTGAAAAGATATTCCTTTCATGTCAGCGTTTGGATGATTTATCTCTCCCATGAGAACGGATCAATGAAATGTGAGTGTTGGTGTTATGGGCCCCGCCAATGAATGTATTGAGTGAATGTGCTAGTGATATTTGATCTGTGACGAAGGGAGAATTTAAAATTCCACGCTGCAACAGTTTTTCTGGTAGCAAGATGATGGTTGTTATTGTTTTGGTTTGGTGATTATAGATTGTAAATTGCTTATTGATTATTGGTTATTGATTAATATTGGTTTATGTATTAACACTCTATGTTGAGTCGCGTCGATTTCTATGTAGTTTGCACGGCTTCTGGGATGTAGGAAGTCGGAAGTTTGTAACAGTTCCGTAGTGGAGCAGAGGTAAGCGCTGCTCTCGGGAAAGACGGAATTGTTGTTGCCCTGTAGGTACCCAGGGAAGAACGTGTAACGATTGAAGTTGCACAACGCATTGTCTGGGTTCGAATCGGTGACATCGTCGCGTGTTGCCATTAGAAATAACTCCTGTATGAAAGAAGTGTATGGTAGCGAAGGTCACCTGTGAAATTTTGGTCTTAGGTACCAGGAGTCCAAATGGCATTCCGATAACGCTTATCACTGGAAAGGTAACAGGTGTTCTCTGAGCTTGCTAGAAGGACAAAGTAGAAAGAAGTGCTACTTTGTTAACGTATGTCATAATTCTGTAGTAGGACAGACTGTTCGCTGTTCTCGGGAAAGACAGGATTCTGTGTGAATGTACTACATTTTCTCGTGTGAAAGTGCGTGAATGTGAAGGCATTCGGGTTAATTGTGAAACTCTAGTTTTATTTCTCAGGAGCATTGGGTCTCCAACCAAGTGTCTTAAATCTGGAGAAACGGTTAGCTAATGCTTGGTAGGTGGGGAAGGTAGAGGGATGTGCTACTTTATCAACGGAAGTAACGATTCCGTAGTAGGGCAGAGGTAAGCGCTGCTCTCGGGAAAGACTGAATTCTCGTGAGAAAGGTCTATTGCTATTCCTTGGTTAGTGAAGCGGACAATGGTGGTTTTTTGTGTTGTTACTAACAGAATTGTAAATTTGAAACAAAACTTACTGAGTGGATTTTGTAAAGGAGGGGTTGACAGGAGCAGTTGCGGCAGAGGCTGCTGACGTCAGAACGACCGCGCTGGGATTGGCAAGTCAGTCGGAAATGTAGAACGCTCCGGATTGGTGCAATAGTGTGCGCCGCGCTAGGAGTGGAGAAGCACAGGGTGACGTAGACGTTCCGGATTGGTGCGTTAGTGTGAGTCGCTCTGCAATTGGACCGAAAAGCGGTACGGTCAAGAGGAGAAACTAGAGAAATACGAAAAGGCAGAAAAGATGTATTACGATCCACCTGAAAAGGAGAAGAAGTCCTGGTTCGGTAGAATTAAAAAGTGGTTTAGAAAGGACAAACCGATTGTGACTAGGGAAGGACAATTACTTCCTCCACCGAAAACCCTTGCATCCTTTATGGTTGCGAAATATGGATATCACACCTGTATTTGGTTAGACAATTGGGTCAAGTATACAGAGAAAGACGGAGTTTTGGCTTTTCCAGAACATGGTTCATTTAATTTGGCAGTTTTGAAAAATTTAAGAGAGAAAATTATGAATTTATAACCAAGACCTAGACCGACACAATTTGAAGCTTTGACAGAATGGGAAGATGAAATGCATGACTGAGAAAGACAGAGACGTGGCGGAAGGTATAGGTACATGTTTGGTAGGTCATATGGACATGAGAATCATGATGATCGAATGAGAAGGTGGCGGAATGCGAGTATGACTGAGGGTTTGTTTCCCGTAAGAACTGCAGGAGAAAATGAAGGAAGAAAATGTGCAGAAAAGAGACATAGGGCCTCATGTAGGTAAATAAATGTTACCGTTTCTTAAATACCGAGCCGTACCGAATCGGTAAATTAGAATCGGTAAGTTATATGTAGGTAAAAATTCGGTAACAGTTACCGATTCGGTAACATTCGGTAATCACGAATCGGAATTCACCGAATCGGTAAATACCGAGGTGGTATTTACCGAATCGGAAAATACCGAGGTGGTATTTACCGAATCGGAAAATACCGAATCGGTATGTACGGAATCGGTAAATAAAATCACATGACTTGACGAAACAGCTAATCCCGTGCAACCACAGCCCACCCAACCAGGAAGTGGCCACACCCAGGCAGGTGTACATAATTAGCCGACCCTGGAGAGGCTTGGAGTGCAGAGGAGAGGCAGGGAGCCGGTGCCTGTGCGAGCGGGAAAACGAACATCATGTCCAGCCAGAGAACACAGAGAGACGGAGGGGAAAGGAGGAGGAAGCTGAAATTTAGCCCCAAGGAACTCCAGGTGCTGGTGGAGGAGGTGGTGAAGCAGCACCAGAAGCTGTTTGGAAGGCAATCCCTGCAAGTGCCTGAGGCTGAAAAGCGCAACATATGGCTGGCCATCCAGGCCCAGGTGAATGCTGTGGGAGTGACCCACAGGGACATAGAGGTCCTAAAGAAGCGCTGGTATGACCTGAGGATTGTAACCAAGAGGAAGATGGGCGACATCCAGATGGAAGCCAGCCAGACTGGAGGTGGAACCAACAGGGCACCTGCCCTCACCGAACTGGAGGAGCTGGTGGGGGCCACAATCGAGCAAGAGAGCGTCGTGGGTCTTGGGGACGCCGACAGCTCTGCCAGAGCCGCCACACAACAAGGTAAGACGAAAGCACAGCAATGTAGCACCCCCTATCCCTATCCCACATCCCCCATTGTGAAACGAGAATCACACTGCAGTCCACACGTGTCAGTGCAGACAGGCAATGCATTCCGGGAGATGTAGTCAGGGAAACACCAACCATGACGTAGATGTTACAGGGCAACAAGGCATGTCACGCACTCGAGGCACAAGGAGACAGAGGACATTTTGGAATGTGAAATGATTTATTGTGACGCTTTCAATGCAGCCCTTCGGGGACACTGAGCCAATGTTGTATTTCTGTCCACAGATGTGACATCATGCAGGACAGGGCATGCTGCAGGAGAGACGGCACACCGGCCACAAATATCACCTCTAGCCAGCACAAGTTCAGACCAGGGAGCAGGCCCACTGGCAGCCGCAACACCAACACAGGCAGCCTCGCCGCAGCCAGAGCCAGCATCACCTCACCCAGAGCCAGCATCACCTCACCCAGAGCCAGCATCGCCACTCATGTTTGAATCACCGGCCACATCTCCGCTTGCAGGTGTGGGAATGAGGAGGCGTCCAGCAGCCAGGCTACGAGCTTTAGACACCTCGTCAGACGACAGCATGGGCCCTGAAGAACTCACCAGGCCCCAGGAAGGGAGCCATGCCACTGTGCCCCACACCTCACAGGCAGCACAGACGGGAGCAAGAGGGCGCCGCAGGTCGCGTGTCCAGAGTCCACCAGCACCCATTGATGGCCATGGTGTCTTCTTGGGTCTCGAGGGCCAAATGTTGAAACAACAGCGCCTGCAAACAAAGGCAGTCATGTCAGTCCAGAGGCACATGCGGGTGATGAAAACTACATTAGTCAACATGGACAATAACATCAGCGGCATGGCTGCGGGCATTCGGGACATGTCCCAGTCAATCCAGCAGTTGTGCAGCAAATTAGATGCTGACATCGAAGCACGGCGCCGGGAACGGCAGAGAAGGGACACTACCAACAGGGCACTCAACCGTCTGGCAACTGCGACTTCTCTACTGTGCCGGCGCTCTGTGACGATGCAGGAGGGCCTAACACACTGCTGCAGCGACCTGTCTTGGGGGATGGTGCAGGTGACAAGTGCACTAGGGGTGCTATTAACTAGTCAGGCGTCGACAACTGCTGCAGGGGATGCTGCGGAGAGCATCGACACCAGCAGCAGGAGCAGCATCACACCCCCCGTCCCAGAAGGACGCAGGAGCAGCAGGCGGCTTGGGGTTGGCTCTAGTGAGGATGCACAGGCCGTGCCTTCCACCACTGCAGCGCGTATGCTCAAACATTGATGTGGCCCTGCTTAGCCACTTCCCAATGGGTGACGTAACCCTGGACATACTCCTTGTATAGATGGTATATTGCCAGATTGGCTTGTTCATGTGTTCATGGCGTGGTGCCACATTAAAACTACGTCATGACTAATCACAACTGGCTGTGTCCCCTTACTTACTCAGAAATAGTTGCATGTGATCTCTGTCCGTCTCTCTCTCCCATCGATTGCAGTTGGCACTCTAGCTGCGTTGCCCTGTGGCTGGCCTGACTCATCCTCGTTGTCCTCAAAATATGTTAGTTCCACATCTGTACCTTTTTTCGTGGCAAGGTTGTGCAGCATTGCACAAGTGGCAATAATCTTGCAGCAGGTGATGGGTGTGTACTGGCGTGCGCCTCCGCTCTTGTGGAGGCAGCGGAACCTGCTCTTCAGTAGTCCAAACGTGCGCTCCACCACATTGCGTGTTGTTTTGTGTGCCACGTTGTATCGTCTCTCACTCTGTGTTGCTGGGTGTAGGTAGGGAGTGAGGATGAATGACCGGCATGCATATGCACTGTCGCCTAGATGTGTAAAAGGGAAACATCAGTCACATGCCTCTTTACACTATGATTTGCAGGTTGCAAGGGGCGTCACTGTTACTCACCTAGCAGGTATCCCTCTCCAAATTCTCCGGCACTCAGTCGTGTGTAGATCCCACTATTCTGGAAGATGTACGAGTCGTGGGTGCTCCCAGGAAACTTTGCAACAATATCTGTGATGATGTTCCCTGCATCACAGATCACCTGCACATTGATGGAGTGGGTGGACTTCCTGTTCCTGTAGATGTGCTCTGTGTCAGCTGGTGGACAGATTGGGATGTGTGTACCATCAATACAGCCGATGACATGGGGGAACTCTGCCATGTGATAAAAGTCTGTTTTTGTTTTCTGCAGTGCAGCCTGTGTGTTGGGGAAGCTGATGTAGTGGTGCATTCTCTGCATCATGGCATCCAGGAACTTCCTGAGGAAACGTGACAGGCAACTCTGGGATACACCACCCACCGCAGCTATCACCACCTGATAACTGCCGGATGCCAGCAGATGTAGGCTGCAGAGCACCTGCACATGTGGGGGTATGGCGTGCGCCCTTCTTCTTGGCTGGTCCAGGAGTGGGTGAAGGTCCCTGATTAAGTCCATGATGGTTTCGGGGTGTAGCCTGTACCTCTCATGTATCTCTGCATCAGTCAGCTGGAATATGTCATGATTCACGGTAACTTTGCCATAAAACGACGATGGATTCATAAGCCTTATGGATCTATGGCCGTTTAAGAAGAAACCCGCCCCTGTCCCGTGCATCCAGCACTCCGAATGACAATTATTATATCTGTAAGTGTATATTAGTATTCGGATTTATATCAGTATATGTTTTTGTTTATGTATATTACGGGAGTTCTGCCATATATGATTTTGTTTATGCAAATGTGTAATTTTGTGTATGTTATGCGCGCTCTGAATCATGTATGTTATGCGCGCTCTGAATCACTGTTTAAATCTTGTTATGAGCCAGGGTTTTGAGAAATGCTTGAAGTTTTCAGCACATTGTACCAAGCATCGAAGAAACGGTAGTTGCGCGTATGGGAGAAATTCTAGAAAGGACGTTACCTCGCGTTGGAACGCGGGCAACGTCAACCAACGTTCGGGTGTGGCAAGCTTATAAAAGCCACACCCGAGCCTCTAGAAGGTGCTTGGCCTTCTGAGTGTGAGTCGGTTCGCTTCGCAGCAGCTTCGCCGCATCGCGCTACACTCACCTGATTCCGTTTCCAGTCAGCGGGGAGTTCTTCTTCACCGGAGCTTCCGAACCTGAAAATGAAAGAAAGAAAGCTAAGTAACTTTGCAACTCTATTATTCAACAAGGCGCCCAACGCAAGAGAGAGTCTTTAACACGATCTGGATAATACGAACAATTTTTGGAACTTCTTTTGAACGCATGTGTTTCAGAAGGGACAATGTTATTTTAAAAAGCATGATAGTAGTCTAGGTAAATGTTTTTGATGTTTATTTATAACCTTTTGGGCAACCATCACTAAAGAACTTACGTCAGCAATTGGAGACTAGCAGAAGGAGATTAAAAGAAGTAGGTAAACAAGGGAGAAAAGAGGATATTGTTGTAGCCCCTTTTGAATAGCGAATTGAAGGTTAATTTGTAACATTTTCTTTTAAAGGTTTATTCACCACCTTTATTTGGACACCACTTCAATCAAACATCTGGACTTCACTCCAGCAATACTTCTCCAATGACGAAGACATCAGGACGCTAGGACTATCCCTGTAGAATCGCAGGTAGGACGTTGCGTCATTTAATTCTTGTAGCAATACTTGCGGAGTTTAAGCTAAGGTCGACTTATAGTTCGTGTTCCCTAAAACAACGTCTTGTTGCCTCGCAGGTCGACAACAGGATCCAGTAGCGTCCGAATCCGGCCCTCCTCCCCAAAGTTCTATGTATGGCCTTAGCGTAAAATCAATAGCTGGTTGTAAGTAGGAGTTCAGGGAGGTTGGTCTATAGCGTCTCTGCAAAACTCACCGATCACCCTTCAGGTAAGAGAGATCAAGGCTCCAGAAGGTAAGAGTGATTCGGTGCCCTTGACAGAAGGCCAAGCCCACGACAAAAGTTTTGCCCAGACGCTATGGATCAATCAATTTCTCTTCAGGAAATAGCAACTCTCTTGACAGACATTAAAAAAGAAAATGCAGAATTACGTAAGGATATTTCAGCTTTACAGTCAAATATGGGAATAAGCAGAGCTCAACCTTGGAGTTTTCCTTCTGCACATAAACCTGTTTTGAAGCCACCTACCTTTCAACCTATGCAGAAAACACCTAATGTAAATTCTGATGTGTCACCAACACAAATTCAAGTAATTACTCCTGTATCGGTTCCTTTAGCGGCGCCGGAAAGATTTAATGGGGATAGTAGTAAGTTCACAATTTTCTTAAATCAATGCAATTTGCATTTCATTGCTAAAGCGGCTGCTTTTCCAGATGATTCTTCTAAAGTAGCTTTTATTTTATCATATCTAGCTGGAGATGCAGCATTATGGTCAGTACCCTTGGTGGAACGCAATGATCCCATCCTCTATGATCTTAGGAAATTCAAGGAAGCAATGAAAAAATTATTTGCTAAACATGTTTTTGTGCAATCTGCAGATCACGAGTTATTACACTTAAAACAAGGAACATCTGATCTGTTACATTATATCTCAGTGTTCAACAGGCTAGTAATTGAGGCAGAATGGCCAGAAGAAAAGAGAGTCTCTTTATTTTATAAAGGCCTGAAGGACGAATTAAAAGACATGGTAACTCAGATCTTAGACCCTCCTACAGATTGTGGAGAGTTCATAGATTTGGTGGTAAAATTAAACCATCGCCTCTCAGAAAGACGGGGCGAAAAGGGGAAGGCAGACCATAAGCCTTTTCAATTCAAGGATAGAGTGTTTCTTAAATCTGATCTGGGAAATAAAACCGATGCAGGAGAACCTATGCAGATAGGGACCCTTCGGGGACCCTTAACTAAAGAAGAAAAGGAGAAACGCAGGAAGTTAAATCAATGTCTTTATTGCGGTAAAGCGGGACATTTTGTGAGGGATTGCCCTACGAAACCTTTAAAACCTAAAATTAAAACTTCAGATGTAGCAGTTTCTCAAGTATCGGAAAACTAAGTAGCTCGACAAACAATGAGGTCAGTTTTTCGAGTAAGCAATCTACTTTGGCCTCGGTATCACCAACCATTTCACAATGTCATATTAGTATTCGGGTACTGTTGCAATCTACAGACAATAAAGATAAAGTATGGTCGGTGGACGCATTAATTGATTCTGGTGCTACAGGAAACTTTATCGATACCCAATTAATGACTGATTTAGGAATTCAGAAAGTTCTTAAGGATTCCCCAGAAAGAGTTCGAGCAGTGGACGGAAAGGAATTGACATCAGGACCTATTAAACATCACACAGAAAATTTACTTATGACTTGTTCCACTAAACATTGTGAACACATTACATTTGATATCATAGATGCCCCACAGTTTCGTTTGATCTTAGGAATTCCCTGGTTGGTGTTACACAATCCGCGGATTGATTGGGTACAAAAGACTATTTTGTTTCATTCTGACCATTGTGTATCTTCTTGTTTTTTACATCACGAAAAAGAACACTTGGTCCAAGGGTATGATTTCCCTTTGGAATCAAAGAACATTTTGTTACTAGAGGGGGTACCTGAAGAATATGAAGATCTTTTAGATGTTTTTGACAAGAAAAAGGCAAATACATTACCCCCACATAGGGACTTTGATTGTCGCATAGATTTAACTCCTGGGGCTACATTGCCTTGTAGTCGAATCTATGCCCTAACTGAATCTGAGACTACCCATTTACGAAATTATCTTGATGAATACCTTGCCAATGGTTTTATCAGGCATTCTAAGTCACCAGTTTCATCGCCTCTTTTTTTCATCCCGAAGAAAGGAGGCGAGTTGCGCACGTGCATAGACTATCGCGCTTTAAATAATGTGACCATTAAAAATCGATACCCGTTACCATTGATACCAACTTTATTGGATCAAATCAAGGACGCTACCATTTACACAAAATTGGATTTACGTGGAGCATATCATCTGGTAAGAGTTCGTGAGGGCGATGAATGGAAGACTGCCTTCCGAACCAAGTTTGGTTTGTATGAATATCAAGTCATGCCCTTCGGACTCTGTAACGCTCCAGCTGCATTCCAGTTTTTTATAAATGAAGTGTTGAGAGATTTCCTAGATATATGTTGTGTGGTTTACATTGATGATATTTTGATTTATTCAAAGAACACCGAAGAACATGTAAAACAGGTAAGGGCCATTCTCCAACAGCTTTTAAAAAATTCTCTCTATGTCAAATTAGAGAAAAGCATGTTTCATGTTTCAAAAGTAGATTTTTTGGGTTATATACTTAGCCCATCTGGACTTGAGATGGACCCCAAGAAAATACAAGCAGTTTGTGATTGGCCTAGTCCATCTACTGTAAAACAAATCCAAAGTTTTTTAGGCTTCGCAAACTTCTATAGAAGGTTCATTCCTAATTTTTCTCAACTCATTACCCCCATCACCAAATTGTTAAGGAAAAATACAAAATTTGTTTGGGATAATGAAGCTGAACAGGCCTTTCAAACTTTAAAGAAACAATTTACGTCAGCTCCTATTCTTAT
This sequence comes from Triturus cristatus, assembly GCF_964204655.1. Classification (NCBI taxonomy): domain Eukaryota; kingdom Metazoa; phylum Chordata; class Amphibia; order Caudata; family Salamandridae; genus Triturus; species Triturus cristatus. The sequence continues at coordinate 341,494,716 of NC_140587.1, read as the reverse complement.
GCATCCGGACCCATCCCAACCATTTATAGTAGAAGCTGATGCTTCTCAAAATGCTATTGGAGGGATTCTTTCCCAAAGACATCAAAATACTGGACAGATGCATCCAATAGCATATTATTCTAGGAAACTTACCCCAGCAGAACAAAATTATGCAATTTCAGACAGAGAATTATTAGCTATTAAAGCAGTTTTTGGAGAATGGCGTCATTACTTGTTGGGTGCTCGTCATCCTATTACCATTTATACTGACCATAGAAACTTGCAGACATTAAGGTCTGCTAAAGCGCTGTCAGCACGTCATTTACGTTGGACTTTGTTTTTTAATGATTATAACTTTGTAATCACATACCGACCAGGAAAAGACAATAATAAAGCTGATGCACTTTCTCGAATTGGAATTACGGAAGATACACATGTAACAGCAGAAGCTTCCCAGCCAATTCTGCCTGCACGTTGTTTTCAAGTGGGAGTCATCAGTTCTGAGGTTATGAAGGACATACAAACTGAATTAGAAACAAGAGACAAAGACAGTTGGCACAAAGAATATCCTTTATTACAATGGAGAAACAATTATCTGTACAACAACGATCAGCTCTTTGTACCAACATCACAATTGCAAGAACAAATCATGCACCTCCATCATGATACGCTTTTAGCTGCTCATCCAGGTGTGACTTAAATGTATCATTTAATTAAGAGGCAGTTTTGGTGGCCCACGATGTTTGATGATATAAAACATTATGTAGACACATGTGTAACTTGTATTCAAAATAAACCTATGCATCATGCTCCTAAGGGATTGTTACACCCTTTACCTGTACCTCCTCAACCATGGCACACAGTATCTCTAGATTTTATAGTAGAGTTACCTTGTACACATTCCGGTTGTACTACTATCATGACTGTGGTTGACCATTTCACTCGAGCTGCTCATTTCATTCCTTTACGACAATTGCCAACTGCTTTTGAAATGGCTCAAATATTTGCAAAAGAAATCATCAGATTACATGGAATTCCTTCTGTGGTAATTTCCGACAGAGGGGCCCAATTTATTTCCCATTTTTGGCAACATTTAGGGAAGGTGATTCATATGGACATACGTACCTCTTCCAGTTACCACCCACAAACCGATGGTTTAACTGAAAGAACTAACCAAACCATTGAGCAGTATTTACGTTGTATGTTAACCACTTTTGACAGTGAATGGTCCGATCTTTTATGGGCAATGGAACTTGTATATAATAATTTGGATCACTCTTCCATTGGCATGTCTCCTTTTTTTTGCACTTTTGGGTATCATCCTAAAACGATCATTCAACTTGAAAAAACGTCTTTAACAAATCCAACTGTGAATGAGTTAGTACAAACGATAGTCTCTGTCCAACAACAAGCTCAGTATCATTTAGCACAAGCTAAGGAGACTCAAAAACTGACTTCCGATAAACATCGATCTATACCACCATCATATCAAGTAGGGGATAAGGTGTGGCTATCGACCAAAAATTTAAGATTGAAGGGCTGTAAAAAATTTAATCCACGCTTTATAGGACCCTTTGCCATTGATAAGGTCATCAATCCTGTGTGTGTGCGGTTGACGCTCCCACCTAAGTATCACTTTCACCCAACGTTTCATGTCTCGTTAGTGAAACCCTACTCTCCTCATACTCGAGTCATTAAACCTCCTCCAGTTATTGACATAGATGGTACACCAGAGTTTGAAGTTAAAACAATTCTAGATTCAAAACGTATTAGAGGGAAATTACACTATCTAGTCGATTGGAAGGGATATGGCCCAGAAGAACGATCGTGGGAGCCTCTTGCTAATTTGCAAAACGCGCCACGGTTGGTTAGAACCTTCCATTTACGACATCCGGAAAAACCCAAACCAGTTCCACAGGTCTTAGGGGGGCTTGTGAGAGGGGGGTACTGTCATGATTCACGGTAACTTTGCCATAAAACGACGATGGATTCATAAGCCTTATGGATCTATGGCCGTTTAAGAAGAAACCCGCCCCTGTCCCGTGCATCCAGCACTCCGAATGACAATTATTATATCTGTAAGTGTATATTAGTATTCGGATTTATATCAGTATATGTTTTTGTTTATGTATATTACGGGAGTTCTGCCATATATGATTTTGTTTATGCAAATGTGTAATTTTGTGTATGTTATGCGCGCTCTGAATCATGTATGTTATGCGCGCTCTGAATCACTGTTTAAATCTTGTTATGAGCCAGGGTTTTGAGAAATGCTTGAAGTTTTCAGCACATTGTACCAAGCATCGAAGAAACGGTAGTTGCGCGTATGGGAGAAATTCTAGAAAGGACGTTACCTCGCGTTGGAACGCGGGCAACGTCAACCAACGTTCGGGTGTGGCAAGCTTATAAAAGCCACACCCGAGCCTCTAGAAGGTGCTTGGCCTTCTGAGTGTGAGTCGGTTCGCTTCGCAGCAGCTTCGCCGCATCGCGCTACACTCACCTGATTCCGTTTCCAGTCAGCGGGGAGTTCTTCTTCACCGGAGCTTCCGAACCTGAAAATGAAAGAAAGAAAGCTAAGTAACTTTGCAACTCTATTATTCAACAAGGCGCCCAACGCAAGAGAGAGTCTTTAACACGATCTGGATAATACGAACAATTTTTGGAACTTCTTTTGAACGCATGTGTTTCAGAAGGGACAATGTTATTTTAAAAAGCATGATAGTAGTCTAGGTAAATGTTTTTGATGTTTATTTATAACCTTTTGGGCAACCATCACTAAAGAACTTACGTCAGCAATTGGAGACTAGCAGAAGGAGATTAAAAGAAGTAGGTAAACAAGGGAGAAAAGAGGATATTGTTGTAGCCCCTTTTGAATAGCGAATTGAAGGTTAATTTGTAACATTTTCTTTTAAAGGTTTATTCACCACCTTTATTTGGACACCACTTCAATCAAACATCTGGACTTCACTCCAGCAATACTTCTCCAATGACGAAGACATCAGGACGCTAGGACTATCCCTGTAGAATCGCAGGTAGGACGTTGCGTCATTTAATTCTTGTAGCAATACTTGCGGAGTTTAAGCTAAGGTCGACTTATAGTTCGTGTTCCCTAAAACAACGTCTTGTTGCCTCGCAGGTCGACAACAGGATCCAGTAGCGTCCGAATCCGGCCCTCCTCCCCAAAGTTCTATGTATGGCCTTAGCGTAAAATCAATAGCTGGTTGTAAGTAGGAGTTCAGGGAGGTTGGTCTATAGCGTCTCTGCAAAACTCACCGATCACCCTTCAGGTAAGAGAGATCAAGGCTCCAGAAGGTAAGAGTGATTCGGTGCCCTTGACAGAATAGTGTGATGCGCTGTCTGTAGATGCGTTCCTCCCGTCGCCAAGCCCTCAGTCCTGCTGCCTGTAGACGTAGGCGCCTTGCAATGACATACATAGCGGCCATGTTGTCCACGCTGTTGCATTTTGGGATTGCTTATATGCACTGTTGATGGTTACCACCTGCTTTCAATCCGGGTTAATTACCGACTCTTATTTACCGATTTTCTTGGATTTCTTAATTACCGAGTGCTCCTACATGTCATTTTAATTTTTACCACTTCATATTTACCACTTCATATTTACCGATTCGTTAAGTATGTATTCGGTAAATCTGATTCGGTATTTTAGAATTCGGTAAATATGATTCGGTATTTACCGCCTCATATTTACCGAAAAGTCGTTTTTGGACTCCTACATCTCACTTGTCTGAATACCGGTCGGTAACGGCATATTTACCGAAAATCGGCCGTTACCGACCGGTATTTGGCTACCTACATGAGGCCCATAATGTGGAAACAAGAGGGTATGGAGTAAATGAATCAGAGGACGATGTTCTTGATGACATGTTCTATAAAAATCCCCCCCCATATCGGCCAGAACCAGAAATATTAACACCAAGTGCCCCAATGAAAGAAACGTTACGAATCATAAAATCGGAACCAGAGTTCCAAGATCTGGGAAAAAACTATTCCATTAGAGAGGTAGAAAGGAAGTCCGGAAGTAAAATAGATGGTGAAAATTCAGCGGAATTAGCAAAGACAACCTTAGAATTGACAGAGAAAATAAGAGAATTAACCAAAAATCTGGAAGCTGTAACAGTTCCAGTAACGATAGGTCCAGTAATGCCTATTTTTGATAAACAAAAAGATGGCGAACATTGTTTAACGGTCCCTTATAAAAGCAATAAACAGGTTGAACAGCCAAAACTGAGTCAAAATGACAATTCATGGAGACAGACAATAAGTATGATTGAACCAAATGTTTCAAATAATCCGTTTGTAGGCCAGAATTGTGCAGAAAGACGTATAACGACAGTGGAGTCAATATTAGAAACACAAAAGGATTCTGGACACGGTAATGTAGAAAAGTCAGAGGAATTAAGTGAATGGTTGAGAAGCTTGCAGAGAAAAGACAAAGAATCCCAGTCAATAGATGTGGCCAAACTATGAATGGTACTGGAAGAGTTAATAGAAGGAACGATCCCTACGGAAAAGTTAAAAACCTACCAGGATGAGGAGTTGTTATTTCTGTGTAAAAGCATAACTTGGAGAGCAAAAAGTCTCCATGAAAGATTAGAAGAAGTGGCAAATAAAATGGGTATAGACATTGAAAAGGTTAAAACCCTACAGAAACCATATCGAGTAGATTTCACTGAAAAGGACATTGAAAATATGAATACCACAGGATGAATGAGTCAGATTAAAGAAATAATTACTTTGTTGAGAAAATGGGGAGATTTGGACAAATGGAAAAGTAGATGGTATCGAAAACGAGATGATGCTTTAGATAAAACCGTTTCAGCTTTCCCTGTTAGAGAGAAAGAGAAGGTAGTAACAGAATGCTCTATGAGAGAAATTCCATGAGGAGGATATGTACATGTCCCATGGACTAGGCAAGATTTTTTGTCATTTACAAATGATTTCCCTCGACTACGTGAAAAACCCGTCAAGTGGTATAGACAGGTAGACAGATTTGTGAAATTGTCCAAAGTATTGTGGATTGATCTAAACAGCCTGTGTGACATAATAGTACCAGCAGATCTATGGACAGAGTGTAAAATATTGATAGATTGGTCAACACAGGAATACCCAAGAGATCCAAAAATAGGGGCTCCAGACCCCGAGGTAATGAAGAAATACGAACAGGTTATTGCCTTTCTGAAGAATAAAGTTCCACCTAAAGAGACAGATTGGGTAAAAATTGACAGAACGCATCAGGAAAGCAAAGAGTCAGTACATGTATATTATGAGAGGTTGATTTTGGCCTTTAAACAGTTTAGTGGAGATGAAAATCTGAGTGAAAAGGATCTAAGTCATTTCGTATACAGGTTTCTATATGGCCTTCATCCAGAAATTAGTGAGATGATAAAGCAACATACTGTAGACTGGCAGAATAAAAAAATAGACGAAGTATTGAGACATGCTAAATATTTCAGTGATGAAATTGAGGCTAAACAGCGAAAATTGAAAGAAAAGGCTATGTCGGCACAAGTGAAGGTAGCAGAGAGACAGGAAGCTCAATTAGCAGAACAAGCGAATAATACAGGATCAAGACAAAAATGTAGTCCTGGGAAAGGTAAAGGCAATATAGAGGAAGCTAAAAAGAAATTTCTGTGTCATAATTGCGGTAGGATAGGGCATTGGAAATCCGAGTGTAAATTTCCCCAAATACTAACGATGAAAATGCATCATTGAATCCACAGGTGCAGAATGAGGTGAGTGGTCAACCGCAGCGACAGCAGCAGGTTGTTACCCAACAGAATCAGGTGCCAAAACTGCCTTTTCCACAGAGCAAAAATTCCCAGAGGTATAGTAATGAAACGGGATTCTACAACGGAACACAGGTAAATAAGCCGCTGAGTGCTAGCGCTGCTTCGCAGTATTGGCTGCAACGAGATGAGAGTGATTCAGAAGAAAGTTGTTGACGGTGCCAAAGGGAGGAAGAAGAGTGCGTACTTGGCGCAACTCTAGAAGTAGACCAGTCAGGCCCATTTGTAGATGGAAAGATTAATGATGAAAGCATTACTTTCCTAGTTGATACTGTTGCTACTCAATCAACTGTCAGATCAGCTGATGTTAAGAATCTTCCTCTCTCAGATAAAACGATCCAAGTAGTTGGTGTATCCAACAGGCAGATTAAAACTTACCTTACAGATCCAGTGAAAGTTAGCATAGGGAAATTCTCTGAAATGCACCGCTTTGTCGTGTGCGATACCAGTCCTGTGAATTTGTTAGGTGGAGATTTGTTGTGCAACATGAACTGCACTATATTTTGTACCCCGAATGGGATAGCATTTGAAACTCCAGATGAAGATGTGCTGTATAAAATGACAATGAAAAACAGGGCAAATAAGGTTATTGAAACCTATGCTGTATTTAACTCTGACAAATTACCTAAAGAATTAAAACAATCTGTTAAGGCAGAAGTTTGGTATTTCACAGGAGAAGACGTGGGATTAATGAGAAATGTAGATCCAGTAAAAATAACAGTAAAAGAAGGAGTAAGTTATCCAAATATAAATTGACCCCTGAAATAATTGAAGGAGTGACTCCTGTGATTGAAAAGATGATAAAACAAGGTATTTTGAGAGAAATAATGAGTAGTCCATTTAATTCACCATTAATGGGACTGAAAAAGCCTAGTGGGAAATTCAGGATAGTACAAGATTTGAGAAAGATAAACAAAATTGTTGTGTAATGTTGTCCCATTGTACCAAATCCATCTGTGATTCTATATCAGATTCCTCATGACGCAGAATGGTATACAGTAATTGATCTATGCCATGCTTTCTTTTCCATCCCATTGCACCATGACAGTCAGCCAATTTTTGCATTTTGTTTCGGCGAGCTTATTTTGGCTTGGTGCTGATTTCCACAGGGGTATGCAGGAAGTCCCTCAAAATTTAACCAGCTATTGAAGAAGTCTTTGGAAAATCTAGAAATGCCCAAAATTCAGTACTAGTCCAATACATCAACGACCTTCTTGTGGCGTCAAAAACCTGTGAGGCTTGTGAGCTTGACACGATAGCCTTGCTGAATCATTTGGCAGATGGAGGACTTAAAGTGTCACCATCAAAATTACAATTTTGCAAGAAAGAAATACAATATTTAGGACATCACTTTGAAAAAGTACTGAGAAAAATAATGATAGACAGGATCAAGATCATAAAAAGAATGAGTCCACCCATGACCCAAAGAGAGGTGAGAATGTTTCTGGGAATGGTTGGATATTGTCGTAAATGGATTAGCAATTTTTCGTTGATAGCAAAACCCTTGGTACGACTGACAAGAAGTGATGTGAAAGATCCCATTGATTTGAACAAAGAAGAATTGACAGCATTCAAACGATTGAGAGATGGCTTGTGTGAAGCACCCGCATTAGGTATGCCTGACTATGAAAAGGAGTTTGAGTTGTACTGCAGTGAGAGAAATGGATGTGCGCTCTCTGTGCTAATACAGAAGCATGGAAAACTGAGGAGACCAATTGCATATTTCTCATCAATTCTGGACCCAGTAGCTGTAGCCTTACCTGGGTGTTTGAAAGCAGTAGCTGCTACATGCCGAAGTTTGGAACAGAGTGAGGGAATCGTGATGGGATATCCTGTGAAAGTGTTCGTACCACATGATGTGGCAATCCTTTTAACAAGGAGTCGCACTCAGTACATGACACATAGTCGGCTGACTAAATATGAGAAAGTTATACTAAGTGCCACGAATGTAAGTCTTGTGAGATGTTTGAATGTGAATCCTTCAACATTACTGCCTGATGCTGAGAATGTGGAAGTCAGAGATGAAGCAGATCATGACTGTCTGGATGTACTTGATTTCTGTACAAAACCTCGACCTGACATAAAAGATGTACCCTTACCAGAAAGTGATTTTGTTCTATTTGTGGATGGGTCTTGTTTGAGAACAGATGATGGAGTATTAAGTGCAGCCTATGCGGTATGTACAGTTGCAGCAGTGATGGAAGCATCATATTTGAAAGGAGTAAAATCAGCACAAGTAGCTGAACATGTTGCTTTGACTAGAGCATGTAAGATTGGAAAGAGTGTGAGAGTGACTGTGATGACTGACAGCCAGTATGGATTCGGAGTCGTACACAACTTCAGTAAAATATGGCTGCAGAGAGGCTTTTTGACATCAAGTGGAACTCCCATTAAGAATGCTGAAGTGGTTGGAAAATTGCTTGAGGCGATATAGTTGCCAAAGCAATTGGCTGTTGTGAAGTGTGCTGCTCATAGTCAAAGTGGTGATTATATTGCCACTGGTAACAAATATGCGAATGACATGGCACAATACTGTGCCCAAAATCAGAATTCAATTAATCGGGCTTAGGAAAGAGAGGTGATTTCTTGCTCTTTGATGTTTACTAACATTGTGGGAACATGGGAAGAAGTGAGACAATTACAGGAAGAAGCAGGAGAAGAGGAAATGAAGCAGTGGGTAAAAGCAGGATGTGCACCAAGAAAAAAAGATCAGGTGTGGGTTTATCGAGATGGAAGACCAGTCATGCCTGATAGCATGATGTCTGCCATGGCACGGATGTATCATGGTCAGGGACACATAGGGAGAGATGCTTTGGTCAGGTCCTTTAAACAAACCTGGAATAATGCAAAATTCAGACTTGTAGCAGAAAGCCTTTGCCAGAGATGCCTAATATGTCAGCAATACAATCCAGGAAGAAAGACAGTAGTGAGTCTAGGAACAATAAGTCGAGAAGGAGGGCCCTTTACCAGAATGCAAGTAGATTTCATTGAGATGCCTCCCTGTAACAGACTGAGGTATGTTTTGATTATGGTTTGTCTGTTTTCTAGATGGGTAGAAGCATTCCCAACCAGAAGAAATGATGGGATGACAGTGGAAAAAATACTTTTAAGGAAATTCATCCCTAGATTTGGGTTCCCAGTGACAATTGAATCAGACCTAGGAGGACATTTTCATAATGATATCATAAAAAACTGATTTGTGAAGCATTGTGCCTACCGACCAGAGTCTTCTGGTGTGGTGGAACAGATGAATGGTATTATCAAAAACTGAATAGGGAAAATGTGTTTAGCCACAGGTATGAAATGGCCTGATGTCTTGCCTCTAGTACTCATGACTATTAGATCAATTCCAGATAGAACTACAGGGTTAAGCCCCCATGAAATCATCATGGGACGAGACATGCGGCACGTGTTTATACCAGTCAACAAGCTGATGACTATAACTGATGACATGGTGTTGGAATACTGTAAGAGCCTGGCTGACGCAGTTCATTCTGTGCTTCATCAGGTTGGAGCGGATGCCACCACCCTTGAAAAGAAGCCAGCCCATGATCTAAGCCCAGGGGACTGGGTGAGAATAAAAGTACACAGAAGAAGAAACTGTTAGGTCCCAAGGTGGGGAAAACCAAGACAAGTCATCTTGACCACAACAACAGCTGTAAAGTGTGCTGGATTAAAAAACTGAATCCATGCAAGCCATACATTGAGAATTTCAAATCCAGTAGACGGAAAGGAGAAGGAGTATTTTCATTAATCATAATCCAGTACTGAGTCAGATGCCGAAGAGCCAAAAACAAAAGAAAACCCTGTAAGGTGGGAAGCAGAACAAAGTCTAATACATGTTCCAAGAAGTATTTCCTTGAGAAGAAGGTTTCACATTTCTGATACCAGTTCAGACTCAGAGACTGAACAAGGAGCGAAGTGTTCAAAGGAAAAACGAGAGAAAACCAAAGAAAAAGACAGTGCAGAGACAATAAAAGAGATTCATGAGAATGAAGTGACAGATGTAAGATTGAGAGAAATTCCACCTGAAACAACACATTTAGATGGACAGGTGCCTGATACAGAGAGAGAGGGAAAGATTGTTGCGGAAGACCCCCGAGGAGATGTAGGGAACTCCAACATCCAGTTAGAAACAGGGACAAGTAGTCAGCAGGAAGATTGCGTGACAGAGATTCAAGGAGGGACAGAAGGAGGGAAAACTAAAGAAGTGGTGGAGAAAGAAATGGTTGAGAGTAAAAAGCAAGTTGAAACAGAGTCAGAAGAAAGCAAAGATGAAATACCTGAAGGTCGAGTTCTAAGAAAGAGAGCTTGGAGAACTGAAAAGAATAATAAAGGAAGTAGATTATAAAGAGCAGCAAAAGATGATGTTTGGCCGAATAAAATAAAAAGATTAAGATACCGACTGACACGAGTAAGTTCACCAAGAGCTGAACAGGTGAATGAAGTGACAAGTCAGGTGAAATCAAGAGACGAAGAAACCACTGAAATTAAAGAGTGCAAAAGAACCAGAAAACCTAACCAGAAGTATAAATCACCAGAATGGACGTATGTGGCCCTGCCTGAAGTAAAAGAAGAGGCAGATAGCCAAGGAAATCTAGAGGTGGTTGTACCAGAAGTGGTTGAGGAAGACGAAGAACCGGAAATCCTGAGAGTTATCTTGTCCGATATTGGAGAAGAAGCGGATGTTCAGGACATTCTGTATACCGAAAACGAAGGAAAAGTGAAAAATGATGAAGTGCCAAACTGAATGAGACAAGAAAACAACTGAGAGAAAGACAAATACAGAAAAAGACAAAATACTCAGTAGGTAGGTGCTTAGAGCCTTGGGTTAGAAAAACTAGTTGTGAAGTAGAAGAGGCTAAGTCAAAAGACACAGTCCATTTTAGCAAAGATGGCAAACATAGATAGTAGAAAAGATAGATGTAAAATTTTGAAGAGATGGTGTAAAATGTGTTGTTGTTGTACAGGATTATTAATGCTTCTATGGTGTATACTTGCTCTACTGATTTCAGTTAAAGTTACTATAGATACATTAGAAGGACATAGTGAAAACATAACTAATATAGGGAAGATTCAAAAGGTAGTTCCGACTAGAGTAGATAAAAACTATTTACATAAAGACAGGTCTATAACTAATTTTTCTAATAATGTGTTTTCGAAATTGTTGTATGAATATGTAAAAACAATGAATGTAAGGGACTGCTATGTCTGTATGCAGTTACCTGCTTCTGTATCAGAGGGAGTGACTTATCATCACCTTCCAGTGACTTATGGAATAACATGTAGTGTAATAGCTAGTTTATTTTATCAGACAGGAAAATTAGAGTATTATTTTTCAGATGTAGATACTATATTTTCACAAGTACCGTCAATTAACACGTTAAATAAGGTAAAACCTGCAAAGGTATTAGGTGAATTTTTCTTAGAGACTAAAGAACTAACATTAGAATACATACTTTAAAAACAATTTGACTTGCAGTTTAAAGAAAGAAGAAAATACATTTTTAGATATGGTTGAAGAAAGGAGACTGAAAATGCAAAGAAAGGCTTCAGAAGAAAAGATGGAGAAAACAGTATGGGATGTAGAAACGGAAAAACACTTGAAAGGGGAAACAAGTCCAACTATGGCTTTAGATTGGCCTCAGAAAGGAAAATTGTGTATTAGAAGGAATCAAACTGCATATGATAATTATTTTGAAGGGAATAGTGAGTGCCATGATACATACCGAATCATGGGTGGATGGGGATTTAAAGGTGAAAAAGATCCAGTTTTTCCTGGACTATATTTCATTTGTGGGAACAGGGCATATTATCGTTTGCTAGACCATTGGTATGGCACATGTTATGTAGGCCTGGTTTTTCCAAAGATTTTTCACATTGATAGAGGAGAAGATGGTGTACATAACTTAGGTAGTAATTTAGTACGTAGTAAGACAGAATCTTGGGCAGAAATTGTAGGTGATATTTTTGGAGCATTGATACCGGCAGTGGGAATATCTCTGAATGCAAACAAAATTAGAAGACTTTCAACAGTAGTGGATCGCTTGTCAACAAGCACCGCTGGAAGATTTCTATTGGTAAACACTGAAATGGTTGCCATGCGTGCTATTGTAATGCAAAATCGACTTGCCCTCGATATATTATTGTCAAAAGAGGGTGGAGTCTGTGGAATAATGAAAGTGTAACATTGTTGTACTTACATTCCTGATGAAAGTAAAGATTGGAAAATTTATATTAAAAATATTACAGAATTGCATGACAAAATTGTACCACTGGAGGTTGAAGGTGTTTGGGAAAAGATTGGAAGGAAGATAGCAGCTATTAAAAATTTCTTAGTAAATTTAGGTAGTACCTTTATAGGTAAGATATTATTCCCATTAACATGTGTGATTTTTATAGTATTAATGATAAGATTAGGGTGTATCTGTTGTAAAAAGAATAAAAACCAGAAAAAGTCAAAAAGAGAAAATTTAAGGAGAAAAGACGTAAAACCAGAGAGAGAATTTAATGAGATAGAATTGGAAGAAATCAAGGAGAGTACGTATAAATCAGCAAAAAGAGAAGAAAGCAGGGGAAACTGAAATATGAATAAAAACAAGAAATCACTTTGAAATTCCGGAAAAGGGAATATAAAATTTTGTTGGCGTGGTGATATAATCACCAAAGGGGGGATTGCTGGAGCGGGTAGTACAACATTTTGTATTCCCCCCCCATTCTGCATGTTTATAATAATCCGAATAATCTATTAATTGTAATATTAATAATCCGTTTGAAGTGCTAACTCACCAATTATATTAACGAAAGAATTACACGTGGGATTTTCATTTGCATGGCTAAATTAATTGTATACTAATATATGTACACATACTAATGGTAGAAAATTAGAATATTGCATGATATATGTTGCTTTTGTGACGTAATTGTAAATTGCACCAGATGACATCACTGGGTGAATATAAACGCTTTAAATGTTGCTATCATGCTAGATAATTACTTACACATAGGGGAATTAGTGAGGGTTTAACAATTTATTAGCCATTTCAATGTTTTAATTACGTTTTGTGTTGGTTTTACTTAAGTTGACCATTTGGGCCTAAGAAAAGATGGTTGACTGAGACACACGACATGACTGCTATTGTTTCACGAGGTTTTGGGTGAAGTGCGCCTGCGCCACCTCCAGCAACAGTGGCCTCGTCCTGACCCCAGGCAAGATGTACCCATCAAGGACACCCTGAGATCTTCGCCAAAATCATGAAACAAATGACTGTCTTTAAAACCGGAACCAGCAAGTGTGATGACTTAACCTAACGGACTATGTGAGAACTTTACCGAATGACCCCAAACCAGCCAATCAGGGCTGTCTAAAAATGATTTTTGTTACATTTTGACGTTAGTTTCATTACAAAAGAAAGTAGACTAGGGAGTCAAATAGATCCTTGATCCTTTCCTTTTTCCTGACGTTATGCTGACTGAGAGGACGGTGACACTGCTGGACAGCTGTTATCCTGAATCTTTGAAAGACTGAATTGATGCCTGACTTTGATGAATTAAAGATTTTTCCACAACTTGATTGACTTAGAGGATGACTAATAGCCAGATTAGGTAAATATGATGCTCGGTGATTTGGTTATGATTTATTAAATCTGCAATTGACTAGATAAACAAAATTATTATTCTAACAAACAAATGTGTCAGGTGATTTATTTACAGAAATTAGAATAAGATTAAATGTAGAGTAAAGAATTGAGTCACCAAATATCCAAAAACAACTAACTGATCTGTCGACTAAATGAGGGAAATGTCTTGAGGTTCCGAGTTTAATAAAGGTACTTAATGCATGTTCAGGTAGATTAAGTTCTTTAGTTGAAAAGATATTCCTTTCATGTCAGCGTTTGGACTCCCATGAGAACGGATCAATGAAATGTGAGTGTTGGTGTTATGGGCCCCACCAATGAATGTATTGAGTGAATGTGCTAGTGAAATTTGATCTGTGATGAAGGGAGAATTTAAAATTCCACGCTGCAACAACCTCACCCAGGGAAGCCGGGTGCATAGGTACCTTTTGGTGGCGGGTCGCATCGTCGATTTAAATGGAAGCTGCTCAGGAAGTGCTGCCGCCGTGAAGAGGAGAAGTGTCTGGATGGATCCAAGCCTGGATCGGAGATGGAAGGAACCTCAAAGCAGAGGGGACAGAGTCTGGGTCACTTGTCAGTGACCAGGGGCACGATGGACCAATGCCTGCAGATGTTGGGTGCTTCAGGTGAGTTGACGGGTGTCTTTACTCTTCAGCCACGAGGTCCAGGTTGTGCCGATGACAACCAGGAGCTGGATTCAAGTTCTCCCACGAAGTCTGTCGATTGCTGTGGTGCCGGCGACCAGATTGGACCCAACAAGCCTTGGTAACGGCAAGTCTCTTGGAAATAGAGAAAGGACTGCGGATCAGACCAGCAAAGTCAGGGCACGTCTGGAGCAACTACGGAAGCCCAATCAGAAGAGGAGTTGCATTCGTGGAGACCCACTAGCCAATGGGCTAGCGATCACGAAGGAGCCTTGAGCGGTCTCACTGGAACCCATGGGTCACTCGTGAAGTGGAGGCCAGAGATCTTCGGTGCAGTCAGTGCTGAAGGCTGGGGCTACTTGAAGCCCAAAGCAGAACTTCAAGGATGAACAGGAAGTTGATGTACCAGCAATAGTACGCGGTGCCCAGGGGTCACGGTTCCTCATCACCCATGATAACCACGGGACTCCGCTTTGCTGTGGACTCAGGGTAGCCTCGGAGAAGTCACGAAATCTGCCTCTGGTGATGCAGAGACTTCGGCATCCAGCGGGAGCTTCGGAATTGTAGATCGGACAGTTGCTTCTTTGGTGCCTGCCAAGCAGGGGAGTCACTTCTTGACCCCAAGGGAGATTTCTTCAGTCTTCTAGTCAGGATAGAACGTCGAAGGTCCAGGATTTATGTTGCAGAGTTTCATCCAGGGTAATCTGAAGTCCTAGGGACTGGGTTCCTATACTTATACCAAGTTTAGGGGATGGGCTAACTCTAAGGCCCCACCTATGGGTGGACCTGGGAAGGGGGTGGTTACACCCCTTCCCCTTTGTCCAGTTTCACGCCAGAGCAGGGGCTGAGTGCCCCTGCAACCGATTTGAACTGGGCTATGCACAGGGACACCTTTTTTGCCCCAGGCAGTGTCTCAAAAGCATTCTCTGAATGCACCCACCCTGCCCCAATACACATCTGCCTGTCTGGGGAGGTGGTTACACCACCCTGTGACAGGAAACCTATTGTCCAGGCCTCCCCTGACAGAGTTTCGGTCAGCAGCAGGAGGCCAGACCCGTGTCTGTGGCAGTGGCATCCATTTTGTGATGTCAGGGCTTTGGAAAGTTTTAACCGTGTAGACCAGTGTGACCATGTCTCTCCCTCTAGAAGGGTGGAATGCTACCCCCGCTGCCAGGACTGGTGGGAGGGTAGTATTCCAAGATGTTTGACACCAAACACGGCATGTTTTGATGCAGCCATTCCAAAGTTAGCATTTACCGCGAGGTTATAATGGACTTAAGAGTATATGGTATGGCTGTAACACAGAACAGCCATAGAGAAGTATTTCTGAAAGCTGCAGAGGGGCTCAGCACATGCTTGGGCACCCTCTCACACAAAACCAAGCACTCTGCCTTCAGGATTATCAGGGCCTGCCATAGGAGTGACTTATTGGTTTATATGTGTCTGTTTATATAGTGGATATAGGTAGCCTATACCACTGTAAGGGGTGCAAGCACCACCTTACCCAGGTTGCAGTAGCAGACCTGTGGTGTCATTTTGGAGTGCTTCACAGGGGTGGCATAATACATGCTTCAGCCCCTGGTAGTCCTCTGAGGTACCTATGCCCTAGGTACATAGTATACCATATACTAGGGGCTTATAAGTAGGGGTGGGCGGAATTTGCGAAATCCACTTTCGCAAATTATCGCAAAAATGTTTAAAATTATCGCAAACAAGTGGAAATATTGCGAAGATGCGGAATTTTTTTTCCCGCATGTTCGCGAGATTTTCTGCATGGTTCCAACATCTCATGTAGAACGCGACCGGATCAAGAAAACTTGTCGGCGAATGCAGGGATTCAGGTAAGGCGGTCGCGCGCGTGCGAGAATGTATTATTTTACAGAGCGAGCAAGAAACAAATTATCGCCAAGCTGCGGAAAGCGGAAATTTTGACATTTTCGCGCTCTCCGCGGAA
This sequence comes from Triturus cristatus, assembly GCF_964204655.1. Lineage (NCBI taxonomy): Eukaryota > Metazoa > Chordata > Amphibia > Caudata > Salamandridae > Triturus > Triturus cristatus. The sequence goes on along the minus strand of NC_140587.1, from coordinate 341,478,695 downwards.
TGCAAAAATGTCAAATTATCGCAATTTCCGCCAACGGACCGAAATTTTTGCCCAGGCCTACTTATAAGGCACTCCAGAATCCAATTAGAAATGTACCTAAGGTACATGGAAACCATTTTAGAGAGGAAGCAGCTAGGCTGGGGTCCTGATTAGCAGGGCCACAGCCAGACTAAGGTTGAAAAACAGTGAAACACCAGCAAAAAGTGGGGGTACCCATGTGAAGCAGATCCTACTCTCCTACACCCACACACTGACTTTTGATTCAGGCACACAGTGTTCCGGAGAGACTCTGAATTTGGCCTTCATTCTTTTTCAAACGTAATACTGACTTTGGAACTTTTTCTATGATTATATTTTTTTTTCTTCCCCTTCCCGAAATTGTATTTTTTCTTTTTTTGGCACAGTAATCGGCTTATAGTAGAACTATTCATAGAAAACAGAATTGTTTGATAACACTTCCAGGGACAGTATGCCACCTTGTCATGAATAACAATTTGACCTATGTAACCTGAAATGAAATGGTTTCGGACCCTTTTTTCTTCTGTTTACGAGCCATGTCATCACATGTATATATTTTGGTTCATTCATTTAGCATTCCAATGTGATCCTATGCTTAGAATGGAAGATTGCCTTTAATATGTACAGCACTTTATGCATAGCAATGGTTTTGCAATGAATTTTTAGGACATATGTTTTAGATATGTTTTTAGCTTATTTTAGCAAACCCATGAGATACTCTGTTTTAAGATATGTTTAGAAGGTTTAGGATTTAGTAACTTTGTTCATACGAAACTGGAGTGGGTGTTGTGTGCAGATTTAGATTCCGTATATAGGTTTCCCGATTTATGCCCTTATATAGGTACACTTCACATTGCCCTTATTTGGACATAGAAATTCGGCCCTTATTTAGACATTGTCCATACAAACCAAATACAGGTTTAGCCACCTACATCCGTCCATCCACGTCACAACGAATTCTTGGAAAACCAGACCCTTAAGCCTTTAGGAATTTCCCTCAGCTTGAATATTGATTTCTCCAAGAACTCATTAAGTATGCATGAACATCTATTCCTTAGGGGTTCATTCATGACGTTCCTCTGCCCGACTTTTACGTCAATACTGACATTCCTAGACACCTTCAAGGTTGCCCTGGCAAATTGCGGTTCCCGGAGGATTCGATCCAACCCAGACTACACGGTTCGCCACGACAAGTTCGGAAGGAGATCGCGTTCCAGCCTGATGCACTGACCTGATGCTGCCATCCTCCTTGCAGAGAATCCAGCTCCAGTGCTCTCTGACTTCCCTTGCGGGGGGTTAGACCATCGAGTCCCGAAAAGCGATTCCTACCTCTCTCATTTTCAGGTATGGAGCTGACTAGAACTTAGAGAAACTTTTGGCAACTCTTGGCTAAACTAAAATATAGCTAGCTATACTTTAGAAATGGCACCTACTTCAAACCTCGTACTGCACTTAGGTTAGGTACACTGGGGTAGAACACTTTAGAAGCATCAGATGAGTATCACATTTTAGCTTATGTTATTTATGTATGTATTCTGATTAATATATGTCATAGCTACTAACCATGCTATTGCAGTATTATTTTATCTTACTGCTAACCTCATACATATTGTACTTCGCAGTCTGTCTTATGATTGTAGCAATTCATATCTCTTGCTTGAGAAATAAGACTGTTCAATAAACCCTTTTATTGGAACGCCCATCTCTCTATTTCTGTGCAACTCTGTAGAAACGAAGCATGCACGATTGACTGAGTGAAACTGTTATCTACTGTTTCCACGATTCTGAGACTGTTCCGATTCTAAAGGGAAACATTGTTGTCATGTTTATGCGGTTGTCAGAGACTAATCCCTTCTTGTATATTCGACAAGTATCTAGTGACCTTTGAGTTAGCTGGCACACACAAGTAATTAAGTTTAATATACTCGATGGAGACATACTGACCTTAGTCCTATGTCAAATCTGTAGCGTATGTTATTCCAATGCGCAGAGCCTATCAGGGATATAGGAACTACACTACACCTCTCTTGAATTAAACCCTGATTCCTCTTTACTCAAGGTGATCAGTGTAGACACAAAAAGCAGAACCATCTGGAAGAGGGAGCGAGTCAAGTGGACATCCTGGAACAATCCTTGCACATTGGACAGTCTGCAAGCTGCTGCTGTCTGCAGGGACTGGGTGATTGGGATTATTGCAGAGGCACTGATGAAATAACCTTCTCTGCAATAACAGAATGGAGCAGCAGACTGAGGGATATAAATTATGGTTTTACCACTGGGATTGGTGATAGGGGCAACCCACAGGATGGTTGCTCTGGCTTTTGCAGAAATAAACTGGATTAAGAAGGACAGCAATGTGTCAGTTTGGGTTTGACCACCATGGAGAACCAATGGATGAAAAATGGTCGCGAGCACCCTCTTACTAATAATTTGGAGGGCGATCACTAGCCTTTCTGGTAAACCATGCCCTCTAGGGGACAGAGGATGACATTTGAGTGAATTTATTCAACTTACTGGATCCTTGGATTGATCTCATCAGGACTGTTAGGGCAGCCTGACCAGTCAATCACCCCACTCATTCATAGGGCACAGGAGATCAAATGACTGGACTTGGTTAAGGCATGTGTGTGCATTCTGTATTCCGAGAGAAGTTTCTTCTTAGGGGCATCAGGCTAAGGGGAACTTATGCCAGGACTGCTGAAGTTTATCTTGGGTAGAAGACAGCCAATGGTTGGCACTTGGAGTCCATGGCACAGTGCCCACCCTAGGCCTACCACAACTTTCTCTGGAATTTATCAGACCTTTCAACCCCTGAAGAGCCAGACAGCCCTCCTCAGGCCCGTGGTTCTCAATACTGGGTATGGAAGAGCTCCTCAGTTGGTGGATGAGAATGACAGTCCCCATGAAATGTTAGGTCAACCTTGTCACACCCTGTTGAAAGGAAAAAACATCTGGTAGCAAGGCAATACTTCCCTCCACTAGCAGTTAAAATCTGGAAGAAGAGGACTAGGCTTTCTTGTAATCTGTTTACCTGCAAGAGCAGAGGTGAACTTCTGAGCAGAGGAATTCCTCCTCATGGTGCCTTGGCTGCAAGAAATTTTCAAAGGAGCTCTCATCGAAACTTGTGGCACAGCTAAGAATTCTGAGTTCTGAGTCCTGTCCATGGAACGTGTTCTTCGTATATACAAACCATCACCAGTGACATTGGTGTTATAAAGTTTGCACACACAGGGCAAGATAAATGTACCACAGGGTTAATTTAGCTAGCACACTTTCTCTTTTGCTTCAAACTTCTCAGCTCCATGGTTTTCAAAGACAGAAAAATGTGCAGCAGTTGAAAAAGTGGTCCAAGGAATGACCTCATCTGACACTTATGTCTTTATGTATTTTGTGGGTGTTTTTCATAGCCAAAGCTGTGCCTTGTTTGTGTCAAGTATGCATTGTTTCCATCAGTTTTTCCTGATTTCATCAGGTATTTTAGTTTTTGCCATCTGGTTTTGCTAATTTATTTTGGATGTGCTGTCCTTACTCTTTGAGTAACTTTCAATATTGCATGTAGCCTATGGTTATTGTATCTTTGTATTTATGTGGTTGATGACTGGATTCTGTATGTGAAAATATCTAACTATCTAGAAGGTACCAGAGTAATGTATTCTGAAAGAGCAGCATCTATATCTGAGAGTGATTCACATGCTTCAGCGTTTGTTACCACCAACTTACAATAGAGAAAGTCTTGTAAGAACACTTATCGGTATGATATTGGACTACTACAACACCCTTTCAGTTTGCCTAAAAATGAATCTTCTGTATAGATTGCAGGAGATACATGACTTTGCTGTTACAATTGTGGGGAATGTAGCTAGACATCAATATATTGCTTCCCCTGATGCAAATGGCATTCCTTGCCATGGTGCAAAATATAATTACATTTTCAACCATGAGACACAAAACCATATCATTACAGGTGTGAAGTTATGTAGAACTTTCTTTATGCACAATATTATACTCAAGGTTTTGAATCACCTAACAATGGTTTGCTTTGGTCCCAAAATATATAAAGTTCTGAGTGTTTAGACCTAGCTGTGTGATTTTTGAAAAACTGTGGAACAATCTGCCTATGGAGTTCAGTGAGGAATGTGGTTTGTCAATTGATGGAAAAAATGCAGGCTATCTCGTCCATCTCAATACTTATGCAATTTAATAGTCACTGGAGATTATTAGAGAGGTGTTCAGAATTCTTGGTGTATTGTTGGTTTTACACAGAGGTTTGGTAGGTGCCTGTGCATGGTACTAACTGAGATTTTAGTGCATTATACATGTATAAAATCGAAAGCAAAGTCATGTCATGTCATGCTTTGCAAAGTATATTCCTACTTTAAGTACTCCGTTTAAGAGCGTGTATATACTTTTAGATGGAGATAAGAGTTCCAAACAGATTTTTCCGGTCCAGAATGTCAATTTTAACAATCGTGCAAACAATAACATGTTTCGGAATCAAAAAAAGGATTCTAGCTTGATCTCTGAGATTTCAGAGGTCAGGTTTTGTTATCCAAAATGAACACTAATCACTTGAACACTTCCTAAATGGAAGTATCATCACAACTCTTTTACAGCATACACAGTGGGCAAATCCTAGACCCCTGAACACCGTGGCTCTCGTATATCAGTTGATTAAGTAGTTATGGGTGAAATTAGAACACCAACTTGATAATTAACTTTATGTAACAAAATTTGCACATAATTACTTAGATTATGCTATTATGTCACATCGTGAGATAAAAACCCCAAATGGTAATTGGAGAAGTATGTCTTGTGTATCCTGGGTCTGCACCCAGATCTACAAGGTTTGACTTCCCTCCCCAGGTGTTTCTAGAATGAGTTTAGTGCACTAGTTTGACAATAGGAGTCTAAGTACTGTAGCCCTACACAATCCTCTGAGCATGCTTGCTGGTGTGGCGTCCGTGCTTTCTGGCTTACTAACAGTCCCATAAAGGTTTCGGGGATGCAGGGATGCAGTGGTAGTTCAATTCCAATTTCGATCTTTAGAATAGCACACTCAAGCATTGCACTAATAAAAGATACTACATATGTTCAGAAGTGTTTCATTCTGTTGCTCAGTTCATGAGTAACAACCATAAAGAATACATTTAAAACAACACTGATGGATGTTGCAAGGAGTGACAATAAAATTACATAGGACCTGATTATGATGTCGGGCGTAATAACCGTCTGACTGGCATAGCCACGGTGAGATTGCGACCCACTAATACACGGTGTCTCTGACCCTCGTATTATGAAGTATAGTAGTCTATTCTCTGACCGCGTCGCTCGGAGATGACTCCGACATGACCGTGTCAGTCGGAAAGGCTCTTCATACAGATTCCAATTCTGCGAATGCATCGGTTGTACGGCCGAGCCGTTTATGATGCATCTGATGCTTTGGCAGTTCTATGGCAGCCTGTAGGCCCCATGGCAAGTGTGATTGTGAGAAATTAACGTTAACTATCACAACACCAATCATAGTATGCATCCATAAAACTACACAGCTGGTGTCAATTTAAAGAGAAGACACACCTACTAATCCACCTATAAAATAAAACCCTTACCAGACCATGATCCTTTGCTATCCAAATCCTGCAGAAATTGACTGACCTCATTGCTGTCTCCTGTCATACTGCAGCCAGCCCTTCACATACTCATGCTCTGCACATATCACAATTATTTTTTAATTTCTTGTACACCCCTTCAATTTCACACTCACTAATTCACTCATGCACGATGTCCAAAAAGAAGCAGCCTCGTTTTCAGATGAGGAGTTGACAGTGCTAGTTGATAAAATCTTCAGAGCTGAGCCACAGTAATTCGGAACCCAAGTCTAACAAACTTGCATCACCCAGAAAAGCCTGATGTGGGACAGGATTGTCAACAAGGTGAACAAAGTAGACTCCAACCTGCTCACAATGGGGACTATCAGAAAGCAGTGGTACGACATCAAGAGGAGGGTCAATACCTTGGCCTTCAGGAACCACCTGGCCGCATAAAAGATTGGCGATGGCCCTCCTGTGCCACCAGGATACCTTACTGCCTAGGAGGAGAAGGTGCATGCTATCCTGACACCAGAGAGCTTGTTTGTAATACCTCATGGAATGGAGTCTGGTAAGGAACAACTAATCATTTTCCTGAAGTTATCTATTACACCTTAGCAGTTAGCACACATCACTGTAATGGTGAAAGTCTTGTAAATGTGATTTTTTTAAAGAAAGCAGTAACCAACATATTAGAGCTGTATAATTAATGCTGACAACCTGTTTCCCTGCACTTAAGATTAAAAATAACTAAAACAATGACAATTACAAATGTCTACATGTAGGCTGGAAGTGTATACCCATTAAGTCATCATGGCAGCAACAACAATATCTGTCAACATCTCAAATCATGGCCCAAAACTAGAGTATGTAGTTACCAGGTATGCAATGCTAACCACTTCATCAAGTAATCAGATCTCCCAAAAGGAAAGGACTAAACCTACCATCAGCCACTCGTATTCCAGCTGAGAACAACAGCCACTTGTGTCAGCCATGTTTCAACTCAACTTCCCCTCACTGGCAGAGAACCATTGGTCAAGGGGGAGAAGTGTGTGAAATGACCTAAATTACCATCAGTCCTTGTACTCCTAACTCCAAACTACAACCACCTGTGTCAGCCATGTTCCTACACAACTTCCTCTCACTTGCAGGCAGCCATGACCACAACTATAATCAGGCCTTGTATTCCTAACTATAGTCACCTGAGTCAGCCATCTCTCAACTAAAAGGTCCCTTAACTTGCAGGTAGCCATTGGTCAAGGTGGAATAGTGTGTGAAATGACCACAACTACTATCAGCCCTTGTACTCCTAACTCCAAACTACAACCACCTGTGTCAGCCATGTTCCTGCTCAAGTTCCCTTCACTGGCAGGAAGCCATTGGTCAAAGGAGGAAGGAGTGTATTACATGACCACAACTACCATCAGGCCTTCTAACCCAGGCTCCCAAAAATGTGATGTACCTTAAAACATTTTTTTCTCACATTTTACTATGGAGTGTATGGTCAAATTTACTGAGCTGTGTATACACAATGCTATGCACGTTTGCCTGCTTAGGCTGATGTACCCCAGACTCTTGAGTAGAAAATAATGAGCTCATTACTGACACCATGACTAACTTGTACATATAATCCCACAAATTCATTGGGGTAAGGCTGTCACTTCAATTTGCCTGGTGATACGTTGACAATGCATAACACACAGGACTAACAACAACAAAATATTACCAATTAATGTGTAAGTATGTACTCCCAATAATTTATTTTTTGAACTCACTAATTGTCAAGTGTCATCTACAGAGTGTCAGGTCCAAGTCAATGTCAGTAGCCATGTTACAATCACAATTGTGACAATGACCATTTCAGCACAAAGGTGGCGCAAGATCATAATCCACATTGTGGGTAAAGTTGCATGGTTTACGCTAAATTAATGCTAACATTATGCTAATAGGTGCCAATTCCTCCATCTCTATATATGTTTTGCTCTAGGCATTTACTCAATGTTTACCTGTTGAGGTACAATGTATAAACACATAATTGACTGTGTCATATCTGTACCAACGGGGCAATCTGGAAACAACTCCAGGCTGAATGAGGAAACTAGCCAGCCCTTGACTCCAACCATTAATGAGCTCTCCGATGATGGCGCAGCAGACGGCACCAGTATGTCCAGCAGGGTTCACTGCGACATCTTCCAACTCAGCTACCAACTCACAGCTGACCCCTACCCCAACAGACTTGCAATTTACAACAGGTCACAAAGTCACTAATGCACCACAGTCTACTCTGAAGTTGACAAACCCAAACACAATCAATGAGGGTGGAAGATCTGGTTCAACTGCACAGGCACAAATTGTGCCAGCCCGTGGGGGTAGGGGTATTGGAAGGGGATGTGTGGGCCCATGTTGGCCAACAGCTGGTGCCACAAATGCCCAGGCCAACCTCTCCCGAGTAAGGGATACCTATGAGTGGTACCAGGGAGCAATGGGCCAGGTTTTTCAAGAACTCTGGGACATCAAACAACTGCAGGCATCTCTACACAACCCCCTAGAACCACAAAATGACCAAATATATGAGGTCTTAGAGGTTGTAAGGTATATCAGTACCACCTTCTACCAGGCATAGTCACACACAAGTACCCCTCTCTGTGGGACAACTACATCTGTCCCGTCAATATCTGCGACATTCAAGGAAAAATGCAGGTGGGTCCCCTGATATCCTTCTTTGTGTGTTAACTGTTCACTTTGTTGACTATTCATAACAAATGTTCCACCTCATATGGGATTACACTGTTGGAATTTGGCCTCCAATAACTCTAGCTTTGGTCTGTAGTATTTCAACCAACAACACTGACAACTTACCTCCATTGATTATTTTTTGTTCTGATCCATAATGTGTTTTATTACCTAATCACCATGTTTGAACAATAAAAACATTTAACACATCAATACTAGCTCATGTTGTGTCTTTGACATCTATCTCACATTGTTGTAATTACCATGTGATCGCTCTGATGAAAGTGTTATCAACTTAAGTCAAAAAGTACATGTAAATTGTAACTTAAGTGCAACAAATTCTATCAAACATGGCACCACAAGATAGACATACACCTGTACTGTATCTTACAAGCGTATTTTTACAGTACCCAATCGCAGAGTGTCAATTGTACAATCATCATAAGTTGACATCCCACTCAACAATCTGTGCACCAACCTAATTTGTCATGTACATTTAAAAAACAACAATTTAGGGGGAATAAAATCTGACACTGTAAACTTTGATGTGAAACACTAAATTTATTTTGCATCAACACCTGGTACTAGATCCCAGACACCATAAATGCCATATAAGGGGGGATTAGCACTCCTGGATTTTCAATTGTATTATTGGGCCTTTTTTCTGAAAAATTCTAGGCTATTGCTGTTAGTCCCCCAGGACATGCTGCTGAGACACAGGGCTCTAATAAGTAACTTGGGAGAAGGCGGCAAAGGCTTTTTATTCAAATTTGGCCACACTACATGTTTCAAAATAATTACATTTAAGACCCTAATTGCAAAATGCAGAATTTGGATTCAGGTTAAAAAAATCCTAGAGATTCCATACTATAGCTGCATGGCGCCAATCTGGAACTCCACAGGGACTCCTCTATGCTTGAAAGACAGACTAGTTTCCCCACTGGTAAATGCTGGTATACTAAGATGGGGTCAAATTGTGGAGGAAGGCACACTATTAACATGGGAGGTCCTTAGTCAGAACACAGACTTCAACATATCCAGACTCAAATACTACCAGTTGGCCATCTGGTCACCCAACTAAACCTCAGGGCTGAGTCGGAAGTTGAGAAGGATTTAGTGAAGATACAAACCTACAGGAAGGAAGTCTCAAAGTGGTACTGGGCATTAGTACAAGAAGATGATAGTGGGAGAACTCGCCCGAAGAAGTCTGGAAGCTGGATATGCCAGGCTGTGACACCCAAAACCTATGGCAAGTATCTGTTGCTACACTATGGGCATCAGTGACCTCGGCACCACTCAGGAGAAATCATTTGTTTACCATATACAGGGCCTATTGGTTTCCCAAGAAACCCGCTAAGATGGGAGGAAGTAAAAGAAGATGTTGCCCGAAATGTCAACTGGAAAATTCGGATGATGTGCATCTGTTTAGGCAGTGTCCAGCTATCAAGCCTTTCTGGCGAGATGTGGGTAATGTACTAAATAAAATCTTGTGTCGTAATATTGAGGTAAGCCTTTCTTTGGTGATATTTGGAGTCAGGGGGCAACACAAAACAGTCTTGGGGAAAAATACCACATCTCTGCTTTTAATTTTAATAGCCACTGCTTGCAGGGAAATCTGCCTGAAGTGGGTCTCTGAACTCCCCCCACCAGGGCAGGCTGGCAAAGCTTTTCAAGACATAGAGCTAGATTATACTGCCAGATGGGCTCGTACAAGAAGGAAAGAATGTGGGCCCCCTTTATAGCACTTGATCCCTGATATCATCACTCCGAGCACTCTCTTTTACTCTTCTTTAGGGGGATGTGAAATTATGGGTGTTGGCTTATTTCTGCTTAGTCTGAGGATTAAGACAATGCTCAATAAGTTGACAAGATTAGGGGTGGTTTGCCATTAGACCTCTCATCAGCTGTGAGTGGGAAAAGGCTGGCTCCCGGTTGCACAGATCTTGGAAGGTGCGTGGCGCCTAGTTTCTTCAGGCCTTCTGCTAGATCTCGCTCCCTGCCTTTGTCAAATATGAGGACAAAAAAAATAAACATAAATGCCATACATAATCAGTAGAGAAATTAAAAGTAAAAAGGCCAGTCCTACTGATTGGTAACAACAGGAGCCATCCAAACAGGGTTTGCAGCATCTTTAGGGAGGCATTGTGTAATACAATGATGACACACATTTACAGCTACATCCAGTTGTCACACACGGATGATATAGGTGATGTGAATGAAAAGTACCAGGGTCTGTCTCAACAACCACATTGTCTTGGAGCACATGATGCTACACATATTGCTAAACAAATAACACAAGATGTGAAATAAGTCCATTGGCGTTGTTGCAACTTCCATTCCTTCAATAATGTGTGTTTAAAGCTACAAGACACCAAATATTACAAGCCGATCGCACGAGATCCTACACCTAGACTTCAAAACACCATCTCCACCATCGTCAATAAGGCTTCTTAGTTTGACTGGATCACTAAGAGCGAGACAGAGTTCCTGATACCTAGCCCCCTAGAAACCCAGCATTTTATATCCTGCCAAAGATACATAAGGCCCAGAGACCTTCACCAGGCTGCCCGTCCGTATCGGGCATCGGTTCTCAGGCCTAAAGTGGCTAAGATGCCATTGTATATTCAGGAAACCAAACATGTCCTGTCCTTCCTGACCACCATTCAATTTGATCCTGATATTACACTTTCTGGGCTCCTTTGAAGTTGAGGCGTTATATACAAATATCCCACAAGAAGACACCCTCAGGACAATTGAACAGCTTCTGGTACAAAGCCCTCACTGTGACCAGACACCAACATCTTTTGTCATGAATTGCGCCACCCTTGCCATGAGAGATAATTTTTTCTCTTTTGAGGACCAACTCTACTGGCAGGTGACTGGCACGTCTATTGGCACCACCTGTGCCCCTAGCATGGCCAATCTATACCTGCACTGGTCCGAGAAAACTCAAGTTTATCCAACAGTAAATCCCTTCCACAACAAACTGGTGCTGTGGAAGTGATACATAGATGAAATAGATGATTCTGGTCATCTGGCAGGGCGATCAGGCCACTCTGCAGGATTTCTCCCTCTGGCTTAGCTCCCTTAATCTCCACCTCAAATTCACTTGTGAGTCTAGCAAAAAATCACTTCCATTCCTTGATCTGATACTGTATCTCAGAGAGGAACAGATATACACAGAACTGTACCAGAAGCCTATGGCTCGCAATGCCCTCCTTAACTACAAAAGCTTTCAACCTCGAGCCCTCCAGAACAACCTCCCAGTTGGGCCATTTTTGTGCCTTAGGGGGAACTGTACTGAATTGACCAGGAACATGCCAACAATCTTTGCGCGAACCTTCGTGCACAACAATATCCCTCCCATTTGGTGCGCAGAGCAAGTAAGTCCACATGCAGACTGTGAGGTAGTTACAGATCAGACTGTGTCCTGGTCCTGTAGACTTCCAGGACTCCCCTTAATTGTAAGAACCATATTATGCAAGGTGTCTATGCACTTTGGCCTCCTGAAGTTGTGCAACTTGGATGGTAGTAATTCCATTCTCTTCACTTGCTCATTTCATGTGGGTGATGTGTGTGGATCCATGGCAGTGCTTAGTAAGTTTAACTGTGTTTGTCTACTTTGAAATTCCCTGCCGATGTATGTGTTAGTTGCGTGAGGACCTAGCTTATGGGACAGGAATTGGTGTCACAGGAGTTGATATGTAGTTAAATTATGGTGTGAATGTCTTGAATCACACTTCATTGCACACAAATGTACATCAGCTTCTGGGCTTAACTCACAGTTAGAGCATGTAAGTCTGTGCATGGACATCATCAGTAAACTGGAAATAGGTCACATCACACTGGTGTAATGTGACTTTCTATCTTTCTTGGTGCACACATAGCCGTACAATAGATCTTCCACCCAGGGTTTACCCTTTACTTTACCATGGTTTCTACCTTCCAAGGTGATGTATGTTCTATCAGAGGGTCATGTTAGTTTCAATGTGTGGGTCACAGTTGTTAGGGAATGTTTCTGTGTCAAGTGATGTGGAGTTTGTTCATATGGCCAGGTAGGATGTATCACCTGCAAACAGTTGCACATACATAAGCTTTACGAATTCTGGGTTGTGGTAGAGTGGATCGGTCTGGTGATGTTTGCATTCTGACTACTTTATCTTCTTTATCACATCATGAGTTTGAGTGGCTTCATTTAACAGGAAATTAGGGTTGCTACTCATAGGGATATGTATCATGTCTATGTGGCCACATTTTACAGCCATATGAGCCACCTGAATGTGCTTTTCACTTAGTGGTACACATATAGTATGTCAATACTTCCGGCATATGACAAGATCTAGATAGGTTAATGCACACCTTACATTGTACCTAACATGCCAGCGTGTTTGTTATTGGCAAAGGCTGTTATTATCAATTCAGTTTGGTAACACAAATATGGCTTCAATACATAGGGATTTGTAGTTGGCTCAATGCTGACAGTAGGAGATTGTGCTTATAGTGTTATAGATATCTCAGTTGTTAGTTCATGGTCAGTGGTAGGTGATGCAGCTGCAAAGTATACTTTCCGTCATTTCAAGATGTTGCTGCACTCAATGGAGTTTAGGTGATAGTTTTCTGTGCAGACAAGTTTTCCTAGTGCCAATGCTATGCACTAGCATTCACAAAACCACTTCATAGACTGATATACATTTGTCAGTGCTCAGTCCTCCAATGCACCCTCATGTGGTACTTCTCAAGGTATGCCTTTTCACCCTGACACTGTCCTGCAACAACCTCCTTCATGGTGCAGTTTAGAAGCTCAGCTGGACCCTCAGTCTTTGCTCCCAGAAGTAGTGATGAGGGTATTGGGTTCAGGGAAGATGTTGTGTGCCAGTGTGGTATCAAAGACCAACAGGCAAGCTTAAAATGCTTATAATGGATTATTGCTTTGGGAGTTTTGTGACACACAGAACCAAAGCAATCAGCAAAAATGCTACCTGCCTCTTCCCAATTCCAGAAGCAGTTCTTTAAAACGGGAGGTCAGCAAATATTTCTGATGGATTTTGTTACCTGAGTAGACCATTTGGGTAGTTTTTTGAGTGCGAAATAAACTTTTTTCCTTCTTTTTATTAGGAGAAAGGGTGCCATAACGACTGGGAGGGTACTGTACACAAAGTAGCAACTTCTTCTTCCTAACCTGAACATTCCTGTCTCTTCCTTGTTCAACCCTTGGTCATTTTGGCTTTATATTGTGGAGGTAAAGCATTGCACTCTTTTTGTCAGTGATCACTCCTACATCCACACCCTGGAAATCTTTATTTTTTATTAAAATCCAGTAAATTCAATGCCCTGCTTTTGAAAAATATTTGCTGCTCGAGGGAGACCAAACACCACTATTTTGGTTCCGTTCTTATTGTTTGTTCATTGTTTGATGTAAAGGCCATTGTGGGGTTTAAGCTTTTATTAACCCTAACATTTGCTCATTTTGGGGATTGTAGCATTAATTTTCTCAATTTTCTTGTGTTTTTTTATGAAGTTCATACAAATTTGTTAATCATTGTACTATCATACTCTTTATTGCCTAGTCTGGCCGCAAGTAGGCTTTGGTTGTAACTTTTTATGCAGTTTTCACATTCTCATTGTCCTTGTGATGTAGATTTTTAAAATCATTTTATGAGCTTGTGGATAGCCTTTTATTAAATGCAAAATCTGGGTTATTTTTTGTCTGCTCTAGTCTTCTGGTGGCTAGGGTCAGGATGGTATATGGCACACGTAGCCAAACACGTTTCTTTGTACTCACCATTCTTTCCGGTGAGTTTGCTCACCATTTTTGTGAGTTTTTGTATATGTTACATGGTTGATATTGTGTTTTTGCTGCCACTTATAAAAGTATTTTGGATGGGTAATTGATGTCAGCTTGGGCTGTTTGCAGTTGGGATATTTTTCTAGTTTATTTAATTTTCTTTTCTAGTATTGTTAATTTACTGGTGATAGGCAAAGGTGGGGGGAGGTGTGTGAGGTTCATAGGACAATCTTCATTTTGTGTAGGCAGTCTGTGTGTTTGTTAAAGGCTGCCATTCTGTCTTTATTCTCTATGCAATTTACTTTGGTGGCCATGTGGCGACCACCAATTTGTGAAGCCAGTTAGCGTGTGCGTGGAGCCATTTTGTCTTTGTTTTTCATGCCTCCTTCTTCGCTGTCCATTAAATGGATGAGCTAGTTAGCTAGCTTTCAATCACTGGGTAACTGTTCCTAGAAAAGAGCTGACCAGTCAGGTTGCTAGAATGACAAGTGACAGAATATCTGTCGCGGGGTCTTAGTTGGATGATATTGATTTTAAAGGGGGGAATTTCTCCTTGTTAAGGAAGTGTCTTCACACACCTATGCGGGTGTCATTCTTTATTGTCGGGCGTTGCTTCTTGTGGGGGTGGAGCTGCAGTCCCCAAAAGAGCCCCGCGAGAGGGCTCTTTGTCGGAGATCTTTTTTGAGGAACATAGCAGTGGTGAGTGTGGGTGTGGGTCGTGGTGAGTTAAAAATATCAGACTAGTACCCTGGATAGACTTTATTCTGGGGTCGGTGTAATATGGTTAAAAACTAGAGTCAAGAGGAATACTCTTGACAGGGTGGTCAAGGTAGGGAGCATTCTCCTTCTGCGTATTTTTAGTGCTAGTGATGGTAAAATGTTAAAAGTAGCTAGCTACCACAATTTTTACTCTACTTTTAAAAGCCATTTTCTAGGAACACATTACATTTTTGTCAATTTTTATGTTTTTTCCCAATACAAATTATTTATGTTTGTGGCTGATTGTAGCACACAACTATTGATTTTGATTCTTTTTGTCTCTGCCTCCCTTAGGGATTCCATTGGTGGTGGAAAGACACCAACAATATTCCATCCATTCATTTATTTTTTTCCTGCTCCCCAATTGGGGGTTCCATGGGTGTTGTGGGGACATCACTAATTATTAATTTCATTCATTTTATTTTTGCCTGCCTGAGTCTACTCTGGAAGCCCACAAGGCCCTTAAGGGACACCACCAATTATGCACACTATTTATTGAAGTTGTGCATGCCTCCTTCTGCCTTCCATAGGGTCCAAAGGGCCCTGAAGGAACACCAGCATTTTTTGTTATTATTTCTTTTATTTTTGCGTGCCTGCTGCCATTCATAGACATTCCTTGGGCCTTGGAGAGACACCAGCAATTATTTAATAAATGTACTAAATTTTATTTCCTGTCTCTCCACCTTTCATACAGGTCCCATGGGTCCTGCAGGGGCACTAAGTTAGCTTTAAATAGATAGTTTATGCATGCATACACTATTGCGAAGCATTTGTTAAGAATGATGATCACGATAATGACATGTATTACACTGGCTAGATTACCCAAGTTTCACTGACTTCATGCTTTTCTTTTTTGCAGTTGCTTGCAGGTGCACAAATCATCACACATGATACTGATATGGAGAGCTGTCTGTGAACTTGCAGGCAGTAACACCAGAGTCTTCTGCTAAATGCTTCTGCTCAAGGTAGGAGCTGACTGCTAGTGCTAAGAAGATGGCCCCATTAATGACGTTCCTGCCAAGAAAGTGTCCAGTGAGCAAAAGAAGAAGTCTGTTATCAGTACTACCACTGGCATCACGCCCTCATCCTTTTCCAGAAACAAACCTCAGCTGCTGCACTCTCCTCTGGACAGAAATAGAAAGAGGTTGAGAGGAATATCTGCTCTATTTCAATGGTACCACCATCCACACCAAAACGCATGCCTCTCAGCACTGCAGTGACTGCTGTCATGGAAACTCACAGTGAGTCAGAGATCAATTTAGCCCAGTAGCAAACAGAATCTTCACCGATAAGTTAACAATGGGAAACACAGTGCACAAAATGTGATCTTGCAAAAGTAGAAGCAGAGTAGGAAGTCGAACTTGCTGTAGAGCAGGATGTTGTGATTGCTCTTCCATTGAACACATCTGCTTCATCGTCTGTGGCAAGAAAAAGAAAGAGCATTCCTCCATCTTCTCCAAGTTCCTGATCTGATGATATTGACATAGTTGGAATCCGAACGATACCCACCATGAAAGCCTTGGAAGTTCAGAAGGTGATAATGAGCAGGGGTGTCTCCTCCGCTAAGGCGGAGGAGTGTCGCCCCACTGCTTTAAAGCAGTGCAAAGTAAAAATAAAATTATAATAACGTCCCTCTGTTATTATCATTTCATTTTTACTATTTCAGTTGCACTGTAAAGCAACCCCATTAATAGTGCGGGCGGCCTACCCTGACGTCGAGGCCAGAGGAGGAATGGTGGCTTCACCTAAAGCGCACATGATGGTTTGGCTGGCCATCTCGGGCCAGCCAAACCGTCATGA
The DNA here is from genome assembly GCF_964204655.1 of Triturus cristatus. Classification (NCBI taxonomy): domain Eukaryota; kingdom Metazoa; phylum Chordata; class Amphibia; order Caudata; family Salamandridae; genus Triturus; species Triturus cristatus. The sequence goes on along the minus strand of NC_140587.1, from coordinate 341,462,015 downwards.
GCACTGTGCATGTTCTCCACAGGATGTATTATATAGCCTTAGTGGAGAACATGCCCAGCCTCCAAGCCCCGGCTCTCAGACCAATCACAATGCTGCTTAAGGCAGTGTTGTGATTGGTCAAGGGATTCTGTGAGGCTGGGCGCTTCCTGCTAGAGAAGATGCAGTGGATGTGACCTTGACCTCCAGGAAATTTGTTTTTCATTTTTATTGTTTATTATTTTTGATGCCCTCCCCTCCCCACTCCTCTCCCTGCCTCCCTTCCTGCCCCCCACACACCCACTCGGTAGCAGCCGCTACTGATAATGAGCCAGTGATTGTTAGTTTGGAGTGTGTTAAAATAGTGGCACCATACAATTAAGTTTCGCCATAAAAAATAATTGATGTCTCAGTGCATCAGAGTGCCATTATCTTTATTGAATTTGCTGAACATTGTTGGTGGGTCTTAAGAGTCCACCACTAGCATTGGTTACAGATCGCTGTTGTGTTTAATATATATAGTGCCTCCTGCCTGCATGAGTAGAGGTGGCAGTGCACAAAATGTTAGCCCTGCCACATGCGCCTATTTAAAATGTGGTAAGACTTTACCCCCTTAAGCCACTGTCAACCACAGGGCTTCCAGGACTCGGAGACAGTGGCACTGCCTGCATCTGCCATAGCTGGAAAATGGGATACCTAAAGAAAAAGGGAAGATAGACAAAGTAGTATAACAGGGCCTAGAAAATAAAACAAAACTGAGAGGGGAACACAAGGGCTTGCTAGGCATAAGAAGGCTGTATTAAACAATGCTCCCATGCTTGAATAGTTTAGTTTGCTTTACAAACTATGTTTTGGACATGTATTGCATATGTTGTGTCAATCTGGACATGAGGTGATCAGGGATGCATTTTGCATAGCTTCGCATCCTTTTATCTTTTAAAATCTGTAATTAAGTGAAAGCAACCCTAATTAGTCACCCCTAATTTCAGGATGATAAAAAAAAACAAATGAAAATCTGAAAATAGACCCCTGTGTTTTTATGTCACTGGTTTCAGGAACAAAGGGAGTGTTGTGTTTTTGTCTCTTTATTTCAAATACTATAAAATGAAGGTGTCAGAGACTGAGCTCATTAATTGAACAGGCCCTGAACAGACCCTGTTAAAGGGGGCAGAAGAAACATAAGCACTGTCACAGTCTGAATTATAAAACTGAAGTTAAGACTGAAGATTAAACAAGTGTAATTTGCATCTCTGCATGCACAGCATCAAAAGATTGCATCCGAAAATGAGAGCTGTTTTATAAATGGCTCAAACTCTGCTGGAGGAGCACAGCAGTAATCTGATAGGGGTAGGTGAAAGATTAGTGTTGCCTTGCTGCTGAAATGACCAGTGGGACATTTACTTTTTTTGGTCTTTCTAACTTTTTCAAAATCCAGATTCAGGTTTAACACTTCTAATCTCTTTGAGACTGTGTACCTACTTGGACAGAAAAGTGAAGAAATTAAATGAGGCTACCCAGGATAATACGTTAGCAAGTTCATAATATGTGTATTAATACGGCATCAAAACATATTTAGGCCCATTGTCCATCACAAAATCTATATTTCTGATGATGAAATTAAAAGGTTTTTCCTACTGTTAGATACACTTGATGGGATCCTTGTTTGATTCCAGATGGAAGGGCTATCACAAAGCAGATATTAATGCAAAAAATATCACAAATTCATACATGCACAGTTTCATGAATTCAGCCATTGTGCCTATGAATAAATTGTGGCTAAAAAGGGATGTGAGCTTGCCGATTAAAATTGGATTTGGGTGTGTATACACGCTTGCTGGTTCTTCCTGAGACTGGGTATCACTGAGCCAATATAGTAATGACAAGGACTTTCATCACACTATGCAAATTGCATAGAGTCAAAAAACCCAATATGTCCTTGTTTCATTATATAGATGGTCACTTTATAATATGATACAGTATGCCTTTTGATAAAACAGTTGAAGATTATGGTGGTATGGGATCATAGCCATGTTACATACCCAAATGCAATGGAGTGTCAATGGCTATTTAAGTCTTTCTATGGAATTCAAAGAAAGTGGTTATTTTTCAAATCACCAAAAACCTTATGTATGTATCCATAAAGTGCACAGACAGACGGTAAAGGAGGTGAGCAGAGGAATTTGTGATGTATGTTGCACTAATATGGTCACATTGCATTGGTAAGGGTTAGAATGTGCTGCAGTTATGCAGAATGAATATTGTGCCTGCATACATTCCCTACTCCATTAAAAATAGTGGTTGCATGTTGTCACACTTTTCATTCTCAAATCAAATGTAATAGCAAATTGAAATATGCAGTGCATTAAGCATATGTTGTATGAGTTTATTCAACACATATATGATTGACGAGTGCGATTGGTAATGAGAGTATCCACTGATAAGGTGTGGTTTGGTGACTCAGAAGCGGAAGTTGTTGGGCATAGCTGATGAGAAGTGAGGTGAGCGAGGCACAGGCAGACGGAGTGGAGCTGGGATGCTGGGATGTGGATGTTGCCCAGTTAGCTGGGTTGCCAGTGGCGTAACAAAACCTGAGGAGTCCCACCTGCAAGGTATGTTTTGGGGCCCCCTCCAGACTCACTCAGGAGCTCTCTGGTCGAAGTGCTGTGCTGAGGGGGCCCCCTGGAGCTTGGGCCCCCCCACACCACTGGGGGCTGTGAGGGCCTGTGGTACGCTCCTGCGGGTTCCCGGGCCAGTAGTATTGCACCACTGTGAGCCATACCAGTGGATTGTGCTGTGCTGTTTCCTCTGCTTGCCAACCTCTCTGTGAGCTCCCTGAGGCTTGCTCATCACTGTTGTCGTCCCTTCACATGGCAGCAGCTGAACGGGTTAAGTGGAGCGGGTCTGAGCGTCTGGCTACACAGTATAGTGGAGCATCTCTCCGCCCTTCCCATCCAGTCTTGCCGGTCTTGCAGGTGAGGTGCACTTGCACGCCCTGGGATTGGGATGTCACTGCACACAGAGCGAGCGCAGGCATTATGCTGTGCCCCCCCAACAGCGGTGTGGAAGCGGCTGGCATTGGGCCAGTGCAGCCTGCCCCACGCTGAGGGGGCTTGCACGCTCTCACATGCGAATTAGAAAACTGCTGCTGTGCCCCTTGCCTGCTTGCTGTGCATCCTATAAGGAGGAGGCTTCAACTTTAACTATGCAGGTACTATTTAAAAAACACCTGCATACCTGCATTAAAAACGTACCAATGTACCTTCAGTGGCCTAGCTCACAGGTGAACAACCAGGTGCAACACATTTTTCTGGCACAGCCACATGCCACAGGCTGGTCGGATGATTGCCCAATAGGGAGGAGCAGCAGACTAATACATCTCCACTGCCTCCATAGGAACCAGAATCCAGGCACTTGGGCATGTGTATATATTTCCCTGAGAATTAATTTGGAGAGCTAACCGTGCTGCTTGTGCTGTACTCTGAGCATCGCACTTAAGACCCTACACGTGAAGAGAGGTGCAGCTGCTGTAGCAGTTACAGTAACAGAGTCACAGGTGGGCAAATCTAGACCTTGGGCACGGTCCAAGAAGTAAAATGACGGGGCTGGGGACCGCCTGGCTGCTGCAGTGACCAAGGGCATACGTTGTAAAATGACCCAAGGAGCCAGCCCCTCCTGAATTTAAGAAGAAGTCCTGAACTATAGGCATCTGATGCACCAGAGGAGCCCAATGACACAAAGAAGCTGCTCTTGGGGAAGCATGCACTAACATCAAATCCGACCTGTTACAGAACAGAGATCCTCTAGACATGACATTAAAGGATAGGAATCAAATCTTCACCCTTTGGAAAAAGGATAAGTTAACACAGGAGGATTTTAATACACTCTCATATGGGGATGGGGGTTAAAGTGGGACAAGATTTGAGTTTTTTTTTTTACCACAATACACCCTGAGGAGGCCATGGCAACTACAGAGCCTCATATGGTTCCCCCGCAAAATAAGATCAGGGTCCTCAAAGGGTTATCCCTACACTTCCTTTTACGCTCTCCTCGCATTTACACTTCATATCAGATATTCCATTATTAGTCTCCGATGTGGTGGATAAGTCTCCTACAGCCCCTCTCGTGGTTCCCCTCAAAGAGTAGATTCAGGGGCTTGGGATCAGGATTTCAAACTGTCAGACCTGGATATAGATCTATGTAGGATATATTGGTCACAAGATAAGGATCATAATTTGCAGCCCGTGGTGACTTCCCCCTGATTTTACCTACTGGGCTGCAACTTTTCAGTAGTACCCCTTCAAATGATCCTTACTTGTTATCTAACCTGTCTGTGACATCAGATTTGGAAGTAAGCAGCATTCAGCTGTGTCATCTTCCAGATCAAGAAATAAAGGTCTCCACCTCTCTACTCTGCTTAGAAAGACTTCTATCTTCTATTTTAAAGTTGTTGGACATTTTTTAGGAGGGTCAGATTGTCAGATTGCATCTTTGATACTGTGACAGCAATATTGATGGCAAAATTGAAGGAAATGATCAGTGGCAAGAAGGACAAGAAACAGGGCCTTGGAGAGCTTGCCAGAATAGAAGAGATTCCAACAACAGTCAGAATTGCTGATCACAATGATGCTTGTTCTCAAATTGATTTTGGTTCCCCGGCACAAAGACCAGAGTGTAAAGAGACCCTAAACCTCCCCCTCATAGAAAGTCCAGTTCGCTCTATAAGATTTATCTTTGAAATTTCTGTGTGTGGAACATGAAGTTTTCCCAATTTTTAAACCCCGTGCCAGGTAGGACATGAGTGTTGGTGAGTTATGTGCATCTCAGTCAAAGGCTAAGGACAAGAAGAAAGATGGGGAGAGATGAAAAGATTTCATCGTAAAATTTTGTAGAGGGACAAAGGAAATTACTACTCCGAGAGGAGGCAAATATTCCACAAAGGCCAGAAAGCCCGCTGCAAAATTCTCAATCAGTTCCTCAGACAATGGGCCCCGTTTATGGATCCTCAAGTGTGTTGAATGAGAGGATCATAGAGGTAACCGTGATAGAGGCCTATACTGTTCAATCTCCTTGTATGCGATCTTCTCTGAATCCAATGGCCACACCGTTTGTGGACTCAGGCACAATATAGTGGAGCATCTCTCCGCCCTTCCCATCCAGAAAAAATCTCCATGCAGTGTAATGTGGATACCTGCATATTGGACTTTATTCCCCTCTTTGATACAGATTTAACCTTAAATAGGTCTTTTCTGCTTAAATGCTTCTTAGACATTGAAACTTTGAATTTAATCCAAAGCAGCATTATTAATTTGACTTCCTTAATGCACTCAGGGTTTGGTTCGAAATCAGGGGTGACCTTTTACTCTAGACTCACTGAAAACGTGATATTACAAAACTCTGAATATTTGCAATGCAGGGGCATTGATTTCCTCCCAAAATTAGAAAAGGGGAGGCACGATGTAGGTATGGATTTTCACAAGAATGATGAGGGGGTAATGAGAGGTACCCTTTTTTGCCTCTGTTACCTAGCGATGGGTCCCTGGTTGTCTATCAGGGGTTAAAAATTATAGACAGGTGTCACTCAGGGAACTTATATCTTCCCCTGCTAAGAGATGATGAACCATATAGATGGATCTGACTACCTGGTGTTCTAAATAATGCATGCCCGACCAGGCATTCACTGCAGCCTTATAATGAGCAATGAGCTGAAGGTTATTTCCTGGAACGCATTGGGAATAGAGCACAGCATGGATAAATTGCACTAATTGAGATCGCTGAAGGCAGCCGTGATTTGTCTCCAGGAGACAATGTGTGATGGGGAGTTTTTGTGTGAAGATTACTTCATTTTGGATTGAAAAGCTAAACCCAAAGGAGGTCATGCAAAGGAGGGAGTGGCATGCCTTTTTTTCCAATAGGCTTAATTGGAAGTATGAATGTTATAGAGATTCCAGTAATCTGTTTATGGCAGTAACTCTGTTTAATTCAGGAGGGGAGTTGGGTGCATCACCCCTTTTGCTGGCAAATTCTTATATCCCACCACTACCTATGATGCACTTTTGCATAAGGTTTTCTTTTTTATGAAAAAAAATCCTTGGACAAGGAGCAGGTTCCCCGTGTAGATTTGGTAGTGGATTTAAATTGTAAAATATCCAATTATGCCTTGCACCAACTAAGTGATGATGAAAAAGAGGAAGCATTGAAAATTCCCCCAATTGTCTTTCCACCAAAGATAAGAATCAATAAGACAGGGAAGCTCCTATTTGTCCACCTGAAAAACAATGACTGTATTATAGCTAATGGGAGAATATCCTCAGATGCTCCAGCATTATATACACATACATCTTTAAAGAGAGGGGCAATTATGGATTAGGTAGTGCCCGGTGACCATAGTCTGCAGGTTATTTCCTGAGGCCCAAATATGTTACCTAATAGTTTATGGAGGTATGAAATTTCCTCATCCAAATTAGATTAAACAAACAGAACACACAGTGGGATCACAGGAGGATTATGGGGCTGAAAAGTAAACTAGAAGCTACACTTGAAAACCTTGATGCCTTTGTGGGAGATGAATTAGAACGTTTTAGTATGTTTATGAAGAAGCTATTAGTAAGTGCTTGTCAAAAAAATACCAAGGGCAAGATTAAGGTGATTCCCCACCTACATTTCTTACTAAATAGGGTAATACATGCCCTAGTTAGGAAACCATATATGCTCTACACCCTTGAGAGGAATACTAGGTTGTCGCTATTGAAAAGGAGAAACAAAAAGGAAAAAGGAGAAAGAGTCGATTGAAGGACCATAGAAAAAGAGAGGTGTAGGACAGGTTTTGGATCTGGTTGCAGAGGGATGTGGGTCAAGAGTCAGATTCTTTCCCTCCGCCATTTAGGAAAACGGTTGGATTTACTTTATCTTGACTCTTTGCCACAAATGGTGGGGAGGTTGATTAAACTATTGCAGAAGAGAATACTTATTCTTATGGGCCCCCATCTGAAAAAGAGATAGCCATTTGAGGAATGCTCACCTCGGCCTTGATGGGGCCAGATGCAATTCCAATTTTGGAAACAAAACAAGATGCACCCCTTTGGAATAAAATACCATCCCTGGTTTTCAAAAGCTGCAACGAAAACGTAAAAAATCCCCCTGGATGGGAAGTATCATAGTACCAGTATTCAAGAAGGAAAATAAAAAATTGGCATGAAATTATCATCAGATCGCCCTCTTAGATGTGGTGGGCAAAGTCTGTTCTACATGTTTACTGACTATTTATAATTTAGAAGCTCTCCAGGTGATTAATGAGAAATATGTTTTAGTGAGAGGAGGAGTGATGAATACCGCCTTTATATACTTTTCCACCGCATTTGATAAAGTAGATTGATCTTTGCTGTGAAGAAACTCTCAAGATTGGGTATGCCAGGTACCCTAATACATCTAGTCATCTCCATCCACTATGTCACCTGGTGCAGAGTACTACTAGGTGGTGATAGGGATCTGTTGTATCTTAGGTTACAGAGCCTTTGGCATGCAAGGTTCTGTAACCAAGTGTGTGGGGACCATTGTGGATACTGCCTGAGTAAGCGGTTGGAGGCTTCTCACTGCTTGTACTGCAGATAAGGTCTCTGTGTAGAGCTCTTGCCTAAATAAAGGATTTCAACATCACATCATCTTTAAGTGTTAACTTAACATTTGGCAACTAGTGAACCATGTACCCAAGGAGCCAGATTATCAAGGTAGAAGGAGAAGAGCTACCTCTAACCTGAGGGCAAGGAACAACCTTACACACAGAGACCTCAACGCTAATGGCGCTTTTGGGGGATCACCCGAACATTACAGTGCAGCAGTACATTTCAAAAAGGTATGTGGCATTACCTTCAAAGCTTTGCCTAAACTTGTGGGCTGACTGTTGAGAGCTCGAGCACTTGGTGGAATCAGTGTTTGAATGGCTGCTCGTGCCGATCTTAGTCCCGGGTGTATGTCAAGATGATGTCAGATGTCGCGATGTACAACGCAAATGTGAGGTGACCGTATTGGATTGGGTACTGCTGAGCACAGTATCGAGTTCTGGTAAAGGTGTGAACTACTCCAAGACCACATAAGACATTGCAACACACAAAGCAAATGTAAGGCGGCCATATTGGATTGGGGACTGTCGAGCACTGTATCGAGTACTTGCCCCAGTGCGATTTTCAAGAAATCTTTGAAAGTCAAGAATCGCACCGATTGGGCTTGGAGACATCAGTTTAGCTGGCTCACTGCAATCGCGCTCCCTCTAATGGATTGTTGGTCATGAAGTTGACTGTAACACTATAAAGCAGGTGTTCTTCAGGGTGAACAAATCCGGGTGTTACTAGTTTGGGGGATCAGCGCGTGTCTGGCATTCAACACTCATTTGTGAAACCAGCACACAGTGACTGCCATATTAATTTTGGATTTATTGACAGTTCACTGACTCAGTAGAGTTTCCTGTACCTATTACGTCATTTGAGTGTGATTTGGTGTCAGCAGCAACTTTCTGAATGAAGGTTTAAGGGCTATTATTTTTTGTTTGGCAAATTGTGACAGAAGCTCCATTTTTTCTCACCTCCCCAGGTGATCCACCCATATTGTGGTTCGAATGGAAGAAGGTTTTTACTAATTACGTGAAGGTATGTGGTGCTTCTCTTAGCGCTGAGAGGAAAACTTCTTTTTTGATGCACTGTCTAGGTTCTGAAGGGCAAGAATTATTTGAACATTTCCATGAATTATCCGAAGATGGAGCAGCATATCTCAACGAATATGAGATTTGCATAAAGAAACTTCACCATCATTATCTTCCCAAGATGAGTACGGTACTTGAACGATACCATTTTAGAAAGAGGATGTGATGTCAAAGCGAGAGTGTGCACTGAATAGGTAGGTTAGCTTCGACGTGTACTTTTGGTAACTCTATAGATGACTTTTTGAGGGACCAATTCATATTGGGTTGCTCTATAGAAAAGGCTAAAGAAGCAATGTGGGAGAAAGATAATCCTGTGCTTGCTGATGTCTTGACTGTGGCCAAAACACAGGAACTTTCAAAATTATGTGTTGTGGTCATTCGCAAAGATATCCTTCGAACAAGCAAGACTGAAGGTGCTTAAGTCAAGGTTGTGACTGAAAAAGAGTATGAGAATAAATCTTATCAGGGCAAAAGTGACAGAGGAAGCAAGACAAGTCATACGTTCTTAGGTAAATATTATCGCTGTGGGGCGATAGGTCACATGGCTAATAGGAAGATGTCCCTGGAATGGAAGGCTAATTGTAAGAATTGCCGGAGGAAAGGTCATGTAACCAAATGTTGTAAATCCAATGTGAAAAAATTGAGGGAGGTTGATTGTGATATTGACCTGGTGGAGAAGGTAGGTGTGCCACAAAATAAGGTGGTAGGTATAAAAGGGCCATTTGATATGGTACAAGTCAATGGAGAAGCAGTCAAGATGATATTTGACTCAGGTGCAAAAATAACATTGATTCCATGGACATTCTATGAGGATACGTTAAAAGACAATGTGAAACTCACTAAACCAGATATAAAACCTTGAGAGTATGGTGGGGAGCAAATAAAGCTGCCTGGATATTTTCGGGATACAGTGGAATTCAAAGATCGCATGATACCTGGTAAGATTTATGTGTCAGTGAAGGGTGACTCATTGATACGTTGGATTCATCAATGTGATCTCTATGTGTTCCTAGACCCAAATGTCAATCCCTCGATGTGTGTGAAAGATATTGCATCTGTTTTCAGTGTCAAGGGTGGATGTGATAATTTGTAAGATGAATTTCCAGGTGTTTTTCGTGAAGAGCTTGTATGTTTGCAAAACTATGTACATAATATTAGGCTTAAAGGAAATGCTCATCCAAAAGTGGCCAAGGTTAGGAATGTGCCTCTGGCAGTCAAGGACAGTATGAAGGAAAAATTTGACAGATTGATTGCTGGAGGGATAATCAAAAAGGTGGAATCATCTGAGTGGCTTGCACCATTGATGTTAGCCCACAAGGCTAATGGCGATGCAAGGTTATGCGTTGATTTGAGGGAACTGAACAAGGCAATGTTTGTGGACTATTTTCCCCTCCCCAACATCAAGGAAATGTTGTGTTTGCTTAATCCTGCTAAACATTTTTCTTCTTTGGACCTCAGTTCGGTGTGCAATCAAATTATGTTGACCGATTCTTCGCAAGACTTGATGTCTTTTGTCACGCCTTATGGAACATTTAGGCTTTTGTGAATGCCCTTTGGAACGCAGAAGTCGCTGATCAGCGACTTCTGTGTTCCAAAGGGCGATGGAAAGGATTTTGAAAGGAGTGATGGGTGTCAAGGTATGTTGGATAATATTTTGGTTTCAGGGTCCAACATATGAGAGTACAACAATAGATTTTGTGAGGTACTTGAAAAATTGCTAAAGGCAGGGCGCACGTTGAAGCGAGAAAAATGTACGTTTAATGTCCTGAGATAGCGTATTTAGGAGACTTAATCACAGCATCATGGATTATGCCAAAGAAAGGATTAGTAGACACCATTAAGAGCCAGATGTAGGAAGCAAAATACCAATCGCAAACACAGAAACTCAAGGAATTTTAACGTTTGCGTTGCAAAATAGCCCTGTGAAATGTAGAGATGGAAAAAGCCAAGCGCAAATTAAGGAACCGCTAAAAAAAAAAAAAGAGAAGTCAGTTAGCGATTCCTTAACTCGCAAATTTGACCCACCGACTCCCAAATTGCGCCTCGCCAAATAAATGTAAGAAAAATCTCAAATAGGGATTTCTCGCAAAATCGCTATTTGCAAGTCACAAATTACCACCAACTCAAAGCAGGTGGTAACCAGGTGCACTGCATATAAACAGCACCAGAATGCATCAGTTTCAACACAATGACGGCCCTCTATGTCATTGCAAGGTGGATGCAAGCAGCAGCACAGAGGATGAGGAGGCGACAAGAACGAATATACAGAGTGCACATCAGCCTTTTCCAACTCACAGAAGAAGAAATACATGAAAGGTACAGGCTTCACCACACTACCATCCTGGACTTGATCAGTGACCTGCACACAATCCTTGAGCACCAGACACACAAGGTGCATGCAGTTCCACCACATGTGCAGGTCCTTTGTTCCCTGCACCTACTTGCATCAGGTAGTTATCAGGGGGTGACAGCTGTGGCTGGAGGTGTCTCACAAAGTTGCCTGTCATGCTTCTTCAACACCTTCCTGGATGCCATGCTTCAAAGAATGCACCATTATATCCGGTTTCTCACCACGCAAATGGAACTGCAGTAGACCAAGATGGATTTCTGTCAGATGGCCCAGTTCCCACATGTCAATGGGTGCATCGATGGGACACTTATTGCAATCTGTCCCCCCTCTGCTGCTGAGTACATATATCGGAACAGGAAATCATATAATTCTATCAACGTTCAGGTCATTTGTGATGCGTATCACATCATAACTGATATAGTAGCGAAATTCCCAGGGAGCACGCATGACTCCTACATCTTTAGGCACAGTGGAATCTATACCCGTCTGGCTGGGGGTGACTTTGGAGATGGATACCTGCTAGGTAAATGCATGTGACACACCCTGATGTATACCTTGGATGTATCTGTTATTGCCTGTGATTGATGTTTCATCTTTCCCACTTAGGTGATAGCGCGTATGCAGTGCCTGCATTCATACTCACCCCATTCCTCAACATATCTACCCCAAGTGAGAGGAGATACATGCTGCCCATAAGTCTATTCAAAATGTGGTGGAGCGTAGATTTGGACTCTCGAAGAGCAGGTTCCGCTGCCTCCACAAAAGTGGAGGTACACGGCAGTACCACCCCGAGATATGCTGTAAAATCATTGCAATGTGTGCCATGCTACACAACCTGGCCACAAAGAAGGGAACCCCAGTTGAACTCACCGATTCAGACTCAGAGGATGAGGAATGTCCAACACCACTGCATAGCACAGCAGGTGTTGTAGGAGTGGCAGATAGGAGACACAGATGTGCTGAGATCACAATCAATTATTTCTAAGTAAGTAATGACACAAAGCGGTTAATGACAATTGTTTAACAGTGTTTTATTGTCCTTACATCAGGCAATATGTATGCACACCACCTCACCAATTTGGCCTCTGTATGCCTTGAGTTGCCCAGCGTGGCATGTCCACACTGCATGCACATTGTCATCCACTCTCACTGGGTCACATGGGTTTACCTCACCCATCAGTGAATGTCGGCAGCAGCATGGAGTTATTTCCTGCGGCCATGCACAGCAGTGCCTCGCTCAGTGTGTACACTTCCCTCCCTTGAGGACTGTTCTGCTGATGGCCCTTGCCTTGCACTACGCCGTCTGGGCTCAGCAACAGGTGGAGTTATGCTGCTGCGGCTGGTGACCTCCTCACTGTCTCCACCATCCCCATACCCTGTGGCAGCTATGTTGGCTGTCTGGAGCAGTTGCATAGGCGGTAGACCGCCTTTGTGTATCCCTCCATCCGCTGGTTTTCCCTGCGCCTTGCGCCACATTCACTGTCCAATTTGCTGCATAACTGCCTTACTGCCTCAGTCATGTCCTGCATGCCCTCAGCAACAGTGGTGTTCAGTTCATTGATACCCCCCTTAATGTCCCTCATGTTCTTGTTCATGGACACCATCTGCTGTTGCATTAATCGCATTGTCTTCCTTTGTAGCCGCTGCACCTTCACCATGGTGCCCTCAAGACCTGCGAAGACACTGGATTCATCACCGTGCTCAGACGGACTGTGTGCCCTTTGTCTGCGTCGGAGACCATTGGTGTGGCTACGCCTCATGGGTGACTGTGTTTCAGGAGACTGTGCTGGCTCTTTGGGTGTGGTCTGTGGAGCACCCGTGCTCTCCTCCTCTGCCCCCTCCATCTTCTGTAGGGTTTCCACTGTGTACCTCCTATGTCTGAGTGGTGGTGTTGGTGTGACATCTGTGGGTGTCTGGGACTCTTCCTTTTGAATATGTTGTTGCCCAGGTGCCTCGTGTCTCCCTCTCTTCTGTCTGGGGCGCCGGTTCGCCTGTGGATGCAGAATGTCCATTTTCTGACTTGCCTTGCAGCATTTCTGTCAGATTAAAGTACATGAGTTGCTATTCACACTAACAGTCCTCTGCTTGGTAATTGACTGATAGGAGGCCCCTGCAATTGTGTTCGCAATTCTCACTGATATGCTATATGGGTTTTGGAACTTCATCTCCCATGATGCATTGCTGGTTGTTTGCAAAATATGGACTGGAGTGGAATTCTGACTTGCTCATGAGGGACTGCAGATGGGGGGGGGTTTTCAGGCCATGCTATGCATGCATCTTTCCTTGTCTGGTGTAGTCTCAGGCTGAGCTGTCCACGTCTCCAATGCCACTGATGGTCTCGGGCTGGAAGGTGGACTCCACCAAATCATCCAGGGGTGTGGTTGCAGGCACTGTGGATGGTCTGCCACCTGTCTTCTTTGCTTGTTTCAGACTGTCTGCTACCCTCTCCTTCGCCCTGGAGCACAAGTCATACCAGCGCTTCTTCAGGTTGTTGATGGAGCGCTGGGTGACACCAATGGCATTGATATTGCCTTGTATTTCCAGCCAGATCTTTCTCTTCTGGGATTCAGGGACATGCAGGGATTTCTTTCCAAATAACTGGTCATGTGTCTTCACCACCTCTTTAATTAGGACCTCCAACTCCTTCTCACTAAACTTCTGCTTCCTTTTCCTTTCAGCAGGCTCCTTTCTCTTCTCCTGTGTGTCGATCCTGTAAGTTGGTGTCTGCCTGAACACTCATGTACAGCTCCTGTGTGTTTGCTCCTGCTCTCTGCCTCTCCCACAGCCTCGGGCACTCAGAAACAGTATGGGTGTGTGTGGCCACTTCCTGTGTGTGATGTCAAAAGGGTGCACCTGAATGGCAGATTCACAAAATTGCTATTTTTTCAAATTGCGGTTTTGCAAAATCTGAATCGGTATATGGAGGTTTTGCGAGTTTTAAGGAATCACAATTTTTTTGCGATTTTTTATCTACATGACGGATTGCAAATTCTTAATAGCAATTCGGTAAAAATCGCAGATATCTTTTTTCCTACATCTGCCCCAAAGAGCTTATCTTTGCCTGAATGCAAAGAAGAACTTGTGAAATTTTTGGGAATGGCAGTATTTTACAACAAGTTTGTGCCAAAGTTTGTGGAGAGAACTGTTCTGCTCAGATCTCTATTAAAAAAAGAAGAGTTTTTGTGGAGTGACAGTTGTGAAAAAGAATTCAGGGATGTGAAGCTTGGATTGGAGAAGGCTTTTGATTTAGTAAGTTTAGATAACAGAGATGATATCATAGTAATGACAGATGTCAGTTCCAAAAGGTTGGTGGCTGTCTTGTTACAGAAGTCTGAGGGGGTGTATAGAACAATTTAATTTCAGTCTCATGGACTGAGGGATGCGGAACTTAATTACTCCGTTATAGAGAAAGAGGCTCTTGGTGTATTATGGGCTGTGAGGAGGTTGAGAAAGTTTCTGTCTGGACGTAAATTTGAGATAAATACAGATCATAAACCTCTCAAAGAAGTTTTTGTAAATAAAGGGATTAATCAGATTTCAAGTCGCATTAGAAGATGGGTGGTTGCAAGAGTTTGAGTATGCACTCACACATGTACCTGGAGCAAGCAAGTTGCAAGCTGACTGTCTTTCAAGGTTGCAAGGTACTCCAGACACAGATGATATCTTGGAAGAAGAAGATTTTGGGGGGAAGAGTTTGATGAGGAGGTAAAAGTATGATTTGTCACTGTGGGTATTGTACAGGAAGAAGAATGGAAAATAATGTTGCAAGATGATCAAAGTTTGCAATTTGTTGTGAAAGGTGTTTTGGAGGGTTGTTCAAGCAATAATAGGTGTGATCATTCCCTGGGATTTTGGGAAGTGCGCAAGGAGTTATCTGTTACAGATGGTGTACTTTTGTGAGGGAGAAAACTAAAACCACCTCCAAGTTTGAGAGATAGACTGGGCAAAAGTGCTCATGCCAGTCACATGAGCATATCTCAAACTAAAGAAAGAATCAGGGAAGGAAATTGGTGGCCCTCTCTAGACTTAATGATTGAAAGAGAAGTACGTGACTGCATAGAATTCATACAGTGTGACAAGGTGTTAAAATGCAGGACACAGCCCATGGCGATCAGGGAGCAAGCGTCGGGTCCATGGGTAGACATTGCTTTGGACATACATGGGCCTGTAAAAGTAGGGTTGCATGACAAATAAGTTTTGGTGTGTCTGGATATGTTTTTTTCTCGTTTGCCAGAGATCAAAGAAGTTAATTTTAATAAATCAAAAGATGTATTGTGCTTCTTAGAAGAATTGTTTTATAGAGAAGGATTTCAGACTAGCATTCTCACAGATAATGGGGTTCAATTGACCTCTGTGATGGTTGAACAATTTATGAGAGCGAGAGCATAAAGCATAAAAGAGACACTCTCTATCACCCTTAATCTAATGGAGTTGTGGAATGCTTCATTAAGGTTTTGAAGGAATGCTTGCAACAATCATTGATGTGTGGAATGAACTGGGAGGAAGGCATAAAAAAGTGAGGGAGTTTAGGCTCACCCCACATTCCACTACAGGTGTGCCCCCTTTCAGGTTATTTAAAGGGAGGTTGCCTAGTTGTGAAGTCATCCCTGCTTGGGTCAATGAGAAAAGAGCGTTGGTTGATAAAAATGTCAGTGAGGTAATAGGATGGAAACAGAGGGAACAGTAGAAGAAAATGAATACCAAATTGTGTAATGACATGCGTAAGGCTGTCAAGGAGACGTGTGTGCAGGAAGGAGAGTGGGTAAAGATTAAGGGGCATATTAACAAGCCAGGCGATAAAATTATCGCCGCTTTAACGGCAGAAAACAGCTGCTAAAACGGCGATAATGGGCTTGATAATATGCTCTATGGAATTCCAATTGAAGCCCATGTTAGACGTCCTTCACATCTAACCTGAGCTTCAATTGGAATTCCAAGCCCATTATCGCCGTTTTAGCGGCTGTTTTCTGCCGCTAAAGCGGCGATAATTTTATCACCTGGCTTGTTAATATACCCCCAAATCTCCTAGGAAAGATGGAAAATTGTAAAAATGTACTCAACCTGTTAAGATGAGTAAAATGTTCAAAAATGCGGTTAAGACTGGTGACAACAGGATCTGGAATCTTAATACAGTTGCCAGGTGCAGCTCTGCATTAAGAAATGAGTTTGCACCCTTGTGCAAAAGCGTGACTGAAGAACCCAAAAGTTGGCCCAAATGTGCGGAAAGCGCCCAGCTCACTAGGGTGACTATGTTTAACATTACAGCAGTATGTAGCTAGGTATTAGTATTTTCATACAGTAATTTCTTTTTTTATTTATATCTTTTTCTCCTTCTCATCTTCCTCCTCCTTGTTGTGTTTTGTTGTTGTTTTTTGTTGTTGTGTAAGTAAGGGAGGTGATGTGGTATCTTAGGTTACAGAGCCTTTGGCATGCAATGTTCTGTAACCAAGGGTGCGGGGACCATTGTGGACACTGGCTGAGTAAGCGGTTGGAGGCTTCTCACTGCTTGTGCTGCAGATGTGGTCTCTGTGTAGAGCTCTTACCTAAATAAAGGATTTCAACATCACATAATCCTTGGGTGGTAACTTAACAGTGTCTTTCTCAGGAAATACCTACCCTAAACAGGCTAAAATAAGGGTGCCTGTTAGCACTGCTACTTTTTTACTTTATATATTTCTGGCCTTTCCAGCCACCTGATTCAGAGAGAGGACATTGCTTCAATAATCGGCGGGAAATAAATATTTTGTCCATCATTATTTGCAGATGATTCTGGATGTCACCCCAAAAGGGTTAAATGGTCACCTGCTGGCGTTGCAACAGTTTGAAGATGCCCACTACTGAAAGATTAATATTTCTAAAAGCAAAACCATTTGCTTCCCTGGAAGGAAGAAACCTACAGAAATCGTATATGCCACCTGGTTGCACAAAAGCTAGAAATTGTGAAATCATATAATTTTTGGGGGAAGATAATGTGTGGGAACCTTAGCGAAAATACACATATTTAAAATAACATGAGCAAAGTTCAGTATCAAGCTAAAGGCTTGGGCACTTTTTATAGGGCAACAGCGAGAAGACATTTCTCACATACTTTAGAGGTCTATTGAGCCTAAATACCTGCCTATCAGCTCTACGGGCTGGAACAGATTGATGTAACTAAATGGGCTTTTCTAGATTCGATGGAAGGACAAGTCCTCAGAAACGTATCTTCTATTACCTCAGCGATCCCAGTGGTGGCCTTAAGATTGAAAATAGGCTTAATAATTGCTTTTGTTCAGGGTCTGACGGGTCTGGTACGCTGGGTTGCCTGTCTAGTGAGGAGCGATTATGATACATTAAGTTCCTGTATAAAGAAAGACATTTTGGTTGACATTAAGGATAAGTCAATAATTTGTAGAAACTTTGCTTATGCTGTTGATAGGCTTCAACTAGATCCTAATTTGGTTCTTGCCCTAATAGTGCCGCAATTAAAAGACATTTAAAAAAAGCTACATGGACCTCAAGCTTTCGTTTGGACAGGGAGACTTGCCTAAAAAAAGAGGCTTTCAGAATATAATAGGTAAACAAAGCACAACCTTATATCACTTGGAATTTGCCGCATGTGTTGATACGCTTCTGGATTCTGTTGAACCAGGATACACTCCCCCTTAATCCCCTTATGGGCAAACGGTATGGAATCTCGGCTGAATGTAATCTATGTTGAAATGGTCTCCCAGATCTGAACCATATTCTCTTTGTCTGCCGAGCACTTTTATTACATCATCAAAAATGGCTGAGACCTATATGTCTACAGTTATCTATATAATATATTATATATTTATATTCTCTGCTTTACTACAGTCACTTTATGTACCTCATATTGAAATGTTGTGTAAAAGAATCTTTCACTTTTTTAGGTGTTTTTTAAAATCTGTAATGATTCTATTGTACTCATAGTAGCAGGGTGTTATGCTGTCTTGGTTTTTAATGCTCTGCAAGGAACCTACTGAATATGTGTTTTTATGTTTTTTTGAATATATGTATTCTGGCTAATGTTTTGTGTGGATCCCTTCAAAGTTCTGTAACATAAATAAAATAAACTTGAAACCTGATAAGTTGCCTTATTGTTGCAAACAATTAGTGAATGTATTGAACTGTGTCTTGGTATGTATACCTGGTGTTTTTTAGTGTTAACAATTACCCATGAAGGGTAAAGGTTATTCCATTGTCAAAGAGCGATTTGGCATGAAGTAAATATAAGATTAAGGAAAAAGCAACGCAAAAACTTTACGAATAGTTTGAAAAGAAATAGCCACCTTTAACTGAACAAGAAAAATCTGCAAAATGAAGAGCACCAGCGTAATTGTAATTTTGAATATATATTCTTTTTCAAAGCTTCATTTTTTCACTTTAAATGCACACCATTTTCCGTATTATACAGAAAGTCTTTCAGAAAATCGCCTCCACAGCATACATATTTAATTGGAAACGTTGGCTTGTGTGCAACAAAATCTTTTATGTAATTTGGAGACCACTTTCTCAACAAAAGAAGAAATTCCACTGCAAACCTAGCTAAATGATATGTGAAAGCTGCAGAAAATGATTTTTAAAGACTTATAGAAAAGTGTTTTTATGGCTATAGCAATCACTCACAGGGCAATAATGCTATTTACAGCATCTCAAGATTACTTCAGCAACATATTTAAAGTTTGTAGTCGTGCTCAATGCTATAACATTATAGTTCATTTATATGTTTATATGTGTTCCAGGAGCTTAAAATAAAATCTGTTCTCACACCTATATTAAAAATCAAACAGTGCAAAGAAGTTATGTATTTTGAACATACACTTAAGTGTACTTGAAATACAGCATCGGCTTTAGCTCCAGTGGTGTCTGTTCTGACAGTCTTTTTTGGTGACCCCCCCAGTGACTTCCTTCTCCACAAGTTCCCTTAACACCACCCTCCAATATTGCCTCTCATCTCTCCATAGCTCCTTTCTGACATGCATTTAATTTTATATAGCGCTACGCATAGTTCACTCCCACATCTGTCATGTCATTTGCATGAAACACGCTCTTTCCAGCAGGCACATTAACCCTCTGTGCTGCTTTATGATGAGTCAAAACTTCCACTAGACAAAAACTATGATCTCTCGCCAGAGTTATCTTGACATTTGTATTGCTGCCGGGCACACAAGGAATACTGCGGTAAATTCTTTTAAACCAATAAGTTATTATTTTTTTTTTTTTAAGTTCAGAGAGTTTTTATTGAAAGAAAATGCTCAAATGTTACAAAATAAGACATAAACATAAGAAAAGTATAACAACAAAAGCAAATATCAGGATAGGTAATGGCAATAACATAGGCTGTAATATGAAACATCAAAGATTCAGAATAATTAGAAGCAAAAACTGGCACTTGGTATGAAATAAGGTATTAAAAAGGGATATGAGATATACAATATAAGCAAAGGAAAGTTAAAAAAAGAACGAAAAAAGAAAACCTTGTTTAACAAGAACAGGAAGTTATGGAGGTTTAGAAACTTCTTGTTGTAACGGAAATAAGGACAGAGAGGTACAAGCACTTAAGTCAAAAAATACTTTAACTGGGCTCCACAATTCTCTTCGCTTACTAGCTAAGGTTAAGGGATAAACAAAAGTTGTGTCCAATCTGTGATTGTAGCAAACAGCATACCACCAAGCCTTATAAGATAATTTGGTATAATCCTTCCAATTTTTTGGTATTTGTTGAAATGCTACAGCTAATAGCAAGTCAATTATCCTAACGCTACAAGTGCAATAATCCCAGATAGGAGAAAGACTTCCTAAAAAAGTGTGAGAAAAAGAAAAGGAGTGAGTGGAGGAAAAAATCCTATTGATTTGAGACCAAACCTGCTTCCAGAAACTAAGAACATGGTGAAAACCAAAAAGCATATGAAAAAGGTCTGCACATGGTAAGGAGCAGCACCAACATTTGTCAGAGGCATCTGGGAAGTGTTTGCTAAGGGTGAGTGGTGAAAACAATAAACGATTATAAATAAAAAATAATGTTTGAGTAGTGTTGGCAGCTCTGGAAGATCTACGAATCTTTAACCACAACTTGTCCCATAACTGAATAGACCAAGAGGATGCAAAATCTTGTTCCCACTCTTCCTCTGTCACGGTTTTAATGCGGGGGAAGGACTGAGTGTGAAGAAAGGCATATGTATTTGAAGCTTTAGAATGTTTAAGTAGTAAAGAATTCAGCGAGGACACATCAGAAGGTGCGTGGATTGATGAAGGAGGTACAGCACAATGAACCTCGTAGGCTTGCCGTACAGCGCGTGTCAGTAACAAATATTTGGCTCGAAAAGAAAGAGATAAACTGAAAGACGTGGCAGCTAAATCAAAGGAAATAATCTGAGTATGCTGAAACAATTGCCGCACCCAAATAAGGCCACGAGTTCTCCAGGATTTCCAAAAAATTGGCTTATTGTTGATCAAAATAGATGTGTTATGCCAAATAGGTTGATCATAAAAAGATGAATCAGGTAAACAGGGAAAAAGTTTAAAAGTATGTTTAAGAATGGGAGTTGAAATAGACTGAGGTCTACGTGAAAACATAAGGTATTCTTTGAAGGAAAAGGGAGAAATTAAAGACTGTTCTACGGTCAACCAGAGAGGGGAGGATAATGAGGAGTCTTCAATCCAATGAGAGACTTGGGTGCCGATCACGATCCTGGAAAAACCGTCGGTCGGAGAGTTTTCTCCGTCCGACTCGTACCCGGTCGGAAAACTTTACAAACATGGAATTACGATTCGCACGGAAACACCATTTCCGTACGAATCGTAAAAAACACCGACCGACGAAAAAATACATACGAATGTGATCCGGGAATGCTGCGACGTGACGTCAGGACGCTTACAGGCAGCGTTTCACGACCCAGGAAGTACGATTCGAACCGACAGCAGTCCGGACGGCAATATTTTCACGGCACCCAAAAAGTGCCGGAAAAGCGCAGTACGGCGCGAAACGACGAGAGTAGGTGGTCCGGTACGTGCCGTATCCCCCCCAGCCCTCGTATGTACGCGCCGACCCCCCCCCAGCCCCCGTACGTACACGCCGACCCCCCACCAGCCCCCATACGTATGAGGGACCCCCCCAGCCCCCGTTCGTTTGAGTCGTACCCCCACCCGTGTATGTACACCCGTGTACGTGTTGTACCCCCCGTGTACGTACACCCGTGTACGTTCGAGTCGTACCCCCACCTGTGTATGTACGGTGCGTACCCCCAGCGTACCCCCAGCACGCACCGTACATACACGGGTGGGGGTACGACTCGAACGTACACGGGTGTACATACACGGGGGGTACGACACATACACGGGTGTACATACACGGGTGGGGGTACGACTCGAATGTACACGGGTGTACGTACACGGGGGTACGACACGTACACGGGTGTACATACACGGGTGGGGGTACGACTTGAATGTACACGGGTGTACGTACACGGGGGGTACGACACGTACACGGGTGTACATACACGGGTGGGGGTACGACTCGAACGTACGGGGGCTGGGGGGGTCGCCACGTACGTACGGGGGCTGGGGGGGTCGCCACATACATACGGGGGCTCGGGGGGGTCGGCGCGTATGCGGGCACATGTCTCCATGGTTGCTATGGGGGGTCGGTGCGGACGGTGTTTTTTCCATACGGTTGTAACATCAGACGCACGGGATGGATCGTAATTCCGCGGTCGGACTTGACTTTTCACATTTGTACGGTAAATCGTCCGTGGACGTGTCGGACACATTTTCCGACCCGAGGACGTGTGGGGAATAATTCCCAATGCGATTCGTATGGTCTTTTTCCCATGCGAATCGTACTTGGCAGTTTGTACGGCACTTGTACGATTCGTATGGTAAAAAGACCGGATACGAGTCGTACGGGGAAATTTTTTACCGGATCGTAATTGGCACCATGGTGTAACAGGAAGGATTTATGATACAAGGAAAAGTTTGGGAAGTTCACCCCACCCTCTCTTTTAGAGCGCATTAGCTTATATAAAGACATACGAGATTTTTTATGCCCCCACAAAAAGGAAGACAGAATAGAGTTAATTTTCTTGAAATATTTCAAGGGAATAGCAAGTGGTATGTTGGATATAGTGAACAAAACAATGGGAGAGAGCATCATCTCGATTGTGTCTAATCTTCCCCACCACGCTAGGTAGAGAGGATGCCATTTGTTAGTGAGAGTAGTTAATTTTTGTATACAGTCGTCCATACACTTAGTGATTGTACCCGAAAGAGAGGAATGAAAATTGAGGACCAAATATTTAATAGAATTAGGACTCCAAGTAAATCCTGAAGCAGAGAAGTCATCTTTAAACGTCACTTTAGTAAGTGGTAGGATTTCGCATTTATCTTTATTTAGTTTATAGCCAGATACCTGAGCAAAAGAATGAACTTCATCTAAAAATGTTGGAAGGGAGGTATCTAGTTGGGATACAAATAGTAAGACATCGTCAGCGTAAGCTGCCATTTTAATGTTGGAACTATGAAAGGTAAAACCATGGATATTATCGTTCTGACCGATTCGCAAAAGAAAGGGTTCTAAAGCAAGATTAAACAAAAAGGGTGAAAGTGGGCAACCCTGTCTAACCCCTCTCCCTAGTAAAAAAAATAAGAGGATAAGCCCCCATTTGCCGAAATTGCTGCTCTAGGACAAGAATAAAGGAAGGAAATCAGGGTAAAAAATAAGAGGATAAGCCCCCATTTGCCGAAATTGTTGCCGTAGGACAAGAATAAAGGAAGGAAATCAGGGTAGAATTTTTGATCCAAAACCAAACCACTTCAGAGTTTTAAACAGATAAGGCCATTCAACCCGATCAAAAACTTTTTCCGCATCCAAAGCTATGGCTGCGAGGGAATGGGGATAGTGTGAAGTCTTAGAAATAATATCAAAAAATAATCTAGTGTTGTCCGACAGCAGTCTGCCCTTAACAAAGCCAGACTGTTCTTTCCCTAAAAGCTCGGGTAGGAAAGACTCCAAACGTAAAGCTAATGCTTTGGAATTTTTTTTATAATCAATGTTTACTAGAGAAATAGGGCGATAATTTTTACAGTGCTGTGGATCCTTACCCGGTTTCGGGATAATACAAATAAGGGCATCAGAAAAGGATACAGAAGCGGAACCAGTTTGAAGAAAGGTAGAGAGAAGCAGATGTAATTTGGGGATTAGCAAATTTGCAAAGCAGGAAAAAAACTCAACAGTAAAGCCGTCCGGCCCCGGAGCTTTCCCATGTTTGAGAGTATGGAGAGCGTGAAGGAGATCCCTGTGAGTAAGATCGGATTCTAAAGAAGAAAGGTCCGGAGGAGTATCGAAAGGAGAAGAAATGGTTGACAAAAATTGGGAAATGGACTGCTCAGACGAGGATGTTTCTGAAGAATACAATGTTTCATAAAAATGTAGACATTCTTGTAAGATGTCATCGCTTTTATGTTTCAATAACCCGTCATGACCATAAACAGATTCAATGGTGACTTTGTTTTGTCTCACCTTTAAATAATTAGCCAACAATTTTCCAGCCTTATTCTGCCCACCATAAAACTTGGCGCTAGTCTTTAAGAGAAAATTAGAGGCATTAAATGTGGAGTCTTTATTAAATTGAAGTTTGGCAGAGATGAGGTTGTTTAAGCAATCCTTTGATTTAGAAGTATAATATAAGTGCTCTAATTGTTTAATTTTGGAAAGTAGAACATTAGTATCTTGTTGGGCTTTCTTTCGTTTACGAGAAACATAGTTAATGATAAAATCCCTGGCTGAGGCTTTGAAAGCATCCCAAACTACAGGAAACAGAACTTCACCTGTATAATTGAGCAAAAAATAATCGTGAAAAAAAATGTGAAAGAAGAGACAAATTGTACATCGAGAAGGAGAGCGTTATTAAAACGCCATTTTTTGATGGAAAGAGGTTTTCGTAGTACATCCAAAGTAATGGAAACTGGAGCATGGTCCGAAATTAAAATGGAGCCTATGTCATAAGAAAAAAGGGACTGGGTAAGGTGGTGTGAGATAAAAAAATAATCTAGCCGAGATTGCGTTTGGTGAGGGGGTGAGAAGAAAGAGTATTCTCGCGAGGTGGGATTGCAGAGTCTCCAGGCATCAGTAAGTTTGTATTGTGCAATGAGGTGAGTGAAAGACTTTTGTGACTTATGTGGAATGTAAGCGCTAGCTGAACATCTGTCCAAAAAGGGATCAAAAACTTCATTACAATCACCCACTAAAATGAAGTTATCAACATAGTGTTGAGTGATCAATGGAGCTAAAGAGGCCCAAAAAGTGGCGTCCCCACATGTTGGAGCATACACATTTAAAATGGAAATAGGAACATTGTCTAAAATAAAATTAACTAACACCCATCTGCCTGAAATATCAGAAAAATGCGTCACTGACTTGACTGGAAGAGATTTTTTAAATAAAATCAAAACGCCGTTGCGTTTACCATCCCCTGGGGAAAAGTACACTTCACCCACCCAACCTCTCTTCAATTTGGCAGACTCATCTGCCGATAGATGGGATTCCTGTAAACAGGCTATATCTGCATTGAGTTTGGTCAAATGTGATAATACTCTCTGTCTTTTAATTGGCGAATGTAAACCTCTAACATTCCAAGAAAATATTTTCAACGGCATAAAACAATGTTAAAAAAGCATATCAAGATACCAATTGAGGAAGAAGCATGAGAAAGAAAAATACTAAAAGCATATATGCATATTAAGAAGAGACAGCAGAAATAAAGGAAGATAAATTCATATAAAACAACAAAGTGAAAGCCAGTTACATGATGAAGAAAAAAGGGGAGAATGAAAAAGAAGAGGAATAGAGAGGGAAAATGAAATGACTGGATCAAGAAGAAAGAACAGACAGTGAGCTGAGGAAAAGCGTAGCTAAGGGAGAAGTAAGGTGCTGAGGAGCATAAAGAAGAGAGAAAAAGAAATGGAAGAACAATAGAACAAAGGAGGGAGAATAAAAAACTTACATGTTGTCGAGAACAAACAAAAGGAGAGGAGGGTGAAGGCCACATGAGACACTGACGGGTCATGAGCTCCAAAGGGAAGGCAGTGAAGGAAGACAACCGCAACGGACTCCAAGGACATGAAGGAGGATGGTGATGTGAAGGAAGAAATCTGTGCAAAGGGGGAGAGAGGATGGATGTTAAATGTTAAGAACACATAGATTTAACGTAAAACAAGCAGTCAAGAAAATAGTATAATCATAACAATCATGAAAACCAACAAGGAACCAGGCAGAAAAGCATTAATATGAAATAGGTGAGTGATCACCAACTAAGAAGAACTAGAGGAAGCAGCAATGTCCATTTTGGTAGCGGTTTGAGAATATAGAAAACTCTTTAGTTTCAGCGGATCATCATAAGTAGTAGTCTTGTTGTTGAAAGTCACCTTGAAAAGGCAGGGATGAAAAAGTCCATATCTCGCTCCCAAAGAACGAAGCTGTGGTCTAAGTGAAAGGAATTCCTTGCGCCGGTCAGCAGTGGATTTAGCATAATCTTGTGCAAAGAAAAGCTGATTGCCAGACCATGGAAGAGCCTTGGCTGCAGACAGAACGGTAAGTAAATCTGTATACTCCAGAAAATAGAGGATAACACCTCTCGGCCTTTTAACATGAGTAGTGGAGAACCCAGTAGGAGGAGGACCTAAACGGTGAGCCCTTTGTATGTTGAGATTAGTGGTATCCGGCAACTGGAGAATCTTCGTCAAAAAGGACTTGAAAAAAGCAAGGGCATCAGACCCCTCTGAATTTTCCGCCAGGCCATAAATGCGAAGATTATTCCTCCTACTTCTGTTCTCTAAGTTCTCAATTTGTTTGTGGAGTGTAGAAACTTGGAGACATAATGGATCAACCTTGGCAACAGAGGAAGTAAGAGTATTGACAGATTGTTCTAGAAGGGTCACACGACCATCAATAGTCGACCACTTGTCGGAGAGCAACTGCAGAGTAGTTTTGGTTTCCTCAAGAGTAGTTTTGGTTTCCTCAATAAAAGGGCGTAAAGCCCTAATTTCATCCAAAAGGACATCCATTGTTACTGAGGAAGATTGTTTGGGAGGAGAAGGTGGATCTTTTTTTAGCAGTTTGGTTGAACCTTTGGTGAGGCCACTGGTTTGTGGAGCTGAAGCAGAGGAAGAACTTTTAGCAGAAGGATCAGAGTAGTCATCCATCTCTAGACACTGGTATCTAGAACTCGTGTGAAGGAGAAATTTGCGAGGAGTTGAAGAAGGCTTGCGTAGCTCCTTATATAATCTACCCATAGAGGAAATGACAATGCGACTAAAATATATCACAACTGGTAAACAAGCAATATAAGATTTACAACATGGGTGAAATTTGAAGAAGAAGATATGTCCACATATAATAACGTTATGAAGCATTTAAGACAAATGTGTCATCATAATAGAGCTAGAGAACTGAATTGTGTACAGGTAAGTGCATTGAGAAGTGAATAACACAGTATAGAGAGTGTTAAAATAGAGTGTGTGTAACGAAAATGTGGCACATAAACATATTGAACCTGACATAAATCAAATATGTAGTTGCAGCAGTTGGAGGAAAATCGACTGCAAGAACATTTTTTAATGGCATCCAAAAGCGTGGATAAATCAACAGTATAGCAATACAATTCAAAGAGCCAGGCTAGTTATGCTGTAAATGGAGGATTAGTCAGCATAAAGTGTGGTGAGGAATCCTTCTGACACTGTAGAGCTTACTGGGATAAGAACTCAAACACCAGCTTCAACAAAATGGCGGCCAGTGTACAAAAGTAAACACCTCACATGATCATAAAATAAATAGAAGCGTGCCACCGAGGCATGGAAACAACAGATGATCCATCGTTGGTGAAGTGCAAAAGGGAGTATTGTCCAATTAATGATAAGTCAGACTACAGCATCACTGTGACTTAATAGTAAGAGCCAGAAGTGACAGGAAATCTAAATCACTTAAAAAGCGCTCTAACGGAAGCCAAATCGTTCCAGGGAAGTTAAGAGGGCATTGCGAGATAATCAGCAGGCTGTCAATAGGAAGAATAATCAAGTAAATCCGCCCGTAGCTGAATTCATCGAAAAACGCTAGGAGCGTATCTCCGGCAGCATAAATACAAAATGGCGGTCGCTGCACTAAGTATCGGCGCCTCACACAGTTGCTGAAGAGAAAAGTATACCCACAGGTCAAGTCGGGCAGCCAAAATCACCCCAGCAGTTCTTCACCCGTTCCGAAGTCGGAGACCATGACTTCTAAGAGTTAACAGACCGCAGGGAGTCTCGTCGGGGTCCTCATTCTCCGCGCCGCCCGGGAGAGCTACAAGGAAGCTGCCACCATCCGCGGGCGCTAGCCACGCCCCCCCCAATAAGTTATTTTTTAGCACAGCTACCCCCTCCATGGTCTGCGCCAGGTGTGGCTGCACATGTTACACATCGCTAAAGCTGGCCATGCTGAAATCCTCTGTATGGAAAGTGTATTTTGAACATAAACTTAAGTGTATTCGAAATACAGCATCGGCTTTAGCTCCAATGGTGCCTGGTGTGACAGTCTTTTTTGGTGCCCCCCCAGTGACTTCCTTCTCCACAAGTTCCCTTAACACCACCCTCCAATAGTGCCTCTCAACTCCCCATAGCTCCTTTCTAACATGCATTACATTTTATATAGCACTACGCATAGTTCAGTTCCATCTGTCATGGTATTTGCATGATACACGCTCTTTCCAGAGGGCACATTGACCCTCTGTGCTGCGTTATGATGAGTCAAATTTTCACTAGACAAACACTCTGATCTCTCGTCAGAGTTATCTCGACATTTTTATTGTTGTTGGGCACACAAGGAACACTGCAGTAAGTGCTTTTAAACCAATAAGTTATTTTTGAGCACAGCTCCCTCCTCCATGGTCTGCGCCAGGTGTGGCTTCACAGGTTACATATCGCTAAAGCTGGCCATGCTGAAATCCTCTGTATGGAAAGTAAACCCTTTGGACCAAATTTGTTGCTGAAAAATTATATTGTTTGATCCTTTAAAAAAAAAAAAATAGCGATTTTTGTAGACAATGGTTGAACTTCCTAACAGATGCTGATATATTTAGGGTATTTGTGCACAAACAGTAGGATCCATCCTCACTGAAGTCAGTAGTAGGAATCAGTACCTTAGATAGAGGCTTCAGTGTTGCAATTATTGCCAGCCATCAATTCACCCAGGTATTGGATTCCTAAAGAACACATACAGCTTTTTTGAAATTGGAAAAGTGCTATTTCCCCCATGCTAAGAACATTTCAATTTTCAATAAAGGATTTATTAATAATGTACATAGGTGTCTTTAATCCTTGCTCTGGCAAGCAATGTCAACTCTTGTAGGCTGGGTATTCCACAGCAGGGCAATTGGGGACGTGAGGCTTTGGAGGAGGTGTGTATTCCTCCTCGTGAATGGTTGACTTGTGACAGTTGAGTCATGAGGGCCATTAAGGCATGCCTCTTAACAAGAGAAGGTTGTGAGACATATATTGGTGGCCCATCATTGACCGGGATGTTGAAGGATTTGTTGAGAGATGTCCTGTGTGCTTATGTAATGATAAGAGTCTTAAATGCGTTACCCCACCCATGGTATAAGTTGGTGGTCTGGAGAGGGTGTGGAGTAAAGCAAGTCTAGATTTTTTGGGTCCATTCTGCATTCTTCTGAGTATTTAGCATTCTATTATTGTTCTAACTGATCATTTATCTAAATAGACAAAGGTTACATTTGTGCATGAGATGAACACCAATTCTGGTCTCACATTTCTGACAGATGTGCTTTCGAGAGAAGGGTTCCCTTCTAAATAATTAAGTGCAGCTTGTTTTTGTTGAGATGAAGGGTTTTTGCATAGAGCAGGAATTACACACAGGCGTTGCAGCTTGTATCATCCTTAAAGTATTGGTCAGGTTGAGAGAGCTAATAAATTGGTTAGTGAATATGTGAGGAGTGCAATGACTCAACACATTGATGTGTTAAATGCTGTTTGTGTCATGTTGTTATAATATCATAATACTGTGCATAGTGTGACAGGAATTTCCACGGTTCAAGCGTTGAGGGAAATATCTTCTCAGGATTTTCCAAAATCTGCTTGGTTAAAGTTAATTCTCCCATTGATGTTGATCTTACTATCAAAATACGTTCAAACATCCAGCATAGTCAGGGTACTAGCAAAATCAGATATGATCAACGCATGAAGTTTCTATTTTTCAAGAGGGGTGATTAGGTTTGGGTCAGGATGTCTTGACTATAAAATTGTAAAGGTTAAAGTGAAATGTGGTTGACCATGAAATATTGTGGAAGTCAGTCAGGATGGTTGAGGAGTGAAGTTTGAGAATGGACAGTGGTCGAACAGTACTCGTTTGGAGAAGTGACCAGTGCTCCTGAAGGATTGGGTCATTTTTCAACAGTTGATGGTAATGTTTTGGAAAGGGATGATGCTGAGGCCATGCACATCAAATGCGTATGTAAGTTTCCTGGGAAATACATAGGGCCTGATTACGAGTTTGGTGGATTTCTCATGGTCTGGTGGAGCGGTCCTTTGGTGTTCCCACGGCAGTGCCTATTAAAAGGGAACCACAAAGGGAACACCAAAGCCCGTTCCTGCATGGCATGGACTGTGAAGTCCATGCCGTGCAGGAAAGGGGGTGACTACACACAGGGGGACATAACATGAGACTCCTGCAGGCACCCCTTGGCCCTGATGAAAAACTGGGGCCCTGTAAGGCCCCTTTGTTTCCTCACCACCACAGTTTTCATGGTAGCCTCACCACCATAAAAACTATGGCAGCGGCAGCACCAATCATATTGCCGCCTCAAGACCATCACTCCAAAGCCAGGGGTTGCAGATCCATCCTTAGTGGTTGCGACTCTCCCAAAACCGTCTGATTACTGTAGTCGTAATACAGTGGTCGGACCACTGGTGCGGCGCGCCCCGACCACCATAGCACCTCCACCATGGGTTCGGCAGTCCAATGGACCGCCAAACTCGTAATCAGGCCCATAGATGTTTTAGTGGGGAATTAGTGGAGAATTTGTTTTCATATTTTTGTGTTTAATGCAATGCAGTTATTCATATGTTCTTCATGTAGGAAAGATAAATGTGACTACATCATGTGTCATTTCCATTGTTAGTTCTAATTAAGCCCAGAAGGAGCTAACGTAATGCCTCTATGCGGAGTTCCATGGAGTTTGAAAAGGACTTTGTGGAACTCCACTCCTCTCCACTCCTCTCCGCTCCCTCCCCTCTCCCTAATTAATTATAATTTTTTTAAAAGACACTTACCTCCTGCGGCTGCGTCCTCCTCGCCGTGGCCGTTCTCCTTCCTCGTCCTCACCGTCCTTGTCTATTGGAAACCCCTACGTTGCACGTCTTGCACGTGGGCAAAGATGTACAACATAGGGGTTTCCAACAGAAACGGTCAGCGAGGATGAGGAAGGAGAGCGGGCATGGCGAGGAGGAGGCAGCCACAGTAGGTATTTGTCTTTAAAAAAAGTATAATTAATTAGGGAGGTTGGAGGGGCCGGCTAACTCCGCTCCACCACTCACCAATCAGATTCACATATCAAACATAATGACCATATGAATTACTGCCTTATATTACAACTAACCCTGGGCTGGTAACTCCGCTCCACCAGCAGAGTTTACGGAGTTTTGCCTAACCTCCACGGTTGCAATGGAGCGTGAGGTAGGCAAAACTCCCTAAACTCCACTGGCGGAGCGGAGTTACCAGCCCAGGGCTAGTTGTAATACAAGGGAGTAATTCATATGGTCATTATGTTTGATATGTGAATCTGAATTCACAAAAAATTGGAAATTTAGGAATGGGGTTTAACCATGGTTATCCTATATGTTTTTTCATTTTTATTTGTATTTATCCCTGTCTTTGGTTAAGTATATTGTTTTTTGGTTATTGTACTAGGGAAGGTGTGTTGTGTCCTGTCTCGTGGCACTTACTGCCTTGCTCTAGCTTGGAATGTTGAACCTCATAGGCTGGCGATTTCATGGTAGAGCAGTTGGAGACACGTGGAACTGGAGGTGGTGTGTATTCTTCCATGTGGATGGTTGGAAGTTGCTTGTTTACTTACCACATAAAATAAACTGTTTCACTTGACTGCTGCAATTGTCTGATGTCTCCGTGACTTCGCTGAAGCACAAATCTAAATGCGAATGTATACATTTGTTTTGGTGTCCCTCCTAATTTCTAAATGTGATTTGGGAGATCTACTTCAAAATATCACCCTTTTGTTTCTTGCATTATCTTGGACTAATAATGTACTTGCAGTAACGTAGCTTTGTTCTTGGCAGTACAATATTGGATGATGTGTGTACCATTGTACTCTACTGGTAATCTATCTGGCTCATAATCCAGTCTACTATTTTTTGCTCACCATGCCACCTCTGAGAGAAGCCAGCTATTGGCAAATGGCACTTGCTCATGCTTTAGAATGAACAGTTCAGCCCAAACCGGCTGAGTAGGACATCCCTCTTAGGTTGTCACACTAAGGACAACAGAAAAGTGCAGGATGGATTACTTGAATTAATCTTAACCACTAGTATTTTCTCTCGCTCCCATAATAATTTTGACCAATAAGCCATGTAAACAGGAATCTGCCATATGCAAATCACCTTGGACCTACTCTAATAGGATGAGTGCAGGTAAATCTCAGGTAAGGACCCCTCAGAATGGGAACAGTAGCAATCCCAGACCAGTTTGGGCCTCCTTCTTCCTCATCAGTAAGGTGAAGTTTGAGACCTACGGCACAGTAAGCACATGATCCATGTTTGGAGACTGGGCATACCCATCACACTAAGGAAAACAAAAAAGCAATGGATGGATTTCTTGAATTAATTTTAGCCACTGGTAATTACACTGGGCTTTAAGGCTTGGTCACCAATTAATGGGAAGACAAGCAACCCTAGATTGGGTTTAGCCTCCTTGAGCTTTGCCATTAGGGTTTGGCATGAGTCCTATTGCATAGTCAATCCCTACATACATCTGGGCATCCTCACAGCTTTTAAGGCATCACACTCAGAAAAACAAAAATGTGATGGATGACATGCTTAAAATAATTTCAGCCATTGTGCTGTAACCTAGTGTATCTTTTTTGTCTGCCATGCAATCTCAACTAAGAACCAGCCATATCCGAATCATCCTTCATTCTGCTCCAGTAGGAACATTCCAGCCCAAACTGCAAGGCTAAGACGGCTCTGAACAAGAACACTAGCAGCCATGGATTGTTTTTATTCTCGCTGGAGGGTAGGGTCCAGCATAAGTCCTACAGCATAGTGAACATGTATCCCACGTCTGAGCATGGGTATACCAATTGCACTTTGGATACCACACTAAGGAAAACAAGAGTAATGGGTGGATTGCTTGGAATATTCTCATTCACTGGTAATTACTGTAACTACCGGTAATGGTAAGTACACAAATGGCCAATTTTACTAATAATATAGTGAGTTCGCTGCATTACATTGATGGCATATTCTTTATATGGAAATGGGATGTCAAAAACCTCTCCTTTATTGTGACAATTGACTAAAACATACTAAATGTATATTTCACGTACACTGTGATTTGATAAATGTTGATGTACTCAAGGCAGATTCAAGACATGTAGTGGCAATGGGGCAGTCTCTGCAGGTCTCTATCAGTACTATTGATATGATTGTAAGACTCAACTAACAAATACGGCAATATAGTAATAGTATTACCACATGTGAGATATATTAGAAAACGTGCCAGCAATTTCATTCATTTGTAAAAATAAATATACAGGTGGTTGTGTGGCATCGGGGACTGGCACAACCTCCATAGTTGTGGCATGCCCGAGTCCCGGTTGGCGCCTTGCCAAATTAGTCTTCGATAAGCACATATAAAAAGAGCCAACAAGAGGTTAATTAACTATGTAAGCTCAATGTAAGATCAAACTCGAGACAGTCAGTGGACAATAAACTTTTGAACAGATTTGACATGGGGACCAGAGGGAAGATGGCAGATTGACTCCGTCGAGGAGAGCACCTCCATAGCTCTGTTCTCTTCGACTTCACGGCCCCCCAGCCCTTCCAGCCCCTGATTTATCAGACAAATTTTCTTATGGTACAAACTTTTTGCATAAAAATGTGCCAAGAGCTAGCTAACGATCTGAAACTAGGCTAAAAACATACTGATCTTGTTTTGAAAACGTAAGGGCTCTCCTGCCCGGACCTGGCTTTTGAATGTGCTCTCTGTATCCTGCTTCGGCTTGCAGCTATCTTCAATCAATTAAAGAATCAAGATGGTTTTATTTGGTGTTCTGCTCCATAGCCAGCAATAGTGGAGCCTTGGTGGATCCCGGCATGGTGCCTCAGCGTCCTGCCGTTTAGAGGGGCTTGGTCATGCTGGTGATGGCATGGTTCTCAGTCAAGGGAAACCGTCTGCCATTGGTGCCTCTGGACTCGCGAGTGAGTCAGCATCCCTTCCTGGTCAGGTGTCTGAGGCCAACCCTGGCTCGTTGCTCTGCAAACTGATTTTACGGATGCTATGCTCTGACGACGGAAGAGGACGTGGGGACGAGACCCTCCTCAGCTGATTCAGAGGGCCAGTTTAATAACTCCATTGGAACTCACCCCAAGGCAGAATTTGATGTTAGCCCACTTTGCAGATGGGTGACAGCTAAGGGGGAGGTTAACGCTATCATTTCTCACATCTGGCAGACCAGCTCCTCCAGAGTATCTCCCTGTGGTAGAAGGTGATAATCTAAACCATTTTATCCAGGACAGTTTTGTTCAAATGGATCAATGTAGTTGAGCCTAGATCTACCTGACCATTCATCAGGCCAATGGGCCAATCTACCTCTTTGGGAGGGTGAGTCATTGGTACCCCGAAAATAGTAGACCCTGAGGAACCTTCCATATCCATAATACTTCAGACCCTGCTTACTCAAAGGACAGCGGCCCAAGAATACTACTTACAAGCCAAAGCTGATAGTAGGGAAATTAAGCAGGTACTAACAAATATTACTGCCAAGGTTGCCTCACTGTCTTCGGATGTCTTAGAATTGCAACAACGGGTTACATTATCAGAAAAAGTCAACATCTCAGTTGAAAGATCTATCAAAACACAAAAGATTCGGATGGCGCTCTTATAGATGAAAAATGAAGACCTTGAGAACCGACAATGTCGGAACAATTTGAGCGTCTTTGGTATACCTGAAGGGAGGGATGGCTCGGATCTCAGTGAGTACATGTTTAGCGTTTTTTTCTAACAGGCATTTCCAGAGCTGGCCGACTGGGATATGGACTCAAAGGTGCAGCGGGCACACTGCCTACCATCTCTTTCGGCACAGGGCTCTCAAGCCAAGTTATCACACCCTCATCCAATTCTTATGTTCATTGGCAAATTCTTGCTCTGACAGGCAACTTATGTTTAGGCTCGCCCTACCACCCTGGTTAAAATCGACTCAATACCTTTGTTTGCAAGACCAGATTTGTGCATGGCCACAATGGATAGAAGGTGGAAGCTTCGTCAGCTGATTGATCCTCTCAAGGTAGTGTGCTTGCAAGTCTTTCTGTAGAAACCAGCCCGGCGGAAGATATTGAAGGATGTACATTTGCAATTCTTCTATACAGAGACAGAGGTTAACCAAGCTCTCTTTAGGTGGCAATCTGACCCAGTTTAAGGGGGGCTGTCAATGGAGAGTTTTGAGGAGGATACCTTGCTTTTCTGTCCCTAACTTTATTTGATTATTTATCTTTTTTTTCTTTTTCTCTACCAATAGGGTGGGGTGGGGGTCATTGGAGGTTGGGGGGTCTGACCAGAGGTTGCTCCCTATAGGCTGTCAGCCAGCAACATGCAGGGTAGGGGTATGATTCCATCTCTTAGGCACATGGTGTGTGAGTGGGTTTGGGCTGGCACGGTTTGGGGGTCGGTGTTTTTTTAGATCAATTCTCTTTTACTCTATTGGTTCTTTTGTGTGGGGGTGTAGGTTGGGATGGGGGTCAAATACCCAGGTAGTCTGTGGAAGTACACACATAGATGGGATGTTGCAGGAAAACAAATTTAAAGGGATGACAGTTCAGTCTAATAGTTACTATGAAATGTATGTGTTGGAACATTGCAGGACTTAATCAAGCTAGGAAGCGGCGTCTGATCCATGAAGAACTTAAGGCATTTAAGCCACATATACTTGGCCTAACTGAGACCCATCTGGCCCATATGGACAGATCTATGTTGAATCAATTAGTATTAGATGTGGTAATATGTACCTCTCAGACAGTTTCAATTTGAGGGGTTGCCATATTGAAAGAATGTAGCTGTCCCTGTCTTACGCACCCTTGCTGATCTTAAAGGTAGATAGGCAATAGTTAAACTGCTGATCTTGGGACAAAAAAGTATGATTTGTGTGGTGTATGGTCCTAAAATTGATTGTCCCAATCTGTTTTACTATCTAAGTACTGAATTATTGGGCTGGACTGTAGATCTTCTAGTTATGGTGGACTTCAATTGTATGTTGGATCATTAGATCCATACCATTAATTGAAAAACAGAGGTGAGAATGGGTAGGACCCGGGCAGCCATTCTTGAACTTATGCACATCTATAAGCTGGACAAGGACTGGAGGATTCTATTCCCAACAACACCAGAGTTTACATTTTATTCATCCCCACATAGGCAGTATTTACGCATTGATATGATCTTTATTATTTGTGTTCTATTAGAAAATGCCTACATTAGAGATGTGTCCTAAAATTACATCTGATCACAACCCTGTTTTGCTAACTGTACAGCTGTCGGCAGGGGCCAGAGATGCCCACCGGGCCTTCTCAGTTCCCCATCACCTACTTAATAATCTGGAGTATTGTGGCCACCTCTGATTATCACTAAGGGACTATTTTGCTAATAACAAGGGCATCCCCCATGCCAGTTGTAGGGGACTGCATGTAGGCATTTGTCAGGGGGGCTACCCTCCTGTTTATTTTAGGCCAGAATAGGCGTTTACATCAAGATGCGGATCAGTGTCGTGTGTTCTATTTGGATTTGGAACATCAACATGCACAGGCCATCATAGCTAGGGATCCTGCCAAGCATTATAGAAATACAGTCTACATTAAATAGAAGGCTAACAGAGAAAGTAGCTGCTAGCTATCAGAAGTACAAAAAGTTGCAGTATGAGTATGGTGAGAAAGTTGTCCGGCTGCAGGCTATCCAGATCTCTGATAGCCAGGCAAGATCCTTTATTAAGCGTCTTAAGGGTGAGGACGGTGTGCTTTTTATACAACCTCAAGATGTTGTGGAGCAGTTTGGATTATTCTATGCAGGAATATATGGTGAGGTAGCATCCCGTGCTAATTCTCACTTCCAGCAATACTTTCAAAAGAGCCACCTACCCCGAATCAATGCTTTTGAAACAGCATCGCTTTAAGGAGATGTAGGCATAGACAAGGTGGAGAAGGCAATTGTGGCCCTTCCCTCAAGTATAGCAATGGGTGAGGACACCATCCCTCATAAGTTTTAAATGATTTTTGGGGATATTTTAGCACCAGAGTTTACTGAATTGATCGCATATATTACAGAAGGAGAGGAATCCCCTATTTCTTGGAGTTTGACCAATATAGTTGTATTCCAAAAAAAAGTAAGCCAGTGGAAGAGAGAAGTTCACACTGCCCAATCTCTTTGATCAACTCACATGCTAAAATCTTCAAAAAAATGCTGGCAAATTGTCTGACACCTCTCATACACAGATTAATTTCAGATCAACAACACAGATTTGTCCCCGGCAGGGACACGTCTGCTCACGCTAATACCGCTATCACAGCCTTCGGTGTAACTGTCAAATTAAAAGAACATATTGACGTGATAATGCTGGATGCTGAGAAGGCTTTTGATAGAGTAGCCTGGGAAGCGCCCTAGTGTACGATGACAGCTTTCGGACTTGGAAGCCGGTCGATTACCCTGGTTCAGAAATTATACAAGAACCCGGTTGCTAAAATGAAACTAAACATACTTTCCAGTCTGGCAAGGTACGCGGCAGGGGTGTACACTTTCCCTACTCCTTTTCACCCTGTATGTAGACCCTTTTATAAGACATCTTTTGCGGAATCTGGGGATCCTTCCAGTGTGCTTAAACGGAATAGAATTTAAGCTTACTGCGTATGTGAACGATATTGCTATTTTCTCTGATGTTATGTTATGTTATGTTCAAATGGGTCTTGTATAGCGCACGGCTACTCTACAGAGTGTCCCGGCGCTTTTATTGAAGACCCGCCTAGAGACAGCAGACACAGTGAGGCAAACAGAAAACAGAAACACAACATAAAAGAAAACTGCCAAACTAAAGAGTAAAAAGCCAGGTATAAGGCCTTTCCTAAAGGCCAACAGGTTGGCGGTGCAGCGCAAGGCCAGGGGCAACGCATTCCAGCGCTGCGGTGCCAAAAACCTGAAAGAACGCCCACCGATGCGAGCTTTCCTAACACGGGGGACTACGGCCAAAAAAAGAGACTCGGACCTCAGAGCTCGGGCCGGATGATAGAAGACAAGCCTCTTTTGAAGATATTTCGCACCGGAGGCATAAAGAGCCTTGTGCCTAAGCGTCAGGGCCTTGAACACAATCCATTTCCGGATCGGAAGCCAGTGTAGTGACTGTAAGAGGCAAGAGGCATTGGCTCGCCTGTGCAGGCCGAAAATCGCCCTCGCGGCCGAATTCTGGACTACCTGCAGCCATTGCAGAAGATACTCCGGTAGACCCAGATATAAGATGTTAGCATAATCCAGCCTTGAGCCAATCAGGGCCAACACCGTCGTCCTTCTGTGCTCTTCGGAAATAAGAGGAAGAAACTTGCGTAACATTCTCAGGAGGCCGAAACAAGTTCCGGTGAGACCTAGAATCTGGGTTTTTAATGTCAACCCATTGTCAATCTTCATCCCCAGATTCTTAGCGAGCTGAGAAGAGCTCGCTGGAGGAAACATGTTAGGAGGCCACCATTCCCGCCAGTTAGGGTCCGACGAGCAGCCAAAGAAAAGTACCTCTGATTTGTCTGAGTTGCACTTGAGACTGTTACCCTGAAACCATTCAAAAAACAGCCCCAAGGCACTCACGAATGCTCTCCCCATCAAAGTCTTCGCCTTTCCTGCATGTGAAGAGGAGCTGAGTGTCGTCGGCATAGGAAACGATTTGAGCTCCCCGAGACTCCGCCAGGGCCGCCAAAGGGGTCATAAAGATGTTGAAAAGAGTAGGGCTCAACACAGATCCTTGTGGAACTCCTACTCCCAGAGTCGGCATCGCGGCGGAGCCAGGGGGAACCCAAACCATTTGCTGACGGCCTTCCAGGAAAGATCTAAACCACCTGAGCACCGTCCCCCTCAGACCGATGTCATATAGCCTGGCGAGGAGACTCTCGTGGGGGACGGTGTCAAAGGCTGCCGACAGATCTAACATGATAAGCATAGCCTTGCCACCAGCGTCCAGCACCTCTTTAATGGCCTCGGACACTTCCAGAAGCGCCGTCTCCGTACTTAAATTGGGGCGAAAGCCGGATTGTGATGGATGCAAGAGACTATGAAATTCCAAGAAATTGGAGAGCACAGAGTGAACATGTTTCTCCACAATCTTGGCCAAGGCCGGAAGAAGAGAAATAGGTCTATAGTTGGCCAAGACCTTTGGATCCAGGCCAGGCTTTTTAAGAAGAGGAATCACCAGCGCTTGCTTCCAAGCCCGCGGAACCAGACCCCGACTAAGGGACAAGTTCAGAAGAGGATTAGCCAAAGGATTAACAACTTCCGCCACCATGGCCAAAAACTTGGCTGGGTACGGATCTAGAGGTGAGCCAGATTTGAGATTGGCCATAAGAGCCAGAGATGATGCAGTCGAAATAGGCGGAAAGGATACAAAAACCGGGCCCGAAGGAGTCCCCGGATCTAGGTCACTCTCAGAACTGGGACAAGGCTTAACGATACTCCACATTTAATCTTCTCGACAAAGAAGTCTGCTAGGGCGAAAGCCCATGACTCAGAGGGAGCAGCCACCGTCTCATTTTGGCGCGTGGACGTGAATTCTCTGACAATAGTAAAGATATCCTTACAGGAGTTAGAGGCGGCCTCAATCCTCTTAGCCAGATAGTCCTTTTTTTCCACGAGAATAGCACGATGGTAAGCTTTAATTGCCAACCTGTACGTCAGCTTGGCAGCAGGATCGTACTGCGACCGCCAGGCCCTCTCGGCTACCTTGCATAAGCGGCGAGACGCCAGCAGAGCAGCAGAAAACCAGGGGGCCGAAGCCCGATTAGAAGATAACCGGGCGGCCCTCTCAGGGGCCATATCGTTCAGGCACCTAGTTAGCCAAACCACAAAAAGGAGCAGTAGGGGCAGAGAACAGGTCTTCCCCCACTCAAGGAATTAATAAACAATAATTGACCTGTTCACGCGGTGAAAATACTGTTTGGATACCTATTCTAGTTGTCAAAATATATTAGACATTTTTGAAGCAAGTGGTTGCGCCATCTATGCTATATGTAGGTATTATTCACCAATAAAAAACATTTTCAACAAAAGGATTGTCTCCATAACCCAAATTTTGTGTCTCTATCACCCCTAAGTGATGGAAAAAAGTGTGGGAAATGGAGTGATGGTGCCTCACGGTAGCACCACCATGGAGGATAAAGCAGGAAGGTACTCGCCTGCTACCTCAGATATCATCATCAGCTACCACCACTCCAGAAAATGAAAAGGTGTTGGAGAAAAGGAATGGGTAACAACCCACAAGACAAAGTGCTAGGGTGTGTGAAAGAAAAAGCTGTGCTGTGACAACTATATACAACTGTGAGCTAGTGCACACTGGCTTGCTATTTTATTCTTGTGCTGTGTGTCTGCTCAAATAAAAATGCAGACATGTTTCATTGCCTTAGGGAAAACTCACGGCAATTTCTTCAGGGCATGGGGTATTGTCAATCCACCCTGCACCGTCACTTGTCTTATTAAAAACTCTGTTAGAGACACAAAAAAGAAGACAAACAACACACAGCAAAATTAGTTGGTCACTGATTAAAAAGAGAACCAAAGTGGTATATACTGTATCTTAGACCACTTCTCCTTCAAAGCATTTACCGGGAAAATGCCCGACGCGGGCATACCTTCACCCTGGAGCGTGTGTATGTGTCACTCTGATCACTCCTTCAAGGCTCCTTCTGACAACTCCTATAGTTAGTCTGTAATACATAACGGGGATCATGAGGGATGTAATTATCACAATATTTTCATTATCTACTCCGAGAGGAGTTGTTCTGAAATGATTCTATTGTCCCACTCTAAATGTGAGTCCGAGCTTCCCAGATGTGCTCTTTTGTAAATGGTAGCACCCAGCATATGGTCAGGAGAATCCTTACGATATAAACTGACCATTACTCCCCCTCATGATAACCCAGCTTGTGAGCCCTCTGTCCCAGTCACTCGCTCTGGCTCTAGTAGAGTACTAGGCACTGAGTGCCCTTTCCTGTTGCTATAGTCTATCTTCAGGTTCGTTCACAGGGCGCAGCTCACCGTAAATGTGTCCGTGTCCGGTGTCAACTCGCCTCCATTTTGCCAGTGGGGTCTGTTTCGTCTCTATGAGCAAACGCCTCGTCCCACGTGATCGGGCTAGAGCATACCCGCCCACCTAGGGGAATCTAGTTGTTTGACCCTGTTACCATCGCCGCCATCTTAGGCTGACAAAGTGCTCGGTATATTCTTCAATTTATATCCAGAATTGTCGTTCCCAGAAAGATTAAAACAGTATTGCCACCAAGTGTTACATCCAGCTATACGGATGTTGTTAAACTTTAACGCTTCTTATGCCACTGGAGTTTTATCAAGCGTAATCTTTGAAAGATTTTTGGGAAATTTATTGCGGATTTCAAACGTCGGACTTCAGATTCACTCGCTAAGGAACTTCTACATTGTGGTTGATTGCATATTCGGATGTCTGGGCCTTCAGAGAAAGTTAGAAATGGTACACTAACTGTTACTCTATAATCACACTACTACGGCAGCGGGGGAAATTTATTGCATTTTTATGCATACACATACCACTGTATGGAGACTGCTGGTGGAGCCTCTACAGCGGTGAGGGAACATCTCTTATCCCATTATGCAGACGCTCAAGCTGCCTGTATGATGGGTATACATAGGCTTGATGGAAACCCCTAGGTTGCAGACCCGTTTACTACATTCAAAGTCCCCTAACTTTATTAACACATCCTGTATAAACAACCAGAGCCCATAACACTAATGGGTTGGAACTATCACTTGTCCTCGTTACCAGTGGGTGCAAATCATGTGTGCCATCCTAAAAGGAAGGATAAAGCGGCGAAATGGACTATAGGGTTACTTTATTCCATTCAATAAGATCGTTCAGTCCAGTTTGATC
Source organism: Triturus cristatus (assembly GCF_964204655.1). Classification (NCBI taxonomy): domain Eukaryota; kingdom Metazoa; phylum Chordata; class Amphibia; order Caudata; family Salamandridae; genus Triturus; species Triturus cristatus. Next base: position 341,420,584 of record NC_140587.1, on the reverse strand, counting down.
TGTACCCTCCTGATAAATCCGGCGTGCTTCCCTTGTGCTCAATCTGGATTCTATGTTGAATTGGTCTCCCATTACCCTCTCTAGAACCACCCAACGCACATCCCGTGGGGTGTGTTTATGAGACTGGAAGTGTTGTACCAATCTAGTGCTTAGTTTGCCTGCACGTAGTGTACTGAGATGTTCTTGTATCCTAATTTTAACCTTCCTGGTGGTGAGGCCAATGTAATGGAAATCACAGGGGCACGTCAATCTGTAGATCACATTTGATGTATTACAATTGCTGAATTTATTTAGGAACCAAGTTTTGTTTTGTACAAGGATGAAACTTTTTGTAACGGATGTGAACTCACACACTGAGCAATTTCCGCACGGGTAATGTCCCTGCGGAATATTGGTCTCCCGTAGATCTGGTTTGGGTCTGGTGTGTACCAAGCGGTCACGGATGTTAGCTGATCTCCTGAAGGCAAACCGTGGTGGGGGCATTTTCATGTTTGTAGTGTTCAACAGGTGCCAATGTTTGCGGATGACTTGTCTGATTTTGGTGGAGAGGGGGCCGAAAGTGATGACCACCGGGATGCAGTCGGCCTTTTTCCTGGGAGTTTTTTCCAAAAGGGCAGCTCGGGGCGTGTTATATGCTCTTTTCCTTGCCTGCTTTATCACCTTTTTGGGATATGCTCGGTTCTCTAGCTTACTGGCCAGGACACTGGACTGTTCAGAGTATTGTTGTAAAGTGGAACAGTTCCGACGATATCTTAAAAACTGTCCCACGGGTAGATTATCCCGGAGGGCTCTGGGATGGTATGACCTATAATGAAGCAGAGAGTTTTTATCCGTTGGCTTCTGGTGCACTTTTGTCACTAGGCCATCAAGTTCCGCCTGGATATCAAGGTCTAAGTAGACAGCTGATGTTCTGCTCACCGACCACGTGAACTTTAAACAATCATCCAAACCATTAATCCAATTTAGAAACTCATAAAGTCTCTCTTCTGTTCCCTCCCATATACATAGTACATCGCCTATGTACCTCTTCCAGAGAACAATGTTGCTCTGGAAGAGGTTGGTGTCAGGGTAGATGTGATAAGCCTCGAACTGGCCCACATAGATGCAGGCCAGACTTGGGGCAAAGGTAGCCCCCATCGAGGTACCGGACACCTGGAGGAATATCTGGTCCTTGCATGAGAAAATTTTTTGAGTTAATGCGATCTCTATGCATTGTAGGACAAAAGTTTGGGGAGTGTCATAGAACCATTCACAGTCCCTCAGGGCGCGAGCTGCTGCCACCAGCGTGGCTTCCTGAGGGATACTGGTGTACAATGATTCTATGTCTATGGTTACAAGGAATTGATTGGCGGAGTCATATGCTACATTCTCTAGCATTCTCAGGACATCGGTGGTGTCTTGGAGGTACGAGGGTTGGGTGATAACGCATTCTCTCAAGAAGAAATCAGCAAACTGTGAGAGTGGTTCGAGTAAAGACTGGATGCCAGATACTATAGGGCGTCCCGGAGGGGGGCGTTGTTTCTTATGAATTTTAGGTACAATGTACCAATCTACCCTGACACCAACCTCTTCCAGAGCAACATTGTTCTCTGGAAGAGGTACATAGACGATGTACTATGTATATGGGAGGGAACAGAAGAGAGACTTTATGAGTTTCTAAATTGGATTAATGGTTTGGATGATTGTTTAAAGTTCACGTGGTCGGTGAGCAGAACATCAGCTGTCTACTTAGACCTTGATATCCAGGCGGAACTTGATGGCCTAGTGACAAAAGTGCACCAGAAGCCAACGGATAAAAACTCTCTGCTTCATTATAGGTCATACCATCCCAGAGCCCTCCGGGATAATCTACCCGTGGGACAGTTTTTAAGATATCGTCGGAACTGTTCCACTTTACAACAATACTCTGAACAGTCCAGTGTCCTGGCCAGTAAGCTAGAGAACCGAGCATATCCCAAAAAGGTGATAAAGCAGGCAAGGAAAAGAGCATATAACACGCCCCGAGCTGCCCTTTTGGAAAAAACTCCCAGGAAAAAGGGTGACTGCATCCCGGTGGTCACCACTTTCGGCCCCCTCTCCACCAAGATCAGACAAGTCATCCGCAAACATTGGCACCTGTTGAACACTACAAACATGAAAATGCCCCCACCGCGGTTTGCCTTCAGGAGATCAGCTAACATCCGTGACCGCTTGGTACACACCAGACCCAAACCAGATCTACGGGAGACCAATATTCCGCAGGGACATTACCCGTGCGGAAATTGCTCAGTGTGTGAGTTCACATCCGTTACAAAAAGTGTCATCCTTGTACAAAACAAAACTTGGTTCCTAAATAAATTCAGCAATTGTAATACATCAAATGTGATCTACAGATTGACGTGCCCCTGTGATTTCCATTACATTGGCCTCACCACCAGGAAGGTTAAAATTAGGATACAAGAACATCTCAGTACACTACGTGCAGGCAAACTAAGCACTAGATTGGTACAACACTTCCAGTCTCATAAACACACCCCACGGGATGTGCGTTGGGTGGTTCTAGAGAGGGTAATGGGAGACCAATTCAACATAGAATCCAGATTGAGCACAAGGGAAGCACGCTGGATTTATCAGGAGGGTACAGATCAAACTGGACTGAACGATCTTATTGAATGGAATAAAGTAACCCTATAGTCCATTTCGCCGCTTTATCCTTCCTTTTAGGATGGCGCACATGATTTGCACCCTCTGGTAACGAGGACAAGTGATAGTTCCAACCCATTAGTGTTATGGGCTCTGGTTGTTTATACAGGATGTGTTAATAAAGTTAGGGGACTTTGAATGTAGTAAACGGGTCTGCAACCTAGGGGTTTCCATCAAGCCTATGTATACCCATCATACAGGCAGCTTGAGCGTCTGCATAAGAGATGTTCCCTCACCGCTGTAGAGGCTCCACCAGCAGTCTCCATACAGTGGTATGTGTATGCATAAAAGATGCAATAAATTTCCCCCGCTGCCGTAGTAGTGTGATTATAGAGTAACAGTTAGTGTACCATTTCTAACTTTCTCTGAAGGCCCAGACATCCGAATATGCAATCAACCACAATGTAGAAGTTCCTTAGCGAGTGAGTCTGAAGTCCGACGTTTGAAATCCGCAATAAATTTCCCAAAAATCTTTCAAAGATTACGCTTGATAAAACTCCAGTGGCGTAAGAAGCGTTAAAGTTTAACAACATCCGTATAGCTGGATGTAACACTTGGTGGCAATACTGTTTTAATCTTTCTGGGAACGACAATTCTGGATATAAATTGAAGAATATACTGAGCACTTTGTCAGCCTAAGATGGCGGCGATGGTAACAGGGTCAAACAACTAGATTCCCCTAGGTGGGCGGGTATGCTCTAGCCCGATCACGTGGGACGAGGCGTTTGCTCATAGAGACGAAACAGACCCCACTGGCAAAATGGAGCCGAGTTGACACCGGACACGGACACATTTACGGTGAGCTGCGCCCTGTGAACGAACCTGAAGATAGACTATAGCAACAGGAAAGGGCACTCAGTGCCTAGTACTCTACTAGAGCCAGAGCGAGTGACTGGGATAGAGGGCTCACAAGCTGGGTTATCATGAGGGGGAGTAATGGTCAGTTTATATCGTAAGGATTCTCCTGACCATATGCTGGGTGCTACCATTTACAAAAGAGCACGTCTGGGAAGCTCGGACTCACATTTAGAGTGGGACAATAGAATAATTTCAGAACAACTCCTCTCGGAGTAGATAATGAAAATATTGTGATAATTACATCCCTCATGATCCCCGTTATGTATTACAGACTCACTATAGGAGTTGTCAGAAGGAGCCTTGAAGGAGTGATCAGAGTGACACATACACACGCTCCAGGGTGAAGGTATGCCCGCGTCGGGCATTTTCCCGGTAAATGCTTTGAAGGAGAAGTGGTCTAAGATACAGTATATACCACTTTGGTTCTCTTTTTAATCAGTGACCAACTAATTTTGCTGTGTGTTGTTTGTCTTCTTTTTTGTGTCTCTAACAGAGTTTTTAATAAGACAAGTGACGGTGCAGGGTGGATTGACAATACCCCATGCCCTGAAGAAATTGCCGTGAGTTTTCCCTAAGGCAATGAAACATGTCGGCATTTTTATTTGAGCAGACACACAGCACAAGAATAAAATAGCAAGCCAGTGTGTACTAGCTCACAGTTGTATATAGTTGTCACAGCACAGCTTTTTCTTTCACACACCCTAGCACTTTATCTTGTGGGTTGTTACCCATTCCTTTTCTCCAACACCTTTTCATTTTCTGGAGTGGTGGTAGCTGATGATGATATCTGAGGTAGCAGGCGAGTACCTTCCTGCTTTATCCTCCATGGTGGTGCTACCGTGAGGCACCATCACTCCATTTCCCACACTTTTTTCCATCACTTAGGGGTGATAGAGACACAAAATTTGGGTTATGGAGACAATCCTTTTGTTGAAAATGTTTTTTATTGGTGAATAATACCTACATATAGCATAGATGGCGCAACCACTTGCTTCAAAAATGTCTAATATATTTTGACAACTAGAATAGGTATCCAAACAGTATTTTCACCGCGTGAACAGGTCAATTATTGTTTATTAATACCTAGTTAGCCAAACCTGCAAGGATTCGAGGTCACTCTCCAAATCACCCGTAAAGGAGCAGGGATGATCATGAAATGCCCGAGTCAGCATATCAGGGGTCACCCGATAGTATGCTCTAGATGAGCGCGCCTGATATCTAGGACCAGTACTGACAGGTTTCTTCAGGCCAGGTACAGAGAACTTGACCAGCCAGTGGTCAGACCAAATCACTGGAAGAAGTACGAAAGCTTCAATAGGAAGCGTGGAGAAGACTTGGTCCAAGGTTTGGCCTTTATCATGTGTGGGTCCTGTGAGATACGGAGTGAAACCAAGAGGAACCGTAACATCCAAGAGCTTCATCGTATCAGGATCAGATCCATCATCCATATGGAAATTTAAGTCCCCCGCCAGAACACAGTGCTGAGCTCTCATAGCAAGCACGGTAATTAGCGACTGGAGCTCATCAAAGAAAGAACCGGCTGGACCAGGAGGTCTATAGACTAACAGTCCTTTTAGGGAATGATGGTGCGCCAGCGCTAAAGAAAACGCAAGGCATTCCGATCCAGTGATGGCCTCAGTAGGGATGATGGAGCATGCAACCGATTTACTCACTACCAGAGCCACCCCCCACCCCTTCCGCCCGATCTATCGTGACGGTAGATGTTATAATCAGGGGGAATAGCTACCGCTATGTCCGGGTTGGAGAACTCCCCCAACCAGGTCTCAGTCAGCATTAAACAAAGTGGTTTTTCGGTGGCTAAAAGATAGTAGATGTCCTGTGCGTGACGACGCACGGATCTAGTATTAAGGAGCATGAACAAATGCCTTACAGGATCCACTTTCTCATTGGAGAAATGGGCCGTGGACTTAGTAGGGAGCCACCCACAACCAGGGCATCTATTCTTCCCCCTAAACCTCCCAGGAAATACCTTACGACAGCTGCAGGACATCCTCTGCAAAGAGCGTAGTGCATGTGCCGTGTAGCACAGCATAACGCCAGCAACAGGGGTAAACCTTTGGACTGTTCAATGGCCGCTACCTATCCTCCGAACGCCTCCGAGACGCGGACGAGCGCAGACGGGCAGGACTCTGGCGCGACTCCGGCGCAGAGAAGGCGCCCACCACTGCGCGTCACCGCTGCACGTGCAAGTGGCTGGCTTAAATGCACCGTCCGCGCATAGGCTGCAGGCCTCCTCCCCCAATATGGCGCCCGGCAATGGCCCACCACTACCCCAACAAAGATGGCGTCCAAGCAATCCCCGACGCTTCCCCCCGAGGACAAGGACCCACCAAACAGCGGTGCTCAACAATTTAAAGTGCGGGTAAGAGGACCACGGCGTACCTAAAAGCAAGGATAATAAAGTAAAATAAAACGCAAATATTAAACGGGAAGAATTAAAATACGACTACAGACAGCGCTGCGCTGGACTGTGCGCTGATATCAAGGCAGGTAGGAGCTGAATTACCTTGTCCGACTGACCCGTGCCACTGCCCGCCTTAAATGCACCGTCCGCGCATAGGCTGCAGGCCTCCTCCCCCAATATGGCGCCCGGCAATGGCCCACCACTACCCCAACAAAGATGGCGTCCAAGCAATCCCCGACACTTCCCCCCGAGGACAAGGACTCGCCAAACAGCGGTGCTCAACAATTTAAAGTGCGGGTAAGAGGACCACGGCGTACCTAAAAGCAAGGATAATAAAGTAAAATAAAACGCAAATATTAAACGGGAAGAATTAAAATACGACTACAGACAGCGCTGCGCTGGACTGTGCGCTGATATCAAGGCAGGTAGGAGCTGAATTACCTTGTCCGACTGACCCGTGCCACTGCCCGCCTTAAATGCACCGTCCGCGCATAGGCTGCAGGCCTCCTCCCCCAATATGGCGCCCGGCAATGGCCCACCACTACCCCAAGCAAAGATGGCGTCCAAGCAATCCCCGACGCTTCCCCCCGAGGACAAGGACCCGCCAAACAGCGGACACTATAGCTTGTATTTCAGAAGAGCCTGAGCTGTTTGGCTCCTTCTCAGGCTAGACCTGGCCAAGACGCAGACAATTTTGAATTATAAACCGGATACTCTGTTTACACGCCTAGGGGTTTCAGATACTGCTACATATTTAGGTAGTATCTGCCTCAGCAGTCAAGTTGATGATATAATCGCATTGAACTATGAGCCTAACCTTAAATTGTTTACATTTAAGTTACGATCTCTACATCAACTCCTGCTTAGTATCCTCGGTAGGTGCAATATTTCTAAAATGAATGTACTGCATAGGTATTTGTACCTATTATGCTTGATTCCCTTACGGGTTCCAGGCTCAAAAGTGGTATAGGCAGTTTCATCTGGGGGTACAGGCGGGTCAGAAGGGCTTTAAGATTTATTAAATTGCCTTATAAATGGGGGGCTTCAAGCTCCCAGACTTAAAGTTATATTATTGGGCTGCTTTTGCTGGGAGGATCCAGAGCCTATTAAATGGGCTGGACGCCAGGCTGTCTTCATTTGCCTACCAACTAGTTTGCGGACCATCGATCTGGATTACTCTTTACAAGACCTCAGATCCAAATTATTACAAAAGGGTCAGATTCAGGGTAGTTAGGGATATAACCGGGACATGGCATGAAATCTCCGTGGCATACTCTTTGCCTTTGCTTCATTATTTCACTGTTCTATGGGGCCGACCAATATTTCCAGGAATATTTCAGGGCAATGTCGGGAAAGCTTGGCAAGGCATGGGTGTAATTAGTTTGGGTCAGTTATATGATGGTCAAGGGTTTCGCTCTTTTCTCTCATTGAAAGAGGAGTTTGGGCTCCCTCACCATGTTTTTTTAAATGCTTGCAAATAAGGGACTACCTCCTACATGCTCAGAAATTGCACGGAATTCCATTCACCCCTGACATTTCATCTGCTATCTTTAGGAAAACATCAATTTGTTCTTTTTATCAAAGTCTTATTTCAGTAGTACAGGATGACAGTATGCAGATATCTGCCAAATTAAGTCAGCTTCTGGCTTCTGATATTACTGTACAAGATATACAGATGGCCTTAGATTCGTTAGGTCAATTGGTAGCTTCTGTCAGTCCGAAGCTGAAGCAGCATAGGACAGTTTTTATGTTGTACTACACGCTAGAGCTTATTTGTAGGTGGACGACTTCCCAAGTATCTGATAAGACATATTGCCAGAAATTCAAGCTCTATTCTGCAGATTTGAAGCATATGTTTGTTGACTGTCCCATGCTGGAAGTATTCTGGGAAGATACATACTCTCTGCTAACTGGGCGTTTAGGTCGGCTGTTTCAGCTGACAGACAAGTCAATTATTCTTGGGTTTAAACATGAGGCTACTCGTTACGAGAGGTCACTTTTTTCAATTATTATTGCATGCCCCGCCTCTGCATTGCCTGGCCCTCGATAAACCCTATTGCCCCAAAGGTTATCAAATTCTGGGTCTTGCTTAGACAGGTATTTGAGTTTGACTTGGCTCTGGCAAAGGCCTGAGGGCCCCGTTCCTCTCTAAGGCTAAGAAAGATCTAGTCCAGTTTGCGATGGGAATAGTCCTGTGAGACTACCATTATTATTAGGATGTTTTTACTAACAAAACTGCCGTCCTGTTTTAATCATCCTGCTTTTCTTTTCATGTTCATTTCTTCTCGATTTATTCTAAAATTATGCTCTAATTACGTGTATCACTTACAGTGTTTGTTCAAAGGGTTAAAAAGAATGTATTTGTTTTTATTTAAAAATAGGATCAAGGTCAATGTTTATTTTTTAAATGAAAACATAGTTGTTAAGCTATGTTTAAAACATTTAATTTATTCAGGTTAATGCCTTTCAGATTGGAAATGTTATGTTAATCAGGACTAATCACTACGGAGGGACTAGCCCAAAAACTATATTGAAGGCTCTGGAGAAGAGTTTGAATCAGATTTGATGGGTGAAGAAAAAGCCTATAATTTCTGGAAAAAAAGCTACATCTGTAGAAAACTTCACCAGTTTAAAGGGAAATTGGATGAGTTGCAAACCCTATTTTCCGCTTGCAACCGCAAAAAGCAGTCATACATCTGGCCCTTAGTGGATTCAGGAGCCACAAATAATTTTATGAACATCATCAATGCAAAGATCTTGTTGTTAATTTTTGTAATCAAATTAAAAAAACAGAACCAGTGAGGGCAATCACTGGTGGAGAGTTGACTTCAGGTTCCATGATTGCATCTACTCCTAGACTGGTCATCTGGTCATGGACACATATCAAACTTATCAAGAGTGCACAGAAAATGATTTGATTTGCTCAATATCCTCAATAGTGAGACATTTTGGAAGTGGCTTAGTTGATGGTTAATCATTCAGACAATGATTTGATAGAAGGAAAGGTCATTATGAACTCAGATCATTGTTCACAGAAGTGTACAACATTTATTGTTTGTCATTGAATGTGAACCTGTTGGTTTTTCACCAGAATACAAAGATATTCAAGATAAAATCGACAGATTCAAAGTGAAAGCTCTACCTCTGCACACAAGATTTTGACTGCAGTATATATATTCATTTATAATCTCTATTCGATTTTAAAAATAAAATCATAATCTTCATAGCATTACAACTAATACACAGATCCTCCTCAGCAATTCCATACTTATTTTAAAACCCCGTAAGAAAACATGCAAGGGAAAAACGAACTGTGGGAGAATTGAGCAGCTGTAAATGAGGTAAAGCAGGTCTAACTTGGTCGAAATTCTAGTGTTCGTAAAATAACAATGAATAAAAGACAATAATCAAGGAAATAAGTTCAGCCTTAAATAAGTCAACAGACGACGTTGATGCCGTGTCATGTTCCAGGTCAAATAGGGTTCTATATTGCTTTACAGTTTTGACTAAAATCATGTGTTGCATTGAGTATTTAAATAATGCAGAATCCTCACGATCTGCTATCAGCTTATCCCTAAGAGCTACTTGAACCCCTTTGCCATCAAGGCAAGTTATACTGGAAGGGTTGTCATACAGTTCAGACTGCCCAAAGATCCGCCATTGTGCGCAATATATACCAGCCAAGGAATAGGGAGGAGTTATCAAATTTTAAGCAATCATGCAGGATTAATATGCTGAAACCAAGTTCCTCTTTTAGCCAGATTGAGTGCCAGAGTATTAGCCGACTAAGAAAAAGATGATCAATAATATAGTCTAAGCCAAGTTCTTCAAGGACAATTTCATAAGGAACACTTTGTGGAACACCTATAAGACCCCTGAAAAATTATTTTCAGCTACTTGAATTGCATCTACCCACTTGGCCTTGTCCCTATCTGGCCTTTTAAAACTGCTTCCCTGTTTTTATCCAGATACTATATTTGTTTCCTAACCTAGCCTTCACCTGATTCTTCCTCCTTTTTAATAATGTCCTATAATATCTTTCTGAGGTGTAGTTCAGATACTGTTCTCTATTTATTTAATAATTTTATGGAATAAGGGATCGGGGACCTCTTCCAAACATTTTCTTTGGTTCACATATCTTGCAGTTTCAGCTTCTTGTTGTATAAGTACATTAAAACGTTCTACGTCTTTTCCTGCCCACCTGATCAGCTTCTCTAAAGTAGCCTCTAGGATGCCATTGAGGCCTAGAATAGCCCTGTTATTGCAATGGCATCTCACTGTTTCCTTACCACAGCTAGTGGACTCACCATCCGTCAGGGTCAGGAGGAGACAAATGAAAATTTATAAGGAGAGGTAATAGCTTGTGATCATTAAAAAAGGAATCAGGAACCGTTAAGTCTCCCAGCAGGAGAAAAAGAAACACTTCCCACAAACACTTAGTCCAAAATTGGCTCTCCCCTACATGTTCTCCCATGGGCCCAATCACAAAACTATTGAGAAAAGGAATTCCATTGTTCTGATGAATTCTAACAGTTTTTCTGTGAAATGAAGATAAAGTACATATTTGCACCTATTTTAAAACATCTTGACCCCAACTCACTTGTTTCTGGTGGCGGCAGGTGTGAGTGGGACGATCCAGAATAAAGCCACATAAAACCCAGTGATATAATCCTGGAGTTAATCTATCTATAACTATACAGCCCAAGTGAATAAAATCAACTCAGAGTCACCTTTGGTAATACATACAGAAAATATTATTTGTTCTACCACAGAAAAATTCCTGCATTGCATATTGGATGAAAATAAGAAAACAGACACACAGTATTGGCGCTTTACAAAAAGAGACATATAGTGATGGCCTCTAGTATAAAACAAAAAAAGGTCTAAAACAAAGCAATGTACTGTTGTCATTCAACTCCCTTGACAGGACTTCAGGGAAAATCTATAATGAAGCCCAAACAAGATGACTTCAACTAATACCTGCTCCACCAAAGTCATGGCTTAGAGTGTCAATAGATTTTGTGGTTGAGTTATGGCCGTCACAAGACGGGTCACATAGTTCTTACTCATAGTGAATCATTTGACGAATATTGCACATTTTGTCCTTGGAAGAAATTACCTAATGCACATACATCGTCAACAGTGTTCCTACAAGACACAATGTTTCTTTCCAGTGCGACTCATCTGTATTAGTCACTGATAGAGGGACACAATTTGTATTGTCAGTTTGGTGAGCACTGTGCACTTGTTGGGCCATGATGCAAGACTATGCTCTTGTCTGCACCCACAGGCTGCTGGATAAACCAAAAGGGTCTATCAGAATTTAGAACAATGCCTGTGTTGCAACTTTTAAAATATCCAAAGGATGGTTGGCTGAATTCTCAGCAATGTCACCCCTTATTCATTTTTTAGTTTTCCCTCCTTTTATTGTTCATTTGGTCTCATCCATGAATGGCCCTTGTCGATACTGGAGTAATAACCACTGTGCGTGAAGTACAGATTTAGAAAACGAAACTCCAGTCTGAAGCAAGCTCAGATTAATTTGACTGGGAACAAGCAATCTTCTCAACAATTTTCAGAAGCTCAGTGACACCCAACTTCCTAGTTTCACAAAGGAGATAAATTATCGCTGTTATTCAAAAACATTTATTTCAAGGGAAATCAAAGTTTCAGTCAGTACCCAGCAGCGTGAGTCTTTAGACCTGACGCTCTACAGGTCGCTTTGCCAAAGACCTTTCAGATGCACTTGTAGTTTCACAAATCTTTTATAAAAACATGTATGAAATGGAGCACGATTCATGTCTCCCCACTGCTTATAATAATCAGTGGAAACTGATTTTGAGGGAAAGTTATCCTCAATTTCCAAACAAATGTGAAGAAAACTAATGTTTTGGTTAGACTAAATTATTATGGGCCAGAGAACATATCATGAGCAATCCACCAATACCATCATCATTACCCCACAAAAAGATGGTGGGGAGCTCTTGGGAGTTTTTGGGAGTAATATGCTGTCAAACCCCATCTCTTAAATCATTTCTTCAACCCTTGCAGAGAGCCCCCAACATTCATATGGTCTACTGGGTCCTGCTCTGACCAGCATTGTGCCCCTGACTTTGTCTTCAGTGAGTCCTCGAGTCTGTGGAGCCTAGTATTTGCTTCGTAGTTCTAGTGAGGTTGTGTTCATGGTGGGTCTAGTACTGCTGGAACTGTATGATTGCATGGTCTGCTCACATGGTCTGCTGCTTCAGGTCCTCTGGTGGTCAAATGTCACCCTCCTACTGAATCATCCTGTTATGGGGTCACCTTTAGAAGTAGAAAGAAAAAGCACAGAAACACTCAGGTAACAGGTTGTGCTCTCTGCTAGTAGACACCCTACAGTTTAATTACCTTGGGTATAAAGCTTTTTCTTGCTTTCAATAGAGAATTGTAGATGCTCTTCTGCCACACTTCCAAAATCACCAGAAAAGAGAAAACACCTGATTTATTAGTTTTTGCTAGTCCGACGTCTTATCTCTGCATTAATAAAAGCAGAATACTGTTTACATACTTTGATTTCTTGTAAGTAATAATAAACAGTGAGAAAGGTTTTAAAACCCAAACGTTTGATATTTTCATTTTTTTAGATGTTAAACTGAAGGACGGTGTATCTAACTCTATTCATAGTTCTGTTGCATACTAAATTATTACAAAATAGTTTGAATCTTGAGGAAAACTATCCAATGTTTAGAATCCATATGCCAGAAAAAAATGAATATGAGTTCTAATGCCCACATGTGTCTAGAGAAATACAAAGGTCAGAAGAAGACCTTTAAAGTAGAAAGACAGAAATAGAAGATGGCTCTTAACAGTAGAAGAAGATTTTCAGAGATCCTCCAAAGTGGCTGGTATAAAAAAAAATGCAAGAGCATACACAGAAAAAAGTATTTGAAAGAATGTGAACCTGTTTATATTTGATTTATTTCTTGGTCTGAAATCCAACTCAGTGTCAGATTTGAGACTATCAGATCGGAGGTAGAGTCCAAAACATGACAGCATGTCTTGGACAAAAAACAAAGACAAGTTTTTCCTCTATTTCTCTTTCCACCACTTGTTCCCTGCTTGGTGCTGCAATAAGGCATTTCCACTTTTGGGCATCCTTGGGTCATATGAGTTCTGGAAGATAGGAAGCAATAGGACTGGAAATCTTCTGCAATTTCCCAATTCTGAGGATCACTGTGATTAGTACCTCACTCTTAGAGACTGGTAGACATCTCTGTTTAACAGATCAAGTGGCAATCACTGCAAAATTTTTAAATGAGCATCTCTGAGTATTTTTGGGAGAACTTCAGGGAAATCAATTAACTATTTTATAGGCTCTACTGAGGATATCAGCTCATCTTTGTTAAGGGTCTAGTCCACTATCATCTGCTCTGATGTGAGTGTTGCCAATACTGCTGTACAAAAGGCACACAAATATTTATAGAATACTGAATTGAATACTGAATCAATTTCTGTTTTTGTGCATGGTAATTTTGATATTCAATTAGGAGAATTAGTTATCTCTGAGTTTCCCACTCCAAAAACCATGCCAGCACTGGTCCTCTTCTCTGTGTATACTTTTTTTCTGTAGAACATTTTTGAGAATTTATCTAAAACTCCGTGTAGGTTGCCATGTCTAAGCTTACACTCAAGGAGTCTGTTCTTTCCCTGGTTCATGCGCTACTCTCTCATTTAGCTCAGCGACCATCTTCTTTGATGTCAGTATTCATTTGCTGCATCATTCCTTGAATCTTTCCAATACATGTACTCTTCAGAACAACCTTTCTTGGATTCCACTCTTTCTTTCTTAGTTATTTTGAAAGTACTTGTTTAAAACTTTGTATATATCAGTTTGTTATGTAGCCTCCAGCACAGAAAAAAGGAGCACATCTTGTCACAGGATGATGATGTTCCTGGGATTTATCTATAAGATCCAATCAGGTAATATCATCCATTAGTTATGTAGTGAGGCTAGATGTTTGTCTCCAGTCTCAATGGCAATCTATCTAGCACGCCATAATGCACACAATGGAAGTCTTCAGATACAATCTTCAGGACATCCAATCATGGTGTGACCATTTTTAATAATGTCAGAAAAAGTTTCAGACCTAAAATGTTGGGTGTATGTATATTAAGCAGGCACCTCTTGTCCACCCAGGGTGCCATGTGCCAAAACATTTCTCCTGGACAGGATTCTGAACCACCAGAATATTCCTGAAGGGGACACTTTGATGAATCCATATCGTAACTCTGGCTCACTGACAGTTTTTTGGAAACAAAAATATCACATGGACAGAATATTGTGTCAATATTGTGTCAAAAATATCAAAGACCAAAATATCGAGAAGGTAAGTGCAAATAGGTACGTATAGATTTACTATTCTTAACTCCACATCTACTTACCTTGGAGATATATTCTGTCTAGATACCACTACTCCTCTAGAATAAAAAGAAGAAAAAAGAAAAAAAACAGCTATATTAAATGCCCTTGTATCCACAGGCTAATTCACCTTGCTCATGGTGGCTGAAATGTTTCCCTTGGATGAATGCAATGCCCGCACTCTGTGTTGTAAGGTTTTAAGAATATGTGCACTCTGAATTAATTTTTCAGTTATTCAACCCACTCACATTCTAGGTCATAAATTTACCATCCCACCATAATTTCAGAACAACAAAGTTTCATTTGGAAGCACACAACTTATCATATATCTCTGTTCCTCCATCAGAGAACCCACACTTGATAATCACTGCGAGCACCAAAAATCTCCATGTTATCAACCCTCCCTCATCTCTGGAGCTGGTACGGACATTTTATGTTAATTAAAAGAAAAAGGGAGATCCTATAGATCAAGATGATACAAAAAACAACATCCTCCCTTAAAGTTTCCATCTCCTCATATTAACTACTCCCAATCGGAATATTTCTAATGATTTAGTGTGGCTAACTAACCAAAACAAGAAACAACGACAGGGCAGTGGTGCCTGGCAACTCTGATAGCTCATTCCTGACCCGAAGATCCCAAAGTGCACTAGACTATGTGTCTGGTCTTATTACTTTACTGAAACTTAGCACATCTCCCATCAAATACGCTACCAGCATGAACCTTGCAATCATTCAAATTGTCAATTTTCTAGAGACTGTACCCATTATAATATCACTCACTATGCTGGAGACTTGATATTTGTAGCTAACTCCTCACCACTGCTGAAATGTCCCATTCATCCACCCATCGCAAGCTGTCTCCACAAACGTGAAAATTGTGTATGCCTATCTTTGGAGTGCCTTTAGCGTGGCAGGGATAACATTCATTTTAAAACCAATTCGAATGCCGTCCTTTTGTGTGCTTCAAATGTTCACAGCTGGACTGGTGGAGCTTTATATAATTCAGTAACCTTTATATATGTAGTCCTTCAAATTGCAATTAGTCTTGCACTGTGTGAGGTTTCATTGTGTTCACAAATATTTAGGGAAAGTGAGTAATAATTGCTTGGGGTGGGACCAACAGATTTTAATGCTGACATTTTTTAAGTATTTATTTATTTAGTGTGTTCTATAGCACAAACATGACCCTGAGTGGGGTATCAGAGCGCTTACATTTGCATATCTATTAACAGTTTTGTTACCAAGTCAACAGTAATTTTGATTTTGCGAAAAACGTTAAAGTTCAAATATTATTTACAGTACCCCAATGAGGTTAATGATCAGTGAGAGGTAGCATGTGTATGATCATGTTAGATCCATGATAATATCAAGTCTGCTGCGATTACGGGAGAAATGTACTCATGTAAAAAGATTTGGCTTCATTTTTTAAAGCAGAGATTGACATTTTTTTAATGTTAGGGCGGAGAGTGTTTCAAATTCTAGGCACAGCACCAGAGAAAGCTCAGTTATAAGTTCTTTTCTTGCAGAATCGGGCCGGTTTCAGTAGTAGCCCTCTCGGACTCCGGGAGACACGGCAACCTATAGTGTGATTTTCTGGGCTAAGTACTTTAGTGTTTTATAGTGTATCACTTTATGAGTAACACATGCCATTTTTAGTTGTATTCTCGCTTCGTAAGGTAGCCAGTTAAGCACTTTCAGATGAGGGGTGATGTGGTCGAATTTCCTGGAACCAGTTATGAGTCTTGTGGATGCATTGAGACAGGCTTTTAGTGGTGCTGTTGAAATCTTGGGGAGACCAGCTAGGGTTGTGCAGCCATACTCGATCCTTGAAATTACAAGTGCCTGGACTGCTGTTTCAAGGTCTGCCTTATTTAAGAAGGGTTTCAATTTTCTGAGTTAGCTTAAATGGAACCGGGCATTTTTTGCCATTATGTTGATTACGAAATCATATTCAGGTTTTTGTCTAGTATAATTACCAGGGATTTGGTAGACTCAACAATCCTCGAAGTACAGCTTAATGCTGTGATTAGCTTGGTCCACTCCAGGATGTTCGTAGCGCTGTAGTAAGTAATATTTAGACAGAGAGCCTTGTTCCCCCTCTGGGAATCACAGAAAATTGAAGCTATTTCTTCGGAACTTCAATTCAGCTTCTTCTACTGTCGCTTGAAGGTGTTGGAAGTTCACTTAAAACCTAAGGAAAGACGTTATAAACGTGCAAGCTGTCACCCAGCAGGAGTTCATGGCACTTCCGAACAACATGCGGCAGTTATCTGATGATAAATTGGGCTTCTCAATTGTGTGTTGTGATAGCTTCCTTCTAAACATATTCTCAGTAGTCAGAATCCCGTCTTGATCAGCACCTAATAGACCACTGTGCACTCAATTTCCATTGTGATTATTGAATATTGCCAGTGCAGCTCAGCATGACTGCACACTCAGATGACTGTCATGGCAGCATATCATTTCATCTGATGTTATATTATCAGCACAGTGGCCCACAAAGTAGAGGAGTGTTCTAGTCAGGGTCACCAGAGTGAGGCAGAGACCAGGTGATAATCTCTTTCCGCATTGCCTGAACATCCACCTCATCGTGTCAGGTGTACATAGAAAGGAATCAACATCCACTCATTTTTACTGGGCTATTTAAGGGCTCTCTATGACATCACCCAGACCCCTTCTCATTATCGCCTAACACTGTAATCTCTTGAAGAGAGGAGCCCTCCCAGATCAAGCGCACACCTTGGGAAGCCCCCTGCAGTGTCCCAGTCCAGTCCACTATTCTCGCCTCTTCTGTCACTAGATTTTCAGGTCACATCTAGCCCTGTCATGCATCTCAAGGATATTAGTTTCAGGAAAGTCTATCTTAAGTACTTCTGCCTGCTGACCATTGGGACCTGCTCATCTTCTCTGGGTCAAGAGTCACCATCAGCCCGACAGTGGGGTGCACATTCAGCAGTGAGTTGTCACAACCAGGACATCTCCACAACAACAAGCTCTCGCCTTTAAAAGAGGATCATCTTCATACCCAATCCCACATTTCAGCTCATAATCGATGAGGCAGAGGACTTTGCACGTCACTACTTCATGTTCTGTAGACCACTGCCCATTAAATATATATTTGCTTCCTCCACAACAGCAAGCAGCAGCAATAAGCAAAGTATACAGACAGGATTTCTGTCAGGAAATATGAGTACATCATGAGCAGCTGAGGTTCTCCTGGGGTTCACCTGCTGCTGACTCCATCAGAGTGTTAGGATGTAGGGGGTTTGTATTACTTTCTCTTACCTTTTCCTTGATGTTCTGAGTGTGTGCATGGTCGGGGCTACTGGTGCGTGCGTGATCTAGGCGAGCAGGCAGGGGTATAAAGGGCAAATATCTACAAAGACCCGTTGTTTGGTTTCTCTTCCAGTCTTGTTACCCGGAAGGACTTTGCCGAAGGATTCCTGCCACTGAAGCCGTATTTTTTGCTCCTCGTCGTGGCATTTCCTCTGACGTGTCGTGGGTGTTTACCGCCCTGAATTGTTGTTTCCTTCCCTTGTCGCCTGACTCCGTTGCCACGGTACGTGGTTACATCGAGAATTACCGGTGTCTGGAACCCTTAAAGCAGGTGTGCGGCTGCGTACCTGTTCCTTGCTTTTTCTCTTCCAGGACATTTTTACTGCCTATTGAGGTTGTTGTAGAACACTTTTGGGTGCGTTTTGCGGGTAGTTGGTGGGTACCAACACAAGCCTAGTTTTTCCTCATTGGGTTTCGTTTCTTTTTGTGGTTTTTTTTTGTGTCTGTGCCAGACATTTTTCCCCTTTTTTGTGTCTGCTGAATTAATATGGACGTTATGGGGCTCAGGATAAAGCACACTGGAATTTAGACTCTGGGACTTATGACTTATCCCTTAGAAGATACAGGCTGCTGATTTTGTGACATCCTTCACAGGGGCTCAATCATTGCTCTTATAAAGGGTAAGCGCCTGCTTATGCTTGTGCCAAGTAGCGCCTGATTGTGTATGCAAATGAGATTAGCATTTGGTACTAATAGGTATTTTCTGTCTTTTGTGTTTCTCTTAGGCACATGGACCTTTGTCCCCCTCAGTAGCAGATAGAGGGAAGCGGTGCACATGAGAGATGTCACCTTGTGTTTTACTTCTTTTCCCCCACCTTCTCCCAGTGTCCCTTGCAGCCATCTCGTTATATATAGATTGGTGGTGGCTGCCAGAGGCAGGGGTAGTGGGCTGGGTATATATTCGCTCCTGCAGTGTTGGGCGATACCAAGGTGATAACTGGACACGGAGGAAGAGACTCCCCGTTCGTGCGACACTGGAAGCTATACAAGCTCCACCATGTTAAACTCAGGAAGCTCATAGTGCCGGTTTCTGTTCCCTATATGGCACACTATTTCGTACTTGATAAACCCAGGATGTACATAATGCCGGCTTCTGCATGATTAAAGTCCATTCCGTTCTTAGTCCGTTGTCCTTTCATTCACCTATTTCCTTGACAGTGGCCGTCCAAGCACTTTTTCAATTACAGTAAGAAGCCCCCCTTGTGGTGTTTTCCTCGCCTATTAGCATTATATATTTGGGGACCGCGAAGCTCCCTACCAAGGGAACATCTCAACTGATTTATGGTCTTATGGATTCGAGATTTCTTCGGTTGTCAAGTTTTTACAGTGTTGCATTTATACAATTGTATATACTTGAATGTTATGATACAAAGACCCCGTACCACCGCCTTATATAAAATTGTTCTTGATCCATTGACGGAATTCTGTTTGTAAAGCGAAATTGTATCAGCTGCGCCCTGACGAAGGAACTGTTGGAAAAGGTTCCACTCCGAAACGCGTGTCGGCGCTGTTCTTAGTTTTGAAATTATTTCTGTATTGTGTACATGTCAAATATTTATGTTTAATGTATATGGTAACTGTTGTTTTTTGTTAGTCAGATTGTTGTGATCTAAATTATGTCTTGCTCAGTTGGGATGTGTATGGTATGAATGATGGCTGTGTGATGTGTGGTGCCTAATTGTTCCTATATGTTTTGTGTATATTTTTTGTACTGTTCTTACTGGGGTCTTTCTGTTTTTGAATCAAGAATGTTGTTCTCTCTATATAAATTAATTTGCATGTATTTTTAAAAAATATATATCTTTTGATACAACAATAATAATAAAAAAAACTTTATAAATAGCTGTTCAGTGGGACAATGATACTGTTTTCTTATTTAGGATCTATGACCTATGTACTAATTTATGTTTAGGGAGAGGTCTCTGTTTTTGTTTCTGTTTTTTTGGACATCTTGCTGACCACACCTTCCTTTAACAAGCTAAATATGAATACAAATTATCAATAGAATGTTCTCTAACATACTATCCCTATGGTGTTGAAAAATCACTGGATTCTTCTTTTCAATTGTACACTTCTGACACATATTGAAGGGGTCTCTGTTGCAATCGAACTCTAAGTTAGCTGCTAGGTCTTTTGACATATTTGATAACTTACTGGAGAAAAATCTTGATGGGTTCCCTAGGTATGCACAGTTTTTATCATATTCAGTCACTCCCACTAAGACTCTAATTCACTTTTAACAATTTGGAAATCCTTCTAAGTTCTAATTGTCTTTCTTATGTAAAACTGTACTGTCAGGCTCAATTCACTACTTAACTCTAGATACAAATGATGTTAAAGGGAAACAAGGAGCCTGCCAGTCTCCTTCCATCTAACAGGTCTGAATATGTTCAATCCTGCTTGGCACTGATAGCGAAGTTGGAGGAAGGGGGTTAGGGATATGTGAGAAGACACACAAGAGATGTTGTTGGTTTGTAGTCACACAGCATGTCTCATCAGGCCTAGGTTCTCTTGGATTTTCAGAAGTCTGTCACGAGTGACAGCTTTTCTATACTAGACAGTACATAAGACTGCTGTTACTCTCTCTTCCTACTTCAGCTTAAAATAAATACAATTTTTGATTTAGCAAGTTTTTGCATGAATATTAACAATTAAATACAAAATGTGATGGACACAAGATGTATTCTAGCTTCTGATACACAGTGGTAAACATCCGGTCAGTTGCCCAATCCCTTTATTTTATTAGAGCTAATACATGTCCTGTTTATACATCCTATGGAAGTTAATAATGCACCACAACTTGAGGCACTGATCAGAAAAAAGGATAACATAGGATCTTCAGTAAAATGTTTCTATCTCTAACCTGAGACCTCTGAGAACAGCACCAGAAGAAGTTGAATAATTCGGAGGATGCAACAAGAGTATCTGAGGTGACGCTGCAAAAGTAATTTCAGAAGCACCCAAAACACAAACATCTAGAACGATGCCCTTGATGTCTGATTTGAAGAAAATCTTGACTGGAGAGCCAGAAACACAGATGAAAAGCTGAGTCCAAACGCGCAAGTGATATGAACAGCCCAAGTGAGGCCAAGCACTAGGCCATGGACTGGGTGTGGCTTATTTAGACTTCAATCCTTGAATTCCGATTTAATCTGACCTGCAGAAGCAACATCTGTCACTGCCTTTGAGGTTTCTGCATGGGAACAGGTTCCACTATTCTGGTTATGTGAGGGGTAACAACTGGGCAGCACACAATGACAGTCACAATCATACAACTGAGGACTGGATCCTAAGTGTCAGTGACCAAATCTGTCTATGAGCTGTATTTCCCACGGAAGATGTACATATCAATTAAGGGTTACAAAGGTTTCAAATATCAGGAATGTAATATAAAGCAGATATGAGAATACCTTTGTTCTATCAGTAGAATGTCTATGTTCCATCAGGAAAATGGGTTTATTATTATGTGCAAAAAGGAAATTCTGTACAAGATTTTTTTATTCCTACTTTCTTATGATATTTTTCATGATGTTTTTGCCTGGAGAGGATATGGCTTGACTTCTCAAGCTGAATAGTTCATTTTGAAGCTGAACTCAAATGATTTTGAAGTTTATAGTTGAAAATCGCAGAAAGCGCATCAGTGCAACATAGAAGGGAGCCCTATAGCAGTGGTTGGCTGATGCAGACACTGAATTGGGGAATGATGGCGGGAACATCACTGAAATTATAATGAAGTGGCAGGATGAGAGGAGGTGGGTGAAGGCGAAGTTCACCAGGATAGAGGTGACCAGACGTCTCTCTGGTGGACAAACAGGAGCCCGTTTCTATCTCACACCACTTGAGTAGGACGTCCACCATGCACCCCTACCTGCTACATGGGCTGATTGTGACTGACAAGCTTATTGTGGTTTCAGGTTAGATGTGATGGTTAAACAACAACTTTAGTTGAAAAATGAATATCATGAAGTGCAATTTTGTCTATAGAAGTCACTGCAAGCTTATGAAAATATTAATGGTGAATTCTACTCTCAAGTGTTTCATTTTGTCGATCACACTACAAGTCCCAAAATCCTGAGTTTTGCAAATTTTCACTTTCAGTTCTTTCGTCTGAAACAGTTGACCATCTCTGCATATTTGCATTGTAATGTAATTAAGTAGCTATGTTAAAAGTTGTGCACAATCATAATTTTTTGTATTTGTCTATTAATTTCTTCCTTTGATTTTTACATACAGCCAGAGTAAATCCACCAACTGGAGCAGAGGTTTCTGCACTTGCAGGAAGTCAACATCATAGGGCAGATCAACCACTACCACCTGCACAAACTTGTACACAAGTATGCCCACAGGAAGTAGGTTCCATGTACTACATTATTATCAGACAACCTATAGATTTGTTTTAAACTCCATCATTTGTTTCACACCTTTAATCTTAACTAATATAACTTGGTTTTAACATGTGCCAAATAGAATTATAATGAAATTTTACTGATATCTTACTAGGACCTGTGATGTTGGCCAGGAAAATGCATGAAACAGTGACCTCTGCTCCACGTACTGGTGTCACAAATGGTCAGGCACCAAACAGTGGGCGGATGTAAGACCCTGGTAAGGGCACTTACATATAACTTCAGATAAAGCTCATAGTCTAATATATGAATCTCCTCCCCACAGCCACTCACATGCTAACCTTCCCCATGCTGGTGGACCTGATAGTCATATAAGAGGGTTTCCCATGCGGAGGTGGTTGGCAGATGCTCATGTTGGCCAGTGGGAGGAAGAATTTCTTCAACAACCATCTGAGCCAGGACATTTGTGCAATAGGGAATACACTGCCTAACATTTCAGACACACTACAAGGAATGCCTCAGATGATTGACAGGCAGACAAGTGCTTTGGACGGTATTGTGAAATGCTGCAGAGACGTGTTGGGAATGCACCATGACCAAAAAACAATGTATAGGGAAGAGAGTGCAGGACACCATGCCTTGGCCATGAAGATGATGAAAGGCATGTTGAAAATGTTTCAAAGTCTTCAAATTCTTCCTTCAAGGTCAACACAAGGAGGGAACCCAGCACATCAACATGCACCACACCCCACCAATCCACCTGTACCACTGCCTGAACAGGTTCCCCCACCTGCTCAGGTACTACCTCAGATATACAGGTCCTGGCCCAACTGTACGGGCACCCCCACCAACTATACAGGCACCCCCAACTGTACAGACACCCCCACCAACTGTACCGGCACCCCCACCAACTGTACAGGCACCCCCACCAACTGTACATGCCCCACTCTCATTTGCTGAGTAAACCACCCCACCTACACAAGAAGATGCCACACACCCACCCACACATCACACCAGCCCAGAATGTGTGCTTACTCACAGAGATCCTCACCACCACATTTGCCTAGGCGTAAGAGATATCCCAACGACTACTTCAAATATGTATTCACTTTAATGACATATAAATAAACGTAATAATATGAACCAATCAAAGCTTCTATCCTGAGTTGATTTATCTCGGAAAGTATTAGTCAACATACTGAAAACACATCAGGAAGCATCAGGGAAATCAGTCTTTGTACAAAGGTTAAATAAAATTAGGTCCCCAGTCAAAATACAGGGTGACCATAAAAAACAATGTCCTCCCGACATGCTGCATGTACTTTCACTACAAGAGCCCAGGCTTGGGGATGCACAGTCACTGGCTATCCTTACTGTCATCTTTGACAACAATATTGAGATCCTCAACACATGTGGCCTCCTTGTGGCTGGCCAATGCAGGATCAGACACCCTAAGGGTGGATAATACATGCGGTGTAGCATGGGAAACAGAGAAGGAAGATACACCTTGGGATACAACAGTGGTCTGTGTGGGTCTTTGAGGCAACACATAGAATATGGCTACAAACAAGGAAGTGTTGGAGGCATTGATGTTCTCTCTAAGGTCAAGAAATTAATTATAAAAAATGACTTAATTTGGGTTAGTATAATTCTCAATAATTACCAATCACACCTTCAGCTTTAGTGTGATCTGAGGTTCCTAATAAGTTCAGATAGCAATCTTTCAATGGAGATAGTACACAGTAAAGATGGAGATTACCACTCCTTAAAGTGGATCCAGATGTTTCCTTTTATGTATGGAGTTCTCAGCACCGAATGTACATTCTCTACAGTCCTACACTTACTAGCAAATGTCATCTGTTGCGTAACATAGCAGAAAAAAAACATTCATGTTATGTTTTCTTTACCTATGCAAATAAAGACCTTGGAGATATCTTTTGCAAAGATGTGATCAAAAACATTTTTTATCTTCCTTGAATGCATCAGACACTGTACATGGCAAGACTGCTTTGTTTTTGTTGTACACTGCGAATCATACGTGCTTACTCAGTACAGCTACACATACATTGGAAATGACACATTTCAATGTTGATAATAAGTGTGCATTTAGTACAAATTAGATAGGTATGTATCATTTTGAGTGAGTGATACATGGGACACAATGTCAGCCTTTATTTTATTTTACAACACATTATAGCAGTTATGACAAAAACACACAGAAAAAGCATGCATGATTCAACATCCAACACACAAATACTAACATATCAACAATGGACTTTGTATTGTCAAGTCCATACATTCACAATAGCATACAACAGTTATAGGGTCCTTAGCTCAATATGTTTATGAAAGTACATTTTATTATAAAAATGCCATTGTAATGCAAATCTACCCATTTATGTTAGGAAACGGCTAAGACCCAGAATTCATTCAGAAAACAGCATTCAAATGCCTCTACTGATGCATAGACCTTATAATTATTGCAGCCATTACTCAGATAAAGTGAAAGGTGACAAACAACAAATGATGAAACATCTTACTCACCTCTTACATCATACTTCAAGACACGTAATGCAGTTTGGCTGCTCAAAGTCCTCCAGCTGAGCATGGAGAGTCGCCTAGGCTGTCTTCAGGACCCTCATGTATAGTTGGCTCATGCAGGGCCATTGTGAATGTAATTTGGAGGACACACCCATGATCTCCTAGGCCCTGATGTGGACCAGCATTGCAGGTCCTCCCAGTGCTTGTGGCACATCTTGCCCAGCCAGTGGTATATACTGCAGCGAATAGCAATATCACATCAGATTTGCATATGCACTGTATTATCCAATTGGCTATTTGGGCCCCTATAGAACTGAGGGTTCTCATCAAATACCCCCTCAGTAAAGATGTCCAATTTAGACTTACTGAAGTGGGATGCCTTGCCATCAAGTCCATGTTAGGGGTAGGATAAATGAACTGAGCAGTAGGATGGTTGAGGATGTTGCCTAGAGGTTAGGATGACAGAGAATGTACACTAAACGGCTGCCTTCACCTTCTGTATGTAATATCCTATATCACACTTCCTGCGTATTTTCATTGGCGTCCGGCCTAAACACAGAGTCTCTGCCAGAGTATGAAATCTCCACCCTACCCAGCCAGAAATCAGTGACAATACACAAGAAGTGGCATACAGGAAACTACATACAGGATCTGTAAATTCATCATTTACATCTCAAACAAATGACCTTCACTCCTTGTAAATTATTTCTCATGCTCCACAAAACAGTTACATGTAATAATAGATGCACATTAGACTTTATTAGTATGTGTGATGCTTATGACATCACACACACAAATCCAATCAACCTTCTACTTTTTAGTTAGGCTCATTAAGGAGTCCCTTTCTGACCAGAGACACTCCATCTCATTACATAGGTACACTTTCTTCATGCTGTATGTATGACAGACATATAGCTATACTGCTGCATGCAATACTTATGATAATGTACTTAGTTCTTTCTGAGTTCATCATATATGCAACTTGAAGATTAAATGAGTGTGTAACACAGCAATATTGTATAATGCTACCCATCATGATACCATTGTATTAAACAGTAGATCGTGCCCACTAAATGTTTAATCATTTCTAGCCTCACTAGGTCTGCACCATTGACTACTGTGGTGCCGATCACGATCCGGTAAAATTTTTGCCCGTACGACTCGTATCCGGTCTTTTTACCGTACGAATCGTACAAGTGCCGTACAAACTGCCAATTACGATTCGCATTCGGAATAGTTCCCCTCACGTCCTCGGGTCGGAAAATGTGTCCGACACGTCCTCGGACGATTTACCGTACAAATGTGAAAAGTGAAGTCCGACCGCGGAATCACGATCCATCCTGTGCGTCCGATGTTACAACGGTATGGAAAAAACACCGTCCGCACCGAACTCCCATAGCAACCATGGAGAAATGTGCCCGCATACGCACCCAACACTCCCGCCAGCCCCCGTACGTTCGAGCCGTACCCCCGTGTATGTACACCCCCACCCGTGTATGTACACCCGTGTACGTGTCGTACCCCCCCTGTATGTACACCCGTGTACGTGTCGTACCCCCCGTGTATGTACACCCGTGTACGTTCGAGTCGTACCCCGGTGTATGTACACCCGTGTACGTGTCGTACCCCCGTGTATGTACACCCGTGTACGTGTCATACCCCCGTGCATGTACACCCATGTACGTGTCGTACGCCCGTGTATGTACACCTGTGTACGTGTCGTACCCCCCCTGTATGTACACCCGTGTACGTGTCGTACCCCCTTGTATGTACACCCGTGTACGTTCGAGTCGTACCCCCATGTATGTACACCCGTGTACGTGTCGTACCCCCGTGTATGTACACCCGTGTACGTGTCGTACCCCCGTGCATGTACACCCGTGTACATATCGTACTCCCAGTGTATGTACACCCGTGTACGTGTCGTACCCCCCCTGTATGTACACCCGTGTACGTGTGGTCCCCCCGTGTATGTACACCCGTGTACGTTCGAGTCGTACCCCGTGTATGTACACCCGTGTACGTGTCGTACCCCCGTGTATGTACACCCGTGTACGTTCGAGTCGTATCCCCCGTGTATGTACACCCGTGTACGTGTCGTACCCCCGTGTATGTACACCCGTGTACGTGTCGTACCCCCCGTGTATGTACACCCGTGTACGTGTCGTACCCCCGTGTATGTACACCTGTGTACGTGTCGTACTCTCCCGTGTATCTACACCCGTGTACATGTCGTACCCCCCCGTGTATGTACACCCGTGTACGTTCGAGTCGTACCCCCCCTGTATGTACACCCGTGTACGTGTCATACCCCCCGTGTATGTACACCCGTGTACGTGTCGTACCCCCGTGTATGTACACCCGTGTACGTGTCGTACCTCCCGTATGTACACCCGTGTACGTGTCGTACCCCCGTGTATGTACACCCGTGTACATGTCGCACCCCCCGTGTATCTACACCCGTGTACGTGTCGTACCCTCCGTGTATGTACACCCGTGTACGTTCGAGTCGTACCCCCCCGTATGTACACCCATGTACATGTCGTACCCCCCGTGTATGTACACCCATGTACGTGTCATACCCCCGTGTATGTACACCCGTGTACGTGTCGTACCCCCCCCGTATGTACACCCGTGTACGTGTCGTACCCCCGTGTATGTACACCTGTGTACGTGTCGTACCCCCGTGTATCTACACCCGTGTACGTGTCGTACCCCCCGTGTATGTACACCCGTGTACGTGTCATACCCCCCGTGTATGTACACCCGTGCCCACTAAATGTTTAATCATTTCTAGCCTCACTAGGTCTGCACCATTGACTACTGTGGTGCCGATCACGATCCGTTAAAAATTTTCCCCGTATGACTCGTATCCGGTCTTTTTACCGTACGAATCGTACAAGTGCCGTACAAACTGCCAATTACGATTCGCATGGGAAAAAGACCATACGATTCGCATTCGGAATAGTTTCCCTCACGTCCTTGGGTCGGAAAATGTGTCCGACACGTCCTCGGACGATTTACCGTACAAATGTGAAAAGTGAAGTCCGACCGCGGAATCACGATCCATCCCGTGCGTCCGATGTTACAACCGTATGGAAAAAACACCGTCCGCACCAAACTCCCATAGCAACCATGGAGACATGTGCCCACATACGCTCCCAACACTCCCGCCAGCCCCCGTACGTTCGAGTCGTACCCCCGTGTATGTACACCCCCACCCGTGTATGTACACCTGTGTACGTGGTGTACCCCCCGTATGTAAACCCGTGTACGTGTCGTACCCCCGTGTATGTACACCCGTTTATGTTCGAGTCGTACCCCCGTGTATGTACACCCGTGTACGTGTCGTACCCCCGTGTATGTACACCCGTGTACATGTCGTACCCCCGTGCATGTACACCCGTGTACGTGTCGTACCCCCGTGTATGTACACCCGTGTACGTGTCGTACCCCCCCTGTATGTACACATGTGTACGTGTCGTACCCCCGTGTATGTACACCCGTGTACGTTCGAGTCATACCCCCGTGTATGTACAACCGTGTACGTGTCGTACCCCCGTGTATGTACACCCGTGTACGTGTCGTACCCCCGTGCATGTACACCCGTGTACGTATCGTACTCCCCGTGTATGTACACCTGTGTACGTGTCGTACCCCTCCTGTATGTACACCCGTGTACGTGTCGTACCCCCGTGTATGTACACCCGTTTACGTTCGAGTCGTACCCCCCGTGTATGTACACCCGTGTACGTGTTGTACCCCCCGTGTATGTACACCCGTGTACGTTCGAGTCGTACCCCCCTGTGTATGTACACCCATGTACGTGTCATCCCCCGTGTATGTACACCCGTGTACGTGTCGTACCCCCGTGTATGTAGACCCGTTTACGTGTCATACCCCCGTGTATGTACACCCGTGTACGTGTCATACCCTCCCGTGTATCTACACCCGTGTACGTGTCGTACCCCCGTGTATATACACCTGTGTACGTTTCGAGTCATACCCCCCCTGTATGTACACCCGTGTACGTGTCATACCCCCCGTGTATGTACACCCGTGTACGTGTCGTACCCCCATGTATGTACACCCGTGTACGTGTCGTACCCCCCTGTATGTACACCCGTGTACGTGTCGTACCCCCGTGTATGTACACCCGTGTACGTGTCGTACCCCCCTGTATGTACACCCATGTACGTCTCGTACCCCCTGTGTATGTACACCCGTGTACGTGTCATACCCCCCGTGTATCTACACCCGTGTACGTGTCGTACACCCCGTGTATGTACACCCGTGTACGTTCGAGTCGTACCCCCCTGTATGTACAGCCGTGTACGTGTCGTACCCCCGTGTATGTACACCCGTGTACGTGTCGTACCCCCCCTGTATGTACACCCGTGTACGTGTCGTACCCCCCCTGTATGTACACCCGTGTACGTGTCGTACCCCCCGTGTATCTACACCCGTGTACGTGTCGTACCCCCGTGTATGTACACCCATGTACGTTCGAGTCGCACCCCCCCCTGTATGTACACCCGTGTATGTGTCGTTGTCCCCGTGTATGTACACCCGTGTACGTGTCGTACCCCCGTGTATGTACACCCGTGTACGTGTCGTACCCCCCCCTGTATGTACACCCGTGTACGTGTCATACCCCCCGTGTATGTACACCCGTGTACGTTCGAGTCGTACCCCCCGTGTATGTACACCCGTGTACGTGTCGTACCCCCGTGTATGTACACCCGTGTATGTTCGAGTCGTACCCCCGTGTATGTACACCCGTGTATGTGTCATACCCCCCGTGTATGTACACCCGTGTACGTGTCGTACCCCCCGTGTATGTACACCTGTGTACGTGTCGTACACCCCCGTGTATCTACACCCGTGTACGTTAGAGTCGTACCCCCACCCGCCTATGCATGGAGCATACCCCCACCACAACATTCTAAGTACGGAGCGCACCCCAGGCCCCAACATCACAACCGCATGTACGAGTCGTACCAAGCCACACACAAGGACAGCACTGTACAACAAAATGGCCCATGTACACACCGTACACATGCAAAAAACACACGTACACAACCAGGACAAACCAAAACGACACAAGAATACACCATTCGAATGGCACTAAGCCACAAAACATGTCCAACAACCACTAAAACAACACATTCACTGACCTGCAACTGCCAAAAACAAACAGAGGCCCAAAACACAACCACTCCTTATAACACACCCACCCAAAGTTCAAACACAGCCACTCCCACCAATGGACCAATAAAAAGGGCCCACAAACACAAACCATGAGCCTTTGCAACAGACTCACTGCTGCCAGACCCCACAGACAACCTACAGCACCATACTTGAACCTTTACTACACCTTACACTTGCACACCTTCACACACACACCTTCACAAACACCCCCTCATCACATTCACACACACACCTGCACAACCACACCCACACACCCACAACCATCCACACACCCCCCCCCACCATCCACACCCACACCCCTCACCATGCCCACTAACAAGAATCCAAAGTTCACTAGCCGAGAGTTGGAGGTCCTTGTCGATGAAATCCTCAAAGTCGAGCCACACCTCTTTGGAACATTGGTCAGACAGACCAGCATTTCAGCAAAAACAGCCATGTGGCAGACGATCGTCAATGCTGTGAATGCTGTTGCGGACACCAGAAGGAACAAGCAGGAATGCCAAGCCAGGTGGTACGATCTGCGGAGGAGGGTCCGAGCCAAAATGACGGATGAACACAACCAGGCCAACGTCACTGGAGGAGGGCCGTCCCGCAGACCCGTACACTACCATCCCTGGGAGGAGAGGGTGATGGCCATACTGCCGGTGGAGGCAGTCGAAGGATTAGGAGGACTCCGAGACCCGGGTGAGTACACAAACAACGCACCTCACATGGGGGGAACGTCATCCACAACCAAACTCACAAACAGGCACGCAACCACCCCAAGCTATCGCATGACTCAACCACACTCCATGAACACGCATATGCCACTGGCACCAACATGCCCCATGCACCCAGCTGGACAATGTCAAGTCACAGGCCACAGAAGACACCAACACATGACACGGTAACACGGATGGCGGGAGGGTGGGCCCCAAAAATCACATAGTGCAACTCAGAAGCAGACAACAATGCCCTCTGCCCATATGGCCTAGGTCACAGCCAGACAAACACTGTGTCCCCACACAGGAAAGACTCGCCAGCAAATGGCGGAAGCCTTGCATTAAGACATGGGGGTGACGGCACGTTTTTGCACATGACAGCAGCTAATGAACAGCCAACACTGTGAAAGAGTGGCAGCACACACCACCACAGCAGCAGTGCAGACACAGACACTACACCCAATGGGTGCCTGGAGATCAGAAACAAACTCACATCAACAATCCAAGGGCCATTCAAAGATCTGCTAACAGTGTGTGCCCAGGAAGCTGGGCTGAGGTGGCAGAGGGTGACACACAGAGGAAGGGAGAGGGGGACAGAGAGGGAGGGAGACACAGGGAGACAGACAGAGGGAGGAGGCCGACACACAGAGGGAGGTAGAGGGGGACAGAGAGGGAGGGAGACACAGGGAGACGGACAGAGGGAGGCGGCTGACACACAGAGGGAGGGAGAGGGGGACAGAGAGGGAGGGAGACACAGGGAGAGCAAATCAGCCTTGTGGTGTGTGGGAATGTCTGCTCATCAGCAGGTGGACTGCGTGCATGCAGACAAGGGTGGCCAGTGCCAGCACCCCCCTCTCCTCCATGGCCAAACACAGGGCCATGTCACAACCTGTGCACGAGCACAACGACAGCTACCTGCATCATATAAGTGTGTGGAACAACTCCATGTGCCCACGTACAGTGCTACACGGAATGCGCCAATGCATGGCTCGCCACACCTGCCCACTCCACTGCTGACTGCAGTCACACTTGACGCAGCAAGTAAGACTGTGCCACACATAGGTAAAGTCGCAAAAGCTGTGCCCAAGGGACATACCCATGCACAAGTGCACTGTGAGTGGAATGCAAGACATATCCAAATTGCCAGAGGAAATGTGCCAACTTTGAAACGAATGAAACATGGATGTTGCATGGAACAAAATTAACATTGTCTCTCTCACACACAGGTCAACGTCGTGGATCACCCCCCAACACTGGGGGGGAAGACTCACAGGACCCGGCTCGGCGGGATGACGGACCCACCGGCACCGACGACTCTCACCACTCTGTGGACGAACCCGACCCCGACCAACCTGGCCCCTCTGGTGTCCAACCACCTGCAGCACCTGCGCCAGGTACAACTAGGCCAACCACCACCCCCACTCCTGCCACATCCCAGGAGACACCCAGGATCCCTGCCCCACCACCACAATGCAGCCAGGCTGGCCAGGAGGGACACGGTGTCCCGGGCACCCAGGAGGAGGCAGGCGACAATGCAAATGCCACCCCTCAGGGGTCCCGGAGACCCGATGTGCTCACAAGGGCATGCCAGGTGCAAGTGGGCAGGGGTGGTGGGAGTGGAGGACGGTGGAGGCGCGAGCCTGACCAGTTGGCTGGGGAACCGGTATATTCCCATGTCCGAAACATCCTGGACACATACCGGCAGGACACCACGGGCATGGCCCAGGTTGTGTCCATCCTCGAGGGGATCAAGACCCAGCAGGCCCAGCAACATGCGGAGCAACATGCCTGTCTACTGCAACACCAACGGAGGATGGAGGACAGACAGGCTGAGCTCGTGACGGTGTTCACGGGAATTCACAGTACACTCCGTCAGATGGCCGACAACATGGGCAACCCTCCCTGTGCCAGGAGGCGTAGAACATCACCACCCACAGGGAGGGACCAGGAGGAGGAGGAAACATCCGATGGGGCATCCCAAACATCGTCACGGCCTGCTTCTGAGGGTCCCCGCAGGAGGGCGGGTCGTCCACGTAAAAGACCGTGAGAGTTGGCGCTACAGCACCATCTCCCAGGACACCTGGCCTGGCACCTGGCCCACTGGAGCAACAGCAGCACAGCATCAAAAGACATTCTCTGCCACATGGCCTTGCTGGTCACTTTCTGACCAATGTTGACAAAGACTGTGGCATGGACTCTGAGGATTTCTAATGGCAAGGACGCCAACTCCCCTAGTGAACTTTGGATTCCACACACCCGGAAAGCCCCTCATGTCAAACCCCCCCCCCACTAAAATAAAAAGTCACACCATGAAGAGAAGATGCCTGCTGGTTGCATTATTACCTTACATGTGTCTTGTAAAGTCTAAACATGCCTGAGTTCTCATTTGACTTCAACCATCCACACCCTGGGGCCTGAGTCTGGCACAGGACACACGGGTCACAGTGTATTAGGCAAGACAGACATGGAGCACCATACACACCCGTGATGGGCCCAACCAGATGAGGGGGTGGCCGCACAACCGTGCCGACAGACATTTTGAGTACAGCAACAGTCATGCGCAGAGGTCAGGGATCATGTGGAGTGTCCTGGGGGGCACCCAGGTATGTGTAGACAGGTGGCAGAACCATGTCCTGCAAGCTTGAGTCAGGTGGATGCAGAGAATGGTGGCCTGGCCAACGTTGGATGCATGGGGATGGCACATGTCACAATACCCACACGGTCATGGACATCATGCACAATACACAGTCTAATCCCACACAAACAGCTTGCATCTTGCTACTCGACACATAGACACATAGCCACTATCACGGAATACCATGCCAGACATGCCGGATGCACCATGGCAACACACCAGCATTGACTGAGAAGAGGCACCTTGGAGGCATAGGGACACCTTTATTAGTCATGTATTTGGGATTGCAGAGGCAAGTCGGAGTACACATGAACGGGTCATGTGGACTAACATGTGGGTCCAACACTGGCACCCCCCTTCTGCAGCACAAATGCGTGATATCCATGGAACTGGCACACAAGTGTCGGCTAACAGCTAAACACCCCCTGCTGCTCACGGAGAGCCTGCCATACACCATTGATCCGCTGATGTGGAAGTCCCACACCATGTCAAGCCAATGCAAACCGTATGTGTCCGAGGGCAGTGATACACACATTGATGCCATCATCACATTCCACAATCCCATCACTGATCGACACATGTATGGATGACAACATGCTAGGTCACAATTATGACTGGGGAAATACACTCATCACTGGCACCATCACTCCAGTGACACACGTGCCATACATGCAGATGGACACACACATCGCAACACATGCCACACGGGGACCAATGCGTGCACACTCAGACACTGGTACTCACCACTAAGCAAAGAAGTCGCGTATGAGCCGAGTCCGGATGTCCTCTTGCGGCTCCACATCCTCCACATCACTAGCCCCATTGCCAAGCCCTTCGTCCTCCACGGGTGGATGGTCCTGGTCATCTTGATCCAGGATGAGTGGCACAGCTTTCTCAACTGCCATGTTGTGCAGCATGCAGCAGACCATGAAGATTTTGCAGACCTTCGCCGGGGCATATGGGAGGGCGCCGCCGGTCTTGTGGAGGCATCTGAATCGGCTCTTCAGGAGGCCAAACGTCCTCTCTATCACTCGCCTTGTCCGGCCATGGGTGGTGTTGTAGCGGAGCTGGGCCGGCGTGATGGGGTTGCGGAGAGGTGTGATCAGCCATGGCATGTTGGGATAGCCAGCGTCCCCTACATGGAAAGCACATGGACATAAGTAGGACAGGAGAAGCGGTTGTGCTGGAAATCTACGCAAAATACAGGACAGACAGAGTGTACCCACCAACAACACATGCTCGTTCGTTGCGCAGCTGCGTCATCATTTCAGGCACCCTGCTACGCCTCATGATGTAGGCATCGTGTGCTGATCCTGGAAAACGAGCACAGACATGTGAAATCACCATGTTGGACAGACACACCACAAGGGCATTGATGGAGTGGTAGTGTTTGCGATTCCTGTACGCTACCTCCTGTGCCTGTGGTGGTACCAAAGCCACATGTGTCTCATCTATGGACCCAATGACATGGGGCATCCGTCCCAGGGCATAGAATCCACGCTTGACCCAAGTCAACATTTCAGGGGTTGGAAAATGGATGAAGTCATCCAGGTGAATAAACATGGCCTCTAAGAAATAATGCAGCACACGGCAGAACATGCTCTGGGACATGCCACCAACATGAGCTATGGTATTTTGAAAGGTACCCGTGGCTAGAAAATGTAGGGCTGCCATTACCTTCAGCTTGGGTGTCAGTGCCGTAGGATACCTGTGCAGCGGTTGCAGGTGTGGTGCCAGTCTCGCCGTCAACTCCAGAATCAACCGTTGTGGGAAGCGGTAGGACCAGATACAGTCATTCTCCCGCATGGCAGCCAAGTCCGGAATTGGTCGGGGAAGAGGCGGCGCTCTGCAGTAATTTGGAAGTGACAAGGAAGAGTGAGTGCAGCACAACAACAATTGATTTGTACTGAGCACATGTTAATCTGTCTATACACATATGCTACATACGGAGTCAGGTATGTGCCACATGCCCTGGATACGTATGGCTGCCAGGTGACACTCCTACCAAGACCCAGCTACACACGGAGATTGTGAACCTCCACATGCCATGGCATGGGATTAGCTGTGTCCCAGTGTAAGTGAACAGCCAGACGCAACACAGGAGTGACATACATCCACATATCAGCAGAAGTAGGATGTCGATTGCAGAGACTGGTAGCGGAACACTAGAGCCACTGGTCACATGACATTACACTAGGACAGCCCACACACCTTGCCATTAAGGTGTACATGTGATGACTCACCACACATTCATAGAGAGGATGCAGACATGTCCTTGTTACGCTACTCCGTGTCCCATGCATACATACGCACCTCACATCCGATACCACATGTGGCATGGTGTGCGGAACAGTGTGCAATGTCAATCTACACAGAGACACATGTTGGTTGCTGCAACAGCTGCAGCTTTTGAGGGAGCTCCAACATCAAGCTAATGCGAATCCCCCACACATACATGACATAGTCACATCGTGCACCGTGGGTAGTGACATGTCAGGTGTGGTAACCCCTGTACCTGGCCTCAGGGGACACTTCCGTGTGTTGGTGTCCGTGCCATGCCAGTGACGCTCATCCCAAGTGTGCAGTACGACATGCACACATGTCAAAGGAGTCAAGGGCATGCCTGGCACACATTGCACCGTCACACATTACATGTGTACACATCTCATCATACATCTGGTGCCTTCTCGACTCAGGAGTAATGTGCCACATCACAGCCTTTCACACCTGTGCCCCACACATGTAGTACTGCCCAGACAATGCCTTCATGTCCATCCATGGACAAGTATGTCAGCCCTATTCCTTCCTGTGTGCTGCCTGTCACCACTGTGATGTGTGAAAACCACCGTACTTTTGCTAATAGGGCCTGTGTACGTTCCCGTATCACTATGGGAGTGCTGCCATATGCGTACCCATAGTGATAGTGAGCATACAGGTGTGTGTACGGTCCGTACCACCATGAGTACGCATACGCGAGAACACCCATAGTGGTACGGCCCGTACACGCGTGCGAACGTTTACTATCACTATGGGTGTCCTCGTGTATGCGTACTCGTAGTGGTACGGCCCGTACACACGCCTGTACGTTCACTATCACTATGGGTGTTCTCGCGTATGCGTACTCGTAGTGATAGTGAACGTACAGGCGTGTGTACGGGCCGTACCACTACGAGTACACATACGCGAGGACACCCATAGTGATAGTGAACGTACAGGCGTGTGTACGGGCCGTACCACTACGAGTACGCATACGCGAGGACACCCATAGTGATAGTGAGCGTACAGGCGTGTGTACGGTCCGTACCACCATGAGTAAGCATACGCAAGAACACCCATAGTGGTACGGGCCGTACACACGCCTGTACGTTCACTATCACTATGGGTGTTCTCGCGTATGCGTACTCGTAGTGGTACGGCCCGTACACACGCCTGTACGGGCCGTTGCTATGCATTTGGGGTGCCCTAGGGCCCCGGAACGTACCGTACCTGTGTGTGAAGCTCAAAATTACATAGGGGACACATGAGGGACAAGTATTAAGGCCTACATGCATGCAGGTTGTCATGGAGACCAAGTTTAAAGTTTGAATTTGTTCTGGAAGGTGCACAGCAGAAGTCAGTTGGAATGAATCTACTTTGTTGCAATGTGTTTGTGGGGTTGACATCATGCTGAAGAAAAAAACACAATAAGAACCCACTGACTGTGCTAGGTTTGAAGGGATTGGAGGAAACATAGGATGCAAATGTGAGTGACCAATCACTCTGTACTCCTGTGCATGAAACAGGCCAGCAAGGCAGATATAAGGCAGCCAGGTCCCATGAGGGACCACTTGCCTGCACATCTCTGTATTCCACGACCCAGCTGCTGCTACTGATTCCCTGGAACCATGTCAAGGTCTGTGGAGAGGTCACAGCCCTTCACCCTGGAGGAGAACATGGCTCTGCTGGATGTGATCCTCCCACAGTACCCCATGCTGTATGGGCGATCAGGGTATCAGGTGAATGCAGAGTCCACAAGCACATACTGTGTCCCTTTTTTATGACTGTGACTTCTGGCATTGTGTCCAGGTGTCTCACACACGCTATGTACTGTAGTGGGGGTCCCAGGGGGGGAATGCCTGATGTCTCCCAGCCAGAGCATGCAGTGGTGCATGTCTGCCGTCCTCACTTGCATCGTGTTTACTGTGACAATCACTGCATGGTGCATGCCACATTCTGCCTGTCTTATCCTCCTGGGAATGTTGCCTCTACAGTCCTCATGTGATGATGTGGTCAGCCCAGTGTGACAGGTGACTGTACCCACAGATGTGTGTTAGTTCTGTATACCTGTGCTGAGAGTGTCCACATGATGTGTTCATACCCTGGACATGGGTGTGTGTGTAAGTCCCCTGTCATGTGGGTGGGTGCATATGTGGAGTGTAGCACCCCAGCTGCATGAGGGATGGATATACCCTGGCCATGTGATGTGAGCAGGGAGCAGTGCTGTGTGTCTGACGTGCAGAGCCAGCCCCACACATGTGAGCCCCCCGTCTAGTGGCACATGTGCAGAGTGAGGTTTGTCGCTGCATTTGGCAATGGCAGGTGTATGTCCTGTGCCTGTGTGTGTCTGTGTACTCTGCTGCGGTAGCGTCAGTGGCCTGTGGCATGTGACTGCTCAGAGGTGCTGCACATTATCCTGGTGTACCTTCTGATGCACAGTGTGAGCCTGGATCATTGATTGTGTAGTTGCCCTCATTCCACCTGTGTCCTTTCAATAGCACGTACTGCTTTTGCCCTTCCCCAGAGGATCATGTCTCTATGACAAAGGTGCAATGCGTAGGATGCATACTATGCCTTGTTGTAAACAGCAAATGTGTTCTAATATGTGTCTATGTGACATGTGCCAGGTGTATTGATGTAGTGTCACTTGTTCATCCTCACAGGTAGGCGCCTCTGCCAAGGAGCAGATATGGCTGACCGCCGTCAGCACCGTGAGGAGTGCGGATGGTCGGAAGCAGCGCCTGTCCCAGGTGAGGAAACGCTGGCAGGATATCCGGTGCTGGACGCGGAGGATCGCACGGGTCCTGCTGGGGGACTCACCTGAGAGCCATAAGAACCGCGGGCGCCGCCGACTGAGCCACATCCACAAGCGTGTGCTTCCGGTGGCCTTTCCAGACTTGGAGAGGCGCTTACAGGAGATGCAGCAGCAGGAAGGGGGTAGGTACATGTGTGCTTGTTGTGTTTCACCAGCATTTGTAAGTGCACAGTTGCATGGATACACTGCCAGGGTTTAAAGGTGCTGTGCAGATCCAGTTACCCACTGTATAGCTGTGCTCTCCTGCCTCCCTTCCCCTCCTTGCAATGTGTTCCCTGGTCTGTGTGTAGTCACTCCTTCACAAGGTTATCTAGGCTGGCACTTCCTCCACGTGAACTATGCCTGTAGCATCATGTGTGGGGGTGGTGTGTAACAGGTTTTGGGACCTTGCCTGTGCCCTGTCCAGTTCAGTACATGTGGGTTCCATGTCAGTTGGCACTGATGCAGAGTACAGACATGGGAGTTAGTCTCACAAGTGTCATGCCTTACAGTGTGCATGTCCTATGTTGTGGCCTGTGACATGATGTGCATGAGTGTGCGATACGCATAGTGCAGGGATGGTGGCGTGTGTTGCAGTCATTCCAATTCAGGACCATGGAGTTGTGTGGCCACTACTGTCCCCTGGGGCATATTTTCCTAGGTGTCATGTGTGTCATCACAAAACGTGGACACTCTCAGTGTCTACAGCATAGGTTGTGCTCTGTGCCATTGTCCCCTGGCACCATGTATATTGACGTGAAATGTAGTACAAGTGTCCACTGTACAGCCTGACCTGATTTTCCTTGTTCAAAGTCACAGTGGCCGGTGCCTGTGTGTCTTGTTACAATCATCTGATGCTGGCCATTTGTATAAGATTATTTGGACAGGCGCACCTCGGGTATTTGGCGTCCAATCTTGCATTTATGCAGCCCCTGTGTATTTCACCCAGACTAAGAGATGTAAGTGCCACCTGTGTCTCAACAAATTGGCTCATGTAGGGGGTGGTTGGTGCGGGGCAAGCCTACATGTCAAAACCTGAAATCTCCTTGCTAGTTCTGGCCAATGTGTGATGTTTGGCTGGACATACACTGAAGGTGCAGTGAGCCAGTCATGTTGGGCATGTTTTGAGTATTACCTATGCAGCATGTCCCTCAAGCTCATGGATTTTGTCCCTCCTCATCCCTATTGTCGGCAACGCTGTGTGGTGCAGATGCAGTGCTGGATTGTCCCCAGGGCCTGGCTCCTATGTCAAACTCCATTTCATGTCATTTGCTATTGTGTCATGCTCTCCATGGATTTTCATTGGCATGGTGGGTTAACCAACTGTGTGTTGCATGCCCTACATCTGTACCTTGTTTTGTAGATGTTACTGATCTTTCTTTTCAGGCTATGCACTGTAACCTATGTAGTTCGGACTCATGTGACATATGTATACAGGTGTGTGATTAATTGCTGTCTCTTCACCTTGCCCACAGCATCGTCGGGGGACACGGAGGGAGACATGAGCACAGACGGAGCGGAGGGACCGAGCACCAGTGCCAGCGTTGACATCGTGCCTGGCACATTGAGTGGTACAGAGGCGGAGGAGAGTGAGGCCGAGGACCTGTCCACTGGCACCACCGAATATGAAGCCGACTGGTCCGAGGATGATCTCTCTGAGTGGGCGGAGGCTGCACCACCAGCTGACAGCGGCACAACATCGCACCCCGCCCCCTCCATTGCCATCAGCCGCCTCCCACTTGCTCGTGTCCCTTCCCAACGTGCCCGGTCACCACATATCTCCTTCCTGCCAGGCACTGCACCCCCTGCCCCTCAATCAATCAATCAATCAGTGACACTTGTAAAGCGCACTACATACCCGTAGGGTCTCAAGGCGCTGGGGGGGGGAGGGGGGGTGCCGCTACTGCTCGAACAGCCAGGTCTTCAGCTTCTTCCTGAAGGAGAGGTGGTCTTGGGTCAGGCGCAGGTCGGTAGGGAGGGAGTTCCAGGTCTTGGCGGCCAGGTAGGAGAAGGACCTTCCTCCTGTAGTCGCTCTTCGGATGCGGGGGACGGCGGCGAGGGCGTGGTTGGCTGATCGGAGGTGGCGTTTGGGAGCGTGGAAGTTGACTCGGCTGTTGAGGTAGCTCGGGCCTTGGTCGTGTAGGGCTTTGTGTGCGTGGGTGAGGAGGCGGAAGGTGATTCTTTTGTTGACGGGGAGCCAGTGAAGGTCTCTCAGATGTCCGGAGATGTGGCTGGTTCGTGGGATGTCGAGGATGAGTCTGGCTGAGGCGTTCTGGATCCGCTGGAGTCTCTTCTGGAGCTTGGCGGTGGTACCGGCGTAGAGGGCGTTGCCGTAGTCCAGTCGGCTGGTGACGAGGGCCTGGGTGACGGTCTTCCTGGTCTCGGTGGGGATCCACCAGAAGATCTTCCGTAGCATGCGTAGGATGTTGAAGCACGCCGAGGAGACGTTGTTGACTTGCCTGGTCATGGAGAGGGAGGAGTCCAGGAGGAAGCCCAGGTTGCGTGCATGGTCTGTCGGTTTGGGTGCGGTGCCCAGGGCGGGAGGCCACCAGGAGTCGTCCCAGGCGGAGGGTGAGGAGCCCAGGATGAGGACCTCCGTCTTGTCCGAGTTCAGTTTCAGGCGGCTGGTCGTCATCCACTCGGCTACCTCTTTCATCCCTTCGTGCAGGTTGGATCTGGCGGCGGCGGGGTCGTTGGTCAGGGAGAGGATCAGTTGGGTGTCGTCGGCGTAGGAGATTATGCTGAGGTTGTGTTTGCGTACGATGGCCGCGAGGGGGCTCATGTAGACGTTGAAGAGGGTGGGGCTCAGAGATGATCCTTGAGGGACGCCGCAGGTGACTTCGGAGGCCTCTGACTTGTACGGTGGTAGGCGGACTCTCTGTGTTCTTCCGTCGAGGAAGGAGATGATCCAGTCCAGCGCCTTGTCCTGGATTCCGATGTTGCTGAGGCGCCGTACTAGGGTGCGGTGGCAGACCGTGTCGAATGCCGCAGAGAGGTCTAGGAGGATGAGGGCCGCTGTTTCTCCATTGTCCATCAGGGCTCGGAT
The DNA here is from genome assembly GCF_964204655.1 of Triturus cristatus. NCBI lineage: Eukaryota > Metazoa > Chordata > Amphibia > Caudata > Salamandridae > Triturus > Triturus cristatus. The sequence continues at coordinate 341,379,352 of NC_140587.1, read as the reverse complement.
GTCATCGGTGGCGGCGATGAGGGCGGTCTCGGTGCTGTGATTGGCTCGGAAGCCGGACTGTGAGGGGTCGAGGGATCCGTTTGTCTCGAGGAAGGCGGCCATCTGCTTGTTGACGGTCTTCTCGATGACTTTGGCTGGAAACGGGAGGAGCGAGATGGGGCGGTAATTCTTGAGGTCGGTGGGGTCCGCTGTAGGTTTCTTTAGTAGGGCGCTGAGTTCGGCGTGCTTCCAGCTCTCAGGGAAGATGGTGGTGTCGAAGGAAGTGTTGATGATGTCTCGCAGGTGGGGTGCGATGACAGCGTCGGCCTTGTTGAAGACGTGGTGAGGGCAGGGGTCGGTCGGTGATCCGGAGTGGATGGAGTTCATCGTGCGGATGGTGTCTTCGGTGCTGATCGGGGTCCAGGCGTGGAGGGTGGTGGTGGGGGGTGGTTGTTCGGTCATGGTGTGCGTTGGTTGGTTGTTGAAGCTGTTATGTATGTCCGCGATCTTGTTGTGGAAGTATGAAGCGAGGGAGTTGCAGAGGTCTTGCGATGGGGTGATGTCGTTGTTTCCTGCGCTGGGTTGGAAAGCTCTTTCACGATGTTGAAGAGTTCCTTGCAGTTGTGTGCGTTGTTGTCCAACCGGTCTTTGAATGCTGTTTTCTTGGCGGCGCGGATCAGCTGGTGGTGTTTCCGGGTGGCAAGTTTGAAGGAGGTCCTGTTGTCTGGTGTCGGTTCCCTTCTCCAGACTTTCTCGAGGGCTCGGCAGTTCTTCTTGGAGCTCTTGAGTTCGTCGGTGAACCATGGGGCCTTCTTGCTGCCGGGTCTGCTAGGCGGGGTCCTCAGTGGGGCGAGTTCGTCCGCGCAGTTGCTGATCCACTTCGTGAGGTTGTCGGCGGCTTGGCTGGGGTTCGCTGAGCTGGCAGGAGGGTGCTGGTTCAGGGAGGTGGCGAGCTGGTCTGCTGTGATCTTGTTCCAGCTTCTGCGGGCTGCCTGTTGCTGGTGTTGGTGGGTCGTCGTTCTCTTGAAGGTGAAGTGGACGCAGCTGTGGTCCGTCCATTGAAGCTCTGTGGCGTGGCTGAAGTCTATGTCTGTGCTGGATGAGAAGACTGCGTCGAGTGTGTGTCCGGCGAGGTGGGTGGGGGTGGACACCAGTTGCTTGAGTCCCAGGTTGGCGAGGTTGGCGAGCAGGGTGCTGGTGTTGCGGTCGTTGTTGTTCTCCAGATGGAAGTTGAGGTCTCCCAGGAGGATGTAGTCGGCGGAGGGGAGGGCATGCGGGCTGACGAAGTCGGCGATGTCCTCGCTGAATTGTGTGCGTGGTCCAGGGGGTCGGTAGATCAGGGTGCCTCTGAGGGTGGTGTTCGGGTTGGTGTGGATCTGGAAATGCAGGTGTTCGGCACTGGTCAGGGTGTTGTCAGTGCTGGTCGTGAGACGGATGGTGTTCCTGTGGATGATGGCGATGCCTCCTCCCATCTGGTTGGCGTTTCGGTCCCTCCGGACGACCTTGTAGCCCTCTGGGATAGCGATGGCGAAGTCGGGAGCTGAAGAGGCGTTCATCCAGGTCTCCGTGAGGAAGGCGACGTCAGGGGCTGTGGCGTCTAGAAGGTTCCAGAGTTCGATGGCGTGTCTGTGGACGGAGCGGGTGTTGAGCAGGATGCACTTGAGGTGGGTGCTGCTGGTATTCGACTTGGTGGGTGCTGGTGCGAGGCTGGTCCGGATGCAGGTGAACTTGCAGGCGTGGCAGCTGAAAGGTCCGTGGGTACGTCGTGGAGTGGCTTGATGGCATTCTGGGAGTCGGCCGGTGTTGAGTGCGGTGAGGGTGGCGGCGGAGTACGTCAGGCGGGTCGGTCTGGATCTTCGTTGGCCAGGGGTCCTGGCGCTGGGCGCGGTCCGGTCGCGGACGGGCGCAGACGGGCTTACCTTTGGCGCGCCTTCGGAGCACAATCGGCGCGCCCGCTGCGCGTGACCGCTGCGCGTTCGCACGGTCGCCATATAAGGCGAAGTGCGCGGGTGGGCGGGGCAGCTGGGAGGCGGGAGCGGGGAGGGAACAGAAAGGAAAAAGGGGCGTGGTCAGCGGTGGTGGCGGGAAGTGGGGAGCGGGGAGGGAAGGCGGAGGGCGGCGAGGTAGGCGGGCAGACAGGCAGGAGAACGCAAAGGGCTGAAACTGACTAGAAAAAATACAGGCACAAAAGTCAGACAAAAGCTGCTAACACGGGAGGAAAATGCAGTTCAAACAAGCACAAATGCTAGACAAAACAAGCACAAAAGTCAGACAAAAGCTGCTAACACGGGAGGAAAATGCAGAAACTGACTAGAAAAAAATACAGGCACAAAAGTCAGACAAAAGCTGCTAACACGGGAGGAAAATGCAGTTCAAACAAGCACAAATGCTAGACAAAACAAGCAAAAACAGACGCCAGCGGCGCCAGCCGGCAGCGAGGCAGGCAGCGAGGCAGAGGGCAAGGCGAGGGGGCACACACAGCAGCTGGTGGCCGTGCGGCGCGGGGGTGTCCCACAAGTGGGTCACACTCACCTGCGTCGCACGGTCGCCATATAAGGCCAAGTGCGCGGGTGGGCGGGGCAGCTGGGAGGCGGGAGCGGGGAGGGAACAGAAAGGAAAAAGGGGCGTGGTCAGCGGTGGTGGCGGGAAGCGGGGAGCGGGGAGGGAAGGCGGAGGGCGGCGAGGTAGGCGGGCAGACAGGCAGGAGAACGCAAAGGGCTGAAACTGACTAGAAAAAATACAGGCACAAAAGTCAGACAAAAGCTGCTAACACGGGAGGAAAATGCAGTTCAAACAAGCACAAATGCTAGACAAAACAAGCACAAAAGTCAGACAAAAGCTGCTAACACGGGAGGAAAATGCAGGAACTGACTAGAAAAAAATACAGGCACAAAAGTCAGACAAAAGCTGCTAACACGGGAGGAAAATGCAGTTCAAACAAGCACAAATGCTAGACAAAACAAGCAAAAACAGACGCCAGCGGCGTCAGCCGGCAGCGAGGCAGGCAGCGAGGCAGAGGGCAAGGCGAGGGGGCACACACAGCAGCTGGTGGCCGTGCGGCGCGGGGGGGCCCCTGTCTCCACTGCTGCCGCCAATGCCGAGTCTGTGGACATCCAGCGGCAGTTGCAGATTGGTCAGGCTGCGATCCTTAATGTCCTCCATGGCCACAGCCAGGTCCTCAACAACATGGAGGCATACTTGGAGGGCATTCACTCATCGCAGGCTGACCAACGCAGCTTGCTGAGGTCGATAGACTCGACACTGACTGCAGCAGTGGGTCTCCTGTAGCGCTATGTCCTACCCCCTACCCCTGCCCCATCCACACCTCCCACTCCCATGCCTGTCCCACGTACACCCAGACATCAGCATGCACCCACCACGACGGACACAGGCACCACACCCGCAGGGAAAGTCACCCGCACACCTCCTGGCACGCACACACAGGGTGAAGTAGGCACACCCACTGGGTCGGGGGGCAAACGCAAGACACGCAGCCAGAGTGGGAGTCCGCATTCCACCAAATCCACTCCCTCCAAATCCCCTCCCCTCAGCTCTCCTGGCCATATATCACACAAAGACTCCTTCATGGCCGCTCTGTCCCTGAGCCCCACAGTGACACCACCCCGCAAGCGGTCAAGGGAGTCCCCGGTCAGGGTGGTTGATTCCCCCCCCTGTCTACACCCTCCCCCAATGGCGCTGCGACCCATCCCTCTGACCCCCCCCCTCCTTGGGGCCTGTGGTTCCTTCGGGTGCAGGGGATTCCCTGGAGGACCTTGCTAAGGTGTGCAGCGAGATCCTGGCCTCCGCCTTTGGCCCTGCCCCACCCCCTGTGGTGGAGTCCTCCATCCCTGCACCCACGACGCCTACCCTTCACCCTCCTGTCCCTGCGGTGCCTGGTTCTTCCCCCCCACATGATGCCCTCACCCCTGTGGAAGACGACGGAATGTAACTGTGCAGGCAAGCTAGGGGACACGCATCCCACTGTGTCCCCCATCCAGCTGTGACTTCTGGACTGCCCTATGGGCTTTGTAAATATTGAACTTCCTACAAACAAGATTTTTTGGTTCATGCTGAATAAAGCAATTTATTTTTTTCCCCTTGGAACACTACTGCTTTGCTGGTATTGCTGTTGGTGGGGCTGCTACATGGTTTTGGGTGGTGTTCATGTGTTGGGTGTGTGGGAAATGTAGTAGTGTGCTGGTCATAGGAGGGACCCTGGGATCTGTGTGCCATCACATGGTGTTAGCTAGGTTTCTGTGTTCATGTAAGCAGTTGCTGCATGGTGAAATTGTCCAAAGGTGTATTCCTTCCTCTGTGTACCCTGACATCTTCCCTGCAGGTTGTTCCCAATATTTAGCGCTGAGCTGTGTGTACATTAGCTGGGTGTGTGACGGACTCCTTCAACTTTGCACATGCATGCTGAGCGATGTCTCCACCTGCATCATTCGTGGCATCCTTGGTAGTCATTGTACTTGTGTATGTGGATTATTGACATGACTTCATGTACATGTTTTCTTTTCTGCGCTATGCATGCGTATACTCCCAGCCTCGCACACATGTGGTACATGTACTGCAGGGTCTTTGTGCACCTGACTGAAATTTGTGGGCATGGTATCTGTGGCTACTCCACCCTTTGCGTTCCATGGGCACTGCTGTGAGTGTTAGGCACACACCCCTCTTGTGACTGGGCACTGCTGGGAGGACTCTGCACACACCCCTCCTGTGACTGGGCACTGCTGGGAGGACTCTACACCCACCCCTCCTGTGTCTGGGCACTGCTGGGAGGACTCTGCACCCACCCCTCCTGTGACTGGGCACTGCTGGGAGGACTCTGCACCCACCCCTCCTGCATCTGGGCACTGCTGGGAAGACTCTGCACCCACCCCTCCTGTCTCTGGGCACTGCTGGGAGTGATAGGCACACACCCCTCCTGCGTCTGGGCACTGCTGGGAGGACTCTGCACACACCCCTCCTGTGACTGGGCACTGCTGGATGGACTCTGCACACACCCCTCCTGTGACTGGGCACTGCTGGGAGGACTCTGCACACACCCCTCCTGTGACTGGGCACTGCTGGGAGGACTCTGCACCCACCCCTCCTGCATCTGGGCACTGCTGGGAGGACTCTGCACACACCCCTCCTGTCTCTGGGCACTGCTGGGAGTGATAGGCACACACCCCTCCTGTGTCTGGGCACTGCTGGGAGGACTCTGCCGACACCCCTCCTGTGTCTGGGCACTGCTGTGAGTGTTAGGCACACACCCCTCTTGTGACTGGGCACTGCTGGGAGGACTCTGCACACACCCCTCCTGTGACTGGGCACTGCTGGGAGGACTCTACACCCACCCCTCCTGCATCTGGGCACTGCTGGGAGGACTCTGCACACACCCCTCCTGTGAGTGGGCACTGCTGGGAGGACTCTGCACCCACCCCTCCTGTGACTGGGCACTGCTGGGTGGACTCTGCACACACCCCTCCTGTCTCTGGGCACTGCTGGGAGTGATAGGCACACACCCCTCCTGCGTCTTGGCACTGCTGGGAGGACTCTACACCCACCCCTCCTGTGTCTGGGCACTGGTGGGAGGACTCTGCACACACCCCTCCTGTGACTGGGCACTGCTGGGAGGACTCTGCACACACCCCTCCTGTGTCTGGGCACTGCTGTGAGGGTTAGGCACACACCCCTCTTGTGACTGGGCACTGCTGGGAGGACTCTGCACACTCCCCTCCTGTGACTGGGCACTGCTGGGAGGACTCTACACCCACCCCTCCTGCGTCTGGGCACTGCTGGGAGGACTCTGCACACACCCCTCTTGTGACTGGGCACTGCTGGGAGGACTCTACACCCACCCCTCCTGCGTCTGGGCACTGCTGGGAGGACTCTGCACACACCACTCTTGTGACTGGGCACTGCTGGGAGGACTCTGCACCCACCCCTCCTGTCTCTGGGCACTGCTGGGAGTGATAGGCACCCACCCCTCCTGCGTCTGGGCACTGCTGGGAGGACTCTACACCCACCCCTCCTGCGTCTGGGCACTGCTGGGAGGACTCTGCACACACCCCTCCTGTGACTGGGCACTCCTGGGTGGACTCTGCACACACCCCTCCTGTGACTGGGCACTGCTGGGAGTGATAGGCACACACCCCTCCTGCGTCTGGGCACTGCTGGGAGGACTCTGCACACACCCCTCCTGTGACTGGGCACTGCTGGGTGGACTTTGCACACACCCCTCCTGTGACTGGGCACTGCTGTGAGTGTTAGGCACACACCCCTCCTGTGTCTGGGCACTACTGGGAGGACTCTGCACACACCCCTCCTATTTAACAATATGTACGCTTAGAACCTACACGTGTGTGGGTTCGCTCCATGGGGGTACGGGTCGTACTTACACTGTTGGGGTGGGGGTACGCTCCACACGTCCGCGGGTGAGGGTATGGGTCGTACTTACACTGTTGTGGTGGGAGTACGCTCCATACGTACGCGGGTGAGGGTACGGGTCATACATACACGGTTGGGGTGGGGGTACGTGTCGTACATACATGGTTGGGGTGGGGGCACGGTCCGTACATACACTGTTGGGGTGGGGGTACGCTCCATACGTAGGCGGGTGAGGGTACGGGTCGTACTTACACTGTTGGGGTGGGGGTACGCTCCATACGTCTGCGGGTGAGGGTATGGGTCGTACTTACACTGTTGGGGTGGGGGTACGCTCCATACGTCCGCGGGTGAGGGTACGGGTCATACTTACACTGTTGTGGTGGGAGTACGCTCCATACGTACGCGGGTGAGGGTACGGGTCGTACATACACAGTTGGGGTGGGGGTACGCTCCATGCATACGCTGGTGAGGGTACGGGTCATACTTACACTGTTGGGGTGGGGGTACGGTCCGTACATACATGGTTGGGGTGGGGGTACGCTCCATACGTATGCGGGTGAGGGTACGGGTCATACTTACACTGTTGGGGTGGGGGTACGCTCCATATGTACGCGGGTGAGGTTACGGGTCGTACTTACACTATTGGGGTGGGGGGTACGCTCCATATGTACGTGGGTGAGGGTACGGGTCGTACTTACACTGTTGGGGTGGGGGTATGCTCCATAAGTCCGCGGGTGAGGGTACGGTTCGTACTTACACTGTTGGGGTGGGGGTACGCTCCATACGTCCGCGGGTGAGGGTACGGGTCGTACTTACACTGTTGTGGTGGGAGTACGCTCCATACGTACGCGGGTGAGGGTACGGGTCGTACATACACGGTTGGGGTGGGGGTACGTGTCGTACATACACGGTTGGGGTGGGGGTACGCTCCATGCATACGCTGGTGAGGGTACGGGTCGTACTTACACTGTTGGGATGGGGGTACGGTACGTACATACACGGGTGGGGGTACGCTCCATGCATACGGGGGGTGGGGGTACTGGTCGTACATACACGGTTGGGGTGGGGGGTACGCTCCATGCATACGCGGGTGGAGGTACGGTCCGTACATATCCGTACCCACGCTGTGGAATGCTTGTGCGGGCTGTACCCAGGCCTTTGCCACATGGGAACAGCTGTCCCGCCATTGTTGGGGTGACGTACGTGTGGGCGTGGTACGACTCGTACCCACGCTCTTAAGGCGTGGGTACGGGACGTACCTGTATTGTTGTGTTGCCGGATCGCGTCGTCAGGCACTTCCGTTGTGGCGGACGCTGGCTTTGTTGGACACGCCCCCACCCCCTCGTAGTGACCAGGGCCTGGGGGTCAGGTATGTCCAGGGCATGTGTGCTGTGTGACTTTGGTGGGGGTTTTGTGGCCTGCCCCTTGTCCTGCCCCCCCTTTCCCCCCTCCCTTTGTTGTTCTGACCTTCTGCGACGTCTGCGTCCGAACCTGTAGAGGAGGTCGACTGCTATGAGGGCCGGGATGACACGTAGGTTCGGGTCCATGTCTGTCCGTCGCGTACAGGTACTCCTTGTTCGCGTCGTCCTGATTTCCCGGCAGTTTTTGGCAGCCGGAAAATATTGTCCGTGCGGGATGACGTCGGTGCAAATCGTAATTCCTGGTTCGTGAATGGCAGGCTGTGTGCGTCCCGACGTCACGTCGGCGCTTTCCTGGATCGCATTTGTATGTTTATTTTCGTCGGTCGGGGTTTTGTACGATTCGTACGGAAATGGAGTTTCCGTGCGAATCGTAATTCCATGTTTGTATATTGTTACGACCGGGTACGCGTCGGACGGAGAATATGCTCCGTCCGACGGTTCGTACCCGGTTTTTACAGGATCGTAATCGGCACCTGTGTCTCCAATGCTGACATTAAGTTCAAAATATAATTAACAATATGTTGTTTGTTACATTTTATCAGTTGTCCCTAAAATGTACAGTGAGTGAACCAATACATTATCATCACTGCCCACCACCCCATGTAACATGTTAGTAAGGGCCATTATAAAAGGTAAAGTGTGCCACACAACATGGCAAATATAAGCCATGATTGTTTGGATTATGTGTAACCCAAAATTTTAAAGATTAAAAGTATTGCATGGCCTATCTATGTTTATATACATTAAGTATGGATTACAGAGTAGTTTTGGGATGGAATTTATGGGCAGAGTGCTAAATGTCCATCAATCATCATTGACAACTTGCAGAGCATCCCCCACCCAGTGCCAGATAGCTTTTTCTAATTCATTGACTCCCTTCTACGTGTTTTGCTATGGAATGCGGTCCTGCCAAGAATTGCTCCAGTCAAGTTAGTATATGGGGTTTATGATGTAGGTATTGGCTTTCCAGGTATAAGGAAATATTACTGGTGGTGCATCTAGAAATAGTACATGATTGGGTATTCACCCCTTGGGACAGCCCAAACTATAGGCTGGAGCGGCTATCCATGGGACACAGGGGGTTTCAATCTATCCTCTTTAGTTCACAAAAGGGTCAACACTTGTTTCCCCAAACACTCAAAATATCTCAGATAAGGTGCACTGCCATGTCCTTTTTTGGAAGGAAAAGCTGACTGATATGACCCACTATGGCACTGTCACAGTTACGGGACCTGCGAGGGTTTAAAACATGGGACTTAATAGGATCTCCGCACTGGAAGATGTTTGGAGGGATAGTAATATGCTCACTTTGGACCAGTTACAGGCCAAATATGAACTGGCTGATACCAAGGTTTTTAGATGCCTCCAGTTACAACAAGCCCTTAGAGCACATAACCCTGGAGAGACCCCCCTGCCAGAATATTCCACCCTTGAGGACAGAATCCTAACGGAAGCATTACCAAAAAAGACAGTTTCTATGATATATAGAAAATTACGAAACAATTCTCCTGATCTCCCAGTTGCATTGAGATCCAAATGGAGGGCCGACATTGGAGACTGTGATGACGGGGAGTGGGAGGAGGCACTGGGGACGTTCCAGGACGTTTCTACACAGACTGGGTTCAGATAGATTTTTCGGCGCATACTGCACTATCTTATTATACACGCACAACTCTTAGGCATATAGGGGAGGCCGCCACAATCCTGTGTCTGAGAGGCTGCAGAGCTGAGTGAATCTTCTTCCACACGTTATGGACGTACCCAAAAATTCAGACTTTCTGGAGCGACTTGCAGAAAATAATGAGAACAGTAACGGAAGAACCCCCCCTTCCCCTGACCACCGCAAAAAATGCATTTTATATATTTGAGGAAAGGAGCCACCACCAAAATATGCCAAGATCTGACTCTCATTGGGCATTGGAGTGGTTAAGAGAAACATAGAGAGATTATGGGGAGGGGATGAAGCTCCCCAAGTGGGAGACTAAAAGCGGGCCTTAGACTGGTGCATGATTAATGAGAAACCAATATATAAAGGAAGGGGCTGTCCATGCAAATGGGAGAAAATATGGGCAGGTTGGGGATCATATAGAGGGTTGGATCTGGAGCTCACCCCCAGAAGGGATGATGATGTGTGAGACACACTCTGCGCCTAGTAATATTGAGAATGATGAATGGGCAGACTGCCCTATTCAACTTCCTTTACTGATATGATAGCTTGAGGTATCCACCATTCACATGATGTTTAAAGATGCTGTACAAAAGTTTCTCTATGCGGCTTTTTGGTTTATGTATTTGTATGCTGCATAAAACTAAATAAAAAGGTATTTTAAAAAAATCATCATTGACAACAGACTGTGAAACCACATGAAGGACATAGCACAACTGGTGGTTCAAGAGAAACAAGTGTCAGCCAATTGGTTACGCACATGCATACTCAGCCCTCTGATGAGGACAACAACACAGTTCCCTGAATTCAGACCTTGGTGAGGATTCAGAGGTATTTGTAAGCCTTGATGTACTGCAATGTCGTGCAAGACACAACAGGCTACTATTATCTTGCACACAACTTCAGGGGAGTACAGCAGCATCCCCCGCTGTACAGTCAAGACATCTGAAATGCACCTTTATGGGACCAAAAGTGCGCTTGATGTGAATGTGTGCCCTATTGTACCTAATCTGAGGTGCAATAAATGCAGATCTGTATGGTGCAAAGAGATGAGGAGAGAGTGCATATGCTGTATCAATCAAAAGTATCTTTATTCGGATATTAAAACATCCATACAAGAACAATGTATTTACACATTTCACATATAGTAATCTGAACATTTCATCTAAAAAAGTTAAAAAAGAAAACATATCTGATGGACCATTCCAGGATATCAGTTAGGCTCAGAATTAAGACTAAATTTCATGTTAAAAGTTATAAAGTGCAGTGCGAGGACATCTGTACAGGTAGGGAATACCAAACTTATGACAGTGAATAAAATACAGGATCGTAGTTCATATAAGATCAATCACATTAAAAATAAGCCGTAGCCTAATTAAAACAAACATCTTATAACGTCCCAGGTACTGTAAACATTACAGTTCATCCTTTGTGTAATCTCCATAAATCATCTCCTGTTCTGTGTACAATGTAAGACTATCGTGCGGGGGGCCTTTTAATCCGGATGCCTACAGCGCCCGGCAAATAAACTCGCTTACATCTCCCCTCTAGATTTCCTCAGTTTCGCGGCTAGTCTTAAAAAATTTACGATACAGAACAGTGTGAAGGGTTCCACAGCCAGTTTTAAGTATAAAAGGGCTACTCTAACCTGGGTAAATTTATTCGCCCTTAGGATGGATTTTAAAAAGAGAGCCCGCGGATATTCATAAAAAGGGCAAAAGAATACAAAATGTAGGGTATCCTGTGGAGATCCTAGATCGCAGCCACAGGGACCCTTTGTACCAATTTCTTTCGTGTACCCCGCGGGAACTGCTAAAATGTGATGTAAAAGATCCAGTCTAAATCTGGTCATTAAAAATCTATCATTTTTGTTATGGATTAGTGCCAGGTAGGGTTCGAGACCTTCAACAGATTTAGTTAATATATGAGACCTCACTGACCCTTTCAGAATTTCGCTATCTTCCCTGGCACAGGCTATCCGCCTCATATATTCTGCCTTTAAAATGCCCTTTAACTGAGGTGTTAATGTTGACGGTTCCCTGAAATATTTTGCACATCCCAGCCACTCCAGTTTATCCTGAACATATTTAAGCCATGGAATTTTATGACCTTTTTCCCTGTTAATGCAGTCTGTTATTATTTCTCTGCTTAGGCTTGCTTCGGGGTTTGTCCAAATTTTGATCCAGCACAGTAACGGCCTAAAGCTTAATCTGTCAGAGATATACGGGATCCCTAGCTCCTCGTGAATAATATGGGCTGGTGTGCTTTGGGGAACCTGCAAGATCCTCCTAAGGAACTTGTTTTCCTCTAGTTGTATAGAGTCCACATTTCTAAATCCCCAGACCTCACTCCCATAAATAATTTTAGAACAACAAATTGAGTTATATAAGTTCAATATTTCCAGCACTGACCATCTACCTAGTCTTGTAGCACGATTCATGATTGAGCCCATGATGCTCGCATGCTGTTTGCATTTATCAGTCGCTAGTGCTCTAAAATTAAGATGTTTGTCGAAGGTAATCCCTAAATAATTGAAAACCTCGACCTTCTCTAGTTTGTGTCCCCCAATTTTACAAATAAAATTCTTGGTTGGTCTTTTTCCTACTTCCATGATGTAGGATTTTGTGAGGTTAGGGGATAGATCTAAGTTTGCCATAAAATCGCAGAAGCCATCTATAAGAGATTGCAGACCCCTCCCTGTACGCGAGAGGAGTACTGCATCATCTGCGTACAATAAGACCGGAATACTTCTACTTGCGACTCTCGGGCAGTCCACTCCCAATGTGCACAGGGCCTTATCCAAACCGTTTATGTATAATGTAAACAAGAAAGGCGCCAAGATGCAGCCTTGTCTCACGCCCCCTGTACAAGAAAAGTGGTCCGTTAGGTTCCCCTCGTTACTATACCGGACCTGAGCTGTGGTACTAAAGTGCAATGATTTTAAAATAAATAACAAGCTCGAATCTACCCCTAGCAACTCTAGAATCTGTATGGTGCAAAGAGATGAGGAGAGAGTGCATATGCTGTATCATATGTGGAGGAAAATGAGGAAACATTTGTACATGTCTCTCTTGCATCTGCAAAGTTCAGAATGTATGGAATGGTCTGTTGGGGTTATGTATGCTTCATGAGAATTAGTCATTTGAAAACGTTATGAATACTTAAACAATATTTATACATATCAGACTTGTTTGCTGCTTGAGTACTTACCCAGAAGCCACATGTTGCCATATTCTCCCACTGCTAGTTGCAGGGCATGAGGTGACCTGTGGAATATGAAGATGTCATGTGTACTGTCTGGGAACACTGCATTCACATCAGTAAAGCAGTTACTAGCATCTCACACACACACACACACTGCACGTTGATGAAGTGCCAGCAGTGTCCTTTGCAGCAGATATGTGCATTGCGGTGAGGTGGCTGAAGTGCCACATGAGTTGGAAGTAGGAAATATGGTAGAAATCCCTAGCAAACCTTTGTCTTCCTGTCAGTGTATGTGACATACATATGTGGAGATGCACTGTCCTATTTAATCAGCTAAAAATCTGACGCATGCATTGGGACTGGCTTGCTTGAGAAATACCCACAATGTCACTGGACACCCTCTGAAGAGCTGCTAGGTTCTTGATGTTGGGATTTAGGGTTTGGGGTGAGATTGGGGTTCCTTTCCTCCACTCCTCTTACCTCTGTTGGCCACATACATGATCGGGCGCACTTGCAGGGGTAATCAGCATGCAGGCAGCAGGTATTTAAAGGCCAGCCTAACAGCACATCTTTGCTTGGATTCTCTCCCGGTTCTTGTCACCGGAAGGTCTTTGCCGACGGTGTCCCAGGCGTGCTCCTTGCCTTCCTGAACTTCACCCTGCAGAAGATCTTTTGTATCGGGAACTGGACTTGTTCTTAAAGGACCCTTGATGGGATATTCCAATATACCCACTTTTCCCTCTTCGTTTTTTCTGGATGTTGTTTTTAATGGCATTTTTGCGTACATTAGGGAGAGTACGGAATGAGAAACGCGTATGCGCTCCCGTCTCCCCTTGGTTCTATTTCCTATATTTTGTTAACTTGTCCTCGTCGTTATGGGTTTCTTGGGCAATATCACAGAGTAAGTCCCAAGCCTGTAATCAACAAGATCACATCTTCCTTCTTATAACTTCTGGGGGTTTTTGGCTACGTATTGTCTTTTTCCCCTTGTTTTCCATTTGGAGAAGGTGTTATTTGGCCTTATTGGGAATTGGACAATTTAAGTTTTTTGCCTTCCTCATGTGGATTTATTGCAACAATTCCCATGATTGGATGGAATTGGCCTGAACTCGAGTATTCTTCCCTCTAGGCCACAAGACTATCAAAAAGGGGTAAGAAAACTTAAGTTTGTTATTGCTGTGCACCTGTTCATGTAAGTCTGCTGTTTTTGTATAGCATCCTGCTTATCACGATTTTCCTTTTTTCTCCTCTAAGGTCTGACTGTTCCTCCTTTACATTCCATCACCGGTCAAAGAGAGATAGAGGGAAGCTCTGCCCTGATTGGTGTTGTTTCTTTTTCCGGTTTTCCCCCACCTTCTCCCTACGCTTTTGTCTGCTGTCTCCATGACGTATATGTATGGGTGACAGTGACTGCGGCATGGGTAGCGGAGTGGAATATTCTTCACTCCTGCAGTGTTGGGCACTAATCATAGTGGTGACGGAACACTTGACATAGGCTAGGATAGCATGGAAGTGTCATGTCTCAGAGTCACGACAGGTGGGAAACTGAATCTGGATGATACATCTTGCCTGGACAGCCCACAGATGTTGATCCTTTGTCTGAAGATCCTCTCAGCTCTCCTCCTCCTCCTCAAATCATTCTCTCTCATTACAAGGCAATACAACTGACAAACACATCCAGCAACATGTTGTAAGGTCTGAAAGGGTTTGTTTGTGGCTGTTCGTATTTTATGTCTGCAGCTGGACTGGAGGAGCTGGGTAGGGGGATGGTAAGCTTTGACACAGGTACATGTGTAGTGTTTGTGAGAAACTTGGAACTCTGAGTTTTGATTAGAGATTTCGACTTGTGTATTAGATTCACATTTGAACTGATCTGGAAGGCATTACATGACAGATAGGTAATACTTTAATGTGCAGCCAAAGAAGAGATGTTATAACAAATATACTTTTGATGTACTTGTTGTCACTTGAATGGTTATATGTTTATGGTATTGTATCTTACTTGATATATCTACCTTATTGTAGAGGTGTGTGTTGGCCATCACAATTGCCCCTGCGATACTCTCCCTTTGTAGCTAACAGGTCCTAATTCCATCAAATTTTTACTACAGCTTTTGTTTTTCACCTCCAAGTGAAATGTGCCCCTCACTCGTTGTGTAATCCAATGTTCAGTATTATTTTGTCATACTCTGCTGTTACCTGAATGCATGTTGCAGCTAGTGCCTATATATAGCTGTTTTCATTTTTAAGTAAGGCACTTTGTACTATGTTGGTCGTATAACTAGATGTTGCATATATCATGATCTAGGCATATGTGTTGTGGCATACACCAATGTTTGCCCTGTTATTTCACTGTGCTGGGGTCCAGCCTGAGTGTGGAACTTCCACCCGAGCGTGGAGCCTCCGCCTTGAGTACAGAAATTTTGCAGTTGTAAAGATAGTATTGGGAGGTCCCTTTGTGAATACTGAAAAGTAACAAATTTAGACTTTTGGTCTAAGTCAGGCTTTTGGTCTCACTTTACCTTTGTGGTTCAGGCCCTGTGTTGTTGTAGGAGGCTCCCTAGTGGGACAGGCATGCTTAGACGTGGGTCTCATTCTTTCTGCACCACATGACCGAGAGATATCTCTGCACTCATTGCTTATAAAATTACTTATTGTAGTGGTATTTACTTACACATTCACCAGTAACTGAGAGCCTCAAGTTTATTTAAAACCAACTGCATTGTTGATGGTGTGCGCTCCTCGGTTTTAACCTCCCACTCCCATCTTAAAGGCACTATGGTGGCTTCCTTTTTTAAAGCGTACATCGGTTTCAAAGTGCTCTGTCTTGCTCACCCTTCCCCTCAAATTATCCAACTAGATCTCTTCAATCTCCTGCACAGATTGTTCTACATATTCCTAGATTTCGCAGGGCATGTATGGCTATGCATGCATTTGTGCATTCAGCACCTCCTATGTTGAATGGCCTGACTGCATGCATAGGAACTTCTCAACAGATTTGTGTTTCTCAGTCAACAGTACATTTTCTTGTTTTGCTATTATTTTGGGTAATTCCTGTTATTTCATGTTGATTAATGTGATGTTTATCTGAAATAGTGATTTGGGGCTTTTGTCTTTTAACACATACACAAAGTCTTTGCGCTTTGTGAAACTAATCAACCCTTACATTTCTCTTCCATCTTCCCAATATATGAGCTTGTCTTTGGAAAAGAGTAGCTCACATAAATGTTCTCTGTTGGTACCCAGCATTCAAAACATGAACACACTGATGGTGATGGTTCAAGAGTTGTTCTAAAACTTTATATATTCTGAAGTTTTGACTTTTCATTACAAAATATATATACACATAACATAGCAGAGATACATCATTTAAGGCTTTCACTATATTTGACTATAGTCTGTGAAGCACTAAAAAGTCACCAACACCATCAGTACTTTATAATCACTTGTCTAAATATCACACAGAAGTATTCGCAGACCAATATGTCACCAGCTCATAATTGTTGTTCTGCTACTATATTATTGCAGTATATGGGCCCAATCATTGTTTTACTTTAGAAAACAGTCCTGTGTCCTTAGTAGTAGACAGAAAAGTGTTGCCAAGTGTGTCTGTGCTCACTTGGCTAATTCATGATTAGGTGTCTTACATTTTGTATTAATGACATGAGCTTTGCCAGCTAAATATGCTGTAGGCCTCAGGCATCCTGATAGTAATCTACCAAGAAAGACAAGGACTTCATATCAAAGTTGTAGGAAAATCACTATTCCTACAGAGTCACCATGGATATTGCTTGCCTTTCTGGTGGACTCCCCTTTTGCTGTCTGTAGAACGCTGTGCACTTTGCTCCTCCTAAATAATGGTAACTGGCCTTTGCTCCTCCTTTCAACATGATGATACAGGCATACCCCTGATTGAATACAATAAAGTATGGTTCATACTGACATCATCAATTCCATTTAATTCCATTAAAAAGAAGTGTCAAGGACAGTGCATCAAAGATATATCCTGTGTAATCCAACTTCCAAATAATAGATTTCCCTGTATTTGCTGCTCACTACTCTCTGCTTCTTACTTAGTATTCCATGTTTCTGTGTCTTGTGTTTGCTGCATTATTGTTTCTTTGTTTACCTCTGGTTCTAATTCTGTCTGAACCCTCTATGTCCTGCCCTCATTGGTGAGAAGAGTTTTGGATTTTTGTTCCAACATTTGCTTGGTCCACTCTGTTGTGATCTATGAAGATAGACACCCGGAGCCAGGAGGTATTATTAAGTCTTCTTTATTCAGTCTCCAGTACAAGTCACATCTGTCTTGACTCCAGCCAGCCTAGTGTGGTACCAGCCCCGCCAGGAGCAGCCTGCCTAGCTGCTCAGCCCATCTCTAACTGCCAACACTCATCCACTCAGACACCCAGGCATTCCACGCATCACAGGCACACCAACATTCCGCTCTGGCTGAGCAGCTAGAGGCAGCAGGGCTGGAGTACATGTTATACAATTAAGTAGGGTATAACATTATCCCTTTTTCTTCAAAGAAAACGAAAAATGAAAGTAATATAACATCAAGCAAGAACTATAAACAAGAAAAATGAATAATGGTACAAGTCTCACGGATGCAGCAATAAAGATAAAACATCCCTTTAAAATCAAGAAAGGATAGATACAGCAAATATTCAATTGACCAACAATATCCCCCCATCCTCCCTAATAAGAGATTATAAAACATTTTGAAGCGTAGGCAAAAGCGTAGCATTACAAGAAATACAGTTCAAGCATTTTGTATAATACACTGTAACTTAATGTACTATAATGCAAAGGGTAAAAGACCCCGCAACACAAATGGCAAAAAGCATAACGTAGAGTAGCGAAAGGTAACATACCCTGCAACTTCAATCCCAAGAGAAAGGGAAGCAAAAAGTAAATGGGCCATCACCCATAAAAATGCCCTAGAAGGGATGTACAATTGTACTGCGCGCAACTCTAACAGGGATAAAAACCCACATCCAACCCCGCATAAGGGTTAACCTAGGTACATATGTATGGGAACTAACTCATGTCCCCTTATGGAGATTACATACCCCCATGTAGGAGTAACAAAGCATGAAATATGATGGGAACCATCCCTCATGTATGGGAACAATGCGTGATGAACATCCACTTAACCAGAAAGCTTATCCATATATTGATCATAAACTGTGGCATCACGAAAGACGAACAAATGGCATAGAACCAGATAAAACATTTCCCATTGTAGTACTTTGTTAAAAAAAAATATCTACCCCAGTGAATGAGCACTCACAAAAAAAACCAGAGATTCCAACCATATGCAATAAGGGTTAAAACTGTGGCATACACATAAGCTTATATTGTGAAAAGTACAGGGTACACACTCAACTCGTGCACCCACAGCTGTGAAAAATTTCACATGTAAAATAGCTGTGACTAATGCTTTTAAAATGACAAAACAAATCCTACCTGAGACCCCCATAAAATGAATGGGTGCTAAAGAGCACAAACTTGCCACCATACCTTAAATCAGGGAAAACTGATCCGCAATAGAAGAATCTGTTCCAAAATGTAAACTGCAAACTTGAAATGAAATCCAAGACAAAAAAAACCACTCTGATGCAATAAACTGTAAGCCAGTTGTGAAATCTAAATAACACTGTATGAGAACATGTAGCTACATATTACATGGGACTGGTAAAGAAATATGTTGCAACTAATATTGTGCAGCATCACATTTAAAAAACGAAATTGAAAATGTCTATGTGACAGGTGGCAGACAGAAATAATTTAGAGAACAAAAAGACATAAATATAACCCACTTGAAAGTTCAATCTGATCATGAGCTCAGATGTAGCTTGTTCAAACTTTATTGCATCCAAAAGAAGAAAAAAAAATGTGGTTGGCAAAGAGCACTACGCTGATTATGTGACTGCAATACTACAAAGGAGACAGACTGCAGGCGCCAATCACAAGATGGCGGCACATCTTATGACGATATGCTGAATGGCTAACAGCACGTCAGTGCATACAACGTCCAGAGGCAGCAAAGCACAGGAGGCGTGGTGGAACGTCACAAAGAATCCATGGAGACCGAAGAAGCAGGTAAGTCTGTGCGCAAGCTGGAAAAGTCACGTGCATCCATTTTCAAAGCGTCCTCATGACTCTTGCCACTTTTGAAAAGGTGCGCGTCAGTTAACTGTAAATATGCTCAACACTAAAGATGCCGAAATTAGAAAAATGTACCTCAGCAACTTAGCAGATAGCGATGGCCTCAATGCTTCTACTGCGTGTGGCTTTCGTTCTAGAAACATCAAGCTGTTGCTCATATGTCGTGAATCTTTCAGAAGTAACCAAATCATGGCTCACCATCAAAAAGGCTCATGTGCAGCTTGTAAGATTTCAGTTGATAACGCAGAATCCAGAACCATAAACTCCTAAAACCAGAGATGTAACATAACACTTCACTTCTTGATGACCACACGTAGAAGTTGGCAAACACTGCGTAGACCACTTGATTATCACAGTCGACCGCATGCTGAGATTTAATGGGACCGTTTGTGGAACAGACTTGAAGTGAAGTACATAACTTCCCCAGACATTCAACTTCCAAAGCACAAATGACATAGGACCGCTTCTGACACTGCGCTTGCTGAAATCATAAGTGCAAGTAGTAGTACTGAGACGTCAGAAGTAATTACAGCTTTCCATGCGTGATGAAGACACCGAACTTGGCATAACCACACCGCTCCTGTGTGGTAAATGTGAATACATTCACTGAGTTAGTCTTTAACTCGCCTTCGTACAGCCACAATCCCTTTACGCTATAGATACATCCATATGGTACATACAACAGGATGTGGTAGGGTGAAAGAATCCAGACATACCCTAACATACAGACCATACCTGTGGTCATTATAGATAGGCCTGGGCAAAGCACTACGCTACGCTCGCGAAGTTTGCGAAGTTCGCGCTACTTCGCACTACGCAAATTGCACGTAGCACAGTGCGAACACGCGTAGCGTAGTCTTGCGTAGTGCTGCGGTCATTTTTTGCTTGCTTGCGGTCCTCAACGTCAAGTTGGCGCCGCGAGCAAGCAAAATGACATCCCGGCAAGACTTTTTCCTTGTTCGCGATCAGCAACATCAAGTTGGCGATCGCGAACAAGGAAAATAAACCTCCCGGCGAGATTCCCAACGCGAGGAGGTCAGGTTTCTCATTGCGAGGGGTCGCGTATGCTCGCGACCGCTCGCGATGAGAAACTACCAGTTCGCGTTGAGAAAGCTGCCGCTCGAGTAAAAATCTCCTCGAGCAGCAGAAAACTACAGCTCGCACTGTGCAAGATGCCATTTTCAATGATTGCACAGTGCCGGTTGCTTGTCCGCACTGTGCAATCATTGAAAACAACATCTTGCACAGTGCAAACATGTTACTACGCAGTTCGCGAAGTGCTACGCGAAGCTCGCGTAGTGCGAACTGCACTTTGCGTAGCTTCGCGAAGTGCTACTTCGCGAACTACGCCCACCCTTAATTATAGATCGATGTGGCTGGAACACCAAATCTGGCTGTTGTGAAGCTACCCATCCAACTCACCACACCTTTTTGAGGGTAACAACGTGGCTGAAACACCAGATGTAGATGTAGTTGAACTACTCCTCCAACTCACTGTAACATTGTAAATCCAAGTGAGTATTACCAGGCTGATGTGTAAGTTGGGAAAGACACTAGTTGGTGGGGCTGTCCATTGGTATGGACACTGGTGGGGCTGGCGCTGGCTTGCCTGGAAATACATTCTTTGTAGATGCAGTTGCTTGTGGGATTTCTTGGTTTCTCTTGAAGTTTCTTTGTAGTCCCTTTGTTTCTGTGCTGTACCAAGAGTCTCTAGGGTCCAAGTCCGCTCGTCGCCAAAATTATGTTGTGAACTATGAAGATAGACACCTGGAGCCAGGAGGTATTATTAAGTCTTCTTTATTCAGGCTCCAGTACAGGTCACATCTGTCTTGACTCCAGCCAGCCTAGTGTGGTACCAGCCCCAACAGGAGCAGCCTGCCTAGCTGCTCAGCCCATCTCTAACTGCCAACACTCATCCACTCAGACACCCAGGCATTCCACGCATCACAGGCAAACCAACATTCCATGACCATCTCACGCTCTGGCTGAGCAGCTAGAGGCAGCAGGGCTGGAGTACATGTTATACAATTAAGTAGGGTATAGCACACTCCTATCTCTGTAGCTTCCCTTCCTTGGATTTATGTGTTACCAGTTCCACAGATTTTGAGTTCACTCCTGTTTCAGTTCTTGAATCCGGTTCTGCTTTTCACTTAGCAGAGTTCCTTGCTCTATTCCCTTTTGTCATCTTTTGGGATAGTATTGCTGTCTTGATTATTATTACTTAGAGTGTCTGTGAGATTCATAGACTTGGTGCCTCTTCACAGAGAGTCATCCAGTGCTATTTTCCTATAGGAGATGCTGGGTGTCTATCCAGATTCTGTGAGAGTAACAATTCCTTACCTTTTGGACAATATTTTCCTCTCATAGATCACTTTCTTTAGCGCATACACACTATCACTTATGATAGTTTGTCTGCAGTGCTTCTGTTTGTACTGTCATCTTTCCTTCTTACTGTTTATTGTTTGGTATATATCTTATATTCACGGAAAAAACACAGGTTACAGGAATGTTATAATTAGGCTGACATTTCACTTGTGCAAATTCTTTGAGATTCACCCGTTATAGTTAGCTGAGCTAACTATAACTCGGGCCCCCGCATTCCACTGCTGATGATGTCACATATTACATCACTCATGACATGGACAGTGACATCACTGATGACATCACTAACTATAATGTTCCAGTAACCTGTGTTTTTTTCTGTGAATTTCTGATTTTTTTAAAATGCTACCACCTAACTATAACGTCCGTGCAACCTGTGTTTTTTCCAGTACATTTCTAAGGTTTTTAAATGCTAATTCTGAACTATAATGTCCCTGTAACATTTTTTGTGTGAATTTCTAAGGTTTTTTAACTAGCAGTTGCGTTTGCAGAGTGGTGGAGAAAGTGGGCTGGGCCTCCGGCCTGCTCTCAGGAATTGCACAACGTGGGGCTTCTTTGCCCCCAAGGTCCCTTCGGAGCCAAGGGGACTTTATCCTCCAACTAATAATGCACAGGGAGGCACATTTGCAGTGGGGTGGAGAAGGGGGGCGTGGCCTCTGACAACTTCTCAGCAATCCTGCTGTGTGGGACCTACAGGAGGTGTAGTTAGCCACCAAGGAGGGCAAACTACTAATCTCCGGGGCCTGACCCATTTTTTATTTTAGAATTGTGATGAAACTGGAGGGGGTTGTGCAGCCTCCCTCCCGAGGCTGATGACTACCCCGTGGACCACTTCCCCAGGGATGGGCCTTTGTGTTTTTTGCCTTTTCAAAGGTAAAGGGGGCCATGTAGCCCCCTCCACAGGCCTATTTCCTCTTTTCCCGGGGCCCAGGTCCATTTCTTACATTTATTTTTTTATTTTTTTTAAGTTTTGGACCAAGGGACTCTATCTCCTGGGGCCTACCATGTATCTTATTTTTTAGTTTTGTGAGGGGGCAGGGCGAGCCCCCTCCTGAGGCCAATTTTGGCCCAAGTACCCCATCCCCCGGGGCATGGCCATGACATTGGGGAATGTGGTTGAGCCTCAGGGCCCCAGCGGTCCGCATTGCGTTTGGGCAGAATGTATCTCCCTCTACTCAAAGCAATTCTGCTCCCCTTCATGGAAGAGAGAGCATTTTTCCTGCTATGAAAACCTTTGAAAAGAAAGTTGACCACCACTAGCAGCTTTGGTTAAATTTAGGGCGGTTATCAACTTGATTCACCTGAGCAGAGATAGACTCCAATGCGTCCTCTACAAATTTTGACCAATTATCCCTCTCAATTGTATAACTGAACTTATAAATATTACTTGAAAAGATTACACAACCATTTACTGGCACCGTACACCTTACCGGAAGAGTTGCATTGCTACACCCCCTCTGAACTTTCTCGTATCCTTAACCTGGAAGGTACTAATAATGAGGTCCCAATTTGTCTGATAAAAGGCATGGTTCTTAGCCCTAAGCAGGGCCTCACATTCCTTTTTTTTTTTACATTTATAGCCCTCAATATTATTTGTAGGTTCCAAGTAGCGCCTGGCCCTTCTTCCTTTCCTTAGCTTCTTCCTAGCAAGTCAGCACTCCTTCTCAAATCAAAGCTGATTAAAGAGTGGCAGATCTTATCCTTTTTAGCCCAGTTATTGCACATCTTTACTAATGGGATCAAACACTTAACTACCTCAGCCATGGTTTCAGAGTACCATTCCAGGATGGTTAAACCTGAGTCCCAACCAAGCTCCAGTCCATTGAGGATTTAGTACTGTGTCAATTGGACCGTATACCTTTAGTGTATTCTTGTAGATAAACATTTAGGGAAAGCGACATACATCGGGATCACCCTCTCCCTATGTGGTGGGACTGCCACTATCACCATTTTATAGCCTTAATGATCACTGCCCACAATTCTGAACACCTCAAAACATGTGCAGATGTCAAAGAGCTATGCCTGTATAAACATGTAATCTTTTGCTGGTTAACATGCTAAAACGTTTGAGCTGCAGGCATATTCCCCTTAAACCGGCCATTTTGGCAAACGAATCCTAGCAAAGAAAGGAATTTGATTCATTTCCCTTCAAACATGGATTTGGTACACTCTAGAAAAATGTCATTGTGGATACTATAAGTCTCAAACATGTCGGAAACATGGACTTCTACCCATACTGGAGCAAGGTGAAGGTTGAAGTCCACTAATAGGAGATTCAGGTGGGAATTTTGTCAAGCACATCAAATCCCTCTGAAGCACCTCCCACATCTCTTTCCAGGACTCATCCTGATTTATGTAGACTTTAACAACTAATAAACTATTTAGCTCGTGGCAGTCACACAAATCCAGGAGACAAGCCAAAAACCACAAACTACTTGTCTGGATGATTCTTGCTACTTTGCTGCATTTGGTTGATACCAATTTCATAGGCCCAGCTTTTACACACCAAGGGCCTTTTTAATTCCTCCTTTTACAAACTGCATGAACCACTCAGATGAATTGGATAACACGCAACCAGGTCTCCTGGAAACAAATTATCTCATACTACTACCATAATTGTGTAAGATTCTTACTCCAGAATTACCTTATCCTTGTTTGTCAAGTTTAGTACCGATCTATGCTGAGGTATGAAAAAAACAATCTTTCAATATAGCCAAAACATTGACAAACCTTAACAACATAAAGTAGTACTATCTCACCAACAATACCCTCCCCATGAACCTGGCACAATATAGAAAAACCCACAATGTGATTGGTAGCAAGAAGCCTAGACCTAAACCAATTACATTCCTTACATTTCTGTAAGTGACAGGCTGTTGCTCCCCCAGTTAGTGTTCCCTTATTATAGCAGTCAATATTAAGTAATAAAACACTGAAAATCCCTTCTATAAAATGGGTGAAACTTATGAGCCCCTCCAAGTATTAGCTTATTTGTGCAACATATTCAATTTCAATCTTGGGGAGAACTTTATAATATCAAAATAGTTGGTGTGGCATTCCTTCATCAAGCTACATCAACAGCTCTTGAGTAGATAATCTTTAAAAGTAGAAACCATCATTTCTAAACTGTTTTTTTTATTGTGATTTTTAATACTGTTTGGAAACACAAACACATTGGACATGCACAACTTATATTATTATAAAGAAAACATACTAATATTTTAACTCAAGGCCTCATTCAAATTAGAGAGACATTCATGGTCCTATTTCTGAGAGAAAACTCTCGGAGATCAAGAGCTAAGACATTAGCATTTTTCCAAAAGACACAATAATGTCTAGTCCAGGCTCATGCCTATCTCAGAAAAAGTTATAAAAACTAGAGTACTTTAATTTCACAGCAAAGTGAAATACTGCACTGTTCAATTAGGAAAAGAGTTACCTATTTTAATCTAATCTATGTTCACAGTGCTACAGCCCCTATTGTGCCCAATCCAACTCTAGGAGTTCTCCTAATGTCTATGGTCCCTCGTATGAATAATGGGCACAGTGAACGATTAACTGGATAATATGAAGATCAGTTCAAAAGGTCATGTAAGTTCAAGTTCCCACAGGCAAAGTCCATGGTTGTTAACAGCAGATTTGGCTTTACTCATTCAGTAACCCTGTCTTTTCAAAACTAGGCACTGTTTTAGAGCTGGGTAAAGATGTGTCTCTGTGGCATTCCTGGGTGCATTCTGTGAAACCCCTCCCACGGCAGATGATTTGATGATACAGGACCACAGAGACAGCTCCACTTGGCACATGGGCTGCTGGAGATGAATTATCACAGCAGATTACATGGTGGGAGCTTGTATTTGGCAGTTGTGGCCACTTCACACTGGATGCAGACAGTGCTAGGTTTCACCAAGGCTGGATCTCCAGAAGAGGTTCATCTTCACCAACTAGGGCCTCGTAGGACAGTTACCTTGTTGGTAACAATGACTCATCTTGCTTGGCTGCTCCACTGCCAAGAAGCAACACACCATCCTCATAGCACATGGCATGGATGTGCATGACTTAATGTTGCTCTTTACTCACATCTCTTAGTGCAGTTTATTGCAGGCACGGCTTCGGGAAACCAAGAGATCCCTCACAAAATGTGTCGACTCCTGGCTTTGCTCCCTTTGTCAGCCAAATTCTTTTAAGTGTTTCACAAGCTGTATACATGCTGGGCTACTCCTCCTGGACAGTTTCTGCTTGTGGAGGTCCAGGCAGCTTCTCTTCTCCTGGAAAAGGCAAACAGGTTTCTGACTTGAAGGAAACAGAGCATCAGCTGCTCTAGCAAGAATTTCAGACTTCAGGAGATATCACCTCACCTATTTAAGACTTGCTGCCTTGCAGACTCCAGCTCTGCTCACTCAACAGCATTTCAAGTGCTATGCCAAGCACTCCCTTTCTTAGTCATGAAGAAGTTGGAACTTGAATAAAGTGTAGTAGCTTGAGTCCCTCTGACAAATGACAAAACAGGGGTCCTGCCTGACGAGAGTCTTATCTGATAATGGCAACACCTGGGTGAGGTATAACTGATAGGCAGCACTGTTACAGTGGAACCCAAGAACAGATACGTATGCCACCTTTGCTGAATCCACCTGGAACTGGGTTATTGCATCAAACTCACACAGAAGAGATGGCTGTATCTAGAGAAGGAGTCAGCAGTGATTCCAATCCAAGCTACACAAGGGACGACCTAGTGGACAGTGGTACTGAGCAACGAAATCACTTTTCCAAGAGTTCTCTGTTGTTAAAGCTGGTGCCACAGAAGAGAAGGGAAAAGAGACAACCACTGCCTATTCTTTCTGCCAGGTAGAAATCATCAACTAAATAAAGGTAGGTGATTTATGAAGGGTGGAGAATGCGCATTCAGGTTTCACACCAGATATAATTAGCCTCTCTTCTTTGTCTTAAGAGAGGTAAGAATTTCCTGGGGAAGGTTGGGGGGAGGGTGTTAACTAATTCCCACCATATGTCAACTAATAGATACAGTCTTCTTTTCTAGCAAAGGAATAGGACTTGAACTAATTGAAATGAATGTCATTAATATGAAAGATATATAGGTGTGAAAGACACAGAGCAAAATAATTTTAAAGTGATATTTTATTTATTGAGATTTTTACAAACATTATTGGAAATATGAGACTGTGAGTAAACAGATAGTATTTTTTACCCCCATTCTTGTGACCTAGGTGCCGATTACGATCCGGTAAAAAAATTCCCCGTACGACTCGTATCCGGTCTTTTTACCGTACGAATCGTACAAGTGCCGTACAAACTGCCAATTATGATTCGCATGGGAAAAAGTCCATACGAATCGCATTGGGAATTATTCCCCACACGTCCTCGGGTCGGAAAATGTGTCCGACACGTCCACGGACGATTTACCGTACAAATGTGAAAAGTGAAGTCCGACCGCCGAATTACGATCCATCCCGTGCGTCCGATGTTACAACCGTATGGAAAAAACACCGTCTGCACCGAACTCCCATAGCAACCATGGAGACATGTGCCCGCATATGCGCCAACCCCCCCCAGCCCCCGTATGTATGCGCCGACCCCCCCCAGCCCACGTACGTACGCGCCGACCCCCCCCAGCCCCCGTACGTTCGAGTCGTACCCCCCAGCCCCTGTACGTACGTGTCGAACCCCCCATGTATGTACACCCATGTACGTGTCAAACCCCCCGTGTATGTACACCCGTGTACGTTCGAGTCGTACCCCCCGTGTATGTACACCCGTGTACGTGTCGAGCCCCCCGTGTATGTACACCCGTGTACGTTCGAGTCGTATCCCCCCGTGTATGTACACCCGTGTATGTGTCAAACCCCCCGTGTATGTACACCCATGTACGTTCGAGTCGTACCCCCATGTATGTACACCCGTGTACGTGTCGAACCCCCCATGTATGTACACCCGTGTACGTTCGAGTCATACCCCCGTGTATGTACACCTGTGTACGTGTCGAACCCCCCGTGTATGTACACCTGTGTACTTTCGAGTCGTACCCCCATGTATGTACACCCGTGTACGTTTGAGTCGTACCCCCGTGTATGTACACCCGTGTATGTGTCGAACCCCCCCGTGTATGTACACCCGTGTACGTTCGAGTCGTACCCCCACCCGTGTATGTACGTTGCGGTTGCGCTGGGGGTACGCACCGTACATACACGGGTGGGGGTACGACTCGAACGTACACAGGTGTACATACACGGGGGGCTCGACACGTACACGGGTGTACATATACGGGGGGGTACGACTCGAACGTACACGGGTGTACATACACGGGGGGTACGACACGTACACGGGTGTACATACACATGTGGGGGTACGACTCGAACGTACACGGGTGTACATACACTGGGGGGTATGACACGTACACGGGTGTACATACACGGGTGGGGGTACGACTCGAACGTACACAGGTGTACATACACGGGGGGCTCGACACGTACACGGGTGTACATACACGGGGGGTATGACTCAAACGTACACGGGTGTACATACACGTGTGGGGGTACGACTCGAACGTACACGGGTGTACATACACGGGGGGTTCGACACGTACACGGGTGTACATACACGGGGGGGTTCGACACGTATGTATGGGGGCGGGGGGGTACGACACGAACGTACGGGGGCTGGGGGGGGTCGGCGCGTACACACGGGGGCTGGGGGGGTTGGCGCGTACATACGGGGGCTGGGGGGGTCGGCGCGTACATACGGGGGCTGGGGGGTTCGGCGCGTACATACGGGGGCTGGGGGGGGTCGGTGCGTACATACGGGGGCTGGGGGGGGTCGGCGCGTATATACGGGGGCTGGGGGGTACGGCCCGTACCGGGCCACCTACTCTGGTCGTTTCGCGCCGTACTTCGCTTTTCCGGCACTTTTTGGGTGCCGTGAAAATATTGCCGTCCGGACTGCTGTCGGTTCGAATCGTACTTCCTGGGTCGTGAAACGCTGCCTCAAAGCGTCCCGACGTCACGTCGCAGCATTCCCGGATCACATTCGTATGTATATTTTCGTCGGTCGGTGTTTTTTACGATTCGTACGGAAATGGTGTTTCCGTGCGAATCGTAATTCCATGTTTGTAAAGTTTTACGACCGGGTACGAGTCGGACGGAGAAAACGCTCCGACCGACGGTTCGTACCCGGTTTTTATCGGATCGTAATCGGCACCCTACTGTTCAATCATTTTACAGCCCCGCTTTCATTTTCAAGACATGGAATGTGGAGCCACTGCATAATGGTTAAGATGCTTGTCTTTCAGATTCCATTATCTGACTGTAGCTTAGACATTAGCTTTGTGCATGTTGACGAATCTCACAGAAGGTAACATAGTTACTGGGTCCAAGCTGGAATATCCAAAACAAGGGCACAAAGAAGTGTGAGAATTCTGTATTCGGTTGTCATCAACATGCCTGAAGCAGTCATCTAGCACAGATAAAAAGGAGGACCCTGTTTAAAAACATCCTCACCTTTAACTAGATAAACTGCTAACCTATCCCTTATTCCTACCATCTACCAAAATTCATTGCTCAGGAAGAATTAATGCTAACATGGACCTCAGTGCTTTATGTGGACAGCCCTTTCTCCCTCCTTCTTCATATCAATGTCTTGGTTTTCACCCTTCGATCAATAAAATTTCCCTTTTTAGGGAGCTATATCTACTCTCCATTATGTGCACTAAAGCTCAGGCCATTCAAATTGCATCCCACTAGCACTTGCACTAAACCTTTGGTGTACATATGGGCATTATTGGCATATTACGATGAGCAGCCAAAATATCTAAAATAAAATATCTACCTACACTAATATCGAGTTTTAAATATCGAAGGGACAGAATATCGATGTCAATAATATCTATGGACAGAATATCGACCCTAAGGTAAGTATTTTAATATCGATCTTAGTAATATCGAAGTTAGTAATATCGACATCAGATATATCGATGTTACTAATATTGATGTTACTAATATCGATATTTATATTATTGTTATGTATTTTATTATGTATTTAATATGTATGTGTTATATGTTTTTTGTTAAGTGTTCTACTGGTTTTAAAATATATGTATACAATTTTTATATGTTAACAATGGTTTTTTAAGTCAATTTTGTGTTTTAGTACCGTAGCGGGTTGTGGGTTTATAGGGGAATAGGGTGGGAAGTAATTTAATTATATGGAATTAATTGTACATTTTTAGGAATTATAAATTAATTTTAATTAATTTTTGCGTTTAAGTTCTGTAGCGGGTTGTGGGTTTATAGGGGAATAGGGTGGGAAGTAATTTAATTGTACACGCCCCGAAGGAAAGCAGGGCTTCTCTGTGTGCGACTTAAAGATGTCTGCGTTGGTTGCTTCCCGATAGTAGTGCTGTATAAACGAGCGACTGGGAGGTGACTTAGACCAGTGTGAAATATGGCTACAGCTCCTGCAGGGTCAGATGCAAAACTACAAGCTCGAGAATGCAGTTTGATTGAATTACCTGCTCATGGGACAATTTGAGATCTCTGTAATTCCGGTGCTACGAAGTGGAAACAATCCCTGAGTGTTGTTGCACTTACCTGCTGTGCATCCTGATCCTTGGGGCAGCCTTCCCTGTTGACGCCTGAATCTCCCTCCCGCCGTCGCCGGACGAACGCGACCGCTGTGTGGGGGGAGACGCTTGGGAAACTACATCTCCCATGATCCTTGGCACCCCGGAAGTGCCGCATTTTCGCGCCCGAAGGAGCTACAAAACTGACGCCGCCCTCCGCCTCGCGGGACGCGCGCGGGCGGCGCCGGGCTAAGCCCGGGCAAAGGGCGGGCCCTCTGTGGCCCTCAGTGGACGGAAGAGGCCGGGCTGGGCCATCCCCCTTGAGTCTACATACGAAACAGGTAACTACTTCAAGCATGGGTAAACGTACTACGAAAACTACATGCACTGTTACTACCGCCCCTGTTGATTCGCCCACATCAATAGATGCATTGTTGGCCAATGCTCTCACTATGGTTACAAATGAGATCGCTGACACTGAACGTAGAATGTCTTTTGGATTCCCCACCACTACTACTACTGTGCCATGTTCACAATCACCTAAGGCTTTATCTAATCCGGACCTCCCCCTCTCCCCCATAGTAACAGTCGTTAAAACAAATAGCAACGTGGACACTCTAAGTATGACCACTGGAAAATCAAGCTTGCGGACTATTGTTGTAACAGACTGTCAAGCGGAGCCAGCACCAGACAAAATGCCACGCTCCAACAAACCTGTAAGAGAGAAACGTAAGAGAGGCCCAGTGAAAAGTATAGTAAATAAAAGGAAACAATTAGGTCGATGCAGAAATCAACCAACACCACAGAGTTTGTGGAACAAAGATAAAGCCAAAGATTGTGAAATAGTAACATCAAGTGCCAATGAGGACTCACTACTCTCGTCATTTCCATTGGATGAAGGACCCGAGAGACCTACTACTCTCACACAAAGATTAGAGTCACCAACCGCGGACAAAAGTATTTGTAGAGTCTCTATGTCATCCAAGGAGAGTAGCGTCAATACAGTCAGTAACAGACTGAGGCCACCGATCAAAACTTTTTACTCAAATCCAATGGCAACTTGATAGAAACGATTGTTGATACTATTTTTAAACAAGTCGAAATTCAAATAGTCAAACAATTTAATACTGTTTTTAAGAGACTGGACAAAATCGAAAACCTTGTTAAAAAAGAGGAAATAAAAAGGAAAGGATCTATTAACTTAGACGTTGTTAGAGGTGATAAAATTATGAGTAAATTAGAAATTTTATGCAAGGATCTGAGGGAGGGGTATCAGAATGTCGCCACTGATTTCAGCCGTGTAAATATGCAGGGTCTTACTGTTGATAAAATTGTGTCATCTAACAGTACCTCTGCTAACATTTTACCTACATTGTCCACGGGTCCTGATCATGACCCCCCTGGTCTAGAAGGAACAATAACTGGTACCTCTATCCCGGATGCCAAGACCCCGCTAGTCCCCCGAACAGATAGGATAGGTATTATTCCGGAGGATACAAGGGCTGGCGGAGGCCCATTAGTAAGAAACAGACCTGCTAATAATTTAGGGCAGTTCCTCAACCTACCCCCAGAATCTTGCCCGTATGTTTTAGTGTTAGCTGGCGTACCTGCTCTGAAAGAAGGTCAAAGTGAGTCATGGGTACAACTACATAATAAATGCATTAATTGGCTGACAAAACATAGAGGGGCAAGATGGAACATATCAAATGAAATTATACTAACTCGTAGGGTAAGCTGGGTGGGGCCACAACAGAAAAATATTAGCGGGGATTGTATAGTCATTAACTTTAGACATCCGAACTTTGTGAAATATTTCATGGACACACGTAACACCTATGCCAGTACATCCACTACAATAAGCCTCCACCCTTTGGGGGATTTTTATAGGCCCCCCCAGAGACCAACTCAGACAGCCTCTTACACCGTCCCTATAGCTAATAGATTCTCCGCCTTATCGGACTTAGAAAGTTTAGACTGACAACCATCAACATTTCCCACCACGGTGGATAAGGTTGCTAGCACAGTCCCATTGGATATGGTCAACTCTACACGCACCAATAAATCTTGTCCAGATAGATTAGTCCTACCACATGTAGCTTGTTCAGACTGTCCCACTATTCCTACTCCCTCTACCATTAGTCCATCAACTGACACCCTAAGTGTCATTAGTTGGAATATTGCAGGGCTCCCAGGTAAGATGAAAATCAAAGAATGGGTTACCTGGATAAGTAACTTTGATGTGGTAATGTTACAGGAAACATGGTGTACATCTACCCAACTGTTGGAGGGTTTCTTTTGCCACAATCTTATTGTACCGACCCCTGCCTTGGGACGTCCAAGTGGCGGTCTATCTATCTGGGCAAAAATTTCTAAGGATACGAAAATTGAACCTCTAAATGTGGTTAGTAAAAATCTGGTAGCCGTTAAATATGCTGCAAGGGTAAAGATTTGTTTTATAAATTTTTATAATAATGATTTTGTCAACCATCCTAACCCCACCTTTTTAGAACTGTTTAAGTTTATCGATGATGTTGTGGATGGTGAAAAATACGGTTTATTCGATGGTATTTGTGTTGGCGGAGACTTTAATGCTCATATTTATACTACATCTCCGCCCTGTAGACGAGGCTCGGAATTATTGGATCTTTTACAATGTAGAGATCTAGATGATGTCATGGGCCATTTTGGAATTGATGAGGGAAAGGTACCGGCCCCCACGTATATTGGTCGTGGTTCTTCAACCACGATTGATTATATGTTTACCTCTCCCCCCCTTAGTGAAGTGTTAATTAAATCTAAGGTTGTCAGTAGCCCATACAGTGACCATCTACCATTAGTAATTCATCTTAAATCTATTAAAAAGCCTGTAGGTCTTTGTGAGGTCGGAGCTCAAAATATTAATGTATCGTCTGATAGACTAAGAATCATCTGGAGAGGGATTAATAACCGAGAGATCTTGACCAATGTAATTAAGAATAATCCCCTGTTGATTTCCAACTGTTTAACACTTGGTGGACCTGATATTACTAGATCCTTTTGTGATCTATGTGCAGCAATAAAAAGGGCTATTTCCAGACCGGTATTAGAACATAATACAAACACTCAAAGATGGTTTGATACCAATTGCTCCAGGGCTAATAGAGAACTTAGGAAAGCTCTTGAAGCTAAACCCCGAGATATTTCCCTTGTCAGTTCACTACGTTTTAAATATAAACAGGTTTTAAAAACAAGAACTGAAGAGCTCCTAATAAGCCATTGGGATAATCTCACCAAAACAACCGCCCTAAAAGACACCACCGGCTTCTGGAAAGAAGTAAAAAGTTTGAGAGCCCTGGGCTGTAATATCACCCCGATAAATTGTAATATCACAGGTGATTCATGGGTCAGCCATTTTTCTAAGCTCTATGCCACAGCTGGGAATTCTGCTGAGGACACTTTCCTAGATGATACTGTAGTCATTACACTAGAGGAGGTGGAGGAAGCCATCGCAAATAGTGCTGGCAACAAGGCCCCTGGCCCGGATGGTCTGTCCATCGACCAGATAAAATCAAATACATGGTTTTGGGCCCCCCTACTTTGTAATCTCTTTAATAATTTAGGTAAGGAATCTATCCCTCCCACATGGTCTTGCAGTACCATTGTGCCTATTTTTAAAAAGGGAAATAGGATGGACCCGGGGTGTTATCGTCCAATATCTTTGATCGACAACACCCTGAAGGTCCTTGGCAGGGTCTTGTTTGACAAAATAAGCACTTGGGCAGACGATAACTCCATCATCCACCGTTGCCAGCTCGGCTTTCGGAGCAAGCTTGGGACGGTGGAACAATGTCTAAACCTTAACCTCATAATGGCCAAATACACGAAAGCTAAACGATCTCCTCTGTACTTTGGCTTTATGGACCTAAGCTCAGCGTTTGATTTCGTTAATCGCTCTCGCTTGTGGTCCATTCTTTTAAATTATGGTTTGGACGAACCCCTAGTTCACTTTCTGGCTAATCTTCATCGCAACTTGAAAGCCCGAGTTCGTTTAAATAATGATGATGAGGTCTCAAATGAGATTTTAATTAGCAAGGGGGTAAGACAGGGCTGTGTCTTGGCCCCCTTGCTTTTTATCTTATACATCAATGAATTAACTCATTCCCTGTGCAATTTGACAAAGGACGTTCCAATTATCAATAAGAAACCTATCCCGGCGTTACTCTACGCTGATGATGCGGTCCTTATGGGCCGCACTCCGAATGCTCTACGTATTTTAATAACGGGATTCGTTAATTATATGTCCGATCTTGGGCTGTGCACTAATTTTAACAAATCGTTTATCATGACTTGCGGCCCTAAAAATTATAAAATCCCAAAGATTGTGATAGGTCCAAACATTCTAAAAAGCACATGCACTTTCCCCTATCTGGGCCTCTTATTCTCTAATAGTGGTGCATGGCAACCACACGTGGCGATGGGGAGAAACAAACTCTCAAAATCAATTAATTCTATCACCTCCCTACGCCAACCGCGTCAGGCTGATGTGGTTCTTAGCCTATTACAAATTTATCGAACCCAATGTCTCCCAACTGGCACATATGGTGCAGAAGTTTGGGGGTTTTCAAACTGTAAACCAATACAGAGCGAAGAGAACAGATTTTGTCGAAAAATCCTGGGGGGAGTTATTAGCGCACCGACTTTTGTTTGTCACAATGAATTAAAATTAAAATATGTTGAGGATTTTATTAGAGCAAGACCTGCATTATTTTGGCTAAGGATATGGCAAAACTCCGCAGCCTCATTGACTCGTGAGATTATTTTAGACTGTCTGAAAAGTGATAATGTAGCCCTAATCCCATGGATTAATGCGGTAGAGAGCAGCCTTAAGAGCGTCAATTACGGACACCTGTTCACATATCCAGATAGGATTGACGCCTCTCATAAAAATTTGGTGAGAAGAGCACTCTATCAGCATTTCCAGAATGAAAGGGAAAGAGCAGTTTTTGTGAAACAATCCACAGTCGACTATTTATCAATCCAGGAATCTCATATTGAATCCCCGATGTCCCCCCAGCCTTACTTATGTAAAAAACTGGGTAGATGGACCAGATGTTTATTATTTAGATTCAGGGACAGGAGCATTATAAATCTCATCTGCTTTCCACTGGGTTATACTAAAAATTTGGAAAAACTATATTGTCCTTGTGACCACGGTGGAACCCAGAGTATGCTCCATTTTATCTTCGGTTGTGGATTTTATATGAAATTCACAAAACATTATCTAATACCATATTGTAAGAAATATGATTTGCTTAGCCACAACCTTGCCTATAGACACTTTTTAATGCTAGGATCTGATGAATTAATTTTTAGAGTTAGTAGCTTCCTTAAAGCAATTGTATGCTCACGCAGGTCGTTGAAAATTGATTAGCTTTGTTAAACATTCACTTTGCACTTTAAAACATGTCTTGATGGAATTTAACATATTATTCAGTTGTATTATGCACAGCCCAGTTAGTAGGTTCCTGTGTTTTCATTGCTGTCTTTTTATAAATTATATTTTTATATGTAATGTCTGACGGCCCAAAATTGTAGTTTGATGTGTATTTTAAAATGTCTGATTATGTGCTTTTATGGATGGTTTGTGAAATCCGAATAAAGTCTATTTGAATTGAATTGAATTGAATTGTAATTAATTAATAATTTATTTTCATTTATTGGAATTGATAATTATATTATTGTTAATTAGGAATTAATTGGTAATTAATTTTTATTAATTGGCAATTAGTTTTAATTAGTTGATTAATTGATAATTATGTTAAGTGTATTATTTTATTAGTGGAGTGTGTCGTGCGTTTATAGGGGAATAGTGTTGAAAGTAATTGATATCTAATTAAGTAATTATTAAATTTGTTGTTGGGTATTGATAATTAATTAATTGGACAATAATTATTAATTGGTAAATATTTTAAATTATAATATGTTGGTTATGAAAAATAATTTCATTGTTGATTAATCATTAATTGTGAATTAAATATAATTAAATATTATGCATTGATATTTCTAATTAATATATTAATAAGTAATTATTAATTGGTAATTAATGTTTCATATTTATTATTTTGCGGTATATATTTTTTTAAATTGTTAAATATATTTTAATTGGTATTTACTTTTTAATATTTCAAATGTTTTTGGGTATGAAAAATATTTTATCGTTTAATATTTATTATTTGGTAATTAATATTTATTAATTATTATTTATTGGTATTTATTATTAATGTATTGTTAATTAATTATTCTTTGGTAGTTATGTTTGTAATAATTATTTATTGGTATTTGTAAATAATTTTGAGTTATTTAATAATTAAATCACTAATTATTTTAAATAATTATTTTATTTATAAGTATGTTATTTTTAACTTCTACGCTGTACAACACTTTCCCTACTGTTGCACCCTCTGGAGTTGGAATAGTAATTTTTATCCCTACGCTATCCAACACTTTCCGTACCGTTGCACTCTCTGGAGTTGGAATAGTAATTTTTAACCCTACGCTATCCAACACTTTCCCTACTGTTGCACTCTCTGGAGTGGGAATAGTAATTTTTACCCCTACGCTATCCCACACTTTCCCTACTGTTGCACTCTCTGGAGTTGGAATAGTAATTTTTACCCCTACGCTATCCAACACTTTCCCTACTGTTGCACTCTCTGGAGTGGGAATAGTAATTTTTACCCCTTCGCTATCCAACACTTTCCCTACTGTTGCACTCTCTGGAGTTGGAATAGTAATTTTTACCCTACACTATCCAACACTTTCCCTACTGTTGCACTCTCTGGAGTGGGAATAGTAATTTTTACCCCTACGCTATCCAACACTTTCCCTACTGTTGCACTCTCTGGAGTTGGAATAGTAATTTTTACCCCTACGCTATCCAACACTTTCCCTACTGTTGCACTCTCTGGAGTGGGAATAGTAATTTTTACCCCTATGCTATCCAACACTTTCCCTACTGTTGCACTCTCTGGAGTTGGAATAGTAATTTTTACCCCTTCGCTATCCAACACTTTCCCTACTGTTGCACTCTCTGGAGTTGGAATAGTAATTTTTACCCCTACACTATCCAACACTTTCCCTACTGTTGCACTCTCTGAAGTGGGAATAGTAATTTTTACCCCTACGCTATCCAACACTTTCCCTACCGTTGCACTCTCTGGAGTTGGAATAGTAATTTTTACCCCTACGCTATCCAACACTTCCCCTACTGTTGCACTCTCTGAAGTGGGAATAGCAATTTTTACCCCTACGCTATCCAACACTTTCCCTACTGTTGCACTCTCTGGAGTTGGAATAGTAATTTTTACCCCTACGCTATCCAACACTTTCCATACTGTTGCACTCTCTGGAGTGGGAATAGTAATTTTTACCCCTTCGCTATCCAACACTTTCCCTACTGTTGCACTCTCTGGAGTGGGAATAGTAATTTTTACCCCTACGCTATCCAACACTTTCCATACTGTTGCACTCTCTGGAGTGGGAATAGTAATTTTTACCCCTTCGCTATCCAACACTTTCCCTACTGTTGCACTCTTTGGAGTAGGTATTGTAATTTATACCTGTACGTTATCCAACACTTTCACTATTGTTACACTCCCTGGAGTGGAAATAGTAATTTTTAGCTCTACGCTATCCAACATTTTCCTTACTGTTGTTTTTTTGGAGCTGGAGTAGTAGTTTTATTGTCGGTGCTATTTAATATTTTTTGTATTATTTTAGCTAATGTAATATATAATTAATTTTAACAATATTCAAATTAAATGTAATTTTTTAAATGTGTTATATATAATTATTGAATTTTTATTCATGTTATTGTTTTATGTGTATGATGTATTTGTAATTTATAATAATTTTTAACAAGTTATAAGTTATCAAAACAATTATTAAAACTTATTATTAAGTAAGTATATATATTATATATTATATGTATATGTTTAATTAATGTTTTATTAAATTATATATATTAATTAATAATTTCAAACAGTATAAAATATATTTAATGATGTTTATTTTATTTATAAGTATTATTTGGTTTATTTTACATTTTTTTTTTTAACTAAAAAATACTCTATATTTTTAATAAAGATATTTTTGACATTCTATATTTTATTTTCGATATTTTTGTACTTACCATGTTGTAGATAGGATGTCGATATTCTTGTAATCGATATTTTTGCTCCGATATTTTTTTAGGTCGATTTTTTGACCTTCGATATTTTGTCAGTAAATCACATATTACAGGTCCATGGCCTATAATTCTAATACCTGGGCATTTGAAGCATCATCTGTCCATGTGAGGCATACATGTGAGTGCTGATGTTTGGGGACTGTGTATTTCCTAAAAATAAAAACGGACATTTTGAAGTCAAACATTGTTTTTTTAGAAAGCATTTTTCGTCTGGAAAATTGAGTTTGTTTGCCAAAAATGGAAAGTAATATTTAATTAAAAAATATATATTTTAAAAAAACTAATATACTGATGACAAAGTTTGCAATTCCAAAACATATTTAAAGTTGACAGTTAACTTGACATAACTTTCAAGATGAGTATCGAGACTTATTGCTGTGATAATGATCTTTATGTCAGAGGACACATGATGGTGTGGCTGTAACCTCATTAGTCTGGTGAAGGCATTTAATATTCACAATGGTATGTGGCCCAAAATATAAAAGCTTGAAACCGATTTTTATCGAGGGTAATAAAATAGAAAATGTGGAAAATTTCTGTTAATTGGGTATCTCTTTCTCATTGGATGGGAAATGGAATTATGAAATATCCCAGGTTCGGGCCAAATTGAGGAAAAGTATATATGGTGCTTTTAAATTTGCCAATAATCTGGGGGATCGTCGCATTAAAGACATGATTGAGATCTTTAAAGCTAGATGTACATCGGTCGCCCTTTACGGGGCTGGGATTTGGAGATCAGAACCTTGTCATGATTTACAGGTGGAAGAGAACTCTTTTTAAAAAAAGCTTTTATGTCTCCCCGTCTCTTCCCCCTCTGAACCTATTCTTTGCGAGGTTGGCCTTAACTTTTTGAGTGATTTAATAGCATTGAGACCGCTTTAGCTTTGGCGTTCGATATGGTCTAAAGACAAGACAACTTTTACTAAGTCTATTATAAACGACTGTCTATGCCTGGATAATTATCTAAAGATACCATGGTTGAAATATTTAACTCAAATTTATGGGGACATTTTTAATCTATCTGTTCTGGGAAAGCATAATGAGACACCAGTTACATCTAAACAGGAGTTAAAGAACATCTTTTTGTCACATAAGAACGTATGTAGGAGGGAATTAATTAAGAAACTAACCACGTACCAGTTTTACCACCGATATATGGATACGCTGGGTTTCCAATCCTATCTCTCTATAGTCACTAGATTTTCCTATCGTTATGTATTAACCAGACTGAGATTAGGCCTCGTGCACCATCTGGTTGCGTTTCCTGTGATGAACCAGCACCCAGTTACCCCTTGCCTTGTGACGGGTCCACAAAAAAAAGCACTTTGCACTTTCTGTTTTTATGTGATCTTTTCCTGCCTTTAAGGATTGGCTATCTCAAGCCCTTGTTTAAAAAGTATGAAACCAATACCATCAATGCTGCCATGACCCTACTTTTTGCACTCAACGACCCTGATGTATGTTTTTATACTGCTACATTTATTTTAAGTGCAATCAAGATAAGAAAGAGTATGATGTTCTAACTTGAACCTTTATCCCTCATTAAGTTAGGGACAGTCCTTTTGCTCCTGCACTTTGCATTTTAGCATTTAGCATGTGAAATGATACATCGTTACTAATATTGTGTTATGCTGCTATGCACTTTGCACTTTAGTTTTTCTACTTTTTAAGCCTTTGCGAGTTGATCCTTCGCTATGGCTATCAATATCAGGTTACGCTGCTATGAGTCCATTGTTTACATCTGGAGTTTTGCTTTAACTTACGCTCTATATACCCGACATTGAAAAGCCCCGATGGTTCCCCCTAATGTAAATATGCAATGCTATTCTGCGCTTACTGTTTATTTTAAGAGAAGATAACCATAGTCTGTTGGATACTGTAAAATGATAACTGTATGTGTTTTAATAATGTATGTGGATCTGTATCACGGTATTTTAGTTTGTCATGTGTTATATATTGTGCTTTTATGGTTGTATGTCCCAACCGAATAAAGCTTATTTTGAATTGAATTTGATTAAATCAATTCTGGCATTTCTGCTGATAACCTCCCCTGAAATGCTTGGGTTGTCACTAATGATAATCCTGCTTAAAGTGGTCATAGTGTAATGGTCAATACTTTACAGTGATTACATTTGGCACTATCTTGGGAGGACTTTCTTGAGCAGATCTAGCTCTTACTATAGTAAAGTTTGCATATCCTGCTGTGAAAAATTTCTTTATGGGCCATTCTTTGCTGGTCCTCATTGCCATTTGGCTCGCCTGTAATGCACGGTTCTGATGTTGACATTCAGTTCTTCCTCTGGCAATCTGTTAGGCTTCACATTATCATGCAGGCCCTCAAGTAGTCGGTTTTGCCAGCTATAACTTTCATTTGTCTCCTGTGACCTCAGCATTGATGCTCCTGAAGAGTCTATTTTCCCCTATGTTAGTCCTCGCAGACTACTGAACCTATCTGTTGCCTATTAAAACTGTGCTTGGCTGATTCTTTCTATTATCCTTATGAGTCTATCTGTCACACCCCACTCCACTTCTACACGATCCCTGCTGCTCTCACAGTCTTTCCAACTCTTTCTTCAGCCTTAAAACCCATCATTCATCTTCATATTGCTCTGACCACCATGTTTTTCACAAACTACTCTACTGATCTTGATATTCCGAGTCTTTTTTTGGCCTTCATACACTGATACTGCGTATGCACCTTCAGCACCCTTCACCTTGCCATTATTGTTTCACAGATCAGTTGTCTAGTTCTAAAACTACCACTGCTAGCATGGTCCTCAGTACTAACACAGCTGGCAATCGGAGCCCTTTGTTACTCAGAGTTCTTCTCAGGACCAATTGAATCCATATATAACCAGCTGCCCTGACGCCCTCTACTGCTCGTCAAAGCCTTCTTATGATCCTGAGCTCCCCATTGCTTGTCTTTGGTCCTGTTGTTTGCCATTAATAATTTTTGCTGACTTCAGCCCTCTGAGCTTCTTAAAAACTAAATTTTTCTGTGTCTTTCGCAGTGGTAGTCCAGTCTTTGAGGTATTTGCCAAGCTAAATAAACATTCAGCATAGATATAACATAACATAACAGAACATCCATATACCTTTAAGCCCTCTGCCAAGTCTGAGTCCCTCTGCCATCTGATCCACCCTCAGAACACTGTGCCAATATCAGACAGTGTTTGCTATAACTCAGAGCGTGAAAACTCCATCTTTCTATTGACTTTTCATGGCCTCATATTTCAGCAAATACTTACCATAGTTCTGCAAGTAGACTGAAAAGGTGGGAGCTTCTAGGAGTTGAAAGCATGAGAAGTTTGAATAAGAGCAGTTTACAAATGGTTTTATCCCAATACATGTACTCTAGAATCACATAGGTCTCCTCCTCTTCTCTGTTTTGGTCCTTCTCCTCTTGGTCCTTCTATGCCTTCTGGTCTTGGCCCCCCTCCTGGTCCTGTTTCAAATGTTCTGATTTTGGTGATGTGTGGTCCTCCTAGTCTTCCATCTGACCCTTAAACCACCCCCAGTTCTAGTCAACCTGGTACGGGTTTCCTGAATCTCATACTTATGATTCTAATCCTTCCAGGCCCTAGTCTTTCTGGTTATGCTTCTTCTTGGTAATTCCTGATATTGTCTCTTTCGTGTATTTGCCCTTTCTTGACCTCCTGGTGCTGGTAACCTCTGGTCAGGTCCTACTTATATTCCCCACCCTGCTGAGTCCTTCTCCACCTAGCCTTTCTGCCTTGGGCCTCATGTGTCTGGCACACCTAGAGTTCCTGATTTTGTTCATCCCAATCCACCTTGCTCTGTTTCTTGTCTTCTTGGTCCACCTGGTACGGTGTTCACTGATCATGGTAATCCCTATTTAGTTTTCTTGAGCTGTACCTGATCATCTTGGTGCTAGTTTGGTCCCTTGGTCCTCCTGGCTCTGATTGTCCTCTTCCCCCAAATCGTCACTACCATGTTCCTGCTACCCCAGGTCATGGTTCACCTGCTGCACTTAGTGTTTCAGGTCCTTCTCCCGCTGCCTTTTATCCCCCCCGGTCCTCCTATCCTATTTCCAGGTCCAGGTTATCCTTATCCTTCTAGTCCACCAAATCCTTCTCTATGTGGTCCCTGGTCCTAATGGACCAGCTCCACCTGCTGCTCTATTTGACTGATTCTTCTAGTCTTTCTTAATTTGGTCATTATATTCTTGGACCTTCAAGTCCTCCTGCTGCTGTCCTGGTTCTGCACTAACTCATCGAAAAGAAGTTTCTTGACCACTTTACAGGTTAAACTGGGCTTATTCTAGCATGCGATTGCAATGCCTCATCCACCATCAAGCTCCATTCAGCAACTTGCAACTGCCTCCATGGGAATCTCTGGCTCCCTGCATTCCACTACCTCCCGTTCCATATATCCTTTGATACCTGGATACCTCACAACTCCCTATTTACACCAACTTGATGCCATCATTACCAACCTATTTACTTAGAAAAAACTTCTAATCAGGTACAGATGATGAGGATCACCTAAACCAGGAAGAGGTACAAAGGAAATATCATGAATAACAATGTATATACATGCATTGACTCAGAACAAGAACCAGAAATAAAAAGCATCAATGTTTGTTTCAATTGTATTTCTACATCAATAAACTATAAGCTTACCAATACAGATCCACCTAAAAAACCAAGTCAGCACAACCAAAATAGTACATAGTCTTTTAAACATTTAGGTGGTCTTACACTCATGTTGGAGTGTAGTGAGCTAACCCCACCTGATGTTATGTCTTTCTCCTATGGAGGAATGGCATCCTCTTGGTTCGTATTTGGACCTATTTTTGTGATATTCATGGTATCCCTCCTTTGTGTCTCCACCCCATGTTTTGCAACCACCACCATTCTACCCAAATTCCAAATATGGGCATGTTCTTTCTTGACTGCATTCTTAAAAAGTGAAACCACTTTTTAGGGGACCACCATACCTTGTTGTTTTTGTTACATTCATAGGCAGTTTGATCCTGACCAAATCATCCACAGACACTACTGTACACTTTACTGCATGTCTCATGTCATACTGCCATTTCCTGCACAATTTTTTTTCCTGTTACCTCTTTTCCCATCCAGGTCCCACCTCCGCATCCTTCCCCTTGAGATGACTCATTCAAGGTGGGCATATCAAAGAGCTGGGCTGTCTCCCCCAAACAACTTTAAGGCTACCTTACCAGTGACTGAATGTGGGGTGAGACGATACTATTCTACTCTAGTCTGAATCTCCTCCCTCCAATCTTTTGCTTCTTGTTTGGCTATTTGTAAAACCTTCTTGAGCAATTTATTGAACCTTTCAAACACCCAATTAGACTCTGGATGGTATACTGCAAATTTCCTGTGGAGAGTGCCCCTTAGTGAGAGTAAGCTTTCCATTTCTCTGGAAACCATCTATATTCCATTGTCCAAAATAAATAGATTCTGGAATGCCCTCTCATGTAAAAAATCTCCCTTAATAACCTCACTACATTACTTGT
The DNA here is from genome assembly GCF_964204655.1 of Triturus cristatus. NCBI lineage: Eukaryota > Metazoa > Chordata > Amphibia > Caudata > Salamandridae > Triturus > Triturus cristatus. Next base: position 341,335,852 of record NC_140587.1, on the reverse strand, counting down.
ACCAATACCCTGATTAACATTTATCCCAGGCCACCTGGATATTGCCCTGAGTTGTTGGCCACCAGAACCAAAATGTCTAGAGCTACTTGCTCCAGCAGTCTCTGCGGTTGTTTTATTAACACCATAGGTTGGGTCCTTGCTTTGAAGACTTAGTCACTGTTTCTGAAATCAATGCACTCCCTAATTTCATGTTCCACCTGTTTATCTAAACATAGCCACTAAACGTGTAGTCTTAACCTCTCTTTGGTATGCTGATGCCCATGTGTCCCTGAGGCTGCAGGTTCATCAAAATATACCTTAGCCCTACGGCCTGAGCCAATTTGGTGCCCTTCCATACCAACCCATGATGTGTTGCTAACGCAGTACTGACATCTCAATATTCCCTACATGATGGAGACAAATTCTTGCGTACACGCCAGCCTTTCCCAATGAGTTCTGTCACTTGTGTTAACTCCTCATCTTTAGCCAACTGATCTTTCAATTACTCCCCACTTATAATCCCTTCTGTGACTACACACACCTCAAACTCGTCCAATTCCCACAGCTGTTCGTCAAGCGATTCCTCTACCCCCTGTGTTTACACATTCACCAATCTCAATGAGCAATCTGCCACTCAATCTCAGTCCTGAGTGTGTATTTCACCTTAAAATTGAAGTCTTGTTATGAATGTATCCAATTGCAAATTCTACTTCATACTGCATCAATTCCCTTTCTGTCAAAAAACCTCTTTCAGTGGTTTGTGATCCATTCTCACCACGAAAGTGTGCGTCCCATAGAAAAAGTTTAAAACATTTTATGGCTCCAACTATACGCAGAGCCTCTCTCTCTATCACTGAGTATCGAGTCTCAGTCAGGTCTCTTCAATTTCCTTGACAAAAACATTATAGTGCACTCCTGCTTTTCCACACCTTGTCTTAGGACAGTACCTAACCCTTTTGAAGAAGAGTCAGTAACCAATACTGATTTTTCCTGTGTTCTGAAACTTTTCAATGAAGGGATGTCAGACAATGCAGTGCAGCTCTACTGTTTGCCTCACCTGTCTCCATTTCCGCCCAAGCCAGTGATCAAGGGGTATTTTCCAGAAACGCGTATGGCAAAATGGGCTAAGTAACTGCTGGAGCTGCTTTGTGGTTATTGTGCTATATTGTTGGCTATGTTGGTGAGTGAATAGATGTCTCAGTGGTACATGTGTGAATAAATAACAAAGATTTAGGAGACAGTAATTATGTCCTAATTCCAGCAAACATAGCCAGCATAACTCTTGAAAGCAAAACTAATTATAAAGTCTATTTTTATAACAATTATTTAATAGTTTTGAATAAAGAAAAAAGTTCATTCTTAAATTTTACATATATACATGAAAATAATCACGGTTGTCTCATTGTTATATATAGAATAATGTTAAGTCATAGATGACATGGATAATTTCCGAAAAATAAACAGTATGGAAAAGACACAGTGTTAATAACAATATTTGCAATATGTTAAACAATTTATTAAATGTGTCAATGGCCTTATGATGTTTCCATAATCCTACGCGCATTTCGGCATGTGCCTTCGTCAGGGGACCATACAGTATATTCACCAATGCCTAAATGGAATACAGAAAGCTATCAAGAGCATGCTCAGTCAATCAATGGACACAGTCAATAACACAGCTATGTAAGGCCCATACATAACATAGCGTATGTGGCATTTTAAATAAAAACGTTTAAAATCACTAGTCCGATTTTCAAATCTTACAGTTTCTTAACGTTATCCATGTCATCTATGACTTAACATAATAATAATAATAATAACAAGCTATTAAACATAACTGTGGCTGATATGTGAGCTTATTTTTTACTCCTATTCTGTATCTATTCCACTCGAAACTAAATCAGTTACGCACGTCTTGTACATAACTTTTAATCATGACATTTATTAGCAATTTACGTATCTGTACAAATGTAGCTTATTACATATTATTTTCATTACCCAGAAGTATCCCATCACATGTTTTCTCCGTGAATTATCCCCTACAAGATGGCCGCCGTTTTCCATTGGCTCCGTGATCTCTGTTCATGATAGTCCATGTCTCTATCTTTAGTCTAACGGAAGCTCTAGCATCGTTGGTCCCGTACCTTTAGAATTTTTCTATTTAAACACAGTTTGGGTTCATGCTCCCACCCTTTCCGCCTGAGTTCCGAAGAGTACGTGATATGACTACCGGCTGAAACGATCTGAGGATACTATTTGACAACAAGAATTCTGTTTGGGTCCTTTTTAAACTCAAGTAAGCAAATCTTTCAACCCCCGTGACACTTTACTACCTGTACGCACGATTTTGATCAAGTCCGTACATCTAACACATTGTCTTCCATCCCGCATTGTAGATATCTTTTTAGTTACGGAATACGTTAAAATTATTACCCCGTTTCAATCGAGGCTACCCTGGATCACATTCGAGGTAAGCCGATATGGATCCACAGTCACATCTTATGTGAATTAACCGCAAGCCACGCTAGTTTCTGTGTCCACAATACCATCTGTCAATTCACGAATCTGTTTCCATTTTTAGATAATCGTATTCCTCAAGCTCTGACTGCTCATATACAGGGCATTCGCATGAACACTCGCACTACATGACCTATATGACTTGCTGACGAGAGACGACAAGCATAGAACAGGTCGGTCCCACATCTTTGCTATTCAGGCCTCGCTTGCTCTTAGAGACCCCACAGTTCATTTACTTTACATTTTTTTGTTCTGTTATTAACCATTGACACATATATATATATGGTTACAGAGCCGTTTTGAAGCTCCTTTCACGTGTCAGTGATTCTGTTGCTCCACCAATTAGACCTGTGAGTTACCATTTATAAACAGATATGACTTCAATCTGGCCAGTTCAGTGTATTTTGGTACTCTATTCTTTCTACCTCTCATTTTAACTGTTTGATCCCATTTGGGTTACGACGCCACCCTTTCCCATTCACCTTCATCCACTTACTCGTCTTTTCATATTCATCCTTGACCTTTTCATCTTACTTAACTCCCTTTGGCAAGGCCACAAGCTACATTTGCATGTCCTTTGTACTTTTTTAGTTAGAATTATAAGGGCATGAGATACGACTCCACTATTGGTGATGGTTTTTAAGGTGCAAAACCGTTCAGTTCATGTTAAGAAACTGTAAGATTTGAAAATCGGACTAGTGATTTTAAACGTTTTTATTTAAAATGCCACATACGCTATGTTATGTATGGGCCTTACATAGCTGTGTTATTGACTGTGTCCATTGATTGACTGAGCATGCTCTTGATAGCTTTCTGTATTCCATTTAGGCACTGGTGAATATACTGTATGGCCCCCTGACGAAGGCACATGCCGAAACGCGCGTAGGATTATGGAAACATCCTAAAGCCATTGACACATTTAATAAATTGTCTAACATATTGCAAATATTGTTATTAACACTGTGGTGCCGATCACGATCCGGTAAAAACCGGGTACGAACCGTCGGACGGAGCAAAATCTCCGTCCGACGCGTACCCGGTCGTCAAAATTTACAAACAAGGAATTACGATTCGCACGGAACACCATTTCCGTACGATTCGTAAAAAAGCCCGACCGAACAAAATAAACCTACCAATGCGATCCGGGAAAGGGCCGACCTGACGTCGGGACGCTCGCAGCCTGCCATTCACGAACCAGGAATCACGATTCGCACCGACGTCATCCCGCACGGTGAATATTTTCCGGCTGCCAAAAACTGCCGGGAAATCAGGACGACGCGAACAAGGACCACCAGTACGCGACGGACAGTCAGGACGACGCGAACAAGGAGGACCAGTACGCGACAGGACGACGCGAACAAGGACCACCAGTACGCGACGGACAGACAGGACCCCGCGATCAAGGAGGACACGTATGCGACGGACAGACATGGACCCGAACCTACGTGTCATCCCGGCCCTCATAGCAGTCCACCTCCTCTACAGGTTCCGACGCAGACGCCGCAGAAGGTCAGAACAACTAAGGGAGGGGGGAAAGGGGGGGGGTGGGGGTGGCAGGACCAGGGCAGGCCACAAAACCCCCACCAAAGTCACACACCACACATGCCCAGGACATACCTGACACCCATGCCCTGGTCACTACGAGGGGGTGGGGGCGTGTCCAGCTAAGCCAGCGACCGCCACAACGGAAGTCCGTCACCACGCGAACCGGCAACACAACCAGACCGGTACGTCCCGTACCCACGCCTCAAGAGCGTGGGTACGAGACGTACCAGGCCCACACCCACGTCACCCCAACAATGGCGGGACGGATCGTACCCACGTGGCAAAGGCCTGGGTACGGCCCGCACAAGCATCACATAGCGTGGGGATAGAGATGTACGGACCCTACCCCCACCCCCCCATGCATGGAACGTACACCCACCCCACCAGTGTAAGTACGACCCGTACCCTCACCCTCGTATGCATGGAGCGTACCCCCACCCCAACAGTGTAAGTACGACCCGTACCCTCACCCGCGTATGCATGGAGCGTACCCCCACCCCAACCGCGTATGTACGTACCGTACCCCCACCCCAACAGTGTAAGTACGACCCGTACCCTCACCCTCGTATGCATGGAGCGTACCCCCACCCCAACAGTGTAAGTACGACCCGTACCCTCACCCGCATATGCATGGAGCGTACCCCCACCCCAACCGCGTATGTACGTACCGTACCCCCACCCCAACAGTGTAAGTACGACCCGTACCCTCACCCGCGTATGCATGGAGCGTACCCCCACCCCAACAGTGTAAGTACGACTCGTACCCTCACCCGCGCATGCATGGAGCGTACCCCCACAGTGTAAGTACGACCCGTACCCTCACCCGTGTATGCATGGAGCGTACCCCCACCCCAACCGCGTATGTACGTACCGTACCCCCACCCCAACAGTGTAAGTACGACCCGTACCCTCACCCACGCATGCATGGAGCGTACCCCCACCCCAACAGTGTAAGTACGACCCGTACCCTCACCCGCGTATGCATAGAGCGTACCCCCACCCCAACAGTGTAAGTACGACCCGTACCCTCACCCTCGTATGCATGGAGCGTACCCCCACCGTGTATGTTCCAAGCGTACATATCCAGAAATAGGAGGTGTGTGTGCAGAGTCCTCCCAGCAGTGCCCTGAGACAGGAGGGGTGGGTGTGGAGTCCTCCCAGCAGTGCCCTGAGACAGAAGGGGTGTGTGCCCATCACTCCCAGCAGTGCCCTGAGACAGGAGGGGTGGGTGCAGAGTCCTCCCAGCAGTGCCCTGAGACAGGAGGGGTGGGTGCAGAGTCCTCCCAGCAGTGCCCAGAGACAGGAGGGGTGGGTGCAGAGTCCTCCCAGCAGTGCCCTGAGACAGGAGGGGTGGGTGCCTAACACTCCCAGCAGTGCCCTGAGACAGGAGGGGTGTGTGCCTAACACTCCCAGCAGTGCCCTGAGACAGGAGGGGTGGGTGCCTATCACTCCCAGCAGTGCCCTGAGACAGGAGGGGTGGGTGCCTATCACTCCCAGCAGTGCCTTGAGACAGGAGGGGTGTGTGCCTAACACTCCCAGCAGTGCCCTGAGACAGGAGGGGTGGGTGCTGAGTCCTCCCAGCAGTGCCCTGAGACAGGAGGGGTGGGTGCAGAGTCCTCCCAGCAGTGCCCTGAGACAGGAGGGGTGGGTGCAGAGTCCTCCCAGCAGTGCCCAGAGACAGGAGGGGTGGGTGCAGAGTCCTCCCAGCAGTGCCCTGATACAGGAGGGGTGGGTGCTGAGTCCTCCCAGCAGTGCCCAGAGACAGGAGGGGTGGGTGCAGAGTCCTCCCAGCAGTGCCCTGAGACAGGAGGGGTGGGTGCAGAGTCCTCCCAGCAGTGCCCAGAGACAGGAGGGGTGGGTGCCTAACACTCCCAGCAGTGCCCTGAGACAGGAGGGGTGTGTGCCTAACACTCCCAGCAGTGCCCTGAGACAGGAGGGGTGTGCGCTGAGTCCTCCCAGCAGTGCCCTGAGACAGGAGGGGTGGGTGCAGAGTCCTCCCAGCAGTGCCCAGAGACAGGAGGGGTGGGTGCAGAGTCCTCCCAGCAGTGCCCTGAGACAGGAGGGGTGGGTGCCTAACACTCCCAGCAGTGCCCTGAGACAGGAGGGGTGCAACACATGTGTGTGAGGCTGGAAGTACCCACATGCATACTGCCTACAAGGGAACATGTCCCCATGAACTCATGTCAACAGACTCCACACACAAGTACAGTGATCACCAAGGATCTGCATGGATGGCCAAAGTAGAAGGGCTCCGTCACACACACAGCTCATGTAGACACAGCTCTGCGCTGAAGATTGGGAACACCCTGCAGGGAAGAGATCAGGGTACACAGAGGGAGGAATTCACCCTGGGACAATAGCTCCATGCAGTAACTGCTTACATGAACAAAGAAAGTTAGCTAACACCTTGTGATGGCACACAGATCCCAGGGTCCCCCCAATGAGCAGCCCACTACTACATTTCCCACACACCCAACACATAAACACCACCCAAAACCATGTAGCAGCGCCACCAACACCAATACCAGCATAGCAGTAGTGTCAGAATGAAAAAAAAATAAAGCTTTATTCAGCATGATCACAGTGTCCGTGGATTGCAGGCAGTTAATTATTCACAAAGCCCATAGGGCAGTCAATAAGTCTCAGCTGGATGGGGGACACAGTGGGATGCGTGTCCCCTAGCTTGCCTGCACAGTTACATGCCGTCGTCTTCCACAGGGGTGAGGCCATCAGGGGGGGGGGGAAGCACCAGGCACCGCAGGGACATCAGGGCAAAGGGGAGGCGTTGTGGGTGCAGGGATGGAGGACTCCACCACTGGGGGTGGGGCAGGGCCAAAGGCGGAGGCCAGGATGGCACTACACACCTTTGCAAGGTCCTCCAGGGAGTCCCCTGCACCCGAAGGATCCACAGGCCCCAAGGAGGGGGGGGGTCAGAGGGATGGGTCGCAGTGCCACCGGGGGAGGGCGTAGACAGGGGGGGAGAATCAACCACCGTGACCGAGGACTTCCTTGACCGCTTGCGGGGTGGTGTCACTGTGGGGCTCAGGGACAGAGCGGCCATGAAGGAGTCCTTGTGGCCAGGAGAGCTGAGGGGAGGGGATTTGGAGGGAGTGGACTGGGTGGAATGCGGACTCCCACTATGGCTGCGTGTCACACGTTTGCCCCCCGACCCAGTGGGTGTGCCTACCTCACCCTGTGTGTGCGTGTCAGGAGGAGTGCGGTGGACCTTCCCTGCTGGTGTGGTGCCTGTGTCTGTTGATGTGGGTGCATGCCGACGTCTGGGTGTACGTGGGACAGACATGGGAGTGGGAAGTGTGGATGGGGCAGAGGTAGGTGGGGGTAGGTCGCGCTGCAGGAGACCCACTGCTGCAGTCAGTGTGGAGTCTATGGACCTCAGCAAGTTGCGTTGGTCAGCCTGCGATGAATGAATGCCCTCCAATTATGCCTCGATGTTGTTGAGGGTTTGCCCGTGGGCATGGAGGACATTAAGGATCGCAGCCTGACCAACCTGCAGTTGCCGCTGGATGTCCACAGACTCAGCATTGGCGGCAGCAGTGGAGACAGGGGCAGGGGGTGCGGTGCCTGGCATGAAGGAGACATGCGGTGACCGGGCACGCTGGGAAGGGACACGAGCAAGTGGGAGGCGGCTGATGGGAACGGAGGGGGCGGTGCGAGGTGTTGTTCCACTGTCAGCTGCTGGTGCAGCCTCCGCCCACTCGGAGACATCCTCCTCGGACCTGTCAGCTTCGTATTCTGATGTGCCAGTCGACAGGTCCTCGGCCACACTCTCCTCCGCCTCTGTCCCACTCGATGTGCCAGCCCCGATGTCACGGCTGGCACTGGTGCTCGGTCCCTCTGCCTGGTCTGTGTCCATGTCTCCCTCTGTGTCCCCCAACGATGCTGTGGACAGGGTGGAGAGACAGAAATTAATCAGACACCTGTACACATCTGTCACATGAGTCCAATCTACATAGGTAACATTGCATAGCCTGAAAAGGAAGATCTCTAACATCTACTAAACAAGGTACCGATGTAGGGCATGAAACACACAGTTGGTTGAGCCACCATGCCACTGAAATACCATGGAGAGCATGAGACAATAGCTAAAGACAGGAAACGGAGTCTGACATAGCACCCAGGCCCTGGGGACAATCCAGCACTGCATCTGCACCACACAGCGTTGGCGAAAATACCGATGACCAGGGACCACATCCATGAACTTGAGACACATGCTGCATAGGTAATGCTGAAAACATGCACAACATGACTCGGTCACTGCACCTTGCGTGTGTGTCCAGACAAACATCACACACTGCCCAGACCCAGCAAGTAGAAATCTGGATTTGACATATAGGCTTTGCCCGCCCCAACCACCCCCTACACGAGGCAAATAGTTGAGACACAGGTGGCACCAACATCTCATAGTCTGGGTGATAAACACAGGGGCAGGCAAAATGCAAGATTGGACGCCAAACAGCCAAGGTGCGCCTGTACAAATAATGAGGTACCAGTGCCCATCCTCAGATGAGTATAACAAGACACACAGGCACTAGCAACTGTGAGTATGAAGAAGGACATTCAGGTCAGGCTGCACAGTGGACACCTGTACAAAATAGCACGTCTATATACATAGTGCCAGGGGACAATGGCACAGAGCACAACCTACGCTGTAGACACTGAGAGTGTCCACGTTTATGATGAAACATACAACACTGATGAAAAGGTGCCCCAGGGGACAGTAGTGGCCACGCAACTCCATGCTCCTGAATGGTAATGACTGCAACCCACGCCACCATCCCTGCACTATGCGTATCGCACACTCATGCACATCATGTCACAGGCCACTACATAGGACATGCGCGCTGTAAGGCATGACACATGAGAGACCAACTCCCATGTCTAGAGTCAGCATCAGTGCCAACTGACATGGAACCCACATGCAGTGAACTTGACAGGGCACAGCCAAGGTCCCAAAACCTGTTACACACCAACCCCACACATGATGCTACAGGCATAGTTCTCGTGGACAAAGCGCCAGCCTACATTACCTTGTGAAGGAGTGACTACACACAGACCAGGGAACACATTGCAAGGAGGGGAAGGGTGGCATGGGCGCAGCGCTATACTGGGGCAAAATGGATCTGCACAGCACCTTTAAACCCTGGCAGTGAATTCATGCTACTGTGCCCTTACAAATGCCGGTGACACACAACACACACATGTACCTACCCCCTTCTGGCTGCTGCTTCGCCTGTAAGCACCTATCCAAGTCTGGAAAGACCACCGGCAGCACACGCCTGTGGAGGTGGCTCAGACGGCGGCGCCCGTGGTTCTTGTGGCTCTCAGGTGAGTCCTCCAGCAGGACCCGTGCAATCCTCCGCGTCCAGCACCGGATATCCTGCCAGCATTTCCTCACCTGGGACAGGCTCCGCCGCCGACCATCCACACCCCTCACGGCACTGACGGCGGTCAGCCAGATCTGCTCCTTGGCAGTGGCGCCTACCTGTGAGGAAGAACAAGTGACACCACATCAATACACCAGCCACATGTCACAGAGAGACATTTGATAACAAATTAGCTGGTAACAACAAGGCATGTCATGCAGCCAACGCATTGCACCTTTGTCATAGGGACATGATCCTCTGGTGAGGGAAAAAGCAGTACGTGCCATAGTGGGTACACAGGTGGAATGATGGCAATGTCACAATCAATGATCAAGGCTCACACTGTGCATCACACCCACCCCTCCTGTCTCAGGGCACTGCTGTGAGTGATAGGCCCCCACCCCTCCTGTCTCAGGGCACTGCTGGGAGCACACTGTACCCACCCCTCCTGTCTCAGGGCACTGCTGGGAGCACTCTGTACCCACCCCTCCTGTCTCAGGGCACTGCTGTTAGTGATAGGCACACACCCCTCCTGTCTCAGGGCACTTCTGTTAGTGATAGGCACACACCCCTCCTGTCTCAGGGCACTGCTGGGAGACATCAGGCATCCCCCCCCCTGCGACCCCCCCAACAGTACATGGCATGTGTGTCACACCAGGACACAATGGCAGAAGTCACAGTCACAACATAGGGACAGCCTGTGCCAGTGGCCTATGCACTCACCTGATACCCTGGTCGCCCATACAGCATGGGGTACTGTGGGAGGATCACATCCAGCAATGCCATGTTCTCCTCCAGGGTGAATGGCTGTGACCTCTCCACAGCCCTTGACATGGTTCCAGGGAATCAGTAGCAGCAGCTGGGTCGACGAATTCAAAGATGTGCAGGCAAGTACTCCCTCATGGGACCTGGCTGCCTTATATGTGCCTTTCTGCCCAGTCTCATGCACAGGAGTACAGAGTGATTGGTCACTCACATTTGCATCCTATGTTTCCACCAATCCCTTCAAACCTAGCAGTCTGTGTGTACTCTCTCGGTTTCATTCTCCTGCATGATGTCAGCTCCACAAACACATTGCAACAAAGTATTTTTATTCCAACTGACTTCTGCTGTTCGCCTTCCAGAAGAAATTCGAATTTTGAACTTGGTCTCCATGACAACCAGCATGCATGTAGGCCTTAATACTTGTCCCATATGTGTCCCCTATGTAATTTTGAGCTCCACACACAGGTACGGTGCGTTCCGGGGCCCTAGGGCACCCCAAATGCATTGCAACGGCCCGTACACGCGTGACTACGTTCACTATCAGTATGTGTGGCCTCGCGTATGCGTACTCGTAGTGGTACGGGCCGTACACATGCCTGTACGCTCGCCATCACAATGGGTACACATACGGCAGCACTCCCATAGTGATATGGGAACGCACACAGGCCCTCTTTGCAGCAGTACAGCGGTATTCACACATCACAGTGGTGACAGGCGGCACACAGGTAGGGATAGGGCGGACATACTTCTCCATGGATGGACATACTTGTCCATTAATTGACATCGAGGTATCGTCTGTGCATCACTACATGTGTGGGGCACAGGTGTGAAAGGCCTGTGATGTGGAACATTACTCCTGAGTCGAGAAGGCACCAGATGTATGATGAGATGTGTACAGATGTACTGTGTGATGGTGCGATGTGTGCCAGGCATGCCCTTGACTCCTTTGACATGTGTGCATGTCGTACTGCGCACTTGGGGTGAGCGTCACTGGCATGGCACGGACACCAACACACGGAAGTGTCCCCTGATGCCCGGTACAGGGGTCATGACACCTGACTTGTCACTACCCATGGTGCACAATGTGACTGTGTCATGTATGTGTGGGGGATTCCCATCCGGTTGATGTTGGAGCACCCTCAAAAGCTGCAGCCGTTGCAGCAACCAACATGTGTCTGTGTGTAGATTGTCATTGCACACTGTTCCGCACACCATGCCACATGTGGTATCGGATGTGAGGTGCACATGTATGCATGGGACACGGAGTAGTGTGACAAGGACATGTCAGCATCCTCACAAGGTATGTGTGGTGAGTCATGACATGTGCACCTTCATGGCAAGGTGTGTGGGCTGGCCTAGTGTAATGTCATGTGACCTGTGGCTCCAGTGTTCCGCTACCAATCTCTGCAATCGGCATCCTACTGCTGCTGATGTGTGGGCGTATGTCACTCCTGTCTTGCGTCTGGCTGTTCACTTGCACTGGGACACAGCTATTCCCATGGCGTGGCATGGGGAGGTTCTCAATCTCCGTGTGTAGCTGGGTCTTTGAAGGAGTGTCACCTTGCATCCATACGTGTCCTGGCCATGTAGCACATACCTGACTCCCTATGTAGCATGTGTGTATTGCCAGATTAACATGTGCTCAGTACACATGAGTTGTTGTCGTAGTGCACTCACTCTTCGTTGTCACTTCCAAATTACTGCAGAGCGCCGCCTCTTGCCCCAAGAATTCCAGACTTGGCTGCCATGCAGGATAATGACAGCATCCGGCTCTACCGCTTCACCCAACCGTTGATTCTGGAGTTGACGGCGAGACTGGCACCACACCTGCAACCGCAGCACAGGTATCCCACGGCACTGACACCCCAGCTGAAGGTAATGGCTGCCCTACATTTTCTTGCCACGGGTACCTTTCAAGATACCATAGCTCATGTTGGTGGCATGTCCCAGAGCACGTTCAGTGGTGTGCTGCATGATTTCTTAGAGGACATGTTGATTCACCTGGATGACTTCATCAAGTTCCCAACCCCTGAACAGATGACTGAGGTCAAGCGTGGATTCTATGCCCTGGGAGGGATGCCCCATGTCATTGGGTCCATAGATGGGACACATGTAGCTTTGGTACCACCACACGCACGGGAGGTGGCGTACCACAATCGGAAGCACTACCACTCCATCAATGCCCTTGTGGTGTGTCTGTCCAACATGGTGATTTCACATGTCTGTGCTCATTTTCCAGGATCAGCACACGATGCCTACATCATGAGGCGTAGTGGGATGCCTGATATGATGATGCAGCTGCGCAACGAACGGGCATGTGTTGTTGGTGGGTACAGTCTGTCTGTCCTGTATTCTGTAAAGCCTACCAGCACGACCGCTTCACCACTTATAACGATGACCATGTGCTTTCAATGTAGGGGACGCTGGCTATCCCAACATGCCTTGGCTGCTCACACCTCTCCGCAACCCCATCACGCCGGCCCAGCTCCGCTACAACACCGCCCATGGCCGGACAAGGCGAGTGATAGAGAGGACGTTTGGCATGCTGAAGAGCCGATTCAGGTGCCTCCACAAGACTGGCGGCGCACTCCCATATGCCCCTGCGAAGGTCTGCAAGATCTTCATGGTCTGCTGCATGCTGCACAACATGGCAGTTGAAAGAGCAGTGCCACTCATCCTGAATCAACATGACGAGGACCATCCACCCGTGGAGGACGAAGGGCTTGGCAATGGGGCTAGTGATGTGGAGGATGTGGAGCCGCAAGAGGACATCCGGACTCGGCTCATACGCGACTTCTTTGCATAGTGGTGAGTACCAGTGTCTGAGTGTGCACGCATTGGTCCCCGTGTGGCATGCGTTGTGATGTGTGTCTCCACCTGCATGTATGGCACGTGAGTCAGAGGTGTGTGTGGGTGTGTCACTGGAGTGATGGTGCCAGTGATGGGTGTACTTCCTCAGTCATAATTGTGACCTAGCATGTTGTCATCCATACATGTGTCGAGTAAATGCACATGCAAGTGGCTGTGCTTTTTGTGGCTGACTTCTTGTGTGTTTCTCTTCCCCAGGTACCTGCGCATGCCGTCTGCTGGTTGCATTGTTGTGGCACTGCTATTCCTCATGGACATGACATCGTGGGCTGACTCAGCGTTACAGGCACGGAAACGTTTGGAAGTCTCCATGGGGTAAGGGATGCATCTGGGGTGTATTGGGTGTGGCAGTTGTTCACGATGTGTGCACACTGCCCCTGTCGGTGTTTGGTTCCTCTGCAGCCATGTCGCATCCCCATGGGACACGACATGCAGCTGTGTACACCTGAATAGATGGTCTGCCTGGTTGTCAGTCATCAGTGATGGGATAGGGGATTGTGATGATGGCATCAATGTGTGTGACACTGCCCTCGGACACATTCGGTTAGCATTGGCTTGACATGGTGTGGGACTTCGACATCCGTGGATCTTTGGTGTATGGCAGGCTCTCCGTGTGCAGCTGTGGGTATTTAGCTGTTAGCCGACGCTTGTGTGCCAGTTCCATGGCGAACACGCATGTGTGCTGCTGAAGGGGGGTGCCAGTGTTGGACCCACATGTTACTCCACATGATGTGTTCATGTGTACTTCGAGTTGCCTCTGCAATCCCGAATACATGACTAATAAAGGTGTCCCTATGCCTCCAAGGTGCCTCTTCTCAGTCAATGCTGATGTGTTGCCACGGTGCATCCTGCTTGTCTGGCATGGTATTCCCTGATTGTGGCTATGTGTCAATGTGTCGAGTGACAAGATGCAAGCTGTGTGTGTGGGCTGAGACTGTGTATTGGGCATGATGTCCATGACTGTGTGGGTATTGTGACATGTGCCATCCCCATGCATCCAACGTTGGCCAGGCCCCCATTCTCTGCATCCACCGGACTCAAGCTTGCAGGACATGTTTCTGCCCCCTGTCTACACATACCTGGGTGCCCCCAGGACACTGGACTGGATCCCTGACCTCTGCGCATGACTGTTGCTGTACTCAATGTGTGTGTCAGCACGGTTGTTCGGTAACCCCCTCAGCTTGTTGGGCCCATCACGGGTGTGTATGGTGCTCCATGTCTATCTTGCCTAATACACTGTGACCCATGTGTCCTGTGCCAGACTCAGGCCCCAGGGTGTGGGTGGTTGAAGTCAAAAGATGACTCAGGCATGTTTTGACTTTACAAGACACATGTTAGGTAATATTGCTACCAGCAGGCATCTACTCTTCATAGTGTGATTTATTATTGGGGGGGGGGGGGGAAACAAAGTGAGTGTCTTTCCGGGAATTTTGAATCCAAAGTTCAGTAGGGTAGTTGGTGTCCTTGCCATTGGATGTCCTCAGAGTCCATGCCACAGTCTTTGTCAACATTGGTCAGCCAGTGACCAGCAGGGCCATGTGGCAGAGAATGTCTCTTGATGCTGTGATGCTGTTGCTCCAGTGGGCCAGGTGCCAGGCCAGGTGTCCTGGGAGATGGTGATGTAGCGCCGACCCTCACGGTCCTTTCCGTGGACGACCCGGCCTCCTGCGGGGAACCTCACCAGCAGGCCGTGACGACATCTTGGATGCTCCGTCGGATGTTTCCTCCTCCTCCTCCTCCTGATCCCTCCCTGTGGGTGGTGATGTTCTCCGCCTTCTGGCACAGGGAGGGTCGGCCATGTTGTCGGCCATCCGACGGAGTGTAGCGTGAATCCCCTGGAATGCCGTCACTTGCTCAGCCTGTCTGTCCTCCATCCTCCGTTGGTGTACCAGTAGACAGGCATGTAGCTCCGCATGTTCCTGGGCCTGCTGGGTCTTTATCTCATCGAGGCTCCCCTTGATCTCATTGAGGGTGGACACAACCTGGGCCATGCCCGTGGTGTCCTGCCGGTATGAGTCCAGGATGTTACGGACATGGGAAAATACCGGATCCCCAGCCAACTGGTCAGGCTCGTGCCTCCGCCGTCCTCCACTCCCACCACCCCTGCCCACTTGCGCCTGGCCTGGCCTGCCCTTGTGGGCACATCGGGTCTCCGGGACCCCTGAGGGGTGGCATTGGCGTTGTCGCCTGCCTCCTCCTGGGTGCCCGGGACACCGTGTCCCTCCTGGCCAGCCTGGCTGCATTGTGGTGTTGGGGCAGGGATCCTGGGTGTCTCCTGGGATGTGGCGGGAGTGGGGGTGGTGGTTGGCACAGTTGTACCTGACGCAGGTGCTGCAGGCGGTAGGACACCAGAGGGGCCAGGTCGGTCGGGGTCGTCCACAGAGTGGTGAGAGTGGTCGCTGCCGGTGGGATCGGGCTCCTGCAGATCCGGGTCCTGTGAGTGTTCCCCCCCAGTGTTGGGGGGTGCACCACGACGTTGACCTGTGTGTGAGAGAGACAATGTTAATTTTGGTCCATGCAACATCCATGTTTCATCATTTCCTAAGTTGGCACATTTCCTCTTGGAATTAGGATCTGTCTTGCATTCCACTCACAGTGCACTTGTGCATGGGTGTGTCCCTTGGGCACCAGTTTGGCACCTTTCACTATGTGTGGCACAGTCTTACTTGCTGCGTCAAGTGTGACTGCAGTCAGCCGTGGAGTGGGCAGGTGTTGCGAGCCATGCATTGGCGCCTTCCGTGTAGCACTGTACATGTGCACATGGATTTGTTCCACACACTTATGTGATGCAGGTAGCTGTCATTGTGCTCGTGCACAGGTTGTGACATGGCCCTGTGTTTTGCCATGGAGAAGAGGGGGGGTTCTGGCATGGGCCACCCTTGGCTACATGCACGCAGTCTACCTGCTGACGAGCAGACATTCCCACACACCACACGGCTGATTTGCTCTCCCTGTGTCTCCCTCCCTCTCTGTCCCCCTCTCCCTCCCTCTCTGTCCCCCTCTCCCTCCCTCTGTGTGTCAGCCTCCTCCCTCTGTCCGTCTCCCTGTGTCTCCCTCCCTCTCTGTCACCCTCTCCCTCCCTCTGTGTGTCAGCCTCCTCCCTCTGTCCGTCTCCCTGTGTCTCCCTCCCTCTCTGTCCCCCTCTCCCTCCCTCTCTGTCCCCCTCTCCCTCCCTCTGTGTGTCAGCCTCCTCCCTCTGTCCGTCTCCCTGTGTCTCCCTCCCTCTCTGTCACCCTCTCCCTCCCTCTCTGTCACCCTCTCCCTCCCTCTGTGTGTCAGCCTCCTCCCTCTGTCCGTCTCCCTGTGTCTCCCTCCCTCTCTGTCCCCCTCTCCCTCCCTCTCTGTCCCCCTCTCCCTCCCTCTCTGTCCTTCTCTCCCTCCCTCTGTGTGTCACCCTCTGTCACCTCAGCCCAGCTTCCTGGGCACACACTGTTAGCAGATCTTTGAGTGGCCCTTGGCTTGTTGACGTGAGTTTGTTTCTGATCTCCAGGCACCCATTGGGTGTGATGTGTGTCTGTGCGCTGCTGCTGTGGTGGTGTGTGCTGCCACTCTTTCACAATGTTGGCTGTTCATTAGCTGCTGTCATGTGCAAAACAGTGCCTTCACCCCCATGTGTTGATGCAAGGCGTCCGCCATTTGCTGGCAAGTCATTCCTGTGTTGGGACACACTGGGCCCGATTCACAGAACTAACTTAAGACAAAATCCTAAACTTACTACCATTTTGGTATTCACAGAAGGCACTTACTCATTTCGGTATTCACAGAAGTTAGCTTTTATTTGCTTATATTTTTAACTGTTCTCATTTGCCTGTTATGTTCTGAGTTTTATGCTGAAATATATCACATTTAAACCAGTGTTAGCACTCTGCACTTTTTGGGCGACTCTTACCCTTTAAGCCTGCTTACGTTACCGATTCCGCGTTCGGGATCGGCATCTCGCCCCTGGCTGCCCGCCATTTTGGGGGTAGACGAGGAGCAGTCTAGCGTCTGCTCCTCGCACACTATTTAGGAGGCCATGGCGCAAGCGCGCAGTGTCGACATCTCCTGAGGCTTGAGCCGGGAGATCGAGACTGCCGCGCTGTGCAAGTTGTACTGATTCGGTCATTGTGATTTTTGTGGGCTTTTAACTGCTTTTAATTGCTTATATTTTTAACTGTTCTCATTTGCCTGTTATGTTCTGAGTTTTATGCTGAAATATATCACATTTAAACCAGTGTTAGCACTCTGCACTTTTTGGGCGACTCTTACCCTTTAAGCCTGCTTACGTTACCGATTCCGCGTTCGGGATCGGCATCTCGCCCCTGGCTGCCCGCCATCTTGGGGGTAGACGAGGAGCAGTCTAGCGTCTGCTCCTCGCACACTATTTAGGAGGCCATGGCGCAAGCGCGCAGCGGGCGCGCGCAGCGGGCGCGCCGGTGGCGCGCCGAAGTCGCGCCAAAGGCAAGCCCGTCTGCGCCCGTCCACGCCAGGACGACGCACGGCGCCACGGACCCTGCCTTGGTGATAGACAACCCTAGTAAGTGCTTATTAACTTATAGTAGTGCCACTCTGAGATCTATTTGGGCTAGGTCAAGGGGTACTCGTTTGGCCTGCCACAACACGATACCTTATCCTCTTGAAGGACCCTTCTCTTGTATTCACTGTAGATTTCAGAGCAGTTGGGTAGCAGTGGCTCCCATAGACACTCTTCTAGGACCTTTCCCTGGGCAGCACAATACTAGGCCTCCAGTGTCCCCTGCTATAAACACGATCAGTAATTGTTGCAGTTCACCCCCGAGCAATCCTCGGCTCAACCACTGGAAGGGTTTCCTCAGTAACGTGAGATCGCTCCCTAAACATTCATCTGAGATTTGGGATCTAATCACGACGGACATGCCCGATGTGGGGTTCTTGACTGAAACCTGGCTGAATCCCACCAGTGGCCCGGATATTAAGCTTGCTATTCCGGATGGTTATAGGATTGTGCGCCTGGATAGGCTGTTAAAAACCGGGGGGGGGGTTGCAATTCTCTACAATGACCGTGTAAAACTTTCTATCTTGGATCAATACTCCAATGTACAAATGGAGGTCTTGATCTTTAAGATGGAAATGGTCACTCATGACTCCTGGAGGGGGGCATTGGTCTATCGCCCCCCGGGTCCCATAAAGGACTTTTCCACTAAATTAATGGAATTGATCGCCCCTCATATGATCGCAACGGAAAATTTCTTATTATTAGGCGACTTCAACATACATAGTGAGAACCTTTTGTTGCCTGAAACAGCAACCTTTTCTTCTGATATGGCCTCCCTGCACCTTATTAAAAAGAACGAGGGCCCCACACATACGGCCGGTCATACCATTGACATTATTTTCTCTAACTCAGATCGGCTTATCTGTAATACCCCGCGCCCTCTGTGCTGGACCGACCATGCCCTCATTAATTTTCAAGTGCAGTACCCCTCTACATCTGTGAAGATGGCTGCTCATATTAAATTCCCTTATAGACAATGGGCGAAAATAAATCATGAGTCTTTTGCATCAGCCTTTTTACCTCCTAAGTTTCCACCGAGTAATAATATAGAAGACAATCTCACTCTTTTCAATACTTCTGTTTCATCAGCCATTAACTTAATCGCCCCCGAAAAGTTCTGCTCCAAAGCCCCTAGGAAAAATCTGGCGGTGTGGTTTACCCCTGAATTGCGAATAATGAAAAGTAAATGTAAAAATCTTGAAAGAAAGTGGAGACGGACTAACTTAGACACTGAGAAAGGAAATTTTAGAGCAGCACTTTTGCTCTATCACAAAGAAATTAAACAAGCACGTAGACTATACATAGCGGCTCAATTGAGATCAGCGGGTAATGCGCCAAAATCCTGTATCAAATCCTGAAGGATTTTACTTGCCCTAAAGCCTGCGAGTTGGACAACCTGCACTCTCAAGCCCTCTGTAATAAAATTAGCTCTTTCCTTGTTCAAAAAATTGACACTATCTACGATAAATTTCCGAATATCCCCCACCCCTCAAGGTCGGATGACACTGTTAAACCTTCCATCGTTAATCCAGCACAACTGATGTCCTTTCCCCCTATCCTTCGAGAGGAGACTATTACATTACTACATAATGTTACCTCTGGCTCTCCTGCTGATGTTATGCCGGCAAAATTAGGAGCATCTCTGGCACACGCACTTGCGGATTCTGTTTCCACGCTGCTTAACGTTTCCCTAAGTACGGGCTCAGTTCCCCTCTCTTGGAAAGCTGCTCAGGTTATACCTCTACGAAAAAATAATAAGCTTCCCATGGAGGATCTTACAAACCTTCGACCCATCTCCCTCCTCCCTCATTTGAGCAAGGTCCTAGAGAAATATGTGAAGAAACATATCTCTAACCACATTGAATCCACCGGCTATCTGGATCCGTCACAATCTGGATTCCGTGCTAACTATAGCACTGAGACGGCCTTGGTTGCAGTAACCGACTGTATCAGACGGACGTTAGATCGGGGACAGTCTGCTATCTTGGTCCTATTAGATCTCTCTGCCGCTTTTGATACGGTAGACCATCGGACCTTGCTCGAAAGATTAAAAGGGGCAGGACTTGGAGGTACGGCGTTTAGCTGGGTAGCCAGCTTCCTCACTGACCGTACTCAGACACTGAATTTTGGCCCTTTTCGTTCACCCACCGAGTGTCTGTCCAAGGGTGTCCCGCAGGGCTCATGCTTGAGCCCTATAGTGTTTAATATTTATGTGGCTCCCCTTGCCTCTCTTCTAAGATCTCTTGGGTTCATCCCCATTTCTTATGCGGATGACACTCAACTAATCTTTCCATTTGACAAATTTTCATCTTCTGCTCAAATCCGTTTCTCACATGGTATGCTTGCCATCTCTGAGTGGATGAGTAGTAATTTTCTGCAGCTCAACACCAGTAAAACAGAAATTATTCTTTTTGGAGACGCTACCATTTCGTGGTCTCCCACCTGGTGGCCTACTGAGCTGGGGCCTGTTCCATTACCTAAACAGACAGCAAAAAATCTGGGCATCCGTCTGGATCAGGCCTTGTCTATGAAGGAGCATGTTTCTCACACCGTCAGCACATGTTTCTTCACCTTGCGCCTTCTGAAGAAAGCCTTGCCATTTCTTCCAGACCCTTTTTGTAGGACTCTGGTCCAGGCCTTGGTATTGAACAGGCTGGATTATTGTAATGCATTACTGGTTGCTGCCAATGAATCTGCTCTTAACCGTCTGCAAGTGGTGCAAAACACCGCTGCACGACTGGTTATGAAAGCTCCTAGCAGATCTGCTTCTATTCCGCTACTCCAGCAATTGCACTGGCTGCCAGTGAGGAAGCGTGTGAAGTTCAAACTTTGCTGCTTGACCCACAAAGCACTTTGGGGTCCCGGTCCGCTCTACCTGACTGAAAGGCTCCATAGGTATATTCCAAACCGTGATTTGAGGTCTGGATCCAAAGCGTTGCTTCTTGTTCCGAGGATTAAGAGAATTCGTTTGGGAGGAAGATCTTTTTCCTACCAAGCTCCTTCGGTATGGAATCAATTGCCTCTCCCACTCAGACAATGTTCCGACTATCTCGGCTTCAGAAAGGCTCTTAAGACCACTCTCTTCTCAGAATGACCATAATTTACTTCCTTTTGCACTCGGTGTCCAGCGCTGAGAGACCCCTGCGGGGGTGATTCACGCGCTTTATAAACTATAAACTAAACTAAACTAAACTAAACTAGGAGTCCTAACTTTAGGACTCCTAAATGCCTTCTGTGAATACCGAAAGTCTTAAAATTAGGATTTTTCGCAGTTTAGTAGTAGTATAGTTAGGACTCCTAACTTTAGGACTCCTAAATGCCTTCTGTGAATACCGAAAGTCTTAAAATTAGGATTTTTCTCAATTTAGTAGTCCTAAGTTTAGATTTAGGACTACTAAATTGAGAAAAATCCTAATTTTAAGACTTTCGGTATTCACAGAAGGCATTTAGGAGTCCTAAAGTTAGGAGTCCTAACTATACTACTACTAAACTGAGAAAAATCCTAATTTTAAGGCTTTCGGTAGTCACAGAAGGCATTTAGGAGTCCTAAAGTTAGGAGTCCTAAATTTAGGACTACTAAATTGAGAAAAATCCTCATTTTAAGAATTTCGGTATTCACAGAAGGCATTTAGGAGTCCTAAAGTTAGGAGTCCTAACTATACTACTACTAAACTGAGAAAAATCCTAATTTTAAGACTTTCGGTATTCACAGAAGGCATTTAGGAGTCCTAAAGTTAGGACTCCTAATTTCTGTGAATAACGAAATGAGTAAGTGCCTTCTGTGAATACCAAAATGAGTAAGTGCCTTCTGTGAATACCAAAATGGTAGTAAGTTTAGGATTTTGTCTTAAGTTAGTTCTGTGAATCGGGCCCACTGTTTGTCTGGCTGTGACCTAGGCCATATGGGCAGAGTGCATTGTTGTCTGCTTCGGAGTCGCACTATGTGATTTTTGGGGCCCAGCCTCCCGCCATCCGGGTTACCGTGTCATGTGTTGTTGTCTTCTGTGACTTGCCATTGTCCAGCTGGGTGCATGGGGCATGATGGCATCAGTGGCATGTGCGTGCTCATGGAGTGTGGTTGAGTAATGCGATGGCTTGTGGTGGTTGCGTGCCTGTTAGTGATTTTGGTTGTGGATGCCGTTCCCCCCATGTGAGGTGCGTTGTTTGTGTACTCACCCGGGTCTCGGAGTCCTTCTAATCCTTCGACTGCCTCCACCGGCAGTATGGCCATCACCCTCTCCTCCCAGATATGGTACTGTACGGGTCTGCGGGAGGGCCCTCCTCCGGTGGCGTTGGCCTGGTCGTGTTCCTCCTGCCTCTTGGCTCTGACCCTCCTCCGCAGATCGTACCACCTGTTCTGGCATTCCTGCCTGGTCCTCCTGGTGTCCGCAACAACATTCACAGCATCGACGATGGTCTGCCACATGGCTGTTTTTGCTGCCAGGCTGGTGTTTCTGACCAATGTTCCAAAGATCTGTGGCTCGACTCTGAGGATTTGATCAACAAGGACCTCCAACTCTCGGTTACTGAACTTTGGATTCTTGGTAGTGGGCATGGTGAGGGGTGTGAGTGGGGATGGTGGGGGGGGTGTGGATGTTGGGGGGGTGTGTGGATGGTTGTGTGTGTGTGTGTGTGTGTGTGAATGTGATGAGGGTGTGTTTGTGAGGGTGGTTGTGTGAAGGTGTGCAAGTGTAAGGTGTGGTGTAGCTTGTTGTATGGTTCTGTGGTGTCTGGCAGCAGTGAGTCTGTTGCAAAGGCTCATGGTTTGTGTGTGTGGGCCCTTTTTATTGGTCCATGGGTGGGTGTGGCAGTGTTTGAATTTTGGGTGGGTGTGTTATAAGTAGAGGTGGTGTTTTGGCCCTCTGTTTGTCTTTGGCAGTTGCAGGTCAGTGAAGGTGTATTTGTATTGTTTGTTGGCCATGTTTAGTGGCTTTGTGCCATTCCAATAGTGTCTTCTTGTGTTGTTTTGTTTTGTCCTGGTTGTGTACGTGCGTTTTGAGCGTGTGTACGGTGTGTAGATGGGCCATTTGGTTGTACGGTGCTGTCCTTGTGTGTGGGTTGGTACGACTCGTACATGCGGTTGTGATGTTGGGGCCTGGGGTGCGCTCCGTACTTAGGAGGTTGTGTTGGGGGTAGGACCGTAACGTACTGGGGTGTACATAGACGGTGGTGCGACACGTACAGGGTTGGGGGTACGACTGGAACGTACTGGGGTGTAGGTACACGGGGGTATGACACGTACTGGGGTGGGGGTACGACTGGAACGTACTGGGGTGTAGGTACACGGTGGTGCGACACGTACAGGGGTGTGGGTACGACTGGAACGTACTGGGGTGTAGGTACACGGGGGTATGACACGTACTGGGGTGGGGGTACGACTGGAACGTACTGGGGTGTACATAGACGGTGGTACGACACGTACGGGGGTGGGGGTGGGGCGCGAACGTACTGGGGTGTACATAGACGGTGGTGCGACACGTACAGGGGTGGGGGTGGGGCTCGAACGTACTGGGGTGTACATAGATGGTGGTACGACACGTACTGGGGTGGGGGTACGACTTGAACGTACTGGGGTGTACATAGACGGTGGTACGACACGTACAGGGGTGGGGGTGGGGCGCGAACGTACTGGGGTGTACATAGACGGTGGTGCGACACGTACAGGGGTGGGGGTGGGGCTCGAACGTACTGGGGTGTACATAGACGGTGGTGCGACACGTACAGGGGTGGGGGTGGGGCTCGAACGTACTGGGGTGTACATAGACGGTGGTACGACACGTACTGGGGTGGGGGTACGACTGGAACGTACTGGGGTGTACATAGACGGTGGTACGACACGTACTGGGGTGGGGGTACGACTGGAACGTACTGGGGTGTAGGTACACGGTGGTGCGACACGTACTGGGGTGGGGGTACGACTGGAACGTACTGGGGTGTAGGTACACGGTGGTGCGACACGTACTGGGGTGGGGGTACGACTGGAACGTACTGGGGTGTAGGTACACGGTGGTGCGACACGTACTGGGGTGGGGGTACGACTGGAACGTACTGGGGTGTAGGTACACGGTGGTGCGACACGTACTGGGGTGGGGGTACGACTGGAACGTACTGGGGTGTAGGTACACGGTGGTGCGACACGTACACGGGTGGGGGTGGGGCTCGAACATACTGGGGTGTACATAGACGGTGGTACGACACGTACTGGGGTGGGGGTACGACTTGAACGTACTGGGGTGTACCTAGACGGGTGGGGGTATACATGGGGTACGTGTCGGACGTACGGGGGCTGGGGGGAGTGTTGGGCGCGTATGCGGGCACATGTCTCCATGGTTGCTATAGGAGTTCGGTGCGGATGGTGTTTTTTCCATACGGTTGTAAGCTCGGACGCACGGGATGGATCGTGATTCCTCGGTCGGGCTTGGCTTTTCACGATTGTAAGGTAAATCGTCCGAGGACGTGTCGGACACATTTTCCGACCCGAGGACGTGTGGGGAATTATTCCCAGTGCGGTTCGTATGGACTTTTTACCATGCGAATCGTGATTGCCAGTTCGTACGGCACTTGTACGATTCGTACGGTAAAAAGACCCGATACGAGTCGTACGGGGACATTTTTTACCGGATCGTGATCGGCACCTGTGTCTTTTCCATACTGTTTATTTTTCTGAAATTATCCATGTCATCTATGACTTAACATTATTCTGTATATAACAATGAGACAACCGTGATTATTTTCATGTATATATGTAAAATTTAAAAATGAACTTTTTTCTTTATTCAAAACTATTAAAGAATTTTTATAAAAATAGCCTTTATAATTAGTTTTGCTTTCAAGAGTTATGCTGGCTATGTTTGCTGGAATTAGGACATAATTACTGTCTCCTAAATCTTTGCTCTTTTTCACTCAAGTTACTATACCATGATTTAGGACGAATAATTAGGGGTATCCCTCTTTCCTCTTCACACACACACATGTGTGAATAAAGACATATCTGAAAGGCACTATATGTGAGTGTTGGAGTCTATAACAGACTATTTGTGAGAGTGAGTTATTGTGAGAGTGGCTGTATGGATGAGTATGTGCTTGTATCAGTGATTGTATAAAATAGTAACTGTGTTAGCTTCTGTATGAATAAGTGAAGTGGCGTGTGTATAACTGCATAGGTGAGTAAATGGGAGTGTGATTGATTCTTTGCATGACTGACTAGGTGTGTGAGTAACTAACTCTATGGGTGAGTGGCGGTATGTGAGTCTCTGTATGGGTACATAAGTGCATATTTCAGAGGCTGTATTGATGAGTGACTGCATGTCTAAGTGACTGTATGGGTGAGAGGGTGGATGTGTGTAGACCTTGGAAGCAGTAAGTGGTATGTATAGAAGTCTGTATTTTAGAATTGGTTATCAAAGGTTATATTAGGGTGTGAGGAGGTGCATCAGATGATCACGTGGAGGAGGTCATCAGTAATGTCATCAGTGAAGTCATTTGAGATGTCATCAGTGACGTCACTGAACATGTCATGAGTGATGTATTATGTGACGTCATCCGCAGTGCATCACAGGAGTACAAGTTATAGTTAGCCCATCTAATGATAACAGCTTAATTTCTATGGTTTTGTATGAGTGAAATGTCCAACTACCTAAAACGTCCCTGAAACCTGTGACTTTTCAGTGAATTTCTAAGGTTTTTAAATGCTAATTTCTAATGATAACGTCCCTGAAACCTATGGTTTTTTCAGTGAATTTCACAGACCTTTTAAATGAAAATTTCTAACTATAACGTCCCTGGAACCTATGGTTTTTTCAGTGAATTTCAAAAGTTTTTTAAATGCTAATTTCTAACTATAACATCCCAGAAACCTATGGTTTTTTCGGTGAATTTCAAAGTTTTTTAAATGAAAATTTCTAACTATAACAACCCTGAAACCTTTGTTTTTTTCAGTGAATTTCTAAGGTTTTGTAAATGCTTATCCCTAACTTTATTTTCCTTGAAACCTCAGTTTTTTTTGTGAATATCTAAGGTTTTTTAAATGCTAATTACTAACTATGCATACATCGGTAGGACATGTGCAAAAAGAAGAAGAAAGGTGCAAAATGAAACAAGAAAAGTACAAACAGAGGCAAGAGAGGTGCAGAAAGAGGAAGAAAGGTGCATAAAGAAGCAATAGAAATGCAGAAAGAGGTGCTGAAAGAGGCAAGAGGGGTGCGGAAAGGGGCAAAAGAAGTGCAGAAAAAGCAACAGAGGTGCTGAAAGAGGCAAGAGAGATGCAGAATCAGTCAAGAAAGGTGCAGAAAGAGGGAATGGGGTGAAGAATGAGGTAAGAGGGAAACAGAAATGTAGAGGAGAGGTATAGAAAGAAGATAGAGAAGTGCAGAAAGAAGCAAGAGATGTGGAGAAATAGGGAGGAGGGGTGCAGAAAGAAGCAAGATGGATGCAGAAATTTGCAAAAGAGGTGCTGAAAGAAGCACGAGCAGTGCAGAAACAACCAAAAGAGGTGCTGAAAGAGGCAATAGAGTTGCAGAAGGAGGCAAGAGGGGTACAGAAAGAAGGAAGAGCAGTGCAGAAAGAAGCAACAGAGGTGCTGAAAGAGGCACGAGGGGTGCAGAAAGGAGGAAGAGAAGTGCAGAAAGAGGCAACAGAGATACTGAAATATGCACGAAGGGTGCTGAAAGAGGGAAGAGAGGTGTAGAAAGAGGCAAGAGAGTTGCACACATAGGGAAGAGGGGTGCAGAAAGAGGCAGGAGGGGTACAGAAAGAATTAACAGAGATGCCGAAAGATGCAAGAGATGTGCAGCAAGAAGGAAGTGAACTGGATAAATAGACCACAGAGGTGCAGAAAGACGCAAGAGAGGTTTAGAAAGAGGTAGGTGAGGTGCAGAAAGAGGGGAGAGGGATGCAGAAAAAGGCAAGAGGTGTGCAGAAGGAGGAGAAAGAAGTACAGAAAGAGGCAATAGAGGTATAAAAAGAGGCAAGAGATGTGTAGAAAGAGGCAAGAGGGGTGCAGAAAGAAGTGGGACAGATGCACAAACAGGCAATAAGGGTAAAGAAAGAGGCAGAAGGGGTGTAGAAAGAAGGGAGAGAAGTGCAGAAAGAGGGAACTGGGGTACAGAAAGAGTCAAGAGATGCAAAAAGAGGCAACAGAGGTGCAGAAAGATGCAAGAGAGGTGCAGAAATGAGCAAGAAATGTGCAGAAAATAGAAAGAAGGGTACAGAAAGAAGCAAGAGAAGTGACCAAAAATGCAAGTGAGGTGCAGATGGAGGCAAGAGTATTGCAGAAAGGTGCAAGAGAGTTGCAGAAACAGGCAAAAGGGGTGCAGAAAGAGGAAGGAGGGGTACAAAAATAGGCAAGAGGGATGCATAAAGTTTCAACAGTACTGCAGAAAGAAGCAAGAGCAGTACAGAAACAACCAACGGAGGTGTCGAAAGAGGCAAGAGGGATACAGAAAGAGGCAAGAAAAGTACAGAGAGAAGCAAAAGAGGTGCAGAAAGAGGCAAGGGAATTGCAGAAAAAGGCAAGAGAGGTGCAGAAAGTGGTGACAGATGTGCAAAAAGAGGCAAGAGGGGTATAGAAAGAGGGAAGCGGGGTGCAGAAAGAAGCAAGAGAAGTGCAGAAAGAAGCAACAGAGGTGCAGAAACAGGCAGGAGAGGTGCAGAAAGAGGGAACAGGGTACAGAGAGAGGCAAAAGAGGTGCAGCAAGAGGGAAGAAGGAGCAGAAAGAGGCAAGAGCGGCACATAAAGAAGCAAGTGAGGTGCAGAAAGAAACAACAGAGGTGCAGGAGGAGGCAAGAGAAGCAAGAGAGGTGGGGAAAGTAGTAGAGATGAGCAGAACATGGCAAAATAAGTGCAGAAAAAGAAAGAAAGGTGCAGAAAGAAGCAACAGAAATGCAGAAAGAGTCACGAGAGAAACAGAAAGAAGCAAGAGTGGTTTGTGCACCATTAGTACCAATTTAACTTCCACATTTAGCAATAAGTAACAGGTGACCATTCCAGGTATGCAAAGGGCCTTCCACCGGGATGTAACACTTGTCGCTGCATTTTTGGAAACGCTTGAGCTTTTTGAGCTAGAAACAAGGTTTTTTTTTCAAATCTGCAGATTATGCAGTAGATGATGGATTATGTGGTAAATGTGAAAAATTAATAATTGTGCAAAAGTCGGTGCAGCCAATTGGTCGCATAATTCCAGTGGCCCTGTTTATACCTCTGACTAGGTCCAGAAGTGTTTCCTTCTTTTTTTGTTGCATTGAGTTTATAGTTTAGCTTCTATGGAAACGAGGAAAATTAAACCTGGGGTTACCACTCCACAACACAGACTATCATACCACACAATGACTCTCCTTAACACATAATCCCACTCTACATAATTCCTGTACACTAAATACCGCTGTTAGACCTGTCAGCCCTTTGGGTGGTCCCTCCTCATCATTATTTATTTTGTCCCCCTTTCTGCCTCAAACCCTGTTGTAATTTTTCCTTTTTGGGAACCACCAAACTTTTTAGTGTTGATGCAGGGTCGGGGAGCCATTTTCCCTACCCCTGGAACTTCTGTCTGAGGGCCTGAGACACAAAATGGTGGCCCCCCATTGTCACCTGAGAAATAGCCAGAACACACTAGAGGTTTCTAGAACCTTCTGCAACATTCTAGAACCCTGGGACAGAGGGAGGCAGTTTAGAATGTTGGGAAGCCATCTCAGGGAGGCAGTTGGCAACTGACTGGAGAAAAGAGAGGACAGAGATTCAGAAGGAGGAAGGAGTGAGGCAGCAGGGGTGGAAACCAGTGCTTGGAGTGGGGTCCAGAAACCCACCCTTGATGCTAGTCCCTACTGACCAAGCCCAGCCTAGAGCCCTGTGTGGGACCAAGACCAGAAAAACCATCTTAAGGGCCTGGAGCAGGCCTTACAAAGGAAGACAGCAAGTTCCTGACCTGTTTAGCGGTGTCCTCCTGGAGTCCTGACGTCGAGAAGCCTGGAGACCTGGAGCCCGAGGTGGAGAAGCGGCGCTGACAGAAAGCAGACGTCGTCCCCGGAGCCGCCAGAGGTCGAGAGAGGGCGTCAACGGAGGTCGAGGAGAGTAAACGGAGGTCGAGTAGGAAGTTACCTGAGGTCGAGGTGAGGCGTCGACGGGGGAGTGAAGTCCGCCCTCCAGAGTCGCCGGAAACCAAGGTGAAGCGCGCAGGAGGTGGGGAGTGGAGATCGCACTCCGGAGTCGCCTGAGGTCGAGGTGAAGCGCGCAGGAGGTCAGGAGTGGAGATCGCACTCCGGAGTCACCGGAACCCGAGGTGGAGACGACGGAGGTCGGGAGTGGGGTTCGCACTCCGGAGACACCCAGAAGCGGGGAGACCGTGACCCTGTGACGCCGGAACACGACATCGAGACAAGGCCGCCCAGCGACATCGATCCGGAGCCGCCTCACGGCACCGACCCGGCATCAGGTAAAGCAGATCGACGCGACCTCGAACCGAGGCCGCCCAGCGACATCGAACCGGAACCGCCAGACGGCATCGACACGGCGTCAAGTGGAACAGATCGACGCGACATCGAACCGGAACCGTCTCACGGTGTCGACTCGGCACCAGCGGAGCCGATATTCGCAGAAGGGACAGTAAGTGGTAGAAAGGGCATCTGAGGCCTTGTGGAGCCCTAAAAGACCATTCTAGGGGCTAGAGGGGTGTTAGGACCAGCCTGGGAGTGCTAGGGGGTGAACTGAGACTGGTGCAGGGACCTGTGTGAGGGACTGTGTAGTTGGGAGAGCCAGAACCTTAGGTTACCCTCATTCTACCTCAGCTTAGGCCCCAGCCTTGACCACTCTAGGTGGGATATCCCCAGGCCACCCCAGTGACCACAAGCTGTACTTGGGCATAGTAAAACCAAACTACCTCATAAATGTGATCTGATTTGCAATTGTTATTGATTGCTTATATTATTTATTGAAGGCGTTTTATTTATTGTCTGACTGTATTTATTCCTGCATTGTATTTATTGTCTGACAGTATTTATTTGCCCTCTGTATTTATTGCACCCCTATTTATTCCGTGTTTATTTATGACCTGATCCTATTTATTGAAACCCCACTGTGGTATTATTTATTTGACCTGCTACTTTCAAGAAAAGTCTTATGGTATTGTATGTATGTTTTGAAACCTGCAACTAAGAGAAAATAAGATAAAGACAAACTACTTTCTTTCATAATTTTTACGGTGTAGTGTCGTTTTTGGAACGGATGAACGCATGGTTATTGTGAGGGTGTGACGTACGCTTAACACGGTGCCTGACCCCCAACCGCTCGAGCCAAGCTACCATTGTGCTGGGAACCTGGTGACTGCTAACCCGGTTGCCCGGTTTCCAACATAAAATTGGTGTTCAGCGGTGGGATAGAGCTGTGCTTGCGTCTACTCGACAATAACTGTGGGTAGTCCATAGGCCTACACCGGGAGTTTTCTCCAAGCGGACTTCCTGATTTTGAGTTTTGTTTTTTCCAAATTTACTTCTGGTGGTGGGAGGAGGTATTATAAAAGGTACCCCCCTGCATAGCTTCTGTAAGCAACTGTCTTCTATCCTGAGTGGGCAAAATGGAGTTTGTATTAGAGGATCTGGAAACTTACACGGTGACCCAACTCAGAGAGTTTTGTCAGCGAGAGGGGGTGTATTGTCCCCCAGGTGCAAAGAAGGGTGAGCTCCAAACCAGCTTGAGGGCTTGGGGGGAGGCACGACAAGAAAGTAAGGCTGAACAGGAGGACAGGGATGGAGAGACTGACCACGAGGGGGCTGGTTTGTACCAACCTGAGGTGGGGAACCTAGTAGAGGGGCCCAGAACACTTTCAAGGAAGGGCAGCAGTGTCTCTAGTGGCGGCTTATCAGAAGTAGAATTAACTGACCGGAGGGAGAAAAGACAGCTCACATGGAAGTTGGCGGAGCTGGAGAAAGAGAAGGAGGAACGGAGGATGGCTCACGAGTTGAGGCTCAAGGAGATGGATCTCCAGATCCTACGAGTCGGGGCACAAACTGTTCCTAATGGTGGCAGCAAAGACAGAGAAATCACCAGGTAACCCAAACCCTATCTGCCAAAAGACATAGTAGCTATCTATAGTGCAGGGGATGATATCGCCAAGTGGCTAGCGGCCTATGAGGTCTCACTAAGAGCCCATGGGGTTCCAGAGAAATATTGGGGAGGGGGATTGTATAAATACATGCCTCCAGCTGGCAGGGATACATTATTGGCCCTGGAGCAGGATGAGCAGACCCACTACCCCACCATGAAAGTGGCGCTCGTAAGAAAGTTTGGACTAACACCCGAGAAGTACAGACAGAAGTTCCGGGGTAGCCACAAACTGGGCACACAGAATTGGGTGGATTTCCTGGACTATGCCAAGAAGGCATTAGAGGGTTGGATACAGGGCAGCAAGGTGAGGGACTACGAGGGGTTGTTTGATTTGATGTTGAAGGAACACCTGCTCAAAAAATGTTTCCCCGAACTGCGTCAACACCTGGTGGATAGAAAGCTGACCAAACCCCGGAAGCTTGCTGAGGAGGCGGACATTTGGGCTAGTACCCGGGTGTCCACAAGGGGGACTGGAGGGGACTCTCAAAAGACCGGACAGGGCGCACCCCAGAAGAAAGAGGGAGGGGAAAAGAAAACAGAGTTCTCTAAAGGCCCCCAAAATAATTTTCAAGGGAAAGGAACAGGATTCACCCCTAGGGCTAACCCACCCAGAAACCCTAATCCTGGCCAGAGTCAGCAGCCAAGGGTTGTCCATTGCTACGAGTGCGATGGTGTCAGACACTATAAGGCAGATGTGAAGTGCCCGAAAAGACCACCCCCTCCCATCGGAGGAAAGGCCCCCGGAGTAGCTAGTGTAGTGCTCGGGGAGGAGATGCCCTTAGATAAGGGAAGGGAGTGGGCGGGTGTCACTTTAGTGTCCCTGGGAGAACGGGAGATGGTTCCTAAGATCCAGGTGCCCGCAAATACCACAAAGTATGGGCAGTGGGTCACCATCAACGGCCAAAGAGGGGAGGCTCTGAGAGACACAGGAGCCAGTATGACTAGGGTACGTAGCCAACTGGTGACTCCAGAGCAGGTGATTCCCCATGTACTCCACCCCGCCGCGATGGCTGACGGCAGAATGGGCCATTATCCGGTGGCCGAGGTTCCATTTGAATGGGAAGGGGTTGCAGGTTCACTTCGAGTTGCAGTAAGCCCTGCCGTGCCAGTCGATTGTCTGCTGGGGAATGACATGGAGCATAATGCTTGGAAGGAGGTGGAATACCGGACTCATGCTGAGATGCTGGGTACACCTGACTGGGCCTGTGTTAGCACAAGGTCTGCGACTACCCGGAGGGGGAGTTCGTTTAGGCGGGAGCCTGGAACAAAGGCCCCGCCGGCTGCCAACCAAGGGAAGAACCGAAGGCAGGAGGAGCCTGCTTCGGCATCCGTGCCCCGTGAGACGGATAGGCCACCGGAGGTGGTGGACGAGGAGTCCGCGGAGGGGGATGTTACCGAACTGGAGAACCTACCCATCCCGGCCGAGTGGCACGTGGAGGGAGGGCCGACCAGGGAGGAATTCTGCAAGGGCCAGAGGGAGTGCCCTACCCTTGAGGGACTGAGGCGACAGGCCGAAGCCCAGGCAGCAGGGAACGTTGAGGGGAACTACAACATTTACTGGGAGGATGGCCTCCTCTACAGTGAACCCAAGGCACCCACGCACGGATCATCACGGGCCTTGGTAGTCCCTCAACGTTATCGAGCCTTTCTCTTGCAGTTGGCTCATGAGATCCCCTTGGCAGGACACCTGGGGCAAGACAAGACCTTTGCCCGTCTTGTCCCACACTTTTATTGGCCTCAAATGAAAGTGTCGTCTGACACCTACTGCCGGACATGTGTGTCTTGTCAAGCCAGTGGGAAAACAGGGGTGAAGCTGAAAGCTCCCCTGGAACCACTTCCTGTCATTAGCACCCCCTTTGAAAGGGTGGGCATTGACATTGTGGGACCGTTAGATCCGCCTACTACAGCTGGTCACAGGTTTATCCTGGTTTTGGTGGATCATGCCACACGGTACCCAGAGGCAATACCTCTGAGGACCATTACCGCACCTGTTGTGGCTAGGGCCCTGATGGGAATCTTTACCCGAGTGGGTTTTCCCAAGGAGGTTGTGTCCGACAGGGGGACCGACTTCATGTCAGCATACATGCGGGCGATGTGGAAGGAGTGTGGAGTGACCTACCGGTTCACCACTCCTTACCACCCCCAGACCAATGGTCTGGTGGAGAGGTTAAATAAGACCTTGAAAGGCATGATCAGAAGTCTGCCTGAAAGCCTGCGGAGGAAATGGGACGTCCTCCTACCCTGTCTTTTGTTTTCTTACAGGGAAGTGCCACAGAAGGGAGTGGGCTTCAGCCCCTTCGAGCTTTTGTATGGGCACCCTGTGCGTGGACCTCTCAGCCTGGTGAGAGACGGATGGGAAAGAACTCCCAGAAAGCTTCCCCAGGACGTGGTGAGCTACATGCTGGCCTTCCGGAGCCAAATGGCTAAGTTGTGGAAGCAAGCTTCTGACAACTTGGAAGCCAGCCAAGCAGTGATGAAGGCGTGGTACGACCACAATGCTCACCCGGTGGAGTTGAAGCCTGGCCAGAAGGTGTGGGTGATCGAACCAGGAGAGCTTAGAGCCCTCCAGGATCGCTGGTCAGGAGGTGTTGGAGAAGAAGGGTAAGGCTACCTACTTGGTGGATCTTAAGGCCCCTCGCCAGCCCCTACGGGTGCTGCATGCCAACCGCCTCAAACCCCACCATGAGAGGCCCGAAGTCATATTGCTGATGGTGACTGACGGAGCAGAGGACGTGGAAAGCGAGCCTCTCCCCGACTTATTTGCGTCTCAAGAAAAGGATGGGTGGGTGGAGGGAGTGATTCTCTCCCCATCCCTAACTCCTGAACAGCAGGAGGACTGCCGCCAGGTCCTGGGGCAGTACTCTTCGTTGTTCTCCCTTGTTCCGGGTAGGACTCACCTGTGCATCCATGACGTGGACACAGGAGACAGCCCACCTGTGAAGTCAAAGATCTACCGGATGACAGACAAGGTGAAGGCCAGCATTCACAGTGAAGTCACTAAGATGCTGGAGCTAGGAGTGATTGAACCTTCCAGCAGCCCCTGGTCCAGTCCGGTGGTATTAGTACCAAAAGCTGTACCATCGGGTGCCCAACCGGAACTGAGGTTCTGTGTGGACTACCGGGGACTGAACTCAGTAACCAAGACTGATGCTCATCCGATCCCGAGGTCGGATGAACTGATTGACCGGCTGGGAGCTGCCCAATATCTGAGTACCTTTGACCTTACTTCTGGGTACCTTGGACACTTGGTGGGTAGGGGAGCGGTGCAACCCCTCCATGCGAAAATTGAGGCAATCATGGCCTGGGAACCCCCCAAGACTCAGACTGAGGTCCGAGCTTTTCTGGGCCTCACAGGATATTATCGCCGCTTCGTGAAGGGGTATGGGAATATTGTGGCCCCCCTCACGGAGCTTACGTCCAAGAAGCAACCTCGACGGGTAGTCTGGACTGAGGCTTGTCAGCAGGCCTTTGTGAAACTGAAGCAAGCCATGTGCGAGGCCCCGGTCTTAAGGGCCCCAGATTAATCCAAGGAGTTCATTGTCCAGACGGATGCATCGGAACATAGCATTGGGGCAGTGTTATCGCAACTCAATGAAGAGGGTCTGGATCAACCTGTGGTCTTCCTATCCCGGAGACTACTTCCCAGGGAACAGAAGTGGAGTGCAATAGAGCGTGAAGCCTTTGCAGTGGTATGGGCTCTGAACCATCATTCACAGAGCCCGGTCGACATCGTAAACGCGTCTAGCACGAAGGTCATATCATACCTGCTACGCCTCTACTACCATTGTTTTATGCATCAATTATTTTATCAAGACTCGGCACTTGCAAGAATTTATCATTTACCAGGTTTTAATATACACATGAACTCTTCGCAATGAAGTATTAAAGAACTACCACCCATTCGTAAACTTCCACCGAATAAGGTTGTGCTATTTTCATGGGTTTATCGGAATGAAAAGTATAAAAGAATAGCCATCCCCTCTCAAAATCAACTATAACTGAATGAATAAACATCTATCAAGGTATTCATTTACAAGAAAAATAACCTACTTAAATTCCTGGAATCCCCACCTTTGAATCTTGGAGCACAGGAATTGTGGCCTTATTTTTCCTGACGAAGGCGTTAACTATGCCGAAACGCGCGTCGAATAATATACAGTTGTGCCACCACATTTGTTTATTCTTCATCTTTATGTAACCTACAATTTATTTTATTATTTGTCATGATTTTTTACTATGTATATAATAAATTTGTTTTTAATTGTGAATGTACCAAAAACTTATAATTAAAAAAGAATTATAATTTTCATTTTTCGTCTCACTGTTTAAACTGTTCTGACTACTAGATAGAAAATACTTCCAGCTGCTACTTACAAGAATTGCCTAGGTTGTTATTTTTCAAACATATATTACCCTGTCCTAGGAATCTTCAGGGGGTCCTTATTATTTGCATAAAATTTACCTACAACTTCTTCTGAAGAAGTTGCGGCCATACCTGTTTGGCTCGCACTTCCTAGTTCAGACCGACCACAGACCCCTTCGGTGGCTGATGCAGATGAAGGGGGAGAATCCCAAGTTGTTGAGGTGGTATATCTCCCTACAGGGAATGGACTTTCAGGTGGAACATCGGCCTGGAGTGGACCACGCCAATGCAGACGGTCTCTCAAGGTATTTCCGCCTTAGTGATGAGAACTCCCAAGGGGTTGGGTAGCTCTCCCCACTTTCAGCTGGGGGGGACGCGTGTTAGACCTGTCAGCCCTTTGGGTGGTCCCTCCTCATCATTATTTATTTTGTCCCCCTTTCTGCCTCAAACCCTGTTGTAATTTTTCCTTTTTGGAAACCACCAGACTTTTTAGTGTTGATGCAGGGTCGGGGAGCCATTTTCCCTACCCCTGGAACTTCTGTTTGAGGGCCTGAGACACAAAATGGTGGCCCCCCATTGTCACCTGAAAAATAGCCAGAACACACTAGAGGTTTCTAGAACCTTCTGCAACATTCTAGAACCCTGGGACAGAGGGAGGCAGTTTAGAATGTTGGGAAGCCATCTCAGGGAGGCAGTTGGCAGTTGGCAGTTGGCAACTGACTGGAGAAGAGAGAGGACAGAGATTCAGAAGGAGGAAGGAGTGAGGCAGCAGGGGTGGAAACCAGTGCTTGGAGTGGGGTCCAGAAACCCACCCTTGATGCTAGTCCCTACTGACCAAGCCCAGCCTAGAGCCCTGTGTGGGACCAAGACCAGAAAAACCATCTAAAGGACCTGAACATTTGGAACAGGCCTTACAAAGGAAGACAGCAAGTTCCTGACCTGTTTAGCGGTGTCCTCCTGGAGTCCTGACGTCGAGAAGCCTGGAGACCTGGAGCCCGAGGTGGAGAAGCGGCGCTGACAGAAAGCAGACGTCGTCCCCGGAGCCGCCAGAGGTCGAGAGAGGGTGCCGACGGAGGTCGTGGAGAGTCGACGGAAACCAAGGTGAAGCGCGCAGGAGGTCGGGAGTGGAGATCGCACTCCGGAGTCGCCTGAGGTCGAGGTGAAGCGCGCAGGAGGTCGGGAGTGGAGATCGCACTCCGGAGTCACCGGAACCCGAGGTGGAGCCGACGGAGGTCAGGAGTGGGGGTCGCACTCCGGAGACACCCGGAAGCGGGGAGACCGTGACCCTGTGACGCCGGAACATGACATCGAGCCAAGGCCGCCCAGCGACATCGATCCGGAGCCGCCTCACGGCACCGACCCGGCGTAAGGTAAAGCAGATCGACGCGACCTCGAACCGAGGCTGCCCAGCGACATCGAACCGGAACCGCCAGACGGCATCGACACGGCGTCAAGTGGAACAGATCGACGCGACATCGAACCGGAACCGTCTCACGGTGCCGACTCGGCGCCAGCGGAGCCGATATTCGCAGAAGGGACAGTAAGTGGTAGAAAGGGCATCTGAGGCCCTGTGGAGCCCTAAAAGACCATTCTAGGGGCTAGAGGGGTGTTAAGACCAGCCTGGGGTGAACTGAGACTGGTGCAGGGACCTGTGTGAGGGACTGTGTAGTTGGGAGAGCCAGCACCTTAGGTTACCCTCATTCTACCTCAGCTTAGGCCCCAGCCTTGACCACTCTAGGTGGGATATCCCCAGGCCACCCCAGTGACCACAAGCTGTACTTGGGCATAGTAAAACCAAACTACCTCATAAATGTGATCTGATTTGCAATTGTTATTGATTGCTTATATTATTTATTGAAGGCGTTTTATTTATTGTCTGACTGTATTTATTCCTGCATTGTATTTATTGTCTGACAGTATTTATTTGCCCTCTGTATTTATTGCACCCCTATTTATTCCGTGTTTATTTATGACCTGATCCTATTTATTGAAACCCCACTGTGGTATTATTTATTTGACCTGCTACTTTCAAGAAAAGTCTTATGGTATTGTATGTATGTTTTGAAACCTGCAACTAAAAGAAAATAAGATAAAGACAAACTTCTTTCTTTCATAATTTTTACGGTGTAGTGTCGTTTTTGGAACGGATGAATGCATGGTTATTGTGAGGGTGTGACGTACGCTTAACACGGTGCCTGACCCCCAACCGCTCGAGCCAAGCTACCATTGTGCTGGGAACCTGGTGACTGCTTACCCGGTTGACCGGTTTCCAACAACCGCACACTTTCTATCCACATAATTTCACTGCACAACATACCACATGATTACACTACAGACAACTGATATCCACTTCACTCCAAAAAACATTAATAAAACACAATGCCAATAGCTCTAACTCTTGGAAATGTGAGACTTATTACATTACAAATGCTTCTTTAACTGGTAGTCGCATTTGCAGAGTGGTGGAGAAAGGGAGCTGGGACTCCAACCAGCACTCATGAATTCTGATGCATAGAACTTACAGGAGGTTCCAGGAGGGATACTTGGCCACCAAAGTCCGTCAGGAGTAAAGTGGACTTCATCCCCTAACCAGTACTGTGCCAGGAGGCGCGTTTGCAGAGTGGGTGTGAAAGGTGTGCTAATGCTATGCTTAAAGACTTTGCTTTAGAAATTGCAAAATACTTTGCCCCTTTGTATCTTGTCGTGGATGGCACTGTGCTAATCCTACGCTCAAAGACTTTGGTAGAAAAGGAGACATTTGAGGTGTGCAAATTTAGAGCATCACTGGTGTTGAGAGCGCTCTATACTGGAGCTGCTTTCCACCTAAACTTGAGACCTACCCAGAGTTCTCTACTTCTTTTTTTACATAATTTATGCATCACTCTATGCCTGGAAGGGTATTGTTTTGACTTGTGCTGGGTGATTCCTTGTATCTGGATAAATCTATATCTCTCTGAAGAGCTCTAATGAGAGCAAAACACGTGTCAGGGGTTGCTTTTATTCATTTCAGGTTGGCTTGGATGGTATTTTACCAATCCCAAGCTGTAATGCTGTGCCTGGAGCGGTAAAAGGCTTTGGCCATTTAAAAGCTCGGCATGGAAAGCACTGTACTAATACTATGCCTAAAGACTTTGCTGTCGAAATTGCAAAATACTTTGTCCCTTTCAATCTCGGCGTGGGTGACACTGCGCTAATCCTAAACTTAAAGACTTTGATAGAAAAGCAGACACTTGAGGTGTGCAAATTTAGAGCATTGTTGGTGTTGAGAGCACTCTATACTGGAGCTGCTTTCCACCTAAAATTGAGACCTACCCAGAGTTCTCTGCTTCTTTCACCAGTAGGAAGTTATAGTTAGGACCTATTTTCCATAGGAAATCCGCAACATTCTATTCCCAATAAGTCTGGCGCCGGTTGACGAATCTTCGCGAAATTTTCCAAACTTTTGGCCAGCTCCGGTCCGCTCCTATCCTGAAAGTTTTGTGGTGATTCGTCAAGCGGGGGCTGAGAAAAAAGGGGGTCCCAAAACGCGTTTTCCCCATGCAATTTTCCATAGGACATGTTGACGCAGCTACAGCCCGAACTGCTGAATGTAATTACACCAAATTTGGCAAAGAGGTAGTCTTCAGTTCAGACTTGTGCCTTTAGCATAAATGGTGTAAATCTGATCAGTAGTTCCTGAGAAAATTAGACTAAAAAGATAGATATATTTATGGCCTCGGAGGATCAGCGCACCCTAAGTGCACCCTATGCGCACCCTCCCCGAACCGAGCGCACACCCTCCCGATCACATGCTGAATGCTAATTGGCTGTCTAGTGTCTGTCTACATTCGAAACCAGGAACTGTTGGCAGCCATTTTGTGCCTCGGTAAAAGCGAGGCTGATTAAGTAAGGGGAATAAGTGTTTAAAACATATAAAGGGGGCAGGGTAGAAATACTCTGACCATCTAGTGTTGCTTAGGGGGTCCCGGAAGGACCCCCTGGGGCCCACTTTTTTTTTAAAATCAGCGAAATGCGCGCAGGGTGCGCGGATCCGGACAAAAAAAATAAAAAATCCGAAGCGCGGGCTTCCGCGCTTCGTTAACACCTAGCCCCCGGGTGGGCCAAATCCCGGGGGCAAATTGTTATAAGCTAAAAGGGGGAGGGGGGCTGCGTGGCCCCCCTCCTGGAGCCCTCGAGGGCCCTGGGGACAGCCACCCCCCATGGCCACTGTTGTTTGCTATGAGAGGGCAGGAGTCTCCTGCCCTCCCATAGCAAACTTCGTTCTCTCTTTCAAAATCTAAACGATATTGCTTTGCCACATGGGGAGCTGCATATCAGCAGCTCCCCATGTGGAAAAGCAATGCCGGCTCCCGAAGGACATGGGGAGCCGACTGGGACCGTGGGGGCGTTGGGGCTCCCCCCACGGTCTCCAACGTTTTTTTATAAGCCCCGGGGGATGGGGTCCCCGGGGATACTAAAAATTTGTGATAGGGGCTATTTTTTTTTTACGGTAAAATTAGGAGTCGCTCATCGTATCGTGTTGGGTGCACGGTTCCTCTCACGTTGGGTGCGCGGTTCCTATTGTGTTGGGTGCACGGATCCAAGGATAAAAAACAGAAATTTGTGGGAGATAAACATCAAGCTTAAGTGTTTTGTTCTTGAGTGGCTCTAAAAAGAGCTGTTGTGTTCATTGAGAGTTTTTGGTACTTATAAGTAAGTACCTATACAGAGTCTAAAGTTGTTGAGGAAGACTCTCTTTCCTTCATCAGTAAAGTGTACTCCATCTCTCCTATACATCTCTTGCATATGAAAGCACAGATTGTTATTGTAAATGGACCCACTTCTATAGTCTCGGAGAAAAGCAGAAACAGAGTTGCTTCACATGTTTCCTAGCTTTCTCAATTTGTGGACAAAAATGATTGGACCAGTTCCGTTTCTGCCTTTGGCATATGTTGGAATACACAAAGGCAGTTTTGGGAAAAAGTGAAATCAATTCTGCAAAGGTGTCCTTCATAAGCATTTCCAGACCTACCCCACTCAAAGTGCCTAGGTCATTGCCACCACAATGCACTATTATGAGGTCAGGGTGTTGGATATGCATAAAGGTTTTTACCAATGACATCAATTGGTGCCACTTTAACCCTCTCTGTCCAATCCATTTAATGTCTACATTTGGCAAACCTAGTTCTTTGTGAATGCCTTTGTTTTCTGCATACCTTTGGCTCCAGAAAATATAGCTGTGTCCCACAATCCACACGTACTAATCCATTCACTGCACCAAAATACAACCACTTATACATTCACCCAGGCAGTGTCCTTGCAGTGTTTTCATCATTCAGTCAGTACCCAAGTACTCATGTAGTGAGCCAGGCCTTAGCGCATGAATTGCTTCAAACGCCTATCCAGTATGCATGCAGTCCTCTAACCACCTACACAGTTGTCTTTCACATCTTCAATTCCCTACTCAGTATACATGCACTGCAGCAAACACCCTATCACTCCCCTTGTACTCCTCCAGTGACCCATTCTGCATCATGTACTAATCCATTCACCGCGCCAAAAGTCAACAATTTATAAATTCACCCAGGCTCTCTCATTGCAGTACTCTAATCATTCAGTCAGTACCCAAGTACTCATGGAGTGAGCCAGGCCTTCTCACATAAATTGCTTCAAATGCCGATCCACTATGCATGCAGTCCTCTAACCACCTACACACTTGTCTTTCACACCTTCAATTCCCTAGTCAGTATTCATACACTTCTAGCAAACACCCTGTCACCCTGTCACTCCCCTTGCAGTCCTCTAGTGACCCATTCAACACCATGGATTAATCCATTCACTGTGCCAAAACCCGAACACTTATAAATTTACCCAGGCACTCTCCTTGCAGTACTCTAATCATTTAATCAGTACCCAAGTAATATTGGAGTGAGACAGGCCTTAACATATGGATGGATTGAACCATGTGTCCACTATCTATGTAGGTCTCATCGCCTACACACTTGTCTTTCACATCATCAATATCCATGTCAGTATTCATACACTTCTAGGAAACACCCTGTCACTCACCCGGTGTATCTCCTTATAGTATTGTAATCATTCAGTCAGTTAGCATTTACTCTTTTAGTGAGGTAGGCTTTAGGGCATGAACTGCTTCAAAGTAGTATGCACTATGCATGTAGTGTTTTAACCATCATCACACTTGTGCTTCAGGGCTAAAGTTTCTTATTCAGTTTTTATATAAAATGTGTTTCTACAGTAATAGAATGGTATACATTTGAAGGTTATTAATATACTTTTATTTGTGATTCTTTTTTACAGATACTGTTTTTCAACGTTAAAATAGAACAATCATGCCAGAAAAAAAATGAAAAAGAAAAGAACAGAGACAGGAGAATTACTTAAAGAAACATGAACCACAAGTATTGAATGTACAAGATAATGTGGCTAAAAAGAAAAAAATCTTCTGGTAAGATCACAAAGCAATTTATTAAAAATGTTTGTAGGAGCAAACAGAATGTACAGAATGGTGAAACCACTGAGAATGTTACAACTAGAAAAGAAAATCAAAATAAGAGGAAAAGCAAAACAACAAATGTTCAGTCAAAGGAGACAAAGTATGCTAAAAGAAGGCAAAATCAATATAAGGAATTACGCAAAAAAAATATTTTACAAGAGAGTAATTCATAATTTGCTGAAAGATGTTAAGAAATATAAAAAGAGATCTCTATTTTATAAAAAGAAGAAGCATATTGAAAACATTGTTGAAAAGGCTTTTGAAGTAAAAAGGAAACTATTAATTTTAGTATTAAACAGAATTCAATTACTAGATAAACCAATCAATTTAATGAAGGCCAACAGTAGGAGGAAAAGAGTAATTAATAGAAAAAATGTTTGTGATGTTTTTTTGGGAGAATGGAAACACGGTTCCAGTTCAGAGCCTTTCAGAGTTTGCAGTTGACGGGGGTGTGGTTTGGACGCCGATACAGGATGGCGGATTACGAGTGAGCTCCGCTCGGAAGCGGAACATCCTCAACTCGGTTGTGCCTCGTAATGCGGTATTTCCTGGCGCTGATGGCGGTATTTGTTTTATGAAGCTGCGATGAGTCCAGCAACCGCATTATCTCTGCAACTCCCGCAATATTGAGCCTGAAGCCTGCTGGCGTTTAACTCTCCTCACGGAATCGCGGGCGTCCGCCATTTTAAATCGCGGCGCTCGCGTTCCGTTTTTTTTTTTGCATGAGATGCTATTTCTTGGATTTGGATTGTGTGAACATGCCACCGGTTCACTGCTAAATGTTTTCCAATGACATACAATTGTGCAGCTCTTCTTTTCTTCCGCTGTCCTTCATTGCCTCCTTACTCATGTGGTAACAGCCTCTGATTTAAAAGCATGGAGGATTTTTTTCTTCATTTTTTCCTGAATACATTTGCAACTTATTAAAGTTCACATAATGCCTGCATGGATTTCAGCTGGTTACAAGTTCTTTCAGTCTGTGGCTGTCATGAGTATCGTATATGAGGAAGAACACCCTGATGCCATTGTTACTTACTAAATGTTGTTCCCCCTATTTTTTGTGGTCTCAGGGGTAATGAGTTTTTTGCTCTCATGTTCCCGCATATCATATGCTATATTTTTATGAATGTTGACATTTCTCCACATTGAGTCAGTATTGAAAAAGTCTCTCTACTCTAGCTTAATTTTTCACAGAAGTTTTCTGCAGGGCTTTTATTCACTCCATCATTTCTGACTTTATTTTGGATGGTCTTCACTCCTGCCTTTTTCTAAAAAACTAATTTCAAGTGTATGGGCCGCATTCGTACATTATTACCTTCTATTCATCGATCCTCTTCATATCTCGAGATGGCGAATGAACCTCACACCTTCTCTAGATCATCTTCCTCAGGTGCCAAACCTAAGAGACAAAAGAATGACCCGCCCTCCCCCATTCAGTCCTCCCAAAATCCCATTCTGGGCTCTATCTTAGAGGAGGTACGTGGTCTTCAACCCTTTATGATCACTACTAATGAAAAGCTGAAACAAATTGAAGACCGATGGATAGTCATGGAGGGCAAAGTACTGGAGCTTGAACAATGTGTTGGGGATCTCCATGATGTCTCTATTAAAATTCCATGGTTAGAGCAAGAAATTCATAATCTCAAATTGCACACCGAGGATTTGGAAAATCGCAATCGTAGAGACAATCTTCACCTTTTTGGTTTGCCAGAAAATATCGAAGGTACAGATATGGTGTAATTTCTGAAAAAATTCCTGCCGGACCTCTTAGATCTTCAATCATCATCTCCTCTCAATATACAACGGGCTCATCGTTTGGGTCGTCTTCAACCTAACTCTAACAAACCTCGTGGTATCATCATGCTTTTCTTAGAATTCACTGAATTGATGCAGGTCCTGAAAGCGGTCAAATCCAAACGACGCCTTACTTGGTCAGGTCATAATATTTTCATCTCACAAGATGTTTCAAATGCAACGAATGCACGTCGTAATGAATTCTTGGCTCTTCGTCCCCAGATGAGACACTTGAATATTCAATATGGCATCCTCCATCCTTGTCTATGCAAAATTACTCATGAAGGAAGGTCACCTTCTTTTGATGATCCTCCTAAACTGAAACTCTTTCTCAATAATATTTCTCCTCGTAGTATGGAAAACTGATGGTCTATTAGTTTTCTTGACTATACTGATAGTTGATCGTTGCTGATTCTATAATTGTATTTTTTGATCTACTTTGGCTTACTTGTTCTTCCTCTATATCATTTCTTTCTTTCCCTTTACCTATATCCATATCTATTTCTGCGGTTATTCTTTTAATTTTTACTAAGGCTTACCTCTTTTTTCTTTTCTATTCGCTTGTGCCGCTGTTCCTGTTTCTGTCGTCAACCTGCTCCTTTCTTCTTTGTTGCTCATTTACTTGCAGATCTGGATTTTATTCCTTGTATCTCTCTTTTTTTTCTCTTGATGCATTTCCAATGTAATTTAAATGTTTTTCATTATATTCCTTTTGGTGCTTATTTTTCTTTATTTTGTTTTTTGATGCTTGTGCCTTTTGCCGTTAGTTGTTGTTGTACATCTTGTTCTTTGTATTCATTTAGTATATGGTGTTTTTTTATCCCTAGTCCTATCCCTGAAGTATATCATCTCCATCTGTGTCTTACCCTCCCATCCCTCCACTATGTGTAATGTTGTCACATGGAATGTTTGTGGTCTTGGAAACCCCGTAAAGAGACAAAAGATACTTTCTCATTTGTCTAAATTGAATTCTCATGTATCATTTATTCAAGAAACGCATTGCAATGATGTAGAATCACTTAAATTGAAAAGACAGTGGGTGGGTCAAGTTGTTTATTCTCCTGCTTCTAATCAGAAGGGTGGTGTTGCTATCCTATTTCATAAATCGATTCAAGCACAAATTTTATCTACACAATGTGATAGTGATGGACGTTGGGTAATGGCTAAGGTTGTTATACAAAATAAAGAACTTGTACTGCTGAATATCTACGGTCCTGTTAAACCAGATCCAGATTTCTGGAATAACATTAAGATTTTACTATCTTCTATTGATGGTTCTAATATTATTGTTGCTGGGGACTTTAACCAATGGTTAGACCCATTTACGGATAGACAATCTAAATGCAAATTTAACCCTGATAAAACTCATAAATCATTTCAATCTGCCATTGCCTCTCGTTCATTAAATGATGTTTGGAAGACCTGTAATCCTGATACCCTTGAGTTTACTTTTTTTTCTAACGTTCACCATACTCGTTCCAGAATTGATTACATTTTAGTTAGTAAACCCATACTCCCATCCATTCAATCCTCTGAGATCGGATCTATTTTTATTTCTGATCATGCCCCAGTTTTTGCTGCCCTTGACCTCTCTTTGAGTT
This sequence comes from Triturus cristatus, assembly GCF_964204655.1. Taxonomy (NCBI): domain Eukaryota; kingdom Metazoa; phylum Chordata; class Amphibia; order Caudata; family Salamandridae; genus Triturus; species Triturus cristatus. The sequence goes on along the minus strand of NC_140587.1, from coordinate 341,290,934 downwards.
CTCCAAAATTTGGTCGCTGGAAACTTAATAATTGTTTGCTGTCAAATAATACTTTTGTTACTGATGCCACTACCTTTATTAATGATTTTTTACTATTAATAATCCTCTGCACACCTCCTTCTCTAATAACTGGGATGCCTTTAAGGCCTCCTTCTGTGCTTTTGGTATTTCATACTCAGCAAAAAAGAAGAAAACTGCTAAAGCTAAGTATGCATTTTACTACACCAACTCAAGCTGTTGGAACATACTTATTTTTCCTCTAAATCTCCCTCCGCTCTTCATGAATTGATTAAAGCCAAATCTGCTCTCAACAAACTTGCCACAATTGATGCATGTAATGTTCTTCTTAAAATTAAATCTAAATATCATGGCGGTCAAAACAAAGCAGGTAAGATGTTGGCCAATTATTTAAAAATTAAATCTGAACATAAATATATAGGTCCTATTCTAAATGAATCCACTAATATTGTGGCTTCTTCAGATGAAGATATTGCTTCTACATTTCATGATTATTACCAATCATTATATACTGATGATATGAATCCCTCTGCTCAAAATGTTCATACTTTTTTTTCCGGCCTCCCTATTCCTCCTGTGCCTTCAGATAAATTTGATTTAATAGAAAGTGAAATCACTCTTCAGGAGATAACGGATGCCATTAAATCTTTAAAAAAATCGAAAGCACCAGGTCCTGATGGTCTTTCCGTTGAATTTTTTTCTACTTTTTCCTCCATTTTTGTTCCCAAACTTCTGGCCCTTTTTAATTCATTCATTGTTGACTCTAAGGCATCTGGATCGTTTATGGAGGCCTTGATTGTCCTTATTCCCAAGCCAGATAAGGATCATTCCTCCTGTAAAAATTATCGTCCCATTTCCTTAATCAATTATGACTGTAAGATATTTGCTAAAATCCTCGCCACTCGCCTTGAGAGTATCATCCCACTATTGGTTAAGACTGATCAAACTGGTTTTGTTAAGGGCAGATTGGCTTCGGACAATGCTCGCATGTTTGCAGCATTGTCCTTAGATGCTGAAAAGGCTTTTGATCGCATAAACTGGCAATTCATGTTCAATACACTCAAATGGTTTGGTTTTGGTAACATTTTTATTTCTCATGTCAAATTGCTATATTCCTGTCCTCATGCTAGTGTGTTTGTTAATAATCATTTCTCTAAATCTTTCCCATTATATAGAGGTACTCGCCAGGTGTGTCCTCTATCACCATTGTTATTTGTATTATGTCTCGAACCTTTCCTGGAACGTATTCGAATTAATTCAGGTATCGCTGGCTTTTCATATAATTCTATTGAAACCAAATTGTCAGCTTATGCTCATGATATCCTGGTGTATATGTCTGATCCTAATTCCTCCCTTCCACCCTTTTTGGATGAAGTTAGGCTATATTCTAGTGTGTCTGGATATAAGTTGAACTTTTCAAAAACAGAAGTCTTACCCTTAAACTCTCTTTGTTATCAATATATGTTTAATAATACTAATTTTACTTGGTGCCCCACAAAAATTAAATATCTTGGTATTTGGTTTTCCTCTACACTATCTACCACCATTAGTCATACATTATGGGGCCAATTCTGATCCTGGATTTTTATTTTCCATACAAATCGGATCCGTATTTTTTTCCATACAAATCGTACAAGTCCCTTACAACCCGTGTAGTACGATTCGTACGGGAAAAATACATACAAATCGGCCCGATCCTTACAAATCGGATCGGGAAAAGCTGTACAACACGGACTTGTAAAAAAGACCATCCAAATTGTAAAAAGGCTGTCCAAACCGTCAAGTACGATTCGTACCGGGTTGTCAGCATAAGATTTGTATGGAAAATGGCCTGTATACGGGGAACGACTCGTACTGTTTTCGGGGCATACAGGGGCCGATTCCGATCCTGGAAAAACGCTTTACAAATCGTGGTATGGAGCGTTTTCCCCATACAACTCGTACTTGTAAGGATTCCCCTACAACCTAGGAAGTACGATCCGTCCAAATAGACACTCTCCATACAAATTGTAAAAAAGACCATACAACTCGTTTTTACAAGCAATTCCGATTCGGATTGCCCTGTACGCGACGTTCACATGTATTCCCGGCAGCAGTTTACAACCCGTCAAGTACAATTCGTACAAACGGCACTCCGTACGGCTCTTTTTTTACAGGAGCCAAAAAGTGCCGGGAAAACATTGTATGCCCTGAAAACAGTACGAGACGGACCCTACATGTACGTGTAGTACATACCATGAATACAGGGGTACGGTGTGTATGTACGGTGCGTACATGCGCGATGTTGTGTTACGCACCATACACAAGCCTCGCATGTGGGGGGACCCCTGTATGCCTCATACCCCTATACGACCCGTACCCCGGTACGAGTCGTACCCCCAGAATGAGTCATACCAGGGTACGAGGCGTATAGGGGTTCACTTTGTTGCCCGGTACGAGTCGTTCCCCGTATACAGGCCATTTTCCATACAAATCGTATGCTGACAACCCGTTACGAATCGTACTTGACGGTTTGGACAGCCTTTTTACAATTTGTCTGGTCTTTTTTACAAGTCCGTGTCGTACAGCTTTTCCCGATCCAATTTGTAAGGATCGGGCCGAAATGTATGTATTTTTCACGTACGAATCGTACTACACGGGTTGTAAGGGACTTGTACGATTTGTATGGAAAAAAATACGGATCGGATTTGTATGGAAAATAAAAATCCAGGATCAGAATCGGCCCCACAATGTATTACCGGCACTTTTTGGCTCCTGTAACAAAAGAGCCGTACGGAGTGCCGTTTGTACGAATTGTACTTGACGGGTTGTAAACTGCTGCTGGCAATACATGTGAACGTCGCATACAGGGCAATCCGAATCGGAATCGCTTGTAAAAACGAGTTGTATGGTCTTTTTTACAATTTGTATGGAGAGCGTCTATTTGTACGGATCGTACTTCCTAGGTTGTGGGGGAATCCTTACAAGTACGAGTTGTATGGGGAAAACACTCCATACCACAATTTGTAAAGCGTTTTTCCAGGATCAGAATCGGCCTCTTAGTGTTCTAATTACTAAAATACAATCACTACTTCTCTCATGGTCCCCCCTTTATTTGTCTTGATGGGGTAGATTAGACTCTATTAAAATGATGATTGTACCCCATGTCCTTTTTACATTATCGATGCTACCTGTTTGAATTCCTGCTTCATATTTTTCACAGATTAATTCTATTTGTACAAAGTTATTATCGAAAAATAAACACCCCCGCATTGCTCTTATAAAACTTAAACGTCCCAAAACAGAAGGTGGTGTACGTTTTCCAGATTTTAAATCTTATCACTCTGCATTTTTAATTCGTCAATTTTTTTCTTTAACTCATGATTTTGCTGATATTCCTATCCCTCGTTGGATTGTTTTTGAGCGTTCCCTATTAACAATTTTTCTTTTCAAGATGTAATATATATGTCTAATTGCACTTTCATATCAGACAATCCTATTTTAAAATGGTCCGGTCAACTATTGTATAAGATTTTTTCCCATGGTTTAGATACATATCAATGTTTCTTGTCTTCCACTATTTGGTATAACAAATTTATCAAATATAAACGTAAATCATTTTATTACAAGCATTGGAAGGAGAAGGGAATTATTTTTATCCATCAATTGATCCAACATAATTCTGTTATTCCCTTCCAGGAACTACAATCACAATATAAGTTACCTGATTCATTTATTAATGAATACCTTTTAATATCAACAGCATTGCAGTCTTATTTATCATCAAATAATTTCCCTTTAACCTCCCCATCACTCACTCCACTCTCACCGTTATATAGTGTTTCTCAAGAGTATAGACCTAAGGCTGCTTTCATTTATAAGTTATTGTTATCTCATGTGGTTGAACGTCCTAAATCCCCTGTCGAATTACTCTGGGAAACTGACTTATCTATGACACTCCCTATCTCTTCTTGGGATAAATTATGGGTCAAGCTCTTTAAAACCTCTATTGCTACACGTATTACTCAATCCCTTTTTTTTCATTTATAGTAGAGCTGTTATTACCCCTCTTTCTATATCCAAGTTTTCCCCTACTTCCTCATCCCTCTGTTGGTCTTGCCTAGATTCTACTGGGACTTTACTTCATCAACTTTTTGATTGTTTAAATGTTTTAAAGTTCTGGCAATCTATTTGGTCTAAAAGTATCATAATATTTCAATGTAATATTCCATTAACAATGCAAAATGTTTTTCTTGGTTCCTCCTCACCTGATTTTGATATTCCGAATCATATTAATCTGTTGTTTGATTTATTTATTGCTATAGCCTTTAAAGTGATTTTGTCCTGTTGGAAAGATAATTCTAAACTGTCATTATTAATTTGGTGGAACTTTGTTTGCGATGAACACAGAATTGCTACTTTTTCTTCTCTTACTCAGACCTACTTTGGCTACCCTTTACTTCTTATCTTTCTTCACCCGCACCTGTATTTTAATTTCTTACTTTTTCTCAACCGCTAACTCTCTTTCTTCCTCTTCTTTTTCTCCCCCTTTCTTTTTCTTTTCTTCTTTTTTTCTCTCTCTTCTCTTTTCTTCTCTTCTCCTGTTTTGAATTTCTTGCTCATGTATTTTTTTTTTCTTTTCTCTCTTCTCTCAAATTACTGGTTGTACTTATTCATAATGTGTTTGTTTGATAGTAATTTGTTCTTTTTCTGAAAACCTAATAAAAACGTATTAAACATAAAAAAGAGTTTGCAGTTGACACCAGTGGTAGAGGTTATGAAGTTAGAGATGGTTGTCCAATTGAGAAAGAGAAAATGGTTGAAAGAAATGCAGAAGAAGTGATAGCTGAGGAAGTTCTAGGGAGACGTCCTAAACACCGTGTGTATACATGGGATAGGAGTAGTATTTGTAGTGTACAACAGGAATCTATTGATAAATTATGTAGTTTTTTACGAGCATATAGTAAAAAAAGTGTTAAACAAAAGATTAAGGTGTTGCAAGGACTAGACCTTGCAGAGTGAGAAAAATACTGGTTTGCAAGGTCATTCTCTGGCTTGTCTTTCTAGGAAAGTTTGTGAAAGTGTTTTGCACCATTTCAGGATGCTGGCAGTACATCATACTCAAATGTGGAAGTTAGTGAGAAGATTGTATTATGCGAAAAGTCCAGCACTAAAATTAAATGGGTTGAACAGTGCTCTTTTGTGTGGCTCAATATCAGATGTGAAGAAAGTTTGTGATGATATTGAGTTTTGTTACTTTGGTCCTCAGCAAGAGAGTGCAGAAACTGACACATTAGTAGAACAAAATGTTGAAGACAATGTAGATTCCATGATTACAAAAAAGTTTGAGGATGAAATCACAAAGTTTAAGGTAATCTCAGGTGAAAGACCAAATGTTTCTTGTATTTGTTGTTGGCGAACTCACTATAAAAATCAGACTAAGGGTGTCAATCTGTATTTAAAAAGTGAAATAGAAGATAATGATAAGTGGATGGAATTTGCAACTTTTTTGTTGGTAGAGAATTGTTTTGAGCAGCGTATTTGCAAATATTGTTATAACAAATTAGATGAGAATAAAATGCCTGCTAGAGCTGTTCATAATAATCTAGAGTTGGTTGCTATTCCTCCAGAGCTGATAGATTTAAATATGTATGAGTCTCTTCTCATTCAACTTGTTCACCCGTTTCAGGCTATTGTTCGTATGGAGCCTAAAACAGGTAAATTACCTCCATCAGAGTTGCAAAGAGGGTTGAAAGGAAGAGTTGTGTATTTACCGTTAGATTTAATTAAAAATATTGAAACTATTGGTGTAGACCATGCAGAAAATGAGCCATTAGTTATTCTAGTTAATGGTGTTCCTACTAAGAATAAGAAAATCTGGCAAGAGTTAGTGGATGTTAGAAAAGTGCAAAAGGCATCATTGTATTTGTTAAAAAATAATGAGTACTATAGAAATGTGTTTGTCGGAGAAGAAATAGATTTAGCAGAAGATACTGAAACATTAAGTGGACAAATAGAAAAAGTGAACATGTCCAGATGTAAAGAAATCTATGAACATTACAGTGTACATCCACTTCATTCCAAAGAGGTGATGGGGAATACGATTGAGTTGTTCCAAATGAATAAAGCAACAGGAAGTCCCATGAGTGTATGGGAAGAGAGTTTGGAGGCTCGTTGTTTCCCACAGTTGTTTCCAACAGGAAAAGGTGGACGATATGATGAACGTCCTGTGAAGATTCCTGCATCTGAATATCGGACAACAAGATTATATGCAGAAGATCCAAGATTTCGACAATGTATCCCTAATATGTTTCATCTTCTGTTTGAAAGTGACTTGTCTGGACTTTCATATGCAGTAAATCACATTTTAAAAACTGGAATGCATCTGCAAAATGTAACTGCAAATAATTTTATGGATAAAGTGCATCAGAGAGATGATCATTTAGAATCTCATTTGATTAATGTGATGGCATGTCAGCGTGGGACTAATGAATATTGGTACCGTCGTCATGGAGAACTGAAATGTATGCTACGTAACTTGAGAACTCCTACATGGTTTGTTAAACTAAGCTGTGCTGAGTATGCTTGTGATGATTTACTTGAATTTCTTCGAGAGGCAAATTCCAATATAAAAAATATTGAATACAAGACAACTGGAGAATTGTGCTCTTTGAATCCTGTTAATGTATGCAGATATTTCAATCATAGATTTGAAGCTATGGTGTCTTTCATCTGCAATAAAAAGAATCCTCCTCTTGGAGAAGTTGTGGATTTTTTTTGGAGAAAGGAGTATCAAGCAAGAGGTGCCCCTCATATACATATGTTGTTATGGATCAAGTACGCCCCCAAATTTGGAACAGATTCAGATGAAACTGTTTTGTCTTTCATTGAAGATTATGCCACATGTGCTGTACCCAATAGCAAAGAACATAAAAACTTAAAACAACAAGTCTTCCGATTGCAAAGCCATCGACGTGGAAAATACTGTCTACGAAAGTACACGTCAAAGGATAAGTTCTATACCAAATGTCGTTTTGGATTTCCACGTCCTGTATTATCTAAAGGAAGAGTGATCAGTTTTATGTCAGCTATGAGACATACCATCACAAGAAAGTCTCCTAAAAATACCTACAACTTAAAAAGAAGTGAAGTATCAAAATACATAAATGACTACAATCCAGTTATTTTATCCATGTGGAATGCTAACATGGATATTCAGTGTGTTGCAGACAATTCCATTGCTGTTGCACGATATGTAACGTCCTAAATTACTAAATCAGAACAGACAGAATTGAAATAAATGTGGGAAGAGATTTCTCACGAGAAGACTCTAAGTAAAAAATGATACAGTTTCAGTTTGAAGATGTTATCGCATTGTGAAATTGGAGCATATGAATGTTCAGATCGGTTATCATCTGCAAGTCTATATTCCAAAAGTAGAAGAATCATTTGGGTGAGTCTAGGTCTTGCAGGAATGCGAAATCGGGTACTGAAATCTGTGCAAGAAATTGAATATTTAGCAGAAAATGAACCAGAAAGTACAGATATTTTGAAAACAAATATGTTGGACACATATTACCCAAACAGTAGTCATCATCTTCAGAACATGTGTCTCTATAAAGTGCTGCAAAACTACACTTTTAAACGGAATACTACAGAGAATATCAATGATGGAAAATATGCAGTGATTGGTTCTGAAGGATGTCTGGTGAAAAAAGGAAAGGAAGTTTAATTAATCACAGGAAACTGAGTTGCGACACTGCTGATAAAAGGGAATTTTACTATTTAGCCTTTTTGCAAATGTTCAAACCATGGCGTTCAGAACTGGAATTACTTGGAGATTTTCAGAGCTATGAAGATTCATTTAATGCTTGTAAAGATACTAGCATACAATGCAGTGCTTTTGCAAATTATATGAAAATGTTGAATGATGAAATTGTTGAAAATGAAGCAGTGACTGCCATGAATGAGGTGGAAACAGCAATGTATCAAGCTCAAGAAGATGTAATACAGTTAGGAAACTTGGAAGAACAACTAAGGGGCCGATTCCGAACCTGTATTTTTTTTTTCAGTACGACTCGTATCCGTATTTTTTTCCGTACGAATCGTACAAGTCATGTTCCACCCATGAAGTACGATTCGTACGGGAAAAAGTACATACGGATCGGCCCGATGTGTACGAATCGTATCGGGAAAAGTTGTACGAGACGTACCCGGACACTTTTCCGTACGAATCGTAAAAATACAGTCCGAGCGTACAAGTACGATCCGGACCGGCTTTCCGATTTACGATTCATACGGAAAACGTCCCGTACACGGGGAATGACTTTACCCGCTATGAAGCGAAGTTTGTATGACTCGTATCCCGGGAAAAGTTGTTCCCGGGGTGCGAGTCGTACCGGCCCCCCAGCGCGTATGTACGCACCGTACCCCCAGCGCGTATGTATGCACCGTACCCCCAGCGCATATGTAAGCACCGTACCCCCAGCGCGTATGTACGCACCATACTCCCAGCACGTATGTACAACCGTACCCCCAGTCGCATTTGTCTTGTGTTGTCACTGCTCCAACTGGGTTGGCAGCACATAACATTAAAGGAATTACTTTACATCGTTCACTAATGCTACCAGTAGAGCATGCGAACAAATTGGAATACCACAAGCTATCTGGAGAAGCTTGTTGTGAAGTTTCAAGAGTCTTGAAGAAAATGAAACTTCTCATTAATGATGAGGTGAGCATGGTCTCAAACTTGATGCTTGCCTTTGTGCATTTAAGAATGCAGCAAATTCTTAAAACAGAGTATGAAGTGTTATTTAGAGGAAAACACGTCATAGTTTTTGGAGATCTACTGCAACTGACACCGGTAAAAGGACAACCGGTATTTACACTTGCACATGAAGATACCAGAAAGTCTCTTGGTAGTGTTGGTAATGTGAACATTTGGACTAATTTTGAATACAAAGAACTGACAACAAATATGCGACAGGCAAATGATGCTGAATATGGGAGTATTCTTCAAGATATAAGAATTGGAATTCTTACAAAACATGGCAAACAAGCTTTGGAAACTCGATTACTTTGCAATGTCTTTTCAAATGAAAATGTAGTTCCTGCAAAAGTGTACATGAAAATTGCTGAAAATAAATCAGTGATCTGTTTAATGCCAACACTGCGCGAGTGTTCCATATTCAACGAAGAACTATTGAAATTGGAAAATGAAGAAATTATAAAAATGGAAGCCATCGATAAAATAGAGCATGAAGGAATCACTATTATTTTGACGGGAAAGTTGAAAACAAAACTGGATTCTTTAGAAAAAAAATTCTAAAACAGCTGGTTTAGAAAAGACACTGTATGCGTGTGTAAACTGTCGGGTAATTTTAAGGCGTAATTTGGATGTAAAAGGGTTAGTTAATGGCGCAATGGGTAAAGTGGTAGATTTTGTTAATTATCAGAAAAAAGAAGGAATTAAATTTGATCAGATTGAAGATGTTAAAGAAATTGATCATTGTTCAGTTAGTTTTTTGCTTGTTAAAGATTTATATGTCCGTAGGAAACAATTTCCATTTTCTCTGGCATATGCAGTGACTATTCATAAACCTCAAGGATTAAGTGTAGACAGTGCATTGGTGAACATTGGATCTACTGTATTTAAAGAGGGTATGGCATATGTTGCTTTGTCGCGAGTCAGAACATTATCTGTTTTTTTTTATTGATTTTGATGAGACAAAGGTTACTGCAGATGCAAACTGTGTAAAAGAGTATAATAGGTTAACTCTTTCCGTGCTCATGACGGAACCACGCCGTCATGAGCCACGGTTGCCGTGTGCTCATGACGGAGTGGTTCCGTCATGCTGCGGCTGTTGGCGGCCGCGACGCCCACGCGGCGCTAATTCCCCGCCTGTGCGGGCGATTAGCGCCGTGGGCGGAGTCATGACGGAACCACTCCGTCATGAGCACAGCCCAACCGTGGCTCATGACGGAGTGGCTCCGTCATGAGCACCGTGCCACCGCGCTTCCCCCCCGCACCCCCCAGCGCTGCGGCGGAATTTCCGCCGCAGCGAAGGGGTTAAGTAGAATGTATGCTCCAAATTTAGGTCAATATCCTGTATAATAAAAGCGTGTGGTTGGTCGAAAAAGAAGGTTTGAGAATATCTGTTCTGAAGGTGTTGAGAAGGGAATAGAACAAGATAATGTTGTGATTGCAAGTAAAAAGAAATTGGACACTGTTGAAGAGGTTGTTGGTTATTAGTTTGAAAATAGTTCAGGTGTCAACTGATATGCTAATGTAGTGGTCAATGTTGTTTTTTATCTTGAAGGTTTGCAAGAACAAATTATGCAGAATCGGCAACAACGATTTTGTTCTCTGTTGCATTCTGTTTTTGAAAAATTGACAACAGATACAAGTAAAATACAATCTGTTTCAGATGTTCGTAATCTTTTGGATGTGTTCCGGTTCTATACAATTTACACAAAATATCCAACAAGATGCTCAGGAGTTTTTAATGTATATGCTTACCATTTTTGAAAATGAAGGTGTAGAAATAGAAAATATTTTTGGCCATTCTTACAAATGGGAACAGAATTTTAAAAATTGCATGTATACATGTTCCACTGATGTAGACACTGAAAGATTTCTGCATTTAACATTACCAGACTGTAAATCAGTTTCTTTTAATAAATTAGTTAAAGGTGCAAATCAAAACATGGAGTGTAGCTAATGTAAATCAGAAATGTTATCCACATTATTTTTAAGAAAATATGGACAATACATAATTTTAATGATGCAACGTTGTACAGCTGATGGAAGAAAATTGGATACAGCTGTTTGTAGCAACACAAGTATCAATATCAGGAAGGACTTTTGTAGCAATTGCAATAATGTTCCATGATGGTCCTTCCACCACATCTGGACATTACACTGCCTATCTAAAATGTGACAAAGGCTGGACACGTTTGCCTAGGGAATTACCAAATTCCTACCTAATATTTTTAAAGTCAAAGTTTAGGAAGATAATTCACTCTCTGAGTAATTTATTATTATAATTTAATAGGACTACCATTGGACAATTTACATAAAAAGGAGTGCAAAAATACCATTTGGCCTCAAGGAAAGGTATATGTTTGAATTATGGACTTTTTGTGCTCATTGACTCGGTGAATATTTTTAAGCAAGAACATTTACAGTTTTTATAAGTTAATGTTATAAAATGTTGTTAGCCATAAGTATTTCATATATGTGTGATTTGTATTTTGTGGTATTTTACTGAGAATAGCATGTTGTTTTTTTTTAAACAATCTTTTTGATTGTTTTTTTTTTGCCCGCTGTTAAGTGATTAGTACGATTGAAATCACTATTTCTAGTGAAATTCAAAATATTCTGAGAACAGCAAAAAAGGCAAACAAATTACTTTGTTGAAATAATGCTGTGTTGTAAAAAAATGTATTATTACATGTTATAACTATTTTTTCTTTTCTTTACAGATCCTAATTCTAAAAACAGCAGTTTACATCAATTTTTATTGCAAAATAAAATCTGAAAAAAATGTATACCATTTTTAATTTCTATTACTGTGAAGGTAAGTATAAATATGCAGAATGGGCAGATCTGCAAGAACCTACATAGATTGAACAACTTTTTAAAAATACTCTGTTTATACCGATGTAGTTTTGAAATCTCTCTGTTACCGGATATTATGTGACCTGCAAAAAAACTGATTTGAGTGGTTCATAATATTTCCCATTGTACCTATCGAAGGACCGCAATCATTTCAATCATTCTTCTTTGAGCATCTTTGCAGACAAAACTCAGCGCTTACATTAAATTATTCGGAAGAAATTTTAAAACAGAAATATGTCAGTTTTTGTAAAATAGTTATTGCGCAAGATACTCTTTCATATTTACAAAGAGAGGAAAAGGCGCTCTGTGTACTTTTTCTACTCCATGTAAATACAACCTCATCATACGCACCACTTTGCGTTGAAAAGTTGTTCTATAAGTATTGTTGTGTATGATTTCACTGAATACTCATAGAACAAGACACATCTCCAGATTTATCAGAAATCATAAATCTCGATATGTGTGTGAATGTTGAACCATTCTCTAATTGGTGTACGAAAGCAGAACAAGGCGTTTATTGATTGTTTTTGTGCAGGAAGGTGTGTCTTTCTGCACAAAAACAAACAGCACATGACACAGATATCCTTGCACCATGGTGCAAGGGTGCCTGTGTCACCACATGGCTGCAATTTAAGCAGCCGTGCAGAGAGAAGCATAGATTTGCAACATATTTATGTACATATGTTGCATCCCTGTGCTTCGGAAGTACTACAGCACACTGCAGTTAAAGAGGTTACTGTGTGATGCTTCAGCACTTCCTCATAGTTCTGCACTTATTCATTCACCATACGCTATTAATACATTCATTCAGTCAATTACATACTATACATACATTTTTGGGGGGTTTTTTGAAAAAAAAAGGAAAAAACTGAACTGGAGGAACAAAACAATGAACTTCAGGATAAACAAATTAAAAAAAACTAACTATGATGACTTTCTTGCATCCTGCAAATTAAGTCAATAGACTGCTCTCCGTAGCATAGCACTTCATTACACTTCAAGCAGAGTACTTTCAGTGTGGCAAACTGAGGACGGATGTCCAGGTGTTGGTCCAATGGATGGACGCGGGAAGTACTTGGGTCTGATGTCTGTGAAGGTCCAGGAAGAACTCTCATTCTTCGGCACTCTTCACGTGCCAAGTTTTTTGGATGCATGGTTTCGAGATGTTTTTTCATGCTCGCTGTACCACATGAGTACTTCTTTGTTGGATCGCCACGGGAGAGCACTCTTTGACATATCTTGCATGCCACTTTGGTGGCGTTGGTCTTCGATTGCCCCTCTGGAAAAGTAACAAATTTCCAGACGATGTATGAATATCTTTTCGGGCGTGGTGCTTTAGCCAGAAATTCATCTCCAGAAGAATGTTGAGATGCTGGAGATCCCTCGTGCCCTGAAGCCATTGTTTTGTAAAAAAGTTTGATCTAAGTGAAAACTTAGAAAAAAAAGCTTCTTCTCTGCAAAGAGATGCTCCTCCAAAGAAGGTCTAGGAAGAATAATTGAAATGGGTGGGGTCTTTCAATAGTTAGAACATGAAGTGTGATGAACCAATCAAATTTCTTTTTTCAGGTCACATGGGATCCGTGCACCGTGCACATAGGCAGCACGCACTCAGCGCGCATCCGCGAGATTGAATTTAAAAAGAATATAGGATTAAATGTAAAAATATATTACTTTTATGAGTAGTTTAGAGTTTGTCATCAGTAATGTAATTTAATATGTCATCAGTGATGTCATCAGTGATGTCACTGACCATGTCATGAGTGATGTAATATGTGATGTCATCAGCAGTGCATTGCGGGGGCGCGAGTTATAGTTAGCTGAACTAACTATAACGGGGGAATTTCTAGGGTTTTGTACGAGCGAAATGTCCAGCTAACTATAATGCCCCTGAAACCTATGGTTTTTTCAGTGAATTTCTAAGGTTTTTTAAATGCTAATTCCTAACTATAACAAGCATGAGCATGAAACCTATGGTTTTTTCAGTGAATATATATATATATATATATATATATATATATATATATATATATATATATCCCACACTTGCAGTCTCGAAAAAATCCATATCAACGGAGAGTAGAAACCACGCAGATCCAAAGTAAGGCACAATTGTTGTTAATTTATTTCAAAGCCGAGTCTTCACCAATCTGACGTGTTTCGGGCATCCGCCCTTGCTCACATATATATATATATATATATATATATATGTATATATATATATATATATATATATATATATATATTATATATATATTTCACACAATTGAAGAGAGACGCGGCACTCCTCTCGATAATAAAGATGTTGGTTTAATACTGAGATTAAACCAACATCTTTATTATCGAGAGGAGTGCCGCGTCTCTCTTCAATTGTGTGAAATTAATACCGAGATCATGTCCTGATCTCGACGTGTGCACCGGCTGGAAAGGTGCTCCTTCCGTGCGGGACATTTGTGTGTAAAATAAAAAAAAAAAAATATATATATATATATATATATATATTACCTACTGGCAGTCGCCAGTAGATAGTTATAGTTAGGATCTCGTTTCTATTCAAATAGCGTTTTTTCTTTTCCCAATATCTCTAGCGTTGTTTGACGAATCTTCGTGACATTTTCAAAACTAATGGGCCGCTCAGGTCAGCTCCTGTCTTGAAAGATTCGGGTGATTCATTAAGCGGGGGCTTAGAAAAAAGAGAGGTACCAACACATGTTTGCCCCATGTTAATTTCCATGGGAAAAATTCGAACAGGCTACAGCCCAAACTGCTGAACGAAATTACACCAAATTGGGCAAAAAGGTAGCCCTTGGTTCAGAAAGAGCCCGTTTTTTCTTAAATGGTGTAAATCTGTTCAGTAGTTCCTGAAAATTAAAAAAAAAGAAAATACATCGATATCTGAGTACCGAGGAGAGTTCGCGAATCCTCCCGGGCACGAGCTTCACTCTGATTGGCTGCCAACACATCAAAACAGGAAGTGTTGGCTGCCATCTTGTTACTCAGTAACCGAGTCACAAGAAAAGAGTAAACAAAAATGAAAAAGAAGAAAAAGGGGGCAGGGTAGAAACACCCTGACCCCCTAGGACTGCTCAGGGGGTCCCACAGGGACCTCAGGGCCTCTAAAAGCATTTTTGTTTTTTAAAAATCGGCAGAATTCGTGCTGGGTGCATGTATCCTGTTGGAAAAAAATAAAATGAAGCACGGGTTCCTGGCTTCATTTTATTGAGGCCCCCCGGGTGGGCCAGGTCCCGGGGCAATGTCAAAATGAAATAGCAGGACTGCCACCTCCCCAGGGCCTTTTTAATTGCACACGCCGTAGGTGGCACTCGGGAATGATAGATACATCCGCACACAGAGCACAGCTCACCAAAAATCTCTCCAAGTCAGCTCATCTGAAGCGCTGGCCACAGCTGACGGAAAGGCCAGCTGCGAGAAGGGAGAGCCATTTCTGCAAAGGAGAGGCAGAAAGCAAGGATAACCAAAGATAGTGTCACGCTGCTGCCGTGCTTTTAGTTTGTGGAGGTAAGTGAGGAGACGGGTCGGAAGATGCAACTATAGACAGTCTGGAAATAAGCAAATGGCTACAATTTCTGCTGAGAGCACCACTCGCGAGGCAAACGCGATGCTGACAGAAAATACACGAGCAGTACAGTGTGTGATACCTTTGTGGTGCAAAGCATCCCCACACACGGCAGGTGCCTTTGCATTTGCACACACGTATGTGAGTGTCTGCAGCGATGTCTGTGTGTTTCATAGGAGAGTCGGCATCAGCTGGGCTGCGGTTTACGAGGCACCCATGATTAATCTGTGAAAAACAGATATGCCGCAGCTAGGCAGCAATTCAGGCAAAATTAGAATATGCCTGGCATGTAGACAGTTGTGATTTACTCAGTTTTTTTGCATTGCACAAACAGGGCTTTGGCATTCAGACTTTTTTTGCATTTGACATGAGAGATTTGGCATGGTGTGTGCTTCTCTGGACCGATAAAACTGAGATGAGACCCTAAAACAGAAGGACTTTTGTTAACATTAATATTTTCTAGTTGCTTGAAAGCACATGTCTTTTAGCAAAATGCATGAATTGAAGAAAAATGGCTTTCATCCTTTCGTTCATATGTGATCCTTATCTCGTGACTGAATTTCATGGAAGACTCAATCCTCTCTGGAGATTGAAGTCGTGTTTTTCATGCCGTATCTCTTTAAGTGTGCATGCAGCTCATCTTGGACTAGTAGCGACATGGTTAAAACTGCCTCTGTTTTCATTATATTGAAAGCAATTGAAGCAGGCCTTATTAGGCAGTGGTACCAAGTGGACTCAGCTGCCATGTTGCATACAGACGTATATAAGGAAGCAAAGCGCATCAAATATTTTTAAGAGGATGAACTGATGCTACACTTGAACCGCTAACACTATCTGTGGCCCTTTTCAATGGGTCTAATTTTTACCGGTTGGGAGACAAACTGTTGAGCTTTGCTTTTGTTTTTGCCCAGTTTTTGCATTGTGCATGACATGGTCTTGGAATGTTAGTTGAGGAATTAAAAATTATAAGTTATAGGTTACATTCAAGGAATAGTCTGCCCATAGCTCCATGTTGTTAATTACATGGTGTTAATTATTACTCATTGGTTTTAAATACTGCCTAAGACGGCTGTGCTCAGAAACAAAACTTTATCAGGAAGGTACATGGCATCATAGCACTGGGATTGGCACTGAGTGGACCCATTCCCTGGCCACCCCTGGGGAGGAGGAAGCCGGTTGGTTATCACAGAAATTGTGGTGCAAGGGCTCTTTAAATAAGTGCGTGAGCTAGTTAGGTTGTGAAGCTTGCAGCTGAGGGACAAAATAAGGTTTCACAGAAACTGTGATTTCATCTTAATGAAATCAACCATATGAAGAAGTGGAATTATCTGCTTTTGCTGCACATTGTTGTATGGTCTAGTGTCCTTGATTCAAGTTCGGGTATGTGATATGACTTGAGTCGACATATCAATATCGAGTGTATCTGAGGTCATGCTTCTTGACAACCTTGTTTTCAGAGTCCTCTGATAAAAGAAGCTACAAGTAGATCCATGTCCTCTACGCTGGTGCAGAATGAATTATTATTTAGTAGGAAGGCCCCACACCTCAGGCCATCACCACAATACGCGAGCCTCTAGAGTTGTTCTAGCGGTTCAAAGCTAGATAGACAGTAAATCGGTTGTTTGGGTGTCTTCTTGAAATCAGAGCACATCCCCTTCAGCTGGCCCGGTTCTATGACCCTAAGGGCACACTTGGAAATTGTCTGTTGGGGAAACACTTCCACTTTCAGCAAACTAAAATTAAGTTCCTGGTGGAGAATGGTAGATATTCATTCACTTCTGTTTAAAAATGCTTATAGCATATATTTAAACTGTACCTGTCCATGTGGGCATTCTTTGCCTTGTGAAATTGTGGGTTTATAACCATGAACCACTGACCACAGGGGAATCTTCTAATCTATGCCATTGTCGCTGCACCCCTTTGGGTTATTTATTGGTAGATGGTGTGCAATGTTCCTTCAGAATCCTCATTATGGCACTTATGATGTGTGGCTCTTCTCTCGAATTGGCTTATTAAGGACGTCTATCTTCAGGAGAACTTTATTTAAAATGGAGCTTCTCCCCCTGTTGCACACTTGTATTATTTAATATGCTGCTCTTGAAATATCGTCTCATCTGTCACCCAGAAATCTTAAAACCACAGTTAATCCTCGTGTCAAACAGCAGAAGGGCATTATAGCAGATTAATTATGTAACTCGCTGTTAATTTACTTTTAGTACCATAGCCAAAATTAGGCCACTCTGCAGCCATAAACACAACAACACAGATGTGGATTTAGGACAGTGGCAGATATTTTCCCATGGTGGAGCTCAATGTCAGGGGACATAACCCTCTCTCCGGAAAAGTAATGCTGACATAGGTCAGATTCAATGAAGGCGCCAACACTGTCAACATAAGTACTGCTGGCATAGAGGGTAGCCAATAATCACCTCAGGAACACAGACCATCTTTAGTTTCCACTCTTTCTTTGTGACAAAAATCTTGAAACCACTGAGCACAGGCATGTTAAGTTCTTATAGCTCATTGGTTGACGTTATGTATTATATGTCTCATTTGTAGGCCTCACACGGACAAGATTGGAAGGGTATTCACCCTGTCAATTCATATGTCTAGTCTGATGCACAATGCGCCGTGGGTGTACTCCAAACGAAATGTGTGCAGGTTGACCCCTCTCACACATTTCTGCTCCTTGGCCTGGCCCCTACAGTGCCCAATTGAAGTACATCACAAAATGGATAGTTACATCCTAGTACAATGTTTACCATTTAGTGCTAGGTGTTACTTCCCATAGTTCTTTGCAGGAATATAAGCACTAACAGATGGCTATTGTAGCGCTTTTTCAGCATGTGCTTAAATCTTTATTCCATGCATTTACCACTTACATTTTACTGATGTCATTAGCACACTGGGGCTCTTTAAGCCATCATTGGTAAACTGATGTCATAATATCACACCTGAATTTACCAATATTGTAGGGTACAGTTTTTACAGCTGGGGATGTTGCCACATTATTACACGTTTCTCACAATTTTGAGGTGTGAAACTCAGAATATTTGCATGTTTACCTGTACAAATTCTGCATAGTTGTATCTTGTGTAAATCGTGTGGGCAAAATCACTCTGGAAAAACCCTGAATCTTGATTCATGGCCAAACTGCCTTTTGCACCTGGGTCAGTTTGAGGCACCCAGCTGTTTTGTGTATCACCCTTAGATCCTCATAAAAAGGGCAGCTTTAGTGCTACATCACAAGTCCAGCATCCACGAGAAATGAAACCACAGGTGTTTGTACTCCTGTGATGAGAGAATACCAATACTACACTAAATAAAGAATTACAAGCCACATGCAATCAGGTCCATATCAGTTGCACAAATAAACTCAACATTCAAGCAAACAGTAATATGTACACAAGTCCTTTTTTCCATCACTGCCTGCACACACACAAAGGTATATATATA
Source organism: Triturus cristatus (assembly GCF_964204655.1). NCBI lineage: Eukaryota > Metazoa > Chordata > Amphibia > Caudata > Salamandridae > Triturus > Triturus cristatus. Next base: position 341,272,287 of record NC_140587.1, on the reverse strand, counting down.
TATATATATATATATATATATTATCTACTGGCGGTCGCCAGTAGATAGTTATAGTTAGGACCGTGTTTCCATAGGAAATCCGCAACATTCTATTTGGAATAACTTTGGCGCCGGTTGACGAATCCTCGCGAAATTTTCAAAATAGGTGGGGCGCTCGACTCCGCTCCTACCCTGAAAGTCTCGGGGGGATTCGTCAAGCAGGGGCTGAGAAAAAAGGGGGGTCCCAAAACGCGTTTTCCCCATGCAATTTTCCATAGGGACCTTTAGTCCAAGGTACAGCCCGAACGGCTGAACAGAATTACTTGAAATTTGGCAGAGAGGTAGTCCTCAGCTCAGGGAAGTGCCTTTTGCAGGTCTGGTGTCAATCTGTTCAGTAGTTCCTGAGAAAATCAAAAGTAAAATCATATATATATGTGGGCGGAGCCTAACCACACATCTCATCCTGAGATCTGATTGGCTGTCAGCACTTCATCCAAGAAGTGTTGGCAACCATCTTGGGACCAATATACATGATAGCACCTCATTAAAAAGCATTGCAGTTAATAGAAGGTTTTAATACTTTATTTACATTATAAATCATTTGTTGATGGTACCATACTCATTTTAGGAACTGTGGTATGTTCTGAGGTGATTTCACCATGTGAAAAAGCCTTCTGCTGGGATATCATGATTGAGAGAAAAATATTTTCTCATGCTTTTCCCACAGAGGTTTGGAAGGTGATCTATAAGCTAAACTGAGAGCTTATTTTCTGTAAATTCACATTATCTTTCTCAGTCATGTGAGAATGAAGTCTGACATTCTCAGTAAAACATGTACATCCAACAAGGGCAGAGACTGTCAGTTGATTCCTTTGTGTTCTACTGCAGCTTCCCAGAGTGTTCCAAAGAACAACTAGAGCGCTAACAGTCCTACTTATGATAAACGTATGGCACACCTGAAGCCATCTTGGTTGGCTTAAAGTGGTAACTCTTAAAACATTTAATTTAAAAAGGAACAAAATGAGGGGGTTCATTTCTCCATAAAAAGTATGATTAGTGCTGCAGAAAGAAAAATTAGGGCACATTTTGAGTGACTTCTCAAATCCTCTTCTATTTCATTAAAAAATTCTGACATGCAGACTGACACATGCACTTTCAATAGCAGCAGCAGTTTTCCCTGGTGAGCAGTAGCTTTACTACAGTGATCTAATGAGCAAAAAGAGTGCTAACATTCTGAATTTATGGCAAATGTGTGACACATCTGAATGCCTTCTTGATGGAATCAAAGTACAAAACTGAAAGTATTTCCTACTGAGGAGACTGCAGTAAATGAGGAAATTAGGAAACTTCATAACAAATAAGTCTCCCAAGATGGCCACCAGAGACAAAAGAGCCCAAATGTAACCCAAATATCACCCAGATGTAGCCCAAGTATAGCCCAATGACAGAATGTCCCAGAGTGTTCTTAAAAACAACTAGAGCGCTTACTGTCTTCATTATGACAAAAGTATGGCACACCTGAAGCCATCTTGATTGGAATAAACTGGTAACACTTAAAACATTTAATTTAAAAAGGAACACAATGAGGGGGTTCATTGTGCCATAGAAATTATTATTAATGCTGAAGAAAGAAAATGAGGGCACATTTTGAGTGACTTCTCAAATCCTCTTCTATTTCATTGAAAAATTCTGACATGCAGACTGAAACATGCACTTTTAATACCAGGAGCAGACTTCCATGGTGAACAGTAGTTTTACTACAGTGATCTAATGAGCAACTAGAGTGCTAACTTTCAGAATTTATGGCAAATGTGTGACATATCTGAATACCTTCATGATGGAATCAAAGTAAAAAACTTAAAGCATTTCCTACTGAGGAGACTGCAGTACATGAGGAAATTAGGAAACTTCATAACAAATAAATCTCCCAAGATGCCCACCGGAGACAAAAGAGCCCAAATGTAGCCCAAAATCACCCAGATGTAGCCCAAATATAGCCCAATGACAGAAGTGTGCAAAACACTTATTATTTTGTGTTTTTGCAGTGTTATATAGTGCAGACTTGTTAGGTATTGGAGTGCTTTACATGAGCATTGGTTACATCACACAAGAACAAATTCATTTTGGTTGTAGACATGGGGAGACTAAGTGATTTGACCAGAATCACAGAATGTCGAGCTGAAGCAGAAACTCCAACCTGGTTCCCCAGTTGCAAAGTCTGCAGTTCTGGAAGTAACACCACATCCTTTCCCGTAAGTGCAACATTTAATCAAGTGGTCAACTGGATAAAAAAACATAAAGATAACAAATAATTTAAAAGTGCTTTGTCGCTATTTGAAAACTCAGAAAATATGTCCTTATTTTAGTCTTTTAGAGCACTAACCATAATTTTGATGCCAATAAGACCCTCTCATATATGTAATTTCTAAAGGAAATGCTCTAGGTATTACAGTTTTGATTACATCAAGATGACGTCAGGCGTTCCACACTTTTGTAATAAATATAGAATGTTAGCAATCTAGTTGTTCATTAGGATACTGTTGAGAGGCAGAGGCCAGGGGCACGGACTCTGAAAATTGAAGGCAGGTAGGAGGGTGCAAAGGCAAGAATTTAACCACACTGAGCAGGCAGGAAGGGCCGTGGCAGCACAACAGACAATGGAGGGCAGTGGAAAGGGGGGCAGGGGCAACAATACAGGACTTGCAAGAGAGGCTGTGGCAATGTGATAGACCATTGTGGGCAGAAGGAAGAGGCAATGGTAGTACAACCATACATGCCAACAGACCCGATTCAGCCAGGAAACGTCCAATGTTTTTAAGCTCAAATGGGCTTTATTTGATCTGTCTCCTGTCTACAATCTCCTCTTTTGTAATGTAACTCAAAGGGGAAAATCAATAGCCCAGTTTTTTTTCAAAATCTCCCTCTTACCAAGCTCAAAATGTTCGCAAGTATGGTACATTGGATCATGGAAGGAAATGGGGTAGGGACATGGACTTGGATAACAGAGGACAGAAGGGACATGGAGAGGTGCACCAAACTGACCCTGCAGGGTAGGCATCAGGGTTTGCAGCAGCACAATACACCACACAGGGCATACGGGACGGGAGTGCAGCACAACAATCCATAGAAAGCAAGAGGGAGGGGACAGGACCATGCACATGGACAACAGAGAACAGAGGGGCAAGAGACAATGGTAGCTAGCTGACCATAATGGACAGACAGGAGAGAAAGCTGCAGCATAACAGACCATAAAGAGCAGGAGGGACGGATCAGGGGCATTACAATGGAACAGACAAGCCAGGAGGGAGGGAGTAGGGGTCTGCACATGTAAACAGAGGGCTGGGGGCAAGGGGGCAGGGCAGGAGCAGCAAGATAGCCATGGAGGTCAGGCAGGATGGGCACTAGAAGCAAGACACACCATGAAGAGCAACAGTGAGACTGTGATGGCATACACACAGACCATGGAGGGAAGGTGGGAGGGGTCAGGGGCAGCTAACTTACCACACAGGGAAGGTGGGAGGGGCCATGGCAGCACAGAAGACCATGCATGACAAGTGGGAGGGTTAGTGGCAGCACAATGGCTATGATGGGCAAGAAGGAGGGTGCAGGGGCATGCACAAAGGACGATGGAGGATAGAAGGGAGGGTCAGGACCTGTGCACAGACAAGCAAGTTCAGGGGAAGGGGCCTCACAACAGACCGCACGGGGCAGGCAGGAGGAGCAGTTGCAGCACAACAGACCAGGGAGGGCAAAAGGGTGTGGCAGTACAATGGACCATGTAGGACAGGAGGAAGAGGATAGGGGCATGGCATGTGGACAGGCAGGGCGGAGGTGGCAGGGACAGGTTACAGTCATCTGACAATGCTAGGCAGGTGGGAGGGGAGTGGCAGCTCAACAGAACACTCAGAGTAGATAGGAGTGGCAGGTCCATGGAACATGGTGGGCAAAAAGGATGGAGCAGGGGCATGCACGAAGACATCGGAGGGCAGGGGGAAGGAGAATAGGGGCAGCAAGCTAAGCACAGAGTTTAAGCAGGAGGTCAATAACGGGGCATAGAATTGGGCAATGGAGAGCAGGAAGAGTGGACTGGTACATCATACTAAATTGAGGGCAGTGACAGCACATAAGACCATGCATGGCAGGAGGGAGGAGGCTAGTCCATGGATTCACACAACAGAGGATAGGGAGGAGAGGATGGGGCAGCAAGCTAACTGTTCAGAGAAGGCGGGTATTAGGAACTTTATTGTTTTTAAAACGTGTGTCTGTGCGAACTACTTAAAATATGAACAAGTATGCAGCATAATATCACTTTTATTCAGGAAGAAGAGGACGTTTGTGACTGTGACTCCGGGCTCACTTGGCAGAAACACCCCCTGACCCTCCACCCCCTATCGCAAAATGTAATGCCCGTGAAAAGGGTAGGTGAACACAGTGTTATATAGAACATAGTCCTGAGAGCACGATTGAAAATGAAAACTAGATATAGTGTATGGTATAAACTATGCACCAAAAAGTGTGATATAAGATGAACCGGGCGTGAAATATAATACGCAATGCATTGTGCGCAATGACAGATTCATTGGAGAGCGCGAGATAGCACAGGCACTAGCGCGTGCTATGCGATATGCGCCTTGGAGTGTAATATGCACAGGGCAGTGTTGTGTAACCTAACTAGTCTCTAAAGTTGTAATATAAAATATGTGCTGGGGAGTGTAACGTTGCATATGCACTGTGACAAAGATATGGATGCCAGATTTTAATATGTATGGCATAGCACTGTGCATTATAACATAGGCATCGAGGAAGGCACGTTAGATGGGGCAATATAACCCGTGCGAAGACAAGTGTGGCATGACGTATTCACGGGGTGGTGTTACAGTGCACATGGGCTAGAGAGTGTCATAGCATATGCACTAGCTGGCGGAATACAACACAGAGGTGTGTGGCACTCGGCAGGCAATGGTGGGTGTAACACAGCATTGGGCTCTGCCAGGAGCGCGCTGTGACTCTCAAGTGATGTTCGTCCCCTTTCCAGAGAGTAAAATAAAAAGTATTACACATCCGGCAGTGGATGTGTGTTTTATTAACCGTGAGGGGGGTTTCTTGCATAGTTTTGGTCGAATTTTTGTCGAATCCCCTTTGAATGGCTTGGTGTGCATGTGTATTAAATGTGCCCGTCAATAGCTACCCATAGGTTTCAGGGGTGTTATAGTTAGCTGGACTTTTCACTTGTACAAAACCATTGAAATTCCCCCGTTATAGTTAGTTCATCTAACTATAACTCGCGCGGCCGCAATGCTCTGCTGATGACGTCACATATTACATCACTCATGACATGGTCAGTAACATCACTCATGACATCACTGATGACATCTCAAATGACATCACTGATGACATCACTGATGACATCATCCAGTGAATGTGTGTTTTTCTGAAAATTAAATATGTTTTATATATGTATATCTCAAGGTCGATGGAAGAATAAATGGGTATATAACTGTCTAAATGGATGATTTGTTTTTGAAAAATTGATTGTGCAACTGACTGATTAAGTGTATCATAGTGAATACATGGCTTAGTGAGTAATGTTTAAATATGTAAATATCTGTATCAGTCTCTCACTTTGTGTATAAATGGCTGCATGGGTTGGTGAGTAGCTACATGGGTGTCTATATAGGTTATTAGTTGGTTTTTTGAGAATCAGTCTGAGTGTCTGCATGGTTCAGTGGGGGGTATTACATAGTGCATAGTTGCATGAATGAGTGACTCACTGTTTGTATGTGTTGAAGACAGCATGTGTGCAGGACTGTATGGGTGGATGAGTGTGTGTATGGGTGTGTTAGTGAGTGAATGACTGTCTCAATAGTGTCTTTATGAGTAACTACATATGTTTTAAACTAGTATATGTGACTATTGGTGTATATAAGTGAGTATATGTGAGAGATTGAAAGAGTTCCTGTATGAATAAGTATGTGTTTCTATAAGTGATTGTTTAAAAGACTAAGTATGTGTAAGTTTCCGTAGAAGTAAGTGTGGTGGTGTGTGTATAACTGTATATGCAAGTAAATGTATGTTTGATTCTTTTTTAGCATGCATGACTATGTGTGTGAGTAACTCTATGGATGAGTGGCATTGTGTAACAGGATGTATAGGTGCATGAGTACATATGATGAGTGAGTACATGTATGAGTGACTGTATAGGACTGTTGGTGAATGAGTGGATGTGTATGTGGATCTTAGAATTACTGAAGAGGTTGTTGTAACTGGTATTGGTATGTCCATTGTTTTGAAAATTGTAGTCTCTATTTTTGAATGTGTGTATCAAAGGTTATATTAGGGTGAGAGGAGGTCTGCCACTCTATCACAAGGATGATGTCATCAGTGATGTCATCAGTGATGTCATTTGAGATGTCATGAGTGATGTCACTGACTATGTCATGAGTGATGTAATATGTGACGTCATCAGCAGTGCATTGCGGGCGCGCGAGTTATAGTTAGCTGAACTAACTATAACGGGGGAATTTCAATGGTTTTGTACAAGTGAAAAGTCCAGCTAGCTATAACTCCTGTGAAACCTATGGTTTTTTCAGTGAATATATATATATATATATATATATATATATATATATATATATATATATATATATATATATATATATATATATATATATATATATATATATATTACCTACTGGCGGTCGCCAGTAGGTAGTTATAGTTAGGACCCTGTTTCCATAGGAAATCCGCAACATTCTATTTGGAATAACTTTGGCGCCGGTCGACGAATCCTCGCGAATTTCTCAAAATAGGTGGGGCGCTATGCTCCGCTCCTACCCTGAAAGTCTCGGGGGGATTCGTCAAGCGGGGGCTGAGATAAAAGGGGGGTCCCAAAACGCGTTTTTCCCATGCATTTTTCCATAGGACCTTTAGACAGGGCTACAGCCCGAACGGCTGAACAGAATTACTAGAAATTTGGCAGAGAGGTAGTCCTCAGGTCAAGGAAGTGCCTTTTGTAGGTTTGGTGTAAATCTGTTCAGTAGAATATGAGAAAATAGCCTTTAAATCAATATATATATCTGAGCCAGCTTACGGTACGCTTACCGTAAGCTTACCGTACGCGTACGGTGGCGTGCGCGAGCGCGATTCTGATTGGCTGTTAGATCTTAGTAAACATTCGAATCGGCCGAAACCAGGAAGCGGCGGCCGCCATTTTGTGTATTTCACTCCGGTAAAAAAGAGTGATATCTTGAAAAGGGGGCAAGGAAGAGAGTTACAGACCCCCTAACATTTGAAAGGGGGTCAAAGAAGGACAGAAAAGTACAAAGGAAACATTTATTGATTTTAAAAAAAATCACGGGGTACGCGTACGGTAAGCTTACGGTAAGCGTACGGTAAAAAAAACAAACAAAAAAAAAACGAAATTCTGATTTAAGTGTTTAGATATTAGGGGGCTCTAAAAAGAGCCGTTGTGTTTATTAAGTGATTTTTTTGTGGTACCTACAAGTAAGTACCGATGCAGAGTCTAAGGTTCAAGAGGAAGACTCTGTTCCCTTCATCATTGAAGTGCACACCATCTCCTCTATAAATGTCTTGCATGTCGTAACGCAAGTTGTTGTGGTAAATGGAACCCATACCATAGTCACGGAGGAAAGCAGAAACAGATTTGTTGACGTGCTTTCTTGCTTTGTCAATCTGCGGACAGAAATGATTGGACCAGTTCCATTTTTGCCTTTGGCATATGTTAGAAAACACAAAGGCAGTTTTAGGGAAAAGTGAAAACAGTTGTGCAAAGGTGTCCTTCATAAGCATTTCCAGACCTACCCCAGTCAAAGTGCCTAGGTCATTGCCACCACAGTGCACTATTATGAGGTCAGGGTGTTGGATTTGCATGAAGGATTTCACCAATGGCATCAATTGGTGCCACTTTAACCCTCTCTGACCAATCCATTTAATGTCTACATTTGGCAAAGCAAGGTCTCTCACCATACCTGTTTTCTCTGCAAACTTTTCACTCCAGAAGACATAGCTGTGCCCTACAATCCACACTGTGAACATCTTCAAAGGAGAACTGGATGCACTCAGGAGGTGTCTTTCAGTAGAATGGCAATATGAAAAGAAAGACAGTTTGGAAATGGAGGCATACATATTTTTTTCAAAACAAAAAGAACTGATTGGCTGTTTCATACCATTCTAGAATAAAAACTAGGCTGTATGTGTAAATTAATAGAAGCATGTTTTGTATTGGTACAAAAAAATGTGTTACCAAAGAACAGTACTATGGATTTGCTGTTAGGTTTGAAAAGTCAAGCACTCTTGCTCTGTGGAATTGAAACATTGTGTGGCGAACTTCTGACCTAACTCCACACAGCAGTGTTCCATGAGCTGTTGCTATGGTAGCAGGCAGAAGTCAAGTTGGGGGAAGGGTACTAGGCAGAAGTCAAGTTGGGGGCAGGGTACTTTTGGAAAAGGGTTGGTTTTCAACCAATAGAAATGTGTGATTACATTTGAAAAAAAGGGGGAAGCACTGAGATTTGAAACTTACATGTATATGTGTGGAAAAATAGAGGGAAAGTTTGCCATTATCTGGTTCTGCTGAGAGGAGAGAGGTGTAGAGAACAGAGATCCTGGCTCTGATAATCTGCTGTTTGAGTGCCACATTTCTTTCACAAGTAACTAATTTAAAAGGTGAGTTTAGAGTTTGAGAGGGGATGTATATGGTAAATTAAGAAATGAAAAATAGAAATGTAATTCTTTTTGTTGAAGTTGCGTTTATTATTTTCTGTTTTGGGAGAAATTTAAATGTGAGGAACATGTAAAATAATATGGACTATGTTTTCACGATAAATTAAGGTGTATTGGTATAAAAAATGAATAGTTTAAGGGTTTGAGGTTGGACTCAGTAATGCAAATACATTCAGCATCACTAAGTCTGGTTGCCCTTGGTGGAATGTAGGCAGTCACCCAGGTTACACATGTTGGGAAATATAGGCAGAGATTTATTGTGTACAACTCTGGTAATTTTATATTTGCATTAGTAGGAAAAAGGGGGAGCGATTTTTTGGTGCAGAAGCAGACTCTTAGCACACACCCAGCTCATTTCCATGTATAATCATGCACAGTATTTACAAGCGAGTGGGTTTTGAGGTTTCAGTCTGTAATGCAAAGACATTCAGCATCACTAAGGCTGGTTGCCCTTGCTAGAGTGTAGGCAGTCACCCAGGATACACATGGTGGTGGTCTGAAGAAGCAGTCTGGACATGGGCTTTTTAAAAAAATCTGAAAAGTGGATTCATAATGTGTCAGTCTGTAAAAGTGATTATCACTTGCCAAAAAAAAAGAGCAGTAAGTGTGCATTCAAATTGGCAAAGAAATTTCGTTTTGTGACTAATGTGAAAACATGACTCTGTGTGCAAATAGGAATTACAGGCAGAGATTTATTGCGTTTTGCTCTGGTGATTTCACAGTTGCATTAGTAGGAAAAAGGGGGAGCGATTTTTTGGTGCAGAAGCAGACTCTTAGCACACACCCAGCTCCTTTCCATGTATAATCATGCACAGTATTTACAAGCGAGTGGGTTTTGAGGTTTCAGTCTGTAATGCAAAGACATTCAGCATCACTAAGGCTGGTTGCCCTTGCTGGAGTGTAGGCAGTCACCCAGGATACACATGGTGGTGGTCTGAAGAAGCAGTCTGGACATGGGCTTTTTAAAAAAATCTGAAAAGTGGATTCATAATGTGTCAGTCTGTAAAAGTGATTATCACTTGCCAAAAAAAAAGAGCAGTAAGTGTGCATTCAAATTGGCAAAGAAATTTCTTTTTGTGACTAATGTGAAAACATGACTCTGTGTGCAAATAGGAATTACAGGCAGAGATTTATTGCGTTTTGCTCTGGTGATTTCACAGTTGCATTAGTAGGAAAAAGGGGGAGCGATTTTTTGGTGCAGAAGCAGACTCTTAGCACACACCCAGCTCCTTTCCATGTATAATCATGCACAGTATTGACAAGCGAGTGGGTTTTGAGGTTTCAGTCTGTAATGCAAAGACATTCAGCATCACTAAGGCTGGTTGCCCTTGCTGGAGTGTAGGCAGTCACCCAGGATACACATGGTGGTGGTCTGAAAAAGCAGTCTGGACATGTGCATTTAAAAAAATCTGAAAAGTGGATTCATAATGTGTCAGTCTGTAAAAGTGATTATCACTTGCCAAAAAAAAGAGCAGTAAGTGTGCATTCACATTGGCAAAGAAATTTCGTTTTGTGACTAATGTGAAAACATGACTCTGTGTGCAAATAGGAATTACAGGCAGAGATTTATTGCGTTTTGCTCTGGTGATTTCACAGTTGCATTAGTAGGAAAAAGGGGGAGCAATTTTTTGGTGCAGAAGCAGACTCTTAGCACACACCCAGCTCCTTTCCATGTATAATCATGCACAGTATTTACAAGCGAGTGGGTTTTGAGGTTTCAGTCTGTAATGCAAAGACATTCAGCATCACTAAGGCTGGTTGCCCTTGCTGGAGTGTAGGCAGTCACCCAGGATACACATGGTGGTGGTCTGAAAAAGCAGTCTGGACATGGGCTTTTTAAAAAATCTGAAAAGTGGATTCATAATGTGTCAGTCTGTAAAAGTGATTATCACTTGCCAAAAAAAAAGAGCAGTAAGTGTGCATTCAAATTGGCAAAGAAATTTCGTTTTGTGACTAATGTGAAAACATGACTCTGTGTGCAAATAGGAATTACAGGCAGAGATTTATTGCGTTTTGCTCTGGTGATTTCACAGTTGCATTAGTAGGAAAAAGGGGGAGCGATTTTTTGGTGCAGAAGCAGACTCTTAGCACACACCAAGCTCCTTTCCATGTATAATCATGCACAGTATTTACAAGCAAGTGGGTTTTGAGGTTTCAGTCTGTAATGCAAAGACATTCAGCATCACTAAGGCTGGTTGCCCTTGCTGGAGTGTAGGCAGTCACCCAGGATACACATGGTGGTGGTCTGAAAAAGCAGTCTGGACATGGGCTTTTTTAAAAATCTGAAAAGTGGATTCATAATGTGTCAGTCTGTAAAAGTGATTAACACTTGCCAAAAAAAAAGAGCAGTAAGTGTGCATTCCAATTGGCAAAGAAATTTCGTTTTGTGACTAATGTGAAAACATGACTCTGTGTGCAAATAGGAATTACAGGCAGAGATTTATTGCGTTTTGCTCTGGTGATTTCACAGTTGCATTAGTAGGAAAAAGGGGGAGCGATTTTTTGGTGCAGAAGCAGACTCTTAGCACACACCCAGCTCCTTTCCATGTATAATCATGCACAGTATTTACAAGCGAGTGGGTTTTGAGGTTTCAGTCTGTAATGCAAAGACATTCAGCATCACTAAGGCTTGTTTGCCTTTGCTGGAGTGTAGGCAGTCACCCAGGATACACATGGTGGTGGTCTGAAAAAGCAGTCTGGACATGGGCTTTTTAAAAAAATCTGAAAAGTTGATTCATAATGTGTCAGTCTGTAAAAGTGATTATCACTTGCCAAAAAAAAAGAGCAGTAAGTGTGCATTCAGATTGGCAAAGAAATTTCGTTTTGTGACTAATGTGAAAACATGACTCTGTGTGCAAATAGGAATTACAGGCAGAGATTTATTGCGTTTTGCTCTGGTGATTTCACAGTTGCATTAGTAGGAAAAAGGGGGAGCGATTTTTTGGTGCAGAAGCAGACTCTTAGCACACACCCAGCTCCTTTCCATGTATAATCATGCACAGTATTTACAAGCGAGTGGGTTTTGAGGTTTCAGTCTGTAATGCAAAGACATTCAGCATCACTAAGGCTTGTTTGCCCTTGCTGGAGTGTAGGCAGTCACCCAGGTTACACATGGTGGTGGTCTGAAAAAGCAGTCTGGACATGGGCTTTTTTAAAAATCTGAAAAGTGGATTCATAATGTGTCAGTCTGTAAAAGTGATTATCACTTGCCAAAAAAAAAGAGCAGTAAGTGTGCATTCCAATTGGCAAATAAATTTCGTTTTGTGACTAATGTGAAAACATGACTCTGTGTGCGAATAGGAATTACAGGCAGAGATTTATTGCGTTTTGCTCTGGTGATTTCACAGTTGCATTAGTAGGAAAAAGGGGGAGCGATTTTTTGGTGCAGAAGCAGACTCTTAGCACACACCCAGCTCCTTTCCATGTATAATCATGCACAGTATTTACAAGCGAGTGGGTTTTGAGGTTTCAGTCTGTAATGCAAAGACATTCAGCATCACTAAGGCTTGTTTGCCCTTGCTGGAGTGTAGGCAGTCACCCAGGTTACACATGGTGGTGGTCTGAAAAAGCAGTCTGGACATGGGCTTTTTTAAAAATCTGAAAAGTGGATTCATAATGTGTCAGTCTGTAAAAGTGATTATCACTTGCCAAAAAAAAAGAGCAGTAAGTGTGCATTCAAATTGGCAAAGAAATTTCGTTTTGTGACTAATGTGAAAACATGACTCTGTGTGCAAATAGGAATTACAGGCAGAGATTTATTGCGTTTTGCTCTGGTGATTTCACAGTTGCATTAGTAGGAAAAAGGGGGAGCGATTTTTTGGTGCAGAAGCAGACTCTTAGCACACACCCAGCTCCTTTCCATGTATAATCATGCACAGTATTTACAAGCGAGTGGGTTTTGAGGTTTCAGTCTGTAATGCAAAGACATTCAGCATCACTAAGGCTGGTTGCCCTTGCTGGAGTGTAGGCAGTCACCCAGGATACACATGGTGGTGGTCTGAAAAAGCAGTCTGGACATGGGCTTTTTAAAAAAATCTGAAAAGTGGATTCATAATGTGTCAGTCTGTAAAAGTGATTATCACTTGCCAAAAAAAAAGAGCAGTAAGTGTGCATTCAAATTGGCAAAGAAATTTCGTTTTGTGACTAATGTGAAAACATGACTCTGTGTGCAAATAGGAATTACAGGCAGAGATTTATTGCGTTTTGCTCTGGTGATTTCACAGTTGCATTAGTAGGAAAAAGCAATTTTTTGGTGCAGAAGCAGACTCTTAGCACATACCCAGCTCCTTTCCATGTATAATCATGCACAGTATTTACAAGCGAGTGGGTTTTGAGGTTTCAGTCTGTAATGCAAAGACATTCAGCATCACTAAGGCTGGTTGCCCTTGCTGGAGTGTAGGCAGTCACCCAGGATACACATGGTGGTGGTCTGAAAAAGCAGTCTGGACATGGGCTTTTTAAAAAAATCTGAAAAGTGGATTCATAATGTGTCAGTCTGTAAAAGTGATTATCACTTGCCAAAAAAAAAGAGCAGTAAGTGTGCATTCAAATTGGCAAAGAAATTTCGTTTTGTGACTATTGTGAAAAGAAATGTAGTAATATATTTAAATAAAATAAAGGAATTTTTTTTTAGTTTTTTTCAGGTATTGCTGAAGAGCAGTGAACAAAATTTAAGATGCCTACAAAATCCAGAGTTCAAAAAACTCACAAAAAAAACCTATATTTGAAGACAACTGGAGGACCAAAGTTAGTAGAAGATGCTCATGTTGGGAAAAAGAAAAAATCTTCTGGTAAGCAGAAAAAACAATTTCTAAAAAATATATTCAAAAGAATGAAAAATGTACAAAATGTCAGTACTGGAAAGAATGTAATGAAAAGAAAAGGACAGGAAAAAATTGAGAATTTAGTTAATGCAAATATACCTTCTGCAACTGAAAAGATTTACATAAATAGAAAAACAGCGTTTAAAGAGATACGTAGAAAAATGTTTCAGAGAAGAGTTATGTCCAATTTGATAAAGGATGTGAAGAAATATAAGCAAAAGAGTAAGTTTTATAAAAGAAAAAAAGAAATTGAAGCCATTGCAGCAAAGGCATTAGAATTAAAAAGGAAACTATTCATTTTAATTTTGAATAGGATGCGTACATTAGACAAAATCGTTAATGTACTGAAATCACATAGCAAAAGGAAAAGAGTAGTGAACAGAACAAACTTTTGTAAAGTGTTTTTAGGAAAGTGGATGCATAGTTCAAGTAGTGAACCTTTTTTTAATGAAGAGAGCTATTTTCAAAGTAATAGTTTGCTGCATGCAGTTGACACCAGAGGTCGTGCTTACGAAGTAAAAAATAATTGCATAATGGAGAAGGAGATAATGGTTCCAAGAGATGAGGTACAAGTGATGGCGGATGAGGCTATGGGGAGACGTCCTAAAGCCCCAGTGTACACTTGGAATTGTAGTAGTATTTGCACTGTTCGTCAGGAATCTATTGACAAATTTCGTAAGTTTCTAAGAGAATTTAGTAAAAAAAGTATAAAACAGAAGATTAAGGTGCTTCAAAGTCTAGATCCGTGCAGAGTGAGAGAGAATACTGGTTTGCAGGGTCATTCTCTGGCTTGTCTATCTAGGAAAGTGTGTAATAGTGTTTTCCATCATTTTAGGATGTTGGCTGTTCATCATACTGAAATGAGAAAGTTTGTGAGACGGTTGTATTTTGCTAAAAGTCCAGCAATAAAGTTAGATGAATTGAATAGGGCTCTGTTCCGTGGAACGGTATCAGATGTAGAGAAGGTTGTTGATGAAATTCAGTTTTGTTACTTTGGTCCTGAACAAAACAGTGCAGAGAAGGACACAGTAAATGAGGAAGAAGTGGAAGAGAATGTAGAACCCTCTGTAAGTAAGACATTTAATGATCACATAACAAAATTTGCAATAATCTCTAATGAAAGACCAAATATTACTTGTATTTGTTGCCGCAGAACTCATTATAGAAAACAAACCAGGTATGTTGATCTCTACAGAAAGAGTGAAAATGAAGATAATTATAAGTGGAAGGATTTTGCCACATATATATTTCTTGAAAATTGTTTTGAATTGGGTGAAGTACAGCGTATTTGTAAATACTGTTACAACAAGTTAGAGGAAAATAGAATGCCGACCAGAGCAGTACATAATAATTTAGAATTGGATGCTATTCCTGCTGAACTTTCTGAATTAAATACATATGAGTCTATACTCATTCAATGTGTTCATCCGTTCCAGACCATAGTACGTATGGAGCCCAAAACTGGTAAATTACCTCCTTCTGATTTACTGAGAGGTTTAAAAGGTAGAGTGGTGTATTTGCCCTTGGATTTGAAAAAAAATATGGAAACTATTGATGCGGATACTTTGGAAACTGAACCATTAATTATTCTGGTTAATGGTGTACCTACAAAGAATAAGAAGATTTGGCAGGAGCTGGTAGATGTACGGAAAGTACAAAGAGCAAATTTGTATTTGAAAAAGAATAACAAATGGTATGAATCAATTTATATAGAAGAAGAAGAAGAAGAAGATTTACAAGAAGACACAGAAACACCAACTGGACAAATTGAAAAAGTGGACAAGTCAAAGGAAGAAGAAATTTATGAACATTTTAGCATACATCCTCTTCATTCAAAAGAAGTTATGGGAGACAATATTGATCTCTTTCAGATGAAGAAAGCAAAAGGAAGTCCCGTGAGTGTATGGGAGGAGAGCTTGGAAGCTCGATGTTTTCCCCAGCTGTTTCCTAAAGGAAAAGGAGGACGATACGATGAACGTCCGGAACAGATTCCAGCTTCTGAGTATCGGACTACAAGACTATATGCTGAAGATCCCAGATTTCGACAAAGTATTCCTTATTTGTTCCATCTTTTATTTGAAAGCGACTTGTCTGCACTGTCTTATGCAGTAAATCACATTTTAAAAAGTGGAGTACATTTACAAAATGTGTCTGCTAAGGATTTTATGGAGAAAGTGCAGCACCGAGATGATCATTTGGAAACACAACTGATCAATCTGATGGCTTGTCAGCGTGGGACAAATGAATATTGGTACCGACGCCATGGTGAATTAAAATGCATGTTACGGAATTTAGGAACACCAACATGGTTCGTTACCCTAAGCTGTGCGGAGTACGCTTGGGATGATTACTGGATTTTCTACGAGAGGCAAATTCAAACATTAAAAACATCGAATACAAGACAGCAGGAGAACTGTGCTCATTGGATCCGGTTAATGTTTGCAGATATTTCAATCATAGATTTGAGGCTATGATGTCCTTCATCTGCAATAAAAAAAATCCACCTCTTGGAGAAGTAGTAGATTTCTTTTGGAGAAATGAGTACCAGGCAAGAGGTGCTCCTCATATTCATATGCTGTTGTGGATCAAGGATGCCCCAAAGTTTGGAACAGATACTGATGAAGCAGTGTTATCTTACATTGAAGAATATGCAACATGTGCTATACCAAAAAGCACAGAAGAGAAAAAGTTAAAGGAGCAAGTTTTACGTTTCCAAAGTCATCGGTGTGGAAAATACTGTCGACGGAAATACAAGAGCAAAGACAAATACTACACTAAATGTCGATTTGGATTTCCTAGACCTGTTCTTTCAAATGGAAGAGTAAACAGTTTTATGTCAGCTGTGAGACATACTATCACAAGAAAATCACCTAAGAATACCTACAACCTTAAAATAAAAGAAGAATTAAAAAATATAAATGACTACAACCCAGTCATTTTATCCATGTGGAACGCTAACATGGATATACAGTATGTAGCTGACAATTCCATTGCTGTTGCTCGATATGTAACATCTTACATTACAAAATCAGAAAAAACAGAATTGAAGGAAATGTGGGAAGAGATTTCTCACGAGAAGACTGTCAGTAAGAAGCTGTACAGTTTCAGTTTGAAGATGTTATCGCATCGAGAAATTGGATCCTACGAATGTTCAGATAGGTTATCTTCTGCAAGTCTCTACTCGAAGTCAAGAAGAATAATTTGGGCAAGTTTAGGCCTTGCAACAATGAGAAATCGGGTACTAAAATCTGTTGGAGAAATTGAATATTTGGCCGAGAATGACCCAGAAAGTACAGATATTTTGAAATCAAACATGTTGGACACATATTATCCCAAGAGAAGTCAACATCTGGAGAACATGTGTCTCTATGAAGTGCTGCAGAACTACATTTATTCACGGAAAGCCGCAGAAGACATCAACAATGGAAAATATAAAGTCATTGGTGAGGAAGGATGTTCGGTGAAGCAAACAAAAGGAAGTTTGATAAATCACAGGAAGCTGAGTTGCGACACTACTGACAAGAAGGAATTTTACTACTTGGCTCTTTTACAGTTGTTTAAACCATGGCGTACAGAGGATGAACTACTGGGAGAATTTCAAAGCTATGAAGATTCTTTTAATGCTTGCAAAGACAGCATACAATGCAGTACATTCTCAAGTTATCTGCAAATGTTAAATGAAGAAATTGAACAGGAAACTACAATTGCAGCAGAAATAGCTAGAGACAGTTCTCAGGACAGCCAAAGTTCAGAAACACTCAGTCAAGATCCCCTAGGACAACCAATCGTTGAAAAGGAAGCATCAATAGCCATGAATGAAGTGGAAACGGCTATGAATCAAGCTCAAGAAGAATTTATAGACTTACAAAATTTGGAAAGACAACTGAACGAAGAGCAGCAACAAATTTATGAAGAGATCAGAAACAAAATTGATCACGGATTTCTACATGAAAAAAAAGAGTGCTCATGCACATCATTTCATCCAATCAGGATGTATGTAAGCGGACAAGCTGGAACTGGAAAAAGTTTCCTAATTAAAGTCATCAGAAGCTACCTACAGCAAAAAACGGATTCTACTTTGTCTTGTGTGGTTACTGCTCCAACTGGGTTAGCAGCATATAACATAAAAGGAATCACTTTACATCGTTTGCTAATGTTACCAGTGGAGCATGAGAACAAAATACAATACAACAAGCTAACTGGAGAAGCATCCTTGGAAGTTTCAAGAGTCTTGAAGAAGATGCAAGTTCTCATTATTGATGAGGTGAGCATGGTTTCAAACTTAATGCTTGCCTTTGTGCATTTAAGAATGCAGCAAATTCTGAAGACAGACTATGACATGTTATTTGGTGGAAAACACGTCATAGTTTTTGGAGATCTTTTGCAACTTACTCCAGTTAAAGGACAACCAGTGTTTAATACTGTGACACATGAAGACACAAAGAAGTCATTGGGAAGCATCGGAAATACAAATATTTGGTCCTTCTTTGAGTACAAGGAACTTACTACTAATATGAGGCAAGCAAGCGATGAAGAATATGGAAGTATTCTGAAAGATATCAGAATTGGACTACTCACAGAAGTTGGCAAAAAAGCATTACAGAGTCGGCTGCTACATAATTTATTTCCAAAGGAAGAAATAGTTGCAGAGAAGATATACAAGAACATTGCAGAAAAGAAAAGTATCATCTGCTTAATGCCAACTCTACTTGAATGCTCAATATTCAATGAGGAGCTTTTGAAATTGGAAAAGGAAGAGATCAGGAAATTAGAAGCAGTGGACAAAATAGAGGATGGAAGAATTACTGTCACAGTAACAGGCACACTGAAAAATAAATTGGATTCACTAGAGAAGAACATTTCCAAAACAGCTGGATTAGAAAAAAATCTATATGTTTGCATGAACTGTAGAGTATTTTTAAGGAGAAATTTGGATGTTGAAAAAGGTTTAGTTAATGGAGCTATGGGAAGAGTTGTGGGTTTTATTAATTATCAGAAAAAAGATGGAATTGAATGTTTAAAAATAAAATTTGATCAGATAGAAGAAGTTAAAGACATTTGTCGTTGTTCAGTTCGTTTCATGCTTGTGAAAGACTTATATGTACGTAGGAAGCAGTTTCCGTTTTCGCTAGCATATGCTGTAACTATTCACAAGTCTCAAGGATTGACTGTAGATTGTGCATTTGTGAACATTGGTTCAACTGTGTTCAAAGAAGGTATGGCATATGTTGCTTTGTCACGAGTGAAAACATTATCAGGTTTATTCATGATAGACTTTGATGACTCAAAAGTTAGTGCTGATACAAATTGTGTAAAGGAGTATAATAGATTAAGAAGAAGCTATGCTCCTCATTTAGGTCAGTATCCTGTGTTGGAGAAACGTGTAGTTTCTCGTAAAAGGAGAAATGAGAATATCTGTGATGAAGATGTACAGAGGAGGAAAAAAAAGAGGAGTGATGTAATTGCAAGCAAAAAGAGTAAGGAAAAAGAAGAACAGGTTGTAGGATGTCATTTTGAAAATAGCTCTGGTGTCAACTGCTACGCAAATGTAGTGCTGAATGTTGCATTTTATCTGGAAAGTTTGCAAGAGCAGATAATAGTAAATCAGGGAAAAAGATTCTGTTCAGAGCTGAGTCTCCTTTTTCAAAAGCTGAGTAATGATAAAACTCAAATAGAAAGTGCTACTGAAATTAGAAAACTTTTAGATGTATGTTCAGGACGAACACAGTTTTCTCAAAATGAACAGCAAGATGCACACGAATTTTTGATGTTTTTTCTTCAGGTACTGGAAGAAGAAGAAGTTGCAATTGATAATTTATTTGGTCTCTCTTATAAATGGGAACATAGTTGTGAAAACTGTTATAATATATGTGGCTCTAATGTTGATAATGAAAGGTTTATTTTTTTGACATTGCCAGAGACTAAAACAGTCACTTTTGCTAAATTAGTTAAAGATGCTAATCATAGCATGCAATGCGGTGAGTGTCAATCTGACATGTTTTCAACATTAATTTTAAAGGAATACGGACAGTATGTAATTTTAATGATGCAACGATGTAGAGCTGATGGTTCAAAATTGGATACTTTAATAAAGAAGTTTACAGGACAGCAATTATCAATTTCAGGAAAAACTTTTGTAACTGTTGCAATAATTTTCCATGAAGGACCTACTGTTACTTCTGGACATTACACAGTTTATCTTAAATGTGAAAAAGGCTGGACACTGTGTAATGATTCCCAATTGGTTTTTAAGCAACGTTTGCCTTTTGATTTAGCAAATTCCTATCTAATCTTCCTGAAACCTAAATTTTAGAGAGACTTGGCAAGATCTGGACAAAACAATTTTACCATTTGATTGGATTACCATAGGAATTTTCAAAAATAAAGATTTTTTAAATTATCATTTGGCCTAATGGAAAGATAACCAATTGTAATGTGGACTTTTTTAATTTTTAATGAAACTTTGGAAAACCAAAAATTTAGAGAAAATCGGTAACATCTGCACAATTTAAATTTTGGAATGTTATTGGAGTGCCATTGGAAATTTATTCAAAAAAGATTTTTTAAATTACTATTTGGCCATGTGGAAAGGTAACCAATTCTATTGTGGACTTAATATATTATTAATAAATCTTTCGGGAACCAATATGTTACAGAGAATCGGTGAGATCTGTACAAATAAAACTTTAGAATTTTATTGGATTACCATTGGAAATTTAATCAAAAAAGAATTTTAAAATTACTATTTGGCCTAAAGGAAATGGAACCAGATGTAATGTGGAGTTATTTGAGATATAATATTGTGATTATACTTCTGAAACAAACATATCAGACGGTATTTTAAAGAAATAAGTATTGGTATTAGATGATATTTTTTTAGAATATTATGTATTTTTTATAATGTTAAGTTTAAGTAAAAAGAGATTCTGGGCTTTTTTAATACAATCTTTGAGATTGTTATTTATTTTTGCCCGCTGTAAAATGATGAATGCAATTGCTTTCACAATTTATAGTGAAATGCAATATATTCTGAAAACAGCAAAAATAAGGCAAAAATATTTTTTGATAAATATGTAAATATGTGTACTGTATTATAAAATGTTTTAAAAATATTAATACTTTTTTCTTTTTTTTCAGATTGATATAGAAAATTTTCGAAAACTAGAACCATTTTTAAAGCAATTTTTTTAAAAAACAAATGAATAAATATTTTTTTGAGTGGGTATGGTAAGTCAATAATAATAATTGTAGTCTCTCAAGGACCTTGTAATGTGATAATTGATTTTTAGTGTTTTTTTAAAAAAAAAACAAAAAATTACGCGTACCGTACGCGTACGGTAAAAAAAAAAAAAAAAAAAGTTTTTAAAAACATATTTAAAAAATAGATGAAAGGTAAGGTTGGCTCTTAAAAGAGCCGTTGTGTTCATGCAGGGACAGAGGAAAGAAAGATTGGGAATATTAGACGGTACGACAAGTGTGCTGATCTATTTTACTGTTCACTAGGGAAACACTGGTCTCCCTATAAGTAATTAGATCGTGACAATGGGCGCACCGTACTTCAACCCTCGCAAACCGAGGGTTAATTTCCAGAGGGCCAGCAAAAGGAGATGCTCCCCCCACAGATGAAGGGCTCACCTGACCTGCAGAAGAAGGACTCAGCCCTGCAGATGATGGTCCAGGCTGAGCTGCTGTGGATGTGCTTGGTTGACTTACTGAAGGGTTACCTCCAGTAAGTCGAGCATGTGTCCTTTTGTGTACATCCTTGAGGTGCCTCATCATGGTATGATTCCCAAAGGAATACTTCCTGTCAGGATTACCTCTTGAAAGTACACGCTGACACAGCTTGCAAGTCACTAAGGGTGCATTTACCTTTAGCTGGCCTTCAGGAAAAGTAAAATAATCCCATACATAAGAGGTCTTTTGTTTCCTCGCTCTCTGCCTCAAGGTAGTGCTGCTAGTGCTAGCCTCACTCTCAGAAGGGCTCTGCTGTTCTGCCATCGTATCACAAAGACAACCCAGCTCCTTCTCCTAAGGGATCACAAGCAGAAATGAGGGGAATGGGTGTGGTGTAGGAGAGTTCTAGAACTGAAAGTAGTTTCATCCAATCAAAAGTTGTGTTTCATGATCACATGACCTACCGTACGCTTACGGTACGCTTACGGTACGCTTACGGCAAAAGTACGCATGCGCGTAAAAAAGACACGCGCTTGCGCGCATGCGCTTAACAGTCACTACCCGACACTTCCGCGTAACGTGCGCGTGTAGCGTACACGCGTACGCGTCCCACGCGGAGTACGCGCGGCTACGCAAATTGCGTAACTATACGCGAACAGCGTAGATAAATTACGGGCATTGCGTAAACCGTACGCTTACCGTAAGCTTACGGTACGCGTACTAAAAAATAAATAAAAAAAAAAGGAAAAAATGTATTGATAATAAATTTTACCTGTTTATTTTATAAAATATTTTTAAAAAAACATATTATTGAATTTTAAAAATTTAACCATTGTCTTAAAAAAAGGATAGAAAATTAAAAAAAATATATGTTTAAAAAATAGAAGAAAATAAAAAAATTAGCATTTAAAAAACCTTGCAAATTCACTGAAAAAACCATGGGTTTCACACACGTTATAGTTACGAATTAGCATTTAAAAAACCTTGCAAATTCACTGAAAAAACCATGGGTTTCACACACGTTATAGTTAGGAATTAGCATTTAAAAAACCTTGCAAATTCACTGAAAAAACCATGGGTTTCACACACGTTATAGTTAAGAATTAGCATTTAAAAAACCTTAGAAATTCAATGAAAAAACCAAAGGTTTCACACATGTTATAGTTAGCTGGACATTTCACTCGTAAAAAACCAATGAAATTCCCCCGTTATAGTTAGTTCAGCTAACTATAACTCGCGCGCCCGCAATGCACTGCTGATGACGTCACATATTACATCACTCATGACATGGTCAGTGACATCACTCATGACATCACTGATGACATCTCAAATGACATCACTGATGACATCACTGATGACATCATCCTAGTGATAGAGTGGCAGACCACCTCTGCCCCTAATATAACCTTTGATACACACATTCAAAAATAGAAATTAAAATTTTAAAAACAATGGACATACCAATACCAGTTACAACAACCTATTCAGTAATTCTAAGATCCACATACACATCCACTCATTCACCAACAGTCCTGTACAGTCACTCATACATGTACTCACTCATCATATGTACTCATACACGTATACATCCTGTTACACAATGCCACTCATCCATAGAGGTACTCACACACATAGTCACTCATGCTAATAAAGAATCAAACATACATTTACTTGCATATACAGTTATACACACACCGCCACACTTACTTCTACAGAAACTTACACATACTTAGTCTTTTAAACAATCACTTATAAAACACATACTTATTCATACAGGAACTCTTCCAATCTCTCACTCTCACATATACTCGCTTATATACACCAATTGTCAAATATACTAGTTTAAAACATATGTAGTTACTCATAGAGACACTATTGAGACAGTCATTCACTCACTAACACACCCATGCACATACTCATTCACCCATATAGTCCTGCACACATGCTGTCTTCAACACATAAAAAGAGTGAGTCACTCATTCATGCACCTATGCACTACGTAATACCCCCCACCGAACCATACAGACATCAGACACTGATACTCAAAAAACCAAATAATAACCTATATAGACACCCATGTAGCTACTCACCAACCCATGCAGCCACTTATACACAAAGTGAGAGACTGATACAGATATTTACATATTTTAACATTACTCACTAAGCCATGTATTCACTAAGATACACTTAATCAGTCAGTTATACAATCAATTTTTCAAAAACAATTCATCCATTTAGGCACTTATATACCCATTTATTCTTCCATCGACCTTGAGATATACATATATAAAACATATGTAATTTTCTGAAAAACACACATTCTCTGAATGATGTCATCAGTGATGTCATTTGAGATGTCATCAGTGATGTCATGAGTGATGTCACTGACCATGTCATGAGTGATGTAATATGTGACGTCATCAGCAGTGCATTGCGGGCGCACGAGTTATAGTTAGCTGAACTAACTATAACGGGGGAATTTCATTGGTTTTTTACGAGTGAAATGTCCAGCTAACTATAACATGTGTGAAACCTTTGGTTTTTTCATTGAATATATATATATATATGTATATATATATATATATATATGTATATAGATATATATATATGTATATATATATATTTCAAAATCAGTGGGGCGCTCCACTTCGCTCCTACCCTGAAAGTCTCGGGGGGATTCGTAAAGCGGGGGCTGAGAAAAAAGGGGGGTCCCAAAATGCATTTTCCCCATGCAATTTTCCATAGGGACCTTTAGTCCAAGGTACAGCCCGAACGGCTGAACATAATTACTTGAAATTTGGCAGAGAGGTAGTCCTCAGCTCAGGGAAGTGCCTTTTGCAGGTCTGGTGTCAATCTGTTCAGTAGTTCCTGAGAAAATCAAAAGTAAAATCATATATATATGTGGGCGGAGCCTAACCACACATCTCATCCTGAGATCTGATTGGCTGTCAGCACTTCATCCAAGAAGTGTTGGCAGCCATCTTGGGACCAATATACATGATAGCACCTCATTAAAAAGCATTGCAGTTAATAGAAGGTTTTAAGACTTTAGTTAAATTATAAATCATTTGTTGATGGTACCATACTCATTTTAGGAATTGTGGTATGTTCTAAGGTGATTTCACCATGTGAAAAAGCCTTCTGCTGGGATATCATGATTGAAAGAAAAATATTTTCTCATGCTTTTCCCACAGAGGTTTGGACGGTGAACTATAAGCTAAACTGAGAACTTATTTTCTGTAAATTCACATTATCTTTCTCAGTCATGTGGGAATGAAGTCTGACATTCTCAGTAAAACATGTACATCCAACAAGGGCAGAGACTGTCAGTTGATTCCTTTGTGTTCTACTGCAGCTTCCCAGAGTGTTCCAAAGAACAACTAGAGCGCTAACAGTCCTACTTATTATAAACGTATGGCACACCTGAAGCCATCTTGCTTGGATTAAAGTGGTAACTCTTAAAACATTTAATTTAAAAAGGAACAAAATGAGGGGTTCATTTTTCCATAACAAGTATGATTAGTGCTGCAGAAAGAAAAACTAGGGCACATTTTGACTTCTGAAATCCTCTTTTATTTCATAAAAAAATTCTGATCTGCAGACTGAAACATGCACTTTCAATACCAGCAGCAGTTTTCCCTGGTGAGCAGTAGCTTTACTACAGTGATCTAATGAGCAAAAAGAGTACTAACATTCTGAATATATGGCAAATGTGTGACACACCTGAATGCCTTCTTGATGGAATCAAAGTAAAAAACTGAAAGTATTTCCTACTGAAGAGACTGCAGTAAATGAGGAAATTAGGAAACTTCATAATAAGTCTCCCAAGATGGCCACCAGAGACCTAAAAGAGTCCAAATGTAGCCCAAATATCACCCAGATGTAGCCCAAGTATAGCCCAATGACAGAATGTCCCAGAGTGTTCTTAAAAACAACAAGAGTGCTTACTGTCTTCATTATGACAAAAGTATGGCAAACCTGAAGCCATCTTGATTGGAATAAACTGGTAACACTTAAAACATTTAATTTAAAAAGGAACACAATGAGGGGGTTCATTTTGCCATAGAAATTATGATTAATGCTGAAGAAAGAAAATGAGGGCACATTTTGAGTGACTTCTCAAATCCTCTTCTATTTCATTAAAAATTTCTAACATGCAGACTGAAACATGCACTTTTAATACAAGGAGCAGACTTCCATTTTGAACAGTAGTTTTACTACAGTGATCTAATGAGCAACTAGAGTGCTAACTTTCAGAATTTATGGCAAATGTGTGACATATCTGAATACCTTCATGATGGAATCAAAGTAAAAATCTGAAAGCATTTCCTACTGAGGAGACTGCAGTACATGAGGAAATTAGGAAACTTCATAACAAATAAATCTCCCAAGATGGCCAACGGAGACAAAAGAGCCCAAATGTAGCCCAAAATCACCCAGATGTAGCCCAAATATAGCCCAATGACAGAAGTGTGCAAAACACTTATTATTTTGTGTTTTTGCAGTGTTATATAGTGCAGACTTGTCAGGTATTGGAGTGCTTTACATGAGCATTGGTTACATCACACAAGAACAAATTCATTTTGGTTGTAGACATGGGGAGACTAAGTGATTTGACCAGAATCACAGAATGTCGAGCTGAAGCAGAAACTCCAACCTGGTTCCCCAGTTGCAAAGTCTGCAGTTCTGGAAGTAACACCACATCCTCTCCCCTAAGTGCAACATTTAATCAAGTGGTCAACTGGATAAAAAAACATAAAGATAACAAATAATTTAAAAGTGCTTTGTCGCTATTTGAAAACTCAGAAAATATGTCCTTATTTTAGTCTTTTAGAGCACTAACCATAATTTTGATGCCAATAAGACCCTCTCATATATGTAATTTCTAAAGGAAATGCTCTAGGTATTACAGTTTTGATTAATATCAAGATGACGTAAGGCGTTCCACACTTTTGTAATAAATATAAAATGTTAGCAATCTAGTTGTTCATTAGGATACTGTTGAGAGGCAGAGGCCAGGGGCACGGACTCTGAAAATTGAAGGCAGGTAGGAGGGTGCAAAGGCAACAATTTCACCACACTGAGCAGGCAGGAAGGGCCGTGGCAGCACAACAGACTATGGAGGGCAGTGGAAAGGGGGGCAGGGGCAACAAACCAACAATACAGGACTTGCAAGAGAGGCTGTGGCAATGTAATAGACCATTGTGGGCAGAAGGAAGAGGTAATGGTAGTACAACCATACATGCCAACAGACCCGATTCAGCCAGGAAACGTCCAAGGTTTTTAAGCTCAAATGGGCTTTATTTGATCTGTCTCCTGTCTATAATCTCCTCTTTTTCAAGGTAACTCAAAGGGGAAAATCAATACCTCAGTTTTTTTTTAAAATCTCCCTCTTACCACGTTCAAAATGTTCGCAAGTATGGTACATTGGATCATGGAAGGAAATGGGATAGGGACATGGACTTGGATAATAGAGGACAGGAGGGACATGGAGAGGTGCACCAAACTGACCCTGCAGGGCAGGCATCAGGGTTTGCAGCAGCACAATACACCACACAGGGCATGCGGGACAGGAGTGCAGCACAACAATCCATAGAAAGCAAGAGGGAGGGGACAGGACCATGCACATGGACAATAGAGAACAAAGGGGCAAGAGGCAATGGTAGCTAGCTGACCATAATGGACAGACAGGAGAGAAAGCTGCAGCATTACAGACCATAAAGGGCAGGAGGGACAGATCAGGGGCATTACAATGGAACAGACAAGACAGGAGGGAGGGAGTAGGGGTCTGCACATGTAAACAGAGGGCTGGGGGCAAGGGGGCAGGGCAGGAGCAGCAAGATAGCCATGGAGGTCAGGCAGGATGGGCACTAGAAGCAAGACACACCATGAAGAGCAACAGTGAGACTGTGATGGCATACACACAGACCATGGAGGGAAGGTGGGAGGGGGTCAGGGGCAGCTAACTGACCACACAGGGAAGGTGGGAGGGGCCATGGCAGCACAGAAGACCATGCATGGCAAGTGGGATGGTTAGTGGCAACACAATGGCTATGATGGGCAAGAAGGAGGGTGCAGGGGCATGCACAAAGGACGATGGAGGATAGAAGGGAGGGTCAGGACCTGTGCTCAGACAAGAAAGTTCAGGGGAAGGGGCCTCACAACAGACCGCACGGGGCAGGCAGGAGGAGCAGTTGCAGCACAACAGACCAGGAAGGGCAGAAGGGTGTGGCAGTACAATGGACCATGTAGGACAGGAGGAAGAGGATAGGGGCATGGCATGTGGACAGGCAGGGTAGAGGTGGCAGGGACAGGTTACAGTCATCTGACAATGCTAGGCAGGTGGGAGGGGAGTGGCAGCTCAACAGAGCACTCAGAGTAGATAGGAGTGGCAGGTCCATGGAACATGGGGGGCAAAAAGGATGGAGCAGGGGCATGCACAAAGACATCGGAGGGCAGGGGGAAGGAGAACAGGGGCAGCAAGCTAAGCACAGAGTTTAAGCAGGAGGTCAATAACGGGGCATAGAATTGGGCAATGGAGGGCAGGAGGAGGGGACTGGTACATCATACTAAATTGACGGCAGTGGCAGCACATCAGACCATGCATGGCAGGAGGGGGGAGGCTAGTCAATGGATTCATACAACAGAGGATAGAGAGGAGGGGGATGGGGCAGCAAGCTAACTGTTCAGAGAAGGCGGGTATTAGGAACTTTATTGTTTTTAAAACGTGTGTCTGTACTAACTACTTAAAATATGAACAAGTATGCAGCATAATCTCACTTTTATTCAGGAAGAAGAGGACGTTTGTGACTGTGACTCCGGGCTCACTTGGCAGAAACACCCCCTGACCCTCCACGCCCTATCGCAAAATGTAATGCCCGTGAAAAGGGTAGGTGAACACAGTGTTATATAGAACATAGTCCTGAGAGCACGATTGAAAATGAAAACTAGATATAGTGTATGGTATAAACTATGCACCAAAAAGTGTGATATAAGATGAACCGGGCGTGAAATATAATATGCAATACGTTGTGCGCAATGACAGATTCATTGGAGAGCGCGAGATAGCACAGGCACTAGCGCGTGCTATGCGATATGCGCCTTGGAGTGTAATATGCACAGGGCAGTGTTGTGTAACCTAACTAGTCTCTAAAGTTGTAATATAAAATATGTGCTGTGGAGTGTAACGTTGCATATGCACTGTGACAAAGATATGGATCCCAGATTGTAATATGTATGGCATAGCACTGTGCGTTATAACATAGGCATCGAGGAAGGCACGTTAGATGGGGCAATATAACCCGTGCGAAGACAAGTGTGGCATGACATATTCACGGGGTGGTGTTACAGTGCACATGGGCTAGAGAGTGTCATTGCATATGCACTAGCTGGTGGAATACAACACAGAGGTGTGTGGCACTCGGCAGGCAATGGTGGGTGTAACACAGCATTGGGCTCTGCCAGGAGCGCGCTGTGACTCTCAAGTGATGTTCGTCCCCTTTCCAGAGAGTAAAATAAAAAGTATTACACATCCGGCAGTGGATGTGTGTTTTATTAACCGTGAGGGGGGTTTCTTACATAGTTTTGGTCGAATTTTTGTCGAATCCCCTTTGAATGGCTTGGTGTGCATGTGTATTAAATGTGCCCGTCAATAGCTACCCATATTTGTATAAATAAATGACAAGGGTGTGTACCGGGATTAGGCATGGTAGGGCATCAGACATGACAGAGCTTCACTAGTGGTGTAAATACATTCCACGTGGATTCATTGTATCCATAGTCGCCTTTTAATGAATATCACTCAAATCGTCATGGTGATAGGTACGTACGGTTTGTCCAGCATGTTCTAGGTGAGTCTATAAATATATATTTTTTTAAAATAATAAAAAACAGTGGCCGGCACTGGGGATTGGGGTCAAAAAAATATAATTAGGAGACAGGCCCTGGGGGATGGGGTCATCAGGGCCAATAAATTAGAATAAGAAGGGGAACCACACAGCCCCCCTTTTTAAAAAATTAAAATAAATAAAAGACTGGCATCGTGCCGGAGGCCACGCCCCCTCCTTGCAGCACTCTGCAAACACGCCCCCTGGCGAGTTGTAAGTTGGAGAATTAATTCCTCTTCAATACTGAGGGTCCCTGAGGGCCAACTAGCCCAACAGGCATCTCCAGTATGCGCCAGGGAGCTGCGCTGCAGACAGGTGTTCTGAGGCCAAGCCCCTTTTTACACCTCTCTGCAACGCAGCTCTGTGGCGCTTACTGGAGGTACCTAGTGGTCTAGTTTGACCCTAGGGACCCTTAGGATTCAAGGGGACTTAATCTCTCAACTTAGAACAGCCACAGGGCGCGTTTACACAGTGGTGAAGGGAGGGGACGGGGCCTGAGGTGACGTATGCAAACACGCACTATGGCACGTTTTAAATTGGGGATATAATTTCCCTTCAATACTGAAGGCCCCTGGGGGCTAACTAGCCCACCAAGTGCTTCCAGTAAGCGCCACTGAGCTGCATTGCAGAGAGGTGGTCCAGGCTGTGCCACTTTTTACACCTCTGTGCAACGCAGCTCTGTGGCACTTACTGGAGGTACCTAGTGGGCTAGTTGGACCCTAGGGACCCTCAGGATTCAAATGAACTTAATCTCCCAACTAAAAACGGACACAGGGCATGTTTACACAGTGGTGAAGGGAGGGAACGGGGCCTGAGTTAACGTGTGCAAAAACGCCCTGTGGCCTGTTTTAAGAGGTAGTTTTAATCCCCCTGCCCTATTATATACTAGGGGCTTACAGAGGAGGTCATGCTAATCACAGGGGGACCCCAACGCATAATGTTCCCTAGTGCATGTAGGTGTTTTCACTGTATTCTAAGTGTCTTTTAACATAGCACTGGCTCTAGGACTGGTTAGTCAGACCCAGTTACCACCAGTATCCGTCTGAAAAAGTTGAGGGTACAGGATGATTTTGCAACAAGGAGTCTTTCTGCTCTTCTTTTTGTTCTTTCTGCATGTTATCCTTCTTCCTGCACTTTTCTTCGTCTTTGAGGACTTCTGTTGCTTCTTTCTGCACTTTTTTTTTTCTTTCTGTGCATTTTTTCTTCTTTCTTCACATGTCCTATCTCTGTAGGCATAGTTAGAAATTAGCATTTAAAAAACCTTTGAAATTCACAGAAAAAAACATAGGTTTCAAGCACGTTATAGTTAGGAATTAGCATTTAAAAAACCTCAGAAATTCACTGAAAAAACTATAGGTTTCAGGGGTGTTATAGTTAGCTGGACTTTTCACTTGTCCAAAACCATTGAAATTCCCCCGTTATAGTTAGTTCAGGTAACTATAACTCGCACGACCGCAATGCACTGCTGATGACGTCACATATTACATCACTCATGACATGGTCAGTGACATCACTCATGACATCACTGATGACAGTTGCCTTAATAAGAGAAGCATTCAGAAGAGTCAAAATATAGTCAAGTGGAATGGAGGCTAAAGTGCAGAGAATCTGCGGGGGCATGGGATCCAAGGGAGAACCAGATTTGATCTCTGCCAGCAATTTCTGAAAGATGGGTATAGAAATGAGTTCCCACTTATCTAAAAGGGGCAAAGAGGCTTGAACAGGATCATCCTGAGGAGGTGTAAAATCATGATTCTGTAAAGGTGGGCTAAATAAAGCCGATGATGCAACTCCAAAGCCTGCATAAATGTTGTCAATTTTCTGCGTGAAAAAGTCCGCCAAGGAATTACATTGAGTGCTATCCAGACAGGGGGCTTTGGGAGCACATGACATACCCGATAATTCCTGAACAGCTTTAAAAAGAGCTTTGGGGCGATTCTTAGCTTTCAGTATCGTGTCGTTGACGTGATTGGCCCTGGCAATATTACACAGAACGTGATATTCATGTAATGCACGTTTGTAATTTTCTTTTTCAGCAGGAGAGTAGTTTAACCTCCAGATACGCTCCAGTTTTTTGCAGCGGGACTTCTCTGTTTTTAATTGTTCATTAAACCAAGGGGCAGGTGAGTGAAGAAAATTATGCTTACATTTATGAGCTGGGAGGCAGAGATCAATTGCGGAGGTAAGCCAGGTGCTAATTGTCACAGCATCGTCCGTAGGAATGTTAGAAAGGGGAGGCAAGGTCTTTTCAAGGCAATTATTAAGGCGCTCCACATTAAGTCTTTGCCAATTTCTATGGATTCTAAGAGAGTAAGGATTATCGACAGAGCAGGTTACACCCACCATCTTAATAAGGAACTCTACAATAAAATGGTCAGACCAAATAATTGGTCTGGGGGGTAGACAGGTTACAGTATCCAAATTAGTAAAAATTGGATCTAATAGATTGCCACCTTTATGAGTCGGACCAGAGTTCCGGAGACTTAAATTAAGGGTGGCAAAATCCTGTATAAGATGGATGCTAGTAGAGCATAGGGATCGTTGAGATGGATGTTCAGCTCACCTAGTAGCAAGAAATTATTAGATTCCAACAGAAGAGGAGCAATAAGCTCAGGAAGAGCAGCTGCCCATGCGCTGGACGCACCAGGTGGGCGGTACACAAGGGCACCAGACAAAGTAAAATTAGGGGATAGTGACAATTTAAAGCTACCTGCTTCACAATTAGGGATATTGAGATCTTCTCACTTACAGGAGTAGCACCTCTTGTAAATAATAGCAATGCCACCTCCATCCCTGAGAGTTCTGTTACGTCCCACATATGTGTATTCATCGGGGAGGGCAAATGCAAATGTCAGGTCCAGAACAGTCATTGAGCCAAGTCTCTGTCAAAAACAAGGCCGAAGGACTGGACGAAGTAAGGAGGTCAAATATATCCCTTTTGTGCTTAGGCAAGAATCTACAATTTAAGCTAATAAAACTAAGGTCAGGAAGAGGGTCAGAGGGGTGAACAATCACAGGGGAGGGAAGATCATTCCAAAAAGAGGAGGAGGGGATACACAGCTCCGAAGGGAAGGATGTAGGAGCCAAAGCACATGAAGGGCAGGACACCGGGGCGTCATAGCAGCGCAAACGGGAACAATGTCTACCAGGTGGCGGTCGTAGGTGTTCTGCTCGATTTTCCCGGCCTTCTTGTGTTAAGAAGTGATTGAATGTGACTTCAGTCTCTTACCATTCAAGCCTAAGGGTTAGAGTAGTGAATGGAGCCTAT
Organism: Triturus cristatus; assembly: GCF_964204655.1. Lineage (NCBI taxonomy): Eukaryota > Metazoa > Chordata > Amphibia > Caudata > Salamandridae > Triturus > Triturus cristatus. The sequence goes on along the minus strand of NC_140587.1, from coordinate 341,239,915 downwards.
TTACTAGGCACTTCGACATGATTCTGTGCTCTTCCCCATAGATCAGGGCTTGCACACATAGCCTAGGGGATAGATTTGTTAGTATTAGGGATAACCTGTCCTGTAGTGAGGGTATTTCATGGAGCTGTGCTGAATTCAGGCCTGGTAGGCCTCAAACGGGAGAGACTCCATCTTTCTTTCTGCTCCAGCAGTTTGGGATGATTCTAGGTCAAAAGTAATGTTTTAGTTATGAGGTGTTATTCGCTTGGAGAGAACCGGTTCAGGCCGGCCCTTATCGAAGGATTGTATTTTTCTTCATGCCGAAGACACTACATCAGGCCGGCCGGCTGGGAACGTGTCCTTGGCTTTCAAAGGACACCGAAAACATGTACTTCTGTTCAGAATAACATGACTTGCAAGAGTATGGTAGTTACCCCCAGTTACTATCGCACGATGTTACTACCTGCCGGATGGCTTTTCTCATGTGGTAATACTTCTTGGCCATATATCCCCGCAAATATTTCTGGAGGCCCTTGTGCCATTACTAGACTGAGCTTGCTCATGTTCTCCTCACATCCGAATGCCAACTCTCGTGTGATCCGAGATACAGTGAGGTTACAGGAGGATTGTGACTCATCTTTGCATTTATATTCCAAGTCTGAATACCTTAGCCTGGCTGTTTCAATTGTTGGTGTTCCTGCTTTGGCAGTTTATAATGCCAAATCTATTGGGAAAATGGCCTGCTGGATGGTAAAATCCATCAATCATACTTCTACAATCCTGTCTGACATGCTATTAGACGCCCAGGGTGAACGAAGGGCTATTTTACAGAATCGAGCGGCCATTGATTATCTTTTGCTTAAACATGGACACGATTGTTCTGATTTTGAGGGTCTTTGTTGTTTTAACTTGTCGGATCATACAAAATCCATTCAGGTTCACATTGATAAATTACATGACTTGACAGAAGAAGTTAGAAAACACATTGACCAGGGCTGGTTTGACTGGCTCTTTAATTGGTTACCTGATTTGCATTTGTTACGTCAAATATTAGGAGGTATTCTGATTGCTATCGGCATTTTGATTTCTATCTGTTGCTTTATTCAGTGTATTCCTTCACTACTTCAATTCTGCACACCTGGTACTAGACATAGATCAGTTAGTCTTGTTTCATATTATTCTTCCACAGATGTTAGTTCTGTTTAATGAATGTATAATAGACTGAAGTCAAGGGTGAAATGTTCTGCTCGATTTTCCCGGCCTTCTTGTGTTAACAAGTGATTGAATGTGACTTCAGTCTCTTACCATTCAAGCCTAAGGGTTAGAGTAGTGAATGGAGCCTATTTACTAGGCACTTCGACATGATTCTGTGCTCTTCCCCATAGATCAGGGCTTGCACACATAGCCTAGGGGATAGATTCGTTAGTATTAGGGATAACCTGTCCTGTAGTGAGGGTATTTCATGGAGCTGTGCTGAATTCAGGCCTGGTAGGCCTCAAATGGGAGAGACTCCATCTTTCTTTCTGCTCCGGCAGTTTGGGATGATTCTAGGTCAAAAGTAATGTTTTAGTTATGAGGTGTTATTCGCTTGGAGAGAACCGGTTCAGGCCGGCCCTTATCGAAGGATTGTATTTTTCTTCATGCCGAAGACACTTCATCAGGCCGGCCGGCTGGGAACGTGTCCTTGGCTTTCAAAGGACACCGAAAACATGTACTTCTGTTCAGAATAACATGACTTGCAAGAGTATGGTAGTTACCCCCAGTTACTATCGCACGATGTTACTACCTGCCGGATGGCTTTTCTCATGTGGTAATACTTCTTGGCCATATATCCCCGCAAATATTTCTGGAGGCCCTTGTGCCATTACTAGACTGAGCTTGCTCATGTTCTCCTCACATCCGAATGCCAACTCTCGTGTGATCCGAGATACAGTGAGGTTACAGGAGGATTGTGACTCATCTTTGCATTTATATTCCAAGTCTGAATACCTTAGCCTGGCTGTTTCAATTGTTGGTGTTCCTGCTTTGGCAGTTTATAATGCCAAATCTATTGGGAAAATGGCCTGCTGGATGGTAAAATCCATCAATCATACTTCTACAATCCTGTCTGACATGCTATTAGACGCCCAGGGTGAACGAAGGGCTATTTTACAGAATCGAGCGGCCATTGATTATCTTTTGCTTAAACATGGACACGATTGTTCTGATTTTGAGGGTCTTTGTTGTTTTAACTTGTCGGATCATACAAAATCCATTCAGGTTCACATTGATAAATTACATGACTTGACAGAAGAAGTTAGAAAACACATTGACCAGGGCTGGTTTGACTGGCTCTTTAATTGGTTACCTGATTTGCATTTGTTACGTCAAATATTAGGAGGTATTCTGATTGCTATCGGCATTTTGATTTCTATCTGTTGCTTTATTCAGTGTATTCCTTCACTACTTCAATTCTGCACACCTGGTACTAGACATAGATCAGTTAGTCTTGTTTCATATTATTCTTCCACAGATGTTAGTTCTGTTTAATGAATGTATAATAGACTGAAGTCAAGGGTGAAATGTTCTGCTCGATTTTCCCGGCCTTCTTGTGTTAACAAGTGATTGAATGTGACTTCAGTCTCTTACCATTCAAGCCTAAGGGTTAGAGTAGTGAATGGAGCCTATTTACTAGGCACTTCGACATGATTCTGTGCTCTTCCCCATAGATCAGGGCTTGCACACATAGCCTAGTGGATAGATTCGTTAGTATTAGGGATAACCTGTCCTGTAGTGAGGGTATTTCATGGAGCTGTGCTGAATTCAGGCCTGGTAGGCCTCAAACGGGAGAGACTCCATCTTTCTTTCTGCTCCGGCAGTTTGGGATGATTCTAGGTCAAAAGTAATGTTTTAGTTATGAGGTGTTATTCGCTTGGAGAGAACCGGTTCAGGCCGGCCCTTATCGAAGGATTGTATTTTTCTTCATGCCGAAGACACTACATCAGGCCGGCCGGCTGGGAACGTGTCCTTGGTACAGGGAGGTACAAGAATTTGGTGGGCGGCAGGTTACGGGCCGGAATTTTCCATGAGGAAATGCACCTCTATATTAGTGAAAGTTTGAGGCAGTTACATGTTCAGTCCGTAGGCGGCATCTAGCCGTTAGCAGTAAAGCTACTACTTATTCCAGGGAAGACAGACGCCATCTTGAAGGCGGAGAAGAACCGAGAGACAGATGCTTTCCTAACAGAATAGCCAGAGAGGAGAGAGTAGCCGATAAGGAAGAGGTCCCAGTGACTCGGAGAAGGGTGATTCCAGGCGAGCCGAGGCACAGACGAGAAGGGAGCCTAGATGACCACTGAGCGCAGGCTACATACTACTAAGGTGATGTCGACCCTTTCTTATTAGAGTGTACAACTTAATCTTTCACTTTTCTTTGCAGGTTATGTGTTATATCGTAATGTTATGTGATTGTGTATGTAATGAGTAATAAAGTATCCAGTTTGTAGTGAACCAACATGCGATGCGTGTTCTTGTATAAGAGGGTAGCCTATTCTTCTAGTCAGCTGCGGCTACATGAACAGATGTTAACCCTGAGCAGGTAAGTGGTAACTGAATAAAGGAAAGAGGAGCCCCTCGAACCTGAGAACAGGCTATGCCCGAACTGGCAATCCTTGTGTGATCTGATGAATAGTGAGACTGATTCCCTTTTTGTATGTTATGGTGATCATAGGATGAACTGTCGTATGAGACTGCCGTCTAGGTAGAGAGGTCTGGATTCGTAGGGGATCGCGAGGCCGCCGATTGTGCTGATACTGTCGTATGGGCAGAGAGGTCTGGGTTCGTATGGGACCGCGAGGCCGCCACTTGTGATACTGTCGTATGGGTAGAGAGGTCTGGATTCGTAGGGGATCGCGAGGCCGCCGATTGTGCTGATACTGTCGTATGGGCAGAGAGGTCTGGGTTCGTATGGGACCGCGAGGCCGCCACTTGTGATGCTGTCGTATGGGCAGAGAGGTCTGGATTCGTAGGGGATCGCGAGGCCGCCGATTGTGCTGATACTGTCGTATGGGCAGAGAGGTCTGGGTTCGTATGGGACCGCGAGGCCGCCACTTGTGATACTGTCGTATGGGCAGAGAGGTCTGGATCCGTATGGGATCGCGAGGCCGCCGATTGTGCTGAGACTGCCGTCTGGGTAGAGAGGTCTGGGTTCGTATGGGACCGCGAGGCCGCCACTTGTGATACTGTCGTATGGGCAGAAAGGTCTGGATCCGTATGGGATCGCGAGGCCGCCGATTGTGAGGTCTTGGTATGCATAGTAGGAATCCCCTGTCCTTAGGTGATAGATATATGTGGTTGCAGGATTGTAAATAGGTTCTAGGGAGGGGGTAACGTTCTGGCTGGGTTAGTGAGGCTCTGATGAGCGGGTTCTATCTGATCCGAAAACCCAAGCAGAACAGTAGGCTATATAAAAGAGAGCAGGAATACATGAATCTGGGAAGCGTGGAGCCAGAAGCAGAGGGGGTGGCCCTAGGTCCCGTCTGGGCGCGGACGGGCGCAGACGGGCTTGCACCATGCCCCTCTTTATGCACCATGCCCCTCTTTATGCACCTCCTCACACCTTTATGCACCTCCTCACACCCTAATATAACCTTTGATACATCCACTCTAAAATACAGACTACCATTTTTGAAACCGTAAACACACCAATACCAGTTACTACATAATCACTCAATAATTCCTAGGTCTACGCGCGTGTCCACTCATTCACCCATACAGTCACTCATACATGCAGTCACTCATCAATACAGAACTATCAAATGCACTCATACATCTATACACTCACACACCACCAATCATCCATAGAGTTACTCACACACCTAGTCAGTCATGCAAAGAATCAATCACACTACCATTTACTCACCTATACAGTTATACACATACCACCTCATTTATTCATACAGATACTAATACATACTTACTATCTTATACAACCACTGATACACACTCATCCATACAGCCACTCTTACAATCACTCACTCTCAGATAGTCATTTATATATTCCAACAATCACTTATACTGCCTTTCATAGATGTAGTTACTCACACATGTTCCACTGAGACATCCATTTACCATACACCAACACACCCATACACACACTCACCCAACCACACAGCCCTTCACACATGCAGTCTTGAACCCATACACCCATTGAATCACCTACTCACACATCTATGCACACATTCCCCACCCACCCAAACAGACACTCAGGCACCCATACAGATACTCAGACAACCAATCAATAACCATAAAGACACTCATATAGCTTACACACCAACTGACAGAATAAACAGACATTTACACAGTTTACTCACTAACCCATGCATTAAGTAAGACACATTTAAACACTAACTTACACAGTCAGTCATGCACCTACTAAATCATTCCTTCAGACATTCATACACCCACTCATACTTCAATACACCTTGGCATATATATATATCTATACATATATATCTATATATATATATATTCACTGAAAAACCATAGGTTTCACACATGTTATAGTTAGCTGTACATTTTATTGATAAAAAACCAATGAAATTCCCCCGTTATAGTTACTGTAGGCAACTATAACTCACGCGACCGTAATCCTCTGCTGATGCTAATACTGTATTTAGACACTTATTTGCCCATGTCTTCTTCCAATAAATTTTAGCTATACATATATTACAAATATTTTTTTTTCATAAAGACACATATGTCATCAGCAGAGGATTGCGGTCGCGTGAGTTATAGTTGCCTGCACTAACTATAACGGGGGAATTTCAATGGTTTTTTACGAGTAAAATGTCCAGCGCGCCCACTTTACACAGTTAGTGCCGTGCACGCACGGTGGGCACGCGGTGCGCTATGCGCACCGCGTGCCCACGTTACGCTGGATGGGCCATGTACGCATGATGCGCTTCGCGCACCGTCCGCACACGGAGGACATATTATGCGCTTCGTTGTGAAAGGTAATCTATTAATTGTTCATTGATGTTATATGCCATGCACAAAAGGTGCCATGCGGGCAGCCTTTTGCACACGGGGGGGGGGACTATGTGTATAATTTTTTTTTTGTAATTAATTTTTACCGTACGCGTAATCGGCGTTTTTTCGAAAAGAAAAAAAATTGAGTTTTTTGCCTTGGGGGTTCTTGTGGGACACCTTAATCAAGGCTAGGTGGTTGGGAGCTGTCTAACATGTCCCTTTACATGTTTTCAACCTTTGTTGTAACTCCCCCCCTCAGAGTCCGAGAGAGAAAATGGCGGCCGCCGCTTCCTGGTTTCGACCGATTCGAATGTTTACTAAGATCTAACTGCCAATCAGAATCGCGCTCGCGCACGGCACCGTACGCGTATGGTAAGCTTACCGTAAGCGCACGGTAAGCGCACCGTAAGCTGCCACAGATATATATATTGATTTAAATGCTATTTTCTCAGGAACTACTGAACAGATTTACACCAGACCTACAAAAGGCACTTCCTTGACCTGTAGACTACCTCTCTGCCAAATTTCAAGTAACTCTGTTCAGTTGTTCGGGCTGTAGCTGTGTCTAAAGGTCCTATGGAAAAATGCATGGGAAAAACGCGTTTTGGGACCCCCCTTTTTTCTCAGCCCCCACTTGACGAATCCCCCCGAGACTTTCAGGGTAGGAGCGGAGCATATGTGTCTTTATGAAAAAAAAATATTTGTAATATATGTATAGCTAAAAATTTATGGAAGAAGACATGGGTAAATAAGTGTCTAAATACAGTATTAGCATCAGCAGAGGATTGCGGTCGCGTGAGTTATAGTTGCCTGCACTAACTATAACGGGGGAATTTCAATGGTTTTTTATCAGTAAAATGTCCGCTAACTATAACTTGTGTGAAACCTATGGTTTTTTCAGTGAATATATATATATATATATATATGTGTGCTGCTGTCTTCCAGTAATAAAGATTGAAACTACGCTGGGTGTGGCGCCTTCATACTTCGGGTATCTACGATTGGCATATATGTGGTCTGCCCTGGCCACGAAGGTTGCCCCACTGCGTACCCCAGCAGGTCCACGCGCCTGTGAATTCAAAGAGCGCGAATGGAACGGCGTTTTCTCTGGTGAGACATGAACGAGCAGCAGCCCAGCCAGACTTTAACCAGCGACCTAATCGGATTTTAAATACTTCAGGGAAGTGAACGGCAATATCCACTTGGGATACAAGAACTTACCTGTACCACAATGACCAGAACACCTTGCAAAGACACGCCCATTGGGGCCTGATTCACTTCAAAAGATCGCGAGTGCGATTCAAACTAGCACAGCTGTTTCCTCCTCGACGAAAGCCAGTGAACAAGGGAGATTGCTCCTGAAACGCGTATGGCACGAAGGATTAAGCTGCGAGGGTCTCGCTGTGTGTGCTGCTGTCTTCCAGTAATAAAGATTGAAACTACGCTGGGTGTGGCGCCTTCATACTTCGGGTATCTACGATTGGCATATATGTGGTCTGCCCTGGCCACGAAGGTTGCCCCACTGCGTACCCCAGCAGGTCCACGCGCCTGTGAATTCAAAGAGCGCGAATGGAACGGCGTTTTCTCTGGTGAGACATGAACGAGCAGCAGCCCAGCCAGACTTTAACCAGCGACCTAATCGGATTTTAAATACTTCAGGGAAGTGAACGGCAATATCCACTTGGGATACAAGAACTTACCTGTACCACAATGACCAGAACACCTTGCAAAGACACGCCCATTGGGGCCTGATTCACTTCAAAAGATCGCGAGTGCGATTCAAACTAGCACAGCTGTTTCCTCCTCGACGAAAGCCAGTGAACAAGGGAGATTGCTCCTGAAACGCGTATGGCACGAAGGATTAAGCTGCGAGGGTCTCGCTGTGTGTGCTGCTGTCTTCCAGTAATAAAGATTGAAACTACGCTGGGTGTGGCGCCTTCATACTTCGGGTATCTACGATTGGCATATATGTGGTCTGCCCTGGCCACGAAGGTTGCCCCACTGCGTACCCCAGCAGGTCCACGCGCCTGTGAATTCAAAGAGCGCGAATGGAACGGCGTTTTCTCTGGTGAGACATGAACGAGCAGCAGCCCAGCCAGACTTTAACCAGCGACCTAATTGGATTTTAAATACTTCAGGGAAGTGAACGGCAATATCCACTTGGGATACAAGAACTTACCTGTACCACAATGACCAGAACACCTTGCAAAGACACGCCCATTGGGGCCTGATTCACTTCAAAAGATCGCGAGTGCGATTCAAACTAGCACAGCTGTTTCCTCCTCGACGAAAGCCAGTGAACAAGGGAGATTGCTCCTGAAACGCGTATGGCACGAAGGATTAAGCTGCGAGGGTCTCGCTGTGTGTGCTGCTGTCTTCCAGTAATAAAGATTGAAACTACGCTGGGTGTGGCGCCTTCATACTTCGGGTATCTACGATTGGCATATATATATATATATATATAAATCTATTTTGGGTTGAAATTCGAGAGTGCGTCTTCCTTGAGGATTTTTCAAGTGTGGATTATAATTCCGGGAGGCCTGCCCGGCGCGATGCACCACCTGTCTACGGGACAACAAACTCCAGCAAAAAGGTCGTTCGTGTGTGGATATATATATATATATATATATATATATATATATATATATATATATATATATATGTATCCATATATTACCTACTGGCAGTCGCCAGTAGGTAGTTATAGTTAGGACCTATTTTCCATAGGAAATCCGCAACATTCTATTTGGAATAACGTTGGCGTCGATTGATGAATCTTCGCGAAAGTTTTCAAACTTTTGGCCAGCTCCGGTCCGCCCCAATCCTGAAAATATCACGGTGCTTCGTCAAGCGGGGGTCAAGAAAAAAGGGGGGTCCCAAAACACGTTTTCCCCATGCATTTTCCCATAGGACCTGTTGACGCAGCTACAGCCCGAAGTGCAGAACGGAATTACACCAAATTTGGCAAAGAGGTAGTCCTCAGTTCAGACTCATGCCTTTTGCTTAAATGGTGTAAATCCGTTCAGTAGTTCCTGAGAAAATCAAAAGTAAAATCACATATATATCTGGGTGGAGCCTAACCACACATCTCATCGTGAGATCTGATTGGCTGTCAACACTTCATCCAAGAAGTGTTGGCAGCCATCTTGGAACCAAAATACATGATAGCACCTCATTAAAAAGCATTGCAGTTAATAGAAGGTTTTAAGACTTTAGTTACATTATAAATCATTTGTTGATGGTACCATACTCATTTTAGGAATTGTGGTGTGTTCTAAAGTGATTTTACCATGTGAAAAAGCCTTCTGCTGTGATATCATGAATCATGTTTGAGAGAAAACTATTTTCTCATGCTTTTCCCATGAGGTTTGGAAGGTGATCTATAAGCTAAACTGAAAGCATATTTTCTGTAAATTCACATTATCTTTCTCAGTCAGGTGAGAATGAAGTCTGACATTCTCAGTAAAACATATACATCCAACAAGGGCAGAGACTGTCAGTTGATTCCTTTGTGTTCTACTGCAGCTTCCCAAGGTTTTCTAAAGAACAACTAGAGTGCTAACAGTCCTACTTATGAAAAACGTATGGCACACCTGAAGCCATCTTGGTTGGAATAAAGTGGTAACTCTTAAAACATTTAATTTAAAAAGGAACAAAATGAGGGGGTTCATTTCTCCATAGAAAGTATGATTAGTGCTGCAGAAAGAAAAATGAGGGCACATTTTGAGTGACTTTTCAAATCCTCTTCTATTTAATTAAAAGATTCTGACATGCAGACTGAAACATGCACTTTTAATACCAGCAGCAAACTTCCCTGGTGAGCAGTAGCTTTACTACAGTGATCTAATAAGCAACTAAAGTGCTATCATTCTGAATTTATGGCAAATGTGTGACACATCTGAATGCCTTCTTGATGGAATCAAAGTAAAAAACTGAAAGTATTTCCTACTGAAGAGACTGTGGTAAATGAGAAATTAGGAAACATCATAACAAATAAGTCTCCCAAAATGGCCACCAGAGACAAAAGAGCCCAAATGTAGCCCAAATATCACCCAGATGTAGCCCAAGTATAGGCCAATGACAGAATGTCCCAGAGTGTTCTAACGAACAACTAGATTGCTAACAGTCTTACTTATGACAAAAGTATGACACACCTGAAGCCATCATGATTGGAATAAAGTGGTAACACTTAAAACATTTAATTTACAAAGGAACAAAATGAGGGGGTTCATGTTGCCATAGAAATTATGATTAGGGCTGCAGAAAGAAAAATTAGGGCACATTTTGACTTCTCAAATCCTCTTCTATTTCATAAAACAATTCTGACATGCAGACTGAAACATGCACTTTGAATACCAGCAGCAGACTTCCCTGGTGAGCAGTAGCTTCACTACAGTGATCTAATGAGCAACTAGAGTGCTAACATTCCGAATGTATGGCAAATGTGTGACACATCTGAATGCCTTCTTGATGGAACCAAAGTAAAAAACTGAAAGTATTCCCACTGAGGAGACTGCAGTAAATGAGGAAATTAGGAAACTTCATAACAAATAAATCTCCCAAGATGGCCACTAGATACAAAAGAGCCCAAATGCAGCCCAAATATCAACCAGATGTAGCCCACATGTAGCCCAATGACAGAAGTGTGCAAAACACTTATTTGTTGTGTATTTGCAGTTTTATATAGTGCAGACTTGTCAGGTATTGGAGTGCTTTACATGAGCATTGGTTATATCACACAAGATCAAATTCATTTTGGTTGTAGACATGGGGAGATTAAGTGATTTGACCAGAATCACAGAATGTTGAGCTGAAGCAGAAACTCCAACCTGGTTCCCCAGTTGCAAAGTCTGCAGCTCTGGAAGTAACACCACATTATCTCCCCTAGGTGCAACATTTAATCAAGTGGTCAACTGGATAAAAAACCATAAAGATTATAAATAATTTAAAAGTTCTTTGTCGCTATTTGAAAACTCAGAAAAGATGTCCTCATTTTAGTTTTTTAGAGCATTAACCATAATTTTGATGCAAATAAGACCCTCTCATATATGTAATTTCTGAAGGAAATACTCTAGGTATTACAGTTTTGAATATTGATTGAATGAAGATGACGTCAGGCGTTCCACACTTTTGTAATAAATATAGAATGTTAGCAATCTAGTTGTTCATTGGGTTACTGTTGAGAGGCAGAGGCCAGGGGCACGGACTCTGAAAATTGAAGGCAGGTAGGAGAGTGCGGAGGCAACAATTTGACCACACTGGGTAGGCAGGAAGGGAAGTGGCAGCACAACAGACTATGGAGGGCAGTGGAAAGGGGGGCAGGAGCAACAAACCAACAATACAGGACTGGCAAGAGAGGCTGTGCCAATATAATAGACCATTGTGGGCAGAAGGAAGAGGCAGTGGTAGTACAACCATACATGCCAATAGACCCGTTTCAGCCAGGAAACGTCCAATGTTTTTAAGCTCAAATGGGCTTTATTTGATCTGTCTCCTGTCTACAATCTCCTCTTTTTCAATGTAACTCAAAGGGGAATATCAATACCCCAGTTTTTTTTCAAAATCTCCCTCTTACCAAGTTCAAAATGTTCGCAAGTATGGTACATTGGATCATGGTAGGCAGGAGGAATTGGGGTAGGTACATGGACACGGATAACAGAGGAGAGGAGGGACATGGAGAGGTGCACCAAACTGACCCTACAGGGCAGGCATCAGGGTTTGCAGCAGAACAATACACCACACAGCGCATGCAGGACGGGAGTACAGCAAACCAATACATAGAAAGCAATAGGGAGGGGACAGGACCATGCACATGGACAACAGAGAACAGAGGGGAAAGAGGCAATGGTAGGTAGCTGACCATAATGGACAGACAGGAGAGAAAGCTGCAGCATAACAGACCATAAAGGGCAGGAGGGATGGATCAGCGGCATTACAATGGAACAGACAAGCCAGGAGGGAGGGATAGGGGTCTGAACATGGAAACAGAGGGCTGGGGGCAAGGGGGCAGGACAGGAGCAGCAAGATGACCATGGAGGTCAGGCAGGATGGGCACTAGAAACAAGACACACCATGGAGAGCAACAATGAGACTATGATGGCATACACACAGACCATGGAGGGAAGGTGGGAGGGGGTCAGGGGCAGCTAACTGACCACACAGGGAAGGTGGGAGGGGCCATGGCAGCACAGAAGACCATGCATGGCAAGCGGGAGGGTTAGTAGCAGCACAATGGCTATGATGGGCAAGAAGGAGGGTTCAGGGGCATGCACAAAGGACCATGGAGGATAGAAGGGAGGGTCCTGGGCATCGACAAGAGAGTTCAGGGGAAGGGGCCTCACAACAGACTGCGCGGGGCAGGCAGGAGGAGCAGTTGCAGCACAACAGTCCAGGGAGGGCAGAAGGATGTGGCAGTAAAATGGACCATGGAGGACAGGAGGAAGGGGATAGGGGCATGGCAAGTGGACAGGCATGGTGGAGGTGACAAGGACAGGTTACAGTCATCTGACAATGCTAGGCCGGTTGGGAGGGTAGTGGCAGCTCAACAGAACACTCAGAGAAGATAGGAGTGGCAGGTCCATGGAACATGGTGGGCAAAAAATATGGAGCAGGGGCATGCACAAAAACATCGGAGGGCAGGGTGAAGGAGAATAGGGGCAGCAAGCACAGAGGCTAAGCAGGAGGTCAATGATGGGCCATAGAATTGGGCAATGGAGGGCAGGAGGAGTGGACTGGTACATCATGCTAAATGGAGGGCAGTGGCAGCACATCAGACCATGCATGGCAGGATGGAGGAGGCTAGTCCATGGATTCAGACGAGGATAGGGAGGAGGTGGATGGGGCAGCAAGCTAACTGTTCAGAGAAGGTGGGTATTAGGAACTTTATTATTTTTAAAATGTGTGTCTGTGCGAACTACTTACAATATGAACAAGTATGCAGCATAATCTCACTTTTTTTTCAGGAAGAAGAGGACGTTTGTGACTGTGACTCCGGCTCACTTGGCAGAAACACCCCCTGACCCTCTACCCCCCATCGCAAAATGTAATGCCCATGAAAAGGGTAGGTGGACACAGTGTTATATAGAACATAGTCCTGAGAGCACGATTGAAAATGAAAACTAGATATAGTATATGGTATAAACTATGCACCAAAAAGTGTGATATAAGATGAACCGGGGCGTGAAATATAATATGTAATACATTGTGCGCAATGACAGATTAATTGGAAAGCGCGAGATAGCACAGGCACTAGCGTGTGCTATGCGATATGCGCCTTGGCGTGTAATATGCACAGGGCAGTGTTGTGTAACCTAACTAGTCTCTAAAGTTGTAATATAAAATATGTGCTGGGGAGTGTAACGTTGCATAAGCACTGTGAGAAAGATATGGATCCCAGATTGTAATATGTATGGCATAGCGCAGTGCGTTATAACATAGGCATCGAGGAAGGCACGTTAGATGGGGCAATATAACTCGTGCGAAGGCAGGTGTGGCATGACATATTCACGGGGTGGTGTTACAGTGCACATGGGCTAGAGAGTGTCATAGTATACGCACTAGCTGGTGGAATACAACACAGAGGTGTGAGGCACTCGGCGAGCACTGGTGGGTGTAACACAGCATTGGGCTCATTGGATTCATTGTATGCATAGACGCCTTTTAATGAATATCACACAAATCGTCATGGTGATAGGTACGTACGGTTTGTCCAGCATGTCCTAGGTGTTTCTATAAATATATTTTTTTTTAAATAATAAAAAACAAAGGCCGGCCCCGGGGGATGGTTTTTTCAGTGAATTTCTAAGGTTTTTCAAATGCTAATTCCTAACTATAACGTACCTGAAACCTATGCTTTTTTCAGTGAATATATATATATATCGGAGGACCCGGTGAATACGGAAGGCAGCAGGTAGGCATACAAGAGGGTATTGTGGGGTGAGGAGGCGTGCAATACTTCGTATAACGCAGCTACATTCAACACTGCTTTAACTGAAGTACCTATATATTAATATCATTTTCCTCATGTCGGCCGACGTGGCTAGAGCACGGGAAGCGGCAGCAACGGAGATGTTCTCCGACACCCTCCCGTCTACGAGTAATATGACGGAGCCTATGCTGAACAAAGCCAATGTAAACAATTCAGTAAGGGACTTATTTAAAAAACTAGAGAAAAAAATGAAATCAGAAATGACAAAATGGTGGGAATCCAAATCGCTACAAGTATATATTGAGGTTAACAGGTTTTTAAGAGGCTTACGCATATTAACGGCACCAAGTTATGAGGAACCTAACCCAGAATTAATGAAAGAATGGGCGGGGTGCAATTTAGAATCCTCGAGGAAGCTAACCCTCTTCCTTATCAAATATGCCGATATTGACAGAGCCAAATTACTGGGGGAAATTGAGGAAATTAATGAGGAGTTGGAAAAATACGAGCATAAGGAAGAACAAAACAAATTAAGAAACAAAATGATGACCCGCCTACAAAAAGAGGAAGAAAAAATCAAAACGAGAAAAGCGTACAAATTTCAAAGAGATAGAATGGACTACGAGTTGGGTCAAATATTCACCTTTGCCAAACGTTGTGATGTACTTAGAAAGTCAAAATTTTGCGCTGAGCAAGTACCATCAGTATCAAATCTGAATGAGAACCGCATGACCAATACCCCCCAATCAGAAGTAAGCTCAGGGGGAGGTAGCGATTCAGAATCGGAAATGCGCACTGCCATGACGATGGGATCAAAATCTAAGCCATCTCCGGGAGAAGAACTTAATTTTTTATGTCAAGAACGCAAGCAAACACTACGTCCAAGACCCCAGGCAAATCCAGCACCGCCAACTACAAATGGCGGCAGAGGCGCAAAGCAAATACCAAACGAGCAAAGAAAAAGCAGAAGGAGGGGACGGGGATATTGGAGAAACAAACCATAATGGACGAGCAGGTAGAAAATACCATAGTCAACTTATCTAACATCAATTTGATGAAACAAGATACAAATATTTTAAGACTGGGTCTCTCGTATGCACCACAAAACAATTTTGATTATGCGGCAACCAGACTCGATGTATACAAAGGGATACGTAAGCTAAAATTAAAAAAGCATTTCCTAATGAACACACCTAATCAAGCAACTAACAGTGAATTCCCTACATCTGATAGACTCGATGTATACAAAGGGATACGTAAGCTAAAATAAAAAAGCATTTCCTAATGAACACACCTAATCAAGCAACTAACAGTGAATTCCCTACATCTGACACCCAACATGGAGCAACGACATTGACCCAATCGGACGCATCTCTTCTACAAATCATGCAAGATCTGAGTAACGAAAATAACCAAGCTAATGAAACTCCTACAGCTAGTCCATTTAAACCCAAATCCTCCTTCAACCCGATTATGATCCGAGACTCTATCGATATTTTTCATGAAGCTGTAACTACGCAAATGAAAGAGTTAAATAAAAAAACACAATCCAAAATCAAACAATACAACAAAGTGAACCACCAATATAGATAATTAACATCCAAATTACAAAAAAACAAGGAAATCATAATCCGCAACAGTGACAAAGGCGGAAACATCGTAATTTGGCCAACTAGTCTATACAACAAGGAAGCATATAAACAACTCAATGATCGCGCATGTTACATACGGACCACCATGGGCAACATGAAAGCTACTCACAAAGAGTTCTATCTCAAGCTTAACAAATGGAAAAATGCGAAACTGATCAGCAATGATGAATTAAAATACCTTAAAAATGACAGTCCAACAACACCAACTATTTACTTTATCCCTAAAATTCATAAAAATTACAATGATCCTCCAGGGAGACCAATAATCAGTGCCAGAAACAGTTTGGTGGAGCACACAACCATATACATTGATTATTACTTACAGGCGTTCGTACAAAACTTGCCATCCTATGTAAAGGACACCAGTGACTTCCTCAGAAAAATTTCGAACGTTGTTTGGCAGGACAACTATTTACTTATGGCATTGGATGTAACTTCCTTGTATACTAGCATAGAACATACAGAAGGTCTAACAGCAATTCAACATTACCTTTCACAAAGACCTTTGCAACATCTAGAACATAACCGCATGCTGGTGGAAATGATTGAATTCTGTTTGAAAAATAACATTTTTATGTTTAACAGCCAACTTTTTCAGCAGATCAGAGGCGTAGCCATGGGGGCCAGCTTCTCACCAAGTTACGCATGTCTGCACATGGGCAGATGGGAGGAGCTGGTCCTCAAGGAAGAACATGGTGAATATGTCTGTAAAAATGTCAAAGCATGGTTTAGATATATTGACGATCTTTTTGTAGTCTGGAATGGTACACTTCAACAAGAAAATGATTTTATTGAAAAGATTAATTTCAATAATATTAATTTACATTTCACTGCAACAATCAGTCATTCACAAGTTGAATTTTTAGACACCCAAGTCTACATAAACAACAACAAAATTGAAACCCGCCTCTTTAGAAAAAAGATTGCAGGTAACTCCACGCTCCATGCATCAAGTGCACATCCCAAACACCTTATTAATAGAATCCCCTATGGGGAAATGCTACGGATTAGACGCATATGCAGCAATAATTATGATTTGAAGGCAGCACAAGAAGCAAGTAAAATTTGCTTCCAACAACGTGGCTACCAAACACATATTATTGACAATGCTATCAAAAAATCCATGACTTGGAGCAGGGAGGAAGCCAGTAAGGATAAAAAATCTGTTGATACACCTAAGAATATGGGCTCCAGAAAAACGATGGGTGATGACATCAATACAAATGATGAATTTCGTTTGATCGTTCAATACAGCCAACAGCATAAAGCACTGAACAAAATTTTCCAGCGTAACTGGCCACTAGCACGCAGCGACCCTGTGATAGGACCCCTGCTATCGCAGAGGGTGTCTATCACTTATAGTAGGGCGCCCTCGATGAGGGACATACTAGTCAAAACAAGTCCTGAGGTGATTGATAACAGTAGCTGGATACAATCCATGAAAGGATTTTTCAGATGCAAAACTTGCAAGGCTTGCATTCAGGGAGTTAACACCAGCACATACAAAACCCCTTTTAGTGACCAAAACCACACTATCTCTAAGCTATTAACTTGCAAAACAGAATATGCGGTATATGTACTCTCATGCCCCTGCAATATGTGGTATATCGGCAGTACTAAATTACCCGTTTTTAAACGTATCCTCCAGCATCTTAGGGCCATCACAAATCAGGACAATACCTATCCCGTTGCCCGACATTTCAGGGAACAACATGAATCTGACAACCGTAAATTAAAATATTTTGTCATAGATACTGTTCCACCAAGCAGGAGAGGAGGTGACCGAGAAAACAAACTAAGAAAGCTGGAAACTTGGTACATCTTGCAACTAGATACCAAGCATCCTGCGGGCCTAAATGCTACTGAGGATCTATATACATGTTTAATCTAACAGAGCGGGGTATGGCCTTATATGATCAGATAGTAACAACCTTTAATTTAATTTATCAATAATAACCATAATATCTAGTTTTTAACTGAATTTTAATCACTATACTTTTACCTACAGTTCCTTTTATGCCTATGGTGAACACAATATTTTGATATGTGTCTTTTTTATTGTAGTTTTATAGGGTTTTGATAAGATCATGAAATTGAATTCTTTTACTAAATTTATTGGAATATGTTCTTAAACTGCACCTATCCACACGTTACATTATCAGGATAGGTTAATAGATATATATATTTTTTAAGGCTATAATACCTTTTATCTATTTATTGGCATTTTGCACAATTCAGTTTGCACTGACACGTATGCACTTTACAGGTGCATGTGGTCTAATGTTATTAGGCGGATATGAACCTTATATCAGATCACACAATCTATTGTGTAGTACAACATACTTTTTAAGGACTGTATAAGTATTAGGAGTATTAAACTCAAAATTCAAGATTCCATTGACCCTAGTCACAGCAAGTGATTACAACAACGCTAGAGGTCATTAAATCCAACAACTAGATATTAAGAACAATTGGTTAGATAAAGCAAAAACCCGTGGCGTGGTATATCCTAACCTTTCGTGCTGATTAAATAAAGCAATATATGTATGAACACTATAAATTACTAAGTAAGAAATATTTCAAGATGACAAAGAACTTAAAAATTAATATTACCCTACTGAATTGACTCTGGAATTATGAAAGTTCGGCACACATTTTTGGCTCTTTTGCACACACATTGCACTTAACACTTTGCACTTTTTCAAAAACAATTGTTCAAAATTTTTTTTGTTTTTGTTTTTAAATAATTGTGACACGATGACATGAATAAATGTATTGACTGAAAATGGAAACATCAGGCAATGAAAGTTATCACACGGTATTTTACCGACATTTACGCAATGTGTACTTATGTGATTTTTAACAACAATGAAAAGGATGACTCGATACACAAAAGCATCAGCAATATATATTTTATGTATTTTACATTGAATTTTAAAAGTGTCACCTTACTACTCAATTACAGTATATAATAATGAAGATCAATGGTACCCTTCATTATACAAATTATGCTGCTCTTGTTGTTTATGTCTATGATGATACCATTACGTTATGTTTACCACGTGGTCACAATTTCACTCGTACTTTCACTTTAAATATGAGCTATCTCTCTCAAGTCACTGTCATGTGATCAAGGCTCAGGAGAGCCGAAACGCGTAATGGCGACAGAGGAATAAACGAGATTTACGTTTTGCACAAAACTTTGGGTCCGTGTCCATCTCTTTGGGAGAGCCGCTTGTTTGAATGTAGCGGAGAAATACTCATGATATATATATATATATATATATATATATATATATATATATATATATATATATATATATATATATATATATATATATATATATATATATAAAACATATTTAAACTTTACAGAAACACACAGTCACTGGATGATGTCATCAGTGATGTCATCAGTGATGTTATTTGAGATGTCATCAGTGATGTTCTCAGTGATGTCACTGACCATGTCATGAATGATGTAATATGTGACGTTATCAGCAGTGCATTGCGGGGGCGCGAGTTATAGTTATCTCAACTAACTATAACAGACACATTTTTCTGGTTTTGTATGACTGAAATGTACAACTAACTATAACTTTTCAGTGAATTTCTATGTTTTTTTTAAATGCTAATTTCTAACTATAACGTCCCTGAAACCTACATTTCTTTTAAGTGAATATTAACAATTTGTTAATTGTTATTATCACACTATTTAAAAAATTTCGAAATCATAATATAATTTAAAGATTTTATTTTAATACTATTTGTTTAACTAGATATATGTAATATATATATATTAACATATGTGTCTTTAACTTCTTAGAAGTTTATTTGTTATATTTGTTGAAATATACTACATCTATTTTCTTTTTAATAAATGTTAGTATTTAATATATTTAATGTTTAAATGAATAAATATCTGGAAATCAATATTTAATACAACAATATTAATGACAACAATATTCTTTAAAATATTTTTGTACTTACCATTATAAGTATAGTATGACGATATTTTTGACATTTATATTTCAGCCGCAATACTTTTTATGGGGATATTTTCATAGGGGATATTTTGTCAGTGAACTCCCAGCACACTTTAGCATAAAGAGAGAACACTTGTATCCATTTGTCCCACGTCAACGTTGGTTCTCCTAGTGACACAAAAAAAAACAGTGGAGACACTATATTTTGCCTTTTGTCTGTCTCTCCAGGCAGTTGCTTCCTAATATCTGTGTAGCACTAACACTACACAGGTGTCTGGCCAGACACTTGAGAGAAAAAGAAATCTCTGGTGCTCGATTAGGTACTTGAGGATCCTTCCAAAGCCCTCCAGTATCTGACATGATACTCAATGCCAAAACAATAAGTTGAAAGGCTATCCCAGTCTGAGATGTCCGCCCAGTCCTCCTTCCAACCATATTCAATGCTTATAGAAGAAGTTCAACTCTAAGGGCCGCAGTTAATTGGAAAACCATTCAGGTACCTTACAAAAGGCAATGAGGTATCCCTTTTTCCAACCAATAACAGACTTTCCTCCAATCAGGTTTCCCCTTGAATAATAGCTGCTCATACATGGCACTCCTTTAAAGGAAAAGAACCCCAAGACTAGACAGGAATATGCACTGAGAACCAACAGTGAGCTCTGAGGAAATCAATACAGAGTGAGCACTGGTGAAATACAGTCACCACGGCCAGGGAGACAGTGCTAAACATGGAACTTGAAACACAGTTGGGCCGGTGCATGAGCGTTCTAAGTCAAAGACTTACTAAACTTAAAGGCGGGCTAGTGCATGAGCCAGTGTGCGAGTTGGTGTGCAATCGATGTAAGTCTATGCCTCTGTCAGTATTATTCCAGTTGGTTGCATGCTCTGAATCACCTCAGGGCTTGAGTTGGGTCCATGCTCAGAGGGTGTTGCACAATGTTACATTTCACTGTACCTTTAAGTCCACCCACACAAACACTACTTCCCTTTAACGGAGAATCTTAGCCCAGGGAATCACCGGGTTTGAAAAGTAACCCTGAACGGCCACCAGATCTTCTCCCCTCTTTAATGTGTAGCACTGGGATTCTGAATGGTCAGCTACACGATCAGCTCCGATCAGCTCTCCAATCTGCTTGTACTTCTCCTTCTGGCACAGCCCTATGGCATCAGCACTCCACACTGTCTTCTTCTTACTGACACTGCCACAGTCTTCTTCAGTAGCTCATTGCTAAGTCCTTCCTTGGGTCTCCAAGGCTCCCCAGGGTGTGGAGTCGTTGTGATTTCCCAGATTGTTGCCAATATAAAGAAGTCACTTGACCACTTTATATATCAAATTGGGCCTATCCAAGTATGTGATGACAACGCCTCATACAACATCATGCCGCGGTCTGCAACATTCAACTGCCGCCCTCAGAACCTCTGGCACCCCACATTGCACTTCCTCACATTCCAGATAGGATACCTCACTCATCCTGTAAGTTCTGATCCTCCTAATTCCAGTCATCCTGTGCCAAGTCACCCAATGTGTTCATCCTGGCTCCTATCATCCTGCCTCTGCTTGTTCTGGTCCTCCATTTTCTAATCACCAGGGTCCTCCCTGTCCTCTTATGCAAGGTCTTAAGTCTCCTGTTTTTATATTCATGGTTACTTTAAGTGTGGTCTACCTGGTCTTTCTTGTCCTAGTCATCTTATTTCTTGAACTTCTGGATCTTGTTGCTTGCGCATCGGCATTGCATCCTCCAGGTCCTGTTCTCCTAGACTTCCTCACTCTGGTTCTAGTCTGCCTATTCCTGATCCTCACAGTCCTTGTTTTTTTGCTAGGTTCATGCCCCCTGAACTTGATCCTCTTGCTTCTGTTTCAGCATGTTTGGGTCATTGTATGCCCAGTCTTCTTTGATCTCGGACCTCTTTGACACTCTGTGACCCAATTATATATAGGGGACACTTTTCCTGTTTGTGCCACGGCACACCTTCAAATAGGTATGCTGTGCACAAACAGGGAAAGTGCACCCTATTATGTTGAATGTGCTGCCCTCAGGGGAAGATGTGAACTCTTACTGCCCTGGAGGCTGCTCATTCAAAGGAAAGATGGAGCAGCTGCTTCAAAGCTGCACTATGTTTCGCATTGCAGGCGACAAACCGCCTGCACTTTCAAGAAAGATTACAGATCCCCTTGCAGGCATTGGCAGTGAGTGACTGCACCTGCATACAAGGATATGTTCAGGGTGGGGCCCAGGGACCCCCTTTTATCCCTCTAGATGGCTGCCCTTGTGGGTGTACAGATAGTGTGCCCCCTGTTTGTTGTGCTGCACTTTCAATGCGCATCCTAACAGGTTCTTTGATTTTGTGTCACGTCCATAATATGGCGCTGGAGCAGAGGCAAAAACATTCCCTTATTTGCATGGCACTAGCTACACCCTCATGCAAAAGAGGAAACACCCTCTTCAGGTAGCGCTGGTGCTGCATGTGTGTCAGTGCTATCAGTATTACAGAAGGGGCTGTACAAGCTTCTGCGGACCCTTCAGTGATACCAAAATGTCCTGGGTGAGCACAAAGCAGGAGTACATGCCTGTTAAGCTTCCAGGGCACTCTCTGTAATACAGCCCAATGTTGTTCCAGGCCCCTTTCTTCTAGTTCCTCTGGATTCTTACTAGTTTACTTAATTCTTGTTACAGTAACCTGGTCCTCTTCACCTGATTCATCTGATTCCAGATACTTGAACTCCTGGTCCTGCTGGTCTCATTGGTTCACCTGGACCCTCTTGTCCTTGTCCTCTTATGCGTAGCCCTATTTGTTCTTTTCCTTCTGCATTAGATCATCCTTGTCACTCTGGCCCTGTGCCATGTCCTCATGGTTCTTCTAGTACTGTGCCCACTGGTACTGTCTCTCGTAGTCCTGGTTACATTTTTGGGGTTCCTTCTCAGCCTGGTCTTTTTAATCTTAGTTCTCCTGGCCTTGCAGGTCCACGGCTCTGATCTTCCTGGTTTTTGCTGGCCTTATTCTACTGATCATCCTCAACCTAGTCCTGCTGGCCCCAGTTCATGCTACACTAGGTTCTAAGTGACCTGTTCCCCTTTACACTCCTAGGTCTGTTCCCTATCCTCTTGGTCAATCAATCAATCAATCAATCAGGGTAATCGAAAGTGCAGTACTCACCCTTGAGGGTCTCAAGGCACTGAGGGTAGGAGGGGGTCCGCAGGTCTGTTCAGCTGAAAAGCCTGGTCTTGAGGGTCTTTCTGAAGGTGTTCAGGAAGGGGGCGAGTCTGAGGTCTGCCAGTAGCTCATTCCAGGTCTTGGCTGCGATGCGAGAGAATAATCTTACGCCTGCTCTGGCTCTGTGGATGTGTGGAGTTTCGGCTGTGCGAGGTTATCAGATTGGAGGTTTCTTTGGGGTACGTGGAAGTGTATTCTGTTGTTGAGGTATTTGGGTCCGTTGTTCTGTATGCATTTGTAGGCGTGAGTGAGGAATTTGAAGGTGACTCTTTTCTCCAAGGGAGCGAGTGGAGTCTTCGTAGGTTTTGGCTGATGTGTTCATGCCGGGGGATGCTGAGGATGAGTCTAGAAGCAGCAGTATTCTGTATTGTCTGGAGTTTGCGGAGTAGAGACTTGTTGATGCCGGTGTAGAGTGCGTTTCTATAGTCCCGTCTGCTGGTGATGAGTGCATGGGTGACTGTCTTCTTTGATTGAGGGGGGATAATCCATTTGAAGGTTTTGTGGAGGATGCGGAGGCTGTTGAAGCTGCTGGAGGTGAGGGAGTTGACCTGTCGGTTAATGGTGAGTGAAGAGTCGAGTATGATGTTGAGGTTTTTGGCATGGTCTGAAGGGGTAGATGGGCTTCCAAGGGCAGATGGCCACCAGGTGTTGTCCCATGCTGAGAGGGCAGTTCTAAGGATAGGGACTTCTGTCTTCTCGGCGTTGAGTTTCAGGCAGCTGTTGGTCATCCAGACTGCGACATCTTGCATTCCTTTCTGGAAGCTGAGTTTGGTGGTGGTGGGGTCTTTGGTGAGGGAGAGGACCGTGTTGTTGGCTGCGAGGTGGGCCATGTAGATGTTGAAGAGGGTCAGGCTCAGTGATAAACCTTGTGGAACTCCGCAGGTGATTTTCGTGGGATCGAAGAGTAAGGGTGTTAGTCTGATCCTTTGGTTTCTTCCAGTGAAGAACAATCGGATCCAGTCCAGGGCTTTTCCTTGTATGCCGGCGTCGTGTAGTCTGGTGACTAGTGTGCGGTGGGAGTCGGTGTTGAAGGCCACTGATAGGTCGAGTGGGATGAGGGTTGCAGAAATGCCTTGGTCCAGGAGGGTGCAGATGTCGTCAGTGGTTGTAAGTAAGGCTGTAAGTAGGGCGATCTCAGTGCTGTGGTTGCTGCAGAACCCTGATTGGGACGTGTCGAGGATGGCTTTCTCTTCGATGAATCATGTCAGCTCCCTGTTGACTGTTTTCTCTGCTACTTTGGCACTGAAGGGGAGGAGCCAGATGGGCCGGTAGTTCTTGAGGTCGGTGGGATCAGCTGTGGGCTTCTTGAGCAGGGTCCTGACGTCTGCTTGCTTCCAGTCCTCTGGGAAGGTGCCTGTTTTGAAGGTGGGTTTCATGGTGTGTTGTAGTTCGGGTGTGATGGTCGCTGTGGCTCTGTGGTAGATGTGAGGAGGGTAGGGGTCGGTGGGGGCCCCGAGTGGATGCCTTTCATGGTCGAGGCGGTGTCTTCCGTCGTGATCAGTGTCCAGTTGGAGATGGTGGGCTTGCTGGTGCCTCTCGGGCGCGGGGGGCCGTCTGTGGCATCTGGTGGATGGTCGATGAAGTTGTCCTAGAGGTTTTTGATCTTGAGGTGGAAGTAGGTTCCAACCTTGTCACAGAGGTCTTGGGACAGGGTGATGTCACTGTGTGGGTTGGTGAATTCCTGAATGGCACTGAAGAGTTCCTTGGAGTTGGTGGATTTGGCGAAGATTTTGTTGTGTATGAAGTTCCTCTTGGTGGTTCTGATTTGTTTGTGGTGCTCCATCATGGTGTCCTTGATGAGGGAGTAGTTTTCAGTGGTCTTGGTGTTTCTCCAGTTCTTCTGTAGGTGTCTGCAGGTGTACCTGTCTTGTTGGAGATTGGTGGTGAAACAGGCGGCTTTCCTGGGGTGTTGTTTGTCAGGGTTGTGTAGTGGGGCGAACTTATCTGCGCAGTTGGAGATCCAAGTGTGGAGTCTTCTGGCTGCTATGTTTGCGCCGGGTCCACAGGTGTGGTTGTCTCGGGTGAGGGTGGCTTTGAGTTGCTCGTCAGTGACTTTGCTCCAGTTCCTTCATGGTGGGTGTGGGGCTGGTTTGGGGGTCTTGGGTTTGTTTATGGTGAAGTGCACGCAGTGGTGGTTGGTCCATGGTGGTTGCATTGTCTGGCTGAAGCAAACACTGTTTCCTGCAGCAAAGATGGGTGGGTCAGCAGCGGAGCACACCAGAGTGGAGCTGCTGGGGAGAGGGCAGGTCCCAGACCGAGAGTCAGAGGACTTGCTTGGTCCAGATCCTTCTAGTTCTCCTTGCTCTAGTTCTGGTCCTCCTGGCTCTGGTAATCCCAGTGTTCTTGGTAGCCCTTGCTTATTCTGGTCCCTTGCTCTTTTTGCCCATAGATCTGATGCTACTGATCTTCCCAGCCCTCTCCGATATGGGCCTGACCCTTCTTGGCCTGGTCCTCCTGCTCCTTTTCCCCATGGTTTCACATCAACTGGATACAGTCCTTGTTATGGTCCTACTGGGCCTAATCATCCTGTTCGTCATCCTATTCCTAGTCCTCTGCATAGTCCTCCTGGATGTGGTCATCCTGGCCCTGATATTCCTTGTCTTGATCCTCCTTTTCCTCCTCACTCTGATCCTCCTGGTGCTTGTCAGTTCATAATATTTGTGCCCTGATTTTCTTGGGTACCTTGGTCCAGGTCCTTCTGGTTATCTGTTTCCTGGCCCATTGTAGTTTATTTTCCTGGCTATGGTTGCTAGGGTCTCTGATCTCTTCGCCCTAGTCTCACTGGCTGTGGACATCCTATTCTTGGTTTTCATGGCTCTTCTCAAGATTCGGTGCTCACTAGCCCTGATCCTCTTGGTCCTGTTCCTTAAAGTGTGGGTTCTCTTGAGTCCAGTTCTCCTGGATGTGATTCTGATAGCAATCCTAGTTCTGGTCTTCTTAGCCCTGGTTGTGCTGCCCCGTCTACATCTTGTCCTCTTGTGCTGCTCATCATAAACCTCATCTTGGCCATGCTGGCCCTTCCTGGTTCCCCAGTTTTAGTGTTCCCAGGCCCTGCTCCTTTCTGGTCCTAATGGCCTTGGTCCCTTTGTTCTTTGTTCTGGTTCTCCCTACCCTATACCTTTTGTTCCTCCTACCAGAGGTCCTGGTCCTGCTGGTCCCCTTAGCACATCTGTTTTCCCATGCCCTGGCCCTCCTAGCACTTTTTCTCCTTGTTAGGGTCACATTGGTTCTCCTGGCTCTGTGTCTTGCACTTTTGATCATACAGAAACTGCAGCCACTGCTCCTGGCCCTCTTAATCCTGGTTCTCCTTACTCAGTCTTCCTTAGCCTGTTGATTTTGGTCCTTGCCCTCTTGACCACACTTGCCTAGTTCCCATGGACTTTATAATTTTGGTTGGACATGTTACAGCTTATCCTCCTCACCCTGGTCCTGTTGCAAGAGATGATGAGAGAGCCCTGGTCCTATAGGTCCTGAGCCTCATTGCCCTTTTCGTCCTGTTTCCAGTCTCCTGGTCATGTTACATTTTGTCCACCCAGTCTTCCTTGTTTTAGTCTGGTCCTCCAGGTGCCCTTGGTGCTGGTCCCAATGGGCATCAATCAATCACTCATTTGTAAAGTGCTGCAAATCTCCCATGAGGGTCTCAAAGCACAGGATTTGCTAGCTGCTGTGTGGTGATCTGAGCATTCAAACAACCAGACATTGAGCCCTTTCCTGGATTGCTGTAGCAATGAGGTGGTCCTGAGGTGCAGGGGAAGGGAAGGTTCTTCGATGCTTTGGCCACCAGATGTGAGAAAGAGCATCCTCTGCCATTGGCTCGACGGATCTGCGGGGTGTCTGTGAGGAAGTGGCAGGGGGGTCAGAGGTGTCTGGTCGGTTTGTGGAAGGTCATGCATTTATTGATGTATGCTGGTCCCTCAGTGTGTAGTGCATTTTATGCGTGGCTCAACATCTTGAATTGGCATCTCTTTTGGACCAGTAGCCAGTGTTTCTTCTTAAGGTGTTGTGTGATGTGGGTCCATCTGAGGAGGCCGAGGATGAGTCTTGCTGCTGACTTTTGTATTGTCCGTTGTCTCTTTTCCAGGCGTGCAGTGAATCTTACATAGAGTGTGTACTGATGTACAGCCTGCTGGTGATGAGGGCCTGCGTGACAGTCCTTCTGGTGTTGACCGGGAGGCACCTGAAGATCTTGAGGAGCATGCATAGGGTGTGCAAGCAGGCTGATGAGACAGCGTTAATTTGTAGCTTCAGAGAAAGCTTGCTGTCCAAGATGATGCTGAGGTTGCGTGCGTGGTCTGATGGGGCGTGGTGGTGCTGAGTTCAGCAGACCACAATGCGGCGAGGTGTTGTTCCCAAAGATGAGGACATCTGTCTTGTCTGTTTTCAGTTTGAGGGAGTTGTCATTCATCCATATATATATTCAATACTCCACAAAAATTTGCAGACCTATTCTTTTTTCTACATTGACTGAAAATGCACCATTTCATGGTGGTTAGTTAAGGGGGTGCAAAGAAAAAAGGGGGGGGGGCGGGTCACAAAACACATTTTCCCACCAATGTAGATCTAGCGACCACATGGCTTAACGGACTTTCATGAAATTTGCCAGGAATATAGATTATGGTCTGGAAAGGATCCTTTTTACAATTTGATGAGTAGATTTCTCGCAATAAGGGACACAAACTTAGTGATATATTTGCCTGCTGTATGACTTGGTAATTTTGTGGTATACCATAGCACATATCAATGAAACTATGCAATATTATTGGCTAATGAGCAATGACTGCCTTTACAAATGTAAAAGAGAGTCGTATTGTTTGGACAATCATTGGCTATTGACTGCCCTTACAAAATTAAAAGTCAGCCATATTGTTTAGACCATACCTTGGCTGCATTTGGGGATTGGATTTGGGATATATGTTACTACTAGGTTTTATATAGGAATATTTAAGGCACTTAAACACTTGGCAATAGTTAAGGAAAGGTGTTTATATTGTACTAACCTAGAAAATACTGATGTACCTTTCGAAATACAAAACGAATTATGACAAACAATAAAACAATAATAAACAACAATAAAAAAAGTATTGTTTTATTGTTTGTTATAAATCCTTTTTTTCAATTTTATTAGGTAACACAGTACTTTCTTACCTTTTTTTTAAATATATAGAAAAACTAAAATTAATTTTCTTAACTATTCACACTTTTGTAAAATGCCTCATGTCTATAGAGGAAAAAATTGTAATAACGTCTGTCTGATGTAGAAACCAAGAACTAAGTCATTTTGCTTGTACATCTGTCTAAACAGTCAGTACAAGATATCACTCCACTCTAAAACATGCCACTTCAGTCTACATCACGTAACTCCACTCTATGACACAACACTCTATGCCACTCAACTCTACTCTATGACACGCTATGCCACACTATACCACTCTGCTCTACAACAGAGGCATAGCTTCAGAGTGGTGTTTAGGATGTTACACCTCCCTAATAAATGTACTTTCTGGTAAATAGCTGGGTTTAGGTGATTTTAGTCGGGTATGGTGAGGTATCTGTCAGATTTCACCAAGAATATTTTTACATAAACACAGACAAAAAGCACACATACTCTCATCTTTATTTTGAAAGTCTTTAAACATGTTGCTTATTTTATAAAATATTGTGTTTTCTCTCTTAGAACCAATCCGCATTTGTCTCCTTTTCCACTAGCCCTAGAGTCCTTCTCATGCTCCCTGCTTGTTGTATAATCTTTTTTAACATTAACATGTTGGAAAATCTGAAGTTCACACCCCGCAATCTTACTGACCAAGCTACGCCACTCCTCTCCAAGCCACACCACTCAATACTATTCCACTCTATGCCACTCTACTATGCACCACTCCACTCTATGCCACTGAACTCTAGCGCACTCCACTCTATACCACTCAACTCTACTCCACTCTTTGTCCCTCCACTGTAAGACACTGTACACCACTCCACTCTAAGATACTCCACTCCACTCTACTCTATGACGCACCACTCAAATGTATGCCACTACACTCTATGGCACTCCACTCAACACCACTCCACTTTATGCTATTCCACTCCAAGCAACTCTGCTCTATGTCACTGCAATCTCTGCCACACCACTCTACGTTCCACCACATTAAGACACTATATGACACACCATTCTATGACACAACACCCCACTGTATTCTACGACATACCACTCCACTCAACGCCACTTCACTTTAGCCCATCCACTGTAAGACACTAAATGACAAACCAGTCTATGACACAACACTCCACTCTACTCTACTCTACGACATGCCACTCCACTCTACTCTACGGTGCTCCGCTCTATGCTATTCCACCCTACATCGTTCCAGTCTACAACGATCCACTCTACGCCCATCCACTATATGCCACTCCACTCCACTCTGCGCCACTGAACTGTACACTCCTCTATTGCAACACTGTACAACACGCCACTCTATGACACTGTTAATATTGACAAAATCGCGGGCAATGTTTATAATGATATACTAGCATATACTATTAAGAAACTCACCCGTCATGAACTGTCCCTCAGCCTGGATTCAAAAATTCATGGTCAGGCAGGCTTTGAGGTAAGTTACTGATTGACACATAACAGATGGCGTGGCTCCTGGCCGGCAGAAAAACAAGTGAACAGGAAACTCAGGTCCATCCTCCAGATAAGCGCAGCAACACCACAGTGGTCCATGGAGATTTGCCCCAAAAAAGTACACATGTGGGGCACTGCTGAACTCTCTAGTACTATCCTTTGAAAATATTTCAATGGAGTGGGCTGAGCGGATGTGCAACCGAGGAGAGACACGCTAAACCTCACCTAGGTGGTTTGTGAGTACGTGATCTGTACTCTGAAGAGAACGCTAAAAATGTGATTTGTTAGTTTTAAATCTATTTTCATGACACTGAATATATTCATAACAGCCTTTTAGAACTAGCGCTTCAGGGCACCAATACTTCCAAACTTCCGCCCGGCTTAGTAGGTGTGCCGGTGAGCGGTCTAGTTGTTGGCCGGGAGTTCAGCGGCAGTTCAGCAGGGCTGATTAGTGGGGTGAGGGAGTGCTCTTAATCGGGCTGGAGCAGACGCACAGCCGAAGAGAGACCAGCTAAACCACACCTAGGTGGTTTGTGAGTACGTGAGATGTAATGTGAAGACAATGCTAAAAATGTAATTTGTATTTTTTAAATCTATTTTTATGACACTGAATATATTTATAATAGCTTTTTTGAACTAGTGCTTCAGGGCACCAATGCTTCCAGACTTCAGCCCAGCTTAGTAGTTGTGCTGGTGCCGGTGAGCAGTTTAGTTGTTGGCTGGGAGTGCAGCTGCTGCACAGCAGGGCTGATTGGCAGGGTGGGGTGGGGTGAGGGACTGCTCTTAATCAGGCCGGAGTGGATGCGCGCCGACGACGTGCCAAAGGCAAGCCCATCTGAGCTCATCTGCATTTGACCGGGCAGGGGCCAGAACCCCTGGTCAAATCCAGGCTTACTTAGCAGAGGAACTATGGGCACTGGGAAGCAGGGACTTTCCCCTGAATACATTGGTGGAAGGAAAATTAAGGTCTGAGAACCTGGTACTTAAAGATGGGGTGGGTGATAGAAGAGTCACACAGTCTCAAACTCCAAAGGGTGAGGGGAAGGGAGACGCCAGGAATTAAGGGCCTTAGTATTAAACACACAGTCCCTCTAGAAGCACAATCTGGAAATCTTCTCACTCATGCATGATGAAGCTCCAGACATCCTAGCAGTAACAGAAACCTGGTTAGAAGAAGGCTCTGGGCCATATATAGTAGCAGCACTCCCCATGGACTATGATGTCTTGCCACATAATAGGCAGGGTGGCAAAAGAGGGGAGAGTGGCGCTGTTCTGCCACAAGCAGTTAGTAATAGAAAGGCTCGTAGCAGAGAGCCTAGACGGTGCAGAACTTCTCGGGCAAAAATAGGCTCCAAGTCCTCCAGCCTGACAATAGTGGTGGTGTACCGCCTCCCCAACCCCCACCCCCGGTCGACCCCATTTTTCAACAAGGTATTCATCAAAGTTGTCAGCGACCTATGCTCTAGGTATCAACAGCTCTAAGTGGTGTGGGAATTTAAACTACCATTGGGATCAGGTGCCTAGAGAGTCACAGGCCATCCAGCTGGAAGAAGCTATGACCACGCTGGGGCTACAACAACTTATGGAGTCCCCCGCCCATGATAGAGGACACACTCTAGATATCATTTGGACCACTTGTCCTCTGGCTAATCTGACAGATATTAGACCTTGCAGTTGGTCAGACCACTACCTGATCAGTCTCTTGGTCCCACTGGCTAGTCGGCCCCCACATTTACCCCCGGAATGGAGGATGGTACGAATATGGAGAAAAATTGTGGCAGGCAGCCTAGGGGAAGCTCTGAAAGAGAATTTGCCTAGGTGGAGACAGCCTGAGGACCTCGATCAGGAGAGGATTACAAATAGGCTGAGAGAAGCCATCAAGAAGGTTGCACCTGCAAAGAAAGAAAGGGTAAGGCACAAAGGAAAGGGTGCCCCCTGGTTCACAGAGGAACTAATGGGAAAGAAACAAGCCCTTCGCCAGCACGAAAGGCAGTGGTGTAAATCGTACGACACAGAGGCGCCCAACGGACTATAAAGCCATGTCAGCCATTTACAAAAAAGCTATTATTACAAGAAAGGCTGAGTACTATGGGGCCAGGATTATGGAGGCAGATAACACACAGAAGGAGACATTTAGAGTAATGGTGGGTGAAATCTGCGAAATTGACTTTCGCAACTTATCGCAAAGATTGCTATTCCCACCCGTTCGCGATGTGTTTTTGCGTGCTCGCGGGGAAATTTATCTCCAACTTGCCCATGCGGTCGCTAATGGGGGCAGCCATCTTGCTCGCGATGCTTATTTCCTGTTCGCGATCGCAATGACGTGTTCGAGATCGCAAACTCTCACAGGATAGCGCAACCGGCTACCAACAATCCAACATCTTGTGGCGCGCGCGAACGGATAGGAAAACTCGTCGGCGAACACAGGGACCCGGTAAGTCACGATCGCGCATGCGAGAATGCATTTTTAAAGAGCGAACAAGAAAAATACTTCCGTTTCGCGGCAGGTTGCGAAAGTTTTGACATTTTCGCGCTCTCCGCGGAACGCGAAAATGTCAAAATATCGCAAATTCCGCGAACGGAACGAAATTTACCGCCCAGGGCTAATTTAGAGTAATAGGTTTCAGATCTTTTTTTAACATAAGGTCAGGGACATTCTAACTGACACAAGTAATACCCATATCAGTCAAGGGTTCTTGGTTGTGGAAGTACCATCGTGCAGCCAAGACGAGAAACTCTTACCTTTCCGACGCTAGGCCTAGATTCTATGTCTCACATTATGGACAGAGTTAAGTCATGGTCGCCAGCGGACCCCTGTCCACCGAGGGTGTTTCAAATGACTCTCCCAGTAATAGGGAGGGACTATCTCTCCCTGATTAATCAATCACTGACAACTGGGAGAGTCCCACTCAACTTCAAGGAAGCTAGGGTAACCCTGTTGCTGAAAAAAGCTGGGGCAAATATCAACAACCTGAAGAACTATTGGCCCATATCAAAGATCCCCTTTCTGGTCAAAGTAGTGGAACAACATGTACTTAGATCACTCTCACTATTTATCGAGAAACATCAGCTACTCCCCATATGGCAGGCTAGCTTTAGGGCCCGCCACAGCACAGAGTTGGTTGTGGTCATTAATCAATGCCCGGAGTGACAGGCCGAACAAAATCCACTTCACATTTAGGTCCACCCTTGATGTGATATGCATTTCTCTGTGTTCATATATGTGCTGAATAGGCAATCTTCGATGAGCCACTATCCTGAGTCCAGAATGTGTCTTCCATAAGGAGTTTACAACTTTGCCCACAATATTGTGCTACATAGATCTTTTGGCTGCCGTTCTGTATTTTACCCAACACTTAGCTGCCTCACGGTTTGCGTGCTGTTTCACTATACAAGTTGTATTACGTACTGTGTATATTTGGTTGGGTCTTTGGTTGAAAAGTTTCCAGAAATAAGCATAGAACGGTCAGTGATGATGACTGTGGACTGGATCGTGAAAACTCTGGCCACAACTGTGGGGCTTCTAATATTCGTCGCTGCTGCGTGTGACCTCTAAAGGTCACTGAGGATTGGGAAAGCTGTGATCAGTAGCACATTCGTAGCTTTTTTAAGTATGTGTGTTTCATTGCCCAGCCATCGATACTTAGGTACTTTCTCACACTATAGTGCTTAAAGGTAATCACAAATCGCACGCCCTCGTGACAGCCATGCGTTTATTTGAGATTGGTAGACTACTGTGCCACCAGGCCTGATTTGTGATGCTCAGGTTCCATACGTTTGCCAATGCCTACACACTGTGATTGATCTGTGATTTTTTTCTTTTAATTCCATTGTTATGCTTTGTTAAGTAGTCTAACCCAGTGTTTCTCACCACAGATACTTCGGAGAAATTCAGTGGCAGATTTTTAACATAAAGTCATCTAAATGATAATGAGGCAGTGATCTAGCCCAATACATGATTGAGTTCATGCATCTGAAATGCAGAACTACTGTTGGGCAATTATGCACCGACATAGGAGAAACTACTGCAAAACGCATTTGCATAGAGCGACTGGTGCAAAAGTTGCACTTGCTACAACCACAACGTGAACATATTTTGTCTAAGTTTGTGTTATAAATGATTTCCATCGGAAAAAGGCTAGAAATCGGGAAATTCACTGCTGTGATGTAACGAGAACAGGTGGGAACAAAAGTTGTTCCCCATTGTCACTGCATCACAAGAGGAAGAGCTCGCTTCCCCCGTGTTCCGCACTCCTTGCCTCACACTGTGAAGAGCCTAAAGAGTAGTCCCCACCCAGCTTTACCAGCTTTAGTAGGCATAGCATTTTTTATGGGCTTATTCTGTCTGAAACGCGGGCACAGAAGCTCATAATTAATGCTAAAGAAATATGGCTTGATGGAAAATGGATAGATGGATTAAAGGTTAAAAGGAATGATTAGTGAAAATGTGAATGGGTGAAAGAAAGGATGTGTCAGTGGTTAAAAGGATGGGTGAAAGGGTGGATGTGTGACAGGATTCATGGGTGGGTGAAAGGATCGGTGGATAGGTGAAACAATGCAGGGGTGGGTGAAAGGATGGGTGGAATGCTGAAAGGATGCATGGGTGGGTAAAAGGATGGGTGAAAGGGTGATGGATGAAACCATGGATAAAAGGGTGGCTGTCTGAAAGAATGTGTGGGTGGATGTAAGGATGGGTGAAAGGATGCAACGGTTGGGTGGAAGGATGTATGGGTGGGTGGATGAGTGAAAAGATGGGTGAAAGGTTGGATGGGTGAAAGGATTGCGTGTTGTGTGAAAGGATGTAAGGGTGAGTGAAAGGATGGAAGAATCGGTCAATAGCGGAAAGAATGCTGGGGTGGGTAAACAGGTGGATGTGTGAAAGGATGAATGAAATAGAGGATGAGAGAAAAAGATGATGAGGGAAAGGATACCAGGGTTGTTGAACGGATGGATGAATGGGTCAATGGGTGAAAGTATGCAGGGGTGGGTGCAAGGGTGGATGGATGAGTGTGTGAGTGGGTGAAAGGATGACTGAAAGAGAGGATGAGTGAAAGGATGCAGAGGGAAAGGGTGAATGGGTGAAATGATCTGTGGGTTTGTGAAAGGACCGATAATGGGTGGATGCTTGAAAGGACACGTGGGTGAATGAAAGGACCCATGAGTAGGTGAAAGGAAGTATTGGCAGGTAAACAGGTGAAAGTATGCATGGGTGGGTGGGTAAGTGAAAGGATGGATAGATGGATGGTTAAAGACTGAATAATCGAAGACAGAATGATTGGATGACAGAATGTAAAGGTGAAATGGAAGATACCAATTAGTGGACATAAGAGTGAAAAGATGAATGTATGGATGCTTGGATGGAAGAGACAAGGGAGCTCTTGTGGAGAGAGTCATGCTCAAGTGCTTTGCATATTTGGTGCGGTAGCTGCTAAAGTGCGGGGGGGGTCACAATGCCACTGGTTCAAAGTAGGGGGTATTCTAATTTTTTGGCTACTTGTCAGAACCCAAACTGATTCTGAAGAATCGCTGGGTTTGAGTTTGAATTCGATTCAGTATGGAAGCAGAATGGCCCTCAAAAAGGGGCAGGTGAAGATCAGCTGGTCCAAGGCTTGGAACTCGTGTAATTCGAAGATGGCCACCAGATTCAATCCCTTTTAGTTAGCGCTGTAGCTGCTCAGAGCGCGAGACAAGGCAATCGGTAAATGCGTGCAAAAAATACCTGACTCCTCGCACTTCACCTGAGGAGATTCAATGAGTGACAGCGTTTTTTCCCTGTACGTCGCGGAAGTTAGTCGGGCTAGAGGCGATGATAGTTTTTTCGGGGTTTAGTGTTCGTCGCGTACCTTCCACATTCCCACTAGGTAGTGACCAGATTTTTCTTGAGTTTCATTTATTCTGTCAAAATTGGAGGCGGAGTAATTCTCTTCACGTGACTGAGAATTACGAAGTAGTGTTTTCTCAGCCAGTTGTGGCAGATTCAGCACAAGAAGTAAATATCAGATTCCCCTCGTTTTTTTAGGTCTCCCCTACGCAGCGCGCATGCGCTGCTAAGGAAAAAGACATTTAGCCATCGGCACAACTTTGCAGGCAAAAGTGCACGCGCTACATTGCTTCCAATGGCAACGCATGCACGTTTGGCGATTCCCTTGCGGGAGCGAGCTTTCAAACCATATGTTTGTAATTAACTCGCTCGCGCCCGCAAGGGAAACTGGCACAGGCCCCCTCTTCTCACCCCTCGCCCTGCTGCCTCCTTTCAGTGCGAGGTGCGCGCTCTCACACCCCCGGCTTGTTAAAGTTGTTTAAACACAACAATCCCTAGAGGCTATTGATGCCCCCCGAGACGTGGTTGTAACACTTTGACTCTCGAAAACGGTCCCAGTTCTGGTTGTGAAGGGTGAAACAACACCTTTCCTCCTTTCCTGTTTATCTGCGTCTTTTCTACTTTCTATTTACTGTCCTTCCCCTTTTTTCTTTCCTTCTTTTTCTCTTTCTTTCTGTGCATTCTTCTTTCATTTCACCTCTCCTCCTTTCTGGCATTCTTTACATTCCTGTTTGATTTTCATTCCTGATTTCCGTCTGTACTGCCTTCTTCCCTTTCTGCCATTCTTTTTTGTTCCTTCCTTTCCTTCCCTAGTCCCTTCTTTTCACCCTACTATGCATTTCATGTTTTCTCCTTTCCTTCACTATCCCCACGAGTCTGGGCACAAGTTCTAAGAAATCAGTGGGAGTAATTAATATTTTTAATGACGCCACATGCAGTGACGTCACAGGAAGTGAGGCCCCACTTCTGCAATATCCCTCATGTAAGGGAGTTGACCCACTTTACATACAGAGCCGACAGTGTACATATAACAATGTAAATACATGCATTTAATCTTTGTGTCTATGTCTGAGCTCAACACAGACGTATATTAAATTGTCTGAACGCAAAGCCGTGATTGTTTCAGACAGTAAGTGAGTCGACATTTAAAGCATAATCCGTGCCTTTCTACACATTTCATCGTTTCCTTGGGATGAAGTGATGGACTCCTGGATGATAAAATACAAACAGCAGCGCCGAGTACAGACGTGGACGAGCCGCGCGCTCCTTTACTTGTCACGTGACTTGGAGCCATTGACGTCTGTAACGGGGCGAAACATGAGGTTAAAGCAGGTTATTTGGGACACACCTACGATGTGACGGTGGGTGACGCTTGTGGCCAGAGGTGGCACCTTGAGAGCGTGTGCACTTTACACAAACACATCAACGCAGGGGCACAAGTATGTCTTTAAAGTCACTTTTACCTTTTTTTAAATCACTTATATGATTTCCATATATAAATGTATAATCCACCTTAGAAATGGCTGAAACGGACAACATTTTTAGACAGATGTGTTGGACTTTGTAATTACATTTGCTCACATTTTACACACTAAAATGTGCTGGGTGTATTTTTTGAAAGTCTTGTCCTCTTGCAGGGTCGGCCCTTCATTGGCGCCTCTTTACGCCTTGGAAGTGGGGCTTTAAGTGGGCCGGGTCCCTCTGGGCCGCAGAGCTGGTGGCAGCTCAAACAGACATTGAGACGGGTCCCTTCGGGCTCTGGTCACTCTCTGAGCAATGAATGTAAAAAAAGACTTAAGGTAATCCAGATAAGGGAGCTGGTTCCTGTTTATGTTTCACGTTACTCAACCTTGCATTCGCTAAGAGTGTACCCTATTTCCAGGATGTTCTGTTTCTGTTTTCTTCTTTTTTTCTGGTGCAGCTGTTCCTCTTGTATAGCGCACACTTTGGACTGAGTCACATCCAGGTGCTTATAACGGCGAAGGCTGAGAGCTCTGGAGCTGAGGCTGAAGGCAGTGCCAGGCTCTCACTGTGCCTGTCAGTGGGCCAGAATGGTGTTCAGACTCCGTGGCCATCCAATCTTTGGCCTCTCTGCAGAGCGCACAGAGCAACGGTCACGTATTCCTGTTGCAATTGTGATTTTGTGCAGATGTGTGTGAAGGAGGCGCACAGTTATCAAACTATTGATAAAGAAGAAAGTAAAAAGAAATGCAGTCTTTACAGATGAGTTGGGGCGTTGTGTTTCGGGCGGTGAAGCAAACAAGGAAGAGCATTCAGAAGAGAGTGAAATGAGAGTGCTGAAGAGGAAAGAGATGAAGTAAGATATACAGACGGAGGAGATGGGAAGAGAAGAAGAGTGCACATGTGTAACACAGAGTGAACATATCGGGGGTGACTGAGATACTGAACACCACAGCCCCGTTGTCCCCAGGCCTCAGTAATCTTTAATTCATCTGACAATTGAAACATTCTCTATATTCATTATTTACAACAAAATCATCACAGTTATTCATTTATCAATAGCCAAAAGTCCCGGCTGGTTGTAGGTGTGCGTCAGTTGCTGGGTGATATATCTGGAGACAATCACAGAAAGTTCTGAGGGAGCGAAGAGACCGCTCAGGTGGCATACTATGGGAATCACAGAAATGTTGTTTACATGCTGAATCCAAGCCCTTCATTACTTAGGCCACCCCCTAACCCCTTTTAAAGACACCCCTCTTTTTGTGTCCCACTTCAGACCCTGGGCAGAGGTTTAATGGGGGACAGATAAGAAAGCCCCCTGCTGGGCCATGGAGCAGATGAAGAGGAGGTGCCCATGGGATAGACGCGTCCTTGGGGGTCATCACTGGTCTACTGAATGCCAGACACTGAAAGTAAAATGGAGCAGCCGGAAGAAGGGTCACAAGGTGAGCCAACAAACACCTCTAGCCTCTCCTCCATTGACCTCAGTCAGTATAAGGGGCGCAGAGTCCACCCTCTAAGACCCCCCTTCAACCACCAACGTGTGCCCACAGTCACTTCTGGGACACAAATACAGCTGGTGTCACTTTCTGAAGATTTCAGATGGAACCCCTGGGTAGGGTGCCAACCATCCTGGAATCTGCAGCTATGCTCCCCCCCATGTGGGGGTCTGTCCTACATTTTAAGGCTTTCGTGACAAGCTAGACAAATGTCACCTGGAGAGTTTAAAACCTGAAGCTGCCGATGGGGACACTGCAAGCTGCTTGGGGGGGTTTATCCTCTTTGGGCTGTTAAGGGATGCCTGTGAGAGAGGGTCGATTTTATATCATAGCGTGCCCCAGGCCCGTTCTGTCCACACCTGAGGTATGAGACCCTTGTCCTTGCCCTGCCAGCCTAATTTGTAGGCCGTATTAAATTGACCAGAGGGTCCTGTGTTACTATATAACAAATACCCTGGGACATCCTTACCACTCAGCCAGCATAAAACCCCTGTGTAGACCCTTCTGTTCAATATGTAGGCCTCTTTGTTAAATTGACCATAGTTCTGCCATTTTCCTGTATAACAGGCTAAAGGCAGGTCTGATCCAAATCATATCCAGCTCCTCTCTCTGTGAGGCCTCCTGCTCCAAACTAAGAGCCCCCACCCTACTTGTGTGCGAAGTTCACTGTCTCAAGGTTCAACATCCCCCTGTTCTTTCGACAATGCAGCAGACTGCATCCTGGGCCAGTACATACTTTTAGGGAAGTTGCCACCGCAGATGTGTCAAGCTAAGGAACACAGGACGTGAAGATTTATATATGTATACACAGAATCCCTTTACAATACACATTTTTTCTGCTTGCCCATCCAATTTACGGCAAGCGCCTTGCCTGAGATATGACCTTTCACCTAACTCACGTACCACAGTTACTGGAAAGCGCGTCACCATGTATGGTAAAATATTACAACCATACCGTAAGTCACGAGGTAGACGTGGCGTGAGATGACGATACAGGAGGCACTTCTAACCGCCTTAAAGAGTATAAGAAGGGAGACCACAGAGACATCATTGGACTACCCCACCCGTCTGTTAGTAGATGGCAGGCGGGTGTGGGTGGTTTCCAAGAGCTCTTGTTTTTGTTTTCAAGATACAATTTAACTTGCCAATATATTTGCTGTATATGCTATGTATGCTATTTTGCTATGCTATTTTGTCCCTAAATTGGTGTTTTCTTATTGAGCATTCCATACTTATATTACATTTGCAAAGTTGCTTTCTTTTAGGTTTTAGGTAGGTACGTGAGTATTCTCAGTATTTTAGATCAAGTGTGTTTTGCATTCTGAGAACATTTTCCTTGATGTAACCATGTTTCTCATAATGCATTTATAAATGTGTCGTTGAGGTTTTCTGAAGTGTCTCTCTCCAAATGAGTTCAATGCCTCCTGATTCATGGGAGGTCACTATATTTGTATTTTGTATTTTGATGCCTTTGTCTTGCAGTTTTTATGACGTTGCACCTTCTCAATAAACTGCCATTATTCTTTGCTTCAAATTCCATGGCTCACATGTCTGTTTCCTTTATTTTTAGAGCAAGCGTTTCCAGACACCAAGGCTCAAATTAAGGTGCCCCTTTTGTCCCTAGCTCACTCCCTCGCTCACTCCGTGAAGGCTCCATGAGCTCTGTGCTCAGCCCCCTGCCCTCTTGACCCTTAAATAAAGCTCCCTCCAACATTTGGTGCCGTGACTCAGATTGGCACTACAAGCAGCCAGCTGAGACAGCTGGGACCGTGAGGACGCAGTCTAAACACTCGTGACTCCTTTCTGGCTGAAACCTCAGAGAACAACACTTGTGTAAGACTATGAGTGCTGCCTGACGCGAGTGTGTCTTTTGGTAACAGTTTTTGAGAGGAGCGCTTGTGAGACCTCTGCGTTCCTTCTCCCTTTCAGTTTTTCTTCCCTGTCTGGCTGGTCTCGCTAAAGGACATTCTAAAGCTGAGGAAGCTTGTGTGCAAAATGGAATTCTGAGCCAGAGAGTAAAGTTAGGAAGTTAGGTGATTTACGTGTTTTTCTTGCTATAAATAGAAGTATGTTATTACTGTGCCTCTCGTAGAGCCAAAGGGAAAACTGCGTCTGGCGTCTTTCAGTGGTGCTCATTTTTTTTATTATTGTTATAACGTGTTACTGTGCCTCTCCACATATAGCAATGAGAGGGCCTCTGTCCGAGGAGTTCCAAGGAGTCATAGGGACCTGACAGAGAGGGAAAGGTTGCATTTACAATCTTTCAATGATTATTTATGTGTTTTTGTCAGTGCTTCTCTGAATATTCAAAGGCGACCCCTATGTCAGTACCAATAGGGAAGAGGTTGATTATTCCGGCTCGCGTAGCTAACGGGCTCATGGATATCTCCTGTTAGAGTGGATTACAAGTGGTTTCCATGGGATGATTTATTAGATATTATGTTTTTGCTAGCTTAAGCATTGTTTTTTTTAGGACTTACATTATGGTTATTTTACTATTATGGAGATATATGTTGTGTAACGGAGATAGAGTTTACGCCTGTGCAGGAAGGCAAGGAGTTTGCATGATGCAAATCTCAGCTTTTTGCGGGCTCAGGAACAGTTCTGAGTCCCAGATAAGATGTGCCACTCTACGTCTTGTGACTGGCACATGAGGATTTATGATAAACAGTTATCAGACTTCCTCGGCTTTTGCAAGGGACTGTCAGTATATATTTTTATTTCCAAAGACAGTCAACATGAGTATTGTGTGATGATGGTTAATAAACAGAACACCTTCCAATGTGGTTTTTTGTTCT
This sequence comes from Triturus cristatus, assembly GCF_964204655.1. Classification (NCBI taxonomy): domain Eukaryota; kingdom Metazoa; phylum Chordata; class Amphibia; order Caudata; family Salamandridae; genus Triturus; species Triturus cristatus. The sequence goes on along the minus strand of NC_140587.1, from coordinate 341,198,948 downwards.
CTTCCCGTGTTAAAATGAAATGTAAAGACGTTTATTTTTTGCTATGCCATTTTAAGACGTCCTTCTGTACGCATTTAGGGCATCAGAGGAGAATGCGCAAATAGCGCTGTGGGTTTAGATATATATAAATAGACGTGTACATAATATGCTTCACATTTTGTATAATTGAAGTGCGAATATTTTACGGTCAAATATCTTTATTATGGGCCATTTTTAGCATGCATTGTGGTTGTCCTTTTTTAAGCATCTGTGCCTGACGCACCGACCTTTCATGTATTTAGTAAGACCAATAATAACTAGGATTGTTACTGTTTTTTTATATCAAAGCTGTTGCCTTTTTGTGAATAAATAGTATTATATAGTTACCACTTGCCCCCCCAGCCCCTGTCTGACCCATGTGACTCAGAACCACATTTAATTAGCACAAATAATTTTTAGATAACTGACCACGTAGTGCACAACAATATACCCTGAATTGTGTAACTATTGCCTAACATTTATATTTTGAAGCATGTACTTGGTAACAGGAGGTTGTGTTTGTCGTCTCTCACTTTGTGCCACAAATACATGTCTATGGAACTGCGTCTGGCAGCTCACATTTGTTTTGAATTTTGATGACTTATTTGGTGTAAATTGTATTGTTTGAACTTTATTTCTGCAGGGAATGGGAGGCATCTTATCGCATTGAGTTTAACAGTGTTTTTTTTTCAACTGCGTGCTTCCAAAAGGGGAGCTACTTTCCTTCATCACATCGCATTGTGGTTTCCTATCTCAGGCCTGGCAGTAGCCAACACCTTTCAACTTCTCTCTCCATATTGTAATGGGTGTCCTCTGTTCTTCTCCTTTTTCAGCTACATGCGGAGTACTTTAATAGATATAATGTCTGTCACCTTCTCTCGATTTGCAATTTAGCGTCTCTCCCTCTTGCCTGGCTTAAAGGCCTTTTTCCCTGAAGTAACGCAAATCCTGTTCAATAGGTGCTCAATTTCATTTTGATTCATGGTCAAGAATCCTGTGACCTTTGAGAAATGTGTCTTTAAATGCCAAGACTTTGTTAAGAATTCCAGGCTATATATATTGAATTTTTATTAATGAAAGGTGTTCGTCTTTCATATAAATCAGACAGCTATTTTTCCCTATCGTTCACACGTCTAATGTGTTATACGTTTGCAGAACCACCCCCTCAAATTAAGCTGCCTTGGTGAAGTGTACCAGGACCATGAAATTTCACCCTTTCGTTGCATTTAAATGTATTTTGAAATTGTAAATTCTTGCACGATTATTTTTCTCATTTAAGGGTTTGCCTTCTAGATACTTAAGCGTCATAAACATCTATTCTTGCGTTACTATTTTTGGCTGATTACAATTGTAGTTTTGAATAGTCTTTCTGGAGCTAACAAACTGATGTATATATTCTCGTCTTTGTTAATGATTTGATGAATAAAAGTGGCACTTCAACGCAAGACCTTTGTTTTTAGAAGGGAAATACTTACCATTCATCTCTTATTTTGCTTATGGGCCCTCCTCATCTCTTTCTCTCACAGTGGTACCACAGGAGATGTTATATATAGTACACTACAGTAAGAGGTGATAAACAGGATCATCTGGGTACATGCCAAGCACACCCACTTTAACTGAGACAGGTTCAACTAGAGACCACGCAACTGGTGCGCGGTGCATCCAGTGAATACTGAGTCTAACTTCCAAGTAGCTGCCTTCACGACTCTTAATTACGTCTTTTTGAGCATGGTTTTAAATAGGCTCCCCTATTTTAACTCATTACACACTAAATTAAGTACATTCTGTTCCTTGACAGTGATACCTCACGCTTCTCATCTTACCTTTCCGGTGTGGTAGTAAGAGGGGGAGGAAGACTTTTGCATGCATTTCTCGCCACAACACACAGCACCTTTTTGCATTTTCTGGTTGCTATTACGCTCTAGACTTGGCCCAGAGTCAAATGATTGACCAGCCACACAAAAGAAAGAGTGACATAATAAGGTGAGGCCAAGGACTGCCGTCCCTTACCGCCCAGAGCACAATGATAGAAGATGTAATACCAGGTAAAATGGAGCTGTTCCTTTTGATATTTTTGGATCATGGCCCACAATATTAAAAAGGCTAAAAGTGCCATCAATATAAGTAATATAGTGTCCTGGGAGAAAAGGAGATACTTTCAGTTTCAAATGCATATGAATGTCTCTCTATTTGGATGGCCAATTATAATTCACACTGAAGATTACACCAAATGCTGTAGTACTGAGCAACCAAGTACAGAATAATTTACTCCTACCTGCGTCCAAATGAAACAGGCACAAGCAGAAGCCCAAAAAGCTAGGGCAGATCCAGTAAGTGCTGCCACAAAGAGCACACAGTTGGGGTTAGTCAAAAAGGAAAATTTTGAAGTTGTGTTTCATTGCCAAGAAAGTTAGTGACACTAGACTTAGAACAACGTAAATGTCAGAGCAGATGGTGAACATTAGGCAGAAGATTGGAATAAGCAAGTTAAGACTGAAGACTGTTCCCTTCCAATTTCTTGTGCACGGAAGTGCACAGAAGAGGGGAGATAAAATGATGGAGTGGAATGCATGCTAGATATACCCATGGTTTGACTTCATGGGCACACGTCAAATGCTGCTAGGTCTCCTCAGTCTTTCATCTTTCCAAGTTGGATACAATGAGTACCATTGAGTTAGGGGAACAATAAAGATTTGCTGTTTTGCGCCACAGTACCATTCTGAGTAAACGTGTGCTTTACAAAAAAAGCCATATTATTTTAAAATAAGCTATATTTTACATACAATTAAAGACAGCACATGTCTGGATATTACATGGTGTTGAAGGGTTAACAGATTTTTGAGGCTGCCTTCAGAAGTAGCATTCCTGGCCGACCACAGATTCTGGGCGTTGAGCCAGGCAGGAAATGGGCTACCTGTGGTTGGCAGCGAACATAGGATTTAGAAGAAAGAAAATGTGTATGTAGAAATATATTTGTGTCTGTGGAAGTGAACAGGAGGAATAGTTGCCTAGAATCACACAATTTGGTAACGGGGGAAGCCGAGATTGAATACAGTGTTTCAGGTTTCACGTGGTGCAGTTCAGCGAAGGAATATGTATGTGTTCATGTGCAGATGGGTGAGAGGAAGTAAGCAATAAGTTTTTGGATATGCGCAGCTGTGTGCAGCCTTCAAAATATGAGTCAACCAGAGATTCATAGGAATAAGATTACCACAGGTAGCCACCACATGCCCCAGTGCTAGGAAAATACAAAAGAATAAATAATACATGCAGATATAAAGTAGATCTCAATTTTAAAGGATGGTATGCATAGAGTAAGCAATGCTCAGTATCGCAGAATTGCCAGAATAATAGGTTTGAATTTAATTAGGCCTTCTAAAATTAGAGTTGCAGACTTTAGAGGTGGTTGCATATATTTTGCAGTTCGGCCACTACAAGTTTTTATCTCTCTTAAAAGTTTCTATTTTCTGTTTGGGTTCATCTTTCGCTTTCGCAGTTAATGAATGATTAGAGGTTATTATTATTAGATTCTTCCCTGCGACTCCAAAAAGTGTATTGGATTTCCTGTCTTCGGGATGTTTGCTTACATAGGCTCAATGCTATTGTTTTCATAACATCGTGTCTGGTTAGAAATAAAATACAAATAGGAAAATGTATCATACCACAGGCTCAGGCCTACCACATTTTCTCACACGTTTGGATGACAGCTAAACCATGTGTCCATTATGATATAAAAGCAGCAACAACTTTCAGCAATGCCTGAACGGACTGTTTAAAGGTAATAAATTGAGAGAAAGCAAAAATAGTTTATTGCCCATGGATCACTATGTTTTCACTCACAAATATTACAATGTTCTGACAACAACTTAACACCCCATATACTTCTCCCTGATCAATTAATATATGTATAGGTCACATCAACTAAACATCGCAGTGGCATTGAAATTATGTAAGAAGGCATATATTTGTATAAATTAACACCGCCTGTGAAGTATCTTTCTATTCAGGTATTCAGGCAGAAGGGGAAGGGCCCCTTCATCCTTGAGTCCGAAGAAGAAGATGACAGATGATCAGCCACAACAGGAACACTGCCATCTTCACAAGCAGATGTTGTTCAGAGTTGGAGAGAATATTGGAGTAATAAATTACAGTGTAAGGTGGAATGTGGTAAAATGGATTCTAAATGCAGTGTATTCGCCAGGGACACAAAGGATAGGAGTAAAGAAACGTAGTAATGTTGTGTTTCTATTATGTTTAGGTATTGATCATTTGTAATGAGTATATGCCAATACAGAAGGATAGTGTGCATTGAATAACTGTGCTTCGTATTATAATGTTTCAAGGATACAATGTGTACCGATTTAGTATGTGTTTTAATATATAGGTGCAATATTTCAGGGTGTTTGAAAATAGGTTTCAAGGTGTAGGGATTGGCACAAAGGGGTGTGGAATTTAATGAAATATCTACTTGTTCATGTGGCAGGTTGCTTCTTAAATATACTTGTCCTGTAACAAACTCCACTTGTCCCTTTTGTGGCATGTAGTGCAGCGACAAATTATGGCAGCAATATCATTATATAAGAGCTCTGAAGTAGCCTCTCTGATTATGTTAGGACTCCTTCCATAGTATGCTTTGAATAATAGCAATTCACTTATGTTGCCATGTTTCCGCAGATCTACATACTGGGGCTGAAGGTAATGGCAAGCAACAGTTCTGGCTCACAGAAAAAAAAAAGTGGCTGGAGGGAATGTGAACTTGCAATGGCTCATATTTTCGCTTGAGCAATATAGTACACCTGCATATTTGCTCATGCTTAAATACAGTTCACAAGTATCTTCTAGGAGTGCTGTTTCTTGGCCTACTTCTGTAGTATTGTGATTTTACAATAGTTGTATATCTGCACTTAATACAAGGACATGGGTGCACTTTATTTCATGATTTGGCCCCTAATTAGGTCTGGCATTAACAATGACCTTTTATGTTTAGTAAAATGTTGTCTCACCCTCCATCTCTTGGCTAGCTTCACTGTGAGTGACTTCATTCTGTTCTTTCACAACGAGCATATCCACACACAGTTGTTTTATCCAGTGCCAGGAAAAACTGTGCAATGTGTGATTTTTGAGACCACAACAATTTCTGCTTTTGCCAATGTTTGTTATAATGGTGAGGGCCCAGCAGCTCCCACACCAATGAGGTTTCACAAAAATATTGCCAAAAGAAGTTGTGCATTGACAAAGCCAAAGGGCTGAACAACAATTTCATTGGCTTTACCAATGCTTGTTTATTTTTATGTTGCAAAGAAATGGTACCTTCCTTATTCCAGTAGTTTAGCTAAATGTTTTGCATTCTTTATGTAAACATTTTATTTTAAAAGAAAAGAGTTATCAGTCTTGCTTTCAAGCTAATTGGAGAGCAGTCTGAGAGCAGTATACCTAGCCTCACATAAAATATTGAAAAAGTGTATAGACATTTTCATACTCCAAACACTGTCAGTAGTGCAGTCTGAGCTTACAACATTTACTTAGAGCGCTCACCCTAATAATAAAGCCTTTGCATTAATGAACAATAAATGCAAGTTTGAACAGCATTAACACATGGACACAAATATTACCTTTATTGCAGTCAATGCCTTTCCCTGATCCATAGTGTGGTACTGTAAACTGATAGCCCAAAACATCCCTGGGCACAGTTTGACAACTATGAGTGTTTTGATAACTAAAGGTGTTACTGTGACAGAGATATTCATCTGTGTTTGCTGTTGGGTCAAGCTATAGTACATGGTTTTAATTCCTCTTTTGTTTTTGAAGATAATGAATTTCATTTTACAGTCTTGTACAGGGATTCCAATATAATTTTTGGGTTATTTTCTTCGTTTGGAGTTCCCTCCTTGCCTCAGCTGGACAACACATGCAGCGTGCACCATTAATAGCTCAACTATTGCAAGGCCTGTTATTACCACAGTTTCAATTGTAGAATGTGCTGCACAAGCCTCTCCCAAGGGCTGTGCATCAATTGGTAAAGAATTTATTGATGCAGATGTACAAGAAATAAAGGCAAATTACACTAAATATATTATTAAAAAGGCTGGGTGGAAGAAAAGGAAGAAGGGATCAGGGGAGGATGTATACAAACAGAAAAGGGATATGAATAGGCCCGAATGGAAAGAAATGTTTACCAACCATAATGCTTGCCCCCATGGCCCGTCTTTTTTCATGGTTCATCACTTGTACGATGTGATAGGAAGACCAGACTGCTTTCCTAAAGCTCTATTTCCACTGCCTCAGGCCACTTTGTTTCCCCACATGAAATGGACTTCATCAACATAACCCCTACTAAAACTACAAGTACGTGTTGGTTATTGTGTGCATGATAAGCAAATGGACTAAGGCATGCCAATTCAAGAACAGCAAAGCACAAACTATTGCCAAATGCCTCCTGAAAGAGTTCATACCACGCTTTTGAGAACCTCTGCTGTTGGGTTCTGAAAATGGATTGACAGGTTGTGCAAAGGGCAAGGAGCCACACAGAAACTACATGTGTTCCACGGAAACTAACAAGTGGGAATGGTATCCCAAGCTCATCCTGAAGGGTTGCACGTGCTACACAGGAGAAAGGCAAAGTGTGTAAGTGAGCCCCAAGGATGCATCACCTAAAGAACGTCTGGGAACATCGACGCCCCAACCCCTCAGTCTACAAATTGTGACATCGAGACATCTTTACCTTTTCTTCACATCGAATGTGCCTAAGTAATAGAAGTGCTTGCAAACCTCTCAAATTACTTGAAGACAGGTACCAACAGTTACTTTTTCTGTTTAAAGGTATCATCTCTGAGGCTCTACATTATTATTCAGCAGATTTTTTTAACATAGTACAGACGCAGCAGAAGATAAGACATTCTTCCAGCTAGTCACACTAGCCACACGTACCAACGATTGGAACAATGCCTCGAGACTTGCTCAAGACTTTCAGAACAATTTTAGAAAATGATCATGGGTGCTACTAGCAGCATTGACCCCCATTGCTGCTATTATAAAGACTTTTGTACCACATTGAATAAATTGTCATTGATAAAGACAGGACAAGGGGACAGTTGACAGAGCAGGTTGTTATTTTTGCACACACCGGCCTACCGACACAGAAAGCGGCATGTGTTACAATGTCATACCTGTTTGTCCTAACGTACAACATGCTCTTCAGTAAACACACTGAGTACGTAGCAGTTGCACCTCCTAAGAAATGCATAATTAGCAAAGGAAGAACAAGGATAGAACAGGGAATGTGAAAAACTTAGCACTTATAGAAGTTGTAGAAGTAACAATAGGACTACACTAAATGCAGCTTGCTACCATAACCAAATACCTCAAAGACCTGAAAGGTATCGTGTAAAGATTTTGTTCAAAAAATGAACAAGAGGAGGGAATGAGAGAGGGCCGATTTTATATCATAGCGTGCCCCAGGCCCGTTCTGTCCACACCTGAGATATGAGACCCTTGTCCTTGCCCTGCCAGCCTAATTTGTAGGCCATATTAAATTGACCAGAGGGTCCTGTGATACTATATAACAAATACCCTGGGACATCCTTACCACTCAGCCAGCATAAAACCCCTGTGTAGGCCCTTCTGTTCAATATGTAGGCCTCTTTGTTAAATTGACCGTAGTTCTGCCATTTTCCTGTATAAGAGGCTAAAGGCAGGTCTGATCCAAATCATATCCAGCTTCTCTCTCTGTGAGGCCCCGTGCTACAAACTAAGAGCCCCTACCCTACTCATGTGCGAAGTTCACTGTCTCAAGCAGACTGCATCCTGGGCCAGTACATACTTTTAGGGAAGTTGCCACCGCAGATGTGTCAAGCTAAGCAACACAGGACGTGAAGATTTATATATGTATACACAGAATCCCTTTACAATACACATTGTTTCTGCTTGCCCATCCAATTTACGGCAAGCGCCTTGCCTGAGAAATGACCTTTCACCTAGCTCACGTACCACAGTTACTGGAAAAGGCATCACTATGTATGGTAAAATATTAGAACCATACCGTTAGTCACGAGGTAGACGTGGCGTGAGATGACGATACCGTAGGCACTTCTAACCGCCTTAAAGAGTATAAGAAGGGAGACCACAGAGACATCATTGGACTATCCCACCCATCTGTTAGTAGATGGCAGGTGGGTGTGGGTGGTTTCCAAGAGCTCTTGTTTTTTGTTTTTAAGATACAATTTAACTTGCCAATATATTTGCTGTATATGCTATGTGTGCTATTTTGCTATGCTATTTTGTTCCTAAATTGGTGTTTTCTTATTGAGCATTCCATACTTATATTACATATGCAAAGTTGCTTTCTTTTAGGTTTTAGGTAGGTATGTGAGTATTCTCAGTATTTTAGATCAAGTGTGTTTTACATTCTGAGAACTTTTTCCTTGATGTAACTTATGTTTCTCATAATGCATTTATAAATGTGTTTTCTGAAGTGTCTCTCTCCAAACGAGTTCAATGCCTCCTGATTCATGCGAGGTCACTATATTTGTATTTTGTATTTTTATGCCTTTGTCTTGCAGTTTTTATGAAGTTGCACCTTCTCAATAAACTGCCATTATTCTTTGCTTCAAATTCCATGGCTCACATGTCTGTTTCCTTACATTTTAGAGCAAGGCTCAAATTAAGGTGCCCCTTTTGTCCCTAGCTCACTCCCTCACTCACTCTGTGAAGGCTCCATGAGCTCTGTGCTCAGCCCCCTGCCCTCTTGACTCTTAAATAAAGCTCCCTCCAACACTGCGTGGGAGGGTTGAGCTGCAGCCCCAGAGGGGTTCTGCACAGCCCACCTTCCGGACACATTCACCTTAGCGATGCCAGGAGGGACAGTGGACACCCACCGTTAAACAGCCCTGAATGTGCAGAATGCCCCCCCCCCCGGGCGCCTGGCCTAGGAGTGAGCCCTTGAGGTTTATTTCTTCCATTCAGCCTGAGGGAAAGTGCTCACTTGTCATCAGATTAGGGCACGCACAAGAGACTATGATGTGTCCAAGATCAAACATTATGGTCAAGTACGAGAACCAAGACTGCACGCAGCTCTACCTGCTGGAAAGCGCACACAATTACCACCATGTTACATTTGGTAAATACATTTTAGTGAAATGACCTCCTTCCCCCCCCCCACGTAACATCCACTTCATTTCGTTGTGTAACCAGACAGATAATCCATTGTGAATACTTTTTAAATATGGACGTTCAGTTGTTCATAATGCTTTCTTGATCATATATATGGTAACAAAAATGCTTATAACACTTCTTAATTATATCTTTTCACCATGCTGCACACTTCTATACACCACAGAATAAACACATAGGCAAAGTCAATATCTCTAGCTAAACACTTATAAGGTCCCAGAAGCGAGACCTATTGGCAATGCCAATGCTTGTTTCTCGTGTGTTCGATAAGATAATTTGGGGGCATATTTTCAAGAAACAGCGTTAAGATTATCTACGCTTTAGCGGCAGAAAGCTGCCGCTAAAGCAGCGATAGTGGGCTTGATAATTTGCCCTTGAGAATTCCCATAGAAGCCCATGTTCTGGTGTCAAAATGTGCTTCTATTAGAATTCTCTGCGGCATTATATCAAGCCCATTATCGCCGCATTAGCAGCAGTTTTCTGCCGCTAAAACGGCAATAATTTTAACGCCGTGCTTGATAATATGCCTCTAAGTATTTTATGGAAGGCTTTAACCACAGCATAGTCTATCTAAGGGTTACTAGTGTTAACAAGAACTTAGAGAAAGAAACAGAGGTGAACAATCAATTTTTCTATTGAGTTTTTTTCCCTGAGAAACGGTGCTCTCCTCAACTGAATTTACAGCAGCAAAAGAAGAACTAAAGGAGATCCATTCTTACCTGAGTATCCTGCGAGGCTGCATTACCACCAAAACTCCATGGTCACCCAAGTACCTGAAAAAACAGAGAAAAATAAATAAATAAGTAAAGGATTTTAATTGCTTGCAGACAATAGAGGAATGTAACAAGTATGTTATAAGAGCTAATACATTTCAACCAAAAAATTGTGATTATTCTTGCATATTATAAAAAGTAATCATCTAGGAAGAAGAGGAACGTACAGCTGAAGTTGTCAAGGTAAAATTGATTAAGAACATATAAAATAGAGTAGAAGAGTAAGTTGGAAAATGTATAGAAAACTGATTAATGTGTTTTTCAGATAAGGAGAACTCCTGAAGAAGCCTAGTAGACGAGTAGCAGACATAGACGAGGCGACAGGAGAGTTTGTCTGTCTCTTCGTTCAATCCCATTCGACTTTCCCCATTTGGATCAGATCAGCTCCTAGTCAGTGGCGGCTGGTGACATTTGAAAGTTGTAGGGCGTAAACAATTCTCGTACTGCACTGCGGCGAGCGAATGCGAACCACCTATGGGGGCTTCGGGGGGGGGGGGTCTCCCCCGAGAACATTTTGAAAAAAAGAGTGGGCAAAAGGTGCATTTTCAAGCAAATTTGAGAAAGCAGGAAGGTTGAGCAGCACTCCTGCTAGGCTTAATATTTACATTCAATTTTTTCGCAATCGCAGTACAGACATTTGCCTGGTTCCTTCTGGCACAGGAACAGCGATGGGCTTTGTGTCCTGGCACCATATTTTAAAACGTAATTTATTTACCTTAGCACACAATACTATATCGGACTGTTTGGACTTAGGGGCACTGTGTAGGAGGTAAGCACTGCATCCCCTTTGGCATATTATCCTGGTTTGCAGCCACCTTTTCATATAGATAAAAAGTTGGAGAGACACATTTTCATAAAGTTAGAGTTTTTGGCGCATCTCAAAAACAAATCTGAAACCTCCCATAATCCTAAACAAAAAGCCGGCTTCCACTCATGATCAATAAAACCGTACATCACTGCAATATTGCACTTGTGAATATACTGCACTACCTGCCCAATTTAAGCAGTGATCTGAATAATTAGGATAAAAAGAAGTGAGCTGCCTTGGTCACAGAGTTTTTCAGAGAGTTAAAGTCTAATTAATCACTGAAATTGTACATTGAGGATGCACCAGGAAGCTAAAAGTTTGAAACAATTGCAAGAAACTTCCAGCAAACATTTATTGGTAGTGTAAATGGTATCATTTTGTACAACAATTTTGTATAAAAAAAAAATGTAGAAAAATAATAGATGTTGTGAAGATAAACAAAACGAAGAGCATTACTTTTTTTAAATAATGGCCCATACATGGGCCATCAAAACAAATGTTCCTGAATTTCCCGTATCTCCTGCCTTCCCTTTCAACCTCTATACCATAGCGTAGAGATATTCCCTGGGAGCTCTTCCGTGTCTGTATCGTTCCCCTCCTATTTTTACCCTTGTTCAATTCTCAGTTACCTCATTGCTTGGTTAGAGCTCCACAAGTCCTGTACCATATATACAGGCAAACATTAAAGAGCCAGTGCATGGGATTGTCTATTGGTGCTGCAATCATCCACTTTCACCCACACCCATCGCCAACAGCATTAACACTCATATCGAATGCCCAGAGAAAAAACATTAGGCGTCATTTTGCAGAAGTCAGGCGGTGGAAATGACAGTGAAAAACATGCCAGACAAGGTGCAACCTATCTTAACAAAGACCTTTAATATACTGCATGAGGCTGGTCCGATTCTACTCCTCGAAACTCGAAAGCATATACAGTAAAACACACAAAGGTGGACCACGCGTGGCAGTGGCAAAGGTTATCCGTGCAGAGGCCCATGCAATGCGTCACAGCCACTAATGCTTCCTAACGTTCAACGCACATTAACTCCAGAGGGATGCTGTTCATGGGGCTGCTTGCCCAAGCTGTGTCTGCCGCATCACTTATTTTGTCACTGAAAATATACAAGCCCGTCTGGTCTCACGCAAACTGACAATTATTACTGTTCCCCCTGTGGCACCACATTCTAGTAATTATTGTAATTACGTTTGTGGAAGCAAACACTCATCGTTTTGAACTGGTTAAGTTGCATGAAAACAACACATTCCTAGCTCTATACCCCAAAGGCTTTCACTCTAAAATGCGCAACAAATATAATCTTATCACATCAATAGCACTCACCCTTACGCCAAGTCAGTCGCGGACGGCATTAGGGGGAGGGGAAGGGGGGGTTGGGAAATGGGGTCGTCGCGGGAGGGATTGGGAGGCGGGAGGGGTTTAATTAAAAAAAATATATAAAATTAAAACTTACTCAGCTTGCCTTCTGGATGGTTCTGACTCCCGACTCCCGCCGTCCTGCACCAATTCCTGCGGCTCTCCAGTCTCCTCGTTATCTGCAAAGACAGCCTCCCTCCCTCCCGTCTGCCAATCACAATGCTGCAATGGCAGCGTTGTGACTGGTGAGGCGCAGGGGAGAGCGCCCCAGCCGCGCCATTTTTTCCTACATAGATTAAAAGGGAGAGTAGGCGGTCATGCTCGAGGGCAGGGGGGGAGTGGCTTACCCACTGTTGTGGGTACTGACTGTTTGGTCGGCTCCAAGGGCCGACCAAACAGCAAACAGTCAGTACCCACAACAGTGGGTAAGCCACTCCCCCCCTGTCCTCGAGCACGACCACCCACCCTCCTGCCCCCAACCAAGCACTTCTGCTTTCTCGCAGTGCGAGAAGCAGAAACATAAAATGGTAGTTTTTACCATCTTATGATTCTGCTTCTCGCACTGCGAGAAAGCAGTAGTGCGACGCCCAAATGCCCCTATGGAGGAGCCACCACTGCTCCTAGTGATTATCACTGGAGACGTCAGTTCTGGAGTGGGCATTGGGAAATTAGCTGTGTTCTACTTCCATGGCGACCAGTGGCATCCTTGACACTATTCCCTTGCTAGAGAGACAGCAAAATGTCAGCTTGCAGCCTCACCTACCTGATAGGACAATTCCCAGGTGCCTGCTGAACCAAGGGAGATGAGTAAACATGGATGCCACATTGCCTGCTCCAATAGCCTCCTCACATGTCAGCAGTGGGTCTCTGCGGACCGTGCTGACAGGGAAAAACAACCCAAATATACATGCAGCTCACACAGAGCTCCTATCAGGACAGTGCCGGATCTTTGCTCACTGTGTGAGAGCACAAATTGCAGTTTTGGGCAGGGAGGGGGAAGGATGGCACTGAGGTAGGAGTGGGTGGGTTAGCAGAAGACCAGAGGGATGTATGACGTAATAACGCGAGTAATTACAACGCGTGCAGTTACATCGCGGTCGTTACAGCGACTGCGATGTTACTACGCTATGTCATTACAACGCAAGTCTTTACATCGACTTGCGCTAGATGGCGTGCTAACATTAGAAAAGCGTAATTTACTATTCCAACTCCAGTCCACTTAACAGTAGGGAAGGTGTTGGGATAGTAAACTACACTATTTGTAATGTTAGCACGCCATCTAGCGCAAGTCGATGTAAAGACTTGCGTTGTAATGGCATGCGTTGTAAATCCACTTGCGTTGTAAAAGTTTCGTTATAATGGTAGTGCATTGTAAAAGTTGCGTTGTAAAGGTTGTTTACCAGTGTAACATCTTCCCCAGTCTGCCAATGACTACGCCACACAAAGAACTTAGTATTTCTGTGTATAACTGCGAACTCAACATGCTAAATCAGCCTTCATTTCATTCTGCTCTAACACTTACGTCATAGAGCTACGAAGTTCATCAGGAGCCTTAAGGGTTTTCTCATTGCTAGATCAAAAGACATTACATCTCCCCCTATGTTAAATATACACAAACTAGATATATTTCACCTACTGGACTCAACTAAACCAGATATTCTTCTATTAACCAAAACTTGGCTCTCACAGGAGTCCGCCCCCGATATTTTGGCTGCCCTTGCCAACAACTGCTATATCCTGAAGGCGAATCGACCAGCTGGTAAAATTGGTGGGGGTAGCCGTCATAATACGTCAGGAATTGAAATTCACCACACTCACTATATTAGGCATAACATCAGTGGTCAATCTATTTATTAAATTGGACTCGGCTCTGGTACCCTTAATGTGTGTAGTGCTATATAGGCCCCCTCAGAACATGCCCCTTTTTCCTCAAAAAATAGGTGAGGAGATGGCCCATATATTAATAAACCATGCTAAAATTTAGCTGATTGGCGACTTTAACTATTGGGCCAATGATGCGTTCAGTGGGCTATACACTGCAGAACTGACCGACCTACTTAGTGGGTTGAACTGTACTCAACATGTAACATCCCCCTCACATATCAAAAGACATTCACTTGATCAAATTTGGTTATCTTACATTACAGTGTCCACACTGACAGTGTCCCCTTGCACATGGTCTGATTACTCTCTAATAAAGTTTGTAATCAATGATATATCTACGGACAAACAACCACTCAAAGAAGGGCTCATGGCAAGGAATTAAAATAGCAATGACATAAATGCCTTTTGTAGCTCACTGGCCAACACAGTTCCCATTAATCAGCCATCCATTAACCTAAGCGAGGAAAACATCACAGCTTGGTTAACAGCAGCTAGAAACAAATACACCACCCTCAGGACAATAAAAACAGCCAGGGGTCATGAGGCTCAGAGATGGTTCTCAGAAGATTTAAAGACTCAAAAACTAGCCCTGAGCCAAACTGAAAGGAAATGGAGAAGGAACTACTCTCCTGATAAAATAGAGACTTACCTAGCTCAACTTAAGGAGTACAAAAAATCCATTCAAACTACCATGGACATTTCTTTCTCTTCCAAGATCCTGAGCTCTACTAATAAATCAAAACAAATATTTACAATTGTCAATAAGCTGTCCATTCCCAATAGAGTCACAATAAAACCCATACCTACCCAAGCGTTTTGCAACTACTTGCGCTTCATTTGTTTTAAGCCCCCGGGTGGGCCAGGTCCCAGGGGGGACTTGAAATTATGGTGTGGGGGTCCCCACATCCCCGGGGACTGCCACCTCCCCGGGGCTTTCCTCATAATGTGCGGTGGGCATGCACCCCCCCAAAGCCTCGGGAACTGCCACCTGTTCTTGGGACTCAGGACACAAGAGGCTCTCATTGCCCTACCAGCAGGCGGCAGGAGGCGCATTTGCAGAGTGGTGAAAAAAGTGGTTGTGGCCTCGAACCACTCTCAGCAATCCAGCTGTGTGGAGCTTACAGGAGGTACCTGGTGGGCTAGGGGGCCCCTAGGGACCCTCCGAATACAAGGGGGCTTAATCCCCCAACCCAGAGCGCACAAGGAGGTGCGTTTGCAGAGTGGTGGAGAAAAGGGGCAGCACCTGTGTCCACCTTTCAGCAATCCCACTATCTGGGGAATACTGGAGGTATGGAGGTATCAGGTAGGCTAGTTGGCCCCTAAGAAACCCCAGCAGCGAAGGGGACTTAAATCCTCATCCAAGAGCACACCAGGAAGTGCGTTGGCTCAGAGGTGGGGAAAGGGGAATTGGCCGGCTATGATAACTTAGTAATCCTGCTGTTGGGGAGTTACTGGAGATAATAGATGGGGTAGTTGTCCCCCAAGGTTTACCTTAGGGGCCAACTACCTCTCCTGTTACCTCCAGTAAGACCCGTGCAGTGGGATTACTGAGAGGTCTTTGGAGGGCACGTTCACCTTTCTCCACCACTCTGCAAATGTGACTCCTGGCTCAGTACTGGTTGGGGGATGAAGTCCACTTTACTCCTGAGGGACTTTGGCGGCCAAGTAACCCTCCTGGTATCTCCTGTAAGTCCTACGCAGCGGAATATCTGAGCGCTAGTTGGAGGCCCAGCCCCCTTTCTCCACCACTCTGCAAATGTGCCTACCAGTTAAAGAAGCATTTGTAATGTCATAGGTCTTAGAGGTAGTTTTAATCCCCCTGCCCTATTATGTATGAGGGCCTTAAAGGGGAGGTCATGCCAATCACAGGGGTACACCAACCATAGTGTGCTCTACTGTATGTAGGTGTTTTCACTGTATTCTAAGTGTCTTTCAGCATAGCACTGGCTCCGGACCTGGTTAGGCAGAGATCAGGGTCAGTCAGAGCCAGTTACCACCAGTAGATGTCAGGGGACCGAAATGCTGCTGCCAATCGCGGTCCAAGATTGCTTGGATTGGCGCTGGCACTGTCCTTTCGCCTTCAGCCTTGGTGCCTGTGGATTGGGTTGGCCGGAAGTTGGGGACTCAAGGTTGTTTTATTGCCAGTATTTTCGCTGAGTTCACCTCCAGCAACGCGGTATGTGCCAACATACTGCATTATGGGGCGAGTAGTCTTGACATTTAGCTGCTGTTTTGCAGGCTCAAGCGGCGCAGGTGAGCCCTTCTCCACTGGGGAAGGAGGAGCCTATTTAAGACATCTGTCACGTGACTCAGCATCGAACTGTGGCCTTTGAAAAAGGTGCACAGCTGAAACCGATCATGCCGTCCAGCTTTCTGAATAAAGCAACCATTCATACCCTGCTGTGTCTTCTGCTCTGCTCTTTTGGTAGGAGAAAGTTTTGTGATATATGCAGCGTGCAGCTCATGGTGTGCAACAGAGGATCCTTCCGTTTTGTGGTCGCAAGTACATGAGCAACTGTAACTTTTGACTTGCCGGAGGATCGGGTGATTGCAACCCACCGCCTACACTTCAGGGGACCGAGATGCTGCTGCCAATCGGCGGTCCAAGATTGTTTGGATAGGTGCTCGCACTGTCCTTACGCCTTCAGCCTTGGTGCCTTTGGATTGGGTTGGCTGGAAGTTGGGGACTCAAGGTTGTTTTATTGCCACTATTTTAGCTGAGTTCACCTCCAGCAAAGCGGTATGAACCAACACGCTGCATTATGGGGAAGGTAGTCTTTACATTTGGCTGCTGTTACATTTTGCAGGCTCAAGCAGCGCAGGTGATCCCTTCACCATTGGGAAAAGAGGAGCCTATTTAAGACGTCTGTCAGGTGACTCAGCATCGAACTGTGGCATTTGAAAAAAGGTGCACAGCCGAAACCGGTCATGCCGTCCAGCTTTCTGAATAAAGCACCCATTCACACCCCGTTGTGTCCTCTGCTTTGCTCTTTTGGGAGGAGAAAGTTTGGCAATATATATATATATATATATATATATTAGACACAAATTCTTCTGAGATCAATGTAAGTCTAACATTCAAAAAAAGAACAGATGATAAGTCTTCTTATTCATTCGTTTTTATTCTTGTTCCGTCAGAAGTCAAAGTTCACAAAAATTAACACACAATGTGCCAACACGTGTTTCGCGCCAACTGCGCTTCTTCAGGACTGTCACATAAACAGAAAATGGTATATTTTAGACCCCATATAGACATACTTTTTTATTTACAAATTAAAAACATTTTGACAAAAACTCAATATTCAAATTAAAGAAGGACTCCATCATTATACTATTTCATATAAGCATACTTGTTTGTTCACAAATTACACACACATTGAAAACATTTTTATATTCAAATTGAAGAACTCCATCATTATACTTATCAACAGTACCCCGTGGCTAAATACAGAAAGGAGTTGGCTCCAATATTGTTCCAAATTAATTCAAGCTCCCTATTTTAGAAACGGTTCCTAAAGTATAAATGTATTATTTTAATAAAATGTTCAATGACTTGTTTAATTAGACCCAAGTTTCTTTGTACCAAACTAAAATAATCTCACCTTATTTATGTTCAAATTCCACTATTCAGTATTTATCAATTAGAATCCGGTCAATTTGAAGATTTATGTTTTTAGCGTTCCATGATAAGATCTAAAAAACAATAAATTTGAGCAGACTTTTAGATCCCCCTAGGCTTCCAAAATATAGTTCCTGCGTTTCAAAAGTAATAACAAGCTGTAAATTAGGTCCCGCTTGACTACCAATCTTCACTATGAAACATCTCTGCAAAATGTATACAGCGTTATAATCAACACAGTGTTTATCTAGATATAAAAACACTGTAAATAGTGAAGGTAGTACTATGAACAAATCAACACAAGTAAAATAGCTTTCAATACTACTATCAGATAAGTTCAGGGTGTAGCAAGCAAAAGTCCAGCTTCATCAAAGTTAACAATGTTAAGAACCCCTCAATTAGACTCGAGTGCGAGTGCGCATGGGTTCCTTCTTACCGCTAAGTCGATTTACGTCCAGAGCTCGATCCGTCTGTTCAGCAAGTGAACTGCCGGTGTTACCCTACTGCTATTTATGCTCCTCCTATAATTGATAGATTGAAAAAAACGGCGGGAAAATGTTTAAAGTGACACCTCACTTAAATACATTATCAGTAGTTGCCGGTAAAACCGTAGAATTATTTTAATTGAAAACCATGATATTTGTCAGTAGAGCCCATGTGTGCCTTAATTTTATTGATACAAGATAAATAGTAACATGATTTTTGAGCGAAAAATAGAACAATGCCTAGCATCCCAAAATGGGATTCGAACTCCTAACGCAATAAACACAAAAATATCTGTCTTCTGACTAAGTGAGCTATCATATTATTTGAAAACAAGATGTGTAATTAGAAGGATAAGTTATTTAAATTATTAACTATCCTTGTTACTCGATGATTGGAGTAAAAAGTGAACATAGAGGCTCCCCAATATATATATTTAAAATGTAAAGAATAAAGAAATCTATTACCAATTTATACCATTATATCAACACTCGATCCATCTATGTGTTTGTTTGTACATAAAAATTATATCGATGATCTTTGTTTCTCTCAACTCATTGAGGTGGACTAGAACCCCCGTATTGCTGGATATGATAGTATGGGGTTATAGTTAAGTGAGCTATCTCATAGGTTGACTTCAGTTTAAGTTAATGACATTTTGAACATTTGGTCCTACAACACAATTCTTGAAAAAAAGGTAGAAGACCCATAAGGTCAGTGATCGCAAAGTCAGTTGTAATTCGAATATAATAAAGTTTTAAGTTCACCATCATAGAGGAATATCTCAATATTGTACTATCAGTGAATGCAATAATCTTAAGACAACATATAATATAACATAATTGATATTAGTTCATCTAACAATCACTACTAGTCATTATTCATTTTTGCACAGGAGGTACGGGATCAATAAACAGTTTGAGAATCAAAAGTCAGTGAAAAAGATATTTATGAAAACTATTTAATCATGGGGCATTTAGAGTCCATATTATATCAGAAGGGTGTAAATCTCTCTATCAATGTTAAGACCAAACTTGACCGCTTGTAGTTTATTAATCCAAAACATTTCCCTGGAGCTCATTTTCGCTTCTAGATCACCTCCTCTCCTATCAATTGTGACTTGTTCAATTCCCATTAACTCAATATTGTTCAATTCATTTCGTCTATGTTTTTCTTTAAAATGAACTGCCATTGGATATTTCGGGTCACAATTTTTAATTGCTCTAAGATGTTCCATCCATCTTGTTTTAAGCTTTCTCGTTCACGAACCTACAAATATCTTTTTACACACACAAGTCATTACATATACGCAGTAGCTCGTATTGCAATTAATAAAGGATTTGATTTTATACGTCTTTTTGTTGGTAAAGTCATTAAAGGTTGTCGTTTTGTTTTTGACATGTTTACAACAGATACATTGACTGCATCTGTATGAACCTGGTGTTGGTTGACTAGTCCGTAACTGTTGATCATGATCAATGTTGTGTATAGGATATGATCGTGTATCGCTTGGACTGAGAATACTCCTTAATGTGGGGGCTTTTTTGTACACCATATTGGGTTTGACCCCCAGAAAATCAGAGATATCTTTATCGATCATTAACACTTCCCAATGTTTACAGAGTGATCTAAATACTCTATTGTTGCCATCACTATAAGTCGTGATATATCTGATCACTTCTTTCTTGTCCATTTCTAGTCTAGGTCTGTCATATAATAATGTGTCTCTTTTCACTTTAAATGCTTTGTTTCTAGCTTGATCTACAATCTTTTTCTCGTATCCTCTTTTGAGGAATCTTTCAGTAATATCTTTGCTGATGTTCAGATATTCTCTCTCACCGCTGCAGTTTCTTTTGGCTCTGAAAAATTCCCCATACGGGATATTGTCGATCTGCCTTTTGAGATGTCCTGACCTGGCATGTAAAATAGAATTTGTAGATGTGGGTTTCCGATAGAGTCTCGACTCTAAATGTCCCTTACTGACATACATTTCAACGTCTAAAAAGACTATTTTTGTCAAAATGTGTTTAATTTGTAAATAAAAAAGTATGTCTATATGGGCTCTAAAATATACAATTTTCTGTTTATGCGACAGCCCTGAAGAAGCGCAGTTGGCGCGAAACACGTGTTGGCACATTGTGTGTTACTTTTTGTGAACTTTGACTTCTGACGGAACAAGAATAAAAACGAATGAATAAGAAGACTTATCATCTGTTCTTTTTTTGAATGTTAGACTTACATTGATCTCAGAAGAATTTGTGTCTAATATACTGTACTACACTGGTGGGGACCAGTGTCTGAGACTGTTTTAAGCGCCGGGCAATTGACCTGTAACCCACAATCTTTTTATCTATAATATATATATATATATATATATATATATATTATCTACTGGCGGTCGCCAGTAGATAGTTATAGTTACAACCTAGTTTCCATAGGAAATCTCAAAATTCTATTTTGAATAACTTTGGTGCCGGTTGACGAATCCTCGCGAAATTTTCAAAACTAATGGGGCGCTCCATTCAGCTCCTACCCTGAGAAAATAGCCTTTAAAAGCATATCAATATCTATACGTGCGCACCGTGCGCGCACCCTGCCGTGCGCGAGCGCAATTTTGATTGGTTGTTAGATGTCGGTAAACATTCGAATCGGTGGAAACCAGGAAGTGTTGGCCGCCATTTTGTCTCTCGCAGTCTGAGGGGGTCAAAAACAAAGGTGGAGAACGTGAAAAGGGGGCAGAGTGGACAGTTCCTGACCCCCTAGCCTTGGTCAGGGGGTCACACAAGGACCCCCAAGGGGGAAACATTTATTTTTTATTTTTTTTTAAATCGCGAGGTGCGCGCGCCCTGCGCGCACTGCGAATCGTGGGCGCTCGGTGCGCGAAGTGCACCGTGCGCGCATGCTGCATGCACGGTGTAAAACCTGAAAAAAAAAATAACTTGGCATTCAAAAAAACGTACAAATTCACTGAAAAAACCATAGGTTTCACACACGTTATAGTTACGAATTAGCATTTAAAAAACCTTGCAAATTCACTTAAAAAACCATAGGTTTCACACATGTTATAGTTAGCTGGACATTTCACTCGTAAAAAACCAATGAAATTCCCCCGTTATAGTTACTGCAGGCAACTATAACTCACGCGACCGCAATCCTCTGCTGATGACGTCAGATATTACATCACTGATGACATATGTGTCTTTCTGAAAAATAAATATTTGTAATATATGTATAGCTAAAGATTAATGGAAGAAGAAATGGGTAAATAGGTGTCTAAATACAGTGATGTAATATCTGACGTCATCAGCAGAGGATTGCGGTCACGTGAGTTATAGTTGCCTGCAGTAACTATAACGGGGGAATTTCATTGGTTTTTTACGAGTGAAATGTCCAGCTAACTATAACATGTGTGAAACCTATGGTTTTTTAAGTGAATATATATATATATATATATATATATATATATATTCACTGAAAGAACCATAGGTTTCAGGGGTGTTATAGTTAGCTGGACATTTCCCTCCTACAAAACCCTAGAAGTTCCCCGCAATGCACTGCTGATGATAATGCAGCGTGGAATTTCATATCCTCCCTTCGTCACAGATCAAATATAACACACTAGCACATTCACTCAATACATTCATTGGTGGGGCCCATAACACCAACTACTTACACATTTCTGAGCCCCTCTTACGAGAGGGGTAAGTTTTCCAAACGCTGACATGAAAGGAATACCTTTTGACCTAAATGAACATATTTACATATACATACTTTGAATACCTTTATTAAACTCTGCTCTTTGAGATGTTCCCTCCATTTAGCCGATAGATCAAATTAGTTGTTTTGGGTAATGGTAACTCAATCCTCTTATCTTGTACTTAATCTTAACCTATTCTCTATCAATAAACAGCCCAAAACATTTGTTTGTTAAATAATAATTTTGTTTATCTAATTAATCGCAAATTTTAAGAAAGCATTAATCAAACCAGTGAACATAGTTTTTACCTAATCTGGCTATTAGTCGTCCTCTAAGTCAATAAAGTATTTAATTCATCGAAAATCAGGCAGCAATTCACTCTGTCAAAGATTCAGAGAAACAGCTGTCCAGCAGTGTCATCGTCCTCTCCGTCAGCATAAAATCAGGAAAATAACCATCAGTTCGTACGTCTCAGAGTCGAAGTCGAAGAAATCTCTCCATCAGCGTCAGCATTCTTCATTAACTCACTATTCTACCATCTTTTATAATAAATTTAATGTCAAGATGTAACAAAATAAGTTTTACACAGTCCTGGGTTTGGGGTCGTTCGGTGAAGTTCTCACATAGTCTATTTGGTTAGGTCATCACACTTGCTGGTTCCGGTTTTAAAGACAGTCTTTTGTTTAATAGTCTTGGCAACTCTCCCAGTACGACCTTGATGGGTACATCTTGCATGGGGTCAGAACGAGACCACTGTTGCTTGTGGTGGCGCAGGCGCACTTCACCCGAAACCTCGTGGAACGGTGACTGGTGCCGTCATGTCAAAAGTCAGCCATCTTAACGTAGGCCCAATCGGTCAACTTAAGCAAAACAAACACAAAACAAAATTAAAACATGGAAATAGCTAATAAAATGTTAAACCCTCACTAATTCCCCTATGTGTATGTAATTATCTAGCATAATAGCAACATTCAAAGTGTTTATATTCACCCAACGATGTCATCTGGTGCGACTTACAATTACGTCACAAAAGCAACATTTATCATGTAATATTCTATTTTTCTAGTATTAGTATGCGTACATATATTAGTATACAAATTATTTTAGCCATGCAAATGCAAATCCCACGTGTAACTCTTTCATTAATATGATTGATTAGATATCACTTCAAACAGATTAATATTATTATAATTAATAGATTACTCTGATTAATATGAACATGCAGAAATGGGGGGTATTCAACATTTTGTACTACCCGCTCCATCAATCCCCCCTTTGGTGATTATATCACCACACCATCAAAATGTTTGTATCCTTTCTACGGAATTTCAAAGTGATTTCTTGCTTTTATTCATAATTCAGTTTCCCCTGTCTCTTCTCTTTTTGCTGACTTATACATACTCTCCTTAACTTCTTCTAATTCTATCTCTTCAAATTCTCTCTCTTGTTTCTTGTCGTTTCTCCTTAAATTTTCTCTTTTTAACATTTTCAGATTTTTGTTCTTTTTACGACAAATACATGCTAATTTTATTATTAATACTATGAAAATCACACAACATGTTAATGGAAATAATATTTTACCTAAAAAGGTACTACCTAAGTTTACTAAATCTTTAATAGCTGATATTTTCTTTCCAATCTTTTCCCAAACACCTTCAACCTCCAGTGGTGCAATTTCATCATACAGCTCTGTAATATTTTTAATATAAATGTTCAAATCTTTACTTTCGTCAGGAATGTAAGTACAACAGTGTTGAACTTTCAGCATTCCACCGACTACACCCACTTTTGCCAATAATATATGACGGGCAAGTCGATTTTGCATTACCATAGCACGCATGGCAACCATTTCAGTGTTTACCAATAAAAATCCTCCAGCGGTGCTTGTTGACAAGCGATCCACTACTGTTGAAAGTCTTCTAATTCTGTTTGCATTCAGAGATATTCCCACTGCTGCTATCAATGCTCCAAAAATGTCACCCACAATTTCTGACCAAGATTCTCTCTTACTACGTGCTAAATAACTACCTAAACTATGAACATTATCTTCTCCTCTATCCATATGAAAAATCTTCGTAAAGACCAGGCCTACATAACATGTGCCATACCAATGGTCTGGCAAACGATAATATGCCCTGTTCCCACAAATGAAATATAACCCAGGAAAAACTGGATCTTTTCTACCTTTAAATCCCCATCCACCCATGATTCGGTATGTATCATGGCACTCGCTATTCCCTACAAAATAGTTATTATATGCAGTTTGATTCCTTTTAATACACAATTTTCATTTCTGAGGCCAATCTAAAGCCATAGTTGGACTAGTTTCCCCTTTCAAGTGTTTTTCCTTTTCTACATCCCAGACTGTTTTCTCCACCTTTCCTTCAGATGCCTTTCTTTGCATTTTCAGTCTCCTCTTTTCAAACATATCTAAAAATATATTTTCCTCTTTCTTTATACTGCAAGTCAAATTGTTTTCAAATATGTATTCTAATGTTAGTTCTTTAGTCTCTAAGAAAAATTCACCTAATACCTTTGCAGGTTTTACCTTGTTTAGCTTGTTAAGTGATATACTATCTACATCTGAGAAATAGTATTCTAATTTTCCCATTTGGTAAAATAAACTAGCTATTACACTACATGTTATTCCATAAGTTACTGGAAGGTGGTGATGAGTCACTCCCTCCGATACAGAGGCAGGTAACTGCATACAGACATAGCAGTCCCTTACATCCATTGTCTTTACATATTCATACAACAATTTTGAAAACACATTATTAGAAAAATTGGTTATAGACCTGTCTTTATGTAAATAGTTTTTATCTATTGTAGTCGGAACTACCTTTTGAATCTTTCCTATATTAGTTTTGTTTTCACTATGTCCTTCTATTGTATCTATAGTAACTTTAAATGAGAACAGGAGAGCAAGTACACTCCACGAAAGCATTAGTAATCCTGTACAACAACAACACATTTTACACCATCTTTTCAAGAGCGTACATCTACCTTTTCTACTATTTGTGTTTGCCATTTCTGCTAAATGGACAGTGTCTTTAGCCTCTTCTTCTTCACAACTAGTTTTCTAACCCAAGGCTCTAAGCACCTACTTGGTTCTACCAGTTTTTGTCTTTTTCCGTCAGTAGTTTTGTTATCTCATTCAGTTTGGCATTTCATAATTTTTCACTTTTCCTTCGTGATCTGTATACAGAATGTCCTGAACATCCGCTTCTTCTCCCGTATTGGACAAGATAACTCTCAGGATTTCCGATTCTTCGTCTTCCTCAACCACTTCTGGTACAATCACCTCTGGATTCCTTGGCTATCCACCTCTTCTTTTACTTCAGGCAGGGCCACATACGTCCATTCTGGTGATTTATACTTCTGGTTAGGTTTTCTTGTTCTTTTGCTCTCTTTAATTACAATGGTTTCTTCGTCTTTTGATT
This sequence comes from Triturus cristatus, assembly GCF_964204655.1. NCBI lineage: Eukaryota > Metazoa > Chordata > Amphibia > Caudata > Salamandridae > Triturus > Triturus cristatus. Next base: position 341,173,683 of record NC_140587.1, on the reverse strand, counting down.
TCGCCTGACTCGTCACTTCATTCACCTGTTCAGCCCTCGGTGAATTTACTCGTGTCAGTCGATATCTCAATCTTTTTATTTTATTCGGCCAAACGTCGTCTTTTGCTGCTCTTTTCAATTTACTTCCTTTATCTTTTTTTTCAGTTCTCCAAGCTCTCTTTCTTAGAACTCGACCTTCAGGTATTTCATCTTCGCTTTCCTCTGACTCTGTTTCAACTTGCTTTTTACTGTCAACAGTTTCTTTTCCCACCACTTCTTTTGTTTCCCCTACTTCTGTCCCTCCTCGAATCTCCTGACATGCAGTCTTCCTGCTGACTACTTGTCTCTGCTTCTAACTGGATGTTGGAGTTCCCTACACCTCCTCGGGGGTCTTCCACAATAATCTTTCCCTCTCTCTCTGTATCTGGCACCTGTCCATCTAAATGTGCTGTTTCAGGTGGAATTTCTCTCAATCTTTCATCTGGCACTTCCTTTTCATGAATTTCTTTTATTGTATCTACACTGTCTTTTTCTTTGGTCCTCCCTTGCTTTACCCTAGAACATCAGGGAAATACTTCTGGGAACAAATGTTAGACTTTGTTGTGTTCCCCCCTTTCAGGATTTTCTTTTGTTTTTGGCTCTCCGTCATCCGACTCAGTACTGGATTCTGATTCATCAAAATACTCTTTTTCTGTTCTGTCCACTGGATTTGGAATTCTCAATGTATGGCTTGCATGGATTCAGTTTTTCAATCCAGCACACTTTACAGCTGTTGTTGTGGTCAAAATGACTTGTCTTGGTTTTCCCCACCTTGGAACCAAATAGTTTCTTCTTCTGTGAAGTTTTATCCTCACCCAGTCCCCTGGGCTTAGATCATGGACTGGCTTCTTTTCAAGGGTGGTGGCATCCGCTCCAACCTGATGAAACACAGAATGAACTGCGTCAGCCAGGCTTTTACAGTATTCCAACACCATGTCATCAGTTATAGTCATCAGCTTGTTGACTGGTATAAACACGTGCCGAATGGCTCGTCCCATGATGATTTCATGGAGGCTTAACCCTGTAGTTCTATCTGGAATTGATCTAATAGTCATGAGTACCAGAGGCAAGAATATCAGGCCATTTCATACTTGTGGCAAAACATATTTTCCCAATCCTGTTTTTGATAGTACCATTCATCTGTTGTTCAACCACACCAGAAGCCTCTGGTCAGTAGGCACAATGTAGCTTTTGTCGTACATTCAATGCTTCACAAATCAGTTTTATGATCTCATTATGGAAATGTCCTCCTCGGTCTGATTCAATAGTCACTGGGGACCCAAATCTAGGGATAAATTCCCTCAAAAGTAATTTTGCCACTGTCATCCCATCATTTCTTCTTGTTGGAAATGCCTCTACCCATCTGGAAAACAGACAGACCATAACCAAAACATACCTCAGTCTGTTACAGGGAGGCATCTCAATAAAATCCACTTGCATTCTGGTAAAAGGCCCTCCTGCTCGACCTATTGTTCCTAGACTCACTACTGTCTTTCTTCCTGGATTGTATTGCTGACATATTAGGCATCTCTAACAAAAGACTTTATGCTGCAAGTCTGAATTTTGCATTGTACCAGGTTTGTTTAAATGACCTGATCATGGCATCTCTCCCTATGTGTCCCTGACCATGATACATCCGTGCCATGGCAGACATCATGCTATCATTCATAACTGGTCTTCCATCCCGATAGACCCACACATGATCCTTCTCTCTTGGTGCACATCCTGCTTTTACCCACTGCTTCATTTCCTCATCTCCTCCTCCTTCCTGTAATTATATCACTTCTTCCCATGTTCCCACAATGTTAGTAAACATCAAGGAGCAAGAAATCACCTCTCTTTCCTTAGCCCGATTAATGGAATTTTGATTTCATGCACAGTATTGTGCCATGTCATTCGCGTATTTATTGCCAGTGGCGACATAATCACCACTTTGACTATGGGCAGCGCACTTCACAACAGCCAATTGCCTAGGCAGCTGTATCGCCTCAAGCAATTTTCCAACCACTTCAGCATTCTTAATGGGAGTTCCACTTGATGTCAAAAATCCTCTCTGCAGCCATATTTGACCGAAGTCATGTATGACTCCGAATCCGTACTGGCTGTCAGTTATCACAGTCACTCTCACACTCTTCCCAATCTTGCATGCTCTTGTGAAAGCAACAATTTCAGCTACTTCTGCCGATTTTACTCCTTTCAGATATGATGCTTCCATTACTGCTGCAACCGTACATACCGCATATGCTGCACTTAACACTCCATCATCTGTTCTCAAACAGGACCCATCTACGAACATCACAAAATCACTTTCCGGTAAGGGTACATCTTTTATGTCAGGTCGTGGTTTGGTACAGAAATCAAGTACATCCAGACAATCATGATCTGCTTCATCTCTGACTTCCACATTCTCAGCATCAGGCAGTAATGTTGAAGGATTCACATTTAAACATCTCACAAGACTTACATTTGTTGCAGCTAGTATAACTTTCTCATACTTAGTCAGCCGACTATGTGTCATATACTGAGTACGACTTCTTGTTAAAAGGATTGCCACATCATGAGGTACAAACACTTTCACAGGATATCCCATCACAATTCCCTCACTCTGCTCCAAGCTTCGGCATGTAGCAGCTACTGCGTTCCAACACCCAGGTAGGGCCACAGCTACTGGGTCCAACATTGATGAAAAATATGCAATTGGTCTCCTCAGTTTTCCATGTTTCTTTATTAGCACAGAGAGTGCACATCCATTTCTCTCACTGCAGTACAACTCAAACTCTTTCTCGTAGTCAGGCATACCTAGTGCAGGTGCTTCACACCGCCCATCTCTCAATCGTTTAAATGCTGCCAATTCTTCCTTGTTCAAATCAATGGGATCTTTCACATCGCTTTTCGTCAGTCGTACCAGAGGTTATGTGATCAACGAAAAGTTGCTGATCCATTGAGGACAATATTCAACCATTCCCAGAAACATTCTCACCTCTCTTTGGGTCATGGGTGCTCTCCTTCCTTTTATGATCCTAATTCTATCTATCATTATTTTTCTCAGTCCTTTTTCAATGTGATGTCCTAAATATTGTACTTCTTTCTTGCAAAATTGTAATTTTGATGGTGACACTTTAAGTCCTCCATCTGCCAAATGATTCAGCAAAGCTATAGTGTCTAGTTCACAAGCCTCATGGGTTTTCAACGCCACAAGAAGGTTGTCGTTATACTGAACTAACATTGAATTTTCGGGCATTTCTAGACTCTCCGAAGACTTCTTCAATAGCTGAATAAATATTGAGGGGCTTTCTGTATACCCCTGTGGAATTCGGCACCAAGCCGAAATATGCTCGCCGAAACGAAACGCAAACATTTGCTGACTGTCATGGTGCAATCCGATGGAAAAGAAAGCATGGCATAGATCAATTACTGTATACCATTCTGCGTCATGGCGAATCTGATATAAAATCACAGATGGATTTGGGACAATGGGACAGCATGACACAACAATTTTGTTTATCTTTCTCAGATCTTGTACTATCCTGAACTTCCCACTAGGCTTTTTCAGTCCCATTATTGGTGAATTACATGGACTACTCATTATTTCTCTCAAAATACCTTGTTTTATCATTTTATCAATCACAGGAGTTACTCCATCAATTTTTTCAGGTGTTAGTTTATATTGAGGAACATTTGGATAGCTTACTCCTTCTTTTACTGTTATTTTTACTGGATCTATATTTCTCATTAATCCCACGTCTTCTCCTGTGAAATCCCAAACTTCTGCTTTTACAGACTGTTTTAATTCTTTAGGTAATTCATCAGGGTTAAATATAGCATAGGTTTCAATAACCTAATTTTCCCTGTTTGTCATTGTCATTTTATACAGCACATCTTCAGTTGGGGTTTCAAATGCTATCCCATCCGGGGTACAAAATATAGGGCAGTTCATTTTACACAACAAATCTCTACCTAACAGATTCACAGGACTGGTATCGCACACGACAAAGCAGTGCATTTCAGAAAATTTCTGTATGCAAACTTTCAAGGGCTCTGTAAGGTAAGTTTTAATCTGCCTGTTGGATACACCAACTACTTGGATCGATTCATCCGAGAGAGGAAGGTTCTTAACATCAGCTGATCTGACAGTTGATCGAGTAGCACCAGTATCAACTATGAAAGTAATACTTTCATCATTAATCTTTCCATCTACAAATGGGCCTGTCTGGTCTACTAATAGAGTTGCGCCAAGTACGCACTCTTCTTCCTCCCTTCGGCACCGTCAATAACCTTCTTCTGAATCACTCTCATCGCGTTGCAGCCAATACTGCAAAACAGTGCTAGCGCGTGGCAGCTTATTTACCTGGTCTTCGTTGTAGAATCCTGTTTCACTAATATACTTCTGGGAGTTTTTGCTCTGTGGAAAAGGCAGTTTTGGCACCTGATTCTGTTGGGTAACAACCTGCTGCTGTCACTGCGGTTGACCACTCACCTCATTCTGCACCTGTGGATTCAATGATGCATTTTCATTGTTAGTACTTGGGGGGAATTTACACTCGGATTTCCAATGCCCTTTTCTTCCTCAATTATGACATGGGAATTTCTTCTTAGCTTCCTCTATATTTCCTTTACCTTTCCCAGGACTGAATTTTTGTCTTGATCCTGTATTATTCGTGTGTTCCGCTAATTGAGCTTCCTGTCTCTCTGCTACCTTTACTTGTGCCCACATAGCTTTTTCTTTCAATTTTTGCTGTTTAGCTTCAATGTCATCACTGAAATATTTAGCATGTCTCAATACTTCGTCTATTTTCTTATTCTGCCAATTGACAGTATGTTGTTTTATCATCTCACTAATTTCTGGACGTAGACCATATACAAACCTGTATACAAAATGACTTAGATCCTTTTCACTCAGATTTTCATCTCCACTAAACTGTTTAAAGGCCAAGATCAGCCTCTCATAATATGCATGTACTGACTTGTTGCTTCCCTGATGTGTTCTATCAATTTTCACCCAATCTGTCTCTTTAGGTGGAACCTTATTCTTCAAAAAGGCAATAACCTGTTCAAATTTCTTCATTACCTCGGGGTCTGGAGCCCCTGTTTTTGGATCCCTTGGGTATTCTTGTGTTGGCCAATTTATCATGAGTTTGCACTCTGTCCATAGATCCACTGCTACTATTATATCAAATACGCTATTCAAGTCACTCCATAATACTTTAGACAACTTCACAAATCTGTCCACCTGCCTATACCACTCGACAGGCTTTTCGCGTAGTCGAGGGAAATCATTGTAAAGGACAAAATATCCTGTCTTATCCATGGAACATGCACATATCCTCCTCCTGGAATCTCTCTCATAGGGCATTCTGTTACTACCTTTTCTTTTTCTCTTACAGGGAATGCTGCAAACGTTTTATCTGGGGCATCATCTCGTTTTCGGTACCACCTGCTTCTCCGTTTATCCACATCTCCCCATTTTCTTAATAAGATAATTATTTCCTTAATCTGACTTATTCGTCCTGTGGTGTTCAAGTTTTCAATATCCTTTTCAGTGAAATCAATTCGATAGGGTTTTTGCAAAGCCTTTACCTTTTCAATATCTATACCCATTTCATTTGCTACTTCTTCTAGTCGTTCATGTATTTTCTTCGCTCTCCATGTCACACTTTTGCACAAAAATAACAAATCCTCGAGGAAAAAACATGGCGGCCAGTGAGTAACCGGTCGCAGATGAGCTCCCAGGAAAGCGTTCCCGGCAAACTAAATTAAACCAATACCCAGGATGAAGAGGCTTTAATCTTTTCTGAAAACCTTTCTGAAAAACCTTCTTTCCCTTGCTGAAAAAGAAGAGAAGCGACAGAACTTAGCGGCACCAAATACCTTGCTTGGGAGCTCCGGCTGTTTGTGTGACGGGACCGTCTTGCACGCGTCGCGGAGGAGGAACGCCCCGAGCAACCATTGGAGGCTTGGGTTCTGGGCCTTGAGGAGGCTTGAGGAGGCCTGGTGTGCTCAGAGTGAGTCCAGGCTCAGTGCCCTGTGTGTTTTTCTCTCAGTGGACGACACGGCGCCGGAGCGGGCCTGGTGCAGAGCGGCCCTGGAGCTCCGAAAGGGGAGAGGAGCGGCAGCGAGAATCTCCTTCCGGGGAGGAGGAGGCAGAGGGGGCTTCCTCCGGAAGGAGTGTAACGGCGAATTGCAGAGGGGTGAGGAGGCAGCTACAAGGGATAGTTGTGTGTCGCTGGGAAGACGGGGGATCCACGAGGAGGAAATTACAGCGCCCCCACAGAAGCGTTACCCCAATACAGTAAGGAGGGGGAGAAAAAAAGCATTTATTGGGGGTAAGGCCGAGGGGGCACCTATATATGCCCTCCGAAGTCTGTCAGACACACCTGGGGACAAGGCAGAGGGGGAATCCCTGAGCAGTAGTGAGCTCATTGCTGGACAGAAGAGCAGGCAGAAAGGCATTAAGAGGGAAGGAGGGGACAGAAGTGATAGGAGCGAAAAGAAAATAGAGGAGAGCGAGCAGGGGAGGGCTGGAGAGAAGGCTAAAATAATAGGGAAGGAAAAGGAGATAAGTACAGAGGCCCCCGAGATCCTTTGTACTTTAGTCAAAAATATACCGCCTTCTGATATAAAATTGAGACACAAAAGGTCCGTACCAAGATCCTCAAAAAATAACCTGCTAGATCCTAAAATTAAAATCACCCCCTCTCTTAAAACCTTTTTTAGAGTTCTGCCTAAAGTATTAATTCTAGGGGAAAGCACTATGGCAGGTTTAAATGATTCTTTAGTCGCTGGGAAGAAGCTTACATCTCCGGAAGTCTTCCCAGATCTTCCTGTCCGAAGTTAATTGGCCCTTCTTACAAGCAGCAGCAAGGTCAGCAAACCTGGGTTTAAACTTCTGTAGAATACTGGGAGCTATCTATAGTCATCCAAAAGCCAGATTGTTGATTAACGGTTCCTTAACAGACCCAATTTTTATCAGCAGAGGTACGAGACAGGGGTGTCCCCTATCACCGCTTTTGTTTAATCTGTATATACAGCCTCTGGCCAGAAGAATCAGGGAAGATCCTGAGATCATACCTTTCCATTTCCAAGGTTGGAACAAGAAACTGGGCCTCTACGCAGATGACATTCTCATTTACACAACCAACTTGCATAAAACTATGGCTAATATTAACGCACTAACAAGGGATTTTGGGAAGGCATCGGGCTATAATGTAAATAGAAGTAAGACGGAAATTATGTCCTGGAACATAGAAGGGGAGAAGGTGTTCAAAAGGAGGTAATGAGATACTTGGGAGTTTTGATCCCGCAAGATCTTTCTAAACTAACAAAAATGAATTTCGAGAAGGCAAAGAAAGAGATTAATGGGCTTTTAAAAATCTGGGCACACCTTCAACTCACTTTGCTTGGCCGAGTCAATTTAATAAAAATGATGGTGCTCCCAAAACTATCTTTTTTGTTTGATGCCATCCCCCTACCATTTGATAAAGAAGCACTTAAAAAACTGCAGGCCAAATAAATACTTTTATTTGGGCAAGTAAAGGCCCAAGAATAGCCTGGAAGAAGCTGAGACGGAGGGTTGATAAAGGTGGCTTAGCATTGCCAGATTTACTATTTTATTCATGGGCATTTCTACTAAAAAATGGAAAGATGCTTTTTAATACTCCCACAATATCGGAACTTGGAAGGCTGTTTGATGTTATGGCAAGTCAGGAGTCTGGAACCAGCCAAGGTTTTTTGTTCAAGTACTCTGACCCCAAATACTTTAAGAAAGTCAGGCTGAAGATCCTGAAAGGTCTGGCAGAGACCTGGTACAGGGTCAGAAAGGCTCTAAAGATACCATATTATAGCTCCATGGATCCCATCTGGGACTCACCAGGCTCACCGGGTTGGGCTAAAGATATCCTAGCCAGACCACTGAAAGAGGCAGGCCTAACCAGATGGAATCACATTCTGCCTGAAGCACAATTAATAAGCTGGGATACTTGCAATCAGCTAACGAACCAACAGATATCTAAATTCAAGTATATCCAAATACAAAGCTGGTGCCAAGATCCTATCACTGTGATAGGAAAACAGAACGATCTGGAAGATTCATTTATGAAAGAAGTAACTATTAAAAAGGAGCTGGCTATGCTGTATTGGCTGATGGTTGAATTGGAAGATGGAGCTTTCACTCTTCCAACAGAACTATGGGGAAGATGCTTGCCGGGGCCGTCGCTGGAAAATATGTGGCAAGTATCAATGTCTATGCTTTTTAAAACAGGTAAATCTGCGCATCTAAGAAGAAATCACCTTTTCTCCATCCATAGAGCCTATTGGACACCACAGAGGCTGTCAAAGTTTGGAAGAGGAGGTGATGTGGCATGCCCTAAGTGTGGGAGCCTGAAAGAAGACGATGTACACATGTTCCTGGAATGTCCCGAGGTCCAGTTATTTTGGAAAGACGTTAGTAGTGCTCTGTCCAAGATGCTAGACATCAATATCAAGGTAAGCATCTTGACGGTTATCTTTGGATGTGTGGACTCCTTGGAAAAGGTCACGGAGAATAATTCTAAGTTGTTCTTTTACACCATGTTATTGGCACGCAGAGAGATCTGTAAGCAATGGCTAGCTGCATCTCCTCCCAAATTCTCTGATTGGGTGCTTTCTATCAAATATGTGGCTGGGCTAGATATGAGAGCTTTTAAGAATCACCATTTCTGGTCTCCGGCTTTGGAGTGGTGTGATCAGCAAAACATTTTCTAATATCTGATGATTACGCCTGCTAAGCCTCGTCCAGCTACCTTGGTATTTCTCCATTGATGCTTCCCATTCAGTGCTCAGGCGCTTGGGGGAATGCGGTGGAGAGAAAAGCGGGAAGGTGAGGTGGATCGCGACGCTCTTAAAAAACCTGGGCATAAAGTCTCGGAGCAGAACATCCTCTCCTCCCCTTCCTGTTTCCGGTTTTTCCAGCACGCAAGCACAGAGGGCCACGGCTATTTCCAGTTAGGTGTGCAAATGGAATCTGGTTATCTTTTCTTGAGGCAAATGAGGATAAAAAAAAATAAAAAAAAAAAAAAAAAATCCTCATCTTGGTAAATTTTTAATTTCTCTGTAGGGATAGTTCCTACTATTAACTCTTCCAGTACTATTTGTAATTTGGCCACATCTATTGACTGAGATTCTTTGTCTTTTCTCTGCAAGCTTCTCAACCATTCACTTAATTCTTCTGTAGATGGTCCTACTGACTTCTCTATATTACCTGGTTCTGAATCCTTTTGTGTTTCTAATATTGACTCCACTGTTGTTATACGTCTTTCTGCAAAATTCTGGCCTATAAACGGATTATTTGAAACATTTGGTTCAATCATACTTATTGTCTGTCTCCATCGATTTTCATTTTGACTCGGTTTTGGCTGCTCAACCTGTTTATTGCTTTTATAAGGGACCATTAACCCCTTGTGTGCCCCGCCCTTTCCACGCCCTGTGCCGGGCGTTTCATTAGCGGGCGGGGCTCATGACGAGATAGTCTCGTCATGGGCACAGCGCAACCGCGGCCCATGACGAGACCATCTCGTCATGGGCACTCAAGGGGTTAAACAATGTTCGCTATCTTTCTGTTTATCAAAAATAGGCATTACTGGACCTATCATTACTGGAACTGTTACAGCTTCCAGTCAATTCTCTTATTTTCTCTGTTAATTCTAAGGTTGTCTTTGCTAATTCTGCTGAATTTTCACCAATTATTCTACTTTCTGACTTCCTCTCTACCTCTCTAATGGAATTATTTTTCTCTAAATCTTGGGACTCTGGTTCCGATTTTATGAATCGTAAAGTTTCTTTCATTGGGGCACTTGGTGTTAATGTTTCTGGTTCTGGCCGATATGGAGGTGGATTTTTATAGAACATGTCATCAAGAACATCATCCTCTGATTCATTCACTCCATACCCTCTCGATTACACATTATGTCTTTTTTCTGAGCATTTTCTTCCTTCATTTTCTTTTGCAGTTCTTACGGGAAACAAACCCTCAGTCATACTCGCATTCCGCCACTTTCTCATTCGATCATCATGATTCTCATGTCTGTATGATCTACCAAACATGTACCTAAACCTTCCGCCACTCCTCTGTCTTTCTCGGTCTTGCATCTCCTCTTTCCATTCTGTCAATGCTTCAAATTGTGCCGGTCTAGGTTCTCGATTCATCATTTTCTCTCTTAAATTTCTCAAAACTGCTAAATTAAATGAACCATGTTCTGAAAAAGCCAAGACTCCGTCATCTCTAGTGTACTTTACCCAATTGTCTAACCAAATACAGGTGTGATATCCATATTTCGCAACCATAAAGGATGCGGGGGTTTTTGGTGGAGGAAGTAATTGTCCTTCCCTAGTCACAATCGGTTTGTCCTTTTTAAACCACTTCTTTATTCTCCCGAACCAGGACTTTTTCGCCTTTTCTGGTGGATCCTAATACATCTTTTCTGTCTTTTTGTGTATCACTAGTCTCTCCTCTCGACTGTACCACAATTCTGACCAATTGTAGCGTGACTCACACTAACGCACCAATCCGGAGCGCATATGTCACCTTTGCAATTCTCCAATCCCAGCGCAAGTCACACTAACGCATCAATCAGGAGCGTCTACGTCACCCTGTGACTCTCCACTTCTAGCGCGGTGTACACTAACGCACCAATCAGGAGCGTTCTATGTTTCCAACTATCTGGCCAAACCCAGCGCGGTCGTACTGACGTCAGCAGACGCTGCCACAGCTCCTGCTCCTGTCTACCCCTCGTTTACAAATTCACTCGGTAAGTTTTGTTTCAAATTTACAAATCTGTTAGTAACTACACAAAAACACCACCATTGTCTACTTCGCTAACCAAGGAATAGCAATAGACTTTTCTCACAAGAATTCCGTCTTTCCTGAGAGCAGCGCTTACCTCTGCCCTACTACGAAATCGTTACTTCCGTTAATAAAGAAGCACATCCCTCTACCTTACCCTTCTAACAAGCATTAGCTAACTGTTTCTCCAGAATTAAGACACTTAGTTGGAGACCCGATGTTCCTGAGAAATAAAACCAGAGTTTCAAAATTAACCTGAATGCCTTTACATTCACGCACTTTCACACGAGAAAATGTAGTACATTCACACAGAATTCAGTCTTTCCCAAGAACAGCGAACAGTCTGTCCTACTACAGAATTATGACACACGTTAATAAAGTAGCACTTCCCTCTACTTTATCCCTCTAACAAGCTTAGAGAACACCTATTACCTTTCCAGTGATAAGCATTATCAGAGCGCCTTTTGGGCTCCTGGTACCTAAGACCAAAATTTCACAGGTGACCTTTGCTACCATACACTCCTCTCATACAAGAATTATTTCTAATGGGAACACGCGACGATGTCACTGAATCAAACCCAGACAATGCGTCGTGCAACTTTACTCGTTAGACGTTTCCCCTGTGTACCTACAGGGCAACAACTATTCAGTCTTTCCCGAGAGCAGCGCTTACCTCTGCTCCACTACGGAACTGTTACAAACTTCCGACTTCCTACATCCCAGAAGCTGTGCAAACAACATAGAACTCGACACAACTCAACATAGAGTGTTAGTACATAACCCAATATCAATCAATAACCAATAATCAATAAGCAATTTACAAGCAATAGTCACCAAACCAAAACAATAACAACCATCATACTGCTACCAGAAAAACTGATGCAGCATGGAATTTCAAATCCTCCCTTCGTCACAGATCAAATATCACACTAGCACATTCACTCAATACATTCATTGGTGGGGCCCATAACACCAACTACTTACACATTTCTGATCTGCTCTTACGAGAGGGATACATTTTCCAAACGCTGGCATGAAAGGAATACCTTTTGACCTAAATGAACATATTTACATATACATACATTGAATACCTTTATTAAACTCTGCTCTTCGAGATATTCCCTCCATTTAGTCGATAGATCAAATTAGTTGTTTTGGGTAATCGTAACTAAATCCTCTTATCTTGTACTTAATCTTAACCTATTTTCTATCAATAAACAGCCCAACCCATTTGTTTGTTAAATAATAATTTTGTTTATCTAATTAATCACAAATTTTAAGAAATCATTAATCAAACCATTGAACATCATATTTACCTAATCTGGCTATTAGTCGTCCTCTAAGTCAATCAAGTTGTTAAAGTCTTTAATTCATGCTGTCTGTCAAAGATTCAGGGAAACAGCTGTCCAGCAGTGTCACCATCCTCTCTGTCAGCATAACGTCAGGAAAATAACCATCAGTTCGTACGTCTCAGAGTCGAAGTCGAAGAAATCTTCCGTCAGCATTCTTCATTAACTCACTATTCTACCATCTTTTATAATAAATTTAATGTCAAGATGTAACAAAATCAGTTTTAGGCAGTCCTGTCTGGTGCGTTTGGGGTCATTCGGTGAAGTTCTCACATAGTCTATTTGATTAGGTCATCACACTTGCTGGTTCCGGTTTTAAAGACAGTCTTTTGTTTAATAGTCTTGGCAACTCTCCCAGTACGACCTTGATGGGTACATCTTGCATTGGGTCAGGATGAGGCCACTGTTGCTTGCGGTGGCGCAGGCGCAGTTCACCCGAAACCTCGTGGAACGGTGACTGGTGCCGTCAAGTCAAAAGTCAGCCAACTTAACGTAGGCCCAACAGGTCAACTTAAGCAAAACAAACAATATACAAAATTAAAATATGGAAATAGCTAATAAAATGTTAAACCCTCACTAATTCCTCTATGTGTATGTAATTATCTAGCATAATAGCAACATTCAAAGCATTTATATTCACCCAACAATGACATCTGGTGCGACTTACAATTACGTCACAAAAGCAACATTTATCATGCAATATTCTATTTTTCTAGTATTAGTATGCATACATATATTAGTAAACAAATTATTTTAGTCATGCAAATGCAAATCCCACGTGTAACTCTTTCATTAATATGATTGATTAGATATCACTTCAAACAGATTAATATTATTATAATTAATAGATTACTCGGATTAATATGAACATGCAGAAATGGGGGGGTATACAAAATGTTGTACTATCCGCTCCATCAATAACGTCACATATTACATCACTCATGACATGGTCAGTGACATCACTGATGACATCACTGAGGACATCTCAAATGACATCACTGATGACATCACTGATGACATCATCCAGTAACTGTGTGTTTCTGTAAAGTTTAAATATGTTTTATATATATAGGGAAAGGCCTACGGTAGAATATGGGTGTATAAGTGTGTGAATGGATGATTTAGTAGATGCGTGACTGACTCTATAAGTGAGTGATTAAATCTATGTAACTGCGGACTAGTGACTAAACTGTGTGAATGTCTGTATCTGTCTGTCTGTTGGTGTGTAAGCAGCTGCATGGGTTTGTGAACAGCTACATGAATGTCTATATGGGTTATTGATTGGTTGTCTAAGTATCTGTTTGGGTGCCTGAGTGTTTGAGTGGGTGGAGTGTGAGTGACTCTGTGCATAGATGTGTGAGTGGGTGATTCAGTGGGTGCATGGTTTTAAGAGTGCAACTGTGATGGACTGTATGGGTGGGTGGGTGTATGTATGGTTGTGTTAGTGAGTGAATATATATTTCATTAGTACATGTGTAATTTACTACATATGTGAACGGCAGTATATATGTATGTTGGAGTACAGAAATAGCTATAACTGAGAGTGTGTGATAGTGTGAGTGGCTGTATGGATGAGTGTATGCTTGTATCATTGATTGTATAAGACCATAAAAATTTGCTAGTATGTGTATGAGTATTTGAGCTTGTGCGTGTGTAATTGTATAGGTGAGTAAATGGCAGTGTGATTAATTACTTGGATGACTGAGTATATGTGTGATTAACTCTATGGATGAATAGTGGTGTGGGAGTGTCTATATAGGTGTATGAGTGCATATGATAGTCCTGTACTGAATGACCATAAGTATGAGTGACTGTACAATGAGTGAGTGGATATGAGTGTTTAGACCTAAGAGTCAGTGATGGGGTATGTTCTTATTGGTGTTGGATTGTCTATGGTTTTGAGAGTAGCAGTATGTAATTTAGAGTGGGTGTATGAAAGGTTATATTAGGGTGTGACAAGAAGCATCAAATGATCACATGAATGAATCATCAGTGATGTCATCAGTGATGTCATTTGAGATGTCATCAGTGATCATCAGTGATGTCACTGACCATGTCATAAGTGATGTAATATGTGATGTCATCAGCAGTTCATTGCGGGGGTGCGAGTTATTTCTGCGGGGGAATTTCTAGGGTTTTGTACGAGGGAAATGTCCAGCTAACTATAACACCCCTGAAACCTATGGTTTTTTCAGTGAATTTCTAAGGTTTTTTAAATGCCAATTCCTACCTATAACGTGCATGAAACCTATGGTATTTTCAGTGAATTTCAAAGCTTTTTTAAATGCTAATTCCTATCTATAACTTATCTCTAAAGCTATGATGTTTAATGATTTTCATTGGATTTCTAAATTGTTCTACATCAGTGTGTCAATTCCCTTAATTATGTTTTTTAAAATATTTTTTATCACCATTTTTTAAAATTATTTTTACAATTTATTTTAAAAAAAAATGTAAAATATTATTTGTTTATAATGTTTTTTTGAAAAAAATTGTACATTTTTAAAAATTATTTAAATATATTTTGTAAAATATTTTTTAAACTATATTTTCAATACTTTATGTATTTTTTTTCTTCTCATTTTTGGGGGGATCCGCGCACCCAACGCGCTAGGAACCGCGCACCCTACGCAAGAGAAATCGTGCACCCAACGCGTCAGGATATGTGAAATTTCGATATTTTTGCGTTCAGAGCGGACCGCGAATATGTCAAAACTTCCGCAATCCACTGCGGGACAGAAATATGCAGGGCAGGATTCATTCTGGCATGATGCTCCTATCACTAGACCTCAACAGGAAGCACTTAATAAAAATATAAATAAAGCAGGTGCCCGAGTTGAAGCTCAAATTCTGGAATGCATTAATCTGCCCAAAAATTTGTGAGCATGGTGGTGGCTAAGCAGATGTCAGTTCTCCCCATTTCCACTCTGAAATGTTAGCTGTAATCCTTGACGGTGGTGTTTGCATCCTTCATTTTCTCGAGCGCAATCCTCGTGTAGAATTCGTGAGCGTGGTTAAGCAGATGTCAGTTCTTCCCATTTCCACCCTGAAATGTTAGCTGTAATCCTTGCCGGTGGTGTTTGCATCCTTCATTTTCTTGAGCGCAATCCTCGTGTAGAATTCGTGAGTGTGGTTAAGCAGATGTCAGTTCTCCCCATTTCCACCCTGAAATGTTAGCTGTAATCCTTGCCGGTGGTGTTTACATCCTTCATTTTCTCGAGCGCAATCCTCGTGTACAATTTGTGAGCGTGGTTAAGCAGATGTCAGTTCTCCCCATTTCCACCCTGAAATGTTAGCTGTAATCCTTGCCGGTGGTGTTTGCATCCTTCATTTTCTCGAGTGCAATCTTCGTGTAGAATTTGTGAGCGTGGTTAAGCAGATGTCAGTTCTCCCCATTTCCACCCTGAAATGTTAGCTGTAATCCTTGCCGGTGGTCTTTGCATCCTTGATTATCTCGAGCGCAATCCTCGTGTACTTCCTGTGACAAGGCGGTTCCTTCTCCTTGTCTACCTCAGAGACCCTGCTCTGATCCTTTATAAACAAGAGGCAAGTGAACTGGACTAGAAGCCCCACCCGGTTAGCCCCACACACACTAGCGGTGTGCAACGTCCTCCCGCCCTTTCCCCACTATGATGGACAGCTCACTCAAGGGACCCCGGCGCCCGCTGGCGCGGTGTCAAAGTTACAGGCACACATGGTCATTAAAGAAAACTCTTCTTGCCCTTTACGCAGCTGTAGTGTAGGAAACAGACTATGAATTTACCCAACGAGGTAGCACTTACTGATGATTAGCCAGTAGAAAGTACTCCAGCTGACTCGAGTAGAGGTATTGGACAAAACGGTGGCATCTTCTTGGTTAAACATGCAGGGAAGGATTCATTCAGCACGATGCTCCTGTCACAAAAATTAAACCTCAACAGGAAGCACTAATCAGCCCAAAATCTCCACGAGCACGTGAAATTTCGTGTGTTCGCTGAGATTTATTGCTGTTTCGTGAAATTTTGCGAAAGGCAATTTCGCAAATTACGCCCACCCCTACTAATTTTACCTTAAAAAAAATAAATAGCCCCTATCACTAATTTTTATTATCCCCGGGGACCCCATCCCCCGGGGTTTATTAAAAAACGTTGGGGACTGTGGGGGGAGCCCCAATGCCCCCACGGTCCCAGCCGGCTCTCCGCGTCCTTCGGGAGCCAGCATTGCTTTTCCACACGGGGAGATGCTGACATGCAGCTCCCCATGTGGAAAAGCAATATCGTTTGGATTTTGAAAGAGAAAGCAGGTTTCCCCGCTCTCTCTTTCAAAATCCTAACAAAGTTTGCTATGGGAGGGCGGGAGTCTCCCGCCCTCTCATAGCAAACAACAGTGTCCTGGGGGTGGGCACCCCAGGACACTGTAGGAGCCGGCCCTGGGGGGTTGCGGGCCCCAGGGCCCTCAAGGGCTCCAGGAGGGGGGCCATGCAGCTCCCCTCCCTCAATCAATAAAGCCCCGGGGGGTGGTGGTCCCCGGGGCTTGGGGGGCCATTCAGCCCCCCACCCTGTCTATTTTGTAGCCCCGGGGGTAGCGGTCCCAAGGGCTGGGGGGCCACTCTGGGCCCCCCATTCATTTTTACAGATTTTGCCCCCGGCATTTGGCCCTAATTATTAACGATGCGCGGAAGCCCGCGCTTCAGGTTTTTTTTTTTTCGGCCGGATCCGCGCATTTCGCCGTTTAAAAAAAAAAAAAAAGCGGGGGCCCCAAGGGGTCCTTCTAGGACCCCCCCAAGCAACACTAGGGTCAGAGTATTTCTACCCTGCCCCCTTTAGATCTTTCACACACTTATTTCCCTTACTTAATCAGCCTCGCAAATATATGATGTTACTTAGCATGCGTTTAGTTCGCATGCCATTACTACGCGGTCGTTAGTACGACCGCGTTGTTAGTTAGCATACCTTTACTACGCAATTCGGAACAACGAATTGCACTAGGGGGTGCTGGATGTTGGATAGTATAATTTACTATTCCAACTCCAGTCTATGCGGACACTAGGGAAGGTGTTCGATTTTAAATCCAACACCTTCTCCCCCCTAACGCAAGTCGCTGTTCCGACTTGCGTAGTAAAGGTTTGCTAAGTAACAACGCGTTTACCAGCCTCGCTTCTACCGAGGCACAAAATGGCTGCCAACAGTTCCTGCTTTCAAATGTTGACAGACACTTGACAGCCAATTAGCATTCAGCGCGTGATCGGAAGGGTGCGCGCTCGGTTTGCAGAGGGTGCACTCAGGGTGCGCATAGGGTGCGCGGATCCTCCAAGGCCATAGATATATCTATCTTTTTTAATCTCATTTTCTCAGGAACTACTGAACGGATTTACACCATTTATGCAAAAGGCACGAGTCTGAACTGAGGACTACCTCTTTGCCAAATTTGGTGTAATTCCGTTCAGCAGTACGGGCTGTAGCTGCGTCAACAGGTCCTATGGGAAATTGCATGGGGAAAATGCGTTTTGGGACACCCTTTTTTCTCGGCCCCTGCTTGACGAATCACCACAAAACTTTCAGGATAGGAGCGGACTGGAGATGGCCATAAGTTCTGAAAATTTTGCGAAGTTTCGTCAACCGGCGCCAGACTTATTGGGAATAGAATGTTGCAGATTTCCTATGAAAAATAGGTCCTAACTATAACTATCTACTGGCGACTGCCAGTACATATATATATATATATATATATATATATATATATATATATATATTTCTCCACACACAATTAAATCTCTTCAATCAATCTTTTTGGCACTTTAATTGTTCGACACTAATGTTGAGGGTCTGCATTGACGGTGGAGAGGCAACAGCAGTAACTGGTGCTTCAGAGCCAGTCTCTCTTTCAACATAAAGATCTGAGGAACATGCAGATGAGAGAAGAGTCTCTGGTAATAGACTTCCTAGTATGCTGGGCAATCACAATGTGGCCCTTGGTAGACACCACTTGAAAAGGTTCTGCATCAAATGGAGCATCAGATTTTCTTTTCCGCCTCTTGCGTGTGAGCACCTCGATCTCCTTTCCTAAAAACGATGTCCTCATATGTCGTCTTTTTTCAGCATATGATTTCATCTTTTCTTTATGAAACAAGTCCTTCTCACAAGTTGCACTCTTGTTTTTCTCTCTCTGATTGGTCCACTGAGATATTGTGGTTGTCATTGCTCTCTTGAACAACAATGTTTTAGGACTTTCACCTGTGGTCGAGTGAGGTGTCAAACGAAAAGTAGAATTTAACACAGTTTTTAAATTGGACTTTTCAAGAGCAGCACAATGCACTACTTTCTTTAGTATAGTCATAAAGCGCTCAACAAGTCCGTTGGCCTGCGGCCACAGAGGTGTGCACATTTGAGGCTTTATATTCAAATGTTCCAAGAAATATTTAAACTCACAACTGTTTAATGGCAGGCAATTGTCAGATTTCAACTCGGCTGGTACACTCCATGTCGCAAAGATGCCATCTAGTCTCTCAATGACTGGGTCTTGAATGGTTGATGAAAAATACTCAGTTAATGGATATCATGAGTATTCGTCTGCAATCACCATTAGGTGATGCCCATTGTCAAGTGGGCCAAAAAAGTCAATGGCTACCCTCTCCCAGTCATGCTTCTGGAGTCAATTAATATTAAAGGTGTGTTGAGTAACATTAGTAGAAAGGCAGTCGCACATATGACAGGCCTTTAATTCATTCTCAACCTGCTCATCAAGATAAGGAAATTAAACTCAGTCTCTGAGACCTATTTTTGTGTCAATGATTCCACGACGTACTTCGTGGCCCCTTCAATCATCTTCTGCCTCAGACTCTCCGGAATCAGGATTCTTGACCCTCGTAATATAATTCCTTCCTGAGTTATGGACGGTTCATCTTTGACATTTTTCTCACTGGTGAGAAGTCGAGGTGTTCTTTTCATGACTCACAACTGATTTTATCTGTCAACATTAGAATGTGACTATCAGGGCTCATGGCAGTGATATTCTGGGATAACAAAATAGCAGCTGTTGTATTTGATTTTACAATG
The DNA here is from genome assembly GCF_964204655.1 of Triturus cristatus. NCBI lineage: Eukaryota > Metazoa > Chordata > Amphibia > Caudata > Salamandridae > Triturus > Triturus cristatus. The sequence continues at coordinate 341,154,466 of NC_140587.1, read as the reverse complement.
AAATTAATAATTTCATTTCATTTCATTTTACTGAGTTGTATATAGTATGAACTGGACCCGAATCTGGTATCAGAGCACTTTACATAGCACCAGTTGCGTTACATGAGGACACATTCTTTTTTTTTGTTTTTTTTGTTAGGAACGGGGAGATTAAGTGATTTGCCCAGAATCACAGGATGTTCAGCGTCGTTGCCATGACTTGAGCCCATTTCCCCAGATTCAAAGGCATCCGCCCTAGCCGTTAGGCCAACAAAGTAGTCAGCAGGGTTCTTTTTTTCAGTTCCAAGACATTTTTATTGCAGTATTTTTATATAAATGAAAATAAGATCAAACAGAGGTGACATCAAAATGCTAGAGTAGGCAGTTACATGGGAAGTAAGTAAGTACAAAGCATACTTTGGTAATGATATGTACGTTCTACAGGAGCATCAGAGAAGTACAGGCCCGAACTTAGCCTCATACCACAATATAGAAGAAAGGAAAAAGAAATTAAAGAAATTAAAGATAGCAAAAAGAAGAGAAAGAAGAGGCCCTGGACGATGCACAATGTAATTTATAGTTTTACTCTTGTGAACGTGGTCCCGATCGTTCAATGCAAGGAGGCATCTTGACATATGGATTGCCAAATATAGTTAGTAAAGCTTGATTGTCAGTTACCTGCATAAAAGGCTTTCTGTACAGTAATACATGGAAATGTTCAGAACCCATATCATGGCTAAACTTTCTTTTTCAGGCTGTGAGTAAGCATGCTCTGTTTGGGACAAACTCCTAATTGAATATGCCACAATCTGCCTTTGATCATTTGGGTGTCCGCTGTGCTGCACAAGGATACCGCTTGTAAGAAGCTTTGGATCAAAATATGCCATTCAATAACATTCTCAAAGGCTTGTTTAATTTTCCTTAAAACTTTTATCACATTCATGGGACAAATGAAATGAAACATTCTTTTTCATCAACACAAGTCAATGGAGAACTTACAGTGGCAAAGTCCTGTTTGTATCTGAAACAGTACCTGGCCATGCTAAGAAATAAACACACCATAGAAACATCTTGTGGGGAAACAGCATAGGACAGTGCTTGTACTTTAGCAAGAATCGGTTATCCTGCCCCCCTCAGAAAAGATATGGCCAAAGAACTTTAACTTTGTCTTGTGGAAATCACATTTATCTACATTCAATGTCAAACCTACAGCTGCAAGTAAAGGACAATCTTGTGTGAGAGCTTTATCACGCTTTTTTTGTGCAGCTCCAAAAACCAATATGTTATCTCTATAATTGAACGCATTCATGACAGACGGTATGATACACCTGATGGGGTCTTGAAAATGTTCAGCAGCTGGTGATACACCAAAACTGAGGGGCTCATTCTGATGTCGGTGAGACCACCTCTGAAAAGCTGTAGGTGGCGGTCCCACAGACATCTATGCCATTAGTCTGACCGCTGGTTTAAAATTTCGGCAATCAGAGCGAGTTAGGTGGGGGGACAGACTACTGCCTCCGATGGTCGGATTCCTAATCCCTACAATAGGGCAGTGCCTGCAGACGCTCCATCATGGGTATTTGGATATCTCCTTCTGACTGCCTGTTCATGGCATTCCCATCACCAGAAAGGGACTTTTGCGTCATTTGTAAAGCTCTGCTAAACTGCTCGCAGCTGCCGATGATATGCTAGCTGTTAGACGGCGACCTCAGAGGAGCCCGGAAAGGGGTCCTGACTTCCCTGAGTCCCACCCGTGTAGTATTGTAGCCGGGCACTGGCGGGAGATTCCCCAGGGGGAGGAATCTCGCAACTAGGATCGTACTTCTGGCACCACACGACACAGAGAGACCACACTGGGTATTCTCAGAACAAGCTTTATCAAATAGGTATCACTGCAAATATGTACAAGGTGAGCACGGGCTCAAGAGTCTCGGAAAGGTAGGGGGTAGCGGGACTGTCTCTGGTAACAGTTCAAGCAGGGACGTATCCGGCGCACAGCTCACAATCCTCGAGCTGGGGGATACATGGTCGGAGTTGGGGTCCGGCGGGACCGTGAGAGTCTGGGGGAGCCGCGAGTCACTCAGCAGGGCTCAGGCACCAGTTCGGAGGTCTTACGATCTTCAGGGAGCCGCGAGTCACTCAGCAGGGCTCAGGTACAAGTTCGGAGGTCTTACGATCTTCAGGGAGCCGCGAGTCACTCAGCAGGGCTCAGGTACAAGTTCGGAGGTCTTACGATCTTCAGGGAGCCGCGTGTCACTCAGCAGGGCTCAAGCACAAGTTCGGAGGTCTTACGATCTTCAGGGAGCCGCGAGTCACTCAGCAGGGCTCAGGTGAGTTCCAGTTCCAGGAGCCGCGACCACGTCAGCGGGCTCTCGTTGTTCCAGCGTCGAATCTGCCGGACAGCCCCAGAGCACCCCTTGTTATAGTTCGACCCCTCTTTGATGTCCGGAGTCTGTGCAGGCAGGGGTCTTGTCACCTGGGGGTCGCTTGTCGGGATTTCCTGCTATAGTCTTTTGATCCTTTCAGGGCCGGGTCGGGAGGAGTCCCAGACACCCAGCAGGCGTGGAGCCCGCCCTCAGGGAGGCCGGAGGGCCGATCGAAACCCATCGTCCCGGGGGAGTTCAGAGGTGCGATAGAAACTGCTCCTCCCTCTCTCATCCCCTGGAAGCGTGATGTCCTCCAGCCGGAGTGGCGCCTCTAGGCCCGGGTCGCGCTGGGGCCGGGCGGCCATCTTGGTGCATGAAGTGGGCACGCGGGCCCGGGGTGGCCGAAAGGAGAGAGGCCAGGGACGGGGATGTCCGGATCGGTGCGTGTGTCCTGGTGGGGAGGTTCGGCTGGGCCGGGTGCTGGGGCTGTAGGTACCAGGTTTCGGTGGTGCGGGGGCACGGAGGGCCATTCTACGAGGCCGGGTCCAACACGCGTCCCCCCCAGCTGAAAGCCGGAGAGAACTGCCCATCAGCTTGGGGGGTTCTCTTCGCTGAGGCGGAAGAACCGGGAGAGGCCGTCAGCATTGGCGTGGTCCGTACCAGGGCGGTGTTCCACGGTGAAATCCATCCCCTGGAGGGAGATTGACCACCGCAGTAGCTTGGGGTTTTCTCCTCGCATCTGCATGAGCCAACGTAAGGGCCGATGGTCAGTTTGGACTCTGAAATGGGTGCCAAACAGGTAGGGTCGTAGCTTTTTGAGTGCCCAGACCACGGCAAAGGCTTCGCGCTCTATGGTGCTCCATCTTTGTTCTCGGGGCAACAGCCGCCGACTGAGGAAGGCGACGGGCTGGTCTAGGCCTTGGTCATTTACTTGGGACAGGACGGCCCCAATGCCATGCTCGGAGGCATCGGTCTGGACTATGAACTCCTTGGCGTAGTCGGGAGCCTGGAGGACGGGGGCAGTACACATGGCCCTTTTTAGGGCATCGAAAGCTTCCTGGCAGGCAGCCGTCCACTGCACTTTCTTTGGCTATTTTTTAGACGTGAGTTCTGTGAGAGGGCCGACAAGGCTGCCATACCCCCGAATGAATCTTCGGTAGTAGCCCGTGAGTCCCAGAAAGGCTCGGACCTCCGTCTGGGTGATGGGTGGTTCCCAGGCCAGGATGGCATCGATCTTTGGCTGTAGAGGGGCGACCTGGCCACTCCCGACCTGGTGCCCCAAGTAGACCACGGATCCTTGCCCGATCTGGCACTTGCTGGCTTTTACTGTGAGGCCTGCCTGGCGCAGGGCGGTTAGCACCCTTCGGAGGTGCTGGAGGTGCTCACTCCACTCTGAACTGAAGACAGCGATGTCGTCCAGATATGCCGCGCTGAACTGTTCTAGCCCGGCCAGGACCCTATTCACCAGTCGCTGGAAAGTGGCCGGGGCATTTTTCATCCCGAAGGGCATTACGCGGAAGCGGTAGTGCCCATCGGGGGTGGAGAAAGCGGACCGCTCTTTGGCCCCTTCGGTGAGCGCAATCTGCCAGTATCCGCAGGTGAGGTTGAATGTGCTGAGGAACCGGGCTGCCCCTAGGCGGTCAATGAGTTCGTCGGCTCGTGGAATGGGGTGGGCATCGGCTCGGGTAACGTCATTGAGCCCCCGGTAGTCCACGCAGAATCGGAGCTCGGGGGCGACACCGGGGGCCGCTGCCTTCGGGACCAGGACCACGGGGCTGGCCCAGGGACTGTCAGAGGGCTCGATCACCCCCAGGGTCAACATCTTCGAGACTTCCGCTTGAATGCAGGACCGGACCCGGTCAGGAACCCGGTAGGCTCGGTGTCTCACCGGCGGGCTGTCCCCGGTGTCCACATCATGAACACACCAGTTGGTGACCCGGGGGGTCAGGGAGAAGAGGTCAGAAAATTGTCTTAGGAGCTGGCGGCAGTCCGCTTGTTGCTGGGCAGTGAGGGCTGGGGAGAGGTTCACTCCTTCCACGGAGCCATCCTGCTCCTTGACACACAGGAGGTCCGGGAGGGGATCCGACTCATCTTCGGCCCCGTCATCGGTGGCCAGCAGGAGGCTCAGTTCTGTCCGCTGGAAGTGAGGCTTGAGGCGGTTCACGTGCAGGACCCGGAGGGGATCCCGAGGCGACTGGACATCCACCAAGTAGGTGACTTGGCTCTTCCTCTCGACCACTTTGTAGGGCCCAGTCCATCGGTCCTGGAGAGCGCCAGGCTTCACGGGGGCCATGACCCACACCTGCTGGCCCGGCTGGAACTCGACCAGAGTAGCATTCTGGTCGTACCAGCGCTTCATTTCTTCTTGACTCGCCTCCAGGTTGGCCTCGGCCAGTTCTCGGAACCTCCTGGTCTGGTTCCGGAGGGCCAGGACATATTGGAACACATCTCGGGGGGTGGTCTGGGGTGCTGCCTCCCACCCTTCCTTAACCAAACTGAGGGGACCTCGGACGGGGTGCCCATAGAGTAATTCAAACGGGCTGAACCCTAAGGACTTCTGGGGGACCTCCCGGTAAGCGAACAAGAGGCAGGGGAGCATGTGGAAATGTGGATTTTCCTGATCAGTTATGTCCCCTATCTTGGACCCCAACGGTTCTGTATGCATGTTACAAGTACATGTATGTTCCCTCCAGTTCCAGTTTCTAAGACGCAAACACATGTGTGTCTACCGTCAACATGTTCTCTGTCAGATCCGCCATCAATGGGCTGGATATTCGATTCCTAAGCATGAAAGGCCACCGACTTTATATGGCTCAGTTACTCCATTTTTACAGTTCAGGCAAGTAGGCCCGATTCTGTCCTCAAAGCCTTTCCCTGCTCTCTGTCTTTGACAGCTTCAGCTTGAGCTCGCATCTGTATCCATGAACTTTGTCCTACTCCCTGTGCAGCTAACGGTGCCTGCCTCGGCCAGTTTTCGCCTGCCTGCCAAGAAGCTGTATTTCACCTTCGAATTATCTATTTTTCTCTTCAGCCGATGCATTCCTGTCTAGTGATTTAGGTAAACATTTCCTCTAGCTCACAAGCAAGGGACTCAGCCTTTCCATCCTCCTGCACATGATTCATAGCCCTGCTGCCATGGAAAGTTTTCTGCCCCTCGCATCTCATATAGACACTTAGACGCTTGTACACGCACATACAGTTAGTATAGAATAGATTCTGTCTGAGAGTCCTTCCTTGTGGATAACATAGTTCTCTAAACATAGGATGTTAGATATGATTTGGGATTAGGTTGACTTGACCCCTCAGACTTTTCGTCTCCATATGTAGAGTTAATGTCAAGTCCCCTTCACCCCCTAGTTGCACGTCAATTACACGTCATGCTGCTGCGCGCGCATCTATGCCAAGTATTATCTTATAGATCCACCTATGTCTGATAATCCTAACCAATCATGTTTCTTTAATTCCTTATTACGCCTAGTTTCGATTACGTACCTGTCATGTCACTTTTCTTATCAAATGTTACGCCTTCTACATTCGTTTCATTGTAATGTACTTATTATAAAAATGCATGTACTGGGTACTTAAGGCCTCATTTTAGCCGGAGATTCTCCTACACGGTATGATTAGTTGCTAGCTCTGCTCTAATCGTAGCGCTATTAGATTGCTGGTCTAGCGATGTTATTGATGTTAGCGATATTTTAAAGCTCCTGTGTTATACATTTGCTTTATTTTTATGTTGTAGTTTTCCCCTGTTTTTAAAACTACTCGTATCCGCATTCTTGCACCATAAAATTTACTGCAATACTCACCGCGATTTTCGCGGGACACACGCCTCTTAGACCGGACTTCCTGGACAGTGTTGGGGGGGTAGACTGGGCCGGGATACTGACGCCATCTTGGGCAGCGCTCTAGTCGTCAGGAGGGCGTGTCTGATGGGTACTTAAGGCCTCATTTTAGCCGGAGATTCTCCTACACGGTATGATTAGTTGCTAGCTCTGCTCTAATCGTAGCGCTATTAGATTGCTGGTCTAGCGATGTTATTGATGTTAGCGATATTTTAAAGCTCCTGTGTTATACATTTGCTTTATTTTTATGTTGTAGTTTTCCCCTGTTTTAAAACTACTCGTATCCGCATTCTTGCACCATAAAATTTACTGCAATACTCACCGCGATTTTCGCGGGACACACGCCTCTTAGACCGGACTTCCTGGACAGTGTTGGGGGGGTAGACTGGGCCGGGATACTGACGCCATCTTGGGCAGCGCTCTAGTCGTCAGGAGGGCGTGTCTGATGGGTACTTAAGGCCTCATTTTAGCCGGAGATTCTCCTACACGGTATGATTAGTTGCTAGCTCTGCTCTAATCGTAGCGCTATTAGATTGCTGGTCTAGCGATGTTATTGATGTTAGCGATATTTTAAAGCTCCTGTGTTATACATTTGCTTTATTTTTATGTTGTAGTTTTCCCCTGTTTTTAAAACTACTCGTATCCGCATTCTTGCACCATAAAATTTACTGCAATACTCACCGCGATTTTCGCGGGACACACGCCTCTTAGACCGGACTTCCTGGACAGTGTTGGGGGGGTAGACTGGGCCGGGATACTGACGCCATCTTGGGCAGCGCTCTAGTCGTCAGGAGGGCGTGTCTGATGGGTACTTAAGGCCTCATTTTAGCCGGAGATTCTCCTACACGGTATGATTAGTTGCTAGCTCTGCTCTAATCGTAGCGCTATTAGATTGCTGGTCTAGCGATGTTATTGATGTTAGCGATATTTTAAAGCTCCTGTGTTATACATTTGCTTTATTTTTATGTTGTAGTTTTCCCCTGTTTTTAAAACTACTCGTATCCGCATTCTTGCACCATAAAATTTACTGCAATACTCACCGCGATTTTCGCGGGACACACGCCTCTTAGACCGGACTTCCTGGACAGTGTTGGGGGGGTAGACTGGGCCGGGATACTGACGCCATCTTGGGCAGCGCTCTAGTCGTCAGGAGGGCGTGTCTGATGGGTACTTAAGGCCTCATTTTAGCCGGAGATTCTCCTACACGGTATGATTAGTTGCTAGCTCTGCTCTAATCGTAGCGCTATTAGATTGCTGGTCTAGCGATGTTATTGATGTTAGCGATATTTTAAAGCTCCTGTGTTATACATTTGCTTTATTTTTATGTTGTAGTTTTCCCCTGTTTTAAAACTACTCGTATCCGCATTCTTGCACCATAAAATTTACTGCAATACTCACCGCGATTTTCGCGGGACACACGCCTCTTAGACCGGACTTCCTGGACAGTGTTGGGGGGGTAGACTGGGCCGGGATACTGACGCCATCTTGGGCAGCGCTCTAGTCGTCAGGAGGGCGTGTCTGATGGGTACTTAAGGCCTCATTTTAGCCGGAGATTCTCCTACACGGTATGATTAGTTGCTAGCTCTGCTCTAATCGTAGCGCTATTAGATTGCTGGTCTAGCGATGTTATTGATGTTAGCGATATTTTAAAGCTCCTGTGTTATACATTTGCTTTATTTTTATGTTGTAGTTTTCCCCTGTTTTTAAAACTACTCGTATCCGCATTCTTGCACCATAAAATTTACTGCAATACTCACCGCGATTTTCGCGGGACACACGCCTCTTAGACCGGACTTCCTGGACAGTGTTGGGGGGGTAGACTGGGCCGGGATACTGACGCCATCTTGGGCAGCGCTCTAGTCGTCAGGAGGGCGTGTCTGATGGGTACTTAAGGCCTCATTTTAGCCGGAGATTCTCCTACACGGTATGATTAGTTGCTAGCTCTGCTCTAATCGTAGCGCTATTAGATTGCTGGTCTAGCGATGTTATTGATGTTAGCGATATTTTAAAGCTCCTGTGTTATACATTTGCTTTATTTTTATGTTGTAGTTTTCCCCTGTTTTAAAACTACTCGTATCCGCATTCTTGCACCATAAAATTTACTGCAATACTCACCGCGATTTTCGCGGGACACACGCCTCTTAGACCGGACTTCCTGGACAGTGTTGGGGGGGTAGACTGGGCCGGGATACTGACGCCATCTTGGGCAGCGCTCTAGTCGTCAGGAGGGCGTGTCTGATGGGTACTTAAGGCCTCATTTTAGCCGGAGATTCTCCTACACGGTATGATTAGTTGCTAGCTCTGCTCTAATCGTAGCGCTATTAGATTGCTGGTCTAGCGATGTTATTGATGTTAGCGATATTTTAAAGCTCCTGTGTTATACATTTGCTTTATTTTTATGTTGTAGTTTTCCCCTGTTTTTAAAACTACTCGTATCCGCATTCTTGCACCATAAAATTTACTGCAATACTCACCGCGATTTTCGCGGGACACACGCCTCTTAGACCGGACTTCCTGGACAGTGTTGGGGGGGTAGACTGGGCCGGGATACTGACGCCATCTTGGGCAGCGCTCTAGTCGTCAGGAGGGCGTGTCTGATGGGTACTTAAGGCCTCATTTTAGCCGGAGATTCTCCTACACGGTATGATTAGTTGCTAGCTCTGCTCTAATCGTAGCGCTATTAGATTGCTGGTCTAGCGATGTTATTGATGTTAGCGATATTTTAAAGCTCCTGTGTTATACATTTGCTTTATTTTTATGTTGTAGTTTTCCCCTGTTTTTAAAACTACTCGTATCCGCATTCTTGCACCATAAAATTTACTGCAATACTCACCGCGATTTTCGCGGGACACACGCCTCTTAGACCGGACTTCCTGGACAGTGTTGGGGGGGTAGACTGGGCCGGGATACTGACGCCATCTTGGGCAGCGCTCTAGTCGTCAGGAGGGCGTGTCTGATGGGTACTTAAGGCCTCATTTTAGCCGGAGATTCTCCTACACGGTATGATTAGTTGCTAGCTCTGCTCTAATCGTAGCGCTATTAGATTGCTGGTCTAGCGATGTTATTGATGTTAGCGATATTTTAAAGCTCCTGTGTTATACATTTGCTTTATTTTTATGTTGTAGTTTTCCCCTGTTTTAAAACTACTCGTATCCGCATTCTTGCACCATAAAATTTACTGCAATACTCACCGCGATTTTCGCGGGACACACGCCTCTTAGACCGGACTTCCTGGACAGTGTTGGGGGGGTAGACTGGGCCGGGATACTGACGCCATCTTGGGCAGCGCTCTAGTCGTCAGGAGGGCGTGTCTGATGGGTACTTAAGGCCTCATTTTAGCCGGAGATTCTCCTACACGGTATGATTAGTTGCTAGCTCTGCTCTAATCGTAGCGCTATTAGATTGCTGGTCTAGCGATGTTATTGATGTTAGCGATATTTTAAAGCTCCTGTGTTATACATTTGCTTTATTTTTATGTTGTAGTTTTCCCCTGTTTTTAAAACTACTCGTATCCGCATTCTTGCACCATAAAATTTACTGCAATACTCACCGCGATTTTCGCGGGACACACGCCTCTTAGACCGGACTTCCTGGACAGTGTTGGGGGGGTAGACTGGGCCGGGATACTGACGCCATCTTGGGCAGCGCTCTAGTCGTCAGGAGGGCGTGTCTGATGGGTACTTAAGGCCTCATTTTAGCCGGAGATTCTCCTACACGGTATGATTAGTTGCTAGCTCTGCTCTAATCGTAGCGCTATTAGATTGCTGGTCTAGCGATGTTATTGATGTTAGCGATATTTTAAAGCTCCTGTGTTATACATTTGCTTTATTTTTATGTTGTAGTTTTCCCCTGTTTTTAAAACTACTCGTATCCGCATTCTTGCACCATAAAATTTACTGCAATACTCACCGCGATTTTCGCGGGACACACGCCTCTTAGACCGGACTTCCTGGACAGTGTTGGGGGGGTAGACTGGGCCGGGATACTGACGCCATCTTGGGCAGCGCTCTAGTCGTCAGGAGGGCGTGTCTGATGGGTACTTAAGGCCTCATTTTAGCCGGAGATTCTCCTACACGGTATGATTAGTTGCTAGCTCTGCTCTAATCGTAGCGCTATTAGATTGCTGGTCTAGCGATGTTATTGATGTTAGCGATATTTTAAAGCTCCTGTGTTATACATTTGCTTTATTTTTATGTTGTAGTTTTCCCCTGTTTTAAAACTACTCGTATCCGCATTCTTGCACCATAAAATTTACTGCAATACTCACCGCGATTTTCGCGGGACACACGCCTCTTAGACCGGACTTCCTGGACAGTGTTGGGGGGGTAGACTGGGCCGGGATACTGACGCCATCTTGGGCAGCGCTCTAGTCGTCAGGAGGGCGTGTCTGATGGGTACTTAAGGCCTCATTTTAGCCGGAGATTCTCCTACACGGTATGATTAGTTGCTAGCTCTGCTCTAATCGTAGCGCTATTAGATTGCTGGTCTAGCGATGTTATTGATGTTAGCGATATTTTAAAGCTCCTGTGTTATACATTTGCTTTATTTTTATGTTGTAGTTTTCCCCTGTTTTTAAAACTACTCGTATCCGCATTCTTGCACCATAAAATTTACTGCAATACTCACCGCGATTTTCGCGGGACACACGCCTCTTAGACCGGACTTCCTGGACAGTGTTGGGGGGGTAGACTGGGCCGGGATACTGACGCCATCTTGGGCAGCGCTCTAGTCGTCAGGAGGGCGTGTCTGATGGGTACTTAAGGCCTCATTTTAGCCGGAGATTCTCCTACACGGTATGATTAGTTGCTAGCTCTGCTCTAATCGTAGCGCTATTAGATTGCTGGTCTAGCGATGTTATTGATGTTAGCGATATTTTAAAGCTCCTGTGTTATACATTTGCTTTATTTTTATGTTGTAGTTTTCCCCTGTTTTTAAAACTACTCGTATCCGCATTCTTGCACCATAAAATTTACTGCAATACTCACCGCGATTTTCGCGGGACACACGCCTCTTAGACCGGACTTCCTGGACAGTGTTGGGGGGGTAGACTGGGCCGGGATACTGACGCCATCTTGGGCAGCGCTCTAGTCGTCAGGAGGGCGTGTCTGATGGGTACTTAAGGCCTCATTTTAGCCGGAGATTCTCCTACACGGTATGATTAGTTGCTAGCTCTGCTCTAATCGTAGCGCTATTAGATTGCTGGTCTAGCGATGTTATTGATGTTAGCGATATTTTAAAGCTCCTGTGTTATACATTTGCTTTATTTTTATGTTGTAGTTTTCCCCTGTTTTTAAAACTACTCGTATCCGCATTCTTGCACCATAAAATTTACTGCAATACTCACCGCGATTTTCGCGGGACACACGCCTCTTAGACCGGACTTCCTGGACAGTGTTGGGGGGGTAGACTGGGCCGGGATACTGACGCCATCTTGGGCAGCGCTCTAGTCGTCAGGAGGGCGTGCCTTATATCTACTTAAGGTCATGGTGGCTGCGCGCAGCGTTTACGCGCAGCCGGAGCGCACCGGAGTCGCGCCAGAGTCCAGCCCGTCTGCGCCCGTCCGCGCTGAGGACGGGCTGCAGGGAGGGCTGGGCTGTGGGATTTCAGATCATTCCCCTAAGGTAACACTTACTTATTCGACTCAGGACTTGCTCGCTCTGAGACCCAGTGCGTGTTCATGTCTTCACAGATATTCTCCGATGGCGGTTCAGAAAGGAGTTATATGTGATTCATGTAGGCTCGATCCATGTAATGCTCCCACTGCTAGTAACAGTACATTACCACCTGGCCAATCACTTAATGAGGAACGTGTTGAGAGAGGCTATCTGATTAATGCCCGTTCCATCATTAAAAATAACATCTTTTTTCATGACTTTGTGACAGCTAGGAACCCACCCTGGGTGTTTGTCACGGAAACGTGGGCAACTGAATCCTCAGGACATGACCTCCTTCTAGCCATCCCCGATAATTATGCTCTTCATAGAGTAGATAGAGCGCAACGTAGAGGTGGTGGCCTCGCGATACTCTATCACTCTCGATTCACATGTAGAACCAAGGCTTTGTCAAAGTCTTCTGACCCCTTTGAGGCCTTGCATTTCTGCATTGCATCTTCACCTACCTCGTCATTTTCCGGGATACTGCTGTACAGGCCCCCTGGGCCGAGATCTCAGTTCTGTAATGACTTATTCAGTCTATTAGAACCATATGCTGGCAAACCGCGCTTCACCATTTTAGGTGATCTCAATTTCCATTTAGAGGACATCTCATCTAAGGACACTATATCCCTGATTGATTCTCTGGAGGCCTGTGGTTTCAAACAATTGGTTAGAGAACCTACACATAGAGCAGGTCATATTCTTGACGCTGTCTTCTCTACTGACTCCAGAATCTCGTCTGGCCCTCCAGAACAGCTAGTATGGACAGATCATCTAGCAGTCCCTATTTTCTTTGTCTCAGATGATATAAAGCCCCCCTTGAAGGAGCTCTCCTCAAGAGAGTATAAGCGAAATTATAAAAACATCACCAATGTGTCCTTGACTCCGTTCTTTGAATTCCAAACTTGGTCCTCAGATCCAGAGAAGGCAGCCTGTAAATTAGACAACCTTATACGTGAGGCAGTGGATATTCTAGCTCCCACTACCCCTAGGTATACTGCAAGGCGTAGACCCTCCGCCCCATGGTTTGGAGAGCAACTCAGGCTGATGAGACAAGGCTGTAGGAGACACGAAAGGCAGTGGAGAAGGACGTGGGACTTCAAGGATAGAGAGCGCTATAAAAGCTCCCTGAAGACCTACAAATCCTTGGTCATCAAAACTAAACAAAATCACTTCTCCAATATCACCACGTCTTTGACCTCGTCGAGGGAACTGTTCACAATCGTAGACTCCCTATGTTCCCTACAGATTCCCGATCCGATTAAAAGCTCGCAGGAGCTCTGTGATAACATTGCAAGTTTTTTCCACACTAAAATTGTGGATATTTCCATGCAATTGGAAATACAGAAGAATCTTCTGGAAACACAAACTATCACTAATCTGGCAATGTTAGAAACCTGGCCAAAGGACCCTGATAAGATTTTTACTAAATTTCCCCTCATTACTCTCGAAAATCTTAACCTCCTGCTGGATCGGACGAAATCTTCCTCTCCTCTGGATCCCTGCCCCCTAAAAACTCTGAAAGAGTGTAGGGACACCCTCTTACCACACATCCTGGATGCTATGAATAATGCCTTACAACATGGTGTATTCCCCTCGGCCTGGAAGAGAGCCATTGTAAGGCCGCTATTGAAGAAACCATCTCTGGATCCGGCAGTATTAAAAAATTTTAGACCTATTTCTCTACTGCCGGCTCCAGCTAAAATGCTCGAGATGCATTTAAATCAGTGTCTGTCGACATTTTTGGAGTCTTCTGGTTTTCTGGACCAAACTCAACATGGGTTTAGAAAACTACATAGCACGGAATCTGCACTCACTGTCGTGTCCAATAACATCAGGATGAATGTAGATAAAGGCCTGACCACAATACTGGTTCTACTGGATCTGACCGCTGCATTCGACACCCTCTCTCCCGCGGTCTTAACATCTCGACTTAGGGAGATGGGTGTAGAGGGGTCCGCTCTTAACCTGTTATCCTCCTTCCTAGACCAAAGAGAGCAGAGGGTCAAAATGGATAATTACCTCTCCCCTGTAAAGTCTATGCAATGTGGAGTGCCACAAGGGTCGGCTTTAAGTCCGACCCTTTTCAACATCTATGTGGCCCCACTTGCGAGACTAGTAAGATCCCAGGGGATGGAGGTGGTATCGTACGCAGACGATACACAGATTATGGTGTCTGTGGCACAGTCTATTAGCATCTCGGCTGCAGGTTTCAGGAGCTGCATGCAATCGATTGCCGACTGGATGACCCTTAATTCTCTGAGGTTGAATGGCGACAAGACGGAGGTCCTCATCTTTGGAAAGGATAGAGATGCCTGGTCGAATGAATGGTGGCCGCCTTCGTTGGGGGTGTGCCCAACCCCTTCTCAGTCTGCAAAAAACTTGGGGGTCATATTTGACACTGAGCTGGCTATGAACTTGCAGATAAATAGAACTGTATCTACCTGTTGGGGAGTTTTAAAAATCCTCCGTAGAATAGTTCACTACTTATCCCCACAAGCAAGAAAACAAACAGCTGTTGCACTGATCGGGTCTCGCCTAGATTATTGCAACGCATTATATACTCAGATCAACAAGGGATTGCTGCTGCGTCTACAAGCAACACAGAATGCAGCAGCAAGATTTGTCCTTGACCTTCCTATCTCAGCCTCTGTCACTCTGGCTAGGAAGAATCTTCATTGGTTGCCCATTGAACATCGTATCTCTTTTAAAATTGTTTGTCTAGTTCACAAGGCACTTATGGCAGGACCGACTGATGGATTGGGATCTCTGCTGTCTAGATATGTCCCTGGCAGATGTCTTAGATCTGCTCAACACAATCTCCTTGTTATCCCCGCTATCAAGAAGGCAAGATGGGGAGCAAGAGCCTTTGCATCGAGTGCTCCGCGTTTATGGAACGCACTCCCCTCTGAGCTCAAGGCTATCTCATCTTTGCCCCTTTTTAAGGGAGCCCTTAAGACCTGGTTCTTTAATAAAGCATATCACTAGCATCGCAGGACTATCCTTGTTATTATTTAGGCGCCTTGATGCCCTTTGGGCTAAGTTTCTGCGCATTATAAATTTTATTTCATTCATTCATTCATGTCTGTCAATAAAGTATTGTACTTCACTTCCTGAACCCTCGTGGTGACGGAACCTGAAGGCCGCGACTCGAGTCGGCCATTTTGAATGGAATAAAGCCCATTTAGAAAACCTCTTATACCACGGATTCTGCCTCTTGTTATTTTGAGCTATTTTACTTTATTTTAAGACTCCGTATGAAATTCAGTCCGGTAAAGAAGATTTTATTTACCACATAATGGCGCCCGAACAGGGACACTTTCTCATCTCACGCGCCGGCGGTGCGTTGCAGGCCCGGTCTCCTGCCATAGCTGGACGGACCATAAACGCGTACCAGCAGGATTTCCTGTAAGCTCCCTCCGGTCAAGCGGGGGCGACTGAGGCTGCGATCAACCCAGACGAGGCGGTGAGAAGTGCGAAGTATCCCGACCAGAGCCTAGCTGAGAGAGCAAGATCCGAGGTATACAGAGGCCCACCAGGTTTTTCGAAATCCCGATGTCCAGAGGGTCCGCTGTCCGCAGTCATCGAGTCCTGTCCATTCTCTGAGGCCTTCCGTTTCAAGGAGCTACTCGGTGAGTACCATCGCCGGGGAGGCGTGTTGACGCGCACATAGGTTGTGCCGGTCAAGACGGATTTGGGTACACAAATCCGGTCTGCACTGTTTAGCAGTGTATATGTACTGTTTAGCAGTATATCAAGTATTCCGAAGTATTCAGTTATTGTCAAGAATTCAGCGTGGTGATTAGTTAGGCAGACTGTCATCATTGTCGGTCATTGTTACAATGTTTAATGTTTAATGTTTAAAGTATTCAAATATTGTGGTATGAATGAGTGTTCATTGTTCACTGTTCATTATTGTGTTTTTCGTATTAAGAAAATTCAAGAGTAAGTATCAGATCAGTTGTCAATATGCCGCTCTTCTCGAAGTTAAGACAGATTACTACCAGAAAAGGGGTGCTTGAAGAAGCAGTTCCTATTCCTCCTAGGGACACTCCAGGGCATTTTATGTACCATAAGCATGGCTTAGATGCCATATTGTTTCTTGATCTATGGGTAGATTATACCAAGGGATTGCCGGAAAGTCAAAGGTGGCCCGCAGCGGGAACCTGGGATGCAGAGTGCATCATGAAAGTGGAGGAAGAGTTATGGAAAAGAAAGGTCAGACAGTCACAGAAAGACGCTGTTGAGTTATGGCGTAAAGAATCTCATAGACGAACAGAAAAAGCACGTAGACAAGAAGAGAGGAGTAAAGAAAGTTCAAATAAAGCTCAAGAAAATCTATTAATTGAGGAAGGTATCCGAGTGAAATCAGAACAAGTAAATAGACAGAGAAATGCTCTTATGAATGGTATGTATCCCCTCCTAGCCGAAGGACTACCTAAGGCTGCTCCAGAGATACCAAAAGACTTGCCACCCCCATTATTTCCAATTAAGGTACATCCAAAAGGGCATCCCAGAACCGCAGAAGATGTTTTTCTTTCCTCATATCTAGACGACGCAGCTCCCGAGTATGCTAACGCCACACCACATAGACCGTCTGGCGGAGGGGTTCAACGTCAGGATCAGGTATCTGTTCCCGTGCAACAGCAAGTCCCGATACAAGCTTCGGCAAACACATCTGTTTCCGCATCTGTCTCCGCAGTCGATCCTACAGGGGTATCGACACCCATAGTTGCTGTGTCACGTTCGACGAATCCATTCACACCCGACGCCCCAGATGGGGCCACGGGAGGTGCTAGCAGTACCTTTACACCACCTAGAATAAATAAACTTGTCTTTCAAGAGTCAGCGCATTCACGTACACCAAAATTCGTAAGTGAACGTACGCTTAAGGAACTCCTTGTAAATTGTAGATATGACCCAGTGGCTGGTAAAGAGGACGAAATGGTCCTGGCATCATTACGTATCAGGCGAGCCGCAGAGTATTTAGCAAGGTTACCAGGAATGACTACGCATCTAGATAACATATATCATTTTGTTCAAACAGGACGAGATCCAGGATGTATTAACAGAGCTATGGAATTCCAGAAAGTAGAGATACAGGGGGAACTGTTACGTTTCCTCATAAACTGTGTAATCAGAAATCAAGACCGTCCGGGGGTAGACCCGAATGCAATGCTTATTCTTACAAGATGGAGTCAGAATATATCAGAAGGGAGACACGATAAACAAAATTGTATAATAGCCATGTGCCGAAAAATCCGTAAAGACATAGAACGTATTCATGAAAAAAGATTGGGAACAGACGAGTTTGAGCAAGATGAAGTGTCCGAATCAGGGAATTCCGCAAGACAGTCAGAGACCATAGCCTATGTAGGCAGAGGAAGATCCTGTGAAAATACTCGATGTTTTTCTGATCCCATACACTCTGTATGCCCAAATAATAGCAGAACGTATCCGACGCCCGTAATAAATCTGAAGTCTCCTGAACATTCGTTTCAAGCCGCAGATAAAATACTACGAGAACGAAGGGGTTACCACCTCCTCGATTCCATGGATGAGCAAGAATTAGCCAGATCAGCCGTTCACTGGATTGACAGTCCTGAAAAATACGGTGATGAGACCGTAGCACACACGTTTTTCAATCTCAGTACAGATGAACAACGTTTAGCTGGAATCTATATGATTCAGCAACTCCTTATATTATATAAGAGCCAACATGCTGACCCTGGTCCTTTACCTGATATATTAACGGAACTACTCACGAACAGATGGAGAGGTTCTAGTAACAAGCTAATTAAAGAGATATTAGTGTCACGTAAACAGTATGTCTTTTTTGTAAGTCCGGATTCTCTCTCGCTGCCCCGCAGAGAAAGAGCGCCGTACTATATGGATAGACAAAATCCCTTACGAGAAGTGCACCCAATAAAAGGCGAAGACAATGAGTTTCACCGTGTATTTGTTTACACACCCATATCAAAAATGGAATTATTGGAAATGAAAAAAGTAGTACCTAGTCATGACAAAGACCCAGCGGGTTTCCACCGAGAAATTAAAGACATGTTACTGATGGGAGAGTACACCTTTCCTGATATTATGACGATATTAAAGGTGCTTTTGCCTGCTGGCATTTATGAAAAACTGAAAGAAAAAGAGTGGGAAGTGGGAGACCAAAAGATAGACTGGACAGCATTAGCAGAGGAAGAAAGGGGCCGAACTGCAGGTTCAGGGCTCGGGGATAAAGTTAAACTGTTACCAGGTTTACTAGTACAGGTACTGCCACGTTTATTAACTACAAAAAAGGAAGATTGGGGTGCAATCACAGCCTGCAAACAAAAGCAAGATGAAGACACAAGCGATTATTATGCTCGATTTGAAAAATGTTTTGGTATAAATAGTGGTATAAAAGCAAGTAGTGACTCATATCCACATTTATTTGTGACAAAATTAGTGGAAAATGCATTGCCTCCAGTAAAGAATAGAATATTGAAATTCGAGAGTACCTGGCAAAGTAACACTCCGTCGCAAATGCTACAAATGTTACAGTATCATCACAATAGAATTAGGGATGAACAAGAACACGAGCATAGACGCATGAAGGATACAAAAATGAAAATGCTAGTTTCTCAGACAGTACCAGCAGATGGTCACAAAAAGGGTGTGACACATTCTGGTGATTCTGCAGTTCCTGTAAAAGGAACCTGCAATTACTGTAAACAACTAGGCCATTATGTACATGATTGTCCAGTCCTGAAACGTAATATAACTACAGGTATTGCAAAAGAGAGACCACGATTAGTTAGACACGATCAGAATGAACAAGGAGCTATGCAGCATGGACAGTCCATGCCAGTTCAGCAACAGTCCATGCCAGCCTCACAGCAACCCATACAGTTTGTGCCAGCTGCACCACCGTTGCCTGCTACTGCCACACAAACCACAACACGACAAATGTATCAGACTGCACAGTATGAATACCCTGAGTATCAGCGTTACGCATGAACCAGCCTAGAGAGGGAAGTTGACTTACCGCTTATCGAGATTCCTGTAGATCAAGAAGGACCTTATGTACATAGTGAATTATTAGGTCAAGATAGAAAATTCTTACTCGATACAGGGGCAAGTCGAACAACCATAAAACGTAGTGAAGTTCCAGGGGCGCCCCTCTCAGGCTCTCAAAATGTTTCCCTTGGTTTTTCAGGAAAACCTATTGTTAATGAAGTATCACAGCCTCTACCACTTACGATAGGACCTTTGACACGAACTACAGATTTATTGCTTACTAAATCATGCCCAGAAAATCTGTTAGGAATTAAAACTCTGAAAGCACTAGGAGCCATAATATGTTGTTCTCCGGAAGGAGTAAGGTTGTTTTTACGTGACTTTAAAGGTCACTATGTGTCTAGAGACATGGATCCCCGACTACAGACTTTACCAGTACATCTATGGGCACAAGGCCCTACGGATGTTGGCTGCATGAACATTACACCCTATCGAGTCACATTGAAAGCAGGAGTGGTACTACCACGAATGCGACAATACAAGTTACCGCATGATGCTGTAGTGGCTTTGCTGAAAATCATTGATGAGCTGATTGTCCAGGGAGTAGTTGTAGAAACAGACTCCAATGTATGTAATTCACCGATAATTCCGATTCTTAAACGAACTGATCCTACTGCCCCACCAGTGTACCGATTGGTTATTGATTTGCGTGAACTAAACAAGTGCATTGTACCACAATTTCCTGTGGTCCCTGATATATCATCATTATTGACAGCAATTGATTCCGAAGCAACATTCTTTACTGTAATCGATCTCAAGAATGCCTTTTTCAGCGTCCCAATAGATCCGGAAAGCCAATACTTGTTCGGATTCAGTTTAAATGGGCGCAGTTTTAAATTCTCGCGCGCTCCCCAAGGATTCACAGAAAGCCCCAGCATCTACAGCCAAGCACTGAAACGAGAACTTGACAGTATCCACATGCCAGTCAATACTGCACTGCTTCAATATGTCGATGATCTGCTGATCACCGCGAGAAGCGAACCTGAATGTGAAAAGGCTTCTCTGACAGTTTTACATTTTCTAGCCGACAAGGGGCACAAGGTGTCTCCTTCTAAGCTGCAATTCTGTGTCCAGCGAGTTATTTATCTTGGTCACTCGCTGTCCAAGGAGGGAAGGCAGCTTACACCAGATCGCATCCAGTTAATTGCTAACATGTCAATACCCCAGACACAAAAGGAGGTGCGAGCTTTCATAGGCCTCACTTCATATTGTAGGCAGTGGATCCCTCAGTACGCATTTCTAGCAAAACCACTCATTCAGTTAACCACACAGGAGGCAGCCACATCGACTGTTCTCCCTTGGACTCAGGAACATACACAAGCTTTTGAAAGCCTAAAGGAAGCTTTATGTCAAGCACCTGTTTTAGCAACACCATGTTATAGCAAACATTTTACACTCTTTGTTACAGAACGCGAAGGTACTGCCTTGTCAGTACTCACTCAGGATCAAGCAGGATCACGCAAGCCATGTGCTTATTTTTCCAGTACATTAGATCCCGTAGCCCAGGCTTTGCCTGCATGCCTAAAATCAGTGGCAGCGACAGCTTTAGCAATCAGACAAAGCGATGCCATAGTATTAGGACACCCATTGACAGTACAAGTACCACATGCAGTAGAGGTTCTTGTGAACCGAACACAAACACAACACTTGACCATAGCAAGACTTACCGGTTATGAACTGACATTGTTTCAACCACACATAGAGATCCGACGGTGTAATACATTGAATCCTGCTACACTATTACCTGTAATTGGAACAGACCCACTAGCTCATGATTGTGTTGAAATCATTGAAATAAAGACGAAACCTAGACAAGACTTGACAGACGTTCCATTGTTAGATCCGGACCTGACGTTGTATGTAGACGGATCGTGCATGAGAACAAGTACAGGAGATTTAGTGGCCGCGTATGCAGTCACAACAGACACTGAAGTTATTGAGACAAATTGTATAGATACTTTGTCAGCCCAAGCAGCAGAACTTATTGCTCTAACACAAGCCTGTATTCAAGCCACAAATAAGAAAGTTAATGTATACACTGACTCACGTTATGCATTCGGAGTTGTACACGACTTCGGCGTGCTGTGGCGAGAGAGAGGTTATTTAACTTCCCATGGTGCCCACATTCAGCACGGACCTCTCATTCATGCCTTGTTAGACGCAATACATCTACCCACTGCTATATCGATTATGAAATGTAAAGCACACACGAAGGTTACTGATATCATTTCTCAAGGCAATGATTTAGCTGACAGAACAGCTAAACAGACTGCTCAGAATCGCACATTAGACATGACAAAGCCAATAGTTCAGACACCAACACAGTGTATGACAATTAAGGATCCCGCACTTGACGTAATTGACATACAGACACACGCCACAGCAGAAGAAATAAAGAAGTGGACTGAACTAGGAGGGATCCAGACAGATCAGGGATGGATGACGAAGGAGAAATCTGTATGGTTTCTCCCTGATTCCATGGTTCAAGCCATTATAGCTACAGTTCACAGTCCAGCACATTTAGGAGAGAAGGCTATGCTAGACAGCATTCAGCACATTTGGTTTAACAAACATTTACGAGCAGCAGCTAAACAAAAGGTTCGTACCTGTATGATATGTTGTCAGTTTAATCCAGGAAAGAGTGTTCCCGTAGAGCAGGGTGGATTTCAGCCTCCTGACCATCCTTTTGAAGTCCTCCAGATGGATTATATTCAGATGGAACGTTGTCGAGGATTCAAATATGTTCTCGTAGTTGTCTGCGCTCTCTCCCGTTGGACAGAGGCGTATCCCGTATCAGATTACACTGCCCCGACTACTGCCAAGCAGCTAGTTCGAGAATTCTTCCCACGGTACGGTTTACCACGTGTTGTATATTCAGATAACGGCCAGCCTTTCTCATCCGAATTAATGAAACATGTCTCACTTTTGTTGGGATATCAGTGGAAATTCCACTGTGTCCGACACCCCGAGGCAGCAGGTCTCGTGGAACGACATAATCAACTTTTAAAAATCAGATTGTCTAAAATATGTCAGGAAAAAGGTGTGGACTGGATAGTAGCCTTACCAGTTGCGCTATTTTACATGAGGATGGTAGCACACTCTCGAACAGGGCTATCCCCTTATGAGGTGATCTTTGGTAGACCACCGAATATGTGGGGGACGCCTATACCCCGTAAAATAACTGATGTTGACTGTAATATGCTGACAGATTACCTGGCTTCTTTGATGTCTGCACTACAATCTTGTCGTTCACAGGTAGTCGCAGCTTTTCCCGACAACACCGAGGTGAAACCTCATGACGTAATTCCCGGCGATTATGTTCTCGTCAGGAATTTTGATCGGAAAACCCAACTGGAGCCAAGGTGGAGGCTTCCTAAGTTGGTCCTGCTGACGACCAGAACAGCTGTGAAGATCGAAGGGAGAAAAGGCTGGGTGCATTCCAGCCATATCAAAAAATTTCATGGACTTCCTCCTGACGCAAACAGTACTCCCCGTGTGTCTTCCCCCATTGACTCAAAGCTACCTTTGGCTGAGGCCAGTAGCACCGAACTCTATAAGCAGAAACTCAGGTCCAGATCCAAACTGTCGGACGATTTGATTGTTTAAGTCCTCTCCAAGGTGAAGCGGTTGAATCTGTCCCGACATGTATTCCTTAGGTCTGAATGACGTAGAGTTCAGAATCATAATGAAACGACATGCTTATTGTAAATTACTGCGTAGCCACTGTATTGTGACTTTATTAATTTTGTTTTCCTTGAGTTTTTTAATAGTTACTGCAAGTATATTGTTGCATATGTATTATCCTGTTTCTAAACGTGCTTTCAATATAACTGATGAACATTCTTTTAGTGACCTACCCCCACATGAGTTGTCCTATAGACTTGCGCTGCGCAACAACACCTTCATTAGTATGTTACATCATTCCCATCAGACTAGTAATGCTACCAATTGTTGGGTGTGTGACCGACTCCCTCCCTATCAGAATAACAAAGGAGTTCTGCCTTTCTTTCCACATCCGTTCACACACAATGGTTCCTGTGGAGCATGGTTTAGTTTATTAAATTCCATAGACCCAGACACAGCAGTTTATCAACAACATTGGATATGGGGAAATCTGAATCTAGTTTTATTCAAAGTCTGTCACCCTAATAAGGAGGGTCACCCCAGTAGAACAGGAACTGATTTAGAAAATGAAGTGTATAAATTAGGTAATTTTACACCTAATCTTATGATTTTGAATGTGAAATCCGAAGTTGAACTAATTCTGCCCACTATGTCAGTATTTCCAGTTAAGGGTGAATTATGTGTAAGAAAAGTTGGTTCCATACATATGGGCCATAGCCAATGCGTTACTACAGTAGAATATAGTGATCAAGGTAAATCTTCATTTAGAGCTTCTCGCCATTCTTACTTTATATGTGATCAGACGGCATATATGCGTCTGCCTCTAGATTGGGATGGTACCTGTTACATAGCATTCCTTTTGCCACCTGTTTTCCTAGCTCCCCCTGATTATTATCGAAATGTTCATTTAGTACACAATAGAGAGCGAAGAGATCTCCCAGTTGTCGATTATACTGAGACGGCATGGGACAAGTATGTAGATTTCAATAAAGGTATTTTTCCCTATATAGGTACAATATCAAATAGTAAGCTGATACGCAGACTCACCAAGACTCTTGAAGTTGTAGTAAACGAGACTATAGCCGCCCTAGGCAATCTGACAGAGGAACAATCAGTGATGAGAATTGTTGTTCTCCAGAATCGTCTTGTCCTTGACGTCATCCTGGCCGATAGGGGCGGAGCTTGCAGGGTCATCGGATCCAGCTGCTGCATATTCATATCAGAAAATTCGCCATCTGTATATAAAGCTATAACACGCCTTCATAAGATTGTAAGCCAGATACACGAGAATCCAGGCACTTGGACGTGGTCCGGGTGGTTTTGGAGTGTGATATCAGCCTGGGGATGGAGAGTTCTATCCTTCCTAGGTATTGGCCTTCTTATGCTCTTCAGTTGTTGTTTATGCCTGCAATGTGGACCAGCGATTTGTGGTCTGTGTGCCACATCATGCATTCCATATCAAAGTTCTCGTTCAAAATGCCGGAAGAAGAAGGAAGAAGAAATGATGCTCCATGAGCAAATCGATGGAATGATGAAGATTGATATCTCTTGAAGGGCAAGTAGGGGACAAGGAGGGAATGTGGAAATGTGGATTTTCCTGATCAGTTATGTCCCCTATCTTGGACCCCAACGGTTCTGTATGCATGTTACAAGTACATGTATGTTCCCTCCAGTTCCAGTTTCTAAGACGCAAACACATGTGTGTCTACCGTCAACATGTTCTCTGTCAGATCCGCCATCAATGGGCTGGATATTCGATTCCTAAGCATGAAAGGCCACCGACTTTATATGGCTCAGTTACTCCATTTTTACAGTTCAGGCAAGTAGGCCCGATTCTGTCCTCAAAGCCTTTCCCTGCTCTCTGTCTTTGACAGCTTCAGCTTGAGCTCGCATCTGTATCCATGAACTTTGTCCTACTCCCTGTGCAGCTAACGGTGCCTGCCTCGGCCAGTTTTCGCCTGCCTGCCAAGAAGCTGTATTTCACCTTCGAATTATCTATTTTTCTCTTCAGCCGATGCATTCCTGTCTAGTGATTTAGGTAAACATTTCCTCTAGCTCACAAGCAAGGGACTCAGCCTTTCCGTCCTCCTGCACATGATTCATAGCCCTGCTGCCATGGAAAGTTTTCTGCCCCTCGCATCTCATATAGACACTTAGACGCTTGTACACGCACATACAGTTAGTATAGAATAGATTCTGTCTGAGAGTCCTTCCTTGTGGATAACATAGTTCTCTAAACATAGGATGTTAGATATGATTTGGGATTAGGTTGACTTGACCCCTCAGACTTTTCGTCTCCATATGTAGAGTTAATGTCAAGTCCCCTTCACCCCCTAGTTGCACGTCAATTACACGTCATGCTGCTGCGCGCGCATCTATGCCAAGTATTATCTTATAGATCCACCTATGTCTGATAATCCTAACCAATCATGTTTCTTTAATTCCTTATTACGCCTAGTTTCGATTACGTACCTGTCATGTCACTTTTCTTATCAAATGTTACGCCTTCTACATTCGTTTCATTGTAATGTACTTATTATAAAAATGCATGTCTGTCAATAAAGTATTGTACTTCACTTCCTGAACCCTCGTGGTGACGGAACCTGAAGGCCGCGACTCGAGTCGGCCATTTTGAATGGAATAAAGCCCATTTAGAAAACCTCTTATACCACGGATTCTGCCTCTTGTTATTTTGAGCTATTTTACTTTATTTTAAGACTCCGTATGAAATTCAGTCCGGTAAAGAAGATTTTATTTACCACAAGCAGGACGTCCCACTTACGCCGGAGGGGCTCTTCTAGGCCAGCGATCATCCCTTTAAAAGTCCTATTAAACCTCTCTACTAGGCCGTTCCCTTGGGGATGGTACGGGGTGGTGAACTTATAGGACGCCCCACATTGTTGCCACAGGGACGTCATATACCTGGATATAAAATTAGTGCCGCGATCGCTCACGACCTCGCGGGGGAAACCCACCCTGGAGAAGATCCCCATCAGGGCCCGGCCCACCACGGGGGCCGTAATGGTGCGTAGGGGAATAGCCTCTGGGTAGCGGGTGGCGTGGTCCACTAGGACCAAGATGAAACGGTGACCTTGGGAGGTGGGGGGGTCCAGTGGCCCCACGATGTCGATCCCGACTCGTTCGAAGGGGGTACTGACGACCGGGAAGGGTTGGAGGGGAGCCTTGCGCTTCCCCCCACTCTTCCCACTGGCTTGGCACGTGGGGCAGGACTTGCAGTGTGCCTCTACCGCTGCTTTCATCTTAGGCCAATAAAAATGGGTCACGAGACGGCTGTAGGTCTTGTCCTTACCCAGGTGACTGGCGAGGGGGACATCGTGGGCTAAGCCCAGGAGGAAATCCCGGAAGCGGAGAGGTACCACCAGTACCCGTCCGGATCCCAGCTCCACTGATTTCTGCTCACTATACAGGACGTTATTCTCCCAATAGATTCGGTGCGTTCCGGTCTGGTCACCTGCGGCTTGGCCCTCGGCCTGGCGCCGCAGCCCGACCAGGGAAGGACAGGTGGCTTGTTCCCGGCAAAATTCTTCTCGGGTGGGCCCGCCCTCGTGGCGCCAATGGGCCAACTCGGGTAGATCCCCCAACTCGGGGACCGGGGCGGGGTCGGATGGTGCGGGCTCGTCGCTGGCGACGGACCCTTCCGATGGGGGAACGGGAGGACCCACGGCGGGGACGGTGCTGGCTACTTCGACCGGGGTGCTCTCGACTTCTCTCCGGGGAGTGAGTCGGGCTGTCATAGATCGGGTGGTGGCACACACCCACTCGGGGAGTCCCATCATTCCTAGGTGGGCCTTGCGCTCTACGTGCTTCCAGGGAGAACTCTCCAGGTCGTTCCCTAAGAGGCAGTCGACCGGCTGGGAGGTTCTTACGGCCACCTTGAGTTTACCTATCACCCCTCCCCACTCAAATGGCACCAGGGCCACCTGACACATACTTTCCCTATTGTCTGCAGATATTACGGGGCAAAAGACATTGGGGAGGATCTGCTCCTCGGGAACTAGGT
This sequence comes from Triturus cristatus, assembly GCF_964204655.1. Classification (NCBI taxonomy): domain Eukaryota; kingdom Metazoa; phylum Chordata; class Amphibia; order Caudata; family Salamandridae; genus Triturus; species Triturus cristatus. The sequence continues at coordinate 341,127,915 of NC_140587.1, read as the reverse complement.
GCCTGAGGACACCGGTGATACTGGCCCCGGTGTCCCGCAGGGCCTCTACCTGGTGGCCATTGATCTTGACGAGCTGCCCATATTTCTGTGTGTTGGAGGGTAGGAGGATACCAGGGATCATTTCCCTATCTCCCAGGGATACCAGGGCCATAGCGGCGGGTTCCCACTCCTCGGCTTCCTCAACCTCTTCCCCCAGGGCTACGTTGGCTATCTGTCTCGCAGGGGTGACTTGGGTGGCCATGGGGCACTCTGGGTCATTGGCGTAGTGCCCGGGTTTCTGGCAACGAAAACATGTGACGGTCACCCGGTGTCCCCGTCTCCCAGGGGGCCCTGTTACTGGTGGGGGGGGCGCCGGGAAAGGTGGAGGTGGTGTCTTCGGGGGGCTAGGCTGGGACTCCCTCGGCCCTCCCTGGTTCCCTCCCCCTCTCTGGCGGGGTGGTCCCTGACTGGTTCGGGGGTACTCTCCTACCATGCCCCGGGAGACCCGGGTGTTGGTCCAGCGGTCGGCCTCCACGGCCAGCTTCCGAGGATCTGTGAGCTTGCTATCCAGCAGATGTTGACGTAGCTCTACGAAGCAGTTCGCAGCCAGATGTTCCCATAACATGAGGTCAGTGAGTTCGGCAAGGGTGGTGACCTTGCTGCCCTTGACCCACCCATCGAAGGCCCGACTAAAAAAGTTTACATACTCCACCCAGGTGGTGCCCGGGATCTTCCTGCAGTCCCGGAACCGTTGGCGGTACATTTCTGGGGTGAGGCCGTATCTTGTGAGGAGAGCCTCTTTCATGTGGCTGTAGGAGGTCTGCAGGGAGAGGGGTAGGTCGAGCAGGGTGTCCCTTCCTTCGCTCAGAAACCGTCCCCACAACCCCGCCCCCCAGTCCTTCTGTGGAATCCGATGGGAGGTCATGGCGACCTCGTAGGCCCGAAACCATTGCTGAATGTCATCGTTTTTATAATATTCTTTGACCACATCCTTGGGGATGTGGACCTTCTGTTCCGCTGGGGGGGCCGTCTCTCGGTTCCCCGAGGGCCTCCCGTCCTCATTTCGGGCCTTGAGCTCGAGTTCCTTTAAGCTCCGTTCGTGCTCCAGTTGGAGCTTTCTTCCTTCGTGCTCCCGTTGGAGCTTCTTTTCTTCCAGTTCGCCTTGTACACGCATTTGCTCTACTGCTAGCTTTTTCTCCGCTAACTTCAATTCGCCCTCGATTTTGAGTTTGGCTAACTCGAGTTCATGACTGCGGCTTCTCTCTCTGTCCGCGAGCTCTTCCGGGGATAGGCCCCCGTCTGGTACGATGCCTCGCACCTGATTGCTACTGCTTTCACTTTGGGGGGGTTCGGCTTCGTCGGGGCGCTCCCCCGTGCCTTCCGGGCGGGAGGCCCCGGTCTCCACCCAAGTTTTCAGTGCTTTCTGCAAGTCTTCTTTAGTGTTGAGGCCAGTGGTAGCGATTTTAAGTTCTTTGCAAAATTGTTTTAGCTCTTTGTGTGTGTATTCTTCCAGATGCTCCACCTGGAACACTCTGTTGGCGTTGGTTTCTGCGGAGCTCGTGGCGCTTCCTTCTGCCATCTTTGTTGGTCGTGCGTCCGTTGTTCACTTGTACGATCTCTAGGTGATGGGCCCGAATCCCGTCGCTTGCCACCAATGTTAGACGGCGACCTCAGAGGAGCCCGGAAAGGGGTCCTGACTTCCCTGAGTCCCACCCGTGTAGTATTGTAGCCGGGCACTGGCGGGAGATTCCCCAGGGGGAGGAATCTCGCAACTAGGATCGTACTTCTGGCACCACACGACACAGAGAGACCACACTGGGTATTCTCAGAACAAGCTTTATCAAATAGGTATCACTGCAAATATGTACAAGGTGAGCACGGGCTCAAGAGTCTCGGAAAGGTAGGGGGTAGCGGGACTGTCTCTGGTAACAGTTCAAGCAGGGACGTATCCGGCGCACAGCTCACAATCCTCGAGCTAGGGGAAACGTGGTCGGAGTTGGGGTCCGGCGGGACCGTGAGAGTCTGGGGGAGCCGCGAGTCACTCAGCAGGGCTCAGGCACCAGTTCGGAGGTCTTACGATCTTCAGGGAGCCGCGAGTCACTCAGCAGGGCTCAGGTACAAGTTCGGAGGTCTTACGATCTTCAGGGAGCCGCGAGTCACTCAGCAGGGCTCAGGTACAAGTTCGGAGGTCTTACGATCTTCAGGGAGCCGCGAGTCACTCAGCAGGGCTCAAGCACAAGTTCGGAGGTCTTACGATCTTCAGGGAGCCGCGAGTCACTCAGCAGGGCTCAGGTGAGTTCCAGTTCCAGGAGCCGCGACCACGTCAGCGGGCTCTCGTTGTTCCAGCGTCGAATCTGCCGGACAGCCCCAGAGCACCCCTTGTTATAGTTCGACCCCTCTTTGATGTCCGGAGTCTGTGCAGGCAGGGGTCTTGTCACCTGGGGGTCGCTTGTCGGGATTTCCTGCTATAGTCTTTTGATCCTTTCAGGGCCGGGTCGGGAGGAGTCCCAGACACCCAGCAGGCGTGGAGCCCGCCCTCAGGGAGGCCGGAGGGCCGATCGAAACCCATCGTCCCGGGGGAGTTCAGAGGTGCGATAGAAACTGCTCCTCCCTCTCTCATCCCCTGGAAGCGTGATGTCCTCCAGCCGGAGTGGCGCCTCTAGGCCCGGGTCGCGCTGGGGCCGGGCGGCCATCTTGGTGCATGAAGTGGGCACGCGGGCCCGGGGTGGCCGAAAGGAGAGAGGCCAGGGACGGGGATGTCCGGATCGGTGCGTGTGTCCTGGTGGGGAGGTTCGGCTGGGCCGGGTGCTGGGGCTGTAGGTACCAGGTTTCGGTGGTGCGGGGGCACGGAGGGCCATTCTACGAGGCCGGGTCCAACACTAGCTAATCGAGTTTGGTCTGAAATCAATCTGCAACAGGGGAACTGTGCTTACAAGAAGTATCTTAAAAACAGCATTGAGAGGTTAGCACTGGGTGAACTCTCAAATATCTGATAGTCTTCAAGAAAATGGTAAATAAGTTGACTAAATTGAAAATGTGGACTACAGACAAGGAGAGGTTGTCCAAACATCCCCATGGGTGGCTGGTGTTGAAATCAAATTCAATCTTACGAGAATCAATACTTTGTACAGCACCTTATCATTGGATGGTTAAACTGTCAGTCCTGGTTTTCAGACTTGGTGATAGACCCACTCTAGACTTACCGCCAAAATGGAGAAAAGGAAGCCTAGGTGAAGACCAGAACTGTCGACTATGTCATCAGGGTATTGAGACTCTACAACATGTCATATGTATCTGTTCAGTATTGGTTAACTACCAAAGAAGCCTATTAACAAGAGAATTAATTGATCAGGGAATCAGGTCCTGCAGAACTGCAGTGGTGGAGTCACTGGACCCAGGAAACACAATGTTGAACATTAGATCAGTACAGCTCCTGGCCATCTTCAAAATCCTGATAGGTGCATAGGTCTGGTCCTGGGTGAATTTGAGGCGGGCTGTGAAGAGAATTGATAAGCTCCTATTGATTCTTTGGTCTACTGGTAAGGGTTGCTAGAGAAATTGACATAAGGTTCTGCCAGTCCTGTCAAGTTATGCAAATAATTGTGAGCGGGTAAATGGGCATGTAAGGACGGGCTGCTAGGGAAAGCGACAGGAGCCGCTCCCTATTCTGTCAAGCTATGGAAATATTTGCCTAACAAAAAGTTACTTTTTGCACATTGGCACTTGATCCGCCTTGTAGACTTGCATACGGGCACTTTAACTGCATCATAGTCTTGCACACTGGCACTTTATCAACAGATTTACAACTGGCCATATAGTAAAGCATATACATGCTAACTAATCAGGCAAAAAGCTGGCTTATAACGAATCACTTTTAGATTTGTAAAAAGATGCTGTGGTTAGATTGCTTCACCCGATTGTCTCTTACCTTTTCTACACTAATATTTTTACTCTTATAATCACGAAGGGCAGCAAATAATTAAAATGTCTCCCAATTAGATGTGCAATGGTTGCAGCAGTTTTAGACCTTTTTCTCTTATTTTAGCCAAATATGTTTATGGTTTTAATTGACTTATAAACTATCTTATAAAAATAAAAGAAGCTTCGGATCGAAATATGCCATTTCAATAACATTCTCAATGGCTTGTTTGATTTTCCTTAAAACTTTTCTCACATTCATAACACCAATGAAAGGAAACATTATTTTTCGTTAACACAAGTCAATGAAGCACTTACAGTGGGTAAGTCTTGTTTGTATCTGAAACAGCAGCTGGCCATGCCAAGAAATGAACACACCATGGAAACATCTTGTGGGGAATCAGCATTGGACAGCTGCCTTTTCATTGCAGTCCCATTGCCATAAAGGGCGTTTGGGGGCCCCTAGCAGGGCACCCATGGACCTTCGCTATGGAGCCATGGAGGCACATGTGGTGCCCCCCAAACATCCTGGCACCATGTGCCAGGCACCACATGGTGCCTCACACACGGTGCATGGATGTTTGAAAACATGCCCTTTTCTATTGCAGCTTGTGTTGCAAACCATTTACAAGCCACAGCACAAGCCGCAATAGAAGAGGGCATGTTTCTGACCACCTACAGGGTGGTCACATCAGAATATGTTAGGTGGAACCGCCGACTACTTCTCAGCAGTTACCATCCCGCAATAATGGATGTCGTACGCTCATCTGACCACCATCATAATAAGGCCTAAAGGGCCCTTATGGCCTTATTATGATGGCTATTGGACAAGCGTGCCCTTTTGGGCACTACCGCTATGGGAGAAACCCATGGCATGGGACCAGTAGACCGCTCAATAATATCATGCTTATGTAATGATTTAAGTTATTTTTCAACAGCGTCTTGTAATAAAAAGCAATTAGTCTATGTCTTTGAGGAACAAGACAGATGTCCTCATTATTATGCAGCTTTAAGTCTTAAGCTTTCCTAAACCATGAAATAATGAAGGGAATTGACTTACTATTTCATGGTGATCATTCATGTTGTAGTTTACGGAAATCAGTCCTACCTCAGCAGCTGTGCTGAAACTGAGTAGACAGGCACATGGATAGGTACTGGCACCTTTGTTTTCTTGCATTTCATTATCGCTACAAACAAACCTTGACTTTTTAAGGGTGTCTATGCAGCCCACCTGTATACTTTGGGTTTCAATGGCTTAAGTTGAGGTAATGGAAACAATTAATTATATTTCTCCTCATGCATAATGTGTATCAAAGCACTACTGTTAATGATAAAAGGAATCGAACAACCATTTATTTCAGTGTAATGTTAGGACAATGTTTGAATGACTTTTGTGGTTTAGCATGTTGACTTTTCTCTGACTGACATTTATCTTCACATATGGCCAGTCCAACATGTGCATGTTTTTCTGAGGTGAAAATCGACATAGCAAAGCCATCTTCTTCACTTTCACTTAATAATGATATAGAAGAACTGTTTGTCGATGATTTAGATGACAATCAACTTAGTTCAGTGTTAATTTGTTTTAACTGATGTCTCCACTAGGTCCTGTAGGTGCACATCCAACATTGCATCTGGAACGTTATGACAGCCATGTTGTCTTCACATCGTGCTGCATCGGCCACATGAACGTGTCAGCCGCGTTCCAGGAGGAGCGTGGCTAGATCAGGTGCATAGCCATTGGAGGGCCTGGGGAGTGGTGACAAAGGCAGGAGAACAACCTATATAGCAGAAGCAGGGCAAAAGGTTGAGGTTGTGTGTTTGTTCCTCTATTATTTTCTGTATTTTAAGTCCACATGGCATATGTGGAGTAGATCCTCCTCACCTCACTATTCACACTAAGCCACGAGACGAACCATACATAGCTATTGCTTCCTTTTTGTGCGTGGCACTGATTGCTAGTTTTGTTTGAAAACACTTGGGGTTGGGGAAGGGAAGAAAGTAATTCAAAACCGGCAAGAAAACAAAACTAGCAATCAGTGCCAAGCCCAAAAAGAAACCAATAGCTATGTATGGTTCGTCTTGTGGCTTAGTGTGAATAGTGAGGTTTGCAGTTGCATGGCAGGTCCTGTAACGGACTTCTCAGTGATGCCTCGGGACCCGGTGTGGATGCGGCGAGCTTCTTCCTGGCTGCTCGGCGAGGAGTTGCAACCAAGTGCGGATGTGGCATGCTTCTTCACCGTGACTAGGTGATGCGCCGGGAATCGGTGCGGATGCAACATGCTTTTTCTTGTTGCATCGATCTTCCAGCTTCCTGCGACAAACAGTCTCTAGGAGTCCTAAACAGCAGCAGGCAACTCTTTGCAGGTTAGAATTCCCAGCAAGGAAATTCAGGGGAGCTGTTGGTGAAGTCTTTGTGTCCCTGAGACTTCGTGCAGGAGGCAAGCTCAGCTTCAAGCCCTTGGAGATCTTTTTCTTCAAGCAGGTGACAAAGCAACAGCAAAGTCTTTCTTCTCCTTTCATTGGCAGCAAGCAGCCACTGCAGGCCACGCCCAGACAACAAACAGCACAGGGGCAGTATTCCTCCTCAGCTTATCCGGTTCTTCTCCTTGGCAAAGGTTTCCTCTTGATTTCCCAGAAGTGATCTAAAGTTCTGGGGTCTGGGTCCTCCTTATTATACACACAAATTATTTGTTCTCTGAAGGCAGAGAGTGTCTGTACTCAGCCAAAAACAGCTCTGTCCTCACTGGTGCATCTTCCTGGCAGGAGGGGGAGACAGCATTGTTGAAGGCAGACCAGGTCCGGGTAGGTGAAAGGAAATGTACTCCCCCTACTCTAAATTCAACCCAGGTCCCATTCAGACCAGCCCTGACTCATCAGACTGTCTGAGCCGCAACCCTCTCCCCAGCTTCTGTCACTCACAAGCCAGACATGCAATACACAAACCAGGCAGAGGCCCACTGGATGGTTAGGCAAGAAAATACTCACTTTCTAAAAGTGGTATTTTCAAACACAGAATGTAAAAATCACGCTCACTAAAAGATGCACTTTAACATTCTGAGTTCAGGCATACTAAACATTATTTTCCTATCTCTTCCTAGGGCCAGTTAGGTTTATAAGATGTTATAAACTAACTGTCCATTCTGGCCTATGGGAAGGGATAGCCTTATAATAATGAAAAACGAAATTGGCAGTATTTCACTATCAGGACATGCCACACGCATCAGGGCATGTCCTACCTTTCACATACAATGCACCCTGCCCACAGGAGTACCTTGGGCCTACCTTAGGGGTGACTAACATGTAGAAACGGGAATGTTTAGGGACTGGCAAGTGTGTGCACTTGCCGAGTTTACATGGCAGTCCCAGACTGCACACAGGCTCTGCAGTGGCAGGCCTGAGTCAAATTTTACAGGCTGCTTCTGTGGGTGGCACAATCCGTGCTGCAAGTCCACGTGCTTTATGAAGACATAAGTCAATTTCCTGTTTGGGTATTTTCAATGACAATTTTCATGAGCATTCTACGGCGCAAAGCACCTGCTCATAGTATTAAATACCTTATTCAAACCATGAAAGAAAAAGTGCAATCACCCAAAGCTTACTTGTCCATGCATTTAATTCTTATGCCAATGGTGTACAATTCAGGGCCATTGTTTTAAAGATAATGTACATTTGTCATTGAATATAGAAGGTTGCTCCAGGTAGAACGTGCGTAAAGGAAAGTGCTCAGGTGTAGAGAGGTGTGAAAAAGACTTCAAAGTAGTGACATAAGGGAGGTAAAGACTAGTATTTTTAAACAAATGGACCGGTTATGATTCACCGTCCTATCAGGGCCTGGCCACGTTTATGGTAAACAATCAAATTAATTACAATTTTGATTTACACAAAATACATTCTTGCGTGGCACGTTTTGGGAAAGCGTGTGGGGTCCAGGCTAATTATAGGGGTATTGACGTTTCGACCCATCTTGTGGCCATGAGGGTAGTTCCACCCTCGGCTGCGTCAGCATTTCAGAAGCTAATGTTCAAACTCTTCAGGAAGTGTAAGCAAGTGATGGCTTACCAAGTTGACATCCTAGTGTTCACTGATGAATAGGGTCATCTGAAAATGTTAAGTGAAGTGCTGAGTGTGTTGAAAGAGCATGTGATTACTGTAAAGAGGGAGAAGTGCTGATTTGTGGTACGAGAAGTGGAATATTTGGGAGATGTACTGTCAGCTGCAGGCATCAAAACTAAAAGCGATTTGCTTGGACCACCAAACATTTGTCAACATTCCCAGTTTAGCATCTAACTGATGACAAACCCCTAGTGTATTTGGTATCCAAAAAGAACTTGAATCAAGCCACCCCTAGACTAGCCAAATTGCTGGTGAGAATATATGAATTCAACTTTGAAGTAACACATATACCTGGGGCAAAGAATTTCTGAGCTGATTTCCTTTCTAGGTGTCCAGTAGACATTGGCAATAAAGACCTCAAAGATGAATATGTTGAATACATTGTTGGAAGGGTTGATGGTTTAGTGATTGCAGGGATTCAATTCCACTTCAGGAGTAGAATTATTTTTCGTAGTGGGATGCATATCAGATAGAACTTATGAGGTATATCACCAATGGTCGGCCTCAAGAGAGGAATATCAATAATGTGTTTAAACCCTACTTCAAGATCAAAGATGTACTGGGTGTGGAGGTAAATGTAGTATTGTATCTGTGAATCTGACCCATCTAGGTAGGAATGATAGACACCAAAAAGAGGGTGCAGATGTATTATTGGTGGCTCATGTTAGGCAAAAAGAGTGAGGTAATTCTGGGAAAATGCACTGACTGTAGCAATCCGGATACAGAAGCAACCACAGCACTGAGTGCTGATTTGTGGTACCAGAAGTGGAATATTTGGGAGATGTACTGTCAGCTGCAGGCATCAAAACTAAAAGCGATTTGGTGAATGCCATGAAAGCAAGCCCGGAAGTAGTAAACAGTCACAGAGCAGTTAAGGTCCTTTTGGGGGATGTGTAAGTATTATTCTCAATTTATAGACAGCTTTGCCCTTCAAACTGATCCTCTCAGAAAGACAAAAAGTATGGGACGGGTCCCAGAGAATGTAAGGTACTAGAAAATTTGAAGACGTTGATTGTAGAAGCCCCTGCACTTAATGCATTCAGAGACAATGTAGCATCAATTTTGACTGTAGATGCCAGTGGCATAGTGCTGGTTGCAGTTCTCACACATATAATAGATAGTAAAGAGAACACAGTAGCGTTCGCATCAAGATGTCTGTCATAGGCAGAATACAACTACTGCTCTTTAGAACCAGAAGATTTGGCATGTGCTTGGACCACCAAACATTTGTCAACATTCCCAGTTTAGCATCTAACTGATGACAAACCCCTAGTGTATTTGGTATCCAAAAAGAACTTGAATCAAGCCACCCCTAGAGTAGCCAAATTGCTGGTGAGAATATATGAATTCAACTTTGAAGTAACACATATACCTGGGGCAAAGAATTTCTGAGCTGATTTCCTTTCTAGGTGTCCAGTAGGCATTGGCAATAAAGACCTCAAAGATGAATATGTTGAATACATTGTTGGAAGGGTTGATGGTTTAGTGATTGCAGGGATTCAAATCCACTTCAGGAGTAGAATTATTTTTCGTAGTGGGATGCATATCAGATAGAACTTATGAAGTATAATACCAATGGTCGGCCTCAAGAGAGGAATATCAATAATGTGTTTAAACCCTACTTCAAGATCAAAGATGTACTGGGTGTGGAGGTAAATGTAGTATTGTATCTGTGAATCTGACCCATCTAGGTAGGAATGATAGACACCAAAAAGAGGGTGCAGATGTATTATTGGTGGCTCATGTTAGGCAAAAAGAGTGAGGTAATTCTGGGAAAATGCACTGACTGTAGCAATCCGGATTCAGAAGCAACCACAGCACTGAGACTGTTCTACTCACTGCTACAGATGATATCCGCACCCTCCTCGACCAAGGACACACCACAGTCCTGATCCTACGCGACCTCGCTGCAGTCTTCGACACCATCTCCCACCGCACACTCAACCCTACACTCCACCCACAATGCCGGCATACAGGGAATCGTCCTTAACTAGTTCCGCTCCTTCCTCACAGGCAGAACCCAAAGAATCAGGCTTCCATCCTTCCTCACCGAATCCACAGAGATCAACTGCGGAGTACGCCAAGGATCATCGCTCAACCCCATGCTCTTCAACATCTACATGGCCCCTCTCACCCCCATCGTCAGACATCAAATATACAGCATAGTATCCTATGCCGATGACACCCAGCTCTTCCTCTCCCTCACCAAGGACCCCATCACCACCAGACTCAACTTCCAGGAAGGAATGAAGAATGTTGCATCATAGATGACCAGCAGCTGCTTGAAGCTCGACTTGGAGAAGACAGAGGTCCTCGTACTTAGGCCCTCTCGCCTCTGCATGGGATAGCACCTGGTGACCCACCGCCCTCTGCAGCCCCTCGCCCCCACAGACCAGGACAGGAACCTCAGCACCATACTCGACTCCTCCCTCTCCATGAACCAACAGGCCAACGGCGATGCCTCCATCTGCTTCAACACCCTCAGCATCCTCCAGAAGACCTTCCAAAGGATCCTCCCCAATCAAGAAAGACCATCACTCACGTACTCATAACCAGAAGACTGGACTACAGAAATGCCCTCTACACCAGGATCAACAAGATTCTGCTCTGAAAACTCCAGACCATACAGAACACCTCAGCCAGACTCTTCCATGGCATCCTTCTACACGAACACATCACCCAACACCTATGAAATCACCACTGGCTCCCCGTCAAGAAAAGAGTAACTTTCAAGATGCTCACCCAGACCTACAAATGCCTTCACAACACCGGATCCCAATATCTTAATGAGAGAATCTCCTTCAAAGGACCCAAGAGAAACCTCAGATCCTCTGACCTCGCCCTCGCCGAACCCCCGCACATCTGCAATGCAAGCACAGGTGGAAGAACATTCACCTGGAACGAGCTCCCAACGTACCCCCTACCCTGCACATCTTCTGGAAGACCCTCAAGATCTGGCTCTTCCATTGATCCAGGGCCTTGAGACCCTCACAAGGGAGTAGAGCGCTTAAAATTCCCTGATTGATTTATTGAAGACTGATATGGTTGGGAGGAAGGACGTCATTTTTGGAAATTTGGATGGGGAATAGTAAATGCAGACAGTGGTGGGGATAAGTGGCAGGACAATGCTGACAATGCTGATAGCAGGAAGCCAGGCACTTTTTTTTAAAGATTTGGCTGGTGGACAGGAAGGATTGGCAGAGGTTTATGGGGTGGGTGATGCAACAATTTTAATACGGGGAAGAAATGGGGTAAAGTGAAACATGTTATGTATGTCCCTCCCATATACTCTCTTCTGCCGAGCTGATGGCAGCAGTGGGAGATACAATGGAGGCAGCACAACAAAACATAACATCAAAGATGGGTAAATTTCAATAAAGAGGACGTTTTTCACCTCACAGTGACTACTCGAGCTTCACTGATGTTGTCAGTTTGGTCTATTTGATCACATTTAGAACCCCTCTGTGAAAAATATACCAGATTTTCACAGTTACCCATCTTTAATTATATATTATTATCTTTAATATATTTTATATAAAACATGCACATTTTGAAACCACATTTTTAAGACATAATGTGGCAAATGTTTAAAACACACACCAATGTTAATAATTAGCACATCACGTACACTTATTGAAAGGATAATCTTATTTGCATTACACCATTTACCTGAATATCACACTAGTAACTCCTATGTAATTATAAAGTGCAGTGCAATCAACTAATAACATACTTAAGAGTCTCTAGCTTCATAATCTCCAGCATGTGGTCTTCTTCAAGGTATCAGTTCTTCTTCTCACAACTGATGGAACCATCTGATGGTCGGACCTACATCCAAATTCAGCCGTTTAGTATGGTCTCCCATTCCATATGTACAACCATATTGATGCTTTTCGATTAAAGAGAGGTAGAAAGTCTGCATTTCTAGAAAACAATCGTTGATCTGATTCTGGTTTTTGCAGCACAGCAAAATAGCCAGAAAACTTAAACTTTAAACCATATACTGAAGCATTGACCATAATTGAGTTTATACTTGGTGGACAGCTACATCATGACTTTAACTCAGCTCGTTTGAAACTATTAGTTAATAAAATCACACCAGTTACAGACCTAGTAATCAGGCTAATTAGAAAGTTAATGATAGTTTCAATCAGGTGCAACAGAAGTAATACTATGCACACCCAACACGTCTCTAGCTTTTATCCTTAGCCTTATTAACCAAACTACAGATGAAAGGCAGCCACCTTGGTACACCATAAGTTACTACTGAATCGATTTTAAGAATTTATGCTTTAATTTTTGGAAACACAAACATCTGTAGGATTTGCAAAATATCGCCATGACACCTTGGCACTTCCAGTAGGTTTAACTACCTTCAGTTCGAATGCCCTTTTGCCTCCCAAGACAATGAATTATCAACAGCAATGGAAAGATACATTTAGGTTTTCCTATGCACTCATTATCTGACATTCAAAAATACAAATGTAATGCTAATATGTGTTTAATATTACGTAGTTTGTCTGATAACGAAGGGAATAAGGCTGGGAGTTCAATGATTGAGAAACAAAAAATCCAAGGCAACAGCAAACAAAGACCAGAACCCTTAACTAGGGAGAAAGAGGAAACAATGACCTTCAAACTGGCTGATCTGCTTCTGGGAGATTCAGGTATGCACCTGTTCTAACAAAGCCCCGAATGAAAGATGTAAACCTCTCAAATTCCCTTGTTTGATGGCTAGTTTCTGAAATAAAAAACACAAATGTTGAGTGGGGCACAATGACATAATGTAGTAGTCAAGCATACAATTTTCATGAAAGTGCTTCCACCACATTATCAAAACGATCCCCACATGCAGATGGTGATCTCTCAAGACAGCAGGCCTCCTTCACTGGGAAGATGGGGACAAGGGCCTCCATGAACGAAAAGGCCTATTAGTCAAGATACCAGATCTAAACGATGCCCTAAACCAAGTTCTTATTAGGGGTGGATGAAATATTCTATTCGCCTCCAGAATTGACAGAACTTTAGCGACTTCGTGTTACTCTTGTAATGCTGAGTTCCGGCCAAATTCCACCAATCGCCGCGTTGTAGAATTGAGGGAGTGCTGCGGGGCAGCGGGGTGGGGGAGGGGCAGGGTGGGAGGTAGTGGAGTCCGACATACGATGGACAGGAGTAAGGTAAGTAATTAAATAGATAAAAACAATTTACCTTGCGCGCGCTGCATCGCCGAGTTGGCGATGCAGCGCACGCAAGATAAATTGTTTTATTTATTTAATTACTTACCTTACTCCTGTCCGTCGTATGTCAGACTCCACTACCCCCCCACCCTGCCCCTACCCCACCCCACCCCCTTGGCAGCACTCCCTCGGTGAGCCGCCACTGACATCCAGCATTATTTTTTCTAACATGGGTGGAAGGCTGCCGCACGAGTACAAAATCTACTCGAGCGGCAGCAAAATCAACTTAAGTAGCTGTGTCCTCTGGCAAGCCATGGATTGGCTTTTGTGCTAAGTTTTCAGGGTGGAATGTGCTCTAGACGCTAAATTACAGTGCAACATGCTTTTTTTCGCCTATTGGTGGAATTCCGCGGAATCTCATGGAGTTTTTATGTAACGCCACTGAATTCTGCAGAGTAAATCCACACATATTCCGCTAACCCGCAGTCCTTATATATTATTACATTATTTTGTTAGTGCACACTGGATTGAATAAGACAATCTTTTCATTTGGTTTAATAGTAAACCTGTTTTTTCAAAGATGGTTGAGCTTTACCTAATGCTTTGAACACATAAATAGACAAGCAAGAGGCCTACGGCTGCTGGGCCTGCTTCTGCTGATTCCAGTCCTGTCATCGTAAGGTTGATCCAAATTTTGTTCATTTGCTGCGTTCTGTTGAAAAGGCAGTGTTAGCATTTCCCAACTGCCATATGACCCACTGGTTACAGCCTGCCTATGAATTTGGGTTGACCAGCATACCAAATCCTTTTGTCTTAACCGCTGTTTTTAATTTCTGAGTCAGGGAGCCTGAGACGTCCAAGAATTCATCTTGGCATACCAGCCTAGATCTGTCTATACCCTTCTTTGGATCCCAGAAATGCTTCTTAAGGAAAGTCAACATATTCAGATCAATCTCTAGCATTTCCTCCATCTTCCCAGGCAGGTATCAACGTGGACATTCTGCTTAGGGGCATCTGCTCACCTTTTTACAAAGGATTTGCACAACCGTAACTGCACATCCTGGGAGACAACTGGCGATGGTACCCAGTCGCAACACCATAGGTGGATGATCTCATCAGTGTTATAGCCCAGAGGATCTGACTCTTCGTTGCTAGTTTCAAAAAGGGGTTTGTGTACCTTCTGCCATTTTTGAGATTTATGAAGGAGTTTTGCAGATTTATCAGACTGATCCGACTCATCGGGTTCTGGATCGGTTGTAAACGTGTCTTTCTTCCTGGCATTCAAGTTCACAGCACTATATCCATTATCACCCAGATAGCTCTTTGATTGGTTTTCTAGAGCTTCTGCATGCAATCATTCAGACTTATTCTTAGCATTACACTTCTCTAACTGCACTTGAGGTGGGGCCATTGAGGCTGATGGTTGCACCTCCTCCTGTTGCTATACATAGTGCTGGAATTCCCTATGAGTCTTGTCATTGTTAAGCTTGAGCCAATTAGCTTTCATTCACCCAGGAACTAATGACATTCAGGTGCAGAACCATCCTTAAGTGAATTCGAGGTTTTCAATGATTAACAATTATTTAATTATTATCTGTGTATGACATGATCTCGAAGTGAATGTAGGGGACGAAGGAAGCAGGAGAAGTGCCATCAAACAAGAGGGGCTCAGGGAGGATCCCTATGAGACGTAAAGGGGGTAAGAATTAAAAGGGAAGACAGTAAATTATTGACCTCTGTAATTCAAACAGAACCAAGCCAACTAATAGTTTTGTTGTAAATTCCTATGTTTCTAAGACAAGAGATGAGAGTAGCGTGTAGGACCTTAACAAAAACACCAAAGAGATCTAGTAGGACAAAGCAGAAGAGCCTCACTAGTCTAGGAAAGTTATGAGATTCTCAGTAACTACAAGAAGAGCAGATTCAGTGCTATGCTGTGGAGGAAAGCCGGATTGAGTATGATCTAGCAAGTCAATGGACTCAAGATATGTGGAGGATTGTTTATATACATGCCTCTCCAAGATGTTTATGGGCAAAAGTAAGAGGAAAATAGGGAAGGAGTTAGGATGGGAGGGTCAGTACAGGGGTTTTGAGGAGCAGAGAACAACAACTGTGCATACAGATCATATCAATTGCAAGGATGAAGAGTTAATTTGAATAGGAGTCTAGTAGAGAGTGAGACTTGATACAGGCAATGAACTGATGTATTTGTAAAACAGAGAGAATTATTCTACCAAGAAGAAGGCAGCAGAGAAAAATGACGGCAGATTATTGATATTGCGAGGGTCAAAGGAGGTAGTGTTGGAAAATCAGCATATATTTTGGAAATGTTATTATGAAAATTAGGCCTGGGCAAAATTATATTTATGCTACACCAATCAGAGTAATTTTGGCAATTTCTCATTATTCATGTTGCATGAAATTGCAGAAAACTATGAGGTTACTCATGTTTGGTAATTTAGAGCAATTTGGGGCAAACATGGCGATCTAAGAGCGCAATTGTCTGCTGACTTCTGGCTGCTGCTGTTCCTGTTCTGTTGCATTTAGCACTATTGTCTTAATGCAAAATACATACTCTGGTTCATTTTGGACGCAATGGCGCATTTCGCCATTAGAAAATACCTTCAGGTTATGAGCCTCACATAATTCTGTGAGTAATTTTGTTGTCATTTTGCATAACTAAGCAAAAGCAAATTACACCCATCCCTAATAAAAATATATTGGAGAGGTTGGAGCATGTTTCCTGTAAGAAGGGGAGGTTGATTACATTCATAACAGCAGTGCAGTAAAGACTTGACAACAGAAAAGATTTCGTGGAGATAGATGATTCAATAGAAATAGTTTAAAAGATTATCCAGGCTTTACAAATACTGCAATGGTAATCTTGGATGGCTATTTTATTGTGGTTTTAGACTGACCATAAGAATATGGAACAGCCAGGAGAGCATCAAACATGTGTTTGTTACTCCAGGCACAAACTAAACACAAATATTCTATATTAAAGATCGTATCAGTAAGAAACAGCACAGAGTATGTGATACCACATACCACTCTTTCTCATGTTGATCTAGGTGTCCTTGGACATGCTGTACGGTCACATTCAGTATACCTATGGCGACCACTAAAAGATATGAGTTCTGCATGCAATTTTCCAGTTTTACATCTATTTTGTCATAACTAAGTAAGGATCCTAAACATTACTACTCTGCCTAACATTTGGCTCCATGCTTTTGAAGAGCTATCCATTTCAAGCACAACTTTGGCAATTTGCAGAATTTGCTACCAGAACGTAAGCTCCATGCTTTCCTGAGGGAAAAATCGTATCTACTTGGTAGAAAGCGCAGTGCTTGTGCCTAAGCTAGCTGATGAGATTTCTAGCCATATCTACTCTGAAATATCGATATTTCAGTTTCTGTTTATGGAACATGGCTAGCAGCTGACTGGGAAGCTTTGTGTCTTTGATAGGGGCCAGGACCCCATCTTTCCTTAGGCCTACCTTCTCTCACACAGTGCACCAGTCAAGATCAGACGACCAACCCTCTTGTGTTTTCCATCCACCTATCCACTGCTCATTCACTACCAATCTAACAAAATATCCTTGGTAGTGGTTTTTGTCATCACTATTTCATAAACCTAGCTTTGTAGTATTGCAGGTTGTATATTTAATGGATTTGATATTCTTACATAAATACTTGCTCAATAATTTTCTAATTCAGCATGGTGTGACATCTCTTTATGTGTACTTTGTTTGCCTATACTGTGGCATAAGTATGGGTATTGCTGTCCCCACAGTACACTACTGATAACCTGAATGGATTGATTTGAGGCGAGAAATCTTACGTGAAATAAATACTCTTGGCTCAATTCATAAAGGTAAATTTAGACCAAAAGTCTAACTTGGACCAAAGTCTAACTTGACCACTTTTCAGCATTCACAAAGGTAACGTACTATGAGTAAACTTAGACTGATGTTCTAAGTTAAACTTTGCTCTAACTTTACATTTGTGAATTGAGCCCTGAGTGCCTGAGTCACAAAAGTAAAGGAAGACCAAAAGGCTAACTTAGAACAAAAGTCTAACTTTACTACTTTTCAGTATTCAGAAAGGTAAGGTACTACAAGTAAAGATACACCTTTGGTCTAACTTTACCTTTGTGAATACCAAAAAGTAGTAAAGTTAGACATTTGATTTAAGTTAGACTCGTGGTCTAACTTTACCTTTGTGAATCAAGCCGTCTGATATTCCTGTGGAGTGCATTGGTGCCATAAGGCAGCAGCTGTGCTTCACCCTGTCACTCATTTCTTTTTTCACTTTAATATAGCGGGAACTTGATCCACAAGTTTAGAAGTGCTTTACTTGAGTACCAGTTACATTAAACAAGAACACATTCATTTTTGGTAGGTACAAGGAGAATAAATGACTTTTCCCGACCACGAGATTTCGAGCTTGTGTCGAGACTCAAACCTGTCTCCCCACATCCAAAGTTGGCAATTGTGGTAGTTGCACCACTCCTCATCTGCACTACATCACTGAAGAATGAACAACATCTAGTTTTGAGTGTTCACTGAAGATGCATACTTGAGTTATGCTTCATGAGCTCACTTTGTTTGTATTTGCATTTTATTTGGGAAGTGTTTCTTTTCCATAAATAAAAGATATGAATTGTTGAACAGTTAATTATGCTCTAATGTGTAAGATCGCTTGGAAGCCGGGTAATAGTGGCCTGTGACTAACACTTGGGTTATGATTTTTTAAAATTGGTGTTTATTGTGCCTTCCCACTATCTCCTTGGTGTACACTGCAATGGGCGATACAGATATTTGAAATAGAATGTCTTTTCATTCATAGTATGTTCTTCTGTCTTGCATGGAGGTAGAATTATATTGTCTTAGCAGTAGTGACTTACTCCTTGCCTTAACACGGCTCAAATGTGCTTCTATTAAGGCAGGTGTTCACACATCCTGTAATGCACATGTGCCAAGGATGTTGCCTGCTTATTCAACTTGCCTAGGCATTGACTTCAGACCACCAGATCCTTCAGGTTTGTCAGACACTTGGGAGCTCATTACGATGTCGGGCAGAAAGCCTCCCCTGACAGTTGGAATTTCCTTGACCATGTCAGAACCCTTCCCACCGACTTGGTCGGTTAACATTCCAACCGACCGATAACGATGTTTGTGGACGGAACATAAACCGCATGGTCAGTTTGATTTTGAATCAGTTCCGACCGGCTCTTGAAGTATCCGTGTCAGTAGGGAACCACATTGTACACTTCTATGGACAGCACTTCTGTCCTCGGGATTACAATGTCGGTTTCCAACAGCCTTTCCGTGCCGGCCTTTCCGACACGAAAAGGAAAGACATTTTGGGGACGTCTAGCAGGGCCCCCTTCATCCTGCAGCTTACGGTTGGGGGCCAAGGGGGTATCTAAGGGACCCCCCAGTGAAACCCTGCACTGTGTGGCAGATACAATGGGGTGCCCGCGACATAGTGCAGGGTTTTCCGCACACACCCCATTTCTCCATAGGAGCCTGTGTTATGGCCGGTTGTTCGGGGAACACGAACTCCCATAGGGAGCAATGGGAATCCGACTGAACAGTGTTTGGTCTCATCGTAATCGGGTGAGCGAAACTGCCAACCGTAAATCGGTCAGTCCCAAATCCGAGACGGTGTCGTAATGAGCCCCTTGGTAGCCTCCAGCTCAGGCTTAGTTGAAGGGAAACAGTTGGAAGAATTGTCTTATGCAAATTTCTGAGCACCTGTTTCCCTCTCTGCATCCCTGCACTTGCAAAAAATTAGCATATTCTTCTTCAGAGCCCTGATTCCTGTAGTTTTGGTATTCGCATATATTTGCATATCAATCTGTCATGGACAGTTGATACAGTACAAAGATGATCTTCACCTCAGATAAAATATAATTTTGCTGCTGGAGTGCTCCTCACACATAATTAAAAGTCAGCTTTTTGTGATGTTTTATTTGAATTTTTCAACATCTTTTGTCTGGTGTTCAAACTATCCTTATATACCTAGCCATGTGTAAGTGGCAGCAATGATCGCCAAGAAGCTGGACAGAGTTCCCTCAGCTGCTAAATGAACGACTGAATGAATGGCTGAATGGAGGAGAGGATGAAAACTTTATTTGTTCATTTAAAAAAGGCCATTGGAGCACTCCAAAAAATAGTATCAAATAAAACTGTGTAAAGAGGATGTTTTAGACCTCTAGATTCTGAGTCACAGAGACTACTTGAGCTTCACTGACGTGGTCTATTTGATCTCATTCAGAACCCCTCTGTGAAAAACATACCAGTTACTTACAGTTGCCCATCTTTAATTATATGGTATTATTTTTAATATATTTTATATAATCCATGTAAAGAGCAAAAAGATATTTATAAGACATAGGGACATATGTACAAGAACCGGCGAAAAATATCCCTAACATTAGTTAGTGGCAAAATGTTTATCACTGAGCACTGCTGCAAAGTATCGCCACATTAGCGACGTATGTACAAGCCAACGCTACGTGGCGATAGTTTCTCATCTAAGCAGAAAATGACAACGTTAAAAACAGCGTCACGGCATTAAAAATCTTGCCGCTAACGTGAAAAAAGTGGCGGCAGGCCAGTCAGCGACCAGAAACTGCACGCAAATTAGCATGACGCCACTTTTTTCACGTTAGGTCAGAAAAGCGGCTACAAAACGCCCGCAAAGTAACACAAACTGGGAAAAAAACATGGATGAAGCTGGACCCAGTACTGCAGGAGAAAACAACCCCCCAAACAGCCTGGAGGACCAGTCAGAGAGCCAGGAGAGGGACAAGGAGAAGAGGAAGAGGAAAACCAGGTTCAGCCAGCAGGAAAACCAGGTCCTGATTGCGGAGGTGACAGAAAAACAACAGCAGCTGTTTGTCAGCTCCACTGTGCCATTGGGGACAAAGAATGCAATATGTCAGTCAATCGCAGCCAAGGTGAATGCTGTCGGAGAGGTGGACAGTGAACAACTGCAAGAAGCGCTGGAATTATGCTAAGCGCAAGACAAAAGAGAAACTGGCGGTCAATCGCAATGCAGCACTACAGGTGGGAGTCCAGTGCCACAGGAGGAGCTGGATGCCTTTGAGGAACAGGTGTCCGCAGTCATCCGCGAGGAGTCGGTGGTTGGGGTCCAGGGACAGGACACTGCTGAACAGGACCAGCAACATCAGCAACACGGTTAGTAACAACCAGGGACTGGGGGGAAAGGGGTGTATGGGCCCAATGTTACTCATGCACAATTAAATATCCACCAGTGCACATCCACAATGACTGTAGATCTTGTCACATATACTCTTGTCCCTGGGTGTAGAGACAAGTATCACTCTAGTCAACAATTATATTGCAAGACACATATTGGTGGGGTCATACACTTGTAAATATGCACAGAAAACTAATTCTAAACATAGCCAAAGATCCATATCAGACCACAATTGTCTGCACAGGGCTGTATCTCTTTGACAACAAAATGAGGATGCACTTTGAATGCGGCAGATGATGTGCACAAGTGAGCATGCCCCCACCGATGTCAGCACACATGCACCATTGTGCAAGGGTGCTGACGTAATCTGTGGAACACAGTTCAGACATCCATCATCATGATGGACAAGCGTTGCAATGTCAATGTCTGTTCAAGTCCATGCTCCAACATTGTGTTGCAAATGTGCATAAATGTGCATTCCAACTCTGTGAGTCACACATGATATGGTCAACTTTACAGAAGAGTGGCCCTAGCCTAGGCCATAACTCCAACTTGCAACACCGTAAGGCCTGCAAGTTCACTGTGCTCAAATCCAAAGGATCCCGACACTATCTGTCCAGCTAAGTAACATGACATGACCACATACACACATTCAAATGATTGCCCTGAGATTGAATAAGTGGGAAACACGGTAAAAAGCAACACACCACCAAACCACTTCAGACATAAGTGCTAACTGAATTCCAAAACAGTATGAATTTATTAACATTTTACCAAATAAACTACCCTAAACTGACACTAAGCACTACTACAACTAACCTAATCTTAACTACCTATGACAAAGTGAATAATAAGCTTAACTATCTAACTCTACTAATACTAAACACGTAACAACATATCTGAGACATCAACCCCCCTCCCACCCTTAAAGCACATCAGAAGACAGGACAAATTCATCTTAGCTAAACATAAACTAACTACACAGATAGCATACACAAATATATATATTTTTTGTTTTTTTAAATATTTTTTGAAGAACAAATACATCAACCCCCCACCCAAAGGCATAGGAAAGCTATCCACAAATACTACAAGATGATAAATATAAAACTATGCTAAAATGTAACACTACCTATCACTACACTACAACTACACTACCTAACAATTGAAAAACTAACCTATCACTAACTACTAAGTATAAATTACATTGGGGGAACGTAGAAAAGGGGATGGGTCTCCATTGGCCAGTTCAAAATGGGAGGCCCAGAGAAGCCTTTATGTCCTGCATGATGGTGGTGTGCTCAGACATCTCACGTTCTAAACATTCCAGCCTGGCATTCATGTCCATTATAGCACAGCGGACCCGCATGGTAAACGGGACCACCTGATCAGATCCTGCTGCTGACAATGTAGCTTGTACTTGGCTCTGTGAGGGGGCACCAGAATGTGTTTCGGATACTGAGGCTGCAGCTTGTCTCGGTGTTCTACCATGGGGATAAGCAGATCCCTGCCCATGTTGGGATCCACGCCTGTCACCAGAAGTGCCTGGTCTGGCCTGTGTCACACTCTGGCTGCGTCCTTGGCCTACATTGGGAATCAATTTCCACCTACCAGGTGCTCGGTCAGCTTGATACCTCCTTGACATGTTGTGGTATTCCTTCGCCACCTTGGGGATGTGGAGATACTGGTCCTTCCTGACCCTGAATGCATGGGCCTCCTCTGGCGACATGTTATCTGTCAAAGAAGAGCAATGAGCAAATGTGAGTCATGAACACTATGTCAGTTCTCACCATTTAACTCAGAAACACTGGGTCAGTGGAACATGGGAGTCTACACTCTAACAAAAGATTATGAAGTTTGAAAATAACATATACAATGCAATGTAGAATCAATGATCAGTTACAACATGCTGGCAACATTGACATGACAGCGCATGGCATGTGACTGGTAGTCACGATACAAAATAAAGGGTAGCTGTTCCAACTGTAGGGGCGCTAAAAGTCACCCAGACACCGGAAGTAGAAGAAATAAAGCGGTGAAGGGAGACTCCTAGGTCTAGAACCCACTAGTCAGAGGCAAGCACATGTCTTGTCTCTTGTTGCCCTCACACACCCCGAAGGATGTCATGCTTCAACATCAGGCGATTGCTCGTCGTCGGGCCGGCGCTGGAATGCCCTACGGGTCCCCCGAAGGGTTACTTTGGCGGAGATCTTTTGTTAGAACAGCCGTCAGATGAGAGCGGGTGTATTGGGGGAGTCCTAAGTGAAGGGTGAGAGGGTGCGTGACAAGTTAAAACTGGCAAAGGGATACCAGGAGTCGATTCATTTATTGATCCAGCGCAGGTGCAAACACAAGCCTGCACCATATGCTTGTGAACATGGTGCAATGTTGCCTCTCTGCAGTGGGAAAGTTAGGCATGATTGCATGTTGTAAAACGCCTCATGCCACAAACAACCTGTACATATACCTCAATGTGTTACAGACAGCACTTATTATTAGTAACAAAAGTGTTCATTTAACTATTTTGAGGTTGTACTTACCACCTTGTTGGCCAATGAGGACTCCAAGGTGGTCCGACATGTCACGGCCAATGCAATCCTGCCATTGATGGTTCCACTGTTGGACCGTCCTGTCCATACCAAAGACCCACAGAATCTGGCTCCTCACATTCTCCCACCTCACCTTCCTCACGTACCACATAGCCCTGCAGGATCCGACCCCCACTTTCGATCATCAATGGCAGGTAGTGCTTCAGCAGCCAGAGGAAGCCCTCCAATGCCCCCTTCGACATCCTGCCCTCCCTACCCTTATCCACTATCTCCCAGCACACACCTAAACCCAATCCTAAACAATTAAAACCCCAATATATATCCCAACGATTAATCATTTAAAATACCCCTTGGACAGACATCCAACAAAATATAGTACTAGACACACAACACAAGTAAGGACAACTACACAAGACTTCACAGGGACACTGGTGACAGTTCACAGGACACAACCACACTCTCAAAACCAAATTCAGAAGCACACAACACCAAGAACCTCCAACACTCTCCACAATCACAAGAAGTGTGCTCAAAAGTGAAAGTGAAGTTGCACAGTGCTCCTCCATATAACAGGATGCATGCTGACATCACTTCCTGTGTGTTTGTGGCCTGTTTTTGTGAGTTTGCGAATATTGTCTGCACGCAAAATGGTATTTGTGGTAATATTTCATGTTTTCACATGTATTTAGCTATATTTTACTATGGCGGTTATGAAAAAACTATTGTGTTAGCTTTAATGCGGCAAAAATCTGGACGCTAACTGCATACAATTCAACAATAATAACCGCACATTGTTAAACTGTCACTTGTGAGAGGTATGTACTCATGCAGAGTATGAACATGCACACAAGGTTTGGTGTTGTGATGTTTTATTTGAAGAACTATGCTCCTGTGCATTTTGCACAGTCTAAACAAAGAAAGGGTTGTCATATTTTTACGTGGCCATGTGAAAAAATTGTGGATGATTCCCTTTGTGCTGTTCCTGCAGCCATGGCTGGGGGGTGTGCAGCATCACCCTTGTCTTGTTTCCCATCCTCAGGATTGTCCGGTTGATCCAGAGCTTCTATCCATGGTGCAGACACATATGTTGTGCAGCACACAACATGCCATGATGATCTTGCAGACTATTTCAGGTCTGTACAGCAGTCTGCCAACTGTGATGTCGAGGCACCTGAACCGTGACTTGAGTACACCAAATGTTTTCTGCACAATGGACCTGGTGCGTCCAAGTGTGACATTGTAATGTCTCTGTGCCTGGGTGTTTGTGGCTCTGAGGGGTGTCATCAGCCATGGAGATAGTGCATATCCTTCATAAACTGTAACATGATATAGAGAGATGTGTCCATTAGTATATGTGCATTCTGTGTTGTAGTGTTCCTATTTTTGTGTGTGGGATTTGTGCTACTTAGGTAAATTAGCTTTGCCATGTGTAGCTTCAGACAATTGTCCAGCATCAATGCAAATTACATTGCCTCCCAGCTGCTTGTCCATCTCCCCTACCCTATGTAATGGCAGCGGCTGCACATTAGCACTGCTGTTGCAATGAAGGCACACAATAAGCAAGCACTTCTGCATCTGTCCGTGACCGACACAACCGGCGCCAGAAAACGTGGATCTCATTACGTCTACCTCTACGACTCATCCGCCATTGTCGCACTCAACCCCAGAAGGAAGTAGAACTGACGACAGGCCACAATGAACACCACCTATGGCTAGTTATCCTACCTCCACTGCCGCATAACTTTCACCACCGCCAACACACTAAGATGCATCCTCTTTACCGTGCACTCCCTGCACATACACACCCTGGAAATCTGGTACCTCCGGGACACACTATCACCCAACATAGCCTTCTTTTTGGACAGCTGGACCACCAACTCCTCTGCCCCTGACATTGCACTCACAAGCCTAGATGGAGACAAGATCCGGAGGGAGGACTGACCCCAACACCCGGCAGGAGTCCTCACCATCGTGCCTGAAAAAGTAACTCTGCCTATCCACCTCCAGCAACACATTTGCCGCAACGGAAGACATGCACTTCCAGGTCCAGCCCAGACTCCACACTCTTGGGCACACTTGCCTACAGACCCCCGGACACATGGACAGCTTTGCCAACACCATCAACAACCTCTTTGCACCCCACGCATCACCTCCATGGACTACCTAGTCATCGGAGACCTGGACTTCCACCTCAACAACCCCAAAGACACCAACTCCACTATCCTCTGGATGAAGAGCTCACCAACAGGTGAATGACACAACTCTTACCCACACCCATCCAAAAGGCAGGAGACACCCTCGACCCCTTCTTTGCAGTAGGAAACAGCGTACACTTCAGCCACACCACACAGCACCCATGGACTGACCATCACTGCTTACACTTAATTGGCAACAAAACCAAGCCGTACACACCCACACATCGTGCAACACAAAGGAAATGGAGCTGAGTCACCGATGAGCAGATGTAATCAACCCTCAACTGCAAATCCCCCAACACTGCAGCAGACGCCAAACGTGCTTATAGGGAATCCCACACATGGATCTCCAAATGCGCAGACAAACTCACCCTGCCACACAACTCCGACAGACAGCGCAGCGACAATTCCACATTTTTCACCACCAAACTCAAATATTCCAGACAGACCTGCAGGACCCTGGAGTAAAACAGGAGAAACTGCAAGACACATGTTAACTTCTAGACATTCAAGAACACCATGTTAAAATACCACCGACGCATCGGTGGCACTGATAGGAGCTTCATCCACGACATAATAGTTGCATACTCCACCAACTCCAAAGACCTCTTCAAGGTCATCCATGAATTCACCAAGACCACCAGATAAGCCACGGACAATGCCATCCTGGACACGTCTCTGTCTGGATTTCTAAGCAACCAGAGCACCGAGACCGCCCTACTCGCTGCCACAGACAACATCCACACCCTGCTCGGCCAAGGCCACAATGCCGCCCTGATTCTACTGACCTGTCAGCAGCATTCCACACCATCTCCCACCGCACACTAGCGGGCAGACTACATGATGCAGGCATACAAGGAACCACCCTTGACTGTATCCGATCATTCATCACGGGCAGTAGCCAAGAGACCAGACTGCCACCCTTCCTCTCTGAGCCCACAAATATTTATTGCGGAGTGCCCCAGGGATCATTGTTCAGCCCAACACTCTTCAACATCCACATGGCCGCCCTCTCTGCAATCGTCCAACAGCAGAAACTCAGCATAGTATCCTTTGCCAAGGACACCTAGCTCATCATCTCCCTCACCAAGGAGCCCACCACCACCAGACTCAACTTCCAGGAAGGAATGCAGGTAGTTGCAGACTGGATGAGCAACATCTGCATGAGACTCACTGCAGAGAGAACATGAGTTGTCATCCTTGGAAACACCCCAGCGGCATGTAACAGCGCCTGGTGGCACACCACCCTCGTCAGTCCCACAACCCACACGGACTACGCCAGAGACCGGGGCATCGTACTTAAATCCTCCCTCTCCATGTACCAACAGGTCACTGCCGTCACATCCTGCTACTTCAACACCCTCCGCATCCTCTGTAAGAGCTTCTATTAGATCCCAAAATCCAAGAATACAGTCACCAATGCACTAATTTACATCAGACTGAGATGCAGACGTGCCCTCTGCACCAGCATTGGACAGTCTCTGCTCCGCAAGCTCTTGACTATGCAAGACACCACCACCATACTTGAGCTTGTGTTCACACTTTCCTCATAGGTCCTGACCCACCATCACACCAACTTGGTTCCAACCTCTCCAAGCATTTGCATCTGTGTGACGGAGGGGCAGGACTTTGGATGGAAGTTTGTCTACAAGGCTTACACCAAGGGCCTCCATCCCTTGGGTTCTTGTGTGGACATATTTCAAGGCATGTTGTTTAACATTTGCCACATGTGCATTCTCACATTTGTGTGCTACATGATTGTGGACTTATTGTGTGTGGTGTTTTCAGTTTGTACTTTACAACAAGCAGTCCATTTCCATATGTGCCATTCTCAAACCGCTGATTGAAGATGGGCTGCCGGAAGATGTATTAGTCATGCACACTCCCTGGAAACTTGGCTACAACATTGGTGAACAAGCCACAGTGGTTCTACACCACCTAAAGTGCAGAAAGGAAAACCATGCACAGGATGTATTAAGATATGTACAAGTGACTATCTAACAAGCCTAGACCGATTATTATGCATATAAGGCGGGAAAGAGAAGTACGCGTGAGACCGGGGAGGGAGGGGAGAGGGGAGTTGGGGACAGTTAGAAATAATACTATGGGAAAATATGACTGTCGCAAATGATCAATCTCTTGTAGTTCATTCACAGACTGTTAACTAGCTGTATAAAAGTATTATATGTGCTTGGGATGTAGTAGAGAAATGCAGTAGGCATATGTAACCTTAATTGGATTTAAAAGATGGTACAAGATGTAAATGTTGTTGCGATGCAAATCAAAAACGAAACTCAATAAAGTATGTTTAAAAAAACAAACAAGCCACGATGGTTCACGATTGCCTGCACATTCATAAAGTGTGTGTGCTTCCTGTTCCAGTAAATGTGTGCCGTGTCCGCAGGAGACACAAGTAGGACATGGGTGCAGTCAGTTGCCCCCAACACATGGGGAAAGCCAAAAATGGCATAGAAGCCTTGTTTGGTGTCAAGCTGTTCTTGAGCAGTGTTGGGGAAGCATAGGCGCTGTGGCATCAGGCTGATGATGGCATCCAAGACATTTGGGAGGAACCTTGAAAAGAATGACTGGGAGACTCCCCCAACTCTGGCAGTGGTTGGTTGGAAGGTAGCTGAGGCCAACATGTGCAGCACTGTTAGGTGCTTCGTCAGGGATGTTGTTGCAACACTGTGTTGGTGCTTGCAGCCTGGGGGCTCTCTGGGTCAATATGCGGAGAATGGAGGACCTTTTCAGCTTGTAGTGGGCTATCACATCCCCTGGTGTTAGGTCTATCAGGGTGAATTGTTGATGATAGATCAGCTGTCTTCTTTGGCGCTGCCTCCGTTGTGGTCCTGGGGGCACTAGTGGGGGTTGTTGTGGTCTTCTTGGTGCTCGAACCTGCATGAGCATTACCTCCATGGCATCAGTGGGTTGTCAAATGTGGTTCCTTCGCTACTCCCCCTTATATACACGTTTTTGTTATCTCCATTATAAGACCACCTTTTTTCTGGTCTTAGAAACCAGCCGCAAGCGGACCTTAGCGGCTGATTTTTTTGACGTTTCGCCGGCCCCGACGATCATTGTACATATCGCAAAGTGGGGTTACTGGCGGGTTTTACACGGGAATGCCTACCTTGCATCTCATTTTCGTTAGCTGTCGCTAAACAGAAAAACGGACGAGATCGCCAGAATGCTGTCGCTAACCGCGGTTAGCTGCAACTTGTACATACATCGATAAACAAAAAACCCGCAGTAGGGTCAGAAAACTTAAACTACGGCGTCGTTAACTCCTTGTACATATGCCCCATAATGTGGAAAATGTTTAAAACTGTTACACTAATGTTAACAATTATCAAATCACATACACTCACATCACATCACATATTTGGTAAAATAAATGTTATTTAAAAAAAATTACAGTAAACATAGTAAGAATGTGAATAACAACCTTTCATAACATAATCTAAAACGAATTTTAGTGAGGACTGTAAGTCGCTCGGAAGCATAAGTCTGTTTTGTACCATCAGAACTATAACGATTCATAGAAAAATGTGATGGATGCCAACATAGAGGTTAAAATAGATGGTCGTTGGTCCAGTGTATTGGAATGCAAATTATAATAAAATAATAAAGTTTAAGGATTTTGAAAAAATGATAAAGGAATGATGACGTTTAAACAAAATAAGAAAACTAATTTTCAAATGATATTTCTTCATGCATTTCTATGTTTTCAGACAAATAAATAATGCTCCGTTTTTGATAAGATCGTCTTTCTTAATAAAATACATCGTTTATCATTGCATCAGCCCTTTTAATCTTGATATCAATATTCACTTTCCAGTCACATATTATTAGATTTTAATGGCGAATTGCAGAACGGCCCTCTCTGTGATCACTGCCTTTTATTTCTTCAATGTATTCCCGTAAGAACCCACATTCATCTTAAAATTTCCATTTAGAATCTTCCATTTATTGGGCAATTCGTTTTAATGTACTGAATATCTTCATAAAAATGTACTGAATATCTTCATAAACATAACCATTAAAGCGCTTTCTGAAACAGTTATTGATTATTCCTAGGAGTTAAGAATTTGGAATACAGGGTATGGATTTCTCTTTTAGCACTTTTTTTGTCAAATTACTATTTTCTTGAAACGGTATATTCAGCTTAGGAACGTATGTATTTAATTTTTGTGTTTTCAAAAATAATGTCAAAGAGAAAAAATCTTACCGCTGCTTAAACTCAGAAATCATTGTGATTGTATTTAGCTCATTTGTGAAAATGTCATCAAGAAAAATCCTTACAGTTAAATACACAGCCTTGACCTGAAATGCAGAGTGTTCGGTAGGTCAATATTCCCTGCATAATGAGCCACCTATGTCATGCTCTATTCACAATTGTCCTGCGTCAAACACTTTTCTTCCGCCTAGAGTTTGCATGATATTTTGTTCTGCACAAAATATCTTGTTGCCGTCCCTTTATATCTTTTTTTTAAACGTTTTGCTGAGTTTTCAACGTGTAACCAAACAATCTTCTACAGCCTCTGTTGCCCCCAAGCATAGACATTTCCTACCTTCATTGAAATCTAATCTCATTTCGGTCATCCACCCATACCAGCAGCTTCCATCCGGCAAGTCCCTCCACATGATCCCCTCTGGCCCTGGTCCAGACTACAAATCCATGCCCCTGTGCCTCCGCCATGGGTTTCATACCCTCTCCCCTTTTTGGGCATTCCCATCCTGTTTATACCTGTATCTCTGCCATCATGCAACTATCCTTGTCCTCTGCCCTGGCTTGAATGCCTGGTGCCTCCCCCCCCCCCCCCCAAACGTCTGGTAATGTTCCTCTTAGCATCTACTGGTACCATCATTAGAAGCAGTTTGGTGTACTGCAGAGGCTCATCGCCCCCCAAAACATTGAGTATCAGCATCTTAACAATATTTTCTATGTTTGTTCTGGTTGCTTTGTAGATGTCCTGTTCAACAGCTACCAAGTGAGGCTGGATTCTCTCACAAGACCACCCTGTGAGTAGGAAATCCCCACCTCTCTGTTTCCCCTGCTGCACTGGTGTCTGCCCTTCACAGTTATTGAGAACCACCCAGGTGGAGTATGCCCTGTGTAGCAATCTCAGCTACACCAAACAAAACCCAGCCCCTTTCGCTATCACCCTCGGGCCTGATGCGCCTCCTCCCACTCCTCATCTTCAAGTGGGTCTACGTCTCTTTCCCAGTCAGTCCTTAGCTTTATCAGCTCCTCGGGGGAATTGGACATTATTTTCCTGTATATCAGGGTGATCGATTTCTTAGCCAATGGTTCCCCCAGTACCCTATTCTCTAGAGGTAAGTTCTTTGTCCGTGTCATCACATGGAACACCTCAGTTTCCACCAAGCTATACTCCTGCCGGAGCATTTCCAGGAACTTCAGGCGCTGTGTGTCCCAAACGTCACCCAGAATGGATATACTGATAGTGACCCAGAGGTTGTGGCCTTCCAATATGTTCACCTCCATTGGAGCGTCACTGTCCCATGGGGGCAAAGCTCTAATCAGTTTCTGCCCCTGCCTAGGAGTTTTGGGGCCTGGCAACAGTATGTGTGTGCTGTGGCGTCTATAGAGAGCTGCTGGGTACCCCCTACTGCCCCTCACATGTCCATCAACCCACAATGTGGGCTCCATGAGCGGTGCAGAAGGTCAATCGTTAACTACCACCAGCTGTGCTGACCAGCAGTATTTCAGGGCATCCGATATGGCTATCCCTCTCACCAGTTTCACCAATGCTATGCAGGGTGCCTTGCCATTCCACAACAGGAGCCTCACCTCGCCATCCAATTATCAGAAGAAAGCATCCAGTACCCCCATATGATTTCTTTTGGAGCACATAAACCAATTTCTACAACGCGATCATTTAAAACATTGCCACCCTACCCTCCAAAATGTCATATCACTCCTGAGCTCAGCCAGGAGGCCATATAGATTATCTCTGAGGAATTACTCCTCATTCCTTGTCACACTCATAACCAGGTACTGAAGCCCCCAAGTGTGGGCTGTAGTGAAAACTTCCACTTTGCCTCCGAACAGTGTGTAGAGGTGGGACTTCTCCCGGATAATGGTGTGCCCTGATTATGAGCCAAAGATGTGGAATATATGCAAGAGTCGCAGAATCGTGGTGTCCCGCCGGGCCACATAAAGACAGTGGCAGCTGTCAGGAAACGGCTGCCACCCCGCCCTAATCCTGCCCTGCAGCAACCAAAAATAAAATGATAAGAACACTGAGTTATTATCATTTTAATTTGCCCTCTTTCACATCTCTAAGAGCAGTTGGGCGATGCTCTTCCCCCTTTGCAGAGGTGCCGCCACTGCATAAGAAGTACATCATCAGTGCCTTAATTTGGGCATTTCCCCATATTTATGCCACCCTTGTAAATATGGGTCAGCGTCACAATCAATGGGTGTTGCAGTGGAACACGCACCACAACACCCATTGCTCTTCCCTTTCACTCTAAGTATAGCGTGAAAAGCTACCTTATTTACAAGGCAGCGTTAATAAGGCGAAGCCCCTATTGCCACCTCAACATCATGAAAAGTGATGTTGTGGTGGCAATAGGGGTTTATAAATATGCCCCTGTATCCCAACATCTCAAAATGACACTTTCTGACAGGTTAAAACCTTCCTTTTAAATATTATTAAGTCACCCCTATGTAGGCTATATAGCCCATAAGGCAGGGTGATTGGAATTCAAAAGTAGGACATGTTGAAATAAAAATGTGACATCCTTACAGTGACAATCACGCAAAAGCTTTTTTCATTGAAGGAAGGCCAGTAGGCCCAGGTAGAAACTTACTTGCATAACATGTTTATAAAAGGCTAATGCAATGATGAAGTCCGACTTGTGATAAATATTATGGAAAAGGTACTTTTAGAAAGCTATCTTCGTCCTGCCTTAAGCTCCTGAACGATAACTTGCATCAGTCCTCAACCTGTCCCACATCTAGTGAATAGCTCTGTTGAGGTGTGACATCTACTCCCAGGGCAGAGACAATGGTCTGGTTGTGGTGAGGTTTTTTTGTTCTCCTGGCAGGAGGAGCAGTTGGGCTGTGTCCAGGAAATAAATTCAATTCACAGGATGCCTTGCCATTCCACAACAGGAGCCTCACCTCGCCATCCAATTATCAGAAGAAAGCATCCAGTACCCCCATATGATTTCTTTTGGAGCACATAAACCAATTTCTACAAGGCGCTCATTTAAAACATTGCCACCCTACCCTCCAAAATGTCATATCACTCCTGAACTCATCCAGGAGGCCATATAGATTATCTCTGAGGAATTACTCCTCATTCCTTGTCACACTCATAACCAGGTACTGAAGCCCCCAAGTGTGGGCTGTAGTGGGAACTTCCACTTTGCCTCCGAACAGTGTGTAGAGGTGGGACTTCTCCCGGATAATGGTGTGCCCTGATTATGAGCCAAAGATGTGGAATATATGCAAGAGTCGCAGAATCGTGGTGTCCCGCCGGGCCACATAAAGACAGTGGCAGCTGTCAGGAAACGGCTGCCACCCCGCCCTAATCCTGCCCTGCAGCAACCAAAAATAAAATGATAAGAACACTGAGTTATTATCATTTTAATTTGCCCTCTTTCACATCTCTAAGAGCAGTTGGGCGATGCTCTTCCCCCTATGCAGAGGTGCCGCCACTGCATAAGAAGCACATCATCTGTGCCTTAATTTGGGCATTTCCCCATATTTATGCCACCCTTGTAAATATGGGTCAGCATCACAATCAATGGGTGTTGCAGTGGAACACGCACCACAACACCCATTGCTCTTCCCTTTCACTCTAAGTATAGCGTGAAAGGCTACCTTATTTACAAGGCAGCGTTAATAAGGCGAAGCCCCTATTGCCACCTCAACATCATGAAAAGTGATGTTGTGGTGGCAATAGGGGTTTATAAATATGCCCCTGTATCCCAACATCTCAAAATGACACTTTCTGACAGGTTAAAACCTTCCTTTTAAATATTATTAAGTCACCCCTATGTAGGCTATATAGCCCATAAGGCAGGGTGATTGGAATTCAAAAGTAGGACATGTTGAAATAAAAATGTGACATCCTTACAGTGACAATCACGCAAAAGCTTTTTTCATTGAAGGAAGGCCAGTAGGCCCAGGTAGAAACTTACTTGCATAACATGTTTATAAAAGGCTAATGTAATGATGAAGTCCGACTTGTGATAAATATTATGGAAAAGGTACTTTTAGAAAGTTATCTTCGTCCTGCCTTAAGCTCCTGAACGATAACTTGCATCAGTCCTCAACCTGTCCCACATCTAGTGAATAGCTCTGGTGAGGTGTGACATCTACTCCCAGGGCAGAGACAATGGTCTGGTTGTGGTGAGGTTTTTTTGTTCTCCTGGCAGGAGGAGCAGTTGGGCTGTGTCCAGGAAATAAATTCAATTCACAGGGGATTCCCCTGTCACAAGCACCCCATGATGTCTGAATATGCCTATTCCTTTGTCCACACATTTAAGCAGGTACCAAATCTTGTGGGGGAAATATGCACCCTAAACAGTTTTGGAGTGACCAGAGAGGTGGTGCAGCTTATTACTCTGATGACACCTCTGGGTATGCAAACAGGCTCTGCGCAAAGGGAGATGGGTTTCCCCATCTTAAATTTAGTGAGTGCAGGGCACTGTAGGATTGTGTGCAGTAGGGTATGCAGGCACTGCTGCAAAGTGGGTAGGGCTACCCCTGGAAATGTTTACCCTATTGGTAAGGGAGGGGTCAGGTGTCACCTCCATCCACAATGTAGTAACTGCCAAAACCAGCTGCTTTACTGGGTACTTGCCACGGTCGTACTGCCCATAGGGTAATCAGACAGTGCCCAATAGTTTGGTCTGAGAAGTCAGTGTGTGGGTTGTTTTTTGGCAGTCTATGGGCTTATTCTATGGTCTGTTGGCCGGTTTCTGCTTTTGATTTCCGTGATATTAAAACAAACATTTATTCAACTCCATGCAGTTGTCCTTACCTTGCAAAAGACTTATAGAACCTTATTTACAAGTTCGAACGGTCCCAGTGTGCAATATGGGCAACTTTTTAGCATTCTAATTCATTAATTGGTCACTTTTATTTCGGTGCCTGGGTCTTTTTTTTGTACCAGTCTGACACTGCATCTCGTCCAATACCTAGCTGATATCCTGAAACGCTACTCAGATACAGTAGGCTGCCTTGCCTGTCTGAGAAATTTTGACTTCCATCTTTGAGACTAAGGGCCAGATGCAAACAAATTCAATTTTACATTTCCAAAATAATGAACCCCAAGAAATCACAAAGTAGGAAATGCAAAATGGAAGGTGCAAAAATAGAGATATCCTAATTGAGATTCCTACAGAGTAGGAAATGCTATTCGGATATCGCTATTTTGGAAACGTTAAACCATTCGTTCCTATGGGCCTAATAGGAAATTGAAAATTTGGAAATGCAAAATCAAAGCTGTCTATGGGACAAAAGCCCCCCTTAACTTGGAATGGTAACAGCATTTCCTAAATGCCAATTATGCATTTAGGAAATGTGTTGCGATTTTCTACTGCAAAAGAGACAATTGAAGGAAGGAATGCGGGACAATACAAACATTCACTCACAGTCACAAGGATCTGGGTTACATCCATCATTCTTTTGCTCACCACAACACCCCAGTTTGGAGTCAGCCATATGCAAATCAGTCTTGATCCTGTTCCTTGTGGGAACAGTCCATCCCTAACTACCAAGCCAGGTCCTCCCTGGATCGGAAACAAGCATCCTAGGACCGGTTTCAGAGGCATCACCCTTCATCAGCCAGGCTAGCTTGAATCCAGTAGAGTAGTCAGCATGGGACCCATGTCTGGGCATACCCTTCCCATTTAGGGTGACATATGCAAAAGAAACAATTGATGGACGGAATGCTGGACAATGCAAACATTCAACCCCAATCAGAAAGGTCTGGGTTAAATCCATCATTCTTTTGCTCACCACACCACCCCAGTTTGGACCCAGTCATATGCAAATCAGTCTTTATCCTGTTCCCTGTGGGGACAGTTCTGGCCAGACTGCCAAGCCAGGTCCTCCCTGGACCGCAAACAAGCATCTTACAACAAGTTTCTGGGCATCACCCTTAATCAGCCAGGCTAGCTTGAATCCAGTGGTGTAGTGAGCACGAGGCCCACGTCTGGGCATACCCCTCCCACTTAGGGTAACAAATGCAAAAGAAACAATTGATGGTTGAAATGCTGGACAATAAAATCATTCACCCCCAGTCACAAGGATCTGGGTTATATCCATCATTATTTTGCTCACCTCACCACCGCGGTTTGGACCCAGCCATATGCAAATCAGTCTTGATCCTGTTCCTTGTGGGAACAGTCCAGCCCGAACTGCCAGCCAGGTCCTCCCTGGACCGGACAAAAGCATCCTGGGACTGGTTTCAGGGCATCACCCTTAATCAGCTAGTCTAGCTTGAATCCAGTGCTGTAGTGAGCACGGGACCCACGTTGGGGCATACCCTTGCCACTTAGCGTAACATATGCAAAAGAAACAATTGATGGATAGATTGCTGGACAATGCAAATATTCACCCCAGTCACAAGGATCTTGGTTAAATCCATCATTCTTTCACCCAACTCACCACCACCGTTTGGACCCAGCCATATGCAAATCAGTCTTGATCCTGTTCCTTGTGGGAACAGTCCAGCCCGGACTGCCAATCCAGGTCCTCTCTGGACTGGAAATAAGCATCCTGGGACCGGATTCAGGGCAATGCCCTTCACCAGCCAGGCTACCTTTAATTCAGTGGAGTAGTCAGCATGGGACCCATGCCTGGGCATACCCTTACCATTTAGGGTGACTAATGCAAAAGAAACAATTGATGGATGGAATGCTGGACAATGCAAACATTCACCCCCAGTCAGAAGGAACTGGGTTAAATCCATCAGTCTTTTGCTCATCACTCCACCCCAGTTGGGACCCAGCCATATGCAATTCAGTCTTGATCCTCTTCATTGTGGGAACAGTCCTGCCCGAACTGCCAAGCCAGGCCCTCCCTGGACCGGATACAAGCATTCTGGGGCCAGTTTCAGGGCATCACCCTTCATCAGCCAGGCTAGCTTGAATCCAGTGGTGTAGTGAGCACGAGCCCTTACCCTTCCCACATACCCTTCCCACTTAGGGTGACATATGCAAAAGAAACAATTGATGGACGGAATGCTGAGCAATGCAAACATTCCCCCCCAGTCACAATGATCTGGGTTAAATCCATCATTCTTTTGCTCACCACACCACCCCAGTTTGGACCCAGCCATATGCAAATCAGTTGTGATCTTGTTCCTTGTGGGAACAATCTAGCCTGAATTGCCAAGCCAGTTCCTCCCTGGACCGGAAACAAGCATCCTGGGCCGGTTTCAGGGCATCACCCTTCATCAGCCAGGCTAGCTTGAATACAGTGGTGTAATGAGCACGGGACCTAAGTCTGGGCTGACCCTTCCCACTTAGGGTGACATATGCAAAAGAAACAATTGATGGACGAAATGCTGGACAATGCCAACATTCACCCCCAGTCACAAGGATCTGGGTTAAATCTATCATTCTTTTGCTCACCACACCACCCCAGTTTGGACCCAGCCATATGCAAATCAGCCTTGATCCTGTCCCTTGTGGGAACATGCTAGCCCGAACTGCCAAGCCAGGTTCTGCCTGGACCGGAAACAAGCATCCTGGGACCGGTTTAAGGGCATCAACTTTCATCAGCCAGGCTAGCTTGAATCCAGTGGTGTTGTGAGCACGGGACCCACGTCCGGGAATACCCTTCCAACTTAGGGTGACATCTGCAAAAGAAAAAAATGATGGACGGAATGCTGGACAATGCAAATATTCCCCCCAGTCACAATGATCTGTGTTAAATCCATCATTCTTTTACTCACCACACCACCCCAATATGGACCCAGCCATATGCAAATCAGTCTTGATTCTGTTCCTTTGGGGAACAGTCCAGCCCAAACTAACAAGCCCGGTCCTCCTTGGACCGGAAACAAGCATTCTGGCACCAGTTTCAGGGCATCACCCTTCATCAGTCAGGCAATCTTGAATCTAGTGGTGTAGTGAGCACGGGACCTAAGTCTGGGCTGACCCTTCCCACTTAGGATGACATATGCAAAAGAAACAATTGATGGACGAAATGCTGGACAATACCAACATTCACCCCCAGTCACAAGGATCTGGGTTAAATCTATCATTCTTTTGCTCACAACACCACCCCAGTTTGGACCCAGCCATAAGCAAATCAGTCTTGATCCTGTTCATTGTGGGAACATGCTAGCCCGAAGAGCCAAGCAAGGTATTCCCTGGACCTGAAACAAGCATCCTGTGACCGGTTTCATTGCATCAACCTTCTTCAGCCAGGCTAGCTTGAATTCAGTGGTGTAGCGAGCAAGGGACCCATGTCTGGGCATACCCTTCCCATTTAGGGTGACATAAGCAAAAGAAACAAGTGATGGACGGAATGCTGGACAATGCACACATTCAACCTCAGTCACAAGGATCTGGGTTAAATCCATCATTCTTTTGCTCACCGCAACACCCCAGTTTGGACCCAGCCATATGCAATTCAGTCTTGATCCTGTTCATTATGGGAACAGTCCTGCCCGAACTGCCAATCCAGGCCCTCCCTGAACCAAAAACAAGCATCCTGGCACCAGTTTCAGGGCATCACCCTTTATCAGCCAGGCTAGCTTGAATCCAGGGGTGCAGTGAGCACGGGAACTACGTCTGGTCTGACCCTTCCCACTTAGGGTGACATATGCAAAAGAAACAATTGATGGATGGAATGCTGGACAATGCAAACATTTACACCGAGTCAAAAGGATCTGGGTTAAATCCATCATTCTTTATCTCACCACACCACGCCAGATTGGACCAAGCCATATTCAAATCAGTCTTGATCCTGTTCCTTGTGGGAACAGTCCAGCCCGAATTGCATAGCCAGGCCCTCCCTGGGTGGGAAACAAGCATCCTGGGACAAGTTTCAGGGCATCACCCTTCATCAGCCAGGCTAGCTTGAATCCAGTGGTGTAGTGATCACGGAACCTATGTCTGGGCATACCCTTCCCACTTAGGGTGACATATGAAAAAGAAAGAATTGATGGACGGAATGCTGAACAATGCAAACATTCACCTCCAGTCACAAGGATCTGGGTTAAATCCATCATTCTTATGCTCACCACTCCACCCCAGTTTGGACTCAGCCATATGCAAAACAGTCTTGATCCTGTTCCTTGTGGGAAATGCCAGCCGGAACTGCCAAGCCAGGTCCTCCCTGAACCGGAAGCAATCATCCAGGGACCGGTTTCAGGGCATCAACTTTAATCAGCCAGGCTAGCTTCAATCCAGTGGTGTAGTGAGCACGGGACCCATGTCTGTGAATACCCTTCCCACTTAGGATGACATATGCAAAAGAAACAATTGATGGATGGAATGCTGTACAATGCAAATATTCCCCCCAGTCACAAGGATCTGGGTTAAATCCATCATTCTTTTACTCACCACACCACCCTAGTTTGGACCCAGCCATATGCAAATCAGTTTTGATGCAGAAACAAGCATCCTGGGATCGGTTTCAGGGCAACAACCTTTATCAGCCAGGCTACCTTGAATCCAGTGGTGTAGTGAGCATGGGACCCACATCTGAGCTGACCTTTCCCACTTAGGGTGACACATGCAAAAGAAACAATTAACGGACGGAATGCTGGACAATGCAAACACTCACCCCCAGTCACAAGGATCTCGGTTAAATCCATCATTCTTTTGCTCATCACTCCACCCCAGTTGCGACCCAACCATATGCAATTAGTTCTTGATCATGTCCATTGTGGGAACAGTCCTGCCCGATCTGCAAAGCCAGGCCCTCCCTGGACCGGAACCAAGCATCCTGGGACAAGTTTCAGGGCATCAACCTTCATCAGCCAGGCTAGCTTGAATCCAGTGGTGTAGTGAGCATGGAACCTATGTCTGGGCATACCCTTCCCACTTAGGGTGACGAATGCAAAATAAACAATTGATTGACAGAATGCTGAACAATGCAAACATTCACCCCCAGTCACAATGATCTGGGTTAAAAACATGATTCTTTTGCTCTCCACACCACCCCAGTTTGGACCCAGCCATATGCGAATCAGTTGTGATCCTGTTCCTTGTGGGAACAGTCTAACCCGAATTGCCAAGCCAGTTCCTCCCTGGACCGGAAGCAATCATCCTGGGGCCGGTTTCAGGGCATCACCCTTCATCAGCCAGGCTAGCTTGAATCCAGTGGTGTAGTGAGCATGTGACCCACGTCTGGGCATACCCTTCCCACTAAGGGTGACATATGCAAAAGAAATAATTGATTTATGGAATGCTGGACAATGCAAACATTCAGCCCCAGTCACAAGGATCTAGATTAAATCCATCATTCTTTTACTCACCGCACCACCCCAGTTTGGACCCAGCCATATGCAAATCAGTCTTGATCATGTTCCTTGTGGGAACATGCCAGCCCGAACTGCCAAGCCAGGTCCTGCCTGGACCGGAAACAAGCATTCTGGGACCGGTTTTAGGGCATCAACATTCATCAGCCATGGTAGCTTGAATCCAGTGGTGTAGTGAGCACGGGACCCACGTCTGGGAATACCCTTCCCACTTAGGGTGACATCTGCAAAAGATGAATGCTGGACATTGCAAATATTCCCCCCAGTCAGAAGGATCTGGCTTAAATCCATCATTCTTTTACTCACCACACCACGCCAGTTTGGTCCCAGCCATATGCAAATCAGTCTTGATCCTGTTCCTTTGAGGAACAGTCCAGCCCAAACTGCCAAGCCAGGTCCTCCTTGGACCGGAAACAAGCATCCTGGCACCAGTTTCAGGGCATCAACCTTCATCAGTCAGGCTAGCTTGAATCTAGTGGTGTAGTGAGCACGGGACCCACGTCTGGGCTAACCCTTTCCACTAAGGGTGACATATGCAAAAGAAACAATTGATGGACAGAATGCTGGACAATGCAAACATTCAGCCCCAGTCACAAGGATTTGGGTTAAATCCATCATTCTTTTGCTTACAACACCACCCCAGTTTGGACCCAGCCATAAGCAAATCAGACTTGATCCTGTTCCTTGTGGGAACATGCCAGCCCGAACTGCCAAGTCTGGTGCTCCCTTGACCGGAAACAAGCATCCTGGGACCTATTTCAGTGCATCAACCTTCATCACCCAGGCTAGATTGAATTCAGTGGTATAGTCAGCTTGGGACCCACATCCATGCATACCCTTCCCACTTAGGGTGACATATGCAAAAGAAACAATTGATGAACGGAATGCTGGACAATGCAAAGATTCACCCCCTGTTAAAAGGATCTGGATTAAATCCATTATTCTTTTGATCACCTCACCCCAGTTTGGACCCGGCCATATGAAATCAGTCTTGATCCTGTTCCTTGTGGGAGCATGCTAGCCCGAACAGCCAAGCAAGGTCCTCACTGGACCGGAAACAAGCATCCTGGGACCGGTTTCATGGCGTCAACCTTCATCAGCCAGGCTAGGTTGAATCCAGTGGTGTAGCAAGCACAGGACCTATGTCTGGGCATACCCTTCCCACTTAGGGTGACATATGCAAAAGAAACAATTGATGGATAAAATGCTGGACAATGCAAACATTCACCGCCAGTTACAAAGATTTGGGTTAAATCCATCATTCTTTTGCTCACCACACCACCCCAGTTTGGACCCGGCCGTATTAAAATCAGTCTTGATCCTGTTCCTTGTGGGAACAGTCCAGCCCAAATTGTCAAGCCAGGTCCTCCCTGGACCAGAAACAAACATTCTGGGACCGGTTTCAGGGCATCACCCTTCATCAGCCAGGCTAGCTTGAATCTAGTAGTTTAGTGAGCAAGGGACCCATATCTGGGCATGCCTGTCCCGCTAAGGGTGACATATGCAAAAGAAACAATTGATTTACGGAATGCTGGACAATGCAAACATTCACCCCTAGTCACAAGCATCTGGGTTAAATCCATCACTCTTTTACTCACCACACCACCCCAGTTTGGACCCAGCCATATGCAAATCAGTCTTGAGGGACACACTAGGCAAGCAAGCCAGAGAGGATTTCTCCGACAACGCTCGAGAACCTCAAGACCCCTCCAGCACCATGAGGGGCATTGTTGCCCTCTAACTAATGTACATCGTTAAGATATTGTATGTATTAACGCACATGCTTACTAGTTGCAGCACGTATCTTTATTCCTAATTTAGGTCACTTAAGGAGTGGAAGGCACAGGACTGGACACTGTACCTGTCCTGAAGAAGAGCTGAGGGGAAGCTCGAAACATGTTGACACATACTAGGGCCATCAGACTCATTATAACCAGACCCCCTAGGGACTCCCCCCTTTTTAATATATCAACTAGGAGCAAGAATAAAAGTTATTAAGCCGACGAGTTAGATATTTTAAACTCACTCTACTCCTTAACACATCACTACACCACACATAGTCCAGCAACAGTGCTCCTACGTATTTCCGCAAGTTGTAGCACGCCTCAATCCGCAGCGGGTTGAGATGGCCCCTATGATGAACCATGTCACCATGGGGAAACCCTGGTGAGTGAAGGGACTCAAGAAAGGATTTTTTTCCTTCTTCTTCTTCTCATAGATTTTCACCAACATTTGAGTGATTTTTCCTGCTAGGTTCTCTATCTGATAGTTCAGATTTTTTTGATTACACCAGTTTCAGTGCATCACCCTTCATCAGTCAGGATAGCTTGAATCCAGTGGTGTAGTGAGCACGGGACCCATGTCTGGGCATACCCTTCTCACTTAGGGTGATATATACAAAAGAAACAATTGATGGATGGAATGCTGGACAATGCAAATATTTACACCCAGTCAAAAGGATCTGTGTTAAATCCATCATTCTTTTACTCACCACACCACCCCAGTTTGGACCAAGTCATTTTCAAATCAGTCTTGGTGCTGTTCCTTCTGGGAACAGTCCAGCCCGAATTGCCAAGCCAGGTGTTCCCTGAATCGGAAACAAGCATGCTGGGATCGGTTTCAGGGCCTCAACCTTTATCAGCCAGGCTAGCTTGAATCCAGTGGTGTAGTGAGCATGGGACTCACATCTGGGCTGACCTTTCCCACTTAGGGTGACATGTGCAAAAGAAACAATTGATGGACGGAATGCTGGACAATGCAATCATTCACCGCCAGTTACAAGGATTTGGGTTAAATCCATCATTCTTTTGCTCGCCACACCACCCCAGATTGGACCCAGCCATATTCAAATCAGTCTTGATCCTGTTCCTTGTGGGAACAGGCCAGCCCGAATTGCCAAGCCAGGTCCTCCCTGGACCGGAAAGAAGCATCCTGGGATCGGTTTCAGGGCATCACCCTTCATCAGTAAGGCTAGCTTGTATCCAGTGGTGTAGTGAGCACGAGACCCACTTCTGGGCTAACCCATCCCACTAAGGGTGACATATGCAAAAGAACCAATTGATGGACGGAATGCTGAACAATGCAAACATTCAGCCCCAGTCACCAGAATCTGGGTTAAATCCATCATTCGTTTGCTCACAACACCGCCCCAGTTTGGACCCAGCCATATGCAAATCAGTCTTGATCCTGTTCCTTGTTGGAACATGCCAGCCAGAACTGCCAAGTCTGGTCCTCCCTGGACCGGAAACAAGCATCCTGGGACCGCTGTCAGTGCATCAACCTTCATCAGCCAGGATAGCTTGAATCCAGTGGTATAGTGAGCTTGGGGCCCACGTCCGTGCATACCCTTCCCACTTAGAGTGACATATGCAAAAGAAACAATTGATGTATTGAATGCTGGACAATGCAATCATTCACCCCCAGTCAAAGGGATCTGGGTTAAATCCACCATTATTTTGCTCACCACACCAACCCAGTTTGGACCCAGCCATATGCAAGTCAGTCTTGATCCTTTTCCTTGTGGGAACATGACAGCCCGAAATGCCAAGCCAGGTCCTCCCTAACGGTAAACAAGCATCCAGGGACCGGTTTCAGGGCATCAACCGTCATCAGCCAGGCTAGCTTGAATCCAGTGGTAAAGCGAGCATGGGACCCACGTCTCTGGGCATAACCTTCCAACTTAGGGTGACATATGCAAAAGAAGCAATTGATGAATGGAATGCCTGACAATGCAAACATTCACCGCCAGTCACCTATGTTTAATCCATCATTCTTTTGCTAAACACACCACCCCAGTTTGGACCCAGCTATGTTCAAATCAGTCTTGATCCTATTCCTTGTGGGAACAGTCCAGCCCGAATTACCAAGCCACGTCTTCCCTGGACCGGAAACAAGAATCCTGGGCCCGGGTTCAGGGCATCCATCACCCTTCATCAGCCAGGCTAGCTTGAATCCAGTGGTGTAGTGAGCACGGGACCCACGTCTGAGCATACCCTTCCCACTAAGGGTGACATATGCAAAAGAAACAATTAATTTACGGAATGCTGGAAAATGCAAACATTCACCACCAGTCACAAGGATCTGGGTTAAATCTATCATTCTTTTGCTCACCACACCACCCCAGTTTGGACCCAGCCATATGCAAATCAGTCTTGATCTTCTTCCTTGTGGGAGCATGCCAGCCCGAACTGCCAAGCCAGGTCCTCCATGGACGGGAAACAAGCATCCTTGAACCGTTTTCAGGGCATCAACTTTCATCAGCCAGGCTAGCTTGAATCCAGTGGTAAAGTGAGTAGGGACCCACGTCACGTATTACCCTTGCCACTTAGGGTGACATATGCAAAAGAAACAATTGATGGATGGAATGCTGCACAAGGCAAACATTCACCCCCAGTCACAAGGATGTGGGTTAAATTCATCATTCTTTTGCTCACCACACACACCAGTTTGGACCCAGCCATATGCAAATCAATCTTGATCCTGTTCCTTTGGGGAACAGTCCAGCCTGAACTGCTAAGCCAGGTCCTCCCTGGACAGGAAACAAACATCCTTAGACCGGTTTCAGGGCTTCACCCTTCATCAGCC
Source organism: Triturus cristatus (assembly GCF_964204655.1). Taxonomy (NCBI): domain Eukaryota; kingdom Metazoa; phylum Chordata; class Amphibia; order Caudata; family Salamandridae; genus Triturus; species Triturus cristatus. Next base: position 341,083,688 of record NC_140587.1, on the reverse strand, counting down.
AGGGTAGCTTGAATCCAGTAGTGTAGTGAGCACGGAACTCACGTCTGGGCATACCCATCCCACTTAAGGTGACATATACGCAAAATAAACAATTGATGGGCGGAATGCTAGAAAATGCAAACATTCAACCCCAGTCAGAAGGATCTGGGTTAAATCCATCATTCTTTTGTTCACCGCACCACCCCAGTTTGGACCCAGCCATATGCAAATCAGTCTTGATCCTGTTCCTTGCGGGAACAGTCCAGCCAGACCTGCCAAGCCATGTCCTCCGTGGACAGGAAACAAGCATCCTGGGACCGGTTTCAGGGCATGAACCGTAATCAGGCAGGCTACCTTGAATCCAGTGGTATAGTGAGCACGGGACCCACCTCTGGGCATACCCTTCCCACTTAGGGTGACATATGCAAAAGAATCAATTGCTGGACGGAATGCTGGACAATGCAAACATTCACCCCAGTCGCAAGGATCTTTGTTAAATCCATCATTCTTTTGCTCACCACCCCAGTTTAGACCCAGCCGTATGCAAATCAGTCCTGATCCTGTTCCTTGTGTGAACAGTCCAGCCCGGACTGCCAAGCCAGGTCCTCCCTGGACCGGAAACAAGCATCCTAGGACCGGTTTCAGGGCATCATCCTTCATCAGCCAGGCTAGCTTCAATCAAGTGGTGTAGTGAGCAAGCGACCCACGTCTGGGCATACCCTTCCCACTTAGAGTGACAAATGCAAAAGAAACAATTGATGGATGGAATGGTGGAGAATGCAAACATTTACCCCCAGTCACAAGGATCTGGGTTAAATTCATCATTTATTTTCTCACCACACCACCCCATTTTGAACCCAGCCATATGCAAATCAGTCTTGATGCTGTTCCTTGTGGGAACAGTCCAGCCCGAGCTGCCAAGCCGGGTCCTCCCTGGACCGATAACAGGCATCCTGGGACTGGTTTCAGGGCATCACCCTTCATCAGCCAGGCTAGCTTGAATCCAGTGGTGTAGTGAGCACAGGACCCATGTCTGGGCATACCCTTCCCACTTAGGGTAACATATGCAAAAGAAACAATTGATAGACGGAATGCTGGACAATGCAAACATTCACCCACAGTCAAAAGGAGCTGGGTTAAATCGATCCTTCTTTTACTCACCACACCACCCCGTTTGGACCCAGCCATATGCAAATCAGTCTTGATCCTGTTCCTTGTGGGAACAGTCCAGCCAATACTACAAAGCGGGGTCCTTCGAGGACTGGAAACAAGGATCCTGGGACCGGTGTCAGGGCATCACCCTTCATCAGCCTGGCTAGCTTGAATCCAGTGGTATAGTGAGCACGGGACCCACGTCTAGGCACACCCTTCCTACTTAGGGTGACATATCCAAAAGAAACAATTGATGGACAGAATGCTGGAGAATGCAAACATTCACACCAAGTCAGAAGAATCTGGGTGGAATCCATCATTCTTTTGTTCACCACACCACCCCAGTTTGGACCCAGCCACATGCAAATCAGTCTTGTTCCTGTTCCTTGACATTGTTCTGCCTTCTGTCCATCAATTGTTGCTTTTGCATTTGTCACCCTGAGTGGGAGCGGTATGCTCAGGCGTGGGTCCCGTGCTCTCCATGCCACTGGAGTCAAGCTATCCTGGCAGATGAGGGCTGAAAGCCCAAAACCGGTCCAAGGATGCTTGTTTCCAGTCCAGAGAGGACCTGGCCTGGCAGTTTGGGCTGGACAGTTCCCATTGGGCGCAGGGTCAAGACTGATTTGCCTATGGCTGTGTCCAAACTGGAATGGCATGGTGAGCAAAAAAACGATAGATTTAGGCCCAAATCTCTGTACTGGGGTGAATGTATGACATTGTTCTGCATTCTGTCCATCAATTGTTGTTTTTGCATTTGTCACTCGAGTGGGAGGGGTATACCCAGACGTTGGTCCTGTGCTCTCCATGCCACTGGAGTCAAGCTATTCTGGCTGATGAGGGCTGAATGCCCGGAACCAGTCCTAGGAGGCTTGTTTCCAGTCCGGGGAGGACCTGGCTCTGGCTGTTCAAGCTGGACTGTATCCATTGGGCGCAGGGTTAAGACTGTTTTGCATATGGCTGGGTCAAAACTGGAGTGGCATGGTGAGCAAACAAACGATGGGTTTAGGCCCTGATCTCAGTACTGGGGTGAGTGTATGACATTGTTCTGCATTCTCTCCATCAATTGTTGTTTTTGCGATTTTCTACTTGGTAGAAATCACATTTTGCAATTCCATATCTGCCTTAATTGTTTTTATTGACTTGTAAAGTGCCAAAATCACTGCCAAAGGGGCATCTCCGCACTATGGAGATGCAGCAGTCAGGGCAGATTAGGAGCGTGTATTTTATTTTAGAAAAGCTCGGTTTTGCGGAGCTTTCTAAATAAAAGGTATTCTTGGAATTTCCAGAGATGAGTAGGAAGCTGATTCCAGTAATAGGGGGCTAGGTGGAAGAATGCTTTCCCACCCATGCGAAATTTCTTAAAATGCAAAATACGGAGCAAGAGCATCTGGGTGGCTGGTATTGAATACGTGTTTCTCCTAGGTAACCAGGACCTTTACCGTTTAGTGCTTTGGGCACAATGCAACATATCTTAAATCTAACCCGCCTGCGTTTTGGAAGACAGTGGCAGAGGCAGTTCTGGAAGTAGAGGTTTTAACTACCTGAAGTCAATTCAGAGAAGACTCACTAGCTGAAATCAAAGGGGCATTACAGTAGTCCAGGCGGCTAACACCAGTGCTTGGAGGAGTGTTTTTTATAAGGTCAGGGGTAGAAAAGGAAATACCCTGCATAGTAGGCTTAACATATGGAAGCATGAGCCCATGGTGGTTGTAACTTGCTCTTTCATTGTGTGTTTCTGGTCCAGACTTATGCCCAGGCTCTTGACCACAGCCTTAGGGACCGGGGTGGCACTATTTCGGGGGGCCACCACTCTGGAGATCAGAGCAGAGGAACTTCTCTGAACAGCATGATCTCAGTTTTTCCAGCATTTAGCTGTAAGCAATTATTCCTCATCCAGGTAGCGATAACAGTCCTGCCTTCTGAGAAAGCTGTTTGAGTGTTGTAGGAGTTTTTATCAAATGACAGTAAAAGCTGGGTGTCATCAGCATATGAGATCGGAGTAAAGCCCAGCTTTCTAAGTAATCCAGCTAACGGAGAAACATAAATATTGAACAAGGTGGGACTAAGACAGGATCCCTGAGGTATTCCTTTGGTGAGTTCCATGGTTTGTGATTGGAAGGAACCGAGATTGGTGGTCTGAGTCCGATGTGTAAGACAGCACGAGATCCACTGAAAGGCTTGTCCTCGAATTCCAATTTCTCTGAGTCTCCTGAGTAGAATGGAGTGGGATACCATGTTGAAAGCCACTGACACATCCAGCAGCACTACTAATACTGCTTGTTTGTTGTCAAGGAAGAGACTTATATTTTCAGTAACGGCAATCAATGCTTACTCCATGCTGAACTTAGGCCTAAACCCCGACTGAGAGGAGTCAAGGCATCCAGTAGCTTCAATATACTCAGAGTGATGTTTATTAATATGTTTTTCCAATAACGTACTCAAAAGAGGTAGAAGAGAAATCGGGCGGTCGTTGGACAGATCCTTCAATGGGGCATTAGCTTTCTTTCGGATGGGAATTATTTGAATGGCCTTCCATTCAAGTGGTAGTTAGCCCTCTCTCATGGAGAGATTGAGGATTGAGCAGATAGAAGGAGACAACTGGTTATAGAGTAGAGAGGATATTTTAGCTGGAAGAATATCCAAAGGTGAACCTGATTTAACTGTTTTTAAGTGACTCTACTGTATCTACTGTGAGAGGAGAAAAACTTTCCAGCTAATGCACATTGGTCAGAGATGGAGGGCAGAGGTTTGAAATGTCATTCAAAGGGTTCCTCTCTTTAGTGAGTTTATCATAAATGAGCTCGATTTTCTGTACAAAATGATTACCAATTGGAAATAGAATTGAGCATTTCTTAACAGACTGAAATTGCGATTAGGTCTGTCAAGAAATGCTAAACCCTGTGAGTGGGTCAAGTCTGTTTGGTGTATCCAAACCATACTCCATCGCAGTCAGCACAAATTGTGCCTAGTTCCTGGTCTACCACAACCAGTTGACCTGCAATGGTACTAACTGCTTTTTGTTGCTACTTTTACCTAAATTATCAAGCATTCATATCGCTAAATTCCTTTTATTGGATTTTTGTGGTTGTAGTATCATTCTTCTCATTAAATACTTCTCTATTTTTATGTTTTGGTACTCCTAAATGCTTTACACATTTTCTCTAAGTTAAGCCTGCAAACTTTGTGCCATAGCTACCAGAGGTTGAGTGCAGGTTTAAATTACAGAAACCTTTAACTGGACCTCACAAGATAGAGACCTCATTTCTTGTGGTGGAGTATCATCCTCCACAATTCATAATCAATCGTCCACATTTGTTGCAGACATCAATCAATTATGGCAAAAATCAATTTCTGCCTTCCTCTGCAGAGACAGCTTCTCTTGTGTGGGGCCTGCAGCAGGGCTCGGACCTTCCCAACCTGGACATTTTGTGCATTGTCAAGCTCCTCCCTCTGCCGCACAACTGCTACTTAAAATGAAGGCTTCCATGCTCTCCATTGCTGGCAGTAAATCCCTGTTGCCTTCCTTAGCATACTTGACCTCCCCCAGTGCTAATGCGACCTGGACATGTTCAACAGACGCCTCATTACCACAGTGCAGTAATTTTTCCTTAAGTCTGATTACATGTAGGCACAGGTTAGAGGTTGAAGTGGCAAGTCTGTCAACAAAATGAACAAAGGCTTGAAGAAGGCTCTCTTGTTGTTATTGATGCCTCTGTGTTTCTATGTCTGTACTGCCCAACACAGTGATGAAATTGCTGAACATTATGGAATGGCTTACAGCTCTAACGGATACCGCCTCCCATGAGAAATTGATATCTAAACTGAATGATAAGCTTGACATGTTTGATAGTGTTTGGGATGCATTTTTGTCTTAAGTTGTTTTCCAGTTGTTGGACTTGACACTTTCTGCTGGGTGATCCCTAAACTTTATCTTTTGCCCTCCACTGCTTGCTAAATTTGTTTTTGTTGGTCTTCGGACTCTATGCACCTTACCACTGCTAAAGTGCTTGTGCTCTCTCTAAACATGTTAACATTGGCTTATACCCAATTAGCATATTTAATGTATTTACAAGTCCCCAGTAAAGTGGCATTATATGTGCCCAGGGCCTGTAAATTAATTGCTACTAGTGGGCCTGTATTGTAAAGGAACCACAGGAGGCTAGTTCCAAGTTGAGACCTGGTGTAAATATCAAATAACAATGTCTCAACAGGTATTTCTAAAAGACAATTTCAGATATTTGCAGGAATAAGGAGACAGGGAGGCAATAATAGTTATAGCAACAAATGCACAGCGCGGTCTAGATTTGATATAAGGTGAACAAAATCAATGGTGGCACTATATTACAATAGATGTATATGTAACCTGTACAAACCTGTGCACAATGGGGCTTGTGAAATAACAAAGGTGAGCGGTGCAGGTGACAAGTGGTACAGCAAAAAAAAGCGCAAAGGAAACATTAATGCTGATATATACAAAGACTCATTTTACATCTCTTAGTGGTTCAAATTCATTTACAAGGATTCAGAGGAGATCGGTAATTTGCTGAATCACAGAGGTTGCGGCAAAATTGTGCTGGATGGTCGATGGCGTTTCGACCTGTAATAAGTCCAGGTCATCTTCAGGACCAGGTTATCAATATAAAAAATTGCTGCATAGTTGTGGGAGGGAGACTGTTACAAAATGGTCAATGAACACACACTGGAAAGGTGTGCAAGGGAAGAGGAGCACAACAGCAGTGACGATATCTGAGGGGGGAACAATGGGGCTGATCTGTTAGTGACGCCAACGTGTGGAGAGCACGAGCCTGGAATAATTTAGAAGTGAATCGTAGGCAGGCGTTGGAATCAAGTGAGTGAGTGAGGCCACGGTCACTGGGAACCAGCGTCAGGAGGAGACGTCCGGTAATGCAAACTGTTGAGCAGTTAAGTGGGTGCAGGAACCAAGGGGGAAGCTTTTAATTTCAGCTGGCATTGTGGAAAGGACATTCGGCCATGAAAACTGTTGTTTAAGTTTTTGGGGCGATAGTATCAGTGGGTGGCCAGGAGTGGCAGGATCCTCCATAAGCGGCAGTTACTTAGTCATGAGTCTAAGAGTGTGATCACTATTTCAGACATAAACTGCGCTGTGCATTTGTTGCAACAACTATTATGACCTCCCTGTCGCCTCCTTTCTGCAAATATTGTGCATGTTGTATGATATTGTCTTTTACCATTACCTGTTGAGGCATTGTTACTAGTGTGTCTGCAGCACCGGTTGTGCCACCCATTTAAGTAGCCCTTTAAACATGTCTTACGGCTGCCATTTCAGCCAGTGTGTGCAGTTTTTAACTGCCATGTACATCTGGCAACATAAACATTTAGCCAGGCTCAAACCTTCTCTTTTTATGCATATCAGTCACACCAAGGGTAGGTCCTGGACAGCCCAAAGTGTAGGGTGCACTGTATTTAAAATGTAAGGCATGTACTTTTAAGTTTTACATGTTCTGGTAGTGAATAACTATTGCCAAGGTCTGCCTCTCCCATAGTTTAACATTAGAGTTACCTTATTTCATTTCATAAGTATAATTTTCAAATCAGAATAGGAACTCATTGCATGTTTGGTGTCTCTGGAATCACATCCTAACTTATGGTGAGTTATTGCCATTTTCTTGCCTTAGCTATTTAGTGCCTGTGGCCTGTACCTGGGTCACATGACTGGGTGTAGCATACAGTTGAGCTTTGTGTATTCCTCCTACACACAACCACAAACAAAAGGAAGCTTAGGTGTGCCTCAATGGGCCATCACTGCCAGCATGGGGGAGGAGATGTGCACAGCCCCACTTACACTTGAATGGGCTATGTCCTGCCTCAACACAAAGTGCTGCATACCTCCTGTAGTTAGAATGGACCCAGGACCGGGAAGGTAAGATGCCTGGGGACTTCAAAGGAAACCTCTAAGGCACTTCAAAGCCATAACTGGGTACAAACTACTGGACCTCAGATACCATCTCTTCGTTATGCTCCTTGACCTGTGCATGCTCTGGCAGGAAGAAGGACTGCTGTGCTGCAACAAGGACTGCCACTCTGCTAGACTGCTGCTGTAAAGGAGCTGCTGCCCTGCTGTGCTGACCTTCTGCCTGCTGCTCCCTTGCCTGAGGATGGAGATTTGGACATGCAATTTCATTCTGAACCCAGGCCCCTAGAGTGACGCCAAAGTCTAGTCTGCTGGCCACCTGAGCTGAACCTCAGGGACACGAAAGGCTCTTCAACATTGTACACCAGTCCCAGGACCCAGCTGCAGCATGTTCCTGACCCCAAGTGGTGCCCCTCAGCTCCTGGAGCCTTGGTGTGGCTTTTGGGCTCTTTGCGACCAAGACTGCACTACTCACACCTAAATCCAGTATGAGCCACTGCCAGCTTATCTGTTCACAAGGCACCATCGACTGCTTGCAGGGGACTGTCAACACAAAGCTCCAAGCCCACTCATCCGTGATGCCCTTCCAGCTCATCGTGCCATGCTGGCAGCCTCCTTTGAAGCTCTCCTTGCTCCTTGTGGGCCTCTCCAATGCAAACAGGACTCTTGGCAAAACAACTTGAGAAGATAAAACTTCAGCGAGACTAATCTGGGACTGTATCTGACCTGCGCTTCATGATGGTTGGCCTGAACCTTTGACTTTGACCTGGTCCAGCGTGACCAGATATCTTGAATTGGCACTTAATACTTTTAATCAAATCAAATCAAACTGGACTTGTAGAGCTCGGTTAATCATCCATGAGGGTATCCAGGTGCAGAGAACCTTCTGCTGAGGGAGTGTTCAGTTGAACAGCCAGGTCTAGAGCCCTTTAAAGAATTCCTGAAGGTTTGGAGGTTTAGGTAGAGGTCATTTCAGGACTTAGTCACAAAGTAGGGTAAGTAGCATCCTCCAACATTGCTTTGGTGGATGAGGATGTGAGTGAGGGAAAGGCATGTGGAGTGCAGGTCTCTGGAGGGTAGGTGAAAATTCAGGTGGTGGTTGATGTATGCTCTTCCTAGGTCATCTAGGGCTTTGTAGGTGTGGACCAGCATCTTGAATTTACATCTCTTCTGAATGGGGAGCCAATGGAGCTTCTTGAGGTGTGGGGTGATGTGGGTCTATTTAGGGAGGTTGTGGATGTCTGGCTGCTGAGTTCTGTATGGTCTGCATTCTTATCAGGAGGTGCGCAGTGATCCCAATGTATAGTGAGTTGCCATAGTCCAGATGGATGGTGACCAGGGCTTGAGTGACAGTCCGTCTGGTGCTGATGGGGAGCATTAGAAGATCTTAGGGAGCAGGTGGAGAGTGGAAAAGCATGCAGAAAAGACTGTGCCGATATGGCTTTTCATGGTGAGTTTGCTGTCCCGGATGATGCTACGGTTAAGCGCATGTTTTGTGGGGTTGGGTGAAGGTCCTAGTTTGGAAGGCCACCAGCAGTTGTCCCACGGGGAAGTTTCCAAAGATCAGTCCACCATTTCGTCCAAGCTAAGTTTTAGGCAATTGTTTTTCATCCAGGCAGCTACACTCGTCTTGCATCTGAGGACGTTGGCATTCGTGGCGGCGGGGTCTTCAGCATAGGATATGATACTAAGTTGTTGGGTTCTGAGGATGCTGACCAGGGAGGTTGTGTAAGAGTTAAACAGCGTGGGGCTGAGGGAGGACCCTTGGGGGACACTGCAGATAATGTTCTTAGGTTCCGATGTGAAAGGTGGTAGCCAGATTTTCTAGGTTCTTCTGGTGAGAAAGGATGCGATCCATTTAAGGACATCTCCTTGGATTCTAATGCGGTGAAGTCTATTGATAAGAGAGTGGTGGGATATGGTGTTAAAGTCTGATGAGAAGTTGAGGAGGGTCAGGTCTGCTGTTTCTCATGGTCAAGGAGGGTTGTGGCCGCAACCATGGCAGTTTGGGTGTTGTGGTTGGTGCAGAATTTGTGGGTGTCAAGAAGATTGTTCTCCAGGTGTTCCGTGAGTTGATGGTTGATAGCTTTTTTGAGGACTTTTGGTGGGAAAATGGAAAAGAGAGATGAGATGGTAGTACTTGAGGTCGCTGGGGTCTGCAAAGGGTTTCTTGAAGATGGGTTTGACTTTTGCGTGTTTCCATTCTTCAGGGAAGGTGGCAGTGATTATGGAGGCATTGAGGATGGGGGCTGAGCCTGTTGCAGATCTCCTTGTCCAGGGGTGGAAAATGCGGTGGGGACAGGGGTCCATGTGTGCTGCTGAGTGGAAGGGGATCATGCGGCCTGTGGTGTCTTGAGTGCTGAGTTGGTCCCAGCTGGTGAGCATGTAGTCTGGGTTGAATGCTGTGGGAGCGAGGAGGCTGTGGCTCTCGGATGTGGTGGGTTGGGCTTCAAAGTATTTGTATTTGGTGGCAAACTTGTTATGGAAGACGTTCTCCTGGGTATCGCACAGTTCCTGGAAGGGGACAATGATGCTTTTGGTGGTTGAGGAGTTGGAGAACTCTCTGACGATGCTGAAAAGTTCATTGTTGTGGTTAGTGCAGACTTCGATGTGGTCAGCAAGGCCTCTCCTTTTCACCACTTGCAAGAGTTGGTGGTATTGGTGAGGGATATCTTGAATGTGGCTCACTTGGCGCAGTCGATGAACCAGTTCTTGAGAGTTTTAGGCACTATTTTACACTTTATTCTTTAAAAATGAATAACTCCGGTTAAACCAATTGCATTTTTACTGTTTTAGTCGTGTTTTACATATTAAATTTTGCTATATTGATCAAAACTGGCGTGAGATCCTTTTGTGATGCGTTTCCACTGTGTTGCAAAAATACTTTACTCAGTAAGTTAAGACTGGCTGCTCTATGCCAAGCTACCAGGGTGTTTGCTTGTGTCTTACCCTGACAACGGTTGTGGTTGCTGCTTGACTAGGGCTCCCACCAGTCAACCAGCAACCCAATTTCTCTCATCAGTTTTATATTGTCATATTTTTTATCTTTTATCCACTTCTAACTTCATAAATGTCCTTTTGTGTTCCACCCTGGGTAGGGTAGCCTTGGTATATCAGCTGGAGAGGCAAATCCAACTCTGGATGCGATTCCCTCCTACTACAAACGATATAGAGATCCATTTTCATATCGGTTGACACTATTGCTGGGACTTACTTTTCCATCATTCTTTTAGACACGCCTGTTTGTTTTACTGTTGACCTGATATTGGTTGATTGAGCAGGGTTTGCTGGTGCAGTTCCAAAGCTAGCGTTTGTTGGCCCGGCAGCAGGCTAAGTTTAAACTACTGGTGGGATTCTTGTAATGTGTGAGACCTCCTATATTTACTATTGCATATGTACTACTCTGTGGCTACAGTGCAATTCTTTCATACTGTGGCACGGAATCCTTGCACCACTTCAATAAATGCTATTAAGTATAATAAACAAATAACTAAATAAATAGCTTAACATATAGCACTTCCTCTCAACTAGCTCTGCTTCACTGAGAACTTAGTTTTTCCCAACACTCCCATTTTTCCAGCTGTTGTGGATCAATGTTTGACTCTCATGATATTTAGTCTGGTTCTCATGGTCTTGTTGTATTTCCAAGGTTGGGCAGGTGACACAGATGGTTCTGCTGTGTGGGCTGGGGGAGCTGTTACATCCAATTCTGCTTATTTGGACTCAAACCAATGTGTGCCCTGGGTCTTAACAGACTAGGAGTCTTCGCAAGTCTACCTCCTCTTGAATGTGGGTGTTGTTAATTTGTGTCTTTGTATCGTCCTTATTATCACCTTGATAGCAAATTGTACAGTAGAGAGCATGTCAGAGGTCAGTAACATTTACATTGGCTATATACAAATATATGACGTTACAGCGCAAACAATTACAACGCATGCTTTCACAACCCGGTATTACATCGCAACTACCATTACATCGCATGATTTTACAACGCATGCCATTACAACACATTTTTAAAAACTACCACTACAACGCATTCCATTACAATGCATACCATTAGAACGCACACCATTAAAACACATAATACTTTTAGGGCAACAGTAGGGTAAGTGTTGGATAGTGTAGGGGTAAAAAATACTATTCCCACTCCAGTGAGTGAAACAGTAGAGGAAGTGTTGGATAGTGTAGGGGTAAAAAGTACGATTCCCATCTACCCCAAAACCCATACCCATCCTAAAACAAAAGAATCTCCATTACTTACCTTATAATACGTCGTAATGCCATGCATTGTAATGGTATGAGTTGTAATGGCATGCGTTGTTGTGACATGTGTTGTAATGGCATGCTCAGTTCAGTTCAGTTCAAAATTTATTGTATGATTAATTAAAATCTTTACAATTGTACAAAAAAGGTAACAAAATTAATGTAATTACAATCGCAATTTAAAAGCCAAGCATTAAAATCAACGTTTGTAATATCTCATTGGTTGTATGGTTTTAAAACGTATGTTTGACCATCACATACTTGTTATAATTACAGTGGTAACATTTTAAATCTAGTCCAGCTTCTGTGCACCTACTTGCTAAAACTTTTTTTTTTTTTTTACGTTCTATCCGTATTCACACACGGCGCCTTGAGGCTAAAAACTGGATGGCCATTCTTCTCTGCTTCCTCCTGATCGGCTTGTCGTAATAATTTTCTTACCTCTACCAGGTATTTTACTCCCCGGCATGCCAAAATTGTGGAGGAGCCATCCAACCAGCGTATCACGGCTTGCCTGCACGTGCGGATATTCAATTCGTTAAAAATTGGTTTTAAATACTGTTTCCTCAGGAACATATCTGCTGGACACACACATAATAGGTGGATTAAGGATTCCTTGGTGTGACCACTGGACACTGCGCAGGTTGTATGTGATGTTTCCAGGACGGCTGTAGATCTTTTGAGTCATGTTGGCCCATCCGAAAGTCTGTGTAGCTCTTTTTTACGTGCCGGCTGAAATGAGAGAATAAATATGCTTGCGGTTTTAGTAGTTTATAAGAAGAGATGACTGTCCACCCGTGTCGACGTTTGGCAATTATATTTTTGTCTTCCAAAAAGGATTCTCTTTTTGCTGCGTCGTTGACCGCTTTACTAATACTTGCTTTGTCAGCCCTAGTTTCCCATGCTGTTTGTACTCCCAGGTCGGCCAAACATGTTTTCAAATAACTTCCCCATGAACTCGTTATTTCGTGGTCCACCTGGTACTTAATTTCTTCCCAGCATAGGCTATCCATATTATTTGGTTCCGCTGAACGGAATTTTTGGCATAATTTTACGAAGCCGCTCATGCTCCGAAATTTCTGATTTTGAAGACCAAACACAAGCCGAACTTGCGACGGAGAGGCAGAATTTGGCAGGTTGAAAACGGCCTTATAAATCTTTGTCTGGAGATTATTTAATAGGACAGCCTTCTTGCCACACCAGGTGACTAACCCGTATGACAAGGTGGGCAAAATTTGTGCTGCCATCACTTTTAAAAGGTGGTTGTAATTCGGGCAGACCAATTTTGTTTTTAGCAGTCTACATGCAAAAATTAGTGATTGTGCTTTGGCTTTTATAGCCAGTATATGCTCTTTATGTGTTATGCCCAGCCCTATTATTATTCCAAAATATTTATATGACCCTTGCTCTTCAACCGTTGCCCCTTTCACCGACCATTTGAATTTGGTTTTTTTAGGGTCCACTAGGCGAACGACTTTTGTTTTTGCTTTGTTTAGTTCCAAGTTTTTCTGGTCCAAGTAAGATACTAGGTTATTTATCGATCTTTGTAGACCTATCGGAGTTTGACTTAGTAGAACTATGTCGTCCGCGTATTGTAACACGGTGATCAGATTATTAGCCATTTTCGGCAGGTGACAGTTGGCTGCTTCCATGTTTTTGCTAATATCCGAGAGAAACAGGTTAAATAGGCTTGGTGCTAGCACGCAACCTTGTTTCAAACCTTGGTGCGTGTCAATGCTCGGAGTTGTTCTGCATCCGTCGCCTAATTTCACTCTTGCCCAGGTGTCACTGTACAAGGCAAATATTGCTTTTAGTAGTTGGCTCAGCGGACCCCATGCCTTTAATTTTAACCAAAGACGCTCTCTACTCACTCGATCAAAAGCCGATTTTATGTCGACAAAACATGCATACAGCCTTGTTCTCTTTTTTAAAGCATTTTCTGTTAACAGTGACAGGATTGCCAGGTTTGTTATTGTGCCCATCCCTTGCCTAAAGCCTGTTTGGAACTTAGGAATTATGTTCTTATCGTCCATCCAGTCTCGCAGCTGTACCAGGAGGCACGAAGCATAAAGTTTTGCCTCTATATCAATTAAGGATATCAACCTATAATTCGAAGGCTCGCGATGATCTCCCTGTTTAAATATTGGGTGGATTATATTCCCTTTCCATGAATCTGGAACTTCGGACTGAGCATATATCTGGTTAAAGAGAGGCATTAGATTCTCCGACCAGAAATCTGGGTCGTTCTTAAAAAGCGCATTGGGCTTGTTGTAATGGCATGCATTGTAGTGGCATGCGATGTAAAGGCAGTTGCATTGTAACAATTGCGTTGTAAAAGCAGTGCAGTGTAATGACTGCGTTGTAATGGATGTTTCCCACTATATACACTCTGCATCTATAGGTAAACAATAAAATATGCTCACATTCATGTAACTGTCGGCACAGAGCAATTACTTGAATGACACAATATCACGCTTAGCCTAGGAATATGAGTTGAACCCATGCAGTAAACCATCAAATTCTGTCTGTCATAGTTCATGTTTTTAGAGTACAGATACAATGATGCAGTATTTCATTTGTACAAATGTGGTGCGGTTCTGCCCTATGCACTTTGTTGCAGTATGTACTCAACTCAACTGCACTTTATTGGTCTTATTTTCAGCAGGTGCAGTGAGTTTTATAGATCTACTGTTAAGAGCAGAGAGTGGGAGCGTGCACACACCTGTAAGTGTGGGTTCCTTAGCGGATGTGTCAATGCTGTTCACTCCTGCAACTTCCTCTGATCCCAATGAGCTCTAACTGAGCGTCTGCACTGGGCTGGGTGGTGGCTGTGACTTGGGTCAGTCACCAGCTGCTGCTGCTGCCTACTCCATCCTGCTGATCACTCTGTATTTGGTAAAAATGTTCTGAATTTTGTTCAACCTTCGGTTTTTCACCTCTAATGACTATATTCTCTGTTCCTTTTGGTTTCAAGAACCCTTAGGGAGACTCTTCCAAGCACTGTCTTACTTTCCTTTTCACACTCACCAACAAGGATTATAAGGGAGGTAGAATTCTGGAAATCTTCAATGTCTATGTCCGGGGAACAAGGGGAGGGGCAGAATCTCCCATAATTACATCCCTGGAAACTGAGCTCTCGAATTGTTCTTATGACTCGCACATCCTGGTAGCGGGAGACTTCAATTGTACTTTTGAGCCTCTCGCTGCCGATGATGTACTAAACATTGAGGAGGATGATGCAAAGTGGGGAGTTCCTCCGCTGAACATAACGCCGATAAAAAGATGGACCAAGTTGGCCGTCCAATTGAATTCCTTGGCCATTGAATATGGGCTAAGGGCAACTAACGGCAGGTCACTATCCGATCAAAATGGGGAACATACATACAATAGGGTAGGTTGCTCCTCTCGAATCGACTATATTTTATTGAACTACAAACTGTGGCAGCACTTAACTGATATGATGATAGTACCGACAGTTGATAGCGACCATAACCCATTATCTTTAATTCTAAAGTCAATATGGTTACCTTATTCTGGCTATTCTGATTTAGAATATTTACTGACAACAAGGGAAATAATTCCCTCTAACTGTAATAGGTACTTGAAATGGCATAGAGTCCTCCTGGACGAAAGGAAATTACGCGGCATTAGAGAAACTGTGGCAGAGGCCCTAGATGAATTACGAGGGGCCTCTATGGACCCCGGTGCTATCGAGACAATTCCTGAAATTTATGAAAAAACAATTAGTACCCTTCGGAATTTCTTTTGCCCAACTACTAGAGTAGGCCTCCATCCACTGAGTGAGAAGCTTAATAGCAACAATACATTGTACACCAAAACTTGCAGACAAAAATCAAACGCCCTGGTTTCGGCAGTTAAAACCAAATCGCTCCCCACAATCCAGCAAGCAAGGAGGGACTACAAGAAGGTAGTTTCTAGTGCCAAAAAAGAGTGGGAAGAACAGTACTGGCAAGATTTAAAATCAGCCAGTCTGGAGAAGGATGCGAACAGGTTCTGGAATCTTATCAGAATTAAGGCACGGCCTGATAGTGACTTAATTACCTCTAACATTTCAAGTTGCATTTGGTATGATCATTTTTTGAACCTTTATTCTAATTCAGAGGCTCTTCCATTGAAAGATACTTCGCTAGACCCTAGAATAGGCCAGGGGATTCAAACATCTATCCTTTTTCCGAGTCGGAAGTGGAAGCCGCCATTCGGCGTATAGTTCCAGCCAAGGCAGCAGGCCCAGATGGCATTCCCGGAGATCTTCTTCAGGCAGATCCCGTCAAATGGGCAAAATGTATTACTATTCTTATTAATGCCATTGACACTGGCTCATCGATACCGGACTCCTGGAAAGGAGCAGAGGTGGTCCCTATTTATAAAAAGGGCGCTAGGGACGACCCTGCTAATTACCGCCCAATAAGCCTAATTGATTCAGTGCAAAAGGTTGTTGGAAGGGTGGTGTTGGAGAGAATCCTGGAATGGGCAGATGATAATAGGATCCTCTCCGACTACCAAGCGGGCTTCAGGGCAGGCATAGGGACAATTGAGCAGGTGTTTAGGTTAATCCTCCTTTACTGGAAGGTCGTCAAAATAGGCAAAGGCAGTCTTTATCTCGCATTTATAGATTTAAAGACTGCCTTTGACCTAGTCCCTCGAGGGCGTTTGAGGAAGGTCTTAGCTGACCTGGGGGTCCCCAAGTATATTTTAAATCTCCTGATGCGTCTTCATGAAGGTAATTACACCCAGGTTAGGTGGGGCTCCCAAGGACATAAGACGGACAGAATACCAGTGAACAGGGGCGTCCGCCAGGGCTGTGTTTTAGCTCCCACCCTATTCTCTTTGTATGTGAATGAGGTGGTGGAGCATTTGCACCAAATACCATCTGACGCACCAGCCCTGGCGGACGAAAAAATTCCTGTTCTCCTGTTCGCTGATGACACCCTCCTTATTTCCAAAACCCCGAGGGGCCTGCAGGGTTTGTTGGACAGCTTCCAGCTATTTTGTGATAATAGAGGATTGATTATCAACTCTGAGAAAACTAAGTATTTGGTTCTGAACCCTCGCAAGAACCTTAGAACTCCACCTGCATTAAAATCTGTCCCGCTAGAGAAGGTTACCACGTTTGACTACCTGGGCATCCGTATTTCCGACTCCATGCTCTGGAATACCCATCTACAAAAAATGCTCTTGAATCACAAAAGGGTAGCAGGAGCAATACTCAAAGAGCATTGCGCTTCCTCAAGTAAACCTATTGCTCCCGCAATTGATATATATAAGGCTAGAGGAGTGAGTTCAGCCCTTTATGGTGCTGAACTGTGGTTTTTCCAATCTAGATCAAATTGTGAAGTTAGAGAATACATTTTTAAAAGATCTCATGATGCTGCCACCGAGGACCCCCACCAGGCCCCTATTGCAAGATTTAGGGTGTCATTTAATTAGAGACCTGGCTAGACTTCGCCCCCTTTTACTATGGGCCCGACTATGGCGGACCCCAGAATTAGCAAAGTATGCAGCAGGGTTAGGCGAAATAATGAACATGGATGGCTGGTATAAAATCAAATGGCTCAAGGACCTAAAAATGCTGTTGTATGATCTTGGTCTTAAAGAGGCGTGTATAAATAGAACTGCCCCACCAAAGGTAGAACTCAAGACAGTTTATTGGTCCTGGGTCTGTAAAAAGGGCTTTCTTTACTCCAAAGTAGGCAGACTATCTGAGGAGTTTATGCAACATAAACATACTACCAATTATGAACCATACTTAGATGTTATCCAAAAACCGTATGATAGAGCTCTGTTTTTTGAGTTCAGGGTTGGTTCGCTCCTTACTCGTGAAATGACAGCCCGATGGAAGGTTCCCTACCAGACATTAGCCTCCTGCCCGAACTGTAAAGCCAACCTTGAGTCAATAGCCCATGTCATGTTCGTTTGCCCAGCCCATAAAGTTCCAAGGGAACGATGGCTTAAACAACTCTGTAGAGAGTTGGGTACCCGTAGCTACCTTGTGGCATTGCGCATCTTAAGATCTGATGCGCGAACCCTATATGCGTGCGGTCTAGCCAAATTCCTGAGCTGGGCATGGAACATTAGATTGAGAACCTTGAAAGCTAGCACTTAAATTCTGTTGCGGCTATGAGCCATTTGCACTTTCTGAATTGTATTCTCTAAATGTTTTTATCTTGTGTATATTACTCTTTAATGTTATTGCCAATTATTTTATCACAAAATGTTTTGCACTTCGTACCAATGTACTTTTTTAATCTTTGTTCCGCAGCTTTTAAGATATGTTTTTATCGAAATAAAGCTAATATGACTGACTGATTATAAGGTCACGATTTTCTCTGAATTCCTTACTTATCTTGGCTGCCATCCATTTTCACACTTCTTCGGATTCTCCATAGTATTACCTCCCTTCAGCAGGACCGTTCCTCCTCTCTAGTGGTCTTTAGCTCTAATACCTTTCCATTTCTGACGCCGGGATGTGTGATGTCATCAGCCACTGCTTAACAGCTGGTCTCGATGTGTGAATGGGTGAGGTTCAGAATTTCCTATTTTGCATAGTGTCTCACCGAGTCGATATGCAGCTGCAGACCGTTAAAGTGCATGCTAAAATTTCACTTTCAATTTGCGATTTGCTTAAAATTGCAAAACAAGAACGCAAAATTGGTAGTTGGTATGTTTGGGCCATAACTTCTTTACTACTATAAAACAATGTATAAGTCAACAGGATTCTCTATAAGCGTCCTAGCTTGGTAGGTCTATAAAAACATGCAAATCCCTCAATACTATTGTTTTAAGAACTTTTATGTTTCTGAATTGTTCTCATTCTCATCAAACAAAGCTACACTATGAAGCTTATAAGCTTTCAAAACACTTTGGGGCCACTCAGGAACAATGCTGCATGGAAGAGCCGGCAAATGAACCAGTTCTGTTATTGGCGATACACTCAGCTGAAGTGCTTATCAGAAATATTTTTGAAGTATGGAAATGGAACATTTGAAAAGCTGCTCCATTTAATACCTTATCATTACCGGTGCAGGAACCAATAGAGCTTTTCAGTGTTCTGCTCCAGCCATCAGAGCACCTGGTGACAGCTAGTCCAAATGTAATTTGCAGGATTCATTACACTTCCACTTCCTAATCTAGGACACTTCTGAGTTTGCTGAGCAGTAGGCCTTACAACTGGAACATTTGAGTATTTAAATACTTCACATAAGGGACGCAAAAATAATGTTGGTTTAGACTATATAACTGTTCTCATACATTTTCTTCAGAATTATTGTATGATTAATGATTAATGATAAAGGTTTTATATATTGTACTAATGTTTTGTTATTGGAACATCCACTAAATGTTTATATCATACACATTTCTCTATCTGTTATATACATGTTTTAATAAAGCTGATATAGGTGTAAATGAGTCGAGAGGGAACATGTTCCAAAAATATGTTTTGCTGAAGAAAACAAATCTTTTTAGAAGAGAGTTATCCTGCAAGCAAATTATTTTGCTACAATAATCTCTGTTTAATCGAACCTTTGCTTGCAGGCGAATTTGAGAAAGGTTGGCAAACCCTTTTAACATTACGAGGTTAGGAAGCTGGTCATTTTTGCAAAACTTTGCTCACTGAATATTAACGTTGCACCCCCCCATAAATTCTATAATGCCTGAGTTGTACTTCTAGGGGGAGATTTACTAAGATTTTACTCCATGTTTGCATCACAAAAGGGACACAAATAAGCGCAAAATATTTTTTTTCCGATTTACTTTTAGTGCTGGAAAGAAAATAAAAGTAACGTGAATCAGCACCAAGAGGGCGTACCATGGGTGGTGCATGGGTGTTCCCATGCAACCCCCCACGGTTTCTGACGCTAAACCCTATTTCGTAAATAAAGTAGACACGGTTTAGCATCTGAAAAGTGAGCCCTTCTGAAGAAGCTTTTCCGACTTTTTAAGTGTGCTGCACTTTACAGAACACATACAAGGTTAGGTTAAAGTTAGTCTAAGCAAGAAGGCTATCCTTCCAGTATAAAACCTCTGCTACAGTCATGAAGACACCCTTGCACTATGGCACAAAGGTGTCTCCATGGCGTACAGTAGCTAATTTCAGTGCCAGTGCTAGGGAAAGGAGAGAGACATATGTCTGTAAATATGGCGCTCTCCTTCGCTCCTTCTCATGCAGCACCGCATTTGTGGCTGCTGCACTGCATTGAATGAATAAGAGTAAATTTGGCCCCCAGTGTCCATTTTAAACAAAAGCTTTCGGGCATATTTCAAAGGATTAGGACTTCCAGAACGTCACTTTTTTGATGTTCTGGTGGCGAAAACCCCTTTGCCTGATTTACAAGGTGGCGTAACGCCACCTTGTAAATAATGCCCCTTTCATGCAGCACTTAGTGTGAAAGGGGAGGGCTATGGGTGTTGCAGTGGGCATTCCACCGCAACACTCATTGCTTTTTGACACTGCCGCCTATTTACAAGGGTGGCATCAATATGGAGCAGTGGCAAAAATGAAACCAGGGAAAACCTGGTATTAACCTGGCGCAACGAGGTGAAATGATTAATTTCTCCTTGTTTTGCTCTTCCTATGTGTGCTGCATTCTGCAGCACACTTAGAAAGAGCAAATCGCCATCAGTTATTATTCATATGGAGGAAGGTTTCCTTTCCTGCACATAAACAACCATTAGAAAATGACGAGTTGTAACTTCTATGTGTGCTGGATTCTGCAGCACACATAGAAGTTACAAATTGCCATTAATGATTTTTATGTGACCTTCCTGCAAATGAACAATCATTCTGTGCAAAGCAGGCACCCTTGCCCTACAGGGGAAGGGTGCCTGTGTTGGCGCTAAAAGCTAAAGCAAACCCACTCACAACGATGTGGGTTTAATCCATCATTCTTTTGCTCACCACCCCATCCCAGTTTGGGCCCAGCCATATGCAAATCAGTCTTGAACCTGCTCCCTAAGGGAACAGTCCAGCCCGAACTGCCAAGCCAGGTTCTCCTCGACCGGAAACAAGCCTCCTGGAACTGGTTTCGGGGCATCAACCCACATCAGCCAGGCTAGCTTGAATCTAGTGGCACAGTGAGCACTGGACCAACATCTGGGCATACCCTTCCCACTTAGGGCAACAAAATCAAAAAGGAACAAATGATGGACGGAATGCTGGACAATGCAAACATTCACCCCAGTCACAAAGATCTGGGTTTAATCCATCGTTCTTTTGCTCACGACGCCACCCCAGTGTGAACCCAGCCATATGCCTATCAGTCTTGACCCTGCTCCTTATGGGAACAGTCCAGCCCGAACTGTCAAGCTAGGTCCTCCTTGGACCGGAACATAGCACACTGAGACGAGTTTCGGGGCATCACCCCTCATCAGCCAGGCTAGCTTGAATCCAATGGCTCAGTGAGCACCGGACCCACATCTGGGGCACACCCTTCTCACTTAGGGTGACAAAAGCAAAAGGAACAAAAGATGGGTGGAATGCTGAGCAATACAAACATTCCCCTATAGTCAAAAAGATCTGGGTTTAAATCATCTTTCTTTTGCTCACCATGGCGCCCCACTTTGGACCCACCCATATGCAAATCAGTCTTGACTCTTCTCCTCATGGGAAGAGTCCAGCCAGAACTGAAAAGCCGGGACCTCCCTGGACCAGAAACAAGCATCCTGAGACCAGTTTCGGGGCATCATCCTTCTTCAGCCAGGCTAGCTTGAATCCAGTGGCGCAGTGAGCAAGGGCATACCCTTTCCACTTGGAGTGACAAAAGCAAATGGAACAAATGATGGACGCAGTGCTGAGCAATGAAAACATTCACCCCCAGTTACAAAGATCAGGCTTTAATCCATTGTTCTTTTGCTCACCACACCACCCCAGTTTGTACCTACCCATATGCAAAGCAGCCTTGACCCAGCTCCTCATGAGAACAGTCCCCCCGAACAGCCAAGCCAGTTCCTCCCTGGATGGGAAATAAGCATTCTGGGCCTGGTTTCGGGGCATCACCCCTCCTCAGCCAGCATAGCTTGAATCCAGTGAAACCATACCCTTCCCACTTAGGGAGACAAAAGCAAAAGGAACAACAATGCATTTAGGCCCAGATCTCTGTACTGAGGTGAATGTTTGATATTGTTCAACATTCTGTCCATCAATTGTTCATTTTGCATTTATCACCCCGCGTAAGACGGAAATGCCCAGACATGAGTCTTGTACTCTCCATGCCACTGGAATCAAGCTAGACTGGCTGATGATGATGGCTTGTTCCTGGTCCAGGGAGGGCCTGGCAGTTCGGGCTGGACTGTTACAATGGGGAGCAGGGACAAGACTGATTTGCATTCGGCTATGTGGAAACTGAAATTCAACAAAACGATCGATTTAGGCCCAGATATTTGTACTGGGGTCAATGTTTGACATTGTTAAACATTCTGTCCATCAATTATTCTTTTTACATTTGCGCCGGCATTAGGCAGCTAAATTTAGCACCAGCGGTAGGGGAAACGGAGGAGTGCATTGTATTATTTTAAATACTGCGCCTCTTTGTGTTTCCATAATATCGTACCGCAGCGTTACTAATTGTGGCATAACACCGCGCTCTGCCATTCTTCTGTACATATGCCCCTTCGTTTTGCATATTAGCATGTTTTCCAACATTCCAAATAAAAACAAGTCTTTTTTTCTATTTTAGGAACCCCTATAGCTACAATTATCTTTCCAAATATCTCCTCATTACCACTCCACGCAAACCAATGTGTTTATCAATGAACATGTAATCAGATTTCACATATGTATGTGAAGTTTTTCAGCACATTGTTTTTGGGAAAATTGGAATTCTAAACTAACTACATTCCACGGTGTATCTTGCTGCCATGGCCAAGCTATGAGTGTACAAAGATGCATGTTTTCGATTCCTCAATCTTTATGAAGTTGAGTGCTATTCACAAGTAGCTGCTGTGATTGTTTATTTTTAGTTTATCATTGAGATTCAGATTTACAATGGTTTCATGCAATGCAAGACAGAAATCAAACTTGCCGTGCTGCGTTGTCCAATGAGGGAAAACAGCATGGAGATTTATTTATTAAGATTGTCATATTGCTACAGTAATCCTCTCCAGAGGTGCAAAAACATGCTGCCCTCTATTTTTTTTTTTTAGTATTATTTTCATACAGAAAACAATCGCAACAGTTGTTACAGGGTTGGCATAGGATGAGTGGTTGCCGTTTATACATCGGTGTTTATAAAGCTTGCCCCATCTATCATTATTTTGAGAGTAAGAGAAAGGTAAGAGGGAAAGGACAGAAAAGTTAGTGATGAAAAAAAGAGGTTTAGGATAGGCACAGAGAGAGAAACAGTCATTATCTATTACATTTGACATTCACTTATACATTGCATCTGACACTCTATGAGGATGTTTGAGTTCTCATGCAGGCCCAACCGGGCTATATTCGGGAACGACTCATTGGGTCGAGGACGATATGTTTGTTTTGGCATCCTAGCGTTTTCATGGGGTTTCATAAGAGTCTAGGTAGGTGCCCAGAGCTTTCCACATCCCTCTGGAGGATGATTTTCAGGGTGAGTACTGCAGAGCAATATTGTCCGCTCCTCTGAGATGCGTAATCCAGTTAATCCAGCCTTTGTAGTTAGTCTTGCTTGTGTCTTTCCTGTTGGTTGGGACCATTTTCACAGCTGCTGTCAGTAAAATGTCTAGTAGGTCCCTATCGTGTTGTGTTCTCAGTTTCGTGCACATAAATGCCGTGGTGAGGGTGGAGAATTCCATTGCTAGTGTGCACTCAAACATATCATTTATGAAACCAAAGATTTTCCCCCAGAATACCTTGAGTGTTGGGCATTGGAAGATAAGGTGTGCTATGTCCCCCTTCCCTTTCTTACAGCTCCAGCAAAGTGTGTCCTCCCTGAGTCCTAATGAGAATAGTCTTACACAGACTTTCACAGATGAGTGTGTACTGGCTAGCATAGGATTTGACTGGAAGCATACCCTAACATTCCAGCATGACTGCCGAGGTCTAGACAAAGTCTGAACAATCCTATATATTGGACTGCATTTAAAAACAAAATAAAAACATTTCTCCTTGTTTGTGCCTGCTTCAAGCAGGTGTTATTTTGTGACCATAAGCTTGGTCCGGTGATCTTAGTAGCTCGGTTGTGTGTCAAAACCTATGGGTGTTTTGGCTGATCCACCCAAGTAACACCACAGCAACACCTCCTTGACGCAAAGCCATACAAAGCAGCACAAGTGCATTTTGTGCTGAATAAATGGCACTTTTTTTGCACAATATCAATTTTGTACTAGGAAGCAGTTACTTTTTTGAGACTTTACACGTTTTTGAGTAGTAACTAGGTCAAAGCATGAGCCGGTCTGGCTCCATGTGTCTTCTGTAGGAGCCTCGTGGATTTGACACCCACTTCCTACATCATCCCTATCACAAGCCTGTTAAATGTTGTAGGTTCAAAACCAACAGAAATGTTAAAAAAAAAAGTGTTTAATTTTACCTTAATTAATTTTTAAATTATTAGTGAATTTTGACATCAACTTGTAGAACTTGAGGCTACATGGTATATTTAGGTCAGCATCCCATAGGAGATGCATTTTTTGTGTTGCTTATAACTTTGGCACCATTTGACGAATCTTCTCAAAACGTTTTTTGACTAGTTTGTGCATGGAAGGTATTGGGTGATCCCTGAAGAGAGGACCAGGAAAAATGGAGGTCCCGAAACACAAAATCCTCATGCATTTTCCGTGGACTTCTTTATGAAGTGGTACCGCAAAAACTGCCAAAAGAAATTACAATAAATTTGTCAGAAAGCTAAATCTTGGTCCATAGATCATGCTTTCTGTGATTTGGTGTAAATCTGTTCAATAGTTTTTGAGAAATGAAGGTTAAAAATATGTTTATATCTAGATGGTTGACTTCAACAGACTCTCGCGAGAGCCCCTCAAACCCAATTATAAAAAATTCACTCCTGTGCGAGCACTCTGATTGGCTGCCACAAACATGAGAAAAATGTTGTTGGCAGCCATTACATGACTTGGGGACTTAGTCCCCTGTCCTCAAGTAAATATAAAAAAGTAACATAAAGTAGCAGGGTAGGATATCTTGCACCCTTAGGCCCCATAAGAGGAGACCCAGAGGGACTCGCACTCCCACCCAGGGGCTAAAAACAACAGCAATTTGTGTTGTAATCCCACAGGACTGCTGAGTGGTCAAAAAAAAGGGCGGCTTGGGATGCATTTTTAAATTCGGAGGAGGGGCACCTGAACCCCTACTTAAGCTGTATTCGGCCTCAGAGACCCCATCCCCCAGTGCCTAATTTACTTAATTAGGGAAGGGGGAATGCAGCCAACCTCGCTGAACCATCTTCAACCCAGGATCCCCCATCCCTTGGGTCCCAAAGGATTTATAAGGGGAAGAGGGCTGAACTACACATTCCTGATCTAGTTTCAGCCCCGGGACCCCAAACTCTGGGGCTCAATTTAAATATATAGGGAAGAGGGCAAATGTCCTGCCTCCCCTAGCCATACTATGCTGTGGTAATACCATCTCCCACTGCAAGAAGTATTTCTTAAGGGGAAGAGGGCTGAGCTGTCCTGGGGACCCTATCCCCAAGTGCCGCCACTTTTAAAAAAGGGGGGGCATGCAGCCTCCCTCCCTGGGCTTTTAATGAACACACCCCGGGACACAGCAGTTTTCCTGCACTCACCAGTGTTGGCAGAGATACATGTGCTTGGTGCTCCTTGGTGCCACCTGGTGGGAGCATTTTCAAAACTTTTATCAAAGGGGAGCAAACACAAAGTCTGCTCCCAGTGGGCGGTAGCATTGAAAATGCTCCCACCAGCTGAGAGCAGACTTGAGATCTGTGTCCCTGCCAGCAGCGATACAGGAAGGTAAACAGATCAACAGATGGCTCCCCTCAAAGGCAAAAGCATAAATTCCTGCTCCCTGTGGATGGAAGAAATGCTGGCTCCTGCAGTATGAGGGGAGCCGGTTGGGGCCACAGGGGCTGGGCTCCCCCCATGGACCCAACACATGGTTGGAGAGAGCCCCAGGCAAGTGTCGTGCCATACCTGCTTTCACATTGTTCCCGCCTCTAGGACAATACCGTCACCACAGATCTTTCCTTTAGTTTGCGGTAAGTCTGGCTGTGCATTCATCCCTTCCCAGAGGCTCGTCTAAGTAGCAACTTATCGATCATACACGCAGTGCTCTTGGAAACAGGACACTTAACTCACCATTGAGCATCTTCCTAAGTTGTGATGTGACCGGCTGACACACTCGGCACATAAGAATTTGCATCCCTATTGTGAGCTGATCCACTCTCACTGTGATTTTGGCTTGTCCTTTCCTGCTTTGGAGACTCATTTATTTGACCTAGTTTCTCTTGTGTAAATATTGTCTTGATGATGACCTCAAATCAATGAGGGTCAAAATGCCGTTGACAAATATCAGTGGATTTATGGATTTGATTTATGACATGACTTTGTAAAATACAGTACTGGATTAATTGATATTCATGTGTAATATCTATTGACTAATGTCTGTTCACTGTTTTCATTTATAGTCACGTAATTCACTTGCACAATTTGCCGTTCCTTCACCAGTACTATGTGTTCACTCCATACTGAATTCACAGTCCTGAATTAGTTCTGATGATGCTTTCAACCTCTTGTCAAGTATTGTGAAAATATATTTGTATATTCAATTTCTGGTGCCATATTGTCTTTTTTCATTATGATTAAGGTATTCATAATGAATCAATTGCTTTAGTGTTAAAATGTGAGACATTGTTGTGTGATACCAGGTGGGCACTGGGGCACCTAACTATAAATAATGCAGGCTCTAAGGGTTGGGGTCCCTGGGGCTAAAAATGGGTTTGGGAGGGACCACGCAGCCCCTAACCCCTTTACGTTTAGAAGCGGCCCTGGGGGATAGGGTCTAATCCCCTTAAATATACTTTTGGACTCTGGGGATGGGGTCCCCGGAGCGGAAAATGGCTCGGGAGGAAAGCTGCATGCCCCTACCCTTAAAAATACTTTGGTCCCCAGGGGATGGAAGAGGCAACACTTCAAACAGTAACACAGTGAAAACACCACAAAAAGACTCCATACCAGGTTAGAAAAATAAAGAATACTTTTATAAATAAAACAAGACTAAAATGACAAAATCCAACAAGTAAAAGATTAGATGTGATTTTTTTTTAAATAATAAATGTAAAATAGCTCTTAGAAGCAATAAATGCTGAAATGAGTTATCTGGCCGTGCTAGACCAGGGCAAAGTTGAAAGTTCCAACCAATCGCAAAGAATCACAGGCCAGATACAGGGACCCATTGGGCCCGCTGAACCAAAGTACCTTAATCCGGGTAGCAATGGTCAATGAAGAGACAATGCGATGCATAGGTGTGGAGCCACATAGTGGACAAAATGCATTGATTTCCTCCATGCAACTGCGGCAATGCATTGTTAGTAAATCTGAAACGTTAGTTCCGAGTTCAATGCACGACTTCTATTCCCACAGAAGGTGATGCGTTGATTCCAAAGGTGATGCACCGAGTCCGCCCCATGCAACAACAAGATGTGTTTGTTCCAACTCTTGTAAAAGCAAAGTTGTGCTGGTTCCAATGAAGGTGCATGGGTCCTATATGTAGAAGCACCATAGGCCTCACTTCCCAGGGTCCAGGACTAGGGTGGCACAGTTATCAGACAGACTCACAGCTTGTAGAATCTAGATGCAGATGCAACTAGTTTTATTCTTTGATATTCCTGGGACTTAGAACAGGAGGCAAGCCAGCAAGCCCTTGGAGTCACTCTAGGTTCAAGTGATGCAGGTCCAGTCCTTCTCACCCAGGCAGAACAGCAGGGCAGCTCAGCAAGGCAAGAGCACAGCAAGGCAGACACCCAGCAAAGCAGCAATCCAGCAAAGTGGCAGTCTTTTTTAGCAGCCCAGCAGCTCTTCTTTCTAGCAGAGTTATCACAGGTTCAGAAGTGCGCTGAAGTTATGGTGTCAGAGGGCCAGTACATATACCCAGTGGTGCCTTTGAAATGGAAGAGACTTTAAAGAAAGCTTTGAAATGCACAGAGCTCCTCCCTTACTGCCCTGTCTCCAGACTCACTACAGCAGGGCGGCAGGCAGCCCTTTATGCGTGGACAGGACACAGCCTATTTAGGTGTAAGTGTGAGTCTGTACCTTGCTCCTCCCTCCTATCTCCCAGGAAGGCCCAATAAGACACATGTCAGCTCAATTTGTGTTTGGCTATCTAGAGGAATACACATAGCCCAGCTGTTACCCAACCAATACTGAGCAGAGACAGAGAGTAGCCAAATGGCTAATGTAAGTAAATGACAACTTTCTAAAATTGGCTTTAGCTAAACTGTAATTTTAAATCCAACATCACCAAAAGTTGTGATTTTCAATTGTGAGTCTAGTGACACCAAGCTCGAAAATTCTATCTCTTCACAATTGGGAATTATGCTTAAAAGATACAATCAGGCAATTCCAATGTTACCCTAAGGGAGAGATAGGTCTTGCAGCAATGAAAAATGAAATTGAAAGTTTTTTTACTACCAAGACATGTAAAACATAAGAATGATATGCCCTGCCTTTTAAATGCATTGTACTTTACCCAGTGAGCCATACAGGGCCTCTCATAGGTGTGACATATTGCATAAATAGAGAAGACATAGGGCAGGCAAGAAGTTTATCTTTGCCAGGTCAAAGTGGCAGTGTAAACTGCACATATAGACTCTGCAATGGAACGCCTGAGTCATG
The DNA here is from genome assembly GCF_964204655.1 of Triturus cristatus. Lineage (NCBI taxonomy): Eukaryota > Metazoa > Chordata > Amphibia > Caudata > Salamandridae > Triturus > Triturus cristatus. Next base: position 341,055,610 of record NC_140587.1, on the reverse strand, counting down.
GTTAGAGGGCTACTAAAGTCGGTGGAACAATGAGTGCTGCAGGCCCCGCTATTAGCATTTAATTTACAGGCTGTAGGCACATGTAGTGTACTTTACATGGACTTCTCATAAATGAAATCTTCCAATTGGGAAAGAGCCAATGTGACCATGTTTAGGGTAGAGATCACAAGCACTTTAGAAATGCTAAGCAGTGGTAAAGTGCACAGAGTCCTAAATCCAGTAAATTTGAGTTCAGAAAAATGGAGGGAGGCAGATAAAAAGTTGGGGGAAGACCACCCTAAGGATGTCAGGTCTAACTACATATGTATATAAATTTATTCCCACAACTTCTACCTGCAGGCTTTCGCCACTAAGTTGTTATAGTTAAGACCTTATTTCCATAGGAAACACATTTTTGTTTTGCTAATAACTTTGGTGCCATTTGACAAATCGTCATGCAATATTAAAAACTAGTTTGCCACTCACTTCAGCTTCTGTCTTGAAACATTAGGGGTGATTCATCAATCGGGGGCTACGAAAAAGTGGGATCTCAAAACACATTTTCTCCATGCATTTTCCCATAAGGATTTTAGACATGACTACAGACAGAACTTCTAAATGGAATTACACCAAATTTGACAGAAAGATAGATCTATGTCCAGAAAGAGTGCTTCTTGTGATTTGGAGTAATTCCGTTAAACAGTGTTCGAGATATGAAAGGAAAGAGCTTTTGCAAATACAACAGATCTCATGCTAAGATCTGATTGTCTGCCAACTCTTCAACCAGGAAATGTTAGCAGCCATTTGAAGACTCGAACTCAGCCAAGCCCTGAACAGAAAAGTAAATACCTGGGCTTGGTGGTAAGGTCCCCCAGGCGCCCTGGCAGGGCCAAGTAGCGTTGTCTTTCAATGCTATCACAATTTTGAAGGAGACCGTGCTTGTTTCTAGTTGAGCCCCTGGGTGAGCAAGGGACTTATATTAATATATATTTTGGGAAGGGAGTGCATAGGGTCACCCTCTCCATGGCCGATATTCTCCCCAGTGACCTTTACCTCCCCGGGACCAGGCCAATGCTAAATGAAGAGGGGGGCACACGGCCCCCTCTGTATGCCATTCACGGCCCCGTGGACCACCATCTAACCAGGTCAAGGCCCATAAAATTACAATCAATGGAGGGGAGCTGCACGGACCGCCATCCAGGGCCATTTACAGCCCCAGCAACCACCACCTCCCTGTGGCTTGGTCAAAATTTGAAAGAGGGGCCACATGGACCCCATCCTGGGCCAGGCCAAAGCCAAATGAAGAGAAGGGGACCCTTTGTAGGCTATTCATGGCCAATGGGGACCACCACTTCCCCAGGGCAAGGCCAATAAATTAACAATCAATTGAGGGAGACCAGATAGACCCCCCAATCCATGGCTATTTATAGCCCCGGGGACCACCACCTCCCTTGGCTCGGCCGATTAATGAAAAGGGGAAGGGGGGCCATATCCTCCCTGGCCATTTTTTGCCCTCACGACTACCATCTACCTGGAGCTTTGTAAAACATAGAAAGTGAGGCTCTGTGGCCCCCTCCCAGGCTGTTTTCAGCCATAGGGACTACCACCTCCCTGCAGCAGGCATGCAGTAAAAAAGGAGGTGGGTTATGCAGCCCCCCTCTTGAGGCCTTTAATGGCCCTGTGAACTACAACCCACAGGGCCAGCTCCCTATGTCCTGAGGTGCCTACCCTCAGGACATTGTGGTTTGCTTTTGCATTTGCTTTGCATAAAAGAGCAAACAGTAAGTCTGCTCCGAGCAGGCGGGGCTGGAAATCTGTTCCAGCCAGCCGGGTGCAGACTTTCCATGACAGCGGGCATGAAAAAACATGAAAAAATGCTCCCATTTGCTGGGAGCAGCTTTTTTTGCTGCTTCCTGCATGCTGGAGCAATGCTGGCTCCCAATGGAGTTTACTCTGGATGGCCTGGGTGGGCTCCAGGCCACCCAGGAATGCTTGGGTTCTTTATTGTCCTCTCCTGGTGAAAGCAGAGGCCATGGTTTGCCTTTTAAAATACTAAGAGTAAGAGAACGTGAAAAATGACCTGGAAGCTCCACCTTTTTGGCCTCACCCTGTCGATTCTAGTAGTATGCAAAGGTCTTCCCCATTAGAAGGATGATGAACAGCCTACTGAAAGGCCCCCCGGCGCATTTCCCGCTGATTTTGGTGACACGTTCTTGATGCTGAGGAATATTATGAAATCTTGAAACAAAGAAGCACTTGCTTTACATAGTTAGGAAGAAGTACCCTTGTTTGGTAGAGGTTCACCTGTTTGTAGTCTTGTTGATTCCTCTATAGGAGCATTCATGTTATCACAGATATTTAGGTGAAGATACAGGAGGAACAAGCACATTGCTGAATGCACAATAGTTGGTTGGAGACATTTCCTTGTTGTCCATTATGCAGATGTAGTGTAGAAAACGCAATAGACATATACCCAATGAAGTAGCACTAATTAATCAGTAGAAGGTACTCCAGTTGGGTAGACATTTTTTGCAAGCCTGTGGATAAACGGGCCTGTAAGGGTTCTGTTCTGGCACTGATGCACATTTCACAGAAATTAAACCTAATGGAAAGCACTTGCAAATATAAACATAGCAGGTTTCCCAGTTGAAGCTCCACTTCTGTAAACGATAAATGAGCCTAACTTACTAGGCTTGGCAAAGGCAAAGCAAGTGTGTTTTCTTGGCAGTTCTACATTGAGAACTGATCTGAAATCTGTGGTGGAGGTGAATGCATTCTTGATCTATCAAAGCGCAATCAGTAGTTACTGTGACAAGTGGGCTCTTTCTTGTCATCTCCTGATGAGAGCAAAATGCATGGCTCTCCCTTTAAATTACCAACTGTTTGGCCTTGCACTGTCCATCTTCCCACCTTTTGCCAGGATGATGAACAGCTTACCAAAAGGCCCCTCTGTATATTTCCCGCCAATTTGGGTGATGTGTTCTTTATGCCAAAGAATCTGAGGACATTTCACTAATCAAAATAGCACTAGCTTAATATAGTTGAGAGGAAGTACCCTTGTTTGGTGGAGATTCATCTCTTTGTAATCTCATCATTTTCTCAATAGGAAAATTCATGTCATCACAGATTTGTGGAAGAAGACACTTAAGAAACAGTCACATTACGGAAATTAAACATACAGAAGGTCACTGGAGACATTTCCTCCTGGACATTACGCAGCTGTAGTGTAGAATATGTACTAGACACTTACCCAAGGAGTAAGCACTTACTAGTTAACTAGTAGGAAGTACTCCAGTTGGGTAGCCGTTTTGGCAAAGCTGTGGACTTTTGTTGGATAAACGGGCAGGTGAGGTTCCGTTCTGACCAGTCACATTCACAGCTACTGACACACCCACACACCCACTCAGATACCCACTCACACACCCATTCAGACACTCTCACATTCACTCAGACCCACATAGCCACTTACACACCCACCCACACACCCATACAGTCACTCACACACCTACCCATAAAACCACTCACGCAATCAAAACTATTCACACAAACACTCAAATATCCATTCATGCACTCACATACCCACTCAAAGGCCTCTACAGCTATTCACACACCCAGTCACTGACCCGTACAGCTACTCACACTCCCCACAGACCCATACAGCCACTGACAGACCCACTCACAGACACATGCACCCACTCACACAGCCACTCAAAGACCCATACAGCCACTCACACACTCACTCACTGACCTACACAAGTCATAATACACTTACTCTCAAAGTTTACAGTTTTTAAATAAAATTAAAAAACCTTCTAAATTCACTGGGAAAAAAAGGTTACTGTGCCATTATAGTTAGGCTCAGGATTTACACCATCAAAACAATAGAAATTCAGCAGTTATAATTACCTGAGCTAACCATAGCGTATGCATCTGCAATGCACTGCTTTTGACCACACATATGACATCACTTATGACATGGTCAATTACATCATTAATGACATCACTCATAAACTAAACCTGTGTTATACCTTAGCTGGTGACGAACAACAATAGTGGAATATGCTGCAGAATTTTAGCATATTTGCTCTTTTGAGGATATCTGAGTTGCCTCTAGATGCATACTGTGGGGTGAATATCATTTTTTAGAGGCAGCCCCCTCATTCTACATTATGGCTGACTATTGAATATGTTTCATAGTAAGCCCTTGTTTGGGGTAGTTGGGATGCCAGCTGGCTAGACGATTTGCTGGCATGTCTTCTCGGAAGACTGGGGTTCTTGCATTGTACAGGTTTTTCTGTTGTTGCTTGTTTTGTGACCCTTGAACCTGGTATATGCCAGTCCTCCACCGTCATCACTGTTTTTATGACCACGGAGCCCTTCTGTTGGTCAGATATGTACCTGCCAATATGGCAGGAGGTCTGTCAGGAGTAGAATAGATCCAATGACAATGATAGTGTCATGGGGTGTTCTACCTGGATAAGGGCTTCTCTGCCTCGAGTGCCTTAACTGATCACCATGAGTGTATGCTACAGGGAGCCTGTCCCTTTTTTTGGGAGTAATATTTCTCTGGGAAGCACTGAATTGCTGTTGCAGCTGACCTGTCACTGGATGGCCTGTGTATATGTGAGCGTATTCGTAGTTGTAGAGTCCATGGTGTGTTTCTTTTGAAGCCTGAATGTTGCAACCCTATTTAAAATATTGGATATAGAGGTCTGGTTGATCCGATGGATGTTGGAGAGTGGACTTTTTTACTGCGACTTTGTTGGGGGCTTTCAGGGAGTCCATTTTTATTGACAGTTTTTTCATTTGTTTCTGACATTTTCTTAATCATTTCTTCCCTATCAAAGTAGGTGATATTGTTGTAGGGGTAGTAGCCCCCTCCTCAGCGCTATCCAGCGCTACTTTGTCTGCATTGGGCTGGTCTTTTAATTAATTGGTGGAGCTGTGTAGAGCATTTTGGGTCAATACCTCCTCCTCGGTCATTTGGGGTTTTGGATGAGCCTCTGTTGGCTTAAGCCCTATATCGATCTTATGTGAGCTTCCTGTGGGTGGCCCTGTACTTTGTGGGCCAAAGCGCATGTTATTTATGACTTTCAGTATGGCAACTAGTGTGGCGAGTATGGATGGGATTGAGCACAATTTATCTGACGTTGACCTCTCTCTTTAATTGGCGTCGTTGATTTTGTCTATATTTTTAGCCATGTCCACCATGGTGAGTGCCATTACCTGTAAGGTTTCCATCTGTATTTCAAGTTTTATTGACTGCCATGTCAGGGCATTTGTGGCCGCCACCAGGGAGGCATTTATGAACCTTAGCAAGTTGTCCTGCGTGTAGGAAAGTTAGAATTTTGGGTAGAATGGGGAACTCTGTAGAGAATCAGATAACTCTGACTGAGATGGTACTTCCAGGCCTGATGCCTGGCCTGTGATGCAGTCTAGGTTTTGGGGGCATTCCTATTCTGGGGCCTTCTGGTTGAATCTTGTCCTCTGGAGAGTTTCCCACCTTTATTTCATCGTCACCTTCACATTCATGATACTTGTGATGAAATTAGGCGATAGTTAATTCCCTGCAATGAGCTAAGATGTGGGTAGGAGCACCACTTTCTCAAGGTGTGCATTGCCCGCTTCAATCCTCACCAATGGTATTGCAGGCCAATCTAGTGAGGTCAAAGACAGCTCTATTATTGGGCTATTTCACTAGGGTCTCCCAGTTTTGGACATGAGCATCTTCCCCATGTGTAGCCAGCCTCCTTGGTGTGCTTTAAACATTATTGAGCATGTTGTGGGTGGTGCATTTCAGACCTCAGCAGCCCTGACAGCCCTGCCAGCTTAATGGCCCCAGCAGGGTTTGTTCCCTTGCCCATTTTCTTGAAGTAGGTCGTGATTTACACACCTGGTTTTTATTGCTGCTTGGAATAGTCCAATTCAAGAGCTAGACAGAATTTCACCTTGTGGTCCACCTTGCCCAGATCATTCTTCCCTGTTTAGTGTCTTGATTAGAGTGGCTTCTTAGCGCCCCTTTGTATGCCTTTGCCTTTGTCAGTACCTTCTGTGCATTCTTTCTGGACATTGCATCAGTTCTCCTACATATAGAGTTCCTGAAGAATAATTTCCAAGTCTCAGAAAAAATATCTTTGCAGCCCTGTCCTTTCTTGGCTCTGTCCTTTCTTGAGCTTGCTTCAGGATGAGTGCTCCAATCTCAGGTAGGCCCGGGAGGAGTTTGCTGAGTTGTGCTATACAGCGGGCAGAGATTGCCAGCATATCAGTTCCTGCTGCAATAGGAACGTTGAGTGCATCATCATGTTCCAAATGGCATGTGAAGGGCACCATGCAGTTCTTATGTGCCCCCTCGCATTCAAAACTCACATGGGAATGGCACCATGCAATTCGCATGGGTGCGCTAATCTTTTTTTTCTGCTCTCTGTTATGGTGTTGGGACAAATTCTCACAATCCCTCTTTAATCTCTTTAATCCTCCGCCTTAAAAACTGTTGCACCCCTTATTGTATTTATTATATTAGTGGGTGTCTTCGTGTTTTGGGGTGTTTTCCGTGATTTTTTTATTTTGTTTATTTTTCCCTTACTTCCTTATTTCTTCTTTCCTTTCCTTTCCTTTTCCTTCTTTTCTGTCTCGCCCAGTCCCATGGCAGAGGGTTGTCTTCCTGACAGCAGCACCCCACCCTGGTTTGCTGCCATGGGCAATCATTAGCGAGGAGGAGGTGGCAGCACTTCTTTTTTTTGTGTAGTGTGTATTGCCAACTCCCCTCCACGTTGGTAGTAGGCAGCAGATCCTGCAGTAGATACCCCCTGCAGGAGCATTGGCTGCACTGGGGCAGGATGTGCCAGCTGGTACAGTGCACCAGCCAGGTTTGGCACAGCGCCCAGCAGCTGACGCACTGCTGGGCAGATATCTTGGACTGTGAACAGGATCTGCTTGACCTGCTAGGTGGCGAGATTCTGGGGCTCGATGATTATTAATTATTGGTTGAGTTTCTGTTATACAATGCTAACATTTTTATTCTGAATAGCATGCTGCTCACGCTCAGAGGTAAGTTATGTTTAGTTTACATTAGCATATTATTATATGATCCAGTTTCTGGTTTCTGCTAAGCAGTTTCCCAGTGCTAACTAATTGTACTTATCGTTGGCGCTCGCTTAAGCTGATACATTATGAAGACATTGCAGACTGTCCTCCTGATACTATAGTGAATCAGCGATATCAGTGAGTAGGACATTTTCTCTGTGATTGTATGTAGCTCGTACAGTTCCAAGCTATTTCACAGCGATGTGTAGTATGCATTTATACACTGCAAAAAAGGGAGACTGAGTTGGTTAATCGAGGGGTTTGAGATATGAGAATAGAATCAAAAAATATTCACTGCAATGCATTAGTTCCAAATGTAGATTTTGTTAAGGAAAATTAGGTGACGTGTTTTAGAGAAGTACAATTATGTGACTGTGTTTGGCTGACATAATCATTTTGTGGAGAGTAACTGATTCACAAATCTGATTTTTTAAACTTCTTCATTTCTCACATTAGCAAGGGCAAGATGAGGCACATTGAGAGTCCAGGAGAAGCTGGTCAGCAGGAAGCACCAACCACCAGTGCCGCTGTCAAGGGCTCTGGTAACACCAGTAATCCCAATATTTATTATTATTATTTCAGTAATGTTGGGTTTTATGATTGTCGGGGGCTCAGGGTAGAATCTCGGGGTATTGAAAGGTTAGTGCTGGGTTCCAGGATTGGGGTTGTTGCTTGGATGCTGGTGAGAAATAAAACTTCTCTGATAACCTTACCTGCTGTCTTCCTTCCACTTGGTGACAAGGGCAGGATACAAAACCACTTGTGCAAAGCACAATGGATTCAATTTTTGTTTCATTTCTGTTATCCCTGTATTATCTTTTTTTCCCTGTAATATATGGTTTTGTTTTTGAGTAGCTGACTTTTTCTGGTCTCCAGTCTCTAGTTCACTTATCTTCTGCTTTGTTGGAAATATTTCCCTCTCTCCTATATATCTTGTGGTACTGTAAGTGTAAGACTAGGATTAATACATTTTGGTACTCTACTGTCTACTTTGAAGATTGCAGGCCCAAGCAAGCTAGTATTATGAATAATATTCACCATGTATGTTTGTTAGAAATGCTTTGTTTTTCCTGCTCATTCTCTAACAGTTGAGTCCATGAGAAAGTGGTCATGGTCATGGACCCTCCGCCAATGTCCATTGCTGTCTCATTCATTTATACAGCATACCATCAGTTTTTCATGACAGTGCAGCATGGCTGGTAAAAGGTATGAGGTCCCACTACCATTGCATTTGCAAACCAATAACATATGTTTTTTACTGACCATTCTTCCATGGCTGGCTTGTCTAACATTATAATTGTGACCCAACCGAATGACTTTTGTAGAAGATACTAAAGTGCTAACCGAAGTGTACTGATGTATTTCAGTTATATTTTTGCTTGAAAAATTTAAAGGGCGGGAAATCTGGCATCTAAAATATGTATACTGTTTTATTTCATCCACACATACCACCAGTGATGCCGGATCCAGTACTGCTGCAGGAGGAGAGTCAGTTGCAGGGGGAGAAGCGGTGGCAGGGGTGGACACTGGTTAGTAACATAATTTCTTGCTTATTGACAATTACTATTATACTCACTATTATACTCACTAGCTAGTACCAGGGCATCGTCAACTCATCACCGTGAATCCCCAAAAGAAGGAAAAATTATATATGGGTAAAAGAGTGGGTGGGTAAAAGGGTGCATGGTTGGGTAAAGGGATGGATGTTTGGAAGAAAGGGTGGATAATGGATTGGAAATTTCGATGAATAGCTGGATGAGTGAAAGTAAAGCTTAACCATGGTGGCTATAGGTGAATTAGACTAAAAGGATGAATGGATATTTGGGTTGTTTTGATGAATAAGCAAGCCAGCTCCTCTCATGGAGATGGTCATGCTGCTTACCTACTTTGCTTACTTTGTTACTCTATGTAGGGTTATCAAAGCTAAGATTCTGAGTTTTTCTTTTTGTTCTACTCCCTTGACTCACTGACTGTTTGATAAGTGAGCCAGATGTATTCCACCCATCATTCATCACCCCCTCCCCGACCTTGGTAGTTTACCACCCATGACTGCAGTATTGTTCACGTGATTTCAGTGTTGGCTGTGCAATGTGTATCTGATTCAGTTCAATGGAGCTTTTACAAAGTATTCCATGATTTGTAAACTGAACTGTAAACGGAAGGTGTGTTTTCCTTCGCCCACTCAGGCATCTCCTTTTACTTCACTCTTTTATTTTTTCCTAAGCTCTTCTGCCCCAAATTGGAAAATTCATGCTTGGCATGTGCCATATTTATTTTTATTGACTCCAGAATAAATTTCATCGTTTCCCAAAACAGATTCATTTTACAACTGTACAGATTTTTCCCTTTCGACTTCCGTCAAATAGTAGCGTGACTGAATAAGCCAAAGATGACAAATCAATGATCAGTGTATGAGCCCTCTATTCTATATCAAAAGCTCTACCCTACCCACCTAATCCCTCTACCATATCCTGTAATAGAGTAAGTCAAGTTTCCTTTCCTTACTTTCTGCCCAAAAAATTAATTTGTTGAAAATAAAATGTGGTGGTTGGCAAGCCCAGTGAGTAAATCTGGAGTAAGTGTGTGATTTGATGTCAAGTTTGGTGTATGGGAAACACTGTGAAGAATGTGCCAAACACAATTTATATAGCCTTTCCTGCCGTGCAGTCTATCATTGTCCCCAACATCTACTTATGAAAGACAGGGAAATGTCCACATTTCATTAGTTTTGTGTGTGACGTGACATCTTATTTAATATTCATCTGCCTTTTTGGAGTCAGGGTAGAAAGAGAAATGCTTTTGGAGAAGAGCAAGGCCATCAGAATTAAAACAGATAATTGTCAACTACAGCTGTCCCAGCTGCAGACAGTAGCAAAATCGTACCCAACGTGTTGGCTAGCAATGAGCATGATTCCATTATTTTAGCACAACATACAACTTGTACTCCATGGTGCATAATGCCGTACTCATTAATGAGAAGTAATGTATTTTTCCACTTAAATTGTATGTTTATAGATACTTGGAGCTTTTTAATCCAGTAGTATTCAGCCATAATACTTTTTTGCTGCACAGTCAGTACTTTTTAGGTCTCGCCTGAGCTAGTGCTTTAGCGCTGCTCTCGTGAGAGCTTTTGTAAAAGGGGGATCTGGAAGTGCAAACTAGTGCTTTTCAGGCCTCCAAATACAGTGCATGTGCGCCGGTCGCGCGCACCATTTGGCAGCCTGAAAAGCACTGCCTGATCACTTTCGCGGACACAGCCACCATCTGTCTCCTCCATCACGGGTCATTAAGTTGCATTCTCCTCTGCCTCCGCCCTTTCACTTTAACTTTCACTTTCGTGGCTTGGCTTGTTCTAGTGTTTAGTCTTCCGTTCTGACAGCACATAAAGTAGATATATAAATAGGTGGCAAATATTTAGCAGGATTATTACCGTTTGTCAACACTTAGATTCAACATCTTTCTGGTTTTCGAGCTGCTGTTATTTTGAAAGTGAACATGATAAAATTAAGCTCCAATTTGTTCGATACTAAGTACGCATCAGCAAGATAGCTACCGGTTTTGTTTTTTGAAGGTAAATTTCCCATGTCTGGGTATCGGGTTGCATTTATCAATCCTAAACTTGCATGTTTCCACCACTAAGCTGTTATTTGTTCAGCTGGATGACTTTTAATTCCTTTGTCTTGGGCAAATAAAACCATGAAAAAAGTATCAATTTTATAGTTGGCCTGTTACTAGTAGCATAATATGTTTTTATACAGGACTGTATTTCAAACTGGCAATTGCTTTGCAAGCCTCTCGGACCCCCATCCTGTTAAGAGTTTGATTCTTAAGGCTTTGGTTTTCTGTAGAACCCCAGTTTTGCATTTTTTTTTTTTTATTTCTCTTGGTAGTAAACTCAAACCCATAGATGTACCCCTCACCCGGGGATGGCTTTCTTGTACTGAACTGCAATTGGGGGATTATTGATGGCTTAATTTGTAGGCGTTATTTTAGATAAAATACTTAACCTACAGTGACTCTGTGCTTAATAGCATATCTTTCCTAATGAGACTGTTGCATGGAATCAGTCCATTCATGCCAAAGCCGGACCAGAATGCCTTACTACAATCCCATGTTCTCTTAAGAATTGTGTGACAAATTGGCAATGCCCTTTTTCCGACCTGCAAAATGTGCACCCTGTACCGGTAGAAGGCAGCTGTGCATGACAATTTCACACTGGGGAAAAAAACTTCGAGTGAACGTTAGATTTATTTTCAGGATGTTCTATATTGATGGCATAATTGTACATACAGCTAGCTTACTTGACTTAAACAAAGAAAAACTTTGTAGGGCACGGATCTCTGGAGCTCAGATTCAGTCTTGGACCCGCTGGCCTTCTAAAGATTTTGTACTCAGACCTGTTTTACTCTGGCGTGTTATTAGATTTTGCAAATAAATTATTCCTGCTGTATATAGCATTACTCCCATGTTACGCTCAAAGGCGACCTTAAACAGCTCATTTCTGAAAGGTGTTTTCATACTCTACCTTTAATGTGTTTTGCCTACCACCTTCAGCTCTCAATTTCATGAAGAACTTTATTTATGATTGGCTAGAACATAATTAGTTATCGACCATGACTTGCATACATGACTTTCTTTAATATAAACTGAGATTACAATCTGTAGTTATCTGGGTGTCATGACATCTCTCAATTCTATAGAGTGGCTGTACATCCTATAAAATCTACTTTTAAACTCTTCATGTTTATCTTCCTTTCTGAACTTTGTCCTCCTTTAGCCCTGCTTCCCCCCTCTTTATTCTTCTCTGTCTAATTTGGTACAGCTACACTACTTTTCCTCCTCACCTTCAAATTTCTTCTTGCCTTGCTGAGTTTTTAAAAATAAAAAGCAGTTTGTTAGTGCAAGGTTTATGCACTCAGTAAATCATGTGTAAGTGCCGCGCCCACTTGAAGAGTTTTGCTTATTTGTTAGTCTTTCAGCTACATATATTTTCCCCAGTATTTTTGCTCCCACTATTGTATCCTCGTTGTGTTCTCTGGTCTGGTATATTTATTTTTTATGATTTATTTGCATTGTTTTCATTTATATATGCATTGCTGTTCGTATAATGCTTGCTTGTAAATTGTTCTCTGTTGTAAAGCACGGCAACATGGAGGTGACATTTTTGCACTATATATTGTTTTGCACATAAAATAATTTGTTGTGGCTCATGAGTGCTACATGCCACACACTGCTGCACACTGCTGCATTACTCACTGCTGCATGCTGCACGCAGCCACTGCTGCACGCCACACACTGCTGCACGCCGCTGCACGCCACAGTGCTGCATGCCTCACACTGCTACACAAAACACTTCTGCACGCCACACACTGCTGCACGCCGCACACTGCTGCACGCCACACACAGCTGCATGCCACACACTGCTGCACGCCGCGCACTGCTGCACGCCGCACACTGCTGCACGCCTCACACTGCTGCACGCCGCACACTGCTGCACGCCACACACTGCTGCATTACTCACTGCTGCATGCTGCACGCAGCACACTACTGCATGCAGCACACTGCTGCACGCCACACAATGCTGCACGCCACTGCACACCACACAGTGCTGCATGCCTCACACTGCTACACAAAACACTGCTGCACGCCACACATTGCTGCACGCCGCGCACTGCTGCATGCCGCACACTGCTGCACGCTGCACACTGCTGCACGCCGCACACTGCTGCACGCCACACACTGCTTTTATGCGAGTTTATGCTACTGACATTGTAAATGACAATGCCTTTTATATGTTTTAAAACCAAAACATATATAAAAGGCATTGTAATTTTACAATGCCAATAGCTCAAACTCTTATAAATGTGAGACCTATTGCATTGCAAATGCTTGTTATGCAAGGCATGTGTGGGTGAAACAAAATTGGCCTTGTGACTCCCATAATCGTGATCACATCAGATGCAAGTGCCCCAAGAGGCCAGTAATGTACTTCTATGCCACCCACTAATTTGAAACAGTTGTTTACACAAAGTATTATTTACAATTTGTCTTTTTTTAGGTCGAGCCTAGACAGCGCATGCGCTGTCCCAGGACCTGTAGTAAACATAATATGGAGGGTAATTTCTCCTGCTGCTTGCCATTGATTAACTTTGGCATTGCTCTTCTTAGCTGGCTTATTGTTGGCTGTCGATCCAATACATCACTTGCATTTTTGCAGGAAGCAGCACTGACCAACTACAGTTAAGTTACGCTGCAGGGCTGTATCTTTTTATTTAGGGTCTACTTTGTTGTTTTTTTCCATGGTGCCTGGTTCACCGAACGCCATGCGCATACGTTTAAAATGCACGTCCGCTTTCATTATTACATTGGTGGCCATGCTCCTAACTTTTACGTGCACGGCCACCCTCTTGCTTTTTTTATTTTTTATTTACTGTTTATCTTACCTGCTCGTAACTCAAAATGCTGCCGCACGCCATGCTTTCAATTCACTCATTTCCTGTGTTGACTTTAGCCCCCCCTCCCCTCCCCTCCCCTCCTCATTATTTACCAGTTGAAAATTCCCTGCTCCACTCCCCTCCTATTGTTTCTGTGAAGCGATGTTAGTGCCTCAGGCAAGTGAAACATGAGGCGGCATCTTGGCGCCCACTCCCTGCCGCCCACTCTCCCCTTGTCATAGTAAAGCACGCTCGTGCCTCGGGAAAGCTCAACATGAGACATCACAGCTACAGTCGCCAGGCGCTTTATGTGCACTGTGTTAAACTTTGCTGTACACAGGCGCCACTCTTCATTTTAAAACACGCCTACTGCTCATGTCGTGGTTGCTTACTCACCCCTCCCAGCACTGCTTCAACATCCCATCCGTTCCTCCCCTCATTTTTGTTTCCTGCGTCTCTTTAATGCCTGAGTTTTTTAGGGCATTTACGAACCGTGTGCAGCTGTAGCTGCGGCACTCAGGGGCAGTTGGTCTTCAAAGGACCCCACACCTGTGTTGTACAAATTGGAGTTTTGGTGCATTTCATTTCCTTACTTGTAATATTTGTGGCACATGCACTAACTGCCTCGCGTGTGGCTTCTCCGCTGTGTATGCCGACTCGCCAGGCTTTGAAAGGGGCGCGCATGTGTATGTAATGTTTAACTATGGCTTCCTGCTGCTGCATTCCCATACAGCTGTTGCGCTGCAATGGCCATATATGTGGGGGCACTGGTCTTTGAAGGGCCGCGCTCTGGTGTTGGATTAATTGGAGTTTTGGTACATTTTATTTGCTTACTTTTAAATAGTTGTGGCACATTCACTAGCCATGCCGCATGAAGCTGTAGCTGGCGGGCTGTGTATGCATACTCATTGGGCTTGAAAGGGCATGCCTATGTATGTAATGTTTAACAAAGTCTTTCTGCTGCTGCATTCCAAGTGTAGTGGTTTGAAGCTGGCACAGCAGCGGTGGAGCACTAACCTTTAAAGGTACGCTCTCCCGTTGTATCAAGTGTACGCTGGTATGTTTTGTACGTTGTCAGACTAGGAGATTGTAGTTCCACCAGGCAGATTAGTCCAACTGTAGCCATGCTTTCCACATCTCACAAAGCGGTGAGCTGGGGGGTGTTTTCAGGAAAAGAGTGAAGTATAACTCTTGTGAATCTCACATACCCCCCTCCCTTCAAATGGACTGCAATAAATTGAGTCTCTCACCTAGAGTCTACTCACTCCTCACGTCCCTGATCAGAGGTTTATATTTACCGAGCTCCTCCTGTTTCAAGCACGTGGCCGTGGGTTCTGCATGCTTCTTGTTTATGCTGGAACTCTCAGCATAGAAACATAACAAGCATTTGCAATGCAATAGGTCTCGCTTTTACGCGAGTTTAAGCTATTGGCATTGTAAATGACAATGCCTTTTATTTATGTAAATAAAAGGCATTGTCATTTACAATGCCAATAGCTCAAACTCGCGTAAATGAGACCTATTGCATTGCAAATGCTTTTCCTTTTGTTTTTCTCAGTATAGCTACTCCTGCTGGTCTACCCGTAGGACCAAACAGGCAGGAGTTAGTGGTTCATATGCGCTGGCAGAGGATGGAGCATACCCAGCAGGAATACCGGCTACTGGTGGACCTGGAAGAAGAGGAGTAGGAGGAAATAAGTACCTCTGAGCTGGGCCCCAGTGCAGCCGCCCCCCCCCTCAGCCTCCAGCCTCCCGGTCATCCCATTGCAGATGCTGCTGCCAGCTTAAATCAACTGCTTCTACCCCCTCCCATGCTGACATCAGTAACCCATTGCGTGGTGCATCCTGCAGTGGCTGGACTCCATAGAGAGCTGGCTTACTAATGGAGCACAGCATGGATCAGCTCCGGACCCAAATCTAGAATGCCCTTTTAGCCTTTTTTTAAAGATTTTCTTGGTGGGAGGGGCTTGTGTCTGGATGGAGAGGATGGGCGGAAGTTGGGACCAGGTTTGGACATTTAAGATTTTGGGACATTGGGGCTTGGGTCAGTTTGTTTGAGGTGATGGGTGGACAAGTTGTGTGGGTGGAAAAGGTGGGTTTCTCTGTAAAAAAATAAAAGGGGATCTATATTTTATCGAAATATATGCCTGAAGTAGTTTGTTTTACTTTTACTTTGTACTGCTGCCTTCAGTTTATACCCAGCCTGTTTATGTGCTTGTATGAGAGACTTTACCACTTAGTTATAGAGTCATACCTCCGTAACTATCTTGACCATTAGCTGGGATGCTGCCATGACCTATGTTGTCTACAAAAACATAGATAAATTAATGACAGTAGTATCTAGTAAGTTACTTAATTGCTAACTTAACTAGTTTAGTTCACTCCATAGATGTCTTACCAGAATATTCATGAAGCAATACAAGGGAAAGCATCACAAGTGAGATCCCACTTCCACCCAGGTGAGCTCCAAATATAGAATTAATTGGAATGATTATCCATCGTAGGCAACTACATGGAAGGAAAAAAAAACACTGAGTTAGTGGGTTACATCAAAGCTTTACAAAGAATTGACACCAGACTACTACATGATGACACAACAAGAATTTGTGATAGTGATAAAATAACAAAAGTTCACAATAGAAGTAATTTGGCTAATGGGGAGCGAGCCTAATTGTAACTTATGAAATCCTAGAGTCATATAAAATATACTCAAAATCTTGAGTGGACAAGCTTGGATTAGGTGCTTACAGTTAAGCAGCACGTGGCCTGAATGATGATGCTGAAGACTTATATTCTTCATTCTATATCTAAAATATGGATCACTATGTGTGAGTGGGGGTAAATGGGGCCAGTGTGGGTGATTGCCTGCAGTAAGATGGTGTTGCTTTGACCACATCCACCCAACCAAGTGTGTGATCCATTGATGGTGTAAATTAAGCCACACCTCAAATAATCACACAGCCAGGGAAAGAGAGTTAGTGGCTTGATGGATGATTCGAAAGAGGATTTTGGGAAAAGTTTCAGAAAGACAAACACTACACAAAGAAGGCATTCATCTGGGCAATGAGCAGCACATTATTCATCATCAATCTGTTGTGGAAGGAAACAAAAGAATAAGTATCACAGAGTACAGTTAAATGCATTGCAAACATTCCTTCTGCCTTCAAGACCCAAGTTATCAGCTTTCTAAATGTTCTGTCTTCTAGGTTGGGAGTAAACTCACCCAACAAGTTCTTCAAATGTGATTGTTAAAGAGAAAAATGATACTGTATTGCAAAATTAAGTGGTGCAGCTGCATTCTCCTCGGGAATGTCCATCACTCTTTGGTGCCTGTCTGGACTGGCCCGGTAGGTAAGCAGGAGTGCTGAGCTCAGCTTCCGCCTTGCGTTCATGCAGGAAACTAGAAGGCCTATGTATTGTAAAATAAAAACTGTATTTTAGAGTCAAGGAGGTGGACAGAAGGAAGGTAAGCTTCATGAGGAGTGTATCAAGAATACTTGAGCAAAAAAAACAAGAGGGGGACTCAGATTTTAACTTTTGGCACAAGTGCAACACACACACTCACACACACATGCACATGCACATAGCAGCATTTCACAAATAAACACACCTCTCTCCATTCCACATAGCTGAGAACAAGGCTTCAGACTCATGGTTTACCTTTGAACTAAAGTCAATAGCATCTTTCTTCTAGCTGTTGATGAGGTAGTCTCTCAGCTCTCGCCCACAGTTCTTCCATCCTGCTCCTGACTCCGAGTAACTCCATCCCAGACCAGTCATCATGACCCATGCAAGATAGACGCTTAGTGCACTGCTGTTGAAGAACAAGTAGAGAAACCGAATTGCAGTATCTTGCATAGGTATTTGTCTTTTAAATAAAGTGACTGTTTTGGTCCCTGAAGGACCAGAAAAAAATTAGAGGACCCTGCAAGTAAATCTGGCTAAGTGTGAAATGGCAAATCAAAATCAGGGAGACAATGATCACCCTTCACTCAGGCCCCATACATTGCAAATCAATCATCTTAGGCAATTTCCCACATTACAGTTTAACACCCTCCATCACTGTCTGACACCACATAAATCATCAATTATCACTCACAATCACTCGATAATCAGATCCCTCATTGGTGCAATGGTTGCCTATACAATCAAAGCAGGGCGGTAGGTACACTGTGTCCACTTTGATGCAAGCAAAAGATTGGAAGTCTTGTGAATCAAACAATTGTCTACCATCCTAGATAATAAAAAAAACAGAAGGATAATAAGAGTGGACAGTACAGGTTAATACATTTTTGCTAAGTAAATTTGTAAAGGCCAGTTACTTTATTGCCAGCTTGCTGAGCTCTGGCTATTGGTGAATCCTCCCATATCAATACATCAATAGATTTTGATCCACATAGACCTATTTTAGATAATCCAGATACTCCTGGAACATCCTGTGGATGGTCATTGGTGCTACCAGTTGCTCAACCTCTATGCCATTGCCTCTGCACAAGACTTGAGCCCTGCCGATTGAAACTAATACAATGAAGAGGTTGGGAAGAGTCCTTCTATTGCTGTTGTTACCGGTGTTTTAGTTGACGGTATTGTTGGATCCTTTTAGACAATACTGTCCTCTCGGAAAGTTGAAGGCCTCACTCCAGAACTGCGAGGTGGGACTCTAAGTTCCAGCCATTCTTCTTCCAGGACTCTTCTTCTATAGGCATGCTATACAATCCACCTCTTGAATTTTGAAACATCTCATTCAGAAAAAGGAATGAAAGTGAACAGAAGATTTTGTACTGTGGATCAAGTAGTGGAGCACAGATGTACTCTTTGGAAACAATGATGTCTTGTTGCAGCATTGTTTTTCAAGCTAAGCGTAGGATCAAGCCCTCAACTAAGAAAAGCACTTCTGTGTTTTTATTCACACCTGCAGGGGTGAACCATTCAGACACCTTCTTTACCTGGTCCTGCAGCAGATGCTGCAACGGGATAGCTTAGCCCATCGTATTGTCTAGTTTGCTTACTTCCCGTGTAAAAACCTCAAAAGGGAGTAGCATCTGCGTCAGACATTTGACTAGGCCCACATCCATGGTCACAGCTTTCCCAGCTGAATCTCATTCTCTTTGAATGACATAGTCATTAATCTGTTTGTACTGCTCAAACAGACGTTGCAACATGTAATAGGTTGAGTTCCAATGTGTTGGCACCTCCTGTATCAGGGCCTTAATTGGTATTCTACTAGCACGCTGACTAATCCACAACTGCTTCCGGGCTTTAAAAGAATGGCTGAAATGAGTGCAGATTCTTCTGCATGTAGCCAGTATGTTGCCGACTATGTCTTCTTTTTTTACATGATTCTAATATTTTAGAAATTGAATCTCACTCACCGTGAAGAAATGGTGAGTAAGTACTTGACAAAGAGACCTAGCAGTCTATCATAATATCATTCCTCTAGGCATTACCAGGCCTGTTAGACTAATCCCCCTTTTTTTACCGGTAGGGCCTGTAGTAACCATCGGTTACTTTGATTAATACCAGTAGCCTGGTGTGGCTTTATCTTGACAAGGGTAAGCATCTCCCTTATACACTTGATCATGTGGTTTACTTACCACATCTTAGATGTTAATACACCCTTACCATGTCATTAACAGGAACAAGATACCCTGGACAACTAGAAGAACCTCGAATTAAAATAGGAAGATTCCTGTGTTACGGGCACCCCTAATGTGTTGCTCGGTAAGCATTCCTGAAAGTCATTCCTAAGCCCACAGATTTCTATTCTTTACCTGTTACTAAAACCTATTCCACCTTAGTCCCCAGAATTCCCATTCTAAAGAGACACCATACCTCGAGAGGGTCGAAACGTCGTCGACTACTTTAAAGAGAGAGCCCCAGCAAGCTATAAAGTTTCCTAAAAAGAATTGACAGCTCCTCTTTTAGATACCAATAACCATTGCTTTACATTTATTATGAGCACTATATATATTGCACTGGTTGGCTATGGTCACTGCACAGGGGGTCACAAGATCACTTTGAGATGTCGAATTGCACATAGTGTGAATGCACAACTGCAAATGTCTTTTTTACATGAAACGTTATTATGCTGAATAAATTATATTCTTTTCAGCTGAAGTGAGATAAGCAACAATTCATGTTCTGTCGGCTTCCATATCTTTTTATATATTCTATGTTGTGATATTGATAGGCCTAATTGATCTTAGGTTTTACTACACATTTACTTTGTGTCTGCTTAAATTGCGCAAGATGTACTAGTACTTGCTGAAATTTGTATTCACTGATGAAAAAGTTCCTTGTGAACACTGTTTCTGCTTATTAGCAATACCCAGTTCGCAAGGACATATGAGTCACTCTTGTTTCTTTGTAAAAAAAAAAAGAAATACTCAAAATGGGAGCCAGTTACATGTTTACAACAACAACCAGCAAGGAGGCCTGGCCACAACAAAGAGCACATGCTGATCTATGGCAAAAGCACACTGACTGACTACACAAAATGGCCACCAGCCAGATGGTCTAACAACAACAAGCGGGAGGCCTGGAAAACTGACTATACAAGTAAATGGCCCTTGGAAACATAGCATGGGGAACAAAGGCAAATTATGGCGGCATGGTAACACAGAGAACACAGCATTAATTCAGCAATGCCAAAAATGAATATTAACTAGGCTTAAACATTTTACAAAAACACACATTCTCAAAAGGCATCAAATAAAATTACCCCACCTTTACACACTGTTTGTAGATTTTTAAACCTGTTGTACGTGTCTTGCAAACTGGATCTTGCTTTACAAACATATCAGCAAAGGATTTTGTGAAAAAGGTGCACGACAAAGATGAAAACCTTGAATATAACTTGATCAACATTATGGCATATCAGCTAGGGACAGTGGAAAATTAGTTTCGCGGACATGGAGAATTGAAAGGTTTGCTCTGAAATTTAGGACCCCCTCATCCGTCTATTACTTAAAGCTGTCCTGAGTGCACATGGGAAGACTTGCATCAATTTCTACGTGAAGCTAATGCAAATATTCCATACAGTACCTGGAAAACGGCTACTGAATTCTGTTCTTTGAACCCTGCAGTTCCTGCAGATATTGGAGGCTTTCCGACCGGCATCTTCAGTTTCACTTTTGACCACTGCATTACAATGCTGATGGTTTAGTGAAACTGGCTGGTCATTCTGTCTGGATTTCGACAAGCTCCACCAGTTAGAGGCCCCACCGTAATCCCTAAGGACGGCATTTCCACAGTCAGGGTTACGATGTCGGTTTCCAACAGGCTTTACATGTCGAGCTTTCCGGCCATTGAAAGCCTGTCAGAAAGCAACTTGGGCCCCCATTCTAGTGGCCCCCATTCATCCATGGCCTCTGGTTGTGGACCGACATAGGTGCCCCCTGTTAATCCCTGCATTATGTGGCAGGCACCTTGAAGTGCCTGACACACGGTGCAGAGATTAACAGAATCTCCCATTTCTCCATGGGAGCTTGTGCTGCGGCCAGTTTGAGGTCACAGCACAATCTCCCATAATTAATTCCAGGCATTAAACTCCTCTCCGTTCATGGAGTTTGTGGAATTCGGCAACTCTGCATTCCATTGAGAACGCAGAGTTACCGTGAAGCTCCACATTCCGCAACTGAACAGAAGTTTTTTTGGTCTGCGTGCTCGAAATGCAATTTTGCGCATGCGGGAGTGACTTTGCGGATGCTCGCGATCACCTATGAGATTTTCTCGGCCATTCGTGGGCACCACAAGATTTGGTAGCTGGCCACATGCTACCAGGAGATTTTGGGCTCACCATCACCAACATGTCATTCGGGCTCACCAGCGACTTCCAGCGGACCTTTTCTGCGGTCCACAATCCGGAACGTGCAGGATCTACTGCAGCTGCAATCTGGGGAATATTCTCTCCCTAAACAGCATCAAAATCTTCCCAAACTGACGATTTAAAGTTTGGAGTTTTTTGTGTGAGGAGTCCTTTTTTTGTTTTTTTACATGTTTTTCAACTGGAAGGAAGTGCACCAGGGTCTCCAACGTCCTGTTCCGCACGCTCTCCCCTGTGCTTCGTCTAAGGACTTTGAATTTGAGATTTCACAAGTAATTTGAAAAACTGGTGTTGTACACTGGCAATTCTTTGCTTCGTTAACAAATGGAGGATCTGCATTCTGCAATGTACCGCCAATTGATCACGGTGAGCACACCAGAAGAACACATGCTGAGTCATTGTTGTTTTTTGTTGTGCTGTGTGTGCTTGTTGTGTTGAGAATAGATTGATAAGAGATGATTCATGTGCTGGCAGGCAATGTGAGGCTGGATGTATGTTTGTCACGCTTAATGTGTAAGTGATGCATTTCAGATTCCCAAAATGTTAGGGGCCTGGCCTACTGGCGAGTGATCAATAATTTGAAATTTTCCCCTAAAGGTTACTTTTTTGTATTCCCCTTTGAAAGATAGGATAGATAGCAAGCTCCACTCCACATAGTCCACACTCCAGACTGCTTTTTTAAAAATGATGTTATGCTTTGTGTTTATACTCCTCAAAGACTCAGACCTGTCCAGTCCCTTAGATAATGCAAAGATAACAAACACAAATCTACTACACACAAACAGTAACTCAATCTTTCCCTTCTTGTTGTTCAATAACAAAATTGAACTACTACAGGCCGATCTATTGCATTTTGAATAGGAACACTGCTGGTACGCAGTTAGACACCATACTCGGGGTCAGACTCAGGAGTATGGGATGATGGAATGACTCAGGGTGTGGGCATGAGCGTGACTACTGTGAGTACTGTGACCAGACGAAGATGTATGTTTTCAAATTCACTGAAGCCGACCGCTTTGGATGGTGATGACTTTGAAGTGGCCTAAAGGTAAAAAACAGCACCAGACCTACACAAGTCTGTGTAGTGGTGGTGGTGAGTGGTGTGACTGACAGCAGTGTGTTGTGCTCACTGCTCAGTGCTGTCTGGATCTAATTTGTCATTTAATCCTAAGCTAAGTGGTGGTTGAGTGGGGGGGTCTGTTGTTGAGGTAACTTCCGGAAACAGATAGTTAGCCATGCTGCCTCTGAGTCTTCTCTTCTGATTTCGCACTCCTCCTTATGCAGTTTAACTTTTCTCCTTGACTTTTCAATATCATTTTTTCTTTTCAATCTACAGGACCTGGCATTTAGCCATGGCCATACTGGAAAAACAATGTAATATACTGACACTTACCTTACCGAACAGCATCTGCTAGGCAACCAACATTGACGAACAGCCCAAGAGAAATGCAGCTGCAACTCCCAATTTGGCAAAAGTGTATCTTTTTTCCTCTTTAATCATCATTACAATTTGTGTTTTGTTTATGTTTGTTTCTTACAACAGATATTTTAATTTTATTGGTTTAGCTGTCTATTACTGATCATCATGCTTTCATTTCCTTTTCCTCCCATAACAGATTTATGATGGTCGGCTGCCAAGATGAATGTGTTGTCCTTGTGTAGTGTTTGTCTTTGTAAAGCCTTTCCCTCAAATCCCCTTCCCATCCATTCATCAAACTCCTAACCCTCTTTCCCTGGGCTGTTCAATTTATTGAGGTGAGTGTAAATTAAATTTACACCATTAATTGATCACACACTTGGTGGGGCGGATGTGGTGAAAAATGATCCAGCGGGTTACCAACCTCAGGTACTCATTTACTATACATTCACTTGGGTCCATAAACACACTCATTCATGTAGGCTAGTTAACACCGCTGGGGTCAATTTATTATGCTAATACCTGTAAGATTAATTTTATCTGTTTATCTCTTACCGAACCTCTTGATCCAATGTATTTATCTCTGGTCAATGGACCATTTAGCTAGCTGAATAGGTTAAACATTACATATAATAACCTTTATTTATTTAACCACGGACTCAGGAGAGTTTAAAATGTTTATCTAATAAAATTCATGTGAGCCAAGAACCATAATACAGTTAGAACACCGTCTATGATAGTAATATAATAGTAATATAATAGTTAAACAAAATTATTACGATAACAGAACCTGTGTAGGGGGAAAAAGAGAGAGCAATACATTGACATACTACACAGAGTTATATTTACCTAGTATGGTGTGGAAACCAACCCTTTGGCCAAAGAATTGGGAAGGGCCCCTGGGACAGATCAGGCGACCAAAGCTCATTACAAGACAGATGACCTCTTCTAGATACGGCGCCTGCGCTGCACCCCTCCCTGATACTATTTTCCTCCTCGATTCTTCCCCAATGTTCTCTAATATGTGCCTCCTTGTTTCTTTCGCGATGTTCTCTAATTTGTGCCTCCTTGTTTCTTCCGCGATGTTCTCTAATTAATTTGGCTCAAAAGTTCCAAGTCTGGATTTGGATCTTCTTCAGTATTTTCTCAAATTACGGACAGCATCTCAGTCTCTCAGAATTCTCTGTCTCTCTGTGGTCGTCAAATCTAACTAAACTACCTCTATTATACCTTTCTAATGGCATGTACCTCCCCTGAATGTTTTTAATTTACAAAACTCCTAACTCTGATTGGACAAGGAAAGGGGAGATGATCATCACACCATGCTAAGTTTAATATTTTTCTTTAAGCTCATTGTTCTATGTTCCCTCCCCTTAATTTACTTTCCAATGCTTTATTTCCCACCCATATTCACTAGTTAATCAATACAATGTATACAGTTTTATAAAATAAAATTCCTTTCTCAGGACATCATGCTTGTTCTCAGGACAGGTTTGTTTTCTCTATTTTTGGATGACGTTCAAGGCTTTGCACCATGGCCCCTGGGTCATTTCATCTGCGCATGCGGAGTGGTCATGTGATGCACTAGTTCAGTCCTGCACAGATGCCCAAATACGAACTAGTAGAGAGGTCAAAGAGAAAGAATATTAAAATCAAAAATAAATGATCTCACTGTATACCACTTATCTCTACTCTATTCCTGTTTACTTATATAAATCTCACGCATTAGCATTTTAGTAAACTTACATGGTTTTAGTTTCAGCAAAGCATGCGTATTATCATGTGAGTTTCAAACAGACATTTTAAGAGCAACTGCGCAGCTGCAAAGTTTTCCCTCCAAGCGATGGTACATCATACTGCGTAGATGCGCTAGACGCATGTGCAATGCAGAATCCCGCGTTTAGCGGCCCTTTTAGAGGCACACGGGTTACTTGTTAGTAATACACATATGCAAGCTTCCCCTAGATTTTGTGTGCGGTTTTTCTGGTGCGTTATTAGTTTTTACGAACACAAATATTACGATATTATAAGTTATTTGAGAGGATTGCTTCCAAGCAAGTCTCGGTTATACAAGTCCATGCTCCATTAATCCCCTCTCTGATGGCATTTAATGCCATCACTAGATTACTATCACTAAATCAGATGCCAACTTTAGCACATCTCAATTTCTTCTTCAACTTTCTCATTGTTTTTTTTTGCATTTCTGTACTGTAGACCCTTCATTCTTTTATATATATTTCCTTTCAGTTCTTCAAGTTGTATCTCTTCATACTTTCTTTTCTTACTCCTTTCATTTACTTCATACCCCTTTCTTTTCTTACAGCATTTGAACCATGTCATTATTGCCAGGACTAATAGTGTTATTCCTAAAGTGGGCAATATGATTTGCCCTATTATGCTCTACCTATGTTAGAAAACCAGCTCCTTTCTGTAGAAATACTATTTGTTAGTTTCTTCCATACACTATCAACTTCCAGTGGTTTCAATTCCTTTTCCAATTTTGTAATGTTTTTAATCTATATCTCCCAATTACAACACTTTTATCAGGTATGTAAGTGCAACAATGTTGAGCCTTCAGCATTTTACAGACTCCGCCCTCTTTTGCCAATAATATATAAAGAGCAAGTCGATTTTGCAAAACCCTAGATCTGATCACAACCATTTCCATATTGATCACCAGGAACCCTCCAGCAGTGTCATTAGATAACCGATCCACTACTGTAGACAGCTGACAAATTTTCCGGAAATTCAGAAGTACTCCCACTGAAGGTATCAATGCACTGAAAATGTCACCTACTATCTCAGAAAAACAAGCTCTTTTAATACATTTTAGTTCCTTTGCGTCTTCATTTCTTCCAGTGATTCTTTTCACATGGTACACCTTTGGAAATACTATTCCAAAATAGCAACTCCCGTACCAATGATTAGACAACATAATAAATTCCAGGAAATACTGGATCTGTTCCACCTTTTAGTCCCCGCCCTCCGATAATCAAGAAATGATGTTCGCATTCACTGGAACCAATAAACACATTGTTATATTCAGTCTTTAATCTATGGAGGCAGATTTTCCCTTTCTTTTCAAAGTCCAGGAACATAGCAGCATGATTCTTGCCAGTTTTATAAATTTCATCTTTCTCAGCCCACTGAGGTATCTGTGGTGTCAGTTCAGAAGCCCTTCTCTGGAAGTCCTGTCTCCTTTGCTCCACTAAATTAAAAATATTTTCTTCTTCGTGTAATTTACATGTTAAATTGTGCTTGTGTGCTTCGGCTATATCTATTGTTTTCATTGCTAGAAAATATTCTCCCATAAACTGTGCATCTTTAGTACTAAGAACTGGGTTCATGCTCTTCCGCATAGGAACCTCGGAAAAAATCACATCTACATTGGAAAAATAATATTGTAGTTTTCCTGTTCTATAAAACAAACTTGCTAACACACTACAAGATATACCATATGTTAATGGAATATGATGATATGTCACACCTTCTGCTACTGATGCCGGTAATTTCATACACACATAACAATCACTAACTTCCATAGTGTCCACATACTGCACTAATAACGTTGTAAATACATTTAAAGCAGTGTCATTATCTGTTACAGTGTACATTATGTCTAAATCACCTGGTGCTTCTAAATCTACTTTGTCTCGTTTTGTCTTATTCTCATCTGGTGCTTCTAATGTTACCCTATTTCTTTAAATGTTAACTACTTTCTTGTTTATCTCAGTGTTATTCTTTTCTTTTGCACCCATCAAATATGGGAGCTACTTTCAATACTAACCAAACTATGAGTACTAAAAATATACTACATATACATATTCTACAGCATTTGTGTACACAATTTCGTTTCAGTTTTCCAGCAGCCCTATCGTCAGCCATTCTGAGTCAAGAAGATTACTCTTCTATTCTTTCAATTTACTTGTGGGGTTCAAAAATTCCTTTGAGAAATTTTCAGGTTGGTCTCACTTCTTCGATATTTTGTTTGGTAATTATTTCTTCATCAATTTCTTCATTTAAGTCAAGATTCTTGAATTCTTCAAGAATTACGTGCGTCCATTCAGGACCCTTGAATTTATTGTTCAAGATCCTCAGTCTTTGACTTTGTTGTCTCGGCAGTTCGGAGGTTCTCGATTGACTAGAAATTTTGTTTACTTTATCAGGTTCTTGATTAACTGTTTTGAAATGTTTCTTTAGCCTTTTCACAACACTCTGCCAGTTGTCACCTCTTCAGACTCCTTTTGCTTGCACTACACTGTCACTGTCTTCAAGTGTTCTTTTGTTTTCATTATGTTGTGGCACAACTTGGTTATCTTCGTCTTCAGATTTCCTCTGTATCTGTCCTTGTCCAGGGCTTACTCTTATACCATCCTGTTCTGCCTGGATGTGTTCTTCTTCCCTAGTCTGGCCCTATTCAGGTTTTATCTTGATTTTCTCTTCTTCTTTTACCTGAACTTGTTTTTCTTTTCCTAACTGGTCCTGCTGGGGTCTTATTGCATTTTGGGTTTCTGCAGCCCGAACACGTTCTCCTAGACCTATCTGTCCCTCCTCAGACTCATGTATTGTTGCACCCTCTTCCGTCTGAGTAGATTGTTCTCTCCTTATCTGTATCTGCTCAAGTTCTCCAATAACTGCATCACCTCCTTCCTGAGCTGGTTCTTCTATGCCTGTCTGGTCCTTACTGCTCTCCCATCTTTCTAGACGGATGTGGCTTCTTGTACTCACACTTACTTCAGGTATGTCAACCACTGGCATCCAGTCATCCTGACTTGTGCTTGATTGTTCTCTATCAGCTATTTCAGGGTTTGTTATTCCAGATCCTTCAGCTGTACAACCTTCCACAGCCTCAACTCCTTGTATATGTTGAGAATCTTCTATGTCAGGTGCTGGTACTCTCTTGGTATGGCTTGCATGAACCCAATTAGGTAAGCCTGCACATTTCACTGTTGTGGTGGTAACCAATATAACTTGCTATGGTTTTCCCCACCTGGGTGCTAGACACGACTCTCGAGTGTGTTCTTTCACCACCACCCAATCACCAGGACTCAGATTATGTGCTTGACTGTGCTGCCTGGCAACTGCATCTTCTCCAACCTGGTGAGAGATAGAACGCACTAGGTCAGCCAGTTCTTTGCAATATTCCAATACCAAATCATCAGATATATTCAACAGTTTGTCTCCTGGTATAAATGCCTGCCTCATTGCTCTTCCCATGAGTATTTCATGGGGACTCAACCCTGTAATCCTATCAGGAATACTTCTGAGTCCCATCAGAACAAGAGGTAAAGCGTCAGGCCAATCCAATAGGGTAGATACACATATCTTTCCCAATCTTGATTTTATTGTGCCATTCAGTTGTTCTACCACTCCAGAAGCCTCTGGGCGGTATGCACAGTGGAGTTTTTGTTCAATTTTAAATGCTTCACAGATCAGTCAGATTACTTCATTATTAAAATGAGACCCTCTATCTGATTCCAAAGTTACTGGAAAACCCAACCGAGGAATCAGTTCCATCAACAAAGTTTGGCAACTGTTATGCTGTCATTTATTTGTGTAGGGTATGCCTCCACCCACTGTGAAAACAAAGACACAATTACAAGTATGTCTTTCAATCCTCTGCAAGGGGGCAATTGAATAAAGTCAATCTGTACTCTTATAAATGGGCCTTGTGCCTTTCTAATTGTTCCCATACAGACTACAGTCTTTTGTCCCAGATTCATCTGTTGACAAATTAAGCATCTCTGGCATAGACTCTCTGCTACATTCCTGAAGTTGTTATTGAACCAATCTTGTCTAAAGAGTCTGATCATGGCATCCCTGCCTATGTGAGTGTCTCCATGATACATTCTTGCCATTTTTGAGAGCATGCAATCTGGCATTACTGGTCAGCCATTTGGGCAAATCCAGACATCATCTTCCAACCTCTTTTGACACCCAGCCTTTACCCATTCTTCCTTTTCTTTCATGTCTGCCTCATCCTGTAATTGTCTTACTTCTTCCCATGTCTCTAATCCTGAAAGTAGCATAAGTTGGCAGCTGATTCCATTTGTTTGAATTTTCTTGTTCATTGCTATTTTATATTTGGCACAGTGTTGGGCAACTTGGTCAGCATACCTGTTACCAGCTGTCACATAGTTATTTCCTGACTGATGTGCGGCACACTTGACCACTGCCAGTTCTTTTGGCAATTGTATTGCTTCAAGCAATTCTTTCACAAAATGTCCATTTTTGATTGTGGATCCTGAGGAAGTCAAAGAATCCCTCTGCATCCGAAGTTGGCCAAAATCGTGCACAACCCCGTAACCATATTGACTATCCAAATAAATTGTCACTTTCCAATTTTTCCCAATTTTGCATGCTTTAATCAAAGCCACCAATTCGGCTACTTGTGCAGATTTGATTCCTGGCAAATAGGATGCTTCAACTACTCCAGCCAAAGTACATAAAGCATAAGCAGCACTCAGCCCTCCCTCCTCATGGCGCATACACGAGCCATCTACGAACAACTCATGTTCTGCATTTTTCAGGGGTTCTTCTTGTATGTCTGGACGTGGCTTAGTACAAAGTTCCGTCACATCCAGACAATCGTGTTCAACTTCATCCTTCACTTCTTCTCCATATGCGTCTGGTAATAAAGTGGTAGTGTTTAACACTGTACATCTGACTATTACCACGTTCTCAGCACCTAAGATTATTCTCTTGTATTTCGACATTCGACTAGGAGTGAGATATTGAGTTTGAGTTCTTGTTAATAGAATCTCCACTGAATGTGGGAAGTGCACTTTTACTGGATGTCCCATCACAATTGATTCACTTTGTTCTAGGCTTGTACAGGTGGCGGCTACTGCTTTTAAACAACCATGTAAAGCTGATGCTACAGGGTCTAGAGTAGCGGAGAAATATGCTACTGTTCGTCGCATCAGACCATGTCTTTGAGTAAAAAACCGAGAGTGCACAACTATTCCTCTCACAAGAGAACAGTGCAAATTCCTTTGTATAATCTGGCAATCCTAATGCTGAGGCTTCACATAGACATTTTCGTAATTTCACAAATGCTTCCATACTTGCATCATCCCATTGTATTGCGATTTTTGCTCGTTTCTTGGTCATTTGTGTTAGGGGTTTGGCCAATAAGGAAAACCCTACAATCCACTGCCTACAGTATCCTACAACTCCAAAGAACATTCTGATTTCTCTCTGGGTTTGAGGCAATTTCATTTGTCTTATTATTTCTATTCTTTCAGACGTCACTCTCCTTATTCCACGTTCTATTTGGTGTGTCCAAGATATTTGACACTGGTTTGGCAAAACTGTAATTTTTCTGGGGACACTTTATGACCACCTTCAGCCAAATGGTTCAATAAGGCAATTGAATCAGTAACACTCTCTTGTTTTGGATGCAACTAGTAAGTCGTCAATGTATTGCAATACTTCTGACTCTCTGGGTAATATTAAGGTTTCGAGGCACTTTTTCAGTATCTGATTGAGAATAGAAGAACTTTCAGTGTACCCTTGAGGAATGTGATTTCAAACTAAAATACGATCCTCAAAATTAAATGAGAAAAGATATTTGCTGTCTGGGTGCAGTGGGATAGAGAAGAAAAGTGGCCTAGATCAACTACAGTGAACCATCCTGCCTTCCAGGGTATCTGGTACAGAATCACAGCTGGGTTGGGCACTACGGAGCAACAAGGCACAACAATTTTTTAAATCTTTCTCAGGTCCTGAACAATCCTATATTTTCCTATAAGTTTCTTTATGCCAATTATAGGTGAATTACAGGGACTGCTCATTATTTCTTCTAAAGTGCCTTGTTCGATCTATTTCTGCTGCAACACCAGCCTTAACTTCAGGACTCATCTTGTATTGTCGAGTGTTTGGGTAATCTGCACCTTCCTTTACAGTTACTTTTACTGGATTTATATTTGCCATTAATCCGACATCTTTTCCTGAAAAATCCCCCTCATTTAGATTTACTGTTGTTTTAACCTCATCTGCTAAGTCATCTTCAGTCATCATAGAATACATCTCATCTATCTCTGTACCTTGTTTAGCTAACATAAATTTATGGACTCCGTCTTCATCGGGGGTTTGAATTGCAACACCGTCCGGGGTGCAGAATATTGTGCAGTTAATTTTACACAGTAAATCTCTTCCTAATAAATTTACAGGACTGGAGTCCCACACTACGAATTTGTGCATTTCTCTAAAAATTAGCAATGGGTACCTCCATGGGTTCTGTAATAGGGGTCCTAATCTGTTTATTGGAAAGGCCCACTACTTGGATCGCTTCTCTTGAAAGGGGTAGGTTTGGAATGTCTGCTGTTCTCACAGTAGACCGGGTAGCACCAGTGTCCAATAAGAAAGTAATATCCTTCCCTTCTACTTTACCATCAACATATGGACCTGACTGAGCTACCGGTAAGGATGCGACAAGTACGCACTCCTTTTCCTCCCCTCTCAGGCACCGTCATTGGTTGCTGTCATCGAAATAAGAGTCCTGTAAAAGAAATTGTGAGGTTACAGAATTTTTCTTACCACTTCCTCCTTGAAATCCGGTGTCCGCACTGTACTTGGACTGGTTCACAAAATGTGGCTTAGGGGCAGGTGGCAACTGACTCTGTAGATTTACAACCTGCTGCGGTTGATTCATTATCCCCTCATTTTGCGTCTGTGGAGTTAAATTTTGACTTGGGCCATTATTGTTCTAAATAATTTTACACTTGTTTTTCCAATTCCATAATTTTCCGCACCCATGACAAGTAAACTTTTTCTTTGCTTCCTCTCTACTCATTCGTCCCTTCTGTTTACCCCCATTATATTCATTTGGCCTTGCCCCCTTTTCCTTGATTTCTTTTGTTTATTGTCAATCTCATCTCCGCAATACTTTACGTATTTGAGAATATCATCAATGGGCCTTGCTTACCAACACAACATGTGTTACCAAATCATGACTCCTATTTCTGGTTTTAATCCTGTCACAAATCGGTACACAAAATGTCCCATGTCTTTATCTCCAATGTTCTCAAACCCACTATACTGCTTAAATACTTGCAGTAAGCGTTCATAATAGGTATGTACGCACTCATTTCTGTCCAAGGTTGTTCTGTCTATTTTTACCCAATCTGTTTCTTTCGGAGGAATTTTCCCTTAGAAGAAAGTGATCACCTGGTGATATTTCTTCATTACCACTTCTGAAGGAGCTCCTGTTTTCTCATCTCTCGGGTATTCATTACTAGGCCAATCAACAGTAATCTTACACTCTGTCCATAAATCAATAGGTCCCACAATGTCAAACAGACCATCTAAATCCTTCAACAATACTTTAGAAACTTTCACGATACTTTCAACTTGCCGATACCACTCAACTGGCTTCTCTCTTAACTTTGGAAAATCATTCGTAAAGGGTAAAGTATCCTGTCTAGACCATGGTACATGTATATATCCTCCTCCTGGTACCTCCCTCATAGGACATAATCTTTCCTGTTTCTTTCATTACAAATTCAGAAGTGGTTCAATTAGCACATGCTTCTTCTCTTTTTTGCATCCATCTAGCTTTCCATTTGTCTAAATCACCCCATTTTTGTAAAAAGATCTTCAACTCTTTAACCTGTAACTTTCTTCCAGACATATTCATATTTTCTAGGTCTTTATCACTGAATTCTGCTCTGTATGGTTTTTGTAATACTTTGGATTTGCTTATTTCAACTCCCATTTCAGAAGCTAGGTGTGTCAATTTGTCATGCAATATTTTCATATTTCGGGTGATACTTCTGCAGATAAACAATAATTCTTCTTCATTGTAAGTGTTCAAACTGTCTAACCCTACATTCCCAGCTATCATTTCCTTTAATTCCACTTTTAATTTGTAGATATCTAAGATTTCTATTAGTGATTTTGGCATGTCTATTCCTTGTGCCCATCTCTCTATTTCTTCTGGGGTTACCACTGTGGAATTTCTTAACTCCTGTGGCTGATTCTATTTGTACCTCCTTCGAACAACTAGATGTAACTCTTCTCGGGGTTTCATTTATCTGACCTCTTATCGGTAAATCCATTAATGATATTACTGGCACACATTCAGTACCTTGATCATCAATTATTAAGTTCTCTTTTCTGAGTTCAATTGTATGTGTGGACATGACTGGGGGTCTGTGAGTAATTGCCTTATCACCATACAACGGAACCACTGGACCTACATTCACGGGTATAGTTAGGGCTTCAGGGTGAGTACTCAGTTGGGTTATTTTCTCCATCAACTCCTCACTATTCTTGTTTATTGCCTCTCTTTCCTTTTCTTGCAGCACTCTCCCGTTGTTGTGTCATGCATAATTTAGGGAACTAATGGTGTTCCTAAGACCAGAGCACTAGGAGTAGTTCTGCTTTGTTCCTCTTGATAAGGCATAGGGTTTTTCATTAAAATTTTCTCCAAGAAATCCTCTTCTGATTCTCCACTACCTGTCATCATTAAATGTTTGGTCTTCTCTGTGCATTTACCTCCTGAATGTCCCCCAGACATTAGTACAGGATATAATCCTTCAGCTATCATCGCTTGTCTCCACTGTTTCATCTGGCTATCTTGAGTTTCACGTTTCAACCTGGGATAATATCCACTAAGGTTCCTGCTACTTCTGGATCTGTCGCACTCAAATGCTTCAGTCTCCCATTCCTCTAAAGCTTCATATTGGGTTAATCTTGGTCGGGGTTCTAATTCATTCATTTTTAATCTCAGGTTATGCTGAATCCTCCCATTAAATGTACCATGTTCTGGGAAAGCTGGCACAGCTTCTTTTGTATATTTTATACAATTTTCCAACCATAAACACGGATGATAGCCTTACTCCATTTTCAGAAGAGAAGTAAGAATTCCCTCTCTAGTCTTAACAAATTTATCCTTTTTAAAATAATTTTAAATTTTCTTCATAAACGTCCTCTTTCTCTTTTCTCCGTACATTTTTGGTATCGATCGTTTTATATATTGTTCTCGGGAAAAACCTAAATACATTCTATCAGGTCGAATCCCTATCAATGTTGGATCGTGTTTCCACATACAAGTCCCACTGTCTATTATTATCGTAGAGTCTATTTTGCTAGCCAATCAAATCTTCGCTTTTACTCTACTGACCGACCAACCAATACTTGAGCAGCTTTTTTTCCTTTAACCAATCAGATTCTATTTTACACTATGTGCTTAGCCAATACTAGCACGACTTTCCAGCAACGTCAGTATCACTCCTTTACAATTTCGCGTCGGTCACACGCCCACTGTTCCAACCAATCCCAGCGTGGCCCTTTGTGACGTCAGTGTAGCACCCTCGACTGACCCCTCCTTTGCAAGGTAACACAAAACTTATTTTCCTTTCAATTTTCATACAAATTCATTAGTTGACAATGTAAAACATTCGCTACTCTGTTTGCTTAACTTAAATCAGAAAATCGATTCACATTTTACTGCAAGTAAACTATTCCGCTTACTCTTCACACACTACGCGTGAAATCTTTCCGCTTACTCTTCACTCAAGCCCCGATGAACCTGCTACTCCTTTGGTACTACCCTTTCTAGGTGATATAGGACCAAAGTTTCACCAGCGAACTTCTTTGCTATCAATCACTCTCACTTTTATACTAAAATAGTCCCTAATTCAACACTGTCAGCATTACATAGTCCTTCAGTGCTATCTTCTGCAAACGAGCAACCTCACTGCAGTGTGGTTTCCATTCACCACCCGCTATTGAATATTCCCAGGAATTTCCAGACAACATAAAACAAGAACAAACTGGTAAGTTAATACATAACCAATAATTCGAATTCGAATTTTCACCTAACTGGCTAATAAATTAAACCATAGCTCTGCTACCAAGAAAACTGATCCAGCGGGTTACCAACCTCAGGTACTCATTTACTATACATTCACTTGGGCCCTTAAAAACACTCATTCATGGAGGCTGGTAAATACCGCTGGGGTCAATTTATTATGCTAATACCTGTAAGATGAATTTTATCTGTTTATCTCCTACCGAACCTCTTGATGCAATGTATTTTCCTCTGGTCAATGGACCATTTAGTTAGCTGAATAGGTGAAACATTACATATAATAACCTTCATTAAATAACCACGGAGAGTTTAAACTGTTTATCTGATAAAATTCATGTGAGCCAAGAACCATAATACAGTTAGAACACAGTCTTTGACAAGGAGAGGAAGATAAATTAATTCAATCAGAATAATAGTTAAACAAAATTATTACAATGACAGAACCTGTGTAGGGGGAAAAAGAGAGCAATACATTGACATACTACACAGAGTTATATTTACCTAGTACGGTGTGGAAACCAACCCCTTGGCCAAGGAATTGGGAAGGGCCCCTGGGACAGATTAGGCGACCAAAGCTCAGGACAGGATTCAGGACAGGACAGATGACCTCTTCTAGATACGGCGCCTGCGCCGCACCCCTCTCTGACGCTATTTTCCTCCTCGATTCTTCTCCAATGTTTTCTAATATGTGCCTCCTTGTTTCTTCCGCGATGTTCCTAATTTGTGCCTCCTCGTTTCTTCCGCGATGTTCTCTAATTAATTTGGCTCAAAAGTTCTAAGTCTAGATTCGGATCTTCTTCAGTATTTTCTCAAATTTCGGACAGCATCTCAGTCTCTCAGCATGCTCCATCTATCTGTGGTCATCTAATCTAACTAAACTACCTCTATTATACCTTTCTAATGGCATGTACCACCCCTGAATGTTTCAAATGTACGAAACTCCTAACTCTGATTGGACAAGGAAAGGGGAGATGATCACCACACCATGCTAAGTTTAATATTTTGCTTTAAGGTCATTGTTCTATGTTCCCTCCCCTTAATTTACTTTCCCATGCTTTATTTCCCACCCGTATTCACAAGTTAATCAATACAATGTATACAGTTTCATTAACATTTCTTCCGTTCTCAGGATATCATGCTTGTTATCAGGACGTTTCTTTTCTCTATTTTTGGATGACGTTCAAGGCTTTGCACCATGGCTCCTGGATCATTTCGTCTGCACATGCGGAGTGGTCATGTGATGCACTAGTTCAGTCCTGCACGGAGGCCCAAATACGAACTAGTATAGAGGTCAAAGAGAAAGAATATTAAAATCAAAAATAAATGATTTCACTGTATACTACTTGTCTCTACTCTATTCCCGTTTACTTACATAAATCTTACGCATTAACATTTTAGTAAACTTACATGGTTTTAGCTTCAGCAAAGAAAGCGTATTATCATGTGAGTTTCAAGCGGACATTTTAAGAGCAACTGCGCAGCTGCAAAGCTTTCCCTCCAAGTGATAGTACATCATACTACGTAGATGTGGTAGACACATGCGCAATGCAGAATCCTGCGTTTAGCGGACATTTTAGAGACACACAAGTTACTTGTTAGTAGTACACATATGCAAGTTTCCCCTAGATTTTGTGTGCGGTTTTTCTGGTGCGTTATTAGTTTTTACGAACACAATTATTACGGTATTATAAGTTATTTGAGAGGATTGCTTCCGACAAGTCTCTTTTATACGAGTCCTTGCTCCATCACGGTGAAAGCAGCACAAACTCAAGGAAGGGCGAGGATCTTCTTCTGCTCTAAGTATAGCCCACACTGGCAAGATTATTATATATTAGATTGCCCACCCATGCACAGTATTCAATATATTATGTACATCTTTTTCAAAGGAACATAATTAATAAATGCCAGCATCATCATCATTCCAGAACTAAAGGTTACTCTTGGCCACTTCACAGCTCGAGTTGACATCAGTTTGTAACTTTTACTAGCTCACCATTCTGATTATTTATTTTACTTTAGCATCTCTTATTATGTTTTCTCCTTTGATGGTCTTCCTCTTGTGTACTACTAATCGTACTCAAGTCTTCCTCTGGTGGCTGTCTCAATTTTGTGTGCAAAGCTTGCATATAAAACGTAATTGACTCAGTTGTTTCTCTCCAATTTTATTGGTTCCCTGTGAAGAATATTCCTCATCCTACAGTTTGAGATTGGCTAGGAGGGAGTGGAGCCTCACTTCTGCATCTGATGCTTTCACTAGTATTCATCGACTAGTCTGCAAGCATGCTGCTACTATCTACTACCATCACCATGGCACCTTGGGAATCCATGCAGCCATCGCTTTGCCTAATCACAGGTAAGAGAATGATTTTCTATTAAAGAAAAAGAGATCACAATTTTTGGGATATTTTCCCTATTTTTCACCCTCTAAGTATAAGGGTTAGGAAATTAGAACTAAAAAATAACAGGTTTTGCTTGCTTTTCTTTCACAAACGGTGGATAAAATTGGGAAATAGGAGTCACTTCCCCACACTTGGAGGGCAGGAATGTTCCATATCTGAGAGTGGGCAGGAATGTGCCACATCTTAGTAGATATGACAGATTCCTGCCCTCTCCCTGTCGCGCCATGTAGCAAGTTGTCCTGCTGGTTTGTGTTGTGTGACTTTTTAGTAAACCTACCCCCAGGTGTGGCTGTAAAATGTATGAACTCATGGAAATATGCATCAAAATCCCACATTGTCACAGTGGGTGTGGGGAAGAGAAGTGTGTTCATGGAAAATGATTTTCAATGAAAGAAAAAAATATACATTTTTTTTATATCACCCTCTACGTTTAAGGGATAGGAAATTAGAAATGAAAAATAACGCTTCTTTGCTTTTTCTTCACGAAGGGTAATTAACATTGGGAAATTGTAGTCACTTTCCCACACTTGTTTCTCCACAAATGGGACAGTAAGGTGCAAGTTAAAAAGTATGGGTAATTGTGCAAAGCATCCAAAAGAGTTTAATATTTTGTAGTAGTCTGGAAAAAAAGAGACAAGTTCTGATAGAAAAGATTGCCAAGCTAAAGAGAAAAAAGAAAAGGAGATCTGTGTACATTTCACAAATATCCCAACCCTACAGCTACAGAATTCCCATAATGTGGGAAATCCACAGTGATAAGTCTAGGGTGACATAAACATATGTAGGGAAAGTAAGAGGACCATAATCTTAAAAGGTGTATGCCTAAGGACTCTGGGACATATTTACAAATAATCCACACAAGGTAGTGCAGCTAGTATGATTTCTTTGCTGCTATGTGTGAATCGGTGAAAGCAGGACTGTGACTTGTGTTCAAAGAAATGGCACAGTTCTGGTCTCTACTTTCTGCTGTTTGTAGCCAATCCAGACACCCTTGCACCCTAATCCATGAATGCCTGTGTTGTAGTCAGGATAACTTTTGTCCAGGAAGGAGCACCACCCTGCACAAACAATATTCTTGTAGGCTTTTTCCTCTTTCCATGGGTGATGCAAAAGCCATTTCTTTATTTTATATATTTTACACCTAGAATTGTGTGTTACCTATGCAGATTTAGGCTGACATGAGGTCTTGCTAAACAGGTAGAGTTTTCTGTCGCCAGACCTTAAAACAAAAGCACGAAGAAGCCAAGCACAGAAATAAGACAAACAGACACTTATCTGAAGGTATCTACAAAAAATGCCTAATCACAAATGGATATATATAAAACAACATGAGGTTGTAGGCCAAGTGTAACGGTGTGCAACTCCTGTGTGAGGACTCACCTCAGTCATGATTGTGAAAAGGAAGGTGATGAGAGGGGAATGTCAATGGTGCACTAACAGTTTCCTTCCAATGCATCAGGGACACTTCTTCAGATATCTGTGCCAAACTGCTAAGGTTATCATGGTGGTCTTCCGCAGAAAGGTTTACGCCTGAAATGATGGCAGAAGTGCCTCCCTTATATGGTTTGCTGCCCATTACCAGTGAATTCAGTTTGATTCATATGAATTAACCAACATTTGGATCTAAATTTTTTCGAGGCTGCATTCGGCCATGATACCATTGCATAACATGCAATTTAAAACCCACTGTGCTACTGCACAGTTCTCTCCAGACCAGAAAGGCACACACATGCATCCTCAGAGTGCACACTTATAAAGCGACCCTTCTGCACTGCAATCACACCATTGCAGCACTCTCCTCCTATCCTCACCCCCACATCACCAGGCATGATGACCCTGCCTCCAGTTTTATCATACAAGAGTGTTTCTGTATCATCAGTGTGAAACATTTTCACTTACAAGAAGCCTGAAAATCTAGGACAAATGAATATGTGTGGTTGCATGTGTTAAAAGGAAAAACGCTTTTATTTCTTCTACCTTTTCCCACTTTGCATGTGTGCTACACTGTACAGCACACATACAATGTTGGAACTGTTTTAAAGTTAGTCTAGGCATGGTATTTTGTACTGGAAGTGAGGAGTGTTGCCCGTCCTTGTTTCTGATCTGTCAAGTCTGCAACACTAACTCTGAGAAATTCTGAATTAACTGTATAGACTTAGCAATTAAATAAAACCAAGGGGCTTAGTTGTTATCTGCACAATATCATGATACCTACTTGTTTCATGTGTTAAAAAACAAACAAAAACGTTAAAAGGAACAGGGAGAATCTTATTAAATTAGAAAACGAGATACTGCGAGAAAAGTAAAACAGAGCTATGGTCTCACCTTTGTCTACTGTAGTGTGCTGTAGTAGCCAATAAAACAAAATGTGCACCGTTTTGTGTGTTTGCCAACATTCATTTTAAGGAAAATACTATACATGAAAAACACTTAAAACACAGCTTTACATCAAACATGGCCTTTCTTTTTCCAATAGCCATTTTTTGGCCCATACACCTCGAGAGCTTCCTGTTCTGTGTCAGAGAACTGGCTCTGCATCTTAAGAAATCTATTTATACATTTCCTTTGAATAAGCAATTCTAATTAAATAATGTTTGCTCTTATCTGTCCTGGCATGGTGCCTAAATGTTTGCACCATATCTTGGCCTCTAATAACAGACTGTAATGTTGATTCACTATTTCTTATAGTCGTAAATCTTCAATGATGTCTGATCATTCTCAGAAACTTCCATTTTCTCCCAGTAGAGTTCATTCTCTTTCATGCCATCACCGATGCACTGATAGCATGCGAGTCTCTCTGGCACTCAAGCAGGTCAAAGCGCAAACACCTTATGAAATTACTTTTCAGTGATCAAATGCCAGATTGCTTCTCTGGCAAAGTATTTTGCTGATGCAGTGTCAGGAAGAACATTCATTTAAGCATTTCCTCTCAGAAATTGCAACTTGCTTCAAATGTTGAAATACTGACCTGTGGTTAACCTTAGGTGGCTATTTAACCTTCATTTCCTCACCTCATTAGCATACTGCTCCTGATAGCTATGAACTCGTTATTTGTTCTTTTATTATGAATTATGAAAATAATAACTTTGAGTTGAAAGAATGTTTGGACATACAAACAAATGATGCAAAGTTTTGTACAGTGCAGTCAATTTGTTTCAAGCCGCAAGCTAATGCTGGATGAGTTTGTGATGTATACTGGGGCAGTTGTCCGTAAATGTTTTATGGTACATGTATCAACAACGTATGCAGGAGAAAAGGTTCAGACACCTTATGTTGTCAACTCAGGAAATACTGGTAGTCTGCATCACACTTAGCCAAATGAGGTCATTGATAACGTAGAAAATGTTTAGGCCAATCCACAATATGAAGACACACATGGGGGCATAGTGGCAAGGGCTGGCGATATAATTATCGCCGCGTTAGCATTCGTTTTTGGGCGAAAAGCGGTGATAATTATATTGCAATATCATCAATAAGCCTGGGCGAAGCACTACGCTACGCTCGCGTAGTTTGCGAAGTTCGCGCTACTTCGCACTACGCGAACTGCACGTAGCACAGTGCGAACACGTGTAGCGTAGTGTTGCGTAGTGCTGCGGTAATTTTTTGCTTGCTCGCGGTCCTCAACGTCAAGTTGGCGACCGCGAGCAAGCAAAATGACATCCCGGCGAGACTTTTTCCTTGTTCGCGATCAGCAACTTCAAGTTGGCGATCGCGAGCATTGAAAATAAACCTCCCGGCGAGATTCCCAACGCGAGGAGGTCAGGTTTCTCATTGCGAGTGGTCGCGTATGCTCGCGACTGCTCGCGATGAGAAACTACCAGTTCGCGTTGAGAAAGCTGAAGCTCGAGTAAAAATCTACTCGAGCAGCAGAAAACTACAGCTCGCACTGTGCAAGATGCCATTTTCAATGATTGCACAGTGCCGGTTGCTTGTCCGCACTGTGCAATCATTGAAAACGACATCTGGCACAGTGCGAACAAGGTACTACGCAGTTCGCGAAGTGCTACGCGTAGCTCGCGTAGTGCGAACTTCACTTTGCGTAGCTTCGCGAAGTGCTACTTCGCGAACTACGCCCAGGCCTAATCATCAAGGATACGCTGGCACGTGTTTCCTTGATGTAGAGCCTGTTTTTTCACAGCCTCGCCTCGTATCGCTAATGAGATGCAAAGAAGGCGTGGCTGTGAAAACAACACATGTTAATATCGTGAAGGCAGCTTCGCGATATTAACAAGGAGGTGCAGCGATAAAAAAAATCGCGCTACCTCAGCCTTAACTCAGATATTTGACGTCTGTTAAATTCCTGACTAAGGCATACTTTTAATGGGAGATGGATTATGCTGATAGGACCACAGGGTCGTATCAGCAATGTTATCGCTATTTTCAAAGGAACATCGCTGGAAAACCAGCGATGTTCCATTGAAAACACCGCTATCGCTGAAATATTTTCGCCATAGCGCTATGCGTTGTAAATATAGCGTTATCATGGCGATAATATTCAGCGATAGCCGGTGATAATATTTCTATCGCTATGTATGGCCAGCGATAATTATCGCTGGCCGTTGATAATATGCCCCGTGGAAAGTCAATTACCACTGTTGGACTGCAAGACAAAATATGCCTGGGTACCAAAATGAAAATGGCCCCCATAAGGGAATCAGATAGCTAAAAAGAGGCCCACATTTGCAAATCAGTTTTCTACTTTTAAAGACTCTCTATATAGGTGCTTTGTAGGGTGTGGGAGTCTGCATGCGTTGAGCTTGCTGCATGCACTGTTCGGGTAAAACTCTACCCACTGGACCATAAAACAGGCCCACAAACAGGTAAGCAAGCATTAGTAAAAACCAATAAGCCTGGAGTTGGCCGGCAGCCTTTTGTAAATTTTTGTTTTGCCTCGGATCTTACAAAACGTTATGGTTCCAGAAGCTGCTGGTGCCTTATCATTCTAGACAGAAACATTGGTTAAAGGCAAAAATATTGCTTTGCTCCTAAAAAAGCACATATTGCCATAGTGCTCTGTGCCACTGAAGTAAACCACTTTATGATGTTCTCCTTGTGAAAGGGAAGCAATTGTAACTCATAGTGAAGTTAGTCAATAGCTGAAGTGGGCTGACACATTGCCCCTTGACGCATGCTGGAGTGGCAGGAAGAAAAATGGGAATTACAGAACCATGGTCTAATGGACAACGTCTAGCTGAACACCCCTAAAGGTAACTATTATATACTCATAATTTTAGAAATATTAAAAAAGGTCTTGACTAACAGAAATCAAAAGCCAATCAGTTTGGCATTGGCTGCCAGCCTCTTGCCTTTGGGAAAGAAAGAAAGAAAGAAAGAAAGAAAGAAAGAAAGAAAGAAAGAAAGAAAGAAAGAAAGAAAGAAAGAAAGAAAG
The DNA here is from genome assembly GCF_964204655.1 of Triturus cristatus. NCBI lineage: Eukaryota > Metazoa > Chordata > Amphibia > Caudata > Salamandridae > Triturus > Triturus cristatus. Next base: position 341,013,266 of record NC_140587.1, on the reverse strand, counting down.
AAAGAAAGAAAGAAAGAAAGAAAGAAAGAAATAGGGCCCTCCTGCATCAACGGCACCACTGCAATCTAAGTCTAATCCAAGCCTGTGTCTCTCAGCGATGCAGCCACTGCAGTCATGGCAGTGAGCAGTGAGAATTATGGAAAGTGACTGAGATGATGATGAGCCAGTGATTTTCAGTATGGAGGGTGGTTCTGAGGACACTGAGATTCCTGAATTCCGCAATTTTGGAGCAAAGCAGAGTTTTTTTCCTCTTTTGCAAGCTCAAGTTTTCTTTTGACGTTCGACCACAAAGTCCAAGACCCTCGGGCCACTTGCGAGCATGCGCAAGACTTCTCACACTGCTAGCGAGTTCCTGTGAGACGTTGTGCTCACTCGCACGGCTTGCAGCTGTGATAGCACCAATCTAGCATTCTTATAGCCAATCGCAATCGCAAACAGAGAGGTTGAACAGCTTTTCTGCTTGAGAATGCAGCTGAGAGGCATTTGGAGTGGATTCTCTTCTCAAACTGTCCGATGGAGTGGTTTTTCTTTGTGTGAGGAGCCAATTTTAAAAAAACTTTTTTTTTTAAATGAGAAGGAAGTTGCCCAGAGGCTCCAACTTTCTAATCCTGTCCAGCAGGCTCCTCCCAGTGCCTTGTCCCGCTCCTGGTCACTTTTCATAGGGATTGGTAGCTGGAAGGATCACTCTCCTTGTCTGCTGCATATATGTCATTGGCTCTAAGGACTTTGTTTTTGAAATATCACAAGTAAGTAGAAAAACTGGTGTGTACAGGTGTTGTTTGTTTGACTAGGGGCATACATCTGGATTGATTTATACTTTCATTTGATTTTTAAAATTAATTGTAGTGAGTGGCCTGCAGTTTTAGTAGGGACCTAGATTTTTGTGCATGAAGTGTATCTTCTTTAGTAAAAGAAAAATGTTGCACATTTCAGTACATTTTCTTCTGCAGGTTTTTTTAATTTTGCAACATTAATTGATTTATTACACTATGTGGCGTAGTCTGACAATGGGCCTTCCAGCCAATAGGCCCTATACTATTCATGGGTGCATGAAGCAACTGTTTCTGTGGTGTCTGTAGAATTGAAACATCATTTAGGCCATGGATGGCATTGGATTACAATACAAAAAGTGTTGTATGTGCTATTTCACGTTTTTTCCCTGCAAACACTGTTTATGTGGGGTGATGCCTTTGGAGGATGTGTGTTGTTGAGAACACTTTTAGACCTGTTATTGTTCGTTTTTGGCATTGCTGAATTAATGCTGTGTTCTCTGTGTTACCATGCCTCTTTTGTCTGGCCACTGTGTGTGTGTATTTGTGTTTGGCATAGGCAAAAATGCTACACAAACTGGCTGCATCCTTGCTGGTTGTTGTTGTTCTGACCATGTAGCTGACAGCCAGTTTGTGTAGCCAGCAAGTGTGTTTTTGCCATAGGATTGCGTGTATTGTTCTACTGTCATTATGTTACAGCCATGCCTCCTTGCTTGCTGGTTCACCATGTGGTAAGTCAGTGGCCATTTTGTGCAGGTAGCCAGTGTGCTTTTGCCAGAGGCCTGCATGCCCTCTTCTATTTGTTCCCATTCCCAATGCCTCTTTGCTCTGTGATGTTGTTGGGAATGACCATGTGGCAATGGCAGGCAGCCATTTTGTGTGTCCAGCCAGTGTGGACCCTTGCCATATGCTTGCCTGGATGGTTGAGCAATGAGATAGCAGTTTAATAAATTGAATTGAATGATATGCTTCAGAATAATGTCACTTATTTATAAAAAATCAATTTTAGTTTGCATTTTTTGTAATTTTGTAATTGATTTAGAATTTTTTTTTAACATATTTATTTTATTTTAGATTACTATTTTCATAACATCTGTCATCAATGAATCAATAATATGTCTGCTATGGGTTCACAACAGCAAGGATTATTCTATTTGTCAGCTCCACCTCCCTGAATGCCACAGCCCATGTGATACATTCCACATAAGGCAAACAGTTATAGCTGTATTGTTTTGTTGTTTTGCTCTTTCTAATCCTTCCTGAATGTACACCATGAAAGTTTATGTTGGCGTATTTTTCCGTTTTACGAATGAACACTGTAAACTATTGTTCATTATTTATAATAACTTAAGTAACCATACTAAGATATTGTTTGTTTATACTACTACTTGAACTGCACAATGCCACATTTCACTGATGCTTCTCTTGTCTTTTTGCTTTTAGGTTCACAAGAAAAGAGACATCCTCCACAGTACTGCCGACAGAAGGTCTGTGCACGACATGACAGGTGACTGACTATGCAACACGATCATCTCTTCAGCTTGTTGTGAAGCTAAGTGCTACTGCCAACTGACAGCTTCAAGATGGCCCCAAAGAAAGGTGCTGCCAAGAAAGTGGCTATTAAGGAGACTTCCATCACTGGCGTTTTGACCAGAACCTTTTTCAGGAAAGCTGTGCCTGCCGCACTGGCCTCCTTCGAGCAAGCTGACAGCAGCACTTCTGCATCAACAGCACCACCTCCTCAACCTAAGCCCAGGAAAATGTCTGTCAGTGAGGCAGCCAGTGCAATCACGCTGACGTCGATGAGTAGTGATGTTGAATTGGGTTTGTCCCATTCGTGAAGTAGAACTCAATAATTTCAAGAAACACAGCAAAGTAGACAGCAGCCACATCCAGAAATGGATTTGTCTGATTTTGGAGCAGAAAAGGGGATTGAGCTTTCTTCGCAGCAAAAGGTTTAATGATGATAGGGACATGGAGTGGATCCCAACAGAGACCAGGAGACAACAAGAGAAGCAAGGGAAAAGAAAAGTTCCAGAAAAATTTAGACTTATAGAATGGGATAAAGAGGAGGATGACGATTACAAGGTAGTGACCAAATAATATTGAGTAGCATCGACTATAGCTATACCCTGGCTCTCGTTAACTTCTATAACAATGCTGAAAAGGGCTATCTGGAGCTCATTTTAAAACAGTCAAGGGAGGACATAGGCAAACTAAGGGCAATCAACAGTGCAGAAATGATTATTGTTTGTGGGGGCGATTTTAATGTTAATGTGTGCCGGCAAGCTGGGCTGGGAATTTGTGGATTGGAGGTAGAAGAGGATGTATTTCCGATTCATTGTGAGAATACTTACAGGGGGGAGATGCACAGTGAAATCTTGTTCTTACATGATCTTGGGTTTGCCAATTGTTTGTGCCCCCCGAATGTTGAGTTTCATTACACCTTTATTGGTAGGGGACTACGATCTATAATAGATTTTATAATTGCACCTAATCGTTATGCAAACTTAATTGCGAACTATAAAATACATTCAAATGTATTGAGTGATCACCTGCCCTTGAGTATCAACATTTGTCTGCCTACTGCTGTTGAATTACATCCAACAAACCAACTGGCTTGGACTAAAAACATCTCCCTTGCATGTTTAAATGGATATACCTTACGTTGGTCCAGTCACAACCCAGTTGTAATGAACAAGCAAATCATAACAACGGCTTATGATTTAATTTTTACGTGTTTGGGGGATACTACTTCTCATGATAACATTCTGTGGGCTTTTTCTGAAATCACTTGGATTATCCAAAACCTGTTAACAGTGGAAACGGAGGGTATACGATGTCGTAAAAATGATGGTTCAATTCCCATTGTACAAAAACATACACACAACTTAAAGAGGCTTTACATAGGGCCACGAGAGACCAGGAGGAAATCCGAGAATGTAGAAGGAAGTACAATTTAACCAGGATAACAAGAAAGAAAGAGTTAAAAGACCAAGCTTGGAATGCCCTCAATGAAGCATCTCTGAGCAAAGATAGCTCATCATTCTGGAGGGCAGTGAACGCTCCGTTCTTTACCAAGTCTGACGTTGCGACATTAGCGGTCGCAATTGATGAGAAAACTTGGATAGATTTTTTCTCAAATGTATATAAGTCACAGGATAGTGTTGATAGTACTACGGACACTGCGAAAAGCCAGGGGGGAGGCCCTTCAACTTTTATGCCAATTGATCCCCTTTTTAATCACGAAGAGGCTACTGGGGTGATTAATGAAAGCAAGGGTGGCAAGGTTCCGGTCGTGACGGGGTTCCTGTTGACCTATTTAAATTAACACCCTCATTATGGTCCACCCTAATAACACGTGTTCTCCAAGCCTGCTGCAAGAAGGGTTTTTATTAAAACTTGGTCTGAATCCGTAATAGTACCGATTTTTAAAAAGGGGGAGAGGGAAAACCCAGCATGCTACCATCCACTATCTTTACTCGATTCTCTGATGAAGGTAGCAGGAAGGATAGTCCTGAACAGATTGCAGACCTGATTGCAGACCTGGGCAGAGGAGAACAATATTTTAAGCAACCTACAGTATCGTTTTACAGAGGGTCTCGGAACAAGTGAGCAGGTTTTAAATGTAAGTATCTTAATAGGAAAATATACCCAGGCAAAGGCTGGAAAATTTTATGTAGCATTTGTAGACCTCACAGCCACCTTTGACTGTGTTATACACATCAAACTATGGGATATTCTGGCAGACTTGAAGGTCGATCAGGTTTTGGTCCAGTTTCTAAAACAACTATATTCAAGGGCCACTGCTAAGGTGCGGTATAGAATCAAAGGGGAGTGCTCTACATCATTTAAAGTGGAGAGGGGAGTTAGACAAGGCTGTGTCTTGGCGCCGCTCCTGTTCACTTTACATACAAACTCTTTGGAACAGGAACTGGCAGCAAAGTCCAGAGACCTGCCATATGTGAACAAACGCCCGATTTTCTCCCTCCTCCACGCACACGATGCAGTACTCATGGCCCGCACGTAGCTTGGCCTACAGAAAGCCCTTGCTTCGTACTCCAGCTTTATGGATGATCTGGTCTCAAATTAAACGCAAAAAAAACTTTTATTATAACCTGTGGGCGGGGGAGGAAAAAATGCAGTAGTCTCCCGTTCGGAGACAGCAGGGTTGCCTCCACTAACGTCTTTACATATCTTGGTGTTGTGTTTGATCAATCAGGTTCATGGGGGCCGGCAGTCAAGGCAAGGAGCCTTCTTTTTATGAAGTCGACTGCGGCCGTGGTAAATTTATCGAGGAAACTGGGCAAAAGACCTCCGGGTATCCTCCTAAAGATATATCAAGCAAAATGTATGAGCATTGCGACATTTGGGGTGGGAGTTTGCGGTTTCTATGACGTATCTTCTATGCAACACGTGGAAAACGCTTTTTTAAGGCATATTTTAGCAGTACCTGTCAGTTCCCCAGTTTTTAACTGTCATAGTGAATTGGGTATTCCCTATATTACAGATCTGATTAAAGAACAACCGGTACTTCTATGGCACCGTGTTTTGACTTCCAGCTTTACTGGCCTAAATAGGAAAATTATCAAGGACTCAATGAACTTGGATTATGCAAGCAAGATTACTTGGCTGAAATATGTTAAGAATTTTATGAGTGTTTTGGGCCATCATGAATATTATACTTCCCCAGAGTCACTGAACTCTATTTCGAGGAAGGAACTTAAAGCAATTTGCATGTCCCATCTTGAGTCGCTTAGAGTGGCCACTGAGATGAATAAATGTATGATAGTCTAACATCAAATGACCTTGATCACTTATGAAATCCAACCGTACCTTTATGCTGTACTGGGAGATATGACAGATTTCGTTTTAGGTTTGGCATCTTTCATCATTCTAATTAGCTATCCAAAGATAAATGACTGGGCCAGCAATCTCAGCCCCTGCCCTTGCAACAACATTTCCCCTCAATCCACTATCCACACAATTTTGTTCTGTAAATACTATGATAAGGAAAGATCAAGATGGATTATGCCCCTACTAAAGGTGGGGGGATGGAGGCAATGTTGTCCTGCCTTTTTGTATTTGCAGTTGCTGGAAAATGTGTATTGTATAGGTGTAATGGCCGGCTTTCTAAAGAACATCTTGAAAGCAAGGACAAGTATAAATGGCTAACATTTGTTTTGCCCTGTTTTTAAATGTATTAATACGATCAGCTTAGCATTGTTTTTATCAAATGAATTGTGTAATATGTGTTTATTTGTATTTTATCTGCTTGCTTTTATGATTTTAATGGCTAAAATCGAATAAAGCATATTCTGATTCTGAATATGAGGTAGTAATGGTAGAAGGTGACACAGAATCTGAAATTGCTATTCAACAAACTCTGGTAGATGTGGCACAGGTAGCACCATCACCAGCTCCCATATTCGCAAAGCCCCAGTTGAAACCTGCACCAACCCCTGTCTCAGGGGAAACAGAGAGGCAATTTGCAACATGCCGATCAAACTCCAGTTTGTCTTTAGGCATTGGCAGTGGCCCAGTAAAGAAGTACTCCACCCCAGTTGGGACTTTTTTGAGTTAGCAAAGAGGGGGAGAACATTGCAGCATGCACCATTTGCCACACAAATGTTCATCGAGGTAAGCCTGGTACACATTATGGTCCTGGAGGCCAGACGACCGATATGAAAAAACACTGCACAATCAAGTGGGAGGAGCACCCTAAAAAAATTACTGAACATGGACGGGGTGGTGAGGAGAGTCAAAGAACATCACCTACAAGTCCAATAACGGAGGAAGGTGATGATGATGAGGAAGAATGGGGTGACATCTTCATACAAAGCAGTGCTGTCTCCAGCAGCATACAGTGACTGCCCCACCACCACTACGCACATTGAGTCTACCACCAGCATCTACTTCTCAAAAGACGCCTGTGTCAGTGCCCCAAGAAAGAAAGAAAATCCAGGCTACTATTATGGACTTGTTTAGGCAGGTGGGGCCCTATGAGCGAAACCACTCAACCGCACGTTTGTACAATGGGAAGCTGGCAAAAATGTTAGCACTGGACTGCCTGCCTTTTTAATTCGTGGAAGGAGTGTTTTTTTTTTAATTTGTGGCACCATCTGCTCAAACTGGAAGGTACCAAGTAGGACCTATGTTGCCAGAGTGGCTGTTCCAGTGCTGCCCCAAAAAGTGGACATTCTGGAGGAGAATGCAGAGGCAGCATCCAATGTTGCAATACAGTATCATTTTACTTTTAATAATTATATTAACTAAGAGATGTGGATGGGTGGGTTCACTCCCTAACCTAGAAGACAGAACTTTTAGATATATGGTAAATTGGGTCTGGAGGCATCAGAACTGTTTGCAATGCATGTATCTGTACTCTGTCATACTCATTCCTTTGTTTCCTTCCAACAATAGATTGATGGTGAATGATATGCTGCTGCTTCTTGCCCAGATGAATGTTGGCCTTGTGTTGCAGTATTTGTCTTTGTCAAACCTTTCCCCAAATCCCATTACCCATCCATTTGTCAAACCCCTAACCTTCTTCCCCTGAGCTGTGTGATTAATTGAAGTGTGGCTTAATTTTGAACCATCAATGGATCAAACACTTGGTGGGACAAATTTGGTGAAAGCAACACCAACTTACTGTAGAATCTTCCAAGCAGTAGCCGACACCAGCTCCTGACCAATCCACGCATTACAAAATAATGCATATTTTTTTAGATATAGAATGAAGAACATCAGAAGTCAGCATTATCATCAATAAGGCATAGTAAAGCCTAACCGTAAACGCCTAACCTAAGTTTGTTGACTCCAGACCTTGAGTTCATTTTGGATAACTTGTGGATTTCACAAATAATACTGATAGCTCCACATTAGCCAAAACTTACTAGTATTACTATTTTTCCATTTTAGCACAATCAGGCATTCTGATTGTGTCATTATCATTATGTAGTACTCAGGTGGTGTCAATTCTTTGTAAATATTTTATAAATATGTAATCCACTTACTCAGTCATTCTACTTCCATTTAGTTGCCTACGATGGATAAACAATCAGTTATTCAAATAAATCCTACAGGTGGAGCTCACATGAGTGTAACTGAAAGTGGGACACCCTGTTGAAGTTGTAATGCCTCCCCTGTTAATACTGCATGTATATTCAGTTAAGACAACTTGTATGGATGTGATTTACCTTAGTAAGAAATAAGTTAACTCCTACTGATCAGAACTTCACACAATATGGCCTAGGCAATTTCAAAATGGCTGCATTCCCCATAACGGCCAAATAGTTGGAAAAATATATGCCTAGTAAAATAAACTAATTCAGGCATAAATTTAGATTATAAAAAATAGTTTGCCCCTTTACTTATTTTTAAAGCAACCTACTCTCTCCACCCAAACAACATGCTAACCTCTCTCTCAAACAAATCTAACCCAAGCCCCAAAACTCAAAATGTTTAAGAAAGTTTCTTGGTTATCAAAAAAATTAAAAGAAATTCTCTTGAGTCTCACTCCCAACTCTTTTCCCACCCTCTCCACCCAGCACCAACAAACATTAAATCCCTCACACCAAAGCAAACAATTTAAAAAGTGGGATAAAACAGGGAATAATGGATGTTGGTCCAGAGATGGTCCATGCTTTGCTGCATCAAGGTGAGCTGGCCCTCAATAGTGTTCAGCCACTGTAAAATGTGGCGCAGCAATGGCCTGTTGCCATTCTAGTGGGGGGTGGCAGAAGTTGGCTAGCATCAGCGATGGGATGGCTGGGAGGCTGGAGGCTGAGGGGGACCAGCTGCACTTGGGCCCTGCAGCTGTGTATTGATTTATTCATTTTCTTCCAGGAACACCAGCCACCAGTATTCCTGCCGGATACACTCCTGCCCCTGCTGCTGCAAATGGGCAGCTCTCTCCTGCCTGTCGGGTGATCCGGCTGGACCAGTGAGAGCAGCTATATTAAATTGTACATAATGCTCTGTGCAAACAATTGTTTTAAATAACTGGGTGGCACAGTAGCATTAAATTGTTAGTCCCCTAGGGCCATGGGATGTTTTTTGATGTGATGATTATGATTAGGAGTATCACAAGGCAAATGTTATGTTTTCTTTTACCCACACATGTTGGCAAACATAAAAAAGCAGTGACTGTGTGGCAGACAAGTAATAAGCAGAGAATAACCTTACAGGATTAAAAAAAACAGTGGTTGGATTTTTCTTTTTTTCTGAAGGCTTTTCAAATAACTATAAACAGAGTCAGACACTTTGAGTTGAAAAATAATATGAGTATAGCATTTTGCACTATTATGGAGTAAAAGTTGTATGTGGTGCTAAAATAATGAAGCCATGCTCATTGCTAGCCAGCCTTTGCTAGTTTGCTACTGGCTGCAGCTGTAGTTGACAATTATCTATTTTTAATTCCAATTGCCCTGCTCTTCACCAAATGAATTTCTCTTTCTGCCTTGTCCCCAAAGAGGCTGATGAATAATAAATAAGATACTATGTCAGTCACACACCTCATGTATGAAATATATATTATCCTTTCTGCCATAAGTAGACATTGAGTAAAAATAATCTAATGGAATGACCTACAGGTAAAGGAACGGATTATATAGATGTTATTTGTCACTGTGTATCCCATATGCCAAACTTGATAATAAACTATGGACTTAATCCCACTGCACTCTGTGGTCTCACCCACCACCATGTATTCCCAACAAATTCATTTGCTAGGAAGTAACCAAGGAAAGAAAACTTGATTTTCTCTACTGCAGGGGGTAGGGTAGAGGGATTAGACAGGTAGGGTAGAGATTTTCTTTAAATACATAATAGAGGGGCCACTACACTGATCATCGATTAATCATCTTTGTTTTATTCAGTCATGGTTCAATTCATAAGGGAAAAATCTAGACAAGTGTAAATTAATCTGGTATAGGAAACTATGATATATGTTCCAGAAACACTTCACATGTGTATGCATGATTAAATGTGGCACATGCCAAGAATGGCCCACCCACCCTATCATTCATATACCATTTCTTTTCTTTTAAGTTGCCTTCTGTTCTTTCCTGTCTCCATCAAGCCTTCAAAGCTCCTTTTGTATGATTTTGCTGCATTGCAGATAAAAGAGCCCTTAATAATAACTCAACCACCACTGTGACTGGTAAAGCCGGGGGGGGGGGAGTTCACCTCACAGAAATGTTTTATAACGACGAGTGACGCCATGGCAAAAGCTAGTGAGCATAGTGATCACAAGAAATATGTGACTTGCCAGTGCCCGTCCCTGCTGCTGCTGCTGCTTCTCCCCCTGTAAGTGACCCATTGCCATCTCCTCCTGTAGTGGCACTGGAGCCGGCATCACCGATGTTCTATGTGGCTAGAATAAAACATTACACATAACTTAGATCCCAGATAACCAACCCCAAATACAACAGCAATGCAGCACTACAGCTCAGTTAACACATATCTTCCAAATATCACTCTGGGCATTTTATTTGTTGATTTACAAATTTAGACAAGCCAGGAATGGAATAATGGTCAATGAAAAACATATGGTGTTGGGTGGTAAATGCAATACGGGTGGGACCTCACACATTTTTTCCAGCCTTTCTGCACTGTCATTGGAAACTGGTGGTGTACTGTAACTATAAATGAACGGGTCTGCAGCACAATACATTGGGTGTGTGTGGTCCATGATGACCATGGCCACTGTCTTGTGAACGGAACTGTATTAGAGCTAGTCATAAGCAGGCAAAGGAAAGCTTTCTGAACAAACATACATGGTGATTTTTTTAAATTTAAAATATTAGCTTACTTGGTCCTGCTATCTGAATCTTCACGAATCACGATAGATAGCGCCATCATTCCAACAGACCAATGAATACCCCAAGATTCTACGGTTCTACCCTAAGAAGTCCACAACAAACATAAAAGGACTTCCTGGGATCTGCATAGCCCTCAACAGTGACGCTGGTGGTTGGCGCTGGCTGACCAGCTTGTCCTGTACCCTCCAAATCATCCCTTTTCTTCCCCTTGGGTGCTGTTGAATGAAATCAAGAAGATAAATAAAAATAGATTAGTGATCCTGTTAATAATCTCTACAAAATATTTTATGAAAAACAAATGCAGTCGCTAATACAGATCACCTATAGTACTACCAGTTTCAACTCGAGTCTATCGGCTGTCATTAAATCCATTTTCCAAATCTCCTTAACAAAAACTACATTTGGAACTAATGCATAGCAGTGAATGATCTTTGATTGTATTATATTCCCATTTCTCAACACCCTTGATGAGCTAATTCAGTTTCCCTTTTTTGCAATGCATAGGTGCATACTTCACATCATCACTGTGAATTCAATTAAATAACCTGGAACTGTACGAGCTACATAAACAAAGTCACTCAGAGAACGCACTTCTCAGTGATTCACTATAATCACAGATGAAACAATCTGCAAAAGCTTCTTAATTATTCAGCCAAAGCAAGCGCCTGATGAATGCGATTAGGAAGTGGCACCTGCCTAGCAGAAATAAGAAACTGCATCTCACAATGTTATACCAGCCTAAATTTTACTAAATATACCTTACGTCTGAGTGTGAGCAGCATGGTATTCAGCATTTATTTTCAGCATTGTAATGATAATAAGAAGAAAACCACCAATAAAGTGCCTGGTTACACCAACTGGTGTGTCCCCACGCTGCATGCCACTCTCCAGAAAGGCTGGAATGAAAGAATTACTGTAAAAACAGGGTCATGATGTTTGCTAACTTCACAACTGAAAGAGCCAGGTTTTCAATCTTTTCCGGAAAATATTTTTTGATTGCTCCGTTCAGAGAAAGAGGGGTAGTGCGTTCCAATTTTTGGCTGCCAGGTAGCCAAATGAGCGCGCACCCATTCTGGCTCTTAAGACTTTAGGGACTTTGACCAGGTGGGCGCCCGTTGACCTAAGATGGTGGGCAGGCTGATGAGAAATGAGAAGATGGTGGAGATAGCTAGGGCCTTTACCCTGTAGACTTCGATGGCAAAAGCACAGGACTATGATATAAATTATTTTCTTAAACACAGAATACAATCACAGCAAATAATTAATACTCAATGAGCCCCAGGATCTTGATTCCGATCTCGTAATTGGTCTGTATGAAGGCTCTCCGTATCGGTCAGAAAGACAGGTTCCAAATCGGATTCGGACTAACCGAATGCCATTCGGAGCCTTACCTACTGACATCGTAATCAGCCTCTATGTGTTTCAAAGAGGTGGGGATTCAACTGGAAAAAGCATGACAATGGAGGTGGACAACTGGGGGCCAGTCAGGTGCCTGACATGAATGCAACTTCTTTTTGAGATCTTCACACAGGAAGTAATCAAGGAGGACAGTATGATGAGCCAAGCAATTCTATTGTTGCTTCTGCTACAGGACTAGTTGAGAAAGGTGGCTTAAAGGTTCACCGGCTTGAACAAAAAACCATATGAGTTGGTTCAGCTTAATCCTTCACTTGGCTGTTAAACCAGAGCTGCATGGAGCGATTGTGTCCCCCCTCAAAATGCTGACCACTTTTATTCCGTTTTCAGAAGGGGATGTTTCACTTTACAAGACTTGGATTCTTGATCAAGTGAGAGACCTGGTAGAAGAACGTAAGGAAGATAGAGATCCAGGCAGAAGTTTTTGCATGCAGCCTTCAACCTCCAGAGAAGGCAATGCTGTTGTCTCAAAGCCAACACTATTGTCACCAGCAACATCAGCAAAAGAGGAATCTGTCAAACCTCTGCAATGGCTTGGTTTCAAGTGCCAGGGCTTAAGTCATGTGCAAAGGTCAAGGCAACTGGGAAAGAGAAAGTGGCAGCACCAATGAGCATTCAGAGGATGGTCCAGGACTATCTGGATGACCCAAAATAGGTCTACCTGGATCAAAACCCATTGGTTTATTGATATGGCAAGATGCATCTATGGCCAGAGCTCAGTACACTGGCAAGAAAGTATCTGGCTTGTTGGGTAGCCAGTGTGTCTTCTGAGCATTTATCAGTGCAACTGGGACAATTGTCTCAGTTGGAAGGACCAGTCTCTCACCTCAAAATGTAGAGATATTGACCATGATTAAAGTGAACACACACTTTATCCCACAAGATTCACACTGCCTTTGACACAGCACAGGAGGAGAATGAGGGCACTTGGTCTGACTCAAATGTGTTAGCTAATGATCTTCTGGGTGACACTACTGAGTTTGAGGATGAATTATCTTATAAAACTTGCATACATATGGGTGATATGCTTTAAAAAACAATATGTAGAGAAGACATTTATATATTTTGTGTCTGGCTTACGCTGCCCCACTTAATCATAGTTTTGGAGTTGATCAGTGTGCACAAAAGAAGCCTCCATTTGCTTAAAGAACATGAAGACAACCACCCCCATTTCTATCCTTTTTTCATTTCCTAGATGAACAGTTCACTGTGACAGATGAGGTTGATGCAGGGGCTACCAACATTCTCTTCGAAAAGTGATTTTCTTCCCTTTGGATTTTTGTCAGGTCGTCTGAGCTCCATAATCCCACCTCATAGATCACTATATGTGCACACTGGGTGGAATATATCTGTAGCAGTGGTGTAAGGGACATTATTTTGTTAAATGACAATAGACTGAGAAGTGAGCCAACAGTCCTTGAGAACTTAATCCTAATTTGTGCAATGTGAGGGACCAAGATCCAGAGGAACTAAAGGCGACCCCCAAATAAGACAATGTGCTAGTGCATAATAAAATATTGAGGACATGTTATATACAATACACACACATATATATCGCCAAGACTGGAAATTTATTGCAGCTCTCTCTGTGCAAGATATCCCCTTTACGCTCCCTCTTCCCACATCACTGTCCCACAGCTATCCCTTTGTAAGCCGACGGCCCGCACCTTTCCCTATACCGGTTGGCCCGCAGCTGTTCCTCTGCGAGCCGGCTCACAGCTCTGGCTCTGCGAGCTGATGGGCCACAGCTCTCCCTCTACGAGCCAGCCAGTCGGCTCGCAGCTCTTCCTCTATGAGCCAGCCCACCGGCTCGCAAGTCTCTGACTGCGAACCACGGGTCGGCTCGCAGCTCGTCTGCAAACCGTCATGGCCACAGTTGTACCTCTGCAAACCAATACTGGAAATGTACCCCAGATTTCCCTCTGCCAGATACTCCCTTCACCCTACCCTGCTGCACATCACCAGTCATAAGTATCCTTTTGCAAACCGACGGCCCGCAGCTCTCCCTATGTGAGTCGGCCCATAGCTGTCCCTCTATGAGCCGGACCTCAGCTCTACCTCTGCGAGCTGGCAAGCAGTTGTACCTCTGCAAGTCGAGACTGGAAATATATTACAGCTCTCTCTTTGTGAGATACCCCCTTCACGCTCCCTCTCCCTCACTTCACCGTCTCTCAACTATCCCTTTGCAAGCGGACGACTCACACCTTTCCCTATACCAGTCGGCCCGCAGGTGTTCCTCTGCGAGCTGGCCCGCAGCTCTCCCTCTGCAAGCCGACGGGCCGCAGCTCTCTCTCTACGAGCCAGCCAGTCGGCTCACAGCTCTTCCTCTACGAGCCAGCCTGCCAGCTAGCAAGTCTCTCTCTGCAAACAATACTGGAAGAATACCGCAGCTTTCCCTCTGCCAGATACTCCATCTCCCTCGCTGCACATCACCGGTCATAGGTATCCTTTTGCAAGCCGATGGCCCGCAGCTCTCCCTATGCCAGTCGGCCCATAGCTGTCCCTGTACAAGCCGGCTCTCAGCTCTCCCTTTGCGAGCCGGCGCACAGCTGTCCCTCTAGGAGCTGATGACCCACAGCTCTCCCTGTACGAGCCAGTCCATGGGGGGAGACGATTCAATCCCACTGTGTGCTATTTTTATACTAAATCAAGCTCTGTTTGTTTAGTTTTTATAAACAGTACTCTCAGAGGCACAAAGTGTTGGTTGCAGTACTAAAGGACACATATATGTCAACGTAATAACAAGGTTTACTGTTGGTGTTAAAGCTCCGTACATGACTGGGCTGGCACATTACCAAAATGGGAATGACACCTTACTTAATCTCTCCCCCTTCTCCATCCCCATGTCAGTCATTTTTGTTGCTCTCTAACCGTTGATCTGTTTTTGGTTATGTACGCCCAGCATGGCGCAGTGTTATGCTTGCTAAGTTGCAGATAGAAGTGTTAAGGTAATGATGGTAACGTTTACATGTGCCATTTAGTTGAGAATATCAGCCTAATTATACAGATAACAATTTTTCAAAATAGTGTTTACAAAGTTATCTGTACTGGGTTGCAGAGGAAGTGCTCTTGGACGGTGGGATGCATGGGACGGTGGGTTGGGGCAGGGGAGGGGCAAAGTAGGAGGTAGTAGATTCACATATATAATGGGAAGGTGATTCTAAATAATTAAATAAATACGTGCAGTATGTCCTATGACACTACCTGCCAAACTACTGTTCCCTTTTCCACTCCACTGCCATACAGCACTCCCTCTGCAAGCTGCCAGTGGAACTTATCTAAGTGTATGTGATCATTTTAACATATTGAACAGATATAACAAAGAATTGAAACTTTTTTTTCTTTCTCAGAAAATTATTTTGTTTGGATTAAAAATTGAAAATGCCCAGAAGAACTGAACAAAAAGGAAAGACAAAAAGGCCATCTATTTAAAGAAAAGTCAAACATGTGGATTACAAGTAAATGAGAATACTACAAAAAGACTTTCTTCTGGTAAAAACACTAGATTTTTTTTAAAAGAATTTTTCAAGTAAGGAGAAGCAGACTTCAACTTCAAAATGTAGACAACAACTATTTCAAGAAATTCATCAATGACTTTTTCGAAATAGAGTAATTCAGAATTTAATAGAAGGATGCCGGAAATATAAAGTGAAAGTGCTGCAAATGAAACGGAAACAGCATATTGATAGCATAGTGGATACTGCTTTTAAATTAAAAACTATTCATTTTGATTCTGAAGAGGATGAAACTGTTGGATAAAACAATGAAGATTCTGAAAGACATAAGTAAAAAAAAAGACTTGTGAACAGAAGCAACTTTTGTAAAGTCTTTAGTGGAGAATGGAAACATATGTCTAATAGTGAACCTTTTTTTTAACAAAGAGCGTTACTTCCAAGAAAATAGTTTACCATTTGCAGTTGATACTAGCGGTTGTCCTGTTCCAAAAGAGGAAATGGTTGGTATTAGTGCAGAACAGTTAATAGCTGAAGAAGTGCAAGAGAAATGCACACAAGCTCCTGTGTATAAGTGGGGTTGTAGCAGTATTTGTAGTATTCAACAGGAATCTATTAATATAATGTGAAATTTGTTACGAGAATATACACTGAAAAGTGTTAAACAGAAGATTAGGTTGTTACAAGGACTAGATCCACGTAATGTAAGAAAATATACTGAGAAACATGGTCAGTCTCTGGCTTGTCTTCCACGAAAAGTATATAAAAGTGTTTTTTTCATCACTTGTGAATGTTAGCAGTATACCATTCTGAAATGCGGAAGTTTGTAAGCAAACTGTACTATGTAAAAAGTCCTGCATTATGTTTAAATTAACTGAATACAGCTGTTTTATGTGGTTCTTTATCAGATGTACAAAAAAAGTGTGATGACATTGAGTTCCGATATTTTAATTCAGAAGAGCAGTGCATAGAAAGTGAAAGTTTGACAATTACAGATGTTCAAGAAGATGGGAAAGTGATTAGGATTGATCAGTTTGAATAAGAAATTGGAAAGTTTAACATAGTGTGCTCTGAAATTCCAAACTATGTTTGTGTTTGTTGTCGAAATACTAATTATAAAATTCAAATTAGAAATGTTGATTTGTATCTGAAATCTGAAAAGAAGAATAATGATAAATGGAAGGAACTTGCAACGTACTTGTTAGTGGAAGGTCAATTAGAGTTAGGCAGTGATCAATGTATTTGTAAATATTGTTATAACAAATTAGAAGAGAACAAAATGCCCGCTAGAGCAGTACATAATAAATTAGAATTAGTACCTATTCTGGAGGAACTGACAGATTTGAATAGATATGGCAGTTCTAATACAATCTGCTCATCCATTTCAAACTATAATTCACATGGAACCTAAAACAGGTAAACTGACAACAACAGACTTACAAAGAGGGCTGAAAGGAAGAGTGGTGTACTTACCTTTGGATTTTAAGAAAAATATTGAAATTGTTGGTGGAGACAAAGAGGAAAATGAAGCAGTATTCATTCTAGTAAATGGAGTACCAACAAAGAGTCGGAAAATATGGCATAAATTTGTGGATGTTAATGAACTTCAAACGGCTAAGTTATATCTTGTGGAGAACAATATTTATTATAAAAGTGTAAATATGGAAGAACAGGTAAAAAGTTTGGAAGATGAATCTGAAATTTCAAATGGTCAAATAGAGAAAGTCAAGGAGTGAAGAGATTCATGAACATTACACAATATATCCTCTACATTCAAAAGGAGTAATAGGAAACAGCATTGAGTTATTTCAAATGAAAAAAGCAAAAAAAACTCCAATGAGTGTAAGGGAGAAAAGCTTGGCGGCTTGTTGTTTTACAGCTGTTTCCTACGGGAGAAGGTGGGCGATATGATGACCGACCTGTACGGATTCCAGCTTCTGAATATCACTCAATAAGATTATACTCTGAAGATCCTAGATTTCAACAGTGTATTCCAGATATATATTTCACCTTTTGTTTGAAAGTGCTCTGTCTTCTCTATCCTATGCAGTAACCCACATACTAAAAACTGGAGTTCATCAATCACTTCTTTCAGTGAAACAATTTGTGGAGAAAGTTTAAGAAACTGATGAAAATTTAGAAGCACAGTTAATTAATTTGATGGCATGTCAACGAGGAACAAATGAGCATTGGTATCGTCGTCATGGAAAACTGCAGTGTATGTTACAGAACTTAGGTACACCAACATGGTTTGTGACACTTAGCTGTGCAGAGTATGCATGGGAAGATTTGCTTGAATTTCTACGAGAAGTAAATTCCAATATAAAGAATGTTGAAATTAAGACACCTGGAGAACTGTGTTCTTTGGATCCTGTGAATGGGTGCAGATATTTTAATTATAGGTTTCAAGCTATGATGTCTTTCATCTGTAATAAAAAGAATCCACCTCTTGGAGAAGTTACCGCTTTCTTTTGGAGAAAGGAGTACCAACCGAGAGGTGCTCCTCATTTACAGATGCTATTGTGGATCAAAGATGCACCTAAATTTGGAAGTGATTCAGATGAAATAGTATTGTCTTTCATTGAACAGTATGTGACACATGACATTCGAAGAGAAGGAGGAGATAGAAGCTTGAGACAGCAAGTTTTACATGTCCAAAGTCACAGTTGTGGTAATTACTGCCGACGAAAATACAAGTCTAAAGGAAAATTTTATACCAAGTGTCGGTTTGGATTTCCACGGAAGAGTAAATTCTTTTTTTTCTTCTGTAAGGCACACAATAACTCGCAAATCTCCTAAGAATACCTACAACTTGAAAAGAACAGAACTGTCAAAGTATATTAATGACTACAATCCAGTTATTTTAAAAATGTGGAATGTAAACATGGACGTCCAGTATGTTGCAGACAACTCAATTGCTGTTGCACGCTATGTAACATCATATATAAGGATGTCAGAAAAAACCTGGATGAAGCAATTGTGGAAAGACATTGCACAAGAGAAGAGCCTTAGCAAACAATTGTACAGCTTTACTTTGAAAATGCTTTCGCACAGAGAAATTGGATCCTATGAATGTTCAGACCGCTTGTCCTCTTCAAGTTTATATTCAAAATCACGAGGGATCATTTGGGTAAGTTTAGATCTTGCCTGCTCATGAAATACAGTGTTGAAATCATTAGTAGAAATTGAATACTTAGCAGCAAATGAACCAGACAGCACAGAAATTCTTAAAACTAATATGTTGGATACATGCTATACGAAAAGGGGTCGACATCTGGAACAGCTATGTCTGTATGAAGTACTTCAACATTACAGCTTCAAAAGAAATGTTAAACAGAATCTAAAAGAAGGAAAATATGCAGTAGTTGGATGTCATGAATGTTTAGTAAAACACTCAAAATTTAACCTTATCAACCACAAGAAACTCAGTTGCAAAACTGCAGATAAGTGAGAATTTTACTATTTAGGACTTCTCCAACTGTTCAAATCATGGCGTAGTTAAAATGATTTACTTGTAGATTTTGACTGCTACGAAGATTCTTTTAATGCATGTAAAAATAGCATTGCATGGTCAATTTTCCCTACATATTTAAACAATTTTAATGCTGAAGTTGAACAGGAAAAGACTATTACAACTGATGTTGCTAATGAAAGTTCCCAAGATAGTCAAAGTTCTGGTCCATGTAGTTAAGATCCAATTGGACAACCAATAGCGGAAAATGAAGCAGCGATTGCTATGCATGACATGAAGTCGAAATTGCAATGCAACAAGTACACCAGGAGAATAATACATTAGAAAAGTTAGAAGAACAAGTAAATATTGAACAGAAAGAAATATATGTACAAGTGAGAGAACAGATAGACTATGGTTTGTTACATGAAAAAAAAGAATGTGTATGATCATCGTTTAAACCTATTCTGATGTACATCAGTGGTCAACCTGGAATGGGTAACAGTTTTATAATAAAAGTTTTGACCAGTTATCTTAAAAAAAATCTCCTGGTTCACATTTATCTTGAGTGGTAACAGCTCCAACTGGATTAGCTGCGCACAATATTAAAGGAATTACTTTGCATAGATTACTGATGTTACCAGTTGAGCATTATAATACATTAGAATATCAGAAGTTCTCAGGAGAAGCTTCTTATGAAGTGTCAAGAGTGCTGAAGAACATGAAACTTTTCATTATTGATGAGGTGAGCATGGTCTCAAACTTAATACTTGCTTTTGTGCATTTAAGAATGCAACAGGTATTTAAAACAGATTATGACGTTCTCTTTGGATGAAAACATTTAATTGTATTTGGAAATCTGCTACAACTAACTCCTGTAAAAGGAGAGCGAGTCTTTAAAACTCTTCTACATGAAGACACAAGGGAATCTTTGGGAAGTAATGGAAATGTGAATCTCTGGTTAAATTTTGAATATAAAGAACTGACTAAGAATATGCGACAAGCGAGTGATGAAGATTATGGACATATTCTGAAAAATGTAAGAATTGGTGTTCCACGCAAACATGGTAAACAAGCTTTACAAAGACGTCTACTAATGAACTTGTTTACAACTGAAAACACACCAGCAGCAGTACTGTACAAGAACACTTCAGAAACAAAATCTATTGTTTGCTTAATGCCTACAGTGGAATAGTGTTATACATTTAATCTAAAGCTTCTGAAATTGGAAAATCAAGAAATAGTTCACATTGAAGCTATTGATAAAATTGAGCATCAAGGAATACCAATTCTTCTTTCAAATAAATTACAGATTAAATTGTATTCTTTGGAAATGTCTATATTAAAAAATGCTGGCTTAGAATTTTTTTTAGATGTGTGTATAAACTGTCGGGTAATTTTGAGAATATAGAAGAAGGTTTAGTGAATGGAGCAATGGGGAAAGTTGTTGAATTTGTAAAATATCAAAACAGAAATGCAATTGAATTTTTGAAAGTTAAATTTGATCAGATTACACAGGTGAAACAGCATGGGTGTTGTGCTGTACGTTTTTTGCTGGTAAAAGACTTGTATGTTCATAGAAAACAGTTTCCTTTCTGTTTAGCATATGCAATAACCCTTCATAAATCTCAATGTTTAAGTGTAGATAGTGCTTTAGTAAATGTTGAAAGAACTGTGTTTAAAAAGGGAATGGCATATGTTGCATTATCTCGAGTTAGAACATTGTCTGGTTTGTATTTAATTGATTCTGATGAAAACAAGGTTAGTGCTGATGTAAATTGTGTAAGAGAATATAATCGTTTAAGAAGACTTTATGCACCAACTTTAGGTGAATATCCTATTTATGAAAAACGTGTTGTGTGTTCAAAACGGAAACATGTTGATGAATCAAGTGTGGTTGAAAAGCAGAAAAAAATTGTGATGATGTTGTGGGATACCAATTAGAAAATGCTTCTGGCGTCAACTGCCATGGTAATGTTATTCTAAACGTTATATTTTATCTAGAAGATCTTTATGGTCAAATTATGGAAAGTCAGGAAAAAAGATTATGTTCTACACTTTATTTGAACAATTGAGAACTGACAGAAGTAAGATCCATACTGCTTCTGGTATTCGCCAACTCTTGGATACATGTACTGGATCTTTAACATTCAGCCCTAATATACAACAAGATGCACAGAGTTTCTGATGGTTATGCTTGGAGTATTAGAAGATGAAGGAATCCAGATTGAGAGTTTATTTGGACTCTGTTACAAATGGGATCACAAATGTGAACAGTGTTCATTAACTTCAAGCACTATAGTTGACAGAGAATGATCTTTATATTTAACAATACCTGAGTGCAAATCTGTACCTTTTCCGAAATTAGTAAAAGAATCAAATCATGATACGAAATATTCTCGTTGTCAATCAGAAATGTTATCTACATTATGCCTACAAAGATATGGAAAATATCTAATTTTAATGCTACAATGCTGTAGACCAAATGGAAGAAAGGTGGAATCGAACATTTAAAATTTTGTTGCTACTCAAGTATCTATTTCTGGAAGAACTTTCGCAACACTGGCTATTGTTTTCCATGCTGGTGCTACTACCACATGTGGACATTATACTGTATATTTTGGGAAAAAAAATTAACACATTATTTGGCCTTGAGGAAAAATGTGAACAGAAACTACAGAGTAAAGGTAAGATTTTAAAATTGGAAATAGTATTGAATGTGTTATTTGTGTTGATTTCGTATTGTGGTTGCAAGAATTAGTCATTTGTTTTTTTTAACAATCTAGTTGATTGTTTTTTTCCCAGCTCTTTATGATGATACTACACTGACATCACTGTGAATAGTGAAGTTAAGTAGAATCTGAAATCAGCAGAAAAAGGAGAAAAATATGTTTTTAAAATGTTAAATTATGTTGTATTATTTGATAAGTAACACTGTAATTTCTGAAATATATTACATTACACAACAGTTTTACAGTTCATCTTCTTTTCAGTAGTGGAAAAGTTAGAAAAAACAGTACTAATGACAAATAGCAGAATAGTAGTTTAATATTTAAACAACCTTTGAAATTCACTGAAAAAACCATAGAATTTACCGACGTTATGGTTAGAAATTAGCATTTAAAAAACTTTTGAAATTCACAGAAAAAAACCATAGGTTTCAGGGACTTTATAGTTAGAAATTAGCATTTAAAAACCTTTGAAATTCACTGAAAAACTATAGGTTTTACAGACGTTATAGTTTGAAATTAGCATTTTAAAAAACCTTTAAAATTCACGGAAAAAAACATAGGTTTCAGGGACGTTATAGTTAGTTGGACATTT
Organism: Triturus cristatus; assembly: GCF_964204655.1. Classification (NCBI taxonomy): domain Eukaryota; kingdom Metazoa; phylum Chordata; class Amphibia; order Caudata; family Salamandridae; genus Triturus; species Triturus cristatus. The sequence continues at coordinate 340,991,029 of NC_140587.1, read as the reverse complement.
CACTCATGCAAAACCAGAGAAATTGCACCATTATAGTTAGTTCACCTAACTATAACTCGCGCCCCGGCAATGCACTTCTAATGACGTCACATTCTACATCATTCATGACATGGTCAGTGACATCACTGATGAAATTACTGATGACATCTCAAATGACATCACTGATGACATCATCCACATGAAAATCTGATGCACATCCATAACCTATTACATATCCACTCACTGATTCCTAGGTCTACACACATATCTACTCATTCACCCATACAGTCACTCATACATGCAGTCACTCATCAATATAACACTATTATATGCACTCATATACCTATACAGACACTCACACACCGCCACTTATCCATAAAGTTACTCACACACCTAGTCAGTCATGTAAAAAATCAATCACACTCCCATTTATATATACACCACCTCACTTCATTGATACATATACTAATACATATTTACTCTCTTATACAATCACTGATACAAGCACACACTCATCCATATAGCCACTTTCACAATCACTCACTCTCACATATAGTCATATATATACTCCAACACTCACATATACTGCCTTTCACATATGTAGTTACTCAAACATGAACCATTGAGATATCCATTCACTCACCAACATAGCCATAAACACACTCACCCACACATACAGCCCCTCACAAACACACACTTAAACCCGTACACCCAGTGAATCACCAACTCACACATCTACGCAGGGAGTCATACACCCCCCACCCTCCCATGCAGACACTCTGACACCCATACAGCTACTCAGACAATTAATCAATAACCCATGTAGACACTCATGTAGCTACTCACCAACCCATGAAGCCACCAACTGAGAGACTGATACAGACATTTACACAGTTTAGTCACTAACCCATGCATTCACTAAGACACATTTATTCACTCACTTATACAGACAGTCACGCACCTACTAAATGATACATTCAGACACTTATACACCCACTCATTCTTCAATACACCTTTGCACATATATATATATATATAAAACATATTTAAACTTTATAGAAACACGCAGTCATTGGATGATATCATCAGTGATGTCATTTGAGATGTCATCAGTGATGTCACTGACCATGTCATGAATTATGTAATATGTGACATCATCAGCGGTGCATTGCAGGGGCGTGAGTTATAGTTAGCTCAACTAACTATAACGTCTGAATTTCTCTTGTTTGGTACGTGTGAAATGTCCAACTAAGTATAACATCCCTGAAAACCTGAGTTTTTTTGGGTGAATTTCTAAGGTTTTTTTAATGCTAATTTCTAACTGTAACATCCCTGAAACCTATGTTTTTTAGTGAATTTCTAAGGTTTTTTAAATGCTAATTTCTAACTATAACGTCCATGAAACCTTTGTTTTTTCAGTGAATATATATATATATATATATATATATATATAGAGAGAGATATATATCTCAAAAGTTCAATTCATCCAAGTGAAAAGATGACGACGCCGTGTCTTGCTGAATAACACGATTTTAATTGTCAGCAGCTGACAATTAAAATCGTGTTATTCAGCAAGACACGGTGTCGTCATCTTTTCACTTGGATGAATTGAACTTTTGAGATATTAACGGATTTTGCCTGGTTTATCCGTATGGACGACGCGCCCTTCGTTCAGGAGCCGCGGCGGTTGGAGCTAGGCATTCAAAAATGTGCTTAATATATATATATATAGATATATATTCACTTAAAAAACCATAGGTTTCACACAGGTTATAGTTAGGTGGATATTTCTCTCATAAAAAAACAATGAAATTCCCCTGTTATAGTTAGTTCAGATAACTATAACTCACGCGACTACCACTCTATCACAAGGATGATGTCATCAGTGATGTCATGAGTGATGCCACTGACCATGTCATGAGTGATGTAATATGTGACGTCATGAGCAGAGGATTGCGGGCGCGCGAGTTATAGTTATCTGAACTAACTATAACGGGGGAATTTCATTGGTTTTTTACGCGAGAAATAGCCACCTAACTATAACCTGTGTGAAACCGATGGTTTTTTACGTGAATTTGCAAGGTTTTTTAAATGCTAAATCCTAACTATAACGTGTGTGAAACCTGTGGTTTTTTAAGTGAATTTGAACGGTTTTTTAAATGCTAAGTTATGTATTTCTTAATCTGTTTTTCTTTTTACTTTTTTTTACCGTGCGCGCAGCCCGCAATTTAAAACAAACAAACAAAAAGTTTTTTTCCCCCTGGGGGGTCCTTCTGTGACCCCCTGACAAAGGCTAGGGGGTCAGGAACTCTCTTCCCTGCCCCCTTTTCACGTTTTCCACCTTTTTTCCCCCTTTCCTTTTCAATGCGAGAAACAAAATGGCGGCCGATACTTCCTGATCTTGACCGATTCGAATGTTGACTGACATCTAACAACCAATCAGAATTTCGCTTGCGCACGTGCGCGCATTGTGCGCGCATATAGATATGTATATGCTTTTAAATGCTATTTTCTCAGGAAATACTGAACAGATTGACACCAGACCTGCAAAAGGTACTTCCCTGACCTGAGGACAACCTCTCTGCCAAATTTCAAGTAATTCTGTTCAGCCGTTCGGGCTGTACCTTCGACTAAAGGTCCTATGGAAAAATGCATGGGGAAAACGCGTTTTGGGACCCCCCTTTTTTATCAGCCCCCACTTCACGAATCACCCCGAGACTTTCAGGGTAGGAGCTGAGCGGAGCGCCCCATTAGTTTTGATATGTATATATATATTTATATTACCTACTGGCGGTCACCAGTAGGTAGGTGTAGTTAGGACCTATTTTCCATAGGAAATCCGCAACATTCTATTTGGAATAACTTTGGCACATATTGACGAATCTTCGCGAAATTTTCAAAACTTTTGGCCAGCTCCGGTCCGCTCCTATCCTGAAGTTTCACGGTGATTCGTCAAGCAGGGGCCGACAATAAAGGGGATCCCAAAATGTGTTTTCCCCATGCAATTTTGGCAAAGAAGTAATCCTTAGTTCAGACTCGTGCCTTTTGCTTAAATGGTATAAATCCGTTCAGTAGTTCCAGAGAAAATCACATTTAAAATTACATATATATCTATGGCCTCGAAGGGTCCACGTACCCTAAGCGCAGCATAAGCGCACCCTGCCGTGCACGAGCTATATTTTAATTGGCTTCCATCACTCTGAATCAGGAAGTGTTGGCAGCCATCTTGTGCCTCGGTAGAACCGAGGCACAAGAAACCTCCCAAAAAAGTCGCAAAACTCGAAAAGGGGGCAGGGTAGAAACACCCTGACCCCCTAGGCCTGCTCAGGCCTCCCCAAGGCCCCCCAAATTATTTTATTTTTTTTAAACGAGAGGATGCGCGCTGGATGCGCGCACACTGCCGATAAAAAAAAAATATTAAGCGCTTAATTGGTATTTAGCCCCCTGGGGGCCAAATCCCGGGGGCAATGGATTATTATGTACAGGGGGACCCAGAGGGGCCCCCAGGGGCTTTATTAAATTATGTAGGGGGCTCTCAGGCCCCCCCAGCCCCGGGGACCACCACCCCCCCAGGGCTTATTACAAATTGGGTGGGGGGCTCTCAGGCCCCCCAGCCCCAGGGATGGCCACCCCCGGGGGCTACAAAAATTGGGTGTGGGGGGCTCTGAGGCCCCTCAACCCTAGGGACTGCCACCCCCGGGGCTTCTAACAGATGTGGGAGGGGGGCCGCGTGGCCCCCCTCCTGGAGCCTTGTACAGGCCCTGGGGACCGCCACCCCACAGGGCCGGGTCCTGCAGTGTCCCGGGGTGCCCACTGCTGGGACACTGCTGTTTGCAATGGCAGGGCAGGAGCCACCCACCCTGCCATTGTAAACTGCTTTGCTTCATTGAAGCGAGAGCTCTCGCTTCAATGAAGCAAAGTGGATTGCTTTTCCATACGGGGAGCAGCATGTTAGCTGCTCTCCATGTGGAAAAGCAATGCTGGCTCCCGCAGGAGGCGGGGAGCCGGCTGGAACCGTGGGGGGATTGGGGACCCCCCACAGTCCCCAACGAGAGGCCAGGCCCCGGGGGATGGGGTCCCCAGGGCCATAAGTGGCCCGGGAGGGGGGCCACACAGCCCCACTCCCCCATTAAAAAAAAAATCAATGGCCGGCCCCGGAGGATGGGGTCCTCGGGCCTTAAGTGGCCAGAGGAGGGGGTCTACGCAGCCCTCTAAAAATATGTATAAAGTTGGCCATGCCCCGGGGTATGGGGTCCATGTAAATGTTTTTTTTTATTTTAATTTGGGGGTGAGGTCCAGGGCCACAAAAAAGTAAAAGGAAGAGGGGCCACACAGCCCCCTTTAAAAAAAAAAAAAAAAATCGTCCTTAGGCCCCAACCCCTCACAAGCATACTCTGCAAACACGCCCTGTGGCGCGTTTTAAATTGGGGAATTAATTCCCCTTCAATACTGGGGGTCCCTGGGGGCCAATTAGCCCACCAGGTACCTCCAGTAGGCGCCACAGGGCTGCGTTGCAGAGAGGTGCTCCAGGATACTCCCCTTTTTACACCTCTCTGCAACGCAGCCTTGTGGCACTTACTGGAGGTACCTGGTGGGCTAGTTGGACCCCAGGGACCCTCAGGATTCAAAGGGACTTAATCCCCAACTTAAGACGCGCCACAGGGCGCGTTTGCACAGTGGCAAAGGTAGGGGGCGGGGCCTGAGGTGACATGTGTGCAAACACGCCCTGTGGTGCGTTTTAAGTTGGGGAATTAATTCCTCTTCAATCCTGAGGTCCCCTGGGGGCCAAGTAGCCCACCAGGTACCTCCAGTAAGCTCCACAGAGCTGCGTTGCAGAGTGTTTTAAAAATGGGCGTGGCCTCTAAACACATCTCTGCAACACAGCTCCCTTGCGCATACTGGAGGTACCTGGTGGACTAGTTGGCCCCAAGGGGACCTCAGAATTGAAATCGTACCACAGGGCGTGTTTGCACACATGTCACCTCAGGCCTCACCTCCTTCCTTCACCATTGTGCAAATATTTCTCTAAAATCAGTCGAACTACGAATTACGATTTACTCACCTGTTATCACGAGAGACCTCAGTGCTGCATCTTTGTGCCCAGTACTGATCCTGAAAAGTGATTCTAACCGTACTTACCAGTAACTTGAATTTCCTTCCATAGGATATCATTGCCTGCTTTTTGCAGAAAAAGTTTTTAAGTGTCGATTTTTTAAACGTAAAAATATTCCTCTAAAATCATCCGAACTACGAATTCCGATTTATTCACCTGTTTTCAGGAGTGACCTCAGTACTGCAACTTTGAGCCCAGTACTGATCCTGAAAGTAATTTTAACTGTACTTACCAGTTACTTGAAATTCCTTCCATAGGCTAACATTGACAGCTTTCACTTGGAAATTCTTCTAAGTATGGGGATTTGGAATTTACAAATATTCCTCTAAAATCAGCCAAACTGAGTGTCTGTATGGTTCGGGGGGGGTATTACGTAGTGCTGCAGAAAGAAAAATTAGGGCACATTTTGAGTGACTTCTCAAATCCTCTTCCATTTCATTAAGAAATTCTGACATGCAGACTGAAACATGCACTTTCAATACCAGCAGCAGACTTCCGTGGTGACCAGTAGCTTTACTACAGTGATCTAATTATCAACTAGAGTGCTAACATTCTGAATTTATGGCAAATGTGTGACACATCTGAATGCCTTCTTGATGGAATCAGAGTAAAAAACTGAAAGTATTTCCCACTGAGGAGACTGCAGTAAATGAGGAAATTAGGAAACTTCATAACAATAAATCTCCCAAGATGGCCACCAGAGACAAAAGAGCCCAAATGCAGCACAAATATCACCCAGATGTAGCCCAGATGTAGCCCAATGACAGAAGTGTGCAAAACACTTACTTTTTGTGTATTTGCAGCTTTATATAGTGCAGACTTGTCAGGTATTGGAGTGTTTTACATGAGCATTGGTTACATCACACAAGATCAAATTCATTTTGGTTGTAGACATGGGGAGATTAAGTGATTTGATCAGAATCACAGAATGTTGAGCTGAAGCAGAAACTCCAACCTGGTTCCCCAGTTGCAAAGTCTGCAGCTCTGGAAGTAACACCACATCCTCTCCCCTAGGTGCAACATTTAATCAAGTGGTCAACTGGATAAAAAAACATAAAGTTTACAAATAATTTAAAAGTTCTTTGTCGCTATTTGAAAACTCAGAAAATATGTCCTCATTTTAGTTTTTTAGAGCACTAACCATAATTTTGATGCAAATAAGACCCTCTCATATATGTAATTTCTAAAGGAAATACTCTAGGTATTACAGTTTTGATTACATCAAGATGACGTCAGGCGTTCCACACAATTGTAATAAATATAGAATATTAGCAATCTAGTGGTTCATTGGGATACTGTTGAGAGGCAGAGGCCAGGTGCTCGAACTCTGAAAATTGAAGGCAGGTAGGAGAGTGCAGACGCAACAATTTGACCACACTGGGCGGGCAGGAAGGGCAGTGGCAGCACAACAGACTATGGAGGGCAGTGGAAAGGGGGGCAGGGGCAACAGACCAACAATACAGGACTGGCAAGAGAGGCTGTGGCAATATAATAGACCATTGTGGGCAGAAGGAAGAGGCAGTGGTAGTACAACCATACATGCCAACAGACCTGTTTCAGCCAGGAAACGTCCAATGTTTTTAAGCTCAAATGGGCTTTATTTGATCTGTCTCCTGTCTACAATCTCCTCTTTTTCAATGTAACTCAAAGGGGAAAATCAATACCCCAGTTGTTTTTTCAAAATCTCCCTCTTACCAAGTTCAAAATGTTCGCACTTATGGTACATTGGATCATGGTAGGCAGGAGGAATTTGGGTAGGGACATGGACTAGGATAACAGAGGACAGGAGGAACATTGAGAGGTGCAACAAACTGACCCTACAGGGCAGGCATCAGGGTTTGCAGCAGCACAATACACCACACAGCTCATGCGGGACGGGAGTGCAGCACAACAATCCATAGAAAGCAATAGGGAGGGGACAGGCATGGTCCTGTCCCCTCCCTATTGGACAACAGAGAACAGAGGGGAAAGAGGCAATGGTAGCTAGCTGACCATAATGGACAGACAGGAGAGAAAGCTGCAGCATAACAGACCATAAAGGGCAGGAGGGACGGATCAGGGGCATTACAATGGAACACACAAGCCAGGAGGGAGGGAATAGGGGTCTGTACATGGAAACAGAGGGCTGGGGGCAAGGGGGCAGGGCAGGAGCAGCAAGATGACCATGGAGGTCAGGCAGGTTGGGCACTAGAAAAAAGACACATGGAGGGAAGGTGGGAGGGGGTCAGGGTCAGCTAGCTGACCACACAGGGAAGGTGGGAAGGGCCATGGCAGCACAGAAGACCATGCATGGCAAGCAGGAGGGTTAGTGGCAGCACAATGGCTATGATGGGGAAGAAGGAAGGTGCAGGGGCATGCACAAAGGACCATGGAGGATAGAAGGGAGGGTCAGGACCTGGGCACAGACAAGAGAGTTCCGGGGAAGGGGCCTCACAACAGACCGTGCGGGGCAGGCAAGAGGAGCAGTTGCAGCCAGGGAGGGCAGATGGGTGTGGCAGTAAAATGGACCATGGAGGGCAGGAGGAAGGGGATAGGGGCATGGCATGTGGACAGGCAGGGTGGAGGTGGCAGGGACAGGTTACAGTCATCTGACAATGCTAGGCAGGTGGGAGGGGAGTGGCAGCTCTACAGAACACTCAGAGTAGATAGGAGTGGCAGGTCCATGGAACATGGTGGGCAAAAAGGATGGAGCAGGGGCATGCACAAAGACATCGGAGGGCAGGGGGAAGGAGAATAGGGGCAGCAAGCTAAGCACAGAGACTAAGCAGGAGGTCAATGATGGGCCATAGAATTGGGCAATGGAGGGCAGGAGGAGTGGACTGGTACATCATGCTAAATGGAGGGCAGTGGCAGCACATCAGACCATGCATGGCAGGAGGGAGGAGGCTAGCCCATGGATTCCAACAACAGAGGATAGGGAGGAGGTGGATGGGGCAGCAAGCTAACTGTTCAGAGAAGGTGGGTATTAGGAACTTTATTGTTTTTAAAATGTGTGTCTGTGCGAACTACTTAAAATATGAACAAGTATGCAGCATAATCTCACTTTTATTCAGGAAGAAGAGTACGTTTGTGACTGTGACTCCGGGCTCACTTGGCAGAAACACCCCCTGACCCTCCACCCCCAATCGCAAAATGTAATGCCCGTGAAAAGGGTAGGTGGACGCAGTGTTATATAGAACATAGTCCTGAGAGCACGATTGAAAATGAAAACTAGATATAGTATATGGTATAAACCATGCACCAAAAAGTGTGATATAAGATGAACCGGGGCGTGAAATATAATATGCAATACATTGTGCAAAATGACAGATTCATAGGAGAGCGCGAGATAGCACAGGCACTAGCGCGTGCTATGCAATATGTGCCTTGGAGTGTAATATGCACAGGGCAGTGTTGTGTAACCGAACTAGTCTCTAAAGTTGTAATATAAAATATGTGCTGGGGAGTGTAACGTTGCATATGCACTGTGACAAAGATATGGATCCCAGATTGTATTATGTATGGCATAGTGCTGTGCGTTATATCATAGGCATCGAGGAAGGCACGTTAGATGGGGCAATATAACCCGTGCGAAGGCAAGTGTGGCATGACATATTCACGGGGTGGTGTTACAGTGCACATGGGCTAGAGAGTGTCATAGCATACGCACTAGCTGGTGGAATACAACACAGAGGTGGGAGGCACTCGGCGGGCACTGGTGGGTGTAACACAGCATTGGGCTCAGCCAGGAGCACGCTGTGACTCTCAAGTGAGGTTCGTCTCCTTTCCAGAGAGTAAAATTAAAAGTATTACACATCCGGCGGTGGATGTGTGTTTTATTAACCGTGAGGGGGTTTCTTGCATAGTTTGGTCGAATTTTTGTCGAATCCCCTTTGAATGGCTTGGTGTGCGTGTATATTGAATGTGCCCGTCAATAGCTACCCATGTTTGTATAAATAAACAACAAGGGTGTCTACTTGGAGAGTACCCACCGGCGGGGGCGCCGGGATTAGGCACGGTATACACACAGTTATACACACACCACCACACTTACTTCCACAGAAACTTACACATACTTAGTCTTTTAAACAATCACTTATAGAAACACATACTTATTCATATAGGAACTCTTTCAATCTCTCAATCTCACATATACTCACTTATATACATCAATAGTCACATATACTAGTTTAAAACATATGTAGTTACTCATAAAGACACTATTGAGAAAGTCATTCACTCACTAACACACCCATGCACACACTCATCCACCCATACAGTCCTGCACACAGGGTCCCTAGGGTCAAACTAGCCCACTAGGTACCTCCAGTAAGCGCCACAGAGCTGCGTTGCATAGAGGTGTAAAAAGGGGCGTGGCCTCAGAACACCTGTCTGCAACGCAGCTCCCTGGTGCATACTGGAGATACCTGTTGGGCTGGTTGGCCCTCAGGGACCCTCAGTATTGAAGGGGAATTAATTCCCCAACTCACAACTGGCCAGGGAGCACGTTTACAGAGTTCTGCAAGGAGGGGGCATGGACTACAGCGCGATGCCGGTCTTTTATTTATTTATTTTTTTTTAAGAAGGAGGGCTGTGTGGCCCACCCCTTCTTTTTCAAATTTACTGGCCCTGGGGACGCCATCCCCCAGGGCCTGCACCCTAATCTTTTTTGTTGAACAAAAATTAATTTGGCCCTCCCAAGGCCTTAATCGGCCCCGGGGACCCCAACCCCCGGGTCATGGCCTTTTTTTTTTTATTCTTTAGGAGGGGAGCTGTGTTGCCCCCCTCCTCAGGCCACTTATGGCCTCGGGGACCCTATCCCCCGGGGCTGGCCTTTGTTTTTTATTATTTAAAAAATATATATATTTATAGAAACACCTAGGACATGCTGGACAAACCGTATTTACCTATCACTATGACGATTTGCGTGATATTGGAATGTATTTACACCGCTAGTGAAGCTCTGACGTGTCTGACGCCCTACCGTGCCTAATCCCGGCGCCCCCGCTGGTGGGTACTCTCCAAGTAGACACCCTTGTTGTTTATTTATACAACCATGGGTAGCTATTGACGGGAGAGCAAAAGGAGGGACAGAGGAGGCCGTTTTCCACTCACAGAGGAATGGGAGGTCCAGTAGGAACAGGGGCCCCGTTACAATAATAGCAAAAGATGTTCCTATAGTTCCTCAGAGAAGAGAGGGGAGAAGTGGTGTCAACACGAAAGCTTAAGGCGGATAAAAAGCACCGTATAGTTAATGTGGATAATCCTTATGTCGGATTTAAATGCCCTCACACACCCTTGTAGGTTCATGCTTCATCATTTGGGCTGCTCCTCGTCGGGCCGGCGGTGCAATGCCCGACGGGCTCCCTAAAAAGGGGCTCTTTGGCGGAGATCTTCAATCCGACTGCCGTATAGATGAGGTGCGGGTGTGGGGGCCTAGTAAATGTAGATAAGGAACAGTGAGATTAAAATAGGGTAAGGAGTGCCTGATGGAAGTAAATTTTATTCGGATGGCCTCCTACCTTAGTTTAAAAACGTGTAGACATAGCACTTATGCGAGTATAATGTCTCCTGTTAAAGTGGCATGTATTTTACAGTAGTGGGTCAACATGTTTCTCGCTATGAGTATTTTATACTCGCGATTCTTCAGGACCTATAGGGGGGTTAACTATATACATTAAGCAACCTAATTGGTTGGGATTGTTAATCAATCTACGTATTCAATACCTGTTGGTACCGGGAGCTACCTGAAAAGAAAGGAAGATATCATCAATCAGGTTTGATCAGACAAGTCTGCAGGTGCTGATGGTAAAAGCAATTTGTGAAGCCTACAAGGTGGCACACACTCTATAACTTAGATGGTGCAGTGTCGCAACACTCGTCAACATTAATGAATTAACGTCGACCATATTAAAAGGCCGAGGTGGTGAGTCCCTAGGTGAGCTAGAGTGACTAATCACCGGTGTGTAACATCTATAAAAAACACATATCCGTGTATGAGCAACTCACCCTAATCAGTCAATATCCTGGTATCAACAGTACTCGGTGGATTGTACACGAATATAATTTCCTCAAAAATGTAGGACTGTAAGGAACAAAATAACAAAGAAAGCAAGCACTCACAAAAGGTTTTCCTGGAATCCAACTAGGGGACGTGATTTAAAAATGGAACTTATAGCATAATAAAAGCATCCATTAGAGCAGTGTGAGGTGTTGATGTCACCTAATATTGTGTTCATTAATATTGCGCTATTTCTTGAGAGCGTTGATCGTTGCTTACACAACAAGGTGAGCTCGTAGTACCTTAAAGTAAGGAGCCCAAGAGCGTGGTTATGGAATGTATGGGAAATAGAAGAGTAACACGGTTTTATTACCCTCCAGAGACCCACGTAAAGCCAAAGTCCTATCATTTGAGTGGGAATATAGAGTCAAGTGCACTTAATTTAGCATATGGGTAAGAAGACTGGTCTGGACAGTCACTACGCTGCCCACTATTTAGGTAGCTATATTGCTCGTAGGAGTGAATGAACCCTATCCTCGACAGGGCTGTGTACTCGTAATGCCTCGTCATAAACGGCCATTGTAAATTAACCAGGGCTGGGGGTGGGGGGGGCAGAGCTCCAATATGTGTGGACCGTGGTTAAAGCATTATTCAACATCAGCGCGTTAGTCACACGTGTGGGTGTAAGAGACTAAAGCGAGCATAAAGCGGGCAGCATACGATGTGATACATTATTCTTAGCTTAGCAAAACTTTCAACCTCGCGGAGGTCAATGCTTAGGTTCTAACTGAATTTAGCGAAGGTTAAGTAAAAGTAAGGAATACTCAAGGTCGATTACGTTTACTCACATGTCTTCTTTTCGAGTACCGTGTTACGACCTACCCTCTCCACCGAGTCCGGAAGGTGGAGAGGGTAGGTCGTAACACGGTACTCGAAATATGTGAGTAAACGTAATCAACCTTGACTATTCCTTACTTTTACTTAACCTTCGCTAAATTCAGTTAGAACCTAAGCATCGACAACCGCGAGGTTGAAAGTTTTGCTAAGCTAAGAATAATGTATCACATCGTATGCTGCCCGCTTTATGCTCGCTTTAGTCTCTTACACCCACACGTGTGACTAACGCGCTGATGTTGAATAATGCGTTAACCACGGTCCACACATATTGGAGCCCGCCCCCCCCCCCCCAGCCCTGGTTAATTTACAATGGCCGTTTATGACGAGGCATTATGAGTACACAGCCCCGTCGAGGATAGGGTTCAATCACTCCTACGAGCAATATAGCTACCTAAATAGTGGGCAGCGTAGTGACTGTCCAGACCAGTCTTCTTACCCATATGCTAAATTAAGTGCACTTGACTCTATATTCCCACTCAAACGATAGGACTTTGGCATTACGTGGGTCTCTGGAGGGTAATAAATCCGTGTTACTCTTCTATTTCCCATATATTCCATAACCACGCTCTTGGGCTCCTTACTTTAAGGTACTACGAGCTCACCTTGTTGTGTAAGCAACGATCAACGCTCTCAAGAAATAGCGCAATATTAATGAACACAATATTAGGTGACATCAACACCTCACACTGCTCTAATGGATGCTTTTAATATGCTATAAGTTCCATTTTTAAATCACGTCCCCTAGTTGTATTCCAGGAAAACCTTTTGTGAGTGCTTGCTTTCTTTGTTATTTTGTTCCTTACAGTCCTACATTTTTGAGGAAGTTATATTCGTGTACAACCCACCGAGTACTGTTGATACCAGGATATTGACTGATTAGGGTGAGTTGCTCATACACGGATATGTGTTTTTTATAGATGTTACACACCGGTGATTAGTCACTCTAGCTCACCTAGGGACTCACCACCTCGGCCTTTTAATATGGTCGACATTAATTCATTAATGTTGATGAGTGTTGCAACACTGCACCATCTAAGTTACAGAGTGTGTGTCACCTTGTAGGCTTCATGAATTGCTTTTACAATCAGCACCTGCAGACTTGTCTGATCAAACCTGATTGATGATATCTTCCTTTCTTTTCAGGTAGCTTCCGGTACCAACAGGTATTGAATACGTAGATTGATTAACAATCCCAACCAATTAGGTTGCTTAATGTAGATAGTTAACCCCCCTATAGGTCCTGAAGTATCGCGAGTATAAATTACTCATAGCGAGAAACATGTTGACCCACTACTGTAAAATACATGCCACTTTAACAGGAGACATTATACTCGCATGAGTGCTATGTATACACGTTTTTAAACTAAGGTAGGAGGCCATCCGAATAAAATTTACTTCCATCAGGCACTCCTTACCCTATTTTAATCTCACTGTTCCTTATCTACATTTACTAGGCCCCCACACCCGCACCTCATCTATATGGCAGTCGGATTGAAGATCTCTGCCAAAGAGCCCCTTTTTAGGCAGCCCGTCGGGCATTGCACCGCCGGCCCGATGAGGAGCAGCCCAAATGATGAAGCATGACACCTACAAGGGTGTGTGAGGGCATTTAAATCCGACATAAGGATTTTCCACATTAACTATACGGTGCTTTTTATACGCCTTGAGCCTTCGTGTTGACACCACTTCTTCCCTCTCTTCTCTGAGGAACTATAGGAACATCTTTTGCTATTATAGCTATTGACGGGCACATTTAATATACACGCACACCAAGCCATTCAAAGGGGATTCGACAAAAATTCGACCAAATTATGCAAGAAACCCCCCTCACGGATAATAAAACACACATCCACCGCCGGATGTGTAATACTTTTTATTTTACTCTCTGGACAGAAGACGAACCTCACTTGAGAGTCACAGTGTGCTCCTGGCTGAGCACATGCTGTGTTACACCCACCAGTACCCGCCGAGTGCCTCACACCTCTGTGTTGTATTCCACCAGCTAGTGCGTATGCTATGACACTCTCTAGCCCATGTGCACTGTAACACCACCCCGTGAATATGTCATGCCACACTTGCCTTCGCACGGGTTATATTGCCCCATCTAACGTACCTTCCTCGATGCCTATGTTATAACGCACAGCGCTATGCCATACATATTACAATCTGGGATCCATATCTTTGTCACAGTGCATATGCAATGTTACACTCCCCAGCACATATTTTATATTACAACTTTAGAGACTAGTTAGGTTACACAACACTGCCCTGTGCATATTACACTCCAAGGCGCATATCGAATAGCACACGCTAGTGCCTGTGCTATCTCGCGCTCTCCAATGAATCTGTCATTGCGCACAATGTTTTCCATATTATATTTCACGCCCCGGTTCATCTTATATCACACTTTTTGGTGCATAGTTTTTACCATATACTATATCTAGTTTTCATTTTCAATCGTGCTCTCAGGACTATGTTCTATATAACACTGCATCCACCTACCCTTTTCACAGGCATTACATTTTGCGATGGGGGTGGAGGGTCAGGGGGTGTTTCTGCCAAGTGAGCCCAGAGTCACAGTCACAAACGTCCTCTTCTTCATGAATAAAAGTGAGATTATGCTGCATACTTGTTCATATTTTAAGTAGTTCGCACAGACACACATTTTAAAAACAATAAAGTTCCTAATACCCACCTTCTCTGAAGAGTTAGCTTGCTGCCCCATCCACCTCCTCCCCATCCTCTGTTTTCTGAATCCATGGACTAGCCTCCTCCCTCCTGCCATGCATGGTCTGACATGCTGCCACTGCCCTCCATTTAGCATGATGTACCAGTCCACTCCTCCTGCCCTCCATTGCCCAATTCTATGGCCCATTATTGACCTCCTGCTTAGGCTCTGTGCTTAGCTTGCTGCCCCTGTTCTCCTTCCCCCTGCCCTCCGATGTATTTGTGCATGCCCCTGCTCCATCCTTTTTGCCCACCATGTTCCATGGACCTGCCATTCCTATCTACTCTGAGTGTTCTGTTGAGCTGCCACTCTCCACCCACCTGCCTAGCATTGTCAGATGACTGTTACCTGTCCCTGCCACCTCCACCCTGCCTGTCCACATGCCATGCCCCTATTCCCTTCCTCCTGTCCTCCATGGTCCATTTTAATGCCACACCCTTTTGCCCTCCCTGGTCTGTTGTGCTGCAACTGCTCCTCCTGCCTGCCCCACACGGTCTGTTGTGAGGCCCCTTCCCCTGAACTCTCTTGTCTGTGCCCAGGTCCTGACCCTCCCTTCTATCCTCCATGGTCCTTTGTGCATGCCCCTGCACCCTCCTTCTTGCCCATCATAGCCATTTTGCCGCCACTAACCCTCCCGCTTGCCATGCATGTTCTTCTGTGCTGCCATGGCCCCTCCCACCTTCCCTGTGTGGTCAGCTAGCTGCCCCTGACCCCCACCCGCCTTCCCTCCATGGTCTGTGTGTATGCCATCATAGTCTCATTGTTGCTCTCCATGGTGTGTCTTGTTTCTAGTGCCCAACCTGCCTGACCTCCATGGTCATATTGCTGCTCCTGCCCTGCCCCCTTGCCCCCAGCCCTCTGTTTCCATGTGCAGACCCCTATTCCCTCCCTCCTGGCTTGTCTGTTCCATTGTAATGCCCCTGATTCGTCCCTCCTGCCCTTTATGGTCTGTTATGCTGCAGATTTCTCTCCTGTCTGTCCATTATGGTCAGCTAGCTAGCATTGCCTCTTTAACCTCTGTTCTCTGGTGTCCATGTGCATGGTCCTGTCCCTCCCTATTGCTTTCTATGGATTGTTGTGCTGCACTCCCGTCCCGCGTGCGCTGTGTGGTGTATTGTGCTGCTGCAAACCCTGATGCCTGCCCTGTAGGGTCAGTTTGGTGCACCTCTCCATGTCCCTCCTGTCCTCTGTTATCCGAGTCCATGTCCCTACCCCAATTCCTCCTGCCTACCATGATCCAATGTACCATACTTGCGAACATTTTGAACTTGGTAAGAGGAAGATTTTGAAAAAAAACTGGGGTATTGATTTTCCCCTTTGAGTTACATTGAAAAGGAGGAGATTGTAGACAGGAGACATATCAAATAAAGCCCATTTGAGCTTAAAAACATTGGATGTTTCCTGGCTGAAACGGGTCTGTTGGCATGTATGGAGGTACTACCACTGCCTCTTCCTTCTGCCCAAAATGGTCTATTATATTGCCACAGCCTCTCTTGCAAGTCCTATATTGTTGGTTTGTTGCCCCTGCCCTCCTTTCCACTGCCCTCCATAGTCTGTTGTGCTGCCACTGCCCTTCCTGCCTGCCCTGTGTTGTCAAATTGTTGCATCTGCACTCTCCTACCTGCCTTCAATTTTCAGAGTCTGTGCCCCTGGCCTCTGCATATCAACAGTATCCCAATGAACAACTAGATTGCTAACATTCTATATTTATTACAAAAGTGTGGAACGCCTGACGTCATCTTGATGTAATCAAAACTGTAATACATAGAGTATTTCCTTTAGAAATTACATTTATGAGAGGGTCTTATTTGCATCAAAATTATGGTTAGTGCTCTAAAAAACTAAAATGAGGACATATTTTCTGAGTTTTCCATTAGCGACAAAGAACTTTTAAATTATTTGTAATCTTTATGTTTTTTTATCCAGTTGACCACTTGATTAAATGTTGCACCTAGGGGGGAGGATGTGGTGTTACTTCCAGAGCTGCAGACTTTGCAACTGGGAAACCAGGTTGGAGTTTCTGCTTCAGCTCAACATTCTCTGATTCTGGTCAAATCACTTAATCTCCCCATGTCTACAACCAAAATGAATTTGATCTTGTGTGATGTAACCAATGCTCATGTAGACCACTCCAATACCTGACAAGTCTGCACTATATAAAACTGTAAATACACAAAAAATAAGTGTTTTGCACACTCCTGTCATTGGGCCACACGTGGGCTACATCTGGGTGATATTTGTGCTGCATTTGGGCTCTTTTGTCTCTGGTGGCCATCTTGGGAGATTTATTTGTTATGAAGTTTCCTAATTTCCTCATTTACTGCAGTCTCCTCAGTAGGAAATGCTTTCAGTTTTTTACTTTGATTCCATCAAGAAGGTATTCAGATATGTCACACATTTTCCATAAATTCTGAATGTTAGCACTCTAGTTGCTCATTAGATCACTGTAGAAAAGCTAGTGCTCACCACGGAAGTCTGTTGCTGATATTAAAAGTGCATGTTTCAGTCTGCATATCAGAATGTTTTAATGAAATAGAAGAAGATTTGAGAAGTCACTCAAAATGTGCCCTAATTTTTCTTTCATCAGCACTAATAATAATTTCTATGGCAAAATGAACCCCCTCATTGTGTTCGTTTTTAAATTAAATGTTTTAAGTGCTACCAGTTTATTCCAATCAAGATGGCTTCAGGTGTGCCATACTTTTGTAAGTAAGACAGTAAGCGCTCTAGTTGTTCTTAAGAACACTCTGGGACATTCTGTCATTGGGCTATACTTGGGCTACATCTGGGTGATATTTGGTCTACATTTGGGCTCTTTTGTCTCTGATGGCCATCTTGGGAGATTTATTTGTTATGAAGTTTCCTAATTTCCTCATTTACTGCAGTCTCCTCAGTGGGAATACTTTCAGTTTTTTATTTTGGTTCCATCAAGAAGGCATTCAGATGTGTCACACATTTGCCATAAATTCTGAATGTTAGCACTCTAGTTGCTCATTAGATCACTGTAGTAAAACTACTACTCACCAGGGAAGTCTGCTGCTGGTATTCAAAGTGCATGTTTCAGTCTACATGTCAGAATTTTTTTATGAAATAGAAGAGGATTTGAGAAGTCAAAATGTGCCCTAATTTTTCTTTCTGCAGAACTAATCATAATTTCTATGGCAAAATGAACCCCCTCATGTTGTTCCTTTGTAAATTAAATGTTTTAAGTGTTACCACTTTATTCCAATCAAGATGGCTTCAGGTGTGCCATACTTTTGTCATAAGTTAGACTATTAGCGCTCTAGTTGTTTGTTAGAACACTCTGGGACATGCTGTCATTGGGCTATACTTGGGCTACACCTGGGTGATATTTGGGCTACATTTGGGCTCTTTTGTCTCTGGTGGCCATCTTGGGAGATTTATTTGTTATGAAGTTTCTGAATTTCCTGAAGTCTCCTCAGTAGGAAATACTTTCAGTTTTTTACTTTGATTCCATCAAGAAGGCATTCAGATGTGTCACACATTTGCCATAAATTCAGAATGTTAGCACTCTAGTTGCTTATTAGATCACTGTAGTAAAGCTACTGCTCACCAGGGAAGTCTGCTGCTTGTATTGAAAGTGCATGTTTCAGTCTGCATGTCAGAATTTTTTAATGAAATAGAAGAGGATTTGAGAAGTTACTCAAAATGTGCCCTAATTTTTCTTTCTGCAGCACTAATCATACTTTCTATGGCAAAATGAACCCCCTCATTTTGTTCCTTTTTAAATAAAATGTTTTAAGAGTTGCCACTTTTTTCCAACCAAGATGGCTCCAGGTGTGCCATACGTTTGTCATAAGTAGGACTGTTAGCGCTCTAGTTGTTCTTTAGAACACTCTGGGAAGCTGCAGTAGAACACAAAGGAATCAACTGACAGTCTCTGCCCTTGTTGGATGTACATGTTTTACTGAGAATGTCAGACTTCATTCTCACATGACTGAGAAAGATAATGTGAATTTACAGAAAATATGCTCTCAGTTTAGCTTATAGATCACCTTCCAAACCTCTGTGGGAAAAGCATGAGAAAATAGTTTTCTCTCAAACATGATTCATGATATCACAGCAGAAGGCTTTTTCACATGGTAAAATCACCTTAGAACACACCACAATTCGTAAAATGAGTATGGTACCATCAACAAATGATTTATAATGTAACTAAAGTCTTTAAACCTTCTATTAACTACAATGCTTTTTAATGAGGTGCTATCATGTATATTGGTCCCAAGATGGCTGCCAACACTTCTTGGATGAAGTGCTGACAGCCAATCAGATCTCACGATGAGGTGTGTGGTTAGGCTCCGCCCAGATACATATGTGATTTTACTTTTGATTTTCTCAGGAACTACTGAACGGATTTACACCATTTAAGCAAAAGGCATGAGTCTGAACTGAGGACTACCTCTTTGCCAAATGTGGTGTAATTCCGTTCAGCACTTCGGGCTGTAGCTGCATCAACAGGTCCTATGGGAAAATGCATAGGGAAAACGCGTTTTGTGACTACCCTTTTTTCTCGGCCCCTGCTTGATGAATCACCGTGAAATTTTCAGGATAGGAGCGGACCGGAGCTGGCCAAATGTTTGGAAAATTTCGCGAAGATTCATCAATCGACGCCAACGTTATTCCAAATAGAATGTTGCGGATTTCCTATGGAAAATAGGTCCTAACTATAACTACCTACTGGCGACTGCCTGTAGGTAATATATATATATATATATATATATATATATATATATATATATATATATATCCATCGCTCCATCTGCACCTCCAGACCAGCGCACTCAGTAGACGGGTGCTTTGAAACGCGAAGGTGCATTTGCGTTCATAAATGCGCGCTCACTCCCAGTTGCTTTCAAGAACTCGGAAAAGCACTCAGCGGGACACTCCTGCAGTTATTCAATCCTTTATTGCATGGCGAGCATGGAAAACATGACGCGTTTCGGCTATGCCTTAGTCGAATGTTTCACAAAGTTCGCGCCAGAAAGCAGCATATTTCAAAGAGGCGTTATGTGAGTCACATGACATTACAATGCATGGTCAAAGAAAGGGGACAATCACCTTACAATATCAGTCGCCATATTGGAATGCAGTTTTTCGAACACATAAATGCGAGTTTCAATTTTGTTAAAACATTTTGGCTTACGTTACGTGGGCAGTACCATCCATTGTGTTAAGATACGCATTTTAGAACATATGCGAGCAATAGCCAAGAAGGACATCACGTATCCTGTCGCGAGGCATTACTCTGAGAAGCACAATAGTAACAGGGAACTACTGCGCTATTATGGGTTAGATCAGGTCCCCGCAAGTGTCGGGGGGGTGACAGAATTAAACAACTGCGTAGGCTTGAGTTGCGATATATTATAGACTTGGGAACTAAGAATCCAACTGGTATGAATGTGGGGAAGGAGCTGTCGGTTCATCTTGGAGATTGATAAGAAAGAAGAAGAAGATGAGAAAAGCAATATGTATCATGATGACAATATTTTTCATTAATTAGTGGTATTGTTTTTTGCACATTCCTTTTTAAAAGAAATTTTTTATAGTAATTTTGGTAAGAGGTTTCTGTTTGTGGATCACTAGACTGTTTCAATGACAGCAATAGTAATGTAGTTTAAGCCGATACACGGCATTATGTTAGCAAATTTTGCTTGGAATTGAGGTAACCGATATACGGCTAAATTCTTTCTCTCTTTTTGCATTTAACTTGAATTAATATGTTATGATGCATTAGATGTTGCCTCGATATTACACGGATATTGGAACTAGCATTCTATTGCCTTGATATTTATCATGTGGTGATGGCAGCCGATTCACGGCTTTATAATGGTCAACTCTGAGGTACCTTGCATGCCGATATACGGCGAAATGTTTTATCAAAATTGAAACTCGCATTTATGTGTTCGAAAAACTGCATTCCAATATGGCAACTGATATTGTAAGGTGATTGTCCCCTTTCGTTGACCATGCATTGTAATGTCATGTGACTCACATAACGCCTCTTTGAAATATGCTGCTTTCTGGCGCGAACTTTGTGAAACATTCGACTAAGGCATAGCCGAAACGCGTCATGTTTTCCATGCTCGCCATGCAATAAAGGATTGAATAACTGCAGGAGTGTCCCGCTGAGTGCTTTTCCGAGTTCTTGAAAGCAACTGGGAGTGAGCGCGCATATATATATATATATATATACATATATATTATCTACTGGCGGTCGCCAGTAGATAGTTATAGTTAGGACCGTGTTTCCATAGGAAATCCGCAACATTCTATTTTGAATAACTTTGGCGCGATTGACGAATCCTGGCGAAATTTTCAAAATAGGTGGGGCGCTCCGCTGCGCTCCTATCCTGAAAGTCTCGGGGGGATTCGTCAAGCGGGCGCTGAAAAAAACGGGGTGTCCCAAAACGTGTTTTCCCTATGCATTTTTCCATAGGACCTTTAGTCCAAGCTACAGCCCGAACGGCTGAACAGAATTACTTGAAATTTGGCAGAGAGGTAGTCCTCATGTCAGGGATGTGCCTTTTGTAGGTCTGGTGTAAATGTGTTTAGTATTTGCTGAGAAAATAGCATTTAAATCAATATATATATCTATAAGCGTGCTACGAGCGCGTACGGTAAGCTTACCGTACGTGCACGGTGCCGTGCGCGAGCTTAATTCTGATTGGTGGTTACATGACTGTAAACATTCGAATCGGTCGAAATCAGGAAGTGTCGGCCACCATTTTGTGTGTCTCACACTGATAAACAAAGGTGGAGAACGTGAAAAGGGGGCAACGAAGAGAGTTGCAGACCCCCTAGCATTTGTAAGGGGGTCCAAGAAGGTCCCAAAAGTATGAAAAATAAATTTAAATTTTTTTTAAAAAAATCGCGGGGTGCGCGTACGGTAAGCTTACCGTACGCGCACGGCAGAAAAAAAACAATAAAAAAAATAGAAGTAAAAATCAAATTTAAGTGTTTAGATATTAGGGGGCTCTAAAAAGAGCCGTTGTGTTTATGAAGTGTTTTTTTTTTGTGGTACCTACAAGTAAGTACCGATGCAGAGTCTAAAGTTCAAGAGGAAGACTCTGTTGCCTTCATCAGTGAAATGTACACCGTCTCCTCTATAAATGCCTTGCATGTTGTAACGCAAGTTGTTGTGGTATATAGAACCCAAACCATAGTCTCTGAGGAAAGCAGAAATAGATTTGTTGACGTGCTTTCTTGCTTTGTCAATCTGCGTACAAAATTGGTTGGACCAGTTCCACTTTTGCCTTTGGCATATGTTAGAATATACAAAGGCAGATTGAGGAAAAAGCAACATCAATTGCACAAAGGTGTCCTTAATAAGCATTTCCAGACCTACCCCAGTTAAAGTGCCTAGGTCATTTCCACAACAGTGCACAATAATACGGCAAGGCTGTGGGAGATGTAGAAAGGTTTTCACCAAAGGCATTAATTGGTGCCACTTTAACCCTCTCTGACCAATCCATTTAATGTCTACATTTGGCAAAGCAAGGTCTCTCACCATACCTCTATTTTCTGCATACTTTTCACTCCAGAAGACATAGCTGTGACCTACAATCCAAACTGTGAACATCTTTCAAGGAGATCTGGATGCACTCAGGGGGAGTCTTTCAGTAGAATGGCAATATGAAATGAAAGACAGTTGTAAAATGGAGGCATACATATTTTTTTTAATTAAAAAGAACTCATTGGCTGATTCAAATCATTTTACAGTTAAAACTAGGCTGTATGTGTACATTTTAGAAGCATGTTTTGTATTGGTTCAGAAAATTGTGTTCCCACAGAAGATTAATTTGGATTTGCTGTTAGGTTTGACAGGTGAAGCACTCTTTGGATTTGAAACATTGTGTGCTGAACTTCTGACCTCTCTGCTCACACCAGTGTTCCATGAGCTGTTGCTATGGTAGCAGGCAGAAGTCAAGTTGGGGGAAGGGTTCATTTGGATAAGGGTTGAAGTTTTCAACCAATAGAAATGTGTAATTTCATTTGAAAAAATGTGGGAAGCACTGAGATTTGTAATTAACATGTATATGTGTGAAAAAAGAGAGGGAAACATTGCCATTTACTGGTTCTGGAGAGAGGAGAGAGGTGTAGAGCTCTGATATTCTGACTCTGATAGTCTGCTGTTTGAGTGCCACATTTCTTTCTCAACTAACTAATTTTAAAGTTGAGATATGAGTTTAAGAGAGGATGTATGTGGTGATTGTTGATATAAATATTAGAATTATGATTCTTCTTTAAAAGTTATGTTTTACATTTTGTGGTTTGGGAGAAATTTAACTGTCTTGAACTTGTAAAATATTATGGAGTATGTTTTCACCATAAGTTAAGGTGTACTGCTATCACTGAGGAATACTGTTTTGTGCCTAGAATCAAACCATGAGTCTGTGTGCACACAGGAATTGTTGTCAGAGATTTTAATAGTGTTGGTCCGGTTCTGTAAGAATGGCATTTGTAGGAAAGGGGCAGCTTTCTTTTTGTAAATATGATGGTTTCCATTCAGCATAAATCAGTAACACACAAATGGGAGGCAAATGCTAACACATTTGAAATTGATATAGCAGATTTTGCTTCTAATCATGCAATTGCTGAGATTGGTCAAACATATACAAAACTGCAATGAAACCTTGCCACACATGTACTTTGACATACTTTACTACAATGTTTATGCTGTTATGGATGCATGCATGCATATGTCTCTTGTAACTGAAAATACACAGTCTGCAGAAGCACACTCTTAGCACACACCCAGCTGTTTATACTGTAGAATCATGCTTAGTATTCACAAGTGAGTGGTGTTTCAGGTATCAGTGAGTAATGCTAATACATTCAACATCACTAAGGTTAATTTCCTTTGCTGTAGTGTAGTCAGTCACCCAGGTTACACATGTTCATGGTCTCAAAAAGCTGTTTGGACATGTGCTCTTTTCTGTTTCTGAAAACTGTAATGAAAATGTGTCAGACTGTTAGAGTACTTATCACTTGCAAAAAAGAACAGTAGTAAGTGTGCTTTCAAATTGGCAAGCAAGTTTCGTTTTCTGCCTAGAATCACATCATGAGTCTGTGAGCACACAGGAATTGTTGTCAGAGATGTCTTTCGTGTCACTCTGGTTCTTTTAGAATTGCTTTGGTAGGAAAGGGGAGGTTTTGGATGTTGTCAGAGATTTTATTTCTGTTGGCCTGGTTCTGTAAGAATGCCATTTGTAGGAAAGGGTCAGCTTTTTTTTGGGAACTGTGATGGTTTACATTCAGCATAAATCAGTATCACACAAATGGGAGGCAAATGATAACACATTTGAAATAGATATAGTAGATTTTGCTACTAAACATGGAATGGGTGAGGTTGGTCCTACATATACAAAACTCCAATTAACCCTTGCCACACATGTACTTTTACATACATTACTACAATGTTTATGCTGTTATGAATGTATCCATGCATATGTCTCTTGTAACTGAAAATACACAGTCTGCAGAAGCAGACTCTTAGCACACACCCAGCTGTTTATCCTGTAGAATCATGCTTAGTATTCACAAGTGAATGGTGTTTCAGGTAGCAGTGAGTAACGCTAATACATTCAACATCAGTAAGGCTGATTTATTTTGCTGGAGTGTAGTCAGTCACCAAGGTTACACATGTTCATGGTCTCAAAAAGCTGTTTGCACATGTGTTGTTTTATGTTTCTGAAAACTGTAATGAAAATGTATCAGACTGTTAGAGTAGTTATCACTTGCAGAAAAAACAGTAGTAAGTGTGCTTTCAAATTGGCAAGCAAATTTCGTTTTCTGCCTAGAATCACACCATGAGTCTGTGAGCACACAGGAATTGTTGTCAGAGATGTATTTCGTGTCACTCTGGTCCTTTTAGAATTGCATTGGTAGGAAAGGGGAGGTTTTGAATGTTGTCAGAGATTTTATTTCTGTTGGCCTGGTTCTGTAAGAATGCCATTTGTAGGAAAGGGTCAGCTTTTTTTTGGGAACTGTGATGGTTTACATTCAGCATAAATCAGTATCACACAAATGGGAGGCAAATGATAACACATTTGAAATAGATATAGTAGATTTTGCTACTAAACATGGAATGGGTGAGGTTGGTCCTACATATACAAAACTCCAATTAACCCTTGCCACACATGTACTTTTACATACATTACTACAATGTTTATGCTGTTATGGATGTATCCATGCATATGTCTCTTGTAACTGAAAATACACAGTCTGCAGAAGCAGACTCTTAGCACACACCCAGCTGTTTATCCTGTAGAATCATGCTTAGTATTCACAAGTGAGTGGTGTTTCAGGTAGCAGTGAGTAACACTAATACATTCAACATCACTAAGGCTGATTTCTTTTGCTGGAGTGTAGTCAGTCACCAAGGTTACACATGTTCATGGTCTCAAAAAGCTGTTTGCATATGTGCTGTTTTCTGTTTCTGAAAACTGTAATGAAAATGTATCAGACTGTTAGAGTACTTATCACTTGCAGAAAAAACAGTAGTAAGTGTGCTTTCAAATTGACAAGCAAATTTCGTTTTCTGCCTAGAATCACACCATGAGTCTGTGAGCACACAGGAATTGTTGTCAGAGATGTATTTCGTGTCACTCTGGTTATTTTAGAATTGCATTGGTAGGAAAGGGGAGGTTTTGGATGTTGTCAGAGATTTTATTTCTGTTGGCCTGGTTCTGTAAGAATGCCATTTGTAGGAAAGGGTCAGCTTTTTTTGGGGAACTGTGATGGTTTCCATTCAGCATAAAACAGTATCACACAAATGGGAGGCAAATGATAACACATTTGAAATAGATATAGTAGATTTTGTTACTAAATATGGAATGGGTGAGGTTGGTCCTACATATACAAAACTCCAATTAACCCTTGCCACACATGTACTTTTACATACATTACTACAATGTTTATGCTGTTATGGATGTATCCATGCATATGTGTCTTGTAACTGAAAATACACAGTCTGCAGAAGCAGACTCTTAGCACACACCCAGCTGTTTATCCTGTAGAATCATGCTTAGTATTCACAAGTGAGTGGTGTTTCAGGTAGCAGTGAGTAACGCTAATACATTCAACATCACTAAGGCTGATTTCTTTTGCTGGAGTGTAGTCAGTCACCAAGGTTACACATGTTCATGGTCTCAAAAAGCTGTTTGCACATGTGCTGTTTTCTGTTTCTGAAAACTGTAATGAAAATGTATCAGACTGTTAGAGTACTTATCATTTGCAGAAAAAACAGTAGTAAGTGTGCTTTCAAATTGGCAAGCAAATTTTGTTTTCTGCCTAGAATCACACCATGAGTCTGTGAGCACACAGGAATTGTTGTCAGAGATGTATTTCGTGTCACTCTGGTTCTTTTAGAATTGCATTCGTAGGAAAGGGGAAGCTTGTTTTCTGGAAATGTGATGGTTAGCATTCAGCCCAAAACAGTATCTCAAATGAGAGGCAAATGCTAACATATTTGAAATCAACATGGTAGATTTTTCTTCCACTCGTGCAATGGGTCATGTAGTTGCTACATGCTGAAAACTCATATTAACCCTTACCACACATGTAGTCTTACATACATTTTTACAGTGTTTATGCAGTTATGTAAGGGTCCATTCAAGTCTCTCTTGCACCTGACAGTAGACAGTCTCCAGAACCACACTCTTAGCAGAGAGCTAGCTGTTTATCCTGTAAACTCATGCTTACTTATCAGCACTGTGTGGTGTTTTAGGTAGGAGTGAGTAACGCTAATGCATTGAATATCACCAAGGCTCATTACCTTTGCTGGAGTGTAGTCAGTCAGCCAGGTTACACATGTACATGGTCTGAAAAAGCTGTTTGGACATGTGCTCTTTTCTGCCTCTCTAAACTATAAGGAAAATGTGTCAGACTGTTATAGTAATTTTCACTTGCAAAAAAAACAGTAGTAAGTGTGCTTTTGAATTGCAAATCAAATATCGTTTTCTGCCTAGAATCACACCAAGAGTCTGTGTGCACACAGGAATTGTTCTTAGAGAAGTCATTCGTGTTGGTTTTATTGTGTTTTTTACTTGTAGGAAAGGGGTAGATAGTATTATAAGATTTGAAAAGCTCATAGAAAATATAGTAATATATTTAAATTACAAAAAGGTATTTTTTTTAGTTTCTTTCAGGTATTGCTGCAGAGCAGTGAAGCAAATTTAAGATGCCTATAAAATCAAGAAAGCAAAAAGAACAGAAAAAACATGTATATTTGAAGACAACTGGAGGACCCAAGTTAGTTGAAGATGCTCATGTTGGAAAAAAGAAAAAGTCTTCTGGTAAGCAGACAAAGGAATTCTTTAAAAATATATTCAAAAAAAGGAAAAATTTAAAAAATGTCCCCACTGGAAAAACAGTTTCAAGTAGAAAACAACAGGACAAAAGTGAGAATTTAGTAAATGCTAATGTACAAGCAGAAGCAATAAAGATTGACTTAAAAAAAAAACAGCATTTAAAGAGATCCGTAGAAAAATGTTTCAGAGAAGATTGATGTCCAATTTGCTAAAGGATGTGAAAAAATATAAGAAAAAAGCGAAATTTTACAAGAGAAAAAAAGATATTGAAGTCATTGTAGCTAAGGCTTTAGAATTAAAAAGAAAACTATTCATTTTAATTTTGAACAGGATGCGTACATTAGAAAAAATAGTCAATGTTATGAAGTCACAAAGCAAAACGAAAAGAGTAGTGAAAAGAAATAACTTTTGTAAAGTGTTTTTAGGAAAATGGATGCATAGTTCAAGTACTGAACCATTTTTTAATGAAGAGAGTTATCTTCAAAGTAATAGTTTGCTGCATGCAGTTGACACCACTGGACGAGCTTATGAAGTGAAAGATGGTTGTATAATGGAAAAGGAGAAAATGGTTCCAAGAAATGAGGAAGAAGTGATTGCGGATGAGGTTATGGGGAGACATCCTAAAGCCCCAGTGTATACTTGGAATTGTAGTAGTATTTGTACTTTGCGACAGGAATCTATTGATAAATTACGTGAGTTTTTAAGAGAATATAGTAAAAAGAGTGTTAAACAGAAGATTAAGGTGCTTCAAAGACTAGATCTATGCAGAGTGAGAGAGAATACTGGTTTGCAAGGACACTCTCTGGCTTGTCTATCTAGGAAAGTTTGTCAAAGTGTTTTTCACCATTTTAGGATGCTGGCAGTTCATCATACTGAAATTAGAAAATTTGTGAGAAGATTGTATTTTGCTAAAAGTCCAGCACTAAAGTTAAATGAGTTGAATAGGGCTCTGTTCCGTGGAACTGTATCAGATGTTGAGAAGGTTACTGATGAAATTCAGTTAAGTTACTTTGGTCCGGAACAAGAAAGTGCAGGGAATGACACAGTTATTGAGGAAAATGTGGAAGAGAATGTAGAACCCTCCTAAATAAGAAATTTGAAGATCAAATGACAAAATTTGCTATCATCTCTAATGAAAGACCAAATATTACTTGTATTTGTTGCCGGAGAAGCCATTATAAAATCCAAACAAGGAATGTTGATCTCTACAAAAAAAGTGAAGAAGAAGATAATTATAAGTGGAAGGATTTTGCAACATATATATTTCTTGAAAATTGTTTTGATTTGGGTGAAGATCATCGTATTTGTACATACTGTTATAACAAGTTAGAAGAAAATAAAATGCCAGCTAGAGCTGTACATAATAATTTAGAATTGGTTGATATTCCTGCAGAACTTTCTGATTTAAATACGTATGAGTCTATACTCATTCAATGTGTTCATCCATTCCAGACTATAGTACGTATGGAGCCCAAAACTGGTAAATGACCTCCTTCAGATTTACAGAGAGGTTTAAAAGGAAGAGTTGTCTATTTGCCGTTGGATTTAAAAAAAAATATGGAAACTATTGATACAGATACTTTGGAAACTGAACCATTAGTTATTCTGGTTAATGGTGTACCTACAAAGAGTAAGAAAATTTGGCAGGAGCTGGTAGATGTACGGAAAGTACAAAGAGCAAATTTATATTTGAAAAGGAATAATAAATGGTATGAATCAATTTATATAGATGAAGATGAAGAAGATTTACTAGGAGACACAGAAACACCGACTGGGCAAATTCAAAAAGTGGACAAGTCAAAAGAAGAAGAAATTTATGAACATTTCAGCATACATCCTCTACATTCAAAAGAAGTTATGGCAAACACTATTGATCTGTTTCAGATGAAAAAAGCCAAAGGAACTCCCCTAAGTGTATGGGAGGAGAGTTTGGAAGCTCGTTGTTTTCCCCAGCTGTTTCCTACAGAAGAAGGTGGACGATACAATGAACGTCCAGTCCAGATTCCTGCTTCTGAGTATCGGACTACAAGATTATATGCAGAAGATCCCAGATTTCGTCAAAGTATTCCTTATTTGTTCCATCTGTTATTTGAAAGTGACTTGTCTGCACTATCTTATGCAGTAAATCTCATTTTAAAAAGTGGAGTACATCTACATAATGTGTTTGCTAAGGATTTTATGAACAAAGTGCAGCAGCGAGATGATCATTTGGAATCACAATTGATCAATCTGATGGCTTGTCAGCGTGGGACAAATGAATATTGGTACCGACGCCATGGAGAATTGAAATGTATGTTACGGAATTTAGGAACTCCTACATGGTTCCTTACCCTAAGCTGTGCAGAGTACGCTTGGGATGATCTTCTGGATTTCTTCGAGAGGCAAATACAAACATTAAAAACATCGAATACAAGACAGCTGGAGAACTGTGCTTATTGGATCCGGTTAATGTTTGCAGATATTTCAATCATAGATTTGAGGCTATGATGTCCTTCATCTGTAATAAACAAAATCCACCTCTTGGAGAAGTTGTGGATTTCTTTTGGAGAAAAGAGTACCAAGCAAGAGGTGCTCCTCATGTTCATATGCTGTTGTGGATCAAGGATGCCCCAAAATTTGAAACGGATACTGATGAAGCAGTTTTATCTTTCATTGAAGAATATGCAACATGTGCTATACCTAAAAGCACAGAAGAGAAAAAGTTAAAAGAGCAAGTTTTACGTTTCCAAAGTCATCGGTGTGGAAAATACTGTCGACGGAAGTACAAGAGCAAAGATAAATTCTACACAAAATGTCGATTTCGATTTCCCAGACCTGTTCTTTCAAAAGGAAGAGTAAACAGTTTTATGTCAGCTGTGCGACATACTATTACAAGAAAATCTCCAAAAAATACGTACAACCTAAGAAGAAAAGAAGAGTCAAAATATATAAATGACTACAACGCAGTCATTTTATCCATGTGGAATGCTAACATGGATATTCAGTATGTGACAGACAATTCTATTGCTGTTGCTCAGTATGTCACATCGTACATTACTAAATCTGAGAAAACGGAATTGAAGGAAATGTGGGAAGAGATTTCTCACGAGAAAACTGTCAGTAAGAAGCTATACAGTTTCAGTTTAAAGATGTTATCGCATCGAGAAATTGGATCCTACGAATGCTCAGATAGGTTATCATCTACAAGTCTGTACTCCAAATCCAGAAGAATAATTTGGGTAAGTTTAGGCCTTGCAGCAATGCGAAATCAGGTACTGAAATCTGTTGGAGAAATTGAATATTTGGCCGAGAATGACCCGGAAAGTACAGATATTTTGAAAACAAACATGTTGGACACGTATTACCCAAAAAGAAGTTGTCATCTTGAGAACATGTGTCTCTATGAAGTGCTGCAGAACTAAATTTTTTCACGGAAAGCCACAGAAGACATAAAAAATGGAAAATATAAAGTCATTGGTGAGGAAGGATGTTTGGTGAAGCAAACAAAAGGAAGTTTGATTAATCATAGGAAACTGAGTTGCGACACTACTGACAAAAAGGAATTTTACTACTTGGCACTTTTACAGCTGTTTAAACCATGGCGTACAGAGGACGAACTACTTGGAGAATTTCAAAGCTATGAGGATTCATTCAATGCATGTAAAGATACGATTGAATGCAGTACTTTCATAAATTATCTGCAAATGTTAAATGAAGAAATTGAGCAGGAAGCAACAATTGCAGCTGAAGTAGCTAGAGACAGTTCTCAAGACAGCCAAAGTTCTGAAACGCTCAGTCAAGGTCCCCTAGGACAACCAATCGTAGAAAATGAAGCTGCAATAGCCATGAATGAAGTTGAAACAGCTATGAATCAAGCTCAAGAAGATTTAATAGACTTACCAAATTTGGAACAACAACTGAATGAAGAACAACAACAAATTTATGAAGAAGTCAGAAAAAAAATTGATCACGGATTACTACATGAAAATAAAGAGTGCACATGCACATCATTTGAACCAATCAGGATGTATGTGAGTGGACAAGCTGGAACTGGAAAAAGTTTCCTAATTAAAGTCATCAGAAGCTACCTACAGCAAAAAACAGATTCAACTTTGTCTTGTGTTGTTACTGCTCCAACTGGGTTAGCAGCAAATAATATAAAAGGAATTACCTTACATCGCTTGCTAATGTTACCAGTGGAGCATGAGAACAAAATAGAATATCACAAGCTTACAGGAGAAGCATGCTTCGAAGTTTCAAGAGTTTTGAAGAAGATGCAAGTTCTCATTATTGATGAGGTAAGCATGGTATCAAACTTAATGCTTGCCTTTGTGCATTTAAGAATGCAGCAAATTTTAAAGAGAGACTATGACGTGTTATTTGGTGGAAAACATGTTATAGTTTTTGGGGATCTTCTACAGCTTACTCCAGTTAAAGGACAACCAGTGTTTAATACTGTGACACATGAAGACACGAAGAAGTCATTAGGAAGCATTGGTAATGCGAATATTTGGTCGTTCTTTGAGTACAAAGAAACTTACTACCAATATGAGGCAAGCAAACGATGAAGATTATGCAAGTATTCTGAAAGATATCAGAATTTGACTACTCACAGAAGTTGGCAGAAAAGCATTACAGAGTCGGTTGCTACATAATTTATTTCCAAAGGAAGAAATAGTTGCAGAGAAAATATACAAGAACATAGCAGAAAATAATACTGTAATCTGCTTAATGCCAACACTACGTGAATGCTCAATATTCAATGAGGAACTTTTGAAATTGGAAAAGGAAGAAATTAAGAAAATGGAAGCAGTTGACAAAATTCAGCATGAAGGAATTACTATTACATTAACAGGCAAACTGAAAAATAAATTGGATTCTCTAGAGAAGAACATTTCGAAAACAGCTGGATTAGAAAAAAATCTATATCTTTGCATGAACTGTCGAGTATTTTTAAGGAGAAATTTGGATGTTGAAAAAGGTTTAGTGAATGGAACTATGGGTAAAGTTGTGGGTTTTGTGAAATACCAGAAAAAAGATGGAATTGAATTTTTTAAAATAAATTTGATCAGATTGCAGAGGTTAAAGAGATTAGTCGTTGTTCAGTCAGTTTTTTGCTTGTAAAAGACTTATATGTACGTAGGAGGCAGTTTCCATTTTCTCTAGCATATGCTGTAACTAATCACAAGTCTCAAGGATTAACTGTAGATAGTGCTTTTGTAAACATTGGTTCTACTGTGTTCAAAGAAGGTATGGCATATGTTGCTTTGTCACGAGTGAAAACATTATCTGGTTTATTCATGATAGAGTTTGATGCTCCTCATTTAGGTCAGTATCCTGTGTTGGAAAAACGTCTTGTTTCTCGGAAAAGGAGATTTGAGAATATCTGTAATGAGGATGTAGAGAAGAGAAAACAAAAAGAGACTCATGTGATTGCAAGCAAAAAGAAAAAGGACAATGTTGAAGAGGTTGTTGGTTGTCATTTTGAAAATAGCTCTGGTGTCAGCTGCTACGCTAATGTAGTGCTAAATGTTGTATTTTATCTTGAAAGTTTGCAAGAGCAGATAACAGTAAATCATGATGAAAGATTCTGTTCTGTGCTAAGTCTCCTTTATGAGAAGTTGAGTATTGATAAAACTAAATTAGAAAGTGCTACTGAAATTAGAAATCTTTTAGATGTATGTTCAGGACGTACACAGTTTACTCAAAATGTCCAGCAAGATGCACAGGAATTCTTGATGTATGTCCTTATGGTACTGGAAGATGAAGGCATAGATATTGAGAATATGTTCGGTCTCTCTTATAAATGGGAACATACTTGTGAAAATTGTTTCTACACATGCAGCTCTAATGTTGATTCAGAAAGGTTTATCTATTTAACATTGCCAGAGAGTAAATCAGTGAGTTTTAGTAAATTAGTTAAAGATGCCAATCATAGCATGGAATGCTGTGAATGTAAATCAGACATGTTTTCAACGTTATTTTTAAAGAAATATGGACAGTATGTAATTTTAATGATGCAACGTTGTAGAGCTGATGGTTCAAAATTGCACACTTTAATTAAGAAGTTTATAGGACAGCAATTATCAATTTCAGGAAAAACTTTTGTTACAGTTGCAATAATTTTCCATGATGGACCTACTGTAACTTCTGGTCATTACACAGTTTATCTTAAATGTGAAAAAGGCTGGACACTGTGTAATGATTCTCAATTGGTTTTTAAGCAACGTTTGCCTTTTGATTTAGCAAATTCCTATTTAATTTTTCTGAAACCAAAATTTTAGATAGAATTTGCAACATCTGTTCAAATCATTTTTGCAATTTTATTGGATT
Source organism: Triturus cristatus (assembly GCF_964204655.1). Classification (NCBI taxonomy): domain Eukaryota; kingdom Metazoa; phylum Chordata; class Amphibia; order Caudata; family Salamandridae; genus Triturus; species Triturus cristatus. The sequence continues at coordinate 340,957,688 of NC_140587.1, read as the reverse complement.
ACCATTGGAAATTTCATCAAAAAAGATTTTAAAAATTACCATTTGGCCTAAAGGAAAGGTAACAATTTGTATTGTGGACTTCTTTGACACATATTATTTTGGTGATTATGCTTATGCAACAAAAATTTTAAGACGATATTTAGTGGAAATAGTTATTGTTCTTAGATGATATTTTTAAAAAATATGTTACATTTCTATAAAAGGTATGTTTTAGTGAGAAGAGATTCTGGGCTTTTTTTAAACAATCTTTCAGGTTATAGTTAGTGCAGGCAACTATAACTCACGCGACCGCAATCCTCTGCTAATGACATATGTGTCTTTATGAAAAAAAAATATTTGTAATATATGTATAGCTAAAATTTAATGGAAGAAGACATGGGCAAATAAGTGTCTAAATACAGTATTAGCATCAGCAGAGGATTGCGGTCGCGTGAGTTATAGTTGCCTGCACTAACTATAACGTGGAATTTCATTGGTTTTTTACGAGTGAAATGTACAGCTAACTATAACTTGTCTGAATATATATATATATATATATATATATATATATATATATATATATATATATATATATATATCGTCCTCTGTTTTCGGCGTGTTTCCTTCGGGCTGCCCGATCACCGGTGGTGGTCAGTTTCAGTGCTGATTTTACATATATAATTCCGGTTTCCTTTTCCGGTGCAAGTTAGTATGATTATGTTTATTCGCCTGCTCTCTGGCAGTAAGCAGTAATGTCAACGTGCTTCTGTGCTTCCTTGCACCTTGGTCACTATGCTGACCATGTCTCTCATTATTCCTTTTAGCAAACAATATGCAAACATTATAGAAGCACAAAGAAATACATATTTACATTCACCCATAATCCTTTAGTGGCCAACATATGATATTACTTCTGTACAAGCAGCAATTCAATCATTATTCATGCACATTTACTACAAAAAATATATTCATATTTTGCCCTATTACTTTAAATATCAATATTTATTTATCAAGAATTCCCGTAATGAAGAGACCCTGTACCACGAGAGGGTCAAAACGTCGTTAACATCTACAAAGGGAGAGCCCCAGCAAACTAGAAGAGTTTTTATGGACAAATGATTCTATGAGATAGCCAAAGGGCTCCCCTTTCAATTCCAATAACCAATCTCTTCCTTCTTTATGAGCACCAAATATATTGCACTGTTTTGGTTATGGTCACTTCACTGGGTCACAAAGTCACATCCAAATGTTAAAATGTATAACATTTAAATACACATAGGAATTTATTTATATGTCTTTTTACTCTGAGGATACTGTCTATGCAAAATAAATAACACTCTGTTTGGCTGAAGTGGGTACAGCTAAAATAGTGTTATCTGTGGGTTGTCTTCAAAGTGATACTACCTAAGTAATATATGTTTTTTTTATTATATGCTTTTTCTGCTTAAATCACGCAAGAAATATAACCCCTTGCATAAAAATATATTAATTGGATTACATGAATTCCTTGTGAACATTGTTTCTGCTTGATGAACAGGCAAGTCTGCACAGCACCTAATCCAACAGCCAGGCACATGCTCTCTGCTACGAATTGAAATAAAAAAATAAATACACAGGAAAGCTAAAGAACACACATCATGTTACCAAAATGTCAGAAGTATTATAATAAACTTAGAAATCAATTCAAAGACAATCCTCATGAAGGGGGATTTTTCTTTTGATACCTACTGTCTCCTGACCATACCCACATACTAAGTAGAGGGGACAGTGCATGCTAAAGTAACAAGTAACTAATCAATAGGGAGAGTGCTCCTCATTAGCTGCTCTGTGACTCCTGGTGTTGTCTTCAAGAGACTTAACTCCCTGCCTCTGCATTGGATTTGCCAGATGAGTTGTTCTTTTCTTTTCCTCTGTACAAGTTGAGTAGCTTTGTTTCTGCTGCACCTCCTTGCCACTGCTCACCTAATTTGACCTACGATGGCCTCCGTACCTGTACTTGAGCCTTTCATCATAGAAGGCCCCCCTGTGCAGGCAGCACAATGGAAAGACAGGGTGGAGAGGCTGAAATACTACTGTGCTACAGCAGCTCTGGAAAATGATCAATGCCGACCCATGCTCCTGCATCTCATAGGTGTCACCACTCACAAGCTAGGCAAATCGGTGGTGAAAAGAGGCCCACCATTTACCTACCAACTATAAAACGTGACCTCACAGCACACTTCAAACCACTTGTGAATCCTGACTATGAATTTTTCCTTCTACACCATGCCAGACAGCTTCCTGAGGATTTAATTGATACTTTGTATGCAAGACTGAAAGAACTGGCTAGCACTTCCACGCTCCCCGATGCTGATGATGAGATTCATGCACAACTCATACAAGGTTGCACATCTGTTTAATTAAGGGAGAACATCCTACAAGTCCTATGATTGTCGATGGCTGATATATTAACAAAGTGGAGCTTTAGGAAGCTCTCTATAGTGTGTGCTATGCACATGGAAGTGGCTCCACAATGCAACGTAAAGACTGAGCCTGTTACTGCAATAATGGCTAGGGCGCAGACAAAAAGATGACGCGCCCCAAAATTACCGTGAGCTCCAAGGTGCGTTTCATGTGCGTAGGTCCCTACCCTAATTGTAGGTTGTTCCTCGCCCAGGGCACGAGATGCACCGCCTGCAATGAATGAAATCATTTTTCCAAGGTATGTCGCTCCTCAGCCACACAAAAGACACAAAAACCCAAATCTGTCAATGTCATACAGTCACCTGAGGCCCAGAAGGACTAAGAGGATATGGATGATGATGGTACGGAGGGAGCGGTCCATATTATACAAGGTATGTAACCAAGATAGTATCTCCGATGGCGTATTCCCAAGTGCACAATTCTCCCATTGGGCCACCAAATTCTGGCTCTGATTGACACAGGGGCTTCAATAAACATTCTTGCATAGTCCTTGCTGTAAACTATCCTGTTAAAGCCTGTCTTGCACCCACCCATCAAACTAGTGTTTGCATATCGATCCTCAATGCCACTCCCACTGTAGAGAGCTCTCACCAAACATTTTATATGATTCACGCTCCACACATGTCAAGGTATGTTGCTAAGAGTGGCTGGGGAATGCTATTGAGCTGTCGCTCGGCAGAATGACTTCATTTGGTATCCATTGCTCAAAACATGCATTTGTTGAGTGTGAACGATTTATTAAATGAGTTCTTACAACTTTTCCGAGGCATTAGTTGCCTACAAGGCCATCTCATACACCTCCACACTGCTAAATCAACCCAGCTGTTGGCACTGAGACCTCACCAGGTGGCCTTCAATCTGTGCCCCAAGGTTAAAGATGAACTGAGAAAGCTAGAACAAGTGGACATCATTGAAAAAGAGGAGGGTCCTATACCCTGGGTATCCAAAAGTAGCTGCCATATCTCCTGAAAGGTGTCTACTAAGAGGCCCTCGGCTCGTTATTCCACTTCACTGTAGAAACAGGTGGTTCATTTAGCCCACTCTGCACCTCAGGGAATAGTGAAGACCAAGTCCAGGCTTCGATGCAAGGTCTGGTTCCCCAGTTTAGATGACTGGGTGGAATGCGCTGTGAGACAATGTTCAATGTGCCAATCGGCTGGTCCGGCTGATCTGCCAGTACCTCTGATCACTGAAACGATCCTCCTATTCCTTGGTAGAGAGCGAGTGCTGATTTTGGTAGCCTGCCCAATGGCCGGCACATGCTGGTGATAATAAATGATTTTTCCAAATACCCAGAAGTAGAGATTCAGAGTCTATGACCTCCGACCGAAACATTGTCTGCCAGCCAAACATTGGAAAATGTCATGGCGACCCATGGACTGTTGAAGGAACCCAAGACAGACAATGGCCCTCCCTTCTCTAGTCAGGAATTTATAGAGTACCTTGCTACCTTGCTTCGTGAGGCATTCTCCATAGGAAAATCATGCCTGCTACTGCAGGCTAATGGTGAGGCAGAATGTTTAATGCGTACTTTAAATAAAGTCTTGAGAATTGCGCTAGCTAATGGTCAGAACATGGATTGCTCACTGTATGCATTCATCCATGAGTACCGTCTCACTCCACACACTACCACCGTAATGTCACCTAGCACATTGCACTTGGATCGGATGGTAAGTGCTAAAGGCCAATCTGTGGCACTTCAAAATTGGTGACTTGGTACTTGTCAAAAATCTATGGGAGAGAAGCAAATTCCAGTTGCCATTTAAAGTTCACAGACCACTAAATAGTCCTGACTGTTATGGACATTCAACAACTTTCCTGGAATGCTGGTGGCGGGATACTCATATCTCCAACCTAACACTGGTTTATAACAAATACCAGTTGCGTCCAGTCCTACATGTCCAAATAAAATTGTTACTTTTATTTATTGTTTATCAAGCCACCCCAATTGTACCCTTATAATGTGTACAAAAGAAAAAAAAATATGTGAAAGGTCAGAAAGTACCTCACGCAAGTGTCAACAAGGGAGCTGCTGGTAGGTACTCACCAGTTTGCTCATGTTTTTCATTAAATCAAATATCAGATCCTTGTGATATTTGGAGCTTATGCCTCATAAAAAATGGAAAAGTGGGACACCCATTTATCAGCGGAAATATCAAGATGATAAATGTTCCCATTATCTGTTCTAGATTGGGCCACTATGTCCCAAAAGTGGGTATTGTCATTTATTTTAACATCAGAAAACATGTCATCCCAGATTTTGTCATCCCAATTCTTTTTTGCGGAATTTATAGAGGCTTTATAAGTGCGTCTGGCTTCAGCTATTGAGTTCCTGTCACCACCTACAGGCAAGATCGTACCATTTGACATCTTTACCCAAAGCTGGCTTCTTAAAAAACACTTCTTTATAGAATACCTTTTGTAACTCTTTAAATGATAGGCTATGTATCATTCAGAATGGGAATTTCTGTTTCATTTAACCCAACGTAGTTCGACAAAAACATAACAAAAAACCAATATATCTGGGTCAACAATTGCTAATTTGATAGAACTCTAGGCCATAAGACATAACTTTGACTGTTGTATAGCGTGGTTTTATTTCCCTGTCAAGTGAAGCTCCAGTCAGTAATAAAAACAAGGAGTCGTGGTTACTATCAGGCCGCCAGTCCAGTTTCATGTTGATCATAAGTGGCCACAATGCCACATCTAAAATAACAAAATCAATGATGCTAAAATGGGAGCCTCTTCAAAAAGTGGGGGCTCGATCAGGGTCAGAGGTAGTGCATCCATTGCATGCCCTCAGCTGCAGCCCTCTGGCAACTGTTAGGGAGGCTAATGTGAGTCCGGTGGTCATGAAGTAACCCTGGGGTTTCCCTGTTTGTGCCAGAATAACCCACAGTTCATATTCCTCTTCTATGATCTCATTAATATAGGAGGATAGTTCGTAAGATGTATTAAAATCTCCACCCAGTATTATTTCAGTGTTTGAGTGTAAGGAGTTTAAAAGATCTTCAAGAATGGATAAGGTAGGAGATTCAGTACAGTCCGCAGTCGATCTTACATAAATGTTTAAGAATACCAATCTTAAACCTGTGGAGAAAGTAGCACTCATTCCCATTAGATCTGGACAATTTAATTGCAATAAAGTGCAAGATCTAAATACATTGTTCTTAATTAGAATCAGAAGACCCCTAATTGCCCTCCCATAGTGGTCGGGGTTTGGCTTCCACACTAAGGGCCTCATGTAGGTAGCGAAATACCGGTCGGTAACGGCCGATTTTCGGTAAATATGCCGTTACCGACCGGTATTCAGACAAGTGAGATGTAGGAGTCCAAAAACCACTTTTCGGTAAATATGAGGCGGTAAATACCGATTCATAGTTACCGAATTCTAAAATACCGATTCATATTTACCGAATACATAATTAACGAATCGGTAAATATGAAGTGGTAAATATGAAGTGGTAAAAATTTAAAATGACATGTAGGAGCAGTCGGTAATTAAGAAATCCAGGAAAATCGGTAAATAAGAGTCGGTAATTAACACGGATGGAAAGCAGGTGGTAACCATCAACAATGCACATAAGCAATCCCAAAATGCAACAGCGTGGACAACATGGCCGCCATGTACGTCATTGCAAGGCGCCTACGTCTACAGGCAGCAGGACTGAGGGTGTGGCGACGGGAGGAACAAATCTACAGACAGCGCATCACACTATTCCAGCTGACTGATGCAGAGATACATGAGAGGTACAGGCTACACCCCGAAACCATCATGGACCTGATAAGGGACCTGCACCCACTCCTGGACCAGCCAACAAGAAGGGCGCACGCCATACCACCACATGTGCAGGTGCTCTGCAGCCTACATCTACTGGCATCCGGCAGTTATCAGGTGGTGACAGCTGCGGTGGGTGGTGTATCCCAGAGTTGCCTGTCCCGTTTCTTCAGGAAGTTCCTGGATGCCATGATGCAGAGAATGCACCACTACATAAGCTTCCCAAACACACAGGCTGCACTGCAGAAAACAAAAACAGACTTTTATCACATGGCACAGTTCCCCCATGTCATCGGCTGTATTGATGGTACACACATCCCAATCTGTCCACCAGCTGATACAGAGCACATCTACAGGAACAGGAAGTCCACCCACTCCATCAATGTGCAGGTGATCTGTGATGCAGGGAACATCATCACAGATATTGTTGCAAAGTTTCCTGGGAGCACCCACGACTCTTACATCTTCCAGAATAGTGGGATCTACACACGACTGAGTGCCGGCGAATTCGGAGAGGGATACCTGCTGGGTAAGTAACAGTGACGCCCCTTGAAACCTGCAAATCAGAGTGTATAGAGGCATGTAACTGATGGTTCCCTTTTACTCATCCAGGCGACAGTGCATATGCATGCCGGTCATTCATCCTCACTCCCTACCTACACCCAGCAACCCAGAGTGAGAGACGATACAACGTGGCCCACAAATCTACACGCAATGTGGTGAAGCGCACGTTTGGACTACTGAAGAGCAGGTTCCGCTGCCTCCACAAGAGCGGAGGCGCACGCCAGTACAAACCCATCACCTGCTGCAAGATTATTGCCACTTGTGCAATGCTGCACAACCTTGCCACGAAAAAAGGTACAGATGTGGAACTAACATATTTTGAGGACAACGAGGATGAGTCAGGCCAGCCAGAGGGCAGCGCAGCTAGAGTGCCAACTGCAGTCGATGGGAGAGAGAGACGGGCAGAGAACACATGCAACTATTTCTGAGTAAGTGAGGGGACACAGCGAGTTGTGAGAAGTCATGACGTAGTTTAATGTGGCACCACGCCATGAACACATGAACAGGCCAATCTGGCAATATGCCATCTATACAATGAGTATGTCCAGGGTTACGTCACCCAATGGCAAGTGGATAAGCAGGGCCACATCAATGTTTGCGCATACGCGCTGCAGTGGTGGATTGCACGGCCTGTGCATCCTCACTAGAGCCAACCCCAAGCCGCCTGCTGCTCCTGCGTGCTTCGGGGACGGGGGGTGTGATGCTGCTGCTGGTGTCGATGCTCTCCGCAGCATCCCCTGCAGCAGTTGTCGACGCCTGACTACTCAATAGCACCCCTAGTGCACTTGTCACCTGCACCATCCCCCGAGACAGGTCGCTGCAGCACTGTGTTAGGCCCTCCTGCATCGTCACAGAGCGCCGGCAAAGTAGGGAAGTCGCAGTTGCCAGACGGTTGAGTGCCCTGCTGGTAGTGTCCCTTCGCTGGCGTTCCCGGCGCCGTGCTTCGATGTCAGCATCTAATTTGCTGCACAACTGCTGGATTGACTGGGACATGTCCCGAATGCCCGCAGCCATGCCGCCAATGTTTGTGTCCATGTTGACTAAGCTTGTCTTCATCACCCGCATGTGCCTCTGGACTGACATAACTGCCTTTGATTGCAGGCGCTGTTGCTTCAACATTTGGCCCTCGAGCCCCAAGAAGACACCATGGCCGTCAGTGGGTGCTGGTGGACTCTGGACACGCGACCTGCGGCGCCCTCTTGCTCCCGTCTGTGCTGCCTGTGAGGTGTGGGGCACAGTGGGAAGGCTCCCTTCCTGGGGCCCGGTGCGGTCTTCTGGGCCCATGCTGTCGTCTGACGAGGTGTCTAAGGCTCGTAGCCTGGCTGCTGGACGCCTCCTCATTCTCACACCTGCAAGCGGAGATGTGGCCGGTGAATCGAACATGAGTGGCGATGCTGGCTCTGGTGGTGGTGATGCTGGCTCTCGGTGAGGTGATGCTGGCTCTGTGTGCGGCGAGGCTGGCTGCGTAGGTGGTGCGGCTGCAAGTGGGCCTGCTCCCTGGTCTGAACTCGTGCTGGCTAGAGGTGATTTTTGTGGCCGGTGTGCCGTCTCCCCTGCAGCATGCCCTGTACTGCATGATGTCACATCTGTGGACAGAAAAACAACATTGGCTCAGTGTCCCCGAAGGGCTGCATTGCAAGCGTCACAATAAATCATTTCACATTCCAATCTGTCCTCTGTCTCCTTGTGCCTCGAGTGCGTGACATGCCTTGTTGCCCTGTGACATTTACGTCATGGTTAGTGTTGCCCTGACTACATCTCCCGGAATGCATTGCCTGTCTGCACTGACACGTGTGGACTGCAGTGTGATTCTCGTTTCACAATGGGGGATGTGGGATAGGGGTAGGGGAGGCTACATTGCTGTGCTTTCGTCTTACCTTGGTGTGTTGCGGCTCTGGCAGAGCTGTCGGCGTCCCCAAGACCCACGACGCTCTCTTGCTCGAGTGTGGCCGCCACCAGCTCCTCCAGTTCGGTGAGGGCAGGTGCCCTGTTGGTTCCACCTCCGGTCTGGCTGGCCTCCTTCTGGATGTCGCCCATCTTCCTCTTGGTCACAATCCTCAGGTCATACCAGCGCTTTTTGAGGACCTCAATGTCCCTGTGGGTCACTCCCACAGCATTGACCTGCGCCTGGATGGCCAGCCATATGTTGCGCTTTTCGGCCTCAGGCACTTGCAGGGATTGCCTCCCAAACAGCTTCTGGTGCTGCTTCACCACCTCCTCCACCAGCACCTGGAGTTCCTTGGGGCTGAATTTGAGCTTCCTCCTCCTTTCCCCTCCGTCTTTCTGTGTTCTCTGGCTGGACATGCTGTTCGTTTCCCGCTCGCACATGCAACTGCTCCCTGCCTCTCCTCTGCACTCCAGGCCTCTCCAGGGTCGGCTAATTATGTACACCTGCCTGGGTGTGGCCACTTCGGCTAATTGTGTACACCTGCCTGGGTGTGGGCAGTTCCTGGTTGGGTGGGCTGTCGTTGCACAGGATTAGCTGTTTCGTCAAGTCATGTGATGTTATTTACCGAATCCGTACGTACCGATTCGGTATTTTCCGAATCGGTAGATACCACCTCGGTATTTTCCGATTCGGTAGATACCACCTCGGTATTTTCCGAATCGGTAATTATCACCTCGGTATTTACCGAATCGGTGAATTCCGATTCGTATTTACCGAATGTTACCGAATCGGTAACTGTTACCGAATTTTTACCTACATATAACTTACCGATTCTAATTTACCGATTCGGTACGGCTCGGTATTTAAGAACCGGTAAAATTTATTTACCTACATGAGGCCCTAAAGGTGGTAAACCCATCGACAAACACTTTTTCAGTGGCCCAGGTCTCTTGGAACATAGAGACATCATGTTCACCGATGTAAAACAGCCAATCAGGGTCAAACAATTTGGATGGAATACCTTCTAGATTCCAGGATAATAAGCTGATACTGGATTGTAAATGAGTGACCTCAGAGTCAACTTTAGTGATTAAATAATAATTAAATAAGATGTATATTTAAATTCAACAATCAAAGGTGAATGTTTAATTGAGAAACATACGAATGCACTCCATATTGTGGACAAGTTGTTTTTGACACATGGTGTTTTACAAACAATGGATTTACTACTGAAAGTTGCTGATCACATGATGTTCTCATCATCTTGTATTGCGGTAATTGTCATAAAGTCCCTAAATGTAGAGGATCACACGCTGATTGATTTCCGTATCCCCAAGGTGGTATTTGTTTATCAACCCCCCACATTTTATAGAAACTAAAAACAGGCTGCTGTCTCTCACTTCTCTTATATTGAGTTAGGATCATCCAGATTCTGTGGGGCCTGTTCACAAACTGCACTTTGTAGTACATTTTGTAATTCTGCAATGCTACTACAAACGCACTAGAAAATGCTATTTACAACATCATCAAATAATTGTAATGAATTCTGTGCATCACTTGTAATAATTATTAACACATATTATTTTTTCCATAGCTAAGATTTTTTAAATTTAAACTTCAGAAAAATAATTTTAATTCAATATGTTCAAATGTATTAAAGTATTAAATCAAAATAATTTACTGACACTATGGCATTTTTTTTATTCTGTTCTACATTTTGAGTACATATTTAATTAATTTACATTAATATTTAACAATAAAATATTTGCAATTTTTTTTTTAAGCTTATTTCTCTTTTTTACTCATCCACATTCTTTGTCATTGAAAGACAATGGGCCTTATGTAGGTAAATTACATTTACCACTTCATAAATACCGAATGTTACCGATTCGGTATTTATGAATCGGTAAATGTAATGTAGGTAAAAAAATACCGATTCGGTAAGTGTCGGTATTTTAGAGTCGGTATTTACTGATTCGGTAATGGCAACCTGTATCTCATTGATTCCTATGGGCCAGGAGGCCCATAGGAATCAATAGGAAGCCAGTTACCATTACCGAATCGGTAAATACCGAATCGGTAATGGGGGGAGCTCAATCAAGGGTGGCAGGGTGTCACATTGACACCCTGTTGCACCCCTGATTTCTGCATGTGTGCACATGTGGCACACATACATGCCCTGAGGGCATGTGTGTCTGCCACATTGCACACATCTAAGGGCTAAAAAATGCATTTACTGAGTCATTTGTCATTTACCACCAACTTACAGTTGGTGGTAAATAACGAATCCCCACACACACCACACACTCCCCCTACATCTCATTTCTGTATTCGGTATTTACCGAATCGGTAAAATTACCGATTCGGTAATTTTACCGATTCGGTAAATTACCGAATACAGAAATGAGCCCCCTACATGTCAAAAGCCTAAATACCGGTCGGTAACGGTATAATTACCGAAAATCGGCCGTTACCGACCGGTATTAGGCTACGTACATATGGCCCTATATGAGAAGAGTGTTCCCTGTAGTAAAGAATATAGAAACATCCCCTATATTTTAACATCTAGGTGGTGGAGATCTCCCTATAGTTACCCACCTTCTTAATGCTCCACAGATATTGTGCTATTCAGTATTTTTCCTCCTTAGCAAGGTTTGTGGATGAGATAGAAAATACAAATTTGCAACAATAGGGGGAGGTGGATGGGCCAAGAATGTAAGAGGCAAGGAGGCAAGATGGGGAACAGGGAGGAGCTAATTGGGACATAGGCGGTGATCAAGCAAAAAGAGAGAATAGGACCAGGGACTAGCATGGCAGGGGCATAGGAGAATGTGACACTGTGGGTGCAGCATAGAGTGCAGACAGGGTGAGCATAAGGATGGAGTGTCAACTAGGGCTATCTTTTTCCACAATGTGCTGGTGCTCCATATGTTGTTGACAAAACATGTCTTCCTTCTAGAGGTCTTGGAACAGTGGCACAGCTACATAAACAGCTGTGCCTCAGCTTTTAGCAAAGTGGGCAAATGTCAATTAATGATGGCGGTCACCATTAGTGTAAAAGTTGTGAATGAGTTGTGTAGGACTGAATGGATGCTTGACATCCATGCAGACCAAATGAAGCACTCATGTGACACTGTAGAAACATGCAATGGAGGTAGTTATAGCCTCATTACATGCTAATAATTTCGAGAGAAACATGAAAACATAATTTGCTGTCATAGGTTACGTACAATAAGACATGAAATACTCTCTGTAGGACCTTTCAATGGACCTTTAAACCCCAAACTAGATATACACTGACATTGGTATTCTGTATTAAAAGTTAACACTGGTATTTGCCCTAAACAGTTGAGCAACCAGTGAACTTTAAAGACTTTCCTTCAAGAACAAATGGACGACATATATTTTCAATCTTAGAAATGTATTTTCAAAATGTATTTTGAAGTTTTCTGTAGTTTATGCACCTCCAACATCTCGCATCAACAATTAACAAGTTCCATTCTATGTGCGTGTGTGTTTGTTGGTGGATACGTGTGTTTGTAAATGGATGTTACACAGGTTTCAGAATTCTGCTCTTCCTTTGAGACTGGACATTAGCATAAGGACTTGTGCCTCAGAATTTAGGATTGTGGCTTGTATACAATCAACCATATGAGGTTGTAGTGATGCCATGGGTGTGTTCCACATATTATTTATGTCTGAACCCCTCTCCTGTCATGTGTGAACTCCTTGAAAATCCTGTCAACATCCTAGCAAATGTATGGGACAGACAGTAAAGCTTTCTTCGTTGGAATCCAGCGGTCAGGCGTCATGTGGCATCCATCCCCAAGACGTTGGCAGAGGTCAAAGGGCGTGTGATGCCACTTCTGCTTATCCAGGTATTTCGGATGCCATCCGAAACAGAAACTCATACCCTCCGTCATAACATCCATCCAATAAAGAATCATTCCCTACTCTCATGGACAGCACCCCACCGTTCATCACCTAAATTCAGATTATGTTAACACCGCTTCATGCAGTAATACATTCATTCCTTCATTCATCCTAATTCTATGAACCCTCATTATTATTTCTGAAGTCCGGGTGGTAAAAATGTGTGTATCTTTGCCACTAAAAAGTCACGAAAATCAACTGGCTGTCCTCCCATTCTGTCAATATGTCTTCATCTTCAGGTAATTAAAAGCCACATAAGACCTACCTCAATTACCCTAATCTGTGCATTTCACGGGCACGTGTTCTACACGTTCTATCTTACAGAGGGCCATTTTGATACATGAAGAAACTCTAAGCAACCATCACTGTGTGTTCATGAGACATACACATCCAAAGGCACCAGCAGCTTTAGAGTTGTGGCATGACCATGTCACCTGCTGAACTCCCTTCTGAAGGCATGTCAGCCAGAAGGTCTTTCGGCACCTGATGATGTCTGACAACCTGAAAGCATTGCTCGTGCCTCTAGATTCGAGGGACTGAAGCCCTTTCTAAAGCACTATCAGAAGAAACCTGGCTTTGAAATGGCTTCTGATTGCAAATACAATGCCTTTCTACTGGGGATCATTAGAGTTGAGTGCAAAGTGAGTTATTCTCAGGTGACATTTCTTTTGCCTTTTCACAGTGTGTCTCAGACTTGTACAGTTCCCTGCTAGTGATTCTGAAGCTGCTATACACATTTCTTAGATTTCCAGTAATACGTAGAGATATTAAAAAGCTTTCCGACTCTAAAAACCCTCGGACATTTTCTTCCCTCTTCAACTGTACAAAATGCAAGCTGCCATTATGTTTCAAACACTGGCTCCATAGGTGTATGTTTGAGAGGCACGAGGCATCCAGGCGGCGTTCTCTCATGATATTTTGTGCTTCCATTAGCAGGCGCCACAATGGATTTCTGCAAATCTCCACACTGCAGGAGCAATATTGTAGACTCTTGAAAAAATAAATGCTCTTTGCTTTCTCTTTCATTGCCATCCATACCATAATTCCACCCAACAGCTAAACCACTTCTGCCGAGAAAGAAAGACCACCAGGAATAATGTGTAGGTAAATTACAGGGTATGGGGCGGCCTGCTGAGTTTCTGAGCAGCTAAAACCATGACTGATGAGCTCCCGTCAATGATAACTTTAGCAAGTAAATACAGCTCATTTAAAAGTCAGAAAAATGGATAGGATTAGGGCTCAATGACGCTGGGTGGTTGCACAAGACCCATTACTTGACAATAAAGAGCTTCAGACGTCAGAGGTTTTCGTTTGGACTAGAGCAGGCTTCTCCAACAAGCTAGTTGTACCTCTCCAGCTACCTGCAAGTAGCTCTCCTATGTGCAGCCCAGCATACTAAAGCAGAAGCTTTTGCTAGGTTGAATTAATATGTGTATTGCAAAATTGAAAAGCATGTATTCGAGATGAAAATATGTGTAGTTTCATACTCATAAGTGGATGTTTTGAAAAAAATCATGGACTGTAAAATATATTTAAAGGTGACAATCTTGCAGCATAAAGGAGACTAATAAATCAGATTATTACCTTGGTACCAATGATATTACATCTATGGTTGTCCTGTATTACCCATGTGGAAGCATTCCAAATTGCTGAAGCCTTCTGTTTGATTTACATTACTAGTGGCAACCCTGCCTGTGGCAATGAGGTTATCATGGGAGGTCTCTTGTGCAATCTTTTCTGATAAGTTCACTATTACAATAGTACTGACAGTAGTTTGGGATGATGCTCATTGAACATGAGTAGCTCATATTACAGGAAAGGTTGGAGTCTCTGGTTTGCAACAGTGGTTCTCCCTGGTGTCACGCTCTCAGGAGAGGTTCAAGGGGACATTTTTTCCCAGGCCTTATGCTTTTCAGGGCCCCACGCTTATACCCCAAAACCATTTTATAGATTTTGGAGCAAGCTTGCCCTGTTTATTCTTGGCAGCTTACATGTCTTTCAGTGCTAGATGGTATCAGATACTGACAAGTGGGCTTGGCATGGCCTTCTCAATCTAGGCCATGAAAAACGTCTGTCACACTTGCATGGTGTTTCCATATATTTGTTTGTATGTGACCTCTAATTCCAAAAATATACAGATTCCTTAAATTACATATTGTAGTCAGACATGAGGCAGCATATTGTATAGCAGTGATTATTATAAAGGAAATAGAGTGCAACTCATTGCTGCAGTTGGGCAGTTTCCATCTAAGGCTCTTGAAAGAGAATATCCCAGCCAGTACTTAAGAATTAGATATAATAAGGGGGCATGGCCAAGATGGCGACCACTACGGATGCTCATTGAGGAGCTCTGTCCGACCCAGGCCAGAATCCTGAAAAACACAGTGTAGTGACCAAGTAAACACCCAGCTGCTGCTGCACACATCTTGTACTGGCCCCCGGGCAGTAGAGATAAATCCGGGCGCTGACTGTGCCCTGTGTCCCGGGCATGAAATAAGCAGACAGAGAACGGAAGTCCGGCCCAGCCTGCGACACAGTGGGAAGGCGTGGTGCTGCAGTGCACCCATAATCGAGCACACTGACTGCAGACGGAACTTTGGGCCACACCGGTGACTGGGGTATATTGGAGGGTCCGAGGTCGGAGCTGGGCCGCAAGCTGGGTAGGCAGTGTGCCAGGGCTGGAATGGCAAGGACAGGCAGCGCACCATAGAGTGGTGTGTGCAGTGATGGTGCCACCCGGCCCGCACTATACAATGTAACATGCCTGCATACACCCGGAGGGCGGGCTCGCCCGAAGGGATAAATAAAGGAGCGGAAGACCGCTCGGGGTCTTTGCTCATACATAATTACCGGTGTGTGTTTGCCCTTCCTGCTGCGACCTAAGCCAGAGGCCTAGCCTCAGTGCAGCGAGTGTCCCCCCAGGCCTGGACACTACATTGGCGATGAGGCAGGTCCCACCCACACATCTGCCACACCTCACCTGATCACAGCCTGCCCCCCTGGTACCGTGGAACACAGTGTGCGGAAGCAATCGCGGCTTCCTGCTTGGTGAAGGAGTCCAGACGGAGGAGCCCTGGCATGTGCTCCTTCAGCGGGTGACCACCCCTCACTTTGGTGCCACCAGGAGCTGTGTGCAGGCTTGAGGAGCCAGAGGGGAGCAAGCGGAGTTGGCCGGGCGGCATCTGGAGCTGCGTGACGAAGGTGAGGCCAAGCGCGCACCCTCCACAGCCAGGCACAGCGCTCCCACTGTCATGTGGTCAAGCCTGCGGCCGGTAGGGAGGAAGAGCGGGCACGTCTGCACCCTCATACTCGCTGGTCCTTTCTGTCAGAAGCAGGGCCTTCACGCGCCCAGACCTCCAGACAAGCACTGACAGCTGCAAGGGCAGTAGTTGCATCCCAAGAACTGGCAGCAGCAAGCAAAAAAAAAAAGGAAGTAAATGCAAATTTGACTGTCACGCAGGTTCTGCTGCTTGGCACTCGCAGCACGCAGTCCGCCAGGACTGAGCAAGACCATCAAGCATTGGCAAGGGCAACAACACAGAGGTGTCCAATGGGGAGTGCGCCAGCTATACCCTGCCCGAAGCTGCACCCCCACGAGCATGGCTCGGTACCGTTCATGCCTGGAGGCATTGCAGTGTGCATGCATGAGCGTCCCCAACCCAGATGGAGCTGGTGCTCCCGCGCCACAGCAGCAGGTCCCACTTCAAGTACATGTACATGCGCCACTCCAACCAGGGCGTGCCACAGCAGCCTCTCTACCCCTGTTCAGTGAACTGGTGGATTCAGCCACGGCGGCAGCGAGATGGAAATCATGGATTAGTCGCCTGGACCACTATTTTGTGGGTATGAGGGAAACAGATGGTAGGGTGAATAGGTCGCTCCTTATGGGTTACGGTGGAAGGGAGCTGTATGATCTGTTCGAAACTCTGCCTAACACAGGGGCTGATGGCAACTATGAGGAGATGGTGGTGACCTTGAACAGGCATTTTGACGCCCAAATAAACCCTGATTTTGAGCGATTTAAGCTCCGCCAAGCAAGACAAGGCGAAGCCGAGACCATAGACGTCTTCTACGCCCGCCTGAGAAAATTGGCGAGCTTCTACACGCTGTACGACTAGAGGGAAAAAATCGGGGCACAAGTCACACAAGGGTGCCAAATGATGACGCTGCACCGCCTGATACTCAGGCAACCAGGTATCACTCTGGTCCAAGATCCTAGTGCAAGGTCCTACGAATTATCCAATGTGGATGAGATGGAGGTGGCCCTTAACTGACCCACAATACAATCAGGAACATCTCGACCTCCAGTGATAAAAGAGGAGAGAGTAGACGCCATTCAAAGACGACCAGTGACACCAAGAGGGAGTGGGAGGCCACCACAGAAGAGCACACAGTCTGAACCATCTGCTGTCTGACCGATGTTTTGAAAGAGGGAAGACCTGTTCCCAGTGCGGAAAGCTCAATCACTTCACGAAAGTGTGTTGAGGAGGGAGAGCAAGAACAAGCACTACAGGACAGCATGGACCATCAATGGCAGGTAGACAACTGACGCTAGAAGGCCCATTGGAACAAATGGACGCCACCCAGCCGGGCTATGACTTAGGTGTGGACGACGATGACATCTTCATAGTGTTGTTTGTGAGTTGAGAGTGACCGCGGTGTCGACCTCCACCCATGTGCACCATCACAGTGGCAGATTCCCCAATCAAAGCGCTCATAGACACTAGGGCGTCAGTGAACGTCATGGACAGTGATCAGTATGAACGGCTGTCCCCACGACCTCCGCTTGAACCCTACAGGGCAAAGATATACACCTAGGGTGTGACGGAGCCACTTCCCCTGTGTGGAGCCCTGTAAGTTGAATTAGTCAGTGAAGGGCAACGCCTCCATACGATGTTTCATGTCAACGAGGGAAAGCGAGGGACACTCCTCAGCTGCCACATGGCAGAAGACCTGGAGCTGGTCTTTTTCACCAACTAGGTGCATAACCTGCTCGCTCGAGACATCCTCAGAGAATTTCCCATGCTATTCGAGGGGATGGGGTGCTTGAAAGGAAAGCTGTTCAAGCTTCACATTGATACAACGGTCAAGCCCACAGCTCTGAGTCACAAGAGGGTGCTGTTTCATCTACGCCCCCAAGTTGAGGAAGAGTTACTGAGGCTGGAGCAGCTGGGCATAATAGAAAAGGTGTCAAGCCCCACCCCGTGGGTGTCACCCTTGGTCGTAGCCCCCAAGGCAAAGCAGCCTGGAGCCATCCGGCTATGTGTCGACATGCACCTTCCAACCAAGGTTGCGATGCGGGAACAACATCTCACGCCCACCATGGATGACATCGTGACAGACCTCAATGGGGCCAAGTGGTTCACGAAACTCGACCTCAACGCTGGCCATCACCAGCTAGAACTCCAATCAAACAGGAGGAATATCACAACGTTCTCCACTCATGTGGGTCTACGACGATATAAGAGGCTGAGCTTTTTTGTATCGTCTACCGCAGAAGTGTATCAAAACGCTATAAGGGAAACACTCACGGGACTGCAACGAGTTATGAACTTGAGTGATGACAACCTGGTGTTCTTAAAAACACTAGAGGAGCACCACGTACATCACAGGGATACCCTTCAATGACTTGCGGGAAGTGGACGTACCCTCCACCAAGCCAAGTTCTCATTCTACGTATATAATGAAACATGCCTGCATGCACCCGGAGGGCGGGCTCGCCTGAAAGGATAAATAAAGGAGCGCAAGTGTGCTCGGGGTCTTTGCTCATACATAATTACCGGTGTGTGTGTGCCCTTCCTGCTGCGACCTAAGCCAGAAGCCTAGCCTCAGCGCAGCGAGTGTCCCCCCAGGCCTGGACACTACAGTGTGGACTGAGTGTAGAAAGCTGTGTCATTGCATACACAGTGACAAAACAGCTGAGAGCAAAGCCTGGAGTTAGTCGCGGACCCGGGGCACTGTGCACAGCAAACCCGCAACATATGCGGGTGTGGGAGGAAATCAGCACCTAGCATCCCGAGAGCACTTCGGAACTGAGACTCCAGCGACTGAAGCTCTGGTGGCTAAGAGGAAAGACGACAGTGGCACTGCTAGATAGCGACTGACGTGCGGGCCTGCTCGTCGGCGAGGCTCTGAACATACTGCCGCTAAGGAGAGTGCTCAGGCCAAGACAGCTGTGACCACTGTGAGAGTGACTGGATAGGGCGGAGACACCCTGAATGCACGATCCAAGCAGAGGAAGTGTGGCTCCGAAATCTCTCGATTTAGGCAGAGGGAAGAGAGAACTGACATTGTGGCATGCTAAGAGGAAAGGAGTGGGGTCCTCTGTCGCTGAGACCCAAAGGGGTGGACATACGAAGTACAGAACCTACTTAGCCACATATGAGGTGGCCAAAGAAGCAGCAATCCATTTGGGCTGCAGAAAGGTGAACACATCTGACCATGGCAGGGTAGAAGTGCACGAAGACACGGGCTAGTAAGCCCATACCCAAATATTCCACAAGAACTAAGACTCAACAATACCAACAGCAGAGCGTCGATAATTGCTGAAGAGTTGTGGGATGCCGTGACTAGATACTCATAGTAGGTGTCAGTGTGTGGTAAAGCAATTACTGGGGCACGAGGCTGATAGATCCTTGCCGGTGCAGCAGGGAAAGGAGTGCAGCAGACGCACACCAAAGATGGATACGGATAACGGAGTCACTGAAAGGATGCAGATGGGGAAGTCCAAATCCAAACAGGGGAGTGGACCACCAAAGACAGCTGAAGCCTCCAAGAGTCACGTAGTTTCAGACATGGAGGGAGCAGACGAACAGGGACAATAAATACATACCCACCTTCAACAAAATCCTGGCTGCCATGGCAGACACAAAAGCCACCCTGCAGCAAGATATCAGGACAGTGTCGGTAGGGCTGGGACTACTGCAAGAAAAGCACCATAAGCATGCAGACAGGATGAAGGAAGTGGAACTTGCTCTGGAAGAGGCGCATCCACAGCAAAAGAAGGTAGCCCACCAACAGGATGAACTGACTAATAAGGTGGCAGCACTGGAAAGATGGGCTGCAGATGCTGAAGGGCGCATGTGCCACAATAACATTAAGGTGGTGGGGATCCCGGGAGGCACAGAAGGGACTGATATGGTGGCATTTCTAGACCAGTGGCTTCATAGGACAGTACCCTTGGGTCACTCTCTAATTTCTTCACACTTGAGAGGGCACATAGAGTTCCATCATTACCGTTGACACCTGGGCGACCTCCGTGGCCAGTAGTGGCAAGATTTCTACACTATGCAGACCGAGCTATCATAATCCAACATTCACGAGCACATGGCCCATATGTAATAGATAACCGTAAAGTGGCAGTGTTCCCTGATTTTACACCGAAGGTGCAAACCCATGGTTCATCTTTCTTGGGAGTAAAAAAAAGGGTTGAGAGCAGAAGGTATACAGTATTTGCTACAGTTCCCAGCCCGACTCCACATACAGCTGGATGGGGAGGCATACTTTTATGGCTCTCCGGCAGAGGCTTGGCTTTGGTTGGAGAGCTACAAGACAAACTCTCTCCCCAAGGGCCCGCAAAATAGCTTGAAAGAAAAGCCCAAATCTAAACAGAGGAGACTACATAGAGCAACCACGTGGCTTACCCTGCAAGGGCCTACCTCGTCACAGACAACGCAGGAGTGACAGGCACTAGCAGAGGTACTGTCAGCGCTGCCGGAAGGTGGTAGAACACCGGAATCCTCTGACCATGGAAGTGGACAATCCGACACGGGAGAATCAATAAGCAGCAAAGCGAGGCTCCCAGTGGTCACTCCTGGGTCTCTGGATGAACTGGTATGAACTGGACTCGAGGTGTTCGCAATGTCAGGTAACAGGGTTGTGGAGTCAGAGCGAGGAGGGAGTGCTGGACTTATGGGAGGTCTTAGAGGTGGCAGCATGTGGGGTGGGGACACTAAAGGGTAGGAATACGACCCATGGGAAAATAATAATTATGTCACCTCGGAGAATATAAAGGGGCAGCAGAGAGAAGGGACCAGGCTGTTGATAGATATGGTACTACTCTGGCCCGAACCGGAAGCCTGGGCGGGGACAGGAGTGAAGCAGTTCTATTTGACATTGTCCTCCCAACTAGACAGGCGGAACCATGCAATGGTTAGGCGCCTTCTATCTCTATAATTTTATACCTATTTTAAAAGTTTGGGCGGTCAGCTGTTGAGAAGCTGCTCGGGGGAATGGGAGTTGTTGGGTTTTGTTCATGTCCTGTGGTGCTAATACAGACAAGGCATGGGGTGGAGGTGGGGGAATGGGAGTGGGGAGGGCCATAGAATGGCTTAAATATATGCTCAAGTTGAATACACATGACACCAATCAAGAAATTCCATTTATATCATGGAATGTACAAGGGATGGGATCATTTATCAAATGCAATAGGATACATGGCTACCTTATCAGGAGTGGTGTGAAAGTTGCCATGTTGCAGGAGACCCATTTGACTACGGAAGAGGGCACTAGATGACGGCAGAGGTGGGTGGCCAGATGCATCCTCTTGGGGTGCATTGGTATGGATTAGAAATGGGGTACCATTCAAAATACAGGTATTGCATTAGATAAAAGATCTGTGAGAGGGAAACCTAAACCCAGCCATGTGGTCATGCGTCCCGTTTTGGCACTCGCTTCCCACAATGGTTTGGATTGCGCTGATAAAAATGATTATGCTCCCCAGACTGTTATATTATTTTGGGAATTTACCGGTGATAATCCACCCTTGTGGTTCATAGACTAGTGCGAATACTCATATGGGATGGGGGGGCATAGAGTCTCACTGGCTACATTGCAGAGAACCCCAGAGGAGGGAGGATTAGGGACCCCGGGGTTTGAATTATATTATCTGTCTGCCCAATTGCAGTGGCTGACTCAGTGGTTAGATGGTCAGAGTCCAGAACTTCCACATGCAGAGAATCTGGTCATTACACGTGAGCACTCACTGGCTAGGCTGCTACATCCCTTGATGACTATCCGGAGCCGGAGCTCAGTGTCTGAGTCCACCTGACAGCTTGGCGGGAGACAGATGTCACCTCTGTAACGATTCCACTCTCCCCACACCGTATTCCATTTCCCAGGGCATCCCTTCGCTATGAACACTGACTTTTCTCTGTACATGCACCAGTCTAGATCTTCCTTCCACTTCCCCAATTGGGGCAGTTGACTGGCCCCCCACAGCTGTGCGATGTTACGTTTCGCAATCATGTATGCAAGAGTAGCCCATTGCGTGGAGTAGGTATTGAGATCCATAGGCTCCCAGACATTTAATAGGCATCTTCGGGCTTCCGGCCACATGTCCACCCCCAATACAGATCGCAGAATACGATGAATGTCTGTCCAGTACTGTTCTATCTGTTTACAGTGCCACAGTATGTGTATGAACGTACCTAATCCCCACATCCCCGCCTGCACTCTCCACATTCCGCCCGTCCCATGCGAACCAGGCCTGGACCCGATCCTATGTAAAATCTTAAGCTGCACTAACCTAAGTCTGGCTTGGATTGCGATCACCCGTGTGGAGGTAACCGCTTCTTGCCAGTCTTCTTCGTCAATTTCTAGAACGTCTCTGGTCCATTTCCCTCTGAGGGCCAATAACGGATCCTCCATGTTATTAATCAATTTTCTACATATTAGAGATATGGTCTTTTCTGGAAGATGCCCATCGAGGATTCTAACCTCCAGGGGGGAGGCTTCCGGGAGTGACGTGCCACTGGGCACATGAGTGAGCAGCGCATGGCGGATCTGAAGGTAGCGGAAACACTCAGTGTCCGATAGTTTATATTGTGTTTGTAGTGTCGGGAACGGTTGTACCATTCCTTCTCCCCAGATGTCTTGATTCAGGAGATCCCTATAAGGTCCCATTTATCGAACCCCTTGGATTTCCAATGGTTACCCAGTTTCTCCGAACTCCACGATGGTGTGGCAAGCATGAGCTTATTCTCCCATTGCAGGTGTTTGGTGACAGTATGCCATACCTGGACAGCATGTGCTCTAGGTCCGGTCAGCGGGTATCTAAGGGGTTTAGCGTATAGCGCTCTAGTATAGTCCCCCCCACGGGAGCAGCCATCTGTCCATGGCATAACCGGGGTCATCCTCCTTGAGTCTTTGCAGAGGCGGATCCAGATTGTGGGCATAATGGAGTTTTGAGTCTAGGGTCACATAGATTCTGAGGTATCAGAACCCTTCCGACACAATCTGAATCAGGCAACCACCCGGTATTCTAGGTTGTTCACCCTGTAGGACAAATACCACCGATTTGTGCCAGTTTATAGTAAATCCCGAGTACCTTCCAAATATTACTAGCACATATAGGAGGCAGATCAATGAACCTCTAGGATTTGTGAGGTACAATAGAACGTCATCTGCATACAGTGAGACCTTGTCCTCCCAATCCTGCGACCACCGCAATCCACGGATGGATTGGTCCTGCCTGATCCAAGCTGTCAAGGGCTCCACTGCCAATGCAAAAAGGAGCGGCGACAGGGGGCATCCCTGCCGGGTACTCCTACTAAGCTGAAAATCTGGGGACTTATGATTATTTACGACCACCCGGGCCAGCGGGCCAGAGTAGAGAAGATGAATCCAGCCAATATAGTCCTGCCCAAAGCCGAACTTGGCCAGGACCGCAAATAGATAGGGCCACTCAACCATATCAAACGCCATAGTGGCGTCTAACGATACTATAACTGCCGGCTCCAGTTTGGTGGACGCTCTACTCAATACCCCATGCAGTCGACGTAGGTTAAGGGCTGTATTGCGATGTGGCATAAAGCCCGACTGATCCTGGTGCACCAGAGTGCTGATTACTTTGATCAGACGTGTCGCCAGTAATTTGGCGAGGACCTTGGGCTCCACATTTAACAGTGATATCGGCCAATACGAGGCACAGCTGGTTCTCGGCTTACCATCTTTGTATATGACCGCTATGTTTGCCACTCGTTGGTCGTATGGAAGCAGTCCCTTCTCCCTACTCTCTGTTAACATGGACCGGAAATACGGGGCCAGTTTGTTGGAATTCAGTTTGAACAATTCAATGGGAATACCATTGGGCCCTGTAGCTTTTCCTGAATTCACTCCCCGGATGGCCTGCGCCACTTCGTCATCAGTTATAGGGGAGTCCAGGTATTCTCTGTCGTCTTCAGAGAGCATGGGAAGTCTTAGATCTCTTAACATTTCCGTATTTTCTTCAGTGAACCTGCCGCCCGTAGTATATACTGTGCGGTAGTGTGCAGCAAATTTGTCTGCTATGGCCTGTGGGTCCGTTATCGGCGTGGAATCAAGCCCATCTAACTCAGGCACTACTCGAGACGCCCACTCCCATCTATCCAGCTATGCTATCAGCTTCCCTGCTTTGTCTCCGAGTTCATAGACTCTACCCTGGACCTCTCTACTCTGCTCTCTGGCTCTATCCTTAGCGATACTGTAAAACTCATCCTGCCTCAGTCGCAGGAGTTGAAGGCCTACCGGGGAAACCGCCCAGGCCAACTCCTCCTCTGACTTTACCACGTCCTCTTCTGCTCTTTCGAGATCAGCCTGCCGCTCCCTCTTTTTCGCCGCTATCTGGGAGAGCGTCTCTCCCCGGACAACCGTTTTATACGCCTCCCATATTGTCTGTGCGGAGCCCACAGAGTCCTTGTTTTCTTGAAAGTAATGATCTGTGACTTTAACTAAGCTTCTACGGGTGTGAGGATCTTTCAGATACCATGGGTTAATGGGACCTACCTTACCAATACTCACGTAGTCCCACTCCAATTGGAGCCACACGGGGGAGTGATCAGAGATACCCTTCCCCAAGTGACGTACCTTTCGTATAGTATGGGCCTGTGCCGCCGGGACTAAGACATAGTCTATTCTAGACAAACAGTGGTGTGCCCCTGACACGTCTGTAAACTGTGTTCTCTCGGGGTTATTTAGCCTCCAGCCATCAACTAGACGTACTGTGTCCACAAATTCAGGGAGCCACCTCTAAACGGGTCTAATCTCCCGTGGGGGATGTCGATCTAAATCCCCAGACATAACAGCGTTAAAATCACCTCTCAACACCAGAATACCTAACGGAAGAGTCAGGAAAATTGCTCCAAGGTCCTTAAACGTTTCTGTCTGTAGGCCGGGGGGGACATATATTATTGGCATCTAGATCGACAGAGACGACTATTCCCTCAGGACACTATCCATGCGGATCTTGTTCCGTATGTGGTCTGACAAAGAAAACACAGAGTGTCACTCTAAATTCAGGTAAAACATGGTATTTGAAATATTTCAGTAACTGTAATACCGCAAATGTGGTGTACAGACTGACCTGCCAGTGTAACCTACAATACATAGGGCTCACAACGAAGAAGGTAAAGGTCAGAATGCAAGAACATCTCAGTACGATTAGAGCCGGTAAACTTACGACCAAGCTAATACAACACTGTTACGAAACTAAACACGCCTTTACATGGGTGGTCCTTGAGAGAATAATGGACACATCCCAAAATATTGAGGATATATTGGCCGCAAAAGAAGCCAAATGGATTTTTCAGGAGAAATCTGACCAATTTAGGCTGAATGACCAAATTGTGTGGGGAAGGGCAAGATACTAAAGTGGTTGATGTCATACTTCATTTGAAGAACATTTTGGTTCTGACTGCAATAAAGTTTCTTTGGCTTGATGTCTGCCTACTTTGGTCAGTCAAAAAAAAAACCCCAAATTAGCTCTATTCATGAACCTAGCGCAACATAGGAATAGGATCTCCACTAGGCAATGAGGGGACATATGTAGATTATATCACCATCGAAACTCATAGGCTAGGAGTAGATGATATAAGAAGTTTCTATTACAGATTACCTAACATCTACAGATAGAACCACATTGAAAAATTAAAAAATCATCATGACTAATAAATCATCATTATCTATAAGTCATAAGTCCTTCAACACCAATACTATCTTCTGAGAAATCCACTCAAAGATGGCGCTCATAGTGACATTAGATTGGGACAGAGATCTGCAGGGACTTAGACCCAATATGAACCACTTCCATGCCCACATTGCTTTTCCCTAAATGGATATCGATGATATAAGAAAGTCCGTAAAAATACTGGCATGCAAGGGAATATTACCAGCTTCGATTATCATCAAGTATGACTAATACCCCTAACCAAGATGGCGCCCAAAGCTATGCTCTAAAACATAGGTGTTTATATATATAAACAGGTTAATTATCACCTATGACTCCACCCGTGAGGTCCCCCACACATTATTTTTACAAACACATGTCAATGAAATAACAAATTTCGAATAGACGCCTGTCTATGTATCAGTAACAACCAGATTGAAAATAAAGAATCTCCCCATTCTAAGATGGCGCGTATTATTGACGCGCAAGAGAGCAGGTGCTGGCGGTATTTAAAAAGCGAGGGGAGCAGCCCACGAGTGACCGGCGGAGAGAAGGAGCTCCGTGAGGCTTTGGGTGGTAAGGAGGAGCAACCGAGAGGGAGTGGGGACATAGACGTGAGGCTAAGTACCCATTGCTGCTGCTATGACTCCGTGGTGTAGATTTGGACTAGTGAGCTTCCATATATGAAAAATAGGAAGTTTAAGGTGGTAGGGAATCCAACGTCACACTCAGGGTAACAGAATTAAGTGATGTTTCCCCGATATATATATGAGACCAACAGGGAATTCATAAGTAGCACAGACACCGGTAAAAGTAGAGTCCCCTTGTGTTCAGGTGTGTATGTGCTGGTGTGTACCAGGGGTGACAATACAGCGAGTCTGAATATAGATTATGTATCTTGCCTCTAACGTGAACTTGTAGCATGGACGAATATGTAGCTAGGTCTCCTCAAAAGAGCCAACAAATAAGGGGGTCTTGGTTTTTACTTGGCTTTCACATTTAATACAAGAGTGGGTGTTTTTACATCCAATACAAGATTGGGTGAAGAAGAGGAATTTGAATATATCAAAAATACTCTTTTTATAGATTCGCATTACAGCTGAGTGCAAAATCACTGTGAGGACTCACGTAAGGAGCCCCCGTAAGACCCATTGCAGTGAGCTGGTACGCGAGGCCATGGCTCACTAAGGGTAATGGATATATTCAAATGAAAAGCATATTCTCGTATATGTAATAGGGGTAGTGGAATGAGCTTAGTTTTGTGTGTTTTTATCCCCTTTTTACCTTTGGCAGTCCCCGAGAGAAAAAACTCTAACAGTGTCCTGTGTCTGTGCCAAGCGACTGGAGCTGCCCTGACGAAATCGCCAAAAAAACATTGGGCGATGAAACATGTTGGCACTATTTAATGGTATGCATATTAAGCAACCTTTTTAATTGTTGATTTGGGTGCACACCAAAGGAATAATAAAGTTTGAACCTATTGAGGGTGTATCCTCCTCAACCTTTTACTTTCACTATTCAGTCGTTTTTGGTATGTGATTTCTCCACCACGTACCTTAACAGTTTTGGTTTATTTTTGGACACTTTCTTCATAATTTTTTGTAGCGTGATGGCAACCAATGATGATAAAAGTGGGCAGAGCTGATGAGTACCAATCAGCAGGCTCAATTGGTGGTGCGCACGTGAGGTGCCATCTCGTCTCTTTCACATTTTTTCATATTTCTTTTACTATTTGTATTTGAAATAACACCCGGTGTGGTTTATGTGTATTCATGCACCTGGAGGTTTGTCAAGGGGATTGCCACAGGTAAAATTCTCATTTTTAAATTGAAGGTGGCTAGCGCAGTGGATGACTACCCTTTTCCCAAAAGACAGGGGGTACTATATACCTAAAGTAATAGGATTTGATCCACAGCTAAGAAGAAAGTACTCTACCTTCCAAGCCCTAGGCCTTTGTTGATAGATATTGATTGAGAGGAGGGTGGTCTAGGTCTTTTTTCCCTCTGTAGCTCCTTATTGTGTATATATAAGGACATATATTAAGTCAAATGTGGCAACCTTCCCTTCCCACTGGCCCGAGACCCCTATATCTCTTCCATATTTATCTGTCCATGTGTTTTGTATTGTGAAGGGAAACATATTTTTAATCAGTATTCCTGCTCCCCTCGACCCCGTGGTATATCCCGCGTGTGCCACTAGCCTATATCCTCGCCTGTGCAAAGCCATACATTTGTTCCCAATCAGATGGGTTTTCTGTAAAAGGATCACATCTGGGGCATGCCTTCTGACAAATTGATTGACCATTCCCTGCTTTAATTTGTCCCCCAGCCCATTAACATTCCAGCTGAGCACTCTGACCCATGATTACTGTATATCGCTCAACATCTCGTCTCTGTAGAAGACTTCCCAGCTCTGCTCTGCTCCTTGATGGTGTCGAAGTAAACAAACAATCAAAGAATACAAACTCAAATATGAAAATTAATACACCCCCTCCCTCCCTCCATGCACCCCTGCTCACAGCGTTCACCCATCCCCAACTGGCAGAGTACCTGTCGCCCTACACACTAAAACTAATGACTAAAAACTAAAGGTAGTAATGAAAAGGAAAACCGGCACTCCATCCCCCACCCCCAAGTCCATGTCTGAATAAGCAAAGTGTTCCCTGAGGATCGCACAACGTTTATGTTCAAATGCGGGGCGCCCAACCCCTGTACCTGACCATTATTCGTCCTTCCATCTCGATCGGAGCTCAATCTTCTTCCGGTGTCGCTCGCCCTCTTCCATTGTCTCGTGCCCCAGTGCCACTGGGGGGACGACTGTCCAGCCAGTCAGACGCCACTTCCAGATTGTCGAAAAACCATGCTCTGCCCTCAACCTCAACTCGAAGTCTCACCGGGAACATCGTGGCATATTTCAGTCCTTTCTCCCTTAGTTTCTTCTTGACAGCGAGGAAGTTTCGTCGTTGCCTTTGCACCAGCTGCGTGAAGTCAGGAAAGAAGGAAAGAGTGGCATTCTCATACCACAGTGGGGGCACTGCACGGATGGCTTGCAGGTTTGCTTCTCTGTCTCTAAAGTTTAGGACCCGTGCAATCATCGGTCACGGGGCCGCTCCAGGCTTAGGTCGCCCACCTGTGACGCTATGCACTCGTTCAATAGTGAAGAATTTACCGAGTCCCTTGGGCTTGAGATGTGTTAAGATAAGCTTCTCTACGAACAGATCGGGGCTGGGCCTTCTGATTTACGGGTACTCCCAGGATGTGGATGTTGTTGCGCTGAGATCTCCCTTCGTAGTCATCCAGCTTCCGTTCGGCCGTTTCACAGAAGGATTTCAGGTCACGCACTTCCCGCTGGAGCTGTGTCACATCCTCCGTCAAGTTAGTTGTCTTTATGTCCAGAGATTTGACTTTCTCGTTAACCTTAGTGAGATCAGCCCGAATAAGATCCACCTCGATAGAGACTGTGTCCAATTTATGATCTAGCGACTCCATTTTTTGCCCTAGGGACGCTCTGATCCCATCAATAGCTTACATCACATCCTGCAAGGTCAATTCCAGAGCGTGGCTCATGGAGTCTCCCCCCCGCAGGGGAGGGCTGTCGAGAATCCGTCAGTGAGCCTTTAGGCAGAGTGTAGCGCTCTAATTTGTTAGATTGAACTTGCCGCATGCCTTTGGTCATTCTAGACTGGTTTTATCAGTGTCCGGCTTGGTCACCATGTGTAGGCCAAATCCCACTGCTTACAAGTGGCTCCTGCTCAGGGGTTTCGGTTTCACGACCTATTGCTGGCAGGAACACACGCTGCTCTTCACACGGGGACAGGTTCAGGGCAGCGGCAAGCCCAACGGCTCTCTGGCAACACTCTTAGAGACCGGTAACTGCGTTGCACAAAATTACTCCCAGTCACTTTGAGGCACCTGGCCCCCAGTTTCTGTCGACCCACTCCCAGCTCCAGAGGAATCCCTGCAAACGAATTGCTGGGAATAGTTTGTAAGGAGGCACTTATCTTCGGGGGGTCCACTGATCACTTCTGTGCCTCCTGCATTTGCGCCTCTCACCTCCACCCCCACAGTAACACCGCTGGCTCCGGTCACCTTCAGCCGCGGTCTCCCACTGGCCCCAGCTCCGCCCTGCTGCCACGAAAACTAGGGCAGGATGGCTGTTTTGCCCCCGAGATGTCGTCGCGGGCAAGAAAGGGTCTAAACTCATGGCCTCAATCACGCCGCGTCACAGTCTCCCTCAGCGGATGGGGGGGCCCCGCAATGCGAGTCACTCACCCCCGATCTGTGCTCGAATCCGCTGAGCCCCAGTCTCACTGCCGCGCCATGGCGGGCATCAGTGGTGCTGCGACGTCTTTCCGTTGAAGCTCTGGAGGGGGGGGAGCGGGCTTCAGGCGATGGCCATCGGGGGGATTATCTCCCACCGCGCGGACCCCGTTAACAGATCCGCCTCCGGATTCTGAGCAGCCGCGGTTCCGACACGACCGGCAACTTCCGGTCTGTGCCGCCGAGATCTTCACTCCCTTCAGCGGCTCGCCCACTCCAGTCCCCAGCTCCAATCCTTGACCAGACCCAACTGTACGGGAGCCGTAGTTCCGGTTCCAAGCAACGTCGGGACACCATTGGTTTTCACTCTGCAGCACCACAGTCTTCCCTCTCTCAATTGTCAAACCTCATGGGCAGGATGATGAACAGGATAGCGGACCCGGGGGATGGCGGTGACAAAGCCGAGGTGTGACGCAGCCATCTTTGTCCAGCGCTAGGCTCCTCCCTTGACCATTTGAATCTTGATACAGCAGGAAGGTGAGTGCATAAAGTAAAAAGCAAAAAGCCTCTATAGACAGACTGGAGAATGGCCAGTGACAGATTTATGATACAAACACTTGATGAGACTCCAGTCGCTCTTTTTGTGAACAAGATGAGGTGGTAAGCAAAAGCTGTAGTTTAGGCCAAGTATCAGGCTGTTGGGTGCATTCTGGAAGCATTGATGTTGGTATATAGTAAACCCTGATACTTCCAAGTTTAAACAATTACAATAATTCAAATGTGAAAAGATTAGTGCCTATACTGCTGATGTGCAAGAATAAGAAGAGAGGAAAGAAATGATTTTATACAGAATTCACAACAGGAGAAACACATATTGGCCAGCTCGAGATGTCACACAATAAAGATAGCTGGTGGTCTTTGAGGATTCCCAGGTTGGGGAGCAGAGGAAGTAATGCATTTTCACAACCTAGATGTGAAGATCACTAAGAGACACTCCAAGATAAAGTTTTGCCAAAGAAAATCCGGTTTTATCAGAGTTCACATTAAGAACTTATCCATGGCGAAATAGTGCATATTGAGTCTGAAAACTTGGAATTGCCTTCATCAAGGATTGTCAGCGGGTCTTGGTATGAGCTGTGTTTGACTAGCATAGACAAAGAGATTACAACCAAGGAATGGACCAGGACAGCAAGAGGGGCGATATCAATGCTGAAAAGAATACAACTCAAAGCCAAGCCCTGAGGCATATCACAGGAGATAGATTTAAATGAAAAGTAGAAAGGAATAAAGGAAATCAATTGTGTTCTGCCTGTCAGAAAAGTAAAAATCAGTTTAACACTGTGTCTTGCATACCAGCAAATGTTGGCCAACCTACGGGAATCGAATGAGGCACTGTATCAAAAGTGGCAGAGATTCATAAAAGAATATTGGTAAATGCAGAGACCAGTATAGTCTTAGTGCCGGGGATTGCCAAAATGAGGTTACAGCCTGAATGATCTCTTTTGATTTTATTTGATTTGCAATTTTAAAGTGGTTGTAAGGACCAAGCCAAGGCAGTTACTTTATGGAACAAAGGGGCATATTAACAAGGGCCGGCGATAAATATCGCAAAGCGCGCTTAGCACTTGCATATTTATCGCCAGCTATCTCTAGAATTTATCGCCCCGTTTGCGCGTTATTAACAACGCGCATCACCGAGGCGATAAAAATTCCAGAGATAGTTGGGATATCGCTGTTTTCCATGGTGGAAAACGACGATATCCTTGATGATAGGGCCTGTGGTCTTAGCCACAAAATCCACCCCCCATGTTAAGTATGCCTTGGTCAGGAATTTAACAGACGTTAAATTCCTGCGTTAAGGCATACTTAACGCGATTTAAAAAATCGCTACCCTCCCTTGTTAATATCGCGAAGCTGCCTTCGCGATATTTTCCCAAGGGAGTCTTGTCAGGCACGCCTCCTTTGCATCTCATTAGCGATGCGATCGGAGGCGTGCTGCAAACGGGCGCTAAGTCAGCAAGACACCCGATAGCGTGTCCTTGCTGATAAGGCGATGAAATTATCGCTGCTTTTCGCCCGAAAACGGACGCAAAAGCAGCGATAATTTCATATCGCTGCCTTGTTAATATGCCCCATAGAGTCCTGGTGTTAGAGTAGACCAAATATTTTCTGGAAAAGAGAATGAGATGTCCAGCGATTGTCACCAAGGAGGTGAGAAAAACAGATGTTATTTACAAAAAGGTAGGCTTTTAAGTTTCTTTCTGTACTTAATGAGAGAGTTTTCCATGTGTAATGATAAAGGAAGTGGGTTCCACAGCTTTGTATGTAGTAATCACGGCTGTAGGAAAATGCCCCTTTTTGAGAGGTCAACCCCGTTTTTTGTGACTCTGCAAACTGAGATACTGCTAAACAGCCTCCTGTGCATGTGCTCTGACCCCTAAATATGTCCCAATCGGCTGGACTCCTGTTTGGCATATTTAACTTACCTATAATTCCACAGTATATGGTACAGAATGTACCCGGCCTGCAATTTCACTAAAGGACTGAAGATCATATTGTGCCACAACTCAAGTGACCATGCAAAGCATGTCTTAAGGCCACCCCTGCATCCTGGGTAGGCAGTTTCAAAACCACCAATTCAACTTGGCAAATAAAACTTTTATCAGGCCCAAACCTTGTTTTGTATCCCTTATTAGTCATCCCTTGTTTGACCTTACAGCCCTCAGGTGGTCTTCCCCCCCGACTTTTTGCCTTCCTCCTCTAGTTTTCTTACCTCGCTTTTGCTGGCTTTAGAACACTGCTAATCTCTGCTAAGGTGATGTGCTCCATCCCCAAAACATGGTATTATTGGCTCATCTCCATTTGGCATATTTAGTTTGTTTATAAGTCTCTAGTAAAGTGCACTACATGTGCCGAAGGCCTGTAAATTAAATCATACCAGTGGGTCTGCAGCACTTATTGTGCCCCCACTTAAGTGGTCCTCTAACCATAGCTCGGGCCTGGCATTACAGAGCCTGTGTGTGAAGGTTACACAGTCATTTTAACCTGGCAAGATACACCTTTTGCCAGAACCAAGTAACGCTCTAAAGTAGCGCCCTAAAGTAGGCCCTGGACAATTCATAAGGCAGGGTGCAATGTATTTAAAGGGCAGGGCATGTACTTTTAATATAAACATGTTCTGATAATGAAACATTTGGATTACCTTATCACATTTTTTAAGTGTAACTCCTATTTGAGATGGGATAGGATTTCCATGATTGATGTCTCTGGAAACACAATTTAACTCACAACTTATGATAAAGTCAGATTTTAAAACGCAATTCTGAAAATGCCACTTTTAGAAAGTCGCAAAAAGAACAATTCATGGACAGAATACAGAACAATGTCATACATTCATCCATATACAGAGGTCTGGGCCTAAATCCATCTTTTTTTCTCCCCATGCCATACCAGTTTGAACCCGCCATATGCAAATCAGTCTTGACCCTGTTCCCAATGGAACAGTCCAGCCAGAACTGCCAGGCAAGTCCTTCATGTAACAGAAACAAGCAGCATCCTGGGACAGGTTTCGGGGTATCAGCATTCATTAGTCTGTATAGCTTGAATCCAGTGGCATGGCGAGCACTGGACCCACGTTTGGGCATCCCCATCCCACTCGGGGTGACAAATGCAGAAAGAACAATTGATGGACAGAGTGCAGAACAATGTCATACATTCACCCCAGTAAAGAGATCTGGGCCTAAATCCATCATTTTTTGCTCCCCATGGCATTCTAGGTTGAACCCAGCCATATGCAAATCAGACTTGACCCTTGATCTTTCTTACTTTAGCCATTTGGTGCATGCTGCCAGTCTCCGATACACATCTGGGGATGGTGACAGCTGGGCTTTTTGCATTCCTCTTTGACAGCCACGCACAATGGGAGCTTAGGTGTGATCAGACGGGCCATCCTTGAAGGATGAGAGGGAAGAGTTGGAACAGCCTCACTTACACCTGAATAGGCTGCGTCCTGTCCCAATACACAGGGCTGCATAGTTCCCTGTAGTGAGCCTGGAGCCAGGGCAGGAAGGAAGGACCTCTGTGCACCTCAAAGAACTGTCTTTGAAGTCTCCCCCACTTTAAAGGCACAACTGGGTATAAGTACAAGACCTCTGACACCATCACTTCAGTACACTCCTGGACGTTTGATGAATACCAGGCAGAAGGACTGCTCTGCTACTGAAGGACTGCCACTCTGTTGGACTGTTGCTTTTCTTGACTCCTGCCTTGCTGTGCTGTCCTCCTGCGTGCTGCTCCCCTGCCTGGATAAGAAGAACTGGACATGCATCACTTAAACCCAGAGTGACTCCAAGCGAAAGCTGGCTGGCTTCCTGATCTAAAGTCTAAGGGACATCAAAGACTTCCAAGTTACCTGCTTATGCACCTGGACTCTGCCATCTCTGAGTCTGTCTTGACAAGTTGGGCCACCCCAGTCCTTGACTCCAGGGAATGGTGCCTAAGGCGCACCATCCCACACATCGTCTGTCGAGCCAGTGCTTCAGCGATGTTGTGTGTATCAAAACCGGAGTATTGCCCCTGTTGCGCACATCGAAACTGATGTATCGCCCCTGTTGCATGGATTACAACCAGCATGTTGCTTCTTTTGTGTGACCAAAACCAGTGCATCACCTCTGCTGCTTGTATCAGCCCCAACAAATCTCCTTCGGAACCATCACTGCACAAGGTCTCCGCATCTCCATCTACCATATAGTTGATGACAATGCCGAATATCTGTATCGCAGCTCTTCTCTCATTGAAGCCTACGCATCATCACTGCTGTGCTGATCAGGACTGGCCATAATCCTCATTGTGTGGATCAACACTGATGCATCGATTCAGGTGCTGCCTGCATCTTTGAGGTTTACGCAGTCAGGATCAAGATACTTTTGTTCAGCAAGCCAACCTGGGTCTCTGTATCCGGCATGTGGCCCATTATGATCAGCCTGAACTTTTGACTTTGTCCTGGTCCTGTGTGACCAGAAATCCCATATAAGCGCTTATTGCTTCTAAACACTATTTTATATTTTATTCTTTAAAATTTCATCTCTCAAGCTTTACTTAGTGGATTTTGACATTTTGTTCTTTTATTTATTAAGAACTATTTTTCAAAGCTGGTGTGAAATCTTTTTGTGTGGTGTTTTCAACGTTTTACTGTTTGAAGTGTTGCACAAATACTTTACACATTTCTATAAATTAAGCCTGACTGCTCTGTGCCAAGCTATCAGAGGGTGATAAGAGGTCAATTTAGGTTTTTGCCTCCTTCTTACCCTGCCTGGGTTGTGGTTGCTGCTTGACTGGGGCGTCTACCCCGGTCAACCTACAGCCCAATTTATAACAAAGGTTATCAGTGGTGGGCTGGGACTTGTGTTTGTGCAGTGACATACAGTGACTTGATGTATACTATCCACAACCAAGACCATTTAAAATTTGTATTTCTCCCGAATCTGCTTTTTTAATTTTTTCTCAAATTAAAAAGTAGGCTCTACATGCCTAAATGGTAGGGTGCATGGTATTTAAAAATTGGAATGTGCACTCATGGTTTGCATGCGTTGGCAGTGACAAATCACTGTCGTAAGGGTGGGTCTACATTTGAAATCGAAAACCCAACTTAATGGTCACATTGTATTTTAGATTACTGTTTTGAAAATGTCACTTTTAGAACGTTGTCATCTTCCTGTCTGAGCCAAATATGTCTTTCTGCCATTGTTTAGTGCCAGCTGACTATTGATCCTCCCCTGTGGTGAAATGTGTGTTGCTTTCAAACAATGGACAAAGGAATTGGGAATGGGGAGATGTTTTTCTCTCTGACAGGATTGTCATCTGACCTGTGCCCAGGAATCAAATTAACTTAAAAGGGTGACTGCTCTGTCTAATGCAGATGTGCCTCATCTATTGTCCTCCCGGGCAGCCAGGAACCAACCCCCGTGGGAGGGAGGGGGGTGCCTCCAGAACTAGTTTGGAGTGAGCACAAAGGAATGTTTGCCCATTATCATAGCCATACCTCTACGTGGGCTCAGCGACCTGTGCACAGGGGTGGAGAGGTTCTGCCATATAGGCTTTAGGTAGATAGGGGCACTTTGGGATAGCTTACAGTAAAACATTTAGAAAGTGCTGGAAAAGTGGGTAGGTCAACCTTGGGAACTTTTACCCTATTGGTTAGGGAGTGACCAGGAGTTTCTCCTACTCATAGGCTGGCACTGGGCATAACTGTGGCACACCCAGTACCCTTTACAGAACACCTGTAGACCTGTGAAGGACAGATGAAGGAATGCACCTGCTGTTGTTACCTGTGAGGAGACTCCCAAGGGCCGGCCCTGCTCTCACTTGTACCCAAGATTGAGATGTGGACTAAACTCTTAACCTACAGGGACACAAAAGCTGCAAGAAGCCAACTTTCCATTGAAGACCAGCTGACCAGTTCCAACTAGACCTGCCTTGGACCATGCTCCTGACTTCTCCTAGAGTTAGACCTGACCTCTAAGTGGTGTCCTTAAAGTCCTGGGGCCATTAGATAAGTCCCAAAGTGTGCTCATCCAGCCCAATCCTAAAAGCTAGGACTTGAAAAATGTTCCAAGAATTTTTGCCTGGAGAACTGACAGGGTACCGGTAAAACCCTGCTAAATCAATCTAGCAAAGGTGCATTGACTCTGGGCCAAAGAGTTAGCTTGCTTCTGATTGGAACTTTTCCGTAGAATCAAATGTGTTTTAGCTGTACATTGTGGAGCCCTACTTGGGTACAGCTTGCAGTCTTGCCCTGCTGTAGGAATCCAAACTTAAAAAAATTTGACCAAGTATAAAGGCATAAATCTTCAGCTGGAGAAGACACCGAATGGGACTTTCCTTGTGCGTGAAATTTGAACTTCTACTCAGAACTTTCCCACCAAAAGTCAACAACTTCACCGGGACTTCATTCGATGGCTATTCAGCCTTGTGAAACCCATCTTGGCCACAGTCTTCTGCCTTGCTCTGCTGAGGAATTTTGACTTCTATTACAGGCAAACGCTACAGGCAAAACTTCTCACAAGGAAGAACCTGGTCTCTGCATATATGACCCGCGCTTCATTGCTGTCAGCCTTAAAACTTACTGCTGTCTCGCCCAGCATGACCAATTGCCTGCGGTTGGTGCAATACTGTTATTGCTACTATTTATATTTTGAACTTTACGAATTTAAATCTTCGGATCCCTCTTTCGATTTTTGTGGTTTTGGAGCCAATCTGTACATAATAATATTCTCTATTTTCAAAACTTTAAGTGTTTTTATAGTGTTGTGTTTCCAAGTTTTTAACTGTTTTAGTACTTCTAAATGTTTTATGTAATTTATCGTCAATCCTGTATGTTCTGTGCCGTAGCCATCAGAGGTTGAGTTCAGGTTTAAATTACTGAAACCTTGACTGGACCTACCAAGAAGAGTGCCGTTATTACTTGGGATGGCCTATCTTCTATTCCAACTAAAAACCCGCTTTCTCACAACCTCCAAAGATCGTCCACCAATTCTAGCCTTCATGAACTTAGGTAGAAAGGTCTGATAGGCGGAACTGGATCTAAGGTCCATTGCAGGTTGACAGCATTCAAACATTGTTTCCATGCAGGATGAATAAGTCTCAATATAAATTGTTTTATGGTACATAATGCCTTGAATTGGCATCTTTTGTAGACAGGAAGCCAGCGTTGCTTAGCAAAGTCATTCAAAATATGCATGAACTTCTTACTGCCTAGGTCCAGTTTCGGAATCAGCATTCTGCAATAGTTAACTTTGTGCACTAGGTATTTGGAAAGGCCATCTAAAGGAGATTGGAGTAGTCAGTACGAAAAAGGATGAAGACTTAGAAAATGTCTTTTCTAGAGGAGGTTGCAATGAAGGGAAGTATTTTCAAGATAATGCTTAAAAGGTTGAAGCTGTAAGAATATGCCTCTTTTTGTATGATCACCCACCACCCCATATTTGTGTACTAATGCTTCTGCTTTTTTGACTCTGTAATGCAAATGGCTAATCCTTGATTGGCATATTTAACTTACCTAGAAGTCCTTAGTATGTTGTACCAGGTAAAATCATAGCAAGTAAGTTAAATGCTACAAGGTGACAAAGTGAAAACATGGATTTAAGCCTGCAACAGGTCAGGCAGCTTTAAACTGACAAATATTGCTAACTAACTGTAGAGGGACAGGCAGACATATGTCTTAGGAGACTTTTCAGTTTTACATTTGTTCACTTTATTAAGGATGGGGTAGATAATATGAACAATAGGCAAAAATGAAATGTGCACATATCCAAATTTGTGGAGTCCCAGTCTCTTTATATTACAGTCATCTCTTCCAGGGTGTGAGGAATGGTTGTTATGCTTGTAACCAGATCCTTTCTCTTTTCTTCTCTGTACAGGTTTTTCCCGAATGGTCACTGCCAACACCCTTGGGAGAGCAGAAGAACGTGGTGGTAAGTAGATGATGGGTAAGGCTGCCCCATCTTGTTCTGTTATCTAAGGTTCCCTTTACCTGTTCATACTTACAGGATATGAAGTCCGTCACCAGTCACCTGTGATACACCAGATAGGAAGAGGGGGAAAAAAACTCCAAATAGATTAGAATAAGTGTTTATAGTTGGCATCCTGTGACTTTTTAACCAGATGTCCTCTTTCTTGGACAAGCAGGAATAATAGATAGTTAGGAATGCAAAAAAGACTCTGTGCCTGGGAGATTATATGTGTAACAATTAATCTGTTTCACTTGTAACACAGGCAAACTGATATTTTCAATTTTTCTGGCTCTCCTCCCATTTTTGTGCACTCACCTTATTTGAAAACATCTTCTTAAGAAGGACAAAATCCTAAACTTACTACCATTTTGGTATTCACAGAAGGCACTTACTCATTTTGGTATTCACAGAAGGCACTTACTCATTTCGGTATTCACAGAAGTTAGGAGTCCTAACTTTAGGACTCCTAAATGCCTTCTGTGAATACCGAAAGTCTTAAAATTAGGATTTTTCGCAGTTTAGTAGTAGTATAGTTAGGACTCCTAACTTTAGGACTCCTAAATGCCTTCTGTGAATACCGAAAGTCTTAAAATTAGGATTTTTCTCAATTTAGTAGTCCTAAATTTAGACTTAGGACTACTAAATTGAGAAAAATCCTAATTTTAAGACTTTCGGTATTCACAGAAGGCATTTAGGAGTCCTAAAGTTAGAAGTCCTAACTATACTACTACTAAACTGAGAAAAATCCTAATTTTAAGGCTTTCGGTATTCACAGAAGGCATTTAGGAGTCCTAAAGTTAGGAGTCCTAACTATACTACTACTAAACTGAGAAAAATCCTAATTTTAAGACTTTCGGTATTCACAGAAGGCATTTAGGAGTCCTAAAGTTAGGACTCCTAACTTCTGTGAATACCGAAATGAGTAAGTGCCTTCTGTGAATACCAAAATGAGTAAGTGCCTTCTGTGAATACCAAAATGGTAGTAAGTTTAGGATTTTGTCTTAAGTTAGTTCTGTGAATCGGGCCTATTGATACTAACCAAGAAATACTAGCAAAAAGCAAAGAGAAAGGCAAATAAAATAAAAGGAGGAAGAACTAGTAAACAATCTTAAATAAAGCAATTAACTTCCACTGGTGAGCACATGCTCGAGTCACACACCTGAGTGACCACAACTCTCCTGAGTTGTGGTGGACTTATATCCAAAGGCTGGCAGTGTCCACCACTCTTTATTCCATCCCTCCACTTCTTCACTCTTTGTGACCACCTTGTCTGGCTTAGCTCAAAATCTCTCCATCTCAGGGCACCTTGCTGTTTAGGTATGTATCTCTGTACAGAACAAGCTCGTCCTCAGGCTTAGCATTCAGCTCAGAGAGCGCTCTTCACTCTATGTTCTCACATGGAGTGTTATTCCTTGAATGTTTTGTGCATCTTTTATCGTGGCATGAGCCTCCTCACACGCTCAATGTGTTGTATATATATTGCTTATGTTTGAATGTGGATGTCACAGCCAGTGCTGTCCTTGATGTTGGTTATCACAGTTACCGTTGAGTAGCTGACACGGAAGTTGTGTTGACTGTGAGCTCTGTTTATATTACTACTTTTTGCTGCAATAAACATACAGTGGAAAACATATCTGGATTTTATGTGGAATTCCTCTTGTAACATTTTGCGACAAGTTGTTTTGCTGATAATCAGGTGTTTCTGCATTTTGAAGCCTGCAGAGGAGATGTTTCTGTGTTATTTTACCCTCATCAAAGACTTGGTGTTGGGAGGTGTAATGCACCTCATTTGGAGTGCTGTGAGTGTTTACCTCTGCCAACTTTGTATACTGTATTTGCTCTGCTGTTTTTTATATTTAGCCTATGCTTGCGCTTAGACGCACTGTACTTTACTCTTGATTAACCGCAGGTGCATTGATGCATGCTTATTCATTGGTTTGTAGATGACTTCTCATGTCTTTACACGCGGATGCGGTCATACTTGAGTTTTCTCCTGAAACACTGTATAGCTCAATAAAGGCAACTACACACAATATACCCCGGCTAGTAACTATGCTGCCATCATGACTTGGGTTGCCATTACGCCTTCTTCAGTTTTGAAACTACTTTTGGAGGGTGAGTTCTGTCGAAATTATGTGCATTTGACTGTTAAGGCTTTCTTACAAGTCACCTGGATTCATATTTGCAGTATGACTTGGATTCATATTTACACAGATTATTGCAACACAGCATTAAGTGACTGACCGATATTGTATTTGCATGTTTTCCTGATTCTAAATTAGAACTAAGTGTATAAAACCAATCTTGAGCAAATTGTGCCATTCTTCCAGACCCCTGGGAAGCCAGAAGTCAAATGTAGACTGCGACTAAGATCTTTTCATAATTATCTGATTTTTATTGGAGCTGATACATTTGATCCGAAGCACAAAGCTGCTATCCTTTTTCATTCAAAAAGTCTTTATTTATGATTATTCATCTTAAAAGACATACTATACAAATCAATTTAAAATGCAACAATCAAGTTAATAACATCATAATTAAAATGTGGTAACACAATTCATTAAATATAAAATGGTCATAAAATCAGCTTTATAAGTAAAAATGGAGGGAAGCTAAGTTGGGCTACAATCCTCCGCTCCTTTCCCTGATTGCCCAAGACCAACTAAGAAATTTGGCTACTCCAACAATAATTAAGTCTTTGTCACCAATTTTTAACAACCTTTTAGCAGACAGAGCAGAGGCTGTGCCCAGTGAGCGACACAAGGGTTTGAGCCATGTGTTTCTAGGTAATTGGTAAGCTGGGCAGACATAGAGGAGATGGCTTATGTTTTCAGAATGATCAGGGCAGAACGGGCACCTGTCTCCCAGGCCTGTTTTCCATTTTCTGGTTAAATCCCTTAAAGGGAGCGTTTCCACCCTGAACTGATGAAACAGCCTACGATCTCTGGGCTTGGTGATCAGGTCCCAATAAGCTTCAAGAGAAGGTTCGTCTTTAAAGTCCAAAAAGGCTCTGGTCAAAGGAGAGTCCAATAGTGTATTATTCCTTCTTGATTTGACCAAACACCAGAAAGCCACTCTTAAATCTGATTTTGTTGGGATAACAGTAGATGACGGAGAAAACCAGAGGTCTCTCATGCCCATATCAATAAGGAGGTTTTTGATGGTTTTTAGCCATGAAATCTTATTGTGATGGTCCAACCCCCTTACTTCGAGTAGGGCCTTAGAAAATTGGACTAATTCCTGATTCGTCCACAACCTTCTCCAGAAATATAACATTTTTAGCTTGACAACATCCTCAATTGGGTTGCAGCCAAGATCAAACAGTAGGGGAATTCGTGGGGTCGATTGTGGGAGTCCTACTAGCGATCTGAAAAATTTATTCTGGGCCAGTATTAGGTCTGACAAGTTGCAATTCCCCCAGATTTCTGCACCGTATAAAACGGCTGGGGCTATTTTCGTTGAGTACAACTTGACTACTGGGGCTATAGGTTTGCTGATGGATAACCTGTGTTCTCTTAATAGTGCTCCCGCCAACTGTGAATGTTTTAAAGCCAAAAGCTTCATCTGGGGGGCCCAGCTCATTTTCTCGCCAATGGTAATGCCCAAATAAGTAAAAACCTTGGCCTGTTCTAGTGGCTTCCCCCCCATAGACACTTTTGCTACAACATCACCTGCCCCATGAAGGACCATAAATGTAGTTTTGTCCACATTAATCTCTAACTCATGTTCACTGCAAAAAGCCTCAAAGCGATATAACGCCCGTTGTAGTCCCTGACGAGTTTTAGATAATATCAGGGTGTCGTCAGCGAACATGAGTAGAGGAACCCTTTGTCCATCTAGTTTTGGTGCGTCAGTGGGGTGGTCCTCAAAGTAGTGTACTACACCGTTAATAAACAGCGAAAACAGTGTAGGTGCCAGGACGCACCCCTGCCGGACTCCCTTCTCGACCTTAAATCTATTAGTGACTTCGCCAGGTTTCCCCCACCGAACCTGGGCATAGTTGGAGCTGTGGAGCTTAACCACAAAGTCAACTAACTCCCTGGGCATCCCTAGCCTTAGTAGGACTTCCCATAGTTTGAGTCTTGGGACGAGGTCAAATGCGGATTTTAAGTCAACAAAAGCTGCAAAAATGAGGCCCTTGCCCAACAAGACCTCCTTCCAGTAAATTAGAACAAATTTAAAAACCTGATCCAGTGTCCCCATGCGTACTCGAAACCCTACTTGGAGGATAGATAAAATCTTATTATCATCAATCCAGCTGTGTATTCTACCTAAAATGACACGAGCGATAATTTTTTGCAGTGCGTCAATAAGGCTTATTGGCCTGTAATTCCCTGGGGCAGCACGATCACCTTTTTTAAAGATCGGTATTATTTCAGCGCCCGACCAGGAATCGGGGAAGGAAGTTCCCCCAGCCAGGGAATTCATTAGGTTAGTAATGTAGGGGACCCAAAGATCCTTATCCTGTCTGAACAGGTCTGCAGGAATGCAGTCTGGACCAGGGGCTTTGCCACTAGGTATATTTTTCAGAACCGCTTCAATCTCCTTGGTGCTAAATCTTAATGGAACCTCTATATTTATTTGTAAGATGGCGGGACTAGTAGTTCGAACTGGGCCCTGTTGATATTGTGCCTTGAAGTGGGCAACCCAGCTATCAGGTTCCACATTGTTGTTTGGGGCTAGAGGCCTTCGTCCATCTCCCCGCCTTATTAAGTCCCAGAAATGGGACATATTCCTGCCTTTACAGGCTTCCAGCAGGTCCTTCCAACGACCCTCATCCCACTCTTTTTTTGCATGTTTTATGGTGGATTTATAATTTATCCGTGCCTGCTTGATCAGTACATAAGACCTAGATTTAATAGCAGACAAGAGGGCTTTGTGGGTGGACCTACAGTGAGCGTTGTACCATGTAATGGGCTCATGTTTCTTTTTACTCCCCATGGGTTTTGTGTTAATGAAATATGTCTTAAGCCTATTTATAAGGTCCGAGTGGATTTTTGGCAATTTATCATTAAGGGACTCTTGTGTGTTACAGGTGTTTATTTCGCCCAATGCACTTGATATCAGGGCCCTAACACCTAGCACCTTGGTCTCGTCCAGTGCCACCTTGTCCCATTTAACCCGTCTAAAGTCATTGCCAATTATTAATGGGGCACCACTTTTTGTTGAATTTTCACTGGTCTGTTGTGCAAATCCCTGGATATCCACTGTCAAAATCAGTGGATTATGATCACTTTCTGGCCTAGTTTGTATAACCATGTCAGACACAATGTACCAGATTTCCAGGTTGACTAGAATGTGGTCGATTCTGCTTTTCGTTCGACCGTTATTAAAGGTCGGTGCTCCCTGGGCATCAGATTTTGTTCTTCCGTTTGCTGCCCTAAGACCCTGTTCCAGACACATCCCTTTAAGCTGAAGCGCTGCCTCAGTCCATTTGTTTATAGGTTTGGGGCATCCTCCTCCTCGCTCAACCTACCATCGTCGCCATCCAGGGGTTCAAAACATGTATTGAAATCCCCCAGGATGATCAAGTTGTTTTTGATGGAGCTTTCCGCAAGAAGGGATTCCAGTACTGTAATGGTCTGGGAGCTCTTTCCACCCGCTTGTCCCCTGGCATATACATTAACTAAGGATAGTGTTGGCCCATTCTGGAATTTGAGTTTAATAGCCAGGATGTCCGGGTTGTCTATAGGGATTACTTCAATAGAGACCCCGAGAGTTTGTCTAACCCAAAACGTCAAGCCCCCTACCGGTCTTCCCCTAGGCCCCTTTCTCGCGGGTCTTGAGAAGTTCAAGTATCCAACGTTATATATATTCTCTACAGCCCATGTTTCCTGGAAAGCCCATATATCCACTTCATTAACTATCCTTTTTAGTCACTTGGGCCTTGAGGGCCAACAGATTTCTGACGATTTACTCACAGCTGTAGCACCTTCTGGTGTGTCTTATGATTGGGATGAATTCCCTGAAGCTTTGACCAGACTCAAGAAGAAATTTGCAGAAGAACCTAGTGAATTACTTGAAAGATACAATTTCTTTATATTGAAATAATCGTCTGATGAATCTATGGAAGAATTGATCTCAGTATTACGGCTGTTAGTTGCAAACTGCAATTTTGGTGCATCCCGTGACACTTTTGCATGGGATCGGTTTGTTTACAGATGTTTTTCTAAGAAAGTACAAGAGAGACTCCACAGCTTCAGTGGTCCTTCATTAAGTGAAGTCCTGGATTTGGCAAAGAGTATTAAATGTCCTATTGTGTCCACTCACATAATGACTTAGCAGAGT
The DNA here is from genome assembly GCF_964204655.1 of Triturus cristatus. NCBI lineage: Eukaryota > Metazoa > Chordata > Amphibia > Caudata > Salamandridae > Triturus > Triturus cristatus. The sequence goes on along the minus strand of NC_140587.1, from coordinate 340,913,104 downwards.
GCCATGCCTTTTTCCAACTTTGTGACTGCTGTGAAAACCCCAGGGCATATTGATGCAATTCGTTTCAAGGACAAGAGTTATAAACCTATGTCTCATAATTCTAACCATTTCTGGTACCCAATGTCCTGCTGTTGGTAAGTATTGCACCAAGTGCGAGAAACCTGGGAACTTTCACAGTGTGTGTAAGATGGGTAAAAATATAATGATGTGTCTGATATTGACACTGTGTTAGATTTTTGATATTGTGTGTTAAACCTGGAAGGGGAGTCTGTGTTGGTTAGTAAAAATAAAGATACTCTTTGTCAGATAATTCTGAGTAGCACCCTCAGCCTTGATATGATGTATGATTCAGGGGTGCCCATTAAAATCATTTATGATACCATATCCAACTCACATTGTGGTGCAAGTGTAAGATTGAGAATGTCAGATGTTAAACCCAAGGCATATGGTGAACATGAAATTGACATGGTGGGTTATTTGAGGAATATGTCAAATATTTAGGTAGAAAAACCTTCATTTAGGTTTATGTAGCGGTCAAAGGTAGGCACATTGTAGGGTGGCAAGACTTAATCATACTAGGCCTTATGCTGGTTCCTTGTGTGGACCTACCAGTATGAATTTCCAATGTCATATTTCTCTAGTTCAACTGAGAAATAGCAAAACGATTGATGAGATTATCACAGCTTTTTTAATGACAAAATTAGGTGCATTAAAAGCTATGTACATTCTATCAAGTTAAAAAAAGTATGTGGTTCCAGTCACTCACAAGGTCCGACCCGTGCTGTTGAGTGTGAGACCTGAATTCAAGAGTCTCCTTAAAAATTGTTAAAGATTGTATTATTAAGTATACTGCTTTGTTACCCTGTTCGGGGCTTATACATTTTCCAGGTTATCCTTTGTGTTGGAATCTGCGGCCAGCGTATTTCAAGGACTGATAGGCACCATCTTGAATGGTGTGTTTGGTGTGCAGTCCTTCCAAGATGATATTCTAAGTTTTGCGAAGTCGCTGGTTGAGCGAAATCATATTTTGTCCACAGTATTTGCAAGGTTTAATGACCATGACATCACACTCTGAACTGACCAGTGCAGATTTTTTGCACAACAGTTTGATTATTTTGGTCATTACATTGTTCCTGCTGGGAATGCTCCAAAGTTTTCCTCATAAAAGCCATTGAGGAAGCTTATTCACTAAGGGACATGGACACTCTCCATTCCTTCTTGGGACTGGGTGCTACTCATGCATGTAAGACTGTGGCGCAGCCACTCACCGGAATTTCAGGTTGTCTGCAGGAGTGATGAACTGTCCTCTCTCCTCCTAGAACACCTCTCTGCACTACTGAACTCGCTACAGGAGTCCCGGCAGGTGTCCCAAAAGGAAATGGGAATGGGACGAGAAAAAGAACAAGAAAACTGCTACTCCACACAGCCTGGTCCAGCCTGCCACCCGCAAGGGGATCTGTTTGCAGAGTAGGGTTGCCTTTTTGAGGACTTGTATTTCTCTATAAAATAAGAAATGGAACAGATGAGTACAGAGACACTTCTGGGTTACCTATGCACACTCAAAATAGAACATTCATTATAAGCGAGTTATGTTAATCACCTGGATACTCTCTTAGCTTTTGTCTGTAGGTTGCAGAAGAATACAATCCAAATAATAGTTCTCTAAGACCAATGCTGCCAAAAAGGAGTCACTGGCTATGGTTATATGTCATCTACAGCCAGGTAAAGGAATGTAACCTAGACACATTGTTTCATTTGCAGAAAACACCCGTAAACAAATATTCACATCTAGGAACAGACCCAAAGAGCTACATAAACCAGTGTCAATAAAATATGAGGATAAGAGGGGCAACAGGATGGTTCCATGCGCAAGGCGCGGTATCAAGTTCACAACATACGTCTTAATATCAAAATTCTTTGCAAATAGTGTAGAAACCAAAACTCTCAGAAGTTGGTAATTAGTTCAAAGATAAAATTGCTCCACGCGCTAAGCGTAATACACATATGAAATGATTTCAAACATAAAATGACACCAAGCACTAAACTAATACGCAAATGCCATAGTCTTGAATCAAAAGTCACTTGTGCCAAATACCAGATGGACAATTCACATGCCAAATATGCAAGGATGAGCCTTCTGATACCAAAACAAAATGTCAAAGTCACACAGCCTTTCACTTTGCACACTTCCCTAAAGAGCACTGCTCTTAGCTGTCCAATGCTTGCTGCAGTCGTGGACTGGCATGTGCTTCTGTCCAATGGTGAAGGAGGAAATCCTGAAGCGGTCACAGAAGCAGTCTCCAGCTGAAGCGGGAACCATGAGATTGAGCAAGCACTGACAGGTGCGAGTCTCGGGCTTTTATAGGCAGTTCAGTGGCAGTTAACTACACATGGCTATCCACGCCCATAAGCATGCCAGGTGCCTCAGCCACACCCATAAGCATGGCAAGTGCACATGTTCAATAATGTAACACTGTTGCTAGCACCCAAATACACCAAGCATTGGCAAAACAAGCACTGGAACCAACAAACACAATAAAAAGAAAAAAACATTGGCAGTGGCAAGAAAATTAAAAAAACAATCAACTTAGTGGTCATAAACGTGAGCAAGCAGGGACCCCTGAGGGTGCCAACATACCAGACAGGACGGGGAGCTCCTGACAATGTTTGTCAAGGGATATTGTTCAGCCTTTGAGAAATTGACTTAAAAAGGGTCTCAGGTATATTTGGTCAAATGAGGTTCATGATGCTTTTCAAATGGTTAAAAAAAACTGCTGATCTCTGCCCCAGCGTACACCATCTCTTTTGCCTCACAAACTCCCAGCTAAGTCACATGGCAGTACAATTGAGTGGGTAATGTCTGTATGTTCCTCTACAATTGAGAGACATAAATCTTTAATGTGGGGTACACATTTTGATATGTGTACAGATCGCAAACCATTGTCAATCAATCAATCAGTCAGGATTTACAAATCACGGCTAATCACCCGATAGGGTATCCAGACGCATTTGCTCAATGGAAATCAACCTTGGAAGGTGTCGACATACTTTGGCAGGTTGCTGTCCAAATTGTAGGAGTTCAAGATCAATTTAAAGAATATGCATGCAGACTGCTTGTCCAGGTTGCCTGTGGATGATGGTTGCATGGACCATGTCAGTGAGTATGAGTGTGTAGCTGCGCTGCTTGATGACATTCTGGATAATTTGGGCCCAATCACACTGGTTAGAGGCTGCCAGTTAGGATCCTATTCTGTAAACTGTTTGCACCTATATGAAGAATGGGTGGCCTAGAGAGAGGTCTGTTGAAGACTCTCTGAGACTATATGTACAAGTGTCTGAGGACCTTTCTCTGGTACATGGCGTATTATTGCAAGCTGATGTTTGTGTTCCACCAATGTCACTTAGAAATGCTCTCACTAAGGAGGCTCATAGAGGTAATTTGGGTTTTAGCAGCACCAGTACAGCACTTAAACAATTTTACTGGTGGCCAGCTATGGAGTCTCAAGTTGTGAAGTTTGTTGATGAATGTACCGCATGCTTGGATTTTCATTCAGGCATTGAAAGGTGCCTGAATCTCTGCTTCGCACAGTACCATTTCCTGAAGAAGCATGGCACCAGGTTACTTTAGATTTTGCAGAGCCCTTCGAAATATTATTACCAAAATATCATTTTTGCAAAGAGATTATGCTATTGAAGGGGCACCCATGGAGAAAGTGACCAATAACGGGACATTTTATGTCCAGTTGTATGAAAAATGTTGTTGTTGATTTTCATATTTGGCACACCGAAAGGGCCTTTTACTCTCTCTCCTTCCTCACATAGCCTTGTACAGTGCATATACAAATTTCTGAAAGAAGGTGTGCAGACAGCTTTGATAATGCTGCATGAGGTTAAGTCTTATCTAAAAGAAATTGTTTGACCCTGTTTAGTCCAACTCATAGCACTACAGTTGTGTACCCTATCACTTCATTAGGCAAGAGGTTCCCCGGGTGTTTAATATGTCCCAAATGAACAAGGAAGTTATCAATTTGGATGCTGTGCCTGAGAGAGTGAACACTAGTCAAATTCATGCAAAATAACTTTTTGATAAGAAACAGATTGTCAAACACATAGATTTAAACATTGGTGATTGGGTTTTGGTTCCCTCAAGAGTGAAGAAAGGTGAATCTAAATTTACAACACCTGTAAGAGTGGAGCAAGTTTCAAAAGGATCTACTCTGTTGCATAACAAAGGTCAGTGGAGCAGGAGAGATGAAGTCAAAATGACATCTGATCAAGCTCAGAAAACCCAATCTGTTAGGGGATGTGATGAAGCATCCTTTAATGATTTTTTGGGGATGAATTCTGAAGTGCATTCTGGCAGTGGATCTGATACCATGGTCTCTGTACCCTCTGATGCTGACAATGGGCCCGATTCACAGAACTAACTTAAGACAAAATACTAAACTTACTACCATGTTGGTATTCACAGAAGGCACTTACTCATTTTGGTATTCACAGAAGGCACTTACTCATTTCGGTATTCACAGAAGTTAGGAGTCCTAACTTTAGGACTCCTAAATGCCTTTTGTGAACACCGAAAGTCTTAAAATTATGATTTTTCTCAGTTTAGTAGTAGTATAGTTAGGACTCCTAACTTTAGGACTCCTAAATGCCTTCTGTGAATACCGAAAGTCTTAAAATTAGGATTTTTCTCAATTTAGTAGTCCTAAGTCTAAACTTAGGACTACAAAATTGAGAAAAATCCTAATTTTAAGAATTTCGGTATTCACAGAAGGCATTTAGGAGTCCTAAAGTTAGGAGTCCTAACTATACTACTACTAAACTGCGAAAAATCCTAATTTTAAGACTTTCGGTATTCACAGAAGGCATTTAGGAGTCCTAAAGTTAGGAGTCCTAAACTTAGGACTACTAAATTGAGAAAAATCCTAATTTTAAGAATTTCGGTATTCACAGAAGGCATTTAGGAGTCCTAAAGTTAGGAGTCCTAACTATACTACTACTAAACTGCGAAAAATCCTAATTTTAAGACTTTCGGTATTCACAGAAGGCATTTAGGAGTCCTAAAGTTAGGACTCCTAACTTCTGTGAATACCGAAATGAGTAAGTGCCTTCTGTGAATACCAAAATGAGTAAGTGCCTTCTGTGAATACCAAAATGGTAGTAAGTTTAGGATTTTGTCTTAAGTTAGTTCTGTGAATCGGGCCCTTTGTCTCTACGCCTTGCGACCCTGTCAACGCTTCTGAGTATAGTGTAGATTCAAAGGTGGGTCAAAGAGTGTATGTTCACTCTCACAAAGTTGCATGCAATGTGGGCATGCGTGTAGAATTCAAGGATTACTATATTGCATGAAAATGTTTATTTGATGTGAACTTGGTTTAGGATGTTTGTACAATTTTCTATGATATTTATCTTCTAATTATAAAAAGGGAAAGGTGTTGTAGGTATGTATCTCTGTGCAGAGCGAGCTCTCCGTAGGTTTTGCATTTTGCTCAGAGAGCTCTCTGCACTCTGTGTTCTTTCATGAAGAGTTATTCCTCGAATCTATTGACTATCTTCTGTCATGTTGTGAGCCTCCTCGTGTGCACAATGTGTTGTATATATATATATTGCTTATGTTTGAATGTGGATGTCACTGCCCCTGCTGCCCTTGGTATTGGTTAGTGCAGGCACTGCTGAGTGGCAATGTGGAGGGTGTGCTGAGTGCGGGCTCAGTTTATATTGCAATTTGTTTCTGAAATAATATACATTGGAAAACCTACCTGGGTTTTGTGTGGAATTCCTCTTACAACACCCGCTTTACTATCACTGGGTCCTGGTTTTGGTTCTCTCCTCTTGTGTCAGCGTTTCTCTCGTCCATTAAGAACCTGCCTCTTTGTCTGTTGTCACTTATATTCCCCCTGCTCTGCTCTCCTCTTCCTGTAACATAGATTCTTTCCTTACTTTGTGCTATGAAGTTGATGTTGTCAGCCTTTCCTAATGCTCAGTTTGCCTTTTTTTCCAAGAGCTGCCGGCACAGATCGGGGATTACTGAGGGAACCGTGGTCTCCCTTCCAGGGGGATATTCTGCTCCTCTTTACATCTCTACTCCCTTAGTTTCATCCTTGGAAGAAATGACCTTTGAGGATAGCGGGATAAGAAATCTGCATTAATCTATCTTTTCTGTAATAGGTCTTAAAACTGAAAGGTTGAAGGGCCAAAAACCACCTCAATACTCGTGTGTTATTCCCATTATTTTAAGACAACCATTCTAATGGAGCATGATCAGTATATAAATCAAACTCTCGTCCCTCTAAATAATACCTGAAGGTCTCGATAGCCCGTTTGACAGCTAGCCCCTCTTTCTCTACCATTGCATACTTTCTTTGTCATAGGAAGAGTTTCCGGTTGATATAAAGTATAGGTCTCTCTAGCCTCTTTATATCTTTTTGTGCAAGACAACACCGAACCCCCACCCCTGAAGCATCTGTTCGTAATATAAATCATTTTGAGTAATCCAGGGTATAAGGACAGGATCTGTTGTATGGGCCGTTTGAAGCTTTTTTAAGGAGTCTAACAGCACTGGTGAGAGAGTTTTACATTCTTGGTCTACTTTTCTGTTGTTTTTTTAATAAATCAGTCAAGGGAGCTGCCCAATGAGAAAATCAAGGGATAGATCTTCTATAATAACCAACCAACCCCAGGCAGACCCTGAGATTACTCTTTGTCTTAGGAAAGGGTACTTGTAGAATAGCAGCTACTTGTTCTGTTTGAGGTTGAATTAGTCCCTTTCCTAATAAATATCCCAAATTTGTTACTTTTTTTGCCATAACATGACTTTTTTCTGGGTTCACTTTGAGGACTTATTTAACTGATGCCCTTAAGGCAACTTGTAGTTGTTTTATGTTTTCTTTCCATGTGGGGCTATATATGATTATATCACCTACATCTGCAACAGCATATGCATTATGGGTATGCAAAATTGTGCACATAATTTTTTGGGAATGTAGCCGGCCCCCCATGGAGAGCAAAGGGCAATACAGTAAAGTGATGTAGCCCTCCAGGAGTGGACAAGGCAGTTTTGTACTTATCCCTAGGGTTGAGACGAATCTGCCAGTACCCTTCACACAAATTTGGAGTACTAAGATATTGGAGTTGCCCTAATCCTTACATTTTCTCATTGATACGGGGTAATGCATAAGTATTGAATTTTGAGATCTTATTCACTTCTCTGGAGTCTATGCAAAACCTGATAGAACTGTCTGGTATTGGGACCAGCACTATGTGTGAGTTCCATTTACTTACAGATGACTCTATTATTCCCATCACTAGCATCATTTGTACTTTCTCCTTTTCCAGGTTCAGTGACAATGTAGTGATGGATTATCTGAGTTCTTTCTGGAGTTGTGGAAAAAACTCCTAAATAGGGCTTCAGTTGGGTTTTGAATTCCTGTCTCTTACCAACCTCAGATTCTGGGCCTACGCATGGTAGATTCCATTTTCCAATTTCCTCCCCTGAGATGTAAAGAATAGGACGGGGAACCCCTCATTTTTAAAATAATTTTGCATGGTAAACTGTAATTCTTTTTTTGCCATATTTTTCTCTAGTCTAAAAGTCACTGGGGTTATGTGTTCAGTAATGTTAAAAGGGCCTTGCCATTGACTCAGCATCTTTCGTTCACATTTGGGTAACAAAAGAATGACATAGTCCTATACTTAAAAAAACTTAAAGTTGGTCTTCTTATCATATTGTGTTTTCTGTGCATTTTGTCCCTGTTCTACTCCACAGGGAACTCACCCCTTTGGTCCATTGTTGCTTTTATTTCTCCTGCCCCGCCCTCTTGTTCCTGTAAAATAGAGCCCTTCCTTACTTTCTGCGATCGGGTTAATGTTGTCAGCCCCTCCCCCGTCCTAACGCTCTACTTATAGTTTTTTCCCCCAGTTTTCCAGGTGCTGCACCGTGCAGATCACGGACTGTTAAGGGAGCTGTGGTCACCCTTCCAGGTAAGTCTATGGGGAAATTCGGCCCATCTTTACACTAACCCTTTTTGCTATGGTCAGACCTTTCTCTTTAATATTTGAAAGTCATCTGTAAGGCAGGCCTTAGTAGCCCACAAGGCTGGGTGCCAGATTTAAAAAAAGGACCTATTGAATTTAAACTTTACATGTCCTTTCAATGAAGACTGAAAATTATTGTGTTCACTGTAGCAAGACTGGTGGTCCGATTGGCTAACGTGGAGTTTTATTAGCCCACAAACTGAGTGCTAACTCCCATTCAGGACCATTAAAATCAGAACTCCAAGGTATCAAATTAATCGTTACATTAAACCTGACCAAATGCTGAACTTAGATTTAAGACAGGCTGCTGACCTCTTGCTAAGAGAAGTGAAGTGCTCCCAGGAAGGGTAACAAAGGATCCACTAGGAGGAAGACGTGTGACCTTCTTCTGCCGGAATAGCCCAAGGGCAGTGGTTACAGTTGGCCCAACTTTAAAGGGTCTCAGGCCTCTGAAAGGCAAATGTAAGTCACACCTTAGCTTGTCCTCTCATGTATGTAGGTAGACATACTGGCATTTCCTTCAGAGGGGGAGTCACCGCAGAAAGGTTTTTCCAGGCAAAGTGGCTCCTTATAATGGGCACACCTCAGGGGTATGTCCATGAAACTGTCTCAGGGCTGAAGGGTCACAACATCTAGGATTTCGACAGAGAGATGCACTGTGGGATTGTTTAACGCCAACCTACAGAAAGTGATGTAAAAGAGTTTAGGGTTGCCCCATTGGATTAGTAGCCCCATTGCCTAGTGAGTCCTCCCCACCCACAGACCCAAAATTGGCATAAAAGCGGCACCCTTGGCTCCCAGCCTCAAAACACCACTGGACTCAGAAAGAACAGAGTAAGGCCTGTTCCTACTGATGAACCCCTGGAGAGGTACCCCAAAGTCTGGACATGCTTCCACTCATGACAAGGACCAATGAATGAACTCCAATGGCTAATTAGCTAGTTAAGCTTCAAGGATGCAAAAAAAAAAGAAACCCCCGCATCTGCTAAGTGCCCAGCTTGCAAGTTTTGCCTTGGATTTGCCCTTGACTCCACTGCTGTAGCCAAAAGATCAAGTTTGAGTCCTCAAGAGGACCCTTAGAGTTTGATAAAGTGTGCTTTTTCTCACCACAGGATGTCAACTTGTGAGTCAAAGCCAAAAATAATGGTTTCCAAGCCCAGAGTGTGAGGCTCATAGACTACCGCTACTTGCCGGTTTCTAAGTAGCCTCAGACGCCGCTGAGAACTGAGGCTTTTACTAAACTTCTGGACATCACCAATCCACCGATATTGAATACCAGGCCAGTCTCTAGCTGCACAGGATCCTGCCGACCTCACTGTCAACAAAGAAAAGAACAGGAAATGATTTTAAGCGCAAAGGTAACATTTTGACAGGGGCCAATCAGACCCTGACTTCCAGTGAGTTGGCCTGAAACTTGGCTTCTCCACAGACTTTTGAGTTTGAGGCTCATAGACTTACGTTAAGAGTGGCACAGTGATTTGCAGATTTTTTTAAACTTGTCTGAATGTTTTGGTGCGAAAAGTAGTGATTTATGAAAAACTCGCAAAAATCATAACTCTAGTTCTTTACATCTGGGTTTTGTCATTTTGGAGTCTAATTGAAGAAAAACATTCATACTTTTTTTATAGATTTTAGTGGGACTTTTATTGTGCTGTGTTTGTTACTTATTGACTGTTTCGGTACTGGTAAATGCTTAACACTTCTTTTTCTTTGATTAAAGTCTGACTTAGCTAAAGTTTTATTTAAAGATCCATAACTGGACCTGATACAGATCAGTAACATTATTAGTTGGTGAGGTATCAGAACCATCCAACTAATATCCACTTTTCTCACGAAGCATATCCTGCATGTGGTGTTTATATGTTCCCCGAATGATAACTATGAGTCCACCCATATGCCAAGGTTATGAGCCAGAGATGAGGGGGTCGACAAAATGCCAAAATAAGTCCATTCAGCACCTTATCCAAAGACCATGATCTCAGTTTTCTTTCTGTTAAGGACAAGGGGGTTTGCAATCATCCAGGCTGCCACATCCATTAAGCAATTTTGAAAGTTGGTAGATGTTTTCTTTGGGTCAGAATCTAGCCTGATAACCATTGCCTTGGTGGAAGATATGAATTTCCCTACAGCTACAGTTGGCATTATCCTAGAAAGGAAAAAGAGAACCCAGGTAAGTATTGTTCCCCCCTGTTGCATTGCGTCAGCATAGGAAGGTGCAGTGGTAAGTTGTGTCAAAAGCTACTTTTAGATCTAACAAAATCAGTGTTTCTGAACCTTGCATATACAGGACGTCTCTGAGCTCTTACACTACTTTTACACATACTGTTTCCTTGGAAAAACCCTTCTGGAAGCCTGATTGGACATTATGTAAGGCATAATTAAGTTTCAAGTGCGCGACAAGTTGCTTTATATCTAAAGTTGTAGAGTCCAGCCATGGCTTTTTTAGAACACATTTGACACCAGTGCAGATTTCCATGCCCTAAGAGCCACACCTGTAAACAGTGATGAATTATAGACCTCTTCACATATGGAGCTACTGTGGTGATGACAGATTTCAATTGGGAAATAGGACAAACATCCAGAAGGAAGGAGGAGAAAGTAGAGACCAATAGACAATGCTAGAACAATGGGTACATCTGAATGAACTTGTCATAATAGCGCCGGACTGATAACAACAGAGCCAGCAGATCCAGCATTCATCTAAATCGGCGTGCAGGACTCCGTCAAATCGACAGAGTACTTGAAACCTCTGCAATGGGGGGATGGGGGAGCCCTACCAAGATCTAAATCACGCCCTAAGCATTGGAAGCAGACTTGAGTTATTAGACAGAATCGGCCCAAAATGACAATAACTACATAAGATGGAAGACTGTGTGAACCAGGTACTAACCGATCTACTTGTGCTTCAATATAAAGGCTGCAGGTAGAATGATCTTTATCATCTCTTGACCTTGGGTATTTTAAACAAATAGGTGCCGATCACGATCCGGCAAAAACCGGGTACGAACCGTCGGACGGAGCATATTCTCCGTCCGACGCGTACCCGGTCGTCAAAATATACAAACATGGAATTACGATTCGCACGGGTACACCATTACCGTACGAATCGTAAAAAAGACCGACCGAACAAAAAACACCTACCAATGCGATCCGGGAAAGCGCCGACCTGACGTCGGGACGCACGCAGCCAGCCATTCACGACCCAGGAATCACGATTCGCACCGACGTCACCCCGCACGGTGAATATTTTGCGGCAGCCAAAAACTGCCGGGAAATCAGGACGACGCGAACAAGGACCACCAGTACGCGACGGACAGACGGCGACGCGAACAAGGAGGACCAGTACGTGACGGACACACAGGACGACGCCACCAAGGAGGACCCGTACGCGACAGGACGACGCGATCAAGGAGGACCCGTACGCGACAGGACGACGCGAGCAAGGAGTACCAGTACGCGACGGACAGACATGGACCCGAACCTACGAGTCATCCCTGCCCTCATAGCAGTACACCTCCTCTACAGGTTACGACGCAGACGCCGCAGAAGGTCAGAATAACTAAGGGAGGGGGGAAAGTGGGGTGGGGTGGGGGTGGCACGACCAGGGCAGGCCACAAAACAACCACATGAGTGACACACTACACATGGCCTGGACATACCTGACTCCCATGCCCTGGTCACCACGAGGGGGTGGGGGCGTGTCCTGATAAGCCAGCGACCGCCACAACGGAAGTCCGTCACCACGCGAACCGGCAACACAACCAGACAGGTACGTCCCGTACCCACGCCTGAAGAGCGTGGGTACGAGTCGGACCACGCCCACACACGTCACCCCAACAATGGCGGGACGGATCGCACCCACGTGGCAAAGGCCTGGGTACGGGCCGCACAAACATCACATAGCATGGGGACGGATATGTACGGACCCTACCCCCACCCCGTATGCAAGGAGCGTACCCCCCAGCCCAACAGTGCAAGTACGACCCGTACCCCCACCCGCGGACGTACGGAGCGTACCCCCAGCCCAACAGTGTAAGTACGACCCGTACCCCCACCCGCGGACGCACGGAGCGTACCCCCAGCCCAACAGTGTAAGTACGACCCGTACCCCCACCCGCGGACGTACGGAGCGTACCCCCAGCCCAACAGTGTAAGTACGACCCGTACCCCCACCCGCGGACGCACGGAGCGTACCCCCAGCCCAACAGTGTAAGTACGACCCGTACCCCCACCCGCGGACGCACGGAGCGTACCCCCAGCCCAACAGTGTAAGTACGACCCGTACCCCCACCCGCGGACGCACGGAGCGTACCCCCAGCCCAACAGTGTAAGTACGACCCGTACCCCCACCCGCGGACGTACGGAGCGTACCCCCAGCCCAACAGTGTAAGTACGACCCGTACCCCCACCCGCGGACGCACGGAGCGTACCCCCAGCCCAACAGTGTAAGTACGACCCGTACCCCCACCCGCGGACGTACGGAGCGTACCCCCAGCCCAACAGTGTAAGTACGACCCGTACCCCCACCCGCGGACGCACGGAGCGTACCCCCAGCCCAACAGTGTAAGTACGACCCGTACCCCCACCCGCGGACGCACGGAGCGTACCCCCAGCCCAACAGTGTAAGTACGACCCGTACCCCCACCCGCGGACGCACGGAGCGTACCCCCAGCCCAACAGTGTAAGTACGACCCGTACCCCCACCCGCGGACGTACGGAGCGTACCCCCAGCCCAACAGTGTAAGTACGACCCGTACCCCCACCCGCGGACGCACGGAGCGTACCCCCAGCCCAACAGTGTAAGTACGACCCGTACCCCCACCCGCGGACGCACGGAGCGTACCCCCAGCCCAACAGTGTAAGTACGACCCGTACCCCCACCCGCGGACGTACGGAGCGTACCCCCACCACACCAGTGTCAGTAGACTCGTACCCTCACCTCTAATGCAGTGTGCGTAACCCCACCGTGTATGTGCCAAGCGCACATATCCAGAAATCGGAGGTGTGTGTGCAGACTCCACCCAGCAGTGCCCTGAGACAGGAGGGGTGGGTGCCCATCACTCCCAGCAGTGCCCAGAGACAGGAGGGGTGTGTGCAGAGTCCTCCCAGCAGTGCCCTGAGACAGGAGGGGTGGGTGTGGAGTCCTCCCAGCAGTGCCCTGAGACAGGAGGGGTGGGTGCAGAGTCCTCCCAGCAGTGCCCTGACACAGGAGGGGTGGGTGCAGAGTCCTCCCAGCAGTGTCCAGACCCAGGAGGGGTGGGTGCAGAGTCCTCCCAGCAGTGTCCACACCCAGGAGGGGTGTAACACATGTGTGTGATGCCACAATTACCCACATCCATACTGCCTACAAGGGAACATGTCCCCATGAACTCATGTCAACTGACTCCACACACAAGTACAGTGATCACCAAGGATGCCACGATTGTTGCAGGTGGAGACATGGCCATGCATGCATGGCCAAAGTAGAAGGGCTCCGTCACACACACAGCTCATGTAGACACAGCTCTGCGCTAAACATTGGGAACACCCTGCAGGGAAGAAACTGGGTACACAGAGGAAGGAATACACCCTGGGACAATTGAACCATGCAGTAACTGCTGACATGACCTAAGGAAGTTAGCCAACACCTTGTGATGGCACACAGATCCTAGGGTGGCCCCAAAGAGCAGAACACTACTACAAATCCCACACACCCAAAGCCTTAAACACCACCCAAAACAATGTAGCAGCCCCACCAACACCAATACCACCATAGCAGGAGTGTGATAATGAAAAAAAAAATAAAGCTTTAATCAGCATGAGCACAATGTCCGTGGATCAACGGCAGTTCAAAGTCAACAAAGGCCATAGGGCAGTCAATTATTCCCAGCTGCATGGGGGACACAGTGGGATGTGTGTCCCCTACCTTGCCTGCACAGTCAAATGCCATCGTCTTCCATACTGGTGAGGGCATCAGGGGGGGGGGAAGCAACAGGCACCGCAGGGACATCAGGGCAAAGGGGCGGCGTTGTGGGTGCAGGGATGGAGGACTCAACCACAGGGGGTGTGTCATGGCCAAAGGCGGAGGCCAGGATGGCACTACACACCTTAGCAAGGTCCTCCAGGGAGTCCCCTGCACCCGAAGTGACCTCAGGCCCCAAGGAGGGGGGGGGTTCAGAGGGATGGGTTGCAGCGCCACCGGGGGAGGGTGGAGACAGGGGGGGAGACTCAACCACCCTGACCGAGGACTTCCTTGACCGCTTGCGTGGTGGCGTAACTGTGGGGCTCAGGGACAGAGCGGCCATGAAGGAGTCCTTGGGGGAGATGTGGCCAGGAGAGCTGAGGGGAGGGGATTTGGAGGGAGTGGATTGTGTGGAATGCGGACTCCCACTCTGGCTGCGTGTCACACGTTTGCCCCCCGACCCAGTGGGTGTGCCTATCTCACCCTGTGTGTGCGTGTCAGGAGGAGTGCGGTGGACCTTCCCTGCTGGTGTGGTGCCTGTGTCTGTTGTGGTGGGTGCATGCCGACGTCTGGGTGTACGTGGGACAGGCATGGAAGTGGGAAGTGTGGATGGGGCAGGGGTAGGTGGGGGGAGGTCGCGCTGCAGGAGACCCACTGCTGCAGTCAGTGTGGAGTCTAGGGACCTCAGCAAGTTGCGTTGGTCAGCCTGCAAAGAATGAATGCCCTCCAAGAATGCCTCGATGTTGCTGAGGGTTTTCCCGTGGGAATGGAGGACATTCAGGATCGCAGCCTGACCAACCTGCATTTGCCGCTGGATGTCCATAGACTCAGCATTGGCGGCAGCAGTGGAGACAGGGGCAGGGGGTGCGGTGCCTGGCAGGAAGGAGACATGCGGTGACCGGGCACGCTGGGAAGGGACACGAGCAAGTGGGAGGCGGTTGGTGGGAACTGAGGGGGCGGTGGCAGGTGTTGTTCCACTGTCAGCTGCTGGTGCAGCCTCCGCCAACCCTGAGACATCCTCCTCGGACCTGTCAGCTTCGTAGTCTGATGTGCCAGTCGACAGGTCCTCGGCCACACTATCCTCCGCCTCTGTCCCACTCGATGTGCCAGCCCCGATGTCACGGCTGCCACTGGTGCTCGGTCCCTCCGCCTGGTCCGTGTCCATGTCTCCCTCTGTGTCCCCCGACGATGCTGTGGGCAGGGTGGAGAGACAGAAATTAATCAGACACCTGTACACATCTGTCACATGAGTCCAATCTACATAGTCAACATTGCATAGCCTGAAGAGGCAGATCCCTAACATCTGCAAAACAAGGTACCGATGTAGGGCATGAAACACAGTTGGTTGAGCCACCATGCCACTGAAATACCATGGAGAGCATGAGACAATAGCTGATGACAGGAAACGGAGTCTGACATAGCACCCAGGCCCTGGGGACAATCCTGCACTGCCTCTGCACCACACAGCGTTTGTGAAAATACCTATGACCAGGGACAATATCCATGAACTTGAGACACATGCTGCATAGGTAATGCTGCAAACATGCCCAACATAACTCGGTCACTGCACCTTGCGTGTGTGTCCAGTAACATCACACACTGTCCAGACCCAGCAATTAGGAATCAGGATTTGACACATAGGCATTGCCCGCCCCAAGCAACCCCCACACGATGCTAATTGCTGAGACACAGGTGGCACCAACATCTCATAGTCTGGGTGATAAACACAGTGGCAGGCAAAAGGCAAGATTGGACGCAAATCAGCAAAGGTGCGCCTGTACAAATAATGAGGTACCAGTGCCCATCCTCAGATGAGTATAACAAGACACACAGGCACTGGCAACTGTGAGTATGAAGAGGGACAATCAGGTCAGGCTGCACAGTGGACACCTGTACATAATAGCACGTCTATATACATGGTGACAGGGGACAATGGCACAGAGCACAACCTACGCTGTAGACAGTGAGAGTGTCCACGTTGATGATGACACAAACAACACTGAGGATAAGGTGCCCCAGGGGACAGTATTGGGCACGCAACTACATGCTACTGAATGGCTGAATGGGAATGACTGCTACACACGTCACCATCCCTGCACTATGCGTAGCGCACACTCATGCACATCATGTCACAGGCCACTACATAGGACATGCGCGCTGTAAGGCATGACACATGAGAGACCAACTCCCATGTCTGGAGCCAGCATCAGTGCCAACTGACATGGAACCCACATGCAGTGAACTTGACAGTTCACAGGCAAGGTCCCACAACCTGTTACCCACCACTACCACCCATGATGCTACAGTCATTGTTCTCGTGGACAAAGCGCCAGCCTACATTACCTTGTGAAGGAGTGACTACACACAGACCAGGGAACACATTGCAAGGAGGGGAAGGGTGGCAGGGGCGCAGCGCTACACTTGGGCAAACTGGATGGGCACAGCACCTTTAAACCCTGCCAGTGAATTAATGCCACTGTGCCCTTACAAATGCCGGTGACACACAACAAACGCACATGTACCTACCCCCTTCCGCCTGCTGCATCGCCTGTAAGCGCCTCTCCAGGTCTGGAAAGACCACCGGCAGCACACGCCTGTGGAGGTGGGTCAGACGGCGGCGGCCGCGGTTCTTGTGGCTCTCAGGTGAGTCCCCCAGCAGGAGCCGTGCAATCCTCCGCGTCCAGCACCGGATATCCTGCCAGCGTTTCCTCACCTGGGACAGGCTCCGCCTCCGACCATCCACACGCCTCACGGCACTGACGGCGGTCAGCCAGATCTGCTCCTTGGCAGAGGCGCCTACCTGTGAGGGAGTACAAGTGACACCACATCAATACACCAGCCACATGTCACAGAGAGACATATGTGAACATAATAGCTGGTTACTACATGGCATGTAATGCAGCCAACGCATTGCACCTCTGTCATAGGGACATCATCCTCTGGTGAGGGAAAAGGCAGTACGTGCCATAGTGGGTACTCAGGTGGAATGATGGCAATGTCACAATCAATGATCAAGGCTCACACTGTGCATCACACCCACCCCTCCTGTCTCAGGGCACTGCTGGGAGGACTCCACACCCACCCCTCCTGTCTCAGGGCACTGCTGTTAGTGATAGGTCCCCACCCCTCCTGTCTCAGGGCACTGCTGGGAGGACTCCACACCCACCCCTCCTGTCTCAGGGCACTGCTGGAAGGACTCCACACCCACCCCTCCTGTCTCAGGGCACTGCTGGAAGGACTCCACACCCACCCCTCCTGTCTCAGGGCACTGCTGTGAGGTATAGGCCCCCACCCCTCCTGTCTCAGGGCACTGCTGGGTGGACTCTGCACACACACCTCCTGTCTCAGGGCACTGCTGTTAGTGATAGGTCCCCACCCCTCCTGTCTCAGGGCACTGCTGGGAGGACTCCACACCCACCCCTCCTGTCTCAGGGCACTGCTGGAAGGACTCCACACCCACCCCTCCTGTCTCAGGGCACTGCTGTGAGTTATAGGCCCCCACCACTCCTGTCTCAGGGCACTGCTGGGTGGACTCTGCACACACACCTCCTTTCTCAGGGCACTGCTGGGAGGACTCTGCACACACCCCTCCTGTCTCAGGGCACTGCTGGGAGACATCAGGCACCCCCCCCCTGGTACCCCCCCGACAGTACATGGCATGTGTGTCACACCGGGTCACAATGCCTGAAGACACAGTCACAACATAGGGACAGTCTGTGGCAGTGGCCTATGCACTCACCTGATACCCTGGTCGCCCATACAGCATGGGGTACTGTGGGAGGATCACATCCAGCAGAGCCATGTTCTCCTCCAGGGTGAATGGCTGTGTCCTCTCCACAGCCCTTGACATGTTTCCAGGGAATCAGTAGCAGCAGCTTGGTCGACAAATGCAAAGATGTGCAGGCAAGTAATCCCTCATGGGACCTGGCTGCCTTATATGTGGCCTTCTGCCCAGTCTCATGCACAGGAGTACAGAGTGATTGGTCACTCACATTTGCATCCTATGTTTCCACCAATCCCTTCAAACCTAGCAGTCTGTGGGTTCTCTATCGGTTTCATTCTCCTGCATGATGTCAGCCCCACAAACACATTGCAACAAAGTAGAAGAATTCCAACTGACTTCTGCTGTGCACCTTCCAGAACAAAATCGAAATTTGAACCTGGTCGCCATGACAACCAGCATGCATGTAGGCCTTAATACTTGTCCCCTATGTAATTAGGAGAATCACACACAGGTACGGTGCGTTTCCGGGCCCTAGGGCACCCCAAAAGCATGGCAACGGCCCGTACATGCATGCCTACGTTCAAAATCACTATGGGTCTGCACGCGTATGCGTACACGTAGTGGTACGGACCGTACACACGCATGTACGCTCACTATCACTATGGGTCTGCACGCGTATGCGTACACGTAGTGGTACGGACCGTACACACGCATGTACGCTCACTATCACTATGGGTCTGCACGCGTATGCGTACACGTAGTGGTACGGACCGTACACTCGCATCTACGCTCACTATCACTATGGGTCTGCACGCGTATGCGTACTCGTTGTGGTACGGACCGTACAAATGCCTGTACGCTCACTATCACTATGGGTCTGTGTACCCGTAGTGATAGTGAGCGTACATGCGAGTGTACGGTCCGTACCACTACGTGTACGCATACGCGTGCAGACCCATAGTGATAGTGAGCGTAGATGCGAGTGTACGGTCCGTACCACTACGTGTACGCATACGCGTGCAGACCCATAGTGATAGTGAGCGTACATGCGAGTGTACGGTCCGTACCACTACGTGTACGCATACGCGTGCAGACCCATAGTGATAGTGAGCGTAGATGCGAGTGTACGGTCCGTACCACTACGTGTACGCATACGCGTGCAGAACCATAGTGATAGTGAGCGTACAGGCATTTGTACGGTCCGTACCACAACGAGTACGCATACGCGTGCAGAACCATAGTGATAGTGAGCGTACAGGCATTTGTACGGTCCGTACCACAACGAGTACGCATACGCGTGCAGACCCATAGTGAGAGGGCCGTACACTCGCATGTACGCTCACTATCACTATGGGTCTGCACGCGTATGCGTACTCGTTGTGGTACGGACCGTACAAATGCCTGTACGCTCACTATCACTATGGTTCTGCACGCGTATGCGTACTCGTTGTGGTACGGACCGTACAAATGCCTGTACACTCGCCATCACGATGGGTACACATACGGCAGCACTCCCACAGTGATTGGGGAACATACACAGGCCCTCTTAGCAGCAGTACGCCGGTTTGTACAAATCACTGTGGTGATAGTCGACACACAGGTAGGAATAGGGCGGACATACTTGTCCATGGATGGACATACTTGTCCAGGAATGGACATCTAGGCATCGTCTGTGCATTACTACATGTGTGGGGCACAGGTGTGACAGGCTGTGATGTGGAACATGCCTCCTGAGTGGAGAAGGCACCAGATGTATGATGAGATGTGTACAGGTGTACTGTGTGAGGGTGCAATGTGTGCCAGGCATGCCCTTGACTCCTTTGACATGTGTGCATGTCGGACTGCGCACTTGGGGTGAGCGTCACTGGCATGGCACGGACACCAACACACGGAAGTGTCCCATGATGGCCGGTACAGGGGTCATGAAACCTGACTTGTCACTACCCACAGTGCACAATGTGACTATGTCATTTATGTGTCCGGGATTTACATCAGGTTGATGTTGTAGCACCCTCAAAAGCTGCAGCCGTTGCAGCAACCAACATGTGTCTGTGTGTAGATTATCATTGCACACTGTTCCGCACACCATGCCACATGTGGTATCTGATGTGAGGTGCACATGTATGCATGGGACACGGAGTAGCGTGACAAGGCCATGTCAGCATCCTCACAAGGAATGTGTGGTGAGTCATGACATGTGCACCTTCATGGCAAGGTGTGTGGGCAGGCCTAGTGTAATGTCATGTGACCTGTGGCTCCGGTGTTCCGCTACCAGTCTCTACAATCGGCATCCTACTTCTGCTGATGTGTGTGTGTATGTCACTTCTGTCTTGCGTCGGGCTGTTCACTTGCACTGGGACACAGCTATTCCCATGGCGTGGCATGGGGAGGTTCTCAATCACCGTGTGTGGCTGGGTCTTGGAAGGAGTGTCACCTTGCATCCATACGTGTCCTGGGCATGTAGCACATGCCTGACTCCCTATGTGGCATGTGTGTATTGGCAGATTTACATGTGCTCAGTAGACATGAGTTGTTCTCGTAGTGCACTCACTCTTCCTTGTCACTTCCAAATTACTGCAGAGCGCCTCCTGTTGCCCGAAGAATTCCAGACTTGGCCACCATGCAGGAGAATGACAGGATCCGGCTCTACCGCTTCACCCAACCGTTGATTCTGGAGCTGACGGCGAGACTGGCACCACACCTGCAACCGCAGCACAGGTATCCTACGGCACTGACACCCCAGCTGAAGGTAATGGCTGCCCTACATTTCCTTGCCACGGGTACCTTCCAATATACCATAGCTCATGTTGGTGGCATGTCCCAGAGCATGTTCAGCGGTGTGCTGCATGATTTCTTGGAGGCCATGTTGATTCACCTGGATGACTTCATCAAGTTCCCAACCCTTGAACAGATGACTGAGGTCAAGCGTGGATTCTATGCCCTGGGAGGGATGCCCCATGTCATTGGGTCCATAGATGGGACACATGTAGGTTTGGTACCACCACACGCACGGGAGGTGGCGTACCGCAATCGGAAGCACTACCACTCCATCAATGCCCTTGTGGTGTGTCTGTCCAACATGGTGATTTCACATGTCTGTGCTCGTTTTCCAGGATCAGCACACGATGCCTACATCATGAGGCGTAGCGGGATGCCTGATATGATGATGCAGCTGCGCAACGAACGTGCATGTGTTGTTGGTGGGTACAGTCTGTCTGTCCTGTATTCTGTTTGGCCGAGCAGCACTACCGCTTCGCCTGTTCTAACGATATCCATGTGCTTTCCATTTAGGGGACGCTGGCTATCCCAACATGCCTTGGCTGCTGACACCTCTCCGCAACCCCATCACGCCGGCCCAGCTCCGCTACAACACCGCCCATGGCCGGACAAGGCAAGTGATAGAGAGGACGTTTGGCATGCTGAAGAGCCGATTCCGGTGCCTCCACAAGACCGGCGGCGCACTCCCATATGCCCCGGCGAAGGTCTGCAAGATCTTCATGGTCTGCTGCATGCTGCACAACATGGCAGTTGAAAGAGCTGTGCCCCTCATCCTGGATCAAGATGACGAGGACCATCCACCCGTGGAGGACGAAGGGCTTGGCAATGGGGCTAGTGATGTGGAGGATGTGGAGCCGCAAGAGGACATCCGGACTCGGCTCATACGCGACTTCTTTGCTTAGTGGTGAGTACCAGGGTCTGAGTGTGCACGCATTGGTCCCCGTGTGGCATGCGTTGTGATGTGTGTCTCCACCTGCATGTATGGCACGTGGGTCAGAGGTGTGTGTGGGTGTGTCACTGGAGTGATGGTGGCAGTGATGGTAGTATTTCCCCAGACATAATTGTGACATTGCATGTTGTCATACATACATGTGTCGAGTACATGCACATGCAAGTGGCTGTGCTTCTTGTGGCTGACTTCTTGTGTGTCTCTCTTCCCCAGGTACCTGCGCATGCCGTTTGCTGGTTGCATTGTTGTGGCACTGCTATTCCTCATGGACATGGCATCGTGGGCTGACTCAGCGTTACAGGCACGGACACGTTTGGAAGTCTCCATGGGGTAAGGGATGCATCTGGGGTGTATTGGGTGTGGCAGTTGTTCACGATGTGTGCACACTGCCCCGGTCGGGGTTTGGGTCCTCTGCAGACATGTGGCATCCCCATGGGACACGACATGCAGCTGGGTACACCTGAATAGATGGGCTGCCTGGTTGTCAGTCATCAGTGATGGGATGGTGGATTGTGATGAAGGCATCAATGTGTGTGACACTGCCCTCGGACACATACGGTTAACATTGTCTTGACATGGCGTGGGACTTCCACATCAGCGGATGTATGGTGTATGGCAGGCTCTCCGTGAGCAGCTGTGGGTATTTAGCTATTATCCGACACTTGTGTGCCAGTTCCATGGCTATCACGCATTTGTGCTGCAGAAGGGGGGTGCCAGTGTTGGAGCCACATGTTACTCCACATGATGTGTTCATGTGTACTTCAAGTTGCCTCTGCAATCCCAAACACATGACTATTAAAGGTGTCCCTATGCCTCCAAGGTGCCTCTTCTCAGTCAATGCTGGTGTGTTGGCACGGTGCATCCTGCATGTCTGGCATGGTATTCCCTGATTGTGGCTATGTGTCAATGTGTCGAGTGGCAAGATGCAAGCTGTGTGTGTGTGCTGAGACTGTGTAATGGGCATGATGTCCATGACTGTGTGGGTATTGTGACATGTGCCATCCCCATGCATCCAACGTTATCCATGACCCCATTCTCTGCATCCACCGGACTCAAGCTTGCAGGACATGGTTCTGCCACCTGTCTACACGTACCTGGGTGCCCCCCAGGACACGGGCCAGGATCCCTGACCTCTGCGCATGACTGTTGCTGTACTCAATGTGTCTGTCAGCACGGTTGTTCGGCCACCCCCTCAGCTGGTTCTGACCATCACGGGTGTGTATGGTGCTCCATGTCTGTCTTGCCTAGAAAACTGTGACCCATGTGTCCTGTGCCAGACTCAGGCCCCAGGGTGTGGATGGTTGAAGTGAACAGATGACTCAGGCATGTTTAGACTGTACAAGACACATGTTAGGTAATAATGCTACCAGCAGGCATCTACTCTTAATAGTGTGATTTATTATTGGGGGGGGGGGGCCAAGTGAGGGCCTTTCCGGGATTAGGGAATCCAAAGTTCAGTAGGGGAGTTGGTGTCCTTGCCATTGGAAATCCTCAGAGTCCATGCCACAGTCTTTGTCAACATTGGTCAGCCAGTGACCAGCAGGGCCATGTGGCAGAGAATGTCTCTTGATGCTGTGATGCTGTTGCTCCAGTGGGCCAGGTGCCAGGCCAGGTGTCCTGGGAGATGGTGATGTAGCAGCCACCCTCACGGTCCTTTCCGTGGACGACCCGGCTTCCTGCGGGGAACCTCAGCAGCAGGCCGTGACGACGTCTGGGATGCTCCGTCGGATGTTTCCTCCTCCTCCTCATGATCCCTCCCTGTGGGTGGTGATGTTCTCCGCCTTCTGGCACAGGGAGGGTCGGCCATGGTGTCGGCCATCCGACGGAGTTCAGCGTGAATCCCCTGGGACGCCGTCACTTGCTCAGCCTGTCTGTCCTCCATCCTCCGTTGGTGTAGCTGTAGACAGGCTATTAGCTCCGCATGTTGCTGGGCCTGCTGGACCTTGATCCCCTCGAGGACGGACACAACCTGGGCCATGCCCGTGGTGTCCTGCCGGTATGAGTCCAGGATGTTACGGACATGGGAAAATACCGGATCCCCAGCCAACTGGTCAGGCTCGCGCCTCCGCCGCTCTCCACTCCCACCACCCCTGCCCACTTGCGTCTGGCCTGCACTTGTGGGCACATGGGGTCTCCGGGACCCCTGAGGGGTGGCATTGGCGTTGTCGCCTGCCTCCTCCTGGGTGCCCGGGACACCGTGTCCCTCCTGGCGAGCCTGGCTGCATTGTGGTGTTGGGGCAGGGATCCTGGGTGTCTCCTGGGATGTGGCAGGAGTGGGGGTGGTGGTTGGCACGGTTGTACCTGACGCAGGTGCTGCAGGTGGTTGGACACCAGAGGGGCCAGGTCGGTCGGGGTCGTCCGCAGAGTGGTGAGAGTGGTCGCTGCCGGTGGGATCGGTCTCCTGCAGATCCGGGTCCTGTGAGTGTTCCCCCCCAGTGTTGGGGGGTGCAGCACGACGTTGACCTGTGTGTGAGAGAGACAATGTTACTTTTGATCCATGCAACATCCATGTTGCATCCGTTACAAAGTTGGCACATTTCCTCTTGGAATTAGGATCTGTCTTGCATTCCACTCACAGTGCACTTGTGCATGTGTGTGTCCCTTGGGCACCAATTTGGCCCCTTTAACTATGTGTGGCACAGTCTTACTTGCTGCGTCAAGTGTGACTGCAGTCAGCAGTGGAGTGTGCATGTGTGCCGAGCTATGCGTTTGCGCCTTCCTTGTAGCACTGTACATGTGCACATGGAGTGGATCCACACACTCATATGATGCAGGTGGCTGTCCTTGTGCTCGTGTACAGGTTGTAACATGGCCCTGCGTTTTGCCATGATGAAGAGGGGGGGTTCTGGCACTGGGCACCCTTGTCTACATGCACGCAGTCCACCTGCTGACGAGCAGACATTCCCACACACCAAAGGACTGATTTGCTCTCCCTGTGTCTCCCTCCTTCTCTGTCCCCCTCTCCCTCCCTCTGTGTCCCCCTCTCCCTCCCTCTGTGTGTCAGCCTCCTCCCTCTGTCCATCTTCCTGTGTCTCCCTCCCTCTGTGTCCCCCTCTCCCTCCCTCTGTGTGTCAGCCTCCTCCCTCTGTCCATCTTCCTGTGTCTCCCTCCCTCTCTGTCCCCCTCTCCCTCCCTCTGTGTGTCAGCCTCCTCCCTCTGTCCATCTTCCTGTGTCTCCCTCCCTCTCAGTCCCCCTCTCCCTCCCTCTGTGTCCCCCTCTCCCTCCCTCCGTGTGTCACCCTCTGTCACCTTGGCCCAGCTTCCTGGGCACACACTGTTAGCAGATCTTTGAGTGGCCCTTGGCCTGTTGATGTGAGTTTGTTTCTGATCTCCAGGCACCCATTTTGTCTGCTGTGTGTCTGTGCGCTGCTGCTGTGGTGGTGTGTGCTGCCACTCTTTCACACTGTTGGCTGTTCATTAGCTGCTGGCATGTGCAAAACAGTGCCTTCACCCCCATGTGTTGATGCAAGGCATCCGCCATTTGCTGGCAAGTCATTCCTGTGTTGGGACACAGTGTTTGTCTGGCTGTGACCTAGGCCATATGGGCAGAGGGCATTGTTGTCTGCTTTGGAGTCGCACTATGTGATTCTTGGTGCCCACACTCCCGCCATCCGGGTTACCGTGTCATGTGTTGTTGTCTTCTGTGGCCTGTGACTTGACATTGTCCAGCTGGGTGCATGGGGCATGGTGGCAGCAGTGGCATGTGCCTGCTCATGGAGTGTGGTTGAGTAATGCGATGGCTTGTGGTGGTTGCGTGCCTGTTAGTAATTTTGTTTGTGGTTGCAGTTCCCCCCATGTGAGGTGCGTTGTTTGTGTACTCACCCGGGTCTCGGAGTCCTTCTACTCCTTCAACTGCCTCCACCGGCAGTATGGCCATCACCCTCTCCTCCCAGGGATGGTACTGTACGGGTCTGCGGGAGGGCCCTCCTCCGGTGGCGTTGGCCTGGTCGTGTTCCTCCTGTCTCTTGGCTCTGACCCTCCTCCGCAGATCGTACCACCTGTTCTGGCAATCCTGCTTGGTCCTCCTGGTGTCCGCAACAGCATTCACAGCATCGACGATGGTCTGCCACATGGCTGTTTTGGCTGCCTGGCTGGTGCTTCTGACCAATGTTCCAAAGATCTGTGGCTCGACTCTGAGGATTTGATCAACAAGGACCTCCAACTCTCGGTGACTGAACTTTGGATTCTTGGTAGTGGGCATGGTGAGGGGTGTGGGTGGGGATGGTGTGGGTGTGGGGGTGTGTGGATGTTGGGGGGGGGTGTGGATGGTTGTGTGTGTGTGTGAATGTGATGAGAGGGTGTTTGTGAGGGTGGTCGTGTGAAGGTGTGCAAGTGTAAGATGTGGTGTCGCTTGTAGTCTGGTTCTGTGGTGTCTGGCAGCAGTGGGTCTGTTGCAAAGGCTCATGGTTTGTGTGTGTGGGCCCTTTTTATTGGTCCATGGGTGGGTGTGGCAGTGTTTGAATTTTGGGTGGGTGTGTTATAAGGAGTGGTGGTGTATTGGGCCTCTGTTTGTTTTTGACAGTTGCAGGTCAGTGATTGTGTTATTTTAGTGGTTGTTGGCCATGTTTAGTGGCTGTGTGCCTTTCGAATGGTGTATTGTTGAGTTGTTTTGTTTTGTCCTTGTTGTGTACGTGCGTTTTGAGCGTGTGTACGGTGTGTACATGGGCCATTTGGTTGTACGATTTGGTCCTTGTGTGTGGCTTTGCACGACTCGTACATGCGGTTGTGATGTTGGGGCATGGGGTGCGCTCCGTACTTAGGAGGTTGTGTTGGGGGTGCGCCAGGAACGTACTGGGGTGGGGGTACGACTGGAACGTACTGGGGTGTACATAGACGGTGTTACGACACGTACAGGGGTGGGGGGGTGTACATAGACGGTGGTACGACACGTACAGGGGTGGGGGGGTGTACATTGACGGTGGTACGACACGTACTGGGGTGGGGGTACGACTGGAACGTACTGGGGTGTACATGGACGGTGGTACGACACGTACAGGGGTGGGGGGGTGTACATAGACGGTGGTACGACACGTACAGGGGTGGGGGGGTGTACATTGACGGTGGTACGACACGTACTGGGGTGGGGGTACGACTGGAACGTACTGGGGTGTACATGGACGGTGGTACGACACGTACAGGGGTGGGGGGGTGTACATTGACGGTGGTACGACACGTACAGGGGTGGGGGGGTTTACATTGACGGTGGTACGACACGTACAGGGGTGGGGGGGTGTACATTGACGGTGGTACGACACGTACAGGGTTGGGGGGGTGTACATTGACGGTGGTACGACACGTACTGGGGTGGGGGTACGACTGGAACGTACTGGGGTGTAGGTAGACGGGGCTGTGACACGTACTGGGGTGGGGGTGTGGCTCGAACGTACTGGGGTGTAGGTACACGGGGGGTACGACACGTACTGGGGTGGGGGTGCAACTGGAACGTACTGGGGTGTACATAGACGGTGGTACGACACGTACAGGGGTGGGGGGGTTTACATTGACGGTGGTACGACACGTACTGGGGTGGGGGTACGACTGGAACGTACTGGGGTGTACATAGACGGGTGGGGGTATACATATACGGGGGGTACGTGTCGGACGTACGGGGGCTGGGGGGAGTGTTGGGCGCGTATGCGGGCACATGTCTCCATGGTTGCTATTGGTGTTCGGTGCGGACAGTGTTTTTTCCATACGGTTGTAGGCTCGGACGCACGGGATGGATCGTGATTCCTCGGTCGGACTTGGATTTTTACGTTTGTAAGGTAAATCGTCCGAGGACGTGTCGGACACATTTTCCGACCCGAGGACGTGTGGGGAATGATTCCCGGTGCGGGTCGTATGGACTTTTTACCATGCGAATCGTGATTGCCAGTTCGTACGGCATTTGTACGATTCGTACGGTAAAAAGACCCGATACGAGTCGCACGGGGGAATTTTTTGCCGGATCGTGATCGGCACCATTGTGTCTTATTTGATAAATGTCGTGTAGAATTTACACTGCTTCCTACTAGTGAGTACAGAACTGGTTTAGACTGGGCTCAGAGACCCTTGCACAAAGAGAACAAAGACATTTTGGCGTATAAGTATTAAACCTAAAACCCCAGAACTTTAGATCACTTCTGGACTCAAGAGGAACCTTTGCAAGGAGAGGATCTGAAGAGTTGTGAGGAGGAGTACTGCACCTTTGCTGTGTGCTGTGTGGGATTGGCCTACAGCAGATGTTTCTGCCAAGGAAAGGACCAATCTGGAGCTTTGCTTTGCACCTGCTTGAAGAAGATCTCCAAGGGCCTGTGTGTGCTGGCCTCCTGTTCTGAAGTCCCAAGGACACAAAGACCTCACCCCCAGCTCCCCTGAACTCTGCTGCTGTGAGTTCTGACCTGCTAGGAGGTGCCTGTTCCAGATCTGGGCCTCTGGAGGTTGTGCTTGCGGCTGGGAGCCGAAAGAAACCTGAAGAATGAAGAAAATCGACGCATCGCTCTTCTTGCAGCTGTTTTTCTGATACAGCATCGCTGTGCGAGAAGAATCTTCATGCGCCGCTGCCGAAACCAACAGAGCGCCTGTTGCCACTGCTAGAACCAACGCATCCATCGAGGGATCGCAGCTGAAGAAACTGGCGCTGCACCGTTCGCCGCCACCGCATAGATCGCCTCCGCATCCTGAATTTCCATGCACCATACCTGTGCTGCACGTTTTCCCAATGCATTGCCCGCAGACCAGAACCATCTTGGAAGTGATGCATCACTTTCCCCTACAGACCGGATTCAAAGCATCACTTCTCCTGTGTGCAGCAGAACTGTCTCATCGCCTCCCGATGGTCTCAGGAACTGACGCATCTCTTTGTTTTTCAACGCTTTCCATTTCTGTGGCTGTTTGGCATTGTGAACGTTGTCGCAACTACAGGTACTTTGTGTAGAATCACACATCCATAGTTTTCTATAGACCAAGTTGTTTGAAACCTTTTTAAAGTCATATTCTTATTACGTGTATGTTGGATTTTTGTCATTTTGGTCTTCTTGAGTTTAGATAAAGATACCTTATTTTTCCTAAGCTGGTGTGGTGTCCATTTGTCACTGTATTACTTTGTGTTTTGAGTGCAAATACTTTACACATTGCCTTTGGGATAAGTCTGTCTGCTTGTGCCAAGCTATCCAGGGGCTGAGCAGGAGGTTTCCAAAGTGTGTATCCCCCTAACCCTGACTAGAAGCGAGGGTCCCTATTTGGACAAAGGTACCTAACACTGCCAACTAGAGACGCCCATGTCAAACACCCCCCATGTGTCCTAGGAAGCAAGGCATTTTTACCCTGCCCTCGTATCTCATTTACAAAAAAACATTATTCAGGGTGGGGACTAAGTCGCAGAGTCCTAAAATGCCTGTTAGCAAAAAAAAAATGAATGTTGCTGGCAGCCAATCAGAGTGTTCGTAACCGCAAGAGCCAGACTCCTATGCCCAAGGGGGAAAAAAGCTCCCCGGGTCAGTAAGAATGCTCTTGGTGCTCCAGTGAGTCTCTCACGAGCTTCACGCAGACACAACCATCCAGATATACAATGTTTTTAACCCATTTTTCTCAAACATGAAGAAATGATTTACATCAAATCACAGAAACACAATCTGCTAACCCAGATCTAGCTCCCAGACCAGTTTGGTGTTATTCCGTTCAGCAATTTTTACTGTAGCCCTGCCTAAAGAAGTCTATGGAAAATGCATGGTGATTTTGCATATTGGGACCACCATTTTTCTCTGCCCCCACATGATGGAGCACCCTAAAGCTTTCCATGCACAAACTAGAGAAAAAGAGCACTTTTTTCTAAAGTGTCGTGGAGATTTGTCAAACAGTGCCAAAGATATTAGCAACACAAAAAACAGATTTCCAATGGGAATGCTGACATCAGATGAGTAACCATGTCACACTTGATGGTATTGGATTTTTGTGGTGCATCATTTCACCTTCTAAGAAGGAACTGCATCATAGATAATGAGGCCTGTTCACAAATGTTGTAGCACAGGAAGTAGCACTACACTAACACTACTCACATACCATTGAATGCCATTTGGTAACCTAGGTATGGAGACCTCCGCCACTCCTATTGTTTCTAGATAGAGGTCCATAGCACAAGTGTAGAGGACTCCACACCAATAGGCCTATGCTTTTGTAGTTAGTGTTGGTTATATGTGGGAGCGGCTGGAAAATAGAGAATACTTACTACAGATCAGGAGGGCTTTAGAAAGGGGTAAGGAAAAGTTTAGGGGGTGACATACAAATGTAAACACCCACCCAGCAAAGGAGTAAGCACATTACACTTCAAAACTTACTTAAGGCAAAATTGTTCCAAAAGTGTAGCAAATATCTTCCAGTTCAGCCTAAGAGTAAGTCCAGCCCCCACAAGGCCACTCGTAGATACTGCAACTCACTCCCATAGAAAATAATGAAACTAGGGTTTTAAAATAACGTCTCACAGAAAATAATGTTAAATAAACTACATTATGTAATGCTGAATATAATGCTAAAACATTCATAGTTAATCAATGCATGATTATTATGTTATTTTCACATATAATATTAAACTTAGTTTAGTATTAAAATTAAAGAAAACTTGTAAACATTGTTAAAAATTAAAAATATATGAAAATAATTATGTACTCAACTTTTAATCTATTTTAATACATATTGAGGGTCTCATTTTGATGCCGGTCGGACCACTACCGACAGGCAGTCGGGCCGTCCCATAGACATCCAGGCCATCAGTTTGACCACTGCATTATGATGCGGATGGTGGGACCACAGCGCTATGGGGACAGACTGCCGCCTCCGACAGGATCCTGGATCTTGTTGGGGTGGCATACAGATTCCTATCCCAACCATGAGGGCACTTCCATAGGGATTAGGATGTCCCTTTCTGGCTGCTTTTCAAGGCGGTCCCACCACCATGTAAAGGCAGCTGGTAAGGGACTTTGTGGGCCCCAAGCTTGGTTCCTGGCACATGGTGCATAGATGTGCACTAAGTGCCTTTTACAACTGTGAGTTGTGCTGCTGCCCTTTTCCTGGGCCACAGAGCATGTCATGTTTGAAAAGGCACTTCCCGACTGCCTGCACAGCAGTCCTTTCATACTTGGACTCATTGTTGGACGGTCTCCTGCCCACGGCAATAGCAGTAAGACACTCATCTGACCGCAATTGTAATCCGGCCTCAAATTTAAAAAATCTGTAGTCTGGGTGTGACTTTTTTTAGAATTACTCTTTATAAAGTTTTATAGTGGAGAAGTGTGGCTCAATGATTAGAGCGGCAGACCCTGATGCAGAGGTCTAGCCCGGGACCAGGGTTCAATTCCCGCCTCGGCGGGTCTTGGGCTCAAAAATTCAACGGACCTGATAATTCTTGTCTCGGTGCCTATTCCAATCATGGAGTCCCACTCTGCAACTCTGGGCAATAGCTTGCTTAATCTCCACAACGGCCCCCACAACGCTAAGGATGCCTGGCCTCCACCTTGGGGGTGCCCAGAAGTGGACGCCTCACAGGGAAAGCCAGGATGGGTTCCACAGCGGTATTCATTCAAGCGCCTTGAGACCCTTGCGGGTGAGTAGTGCGCTATACAAGTATCAATTTACATTTAAACATGAAGTCAATATATTTTAAATAATTAATTATAGAAAACATTATTTATTTTATTAGTTTATTTGTGTATTTGAAATAATTTTACATTTTACATGAAAATATATGTAATTTTTTAGATTGGATAAAATGTCATAAACATTTTTAGATTTCATCTTTATTTTACCATAGAGAGTCCTACGCCACGGTGGCAGAAATCTCCACCTTTGATTGAAAATAGTAGCTTTACACTTGTAAATCTTGTTGTGGGAGGCTTCACCACTGTGTGGAGACATGTATGCCTACAGCTAAGAGTACTGTACGCTGGTAAATGTTAAAGAGCCAAAAAAGGAAAAGTACCCATTACGTATAATACTAAATATACACATGAGTAAATCTACACATGTATATTTACTTTTATGAATGGGGCCCACAAGTCCTATACAGTCAACAGAATATTTATTCACAAAAGGAAAAGGGTACATTAAGTAATTATAACAAACAAACTTATTGTCTGTCATCGGGTTAAACATAACAAAAATGTCAAAAGCAACTATACTTAGTATGTCTTAAAGCATTTTACATGTAAACAGTGTCAGCTTACAAGCCAGACTGCATCCCCTTCTCTTCCCTGCTACATTGCTAATATTGTAAATAGTCATGCAAACATACAAAATATCAACACAATAAAACAAATGAAATATAACCAAAACCACAAAAAACATTGTAAACCAAATTATGGCCACCATTCATTACGAAAAATATATATATAGTTTTATATATTTATTTAAAAAATATATCAATTAAACCAGTGCAAAAAAGATGATTTAGCATTTACCCTGCATAGTGCAAACATTGAAAACAAATATATCATTAACCCTACAACCAATGAAATTATGTTAAAAAACAGCCAGCAAACAGAAACAGTATCCCAATTGAAAACATAGAAAAAGTCAACGAAAATGGCTGCAAAAGAGACCACCACTGTTGGAAAGTTTCAGTCTACTTGACTGAAGCAACACAGAGAAAGGTTGCAGCACTCTAAAAAATTAAAGCCCGTATAAATCTAAGGCCCAGATTTATAACGTGGGGATGGCTCTTGGGTATGCCATGGGAATGGAGCAAACTACTCCATCCCCATGTTGGAGAGGTCGCCCAAGCAGGCAGTCATTCATGAAGGCATTGGCAGGAACCAGTGTCACTGCGGTTCCTGATAATGCATTTTACTGTTTGCTGCAGGGCTGTAGCAAATAGTATACAGGTTTTCTTTTCTAAAGCAAAAAATGAATGCTATCCTCATCAATAGAGGCTTTTCCTGTCTGTGGCAGAGGTTGCATCATAATGTATTTACTGTTCCTTACAGCCAGCTAAGAAACAGTAAAAAATGACTACATGATCACTCATCTAAATTGAGTGGGTGGCTATATAGCCATTTCTCCAAGATCCCTTGCTCCCCAGAGCCGTCAGAGACGTTTGGCCACAGCAGAAACAGAGTGGTCTCCTCCATGGCCAAACTTAAGGGCTACACCACTATTACATTTCACGGGTGGACCACTATATTGGCGGGGAGGGAACTCTGTCACTGTTGTGATGGAGTGTTGTCTCTATCAATATATGAATCAGCCCTAAGCCCTGAATTAAAATATGGCTTAAACTTAACTAAAAAAATATTTGGAATAGTTTATTACATACAAAAATAACAAACAACTTTATAAAAATTATGGGCCTTATGTAGGTGGACTTGCATTTACCACTTCATAAATACCGAATCATACCGATTCGGTATTTATGAAGTGGTAAATGCAATGTAGGTAATGAGTCGGTAAATATTACTGATTCGGAAAAATTCGGTAATTACCGAATCGGTATTTACCAATTCGGTAATGAGGCATACCTTCCCATTGATGGGAAGGTATGCCTCATTACCGAATCGGTAAATACCGATTCGGTAATGGGGGAGCACATGCAAGGGTGGCAGGGTGTCACATTGACACCCTGTTGCACCCCTGATTCGGCCATGTGTGCACATGTGGCGCACATACATGCCCTAAGGGCATGTATGTCTGCCACATTGCACACTTAAACGTGCACAAAAATGCTTTTTGTCACCTATTCGTCATTTACCACCAACCTTTAGTTGGTGGTAAATAACGAATCCCCACACCCACCACACACTCCCCCTACATCTCATTTCATGATTCGGTATTTACCGAATCGGTAAATTTACCGAATCGGTAATATTACCGATTCGGTAATTTTACCGATTCGGTAAATACCGAATCATGAAATTCTCCCCCTACATCTCAAAAGTCAAAATACCGGTCGGTAACGGTATAATTACCGAAAATCGGCCGTTACCGACCGGTATTTGGCTTCCTACATGAGGCCCCTATATCTCCAAAACACAAGAACCGCTTATTTGTGCCACCCAATATTTGATTTCTAACTTATAGATTCACGTGAGCAAATGAGAATTTTACCATTGACACATTTAAATTGACATTACACTACACTTCTAAGTGAGCAAACACAATAACAGAATTATTCCACAAAGCAGGGTACATCCATTGAAAGTAAGAAAAGGCAGAAATCTACTTTGGGCTCAATTATGAGTCTGGCGGTCCGCGGACTGCATAACTTGCGAGGGTGTGGAGGTGGCAATCTTCGGACCACCCTGTTACAATTACTGCAGCTGGACCACCACTGCCCCACCACAGCCACCAAGGAACCGCAATTCCCTGGCAGTGGTGCAATCGTGTATAGGTAGCAATATTCTTGGCAGGACCACCACGGTCCCACCAAGTATATTACAAGTTTCCACTCCGCCATAGTTTTCATGGCAGTTCCTCCTCCATGAAAACCATGGCAGTAAGAAAACGAAGTGGGGCTTACAGGGCCCCCTTGTACCTCCGGGGCATGGGATGCAGGGCCCCAGTTCCTGTATGGCATCGACCTTACAGTCCATGCAATGCAAGAACTGTTTTTGGCGCTCCCATTGTGTGCCCATTTTCTGAGGCACCGCCGTGGGTAAGTAAAAAAAAAAATCCCGCTAGACACGAAAAACTGTTGTAATCTGGCCAGCGGCCCGACTACAGGTTTGGCAGCGCAGCACTGGGGCAGCCCAGGCGCAGCAACGCCAAACTAATAAGTCCTTTGTGTCAGCAGGTTACCAGGGGCCAGATCTATCAAGGGCTAGCATTGGTTTCGCATTACGGAAAGGTGACACAATGCCAACGCAAGCCCTTAAGTGAAATTTACTATGTCAAGCAGAGCCACCTTACAAAGGCTGTGCATGGCATAGTAAATGTGGAGTGAAGCAAGGCTGTGCAAGTTGCTGCATTGCATTACTCTGCCCTAGGAAGGTGTTTGGTTGGTGGAGCATGGGTATTCACTTAATTCTACCCATAGTTTTGGCCCATTGCCAGATTTACGATTACTAGTAAACATGTGAATGTGTCAAACTGCTATGCCTTCCCAAGTGAGAATGCAGCACATGTATTTAGAAGAAAAAGACTTACGAGGATGGTTTTTGTGCAGGAACGAGTACCTTCTTGCACAAAGCAATCCTGGCTGTAACAAAGGCACCCTTGAATCCTGGTGAAAGAGCGCCTGCATTGATGCCACACATGCCCCAGTGCAGAGGGAGGGCAGGAATGCACCATATCTGATGAGCCCCATTTAACACAGTACAGAACAGCATGTTGTCCTGCTGTATTGCACCAAATATTAGCAATTCTGTCCCCTAGTTTCCAAAAGTTGGCTTTCCTTTGAAAAAACAATACACTGTGTATCAATTATACTAATGTTCATATTAATGATGTCTCATCAAGCCAAACGTGTCTTGCATTTTGTAATACAGTTTGTTTTGGTTAAGCAGTGTGTTGCTGTAAGTCAATGCATAACTTTTTGCGGGGATTCTTCGGAGCCCTAACCAAGCATGAACACTTCATTGTTTAAACTCATTCGCAACAGATTCAAGTGGTATTTGTATACCCAGATTCTGAGGGTTTCCTGCTCCACATGT
Source organism: Triturus cristatus (assembly GCF_964204655.1). NCBI lineage: Eukaryota > Metazoa > Chordata > Amphibia > Caudata > Salamandridae > Triturus > Triturus cristatus. The sequence continues at coordinate 340,878,059 of NC_140587.1, read as the reverse complement.
GTATACTTAACAGCTTTCAAAATTACAAAGTGCCTCTGACCTTCTTGCATCTGAAAGATTTGATGATGTATCCATTTAAATTGATATAAAAATGTTGCTGTAATCCATTCACTAAAACACATGTAATGCCTCACAATAGTTTAAGAACTTCATGTAGTAACCCTGTTGGGAAACTCAGGATGTGCTAATTTCACACTGAGTTGTTTCCAAACAGTGATGTTATTTGTGATGCAAACTCTGGGTAAAGAGGTTGAAATGACATACTGTGCTTTTACAGAGGTTGTCAGGGTTAAGTGCAGCAGGCATGGTGATCAGTGTAGGTGAAGTTCTTGAGTGCTTTTATTCTGTTATACAGCTCAGTTTTTATCACATGTAATGCATTCAATATCCTCTACTGATTAGGAAGACATCTGCTTGGTATTCACTCATTTTCTGATAGCACAGTAGTAAAAATAACTGGTGTTTGTTCTCGGAATGTGTGGCAGATCATCATTGCTGCTCACAAAAACTAAGATGCTTTCTTGTCTTCTGTGTGGGAAAGTGGGGGAACTGGGTTCAACTCCATGTTTGTGTTCTGTCCTTCTGGTCACATGAATGGGTAAGGTGTCTTCACATACCAATCCAAGATAACTTCCTTCTGTTAAGGTTAATAGTAGAGTTATTTGTATAGCGCAACAGCTACCTCAAACAGAGGTGTCCCAGAGCTGTGCGGAAATTCAGGTGAGCAAACTGGGCCTCACAATTAGCCTCTTGATTTAAGAGCCACATTTTAAAGTTCGTGCAGAACTCGGATTAAGAGTCTGACATGCATAGATTTAATGGCAGTGCATTCCCTAGCATGGCGGTCCTGACTGTGAAGCACCTTCCTCCTTTTCTGGCTTTTGCGAAGCGGGGAACGCAGAACAGAAACTGGGAAATAGATCTCAGTGTTTCGGGTAGATTGGTAAGGGCCAAGCCTATTTTTCATGTATCTAGGACCTATGTTATGCATGGCCCGAAAAGCTAATGTCAGGGATTTGAATTCAATACGTTTTGCTACTGGAAGCCAGTGTAGAAACCTGATGTGAGGGGTGATATGGTGGCGGAAGGGCACTCTCCAAAGGAGTCTAGCAGCAGCATTCTGAATTATCTGCAGTCTGTGGATCAAGTATTCAAGTATCTGGGTAAACCCACGTACGGACTGTTAGCATAATCCATCTGAGATGTCACCGTGGCATGAACTACTGTCCTGTGGCTGTACTCCGGCAAGAGGTGTAGGAATTTCTTTAACCTTTTCAGTTTTCCAAAGCAAATCGATGAGACATGGCGTATAAGCGTTTCAAAGGATAAGTCTCACTTGACGCCCAGATTCCTCACCATCTTTGCCAGCATTGGCACAGTACCCAGCTCAGCAGGCCATCAAAGTCCTGTAGGGCGGGGGAAAGGCTGACCAAAATTCAGGACCTCGGTCTTTTCTGCATTTAATTTCAGTTTGCTGTTATTCATCCAGCTGGCAATGTCCTTCAGGCACCCCATTTATCTAGTAAATGAATCCTTCAAGTGATTCTTTAAAGAGAACACCAGCTGGGTGTTGTCTGCATATGAGACAGCCTTCACATCCCATGTGTCAATGAGATTGAAGAGAGGTACCAGGTATGTGTTAAAAAGTAGGAGACTTTGGGCCATATGTAGGTAGCTAAATACCGGTCGGTAACGGACGAAAATCGGTAATTTTCCCGTTAGCCCTTTCTAATGTAGGACGCAGCTTTTAAGGATTCGGTAATTTACCGATTCCTTATTTTAAGGAATCGGTAAAATACCGAATCCTTATTTTAGGAAATCTGTAAAATACCGAATCCTTAAAAGCTATGTAGGAGGCACTCAAGTGAGTGCATTTTTGCATTCAGGATTCGTTATTTACCACCAACTACAAGTTGGTGGTAAATACCGAATAACTTTAAAAAGCAATAATTTGCTTCTTTCCAGGTGCCATGTGGCAGACATACATGCCCTTAGGGCATGTATGTGCACCACATGTGCACACATGCACGAATCAGGGGTGCAACAGGGTGTCAATGTGACACCTGCCACCCTTGAATATGCTCTCCCTATTACCGATTCGGTATTTACCGAATCGGTAATAGTAAATGGCTTCCCATTCATTCCTATGGGCCTTCAGGCACATAGGAATGAATGGGAAGGTGATTCCTTATTACCGAATCGGTATTACCGATTCGGTAATAACGAATATTACTGATTCAGTATTTTTTACCAAATTTTTAGCTACATATGAAATACCAATTCCTAAATACCGAATCAGTAAAATTCGGTATTTAGGAATCGGTATTTCGGGCCTCATGTAGGTAGCGAAATACCGGTCGGTAACGGCCGAATTTCGGGAAATATGCCGTTACCGACCGGTATACAGACAAGTGAGATGTAGGAGTCCAAAAACCACTTTTCGGTAAATATGAGGCGGTAAATACCGATTCATAGTTACCGAATACATAATTAACGAATCGGTAAACATGAAGTGGTAAATATGAAGTGGAAATAATGAAAATGACATGTAGGAGCACTCGGTAAATAAGAAATCCAGGAAAATCAGTAAATAAGAGTCGGTAATTAACACGGATTGAAAGCAGGTGGTAACCAACAGCAGTGCAGCTCAGCAATCCCAAAATGCAACAGCGTGGACAGCCTGGCAGCCATGCACGTCATTGCAATGCGCCTACGTCTACAGGCAGCAGGACTGAGGGTTTGGCGACGGAAGGAACGCATCCACAGACAGCGCATCACACTATTCCAGCTGACTGATGCAGAGATACATGAGAGGTACAGGCTACACCCCGAAACCATCATGGACTTAAGCAGGGACCTACACCCACTCCTGGACCAGCCAATAAGAAGGGCGCACGCCATACCCCCACATGTGCAGGTGCTCTGCAGCCCACATCTGCTGGCATCCGGCATTTCGCAGGTGGTGACAGCTGCGGTGGGTGGTGTATCCCAGAGTTGCCTGTCCCGTTCCTTCAGGAATTCATTCCCCCATTACATTGGCTGCATTGATGGGACACACATCCCACTCTGTCCACCAGCTGACACAGAGCACATCTACAGGATCAGGAAGTCCACCCACTCCATCAATGTGCATACCGAATGGAATGTTATTGTGAAAGGTCCCGTGGGTGGCAGAACCAAAAGGTGCGCGTATGCTATTTACAACGAGGTCTGCAAGTTGTCGCACAGTGAGGCGGCCTCCAGACTGAGAGCCATTGACCAAGCGAACACGGAGAAGGCCTAAGCCGTTATAGATATTAGCACTAGCACTCTCACTCCTAGGATTCATGCATGAGACAATGGGCACATGCAAGTACACGGCGCATGCAATGTACAAGCCCCGATTTCGGCGTGCGTCCTACGAGGTATCCCAGTGCCTGTGATTACACCTTCTTTCACTGTGCTTGCAAACGGTATTCATTTAAATATGATAAATGATGTTTGCTGCGGGATGTGAGTGGTAATCCCGTACATAACTGTCTCGCATGAAGTTGTCTGCTGCAATACTGTTCCTATTCCACCCCCGCATGGGCGGCGGGATGTTTCCATCTGACCTTCGATTCCAACCTTGAAAGCAGAGTCCAACTAGTTGAGCAGAATAGAGCGCCATTGTCCCACAAACAGGTGCCTTTGACTTCCCTCGTGAAATATTTGTCCTTCACGTTGCTACTACGCGCACTGAGGAACAGGCGCTTCTGAATACTGACCTCCCCCTGCATTTCGGCTCTTTGATCCAATGTATTATCAATGCCTCGTCCACGACCGGCCTGGCTCAATTTGTGTGAACATGTGGGTCTCGGGTCTCGTGACCTCCTTCCACACTATTATTTGTGTAATTTCGGCATTTTACATTCACTGTTCCCGAGCATCTTTGGAGGTGTTCCGCTGCATCTGGCGCTGGTGGAAGGTGTGCTGCTTTTACTTTTCATACTACGGAATGGCTGCTCCTTCTGTGCCACACGAGCGCCTGTCCCGTCTGCATCTTCTTCGTGATAGGATGCTTGACTTCTATGGTACTTTGCCATTGGCGAGTTTGAGCCTGGCTTATGGATTATCCTTCAGGTATTCCTACTTCACCTGCGTACAACCTGTATTGCACTGCCTGGATTGTCCCTTTGAATGGCCTCTGGATTTGTGCTTGACCAACATCCTGTCTCCGGTGCCGGATTTCGATCGACTGATGCGGCCCTTAGTGTCTCACGAGTTGTCCTGTTATGGTGTCCGGATCATGGAGTGTGGAGCGGCGCTTGGTATCCTGGGTAATTGGGACATCTCAGCGGCAGCCTACGACTTCTTGTCCATGAGCTATTTGGAGGAACATTCCGGGTGCCCTCAGATTGTGCTAGAGGCTCCGTTGGTTGGAGCACACGTATGTTCCTTTTCTTTACTCAATTGGATGGCTGAGACTTTTAGTGGCCCTGAAAACGATTGGCTGTTGGAAGCCGTGGCCACATATGCTGCCTATACATTCATGGATTGACTGGATAGTCGTCCATTGCGCCTGTGCTACTGGACAGCACCCTGGCGCGACATTCATGTCTTTTATTTCTCGTTTTTCTCTTCCTGATGGTCTGCTTGAGTTGTTTACTATATATGCATTGTGTTTTTTACAATTGTATGCTGCAATTAATTGGACTGTAGGACTTTGGCGCTGCATTGGTTATGCCCTGTCCTGCTCTGACCAAACTGAACTCTGCTTTCCCTCTTTTCGTGCCTATTACATATTGCTTCGCTCAAGGGGGCGTGTAGTGAGTTCTCCCTGCATACGAACATGCATTGTTCAGTTGGCATGACCGCGTTGAATGTTATGTAGCCATATTTGTGTCTTTGCACACGACACTGCGTTTACATGTTCTTTCTTGAATAAACTGATGACTCGAAAATTCCTTCAGACGAGTGCATTATGTTGTTCCCATCCCAAGCACTGCGCAGCGACCTTGGTCTGTACATGCTGTGACACACAGTCTGGAATTTTAAACAATGCATGTTTTCCACTCTGGGTTGTTCGACCCACGATTTAGCCATGGCACACGCGCAGCTGCACATACCTGAAAGTTGGTGCTTTTAATATCACAGACATCATGTTTATTATTCAGACCGAAGGCGAGCCTTCCTGCGAGGAGACTCCTGATGCTCCTGTGATGTGATTTCACTGAGCTGATTTTTGAGGTATGGGGTCCCCTATTCAAGCCTGAGAGACCTTCTATGATGGCATGATTGTGATATTGGCTACTTGGTTAAGGGTAGGTGGTAGTATCCTCGGTATTTTCCGAATCGCTAAATACCACCTCGGTATTTACCGAATCGGTGGATTCCACCTCGGTATTTACCGAATCGGTGGATTCCACCTCGGTATTTACCGATTCGGTGTATTCCGATTCGTAATTACCGAATGTTACCGAATCGGTAACTGTTACCGAATTTTTACCTACATATAACTTACCGATTCTAATTTACCGATTCGGTACGGCTCGGTATTTACGAACCGGTAAAATTTATTTACCTACATGAGGCCCTTGATATTTACCTACATCGGGCCCTTAGTACTGAACCCAGTGGTACACCACATTTCGAAGGCTTAGGTGATGATTGATGTGGTGGAAGAAACACGCTTTGGGAGTGGTCATGAAGATAAGACTGAATCCCTCCAAGTGCTGAGCCCCGAATTCCAAGTTGCTCAAGTCTGTCTAGCAGATTGAAATATGCGACCGTGTTGAAGGCCGCTGACAGATCCAGCAGAAGCAGCATAGCAGATGCTCCAGCATCCACTGATATTCTTACATACTTCGCCACCTCCACCAGAGCAGTTTCAGTACTTTATCCTGTCCGGAAGCCTGATTGAGTGTCATATAAGATGTTATGTGTGTCAACAAATTTGTCGACTTGACGATCTGCCAATTTTTCTAGCATCTTAGCAGGTGTCAGTAGCAGAGAGATTGGTCAGTAGTTGCCAAGCTCCACTGGATCGGCATTGGAATTTTTTCAGGAGAGGCAGTAGAAATGCCTATTTCCAGAAATCAGGGAAGATGCCAGAGGACAAAGACACATTCCAGATATGATTCAATACTGGATTAATCCAGTGAGCTAGTAGTTTGAAGATCTTGGGTGGACAAGGATCTGCGGGAGAGCCCATTTTGCATCTTAAGATTTTAGCCAGTGATTCCTGAAGTGTTATATGGGCGAACTTCTTAAAAGCACCCGTAGGCATGCTGGTTGGCAGTGCCTGTGGTACAAGTAAAGGTTTTCCCATCGTAAAACAGGAGTACACTTTCTGAATCTTCTCCTCAAAGAAATTAGATACATTTGTGCACAAGGCTAAGGAGGAAAGAATTTTCCCTTCAACAGCTGATGGGTTTGTGAAGGATCTGACAGTCCTAAAGATCTTCTTGCCTGAATTCTCCGCACCCTCAATCCGCTTAACAAAATATTCTTTTCTAGCTGCTCCCATCATTTTACACAGCTTTTTCAAGGCCTCCTTGTAGGCTAAATTTGCCTCTGGAGCATAGTTTTTCCTCCATTGTCTTACAAATCTCTTATACCCACTGTTTTCAAATCTTCGTCTGCCAAGAACCATGGGGCTGACTGTGAATTGCTCTGAGACTTGGATGATTTTAGAGGTGCCACAGTATCAAGGGAAGACGTGATCCTGACATTAAACATAACTGCATCCACATTTGGATCCCTCATACATAATGGGCCACCTTTAAGGAGCAGTGAATCGATATTGTCTGCACATACTCTTTTCCAGTTCCTACTTAATTCTGAATGTTTCTACCAGTGAGCTGTATATTCCCTATGTTAAAGGAAAAAGGAACTAGATAATGATCTGTCCATTTCAGACAATGCGGGTCCTCAGCTTTAATAGATTCGATATTTGAAAAAATAAGGTCCAGAGTATGGCCTTCTTTATGTGTGGGGGCAGATACATATTGAGTGGGGTTTGCTCCCTTAAGGACTTGCATAAGCTGTGAAGCCTGGGGACAGGAGGGGTCGTTCACATGTAGATTGAAATCACCTAGGGCCATAAAGTTGGCGTATTGAAGTGATTTCTGTGCAATGAGATCCCTCAGTTCCAAGTGATATTGATTTGGGCAGACTGGTGACCTTTATATTAGTAAGCCAGTGACAGAGAGGATTGAAGAAATCTTAATGAAAACATTAATGTCCTCAATTGGGCCCATACCACTCAAATCAGAGGAGACAATGTCCCAAGCTTCCTTCAGAATAATGGCTACCCCGCCACCACGCTTATCTCCTTTCCTATTAGCACAAATGATTCTGAGGCGAGGGGGGATCGCTATGGTCAGCGACGATACAGTATCTATTTTCAACCATGTTTCCCTAAGGAACAGTATATCTCACCCATTATCCACCAGCAGTAGCCAGATATCATCAGCATGCTTGGGTAACTATCTGCAATTAATCAAACCTGATCTTTCCCCACTGCTCAATGTTCACTGTACCCTGGGAGGCGTATCCCTGCTGCTTGACACACCCCCAGGCTCCTCAGAAAAGTTACAGATTTTACAATAATAACTGGAATCAGAGCTCTTCAAACGATCGCCATGGATTCCAGTTCATAAATTATTCCTCAGGGCCAGGAGGGATTCCCGCTATCAAAACGGGCAGCATGGCTGGTGCTGGTCGTGGGCTGAGCATGGACGGGTGCAGACGGCCTTGCCTTTGGCAAAGCTTTCGGCGCCCCGGCAGTGTGCCCGCTGTCTGCGTCCGCTGCGTGACCTCATAGTGTTGTGCAGTAAGTAGGCAGCCACCCGGGAAAAATCCAAAAGCTGGACTGCTCACCTTCCCAAAATGGTGCCTGTGAGTGGTCTAACCGAGCGGAGTAAAAATGGAGCTCCGATCGGGAATCTCCGATAAAGTGGGAGTGCAGAGGAGCAACAAATGCAAACTTAATACAGGTGAGAGACAATAAATGCCAGTAAGTAAATTAATAACCCGGTCCCCGAAATCCCTTAAAAAGTGGAGACTCGGCTCACCCTGCAACACGCAACAGTGAGCGACTCCGAGCACAGTCCTGTAGCAGCAGTAATTTCCGGTTCAGTATATGCCCCAATTAGTGCCTGACAACGCTGCATGATGGCATAGCGGTGTGCACTAAGTAGGCAGCCACCCGGGAGCAAGCAATAAGCTGGACTGTTCACCTCCCCAAAATGGCTCCTGTGAGTGGTCTAAGCGAGCGGAGTATAAGTGGCGCTCCGGTCGGGAATCTCTGATAAAGTGTGAGTGCAGAGGAGCAACAAATGCGAACTTAGTGCAGGTGAGAGACAATAAATGCCAGTAAGTAAATTAATAACCCGTTCCCCGAAATCTCATAAAAAGTGGAGACTCGGCTCACCCTGCAACACGCAACAGTGAGCGACTGCGAGCTCAGTCCTGTAGCAGCAGTAGTATCAGGTTTCAGTGTATGTCCCAATTAGCGCCTGACACTGCTGCATGACGGCATAGCGGTGTGCATTAAGTAGGCAGCCACCCGGGAGCAATCCAAAACCTGGACTGCTCACCTCCCCATAATGGCACCTGAGAGTGGTCTAACCAAGCAGAGTAAAAATGGAGCTCTGCTCGAGAAGCTCCGATAAAGTGCGAGTGCAGAGGAGCAACTAATCCAAACTTAGTGCTGGTAAGAGACAATAAATGCCAATAAAAAAGTTAAAAACCTGGTCACTCAAATCCCTTAAAAAGCGGAGACTCGGCTTACCCTGCAACACGCAGCAGTGAGCCACTCCGAGCATAGCCCTTTAGCAGCAGTAGTACCAGGTTCAGTGTATGTCCCAATTAGCACCTGACACTGCTGCATGACAGCATTACCTATTACTATCTAATCCATCAAGGCTACCACCTTCTTTTTAACCACTTCCTAGGGTTTTTGTCTTCTTTTTATGTTTCTTCCCAATAAAAGATAATAGGAACTGCATTCCTTGCATTGCAAACTCTCCAATTTCTTTAGTCATCATGCTCATCTCCTGAAGATCCTATTTTTTGCTCCCAACTCCAAATACCACCTGCTATTTCCAAACTTCATTTCCATCTTATTTCTGGTAATTAAAGTGCTGCATCATAACACTAAAGATTACCACTCTTGCTTTGGTGTTCTTTTTCTTGTGCCATTGACATTTTCCGCCAACTATTGGCCCTTATTGAAGACGCAGGTCATCTTTGTGAAGAAATTTCTCTAAGGAGACACAGTGCCTACAGTAACGATTTGCCCATACTTCTGGCACACTAGAAGAAAGAAAACACCAGAGGTGTATCTAGCCACCAACAGATGGTGATTTACTTTTCTGTATAATGAATATGGATTAGCCAGCTTGCTTTTTGTTACCTCTTGTGAATGGCAGCAAATAAAGGCATTTTGGCCCGTAAAACATGCCAGACCTCCATCCCTGCATTTGTATTTCAATATGGAAAGCATTCCATCCCTGCCCCCTCCAAGCCCACCGACATGACTCACCAAGATGCTATTGGGACAGCTTCAACTTTTTGATTCATATAACACAACAATTGGATGCTGGGAAATATCCAATTGTTTATGACCACAGTCCCAAACCATTGATTCATTTCTTCATGAAATGATTAGAAGGGAATATACCATTTCATAACCTCTCCTAATTGAGATATCTAATGAGACATGGTCACGATGCCCTTCCTTTGTGCTTGGAATCCAGATAGAGGAAAACACTCTTGTGACTCTCATCGCCTCCAACAATGATCGCATGCAACATAATTTGGGGGCCAGTCCTCAACGGAGAGAGTGGGGAATGAATAAGAGATGTTGACATGTCATTTCTGTTAGTCAAGGATGTCTGCAGGACATATTAGATACCTAAAGGCGAAACATATCTATAGTAACACGCCATAAAGCGTTTTACATTTAACTATAGGAGTGACTTGATATGCTGTGCAAACAAATGATGAACAGAATGTTGAACATATCAAACATTCACCCCAGTCAAGACATCTGGGTTAAATCCATAGTTCTTTTTCTCACCAGACCCCGTCATTTTGGACCCAGCCATAGGCAAATGATTATTGACCCTGCTCCTCATGGGAAGAGTCCAACTCAAACTTCCAAGCCAGGCATCCTGGGACCAGTTTTTGTGTCTCACCACTCATCATCCAGGTAAGCTTGAATCCAGTGGCACAGCATGCAAGACTGAATTGCATATGGCTGGGTTCAAACTGGGGTGATGTGGCGAGCAAAATAGCAAGGGATTAAACCCATATCTGTGACTGGGAGTGAGTGCTTGAGAACTTTCAACACTGCGTCCTTCATTTTATTTTGTGCTGTTGCATAGTGACTTAATATGCCTAAATAATATTGTCCTTTCCATTTTGTCACAGGATAACCCCTATGAAATGTAAAGTTCCCCAGTCTTAGAAGAGTTCATATATGCTCATAATATAATTTGCTCCCATAAACAATACAACTTTGTGAAATACTTCCCTACATGTCCTAATATGCTTTACTGCATAATTACAGGTCAGACAAGAAAATCCAAGATGCATGTAACATAGTGCCTGCTGAAACAACATTGTATGACAATTACCTAGCAAAGATGCCATAGGCTACAAGATAAATGACACCTAGATATCCTAGATAGTCACTGTTTCTCGAGATTGTGAGTTTATGACCTGCTGGGGATTGTCGGTAAATTGTACTGTAGGGTGTCCTCTGCACAAGGAATGCCTTAGTTTAGACAACACTGATACTTCTAGCCATCCATTTCCTGAAAAAAACTAAGGGCAAGAGGGTTAGAAGTATTGCTAAGTTTACCCACTCAACCACTTCCAAGTGCTAAGCAATTTCTCCAGTCCTGCATTCTGACAGCTTGGAAAATAAATTATACAAGATGGAAAGGCTTTTATGAGTTGCAAAATGTTTGATACCATACTTTTTGTGTATAATACGGTTACAAAGCCTGGAATTTTGTACACCGTTGATTTTACAACTGCAAAATTTGAAGATACATTGGGACCCCCTCTAACTCAGACTGTCTGCACATAATCTCAATGAAAAACAGCAGTTCTTGCTGAAAAGTAGAGCAATTGCAGAAAGCGTAAACAATTAAAAAAACTTCTAACTGCTTTAAGCATAATGGCAAGCCTTGAATCTCTATTCAAAAAGTACACATACCAGCCACCCAAGTACGCTAATACAAAAGCAATACAGCTCCAAAACCTTATAGGCCATTAACAACTGCCATTGTCATAGACCCTTACATTATATTTTGAATCAATGCTACTTCAAAGAAAGTGCATACCTTATCTTCATTCTAATAAATATGCCATTGCTGAAATAAATGTCCTCCTTGGTATCCCCGCTGTTTTTGTACATATATATGCATATATTACCTACTGGCGGTCGCCAGTAGGTAGTTATAGTTAGGACCACGTTTCCATAGGAAAACCTCAACATTCTATTTTGAATAACTTTGGCGCCGGTCGACGAATCCTCGCGAATTTCTCAAAATAGGTGGGGCGCTACGCTCCGCTCCTACCCTGAAAGTCTCGGGGGGATCCGTCAAGCGGGGGCTGAGATAAAAGGGGGGTCCCAAAACGCGTTTTTCCCATGCATTTTTCCATAGGACCTTTAGAACGAGCTACAGCCCGAACGGCTGAACAGAATTGCTCAAAATTTGGCAGAGAGGTAGTCCCTAGGTCAAGGAAGTGCCTTTTGTAGGTTTGGTGTAAATCTGTTCAGTAGATTCTGAGAAAATAGCCTTTAAATCAATATATATATCTGAGCCCGCTTACGGTACGCTTACCGTACGCTTACGGTAAGCGTACGGTGGCGTGCGCGAGCGCGATTCTGATTGGCTCTTAGATCTTAGTAAACATTCGAATCGGTCGAAACCAGGAAGCGGCGGCCGCCATTTTGTGTATTTCACTCTGAAAAAAAAGAGTGAAAACAAGGAAAGGGGGCAATGAGGAGAGTTACAGACCCCCTAACATTTGTAAGGGGGTCAAAGAAGGACAGAAAAGTACAAAAAAAACATTTATTGATTTTAAAAAAAATCACGGGGTACGCGTACGGTAAGCTTACGGTAAGCGTACGGTAAAAAAAATAAAAATAAATAAATGAAAAGCAGATTTAAGAGTTTAGATATTAGGGAGCTCTAAAAAGAGCTGTTGTGTTTATGAAGTCATTTTTTTAGTGGTACCTACAAGTAAGTACCGATGCAGAGTCTAAGGTTCAAGAGGAAGACTCTGTTCCCTTCATCATTGAAGTGCACACCATCTCCTCTATAAATGTCTTGCATGTCATAACGCAAGTTGTTGTGGTAAATGGCACCCATACCATAGTCACGGAGGAAAGCAGAAACAGATTTGTTGACGTGCTTTCTTGCTTTGTCAATCTGTGGACAGAAATGATTGGACCAGTTCCATTTTTGCCTTTGGCATATGTTGGAAAACACAAAGGCAGTTTTAGGGAAAAGTGTAAACAGTTGTGCAAAGGTGTCCTTCATAAGCATTTCCAGACCTACCCCAGTCAAAGTGCCTAGGTCATTGCCACCACAGTGCACTATTATGAGGTCAGGGTGTTGGATTTGAATGAAGGATTTCACCAATGGCATCAATTGGTGCCACTTTAACCCTCTCTGACCAATCCATTTAATGTCTACATTTGGCAAAGCAAGGTCTCTCACCATACCTGTTTTCTCTGCAAACTTTTCACTCCAGAAGACATAGCTGTGCCCTACAATCCACACTGTGAACATCTTCAAAGGAGAACTGGATGCACTCAGGAGGTGTCTTTCAGTAGAATGGCAATATGAAAAGAAAGACAGTTTGGAAATGGAGGCATACATATTTTTTTCAAAACAAAAAGAACTGATTGGCTGTTTCATACCATTCTAGAATAAAAACTAGGCTGTATGTGTAAATTAATAGAAGCATGTTTTGTATTGGTAAAAAAAAATGTGTAACCAAAGAACAGTACTATGGATTTGCTGTTAGGTTTGAAAAGTCAAGCACTCTTGCTCTGTGGAATTGAAACATTGTTTGGCGAACTTCTGACCTAACTCAACACAGCAGTGTTCCATGAGCTGTTGCTATGGTAGCAGGCAGAAGTCAAGTTGGGGGAAGGGTACTAGGCAGAAGTCAAGTTGGGGGAAGGGTACTTTTGGAAAAGGGTTGGTTTTCAACCAATAGAAATGTGTGATTACATTTGAAAAAAAGGGGGAAGCACTGAGATTTGAAACTTACAAGTATATGTGTGGAAAAATAGAGGGAAAGTTTGCCATTATCTGGTTCTGCTGAGAGGAGAGAGGTGAACACAACAGAGATCCTGGCTCTGATAATCTGCTGTTTGAGTGTCACATTTTTTTCACAACTAACTAATTTTAAAGGTGAGTTTACAGTTTGAGAGGGGATGTATGTGGTAACTTAAGAAATGAATAATAGAAATGGAAATTGTTTTTGTTGTAGTTACAAATGGTGGTTTCATAATGTGTCAGTCTGTAAAAGTGATTTTCACTTGCCCCGAAAAAAAAAAGAGCAGTAAGTGTGCTTTCAAATTGGCAAAGAAATTTCGTTTTGGGACTAATGTGAAAACATGACTCTGTGTGCAGAGAGGAATTATAGGCAGAGATTTATTGCGTATTGCTCTGGTGATTTCACAGTTGCATTAGATGGAAAGGGGGAGCGAATTTTTGGAGGAAGAAGCAGAGTCTTAGCACACACCCATGTGCTTGCCATGTATAGTCATGCACAGTATTTACAAGCGAGTGGGGTTTTCAGGTTTCAGTCTGTAATGCAAATACATTCAGCATCACTAAGGCTGGTTGCCCTTGCTGGAGTGTAGGCAGTCACCGAGAATACACATGGTGGTGGTCTGAAAAAACAGTTTGGACATGTGCATTTAAATAAATCAAAAAAAGTGGTTTCATAATGTGTCAGTCTGTAAAAGTGATTTTCACTTGTAAAAAGTGATTTTCACTTGCCCCGAAAAAAAAAAGAGCAGTAAGTGTACTTTCAAATTGGCAAAGAAATTTCGTTTTGGGACTAATGTGAAATCATGACTCTGTGTGCAGAGAGGAATTATAGGCAGAGATTTATTGCGTATTGCTCTGGTGATTTCACAGTTACATTAGATGGAAAGGGGGAGCGAATTTTTGGGGGAAGAAGCAGAGTCTTAGCACACACCCATGTGCTTGCCATGTATAGTCATGCACAGTATTTACAAGCGAGTGGGGTTTTCAGGTTTCAGTCTGTAATGCAAATACATTCAGCATCACTAAGGCTGGTTGCCCTTGCTGGAGTGTAGGCAGTCACCGAGAATACACATGGTGGTGGTCTGAAAAAACAGTTTGGACATGTGCATTTAAATAAATCAAAAAAAGTGGTTTCATAATGTGTCAGTCTGTAAAAGTGATTTTCACTTGCGCCGAAAAAAAAAAGAGCAGTAAGTGTGCTTTCAAATTGGCAAAGAAATTTCGTTTTGGGACTAATGTGAAAACATGACTCTGTGTGCAGAGAGGAATTATAGGCAGAGATTTATTGCGTCTTGCTCTGGTGATTTCACAGTTGCATTAGATGGAAAGGGGGAGCGAATTTTTGGGGGAAGAAGCAGAGTCTTAGCACACACCCATGTGCTTGCCATGTATAGTCATGCACAGTATTTACAAGCGAGTGGGGTTTTCAGGTTTCAGTCTGTAATGCAAATACATTCAGCATCACTAAGGCTGGTTGCCCTTGCTGGAGTGTAGGCAGTCACCGAGAATACACATGGTGGTGGTCTGAAAAAACAGTTTGGACATGTGCATTTAAAAAAATCTGAAAAGTGGTTTCATAATGTGACAGTTTGTAAAAGTGATTTTCACTTGCCCAAAAAAAAGAGCAGTTTGTGTGCATTCAAATTGGCAAAGAAATTTCGTTTTGTGACTAATGTGAAAACATGACTCTGTGTGCAGAGAGGAATTATAGGCAGAGATTTATTGCGTCTTGCTCTGGTGATTTCACAGTTGCATTAGATGGAAAGGGGGAGCGAATTTTTGGGGGAAGAAGCAGAGTCTTAGCACACACCCATGTGCTTGCCATGTATAGTCATGCACAGTATTTACAAGCGAGTGGGGTTTTCAGGTTTCAGTCTGTAATGCAAATACATTCAGCATCACTAAGGCTGGTTGCCCTTGCTGGAGTGTAGGCAGTCACCGAGAATACACATGGTGGTGGTCTGAAAAAACAGTTTGGACATGTGCATTTAAATAAATCAAAAAAAGTGGTTTCATAATGTGTCAGTCTGTAAAAGTGATTTTCACTTGTAAAAAGTGATTTTCACTTGCCCCGAAAAAAAAAAGAGCAGTAAGTGTGCTTTCAAATTGGCAAAGAAATTTCGTTTTGGGACTAATGTGAAAACATGACTCTGTGTGCAGAGAGGAATTATAGGCAGAGATTTATTGCGTATTGCTCTGGTGATTTCACAGTTACATTAGATGGAAAGGGGGAGCGAATTTTTGGGGGAAGAAGCAGAGTCTTAGCACACACCCATGTGCTTGCCATGTATAGTCATGCACAGTATTTACAAGCGAGTGGGGTTTTCAGGTTTCAGTCTGTAATGCAAATACATTCAGCATCACTAAGGCTGGTTGCCCTTGCTGGAGTGTAGGCAGTCACCGAGAATACACATGGTGGTGGTCTGAAAAAACAGTTTGGACATGTGCATTTAAATAAATCAAAAAAAGTGGTTTCATAATGTGTCAGTCTGTAAAAGTGATTTTCACTTGTAAAAAGTGATTTTCACTTGCCCCGAAAAAAAAAAGAGCAGTAAGTGTGCTTTCAAATTGGCAAAGAAATTTCGTTTTGGGACTAATGTGAAAACATGACTCTGTGTGCAGAGAGGAATTATAGGCAGAGATTTATTGCGTCTTGCTCTGGTGATTTCACAGTTGCATTAGATGGAAAGGGGGAGCGAATTTTTGGGGGAAGAAGCAGAGTCTTAGCACACACCCATGTGCTTGCCATGTATAGTCATGCACAGTATTTACAAACGAGTGGGGTTTTCAGGTTTCAGTCTGTAATGCAAATACATTCAGCATCACTAAGGCTGGCTGCCCTTGCTGGAGTGTAGCACTCTGGACATGGGCTTTTTAAAAAATCTGAAAAGTGGTTTCATAATGTGACAGTTTGTAAAAGTGATTTTCACTTGCCCAAAAAAAAGAGCAGTTTGTGTGCATTCAAATTGGCAAAGAAATTTCGTTTTGTGACTATTGTGAAAAGAAATGTAGTAATATATTTAAATACAATAAAGGATTTTTTTTTTAGTTTTTTTCAGGTATTGCTGAAGAGCAGTGAACAAAATTTAAGATGCCTACAAAATCCAGAGTTCAAAAAACGCTAAAAAAAAAACTATATTTGAAGACAACTGGAGGACCAAAGTTAGTAGAAGATGCTCATGTTGGGAAAAAGAAAAAATCTTCTGGTAAGCAGAAAAAACAATTTCTTAAAAATATATTCAAAACAAAGAAAAATGTACAAAATGTCTGTACTGGAAAGAATGTTACAAAAGGAAGAGAACAGGAAAAAATTGAGAATTTAGTTAATGCAAATATACCTTCTGCAACTGAAAAGATTTACATAAACAGAAAAACAGCGTTTAAAGAGATACGTAGAAAAATGTTTCAGAGAAGAGTTATGTCCAATTTGATAAAGGATGTGAAGAAATATAAGCAAAAGGCAAAATATTACAAGAGAAAAAAAGAAATTGAAGCCATTGCAGCAAAGGCATTAGAATTAAAAAGGAAACTATTCATATTAATTTTGAATAGGATGCGTACATTAGATAAAATGGTTAATGTACTGAAATCACAAAGCAAAAGCAAAAGAGTAGTGAACAGAACAAACTTTTGTAAAGTGTTTTTAGGAAAGTGGATGCATAGTTCAAGTAGTGAACCTTTTTTTAATGAAGAGAGCTATTTTCAAAGTAATAGTTTGCTGCATGCAGTTGACACCAGAGGTCGTGCTTACGAAGTGAAAAATGGTTGCATAATGGAGAAGGAGATAATGGTTCCAAGAGATGAGGTACAAGTGATGGCAGATGAGGCAATGGGGAGACGTCCTAAAGCCCCAGTGTACACTTGGAATTGTAGTAGTATTTGCACTGTGCGTCAGGATTCTATTGACAAATTTCGAGAGTTTCTTAGAGAATATAGTAAAAAAAGTGTAAAACAGAAGATTAAGGTGCTTCAAAGTCTGGATCCATGCAGAGTGAGAGAGAATACTGGTTTGCAGGGTCATTCTCTGGCTTGTCTATCTAGAAAAGTGTGCAATAGTGTTTTCCATCATTTTAGGATGCTGGCTGTTCATCATACTGAAATGAGAAAGTTTGTGAGACGGTTGTATTTTGCCAAAAGTCCAGCAATAAAGTTAAATGAATTGAATAGGGCTCTGTTCCGAGGAACGGTATCAGATGTAGAGAAGGTTGTTGATGAAATTCAGTTTTGTTACTTTGGTCCTGAACAAAACAGTGCAGAGAAGGACACAGTAAATGAGGAAGAAGTGGAAGAGAATGTAGAACCTTCTGTAAGTAAGACATTTAATGATCACATAACAAAATTTGCAATAGTCTCTAATGAAAGACCAAGGTGCCGATCACGATCCGGTAAAAAATTCCCCCGTGCGACTCGTATCGGGTCTTTTTACCGTACGAATCGTACAAGTGCCGTACGAACTGGCAATCACGATTCGCATGGTAAAAAGTCCATACGAACCGCACCGGGAATCATTCCCCACACGTCCTCGGGTCGGAAAATGTGTCCGACACGTCCTCGGACGATTTACCTTACAAACGTAAAAATCCAAGTCCGACCGAGGAATCACGATCCATCCCGTGCGTCCGAGCCTACAACCGTATGGAAAAAACACCGTCCGCACCGAACACCTATAGCAACCATGGAGACATGTGCCCGCATACGCGCCCAACACTCCCCCCAGCCCCCGTACGTCCGACACGTACCCCCCGTATATGTATACCCCCACCCGTCTAGGTACACCCCAGTACGTTCCAGTCGTACCCCCACCCCAGTACGTGTCGTACCACCGTCAATGTACACCCCCCCACCCCTGTACGTGTCGTACCACCGTCTATGTACACCCCAGTACGTTCCAGTCGCACCCCCACCCCAGTACGTGTCGTACCACCGTCTATGTACACCCCAGTACGTTCCAGTCGCACCCCCACCCCAGTACGTGTCGTACCCCCCGTGTACCTACACCCCAGTACGTTCGAGCCACACCCCCACCCCAGTACGTGTCATAGCCCCGTCTACCTACACCCCAGTACGTTCCAGTCGTACCCCCACCCCAGTACGTGTCGTACCCCCCGTGTACCTACACCCCAGTACGTTCGAGCCACACCCCCACCCCAGTACGTGTCATGGCCCCGTCTACCTACACCCCAGTACGTTCCAGTCGTACCCCCACCCCAGTACGTGTCGTACCCCCGTGTACCTACACCCCAGTACGTTCGAGCCACACCCCCACCCCAGTACGTGTCATAGCCCCGTCTACCTACACCCCAGTACGTTCCAGTCGTACCCCCACCCCAGTACGTGTCGTACCCCCCGTGTACCTACACCCCAGTACGTTCGAGCCACACCCCCACCCCAGTACGTGTCATAGCCCCGTCTACCTACACCCCAGTACGTTCCAGTCGTACCCCCACCCCAGTACGTGTCGTACCCCCCGTGTACCTACACCCCAGTATGTTCGAGCCACACCCCCACCCCAGTACGTGTCATAGCCCCGTCTACCTACACCCCAGTACGTTCCAGTGGTACCCCCACCCCAGTACGTGTCGTACCCCCGTGTACCTACACCCCAGTACGTTCGAGCCACACCCCCACCCCAGTACGTGTCATAGCCCCGTCTACCTACACCCCAGTACGTTCCAGTCGTACCCCCACCCCAGTACGTGTCGTACCCCCCGTGTACCTACACCCCAGTACGTTCGAGCCACACCCCCACCCCAGTACGTGTCATAGCCCCGTCTACCTACACCCCAGTACGTTCCAGTCGTACCCCCACCCCAGTACGTGTCGTACCCCCCGTGTACCTACACCCCAGTACGTTCGAGCCACACCCCCACCCCAGTACGTGTCATAGCCCCGTCTACCTACACCCCAGTACGTTCCAGTCGTACCCCCACCCCAGTACGTGTCGTACCCCCCGTGTACCTACACCCCAGTACGTTCGAGCCACACCCCCACCCCAGTACGTGTCATAGCCCCGTCTACCTACACCCCAGTACGTTCCAGTCGTACCCCCACCCCAGTACGTGTCGTACCCCCCGTGTACCTACACCCCAGTACGTTCGAGCCACACCCCCACCCCAGTACGTGTCATAGCCCCGTCTACCTACACCCCAGTACGTTCCAGTCGTACCCCCACCCCAGTACGTGTCGTACCCCCCGTGTACCTACACCCCAGTACGTTCGAGCCACACCCCCACCCCAGTACGTGTCATAGCCCCGTCTACCTACACCCCAGTACGTTCCAGTCGTACCCCCACCCCAGTATGTGTCGTACCACCGTCAATGTACACCCCCCCACCCCTGTACGTGTCGTACCACCGTCTATGTACACCCCCCCACCCCTGTACGTGTCGTACCACCGTCAATGTACACCCCCCCACCCCTGTACGTGTCGTACCACCATCTATGTACACCCCAGTACGTTCCAGTCGTACCCCCACCCCAGTACGTGTCGTACCACCGTCAATGTACACCCCCCCACCCCTGTACGTGTCGTACCACCGTCAATGTACACCCCCCCACCCCTGTACGTGTCGTACCACCGTCTATGTACACCCCAGTACGTTCCAGTCGTACCCCCACCCCAGTACGTGTCGTACCACCGTCCATGTACACCCCCCCCCCTGTACGTGTCGTACCCCCCGTGTACCTACACCCCAGTACGTGCGAGCCACACCCCCACCCCAGGACGTGTCATAGCCCCGTCTACCCACACCCCAGTACGTTCCAGTCGTACCCCCACCCCAGTACGTTCCTGGCGCACCCCCAACACAACCTCCTAAGTACGGAGCGCACCCCATGCCCCAACATCACAACCGCATGTACGAGTCGTACAAAGCCACACACAAGGACCAAATCGTACAACCAAATGGCCCATGTACACACCGTACACACGCTCAAAACGCACGTACACAACAAGGACAAAACAAAACAACTCAACAATACACCATTCGAAAGGCACACAGCCACTAAACATGGCCAACAACCACTAAAATAACACAATCACTGACCTGCAACTGTCAAAAACAAACAGAGGCCCAATACACCACCACTCCTTATAACACACCCACCCAAAATTCAAACACTGCCACACCCACCCATGGACCAATAAAAAGGGCCCACACACACAAACCATGAGCCTTTGCAACAGACCCACTGCTGCCAGACACCACAGAACCAGACTACAAGCGACACCACATCTTACACTTGCACACCTTCACACGACCACCCTCACAAACACCCTCTCATCACATTCACACACACACACAACCATCCACACCCCCCCCAACATCCACACACCCCCCACACCCACACCATCCCCACCCACACCCCTCACCATGCCCACTACCAAGAATCCAAAGTTCAGTCACCGAGAGTTGGAGGTCCTTGTTGATCAAATCCTCAGAGTCGAGCCACAGATCTTTGGAACATTGGTCAGAAGCACCAGCCAGGCAGCCAAAACAGCCATGTGGCAGACCATCGTCGATGCTGTGAATGCTGTTGCGGACACCAGGAGGACCAAGCAGGATTGCCAGAACAGGTGGTACGATCTGCGGAGGAGGGTCAGAGCCAAGAGACAGGAGGAACACGACCAGGCCAACGCCACCGGAGGAGGGCCCTCCCGCAGACCCGTACAGTACCATCCCTGGGAGGAGAGGGTGATGGCCATACTGCCGGTGGAGGCAGTTGAAGGAGTAGAAGGACTCCGAGACCCGGGTGAGTACACAAACAACGCACCTCACATGGGGGGAACTGCAACCACAACCAAAATTAATAACAGGCACGCAACCACCACAAGCCATCGCATTACTCAACCACACTCCATGAGCAGGCACATGCCACTGCTGCCACCATGCCCCATGCACCCAGCTGGACAATGTCAAGTCACAGGCCACAGAAGACAACAACACATGACACGGTAACCCGGATGGCGGGAGGCTGGGCACCAAGAATCACATAGTGCGACTCCAAAGCAGACAACAATGCCCTCTGCCCATATGGCCTAGGTCACAGCCAGACAAACACTGTGTCCCAACACAGGAATGACTTGCCAGCAAATGGCGGATGCCTTGCATCAACACATGGGGGTGAAGGCACTGTTTTGCACATGCCAGCAGCTAATGAACAGCCAACAGTGTGAAAGAGTGGCAGCACACACCACCACAGCAGCAGCGCACAGACACACAGCAGACAAAATGGGTGCCTGGAGATCAGAAACAAACTCACATCAACAGGCCAAGGGCCACTCAAAGATCTGCTAACAGTGTGTGCCCAGGAAGCTGGGCCAAGGTGACAGAGGGTGACACACGGAGGGAGGGAGAGGGGGACACAGAGGGAGGGAGAGGGGGACTGAGAGGGAGGGAGACGGACAGAGGGAGGAGGCTGAGACACAGAGGGAGGGAGAGGGGGACAGAGAGGGAGGGAGAGGGGGACAGAGAGGGAGGGAGAGGGGGACACAGAGGGAGGGAGAGGGGGACAGAGAGGGAGGGAGAGGGGGACAGAGAGGGAGGGAGAGGGGGACAGAGAGGGAGGGAGAGGGGGACACAGAGGGAGGGAGAGGGGGACAGAGAGGGAGGGAGAGGGGGACAGAGAAGGAGGGAGACACAGGGAGCGCAAATCAGTCCTGTGGTGTGTGGGAATGTCTGCTCGTCAGCAGGTGGACTGCGTGCATGTAGACAAGGGTGGCCAGTGCCAGAACCCCCCCTCTTCATCATGGCAAAACGCAGGGCCATGTCACAACCTGTACACGAGCACAAGGACAGCCACCTGCATCATATGAGTGTGTGGATCCACTCCATGTGCACATGTACAGTGCTACAAGGAAGGCGCAAATGCATAGCTCGGCACACATGCACACTCCACTGCTGACTGCAGTCACACTTGACGCAGCAAGTAAGACTGTGCCATACATAGTTAAAGGGGCCAAATTGGTGCCCAAGGGACACACACATGCACAAGTGCACTGTGAGTGGAATGCAAGACAGATCCTAATTCCAAGAGGAAATGTGCCAACTTTGTAACGGATGAAACATGGATGTTGCATGGATCAAAATTAACATTTTCTCTCTCACACACAGGTCAACGTCGTGCTGCACCCCCCAACACTGGGGGGGAACACTCACAGGACCCGGATCTGCAGGAGACCGATCCCACCGGCAGCGACCACTCTCACCACTCTGCGGACGACCCCGACCGACCTGGCCCCTCTGGTGTCCAACCACCTGCAGCACCTGCGTCAGGTACAACCGTGCCAACCACCACCCCCACTCCTGCCACATCCCAGGAGACACCCAGGATCCCTGCCCCAACACCACAATGCAGCCAGGCTCGCCAGGAGGGACACGGTGTCCCGGGCACCCAGGAGGAGGCAGGCGACAACGCCAATGCCACCCCTCAGGGGTCCCGGAGACCCGATGTGCCCACAAGTGCAGGCCAGACGCAAGTGGGCAGGGGTGGTGGGAGTGGAGGACGGCGGAGGCGCGAGCCTGACCAGTTGGCTGGGGATCCGGTATTTTCACATGTCCGTAACATCCTGGACTCATACCGGCAGGACACCACGGGCATGGCCCAGGTTGTGTCCGTCCTCGAGGGGATCAAGGTCCAGCAGGCCCAGCAACATGCGGAGCTAATAGCCTGTCTACAGCTACACCAACGGAGGATGGAGGACAGACAGGCTGAGCAAGTGACGGCGTCCCAGGGGATTCACGCTGAACTCCGTCGGATGGCCGACACCATGGCCGACCCTCCCTGTGCCAGAAGGCGGAGAACATCACCACCCACAGGGAGGGATCATGAGGAGGAGGAGGAAACATCCGACGGAGCATCCCAGACGTCGTCACGGCCTGCTGCTGAGGTTCCCCGCAGGAAGCCGGGTCGTCCACGGAAAGGACCGTGAGGGTGGCTGCTACATCACCATCTCCCAGGACACCTGGCCTGGCACCTGGCCCACTGGAGCAACAGCATCACAGCATCAAGAGACATTCTCTGCCACATGGCCCTGCTGGTCACTGGCTGACCAATGTTGACAAAGACTGTGGCATGGACTCTGAGGATTTCCAATGGCAAGGACACCAACTCCCCTACTGAACTTTGGATTCCCTAATCCCGGAAAGCCCCTCACTTTGTCCCCCCCCCCCCCATAATAAATCACACTATTAAGAGTAGATGCCTGCTGGTAGCATTATTACCTAACATGTGTCTTGTACAGTCTAAACATGCCTGAGTCATCTGTTCACTTCAACCATCCACACCCTGGGGCCTGAGTCTGGCACAGGACACATGGGTCACAGTTTATTAGGCAAGACAGACATGGAGCACCATACACACCCGTGATGGTCAGAACCAGCTGAGGGGGTGGCCGAACAACCGTGCTGACAGACACATTGAGTACAGCAACAGTCATGCGCAGAGGTCAGGGAACCTGGCCCGTGTCCTGGGGGGCACCCAGGTACGTGTAGACAGGTGGCAGAACCATGTCCTGCAAGCTTGAGTCCGGTGGATGCAGAGAATGGGGGCCTGGACAACGTTGGATGCATGGGGATGGCACATGTCACACTACCCACACAGTCATGGACATCATGCCCAATACACAGTCTCAGCACACACACACAGCTTGCATCTTGCCACTCGACACATTGACACATATCCACAATCTGGGAATACCATGCCAGACATGCAGGATGCACCGTGCCAAC
Organism: Triturus cristatus; assembly: GCF_964204655.1. NCBI lineage: Eukaryota > Metazoa > Chordata > Amphibia > Caudata > Salamandridae > Triturus > Triturus cristatus. Next base: position 340,854,058 of record NC_140587.1, on the reverse strand, counting down.
ACACCAGCATTGACTGAGCAGAGGCACCTTGGAGGCATAGGGACACCTTTAATAGTCATGTTTTTGGGATTGCAGAGGCAACTTGAAGTACACATGAACACATCATGTGGAGTAACATGTGGCTCAAACACTGGCACCCCCCTTCTGCAGCACAAATGCGTGATAGCCATGGAACTGGCACACAAGTGTCGGCTAACAGCTAAATACCCACAGCTGCTCACGGAGAGACTGCCATACACCATACATCCGCTGATGTGGAAGTCCCACGCCATGTCAAGACAATGTTAACCGTATGTGTCCGAGGGCAGTGTCACACACATTGATGCCTTCATCACAATCCACTATCCCATCACTGATGACTGACAACCAGGCTGCCCATCTATTCAGGTGTACCCAGCTGCATGTTGTGTCCCATGGGGATGCCACATGTCTGCAGAGGAACCAAACACCGACCTGGCCAGTGTGCACACATCGTGAACAACTGCCACACCCAATACACCCCAGATGCATCTCTTACCCCATGGAGACTTCCAAACGTGTCCGTGCCTGTAACGCTGAGTCAGCCCACGATGCCATGTCCATGAGGAATAGCAGTGCCACAACAATGCAACCAGAAGACGGCATGCGCAGGTACCTGGGGAAGAGAGACACACAAGAAGTCAGCCACACAGAGCACAGCCACTTGCATGTGCATTGACTCGACACATGTATGGATGAAAAAATGCTAGGTCACAATTATGAGTGGGGAAATACTACCATCACTGCCACCATCACTCCAGTGACACACCCACGCACACCTCTGACTCACGTGCCATACATGCAGGTGGAGACACGCATCACAACACATGCCACACGGGGACCAAGGCGTGCACACTCAGACACTGGTACTCACCACTAAGCAAAGAAGTCGCGTATGAGCCGAGTCCGGATGTCCTCTTGCGGCTCCACATCCTCCACATCACTAGCCCCATTGCCAAGCCCTTCGTCCTCCACGGGTGGATGGTCCTCGTCATGTTGATTCAGGATGAGTGGCACAGCTCTTTCAACTGCCATGTTGTGCAGCATGCAGCAGACCATGAAGATCTTGCAAACCTTTGCCGGGGCATATGGGAGTGCGCCGCCGGTCTTGTGGAGGCACCGGAATCGGCTCTTCAGCATGCCAAACGTCCTCTCTATCACTCGCCTTGTCCGGCCATGGGCGGTGTTGTAGTGGAGCTGGGCCGGCGTGATGGGGTTGCGGAGAGGTGTCAGCAGCCAAGGCATGTTGGGATAGCCAGCGTCCCCTAAATGGAAAGCACATGGATATCGTTAGAACTGGCGAAGCGGTAGTGCTGCTCGGCCAAACAGAATACAGGACAGACAGACTGTACCCACGAACAACACATGCTCGTTCGTTGCGCAGCTGCATCATCATATCAGGCATCCCGCTACGCCTCATGATGTAGGCATCGTGTGCTGATCCTGGGAAACGAGCACAGACATGTGAAATCACCATGTTGGACAGACACACCACAAGGGCATTGATGGAGTGGTAGTGCTTCCGATTGCGGTACGCCACCTCCCGTGCGTGTGGTGGTACCAAACCTACATGTGTCCCATCTATGGACCCAATGACATGGGGCATCCCTCCCAGGGCATAGAAACCACGCTTGACCTCAGTCATCTGTTCAGGGGTTGGGAACTTGATGAAGTCATCCAGGTGAATCAACATGGCCTCCAAGAAATCATGCAGCACACCGCTGAACATGCTCTGGGACATGCCACCAACATGAGCTATGGTATTTTGGAAGGTACCCGTGGCAAGGAAATGTAGGGCAGCCATTACCTTCAGCTGGGGTGTCAGTGCCGTAGGATACCTGTGCTGCGGTTGCAGGTGTGGTGCCAGTCTCGCCGTCAGCTCCAGAATCAACGGTTGGGTGAAGCGGTAGAGCCGGATCCTGTCATTCTCCTGCATGGTGGCCAAGTCTGGAATTCTTCGGGCAACAGGAGGCGCTCTGCAGTAATTTGGAAGTGACAAGGAAGAGTGAGTGCACTACGAGAACAACTCATGTCTACTGAGCACATGTAAATGTGGCAATACACACATGCCACATAGGGAGTCAGGCATGTGCTACATGCCCAGGACACGTATGGATGCAAGGTGACACTCCTTCCAAGACCCAGCTACACACGGTGATTGAGAACCTCCCCATGCCACGCCATGGAAATAGCTGTGTCCCAGTGCAAGTGCACTGCCCGACGCAAGACAGGAGTGACATACACCCACACATCAGCAGAAGTGTGATGCCGATTGCAGAGACTGGCAGCGGAACACTTGAGCCACAGGTCACATGACATTACACTAGTCCAGCCCACACACCTTGCCATGAAGGTGCACATGTCATGACTCACCACACATTCCTTGTGAGTTTGCTGACATGGCCTTGTCACGCTACTCCGTGTCCCTTGCATACATGTGCACCTCACATCCGAGAACACATGTGGCATGGTGTTGGGAACAGTGTGCAATGACAATCTACACACAGCCACATGTTGGTTGCTGCCACGGCTGCAGCTTTTGAGGGTGCTACAACATCAACCTGATGTAAATCCCGGACACATATATGGCATAGTCACATTGTGCACTGTGGGTAGTGATAAGTCATGTGTCATGACCCCTGTACCTGGCATCATGGGACACTTCCGTGTGTTGGTGTCGGTGCCATGCCAGTGACGCTCACCCCAAGTGCGCAGTCCCACATGCACACATGTCAAAGGAGTCAAGGGCATGCCTGGCACACATTGCACCCTCACACAGTACACATGTACACATCTCATCATACATCTGGTGCCTTCTCCACTCAGGAGGCATGTTCCACATCACAGCCTGTGACACCTGTGCCCCACACATGTGGTAATGCACAGACGATGCCTTGATGTCCATTCCTGGACAAGTATGTCCATCCATGGACAAGTATGTCCGCCCTATTCCTACATGTGTGTCGCCTATCACCACAGTGATGTGTAAAATCCACCGTACTGCTGCTGAGAGGGCCTGTGCATGTTCCCAAATCACTGTGGGAGTGCTGCCGTATGTGTACCCATCGTGATGGCGAGCGTAGATGCGAGTGTACGGTCCGTGCCACTACGGGTACGCATACGCGTGCAGACCCATAGTGATGGAGAGCGTAAATGTGAGTGTACGGTCCGTACCACTACGAGTACGCATACGCGTGCAGACCCATAGTGATAGTGAGCGTAGATGCGAGTGTACGGTCCGTACCACTACGGGTATGCATACGCGTGCAGACCCATAGTGATAGTGAGCGTAGATGCGAGTGTACGGTCCGTACCACTACGGGTACGCATACGCGTGCAGACCCATAGTGATAGTGAGCGTAGATGCGAGTGTACGGTCCGTACCACTACGGGTACGCATACGCGTGCAGACCCATAGTGATAGTGAGCGTAGATGCGAGTGTACGGTCCGTACCACTACGGGTACGCATACGCGTGCAGACCCATAGTGATAGTGAGCGTAGATGCGAGTGTACGGTCCGTACCACTACGGGTACGCATACGCGTGCAGACCCATAGTGATAGTGAGCGTAGATGCGAGTGTACGGTCCGTACCACTACGGGTACGCATACGCGTGCAGACCCATAGTGATAGTGAGCGTAGATGCGAGTGTACGGTCCGTACCACTACGGGTACGCATACGCGTGCAGACCCATAGTGATAGTGAGCGTAGATGCGAGTGTACGGTCCGTACCACTACGGGTACGCATACGCGTGCAGACCCATAGTGATAGAGAGCGTAGATGCGAGTGTACGGCCCTATCACTATGGGTCTGCACGCGTATGCGTACCCGTAGTGGTACGGACCGTACACTCGCATCTACGCTCACTATCACTATGGGTCTGCACGCGTATGCGTACCCATAGTGGTACGGACCGTACACTCGCATCTACGCTCACTATCACTACGAGTACGCATACGCGTGCAGACCCATAGTGATAGTGAGCGTAGATGCGAGTGTACGGTCCGTACCACTACGGGTACGCATACTCGTGCAGACCCATAGTGATGGAGAGGGTAGGCATGCATGTACGGGCCGTTGCCATGCATTTGGGGTGCCCTAGGGCCCCCACACGCACCGTACCTGTGTGTGATGCTCCAAATTACATAGGGGACAAGTATTAAGGCCTACATGCATGCTGGTTGTCATGGAGACCAAGTTCAAAATTCGAAATTGTTCTGGAAGGTGCACAGCAGAAGTCAGTTGGAATTTGTCTACTTTGTTGCAATGTGTTTGTGGGGCTGACATCATGCAGGAGAATGAAACCGATAGAGAACACACAGACTGCTAGGTTTGTAGGGATTGGTGGAAACATAGGATGCAAATGTGAGTGACCAATCTCTCTGTACTCCTGTGCATGAGACTGGGCAGAAGGGCACATATAAGGCAGCCAGGTCCCATGAGGGAGCACTTGCCTGCACATCTTTGCATTCGTCGACCCAGCTGCTGCTACTGATTCTCTGGAACCATGTCAAGGGCTGTGGAGAGGACACAGCCATTCACCCTGGAGGAGAACATGGCTCTGCTGGATGTGATCCTCCCACAGTACCCCATGCTGTATGGGCGACCAGGGTATCAGGTGAGTGCATAGGCCACTGCCACAGACTGTCCCTATGTTGTGACTTCTGCCATTGCGTCCAGGTGTAACACACATGCCATGTACTGTCGGGGGGGTCCCAGGGGGGGGGTGCCTGATGTCTCCCAGCAGTGCCCTGAGACAGGAGGGGTGTGTGCCTATCACTAACAGCAGTGCCCTGAGACAGGAGGGGTGGGTACAGAGTGCTCCCAGCAGTGCCCTGAGACAGGAGGGGTGGGTACAGAGTGCTCCCAGCAGTGCCCTGAGACAGGAGGGGTGTGTGCCTATCACTAACAGCAGTGCCCTGAGACAGGAGGGGTGGGTACAGAGTGCTCCCAGCAGTGCCCTGAGACAGGAGGGGTGGGTACAGTGTGCTCCCAGCAGTGCCCTGAGACAGGAGGGGTGTGTGCCTATCACTACCAGCAGTGCCCTGAGACAGGAGGGGTGGGTGTGATGCACAGTGTGAGCCTTGATCATTGATTGTGACATTGCCATCATTCCACCTGTGTACCCACTGTGGCACGTAGTGCTTTTTCCCCTCACCAGGGGATGATGTCCCTATGACAAAGGTGCAATGCGTTGGCTGCATGACATGCCGTGTTGTAACCAGCTAATTTGTACCCATATGTCTCTCTGTGACATGTGGCTGGTGTATTGATGTGGTGTCACTTGTTCTTCCTCACAGGTAGGCGCCACTGCCAAGGAGCAGATCTGGCTGACCGCCGTCAGTGCCGTGAGGCGTGTGGATGGTCGGAGGCGGAGCCTGCCCCAGGTGAGGAAACGCTGGCAGGATATCCGGTGCTGGACGCGGAGGATTGCACGGCTCCTGCTGGGGGACTCACCTGAGAGCCACAAGAACCGCGGCCGCCGCCGTCTGAGCCACCTCCACAGGCGTGTGCTGCCGGTGGTCTTTCCAGACCTGGAGAGGCGCTTACAGGCGATGCAGCAGCCGGAAGGGGGTAGGTACATGTGTGTTTGTTGTGTGTCACCGGCATTTGTAAGGGCACAGTAGCATGAATTCACTGGCAGGGTTTAAAGGTGCTGTGCAGATCCTGTTTGCCCCAGCATAGCGCTGTGCCCCTGCCACCCTTCCCCTCCTTGCAATGTGTTCCCTGGTCTGTGTGTAGTCACTCCTTCACAGGGTAATGTAGGCTGGCGCTTTGTCCACGGGAACAATGTCTGTAGCATCATGTGTGGGGGTGGTGTGTAACAGGTTGTGGGACATTGCCTGTGCACTGTCAAGTTCACTGCATGTGGGTTCCATATTAGTTGGCACTGATGCTGACTCCAGACATGGGAGTTGGTCTCTCATGTGTCATGCCTTACAGCGCGCATGTCCCATGTAGTGGCCTGTGACATGATGTGCATGAGTGTGCGATACACATAGTGCAGGGATGGTGACGTGTGTTGCAGTCATTACCATTCAGTAGCATGTAGTTGCGTGCCCACTACTGTCCCCTGGGGCACCTTTTCCTCAGTGGTGTATGTGTCATCATAAACGTGGCCACTGTCAGTGTCTACAGCGTAAGTTGTGCTCTCTGCCATTGTCCCCTGTCACCATGTATATAGACGTGCTATTTTGTACAGGTGTCCACTGTGCAGCCTGACCTGATTGTCCTTCTTCATACTCACAGTTGCCAGTGCCTGTGTGTCTTGCTATACTCATCTGAGGATGGGCACTGGTACCACATTATTTGTACAGGCGCACCTTGGCTGTTTGGCGTTCAATCTCGCTTTTTGGCTGCCCCTGTGTGTATCACCCAGACTATGAGATGTTGGTGCCACCTGTGTCTCAACAATTTGCCTCGTGTAGGGTCTTGTTGGGGCGGGCAATGCCTATGTGTTAAATCCTGATTACCACTTGCTGGGTCTGGGCAGTGTGTGATGTGTCTGGACACACACGCAATGTGCAGTGACAGAGTCATGTTGTGCATGTTTTCAGCATTACCTATGCAGCATGTGTCTCAAGTTCATGGATATGGTCCCTGGTCATCGGTATTTTCGCCAACGCTGTGTGGTGCAGATGCAGTGCTGGATTGTCCCCAGGGCCTGGGTGCTATGTCAGACTCCTTTTCCTGTGTTTAGCTATTGTCTCATGCTCTCCATGGTATTTCAGTGGCATGGTGGCTCAACCAACTGTGTGTTTCATGCCCTACATCGGTACCCTGTTCAGTAGATGTTAGGGATCTTCCTTTTCAGGCCATGCAATGTTACCTATGTGGATTGGACTCATGTGACAGATGTGTACAGATGTCTGATTATTTCTGTCTCTCCACCCTGCCCACAGCATCGTCGGGGGACACGGAGGGAGACATGGACACAGACCAGGCGGAGGGACCGAGCACCAGTGCCAGCCGTGACATCGGGTCTGGCACATCGAGTGGTACAGAGGCGGAGGAGAGTGTGGCCGAGGACCTGTCGACTGGCACATCAGACTACGAAGCTGACAGGTCCGGGGACGATGTCTCCGAGTGGGCGGAGGCTGCACCAGCAGCTGACAGCGAAACAACACCTCGCACCGCCCCCTCAGTTTCCACCAGCCACCTCCCACTTGCTCGTGTCCCTTCCCAGCGTGCCCGGTCACAGCATGTCTCCTTCCTGCCAGGCACCGCACCCCCTGCCCCTGTCTCCACTGCTGCCGCCAATGCAGAGTCTGTGGACATCCAGCGGCAACTGCAGGTTGGTCAGGCTGCGATCCTTAATGTCCTCCATGCCCACGGCAAAACCCTCACCAACATCGAGGCTTTCTTGGAGGGCATTCATTCATCGCAGGCTGACCAACGCAACTTGCTGAGGTCCATCGACTCCACACTGACTGCAGCAGTGGGTCTCCTGCAGCGCGACCTCCCCCCACCTACCCCTGCCCCATCCACACTTCCCACTCCCATGCCTGTCACACGTACACCCAGACGTCGGCATGCACCCACATCAACGGACACGGGCACCACACCAGCAGGGAAGGTCCACCGCACTCCTCCTGACACGCACACACAGGGTGAGGTAGGCACACCCACTGGGTCGGGGGGCAAACGTGTGACACGCAGCCATAGTGGGAGTCCGCATTCCACCCAGTCCACTCCCTCCAAATCCCCTCCCCTCAGCTCTCCTGGCCACATATCCCCCAAGGACACCTTCATGGCCGCTCTGTCCCTGAGCCCCACAGTTACACCACCACGCAAGCGGTCAAGGAGGTCCCCGGTTAGGGTGGTTGAGTCTCCCCCCCTGTCTCCACCCTCCCCCGGTGGCGCTGCGACCCATCCCTCTGACCCCCCCCCCCTCCTTGGGGCCTGAGGTCCCTTCGGGTGCAGGGGACTCCCTGGAGGACCTTGCAAAGGTGTGTAGTGCCATCCTGGCCTCCGCCTTTGGCACTGACCCACCCCCAGTGGTGGAGTCCTCCATCCCTGCACCCACAACGCCGCCCCTTTGCCCTGATGTCCCTGCGGTGCCTGTTGCTTCCCCCCCCCCTGATGCCCTCACCAGTGTGGAAGACGATGCCATTTGACTGTGCAGGCAATGTAGGGGACACGCATCCCACTGTGTCCCCCATCCAGCTGAGAATCATTGACTGCCCTATGGGCTTTGTGAAGATTGAACTGCCTGCGATCCACGGACATTGTGCTCATGCTGAATAAAGCTTAATTTTGTTTTCATTATCACACTACTGCTATGCTGGTATTGGTGTTGGTGGGGCTGCTACATGGTTTTGGGTGGTGTGTAAGGGTTTGGGTGTGTGGGATGTGTAGTAGTGTACTGCTCATTGGTGGGACCCTGTGATCTGTGTGCCATCACAAGGTGTTGGCTAACTTTCTTTGTTCATGTAAGCAGTTACTGCATGGTGCACTTGTCCCAGGGTGTATTCCTTCCTCTGTGTACCCAGCTTTCTTCCCTGCAGGGTGTTCCCAATGTTTAGCACAGAGCTGTGTCTACATGAGCTGTGTGTGTGACGGAGCCCTTCTACTTTGGCCATGCATGCAGGGCCATGTCTCCACCTGCGACAATCGTGGCATCCTTGGTGATCACTGTACTTGTGTGTGGAGTCTGTTGACATGAGTTCATGGGGACATGTTCCCTTGTAGCCAGTATGCATGTGGATAATTCTGGCCTCACACACATGTGTTACACCCCTCCTGTATCAGGGCACTGCTGGGAGTGATGGGCACCCACCCCTCCTGTCTCAGGGCACTGCTGGGAGGACTCCACACCCACCCCTCCTGTCTCAGGGCACTGCTGGGAGGACTCCACACCCACCCCTCCTGTCTCAGGGCACTGCTGGGAGGACTCCACACCCACCCCTCCTGTCTCAGGGCACTGCTGGGAGGACTCCACACCCACCCCTCCTGTCTCAGGGCACTGCTGGGTGGACTCTGCACACACACCTCCGATTTCAGGATATGTGCGCTTGGCACATACACGGTGGGGGTACGCACAATGCATTCGAGGTGAGGGTACGAGTCTACTGACACTGGTGTGGTGGGGGTACGCTCCGTACGTCCGCGGGTGTGGGTGCGGGTCGTACTTACACTGTTGGGCTGGGGGTACGCTCCTTGCATTCGCGGGTGGGGGTACGGGTCGTACTTACACTGTTGGGCTGGGGGGTACGCTCCTTGCATTCGTGGGTGGGGGTTCGAGTCGTACTTACACTGTTGGCATGGGGGGTACGCTCCTTGCATTCGCGGGTGGGGGTACGGGTCGAACTTACACTGTTGGGGTGGGGGTACGCTCCGTACGTCCGCGGGTGGGGGTACGGGTCGTACTGACACTGTTGGCATGGGGGGTACGCTCCTTGCATTCGCGGGTGGGGGTACCGGTCGTACTTACACTGTTGGGCTGGGGGGTACGCTCCTTGCATTCGTGGGTGGGGGTTCGAGTCGTACTTACACTGTTGGCATGGGGGGTACGCTCCTTGCATACGCGGGTGGGGGTACGGGTCGAACTTACACTGTTGGGGTGGGGGTACGCTCCGTACGTCCGCGGGTGGGGGTACGGGTCGTACTGACACTGTTGGCATGGGGGGTACGCTCCTTGCATTCGCGGGTGGGGGTACGGGTCGTACTTACACTGTTGGGCTGGGGGGTACGCTCCTTGCATTCGTGGGTGGGGGTTCGAGTCGTACTTACACTGTTGGCATGGGGGGTACGCTCCTTGCATACGCGGGTGGGGGTACGGGTCGTACTGACACTGTTGGCATGGGGGGTACGCTCCTTGCATTCGCGGGTGGGGGTACGGGTCGTACTTACACTGTTGGCATGGGGGGTACGCTGCATGCATACGCGGGTGAGGGTACGGGTCGAACTTACACTGTTGGGGTGGGGGTACGCTCCGTACGTCCGCGGGTGGGGGTACGGGTCGTACTGACACTGTTGGCATGGGGGGTACGCTCCTTGCATTCGCGGGTGGGGGTACGGGTCGTACTTACACTGTTGGGCTGGGGGGTACGCTCCTTGCATTCGTGGGTGGGGGTTCGAGTCGTACTTACACTGTTGGCATGGGGGGTACGCTGCATGCATACGCGGGTGGGGGTACGGGTCGAACTTACACTGTTGGGGTGGGGGTACGCTCCGTACGTCCGCGGGTGGGGGTACGGGTCGTACTTACACTGTTGGGCTGGGGGGTACGCTCCTTGCATTCGTGGGTGGGGGTTCGAGTCGTACTTACACTGTTGGCATGGGGGGTACGCTGCATGCATACGCGGGTGAGGGTACGGGTCGAACTTACACTGTTGGGGTGGGGGTACGCTCCATGCATATGCGGGTGGGGGTACGGGTCGTACTTGCACTGTTGGGCTGGGGGGTACGCTCCTTGCATACGGGGTGGGGGTAGGGTCCGTACATATCCGTCCCCACGCTATGTGATGTTTGTGCGGCCCGTACCCAGGCCTTTGCCACGTGGGTGCGATCCGTCCCGCCATTGTTGGGGTGACGTGTGTGGGCGTGGTCCGACTGGTACCCACGCTCTTCAGGCGTGGGTACGGGACGTACCTGTCTGGTTGTGTTGCCGGTTCGCGTGGTGACGGACTTCCGTTGTGGCGGTCGCTGGCTTATCAGGACACGCCCCCACCCCCTCGTGGTGACCAGGGCATGGGAGTCAGGTATGTCCAGGCCATGTGTGGTGTGTGACTTATGTGGTTGTTTTGTGGCCTGCCCTGGTCGTGCCACCCCCACCCCACCCCACTTTCCCCCCTCCCTTAGTTATTCTGACCTTCTGCGGCGTCTGCGTCGTAACCTGTAAAGGAGGTGTACTGCTATGAGGGCAGGGATGACTCGTAGGTTCGGGTCCATGTCTGTCCGTCGCGTACTGGTCCTCCTTGTTCGCGTCGTCGTCTGTCCGTCGCGTACTGGTGGTCCTTGTTCGCGTCGTCCTGATTTCCCGGCAGTTTTTGGCTGCCGCTAAATATTCACCGTGCGGGGTGACGTCGGTGCGAATCGTGATTCCTGGGTCGTGAATGGCTGGCTGCGAGCGTCCCGACGTCAGGTCGTCGCTTTCCCGGATCGCATTGGTAGGTGTTTTTTGTTCGGTCGGGCTTTTTTACGAATCGTACGTTAATGGTGTACCCGTGCGAATCGTAATTCCTTGTTTGTAAAAATTGTCGACCGGGTACGCGTCGGGTGGAGATTATGCTCCGTCCGACGGTTCGTACCCGGTTTTTGCCGGATCGTGATCGGCACCCAAATGTTACTTGTATTTGTTGCCGCAGAACTCATTATAGAAAACAAACTAGGAATGTTGATCTCTACAGAAAGAGTGAAAATGAAGATAATTATAAGTGGAAGGATTTTGCCACATATATATTTCTAGAAAATTGTTTTGAATTGGGTGAAGATCAGCGTATTTGTAAATACTGTTACAACAAGTTAGAGGAAAATAGAATGCCGACCAGAGCTGTACATAATAATTTAGAATTGGATGCTATTCCTGCTGAACTTTCTGAATTAAATACATATGAGTCTATACTCATTCAATGTGTTCATCCGTTCCAGACCATAGTACGTATGGAGCCCAAAACTGGTAAATTACCTCCTTCAGATTTACTGAGAGGTTTAAAAGGTAGAGTGGTGTATTTGCCCTTGGATTTGAAAAAAAATATGGAAACTATTGATGCGGATACTTTGGAAACTGAACCATTAATTATTCTGGTTAATGGTGTACCTACAAAGAATAAGAAGATTTGGCAGGAGCTGGTAGATGTGCGGAAAGTACAAAGAGCAAATTTGTATTTGAAAAAAAATAACAAATGGTATGAATCAATTTATATAGAAGAAGAAGAAGAAGAAGAAGATTTTCAAGAAGACACAGAAACACCAACTGGACAAATTGAAAAAGTGGACAAGTCAAAGGAAGAAGAAATTTATGAACATTTTAGCATACATCCTCTTCATTCGAAAGAAGTTATGGGAGACAATATTGATCTCTTTCAGATGAAGAAAGCAAAAGGAACTCCTGTGAGTGTATGGGAGGAGAGCTTGGAAGCTCGATGTTTTCCTCAGCTGTTTCCTAAAGGAAAAGGAGGACGATACGATGAACGTCCAGAACAGATTCGAGCTTCAGAGTATCGGACTACAAGACTATATGCTGAAGATCCCAGATTTCGACAAAGTATTCCTTATTTGTTCCATCTTTTATTTGAAAGCGACTTGTCTGCACTGTCTTATGCAGTAAATCACATTTTAAAAAGTGGAGTACATTTACAAAATGTGTCTGCTAAGGATTTTATGGAGAAAGTGCAGCACCGAGATGATCATTTGGAAACACAACTGATCAATCTGATGGCTTGTCAGCGTGGGACAAATGAATATTGGTACCGACGCCATGGTGAACTAAAATGCATGTTACGGAATTTAGGAACACCAACATGGTTCCTTACCCTAAGTTGTGCCGAGTACGCTTGGGATGATTTACTGGATTTTCTACGAGAGGCCAATTCAAACATTAAAAACATTGAATACAAGACAGCAGGAGAACTGTGCTCATTGGATCCGGTTAATGTTTGCAGATATTTCAATCATAGATTTGAGGCTATGATGTCCTTCATCTGCAATAAAAAAAATCCACCCCTTGGAGAAGTAGTGGATTTCTTTTGGAGAAAAGAGTACCAGGCAAGAGGTGCTCCTCATATTCATATGCTGTTGTGGATCAAGGATGCCCCAAAGTTTGGAACAGATGCTGATGAAGCAGTGTTATCTTACATTCAAGAATATGCAACATGTGCTATACCAAAAAGCACAGAAGAGAACAAGTTAAAGGAGCAAGTTTTACGTTTCCAAAGTCATCGGTGTGGAAAATACTGTCGACGGAAATACAAGAGCAAAGAAAAATACTACACTAAATGTCGATTTGGATTTCCTAGACCTGTTCTTTCAAATGGAAGAGTAAACAGTTTTATGTCAGCTGTGAGACATACTATCACAAGAAAATCACCTAAGAATACCTACAACCTTAAAAGAAAAGAAGAATCAAAAAATATAAATGACTACAACCCAGTCATTTTATCCATGTGGAACGCTAACATGGATATACAGTATGTAGCTGACAATTCCATTGCTGTTGCACGATATGTAACGTCTTACATTACGAAATCAGAAAAAACAGAATTGAAGGAAATGTGGGAAGAGATTTCTCACGAGAAGACTGTCAGTAAGAAGCTGTACAGTTTCAGTTTGAAGATGTTATCGCATCGAGAAATTGGATCCTACGAATGTTCAGATAGGTTATCTTCTGCAAGTCTCTACTCGAAGTCAAGAAGAATAATTTGGGCAAGTTTAGGCCTTGCAGCAATGAGAAATCGGGTACTGAAATCTGTAGGAGAAATTGAATATTTGGTCGAGAATGACCCAGAAAGTACAGATATATTGAAAACAAACATGTTGGACACATATTATCCCAAGAGAAGTCAACATCTGGAGAACATGTGTCTCTATGAAGTGCTGCAGAACTACATTTATTCAAGGAAAGCCACAGAAGACATCAATAATGGAAAATATAAAGTCGTTGGTGAAGAAGGATGTTTGGTGAAGCAAACAAAAGGAAGTTTGATAAATCACCGGAAGCTGAGTTGCGACACTACTGACAAGAAAGAATTTTACTACTTGGCTCTTTTACAGTTGTTTAAACCATGGCGTACAGAGGATGAACTACTGGGAGAATTTCAAAGCTATGAAGATTCATTTAATGCTTGCAAAGACAGCATACAATGCAATACATTCACAACTTATCTGCAAATGTTAAATGAAGAAATTGAACAGGAAACTACAATTGCAGCAGAAATAGCTAGAGACAGTTCTCAGGACAGCCAAAGTTCAGGAACACACAGTCAAGATCCCCTAGGACAACCAATCATTGAAAATGAAGCATCAATAGCCATGAATGAAGTGGAAACGGCTATGAATCAAGCTCAAGAAGAATTTATAGACTTAGAAAATTTGGAAAGACAACTGAATCAAGAGCAGCAACAAATTTATGAAGAGATCAAAAACAAAATTGATCACGGATTTCTACATGTAAAAAAAGAGTGCTCATGCACATCATTTCATCCAATCAGGATGTATGTAAGCGGACAAGCTGGAACTGGAAAAAGTTTCCTAATAAAAGTCATCAGAAGCTACCTACAGCAAAAAACGGATTCTACTTTGTCTTGTGTGGTTACTGCTCCAACTGGGTTAGCAGCATATAACATAAAAGGAATCACCTTACATCGTTTGCTAATGTTACCAGTGGAGCATGAGAACAAAATACAATTCAACAAGCTAACTGGAGAAGCATCCTTGGAAGTTTCAAGAGTATTGAAGAAGATGCAAGTTCTCATTATTGATGAGGTGAGCATGGTATCAAACCTAATGCTTGCCTTTGTGCATTTAAGAATGCAGCAAATTTTGAAGACAGACTATGACATGTTATTTGGTGGAAAACACGTCATAGTTTTTGGAGATCTTTTGCAATTTACTCCAGTTAAAGGACAACCAGTGTTTAATACTGTGACACATGAAGACACGAAGAAGTCATTGGGAAGCATCGGAAATACAAATATTTGGTCCTTCTTTGAGTACAAGGAACTTACTACTAATATGAGGCAAGCAAACGATGAAGAATATGGAAGTATTCTGAAAGATATCAGGATTGGACTACTGACAGAAGTTGGCAAAAAAGCATTACAGAGTCGGCTGCTACATAATTTATTTCCAAAGGAAGAAATAGTTGCAGAGAAGATATACAAGAACATTGCAGAAAACAAAAGTGTCATCTGCTTAATGCCAACTCTACGTGAATGCTCAATATTCAATGAGGAGCTTTTGAAATTGGAAAAGGAAGAGATCAGGAAATTGGAAGCAGTGGACAAAATTGAGGATGGAAGAATTACTGTCACAGTAACAGGCAAACTGAAAAATAAATTGGACTCACTAGAGAAGAACATCTCCAAAACAGCTGGATTAGAAAAAAATCTATATGTTTGCATGAACTGTAGAGTGTTTTTAAGGAGAAATTTGGATGTTGAGAAAGGTTTAGTTAATGGAGCGATGGGAAGAGTTGTGGGTTTTATTAATTACCAGAAAAAAGAAGGAGTTGAATGTTTAAAAATAAAATTTGATCAGATAGATGAAGTTAAAGATATTTGTCGTTGTACAGTTCGTTTTATGCTTGTGAAAGACTTATATGTACGTAGGAAGCAGTTTCCGTTTTCTCTAGCATATGCTGTAACTATTCACAAGTCTCAAGGATTGACTGTAGATTGTGCATTTGTGAACATTGGTTCAACTGTGTTCAAAGAAGGTATGGCATATGTTGCTTTGTCACGAGTCAAAACATTATCAGGTTTATTCATGATAGACTTTGATGAGTCAAAAGTTAGTGCTGATACAAACTGTGTAAAGGAGTATAATAGATTAAGAAGAAGCTATGCTCCTCATTTAGGTCAGTATCCTGTGTTGGAGAAACGTGTAGTTTCTCGTAAAAGAAAAAATGAGAATATCTGTAGTGAAGATGTAGAGAAGAGGAAAAAAAAGAGGAGTGATGTAATTGCAAGCAAAAAGAAAAAGGAAAATGAAGAACAGGTTGTAGGATGTCATTTTGAAAATAGCTCTGGTGTCAACTGCTACGCAAATGTAGTGCTGAATGTTGCATTTTATCTGGAAAGTTTGCAAGAGCAGATAATTGTAAATCAGGGAAAAAGATTCTGTTCAGAGCTGAGTCTCCTTTTTCAAAAGCTGAGTAAAGATAAAACTCAAATAGAAAGTGCTACTGACATTAGAAAACTTTTAGATGTATGTTCAGGACGAACACAGTTTTCTCAAAATGAACAGCAAGATGCACATGAATTTTTGATGTATTTTCTTCAGGTAGTGGAAGAAGAAGGAGTTCTCATTGACATTTTTTTTGGTCTCTCTTATAAATGGGAACATAGTTGTGATAATTGTTATAATATATGTGGCTCTATTGTTGATAATGAAAGGTTTATTTATTTGACATTGCCAGAGAGTAAAACAGTCACTTTTGCAAAATTAGTTAAAGATGCTAATCATAGCATGAAATGTGGTGAGTGTAATTCTGACATGTTTTCAACATTAATTTTAAAGGAATACGGACAGTATGTAATTTTAATGATGCAACGATGTAGAGCTGATGGTTCAAAATTGGATACTTTAATAAAGAAGTTTACAGGACAGCAATTATCAATTTCAGGAAAAACTTTTGTAACTGTTGCAATAATTTTCCATGATGGACCTACTGTTACTTCTGGACATTACACAGTTTATCTTAAATGTGAAAAAGGCTGGACACTGTGTAATGATTCCCAATTGATTTTCAAACAACGTTTGCCTTTTGATTTAGCAAATTCCTATCTAATCTTCCTGAAACCTAAATTTTAGAGAGACTTGGCAAGATCTGGACAAAACAATTTTACCATTTTACTGGATTACCATTGCAATTTTGTAAAAAAAAGATTTTTTAAATTATCATTTGGCCTAATCGAAAGATAACCAATTGTAATGTGGACTTTTTTAATTTTTAATGAAACTTTGAAAAACCAATAATTTAGAGATTATCGGTAACTTCTGCACATTTTAAATTTTGGAATGTTATTGGACTGCCATTGGAAATTTTTTCAAAAATGTTTTAAAAAATTACTATTTGGCCATGTGGAAAAGTAACCAATTCTATTGTGGACTTAATAAATTATTCAAAAAATTTTCGTGAACCAAAATGTTACAGAGAATCGGTGAGATCTGGACAAATTAAACTTTAGAATTTTATTGGATTACCGTTGGAAATTTATTCCCAAAAAAAATTTAAAATTACTATTTGGTCTAAAGGAAATGAAATCAGATGTATTTTGGAGTTATTTGAGATATAATATTGTGATTATACTTCTGAAACAAACATATCAGACGGTATTTTAAAGAAATAACTATTGGTATTAGATGATATTTTTTTACAATATTATGCATTTCTATAATGTTAAGTTTAAGTAAAAAAAGAATCAGGGCATTTTTAATACAATCTTTGTGATTGGTATTTTTTTTTGCCCGCTGTAAAATGATGAATGCAATTGCTTTCACAATTTATAGTGAAATGCAATATATTCTGAAAACAGCAAAAATAAGGCAAAAATATTTTTTGGAAAAAAATGTAAATATGTGTACTGTATTATAAAATGTTTTAAAAATATTAATACTTTTTTCTTTTTTTCCAGATAGATATAGAAAATTTTCGAAAACTACAAACATTTTTAAAACTATTTTTTAAAAAAACAAATGAATAAATATTTTTTCAGTGAGTATGGTAAGTCAATAATAATAATTGTAGTCTCTCAAGGACAATGTAATGTGATAAATGATTTTTAGTGTTTTTAAAAAAAAAAAAAAAAAAAGTACGCGCACCGTACGCGTACGGTAAAAAAAAAATAAAAAAAAGTTTTTAAAAACATATGTAAAAAAAAGATGAAAGATAAGGTTGGCTCTTAAAAGAACCGTTGTGTTCATGCAGGGACAGAGGAAAGGAAGCATGGGAAAATTATTCAAAGCGACAAATGTGCTGATCTATTTTGTTGTTCACTAGGGAAACACTGGTCTCCCTATGGCAAATTAGATCTTTACAAAATGTGCAATGAATATCAACCTTCCGAAATCGAGGGTTCATTTCCAGAGGGCCAGCAAAAGGAGATTCTCCCCCCACAGATGAAGGGCTCACCTGACCTGCAGAAGAAGGAGTCAGCCCTGCAGATGATGGTCTAGGCTGAGCTACTGTGGATGTACTGGCTCGTCTTTCTGAAGAGTTACCTCCAAAAAGATGACCATGTGTCCTTCTGTGTACATCCTGGAGGTGTCTCTTCATGGTGTGATTCCCAAAGGAATACTTCCTGTTAGGATTACCTCTAGAAAGTACACGCTTACACAGCTTACAAGTCACTAAGGGTGCATTTACCTTTTGCTGGCCTTCAGGAAAAGTAAAATAATCCCATACATAAGAGGGCTTTTGTTTCCTCGATCTCTGCCTCAAGACAGTGCTGCTAGTGCTAGCCTCACTCTCAGAAGAGCTCTGCTGTTCTGCCATCGTATCCCAAAGACAAACCAGCTCCTTCTCCCAAGGGATCACAAGCAGAAATGAGGGGAATGGGTGTGGTGTAGGAGAGTTCTAGAACTGAAAGTAGTTTCAACCAATCAAAAGTTGTGTTTCATGATCACATGACCTACCGTACGCTTACGGTACGCTTACGGCAAAAAGTACGCATGCGCGTAAAAAAGACACGCGCTTGCGCGCATGCGCATAACAGTCACTACCCGACACTTCCGCGTAACGTGCGTGTGTAGCGTAAGCGCGCACGCGTCCCACATGCAGTACGCGCGGCTACGCAAAGTGCGTAACTATACGCAAGCAGCGTAGATAGATTACGGACGTTGCGTAAACCGTACGCTTACCGTGAGCTTACGGTACGCGTACTAAAAAAATATTTTTTTTAAAAAAAAAGTACTGCAAATAAATTTTACATGTTTATTTTAAAAAATATATTTAAAAAAACATATTAAAGAATTTTAAAAATTTAATCATAGTCTTTATAAAAGGTAAGATAATTAAATTAAAAATATGTTAGAAAAAAAAAAAAAAAAAAAAAAATTAGCATTTAAAAAACCTTGCAAATTCACTGAAAAAACCATGGGTTTCACACACGTTATAGTTAGGAATTAGCATTTAAAAAACCTTAGAAATTCAGTGAAAAAACCATAGGTTTCACACACGTTATAGTTAGGAATTAGCATTTAAAAAACCTTAGAAATTCAGTGAAAAAACCATAGGTTTCACACATGTTATAGTTAGCTGGACATTTTACTCGTAAAAAACCAATGAAATTGCCCCGTTATAGTTAGTTCAGCTAACTATAACTCGCGCGCCCGCAATGCACTGCTGATGACGTCACATATTACATCACTCATGACATGGTCAGTGACATCACTCATGACATCACTGATGACATCTCAAATGACATCACTGATGACATCACTCATGACATCATCCTTGTGATAGAGTGGCAGACCTCCTCTCACCCTAATATAACCTTTGACACACACATTCAAAAATAGAGACTAAAATTTTCAAAACAATGGACATACCAATACCAGTTACAACAACCTCTTCAGTAATTCTAAGATCCACATACACATCCACTCATTCACCAACAGTCCAATACAGTCACTCATACATGTACTCACTCATCATATGTACTCATACACCTATACATCCTGTTACACAATGCCACTCATCCATAGAGTTACTCACACACATAGTCACTCGTACTAATAAAGAATCAAACATACATTTACTTGCATATACAGTTATACACACACCACCATACTTACTTCTACGGAAACTTACACATACTTAGTCTTTTAAACAATCACTTATAGAAACACATACTTATTCATACAGGAACTCTTCCAATCTCTCACCCTTGCATATACTCACATATATACACCAATAGTCACATATACTAGTTTTAAACATATGTAGTTACTCATAAAGACACTATTGAGACAGTCATTCACTCACTAACACACCCATACACACACTCATCCACCCATGCAGTCCTGCACACATGGTCTGTTCAACACATACAAACAGTGAGTCACTCATTCATGCACCTATGCACTACGTAATACCCCCCACCGAACCATGCAGACACTCAGACTGATACTCAAAAAACCAACTAATAACCTATATAGACACCCATGTAGCTACTCACCAACCCATGCAGCCACTTATACACAAAGTGAGAGACTGATACAGATATATACATATTTAAACATTACTCACTAAAACATGTATTCACTATGATACACTTAATCAGTCAGTTAAACAATCAATTTTTCAAAAACAAATCATCCATTTAGACACTTATATACCCATTTATTCTTCCATCGACCTTGAGATATACATATATAAAACATATTTAATTTTCAGAAAAACCCACATTCACTGGATGATGTCATCAGTGAGGTCATCAGTGATGTCATTTGAGATGTCATCAGTGATGTCATGAGTGATGTCACTGACCATGTCATGAGTGATGTAATATGTGACGTCATCAGCAGTGCATTGCGGGCGCGCGAGTTATAGTTAGCTGAACTAACTATAACGGGGCAATTTCATTGGTTTTTTACGAGTAAAATGTCCAGCTAACTATAAGATGTGTGAAACCTATGGTTTTTTCACTGAATATATATATATATATATATATATTTATATATAAATTCACTGAAAAAACCATAGGTTTCAGGGGTGTTATAGTTAGCTGGACTTTTCACTCGTACAAAACCATTGAAATTCCCCCGTTATAGTTAGTTCAGCTAACTATAACTCGCGCGCCCGCAATGCACGGCTGATGACGTCACATATTACATCACTCATGACATGGTCAGTGACATCACTCATGACATCACTGATGACATCTCAAATGACATCACTGATGACATCATCCAGTGAATGTGTGTTTTTCTGAAAATTACATATGTTTTATATATGTATATCTCAAGGTCGATGGAAGAATAAATGGGTATATAAGTGTCTAAATGGATGATTTGTTTTTGTAAAATTGATTGTATAACTGACTGATTAAGTGTATCTTAGTGAATACATGGCTTAGTGAGTAATGTTTAAATGTGTAAATATCTGTATCAGTCTCTCACTTTGTGTATAAGTGGCTGCATGGGTTGGTGAGTAGCTACATGAGTGTCTATATAGGTTATTAGTTGTTTTTTTGAGTATCAGTATGAGTGTCTGATTGTCTGTATGGTTCGGCGGGGGGTATTACGTAGTGCATAGGTGCATGAATGAGTGACTCACTGTTTGTATGTGTTGAAGACAGCATGTGTGCAGGACTGTATGGGTGGATGAGTGTGTGCATGGGTGTGTTAGTGAGTGATAGACTGTCTCAATAGTGTCTTTATGAGTAACTACATATGTTTTAAACTAGTATATGTGACTATTGGTGTATATAATTGAGTATATGTGAGAGTGAGAGATTGAAAGAGTTCCTGTATGAATAAGTATGTTTCTATAAGTGATTGTTTAAAAGACTAAGTATGTGTAAGTTTCTGTAGAAGTAAGTGTGGTGGTGTGTGTATAACTGTATATGCAAGTAAATGGATGTTTGATTCTTTATTAGTATGAGAGACTATTTGTGTGAGTAACTCTATGGATAAGTGGCGTTGTGTAACAGGATGTATAGGTGTGTGAGTACATATGATGAGTGAGTACATGTATGAGTGACTGTATAGGACTGTTGGTGAATGAGTGGATGTGTATGTGAATCTTAGAATTACTGAATAGTTTGTTGTAACTGGTATTGGTATGTCCATTGTTTTGAACATTGTAGTTTCTATTTTTGAATGTGTGTATCAAAGGTTATATTAGGGGAAGAGGAGGTCTGCCACTCTATCACAAGGAAGATGTCATCAGTGATGTCATTAGTGATGTCATTTGAGATGTCATCAGTGATGTCATGAGTGATGTCACTGACCAAGTCATGAGTGATGTAATATGTGACGTCATCAGTAAGGGTGGGCGTAGTTCGCGAAGTAGCACTTCGCGAAGCTACGCAAAGTGAAGTTCGCACTACGCGAGCTACGCGTAGCACTTCGCGAACTGCGTAGTAACATGTTCGCACTGTGCAAGATGTTGTTTTCAATGATTGCACAGTGCGGACAAGCAACCGGCACTGTGCAATCATTGAAAATAGCATCTTGCACAGTGCGAGCTGTAGTTTTCTGCTGCTCGAGTAGATTTTTACTCGAGCGGCAGCTTTCTCAACGCGAACTGGTAGTTTCTCATCGCGAGCGGTCGCGAGCTTAAGCGACCCCTCGCAATGAGAAACCTGACCTCCTCGCGTTGGGAATCTCGCCGGGAGGTTTATTTTCCATGCTCGCGATCGCCAACTTGATGTTGCTGATCGCGAACAAAGAAAAAGTCTCGCCGGGATGTCATTTTGCTTGCTCGCGGTCGCCAACTTGACGTTGAGGACCGCGAGCATGCAAAAAATGACCGCAGCACTACGCAACACTACGCTACGCGTGTTCGCACTGTGCTACGTGCAGTTCGCGTAGTGCGAAGTAGCGCGAACTTCGCAAACTACGCGAGCGTAGCGTAGTGCTTCGCCCAGGCCTAGTCATCAGCAGTGCATTGCGGGCGCGCGAGTTATAGTTAGCTGAACTACCTATAATGGGGGAATTTCAATGGTTTTGTATGAGTGAAAAGTCCAGCTAACTATAACGCCCCTGAAACCTATGGCTTTTTCTGTGAATTTCTAAGGTTTTTAAATGCTAATTCCTAACTATAACGTGCCTGAAACCTATGGTTTTTTCAGTGAATTTCAAAGGTTTTTTAAATGCTAATTTCTAACTATGCCTACAGAGATAGGACATGTGAAGAAAGAAGAAAAAACGCACAGAAAAAAAAAAAGAAATGCAGAAAGAAGCAACAGAAGTCCTCAAAGACGAAGAAAAGTGCAGGAAGAAGGATAACGTGCAGAAAGAACAAACAGAAGAGCAGAAAGAAGCCTTGTTGCAAAATCATCCTGTACCCTCAACTTTTTCAGACGGATACTGGTGGTAACTGGGTCTGACTAACCAGTCCTAGAGCCAGTGCTATGTTAAAAGACACTCAGAATACAGTGAAAACACCTACATACACTAGGGAACACTATGCGTTGGGGATCCCCCTGTGATCGTGCATGACCTCCTCTGTAATCCCCTAGTATATAATAGGGCAGGGGATTAAAACTACCTCTTAAAACTCGCCACATGGCGTGTTTGCACACGTCACCTCAGGCCCCGTCCCCTCACTTCCCCACTGTGTAAACACGCCCTGTGGCCGTTTTAAGTTGGGAGATTAAGTCCCCTTGAATCCTGAGGGTCCCTAGGGTCCTCCTAGACCACTAGGTACCTCCAGTAAGCGCCACAGAGAAATGTAAAAAGGGGCACGGCCTAGACCACCTCTCTGCAACGCAGCAGAATGGTGCTTACTGGAAGCACCTGGTGGGCTAGTTGGCCCCCAGGGTCCCTCAGGATTGAAGGGGAATTATTTCCCCAACTTCAAACGCACCACAGGGCTTGTTTGCACACGTTAACTCAGGCCCGTCCCCTCCCTTCACCACAATGTAAACACGCCCTGTGGCCATTTTTAGTTGGGAGATTACGTTCATTTGAATCCTGAGGGTCCCTAGGGTCCAACTAGCCCACTAGGTACCTTCAGTATGCGCCACAGAGCTGCGTTGCAGAGAGGTGTAAAAAGTGGCACGGCCTGGACCACTCTCTGCAACGCAGCTCAGTGGCACTTACTGGAAGCCCCTGGTGGGCTAGTTAGCCCCCAGGGGCCCTCAGGATTGAAGGGGAATTATTTCCCCAACTTAAAACGCGCCACAGGGCTTGTTTGCACACGTTAACTCAGGCCCCGTCCCCTCCCTTCACCACTGTGTAAACACGCCCTGTGGCCGTTTTTTAAGTTGGGAGATTAAGTCCCCTTGAATCCTGAGGATCCCTAGGGGCAAAATAGCTCACAAGGTACGTCCAGTAAGTGCCATTGCAGAGAGGTGTAAAAAGGGGCACGGCCTGCACCACCTCTCTGCAACGCAGAGCAGTGGCACTTACTGGAAGCACCTGGTGGGCTAGTTGGCCCCCAGGGTCCCTCAGGATTGAAAGGGAATTATTTCCCCAACTTAAAACGTGCCACAGGGCGTGTTTGCACATGTAACCTCAGGCCCCGTCCCCTCCCTTCACCACTGTGTAAACGCGCCCTGTGGCCGTTCTAAGTTGAGAGATTAAGTCCCCTTGAATCCTAAGGGTCCCTAGGGTCAAAATAGTCCACTAGGTACCTCCAGTAAGCGCCACAGAGCTGCGTTGCATGGAGGTGTAAAAAGGGGCGTGGCCTCAGAACACCTGTCTGCAAGGCAGCTCCCTGGCGCACACTGGAGATACCTGTTGGCTAGTTGGCCCTCAGGGACCCTCAGTATTGAAGGGGAATCAATTCCCCAACTTACAACTGGCCAGGGGGCGCGTTTGCAGAGTGCTGCAAGGAGGGGGTGTGGCCTCCAGCGCGATGCCGGTCTTTTATTTATTTTATTTTTTTAAGAAGTAGGGCTGTGTGGCCCCCCTTCTTTTTCTAATTTACTGGCCCTGGGGACCCCATCCCCCAGGGCCTGCACCCTAATTTATTTTGTGGAAAAAAATAAATTTGACCCTCCCAAGGCCTTAATCGGCCCCGGGGACCCCAACCCCCGGGTCATGGCCTTTTTTTAATTTAAATTCTTTAGGAGGGGGCTGCATTGCCCCCCTCCTCAGGCCACTTATGGCTCCGGGGACTCCATCCCCGGGGGCCGGCCTTTGCTTTTTAATATTTTAAAAATATATATATTTATAGAAACACCTAGGACATGCTGGACAAACCGTATGTACCTATCACCATGATGATTTGCGTGATATTCATTAAAAGGCGACTATGCATAGAATGAATCCACATGGAATGTATTTACACCGCTAGTGAAGTTCTGACGTGTATGACGCCCTACCGTGCCTAATCCCGGCGCCCCCGCCGGTGGGTACTCTCCAAGTAGACACCCTTGTCGTTTATTTATGCAAACATGGGTAGCTATTGACGGGCACATTTAATATGCACGCACACCAAGCCATTCAAAGGGGATTCGACAAAAATTCTACCAAACTATGCAAGAACCCCCCCTCATGGTTAATAAAAAACACCACATCCACCGCCGGATGTGTAATATTTTTTATTTTACTCTCTGGAAAGGAGACGAACCTCACTTGAGAGTCACAGCGTGCTCCTGGCTGAGCCCAATGGTGTGTTACACCCACCAGTGCCCGCCGATTGCCTCACACCTCTGTGTTGTATTCCACCAGCTAGTGCGTATGCTATGACACTCTCTAGCCCATGTGCACTGTAACACCACCCCGTGAATATGTCATGCCACACTTGCCTTTGCACGGGTTATATTGCCCCATCTAACGTGCCTTCCTCGATGTGTATGTTATAACGCACAGCGCTATGCCATACATATTACAATCTGGGATCCATATCTTTGTCACAGTGCATATGCAACGTTACACTCCCCAGCACATATATTATATTACAACTTTAGAGACTAGTTATGTTACACAACACTGCCCTGTGCATATTACACTCCAAGGAGCATATCGCATAACACGCGCTAGTGCCTGTGCTATCTTTCGCTCTCCAATGAATCTGTCATTGCGCACAATGTATTGCATATTATATTTCTCGTCCCGGTTCATCTTATATCACACTTTTTGGTGCATAGTTTATACCATATACTACATCAAGTTTTCATTTTCAATCTTGCTCTCAGGACTATGTTCTATATAACACTGCGTCCACCTACCCTTTTCACGGGCATTACATTTTGCGATGGGGTGGAGGGTCAGGGGGTGTTTCTGCCAAGTGAGCCCGAAGTCACAGTCACACACGTCCTCTTCTTCCTGAATAAAAGTGAGATTATGCTGCATACTTGTTCATATTTTAAGTAGTTCACACAGACACACATTTTAAAAACAATTACGTTCCTAATACCCACCTTCTCTGAACAGTTAGCTTGCTGCCCCATCCACCTCCTCCCTATCCTCTGTTGTCTGAATCCATGGACTAACCTCCTCCCTCCTGCCATGCATGGTCTGATGTGCTGCCACTGCCCTCCATTTAGCATGATGTACCAGTCCACTCTTCCTGCCCTACATTGCCCAATTCTATGGCCCATCATTGACCTCCTGCTTAGCCTCTGTGCTTAGCTTGCTGCCCCTATTCTCCTTCCCCCTGCCCTCCGATGTCTTTGTGCATGCCCCTGCTCCATCCTTTTTGCCCACTATGTTCCATGGACCTTCCACTCCTATTTACTCTGAGTGTTCTGTTGAGCTGCCACTCCCCTCCCACCTGCCTAGCAGTGTCAGATGACTGTAACCTTTCCCTGCCATCTCCACCCTGCCTGTCCACATGCCATGCCCCTATCCCCTTCCTCCTGTCCTCCATGGTCCATTTTACTGCCACACCCTTCTGCCCTCCCTGATCTGTTGTGCTGCAACTGCTCCTCCTGCCTGCCCCGCACAGTCTGTTGTGAGGCCCCTTCCCCTGAACTCTCTTGTCTGTGCCTAGGTCCTGACCCTCCCTTCTATCCTCCATGGTCCTTTGTGCATGCCCCTGCACCCTCCTTCTTGCCCATCATAGCCATTGTGCTGCCACTAACCCTCCCGCTTGCCATGCATGGTCTTCTGTGCTGCCATGGCCCCTCCCACCTTCCCTGTGTGGTCAGCTAGCTGCCCCTGACCCCCTCCCACCTTCCCTCCATGGTATGTGTGTATGCCACCATAGTCTCATTGTTGCGCTCCATGGTGTGTCTTGTTTCTAGTGCCCATCCTGCCTGACCTCCATGGTCATCTTGCTGCTCCTGCCCTGCCACCTTGCCCCCAGCCCTCTGTTTCCATGTGCAGACCCCCTATTCCCTCCCTCCTTGTTTGTATGTTCCATTGTAATGCCCCTGATCTGTCCCTCCTGCCCTTTATGGTCTGTTATGCTGCAGATTTCTCTCCTGTCTGTCCATTATGGTCAGCTAGCTACCATTGCCTCTTTCCCATATGTTCTCTGTTGTCCATGTGCATGGTCCTGTCCCCTCCCTTTTGCTTTCTATGGATTGTTGTGCTGCACTCCCGTCCCGCATGCGCTGTGTGGTGTATTTTGCTGCTGCAAACCCTGATGCCTGCCCTGTAGGGTCAGTTTGGTGCACCTCTCCATGTCCCTCCTGTCCTCTGTTATCCGAGTCCATGTCCCTACCCCAATTCCTCTTGCCTACCATGATTCAATGTACCACACTTGCAAACATTTTGAACTTGGTAAGAGGGAGATTTTGAAAAAAAACTGGGGTATTGATTTTCCCCTTTGAGTTACATTGAAAAAGAGGAGATTGTAGACAGGCACCAGATCGAGAAAAGCCCATTTGAGCTTAAAAACATTGGACGTTTCCTGGCTGAAACGGGTCTGTTGGCATGTATGGTTGTATTACCACTGCCTCTTCCTTCTGCCCACAATGGTCTATTATATTGCCACAGCCTCTCTTGCCAGTCCTGTATTGTTGGTTTGTTGCCCCTGCCCCACTTTCCACTGCCCTCCATAGTCTGTTGTGTTGCCACTGCCTTTCCTGCCTGCCCAGTGTGGTCAAATTGTTGCCTCTGCACTCTCCTACCTGCCTTCAATTTTCAGAGTCTGTGCCCCTGGCCTCTGCCTCTCAACAGCATCCCAATGAACAACTAAATTACTAACATTCTATATTTATTACAAAAGTGTGGAACGCCTGACGTCATCTTGATGTAATTAAAACTGTAATACCTAGATTATTTCCTTTAGAAATTACAGATATGAGAGTGTCTTATTTGCATCAAAATTATGGTTAGTGCTCTAAAAAACTAAAATGAGGACATATTTTCTGAGTTTTCAAATAGCGACAAAGAACTTTAAAATTATTTGTAATCTTTATGTTTTTTTATCCAGTTGACCACTTGATTAAATGTTGCACCTTGGCGAGAGGATGTGGTGTTACTTCCAGAGCTGCAGACTTTGCAACTGGGGAACCAGGTTGGAGTTTCTGCTTCAGCTCAACATTCTGTGATTGTGGTCAAATCACTTAATCTCCCCATGTCTACAACCAAAATGAATTTGATCTTGTATGATGTAACCAATGCTCATGTAAAGCATTCCAATACCTGACAAGTCTGCACTATATAAAACTGCAAATACACAAAAAATAAGTGTTTTGCACACTTCTGTCATTGGGCTACTTGTGGGCTACATCTGGGTGATATTTGTGCTGCATTTAGGCTCTTTTGTGTCTGGTGGCCATCTTGGGAGATTTATTTGTTATGAAGTTTCCTAATTTCCTCATTTACTGCAGTCTCCTCAGTAGGAAATGCTTTCAGTTTTTTACTTTGATTCCATCAAGAAGGTATTCAGATATGTCACACATTTGCCATAAATTCTTTATGTTAGCACTCTAGTTGCTCATTAGATCATTGTAGTAAAGCTACTGCTCACCGCGGAAGTCTGCTGCTGGCATTAAAAGTGCATGTTTCAGTCTGCATATCAGAATTTTTTAATGAAATAGAAGAGGATTTGAGAAGTCACTCAAAATGTGCCCTAATTTTTCTTTCTGCAGAACTAATCATAATTTCTATGGCAAAATGAACCCCCTCATTTTGTTGCTTTTTAAATTAAATGTTTTAAGTGTTACCACTTTCTTCCAATCGAGATGGCTTCCGGTGTGCCATACTTTTGTCATAAGTAAGACTGATAGTGCTCTAGTTGTTCGTTACAACACTCTGGGACATTCTGTCATTGGGCTATACTTGGGCTACATCTGGGTGATATTTGGGCTAAATTTGGGCTCTTTTGTCTCTGGTGGCCATCTTGGGAGATTTATTTGTTATGAAGTTTCCTAATTTCCTCATTTACTGCAGTCTCCTCAGTAGGACATACTTTCAGTTTTTTACTTGGTTCCATCAAGAAGGCATTCAGATGTGTCACACATTTGCCATAAATTCTGAATGTTAGCACTCTAGTTGCTCATTAGATCACTGCAGTAAAGCTACTGCTCACCAGGGAAGTCTGCTGCTGGTATTCAAAGTGCATATTTCAGTCTGCATGTCAGACTTTTTTTATGACATAGAAGAGGATTTGAGAAGTCAAAATATGCCCTAATTTTTCTTTCTGCAGAACTAATCATAATTTCTATGGCAAAATGAACCCCCTCATTTTGTTGTTTTTTAAATAAATGTTTTAAGTGTTACCACTTTCTTCCAATCGCGATGGCTTCCGGTGTGCCATACTTTTGTCATAAGTAAGACTGATAGTGCTCTAGTTGTTCGTTACAACACTCTGGGACATTCTGTCATTGGGCTATACTTGGGCTACATCTAGGTGATATTTGGGCTACATTTGGGCTCTTTTGTCTCTGGTGGCCATTTTGGGAGACTTATTTGTTATGATGTTTCCTAATTTCCTCATTTACTACAGTCTCCTCAGTAGGAAATACTTTCAGTTTTTTACTTTGATTCCATCAAGAATGCATTCAGATGTGTCACATATTTGCCATAAATTCAGAATGTTAGCACTCTAGTTGCTTACTAGATCACTGTAGTAAAGCTACTGCTCACCAGGGAAGTCTGCTGCTGGTATTGAAATTGCATGTTTCAGTCTGCATGTCAGAATATTTTAATGAAATAGAAGAGGATTTGAGAAGTTACTCAAAATGTGCCCTCATTTTTCTTTCTGCAGCACTAATCATACTTTCTATGGCTAAATGAACCCCCTCATTTTGTTCCTTTTTAAATTAAATGTTTTAAGAATTACCACTTTATTCCAACCAAGATGGTTTCAGGTGTGCCATACGTTTGTCATAAGTAGGACTGTTAGCGCTCTAGTTGTTCTTTAGAACACTCTAGGAAGCTGCAGTAGAACACAAAGTAATCAACTGACAGTATCTGCCCTTGTTGGATGTACATGTTTTACTGAGAATGTCAGACTTCATTTTCACATGACTGAGAAAGATAATGTGAATTTACAGAAAATATGCTCTCAGTTAGCTTATAGATCACCTTCCAAACCTCTGTGGAAAAAGCATGAGAAAATAGTTTTCTCTCAAACATGATTCATGATATCACAGCAGAAGGCTTTTTCACATGGTAAAATCACCTTAGAACACACCACAATTCCTAAAATGAGTATGGTGCCATCAACAAATGATTTATAATGTAGCTAAAGTCTTAAAACCTTCTATTAACTGCAATGCTTTTTAATGAGGTGCTATCATGTATATTGGTCCCAAGATGGCTGCCAACTTTTCTTGGATGAAGTGCTGACAGCTAATCAGATCTCACGGTGAGATGGTTAGGCTCCGCCCAGATATATATGTGATTTTACTTTTGATTTTTTCAGGAACTACTGAGCGGATTTACACCATTTAAGCAAAAGGCACATGCCTGACCTGAGGACTACCTCTTTGCCAAATTTCAAGTAACTCTGGTCAGCCGTTCGGGCTGTACCTTCGACTAAATGTCTTATGGGAAAATGCATGGGGAAAACGCGTTTTGGGACCCCCCTTTTTTCTCAGCCACTGCTTGACGAATCACCCCGAGACTTTCAGGGTAGGAGCTGAGCGGAGCGCCCCATTAGTTTTGAAAATTTCACGAAGATAAGTCAACCGGCGCCAAAGTTATTCAAAATAGAATTTGCAGATTTCCTATGGGAACTCGGTCCTAACTATAACTATCTACTGGCGACCGCCAGTAGATAATATCAAAAACCCTTAAAAAAAAAAAAAAAAAGAATTTTTTAAGTGTTGATAAGTTTATAGAAGATATTAACTATGCTGTTCAACTTTATCCAAATAAAAAAAAAAAGAGCTGAGCCATTCCATATTACAGGATAAAGTCAATCTATAACTATTTACATAGGTAGCTTATTGTAAAATAAATATTTAAAAAATATAATAATACATTCATAAATCAGCATTTAAAAAACCTTGCAAATTCACTTAAAAAACCATAGGTTTCACACACGTTATAGTTAGGAATTAGCATTTAAAAAACCTTGCAAATTCACTGAAAAAACCATAGGTTTCACACACGTTATAGTTAGGAATTAGCATTTAAAAAACCTTGCAAATTCACTGAAAAACCATATGTTTCACACACGTTATAGTTAGGAATTAGCATTTAAAAAACCTTGCAAATTCACTGAAAAAACCATAGGTTTCACACATGTTATAGTTAGCTGGACATTTCACTCGTACGAACCATTGAAATTCCCTCGTTATAGTTAGTTCAGCTAACTATAACTCGCGCGCCGGCAATCCACTGCTGATGACGTCACATATTATATCACTCATGACATGGTCAGTGACATCACTCATGACATCACTGATGACATCTCAAATGACATCACTGATGACATCACTGATGATCTCATCCATGTGATAATTTACCACATCTTCTCACACCCTAATATAACCTTTGATACACCGACTCAAAATTTCAGAGTTCCATTCTCAAAACCATACATACTCCAATACCAATAACTACATACCCACTTATTAACTCTTAGGTCTACATACACCTCCAATCATTCACCTGTACAGTCACTCATACTTACAGTCACTCCATACAAGACTATCATATGCATTTATACACCTATATAGACACTCACACACCACCAATCATCCATAGAGGTACTCTCACACCTAGTCAGTCATGCAAATAATCACACTCCCATTTACTCACCTATGCGGTTATACACACTCAAGTTCACTTACTCATAAAAATAGTACCACATTCTTACGCTCTTATAGAATCATTGATACAAGCACACACTCATCCATACAGTCACTCTCACAATCACACACTCTCACATCTACCCACTTATATACTCTTACACGCATATATACTGCCTTTCACATATGTAGTTAGTCACAAATGTACCACTGAGATATACATTCAATCCCTAACACACCCATACATACACTCACTCAACCATAAAGTCCATCACAGATGCACTCTTAAAACCATGCAATCATAGAATCACCCACTCACAAATCTATGCATAGAGTCACACACACCCTACCCACACAAACACTCAGGAACCCATACAGATACTGAGACAAGCAATCAATAACTCATATAGACACTCATATAGCTATTCACAAAACCATGCAGCCACACCAACATACAGACACATACAGACATTTACACAGTTTAGTCACTAGTCTGCAGTAAGATACATTTAATGGCTCACTTATAGAATCATGTTACACACCACAGAAAATCATCCATTTACTCACTTGCACACCCACTTATTCTTCAACAGGCCTTTCCCTATATATATTAAACATATTAAAATTGTTCAGAAACACATACTCAATGGATGATGTCATCAGTGATGTCATCAGTGATGTAATTTGAGATGTCATCAGTGATGTCATGAGTGATGTCACTGACCATGTCATGAGTGATGTAATATGTGACGTCATCAGCAGTGGATTGCGGGCGCGCGAGTTATAGTTAGCTGAACTAACTATAACGGGAGAATTTCAATGGTTTTGTACAAGTGAAATGTCCAGCTAACTATAACATGTGTGAAACCTATGGTTTTTTCAGTGAATTTGCAAGGTTTTTTAAATTCTAATTCCTAACTATAACGTGTGTGAAACCTATGGTTTTTTCAGTGAATATATATATATATATATATATATATATATATATATATATATATATATATATATATATATATCCATAAAAGTCAATTGCTCCTTCCGGGTATGCTGGGACCCTAGAAGGGTGGCGTACACACCGGCGGAGCGTGCCTGTGAATTTAATATCCAAAAGATATATATATATATATGTATATATAACCTACTGGCGGTTGCCAGTAGGTAGTTATAGTTAGGACCTAGTTACTGTAGGAAAATGGCAACATTCTATTCACAATAACTTTGGCGCCGATTAATGAATCTTCATGAAATTTTCAAAACGAATTCTTTGTTGAGATCAGCTCCTATGTTTAAAGTTTGGGGGTGATTCGTCAAGGGGGGTCGAGAAAAAAAGGGGATCTCAAAACGTGTTTTTCCAATGTTAATTTCCATAGGAAACTTTAGACAATGCTACAGGCCGAACAGGTGAACAGAATTACCCCAAATTTGGCAGGGAGAAGGGTCTTGGTCTAGAAAGCATGCTTTTGTTTATTTGGTGAAAATCCGTTCAGTAGTATTTGAAAAATATCGAAATTTACAGATATCAATATTTGGGAATTCTGCCATCTGATTGGCTGAGACGTTACAAGCACGAGCTTGCTGCTGATTGGCTGCGAGTGCTGCGAGCGTTTGCAACTAGGAAGTGTTGGCTGCCATTTTGTGATTCCATTTAAGCAAGTAAGGGGGAAAAAGGGCAAGAAATGTGGAAAAGAGGAGGGTAGGAGCACAATAACCTCTGTGGGGTATTTAGGGTGTGCTATAGAGGGGGTGCGAAGCGAACTACTCATACCTACCAGTCTGAAAGTGCTGGGTACGTAAATTAAGTGAGGTATTGCGTAGTCTGATGCTGCTAAGGTGAGCTGCTGCGGGAGTAGGGGATTGAAGCGTGAGTCTAAACTGTGTGTTTTATGGTGTGAAGTCATGTGCCCTGGCCGCTGCAGCACATCTGTGGAAGTAGTGTCAGCATGTGTTTATACCTATTAGGATGAACTACTGACTCCTACTGGCTTGAAAGTCCTGGGGTACGGAAAATATGTGAGGTATTGTCAAGAGTCTCATGGTGCTAAGCTGAGGTGCTGCCGGAGTCGGGGATGAAAGCGTGAGTCCAAACTGTGTGTCATATGCTGTGAAGTAATGTGCTCTGGCCGCTGTGCCACATCTGTCAAGTATTGTCAGTGTGTAGTTATACCTACTCGGAGGAACTGTTGTTTTGAACATTGTAACTTGTGTATGGTGCTTAGGGGGTGTTATACAGGCAGTGCGAAGGTAAATTTGCGCCTATCAAATCAATTTGGTATTTGTAAAGTGCAAACTACTCACCCCTGTGG
Source organism: Triturus cristatus (assembly GCF_964204655.1). Taxonomy (NCBI): domain Eukaryota; kingdom Metazoa; phylum Chordata; class Amphibia; order Caudata; family Salamandridae; genus Triturus; species Triturus cristatus. The sequence continues at coordinate 340,820,301 of NC_140587.1, read as the reverse complement.
GTCTGAAGTAGGGGTGGGCGGAATTTGCGAAAGCAACTTTCGCAAATTATCGCGAAAATGTTTAAAATCTCCGCAAACACGCGGAAATATTGCGAAGATGCGGAAGTTTTTTTCCCGCCCGTTCGCGGTATTTTCTGCGTGTTCGCGGCTCGCCAACTTACCCATGCGGTTGCTTGCGGGCGCGGCCATCTTGTTTTCACTCTTCTCGTGGTGCATGATCGCGAGAAGAAAGACGTGATCGCGCGACGCATGACGTTACTGTGGGTGCGAACTGTCGCGAGACAGCGCAAATGGCTACCAACAATCCAACATCTCGTGGAGAACGCGACTGGATCGGGAAAACTTGTCGGCGAACACGGGGATTCAGGTAAGGCGATCGCGCGCGCGCGAGAATGTATTATTTTACAGCACGAGCAAGAACCAAATTATCGCTAAGCTGCGGAATGCGGAAATGGTGACATTTTCGCGCTCTCCACGGAACGCGAAAATGTCAGATTATCGCAATTTCCGCGAGCGGAACGGAAATTTAGCCCAGGCCTAGTCTGAAGGCCCTTGAGGTCGGCGTGGAAATTATGTGAGCTATTAAGTGAGCTATTGCCCAGAGTCACATGGTGCTGAGCTGAGGTGTCCAAAGTGTACTTCATAAGCATTTCCAAACCTGCCCCAGTCAATGTGCCTAGGTCATTTCCACCACAATGCACAATCATTAGATCAGGGTGTGGAAGATGCAAAGAGGTTTTAACCAAAGGTAGCAATTGGTGCAACTTAAATCTTCTCTGTGTAAACCATTTAATGTCCACATTTTGTAAACCTAGGTCTAAGTCAATACATCTGTGTTCTGCATACCTCGTGCACCTAAAAATATAACTATGTCCTATGATCCACACTAGCATTTTGAAGGTATGGTTGGAAGGTATGGAAAATGTCTGTAGCTCATGCAGTTTCTTGGTAGAATAAGAGATATGTTTAAAGATGGGGAAGTTCTTTTTTTTGCCATACAAAACGATACGTGATTTGGAGTGAAAAGCATTCTTTTTTAAAAGTAGTGTACATGTTTGTTTTGTGGAAAAGCATCTTTGTGATTGGTTAAGAAAAAGCAGTTTCAACGTGGAGTACATATCATAGGATAAAATTTGCTCAACTGAACCACAGCTGCTACTTGCATTTGAAAGGCACTGTTCAAACTTAAAACAATTGTGAACTTTTAACCTGCACGTGCCGCTAAATGTTCGAGAAAATGTTGCCAAAAAATATCGTTAAGTTTTTAAAAATTGATGAACCTTTAACCTGCACTTGTTGTAGAATGTTCTAGAAAGTGTGTTGATAGAATGCGTTGGACTTCTGACTTCTATATGTTGTTGAATATTTAAAAAACGGTTTATATGGAAAATTAAAAAGAAACCAATAGAAAGAAGTTTTGAAACCTAAAAGAATCAAGGAGCTATTCTAATTTGTTCTTTACATGTGTTTATGTGTGGAGCAACACAATGTTAGACACAACAGCACCAGGAAGAGGAAGAAGGAGGGAGTGGGGGGACGGGGGGCGACGGGCAGAATGGCACACATGCACAATTAAGAACAGCACAGGTATAGACAAACAATGGCCAAAATGAAACACACCAACAAGGAGCACAAGTCACACAACCCGCCAACATCACACCACTGAACGAGCATAGAAGTGAAAACCATGCTGCATTCATACAGGTTGTGTACAAAGGCCGGTCGTTGGTGTTGTAGGATGTCTGCGAACGTGGTTATCATGGATGAGATGCCCAGCACGTGGCACATGGGCAAGTTCACTGTGTGTTACATTGCCAAACAGCTGCATCTCCCTCCCACGAGCCCCTACACCTTTCTACGGTGCGCTGTTGTATCTCGTGTACTCGTACGGCACACCATTGTAATGCCTATTCGCGCATGTCCAGCTACATTCAAACTACACCATCACAGTGCCGTTTGTAGGTGGTGCATGGCACTTTACAACATCGAGTGCTGCGGCCTTTGTGGCAGGCCACACCAGAACACAGAGACACACTTACCGCACTTCCTGTACACGGACATGTCCGAGAAACCCTGTTCCCCTTCCCAGATAGGCACACCCCTGCGCTGACCTGTGTACTCCGGACCAGCACATGCTGGTTGTGCATGCAGGAGGATGCGTGCATAGCTACATGTCCAGGCTCACTGCCAACGCTGAGGTGACAGCACACTGTGATGTTGCAGAGATCGTGCCTCTCATGCTAAGACAATGACCCCAGGGACACACTTGCTCAGATGCGGGTTTGGGGGGCCGTTGCGGTCCTGCAGTTGTTGTGATGAGTCTTGTGGCCCTCTTGGGTATCCCTGCATCATGCTCATTGATTCTATGGCACCTGTGGGTGTTCTGGTGTGGCTCTTGGCTGTGTTCCATTTCATGGTGCAGGTAGTCATCCTGCTTAACAACAGCAGAAAGCAGGTGTAAAATACCTGGGGCTAACATGGCTTATCACCAGAATTTGTTTCGCATTGCAGTTGGTGTGAAAGTTGTGATGTGATTTTTTTCGTGTGCAGAACAATATACCAACTGAGCAGTGTATCTTGTCAAGATCCAGCACTTGACGCACTATTCCCAATAAATATATATACAATGAGAGTTCTTAATTGATTTTGTGTGTACACTGTAAGTGCAGCCACTACCTCATTGCAATTCAATACAGGATTTTAGTATTTAGAATAAATCACAAAGGTGCACCTCGTGTCTTTTTGTACAGGAACGGCTAGTCTGCATTTTATTATCAGCACTTTAATAGAAGTAAAGTTGAGATAAATCTAACACACTATTCAGAAGTTGGTATAAACTGCAGACATCATCAGTAGTTCCACGATAAGTGCCCCAAAATTTAAACACCATGGTGGACTCCATCAAATAACAGTATTAAGAACAAGAAGGAGTCACACAGCAGTGAAGAGAACAACCAAAAACGTTATTATTATTTTTTTAAAACTTTTTTTTTAACAAATATATATGTAAATGATAAACGAAAAACTATTTGCAATTTTATTTTTTTATTAAAATATATATAAATGATAAACTAATAAACAATATGTAACAAAAATAATAGAAAACAAGAAGGCAGAACATTCCTGTTGGGACCATGGATGTCGACGACAGAGCCTGGAAAATAAAGCATAAAATAAGGATGTATGTAATGGGCATATCAAAGGAGAGAGGCACAGAAAAACAGAGAAGGAAAAAAAGCCAGAGAGAAAAAGAGAGGGAAAGAAAGACGGGAGTGAGAAAGGGAGAAGGAAGTGAGAGAGTTAGAGAGATAGCTGGAAAAGAAGGAAGAGAGAGAGAGAGAGAGAGACTGCCACCTCTGCGCATCCATGAGCAAATAATTACTTAGTGCCACCGGAGTGTGCAGCAGTGGGCACTCCACGTGCCCGTCAAAACTCCGAGCATCCCAGATATGTTGCTGAGTCCTGAGTCATGAATGGCGGAGACAACATCAGCTTCTCCGCGGATCTCACAGATGTCGCTGAGTCCTGAGTAATGAATGGCGGAGACCACATCATCTTCTCCACGTCCCGGCAGATCTCACACATGTCACTGAGTCCTGAGTCATCAATGGCGGAGACCACATCAGCTTCTCCACAGCCTGGCAGATCTCACACATGTCGCTGAGTTCTGAGTCATCGATGGCGGAGACCACATCAGCTTTTGGGGCCGCTAAGCCTGTGGAACTCAAGTGTGTGCACGCGGTGGTAGGCCCCTGATGGCCATACGAGGTTTGGGTGGTACTAACCCTGTGCATCTGAAGTCCGCACCAAGGGGGTGGTAGGCCCCTGATGGCTATACAGATCAGGGTGCGACTAACCTTCTGTGCAACTTTTCAAAGACTATGGTTGAGACACGTGGAGCGTCCGCCCTCAGCACCAGCAATAAAGGATGTGAAGTTGTCGATCTATTGTATTTGTGTGGTCACATGGCCTGTGACGCATGTGCCAGATCGGTGTGGTGTGTGTGCAAACCTGCCCTGAGCGAGTGGCCGTGAGATGTTGAGAACTATACCACTGACCTGCACACCATCAGCGAGTACGCCTGCGACAGGTAGCTACGTGGGGCCAATGTCGGAAAGTAATTACAGTGGTGTGGCGTGGCATGGCATGGCATGGCGTATGACGGAGCAGGGCAGGGATAGCTACAATAACGCGGATACCTCGTAGTACTGCATCTGTGAGTCGAGCAGACGGGCTGCAGCTGGCCCTCTGCAAGCCTGGGTGCGAACTGTTTATAACTCACACTACATAAGCATTGAAAAACCATGTTGTGATTCAGTCCATCAGCTGGCATTTGTCCGAGGCATTTGTGAAAACATATCGGAGTTCTTTCTGTGTTAGATACCCCTTTGATGCTGCCTCTCCCCACATCAACAGGTAATGCACCCTCTTCCCACATTAACATCATACCCCCAACAACCTTCTTGGGCCTGGAAGTGTCCCTGTGCGGTTGGACAAAGAAGAATCTTAGTCATGTATAGATTTACATATAAAAAAACTGTATTTAAAGAAAAGATCAACAAATAAGACTGAAGGGAGTCTGGTGCTGTGGTCGCTGCCACGAAGTTGGGGTCACTGCCATTCAGGACTCAGGACACAGTTACACATGTAGGATCGGCTTGTGTTAAAGAGGGTTAGTGGGACTACGTGTCCCCGGCCTTGCATATCAAAATATGCATCACTGATCAAAGGGAGTGTGGTGCTGTGGTCGGTGCCACAGACTAGGGGTCACTGTCATTCAAGACTCAGGACACAGTTACACGTGTGGGATCGGCTTGTGTTAAAGACGGTTAGTGGCACCAGAAGTATTGAGACTGTATCAGCCTGTGATGATGCTTGGTATAGATGGGCCGCAGTGGGAGCAATGTGTCTTGGCTACTGGACTGTGTCATGTGGAATCAGGACTCTATCTGAATTGTGAGGCGTGCTGACCGTAGTGTAGGCCAGAGACAGTGGTGAGCAAGGGCCCACAGCCACATGCATATGTTGGTGCCCCCACCGGCCTGTGTAGTGGAGGTTCAGTGGCACCACGTGTTGCCGGCCTTCCATATGCAAATACCCCTCACTAATCGAAGGGAGTGTGATGCTGTGGCCACTGTTACGAAGTTCGGGTCTCTAACGATCAGGACTCAGGACACAGTTGCACATGTGGGAGCGGTTTGTGTTGAACAGGGTTAGTGGCACCACGTGCTGTTGTCCTTGCATGTGGAAGTATGCCCCACTGATGAGAGAGAGTCTGGTGCTATGATCACTGCCACGGACTTGGGGTGACTGCCATTCAGGACTCAGGACACAGTTACACATGTGGGATCAGCTTGTGTTAAAGAGGGTTAGTGGAACTATGTGTCGCCGGCAATGCATATGGAAATATGCCTCACTGATCAGAGGGAGTCTGGTGCTGTGGTCACTGCCACGGACTTGGGGTGACTGCTATTCAGGACTTAGTACACAGTTACACATGTGGGATCAGCTTGTGTTAAAGAGGGTTAGTGGGACTACGTGTCGCCGGCCTTGCATGTGGAAATATGTCTAGCTGATCGAAGAGTATGCTGCTGTGGTCGCTGCCATGGACTTGGGATCACTGCCATTCAGTGCTCAGGACACAGTTACACATGTGGGATCGGCTTTTCTTGGACAGTGTTAGTTGGCACCACATGTCCAAAATTCCAATTGTGAGGTCTGCTGCCTGCAGTGGAGACTGCTGAGTGTTCATTTGTACTTGAAAATTAATTTTGTAATTGTACTAAAGCTATAACTGATATAAAAAATGTTCAAGAAGAAAGGATACTAAAAGGATATTATGTAGATTTGAGGCCTGTAATAGTTACTTGCCTAGTGGACTCTGTAGTTAATAATGAAGAAATAATTTTCATTGTGAGCCCTACTGAGTGCAGTGTAGGTGTATGATGAAAAGATGAAATAAGTATAGAATACATTGACAAAGTGTTATATTTTCTGAGTACAATCTTGTTAGAAATTAGCTTTTAAAATTGGAATTGCAAGCTGTACTGCCTGTAGTGTAGATGCTATTCCATGTTAGTTTGCATTTGAAGATTAATTTGGTCATTGTAATAAAGCTATAACTGATAGAAAAAAAATCTTGAAGCGAAGATACTAAAAGGATAATATGTAGGGTGTAGGACTGTGATAGTTAGTTGCCTCCTGGAGTCTGTAGTTGCATATGGTAAAACCCCTCACTGATCAAAAGGAGTGTGATGCTGTGGTTGCTGCCACAGACTTGGGGTGACTGCTATTCAGGACTCAGGACAGAGTTACACATGTGGGATCAGCTTGTGTTAAAGAGAGTTAGTGAGACTACGTGTTGCCGGCCTTGCGTCTCAAAATATGCCTCACTGATCGAAGGGAGTGTGGTGTTGTGTTCGCTGCCACGGACTTGGGGTGACTGCCATTCAGGACTCATGACACAGTTACACATGTGGGATCGGCTTGTGTTGAACAGAGTTATTGGCACCACGTGTCGCCGCCACTGCATATGGAAATAAGCCTAACTAATCAGAGGGAGTATGCTGCTGTGGTCGCTGCCATGGACTTGGTGTCACTTCCATTCAGGACTCAGGATACAGTTCCACATGTGGGATTGTTCAGCTTGTGTTGAACAGAGTTATTGGCACCACGTGTCGCTGCCGTTGCATATGGAAATATGCCTAACTAATCTGAGGGAGTATGCAGCTGTGGTCGCTGCCATGGACTTGGGATCACTGCCATTCAGGACTCAGGACACAGTTCCACATGTGGGATTGTTCGTCTTGTGTTGAACAGAGTTATTGGCACCATGTGTCGCTGCCCTTGCATATGGAAATATGCCTCACTGATCGAAGGGAATCTGGTGCTGTGGTTGTCTCACGGAGTTAGGGTCACTACCATTTAAGACTTAGGACACAGTTCCACATGTGGGATCGGCTTGTGTTGAAGACGGTTAGTGGCACCATTTGTTGCCGGTCTTCCACAGTGTAGGCCAGAGGTAGCGTTGAGCAAGGGCCCACAGCCACGTGCATATGTTGGTGGCCCCACCAGCCTGCGTAGTGCTGGTTCAGTGGCACCAGGTGTCGCCGGCCTTCCATATGGAAATACCCCTCACTGATCGAGTCTGGTGCTGTGGTTGCTGCAATTCAGGACTCAGGACACACTTACATATGTGGAATCGGCTTGTGTTGAACAGGGTTAGTTGGCACCACGTGTCATCGGTCTTCCACAGTGTAGGCTGGAGGCAGCAGTCAGCAAGGGCCCACAGGCAGGTGACATTGACTTGAGCTGCACAAATTGGGAGCATGTGGTCTTCTTAACCCATTATAGTGTCTTATACAATTTGCATCGCTACTAATCTTGAATTGTGAACTGTGTAACCCCAGTGTAGGGTGGAGGCAGAGTTCAGGATGGGTGCACAGCTATGTGGCGATGATTTATGGTGCAGTGAGTTAGTAGCACCTGTAGCACACAGCATGTGCTCACCGTGCGATGATGTGTGGTCTGGGCGGGCCGCACTGGATGCAAAGTGTCATGCGAACTGGACTGTGACAGCTGCAATCACCACTGCATCTGAATTGGGAGCGCTGCTGTCTGTAGTGTAGATCAAAGGCAATAGTCGGTACCGACATAAGACTGCAGTGCTGTGCCGCTGGGTTTGCAGGGGGCCTCTGCACATTCACTGGATGATGTCATCAGTGATGTCATTTGAGATGTCATCAGTGATGTCATGAGTGATGTCACTGACCATGTCATGAGTGATGTAATATGTGACGTCATCAGTAGTGCATTGCGGGCGCGCGAGTTATAGTTAGCTGAACTAACTATAACGGGGGGAATTTCTATGGTTTTGTACGAGTGAAAAGTCCAGCTAACTATATCGCCCCTGAAACCTATGTTTTTTTCAGTGAATTTCTAAGGTTTTTTAAATGCTAATTCCTCGCTATAACGTGCCTGAAACCTATGGTTTTTTCAGTGAATTTCAAAGGTTTTTTAAATGCTAATTTCTAACTATGCCTACAGAGATAGGACATGTGAAGAAAGAAGGAAAAACGCACAGAAAGAAAAAAAACAAATGCAGAAAGAAGCAACAGAAGTCCTCAAAGACGAAGAAAAGTGCAGGAAGAAATATAACATGCAGAAAGAACAAACAGAAGAGCAGAAAGAAGCCTTGTTGCAAAATCATCCTGTACCCTCAACTTTTTCAGACGGATACTGGTGGTAACTGAGTCTGCCTAAGCAGTCCTAGAGCCAGTGCTATGTTAAAAGACATTCAGAATACAGTGAAAACACCTACATACACTAGGGCACACTATGCGTTGGGGTCCCCCTGTGATTAGCATGACCTCCTCTGTAAGCCCCTAGTGTATAATAGGGCAGGGGATTAAAACTACCTCTTAAAATGCACCACAGGGCGTGTTTGAACACGTCACTTCATGCCCCGTCCCCTCCCTTCCCCACTGTGTAAACACATTCTGTAGCCATTTTAAGTTGGGAGATTAAGTCCCCTAGAATCCTGAGGGTCCCTAGGGTCCAACTAGACCACTAGGTACCTCCAGTAAGCGCCACAGAGCTGCGTTGAAGAGAGGTGCAAAAAGTGGCACGGCCTGCACCACCTCTCTGCAACGCAGAGCAGTGGTGCTTACTGGAAGCACGTGGTGGACTAGTTGGACCCCAGGGTTCCTCAGGATTGAAAGGGAATTATTTCCCCAACTTAAAAATGCACCACAGGGCGTGTTTGCACACGTCACCTCAGGCCCCGTCCCCTCCCTTCACCACTGTGTAAATGCGCCCTGTGGCCGTTCTGAGTTGAGAGATTAAGTCCCCTTGAATCCTAAGGGTCCCTAAGGTCAAACTAGCCCACTAGGTACCTCCAGTAAGCGCCACAGAGCTGTGTTGCATGGAGGTGTAAAAAGTGGCGTGGCCTCAGAACACCTGTCTGCAACGCAGCTCCCTGGCACATACTGGAGATACCTGTTGAGCTAGTTGGGCCTCAGGGACCCTCAGTATTGAAGGGGAATTAATTCCTCAACTTACAACTGGCCAGGGGGCGCGTTTGCAGAGTGCTGCAAGGAGGGGGCATGGCCTCCGGCGCGATGCCGGTCTTTTATTTATTTATTTTTAAGAAGGAGGGCTGTGTGGCCCCCTTTCTTTTTCTAATTTATTAGCCCTGGGGACCCCATCCCCCAGGGCCTGCACCCTAATTTTATTTGTTGAAAAAAATTAATTTGGCTCTCCCAAGGCCTTAATCGGCCCCGGGAACCCCGACCCCCGGGTCATGGCCTTTTTTTTTTTTTTTTTTTTTTATTCTTTAGGAGGGGGGCTGTGTTGCTGGACAAACCGTATGTACCTATCACGATGACGATTTGCGTCATATTCATTAAAAGGCGACTATGCATACAATGAATCCACGTAGAATGTATTCACACCACTAGTGAAGCTCTGACATGTCTGACACCCTACCGTGCCTAATCCCGGTGCCCCCGCTGGTGGGTACTCTCCAGGTAGACACCCTTGTCGTTTATTTATACAAACATGGGTAGCTATTGACGGGCACATTTAATACACATGCACACCAAACCATTCAAAGGGGATTCGACAAAAATTCGACCAAACTATGCAAGAAACCCCCTCACGGTTAATAAAACACACATCCACCTCCGGATGTGTAATACTTTTTATTTTACTCTCTGGAAAGGAGACAAACCTCACTTGAGAGTCACAGCGTGCTCCTGGCTGAGCCCAATGCTGTGTTACACCCACCATTGCCTGCCGAGTGCCACACACCTCTGTGTTGTATTCCACCATCTAGTGCTTATGCTATGACACTCTCTAGCCCATGTGCACTGTAACACCACCCCGTGAATATGTCATGCCACACTTACCTTCGCACGGGTTATATTGCCCCATCTAACGTGCCTTCCTCGATGCCTATGTTATAAAGCACAGCGCTATGCCATACTTATTACAATCTGGGATCCATATCTTTGTCACAGTGCATGTGCAATGTTACACTAACCAGCACATATTTTATATTACAACTTTAGAGACTACTTAGGTTACACAACACTGCCCTGTGCATATTACACTCCAAGGCGCATATCACATAGCAAGCACTAGTGCCTGTGCTATCTCGCGCTCTCCAATGAATCTGTCATTGCGCACAATGTATTGCATATTATATTTCACACCCCGGTTCATCTTATATCACACATTTTGGTGCATAGTTTATACCATATACTATATCTAGTTTTCATTTTCAATCGTGCTCTCAGGACTATGTTCTATATAACACTGCGTCCACCTACCCTTTTCACGGGTATTACATTTTGCGATGGGGGGTGGAAGGTCAGGGGATGTTTCTGCCAAGTGAGCCCGGAGTCACAGTCCCAAACGTTCTCTTCTTCCTGAATAAAAGTGAGATTATGCTGCATACTTGTTCATATTTTAAGTAGTTCGCACAGACACACATTTTAAAATCAATAAAGTTCCTAATACCCACCTTCTATGAACAGTTAGCTTGCTGCCCCATCCACCTCCTCCCTATCCTCTGTTGTCTGAATCCATGGACTAGCCTCCTCCCTCCTGCCATGCATGGTCTGATGTGCTGCCACTGCCCTCCATTTAGCATGATGTACCAGTCCACTCCTCCTGCCCTCCATTGCCCAATTCTATGGGCAATCATTGACCTCCTGCTTAGCCTCTGTGCTTAGCTTGCTGCCCCTATTCTCCTTCCCCCTGCCCTCTGATGTCTTTGTGCATGCCCCTGCTCCATCCTTTTTGACCACCATGTTCCATGGACCTGCCACTCCTATCTACTCTGAGTGTTCTGTTGAGCTGCCACTCTCCTCCCACCTGCCTAGCATTGTCAGATGACTGTAACCTGTCCCTGCCACCTCCAACCTGCCTGTCCACATGCCATGCCCCTATCCCCTTCCTCCTGTCCTTCATGGTCCATTTTACTGCCACACCCTTCTGCCCTCCCTGGTCTGTTGTGCTGCAACTGCTCCTCCTGCCTGCCCCGCGCGGTCTGTTGTGAGGCCCCTTCCCCTGAACTCTCGTGTCTGTGCCCAGGTCCTGACCCTCCCTTCTATCCTCCATGGTCCTTTCTGCATGCCACTGCACCCTCCTTCTTGCCCATCATAGCCATTGTGCTGCCACTAACCCTCCCGCTTGCCATGCATGGTCTTCTGTGCTGCCATGGCCCCTCCCACCTTCCCTGTGTGGTCAGCTAGCTGCCCCTGACCCCCTCCCACCTTCCCTCCATGGTATGTGTGTATGCCACCATAGTCTCATTGTTGCGCTCCATGGTGTGTCTTGTTTCTAGTGCCCATCCTGCCTGACCTCCATGGTCATCTTGCTGCTCCTGCCCTGCCACCTTGCCCCCAGCCCTCTGTTTCCATGTGCAGACCCCCTATTCCCTCCCTCCTTGTTTGTATGTTCCATTGTAATGCCCCTGATCTGTCCCTCCTGCCCTTTATGGTCTGTTATGCTGCAGATTTCTCTCCTGTCTGTCCATTATGGTCAGCTAGCTACCATTGCCTCTTTCCCATATGTTCTCTGTTGTCCATGTGCATGGTCCTGTCCCCTCCCTTTTGCTTTCTATGGATTGTTGTGCTGCACTCCCGTCCCGCATGCGCTGTGTGGTGTATTTTGCTGCTGCAAACCCTGATGCCTGCCCTGTAGGGTCAGTTTGGTGCACCTCTCCATGTCCCTCCTGTCCTCTGTTATCCGAGTCCATGTCCCTACCCCAATTCCTCCTGCCTACCATGATCCAATGTACCATACTTGCGAACATTTTGAACTTGGTAAGAGGGAGATTTTGAAATAAAACTGGGGTATTGATTTTCCCCTTTGAGTTACATTGAAAAAGAGAAGATTGTAGACAGGAACCAGATCAAGTAAAGCCCATTTGAGCTTAAAAACATTGGACGTTTCCTGGCTGAAACGGGTCTGTTGGCATGTATGGTTGTATGACCACTGCCTCTTCCTTCTGTCCACAATGGTCTATTACATCACCACAGCCTCTCTTGCCAGTCCTGTATTGTTGGTTTGTAGCCCCTGCCCCCCTTTCCACTGCCCTCCATAGTCTGTTGTGCTGCCACTGCCCTTCCTGCCTGCCTAGTGTGGTCAAATTGTTGCCTCTGCACTCTCCTACCTGCCTTCAATTTTCAGAGTCCGTGCCCCTGGCCTCTGCCTCTCAACAGTATCCCAATGAACAACTAGATTGCTAACATTCTATATTCATTACAAAAGTGTGGACTGCCTTACGTCATCTATATGTAATCAAAACTGTAATGCCTAGAGCATTTCCTTTAGAAATTACTTATTTGAGATGGTCTTATTTGCATCAAAATTATGGTTAGTGCTCTAAAAAACTAAAATGAGGACATATTTTCTGAGTTTTCAAATAGCAACAAAGAACTTTTAAATTATTTGTAATCTTAGTTTTTGTATCCAGTTGACCACTTGATTAAATGTTGCATCCAAGGGGAGAGGGTGTGGTGTTACTTTCAGAGCTGCAGACTTTGCAACTGGGGAACCAGGTTGGAGTTTCTGCTTCAGCACAACATTCTGTGATTCTGGTCAAATCACTTAATCTCCCCATGTCTACAACCAAAATGAATTTGATCTTGTGTGATGTAACCAATACTCATGTAAAGCACTCCAATACCTGACAAGTCTGCACTATATAAAACTGGAAATACACAAAAAATAAGTGTTTTGCACACTTCTGTCATTGGGCTACATTTGGGTTACATTTGGGCTCTTTTGTCTCTGGTGGCCATTTTAGGAGATTTATTTGTTATGAAGTTTCCTAATTTCCTCATTTAATGCAGTCTCCTCAGTAGGAAATGCTTTCAGTTTTTTACTTTGATTCCATCAAGAAGGTATTCAGATATATCACACATTTGCCATAAATTCTGAATGTTAGCACTCTAGTTGCTCATTAGATCACTGTAGTAAAGCTACTGCTCACCACGGAAGTCTGCTGCTAGTATTAGAAGTGCCTGTTTCAGTCTGCATCTCAGAATTTTTTAATGAAATAGAAGAGGATTTGAGAAGTCACTCAAAATATGCCCTAATTTTTCTTTCTTCAGCACTAATCATAATTTCTATGGCAAAATGAACCCCCTCATTGTGTTCCTTTTTAAATTAAATGTTTTAAGTGTTACCAGTTTATTCCAATCAAGATTGCTTCAGGTATGCCATACTTTTGTCATAAGTAAGACAGTAAGCGCTCTAGTTGTTCTTAAGAACACTCTGGGACGTTCTGTCATTGGACTACATTTGGGCTACATCTGGGTGATATTTGGGCTACATTTGGGCTACATTTGGGCTCTTTTGTCTCTGGTGGCCATCTTGGGAGATTTATTTGTTATGAAGTTTCCTAATTTCCTCATTTACTGCAGTCTCCTCAGTAGGAAATACTTTCAGTGTTTTACTTTTATTCCATCAAGAAGGCATTCAGATGTGTCACACATTTTCCATAAATTCTGAATGTTAGCACTCTAGTTGCTCATTAGATCACTGTAGTAAAGCTACTGCTCACAAGGCAAATCTGCTGCTGGTATTGAAAGTGCATGTTTCAGTCTGCATGTCAGAATTTTTTTATTAAATAAAGTCAGAAGTCAAAATGTGTTTTTCTTTCTGCAGCACTAATCATAATTTATATGGCAAAATGAACCCCCTCATTTTGTTCCTTTGAAAATTAAATGTTTTAAGTGTTACCACTTTATTCCAATCAAGATGGCTTCAGGTGTGCCATACTTTTGTCATAAGTAAGACTGTTAGCGCTCTAGTTGTTCTTTAGAACACTCTGGGAAGCTGCAGTAGAACACAAAGGAATCAACTGACAGTCTCTGCCCTTGTTGGATGTACATGTTTTACTGAGAATGTCAGACTTCATTCTCACATGAAAATGTGAATTTACAGAAAATATGCTCTCAGTTTAGCTTATAGATCACCTTCCAAACCTCTGTGGGAAAAGCATGAGAAAATAGTTTTCTCTAAAACATGGTTCATGATATCACAGCAGAAGGCTTTTTCACATGGTAAAATCACCTTAGAACACACCACAATTCCTTAAATGAGTATGGTACCATCAACAAATGATTTATAATGTAACTAAAGTCTTAAAACCTTTTATTAACTGCAATGCTTTTTAATGAGGTGCTATCATGTATATTGGTCCTAAGATGGCTGCCAACACTTCTTGGATGAAGTGCTGACAGCCAATCAGATCTCAGGATGAGATGTGCGGTTAGGCTCCGCCCAGATATATATATGATTTTACTTTTGATTTTCTCAGGAACTACTGAACAGATTGACTCCATATATGCAAAAGGCACATCCCTGAGCTGAGGACTCCCACTTTGCCAAATTTCAAGTAATTCTGTTCAGCCGTTCAAGCTGTACCTTGGACTAAAGGTCCCTATGGAAAATTGCATGGGGAAAACGCGTTTTGGGACCCCCCTTTTTCCTCAGCCCCCGCTTGACGAATCCCCCTGAGACTTTCAGGGTAGGAGCGGAGCGGAGCGCCCCACCTATTTTGAAAATTTCACGAGGATTCATCAACCGGCGCCAAAGTTATTCCAAATAGAATGTTGCGGATTTCCTATGGAAACACGGTCCTAACTATAACTATCTACTGGCGACCGCCAGTAGATAATATATATATATATATATATATATATATATATATATATATATATATATATATATATATATATATATATATATATTAAACCAATCCTGAATTTCAAGCATGCGAAGACAGGCGCTGACACCGTGGGACAATGTATCAAAGAAATATTTATTTCTAAAGGACGCCCAGACGCGTTTCGACGGGTAAGACCGTCTTCTTCACTACATCTGGTCCCTCTATAGTGTTTACTTATATAGTGAAAGCGAGGCACAATCCACCATAGTTGTCACAGCAACTCTTATCATAGACATAAAGGAAATCTCATATATGTCTATGCCATATAACAATAATTGAAATACAGTGATTAAAAAATATATTGAAAAAACACTATGATTGCAACCTGATGAGAAAAAATCAATACATTATGGCACAATCAAACCGTGTGTTAGTTTGAATCCACATAAAAAACTACATAAAAAACTATAATGATACACCAGTGTGTAGACATTATACAGTCGAGGATGTATGTATATATGTAAAGATAATTAGTTGCAATTGAATATATTGTAAACGCTGGTTAACAATTAATCAGTCGTAGAAAATCCAATGTGCCATATTGGTATAGTGCTCGTTATTTAAGCCCAAGTGGGCAGATAAACAAGGTGTTCAAAAGAAAAAAGAAGAAAATGACAGGTGTATGTGCCATGGAAATAAAAAGTGTTATAAAAAGAGAAGGATCCACATGTTGCGGATCGGAATTCAGGAGAGAGATACATACACAGCTGGTAGACATTTGTAATAATTATTTAGAGATGTACATTTAGCGCTTCATCAGCATTCATCCCATTAGGGATCTTGCTGTCCAGAAGTATAATGTATCTGGATTCTAGTCTTCTCAGACGTAATTGTCTGTTCCCTCCCCTTATATTTTTAGCAATACTGTCAATTACAAAATAAGATAGTTCATCTATTTTGCCATCATGTTGCAGGTTAATATGTCTCCCTACCGGATATGTCGGGTCATCATTAGTGATGGCCCTTAGATGTTGCAATATCCGGACATGTACAGGATGTATCGTACTCCCTACATATGTTTTGTTGCAGGTACAGCGAAGGACATATACTGCAAAATCTGTTTTGCAAGAAAAACTTCCCCGGATTTCAAAAGGGGTTTTTCTAAAGGGAAGAGAGATGGATCTGGTATTCACACCGTATTTACAGGCTTTGCATTTTGAACATTTCTGAAAGCCTCTCTGTGGTTTAAGCCAGGTACCCCCCTTGATAAGTGTAGGTGCATTAGTTACCAATTCCTGTTGCATACTCTTTGCTCTTCTGAAAGTCAACTGGGGAAAATTTGAGCATGTTGGTCCTATTGTAGGGTCATTGCGCACTAAGGGCCAATGTCTATATAGGATCTTTCTCAGATTCATGTGGGAGGTGTTATAGCCAGTAATGAGTCGAGGTGTGTTATCTACTGTCTTGTGTGTTAGTTGTTTGCTATCCTTGAAGATCAATTCTTCCCTTTTGAATTTGTCACATTTCTGTTTGGCCGATCTTAGTGTTTTGGTGTTGTAACCCCTATTCTTTAGCCGTTTAAAGAGACTGTCTATGGAGGTATTAAGACTGTCTTGGGTGCTGCAGTTACGTTTCATCCTTAAGCATTCAGCGTAAGGGATGCTGTCAATAAGGTTACGAGGATGAAAACTGCTGGCATGGAGGATAGCATTGCCTGAAGTAGGTTTCCTAAATGTCCTTGATTGTATCTTTTGATTTTCTATATACAATTCCAAGTCTAAAAAGCAAATGGACTCTTTACTGGTGACACATGTAAACCTCAGGTTGAGAGAGTTTTCAATGATGATGGACACAAAATCAATTGCGCTCTGTTCAGTGCCTTGCCATAAGATGAAGATGTCATCTATATATCTTTTGTATAGAATGACATTGTTCATGAAAAAGTTTTCATGTCTCTTCCTGAGTACCTGCTCCTCCCACCAGCCCATATGCAAATTAGCATAGCTGGGGGCGAAGCAGGTACCCATGGCAGTTCCCTGCACTTGTATGTACAGAAGCCTGTCAAATATGAATATATTATTCTCCAGACACCACTCAGCCATATGTAAAAGCATGAGTGTATGGTGATGTAACCCTATGTGTCTGGTGCCTAAATAGTGGTTGAGTGCATTTAGGCCATCTTTGTGTCTGATACTCATGTACAGGCTTTGTTCATCGAGAGTCATGAGTACATAATCATCGTGCCAAGCTAGATCATAAATTTTTGCCAAGAAGTCACCAGTGTCTCTGATGTAGGCTGGGAGTTCTTTAACAAACGGTTGTAAAAAATAGTCTAGAAATCTGCTGGTGTTTTCAAATAGGCTGCCAATTGCAGATATAATTGGCCTGCCAGGGGGAGTCTGAGCGTTCTTATGTATCTTTGGGAGGAGGTACAGTTGGGGCGTGACGGGGTAATCATTTTTCAGAAAATCAAATTCAACTTTCGAAATAAGACCGCCACATCTCCAATCATATAAACACTTGTGATATTTTTCTTTCACACTGATAATGCCTGTAGTGCTAATGCGGTTATAATATTCTTTATCTTGCAATTGATTTAGTGCCTCCTTGTTATACATTTCAATGGGCCAAAGGACTACGTTTCCCCCTTTGTCGGAACAACGTACAACAATGTCAGTTCTGTCCTTGATTTTCTTCATGACATTCGCATATTCAATTCTGACATTGTGTTTCGTTTTAATAAAGTCACTGCTACTCATTATGGCCAAATCTTTTAGGTCTTTAATTACCCTTTCTGCAAAAATGTCAATGCCATCCTTGGGCATATATATATATTCACTGAAAAAGCCATAGGTTTCAGGAACGTTATAGTTAGTTGGACATTTGACTCATATAAAACCAGAGAAATTCGCCTGTTATAGTTAGTTGAGCTAACTATAACTCACGCGCCCACAATGTACTGGTTATGACGTCACTTATTACATCACTCATGACATGGTCAGTGACATCACTGATCACATCACTGATGATATCCCAAATGTCATCACTGATGACATCACTGATGACATCATCCTGTGAATGTGTGTTTCTGTAAAGTTTGAATATTTTTCATATATATCTATGCCAAGGTGTATTGAAGAAAGAGTGAATTTACAAGTCCCTGAATGGATTATTTAGTAGGTATGTGACTGACTGTATAAGTGAGTGATTGAACATGTGTTACTGAATGTATGGGTTAGTGACTAAACTGTGAAAAAGTCTGTATTACTGTCTCAGTTGGTATATAAGCAGCTCCATGGGTTGGTGAGGTAGCTACATAAGTGTCTATATGGGTGATTGATTTGTTGTCTGAGTATCTGTATGGGTGCCTGAGTGTCTGTATGGGTGGGTGCAGGAGGTGTGTGACTCTGTGCATACATGTCTGAGTGGGTGATTCACTGGTTGTATGGATTAAAAAGTGCATCTGGGAAGGGCTGTATGGGTGAGTTAGTGTGTGTATGGGTGAGTTGGTGAGTGAATGAATGTCTCACTGGTATATGTGTTAGTAACTAAACTACATATGTTTTAAGGCAGATTATGAGAGTGTTGGAGTATATAAATGACTACACATGAGAGTAAGTTATTTGAAGAGTGGGTGTATAAAAGAGTGTCTGCTTCTATCAGTGATTGTATAAGACAGTAAGTATGTTTTAGTATCTTCATAAATAAGTGATGTGGTGTGTGTATAAATAGCACAGTTGGTGTGTATGACTGAACATACATGAGTAAATGCCTATGTGATTGATTCTTTGCATGACTGACTAGGTGTGTGAGTAACTCTATGGATGAGTGGCAGACTATGACTGTATGTATAGGTGTATGAGTGCATATTATAGTACTGTATTGATGAGTAACTGCATGTATAAGTGAGTGGATGTGAGTGTAGACCTAGGAAATAGTGGGTGGTATGTAGTATCTGGCATTGTTGTGTGTATGGTTTCAAAAATATCAATCTGTATTTTAGAGTGTGTGTATCAAAGTTGATATTAGGCCATCAGTATGTGCATCAGATTATCACATGGATGACGTCATCAGTGATGTCATTTGAGATATCATCAGTGATGTCATCAGTGGTGTAATGTCACTGACCATGTCGTGAGTGATGTAATATTTGACGTCATCACCAGTGCATTGCGGGCGCACAAGTTATAGTTAGCTCAACTAACTATAACAGGCAAATTTTTCTGGTTTTATATGAGTCAAATGTCCAACTAACTATAGCGTCCCTGAAACCTATGGTTTTTTCAGTCAATTTCTAAGGTTTTTTTAATGCTAATTTCTAACTATAACGTCTGTAAAACCTATGGTTTTTTCAGTGAATTTCAA
This sequence comes from Triturus cristatus, assembly GCF_964204655.1. Lineage (NCBI taxonomy): Eukaryota > Metazoa > Chordata > Amphibia > Caudata > Salamandridae > Triturus > Triturus cristatus. Next base: position 340,801,250 of record NC_140587.1, on the reverse strand, counting down.
AAGTTTTTTAAATCTTAATTTAATATTTTAATATTTATACAACCTACATTTTTACAATTTTTTTGTAATATTTTGCAACTTTATTATCCTTTTTTTAAATTTGAAAATTATGTATTTTTTAATATCTTCCCAAAAAAGTATGTATATATATATATATATATTTTTTTTTTTAGAAAACTAGACTCCCGTACCGGTAGTGTACCAAGCTCCATCACCACACGAATCCTATCCACCATATTGTGAAACTGAACAAAATGGTCGCACACTGCTCCACCCACTAGCGTGTTACCCCGAAGAACTGTGGTCCTTGTAGTCAGCGTCGGCGGGTACGCCTATGCTCAGTGGTGCGTGCAAGTCAGAGTAGCGTTAGCCATCCCTGGACACGTGTTTCGCGGTAGTTGCCGCTCATCAGCAGGGAGTAGGAAGAGTGTGGGGTTGCATGTGTAGGCTGCTAAAATCATATCAGGTCTGGTACCTCTCGTAGCAACGCAGGTGCGTAACCTACAGCCCGTCGGCTGTCGGGGCTCAGGGAGCCACTAAATACCTAAACAAAATGGTCGCACACTGCTCCACCCACTAGCGTGTTACCCCGAAGAACTGTGGTCCCTGTAGTCAGCGTCGGCGGGTACGCCTATGCTCAGTGGTGCGTGCAAGTCAGAGTAGCGTTAGCCATCCCTGGACACGTGTTTCGCGGTAGTTGCCGCTCGTCAGCAGGGAGTAGGAAGAGTGTGGGGTTGCATGTGTAGGCTGCTAAAATCATATCAGGTCTGGTACCTCTCGTAGCAACGCAGGTGCGTAACCTACAGCCCGTCGGCTGTCGGGGCTCAGGGAGCCACTAAATACCTAAACAAAATGGTCGCACACTGCTCCACCCACTAGCGTGTTACCCCGAAGAACTGTGGTCCCTGTAGTCAGCGTCGGCGGGTACGCCTATGCTCAGTGGTGCGTGCAAGTCAGAGTAGCGTTAGCCATCCCTGGACACGTGTTTCGCGGTAGTTGCCGCTCGTCAGCAGGGAGTAGGAAGAGTGTGGGGTTGCATGTGTAGGCTGCTAAAATCATATCAGGTCTGGAACCTCTCGTAGCAACGCAGGTGCGTAACCTACAGCCCGTCGGCTGTCGGGGCTCAGGGAGCCACTAAATAACTAAACAAAATGGTCGCACACTGCTCCACCCACTAGCGTGTTACCCCGAAGAACTGTGGTCCCTGTAGTCAGCGTCGGCGGGTACGCCTATGCTCAGTGGTGCGTGCAAGTCAGAGTAGCGTTAGCCATCCCTGGACACGTGTTTCGCGGTAGTTGCCGCTCGTCAGCAGGGAGTAGGAAGAGTGTGGGGTTGCATGTGTAGGCTGCTAAAATCATATCAGGTCTGGAACCTCTCGTAGCAATGCAGGTGCGTAACCTACAGCCCGTCGGCTGTCGGGGCTCAGGGAGCCACTAAATAACTAAACAAAATGGTCGCACACTGCTCCACCCACTAGCGTGTTACCCCGAAGAACTGTGGTCCCTGTAGTCAGCGTCGGCGGGTACGCCTATGCTCAGTGGTGCGTGCAAGTCAGAGTAGCGTTAGCCATCCCTGGACACGTGTTTCTCGGTATTTGCCGCTCGTCAGCAGGGAGTAGGAAGAGTGTGGGGTTGCATGTGTAGGCTGCTAAAATCATATCAGGTCTGGTACCTCTCGTAGCAACGCAGGTGCGTAACCTACAGCCCGTCGGCAGTCGGGGCTCAGGGAGCCACTAAATAACTAAACAAAATGGTTGCACACTGCTCCACCCACTAGCGTGTTACCCCGAAGAACTGTGGTCCCTGTAGTCAGCGTCGGCGGGTACGCCTATGCTCAGTGGTGCGTGCAAGTCAGAGTAGCGTTAGCCATCCCTGGACACGTGTTTCGCGGTAGTTGCCGCTCGTCAGCAGGGAGTAGGAAGAGTGTGGGGTTGCATGTGTAGGCTGCTAAAATCATATCAGGTCTGGAACCTCTCGTAGCAACGCAGGTGCGTAACCTACAGCCCGTCGGCTGTCGGGGCTCAGGGAGCCACTAAATAACTAAACAAAATGGTCGCACACTGCTCCACCCACTAGCGTGTTACCCCGAAGAACTGTGGTCCCTGTAGTCAGCGTCGGCGGGTACGCCTATGCTCAGTGGTGCGTGCAAGTCAGAGTAGCGTTAGCCATCCCTGGACACGTGTTTCGCGGTAGTTGCCGCTCGTCAGCAGGGAGTAGGAAGAGTGTGGGGTTGCATGTGTAGGCTGCTAAAATCATATCAGGTCTGGAACCTCTCGTAGCAATGCAGGTGCGTAACCTACAGCCCGTCGGCTGTCGGGGCTCAGGGAGCCACTAAATAACTAAACAAAATGGTCGCACACTGCTCCACCCACTAGCGTGTTACCCCGAAGAACTGTGGTCCCTGTAGTCAGCGTCGGCGGGTACGCCTATGCTCAGTGGTGCGTGCAAGTCAGAGTAGCGTTAGCCATCCCTGGACACGTGTTTCACGGTAGTTGCCGCTCGTCAGCAGGGAGTAGGAAGAGTGTGGGGTTGCATGTGTAGGCTGCTAAAATCATATCAGGTCTGGTACCTCTCGTAGCAACGCAGGTGCGTAACCTACAGCCCGTCGGCTGTCGGGGCTCAGGGAGCCACTAAATAACTAAACAAAATGGTTGCACACTGCTCCACCCACTAGCGTGTTACCCCGAAGAACTGTGGTCCCTGTAGTCAGCGTCGGCGGGTACGCCTATGCTCAGTGGTGTGTGCAAGTCAGAGTAGCGTTAGCCATCCCTGGACACGTGTTTCGCGGTAGTTGCCGCTCGTCAGCAGGGAGTAGGAAGAGTGTGGGGTTGCATGTGTAGGCTGCTAAAATCTTATCAGGTCTGGTACCTCTCGTAGCAACGCAGGTGCGTAACCTACAGCCCGTCGGCTGTCGGGGCTCAGGGAGCCACTATATAACTAAACAAAATGGTTGCACACTGCTCCACCCACTAGCGTGTTACCCCGAAGAACTGTGGTCCCTGTAGTCAGCGTCGGCGGGTACGCCTATGCTCAGTGGTGCGTGCAAGTCAGAGTAGCGTTAGCCATCCCTGGACACGTGTTTCGCGGTAGTTGCCGCTCGTCAGCAGGGAGTAGGAAGAGTGTGGGGTTGCATGTGTAGGCTGCTAAAATCATATCAGGTCTGGTACCTCTCTTCCTACTCCCTGCTGACGAGCGGCAACTACCGCGAAACACGTGTCCAGGGATGGCTAACGCTACTCTGACTTGCACGCACCACTGAGCATAGGCGTACCCGCCGACGCTGACTACAGGGACCACAATTCTTCGGGGTAACACGCTAGTGGGTGGAGCAGTGTGCGACCAACTTGGTGTTACATATTTAGTGGCTCTCTGAGCCCCGGAGTCGACGGGCTCATGGTTACGCACCTGCGTTCGCTACGAGAGGTACAGACCTGATATGATTTTAGCAGCCTACACAAGCAACCCTGCACTCTTCCTACTCCCTGCTGACGAGCGGCAACTACCGCGAAACACGTGTCCAGGGATGGCTAACGCTACTCTGACTTGCACGCACCACTGAGCATAGGCGTACCCGCCGACGCTGACTACAGGGACCACAATTCTTCGGGGTAACACGCTAGTGGGTGGAGCAGTGTGCGACCAACTTGGTGATACATATTTAGTGGCTCTCTGAGCCCCGGAGTCGACGGGCTCATGGTTACGCACCTGCGTTCGCTACGAGAGGTACAGACCTGATATGATTTTAGCAGCCTACACAAGCAACCCTGCACTCTTCCTACTCCCTGCTGACGAGCGGCAACTACCGCGAAACACGTGTCCAGGGATGGCTAACGCTACTCTGACTTGCACGCACCACTGAGCATAGGCGTACCCGCCGACGCTGACTACAGGGACCACAATTCTTTGGGGTAACACGCTAGTGGGTGGAGCAGTGTGCGACCAACTTGGTGATACATATTTAGTGGCTCTCTGAGCCCCGGAGTCGACGGGCTCATGGTTACGCACCTGCGTTCGCTACGAGAGGTACAGACCTGATATGATTTTAGCAGCCTACACAAGCAACCCTGCACTCTTCCTACTCCCTGCTGACGAGCGGCAACTACCGTGAAACACGTGTCCAGGGATGGCTAACGCTACTCTGACTTGCACGCACCACTGAGCATAGGCTTACCCGCCGATGCTGACTACAGGGACCACAATTCTTCGGGATAACACGCTAGTGGGTGGAGCAGTGTGCGACCAACTTGGTGATACATATTGTGAAACTGGTTAAGGATGCGCATTACGTATCCGATGGCTTCGTAGCACCGTGTCCCGCCCAACATTATATACGTATAAGGTGGCGCCAGCTCCTAGTTTGTTATGCGACGGCTGCGTGGTACCAATACGCGTGTTACGTCATCTACGTATAGGGTCGCTCTGGCTGCGCGTTCCGTATGCGATGAGTGCACACTGCCAGGCCCTGTGTTACAGCATAGACGTATGGTATCGTGCCGGGTACGCCATTTCCTTATTCATTTCTTTATGTCTCAAAACTATATCTAAATAAGTTTAAAGTGTATATGAGAGCAAGCGATGATCTAAAATAGTTTCCATATTTATATATTTCTAACTTTAATAAACTTATATTATGGTAAATATATTTTCTCAAAATCGTGTCGGGTGTGGCCTCTTTGCGCTCTCAGTGCACGCTTCCATGTGACCTTAAAAAAAGCTTTTGAATGGTTCATAACATTTCCCATTGTAACAGTTGGAGGACCCCACACATTTTAGTCATTCTCTCTACACCGTTTGATGAGAGACACCTCGTCTGCTTACAGAGCTTTTTGAAAACTTTTTTGTTGTGTGCACATATCTTATACTACACACAACATGCAACGATCCTCTTGATCAATAATCATGCTCTGTACAGTAGCCTTCAACGTGTGATATCCATGCATCTGAAACGTTACATCAAAAAACAAATGTGTTACACGATGCCCCTGGTGTGTGTCTGCTCGCATTATTGTGCTGCCTTTCGGCCTGGGTATTGGTGGCTCGAAGGGGTATCATCAGCCACGGGCAGAGTGCACATCCTAGATCACATGTGACAAACAGTAAAGAGTAATGTGTAGAATTGTGTTGCCGTATGCTCTGTTGTCAGGTTTTTACCAGTATAGTAGTGTGTCATATGTGAGACTTTCAGATTCACGTTTGACATGCATTGCTTAACTGTAATGGGCGTTATCACGGTGTATGACGTAGCCTCACTGCTGATCCTCCCTCCATCTGAGCACATTCACTTGTGTGTGCTTCGCGATAGCAACACTTTCAATAATACCGCACACCATTGACATGAGTGTCTGTGCATATCCACAAGCTTGACAACGACATGTGATGTTGTCCATTCAATGTTTTTGGACAGCATCTCATTAGCGATAGTTGCTGCCCTCCCGGTACATGCTTAATTAATGTAAATTGCGGATTGTGCGACGTCAAAACTGCAACAGTGACACACATAAGTACACTTCCTGCCCAGGCCGGAACTGAACAACACCCAGGTCCCCGGAATACTTATTCACACCCCTACGCTGGCCTGGCGTACGCAAGCCCAGCCCAGTTTGCGTACGTATAAATAGGATAACGACGACGCCACATGTTCCAGTTCTGAGGAACTTCGATTTTCGATCGTGATCGTATCGACCCGCCATTTTGTGCTCCGCCGCCATTTTGTGTTGCCCTCACTCAGGCAGCACGACGATCGAAGTCTTTTTCTGCTTTTCCTGCAATAGTGTGTCGAAATAACCTTGTGCCTCTGTTTATAAAAGCTGGTGTTAGAGACTGGCCGAGTACACTAATCCCTGTCTGGTTTTCCTATTCCCTGTCTCAACTATCTGTTGGTTCACACTATTCTCTTCTGATTTTATCTTATCGTCTGGCCTTCGCTGTCCTCTGCTCTATTCTCTTGTTTCACAACTATCCTCCAAAACACACAACGTATCTCGTCACCTGCAAGACAGCTACAAGTCAGTTAATAAATTAGCTCGTGGGGAGGGGTAACAAACACAGTTAGAGGAGAGGCTTCTTCGAGTTACTCGATACTTTATTTTTAAACCTTTCCTATTGGTTCTGTTCTGTTTTCCAACTTTTCTTATTGGCTCCTTTTATATGTTTTAGGTGTGTTCTCAGTTAATGTATATGTCACCTATGCACTATATAAGATTGTGCGCCACGGAGTGAAGTGGCAGTCTCCTGAGAACATACCGTGTGTACTTCTAGGACAACTGTACTAGCTGCAGCTAATAAATCTGATCTTTTACGCCGACAGAGTGTCCCCGTGTCTCTGTGTAGCTAAGCAGGACAACCCAGGAGATTAAGGCGTACCCTGCGCCGCCAGGTCCAAAAGGTACTGGTTCTTCAGTTCTTCCACACTGCTTCAGGTGATACGGCCGCATCCACCTCGCATATCACAATGCGCAATTAAAAAAGGGATCCATGAGGTGTACATCATCCTGGCAATCAAAATTCCATCTGAATTGTGAACCCTGCTGGACGTCATGTTTGGACACAAACTAATGACAGCAGGTGAGCAGTGGGGCCTGCGTGCAGAGGGGCTGCAGTTGAACGCGGTGCGGCACAAGGGATGGGGTGCATCAGCCTGGGTGCACAGGTGCAAACAAGCGATGTTGCCGTGCGTAATGATGTGATCTCTGACCTCATTCAGTCACATCTCTCTCTCATTTTAAGGACCTGCTGGACCGTACTGTAGGCCTGAGTCAGCTGGCAGCACATGGCGTTGGTCTTTGGGGCACTGTAGTGAGCTGATTACTAAGTGTAGATGCACACAGACTTGCCCAACCGCATTGCACGCACATATTATCCTTCTAGCATGCGCTCTGTTCCTTTGTATGTGAACGTTGGCATAATATATTATTATTTACCCTTGTGTATTCTCGTGCACTCCAACTCCTCTTTGAACCATGATTGCCACTAACAGTTCGTAAATCGTACTTCAAGAAGGAAGGATGCACTCAACTGGTGTTCTCTCTTAAGCTTGAAATACACCTTCATTTACCTTAAGACGTTTCCACCCTTATATTATTTCTCCCTTTTCAGACACTGAGTTAGTGGCACCATAATCGGCTGAGCGGATGCTCAGCCCGTGATGAGGCCATGGGCATTCTGACGTCTTCCATTGTGGTATCAAGACACCGCCCCGGACCGGAAACCTGCTGAGCCACCCTCAAAGCGCCACCCCAGAGTTGGAGCTCGCACCGGCATGTTGTTGGACACACAGGTTGTGGCAGGTGAGCAGTGAAGCCTCGGTGCGCAGGAGCTGCAATTGAGCACAGTGTGGGGGAAGGGACTGGGGTACAGCAGCCTGGGTGCACAAGTGCAGACAAGAGATGTTGCCGTAGATAATAATGTAATCTCTGGCCTCATTCATATCTCTGTTTTATTTGAAAGACTTGCTGGACCGCACTCTTTCTCGCGGACCCCAGCATCCCAGACACATGGGTGATGGGAGGTGAACAGTGAGGGCTGGGTTCTGTAGGCCAACGCTCTGTCTCCTCCTCCCTCTGTTCTTTTGACTCTCCCTCCCCTTCTCCCTTCTACCCACTTGCTCTCTGTCCCATTATCACTTTCTTCCTTTCATTCTGACTACCTTTCTTTTTAGGTCTCGCCTAGGCAGTGCACATGCACTGCATAGGAGACCTTTAGTTGTTGTGCAGCTCTTTTTAGAAAGCAAATACTCGTGCTTGTGGCGGCATATGGTTTGAAGGAGTGGGCAGCCACGCGCCACTAGCACGAGTATGTGCTTTGAAAAAGAGCAGGATGCGCGATCATGCACCCGCTCATCGCCAGCGCACTCACTCAAGCGCCTCTAAGCACCACTTGTGTGCTTTTTTAATATTATTTTAGCGCGCGCAGCGCACACAACTCCCGGGCTAGTTAATTCATTGTATTTATTTTTACGTTTTTATAGCGCCTAAGTGGCGCCTTATGAGAACTTTAGGGTGCAAGCTGGTATTGCCTCTTTTCTGATGCCAGCTCATGAGCGCAGCTTAAGGCTGCCTCTGGTCTCATGCGGTGAGCCAGTGGTTGTGAGTTTTAGGGATAGGAACCTCATACTGTGAGCAGGAGCCAGTGTCACTGGGCAAGGTGCCTTGGGTCAAAGGGCAAGGAGCCTTTAGTTTCGTGCAGAGGGTGCTTGCTTGAAACGTACAGTGCACAGGGCTTTAAGTGGGCCGGGTCACTCCTGGTCGTAGACCGGCCAGCAAATAACAAGCATTTGCAATGCAATAGGTCTCGCATTTACGCGAGTTTGAGCTATTGGCAATGCAAATAACAGTGCCTTTTATTTCTGTTTTTGTTTTTAAAACATCAATAAAAGGCATTGTCATTTACAATGCCAATACCTTAAACTCGTATTAATGCGAGACCTCTTGCATTGCAAATGTATGTCCTCTTGGACATGGCACACATACTTATGTTTCTTTTTTCTCTTGCAGGTTTTGTACGCTGCTTCCGGAGGAGTCCCACCCACTTCTTTCATGTTTTACTGTTGTTCAAATAAAGTTACGTTTCCATTTATATGTGTTATTTTAATAAAAACATTTTTTACCAATAAATAAGTGAGTGTATGGGTCTTCTTTTTCTAACAACACTTGTCTGTAGTTTATTGTGAAAATCGGCGGTTGATAGTAGGTTATGAGGAAAAACATTTTTAATTTTGATGTGCACCTACCAAATATAAACCAACAGACTTTTACATAAATGAAGCCTGGGTAATTCTACAACGGCAAGGGTTCTATGAGTGTATCACATTATAGCACCATGAGTACTGCCCATGTGATTTCAGAACCAATAAGGCACTGCCTATGGCCACTGAGGCTTCAAGGACTGGCGAGGCCCACCCTACATATTTAAGTAAAGCCCCGGAGGTTGCCGATCCCCGGTCTTGAGTTGGCCTCGAAGCCCCCCGAACAATTCGTAAACAATACCCCGGGAGGTGTCGATCCCCTAGTCTGCGAAACGTTTCTGTGCCCTCCTGCGCCTAATTTACATGTCAGATTAAGGTCCCCAGTGCTGCAGAGACCCCGCAATATAATGATAGGATTGGCCCAGGAACATTACCCACCAGTGGGCTCATTTAAATGAAAGGGTGAGAGCCCGCTTCATTTTTGTAAATCAATTTTTACCATCCCGATCCTGTTTATTGAAGCGATACAAGGTGTTCCTACTCTCGCTTCAACGAGGCAAACAAGAATTTACTATCACAAGGTGGAAGCAATGCTCCCGCCCTGTAATAGCAAACATAAATGTCCTGTGGATGCACACCTCGGGACATTGTATGAACTGCGTCTGGGAGGTGGCGCTCCATAGAGCCATGATGCATTGGTTAATGCCTAACTACAGAATTAGTATAAACGCAACCTAACACTACTTGCACACGTGTAGTACAGCAACCAGAGTGTAGTAAAGAGGCAGAAGAAGCCCAACACCAAAAACATAAATCCTACCAGAGGTAGGCTTACATAGTTCGATTAGCCAACGACCCTGGGATAGTAGAATCAGCTTCACCAAGAAAAAGGGTCTTCAGCAGAACGCAAGCAAGCTCAAAATCTTGGTGAGTGCTGCCTTTTTACCTTCTCCCGCTCGTCACCAAATTTATGTAGTGAAGAGGAAGACAGTAGTGGATCTGATAAGTAGATTTATTGCAGAAAAAGAAGACAGCTTAAACAGCCACCAACAGGACCAGACAGCAAGGCAACCGTCTTCTTCAGCACCGTGTACAAACTCCCAAGATTCCCTTCATGACAGCCCTGCATTCTAACAGTACATACTTACATTATAGTAGCATTACATACTAACATTCTACTATGACTTACATTGGAATACTACACAGAGCACATGACTTTACAGCAATGAGCTCATGGTTTCATCCACGAGTCCTGAGAATGGTAGGGGTGAGTAGTTCGCTTCCCACTCCCTGTATTGTATAAACACAAACTAACACTACTTCCACAGGTATGCTACAGCGCCCTTAGCAAATCACTTTACAACAATGCGCTCACGCTTTAATCCCCGAGTCTTCAGACTAGTAGGGGTGAGTAGTTTGCTTCCCTTTCGCTGTATAGTATAAACGCATACTAATACTACTTACACAGTTATACTACAGCGGCCAGTATGCTACAGCGCCCACAGCCCATCACTTTACAACAATCAGCTCGGTTTGATCCCCGAGTCTTCACACCGGTAGGCATGAGTACTTCACTTCTCACTCCCTGTATGGTATAAACGCATACTAACACTCCTTCCACAGGTATGCTTCAAACCCCAGAGCACATTACTTTACAGCAATGACCTCATGGTTTATGCTCTCGGTTTCATACCTGAGTGCAGCAACATCTCATCTCAGCACCATGTCACTCTGAGCAATACCTCACTTTTAGTCCGGTAGGAGTGACTACTTCGCTTTGCACTCCCTCACAGAGGTTACAGTGCTCCTATCCTCCTGTTTGCTACTCTTTTCGCATTTTTTCCCCTTACTCATTTCAACAGAATCACAAAATGGCTGCCAACACTTCCTAGTTGCATCGACTCGCACCGCTCGCAGCCAATACGCAGCAAGCTCGTGCTCGTAACGCCTCAGCCAATCTGATGGCAGAATACCCAAATATTGATATCTGTAAATTACAATATTTCTCCAAAACTACTGAACGGATTTACACCAAATAAACAAGAGCGTGCTTTCTAGACCAAGACCCTTCTCCCTGCCAAATTTGGGGTAATTGCGTTCACCCTTTCGACCTGTGGACTTGTCTAAAGTTTCCTATGGAAATTAACATGGAGTAAACACGTTTTGGCACCCCCCTTTTTTCTCGGCCCCCCCTTGACGAATCACCCAAAACTTTCACCATAGGAGCTGATATGAACAAAGAATTAGTTTTGAAAATTTCATGAAGATTCATCAAACGACGCCAAAGTTATAAGCAAAACAAAAAATGCTCTTCCTATGGAAACTATAACTACCTAGTGGTGACTGCCAGTAGGTTATATATATACATATATTCACTGAAAAAACCATAGGTTTCAGGGGTGTTATAGTTAGCTGGACTTTTCACTTGTACAAAACCATTGAAATTCCCCTGTTATAGTTAGTTCAGCTAACTATAACTCGCGCGCCCGCAATGCACTGCTGATGACATCACATATCACATCACTCATGACATGGTCAGTGACATCACTCATGACATCACTGATGACATCTCAAATGACATCACTCATGACATCACTGATGACATCATCCAGTGAATGTGTGTTTTTCTGAAAATTAAATATGTTTTAAATATGTATATCTCAAGGTCGATGGAAGAATAAATGGGCATATAAGTGTCTAAATGGATGATTTGTTTTTGAAAAATTGATTGTGTAACTGACTGATTAAGTGTATCATAGTGAATACATGGCTTAGTGAGTAATGTTTAAATATGTAAATATCTGTATCAGTCTCTCACTTTGTGTATAAGTGGCTGCATGGGTTGGTGAGTAGCTACATGGGTGTCTATATAGGTTATTAGTTGGTTTTTTGAGTATCAGTCTGAGTGTCTGCATGGTTCGGTGGGGGGTATTACATAGTGCATAGGTGCATGAATGAGTGACTCACTGTTTGTATGTGTTGAAGACAGCATGTGTGCAGGACTGTATGGGTGGATGAGTGTGTGTATGGGTGTGTTAGTGAGTGAATGACTGTCTCAATAGTGTCTTTATGAGTAACTACATATGTTTTAAACTAGTATATGTGACTATTGGTGTATATAAGTGAGTATATGTGAGAGATTGAAGAGTTCCTGTATGAGTAAGTATGTGTTTCTATAAGTGATTGTTTAAAAGACTAAGTATGTGTAAGTTTCCGTAGAAGTAAGTGTGGTGGTGTGTGTATAACTGTATATGCAAGTAAATGTATGTTTGATTCTTTATTAGCATGAGTGACTATGTGTGTGAGTAACTCTATGGATGAGTGGCATTGTGTAACAGGATGTATAGGTGTATGAGTACATATGATGAGTGAGTACATGTATGAGTGACTGTATAGGACTGTTGGTGAATGAGTGGATGTGCATGTGGATCTTAGAATTACTGAAGAGGTTGTTGTAACTGGTATTGGTATGTCCATTGTTTTGAAAATGTTTGTCTCTATTTTTGAATGTGTGTATCAAAGGTTATATTAGGGTGAGAGGAGGTCTGCCACTCTATCACAAGGGTGATGTCATCAGTGATGTCATCAGTGATGTCATTTGAGATGTCATCAGTGATGTCATGAGTGATGTCACTGACCATGTCATGAGTGATGTAATATGTGACGTCATCAGCAGTGCATTGCGGGCGCGCGAGTTATAGTTAGCTGAACTAACTATAACAGGGGAATTTCAATGGTTTTGTACAAGTGAAAAGTCCAGCTAACTATAACACCCCTGAAACCTATGGTTTTTTCAGTGAATTTAGGAGGTTTTTTAAATGCTAATTCCTAACTATAACGTGCCTGAAACCTATGGTTTTTTCTGTGAATTTCAAAGGTTTTTTAAATGATAATTTCTAACTATGCCTACAGAGATAGGACATGTGAAGAAAGAAGAAAAAATGCACAGAAAGAAAAAAAAGAAGTGCAGAAAGAAGCAACAGAAGTCCTCAAAGACGAAGAAAAGTGCAGGAAGAAGGATAACGTGCAGAAAGAACAAAAAGAAGAGCAGAAAGAAGCCTTGTTGCAAAATCATCCTGTACCCTCAACTTTTTCAGACGGATACTGGTGGTAACTGAGTTTGACTAACCAGTCCTAGAGCCAGTGCTATGTTAAAAGACACTTAGAATACAGTGAAAACACTTACATACACTAGGGAACACTATGCGTTGGGGTCCCCCTGTGATTAGCATGACCTCCTCTGTAAGCCCCTAGTATATAATAGGGCAGGGGGATTAAAACTACCTCTTAAAACAGGCCACAGGGCATTTTTGCACATGTTAACTCAGGCCCCGTCCTCTCCCTCGACCACTGTGTAAACACGCCCTGTGTCCGTTTTTTGTTGGGAGATTAAGTTCATTTGAATCCTGAGGGTCCCTAGGGTCCAACTAGCCCACTAGGTACCTCCAGTAAGTGCCACAGAGCTGCGTTGCAGAGAGGTGTAAAAAGTGGCACAGCCTGGACCACCTCTCTGCAATGCAGCTCAGTGGCGCTTACTGGAAGCACTTAGTGGGCTAGTTAGCCCCCAGGGGCCCTCAGTATTGAAGGGAAATTATATCCCCAATTTAAAACGTGCCATAGTACGTGTTTGCACACGTCACCTCAGGCCCCGTCCCCTCCCTTCACCACTGTGTAAACGCGCCCTGTGGCTGTTCTAAGTTGAGAGATTAAGTCCCCTTGAATCCTAAGGGTCCCTAGGGTCAAACTAGACCACTAGGTACCTCCAGTAAGCGCCACAGAGCTGCGTTGCAGAGAGTTGTAAAAAGGGGCTTGGCCTCAGAACACCTGTCTGCAGCGCAGCGCCCTGGCGCATACTGGAGATGCCTGTTGGGCTAGTTGGCCCTCGGGGACCCTCAGTATTGAAGAGGAATTAATTCCCAAACTTACAACTCACCAGGGGGCACGTTTGCAGAGTGCTGCAAGGAGGGGGCGTGGCCTCCAGCACGATGCCAGTCTTTTATTTATTTTAATTTTTTAAGAAGGGGGGCTGTGTGGTTCCCCTTCTTATTCTAATTTATTGGCCCTGATGACCCCATCCCCCAGGGCCTGTCTCCTAATTATATTTTTTTGACCCCAATCCCCAGGGCCGGCCACTGTTTTTTATTATTTTTTAAAAATATATATAGACACACCTAGGACATGCTGGACAAACCGTACCTACCTATCACCATGACGATTTGCGTGATATTCATTAAAAGGCGACTATGCATACAATGCATCCACGTGGAATGTATTTACACCACTAGTGAAGCTCTGACATGTCTGATGCCCTACCGTGCCTAATCCCGGTAGACACCCTTGTCGTTTATTCATACAAACATGGGTAGCTATTGACGGGCACATTTAATACACATGCACACCAAGCCATGTAAAGGGGATTCGACAAAAATTCGACCAAAACTATGCAAGAAACCCCCCTCACAGTTAATAAAACACACATCCACTGCCGGATGTGTAATACTTTTTATTTTACTCTCTGGAAAGGGGACGAACATCACTTGAGAGTCACAGCACGCTCCTGGCAGAGCCCAATGCTGTGTTACACCCACCATTGCCTGCTGAGTGCCACACACCTTTGTGTTGTATTCCACTAGCTAGTGCATATGCTACGACACTCTCTAGCCCATGTGCACTGTAACACCACCCTGTGAATATGTCATGCCACACTTGTCTTCGCACGGGTTATATTGCCCCATCTAACGTGCCTTCCTCGATGACTATGTTATAACGCACAGTGCTATGCCATACATATTACAATCTGGGATCCATATCTTTGTCACAGTGGATATGCAACGTTACACTCCCCAGCACATATTTTATATTACAACTTTAGAGACTAGCTAGGTTACACAACACTGCCCTGTGCATATTACACTCCAAGGCGCATATCGCATAGCACGCGCTAGTGCCTGTGCTATCTCGCGCTCTCCAATTAATCTGTCATTGCGCACAATGTATTGCATATTATATTTTCACGCCCGGTTCATCTTATATCACACTTTTTGGTGCCTAGTTTATACCATACACTATATCTAGTTTTCATTTTCAATCATGCTCTCAGGACTAGTATAACACTGTGTTCACCTACCCTTTTCACGGGCATTATATTTTGCGATAGGGGGTGGAGGGTCAGAGGGTGTTTCTGCCAAGTGAGCCTGGAGTCACAGTCACAAACGTCCTCTTCTTCCTGAATAAAAGTGAGATTATGCTGCATACTTGTTCATATTTTAAGTAGTTCGCACAGACACACGTTTTAAAAACAATAAAGTTCCTAATACCCGCCTTCGCTGAACAGTTAGCTTGCTGTCCCATCCCCCTCCTCCCTATCCTCTGTTGTGTGAATCCATGGTCTAGCCTCCTCCCTCCTACCATGCATGGTCTGATGTGCTGCCACTGCCCTCAATTTAGTATGATGTACCAGTCCACTCCTCCTGCCCTCCATTGCCCAATTCTATGCCCCATCATTGACCTCCTGCTTAAACTCTGTGCTTAGCTTGCTGGCCCTATTCTCCTTCCCCCTGCCCTCCGATGTCTTTGTGCATGCCCCTGCTCCATCATTTTTGCCCACCATGTTCCATGGACCTGCCCCTCCTATCTACTCTGAGTGTTCTGTTGAGCTGCCACTCCCCTCCCACCTGCCTAGCATTGTCAGATGACTGTAACCTGTCCCTGCCACCTCCACCCTGCCTGTCCACATGCCATGCCCCTATCCTCTTCCTCCTGTCCTACATGGTCCATTCTACTGCCACACCCTTCTGGCCTCCCTGGTCTGTTGTGCTGCAACTGCTCCTCCTGCCTGCCCCGTGCGGTCTGTTGTGAGGCCCCTTCCCCTGAACTTTCTTGTTTGTGCACAGGTCCTGACCCTCCCTTCTATCCTCCATCGTCCTTTGTGCATGCCCCTGCACCCTCCTTCTTGCCCATCATAGCCATTGTGCTGCCACTAACCCTCCCACTTGCCATGCATGGTCTTCTGTGCTGCCATGGCCCCTCCCACCTTCCCTGTGTGGTCAGTTAGCTGCCCCTGACCCCCTCCCACCTTCCCTCCATGATCTGTGTGTATGCCATCACAGTCTCACTGTTGCTCTTCATGGTGTGTCTTTCTTCTAGTGCCCATCCTGCCTGACCTCCATGGCTATCTTGCTGCTCCTGCCCTGCCCCCTTGCCCCCAGCCCTCTGTTTACATGTGCAGACCCCTACTCCCTCCCTCCTGGCTTGTCTGTTCCATTGTAATGCCCCTGATCTGTCCCTCCTGCCCTTTATGGTCTGTTATGCTGCAGCTTTCTCTCCTGTCTGTCCATTATGGTCAGCTAGCTACCATTGCCTCTTGCCCCTCTGTTCTCTGTTGTCCATGTGCATGGTCCTGTCCCCTCCCTCTTGCTTTCTATGGATTGTTGTGCTGCACTCCTGTCCCGCATGCCCTGTGTGGTGTATTGTGCTGCTGCAAACCCTGATGCCTGCCCTGCAGGGTCAGTTTGGTGCACCTCTCCATGTCCCTCCTGTCCTCTGTTATCCAAGTCCATGTCCCAACCCCATTTCCTTCCATGATCCAATGTACCATACTTGCGAATATTTTGAACTTGGTAAGAGGGAGATTTTGAAAAAAAACTGGGGTATTGATTTTCCCCTTTGAGTTACATTGAAAAAGAGGAGATTGTACACGGGAGACAGATCAAATAAAGCCCATTTGAGCTTAAAAACATTGGACGTTTCCTGGCTGAATCGGGTCTGTTGGCATGTATGGTTATACTACCATTGCCTCTTCCTTCTGCCCACAATGGTCTATTACATTGCCACAGCCTCTCTTGCAAGTCCTGTATTGTTGGTTTGTTGCCCCTGCCCCCCTTTCCACTGCCCTCCATAGTCTGTTGTGCTGCCACGGACCTTCCTGCCTGCTCAGTGTGGTTAAATTGTTGCCTTTGCACCCTCCTACCAGCCTTCAATTTTCAGAGTCCGTGCCCCTGGCCTCTGCCTCTCAACAGTATCCTAATGAACAACTAGATTGCTAACATTCTATATTTATTACAAAAGTGTGGAACGCCTGACGTCATCTTGATGTAATCAAAACTGTAATACCTAGAGCATTTCCTTTAGAAATTACGTATATGAGAGGGTCTTATTGGCATCAAAATTATGGTTAGTGCTCTAAAAGACTAAAATAAGGACATATTTTCTGAGTTTTCAAATAGCGACAAAGCACTTTTAAATTATTTGTTATCTTTATGTTTTTTTATCCAGTTGACCACTTAGGGGAGAGGATGTGGTGTTACTTCTAGAACTGCAGACTTTGCAACTGGGGAACCAGGTTGGAGTTTCTGCTTCAGCTCGACATTCTGTGATTCTGGTCAAATCACTTAGTCTCCCCATGTCTACAACCAAAATGAATTTGTTCTTGTATGATGTAACCAATGCTCATGTAAAGCACTCCAATACCTGACAAGTCTGCACTATATAACACTGCAAAAACACAAAATAATAAGTGTTTTGCACACTTCTGTCATTGGGCTATATTTGGGCTACATCTGGGTGATTTGGGGCTACATTTGGGCTCTTTTGTCTCCGGTGGCCATCTTGGGAGATTTATTTGTTATGAAGTTTCCTAATTTCCTCATGTACTGCAGTCTCCTCAGTAGGAAATGCTTTCAGTTTTTTACTTTGATTCCATCATGAAGGTATTCAGATATGTCACACATTTGCCATAAATTCTGAATGTTAGCACTCTAGTTGCTCATTAAATCACTGTAGTAAAACTACTGTTCACCATGGAAGTCTGCTCCTGGTATTAAAAGTGCATGTTTAAGTCTGCATGTCAGAATTATTTAATGAAATAGAAGAGGATTTGAGAAGTCACTCAAAATGTGTCCTCATTTTCTTTCTTCAGCATTAATCATAATTTCTATGGCAAAATGAACCCCCTCATTGTGTTCCTTTTTAAATTAAATGTTTTAAGAGTTACCACTTTAATCCAAGCAAGATGGCTTCAGGTGTGCCATACGTTTATCATAAGTAGGACTGTTAGCGCTCTAGTTGTTCTTTGGAACACTCTGGGAAGCTGCAGTAGAACACAAAGGAATCAACTGACAGTCTCTGCCCTTGTTGGATGTACATGTTTTACTGAGAATGTCAGACTTCATTCTCACATGAATGAGAAAGATAATGTGAATTTACAGAAAATAAGCTCTCAGTTTAGCTTATATATCACCTTCTAAACCTCTGTGGGAAAAGCATGAGAAAATATTTTTCTCTCAATCATGATATCCCAGCAGAAGGCTTTTTCACATGGTGAAATCAACTTAGAACATACCACAATTCCTAAAATGAGTATGGTACCATCAACAAATGATTTATAATGTAACTAAAGTCTTAAAACCTTCTATTAACTGCAATGCTTCTTAATGAGGTGCTATCATGTATATTGGTCCCAAGATGGCTGCCAACACTTCTTGGATGAAGTGCTGACAGCCAATCAGATCTCAGGATGAGATGTGTGGTTAGGCTCCGCCCACATATATATATGATTTTACTTTTAATTTTCTCAGGAACTACTGAACAGATTGACACCAGACCTGCAAAAGGCACATCCCTGAGCTGAGGACTACCTCTCTGCCAAATTTCAAGTAATTCTGTTCAGCCGTTCGGGCTGTACCTTGGACTAAAGGTCCCTATGGAAAATTGCATAGGGAAAACGCGTTTTGGGACCCCCCTTTTTTCTCAGCCCCCGCTTGACGAATCCCCCGAGACTTTCAGGGTAGGAGCGGAGTGGAGCGCCCCACCTATTTTGAAAATTTTGCGAGGATTCGTCAACCGGCGCCAAAGTTATTCCAAATAGAATGTTGCAGATTTCCTATGGAAACACGGTCCTAACTATAACTATCTACTGGCGACCGCCAGTAGATAATATATATATATATATATATATTCGCCGACAACAATAGCCTCACACGGACCAAAGGACGAAAAGCGGACCTCCAATTGTAAGTGCAAATCCAATTTTATTTCGTGCCAAGCAAGTCCGCCATTACGCGTTTCGAGCCCCACTCGGGTCTTGATCACATGACCAAAATATATATTCACGCTCAAAACTTGCCCAAAGCAACACACAGCACTCCAGCCAAAGCACGACTGAAAGTCTTTATTCAGGTATGGATGGCGTCCCTGGTGCCGATAGCGATTACCAGCTGCTCCGTCTCTGAGGAAAGCCTTCTTCCTCAGAGGCTCCTGGACGGAAGAGATTACATGCTCTGTTTCGGTAACAGTCTAAATTAGTGCATAATTCCACGCCCACAGTTGGGCACTTTGGGAACTGTAGTACCGACAATCCTGCCGTAGATGGCTGCACTGATTCCTGTTCAATTATATTTACAAGCCCGCAGATGGGCCTCAGCAACAGGGCGCCGTCCTCAATCCTTGGCCGATGCTTCCTCATAACAGTCCGATCAATATCGGGTTTGTGGCCCCCTAAAAATTTAGACTGTAACCGAAACAGATCACGTAATCTCTTCCGTGAATATATATATAAATATTTTCTAACTAAAATGTGTCTGTAACCTTTAGTTTTTTCACAGAATGTCTAAGGTTTTTTAAATTCTATTCCTTAACTATAAGGTTCCTTTACCCTTTGCTTTTTTAATGGAATTTTTAAGGTTTTTAAAGTGTACTTCCTATCTGTAACCTGTAACCTTTTAGAGTAAGTGTGTAACTGAATACATGAGTGTCTCAGTGAATGTGTGAGTGACTGCATGAGTGTATCAATGCGTGTGAGTGGGTCTGTTATGGGTGTGTGAGTGTCTAAGTGTGATCATGAGTGTCTGAGTAGGTCTGTGAGTGGGTGTGAGAATGTCTGAGTGGGTTTGTGAGTACTTCTTTATGTGTGCGAGCGTGTCTGTGAGTATGTGTATGAGTGTGTAAATCGGTCTGTGAGCGGGTACATGAGCATCTCACTGGGTGTATGAGTGAGCATCTAATTGGGTCTGTGTGTGGGTGTGTGAGTCTCAGAGTGGGTCTGTGAGTGGGTATAACAGTATCTGAGTAGGTTTGCAAGTGCCTCATTGAGTGTGTCAGTCAGTCTGTGAGTGACTGCATGAGTGTCTGAATGTGTCTGTGAGTGAGTGCATGAGTATTGGAGTGGGTCTACAAGTGGATGTGTGAGTTGCTCAGTGGGTCTATGAGTCAGGCATGATTCTCTGACTAGATCTGTGAGTGAGTGAGTAAGTGACTGAGTGACTGAGTGAGTGACTGAGTGACTGAGTGATTCTATAAGTGGGTGCTTGGGTGTCTAAGTGGGTCTGTGAGTAGATGTGAGAGTATCTGAGTTTTTCTGTTAGTGGGTGCATGAGTGCCTGAGTGGGGTTGTCTTATTCTCTGCTCATTTTCCACCTTTTTTCTGCTCACTTCTTACCTTTATTTTTCCTCCTTCCGTCTGATGCGTATTTTGCCTCTTTCTGCTCATTCCTGAACTTTATTTTGCCTCTTTCTTCTCATTGCTGACCTTAATTTTGCCTCTTTCTACTTGTTTTTTACCTCAATCGTGCCTATTTCTGCTCACTGATGACCTTTATTCTGTCTCTTTCAGCTTGTTGCGGACATTTATTCTTCCTCTTGCTGCTTGTTTCTGACTTCTATTTTGCCTTTTTCTGCTTATTTCTTAGCTTTAGACTGCCTCTCTCTGCTCAATTCTCTGCTTTATTTTGCCTCGTTCTGCTCATTGCTATCCTTTGTTCTGCCTTTTTCTGTTCGTCTGATCTTTATTTTTCAAACCAGAACGAATCACAAGGTAAATCCATCATTGCCAACAGTGGAGCAGAGAGGAGTGGTATCAGTAGAGTCCTTTTGAGTAGAGTGGCATAGAGTAGAGTGGAATAGAGTGCAGTGTGACAGAGGCAAGTGGCATAGAGTGGAGTGGCTTACAATGTAGTGGCATAGAGTAGACTGGCTTACAGTATTGTG
This sequence comes from Triturus cristatus, assembly GCF_964204655.1. Taxonomy (NCBI): domain Eukaryota; kingdom Metazoa; phylum Chordata; class Amphibia; order Caudata; family Salamandridae; genus Triturus; species Triturus cristatus. The sequence goes on along the minus strand of NC_140587.1, from coordinate 340,780,586 downwards.
GCATAGAGTGGAGTGGCGTAGTGTGATGGCATAAAGTGTGGTGCTGTAGAGTGTAGTTGCACAGAGTAGAGTGACAGAGTGAAGTGGCATATAGTGCAGTGCAGTGGTGCAGAGTACAGTGCATTGGTACAGAGTACAGTGCAGTGGCATGGAGTGAAATGGCACGGAGCACAGGGGCATACAGTAGAGTGGCATGGAGTGGGGTGGATTACATTAGAGTGGAGTGGCATAGATTATAGAGGCATACAGCAGAGTGACATAGAATGGAGTGGCATGGAGTAGAATAGCTGAGAGTGGAGTAGTGTAGACTGGAGTGGCGTTGAGGGGAATAGCATAGAGTGGAGTGGTGTACAGTGGCATGTAGCAAGTTGCAAAAAATGGAATAGAGCAGTGTACAGTGGCATAGAGTGGAGTGGTCTAGATTAGCGAGATGTGGAGTGGAGTGGTATAGAGTTGAGTGCTGTAGAGTCAAGTGGAGTAGAGTTGAATGACATTAAGTGGAGTAGCATAGAGTGTAATAGCATTGAGTGGGGTGGCATAGCGTGGAGTGGTATGGAGTAAAGTAGCATAGAGATGATTAGTGGAGAGTGTAATAGCATAGAATTGAGTGGCATAGTGTGGTGTGGTAAAGAGTTGAGCAAGGTAGATTGGAGTGGTGTGTTGGGAGGTAGAGTTGAGTAATGTAGAGTGGAGTGATGTAAAGTAGAGTAGAGTGGAGTGTTGTGTCATAGAGTGGGGTGTTTTACAGTGTGTTACCGTGGAGGTTGGTGGAGTAGAGAGACACAGAGTGGAATGGCATACATTGGAGTGATATACAGTGGAACAGCATACAGTGGAGTGGCATAGAGTGGAGTGGCTTAGAATGGAGTGGCTTAGAATGGAGTTGCATAGAGTGGTGTAGAGTGGAGTGGCATAGAGCTTAATAAGATAGAGTGACGTGGCATAGCGTGGAGTGGCTTAGAATGGAGTGGCATAGAGTGGTGTAGAGTAGAGTGACATAGAGTGGAATAGGATAGAGTGGAGTGGCATAGAGTGGAGTGGCATAGAGTGGAGTGGCATAGAGTGGAGTGGCTTAAAATGGAGATGCATAGGGTGGTGTAGAGTGGAGTAAGAGTGGAATAGAATAGAGTGGAGTGGCATAGAGTGGAGTGGTGTAGAGTGGATTAGCAAAGGGTGGATTTGTGGAGAATGCTGTACAGTCAAGTGGCATAGAGTGGAATAGGGTAGAGGGGAGGAGCATAGAGTAGAGTGGTGAGAGTGCAGCAGCTTACAGTAGAGGAGCATGGAGTGGAGTGGTGTAGAGTGAAACAGCATGGAGTTGAGTGGCTTAGTGGACTAATGCATGCACTGTAGGGCTCCTGTGTTTTGGTCACAGGTTCAGATCCCTCTTTGTCCACTCAGCCTTTCATCCTTCTGAGGTGGATAAAATGAATAGCAATGAGTTGGATAACAATAAACATCTGTTATCTAGCACCAAGATACCCTTGGGTGAACGTGAGCTTTACAAATACACGTTATATTATGTCATGTTAGAGTAGAGCGAAATGGAATAGAGGGAAGTGGCATGGAGTGGAGTGGGGTAGATCAGAGTTGTATAAAGTATAGTGGTGTAGAGTATAGTCATGTAGAGTGGCAAACAGCCAAGTGGCTCAGAGTGGAATAGAGTAGAGAAGACTGGCATAGAGTTGAGTGGTTTAGAAATGAAATAGCATTGAGAGAAGTGGCATGGAGTGGCGTACAGTCAAGAGGAATTGAGTGGAATAGGGTAGAGTGCAGTGGTGCAGAGTGGAGTGGTGTAGAGTGGAACAGTGTACAGCGGAGTGGTAACACTATAGAGTGGAGTAGCTTAGAGTGAAATAGTGTAAAGTTGAGTGGCATTGAGTGGAGTAATGTAGAGTTAAATGGCATAGAGTGAAGTGGTATAGAGTGCAGTGGCATTGATTGGAGTGGCATAGAGTGTTGTGGTGTAAAGTGGAGTCACGTAGAGTGGTGTACTGTCAAGGGGAATAGAGTGGAGTGGTATAGAGTAGAGTGGTGTAAAGTGGAATAGCATAGAGTGGAGTGGAGTGGCATAGCATGGAATAGCCTAGAGTGGAGTGGCATAGAGTGGAGCGCCACACAGTGGAGTTGTGTACAGTTGTGTGGCATAGAGAGAAGTGGCATAGAGTCAAACAGCATAGAATTAAGTGGTGCAGAGTGAAGTGGTGTGGACTAGAGTAGTGTAGAGTGGAGTGGCATAGAGTGGAGTAATGCACAGTCGACTGGTGTTTAGTGGAGTGGCTTAGAGTCGAATAGCATAGAATAAAGTGGTGTAGACCGGAGTGGTGTAGAGTGGAGAGACATAGAGTGGAGTAATGTACAGTAGAGTGGAGTGGCTTAGAATGGACTAACATTGATTGGAATGGCATAGAGTGGAATAACATAGAGTGTAGTGGTGTAGACTAGACTGGCGTAGAGTGGGGTGTTTTACAGTGTGTTACCGTGGAGGTTGGTGGAGTAGAGAGACACAGAGTGGAATGGCATACATTGGAGTGATATACAGTGGAACAGCATACAGTGGAGTGGCATAGAGTGGAGTGGCTTAGAATGGAGTGGCTTAGAATGGAGTTGCATAGAGTGGTGTAGAGTGGAGTGGCATAGAGTTTAATAAGATAGAGTGACGTGGCATAGCGTGGAGTGGCTTAGAATGGAGTGGCATAGAGTGGTGTAGAGTAGAGTGACGTAGAGTGGAATAGGATAGAGTGGAGTGGCATAGAGTGGAGTGGCATAGAGTGGAGTGGCATAGAGTGGAGTGGCTTAGAATGGAGATGCATAGGGTGGTGTAGAGTGGAGTAAGAGTGGAATAGACTAGAGTGGAGTGGCATAGAGTGGAGTGGTGTAGAGTGGATTAGCAAAGGGTGGATTTGTGGAGAATGCTGTACAGTCAAGTGGCATAGAGTGGAATAGGGTAGAGGGGAGGAGCATAGAGTAGAATGGTGAGAGTGCAGCAGCTTACAGTAGAGGAGCATGGAGTGGAGTGGTGTAGAGTGAAACAGCATGGAGTTGAGTGGCTTAGTGGACTAATGCATGCACTGTAGGGCTCCTGTGTTTTGGTCACAGGTTCAGATCCCTCTTTGTCCACTCAGCCTTTCATCCTTCTGAGGTGGATAAAATGAATAGCAATGAGTTGGATAACAATAAACATCTGTTATCTAGCACCAAGATACCCTTGGGTGAACGTGAGCTTTACAAATACACGTTATATTATGTCATGTTAGAGTAGAGCGAAATGGAATAGAGGGAAGTGGCATGGAGTGGAGTGGGGTAGATCAGAGTTGTATAAAGTATAGTGGTGTAGAGTATAGTCATGTAGAGTGGCAAACAGCCAAGTGGCTCAGAGTGGAATAGAGTAGAGAAGACTGGCATAGAGTTGAGTGGTTTAGAAATGAAATAGCATTGAGAGAAGTGGCATGGAGTGGCGTACAGTCAAGAGGAATTGAGTGGAATAGGGTAGAGTGCAGTGGTGCAGAGTGGAGTGGTGTAGAGTGGAACAGTGTACAGCAGAGTGGTAACACTATAGAGTGGAGTAGCTTAGAGTGAAATAGTGTAAAGTTGAGTGGCATTGAGTGGAGTAATGTAGAGTTAAATGGCATAGAGTGAAGTGGTATAGAGTGCAGTGGCATTGATTGGAGTGGCATAGAGTGTTGTGGTGTAAAGTGGAGTCACGTAGAGTGGTGTACTGTCAAGGGGAATAGAGTGGAGTGGTATAGAGTAGAGTGGTGTAAAGTGGAATAGCATAGAGTGGAGTGGAGTGGCATAGCATGGAATAGCCTAGAGTGGAGTGGCATAGAGTGGAGCGCCACACAGTGGAGTTGTGTACAGTTGTGTGGCATAGAGAGAAGTGGCATAGAGTCAAACAGCATAGAATTAAGTGGTGCAGAGTGAAGTGGTGTGGACTAGAGTAGTGTAGAGTGGAGTGGCATAGAGTGGAGTAATGCACAGTCGACTGGTGTTTAGTGGAGTGGCTTAGAGTCGAATAGCATAAAATAAAGTGGTGTAGACCGGAGTGGTGTAGAGTGGAGAGACATAGAGTGGAGTAATGTACAGTAGAGTGGAGTGGCTTAGAATGGACTAACATTGATTGGAATGGCATAGAGTGGAATAACATAGAGTGTAGTGGTGTAGACTAGACTGGCGTAGAGTGGAGTGGCAGAGAGCAGAGCGGGTTAGAGTAGAGTGGCGTAGAGTGGCATAAAATGGATAAGCATAAAGTAGAGTCGTGTAGAGTGGAGTAGCATAGAGTGGAATAGCATAGAGTGGAATAGCATAGCATGAAATAGAGTGGAGTGGTACTGAGTAGAGTTTCATAGAGTGTAGGGTGGAATAGAGTACAGTGGTGTGGTGTCAAGTGGTATACAATGGAATGACACACAGTGGAAAAGCGTAGAATGGAGAATGGAGTTAAGTGGCAGAGAGTGAATCAGCTTAGAGTGGAGTGGCATGCAGTGGTGTGGTGTAGAGTGGAGTGGCACTGAGTAGAGTGGAATGGCAGAGAGTGGAGTGACATAGAGTGGAATAGCATACAGTGGAGTAAAGTGGAGTGGAGTGGAATAGTATAGAATGGATTTGGCACAGAATGGAGTGGCATATAATGGATTGCCATAGAGTGGATCAGTGTTAAGTGGAGTGGTGTAGAGTGGAACTAGTAGCAAAGTACGGATTAGCATAGAGTGGAGTGGTGTAGAATGGAATAGCATGGAGTGAAGTGGCATCGAGTGGAATTGCGTAGAGTGGAATAGCGTAGAGTGGAGTCCTGTCAAGTGGCATACAATTGAGTGGAGTAAAGTGGAGTGGCATAGAGTGGAGTGGAATACAGTGAAGTGGCATACAGTGGAGTTGTGAAAGTGCTTTCGCATTGAGTGGAGTGGCAGAGAGTGGAATAGCAGAGTGGTGTGGTGTAGAGCAAAGTGACATAGAGTGGAGTGAAATAGAGTAGAATGGCATAGAGTGGAGTGGTGTAGAGTGGAATAGCATAGAAGTGGCAAAGAGTGAAGTGACATACATTTAGAGTGGCATTTAGAGGAGCAAGGTAGAGTCAAACAACATAGAGTAAAGTGATGTAGAATGGAGTGGCGCAGAGTGGAGTGTTGTAGCGTGGACTAGCGTAGAGTGTAGTGGTATAGAGTTGAGTGGCATAGAGTTGACCGGCATAGAGTAGAGTGGCATAGAGTGGAGTGGCACACACTTGAGTGGTGCAGAGTGAAGTGGCATTCATTTGGGTGGCGCAGAATGGAGTGGGGTAAAGTAGAGTCGTTTTGCGTAGAATGTCATAGAGTGGCCTAGAGTAGTGTTGCAGAGTGGGGAACAGTGTAGAATTGAATCTAATAGAATGGAGTGTCTTTGAGTGGGTGGGATAGAAGGGAGTAGCATAGAGTATAGTGGCACAGAGTGGAGAGATATAGTGTAGAGTAGTGTAGTAACACAGAGTCCACTGGTGTACAATGGAATAGCAGAGTGGCATACACTTGAGTGGTGTAGTGTGGAGTGGCATACACTGGAGTAGCATAGAGTGCACTGGGCTAGATTAGAGTGGTATAGAGCAGAATAGCATAGCGTGGAGTGGGGTAGGGTGGATTGGAGTGATATAGAGTGGAATAGTGTAGAGTGGAGTGGCATTGAGTAGTGTAGAGCTGAGTAGCGTAAAGTGGAATAGCATTGAGTGGAGTGGGTTCGAGTGGAGTTCCATAGAGTGGAATAGCACAGAGTAGAGTGGTATAGAATGGAATGGGGCAGAGTAGAATAACATAGAATGGGGTGCGGTAGAGTGGAGCAGTGTAGCGTGGAGTGCAAAGAGTGGTAAAGAAGGGAGTAGCATAGAGTGGAGTGGCTTAGAGTAAAGTGATGTAGAGTGGAGTGGCATACTGTGTATTTGTGTAGAGTGGAATATTGTAGAGTCGAGAGGCATAGAGTGGAGTGCTGTCGAGTGGGTTTGTGTCAAATGGAATAGCATAGAATGGTTGCTAGAACACCTAACAAGAGCTACCACTGTTGTTTTTCCTTACTCACTTGTCAGCCATGTGACTACTGAGCTTTGCCTCATAGGCAGTTAGCCATTGGTCAAGTGGGGGGAGGAGAGGATCAAATTACTACAATTACCATGAGGACCTGTTGCTATAACACTTAACAGGTATCACCACTATTATTTCGCCTTGCTCAATTGTCAGCCATAAAACTACTGAGCCCCAGGTCATTTGGTCTGGGCACCTTACGCACAATGCTCTGCTCAGGCACATGTCTGCCTACTCAGCCTGAACTTCACCTGGTCTCCTTTAAAGAAATATATGTGGCCATGAGTAACACCTTTTCAAGTTCTTAACTCAAATATCAGTAATGCATGAAAGTAATCCAGAAGATTTGAACTGACTGTTGACCCATTGATACCGCACAGCACATATGATTACCAATGCTAAATCTACTACCAAGTTGTTTGTATGCCTGTAATGTACACATATATGACTTGGAAGTTACTAAAACACATAATTTCGGCACTATGTTGGCTAAAGTTCTTTGTGAGATGCCATGTTCATCCCTCATGTCTTCATGAAGCCTATCGGTATTGTAAATATTCGGGCCAATACCACATCTTTTAATGAACTTCTCCCAATGTCTTGCAAATTAGTCAAATGCAACGGGGATAGAACACAATGTCATTCTTCACCATTCTTGTCCCTCTTAGGCCTGAACTCACTGTGTACCGAATGATGTGGATGTACATACCACACTTACAACAATAACAATCTACTCTATGTCTCAACGCTTTGAACCGGCACAACATCTGGTCTGACTCAGGACAATGCCCAGACTCCAACATCCCCCGGTTCTAGCCTCAAGTGGTGCAGAATCTCCTGGAAACAGATGTGGAGGAGCAACCTGGCCCATCTAGACAGTGTGGGCAAATGGCACGAGTGAGTCTCACTGTGCCCACAACCACACCTCCCACCCCAGCTGTAACATCTCAGCTGACCTGTGCCCCAGCCACACATGGGCCTAGCATGGGCAGCAACATCTCCTGTCCCTCAGTCACTCTTCCAGAGGTGAGTATTGTCACCATTCTCACTGAGATTGGAGGAACCAGTGGAGGGGGTGGGCTGGGCAGATGTCACAGGTCCATGGGGACAGGGTTGGTTGGAGAGTAACTGTGGGCCTCCAGAGGGGGTTAGTGGTGCCACTCATGACCAAGACAACATTGCCCAAGTCCTGGCAGCCTATGAGGGATACAAAGGAGTGATTGGCAAGGTCCTAGAGGAACTCAGGGAGATGAAGCAGATAAAGAGGTCCATACAACAACACAACACCATGGCCCAGCGCATAGGCTGTGGGACATAAACATCACATGCTACAGAGCTTTTTTCCCACCAGCTACCCTTTCCTTTGGTCCATCTACATCAGGGCCTTCTACATTTGCAGTAGCCATAGGAAGGAAGGTTCTGTCACCCAAAGACCCCACAGATACCCCTTAGCCCGCAGCAGCAGATGCCCCCTCATGGGCTTGGACATCCCCCAACAATTCTAGGGGGTTCAAATGGCAAAGCACCCACCACCACCAGGAAAAGACGTCACAAATGATGTCCACCTTTATGTGCAACAAATTCAGTTTTTGTACTATTCCCGTACATATTTCACGTTCTGATAGGAGGAGTATGTTGGACTTTGGACTTCAGAGATTGAGGTTCTTACAATAATGGTTTCATCCACCAACAGTAAACCTGTCTGTGTATTTTTTGTTTTTCATTTACATTGTGCATTGCAATAAATTCACTTGTCCCAAATTCATTTTCTCCAGTATTATCATTTACATCTAGCAAGTTATGAAGTAACCCCCATGTGACTTTTCCAATTGGGAGTAAAAACTACCTGTGCAAGCATGGACATGTGGAAGGTCAACAATGCTCAACTGAGTATCAGAACCATCTCACCCTAACACACATACAAGTGTATAGTCTTAGGACAACTTTATTCCATAGTTCTAACCTTATGCAGGCTTAACTCTTTCGGTGCTCATGACGGAATGGTTCCGTCATGAGCACCAGTGCTCCTGTGCTCATGACGGAACCATTCTGTTATGAGAACAGAGACACCAAATCCCTCTGCTACAGACAGCAGAGGGTTTTCCTTTTTTTTAATAGCCTTGGGAGGTTGGGGAAGCTCCCCCAAGCTCCAAAGGACAATTTGCATTTTCATTGCAATGCCCAGACCAAGCATGGTGCGCTGATGCCATTGCAATGAAAATGAAACTGAAACATAGTTCCAGTTTCATTGTTTCGGTGCTTGTGGGGCTATCTCAAAGGAGAAACTCCCCTTTCTAATGGTACCCTTACCTAGTGGATCCCTGTTGGGGATCACCACGGGAGGATGATCCCCAAGCCGGTACCCAGTAGCCACCAGGGAGGAGGGAGCAGCCCCATGTGCAAGGCCCTTTGCTCCCCCCATAAAATGTTGGTACAGACAGTCTTTCTGCCCCCCTGGGGGGCAGATGGGGCATCAGCCCCCAATATGCCCCCGGGTGGAAAAAAGCACCCTAGACTCCAGGGATTTTTTTATAGGCAAGTGGTGGGTACTGCCCAGAATGGGCATGCAAAAGCCCCACCCTACCCCCCAAAAAAACCAAAAGACGTTCTGCCCCCCCAGGATGCAGATGGGGGCAGAAAGCCCACAAGGCACCAGGAATTTTTCTTTAGACACATAGGGGTGGGGCTGCCCGGAATGGGCATGCCAATGCCCCCACCCCAAACAAATTGCCACAGTTTTGCTGCCCCCCGGGAGGCCGCTAGGGGCGAGAGCCCCTTATCTGCCTTGGAGGGGTGCAGAAAGTCCAAAAGGCATCAGGGAATATATTTTTTTTTCATTCAGGGGTGTGGGCTGCCCAGAATAGGCCTGTCAATGCCCCCACCACCCCCAAAACAATGCCACAGTCTTTCTGCCCCACAGGAGACAGATGGGGGCTGTAGTCCCTAATCTGCCCCCAGGAAGCATCAGAGAACCCACTAAGCACCAGCAATTATTCTGGGTTTTTTTAAGAGTGGGGGTGGGGGCTGCCCAGAATGAGCATACCAATGCCCCCACCCCTAAACAAATAACCACTGTCTTTATACCCCCCTTATGGGCATATCAGGACAAACCACCCCCCTCCCCCGAGAACACCACCAGGGCGGCAGAAAGCCCACTAAGCACAGACTTGTTTTTAGCAATGTGCCTACCTGTGGATTATGGGCCCTAGCGCAGCCGGCATATACTGAAACCTAGAAAACCTGTACATTTTTTAAAATGAGACACCAAGAGTAATCCAGGATGGGGTGACTTGTGTACCTCTCACCAGGTTCTGTTCTAGCCGGGTCTGGTGGCTCAGTGGACTAATGCATCTGCTGCAGGGGCCTGTGTTTGACCTCATGGTCACAGGTTCAAATCCCGGAGGGTCCACTCAGCCTTTCATCCATCTGAGGTCGATAAAATGAGTACCATTGAGTTGGGTAACAATAAACATCTGTTATTCAGCGCCAAGATACCTGTAGTGGTGAACGTGCGCTTTACAAATACACGTGTTTATGTTATGTTACCCAGAATCCCTTGCAAACCTCAAACTTAGTTATTAAAAAAACACATGTTCCTCACATTTCTGTGACGGGAAGTTCTGGTATCAGCGTAGCTCCACAAAATTCCACCCACCGTGCATTCCCCAAAGTCTTCCAATAAAAATGTTACCTCACTTGTGTGGGTAGGCCTGGTGCACCTTACAGGAAACGGCCTGAAACACAATGTGGACACCACATTTTTACTGTGAAAACTGACCCTTTTTATTTGCAAAGTGCCTTGCTGTAGATTTTGAACCCTATCTCTGCCAGCACCTAGGGAAACCTAGTAAGCCTATACATTTTAGAAAACTAGACACCCAGGGGAATCCAGGATGGGGTGACTTGTCTGGCTCTCACCAAGTTCTGTTACCCAGAACCCCTTGCAAACCTTCTGAAATCTGTGTGAATCCACAAAATTCCACTCACCCCGGATTTCCCAAAGTCTTCTGAGGAAAATGGTACCTCACTTGTGTGGGAAGGCCGAGTGTCCATAAAGGCCATGGCCCTAAACGTATCGTGGAGACTTCAAAATTACCTATCACAAAACGACCATGTTTTACAAGGGGGGCACCTGGGATTTTGGCCCCGAGCTCAGCAGCCATTTAGGGAAACTTACCAAACCCATACATTTCTTAAAACCAGACACCCTGGGGAGTCCAGTGAGGTATGGCTTGTCTGGATATCCCAAAGATTCCCTACCCACAATCCCCTGCAAACCTCACATTTATCTAATTTTCCTCACTTTTCTGTGTGGAAAAGTTGTGGGATCACCGGGCTGACACAAATTTGCTACCACCTAGCATTCCCCCAGGACTCCTGATGAAAAATGGTACCTCACTTTTGTGGGTAGGCATGGTGGCAGCAACAGGAAACGGCCCAAATCGTACTGTGGAGTCTTCAAAATTACCTATCATAAAACTTTCTGGTTTTGCAGGGGGGGCCTGGTTTTTTAACCCCGCACTCACAGCTATCTTGGGAAACCTACCAATACCACACATTTCTGAAAATGAAATATGCTGGGGAGTCTTATGAGGTATGGCTTTGGTGGATCCCCCAGCGTTTTCCTACCCAGAATCCCCTGCAAACCTCAAATTTAGCTGAAAAAAATCACTTTTTCCATACATTTTTGTGGGGGATCACCGTGCCGGCACAAATGTCCTACCATGTAGCGGTCCCCTTGGTCTATACAGTAAAATGATACCTCACTTGTGTGGCTGTCCAATGCAGAATCTGCTTAAAATGTATTGTTTTGAAAATGTAGCGCTTAGGATTCTTGGTGCCGTACCTTTAAACCCTATGTTTCTGGCTCTTCCCAGCCACAGGCCTTTGGCCCACCCACACAAGTAGGTACCATTTTACTTGGGAGAACAAGGGGAACGTTGGGTGGTAGGACATTTGTGCCGGCACGGTGATCCCATGCAAAAATGTTTGGAAAAAGTGATTGTTTCAGCTAAATTTGAGGTTTGCAGGGGATTCTGGGTAGGGAAACGTTGGGGGATCCATGCAAGCCATACCTCACTAGACTCCCCAGGGTGTCTAGGTTTCTGAGATGTGTGGGTTTGGCAGGTTTCCCTAGAGGGCCACGAGCCCGGGCCAAAAACGCAGGTGCACCCCCCTGCAAAACCAGGTCGTTCTATGACAGGTAATTTTCAAGTCCTCACAATCCATTTTGGGCCCTTGCCTGTCACAGGTACTTGACCTACCCACGTGAGTGAGGTACCATTTTTACTTTATCAGGAGACATGGGGGAATGCTGTGTGGTAGGAAATTTGTTTTAGCCCGGTAAACCCACAACTTTCCCACACAGACATTTGAGAAAAATTAGATTTTTTCAGCTAAATTTGAGTTTTGCAGGGGATTCTGGGTAGGGAAACAATGGGGGATCCATGCAAGCCATACCTCCCCAGACGTCCCGGGGTCTCTAGTTCTCAGAAATGTGTGGGTTTAGAAGGTTTTCTTAGATGGCCGCCAAACCTGGGACCTAAAACTCATGTAACCCCACCTTGCAAAAACAGATCGTTTAATGATAGGTCATTTTCAAGTATCCACAATAAGTTTTGGGCTCTTGCCTGTCGCGGGTACTTGACCCACCCACAGGAATGAGGTACCATTTTTATCGGGAGACGCTGGGTGGTAGGAAATTTGTGGATCCATGCATTTGGTGTGTCCACGTTGCATTTTGGGCCATTTCCTGTCACGGGAACTAGGCCCACCCACACAAGTGAGGTACCATTTGTCTCTGAAGACTTTGGGGGATGCAGGGTTGGTGGAATTATGTGGATCCACGCATATTCCAAAACTTTCCACCAGAGAAATCCAAGGAAAATGTGTATTTTCTTTACAAAGTTTGAGGTTTGCATGGGATTCTGGCTAACAGAACCTGGTGAGAGCCAGACAAATCACCCCATCCTAGATTCCCCTGGGTGTCTAGTTTTACATAATGTAGAGGGTTGCTAGGTTTTTCTTGGTGCCGGCAGAGCTATGGTACAAAATCTACATCTAGGCACTTTGCAAAAAAGTTCAGTTTTCATTGTGAAAATGTGGTGTGTCCACGTTGCCTTTTGGGCCGTTTCCTGTCACGGGCACCAGGCCTACCCACACAAGTGAGGTACCATTTTCTGAGAAGACTGCAGGGTGGGTGACATTTTGTGGATCCATGCAGATGCCAGAACTTTCTACTAAATAAATGTGAGGAAAATGTGGGTTTTTTCACAAAGTTTGAGGTTTGCAAGGGATTCTGGGTAACAGAACCTGGTGAGAGCCAGACAAGTCACCCCATCCAGGATTCTCCTGGGTGTCTAGTTTCACATTTTTTATGGGTTTGCTAGGTTGTCATAAGTGCCGGAAGACCTAGGGTTCAAAATCTACAGCTAAGCTCTTTGCAAAAATGTGTCAGTTTTCACTGTGAAAATGTGGTGTGTCCATATTGAGTTTTGGGGCGTGTTGTCGCAGGCACTGGACCTACCCACAAAAGTTTCTCAGAAGACTTTGGGGAGTGCGGAATGGGTGACATTTTGTGGATCCATGCAGATGTCAGAACTTTCCACCACAGAAATGTGAGGAAAATGTGTTTTTTTTCCACAAAGTTTGAGGTTTGAGGTTTGCAAGAGATTCTGGGTAACAGAACCTGGTGAGAGCCAGACAAGTCACCCCAGCCAGGATTCCGCTAGTTGTATAGTTTAAAAAAATTTATAGATTTGCTAGGTTGTCCAAGGTGCCCGCCAAAACTAGGACTCAAAATCTACATCTAGGCACTTAGCAAAAAAAGGGCCAGTTTTCACTGTGAAAATGTTGCGTGTCCACATTTTATTTTGGGCCATTTCCTGTCGTGGCACCAGGCATACCCAAACAAGTGAGGTACCATTTATCTCAGAAGACATTAGGGAATGCGGGGTAGGTAACTTTTTGTGGATCCATGCAGATTCCAGAACATTCCACCACAGAAATGTGAGGAAAATTAGTTTTTTGGACAAAGTTTGAGGTTTGCAAGGGAATATGGGTAACAGAACAGACCCTGGCGAAAGCCAGAGAAGTCACCCCCTCCTGGATTCCTATTGGTGTCTAGTTTTCAAAAATGTTTAGGTTTGCTAGGTTTCCCTAGGTGCCGGCAGAGCTAGGGATCAAAATCTACAGCTAGGCACTTTGCAAAAAAAGGGTCAGATTTCGCTGTCAAAATGTGGTGTGTCCATGTTGCATTTTGAGCTGTTTCCTGACACGGATACTACACGTACCCACACAAGTGAGGTGCCATTTTTATTGGGAGACATAGGGAAACACAGATTTGTAGAGCAACTGTTATTACCTATTGACTTTCAAGCATTTCCGCTTTCCAAATGTGTGAAATAGAAGTCACTTTGAAAAAGTCCTATAATTCACGTGCTGATATGGGTACCCTCGATTTCGGAGATGTGTAAATAGCTCCTGTTTCTAAACTCTATATTTTGTTCCCATTTCAGAAATACATATGTTTCTTTCCTACCGATTTTTTCCCAAATGAATTGCTAGATACCAGGTACACAATAAAAAACCTTTGCAAGATGCTGCTCAGTTATTGGCTCTAGGTTCCTCGGGTTCTTGGTAATCCTACAAGTCCTATATATCCCCACAACTGGAAAGGTCCAGTGGATGCAACAGTATATTTCTTTCAAACATCTGTCATACTTAGAAAAAGTTGCAGGTGAAAACATTGGCACAAATGGCTGTTTTTTAACTCATTTACAATTTTTCATATTTTCAACTGTTAATTTCTATAAGAAAACCTTGAAGGATCTACACAAATTACCTCTTGATGAATTCAGAATTGTGTCTACATTTCAGAAATGTATAGCTTTCCAGTATCCATTATTGCTTTCATACCTATTTCTACCATTAACTGGAAGGAGGTTAAAAGCAAAAAAATTAGCAAAAATAGGCCATGTCCAGTAAAATGCCAAAACTGTGTAAAAATATTTGGTTTTCTGACAAAAGTTTGTCAGTCCCTGAAAGCTGGGAAGATGGTGATTTTGCACCCCAAACCCTTTGTTGATTCTATTTGCAGGGGAAAAAAATGACGCTTTCATCTGCAGCCCTTTTTTCCCATTTTGCCCTAAAAAAACAAAAGTTAGCTGTATTTTTGCTAATTTCTGGGTCCCTTCCAAAGGAATCAGCAAACCCTAGGTACCTTTCAAATCCCCATGGAGTTGGAAGAAAAGGACACACATTTGGCGTGGATACCTTATGTGGTCAAAACTTTACAGGGGCCTAAGCGAGAACTACCCCAAACATCCAAAAAAAAGCTTAGCGGGGGGGGGGAGGCCTAGCAGCGACAGGTTTAATGTAGAAAAAGATTAGAATAATACAGTACAGACATGATCTGTGTCAGTTAGCACAAATGCTAAGTCCAGATTCCAGCAACATAGTTGGAGGAGATACATCTGGCTTTACCACATAGAATAGGCAAATGATAATTGATTGAACAACCACCTCACAAAAGGAATCCCACATTATTGACAACAAGAAACCAAAACATGGGAGTACTACAGTTTCTGGGCACAGGTTCATTTTAATTCAGTGATTCTGCATCTGGTGGAATGTCAGAAACAAATGTCAGGGGTGTGCCACAAGCACTGTGGCATACAATGATGAGACACATAACCAGCTGCATCCAGTTCATACACATTGAAGACTTAGCCATTGTGAAGGGAGATTAGCATGGGTTGGCCCAACAGCGACATTTTGTTAGAGCACATGATGGCACACATATTGCAATAGGACCACTACACGACAGGGAACAAGTCCAATTAAGTCTTTGCAACTTACATCCTATTGTTGTGCAAGCTAGCTTGGTACCAGAGTTGTATACTCAAAGCCTGTGCCAGGCATCTCCAAGAACAATCCATGTCCACTATGTACTTCAAAACAGCATCATATACCTACTGATGTCACAACTCTGATATGTTAAAATAAAGATGACATGATGAAGGTACATAACACAGATGATTAAAAAGGGCACGATTCACAAAGGTAAACTGAGACGAAAGTCTAACTTTGCGACTTTTGGTATTCATAAAGGGCATTTACGAGTAGTAAAGTTAGACAAAGGCTTTGCAAAATTTTTTATTCACAAAGGGCATTTTTTGAGTAGTAAAGTAAGACTTTTGTCTCAGTTAAACTTAAGTTTGGTCTTAAGTTTAACTTTTTGATCTCAGTTAAACATAAGACCAAAACTTAAGTTTAACTGAGACAAAAGTCTAACTTTACTACTCGTAAATGCCCTTTGTGAATACCAAACGTCGTAATGTTAGACTTTTGTCTCAGTTTAGCTTTGAGAATCGTGCCCAAAGTGATTAGCTAGGAAGCCATACATGACAGCAATTACAGTCAACCTCTGATGTACACAGTACACAGGCCAATGTCACCTACACAAAGCAACATCAACAACACATACATGTGTCAAGACAATTACATAGTATCCATAAACATCCTCCTCATAGCATCACAACAACAGTCACTGTTACAGTCAAAGTCTATACATCTCAGAGCATACTTACACTCATGAGAAGAAGTTGTTGGTAAGCTCTTGACACAGATCAACTCCTTCCTCTTCACCACTGTCATCATCACTTCAGGATCCTCACCCGGTGGCTCTTGCTAGTCTCCATCCTCTGTTGTGAAAGGGATGTTACATTGTAATGCAAGATTGTGGAGCATGCAGCTGGCTATGGAGATGTGACACACCTTCCCAGGTGAGTAGAGGAGGGTTCCACTGGTCTTGTCCCAGAAGGCAAAATCTGGCCTTCAGGAGCCCAAAACCTGCTTTACTGCCTGCAGAGTTTTTCCATGAGCTTCATTGAAACGGATTTCCGCTGGCGTTGTCGAATTACTCAGCAGTGTCAACAACCATGGCCGGATGGGATACCCTGAGTCTCCTAGAATGGAAAACACACATATGTGAAATGATGAGTTACACACTTTCAGAAACTACAACTGACATCACACACACAAAGGTTGGACACATCATACTTACCCACAAGCCAGGGCCTCTTCGGTAGTAGTTGTGACAACATCTGGGCAATGCTGCTGTTCTGCAGTGTGAAAGAGCCATGGGCAGATCCTGGGAATCTGGCACAGACACATGTGATGTACAAGTCTGCTAAACAACCCACCTTCATGTTGATAGAATGGAAGTGCTTCCTATTCCTATAAACCTGTTCTCTTGGGTGCAGTGGTACTAAGGCAATATGTGTGCCATTATTAGATCCAACCACACGTTGGATACCACCGTATCCATAAAAGTCACCCTTCATATTGGCCAAATCTTCACGTCTAGGGGACTGGACTTAGCTGTCCATGTGTCTCATAAGTGCTGATAGTACTTGATGTAATACTCCACTGAACATAGGTTTTGACATTCCAGCAGATATAGCCACAGTGTACTGAAAGGAACCTGTGGCCAGGAAATGCAGTGATGGCATGACTTTCAACATTGGATGTGGGATGGTTCCTATGAGTATGTAAATGAGACTCCAACTGGTCACATACATTTATTATTGTCTACCTATTGAGACAAAACTTCATGATGATATCTCACTCTCTTTCTTCCATAGTTTGAAGGTCTGGAAATGGCCAATAGACTGGAGTCTGTCATCTCCTCTCCCTGCCAGTGTACCTATTCGTGGTGTGCACATGCATATGGCTTTTGCACAAAGTGTCCACACTAAAATTTCCCAACCCACATCCAAATGTCATGTGGCAAAACATACCAACATATGTTAGCAGTACAGCGCAATTCACATCATAATTGTATGACATACAACAGCAGCATACATAGCAAAACTTCCCACACAAACACATGCAGAAGAAGTATAGTGTCAAATTAAGTAAATCACATGTCCACTGTTCCTCATAGTGGATGCTCTCAGTGACATGCATTGAAGCCCTTTCATTGTGACCCAAACCTTGAAACTTTGACAATGCAGTGATAGCAGGGATGTAGTAAACTGTATGAGTGAAATAATTTTGCAAGAGTGTTCAGATATCTGTCCAGTGATGCACTTGTATTTTACCCCTAAGGAGGACACAGTGGTGTGGTGTATAACATGAGAACTCATTTCAGAGCACATGATTTGTGGCCTAGGGCTAAATGATGTTAGTGCATTGCCTAGTCAGTATAGGAATAATCAGGATTGAGGGTAGTCCTCAAATGATTTATACAGTGTGTAGTAATGCTTTTTTGTGGTGCTCAGCATGCGCACCATATGCGTTGAGCGTGTATACTATTGATTGATGGTTAGGCTAGCTGTCTACAACCTATGTTTCACCCTAACAGATAACTTGAACCTTGCATGTCTACTCAGTCTGTTCATCTATTGTATCCATACAGGTCAAAGGCAATGCCCATCGTAAGGTGTCCTTCTGGAAAGCCACAACCGGGACGTTGCGGACCATAGGGGTCGCTCATGAGCTCAGTGTTTACTGCAGAAAAAGGTGTGAGGACTTAAGACATTGTACCCAGAAGATTGTGGATGTCCAGCTTGGGCTGTCCTCCCCAGGCAGAAGGAGACCATGCTGGACCCTGAACCCCCCTAATAACCTGCATACTGGTGGCGGCATACCTGGACCTCAGTGTGCAGTTGAGAGCCCAATAGCATCTAGGAGGGAGTAAGTGTAACATTTTACATGATCATCTATCTTTTGTTACAGGCAGCTATTTCCCCATCAAGCTTGAAGGTGACTGATGTCCCAAGCAATGACAGAGTTGTTGCATGTGTAGATCTGATTGTAGGTGCATAGTGATAACTGTAGACTATTGTACATGTGACCAGGAACTAAGCAGGGTTCAGTCATATTGCAGTTTCAAGACTTGAACAGACACATGTCTGCCTAATGTCACAGATGAACTATTTTACCTTTTTCTGTCATGTGTTACAGTGGTCCCATACAGGCCACTTGTCATCCTTATGCCTGGAGTGATGCTCCCTCACGACTGAGTCTCATGTGATGGTGGAGCACTTACTTGTGGCATGGCATACAATGCACTCTGGATTAAGCCTGGGCGTAAAACTCTGCTTTGCACCATGAGTTAGCGGAATTCTGCAGAGAACGAGGAGTTAAAGATAAACTCAGCAACAGAGTGGAGGTTTTTTGAGTCAGCATGCTCAAAATGTCCTTTCAGGTGTGTGGGAACAGTGTGCCGGGCACCTGCGATTGCCCACTAGTTTTTCAGGGCCATTAATGCGTGCACGAGATTTGCTAGCCGGTCAAATGATCCTGCGTCACCAACATGTCATTCAGATGCGACTTCGGGTGGATGTTTTCTGCCATAAGCCATCCCGAACTTGCAGACTCTACGACAGCTGCAATCTGGGGAAGAATCTCTCCTTGAGAAGCATCCAAATCTTACCAAAATGATTATTTGGAGTTAACAACCTCCTCAAATGGACATTTGGCTTTGTTTGAATTTTTTTACTTTTTTTCACAACTGGAAGGACGTGTCGCAGAGTCTTTAACTTCCTTTTCCTGTCCAGCAGGCTCCTCCCAGTTCATTGTCCATCTCCTGGTAACTTTTCATTTGGATTTGGAGCTGGAAGGATCACTCATTGTGTCTGTTGCATATCTCATTGGATTAAAGACTTTGTATTTGAGATTCCACAAGTAAGTTGAAAAACTGTTGTTCTTTGTTTGATTGGGGTCATGCACATGGAATTATGTGTAATTGTAATCAATTTTTAAAATGTGTTGTGGTGGATGGCCTGTTGTTTCAGTAGGGGCCCAGTGATTTCTTGCATTTCCTGTTTCTTCTTTTTTAAATGAAAAATGTTTAATACATTTGCTATATTGATTTGATTCTCTATGTGACCTAGTCTGCCAATGGGCCTTCCAGCCAGTAGGCCCTGTACTATTCATGGGTGCATGAAACAACTGTGTCTGTGGTGTTTGTATAATTGAAACATTATTGGGGCAATGGATGGGGTTGGATTAAACTACAAAATGTGTTTTTTTGTGGTTTTTCATGTTTTTCCCTACAAACAGTATATATGTGGGGTAATGCCTTTGAAGGATATGTGTTGTTGTAAACATTTTCTTTTCTAGCCCTGTTAATTTTCATTTTTGGCATTGCTGGATTAATGCTGTGTTCTTTGTTTTACCATGCCTCCTTTGTCCGTTCAAAGTGTGTGCGTGTTTTCCGTAGGCCACCATTTAACTTTGTTCCACATGCCACATGGCCACTGGCCAGGGGTCATTTTGTATAATAAGTGGACTCTCCAAAGGCCTGCATGTGTTCTTTGTTTTCCAGCCCTCCTGCCTCCTGTTGTCACCAAGTGGCTAGCTGCCATTTTGTGTATCCAGCCAGCGTGCTTTTGCATAGGCCTGCATGTCTTTTTTGTGGTGGCCATGCGTTCTTGCTGGTTGTTGTTCTAACAATGTGGCTGGTGGCCATTTTGTGTAGGCAGCCAGTGTGCTTTTGACATGAGCCTGCATGTCTTTTCTTTGTTGTGGCCATGCCTTCTTGCTGGTTGTTGTTGTGACCAATGTGACTAGTGGCTATTTTGTGTAGACAGCCAGTGTGCATTCGCCATAGAACTGCATGTGCTCCTTTTTTTCTGGGCTACCTGCTTCTTGTTGTGACCATGTGGCTGGTGGCCATTTTGCACTGCAGTCAGTCTGCATTTGGCATAGCCTTGCATTTGTTTTTTGTTTTTGTCCATTCCTCCTTTCTGGTTTTTGTTGTTATCCATGTACTTTTTCGTATTTTGTACAGTGAAAATTTTGCACAGTTTGGTACATTTTCTCCATGTTTTCTGGTACATGTGCAATATTCTTTTAGATTAATTCACTATGAGGCCTGGTCTGTCAATGGGCCTTCCAGCCAGTAGGCCCAGTACTAGTATATAATAGTAAAGCAACAATTGGTCAACCCCTCGCCCTAACCCAACCAATGTCCAAAATAGTTTAAAAGTCCAAAAACGAAATTGTCCATAAAGAAATAAGAAAATCCCCAAAATGCCCCAACTCCCAAATTCCCACCTTCTCCGCAACAAGTCCCACCCATCAAAAAAAAGATTGAAAAAGGGGCAGATTAGGCTTAACGGTAGGATAGGAGCTTCCTATAAGCCTCTCCAATGTGTCCAGATAATCGTCCTGCCTGGGTTCCAGGCACGCCAGCCTTTGCAGAATATAGCACTGAAATGCTATAAAATAGGGGGGATAAGCAGCGGTGGAATGGCAGCAGGCTTGAGACCGCAGCAACAGACTACCAGAGGTACTGGGGTTTGGCTGGGGCCAGGCCATTTGCAGCTGCTGCTGCCTCCTCCTCCTCGGCCACCAGATGCTGATATTCAGCCCTGATGGCCTCAAGCTTCCTCTGTCAGGTCCGGGCTGCAACCTCCTGCTTGTCAGTGTGTCTCGGATTGGCAGGAGTAGCTATATAAAGAAAGAAAAAGACAATGCTCTTAGTAAAACACATACAATTATATAGTGGCACAGTAGCAGTACATTTGCTGGTTTGCTCTGGCCATTCAAATTTGATGTGAATAGAGATTCAGACATTATGCACTTTGGAGTATACAAGTATTCTTCTTTCTCTTGTTGAGCTAAATTAATATAGGCATGCTAGTCAAGCTGTACTAAAAAATTATCTCTTTTCCTATCATGGCTGTGCTCTGTTAAATGCCCCAATGTCACCCTAACTACAAGGTAGATGAATAGTTACTTACAATGAATGAGAAACATCATGTGAGGTACTACTAATTCTAAAGAAGAAAATTATGAAGACACATATCCTCCTGTCTGCCCATGGGAAACACAATGCACTGCAGTACAGGGAAAGGATTAGGGAACAGTATATTGTATTTGGTACGTTCATCATAGACTATCCCATCCACAAAATGTGTAGTCACCTACTCTTAGTCCCACTTTACTCCCTGGCCTCACCATCTGTCAGCACATTTAACATTACTTTTGGCCAACAGAATAGATTTGCTTGGCAGTAACAAAAATATTTATTAACTTAGTTTTCTGCAGATAGGTTAGAGGGATTAAGCTAGATACGCAGACGTTTCGCTGATCATCATCATAATCAAGTGTCTAAGCTTTTGCTAGTAGTGAGCCACTTTGATCGGCAATTGTTGAAAGAGTACGTTTTGAACTGACATAATCCATTATGGAAGCAAGAATAAAATATATCACATGGCCAGAGAAAAGTGTCACGTGCATAGAACATTTTTTCCAAATTCTATGGATGGCTGGGACAGAACAAGGAAGTTAGGAAAGCAGTTACTTATGCACTAGGAAGTGATTTGGTGGGCACTGGGAGTGAAGGGGAATACAACTATTTATTTTTCGTATTGCCATAACATTTGTAAAGGGGTCTACACATTAACTGAGGTAGATGCACATTGCACAGCCAACAACAAAGTTGCACTGAAGTAATCATACAGACGTTAGGTCACCCATGGACGTCACTGGCGAAACGCCATGTGTAGGGACTCAGAGGGAGGCAATTGATGATGATGGGTGGGATACTATTGAGAGAAAAATTCTTAGGCAAATCAGAGTAAAGACAGGTTAATACGCCATAGAATCTACATGTATGATATACTTATAGGACTCAGGGTACTGGAAAATTATTTTAAAAATTAATTTCTATAATGTAAATTGCATTTAAAAACATTATGAAACACAATTTATCCATCTATTGGTTACATATATGAATTGCTATTTTCAATATCAATGTTCAGAGACATACAGTGAAATCGACCAAAAACATACATGTTTGATGAGACATAAAAACATACAATTGATAGAAAGACAAAAAAATGCACCAAAAATTATATACAAAGGTATTCTTGGGAGTGGCTATACAGTTGATCTTTTCTAAGCGTGTTTCATCTTGTAATGCGCCTTCATCAGGAAAACCACAAAGTTTTCCTAAATGGATACATTATAAAATAGGTACACTGAGTCCAACGATTCACAATTAAAAAAGGTTGTAACTATCACTACCTTAAAAAAACCGCCAACCTCTAAGTGTGAGAGGAGTAGACAAGAGTGAGTGAGTGAACCACTATGAGAGACCATCACCGATAGCGTGAAAACGTTCAAGCGCACATGGGGAGATGGTGTCAATTCTGGGAAGAGAGGTGGGGGTGGGGAAGGTGGGGGGGAAAGTGCAGGGGGAAGGGGAAAGATAGGTAATTAAATACAACACACCTTAAGACTTTTTAAACATAGGGACTACCTAAGGGTCTATAGTAAAACACTTACCAGACATGAAATTCTTGACTTGTCACCAAAGAAATAATTGAATAAGAAACGGAATACTTCAGGCAAGGGCAAATCTGAAAAATGAGAGCAGACTTAATTGAATTCTGGTAGTTAGGAGGTGATGATTTATTTGTGGAACCGTTATTTATATAATTAAATTAGAGGATTTTTTTTACCTTGCGTTCAGACGGTGCGTTGTCTATGCTCAAATACTGGTCATTGTTCCAATGAAACTCGATGCATATGCACTAAAATAGGGTCATGATAAAAAATGGGAAAAGGAAAGGTTTTAAAGCAGGGAAAAGTCACTTTGAGTTTCTAAAGACCAGGAGATGTATGTGTGGATACCTGAATAGATGAGTGATGGATGGAGCCTCGTACTTCTGATATGGAGTTAATGCGAGAGGCCGACTTTAGAGATGCTGCTTGTAAATTGGAGATGCGAGAACCACAATATATTTCTATAATTAAGATGAAAGAATGATACATTAAAACGAAATTGATAATGTATACGTGTAATCTCTATGCCGCTAGTCTTAATTAGAGATATTGTCTCCAGAGTATATTTATCCATGGTGTTTGTCAATTAATTAGCGATTTAATATTTAGAAACGGCAAGATAGAAGTTCAAAATTCTCTTTCATATTGGGCATATTATTTATGTTCGCAGTGTAAAGTTTAAGTTGTCCATCTATAAGGACGAGAAATATGAGTGCGTGAATGGGAAGAAGGGTAACAAAAGGTTCAAAGAGGAATAACTTGCCTGATCCCATTGGGTATAGCTCGCGTGTCTGCTCACAGCCGTTATCTGCGAATGTATGATGTTTCAACGCATACATTTACAACGCATGCCTCTACAACGCAGTTTTTACATCGCAGCATCCTTCACAATGCATACATTTACATCGCATACCACTACAACAATTTTTTTTAAACTACATTTACAACGCATTCCATTACATCGCATTATACCTTTACAACGCATACCTTTAGAATGCATATCAAAACATTGCTTTTAAGGTAAGTGTTGGATAGTGTAGGGTTAACAATTACTATTCTCACTCTAGGGGGTGCAACAGTAGGGTAAGTGTTGGATAGTGTAGGGGTAAAAATGACTTTTCTAACTCCAGGGGGTACAACAGTAGGGTAAGTGTTGGGTAGTGTAGGGGGTAAAAATTAATATTCTAACTCCAGGGGGTGCAACAGTAGGGTAAGTGTTGGATAGTGTAGGGGTACTATGCGTTGAAATGGTATGTGTTGTAATGACATGTGCGGTAATGCCTGTGTTGTAGTGACATGTGATGTAATGTCATGCGTTGTAGTGACATGCAATGTATTGGATGCGTTGTAGTGACATTGGTTGTAAAGGATGTTGCAATGTAATGACTGCGTTGTAAATGTAGTGCGATGTAATGGTTTCGTTGTAAAGGTTGTTTCCCGTTATCCATGAATGTTCATAAAGCAGTGCCAAGATCTTTATCTTTTTAAAGTATGATCTACGCCGGGACGTGACGTTACCATGTGAAGTATCAGGCGTGCTGCAGAAGGCAGCTACTAGACTGCTTGGCTCTGTGGTAGAGCGCGGATTTACTTAAAGAAAACTTTTTCAGCCATAAAGATAATACATTAAAGAAAGTACTCTTGTGGACACAGGTTACTGCTTGCGTTGGTGATGCAGGTGGAGACTGGAATTACAATGCTTGTTATCAATAACCTTAAGTATATGACTCAAATTACGGGCTCCACTTACAGAGGGCAGTTTGAGATGTTATGTAGCTTTACATTTTATTTAAATGAGTAGGGACAAAAGAAGGAAAGGATAATTAACTGTAAACGTAAAAGAGATTCAATAGAGTTTAAAATCATTTTTAAATCTTGTGTTAATATCATAGGTTAAGGAGTATGTCTGTATGTAAGTATATGGAGGTAGACTTACATGAAGAAATTATTGAGGATGCGTGTTTTAGCGTTTTCCCAAGGTATTTCACTATTAAGTCCATGTTTGTATGTGTTGAGAGAAAAAATCCAGAAGACTTCTCTTCTTTTTCGGATTTCATTATTGCTTATTTTTTCTTTAGCTTCTATTTTTTCCAGAATGCACCATTTGATCTCGTCTGCTGTATGTCCATGGTCAAGGTAATGTTTAACCAGTGGTGCTGTCATTTTTGCTGTGTGAATGGCTGAGCGATGTTTAGTAATGCGGCTGGCGATGGACCGTGAAGTTTCCCCCACATAGCCCACTTGGCATGGACAAAAAATCAAATAGACAACATTTTTGTTTTGCAGTTCCACAGTTTTCTTGCATGGATAGTGTATCCATTGTGTACAAGGACATCGCCTTCAAGAACAGTGTCACAAGACTTACAGGCGGAGCATTTAAAGGTACCTTTTACTGATGTAGTACCATTGATAGTTTTTTGGATAAATGTAGGCCCTTTTGTAAATCGCGAATAGACAACCATGTCTTTAATATTTCTGTTGCGGCGATGAGCAAACAGGGGTTTTGCAAGTTTGTGGTCTTGGTCTGGGTCACTGTTGAGAATGTGCCGGTTAGAGGTCACAAATTTACGAATGGTTTCCTTCATGTTGGAGTGTTTGATAGCTCAGACTAGTTGTGACACAGAGGTGCAGATTCCAATCCGTTAAAAATATTCCCCGTACGAATCGTATCCGGATTTTTTTCCGTACGAATCGTACATGTCCCTTACAAACAGGCAAGTACGATTCGTATGTGAAAAAATCCATACGAATCGCATTGGGAAAATTCCCCAACACGTCCTCGGGTCGGAAAAAGTGTCCGACACGTCCCCGGACAGTTTTACTTACGAATCGGGAAACTGAAGTCCGAGCGTGCAAGTACGATCCGTCCCATCCGTCCGAATGCACAACCGTATGGAAAAAACACCGTACGGTGCGAACTCCCATAGCAACTATGGAGACATCCAAATATGTGCCCGCATACGCGCTGAACACCCCCCCAGCACACCCCCCCACGTACGCACGGTACCCCAGCACCCCCCCATGTCCGCGCCGTACCCACACCCCACCCCCATAGGTATGGAGCGTACCCCCACCCCCCGTAGGTACGGAGCGTACCACCACCCCCGTAGGTACAGACCCTACCCCCACCCCGTAGGTACGGAGCATACCCCCACCCCACCCCTGTAGGTACGGAGCGTACCTCCACCCCATGTAGGTACGGAGTGTACCCCCACCCCACCCTGTAGGTACGGAGCGTACCCCCACCCCCGTATGTACGGTGCGGACCCCCAGCGCGTAGCGCTGGGGGTCCGGAGCGTACCTACGGGGGTGGGGGTACGCTCCATACCTATGGGGTGGGGTACGCACCGTCCATAGGGGGGGTGGGGGTACGCACCGTCCATAGGGGGGTGGGGGTACGCACCGTCCATAGGGGGACTGGGGGTATGGCGCGTACATACGGTGGGCGGGTGTACGGCAAGTACATACAGGGGCTGGGGGTACCGCGCGTACATACGGGGGCTGGGGGTATGTGCTGGGGACGGTGCTTACATACAGGGGCTGGGGGTACGCACCGTCTATACGGAGGTGGGGGTACGCACCGTCCATACGGGGTGGGGGGGCACACACCGTACCCCCAGCACCCCGTATGTACGCACCGTACCCCCAGCCCCCCCATGTACGCGCCGTACACTCAGTTCACGTATGTACGGCATGTACCCACAGGCCCCTACACCCTGCCCGTGCCTGTACGCACCCTACCCCAGGCCCCTACACCAGCACCCTCACCCAGCCTTGCGCATGTATGAGTCATACCAAGCCATAGCAAATGTGAGCACTGTACAACAACATGGCTGAGTACGCACCTCACAGACGCGAAAAACACACGTACTGAACCAGGACACTGCAAAACACCACAAGGAGAGTCAATTAAAATCGCACAACACCACAAAACACGTCCAACAAGTCCAAATACATCCAATACACTGACCTGCAATGGCCAAACAGGTAAACAGAGGCCCAACACACAACCACTCCTTATAACACACCAGACACCAATGCCCTCAGCCCATATGGCCTAGGGCAGAGCTATACAAACAGTGTGTCCCGACACTGTAATGTGTCGCCTGCAAATGGCGGCCATGTCGCAGGATGACATGGGTATGAAGGCCCAATTTGCACATAACAGCAGCTAATGAAGAGGCATCACTGTGAAAGAGTGTCAGCACACACCGCCGCTGCAGAGTAGACTCAGAGACACTCTGCCCAATGGGGTCCGGGAGATTCTAAACAAAGCCACATGAACAAGCCAATGGCCTTTGAAAGACCTGCAAAGTGTGTGTGCCCAGGAAGCTGGGCTGAGGTGACAGAGGGTGACAGAAAGACGGAGGGAGAGGGAGAGAGAGGGAGGGAGACAGAGGGTGACAGAGGGCAACAGAGGGAGACAGACAGAGGGAGGGAGAGGGAGACAGACAGAGGGAGGAGGGTGACAGAGGGAGGGAGAGAGGGAGACAGAGGGAGACAAAATCACCCTTGGGTGGTGTGGGCATGTCCGCTCATCAGCAGGTGGACTGTGTGCATGTTGACAAGGTCTGGCAGTGCGTGAAACACCCCTCATTCGTTTGGAAAGCACTGGGCCATGTGTCAAACTGTGCACGAGGCGATCCTTGTTGCAGGCACAAACCTAACCTCACACCCAGTATACCCACTCACTGTGTTTGTTAGAACCCAGTCACGAATGCATAAGTTACCTACCTGCATTCTCCAATAGACATGACAAAGCACCATTTGGCCACGTACAGTGCAACATGTAAGTCGGTTCTGCAGCGCTCGCTTCGCACGCTCGCTACACTGCTCACTGCGTTCAAAACTGATGCAACAACAAAGAGTGTGTCACACATAGGAAAAGTGTTGACAGCTGTGGCCAAGGGACATACCCATGCACCATGCACAATGCACAGGGACTTGCCAAGTACAGAGAAGGTAGATGACACCTGGCCCTGCTGTATACAGTACAAGGCAAACCTGTGACCACTGTACACTCAAACACCAACTCCACATGCCACCTACCTACCACAGGAACTCACATTCACTGTCATGCCAGTAGGCACCATGAGGGGATAGACACATCACCTGGTAGACCCAATGACAAATCACACCACACCCAACAGCATGCCCGGTCACGGTCACACCCCCCCCTTACACAAGCACACACCCCTGGGGCAGCCAACGCAAATTGGCACTCCCACAATGGATATGTGACACAACAAGACCAATCCATAGCCAAATAAGCATCCCAACACTCATTAGACAGGCCAAATAACCAGGAGTACATATCAATCTGTCCCCCGCAACACATCCATCCACAAGTGCACTGTGAGAGGAATGCTAGACATATCCAACTACACAGAGGAACTGTGCCAACTTGAATATGTATGAAACATGAAGGACGCATGAAACACCATTAACATTGTCTCTCCCTCACACACAGGGCAACGTCGTCGATCTCCCCCCAACACCGGGGGGGAAGAATCACAGGATCAGGCTCGGCGTGACGATGATCCCACCGGCAGCGACGACTCTCACCACACCGTGGATGACCCCGACCAACCTGGCCCCTCTGGTGCCCAAGCACCTGCAGCACCTGCGTCAGGTACAACTGTGCTAACCACCACCCCCATTCCTGCCACATCCCAGGATACACACAGGAGCCCTGCTCGCACACAATGCAGCCAGCCTGACCAGGAGGGACAAGGAACTCCGGGCACCCAGGAGGAGGCAGGCGACCCCGCAAATGTCATCCCTCAGGGGTCCCGGAGACCCGATGTGCCCACAACGGCAGGCCAGGCTCAAGTGGGCAGGGGTGGTGGGAGTGGAGGACGGCGGAGGCGCAAACCTGACCAGACAGCTGAGGAACCCGTTATGTCACACGTCCGCAACATCCTGGACACATACCGGCGTGACACCAGGGGCATCAGCCAGGTAGTGGAGACCCTCAATGAGATGAAGAACATGCAGGCAGAGCAATATGCCAGTCAACAGCAACACCAAGGATGGATGGAGGCAGGACAGGCTGAGCTCGTGGCGGTGGTAACGGACATGAGCCGTTCACTCCGTCGGATTGCTGAAAACATGGGCAACCCTCCCTGTGCCACCAGGCGAAGATCAACACCAGCCACAGGGAGGGATCAGGAGGAGGAGGATTTGTCCGACGGAGCATCACAGACAGCTATCTCTGTTGGACAGTGATGTGGCTGGGTTGCCGGATGTTGAAGCAGAGCTGTGCAGATGCACCCTGGATGTGGACAAGTATCATGGGAGTCGTAAAATACTTCTCCCTAGAGTGCAGGGTAGGATTAGACACGGATGTTGTAGTTGACCTGGGGGATGGTCTGTCTTGCCTTGAGGTGGATCGAACTGTGGATCTTGTGCATAATGCAGAGTGTGCTGAAGCCTGAGGTACAGATGCTGGTGATCAGCATAGCACATGTGAGCAAGCAATCCATGATGCACACCAGCTCGTGTGCATGGACACTGTGTGCCTGTGCAGGGCCCTTGCGGGTGGGACACAAGCAGTTGACCTAGCTGTAAGGGGACAATCTGCAGATGAACCCCTCAGTCGTGTACAAGTCCAGCATCAGGTGGCCGATGTTCAGCCATCTGCCAATGGATACCATGCATTATTCAATATGAGAACTGGCAAGGACTGCGTCTTTGGGGAGGGTGAGGAGCACCTGGCTGGCAATGGGACACCAGATGATGATGAGATGCAGTGCGCATGTCATGGTGTAGGGGGGGATCCTGGACACATTGTAGACTGACACGCTGAGACATGATACCTGTGCCATGTGTCCCACAATGACACCATACTACATGCAGAGGCCTGGAGTACCACTCCCATGGCCTTGTTGGGGTACAGAGTCAGTGGGGAGTAGGAGGGACATGACATGGTTGGTGTGACAGGGCCTGGAAGGCATGCCAGCGGTGTGTAGGCAGTTGGAGTGGTGTGGGCGATGAGTGCATGCCTGAGTGCATGCAACAGATGTATTGGATGGACACTGCTTGGTGGGTGGCCTCAACATCATGGTGTAGCGTGATGTGGCACATGCAAGGACATGAGGCAAGTGCAATGTGCACGTAGCATGTGCAGACGGTCCAGCCTTTCCCACCGCAACTGTGTCACACACAAGCAGATTACACCAAAATGAATGGGTGGAGGGAGGAAGGGGGGTGCGTCTTAGAGGCATTTGTGTGAGGGCAAATATAGAAACTCTGTGTGCCCTTGCTGCAGGGCCTGCAGCAGCAGGCGCCATGTCCTGAAAACCATGCAACAAGTTGCACACTAACACAAGCATGTCAGAAAGGACTACTGCAAAAGGTGTATGAGAAGGAAGGAGTGTCTGGTTCAACATGGCAAACACACAGACAATGGATGCACATGCAGCAAAGTGGCCGTTGTGGGGACTGAGATGCCAAAATACCTACACAGCCATGTACATCATGCACAATACATGTCATAATCCCTGACAAACAGCTTGCATCTTGCTACTCTACACATAGACTCATATGCACAATCTGTGACAACTATGCCAGACATGCCGCATGCACAGTGGCAAGAGACCTGCATTGAGAGAGATGAGGCACCTTGGAGGCTGAGGGACACGTTTATTAGTCATGTTTGCCGGAAGGCAAATGCATCTGTATTAACAGATGCACAGGTCATGTGGATGAACATGTGGAACCTACACTGGCACCCCCCTTTGCACCACAGATGCAGGAAATCCATAGAACTGGCACACAAGTGACGGGTTTGCGGCAAACACCCCGTGCTGCTCACGGAGAGGCTGCAATTCACCATTGAGCCTCAAATGGGGATGTCCCACACTATGTCAACCCGGTGCATCCCGTATGTTTCCAAGGGCAGTGTTACACACATTGATGCTTTCATCCCAATCCACAATCACATTACAGATGACTGTCACCAAGTGTGACTATCAATGCAGGTGAATCCAGCTCCATGTCATGTGCCCCATGGTGATTCTACATGTATGCTAAGTAACCAAACATGAACAGGAGCAGTGCACACACATTCCAAACAAATAGCACAACCTAAAAGCCGTGGTGCATCCCTTACCCTAAGGTGAATTTTCGACATGTCCGTGCATGTTACGCTGATTCAGCACACATTGCTGTATCCATGAGGAATAGCAGGAGCACAACAATGCCACCAGTAAACAGCATGCACAAATACCTGGGGATGAGAGACACACAAGAAGTGAGCCAAAAGAAGCACACCCGCATGCATGGGCATGTACTCGACACGTATAAGGTTGTCAACATGCTAGGTGAAAATAGTGTCTCAGGAAAGACATTCTTTTATTACACCATCACTCGAGTGACACATCCAAACACACCTCTGTCTCACTTGCCATACAAGCAGATGGACCCACACATTGCAACACATGCCACACAAGGCTCAATGCGTGCACACTCAGACACTGCAACTCACCACTAAGCAAAGAAGTTGCATATGAGCCGACTCCGGATGTCCTCTTCCTCCTCCTCCTCCTCCTCCTCCTCAACATCACTTGCCTTGTCACCAAGCCCCTTGTCCTCCACGGGTGGATGTTCCTGCTCATCCGGATCCAGGATGAGTGGCACAGCTTTCTCCACTGCCATGTTGTGCAGCATGCAGCACACGAGGAAGATTTTGCAGACCTTCACCGGTGCATATGGGAGTGCGCCGCCGGTCTTGTGGAGGCACCGGAATCGGCTCTTCAGGAGGCCAAAGGTCCTCTCTATCACAAGCCTGGTCTGCCCATGGACGTTGTTGTACCGGTGATCGGCAGCCATTCTGGGGTTGCGGAGAGGCGTGATCAGCCATGGCATGTTGGGATAGCCAGAGTCCCCTACATGGAAACATCATGGACAGAAGTGGGTCAGGAGAAGCAGTAAGACAGAAAGATGACGCTAAATACAGGAGTAACAGAGTATACCCACCATCAAGACATGCTCGTTCGTTGCGCAGCTGCAGCATCATTTCAGGCACCCTGCTACACCTCATGATGTAGGCATCGTGTGCTGATCCTGGAAAACGAGCACAGACATGGGAAATCACCATGTTAGCAAGACACACCACAAGGGCATTAATGGAGTGGTAATGTTTCCTGTTTCTATAGGCTACCTCCTGTGCCAATAGACCCAATGACATGGGGCATCCCTCCCAGGGCATAGAAGTCACCCTTGACACCTGTCAACTGCTCAGGAGTTGGGAAATGAATAAACTCATCCAGGTGAACCAACATGGCCTCTAAAAAATCATGCAGGACACGGCTGAACATGGTCTGGGATATGCCACCAACATGAGCTATGGTCTCTTGAAACGTACCCGTGGCAAAGAAATGTAGGGCTGCCATCACCTTCATCTTGGGTGTCAGTGCAGTAGGATACCTGTGTAGCGGTTGGAGGTGTGGTGCAAGCCTTGCTGTCAAGTTCAGAATCAACCGTTGGGTGAAGCGGTAGCGGCGTATACAGTCACATTCCCTCAGGGCACCCAAGTCTGGGATTGGTCGGGGAAGAGGCAGAGCCCTGCAGTAATTTGGAAGGGACAACAAAGAGTGAGTACAGTACAACAACACTGTCAATGTACTGAGCACATGTTGAACAGCCAATACACATATGCTACATGCAGATTCAGGTCTGTGCAATATATCCTGGACACGTATGCCAGGCAGGTGACACTCCTACCAAGAGCCAGCTACAAACGTGGATTCACAAGCTCAACATGACATGGCATGAAACTAGCTGTGGGCCAGTGTAAGTGAACAGGCAGACGCATTACAGGAGTGACAGACATCCACATGTGTGCAGAAGAAGGATGTTTATCATACAGAAAGGTTGCGGAACACTAGAAGCACAGGTCACATGTCCCTGAAAAAAGGACAGACCACACACCTTGCCATGAAGGGGTACATGTCAAAACTGATCACACATACATTGATACTATGCAGATATGTCCTTGTCTCGCAAGTCCATGTTCGATGCATACATACACACGTTACGTCTGACTCCACATGTGTCCTGGTGTGCATAATAGTGTGCAATGCCCATCCACACACATGCACATGTTGGATGCAGCAACTGCAGATGCATTTGACGGAACTCCAACAGCAAGCTTATGGGAACACATGACACACACATGACATACTCACATCGTGCAACGCCGGTAGTCACATGTCAGGTGTCATTATCCGTGTACCTGTCATCAGGGGACAGTTGCGGGTGTTGGCGACTGTGCCAGGCCAGTGACGCAGTGCTCAACAAGTCTGTACTACATGCACACATGTCAAAGGTGTGAAGGGGATGTGTGGCACATAGTGCATCATCACACATGACATGTGTACACAGCTCATCACACATCTATTGGGTTCAAACATGAGGAGATTTGTGCCACATCACAGCCTGACACACCTAGGCCCGAGACATATAGGACTGCACTGACAATGACTTGATGTCCAGCCTTGCCCAAATATGACAGCTCAATTCCTTTCTGTGTGCCGCCTGTCACCAGTGTAAGGTGTGAAACGCACCGTACACATGCTCTGAGGGCGTGTGTAGGGTCCGCATCACTATGGTTCTGTTGCCGTAGGCGTACGCCATAGGGATATGGTCCGTACACGCGTGTGTAGGGTCCGTATCACTATGGTTGTGTTGCCGTAGGCGTACGCCATAGGGATACGGTCCGTACAGGCGTGTGTAAGGTCCGCATCACTATGGTTGTGTTGCCGTAGGCGTATGTCATAGGGATATGGTCCGTACAGGCGTGTGTAGGGTCCGCATCACTATGGTTGTGTTGCCGTAGGCGTACGCCATAGGGATACGGTCCGTACAGGCGTGTGTAGGGTCCGCATCACTATGGTTGTGTTGCCGTAGGCGTATGCCATAGGGAAAAGCTGGAAGAGCTGGAAGAGCTCGCAACCGTGTGCAGCACCCTGCTAACCACCACCTTTGGTGCTGCCCCACCCCCTGTGGTGGAGTCGTCCGTCCCTGCACCCACGACACCTACCTTTGCCCCTCCTGTCCCTGCGGTGCCTGGTCCTTCCCCCCACATGATGCCCCCCCTTCTGTGGATGATATGGAAGTGTGAACTGTGCAGGCAAGCTAGGGGAGATGCGTCCCCAAGTGTCCCCCACCAGGACTTGGCACATGGCCTGGCCTATGGCCCCTTTATATAGTTGACATTTCTTTAGCTATGATTTTTCATGCTGAATAAAGCATTTTGTTTTTCATTTGCACACAAATGCTTTACTGGTCTTGCTGTTGGTGGTGCTGCTCCATGATTTGGGGTGGTGATAATGTGTTAGGTGTCTGGGAAATGTTGTAGTGTGCTGCTCATGGGGTGTACCCTGGCATCTGTGTGCCATCACAAGGTATCTGCAAAAAATCTTTGGTCATGTAAGCTCTTACTGTATGGTGACATTGTCCCAAGGTGTGTTCCTTCCTGTGTTGACCCTGACATCTTCCCTGCAGGGTGTTTCCCAATTGTTGTGCTGTGCTCTGTCTACATTGCCTGGGTGTGTGACGGATCCTTTCAACTTTGGACATGCATGCTTGGCAATGTCTCCACCTGCATCATTTGTGGCATCCTTGGTGGTCATTGTACTTGTGTATGGAGTATATTGACATGACTTCATGTGGACATGTTCCCTTAACGCACTAGGCATGTGTGTACTCCCAGCCTCGCACACATGTGTTACGTGTTCTGCAGGGTCTATGGGCACCTGTCTGACAATTTTGGGCATTGTATCTGTGGGTACTCCACCCTTTTCCTTCCATGGGAGGCACCAACTTGTTGGCTGCCCCAGCACCTGTACATTGCGTGACAG
Organism: Triturus cristatus; assembly: GCF_964204655.1. Taxonomy (NCBI): domain Eukaryota; kingdom Metazoa; phylum Chordata; class Amphibia; order Caudata; family Salamandridae; genus Triturus; species Triturus cristatus. The sequence goes on along the minus strand of NC_140587.1, from coordinate 340,746,370 downwards.
TGTGTGTTCCCTTTGGGTCTCTTAGTTTAGTAGGGTGGCACATGAATATACAGTCTTGTTGCATGCTCTCAGTGTGTGTATCCTGAGGCGCAGCCGGGAGATAGATCGTTCAACAACTTTATTTTAATATTGTGTACTCTGTTGTATTTCTAACTGCTTTGCTCCCTTGGGCATTTTGAATCTGCAATTGTTTTTTTAAATTTGTTTCCCGCCTAGCGGTGTTCTCGCTACTGGGACTCACCAACTCCGCTGTGACGACACTGATGGGGACTCCCTAGGCCACGCCCACTACGATCGGCCACGCCCCCCACCTACACCTACTTAAGTGCTGACTGCCAGCGCGACGGTAAAGATATAGCTCTCCTGAGGCGCAGCCGGGAGATAGATCGTTCGACAACTTTATTTTAATATTGTGTACTCTGTTGTATTTCTAACTGCTTTGCTCCCTTGGGCATTTTGAATCTGCAATTGTTTTTTTAAATTTGTTTCCCACCTAGCGGTGTTCTCGCTACCGGGACTCACCAACTCCGCTGTGACGACACTGACGGGGACTCCCTAGGCCACGCCCACTATGGTTGGCCATTCCCCCCACCTACGCCTTACCTCCCTATAAGACATGTGCACTCACCGGACGCGCAGCGGCCGAGCGCAGCGGGCGCGCCGATTGCGCGCCAAAGGCACGCCTAAGGCAAGCCCGTCTGCGCCCGTCCGCGCCGGACCCGCGCCTAGTGCCAAAAACCCTGTCTGTTTTGCTGGCCTTCGATACTCTAAATCTGAGCTATGTAGCTTTGACCGCCGCTGCTGCAAACACCCGACTAAAACTGATTTTGGGGAAACCGATGTTACCCCCACTTGTCCCTCCTGCGGCTCTCATGTGCCAATTATCCCACTGACTGTCACACCTAACTTGGCCAACTTACCTTCAGATAAAAAGGCGCAGCCTGCCTCAACTAACCAACTACAGGCTACCGTCCCAGATAACCGTTTTCATACAGTGCCACATAGGAATAGATCTCTCAAATGTTTACTACTTAATGTAAGATCTATGCCGAAGCATAAACATGAGATTGAAGCTTTACTCATTGACCACAGCGCTGATCTCATGTTCCTCACAGAAACCTGGGCATCTTCCGCCTCTGGCCCTGACTGGAACATCGCTACGCTCGCAGGTTACTCTGTCGAATGCATGAACCGTACAGGCTTCATAGGTGGAGGTATTGGGATAATTTATAGATCACATCTTAAAATAATTGCCTGCCCTCAACCAGACTTAGAGGCTGAAGCTATGACCTTTAAGATCAAAGAGAACAACCATTTGATCTTCGAGGGACTATTAGTGTATCGTCCCCCTGGCCCTAGAAGTCCCTTCACCAAGGCTTTACTCACTTTTTTAGAAACAACGTTTGACGCAGTCACCTACACTATTCTAGGTGATTTTAATTATCACTTAGAACTAAATAACGACCCCGACTCAGCTACCCTTCTTGACAATCTCCTTAGCTTCAATATGAAGCAGCTGATTGACAAACCTACTCACTCGGCAGGGCATACCCTTGATGGGATCTTTTCCAACAGCAACTCCATTGCAATTAGGTCTATCGCCCCGGTACCTTGGTCGGACCATAATGCCATCTTTTTTAACCTACAAATAACAAATCCTACAGGTCGGCGCAGAAGCTACCTAGCTCCTGAAAAAACCCGCCCCTGGAAAAAACTCGAATCCAATCTACTCGCTGAGACACTGCATAGAAATCAGCCCGACTTTGAATGTGGTAACAGCGAGGATTGGGCCCTCAATTTCAATAAATGGATCACCGAGGCTATCAATAAATTGGTTCCAACTGAACCAAAGAAATCCAGGAGACGGCTTGTTACCGCTCAATGGTACACAGCCGAGGTGAAAGCAGCTAAGATTAAGTGCCGACGCATAGAGCGGATCTGGCGCTCTGACTACAGCCACGGAAAAAAATTGGAATATCTAAAAACTCTACAGGAGTATAAAAACACAATAGTTCAAGCAAAATCTGCCTACTTTACAGAAAAAATTCTAAACTCCGCAAACTCCTCCAGGGAACTTTTCAAAACCGTTGCCCACTTAACTAAAACTCCTCGAGACACTGTCTTTAGCCCTGATCAATGTTTTGTCGATGGAATGGCCACTTTCTTTCAAAAGAAAGTGCAAACAGTATACGATGATCTTCGTACCATGGTATCCACCATACCCATGAACGAAACTGAACATATCACTATAACCCCTCCCTATTTCTCCAGCTTCTCCGCACTCGAGAAGCAACAAGTGCACGATCTTATCACCCAGATGAAATCTGGTTCTCTGCTGGACCCCTGCCCCCCCTATGTACTGCATCTAATCCCTGAGACCATCGCTAATATCTTGACCCCCCTGCTCAATAAAATAATCTCTCAAGGAGGATTCCCAAAAAATTGGAAAATGGCCTGCATCAGACCCATTCTTAAAAAGGACACCCTTGACCCCTCTGAGCCCAAACACTATCGTCCCATTTCCTGTCTGCCGCTACCCGCAAAAATCTTAGAAAAAGCCATGAACCAGGAAATAATGCGGCATGTGGAGGAAAAGAAGCTACTTGATTCATCACAACACGGCTTCAGACCCCTACACTCCACTGAATCAGCCCTTATCATGGCTACCGAAAAAATTCGTAAAACCATGGACGAAGGCGGGAGATCGACCCTGATACTGTTAGATCTTACAGCGGCCTTCGACACCGTAAATCACTCCGTCCTATTAACAAGACTTACTTCCCTAGGCTTCACCGGTCCTGCCCTGGCCCTTATCACCTCTTTTCTTACTACCCGCACTAACCAAGTGATTTGGAACAGACTACAATCTGTTGAATTCTCCCTTCCAGGTGGGGTCCCACAAGGCTCGGCTCTGTCACCGACACTTTTCAATCTATACGTCACCCCCCTGGCTGCCCTGATTAGATCCCGTGGTCTACAACTGGTGTCTTACGCCGACGACACACAAATTATTGTGTCCATCTCACAAGCTATTGATGCCACGGCGGAGTGTTTTAGGAGCTGCCTCACTCAGATTAAGAACTGGATGAGTAGTAACTTTCTCAGACTGAACACAGATAAAACTGAAGTCATCGAGTTTGGTCATAAACCTTCCATCTGGAATGAACTATGGTGACCCCCCCGAAGCAGGAGCTTGCCCTTTCCCCGTAGACAAGGTCAGAAACCTTGGCTTCTTGTTAGACAAAGAACTCTCTTGCAAAGCCCAGGTGAATCAGGTAACTTCCGCCTGTTCCATAACATCAAGATACTTAGGAAAATCCTACCCTACATCCCGGACATGTTAAGGAAGACGGTGATGGGAGCCCTTGTAATGTCCCGAATAGACTATTGTAACTCCCTCTATTTAGGAGCAGGAGAAAAACAACTGTCTAAACTACAAGCAAATCAGAATGCGGCGGCCAGAGCCTTATTGAACCTCCCCAGACATCACCCTACGTCCAAAGCCATCCGGGAGCTGCACTGGCTCCCGGTCAGATGCCGCATTCAGTTCAAAGCTCTTTGCCTGGTACATAGATCGGTACATGGCAAGGGACCTGACAACCTCAACAATCTACTACCACGATATGTTCCCTCACGCACACTGAGGTCAGCCTCCCACGACCTAGTGTGCCAACCCATAATAAACAGAGCCCGTTGGGGGGAAAGTCCTTTTCCTACCAGGCAGCTAAAATTTGGAACCTGCTACCCCCAGCACTTCGTGCACAAAAATGTAAAACCAGCTTCAGGAAAGACCTAAAGACCTGGCTTTTTACCTAGATCGATCTGCCTCCCGCCTTCCCCTCCGTTCTATATCTTCAGCACCAAGACGCCGCGGCATTCGTGCGCTCTACAAATATTTCAGTTAGTCAGTCAGTCTGTATTGTGCTGCCAGTGCCAGGGGTGGGTAAGCATGTGTCATATGTCATCACACCCACATGTGGTGTGTCATGCAGTGGGGGATGGACATCCACCCTCATGGGAGTAGGACACTGCTGTCAGTGATGTGTTGGCATGCCACTCTCAATATAGTCGCATTTTGTGTATGCTTTCATGCACCCATGGAGTTTTGCTACTTGTAGGATGGTGTACACACCACCATGTCTCTGTCCACTGCTGGGAGGACTCTGCACCCACCCCTCCTGTGTCTGGGCACTGCTGGGAGTGTTAGGCACCCACCCCTCATATGTCTGGGCACTGCTGGGAGGACTCTGCATCCACCCCTCCTGTGTCTGGGCACTGCTGGGAGGACTCTGCGCCCACCCCTCCTGTGTCTGGGCACTGCTGGGAGGACTCTGTACCCACCCCTCTGGTGTCTGGGCACTGCTGGGAGGACTCTGCATCCACCCCTCCTGTGTCTGGGCACTGCGGGGAGGACTCTGCACCCACCCCTACTGTGTCTGGGCACTGCTGGGAGGACTCTGCACCCACCCCTCCTGTGTCTGGGCACTGCTGGGGCTGATGGCCACACACCCCTATGTGTCTGTCCACTGGCGTGGTACGACCCGTATCCACACTCTTGAGGCATGGGTACGGGCCGTACCCCTACATCACCCCAACAATGGCGGTACAGCCCGTACCCACGTCCCACAGGCATGGGTACGGCCCGTACCTCCATTGTTGGGGAGACATAGGGGTATGGCCCGTACCCACGCCTTTAGTGCGCGGGTACGGGTCATACCACGCACACCCCTACGTCACCCCAACAATGGCGGTATGGTCCGTACCCACGTCCCAAAGGCATGGGTACGAGCCGTAGCACCATTGTTGGGGAGACGTAGGGGTATGGCCCGTACCCACGCCTTAAGAGCGTGGATGTGGGTCATACCACGTCCACCCCTACATCACCCCAACAATGGCGGTACGGCCCGTACCCACGTCCCAAAGGCATGGGTAAGGGCCATATCGCCATTGTTTGGGGTGACGTAGGGGTACGGCCCATACCCACGCCTTACGAGCGTGGGTACGGGTCGTACCACGCCCACCCATACGTCACCCCAACAATGCCGGTACGGCCCGTACCCATGTCCCAAAGACATGGGTACGAGCCGTACCACCATTGTTGGGGTGACGTAGGGCTGGGCATGGTACGACCCGTACCCACGCTCTTAAGGCATGGGTACGGGCCGTACCGCCATTGTTGGGGTGACGTATGGGTGGGCGTGGTACGACCCGTACCCTCGCTCATAAGGCGTCCACCCCTACATCACCCCAACAATGGCGGTACGGCCCGTACCCACGTCCCAAAGGCATGGGTAAGGGCCATATCGCCATTGTTGGGGTGACGTAGGGGTACGGCCCGTACCCACGCCTTACGAACGTGGGTATGGGTCGTACCACGCCCACCCATACGTCACCCCAACAATGCCGGTATGGCCCGTACCCATGTCCCAAAGACATGGGTACGAGCCGTACCACCATTGTTGGGGTGACGTAGGGGTGGGCATGGTACGACCCGTACCCACGCTCTTAAGGCATGGGTACGGGCCGTACCGCCATTGTTGGGGTGACATAGGGGTACGGCCCGTACCCACGCCTTTAGTGCGTGGGTATGGGTCATACTACGCTCAACCCTACGTCACCCCAACAATGGCGGTACGGCCCATACCCACGCCTTAAGAGCATGGGTATGGGTCGTACCACGCCCACCCCTACGTCACCCCAACAATGGCGGCGGTACGGCTCGTACCCATGCCTTTGGGACATGGGTACGGGCCGTACCGCCATTGTTGGGGTGACGTAGGGGTGGGCATGGTACGACCCGTAGCCACGCTCTTAAGGCATGGGTACGGTACTGTGTACCACAATTGTTGTGTTGCCGGTTCGCGTCCATGTCGACTTCCGTTGTGGCAGACGCAGGCCTTGGTGGAGACGCCCCCGCCCCCTGAAGTGACCATGCCCTGGGGGTCAGGTATGTACAGGGCATGTATGAATTTTTACTTGGGTGGGGGTTATGGTTCCTGCCCCTGCCCCACCCCTTTGCCCCTGGGTGTTGTTCTGACCTTCTGTGGCGTCTGCGTTGGTTCCTGTACACCAGGTGGACTGCTATGAGGGCCGGGATGACACGTAGGTTGGGGTCCATGGCTGTCCGACGCGTACAGGTGCTCCTTCTGTTTTTAGCTGCCGTAAAATATTATCCGTGCGGAGTGACGTGGGCACAGATCGTACTTGCTGGTTCGTGAAACGCTGCCTGACTCCGTCCGGACGTCACGTTCGCGGTGTCCTGGATCCGATTTGTATGTTATTTTTTGCCGGTCGGTGTTCGTACGAATTGTACGGAAACGGTGTTTCTGTACGAATCGTACTTGCGGGTTTGTAAGGTGTTTTTCCCATGTACGGGTCGGATGGAGAAAACGCTCCGTCCGACGATTCGTACCCGGTTTTTCCAGGATCGGAATCGACACCAGAGGGGCGCTTATTAGATTTAAGTAGATAGTCTCTGTCATACAATCTGGCTATCTTATATGACTCTCTAATAATGCGATGGGGGTAGCCTCTAGCTCTTTCATTGCCACTGCTTGAGTGTCAAAATCAGACAAATTTGTGCAATTGTGTCGCAATCGCTGTACATGTCCAAAACAGATGCTCTGTTTTTGGGCACGTGGATGGTAACTGTCAAAATGAAAGAGTGTGTTTCTTGACAGAGAGGTCAACCTCTAAGATACCGGAGTTGTGTCCAATCAAGATATCTAGAAATTCCACGTGATTTTGGTTGGTATGGGCTGTGAATTTAAGATTGGCATCACATAAATTCAGCCAGTCCAGAAATTCTTGTAGATGTTCTTCTATGTTATTCCAGATGAAAAAGATATCATCTATGTATCTTGACCATTGTGTAATTGATTCAAAGAATGGGGCGATTTCATTATGAATGAATTTAGTTTCAAAAAGCGCTACATAAATATTGGCTACTGATGGTGCTACTGACAGCCCCATATGGGTTGGATACTAGACGTTATACAGGATATATGTTGTGCTTGAAAACTCTTGTGAGTCAAGGGAGTAGTCTGAAAGTCCACCTCAACCCTTTGAATATAAAAAACTTAATAAAGAAAACAGTCCAAGCAAGTAGAGAAGGCGAGAAGAACGCCACTACAGAGGTGCACCCTACTCCCTTGTTTACTCTTCTTCCCAGGGATTTTTCCATTCATCATTGTATTGTTGTTCCAGTATTTTTATTCTTCACACTTGGCTGTGCTAATCTCCATTAAAAATTAGCATTCTCTCTATCTAGTATTCACCATTGATTACCATCCATCCATCCATACATGGATCCATCCAAACATGGCTCTCATTCTCAACAAGCCTTTCACCAACATACATTTGTCATTTACCCACCCATGCGTCCTTTGACACATCAAACCGACTGGAGGATTCCTTTCATCCACCCAGGCAGGCATCCTTTCATCCATACACGGTCCCCCATCCAGGCAGGCATCCTTTCAATTTTCATCCATCCTTCACCCACCCATGCTTCCCCTCAGACGAACTATAATGTATGCATCCTTTCACCCACGTATCCCTCTCTGTCAGTCATATTACAGTTCACTAGTCCTTTTTCATTCCATCCTTCTTTCTCTTTTCAAGGTCTGACTCTTCATTAAACTTTCTCTGCTAAGTTGAAGATAGAATAGGCCATTATTTACTCAACTCCTGCTGTATGTGTTAAGTAAAGTGTTCAACTATTCACAAGTCTCAATAGCACACTCTTGCATTGATTATATAATTACTTGGCAATAAGCAAGCAATATGACTTACCACCTCCCACGATCACCGCTGGCTCAACCCCTCCCCCTGCCGCATATGCTAACTGGCTGGCCCCGCCTTCACTGCTGGTTCCGGCACTGGTGTTCGGCGCTGCTAGAAAAAACATTACAAATTTTTAGATGTCAGATACGCCTCCCCCTAATTACTTTTTTTAATATCAAAATTGAAAATACACCGCAAGCATCACTACAAATCGGATACAGACAGTATCTTCTATCAAAAATATCAGGTTGGGCATTTTGTTGGCGGCAGTTTTTGAAAAGCCTCAAGACGACAGGTAAAGGAGTGGAGTGGCAAGAGCTATTGATGAATCTTTGTTTTAGAAAAGAAATAAGAGTAGACAACTGGACGTATGGTCTTGGTTGGCAAATGCAATTTGGCTGACCTCCATATACTTCCTTCCTGCCACAGCGCATGGTAATCAGTTCACCAAAAGCTCATAATAATACTAGACCTGTAGTAGGTGGCCGTGACCAATGGGTTCTCTGAGTCTTACAGTACCACCACTAGGCAGTCCAAAACATATGTAAGGGGAAAGGGAAAGCTGACTGACAAAGCACAAGAATTGAAGCTACAGATATAGTAGTACATAGACAGTTTGAAGAAAAGTACAGACACTAGGAATATAGAAAATAAGTAAATAGGATAATGCAGGGACGGCAAGAAATTAGAAATGGATAGATTGAAGAGGATTTGGGAAAAAATTAGGACACGGGTAGAAATAAATAATTAAAATGAAGGAGCAGTAAAAGTTAGGGAAATGCATATTAACAACAAGTGGACTTACTGGGGCCATCAGAGCCATCAGTTGAGGAACATTCTCGGAATAGGAGGCACATTCATCTCTCCCACACACCTCAGGCTAACTCTTCTTGCACCTGGATGCTGATGTAAGACATAAAGACAGAAAAGATTGGTGGTAAATAAATAATCTCTCCAAAAAGATTTGATGACAGGAAAAGACATTAACATTAAACTTTCCCAAATCAGCATGACTGGTAACCTACTACAAAGACTTACTAAAAAATGGCAAAGAATTATGTTTGTTTCTAAGTTCCAATCTCATTCACGATCATTCTCACACCCCTTTCACAGGTCAATTTACTAAGGGGGTCATTAGTATGGCAGGCGGATCACCACCGCCGGCCTGGCGGTAGCGATCCGCCTGCCATCCCAACCCGATTTGCCCCCCAACATATTACAATGGCAGGGGGGTATCGCAGCAGACGCAAAGTGCGTCTGCCGCTTATCCGTAGGTTGGCAATCATTCCGATTACCAGCTGGGCAGAATTGGGCCTCAATATGGTGGCGATGCCTAGTAGATACCACCATCCATATTAGGATGGGTATGAATCAAGGCCTTTCCATGGCGGCATTGATTCACTTTGGGGGCCCGTTGCAGGCCCCCGGGAGGGTGGGGGGTGAGGGGTTGCACTTGGGGGTACCTATGGTGCCCCCCTACATTGCCATGCACAAGGCGGCAGGCATCGTGCAGTGCCTGCCACGTTGTGCATGGTGTTAGAAATGAGGGGGCTCTGGTTGATGCAGGTGTGTACCCACAACAAGCAGGGACCCTTTACTTCTTGTCAGGGCGAAGGATGACTCCCCAGAATAACACCTGCTCACCCTCTAGGTGCGTGGCGCGAGCAGTCTAGGCTAAGTCTCAGGCGTACACAGTTAAGCAAGTGCAATAACACATACAGTAAACCCCTTGCATGCACCACAAACGGACACCAATCAGGAAGTATATAAAAATAAGCTTTTATGTAGATTCAGTAGATTCAAATACAAGGCCCAGTAACGTTAAACTGATGGGGCCACAACTCTTAGGAATACGGTAAAGTCTCTTTGTTACGGAAAGTTCTTTAGGCGGGCACAAGGTAACTGTGGGCCTCAGCGCACTTCGTGCTGAGGCAGCGACCGGGAAGCACATGGCAGATGACAGGGAAATCAGAACGTTGCGGACCCTGGATCCGATGCGAGCTCGCGGTCGAGTTCATAAGTACAGTACCTTGTTTCTTGGCGCAAAGGCGGGTGCAGGATTTCAGCGGCTCTTCGACAGAAGGGCGAGGCGGCGTCCGGGGCTCCCACACTTCACGATGGGGGTCTGATCTTCAGGCTCACGACAAGAGCAGGGTGTTGCAGGTGGCGGGTGAACAACGCGGGGCAGCCGGGCACGCAGGTTATGTCCCGGCCGTCCGAGGCTTGGAGATGTTCACGACGCCGATTCCGGCGGGAGGGTGAAGGTGCACAGCGAGCCTCCAGCGAGCGAGGTGACAGGGGCAGCCCAGCACAGCGTAGGGGGAGCAGCTCAGATCGAGCGAGGCTCTTCCCAAGGCGGGGGCGGCTAAGCAGTCCTGGTCATGGCTCAAGGAGGGACTGGGGCACGAGGGTCACAGCTCCGGCGAGGGAAAGGACACCACAGTCCAGCGGCAGGCGAGTGAAGATCAGGTAGAGCCCAGTGGTCCTGGGGCTCAGTTCAGGGGGCAAGCTCAGTTCCAAGCCCTTGGAGATCGTTTTGGAAAGCACAAGTCTTGAAAGTAAAAATAAAGCAAAGTCTTCAGCAAAAGGTTCCTTTTCTCTCCTTCGGCAGCAAGGTCACCACTGCAGGCCAGTCCCGCAGGATAGGGACAGTCTTCCTCCTTACAGCTTTCCCGGTGCCTCCTCCTCAGGTAGAGATTCTTCTTGGTCAAAAGTGGATCTCAAGAAAAGCAAAAGGTCCCAAGAAGTCCTGGGCATAAAGAAATGGAGCAGAAAAGATCCCAGCAAAGAAAAGTCCTCCAGGCATCCAGGGGCAGGGCAGGGCCCAGGGAGGCAAGCCTTCCCCTGAGCCCCAGCAGCAGCACGCCCCTGGTAGATTCAAGTCCAGAACAAGAACATTTTGTAAGGGGTCACAGCCCCTCTTTTATACACCAAATCCTTTGTTCTCAAAGGTGCAGGGAAGGGGCGAACCAGATACAACTGGTTCCTGAGCACTTTGTTTTGCTCAGCCCCTCTCCCTATTCACAGAACAGGCCAGGGTCATCAGTCGCACCACAGGGGGCGGAGCCGGCATTGTGGTGGCAGAGCACTGTCCTATTCAGAGCCTAGGAGTACTCCTTCCACCCATCTACCTGTCGATCTTTATATTCATCACCAGGCTACCTAGCCCTGCCCATCTGGGTTCCCCCAGCCCTGTCACTCACACCAGCCAGACATCAGATACACATCACGCAGAGGCGGGCTGAAATGTTTAGGCAAGCAAAGGCCAGCTTTCTAAAAGCGGCATTTGCAAATGCGGAATATTCAAATAAACCTTGGGAAAAGATGTACCTTATTATTCCGAGTTCGGGCATACTAAACTCGATCTTCTACCATGTTCCCTGGGTCGGTTAGGATCATAGGATGTAACAATCCTAGCCGCCCATGCTGGCCTACGAGAACAGGGTAGCCTTACAGTAGTGAACAACAAGATGGCGGTAATTCACTACTAGGACATGCCACGCATCCAGGTTTGTCCTACCTTATGCTTACAACGCACCCTGCCCGTGGGCCTACCAGAGGGGTGACTAACATGAAGTTAAGGGAAGGTTTAGGGACCGGCAAGTGTGGGCACTTGCCAGTCAGCATGTCAGTACCAGACTGCACGCGGGTTCTGCGATGGCAGACCTTAGACATATTTTACCGGCCGCTTCTGTGGGTGGCACAACCAGTGCTGCAAGCCCACTAGCGGTGTTTGCATTTACATGCCCTGGCGCTCCTGGAGCACTTTACTGGGTTCTGACAGTAAACTAAACAATCCAATCATGGAATCCAACCAACATATATAATTTACAATGGGGAGAGCATATGCACTTTAGCACTGATCAGCAGTGGTAAAGTGCCCAGAGTCATAAAACAGCCAACAACAGGTAAGAAAACATGCAGGAGGAAGGCAACAAGTTTAGGGATGACCCTGCAAAAAGGGCCAAGTCCAACACTACCCCCTTCCAGCCAAAAAGCAGGGCAGACCAATCACCACCGTGATGGTCTTCCCTGCTTGGGGCGAAAGAACAAGGACCTGGCCCGCAACTGCAGGGGCAGACTCCAGTTCTACGCCAATCTGAACCTATTGGAATCCCTCTGTCCATACTCTCAGGGCCCACCAAGCCAATCCATGGGGAACCCTTCTCCTCACCTGTGGACACCCACTGTGCAGCACCTAACCTTAACTGGCTCACAGGTGTGTCCCAACAGACAGACAGCAAAATGCTACAGTGGCCACTGACAGTAGCCAGGGATGAGACCCAGGCCGTATGCCTCTCAGGGCTCTCAAACCTCTGTGGCGCCAGGGAGCGGGGGGCAGTAGCCCCAGGTGCTTGGCACCCTTGGTCCATTCTCCCTCCTGTCAGGTCAGGTATGACATCCTGGCACTGATCCACCGGCCCCAGGCCTGTACCCGGCGGCAGGACCAAAGACTGGGGTGGCCTCTCCCACACCCGGTCCTCCTCCTTGGGGATCTGTACCCTCCCACTTGGAGTGGTACCCCCTTCCAGAATTGCCAGGGCACCTGTGGCAGGTGTCCTGTGCTGTTTGCCCACCAGTTCAAGGGTTCTATCCTGCAACTGGGCGTCCAGGTCAGGGGGGACACCCTGAACCTGGCCCTCCAACCTAGGGTCTAAACCCTTCAGTTGAGCCGGGGTCAAAGGCGAGGACTCCCTCCCTCTGCACCCCCTTCCAGATGGCTGTACCCTCCCAACTGGAGTGGTACCCCTAGAAGCAACATGGGTCAGGACACAGATTACAGTTGTCCCACCCTCCAGGTCAGATAACACCTGAACCTGGCTTCCCAACCCTGGGACCAACCCATGTGGTTGAACGCTCGCCTGGCACACCAGGACCTCCCAGGGAGCACGCATGCCCCCCCTGAGGGTGACACATAACTCATGTGTCGGGTGACAGTCTGCCTGGCGCAGATCTCCCGACCCCTGTCCATCTGACAGTGCACGAAGATCCCCCAGGACAGAAGTGGTGTCACCATGGTCATTCACTGGTGCCGCAGCCCTTCTGGCTGGCCCCTGACCCACTGGTTCTTCCAATGGGGACTCTTTCCCCCTCTCACCCCTCAATCTGGACTTCTGCACCCTCCCAACTTGAGCGGTGCTGCCAGACACCAGAACTGAGGGAGGCCTGCTTACAGACACTCCCCGTTCACCAGACACTAGGGGATTCCGCACAACGGGCAGCCCCTCAGAACAGACTAGGCTCCCCACCTGGTGTTCCCTTAAAGAACCATCCAAGTTCTGAGACTGAGGTTGGGCACTACCGGGACATAACCCATTCTCACTCCTTCCCCTTAAAGACAGGATGTGAGGCCCTACACCCCTCTGACTGCTACAGGACCTAGTTGGACTACTCTGAGCCACTTCCACCAAACTGGGTTTGAAGATACCTGAACCACTCCTCTTGGGATCACTCCCCGATGCCTTTCCAGACCCTCTGGACCCCACCAAAAGGTCTGCCTCCAATGTGAGCTCCCTGCGGTCAGAGAGCTCACTCTCCCACAGGTGTTGGCAGAGCTCTGGAAAACAGGGACTTACAATATGCTCTCCCACAATTGGATCACACAGCCCCCTAGCAGGGTTAACCAAACTATCCTTCACCTCACCATCCAGTGCCTCACACACATACTCCACACCACTCTCCTGAGACTGGCAAGACAGTATCTGACTGTCTCTGTCACACAACCCACACTCTTCTGGGCAGTCTTCACACTCATATATCAGGACTTCAATTTTGGGGGAACCCCTCTCCCTGCACCTCTCATCTAGAGTCAGTAGAGTGTCCCTCCCACCGCTAGGACCATGAACCCCTGCACCAGTTACCCTATTCCTCTCAGGGACACTGCACACTACTGGAGCTACCTAATGTCCTTGAACCTCCTGGTGTATGTTAACCCCCTCCTTCAAGTCAGGTACCAAGTCTCTGGGTGTGTGTACTACTCTCTTAGCACTAAAAAATTCAATATTGCTGCCACCATCTGAGCTGGATTCCTCCTCCCACTCAGCAAAGCTCAATCTCTGAGCTACACACATTTCTTGTTGCTGGACTGAGACACACATGGTCTCAAGCCTCCCGATCTCTAAGTTAAGCTTCCTCATTATCAAGTCATGCTCCTTTTGCATTTTCTTTTCTTCCAGAGCCAGCTTTTTGCTTTCCAGCTCCAGTTGTCCATTAAGCTTTGCCATCTCCACTTCATGTGCCCGGGTTGCTGCCCTGTCTGCCAACTCTTCCGGCGACAGGCCTCTGCCAAACTCATGGACAGTTTCTGGTGGAACCACTTCCACCTGATTCTCTGGTGCCTTTGACTCATACCAGGCCCTCAGCGCCTTCACGAGTTGGGCCTTGTTTTTCAAGCCAGTTTGGGCAATTCTGAACTTGGAGCAAAAACCTTTCAATTCTTCATTGGTATGATTCTGAAGTGCGCCTTCTCCCCAATCTATGTCATCTAATCCAGAGATTATAGAGGCTGCCCTTCCGGCGGGGAGTGAACCAGGCATGGCTTTAACAACGGAGATTCTTGGCAAAACAAAAACAATTACTAGTCTTGTGGCTGTGTTACTGGTCTGCTCTCACTACGTGGTGATCAGTGATTCACTATACGCAAACCACAAATGCAAATCCGTAAATCCTCACCGCTGACACCAATGTTAGAAATGAGGGGGCTCTGGTTGATGCAGGTGTGTACCCACAACAAGCAGGGACCCTTTACTTCTTGTCAGGGCGAAGGATGACTCCCCAGAATAACCCCTGCTCACCCTCTAGGTGCGTGGCGCGAGCAGTCTAGGCTAAGTCTCAGGCGTACACGGTTAAGCAAGTGCAATAACACATACAGTAAACCCCTTGCATGCACCACAAACGGACACCAATCAGGAAGTATATAAAAATAGGCTTTTATGTAGATTCAGCAGATTCAAATACAAGGCCCAGTAACGTTAAACTGATGGGGCCACAACTCTTAGGAATACAGTAAAGTCTCTTTGTTACGGAAAGTTCTTTAGGCGGGCACAAGGTAACTGTGGGTCGCAGCGCACTTTGTGCTGAGGCGGCGACCGGGAAGCACACGGCAGATGACAGGGAAATCAGAACGTTGCAGGCCCTGGATCCGATGCGAGCTCGCGGTCGAGTTCGTAAGTACAGTACCTTGTTTCTTGGCGCAAAGGCGGGTGCGGGATTTCAGCGGCTCTTCGACAGAAGGGCGAGGCGGCATCCGGGGCTCCCACACTTCACGATGGGGGTCTGATCTTCAGGATCACGACAAGAGCAGGGTGTTGCAGGTGGCGGGTGAACAACGCGGGGCAGCCGGGCACGCAGGTTATGTCAGGGCCATCCGAGGCTTGGAGATGTTCACGACGCCGATTCCGGCGGGAGGGTGAAGGTGCACAGCGAGCCTCCAGCGAGCGAGGTGACAGGGGCAGCCCAGCATAGCGTAGGGGGAGCGGCTCAGATCGAACGAGGCTCTTCCCAAGGCGGGGGCGACTAAGCAGTCCTGGTCACGGCTCAAGGAGGGACTGGGGCACGAGGGTCACAGCTCCGGCGAGGGAAAGGACACCACAGTCCAGCGGCAGGCGAGTGAAGATCAGGTAGAGCCCAGTGGTCCTGGGGCTCAGTTCAGGGGGCAAGCTCAGTTCCAAGCCCTTGGAGATCGTTTTGGAAAGCACAAGTCTTGAAAGTAAAAATAAAGCAAAGTCTTCAGCAAAAGGTTCCTTTTCTCTCCTTCGGCAGCAAGGTCACCACTGCAGGCCAGTCCCCCAGGATAGGGACAGTCTTCCTCCTTATAACTTTCCTGGTGCCTCCTCCTCAGGTAGAGATTCTTCTTGGTCAAAAGTGGATCTCAAGAAAAGCAAAAGGTCCCAAGAAGTCCTGGGCATAAAGAAATGGAGCAGAAAAGCTCCCAGCAAAGAAAAGTCCTCCAGGCATCCAGGGGCAGGGCAGGGCCCAGGGAGGCAAGCCTTCCCCTGAGCCCCAGCAGCAGCACGCCCCTGGTAGATGCAAGTCCAGAACAAGAACATTTTGTAAGGGGTCACAGCCCCTCTTTTATACACCAAATCCTTTGTTCTCAAAGGTGCAGGGAAGGGGCGAACCAGATACAACTGGTTCCTGAGCACTTTGTTTTGCTCAGCCCCTCTCCCTATTCACAGAACAGGCCAGGGTCATCAGTTGCACCACAGGGGGCGGAGCCGGCATTGTGGTGGCAGAGCACTGTCCTATTCAGAGCCTAGGAGTACTCCTCCCACCCATCTACCTGTCGATCTTTCTATTCATCACCAGGCTACCTAGCCCTGCCCATCTGGGTTCCCCCAGCCCTGTCACTCACACCAGCCAGACATCAGATACACATCACGCAGAGGCAGGCTGAAATGTTTAGGCAAGCAAAGGCCAGCTTTCTAAAAGCGGCATTTGCAAATGCGGAATATTAAAATAAAACTTGGGAAAAGATGTACCTTATTATTCCGAGTTCGGGCATACTAAACTCGATCTTCTACCATGTTCCCTGGGTCGGTTAGGATCATAGGATGTAACAATCCTAGCCGCCCATGCTGGCCTACGAGAACAGGGTAGCCTTACAGTAGTGAACAACAAGATGGCGGTAATTCACTACTAGGACATGCCACGCATCCAGGCTTGTCCTACCTTATGCTTACAACACACCCTGCCCGTGGGCCTACCAGAGGGGTGACTAACATGAAGTTAAGGGAAGGTTTAGGGACCGGCAAGTGTGGGCACTTGCCAGTCAGCATGTCAGTACCAGACTGCACGCAGGTTCTGCGATGGCAGACCTTAGACATATTTTACCGGCCGCTTCTGTGGGTGGCACAACCAGTGCTGCAAGCCCACTAGCGGTGTTTGCATTTACATGCCCTGGCGCTCCTGGTGCACTTTACTGGGGTCTGACAGTAAACCAAACAATCCAATCATGGAATCCAACCAACATATATAATTTACAATGGGGAGAGCATATGCACTTTAGCACTGATCAGCAGTGGTAAAGTGCCCAGAGTCATAAAACAGCCAACAACAGGTCAGAAAACATGCAGGAGGAAGGCAACAAGTTTAGGGATGACCCTGAAAAAAGGGCCAAGTCCAACACTACCCCCTTCCAGCCAAAACGCAGGGCAGACCAATCACCACCGTGATGGTCTTCCCTGCTTGGGGCGATAGAACAAGGACCTGGCCCGCAACTGCAGGGGCAGACTCCAGTTCTACACCAATCTGAACCTATTGGAATCCCTCTGTCCATACTCTCAGGGCCCACCAAGCCAATCCATGGGGAAGCCTTCTCCTCACCTGTGGACACCCACTGTGCAGCACCTAACCTTAACTGGCTCACAGGTGTGTCCCAACAGACAGACAGCAAAATGCTACAGTGGACACTGACAGTAGTCAGGGATGAGACCCAGGCCGTATGCCTCTCAGGGCTCTCAAACCTCTGTGGCGCCAGGGAGCGGGGGGCAGTAGCCCCAGGTGCTTGGCACCCTTGGTCCATTCTCCGTCCTGTCAGGTCAGGTATGACATCCTGGCACTGATCCACCGGCCCCAGGCCTGTACACGGCGGCAGGACCAAAGACTGGGGTGGCCTCTCCCACACCCAGTCCTCCTCCTTGGGGCTCTGTACCCTCCCACTTGGAGTGGTACCCCCTTCCAGAATTGCCAGGGCACCTGTGGCAGGTGTCCTGTGCAGTTCGCCCACTAGTTCAGGGGTTCTATCCTGCAAACTGGGCGTCCAGGTCAGGGGGGACACCCTGAACCTGGCCCTCCAACCTAGGGTCTAAACCCTTCAGTTGAGCCGGGGTCAGAGGCGAGGACTCCCTCCCTCTGCACCCCCTTCCAGATGGCTGTACCCTCCCAACTGGAGTGGTACCCCTAGAAGCAACATGGGTCAGGACACAGATTACAGTTGTCCCACCCTCCAAGTCAGATAACACCTGAACCTGGCTTCCAAACCCTGGGACCAACCCATGCGGTTGAACGCTCGCCTGGCGCACCAGGACCTCCCGGGGAGCACGCATGCCCCCCCTGAGGGTGACACATAACTCATGTGTCGGGTGACAGTCTGCCTGGCGCACATCTCCCGACCCCTGTCCATCTGACAGTGCACGAAGATCCCCCAGGACAGAGTGGTGTCACCATGGTCATTCACTGGTGCCGCAGCCCTTCTGCCTGGCCCCTGACCCACTGGTTCTTCCACTGGGGACTCTTTCCCCCTCTCACCCCTCAATCTGGACTTCTGCACCCTCCCAACTTGAGCGGTGCTGCCAGACACCAGAACTGAGGGAGGCCTGCTTACAGACACTCCCCGTTCACCAGACACTAGGGGATTCCGCACAACGGGCAGCCCCTCAGAACAGACTAGGCTCCCCACCTGGTGTTCCCTTAAAGAACCATCCAAGTTCTGAGACTGAGGTTGGGCACTACCGGGACATAACCCATTCTCACTCCTTCCCCTTAAAGACAGGATGTGAGGCCCTACACCCCTCTGACTGCTACAGGACCTAGTTGGGCTACTCTGAGCCACTTCCACCACACTGGGTTTGAAGATACCTGAACCACTCCTCTTGGGATCTCTCCCCGATGCCTTTCCAGACCCTCTGGACCCCACCAAAAGGTCTGCCTCCAATGTGAGCTGCCTGCGGTCAGAGAGCTCACTCTTCCACAGGTGTTGGCATAGCTCTGGAAAACAGGGACTTACAATATGCTCTCCTACAATTGGATCACACAGCCCCCTAGCAGGGTTAACCAAACTATCCTTCACCTCACCATCCAGTGCCTCACACACATTGTCCACACCACTCTCCTGAGACTGGCAAGACAGTATCTGACTGTCTCTGTCACACAACCCACACTCTTCTGGGCAGTCTTCACACTCATATGTCAGGACTTCAATTTTGGGGGAACCCCTCTCCCTGCACCTCTCATCTAGAGTCAGTAGAGTGTCCCTCCCACCGCTAGGACCATGAACCCCTGCACCAGTTACCCTATTCCTCTCAGGGACACTGCACACTACTGGAGCTACCTCATGTCCTTGAACCTCCTGGTGTATGTTAACCCCCTCCTTCAAGTCAGGTACCAAGTCTCTGGGTGTGTGTACTACTCTCTTAGCACTACAAAAATCAATATTGCTGCCACCATCTGAGCTGGATTCCTCCTCCCACTCAGCAAAGCTCAATCTCTGAGCTACACACATTTCTTGTTGCTGGACTGAGACACTCATGGTCTCAAGCCTCCCGATCTCTAAGTTAAGCTTCCTCATTATCAAGTCATGCTCCTTTTGCATTTTCTTTTCTTCCAGAGCCAGCTTTTTGCTTTCCAGCTCCAGTTGTCCATTAAGCTTTGCCATCTCCACTTCATGTGCCCGGGTTGCTGCCCTGTCTGCCAACTCTTCCGGCGACAGGCCTCTGCCAAACTCATGGACACTTTCTGGTGGAACCACTTCCACCTGATTCTCTGGTGCCTTTGACTCATACCAGGCCCTCAGCGCCTTCACGAGTTGGGCCTTGTTTTTCAAGCCAGTTTGGGCAATTCTGAACTTGGAGCAAAAACCTTTCAATTCTTCATTGGTATGATTCTGAAGTGTGCCTTCTCCCCAATCTATGTCATCTAATCCAGAGATTATAGAGGCTGCCCTTCCGGCGGGGAGTGAACCAGGCATGGCTTTAACAACGGAGATTCTTGGCAAAACTAAAACAATTACTAGTCTTGTGGCTGTGTTACTGGTCTGCTCTCACTACGTGGTGATCAGTGATTCACTATACGCAAACCACAAATGCAAATCCGTAAATCCTCATCGCTGACACCAATGTTAGAAATGAGGGGGCTCTGGTTGATGCAGGTGTGTACCCACAACAAGCAGGGACCCTTCACTTCTTGTCAGGGCGAAGGATGACTCCCCAGAATAACCCCTGCTCACCCTCTAGGTGCGTGGCGCGAGCAGTCTAGGCTAAGTCTCAGGCGTACACGGTTAAGCAAGTGCAATAACACATACAGTAAACCCCTTGCATGCACCACAAACGGACACCAATCAGGAAGTATATAAAAATAAGCTTTTATGTAGATTCAGCAGCTTCAAATACAAGGCCCAGTAACGTTAAACTGATGGGGCCACAATTCTTAGGAATACGGTAAAGTCTCTTTGTTACGGAAAGTTCTTTAGGCGGGCACAAGGTAACTGTGGGTCTCAGCGCACTTCGTGCTGAGGCGGCGACCGGGAAGCACACGGCAGATGACAGGGAAATCAGAACGTTGCGGACCCTGGATCCGATGCGAGCTCGCGGTCGAGTTCGTCAGTACAGTACCTTGTTTCTTGGCGCAAAGGCGGGTGCGGGATTTCAGCGGCTCTTCGACAGAAGGGCGAGGCGGCGTCCGGGGCTCCCACACTTCACGATGGGGGTCTGATCTTCAGGCTCACGACAAGAGCAGGGTGTTGCAGGTGGCGGGTGAACAATGCGGGGCAGCCGGGCACGCAGGTTACGTCCGGGCCGTCCGAGGCTTGGAGATGTTCACGACGCCGATTCCGGCGGGAGGGTGAAGGTGCACAGCGAGCCTCCAGCGAGCGAGGTGACAGGGGCAGCCCAGCACAGCTTAGGGGGAGCGGCTCAGATCAAGCGAGGCTCTTCCCAAGGCGGGGGCGGCTAAGCAGTCCTGGTCATGGCTCAAGGAGGGACTGAGGCACGAGGGTCACAGCTCCGGCGAGGGAAAGGACACCACAGTCCAGCGGCAGGCGAGTGAAGATCAGGTAGAGCCCAGTGGTCCTGGGGCTCAGTTCAGGGGGCAAGCTCAGTTCCAAGCCCTTGGAGATCGTTTTGGAAAGCACAAGTCTTGAAAGTAAAAATAAAGCAAAGTCTTCAGCAAAAGGTTCCTTTTCTCTCCTTCGGCAGCAAGGTCACCACTGCAGGCCAGTCCCCCAGGATAGGGACAGTCTTCCTCCTTACAGCTTTCCCGGTGCCTCCTCCTCAGGTAGAGATTCTTCTTGGTCAAAAGTGGATCTCAAGAAAAGCAAAAGGTCCCAAGAAGTCCTGGGCCTAAAGAAATGGAGCAGAAAAGCTCCCAGCAAAGAAAAGTCCTCCAGGCATCCAGGGGCAGGGCAGGGCCCAGGGAGGCAAGCATTCTCCTGAGCCCCAGCAGCAGCACGCCCCTGGTAGATTCAAGTCCAGAACAAGAACATTTTGTAAGGGGTCACAGCCCCTCTTTTATACACCAAATCCTTTGTTCTCAAAGGTGCAGGGAAGGGGCGAACCAGATACAACTGGTTCCTGAGCACTTTGTTTTGCTCAGCCCCTCTCCCTATTCACAGAACAGGCCAGGGTCATCAGTCGCACCACAGGGGGCGGAGCCGGCATTGTGGTGACAGAGCACTGTCCTATTCAGAGCCTAGGAGTACTCCTCCCACCCATCTACCTGTCGATCTTTCTATTCATCACCAGGCTACCTAGCCCTGCCCATCTGGGTTCCCCCAGCCCTATCACTCACACCAGCCAGACATCAGATACACATCACGCAGAGGCGGGCTGAAATGTTTAGGCAAGCAAAGGCCAGCTTTCTAAAAGCGGCATTTGCAAATGCGGAATATTAAAATAAACCTTGGGAAAAGATGTACCTTATTATTCCGAGTTCGGGCATACTAAACTCGATCTTCTACCATGTTCCCTGGGTCGGTTAGGATCATAGGATGTAACAATCCTAGCCGCCCACGCTGGCCTACGAGAACAGGGTAGCCTTACAGTAGTGAACAACAAGATGGCGGTAATTCACTACTAGGACATGCCACGCATCCAGGCTTGTCCTACCTTATGCTTACAACGCACCCTGCCCGTGGGCCTACCAGAGGGGTGACTAACATGAAGTTAAGGGATGGTTTAGGGACCAGCAAGTGTGGGCACTTGCCAGTCAGCATGTCAGTACCAGACTGCACGCAGGTTCTGCGATGGCAGACCTTAGACATATTTTACCGGCCGCTTCTGTGGGTGGCACAACCAGTGCTGCAAGCCCACTAGCGGTGTTTGCATTTACATGCCCTGGCGCTCCTGGTGCACTTTACTGGGGTCTGACAGTAAACCAAACAATCCAATCATGGAATCCAACCAACATATATAATTTACAATGGGGAGAGCATATGCACTTTAGCACTGATCAGCAGTGATAAAGTGCCCAGAGTCATAAAACAGCCAACAACAGGTCAGAAAACATGCAGGAGGAAGGCAAGAAGTTTAGGGATAACCCTGCAAAAAGGGCCAAGTCCAACACATGGCAATGCACAACATGCCTTTTTACCATTGCAGCGTGTGCTGCTGTAATGTTGGAAATGTGGAATGCGATCGCCAGGGCGGGACCGCCGCACGTCTGGCGGCTGGTCCCAGCACTGCGAGGATGGCTGGCGGCATCCTAATCAGCCCCTAAGTCTGCATTTTGTCTTTAAATGCATAGACGGACGCATGCATACACTAAATTAGTTGGTTGCTTGTCACTGTATGAGCTACAAAAATGGTTCTAAGAACCAAAGTGAGAGGATCAGCGCCACCAAATTACTAATACTAACTCCCACGACCTTAGTGAAAGAACAAAGGAGTATCTGGAT
This sequence comes from Triturus cristatus, assembly GCF_964204655.1. NCBI lineage: Eukaryota > Metazoa > Chordata > Amphibia > Caudata > Salamandridae > Triturus > Triturus cristatus. Next base: position 340,723,977 of record NC_140587.1, on the reverse strand, counting down.
TACTTAAGTTCTTACATAATCAGCCCAAGTGAGCACAAACAAGTACAATTAGGTAGCGCCGTCAGCTGATTATGGGTGCGCCGGACCCCAGAGCAGCGATATAGCAGACCTAGGTCTGCCACCTGCTGTCAGGGTAGATGAGAGGTGGCAGTAGATGGTGTGCAGACAGAATATCGAGTAAAAAAAATATTGTGGTTCAAAAATATAGACAGCAAGAACATTGGGGTCAAGAATATCGACTTAAGGTAAGTAATAAAGGTTTTAAAAATATTAAAGTGTTTAATGTGGTTTGCAAAAATATAGGGGCCGATTCCGATCCTGGAAAAACCGGGTACGAATTGTCAGACGGAGCGTTTTCTCCGTCCGACTCGTACCCGGGAAAACCACCTTACAAACCCGCAAGTACGATTCGTACAGAAACACCATTTCCGTACGAATCGTAAAAAACACCGACCGGCTAAAATATACCCACAATTCCGATCCGGGACACCGCACCGTGTAGCGTAGCGCTGGAGGTCCGCACCGTACCTACGGGGGTGGGGGTACGTGCTGTACATACACGGGTGGGGGTACGTGCCGTACATACACGGGTGGGGGTACGTGCCGTACATACACGGGTGGGGGTATGTGCCGTACATACACGGGTGGGGGTACATGCCGTACCTACGGGGGTGGGGGTATGTGCCCTACATACACGGGTGGGGGTACATGCCATACATACACGGGTGGGGGTATGTGCCATACATACACGGGTGGGGGTACGTGCCGTACATACATGGGTGGGGGTACATGCCGTACCTACGGGGGTGGGGGTATGTGCCGTACATACACGGGTGGGGGTATGTGCCGTACCTACAGGGGTGGGGGTACATGCCGTACATACACAGGTAGGGGTACGTGCCGTACATACACGGGTGGGGGTACGTGCCGTACATACACAGATGGGGGTACGTGCCATACATACACGGGTGGGGGCACGTGCCATACCTATGGGGGGGGGTATGTGCCGTACATACATGGGTGGGGGTACGCGCCGTACATACATGGGTGGGGGGTACCTGCCATACATACACGGGTGGGGGTATATGCCGTACCTACGGGGGTGGGGGTACATGCCGTACATACACGGGTGGGGGTACGTGCCGTACCCACGGGGGTGGGGGTACGTGCCATACAAACACGGGTGGGGGTACGTTCCGTACATACACGGGTGGGGGTACGTGCCGTACCTACGGGGGTGGGGGTACGTGCCGTACATACACGGGTGGGGGTATGTGCCGTACCTATGGGGGTGGGGGTACGTGCCGTATATACATGGGTGGGGGTATGTGCCGTACATACACAGGTGGGGGTACATGCCGTACATACACGGGTGGGAGTACGTGCCGTACATACACGGGTGGGGGTACGTGCCGTACATACACGGGTGGGGGTACATGCCATACCTACGGGGGTGGGGGTACATGCCGTACATACACGGGTGGGGGTACGTGCCGTACCTACAGGGGTGGGGGTATGTGCCATACATACACGGGTGGGGGTATGTGCCGTACATACACGGGTGGGGGTACATGCCGTACATACACGGGTGGGGTACGTGCCGTACATGCACGGGTGGGGGTACATGCCGTACCTACGGGGTTGAGGGTACGTGCCGTACATACATGGGTGGGGGTACGTGCCGTACCTATGGGGGTGGGGGTACGTGCCGTACATACATGGGTGGGGGTACGTGCCGTACATACACAGGTGGGGGTACGTGCCGTACATACACGGGTGGGGGTACGTGCCATACCTACGGGGGTGGGGGTATGTGCCGTACATACATGGGTGGGGGTACGTGCATTACATATATGGGTGGAGGTACGTGCCGTACATACACAGGTGGGGGTACGTGCCGTACCTACGGGGGTGGGGGTACGTGCCGTACATACATGGGTGGGGGTACGTGCCGTACCTACGGGGGTGGGGGTACGTGCCGTACATACACGGGTGGGGGTACGTGCCGTACATACACGGGTGGGGGTATGTGCTGTACCTACGGGGGTGGGGGTACGTGCCATACATACACGGGTGGGGGTACGTGCCGTACCTACGGGGGTGGGGGTACGTGCCGTACATACATGGGTGGGGGTACGTGCTGTACATACACGGGTAGGGGTACATGCCGTGCATACACGGGTGGGGGTACGTGCCGTACCTACGGGGGTGGGGGTACGGCGCGTCCATCCGCGGGGGGCTGGGGGTACGGCGCGTCCATCCGCGGGGGGCTGGGGGTACGGCACGTACATCCGCGGGGCTGGGGGGGCGCGTACATCCGCGGGGCTGGGGGGGACGGCGCGTACATACGGGGAACTGGGGGGGACGGCGCGTATATACGGGGGGCTGGGGGGGACGGCGCATACATACGGGGGCTGGGGGGTGTTCGGCACGTACCGGGCACCTGTTTCGACCTCGCCATGGTTGCTATAGGAGTTCGATCCGGACGGTCTTTTTACCATACGGTTGTACAATCGGACGGACGGTACGAATCGTACTTGCGCGCTCGAACTTCAGTTTTCAGATTCGGACGTAAAAATGTTCGGGGACGTGTCGGACACCTTTTCCGACCCGAAGACGTGTCGGGGAATTTACCCAATGTGATTTGTATGGACTTTTTCACATACGAATCCTACTTGCCAGTTTGTACGGGACTTGTACGATTCGTACGGTAAAAAATCCAGATACGATTCGTACGGGGAATATTTTTCCAGGATCGGAATCGGCCCCTTGATTTACTTTATTATTAGTTGGCAATATTAATAGTTTTTAATTTAAAAATAAGTTTTGATTGTGTTTTATTATTTTATATTTTAATTAAGGTGTGTGTTGTGGATGTTATAGTGTTAAAGTGTGTGTAATCAATTAATGTTTATTAGTTTTTGTATTATTATGTTTTAATCAGTTACTAATTATGTTAATTCTGGATGTAAATTTAATTTAAAATGTTGAAGAGTTTTGTTTTTGGTGTGTAGTTATAGGGTAGGAAATAAAAAAATGCATTTATGCCTTATTATTTTTTTTCGGTTTGTTAATAGTTTCTAGTTTAAAAAATATATTTCTAAAATGTATTTATTATTTTATAAATATAATATTTGTAGGTTTTTGTTATATGTACTAAATATTATAATATGTTTTCTTTTGATATATTTAATGGGGCATCCCAAAGCTTGAGATCCCAGCTGCCAAAAGATGGACTGACGCTGCCATTCAACTAAAAGTATTGTGTCTAGAAAGAGGCCTTAGAGCTGCTAATGGGCGCACTAGATCGACCCATTGGGAGCTAACACCTTTGATAACGGACGCAGTTGCAGCCGGATCGACTACCTATTGGTAGACGTAAGGCTTTGGCGGTGCCTAGAGGACATGGAGATTGTATGGCGTATGGAAAGCGATCACAACCCTCTCTGTTCGGGTTTCTTAATATTACCCACGGAGAGGGTTGTGAACTCGATAGAGGGTGTCATATCCTGTAACCTGGTACTATCTAATAACAAGCGCCAACTAAAATGGAACAAGATTTGCGAACACCCTATAAAGCTGGCCGCTCTTAAAACAGAGTTTGCGAAACAAATGGCCTTTATAGGGTCTAGAGCCACTAGTCCAGATTTCCCATTAATTATGTACGAATCTCACTTATCCCTATTTGCCAAGCTAATAACATATTTTTTACAAAATGTTAGGTCTAATAAGCAGACCTATAAATCTAACAAGGCTGGTTGGTTCAATGCCAAATGCAAAATGGCTCGTAAGAAACTGTGTGAAGCGCTTAAATCTAAAGATCACTCCTGGGTAAGGGAGGCCAGAGATTCCGACAGGCGGGAGCAAAGAGTGGCAAAAAGAAAATGGGACAATGACAAGTGGCAGGACTTAAGAAGAGCCTGTGCAGCCAAAAATTCCAAACAATTTTGGAACATTGTTAACTGGGATCGGGGAGGTTGCCCAGATAAGCTCCCAAACCATGTAGCACAGACACAATGGCTTACCTTCTTTAAACCCCAATATGCTAGTGGCCCTTTGGGAGAAGCTCCATTTTTGATTCCTTTTAAATTTTACCGAGGCACGGTGTTTTCCCCCAAGGATGTAGATAAAGCATTCAATTGTGTGTTGGGAGGGAATGCTCCTGGAATGGATGGCAGTCCAGCTGATGTCTTCCTAAGTGACAGATCAACTTGGAGCCAGTATATTGCCTTTTTGGCCAACGCAGTGGCCAATGGGTCCCCAGTGCCTCCATCTTGGAAGGGAGCGGAGATCATCCCCGTATTTAAGAAGGGAGATAAATCTCTCCCAAGTAATTATAGGCCCATTAGTCTTATAGATTCCATACAGAAGGTAGTGGGCCGCTTGGTGCTAAATAAAGTTCAAATGTGGGTGGAACAAGCAAAAATGTTATCTCCATTCCAAGCTGGGTTCCGTTCCTGTATTAGCACCATAGACTAGGCCTGGGCGGTAAATTTCGTTCCGTTCGCGGAATTTGCGGAATTTGGGTAATTTCGCGTTCCGCGGAGAACGCGAAATTGCCCAAAAACCTGCGTTCCGCGATTTCGCGAAATTTTTTGCTTGTTCGCGTTCTCAATATGCGTGTTCGCGAGATATTTCACCCCGAGCACACAAACAGCGATCGCGAACAGGAAAAAAGTATCGCGAACAAGCAATTCCGCGTGTTCGCGGAATTTCTGCGTGTTCGCGGAGATTTTTTACCGTTTCGCAGAGATTTGCGTAACGCGATTACGCAAATTCCGCCCACCCCTACCATAGACCAGGTTTTCCGGTTAATTACAATTTACTGGAGAACCGTGGTCTTGGGGGAATGTTCATTATATGCTGTCTTCGTTGACCTTAAGTCGGCGTTTGATTTAGTCCCACGTGGAAAACTATGGGGAGTGCTAGGGGACATGGGGATTGAGCAGGAATTGCTAACCTTACTCGTCCGCTTACATGAGGACAACTTTGCCAGGATTAGATGGGGGTCACAGGGCGAGGTTACTGACACCTTCCCAGTCGAGCGTGGCGTTCGACAGGGATGTGTGTTGGCCCCCACCCGGTTCTCGCTGTACATCAACGGGGTGGTAGAGCACCTCTCCCGAACACCATCTGATGCCCCCATCCTGGCGGGAACTCGTGTCCCAGTCCTCATGTTTGCGGACGACACATTGATTATCTCCAGGACCCCGAGCGGGCTACAAAAGGCTGTGAACGCTTTTAGCAATTTCTGCACCCAGAGAGGACTTGAGATTAACACCTCAAAAACTAAGTTTCTGTCACTTAATCAGCATAAGTCCTTTAAGGGAAGGATACTATTAAATAACGTGCCTTTGGAACAGGTGGATGCTTTCACGTATTTAGGCATTTCCCTCAAAAAGGATATGGGCTGGAAAAATCATCTGAACTTTTCAGTTCTAAAACATCATCAGCATATAGGTGCCCTGCTGATGAAACACAAATCGTCGCTTACTAAACCTGTAACCCCGGCCCTAGAAATTTATAACATCAAAGTGGTGAGCTCAGCTCTATATGGAGCTGAGCTATGGGGATTTAGCGACCTAAGACGTTTAGCCCTGGCTGAGAATAGGTTTCTTCGCTGCCTAGTTGGGGTTCCTCAAAGCACACCGATGACCCCACTTCACTTAGATCTAGGCAGGAAGAAAATTGAGGATATGGCAAAGCTACGTCCACTCTTATACTGGAGGCGACTATGGTCCACCCCGGAGCTCTCACATTCTGTACAGGGTTTAAAAGATGTGATTGCTCTGGACCGCTTTCACAAAATAGGCTGGCTTAAAGAGATTAGAATCATACTCGCCAAACTTGATCTGTTGTGTCTCTGGGATTTCCCAGAGACCTCTGCCTTCCCTACCAAGTTGGAATTAAAGCAAAAATATTGGGAAATGTTATTTTTGACATCATCTAATGTGGTCACAGTCAATAGTTTGTCAGGCCGGTTCTTGGACTTCAAACCCAGGCCCGTTTGTGAGTTGTTCTGGGACCTAATAGAGAAGCCACAAGATTGGAAATTATATTTCCAATTCAGGATAGGCTCCCTCCCCACCAAATTTTTCACATGTAAATGGGATTTATCCACGAGTAGCAAGTGCCACTATTGCAGGGTTGAGGACGAAACCATTCCTCACATATTTTATGTATGTCCACTATACGTGGCTCCGCGCCGTAAATGGCTGAGACCAGTTTGCTCTTCCCTGGGCACACGGAGCTGTACGTCTGCTTTAAGAATTTTGGGTTCTGATTGCGGTCCTAATATAGCTATTGCTGTCGCCAAGTTTCTGGGATGGTCATGGGCCATTCGCACTTGTACCTTAAAACCCTCTGCTGTTGGTCAAATCTAAATATTGATATTTTACATATGCTGTTACGTGAGTTTTATAATTTTTATTATGGTTTTATCATCGCCTTGGAGATTTATTGGAATTTAATACTATTTTTAATATTGTCCTAGTGTAAATGTTTTCTTGATACTGTTTTGTGATGTATGTTGTATATGTTTTTTGTGCTTTTATGACAATTGTCGAAATAAAGCCTCAAAATTTAATTGATATATTTAATATATTTGATTTTTCATTTTTTAAATATTTTTTATTTATCTTTATATTTTTATAAAATTGTTAATATATTTTTTTTTATAACTGAGTGTGAATAGTAATTTGTGTCTCTCCACTTTCCAACACTTTCCCTAATTTTGCACTCACTGGAGTGGGAATAGTAATTTTTATCTCTCCCCTATCCAGCACTTTTCCCACTGTTGCACTCAGTGGAATGGAAATAGTACTTTGTACCTCTCCGCTATCCAGCACTTATCCCACGGTTTCACTCAGTGGAGTGGGAATAGTAATTTTTACCCTTCCACTATCAAACACTTTCCCTACTGTTGCACTTTGGGAGTGTGAATAGTAATTTTACCCCTCCGCTATCCAACACTTTCCTTACTGTTGCACCCTTAATAGTGGTAATAGTAATTTTTGCCCCTCCTCTATCTATCACTTTCTCTACTGTTTCTCTCACTGGACTGGAAATAGTAATTTCTACCCCTCCACTATCCAACACTTTCCCTACTTTTGCACTCACTGGACATGGAATAGTAAATTTAATTTCTCCGCTATCCAAAACTTACTCTATTGTTGCAGTCACTGGAGTGGGAAGAGTTATTTTGACCCCTTTACTATCCAACACTTTTCCTAATATTGCAATGATTATATTGTGAAATGTAAGTTTAAATTTTTTTTTTAAGTTTATTGTTTTCATTCATTACAGATTTGTTCTATTTTTTAATTATTTTTATATATATATATTGTTTTTATATTATTTTAAACTTTTAACATAAATAAAAAATAATTATTTATTAATTGTTTTAAAGTAAACATTTATGTATACATTATTGTTTGTATGTTTATTATTTTATTACGTTTATTTGTTATCTTTTATGAAAATGTATATTAAATATAATTTATCAAAATTGTATTTAATATTTAATATATTTAATATATATTATTTTATTTTATATTTATATAAACGTTAATATTTTATGCATCTATATTTTTCACATCAATATTTTTTAGTCAATATTTTTGTACTTACCTTTTTAACTATTGGAGTAAATATTTTTGTTGTCTATATTTTTTACTCAATATTACTAATATCAATATTTTTTACATCAATGTTGTGTCAGTGAACCGCGCTGGGCATAAAACACCAGCGCTGCCACCTCCATCTCAGAAAGCAAGGACCAGGGATGCACCCCTTCCTTTCGCCACCTTCCACAAGGAAGGCGGCTCCTTGAACCGCCTTTTCTGTGGCACCTTTATCTGCCATGATGCTGGGGGTGGCGAAAGAGAGAAAATATAGAAAGTATAAGACCAGGAATAAGAGGGAATGAAATAAAATAAATTAGGAAGGAAGTACAGTGAAAAAATTTACAAAACTCAACAAAAACACACACAAAACTAGATAAAAGCACAAAATACAAATCAAGTGGTCCATTAACCACCCTAGCGGTGCTGGGGCCGGCCGCCAGTGGTGCGGCAGTCCCACACCACCAATTAGGATGCGACCACCACCGTGGCGGTCGCATCCCGCATTTACAACATTGTGGCGGGCGGTGCTGTGAGTAGCACCCGCCACAATGTTGTTAATGCATGTTGTGCATTGGCATGCACAACATGACAGGCACCGTGCAGTGCCTGCCACCTTTTGTATGCCAATGTAGGGGGGTACCATGGGAACCACCAAAGTGCATCCCCATACCCCCCATTCCCCTGGGGCCCGCAACGGGCCCCCAAAGTGAACACCGCATGCCTTTCAATGACAGACTGTCCCATGGAAAGGCATGAAACCACCAACATCATAATATGGTTGCCACCATATTGCAGGCCTTTTCCGCCAGGCAGGCAATCATCACAATTGCCTACCGGCGGAAAAGCTGTGGACGGTTTTTCTGTGTGCCGCGGTACCCCTGCCATGCTAATGTGGGGGGGGGGGTAAAAGGCCATCCAGCAGGGTGTTTTGGCGGCCGGATTGCAACCGCCGTTCAGGCGGTGGCGATCTGCCCGCCATCCTAATAGGCCCCTAAGTAGGACAAAATGTAAGATAATAAATAATAAAGATTTGAAAAAGGTTTTAGAAAGCAAGGATTGGAAAGATTGACAAAAGATCAAAAAGTAGGCCCCAGCACCATAAACAGAATAGGAATCAAAATGGGCGCGTCCATGCGTGACCGTGTAGTGCAGTTCACCCAATATTTCCACCCGAACACACCCGAACACACAATCCGCATTGTTGTACGGTGGAAATATCACGTGAACGGATGGAGAAAGGAACTTACCCACTTTGTGGAGTTCCGCTTAGCGCTCCGCCCACCCTTACTATGGTTGCAGACAATAAGTGCTACTTCCCCTTGGTGAGTGGGGAATGTACAGTATCATGAGACGGCTAACACCACTGATGATATCAGATTTGATGCCTACATACTGGCTTGTGTAGCTTTATGTATTGTACTGTCATGTGTACAACTGTTCCCTACATGATGTGAGGATCTACAAGGTTTTCATTCTGATTCCATTACATTTGTAAGTGTTGGCCAATGTGCACATGACAATAGTATTCCATACTGGGTCCATATAACCACAGACAGTGGTGTGTGGACATGCATGTGTAGGCCACACATACCCAATGGCATTGATGGATGTAATTAGCCATGTCAAATTGTTGAGGCAATGACAAATATGTTTAGAAGATGTCCAGTACTATCTGGCAAAGTGAGTTTACATGTCATTGAGAATGGTGTATACAGTTCATTCTGATGGACATGTTTATTTGTGGGTGATCATTTTGTGGCTGGAGACAAGCATCAGGGAGTGGCATGGTGACATGTTGTGGCCATATATGTGTCAGTACTGAGTACTACATTGGTATTTGTGTTTATGAGACAAGGATGGCACAGTGAATTCCCTCCCCTTTTGGACACGCTTCTGCCCTCTTTATGGACTGGATACTTCCTAAACCGCATGTGCTCACATGAACCAAAGTTGACTGGGGTTGTTCCTAGGCAGTCTCATTTACAAAGTTCCTTTGTGTTTAAATTGCAAAACAATTGGAACTCAAATCTCTCCACTCAACCTCTCTGTACATGTGACACCTAGCTAAGCTACTCATATGCAGCTTTTAACAGCGTCATCTGGCAGTTGACAGAAGTGAAAGTGTGACTTGAGAAGTATGAACAGTGTGGAATGGGCACTTCCATGTCACATTCTTCTTGGTGGTCACATAGTGCTGCAACTAATCCACTATGCCACAAGCTGAGAAGGGCCAGAGCTGGCTATCTGTTGACTCTGTTATGGGGTAATATCAGCTCCAGTGGAGCATCTGGGTCACAACAGATGTTCTTAAATGATTGTGTGCAGCTATTGTCCATAAATGAACGGCGGGACTTAAACAAAAGTCAATTGGCCTTTAAGTATCAAGAAACATATCCATCTCTGGTCCTACCAAGCAGACAGAGTGATCCTAACCAAATAAAAACATGCATGGGTGGTCATCAACTTATACCAGCAGGCCTCTCTACCCCCATATCTTGCCTGCACAAATTCCATTCACTTAAAGCTGAGATTCATGGCTCTCGGATTGGGTGAGTGGCTTTTTTTTAAACATCGTGCTCTATGAGTTTGTTTAACAGAAGAAACCAAATGCAGGGGCTGTGGCAAATCCGATGAATCTCTGGAGCACATTCTATGCATTTGCTCAGTGATATTGGACATGCATAAATCAAGTCTCTGGACTGAGTGGAACAGGCTGAGAGTCCAAACTTGTCAGCAGAGCATTATTTACCCAGAAAACATGGCCCTATATATGTGACTGACAGCACGTATCCATCTTGTAGATAACACAATTAGGCACTTTGGAGTCTCCCCAGGAAGCCCAGTCCTATAAACAACTAGCTGCTGCACTTAAGCTCCCAGTCCCTCTCACAGCTTTTAGATGTAATTGTACTACTGCTAGTATCTGAATGCACTTGACAATCAATATTAGGTATTTATTTCATCTAAAGTTGGGCTATTTTTATGATATGGATTGATTTAATCACATTGTATATTGTAAAGGTTTTTAAAGACTCATATATATAGAGATAGATAGATAGATAGATAGATAGATAGATAGATAGATAGATAGATAGATAGATAGATAGATAGATAGATAGATAGATAGATAGATAGATAGATAGATAGATAGATAGATAGATAGATAGATAGATAGAGAGACGGATAGATAGCTAGATGGATAGATAGATAGATAGATAGATAGATAGATAGATAGATAGATAGATAGATAGATAGATAGATAGATAGATAGATAGATAGATAGATAGATAGATAGATAGATAGATAGATAGATAGATAGATAGATAGATAGATAGATAGATAGATAGATAGATAGATAGATAGATAGATAGATAGATAGATAGATAGATAGATAGATAGATAGATAGATAGATAGATAGATAGCAATTACTATACAAAAATGGACACCAAATTTGGCAGAAAACTAGATGTTGTTCCAGAAAGCATGCTCTTTGTAATTTTGTATAAATCCGTTCAGTATTTTTAGAGATATGTAGGGTTAAACAATAAAGATATCTGGGTGTGCAAGTCCTTGCAGTGAACTTGTGGGTCCTCCTAAAATTATATTGGCTGCCTATACTTCAACCAGGAAGTGTTTGCAGCCATCTTGGGGCTCGGCTTAAATCCAAATCCGACAAAAAAAGATTGAAAAAAAGGAAAAGTGTTAGGGTAGGGACTTCCAGAGACTTGGCTCCGTGCGTCCTTGAGGACCAACTACCCCTCCTGTTACCTCTAGTAAGTCCCATACAGCCTGATTGCTGAGAGGACTTTGCAGGCAACACCTCCTTTCTTCACCACTCTGCAAACATGCCTCCTAACATGCTACTGGTTGAAGGAAGAAATCCAGTTTAGTCCTGAGGCCCTCAGGAGTAAAGTGGAATGAAATCCCAACCAGCAGTCTCTCTCCGCCCTGCGCGAGCAGCTCCCTCTGTCCAAAAGCAATTCTGCCCTGCTTCTAGTAGCAAGATAATTTTCTGCTCTTGCTTACTAGAAGCAGAGCAGTGTTTGCTATTGCCGACCAAGCCATAGCAAACAGCAATCTACAGGGGTAGGCACCCCAGGACATTGCAGGTGCCGGTCCTTGGGGGTGGCAGTCCCCAAGGCCATCTATGGTTCCAGGAGGGGACACGTGGCCCAATCCATTGGACTTCACAGCCATGGGGAGGTGGTGCTCCCTGGGCTGCGGGGGCCACGCTGCCCCTGTATTTAAATTTAAAGTGTTGTCCCAGGGAGGTGATGGTCCCCGGTCTTCAGGGGGTGCAGCCCCTTGCATTCATATTTTTTATTTTGTCCTGGGGAGGTGGCAGTACCCGGGGCTGCTGGGGGGCCAGGTGGACCCCCAAATTAAAATATACATTTTGCCCTGGGAAGGTAGCAGTTACCAGGGTGCGAGGGTCGCCGCAAGTGCAACCCTTACACTATTATCACAATGAAGCACCGAGGAGGTAGTGGTCCCCAGGGCATACAAATACACAGGAGGGGGGCTCGTGTGTCCCCCCTCCTTTATTTGTACACTGCATCTTGGGCATGGCCCACTTGGGGACAATTAATAGACTGCACTTCAGTTTTGTTTCCATTTTCAGCCAGCTCCACCGATATCGCTGAAACATGTTTTAAAAAAAAAGCTTTTTGCGGCCCTGGGGGGTCCTTCTGGGACCACCCAAGAGGCTTAGGGGGTCAGGGTGTATCTACACTTCCCCTTTTCTTTCATTGTTTTCATTTTGTGTGGGACTTGGTTCAAAAGAGTACCAAGATAGCTGCCAACGCTTCCTGTTTGAAGTGTTGGCTACCAATCAAATTTCATTATGGTTTCAGTAGGCTGCCGGGCTCCAACATGTAAATATTTTTAAACTTAAATATCTTTGAAACTACTGAATGGATTTACACCATATCACAAAAACATGCTTTCTGGACCAACATCTAGCTTTCTGCCAAATGTGGTGAAATTCCATTTAGCGGTTCGTGCTGTAGTCATGTTCAAAGAATGAAAAATCCCTGTAGACATGACATGGGGAAAATGTATCTAGGGAACCCCCTTTTTTCTCGCCCCCCCCACTTGATGGATCACCCCAAAACTTTCAACAAAGCAGCTTAAACGAAAAGGGGAATATTTTAGAAAATGTTGTGAAGAGTCGTCAAGTAGCGCCAAAGTTATTGGGAAACCAAAAAATGCTTTTCTTATGGAAACTTCCTTCTGAACTATAACTACCTTTTGGTGACTGCCATTATATAAAAATTGGCTGTGTTAGGCACCCATCAGTTCTACATGTTGTGGGTTAGGGACAGCTGACCATATGCTGACTGCAGGGCCTTGTATGGATAGGTGGTAATCCATTCCTATGTGGACATCCGCTTTGATGATGTCATGTAATTATGGTATTCAACAAGGGCCTTTGTAGACAGGGTGATAATATCTCCTGCTATACACATGAGGGTAGATTTGGGAAAAGGTCACACATGGGGTTGGAGCGGACTGTGGTTGTGACACCATTATGTGTGACTGTGCACATGTCATGTATCATTCATGCAGGTGGTCATGCCAGTGTTGGAGGCAATTTAGTTCTCCTTGTGCTTGTTGTGATCTGTGCAATTGTGTGAGGTGTTATGTTAGGATTTGTTTGCCCAGTGTGTTCACATTTTTGCAATGAACTTCTTTCTACTCTTATTTCAGCATTAATGCAGGGCAGTGAAGTATACAGGGCTGAGACCATTGGGGCAGCAGCTGGCCACAGTGGTTCTCTTAACACCAGTGACTCACAGGCAGCCAGAGGTCCAGAGGGTAATGGGAGTGCCACAGAGGAGTTATTTGCATTATTTTCATCATATTCGAGGTCCTGTGATCACTCATAGTGGTGTTGGACTCCCCTGGACTTGCGTCATCAACCTCCTAATCCACCAATCCAGTTCCTTCTCCACCCTCCCTGCTGCTCCTCAGCCAGCTGGTCGGGCTCATTCCCCTAAGATGGGAGAAGACTCCGTTGGACCAGGCACCTTAAACCCTGCCCCTATCACCCCTACTGCCCCTAGTGTGGAAGTAATTGATATCCTGAGGCAGATCGCTGTGGGATGGACAGCAGTGCTGAATGCCATCCAGGTACAAAGCCCCTAGCTGACACAGATGGTGTCAAACCTGGAAGGCATTCACTCTGAAATGTCTACCCTACAGAGACCTTCGTCTTCCACACTCACAGCACCCTTTCACTAATTCCTGCTTTCCGCCCAACCTCCTGCCTCTTCCCCATCCACAGTCCCTACTCTCTTACCTACCCAAAGCACATAGAAACATCAGCACACATCAATCTCAACATTCACATACAGTACACAAACATATAAACATAAGAAAAAAGACAGACACACACCCACGAGCCATGAACTTGACACCTTCACAACCACATCCAGTGACATACAGGCAGAAACCACACCCACTGCACCACATACATCCACTATAGATATATCGGCAGGCAACACACCCACTTCACCTTATACATCAACTACAAACAGGCAGATACCACACACACACCACCGACCAGAGACATTCACATTCCTCTACCTCCAACAGCTCAACACTTGTCTAACCCTTCCCCAGTCTGGCCAAAAACATATCATGTTTGCCTTTGACCTTGTTCCTATGCCAGCTGCCCACTCTCGCAAAGCAAAAATGAATTCTTTCCCACCTCTACCCTCCCCTTCTACGTCCACCCCAAAAAACAGCCCACCCACTTCCTAAAGCCCTCCCTACCACCCAAAACCAGAAATAAAAAAGAAAATCAACCTGACCTGAACCCACCCCACCCCCTACCAAAAACCCAAAGGACCTCTTCCTAACCCCATCCCAGTCTTCCAAGGGGAAGAAAAAAGGGAAACCTGCCACCCCTCCCTATACCCTTCAAGACTACCAAATCACCAAGATGTTGAAACCTAGCCCACCGAATATCCGAGTCTAGCCCTCCCACAGATCAATCCAACCCTCCCAATTCCAAGCCCAGCATTTCCAAGGACCAACCCACCCCTCCTAATCCCAACCTCAGCCCACCTTAATAATATCACAGAGGTGCCTGGACTGCGTACTAGATTCCACTTGCTGTGGAGGTATGCTTGGCAGTGTTCTTGAAGACAAGTTTGGTTGCACAACAGTGCCCCAAACATTTAAAGCTGGACTGCTGATTAGTCTTTGATTTTGGGCACAGATATGGTATCTACAATAAAACGTTGTCCAGCAATTTCTACTGATTCAAATCATAGTTATTGGATGATTTTGGATATGTGACTACAGTTGTGTTTGGTGCATCATGATGGCTCATTCATTTGCAGTGGTAAGTATGATCAGACCTTGGGACAAGTTATGGAGTTACAGAATCTGAGGGTCAATGTTCAATGGATGTACATGTGGGATGAGTTGTAATTGGGCAAGATATTGCATTGTGTGTATCTGCTATGGTAAGTATTGCGGCTTGCCTTGGTCAAGGCCCGTGACTTTTGGCTTGCAGTACTACCTGAGTTGTAGGGTGGATATGTGCGTCATGTGTGCACCGTAAGTATTTGTTTCTCCACACGTGGAGCTGAGTAGATTTGTCATACCTAATTGGTACTTTTGATGCACATGTCACAATTTTCATGTGTGTTCTTTCCACACACTTCAAAGAGTTGTCTGACAACTGCTGTTGCTGCAGGGCTTAATTTTAGGACTTGCACGTATTCATTAGTCACATGAGCTTGCCACTTTGTGACAATATTATTTGTCCCTGATATAACTCATGCCAAAGGTCTTATGCACATGGAGAATTTTAGGGAGGCGCAATATGGACTGCGGCCTTGGCCCGTAGCCTTCCAGGAGTCCTCCTGGTTTGGAGTTGGTCTGCAGGAAGTGTTTACATTGTTGACTTCAAAAGTTTCACACTGTAGTTTGAGCAAATCCCATTTAATTAACTTCCTTTTTTCATGTGGGTGATGTGTGAAGAGACAATACAATGCTTTAGCAGTCAAGGGGCCTCATGTAGGTAAATAAAAATTACCGATTCTTAAATACCGAGCCGTACCGAATCGGTATTTAAGAATCGGTAAGTTATATGTAGGTAAAAAATCGGTAATAATTACCGAATCGGTAACATTCGGTAATCAAGAATCGGAATTTACCGAATCGGTAAATACCGAGGTGGTATTTACCGATTCGGTAAATACCGAATCGGTATTTACCGAATCGGGAAAAAAATCACATGACTTGATGAAACAGCCAATCCTGTGCAACCACACCCCACCCAACCAGGAAGTGGCCACACCCAGGCAGGTGCACACAATTAACAGACCCTGGAGAGGCGTGGAGTGCAGAGGAGAGGCAGGGAGCCAGTGACTGTTTGTGCAGCAAAAAAACATCATGTCCAGCCAGAGGACACAGAGAGATGGAGGGGAAAGGAGGAGGAAGCTGAAATTCAGCCCCAAGGAACTCCAGGTGCTGGTGGAGGAGGTGGTGAAGCAGCACCAGAAGCTGTTTGGGAGGCAGTCCCTGCAAGGGCCTGAGGCTGAAAAGTGCAATATTTGGCTGGCCATCCAGGCGCAGGTCAATGCTGTGGGAGTGACCCACAGGGACATAGAGGTCCTCAAAAAGCGCTGGTATGACCTGAGGATTGTAACCAAGAGGAAGATGGGGGAAATCCAGAAGGAGGCCAGCCAGACTGGAGGTGGAACCAACAGGGCACCTGCCCTCACCGAACTGGAGGAGCTGGTGGGGGCCACAATCGAGAATGAGAGCATCGTGGGTCTTGGGGATGCTGACAGCTCTGCCAGAGCCGCCACCCAACAAGGTAATGCACAGCAATGTAGCCCCCCCTACCCCTATCCCACATCCCCCATTGGTAAATGAGTATCCCACTCCAGTCCATGTGTTAGTGCAGACAGGCAATGCATTCTGGGAGATGTAGTCAGGGAAACCCCAACCATGAAGTAAATAGCACAGGACAACAAGGCATGTTACACACATTAGCCACAAGGAGGCAGAGGACAAATTTAGAGTGTAACATGATTTATTGTGATGCTTGCAATGCAGCCCTTCAGGGACACTGAGCCGATGTTGCATTTCTGTCCACAGATGTGACATCACGCAGGACAGGACATGCTGCAGGAGAGAGGGCACACCGGCCACACAGATCAGCTCTGGCCAGCACAAGTTCAGCCCAGGGAGCAGTGCCACAGGCAGCCGCACCACTAACACAGGCAGCCTCGCCTCAACCAGAGCCAGCCTCACCTCAACCAGAGCCAGCCTCACCTCAACTGGAGCCAGCATCACCTCACCCAGAGCCAGCATCGCCACTCATGTTTGAGTCACCGGCCACATCACCGCCTGCAGGTGTGAGAATGAGGAGGCGTCCTGCCGCCAGGCTGCGAGCCTTAGACACCTCGTCTGACGACAGCAGGGGCCCTGAGCAAATTACTATGCCCCAGGATGGGAGCCATGCCACTGTGCCCTACACCTCACAGGCAGCACAGACGGGTGCAAGAGGGCACCGCAGGTCGCGTGTCCAGAGTCCACCAGCAAACATTGACAGCTATGGTGTCTTCTCGGGGCTCGAGGGCCAAATGTTAAAACAACAGCGCCTGCAAACAAAGGCAGTCATGTCAGTCCAGAGGCATATGCGGTTCATGAAATCTACATTTGTCAACATGGACAATAACATCAGCGCAATGGCAGCGGGCATTCGGGACATGTCCCAGTCAATCCAGCAGTTGTGCAGCAAATTAGATGCTGACATAGATGCACGGAGCCGGGAACGGCAGAGGAGGGACACTAACACCAGGGCACTCAACCGTCTGGCAACTGCCACTTCTCTACTCTGCCGGCGCTCTGTGTCGATGCAGGAGGGCCTGACACACTGCAGCAGCGACGTGTCTCGGGGGATGGTGCAGGTGACAAGTGCACTAGAGGTGCTATTAACAAGTCAGGCGGCGACAACTGCTGCAGGGGATGCTGCGGAGAGCATTGACTCCAGCAGCAGGAGCAGCATCACACCCCCCGTCCCAGA
This sequence comes from Triturus cristatus, assembly GCF_964204655.1. Lineage (NCBI taxonomy): Eukaryota > Metazoa > Chordata > Amphibia > Caudata > Salamandridae > Triturus > Triturus cristatus. The sequence goes on along the minus strand of NC_140587.1, from coordinate 340,706,300 downwards.
AGCACGCAGGAGCAGCAGGCGGCTTGGGGTTGGCTGTAGTGAGGATGCTGAATCCGTGCCATCCCACACTGCAGCACGTATGCGCAACATTGATGCAGCCCTGCGTAGCCAATTCCCAATGGGTGACGTAACCCTGGACTTACTCCTTGTAAATATGCTATGTTGCCAGATTGGCTTGATCTTGTTTTCATGGCGTAGTGCCGCATTAAAACTACGTCATGACATACCACAACTGGCTGTGTCCCCTTACTTACTCAGAAATAGTTGCATGTGATCTCTGCCCGTCTCTCTCTCCCATCTATTGCAGTTGGCACTCCAGCTGCGTTGCCCTCTGGCTGGCCTGACTCTTCCTCGTTGTCCTCAAAATCTGTTAGTTCCACATCTGTACCTCTCTTCGTGGCAAGGTTGTGCAGCATTGCACAAGTGGCAATGATCTTGCAGCAGTTGATCGGTGTGTACTGGCGTGCGCCTCCGCTCTTGTGGAGGCAGCGGAACCTGCTTTTCAGTAGTCCAAACGTGCGCTCCACCACATTGCGTGTAGATTTATGTGCCACGTTGTATCGTCTCTCACTCTGGGTTGATGGGTGTAGGTAGGGAGTGAGGAAGAATGACCGGCAGGCATATGCACTGTCGCCTAGGTGAGTAAAAGGGAACCATCAGTCACATGCCTCTATACACTATGATTTGCAGGTTTCATGGGGCGTCACTGTTACTTACCTAGCAGGTATCCCTCTCCAAATTCTCCGGCAATCAGTCGTGTGTAGATCCCACTGTTCTGGAAAATGTAAGAGTCGTGGGTGCTCCCAGGAAACTTCGCTAGAATATCAGTGATGATGTTCCCTGCATCACAGATCACCTGCACATTGATGGAGTGGGTGGACTTTCTGTTCCTGTAGATGTGCTCTGTGTCAGCTGGTGGGCAGATTGGGATGTGTGTGCCATCAATACAGCCAATGACATGGGGGAACTGTGCCATGTGATAAAAGTCAGTTTTAGTTTTCTGCAGTTCGGCCTGTGTGTTTGGGAAGCTGATGTAGTGGTGCATTCTCTGCATCATGGCATCCAGGAACTTCCTGAAGAAACGGGACAGGCAACTCTGGGATACACCACCCACCGCAGCTATCACCACCTGATAACTGCCAGATGCCAGTAGATGTAGGCTGCAGAGCACCTGCACATGTGGTGGTATGGCATGCGCCCTTCTTGTTGGCTGGTCCAGGAGTGGGTGCAGGTCCCTTATCAGGTCCATGATGGTTTGGGGGTGTAGCCTGTACCTTTCATGTATCTCTGCATCAGTCAGTTGGAAGAGTGTGATGCGCTGTCTGTAGATGCGTTCCTCCCGTCTCCATATCCTCAGACCTGCTGCCTGTAGACGTGGGCGCCTTGCAATGACATACAGAGCGGCCATGTTGTCCACGCTGTTGCATTTTGGGATTGCTTATATGGTCTGTTGATGGTTACCACCTGCTTTCACTCAGTGTTAATTACCGACTCTTAATTACCGAATTTCATGGATTTCTTAATTACCGAGTTTTCCTACATGTCATTTTCAGTTTTACCACTTCATATTTACCACTTCATATTTACCGATTCATATTTACCACTTCATATTTACCGAATCGGTAAATATGTATTCGGTAAATATGAATTGGTATTTTAGAATTCGGTAATTATGAATCGGTATTTACCGCTTCATATTTACCGAAAACTGGTTTTTGGCCTCCTACATCTCACTTGTCTAAATACCGGTCGGTAACGGCATATTTACCGAATTTCGGCCGTTACCGGCCGGTATTTGGCTACCTACATGAGGCCCAAGATGTATTATATTTTCCAGAGACATCCATACTGATTTATGTTGGATGTCACAACAGGACCTAGCTCATGAGCAATGTGAGAATGTGACAGAAGATGATTGCTGTGTTATTGATTAGGAGGTGCTGTTTTATGACATTATTTATTGCACACAACAGTACACCAGCTTCTGAAATCTACACACATGTAGAGTTTGTGAAAGTGTGCTTTTACATTTTGAGTGACTTGGACATAGAGGGCATAATGCAGATGTGATGGGGACACACATTCTGTGATGTTGCCTATAGGAGCCCAATAAATTATGGCAGGACTAGGGAGTCAATTACCCTAGCCTTCTTAACTGTCTTGTGGCACCAGAGGGAGCGTATGTTGTGTCACAAACCCATGATTGTAGTATTATGTTGGACCTAGAAGTGGTTTCAGTCAGGTAAGCAGAAGTGTGTGCAGAGTTTAATTTGGGATGTTTTACTTGTTCACACTGACACATACACACATTCGCTGTATTCTATGGTGTGGTGTATTTGAATAGTGTTGTGAATGTTTATTTTTGGATTTTTCATTTTCTCGACGACATGACTTTGAGCTGGATGAGTGTACTAGGGGGGTGACTCACGAGTGTGTGGCTTAAAAGTACATGAGCTAAACATCAGTGATTGGCATAGTGTCCCATACATATGCTGTGTTACTACTTCTGTCATTGCTCAACATCCAGATATGTGATCCGATACGTTACATTGCACCTAGAAATGCCAAAAGTGTTGGATTTGCCAATGGTTGTTAGCTACATTACATATAGCAAAAACAACTGCGGCCTAATTGCATAGGAGTCTGATGCTTCAGTTCTGACATAAGGAGACTGTGAATGTTGTATTATGAGTATCTTTGCAGTTTATCATCTGTAGCTGTGGAAGGTGATACTGCTGCAGATTTCAATGTATGTCTCCCCCTGAGGGTGAGGGGGAATTATAGACAGTCTGATGGGACCTTGACAGCACGTTTATTCAACCTACTGATGCTAGGTACCAGCAGGCCAGGAAAGACTTCATGCCCTTCTGCACAACTGGCACTAATCGCTCTTACCACTGCCTATTCCTGCCCCCTCATGTCTTGCTTCTCACAGTAAATGTATTTATTGGCAAGATGTCCTTGCATGATCTTTTGTGTACTAGTTGCTAACAGCCTCCATGCTGAACACGATACACCCCTGCTTTTCCGTGGTGGTACTTCAATTTGATGAGGAGTCTATGTACAGGGGTATATGTAAGACTTATCAGCGGTTATGTACATGGCAGTGTTGATTTTGGGAATCATTGAGTAGATGAAGCAGCGGTAGGATATATGTAATAGTCTCCCTGATGGCACCGGTTGTGAGGAGCTGTGTACAGGTGAGTTCCAGCCTTATATCCCTCTCTTTCTGCCAATGCCGATGAGATGGTTCGAGCATCACAATTGTCTCATTGGAAAGACAAATCATAATTGGGTGGGCAATTCGTAAGGCTGTCCTCTCTCCGACTGGCTCCATTGGTCCTTTACAACCCCACAGTTTTCGTAAATTCCCTGCGGAGTTGAAGGAACCGCAGTGGTCAGAAATCTATGTGCGCAAATATATCGTAATACAGCGGTTGGTGCGACAGGTACCAATGGTAGTGTGGCAGTCCAACCACCTCCAACAGGACCATGGAAGCTGGTCCGACCGGCATCATAATGAGGCCCTTAGTCTGCATTCTGGGTTTTAAGTTTAAATATGGTGTACTACTGTATTCTAAGTGGATAGAAAAGAATAAAGCACTTTGAGTATGTATTGGTGAGCAAAAGTAGTTTTATCCCTTAATATATGTTTTTAAAGTTTGCAGAGTGCTGTGCTAGTACCTATAAAGTACCACTGTAGTCAGAGAAAAAACAAATATGTAAATGATTGAAAATACACTGCTGTACACTATGGGAAACAGCATTTACCACAAAGGGGTCGATTCTGATGTCGTTTGGAAAGCATTCCTACTGAATCGGTTCTGGAATGCTTTCCGTACAACTTGAATCAGGACAGTTCGACCAAGTGATTTGGATAGATCTGGATGCTTCCGGATACGATTTGGCCAGACTCCCATTGACTTCAATGGGTGCCTGTGTTCTGAACGAGAGCACAGGGTCCCATTGAAGAAAGGGGTGGTTGGGGAAAACCTTGCACTTATGGAGTACCTGCCACAATGTGCATGATTGGAAAGGTGGGTCCCTTGGGTACCCACTCAGGCCCGATTCAGAAAGCTAACCCTGGGCTTAGTTTGCGAAGTAGCACTTTGCGAAGCTACGCAAAGTGCAGTTCGCACTACGCGAGCTACGCGTAGCACTTCGCGAACTGCGTAGTACCTTGTTCGCACTGTGCCAGATGTCGTTTTCAATGATTGCACAGTGCGGACAAGCAACCGGCACTGTGCAATCTTTGAAAATGGCATCTTGCACAGTGCGAGCAGTAGTTTTCTGCTCCTCGAGTAGATTTTTACTCGAGCGGCAGCTTTCTCAGCGCGAACTGGTAGTTTCTCATCGCGAGCGGTCGCGAGCATACGCTACCACTCGCAATGAGAAACCTGACCTCCTTGCATTGGGAATCTCGCCGGGAGGTTTACTTTCCATGCACGCGATCGCCAACTTGATGTTGCTGATTGCGAACAAGTAAAAAGTCTCGCCGGGATGTCATTTTGCTTGCTCGCGGTCGCCAACTTGATGTTGAGGACCGCGAGCAAGCAAAAAATGACCGCAGCACTACGCAACACTACGCTACACGTGTTCGCACTGTGCTATGTGCAGTTCGCGTAGTGCGAAGTAGCGCGCACTTCGCAAACTACGCGAGCGTAGCATAGTGCTTTGCCCAGGCTTACAGAAGGCCCCGGGTGAAGGTAGGCCTGCTATGGGACTCCAAAGACAGGTTCTTTAAAAAAACGATTCGGAACAGCTGTTCAAATCGCTCATCGTATTTGCTCGCTTGGAAACCAAGTCAATAGAGCTGTACGATTGAGCTCCGAAAGATGCAACCTGTCCCAATGTCTTACGCTGCTGATTCGGACAGCCATACCGGTTTCCAGGCATCGTACTCGGTCGTTGGGAAGTGTGCACGATTTGGTTGGAAACAAGGCTTCCGGATCGGATTTGGCATTGAAATCGACCCCCAAGGGTTAATAACCTAATTCCACTACCATGAACCGTTACAATGCATGTGCCTTTAAAACACATGGCTCTGCAGCGCATCAATTTAACACACATGCTTTCATGATGCACAATGGTAATTATATATAAGTAGTGGGTAAGTATGTTAAGAAATGTATAAAGATGATTGAATTATTTTTAAGTTTTTATGTTAATATTTAAAAAATAAAAATAGTAACAATTATAAATTATTATTTTTAGGAATATGCTGTTAATAATTTAAAATAAGAATTTAAAGTTTTAGGAGTGGGTTGCTAGGGAAAAATAGGTTATGGATGGGGAAGTGTATTAATGCTCTAATATTACTTTAAAGTTCTTATTAAAAAATAATATATCTGTTGATTGTTTAACATTGTTTTATCATATATATTAAAAGCATGCAAAATCATTTTTAAAAATAGGATGTTAGAGATCTATGGCTAATGGGTGGAGAATTATATTAATATTCAGGTATTACTTGTGTATTTGAGTATTACATTAAAATAACTTTTTTAATTCAGTTTTCAAAATCTCAAATTACTGTAAAATATTTTCATTAAATTTACAAATTAATTGTTGGATATTAGGAACATAGCGGCTGTGGTTGGGGAAGTGTATTAATACTCAGGTATTAATATATAATTAAGTTTGAAATCTAATAAATAATTTTGATTTAATTTAGAAATGCCTGTAAATATATTTAATGATATGCAAAATAATTTATAGGCGCATGATGTAAGGAATATAGGTGTAACAGGTGGTGATGTGTTTTAATACTCCGGTATTAAAAGAAAATACATTGAGGTTCCGATTCCGATCCGTTAAAAATAATTTGCGTATGACCCGTATCCGTATTTTTTTACGTACGAGTACCGTACAAACGGCCAAGTACGATTCGTACGTGAAAAATAACTACGAATAGCGTCGGGAAAAGTGTACGAGAGTGCGTCGGAAAGTGTTTACGTCCGAATATCGTCGGGAAAAATGTACGAGAGTGAGCCGGACATTTTTACATGCAAATCGTAAAACACAAGTCCGAGCGCGCAAGTACGATCCCGTCCGAATACACAATCACACGTAAAATGCCCCGTACGGAGCCAACGCAGTAGCACAAATGTACACGGGTAAACTTATGCCCGTGTACGAGCCGTACACCCCCCCCACCCCCCAATATGTCAGCACCGTACAGCACCGTACACCACCCTGTCCGCACTGTACCCCAGCCCCGCAACTGTACGCACCGTACCCCCATGTACGTGCCGTACCCCCCATGTACACGCCGTACCTCCGCATGTACGAGCCGTACCCCCGCATGTACGCGCTGTACCCCCCCATTGACGCGCCTTACCCCCCCTGTCCGCACTGTACCCCAGCCCTGCAACTGTACATGTGATACGCCCCCATGTACGCGCCGTGCCTCCACATGTACGCACCGTACCCCCGCATGTACGCGCCGTACCCCCATGTACACGCCTTACCCACCCTGTCCGCACTGTACCCCAGCCCCGCAACTGTATGCACCATACCCCCCCATGTACGCGCAGAACCGACCATGTACGTGCCGTACCCCCATGTACGCGCCGTACCCCCATGTACGCGCCTTCCCCCATGTACGCGCCGTACCTCCGCATGTACGTGCCGTACCCCAGGCCTGCACCTGTACGCACCGTACCCCCCCTATGTACGAGCCTTACCCCCCGCATGTACGCGCTGTACCTCCGCATGTACGCACCGCACTCCAACACCGTACCCCAGCACCCTCACCCAGCATCGCGTATGTACGGACCGTACCTACGCGAAATAGACTCTTACAGAACCAGGACACTGAAATCAGCACAAGGAGGGTCAATTCGACTCGCACAACACCACAAAACACGTCTACATGACAAAATACATCTCAATGACTGACCTGGCACATCTAAACAGGCAAACAGAGGACCAAATCACAACCACCTCTTATAACACACCCACCAAAATTCAAACACAGCCACACCCAAAAATGGACCAATAAAAAGAGCCCACACACACAACCCATAAGCCTTTGCAACAGACCCACTGCTGCCGGACCCCACAGAGAAACAACTCTACATTACTGATACCTTCACTACACCTTCACTCACACACCTTCACACAACCTCCTTCACAAACATCTCCCTCTTCACATTCACACACACACCGTCACATTCACACCCACACACCCACAACCATCCACACCCACACCCACACCCCACACCATGCCCACAGACAAGAATCCAAAGTTCACAACGGCGGAGCTGGACCTCCTTGTCAACGAAGGCATCGAAGTCAAGCCACAGCTGTTTGGAACATTGGTCAGACAGACCAGCATAGCTGAAAAATCTGCCATGTGGCAGAGGATTGTCGATAAGGTGAATGCTGTTGCGCCCATCCGAAGGACCAGGCATGAATGTCAAGCCAGGTGGTACGATCTGCGCAGGGCGGTCAAGAGGAAAATGAACGAAGAATATGCCCAGAGAAACATTACTGGCGGTGGGCCGCCCCGCAGACCCGTACACTACCATCCCTGGGAGGAGAAGGTGATGGCCCTGCTACCGCCGGTGGGAGTACACGGAGTCGAAGGAGTCGCAGAGCCAGGTGAGTACACAAACAACCTACGTAACATGGGGGCAATGGGGTCCACACCACATATACACCAAATGCACGCAACTTCCCCCAAGCACTCACCGCACACAACCACACTCAAAAACCACACTCATGCCACTAACGTCTCCATGCACCCTTCACAAATCAAGGCAAGGCCATGTCCAAGGCTACAACAACCACAAACACAAGACTGGATGTCCGGGAAGCTGGGAAATGAGACACAGACACCAATGCCCTCAGCCCATATGGCATAGGTACATACCCATGCACAATGCACAAGGACTGGCAAAGTACTGATAAGGTAGCTGACACTTGGCCCTGCTGTATGCAGCACAAGGCCCTCCTTGGACCACTGTACACTCAAACACCAACTCCACAAGCACAGGTATCTAGCACAGGAACTCACACTCACTGTCATGCCAGCATGCACCATGAGGGGACAGACACATCACCTGGGAGACCCAATGGCAACTCACACTACACACAACAGCAGGCCCGGTCACCCCCCCCCCCCTAACACAAGCACACACCCCCGGGGCAGGCAACGGATTTACACATTCCCACAATGGACATGTGACACAACAAGACCAATCCATAGCCAAATAAGCATCATAGCCAACAATCTACAGGTCAAACACTCAGGAGAACATCCCAATCTGTCCCCCACAATATACCCATCCCCAAGTGGACATTGAGAGGAATGCTAGGCACATCCAACTACCTGGAGGAACTGTGTCAACGTGAATATGTATGAAACATAGATGTCGCATGAAACACCATTAACATTGTCTCTCTCTCACACACAGGGCAAGGTCGTTGATCTCCCCCCAACACTGGGGGGGAAGAATCACAGTCCCAGGCTCCGCGTGAAGATGATCCCACCGGCAGCGACGACTCTCACCACTCCGTGGATGACCCCGACCAACCTGAACACTCTGGTGCCCAAGCCCCGGCAGCACCTGCGTCAGGTACATCTGTGCCAACCACCACCCCCATTCCTGCCACATCCCAGGACACACCCAGGAGCCCTGCTCGCACTGAACAACAGAGCCAGTCTGACCAGGAGGAACAAGGTTCTCCGGGCACCCAGGAGGAGGCAGGCAACCCAGCAAATGCCATCCCTCAGGGGTCCCGTAGACCCGATGTACCCACAGGGGCAGGCCAGGCTCAAGTGGGCAGGGGTGGTGGGAGTGGAGGCAGGCGGAGGCATGAACCTGACCAGCCAGCTCAGGACACCGGTATGTCACACATACGCAACATCCTGGACACATACCGGCGTGACACCAGAGGCATCAACCAGGTCGTGTCGAGACTCTCAGAGATGCAGGGGACCCTCGATGAGATAAAGAACCTGCAGGTCGAGCATCATGCCAGTCATCAACAACACCAAGGACGGATGGAGGCAAGACTGGCTGAGCTCCTGGTGGTGCACAGGGACATGAGCCAATCACTCCGTCAGATCGCCCAAAGCATGGGCAACCCTCCCTGTGCCACCAGGCGTAGACCAGCACCAGACACAGGGAGGGAGGAGGAGGATTCGTCTGACGGAGCGTCCCAAACATCGTCAAGGTCTGTATCTGAGGGTCCCCAGAGGAAGGTGGGTCATCCATGGAAAATACCGTGAGAGTAAGCGGACCATCCACATCTCCCAGGTCACCTGGCCTGGCACCTGGCCCTCTGGTGCAACAGCAGCACCTCATCCAATGACATTCTCTGCCACATGGACTTGCTGTTCACAGTCTGACCAATGATGACCAACACTGTGCCCTGGACTCTGATGACTTCCAATGCCAAGGATACCATCTCCCCCTGTGAACTTTGATTCTATTCCCCCGGTAGAGCACCTAATTTCATCTACCAAAACACGTACCCCACCGCAAATAAATATATTACTTTGGTCATGAGACGTTCCTGTCATTTTGCATTATTCAACAACATGTGTGTGTGGAAATGTCAAACTATGCCTGAGTGTTGAACTAACTCCAGCCATCCATACCCTGGGATCAGAGTCTGGTACAGGACACACATGGGTCACAAGGTATCATTCAATGTAGGCATGGAGCACAACACTCACCTGTGATGGCCTCTGGCTGCTGAGGGGGGGCTTGCTAAACTGTGCGGACAGACCTATTTGGGAGATTATCATCAAGGCGTAGAGGTCATGGCTCATGTGGAGGTTCCCGGGGAGGGAGTCCCAGGTATGTGTGGCCAGGTGGGAGAACAATGTCCTGTATGCTGGAGTACGGTGGATGTGAAGAACGCTGGCCAGGGAAAGGTTGGATGCATGGAGATGGCCCAACGGGATCTAGGATGACAGACGTACAAGGTTGGTTTGGGGTCGGGGTTGTGGACAGCCTCCTGAGTGTGGGTGGGGAGTGTGGAGGTCATCCTGCAGCAGACAGTGATCCATTGCAGCTATCTATGGTGGACGGTGAGGTGGCTGGGGCGCAGGGTGTTGAAGCTGAGGTGTGCAGATGCACCCTGGATGTGGACAAGTTTCCTGGGAGTTTGGATGTACTTGCTCCGTAGAGGGCAGGGCAGTATTTGACACGGATGTTGTCATGGACCTGGGGGATGGTCTGTCTTTTCTTGGAGTGGATCTATCTGTGGATCATGTGCATAATGCAGAGGGCGTTGCAGCATGAGGTACAGATGCTATGGACTAGCATGGCAAATGTGAGCGAGCCAAACATGATGCACACCATCTTGTGTGTGTGGCCACTGGGTGCTTGTGCAGCGCTCTTGCGGGTGGGACACAAGCACTTGACCCAGCTGGAAGGGGACAATCCTCAGATGATCACCTCAGTCCTGTACAAGTCCAGCCACAGGTGGCTCGTGTTCAGCCATTCATCAATGGATCTCATGCATACTTGAATGATGGAACTGACAATGTCTGTGTCTTTGTTGAGGGTGAGGAGCACCTGGCTGTCAATGGCATACGAGCTGATGATGAGGTGCTGTGCGCATGTGATGGTGGAGAGGGGGGTCCTGGACACTCTGTAGATTGACATGCTGAGAGATGATACCTGTTTCATGTCCCAGACGATGACACAATACTACATGCTGAAGCCTTGAGTCCCACTCCCATGCCCTTGCTGGGCTACAGAGCCGGTGGGGAGTATTATGGACGTGACCTGGTTGGTGTGACAGGGCCTGGAAGGCAGGGCAGTGCAGTGTAGGCAGTTGGCGTTGCACACTCAGCATGCAAAGGTGTCGTGTGTGTGCCCAGGGTATGTCTGACAGAAGGCGTTAGATGTGCGGATGAACATAGCTCGGAGTGTGGCTGCTACATCAGACTGTAGTGTGATGTGGGTAATGCAAGGACAGGATGGTGTTGCAATGTGCACCTTGCATGTGCTGATGGTCCAGCCTTTGGCACCGCGTGGCGGCAACAGTGGCATAGACAAGCTGAGGACAGCCAAATGAATGGGTGGAGGGAGGAAGTGAGGAGCATCTTGGAGGCGTGTGTGTTGCCAAATCTGGATACTCTGTGGGCCCTTGCTGCAGGGGGCCGCAGCAGCAGGCGGCATCTCCTTGCCAAATGCCAGAATTTGCACACAAAGACTAGGATGTCAGAAGGACAACTGCAACAGGCGCGTGTGTAAAGTAAGGAGTGTCCAGTGTCACATGGCACACCCAGAGACAATGCATGCACAATCACCAAAGAAGTATGACACCGGATAAGGAAACTGAAGGCCGACCTGCGCACAGGAGACACACCCTCAGCAGGTGTTGATGGCCCATTGTGTGGACCAACATGCCAAAAAACATACACAACCATGTGCTTCATGCCCAATAGGGAGCCTAATCCATGAGCAACTGCATGCATGTTGCCAAACTACACATGGACTCCTATGCATAAACTTCCACAACTATGCCAGATATGCTGCATGCAAAGTGGCAAGAGACCTGCATTGACAGAGATGAGGCACCTTGGAGTGTGACGAACACCTTTATTACTCAGCCTCACACTAAGGGAAATGCATCAATTGGAACAGACTCACAGGTCATTTGGCTGACCATGTGTGACCTACACTGGACACCCCAGTCAACACACAGATGTGGTAAATCCTACAGCGCTGGCACACAAGTGAAGGGGTTGAGCCTAACACCCCTTGCTGCACACGGAGAGTCTGCAATTCCCCATTGAGCCTCATATGGGGATATCCCACACTATGTCCGCCATTAGCATCCCGTATGTTCCTGAGGGACGTTATACACACATTGATGCCTTCATCAGAATCCACAAACCATTACAGATGACTGTCAGGAAGGGTGACTATCAATTCATGGGAGCCATGCAACACGTTATGTGCCCCATGGTGAGTCGACATGTATGCATGGTAACACAACATGCACAGGAGCAGTCCCCACATATCACAAACACGTACCACCCACAAAATGCCTTGCTGCACTCCTTACCCAAAATGACTTTTCACCATGTCTGTGCATGTAACTCTGATCCAGCACACGTTGCAATACTCATGAGGAATAGCAGGAGGGCAATGATGACATGAGCAGACGACAGCCGCAAGAACCTGGGGAGGACAGACACACAACAAGTCAGCGAAGAGCTAATAATCCGCAGACATGTACATGTATTCTACAGGAATGATGTTGTCACCATGCTCTTAAAAAATTTAGTGTCCCAGCTAAAATGTGTGGAATGACATCATCACTTGAATGACACATCAGAACACACCTCCAAGTCACTTAGCACACAGTCAGCTGGACACACACATTGCAACACATGCCACACAAGGCTCAAAGCGTGCACACTCAGACACAGGGACTCACCATTATGAGAAGAAGTTGTGGAGCTGACTCCGGATGTCCTCATCCTCATCCTCACTTGCCCCGTGCCCAAGCCCTTCATCCTCCACGGGTGGATGATCCTGCTCATACGGATCAAGGATGAGTGGCACGGCCTTCTCCACTGCCATGTTGTGCAGCATGCAGCACACAATGAAGATTTTGCAGACCTTCACCGGGGCATATGGGAGGGTGCCGCCGGTCTTGTGGAGGCACCGGAATCTGCTCTTCAGGAGTCCAAACGTCCTCTCAATCACGCGCCTCGTCTGCCCATGGGTGTCATTGTACCGGTGTTCTGCGGCTGTTCTGGGGTTGCGGAGAGGCGTCATCAGCCATGGCATGTTGGGATAGCCAGAGTCCCCTACATGGAAACATCATGGGAAGAAGTGGGTCAGGAGATGCCGTAAGATACAAAGATAGCGCGAAACACAGGACTAACAGAGTATACCCACCAACAAGACATGCTCATTCCGCGTGCAGCTGGAAAACGAGCACAGACATGGGAAATCAGCATGTTAGCAAGACACACCACAAGGGCATTGATAGAATGATAATGTTTGCGGTTCCGAAAGGCTACCTCCTGTGCCTGTGGTGGTACCAAAGCCACATGTCTCCCATCAGTGGCCCCAATTACGTGAGGCATCCCTACCAGTGTATAGAACTCACCCTTGATACCTGTCAACTGCTCACAAGTGGGAAAATGGATTAATTCATCCAGATGCACCAACATGGCTTCTAAAACATCGTGCAGGACACGGCTGAACATTGTCTGGGACATGCCACCGACATCAGCTATGGTCAATTGAAACGCACCGGTGGCAAAAAATGTAGGGCTGTCATCACCTTCATCTTGGGGGTCAGAGCTGTAGGATACCTGTGTTGTGGTTGGAGGTGTGGTTCAAGCCGGTGGGTCAAGTCCTCTATCAACTCTTGCGAGAAGCGGTATCTGCGTATGCAGTCATGTTCACGCATGGCATCCAGGTCTGGCATTCGTCTGGGGAAAGGCAGTGCCCTGCAGAGATTTGGAAGGAATAACGAAGAGTGAGTACATTACCACACCAATGTCACTGAGGTGAGCACATGTTCAACAGCTAATACACATCTGCTTAATACAGAGTGTGGTCTGTGCAATACATCCAGGACACGTAGGCCAGCCAGGTGATACTCCTACGAAGAGCCAGCCACAATAGTTGCATGGCAATGTTGACGTGACATGCCATTAAAATAGTTGTAGGCCAGTGTAAGTGACCCGCCAGACACATTACATGAGTGACAGACATCCACATATCAGCATTTGAAGGATGTTATCTCATACAGACAGCTGGCGGGAGTCTAGACGCACAGGTCACATGTCATCTGAAAAAGGACAGATAACACACATTTCCATGAAGGGGTACATGTCAAAAACTGATGACACAGACATTGAGACAACGCAGATATTGCCTCATGTCAGGAAGTCATCTTTGAACCATCATGACACATGTAACGCGTGAGTCCACATGTGGCATGGTGTGCGTATATGTGTGTCATGCACATATGCACACAGACACATGTTGGATGCTGCAACAGCAGATGGAGTTGACGGAACACCAACGGCAAGCTCATGGGAACACATGGCACACACATGACATAGTCACATCGTGGCACGCTGGTAGTCACATGTCAGGTGTAATTATCCGTGTACCTGGCATCAGGGGACAGTTGCGGGTGTTGGTGACTGTGCCATACCAGTGATGCAGTGCTTGACACATGTGTCCTACATGCACACATGTGCAAAGTGTGAAGGGGAAGTGTGCCACGTAGTGTCCCATCACACATGACATGTGTAAACAGCTCATCACACATCTATTGTGCCACAACATGATGAGACATGTGCCACATCACTGCCTGACACACCTAGGCCCTGCACATGAAGGACTGCACTGACAATGACTTGATGTCCAGCCTTGTGCGAGTCTCACACCTCCACTCCTTTCGTGTGCTCCTCCTATCACCAGTGTAAGCTGTGAAACGCAGTACACATGCTCTGAGGGCGTGTGTACGTGCCGTACTCACGTGTGAGTACGTGCCGTACACGCATAAGTACGTGCCTATCACTATAGTTGTGTTACTGTAGGTCCAAGTGATACGGCACGTACTCACGCATGTACGGCCCGTACACGCGTGAGTACGTGCCTATTACTATAGTTGGGGTTACCGTAGGGCCTAATGATACGGCACGTACTCACGCGCGTATGGGCCGTACACGCGTGAGTACGTGCCTATCACTATAGTTGGGGGTACCGTAGGGCCTAGTGATACAGCACGTACTCACGCGTGTACGGCACGTACACATGCGTGTACGGCCCGTACACGCGTGAGTACGTGCCTATCACTATAGTTGGGGTACCATAGATCCGAGTGATATGGCACATACTCCTATTCCTTCCATGACAGACAACTTCTTGGTGGCTGGCCCAGCACCTGAACATTCCTATCAGTCCTGGGATGTGCATGACAGTGTGTGTTCTCTTTGGCTCTCTTAGTTTAGTAGGCAGTGACATGACTATACAGTCTTGTGGCATGATCTCAGTGTGTGTATTGTGCTGCATCTGCCAGGGGTGGGTATGCATGTGTTATTTGTCCTCACACCCACATGTGGTGTGTCATGCAGTGGGGGAAAGACATCCATCCTCCTGGGAGTGGGACACTGCTGTTAGTGATGTGTTGTTATGGCACTATCATCATTGTCCAAAGTTAGGGATGCGTACATACATCCATGGAGTTGTGGTCATCTGATAATGATGTACACCCCCCCATGTCTCTGTCCACTGCTGGGAGTCCTCTGCACCCACTCATATATGTCTGTCCACTGCTAGGAGTCCTCTGCACCCACCCCCACGTCTCTGTCCACTGCTGGTGTTGATATGCACCCACCCCCATGTCTCTGTCCACTGTTGGGAGTCCTCTGCACCCACCCCCATGTCTCTGTCCACTGCTGGTGTTGATATGCACCCACCCCCATGTCTCTGTCCACTGTTCCGAGTCCTCTGCACCCACCCCCATGTCTCTGTCCACTGCTGGGATTCCTCTGCACCCACCCCCATGTCTCTGTCCACTGCTGGGAGTCCTCTGCACCCAGCCCCATGTCTCTGTCCACTGCTGGGATTCCTCTGCACCCACCCCCATGTCTCTGTCCACTGTTGGTGTTGATATGCACCCACCCCCATGTCTCTGTCCACTGCTGGGAGTCCTCTGCACCCACCCCCATGTCTCTGTCCACTTCTGGAGTTGATATGCACCCACCCCCATGTCTCTGTCCACTGCTGGGAGTCCTCTGCACCCACCCCCCTGTCTGTGTCCACTGCTGGGAGTGATGGGCACCCACCCCTCACATGTCCCTGTCCACTGCTGGTATTCCTCTGCACCCACCCCCATGTCTGTGTCCACTGCTGGTATTCCTCTGCACCCACCCCCATGTCTCTGTCCACTGCTGGGAGTAATGGGCACCCACCCCTCACATGTCCCTGTCCACTGCTGGTATTCCTCTGCACCCACCCCCATGTCTGTGTCCACCGCTGATATTCCTCTGCACCCACCCCCATGTCTCTGTCCACTGCTGGGAGTGATGGGCACCCACCCCTCACATGTCCTTGTCCACTGCTGGTATTCCTCTGCACCCACCCCCATGTCTGTGTCCACTGCTGGTATTCCTCTGCACCCACCCCCGTGTCCCTGTCCACTGCTGGTATTCCTCTGCACCCACCTGCCCACCCACTTGCGCCCTTGCTGTGGTACACTGCTGTCCTGGGCATACACCACCCCCAATTTACAGCTGATGTGCTGCACCAAGCCATACACCTACATATGTGGCGTGTGTACGCCTTGTATCCATCATGTAATGGGGCTGTAGGGGTACGGGTGGTACGGCCCGTACCCATGCTCTGGGGGCGTGGGTACGGGCCGTCCCACCATTGTGGCAGTGACGTAGGGGTACGTGTGGTACGGCCCGTACCCACGCTCTGGGGAGCGTGGGTACGGGCCAATCCACCATTGTGGCGGTGACGTAGGAGTATGCGTGGTACGGCCCGTACCCATGCTCTGGGGGGCGTGGGTACAGGCCATACCACGCGTACCCCTACATCACCGCCACAATGGAGGTACGGCCCGTACCCACACCCCCCAGAGCATGGGTACGGGCCGTACCACCATTGTGGTGGTGACGTAGGGGTACACGTGGTACGGCCCGTACCCACGCTCTGGGGGCGTGGGTACGGGCCGTACCACGCGTGCTGGAGCAGAGTTTTCAGTTTGAAAATTCTGTGGCTTTTGAAGCTCTGGCATGTCTATTCGTTGTACTAATTTATTAATAATTAATAATTAATTATTTGTCTTGTGCAAGTGCGTTTATATTAATCAATTCGTTTGTCCTAACAAGAGAGAGTTACACGTGGGTGTGCATAAATGTGCTGTTTAAAAAATAACGTGCGTGTTTTCATGTTTAAACGTTGCTATGTGCTGTTTATTTTTGAGCACAAAACGCTTTCTGAATTAATGCTTTTCTATGTTGCAAGTGCTAGATAAATGCATACACATAAGGGTATTAGTGGGGTTAACACTGTTTAATCACTATGCTGTGGTAACGTTGTTTTTGTCTCTTTTAATTAAGATGGTCTATTGAGGCCTATGATGGCCGACTTGTGAGCCTGGCTGTGATTTATAATATGAAAACTGTGACGAGGGAGACCCCTGCTGGAAATGGTCCTGAAGTTAACTGACCATGGTCCTTGTTTGCTTGTTTGAAAAACTTTCCATGAGGACAGCAGCAGTTTTTGGGAAATCTCCAAGTGAAATGAAAGTGTCCTTGGCAGCCTTGGGAAACAACAGAGCCTTAGAGAGAAGCTCTGAACTGTGGCTCGATAGCCGAGGAGAAGCAGGACTAATATGATACATGTTTTATTTTCTTGGTTCCTGTTCCGTAGTTTTCATTATGTGTACTTTTCCTGAGCGGAGATTCTCAAATGTAGCGATGTTACATCCTTTCCTTCTCGCTCTGCTCAGCAAGTCCGACGGACATTACAGTTTTTTCTATGTTCCCAATGTATCTTTCCATTGTTTAGAAACTATAAGAAATGTTAGCCTAGAGAGGGTTCTTGCCACTTGCCATTTTGCCTTTGCCGCGTACCGAATCTGCGTTGCTGAGGATTGATGCTGAAGGGACTTCGTCTTGAGAGACATTTACCGAGAGACTTGTCCTGACCCGTTCTGACATTTAGCTAGAATAGGTAACTATGAGAAATGATTTACTCTGATTGATTTTCTTTGACTAATTTTAGATAAAGCAATATAATTTTAAACATGGTGTTGGATATTCTTTCTTGTCAATTATTGGGTTTGCATTATTGATTATTGTTGTATATATTGTATAGATTATGCTTAGGGACAGTCACAAAAACCAGGTCTTATCGACCTCGGTATAGATGCAGGGTGTTTAGGAGTTTTTTCTTCCACAGGTTTATTGCTGGTAGAGTATTTGAGCGTATGTTAGTGAAAAGGGCCTTAGCGTATGATGTATGCATGTGCGTGTAACTGTGAGATTACTTTATCCGTGGTAGTGGGAATATTATACACACCCTGATCTCTATCAATTTCCTGGTAGCAGAGGATGGTTTTTGATGATTGTCTTGATCTGATAAGATTGCTTTTATTGATTATTGATTATTGGTTCATGTTGGTATATGTACTAATACTATATGTTGGAGTCGTAATGTTGAGTTATATGTAGTGCTTCTGGAACTTGGAAGCTGTAGCAGTTCCGTAGTAGGGCAGAGGGAAGTATATGCTGCTCTCGGGAAAGACGGAATTGTAAGGGATAACGTGTGACAATTGAAGTTGCGCGTCACATTGTCTGGGTTCGGAATCAGTGACATCGTTGTATGTTACTATTAGATATTTCTGGTATATATGGAGTGTGTATGATAGTGAAGGTTATCTGTGAAACTCTGGTCTTAAGTCCCAGGGATCTGTAAGGATTTCCGTTAAAGCTTATCGCGGGAGGAGTAATAGGTATTCTCTGAGCTTATTTGAAGAACTGGGCAAAGAAAGCTTGCTTAGTTGATGTATGTTATAATTCTGTAGTGGAGCAGATTGTCTGTTCTCGGGAAGCAGGATTCTGTGTGTATGTACTATATTTCCTTGTATGAATGTGCGTGAATGTTTGTACATTTAGTTGATTGTAAGACTCTTTGGATAAGTCCTAGAGGAAACAGTTAATGAATGTATGTTGGTAGGGCAGAGTAGAAGAAGTGCTACTGTGTCAATGAAAGGTTTCTTATGAAATAGACTCTCTTTTACTATTCTGCGGTTAGCGAAGCAGACAATGGAGATGTTTTTATGTTGTAACTAATAGATTTTGTAGAAATTTTGACACGAAGTCTACTGAAAAGATTTTGTAAAGGAGGGGTAGACGAGTGACAGAAGACAGGAGACAAGCGACTTCAGCGACTGTTGACGTCAGAAAGATCGCGCTCTGATTGGATGGTAGATCAGAATAGTGCTCGCGCTAGGATTGGTGCGTTAGTGTGAGCCGCGCAAGGATTGGAAGGGCTATTTAGTGACGTAGACGTTCCAGGATTGGTGCGTTAGTGTGAGTCGCGCTGCAATTGGTTGAAAATTCGTATTGTATATTTATAATACGGAAGGAGTAGAGAGTTCTTTGTAAACGCTAAAATGTATTACCAAGAAGAGAAAAAGAAGGAGACATTTTTTGGTAAAATTAAAAAGTGGTTTAGCAAGGATAAAAATGTTAAAACAAGAGTGGGTGAGTTGTTGCCTCCACCGAAAACACCTGCATTCTTCATGGCTGCAAGACATGGGTTTCATACCTGTATATGGTTGGAGAATTGGGTTAGGTATACTAAAGAAGATGGTGTTCTAGCATTTCCAGAACATGGTTCATTTAATCTGGCCGTGTTGAGAAATTTACGGGAAAAGATGCTATGTCTTGACCCGAAACCGAGACCTACACAGTTCGAGGCTTTAGTGGAATGGGAAGAGGAAGTACATGAGAGAGAAAAACAAAGATCTGGAGGGTATTATAGGTGTATGTTTGGGAGGAGACATGATCGTGAGACTCATCATGATCGAATGAAAAGGTGGCGAGATGTTAGTATGTCAGAGGGATTATATCCGATGAGAACAGTTGAAGGAGGAGCAGAAAGGGTTCCTGAGTCAGAAATAAGAAAATATGGAGTTAATGAGTATGAGGATGAGGTCTTGAATGACATGATTTACAAAAGACCACCTCCATATAGACCAGAACCGGATAAAAGTACACCAGTTGTTTCTCCGATAAGAGATACAGTGTGTGTTAGTGAGACAGAAAATGAGACACCTGAGGTAAGGAGTGATCATTACCTTGATGAGAATGCCAGACAATTAGCCAGAACTACAACAGAGTTGACAGAGAAGATTAGGGAGTTAACGAAGAATCTAGAAGCTGTTACGTTGCCTGTAACAATAGGTCCAGTTATGCCTGTGTTTGACAAACAGAGAGCAGGTGAGAATGGACTGGTGATTCCATATGTTGGGAATAATCTGACAAATTCAGTTGGTCCTTCAGGAGATTCAGGCAAAAGAGCAGAAAGAAGAGACCTGAGACAATCAAGACATGACACATGTAGTGAAATATTGGATGCTAGTGAAGCTAGTTGTTCAGGGATGCCAATTTTAGAACCGCAAAAGAGAGTGGTTCCAGTGAGAAAAACTGCTGAAATAACAGTTGATGATTTGAATGATTGGATGAAGGTTCTACAGAAAAAGGATAAAGATTCACAAGTAATTGATGTAGCTAAGTTACGTGTAGAACTAGAAGAGCTTGTCACAGGAACAGTTCCAACAGAGATTCTGAAGAGTCATCATGATGGTGAACTAATGTTTATGTGCAAGAGTGTTACCTGGAGAGCAAGAAATACACATGACAGGCTAAGAGCAATAGCAAATGAACAGGGAGTTGACATTGATAAAGTGAAAGCTTTACAAAGAACTTACAGGATGGATTTTACAGAGAAGGATATTGAAAATTTGAATGCTACTGGTAGAACAGGACAGATTAAGGAAATGGTAGCATTATTGCGAAGATGGGGTGATGTAGAAAAGTGGAAGGATAGGTGGTACAAGAAAAGAGATGAGGCTGAAGATAGAACAACTTATTCAGCATTTCCAGTGAGAGAAAAGGAGAAACCAGTGGATAATTATCCTATGAGAGAAATACCTGGAGGAGGATATGTACATGTTCCATGGACCAGACAGGATATTTTATCATTCACAAATGATTTCCCTCGATTGAGAGAAAAGCCCGTCGAGTGGTATAGGCAGGTAGATAGGTTTGTGAAATTGTCAAAAGTGCTGTGGGTTGACCTGAATAGTCTGTTTGATATAATTGTTCCAGCAGACTTGTGGACTGAGTGTAAAATAGTTGTGAGTTGGCCTACTGAGGAATATCCAAGAGACCCAAGAACAGGGGCACCAGATCCAGAGGTAATGAGGAAGTATGATCAGGTGATGGTATACCTGAAGAGTAAAGTACCTGCAAAAGAGACAGATTGGGTAAAGATAGATCGAACACAACAGGAAGCGAAAGAATCAGTTCATGCTTTTTACGAGAGGCTGATATTAGCATTTAAACAATTCAGTGGAGATGAACACCTGGGTGACAAAGATTTGAGTCATTTTGTATACAGATTTGTATATGGCCTTAGACCTGAAATTGGTGAGAGAATTCGCGAGCACACAGTGGATTGGCAGAGTAAGAAAGTAGATGAGATCCTGAGACATGCAAAATACTTCAGTGATGAAATTGAAGCAAAACAAAGAAAGCTGAAAGAGAAAGCAATGTGGGCACAAGTGAAAGTTGCGGAGAGACAGGAAGCACAGTTAGTGGAACAGGCGAATAATCCAGGAAATAATGCAGGGAATAGACCTAGATATGCAGGGAAAGGAAAAGGAAAAGGAAGTCTTGAGGAAGCGAAGAAAAAGTTTCCTTGTCACAACTGTGGCCAATTGGGGCATTGGAGATCGGAGTGTCCTAATCCACCATTAGTAAGTAATGAAAGTAAATCCTTAAATCAACAGGTGCAGAACGAAGGAAATAATCAACAGCAGCAACAACAGAAAGTTGTGAGACAGCAGAGTCAAGAGCCAAAACCGCCCTTGCCGCAGAATAGAGGGTTACAAAAGTATAATCAGGATTCAGGATTCTACAATGATGAGCAGGTAAACAAACCAAGACGTTCTAACAAAGTACAGCAGTACTTGTTAAAGAGTGAAGGGAGTGAGTCTGAGGGTGATTATTGACGGTGCCGAGGAGAGGAAGAAGAGTGCATACTTGGTGCAACTCTAGAAATAGACCAGGCAGGACCATTTGTGGATGGGAAAATAAATGAGGAGAGTGTTACTTTTTTGGTAGACACAGGTGCGACAAGATCAACTGTCAGGTCAACAGATGTTAAAAATCTTCCTCTCTCGGATGAAGCAATCCAAGTAGTTGGTGTAGCCAATACACAAATCAAAACACGTCTTACTGAACCTGTAAGAGTACAGATAGGGAAATTTTCAGACATGCACAGATTCATTGTCTGTGACACGAGTCCAGTGAACCTATTGGGTAGGGACTTGTTGTGCAAAATGAACTGCACAATTTTTTGTACACCGGATGGAATAGCCTTTGAGACACCAGATGAAGATGTTTTGTACCGAGTGACTCTAGAAAATAGAGAAAGTGAGTTAATTGGTGCATTTGCTGTGTTTAATCCGGAGGATTTGCCTCGAGAGCTGAGAGACACAGTGAAAAGGACAGTTTGGGATTTTACTGGAGAGGATGTGGGATTGATGAATAATGTAGATCCAGTGAAAATTGCAGTAAAAGAGGGAATCACATATCCTAACATTCCTCAATACAAAATGACACCAGAAATAATTGAAGGGATAACTCCTATAATTGAGAAAATGATTCAGCAAGGAGTCCTGAGAGAACTACTGAGTAGTCCGTGTAATTCACCGATAATGGGACTAAAAAAGCCCAATGGGAAATTTAGGATCGTACAGGATTTGAGAAAGGTTAATCAAATTGTGGTGGCATGTTGTCCTATTGTGCCAAATCCATCAGTGATCCTGTATCAAATTCCACATGATGCTGAGTGGTATACAGTGATTGATTTGTGTCATGCGTTCTTTTCAATTCCATTGCATCATGATAGCCAGCCGATTTTTGCATTTAGGTTTGGCAAGCGTATCTTAGCATGGTGTCGAATCCCACAGGGGTATACGGAGAGTCCTTCGATATTCAATCAGTTATTGAAGAAATCGTTGGAAAATTTGATCATGCCCGAGAGTTCAGTGCTAGTGCAGTACATTGATGACCTACTGGTGGCATCAAAGACACGTGAAGCTTGTGAAGTAGATACCATAGCTTTACTGAATCATCTGGCAGATGGAGGGTTAAAGGTATCTCCGGCCAAATTACAGTTTTGCAAGAAAGAGGTGCATTATCTTGGACACAATATTGAAAAGGGTCTGAGAAAAGTGACTACTGACAGGATCAGAATAATCAGAGAAATGAAAGCTCCAAAAACCCAGAGAGAAGTTAGAATGTTCCTGGGTATGGTGGGTTATTGTCGTCAGTGGATAATTAATTTTTCCTTGATAGCAAAGCCACTGATTAAATTGACAAAAAGTGAAATGACGGATCCATTGGATCTAGATGCAGAACAAATGGCAGCATTTGAAGAGCTCAAAAGTAAAATGTGTGAGGCTCAAGCTTTGGGTATGCCTGACTATGAAAAAGAATTTGAGTTGTACTGCAGTGAAAGAAATGGATGTGCACTTTCAGTGTTAATTCAGAAGCATGGATTACTGAGAAGGCCTATTGCGTACTTCTCATCGACACTTGACCCTGTAGCTGTGGGTTTACCAGGTTGTCTGAAATCTGTGGCAGCAACATGCAGGAGTCTGGAACAGAGTGAGGGAATCATAATGGGATATCCTGTAAGGGTATTCGTACCTCACAATGTGGCAATTCTTTTGACAAGAAGCAGAACTCAGTACATGTCACATAGTCGATTGACTAAATATGAAAATGTGATTCTGGGAGCATCAAATGTGACTCTTGAGAGATGTGTGAATGTGAATCCAGCGACACTTTTACCAGATGTTGAAAATGTGGGTGTGAAGATGGAAGATGATCATGATTGTTTGGATGTGCTTGAGTACTGTACAAAACCAAGACCAGATATAAGGGATCTACCCTTGAATGAGAGTGATCATGTGTTGTTTGTGGATGGATCATGCCTGAGAAATGATGATGGTGTGCTATGTGCAGCATATGCGGTATGCAAAGTTTTAGAGGTCATGGAAGCATCACCATTGAAAGGAGTAAAATCTGCGCAAGTTGCTGAATTGGTGGCATTGACAAAAGCTTGCGAAATTGGGAAAGATTTGAGGACAACTGTATTGACTGATAGTCAGTATGGATTTGGAGTGGTGCATGATTTTGGCCAACTTTGGCTACAAAGAGGTTTCTTGACATCGAGTGGAACTCCGATAAAGAATGCTGAAATGATTGGTAAATTGCTTGAGGCGATACAGCTGCCTAAGGAGTTAGCAGTTGTAAAATGTGCTGCCCATGGACTAGGGGAGAATTTTATAACGGTCGGAAACCGTTATGCAAACGATGTTGCACAATACTGTGCCAAAACAAATCAGTCCATCAACAGGGACAGAGAAGGGGAAATGTCTTTACTCTCTGTGATGTTTACTAATGTCTTAGAAACCTGGGATGAAGTGAAACAGTTGCAAGATGAGGCAGGAGAGGAAGAGAAAAAAGATTGGATTAAGGCAGGATGTGCTCCAAGAGAAACAGACCATGTTTGGGTCTACAGAGATGGCAGACCAGTGATGCCCAACTCCATCTTGTCGTCAATGGCAAGGATGTATCATGGCCAGGGACATTTGGGGAGGGACGCGATGGTTAGGTCGTTCAAGCAAACCTGGTACAATGCAAAGTTCAGGACAATTGCAGAAAGCATCTGTCAGAGGTGTTTAGTTTGTCAGCAATTTAACACTGGGAAAAAGACAGTGGTGAGTCTGGGGACAATAGGCAGAGAAGGAGGTCCTTTTACAAGAATGCAGATTGATTTCATTGAGATGCCCCAAGTAAACAGACTGAGGTATGTTCTAGTGGTAGTCTGTTTGTTTTCAAGGTGGGTGGAAGCTTACCCGACTAGAAGAAATGATGGATTAACAGTGGCAAAGTTACTGTTAAGGGAGTTGATTCCTAGGTACGGGTTTCCAGTAACAGTTGAGTCTGATAGAGGTGGACATTTTCAAAATGAGCTTATGGGTTTGATTTGTGAAGCATTGAAAATACAGCAGAAGCTACATTGTGCATACCGACCAGAGGCTTCTGGTGTGGTTGAGCAGATTAATGGCACAATTAAGAATAGAATTGGAAAAATGTGCTTAGCCACTGGCATGAAATGGCCAGATGTTTTACCTCTAGTTCTGATGACTATGAGATCTACTCCAGATAGAACTACTGGTTTGAGTCCGCACGAGATAATCATGGGACGTGCAATGCGCCATGCATTCGTGCCTGTCAATAAATTGGTGACAATAACTGATGACATGATTTTGGATTACTGTAAAGGCCTGGCTGACGCAGTTCATTCTGTGTTTCACCAGGTTGGAGAAGAAGCTACCACACTTGAGAAGAAGCAAGCCCATGATCTGAGTCCAGGAGACTGGGTGAGGATAAAAGTTCACAGAAGAAGAAATTGCTTGATTCCAAGGTGGGGAAGGCCGAGACAAGTTATTCTGACTACGACGACTGCAGTAAAGTGTGCTGGAGTGAAGCACTGGGTACATGCAAGTCATACTCTGAGAGTTCCAAACCCAAAAGAAGGGACTGGTAAAGAGTATTTTGAAGAGTCAGATTCCAGTGATGATGAAGATACAGAATCAGTGGGGAAAGAAGTAGGAAGAGCTTCGAATGAACCACTGCGAGTATCAGAGAAGAGATCAAATTCTGTAAAAGAGCCTGAAGTTTCAAACAGCAGTGAAGGAAAAAGAAAAGAAAAGAGAAATCACACAGAGACTACTCCTGAATCAGAAGAGGAGGAGATTGAAGAACCACTTGAGATTATACTTGAAGAAGTAGGGTCAGAAGAAGATAGAGAGGGACAGATTGCGGAAGACCCCCGAGGAGGTGTTGGGAACATTCTTGATGAGCCAGGTGAAGGGACAAGTAGACAGCAAGAAGATTGCGTGTCGGAGATCCGAGGAGGGACAGGAGTAGGGAAGTCTCAAACAGTGGTGAAAAAATCTGTGGAAAAGAAGAGAGCTTCTGGAAAACAGAAACAAGAGGCACTTGAAACAGATGATGAGGATGAACAAACAGAGGGTCGAGTTCTGAGAAAGAGAACTTGGATTGGAGAAAGAAGTAATAATGAAATAAAGCCGAAAAAGGTGTTAAGAGGAGATCGTTGGCCTAACAACAGAGTTAAGAGGCTGAGATACAAAATAATAAGAGCAAATACATCGAAAGCTGAACAAGTGAATGAAGTTTCGAGTCAAAGTTCAAAAGCTGAAGGAGAAGAATCAAAGGAGTCAAACGAACCAGTAGAAATAAAAAGAGTAAGAAGACCCAACCAAAAGTACAGATCACCGGAATGGTCTTATGTGGCACTGTCTGAAGGAGGAAAAGAAGAAGCAGTGACTCGAGATAATCCGGAAGAGATCTTGAGAGAAGTGGTTGAGGAAGATACTGGTGAAATTCTGAAAGTACTCTTGACTGACATTGGAGAAGAGTCGAGTACTGAGGATTTTGATGTTGGAGATCTAATACAATTTGATGTTGAAGAAATTGAAGTGAAGAATGACAAGTATCCAAACTGAATAAAGGAAGGATTCACTTGGATTAAGTGAACGGAAAGATCATTTGGAAAAACTGAAAGCTGAAGAATTGCTGAAGAAGAATTGAAGAAGTTCAAACAGTAGTGGAGTAGTAGAGGCTAAACTAAAATGGCTAACATAGAAGATAATAGAAATAGATGTGCTTTCTTTAAAAGGTGGTGTAGGATGTGCTGCTGCTGTACTGGATTATTAATGCTTCTATGGGGTGTTTTAGTTTTATTAGTTACTTTTAAAGTAGAGTTTGAGATGCATACAGAGAATGTGACAAATGTAGAGAAGAATTCACAAAAAGTAGTTCCAATTAGAATTAGTAATACTTACATACACAAAGATAGGTCAATTAATAACTTTTCTAGTAATGTTTTTTCGAAACTGTTATATGAATATGTGAAAACAATGGAAGTAAGGGATTGCTACGTCTGTATGCAATTACCTGCATCCGTTTCAGAGGGTGTTACTTATCATCATTTACCAGCTACATATGGTATTTCCTGTAGTATTTTAAGTAGTGTTTTTTATTTGTTAGGGAAAGTAGATTATAAGATGTCTAACAGAGATAGTATTTTTGGGCATTTGCCAATGAACAAAGAGCTGAATCCAGCTAAAGAAGCTAACACTTTTGGTGAGATTTTTATTGAAGAAAAAGGATTAACATTAGATTACATTTTTAAGAATAATTTAACTTGCAGTTTGAAAGGAGAGGAGAAAGCTTTCCTGGATATGGTAGAAGAAAGGAGATTGAACATGCATGAGAAAGCAGGAAAATATAAAGTGAGTGAGACAATTTGGGACATTGAGATGGGAAAAGAGTTGAAGAATGGGGCTAGTCCAACTTTAGCTCTAGATGCACCACAGAAGGGTAAACTTTGTATTACAAGAAGGAAATCCCAATATGATACATATTTTGTCGGGACTAGTGAGTGCCATGATACATACTTCATTGCAACAGGTTGGGGTTTCAGAGGTGGAGAAGATACAATTTTTCCAGGAGTATATTATGTTTGTGGGAATAAGGCTTATTACAAGTTGCCTGACCATTGGTATGGCACGTGTTATGTGGGCCTAGTTTTTCCAAAGATTTTTCATATAGATAAAATAACAGATGTAGAACATATTAACTTACTAATGCGTTTTAAGAGAGAAACTTGGTCTGAAATAGTGGGTGATATTTTTGGGGTTTTGATTCCAGCAGTGGGAATTTCTTTGAATGCTTATGGAATTCGGAAACTGTCCACAGTGGTTGATCGCTTATCGACAAATACCGCTGGAGGGTTTCTTTTGGTGAATACGGAATTAAGTGCCGTACGTGCCATGTCTATGCAAAATCGACTTGCCCTTGATATTCTATTGGCCAAGGAGGGTGGAGTCTGTGGAATGCTGAAAGTTCAACATTGTTGCACTTACATTCCAGACGAAAGCAAAGACCTAAAGGTCTATATCAAAAATATTACTGATTTGCATGAAGAATTAGTACCACTTGAAGCTGAGAGTTTATGGACTAAAATAGCTAATAAAATGATACCTGTTAAGGATTTTATTGCAAAAATAGGTAATACTATTATAGGTAGAATATTGTTTCCCTTAACTTGTATAATTGTTGCTTTATTAATAATAAGATTGGTGTGTGTGTGTTGTAAAAACAGGGGAGGGAGGAAGAAATTGAATAAAGAAAAGAAAAACAAGAGGTTGAAAAGAGAACCTCAAGAAATTGAACTAGAAGAATTGAGGGAGAGTGTTTACTTAGAGACAAAAAGGGATGATGAAAGAGTGACTGGTGTCTAATGTTGTGTAAAGGGGAAAAGACATTTCCGATTTCTCCTAAAATGGGACTAAATTTTCACTAATTTTTTTTTGGGGTTTATTTGGTGATAAAATCACCAAAGGGGGGATTGCTGGAGCAGAGTTTTCAGTT
Source organism: Triturus cristatus (assembly GCF_964204655.1). NCBI lineage: Eukaryota > Metazoa > Chordata > Amphibia > Caudata > Salamandridae > Triturus > Triturus cristatus. The sequence goes on along the minus strand of NC_140587.1, from coordinate 340,678,015 downwards.
TGAAAATTCTGTGGCTTTTGAAGCTCTGGCATGTCTATTCGTTGTACTAATTTATTAATAATTAATAATTAATTATTTGTCTTGTGCAAGTGCGTTTATATTAATCAATTCGTTTGTCCTAACAAGAGAGAGTTACACGTGGGTGTGCATAAATGTGCTGTTTAAAAAATAACGTGCGTGTTTTCATGTTTAAACGTTGCTATGTGCTGTTTATTTTTGAGCACAAAACGCTTTCTGAATTAATGCTTTTCTATGTTGCAAGTGCTAGATAAATGCATACACATAAGGGTATTAGTGGGGTTAACACTGTTTAATCACTATGCTGTGGTAACGTTGTTTTTGTCTCTTTTAATTAAGATGGTCTATTGAGGCCTATGATGGCCTAGAAAAGATGTCCGACTTGTGAGCCTGGCTGTGATTTATAATATGAAAACTGTGACGAGGGAGACCCCTGCTGGAAATGGTCCTGAAGTTAACTGACCATGGTCCTTGTTTGCTTGTTTGAAAAACTTTCCATGAGGACAGCAGCAGTTTTTGGGAAATCTCCAAGTGAAATGAAAGTGTCCTTGGCAGCCTTGGGAAACAAAAGAGCCTTAGAGAGAAGCTCTGAACTGTGGCTCGATAGCCGAGGAGAAGCAGGACTAATATGATACATGTTTTATTTTCTTGGTTCCTGTTCCGTAGTTTTCATTATGTGTACTTTTCCTGAGCGGAGATTCTCAAATGTAGCGATGTTACATCCTTTCCTTCTCGCTCTGCTCAGCAAGTCCGGCGGACATTACAGTTTTTTCTATGTTCCCAATGTATCTTTCCATTGTTTAGAAACTATAAGAAATGTTAGCCTAGAGAGGGTTCTTGCCACTTGCCATTTTGCCTTTGCCGCGTACCGAATCTGCGTTGCTGAGGATTGATGCTGAAGGGACTTCGTCTTGAGAGACATTTACCGAGAGACTTGTCCTGACCCGTTCTGACATTTAGCTAGAATAGGTAACTATGAGAAATGATTTACTCTGATTGATTTTCTTTGACTAATTTTAGATAAAGCAATATAATTTTAAACATGGTGTTGGATATTCTTTCTTGTCAATTATTGGGTTTGCATTATTGATTATTGTTGTATATATTGTATAGATTATGCTTAGGGACAGTCACAAAAACCAGGTCTTATCGACCTCGGTATAGATGCAGGGTGTTTAGGAGTTTTTTCTTCCACAGGTTTATTGCTGGTAGAGTATTTGAGCGTATGTTAGTGAAATGGGCCCTAGCGTATGATGTATGCATGTGCGTGTAACTGTGAAATTACTTTATCCGTGGTAGTGGGAATATTATACACACCCTGATCTCTATCACGCGTACCCCTACGTCACTGCCACAATGGTGGTACGGCCCGTACCCACACTCTGGGGGGCGTGGGTATGGGCCGTACCACGCGTACCCCTACGTCACTGCCACAATGGGGGTACGGCCCGTACCCACGCCCCCGTGGGTACGGGCCGTACCACCATTGTGGTGGTGACGTAGAGGTACGCGTGGTACGGCCTGTACCCACGCCCCCCTGAGCGTGGGTACGGGCCGTACCACCATTGTGGCGGTGACGTAGGGGTACGCGTGGTACGGCCCGTACCCATGCTCGGGGCGTGGGTATGGGCCGTACCACCATTGTTTTTGTGACGGGTACAAGTCGACGCCCACTTCCGTTGTGGAGGTAGGTAGGGATTGGTGGACACGCCCCCCCAGTGACCAGAGCCTGGAGGTCATTTCTGTGCAGGACATATGTATATTTGTAATTGGGTGGGGGTAATGTTTCCTGCCCCAGCCCCTCAGCCCCCTTTGCCCCTGGGTGTTGTTCTGACCTTCTGCGGCATCTGCGGCGGTTTCTGAACACGAGGTCATAGGCTATGAGGGCCGGGATGACGCGTAGGTTGGGGTCCATCGCTCTCCTTCTTCGCGTCGTCCTCAATTTCCCGGGAGTTTTTGGCTGCCGTAAAAAAATAGCAGTACGGAGTGACGTAGGCACGGATCGTACTTGCTGGTCCGTAAAACGTTGCCTGACTCCGTCCGGACGTCGCGTATGCGCCGTCCAGATTCAGATTTGTATGTATTTTTTTGCCGGGTGGTCTTTTGTACGACTAGTACGAAAATGTTATTTCTGTGCGAATCGTACTTGCGAGTTTGTAAGGTGTTTTTCCTGGGTACGAGTCGGACGGAGAAAACGCTCCTTACGACCATTTGTACCCGGGTTTTACAGGATCGGAATCGGCACCTGAATGTTTTAAACTATATAATAAAAATTGATATTATTTATTATATACATTAAGAATTTTTAAATATTTTATAACATATTTATATATATATTTTTTTAAATTATCACTAAACATAACATAATTTTACTGAATTTTATTTAAAAGTAAATAAATAACATTTTTGAATGTTATATTATTAAAACAACAAAAAAAGTGTGAAAGAAAGCTTTAATAATTTAACAGTTTTCAAAAATTATTATTCATACAAAGATAGGGAGGTTGTTCCTGAAGTGGGGAATGTAGAAGAAAGGGAAGGTGGGACTATCAATTAGTACTGGGGAGTCTTCCTCTATGAAGATAAAGGCCTTACACACGCAAATAGATGTCATGCTTCATCATTGGGCTTTTGCTCTTCGTGGGACCAGCGCAGCAATGCCCCACTGTCCCTGCAGGATTGTTCTTTGTCAGAGATATTCAGAGTGCAAGAATGTGAAAGTAGGGTACTGTGTGTAATACTGTATTAAAACTACCTAAGTATAATTTTTAATCAAGTGGTACCCTTGGTAGGGATAACACATATGTGAATACTGTTCTTAGGACACTAATGAACTGTGACAGTGCCACAGTGTTCAGTATTAGGGCTTTTTCTTCATACTTACGTCGACATGTTTCACACCTTTATAATCCCTAAGGGACCGAAAATCATAACTTTCAGGGGTATTTTTGTGGATATTTAGCCTTTCTTCGGACGACAACCCTTGTTTAGATCCGCAGTAATCTTGACGGTGGCATCGTTTGAAGGCGGAAGTAAATTGACTCCTGGCAGAGCCTGCTGCATTCAATTAGTCACTAATTCTCGTGCAGATTGTGCAGAAAGGATTTGCGCTAAATATCCACAAAATATTCCATGAAAGTTATGATTTTCGGTCACTGACCAGCCTCCGCAATCAATGTTTTCTGTAGAATGATCAAATAAAGACAAGCAGGGACCGACTGATTCTGCTGTATTAAACAAGCTTTTTGGTAACCCTGGGCGTAGTTCGCGAAGTAGCACTTCGTGAAGCTACGCAAAGTGCAGTTCGCACTACGCGAGCTACGCGTAGCACTTCGCGAACTGCGTAGTACCTTGTTCTCACTGTGCCAGATGTCGTTTTCAATGATTGCACAGTGCGGACAAGCAACCGGCACTGTGCAATCATTGAAAATGGCATCTTGCACAGTGCGAGCTGTAGTTTTCTGCTGCTTGAGTAGATTTTTACTAGATCGGCAGCTTTCTCAATGCAAACTGGTAGTTTCTCATCGCGAGCGGTCGCGAGCATACGCGACCACTCGCAATGAGAAACCTGACCTCCTCGCGTTGGGAATCTCGCCGGGAGGTTTATTTTCCATGCTCGCGATCGCCAACTTGATGTTGCTGATCGCGAACAAGGAAAAAGTCTCGCCGGGATGTCATTTTGCTTGCTCGCGGTCGCCAACTTGACGTTGAGGACCGCGAGCAAGCAAAAAATGACCGCAGCACTACGCAACACTACGCTACGCGTGTTCACACTGTGCTACGTGCAGTTCGCGTAGTGCGAAGTAGCGCGAACTTCGCAAACTACGCGAGCGTAGCGTAGTGCTTTGCCCAGGCTTACTTTTTGGTCCTGAAGAGAACCCCATAATAGAAAACTCTGGGTTCGAAAAGCGTCGACCTGTTTTTTCAAGTGTATAAATTAATATGACATTTAGAAATTCTTGACATTTTTGAAAACTTTCTTGTTTGGCTTTTGCTTTTGTTTTTGTTTGTCTTCATATGATGTGCACAAATATGAAATATTGAAAAGTGTTTAGTGTGTGGGTTTGCTGGAATGTGTGTGGATTGAAAAAGTATGTGGTTGAGATGAATGGTAGATGTGATATGGTTGAATGAGTTTGAAAGAGAGGTTGGATTCTGGATCTAAGTGCTTAAAAATATGCAGTGAATTTGTGTTTTGTCGAGATAAGGCAGTTTGTCTTTTGGTGTAAGTCTAAAAAATTTAAGTGGATCAAATCTTCTTCACCTGAGTAAAAACATGTGATCTTGTGAATGGCTTTTTGATTAAATCATATTAAAACAGATTGTTCAAGGTGACATTGATTCAATTATATGCACCATTAGAAATAAGAAAATGAGTATCAGTATTGGCATAGGTATGTTTTTTGTTTAAATAGGGCTCAGCCTTACTGATTGGAGCCTCAACCCTTTCTTGTTTTTTGGTTACTTCTGGAAGTTGGCATTTCTGTGTGCTATGGGTCTGCCCGCCTGATGTGAATTGCATGTCTGACTTTTGAGTGACAGTGGCTGGTGAAGAGTGTGTGTGGCTCCAGGAGGGGCAGGGTGAGTCAGCGCTAGGCTGAATGGGACATCTAAGTTTTGAATAGTGGGAGAGGAAGTCCCTGGTCCCTGAATTGGATTGTGCCTGCCTTTGTGAATGCTGGCTCTGCCCCCCTTTGGTGTATCTGATGGTAGAGCCCCATCTCTGAAAGGAGGGTGTGAGCACTCTAATCAGAGTGCTCCAAAACCCCCCAGAACCAGTTGCATCTGGTTCCCCCATGCCCTGCACTTTCAGACAACTAAGTATAAATGTAGGGGCTGTGACCCCATAAAGGTGTGCCATGCAGGAGCTCTTCCTGAGTTACTGGGGGGGCCTGTTCCTGCTGCTGGGCTCTGGGAGGAACTGCCACGAGGGACTGCCTCCCTGCTGGAGGGCCCTGTGTGCTGGCCTGCCTGGGCCCAGCGTTGCCCCTTGGACTTCAAAGAACTGTCTAGCACCTCGTGAGTGCTATATGCTGATTGTAGCTGAGGAGAGGCATGTGGGCCCTGCAGCGCTGAGCTGCTTATCAACTCGAGGGAATCCCGGCGTGGGGATTCCCCCACCTTGCCGGGAAACCGAGCGGGAGCCCACCCCGCATTTTGTGCTTGCCGACTTTCAAAGGAGCGGGTGCCCACCCCGCATTCTGCAGCTTTTTGCGGGTGCCCACCACATATTCATGCTTACTTGATGAGCTACATTTAAAAAACAGAGCGGGAACCCACCCCGCCAGTTTGTGCCCCCTGCGTGAGGCCGCTGCCACCGAGAAGCACCGAGAAACCCTGAGAGCTGCCGCGCTGCCCGAGGTGACCCGGAAGGCAGGCCAGTTGCAGGTCGAGGCAGGAAGTGGTAGCGTGTGTGGTGAAAGCCCTGCATCTGAAGCCCACCACGAAGAAAAGGAAGAAAAGCGCCGCACTCAAAGACCCAAACGTGAGCCCACCCCGCGTTGGGACATGCCTAGAAAGAAGTCCCCGGCTGGGAGAAAAGTCCCGCAAGAAGGAGCCCGACCAGAGGAGTTAGGGCCTGGCAAACTTCATTTCTGCCCCGTGAAAGACCAGAGCCACCAAGTCAAAGCCCCTGTGAGTGGGGCTTCCAGTTGTGCAGCGTGGGTGCCGTCAGAGACCCCAGGAAGTCTCCAAACCCCGGTGAGTGGGGCTAAGGTGTGAGCTGTTGGGGGTGGTTCGAGGCACATTGTCCTTTCCTACCCCTTACATTGGGCCTTGTGGGGCTTGCCGAGGAGAAGTGGTGCCTGATCTCTGTACACAGCTGCACTGCAAATGCGGGCAGCTGCATCGTAGAGCCCATTTGTTTTGGAGTCCCTGTGGGGCTCCTGAGGCACCGTGAGTGCCAGTGCTGGTTTTGTGTCCTCAGAACCAGTTGCATCTGGTTCCCCCATGCCCTGCACTACAAAGGAAAACTAAGTATAAATGTAGGGGCTGTGACCCCATGGAGGTGTGCTATGCAGGAGCTGTTCCTGACTTACTGGAGGAGCCTGTTTCTGCTGCTGTGCTCCGGGAGGAACCGCCACGAGGGACTGCCTCCCTGCTGGAGGGCCCTGTGTGCTGGCCTGCCCCTTGGACTTCAAAGAACTGTCCAGCACCTCATGAGTGCTATATGCTGATTGTAGCTGAGGAGAGGCATGTGGGCCCTGCAGCGCTGAGATGCTCATCAACTCGAGGGAATCCTGGCGTGGGGATTCCCCCACCTTGCCGGGAAACCGAGCAGGAGCCCACCCCGCATTTTGTGCTTAGCGGCTTTCGAAGGAGCGGGTGCCCACCCCGCATTCTGCAGCTTTTTGTGGGTGCCCACCCCGCATTCATGCTTACTTGACGAGCTACATTTAAAAAACAGAGCGGGAGCCCACCCTGCCGGTTTGTGCCCCCTGCGTGAGGCCGCCACCGAGAAGCATCGAGAAACCCTGAGAGCTGGCGCGCTGCCCGAGGTGACCCGGAAAGCAGGCCAGTTGCCTGGCGTTGGCGGGTTGAGGCAGGAAGTGTTAGCCCCGCATTGAAAGCCCACCATGAAGAAAAGGAAGAGAAGCGCCACACTCAAAGACCCAAACGGGAGCCCACCCCGCGTTGGGACATGCCTAGAAAGAAGTCCCCGGCTGGGAGAAAAGTCCCACAAGGAGGAGCCCGACCAGAGGAGTCAGGGCCTGGCAAACTTCATTTCTGCCCCGTGAAAGACCAGAGCCACCAAGTCAAAGCCCCGGTGAGTGGGGCTTCCAGTTGTGCAGCATGGGTGCCGCCAGAGACCCCAGGAAGTCTCCAAACCCCGGTGAGTGGAGCTAAGGTGTGAGCTGTCGGGGGTGGTTCGAGGCACATTGTCGGTGCCTACCCCCTACGTTGGGCCTTGTGGGGCTTGCCGAGGAGAATACACAGAACTCTGCAAGCACCATGGACCTATACAAATCCTGATAGCATGGCACTACTCCTGTGCTAGTAAAATAACCTTTATTTTCAGTGAAATACTTTTAAAAAGTTACAAATAATGTTTGCAAAAAATAGCATGCTAACTTGTTTATCCGTGCAATCTGCAATCGTAGGACAGGGGGCGGTTTGAGGGAAAAAGTGTATACTTGAAATGACAGCATCATCTCTTGTGGAATCTCTGAAAATGGACAATAGCTATTGACTACTAAAGCAAATTGCTGTGGAGAGAGGCCATTTGCAAATTAAAGGAATAATCTCAGAATCACGAACAATGCACTGTAGTAGTAGAGAGCCCAACTGACTGATTGCACCGTTAACCTTTTTGGACATGTCTATACGTCCAAGGGACCAATTCAGTCAAAATATACTCTAAGGACAACTCATGACTCATCAATACTAATCACTGTGGGAATCTTATAAGCAAAGCCAGCACAGTATTTCATTCGCAGATTTATAAAACACAAAATTCAATTCGCATTAGAGTAACAAACTTTTGCCTAGTGTGTCCATTGCATTGTATAGTTCAAAGAAATTTATAATGTGTGTTTGTGTTGACAATTGCTTGAGATGTGATCTGTCAGTTCTTTATTTTTCAAGCTATTAAAGTTCTCAGTTATGGCGATATAATCAACAAAGCTTGCAATCAACGATTTCTTTAATTAATGTATATTGCACACACAATTCAAAGTGCCTGAGTAGTTCAGATTCTACAGCAAAAGTGAATTTGCAAGAAAGTGTGATAAAAGTTTGTGGGGTAATTTTGCACAGAAATTGAGTTTTCCATGCGCAGGTGTTGCTAAAAAACACAGGGGCATTTTCTCAAGGAGCTATCACCGAGTTATCGGTACTTTATTGCGGCAAAATTGGTGATATATTTATCGCCCCAGTCACAAGCTGGTGCAAACAGCCTATATCACCAGTTTTCCTGTGATAGCATCCTCAAAAAACATCACCACAGATCACCCCGGTAACTATCGCTAATGAGATGCAGAGTAGGCATTCCCGAGGAAAAAGCCGCGATAACACTACACCTCAACATTCTCAACGACTAGCCTGATCTACGATAAGATCACAAAACAGGCGGTAAGGTGCATTAGCAGCAGGAAACTAATACCTGCTCTGACCTGGTGCAAAGTCAGACTACAACCGGCACTAGAAAAGGGAGCCCTGACCACAGCCACACCTGAAGAACAACAGATGCCATGGATCCACTGATCATGCAGCTCGGAGCCCCAACAGGGCCACAACATTAACCACCACCCATCCCCAGAACCCCTCCAGGACGCCTCCATGCATCCCTCCTGGACCAACACTGAGGCAGTGCAGTCAAAGACAGCGACCTCCTGAAAATGCACCAACCTCACAGACCCAACACCAGGGAATGTCAGTGCTCACCACAGGCTCAAAAGGACAACCATCCTACGCATCCTGACCACCATTGCCCACATGCTGATGGTACCAACACAGCGGACAGCAAACATCCCTCTGCAGACAAAGGCGCTAGCTGTGCTGCACCAGATGGCCCTGGGACCTTCCAACCAACAAATGCCATAGTCATATGAGTCTCACAGCCATCATCAGCTTGCTACCCCAGTACCCATACTCCCCCCACACTGCGCATGAACAGCTGGAGACCAAGCAAGGCATCTATGCCATAGCTGCCTTCAAGCAGCAAGACAAGCTTGGGTTTTGACTCATGGACAGCAAGGCCAAGTCAAAGTACAAAATAGAACAAAAGAAATGCCGGTGCTGCACTATACTTTAAGGGAAGTTTTTTGACAAATGAATAGATTCAAACAAATCCATTTCAACCAATGAATGGCTGTTTTTAATCAAAAATATTTTTTATGCAAATTTTTTCTATTATTTTGCACGGTAATACTTAGAACAATTCAACAATATTTGCGAAAATAGGGACAAACATTAAAAAACATTTCAAATATTTACATAACATTACATCAGCACATACATGTCACAACACCACTAGCATACCTCAGACAATCAGACAATGAGACAACGTTCACTTAACACTTATATATACACAAAAAACTATAAGTGAAAAACATTTGCACTATTTCAAAAGCATCTGTTTAAAGATTTGTTTGGCAGTTATTTAACTGAAGGCGAAGACAAGTCAGCGAACGTCAAATACATGATTGACTTTCGCTTACCGTCCAATTAGAGCCTCTTTTGCGTCTTTTCAAAAATTTCAGATAGCATTGGTCCTGAAGAGAATCCCCGGTGAAGGGATTCGAAACGCGTTGACCTACTCTGACTTGTCTTCGCCTTCAGTTAAATAACTGCCAAACAAATCTTTAAACAGATGCTTTTGAAATAGTGCAAATGTTTTTCACTTATAGTTTTTTGTGTATATATAAGTGTTAAGTGAACGTTGTCTCATTGTCTGATTGTCTGAGGTATGCTAGTGGTGTTGTGACATGTATGTGCTGATGTAATGTTATGTAAATATTTGAAATGTTTTTTAATGTTTGTCCCTATTTTCGCAAATATTGTTGAATTGTTCTAAGTATTACCGTGCAAAATAATAGAAAAAAATTTGCATAAAAAATATTTTTGATTAAAAACAGCCATTCATTGGTTGAAATGGATTTGTTTGAATCTATTCATTTGTCAAAAAACTTCCCTTAAAGTATAGTGCAGCACCGGCATTTCTTTTGTTCTATTTTATAGCTGCCTTCAGGCATGTGTCAGGAGTAGGGGTGGGCGGAATTTGCGAAAATCACTTTCGCAAATTATCGCGAAAATGTTAAAAATCTCTGCAAACACGCGGAAATATCGCGAAGATGCAGAAGTTTTTTTCCCGCCTGTTCGCGGTATTTTCTGCGTGATCGCGGCTCGCCAACTTACCCATGCGGTTGCTCGCGGGCGCGGCCATCTTGTTTTCACTTGTCTCGCGGTGCATGATCGCGAGAAGAAAGACGTGATCGCGTGACACATGACGGTACTGCGGGCGCGAACTGTCGCGAGACAGCGCAAATGGCTACCAACAATCCAACATCTCGTGGAGAACGCGACAGGATGGTGAAAACTTGTCGGCGAACGCGGGGATTCAGGCGATTGCGCGCACGCGAGAATGTATTATTTTACAGCGCGAGCAAGAAACAAATTATCGCTAAGCTGCGGAATGCGGAAATATTGACATTTTCGCGCTTTCCGCTTTCCGCGGAACGCAAAAATGCCAAATTATCGCAATTTCCGCGAACGGAACGGAATTTTGGCTCAGGCCTAGTCAGGAGACAATTGACTGCACGCATGTCCTACTCGTGGCCCCTGGTGACACTGCACACAATTACCTCAACAGAAATCACAAGCATTCCATCACTGTGCAGGCAACAGTGGACCACCTGGGAAACACCACCAACGTCGTCACCAACTATCCAGGCAGTGTGCAGGATTTCTACCCCTTCCCACAGTCCATCATCAACCAGCACTAACAGGATGGCACCCATGGAAATGCATTGCCCTTTGGCAAGTACCAAATAAACACACCACACACCACAACTCCACAATCATGCAAATCACAACTCTGGGAATGCACACGTCACAGACTCACATCCAACATGCCAAACAACATGCCCACCAACCAGACATGACAGCACAACTTACTGTGGCAACCTGGGTTAGACATGTACATGAGCTGTCAAATTCATGGCACTCAATAGCGGAATCTGGTGAGAGGTGAGAACCAAGCATGTGCGACGGAGGCAAGTGATCCATGAATGAGAAGGTACACAATGCCAAGTGTGGCGAAAATGTGTAGGACAGACTTCAGTATGCAAACCACCGACATATCCATGTCTACATGCACTGCTGGTGTATGGAGAGTAGTGGAGAGTGGACACAACCATGTCACCACAGCCAGTGGGGAAGATCGCAAAAATGTGGCTTGTGATGTCCCCCCCGTAGGCGTGTGCGGAGTGGGCTGGCTCGGCGTACACCAGGCCAGAGTAGGAGTGTGAATAAAAAGCACGTAGCTCTGGCCGTGGTCATCTTCCAGAATGCCCAACGTCTCTGCCAGGGCGGTGCCTCCAAGCCCACCACAAGGCTGACGCCGACACCGTGAGCGGTGTTGCCTGTGGCCCTGTGCGCCTGCTGCACCAGAGCTCACTTGTCCCCGACCCGTCATGCCTGCCTCTGCGCAGCCAGGCCTCACAGCACACCTGTAGATACCGGCATGTGTCAAGGAGGGCCCACCACATGCCGGCACAAGCCCAAAGGCCCATAAGCTTAGCAGCCTCCTCATACCATCACGGCCTCCGCGACACAGGCCCACTGTACTCCTTTCTTGTTTACATACTCCACCGGCCTACACAGCTGCCAGGTCAGTCACACATTTGGAACTGAGTGTTGATTGCGCACTGGCAGAGTACACACTTCATGCCTATGTTTATGTCACTATACTCCCGTCCATGTGGTGCCACCAACTCTGTGCATAGCATCCTGCACGACACCTGTCTGTGGTCCCTTTATGACTACTGCCTTCCATCTACACTGCAGTCGAGTAGGTCACACAGTTGGAACTGAGTCTTGATTTGTGAATGGCCGAGTTCATATCATTGAACAAATGGAGAGGAGTAAGAGGAAGACGTGGTGCAGTCCGGAGGAGAAAAGGATCCTCGATACAGAGGTGACCGAACACTGCCAACAACTGCTCTGGTGTCACTAACTCTGTGCATAGCGATCCAACGAAACATGGCTGTGGGCCATTGCTGACCGCTGCCGCGGTCAAGTTGGACACACATTGGGAACTCAGTCTTGATTTATTTATGGCAGCTTTTATTATCATTGTACTGGCCTCATCGCAGACTGCACACCCCTAGAGCTCCGGTGCCACTTAGTCTGTTCCCCGACAGCTATGGACAATTACTGGTTGATCTTTGTTGGCGACTGAGTCTCTAGACTGGGGGTTGTCTTCATCATCATGTCGGTGATACTGACTTTTTGGCGAAAATGAGGCTGTGGCATTCCACTCCGGATGGCTTCTACCCTCTGCATCATGCCCTGGAAGACACCTTCCACTGTCCCCCGCAAGCCTCCACCACATTCCCCTTGGACATTGATGAGGACCCGCTCAGCTCGTGTGGTCCATCTCACTGCACTGCGAGTCACCATCCCGTGGCTGTGTGCCTGTGCCGGCCGCAGTGCATCCAGTGCCACTAACTCTGTGCAGCTCAAGTCATGGACCCTGTCTGATAGAATATTGGCTGGCCTCTGGCTCGATGGCCTTGGGGTCCTCAACGCCATGTGTCTGTGGCCCTGCACTGTTCGCTGCCTCTGGACTCAAATGCGGTTCACCAAGGCTAACACATCAACTCGAGTTCAGACCGTCCCGGATGTCGCATCACCGCAGGAGGCACACGCCATCACTGCCTGGACCCCCTCCAAACACCAACTGCCAGAGTCGAAGCAGTCATACTGGCAGACTCACGGATTTGCTCACACCTGTTGTGGATGCCATCATCTGCTTGAAACCCTGCTCAGCACTCCAGGTGCCACTGACTCATGGACCATTTCTGAATGAGTTGTGTGCTGTGGTGAGCTCAGGAAGCAATGTTACCTCAGGCAGCGTGGGAGACCTGGGACGATGATGAGGAAGATTATGAATGTGAAACACACACCACAACAGCTGCATCAGGAATAACCCAAAGGGACACAATCCTTGACATTTTTTTCACATGAGCACGCTCATCTCTATTGCCCCAACCTCAGTGCACTGCAACTCACGGACACTCCTGTTGGCATGTTGGATGACCTCTGTACTTGCTCCAGCTACACAGTTGTCTCTGTAATGCTGGTGTTTTCTGTTTCCGTGTAAATGATGTTCACTGTACAAGTTGTTGCCAGCACCAACCACTCCGTGAGGGCTGGCCTACACTTGCCCAACACCTATCCAGCACAGGCGTCACTGTACATGTGACCCTGCCAATAAAGGGGCCAGGCACACGTGCCTGTAGTCAGTTTCACGAACTGTCTGTGTCTGGTCATGATGTATGCATGAGGGCCCCAGGGCCTCCAACATCACATTGTGCTGTGTACAGCTGACGCAACCATGTCCCCGCTGTTTCGCTGTTTTTTGTATCGCGCTCGGTCTCATCGCAACTTTATTTGCATTCGTGTTTTGCATTTATGCGGTGTCACGTTGACTTTATCACGGACATTTAACTCCTTATCGTGGGACTATCACATGGTACCGCCGGCTTGGGAATACCACGTTACCACGGTGTTGTTTTCCCGCAATGGACTGCGATGTGAAGAGTTGCGTTAAGCTACTTTTTCTGTAGTTATCACACGTTCTTGAGAATATCCCCCACAGTGGGAAATGTGTGAGGGGGAAATTATAGGATTCTGAGGTTTTCATCATGGAAAACAGGAAAAAATGGCTTTTCCATGTGGGAAAACCAATCCCAGTAACTACTGCACCCTGCAGTGTCGGATCTGCCTGGTGCACCATCAACTTCCCAAATAATAGGCAGAATTTAACTAGGTCCTTAGGGCCTCATTCTGAGTCCTGCTGTAAGTTTGAATACTCAAACATGAGTAATACTGCACCTGGCAAGCTCACCATCCCGCAGTGTTGGTCTATACCGGGTGCAGTTTGCCTCCTCAAATGACGAGCCTACCTTTTAATTAGGCAATTAAAAATTCATGTTTCATACTTCTAGTTTTGTAATCAAACTGTTTGCAGGTCACTCTCTAAAATAAATACAGGTGCAAATTAAAGATTTGTCTAACTGTGTATGTGCTCACTGGAAAAGTAAACCACATTTCAGATTTCTAGTTTTGGCTATGCCTGGTTAATAGAAAAGTACTTAGTGGGGTGGAACAATAACATTCTTCGTTGAGCTCGGATGCAATTCTTGAACACGGTGGCGTCTTACATTTTTCTGCTGCTCCTGTCTCGGTAAACAACATTTATATTTGTTCACAACATTAAGTTCAAAACTCTTTCTAATTGTTAAAACCATCCTTTCATATGGTTAGAGTCAGATTAATTTGTTGGTCCTAAGAAGCTGTTACAAATTGGTTAAATGCAAAGAAATTGCTTGGAAAGCATTAGCAGCTGTTGTATACGGAAGCATGTTTGAACCATATTGCAGCGAGTAAAACGAAACAGACCCCATTACGGGATAAAAGAAGGCAAAGGCTTTGGAATCTGCCAGACTTGATGAACTTGCTTCTCTCAAATAAGTCTGCTTAGGACGTCTGTTGTTCTCGTTTAAAATTCAATGAAATCATCACAGTGAATTAAAATTACATTTGTACAGCAAAGTGAAGTAAGCTTGCATAATAAAGCTTCATTATTAAACTGATTAAAAAATCAATATAATCGTTACACAATCAGAAGTTATTTAGGTAATGGTTGGTGACTGGGCACCAGTGAACATTGTTTTATGAACCTTCCACTTCCAGGTTCACAAGGTTGATTAGAACTTTGGCCTGTAATTGCTGATTGTAAAATGTGATTGAAGTTTCCACCTTCAGTTCATCATGTTTTTTGGAGTCAAGCTAGCTTGGCTGATGAGGGGTTGATACCCCAAAACCGGTTCTTGGATGCTTGTTTCCGGTCCAGGGAGGACCTGGCCTGGCATGTTGGGCTGAACTATTCCTATGGGGAGCAGGGTCAAGAGTGATATGCAAATGGCTGGATCCAATCTGGAATGGCTCGGTGAGCAAATAAATGATGTATTTAGGCCCATGTACGGGGAGTGAGAGTTTGACATTGTTCAGCATTCCATCCATCAATTGTTCTTTTTGCATATGTCAGCCCAAATGGGACGGGGATACCCAGATGTAGGTACCACGCACGCCATGCCACTGGACCAGTGGAGCACTGGACTTAACATTTAAAAAGTCTACAGACAGTATCTGCTGTAGCCATGCCCATTGTGGAGGAAATTCAAGAATAGCAAGCAGCCATGTATGATTCTATTTTTAGCTTGGAATAAGAGTTCATTAACAGTTAATCATGGGCACGACATGCTAGAGTGCTTTGTCCTTGGGTATGGATATCTTACGTATTGATTTTGTCAGGCTTTTTTTAATTCAATGGAGCCTCCTAAATCTCTCTAGCTTGTAGATTTGTTAAATAGATTCATCCAAAATTGTTGGTACACAGTCTTCTCCTTGCAATTCTTATTACTTTCCATCCTTAATAGGCCACCTTCTGTGTCCTCTTTTGTTTGCCGGAGCTGGACTGGGGGTGATTAGTCATAATCTGCCCCAGGGTACAGAAAGGCCACAAGTCAATAGGGGAAACAAAGGCCCCCAAATAAGGGATGGGGTTAGCTCATGCAGGTATCCCCGTGTGGCCATCTGAAAATGGGTGCATCAGTCTTTCTGCCCCACCCCCGAGGGTGGATTTGGGATGCTCACTCATAATCTGCCCAGAAGTACAGAAAGGTTACTAGTCCCCATGGTAAAAATAGGCCCAAGGTGTGGGGTTGGCTCACCTATGGATTGCATTGTTCCCACACTCTAGACCAGTTCCATAAGACTTTCTGTCCTCCTGAGGGTGAATTGGAGATGTGTACCCAAAATTGGCAATGGGGACTGGAAGGACACTTGTGACTATAGAAAAATTAGTCCCCAAAAAAAGGGGGTGGGCCAGCTCACCCAGGCAGCGTTCTGTGCCCTCACCAAAGAATGGGTGCCTCAGTCTTCCTGCCCCCCCCCGCCCCTTGGTGTGGATTGAGGTTTCTATCTAAAATCTGCCCCCAGTGGACTGAAATACCACTAGATGACAGAGATTTCAACATGGCATCAAAAAAACAAAGGGATGGGGGCAACCAATTTGGGCATCGAACCAATACGCATAGCCCAGCAAGGGCAATAGAGTCTTTCTGACACCCTGGGGTAATGTAGTAGGTGTATGTCTGATTCAGGAGGTTGCCCTTAATCCGCACCCCGGGGTTCAAAGTCCACTGGACACAATGGATTTAATGTTTGGGTAATGCAATAAAATGTGGGCTTCCCACCATGTCACAGTGCCATACCCCGACTGCAAGTCAGTCTTTCTGCCCCCAGGGGGGCTGTGAGTGGGCATTACCCTCGATGACCCATGGCCAGGACAGAAAGCCAGTTGGATTCCAGGAATGTTTTTAATATAAAAATGGGGTGGGGTTTGGCCCATCCTGACAACAGGCGCAATCCCCACCCACAACTACGCCCCTGGGGACTAAAGCATTCCTGTCCCTATGAAAAGAGAGAAAACTTCAATTTTGAGTCATTATTTTTTTTTTATATACGTACGGAGGAGCAGACTGGAGCTAAATCCTAATATTGTCCACTTACCATGCAGAATGGCTGCACGTTTCATCCTCAAGTCAGCTACCCCCTCAGAAAAACCCAGATATTTCTGAAAACTGGACACGTAGGGGAGTCCAAGTGGTTTGCTTTGCATGCATCCCCCATGTTTTCATACCCATAATGCCCTGCAAAAACATTTGCCTTTTCCTTACATTTCTGTAATATACACTTCCGGAATCTGAAGGGATCTGCAAACTTTTTAACCACCCAGCATTCCCCTGTTGAAGATTGCATTAATCTCTTAGCATGAGCTGAAAGCCATTTTGTATTTGACAGCCATTTTAGTTAGCTATGTGCTGGACATTTGTTGTTTCCCTCTCTCCCTCTCCCAGAGTCTTGCACATGCGCAGATGTGCTTAGCTAGTAGAGTGCACCTTTTCCTAATATAGAACTGTCAGGCTGTTCTAACTGATGTCAGCAACTTATCATTCCTCCTACTTGTTGACTGTGCAGTTAGTTTCTGTATGACCATCTATGTGCATAACTCTTCTCATGTGTACTTGTACTGCCCTTTTTCAGCCCCTGTGTGGGTATATAATGCCCCTGTTCTCTGTACTCTTTAGAAATATCTCCTACAGTGATTTGAGAATTCTGTACGACGCATTTTTCCCTCTTTAGAGGTTAAAGAAAATATATAAAAAGATGTCTTTTATATTACAGCTTCTGTGCCAATCTCTTCTTTGTTGGTTTAAAAGGACCAGGTGTATCAGTGAATCCCCAGATTAGGTTTTGATTTCTACACCCCCACTTGGCGCGATAAAAAGGCCACCTCGTTTGTGTTGCAAGTCCTGGTGTCTACAACAGAAATGAATCAAACCAGGGATAATGGAAGTCTGAAGTGAAGTACAGTTGTAACATGATAGCAAATTTGGGGCTATCCGCAGGTTTCCAAACTATTTCTCACAGCAATAGAAGGATGATGCGTGTTTTTAGCAACATTTTGAACTTTAAAGAGGCTTCTGGGTAAGAGACCCTCATACGGTCCACTCAAGTCAAGCTACACTGGACATCCTCAGTTGCTTAGTTTTGAGAAATATGCAGATTTGAAAGTTTGTCTGCATGTCAATAGAGCTCGGACCCAAACCTCACAGTTACAGAAACTGCAAAAAAGGTAATGTTTTGAGTGAAACAATTTCAGTTGTTCATATTACAGTTTGTACCCTCCCTGTCACACATGCTAGGCCCACCCACTTGAGTGAGGTGCCATTTCCATCACAAAAATAATAGGAACATCAATGTTTTAGGCCAAAGTTTGAGATTTGCTAGAGCTTATGGGTATGAAAGCCTCATGACATTCATGGAAGTCATGCCACCCATCATTTTGCTGAATGTCTAGTTTAGAGAAATGCATGGGTTTGGTAAGTTCCCTGCATGCCAGCTGAGCTAGGGCCCAAAATCCACAGCTACCCAAGTTTTAGAAAAGGGTTGATTCTGAATGAAACATTTTGATCTATGATTGTTGATTTTTGGGCCGTTTCCTATCATGGCTGCTTCCCCCTCTCACACAAGTGAGGTATCGCTTTTATCAGGAGACATGGGGGAATGCTGGGTGGCAGGAAATTTGTCATTCCCTATAGGTTCCAGAACTTTCCCTGAAGAAAGTGTGTGTTTTTAGTTTGAGGTTTACAACAAGTAAACCTTGTGAGATCCATGGAATCAATTCCATCAAGACCTCCTCAGGTATCCAGTTTCAAGAAATGTCTTGGATTGGTAGGTTTCCAGAGGCTGAGCTAGGCTTAATTTCTACAGCCATAACATTGCAAAAAGGGTTGGGTTTGAGTGGAAAAACTGATTTGTCCATGTGTGTTATGCCCTTTCTTGTAGAGGGCAGTAGGCCCACCAACACGTAAGGTGACGTTTTTAATGGGATACATGTAGCAACACAGAATAGTAGAACATTAGCTATCACCATTTATAATTGGATTTCTCAGCATTTATGCCTTCCAGCTGTAAGCCAGTGTGCAAGAATGAAATCATTTAGCAAAATGCCCTTTGAATCACAATAATATGGGTAACCACAGATTCTGGGGTATACAAATAACCACTGTTCCTAATCTCAATATCTTTTGTACATTCCAGAAATACATAGGTTTCTTTATATTTTTATATATTTTACTATATGAATTGCTGTATTGTTGGTACACAATGAAAAATCAGTGTAAGGTACAGCTCATTTGTTGGCTCTTGGCATGCCATATGTTTGGAGAACCTACAAACCCAATATGTTGCTGTAATCAGAAGCATCATTCCGGTATAAATATATATTGCTTTTGTGAATTGGCCACTATGACAAGAAGTAACAGATGAATATGTAGTCACAAATGGCAGTTTTTCCTAATCATTTTCATTATTTTTTTATTTCAACAGTTAGGACCTGATTTAGATTTCGGAGGACGGGTTACCAAGTCACAACGGTCAGGTGAATTAATAAATCTCATAGGACATTATGCAATTTATATTTCAGCGGACAGGATATCCGTCACCTTTGTGAAAGAGTGAGCCATTCCCCAAAAGCTAAATCAGGCCCTTAGTCTCAATGGGAAAACCGTAAGGGATTTACACAAATGACACTTTTCTAAATTCAGAATTTTGTCTACTTATCAAAAGTTGATGCCCTCTGGGACCACCCATCAGTTTCATACCTGTTTCCACCAAAAACTGCTTGAAACCAAAGAAAATTGGAAAAATAGACTGTACAAGATATTGGATTATTAGTTGAGGGGGTGGAAGCCTACTCAGGCAACAACTACAATCCTTGAAAGGGTGAACCACAAAAGTCACCAAAGTAGCCTGTGCTTAACCCTCTGGTAGCATGGCACAAAAGCAGTCAGGCTTCACTTAGAAGCAACGTTTGAAGTATTTATACAGCACACAAACAGTAATAAAGTGAAAATACAACACAAGAAAAATCCCAACCCAATTTAGGAAAATAGACTACATTTTAATAAAACAAAATGATACCAGAATGACAAAAATCCAATCAATTTGAAAAGTTTTTGTGAAAATAGCATTTAAAAGAGCAAAGCATGACCAGGTTCAACTGGCTCCACTAGACTGGGGTAAGCCACAATTTCAGCTGATCGTAATGGAGAGCAGGTTGAATACACGGTCCAGGTTAGCCCAGCTGAAAAGTTACCTTTTCACAACAGGAACAAAGAGTTCCGTTTGCGTTGAAGGATGCCACGATGAGGAGGTTGTGTGTCATGGAACAGTCATTCCTGTAGTATGAAGAGTAGACCGGGAGCCGTGGACTAACAGAGCTGTAGTGCAAATAGCAATTTGGATATCATGGATGATCATTGCTGTAGATTAGTGTTGGCAGCAGCCGCAGCAGGTAAGAGCGGTGAGGCGGTGGTGCCGGCTGGGGGGGATTTCGCGAGATGAATATGAGCCGGCCCCACTGCTTTTACCTGTAGCAGGCGCAGCTGGTTGGTGGCCATCACTGGCTGTCGTTGCCATAGCGTGAAGGGTAGATTTTGCTTTGCCACTCACCGCTGACTGTTGTCGGCATGAAGAGCAGGTTTCACCCGAGCCTGCATTGCCAGTGTTTTCAGGACGTGAATCGTGATGCAAACGGGTCAGCTCATGAACAATAATAGTCCAAACTTCAGTATTTTTATCTTTTCTTTAGGAGAAGGAAAATCTAATCCAATCAAGAGTCTAGAACCTATGTGGCACCTCTTGGAGATCAGGAGCTGACTCCAGCAGAGGCCAGTAGGGCTCGGTCAGGTCCAGTTGTAGGTCCAGGCAGGTACTGTTGCACCAGGTCAGCTGGGCAATTGCAGGGAGGCATCCAAAGCTGGTTGAGTTCCTGTAGCTCACACATGAGGTCACCCAACTAACCCTTGGAATCACTCTAGTTCACATGTGATGAAAGCATCTGGTCTAGTCTTCCTTCTCAGACATCAAGGCATTCCTTGAAACAGCAGGTCAATCCTCCGGCACCTTCTACAGGTTCAGGAGTTTTCTGATGAGTGGCTCTGGAGATCCAATGTTTATAGGTAGTGCAAGTCTTTGTGTGAGGGCACTGCTAACAAATGCTATAGTGCATGTGTTCCCTCCTCCAAACATGGTAAAATTGGCACATTGAATATACCTGTAAGACCCTAGTGAATGGTATTACCTCTGCTCAAGGACTGCAGATTAAGTGCTGCAAAAATGGCCTGGCACTGCATATTATAGTGCAGTTCTAGGCTAGCATTTTAACCTGGCTGAACAAACCTTTTGCCAGGCCTAAACCTTTTTTTCTTTAATACTTAAAAGTCAACCCTATGGTGTAGTGTCTTGTGTATAATTGAGCGCAATGCCTATTGTCCCTAATAGACTCTGTTGTCTAGAGATGTAAGTGATTAGATGTGGTTAATGAAATTTTTGACGCAGTAGGTGTCAGTTACCAGTTACACTCTATAAAATAAAGACATGTAATACTGAGCTTCGTGTGTTTCATAATTCATTGAGATGCTACTGGGCTGTAGAGGACGCTACAACCGGTGATGAGTTGGGGGATACATCAACCGCACAACTCGAAGAGTCGAGAGTGCTCTCCCAGAGACTTTGCTGAGGTCTAGCAAACTGCTTGTGGGTGCCATGTGCACTTCAGCCGAAGTGAAGAATCAACAGTTGGCTATGTGGAGCTAAAGTGCAACTCCAGCTAGTATGAGACCTTCGGACAAAGTGAAGGCTCCTTGGAAAGTTTAATTTATCATCAGTCAGATAATTGCTAATACAACCGAGATTAGGGACCGTATTACAATAAGTGCCCAGGGGCACTTTGGTATTACGGAAGGGGGCACAGTTGCTTGTGCAACCCCTTCTATAATACCGATAGTGTTGGCACACTCAAAGCACCACCACTAACTTCAGTGGGTATGCCCTCATTTGCATAGGGGCATGCCCTATACAAATGAGGGAATTCCTTTCACTCTGCACCCATGCCATATTACAGGAGCCATTTAAAAAGGTGCGCACTGTCAGTGCGCCTCCTGACAGCAGCCCTCTGCAGGGGTTAAAGGTGGTCTCAATGACCCCCCAGACATCCCATGTCAGGCGGGTGCAGTCACTGACTGCACCCACCTGCAAGGGAATCTCTAAGCCCCTGTAAAAGTGAAGATGGGTGCCGCCTGCACTGTAAAAACACAGAGAAGCTGCTCTGTGTTCTCACATGAATGCGCTGCCCCAAGGGCAGGTCTAGTCCACGGCTGCCCTAGGGGCAGCGCATACAACATAATAGGGCACATTATGATTGTTTGCACCTAGTACACTTTTTCAAAGGTGCGCCGGGCGCAAACAATCACAATGCATAATACGGCCCCAGAAATGCAATGCATACAACTTAACGGTGAGTAGACAAAATATCGGAAATGTAATATCGATATACAGAAATATCGAAGTCAAAATATCGATGGAACAATATATCTCTGTCAACAATATCGATGTAAAAAATGTCGAGATTGTGATGTGTAGTAAAATATCGAGGTATAGTATATCGAAAGACATAATATCGTGTAGTAAAAATATCGAAAAAGTATAGTATTAAGTCACTTTGTGATTTGTAAAAAATTATTGTTTAGAAGTGTCAGCAAATGTTTATTTAAGTGTATTAAAAATAACAATTTTCTTTCTATTAATATAATTTTTTAAATTTTGATATATAATTTTAGGAGCGGGATGTTGGGTTTATAGGGGATAAGGGTGGGGAGTGTTTTAAAAATATATATTTGAAATAAAATATTTTAATAAATTTTTGTAGAATTTAAATTTAAATTTTGAACAAAATTCAATTATTTAAAATTTAATTGTGAAAAAAAAATTTTTTAGTGGGATGTTGTGTATATAGGGGTTAAGGGTGGGGAGTATTTTGGAAATAAATATTATATTTAATATTTTAGGATATAATTATTTAACTATTATTAATATAATTTTTTAAATTTGGATATATAATTTTAGGAGCGGGATGTTGGGTTTATAGGGGATAAGGGTGGGGAGTGTTTTAAAAATATATATTAGAAATAAAATATTTTAATAAATATTTGTATAATTTGAATTTAAATTTTGAACAAAATAGTAATATTTAAATTTTAATAATGAAAAAAAATATTGTTAGTGGGATGTTGTGTATATAGGGGTTAAGGGTGGGGAGTGTTTTGGAAATAAATATTAAATTTAATATTTTAGGATATAAATTTAGAAATATTATATTTAAAAAAAAATAAAAAAATTCAAATGTGTTTTTAAATTTTAAATGTGAAAATTGTAATAATAAAATAAATGTAATCAGTGGGATTTTGGGGTTATAGGGGATAAGGGTGGGGAGTGTATTAGATATATATTTAATATTTAATATTTAATTAAAAAAAAAAATTTCAAATTTGGTATGAAAATTTAAAATTAAAAATTTTAGTAATAAAATTTAATAATTTATGATATAAATTTTGAAATATTATATTTAGAAATAAAAACATTTCAAATTAGTTTTAAAATTTTAAATGTGAAAATTGTAATAAGAAAATAAATGTAATACGTGGGATTTTGGGGTTAAAGGGGATAAGGCTGGGGAGTGTTTTAGATATATATTTATTATTTAATATTGAATTCAAAAAAATTTAAATTTAAAATTTTGTATTAAAATTTACAATTAAACATTTTACTAATAAAATACATTTAATAAGTGGGATTTTGGGGTTATAGGGGATAAGGGTGGGGAGTGTTTTTGAGAAATATTTAATATTTTATAAAAAAAAAATAGAAATTTAATTTTTGGGTTTAAAAAGTAAAATTAAATAAATTACTAATACAATAAATTTCATAAGTGGGAATTGGGGGTTATAGGGGATAAGGGTGGGGAGTGCATTCAAAATATATGTAATATTTTATTTTTGAAAAATATAATGCAAAGTTCTAATTTCTTAATAAAAGTAAATTTTAATATTTTTAATAATAAAAAAAATTTCATAAGTGGTATTTTGGGGTTATAGGGGATAAGGGTGGGGAGTGTTTTATAAATATATCAAAATTTTATTATTCATAAAAAATTATTTCCATTTAGAAATGTTATTTTAATTAACATTTAACAATTTTAAGAAGATAATTCATTTAATAAGAGTGATGTAGGATTTATAGGGGATAAGGGTGGGTAGTGTTTACAAATTAGTAATTGTTTGAAAAAATCTAACATATATAGTAATCCTAATTCAATATAGATTGGAGTGGGAATAGTAAATTATTTATGGTCACTGTCCAGCACCTACTGTAATTTTTTATAGACTGGAGTGGGAATAGTAAATTATTTATGGTCACTGTCCAGCACCTACTCAAATGTATTATAGACTGGAGTGGGAATAGTAAATTATTTATGGTCAGTGTCCAGCACCTACTCTAATTTATTATAGACTGGAGTGGGAATAGTAAATTATTTATGGTCAGTGTCCAGCACATACTCTAATTTATTGTAGACTGGAGTGGGAATAGTAAATTTTTTATGGTTCGTGTCCAGCACCTACTCTAATTTATTATAGACTGGAGTGGGAATAGTAAATTAATTATGGTCAGTGTCCAGCACATACTCTAATTTATTATAGACTGGAGTGGGAATAGTAAATTAGTTATGGTCAGTGTACAGCACCTACTCTAATTTATTATAGACTGGAGTGGGAATAGTAAATTAGTTATGGTTAGTGTCCAGCACCTACTCTAATTTATTATAGACTGGAGTGGGAATAGTAAATTATTTATGGTCACTGTCCAGCACCTACTGTAATTTTTTATAGACTGGAGTGGGAATAGTAAATTATTTATGGTCACTGTCCAGCACCTACTCTAATTTATTATAGACTGGAGTGGGAATAGTAAATTATTTATGGTCACTGTCCAGCACCTACTCTAATTTTTTATACACTGGAGTGGGAATAGTAAATTATTTATGGTCACTGTCCAGCACCTACTCTAATTTATTATAGACTGGAGTGGGAATAGTAAATTATTTATGGTCACTGTCCAGCACCTACTGTAATTTTTTATAGACTGGAGTGGGAATAGTAAATTATTTATGGTCACTGTCCAGCACCTACTCTAATTTATTATAGACTGGAGTGGGAATAGTAAATTAGTTATGGTCAGTGTCCAGCACCTACTCTAATTTATTATAGACTGGAGTGGGAATAGTAAATTATTTATGGTCACTGTCCAGCACCTACTCTAATTTTTTATACACTGGAGTGGGAATAGTAAATTATTTATGGTCAGTGTCCAGCACATACTCTAATTTATTATAGACTGGAGTGGGAATAGTAAATTTTTTATGGTTAGTGTCCAGCACCTACTCTATTTTATTATAGACTGGAGTGGGAATAGTAAATTATTGATGGTCACTGTCCAGCACCTACTCTAATTTTTTATAGACTGGAGTGGGAATAGTAAATTATTTATGGTCAGTGTCCAGCACCTACTCTAATTTATTATAGACTGGAGTGGGAATAGTAAATTAGTTATGGTTAGTGTCCAGCACCTACTCTAATTTATTATAGACTGGAGTGGGAATAGTAAATTATTTATGGTCACTGTCCAGCACCTACTGTAATTTTTTATAGATTGGAGTGGGAATAGTAAATTATTTATGGTCACTGTCCAGCACCTACTCTAATTTATTATAGACTGGAGTGGGAATAGTAAATTATTTATGGTCAGTGTCAAGCATCTACTTTTATTTATTATAGAGTGGAGTGGGAATAGTAAATTGTTTATGGTCAGTGTCCAGCAACTACTCTAATCTGTCTGGTATTTAATTTAATTAAATTACATTGATATAGTAGTTATAAAAATATATTTAAGTGAATATTATTTGTATTGTATTTTTATATATTGGATTTGTAGTAATTAATTCTATATTTATAGTTTAGGATAATATATACATGTAACCTTTTAATTTGATATGTTTGGAATATTTAATATTATTATTAGGAAAAATATATGAATATTTTGTATTGGAATAATGGGTAATGGCATTCTGTAATTTTATAATATTGATTGATTTGTAATTTTTTATAAAATAATTATTCTATATGTTAAATATTCATAATAGAAGATTAATATTAATAATCAGAGAAACACAATTCATAAGACAAGAACATGGTTTTTATTGTAGTTTTTTAAATTTGTTATTGTTTATTCATTTGAGTAAGATCATTCAGAAATAGTATTATTTACATTGTAATTACATTCAAACATATTGAATATAGGTCAGAACAAATTTTATGTACATTAAGTATATTTTCAAACATTTTTAAGTAAATTATAAAGATTATTAATAATGTTGTACAATGTAGTGTTTTAAATTAAAATTAACATAGCAATAGGTTTTGTAAATCTTTATACAAAACTTTTAACAAATATTTTCATATATAAACATTTTAATATTTGTAGTACAAACATGTTATACCTTTTTTATTAATATTAATATGTAAAATATTAATATTAATTATTTTTACAATGTTTTCGAAACAAACATCTTTTTAACATAAATAAAATTTTAGCATTTATGCAAAAAAAAAATTAACAATTTTTCATACATTGTTCTGTAGTATTATCTTTTTAGACATTATAATAATAAATATTTTAAATTTTAAAATATTTATTAATATAATTTTACAAATTAGGAACATTTGTTGACAATTTGTAGGTAAATTAAAAAAATAGGTATATTTTTACTAAATAATATAAAATATTTGTGTGTGAATTTACTGTTTTACCTGATTTATTTAGGGCT
Organism: Triturus cristatus; assembly: GCF_964204655.1. NCBI lineage: Eukaryota > Metazoa > Chordata > Amphibia > Caudata > Salamandridae > Triturus > Triturus cristatus. The sequence continues at coordinate 340,651,923 of NC_140587.1, read as the reverse complement.
TTTTAGTATAGTTAAATGTTTTATTATGTTTTGGACACTCTATTTTGTAACCGGGTAATGTTGTTTTGGGTCATTTGGTTTGAAGGGAAGCTCGCGGTTGGGAGTTACTTCGCGTCGTGAAAGGTAAGGTTTGTTTTATGTGTTTTAGATGGTTTTAAATTTACTTTTGAGCCTAGTTAGATAATGTTTAGTGTAGCTGTACATTTAGGTGCCAATTCCGATCCGGTAAAAAAATTCCCCGTCCGACTCGTATCCGGATTTTTTTCCGTCCGAATCGTCAAAGTAGCGTACAAACTGCCAAGTACGATTCGAACGGAAAAAAGTCCATACGAATCGCATTGGGAAGATTTCCCCACACGTCCTCGGGTCGGGAAAAGTCACCGACACGTCCCCGGGCGAGAAACCCACCGTGCGGAAAAATAAAGTCCGACTGCGCAAGTACGATCCCTCCCGTCCTCCCCATTTCACAACCGTACGCAAAAAACACCGTCCGAACCGAACTCCCATAGCAACCATGGAGACATGTGCCCGCATACGCGCCGAACACCCCACCACCCCCCGCCCGCGTATGTACGCCCCGAACCCCCACCCGTGTATGTACGCACCAAACACCCACCCGTGTATGTACGCCCCCGAACCCCCCCCAGCCGTGTATGTACGCACCGAACCACCAGCCGTGTATGTACGCCCCCGAACCCCCCCCAGCCGTGTATGTACGCACCGAACCACCAGCCGTGTATGTACGCACCTAACACCCACCCCAGCCGTGTATGTACGCACCGAACCACCAGCCGTGTATGTACGCACCAAACACCCACCCGTGTATGTACGCCCCCGAACCCCCCCCCAGCCGTGTATGTACGCACCGAACCACCAGCCGTGTATGTACGCCCCCGAACCCCCCCCAGCCGTGTATGTACGGACCGAACCACCAGCCGTGTATGTACGCACCAAACACCCACCCGTGTATGTACGCCCCCGAACCCCCCCCAGCCGTGTATGTACGCACCGAACCACCAGCCGTGTATGTACGCACCAAACACCCACCCGTGTATGTACGCCCCCGAACCCCCCCCCAGCCGTGTATGTACGCACCGAACCACCAGCCGTGTATGTACGCCCCCGAACCCCCCCCCAGCCGTGTATGTACGCACCGAACCACCAGCCGTGTATGTACGCACCAAACCCCCACCCCAGCCGTGTATGTACGCACCGAACCACCAGCCGTGTATGTACGCACCAAACACCCACCCGTGTATGTACGCCCCCGAATCCCCCCCCCAGCCGTGTATGTACGCACCGAACCACCAGCCGTGTATGTACGCACCAAACACCCACCCGTGTATGTACGCCCCCGAACCCCCCCCAGCCGTGTATGTACGCACCGAACCACCAGCCGTGTATGTACGCCCCCGAACCCCCCCCCAGCCGTGTATGTACGCACCGAACCACCAGCCGTGTATGTACGCACCAAACACCCACCCGTGTATGTACGCCCCCGAACCCCCCCCCAGCCGTGTATGTACGCACCGAACCACCAGCCGTGTATGTACGCCCCCGAACCCCCCCCAGCCGTGTATGTACGGACCGAACCACCAGCCGTGTATGTACGCACCAAACACCCACCCGTGTATGTACGCCCCCGAACCCCCCCCAGCCGTGTATGTACGCACCGAACCACCAGCCGTGTATGTACGCACCAAACACCCACCCGTGTATGTACGCCCCCGAACCCCCCCCCAGCCGTGTATGTACGCACCGAACCACCAGCCGTGTATGTACGCCCCCGAACCCCCCCCCAGCCGTGTATGTACGCACCGAACCACCAGCCGTGTATGTACGCACCAAACCCCCACCCCAGCCGTGTATGTACGCACCGAACCACCAGCCGTGTATGTACGCACCAAACACCCACCCGTGTATGTACGCCCCCGAATCCCCCCCCCAGCCGTGTATGTACGCACCGAACCACCAGCCGTGTATGTACGCACCAAACACCCACCCGTGTATGTACGCCCCCGAACCCCCCCCAGCCGTGTATGTACGCACCGAACCACCAGCCGTGTATGTACGCCCCCGAACCCCCCCCCAGCCGTGTATGTACGCACCGAACCACCAGCCGTGTATGTACGCACCAAACCCCCACCCCAGCCGTGTATGTACGCACCGAACCACCAGCCGTGTATGTACGCACCAAACACCCACCCGTGTATGTACGCCCCCGAATCCCCCCCCCAGCCGTGTATGTACGCACCGAACCACCAGCCGTGTATGTACGCCCCCGAACACCCACCCGTGTATGTACGCCCCCGAACCCCCCCCAGCCGTGTATGTACGCACCGAACCACCAGCCGTGTATGTACGCCCCCGAACCCCCCCCCAGCCGTGTATGTACGCACCGAACCACCAGCCGTGTATGTACGCACCAAACACCCACCCGTGTATGTACGCCCCCGAACCCCCCCCCAGCCGTGTATGTACGCACCGAACCACCAGCCGTGTATGTACGCCCCCGAACCCCCCCCAGCCGTGTATGTACGGACCGAACCACCAGCCGTGTATGTACGCACCAAACACCCACCCGTGTATGTACGCCCCCGAACCCCCCCCAGCCGTGTATGTACGCACCGAACCACCAGCCGTGTATGTACGCACCAAACACCCACCCGTGTATGTACGCCCCCGAACCCCCCCCCAGCCGTGTATGTACGCACCGAACCACCAGCCGTGTATGTACGCCCCCGAACCCCCCCCCAGCCGTGTATGTACGCACCGAACCACCAGCCGTGTATGTACGCACCAAACCCCCACCCCAGCCGTGTATGTACGCACCGAACCACCAGCCGTGTATGTACGCACCAAACACCCACCCGTGTATGTACGCCCCCGAATCCCCCCCCCAGCCGTGTATGTACGCACCGAACCACCAGCCGTGTATGTACGCACCAAACACCCACCCGTGTATGTACGCCCCCGAACCCCCCCCAGCCGTGTATGTACGCACCGAACCACCAGCCGTGTATGTACGCCCCCGAACCCCCCCCCAGCCGTGTATGTACGCACCGAACCACCAGCCGTGTATGTACGCACCAAACCCCCACCCCAGCCGTGTATGTACGCACCGAACCACCAGCCGTGTATGTACGCACCAAACACCCACCCGTGTATGTACGCCCCCGAATCCCCCCCCCAGCCGTGTATGTACGCACCGAACCACCAGCCGTGTATGTACGCCCCCGAACCCCCCCCCAGCCGTGTATGTACGCACCGAACCACCAGCCGTGTATGTACGCACCAAACCCCCACCCCAGCCGTGTATGTACGCACCGAACCACCAGCCGTGTATGTACGCACCAAACACCCACCCGTGTATGTACGCCCCCGAACCCCCCCCAGCCGTGTATGTACGCACCGAACCACCAGCCGTGTATGTACGCACCAAACCCCCACCCCAGCCGTGTATGTACGCACCGAACCACCAGCCGTGTATGTACGCACCAAACACCCACCCGTGTATGTACGCCCCCGAACCCCCCCCCAGCCGTGTATGTACGCACCGAACCACCAGCCGTGTATGTACGCACCGAACCACCAGCCGTGTATGTACGCCCCCGAACCCCCCCCAGCCGTGTATGTACGCACCGAACCACCAGCCGTGTATGTACGCACCAAACCCCCACCCCAGCCGTGTATTTACGCACCTAACCACCACCCCACCAGGGAATGTACGGACCGCACCCCCACCAGTGCATGTACGGACCGTACTGACGCCAAAAAAACACGTACTGAACCCGGACAAACCATATTTACACAAGGAGAGTCAAGTAGAGTTTCCCCACACCACCAAACAGGCCCAACAACCCCACAAACATCACATACACTCACCTGCAACTGCCAAACTGCCAAACAGAGGCCCAAAACTCAATCACTCCTCATAACACACCCACACAAATTTCAAACACAGCCACACCCACAAATGGACCAATAAAAATGGACCACACACACAAACCATGAGCCTTTGCAACAGACCCACTGCTGCCAGAGCCCACAGACGACCCACACCACCATACTTGAACCTCACACTTGCATACCTTCACACAACCACCTACACAAACACCCCCTCATCACATTCACACACACACCTCCACTACCACACCCACACACCCACAGCCATCCACACCCACACCCCCACAACCACACCCCACGCCATGTCCACCACCAAGAATCCAAAGTTCACAAAGGAGGAGCTGGAGATCCTTGTCGACGAAATCCTCAGAGTCGAGCCACAGCTCTTTGGGACATTGGTCAGACAGACCAGCATATCCGAAAAAACCGCCATGTGGCAGAGGATCGTCGATTCTGTGAATGCTGTTGGGACAACCAGAAGGACCAGGCACGAGTGCCAATCCAGGTGGTACGATCTGCGGAGGACGGTCAAGAGGAAGATGACTGACAATCACAACCAGGGGAACATCACTGGAGGAGGGCCGCCCCCCAGACCGGTACTATACCATCCCTGGGAGGAGAAGGTGATGTCCACGCTGGCGGTGGAGGGACTACACGGACTGCCAGGACTCCCAGACCCTGGTGAGTACACAAACAACTCACCTCACATGGGGGGGATGCCATACACAATCAATCATGCATGCCACCCCCCCCAAGCCACCACCGGACACAACAACACTCCACAAACACACACATGCCACTGGCACCTCCATGCCCCATGCAACAATCAGGGCCATGCCAAGTCACAGGCCACACAAAACACCAACACAACACAGGATGTGGTCGATGCTGGGAGTGGGGGCAGCAAAACTAACATTGAGCAACTCACAAGCACACAACAATGCCCTCAGCCCATATGGCCCAGGGCACAGCCATACAAACTGTGTGTACCCACACAGTACTGTCTTGCCTGCAAATGATGGCTGCCATGCAGGATGCCATGGGTCTGAAGGCACAATTTGCACATAACAGCAGACAATGAAGATGCATCGCTCTGATAGAGTCTCAGCACACACCGCCACAGCAGCAGCCTACACTCAGACACACTGCCCAATGGGTGCCCGGAGAACAGGGACTAACTCACATGAACAAGCCAATGGCCATTCAAAGACCGGCTAACTGTGTGTGCCCAGGAAGCTGGCCTGAGGTGACAGAGAGTGACAAAGAGAGGGAGGGAGAGGGGGAATGAGAGGGAAGGAGACAGAGGGGGGACACAGGGAGACAGACAGAGGGAGGGAGTAGGGTGACAGAGGGAGACCGACAGAGGGAGGGAGGAGGGTGACAGAGGGAGGGAGGAAGGGAGACACAGGGAGACTAAATCACCCTTGGGTGGTGTGGCCATGTCCACTCGTCAGCCGGTGGACTGTGTGCATGCAGACCAGGTCTGGCAGTGCCTCAACCCCCCCTTCCGTAGATGAAGACCGGTCCATGTGTCAATCTGTGCACGAGTCCATCCGTGCTGCAGGCACAGACCTAACCACACACCCAGTATACCCACCCACCGTGTCGGTAAGAACCCTGTCACAAATGCTTCAGTCCCCTACCTGCAACATCAAATTGCCTTGCCAAAACACCATTTGGCCACGTACAGTGCAACACGTAAGGCGCCTCTGCATGGCTCGCTACGCCCGCACACCACACTGCTGACTGTGTACCCAAATAGATGCATCAACTAAGATTGTGTCTCACACATGCGTAAAGCCCTGACAGCTGTGGCCAAGGGACATAGCCATGCACAAGTGCACTGTGAGAGGAATGCAGGACAGATCCAACTACCCAGAGGAAGAGTGCCAAATCAGAAATGCATGCAACATGGATGCCACATGTGACACTGTTAACATTGTCTCTCTCACACACAGGTCAACGTCGACGAACACCCCCCAACACTGGGGGGGAAGTCACACAGGACCAGGCTCCGCGGGATGATGACCCCACCGCCAGCGATGACTCTCACCACTCCGTGGATGACCCAGACCAACCTGGCCCCTCTGGTGTCCAACCACCTGCAGCACCTGCGTCAGGTACAACTGTGCCAACCACCACCCCCATTCCTGCCACATCCCAGGAGACGTCCAGGAGCCCTGCCCGCACACGACCACCCAGCCAGTCTGCCCAGGAGGGACACGGTCCTCCGGGCACCCAGGAGGAGGCAGGCGGCAACGCAGATGCCATCCCTCAGGGGTCCCGGAGACCCGATGCACCCACAACGGCAGGCCAGGTGCACGTGGGCAGGGGTGGCGGGAGTGGAGGACGGCGGAGGCGCGAACCTGACCAGGCAGCTCAGGACCCGGTAGTGTCCCAGGTCAGCAACATCCTGGATACATACCGGCGTGACACCAGGGGCATGGACCAGATTGCGTCCACCCTCAATGACATCAAGGGGACCCTCCAGGAGATGAAGACCCTGCAGTCCCAGCAACATGCCTGTCAACTGCAACACCAAGGAAGGATGGAGGATAGACAGGCTGAGCTCGTGGCGGTGCAAACCCAAATGACCGGTGTACTCCGTCGGATTGCCGACAACATGGGCAACCCTCCCTGTGGCACCAGGCGAAGGCCATTACCAGACACAGGGAGGGATCAGGAGGAGGAGGATTCATCCGACGGAGCGTCACAGACATCGTCACGGACTGCTTCCGAGGGTCCCCGCAGGAAGGTGGGTCGTCCACGAAAAAGACTGTGAGAGTCAGCAGAACATCACCATCTCCCAGGTCACCTGGCCTGGCACCTGGCCCTCTGGCCCAATAGCAGCACATGACATTCTCTGCCACATGGACTTGCTGGTCACTGTCTGACCTATGTTGACGAAGACTGTGGCATGGACTCTGACATTTTGCTACGACAAGGATACCAACTCCCCCAGTGAACTCTGGATTCTACACTCCCGCTGTGCACCTCTTGTCATCCCCACAAACCCGTACCCCACCACAAATAAATGAATCACACTTACAAGATGATGCCGTGATTCTACATTATTACAATACATGTGTGTGTCGTACAGTCAAAGCATGCCTGATCTCAGAATTAACTCCAACCATCCAAACCGTGGGGTCGCAGTCTTGCCCAGGACACACATGGGTCCCAATGTCTCATCTGATACAGACATGGAGTACCAAACTCACCTGTGCTGGGCCCAACCAGCTGAGTGGTTCCCGCACAACTGTGGCAACAGACACATTCAGGGGAGCAACAGTCATGCGCAGAGGTCAGGGATCATGTGGAGTGACCTGGCTTGCCGCTCCCAGGTATGTCTAGACATGTGTCCCTACAATGTGCAGCATGCTTGCGTCAGGCGGATGTTGAGAATGGTGGCTAGGCCAAGGTTGGATGCATGGAGATGCCAGAATGCAGTTTAGGATCACTGTGCCACATGGTTGTGTTGGGGTTGTGGGCTGCATCATGAGTGTGGGCGTGGATCTAGAAGGTCATCCTGCAGCTGGCTGTGAAACATTCCCCCCATCCCGTTAGGACGTTGATGTGGCCTGGTTGCCCGACGCAGTAGCAGAGCTGTGCAGATGCACTCCGGATATGGACAAGTACCATGGGAGTCGTGAGGCACATGTCCGTAGACTGCAGGGTAGGATTCTACACAGATGTTGTAGTTTCCCTGGGGGATGGTCTCTCTTGCCTTGAGGTGGATGGAACTGTGCATCTTGTGCATAATACAGTTCCCACTCCCTGACAAACCCCTAGCATCTTGTCACTCTACACATAGACACATATGCACCACCTATGAAAACTATGCCAGACCTGCGGCACGCACAGTGGCAACAGGGCACCATTGACAGGGAAGAGGCACCTTGGAGACAGAGGGACAAATTTATTAGTCATGTGTGTTGGAATGACAATGATACTCTGTCAACACATACACAGGTCATGTGGATGTACATGTGGGAGCAACACTGGCACCCCCCATTGCAACACAGATGCTGGCATCCCATTGACCTGGCACACAAGTGACGGATAACAGCTAAACACCCCCTGCTGCCACGGAGAGGCCGCTATACACCATTGAGGCCCTGATGGGGCAATCACACACCATGTCAACCCGGTGCAACCTGTATGTTTCCGAGGCCAGTGTTACACACAATGATGGCCTCATCACAATCCCCAATCCCCTGCCACATGACAGTCACCAAGTCTGACCATGGCTCCAGGTGAAGCCTGCCCCATGTCATGTTCCCCATGTAGGATCACCATGTATGCAAATGGAACACACATGAACCGGAGAAGTGCACACAGACTACAAACAATTCACACACCCAAAACGACGTGAGGCATCCCTTACCCTGAGGAGATTTCAACACTTGCCCGTGCATGTGACGCTGAATCAGCACATGTCGCTGTGTTCATGAGGAGTAGCAGGAGCACAACAATGCCACCAGCAGACAGCATGCACATGGACCTGTGGAAGAGAGACACACAAGGATTCAGCACAAAGGAGCACATCCGCAAGCATGTACTTAACACGTATCATGTTGTTAACATGACAGGTGACAATGATGACCCTCAGACAACATCCTTCCATTGCGCCATCACTTGAGTGACACTTCAATACACACCACTGACTCACTTGGCAGACATGCAGATGGACACACACATTGCAACACATGCCACACACGGCCCAATGCGTGCACACTCAGACACTGGAACTCACCACTAAGCAAAGAAGTTGCGTATGAGCCGACTCCGCATGTCCTCCACAGCCTCCTCCTCCTCCACATCACTTGCCCCGTCACCAAGCCCTTCATCCTCCACGGGTGGATGGTCCTGGTCATCTTGATCCAGTATGAGTGGAACAGCTTCCTCCACTGCCATGTTGTGCAGCATGCAGCAGACGATGATGATCTTGCACACCTTCACCGGGGCATATGGGAGTGCTCCGCCGGTCTTGTGGAGGCACCGGAATCGGCTCTTCAGAAGTCCAAACGTCCTCTCAATGACTCTCCTGGTCCGCCCATGTGCGTTGTTGTAGAGGTGCTCGGCAGCCGTGCTGGGGTTGCGGACAGGCGTCATCAGCCATGGCATGTTGGGATAGCCAGCGTCCCCTACAAGGAAACATCATGGACAGAAGTGTGTCAGCACAGGCAGTGAGATTGGAAGATGACGCCAAACACTGCACTGCCAGAGTCTACCCACCAACAATACATGCTCGCTCGTTCCGCAGCTGCAGCATCATTTCTGGCACCCTGCTACGCCTCATGATGAAGGCATCGTGTGCTGATCCTGGAAAGCGAACACAGACATGTGAAATCACCATGTTGGACAGACACACCACAAGGGCATTAATGGAGTGATAATGTTTGCGATTCCTATACACCACCTCCTGTGCCTGTGGTGGTACCAACGCAACATGTGTCCCATCTATGGACCCAATGACATGGGGCATCCCTCCCAGGGCATAGAACTCACGCTTGACATCTGTCAACTGCTCACGATTTGGGAATTTAATGTACTCATCCAGGTGAAACAACATGGCCTCTAAGAAATCATGCAGAACACGGCTGAACATCGTCTGGGACATGCCCCCGACATCAGCAATGGTATGTTGGAACGTACCCGTGGCAAGGAAATGTAGGGCTGCCATCACCTTCAACTTGGGTGTCAGTGCACTTGGATACCTGTGGCGCGGGAGGAGTTGTGCTTCCAGCCGGCCAGTCAACTCATCAATCAACCGTTGGCTGAATCTGTAGCGGCGTATACAGTCCCGTTCATGCAGGGCAGCAATGTCTGGCATACGTCGAGGGAGAGGCGGAGCCCTGCAGTGAAATGGAAGGAACACCTAAGAGTGAGCACTGTACAACAACATCGTCAATGCACTGAGCACATGTTACACAGCCAATACACATATGCCACGTTGTGAGTCAGGTCTGTGCCACAGTTCCTGGACACGAACGCCAGTCAGGTTACACTCCTACCAAGGGACAGCCACTAACGGAGGGGGGCAAGATCACGATGACATGGCATGAGACTAGCTGTGGGCCAGTGTAAGTGAACATGCACACGCATCACAGGATTCACAGACATCCACACATGTGCAGAAGTAGTATGCGTATGGTACAGACAGGTAGTTGGATGCGATATGCACTGGTCACATGTCATAGGAATAGGACAGGCCACACACATTGCCTTTGAGGAGTACATGTCGAGACAGAACATACATAGGGAGCATGTGGATATGTACTTGTGTTGATACTCCGTGTAGTTGGATACATACACACCTCATGGCAAATCACATATGTGGGCTGGTGTGCGGAACAGTGTGCCATGCCCATCGACACACAGACACATGTTGGCAGCAGCAACTGCTGACACATTGAATCACACACCTACAGCAAAATCATGGAAAGACATGCCACACACATGACATGGTTGCAGCATGCAACGCAGCCATACACGTGTCATATGTAATATTCCGTGTACCTGGCATCAGGGGACAGGTGCGGGTGTCCGTGACTGGGACATGCAAGTGACTCATGGCTCCACTAGTGTGTACGACATGCACACATGTCAAAGGAGTGCAGGGGATGTGTGGTACAATGCGCACCATCACACACGACATGTGTACACAGCTCATCGTACATGTGCTTTGCCCACACCTCAGGGGTAAAGTGCCACATCACATCCTGACACACCTGTGTCACACACAGGTGGTATTGCACAGACAATGCATTGGTGTCCACCCTTGGCAATACCTGTCCGCTCCATTCCTGTCTGTGTGCCGCCTGTCACCACTGACAGTTGTAATACGCACCGTACATACGCTCGGAGCGCGTGTATAGGGTCCCTGGGCCAATATTGCCGCTGGCGTATGCGTACGCCACAGTAGTACGGACTGTACACGCGCTTGTACGGTCCGGATCACAATATGGGCGCTGGCGTATGCGTACGCCACAGTAGTACGGACTGTACACGCGCTTGTACGGTCCGGATCACAATATGGGCGCTGGCGTATGCGTACGCCACAGTAGTACGGACTGTACACGCGCTTGTACGGTCCGGATCACAATATGGGCGCTGGCGTATGCGTACGCCACAGTAGTACGGACTGTACACGCGCTTGTACGGTCCGGATCACAATATGGGCGCTGGCGTATGCGTACGCCACAGTAGTACGGACTGTACACGCGCTTGTACGGTCCGTACTACTGTGGCGTACGCATACGCCAGCGCCCTTATTGTGATCCGGACCGTACAAGCGCGTGTACAGTCCGTACTACTGTGGCGTACGCATACGCCAGCGCCCATATTGTGATCCGGACCGTACAAGCGCGTGTACAGTCCGTACTACTGTGGCGTACGCATACGCCAGCGCCCATATTGTGATCCGGACCGTACAAGCGCGTGTACAGTCCGTACTACTGTGGCGTACGCATACGCCAGCGCCCATATTGTGATCCGGACCGTACAAGCGCATGTACGGTCGGTATCACTGCTTGTGGGGTGCCCTAGGGCGTGGAACGCACCGTACCTGTGTGTAAATGTATGAAAACACATAGGGGACACATGAGGGACAAGTATAAGGGCCTAAATGCCTGATGGTTGCCATGGAGACTGAGTTAAATTTTTGATTTTGAGCACCAGGTGCACAGCAGAAGTCAGTTTGAAAGAATCTACATTGTTGCAATGTGGATGTTGACTTGACATCATTATCAAAACTGAAACCATGCAAAGCCACACACTGGGGTAGGTTTGAAGGGATTGGATGAAACGTAGGATGCTAATGTGACTGACCAATCAATCTGTACTCCTATACATGAACAGGCCAGCCAGGCATATATAAGGCAGCCAGGTCCCATGAGAGAGCACTTGCCTGCACATCCATTCATCCATTACCACTGCTGCTGATAGTGATTCCTCTGGCACCATGTCCAGGACTGTGGAGAGGTCACAGCCATTCACCCAGGAGGAGAACCTTGCCCTGATAGATGTGATCCTCCCACAGTTCCAGAGCCTGTATGGTCGACCAGGGGTTCAGGTGAGTGCAGACTCCACTAGCTTAGACTGTGCCCCTTTTGTGTGACAGTGACTTCTGGCATTGTGTCCATGTGTGACAGACATGCACTGTTGTTTGGAGTGGGTCCCAGGGTGTGGAAGGCCTCATGTCACCCATGCAGAGCATGCTGTGTTTCCTGTGTGCACTCCTCACTTGCATAGTGCCTACTGTGACAATGAATGCAAGGTGCATGCCACATTCTGCCTGCATACTCCTCCTGGGGATGTTGTTTCCACAGTCCTGATGTGATCCTGTGTTCCCCCCAGTGTGACAGGTGTCAGTACCCATGGATGTGTGTTTGTTCAGTGTACCTGTGCTGTGAGTGTCCAAAGGCCGTGTTCGTCCCCTGCACATTGGTGTGTGTGTTAGTCCCCTGTCATGTGGGTGAGTGCATATGGGGAGTGTTGCACACAAGCAGCATGAGGGATGGATATGGCCTGGCCATCGGATGTGAGCAGGGAGCAGTGCTGTGTGCATGCCGTGCTGAGCCAGCCCCACACCTGTGACACCCCCGTCTACTGGCACATGGGCAGAGTGAGGTGTGTACCCGCAGTTGGCAATGCCATGTGATTGTCCTGTACCTGTGTGTGTCTGTGTACTCTGCTGAGGTAGCATCAGTGTGCTGGGGCAGGTGACTGCTGTGAGGTGCTGTACATAATCCTGGTGTAGCCTGTGAGGCACAGTGTGATCCCTGGTCAGTGAGTGTGTGGTACCCCTCATGCCACCCGTGTGCTTCCACTGGCACGTAGTGCATTTGGCCTTCCACAGTGGATAATGTCCCTATGACAAAGGTGCAATTAGTTGCATGCATACCATGGCCTGTTCATAATGAGGATTGTTCTATATGTGTGTCTCTGTGTCTTTGCTCATGTGGATTAATGTATTCTCTCTTTTGCATCCTCACAGGTAGGCGCCATTGCCAAGGGGGAGATCTGGAGGGAAGCCGTCAGTGCCGTGAGGGGTACAGAGGGTCGGAGGCGGAGCCTGTCTCAGGTGAGGAAACGCTGGCAGGACATCCGGTGCTGGACGAGGAGGATTGCACGGCTCCTGCTGGGGGACTCACCTGAGAGCCGTAAGAACCGTGGCCGCCGTCGTCTGACCCACATCCAGAAGCGTGTGCTGGCGGTGGTCTTCCCCGATATGGACAGGCGCCTACAGGAGAGGCAGCAGCAGGAAGGGGGTAGGTACATGTGTGTCAGTTGTGTGTCCCCAGCCAATGTAAGTGTGCAGTTGCATGGATACACTGCCAGGGTTTGATTGTGCAGTGCGTCAACTTCTCCACAAAGTAGCACAGTGCTGTTCTCACTCCCTCCCTTCCCCTCCTTGCAATGTGTTCCCTGGTCTGTCGCCACTCTTGCACAAGGTTATTTATGCAGGCAGTTCATGCAGGTGCCCTATGCTATCAGCATCATGTGTGGGGGTGATGTGCCACAGGTATGGGGACCTTGCGTGTGCCATGGCCAATTTCAGTCATTGTGGTGTCCATGTCACTTGGCACTGATTGTGAATCACGACATAGGGGTGTGTCTCCAAAATGTACAGCCTTCCAGCATGCATGTCCAATTGTGTGCCCTCTGACATGATGTGCCTGAGTGGGAGGCCTGCTAAGTGCAGGGACGGTTGCTTAATTTGCAGTCATGTCCATCCTGGACCATGGAGGAGTGTGGGCACTACTGTGCCCTGGGGCACCTCTTCCTAGGTATCATGTGCGTCATCCAACAATATGGCCATTCACTGTGTCTTTGCCATGGGTTGCGTAGGGTGGCATTGTACCCTGGGCTCAACTGTTAGGACCTACAGGTTGCTACATGTGTCCACTGTACAGGGGGACCCATTTTGCTTGTGCATACTCACAGTGGGCATTACCTGTGTGTGTTGTTGAGACAATCTGATGATGTTTGCCTGTCAATGATGTGTGGACATGGCCACCAGGGGCTGTGTGTTTACAGTCATGAATTAGTGGAGGCCATGTGTTTCCATCCCAGAGTAAGAGGTGTACATACTTTCTCCGTCTCAATGAGATTGTCTCAGGTGTGGGTGGTTTGTGCGTACAAGGCCTACATGTCAGAAGCTTCATCCTCCTTGCTGGGTTTAGCCTGTGTGTGATGTTTGACTGGACATACGCTCAAGGTGCAGTGACCCTGTCATGTGTGGCCTGGTTTCATGTATTGCCTTTGCAGCATGCGGCAAGAGTAAATGGATATGATTCATGCTCATCCCTTTTTGACGACGCAGTGTGGTGCAGGTGCTGTGCACATTTGTCCCCAGAGGCTGACTCCTCTCTAAAATTTCAGGTGCAGTGATTTGCTGTTGTGTCATGATCTCCATTGTGTCTCAGTGGCATGGTGGGTAGAAAAACTGTGTGTTCCATGGCCTACATGTGTACATTGTTTTGTAGGTGTTACTCCTGTTGCTTTTCAGGCTATGCAATGTGACCTATGTATATTTGACTCATGTGACATATGTGTACAGGTGTCTGATTTTCTCCTGTCTCTTCACCTTGCCCACAGCATCGCCGGGGGACACGGAAGGAGACACTAGCACGGACCGGGAGGAGAGATTGAGCACCAGTACCAGCAGTGCTGTCCTGTCTGGCACATGGAGTGGCACGGAGGCCGAAGGGAGTGAGGCGGAGGACCTGTTGACTGCCAACACAGACTATGACGCAGACGGGTCCGAGGCTGAGCTCCCAGAGGTGGCGGAGTCTGCCCCCCCAGCTGATGGCAGCCCTCCACATCCCCCCGCCACCTCAGGTTCCATCACCGGCCTCCCACATGCTCGTGGCCCTTCCCTCCGTGCTCGGTCCCCACATGTCTCCTTCCTGCCAGGCACCGCACCCCCTGCCCCTGTCACCACTGCTGCGGTGAGTGCGGAGTCTGTGGACATCCTGAGGCAGTTGCAGGTTGGTCAGACTGCGATGCTAAATGTCCTCCATGCCCACACCCAGGTGCTGACCCAGATGGAGGCATACATGGAGGGCATGTCGGCTGCGCAGTCTGACCAACGGCAGTTGCTGAGGTCCATAGACTCCACACTGACTGCAGCACTGGATCTCCTGCAGCGCTGCGTAACACCCCCTACCCCTGCCCCATCCCCAATTCCCACTCCCGTGCCTGTCCCACGCACATCCAGACGTCAGCGTGCACGCACCCCAACAGACACAGGCACCACACCACCAGGGAAGTCGAAGCGCACACCTCCTGTCACGCACACACAGGGTGAGGAAGGCACACCCACTGGGTCGGGGGGGAAACGTAGAACACGCAGCCACAGTGGGAGTCCGCATTCCACACAACCCACTCCCTCCAAATCCACTCCCCTTAGCTCTCCTGGCCAACAGTCAGTGACAGCATCATCCACTGCGAGTGTGCCCCCCAGCCCCAGGATGACACCACCCCGCAAGCGGTGGAGGCGGGACCCGGCCAGGGGAGTTGAGTCCCCCACCCTGTCCACACCCTCCCCCAGTGGCGCTGCGACCCATCCCTTTGCCCCCCCCCCCTCCTTGGGGCCTGTGGTTGGATTGGGTACGGGGGAGTCGCTGGGGGAACTTGCCGACGTGTGCAGCGCCATTCTGTCCTCCACCTTTGGCGCTGGCACCCCCCCTGTGGCAGATTCATCCCTCCCTGCACCCACAACACCTACCCTTTCCCCTCCTGTCCCTGCGGTGCCTGTTTCCACCCTCCCCCCTGATGCCCCCTCTTCTGTGGATGAAATGGACTTGTGAACTGTGCAGCCAAGCTAGGGGACACACGTCCCGATGTGTACCCCCCCCCCGGACATTGCTGCTGGGCTGGCCCATGGCCCTTGTACATAGTGGACATTTTCTCTGATATATTTTCCTGCTGAATAAAGCCTTTTCTTTTTGTTTTGCACACTGATGCTTTCCTGGACTTGCTGTTGGTGCTGGTGCTCCCTGCGTTGGGGTGGTGATAATGTGTTAGGGGTCTGTGAAATGTTGGAGTGTGCTGCTCATGGGGTGTACCCTGCCATCTGCGTGCCATCACAAAGGTCTCTGCAAATGGTATTTGGTCATGTTTGCTCTCACTGTATGGTGACATTGTCCCAAGGTGTGTTCCGTCCTCTGTGGCCCAGCCCATTTTTCCTGCAGGGTGTCTCCCAAATGCTGTGCTGTGCTGTGTCTACATTTCCTGGATGTGTGAGGGTTGCCTTTCAATATAGCCATGCTGGCTCAGCGATGTCTCCGCCTGCATCTGGGGTATCACCCTTGTAGGTCACTGAACTTGTTGATGGGGTATATTGTCCGATGTCTGGGCACTGCTGGGAGTGATAGGTACACACCCCTCCTGTGTCTGGGCACTGCTGGGAGTGATAGGCACACACCCCTCCTGTGTCTGGGCACTGCTGGGAGGACCCTGCACCCACCCCTCCTGTGTCTGGGCACTGCTGGGGGTGTTTTGCACACCCCATTCTTATAGCAGGTTCGGTGCGTACATGCACGGGTGGGGTGGGGGTTTGGTGCGTACATACACGGCTGGTGTGGTGGTTTGGTGCGTACATACACGGGTGGGCGTTTGGTGCGTACATACACGGGTGGTGGTTTGGTGCGTACATACACGGCTGGGGTGGTGGTTTGGTGCGTACATACACGGGTGGTGGTTCGGTGCGTACATACACGGCTGGGGGGGGGTTCGGGGGCGTACATACACGGGTGGGTGTTTGGTGCGTACATACACGGCTGGTGGTTCGGTGCGTACATACACGGCTGGGGGGGGGTTCGGGGGCGTACATACACGGCTGGTGGTTCGGTGCGTACATACACGGCTGGGGTGGGTGTTAGGTGCGTACATACACGGGTGGGGGTTCGGGGCGTACATACACGGCTGGGGGGGGTTCGGGGGCGTACATACACGGGTGGTGGTTCGGTGCGTACATACACGGCTGGGGTGGGTGTTAGGTGCGTACATACACGGGTGGGGGTTTGGTGCGTACATACACGGCTGGGGGGGGTTCGGGGGCGTACATACACGGGTGGTGGTTCGGTGCGTACATACACGGGTGGTGGTTCGGTGCGTACATACACGGCTGGGGTGGGGGTTTGGTGCGTACATACACGGGTGGGCGTTTGGTGCGTACATACACGGGTGGTGGTTTGGTGCGTACATACACGGCTGGGGTGGTGGTTTGGTGCGTACATACACGGGTGGTGGTTCGGTGCGTACATACACGGCTGGGGGGGGGTTTGGTGCGTACATACACGGGTGGTGGTTTGGTGCGTACATACACGGCTGGGGTGGTGGTTTGGTGCGTACATACACGTGTGGTGGTTCGGTGCGTACATACACGGCTGGGGGGGGGTTCGGTGCGTACATACACGGGTGGTGGTTCGGTGCGTACATACACGGCTGGGGTGGGGGTTTGGTGCGTACATACACGGCTGGGGGGGGTTAGGGGGCGTACATACACGGGTGGTGGTTCGGTGCGTACATACACGGCTGGGGTGGGGGTTTGGTGCGTACATACACGGCTGGTGTGGTGGTTTGGTGCGTACATACACGGGTGGGGGTTTGGTGCGTACATACACGGCTGGGGGTTCGGGGCGTACATACCAGGGTGGGGTGGGGGTTCGGGGCGTACATGCACGGGTGGCGCTTGGGTGCGTACATACACGGGTGGGGGTTCGGGGCGTACATACCAGGGTGGGGTGGGGGTTCGGGGCGTACATACACGGGTGGCGCTTGGGTGCGTACATACACGGGTGGCGGTTCGGGGCGTACATACACGGGTGGGGGTTCGGGGCGTACATACACGAGTGGGGGTTCGGGGCGTACATGCACGGGTGGGGGTACGGGCCGTACTTCCACGGGTGGGGGTACGGTCCGTACATACCCCTGCCCACGCTCTGCGTGCCTGGGTACGGGCCGTACCCATGCCTTTGGTGTGTGGGTACGGTGCGTCCCACCATTGTTGCGGGCCGTGGGGTCCGCACCGTACACAGGCCTTGGGGGCGTGGCTACGGGTCGTACCACGCGTACCCCTACATGACCCCAGCAATGCTGGTACGAGCTGTACCAAGGCCTTTCTGACGTGGGTACGGGCCGTACCGCTATTGTTGGAGTGACGTAGGGGGACGCGTGGTACGTTCCGTACCCACGCTCTTGCGGCCTGGGTAGGGTACGTACCGGTTCGCGTGACCATCCACTTCCGTTGTGGCGGACGCTTGCGTTGCTGGCCTTGCCCCCACCCCCTGGAAGTGACCAGGCCCTGATGGTCAGGTATGTCCAGGCCATGTGTGATTTGGTACCATGTGTTGGTGTTGTGTGTCCTGCCCCTGCCCCCCCCTTTGCCCCTGGTTGTTGTGCTGACCTTCTGCGGCGTCTGCGTCGGTTCCTGTACGCCAGGTGGACTGCTAGGAGGGCAGGGATGGCACGTAGGTTCGGGTCCATGTCTGTTCGTCGCGTCCAGCTGCTCCTTGCGTGTGTCGTCCTGATTTCCCGGCAGTTTTTGGCAGCCGGTAAATATTTTCCGTGCGGGATGACGTCGGTTCGAATCGTACTTCCTGGTTCGTGAAACGTAGGCTGGATGCGTACCGACGTCACGTCGGCTCCTTTCAGGATCGGAATTGTGTTTAGTTTCTGTTCGGTCGGTGTTTTGTTCGAATCGTACGGAAATGGTGTTTCCGTATGATTCGTACTTGCATTTTCGGATGGATTTCGCACCGGGTACGAGTCGGACGGAGAAAAGGCTCCGTCCGACGGTTCGTACCCGGTTTTTACCGGATCGGAATTGGCACCAATGTGTCAGTGATACAAATCATAAATATGTGTGGACTTATGCATACTCTAATAGGTACATTTTATTTTACACCTTTTATAAACAAAATTCTCCATTCCTAAAATGCATCCCACACCCACTATGTTAGAAGTTTAATAGCTTGAAATACATGGAACTAGTCATTCAGTATAACAATAATATGTTGTACTCTGTTGCACCACGTTAAACCATGAAGCAGAGTTGCAATGCAGGCATTTCTATATTAGAAGAATTTTGAAACAATATATGGCTTTACATAGGTTTAACTGTGTCTACTCATGTTTAAGAA